>NC_090935.1:1173150004-1178150004 GCF_040938575.1 Ambystoma mexicanum | reverse complement strand
TCTGCAGCAGAGGCATCGCTAGGGGGGTGGGGTGGGTGGATGGGCTATAGCCTTGGGTCTTTTGGTTGTAGCCCGGGATAGGAGCTCAGGGGGCTACAACCAAAAGGCTAGCTAACCCCGAGTCCTGACAGTCCCGACATTAGTGTAGCCCCAGATCTTTTACAGACCTCGCAACACCCCTGCTCTGCAGCACTCAGCTGCAGCAAGCCTATAATCCCACCTCACTGGCATCAACCACATGCCCCCAATCTGATAGCAGCAACAATCCATCCCTCAGAAATTCTGCAGTGTGGGCTTACTTCACTGCTGACAAGGCAAGAAGCAACACTGCACTTTGTTCCTAATGCAAAAAGGATGTATGCAGGAGCAAAGCAGGGTCACATCTGGGGGACATTGGGCCAGATAGTCCACATGAATAACCACCACGAGTGGGTATGGACTCATATGGGCAGGAACAGGAGAGGCACCTGTGGGCCACTAGTGCAGAAGCAATCAATATGCGGTTCAACAAGAACAGAAGCCCACATTGCAGGGAACATGCTCCAGCCAACACTTACTGAGGCTTTGGGGAAACAAATGCCTTACAATCACAAACATCCCATTGCCCACCAACTCGAGGCTCTCACAGCAAAGATGCTTGCTGTTCATCGCTGCTTTTTCCCTTTATTTTTAACCAGGGCGGGCTTCCAAGAACTGATTACATGCACTGTACCAAGATGAAAGATTAAAAGTCTCAAGGGCTTCAGTTCCAGCTCTATCTCCAGCTCTATCTAAAAGGCGGTGGAAGAGCTGCACAAGGCACTGTAAGTCAGAGGTGGACATGTCGACTAGTGGGCAGAGCACTGCCTAAATCCCTGCAATGGCACACTGGGTCTCATTTGCCAAGTCACACTCTGGGCTGGAACCAACAAACTGCACAGATGGCTCCCCAAGTATACCACACACTGCTTCAAACACCCAGCACCAACATGCAATGCTCTGCTTGCAGAGCCTTGATCAGAAGTCACACAAGGCATTACACACTCACAAAAAACATGAAACAATTATTACAATATGGCTTGGTTCACACACTCTCAAAGTTGGCTTTGTTACTGAGGAAAATGGTAACATTAATGTATCACCCCTACACCAGACTGAGATAACCCAGCTTTCATGTTTCACACATGTGATTAACCTTGTTGTGACAAGGTTCCTAAAACACCACACTCTTGCCGAAATGCTGCAATGCCCTCGCAAGATATGTGCACACCCCAGCCACTCCTATACTGCGCACAATGTATTGGCCTGCTTTCTGGACACACATCATCTGCCACGCTGCCAGATCAA
Source organism: Ambystoma mexicanum (assembly GCF_040938575.1). NCBI lineage: Eukaryota > Metazoa > Chordata > Amphibia > Caudata > Ambystomatidae > Ambystoma > Ambystoma mexicanum. The sequence continues at coordinate 1,178,148,678 of NC_090935.1, read as the reverse complement.
GTGGGAGGTCGTCACTCGATGGAAATCCACCCTCTATATGTCTGAAATCCTCCTTGAACAATGCCTTGTCAATATTTGACTATTACATGGCACCCTGGCAAGCCAAGTCATCGAGTGGCACTGCTCTGTAAGCACTTGATTCACATTCTTTGCAGGGTATTTTGGCCTTTTGAGGAGGCAACTGTAAGGATGAGCCACAAGGAAGCGGGCCACTTATTGCTCTTCTTAAAAGGAGTCAGGTGAGGATACTGCGTGGATACACAGTGCAAGAGGATGGAGACGGCAAGCAACTGGTGACATGCAGGAAAATGCTGATGTGATTGTGAGCAGACCCACAGTTCTGTGCAATTAAAAATAAACAATATCGGGGGTAGCCGTGCCGCTATAACAGGCATATCTGCCACGGTATCATTTTTTTTTCAGGCGCCCAGGAATGGGCAATTACTGGGTCATTCCGGCTAAACCGGACCCGGTAATTGCCCATTCCTGGGCGCCGCAAATAAATGCTCCCCATTCCCATAGGGCTCAATGGGAATGGGGATGCCGAATGCACTGGCACCGTTCAGAATGGTGATGGTGCATCCGGGATGGTCTGCATGCGGGTGCCGGACTGCCTGCCAGGTCAGACCTGGCGGGCAAAAAGGCACCCACGAGCAGAACTCGTAGTTTGCCGGTACGGTAAAAACAGTTACTGTTACAGGTACTGTTACTCTACTGGCAAACTTGGGATGAGGTCCAATGACTTTTACCTAACTGCTACTTTTTTGGACCCACAGTGCCGGTACCGTGTATTTGTTCTTTCCAAGTGCACAGAAATTAAATGATGCCTTGGCCAACAAAGACAGTAGGCTTGCCTTGGCAGTCAAGGGTGATGGAAGGGTTTATAGTGACTCTTTTTTTGTTTGTTTTTTGTATGAAATGGGGGAGTTTCCCCCCCAACCCTCCTTTTTTACATTTTTATTTTGTTTTGACCCTTTTTTTTACTTGCGGAACCCAAAAAAAAGTAAATACAAAAATAAAGCATTGGAAATTTTTTTTTAGACATTTTTTTCCCGACATTTTTGTCATTCGACCAAATGTTTTATGGAAGGACTCCTTGTGGGGGTGAATCCAGCAATAATGTATGCTATTGCCACTAATCAAGTATCTGACTCATTGGCGGTTTGTCACAAGGTGGAGGACATCCCTCGTCCCTCGGCTTCAGAGACTGTATTGGCAATACATACAAGATACATCTATTTACCCAGATGAATCCTTCCACTACGGGGGAGGAAAGAAAGATGTGTAGCTCGAACTTGCATGATTTGCCACGCTAATCCTTAGCATCCCCCCAGGAAATGTCAAATATGAGCATGTTTTCAGTGCTGCTGTAGGATAGTGACAGACAAGAGGATATACTGTCTACAGAAAATGCTCAGAGACTGACACTTCTAAAAATAAACAAGACCTGCTTGTCCACACCCCTTTTCTTCCACCCACCCCTTTCAGGCTGGGTACGCAAGCAATGAAGATGATAGTGGGTTGCAATGGTGAATAATGCTGTGTTTTGTGTTTGAATTCCATTTGTTTTGTTTGACCCATTACTTCCTGAGTTGGTGTATTACCTAGCTTGCCATATCTTGAGATACTTTACAACACTACAGTGTTCCATTCAAAATTAAAGTGTTGGAAGTAAATGTGTATATATTGGTAATGGACATATCGAAATGTACTTACCTTTGTTTTTCAAAGTAAAAAAATATAGTTGGATTTTTTTGTGAGAAACCTGATGGTATTCTCCCACCTACTCCTTCGGGATCTTCCATTCATGTGGCCAGGGAAGGGCCATTGCTTTTGGATCCCGACCCAGGGGGTGGACAAGCGAGGTAGGATCACCTGAGTGGAGGGTCACAAGCGATTGGGAGGAAGATACCCAAGGGCGAGACATGGTATTCCCCCATTCCCAATAATACCCCAACCCACTCTTCCTCAGCCTTTGTGAGGTATTTTCAATCTCTCCCCATCTCCTCTCGTCATTTCCAGCAAATATTGAAACGAGGAGGAAGGAAATAGGATCAGTAAAGATTACCCATAGAAACAACATGGGGAAAGTAAAGCAAACCTAACATAGAAAGAACACAAGCTGTCCCACTAATAGAGTCAGGTAGGGTCAGGCATTTGGTAATGACCACTCACACCTGACTCCACTTGACTGTTCAACTATAAAATGTGTGGTTTTTCACAGAGTAGGGAGCTAGCTGGGGTTATTGTTGAGACCAGAGAGGCCAAGGAGCAGAGAGCACCAGGACATGAATCCTGGTGGAGAACGGCCTGCCGAGACGCTGGCCCAGTGTTTGTGAGGGGCTGCAGCGTGGTTAGGGAGCCGTGCCTCCAAGGAGCCATAATGAGGCAGCCTGCATCACGCTGTTGGTGTCTAATGAAATGCTTGTTCCCTTAGGACTGGTGCCTGTCCCAAGTGTGTCTGAGGGGTAGGTGGTGAGACCCTGACCTCAACCCCATGTATCCAGAGAGAGCGTTCATCAACTCGGGTTTCACATCAGGGAGAGAGAAACTCGAGAGAATGCGGTTGATAGGAGCAGAGCAGGAGAAAGACAGAGTTTGTAAAGCGGCACAGCACGGAAAAGCGAGAGAACGTTTATAAAGCGTCATGGAGCGGAAAGCGGCGCAAGAGAAAAAAGTAAAGACATTTAAAGTGTGTGAAAATGTGCACAGGCATGGGAAGAAAACAAACAGGTGCAAGTGTGCACGTTAACCAGGTGCAAGTGTGCATGTTAAAGAAAGGAAAGTGTAGAAAGTGTGCAAGAGGCACAAAACCAATACAACAAAGCAGAGGAAGGTGCAAGAGTACACGAGAAAGTAAAAGAAATAAAGGAAAGCAAAAAAGGGGTGCAGGAAGTGCCTGAAGGTGAGAGACTGAAAGGAAAGAGCGAGGAATGAAGAGAGGGGATACAGGTCAGCCTGGTCAGGCCTAGGACAAGCAAAGAACCTGGTGGTATTGACAATCTTGGATTGTACCCCCACAGGTGAAATGTGTATGAAAGAACTCGATATGAATGGAAAGGTGCATCCTGACAGTTGGGGTTATTGTTGAGACCAGAGAGGCCAAGGAGCAGAGAGCACCAGGACATGAATCCTGGTGGAGAACGGCCTGCCGAGAAGCTGGCCCAGTGTTTGTGAGGGGCTGCAGCATGGTTAGGGAGCAGTGCCTCCAAGGAGCCATAATGAGGCAGCCTGCATCACGCTGTTGGTGTCTAATGAAATGCTTGTTCCCTTAGGACTGGTGCCTGTCCCAAGTGTGTCTGAGGGGTAGGTGGTGAGACCCTGACTCCAACCCCATGTATCCAGAGAGAGCGTTCATCAACTCGGGTTTCACATCAGGGAGAGAGAAACTCGAGAGAATGCGGTTGATAGGAGCAGAGCAGGAGAAAGACAGACAGGCCGATTCATGGAATAATTAGCGCGGCGCAAGTGGGCAAAAACGTGCGAATCGCAGTGGAATAGCGAAAATCACAGTGCAAGTGCGAAAATCGCACGAAAAGCAGCGCACATCGATTCATGGAAGGCCGTGCGCGAGAAAACCATCGGATGTGCGATAAAAAAGTGCGCGGCGCACGTTGGCGCACAGGCCATCTAACTGCGTGCGCCAGGTCACAGCGAAAATCGCACAGGCCACAGCGAAAATCGCACATAGCGCGGCGCACGCAACAAAAGTAGGCGGAACACGGGGCGTAACACTCGGAATGGGGAACAACTTGCCAAAACGTGGGCGTCACGGGGGAAGTACAGGGTACAAGTGCGCGGAACGCCCACACGCTAGCCTACAACACGTATTCATGGAATAGAATAGGGCAAAAAAGCGCACGCTCAAACCAGCGCACAGGCACAAACACGACCGCCACAAGAAAGCAGGCGGTAGCGTCTCTGCGCCTGGAAGAAATGTGCGCCAAAAGGTGCGCCAACAAATAGCACCTATATACAGCCATGATGAATGTCCCATACTGTGGCCCTCCAGGACAAATGACGTGCAAAGGGGTACCCACAAACACGGACACCCGCTGACAAAAAATACGTGTGCGTGTATACCGGGGTGCGCCGGAAGTCTCACACGCGATTTGGCAGGGTATGTGGATTTCAGGGGTGCGCGGGAAGTTCCACACGCGATTTGGCCGGGTACGTGCGCGGGAATTTCCACACGCGATTTGGCTGGGTACGTGGATCTCAGGGGTGTGCGGGAAGTCCCACACGCGATTTGGCAGGGTACGTGGATTTCAGGGGTGCGCGGAAAGTTGCACACGCGATTTGGCAGGGTACGTGCGCGGGAATTTCCACACGCGATTTGGCTGGGTACGTGGATCACAGGGGTGCGCGGGAAGTCCCACACGCTATTTGGCAGGGTACGTAGATTTCAGGGGTGCGCAGGAAGTTGCCCACGCGATTTGGCCGGGTACGTGCGTGGGAATTTCCACACGCGATTTGGCTGGGTACGTGGATTTCAGGGGTGCGCGGGAAGTTCCACACGCGATTTGTCAGGGTACGTGGATTACAGGGGTGCGCGGGAAGTTCCACACGCGATTTGGCCGTGTACGTGGATTTCAGGGGTGCGCGGGAAGTTCCACACGTGATTTGTCAGGGTACGTGGAATCACCCATACCCCCGACTGATAACATCCCTAAAAATAAACTCTGGTGCACTAACATACAAAATGCCCTCGCGGGCAAAATTAGTCTGCTCCAAACCAAAATCGCTAATAAAAAAGCCGCCCTGCTCCTGCAAACCGAACCCATACCTCACTCAGAGCCGCCCTTAAACCAGCCTAACACCCCTCACCCATTCAGCTTCAGACAAGTAACCACACTAGAGACAGAAAAAATCATACTATCTTTAAAACCATCCAATTGCAAAGGAGACAACTGCCCTCCCCAAATCATAAAAGATGCAGCTAGAGACCTAGCCCCCTTCATCTCTAAACTCATCAATGCATCCTTGAAGTCAAACCTAGTGCCCAATAACCTAAAACACTCCTGGGTGCTCCCCCTCCTAAAAAAACAAACACTTGACCCTGCTATACCGACAAACTACAGACCCATCACCACCGTCCCATTTTTGCTTAAAATCATTGACAGAGCAGCGTATCTGCAAATACAGGATTACTTAGAAGCCAACAATTTACTAGGCTCTCGGCAATCAGGCTTCCGTCCCCTTCATGGAACTGAGACAGCCCTGATTGACCTCAAGACCCAAATTGACGAGCTGAAGGACAATGGCAAATCAGCTATGCTACTCCTCCTTGACCTCTCTGCGGCCTTCGACTTGGTAGATCATGCAGTTTTATGCAATCACCTCAGTTCTGCCGCTCATTTTTCAAGTGATGCCATAGCCTGGGTACATTCCTTCCTAGCAAACCGGACAATGAGAGTATTTTCCCCCCTAGCAGCTGCTGATCCCACATATGTTTCATGCGGTGTCCCCCAAGGATCATGTGTATCTCCAACGTTGTATAACATCTTCACTAAGCCTCTGTTCGACAAGTTGGATAGACTGGGTGTCATCTACACTAATTACGCTGATGACACACAGATCCTTATTCCTCTCTCAGGCAACTTCTTGGCGGACACAGCCTTAGTGAACAAGATATATCTCCACATTCAGGCATGGATGGCAACTCACGGCCTCTGCCTGAACGACGACAAAACTGAGCTATTGATCCTCGGCTCAGAGCTGGCCATCAAAAAATTGGACCCTAATTATGCCTCATTTAACATAGACAATAATATCATTAAAGTGATGCCTGCAGTTAAGACTCTCGGGGTCTATCTTGACTCAGCGCTCAACTTCAAGAAACAAACTAACTCACTAGCATCCTCCATTGCATACACCTGTAAACTGATCCGAGCATGCAGACCATTCCTAACGGAAGCTAGTTGCATTACCCTAGCGAACGCACTCATCATATCCAAGCTGGATTACTGCAATGCCCTATACACTGGCTCTAACAAATACATCCATGACAAGCTCCAAACGCTCCAAAACAACGCTATCAGAGCATCCTTAAACATTCCTAACAGAGTTCATATCTCCACCGCTAGGAAAAATATTCACTGGCTAAAAATCAAAGACAGGATTGCGCTCAAGACCTTATCCCTTACCTCCAAATGCCTCAACAACATAGCGCCCCCCTACCTGGTAAACAGAATCAACAAGAGAATCTCAAACCGACCCACCAGAATGACGAATTCCTACACATTAGTGGTGCCCAGATATAAAAAGAGCACAGCGGGCGGCTCCAGCTTCCCGGTCATAGCTGCTCAAACCTGGAACAAACTCCCCTTTGACCTCAGAATAGACCAACCCTACACTAGCTTCAGGCGTAAAGCCCTCACCTGGATTCGATCCCTCGACACTTAGCCCGTCCACCTTACCGCCACTTTTCCCAGAGACTGCGGATGTGCATAACCAGATTACAGGTCGCTAGACTACCTGCTTTATCTACATTTCTGTATTTTGTACTGCCTGTATATGCTTTCCTCTCATCTGTACAACCTTTTCTTGTATTGTAACTAAGTTCTCAAGTATCCTTGTACTGCCTGCGCCCAGTTACCCTTGCAGGTTTGGTCTCTCTGCGCTATACCAAATAAACAAACAAACAAACAAACGTGGATTTCAGTGGTGCGCGGGAAGTTCCACACGGGATTTGGCCGTGTACGTGGATTTCAGGGGTGCGCGGGAAGTCCCACACGCTATTTGGCAGGGTACGTGGATTTCAGGGGTGCGCAGGAAGTTGCCCACGCGATTTGGCCGGGTACGTGCGCGGGAATTTCCACACGCGATTTGGCTGGGTACGTGGATCTCAGGGGTGCGCGGGAAGTCTCACACGCGATTTGGCCGTGTACGTGGATTTCAGGGGTGCGCGGGAAGTTCCACACACGATTTGTCAGGGTACGTGGATTACAGGGGTGCGCAGGAAGTTCCACACGCGATTTGGCTGGGCACGTGTATGACAGGGGTACGCGGGAAATTCTACACGCGATTTGGCTGTGTGCTCCCAGGTATTCCCTGTACACCCTCCACGGCCCCTGCAGGCAGCACACACCACAGGGGACTACCCTGCACACCTGCTCATGTCACCCAGCACCCCCACCCCCCAGCATCCAGGGGCACCCTCCACCAGGCCCCCACTCATGTCTCCCACCACCCCCAACCCCCAGCCACCATGGGCAGCCCCCACCAGGCCCCCACTCATTTCTCCCACCCACCCCCACCCCCCAGCCACCATGTGCAGCCCCCACCAGGCCCCCACTCATGTCCCCTATCACCCCCACCCCCCAGCAGTGCAGGGGCACCCTCCACCAGGCCCCCACTCATGTCCCACTGCACCCCCACCCCCCAGCATCCAGGGGCACTCTCCACCAGTCCCCCACTCATGTCTCCCACCACCCCCACCCCCCAGCAGTGCAGGGGCAGCCTCCACCAGGCCCCCACTCATGTCCCCTATCACCCCCACCCCCACCAGTGCAGGGGCAGCCTCCACCAGGCCCCCACTCATGTCTACCACCACCCCCACCCCCAGCAGTGCAGGGGCAGCCCCCACCAGGCCCCCACTCATGTCCCCTATCACCCCCACCCCCCAGCATCCAGGGGCACCCTCCACCAGGCCCCCACTCATGGCCCCTATCACCCCCACCCCCCCCCCCCCGCAACCAGGGGCAGCCTCCACCAGGCCCCCACTCATGTCTACCACCACCCCCACTCCCCAGCCACCATGGGCAGCCCCCACCAGGCCCCCACTCATGTCCGCCTGCACCCCCACCCCCCAGCATCCAGGGGCACCCTCCACCAGTCCCCCACTCATGTCTCCCACCACCCCCACCCCCCAGCAGTGCAGGGGCAGCCTCCACCAGGCCCCCACACATGTCTCCCACCAACCCCACCCCCCAGCAGTGCAGGGTCAGCACCACCAGGCCCCCACTCATGTCTCCCACCCACCCCCACCCCCCAGCCACCATGGGCAGCCCCCACCAGGCCCCCACTCATGTCCCCTATCACCCCCACCCCCCAGCAGTGAAGGGGCAGCCTCCACCAGGCCCCCACTCATGGCCCCTATCACCCCCACCCCCCAGCATCCAGGGGCACCCTCCACCAGGCCCCCACTCATGTCTCCCACCACCCCCACCCCCACCCCCCAGCAGTGTGGAGCACCCTCCACCAGGCCCTCACTCATGTCTCCCACCACCCCCACCCCCCAGCCACCATGGCCAGCCCACACCAGGCCCCCACTCATGTCCAACTCATGTCTCCCACCACCCCCACCCCCCAGCATCCAGGGGCACCCTTCACCAGTCCCCCACTCATGTCTCCCACCACCCCCACCCCCCATCCACCATGGGCAGCCCCCACCAGGCCCCCACTCATGTCTCCCAAAGCCACCATGGGCAGCCCCCACCAGGCCCCCACAAATGTCCCCTATCACCCCCACCCCCCAGCAGTGCAGGGGCACCCTCCACCAGGCCCCCAGTCATGTCCCCCTGCACCCCCACCCCCCAGCATCCAGGGGCACCCTCCACCAGGCCCCCACTCATGGCCCCTATCACCCCCACCCCCCCGCCACCAGGGGCAGCCTCCACCAGGCCCCCACTCATGTCTCCCACCCACCCCCACCCCCCAGCCACCATGGGCAGCCCCCACCAGGCCCCCACTCATGTCCCCTATCACCCCCACCCCCCAGCAGTGCAGGGGCAGCCTCCACCAGGCCCCCACTCATGTCTCCCACCACCCCCACCCCCCAGCCACCATGGCCAGCTCCCACCAGGCCCCCACTAATGTCTCCCACCACCCCCATCCCCCAGCAGTGCAGGGTCAGCACCACCAGGCCCCCACTCATGTCTACCACCACCCCCACCCCCCAGCAGTGCAGGGGCAGCCCCCACCAGGCCCCCACTCATGTCCCATATCACCCCCACCCCCCAGCATCCAGGGGCACCCTCCACCAGGCCCCCACTCATGGCCCCTATCACCCCCACCCCCCGCCACCAGGGGCAGCCTCCACCAGGCCCCCACTCATGTCTACCACCACCCCCACCCCCCAGCCACCATGGGCAGCCCCCACCAGGCCCCCACTCATGTCCCCCTGCACCCCCACCCCCCAGCATCCAGGGGCACCCTCCACCAGTCCCCCACTCATGTCTCCCACCACCCCCACCCCCCAGCAGTGCAGGGGCAGCCTCCACCAGGCCCCCACCCATGTCTCCCACCACCCCCACCCCCCAGCAGTGCAGGGTCAGCACCACCAGGCCCCCACTCATGTCTCCCACCCACCCCCACCCCCCAGCCACCATGGGCAGCCCCCACCAGGCCCCCACTCATGTCCCCTATCACCCCCACCCCCCAGCAGTGCAGGGGCAGTCTCCACCAGGCCCCCACTCATGGCCCCTATCACCCCCACCCCCCAGCATCCAGGGGCACCCTCCACCAGGCCCCCACTCATGTCTCCCACCACCCCCACCCCCCAGCAGTGTGGAGCACCCTCCACCAGGCCCCCACTCATGTCTCCCACCACCCCCACCCCCCAGCCACCATGGCCAGCCCCCACCAGGCCCCCACTCATGTCCAACTCATGTCTCCCACCACCCCCACCCCCCAGCATCCAGGGGCACCCTCCACCAGGCCCCCACTAATGTCTCCCACCACCCCCACCCCCCAGACACCATGGGCAGCCCCCACCAGGCCCCCACCTATGTCTCCCACCCACCCCCACCCCCCAGCCACCATGGGCAGCCCCCACCAGGCCCCCACTCATGTCCCCTATCACCCCCACCCCCCCGCAGTGCAGGGGCACCCTCCACCACGCCCCCACTCATGTCCCCCTGCACCCCCACCCCCCAGCATCCAGGGGCACCCTCCACCAGGCGCCCACTCATGGCCCCTATCACCCCCACCCCCCAGCCACCAGGGGCAGCCTCCACCAGGCCCCCACTCATGTCCCCTATCACACCCACCCCCCAGCAGTGCAGGGGCAGCCTCCACCAGGCCCCCACTCATGTCTCCCACCACCCCCACCCCCCAGCCACCATGGGCAGCCCCCACCAGGCCCCCACTCATGTCCCCTATCACCCCCACCCCCCCGCAGTGCAGCGGCACCCTCCACCAGGCCCCCACTCATGTCCCCCTGCACCCCCACCCCCCAGCATCCAGGGGCACCCTCCACCAGGCGCCCCCTCATGGCCCCTATCACCCCCACCCCCCCGCCACCAGGGGCAGCCTCCACCAGGCCCCCACTCATGTCTCCCACCCACCCCCACCCCCCAGCCACCATGGGCAGCCCCCACCAGGCCCCCACTCATGTCTCCCACCACCCACACCCCCCAGCAGTGTGGAGCACCCTCCACCAGGCCCCCACTCATGGCCCCTATCACCCCCACCCCCCTGCCACCAGGGGCAGCCTCCACCAGGCCCCCACTCATGTCTACCACCACCCCCACCTCCCAGCAGTGCAGGGGCAGCCCCCACCAGGCCCCCACTCATGTCCCCTATCACCCCCACCCCCCAGCATCCAGGGGCACCCTCCACCAGGCCCCCACTCATGTCTCCCACCACCCACACCCCCCAGCAGTGTGGAGCACCCTCCACCAGGCCCCCACTCATGGCCCCTATCACCCCCACCCCCCTGCCACCAGGGGCAGCCTCCACCAGGCCCCCACTCATGTCTACCACCACCCCCACCCCCCAGCCACAATGGGCAGCCCCCACCAAGACCCCCACTCATGTCCCCCTGCACCCCCACCCCCCAGCATCCAGGGGCACCCTCCACCAGTCCCCCACTCATGTCTCCCACCAACCCCACCCCCCAGCAGTACAGGGGCAGCCCCCACCAGGCCCCCACTCATGTCCCCTATCACCCCCACCCCCCAGCATCCAGGGGCACCCTCCACCAGGCCCCCACTCATGTCTCCCACCACCCACACCCCCCAGCAGTGTTGAGCACCCTCCACCAGGCCCCCACTCATGGCCCCTATCACCCCCACCCCCCTGCCACCAGGGGCAGCCTCCACCAGGCCCCCACTCATGTCTACCACCACCCCCACCCCCAGCCACCATGGGCAGCCCCCACCAGGCCCCCACTCATGTCCCCCTGCACCCCCACCCCCAGCATCCAGGGGCACCCTCCACCAGTCCCCCACTCATGTCTCCCACCACCCCCACCCCCCAGCAGTGCAGGGGCAGCCTCCACCAGGCCCCCACACATGTCTCCCACCAACCCCACCCCCCAGCAGTGCAGGGTCAGCACCACCAGGCCCCCACTCATGTCTCCCACCCACCCCCACCCCCCAGCCACCATGGGCAGCCCCCACCAGGCCCCCACTCATGTCCCCTATCACCCCCACCCCCCCGCAGTGCAGCGGCACCCTCCACCAGGCCCCCACTCATGTCTCCCACCACCCCCACCCCCCAGCAGTGCAGGGGCAGCCTCCACCAGGCCCCCACCCATGTCTCCCACCACCCCCACCCCCCAGCAGTGCAGGGTCAGCACCACCAGGCCCCCACTCATGTCTCCCACCCACCCCCACCCCCCAGCCACCATGGGCAGCCCCCACCAGGCCCCCACTCATGTCCCCTATCACCCCCACCCCCCAGCAGTGCAGGGGCAGTCTCCACCAGGCCCCCACTCATGGCCCCTATCACCCCCACCCCCCAGCATCCAGGGGCACCCTCCACCAGGCCCCCACTCATGTCTCCCACCACCCCCACCCCCCAGCAGTGTGGAGCACCCTCCACCAGGCCCCCACTCATGTCTCCCACCACCCCCACCCCCCAGCCACCATGGCCAGCCCCCACCAGGCCCCCACTCATGTCCAACTCATGTCTCCCACCACCCCCACCCCCCAGCATCCAGGGGCACCCTCCACCAGGCCCCCACTAATGTCTCCCACCACCCCCACCCCCCAGACACCATGGGCAGCCCCCACCAGGCCCCCACCTATGTCTCCCACCCACCCCCACCCCCCAGCCACCATGGGCAGCCCCCACCAGGCCCCCACTCATGTCCCCTATCACCCCCACCCCCCCGCAGTGCAGGGGCACCCTCCACCACGCCCCCACTCATGTCCCCCTGCACCCCCACCCCCCAGCATCCAGGGGCACCCTCCACCAGGCGCCCACTCATGGCCCCTATCACCCCCACCCCCCAGCCACCAGGGGCAGCCTCCACCAGGCCCCCACTCATGTCCCCTATCACACCCACCCCCCAGCAGTGCAGGGGCAGCCTCCACCAGGCCCCCACTCATGTCTCCCACCACCCCCACCCCCCAGCCACCATGGGCAGCCCCCACCAGGCCCCCACTCATGTCCCCTATCACCCCCACCCCCCCGCAGTGCAGCGGCACCCTCCACCAGGCCCCCACTCATGTCCCCCTGCACCCCCACCCCCCAGCATCCAGGGGCACCCTCCACCAGGCGCCCCCTCATGGCCCCTATCACCCCCACCCCCCCGCCACCAGGGGCAGCCTCCACCAGGCCCCCACTCATGTCTCCCACCCACCCCCACCCCCCAGCCACCATGGGCAGCCCCCACCAGGCCCCCACTCATGTCTCCCACCACCCACACCCCCCAGCAGTGTGGAGCACCCTCCACCAGGCCCCCACTCATGGCCCCTATCACCCCCACCCCCCTGCCACCAGGGGCAGCCTCCACCAGGCCCCCACTCATGTCTACCACCACCCCCACCTCCCAGCAGTGCAGGGGCAGCCCCCACCAGGCCCCCACTCATGTCCCCTATCACCCCCACCCCCCAGCATCCAGGGGCACCCTCCACCAGGCCCCCACTCATGTCTCCCACCACCCACACCCCCCAGCAGTGTGGAGCACCCTCCACCAGGCCCCCACTCATGGCCCCTATCACCCCCACCCCCCTGCCACCAGGGGCAGCCTCCACCAGGCCCCCACTCATGTCTACCACCACCCCCACCCCCCAGCCACAATGGGCAGCCCCCACCAAGACCCCCACTCATGTCCCCCTGCACCCCCACCCCCCAGCATCCAGGGGCACCCTCCACCAGTCCCCCACTCATGTCTCCCACCACCCCCACCCCCCAGCAGTGCAGGGGCAGCCTCCACCAGGCCCCCACCCATGTCTGCCACCACCCCCACCCCCCAGCAGTGCAGGGTCAGCACCACCAGGCCCCCACTCATGTCTCCCACCCACCCCCACCCCCCAGCCACCATGGGCAGCCCCCACCAGGCCCCCACTCATGTCCCCTATCACCCCCACCCCCCAGCATCCAGGGGCACCCTCCACCAGTCCCCCACTCATGTCTCCCACCAACCCCACCCCCCAGCAGTACAGGGGCAGCCCCCACCAGGCCCCCACTCATGTCCCCTATCACCCCCACCCCCCAGCATCCAGGGGCACCCTCCACCAGGCCCCCACTCATGTCTCCCACCACCCACACCCCCCAGCAGTGTTGAGCACCCTCCACCAGGCCCCCACTCATGGCCCCTATCACCCCCACCCCCCTGCCACCAGGGGCAGCCTCCACCAGGCCCCCACTCATGTCTACCACCACCCCCACCCCCAGCCACCATGGGCAGCCCCCACCAGGCCCCCACTCATGTCCCCCTGCACCCCCACCCCCAGCATCCAGGGGCACCCTCCACCAGTCCCCCACTCATGTCTCCCACCACCCCCACCCCCCAGCAGTGCAGGGGCAGCCTCCACCAGGCCCCCACCCATGTCTCCCACCACCCCCACCCCCCAGCAGTGCAGGGTCAGCACCACCAGGCCCCCACTCATGTCTCCCACCCACCCCCACCCCCAGCCACCATGGGCAGCCCCCACCAGGCCCCCACTCATGTCCCCTATCACCCCCACCCCCCAGCATCAAGGGGCACCCTCCACCAGTCCCCCACTCATGTCTCCCACCACCCCCACCCCCCAGCAGTGCAGGGGCATCCTCCACCAGGCCCCCACCCATGTCTCCCACCACCCCCACACCCCAGCAGTGCAGGGTCAGCACCACCAGGCCCCCACTCATGTCTCCCACCCACCCCCACCCCCAGCCACCATGGGCAGCCCCCACCAGGCCCCCACTCATGTCCCCCATCACCCCCACCCCCCAGCAGTGCAGGGGCAGCCTCCACCAGGCCCCCACTCATGGCCCCTATCACCCCCACCCCCCAGCAGTGTGGAGCACCCTCCATCAGGCCCCCACTCATGTCTCCCACCACCCCCACCCCCCAGCCACCATGGCCACCCCCCACCAGGCCCCCACTCATGTCCCCCTGCACCCCCACCCCCCAGCATCCAGGGGCAGCCTCCACCAGGCCCCCACTCATGTCTACCACCACCCCCACCCCCAGCCACCATGGACAGCCCCCACCAGGCCCCCACTCATGTCCCCCTGCACCCCCACCCCCCAGCATCCAGGGGCACCCTCCACCAGTCCCCCACTCATGTCTCCCACCACCCCCACCCCCCAGCAGTGCAGGGGCAGCCTCCACCAGGCCCCCACCCATGTCTCCCATCACCCCCACCCCCCAGCAGTGCAGGGTCAGCACCACCAGGCCCCCACTCATGTCTCCCACCCACCCCCACCCCCAGCCACCATGGGTAGCCCCCACCAGGCCCCCACTCATGTCCCCTATCACCCCCACCCCCCAGCATCCAGGGGCACCCTCCACCAGTCCCCCACTCATGTCTCCCACCACCCCCACCCCCCAGCATCCAGGGGCACCCTCCACCAGGCCCCCACTCATGTCTCCCACCACCCCCACCCCCCAGCCACCATGGGCAGCCCCCACCAGGCCCCCACTCATGTGTCCCACCCACCCCCACCCCCCAGCCACCATGGGCAGCCCCCACCAGGCCCCCACTCATGTCCCCTATCACCCCCACCCCCCAGCAGTGCAGGGGCACCCTCCACCAGGCCCCCACTCATGTCCCCCTGCACCCCCACCCCCCAGCATCCAGGGGCACCCTCCACCAGGCCCCCACTCATGGCCCCTATCACCCCCACCCCCCCGCCACCAGGGGCAGCCTCCACCAGGCCCCCACTCATGTCTCCCAACCACCCCCACCCCCCAGCCACCATGGGCAGCCCCCACCAGGCCCCCACTCATGTCCCCCTGCACCCCCACCCCCCAGCATCCAGGAGCACCCTCCACCAGTCCCCCACTCATGTCTCCCACCACCCTCACCCCCCAGCAGTGCAGGGGCAGCCTCCACCAGGCCCCCACCCATGTCTCCCACCACCCCCACTCCCCAGCAGTGCAGGGTCAGCACCACCAGGCCCCCACTCATGTCTCCCACCCACCCCCACCCCCCAGCCACCATGGGCAGCCCCCACCAGGCCCCCACTCATTTCCCCTATCACCCCCACCCCCCAGCAGTGCAGGGGCAGCCTCCACCAGGCCCCCACTCATGTCTACCACCACCCCACCCCCCAGCAGTGCAGGGGCAGCCCCCACCAGGCCCCCACTCATGTCCCCTATCACCCCCACCCCCCAGCATCCAGGGGCACCCTCCACCAGGCCCCCACTCATGTCTCCCACCACCCACACCCCCCAGCAGTGTGGAGCACCCTCCACCAGGCCCCCACTCATGGCCCCTATCACCCCCACCCCCCCCGCCACCAGGGGCAGCCTCCACCAGGCCCCCACTCATGTCTACCACCCCCCCCACCCCCCAGCCACCATGGGCAGCCCCCACCAGGCCCCCACTCATGTCCCCCTGCACCCCCACCCCCCAGCATCCAGGGGCACCCTCCACCAGTCCCCCACTCATGTCTCCCACCACCCCCACCCCCCAGCAGTGCAGGGGCAGCCTCCACAAGGCCCCCACTCATGTCCAACTCATGTCTCCCACCACCCCCACCCCCCAGCAGTGCAGGGTCAGCACCACCAGGCCCCCACTCATGTCTCCCACCACCCCCATCCCCCAGCAGTGCAGGGTCAGCACCACCAGGCCCCCACTCATGTCTCCCACCACCCCTATCCCCCAGCCACCATGGGCACCCTCCACCAGGCCTCCACTCATGTCTCCCACCCACACCCACCCCCCAGCCACCATGGCCATCCCCCACCAGGCCTCCACTCATGTCTCCCACCACCCCCACCCCCCCCCAGCAGTGTGGGGCACCCTCCACCAGGCCCCCACTCATGGCCCCTATCACCCCCACCCCCCAGCATCCAGGGGCACCCTCCACCAGGCCCCCACTCATGTCTCCCACCACCCCCACCCCCCAGCAGTGTGGAGCACCCTCCACCAGGCCCCCACTCATGTCTCCCACCACCCCCACCCCCCAGCCACCATGGCCAGCCCCCACCAGGCCCCAACTCATGTCCAACTCATGTCTCCCACCCCCCCCACCCCCCAGCAGTGCAGGGTCAGCACCACCAGGCCCCCACTCATGTCTCCCACCACCCCCACCCCCCAGCAGTGCAGGGGCAGCCTCCACCAGGCCCCCACTCATGTCCAACTCATGTCTCCCACCACCCCCACCCCCCAGCAGTGCAGGGTCAGCACCACCAGGCCCCCACTCATGTCTCCCACCACCCCCATCCCCCAGCCACCATGGGCACCCTCCACCAGGCCTCCACTCATGTCTCCCACCCACCCCCACCCCCCAGCCACCATGGCCATCCCCCACCAGGCCCCCACTCATGTCTCCCACCACCCCCACCCCCCAGCAGTGCGGGGCACCCTCCACCAGGCCCCCACCCATGTCTCCCACCACCCCCACCCCCCAGCAGTGCAGGGGCAGCCTCCACCAGGCCCCCACCCATGTCTCCCACCACCCCCACCCCCCAGCAGTGCAGGGGCACCCTCCACCAGGCCCCCACTCATGTCTCCCACCACCCCCACCCCCCAGCAGTGCAGGGGCAGCCTCCACCAGGCCCCCACCCATGTCCCCCTGCACCCAGGTCCTCACAATCACCAACCATGTGCGTAATGGTCAGCCTCCACAGCCAAAAGGCCCTACCAAGTAACCCATTCACCCACATGGAAATGAAAATTACATGTTACACCCCCAACGTACATAAAGCAAATGAACCCATGTCTGTCACACACAATGGTTGCAAATGATTTTGAAAACACCCACATGACATGCATGAAACCAATGAGATGATACCACACAGTGAAGTATGAAAACAAAAATGTATTAAATAAATATGAATGCAAATGAAATGAAACAAAGTACAATGCCAATGAAAAAAAGAAAAGGTGCATGTCCGTCCCAAAAAATGAAAAACACCAAATCCAAAAAAAATGTACTTCAAAGTCACATTAAAAATGAAATCAATCCGACAGAAAAAAACAAAAATCCAAACACCATTGCTCCATGGAGAAGAAAAAATAAAATAAAAAAATAAAAAAATCCAATGAAGAACTATGTACAAAATATCCAAGGGTCCATGAGCCCAACTGAACAAAGGAAACCTACAAAAAACCCTAACAAAAATGCAACTATATACAAAAAGTGGAGCTGTGTCCGTCGACTCCAAATCATAAGAATAAACAAATGAAACCTAAAACTAAAGAACTACATACAAAGGCCGCGGGCAAGTCCAGCGGCTCACTCCGTAGTGTTCCGGGCCAGGGCATCATCAAACTCCTCGTCTATGTCCCGGAGGCGGTCCTGTTCCATGGCCCCGAGGGTCCGCAGGGACGACGCCATCTGCTCCTCCAACCCCCTGCGGATTGCCTCGAGGCACTCCGCCCGCCTCAGGGCCCTCCGCATGGAGTTCTCCGCCCTGACCATTGTGAGCCGCGCCTCTTCCGCCTGCCGCCGCTCCGCACCTATGGCGTGGCCCAACCGCTGCCACATCGAAGACACTCTCTGTCCTGGGTCCTCCTGCCCTCCGGCCGATGTCTGCCCCTCCGATGTTGAAGGCCCCGAGCCTTCATGGCCCCCACCACGTTGCTGCTGCAGCTCTGCCTCTGCCCGTGCACTGCCTCCTGCTGCCTGCACATCCTCCGCCGGCTGGGGTGCAGTTGTTGATGTGGCCACCCCTGCTGGACGTCCGACTCCCGACTGTGGCAGGGATGCCTCCTCCACCAGCCTGGCCGCACCGTTAGAGGCAGCTCCACAGGGCACCCAGGTGACTGATGGGTGGGAAGATGGCACAGAGGACGACTGGCGCGTAGGGGGTCCAGTTGAGGAGGGGGTCGGAGCAAGCCCCATCAGACGGAGGAATCCGGCCTGGGTGACCTGTCCCAGCAGGCTGACATGGTCAACGAGCCATTCGAGATGACGTGCAGTCTCTCCATGAAAAGACTGCAGGTCACCTCGCATGGCCCGTTGACGCAACGCCACACCAGCCAGGACAGGCTCAACCCCGACCTGGATAGCCACGTCCGCAGGCAGAGGAAGGCCAGTTGACGTGAGCTCATCCCCTGCCTGAAAACGGGTCTGGACGTAGGCATCCCTGCTGGTGCAAGATGATGCAGGGACAGGATCGGGGACAGGATTGCACACAGGCACCTCCGCGGCGGCCTGTGCTGCCTCCTGTCCCCGGTCCTGCACTGCACCACTAGCACCAGTGGGATCCCCACCTCCAGACCCCGTCTCTGGTGCTTGCACGGCCTCCTCCTCCACCAAACCCCCCACTAACCTGGATGACTCCGTGCCATCTTCCCCTGTTGGGCCCTGTGGGGTCCCAGCTGCCCCTTCTGCTGCCGAGGAGTCCAACTCCAACCTCCGCCTCTTGGACCTACCCCCGGCAGCTGCGGCCTGGGACGCGGCACCGGACTCCTCACTCCCCGACAAGATGACAACACGGGAGGGGAGCCGGGCCTTGCGTCTCCGGCTGGCGGTGAGATCCCCGCCGCTGTGCTCCACAGCACCTTCTCCGCCCTCTTCATCAGTTGACGCTGCAGACAGGGAGAAACAAAACACAGGCATCAGGGCACTGTACAATGGACACATACACACATGACAGTTGCACATGAGTGGCATTGGTAAACCTCAGACATGTCATCACAATCCCCAACACACATGTCATTACAACTCGCACACATGAGCCATACCACAGCCATATCGCAACTGCCACCACCATCCCTACACATACAACAGCATGAGCAGCCAAAGGTGAGCCAGACATCACATGCAACACAGGAAGTGCACCACACATGTACACACACCACCCCACTTGCATGCATGTGTACACCTCTGCCAAGTGTCGCACTGTTCAGATGGGCATCCATGTCACATCTGCCAATCAGGCTTCCACATACCGCTGTCACATGCATCCATGTTGCATCACTGTTGCACCCTTGTCAAATACACACACATGCACATGTACACAGTGCACATACATGCAGCCGAAAACAAGATACATGCGTGACATCACGGACATGTCTACTTACATACACATTCATCCAAACATGTGTGCCCACACAACTGCATTTGGCATGCAAGCCTACACACACAAGCACCATCCATGTCTCACACATTACAGCCCTCGCATGTGTCAGCCCCACGGCCCTGTCCACCCCCACCCATACTCAACCCCATACAAACAGATGTGCAACCTGCACACTACCGAATAATCACCACACGCACTGCTCACAATCAGGATGCATGTACACTCACCGCTCGACTCCAGACGGGTCTGCTTCTCTAGGACCTGGACGTGGAGCGCTGGGGATATGCGTTCCAGGACCCTCATCTGTTCTTCCGACAAGTGGCCCCGGCGCCCCTTGGCATCCGCTGCCTTCAAGAGGCGCCGGGCCTTGTTCAGGGTCCTGGACCTGAAGTCCTCCCAGCGCTTCCTGACATGTTGTAAGTCGCGGACTGCCACCCCCTCCGCGTTGATGGCAGTCACGATGTCAGTCCAGATCCGAATCCGTCCTTCCTTGTCGACGCGGGAACTTCCGAAGAGGGCATCATACTGCCCCAGGACTTGTTCCACCAGGACACCAACTTCGGTGGCACTGAAGCTGGTGCCCCTCTGCCTCTCTGGCCGGGGGTTGTCAGTGGTCACAGATGGTGTTTGCCCCGCCATGACAACCCCAGAGGCAGGAGTGGGTGGGCAACTGGGTCCTGGGGCTGGGCTGTGGAGCGATGGAATCCCAGTCGGGAGTCTTCGGTTCCAGCAGGGGTGGTCACAGCAACAGCACCCCTGGCTGATGTGCAGGCAGCAAATGGCAGTGCACGTGGGCAGCAGGCAGTCAGGCAGCAGCAGATGGCAGGTGGGAGCGTGCTCGGGGCTCTGGGGGGCAGGAGTTCGGCCTTCTGGGCAGGAGCGTGGTCTTCCGTGTGCTTACGCGTGGCCAGCTTGATACGGAGTGATTTTGCACGTGAAAAATCCAACACGTCTGCGTGTAATTCGAGGAAAGGCCCTTAGCGCGTAAACGCGTCGCCAGCGTCTATGAAGTCACGTGCACGTTGAATTGGGCACACGTTTGAAAATGTTGCGTGTGAAAAAAATGAAAGACACGTCCGAGTGTCAAAGCGTGTAATTGGTGGGAATGGGCCTAGCGTGTACACGCGGCAGTGACAAAGCGTGTAATTGGTGGAAATGGCCCTACACGCAGAAGTGACAAAGCGTGTAATTGGTGGAAATGACCCTACACGCAGAAGTGACAAAGCGTGTAATTGGTGGAAATGGCCCTAGCGCGTACACGCCGCGTAAGTGACGCTGGACGTGTGGGCCTGTATAAAAGGTACGTGTAGAACACCATTTCCTTGTACGTGCTTTTCGTGGAGAGCGAGTGGGTGAATTCTGTACTTCTTGTCGTTTCACACGCGATTTACTTCACGGCGTTTCAAGTTCGTATTCCCTGTTACCTCTGACAGCTTTTTCTCTTTTTTCTCTTTTACTGGTTTACCTGGGCCTGTCCCCTCAAACAGTGTTCCCTTCTACTGTTGTCCTGTCTCCTCAGACAGCGTACAAATCTTCTTTTGGCGGGGGTGTTGCCAACCAAACGCGCTCCTTTTTCACGCTCTTTTACCTGGCAGACGGTGAGTCACGCACGTATCTAACATCTGTGCTTGCCCTGTGTGTAGCCTACCCCTTCAGAGGTCATTCTAGGCTGCGTGTGACACGCATACGTTCATTCTTGTGTTACTGGGTGCCACAGCGTAGTGCAGGTTTTTCTTTCTGCACACGTGGTCTAGGAGGGGTTGCGTGCACGTCATCTTTCCCCAGGGGTTACATTCAGCCTTGCAAGAGCACTAGGGTACTAGGTTAGTTAGGGTTTTTTGTAGGTTTCCTTTGTTCAGTTGGGCTCATGGACCCTTGGATGTTTTGTACATAGTTCTTAATTGGATTGATTTTATTTTTCATTTGACTTTGGACGACATTTTTTTGGATTAGGATTTGGTGTTTTTATTTTTTTAAACGGACATGCAGCTTATCTTTTTTTCATTCCCATTGTAGTTTGTTTCATTTCTTTTGCATTCTTTCTTTTTTTTAATACAATTTTGTTTTCATACTTCACTGTGTGGTATCATCTCATTGGTTTCATGCATGTCATGTTGGGTGTTTTCCCATTCAATTGCAACCATTGTGTGTGACGGACATGGGTTCATTAGCTTTATGAACATTGGGGGTGTAACATGTAATTTCCATTTCCATGTGGGTGAATGGGTTACTTGGTAGGGCTTTTTGGCTGTGGAGGCTGACCATAACGCACATGATTGGGGATTGTGAGGACCTGGTGGAGGCTGCCCATGGTGGCTGGGGGTGGGGGTGGTAGGAGACATGGGTGGGGGCCTGGTGGAGGGTGCCCCTGGATGCTGGGGGTGGGGGTGATAGGGGCCATGAGTGGGGGCCTGGTGGAGGGTGCCCCACACTGCTGGGGGGTGGGGGTGGTGGGAGACATGAGTGGGGGCCTGGTGGGGGATGGCCATGGTGGCTGGGGGGTGGGGGTGGGTGGGAGACATGAGTGGAGGCCTGGTGGAGGGTGCCCATGGTGGCTGGGGGATGGGGGCGGTGGGAGAAATGAGTGGGGGCCTGGTGGTGCTGACCCTGCACTGCTGGGGGATGGGGGTGGTGGGAGACATGAGTGGTGGCCTGGTGGAGGCTGCCCCTGCATTGCTGGGGGGTGGGGGTGGTGGGAGACATGAGTGGGGGCCTGGTGGAGGGTGCCCCTGGATGCTGGGAGGTGGGGGTGATAGGGCCCATGAGTGGGGGCCTGGTGGAGGGTGCTCCACACTGCTGGGGGGTGGGGGTGATGGGAGACATGAGTGGGGGCCTGGTGGAGGGTGCCCCTGGATGCTGGGGGGTGGGGGTGATAGGGGCCATGAGTGGGGGCCTGGTGGAGGGTGCCCCACACTGCTGGGGCGGTGGGGGGGGTGGGAGACATGAGTGGGGGCCTGGTGGGGGATGGCCATGGTGGCTGGGGGGTGGGGTTGGTGGGAGACATGAGTAGGGGCCTGGTGGGGGATGGCCATGGTGGCTGGGGGGTGGGGGTGGGTGGGAGACATGAGTGGAGGCCTGGTGGAGGGTGCCCCTGGATGCTGGGGGTTGGGGGTGATAGGGCCCATGAGTGGGGGCATGGTGGAGGGTGCTCCACACTGCTGGGGGGTGGGGGTGGTGGGAGACATGAGTGGGGGCCTGGTGGAGGCTGCCCCTGCACTGCTGGGGGGTGGGGGTGGTGGGAGACATGAGTGGGGGCCTGGTGGAGGGTGCCCCTGGATGCTGGGGGGTGGGGGTGGTGGGAGACATGAGTGGGGGCCTGGTGGAGGGTGCCCCTGGATGCTGGGGGGTGGGGGTGATAGGGCCCATGAGTGGGGGCCTGGTGGAGGGTGCTCCACACTGCTGGGGGGTGGGGGTGGTGGGAGACATGAGTGGGGGCCTGGTGGAGGGTGCCCCTGGATGCTGGGGGGTGGGGGTGATAGGGGCCATGAGTGGGGGCCTGGTGGAGGGTGCTCCACACTGCTGGGGGGGTGGGGGTGGTGGGAGACATGAGTGGGGGCCTGGTGGGGGATGGCCATGGTGGCTGGGGGGTGGGGGTGGGTGGGAGACATGAGTGGAGGCCTGGTGGAGGCTGCCCCTGCACTGCTGGGGGGTGGGGGTGGTGGGAGACATGGGTGGGGGCCTGGTGGAGGGTGCCCCGCACTGCTGGGGGGTGGGGGTGGTGGGAGACATGAGTGGGGGCCTGGTGGAGGGTGCCCCTGGATGCTGGGGGGTGGGGGTGATAGGGCCCATGAGTGGGGGCCTGGTGGAGGGTGCTCCACACTGCTGGGGGGTGGGGGTGGTGGGAGACATGGGTGGGGGCCTGGTGGAGGCTGCCCCTGCACTGCTGGGGGGTGGGGGTGGTGGGAGACATGGGTGGGGGCCTGGTGGAGGGTGCCCCGCACTGCTGGGGGGTGGGGGGGGTGGGAGACATGAGTGGAGGCCTGGTGGAGGGTGCCCATGGTGGCTGGGGGATGGGGGTGGTGGGAGACATGAGTGGGGGCCTGGTGGTGCTGACCCTGCACTGCTGGGGGATGGGGGTGGTGGGAGACATGAGTGGGGGCCTGGTGGAGGCTGCCCCTGCACTGCTGGGGGGTGGGGGTGGTGGGAGACATGAGTGGGGGCCTGGTGGAGGGTGCCCCTGGATGCTGGGGGGTGGGGGTGATAGGGCCCATGAGTGGGGGCCTGGTGGAGGGTGCTCCACACTGCTGGGGGGTGGGGGTGGTGGGAGACATGAGTGGGGGCCTGGTGGAGGGTGCCCCTGGATGCTGGGGGGTGGGTGTGATAGGGGCCATGAGTGGGGGCCTGGTGGAGGGTGCCCCACACTGCTGGGGGGGTGGGGGGGTGGGAGACATGAGTGGGGGCCTGGTGGGGGATGGCCATGGTGGCTGGGGGGTGGGGGTGGTGGGAGACATGAGTGGGGGCCTGGAGGGGGATGGCCATGGTGGCTGGGGGGTGGGGGTGGGTGGGAGACATGAGTGGAGGCCTGGTGGAGGGTGCCCCTGGATGCTGGGGGGTGGGGGTGATAGGGCCCATGAGTGGGGGCCTGGTGGAGGGTGCTCCACACTGCTGGGGGGTGGGGGTGGTGGGAGACATGAGTGGGGGCCTGGTGGAGGCTGCCCCCGCACTGCTGGGGGGTGGGGGTGGTGGGAGACATGAGTGGGGGCCTGGTGGAGGGTGCCCCTGGATGCTGGGGGGTGGGGGTGGTGGGAGACATGGGTGGGGGCCTGGTGGTGCTGACCCTGCACTGCTGGGGGATGGGGGTGGTGGGAGACATGAGTGGGGGCCTGGTGGAGGCTGCCCCTGCACTGCTGGGGGGTGGGGGTGGTGGGAGACATGGGTGGGGGCCTGGTGGAGGGTGCCCCGCACTGCTGGGGGGTGGGGGTGGTGGGAGACATGAGTGGGGGCCTGGTGGAGGGTGCCCCTGGATGCTGGGGGGTGGGGGTGATAGGGCCCATGAGTGGGGGCCTGGTGGAGGGTGCTCCACACTGCTGGGGGGTGGGGGTGGTGGGAGACATGGGTGGGGGCCTGGTGGAGGCTGCCCCTGCACTGCTGGGGGGTGGGGGTGGTGGGAGACATGGGTGGGGGCCTGGTGGAGGGTGCCCCGCACTGCTGGGGGGTGGGGGTGGTGGGAGACATGAGTGGGGGCCTGGTGGAGGGTGCCCCTGGATGCTGGGGGGTGGGGGTGATAGGGCCCATGAGTGGGGGCCTGGTGGAGGGTGCTCCACACTGCTGGGGGGTGGGGGTGGTGGGAGACATGAGTGGGGGCCTGGTGGAGGGTGCCCCTGGATGCTGGGGGGTGGGGGTGATAGGGGCCATGAGTGGGGGCCTGGTGGAGGGTGCCCCACACTGCTGGGGGGGTGGGGGTGGTGGGAGACATGAGTGGGGGCCTGGTGGGGGATGGCCATGGTGGCTGGGGGATGGGGGTGGTGGGAGACATGAGTGGGGGCCTGGTGGTGCTGACCCTGCACTGCTGGGGGGTGGGGGTGGTGGGAGACATGCATTGTTGATCAGTAGTGCAAGGTGACATGTGGGTTGGCTGGGGGGCATGCCCATGGTGGATGGGCTGCCTGCGGGACATGTGCAGGGGTGCAGGGTAGTCCCCCGTGGTGTGGGCTGCCTGCAGGGGCCGTGGGGGTTGTCGAGCGTACACCTGGGAGGACCCACACGGCCAATTCACGTGTAGTACTCCCCAGAACCCCTGAAATACACGTACCCTGATGAAATCGTGTGTGGAACTTCCCGCGCACCCCTGAAATACACGTACCCTGCTTGCACGGGGCCAATCGCGTGTGGAACTTCCCGCGCACCCCTGAAATACACGTACCCTGCTCGCACTGGGCCAATCGCGTGTGGAACTTCCCGCGCACCCCTGAAATACACGTACCCTGATGAAATCGCGCGTGGAACTTCCCGCGCACCCCTGTAATACACGTAGCCTGCTTGCACGGGGCCAATCGCGTGTGGAACTTCCCGCGCACCCCTGAAATACACGTACCCTGCTCGCACGGGGCCAATCGCATGTGGGACTTCCCGCGCACCCCTGAAATACACGTACCCTGATGGAATCGCGTGTGGAACTTCACGCGCACCCCTGAAATACACGTACCCTGCTGAAATCGCGTGTGGAACTTCCCGCGCACCCATAGAATACACATACCCTGCTCACTCTGGGCCAATCGCGTGTGGAACTTCCCGCGCACCCCTGAAATACACGTACCCTGCTGAAATCGGGTGTGGAACTTCCCGCGCACCCCTGGAATACACGTACCCTGCTCGCACGGGGCCAATCGCGTGTGGAACTTCCCGCGCACCCCTGAAATACACGTACCCTGCTGTAATCGCGTGTGGAACTTCCCGCGCACCCTTGTAATACACGTACCCTGCTGATTTTGGTGTGGAACTTCCCGCGCACCCCTGATGCACACGTACACAGGACAATCGCGTGTGGAACTTCCCGCGAACCACTGAAATACACGTTCCCCGCTTGGCGTTTGCTGTTTGCCAGCCCGGTGAACTGGTCCAGGGTTAGCGCAGCCCTTTGCGATTATTTTGGGGATTTTGAAGGCTTTTCCTTGCGCGAGGGCGTTCTTGGGGGCGTAACTGGCGCTGCTGCAGGGTCGCTGCGCCACGCTGCGCCACGGCTGGTTTTGGATGCGAAAATCCATGAATGCGCTGTGCGCGGAAATCGATTTTAGCGCACGCGGCTGGCGCAGACAGTCGCACGCGGACACTCTGCGCCAGCCGCTTGCGACACTTTTCTGCGAAATTCTATGAATTACCCTCAGAGTTTGTAAAGCGGCACAGCACGGAAAAGCGAGAGAACGTTTATAAAGCGTCATGGAGCGGAAAGCAGCGCAAGAGAAAAAAGTAAAGACATTTAAAGTGTGTGAAAATGTGCACAGGCATGGGAAGAAAACAAACAGGTGCAAGTGTGCACATTAACCAGGTGCAAGTGTGCATGTTAAAGAAAGGAAAGTGTAGAAAGTGTGCAAGAGGCACAAAACCAATACAACAAAGCAGAGGAAGGTGCAAGAGTACACGAGAAAGTAAAATAAATAAAGGAAAGCAAAAAAGGGGTGCAGGAAGTGCCTGAAGGTGAGAGATTGAAAGGAAAGAGCGAGGAATGAAGAGAGGGGATACAGGTCAGCCTGGTCAGGCCTAGGACAAGCAAAGAACCTGGTGGTATTGACAATCTTGGATTGTACCCCCACAGGTGAAATGTGTATGAAAGAACTCGATATGAATGGAAAGGTGCATCCTGACAGCTGAACTTGTGTTTGAATCCAAAAGGGGCCTAAGCTTGGGGAAGGGAAACCCTGAGAGGCCTAAAAAAGTAGAATACCTATTTTTTGTGACAGCTGAACTTGTGTTTGAATCCAAGAGAAGTAGAATGCCTTTTGGTTTTGCTGCTAAAGGAGTTAAAGCTTGTGAAGGAAACCCCAGGGAGCATGGAAAGGAACTGTGTATATTCCTCTTTGGTTGTGTTTTGGAACTTGGAAGAGCTAAAGCTTTTCCAAGTTCCAAAACAATGGGGACAGGAATCCCCAGTAACTGAAGACATTTGCAAATGTAAGACTGTAACAAGAACTATTGAGAAGGTCTGATGAAAAGCCCTTTACTGATTGAACTCACTTTTGTGAAGCTGACCACCCAACACCTGGTGAGAAAGTCACCTGAAAACAACCTTGCTTTCCTATTGTTTTGTTGAACAACTATTTTTCCTTTCCGAAGACTTCCACACACATTTTTGTAAAGAGTGAGGGCGAACATAGGTTTAGACACAGATTGACTATTGTTTTGAACTCTTAGACATCGATGACACTTAGAAACATCAGTTAAGGGAACCATCCCTTTAGAGTTAGGGCCAGATAGACATTACACCAGCTCAAGAACATTAGCAAATAAAGGTTTTGAAACTAACATTTTTGCATCTGTGTCTCTCTTGATACCATGTCTCACATATTGCCTGCCTTGTGTTATTGGACTAAGTGCTCTCTGTGCACTGGTCTCCCAGGGTTTTCTTGTCATCTTATGGCAGGGCCATCACCCACGCTCACGCTGCCAGTACCACTGCTCTCTCACAAAGCACTCTCCTTCGGGGTAAAAAAGGACAAAGTGGCTAATAACTGCTTGTGTGTTTGTGTGTGTATGTGTGACAGAGAGAGATGGAAAAAATAGGCAAGAGTTACTTATCTTTTCCTGGACCGTTGGTCTGCTTGGCGGGCATTTGTGCAGGATCATCAGGCTGCTGCTGCCTGAGAGGCAGTGTAGCCTTGCCCAGTGTCAGAGTGGGCACAGAGCGACTGCTGCCTGGGATGTTGGGTAAAGTGATGGTGCTGCCACGCTGCTGTTGCTGCTTTGATCCTTCCTAGCCTTGCGGCTGTTGAGAGCAGTTGGGCTCTTGAAAAACTGTGGTTGTGTCCCCCCTTCTCCTTTGATAGGCTATACACGGTGCTGCTGGTGGCGCTATTTGGCCCCTTGACGGTTTTTAATTTTTCATTTTATTTCTTCTTACTCTTACCCCCAGAGGGCTCCAAGCTCTGTTTGTGAGTGCAAAGACCCTGGATTCGGTCCCTGTGGTGTGCACTGATCTTGATCCCTTAGGGGTGTGGGTCAGTGGACTCAGTGACTGATACACTGAAGACCTAGCGCAACAGTGCCAACAACCTGTCAGTTGTGCCCCGTGGTGGAAATAGAGTGGGTCTGGCTGGTGTGCCACCCAGGTGTGGTTGTACTCTGAAGTGATTAATTGCTTGCCTGCCCACTTCTCTCTTGTCAGTCACTGTCTGCTTTTATCTGACTGCTGCAATGACAAAGGGCGGGGGCTGGCAGAAGAAGCAATGCAACCTGGGGCATTTGCACGCCAGGCTAACAGGCCCCAAGCTGAACCGGCTCCTGAAGTGAGCGAGCAAGTGGGGCAGGAAGACCGGGACTCCCCGAATCTTAAACAGATTATGAAGAGTATGCAATCTGGGTTTGCCACTATGACTGACAAATTGTATGGAATAACTACTAACATCAGCACCCTGGATGGCAAGATGGAAAACGTGGGCTACAGAGTGACAGAAGAGGAGCTGTGCATTGTGGTGACGGAAGATGATATTGCAAGTCTCAAGTGATGGGAATGGCCAGAGATCTGAAGAGAGCCTTGCTCAAATGTGATGACCTGGAATTCAGGTCCAGGAGGAATAATGTCTGCATAGTGGGAATTCCTCAGGGCTTTGGCAGTGGCCCCATGGGGGAGGTGATGAAGATCTCCTTAGAGGGTTGGCCATCAGGCCTTTTCATCCACATTTGTGATTGAAAGAGCATATAAACGCCATCAACGCCATCAAAGCCGGGGGTCCCCCCTTTGCCTGTCATTGTGAGGCTCCTGAACTATCGAGATTGAGACACTAGACTGTGGCTGGTGAGGGGAAAAGGCCCCCTGCGAGAAGAAGATACCACGATTCATATCTACCCAGACTTTTCCACTGCTGTCCAATGGAAAAACAGGTCTTTTTTTTTCAGAGCTAAGAAACTGTTGCGAGAAAGGGTGATCCCATATGCAATGCTTTTCCCAGCATGGCTACGCGTACAGCACAGGTGCAAAGTCCTCTTTTTCATGTTTCCACCAATGATGATTCGTACATTTTGGCCTCCTCTACTTTTGGCTAATGGTAGGTACGCAATGCATATAGCCAAGGATACGTCATAAGCTGTGGGCGATTGCGGCCGAACCCTGATTTCGGTAGCGGATCACTCCTTAGTAGGGGCGCTTGAATTGCCTGATTTGTTGTACATTCAAAATGTGCAAGCAAATTATTCTATTGCTCTTACCTCCTGGATATAGATGTGCGGGATACCATCGGAAGCTGACGGAAGAAGAAGTGAGTAGTGTCCTCCAATGCAAGGTTGCTGGGTTTGTTATGGGAAATTGATTGGGGTTAAGGAGGGAACAGGGGGGGATAACATGGCCCTGGTTGGTAGGGCGATGAGGGTGGGAGAGTTGGGGAGGATATTGGGGTGACATTTTTTTAAAAGTGTTTTGGCAGGTGCACAGTGCAGGTCATTGATATTTACACTTTTGTTTATAAAAAAGATACAGGGCCTCATTACATGGTAGGCGGTGGACCAAGGTGCTAATAGCACCTTGGTCCATGCCGGTAAAATACCGGCACCGCCTTGGTGGAAAGGGGAATTACCGCCCTATTCCAAGGTTGGCGAGCAGTAATTCCCCCTTCCACCATTGCCCTTCCCCATTCCCATGTTTGCCCCATAGGGCATAATGGGAATGGGGAAGCTGCTAATTACGGTACCGCAAATTTGCGGTGCCGTAATTAGCACCAAGGTCCCTTAGCGGGTTGGTTTTTAACACCTGCTAAAAGCAGGCGTTAAAGTACCAACCCGCTAAGGGACCTCGTAGTAAGGCGGTAAGGGTTAACGGTCACCGGTACCATTACCGGTGACCGTTAACCCTTACTGCCTACCGTGTAATGAGGCCCACAGTGTATATGGCAAGGCAAGAACAGATTCTGTACCTTAGATCCCTATGACCACCATTACCTTCATGAGCTGGAATGTACGAGGGCTGGGGAACTACTCCAAGGCCAGGAGAATAGTCTAGCATGTAAATCGGCATAATGTTCAGGCTTTGTTATTATTAGAAACCCATGCTCGGGGATGTGGGAATGTTAGCTTTGCCAAGGGGTGGGGGATCAATAGGTTTTATACTAACTACTCTACGCAATCCAGAGGGGTCCCGACTCTAATCCACAAGACGGTTACATTTCAGTTGTTGCATTCACATGTTAACAAAGAGGGACGCTCCGTGATACAATACTGTAAGTTGTGGGGGAAAGTGGTGTTGTTGGTAAACTTGTATGGGCCCAACCTTCACGACCCAGTGTTGTATTAGGTCCTTGCCAATATTCTTATGTCTTAACCACTGACGTTGATTGTATGGGGGGCATGAATACCATCTTGGACTTGGACCACAATCACACAGGGAGAGCACCCCGGCCTTTGTCTAAGGTGTCAGGCTGCACCCTGTGTTGCATGAAAGTTCTTAGAATGTGTGATGCATGGCAGACACTGCATCCGTCTGGACATAATATCTCCTATTACTAATCATTGCATGATTTGTCCTCCCGGATAGATCTCTTTTTGATATTGGAATGCCTGGTTGAGCGGTCAGAGCAGCCGGACATCCTACCTTGCATGCATTCAGACCACTCGCTGATATCGATTTGTCTACTGGGGTTTGTCTGGCTGGGATTGCGCAGTGTAGTGATTTAAGTCTTTAGCTTTGCAGGATCTTAGCATGTCTCGTG
Source organism: Ambystoma mexicanum (assembly GCF_040938575.1). NCBI lineage: Eukaryota > Metazoa > Chordata > Amphibia > Caudata > Ambystomatidae > Ambystoma > Ambystoma mexicanum. Next base: position 1,178,117,970 of record NC_090935.1, on the reverse strand, counting down.
AGTTTGGGTGCTTAGGGCCATTCGCATGGATATAGTCAGTAGTGAAGACATGCTTAAAGCCTTGGAAAGCCAATACATGAGCACACCTTCTCGCAATATACTGCCAGACATTAAGGCCCAATTAGAGGTATTTAAAATACATGCTGACCGAGCGGTGAAATACAATGCGAAACCCGCGGCGCCCAGGAGATATGGGGAGGGGGCATGGCCCGGGCAGAACGTTGACCAATCTGGTTCGGTTGGAAAGTAATTTGACTTATGTGACTGGGGTGCGAGATGAATCCCAAATGATGCAACACTCTGACCAGGGAGTTAGAGGTGTTTGCGCAATTCTATACAATGTTATATCAGGCACACGGAGGGCAAGACGAGGTAGGCCTACATTCTCTCTTAGTCTCTATCCCTACGTCGATCCTCTCGAAAGGCACCAAGGAGAAGTTAAACACCCCTTTTACTGTGGATGAAATATCACGAGTGATTAGAGAATTGCCTAGGAATAAATCCCTGGGCCCATACGGTCTGACTGCAGAGTTTTATATTGAGTATGGGACTATACTAGTCCCCTATATGTTGAAGGTATGGGAAGAGTCTGTGAGGGAGGGACAACTTCCAGGGTCGCTTAGGGGGGCCACCATTATAGTTTTGATAAAACCAGGTAAGCCCTGTGAGGAATGTGGATCTTATAGATCACTTTCCCTTATAAACGTAGATACTAAAATATAAGCCAAAGTCATAGCCAACAGCTTGCTGCTCCTGATGCCCTCATTCATATATCAGGACCGGGCGTGGTTTATTCCTGGTAGTTCAACTGCTTTGAACATCAGGCAGCTCTTTAAGATTATGTTCCGCATTTCACCCACTGCACAGGATGTGGCGGTTGCCCTGAATGCACGGAAATCATTTAATATAGTGGCCTGGCCATATCTCTTTGCTCTGCTAGGTAGGTGCAACCAGGGTAAACAACTCATTCAACACGTCCAGCTCCTATACACATTCTCGTCTGACACTGTAAAGGTCAATTCAACACAATCCAAAACATTTGCTCTAGGTAGGGGATTGCGTCAAGGATGTCCGTTATCGCCCCTACTTTTCGTGCTGATTATTGAGCCTATGGCTGACTTGATTCGGCACTGCCATAAACAGCGTAAACCTCAGATAGTGGGACAGCCAGAGATCATCTCCTTATATGCAGATGATGTGTACATCAGGGATCCACAAAATAATGTAGATACTACTATGCAAGGCATAGCACGGATAGACCGATATTCAGGGTTGACTGTAAATCCGAGGTGTTCCCACTGCAATCAGTGGGGAACCAATAGGTTTTATACTAACTACACTATGCAATCCAGAGGGGTCCTGACTCTAATCCACGACACAATACAACCTAATGGGGCATTCCCCCTGAAGTGGGCACCAGGCAGATTCACATACTTGGGTGTTACCATTTCCAGAGACCGCAACATACTACTGGCCGACAACTTTGTTACACAGGCCACAACAGGGAAATACTTGTTGCGTATCTCCACCTATACATGGTATAGACCCTCCTGTTAAATGTTCAATATAGTATCACACAAAAACAGAATAGGGAATACATCACTTTTGAAGCGTCCAACATTCAGTATGACCAATCAATGTGTCCACTACATGCTATCCCTAACCAGAAGCACACTCTATCTCTACGGGGTGTGCTGTCCCGAGACGAGAGGTGGTGCACCGCCTATCTAATAGAATAGATGGAAGAACAACTGTCCCTACTACTACAATGAATGTATTGAAAAAGTGAAAAGAGGCTGTGATCCAGTCCCATAACCACTCGCACACTGAACATTTCACATTGTGTCAAAGCGCTTGTCTGGGTGACACAAAGGGCCTCATCACGACCCAGGCGGTAAGTTACCGCCTGGGCCGTGACTTTACCACCATGGCGTAAACTACGTTTACGCCATGGTGGTTGGCGGACTTACCGCCCCATTCCGACCTTGGCGGGGCGGTAAGTCCCCAATCCCCATTTACCCTTCCCCATTCCCATTTTTGCCCCATAGGGCATAATGGGAGTGGGGAAGGCGTTAATTACGCCACCGTAAATTACGGTGGCGTAATTAACTCCATGGTCCCTTAGCGCCATGGATTTTAACACCTGCTAAAAGCAGGTGTTAAAGTCGCCATGGCGCTAAGGGACCTCGTACTCAGGCGGTAAGGGTCGGCGCTGTTTACGGCGCCGTAAACCCCTTACCGCCTGGGTCGTAATGAGGCCCAAAATCAGTTAATTTTGATCTGGTGGAAGTTTTTTATTTAGAGATAGACCAAAAAACCTAAGCCACGAGCTGTGAACGTAGTACATATACTATTGTTTAATCTCATTTTTTAGAGATAACTTCTCTTTCTCGCACTTTATGTACACAGCTCACTGAGGGTGAATAAAATAACAGCACTGTGCCGATAAGGAAATATTCCCATGTGAAATGTTCAGTGTACCAGTGGTTCTGTGACTGGATCCCAGCCTCTTTTAGCTTTTTTCAATAAATTAATTGTTGTAGGCACAGTTTTATTTCCATCTATTCTGGTTAGGGATAGCGTGTAGTGGACACATTGGTCAATTGGATAGTTGGACACTGCAAAAGCTACAACAACTTTATTACCCATGCTGCTTATTCGTGTGCGAAAATGGATCATTGGCCAAAACTGCTGATATCCATGTCCGGCTGGATGGCGCTGAATAAAATGATCCTAGTACCTAACTTCTTGTATTTGTTTGTCAACATATCAATGTGGCCAGGGAAACAGTACTTCAAACACTTGCATGGGGACATGTCTTACTTCCTGTGGCACTCTAACCCGCACATGGAAATATATTGGCTTGCAGCTCAGGTGCAATTTGCGAGCTATTGTTATGGAACTGATGGACCCCCGCCACACGTTAAGCTGGTGAGGGCAGCAGTGGGGTAAGATGACATGAAAACATTGGTACTGGATACCAGCTACAACGACTGACGATTTGATCCGGTGCAGGCAACGTTATTTGCTTGGAGGGCCACCTTTACCAGAACGGCTGTGTGCAGACCATATTACCAGTGGTTGCTGCTATGGTGATCACCAGACCTCTCCCCTTCATGGGATGCTTCCCTGCCGCCGCAGTGGTCCAAGCTGGGGTATTGGGTATTGGGGGACCTGTTTCTAGGGGGACAGTTCTTGACGCCCCAGACCTGGCAGGAGGAGCACAGCGGTACGTCCATGGAGCTGCTCCAGTTTTACAGAATGAGGGCAGCTGTTCAAAAAACGTGGGCCTCTTGCCCGATTCAACCCCCGGAGAATGTGCTGCTTGTATACATATCGAACTTCTACAGATGGTGGGGGCAGCTGGCTGCCATGTATAAGGGCATTTTAGACGGGACCCCAGTGGAAGAAGATAAGGCCAGAGGGAGGTGCACAGTGGGACTGGAGCTGGAGATAACAAGTCTAAAGTGCTGTTTATGTTACAAAACACACAGCGTAAAATGCGGAAGTTATATCCTGAGCATGATGGTTGTTGCCCGAGATGTGGGGGGTTAGATGCAATATATGTGCATATGTTTTGGGCCTGTCCAGAGTTGGAGAGGTTTTGGGAAGGACATCTGAGGTATTGTCTTCTGTTCTTGGGAGGCACCTTGAGAAATTGCCTATGAGCATTTCGTTTGGGAAGTGGCAGGGGATTCCAGAGAAGCAAAAGAGATCCTTTTTGAATATGGGCTGCATAGTAGCCAAACAATTTATACTATGAAGTGGAAAGACCTACACCCACCTACTGTGAAGGACTGGCTAAGAGAGCTAACATGGATTAGTGAATGTGAAGACACATATGTCACAATTCAGCCACTTGTGTCGTGACCAAAAGATATACATAGAGAATTTCTCAATAAAGAATCCTCAATGTGGAATGGTCTTCATGAATATATACACTTCTGAAACTCAGACATTGGATGCGTATCTACTTGACACATCTCACAAGATCAGACACGATGATCCACTCAACTACTGGTTGAGTAGGAGGTCTGCCAAACCTGAAGGATTTGCCAGAGTTGGTACAGAACTCCTAAGCTGCACCCCTGTCAATGTGCAGTCTGAGTGATCAATAATCACTTGAAGGGCATTTCTATATGCCTGCAGAAGACTCACTGTGCTCCGTGTTGAAAAATGAGCATTCATTAAAATTAACCAACATTGTGTTGATGTAGTCTATGGCAAGAAACCTGACATACTCATCTAGCTGTGATGATGAGACTTTCTATCCTCTCAAGTCTCATAGCAAGAAGTGAACTAGCCTCTAGTACATTTATATTGTATTTGTTAAGAACATGACATTTTGACAAGAAATACTTACAGGTTTGCAGACATTTGCCAGAGCAGTTACATAATTGATTGCCTTTCAATAAAACCGTTAGCAATCGTCAATACAGCAGGTGAAGGGTGCAACCAGAACTGGTGACAGACAACAGACAAACAAGGGGGGGGTGAGGATTTACAGTGAGATGTGAGCAAGTATACATGGCTGGTTGTGAGATGGAATTAAGGGGGTAAGAATGTGCTGAGAATGAGAAGGAAGAAGTCCTGTCCAAATGGCAGAGTTCCTCAGATGGGGTGGGAGCAAAGTGGGAGGAGGGTGGAAATGATGGGATGCAGGCAGCATGTAAATGACAGAAAGATTGAGGAGTGTGCATGAGCAAAGCCTCTCAATTTCTGAACTGACCCACACAACAGTCAGGTTGCCTGAGAAGGCTCCGGACCCCACAGGACCCAGACAGACTGAACGGGAAGTTATCACACTTTATACAACTCCATCTTAACTGCTTGGGAAACCTACACCTAATGCGAGAAACTGTTCCAGGTCAAGCCTGGTCTTGCATACAACCAAAAGGATTATAATAATGTGGGATAACTCCTACATTAACAGCTTTGTCTGTTTCAGACTTAATACATCTCTTGGATTGCTTCTTGTCTTGTGCAGTAAAGTGTTATATCCAAGGTTTCCCTTCAACACAACCAAGTGCACAGTAAGAAACACAATTCCAACTCTTGAGTTGCAGAAAAACTCTCTCCCGAGATATGGACTGTCTTGAGGGAAATGCAATGTTCCGCTGCCAAAGAACCCAACTTGAACACCAGATCAGGCAGCGGCTACAAGCTAGAATCAATAACCAGGAGAGACACATTTTTCTTAGCTGTAACGATATCAGAAAACTAACCACACCAAGCAGAGATGAGTAAGATCAAAGCACTCCTACTGCTAATCACCACATATGGGAACCCAAGAGCCCAATACAACAAAACCTTCCTAAACAAACTTGAACATACCATTGACGAAGCATCAGCAAACAAGATCATCGGTAAAACAGTGATATGTGGAGACATGAACGCAACCTGACCTCGCTCCATAAAAGACCAGCCTTGTGGTGATAACAAGATTATGGCAGCAACCCAGAGAGGAACCAAGCTAGACCAGCTCCTATTAACTCGAGATCTCCACAACCTACAAACTACAAGGTCAAATGAAAACTACTTGATTTCGACCTGGGAACAGGAAGGCTTCAGAGCTAACATCGACCATATCTACGTCTCAAGATCAATTCTCGCGCTAACCACTAAGCTAGAGGTCAGAAGAACCTCTAAAAGTGACCACAACATCTTACAAACAGGTTGGGAGATCCCACCAACTCCCTCCCCCTCTTTTATGGAGCACCAGATTGAACCATCAAAACAGGGCAGAAGCCTAAAATTTACTAATACAGCAATAGCAAACAGCAAACGCTGCAGCTAAATACCACAGTGTTAAAGGGGCTTAAACATCCACCACGGATCTGGGAAAACTTGACTACAGACCGTTATTACAACCGTACTTGCACCCAAGAAAGAAGAACTTGCCGCAAATAACAACTTGTCTACACTCCAGGAACGAACAGCTGGTGGAAAAAAGAAGAGCCATGAGACAAGCAATTAGAACAGCCAAGAAAGGACCGACCACAAAGAACATACAAGCTGCAAATAAGGCAAAAAGAATCTACAAATCATGGCTGAAACATAATAGACATATTCTATACCAAGAAGATGCGGAGGCCATGTTAAGATGCCTCAGTGGAAAAAGAACCAAAGATTTCTGGTCCTTGATTGACTCAACAAGCCACTTTACACAAGACACGCTGATGAATAATGCCATAGAGCAAAAATGGATCGAACATTTCTCCAAACTTTTTTGCAAACCGGAAACAGCAACTCAGAACAAAGACCTCCTGTTCGCTACAACATGGCAACTGGACTACGGTCGAGACACAATTGAAGACAAATTCAAAAAGCTAAAATCTTCACGCACCCCGGGACCTGATGGGATCACAAATCAAGATCTTAAAAGCAACAGAGAGACTTGGGTCCCCTTAATAATGGACATCTTTGACACATGTATTAGATCCAAGAGCCTTCCACCTTCTTGGAAATCAGCTAATGTAGTTCCCATCTACAAGAAAAACGAAAAAACGGATCCACAGAACTACCACCAATAGCACTCTTAGATGTGCTGGGCAAGCTCTTTGGATCTTTCCTGCTGGACAAATTTCGATCCTGGGTAACATCTTCAGAATTCCGAGATCCTTTCCAGTCAGGCTTTGTCAAAAACTCATGGACCCAAGCAAACATCCCAGCACTGAGTGCATTGAAGGCCAAGATTCTGGACGGCGGACCGAGAATATTCTTGGCGTTCGTGGACCTAAGCCAAGCGTTTGACCGAGTAAACAGAGACAGACTCTGGGACAAATTAAAGCATGGAACTGTCCCAACACAATTCTAGCCCCAATCAAAAGCCTCTACTCAGGGACTACAATGCCAGTTCGACTCAGTGGTTTGGGACAGCTATCAAGAGAAATCGAAACCAGAAGGGGAGTCAAGCAAGGCTGCCCATTAGCACCCGCATTATACAATGCATACACGGGTGACATTGGGCAACACAATGCCACTCTAAGGATTTTCCCACAAAACCTAGGTAATGAGAAAATCAGTCGCTTGCTGTACGCAGACGACATTATACTGCTCGACCACACAGCAATTGGTCTCCAACGCAGACTAGATGGACCACAAGAATATACAAGGGAAAACGACCTGGAAATCAACACCAAAAAAATGAAAATCTTAATCCTGGAAAAACATTGTAACAAAAAGAAACGGCAAGATGGTCTATTGAGGGGCAAAAGGTGGAAAACGTTACATCTTTCACTTACTAGGAGTGACCATTAGTTGCAGTCGACAAGAAACACAAATGCAGGAAACACTTTGGGTCAAAACTAAACTGGTGATAGCACAAGCTATTAAAGTCGACAGAAAATACGATAGATTTTCAATGCAAACGATAATCAATTTCTACAAGGCGAAAGCTATCCCGGCCATTCTATATGGCACAGAAGCAATGCCTGCCTTACCAGACAGTATCTGGTCAAGACTGGAAGGTTTTCTATGGAAAAGAATACTAAACCTACCGCAATCAACACCAATTGCGTCGATAAGAAGAGAACTCACACTGGTCTCCCTCAAAGTGACAGTGATGCTAAATGGTTTGATGCTATACCGGAAAATTAGAATTTCAAAACTCAAAATGTACAAAGTAATCAGAGAGGAGATGGAAAACAAATGAAACAAAATGTTGATAGCCTGGGCCATGAAAAACAACAAACTACTTAAAGAAATTGGCAGCTTGGAAACAGAGCTGGAAGAAAACCCCAATAAAACAAAAACGAGACTGAAAATCTGGGACTCGATTCAAACTCTCGAACAAGCTGCAAAAAAATAAACTCACTCAGCATCTCCCACCTAACTTTAAAAAAGTCAACGATCCTATTGAATACATTCTAAAATTACCAGACAAAGGAACACGAACAACCTTCCTTAGAACACGCTTACATTTCCTAAAAAACAATGAGATACTTGCAATTCGAGGAAAATCGATAAACAACAAATGCCACTTCTGCAAGAGCGAGGATAAGGTGGAAACCTTAAGACACCTACTTCTATCATGTAGAGGTAACACAACTAACAGACAGACTCATATGGGACATCTGTTCAAAAAGGCCTTCATTTTAGACGAACAACACTGGTCGGACCACCTGATGAGTGGCAAAACAACGAAATCAGTGATAGCAGTGGTAAAATTCTTCAATAGTCTAGACTTAGACACCTTAAACTCGAACACAATGGAAGAAGAATAACCCTCAAAGTTAAGGAGTAAAGTGGGACAAGAAGTTTCAAATGAAAGAATTTAAGGACCTAAAAATAGAAAGCTTACACGAATCTTGTAAAAACTGAAATGAACAGTTAAATCAAGAATATTTTTTTTTACAAAAATTAGGTTTGTCACTTTGGTAAATACACTTTTTCAGCTACACAATCCCTGTTTCTAAATGGCAAACCTCAAAAATGTGTTGTGTTTATTTCCTATAGGAATGTGACAAGTCACTTCTAGACCTTTCATTTCTGCAAGGATTTATAACATTTCACTTCTGGACCTAGGCTTCTCTCAGGATTTGCTACAGACCCCTCCTGGACATTGACTTTCCCTTAGGATACACACCATAGCCCTCCTGGACATTGGTTTTCCCATATTGGTGAGGCTGCGTTCAACTCGCTTACTCTCTTTACGTTAAATTCATTTATACTGTCTATTTGTTTTAGTAATTTACTGGTGCTGATAGGAAATTGCAGGGATTGGCCCTCATTCCGAGATCGGAGCTAAGTACCAGTATTTTCCGGCATGGCGTAAAGTACAACACCGCCCTGGCGTCAGACCGCTAATTGCGGCCCATTCCGACCTTCGGACACGCGCTTTTCGCCATGCCGGAAAAGAACCGAGCGGCCTGCCGCTAAACGACCCGCAAACCCCCTACCGGCATGCTGCGACACGTAAATAACAACACCGCCTTGCAAGCAGTAGCGTCAGTACATAATGGTGACCGTAATTTACGGATACCGTAAATTACGGTCACTGCAAAAAAAGGAACCGGAAATTACGTCATCGCACAGGAACGGGAAGGAGAGCGGCGGCCATCTTTAAAAACGCAATCCATTGCCATCCTCATCCGCCAGCACCCTTGGGAGCAAACTAAAGTTCGGAAAAGGACCAGACGACTACCAACATGCCGAAAGCTCCAAAGAAGGCTGCGGACCGCATACACAAGAGGAGATTCAGCCCAGAGCAACTCCATGCCATGGTGGACTTCCTGGCTGAGCATGCAGATGTCGTTTTCAGCAATGACTTGCAGAGGGAGACTATCCTCCGCAAAAAGAACATCTGGGCTGAACTTGACCAGAGGGTGAGCACTGTAGGCAAAACCCCCCGCACCCTCAGGGACGGCTGCAATCAGTGGGATGACCTGCGGGTGCGGGGCCTCCTCTCCAGCAACCGGAGTCAGGCCATGCAGACGGGAGGCGGTCCAAGTACCCCTGTGCAACTAGAGCCGTGGGAGGAGACATGTGCGGCTCTGATTGGCACAGAATCGATCGAGGTCGTGGGGAACATGGAGTGCGGGGCAATGACTTCTGCCGAAGGAGGTGAGTGTCCACAGTGTGCACTGCCAATGTCCATTGCATGATTCAAACTGCCCCAAGGGCCATTGAAGGCACCTTCTCGTGTTGCCCTCCCCCCATCCAACTCATCCCCCCATCCAACTAATGCAGAGGCAAGTCCCACGCAATCAAGGGCCAAGTGCGAGTACATAACCCACATCAACCATAGTGCATTAACTTGCACATCCCATCATGCACACTGTGCAGCCGGCTCGGCATTGTGCCAGCCAAACTGCACATAACCAGGCCACGGTGAGTCACTCCCAAACATGCGTACATGACCTACTCATGCACATGTACCACTGCTGTAGCTACACCCAAAAGGCCACAAACTGCAATTGACTGAAATGTGAATGCAGCCATGTATGCAAATAGGACATTTTACAATCACTCATGTTATCCCTCTCTTCTACCCCAACAGGCACTGTCCATGAAAGCGCCGAGCCACAATCAAGCGGGCCAAGCACCTCCAGGGGTAGTGGCAGGGTCAGGTGAATCCCTGCACCAAAAAGAAGAGCCCCCCTGGCTCCAGAAAGGCCACTGGATGCTGCCCCACCACAATCCATCCTAGCGTTGGCACTGGCCACAATGCCAACCACAACATCGGCACAGTCGAGCATCTCTGGGGAGGCTGCTGCTACCGGCCCTGACAAGTGTGTGGACAGCCCGACACCCATCTGTGGGGCGTCCGAGGAGGAGGGCCAACATACAGTCCACACCCCGGAGCCCTGAATTATACCCCTGGCCTCATGTAGTGACTGTGGAGATGCACCAACACCTGTCCGTAGTCCTCAAATAGACCCGCAGGGGTATGATGATGATGTCCCAAGTCCACCCGTACAGCCCTCGCCCGAGAATGCAGGGGCAAGTGGTTTCAGCGATGGTTTTCCATCATTCGGCACACGTCGAGTGAATCAGCTGGCAGACCTCATAACCGAGTTCATGGAGGACAACCGCCAGGCCAGGGTTCAATGGCATGATGGAGCAAGGGAAATGCGGCAGGCACTCACCAACTGCACCGACCGGTTGTGTGACACTGTCACTGACAGCACAACCCGTCTGTGTCACATCCTTGGCCGCACAGCCAATGCCCTTGAGGCAGGCCATTCTAATGCCCAGTCAGAGCAGGCGGACACGCCCGCATCCAGTGAGGCCACACAAGGCAGCCCAGCAAGACGCACTCGGCGTTCCATGCGGGGCAGGGATATGCCTCCCTCGGGCCAGGGGAGCAAGAAACATTAGTCATTGCTGCCACATGGGGCCTTTACGTTCTACATGGGACCACTGCTGTGGAGTTGGGGGGAGGCCGGTGGGGGTTGGGGTTTTGTTGTGGAGTTGGGGGGAGAGGGGATGCAGATAATGTTCTCACTAATACCTTTTTCACAATACACTATTGGTGTTGCAAAGTTCAACCATTGTGGACAATCATCATTGAGCATGTGTATAATGACGTCTGACAGTGCATGGTGTACAAGTATACACACATCCTGTGCCCTGTGTGCCCATGTTATGCCACCCTCTGCTGACTTGTGTTCTGGACATCTTGTCCACTCTTTTTTTGGCGCATTACATGTCCCTCAAGTGCACTGCCTCCATGATGCTTTCTTGCCACTTCCTCCTCCACCTTCACCACGTCGTCATGTGGTAGTAGCAGTACCATGTCAGGGGAGAGAGAAGCAATAGTAGGGAAGCACATTTTGTTCAGCTACACATATGACATGGGGTTTTTGGACACCAGATAGCAGTGAATGGGTCACCCACTAGTCCTGCTTCGCCAACTCATATGTGCCTTATGCAAGCCAGGTGACTGCTTCATCTACACGCATGCATGGGTATGGCCAGTGTTTTAGTGCTCCCTGGGCCTGTTCTGTGGGTTACTGACAGGGGTCATGTACCATGGTGTCAAGGGACAGCCACCAACAGCTCCATGTCTAGCCAAATAAGGTGAGTGTTTGAACTGTCATGGTGGAGAACTGAACTTGGCTGACATGGCAGGGTTTCATTGATGGCCATATGCACATGTCCATGGATGCATTCCGCACATTGATGGACACAATATGTGCCCAATACAATGTAATGCTGTGGGGGTTGCGTCTTCAAGATGGTCCATGAACGATGGCATGGACATCTCGTGGTACATGTTCCGTTGATGCATCCTGCTGTCCTGATGTTAGATCCATGTGGTGATGTGTACTGTGTAGAATCATATTTGGGTGTGATGGCTGTAGTCAGTGGCTCATGGTCATCATCCTGCTCTGATACATACTATGGTGAATCCCAACACTCCTATGGGTGTGCCATGTCGGTGACGTGGTGTGGTATCCCTGCTGCCCTCAGTTCAATCCACTCCCAGGGATGGGTCTCCGATGTGGTGCCATGCTGGGGGCAGCCGCATTGTGCATATGCAGTGTGCCTTCCTATATGCGCTTACGGTTGTGGTGGCCGCTAATGAGTGGTGCAAGTGTAGTGGGATTTTCCCTTGTCAGATGGTGGAGATGTAGTGTATTGTGAGTGCCTTATTCCATCAATGTGGTAATCTGTTCTCATGTGCCGTTGCACTGGTTCTGTGGCAGGTTGGTTGTTGGGGTGAACATCGTACGATGGCTTCATCATTTCAACCCAGTTGGTTCATGCAGGCACCCACCTCATGGCACCAATGCACTTGCATGACACAGTCAGACGACTCAACAGGCAGCCAGGCACATCATCATGCATGTTGCACCATGTGGCACGGTAGCGTGGTGACCTGCTGGCCCTTTGAGTCATGTGTAGTTCTTTGATGTCGGGCCCACCCATGTGTGCGGTTCTTGGTTGCGTTGCATTCCATCTGCACGTAGGGGGAGTGGCATTGTTTGCAGTTGCTGTCCGCCACCTGCATGCCATGCTGGTCCACATACGACACGTGGGTGCTGTCAGGCGCACCAATGTCATTTGGCATGCCTCCATATGTATGAGGTCCAGCTTTACTGTTATATATCTCCTGGGTGGTCCATGTTGGGGATTGGTAGCCCCTTGTGTGCTTGGGGAGGTGAAACAGCACTTGTTTATGTGTCCTTGTAATGGACGGTTGTGACATGCCATGCATGGGCACCACTGTGTGCTGGTAGGTGCCTGTGGCATGGGTGTGGGGCACAGGCAACACCGTCACTTGTGCCAGGTTAGCAGTGTATATTTGTATACTGCTCGCTTATCTAGTTATGTCTCAGGCCAAATATGGTGGTGACGGTGTCACAGTCAAGGTGGTCAGGGGTGTCTATCTGCTAAGGGTTTTCCTTGAGCGGCCGGACATGCTGCGTGTGCATGGGGGCTGCTGGGGTGGTGACGGAGACTGCACTGGTGCTGCATGCAGGGCCTGTCTCCCCCTCCTTCTCCCCCTGTGTCTCCTCAAAGGGGGGGCCTGATGTTGGTGCTGAAGTTTTTGTGGTTATGCCCTTGCTGGTTCTATTGGTGTCATCTTGGTGTGGGAGGGGGTGTGGTGCGTGGGTGTGTTCCTTTTCTGCTGTGGCAGACTCCATTGCCTCCACCTGTGCTGATTGTGTGCACCTGTGGCTCTGGGAATCACTGCTCAGGGTTCTTTACTCTTTCTCTGAGATGCCTGTATGTACTCCATGCCGGTAAGGTACTTTACGGGCTTGAGGAGGCCGTTATTCACATGTGCTCCTTACTTGCGATCAGCTCCGGTTTACGCCATGCCTTAATTAGCGGTCTGAGGGGGTCAGAATAGCATGTAGCGGTAAACAATGCCGGTAAATCATTACCGGCATGGTTTTTAGCTTACCTCCATGCTCAGAATGACCCCCATTGTGTTTTTGTTTAGAATCTATAGTATTGAAACAAATGTGTTTTTAATTATAGCTCGAGACTAGCTCGTGAGACACTCGGGAGTATTTCTTCCTTCTTTATTGTGCGCGCCATGCCCCCCTTGTCAACACCAGCACTTATGTGCTAGCAAAAGTGGATGCACAGTGGATATTGATGAGGCTGCGTTCAGCATGCTCACTCTCTTCACGTTAAATTGTTTTATACTGTCTATTTTGTGTTTGTAATTTAGAAGTGTGCCGCTGAAAAAACCAAAACCAAATACTGATAGGCAATTGTAGGGATTGCGTGTTTTTAATAGAATCTAGAGTGTTCAAACAAATATGTTTTTAATTGGTGCCTGAGGCTAGCTCGTGAGACACTTGGGAGTATTTCTTCCTTCTTTATTTTGCATGCTGCCACTTGTCAACGCGGCACCTATGTACCAGCACAAGTGGACACACACAGCATGCGTTCCAATAGCACGCCATAGGTGCGCTAAAGGCAAGCCTGTCTCTGCCCATCTGGGCCACGAATGGGCCATGGTCCATGAATGTATGTCAAAATAAGGAATTTGGATCTTCACAGTCTGTGATAAGTGCAGAGGCTTCAAAACAGTTTTATGCACATGGTGAGCTACTTTTAGCTCCACCCAACACTATTTTGTTTTCTGGCCCACTTAAACAGTCTCTGCTCAATGCTGGCATGCAGGTTAACAATATGGACATAGTAAATGGAACTGTCCTGAAGGTCCCCTATGGGGGAAAACCTCAGACTAAAGGGTCCACCATGCCCACAGCCCTTATGGGTTTTCTGATCAATGCAAGGTCGGCTGTGGCGCACTGCGCCAACATTTATAAGTTCCTAGATGATATTTCCCCCGATCTCTTATGCATTACTGAAACATGGCTTACCCCCACTTCCGACCCTGATATCCTGCAGATGTTAACTGGCACATATAAATTGCTATGCCAGCATGGACCTCCACCCTCTATAGGTGGCGGACTTCCTGTGATTCACCTTTTCGTGCCTTGAAACACTTGTGTATAGGCACACTATAAATAAAATATCATATCATACCATATCATATCACCAGGCCTCCATTAACTGCTTTGCAGTCCCTCTGTCTCACATTCTTCCTTGGTCCAGTTTCAGCCAACTCCTAATATTCCATTCATATGTTGCTTGTCTACCTTCCCCCTCCCAAGCACTAGCACATTTTGCCAGAATGTTTTCGCATCTTGTTGCTGATTTGGCCTTAGTCCATCCTAATGTTATTTTACATTGTCATGCAATTCTGATGGGGGATTCAAATGTCCACCTGATTGATCCCCCTGATTTATACGCCAGAAATCTTGTCACTGATTTAGCTTAAATCTCAATTGCACTACGTTATCACCTTCCTACGCACTGTCGTGACAATGTTCTGGATCTGATCTTTTCAGAAAAAGCTCTTATGGCAACTTTGAGTCAACTTCCTGTGTTGTGGTCTGACCACTGTCTTCTGCCTTTTGTGATATCTCTTCCTGTTTCTATCTGATCCCTCTACATCTGCAAAGTCGCTGATCATGGGGGGGGCATTCAACTCCATGCATTGGTGGACTGTCTATTGGCTAGTACAAAGTACAAATAATTTCATAGCAACTGTACTGCCTTATTAAATGACTTGACAGATGTGGCTGACACCTTTGCCCCAGTCGAGACACGTAATTGTCGTTCGAAACCTTCGGCGCTGTGGCTTACATCTAGTCTTCGGGCCTGCGGGTAGACCTGTCACCGCCTGGAATGCAACTGGAATTTGAATTATGATCAGAATGCTAAACAAGCCTATAAACACGCGGTGAATCAATAGATTAGCGCGATCAAAGCAGCCAAATCTGTTAGTTGCCAAACATATTACTAATGCTTCTTACTCATCACAGGAACTTTTTAGAGTTGCTTTCTTGCTTTAAAGGTACTTTCTTCTCTCCCTCTAGTGGAGGACAATTTCTCCTGTCCTCAACCTCAATGCGATTCCATCAGCACATATTTTACTTAGTAGATGTGTACGATTAGACTATCTATTTCTTATGAGAGCTCGAATCAGAGTGAGTGGAA
Organism: Ambystoma mexicanum; assembly: GCF_040938575.1. NCBI lineage: Eukaryota > Metazoa > Chordata > Amphibia > Caudata > Ambystomatidae > Ambystoma > Ambystoma mexicanum. The sequence goes on along the minus strand of NC_090935.1, from coordinate 1,178,102,496 downwards.
GCCGGGGAAGATGTCTCCCACTTTATCTAACCTAGTGGAGCTCTTTCAATTTGAACTCATCACTGACAAGACAGTTCTGAATGCTCTGAATCAGCTCAGATCAGCTTCCCCTATGGACTCTTTTCCTTTGCATGTTCTTCAGGCCCTCCCTCAAAATGTTATACCCTTGTTCATTGCTGCCGTTCAGCACTCGTTCTCCTAGGGGTGATCCCTACCCCTCTGAAACATGAGCTGATCACCAGACTTTAAAAAAAGCCCCAAATGGATCCATCTTTAGTGACTAATGATCGCCCCTTGTCATTACTGCCAGTCCTTATCAAAATCGTATAGGCAATCATAACTCGGCTACTCTCTCTTCTACTAGAATGTAATAACTGCTTATAACCCGCTCCAGTCGTTTTAGACATCTCATGGGACTGAATCTGTTATGATCTCACTTTTGGATGACTTGGTCATGCTCCAGGGCCGTGGGAAGGCAGGGTGTTGATTCTTCTTGACCTCTCTGCAGCCTTTGATACGGTTGATTAGGGTATTCTTTTGCACTGTATGGAGCAAGCAGGTATTTCTGGTGCTCCACTGGCTTGGTTTGCATCATTTCTCACAGACCATATCCATACTGTATCTTTTCATTCTTCTTGTTCGGTTCCCACTGTTCTCTCTTACAGGGTCCATCCAGGAGCTGCCCTATCTCCAATTCTTTATAACCCTTATATGTGGCCATTGGATGAGCTTATTTCTTAGCATGGGGTGCACTTTTATACTTATGCCGATGACACGCAACTAGTGCTTCATCTGGACTCACCTACAGCAGAGCCACAGCATAAGCTGAAAGACTGTCTATTGGCAATTGGGAAATGGATGGTGAAGAATTGGCTTAGGGTAAACAGGGAGACAACGGAGGTCCTAGTGATTGGCCCTTCTAAGCAAACTCCTTTTGGAGTACAGAGTACTGGCCAGAGTCCTTTGGCCCTTGCCCTGTGACTAGCATTTCAGTAAAAAGTGTGGGCTTGAGACTCCTGTCGTCAGTTTGAAGAGAGGCTCAGATTACTTCAATGTGTAGCGCTGGCTTTACCGAACGAAATGTTTTACAAATAATTCTCCCTCTCTTGCCTGCAGAATGCCGGGTGAAGGTAGTCACATCATCTATCATGAGATCATTGGACTATTGCAACGGCATATATCTAAGGCAACCGGTGTACCAGATCCAGCGCCTACACATTCTTCAAAAAGCAACAGCACATCTGGCCCTAGATGCTCTGAGACTTACCCCCTCTCAGTCCATGTAACAACAGCTTCACTGGTTGCCCGTGAAAGCTTGTGTGGAATTAAAGATCCTTTTGCATCGTTCATGGAGTAATTCACAATACAGTGGCAGACTACTTGGAGGCCAAACTGGACCGCTACTGTCCTACTAGGTGCTTACGCTCAGCCATACAAAATCTTGAAAAAATGCTATGGTATAGTAGAACTCAGATGAGGAGACGTTCATTCTCGGTTCTTGCCCCCACTCTGTGGAACGTCTCAGAGACGTTTTCTCTGTGTGAGACTGATGGACATCTTCAGTTTCGCAAAGTGCTAAAAACTCAACATTTTTTGTTCTGCTTGTTCCAAGCCCACCGTTTAATACTCTGTCTAGCACCTAAATGTCTCTGGGCCTTTGTTTGCACTTTACAAATGTACTACCACACCATACCGTAGTAATCACAAAAGGCCCCCCCCCCCCGAGACCTTGGAGTTCATTTCACAAAAAATTCACACCATGCCCCTTGTGGACCTTGACTTTACTGCAAGTCCCTCCTGGAACTTGACTGTCACTCAGGATGCAGAACAGGTCCCTCCTGCACCTTAGCATTCTCTAGAGATTCCCAACAGGTACCTCCTGGGCCCTGTGTCTTTTTTAAGATTCATAACAATCAACAATGGTTATTTCTGCCACCATTTGAGAGTCCTTGTCGGGCAATCAATAATATTTCATGCTCCTAGCATGAGTTCAGGTCCTCCCCTCTTTCAACTCAGGGTCATTGGTGAATAGCTTATGACTTTGCCATTCCATTTTCCTTCAAGTTGGCTAGAAGCTCTCCACACATTCTGCTTATCTTCCATCTCCAGGGTCTCAAGGCCCATATTGCTTTTGGTCTGCTTGATTCTGGCCTGCTCAAGTGTACCTTTTCCCTTTTCCAAGTTTTATTCTTCCTTTGGTCAAGAGAGAGTGGGTAGGCACATTTGCTTTTTTTCTGAGACTATTCTGCTCTGAGCTTCTCCAGCCTCCTTTGCACATCCTGGACTGTGGCTCGGCTTCTAGCCTCACCCCTGGTAGGTTATTCCTCATTACTATTATTACAATTCTCAAGGATGATTGTTTATTGCCAGGACAGGTTCTAATATCCCTCTTTATACACTTATGAGAGGGGCCTTCCTTTTATAATAATTGTTTTATAATCTTTAGGACTGATGCTGCAGGCCTGCCAGGCTTTAATGATGGTGAAATCTTGCAGTGCCATCTTGGAATTCTTCTTGATGCATAGAGTGATTACATATTTCCATGCAGTTCCTCCGCTCTGCTTGGACTCTGACTGTGTCAAGTGCTTCTTTTCCCCTGGCCTGCGAGGCAGTGTTCTCTTGCTTGTCTCATGGTAAGATTTATCTTTATTTTTCCCTGACTCTGTGTGTTCATGGGACAGCTTTTTTGCCCTTTGCTGACTGTTTCTCCGGTCCCGATCTACCACTGTGCTTTTCATTATCATTTTGGAAATGTAGTCCTGCAGATCAAAACTCTGCGATGAAATACCCGTTGGGCTATAACCACGTAACTTGGTGGACATTAAGCAGGTGGTATATCTCCGAATCCGAGCCACATTGGGTAGCAGCTGGACCAACACAGTCCTGGCTGCTTGCTACTCCCATTTGCAATGCTGCTCCTGGTATACATGACCAACATGTTCTGCTCTTCCAGCCTGCACTTGCCCCAATCCTCCAGGCTGTTACTCCTGGCATATGTAGCCAACATAATCTGCTCCTACAGCCCTGGCTCGCCTCACCCCTGCCAGCAGGCACTTTTGGAAGACAGGACTGACGTTATTTAGGTGATCCTGTCTAAGCCCTGTTCCCTCTAGTTTGCCGCTCTAGACATAAGCAGCCTATGAGCTAACCACATAGATTGCTTCTCCTCTGCATGACCCTACACATTGTCAGCTCCTCCTGGTCTTCGTGAGCTGCCTGTGTTAGAGCCTTCAATCTACAGCACATGTCTGCCTCTAACGCCTAGTTAGACAAAGTACATCTATGAAAGTGAAGGCTTGTTTGCAAATACCATGAATGCCACATAAGCCTAGCTACAGTTAATCTCTTTTCAGTTAGATCTAGTATATGCCTTACCCTACCCCAAGGCAGTCCCCTCTGTTTCTTTGTCCCTCTTCATTGCTGGAGCTCTGCCCTAGTACACAAGCATGCATCCCAAAGAGACAACCAGCCTGGCATTCTGTTCATCTTTCCTGTTAGTGGTGCAGCCTTCTGGAAGCAACCCTGTTAGAAGGTGCTTTGGCATAGGGATCCACCAGATCCTGTGACGGGAAAGAGGCGTTCACCATCATGAGCCTTTCATAATAGTCTCTCTCTTGTTTCCACAGCACCACTAACCCCCGGAACGTCTTCTGTGTCTTCCAAAAACCCACCTGTCTGACTGCTTTACCTCCAACTCTTTGGATGTTACTATTGGCGGTTCCGACACGTGGGTAGACTTTGATTCCATGTAATTGAGAGGTGTGATTTTTCTTGGGGTTCTAGATTGCTTTAACATCAGCACCTGTGTAAAGCCTTCTGTGGTCTCTGCACACAGTCAACTATTGTGTGATATACAATGAGTTTGGGGAAATGTATGCTTGATCGCATGCATTCAATCAATTGAAAAAAAGAAGAAAAAATGGGTTAGTATGTGATACCCCTCGCAGTGAATAGTCCTCCTTATGTTCCCCAAACTATTGTTTTCCCTCCTTCCCTATTCCCGTCATAGTGATTGGGCTGAGGAGAGAGGAACTGGCACAAACTAGTTCATGTCGATATGCTGGGCCTTATAACGACTTTGGAGGTAGCCATGGCGCTATTAGTGCCATGGCTGCCTCCAAAATCGGGTTCAGATTCCCTGAATGGGGAATTAACAGGCCATTCCGAGTTCGGAGGGTCCGGTAATTCCTCCTAATGGGAACCTGGGCCCGGAACTTCCCCATTCCCATTTGAGCCCCAAAAAGTCGTAATGAGGCCCACTGTTTATAGTTGTATTCCTTTCTTATGCCTTTGAAAATTATTGATGTAAAAAAAGCAATGGATTGAACTTCTGAAGTCATTCCATTTTTAAATGTATTGGTAAAAAAACAGTTTACGTGCATGCCTCTGTGATCACGGCTGTTAGTTCCCCCCTGGGTTTGCACTTTATACATATCTTACATACATACATACATGCTAGATCCTAGGCTGTGAGAGGAGAATACAGAGAGATTGGAGCAGCTAGATATGACGGTGGGACTAGTACATGTACAACTATGGAACACTTAATTATTTTGGGGCTACATGACAGCTGGTTTCCTCACAGAGCCACTATCGGTTACGCTCAGTGTAGTGGTGGATGTTGGGGTTGGTAGCCTGCTGATGAGCCTCCAAAGCAACTCAGCCTGAATATTCATTCAGCTTCCCTTGGCTTACTACCACCTCCACAAAGGAGGCCATTTATTCCTGCATGCCGGAATATGAGAGCACGCTGGATATTTCCGTATGAAGGCACATAGCCAGCCTTTTCACCAGAGAATTAACTGGGGCATTACAGGCCTGATAACTGCGTGCAGCATCTGTGGCAATGTATGGGCCTCATTCTCATCATGCCATGCTCTACGCAATGGTTGGGAATGACTTGCATGTGTAGACCCAATGGCAATTACTTTCTTCGCACCATTGGATGAGGACACCGTGGTGTTGGGGGTGATGGATGCCACATGAATCTTTAGATCTTAAACCTGTCTTCATACCACCACCTAATTTGCTTACTCCATAAACATGGCCTATGCACAAAGCTCAGACTTCCTATCTTCCCATAGTCTTCCTGTACAGCTTGAACACAACTATACACTTCTCTGCTACTACATTCCTCTCAGGCAAGCGGACGTTCTGTGACCCACAGGAGTGTCACCATGAAAAAGTGTTGGGAAGCAGCCTTTTCGTTTGTGCTGTCGTTGTGTCTGCCTTGTCCTTTTCACAAGATCAGAGCCAGAAGCTTCAACTCAGTCAGCCTCCTTCTCCACATTCTTCCCCTCATCTAGCTGTCACTCCTTTTCCTCCTATTGCTCTTCCTGCTGACTCATGTATTCATCGTGTTCTGTGCCTGCCTCTCGCTTTACCTGGTGCTGCGCGTCCTTCTCCTGCCCCATATCAGTTTTCATATTTTTTGTTGCTCCTCCTGCCCTGAATTTGCCTCCTCCCCATTTTACAACTTCGTTCCCTCATCCAATTCTTCAGGTTCCCACAACTTTTGATCCTCAATCTCCTACTTTTCTTATTTTATTTATTGGGCACTTATAATGCGCCTTCACACAATGGGCCTGATTCATGGAACGTTTTCCTATGGGATTGCGCCATTATAAAACACTTCAATGAATCAGGCCCATATGTGTTTCAAGGAGCAACAAGGCAAAAGGGAAGGTAGCAGCGGGGTGACAAAACCAATAACGGTACTACTACGTCTTGTGACATTTGGATCGTGCAAGTGCAGTAACAAGAAGTGCGGGGTAAGCGGAGGGCGGATGTGCCAGTCATGGTGGAAGGGCCCATGGGTTAAGCAAGTGCCAAGGGAGACCAGGTGGATAAAGCCAGGGAAAAGCAGAGAGTGCAGGGGAAGAAGGTCTGCATGCTAAGTATGAGAAACGGGGCTGGGAAGGCTCAAGGGGTGCAGTCATAGCCAGGCTAGTGCAGTGGGAGGGAGCCCAGAAGGGCAAGTGCAGTTGTGGGGTGGGGGAAGAGACCAAGTGCAGAGGTAGACTGGTCGATGATGCCCTGGCCTGGTGCCCTGTAAGAATCGGAGGGAACCAGGCAGCCAGTCAAGAGTCAGAGGGGGACATTAGTAGGGGAGGCGAAGAGGGAAGGAGGACAATAAAATCAGGGTCTTGAGAAGCTTGCAAAACTTCGGAGATCCGGCTCAAGTCTGCAAGGGGCAGGGAGGCCATTCCAGAGGGAGGCAACTGGGGAGGAGAGAGATCTACCCCACATTCTTTGCCTGGAAAAGAGTCTGATATGCAAAGAGTTGGAGCTAGAAGACCGAAGGGATATAGCAGGGAGGTATTTTGGGAGGGAGAATTGGATGTAGCAAAGTCCCAGGCCCCAGAAAGCCTTGTGGATAATGCAGAGGGTCTTGAACCTGATCCTCGCAGCCACCGAGAGCCAGTGCAGAGATTTTAGGGCTGGCGAGATGAGGTCACTGGGCTTGAGGCCAAGGATAAGTCCTGCAGTCCTATTTTGGATTAGTTGAAGGGGGTGAAGGGAGGAGTTAGGCAGGATGAGGAACAGACTGTTGCAATAGTGCAGCCTTGAGAGTACCAGAGGTCTGGAGACATTGGGGGAATGTGAGAATGCCTCCGTTACAATCATTTGTGGGTTTCACCCCAGTCACTTTGTTGTACATTTCTGTGTATCCAACCTTTCCAACTCTTCCTCTCACTGCTCGTCCTTTATTTGGCAACTAACCACCTCTTATCATCCACACGGCTTCCATATATATGTCCATGGAAGAGAAGTAAGCCCAAGTCTCCACAAGCTGTGCTTTTACCAGCGTATGTACCCCACAATCCACCAACTCCTCCTCATCCTCCTTCTCCTCACCCAAAGATGATATGCTCTCAAAGAGTTGCACACTTGTTGCTGTCATTGTATAGAGGTGCCAGTTGTCAGAGTCACTAAGGAAACCATTTTTAAAGGGGTTTCTACAAAGGTTATTAGATTTGGTTTCTGCTTTTTTTTCTTTTTGAGATGAAAGCAAGCAAGGTAATACAGATGGTGTCAAATAAAAAAACAATCAAGCAGGGATTCAGAAATGGTTTTCACATTAGGGTTCCTTTATTTTTCTTTTAGATGTGGAAGGAATACAGGGAAGAAATACAGGGAAGAAAACGGCATTAAAATACTTCCATAAAGTGTTTCATATATGAATACTTTAAGAAATTTCACAAAATAAACACAATACACCAGAAAATTACAATAACAAGAACATCAATGTAAAAAGGACACACACAAAATGTTCTCAGTGGCTACAACACAGGTTTTCCGTCCCTCCCTCGTCATGTGGATCAGCCCTACATGGGACGAGGAAGTGAGCTAGACCATTTTGTAAAGTTAATGGATCGTGGGCCTTAGATTGGATCTGACCTTTGATGGGCTCTAGTATTCATGATTGTTGATTTTCGTTTGGTTGCAAGATCACAGGTTAGTGTTGAGGCATGGCCTGTACCTCATTGGTTTTGTATAGAAAGGGAGGTATTAACCTGGATATCTTGTCTTAAATTTGTTCAAAGGAATTTTTTTTTGATTTTCCACGCAGATTTGAGCATCGCTGTGCTGGTTTGTCAAAGTGTTTGTTTATTTACGTTTTTCTATCAAATACATCAGGGTTCTTGGATCCCCATGTGGTCAGCCGACACGTCTTTCAACCCGTACGTCTTTCTCAAGGCTGATACATATTAAAAATCATGATTTGTGACAGTTTGTGGTTTAGGTGATATTGGTGTGACGTGGTGTACATGACATATATGCAAGGTGCATGGTGTTATGGTGAAACATAGTGGTGAAATGCATTACATCATACATTTTTATAATTTTTGACACATTTTTAGAGTCAGGTCCATCGTTAGTGAGAACGGGTGAGAGAGATGGAGAGAGGGAGAGAAGGAAGGAGGCAAAGTTAGCATGGGATCTGGGTGAGAATGATGTATTTGTGTCGTCAGGATTAATTTTATCCTTACCTATGTATTCCGGTCTGATGTCCCCGGTGGGGTTCTCGTGGGGATATGGAATGTTCCTGTATGTACAGTGGCTCTAGTTGGGCCCTGTTGTGAACAGAAATGAACGTGATTAATGGTGTTTGGGCGGGGTTCCCTAGTCCTATGGTCTAGAGTGCTCTAGCTGATCTTAGCCAAACGGTGGTGCTGGTGCCCTGGTGATTTTAGGGGGATGCACCTGTGTGCGGGAAAGCCTGCTAGTAGGCCCTCGTGTGGTGAACCTGGCAGTAAATACTGCAAACCGAAGTTTAAAGGAAGTGTTGTTTGCCGTGTTGGTGAGGATTGGTTACAGGCTTGGAGGCTGTGACAGGAGATAACTAGATTCTTACGTTGCTGTCGTGGTTGGTTGGTGCTTGGATGCGAGTTGGTGGGCTTCAGTATCATGGTGGGTGGTATTATCCTGTTGAGTGCTGGCACAGTGTGGCCAGTGTGCACGTGGTTGGGGGTGGGCCAGGTGGCATTAATGGCAGGATAGTGCTGTCTGGCGCTTAGCTAGTGGGAACGATGGGTCCATGGGTATGGTCTGCACGGGTGTGCACCTAAAGACAAGTGGCTTCCCTCGGATGCGGCTATTCTACGTGTGCTGGAACACTAGCTTTTGGAACCACAGGCGTTTTGCTTAGGATCAGGGAAGTTTGGCCTGGTGGCCCATGGGCTAGTGTAGGTGGGGGTTCTGGGGGTTTGACCAGTATTGGCCAGTGAGCTTACCTTAGTTCTGTCTCGCTCCGTGTAATACGCTCAATGCAGGTTGTATCTATGGCCATTGCAATTGTCGACTCATTATGAGCCGTATGGCGGTGTGGCACGCATGCGTGAGTGAGCCATGTTCGAGGTCTCACTGGGCATGCGCACTGTTAGAACACTTGGTCTTCACGCATGTACACTCTGGGTGATTGCGAACAGTAATCCTATTCACAACTGCGAATATGCACTGTTTGAACATGTAGTGTTCATGCATGGGCGCTTGGGCTGGAGAAGCGCTGTGAGGAATAACCGGGAGAATCCCATGGTGCACCCGGTTGTGGGTGCTTGGATGAGGGTTGGGGGAGTGGTGTGGCCATTCCATGGCAATGGAAGCACAATGGGGGGTAATGATGCTAATGGGGAGGAATCAGTAGTTCTCCTTGGGAGTGATGCCCCATTTTAGATTGGAAGTAGTTTGGTAGCAGTGCTGTTGTTAGACGAAATTGTAGCAGTAAGTATAGAAGGACTGCGTAGAGGATTATGTCTGAAGCTAGTGGGGAGGAATTAATAATCTTCCTTGGGAGTGATGCCCCATTTAGTTTGGAGTGGTGTGGTAGCAGTGCTGTTGTTAGACGAATTGTAGCAGTAAGTATAGAAGGCCTGAGCTGGGGATTATCTCTGATGTCATGGGTGTCAGATGGGTATCAGTGACCAATGGGGATGGTCTGTGGGTGATGTTCCTGGGTATCAGTGTCCCAGTGGGCTGGTCTATGGGTGATGAGGCCATGGACTGCTTGTATCCACTGTGTTGCCTAACTTGGTGACCATGTGTCATTTGGATATTATGGGTATGTGGGACCCATATGTTTGATTGACGGTATTGAAGCTGTGGCTGGCTCGTCTCGCCCGTGTTGGGTGCTTGGGCCTGTATTTGGTGGTCTGTTGGCCTAACAGGTCATGAAAAAAACTTCAAAACAATGTACAGAATCCTCAAAACCCAACAGGTCGAGGTCAAAATGAGAAAATTACATAAATACCTCAGAGACGATAAAGACTACAGAGAGGACAGAGTATTTACCTATCAAGCAAAATTCGATCAGGATAAACCGAAATCCAGAGAAAGCACCCCTAACAGCTCACCAGGAAGCTCAAAAATTGACAGCGAACCAGAAGAAACGGCAGAACCAAACGAACATGCAACGACAAACAACCAACTAAACTTTATTTTTTAGAGCAAATAATAAGACACAAGAAAGCAAATCGTACCAAACCGCAAGTAAAGAAAACAGTAAGGTTCACTGTGCCACTAACGGATACAAAAACCCAACCAGATGAGAGAGAGGCGGAAGACCAGGCAAATGACGCAAGAGGATTAGAAGAAGAAATCAAACAAAGACAAACTCGATCACAGTCCAAACAAGCCATGGGACAGGCGAACAAAAAAATGTAGTTATGAATCTATCCTGCAAAGAACTAAAAACAATCGAGATGGAAGTACTAAACAAAGGATTATCATTCTCGCCCTCAAGCAACAACAACTTTGTAGATATTGAGATTGACCTGTTCAAATTCACACGTCACCTTAAATTGACCAAATTCTTTGCCACCAAACCGACGATATACAAACCCAGACTAGAGACACCCCAACCAGGTTCGCTTACCATAGGTGACCTGGAAGACATTCACCTCCTAAACACACTAACAGAAGAGATTACGAAGACAGAATGCATGAGAGAATTTGGGATTAAAAACGTATCAATCAAACATATGGGTCCCACATACGCATAATATCCAAATGACACATGGTCACCAAGTTAGACAACACAGTGGATACAAGCAGTCCACAGCCTCATCACCCATAGACCAGCCCACTGGACCACTGATACCCAGGAACATCACCCACAGACCATCCCCATGGGTCACTGATACCCATCTGACACCCATGACATCAGAGATAATCCCCAGCCCAAGCCTTCTATACTTACCGCTACAATTTGTCTAACAACAGCACTGCTACCACACCACTCCAAACTAAATGGGGCATCACTCCCAAGGAAGATTATTAATTCCTCCCCACTAGCTTCAGACATAATCCTCTATGCAGGACTTCTGTACTTACTGCTACAATTCCATCTAACAACAGCACTGCTACCAAGCTACTTCCAATCTAAGATGGGGCATAACTCCCAAGGAGGACTACTGATTCCTCCCCATAACATCATTACCCCCCATCGTGCTTCCATTGCCATGGAATGGCCATGCCACTCCCCCCCCCCTCATCCAAGCACCCCCAACCGGGTGCACCACGGGATTCTCCCTGTTATTCCGCACAGCGCTTCTCCAGCCCAAGCGCCCATGCACGAACACTACGTGTTCAAAAAGTGCACATGCACAGTTGTGAATAAGATTACTATTCGCAATCACCTGGAGTGTCCATGCACGAACACCAAGTGTTCTAACAGTGCGCATGCCCACAGAGACCTTGAACACGGCTCACTCACGCATGCATACCACACCGCAATACGGCTCATAATGAGTCGACTATTGCAATGGCCGTAGATACAAGCCGCATTGAGCGTATTACACGGAGCAAGACGGAACGCAAGGTAAGCTCACTGGCCAATACTGGTCAAACCCCCAGGATCCCCAGCTACACCAGGGCACCGGCCACCAGGCCAAACTTCCCCGAACCTAAGCAAAACGGCCGTGGTTCCAACAGCTAGTGTTCCAGCACACGTAGAATAGCCGCATCCGAGGGAAGCCACGTGTCTTTAGGTGCACGCCCATGCAGACCATACCCATGGCCCCATCCTTCCCACTAGCCAAGCTCCAGACAGCACTATCCTGCCATTAATGCCACCTGGCCTGGCCCACCCTCAACCTTGTGCACACTGGCCACACTGTGCCAGCACTCAACAGGTTAATACCACCCACCATGCTACTCAAGCCCACCAACTAGCATCCAAGCACCAACCAACCACGACAGCAACGTAAGAATCTAGTTATCTCCTGTCACAGCCTCCAAGCCTCTAACCAAGCCTCACCAACACGGCAAGCAACACTTCCTTTAAACTTCGGTTCGCAGTATTTACTGCCAGGTTCAGCACACCAGCGGCGTACTAGCAGGCTCTCCCGCCCACAGGTGCCCCCCCTAAAATCACAAGCGCACCAACACCACCGTATGGCTAAGATCAGCTAGAGCACTCTAGACCATAGGACTAGGGAACCCCGCCCAACCACCATCAATCCCATTCATTTCTTTTCACAACAGGGCCCAACTGGAGCCCCTGTACATACAGTAACATTCCGTATCCCACGAGAACCCCACTGGGGACATCGGACTGGAATACATAGGTAAGGATAAAATTAAACCTGACGACACAAATACATCATTCTCACCCAGATCCCATGCTAACTTTGCCTCCTTCCTTCTCTCCCTCTCTCCATCTCTCTCACCCATTCTCACTTACGATGGACCTGACTCTAAAAATGTGTCAAAAATTATGAAAATGTATGATGTAATGCATTTCACCACTATGTTTCACCATAACACCATGGACCTTGCATATATGTCATGTACACCACCTCACATCAATATCACCTAAACCACAAACTGTCACAAATCATGATTTTGAAGATGTATCAGTCTTGAGAAAGAACTACGGGTCGAAACACGTGTCGGCTGACCACATGGGGAGCCAAGAACCCCGTCTGTATTTGATAGAAAAACCTAAATAAACAAACACTTTGACAAACCAGCACAGCGATGCTCAAATCTGCGTGGAAAATCAGAATCTTTTTCCTTAGACCATTTTGTAGGCTCATGAAAATAAATCCCAGAGTTTCAGTTGCTGTTATTGGCTTGCTAAATTTTATAGGGATGTTGAGAAGTTCTGATTGGCCTGCTGAAGCCAGGGCCCACCTGCTGATTCTCTCGCTGGAGTGAGTTTGAGCTGGATTTTGGGTTTTTACTGAGATCTATGAGGTCTGGTGAGAATGCTGAAGAAAGACATTTGGCTCATTTCACAGGACAGTGCAGGCGGACGTTCCCCAGCATTACTGTGGACACAAGAAAGAGAACAGTTTACACAGCATGGTGACAGTGTGCAAATGACACAACATCCAAATATGTATACATATGAACACAACATAAGGTATTTGACCCAGAAGGCAAGGATAAAGCCCAGAAAGGAACATGCAAAACAGCTTTATCTAAGGTGGAATTCACATCAGCTGCCCCTCGGGTAGTAAGGCCCATGCAGACTGGAGACACTTCAGGAAAATACCAGCCAGCTTTGAAAATGTGCAAGCAGAGCAGGCAAAGTGTAGGAAGGCCGTTTCTTCTAAACAGAAGCATAAGCAAAATACTCACAATCACGGATTTGTGGGATCTCCAATCACCACTTCCCCATTCGCAGTAACCGCCGCTGGTGGAATGGCGTGAACCACCAGTTTCTTTGTTCTCCCTCCTTGCTTTTACTGAGCGGAGTCAGGATCCACGATCCACTGACTATGCAGTGTAAAGATGGACAGCCAGATACCGTAGGCAATTTTCCCGCGGTAGAGCACAACACGCAACACGCACCATAACCAAATGAGGGTCTGGGCAATATTTTGATGAGCTTTTGCCACCCATTTCAGGATGCTTTTGCGATATGGAACATGTTGAACACTTGTGAAAGTGCATTTAAAACTGGTGAAGCCAAACCACTGATTTCCCTATGATTGGACCATGGCATCTCATGATCACCATGGCCCCATTGTTTGGCCATCAGTTGTGAACAGGATCTGTATTTTGATCTGGTGACACACATAAAAAATGTAGGAAAAAAGGAACTCTTTTATAGAATGATACAAACGTGCTGAAACCTTCTAAGCTGGAGTGTATGCTACTGAGCTGTCACATCACTGCAAATGGGAAACAAGTATCTTTCACAAATTAGCTAAACAGTCCACCGGTGATCACATAGCAACTGTTAATGTTAATGTTAATGTTAAAGGACATTTGTACTGCGCACTATCACCACCATAGTGGTCCCGTGGCGCTCTAGAGGCTCTGAAAGAGGAGGGGAGGTTGAGTTAGTGGGAGGAAGCAGGAAAAGTGCAAGCGAGCAGTGATGTGCTGTTGGCGGCCTCAGCCCAGTGGGTCCGTTGGCTGGGCCTGGGGTGTTTGCGGCCGGTAGTCGTCGTGTACTGTTGTGCAAGACTATGTGTGTTTTTGTTTTTTTGTTGCAATGTAGTGAAGTTTGTGCGGTTTGTTGTGCTGTAGGTTTTGGTTGTGTTTGGTTTGGAGTTTGCGAGGTGTATGCAGAAAGGGACATTTTTAGTAGGCTTGGTTAGTTTGCGTCTCTATCCTGAGTCGAGGCGCTCAGCTTGCGTATTCTCACCTGAAGCGGCTCTGTCCTGATCTGTGACCGACTGGTATACAAGATTCCTTACACCTCTGGCCCCCACCTCCAACAAGCTCTTTTATAGCTCCCCTTATTCTCCCTTCATTCTCCTGTGGCCAGTGCACCTGCTAATGTCAACCTCTCAGGTAGTTTGGTGATTGCCAATATCTCGACAATTCCACGCTACTGTGGTACCTGGCGGTAACTAAGGGGCGGGCGAAAGTGTTGGTGGGATTGTCTGGGATAGTTGACTCAGTCTCCGTGCGTGCCGCCTGTGTTCCAGTCTATCCAGTGTCACCCGTCCAGGTGCCGTGGGAGCTGTCCTCTTGGGTCGGGATGTCCGTGTCCTTTCTGGCATAGTCATCCTTTTTCCGGTTTTGGTTTCCAGGTTTAGTCTGTGGTGTTGAAGAGCCAGGTTTTTAGTAATTTCCTGAATTTTAGGTGATCTTCAGTGTTTCTTATTTCTTTTGGGATGTTGTTCCAGGTTTCTGCTGCTAAGTGGTAGAAGGAGGTGCCTCCAAGTTTTTTCTTAAGGTATGGTTTGAGCTCCAGGTGGATTTCGTTGCTTGATCGGAGGGGTCTCGTTGGTTTGTAGACTGTTATTTTCTTTTGTAGGAATTCTGCTCCTTGTCCCCTGATTGCCCTGTGCTTTATGCACATTGTTTTGAAGTTGATGCGTTGTTTTACTGGGAGCCAGTGTAGTGTTTTTAGGACTGGAGTGATGTGGTCTCTTCTGGATAGTTTGAGGAGTAGTCTTGCTGCTGCGTTTTGGACCCATTGCAGTTTCATCAGGAGGTATTCAGATATTCCAAGGTAGAGGCTGTTTGCATAGTCGATTTTTGACATGATTAGGGCGACGATAGTGAGTGTTTTATGTGTGAAGGAGAGGAAAGGTAGAATTCTTCTTGCCGTTTGGAGGAGAAAAAAGCATTTCTTCACTGTTGCATTTATTTGTGGTTCCACGGTTAGGGTGTTGTCCATTAGGACTCCCAGATTTTTTACTACCTTCGATGGTGTTGGTGTGTTTCCCATTTCCGTAGGCCATGGGATGGTGGTTTCGTTCTCTTGGTCTTTGGATACGATCATGATTTCTGTTTTTCCTGGGTTGATTTTCAGGTTGTTGGCATCCATCCAGTTGAAGACTTCTTTTAGACAGTCGATTAGGGTTGAATGGTCGGCATCGGTGCCTTTCATTTTGTAGATGATCTGAGTGTCGTCTGCGTAGTTGTAACATGTAATGTTGTATTTTTTGAAGATTCTGATGACCGGAGTCTGATAGATGTTGAAATATAGTGGAGATAGTGAGGATCCTTGTGGCACTCCACAGTTGTTAACTGGTGGAGTGGATTTGAAAGGTTTGATCCATACAGTTTCTGTTCTGTCTGCTAGGAATGATTTGGTCCAGCGTAGTGCTGTGTCTGTTATGCCTATGTCTTCTAGTCTTTTGGTCAGGGTGTCGTGGCTAACTGTGTCAAAGGCTGCGGAGAGGTCGAGCAGAATAAGGGCTGAGGTAGTGTTTGAGTCTGCGTTAGTTTTGAGGTCGTCCCCGATGGATAGTAGTGCTGTTTCCTTTCCTCTCGCTGGTCAGAAACCGATTTGAGCTTGGTCTAGCAGGTGGTGTTTTTCTACGTGTTCTTGGGTTAGTTTATATACGTAGGTTTCCAGAAGTTTTGCTGGGTAGGGGATTTTAGAGATCAGCCTGTAGTTGGAAAGGTCATCTACGTCACCACTTGTGTTTTTCAAGTGTGGCTTGATGTATGCTGATTTGAAGATCTTCGGTACAGTCGCTGTTGATAGTGATAGATTTAGAAGGTTTCTGTAGTGGTCTGCTGGCGATCCTTGCTCGAGGATTGATTTGTAGATGTCTGGCAGACAGGGGTCCATGGGTGATCCTTCTTTCTTGCTTTGTTTTACCAGCATTGCGAATGCCTCTGCTGATATTTCGGGAAAACTTTGGAGTTTGTGCTGTGGTTCCGTGTTAAATTCATTGGGTTGTATATTGGTGGTTGGTTGGTCGCTTTTGTATGGTTAGTCGGATGTCATTGATTTTTTGTTTGAAGTGGTCCGCCAGGTCGTTGCATAGTTTTTCTGATGGGGTTGGGGTGTTATCGCAGCCTGGTGGGTTTCTCATTTCTTCTATGATGCTAAACATTTCTTTTTGTGTGTTGGTGGCATTGTTGATTCTGTCGTCGTAATGTCTTCTCTTTGCCTTTTGAATTTCCTTCTTGTATGCGCGGATTTGTTTCTGGTACAGTGTTTTTTTCCATGGGTTGTATTTTTTCCTCCATTCCAATTCCATCTTTTTGTTTTCCTTTTTCATGGTGTTTAATAGTGGGGTGAACCATTTTGCCATTGCTCTTTTTTTCGATGGGGTCAACGGTTTTTCTGGGGCGATCTTGTCTATTGTATCTGCGATCCATTTGTGCAGTATATCTGCTTTCCCGTCTAGGTCAGCTAGCTCCAGTTCAGTAGTTGAGGGTTTCGTTAATTCCAGTTGTTCGAATAGGTTGTTTTCTTTGACGTGTTTCCAGTTTCTTTTGGTGGTGGTTGTGAGTTTCGGATGTTGGATGTAGGCTTGGGTAGGCAGAGTGATCATGAATGGCATGCTGAGATGGTCGCTCCACAGTATTTGTAATGGAGGTGCCGTGGTGATGAGTTTTTCTTTAGCGCAAATTGCATCTAGGGTGTGTCCTGCCGAGTGCGTTGCTCCTTTGACTAGTTGTCGTAGTTTCATGGTGTTGAGTTGTTCAATTAGTGAGTTTTGGGAGTTGGCGTGGCTGTCTTCAAACCAGTTGTTGAAGTCCCCCAGTATGATAAGGTGTTCATGGTTGATGGCTAAATTGGTGATGGTTTCTATGAAGTTATCGACGAATGTTGCATCATATGTGGGCGGTCTGTATACCAGGATGAATGTGATGTTGGTTTTTGGGCTCGCTGTTAGGTGTATTACCATGGTTTCGCAGTTGAGGATGTTGAGTGGTTCGCCAGTTTTTATTTTCAGGTGTTCTTTGAATGCTATAGCGATGCCTCCTCCTTTTCTATTTTTTCTGTTTATTTCTATGCATTTGAAGTCGGTCGGAAGGCAGCTTTGGAGTGTCATTTTGTAGTTGTCGTCCAGCCATGTTTCTGTGATGAACAGGATGTAAATGCCGTTGTCGTTGAGTAGGTCAATGATCTCTGTTGAGTGTTTTGACATGCATCTTGCGTTTATTAGATTGCAGTGAAGTTTGGAGGTGTTGTTTGGTTTGGGCTTTGTTGTCTTCTGCTCGGTGTTGAGGTTTCCTTCCTGGTTGGTCACTTGTTGGGCTGTGGGATTCAAGGTGTCAGCGACTTCGAAGAGTTCTTCTAGGTTTTGTCTTGGGTTTTTTGTGTTTTCATCAGGTTCATTTTACGGGAGTTGTGGTTGTTGATCGGAAGTTCCTCTTGCTTTGGTGATGTAGGGGGTTATTGTGTCGGTCGTCTGTTTGTTGTTTGTGTTGTTCATCCTTCTTCTACTTGCTTGTGTTAGGTTGTTTGATGTTGCTGCTTCTAATGTTGGGTTGGGTTGCCGTGCTGGCCCGTTGTCTGCGAGGTATGGAGTTAGGTAGAGGGATTTTTCTCTTCTCTCAGAGTTGCTTCGGTTTGTGTTCCTGTCTGTGGGGGTCCAGTCTATGGTTGTTGTTCTAAGTTGCTGTTCTGGAGTGTTTGTTCTTTCATCTCTTTGTCTTTTCCTTGGGATGGGTCGTTTGCGTGGCATTGTAAGATTGAGAGTTGTTTAGTCTTTGTTTGGTGACGTCTAGTTGGTCCTGCTCTGGTTTTGTTGTCTTATGGTGTAGTGGCGGGTGTTGGGTCATCCGCTACTAGTTTGGGCTCCGTCTGTAGGTGGTGGTCCGGCTGAAATTGGCGACTCGTGCAGTCGCTGTCCTAGGGGAAAGGGGGCTGGTAAGGTTATTAAGTTGGGTGTTATCGGTGGCTCTCTATACTGTCTGTTTCCCTGAGCACTGTTCACTGTGGTGAGGAGGCTATGTGGGTTGGGAAGGGTATCTGCTGGTTGGAGGGTGGCTTGGACGGGCGCAGCTTGGACTTTCGCCTTGTGATGCGAGGGGCACTAGTCAGAGTGACCCACCGCCGTAATTCACTGTTGGCTTCTGTCTCACTTGAGAGTTAGCTAAATTTGCGAGTGGGCTAGATTTGAGAGTGAACTAAATTTGAGATACCTGTATAGTGGGAAAGAGGCTTATCAAATTTGAGACACCTGTACAGTGGGAGAGAGGCCTATCAATGCGGTTTGGAGATCAGACAGTGCAGTTTGGGCACAGAGGCCCTGCTAAGTTTGAGACACCTGTGTAGTGGGAGAGAGGCCTATCAATGCAATTTGGAGATCACACAATGCAATTTGGGCACAGTGGCCCTGCTAAGTTTGAGACACCTGTATAGTGGGAGGGAGGCCTATCAATGCAGTTTGGAGATCACACATTGCAATTTGGGCACAGAGGCCCTGCTAAGTTTGAGACACCTGTATAGTGGGAGAGAGGCCCATCAATGCAGTTTGGAGAACAGACAATGCAATTTGGGCACAGAGGCCCTGCTATCAATGCAGTTTGGAGATCAGACAATGCAATTTGGGCACAGAGGCCCTGCTATCAAAGCAGTTTGGAGATCAGACAATGCAATTTGGGCAAAGAGGCCCTGCTATCAATGCAGTTTGGAGATCAGACAATGCAATTTAGGCAGAGAGGCCCTGCTATCAATGCAGTTTGGAGATCAGAGAATGCAATTTGGGCAAAGAGGCCCTGCTATCAATGCAGTTTGGAGATCAGACAATGCAAATTGGGCACAGAGGCCCTGCTAGCAATGCAGTTTGGAGATCAGACAATGCAATTTGGGCACAGAGACCCTGCTATCAGTGCAGTTTGGAGATCAGACAATGCAATTTGGGCACAGAGGCCCTGCTATCAATGCAGTTTGGAGATCAGACAATGCAATTTGTGCACAGAGGCCCTGCTATCAATGCAGTTTGGAGATCAGAGAATGCAATTTGGGCAAAGAGGCCCTGCTATCAATGCAGTTTGGAGATCAGACAATGCAATTTGGGTACAGAGGCCCTGCTATCAATGCAGTTTGGAGATCAGACAATGCAATTTGGGCAAATAGGCCCTGCTATCAATGCAGTTTGGAGATCACACAATGGCCCTCATTACGACCCTGGCGGAGGACCATGGTGCAATTTGCACCATGGTCCATGGCGCAGAGCTGCCAACTCCGCCATGGGGGTTGGCGGACTTACCGCCCCATTCCGACCTTGGCGGGGCGGTAAGTCCCCAATCCCCATTTACCCTTCCCCATTCCCATTTTTGCCCCATAGGGTATAATGGGAGTGGGGAAGGCGTTAATTACGCCACCGTAAATTACGGTGGCGTAATTAACAACAGGTCCTGTAGCGCCATGGATTTTTCCGCCCGGAAAAACCAGGCGAAAAAACCACCATGGCGCTACGGGAACTCGTAGTAAGGCGGAAAGGTACGCCATGCATTACGCTGGCGTAAAACCCTTTCCGCCAGGGTCGTAATGAGGGCCAATGCAATTTAGGCACAGAGGCCCTGCTATCAATGCAGTTTGGAGACCAGACAATGCAATTTGGGCAAAGAGGCCCTGCTATCAATGCAGTTTGGAGATCACACAATGCAATTTGGGCACAGAGGCCCTGCTAAGTTTGAGACACCTGTATAGTGGGAGAGAGGCCCATCAATGCAGTTTGGAGAACAGACAATGCAATTTGGGCACAGAGGCCCTGCTATCAATGCAGTTTGGAGATCAGACAATGCAATTTGGGCACAGAGGCCCTGCTATCAATGCAGTTTGGAGAACAGACAATGCAATTTGGGCACAGAGGCCCTGCTATCAATGCAGTTTGGAGATCAGACAATGCAATTTGGGCACAGAGGCCCTGCTATCAATGCAGTTTGGAGATCAGACAATGCAATTTGGGCACAGAGGCCCTGCTATCACTGCAGTCGGGGGCGACGGGGTGATCACATTGGTAAACATTGGTTTAGCCTAGTGGCCAGGTGTCCAGGGTAGAGCTGTACCTCTCCCCAACCCAAGCCACCCTACCTTACTGGTCCTTGTAGTTGCTGGTTGACGGCTGGCCACTGGCTTCCCCTGCGGACACCTGCTGACAATTCCTGGAGCCGCCTCTGTTGGAGCCGCCCTTGGCCTTGGGGCCCTTAGCCGGAGGGCTGCACGGCCGGAGGGCTGCCCTGCGAGGACCAGTGATGAAGTATGGGTGGGCCAATGAGAGCGAGTCGAGGGCGGGCTGGGAGGCGGGAGGGGGAGGGAGAAACACGGATGGGAAGCGGGCTGGTGCGGGTTGCTAGACCCGGCTGCAATGGATGAAGCACCAATCGGGAGCCGAGGGTGGGCTGGGAGGCGGGAGGGGGAGGGAGAAACACGGATGGGAAGCGGGCTGGTGCGGGTTGCTAGACCCGGCTGCAATGGATGAAGCACCAATCGGGAGCCGAGGGCGGGCTGGGAGGCGGGAGGGGGAGGGAGTTAAATAACTAACTGTGTTAAATAACTGTGTTAAATACGTTTGTCTCTCACTGGGACCCAATACACAGCTCTATAAAATCAATGTTTCAAGCGTGCCACCGTTACATTGCAGTGGTGCTCTGTGTCTGTCAATCCCTTGTAGACATTTGCATGCATTATGGACGTTGTTTAGTCTCTACCGCACCTTGGAACTGGAGGGATGTGCCACGATGCATCTGTGGGGAACTTATTGCGCAGGTCATGGAGGCAAGAATGCACACTCTTGGTGTGTCCAATCGCAGCTATGGAGGAGCACTGCAGTCATGTCTCCTCTAATGCCAGCTATACTTTTCTACGTCACACACAGGCTTCTCTCCACAGGCTAGGGCGCCTTGCACCTCACGATGTGGCGGCCAGTCAGCTTAATAGACATGGAAGACATCTGCTGGTGCAGGATTTCAGGGCTTTCTCATGCTCGTGCTGCAGAAGCCATAACTTGCATTGTCACACCTGGCTGTGTGCCTTGCTTTACTGCCTTGTGCACATGGTGCTGCTGAGTCACAATTCTGAAGTGTCCTCACGTGGCAACACTCCAAGCTAAACAAGCATCGTAACTTTGAGGCTAAGGTGTAAAAACATCACTTTGACAAACAAACACAGTTTCTTCACATGCTCTCTTGTCAAAACAGTGTTTAGTGGTTCTGTAGGAGCTGAGTTCAGGCTCATGGGATGAGCATCATAATCAATGCTATCGAGAGGCACGTACACCTCTGCACACATATTAAAGGCATAGCGGCTGTTGGGAGGCGAAACAGCAAGATTCAAGATGCAAAGTTGCATATCGCTTAAAATGTGCACATCAGGAATGGTGCAGTAGTTTCCTCGGATATCTGCCTCGGAGCCCGTTAGCATTGGGTTGGCTTAATTGTTATGATATATGGCTATTGGCACCATTGACCTTATCAGTACTAATGGATACTGTTCAGGAAAAGTGTATTATTAATCAGGAATATCTGCTTAGCCTCATTGCTACCTGGAGCAAGGTGTTTTTTTTCAAAGAAAATCAAAATTCATAAAGCCTTATGATAAACTACATAGGTAGTTGGCGATATCCTGTCATACCTGGCTCTGCCCTAGCAACATAAAAACAGGGTTATAAGTGGACTGGCATAGTCGGCAAAATAGTGCCAATGGAATATTAATAGTATGATGAGAGATACAGTTATTGTCATCTAAGTGTTATCAGAGATAAAGGGACTAGACTTGCCATTCACTGATTGCTCCTGAGGTGATAGAGTAGAAGACTGAGAAAGAAGCCCCCAATTCAGGTCTGACGCTAGCTATCTTAAACACAACCCAGAAAGGCATTTTGTTTTTGTCAAATTATATTTCCGGATGGAAGGGGGTGGCTCCACATCTTGGACTAAACTCATATGAACGTTTTGGAGCTTATTAAATAGGGCTAACTAGTGACAAGGGAGTTAACTACATACAACATCAATGGTTCTTGTGGGGAGAGGAAATGGAGAGAGGTAAGGCAAATGAGAGCTCCCAAACAGTGAGGACCACTTCCAACATTTTAGAACTCGCAGCATGCTCAACCTCTGCCACCCAGTGACTCAACTAGGAGCAAAGCACCCCGGGAATTACTGCACAAAATGGAGGACACTACAGAAAGGCAATGACACCATTCAATCCTAGGAGGGGACTTGACGGCCACCAGGTACCTGCTAGGACAAATGAACAATGGAATGGAAGAGTCACACTCTGTTGAGAACTCTGGGATTTTGCAAGGAGTGAGTCAAAACGTGCTTCCATTTGAGTGAAGGCATCCTATCAAAGAATGGAGAGATACCCATCTAGAAATGTCTCTGGAAGCAAAAGGGACAATTGTTGGAAGAACTACGAGCATGCCTGCTGCCTTGGACCACAGACCAGGGGAGTCAGATAGCCAAAGAGGGTGGATGTCCTGGCGGGCACCTCACTCAACTTCAACCAAAGGGAAATGAAACAGAAGAAATCTCCTTTTTAGGTGTTTTTATTAGAAAAGAAACATCAGCCCAAAGGTATTATTTCTGGCAGGTGCTGTTACTTGGCATTGTGATCCACTTTCAAGGTATCAAGCCAGCTTCAACCCAATGTAGAACTGGAAGTCCTGAGCGATTGAGACAGCTTCACCCTTTGAGCCACTCCATTGAGTCTGTTGAGCATACCCACTTTGAAAATATAATCGCTGTGACAGAACACAGTAAAGCTACCTTGCCAACCTTGAGATACCAAGATAGAATCCCCAGCTTCGCACCATTGCTGTTCGAGATCTGACTTGAAGACACCACAGCAGGGCTAAAAGGAAACTAAGATATATACTCAAAAGTGCCACCACGCTAACAACATACAATCAAGCCAACTGACGTTGTTTAAAGAACATCACCATCAAGAGCAACCTGATGGTGTAAAGCCACCAAAAAAAGTAATGCTGACCAGGTGTTGGGTCAGTATCATTCCAAGGCATCCCAGGAACCCTAATCCCCATCTTTACCTCAGCCCAGAGAGAGTGTTTAGGTCCTCCTTTCCTCTCTCATCCAAGGACAATTTTGTTCTTTTTTAATCATTTTATTTATCATTTTGAGAGTAAAACATACAAGAGAAAAGTTACATGTACATATCCATTACACCAGACATATGCATTCAATTTGTATAATACTTATAATAACAATTGACTAAACCTAACCCAAGTTAAATCAAAGATTTTAAAACCCAAACAATTTTAAATACCTTTTTTGTGTATTTTTACATTTCACAAATCAGTTGGCTATTTTTGATAGACATTGTGCACTACAATTCTCAATTAACCTTTCTGACTAGGGTTGTTAAGCAGCCTTCATTTAATGGGCCTTTTTTTGCATGGGTGGGTGGTTGGTATTTAATTGGTCTCTGTGTTTTTGGTAGAGTCTGTCAATTTAGTAGTGACCTGCTTGACATTTACTTTATTTCAGTAGTTTCCATAATTTCACTGTTTGGCTGCTTCTTCAGCTGACCAACACATCTGGGAAATGGGGCCTTTCCTCAGCCCACATTACCAAAGGCAAAGGCGGTATACTAAATGTGATGCTGGTATTGACTTGGCGGGACAGGGCCTCCTCGTCCTTGTCCCACTATCTCCTTAATCTGCGTTGTCTGCTTATTTTCAGCACCGGAGTCAAGTTTGGACCCATGGCAGTGCAGCTCTTCATTTTTTTTCTGGTGAACAAAAAGCCCATGGGTAGTGGTACACCCTTGTACCCCTAGTGGGTGTTTTTGGGCACATGTGTGTTGCCCACAGAGCAGGGTATGGGCTGGAAGCAGCTACGTGCTGACTTGACAGTGTCTCTGGGTGTCCTCCCTTTTTTGGGACACCCAGGCCCTGCCATAGGAATCAATGGATTTATGGACAAAGGCAAGATGGCCACTGGTAGCCTCTTCATTGCCTTTGCCGTTGTCAAAGTCTTGAGAAACCCAGTCCCTTTTCCCTGCCCCGGACTGGATTTTGGTTGGAAGGACTATATATGGAACTGAGGATCCCCCTACTAGACTAGCAGAATTCCCAGGGATTGCTGTTGTGGGTACACCCCAAGGGTGCCTGAATGGAGAGAGGAGTGAAATCACATCCTGTGCTGTGAGTGTCGGGTTTTGGTTGTGTCACAATGCCTGTGGTCCTGCCCTAGCCCACCCTGACTGAAACTGAGTGAATGCAGGGAATGTTCTGAAAGGCTGGGAGTTGCCTCCAATCCACATTCTGTGTCATGGATATCTGGTCTTGGATGAATTGCCTGAATACATGTGAGCACAATTTTACCTGCAAGAATGCACTTTTTGTGATTGGCTGGCTGAGCCAGGCTCAGCCTGATTGAGTGGAGAACATGTGTATAGCTAGGGACCCCTCACTTACCTTAGTGCCAGAAGCTGAAAGTCTAAACTAAAGCAGAATCCTCAAGAAGCTTGTATCCTGAATACAGCTGGAGGAAGAAGTCTGTGGTTGCCACTCTTCTTCAAATCCAAAGCTGCTTTGCTGATTTGAGGACTGAACCAGAGAGGACGTGGATAGGTGACCTTTTCCTTTAGCTATTGTTAGGGAGAATGTTCATTTCTGTGCCAATTCCCTTTAACCTAAGAGACTCCTAGCTCTTTTGCTGGACTCTGGACTTTTTAATGTTTACTCCTGGGTGAGAGGGACCTTTTTCTCACTCACTCACGTGTTTTCTTGACTATGATATTCTATGTTCCTTACTGTTTTATGGAGTCTGGTAAATTCCACAGTCATCTGCTTTTGCATAGTGACACACAGCACCTTTTGTGCAGTGCCACTGAGATGTCCCTTGGCCTCCTCTATGTTCTTGGGTGAACTACTGGTCCCAAGAATAGTAAGATGACTCCTCTTTTACTTAGCTTTATTTTATGGGTCTAGCACACACCACCCTATGAGGATTGCTGCAGGGATACATAATAATTCCTTCAACCCATTTCTCATGTAACATTTTGTTACACTAACTCACTTGAATGGCTGGTGGCAGTGGTTTCTTGTTTACTACCTAGTGACATGACATGTTACCTCAGCTGCAGTGCTTCACCCAATGGTGACCATTTTCTCAAAATGGCCACTGTCTTCGTTTTTTGCCAGTTCTTGTTAGTTAGTTTCCTCTGGGCTTTTACTCTGTTGTTTGCATCAGGCTTGATTCTTCTGTGTATTTTGCCTTTGGCGGGCTTCAGCCCTGAATCCCTCCCAGGCTCCAGTGAGTCTGGAAAGGCAAGAATTGAGGGAGGGTTTGAAACTTCCCTGTCCTTTGTCTCTAGGTGTGCCTGAGTGAAACCAGTTCCAATTGGCCGGCTGACTGTCCCGGAGGACAGCCACCCTGCTGTGTGATTGACAGCCTACGGCTGTGAATGAATGGGAACTGGCATAAAAAGCTAGAGTTTTGGGAATAAGAGTAGAGACGACCACTGGAGGACAATATCCATAGCAGAAAATTAGAGAAGATGCCAGCAACACCCTCCTGGACCACGAAGTGCCCGGTGAAGCCCTGCAGCTGTGCTGACCCTGTTTTTGAATCGAAAGGGAAGACCCGTAAAAGATGACTTCCTTCCTTAGGCTGGTGAGACCAACTAGCCTCAAGACAACACTATTTTGCTGCAAACCCCGACGTTCCAAGGCTGTAGAAGCCCAATACCCAGAGTACCTCAACTACTTGAGAGTGCATTGTATTCTAAAGTCTAAATCTGGACAGATCTTCGGGGGCCTCCAGAGGACCCTAGAGAAGTAAGAAATCCACATCCAGAGTCCCCTCACCAGAGTCCAGGACCGAGGGATCAAGGAAATCCTAACTAGAGCTTTTTGTTCTCCAATGACGCTATGAAAAAAGCTGCCAAATCCACATAGAGCTGCTGAATTGACAGAAATCCATTGCTGCCGAGTCCCTCTCTCAAGTGCTGCTAGAGCAGCCCGCCAGACGTCCTCCCGTTTCTCACCGCGACCAAGAGCAAGGAACAAGGGTCTACTGCATTGCATCGTGAAGGTCACCAGCTGGAACAACTTCTTCATTTCAAAGGTACTGCAGGGCTTGATGTACTTTATCCTTTTGTCATTTGGGGTGCTTCCTATCTTTGGGAGTGTGATTTATACCTACACTAAGTAGACCTCAACTTACCTGCAGTGGCCATACAGTTTGTGCGTCCTGAATTTGATACCTCTTGAGTTGCTGTGATATCTCTTTTGAACACTGACTATTTAAGAACATATTTCTAAAAAGAAGGGCATCAGCACTTTGACTTTTCCCATTGACTTTGGCTGTCCTGGCTCTCTAAAGGCCTCCTTCTGAACCTATTTGCTTTGGCAGTGCTTGCTCCCTCATAGGTTTTAAATGTTGGACACTTTAATGCTGGGATAATCGACTGCCTGCATCCCTTTGGGAAAATCTAACTGTTCTTATGACCTTCCTTCCCTTGGAAAACTCAATATTGCAAAGGTGATACTTTATAAATGTTATACTGATCTCAAATGACGTCACCTCTGGGTGCTGGAACATGTGCAACATATGAAAAAATTACTCACCTGCTTTATTTTTCAATGTTTAAATTGAATCCTACCTTGGGATTAATGTTACAGCTAATTACTGCTTTTTAAAGAATGCTTTAAATATATGTGTGTATAAATAAATAATGTATTATATAACTTTCCGTGTGTAAGTGTTTAATTGGATACTTGTGTTTACTGATTTAATTGTACAGCCCTATAGCTCACATTACCCCCACTTAAGATACGCCTGGCTGCTCAGTCGCACCACCAACTTGTGTAGTACAGGCCTATATTAAAAAGTGGGTTACCTAATACCAAGAGATAAGTCTTGTGTAGTCCCACACCAGTTGGATTGCTCTAATTCTTACCTAACAGCTATGAGGGGGCATTGTGCAACTGTTCTTCACCCGAAGTGTCCTGGAAGCAGATGCTGTGTGGCTGTTGTCCGAAAGAGGTGCTTTTGTGTGCCCAGATGAGGAGTACCGGGGCATCTTCAGCCCAAGGAGTACATCTGCTGCATCCAGGGTCCAGAGGAGTGTTTGTGACCGCTGGAAGCCAAATTGTAGTGTATCACTCAGAAGAGGGGGTACCCCGGCATAGTGCTGCTCAATGCCCAGAGCTGCCAACGTTCCAAGTAACACAATAAATCTTCAAGTGGCAAGGCAGGCCCGACATCTGTTCACTTTTCCACACCAGAGAAGATCCAGTGTCACCACCTGCAGAAGAGTGCCAGCCGGTGGGTTTCCCATCACTAAACACTGAAGAAAGCATCCTGAAGGTCCAGACTTGGTGAGGGTCTTCAGTGCAGCCCAGTGCTCGAGTCCAAGTCACCAGAAGCTATCCTGTCATCCATGCTGCGGCTGCAGCACCAAAGAACCAAAAAGCGTCCAACCACAAAATACAGAAACCCGACACCAACTACTGGCCCTACACCTGTCAGCACTAAACATCAGCGACAACCATCAAGGGACTTATCCTCACCATAGAAGCATTGTCAAGATCCACAGCAAGTTTCATCTTTGTTGGACACCCACAGCTGGCGTGGCAACCCGACAGCAGAGAATACCCTCTCCTGCTCGACGACATTCCACTGGCTCCTTCTTACAAGGAGGGTCCATCTTGGAGTGGCATCATCGAATGAAGCCTTGCAAGGCACCCTAGATACTGGGACAAGGAAGTGCATGTTCCATCCTCAGGATACATCTAGGGGTCCAGGTTTCACCTAGGATCCTGTTCTCCTGTGGTTTCTCAGGTACTTTGAGGAGGTGGGACCTGTAGAAACTGAAGCAGACTATTAATGAACATATTTGGACTGGGCTGTAATATACAACATAACGTAGGCCTTAACTTTTCCTTACAGGTTTCCCAGGTGGGGTATCCTCACACAGTATTGCCTTTTTTACACTAAAGAAAGCAATTTGCCTATGATCTAAGTACTACCTGCCTTTCTACAGTAATGGTTATGAGGTTAACCTTTGCCTAATAATGTAAATGCGTTTTAATAACTGTCATCAGTTCGTGCATTACAACTGAATTTAAAGGTAATAGTGGTACCACATAGAACTGTATATATTAAGTTAAGTTACCTGATTATATTCCTAGTACAAAGTGAGTCTTATTTATTTCTATATATCTACCTGACGTTTTAGCCTATAATAAAAGGACTGTGTTATCACCTGACATAGTGTGGTGACATTCCATTGTTGGGAGCTTACTGTACCTCAGAACCAGCCTGCATCACCTCCTTTGAGTCTCAGCCTCGGTTGCTTGTCCACTGTTACTATTACAGAACCTTGGCTGGGGTGCTCTATGCCTCTACCCCAAACACGTTGTGGGCAGAACTACAGATATCCCCCTCCAGTCATTACACTATTGACCTTTGACTGTTGTGAGTGGAATACATCTGAGGGACATTTCTGAATACATTTGGGAATAGCATTTGAAATACTTGCATCACCTTGCACTACTTCTGATAGGAAATTTGCAAACAAATCTGTTCTCCTTACCCTGAAGATAGAACATTTTAAATGTCTCTGTTTCCATCAGAGTCACTAAATCACAGTCACTTAGTCATATTGTGTCTGCTGCAGTCATAGGCTTGAAGTCTTGGTCATCCTCTCTCGTCTATACTATCCCACCATCCTATACCTGGGTGCCCCTGCATCACAACTTAGAAACCTCTAATGGGTGTTCATAACACTGAAGCAAGGCTCCTTCTGTACGTAGGCCCCAGAGAACATATCAGACCCTCACTCCATGTCCTTCACTGGCTTCCGATCGGGCAACAATCCACCTTCAAGGCAATGCGCATCATTCACTGTGCTCTGCACAATACAGGCTCAGAATATCTGCAACACAAGCTCACAACCCTACAGGCCCACCAGAAAACTGAAATCTGGCACAGCTCTCCTCCTTGTCATCCCAGTAGCTAAATCAACCAGAATAGGGGGATCCTCTTTCTCCATCCAAGCCCCCACCATCTGGAACACATCTCGATCACCTCTCCTTCCAAAAGGCACTCAAGACCTGGCTCTTCCCTTCTGCATCTTGACTGACCTAGTCCACCTTCTGTGTGAACTATCACCCCCTGGCAGGTAGGTGGGGAGACCGATGAGTCACACGAGGAAGACAACACAACAGTGCCTAGCTGGCATAGAAAGGATTCCAGTCGACCCATATGATATGCATACCTTCATCGCAACTTTATATCAGCCATGACTCGCTGGTACGTATAGCACTCCATCTCAATGGAATTTAGCTGTGTCCCTACCGGGGCACGACCACCCACCTCAATGTGAAGTGCCTCTCGCAGAGCATTGCTTTGTAGTGTTTGGAGTTTGTTTAAGTCCTTGGTGGAAGTGCCACTGAACAATGAGTTGCAATAGTGAAGTTTCGAACAAATAAGGGCGTGAGCAACTTCGAGCCCATTTTTGCTGGACAGAAAAGGTCTGCTGGCGGTGATGAACTTCGTGGCAATGCTGATGTGGATTTGACATGATTAAACTGAAGTGTCATATTGAGGGAGGCTTCCAAGTAAATGCCATGGGTTTTTACAGCGGTGGTGATGGGGATGTTGTGGCCATCGATGGTGAATGCTTTGTACGGCTGTTGAAGCTTGGCTGGGTGCGTCTGAGGGCTGAGGAGGAGCTCTGTTTTTTCATCGTTCAGACAGAGGTTGTGTGTGGCCATCCAAGTCTGGATGGTTTCGTATATTGAATTGATCCTGAGCGTGTCCTGTGTGTAGTCGCCTGTGAGAGGGACAAGGATCTGTGTGTTGTCAGCATAGTTGGTGTATGACATGCCTAACGAGTCATGGAGGTCAATAAGGGGTTTGGTGTATATATTGTATAGGGTAGGGGAGACGCAGGAGCCTTGTGGTACTCCACAGGTGTTGGGCGTGGGGTGTTACTGCCGAAATACTGGACCGTTTAGTTGTGATCTTCCCATGCAGACATGCAATTTTGTTAGTGAGGGTGTCTTGGACAGTTTCACACCAGGAATTGTCTTTGAGTATGGTGGCAGAGGGGAGTCTGGGGCTCTTAAGCTCACAAAGGATGGCAAAGAACTCCTGGGTGCTGGAGGCTGCCTTAGAGATCTTGTTGTTGTTAGCAGCTGTTTTGGCAGAGTCGATGGCCTGTCTGTAGTGGCGGGAGGCTTTAGTGAAGTGCTCTTTATTCGTAGTGATTGGATCTTTGTGCCAGGCAGCTTCCGCTCAGAGAGGAGTCTCTGAGCTCTGAAGTGAACCAGGTGTTGGTTCTTTAGGGGGTTTCTGGGCTTTGAGAGGGGCCAGGAGGTCTAGGATCTTGCTAAGCAGATTGTTATAATGATCTACCAGCGAGGCAGTGCCCTTGGAGAGAGGTAAAGAGTGCCTTAGGAGTGGGGTGATGCAGGCTCTGGTAAGGGTCGGGGTGTTGAGTGCCTTGATAGTGGCAGGCGTGGAAATAGGTTGAGGGCATACTGGTCTTCGTGGGCTATGGGATGGGATAGTGCAAGTGATGGTATTGTGGTCAGATGATGGGCACTGGAGGTTGGATTCTTAAGCGTATTCTTAAGGAGTCGCAAGTTCTGTTGCACAATGTTTACTGCCCTGGGTAACTGGGTCTTGAAGGACTATGTTAACATTATGGCTGGTACACAGATTACACACATTTTATGTGCCTCAGTAACAGACTGTTCTAGGCTGCATGTTTTGTGCCACAACTGTCAATGTAAAAAGATAGAAGCATTTATTCAAACAGAAGACGTTCATGTAATAATAGTCACCTGAGTACGGGCCCTACAGGTTGCATTTTCTTTGAGCATGACCATTTATTTATGAGTCCCACACAAATTCATGCCTTTAAATTCATACTACATAATGCAGACCTTTTGGTTTTTCCAATTGTTGTCATTTTGATTTATAACAAGTGGCCCTTTTCACAGTTTTGTGCATCAGGCTTTACCTCGCTCACTCACTGCCTTACTTACTCACTCACTCTGCATTTACTTACAGTTAAATAGAGAAGAAACACATCAATACTATTGTTTGATGTCAGGTGAGGGGATTAGGGGTTGGGGAAAGCATTATTCAGTAATATTCTGTTATTCTCTAGGAAGGAGGAGGATTTTGTATGCACAACTGCACAATATACACTTTTCTAAAAATATGCTGGCATTCCCCTATACATAGGCTGTTTTGACCACTGACACGTACTAAAATTCCTTTAGACATGATATGTGTAAATGGTGTGAGTAGAAAGGATAAGTGGTATGCCCACCAATAAAAGCTACAGCAAGAGAAAGGATTGCCAGCTTTATGTTAATTGTGGACCAAGGGTTTATGAGGATGTTACCAGCACCTGGAAGATAATTAATTGTATTGTTAGATCTCTGAAGAAAGTGACTAGAGCTACAAACAGGAGGTAAACTAATGATGCCAATTCATGAATCTGTTACTCTGACCACCACTGAATTTAAAGGGGGCTACTTCATTCAGCAAGTTAGTCAGTGATAAGTCAGAGATACTCATAGTAACTTCTTCGTGAATCGGCCCCAGTATTTCATCAAACAGGGGCAGGGTCTTGCCTTCAAAATGGAGGCTACCCAGAGCCATCAGTAGATAAAATCTATTTGTAGAATTTAAGCATTAGATACATTCAGGCGCCCCTTGTTCTATTTTTCTGAAGAGAGGAGCATTTAAGAGTCAGGAATGCAAACAGTCACACACGTAGCAGAGTGACTGTTAAACCTGACACATTTAACAACCGGCGGTTTTGCTTGCTATCTATGCTGCTTGACAGAAAACCCTGTGTGGCCTCTCGGTTCTAGAAACCACAGGGTAGCACCCAGACGGGAAATATGGCAGCAGCTGCAGAGCAATAAGCAGCCGGTAACAAGCTCAAATCCCCTAACACATGATGCTGCCACGCACAGCCTGCTACTGCAGTTTTACTTTTTCGGCCCCACTTTTAGAGGGTTTGCTGCACCGTACTTGGATTTGAGCATAATCGTTGGAAAGGGGACCAACACTATTGTGCTGGATTGGAAAGTATCATAGAGTAGTATAGAAACAACACCAAAAGCCAAACCCAAACAAACCCCTAAGGCAATAGCACAGCCCTCCATTGAGGCTCACTGAAAAGATACGCCAGCACAGTGTTAGCAGTAACTGGGGGCCACACACACGGCCAAGTGACACTTCACTTGTGAAATCACTAAAACACTTACTGCCTGCTCATGGTTAATTCCCCAAGGCCGGCTTTTGTCTTGTATTTCCATTGTGGTTGTATTCAATGTCCTTAATGGATATTTTTACGTTTTTTGCTTGTTTTTGTGTATTGAGTCTCATGAAGCGGGTTTACTTGAAGCTTTTTTTAAATTGTATAATCTATTCCTACAAATGACTTTATATACATAAACAAAAAGAAAAATGCTTGGGAAACAATAATTAAAAAGAACCTGAAAAGAGAAATTGCACTGGAAAAGAGCCATACCATTATTATTATTTTTTTATTTTTATTTACTTGTTTTAATTGAAAATCAATTTTTACAAGAATCGACTTTTTCATTTCTGTTATCCAAGTTCCATCATTATAACTGTCTATATCCAAGAAGACAAAAGTTAAATATAATTGTGCAACTAAATGACAGTCCATCTCCCAAAGATTGTGACAACAGACTGAGATAAAAGAAAATCTGCTAACGCCTGGAAGTGATTGCTCATAAACGAAAACAAGAATCAGTCCATTAGAATTAACCATAACAACGAACAATCAAATTGAATAAAATTAGTGCAACTGAAATTGTATTCTGTCTCCTAAGACTGGGACTGCAGAGTTGACAGGTGCATTAACATGAGATAAGAAGATTCATGTAGCAGTCAAGTGTGCTCTAACAACTCGCCTACATTTGGTAAAATGATACTTCAGTCGAGAGTCATTACCTTCGATCAGTCTGCATTGAAGCTCTAGGCAGGGGGAGATTGTTTTCCCTGTACACAACCCAATATGTGATTCTCAAATTCCATAAAAATGTACAGAATGTAATTAGGTGCTTAGAGGTTTCAAGGAGTCACTGACCACTGAGTCTGCAAGACCTGTATTGTTTATCAAACCCTATTTTCACTCCTACAACCTCCAATGAGTCTGCGATGTTCAATTTAACTCTCAAGTATTCACTCCTGAGTTCATGATTGGGCAAGGCAATGATTCTGGTGTACAGTATGAAGAAGGAATCAGCGGTCTTTAATATGTGAGTAGGTAGCTAGATTTATGGTGTTTTATTCTCTGCCGACATGTTGATATTTTCAACTGTACCCCTTACTAATTTGATTCTGTGATTGGTAGTGTGAGAAGGAACAATGTTATTTACCTTGCATCACCTACTCCCTTCTTTAAGAATATTGTCACATGTATGGGAACGAGTAAAATGGCCCACTGTTTCAAAGTCCTTTATTTGTTTGATTTTATTTATTTGTATAAAGCTCTAAATTAACTTTTACAAAAGTATTATCACAATATTAAAAACAATGATTGACATAACATTTCATAACATAACCACATTTACAATATACCCGCATTAACAGCTGTGTTTAAGTTAGCATTTGCGGCCACAGTGTAACTTTTCCTCATTCGGAGTTTACAATAATTAGAGGCTAGGCAATCTATGTCACTAATTTGGTTATAGAAGTCCATCATTCAATCGTTAAAATAATAAATTAGAGACAATTTAAAACTGTTAATAGGCTAAAATGTTCCCTAGCTTAAATGAATCACAAGAAAATAACAGTCTGCTGCCAAAAAACAAGATTACATATCGATTGCCAATTGCTTACTTATAACAATCCACAATCGGTATAGTGCAAAGTGCGTACTCTGTGTCTGTATTAAGACAATAGTTCCAGAATGTGTCCTCTTCTATCGAATCATAGCAGTGAACCATGTGGCCTAAAATATCATATATCCGGAGCTTAATACCCTGCATCCTGTAAATAGGTGTTTTGCCATCTCTAGTACACCAGGTTTTTTACAGAGGCGGCAACCTCTATCTTTAAGGGGGATCCCCAAACAAGCTCCCACAGATACGTATGTTGGTCATTGATTTATACGCATTCTTAACCGAAGTATCCTTGTATAAAACTAGTAACATCATTAATCATGAAATTGTATGTGACCAGGAGGTTGTGGGAAGCTTCTAACTGAGTAGTTGTTATTAACCCATCATTTGTATTTGGACAGCTATATTTATGGGGATCTCCCTAGAAATATCTAAAAAAGAAAAGCAAGATGCGGAAAACACAATATTAGCCCTCCCTAAACCAGGGGGCCGGTGGGTTCCGACACAGTATGTTAAGACCAGAGATACATTCAACATTGTTGGTATTACCAGTCCAGCTAGTAGATTCAATATTAGCCAAGCTCGCTATAAGTGGAACATTTCAATTTTCTCCTTTCCAAGAACTCAAATCTAGTAACAAATGGAAGGCATCTACTACCCATAAAACAATAAACACTGGTAGATGCAGTAGACTCATTTACTCTGGTATATTCTCCAATGATATCCCCTGAAAATCAACCATGCAATGAGAGTGGCCCCAAGCATTCCAGGAAACAATAGAAAATGGCGTGCTAGGGTTTTGGCACCATGTTGGGTTGTCGCGTCAATGGTAACCAATTCCATTCATCAAGATATGTGTGACCATTATTAGTAGAGTGATTATTTTCAACGCGAGTCGTATGTTTACAATTATTACTCAGATTAATTATCAAACACCCATTGTATAATGACATCATGCCGGAATTAGGAGCTGCTGGAACCCACTCGAAGCAAGGTTCAAACAAGGTGCACCCATATCCTAGGTTTATATTACAATTTACATGGCTCAGGACAAATGAGAGGATAGTATCAGATGCAAAGTGTATAATAGAAGTTGCCCGTTTAGTATCTTCGAGTAGTTCCACAATGCTGATATCCTCTGAGTTAATTATGCGTAAAGAAGAAAAGGAATACATTTGAAATTTTGTAATAAAGCAGATCGATTTAAGTAGCATTGAGTAGTAGAGCAAAAAAAGTTCTGTAAATACATTGCCCGTCTGGGAAGCTTAATAGTTGGCAAAGGGGGATTAGAGAGGGGTTTAGTAGGGAGGATAAAGATGTCATTAAGGGGGGTCATATCAATTGAATGTTGTCAATTATTAGAGGACTGCCCTACAAATAGTACATTTCTGAGCTCATTGTATTGTTCCAATGACTTGTGTTTCCAGTGTTGTTTCGCAGAAAACTTCACAAAGTCAACCCTGCAGCTTTTCTTCTTATCCCCATTTTGAAGTTTGAGTGAATTTCCATATTTGCTGTACAGATACATGAGGTCTTGCTGGGTACAGGATCAGGCAGGTTTCTTTTATTACGGATTACCAGGTTCAGTTAGCTCTGAAGTGACCAAAATAATATCCTTGTCTGGTATCAATTGGTGTTTGATGGGGGTAGTGTTGTTTATTTTTTATTTATTTATTTGCATTAAAATTGAATCAACAGTTTCTTAGCAACAAACAACATTTTCTTAATAGAAAAGTAGAAAAAGCAAGAACGATGAAGTAGAAAACATTAACATTAAAGAAAAACAAAGAAGAGAAAGTGAGAGAAAATCCAGATAAGATAATTTTACACTTCAAATCTTTGGAAGGACTTTGACCAAAAACTTGGCTACTAAAATAATATGCTTGTTTCTTTGTCCTGTCATCAAATATTTCCACCATCCATCAGAATCAGAGATTTCAAAATCCGAAAAAAGCAGTGTGAAATGTTTTGAGCATATGACTCTCAAGGCCGTGCACAGTGCCATTGTATGGAACTGAGATTCAACTTTAGATTCGTTGTTACAATACCGGCAATCTTTCTCTGATAATTGGCCCCGAATAGCTCTAATCTCATGAGTCGGATGCAAGTTCAAGTGAGCCTTCAAAAATAGGTCTCTGACCTTTTTGTCTGGGAATTGCTTCAGATATTCACACAATGAATTAAGTTTCCAAGCTTCTGAGGGGAGATGTGCTACAGAGTGGTAATTACTGGCCACCTCTAACATTGAAATCCAGTCACAGTCCTGGAATTTTCTTTTTAACCGTGCTTTATTAGACAGTAATTGCTCCAAAGAGCTGCCGATCGCTTCTAAGAGGTTCATCATGGTGAGTGTAAGGCTGGATTGGCGTTAGACCACATTTCTTTGTAGATCATTGCCAAAATCACAGGCCGAGAGGGATTGCAGCATTTTCCGAACAAGGCACGTCTGTTCCAATTTACCATACACTTGAATTCAAGCCCAGTTCTCTCCGGAGCATGGCAATAGGGGAGGACGGAAGAACACCAAGGACTTGTTTCCTGAATACGCCCTCAAGGCAGTTCCAGAGAGTGTCTGGGAGATTGAACATAGCCTCTACACTAATCACTGCAGGGACCATGTTAGTTCTACAAAACCTTACTACTGGCAGAATAGAAAAGCGGGCTTGGCTAGTAGAGGTTTTCATCTTTTCAAAAAGGTAAATTGTCATTGGAGCTTCCGGCTTGGAGCTGCTCAGCCACAAACACCAAGGTATTTAAACGATTGCATCTGTTCAATCTTTTCTCTGTCCAAATACAAGGAGTAACGATTTTTTCCAGGAACACTATTGCCAAAAGACAAGGTTTCAGTTTTCCCCTTGTTAATTTAAAGGTCGTTCTTTTGGATGTAACATTAAAGAGCGTTCATTTGCCTCTGAAGGCCCACAGGGGTCTGGTCAATTAATACAACATTGTCCACGTATAGAAGGCGAGGCAGCTGAACGTCTCCAACCTTAGGGGGGAATGATCTAGTAGACTCAAAATCTTTAGGCATATCCTCCACAAAGATATTAATGAGGGCTGCGGCCATGGGACAGCACTGCTTAACTCCTCTCAAGGTTGTTATTTCGTTAGAGAGGGTGCCTGCCTTGTTAAATCTAACTGTTAGAGAAGTGTCAGAATGCATTGCCATGATAGGGTTGAGTAGTGTTTTTGGGCAGTTTCTCCTTGTTAATTTTGACCAGAGTTTACATCTATTAATCTAGTCAAACGCTTGGACCAAGTCTACGAAAACCACATATGTTCTGAGTTTGTACTTTCCCGATTTGCTCTTCAGTATTTGTAATAAAAGGATATTCACTGAAGTGCCCAAACACTTGACAAAATCAGTTTGGAATAGGTTGTAACATCTGGTGTCCTGGCACCACATTCGAAAATGATTGTGAATAATAGAACTATAAAGTTTTACAAAGACGTAGAGGAGAGCGACAGGGCGATAATTGTTAGGGGTCCAACAATCTCCTTTTTTGTCAATAGGTACCACTATCGCTCTACTCCAGGAACTTGGCAGTTGATGACGAGTGGCTATTTGGTTGAATAAAATAGAAATGAAGATGGTCCAATCGTCTGGAAACTCCTTGAGCATTAGGTTGGACAGCCCGTCGGGTCCTGGCGCTCTCGAGCCATTACAATTTTTTATTCGTCTAACAAGGTCAATCTAGTTGGATGAGGATACCCATGGGTCAGGGCAATCGCTAGAGTTGGTAATTTTGTTGGTATCACAACCTTGCATGTAGAGGCTTGTAAAATGGTTGATCCAAGTTGCCTCACATATAGGGTTAGATTTATCTAATTTTGAAACAGACTCTTCAGCTTTTAACATTGACCAGAATTTCTTCTGATCTTTGCCAACCAAAGCTTTTAACATGGCTTCCAAATCGTTCTGTATTGCTGGTGTTTAGATAAGGAGAGCCAGTTTTAATTTCTTGACTTGGCAGACCGGGCTATAAAGAGGTCCTCGGCTGAACCAGACTTTATTTCTGTTCGTCTGAGGTTTCACACCTCTTTTCTGCGGGCTACCAATTTGCTGTTAAGAGGGTGTTTGTAATTCTGATCCAATTTGCCCTTCTTGGGGCAATAACTGAATTGTTCCAAAAGAGGTGAGTTTTCTACCGAGGAACCTATTTGTCCTAGGTCAGTCGTTAAAGCTGTTATGCTTGTAGTGGATAGTTTCAGGCTCAATCCTCCTTTGCAGGTGTCGAGTGATATTGGCATTCAATCCCAAACCAGGGAAACAGGTCCTATACATTCCAACAACAAAAGGTGATGGTCACTGTTTATTGTCTTTGTGACCAGAAATTTCTTTACTAAAGTGAAGAAATTATTAGAGACATGAATGTAGTCTAGACCTGAAGTGTGCCCCCTTTGCTCCCATGTTGGTTTAGATGGGATGTTACCATGGCAGTTTCTGTTGAGCAAGTCCATGTCTCTAGAATCCATTGTAGCAGACCATAGGTCTCGCCTGATGTGCCGGGGATCGTCAAGGTTACACGCACCGCCCTGTTTGTTTTCTGCAAAATCCAGGATGTTGTGATCCCCACAAATAATGACACGTGTATACTGCTAGTTGGTAAAGGCATCATCCAGTAGGTCGGTAACCCGACCGATGAACACTTCAGTTGTGATCAGTACCAGATTCCAGTAAAGATTGATGATTATTATTTTACTTGGAAGTTCAGTGCCATTCAGCAATGCATTGAGTTCCCATTCAATCTATAATTCTTGCATTAAAGGGTTAGTTGACCTGGAACTTAAGAGGGATAAAGAACTGCCTGATTTGACCACAGTCAAGAGACCTGCTGAGGGACTCCCAGCCAACCCTTTTTAGGCAGCGTAGGTAGGATTTATTGATATTTCAAAACCATCCAGGACTGGTTGTTTCCTGCAGGCAGATGAGTTTGAAATCCCCTAGATTTACTTCACTTGGTTTGGTCAAATGGCCAAACCCCAGAGTGTTCCATGAGGCCAACTTTAGATCTTTAGATTCCTGCGACATTATCTTTTGGGGTTGATGCTGGGCTGCTAGCAGTTGTTATGGGTCGATAGTGCTCTTGAGATCCAAGTCCAGTCAGCTGCAGTCAGGCTGGGCTTCTTTGGAGTACGCACTTGTCGAAAAGAGGCCTCTTCCTGAAGGTAACATTTATCTTCAGCCCTGGGCCAAACTGGACCCTACCCACACCTAGTGGGTCCTCATAATTCATTGTGCAGCATTGTTTATAGTGTTAAAGAAGGCACAGAGTTGAAATTGCATACAGCATACAAAACAATACTCAATGATGGAGTACTCAAAATGTACTGAAAAACCCTTCTTTATTCAAGACATTGAAACTCGGCCGGGATAGCATACAAATAGCTCTCGTTCTTACAATGAGTATGAGCATGTTATACATTGAAAACACGTCATCAATGACATCATACTACAATATTGATTACAAAACATATGAGCATCACAAATTGGTTGATATCCCAAGCTACATATACAGTTTATATGTGTTAGTTCTGTGATTGGGTTAGAAATATCTGACGGCTCCACCTGGACTCAACCCATTACAGATACTATCGTCATTATATCAGAACTCTGATAGTTTAATGGTAGGTACTGCTCACTATGGGTGGTATGGCAAGAGGGATTCTTATTGGTTAGCCACTTACTCACCAAGCTTGGGGACTTTGATGAGATCTCACAATATAATGGAGGCATATGGAGGAGGGAGAGAAGTCCATCATCTGCAAACATTTCAATTAAGCACACTCTTCATCATTCCCAGGTCATGTGACCTATCTGCTTCCTTTGTATTTGACCTTGTGTATTGTCATGTGTCTTTGTGCATGCTAGGGAGTCTTGTGTTCTTCAAGTCTTAGTCACGTGTTATGGGACCATGTTGGACGATGATTTTCTTTTTATTTATTGAGTATTTAGCTAATTCAAAAAAACACATGTTGTATTTCTTATGGCCACCTGGGATACTCTTCATCTATTCTCTATGGAGTACTTTGACATACTATTCACATACATCTTGACTTCAATGACGGTCTGTGCTCCTATTAATTCAATTAAGTTGGAAAGCTACTATTTTGTCTCATAGGAACTGGTATCTAGTCTCTGCGTTCTGCACAAAAACTACTCTCTTAGGTGTTCCTGACCTTGGCATGTGCAGCAGAATGCTGGCTGGGTAACTCCTGCTTCTGAAATAAATGTGTTTTCATGTATTTAGCATCTCATCTGAGGCATTGCCAACTTCTAGGCCTGCTGCAGCCTTTTGTGTTAAGAGAACTGCTGTACTCCTGCATTTCTCTCACTTTCGTGTTGGCGACCTGCATTTGCATATGTACATGTTTTACCTTGCTCTTCAAGACTTTCCTTTTTACTTCCTCCTTCTCCCTATCGCTTCCTTGCTAAGGGCTCTGACTTGGTGGCACAATGGATTTCCTCATTCCTTGGGCCCCGAACAGCCCGAGTTGCAGTGAGTGAGGCAAGTTCTACCACGTTTCTTCAAACATGTGGTGTACCCCAGTGCTCGTGTATTTCACTGACTTTGTTTAACATTTATATCAGGCCCCTGCTGAGCCTCTTGGATGACCTGGGTGTGCAGTATACTAATTATGCTGATGATAATCAGATCGTCATTGAGGAGAGTGGGAATTTCTCAGTGGACCTTTCTGCCATGAATAAGAGCTACAGTGCAGTTCAGACCTGGATGGCGGATAACTCCCTTGCCCTCAATAGTGAAAACACTGAGCTCATGATTGTTGCATCAGGCCCACGCCTCAGGAAACTTGCCAAAGACTTTGGTGAGTTCTGTATTGCCGGTAACAAAATCAGTGTCTCCAAGAAAGGTTAAAACACAGAGTATTATTGGATGCAGAACTTATCATGAAGCCCCATCTCTCTTACATTCAATATTCTTGTGGCCTTATCACCAAGCTGCTTGGCCATATTCACCCATTTATTTCATAGTTAACTCCAGATTGGACTACTGCAATAGTCTGCTTGCTGGCACCTCAGCTGCCAACGTGCAATCACTCCAGGTGGCACAAAACGGTGCAGTTCGTGCCATGCATGGCCTGTCAAAACTGACCCATGTCTCTGCCATTCACAGGAAACTTCACTGCCTCCCTGTTAGACATTGTATTACCCATAAGATCCTCAGCGTTGCCTATAAATGTCAAATCAATGCCAGTCCTAAATACCTCAAAGATCGACTGAAGTCCTACAACCCAGGGAGACAGCTTTGCTCCTCTGCCCAGCCTTTCCTATACCAGCCGAGATACAAGATGGCTCACTTTGGGAGGACAATCTTCAACATCCAGATGCCTCTGGTATGGAATGCCTTACCAGGGACCATAAGAGTGTCTGAGACCCTGGGCTACTTTAAAAAACTGGCCAAGCATCACGTTTTCAACCTCATACTAGACTATCATGCACCTTAACCTGTCCCTCTGCCGGTTTTCATTTTTCTCATTCTCCCTGACTTTGATTTTCCTGTTTGTTAGTCTTTGTCTTGTTTCACGTGCGCCTTGAGACCGATGGGCATGCAGAGCATTACAAAATCTCAAATAAATAAATAAATTGTCAGTTGGCCACTCTCACCGTGTGATCTCTGCCAGGCACTTAACAGCTGCTTGCAACTTACTTCCTAGCACTTCCCTATGGAACTCCTAACCCATATCCCCCTCCTTCATCCCTTCTCTCTCTTTGCACTTGCACATTCTGAATGCTAACAAAGGCTAGTAGGACTAACTCATTATTTCTCTTCATTGTTATTGCATTTGCCTTTCATTCCAATGTTCCCTCCCTGATGCCTTGTGGGTGCTTTGAAACACAATTTGCTTGATGTACAAGCACCTTACAAATGCATAATAAATAAATAAATAAATAAATATTTGTTTTACCTTCATCTTGTGTGTCTGCCATACGTTGGTTTTCCCTGGTCCTGTTTTCAGTATCTAAGCTGCCTATCCTTCCATCTGCCATATCAGTGTAATGAGTCACTCTCTTAGTATCCTGGAGACCACCTCCCACCTGTTTAATATACAGCACAATACATGTGCTTGCTGTTATTTAACCAGGATCCATATTTAGTGTCACTCAACCGAAACAACTTCTTTATGGCAGATGATTATACATTGTTTGTTTAAGGCATTGTTTCTACGAATCTACCTTAGTTTGTCGTGTCTCTCTTCGCTAGACCCATAGGGCAGTAAGGCTGTTTCAGCTGGTATCATTTCCCACCTGGACGGTACTGGCAGGGAGCAGGCATAGGAAGCAGTACTTGCATACTTATCGGAGTATGGGCAGCAGATGTCACCTGCATATTCCTCTGCCTCATTACCTTCCCCCTCTGGTCGAATCATTGACCACTCTCGCACTTCTGCCTGTCCAATTATAGCCGTCTTTGGTAGCCATATTTTCATGACCCCCTTAAATTGCCTTCTTGTGCTACATGCTCTTCTGGACCACATGTCATGAAACAGCAATCTCCATCCCCTTCACCATCCACCCAATGCTCAGTGTAGTTGTGGGGGTGGTGAATAGGTCATGGGAAGATTGTCCCAGGGAGTCCCATGGGATGTTCAATTTGGTACATACAGGGTGATTCATCTGTTTGTGTGTATATGTGCTTTTGATCACCCACATTTACTATTATTGTCATGTCCAATGCTTTCTTACTCTTACTGACCTTCTTACATTGGTTCAGTGCTATTACCAGAACATAAAATAGCTGTCAGGACCAATACCAACATGGCCAGTAATAATTTGAATGCATTCACCAGCAAGGAGGGTATCCATGAAAACAGGTAATTGCACCAGTTATCATTTTTAATGTCCTTTACTTCTAAACCCATTTTAGTGTGAAGCTCTAGCAAGGTCGTTATGGCCTCTGTAAGGTACCCAGTCTGCTCATAGTTTGCTGTTGTGTACATATAGCAGACCAAGCCTATCCGGGCACTGTCATGCATGCTGGACGCTACGCTCGTAGGACAGCGAGACCGTTCTACTCCAAATGGAGGCTATTCGATACGTTACCGGGAAAACGACGTTTACACTTTTCACGTCGCTAACTTCACGTGACTTTTGCTTCGTCACGTGAACTACGGTATTACGTATTTAAGCAGCGTAGAAACTTCACTCGCTGCTTCTGATCGTCTCTATTGGCGTTGTGTAGCTGAACCTCTGATCTACTTCCTGGCATAATCCTACAGCTCCTTTTGGGCCTTCGATAGCGTGTGTTCCGCCACACGCTGATTCCTGGAGCTATCCCTTCGCGTGTAAATCCACACGCGCACGTTGTCTTCACACGCGGCTGGCCAAGGCTGCGTGAATCCTGCCCGCGTGTAGAATCCACACGCGCTCTTAGTCTTCAGGTGCGGCTGGCCAAGGCTGCGCGAATCCTGCCCGCGTGTAAAATCCACACGCGCTCTTCGTCTTCAAGTGCGGCTGGCCAAGGCTGCGCGAATCCTGCCCGCGTGTAAATCCACACGCGCACGTTGTCTTCACACGCGGCTGGCCAAGGCTGCGTGAATCCGGCCCGCGTGTAAAATCCACACGCGCTCTTTGTCTTCACACGCGGCTGGCCAAGGCTGCGTGAATCCTGCCCGCGTGTAGAATCCACACGCGCTCTTCGTCTTCAAGTGCGGCTGGCCAAGGCTGCGCGAATCCTGCCCGCGTGTAAATCCACACGCGCACGTTGTCTTCACACGCGGCTGGCCCAGGCTGCGCGAATCCTGCCCGCGTGTAAATCCACACGCGCACGTTGTCTTCACACGCGGCTGGCCCAGGCTGCGCGAATCCTGCCCGCGTGTAAATCCACACGCTCCCGTTGTCTTCAAACGCTATTTTCTTCTAACTCCTGCATCTGTGGAATTAACAGAAGGATTGATCCCTAAAGTGGGAAGGAAGCCTTTCAAGGATCATTGGAAGTGACTTTGAACTGAACTTTGGACGCTATCCTGTGGTGAATTCAACCCGTATCTAGCGTGAGCCTCGTTCCGTTCGGGATAAGTCTCCCTTACTAATTTTCCCTTCCCTTGTTCTTCATTTCAAATCCATCAAGAGACTTCTGGATTGTTCTACCCAGAGATACAGGTCAGTGTGATTTCCTGTCATTATCTAATTCATCATACTCAGGTTGGAGCAGTTATTCATGATACTTTAATTTGTCCTAGGCTGGATTACTATACCTTACCCACGCCCTTTCCAGTGATCCGTCGCTCTGCCTGTTTTATCAGCCAGAGGGTTGTATCATTTGGAAGGTCTTTGTTGACTTCACGACTATCAAGTCGGGTGAACAGGGATCCGGAAGACCCTACCTCCTGTATCCTTTTGAGTATTGTATCCTTTTCAGTTGATACTTTGGTACATTTCTGACAGAATCAGAAGCCATGGAGGGTACGGATCCTTTAACTGTTTTGACACAGTTGATCAACGATTTGAGAAACGAAATGGTTACTGCACAGGACATGTTACGGCACCGTATGGACGTTATGCAAGACGCCCTACATGGTAGTCCTCAGGGAGCACAGGCGCCGATGGCTACTGCATCTGGATCTGGGACTACGGCACCCCCACAGGAAACTATTAATGTGGTTATGCCCACTCAGTTTCCCTTGGCCCCTCC
Source organism: Ambystoma mexicanum (assembly GCF_040938575.1). NCBI lineage: Eukaryota > Metazoa > Chordata > Amphibia > Caudata > Ambystomatidae > Ambystoma > Ambystoma mexicanum. The sequence continues at coordinate 1,178,057,864 of NC_090935.1, read as the reverse complement.
GGAAAGGTTCACGGGTGATCCCAAAACCTACAGAACCTTTGTAAATCAGTGCCGACTCCATTTTCTTTGCCGTCCTGCATCTTTTCCTGATCTAACCACAAAAGCAGCCTTCGTGCTTTCCCATTTAGGGGGCACAGCCGCTGCTTGGGCTAACCCTTTGTTGGAAACTAATAGCCCTTTGTTGTACGATTGTGACGATCTCTTGACTGCTATGAGTAAAGTCTTTGACATGCGTTACTCTACTCAAGCCACAGATCTAGAGTTGCTTAACCTACAACAGGGCAGCCAACCCCTTATGTCTTACGTTGCCCGGTTCAATCAACTGACGGCGGAAACCCAATGGCCTGACAGCAAGAAAACGGCTGTTTTTTACAAGGGTCTTTCTGAAGAACTGAAAGACGCCTTATCTACTGTTCCTGTGGTTCCTACGGGTTTCCCAGAGCTGCTCGATTTGGTTCTACAAATCGACGCCCAAAGGAATGCTCGAAAGGGAGAGAAAAAGCCCTTCATGCCAGTCTCGGGGCGGTCAGAGACACCAGCAGTCGTCTCTAACGACCCTGAACCCATGCAAATAGGCGCCGTGAGAGGCCGATTGTCCAATGCAGAACGGGAGAACCGAAGAAAAAACCACTTATGTATGTACTGTGGTTCTTCCGAGCATTTATTGGCAACATGTCCTAAAAAACCCGTCAAGCGTGCGGGAAACGCCAAAACTCGACATTAGCAGGAGTCCCTATGTCGAGTGTTTCATCGGACTCCAGTACCATTCCTAAACATGCTCCTGTAATAGTTCAGGTGACGTTACATTGTGATGAGCGAGAAGTGGTTTCCAAGGCCATGGTTGATTCTGGAGCCACCAGCAATTATATAGACATCACCTATGCCAAGAACCATTCCTTACCCCTTGTAAACAAAAAAAGACCTGAAACGGTGAACACCGTGGACGGATCTGTTTTAGTTTCTGGTATGGTAACCCAGGAGACGGTAACGGTTCAGATGACGTTATCTAATAACCATTCAGAAGAAATCATCTTCGATGTTATTGCTGCTCCGCAGTACGAGATCATACTTGGTCTTGCATGGTTAACCCTTCACAATCCTGCTGTTGACTGGGTTTCGGGATCGCTCCAATATCCTTCGACTCATTGCAATGAACATTGCTTTACCAGTCAGGAGGTGTCAAATAAACAACACATATTGGCCTCTATGGTGGAGGAATCTGCTATCAGCGTTGTACATCGATGCGACAATATAATACCATGCGAATACGCTGATTATGCTGATGTCTTTGATAAAGGCCAGGCAGAACGATTACCTCCTCATCGACAGTACGACTGTCCTATCGAATTGATTCCTGGTGCCAAAATTCCTACAGGCCGTGTTTATTCTTTAACACCTAAAGAAGATGTCGTGTTAAAAGAATACATTGACAAAGCGCTAGCAACGGGCTTTATACGGGCCTCACAATCTCCTGCTGCATCTCCTCTATTCTTTGTTCCTAAGAAAGAGGGAGACCTCAGACCATGCATTGATTACAGGGCACTTAATGATATCACCATCAAAAACCAATACCCCTTACCACTAATAAACGTTCTGTTGGATCAGTTAGGCACTTCCAGTTACTTCACCAAATTGGACTTGCGAGGTGCATACAATTTGGTTCGCATTCGTGAAGGCGACGAATGGAAGACCGCTTTTAAGACACGGTATGGTCTTTACGAATATCTGGTGATGCCTTTTGGTCTGTGCAATGCTCCCGCCACATTTCAATTCTTCATGAATGACATATTCAGAGACATAATGGACCGATTTGTGGTTGTCTATCTGGACGACATTTTGATCTACTCATCATCTTTATCGGAACACGTCAGACACGTTTCTACAGTCCTACAAAGACTTAGGGAGAACCATCTTTATGTGAAAGCCGAAAAATGTGTCTTTCATTCACAGGAAGTGGAATTCCTGGGTTACGACATTACCAATCTAGGTGCTCGAATGAGTCGTTCCAAGGTAAAGGCCGTCTTGAACTGGCCAATTCCACATAACGTCAAGTCACTACAGTCTTTCTTGGGCTTTGCGAATTTCTATCGCAGATTTATCCATTCCTTTTCCAAAACAGTAGCTCCTTTGACGGCTTTAACTAGTTCCAAAGTACCTTTCTGTTGGAACCAACATGCCCAAGCAGCATTCGAAAAGCTGAAGGAAGCATTTAGCACTGCACCCGTGCTTCAACATCCGGATCCTGATTGCCAGTTTGTCGTTGAAGCGGATGCATCCAGTGTCGCTATTGGCGCAGTGCTCTCACAAGTTTGCACGGAAACCAAGGAGGAACACCCAGTGGCTTTCTTCTCTCGTAAACTCACCTCATATGAACGGAACTACACCGTTACTGAGCGGGAACTACTGGCTATCAAAGATGCCTTCCGAGAATGGCGTCATCATCTTCTTGGGGCCAAACAACAGGTGTTGGTGTACTCTGACCATAGAAATCTCCAAGCATTCAAATCCATGAAATGCCTTACGGCCCGTCAGGCCAGATGGCATGTCTTTTTTGCCCAATACGATTTCCAGGTCACCTATCGTCCTGCCCGAGAACATGTTAAGTCGGACGCTTTGTCCCGTATGAGTAAAGAGGCGCAGGAAGAAAAACAAGTACAGACCCAGCTGTTGGCAGATCATGTGATTTGTAGTTGTTCGGTTCAACCATCCTTAAAAACCGAAATACAAGAGTGGGTAAAAAACAATCCACAAGTAGTCCAGGATATGAATCTGGACGTGCATAACGGTTTACCATTCACACAAGGAGTGCTTTATCTACCAACTCCTTCAATGCGGAATAAAGCCCTCAAATGGAATCATGATTCCTTGATTGCAGCCCATCCTGGACGGAAGAAAACACTGGACCTGCTCAAAAGGTGGTGCTGGTGGCCATCCATGGCAAAAGACGTTATAAACTACGTATCTTCTTGTTCTGTATGTATCCAATGTAAAAATACACCTGGTAAACCAGTGGGCTTACTCCAATCCCTGCCTGTCCCTACCAAACCATGGGACATGATATCTATGGACTTTGTGGTGGAACTCCCCCCAAATCAGGGATATGATACCCTATGGGTCGTAGTGGATTATTTCACTAAATTGGCCCTATTTATTCCTTGTATTGGTTTACCAACTGCTACTGTTCTGGCTGAACTGTTCATCCAACATATATTTCGTTTCTTTGGTCTACCGTCAGTAATCATTACTGACAGGGGCTCGCAGTTTGCGTCACGCTTTTGGAGAGCTTTAACATCTGCATTACTAATTGATGATAGAATGTCCAGCGCTTATCATCCTCAAACCGACGGACAGACTGAAAGGGTCAATTGTACTATGGAACAATATCTGCGGTGTCTGTGTTTGCAATACCAATCGGATTGGCTCACGGTACTGCCGGCGGCTGAATTTGCCTATAACAACTCTTATCATAGTGCCATAGGCACTTCACCATTCTATGCTCTCTATGGACAACACCCCCGATCAATACCTCTGGATTCCGGTCTATCCCTGGACACGCCTGCCGCAGGCCGTACTCTTCGTGATCTGAAGAGATTACAAAGAAAGGTGAAGCAGCAATTGGAGCAGGCTAAACGACGTGACAAGTTCTATGCCGATGCTCATAGGGTATCCGCACCTGTCTATAAGGCTGGGATGAAAGTCTGGCTATCCACTAAGAACTTAAGGATTCCAGGCAAAAAGAAATTGTTGCCTAGATACATCGGTCCGTATGAAGTGCTCCATGTTCTTAATCCTGCTGCTGTACGTCTGGCTTTGCCACAACGATGGCGGGTGCATCGTGTATTCCACGTCTCGCTCATTAAGCCGTTCTCTGACACTACTAGACTGCCTGTACGGCCTGTTGCTATTTCTGTGCGGGGGTCTGATGAATACGAGGTACAGGACATACTGGATATGAAACTCCGTTCTGGTAGACCATATTATCTGGTGGACTGGAAGGGCTATGGTCCCGAAGATAGGTCCTGGGAACCTCTTTCCAACATACATGCTCCTGCTTTATTGAAGCGCTTTCACACAAGAAGGGGAGAGGTTGTCCCTTTGGGGGATGGCACTGTCATGCATGCTGGACGCTACGCTCGTAGGACAGCGAGACCGTTCTACTCCAAATGGAGGCTATTCGATACGTTACCGGGAAAACGACGTTTACACTTTTCACGTCGCTAACTTCACGTGACTTTTGCTTCGTCACGTGAACTACGGTATTACGTATTTAAGCAGCGTAGAAACTTCACTCGCTGCTTCTGATCGTCTCTATTGGCGTTGTGTAGCTGAACCTCTGATCTACTTCCTGGCATAATCCTACAGCTACTTTTGGGCCTTCGATAGCGTGTGTTCCGCCACACGCTGATTCCTGGAGCTATCCCTTCGCGTGTAAATCCACACGCGCACGTTGTCTTCACACGCGGCTGGCCAAGGCTGCGTGAATCCTGCCCGCGTGTAGAATCCACACGCGCTCTTAGTCTTCAGGTGCGGCTGGCCAAGGCTGCGCGAATCCTGCCCGCGTGTAAAATCCACACGCGCTCTTCGTCTTCAAGTGCGGCTGGCCAAGGCTGCGCGAATCCTGCCCGCGTGTAAATCCACACGCGCACGTTGTCTTCACACGCGGCTGGCCAAGGCTGCGTGAATCCGGCCCGCGTGTAAAATCCACACGCGCTCTTTGTCTTCACACGCGGCTGGCCAAGGCTGCGTGAATCCTGCCCGCGTGTAGAATCCACACGCGCTCTTCGTCTTCAAGTGCGGCTGGCCAAGGCTGCGCGAATCCTGCCCGCGTGTAAATCCACACGCGCACGTTGTCTTCACACGCGGCTGGCCCAGGCTGCGCGAATCCTGCCCGCGTGTAAATCCACACGCGCACGTTGTCTTCACACGCGGCTTGCCCAGGCTGCGCGAATCCTGCCCGCGTGTAAATCCACACGCTCCCGTTGTCTTCAAACGCTATTTTCTTCTAACTCCTGCATCTGTGGAATTAACAGAAGGATTGATCCCTAAAGTGGGAAGGAAGCCTTTCAAGGATCATTGGAAGTGACTTTGAACTGAACTTTGGACGCTATCCTGTGGTGAATTCAACCCGTATCTAGCGTGAGCCTCGTTCCGTTCGGGATAAGTCTCCCTTACTAATTTTCCCTTCCCTGTCGTTTTGTTCTTCATTTCAAATCCATCAAGAGACTTCTGGATTGTTCTACCCAGAGATACAGGTCAGTGTGATTTCCTGTCATTATCTAATTCATCATACTCAGGTTGGAGCAGTTATTCATGATACTTTAATTTGTCCTAGGCTGGATTACTATACCTTACCCACGCCCTTTCCAGTGATCCGTCGCTCTGCCTGTTTTATCAGCCAGAGGGTTGTATCATTTGGAAGGTCTTTGTTGACTTCACGACTATCAAGTCGGGTGAACAGGGATCCGGAAGACCCTACCTCCTGTATCCTTTTGAGTATTGTATCCTTTTCAGTTGATACTTTGGTACATTTCTGACAGGCACAAACACCCCCTCCATGGCCGTTATCAGAGCAAGGACATACCTATTCTGAAGAGTCATTAATCTAACTGCTCTCAACTCTTCCTTTATTGCATTAAACCCCTTTACTGTTACATTTATTGTCTGTAACAACGCTAATCTGGTTATTTACAGCCATTTGGTATTCACTATTGCTTGCAAACCAGGGACAAGATAAGACGTAAAGAACATTGCAGTTTTACCGAATAACTTATGTTCTTCTGCTATGTCATCATAGGACTTGACTGATTTTTCCAAAAAGTAATTCTCCCTTTGGGTATGTTTTAGGGTAAGAGACATTTGTTTCTATTGTGTGTGTTCATCAGGGAAAAATCTCCAATCTGCACCTTACTCTGTGAGTCGATGAACGTATCACTGTTATGGAGCATAGACTTCGATAATCTGGAGGGATCCGCATTTAGGTCTTTGAACCACCAGCCCAATAGTGGTCCATTAATACAGCCTGCCTATCTTCATGCCAGGTATGTCAAAAACACGTTGGTAACCTTTGTTCATGCCTACCTTCATTGTTTCCTTGTTTCTAAAACACAGAGTTGTGTCTTAGATTGATATTATGGGTACTGGTCCTGCCTCATCATCTACCCACGTAAGTAATCCGAAATCTTTAGTCCAATCTTTGAGGCATATTGTGTTAGCATTATCCACAACCTACTCTGGAGCTGTTATGATTGCTTGTGCCTTATAGCCCATCATTGCATGAACCCATCCTGCAGCAGTGTACACATCCCCTATTATGTGTAACTGGAGACTGCTCCAGCAGCTTGGTATTTCTTCACCTTTGGCATCAGTGCACTTCAGTATTTTATTGTATTATATTCTCTCTCTCCCCTATTTAGACCTGCCAGTACATATTTCATTACCTTATGCTTTGCTGTACTGTTGATCATCAGGAGTGTTTGCTTTATGAAACTGTCCGTATGAGGGGACTCTGCTTTTGGCACCCACCGTATAGTGGCCATATGTCCTTAAACTGTCCCCTTGTTGTGCATAAAGCTAGATGTGTCAAGCAATGTGGACTGTGTGCCTGTACTTCTATCGATATGAACACTCTAGAGGCACTCATGGCGTACAGAATGAGGGAACAAACAAAGCAGCTCTCCTTGTTCTTCTCCCTTCCCACCTTTCTCATCCTATTGTACCACATATTATTAGTGATGTTAAGGGAGTCGTCAACATACTGCATCATGTGGTTTGAGCTTGCCTGCTCACTTCTTTTTGACCTTTTACTTTGTGTGCTTCCTTCAAGGGATATTTCAGTTATCATTCTGACTGTTGTCATTTCAGGACCGATGCTTGTGTTATTGTCACTAAATACTATCCATGTCATAGCATTATTATAAAACTTAGTTATTCCTATGCAATAAAGAAAATAAGAACAACAAAATGCAAAAAAAGAATGCCAAAATCGTAATAACAAAATAATCTACCTTATGTAGATAGCTAGGTCTATAAGCCCGTCTGTGCAACAAGAGAAAATATTTGATATTATTTAAGAAATGCATATCACTCTTTTTTTTGTTTTTTGTTAAAAAAATAAATGCTCAAGAGAAGAATCTATATACAAATAAGAGGATATTTCTTTCTTAAACAATGTATGTTTTAAAGTTGAGTAACAGTACTGCTAAACAACTGTTCAAGGCTCCTAGGACAGGATGAGTGTTCAGGAGAAGAGAAATAATCAGGAAAAACAAAACAGCTACAGGGAACGTTTGATGGACTTATTGGGACAGCAGAGACTCACACTGTCTTTATTTTCTCCTTCTTCTTGCCGCTGATATGCTCCGGTCATCGGTCTCGGCTGAGGTCCTTGCACCTCTTCTGGTGGCTCTGTATCTTTTGATAGGGGGCCCTCACCAAAATATGTATTAATATCGCTCAAATGCAGTAAACTCATCTCCCCCTAATCTTTACTGCTGGTGGCGTGGCTACCTCGATTGTGTTCAGTCCTTCAAATCTGGGTTTGTGCCATTTGTAGTAACAATTTGACAAAACACAAAATCTCCATGGGATAGTGGAAGGGACTGTAACAAACTAACTGGGACAAAAAGTAGATGTGATTCTTCAGTGAGTCTGCACGTGTTTGGAGATACATTTCAGCGATTTAGTCATCAAATAATCATGCATTTCTTTACCAAGCACTGTTGCTGAATTATCAGCATCTATTTGGGCATGTGTGGGAGGAGCAATTGGGGCACTCATTCTACATCCTGTCACCATCTCATGAGGGGTCAGGTGGTAGTCAGATCCTGACTGATTGCGTAAGGCAAAAAGAGCCAAAGGAAGGCAATGCAACACATTTTAGTGAAACAGGTCTTTCAGTTTGACAGTGCGCTCCTTCAAAAGGCTGTTTAGGCACTTGCAAACTCCTTTAGATTCGAATGACAGGCAGATGAAAATGAATGTCTTGTTCCCAATAGGGATGTAATGTATTCAAACATTTCATTTACAAAATAGTGCCTGTTGTCTGAACAGAGCACTTTGCACACTCCCCATCTAGGAAATACATCTCGTACAAGGAATTTTGCAGCTGATATGGCATTTTGATGTGTGCAAGTACCTGCTTCTATCCATCGAGAAACAGGACATACGACCACAACCATATATTGATAGTCATTACAATTGTGGATCATATCCACGTAGTCCATATGAAAATGTTGAAATGGTCCAGTAGGACAGAGTATTGCTACTCTCGTAGTTCTTAATGTATGACCAGCTGTCCATTTTTGACATGCTATACAATTAATGATAAAATTGGCCACATTCTCGTTCAGATTTGAGACAAACCTGGTTTGTCCGAAGAAGATGCAGCAAAACACTCCCTTGTGGTATGAGCTGCATAATGCAATTGTTCAAGCATTGCTGTAAGCAGCACTGCAAGCATGACAGGTTTCCCAGTGCTGCCTTTTTGCCAAATTAGCTCTGTGGTGGATAATGAGTACCCCCTTTTCTTCCAAAATTCCTTATCTTCACAGGCCGCACATCCCTGCAGCTCTACAATCTGTGTTACTGGCAGTGTATTAAAACGTTCTTTCATCACCATGGTGCGTGCACTTGTGCAATTGTTTGGGGCAGTTGCAATGTCTAATATTTCAGGAAACTACGCTGCCCTTTTGGCTTCTGCATGTGTGGCTTCATTGCAGCAGTAAATCATGTCTGCACCTCATGTATGTGCCTCATCGTGATGCGCGTCAAGTTCTGAAATCATGGCAACCAATTCTGCCACTTGTGCTGAAAAATGTGCTGGCAATATTGCACTTGCTACAACTTCAAACCCTCCATTTTCATTTAACTTTACAACTGCTATCCCACTATGCCTCTGTCCAGAGCTTTGATCAATGATCAATGACCCATCAACAAAGAGAATGTTTGCCCCATCTAAGGCATTTTCCTCAACATGGGGCATGCCATCATAATAGTCAGTATATGTGGTGCAATCATGTGCATTTTTTCCCTCCTGCACTGATTCTAACTAACAATTTTGATCAATGGATTTGATATTATGACCTCATAACTACCTCATAACTAGACGTTTTCTGTGTACTAAATGGGCTTTTGGGCTTTTCACGAATAGCAAAAAGAGCATGTTCAACATATAACGTGACATTATTGTTATATTGGATGATTTCTCAATTGCAAATGCTGCTGCAGCCAATGCTTGCCCACAAGTATAATGACCTCTAATTACAGGGTCTAAGATCCCACAGTAAAATGACAGTGGTTTGTGTCTCATTGAAGTTTTTTGTGCAAGAACAGCCGTCATCACAACTTCATTTGAATGGGACAACAGGAACATATGTTTACTATAATTTGGGATTCCTAACACGGGAGCTGTGCTTATTGCTCTTTTCAGTTCATCAAAGGAATCTGTCATCTCATCTGTCCACACATGATCACTTTTGTCTTTCTGTGGTTCTTTGAGCCCCTCGCAGATAGGCCGAACATATGTCCTGTAGTCAAAGACCCATGCGCAACAATATTTGCCGAGTCCCAAAGACTGCTGTAACTATTTTACTGTATTTGGCCGGGATGTTCTGGTAATCTTTCAGGTGTCAACTTTCTTGCTTCTTTTGATATTATTCGGCCCAAGTACAATACTTCTTCCTGACAATATTGCAGTTTCTCCTTGTCCACTTTGCACACTTTGTCATTCAGTACTGTCAATAGTTTCACTGAGTCCGTGTTTCACAGATTCTGACCTGCACTCTTCTTCTGTGGCACTGCAAACTAGTAAGTCATCCACATACTGTATGACTGTGATGTCTGTTCCTATTTTTCCCTAAGTCCATCTGTAGTACCCTGTTGAAAACACTAGGGGTTTCATCAGTGACTGTGCTGTAATCTGATTCCGTGATAAGTGAACACAATCAAATATTGCAAATCCTCATGCAGGGGAATACAACATTTGGCCTTAGGTGGTATATTACATACTATTGTGGCTGGATTTGGTACCAATGAGAATACTGCCTCAAAAATATTGTTCAAAGGTCATAGCTCCTGTATAAAACTCCAACCTTACCTCTCTTCTTCCCTCCTTGCCTTGACCTCTCACCTTCTCCTCTGAGACCTCAACATCCACCTGGATGCTTCTAAACCCTCCTCTGGACTTTTCCACAACCTATGTGACTCTCTCTCCCTTTTCATTCTACCCGACACACTCTTCTGGACACACCTTGCATGTTCTCATCTCCTCAGACATCCCCCTCTCTAACCCTCTCACAGCTCCTCTCTCTTGGACTGACAACTTTCTGCTCTCATTTCACCTGAAACTTCATGTATCTCAAGCAAAGCTTACCCCAGTAGTGCCACCTTCCTTCTCGGTTATTCGGCCCATGAAGCAAGTGTCAGTGGATGCCAGTGCCTCTACTTTCTCTTCTCCTATTCCTGCGGCTGACTCACACTATGGCACAGACCTCTCTAATCTGCACCTTTCTATCTCCAACACTCTGGATATCCTTGCCCTTGTCATGAGTATCTGTCTGAAGCCTACCTCCAAGTGTAACTCTTGGTACGACTCCAACATCGCAGCCCTGAATCGTTAGTGCAGTGTGGACTAGAGGAAGCTGAGGGATTTGGGTGCATCCTCTGACAAACTGGCCTGCCGCCTGCTCTAAAGGCAATACAGACTCTCTGTCCTCTCCAAGAAGAGGGTCCATATCCAAGCCTGTGTCTCTGCGGCCTCTAACAACATGGCCAAACTCTTTCAAATCTGCAAGGAGCTGGCCAATCCTACTGCAGTCCCCACCTCTCCTGTTCCCTTCCAGGCCCTCTGTACAGCTCAGGCCTTTCATTTCATCACTAAAATGCAGGACATCCAGCCCTGAAATCTTTTCACTGGCTCCCGGTGTCTGCAAGGATCAAGTTCAAGACCTGCTGGATTATCCACAAGTCTTTCTGGAGCCGAAACCCACACTAAATCCAACTCTCTCTTCCGAAATACCTTCCTTCTAGAGCCCTTACCTCCAACTCTCTGAGAGTCAGACGCTTCTCCAGACAGAGAGTGGGGGTAGATCTCTCTCCTCTCCTCTGCAGGTGCCTCCCTCTGGAACAGCCTGCCCCACTCAGACTTGAGCCAGACCACCTGAAATTCCGGAAGCAGCTCAAGACCGTACTTTTCTCCTCTGCCTTCTCTCTGTCTCCTCCTTGCTAACATACCTGTCTGCTGAGTTGACTGGTTGCTTCGTTCCCACTGGGTGCCAGGCTCCTCCATGGCCAGTCTTGCTTGCACTGCCACCTGGCCTATTGCACACATAGGGGCTGTAACTGTAACCCCTACAGCCCCCATAGCCTCCTGCCTCTTTGCACTTACCTAGAGATGTGCTGCCATGGTGAAACTTACTCATAGCCATGTTACCCTGATCACACTTCACTCTTTTCCTTTCCCTTGCACTTACACTTCTCCTTCCCCTTGGACTGCCATTGTGGCACTTGCATGATCCGAATGACACAAGGCCTAGTAGGATCGTTTGTCTTGTCCTTCCTATGTCTTCCCTCTCTTGTCTTGTGGAGCCTATAAACACTAATGTACAGGTGTTTTATGAATGGCATATCATATCATATCATATCATATCATATCATATCATATCATATCATAACAATATGCTCCTGTTGCCTTATTTACTGGTTACCCCAGCGTATTACATGACAATTCTGAAGGCACTAGTATCCCTTGCTGCATCCGGGCAGAACATGTTTCATAGATACCCTCATCAACTTCTTTTGGCATGGGATACTGCTTTACTCATGGTAAAATGGCACCTTTTTTAGTTTTATCTTTACTACTCGTATTCCTTTCGAGAAGGCAACATCGTATTGACTGCGAGTCCACAATGAACTTGTAACATTTGGTAAATCTTCCTGAAAAAATGATGGTACTTTTCTCACCAGTAATATTGCTTTAGGAACCTCTCTGCACTCTATTTGCAACTGATAGGTAATACACATGTTAAACATTACCAAATCTTCTGAATAATCAAAATGTTCATCATCAGTTCATTCAATAATTGTGCCCAGTCAATCGCTATCACTGTGTACCACCTTACTGCTTTGTCATCAACTCCATGTAATATCACCCTGTCCTCTCTCACTATCGCTGCTTCTAATTCAATCATGATAATTTGTCCATCTACCACGTCCGTGGGTACCTCTGGTCTAAACCAAAATTCTGTGGGTAATCGCAATAATCTGTCCTGTATTCGTGAAATCCATGCTAATACCACTTGTACCCCCATAAAGATACACTTCTGGGTTTAGTGGCACCCCATTTGTGTTTTCTGGTCAAAAAATTGCCTCACAAATTCTTGCGCATCAACATAATGAATACCTTTCCCTTCTTCCATGAAGTAAATGGTCAAGCTTACTTTGCTCAAATCTCTCCCCAGTATGTTAACTGGTGTTTTCAGAATTATAGCAATGGCATAGTCATCTCATGTTCTCCTATCATTATGGGCAGTCTGTCTGTAAAAGGAACTGTTGTCATAGCCCCAGCAAATCCTTGTGCATCCATCGATATTCCTGACATCGGAAACTTCCCCCCTCTCCCCTCGGTTCTTCTTGCGGGTCTGGGGTAATCGATAACATTGGGTACATCAAGTCTCTCTGTGGGTTGTCCTATTGCAGGTAAATGTTCAGTCCTATTCCAGAGAAGGGATTCCCTTTGACTACTGTCACAACTCCTACCCTGGGTACCGGTGGTGCATGCAGCAATATGTTTGCACCCCATTCTGCTATTGTATTCTGTGGTACTTGTGGTTGTATTAGTGCTTGCTGTCTTTGACGCTGCATCACCTGCTGGGGTTGCTGCATTTGTGGCTGGACTGTGGTTACTGTATTTTCTGAGTCTTTATATGGGGTGATAAATACTGTATATAATCCTGGGCATTAAAATCTTGCTGTGTGGAGCTATATGGCGGTGGATATGCCGACCCCCCTCTTGGGCTGAACTGCTGCCAATTGTGTTGAATTCTTCCTCTGCTTTTGTAAACCATTGCGATATGTCTGGGCTTTCCACACATCCAACAAGGTGGCCTTACTCCCCCAAAGACCTCCTGGCTGAGGTGTTGGAATCCAAACCCTTTTCATCTTGGTGCAAACCCTCTCACCAGGGAGTAATAATTTTATTCTCTCTTCCCATAAAATTATTATTTCACCCATGCTGCAATTGGTGTGGTTCCTGCAAATTATTTTCTTCCCCCGTGCTTGTCAACATTGCTCCTTCTACTGATAATTTTAACAATTTCCTTTGTACCAGCTTTGCTTTTCCAACCTTTCTTTCGTCCACTTTCGTTTTCTGTCCTTCTCTGTTCAATTCTATCTCGGGCCATCGTTGTGCCTCAGTCCCCACTATTTTCATTAATTGCCTCTGTATTTCTTCAGGGAGTCCCTGCCTTAAAATGTGATAGAAAATGGTTATATTTTTGTCCCATGCTTCCCTTGTTTCCAACCACCATTTCTCTTGTATGTCTTGTACATAAGCAGCTGGGTCTTAGTGCGGTCCCATTTTTCGTGTCATGAAACCACTCATGTCTGATTAGTCTAGGAATTGTATTCTGGGTGCCTCCACACATCCGCTCTGCAATTATTAAAAGGTGCCTGTCATGTCTGGTGTTCTGTGCTGTCACCGCAGGGTACCCTTCCCTCTTCCGATTGAGGACATTAAAAGCTTCTTTTCTGTCATATTTTGGTGAACAATCGCAAAGGTTATGCCAGCCGTTTTCCTTTCTAACTCATAAATCCATTCTCTTCTCCCACTGTAAGTGATGGCAATTCATATATCAAGTTAATTTTGTCAGTCTGGGGCAACAGTATATATTGTTTTATTCCTCTGTCTTTCTGTATTAACGATAATTGTCTCAGTTCACTCCTGCATGCTGGTGCACCAGCACCTATACCTTAGCTGGAATTGCTCTCTTTTGAACCTTTTTTCAACCTGCTAGATCTCTGTTTACTTATCTGTTTACATACAGTGTTTTCCTTTCTGGGCTCATTGGACGTCGGTCTGGGAGCAATTGATACCTAATGGGCTCTATGGGGTTGTCCTTCAAGTCTATGAAATCGATCTCCCCATGTGATTGCTTCTACAAGTCACTTGTGTAGCTTCCTTGTCTCCACTCTCATCATCATCCTCCCACTCTGACTGTCTTCCTTCCTGCCTTCATCCTACTCTGCTTCCTCAAAAGCTAAACTTCTCTGGGGCTCTCTCACCTATGTCCCACTCACTATCTCCTCCAATGCGGCCCTTCCCATATCTTGAAAATAATTACCCAATTCTCTTTTCTGCTCATGTCGGATCATCTGTTGCTACTTGGGCTGTCTTTGTTTCTTCTCGTAACATCTCCCCTTTCTCTGTCAGTCAGTGTATGTCTGCTAATTGTGTCGTTTAATGTATTCTGTTGTCTCTCCCTTTCTCTTCCTTCTTGTTTCCTTTCCCTTTCTCTCACTTCCTCGCATTTCCTTTCTCTTTCTCTCTCTTCCTCTAACCTCTTCTCCCTCTCTGCCTCTTGTCAGTTTCCATCCTCTAACACCGTCTCTTTAGATGCTTTTTCCATCAAGTTTGAGTATTATTTGCCCTCCTATCCATTTATCTGATACAATGGTCATCCCATCTCCTTCTCTCTGCATGCCTCTTACTCCTTGATGCTCTTTCTCTGCTTCTGTTATTTTTGCTTGCAAACTACGCCACGCGTCATATTCTACCTTTTGTGACAATGCTCTTTGTTTGTTCACCCTTTCTCCACCTATGTCATCACTATATGCTGGGGGCAAATATTTGGAGTTAGAATACCCTGCAGCATATTTTAATGGATATAGTCCCTGTACAGTTGGGGGTGGGACACTTGTTAGAAGAGGAGGAGGAGATGGAGGAGCTGTGGGTAATGTATACCCTTCGTCATGCTAATTAAGCATCCATTCTTTCTTACATGGTTCTGCCACCTCTTCCTCAAAGATTTTCCACAGTTCAGAATTCTTTATCTGTTCTGTAACTGTTTGGCATGTAAATATGTGCACATGTGTTGCAGCACCTCTATCAAATGAGTACATTCTTGAGGCCACAGCAGAAACATTTTGCCGGCCGTATCTTTAATCCACTGAACGCGGTATTTCATTATATTATCTTTGTATCTGGGAAGTAACTTACACAGATGAACAATGGGAGTGTCGTCCATAATGATAACAATATAAAACACAACTTACCAATGGTCAATAAACACTGCTTCAGAACTCGCTCAACTCTATCTCTCCTTTTTCATACTCTTTCCCTGAAAGGTTTCTCTATAACATTGACACCTGAAAATCTCTCTCCCAGACCACGTGCTCCCAAAAATCAATCTTCTGAGCAGCACCAACAAAACACTGCTTATGCTTCAAACTGCTATTCCTCGTTTGTTAAAAACACAAATGTACCCTTCTACTAACAAAAACAAAGCACATCTATTGCCTTATACTGTAACACAAAAAAATGAATGGTGACAATAATCAGCCAACTCTGTGAGGGAGACAACATGATTGAGCTTGCCCGATTTGAGGTGAGCGGAACAGGCCCCTACACCCATGTTAAGGAGCTAAAGCTTTATTAAAAAATGGCAGCCACAATTTAGTTTCAGCTGTATGGGCCTACATCTTCCCATGTCCCGCCTTTGTACACTCCGGATTGGCGGTCTACAACATTATCTGGGCCACTCTCAGGGAGCCGGCAGGTGACGCCGGCCCCCTCGCAAGGACCTCTCATAAGGACATTGATGCCCATCTGGGGTTTATACAGAACTGCAACAACCAATGATACCCAAGTGCTCCTTCCTCTGACAGGGATCTATCATCAAGATGCCACAACCTTACAGCTAATCTACTCCACCATCCAAGCTTGGATGTCCACAAACGGTCTCTGCCTCAACGGGGGCAAGGCTGAAATCCTCATTCGTGGTCAAAAGTCCACATTAGCCACTCTTGACTCACTATACTCAAACTTCCGTATCGATAACTGTGTTATCCCAGTCCTACCTTTTGTTACAATTCTAGGAGTCCACATTGATGCCACACTGTCTATGGAAAAGCAAGTCAGTGCTATCGTCTCTGCGTCCGCTCTGAGTACCAAACTTATGAATGCCATTAAACCGTTTCTAACCAAGGACACTTGCCTCTCAATTGCCAGAGCTACTATAGGAGCCAAATTGGACTTCTGTGATGTACTCCTGGCTGGCACATCAAAGAAAAATTAACGAGACTCCAAACCACACAAAATAACACACTTAGAGCAGTTCTTAGTATTTCCCAAAAAAAGACCACATCACACAAGCAAGAATGACTGCTCACTGGCTCGCAGTCAAAGACTGCACCACATTCAAAATTCTTACAACCACACACAAATGTATCTACCTCTCAGCACCATCATACTTATCAGACACACTCTCCAGAACACACTCTACAAGGCCTACCAGACACTGCTACACTAACCAGCTCAGGGTACCACACATCAATAAAGCTAAAGCGGGAGGAACAAGCTTCCCTTATCTTGCTACTAAGCTATGGAATGCACTCTCTACCGCTCTCAGATCTGAAACGTCTCTCTATGCCTTCCGCAAAAATCTTAAAACAGCCCTCTTCAACTAACCAACTACACAATTTATATGGATTTTGTCACTACTAGCAGTCTATCTAACCCTAGCATGCTCGTCTGTCTTCTTTGTGTGTAACTAAGCCATGATCATTGCCTGATGTAACAAAGCCATGATCAGCCACTGTAACAAGCGCCACGATGCCCCTGGGCTGTTGTGCGCTCAACAAATGTGAATAAATAGATAAATAGATAAATAAATAAATAAAGAGCCAGCATGAGCAGTGTACTACAGCCACCTCTGCAAGGGCGACACAATTATCGATTTTGATGGATTCGAGGTGAGCACAGCAGGCCCCTACACTCATGTTAAGGAGCTGAAGCTCCATTCGCAAATGGGAGCAACAATTTCGTTTCAGCTGTATGGGCTTACATCTGCCCATGTCCCGCATCTGTACACTGCGGATTGGTGGTTTACAATCTTATCTCCTCTCTCAGGGAGCCAGCAGGTGACGCCCGCCCCCTCAAGTACTGATTGGAGGGGCTCTTCACCTTCCCTGCAGCTGCTGCCTTCCTTCAGACTCCAGGTTTACCCATGACAGACATTGTGCCAATGTCAACGTTCCACATGGCAGCTAAGGCAGCCTACTGCTGATTACCTCTTCACTCCACTCTCTCCAGCATCATTACCATCCCCTCCCCATGTCCCACCCTAGTACTCCCTGCACTCCTCCTGTCTGCGAGAGATGTGTGTGCCCACAGCAGACCTGCCTCCATTACTTTCGAAGAGCACCTTGCGCTCACCACTTTCTGCTCACCTGTGTACCATTCATTGTCCAAAGCGAACACTAAGCGACCGCGATTGCAAAACAGTACTTTTCTTGACTAAAACACTTTGCAGCCAACCCCCCACACTGCTAAAATAGACCTGTAGTCCACTGGGTGTGGCTTTCCCAGTTGGTCACCTAAACTATAACTCCCTATATGTGTCTGCTGTGTACCGCCAATACACTGTGCCAGACCCAATACATACTGTTTTTCACAAGCTTTTACCTAGAAACACTAATTACAATGTAATGAATTCCATTATATCTGGTCGTGACTTTGGTACCCTTCGCATCTACGTCCTACAATTATGAAATGTATAACCATTGGTCTGTAGCCTCTAAACTGGTATCCACCATAATTGTAACCAGACACCCCTAAAATCACTATTCCCACACTTGGACATTTACAAATGTTTGCCTTTATGCCAATTACTATTCCTACACTTTTACAAATGTTTGCTTTTATGCCTAACTGATTTCCGATGTAAACCCCTGTACCACAGGGTGAGGTTTCTCAGATTATGTACCCAGACTAATGCTGTTTGATGCCTACCTGCATTTCCGACGTAGCCCCCTGCACCATGGGGTGAGGCTTTCCTGAAAGCTGTTCCTACACTAATGCCAGTTTTATCTATCTGAAAATCTGATGTATCCCCCTGTACCATGGTTGAGGCTGTTCCGAATATTGCTTTAACTACCAATCCCAATTTTGTAACTTCTTGCCTTGTCCTACACATTATGGACTGGGCCACTGCACTTGTAACTGTAAATAGTACCTAGGTGCCTCAGGGTTTTGTTCGCTGCTATAAATGTAAAATAAATACATTAGTTTAAATCAACAATACAGCTGTCTTCCCATTTTGGGGGTCATCCTTCTCTTTATTTCTTTGTCCCTAACAGAGGTTTACTGCCATGTCTTTCCCAAACCTTTTCAGAAGTTTGCAATCTCTTAATATCTCTAATATCAATGATACACAGAAAACATTAAATCCCAGGTTTGCTGTGCACAGTTCATGCTGACATCCAAGGATTCTCTGAGGGTCTTTGTCGATCTTCCTCTATCTGACTGCTCCCCTTGGCACCCAGCATGGAGGCCTACGAGACCAGGCAGGACTTTGTGTCAACGGGGGCTCCTGTCGACCTCTCTCCCAGGTGCGCATTACTCCACTGTCACCGGGCCGCCCTTGGTGTCCAAGGGGGACGTGGCGCGGAATCCTAGACTGTCCGCAAAACCCCTAGAGAACCATCCTCTGCTACCAAGTGTTCAACAACGCACAGAGTTGCAAAAGCATAAAAACAATACTCAATAATGGAGTACTCAAAGACACGGAAAGCCCTGCTTAATCCAAAGCATTTGAAACTCAGCTGGGACAGTTTACGAATAGCTCTCATTCTTACAACAGGTGGCAGTGGTTTATAAATTGAACACACACCATCAATGACATCATACTACAATGTCGATTACAAAACTTATGAGCATCTCTGATTGGTTAATATCCCAAACTACATATACAGTCAATAGGTGTTAGTACTAAGATTCCATTAGACATATCTGATGGCTCCAACTGGACCAAACCCATTACTAATACTACTGTCATTACATCTGCTCTCTGATAGTTTACTGCTTGGCACTGCTCACTAAGAGCGGTATGGCGAGAGGGATTCTTATTGGTTAGCAGTTCACTCACCAACCTTGGACACTTTGACGAGACGGCAAGATATAATGGATTATATGGTGAGGGGAGAGAAGTCCATGGTCTGCAATAATTCAAATTAAACACTCTCCCCATCATTCCCAGGCCATGTGCCCTATCTACTTCCTTTTATTTGGCCTTGTGTACCATCTTGTGTCTGTGTGCGTGCTAGGGAGTCCTGCAGGTACCTTATCTGTACTTGGCTCCAACTGAGTAGCTAGTGTTCGCCATGTCTTAATCACTTGTTAGAGGACTGTGTTGGACGATATTATTTTCTTATTTATGGAGTATTTAGCTAATTCTAACAAGCATGCTGTGTTTCTTATGACCACTTTGGACACTCTTCATCTATTCTCTGTGGAGTCTTCTGGCATACTATTCTCATACACCTGGACTTCAATGACTGTGCTCCTATTAATTTAATTAACTTGGAAAGCTACTATTTCATCTCCTGGGAACTGGTATCTTGTCTCTACGTTTTGCATGCCAACTACTCCTTTCTGCATGTCTGAACGTGGCGTGTGCTGAAAACTGCTGGCTGGGAAACTTCACAGCTTCTGAAATAAATGTGTTTTCATTATTTAGCCTCTGATTTAAAGCCTTACTAACTTCTAGGCCAGCTGCAGCCATTCTGCTAAGAAAATGTCCATACTCCTGCGTTTCTTTCGCCTCCATGTTGGTGATCTATATTTGTATATGTTCATGTTTTACCTTTGTCTTGTCCATCTGCAATACTTTGGTTTTCCCGGCCCGTGTACTCAGCATCTAAACTGTCTATATTTCTATTTGCACTATCACTATAGTGTGTCCCTCTCTTAGAATCCTGGAGACCTCCTCCATCCTGTGTTATATACAGCACACTACATTTGTTTTCTAATATTTAACCATGATTGTTATTTATTGTTGCGCAACCTAAACTACTTCTTTATGTCAGAAGCGTATACATTGTTTGTTTAAGTTACTGTTTCTTAGAATCTATCTTAGTTTGACTCGTCTCTCTCCCCTAGACTCATAGGGCGGTAAGTCTGTCTTACTTGTATATTTTCTCATCTGGACAATACTGGCAGGGAGCAGGGATAGGTATCAGTATTTGCATGCTCATCTGATTAGGAGCAGTAGGTGTTACCTGCATATTCATCTGCCTCATTCCAATAATGCTATCAACATTTGGTGGTTCAATTACCTGAGAGTTGTGACATGATGTTGCTCTGACCTTTGTAGGTGCTAGAGGTTATGGAGAAGTAATCATTGCTGTTGGGACCTTGGGTGCCGGTATTTTGCTCTTATTTGTGACCACTGGCTCAGTATTCACCTCAACTGTTGAATTTTGATGACATACAATATTTGAATATTTCAATTCAATGCTAAGATTGATTTACAATTAGCTTCAGGATGTTAGAACGCTGAGGAGTGGTATAACAGATCCTTCACAAAGTTTTACCAAAGCAGAAAAAAGACAATCTAGCCCTTATAGTCTTGTGATGGATATAGAAGAATGGCCATTGGATAAAATAACGTCATTCATCTTGTCATTTTCACCTTCTGTGGGCCTTGATTTATGAGTATTAGCTTAAGTATTAACTAAGTTAGCTGCCATTACACTAATGGTGGGAGGCATATCCGTACGTCATCCGTAGCTTCTGCCTCTTCCTGGCCCAATACCACACAGGTGAGAAACGTTACTCACTGAGACAACTGTACCACCCTTATCCCAGGCAGGTACAGCAGGATGTGTAGACAATTTAAGCTGAAGATGGCAAAAGCATTCAAGCTAACATTGAAACGGCAACACGCACATGCAGTACACACAAAGCAAACATGCACTCCACATGAAAAACACGTACACTAGGCAATATATGCATTTTCACATGAAGTATATTAACATAGCATCCATGAGACATGAGGAACACTAACATAACCAATGTATACGTTGAATGCAACATGAACGACACGCAAGTATAGCTCACTAACATAGAAACAAGAGTGTAATTGGGCAGCCATCTTCTTAGAAATGGAGGCTGCAGAATGCTTCTGAATGAGCGAAGGCCTCATGTCATGGGAAAAACTCAAAAAGCTGAATCCATAGAAATACAGATATGTGCAGACCTCAGGTGGTAGCTGTCATTTAGTGCCAAGGTTACATTGAAATAAGGGAGAATGGAATGGCTTAACAAAGGCACGAAATAGCAGTTCCCATGTCACAAGCAGGATACTCCCAGATTAATTAAAGTTTTATAAGAATATCATCATTCTTTGTTAGCCAGGTACAGTAACACAGTAAGCCAAAAGACTCCATGAAGAGTAACTCAAGAGTGTCCCTGATAGAAGCAGAAAACACAACACACACGTTAATATTAGCTAAAATCTCAATAAATAGAAGGTCATTCGATTTCATACATGGTCTTCTAAAGCATGATCCATAGCTGGAGAACACTGACTATTCATTAGAGGCCAACATAGATAGGACAGCTGCAATGCTCCCTAAAATGTACACATAGACGCAAGATGCCACATAAGGTCTAATACAAAGAGATTGACCATTCTCATGGCCTAGGAATGAGGGATGGTAATTTTTAATTGAACAAAGAGCAGTCCATGGGCCTCTATCCCCGTACTCCCTGTCTGGCTCATATCTTGATGACCTGTCAAGTGTTCAAGGTTGGCTGGCAAGGCGGCAACCTATCAGAACACAAAGTGTATGGCCGCCCATCAAGTATGATGCCAACCAATTATTTGGAGTAGAGATTATTTATTTTTACCTTTATCAATATTGGGGTGGTTCCAGGTGCAGCCATCAGATATGTGTAACCCAATGAAATGGATAACCCCTATAGAACCTGTATGTCGCCAAAACCAATAACCAATCACTGATCCCCATAGTTTTTTTGTAACTGAGATTATGTTGTGACGTTGTGGTATTTGTGGTGCCACTCAGAAGGATTGGGTGATGTAGGAGGCATGGTCTCAGAGAGAGACACAGAGGTGTTAACTTGTTGAGAAGTATTGTTGGGGAGGAGAGTGCAAAGAAGGAGAAAGGGTGATTGAGATATAAAATAGAGTTTGGTAAGTATTAATAAGTTGTGTTGTGAACTATTATAATGGGGGAAGCTCAAATTATTCATTTATGCAAGTCATTGCAACTATGCAAGGACAACAGCCTCAAATACAACACAGAATTGGATAAAGATATGGCTGGCAAGAGTTTTAGGCCCTGGCCACAAGAACACACTAATTTGAAGACAGTACTGCAACACATGTGCACATATTAACATGCGTGTATAAGGGAACACAGTTACAAAATCATGGAAAACGGTCAGAGAGGACGTTGTGGAGCAAGATATGAAGGAATGAATACTTAATCAGCATGATGATGGGTTTATGATGCCTACCGGTCCTCCATCTCCTCTGCAGAGCAGTGATCCTTACTTGACTGCACAGGGATTATATTCATTACATGTACTAAATGCAGCAGCAGTGTATACTAATCCCTTGGATGCACCTCACACATACAGTAGTGAAGATATTGAAGTGGAGAGAAAATAAGTAAACAGTGACCACTGTCCACAAATGTAGAATATGGAGAGTGTTGCAACTTGCAAGCATAGTTAATGGAAGCTGAGGAAGAGGTCCAGAGAGAGGGAGGCTGGCAAGACGACTGTGGTGAGACAGCACTGTTACCAAATGAATGGATGGGAGGACAGATAATGCTGAAATTGAATGGAAAGTGCATCAATGACTCTAGAGAGAAGGCAAAGGAAGTTAGTGAAAGACAGGAGCAAGAAGAAGAGAAACGAGTGGAGGGAAAAAGGGAAAGAAAGTGAAGAAGGGAACAAAGAGAAAGGTAGTGACAAAGGGAAGAGAAGGACAGGGAGGACAGAAGAAAAGAAGACAGAGAACAACAAACGACACTGGAAGAGAAGGAAAGGGAAGAAAGGTGAGACAAAGACAGAGAAAGACAAAAGAAACCGGATGAGAAAGAAAGGGAAATAGAAAGAGAGAAGAAAAGGCAATGTGAGGAAAAGGAATGAGAGAGGAGCTTCGAAAGGCGCCACAAGTAAGTTTATGACATAATGAGCATACATGCTATGTCAAATAAAGGGGAAGAAGGTGTTGTGCGAAGGAGAAGTTACAGTCCAGATAAGAACAGAACAGATGCCATTGGTGCAAGAAGAAGTTGGGGAATAGACCAGCAGGAGCAAGGCAGGAACATAATGGAAGAAGTGATGAGTGGGATGTATAGAAAAGATCCTCTTAGGAGACTGGATTTTGAGGACAATCGGATGAGGAAGCTGATGACCTATTATTGACAGAAGAGGAAGATGATGAAGAGAGTAGGGAAGAGGAAGCTGCATGAGCATTGTCTATGGTCACATGTGTGGGGAGAGAGGTAGCTTGGTCAGACCTAGATGAACTGGTGATAAAGCCAGAACCTGTTTTGAATATCTAAGACACCCGAAGGGATGTGCAATCAGTTCAGAAGGTAGGACGCCATATGTAAATAGACTGAGAAATTTACCAGGGCGTAAGTGAGTAAGCATGACAGACGGGGTGACAAAGATATAAGGTACGGCAGCGGTTCGATGGGGCACCAGGCTAACACAATTTCCCTTATTAGAGAAAGGAGGAGGACTGCCACAATATATACCATGGCCACAGACATATAAAAATAACTTGATTAATGAATTGCCATTGCTCACAGCAGGAGCAGGCAAATGTATTTATGAGTTGGAGAGAATGACAGCGGGCATGACGTCGGCTGTGAGTGACATAAAAAGCCTGTTTGCTGACATATTGGGTGAACAATTAGAGGATATTTGGAAAAAGAAGGTATTCAGGGGTGACAGCCCAAAACAAGAGACATGGCGCAGCACCTTTTAAAAACAATGTTGGCAGACATCTGGAGGGTGTTTAGAATACAATATCCTGACACATCAAATATGGGTGCAATTATGACATGGAAAATGGGGCCAGATGAAGACCCTGCTACATATATACAGGACATTCAAGAGAAATGGAGACTATGGACTAGGGAAACATGGGGGAAAAAAAATCTCCATTTTTTTAATCACATTTTGAGCTGAGGACTCCCCGAAGAGGTACTGAGATAATTAAAGAAAATTGTGGGGAATTAGACCAAACCATGGCCTGAGATAGAATTGAATATTGTTCATCATTGTAGACTGAAACAAGAGAAGGGCATACAGTGTGGGAGAAAACAGTGTGGGAATATAATTACTATCCTTGGTAAAGGGTTTACACCTAGAGGCAGAAGGTTCGGTTTTCAAGCCCTAATGGAGGGTTTAATGGAGGGCAACCATGATTAGGAGGACCACAACAGCAGTGTTGGTCATGTGGGAAATTGGGACACATTTCACATGTATGCAGAAGTAGGGGAGCAATGCAACAGAATTGGCAACCAGTAGACACAAGAGGGATGCCATTATACCCCCACCATATAATGCAGAGTCACCAACATATTATGCCCAAGATCACACCCATTATAATGCATAATCACCACAAATACAGCAGACGCAATAGGGGATGCCACCCTAAATGCAGCAAGCACCAATGCAGGCACAACAAGCACTGATGCAGGCTCAGGCACCAGCACAACATAATACAGTGACACCATGGAAAGTGAATATATTTCCACAGGCACCTAAGCCTATAGTAGGGATTGACAATATTGGGAGGGAATCCTTTTACAAGTACGGAACTGAATATGTACCCACAATAACACAGCCCAAAGAAAGACTTGATATGTCCCATCCTATCGATTACACCGGACCCACAAGAGGAACCAAGGGTCGGAGTGACCACGGGTGACAAATCATTTTCCTTTTTGCTGGATACAGGAGCTACCCGACGCACAAGGATTTTCTATGGCAACGACAACATTTCCTTTTACAGACAGCTTACGCATTACCATAGGGGAACCCGACATGGCTATGTTGTTGTTATATTCCCGCCAGGCACCAGTGAAAATATTGGTGAGAGACTTGATGAGTAAATTAAACATGCAATATTATTTACTGAAAAAGAGAAAATATGCTCCACCTCAGGAAACCATTTTGTGAATGCCAAGGGGTTAATTACAAGCAAAAAAGTGATAGGTAGAAGGTTTTGAATAAATCTGAACCACTGTCATTGTCTGGCCAACCTTCTACATGACTGTTTTTTAGCCCATCTGCACCATTACAAAAGGGGTTTAGCCACATCCAAATGAGTCAGGTACTGCCACCAATGGTAGCAGCCAAGCCCGAACTGCTATGCCAGGAGGTCCCCTCCTGCACAGAAACACAAGCAAACCCAGACATGTTTCGGCCTTGTTGGGCCTCCTCAGTGACGTGCACAGCTTGGTTTCCTATGGCGCAGCGAGCATGTGAGCAACATGTGAGCATACTCTCTCTCACATAGGGAGCCAAACTACAACCAAAAAAGTGATGGGTGGAAGGTTTTCAATTAATCTGAACCACTGGCACTGCTCTAGGCAACCTTCTACACCACTATTTTTTAGCCCGTCTGTGCCATTGCAAAAGTGGTCCAGCCATATGCAAATCAGTCAGATACTGCCACCAAAAGTTCATAACAGCATTTTACAGTCAAAAAGCACCAAGAGGTGGGACACTAAACCCGGAAATGTTTCTTTATGAAGTACACATATTGCTAGCATGGCTTCCAAGAATATAAGACAAAATATTGAGGTTACCCGCAGAGTTTTAGGGCCTGATTCATGGAACATTTTCCTATGGGATTGCTCCATTATAAAACACTTCCATGAATCAGGCCCTTAGTTTTGTCCAGAAGTACCGATGGATGTGGCAGGACAGATAATTACAAATGAACTAGAAGCAGCAGTAGTATGAGAGGATAGGGTAATTTTGCATGGAGTAGATGACTACGGTAGCATTTGGTGCACAGTATTAGTGCTTGATGAGGTGCATAGATTGACATGAACGATGAAGATGTGTTTACAGATGAAGCCTCAGATGGCAAAGTGATGTTTATAATCAGCCTCACATGTAAGTTACAAATTGAGAACAGGGACATCCCCCAGAGAATGAAGAAAGTACCATTATTCCACCAAGAAGATTTGGCGCATGTGCCGCAATCACTATGGACCAGCAGTCCCTATGATGCTAGTCTATTAAAAGGAGTAGGGGCAGTTAAAATTAAACTGAAGAAGAGAGCTATTTTACCATGAGTAAGACAGTATCCCATGTCAAAGGAAGCTTACAAGGGTATCTATGAAACTATTGCCTCCTTAGTGCGACTGGGGATATTAGTGCCTTCAGAATCCACCTGCAATACAGCTGTGTACCCAATTAAAAAGGCAACAGGCGGGACCTGCAGGTTCATACAGGATCAATGCCCCCTGAATAATATTTTTGAGGAAGAATTTCCATTAGTGCCAAATCCAAAGCTAAATATTTTACAGTGATCAATCTATAGTATGCCTTCGTTTCAATTCCTTTGCATCAAGATTCTCAGTACTTGACCATGTTCACTTACCACGGTATTCAACCACAAAATACCTGTTTACCGCAGATGTTCTGTGAATCACCCTCAGTCTTTAACCGAGTGCTGTAGATTGAATTCATAATGTACAACTTGGTAGTGCGGTCATCCAATATGTGGATGGCATATTGGTGTGCAGCACCACGGAGGAAGAGTGCAGGAGAGACTCAGTGAGGCTAATAACCATATTGGCAGAGAAAGGGTACAAGGTGGACAAAGAAAAATTGCAATATTTCCAAGAGAGGTCCTATGCATAGGTTAGCTGATATCCAAAAAAGGTAGTAAGGTGATACCGGAAAGCAGCATTCATGAAAACATGCAGGACAGGGACAGTGATAGAATTACAGCAATGTCTAGGCCTTTGCAATTACTGTAGTACATGGGTCTTTGACTATAGCATATATGACACTCTTGGTACAAATGAAAGAAGCGCAGAAAGATAAAAGTGGGGAGATGATAGATGCCTTTGATGAGTTGAAGCTAGCAATTAGCACAGCTCCAGTGTTAGGGAATACTGATTGCAATAAAAAGTTGTTCTGTTTTCCCATTGAAATGGAGGCTGTCCTCACACAGAAAACTACGATGGGACACAAACCATTAGCATTTTACAGTGGGATCTTAGATTCAATAATGACAGGCCATTGCCATTGTGAGCAAGCAGTGGATGCAGCACCTTTTGCAATCGAGAAATCTGCCAGCATCACCCTGGGCTGTCCAGTTACGTTATATGTTGAACACACTCTTTTCTCAATCCTCGAGAAACCCAAAAGTACATTGACCACACAAAGAGCATCAGACTAGGAGGTGATTATATCGAATCCATCGATCAAAATGGTCAGGTGTAGAGTAGTAAAGCCAGCCAGATTCCTAGCAGATCCAGCGAAAGAGGGAGATTACATGTACATGGCTGCACAAACTACACTGAATACTATGTTGAGGTATCCCATGTTAAGGAAAATGCCCTAAGAGGGGGGATACATCTCTTTATTGATGGGTCTTTGTAGATAGACCAGAGCATGGGTGAGAGGCACAGTGGAACAGCAGTGGTGAAGACAAGAGAGAATGACAGCTTTGAGATAGTGACAAGCACAGGATTGACAGCAAATCTTTCAGCACAAGCGGAAGAATTGATAGTGTTGATCTTGGTGCCTGAAGTGCATGGAGATGAGGCTGTAACAGTGTATTCTGCCACTGCCCACGTAATGTCAACAGTGCAGGCAGGACTGTTACATTGGGAAAGGAGGGGTTTCTTGTGCGCAGACGGCACACCAGTACAGCATGCACCCTACTAGATAGGCTCATAGACGCACTTGAGCTCCCATCGGCTATTGCTGTGGTGAGGTGCGCTGTGCACACTAGAGATGCAGACTTGTTTTCTCGCAGCAACAAAGCCACTGAACTAGAAGCGAAAATAGCAGCATATTTTCCAGAAGTATTTGACATTACAACTGCGCCTAATATAAAATGTGCATGCTACATGGTGCTAAAGGAGTGTTTTAATGCACTAGCCAAAGTGCAAATGAGAGAGTTACAGGGAATGGCACCACCAGAAGAGCAGGAGTTTGTTGGATGCAATGTGGTGACAGCACAGTACTGGGAAACCTGTTATGCCCCTAGGGTAACTTACATTAGCACTAGAACAGTTAGACTGCCCAGCACACATAACAAGATAATGGGCCTCATTACACGGTAGGCGGTAGCAATGGTGCTATTTGCACCATGGCTACCCCCTTACCACATCCCGGGTCTGTGTTCCCGGAATAGGGACTTACCGGGTCATTCACACCTTGGAGAACCGGTAAATCCCCATTCTGGGAACCATTCCCCATTCCCATTTGAGCCCCCATAGGGCTCAATGGGAATGTGGATGGAGCTAATAACCGGCCCGTTATTAGCTCTGAAGTCCCTCAACGCGTCCCTTCCATAACGCCTGGTAAAACCAGGCGTTATGGAAGGGACGCGTTGAGGGACCTCGTAGTAGGGCGGTAAGGGATTACCGGCACTGTTGCCCTTACCGGTGCCGGTAATCCCTTACCGCCTACTGTGTAATGAGGCCCAATGTCTTGCAATATCTAATCCAGTCCATACACACATAAAGATGCCACACATGCTGTGAAGTTCCTTGTACAAGAGACATTTACAAGGTTGGGGTAAGCGATGTTCTGTGCTCCGACAATGGACCGCACTTTGTAAATGAGGTGTTGGAGCATGTCACTATCCTATTGGGGATAAGGCACAAATTCTTATCCGCCTATCACCCACAAGCGAACAGAAATTGTGAGGCTCTCAAGGGCCTCTTAAAAGAAGAAATTGCCAAGTTAAAAGAGACTTTGAAAAATAGTTGGTTACATTGCCTTCCTCTCGCCCTATTTGCCCCACGTAATTAGCCAGGCCCTGACCATCACCTGACTCCACATGAGCTGGTGATGGGACACAGAATGCATACTCTCATTGATCCTCCCACACAGGCTCACACTGATGTCGAAAGTGCTTCTACTGATTATTTGACAGCTATGACGGAATATCTTAAAATGTATGT
This sequence comes from Ambystoma mexicanum, assembly GCF_040938575.1. Taxonomy (NCBI): domain Eukaryota; kingdom Metazoa; phylum Chordata; class Amphibia; order Caudata; family Ambystomatidae; genus Ambystoma; species Ambystoma mexicanum. The sequence goes on along the minus strand of NC_090935.1, from coordinate 1,178,028,662 downwards.
CTAGAAAGGTGCATACGCAGCAGGAGGGGAACAAACTGACATGGACAATTTGTTGAAACCACTTTTATTGTATCCAGGTGATGAAGTGTTGTGCTGTAATATTGTTCGGAAGTGGCAGAAGCAACATTTTCAAAGACCTTATATCATGGAAGCTGTCACTGCATCTCTGGTCAAGGTTAAAGGAAGGAGAGCTTGGATGGACCCCAGTGATGTCCGACTATATAGGGACGCTCATGTTCCCAAATACTGAACCTTAAGGTGAAGAAGTTTAGCAACCCCAAATGTAAGCAATGACCAGAACCAATCAACAGCAGGAGCAAGAATAAGAGGCACATCACTGAAATTCCAGCAGAAGAACATTTTTCACTTTCCATACATCAAAAAGCACTCATGTAATTTTGTTTGTTCAGGTCCTTGCATTTCTCTCAAAAACCTATTCTTTTTTAGGAGCTTGGAACACTGGGTTAACAGTTCTATTCTTTGAAACAAAAAGCATATATTGTTTCAAAAAGCTAATTTCTTGCATGCTTAACTAAGATTTTGTCTTGCACCCACTTATCGCTTTAACAAGAAGAAATAAACATTTCCTGTGGTAGAACAATGTGTTTACTGAATGAGATCACATATTCTGCATTAGCACATAGTGGGATTTATGCCCCCAAGTTATCTGCAAAAGGTATACACATTAGCTATTATGATCATAGCAATAGTTCTTTACATTTTGTGGTCTTTATTTTATTATTTTCATTGCAGCAAGTAAACTTGCTATTAATAATGTAGCTAGACCGGTAAACACGAGCATACCTACTGTGACAATGACATACTAAATGGCACCAGAACAATTCCCTCAAGAAAGACCACAGTTTAACACACTGAAAAGAAGTGTGCTAGGTGACTCAAGGCAATTGAGCAAGTATATTGATGATTCTGACCATCTCACCACCAACCTGTGGTACAAACACATGAACAAAGTGCAGAGAAAGACATCTGATGAGAGTTGTTTTGTGTGTTCCCTCATCCTCTATGTCATGAGTGTCTCCAGAATGTTCAAGCATCAGAAGTACTCACAAAAACAATGCATTGCCTAACACACCTTGCACTATGTATGACCTGAGGGCAATTCCAGTGTCAGACAGCTTCCAAAGAGTGGTTAAGAAAAGCAGATTCTCCACAGCAAGATACTTTTATAAAGCAAAAGAACATGATGATCAATGCTAAAACACAACACAAGGTGATCAAATACATACCAGTAGGCATCAGTGGGGGAGGGATTAGAATTGAAGACTACACAATGCTCCAGTGTACCAATGGGCAAGGAAAATAAATATGTGGGTGCTGAAATAGAGGTGAGTTGCAAATAAAAGGAAGTGTACATATTGATGATGGAAGGGTTGAAGGATTGATAGGGTGCAAGACATTAGGACTGCCTAACAAGGTGGTACAGCATTACAACAACCAATGTTTTAAGGAATGGCCTGAATATACGCAACAGCTCACCTGGGTAGAAGATGCGGGTGGACCACTGCTGATAAGACCACTGAAAAATGCAACCCTATGCTTACAAAATGAGGGCACAGTGAAGGTGAGAAATAATAGTATGTGGGCACACCTTTGACATACCAGACATGTAAGTAGGTACAGCAGTGATAAAGGACCACTATTGGGCTCGCGGTTCAAAGACCTTCATGCAGCTTCCCCCAAATTGGGGAGGCCTGTGCTCCCTGGTGATAATAAGTGAACCAGCTTTGGTAGTGTCCCAGAGTGAAGTGCAGATTGCTGATTTTCCCTGAATGAGAGCACACCTAAGAAATAAGAGGCCCCTATCCCTTAAACCCATGAAAAGTGGAAACTATAACTTGGCAAAAATGGCAATGGTGTTTAACGACATACCAGATGAGCATAAATTGTTCAGTAGAACAGAATTGTTCTTTACATCCCTCTTTACTCCTAGGTTGTAGGCCAATAAAAATGCCAAATGGTTGCAAATAACCTGATGGGAACTGTGGCAGACCATAAATACAACTGTAAAAAAGCTTTAATGCCATAAGGGAAGAGCTGAGAGCAATAAGGCTCATGACCCTCCAAAACAGATACATCCTCAATCTGATAACAGTCATGGAGGGGGGTATGTGTGCAAAAATTCGCCCATACTGCTGCACATACACACTTACCAACAGTGAGGAAAATGGGACCCGCAAAGAGGCCGTAGCCACCTTGACTGAACTGCACATAACAATGGTGCAAGAGGTGGAAGATATTGTGGATGATGACTAGTTTACTTGTTGTAAGGGGTCAAGAGTAAGACACAGAGTTGGATAAGTTTTTGGTTATAATCTTTTATTGTCAAAATAATAAGAAGGTTTGGGGAAATCCTATCTGTCCCTATATCTATGAGTGTTTTTCCAAACTCAGTAAAAACATATAGTTCAGGCCTTTCGGTGTATGCAATAATGTTCTAATATCACTGAAGGAGATTCTTCTTTCCTTGCGGTATCTTTTCTTTCTTTTGATGTCACTATTTTCCTCACTTTATTGCCTCTTTCAAGGGATATGGCTCCCCTTCTTGTATCGTTATTCCACAGCTTCAGAGTTTATTTTTTTTTCTTCCATGGGTTACTTTCCTACCAAGGTTTTAATACTTTGGCTTCTTTTCTTGGTTTATCTTTGAAATTCTTAAACAGGGCATAAAACCTCCCTTGTCTGATGTACACTTTCACAATTAAGGGCATTCTGACCCCTGAACTTTATGAAACCTTCCTTCCTTCTTGGTATACTCTCCTGCCAGGAAACACTGACTGTTTCCTTCCTTGTTGCTTACAAAAGTGGTATGGGTCCTTCCTATTTGTCATTTGTCTTTCTTGTTCCTGGTTTACTCATCTGCCAGGATATCATCTTGAGTGTGAGTGTCAGACTCACTGGTTGCCTGGTTCACTTACCTGCCAGGTCTTCTCTGCTTTTTGTATAACAGTCCTTCAATATTGGGTCCACGACCCTTCCTCAAATTTATTAGGTAGGTTTGCTTTCATCCAATTCATAACAATTCTCCAATATTGGGTTGATACTCCTTTCTATCTTTCACTGTTAACGTTGTCCATATTTACAAGGAGTTTATTGACTTTGCCTCAGTTTCTTGCATTAACAATCTTACTCTCAGAAATAATAACTATGCCTCCACCTGGGATTCTTCCATTCACAATGATTGTTTTAATAATAATGGGGTTCATTAGGAGACTGGTGGTAAGTGCTAAAATTAAGTTACTCAGTTACCTCCAATTTTACCACTATGCCAAATTATGAGTTTTGGCTTTGAGTGGAAGATTTACCTCCAGCAAAACCATGGAGGTAAATCTTGCCATTCAATGCCCAAAAATTGGCAGAATTGGTGGAATTACCAATGCAGTAATTCCACTTTGGTAATTCTGCAAAAAAAGCCCCAATGGGTCAAATGGACCCAAAATAAATGTGGATTTACATCGCTACCACCACTTGTAATCAGACGGAAATCCCGCCTGACTAACTGGCTCGAACGTTAAATCCATTTGGTGGTATTTCAGAGGATTTGCCTCTGAAATACGTCTAAACTCGTAATGAGGCCCATTACTAGCTCTGCCTACCCTTAGGCTTGCTCCATTGACGACGTTTGTTTTAATAATAATGTCTCTGTCTTCACTTCGGCTTGTTCCATTCACAAATTTTGTTTCAGTAATAATATCTCTCCCTTTACTTAGGCTTGTTTTGTTCACAATGTCTGTGTCAGTAATAATATCTTTGCCTGTGTTTAGACTTGTTTTGTTCACACTGTTCGCTTCAATAATAATGTGTATGCCTTTCTAGGCGTATACTGTTTATATTGATCACTTTAGAAATACTGGCCCTCATTACGAGTACAGCGGAAACTGTACCGGAAAAACCGGCAGGTAGCCGCTGGACCCGTAATGAATTACCACCACCTGACTTGCCTGAAAAACAGGTGCATTACAACCCCGGCAGCCCAGTAAGTCAGGCAGCGGCAATTGTTAATCCCTATTCCTATTTGAGTTCCATTAGACTAAATGGGAGTGGGGACCATGGAAGCACCGGCACCAATAATAACGGAACTGAACCAGGCCACAGACTTGTACATTGCTGGTCTGGAAGCAACGATGGCAGTCAGCTAACCGGCACTGTTGTTTCTGGACAGGCAAAGTTGTTATGAGGGCCACTGTCTCTGCCATTACTTTGGCTCATTTAATTCACAATATACGTCCCATTCACAATCTTTATTCTATTAATGCAGTCCAACGTAGTAGGCAGCACACAGCATTTGTTTGGATGTGTCCCGTTAATCAGTTAATTCTTTCTGAGCTTACCGGTCATAGCCGGCATCTGCATCGTTCCTCATGTCTCTTCTGTGTCTCTGCTCCTATGCCTTTGGTTTGAAATGCGTTCGGTAAGTGGTTCTCTTCACGCTTTGTCTTCTTCTGCCTTAGGCAGATCAGGATGCTTTCAGTTGTAAAGCGGTGAACTGCTCCCATCCTGACTCTTCGGTGCAACATGTCTGTTGGCCTCTGCAATTCATTCTGCAGCTTCTGTGCCTTCGATCTCCTTGACAGTCTCAACACCAGTCAGCCGCCTGTCGAGTCTCTGTCTCTCTCAATCTCCGATTTGCCTATTTAGGTTTCAAAAGTCCCAGTCTTTCTGAATGTTCTCCAATGACTAGGGCGCAGGGTAGGTTTTGCGTGCCTAGTCATCCTCATTACTCCATCACTCTTCCTTGTCCCATTACTAAAAGGGGGGATAAGATAATCAAGGTTTTGTGCTGTGAATATTTAGGAAATCAGTATCGACTTTACAGTAGACCATGCAGGAATGTTGCAAGAGTACATGATTGTCATCAAAAGGTATAACTGAGGAGTTTTATTGGTTTAGTCTTTTCATGTCTCCCTGGAGCTTGTCCTCTCCCACGTGGTACAGATAGCCACCCCCAGGGTAAGAGTAAGGTGGATTCTGCCTTTCCCTGGCCATGAAAGAGAGGTTTCCTTCCAGGGAATCAGTGGCAAATGTATCCGATTTGTCACACTACCTTTTCTCATGGATAACGACCTAGTTGGCTAAAAGCATTCAAAATACTAGTGGCAATACTGGTTCTAATACTACTATCTTTATGTGTTCTGTGAATAGCAATAAACCAATGCAAATAGACTGCCAAGAAGGCAGTAGAAATGAAAATTGTGATAAACCTGGATACTCAAGTGCATGAGTATACACAAATGGATTACTTCTTCCATACTCAAACAATAGAATGCCCTATTGCACCTCCTGTGTCAGAATTTATATATCCTCAGGACCCACACAATTACACTGAGCACTGGTTGTATTGTGATTCCAATGAGGAGTTCTGCTACATGACCTGTAGTTCAGATAAACATGTGTAACGTGGAGGTAGCTTGAGGGGGCTATCTAAAATATGGATACCCAAAGAGCCCTATCTGGGGGAGATCAGAAGGAAGAGTCTGGTTGAGAACTTGACCAGAGGAGGCAATGTTTGGATGCAGATGAATACGTCATCCATAGCTTCTGCCCCTCTCCTGGCCCAATACCACACAGGTGAGCAACGTTACTCACTGAGATACCGTACCACCCTTATCACAGGCAGGTACAGCAGGATGCAGAGACAATTTAAGCTGAAGATGGCAAAAGCATTCAAACTAATGTTGTAACAGTACCAAGCACATGCATTAATCAAGAAGCAAACATGCACTTCACATGAAGAACATGTACACTAGGCAGTTTATGCATTTATACATGAATAATATTAACATAGCTTCCACAAGACATGAAGAAACCTAACATAATCAATGTATAAGTTGAATGCAACATGAACGACAAGCAAACATAGCTCACTAGCATAGCAACAAGAGCGTAATTGGTCAGCCATCTTCTTAAAAATAGAGACTGCAGCATGCTTCTGAATGGGCAAAGGCCTCATGTCTGAAGAAAACTCACAAATCTGAATCCACAGAAATACAGATCCGTACAGAGCTCAGACGGTAGCTGTGAATTAGTGGCAAGGCTAAATTGAAATAAGGGAGGGTGGGAATGGCGGAACAAAGGCACGAGATAGCGGTTCCCCAGACACAAGCAGGATAAAGCGAGATTAAAGTTTTATAAGAATACACCAAGTCTTTGTTAGTCAGGTGCAGTAACACAGTAAGCCAAACGACTCAATGAAGAGTAACTCAAGAGTGTCCCTGGTAGAAGCAGAAAACACAACACACACATTAATATTAGCTAAAATCTCAAAAAATAGAAGGCAATTCGATTTCATACATGGTCTTCTAACACATGATCCATAGCTGGAGAACATTGATGATTCATTAGAGGCCAGCATAGATGGGACAATTCCAATACTCCCTAAAAGCACACATAGATGCAAATGCCACTCATGGTCAACTACAAAGAGATTGGTCATTCTCATGGCGTAGGAATGAGGAATGGTACCTTTTACTTGAACAAAGAACATCCATGGGCCCCTTCTCCCTAGTCTGGATCATTTCTTGATGACATGTGAAGTGTCCATAGTTGGCTAGGAAGGGGCCAACCTTTCAAAACCCCAAGTGTAAGGCCACCCATCAGGTATTCTGCCAACCAATAATGTGGTGTAGAGATGATGTATTTTTACCTATATCAATATATGGGTGGATCCAGGTGGAGCCATCAGATATGTCTAACCCAATGAAATGTTCAACCCCTATAGAACCTATATGTAGCCAAACCCACTAACCAATCCCGATCCCCATAGGTTTTTGTAACAGATTATGTTGTGACATCATTGATGATGTATTTTGAGTACTTAAGCAATTGTTTTCTATTAACATATCGAGAGTAACAAGATTTAAATGCATTTATGCTGTTCCAGCTTTGTTTGAATGATAATAAAGCTTGATTTTGCATTACACTTTGTCTACTTTGTCTTTGAGTCTGTTTTGGCATGACTCCATTTCCTCTGAGTCTGTTTGGGACTTCTGGGACCACCTTTAAACTGATGTTAGTATCATTTTTAATTCATCAGAGGAAGCTGCGGGGTGCACAGGAACGTTTGACAAGCATATCATCCAAGGTGAAATGAATATCAACCTGATTCCTTCAGCTAGCTATTTTAAGGAGTTTCTGACCTTTATTAGACTGACACGATTGATTGGTAATCCCAATCTGGTAATTACAACATGTTTAGCCAGCAGGTGCATCTCAAGAGGGGCAGTTGGACTCCACTCCATACCTGCCCAGTCTATATTTGAACCAATAGGGTAATTTCCTGTGGCTAACAGTAATATGATGCGTTCAGTAAGTTTGTAATCCAAACAAGCAAGAGAGGAGTTTAGTTGCTCTTGGGGCAATATAGCTTCTAGAGACAGCAGTTGGTAATGCAAACAAAGTGGTAATTTTGCTATTTTTAGGCAACGTTTTGACAGACATTTTAGACATCGGAGCTGAGGAGGGTCGATGGTACCTTAAATGATGCTTCAAAGTAAAAGAGTAAGAAGCTTTAACACAACTCACTGCCAAAGCCACGCCATCTTGAAATCCTTCCTTCAGAGCAATGCCACTATAGCACATTGTTAAGTACACCAAAGGTGCAGTGTACCAGGTTTCTGAGTGAGTCAGGCGTCGGACTGCCGGTTGATGGCGTAATGGCGACTCAATTTCTGTGCTGCTGTCACACCCCTGAATTTCCACTTCAGTGTCCTGAGATGTTTTAAATAGATGAGACAGGCAGTTCAAATGGCACAAGAAGGCCCACAGTCACCACCTCCTTCAGGTCCTCATGGTCCTTGTAGTTCCTCCCGACAACCAACAGTTAAGCATGGTTAGCAAATCAACTGAAGTAGCACAACAAATTCAACAAACAGACAAACATCATCCCTTCAAGTTGGTGTATGTTTTTTCCCCAAATATAAGAAGAACATGGTAAACTATGCATAATTTGGGATTATTATTTAGAAATGTTCTTCTGGGAGAATGATACAAGATACATGTGTTCATTCTACTCAAATCATGATTTCATGAAAATTGTTTGTGAGGGATTATTTATTTTTGAAGAAAAGTTGGTTCTAAATAACATGTTTTTCTCATTGCTATAATTTAACAAATGGAATGATTATTAAAATGTCATTCGTACTGTTTCGAAAAGGATCAGTGAACGCTGTGTGATTTGTTAAATTATTCTCTGCAGCCTCAGATTAAATGGCCCACACTTATGATATGTTATTCTGATTCACAAGGCTCTAGCTGTTTCTGTAGCTCAGTGGACTAGTGCATTCACTGTAGGGGTTTGCATTTGATGTCACGATCAGGAGCTAAATCCCAGGAGGTCTACTCAGTGTAGCAAAACACTGTGGTCGATAAAATGAGTACTATTGAGTTGGTCAACCGTAAACATCTGTTATCTGTCCATAGTGCCAGGAGACCAAACTGGGGTGAACATGCTTGTTCTGGATATACATTTATTATGTTATGTTATCATAAAGCTATCAAAAGGGGGGGTTGTGGCTTGCAGCCCACGAAATTACCACTTAGCCGCAGATCTCCCGTTCCCTGACAACTTCCCTCAGGAAGATGTCCAATCCGGAGAAGAATGCTATGCTGTAGACACAGCTTCCTGGAACAGTGAAGGATTAAGGTGGCGTGCCTGGAGATGCAGCATAATCAAAGAAATCCACACTAACGGCAGTGGCTGCAAGTGCGGGCACCGCAATGTAAGATGCCAGTTGAGCTCTGCCACATGAGAACAGAGCGCTGAGCGGAGATGCGGGACAGAGTGGATAGCCAACACGGCTGAGTGGGTTCAAAGGCAACAACCGTGGCAGTGTGAGACCTGACTACCAAGACCTCCTCTGCAGGGTTTTGTAGTTGTTCAGTCGAAGGAACCCTACTCTGGTGGAGGGGAAGCACCACCGAAGAGTAAACCCAGGTGAAGGAACGGGGTGACAGTGGAGCACTGTGAGCAGCGCTGGGGACCCGGCATTAGAAAGGAAAAGAATGGCAGCGTGGCCGGTGAGCCATGAATAAAGCACTGCCTGCCGTGCTACTGAGCCATGAGCTTGACAGGGGGGCAGTCTGGAGAGGCAAGCTGAGCTGAGGCTCGAGTGGTGAATGCAATGCCCACTGTATACTGAGGCACCCCAGGAGATCTGCTTAGGGTTTCGGAGAAATGGTTGACTCACTGGCAGGATATGGAAAACAGACATGCTGGGGCCAACGGGCAGGGTGGCTAAACCTCACTCCGGAATCCTCCATAATATGCAGATGAAGTAGGACCCCTGCCTTTAAGAAGCGGAATCCCAACTGTGTCTGTGCAAGCTGATAAAGAGGCAAAGGAATCCCAAGACAGGTGCTGTGTGTCAGCCCAATTAGCCAACATGAGAATGTTGCCCAGGTGCCCAACTGACAGAGGTGTGCAAGATGTGGCTCACTGAAAGATAGAGACGTCAGTTCAGAAGGACTGATACTCACGAACAGAAACAGGTGCGGGGAAGGGTGCCTGCTATACAGGGTAAGGCACGAAGCAGAACAGGCGGCCAGTTATATCACTTATCTGGCGGAGGCAAGTGTGAGGATAAGAGACAAGTGCTGCTCTGAGGAGGATCCCCGGAATCAACCTCAGATTCATGAAGGGGGGTTACCTGCTTTTAATCACTGGAACAGCAGCATGTAAGGAGCATAAGAAGGGAGTGCGCCCAGAGTGCTGAACTGAGGATAGATTAGATCCAACAGAAAATTGCACAGATACATAGATTGGGAGATATGCCTTTCCAGCAGCAGGGTCCGGAGGGAGCAAGGAGCTGTTGAGGAGCCAACCTGAGGAGCCCTGGTGGGGAGCATTATGGTGAAGAGAGAGGTCTGACAGTAACTACAGGGATTGTGTGAATGACAAGGAACCCTGGTCGAGCGAGCGAGAGAGACTGCAGGGACCATCATGGCTGTGGCACTGAAAGCTTAATGAGGGATACATACTTTGACGTGCTGGCAGTAAAGAAGGATATGAGCAGGTTGGGGAACAGACTGACGGAGGTGGAAGATAGCATGGGATGAGTGGATGAGGTGGCAGACAATATATTCCTGCTTCAGGCTCAGCTTAAGGAGGTGATGTTGGCACAAAATGAGCTGGAAGATAGAAGTAGGCGGTGTAATGTACGCTTCTTCAGCCTTCCGGAAAAGATGGAAGGGGGAGATCCAGTGGCTTTTCTGGAGAAATGGATACTGTTGGAACTATAGCTGGAGTTGAGCAGGCCACTGGGGAACCAGAGAGCTCAAAGGATCAGGATGAGAAATGGAAGCACCTCAGGAACACCTCTGTCACTCATTGCATGCCTCTTAAGTTTCCAGGATGTGCTGCAGATTCTGGTGACAGCCAAGAAAGGGAACCCCACGGCATGGTAAGGACATAACATTTATATATCAGCTGACTACTCCAGAGAGACCATGGAGACCAGAAAAATAATCCTGGTGCTTCAGCCACAACTGAAAAAAGCTACACATAAGATATGCCCTACTTGACCCAGCCACGATGCTGATAATAATAGGACAGAGGACATTGGACTTCAGAGAACCGGAGGCAAAATGGGACTTTTTTACAGGAGCAGAATGCCTGCGTTGATGGACCCGTCTCAGTCGTAACGGAGTGAAGAGTCTAGGAAGAGCTTGAATGCAAACGGTGACCCACAAGGTGGAAGGAAATGGCAGGCACCAGACTTAGTGCCAGCATGCAGGAAACAAGTGATGACTGATAGGCCCGCCCCGGCTAGCTAGGGAGAGGCAAAGAGAGAAATCCAGACCCCCAATAAAGTGTTCCACTTGCGCGGAATGGAGAGAAGAGGATGTAGGATGATGGATCAGAGGAGGTGGGAGAAGGAGAAACGGGTGCGATAGATCCGGAGCAGACACACAAGTATGGTGTTGTGCAGAGGAGGAAATGAGGGAGGCCTCTGACCTCGGGAGGGTGGGGGGTAGGAGGAAGGGGCAGGAGAATCACACTTCACTGAATCAGAATGATAAGAGAAGGGGGGCGAGGGTGGTGGTTGTTGTATCAAGGGGAGGACCAAGGCAGCAATATCAAATGGAGGGGAGGAGGGAGAAAGGGGGAATACTGGAACACTGTATCGCTGTTCTGAGGGATGGGACCATGTGGGATGCATAGCACCACCATTGATGGGGGAGGACCTGGGAGGGTGAGTTAAGGAAATTGTATGGTTTTGGTTTAATGTGCATAGTTACCCAGCGAAAAGAGTGGTGAACGTCTCCAACGGGGGTTCCTAGCAAGGTTATGTGCCGCCAGGAGTAAATAAGATCTGGAAACGCCTAACAGAATACCCAATGAGTGACCCTAACAGACCCGAGCATCGCAACCTCTTGAGCAAGAGCACTGAGCATCAACTATAGCAGAGATTAAATATAATCTCCCTACATGTCAATATCCTGAACCATTATATCAAGCGTAAAAAATACTTTTATACCTAAATTCCAATCTGGCAGATGTGGCATTTTTGCAGGAGACCCATCTGGTGAAAGGAGAATCAGACAAGCTATGCAGGGGATCACTGGGGAAGGTATATCAAAGTTGCCAGGAGATGAGGAAGGAGGGTTGAATGGTCATTCTTATTAGGAAATCTCTACCCATTAGGGTTAGCAAGGTGTGGATGGATGGGTAGGGCAAGTTGGTAACAATCAGGGCGCCTGTGGGTGATGGTACGCTGGTGCTATGTTCAATATATGCGCTGAATGTGAATAAACAAACCTTTCTTTCAAATCTTAACAGGATGCTGAGCGAGATGCCCAGTAGCAAAATACTACTGGGGGAAGATTGGTATCTCACCATAGACCCCTTTCTGGGTAAGTCAGACAAGCATGTAGATGGGCTGAAGAGGGAAAGGGAAATGCTACAACAGATAAGGGCAGACCACAGGTTGGTACAGACTTGAAGCAGATAACCCTGACTACTAGAGAGTACATATTTACATCACAGATAGACTTTATTCTGGTGTCCAAGACAGTGGTAAAAAGTGAGATAAAGCCAGGAGGGATTTCAGAGCATGACCCGTTCATGTTAGCCCTGGAAACTGCACCAAGGCTCTAAGGTATGGAGATTGAATGTCAGCCTGTTGAAGAGCCTGGGTGACAAGAGGGAGGTAGGGGAAATGATAGAGGATTTCTTCAACCTCAATGAGGGCTGAGTGGGGCTTGTGGGTGATGGGTAAGGTGTACTTCTGGGGGGTCTTAATCGAGAAAGGGACAAGGAAGAAAAGGGAGGGTAGGGAGAAGCTGGAGAGTTTTGGAAAGAAGGTAAGGGACCTGATGCACAATACGAGATGGAACCTAGAGCAGAGATGTCACTGAAGTTTGGGAGAGCGAAGTTTGCAGTTAACACCTTCTTCACACAGAAGGCAGAGTGCACCCTTTTCCGGCTGCAGGCCTCCCACAATATGCAGAGAGAAAAAGCAGGGTGGCTATTGGTGTCCCAGCTTAAGAAGAGGGAGGAACAAGGAGGGATCACAATGATCCAATGTAAGGACAATGGGAAGCACATGATGCAGACCAAGGACATCTTGCAGGAGTTCCAGGCTTTTTATATATGACAGAGCCTGCTGCTGATATGGAAGTGGTGTGGGAGAGTATCAGCAGTATGAACAGTGGGAGGTCACCGGGAGAGGATGGTCTACCAGTGGATTTTTAGAAATTGAGTAGGCCCAACTGGCAGATAGACTGGCACAGGTGTTCAATGAGGAGATAGCACGGGGGAGCTTAGGGTGGAATTCAATAAATCACTTCTTACTGTGATCATGAAGCCAGGCAGAGACCCCTTGTTCTGCAGTAACTATCGACCAATCGTACTGATCAATGTGGATATAAAAATCTTTGTGAAAGTATTACCAACATGGCTGAAAAAAGTTATGCTGAAACTGATTCATGATATGCAAGTCGGGTTTGTTCCAGGCAAATCAGTGAGAGATAATAGGAGGGCTCTGTTATATTCACTGTGGCAAGAAAGGGGGGGGGACGGAACCCAGAATAGCACTCTCACTAGATGCAGAGAAAGTGTTCAACCGGTTGGAGTGGGAGTACCTGTTCAGGATGCTGGATCAATACCGGGTGGGGGATGGATTTGTCACAATGGTCAGACTACTCTATAATAATCCTATGGTGAGGGTTCAGGGGAATGGTTTGGAGTCTGAACCATTTCTTATTGGCAGCGGAACGAGGCAGGTGTGCCCGCTTTCCCCACTATTATTCATACTGGTGCTGGAGCCGCTATCCATGACTATAAGGCTCCATTCGGGCATCAAGGGGATTGATACGCTGGTTGGGCTTCAGAAAGTGCTTTTATATGCAGATGATATCATGTTGATGCTGGCGGACATGGAAACCTCAGTGAAGGAGCTGATGAAAACGATTGGGGCCTTCTCCTCTTTTTCGGGATACAAAATGAACTGGGAGAAATGGAAAGCGATGCCCCTGAATAATAGAACCTGTAAAAATTACATCAAGGGGACACAATTGCAGTAAGTCCAGGAGCGACTCAAGTATTTGGGAATATATCTCAATAGAGGATTGACTAACATGGCCAGAGACAATGTTGGACCAGCATGGGAGAATATGACAAAAGAATTGAGGAGTGGGAGGCACAACGAAATTAAATGGATCAACGTTCTTCAAATTATATATTGAGCAATGAGCTCATTATTTTATGTTTTGATAACAAGTCAGTTCAACTTCAGGTGCAGCTCGGTAAATCTCGAGGCCACTCGAGATCCAAGCAAATAACACAAAGAACATACACTGGATGTCGCCAGCCGATAACCCTGTGCTGCACTCTTGGAGTGATATAATCCCCGAGTAATTCGTGAGCTGATGAGATCAAGAGCCTCCAAAGAGAGACAGCTATCTCTACGAGTCAATGTAATAAATATTTTCAATTCAATAGATCTTGGTAATAGTTTCACTTAAGTTAATCTAATGCCGTACATCCATGCATCAAAGATCCTGTGCTCCTGATTTAACACAGTCGAGAACCACAAGACTGTAAATTCAGACAGAACAGGTCAACAAAATATTTTTATGCCAAGGTTAACAAACAGCAAACTGTACAACAACAGTGCAAAAAGCAAGTAGTAATTCAAAAAGAACATACAGCGACAATTATGAAAACAGTGTCTTGTCCAAGCTAATGAATTGCTCAAGTAAACCAAAGAATTAAACAACCTTCATTCAAGGTATACACGAAAGTGCATAGACAAATATACACATATATACATTGCAAATATGAACTGTACAACTTCCTCTGCTCAATAAATCATCCTAAACACTCCTATTAGATCATGAGTGCTAACGTGTTTCGGATTCCACAGAATCCATCTTCAGGCCAGGATGTGTAAAGTTTCGTATTACGTTCTGGGGAATTCTTCATATGTGTCCCAAAAAGATGAAAATAGGCTAATTAGGTCCGCGAAATTACTGATAAGGCACCAAGGTCCAATACTCAAATACAAACCTTGTTTTGGAAAATAGAAGATACAGACTTCTACCTGCATTATAAACAAATAATTCACGTTACTAAGAGTCAATCAGAATGATATGCCTTACAGTAGTACATTAAGAGCAGAATATTGAATATGTTGTTGTCCCTACTCACCCGTTCAGAAGACATGCTCCTACCACCGGGTATTAGCGTGATTCAGGGTGGTTGCTTCCCCACTGTGGGAACTAAGGAATAGAGAAAATCAGAGTGACTGGAGTGATCATACGATATTCCTCATTGTCTCTGCATGTACCTTAAACAGAAATCAGAGACTAGTAGTATGCAGGACTAGTCTCTGATTTCTGTTTATAAATTCTATTTATAAAACCCTTTGAACACCACCGTTAGACACTGTATATTCCTATAAACCGATGAATCACTACATGTTGGCTGCTGCCGAATGCACTCCCTTTTTTGCAGACAGCACTATATTTTGTGTTTGCTCAACACTTCTAAATGTTCATGGGATTATGAGTCCTGTAGCCATCTGTCATACAAGGGCTGCCTTTTGCTGACCTTTATTCTGCATAAGAAATGTATATTCTGTGTTAATTATGCTGCATGCAATTTAAGCATTCTGTTGTTTATGTTGTCCTAAATAAACGTGTGTAGTGTCACCTATTTTCTAATCGACCTGCCTATAGTAAGGGCAGACTGGCTGCCTCAATGAACAATGCTTCTGATTTGTGGCATTTTTGACAAGAGGGTGGGACACATGCCCTTGAATGACATTTGCCCATGTCTATTACCTAAGAAGGGGAGGGTCTACTCCTCTTCAGAATTATGGGGCTTACCATTCAGAGGGATACTTGGGGAGAGAGGAAGCAGGAGATGAAAATGGAAGAAGGGAAGGAAACACATGGGAATTGTGCAGGGAATGGTGACTGTGCAAGACTAGCAAGTGCGAGCAGTGGCCAAGGGAAAGAGAGGTAACAGGTTGGAGGCAGGGAGATGCTGGAGAGGGAAGGGTATGCTGCCTTACACGGAAGGACATTACATTAATTCAAAAACCCTTGATTAATTGACTCTGAGTAATGGACTTTGATCAGTAGACTCACTGTTAATTGGCTTGATCAATTATTGTACGCTCCAGCGATCCTGAGCACTATACAGATGAACTATGACAATGGGCGGGGAGAGGACTCAGAGGCACATATACACATATATTTATACATACATATGTATGGGTGTACCTCTGGGCATATATATATATATATATATATATATATATATATTTATATATATATATATAAAAAGAAAAAGGAGCGGGTGAAACGCACTCCAGCCGGCCAATGGCAAATGCCACACTCCAAGGAAAATGACAAAAAGAACACCATGTACTGAATACAGATGTAGATTTTAATGATTAAAAAAAGACAAGGTTGTACAAAAAATAAAATGCACAAGGGGCAGCAACACAAAACACAGACAGAGGCAGGGCGCCGTGGTGCACGACCTGCAAACAACGCATTTCGCGCTACACTGAGCGCTTGATCACATATATACAGGGGTGGAGAAGGGCCAGAGTACATATCAGGGGAGGAGGGGAAACTTTATGTATTGAAGGGTGACTGTCACTGTGAGATTATTGTTCTGGAGGTTAATGTCATGAACTGTTTGTAATGAATTATGTGTGTGTTCTTACACATTTCAATAAAAATGTTAATAAAAAAAATAAAGCTATCAAAAAAATAAAGCTATCAAAAAATGTCATTGGAGAGAGGCAGTTCAAGAAAGTCCAGATGAATTGCTGCTTATCTTGTTGGATTACTGAAATGCAGAAACACTGTATTACGTTGTTTTCAAAGCGAAGTCCAGTTTGAAATTTAAGACACTTAAGGGGATGGAGTACATTCCTCCTTCATATTGTAATCTCTATGAATTGATGGACTTGGGGAAGTACAGAGTGTCTTCACCAAGTCGAAATGTAAGAGATTAATCATTGTTATAGCAGATGCCACATTTTGATCGTAAAGAGATATCGATGTGATTTTCTTTTTTTTAGCCACACCTTTAAATGTTTGGTTTAGTTACTATATCACTAGCAAAGTCTGTGTAGTGATGCTAAAACACACTGGCCCTCATTACGGGTCTGGCGGAAACCATGCCGGAAAAACGGCAGGTAGCCGCCGGACCCATAATGATTTAGCGGAGCCTGACTCGCCGGAATAAACGGGGCATTACAGCCCCGGCGGTCCGGTAAATCAGGTGCCGGTAAAATGTTGATCCCCATTCCTGTGGAGTCGCATAGGACTCCACAGGAATGGGGCCATGGAAGCACCGGCACCGTTAAAAAGGGTGCCGGTGTTTCCATAAAAGTCTGCTGGTGGGTGCTGTTCCGCCCGCTATGGTCAGTACTGGCTGGCACAACGGCACCCGCCAGCAGACTCGTAATTTGCCGGTCCAGAAATAACAGTGCCAGTAAGTTTACCGGCACCGTTGTTTCCGGACCACAAACTTGTATGAGGCCAACTTTCTCAGTATTTAAATAACAATGCAATAATAATGATAATAATAATAATAATAACATTATTATTGTTGTTAATAATATTATTCAATCAATTAAGTTTATTTCGACTAAAGTCACAAAATCAATATAAAATATAATTAATATACAGTTATAATTTATCATCAATACAATCACATTGCAAACTTGATTGATATCAATTAATCTAAACGATCTATCTTCATGTCACAGTGCAACTAATATTCAGTCTCTTTTGTATAATTTTGTTAGAACTTTAAATGTCATGTCTTAGTGGATCTGACCAAAAGATTCTGGCGACACCAACCTTTGTTAAGAAAACTTGGAATATCAAATACAACGTTGCAGTTCTTTGGATTTTTTGCAGAGACTTTCCACCTCTTCCACCGTCTTCAGAATAATTAAGCATAGTTTCAAATTCTTTTGGCGGATGTCTGAGTAGAATGGAAAAAGGAAAATAAAATGTACAATTGATTCTTTGCCATTACTGCATAATGGGCATGTGTCAGTATGCCCAAGGCACCATGATTTTGTCATTACTGGCAAAATCCCAAACTGCAGCTTAATTCTATCTATACATATATATATTTGTGAAAGTGTATTGACTCCAGCCCCAAAACAGATGGTGGGCTAAAATGTTGGCCCAAGGTCGGCATAGCAGTCTGGAGTGTACAGGCGATACTGAAATCTGACCAACACCGCCCATTCACCCTGAACAGGGTGCAGCAATGCCCGCTGATATCAGGATAAGCGATTTAGGGAGATTCCCAATTTTGTGACTTTTTCAAAAATAGGAGGTTAAGACACAAGGTCGGCATACCAGTGTGGGGTGTGCTGGCGATAGTGCAATTTGACCAACCCCACCCATTTGCCCTCCACATGGGTGGAGCGGGGTCTGGCCCTGTGCAACCTGTATAGGCTATTCGGGGGAAATTGACGATTTTGCGATTTTTCAAAAATACAAAGTTAGGACACAATGGGCCTCATTACGACCCTGGCGGAAAGGTGTTTACGCCAGCGTAAACCATGGCGCACCTTTCCGCCTGACTACGAGTTCCCGTAGCGCCATGGTGATTTTTACGCCTGCTTTTTGCAGGCGTAAAAATCCATGGCGCTACGGGACTTGTTGTTAATTACGCCACCGTAATTTACGGTGGCGTAATTAACGCCTTCCCCACTCCCATTATACCCTATGGGGCAAAAATGGGAATGGGGAAGGGTAAATGGGGATTGGGGACTTACCGCCCCGCCAAGGTCGGAATGGGGCGGTAAGTCCGCCAACCACCATGGCGGAGTTGGCAGCTTTGCGCCATGGACCATGGTGCAAATTGCACCATGGTCCTCCGCCAGGGTCGTAATGAGGGCCAATATAAAATACACAAGGCTATAGCAGACCCCCATACTTCATTGAGATAATTACCAAAACCTTATGGAAGTCTGACCTTTTGGTAGACTCTTATGAGTGTACTTTCACTATCCTTCATCATGTGCTGCTCTTCAGTCCATGTCTGATACGATAGATTTACTTGCTGATTTGATTCTTCTGTGATAGTTTCAGGTTTTGTCTAGACCTCTAGTAGCCTGATCTTAGGTAGAGTATATTTAACTAATTTAAACCATTGCAGTTTAGTACCCCCCTAACTTCTCAATATGTCTCACATAGTATCTTTGTATTTATACAAATTGGTACAACACCATAACTTAATCCCATACTAACACCATAACTTAATACCATATTGGGATGCTTTTAACTTAACCAGATAGTCACATTTTGTCCATCACAGAGTGCACCGCTCCTATGGGAATGGTTGTGGGTAGGCCTAATAGGCCTTTCAAAAACGTATTTTCAGGGAGCGTCAGTCTGGTAATATTGATTTTTACCCATACTTCCGTACCATAAAGTGTTACTTGTCTTGCCTCCATCTTAAAAACAGTCAGGGCTGAGTTCATGACTCAGCTTCCACATCCAACTCTAAAAACCGCTGCACTATATTTGGTTATAGCTAAACTGCTTTTTTTAACCTGCTCATCCTATCCCCCTTTTAAGGTGAAACGTGGTCCAAGATAATCGTAGGAATCAATGTTCTCAAATTGATGCCCTTTAACCTTTAAATCAATTTTCTTTTTGGGCCTTTTTTTGGCAGATAATAATTTTCGTTTTATCACAATTGATCCCAAGCCTTTTATTTTACACATGTCAGTGAAGACCTTGAGTTGCTTGTCAAGACTTCTTATTTGTAGACTTTGGTCATTCACGGAAGGTCAAACTTTCCCTAAAGAGTGAGTCACTCGATGGATCATCTTTGCATCAAGTACTGTCATCTGGAACAATAAGGATGGTTCCTGGTGTTGTCACATTTTAAAAGAGGCTGAGCAGTGATGGATTACAGCACACTGAAGTCCCTGTGCAATAGTGCTGTAACATGGCAAAATGGCACCATGGAGAACTCTCCCTCTCTCTCTCTCTCTCTCTCTCCCTGTCGCGCTCTCTCTCTCTCTCTCTCTCTCTTTCTGTCTCTACTCAACACTAAATCTGGAGATTTCCTGGTGGTTCTCTACACTGTGGACTCCTTTTCTGTTGGCACCCTGGGTTTCTGCTCCTCTTGCCCACTCACCCACTCCTACTCATCCCCACATCCGTTTGAAGCAACGCATTTGTTATAAAGCTTCCAGTATGTTCTCCCTCATTCTTAGCAAATGTTTTATGTCTGTTTGTTTTTCTGCTCAACTACTTCCTATATGGTGACAAATGTGCATTAATTTACTTGGGCAGAGAACCCCCAATCCTTTTGGGGAGGGGTTTTCTCTCACGGTATGTCCTGAGGCACTATGAGCACATGTCCTGGGACACTTTTGGTTCCCAGTCTAGCCCTCATGTGGACATAATTTCTGAGTCATCAGTCAGAAAGGCAGTGCCAGAGTACCTCTCCAACAACAATGGATACCAATTTAGTTTATCACATGGCTCTTTGTTTGAGCCTTGCTCATTTAGGTGCAGAAGATTTTTAATGGGGCTTCTAATGATCCTTCAGTGATTATCAAACCTTGGACTGGTCATAATAAACACAGGCATCAAGTGCTACTTCTCCTGGAATGGCGCAGGGTTTGGACAGTCCCCTGAACCCCTTTCCCAGTGATACTAATGGAAATGTGTCAAAGTCAGGGCTCGAAGTGCTACTTGTGTCACAAATTGGGAGCTCCATTTTCGAGGACCACTGAATGGTTCTGCCTTCATTTCACCCCTCTCACTCTTTCTCTCTCTTCCACTTTCCTT
Organism: Ambystoma mexicanum; assembly: GCF_040938575.1. Taxonomy (NCBI): domain Eukaryota; kingdom Metazoa; phylum Chordata; class Amphibia; order Caudata; family Ambystomatidae; genus Ambystoma; species Ambystoma mexicanum. The sequence continues at coordinate 1,178,008,352 of NC_090935.1, read as the reverse complement.
AAGTTTACCCACCTTCTTTGCATTGCTTTCCTCATTCCCGCATTGCTTACATTTGTCTGCAGAGGAAGGACAGTGCAGCAAGAGCACTCTACTTCACATCTACTCATACAAGGTTCAAATATTGACAGGTCTGCGTGATAGTTTATCAACGTGCACTGCACATGCAGAATCTGTATAGGTTGGTTAGTGGGAAAGGCCGGCTGCTGTTTACTTGCAGGGCAGCTGATGCTACAATGAAGCAGACGGAATCCATGGGGATCCAAGCCTATCTGCCTACTTCCAAATTAGATGCAGGCGGAGATAACAGTGTTTTTTCAGCATGGAGCAGAGGCAACAGGCAGAGTGGATTGTACGCTCCATGCTCCTACTCTACCTGGCAAATAAGTCCAAAATGACTCTAAAATTGCCAAATTGTTTACGCCCTGTGTCATTTACTGCCCAAATCAAAATGATTCCAAGAACACTGAACAAATATGTGCATTGTTAGGCAAGATTGTATGCAGTACCCTTTGGGTGCATTACACTAACCTTGACCACCTGGCAATAGGGACCTACCCTTTGGTATAAGTCTGAACTACACAGGTTGGTAGTGTGGCTGAGCAGCCAGGCTTATCACAAGAGGGGTCAATGTGAGCAGTAATGTTGTGACACAGAGTTTCACAGTAGCAGTTATTCAAATAAACACTTGTACTCAAGGTTTCTTGATAAAAAAGTTTTTAATTTATTTCCCAGTCAGTTGTATAAGCCTTCTTCAGAAGGGAGCAATTTGTATAACACTTATAATACACTTCAAAACACACTCTGTTTCTCTAAATCAGATGATACCCATGTGGGATGGCACACAGACACTTCCTACACCCTCAGGTGACTTAAATAGCTAGGACATTGTGGACATTGATTTATCACTGGTACATTTAGAGCAATACTGAGTTTGGTGCAAAAGATAGAATAGAGGAATAAAACAAAGGTTAACAAATAATTCATAAACAGGTAAGTACTTTTGATACCTTCCAATGCAGAGTAAATTAACCCTTTCCTCAGGGAAAGGCCAAAACACAAAGTCAGAGGTAAAGAGGAGTCTCTTAGGGATCCAAGACAGCCAATGTTAATTGAACAATGTCTGGGGAGCTGAAGATCTTTGCAGGTAGGTAAAACGTCTTGCAAAAAGTTTTTAGAAATGTTTGTAGAAAATAGAACAATTGAAGGGAGGCTTGTGAGGGGCAAAGCTTTAGCAACTCTACAAGGTAACCAAGACAGGTCTAAACTGAGAGTAAGTAAGGCTACACAACAAGAGGTAAGTTCTCTTAGACTTTACAATAGCTCTGGTTAGAAGAAATGGTTCCAGCTGGCTTCTGTTCCCATACAGCTCTGCAGATCCTATTGTCCCTAAACCTCAGTCGTGGGGACAAGAGGGTGGACGACTGGGGACTCCTGCTCAGCAATTGAAAGGTCAGCGGCAGCAATGGGCAAACTTCAATTCAGCCGTCCTTCGGTGTTTCAGCTGCTCGCGTCTCACAGCAAATAGCAACACTGCGGTTCTTGGTTACCACTTCAGACGTTGCTTGCTTTCTGGGGTCCAGCACTCTGTTGAGGTGGCTAAGGCTTGGTTAGTTCTGCATCTGGGAAGTCCGGAGGATCTTCCTAGTGCTCGGATCTACCTTAAAAGCAATGCACACAATCTGGTGTTCCTCTCCCTGCAACTTCTGTTCCAGCAGCAGCAGCAGTGGAAGTACAGCCAGCTCCGAGAGGATGTCCAGACGGGCTTACTTGGAGTTGATTGGTCCCAACAACTCAAAGGGAGAAGTCGTCCTTGCAGGGCTTCTGTAGTCGAGGCGAATTCGGAGCTTCAGCACAGCAGCTGGACTTCACCGGGCAAACCAACGGTCCAGGAGTTGCAGCAGGCGTCTCTTCAAAGTTTGTGTTCGGATTTCTTCACCCCGTGGTCGACTCTGCCTTCAAAGCCAAAAAGCCTTGCCTTTTATGCAGGTTTCTCCCATTCATTCCGCACAGCCAGCTAACCAATCACCTTTGGGTGCATTCCTGTAACCAAGGGGATTAAGCACAGGGAGTTTCGGGCACCTCCCTCACTTCCTGCCCCTCCCAGACATACTGGAGCTAGAGGCGGGATTCACACGTGAATCCCTCCAAAGACAAAACGAACAAAGGGACCAAACCTGGTTTGGCACGCAGAGTAAATCTCAAGAAGGACCTTTCCAGCAAGAAATTGCTAAAGAAGAAGACCGTGGCCATTTTGATGAAATGGGCACCCATGTGTGCTTTACTGTGGTTGCGATGGTAAAAACACACAATGGTAGTAAAAAGTAAACCACTGCCACCAGCCATTAATTGTAGAAAGGGTAACATAAAAATGTTACATGAGAAACTAGACAAAGGGGATACTAAGTAACTCCTCCAGCACCTTATGGTAAGATAGTGTGTGCTGGGTCTAGAAAGTTACAAAATGTAAGTAAAGCCAATTTCACTTTACTGCTCTTGGAAACAGTAGTTTCACCAAGAGAAGGTATTTAAACCTTTGGGAAATCTAAGAGACTTCCCTGTGCCACTGCATTGAAGGTGCTGTGTGTCACATTGTAAAAGATGATGCTGATGGAGTTTGTCAGACTCCAAAGTTCAAAGAAACACAGAGGGCCTCATTACTAGTATGGAGGTAGCCATAATAGGCTTAATAAGGGCATGGCTGCCTCCTTACCGGGTTCCAGGTCCGGGTTCCTTCAATGAAGAATTACCGGGCCATTTCAACCTTGGAGGACCCGGTAATTCCTCATTGAAGGAACCCATGCCCATTCCCATTTCAGCCCCCATTACAAAATGTTTTCTATAAGACTTCTCCATGTTAAAATATTTTTGTAAACTCAATGGGAATGGGGAGGGAGCTAATAACAGGCCTGTTATTAGCTCCCTGGTCCCCTTGTGGGACCCGCAAAGGACGTCTGGTCTGTCCAGACGTCCAGAGCGGGTCCCGCAAGGGGACCTCGTAATAGGGCATCCCGTAATGAACGGTGCTGGTCCCGTACCGCCACCATTCATTACGGGGGCGCCAGGGTCGTAATGAGGCCCAGAGTCTAAATCACAATAAAAGTACATGAGAGAGTGAAAAAAAGGGCTCACTTTCTCCAGGTTAAGAATTAAAAGTCCTGAAGTCCAGCAAAAGAGCTGGGCTCTCTAAGGTAGAAGGGAATTAACACATTTCTGAGAATTCTCCCTAACAGTAGCAACAGTAATCTGCACGTTAATGTATTAAAGTGCACAGTTCTGATCCTGAAGCCTCCTTTTTCATATTCAGGTTGTCTTTCTAAATGTGTATGAGTACTTTGTAAGACGTTTGCAACACTTGCTTAGAGATACTGAATAGAAAATCAGTCACATTTGAATATGGCTTGTGCTTGTTTAGTGGTGGCAACCACAGGCGTTAGCATGTGGCATAATGTTCAGTTCTCTCTTTGATTTTCTTCTCCCTAGGAGTACAGAATTATGAGGGAATAAGGGTCAAGGTGTAGTTGATTAATAGTGACTGCACAGATGTAGGAGACCCTGAGATTCAGAATTATTATTATAGTATAATGATATAGTGGACCTAGCTATGAGACACAACAGAGCACTTTACAGATGTATACAACAATACAGATACGCAATGGAGTACTTTACAGTGGTATACAACAATAAAGATACACACCAGAGCGCTTTACAGGGGTATACAACAATACAGATACACAACAGAGGTCTTTGAAGGGGTATACAACAGTACCGATGCATATCAGAATTCTTTTCAAAGGTAACAACAGAACAGATATACAGCGAGTGGCAGGATACAGAAAGGCACAGAGGAGGGGTACAGCTGTATAGGGTGGCGGGGAGGAGAAGGGCGGACGGTGAGTAGCGAGTCAGGTGATGACATGATGGACTAGGTGTTGACGAGGAGCGATTCCTTGAAGAGATGGGTCTTGAGTTCTTTTCTGAATTGTATGAGTGTGGGGGTGAGTCTTTTGTAGACGGGGAGGAGGTTCTGTAGTCTTGGGGCGTAGGGAGAGAAGGCTTGTTTTCTGGTCCTTTCCTTTTTGGCAGCGGCGGATATGAAGTCTGCACGTGTCCTGGCTTCTGGTGGTGAGCTGTCTGCAGGAGATCCAGGCTAGTCTTAGGGCCTGATTTACAAAGCAATTAGCAATTGTATTAAATGTACTCAAGATTTTATTTACAGGTTACCAATTATTTTGGAAATCTAGGGCTCTAAATCCCAGATTTGTATTAGATGTGGCTGTATTGTATTTTATAGTTGCAATAGGTGCTGCATATTTTATGTGGTTAAACATAACACTATCTACTGATTTGTTTTTATTCCCATTGCACCAAATGTCTTTTTGTATTTTGATGCTTTTATGGTCCAAGCCGAAATAAAGTTTTATTGAAGATGATGAAAATGATTTACAAAATGTTTTCTATAAGACTTCTCCATGTTAAAATATTTTTGTAAATCAGGCCCTAACAGTCCGAAGTCTTTCGACTGCGAGTAAGTAGATATGCTTACATGTCTTTATACCGAGGTATTATATACCGAATCACTTATATAATGATACATGTACCTTGAAAACCTGAATATTGGTTTTTTTGCATTTATTTTTTTGCCCCCCCAAACCCATACTTCTGACTCCTAAACAATTAACCCTTTACCCCACCATAAATATATTCGATATAAGGGTTTTCAAGGTATATGTTTAAATATATATGGGATTTGGTATATCATTTTCGATATAAAGACTGTATACCCGGTAGATATCAGTGCATGCCGATACATCTCAGAATAGACCGGCAGGTTTTCTGTGTGTGCACCTGCCAGATTAGTCATAGCTTGGTCACAGAGCCAGAAACAATTAGGCAAACAGTGCAGCAGAAAGCTGGGCTTTACTCATCAAAATGACGTCTTTGAATTTTACAGAATGCACTTGGCAACGGTGTTTTTTTTCTTTATTTACACGGGAAAGGACTCAATGGGCCTGATTTACAAAAACATTTTACAAGGGTTCAATCCTTTTGAAAAAACACTTCGTAAATCAGGCCCAACGTGTGCCAATGCTCTGACGTCTGATTCTGCGTCTGTGGCTCAGTTGCCTAATGCACCTACTGCAGGGATCTGCGTTTGACCAAATCTTGGCAGAGTTACTCAGCATTTCATCCTTCCGAGGGCGATGAAATGAGTATCATTCAGTTGCGTAACAGTAAATCTCTTATTCATCACCAGAAGACGTCGGGGAGAATGTGTGCTTTACAAAAACACCTAGGAAGTGATGTTCGCGAGGAAAACCTATGCAAGGCTCAATTCACCAGAAGCTGATAAGCATATCTGATTTGGCTCCATAAAATGGGGCAGCTTGATATCTCTTCCAAATAGGAGTCACTGGCAACGATATGTCTCCCATCTCCTAAATATGGATGATAAACTGCCACCAGCTGATTTGCATGTTGCATGCACCCTGGCAGTGTGTCGGCCATATACTGGGAAATGCACGTGCTATGGGCTAAAGGTACGTAAGCCGCAAAACAACACCTTGCTCTAGTACATCAGGTCTGCGACCTTTGACTGCTAGATGTTTTGGACTACAACTCCCATCAGGTTTAGACAGTGTATTCAACGATGGGGTATCACAGGAGTCATAGCCCAAAACAACTAGAGTGCCTACCTACGGCCTACTGGCACCACACATACAAGGGAGACTAACTCCCCACAATGCTTAATTAGATTTTTACTTTAAATAACTGTTACTGTATTTTACAACATTTTCAAAAAATCAATCTTGGATTTCAAATTTGTACCTGGCGAGAGTCAAGCAGAATGCAACACACATTCTGATTGGCTCTCACCGGGTCCTTACCCGGCCGAGAATACTTTGATTCTTGATTCTCGTCCGGGATTCCAGCCGCCTTGTCCTCGGCAGGGGGCGTGGCAGCCCCTCAGCCAATGAGGAGGCTCGAAGCGGAGCCATCCCCCTTCTGAGCCTTCCCACGGCTGAGAGGCTGCCTTCGCCCATCGCCGGGGACTCAGGTGACCTTTGTTTTTTTTTCTTTCCCTTCCCTCTCTCCTCCCTGCCCTCCCCACCCCACTTGCCTTCTTGCTCCTGCATCCCCGGTGGGGGACGATGGCAGCCTCCAGCAGTGTGGAGACTCGGAGCGGTAAGATAGTCCAGTGGGTTGAGCACTCACTGCTGTGATCAGCTGGTCACTGGTTTGAAAGCCAGCAAAGCCAACTCAGCGTTTCATTCTAACGAGGTCGATAATTGTGTTTAGAATGTTTTATGTACAGTACTTTGGCAAAAACAATATTTAAATAGCAACTCGTTAGCCATCTATTTTTTCAGACACTCTGCACTTCCCGGCCATGTTTCAGATTTGCACTTCCAGGCCATTTTTCACATCTGCACTTCCAGGCCGTTTTTTTAGATGATTATACACTGAGATGCTGATGTGCATCCACTGGCATCTGTGAACAACAGATTACCAGCTCAGTTCTAGACCCCAAAGCATCCATTTTACAAGTTTCTCAAATCTGCGTCATAATATGTCAACATTATCAGGTTGGCATTTTCCTCCTATGACATGAAACGGGAAACGATCACATTACATTATATGCACTAAGATTGCCATTACCTTATCTTAGTAGAGAACGGAAGATGACTTCCAATATAATAGCAAATGAATGCAAAATCATTATTTTTTAAAAGCACAATAAGGCATGAGTCAAACTAAAATGGAAAAAAAGTTACACATTTTAACCTTCCCCATTGCCTTGTTGCTGTTCCCACTTTAAATATCCCTAAGAGCAAATGGGTATTGAAACGGTTAATCTATGGCCACAATAGTGAACAAAACATGGTTAATCTTGCGACCAAAACTAATAGCGGCATGTATTTAGAATTCGGGTCTGAGATAATGTGCAAACCAATCTATCAGATGGCTTTCCCCAAAACGATCAGATGCTATTTGCTGTGCAATACCTTGGAAATTCTAGGATCAAAAGTGGGAATTCGAAAAGAATTTAGATTTTGCAGATTATGTGGACTAAATAACATTGAATCAGCCAAGCACATTCTATGTGACTGTGAAAGTTTGCTTTCTTTGCGTTTAAAATATGTATTATCATATGATAATTCAAAGAACGATGGAAGTATAACTGATCCATGGGAAACAACTGTTGAAGGGCAATGGCATGAATTTGATTTAGTTTATGATGATATTTCATGATGTAGTTTTATCTATTTTAAAAGAACTGTCATCTGGCATTCTGTTTTAATATGAATAAGATTTATTATGAGATATTTTTTAGATTATTGTTAAAGATTTGTATTGATGGAATGTATATATATTTTTGTCTATGTAAAGCCTTGTTGGCTGTGTGCATATTACCAAAATAAATAAATAAATACAACATATCCCTGCACTGTTTGTCTTCTCATGATTACATTACTATTAATGTTATGTTATGCTATGTTGCTTTATACCGTATACCGCTACCACCCAGGTGCAGTCTCCAAGCGCTCTTACCAGATACCAGATCTATTTCTCTCTCAGAATATTTTCCACTAATAGTGAAACACCAACATTCTCACTTAAAAAAAAAATAGGGTTTCACAATTGGTTGTATTTTAACATAACAGCGAGTTCAATTTTAACTAGGCCAAACACTCCTCCTTGGGTACAGTGCCTATAGATAAATCCACCTCATAACATTAATCTTTGTATGTTTTCTGTCTTCTACATAGTGCTATCTTGTAAAATATCCCAAAACTGAAATGTGTTAGGGTCATAATACAGTAATACCGATTAATGTACATTTTAAATCTTTTGAATCACATACACATCATCATCTCATCATAGATCTGATATTCACAACCAGAAACATTTATCCAACTTAGTCACTTCGAATTAAGCTTCGTAGACCTGAAGGCTGTACCAGAAGTTATGGAACTGCAAACAGAGTTAAAGGCCCAAGCAAAGTGAGGGCATTTAGCAGCTGGCCCATAACTCCCAGTACGCCCGAGAATGTCGTCTATAAGGCAATTAGGTTGATAATCAAAGAACTTTGGATTGACCAAAATACATTTTGCCAGATGGAACTTGATTATCATTTTGTGAAAGCGTAATGTCCCTCCATTGCATGCATGTTATTGTTTTCTTTATAATATTTTCTAATAACAGTAAAACGTCCATGGTTATTTTAAACTTACTAAACGTCCATGGTTATTTTAAACTTACTAGGCAGTGATACTGTTGCATCAAAGATCATCTAAGAAGAAATTAATACAGAGTGTCGCCCTTCCAGGCACTCTCTTAGTAAGCCCAATCATCATATACAAAACTGACACAAGGTGTTCTTACCAACAACCACGAACAACCACAATGTGCAGGAAGGTTACTGTCTACGCCAACTTCATTGGTTTTGCCAGATCTTCGCCCCTTCATTCTGTTCCTGACTTCAAAGTATCCTTCTTTGGTCAGTGTGACAACAGGGATAACAGGTGTAGAGTTAATCAGAATACGTTTTGACTGAATATTGTTCCTGTGGTGACATGGGGTCTGTGGCAAAGTGGGCAGAGGGCAGGCTATATTCTTAATAGTGAAGGTGAACAACATAGTGTCACAGTACAAATATAAAGGGAATGCCCAATCAAGTGTTATACAAATATAAACACTTTAATAAAGCACACCATCTGCAAGAGGAATGGAAGAGATTACTATACAAATTCCCACTCCAAAGGAAAGAATAGAAGAGATGGGGCAGACTGGAGAAAGTAGCACTCAAAGTATGGTTCCAAGGGTGGTAGGTAGGTACTACCAAAAAGGATATCTTATTGAAAACAGGGACGATCGTGAACTAACCAGTCTCTAGGGTCCAAGTGGGCCGTGAGGGCAGTTCAGTGTCTAAGTACCTGAATATGGTTCTTGTGGACTGACGCGTTGGACCCGGGCTTGAAAGCCGATGCAAGCTGATCGGGCTCAGTCTGTCATGTAGGATCGTGCAGTCGTTGTCAACAAGCGGTGTCATTCAGGGGCGGGTTCTCGGTGCGGTAGAATGGCAGCGGTTCAAATAATGCAAGTTGGGGTGAACCTAAGAATGCTTCAATGTTGTCCAGGCCAACTCGACTAGCAACGATCGTGAAATGGTGATTGAGGGCGAGTCGATGTGCAAGAATGAGGCAGCAGTTCTTTTGCCGTGAGCAGGCACTTCAAGCCTGGCACTGTGCAGTGTCAAGCTGAAGGTGATTTAGTGCAATAGTTTGACTTGTTCGATGGAAGCAGATACCAGCATGGGCACCTTTTCTCTTGCTCAGAATGTGGTGAATGCAGAGGGACTAGTTCACTGTGGGTGAGCAGAGAGCTGCGGCTGATCTGGCCTTCCGGGTTGCTGTGAGGCCTTCACAAAGGACTCAAGGACATGATACTCCAGTTCAGCGTCTGCTTTTCTGGCACAGAAGAGCAGTTGCAGATTGTTGGCCTTTATCTGCAGCACTGGTCACTCCCTATGTTCCCTGGGAGTGCTTTGGGGACAGAGCTTTCTTCTGTATTGGATGGTTGTTTCTTCATTTCAGGTGGAGGACCATGGCCAATGCAACTACCCCAAAAGATGTCCAGTTTACAGTCTTCAGAATATGTATTCGACCTTAAAGGACCCTCAGTGGACTGAATGTGTTCAATTGAAAGGGTGTGGGACCCCATCTTTGAAGGGCCCAAGTCCCCAGGTGATTGGTCTAAAGCTAGCCCTCATTATGGGACCAATCCATGCTCTGGCTGCAGTGGACATTTACCTCTTGATCTTGAACCCATAGAGCTTTGCTCCAGAGGAAGTGGCGGGGGGTGCAGGAAAGGGAAAGGGAGACATTGAGAGACAAAATGGTGGAAGGCTTCTTCCACTGCCAAGAGCTACTCATCCTGCATTGGTGTGCCCCTTTGATACCTTTGATACCTGGGCCTGGGACAGCTGCCTGCTGTGCAGCTGTCTCCAGAGGAAGGGGTTACCGAGGCTTCGTACTTATGGTTTCTGTTCTGCTGTGTGGCAGTTTCGGCCCGTCTGACACCAATACACAATCCCTTCAGCGGTAAGGCTGACTCACAGGAGCTGACACATATTCAATATCAATTGGGATGAGGTGGCCATGGTCATAAGTATCACCATGCACTATGCCTAAAACCAGGCATAGCTTATTCTTTGAGATGACCCTGACACCAGCATGGGGTACTCATGGTCATGGTGATTTGGGTACCGGGAGCATATCTTATATTTCGCCCCAGTGCAGCAGTGACTAGCCAAGGAACAGTGATTAAGTGAGGAAAACATTTAATAGAACAGGGTATTTGACCCATGTTCGTTCTCAGTAGAGGGGTTCCCAAATGCTTGTTTAATTTGTAAAACCTGGGGTTTCACCATAGGAAATGCAGGATTATCCAGACGTGGACCCCTTGCTCACTGTGCTTTAGAGAGGGTCAGCTTCACCTCACTGAGGAGGCCCAACAAGGCTGAAACACTAGTCTGGATTGCTGTTGGTACTCTTGTTCAGAGTAGACTTGCCTAGTATTTCGTTGCTGGATTGCTCAAATGGGTGGGACTACACTGATATGCAAATGGATATTTCTCTTCTGTGAAGGGTGCAGTGAGCTAAAATGTGGTTGTAGACCCTCCTGAGTGGAAAAAATTCCATAAAATAACACATGCAAAAATAGAGAACAGAGATGGGGGGGGGGTGGTAATTATTGCCAGAAATCCCATTTCCCTATATAACTCACCCCGTCACTTAATGGGTGCGAGATTTTACATCTCAAGCTATCCCCCACCCTCTGCAGTTGCATACATTTTATCCTGATCTACCGTCCACCAACTGTTATGGACTCTTTCAATGATGACATTTCACACATTCTAGCAGATCTTAAAGGAACTAACAGTGCCACTCTATTCCTGGAATAGCTCAATCATTGGCGTGGGCATCCCTTTGATAAAGAGGCCATCTTGCTTGAGTCCATCTTAAATAATGTTGACCATCATGTTTTGAACTCTGACACCACTAATAACAAAGGCATCTTTCTTGACTGGATCATTACAAGGAACCTCAAAGTCCAGATTAACACCACCACCCCATGCATCTGGTCAGACCACTTTATGATAAATTTTGATATCTATCCCCAGGCACCCCGCCTAAGCTACCCGATCATCCTAAAACTGTCACTAATCCAAACCTGAAGAAAGTTTCAACTCCCGATCTCCATGAATGCATTGCAAATATCATGTCCTCAACCTATGTTTTACACTCCCCCGACTCACTAATTGAGACTTTTAATGCAAACTTCACCCTTCTCCTGGACAAGCGCGCCCCTCTTTAAACCAGGGCTGTCCAGAACAACCCCAACCATCAAGCATGGTTTTCACCTGAACTAGGATCCATGAAAACTAAAAAAACAAGTGCAAAGAGGTGATGGCTTAAATGCCCTTCATCTGACATTAGAAATGCATGGAAAATCCTTGAAAAATTGTCCATCAAGGACATGATTACAGAATCAAAAAAGAACTTTTATAATCAACAAATCGCGTAGGCCAATAATAAACCAAAGAAACTGTTCGAAATATTAAAGCTTCTCGAAAAACCTAAAGCTCAACTGACACATTCACACCCTCTAATAAAGACTGCACCAGAATACAGCTAGCTTTTCAAGATAAAATACTTAAGGCTAGGGACAAAATCCCAAACCAGATCACTACGTGCTTAAAATCACAAGATTTCCTCTTCAGCCCATACTCTCCTCCGCCCCACTTATTCCGTCTCTAGGGGAAGATCGCATTACCTTCAGCTTCACCCAAGTGACCAGCCTAGAAGTGCTGTCTACGTTGAGCACTATGTGCCCGTCGGCCGGGCCAGATAATATGATCCCCCCAAAAATGATCCTAGATAATAACAGTATTTTCTCCCCATTTCTCGCAAGATTCATCAATGCTTCCTTTCAAACAAACTCAGTTCCAGACTGCATTAAAAATGTCAGCATCACTCCCCTTTTAAACAAACCAGGACTGACCCCAATGACTTAGCAAACCGTAAGGCCCATCACGAACTGCAATTATTTCTTGAAAGTCTTAGATAAAGAAGCCACCCGCCATATCTAGACATACATTGAATCCATCAATGTATTACCTCCAAGACAATCAGGCATCCGCCCTGCTCATAGCACAGAGACGGCCCTTATTGATCTCCAAAGCCACATGCTGAGCATCCGAGACCAGGGCAACTCTGGCCTCCTAGTTTTACTAGATGTATCACCTGCATTTGATTACTAGGCCACGAATGACTCCTGCACACCTTAAAGGATACTTGCCACTGCTCTCTAATGACATGCAGGTGGATCCACTCCTTCCTGACTAGGAGGCAATCAAGAGTCTGCTCGGGATGCCTCCACGGACCCCGCTCTCTCCAGCTGTGGGGTGCCGCAAGGAGCGTATATGTCCCAGTTATTGTTCAACCTATATATATTATCCCTATGCAGCCACCTAGAGGAATCTGGAGTGTTTTGGACCAATCACCCAGGTGACACCCAGTTGGTCTTGGAGGTCTCTCGGGATTACACGATTGACAGCCTAAATCTCCAAAACATCTATGATCAAGTGGGTTCCTGGATGGTAGATAACTGGATGTGCCTTAACAAGGACAAAACAGAGCTCCTCATCTTTGGCTCCTCCCAAGCAAGGGCTAAACCTACTGACTACTACCAATCTTTCTCCATCCAAGACTGTAACATTCAAGTAAAAAAGAAAATCAAAACACTCGGCATGCAAACCGACTGTACCTTCAGCGCAAAATCCCACGTGGGCCTGGTTACCAAAAACTGTTTGTATCATCTGAAATTGCTCAGAATCATTTACACGTATCTTACTAAAGATAAATCGGCCACAATCGCCCAGGCAAATTTTATATGTAGCATAGATTACTGTAGTGCACTCTTAGTAGGTGCTGATAAAACAAGTATCCAGTGACTACAAACCGTCCAGAATGACGCGGTCCGATTGTAAAAAAGCCCAGAGAAAGTGCCACTTCTCGACCTACCGGTAGGGCCTCCATTGGCTCCCCATAGTGGCTAGGTGTCAATTAAAAGCGGCTACAAAGAGATATCATGGATTTGAGTGGTGAGAGACCTAGTTTTAAAGCCCCAGCCATAGAGCCAGATGAGACAACCCACTGGAACACCTCAGGCTTTTCCCCACCTCGTCCAAAAAATGGACCCTGTTGCAGCCAGCCTCGACATACTGTGTTTACAAGAAACTTGGCTATCGGATCTTCCCATGTTAGAGGGGTTTCCAGTGTATCAAAATAAAGCACTGAAAGGAAACCAAGGCAGGCTGTCGGCTGGCCTGCTAACTATGGTAAGAAAAGAAACAAATTTGGAAGTCATTGGGCTTCATTACGAATGTGGCGGCCACGGTATGAACGGTGCTGGTAAGGGACCGGCACCGTTTATAACGGGCCTCCACATTATGAGTTCTGCAGCGGGTCCCGCTCTGTACGCCTGGCCAGACCAGACGTGCAGAGTGGCACCCGCTAGCGGAACAGGATGCTAACAACGGGCCCGTCATTAACGGGTCCGTTGTTAGCATCCTCCCCATTCTCATTGAGCCGTATGGTGGCTCAAATGGGAATGGGGACGTACCGGGTCCCGCGAATGGGAATTACCGGGCCCGCAAAGGTTGAAATGGCCCAGTAATTCCCATTTTGTGGGACCCGGACCCGAGTTTGGGGGTAGCCATGCCGCTGAAAAGCGGCATGGCTACCTCCAAACTCGTAATGAGGCACATTGAATATTTCAATTCAAATCCTCACATTCAAATTCTGGTCCTATCTTTTTTTGACATTGAGACTGAATTGCAGAGATCCATGAACCTCTTCAATTTGTATTGGAACCCAGAGTCAGAATCATTCCTTTATTGATATAGTGATGACCTGGATAGATCTGGTGTACCAATCAAACGCAGAGCCAGTCCTCTGTGGGGATTTGAACATAGACTGCTTAGTACATGACAACTCTGAAGTGAGTTGTGAAAGGGAGCAAAGAGACTGCAAATCAAAACGAACTAAAGACTGGCTTGAAGCAATGGAATATAGAGGCCTAATCATGCTGAATGGCCAAACCCCGGGCGATATCCCGAGGGCTTCAACTTGGCAAAATGGTCACAGCAGTGTGAGCCTTGATTATTTTTTTGTTTCTAATAACATGCAATCCCAAATATTGCAACTAAACATCTCTCTCACGACGCACAGTGATCATGACTTGATCGTCTTAACCATATTGGCTGGAAATAGAAAGAAAACAACAACTTGGACCCAAAATGTGATGGTGGAAGGGGGACACCATAGACTAAGACTGTAACCTGAGGTGATCCCATAACTGACAGAACAACTAAAGTTGTAGCAGACCAGCCACGAATTAGAGGATGAATATGACTTTATCTTAGAATCATATAGAGAAAAATCTGCTAAGAGTTCCAGTACACTTTTTAAACCTCTACATTCTTAGGATAAGGAGGTGGTTGTGCAGAAGAGACAACTACAGAAGGAAATAAGGATGTTCATGGATCTTCTTCTTCTGATCAGACATGACCTGATCAAAAAGAGGAAACTAAAATATAAAAATGGCTAATCTCCCACAAAATCATAATGCATCAGAACAATGCAGAGACAATGCTCAGGGCCCTAAATAAGAACAGCACTAGGAGCCTATGGCAAATCATGAACAAAGAAGGAGTTCCAACTTATGTCCTGCAGTCAAAGCCGATATCAGAAAATATCTGGGTGACTTACTTCGGGAAGTTGTATGCTCCATACAGTTTCCATGAGGAGATTGCACCTGCTACTGTAAGGCACGAATGGAACATCACGATTGACAGGGAAGAAATATTAGCCCAAATGAAGAAGGTGAGCAGATCCCGTGATCCCGGCCCCAGTGGTCTGACCAACGCAATGTTGAGATCTGCCCCGCAGGACTAGGGCGACTTTTGTGTGATGCTGTTCAGGAGAATCCTGTCAAGAGGCCAAGTACCACTGCATTGGAAAACTGCCATAGTGGTGATGATTTTTTAAAAGGGAGACAGAAATGACCCCAAGAATTACCAACCAATTACGCTATTAGATGTTTTGGGGAAACTCTTTGCCTGCCTCCTGCTTAATCGTCTAAATGAGTGGTCAACACAAGCAGGTTGCTACGATTGTCGGCAGACGGGCTTCGTCAAGGAAGTCGGATGCAGTCTGAACCTCATATTAAATAACTTGTTGAAGATGAGAGCAATTAGGGGATCCAGCAAAATATATCTAGCCTGTGTAGACTCTGAATATGCTTTTGACAGTATAAACCGAGAGTCTCTTTGGTCTAAACTGGAAACCAGAGGGTGTCCAAATGATTTGCTCACAGCAATAAAAGACTGATATACTGGCACCTCAATGCAGGTTAGACTTGATCGAGCTGGATCCTTAGAAAAAATTATACCCATCTTCAAAGGACTGAAACAGGGTTGCTAGATGGCACCAGCCTTATTCAAATTCTTCATAGAAGATTTGAAAGAAACCTTACACCAGGGCCGGTCCTTTATTTTCCTAGACCTTACACCAATCGGACTCCAGCAAGAGCTTGATCTACTACAACAATATGCTTGGCTGAACGATCTAAGGATAAATGCAAAAAGATCAGAGATCATAATTCTGGGAAACCGGAAAGTGTGTAAAGGAAAATCACAGAGCTGGGAGCTGACAGAAAATCGGATAAGACCCACTGAGAGTATAAAATATCTCAGAGTGAAAATAAGTGCCAGTGCCTGTGATGCCCCATGGGAAAATAGTCTAAGGAGAAAAATAAAAAATCTAACAGCACAGGTAATGGTGATTGGGCACAAGTACTGAAAGTTTTCACTTGTCCCAATTAAACGATTTTATAACCAAAAGATAGCACTATCTCTCAGATAGTACCCTATTTTAACTGTTCTGTTTCTAGCATACGACCCGCGATAAGAAATGTTGTTTTTGGATAATAATGTTATTGTGCCATGCTATAAATATTGGAGAATAGCACTCTCGCTACACAATAAAGACAGACGAAAAACTTGTTTGGCAATAGACTTGTGTCTCTGATGTTACAGCCCACAAGAGTTGTTCTCTCCACCTGTTTACAGTATACATACCTCCTTCCTGCATAGCAGGGTTGAATTTCATCACACTAATTCAGCCTTCAGTGACCTCTAGAGTGACCTCTGGTTGCTGCAATCACATGAACAGTCATGCACAGGACTACAGTGAGTTAGTTCATCGACGTTCCACATGTTGCCTTTCGCGTAGAGAACACGATTACCTTATTGCATATTAACGTTGTTGGTGACCAGTAAAAGAACATGCGCTGTTCATGTTGTGAGTCGTTTTGCACAAGTCAGTTTATCCATGTCAGCCGCAGTCTCTTCTTAGGCTATTGTTTACAGTGGCCCTCATTACGACCCTGGCGGAATTCGGAAAACGATGGCGGAAATGCAATACCGCCATCGAATAGCGCTCGGTGCGACTATGACCCGTCACCGCAAAGTACAATGCCATTAGCGACACCGTAGTGAACGCCAACGCTAACTGCACCAAGCACGCGCGCGCGCGCCATGCCAAACCGTAAACACCACCATGGCGCAAGGGTACGCCAATTCCGACCCTAGCGGACATGTACCTAACGCCATCAAGCATGGCGGAATGTACCATTCCGCCATGGTGAGAAGTACGGCATCGCGAATCAACCGTAAACGGCCCCACTGAGTGCCTGTACACCGCTCCCTGCCCACAAAGTACAACTCCCCGTAGGTGCAATGAAGTCACAATGCAACCAGTGAAATGTACAAGTCACCCATGCATGCCAACGAACAAAAGAAACACAACAGGGGCCAATGGGAGCTGCAGGGCACAGATGGCACGAATACAGAAGCCATCCCAATGGACATGACCACAGTCCCCCACCAAGAAACGCACGCAAACACAGGCACCTGTGACCAGCAATATTCCGAAAATCACATCATTCCACCAGTCCACCTGGCTGACCGGCATCTGTTACACAAAACCCAATCCCCCGCCCCTGAGCATGACAACATACAAACAGTCATATTGGCAGCCCCCATCCCTGACCTCACTGGGCTTCGTAGGCAAACGCGCCCAGTACAGTACCACGCAACTAAACTCCGAAGCTGGAACCCAATGCAGATCTCCTCACAATACATCGCTCCCCAAATAGGAATATGCCACATCACTTGCAAAGAAGAACGCTACACGGGCCAAATCAGAACAGAAATTTAATGCACATCAAAATCACCAAGCCCATACAGCCATCAGGCCATGAACTCCAAAACACATTTCACCATTGTGGGCTGCATCCGCAAGAAATGACCAGCCACTACTTGTGTGACGCCCTGTTCCCTCATGGTACACAGAGCCACATTCACGTACGAAAAGGCAACATGGAAGCGCACAGAACCGCAGGGCCGTCCCAATGGGGAGGCACTAGTCCAGCTGAAAGGCCGAAATGTTGCTCCGAGCCACCAGTACTGCGTAAGGGCATGTGGCCCATTGGCGATCGTCCCATAAGATCGTAATGCTGCTCCACTGATTAACACGAAGCAGCAGGTGTCGGGAGTAAAAGCCATCTGCAGGAGTGGCATACAGATGGCAGTGGCAAAAGGGGAGGAGATACCTGTCAACCAAAAGAAAAGAAAAAGAACAGAATGGCCATCAGTACTACATTCCAACGACTCACTGCAATGATCACACTAAATCCACAGCCATATGCATGCCAGCCCACTCCAAAGGTCCATCACCACCCAAAAACCACTTGCGACTCATAACTATCTATATCGAGGTGTAATCACCATCACAAACGAGTGTACCTGTGCATGCGCCTGTGAAAACAGAATCCATCTGATGGGATTGGTAACGTGCATGGACACAAGTGTCTGAGGGCGCGTCGAGACAGGGAGGGCTCAACAAGGCCAGATAGACGATGGTCCCACTATGGCAGCCCTGCATCACATAGCGTAGGGGAGGCGGATAGATCCCAAGAAGCCCTGTACATGGCAAACTCTGTATCAAATCACCTGCCCATGCATCCATTCATCATTCCCTCATCCCGGGATTAAAACGCCTGAATATTTACTCACATAACATTAGAAATATCCATTGAGTCTGTGCGTTATGCAGCCTGCAAAATCCACAGTGCCCCAGCCCGTAATTCCAGTGTAGTGAAGTAACATGTATTTGGGAACGTCCGGCCTCATCGCCCACGTCGCTATTGCGCATCCCAAACCATTCATATCAATCATTGCATCCTCGCCATGGCCCCTGTCTCAAGGACATTGAACAATGGTACGTTATATTTGCAGTCAGACCTGTGGGCATTTCCTCGCCGCTAGCTGAAAACCGAAAGCGCCGCCCTTCGAATTCCTCATTTGCAACATCACGTCGGAGAGGCATCTGTGGCCGTTTGAAAACACTAATTAATCCATCGAGTGCGGCTGTGTGTGAAAATGGCAACAGCCTTCACCCACGAATGGGACGCCCCGCCCGTCGTTGCAACTCGGTACAGTGATGCATGAGGGCCCACCGTTACTCGAGTACTACGTTCCACTGACCCTTCACAAGTCTGTCCGCGACTGCACAGATAGTATGTGAAACAATGGGACCACAGCAGAATGAACATATCAACCAATGTTACACGGCCATCGGGTACAAATACATGATTGCAATAGCAAGATGCCATTCCACGAATTGCAGCGTTGTGCGCGGGACGTGCTCGGCCAAAGGGGAGAACAGTTTGCACAGGTGGAATGAATCACCACAGGTGGAGGCCATTCAGCCTGAAAACACATAAATTGCACAGCCAGTCTCCTCCCACAACCACACCGAAATGCTACCGGCAGGACTCGCGATGTTGGCCCTGGGGGACATGATAGCACTGCAAGTACTCCAACTCCAAGAAGAAGACGAACACCAACTACAACCGGCCGCACGGAGGAGACGCAGGAGGAGGAGGAGGCCAAGGCAGGGCCAGCAAGGGCCGCCAGCACAGTCACTACCACCACGCAGGCAGCCCGCAATCCCACGCCTCCGAGCACATCCGTTCAACCTCACTGATGAGCAGATCCACACCCTCTACCGTCTGGACCGGGACACCATAGCCGCCATTGTGGACATGACACAGGCTGACCTTGTCAGCATGATAGATAGCCCAACCGCCATCCCACCCCTACTGAAGGTGGTGTCTGTACTCCACTTCCTGGCCACAGGCACCTACCAGCACACAGTCGGACAGTTGCATGGCATTTCTCAGCCACTGTTCTCACGGACACTATTGCAAGTGCTCGATGCCCTCCTGAAGCACGCAGACGACTACATCTCTCTACCACGCTCGGAGCAGGAAATTACCAACACAAAAGTGGGATTCCATGCACTTGCCGGCATACCGGGTTGCATTGGTGCCATCGACTGCACCCATGTGGAATTGGTCGTCCCACATGCCATGGAGGCCCAGTACCGCAACCGAAAACAATTTCATTCTCTGAATGTACAAATGGTGTGTAACTCCAACAGGATCATTACACATTGTTGTGCCAGATTCCCTGGATCAACCCATGATTCAATGGTCTTGAGGAACTCTACAATACCACGCTACATGGAGCGACACGCAGGGAACAGATCCTGGCTACTCGGTGAGTCTCATTACATGCATGATAATGTGGGGTATGTGATTCGGCAATGACCTGGCAGGAAGGGGGGGGGGGGTGCGTACGTAGCAATGGCATTCCACATCATACGTTTCTCGTCCACATACAGGTGATGCTGGATATCCACTGAAGAGATGGCTCCTCACACCAGTCCGGAACCCACGGGACCAGCATGAGGAGGACTACAACCATGCCCACTCACGTACCCGTGTAGTCATTGAACAGGCATTCGGCCTACTGAAGGGTCGTTTCCGCTGCCTCAGCAGGTCTGGCGGGGCACTCCTGTACCGCCATGAGAAGGTTGCAAAGATGGTGATGGCATGTGTCATGCTCCACAACATGTGCGTACGTAGAAATGTGCCCATGCCCCCTGACGCAGAACTGCAAGCACCTGATGATGGTCATGATGAGGGTGGGGATGTGGCAGCACCTCAAGGAGTCTGCGAGGCACCGGAGGGCCGTGACATTCGTCAGCATCTCATTGATGTATGCTTCTAGCACTCACGCCTGGTGGCTGATACATGGACACGGGACTCGTGGCACTGTGTGTGTCTGGGACATGCACAATATGGACTGTACGCCTATGATGGCCTAGTACACAAAGATCAATGTCCACACATCTCATTGGTTGATCGTGCACTGTTTATGGCATATGTGATATCATGTTGAACACCCTATCGACCCGCCACCCAAGTGAGCCCAACACACCCCCTCCACCCTCCTACCTCCCCCCCGAACACCAGTGTCCAAAGATGCACATTGTCAGTGGGCAGTCGCTATTGCAAGCCCCCTCTGCGGGTATCAGGGGCACCCCTGCCTGTGGAGCGCAGGTTCCTCCCAGATCTACGTTGGGGGCTGCCCTGGACGGAACTTGCAACGGATGATGTCTCTGCCTGCTCACGTCCATGCATGTCCCTAAGGGTTTGCGAGAGCTCAGTGAGCACACGGCGCACTGCGGCAAGTTCGGCACATACGTCCTTGGACGTCGCATGCAGTTCCCCCCTCAGGCTCTCGGTGCTTCTCTCCATTTGGACTCCCAGGCTCTCGCTGCTACTCTCCATTTGTGCCCTTAGTGTCTCTGTACCTCTCTCCATTTCTGCCCTAAGTGTCTCAGTTGATGTTTCTATGTCTGCCTTAGTGCCCCCACATTCATCGGCATGGTCCTTGAGGAGCGTGGCCAGTTGCTGCTGTTGCACGATTAACTGGTCGAGGGACTGTTGCCTCTGCTGGGCCATGGCCATTTGCGGGGGTGTCACAGAGGGGCTGTTGTCCTCATGTTGCCTTGCCACTGGGCTTGTGGGGGATGGCCAGTCGTCGTCTTGTGGCTGCCCCTGCGTGGTATCCTCATGTTGTACGGGATGGGACAGACAGGGGGATTGGGACAGGTCATGGATGGATCTGACTTCGACATCCCCGTCTTCTGTGTCGGAGCATGCTGCCATCAATGTGGTGTCACCTATGGTGCTGCTGCCACCAGAGGCAGTGCCTTCTGTGGCATCCGTTGGGGGGACCTGTGGTGGTGGTGTTGTGGGCATGCTGGCTGCTGGAGTGCCTGTTGATGTTCCCTCCTCTGTGCTGCCACCTGATTTGTGCTGCTGCCGTGTCTTGATGCGTGCAGCTGAGGTGGAGGGTCTTTGGCCGTTGGTCTTGGCCCTCTTTGCAGGTGTGCTGGTAGGGGTGTCCTGATGCTCGTCGTTTGGATCGGACCCTGTGGTGGAGTAAAGGAGGGCGAGGGTTATTGATGGGTCTGTGGGAATTGGAATGGCATTGTATCACATGCATTGGGGTGGTACCTGAGGGTGATTTGGGTCGGGGCCTTGGAGGTGCTTTCATTTGTGTGTGGAGTGAGGGTGCAGTTGTTTGGCAGCCTGCAGTTAGGGTGTGCCTGCTGCACGTGTAGTGCGTGTTTTAGGGGTTTTTAATTATTTATGTATTTATTGTGGGTTTTAACGTGCGCTATCAGGCCGATGTGTGTGGACGTTCTCCTGGACATGTGTTTCTGTTGCACTATGTGGACGCATGCTACTTCACATGGATGGACTTTGTGGATTTGGCATTGTTTTATTTGGCCCACCTACCTGAATCTTCGGATGTCTGCACTCCTTTCTCCATCCCTCCGACTCCCTCTATGCTCTCCATTCCGATGGTGGAGGCACAGATTTCTTCCCAGGGGGTCAACTTGATGGGTGATTCAGGACCTCCCCCGGTGGCTGTGGCGATGTTGCGGTTGGCAGAGAGTATGCTGCGGACGCGTATCCGCAGGTCGTCCCATCGCTTACGGCATTGCTGTGGGGTGCGGGGTGCGGTCCCCACCGCACTTACCCGCTGTGCCACCAGAGCCCATATGGCCTTCTTGTTTGCAAGTGCCGTCCTGGTCATTTGCGTGCAGAAGACGACGGCAGCATTCTCCTGGAGGGTCTCTGTTAGCACGGTGAGTTCCTCACGGGAGAAGTGGACCTGCCGCTTGCGGTCGCACGCTTTCTTCGCTACTTTTCCCATTTTTCTTGGTTTTGCTAGGGTGGATGACGGGTTGCGGTGTGTCTCAGGGTAGTGATTTTAGTGGTTGTGTGGTTTTAGTGGTTTTATAGGTGTACGGCGGGATGTTTCCCGTTCCGGGCCCATGTTTTAACTTCCGTTTCCGTATATTTCCGGTCACCGTACTTTCCGGTAGGCGCACACTGCGGTGTCCGCTGTGATGGGTGGCGGTATTGCACCTAGGGCGCCGTACGGCGGCGGTGTGGGCCGTTTTGGGGTCGTTTCCGCCATCGCGGACTTTGCACTTCCGCCATGCCGTGGTGCTCGTGCCCGATGGGTCGGAATGGGCCACACTTTGCTCCTTCGTGCAATGGCGGAAACGCTATTTACGCTGTGGCGGTCCGGTCAGTCACTTTCCGCCAGGGTCGTAATGAGGGCCAGTGTCTGCTTACATCATACGGGCTGGCAGTGTTGTGCGCCCCAGCCCCACCTAATTATGGCGAATCGGTTTCGCTCCCGGCCTAACACACTGGCGGAACACATTACAGCCATATTCTTTGGGAAGGCTCTGGCATTTAAATAGTTATCTGCGTGATCCTTTGGCTGTATTAAAGGCTACATTACAATAGATTCGTTCAAGGAAACTGTAAATTGCCCTGCACTTACTGCAAAAAGCAAGTATGGTGTTTAACATGCGTTCATATTATGAATGTTCACTTGCACGATCGGAATGTCACATGGTCTAGTAGGATGGTTTTGTTTTGTCCTCACTGTTCCCACGCCCTTTGTCTAGTTGGCCTTGAAACACATTGGCCCTCATTACGACCCTGGCGGAAAGGGGTTTACGCCGGCGTAAAGCATGGCGTACCTTTCCGCCTGACTACGAGTTCCCGTAGCGCCATGGTGATTTTTACGCCTGCTTTTTGCAGGCGGAAAAATCCATGGCGCTACGGGACTTGTTGTTAATTACGCCACCGTAATTTACGGTGGCGTAATTAACGCCTTCCCCACTCCCATTATACCCTATGGGGCAAAAATGGGAATGGGGAAGGGTAAATGGGGATTGGGGACTTACCGCCCCGCCAACCTCGGAATGGGGCGGTAAGTCCGCCAACCCCCATGGCGGAGTTGGCAGCTTAGCGCCATGGACCATGGTGCAAATTGCACCATGGATCTCCGCCAGGGTCGTAATGAGGGCCATTGTCTATAGGCGCGTTATAAATAGCCACAAATTAAAATATAGTAGGTGTGGCGAGGGAGGTCACCTAAAATAAAACAGAGCTCTTGGATATTTAGCAAACGACATAAGCATGTAATAACTTTAGGGAGATGCGAAAGTTTGTACACTCACATCCTTGAAAATGTCGATCACGAAGGCATAGCATTAGAGGAATAGTCCCATTATGTGTGCATGGCCCCTAGAGCAGTGGTCTTCAAACGTTTTTGGCCTGGGCCCCCTGAGCAAAATGTGGACAGGCCGGAAACCCCCAAAAATGCCAAATGGACAGTAAGTACAAATGGCTATGAACAATCGCGTGCCGTTGCCGTACCCTGCTCCCAGTATAGTCCTGTGCTCCCCCACCTGCTCCCATCACAGTCTCTGGACTCCCTAATCCCATGCCTAGCCCTGTCCCTTTCTCACCCCCACCACAGTCCCTGGGCTTCCCCCACCCTGCCCCCAGCACAGTCTTTGGGCCATCAGTGGCTCGTGAATTTTTTAAGCGGAGGGGCCTAAATATTTCCGAGATATGCCATTGTGACCAAGCGTAGTGAGCGAGTCCAAACCAATTAAGGTGGGTTCTACCCCCGGGACAATTGTTTAAATAATTAGTCAAAATGCTGCATTTTAGAGCAGCACACTTTTGTTTAATGAACCCTGTTTACCACTCTTACCTCCCATCCCTAAACTGCACAGTTTATTAACAAGTATTTCTAGAACGAGGGTCATCATGTGAGTCAGTAGAAGGAAAGAAGACGCAGCATGTGTACAAATCTCTTTGCAGGTGTCAGGGTGGATGCTTCCTTTTTTAGGCTCACTTGTTTTGGACCTGCAATGGTGCTACTCTTTCAGTATCTGCACACTCGCCGTTGGACTGTCAAGCACCTCGCATTAGAAAAGTCACTACCATTTAAAAACCAAAATGGTACCTTCATTGTAAGGCTAATACTTGTCTCACTCTTGCAATGACAGACATGGTTCAGTATTTTAGTGATGGTGCCCTGTCCTGAGTGAGGTGCATTTTTTCACACCATACCCACAGCAATCATCACTATTATTTATTGCAGCGGTGGCATTCCTCTCTCATTTGATGGTACTTGTTTTTGTAATGTTTCACTGGTCACCTTGCAGTAGTTGTTACATATAATTGTGCTTGTATCAGCACTACTGAGGAATACCTTTCTGTATTGTAGTGGCGTGTCCTGTGTGAGGTGTGCTTGCGTCATTCTTGCACTGAAGAACGCATTTCAATATTTGAATACAACTGGTTTGTCCTGGTGAGATGTTTGTTTTAATCCCGCAGTATGAGTCGCCTTTTAGGGAATCAGCCAAAAAGACTGAGATTAAAAGAACGAATGGGAGATTTAGCCGAATTTCGGGCGTTCAAAATTACCGAACGCCCAAAAAGATCGACCAAATCCCTTATTCGGTGGCGGGGCATGCAGGGGTGTCCCCCACACCCTTGCTCACCATATTGTGAGTGGGGGTTGCAGGGGTGTCCCATGCAGCGCCGGTTCCCGATCACGGATGTGAAAGGGAACAGGCATTGCAGGGGCGCAGGGAGTCAGCAGCAAGGAAAGTAGCGGGGGTGGCGTGGGTGGGGACAGGGGCCAAGTCAGAAATGTTCAGGGGAGAAAAGACTAAAGGTTATTTCGGAAAAATAATCTTTGGACTTTTCTCCCTCGAACATTGCCATCTCGGGCTTTCAACTGCGATCTGCCTTTTAGTATTGCAGTTCTGGTTTGTTCCTGTGTGATGTAGGCTTGTTTCAATCCTTCAGTGATTTCCACAATTCAGTATCTCATTGTTCATGTCATGTTCTGGCTGAGGTATTGTGGGCCACTTTTACTTATGCCCTCTTCTGTATTGAGATGCCCTTCTTTTAGTCTTGCATCCATTGTCTCCTTTCAATTTTGTAATGCTGGTCTCCCATGTGAGGTGAATTGATTGTTGTCATGTAGTTGGTGTCATCATCAAGCATTGCAGTGATGGTGTCCTGTCTGGTACAAGGCACACTTGTGTCAGTCCCCCTAGTGGAGATGTCCTCTCTGGTGTGAGTTGAAATCATTTGTCTTCAGCAAAAGCCACCTGATGAATAGTGGTGTGCCTGAGCAGGTTTCCCCATTGACATCTCTGTTGGAGAAATTAACGTTGCACCTAATTTTGATCAAGAGTGCTCCCTGATTTCCATTGGAAAAAGCCCCACTAAACATATTGTGCACATATGACACCTAGAGAGCAAGTGCCCTGTGCTATGAAATTAACGGTTGGCACCATATCGCTCCTCATAAATCACCTATACATAAAACAACATTCTGAAGTGGCTGCTTGCGACATCAAGTTACAATATAAAAAAGCATTAATATTTGAACCAAATGAATAATTTAATAAATGTCTCTCTTTCCTTTACAATGCACTAACATGCAGTCTTTACGAACCTAAGCTGACCTGATTAAACACGTAGTGATTAACCCCACAGTTTTGGTTTTTGTGTGGAAAGGAGATAGGCCTTTGCAGGCACTACCTTAACAGTGGTGTCTGTCCATAAGATGGTGACAGCTGGTGAATCGTGTGAGTACCTGAGCATATGCATGGCAGTGGTTGGCTAACTATCTAATAGCTATAGCGGATTTCAACTCTTTTTAAATCTTTGAAAAAATGTCAGCCTG
This sequence comes from Ambystoma mexicanum, assembly GCF_040938575.1. Taxonomy (NCBI): domain Eukaryota; kingdom Metazoa; phylum Chordata; class Amphibia; order Caudata; family Ambystomatidae; genus Ambystoma; species Ambystoma mexicanum. The sequence goes on along the minus strand of NC_090935.1, from coordinate 1,177,982,221 downwards.
AGAATTAAAAATAAAACATAGAAAATAGGAAGCCCTAAATATGTTTGATCAAGCATATGAAGGTGGGTATCCTGTAGAAAGTCCAATTACAGAGCAAATCCCTTAGCTTTCCCAGCAATCGCTCTCTTTTTATGGTGCTCCTCAAATCGTCTGCATTTTAAATAACACACTTAACTAATGTCATGGTTTAAAAGAACATGCAAGTTCCAATGCCCAATAGTTTAAAAAGTACACTACTGTATGCAGTGACCCCCTGGACATGAGGCTGCGGCCCACCAGGGGGTCACGCCCTACAGTTTGAATACTGCTGCCCTAGAGCAATGTTGCAGTATAGTGTTGTATTTCGGCGCCAAATGAGTTAAATGCCAGCGGGCATCAGGCCAGGCAGGAGTGTCAGAGGACACCACCAATGGTCTACCACGGTGCAGGCACATGTGCGCTGGGGGGAAAAGATGTTTCAAAAAGAGAAGTAATACACAGGTTGTACGCTACCACTGACACTGCATTGTTTTTCGCTACCAAGATGACAGAGGCGGAGAGTGTATAGGGAGAGAATACTACAGAATGGCAACAAAGGTGGGATAATGACCCAGCGATCAAGCGCCCACAATATGCACAAACAAAATCTCTCCAGCTTCAATCCTTTTCTCAAACAAAGCCGCAGGACTGATTCTGTAATGACACGTTCAACATGGCGTGCCAGTATTTGTAGTCCTCAACATGTCAGACAGTGAAAATGTGGGAGATGACGGGTCTAGTGTAGCAGCATTTTGGTGACCCAGCCCTTTTGACATGATGGAACAAGAAGCTCTAGGTCCACGGTGGGAAAGGTGGCTGAGGTGCTTTGAAAAATAACGTGCCAGTGTACAGCGAAAATGCCTTTGATAAATTTGCTCGTCAACCTGGTAGGGATGAAGTGGAGGACCTCATACCTACATTTCTGCAAGACCAGTTTGAGTCCTGCGAAGGTCTGAAAGAAGCCCTATGTACCTAGTTTGACCCACAATAAAACAGAGACCATGAGCGACACATGTTCAATACCACCAGTCAGTTCACAGGAGACTCGATTGATGCCTTTGCTACCTGTCTTTGCAAACTATGTGGCTCACTGTGAATTCTACGAATTCACAAATGAAGAAGCCATCCAAAAGAAACTGCTAAGAGAGCCCCTTCCTCTTGCCACCATACTATCAATGTCAAGAACAGAAGCTTGAGCTGATTCTCGAGCCACTCAGATAGAATCAGGTAAAGGTTGCAAAGACGAGCAAGTCTATCAAGTCTCCCATGAGATGAGAAGAAGGTATCTGATTAACACAGACCCAAGAAGATATGGCTTGAGAGGCCAATGTTATCGATGCAGCCTACCATTCAGGCATGATAACGGGGTGAAGTGTCCCGCACTAGGGCAGAAATGCATCAACTGCGAAAGAGAAAATCACCTGGCCAGTGTGTGCAGTTCACTACCGAGAAGAATGGCATCTGGAAATTACACACAACCCAAACAAGATACTACCAACTATGGATCTGTCTCAGCAAGAAGGGACATAAATACAAGAACAAATCTGGTGAGCCATGTGGCAAAGTCACAGGCCAGTCCCCGTCATCTATACCATCTTGCTCTGATGGGAGAAATGATTACGCATACATGATGACAGACATGGTGTACTCTCCTGCGACCAATGTCGATCTACTAGTGTGTGATCACTTAGCCAAATTTGTCATTGACACAAGTGCAACGCTCAACATTATGTGCATAGCCGAGTTACAAACAATGTTGCTATCGTTGACAGCACCGGAATTGAGAGTGTTTCATTGGCCAGTGAAGAGACCGGTAATCAATCACAGAAAATTGTGGATGACCACCCAATACAACAAAAAGAAAATAACAGCAGAAATTCATGTACTGGGATCAACAATGGCTGTAGCAACGAACATTGCAGCCATGATGTTCAACAAACAGTGTGCAAAACCGATAATGCAACAGTTTTGCGCTATGTTTCAAGGTTTAGGGAGGCTCAAAGGAGACTGACCCGATGGTGTTACACATCGTCAGGCCTGTCACTCCAGTGGTGCAACACCCAAGGTGGTTGCAGATACATCTGCAACCACAAGTAGCGAAGGAACTACAGTGTTTGATAGATAATTACATAATCAAAGCAGCATCTGGTCTTACCCCATGGGTGTTACACATAGTGGTTGTCTCGAATAAAGGAATAGTACATGAGATTTGTCTGTGTGTTGGCATGAGGCAGGCCAACAAAGACATTAGTTGTGAGAGACATCCAGGAATGCACCTTGACGATATGATCACTTTAATGAACTGAGAAAAAATCTTCTCGAAGAGCAATCTAAACAAGGGCTACCATCAGATACAACTGGATTAGCATTCCTGATACAACACCACATTTGCCACCCACCTGGGCTTATTTCGTTAAAAAAGGCTACGTTTTGGCATCTCGTCAGCTGCTGAGATATTTGAGGAAAGCATACACAGAGTGATCAGAAAAGTGCTGCACTGCTTCAATTACAGTGATGATATCCTGGTGTTTGGGTCCACAATTTGAACAACATGATCAAGTGCTAGGACAGGTATGTGTGACACTGCAGGAGGCAGGCCTGACACTCAAGCATTAGAAATGTGCATTTCACAAGTCACATCTGAAGTTTTCTGGCCATATTTTCTCAGAAAAGGGGATGAGTACGGATCCAGGAAAGGTGAAAGCCATCTCAGAGGTTTCACTTCCTGAAGATGTAAGTGATGTTCGTTCATTCCTAGGAATGGACAGCAATTGCAGCAGATACATTAGACACTTTGCTACCACGAGCACACCATTGAGAGACTTCACAAAGCAAGGAATGCCATTTCCTTGGCATCCATCAGATCCATCAGATCAAAAATGACATTGCGTCAGTGGTCCACATGGCCTACTTCTATCCATCATTAGATACAGAACTGATGGTGGACGCTAGCCCCGTGGGAATAGGGGCTATTCTCACACAACACAAACCATGGAGAGAGTCCCTGAGAACAGCCATTACCTATGGCAGTAGACATCTCTTAGATACAGAAAGACGCTTTACGTAACTGGAAAAAGAAGGACTGGCCGTGGTCTGGCTGTGCAAACACTTTCACATGTTTCTTCTCGGCAAACCGTTCACAATATTGACTGGCCATTAGGCGCTAGTCACCATATACGAAATCCCCAAGTGCAAAATGCCCCCTAGAATGGAAAAATTGGGTCACTGACTACAGGAATTCGATTTCAACATCATACATAAACCTGGCAATGAATACAGCCTGGCTGACTTCATGTCTCTAAACCCTCTTCCCGAACAGACAAGACACCCATTCTAAGTGGAGGAATACATTAACTTCATCATAAAGACACTCCAGCTGGGACCAGGGGCTGCAAGTCTCATCTGTGAACACACGACATGTGAATGCACACTACAGAAAATATAAAGTCACATTAAGTCAATGAGATCGGGATCCATCTTTCCAGGAATGCAGGAAAAAGGAACAGTGACAGAAGATTTGTAGACATTCAAACAGGTAAAGGGCAAACATGCAGTGTCTTATCATGATAGGCACACAGATAGTTATTCCCTTCGAGCTCCGATAACAAGTTGTGAATTTGGCTCATGAAGGTAATTGATGATTGGTGGCCACCAAACGACACATCAGAGACACTATGTGGTTCCCATGGATTGATGCAATGGTGGAAAAGACCATCAGGGCATGTCACCTATATCAAAGCACTACGCAGATGGAAAGACTGGAACCTCGCCTGGATATCGGAGTTGCCTGAGACAATATTGAGTCAATTGGCAATTGATTTCTTTGAACTGTTCACAGGGGGGAAATACTGGCTTGTGGTCATGGATAAATACTTTCACTTACCAGTGATGCAGATGGTGCCTCTACATCTACCAGTAGGATAATACTTGCATAGAACAATATATTTTCATCATGGGGCATCCCAGAAGTACTGAAATCTGACAATGGACCTCCATTCAGCAGTGGGGAGTTTACTTGATTCACGCAGTATATGGGAATTAGGCACAGGAAGGTAACTCCATTATGGCTGCAGGCCGATGTCATGATCGAAAGGTTCTTTGGCAGTCTCAAAAAGATGCTACAACAAAACAAACTGTGCAACATGTCACTCAGACAGGCCCTCTGCAACATGCTGTGCAACTATTGAAACTCACTGCATGGAACCACAAGTCCGGCCGATCTAATATTTGAGAGAAAAGTAAGAACCCGGCTTCCACATCTGCCAAGCATGGTTAGTTCCTGCGATCATGACCTGTCCCTCGTGGACTAGACTTAGAAGCACTGCATGAAGGATTATGCTAATCAGAGGTGACATGCTGTGGTAGTCGTCTATACAAAGATGTGATCAGGTGTAAGTACATGAAAAGAAAGGCAACTGCAGATGTGATCCTATGCCCATGGTAATCAGGCATGTGAAGGGATCCATTGTGATGGCGAGGTCTCCCATTCGAGTGATCACTCGCAATGTGTCTCATCTAACAAAATACTATTAAACAGCAACTGAAGTAGAAAAGGACGATGCATCTGAAGGACTTACAGCAGATGGGCAGCAGTCAAAGGAAGAATGTTAATGGGTGATTCCAGCATCACAACCCATCCAATGTATCAGTAAGCCGACCCAGTTTATCGAAGACATTTTAAAATTATGGACCTGCACCAGGAAGATGCTTGTTTCGTCCCTTTGCCTGGGGAAGATGTTGTGTCCCATCATCAAGCGAGTTAAATGCAGGTGGGTATCGAGGCCTATGCAGAAGCATCAGTGGAAGCCACCAATAGACTGCCGCAATGGGGGGAAAAGACGCAAAAAGCCTGAGATGGAATAAACAGGTTGTACGCTACCACTGGCTTTGTGTGGTCTTTTGCTAGCAAGGTGACAGAGGCTGAGAGTGAATGGGGGAGGATAATACACATAATAAGTACAACGCTTTGACTTTTTGGGAGATTTGGGAAAAAAGATTAACGGGGTAATTCATAGATTTCAGCGCAGAGGCAGCACACGCGAGCAGCGCAGAGAGAGAGCGTGCGCCTGCCGTGTGCACTAAACAGCATTCTGGCACACTGCGTATTCATGGAATTGCCAAGCCATTTTGAGCGCTGGCGTAGAGAACATCCCGCAGCGGCAGTTACGCCCCCAAGAACGCCCCTTGCGCAAGGAAAAACCATTGAAATCCCCAATGCAGCGCAAAGGGCCGCGTTAACCCTGAACCAGTTAGCAGGGCCACTACACTGCAATCGTGCGAGCGGGGAACGAGTATTCCTGGGGGGCGTGGGAAGTTACACACGTGATAGGCCTTTGGCGAGCAGGGTACGTGTATTTCTGGGGTGCACGGGAAGTTTCACACGTGATAGGCCTTTGGCGAGCGGGTACGTGTATTTCTGGGGTGCGTGGGGAGCATTACATGCGACTTTGCTTGCAGAGTGGGGTACGTGTATCCAGTGGGGTGCACGGGGAGTCTCACACGCGATAGGCCTTGGGCGAGCGGGGTACGTGTATTTCTGGGGTGCGCGGGGAGTATCACACGCGATTTCGCTTGCAGAGCGGGGTACGTGTATCCAGTGGGGTGCGCAGGGAGTTTCACACGCGATAGGCCTTGGCCGAGCGGGGTATGTGTATTTCTGGGGTTCGCGGGGAGTATCACTCGCGATTTCGCTTGCAGAGCAGGGTATGTGTATCCAGTGGGGTGCGCAGGGAGACTCACAAGCGATAGGCCTTGGGTGAGCGGGGTACGTGTATTTTTGGGGTGCGCGGGGAGTATCACATGTGATTTCGGTTGCAGAGCGGGGTACGTGTATTCTGAGGGGTGCGCGGGGAGTCTCACACGCGATAGCCCTTGAGCGAGCAGGGTACGTGTATTTTTGGGGTGCGTGGGGAGCATCACACGCGACTTCACTTGCAGAGCGGGGTACGTGCATCCAGTGGGGTGCGCGGGGTTTCTCACACGCGATAGGCCTTAGGCGAGTGGGGTACGTGTATTTCTGGGGTGCGCAGGGAGTTTCACACACGATTCCACTTGCAGAGCGGGGTACGTGTATCCAGTGGGGTGCGCGGGGAGTCTCACACTTGATAGGCCTTGGGCGAGTGGGGTATGTGTATTTCTGGGGTGCGCGGGGAGTATCACACGCAATTTCACTTGCAGAGCGGGGTACGTGTATCCAGTGGGGTTCACTGGGAGTCTCTCATGCGATAGGCCTTGTGCGAGCGGGGTACGTGTATTTCTGTGTTGCGCAGGAAGTTTCACACGCAATTTCGCTTGCAGAGCGGGGTACATGAATTCAGTGGGGGGGGCGGGGTGTTTCACACGTGAATTGGCAGTGTGGGTCCTCCCAGGTGTGCCCTCTACCCCCTCCCCAGCCCCTGCAGGCAGCCCACACCACAGGGGACTACCCTGCACCCCTGGTCATGTCCTGCAGGCAGCCCATCCACCATGGGCATGCCCCCCAGCCAGCCCATATTTCACCTTGCACTAGTGATCACCAACTCATGTCCTTCTGCACCCCCACCCACCCAGCATTGACGGGCACCTGCCTGCAGGCCCCGATTCATGTCCCCCGGCACCCCCACCCACCCAGCATTGACGGGCACCTGCCAGCAGGCCCCGACTCATGTCCCCCTGCACCCTCACCCACCCAGCGTTGACGGGCACCTGCCAGCAGGCCCCGACTCATGTCCCCCTGCACCCCCACCCACCCAGCATTGTCGGGCACCTGCCAGCAGGCCCCGACTCATGTCCCCCCAACATGTCATAAAGATCCACAATCATGGGCCTCATGTCCACGAAAATCCCACAGCACGCCACCCCAGTCTTGAGAGGCAATCAAGTCCTCAATCCACCCCACACTTAAATGCCTATTCCATGACACAAACCGAAATTCAACTATACACATCAATACATGTCCCTCACACACACACACTGGATGCCACTGATTGTCTAAATCCACTTTTTCACATGCAGTAACCCAATGAGCGAATACCACACATGGAAGTAAGAAATAAAAATGTATTATGAACAAAATGAATGAAATGAAAGCATAAAAAATATTTCAAACATGAAATGAAATGTATGTCCAAAACAGAATAAAAAAACATGAAGAACCAATCCAAAGTGATCAAAAAGAAAATGTGTCCAAACTCTTGGTCCACCAAATCAAATCCAAAGGAAATGTAAATTGTAAAATCCATTGATCCATGGTGATTAAAAAAATAAAATCCTCTCATAAATCCACTGTTCAACTATGTACACCGATTTCATCGAGGGTCCATGAGCCCAACGAAAGAAATGAAACCTATCCAAAAAACTATATAAGAAAAGAACTATATATAAAAGTGTGGGGCATAGTCCAATCACCCGAAAATAAAGCAAAATGAAAATGAATCCTAACACTACAAACTATATACAATGGGGGCAGGCTAGTCCAACAGCTCACTTTCCGATTCCCCGGGCCAGGGCATCATCGAACTCCTGGTCTATGTCCTGGAGGCGGGCCTCTTCCATGTCCCTGAGGTTTTGCAGGGACGATGCCATGTTCAACTCCAACTCCCTGCAAATTGCCTCAAGGCACTCGGCCCGCCTCAGCGCCCTGCACATGGAGTTCTCCGCCCTGACCATTGTGAGCCATGCCTCTTCCGCCCGTCCCGCTCCGCATCTATGGCCTGGCCCAACCGCTGCCACACGGAAGACACTTGCAATCCAGGGTCCTCCTGCCCTCCAGCCGATGCCTGCCCCTCTGATGTTGTTGGCCCCGAGACATCATCGCTCCCAACTTGAGCCTGATGCTGCCGTGCATGTGCCCTGCACATTGTTGCCTGAATGTCATCCACCTGCTGGGGTCCAGTTGTTGGGGTGGCCACCCCTGCTGGACCTCCGACTCCTGACTGTGGCAGGGATGTGTCCTCCACCAGCCTGGCTGCTGGGTCAGGGACAGCTCCACAGGGTGTCCGGGTGACACTTGGGCAGGAAGATGGCACAGAGGATGACCGGCGCATAGGGAGTTCAGTTGAGGAGGGGGTCGGCAGAAGCTGCAGCACACGGAGGAACCCAGCACTAGTGACCCCGCCAAGTAGGTTGTCACGGTCTTCGAGACATTCGAAATGACGTGTGCTGACCTCGCGAGAACCCCGCACATCATTCCAAATGTCACGAACACGCAACGCCACCCCACCCAGGACAGGCTCAAGCCGGTCCCGGATTGCCATGTCTGCATGGAGAGGAAGGCCAGTTGTGGTGCGGCTATCCCCTCCCTGAAAACGGGTCTGGACGAAGGCATCCCTGCTGGTGCCGGATGATGCAGTCACAGGATCGGGAACAGGATTACACACAGGCACCTCCGCGGTGGCCTGTGCTGCCTCCTGTCCCTGCTCCTGGACTGCACCACTGGCACCAGTGGAATCCCCCCCTCCAGGCCCCGTGTGTGTGACTTCCATGGCCTCCTCCTAAACCAAAACCCCCACCAACCTGGATGACTCCAAGCCATCTTCCTCCGTAGGCCCCTGTGGGGTCTCAGCTGCCCCTTCTGCTGCCGAGGAGTCCACCTCCGACCTCAGCCTCTTGGACCTACGCCCAGCAGCTGCGGCCACGGAGGCAGCAACAGACTCCTCACTCCCCGATGAGATGGCAACCTGGGAGGGGAGCTGGGCCTTGCCTCTCCGGCTGGCGGTGGGATCCCTGCCTGTGGGCTCCACAGCACCGTCTCCGCCCTATTCATCAGTTGGCGCTGCATACAGGGAGAGACAGAACACAGGCATCAGGGCACTGTACAATGGTCTGATACACACATGACAGTTACAGATGAGTGGCAGTCTCAAACTTCACTCATGGCATCACACTCCCCAACACACATATCATTACTAGCGACACACACGCGCAAATGAACAGGAATGTTCCAGCAGCCAGCACCATCCAGACACATACAACATCATGACCATCTGAAGGTTAGCCTGACGTCACATGAAACACAGGGATTGGCAAACACATGCACACACGCCACCAGACGTACATGCATCTGTACATCTACAACACCTGTTGCAGTGAAATCCTCGGCATCCATGTCACATCTGCCAATCAGCCTCCTACATGTCAGTGTCACATGCATCCATGGTGTATCACAGTGGCACACATGTCAAATACCCTCACACACACATGTACACCATGCACGTACATGAAGGTGGAACCCGCATCCATGTGTCACACCCCAACCATGCCATGGTATGGTACATACACAGATATGTAAACATGTGTGCACCCCAACATGCATTTGGCCATAATGCTTTTGTACACATACACCGTTGATGTGCCTCACACATGACTGGACTCATGCGGCAGGCTCATGTCCCTGTACATGCAAATCCATACATGGGCCTTCCAAGACATATGTGCAACCTGCACACACCTGCCACACCTCAACATGCACAGCATCCAATCAGTACGCATGCACACTTACCGCTCGACTCTGGACGGGTTTGCCTCCCAAGGACCTGTAGGTGGAGCACTGGGTCTATGCGTTCCAGGACCCTCATCTGCATGTTAGAAAGGTAGACCCGGCGCCCCTTTGCATGCTTTGCCTTCAGGAGACGCCGGGCCTTGCTGAGGGTCCTGGACCTGAAGTTCTCCCAGCGATACGGGACGTGTTGCAAGTCGCGGGCTGCCACCTCCTCCACGTTGATGGCAGCCATGATGTCCATCCAGATCCTCTTTCGTCCTTCATTGTCGGCGCGTGAACTTCCAAAGAGGGCATCATAATGCCCCAGGACTTGCTCCACCAGGATACCAACTTCTGCAGCACTGAAGCTGGTAGCCCTCTGCCTCTCTGGCTGGGGGTTGCCAGTGGTGCCAGATGGTGTTGTGTCCGAAATGGCAACCCCAGAGGCAGGTGTAGGTAGGCAACTGGGTCCTGGGGCTGGGCTGTGGAGCAAGGTGGTACTCCAGTCGGGAGTCTTCTGTTCCAGCAGAGGTGGTCACAGCAACTGGACCCCTCCAGATGGCGGATGTGCAGGCACCAAATAGCAGGGCATGTGGCCAGCAGGCAGGCAGGCAGCAGCAGATGGCAGGTGGGAGCGTGCTCGGGGCACTGGGGGGCAGTAATTCGGCCTTCTGGGCAGGAGCATGGTCTTCCGTGTGTTGTTGCGTGGCCAGCTTGATACGGAGTGATTTGGCACGTGAAAAAACAGCATGTTAGCATGTAATTCGAGGAAAGGCCCTTAGCGCGTAAGGGCGCCTGTGACGTTACACGCACGGGCGTTTCCCACAACACGGGTGCATGTTTATTGTACACGTGAACAAACTTCACGTCCGGGTGTCACTGCGTGTGATTGGAGGAAAGGCCCTTACCGCGTAGGCACCTAAGTGACGTCGCACGTGTGGGCTGGTTTAAAAGGTACGTGTAGGACGCCATTTTCTTGTATGTCCTTTTTGTGGAGAGCGAGCGGGTGATTCTTGTACTTCTTGTCGGTTCACAAGCGATTACTTCACAACGGTTCCAGTTCGTACTCCCTGTTTCCTCAGACTGCGTTCATTTCTTCTTTTGGCGGAGGTGTTGCCAACACGGACACGTGCGTCTTTTTCACGTACTTTTTCCAGGCAGACGGTGAGTGGCACACGTATTTACCAACTGTGGTTGCCCCCGTGTGTCGCGTACCTCTTCAGAGGTCATTGTAGGCTGCGTGTAACACGCGTACGCTTATTTTTGTGTTTCTGGGTGCCACAGCGTAGTGCGGGTTCATTTTTCCACGCACGTGGTCTACCAGGGGTTGCGTGCACGTTTACATTTGTTTTTGGGGTGCCTGTGCATTGCGTGACCCGTCATCTTCCCCCAAGGGTCACATACAGCCTTGCTAGAGCACTAGGGTACGAATTCCATCTAGTACCCTACCCCTTTAACCCCAATTGCCCAGGGCAATTGTTTACTGCAACTCCCATATGCACAACAACATCAGTGCCATGGTTGGGAGGCGACCAAGCAGTAAGGGAGGGAAAGGTGGCCGACCTCCAAAAGGTGGGCGCGGTAGGGGACGTGGCCAAGATGTGCAGGGTGCCCCAAGAGGCCAGTGTTTGGAGGACCAATCGGGGCCACCTATGCCCCCCCAATGGTTGTGGGAAATGTAGCTGACACCATCCCAGCTCAGCCCTTCTTAAACCGGCCCATATTGTCAACTGAACCGGCACAGGATGACTCCCAGGCTGACTTCCAGGTCACCAAGTCTAAGCCACGTGTGGCAGTGAATGTTGCTGTCACCAGGCCACATGGATCTGGGGCAGCAATGTCATCTGCTGCCCCAAGTAGCCAGGGTGAGGAGGCTGCAGGGGCAGCTGCAGCTCAATCCACCCCAGCTCCGAGTCTCCCAGCCGGGACAGTGTCGGTCCAAGTCCATCACACCGACGTTGGTCCTGCCAACATCACCCTGCAGCCAATGCCTGCACCGAGACCTTTGGTCATTGTGCCTTCGCAAGCTTACAGTACCTAGTCCACCTGCGATTCTGCCCCTACCAACCAGAGCGGCGTAAGCCACTCAGGATCCGCACCACCTTCCAAGAAGAAGAAGGGTGCTCTTGCACTACAGGCTGGGACGCCAGACGTGGCTATACACTCTGGCATGTCAAGGAAGCCTAGCTTCAATGACACCAAACTAGATGCACTTGTGGCCTATGTGTTGGCACATAGCCGTGAAATGGTGGTGACTGCAGGGTGCAAGACTATGCCTGCTCAACGTAGGGCCCACTGGCAGACCATGGTGAACCACATTAGTGCCCTTGGATTTGTGAGGTGCACAGTTGATGATTGCTACAAGCGGTGGAATGACTTGAAACGCAGAGCAAAAAACAAGCTGGCTTCCAATCATGCCTCTACTCTGGTGACTGGTGGTGGGTCTCCACCAGAGGACGACCAACTCACTGAACATGAGTCTGTTGCTGGAAACTTCGTCACAGAGTAACAGATCCAAGGCGTGGGAGACCTACCAGATCTTGAAGCATTGTCCAGTGAGTGCCCATGCATGTGTGTGTAATCCATGTGTATGTTGCTTGGGTGATGTGTTCTGATTGAGTGCCAGGTGATGGTGTGTAGTCATGACTGGTATGGGTCACCCATGTGGTTCCTCCAAACCATTCCCCGGCCTTGGTTTTGGGTATGACAGTATCCCTTCTGACCACAATAGACAATTTGCACCAGATTACTGCAGTTGCCCTTCAACTGTCATCTTGCAACAACATTGTTCATAATGTTTTCCTGTTCATTCAGCCTGATTGTTTAAATCCTTGCCATTTTCACGACGCATTTTTCTGCCCTGCTGCCACATATGTGACATGCTTCTGTCATAGATTACACCCCACAATGGCCCACATTTATAACCTTGTTATGGAAATGATTTAACCATTCAGGCTGATTGAGTAATGGCTTGCACACAATCATTTTTGGGCCCTGTTTGAATGTAGAACATGACTGTTGTCTTCTGTCATGTTGAAGTGACCAACCATTGATGTATCCACCTGCCTGCCATCACTGTGTAATTGAACACTGGATGTGTTGCAGCGTGTGGCACATGCGTATTTTGTCAAACTGTTTTGCATGTTTCATCTCAACATCTCCATCTCACATAGATGGGTGACAGTGCTCATTCACTACCATATGGCTGTAGTTGTCAAATGTACCATGGCTATGCTACGTGACATCTGTGTGATGGCATGTGTCATGTATGTGTATTGGACATGCCACTCACAGGCTAATGTGTGCTTCCAGTGTGATCCAGCATGCTGCACATGTGTTGCTTTTCCATCTTGGAGTCCTCAGTGTGTGCTTTTTGCCTCCCCTTCCAACTCATTGACAGTGCATGCATGCCAGAGTTATATTCACGTGGGACATGTGCAATTTATGTACTGGATCTCTGTCTCGTCAGGCCTATGTGTGTGCTATGGTGCTCATGCCTGTTTCCATTTGTTGTCTTTCATGTGTTTACAGGTGATGAGGCACTTGATGCTGTTGAGGAGGAGGGGATGGTGCACACCCAATAGGGATCTCAGCCACAACTGGGCACTAGTGGAGGATTTAGGGTGGTGGTGGGTGAAAACCCAATCCTCCTGCAGACCATACTGTCCACGGGTGTCTCTGGGTACACCTCCAGAGACCTCTATGAATCAGGTGTTGAATCTGACAGTGAGACATATGTGCCATCGCAGGTGAGTGTTTCTGGCAGGAATGCTGTTCTGTCCAACCCACCTGCACCGGGGTTAGACCCCTCGATGGGGATGTCAGTGTTGGAAAGTCCACCTGTGGCGGTTACGGATGCAGGGTCACACTCCACACTATTTGCTCGTGTTCCTGGGACAGTAGATCAAAGGAGGAATGCAGTCCAGCAGCCTCAGGCAGTGCCAGCACAGCAAGGTGCAGATCGCCTTGCCCCAAACAGGTGTGGTGCCCGTCAACGCGGTGGCCGTGCGCCACCAGGCAATACAGTGTGGGAAAACTCCATCTAAAGTATTGCAGCACAACAGGGAGCATTGTGTGAAATGATGGCTCAGGCAATGGATAGGGTGGCCACTTCCATTCTCCCCCCTGAAAGGCAGGTGGAGCTCCAGCAGCAGGCAACAGACTCCTTTTGCCACTCACACAGGGAAGACATGTTGGCGTCCAACAGGGACCGACGGGCTGGACTGGAGGCTCTGGGCGAAGCCATATCTGTAGAGTCACAGGCCCACAGGGAAGCCCTGAGGTTAGAACACAGGTTCTTCAGAGATACTCTGGGTGAACTTGAGGCTTCCTGGAATTTTAGGTCAGAACAGCAGCTGGAGCAACTCACACGTTCACTCTCAGCTGAGCTCCAGGCAACCCGTGTGGAGATCCTGGCATCACGCGAGGCCATGCAGGCAGAAATGCAGGCAACCCGTGAGGTGCTGCATGGGGATCTCCGTACCATCATCCTGCAGAATCAAACCTTCCAGACCCGCAGGGCTTTGCGTGGGCTGCCTCCCATATCACGGCCACCTCCTGATGTAGCAGCAGAGGGTGAAGAGAGCGACGGCAGTTCTCCCACTGTAGCATAGCCGTGCCGGCCAATAGCCCATGGAGGTAATTATTTTTTCTCCAACATCCACGCATGTGGGTGTTGGGATGCATCCTGTACCTCGTGCCTCCTGGGTGGTCTCCCCTCACCCCCCCCCCGGTCCACACATGGCCATTTTTGATTTTTCTTTTTATTATTATTTTTTTTTACAGTGTGTTGCTTTGTGTGTCTCCCGTGGGCATCCACTGTGTATTCCAGCTGGGCACATGCAGACTTGTCCTGTCTTTGGGTTAGATGCTTGGTTCCCTGACACACACACCCCTCCTGCTTCCCCTTTCCCTGGGCTTGCAAAGAGTGTGTGGGAAGTCTGTAGTCAAAACTGTGTGTACATCCTAGTGGGGATTGTTGTTGGATTCTACAATGCATGGTGTATTGATATGTGCTTGTGCATCCATGTCTTTCTCCTTATATACATGTAGGCTCTTCATGTCTTCAGAAGGCCGTCTCCTTTGCAGATGGCGTTCATGTTGTATGCAGTACACTGACACATTTGCCTGACAGCGACACTATGCAATTGGAAGGGGTCGATGTGCTGCTTTGGTCAGGTTGTGAGACTTGAACTACTTTAATTTTTTCCTGTCTTATGTTGCCACGCTTTCTTCCTGTACTGATGTTTTGTGTTGCTGGAAAGTATTTGTTCATGTGTGCTGTTTCTTATTGATTGCTGAGAGCATATTGTCTGTGGACTGTTTACATCAGGAACATTGCACTTTGTGACACTTGTGTCATGTGTTCTCCATTCATTTAGTTGCTTTCACATTGCATGCCAGCCATGGTGTGTTGGGTAGCTGAGATGGGGGGGGGGTTGGGTGATATGGCACTATTTTGATGTGGTATTTTGCAAGGGGATAATCTTTGCTGCTGCATGAATGTATCTTTTTGTGACACAGCATTGGGTGTCTTTGAGTAGGTAGGGATGCACACAATGTAACACTTCCAGGTGACCAATCTAAGGCTGGTATGGTTGTGACAGTTGTCTGTCCCTTTTGCCATCATCATTGATTGTCAGCTGGTATGTGCCAGGGCTGTGTGCACTCCGCAGGGGTGGGATTTTAGGTGAAGTAATTTGCCACAAGTTCGGTACGGGCTGCCTCACCACATGCCCTTTCACCTCCCATGCACAGCGGCAGTGCATGTGGTTGGGGCTGTGGGGGCACCACCATGTCCACCGGCACGCGCCGGCGTGTTGCAACGTTGTGCAGGACACATGCTGCCACTATGATCCTGCACACTACTGGGGGCGCGTATAGCAGCTGCCCACCAGAGCGGTCAAGGGAGCGAAAGCGTGACTTGAGCACTCCGAATGTGTGCTCCACTATGCCGCGGGTTGCAATATGGGCTGTGTTGTATTTTACCTCGGGTGGAGTGGTGGGGTTCCGAATTGGCGACATCATGTAGGTGCTCAGAGGGTAGGCACTGTCCCCTGGGAAGGTGATAATGGTTCTCGTTAGTGGGGTTTTCCCATTTCTCAGTTTCTGATATGCATGCATGTGCAGAGGCATTTATAACCCCCAATTAGCCATGTGTCTCCATGCAGCCCAGCTTCCAGGTCCCGGTTTAGGGATGACGTTCTGAAAATGAAACTATCATGGCTTGACCCTGGTTGGCATATACTGAAGTGATTATTCCATTGGCATCACATACAACCTGCACGTTGATTGAATGCCAGTGCTTGCGGTTTCGATATATGTGCTCAGTGTCCCTGGGAGGACGTAGAGCCACCTGGGTGCAATCAATGGCACCTAGCACTTTGGGGAAGTGTGCCATCCCGTAAAAGTCCTGGAACACGGCCTGCCTTTCTGCAGGTGTTCTGGGCATGTATATGTGCCTGCGCACTGAGGGACGTGTAGTCATGATGGCCAACACCTGGTGTAGGCAGCATGACTTCCTGGCCTATGACACTTGTCCGCTGAAATGACCCAGTAGCCAAGAAGTGCAGTACATTCAGCAACTTTTTCAAGGGGCTCAGTGCTTGGGAGCACAGGGTGGGTGATGTAAGGTCATCCTCCCACTCCCTGACCAGTTATAGGATTATGTGTGGTGGAAACCTGTACCTCCCATACACCTGGTCATCAGGCATCCCAAAAAGGTTGGTCCTGGGTAAAAAAATGCGGGCCCTGGCTATCCTCCTCCTCCTGCGGTGTCCCACGACCACTGCTGCGAGGAACGGTATATTCATCGTAGCGTCTGAGCTTGTTTGTTGTTTGCGCGCACTTTTATGCTGCGCGGGGCCGCTTACGCCTGCTTCCTGCTGGCGTACGTGTTATCGGATTAGTGCCTCTTTTTTGGCGCATGCCTTTCCCCCCTTCGATTCCATGAATACGTGTTGTTGGCACGAGTGTGGGCGTTGCAAGCATTTACCTCCTGTACTTCCCCCGTAACGCCCACATTTTCGCGGGTTGTTCCCCATTCCACGTGTTACGCCCCATGTTCCACCCACTTTTGTTGTGTGCGCTGCGCTATGCGCGCTTTTCTCTGTGCGCGTAGCGCATGCCGTTTAATGACGTGTGCACCCACGTGCGCCACCCACGATTTTAGCGCACATCCCAGGATTTACACACGCACTGAATTCCATAAATCGAAGTGCGCGGCTTTGGCACGTGTGCGCTGCGATTTTCATATTTGCGCTGCAATTGTCCTCCTTGCGCTTTTCGGTGCACATTTATTCCATGAATCAGCCCGTAAGTTTCACCCATGATATGTCTGCAAGAGAGAACAGGTGGCCACCCCTGCAGGCCCTAAAACATGTACCTCTGCCTTGCATTGGCTTCTGTACATCTTTGGGCTATGCTATTGTTTTTATTTTCAGCATGAGAAATATCATGTTTATGTACATGTTTATGTAATTCCGCACATATATTCCTTTTTGCGATGAAAATAGAAAACACATATTTTTCTATTCTTTCATGAGCGAGACCCGTCATGCTGAAAATAGAGAACATGAATGCAGACCGCTTCTGCAACCTAAAACTGCATTGTTCACAATTTGTAGGCGTGTTGTCAATTTTAACAATTGAAAAACGATGCATATGTTTTGGTACAGGAAAGTAGCAATGCAGAAAGTTAGCAGTGTAAGAAGGTAGCAGTGCAGGGAGCATTTCTCCTCGATGGAGGGGAAGCCGCGCTTCAGGACTTTCTGGATATTCTGCGGGGCTGTTGGCTTCAGAAAATGTCATCCATCAAGGCGAACAGCATATATTCACTGATCACTGAATTTCTTAAAGGGTTACCCTTGACTGTTCACTTGCCAGCCTGTTGGGGGACAATCGTGTTTAATGCCAAGACACTACCAATGTACAGAGGACAACTTATGGTTTAGGGAACAACTTTAAACATTGCCATTTCAGAAAAGTGTGTAACAAGACATGGTTACTTAAGCAACAAAGAATCAAGTATGGTAAAGTATATAACCAAGTTTACTGCCCAAATGAGAATTGGACATGCACACCATTGCTAGTTTGCTGGTAGTCCTCCTCCACTATCTCACAAGGAATCTTCTTTTGGAGCGCTCACAATTTTAGGTGATGCAATCAAAAGGCCACATATCTCCCCTCTTCCTGATTGGGTATCCAGGGTGAATGTGAGGCTGAATGGAAAAAGAGTGGGGATCAGTTGTTGGTGTTTGGCTTTGAAAGGTTTCACTCCACATAGTTTCCAAGATTTTGGTATTTGCCATTTCTTACAATAACTTTCACCTCCTTGAGATAAGGACCTGCCTCTCGCTTGACCCTATGACCCATGAAGGCAGCACCTGCCTCCCCTGTTTAGATTCCAATCTCTGCTCTCCCCCATTTTGATAGCCCCCTCTAGTGCCTCAAAAATTCTAATAGGTTTGAACCAATCGTTGGTGGAACTACACAAGTCTGGAGGTAATTTTATCCTCAACTGTTCTTATTCAACCACTTTGACATCCTTATCCGATTTGCGCATATCATAGGCAGCTTTGTTCCGTGCCTCTCTCTCCCTAATTCAAGCTTCCACAATTGTCTTCTCTATATCCCTCATGGCTTGTCTGGTAAGCCATGGAGCACACCTTTGTGTAAGGATTCTTTCTCCTCAACATCTCAATGGGAGAAGCCACCATAGTGGAGTGTGAACTAATTGCCTCTAATCTTTGTCGATACTCAGGGCCCATTTTTCACACTCTCCTTACTCTATGTGACTTCCCCACACCCCATTTGTTTGGGGATTAAATATTGAGCTGGTGTGACCCTGTTCACCTTTAGAAACCTGAAAATATATTCTAATTTGAATTGGTCCATATTTTACATTAAAAACATAGTTTGCCATCAGAAGTCAAATCAATGCAGTCAATTGACAATGTGCCATATTACGTGTTAGGCAGTAATTGCTGAGGGATTACCACCAAACTTGATTAGCATCATTGACACTTATAATAGTGCAAAATTGGTCCCAATTTTTAGAGTACATATAACTCTGTGGACATTTTGGAGGAATTACAGTGGGTGGTAGTTTCTCTTGCGGTAAGCTAATACATGTTTTGGATGTAACATGTAGGAGATACCTGCAGCAAAATCTTATCTACCACCTACCACCAATCTTGGATTTTTTTAAGCAGTTCTAGTTTAAACATTTCCAATGCTTTATGTTTTATTGGAGAATTAAAGTTGTTTTTTGCTTTGTATTTTTTATATTCAGGTTGTTGGGATCGTCAATATGTGATTGACCTAATTCAGCAAAAACAGTTTCAGTTTCATTTTCCTCATTAATCTGGATAAATCAATTTCTTGATTTATCTTCTTATTTTGGAAATCAATAGACTAAATACGTTGAACTATTTTCGACAGCAGAATACATCCGACCCTATGTCATTTTGCGCTGTGCAAATGTAATTAAAATATACAATGGTTAAATACTACACAATAATAACCTGGAAAACGGGTTGGATCTTAATGATCAGTTTCCTTCAATACATTTATGTGTTAGCATTCTGTTACTTATAATAAAGTCATCTATTATCCCATCAATTTTTTAGAGAATTCAGGAAAGGAGGTCCCTGCACTCTTGATGGCGTTTATTTTCTTCCTGAAACATGTTGAAATATTGCAGGAAACCAAATGTTAATTAATCTCATTTCAGAGTAGAGGATTTATGAACCTCCTGTTACATTTTTATTTTTGCTTTTATGTATATTTCTGAATTTCTATTTATGACTCGATGATATATAAACAACTTTTGTTTGAACAAATTAGATGTCTTGTGTTAAATCTGATGTGCAAAGTTGGTGAGAGTAATTTATATTCTTAAATTGATTACACTAGTTCATTATTTACTCATATTTCTTACAGTTGACATTCAATTAATTAAGATTGGAATTAAACTAAAACAACGCTGTCCAATTTTTACTTACTTTCTACAATTTAAAAAAAAGCTGTACTGGGGTTTTCCCCTAAGCATGTGCTACACTGTTCCTACAGGGGTATCCTGCTGGACTTTCTTGTTCAATTTAGACATAGTGTGGCTTTAGGCTGTGAGCCACTGTAAGTGTAAGTACCAATACGTTCCCTGAAATATTGAACTTAATAGTTGAGTGTGGCCCTTTACTGTTTATTTTTCCTTCTTTTTGTTCTACCAGCACGGGGAGGCAGGTAAACACCTGCAGAGGTCCTTCACTTCCAGCGAGGTCCTGGGTGCTGGTGTAGCTGGCAGAGAGGCAAGACTTGCTCTCACAGCAGGTCACACCCAATTTGCCCTGGGAGTGGATGGGGAGCATAGGTTGCCCCTGCCTTAGAACACTCAATCTTCACCTCACTGGCAGAGGGCTCTGGAAAGGTCAACTGTCCTAAAACAATGTTCAAAATGAACCCTTCCTGCAGTCCAGAAATGAATCAAAGAAGGGGTGAGTGACCCCCACCCCCTTTTCCCCCTTTTATAGGCAAAAGTAAACAGGGTATTAGACAAAAGCAATCCTGCTTTAAGGGTTCCTATCCCTGTTCTGTTCTAGTGACAAATGGACTTTGGCTTCTTGGATAATACCCAAAGTGTTTTGAGCTAATGGAAGTGGAGGAGGCAGGAAGGAGGAAGAGGTACAGAGAGAAACAAGAAGGTGGAATCCTTTCTAAACTGTGCTGATCTCCTTATGGCTACATTAAACCCTCCCCTTCTCAGACCCATAGCATCAAAGGCCCTTTGGCATGCAACACCCTGGTGTGCAGCCAGTCCTTTTGTTAAGGGTGTGCCATTTGATTCTTGTTTCCCAGAGGAAGCCCGACCAGCCGCTGCTGAGTGGCTGTCCCACTGAAGAGCAGTGTTACCTGACATGACAAAGGATCAGAAGAGAGACATAGTCTTTCAGTCTCTTGTTCAGCTGGCTTACCGCAAACCTTCCACACCTAACCTGGGCTCTCAGTGTTGACCTGTTTATGATTCCAATCTGATTTGGCTTTAATAATTATGTGAAGTACCAGCCACCATACCCAACTCAGGATGGCTTATGTTTAAAGATTAAACTGCCACCAGGATGATCATTCCTCATAGGTAGGCAGTTTTGGAACAAAGGTACCAGTTTAAATACAAAATATGCATTCCAGTTACATGGCTGTTACATCAGCTGTAAAAAGGGAACCTGTGAACTTTGAACCTGCTCTATGCAACTGGAGAGAAGGTGATGCAGATCAAGAAGCTGATGCAGCATGGCACATGTCTCAATTTGCCTTTGACATAGGGGTTAATGAAAGGGAGTCTGGTTTGCAGACCACCGTTTCTGAGATGGAATTACCTGCATCATTTATTAATTAATCAAAATTTAAAAAGCCAGGGCTTCTATACCCTCACCAGATACATTTCCTCACAGTAGCATTGCCACTTATAAGCCAGAACTACTGGTTTTCAGTATAGTTTGTAGGGAGATAGCATGTCAGGAGGGACACACAGCTTTGGCTGTTATTTGGTTATTGACCTACTCATTGACTACCCATGTCCATGCTTTGTCATATGGCCTTCCCATCCACAACCCACCCCTTCTCACATGAAACACATGTTCATGAGATCTCACTGAGATAGTGCTATCAAGCTGTAACCTCAAACAACACTGATGTGTTTATGGCCTTCCATGTTCTTTTCTAAGCACCCTGCTGAGTGTTGTGAAGGCATCATGAAGCAAGAAACAGACAGCAGACTTATATTTCAAACTAAAACACTTTATTAAATTAAATGTCAGGGTGGTTGAAGGCCTATCTTGCCCTATGCTAAGATGAGATTTCCCTTTTGGTATGAAACTAAGGGAAGTCTCAGTTAAATAGTACCACTTGAAAGTCTGTCTGTGTCCAAAACCTATACTTGGCCTCACCATTTAGACTAACAATGTGTAGGGATGTTAATAACTAAAGAAGCAAAATTCATCTCAATGTTTGGTGCCTCTTCCAGCTCTCAGCTCTCTTTCCTCAAGTTTAAAATAGTCTCAGAAAAGTCTCAAGATTACCTATCTCAATCTCCAAGCAGCATAGTTCAAGATAATTCCCAGGGTTCCCTTCCTCATGTCTCATGCAACACAGTTCCAAACAAAACGGGGCCTTGAGAACTCGCTCTCATGACAACATGAACATGTTTTTAAGTCTCAGGATTCCCTTCCCCAAGATTTCACTGTAGCACTTACACTTATTTCATCCACTTAATGTTCAATACCAGAAAGCAATAGGTCCACTTCACCCACGTTCCAGCTTACTTTACCAATGGTTTCACAGTTCTTCGTGGCTCAATCTCAATTCCCTTTGCTTGTCATCATTTAGGGCTCTCTGGCCTAGGTGTAATTGTCAGACGGCATGGTCCACCCTTTACAGGTACACAACCAAAAACCCTAGGCTTCTCCCTGGCTTGATTTGTGATGTCTCTGATCTTCACAGTGGGGAAATAACTGGTCTATGGCACTTGTATTCTTCTTGGTTAATGTAACACTCTTCTACATCAGTCTTTGCCTTGCCACAGACTTATGACTCTCTCTAACGTTGGTAGTTAGAATATTCAAGTCTTTGTTCAATTTTCCATATCCTTTAATTCTGCTCACAGTGCTGATATTCAATGGCCCTCATTACAACCCAGGCGTTAAGGGTTAACGGCGCCGTAAAAGGTGGCGGCACCGTTAAACCTTAACGCCTGATTACGAGGTCCCTTTGCGGGTTGGAGACTTTAACGCCTGCTTTTTGCAGGCGTTAAAAACTAAACCGCAAACGGACCTTGGTGCTAAGTACGGTGCCGCAATTTGCGGCACCATACTTAGCGCCTTCCCCATTCCCATTGAGCCCTATGGGGTAAAAATGGGAATGGGGAAGGGCCATGGCGGCATGGGGAATTACCACCCCGCCAACCTCAGAATGGGGTGGTAATTCCCCATTCCGCCATGGCGGAGTCGGTAAGTTACCGGCATGGACCATGGTGCTATTAGCACCATGGTCCAACGGCAGGGTCGTAATGAGGGCCAATATGTTAGTTTAACTTCAAATTTTTGTTCGCCATTCAATATGTTGGGATCTTATTCAAATATTACTTCTCATTCAGTTTGGTGTTCAATATACTCAATTGGCAGTTGCAATTCAGTTTGGTATTCAATGTAACGTGGGCTTACCTGAATAGTAATTTCCATTCAGTTTGGTTTTCACTATAGTTCACATGCACTTGGACCGTTACTTGTCTGTGGTCCCCTGGGAGCGCTCCGGTCTTGCTGTGTCCTCAGACACCGACCTGCTCTCCACGTTTCTACAGCAGCAGTTCCTGCTGCTCCCGCTCACCTTCTCCATATCCATAGCAGGGAAGCAGACTGCTACGTTCATTGGGCAGGTCACAACTTTCCTTTCTTGGCTTCTTGATTCAAAATAGAGGCGGACTGGGTCTCTCCTGCTCACGGTTGGCTCTGCAGTTCCAGCTGCCTCCAGGCCCTGGCACGGACTGTGTCTCTCTCTCTCTCTCTCTCTCTCTCTCTCTCTCTCTCTCTCTCTCTCTCTCTCTCTCTGCCTCACTCTCTCTCTCATCAGTTAGGCAGCCCCAGCTGCCGTCCTTCCAGTTTGAAGGCCCCTGGTCCTGCACCCACCAGCTGTATTTCCTCTGGGATCGATGCCGGTGTTCAGACTTCTGAGTTTCCTCCCGACACAGCGGTTCTCCTCTTCCTGCATGTTTGTGCCTCCTCCCTTTATATTCCTGAGCCTATTAAGGGGCCTCAGGTGTGAGAATTGGGGTTGTCTTGCCTGCCCATAATTAACCCAATTAATGGGACATGCCTGACCTTCAGTATTGGATGTCTTCATACCGCACATTTTCGTACCCAGTACTATAGAAGGGTTTGTAGAAGGAACTGTGCATTACTCCTAGTTGCTTCTTCCTCTTCTCAGTACTTGGTGAGTAATTACTGACAAAATTAGGGCATGAATGGAAGTAGTCCATGAAGGCTAAGGGAAGGGAGGGTAAGTCCATGTTAGGGAAGGGAGGATACCATGTCTCGCCATCCGACCCCCTTACGCCAGTCCCCAAGGACCCTCTACCCAGGTGATTCTTCCTCACTTGTCCGCCCAAGGGTCGGGATCCAGAAGCAATGGCCCTTCCCTGGCCACCTGAGCAGAGTATCCCTGGGGAGTGGTTGTGAGAGTGTCTTCTGGTTTCTCACAGTAGCCAATGTATTGCACTTCACTGAATTGTGTAGATTGTGAATGTGTGGCAAGATTGTTGAGGATAGCAATTACCCTGCAATTAGAGAACCTGTGACGATAGCCAATGCACAGCAGTCAAAGATCTTTGAGGGGAGCTGATATTTCGCATCTAGATGAACTGTGAAGCTTGCCAATGCATTGTACTAAGA
Source organism: Ambystoma mexicanum (assembly GCF_040938575.1). Taxonomy (NCBI): domain Eukaryota; kingdom Metazoa; phylum Chordata; class Amphibia; order Caudata; family Ambystomatidae; genus Ambystoma; species Ambystoma mexicanum. The sequence goes on along the minus strand of NC_090935.1, from coordinate 1,177,958,308 downwards.
AGATTTATGAGGGTAGCCAATGTGTTGCACCCAGATGAAATGTGAAGGTAGACATTGCATTGCACTCAGAGGTTTTATGAGGGTAGCTAATATACTGCACTTTGATGAATTGCCAAGATAGCCAATACACTTACTTGTACTTAGGGGAGCTTGTCTAGAGAAGCCAAGCCATTGAACCTAGATGGAGTTTGAGGGTAGCCAATGTACTAACAAACCCTGCTCCCCTCTCGCATGCCACCCATGTACCACACATGCCAAAGGGCCAGCCAAACTACACACCAAACACACAAAACACACATCCAACATAACAAACATTTGAATATAAGAAACAAATCCCAGACACTTGGCCTTACCCTTCCGGATACAAAAAGCCAGTGCACACAATCAAAACTCACTTAGAAATCTGACGTGCAGAGATGTCAGTTTCTCCTGGTTCGACAAGCATAAGCAGGAAAAAACAACCTCTAGTCTGTCCCTCTTCCCTCACTAAGCCCCCGACCCTCGTTTTTTACAGAACTATGTAAGCGCCTGGAGACCATGTCAATGGTAATGGTGTAGGTATAAGACAACTTAACAAAACATAACATAACATTTTTTCCACTTCTCAGAGAATTGTTTCTTTTCGTGACTCAGGGATTCTGTAGGGTTTTACATGTGCCACTTTCCCTTGGGGAGTTCTGATTGCATGAACAAAATCTTAAAATCACCCAGGTTGGTCATTGAAGACATCGGGGAATTGATCTAAAAAATCCTTAATGTTAAAGGGTTAATTCTGAAGAAATAAGAATGTCTCTTGACCCACCTTGGTAAGTAATGTGGAAATTGATATTGAAGAGCTTCCTGTAGGATGTACTATCCATTCTTTTAACAAGTTAATGTGTTATAGCTGAGTTTTCTGTCTCTGATCTGGTTGAGACACCACATCATTGCAGAGGCCTTTTTTCTATAATTTCATAAGTCAAAAAAGGGAGCAGGCACTACTCTCCAGAAAGAACATAACATGATAACCTGTTCTGAGATGAGAGTTTGCAGCACACGCTTTTTGCTCACTGTACCTTTCACAGATGGGAAATATCCATTTGCATATCAGTCTTTGTCCCGCCCACATGGGCAGTCCAGCACCAAAATGCTATGGCAATTCCTCTCTAAACAAGAGTACCAACAGCAACCCCATACATTTGTTTCAGCCTTGTTGAGCCTCATCAGTGAGGTGAAGCTGTGCCTCTCTGAGCACATTGATCAGGGAGTCCACGTCTGGTTGCCCCCAGGTAACGAAGGGTGATCAACCCCAAGTTCCTTGCAAATATTTCAAAAAAGGTAGCAGGCGCGCCTCTCCAGAAAGAACATGGCATGATAACCTGTTCTGAGATGAGAGTTTGCAGCACAGGCTTTTTGCTCATTGTGCTTTTCACAGATGGGAAATACCCATTTGCATATCAGTCTTTGTCCCGCCCACATGGGCAGTCCAGCACTGAAATGCTATGGCAATTCCTCTCTGAACAAGAGTACCAACAGCAACCCCATACATGTGCTTCAGCCTTGTTGAGCCTCATCAGTGAGGTGAAGCTGTGCCTCAATGCAATTACCACCGCATTTACCGCCACGCCCAATCTCGATTTGGGTGGAAAGTAAGAGCTTTTTGTTGGATGTAAAAATCTCCCCTTTGCATCAGTTTTTTGCTAACAGCGCCAAGAATAGCTTCTGCATTTGCTCTGTGTTTTCCTGCTTCTTCTCCGTAGTTTTGCTGGGCCAGTGTTACAGCGGTTTCAGCATCGCTGCTGGACTGCACAGTCCAACTCTCCTGGGTCATGCCACCACTGATGACTGGTTTTCTTCATCTGGTTTCTTCTTCCTTCAGCTCCTTTAGAACATCTCACACTCACCAGCTGGTTGTTTCCTCCCCGTGGAGGATCTCACGGTTTCCCTCAGCTTTCCTCTGCGAAAAGGGAATTTGTGCCCCAAGAGGGGAGCCTTTCTCTGTGAGGTTCTGCTTGCCACCATCCCTTGGGGGAATGTTGCATAGCGAGCTCACCTCCTTAGCCTCACAAGGAAAGGCTACCCCCTGGGGAGAATTGACTGAATCCTGTGATTCGTCATACTGTGCTGAGGATTTTTTACTCCTATATTCTGACTCACTGCCTCCGGGCCATCCCCTTGCACTGGGGTCTGTATCTGTACCCATACAAGGCCCCCCTTTTCTTCCTGCACTTATCTGACCTACCATGTAGGCTGCCTTAAACTCAGCACTTGCCACTTGCTGGCTGCACTACCACTTTTGTTGTTTTTATTATTTATTTATATATTATTTATTCTGTTCTCCTTTTGCTCCGCACTTTCCATTTCTCCCCCCTCCTTCCTTGCACTTCTCCCCCTCCCCCTCACCCTCTCCCATGGACTTGTGCGTTGTCAATGTCACTGGGCCTAGACAGATTGCCGTTTTGTTCTCCCCTGTTCCCCTCCCTTGCCTTGTCGTGCTCTGAAACACTTGTGTATGAGCACGATAGAAATAAAATATCAATTGAATGTGTATATCTTTTCCCCAGGCATCTGGGCGACCTGTTTCTTTCTAAAAATGCCGTGCATTGTGGTTTAGTCTACCAATGTACCCACTTGTTGTTAGTGTTGGCTCTTATGTATAGCTCTACTAAAACAATTACAATAACATGTTTTTTTTAAATAGTTATCCCTGCTACATGATCTGGGCTGCTAGTTCCAGGTTTAAACCAATGTTGTTGACATATTTAACAGGGCATAACACTACAGTTTGCAATGGATACTTTTCTGGTTAGAATCTTGTTGAATACAGAATCAAAGAGAAGTAAAGTGGAGGCGGTTTGAGCAAATCAAAGTTCAAAGGTAACAATTAAATCAAAATGGTGAGTATTTAGAATATGGGGATAAGAACATTTGAATACATCTGTAAAGTAAAAACAGTAGGTCACAAAGTTCACAGGTCTGAAACATCCCTCAAACAAGGTATTGTGTTTGTTATAAAGAATACCACTGAGACCACCTGTGTTTATGAATAGGTGTTTATTGCATATCGGTTGTGGACCTTATTTATAGTAATTTACATATAATTTGTTCATACATATTTCATCTTTTACTTTAGCTATGTTCTTCACTTCTTCTGATGAAAATATTCCGTTGTCAGCAAGGTCATGGATCTCGAAGAAAAAAAGAAATACTGTATCACCAGCTAGTCACAGTGTAAGCAAGCAAGGTCAGTTTCATCCACATCCTCTGGGCATTGCAGTTATTTAAGAAGAAACATGAATGCTGAGCCTTTCATGGTGCTTTGCCACTTGAATATATGAAATGCAAGATCACCACTGTTCTACTCTTTTCAAATAGCTTGCATTAGTTTGGCAGTAAGTCTGAGTAGTAGACGAGATGTTATCTGCTGGCATATTGATGGCATTAACCTCTGATTGACTTTTGGTTTGGACTTTATATCAGATGGTAAACTGATATAGAAAAAGATCTCTATTTTCTACACAAAGACCTGGTACTAGCAGAATTCAATTGTTCAATTAGACTCACATACCTGCTCTATTTATTCTGTTGTCTATGCCCCTGCTACACCATATTAGGTTGTAGATCTTTTCAACCACTCAGCGCTAATTACGTACTCTTACTAGTAATGAGAAGCGTGACACGAGTATGTGTGCTAGCTGCATCTGATTTGACTTGGAATGTTCTTGATTCAGATTAAGCATCACATTATGGATGAATGGCAATAGCACAATGTAAATAATAGTATATTGTTATATATCACTTCAATGTGGTTATTTCTGCTCAGAACTGCAACAATGGGTTTTCCAAATCAAGTGTACTAACATTTAGTGGCCTAGGACTTGGGCAAATGCTGAATCAGCCATCTCAGATGTGGCCACTTCAATCCGTTTCCTTCCTTCCTCGCCAAGGTAATTTATCTTACATATTTCATCTAGTGTTATAGGAGTTCCAAAGTAGCAATTTCACCATGACAGAAGAATTGCATGCATGAATAACAGTCAACATCTTCTGACCTTTAAGTTACACACTTGTGAAACCTAGCGATTAATTTCCGATCAAACAATCACAGTAAGGCTCCCTGGGGAGGGGGAAGGAGTGGAAAGTTGGAGGCCTCAGACAAATCCAATTCTGAAATCCAAGATGGTGGTAGACCCAGGTACATGGTTCAATCACGAAGCAGCTTAGACCCTACTACAGACTTGCAATTCATGTCCCTAATCGCATCCCAAGGGGAGGAGAGAACACAATAAACATTAGCTTGCTCAGTCAGAGAGTGTGGTGTGTTCCAAGAGGAGCTGGAGTAAGCTGTTTGGAGAGATTAGTGCACTTGAGGTTGGTTAAGAGGAGAGCTGGTAGACGAGCATTGGAAGTTGGACAAAAGAGGAGGTGCTGGAGTCTCTTCTGAAGAGTTTTATTGAGATGGTTGGTGGGAGAGAAATTAGGAGGGTGGACAGAGCATGTTACATGAAGTTGTGTTATGCTATGTTATATCATTCAGCGTTATATCGCACACCACTGACTTTTCATGGTTTCTAGGTGCTCAGGCATATCTGAAAAGGAAGGAGGGTTTGTTAGTGGGAGGGAAAGGGAGAGTGCAAGAGAGTGTTTGCTGTGCTGTTGGTAGCTTCATTTCAGAAACACAGTGACTGTGTGTTGGGTTTGGTTGTAGATTGCATGGGTATGGTGTTTGTTGTGTCAGTCTAAATGGGATTGTTTTGTGTGTCAGTGTTGGAGATTTAGTGTGTTATGTTGTGTTGGATGGGGTGTTCAATTTGCTGTTTGGTTTCAAGTTGGTGTTGTGGTAGATGTATATGTGTGTTGTATTTGGTGGTTGAGTGGTGTGTTTGTAGGAATATGGCAAATGGAACGTTTTGTTAGGGATAGTCATGAGAAAAGCAGGTTTACCCTTGTAGTTTACGTTGATAAGTTTAAGGTAAAACTCCATTATATGGTGGATGGCTATATTATGCTTTCTTTTCGTTAGGCCCGCACAGATCGGGTTAGTAGGTATTGTTGGTACAATGGATTGTGGTGTCTCTCCTTGTATCAAGGTTGTGTGTTTCTCTTTGATTGTACTTCCTGTTTAGGTTGAAGAGTTAAAAAGCCAGGCTTTAGTAGCTTTCTGAATTTTAGGTGGCATTCCTTTGTTCATAGTTCATTGGTGAGTGTGTTCCATGGTTTTGCTGAGGTGAATGAGAAGGCTGATCCACCATATTTCAGTTTTGAATAATGCTTTGGTTCGAGGCACATGCCATTGCTGGATCTCAGGGTTCGTTTTTGTCTGCAGATGAAGATTATTTCCTTGCATGAATTCCTCTCCTTGGCCTTGGATTGCTTGTGGGTTATGCAGAGTGTTTTGAAGAAAAGCCTTTTTTTGTCTGGTAGCCAATGTAGGGTTCTCAGTGTTGTTGTGATGTGTTCTCTCTTATTGAGTTTGAGGAGTAGTCTGCTGGCCAAGGTAGATGCCGTTGGTGTAGTCTGTTCTTTACATGATGAGGGAGATGACAGCAAGTGCTCTGTGTGGGATTGTAGATGACTTGTGGTTCCAGTGTGTGGCTGTTGTACATTAATATTCAGAGATTTGTCACTAATTTGGTAGATTCCCATTTCACTAGGCCATGGGATATGATGTTTGTTCAATGGGTTGCTGGGTCTGATCAGGATTACGGTTTAGTCCGGGTTGAGTTTAAGGCAGGTAGTTCTCATCCATTCATTTATTTGTGTGAGGCAGCTGGTAAGGATTTGGTCTAGTTTTCCGTTGGTCTTGATTTTATAGATGATTTGCGTGTTGTCTGTCGCAAGTGAGTCCGCGTCTTTTGATCATTTTGATGACTATGGTTGTGCAGATGATGAATAGTAAATGGGTGATGGTTGAGCCCCTTGGAACACCACAGGGTGGTGTGTGTGGTGCTGAGCTGAAGGGGGCTAGCCAGGGTTGTTTCCATTATTTCTGTCATAAAAGACTTTAACCATAGCACACCCATGTTGCTGATCCCTATTTATTGGAGTCTTTTGATGTGGGTTTAGTGGTGGACTGATTTCAATGCTGCTGAGAGGTCCGGTAATATTAATGCAGAGTTGATGTTGGAGGTGGCGTTCGTTTTTTGACCGTCCCAGGTGGATATTAGTTCTGACTCGGCTCCTCTCCAGGAGTGGTACTAATTGGAGGGAAAGTTATTGAGGAGGATGGGGTGGGAGTGTGGCGTTGAGCGGGTTTGAGGCAGATAGAACCACTACCGTCTGGGGAGCAGGACAGAAAAAAACTAGAGTAGATGATAAAATTACAAGATATAAGTAGGTGGTAAGAGAGATGCCAGACCTACTAACAAGAGGGTCCTGGACGTTTCTGGAGAACTAGATCAGTCCAGGGAAACATCAGAGGGCAGGCGAGTCATGCAGCAATACAATCCCATAGAAGGACTCGGAGGCTATGACAGGGATAGCAAAGAGGGGAGTTTTCCAAGTACCAAGACCCTGGACAGCAGTGTCAGAGAGACCATCCCTAACTCCTGTTGAGAGCCTTCCAACTTTATCTCAGCCTGCTGTGAAGGATTTTAGGACAGTGCCAATCCTGAGATGTGTTGGCCACAGAAAGCCCATATTGCAGGATATTAGAGGATAGCAGAAAGGCCTGCAGATCCCCCAAAGAACACAACCCAAAAACAAATGCAAGTGTGTTTTACCAGACATTAGAGAAGGGTCAGGACATGCCCCAAACCTACTTGGTGAGAATAATGCTAAGGGTAGGCAATATATAACCTATCACATGTATTTTGCACATAGTTATATATTTTTGCAAATAATACTTGTATAGATGTTAGCGTATAGGTGTTGCTTTAGGGTTACAAATCATGCAGAACCGATTGGTATAGATAACAGGTCGCCAGACTTTTTCTTACAGTGCTTGAAAGAGGGAGCCAAAATGTGAGACCAATTTGAATGGGGATTTGTAGAAAGAATTGTTTTGGGTTGTTTATTTAACCTTTTCTATAAAAAAAGAAAATATGCATTCATTGTCAAATGAAAAGGTCAAGACCATCCATATATCATCAACTTTTATAAAGATGGATGCTGCCACTTCAAAATTGTTTAGCAGGCTGGAGTGTACGAAACCAATCTGGACATGCAGCGTGAAGGCTGACATTGAATGCTGTCCAACAGTGAGCTGTAAATCTGTTGTGCAGATTGGAATACCAACTCTGCCAGATTGGAACTGATGCTTTTTAGTCAGATGTGTTTGAAAGTTTAATTTCAGGAATATTCACAGAGACAGGTGGAACCAAACTGAAAAGGCACTGTGACAAAATGGCTACTGCTCTAAGGGGAGTACAGGGATGAGTATCGGCTAAACCTTAAACTCAACCCCACACTGCTACTTAACCAGAAACTCCCAAGCATAACAGTAAAACACACACAGCCTAACCGGTATACCACCTTCACCTTTTATGGCAACGTGGGCCAAGGGCAGACCATAATCTTAGGAGGGGTGTGAAGTGACGACAGTAGCAAACCAAACACGAATAGTACAATGCCTCTAAAATAAAAGAATGTCCAGTCTAGGTTCTATAAATGTACACACTTGTATTATTATTAAAATTCAAATAATTCATAAGTAAACACCAACAAAACCCAGCCCCGTTAAGGAAAAACACATTTTGAGAACTGATATGAAGTACCTCTCTTGGTACTTGAGCAGCAGTGCTCATGCAAGTAATTGCAACAATGACACTGTTCAAAACATATGTCTTTTAAGAAAAAGATTAAAAGGGGATTACAAGTCACTATCTTCATAAATGTGGACCATGGTTACAGGGCCTCTTGACAGTACCTTGTTTGTCGTCTTAGATTGTGTGCCAGTGTCAGACTGGGCTACCCTGTGCTTTCCTTGTGGTTGAACTTGGCTTGCGATGTGTTGAGTCATATTGATCCATGTGGCAAGCTGGTTTAGAGTCTCTACTAAGATGGGGCTCTATGCGGTTCGAGTCATCATTCGGTGCAGTGTGTTCAAAGAGTCTAATAGATTTGGCTTGCGGTTCAAGACAATGTTACCACTGGGTCGGGTCAGCCCATGACAAAATGGCTTCCAGAGGTTTGAGTAGGTGTTAGAGTTGGGTGGAGGTGGGGTAATGTTGGTTTGATGCAGTGCTCGAAGATGTCGAGAGTCAAAGGCAACAAACTGGTATTTCGAGTCTAGGTGGCAAACAGCACTTCTGTTGTGAAGCAAGACCAAGGCAGGTTGAAGATGCCAGAAAGCAGTTTGAAGATGTCAAGAGTGCCAAAAACAGCACCCTCGGTCCTGTCGGCTTGCAGGATATCAAATAAAGTTTGAATGTGGTTTGGAGTTGTGGGAACAGGATTTTAACTACTTCTGGGCTTTCAGGTTGCTGGCAGCCCCAATCTCATGACTACAAGCCAAAGTGAGCCATACGTGTTCTGCTCTCCCATTCAAGAGAGTTAAACTGACACCTGCAGAGTTTCCTTCACTTCCAGTAAAGAGCCTGTTTCCAGTGAAGTTGGCAGAGTGACTGGTATTGGTCCACACAAGTTCACCCCCACTGTTTGCAGGGAGTTGCTTGGGGCTTGGCTCTCCTCTGCCATGGATGCCTTCTATTTGCACCTTACTCTTGGATGACTTTGGCATGGCTTGCACTCCCAAAAGATATCCAATACATTTGTCTTGTCTTCTCGAAAGTCCAAAATGAATCAAGGAAGGAGTCTGATATCCCTTACCTACATAGGCAAATTGTCAAAGGTCACTGGATCAAAGCAAGCCTTCTGTAAGGGGTCCAATCCCTTTGGTTGCAACTAATGACCATTGCCATTATCACATCATGCCCCCAGTGCCGTGTACTGCAGCAAATGGAGGGGACAAGAAGGGAGGGAGCCATAACAGAAAAGCAAGATGTGAAACCCATTTTCAGGGTCACCTCTGCCTCTCTGGCTAGTCTAACTGCACTCCTTTTGCATGCCTTCTGACATCAAAAACTCTAATTCAACACCCTGCTGTGAGGCTGGCCTTTGCTTTAGTGTCAATCATTCTGCGCACAGTGGCTCCGCTAGGCGTTTTTTGAGGACGCCATAATGCATAATTTGACGCTCCGCCTATCAGCAACACGCACGTGTTGCTATAGCAACACATGCTACCCTCTGGCTTTCTATTGTCAACACGCCAGCTGGGGTCGCGTTCACGGCATTTACGCTCGCGAGGCACCGCTGTTTCTTCGCTTCCTTGTGTGATAAACGGAGTACACGACACTCATTTGGCTCCTGGATGTAAGTGCCTCTCTGTATCTTGCCCTGCATTCTAGTTTTAAGAGTGCAACAAGTATATACATCATATAGGTCGTCTTTAGGTTTCTACGTGACTTTATGGCACTCTATGACCCCCATGGCTTCTGTAGCATTGTCTTTCGCGTGATTAATTTTTTCATTAATTTTGTCTGCATTTATCTCATTTCGGTCAAACATACGCATTATCCATGCCGCTTCTGGTAACATTTCATCCATTTCTTTATTATTTCTTTATGGCTCCTGCCTTTCTTTTCTTTGATGCATTCCTATTCTGGCAATATTTGGTACCAGTTATTCCATTGGTTTTGCAGGCATCTTTCCTCTTGATTGTTTAGGTTCACCTGAGCCCAGAGGATATTTATTCACAATCTGCATCAGAGATGTCACCGTTACATCATGCCTTATAAACACCTTTTTTTGGACAAAGGGGGCCCCTTTGGGCCAGAATAGAGAGCAGTCTACACAATTTCGTACTGCTCGACTTGTTTTGACAACCATCCAATCTGTGTGGATTTATTCACCTACTCCAAATTAGGTGTGGGTGAGCTGGAACCCTGTTTATTATTTATTTGTATCACTCATTCCTCTTTGGGACGTAGGGTCTCTTTCTTCTCTTTTCTTCTAATGATTCATGATTTCATTACTATTCTCTCTTCAGTCTTCTTTCAGCTCTTAGTTTACATAATTAGACTTTCTAATGTTTTATTCTTTATGTATACCTAGGCCTATTCATCTATGACCCTCTGTGGTTGTGAAGATCACTTGGTTTTTTGTATATGATTAGCTCGATGTGTTTATCTTGAGGAATTTTGAAGTCAGACTTGTAGTCTGTTCGAATGAAAAACTTTTTCCTCTTTTTAACTTTGTCATTTTTGGTATTTGTTTTACATTTTTATTGCAGCTGGAGTTATTTACCTTTGGGTATCTTTAGAAATCCATCTGTAAAGCTGCAGATCGGCTCCTTTATGTGTAAAGGTTAGTCCTTTTGTTTACTCACAGTTGTTGCTCCACCTTCTCGCATTTTATATGGGTTGCCTTCGAACCCCTCTTTGTGGGTTCCCCCCTGAAATTGCAATTATTTTCGCCAGGTTTTTGCACACTATTTAGTAGTGTTTTCAATTAGGTACACATATTAGGTACACATATTAGGTACACTAGTGGTTTATGTTTATATGCAGGGTCCTTGAAAAGAAATTGTTTTTGGGTCCTGAAGAAGGCTTTGGTCATCAAAATCTTAGACACCAGCCGAAACGTCAATCCACCTAATGAAGGAGTTGCCCAATATTCATATTGGTGGTCCAGTACATGTACACAACAATATGACACTGTATTAGGATTTATGATACTTCTAATATTGCCCATAGTATAGGTTCTATTGACGTAGATCCGCAGTTAGATTTACATGTATGTTGGGCTGACAAATAGTGGTCCCTCATTCCACTCTTTGGTACAGTTTCAACTTTTATTTACATAGGGTTGTTCAATTATGTATTTCACAATTATTCAATGTTTGTGGCTACACTTGACTGTGTTCTTTTGCCTGTTTGACTTATTTTTGAACACATATGTTATGTTTATTTTTCTCTTTGTTTCTTTTTCCACTTCCCCTTTTTTCTTTATGTGTACATTTTGGTTTTCAGTATTTAAAACTGACTTCATGTATCAAAGTATGTATAATGATTAATTATTGACAACATGTTTATGTATGCCAAAATATTCGGATTAAATACGAATATTGTTGTTTTTGAAAAAATTGCATTAGTAAGGACTGATTATTTATTCAGTACTATCTTGCACCAGCTAGTTGCAAATTTTTGGTATGTGACCCAATTTAAATACGGGTCCACAGCCTGGGCCTGATCACGACTTTGGCGGTAACGCCGGCGGTTTTACCACCTGCGGTATCAGCCCTACCGCCGAACTCCCCGGCGGTAATAGCGCCGGATCACAAGTTCGGCGGTAATGTAATTCCCCATTGAGCCCATTGGGGAATGCCCCATTCCCCATTGGGCTCAATGGGGAAAATTTGCACTCTTACCGCCAGCGGATTTCCCGCCTGCGGTAATAGCACACATTTTCAGCGGATTTCCCCCCAACCAAGAGCTTGGGTGAAATCCGCCGAAGTTCTGATTTGGCGGACCCTTAAATCCGGCGGTAATAGCACGACCGCAGAATTTAAGGGTTACCGCCAAAGTCGTGATGAGGCCCCCTGTCCTGTTCTTTCTTTTTTAAGGTAGTCGGATGAAAAATTGTTCACCACAACCTTTATTATTTTCTGGTTTGACTTTGCAGTATCTTTGCTGTAAGCTGCAGCTATATGTTGGGAACCTCTTCTTGGTACATCTTTGCTTTAGTAGTGCCTTTTTGAGGCAGGATTCCCAGGAGATCTCCTTCACAATGCTCCTGTGGCCTGTGGTGAGGTGTTACCTTTCCTCCCAGGGAAACAGAGGAAGACATCATCCTTGCTTTTGTCTCACTAAAAGCACTGCAGGCAGCCTGTATAGCCTTCAAGCTTTGTGAAAGAGGGGTCTGATCACCAGACTCACCTTTCAGAAACAGAATTGCCCACATCATTGTATCAATAAAAATCCCAAAAAGGTTGGGCTTTTACACCCTCGCCAGATGGCAATACATTGCAGTCACACTTAGTGCTGTTATGCAAATGTTATTAAACTCATTGTTATAATAAAAACCTGCAGAATTTAGCATGAGATTGCCTGGTTTTCAAAGGAATGTTGCATTTAAGGCTAACAATCTCCATTTCCATTGGGAAAGAGGAAAGAGTTGAGGTTGAAAACTCACTCAGTAGTTCCAAATGTTCTCCAAAATTAACTCTATGAAGGGGTTGAATTGAACATATCACAGAGTTCCACCTTTTTAAAATCTCAGAATATTTCTTACTTCATTAAGCCTGGTCAGTTTATTGCTATTTCTCTCATATTTCAGGAGTCCAGCACCAGATGTATTTTTTTCCAGCACTTTCGAGCACAGGAGGAGAATGCTGCAATTTTCTTTTATATACTTGTTGGATAAAAAGTTTAAGTTTCGACTTAAACACCTTTACTGCCTTCATGCCTGCAGTAGTCAGACCTTTCCCTTGCAATTCACAGTTCAGGATACACAATTTATATTTGTCATCGAACAGAAATGGAAAATCAAGAAGCAGTACGATGCTGGATAAGCGGATGATGTCTTAATTTCATGACTTCATAAAAGCTTTGCTTTCTAGCAAAAGTTAAATAAATCTAAGGAGGAGTTTCCCCAGGTAAGGGGAACCAGGTTTTATTGTGAAACAAACATCCCCATACGTGGCAGTCAGTTCATCCTGAAATAATCTGAACATTAAGACTGCAGGAATCAAATGTATAACTCTCGTTCCGTTTATTTGTTTCTTTTTGGGAACAATCAGCCTAATTCAGTATTTCGCAGAGGTCAGTTGAGTCTGTATACACACATTCTTTTTCACAACAGACTTCCACATCAGATGGTCAGATTATGATATTGCCACCTAACCTCTTGTGATTTACTGAGATCTAAGCTATGATAAGGTTCTCAAAATGTCACGTGACAATGTAAATATGTTTTCAGTTTTTATTCTCATAATCACATATCTGCTAACATTAATGGCCCTCTGTAGTGCAGCACCCTGATGTGAGTCTGGCCTTTGTTATGTGAGTGCCCCTTTAGCGCAGGTTTCCCAGAAGATGTCCTGGTGAGACCTCATATGCCATAGGGGAGGTGTTATCCTTCCTCTGAGAGAATTAAAGGGAGACAGCAATCTGCCTATTGTCTCACTTGCTTAAGTGGAGACAGCCAGGCTGTCATGGATAAACATTGCTCTCACATAGAGGGTCTGGGCTACCAGAGCTGACCCTTGTATGATATCAAATTGGTGTGACATTAATAATTGTGGGTTTTATCATTCGCCATACCATAACCAGATATAGATTATTCTTAGATAATACCCTTCCACCATACTAGTAAGGCAACAATTCTGATATTTTGAATCACAGGTGCAGAAGTTAAAATGCTACTTTTGGCTCCAGTGACTTTGGCTCACAGCAGCTGTCAGGGGTGTGCATGGGACCTTTGAACCTCCCTGTGTGTTAGGGAGAATTCTTAGAAATGTTCTAATTCCTCTCTACCTTAGGGACCCCCAGCAACTTTGCATCGTCTTAACATTGTGTCACACAGCACATTCAGTGCAGTGACACAGGGAAGTCTTTCAGATTTCCCAAAGGTTGAAATACCTCCTCTTGGATAAACTACTGTTTCCAAGAGCAGTGAAGTGAAATTTACTTTACTTACACTTTTTAACTTTCTAGACCCAGCACACACTATCTTACAATAGGGTTCTGGAAGGGTTACTTAGAACCCCTTTGTCTAGCTTCTCATGTAACATTTTTATGTTACCCTTTCATCAACGAATGGCTGGTGGCAGTGGTTTACTTTTAACTACCGTGGTGTGCTTTACCGGTCGTCTTTTTTTGCCATTTCTTTGTAGAAAGGTCCTTCTTTAGATTTTCTATGCGTGCCAAACAAGATTTAGTCCCTTTGTTCATTTTGTCTTAGCGTGGACAGGAAGCGAGGGGGGTGCCCGAAACTCCCTGTTCTTAGTCTCTTGGGAGACAGAAATGCACTCTTAGGTGATTGGCCAGCTGGCTGTCCGGCAAGGACAGCCACCCTGCTGGGTGACAGACAGCTAGGCTGGCATGAATGAGAGAAACCAGCATAAAAGGCGAGGCTTTTTGGCTTGAAAGGCGGAATAGACCACTGGACAAAGGAATCTGAAGAAGAACTTGGAAGAGATGCCTGCTGCAACTCATGGACCGTTGGTTTACCTGGTGAAGCCCTGCTGCTGTGCTGAAGCTCTGAATTTGTTTCGACTAGAGAAGCCCTGTAAGGATGACTTCTCCCCTTGAATTGGTGGGACAAATCAACTCCAAAGTAAGCCACCTGGACATCCTCTTGAAGCTGGTTAAATTTAAACTGCAGTTGCTGCTGGAAACCGTAGAGCCAGGGAGAGGAACATTAGTTTGTGTGCATTGCTTTTAAGTTGGCCAAGAGCTCCAGGAAGTTCTTCCAGACTCCTAGGAAGCAGGACTGACCGAGCCTGAGCCACCCCAAAAGAATGCTGGACCCCAGATGAAAGGAAAGCCCATCTCGACAGCCAAGAGTCCGCAGTAGTGCTATTTGCTGAGAGGCGATGAGCTGAAACCGCAAAGTGCCACTGAACAGAAGTTGGTCTTTTCTGTAGCCGACCATCCTGTTGTAGTGCAGGAGTCCTCCAGACGTCCTCCCTCTTGTCCCCACGACTGAGGCCCAGGAACACAGGATCTGCAGAGCTGCACAGGAACAGAAGCCAGCCAAAGTCCTTTCTTCTAACCAAAGGTACTGTAAAGTCTAAGAGAACTTACCTTTTGTTGTTTAACCTCACTTGTTCTCAGTATAGACTTGTCTTGGTTGCTTCTGTAGAGTTGCTTATAGCTTCTTTACCTCATAAGCCTAATTAGCTTCTAGCCCTACTTTGATTTCTTCTTATTCTACAAAGACCTCTAAAGCATTGTATAATACTTTGATGTACCTGCAAGAAGTGCTTCAGCTCACCTTGACTTTTGTCCAATTGACTTTGGCCTGGCCTGGCCCCCTGAATAACTCTTCTTCTCTCGGACTCTGTGTTTAGCCCTCCTTCCAGGAAGGGGTGAACTTACTTTGCATTGGGGGTTACCAAAAGTATTTACCTGCTTCAGAATATTTGTGAGATCTCTTGTTTTTTTCTAATCATCTTTTTCTTTGACATACTTCTAAGTATTGACCTAAATGGATCAGTGATATATTAATTACCACAGTGTCAGTGTCTGTGTGCCAATCCACATTTTTGCTGATTTAGGGAAACTCAGAGTGTGTATTTTGCAGTGTATTTGTGTGTTACTATTATATTGCCCCTTCTGAAGAAGGCTTACAACATTGACTGTTAAATAAATTAATAATACTTTAATAAAGAAACCTTGTGTGTAAGAGTTTATTTGAATACTTGTCATATGAATCTCTGTGTAACTCCCCTACAGCTCACATTGACCCCTCTTGAGATAAGCCTAGCTGCTCAACACGCTACCAACCTGTGTAGTACTGACTTATACCAAATGTTGGGTTCCTATTGCCAGGAGGTCAGCGTTGTTGTAGTGCACCCAAAGGGTACTGCAAAAGATCTTGCCTAACACTGTACCACTGAGGGAGGACAGCTCTTGGGAGGATAGGTCAGGGACAACATGCTCATCTTGGAAGCAAGACAACACTGAGAAACACAGGTTCGTTCCCTGGATCTGCACCCAGAAACCTCTGGGTATTAAGCACCTTCTAAATAACCAATTAGAATTAGAAGAGCAGGTGCTGGAGGTGTCAGTGGACTGGTGCAGCTAGCACACACATATTCACTATGCATCTGATGTGGAGCTTTACGAAAGGGGTCTGGAAAGCAGACTTCACCCTCCAGAAACAGAATTACCCATATCATTGTATATTAATAAAAATAAAAAAGCTAGGGCTTTCACATCCTTGCCAAATGGTACTGCCACAGTCATATCCTGATGCAATGTGGTCATTTCAATCCATATTGTTTTTCTCTGATCTGGGCTGCTTCCTGGAATCTACTAGCCATTTCTGGAATATGTGAAGTCCAGAGCATGTTTGTCGCGGTCAGAACCCTAGCTCATTCTGTTTGCCATTCCTCTGGGCAGTCACCTGAAGAATTAGAAAGAGAGACTGGTCCAGGACTGAGGCTGATATGCACCAGGACAGGCAAGGAGGTACCAATGTACGGTATTCAACGAAAATACTGTATTTAAAAGCCTGCATCACCCAAAGTCCCGCATTTTGGCACTATGAAAATGTTATATTCCAAAATACTAAATCAGTTGTGCAGGGGTTGTCCCTGCTCCCCCAATTCAATATTTTGGTCTGTGGGGGGGTTGCAGGGCTGTCCCCCGCATAAACAACATATGTTGCAGGGGACAAAAAAAAATCTCTAATTACAAAATAAAACCCTATTGTGTTCATGATTTTGTAGTTCGAGATTTTGGTTTTCGTTATTTTAACGTACATCCCCAATATACATGCATATCTCACTACTTTTGGGGAGCTAGGGATGGGATTCCCTTTCAACTCCCTTATACCACCTCTAAGATAGATCTGGCTCTGACCTGCTGATGATAAGCCACCTAACCAAGCTTGAACGATGTCCTCAGGCCCCTCCGGCAGGGTCATATGCATGACCCTGTGTGTCCAGTTGCTGTTCATCCTCCCCCTTCCCCACACTGTGTTGCTCCCATTTGCATGTCAAAGAGGGATAAGTGCATGTTCAGTAGCCTCAGAAGCTCAGTATGAGCCATGAAGTTCTCTTTGCATTTGTAAGTAGGGCTAGTGATGACCTACCATATATCTCCTTGTCATTCCCCAGGGGTTAGAGTGCCTGGACCTGGATGTCCTGCCTCATCTCGTATATGCTTCTTTTTCATGTTTCTGATTTTTAACAAAGGCACCAGTCCAATGCTGATGACATGACTAAAAGCCAGCTGGGCTAGTTGTGCAGACATACTATGAAGGAATTAGGAGTGAGCATCAGTGATGGTGAATTTGCTTCTGGGAAGGAATATTGTAGTTGTGCCGTTTTTGGGGTTTACATTTAATAACAAAAAGGATATTACTATCTGGGGATCTGCTAGACAGTGAGTCCAAAAACATGATGACTTTTTTTTAACAGGTCAAAGTTGGCTCTCGAATGTCAGTTGAGTTTTGAAAATGCCATGAATCATTCAACAGCATTACAGTATGTCCCTAGTTTGATCCCTCCTACCTGACCAATGCTATAATAGGACCCACATTGTTGCAGGGCTACCTCATTATTTTTAACTCAAATATTCCTATGGTTCAACCACCTTTGGATGACCAATGCTCTGTTACTTCACCTTATTCAGGGATTTATCAACTGGAAATAGTATGTCACAAAGGTCAGTTGAGTCCATAGACAATCTTCCTCCACAGCCTTCTCCAGCACATATACTCTTTAATGTGTGTCTAGCCACTATTCATCTTTCCTCTCTACCACACGGTGGGATCTTCATTTGCACATAATTGGGGTCAAGTGTTGGCCAGCATTAACAAAAGTATAAGTTTGAAACCTGAACGTCTCTGTATTTGCCAGTCCGGGTGAGGGAAGCAATGACCATAACATGTCCATTTAATAATGTCACTGCACTTACATTTGGATGCCCTGCCTTATCAAAGAGATGTGTTTCCTTTTCATAGTTCAACCATTTAACAAAAGGACCACCTAAATCCAGGTGAAATTGCATTATATCAGGTGGGCAGAGCCAGGTGATTAGACATATTGAAAAGGAGGGATTGGAGGAAAATTGCAGTTTGTTTCTAATGGAAATTTGCACGTACCCCAATTTTGGGATTTACTGTTAAGAGCTACACAGTAGATCACTAGACCGTGGTTACTGTATGTATGCATGTAGGTATGTATGTATGCGCGTACGTACGTACTTATGCACGTATTAGATTGATAAAGCACATGCCAAACAGGGAAGCAATGTACCCATTTTCGAGCAGGTCAGGTCACAGATAGTCAAGGGAAGTGATTGATTCCTGAAAATTCCTTCACTAGAACATATTGAAATATGTCCCAGTGATATCCCTCCTACATGACCATTGCTGGACTGGGACTCGAAATGTAGAAGCACATTCTTAAACAAAATTTCGATAAATTGCCTTTTTTTTAGGCAACCCGGCAACCCTAACACTGGGTCAGTGCTCTTTTAACCAAAGTTTTCTTGGCAAAGTGATAATTTAGAAACAGCATTTCAGTATGGAGTGTTGAGTCTGTATACACTTTTATTTTCCCAGGGCCCGAGTTACTGGTCGAAGCTAATGCAAATTACCCACATGTGCTACATCAGTCTTTGATTACATTTCTAATCCAAATGCATTATGGGAGATTATGGAACTGACTTTGTATGATAGCACTGCAATGTACACATTCAGACATTTTATGAAGTATTTAGCGATACAAACACTTTTTCGGGAAGCATTCATGGTATTTCACAGTTATTAGTTGGATCCATATAAACAATCCTCTCCCAGCCCGGGGCACCTTTAATGCACGTGATGGGTTAAACATTATACAGGCCGTTCACAAATAATAATAATGATTAATTATGTGTGAAAAGTCCGAACTGCGCATACGCATAGGATAAGGCCTTTGCAGCCCAAAGGGAGGTGGGCTTTCTCTGTGTTGAAAGAATGCCTGAGTTTGCCAATTCCCCTACAAACATGTTTCTCCTATGAAGGCTAAACTTGGTGTTGGGTACATTAAATGTATTCCAACAATTTACCCTAAACTACTGATGGCCTCAGCATACAAAGAACATAGAATGTTCCCTTTTCCCCTTCGTTATGCTTTTCTCGGGTTTTGTTGACCAATCGCCTATGAGTTTAGGTGTAGTTGGCCACACTCTGCTCATTTCAACATAATTAATACGGTCATTTGGGCTTCCACATTTCAGACACTGTAGAGTGACAGTACCGCAATTAAAACATAAAGATTTCAGCATGCCTTTGTTTAAAAACATATTCTTTGTATACATAGTCATTTTATTATTGTTATTATTATTAGTTTGTTTTAGATTTAGGCCATTGTAGGTAATTTAAAGTAATTTTCGGCCACAACAGTTTACATTAAAACAAAGGCATTGAAGGAGATGCTGAAACCCAGCTCCTATGCTGCTTCCTTTTCCAAGTTGAGTGTTGACAAGTCTACACTACCACTGCCTGCACTCATGAAACTCATACAGATGCACAGACATGTATTCTCTGCGCGCCATGTCCAAAGCGCTTAGCAAAACTGAAGGCTGATGGCTGGTTTTGAGTTCATCATAACCACTGGGGTTGCTCTTTGTAACCCTACTGACTATGATTTTTCATCTTGCCATGCCAATACCGAAGGGGAATGGCCTTCTTTGCCTCTCGATGTAAGAGCAGGTAAGCCCAGATATGGGCCCATTGCTCACTGCACCAGAGCAACGCAAGCTGCACCTCACTGTGAGTCGTAACACGGCTGAAACATGTCTGGGGTTGCTTGTAGTTCAGTGCAAATGGCACATGGCCTTGCAGTTTGGACTGGAATTATTCCATAGGAGGCAGTACCAGTCTCGTACGCGTAATGTTGGCCTTCTACAGAAATGGCAGAGTCGGGCTAAAAAAGGTGGTTTGGAAGGTTATGCAGGAGACATCTACTGGTTAAGAATAAGGCAGAACCTTCCACACATCACATTTTTGGACTATACAATGTGCTGGGTGCCATTTTGGGAAAGTTATGGCGTTCCTAATCTGCCTACTCTACTAGACAGTGGATAATGCAACATGTTTAGTATGGCTAAAATGTTGCACAATGTGGTTGCCGTTCAATGCCACACCATGGAGAGAGTGGAGAGGTGCAGTTAGTTTGCCTTTAGGCTGATCGGCGATGGGTGAAAAAAAGAAAATATTCTGGGGGTTGCTTATCAAGATGTAGGGTCTTGTGCAGGGGTCAAGTCCTAAAAATTAAAGTGGGGGGGACTCATTAACAAACGCAATGGGATGTGATGTTGCCAGAAATTAGCATATAAAGGTGAACTATGCACATTTCAGCTTTGCATAACAACCTAAATTGAACAGGACGAATTTGCCTTTCATAAAATCAATGCACACAAAACCAAGAGAGGCTATTGTCTTGTAATAGTGTTTTTGAAAACTTTAAAATGTGTGCATGTTTTAAATTCCAAGAACCAATACAAATGTTTTCCTTGGGACTTGCAGTACCGAACTGGGACATTTCACCTTTAGGTGTTAGTTATTTTTTATCAGGTTATACAGTGCAGTGGTGAATTGTCCGGCCTACAAACCTGACGACTGCGGTTTGATCCCAGAGGCCCACTTTAATTCATAAATTCAAAGAGGACATTCAATGTTTCTCATTTTAGCTGGGTGGGTACTGAGTCCACCCTCTGAATAAAGTGGATAGACTCCGCCCCCCCACCCCCGCGTGTACCCTTGATTTGAGCCCTTCTGTGCGTTTTGCAAAGAAATTGCAGTTTTAAATTTGAGGTAGGATTTCGAACGTGTGTCTGTGTCCTTTAGTCGCCCAATAAAGACACATCGTTTTCAAACACTTTAGTTCAAATGTTATTACAGTAATTTTATATCTTTTCTTCATATAGATTACACATTCTACCTTAGAAATTTACAGTAATTTTAACCATGGAGGAAAGATGAATCCTATCCAGGGGGGTCCTTTGCGAGTTAAAGTGTGGTGTGATGGACAGTACGCTGTTGGCAGCAGGTTGTAGGAATGTATATTTTCTTCTAGCTGCGAGTCATTTGTTGAATTGAAATGTGGAATGAGCTTACATTCACTTTTCTGCAGTCTTAAGGTCCTATTCGGTAACCACATGATGCTAGATTGGTGCAGATCTCGTCTAAATGTGAGTACATAGGAGGTGAAAGCAAGAACCTCCAACAGCTTTTCATAGATGAAGTAGGACCAGCAGGTTCCAGTGCACACAGTCCATTACACTGTCCACTCTGAAATTCGCACTGCTCTAGTGTCTTTGTGGCAAAAGGGTTACCCTGAGACTTATGTGTGTACCAGCTGAAGCACGTACAGGCGTGTGCACTTCCTGGCATTCCACATCAACTAAAGAAAATCTTCAAAATACAGGGAAGTCTGAGACTACAGCAAAATGGTTGTAGTGTACACATCAGGTGGCTCAAGCCATGTGCCACATAGGGGCCAGTTATAGGCTTGATAGTATTGTGCTCATTTTCCAAAAGGAATGGAGTCCAGGCAGATACTTCTTTGCCTCTCCTCGTTAGATGTGCCAGGCTGTTGAAGGGTTTTGAGTTATTTTCCCAAGTGCCTCCTGTGATATCTTTCTCTAGGTGAGAGCCTGATTACTTAATCCTCTAAAAACTTCTTCTCTAGTTTGTATAAAGGTTCATGACAAAACCTATAACTAAGGAGGCCACAGTGACAAGTCACTTAATAACAAGACAAGTGACCAAGGAGGTCACAGTGACTCAGAGTCCAGTATTGATGCATCTGATGAATAACTGTACCTATGACAAGTGCCTTATATGAAATGGTTTTGCAGGTCTGCGCAAACGTAGATGATGACACAAGGGTTCACCTCCACTTCCGCCTGTGCTACACAACGCTCTTTGAGTGATTTTTCTCAGTATGATCCTTGATTTTTCCGCTAACATAACGCTCTGGCATGGTGTGAAAATGTCCAATTCCCAGGACCATTGGGAAAAATGTTATAGCAGGTGTTGCTGTGAAGCGCCTTCCCTTATTCCCTGCAGACACTTCCAGGATTTCATTATCTCTATTGAAGATCCCTTCATCGCCCAGGCAAAAGGATAGGATAAACACATAGTTTCACTGTACACTTTGTTTCATGTTATGTTGTTATCAAATACGTAAACATCGCCCATCACCACTGTGTTGATTGCACGGTGCCTGGCCTTGTCTGAAAGGTGCTATATTGTGACCCAGCCAGGATGTCGACAGAGCTGAGCTGAGTCTATGAAAAGGAAGGGGAGGGTTAGGCAGGAAGTGAAAGACTCAGGAGAATAAAGTTCGATTGATTGCAGGCTTTTATTGTGATGGCAAGAACTACACCCGACAAAGCATAGCACTAGATGTAATTAGTTGGTGAGTTGTTGAGTGATGGACTAGAGAGGAGCTCAAGCAGGCGCTAGCAGTATGGAGGCTTTCACCAGAATAGTTTGTAAGAAGAAATTCATTTATCAAGGGAGAGCACTGGGTTTGCCGAACCAGCAGACAGAAGTGTCTGCGCCAAGAGTTGGGCGTGTACAGAAGCAAGACTTGAGAGTAAGTGACAGGGAGGAAGGGAAAAGGGGACGATTGGCTTATCTACGGTAATATTAGGTTCTATGCGCTATAATTCATTGCAACTACATAAATTTAACGTTCTTAACAGAATAGCATAAGTGACCCGTTTCCCAGTTTAGGAAGAAAATGTAATCCTGAACTTAACCTTTATAGCCTCTTGAAGATGAACTCCAATGCACGCTAGATCCCAACATCACCAATCCTCCACATGAGACAGAAACCAACAGCGGCGCAAGTCGGCATCACATTAACCAGTAAAACAGCATCTCATCTTCCCTTATTAGCAGCACCACCAACTTCATGGGATAATTGCTCAAGTTTAAAAGTGTACCTTTCACAGGCCGTCAATAAAAGCATGGTCCATCTTCACAGTGCAAACTTCCAGATGCTCGGTTAGTTGCCAGCCACAGGCAGCTGCTAATTTAAAATCCACATTAATTTCTCATTCAACAGAGGCTGTTTGAGCAAATCTCAAAACCGGGGGTATGATGCAGTTTTATTTATTTTATTTTAAATGTATATATCGCACAAATAGCCCTTGGGCATCGAAGCGCTGTTACATGTGATGAGCTTAGCTACCTGGTTGCATCCTCTGGGGTCAAAAGGGTTGGATACATACATTAAACATTGTAGGTATGCAATATATGTTACAGACAGCAGGTAATATTGTTGTGTGGGTGAGGCATAGAGAGGATTAGGAATAGTAGCGTCTTGACCGATTTGCGGAAGGCCAAGTGTGAGTTTTCACATCTTAGGGATGGTGGAAGGGCATTCCAATGTCGGGCTGTTACAGGGATGTCATTTCACCAAAATGCCAGGGTTAGCGGAAGTGACATCACACAACCCTTGACCCCCTGAGGACATCACAGGAAGTGATGTAATTTGACCCCACCCTGAAGTGTTAGCACGGCAAGTGATGGAACACAACCTTTCACCCATTGACAAAACAGGAAGTGGCATCACATAGCATTGTGCACTACGAAAAATATGATTACGATATCACTATAATGTGATGTACATTTCATACAACAATGGATCGCCATATGTATCATTAAAATCATTTTATATAGGCCCATATTACCAAATTACTGTGAATGCAAGCCGATGTCCATGACCAAATGATAATTATGTGTTATTATATAGCACTTACGCTTAAGCACTTCATATAGAAAAAATATACACCCAATATCACCCAACCTGTGTTGATACTCATTTATCAACCTCAGATGGATGAAAGACTGAGTTGAGGTGTTTAAGACCAGACTAAATCAGTACTCACCCCCTGAAGTGTGTCTGTAATAAACCTTTCATGAGTCTAGCAATTATTGTATAGAATTCCAGAAAGACACATTATTTGGTATTCCTATTCTTTCTTATTTAGGGTCAGTGCTGAAAGTGTTAGACTTGTGGCACTCCTGTTCTTATTTTCCTTCTTTTTTTCAAGGGGCCTAAACAAGAAAGCCAGCCACTCCAGAAGTAAAAAGCCACATGGTGCTGGCCACATCTCAGGAGCTTGCATTAAAAAAAGAAATATATATATATATATAAAAATATATATATTTTCGTTTTTTTTTTTTTTTTTTTTAGAGGTCGCAAGGGAGTCCACAGAGCTCACAAGGGCGACCTCAGAGGTCGCAGTTCGTGACTCTGGCGACCCCTAAATGACGTCCCTGGGCTGCTAGGCAGAGGTGTCGGGCCTGAATCTAATGTAGCTGGGTCGGCTTCAGTGACATTAACATCAGTAAATGCCCAAACAGTGCTGCTGAATGGGCAATTACAGATTTTGGGTGGGACTTGCCTGCTCAGGCCCCACCCTGTCTACGCCTCTGCTGCTAGGTAGGGGAAACTGGCTCCTCCTGCTCTGGCTCACTTGATTTTCAGAGCTGTGAGCCTGTTAGAGTACGGAGTTCTGGTTGGTCTGCTGGATGTAGATACGTGGACTCTTCGGTACAAGTATGAAGGGGCAGTTTGGTGGACACATTTGTGGGTTAAGGCGAGTGTCTTGAGGATGTGCTCCTTAATAGGTAGCCAGTGAGCCTGTTTTCTAGCTACAGATATGTGCTCCCTTTTGGGAATGCCTAGGGCTGCACGCAGGGCTCCATTTTGTATAGTCTGTAGCTTCTCTATGTTTTTTACTGATCTGCCCATGAAGAGGGCATTGCAGTAGTCAAGTCTTGATCCCGTTATGGTTCTACCAATGGTCAGGCTATTGTCCTTGGATAGAAAAGTTCTGGCTGCATTTATGAGTTTGGCGTGGTATGCTGCAGCTAGGTCTACCGTTGGCGAATATCAGGTCTGAGGTATTCAGCGTTATCATTGTAGTCCTACGAAGCCAAGCTCGAGGTATGACATTGGACACTGTTAACACGACCTGCTGATCTCAACAACCTCTGCAGAAATTCACTGCTTCCTCCATAAGAGTTACCTTTAAGAGAGCTTTCAACTAATATGATCTCAACCCCCTTAGCTCTAAACAGATAAACATACAGTGCACATAAAGTGCACAGCTGTTTCTTCACCTAAATTGCACAGGGAGAAAATTCCTGTTCTGCCATCACCCCAGAATTTTGTAAAAGAGGTGATCCTAAGTGTCCCAAATCTAAACCAATAAACTGAGTAAGTGCATATGCGGATTGGACACAATCAGGGTATCTTTCATATCCATAATCACATTTTAACGAAAGATTGCCAAGCTGAATCCTCCATATTCTTCCTGATAAGGATGTTGGCGGCCTTCTTGATTCTTCCCAAAATGGCTTTATTGATAAATGTGTGAGGTTATCCCACAATGCAGATTTATTCAATGCAAATAAGGATCGTTTTTACATGCGTTACCCAGGGCAGGCTCTCTTCTCCTGACCAGGCCCATCAAATGTGTCCGAGCATCTCAATAGCTTTCTAGGGCCTCCGTGCACCAGAGTCTCATCCAAACAGAGCAGGTCAAATAGAGAATACATCTCTGATGGGGCGCACATCACTTTACAGGTGGACCAATGCATTGGGGGATCCCTGCGATAGCATAAGAAGCCTCTTAAGGAAGTTAGCTTCCAATCTTGTCAGGCTTCAAATATTTACATATCCCCACAATTTTGCACCAAACGAGGCCGATGGAGCGGCTTGCTTTTGATATAATTCAGTAGCCAGTGAAACTGCTCCCCTCCCATGCCTGTGAAAGGAGGTCCGGACCCTACCACTGTGCTTTCCCAGCCCAGTGTGTGCCTTATCCAATTGGGCTGACCACTGTCCAGTCTCATGGAACCTAGTTGTCAGGTAATCTTAAAATACCACTTGTTTACGCTTGTGGCCTGCCACACTAATGGTCGGGTCACAAGGCTTGGAAAATTTCGGTCTGAATTGCATTGATTTTATTTTCCCACTATTGAGGGTTAGTTTCAGGGCATCACATTTTTCCATAAAGACCACCAAAGTTGCTTTAAGTCCCTTGGCAGAGGGAGACAGAAGAACAGCATCATCTGCATAGGACAGTGCCAGGTACTCGATCTTGCCCATTTTGGGTGGGTCTCTGCATTGTAACAATAGTGAATCAATGATTTCTTTAAGGTGTATGGAGAAAAGGAGTGGGGACATTGTGCAGCTTTGCCTCACTCCTTTAGTGATTCCGAAAGGGTCTGTTGTTTCCCCAGCAAGCCCATAACAGACCACAGCCGAGTTATTAGAATAAAGGGCTTGTAGCACCGAGAACATATCGGAAGGTCTTTTCCTTTTTTCCTAAACACGCCATAATACTCCTTGGGACACCCCATCAAAGGCTTTTCTAACATCTACGAAAATCACATATAGTTTAACCTTCTTTAATGCAGTGTATTTTTGGACCAATATGAACAAGCAGAAACTCTGATCTATTGTACTCTTTCCTCTCTGGAACTCAGCTTGCAAATCACTGATTATCCCATTATCATCAGCCATTGTTTGAAGGTGACTCAGATCAACCTTGCCGTATATGTTGACCACACTGTCCAGTAAGGAAATTGGGCAGTAATTGACTGGCTGGTTCCTATCTCCTTTTTTGAAGATAGGCACAATCATGGCTTGTTGCCAAGAATGGGGGACCAAATTTGAACAGGTTACTGCATTAAATAATTTCCACAAAACCGAAACCCAAATTGATGGGTTTTCTTTTTACAAATTTATGGGAACCCCATCCGGGTCAGGAGCCTCCCCCTTTCAATGGTTTGAGGGCTATGCATATTTCCTCCAGCCCTATGAAGAGACACCCCTCCACCTCCAGCCTCTGGAGTCGTGACAATCCCAATATAACTTCTGCAGTCAAGATGCCATTGGAGCCCTCGTATAATACAGAAAAATGGTTGTACCATGTGTTGGAAATAATACTGCATTGTAAAGCCCCATTCCTCTTGACCTCAGCACCAGAAACTAGTTTCCAAAAGACAGTTCATGGGCTATTAAAATGATCTCCCATTAACACTTACCAAAACTCTTTTTTCTTATTGATGATTTTCTTATACCTGACTCTACATTTACGTATTTGAAGCTTATCTGCTGTTGGACCAGAGGCTAAACTGGCATGGGGCTGCTGCTTTGCTGCTCTACAATCTTCATCATATCAGCTTTATTTTTTTAAGGCATGTAATTTTACCACATTTTACGCTGTGTGAGATGTGGCAAAAGGTTCTCAACCATATTTTTGTATTCACACAACATCCTAAAGACACTAAGCGCTCCCAGGCAAATTTTCTCCAAATGTCCCATTGCTGACACATATATCACAGGTATTAGATCAAGTTCCAATAACTTGGCCCACTTAATTGATCTTTGTGTGTGGCCCATCACAGATATAGCCAGAATTGTTTTGAGGGCCTTAGATGGCTTATATCCACCCTTACTGAACTTGCACATTAACCCCAGTTGTCTGTGGTCACTTTCTAACCTCTCTTTTACTTCAAAATTAGTGACCGGCCCGCCCCCCCAACCCCCCAGTCCTTAGCTAAGACCAGAATGTAATTAATATTGGAACTGCAGTTTGAGCCAGAAAGTCTTACCGGCTGGTTGGTCAAAGGCAAACTGGCTATAACATGCTCTCAGCTCCAGTCCATACAGGACCCAAACTTTATCTATTGCCTGGCAATGTGTCTTTTTTGGAAAAGCTTCCTTAAGGTGGGTATACCCCCAAGCCTTTTCCTCCCGAAACCACTCTGGTTCCCTTAGAGGCTCAAATTGAAGATTTAAATCAAAAGCCAATATAACATGGGAGGAGTCCAGGCTTGGACTCCTCCCAGGTATCAATCAAATCCTGGATTTTGTTTACAGTGGATGCGGGGGGTTATACTTGGGCTGTTACAAATGTTGAACAAAAGGATACATTCCTGCCCTGGAGTGCATACTACCAGATGCTGCAGATCCCCTAAGTCTGTCGGATGAACCACTGCTTGCCAATTCAACCCAGAGTCAAGCCAAATAAGAAAACCACCAATCAGCCATCCCCTAGACCCTTTCCAGGCAAGAGTCTGGGCTTTTGACATATTTATCACCTCTATGGCCCAGGTGTCTTGAAAGAAAATGATCTGATGTCCTCTCACAAAATCACACCAAGCGGGATTCACCATATGCTTTGGGATCCCTGCTATCTTCCATGAGACCAGTTTACACGATCTAGGGTCTCTTTATGAAACAGGTCACTTGAGTTTCAGTGAATCTCCTTGCTACAGTCACCTTCATCAGATAGTGTTCCCCCTGTACCATGTTTTCTGTTAAGAAATGAACAGGGCCTGATCTCTCCCTGATTGTCCATTTTGGACACAAACGTACCATAGTGCTTTTTAGTTCCCTTATTTCGCACATCAATTTGTGGAGGACGCAGCCCACTTTCTCCTCAATAAGTGTTTTATTTCAGCTACCATCTTCTTTACTATCATATCAAACTGATCATTTTTTTTCCAGGGGCTTCAACTAGTTAATCATTTCCCTTTTGAAGTATCTTTGGCTCTACATTTACTTTTAACACTTTTGGATAAAACATCCTTCTTTAATTTCTTAATGATTTTTCCCTTTTTAAACAATGGTCCCAACTCTTCTCCCTTATTGCATTTGATAATGCTTTTAGCACCCAAGGGGGAAAATCTAATGGACAAGGAATAGACGAGTCAGTCACTACCATATCCTCTCCTAGCATCCCGTTATCTCCAGGCTCTAATGTGCACATATTGGTGCTAGCCTTCATTGTCAGGTAAGAAATATCAGCAACTCCATTTGGGGTATGTTTCTCCACAATATTGGATGCACCAATATTGCCAAGATTAAACATGTTCACAGGCAGAGTATAATTTCTTCCTGCTTCTTGGCCTGAATTTTTCCCAGTCTCACAAGGCTGAAGCAGGTCCTTTTCAGGTTCTCAAACTTCATGTTGGCTGGGTGATTTTATTGATTGGTGTAATAGTTGTCTTTACTTGTGAATCCTTAATTAATTTGATCGCACCTTCCTCAGCCACTCAATTAGACCCTGCACTTTTGCAGCCGGCCTCTTCCCCAAAGCTATCAGTGCCAACATGTGCAACAATCCTTTAATCTCGGAAATAAGAACGTTAACTTTCTTGATAGACTTAAACATTTGTAAAGGATCAACTGTTTACATCTGTCGGTGATCCCACCCCCTTCCTCCCGTGTATTGGAGACATGAGCTTGTGCCGTGCTTAGCACCAGCCATAAAACCAATACTGCAGTGAGTGTTTGAAAAAAGACACCCATTGAGACAACCCTACTGAATGTGCCCTCAATGTGATGATAACCTACAGGAGGAACATCCTGAAGGAGTATGAACAGAAGCTAAAACAAGTGAATTGATGACATCATAAAGAAGTGTGCACGTTGTCTCAAGATAAAGAAGTATGAGAATGTATGAGCCCTAGAGGACAACGATAACGGGTACATACCAGTAAAGAATGGGAAGATGGAATGATGTAAAGTGCAGCTCATTTATTAAGAAGGCAGCAGTACAAGGAGGCAAGAAAGTAATCAATGAGTTCTTGAAGTCATGGTCTAAATACGCTAAACTACTGACATGCATGGGGAATGAAGCTGGGCCAGTAACGGTAGTCCCATTAATAAATGCAACCATGTGCTTTCAAAGCAAGGGAAAGAATTATGTCGGACACAATAAGGGGTGTAAAAACACCATGGCCGTTCCTGGAATGAGGAGAGGGACGGCTGTCTTAATGGATCGGTATTGGGCCTGCAAAACTAGAGCATATATCAAATTACCCAGGAATTGGGGTGGAGTGTGCTCTCTGGCATACATCCATGTTCCAGCATTGGTGATCCCACAAAGTGACCTGAATATTGAAGAGTTCCCAAAAGTAGATGATCATCTTAGAAGAAGAAGGTCAATAGAACTCTGGTGAAGGATGAAATCAAATTACTTCTCAGAAAAATCAAAAGCAGCTTTTGATGATAGTCCTGATGAGCACAAATTGTTCAGTAAAACTGTAGTGTTGTTCACATCTATGTTCATGCCAGGGGTTCAGACTGCTGTAAATGCCATGTGGTTACAAATCACCAGATGGGAGCTGCTGGAAACAATCAATGCCACCATAAAGGGATTTAAAGCGATGAAAGAAGAAGTGAGGGCCATAAGGCTGATTAGCCGCCAAAACAGGTCTATGTCCTCAACATGATGACAGCTATGGAAGGAGATGTTTGTGCCAAGATCGGGCAATCATGTTTCACATTCATACCATCTTATGACGAAGAGAACGGAACGTTGACAGAGGCCATATCTATGTTGACCGATTTACACATAAAAATGGTGACATCCGTTATTGATGATGCCAGTTGGTTCGCCTTCCTGTTCTCATGAATTCCGTATTGGATGGAAAATTGTTCAAGTTTCTTGGAGCAATATTGGTATTAATCATATTTGGATTTTGTATGATAAGGATAATAATTGCACAATGTAAGAAAACTGCCAAGAAGGCAGTAGGATTGAAGATCATGATTGATCCCAAGGATGAACCAGAAGCAAAGAAGCTGACTGATGATGCCATCAGAGATTACATAAAGGCCAGCATTGTAGCACCTGAGGGAACAAAGTTCTGGTATCAAAAGGACCATAAGAAATACATGTGACGATGGGTCTACTGTACCTTAAATGGACAATGTAATTACATGACCTGGAGTGTGGACGAACACTTTAAAACAGTGGGCAACCTGAGGGGGGTAACAAAGGTATGCACACCGAAGAAACATTTCTTCAAGAGAAAATACACATGGACACCGAGAGAATTGAGGAGGTGGTCAAGGACGCAACCAGAAGGGGGAATGTAGAGGAGCAAATGTGTATATCTGCAGGTGATCCCACCCCCCTATCTCCTGTGTATTGGAGACATGAGATTGTTCAATGCCTACCACCAGCCATAATACCAATAATGAAGTGAGTGTTTGAATGAAGATACCCATTGAGACAACCCTACCAAATGTACCTTTGAAGTGATGATAACCTACAGGATGAAAAATCTGAAGGAGTATGAAAAGAAACTAAAACAAGTGAATTGATGACATCATAAATAAGTGTGCATGATGTCTCAAGATAAAGAAGTATGACAAGGTATGAGTCCTAGAGGACAACAATGATGCAAGAGGTCAAATGATCTATTGACATAGACAAGAAGAAACCTACGTAATAAACAAGATGATGAAGAAAACAGAAGTTCAATACATGTACAGATGCTGAAACACAAGATAGAGATTAAGTCATAATAGAAGCTAGCTATAAGTAGCGAAAAGAAGGCAGGCGAAGACGCCATTGTACATAAACTGGACATTGGTATAATTAACTAAGTAAGCCAGAACCCATGAAGCGGGAATGGAAACTGTGGTGCAGCAAGAATAATTGGCTCATGGAGCTGCGTGGTGAGGCTGTCTGGCCTGGAGTCAAGACTGAAGCAACCAAGGTCAGATATCTATTCTGGAAAGCAGTGAGTGTGCACAGGATGAATCCTCTCTTGTTAAGGTGCAAGAAGGAACACCAAGGATGCCAAGTTTTAATTCATTTAAAGTATTTAAAAACCTGCAAATTGGACCAGATCATGGTCTCCTGTCACGGGAGCCAAGGATGGAAATAGAGTTTGAACTTGGAATACCAGACACAATAGCGAGTGCATTCCCAAAGATGAGAATTCTCTACAAAGCCAAGTACAAAGACGATTTCATGGCAGACGGCATGGGCGATGGGAGATGCTGGGCTAATTAGTTGGTGGGGTATCATGCCCTATCTCCTTGCACCTGGGTCTAGGCCTACATGCTGCTAAATGAACCGAATGTTCCAGACATGGCACAAGCAGTCCAACCAATTGCATTAGTCCATATAACGAAGGAGCTTATAGTTTGAAGACCAATAAGAAACTGTGTATCTAATGTTTTTGAAATTACATGTTTTTAGAAGTAAGCAAAAGTTGTCCATAACGAATAACCAATAACAATCCTAGCTCCTACAGAAAAGTATACTAAGATGTCTCCCTTAACCAATCCTGACCCTTGATAGGTTTTTCACTATTGCCACATAGTATGACATCACTCTGACATATTATGTGTATAAAAAACATATTTTGTGAACGGATCATTGAGAAACTGAGCATACATCCGTTGATGTTAGTTGTAACCTCCCTGTATTGGATAATTGTTAATAAAACAGTACTCCTGAGTTTGTTCCATTATTTGGACTCAGAATTATTCTGGTGTAGTCCCATACATTCCATAGGGCCATGAACTCCCATTTGATGAAGTTTCTTTTGTCTATCTTTGGGGGAGAGGTAATTGAACTCCTTTTTGACAGCTTTTTGACAATGCAAAAGATAGCACGCTAAATAATAACAGAGAAACAAAAAAGCTATGCGTGTGTATTAAAACCAAGGTAATACCAGAAAGTACTATTTAATCAGGTTAAGTGTTAAAAGCCATAGTCATTGAGCAGCGAGAGCAGGGAATGCCTGGCTGGCTGAAAGGGGCTTCGATAGTCCATTTTCCCCCTGCTCATCACGCCGTAAGACTTGTAGATGATAGACACTGTTGAGTGGGCACAAAGGCGTAAATAGTTCTTACTTTGTACATAGATTAAACATGTCACCTTCTTTAGTTCGATTGCCACCATATTAAATTAAACAAGGAGGAAAATGCTCACAATTCAAGTTGGATTCGCCAATCAGCAATCTCTGTCTGTACCATCGACTCAAACTCCTGTCCGAAGCTAATCTCTGCTTGGATTCTGGGTCCAGCACAGGTCCATGGCGGATTACTTAGAAGCAGCATCCAACCCCCCACGCACCGAACACCTACAGCGACAAACACCACCTTCTCGACCTTCGAGGCTCGGGCTTCGCTGCTCTTGGCCGACTGCCTCGTATATGAAAGTATGGATCAGGACGGGTCCGACAACAAAGCACTGCAACACCTGCAGCGCCAAACACTGCCTGCTTGCCCTTGGATGCTCGGGCTCACCGCTCCGGGCATAGTGCCTGGTAGATAAAAGTGAGGATGGGGGCGGGTCCAACAACAAAGCACTGCAACATCTGCAGCACAAATCAGCGCCTGCTCGCCCTTGGCTGCTCGTGCTTTACCGCTCAAGGCTGAGTGCCTGGTAGATAAAAGTGAGGATGGGGGCGGTCCAACAACTAAGCACTGCAACATCTGCAGCACACCAATCAGCGCCTGCTCGCCCTTGGCTGCTCGTGCTTTACCGCTCAAGGCTGAGTGCCTGGTATTTAAATGTGGGGATGGGGGCAGGCCCAGAGGTGGACTGGCCTATAGGGAACTCAGGAGTTTTCCCGGTAGGCCTCTGCTCCCTAGGCCTCTTTTGTGGGCTATTTCCAAATTTGCTCATAGGAAAAGCATTGGGCTTGTTGTAAATTTTTAATATGGAGCTACTTTAAAAGTTATTTCCAAGGCCTCTTTTTGTTCCCAGTAATTATTTCCATGGCCTCTTTTGGTTCCTAGTCCACCCCTGGGCAGGTCCAACAACAAAGCACCTCAACACCTGCGGTGCCAAACAGCTCCTGCTCGCCCTTAGCTTTGAAAAGTCTACGGGATAATAACAGACACATCATCTCTGAAATACAAATGTGAACCTGCGAGAGCTGTATGCAGTTAAAGATTTAAGCCACATAACACACGGTGTTAGTTCACTCCTGCGGGTCGACATCTCGATTGGGATATAAAACGTGCAGAGACATACGATTACCTGAACAGTAACAGAGAGCTACCAACGATTACATTAGTCATCAGTCCTGGCTTGAGGTGCTGAATAAATATGAGCCGTTATGAATATATGCTGAATGTATATATATATATATATACAATTTTCATATATCAACACAGCTTGCCATGGGGTTGCTACAGTCCCATAATAGAGGGTTTTGTCATTTGCTTGCGTACTAGAAAACTGTGTATGTAGCGTGATATGAAAGATAAATATTTAATATACATGTCTGCAATGCATTTTTGACAAGTGGATCATATAGAAGGCAAATGCAAATTCTTAAATCATCCAATACATCAAAGGACCTCATTGCAGGCTTGGTGGTATTACCTGAAGTAATACTGCCAAACTCAAATATCTTTACGCGCGCACCCAAGCAAAGTACCCGGAAGTACCTGCTTGGCCACTCACCCTGCATCACTTTGCCTGGATTTTGCAGCTCCACCCTGCTGAACAGTACATTAACTTTCAACTGGACCTTTGTTGCATTTCCTTGCAACTTGGAACAGACCCTTATACTAAAATATCAAATTTCTTCTGTTATATAGGTGTCATAAAGAGTGTATTTCCTCTTTAACCTCAGGAGCTCCACCCCTTTCCTGGTGCATCCTACATAAGTAAACGAGCGCGTGCACCCGCGCGCGCGCACCCAAGCAAAGTACCCGGAAGTACCCGCTTGACTGCTTTGCCGCGCTTGTTGCGTTGTTGCGTCCGTCCGTACTTTTGTGCATCAGAAAGGGCTATTGCCTCTGTGGTTTTCCTGTTGTTTTTCGGGTTAAATAATTGTCCTACCGGTTGTAGGGTCGATAGCCAATCTCATTAAATGCATCGTGGCCTATTTACTCTGAAGACCGGCAATCCTCTTCCGGCTCTTATTGACAAACAGTACACTCAGCTTTCGTCCTCGGCTGCCCGTGGTAAGCGAAATGATCCTAAACAAGCATGTTCCACACCATTATCACAGTCCATAAAGAAGTTGACGCTTTCTTCATCCAAACCATCCACGAACATGGATATTTGCTCGTTCTACATGGAACCTGATTATTTGAATTTGACTGGACAAGCAATCGCTCCAAATGTGACCCTTATAAAGATTTTAATGGAGCATTATTCGGACACAAGAAATTTCGTAAGATGGCAGATTACCTAGTAAAGTGTCCAGCACCACATCTTCGTAACCAATACCTATGTTTCAGATTAAACCTATGGCCTACTAATGATGTTTTGGCCAGAAGGGGTCAGATTCCAAAAGATCCAAATTTTTGCTGCTTCTGTGTCAATACTTTTCT
This sequence comes from Ambystoma mexicanum, assembly GCF_040938575.1. Classification (NCBI taxonomy): domain Eukaryota; kingdom Metazoa; phylum Chordata; class Amphibia; order Caudata; family Ambystomatidae; genus Ambystoma; species Ambystoma mexicanum. The sequence continues at coordinate 1,177,923,531 of NC_090935.1, read as the reverse complement.
ACATGAAACATTACAGCATCTCATTCTGGATTGTCCGGCACTTGTAATTAGACGTAAATTACATTTTAAAAATGTGATATGCATCTATCGGCCCTTGGATTATGATAGTATATGGCAATTTAATTTTTCCAACTCTAGGCTTGCCGTCAAAATAGCAGTAGTCCACTTTCTTTAATCAATTTTTTCCACTCCAGCTGTCTTGTAAGGTATTTTAGAATCACTCAGCCTCTTAAACCATCGTACACGACTTCAAACAAATATTAGCTGTTGCTTGAGAGCCTATCCTGGTTATATACCCAATCTGTAATAGATATTTTAGGTTGTATTTAAATGATGCCAAACCCAGGTTTGTAAAGTGCACAGTGATTTAATAGTGTACTATGTACACTTGTTGTATTTTCATTTATATCATGTTTTTATTATGTTATATCTTTATCATTTGTGGTAATCATATGAAGGAATTGCCCAGAATTGTTATACTATTTATTGTTTGCATCTTGATAATGAAAATAATTTTAAATTGTAATAATTTGTTAATTTGAAAAGTTGATGTTATCAGCTAACCAAATTAAAATAATAATAAAAAAAGAAATATCGTTTCCACTTGCAGTGACGGTAATTTTCCACAGTGATGAGAGTCATCCCAGTTGTTCCCCATGCTGGAGTCCCTTCTGACTCCATTCCCCATTAGTGAATACTGCCACTGAGAGTTGAGGGAACACCTCCAATTGAAACCCGGTATTGCTTTGTGGCACGACTGCAAACCCCAACATTTTGCAGAGATGTAAAATAGACAGTATTCCCTATTTCTGACTGTTCACCATTTAAGCACAAACCATAATGAGGCCCCAAGACTTTACTTTTCATTCAACTTTTTGTAATTGAATTGTATGGAATGTTAAACCCTAGTGACACATTAACAGAACTCTTTCTGGCCTGCCTCAAATCAGGCTTGAGTCAGAAAATAAAGTACTTTATGGGTGACTGGGAAACCCTGCAATTCAAAGGCTTGGGTGTCTCACATAAACCTCCTCCGAGTTATGTCTTTGTAGCTTTTGCGTGACAAATCTGCTGGAGAAATATTTCTGCTGCTCGGAATGTCAGATTCTATCACTTACTGGCAAGACCCGTTCCGCTGCTGCCGCCTTTTTACGTCCCTGTTCCCGCGAGGAATTTGTTTATAGAGAACAATTACTTCTTTTCAAAGATCTTTGCTGATAAAACCCACAGTTCATTCTGCTTTTTCAGCTGGATATTTGCAGTCTTTTCAATTCTATTCAGGTTTTGTGAAAGGCAGCAAAGAAATGCTACACACACGGTGAGGCCTAGCCAATGTTTGATAGAATACCTTTTTACTCTAGACTGTATATGACTCGTGTTCATATGTGTTCATTTGAAATTTTAATTTGTTTGATTTATTATTGTAGGCATTTTTTTACACCTTTTTTACGTGTACTTTAATTTGATGCCTATACTGCTTAGGGAAATCCCTATTACTCTGGTGATAACCAGAATTGCGAAATCCTTGCCCTAAAAATGACACCAACTGCACACAGTTGTGTTAACCATATTGTTATATATCGGCCTCCTACAGATATGCCGGATTTTAAAGAGGAAATCTTACATCTCAATTAAACGGCCCAAACTGTTCGACTCTTCTTGTAGGTGACTTCAGCCGGTGGCTCAACAACAGCCAGGACAAAGAGGCAGTTGCTTTAGTAGCTGGTTTGAACAACCTTGACTACGCTGTCGTTAACAGCGACCCAACGTCAGCGAAGGGTAACATTCTCGAATGGGTTATTAGAAATTTAACTGCCCAGATAATTACCACTACTCCCTGCATCTGGTCAGACCATTTCATTATTGACTTCCACATTCAATTTCACGGTCCCCCAGCTAAAACCAAGAATCCTATTAGAAAGGTCTCCAGCCGTAACTACAACAAAGTACATTCAGTCGACCGACAGGATTGTATGGACAATATCATGGCACAGAGAATGGTGACCCCCCTGAAACTCTAGATAACATGTTTCAGTCTACACATAGTTGTCTGATTAACAGTCTTTCACCTATGAGGACCAAAACTGCCAGGGACAACATGAGTGTCATAAATGGTTTACTGCAGACATCAACTCTTTAAAAAAAGAGAAAAGGAGTGCTGAATCTATTTGGCTCAAGCAGCCATCCGAAACAAATAAGAAGAAATGCAAAGAATTCGAAATAATTTACAAATCCGCTATTGTTGACACTAAAGAAAAACTTTTTTCACAAGCAGATAACTGAGGCAAATAACAACCCCAAAGAATCCTTGGAAATTCTAAAATTCCTGGATAAGCCAGAAGCATTACGACCAGACTTCACCCCCTCTAACCAAAACTGTACAAGGGCCCAATTGGCTTTCGAGGCAAAGGTATCAAAAGCCCCAGAAAAGATTAAGAGCAACCTTTTCACAGATCTCTCTAACTCTTCCACCACACCACTGCCTGCTACGGGGAAACACACTCGTTTTCTCTTCTCTGCTGTTACTACACCTGAAATGATTAAAATCTTGGCCAACATGCGTCCCTCTTCGTGCCCAAGTAACATACTTCAACCCAAATTAATTCTCGCGACAAGCAGATATTTGCTCCTTTTTTGTTTGTTTTGTCAACTCCTCACTTAAATGGAAGCTGGTACCCACATCCATCAAGGCAGTCTGTCACACTCTTGGTAAAGATACCCGGCCTGGACCCTATTGATACCGGCAACTTAAGGCCCATCACAAATTGTAACTTTCTGTTAAAGATCTTGGACGAGGTTGCAACCACCCAATATCAAGTATTTATCGAAAACACTGGAATCCTACACTCAGAATAATCAGGTTTTAGAGGTTGTCACAGTACTGAGACTGCCCTTATTAATTTACACTTTCACATGTTTGAAATTACTGACAACAGCAACACAGGTCTTCTGGTCCTATTGGACCTGTCGTTCGCTTTTGATCTTTTGGATCACAAACACCTCTTTTCCAACCTCAGAAATGTAGGCCAATGCTGTGAGCACTCTATTACCTGGTTCCAGTCATTACTAACCCATCGAGTTTCTAGAGTACTTTGGGGTGAAGCCACCTCCCCCTTCACTCATTACCTGTGGTGTTTCTCAGGGGGCTTGTATATCCCCACTTCTCTTTAACCTGTACCTAAGACCTCTCTGTGAAGTTTTGGAGAAAAACAAGGTCTTTTTCACAAACTACGCCGATGACTCCAGCTTGTCCTAAAACTGTCTGGATCCTATAAACTAGACTCTACACATCTTAAACACACTAACGCTCAGATGGAGTCTTGGATGAACCATCACTGGTTGTGCCTTAATGGCAATAAGACCAATCCCCTGATCTTTGGTCCCCCTCATGCCAGAATTAACCTGTAACCTATCAGTCCTTTGTCATCCACGACTGTACTATCACTGTCTTGGAAAAAGTAAAGACCCTAGGGTCCTATCTGAACTCAGCTCTTAACGCTGACATTAATGTTAGGCAGATCTCCAGATCATGCTCATATTATTTCCACCTGCTCAGGAATATTCGCCCATTTCTTTCAAACACTAACTGTGTCACCATCACTTGTGCCACCATTCTTTCATGCCTACATTCCTTGTTGGGTGTCCTGACCCACGTTTGAGCTATCATGCTGCAACATTTGGTGCTGTGGGCTTAGAAAATCCAAGATGGCCAAAAAGCCCACATGTGCGCCAAAATCCAGGAGAACCACACAGTTTGTGAACACTAAAATGGTTGCCTAACTTGCCACCCACCAGTGCGAGCAGGATGGGCCGGGGTGCCATGAGTGAAATGTGTGCCAAAGGAAAAACCGCACTTTAAAATTACCTTTGGTTTCTCTGAATGCCAGCTCAAAATGCCTATTTTCAAACATTGCAACACATCCAAAAATCTCACTGAACACCAGCGGACATCTGGCAGAATGAAGTATGCGTGCATACTAAATCTGGGAAGTTGAAGAGCCCCAAAACAATGTTCATAACAAGACTGGCTGAGCTCTGCAGGTCTGCAGCAGCCTAACTGAAACTGGATTTAAAACTACCAAAAATCGAAAATGTTTAAATTAACTGAGTGACCTACTTTTGAGTGTCACATAGTTTGTAACTGTTAAAATGTCATAGTTTTGAACTTAGAATCAGCATTCTAGCTGCATATGTAAAAATTGTCTTGACTTAAACTGGGGAACAAAAAGTGACATTTTACCTGAAACCTGGCTTAAGGAAACTGGAATTCTGCCAGACAGCTACCCCCGACAGGAGTGGGGGCTTGCCCAACAAATGCATTCCCAGGCCTGGCTGCATTCTGTTGCTCCTGCCAAAAGGAGGTTACACACTCTCTGATTGAATTACCAGGGGATTGCAAGAAACTAAAGAAAGGGCCCAGGCAGATGGTTTATTAGGGTGGTCGTAAATGGCTTCCTTTTGAACAAAGCCCTGCCTTGACTCAGGCAGATGGTTTATTGGGGGGACCGTAAAACAGCTTCCTCTTGGCAGAAGCTGGGAGGGGCAGGGTCTCTGAGCTTGGCAGAAACTGGATAAACTGGTTTCTATACCATGTGACCTGAAAAGACACACCCCTGTTGGCCAGAATATGATTCTAAGAAAGATGTATAACTCACAGTGCGGACTTGTCAAAATTATTTAAATGATACCATAATTCTTGTGATTTTTCGGTGCACGTTTTAAGACGCGTTGGGAATTTGTGTGATGTTCTGGAGCAAAACCCCGCTATTTATTGACACCACAGACTCTGTGTTTAAGCTAGAGACATGGGAATTTACTGGAGTATGTATGGAAAGGCTGTGTATATGAGTATAATTTTTAATGAAAAACCAATGTTGCAAAACCAGTTAAAAAACACAAAATGTTGCCAGTTCTGAATGTGAGCTCTTAGAAACATCAGAGTTTGAACAGAGTATACCTCATGTGATCCGTGATGGGTGCATGTAATTTCAAACCACTGTGTATCTATGAAATATCTCTTTAGGTCAAATATAGATTTGTGTGTAATTTGACAGGGGAGTGTCCTTTCTGCAAGCCATTAAATGACATCATTCTGACACACAATCCTGTTCTCCAGTGAGAACGCAAAGAATTCTCCAACCTATCAGAACTCTGAAGGGGTTGGGCCTAGAAAGCTAGCCTCTCCACCCACTTTCAAAACACATAAAAAGAGACTGCTGGGACAGGTAGAGACATTCAATTCCATTTGCTGCGGAGCATGCTGACCGACGACTTCACATCCAGAGATCCTACACTTAGACTTCCAAGCTAAACAGAGACTACAGAACTGTGAACCAAGAAGGCCCACTGCAAGCATAAGTATTTGTCAGCAGGCCCAAAATCATTTGCAGACTATTCACAGCTGTTGATTCTGGCCTAAAACCCTGCGCCAGAAAGATCCAGAAGCAGTGCTGTACCCAGAGAAAGCAGAGCAGTATCCAGAACCAGAGGCCAGAGATCCAGAGTGACCCAGACCGCTGTTAGCAGAACCAGAGAGCTGACCTAGATCACTGTGAAGTGCTGAGACCAGAATCGGAGTCCAGTCCAAAACCTGACCAGATCCGTGGGGAGGCCTATTTCAAAAATATATTGTGAGTACCTAGCAGAACTGTGCAGAACCAATCTCTTAGTTAAAATAATCTAATCCAAACTATTTTAATCTAACCAGAACTGCCTCCTGTCACCTGTCATTTTAAGTTTACTTTAAATCCGAAAAACGACCTTTATTTAATCGTCCGTATCTCTGGAACCGTTTGGGCTAGGAACTCGGTTAACTTTCCTCTGAAAGCTTAGAATCTCAGCTTTTCAACAAGCTTAGAACCGACTTGCTACTCCTTATACTATTGCCATAACCACGATTCACGCACTTGCGAATTTTACCGCGATTTGCGATTTGGTTAAAAATCCAGCCACGTGTAACCATCAACAGTCATTTCTTTCCTTGCTAAAAATTTGTTTGCCTCTTAATCACCATCTCTGAATCATTGCTAAAGTGAGCCTGAACTCATCCCTAGTATCTCTCACTCACCCTGAACCTCCAAAAAGGGAATTAAAAGCATTTTCAGCAAATTTTTCGCTTCCTTGCCACCACATTCAAAGCACTTGGGCCTGTGTTTTAAAACTCATACCGGTTTTCTCTAAGCTTGCTGGGGGGGGAACTGAATTTCGTATTCTGTTTGATTGCATTCCTAAGAACTGTGTGCTCTCCTCTTCATCTCCTTACATTGCATAAAGGGGGGTGAATTGCCAGAGAAAAGTGATTACATTGTTTTGTTGAAATCATATTGAGTATTTTCTGTATTGCATTTTCATTCAACATTGCATCCATCTGAAACTAGATAAAGCATTCTCTACCACCTTATTCTTCTGTTCCTATTCCCAAGCGTGCTACCTCATCTTTTATACTACTCCTGGGTAATCAAATCAGTTTATTAGTAGAACATTACCCATTGTTGTTAACTGCTCATGTTCTGAAGTGTGATATTAATTATTAATTTAATATAAAGTGTGATATATATATATTGTTTACATTCTCAAATAAACCGTTTAAACTTGCAAAACAGAACTACTTCTTGGCTCAGTGGGGTCAGGGGGGTTCCAAGAGAGGGGTGTTACATAGGGGTAGTTATCCAGAACTCATGAACTGGACATAAAGATATATCAATAAGGGTTTCCATTCAGTATCCCAGACTAGGCATTGACTTAGCTGTAGTGCTGGATTGAATCCTCTTACATACTGCAATGCACTGCTGCTTGGCACTTGCAAGAAAAATCTGGATAAATTGCAAATCACTCAGAATGATGCTGTATGTATCATCAAAAGGTAAATCTAGGACAGACCACATTTCTAGCATTTCTAGTTGGAAAAAACACACTCGACTCTCAGTATATGGTAAACTTCCATTGTATCACTCATGCCGTTCATTAAAAAAGATTGTTGAGAAAGCAGTAGCCAATCACCTACTTGCTAAAATGTACCAGCTCAGTCTGCTTTGGGATAATCTGTCTGGTGTCTGCCCCAAATGCAGTATGGAGACAGCCATCATGCAGGTAGCTGATGAAGCCTTGGAAATGATCAAGAACACACCACTGTCCCTGCTTACTCATAGAATGGTCTTTGCAGACCCCATCATAACATGGTTCACCTCATACCTATCTGAGAGACAAACGGCCATCCGGATGAGTTCTTTGAGGTCAGCACGCTGCCATGTGACTTCCAGTGTCCCCCAGAACTCATCTTTTCTCCGATTGTATTAAATATAAACTTGAAACCACTCAATGCACTCCTGACTTACTCAGGCATCTCTAACACCAATGCACAGATGGAACTCAGTTGTAACTAATAGTTAGTAGTCTCAAGAACATTGCTTGATTCCATGCAGGCCATGCTACCGTTCAAGCATCGATGTCAATCGCCTACTTGAAACTTAACCATACCAAGACAGAATTTGAGTTCCTAGGCCTCATAGCCATCTAAGCTCCCAGTCACATATGTCTGGACGGTATGCACTTGGGAAGATCTTCTCCACAGCTCATTAACTCCACGAAATCTGCATGCTTAATTGTGGACAGCAACATAACCTTTTCTGACTCTCCAGGACTTCTGAATGGTAGTGCAGGCTCTGGTTATCTCTCACATAGTTGGGGAAACATCCTGATAGCAGGGCTCCCGCCACATACCTGCCCCCCTCATCCCCCACTTGCAGTTGCACACCACACGGTGATGCTCCTCTATAACTGGGCATGCAGGTTTGACCACATCTCACCCACCTTTCTCGAGCTGCACCGGTTAGCCTTACCACCTAGGATTCTGTTAAAAATGCCTGTATAACCTACAAGGCTTCCTCGGCCAGTAGGTTACCTTACCTGGAAGTAAAATGCCTCCCTCCGGTGTATCATGACATACGTGCAGTATTACCATTTCTAGGCTCGAGACTAGACAGGCTGCAGATTTTCTCCTACTACACCGCATTACAATGGAATTCTGACCCAGTAGACATGTGGACTGCTTCCTCCCTTTTGTTGTTTTGGAAAGAGCTGAACCTGGGGTTATTTCAGGTAGACTTTGACATTACCTAGACTCTGAGGCAACTCAATAGCCAGAGGGTGCCTATCTGCAACTCAACACAGTGCTGCTGTGTTATTGTTTTGTGTACACACACATTATTGCATTACTGTCTGCCCCTCCACAGTATTGTCTGTTATTGTTACCCTAATGCTCTGTACACAAACTACTGATTCTGAGCTAGGTTTTGGCTTTATAAGTGTAATTAAAATTATAATAATAATTAAATGGAAATTCCAAGTTCCCCAAAGCATCTGCCAGCACTACAGGTTTAAAATCCTTTGAGGGGTGTCTCCCCTTCACATCTGGGTGGACGTTTTCTCGGTGCACTTCTGCTGCAGTCTCCAGACCTTCCTGAATCAAAGGAGCTTCAATTGCTTTTTTCCGTCATTGCCTGCAATTTGGCTTTGCAGCTTTAGTTTGGCATCCCTTGGGGGTGGTGCTCTAAGCCTCTTGCATCTCCTGCCTATCACACTCATTCCAGAGACTGCATCCCTGTGGAAGTCCTGATCTGTTTTCGTAGCCGGGAAGGGAATGAAAGTCATGCCTCCTACATTTAGAAGGGCACCTGGATTGTGAGAGGGGGCGCCTTGAGCTCAGTCCCTGCTAACCCACAGGAGTTATTTCTCATTTTAGCGAACTAACCCACACTGAAACCTCACACCACTTAGCAGACTGACATTTGAAGTAAATCAGTGCTCACTGCAGGCCCACTTCACCTCTTGACGGTGTAAGACGTAATGACAGATTGACAACTGACTGAATGCAGTCTCCCCACTGGGGTTCCACCTCTGACGTGGCCATGGACTTCCATGTAGTCTCCGCCTGTTAGATTAGTAAGGCTGCATGTGCCCTACTTACGCTTCAAATCAAGGCCTCACCCTGACCCGAAACGGCCATTGGTCTCTGAGCCGGTATCATCTTCCACGCCTTTGCATGCCCTACTGTGTGCGCTCTTTGGCTGCATCAATCTGTACAGAAGTAATAGGCGACAGTGAGGACCGATGGACCACTTATTGAGCGATGGCTGGGAGAGGCAAAGAGGGGACATGGAGGAACAAGGAAGCCTCTGAACATTGTAGAGAGAGAGAGCTAGGGACCTCATTTGTTAGTAAGGAAGGTGACGAGGGAGAGCCACATCATGTGTGAACATATATGAGTGAAAATCAGAAGTGCCATAATGCACCACTGGATATTTCATGGATCCTAAGAGCATTTAACAATCAGTGATTTAGTTATTTCCATTTGACAATTGGCATTTGTATTTGTATTTATTTATTTATAGGGCGCTTGCGCCTACACGCTGAATGTATGTATGTATTCATGCATTAAACGTTATCACAATAATTAAACCTTTCTACACTTTAAAAAAAAAATATTTTGTATTAGATGTAACAATGTGATATATCTGAAGAGAATTTCAGAATAGGCTTCTTAGGGAACCAGTGGGACAATGCTCCTGATTGCAAAACAATGGTTTATAATAGAACATGAGACAAACATGTGCCCAAGGGGCAATGGGTAAAGACACAGGGATATCCGCGCAGTTCTCTGTAATACTCTCCTGGATGTCGTGATGCAGTGAAGTGGATAACGAGCCCAAGGAATTGGTGGGAAACTAGAGGCATGCTGGAATGTGGAACGGCATGACTGAGTCTATTAGAGGTAGCGGACACTGTCATATTTATACACTCGATTAACCAAAATATGCGCACAGGGAATCCTGCCAGACAATAAGGAATTAACATCACATCTCTGACAACCATGGCGGCTTCTGATGACCGCAGCAGCAAGCTTTGTTTGTGTCACGATGCACAGAATAAACCAGAGCATATTAACAAGATTAGTAGATAGGCAAAGCAGTGCAGAAGTTGGAGCTTGTTTTATTTTTATTCAGTGAATAAGGTGGAGTTAAGAACTCGGCGTGCCAGCATGGTGTGTACAGCAATTATGATCTAAAGTAAACTTACTTGATGACTTTCCAGCACACCGCAATTGCAGCCTTGCACTTTTCTGTTTCCAATTGTTAGTATCTATGCCGGTATTATAAAGTTTGCACAGGTGCAAGTGCAATTTATGGAATAAGCACTAAGAATAAAATTGCAGGACTGCAAAACATATGTTAATTGAAATTTATTTTGCACCAGGCTAACGGATGCCTTAGTGCTAATTAGGTAATAGAACTAGCGCAGAGATGCCTACAATGTTTCCCTAGTGCTGATATTGTGCAAAATGGCACTTGCACCAATGCAAAGTTTCTGTAATACAGGCTGTTTTGCTTTGTTCCAATGTTCTAAACTGGAGATAACCCAGTGTGCCGCTTTCCGAATTCATTCGTTTTTTAAATGGATGCCCAGGAATAGACCAGTGCACATAGCTTTGAGGTCAGTCGTAACTGCATGCACTTTTCTGTCATGATTATGGCAGCTGTGTTCCATGCGCTTCCATGCTGCCCTGCTGGCTAATACAAACGCGAAGGGCAGGCCTTCCCTTTTGTTCTCCTTCCGGGTCAGGGCATGGTGGAAAAGTGCCCTTGTTCCGTCTCACGTGATTGCAGGCATTCATTCTCTGGGGCGTGAGTTATCGCTCAAGTCAGAGGTTACACCAACCGGTGTAAAACCACCTTCTTCTACCTAGTTTATTCTTGAAAGTACTATTCTTATAGCTAATCCTCATGATTACATCAAGAGGTCAAGCCTTTAGTGGTTAAGGGCAGAAGAATGTCCATAATGCCACATACCTGGGCGAGTTGGCCACCCGGCAGGATCCATAGTTACTCTCTGGCATACACCTCATTCATCAATCATGTTCAGGTGGGATGAGGGATATTCACTGGTTGGAATTTCACACTTTGGAGACCTTCACTCATTTCTAAGATGTGGAATGGACTACATTTGCATGGGAGCTTTTCCTGCGAGAATGCAGTCTGCATCCCGATGCTGCCAGCGCTGTACCACATGTTGTAGTATCCAGCTGTCAAGTCCTGAAACATAATGCGGATGTGAGATGGACATTGAATAAAAGACCCATGCGGTACAAGGCAGGGCCACTTTTATCATTAACATGGAGTGTGTGCACTTCTTCCAGCGCGACCTCCCTGCTACTCTTTTGCTTTGCTTTAGTCATCTAGAGTGGGACAGATGTTCCCAGATGAGGGTCCTGTGCCTGCTGGGTCTAGAAACCCAAGCTACACTTCATTGGTGAAGCCAAATGAGGAGGAAAATGATCTGCGGTTGCTTGTGGTCTCATGCTGAAAGGATGTGACATGGCAGTTCGGGCTGGACTGACCCTTTTGGGGTGCGACCTTGCCTGATTTGCATATAGTCTTTCGCCATTCTGTAATGTCTTGGCAGGCGAATAACAATGGTCTGGAGGGTTGCCCAGAGCAGTGGCAGAGGTTAAGATTAATTCTAAACCTTTCAGCCATCATCTGTTTTGTTTTCCCAAAAGAATATCTAGACACATTGTGCACGAGATTGAGGCATCTTGTATCCACATGCACGTTCCTGGGTAAGGAGGGAGAGATACGAGGTTAAATAATCCAAAAATACTTCTCTGTGAAACAGATACTCAGAGAACCAGTACTACCTCTCCTAAGGATTTTGGAACTGGGCACAGCCCAAGAATCAACAAATATGAGGACCACCCATATGGAGGATGCCATGAAGGGCCTAAAAGTGGAGGAGGTGCAAGCACTGAAAACAAGTTCCCCAAAAGGCCTCAGTGACAGAAGAAGAAAGAGGACTGAGCCCAGTGGCCAACAACAACAGGACATTGCAAAAGCTCTGTAAGGATGCCCGGCAACAGGCCAGCAGTGTGAACGGTGTGGGAAACTAAACCATTTTGCAAGCATGCGCAGAGCGATGCGGCCACCCCAACCATTTCAAAAGATGCTGATGCAGACAAGAGGTCATCCTACCAGGGTCGTGATTCTGTCCCAAGAAAGCACCAAAGCAGAAGGCACTATCTGAGGAGCAAGAGGGTTTGATGCGGCACAAAAGGGGTTATGCTCCATCAGTAGGGATAAGACTTTGTCAGTATTAGTGTGACTAAAGTGGAAGGATGATGGTAGAGTAGGCATTGTGTAAAATGTAGGCGGACGAAGTGTGAGGAAGGTCACGAGAGAGTCTCTCATTTTGGAAATTATTGCAGTGAAGTATTCAGCTAGGTCATTAGCTGTGAGAGTTAAGTTGATAGTCATCACATGAGGAGGGAGTTCAGGGTGTCCTGTAGCTGGCGAGACTGTTTTGAGTGAGAGTCAATGAGGGTTAGGTAGAATTCCCTTTTCGCTCTATCAATAGAGGACTTGAGAGAGTTCAGGGCAGAGATGTCCTCATGTGAGTGGATACGCCTACATTTGTGCAGCAGCCGGTGCATGTCTGTGTGGACAGAGTTTATGAATGGGGTGATCCATGGGTGAGGATGCTAAGACTTAGCAGTGAAAGTAAGCAGTGGGAAGTGAGAGGAGAATTAGTCATATAGTAGGGATTGGAAGCTGGAACAGGCAGTGTTAGTGGAAAAGGCATCAAGTGTGAAGGAGGAGAGTGGGAACTGTAGGTCAGAGAGAAAGGGGTAGTGGCAGATGGTTTAGATTTCCTTTTAGTAATAGTTGAAGCAAATGGTGGGGAAAGGTCAGAGGGTGGAAAGATGATGGCAGTGGAAACATTTGAGTGATCAGAAGTGGATGGTGTGACAATAGTATTAGTGGCTGAGTGAGAGGTGGAGATGAATAGAAGGTACAAAGAGTGGAGAGCATGGTCACTAGCAAAAGACTGAAATTCAGATTTCTGAGAAGTGGTTGGAGAGGGAAGGTTAATATCGCCTAATAGAATGAGGTGATGCGTGACAAATCAACTTCCGCGGCACCAGTAATCCAGGGATGAATATCGGTTTCTAAACCATCAATCAGCCACACACCTCTAGTACAGCAGAAGGGATCTTAACAGATTGAAAACACAAGTAAATTATAAACCTCCTCGTCCAATTTTGGTAACGTGGACAGAACGGCAGGCTTTTCTCCTCAAGGTCGTGGATCGTTGGTTAGTTGCAACACAGCGAAAATACAATTTTTACCCAACGATAAAAGGGACTGTCCAGTCAATGTTGTTTACAAATATCTACTTTATTATTATTACAACAGGCAGTTCTGGCACACTACAAAATAGAGCCCACCCTGTAAAGGAACACAGAGGACAGACAGTTTCATGACGGAAAGGGATGCACTCTGGTTACTGACAGGCGGGAAGTCAGTAAAACAATCAGTCTTAACTGTTCAAGTTTATTTGGTTTCAGCACAAAGGAAGCAAGGGGTTGTAAATGTCACTAGGGGCCTTCGGAGAAGGACCAGGATTACCGGACCACAATGTAGCTGTTGCTTGAGATGATCCCGATTCTCGATAGCGTTGAGTTGGTTCAAGGACGATTTGCAGCTCCTGCGACAGAGTTCAAGATGGGAGACAGCTGTGGGTATCAGGCGGCAGGCAGTTCGGCAAGTGAGGCTGGAAGGATGGCTGCAGGCTGGCCTACACAGTGACTCTGGGTCAAGAATCATTGTCTCTGTGCTGGTTGGCAGATCTGCAATGCTGGTTGGTGCATTTCAGATGGCTTTAGTGACTGCAGAGTGACAACCATCAGTGGTGCAGCTGGACACATTTTGAGGGTTGGCTGCCTTGGAAATGTCCTTAGAAATGTCCTTAAAAGATCACATACTTATTCCCTCTGAAAGAGGGTCTCCCTGCTGGGGTTGCCTACTGTGAACAGTTGTTCCAGACATGCCATTCACTGTGCTGCATTCAGAGGGGTGGTAGCTAGCTTCAAGTTGACACTTTGCATATCAAAGAAGGGTTGGCGTTTCCTGTCCCCTTTTGTCAGTTCTGTGATCAGGCCTGTTTCAATTAACTCTCATCAGTATACGCTGCCATCAGCAAAACTTAGACAATAGAGAAGGCAGATCCATGGAACTTTTGATATTTTATTTATGCTGGCCATGGCCGGAGGAAGGTGTTGCCTACCCCCTTCCTGAGATGCTTTGATGTCTCTGTGACTGTCGCATTCTAGCTAAATGTGACAGGGAGGACTGCACTTGTAGGCTGTGTCCCCCAGAGGACACAAAACTATGTGTTTATTGTGCGGTGCGTAGAGGAAAATGTATGTGGATTAGCCCCACACATTTTCTGAGGTTGAGCTCCCATCATTCATTTTCAGTACAAAAACATTAAAAAAAACCCAGGCAAGCGCACACTCCCCGTGCGGATGGTCGAATTCCTCACATGATGTTTAGTGGAAAGAGAATCAAGGAGTTGCCCAAGATGATCAAAGAATGGTCCAGTGGGACCAAGAGGGTGATAGATGGAAATGATGTGAACCGAATGAGGCAGAGCAATAGCAGAGATGGTGAACTGAAAAGAGGAAGGAGAGGACGTGCCATTAGAGATTTGTGATGCATTGAGGAGGGAAGAGAGTAGGTGTCTGATGCCTCCACCTCTGCCAGCCATTTGAGGAGCGTGAATGAAGGATAGTTTGGAGTATTGTAGGGCTGCCAGAGTGGCAATGTCAGATGGAGACATCCAGGTTTCAGTGATAGCAAGAAGGTCTAGGGGAGGAGAGCTGGAGTGAAAGTAGTTAGTGATAAAGGAAGTTTTCTTGCATACAGGCGGAGCATTAGAGAGTGCAATGATCAGTTGTTGAGGTAAGGAAGAGTAGAGAAGTTGTGTGTCAGAGGAAGAGAGGTGGATAGGTGTTAGAAGTGGACTGGCTAGCTCATCAGCTTTGTTTGTTGGAAGGAGGTGGAAGAGAGTTGGAGTAGGGGGAGTTTCGAGTTTTATAATAGGGATAGGAAAGGAGGAAGTTGTAGCATGATTGGAAAAAGTGTAGGGAAAGGACAGTAGGAGTAGAAGAAGGTCGAGAAGGAGTGAGTACATTACAGGTGAGTAGCACTGTGTGGAGAGACATTACATTAACTGGGAAGTTTGAGGTACTCGGAGACACAACAGGGAGAAAGGAAAAATCAATGGCTCCTAGGATAGGCAAAGAGGCTGGTCAACAGCTGGTCTTCACCTTTTGCTGTTCCGCCCTTAAATG
Organism: Ambystoma mexicanum; assembly: GCF_040938575.1. NCBI lineage: Eukaryota > Metazoa > Chordata > Amphibia > Caudata > Ambystomatidae > Ambystoma > Ambystoma mexicanum. The sequence goes on along the minus strand of NC_090935.1, from coordinate 1,177,908,347 downwards.
GGATGCTCCGGGCTGAATTTCAGAAGAGATGACACATGCTGCTGTTACCTGATTGCCTAGTGCATCAGTGGTTGATCTCTCTGACATTGTCCCTATTGTTGCTGGGATGAGGCGATGTATTCCTGATAGCAATATTTTGAAATGGAGTGAATCCGTAGGATTACCTTATCAACACATTTAAATTGAATGGATACCTAAGACTTCTTAGGGCATTATGTGGTATATAATAGCAATATACTACGTTCTGGGCACATAGCTGCATTATCTGGTGAATGATGTGAGGACTGGACATGCTACTAATGAGTGTTCAGCAGCCAAAACGAGAGACTTTTTCAATGTTTGTTTAAATATATCCATGTGTCCAATGCCAGATCTAATTGACTTGTTTGGTCTCAAAGGTTTTTCTTACAGATGATATTTCAGTTACAGTCAGGAAGGGCAACAACTTTCTACACTGTCCCTTGCAGTTCTGTCCAACTGTCCTGCAATTCACATCTTGGTTGGGTGTTGGTTTCTTGAAACTACATGGTAGCAAGACAGAAGCTAGCATCTTCCCAAGTGAGAAATATGGTGGGCCATCTTCACACTAGCCAAATTGCTTAAATTAATGAATGAACATTTTATAAGGCCGGAGACCAGACTCTAAGCGGGACTGGGATTTTAACCTGTGTCACTGTGAGTTGTCCTGCTTCCAAGACAAGGGTTGCCCCTGAGCTATCCTCCCGCTGTCACACCCACATGATAGGAATGAATGGCTAAACCAACTTCTTGTGAATGTAACACTGCTCCCCAGGTGAGTATTCAAATCGTTCTTCTTTCAGTTGCACATCTTCAGGCAGGTGCTCCTGCTGCTTCCTCATTTTCACTGCACTGGTGGGCCCTCTGCAATTGTATCCTCCTAGTTCCACAAATGAAATATTGTGTGCTTGTGTCTTCCTTCACATGAGCCCTGCACACCTGGCTCTACGGAATTGGCCTACACATATTCTGACAAAAAACTTTTTTACGCAACCTGTGCCTTGTGGTCTTGACAAGGTGCACTGGCTCCTGCTGACTAAACATATTATATGTATGGCTCCCCGCACAGCACACAGTTGAGGCCATTTCATAAGACCTCATACGTTGCATGGAGGGGACCTGTTACGTCTGCACACAAGCACAAAAATGTCCCCTTGGTGCAGTTTTCATCATTTGCATTACGAAGTGCTATAAAAAGGAGTAAAAACAGGCACACCCGCCTTTACTCTTTCTTGTTCCACTCCATAGTGCACATCGTGTGAATGCCTCCTGCCATTCGTGCATTCCTTCAGCCAGTGTAAAAAGTAGGTGGATTCCAAAGTAGTCGAATGCCTTACGATCAGCATGAAAATCTAATTTCGTTCGTGGGGCAGTCGGGTTTGTATGACAGAGAGAATCAGGTGACGGAAGGATTACTTCTGCTCCATGCTCTTGCTCCAATATACAAGCCGATATAAATATAGCAGAAAATAAAAAGCCAGTGTAAAAATTGTACTCCTGGTTTTTTGCATGATTTTTAATTTCTGTCGTAACGAAACATGTAAAAATACCTCTTTGGAGTTTAGATTTCTGCAATGCAGTGCTTTAAGCTACTTTCACTGAACAAGTAAATCGCTCTTTGGGAAAGAAAGGCTAGGAAGCAGATCTATTGTTTAGTTCTCCAGTCTGCAAGTAGACTTCAGAAAGCTCAGTGGCCATCAGACCTTCCAAAAGTCTTGTTATGCACACTCCCGACCCTACAGTCTATAGATGACTTCACTTGCCTCTTTCCGTGTCCTTAGAAGCAGGATACCTTTTGGTGGCAGAGATGCTATGAAAACCATATCCCATAACATCATATAATGTAAACTGTTATAATGCATTATTCGTCTCAAGAGTTTCAGTTTGCATCTGAAAATGAGTCACTTCTTATTAGTGAGCCGGGAGTTAAATATATCCACTTTCATCAGCGTTTACTGATTTACTGTTTACTGGCAAAGATGTACTTGAAACAGAAACTTAATTCCTTTAAATATTCGTATTTGTGATTGTATTTTACTTGGAATTTATAGAGCGCTTTAAGCCAAAGCACTGTACATAGTTCATAGAAACAGTACAATAAAAATGAAAAATGCATGTAAAGAGCACTCAACCATGTCAGTCAATTTCAAGGAGATGTGATTTTAGTGAGGCACGAAATAAAGAGTATAGAGAAATAGAACAAAGAGAAAGTGGGAGAGAATTCCATTGAGAAGGTGCGAGTAGTGAAAAGGAACAAAAGCAGGATTTAGCACAGGGAGTGCACAGAAATGAGAGAAGAATTTGAGACTGAGAGCGAAGAGACCAGATCGGGGTGTAGAAAGATACCAGAGAAGAAAGATAGATTGGAGAAAGACAGTAAAGAGATTTCAATACTAGGCTCAGAACGTACTGTTTTAGGCGTGAATGAATAGAGAGCCAGGCAAGAGTAGAAAGATAAGAAAAAATAGATTCCCGGGACAGAAGAAGGTAGAGAAGGCAAACAGAAGCATTGAACACTGATTTCAATGGGGCAAGATGAGATAGAGGAAGACCAAATAAGGTAACCGAACAGTAGACAACATGAGAAAAAAATCATTGAAGAAATCACAAGTTTGGTAGCATCAAACGTTAGAAAGGGATGAGCCTTACGGATGTTGTACAAATGATATCGACAGGCTTGGGAAGATAAGAGAATATGGTGTTTAAAGGATAGATCAGAATCAAAGTAATGTCTCAGGTAATGAACCGTAGGAGAGATAGGAAGCTGAGGAGGAAAGAAAATAAAAGAAGGAAAAAGTGGGGGTGGAATGCTATTAGCGGGAAAAAAAAGAGTATTTTGGTTTTAGTAGTGCTTAAAACCAAAACATTTTCTGTTATCTAAGAATTAATAGCTTTTAGACATGTAGAAAGATCATCATGAATTCCAAGAGTAAAGGAAGTAAAAGATAGGAAAATGTGACTATCATCCACGTAACAGTAGTGAGAAAGACCCAAAGAGGAAATGACTTCAGTCAGAGGAGACGTATAGAGGGAAAAAGGGAAAGGACTAAGAACAGAACCCCGGGGAACACCATGAACAAGTGGAAAAGTATCAGATGTCAATCCAGCCCAGGAGACTGAAAAGGTACTTTGATATAAATAGGATCGAAACCAAGAAAGAACAGACCCGAAAACCCAAAAGAGGAGAGTGATTAGAGTAACAAAAATGGTCAACAGTATCAAATGCAGCAGATACATCTAAATGAAAAAAAAAATATGACTGTTTAGAATAACATGCAGAGAGTAATGATTTGTGACAGAGACAAGATCAGTTTCTGTATAGTGAAAAGGGCAGAATCCGGATTGAAAGCAAGGAATGATGGAATTATTGAAAACAAAAGTAGAAACTTGACAATAGACAAGAAGTTCAAGAATTTTGGTAAGATGTGGCAAAAGAGAAATCGGACGAAAGCTAGAAGCCAAGCAGGATAAGCAGAAGGTTTCTTTTTAGGATAGGAACAATAGAGGCATGTTTAAAAACAGTAGGAACAACAGTCATCAGAAGAAACGTATTGAAAAATTAAGTTAAATAAGAGATAAGAGAAGGGTAGATTTTGGGAATAAGAACTGAGGGAATAGGGTCACATGGTGATACCGTAGTATGGGCCCGGTTTAATACAAGGGAAATCTCCTAATTTGAAATGGGAGAAAAGCTGGAGAAAGATAATACTAGAAGTAGACATAAAAGACTCAATGCTCATCCGAAGAGAAGTTACCTTTGACGATAAGAAAACAGCAAGATCAGTGACAGACAAGGTCAAACTCGTAGAATGAACGGGAGTGGTAGGAGAAAGGAGACGTGACCGAGTTTGAAATTGCCATTTGGGTTGAGTTGACTGAGAGTGCAACTTGCACCAACGACGCTCATGACTCGAAAGTGCCTGTCCCATGGCGCGAGAAAGCCAGGGTTGAGGAGGTTTACGAGAAGGATAAAGGTTGTCTAGTGAAGAAATAAGAGACAATGATAAAATAGTAGCAGCCTCATAAGCAGGCAAGGCAGAAAAGGCAGAGCGCAGGGAAGAATGGATGGGCATGCATGAGATACTAAAGGTGATGGAAAACTGTAAAGGAGAGAAGATGATGATGATCAGAAAGATAGACTGGGAGTGCAGCAACAAGGGAAGTAGAAAGAGAAGAGGTAAAGATTTGTTTTTGTTTAAGAGATTTTTTTATTATTAACAATGAACATACAAAGCTTAAATCAGAGAAACAATAGAATGCAGCAACTGATTAGAGCATATGAGTAAACAATGAAAAAATCTAAAATTTACCAGCTTGGATAAATTGGAGATTTGCAGGGTATAAGCCTAAAAGGGGTATTAAACAAAGAATATTTTGATATGTGGGAAGGGGTGATTAAAATATACATGAAAAACAAGACAGAACATGACAAAACATATACAAAAGGATGGGTGGGGTCAACAAGAAAGGAAAGGATAGATACGGATAATGCGCAAAGGTTGAATTGGATGAATCATTGTTAATGAAAGGTAATATTGGTTAATACTATGAATGGTTTCCATTTCAATTTGTGTTTAAGTAGTTGTGAGGAGGTATAAGCATTGCATTTTCTAATCTATGTATATTACATACAGAGTTCCACCATATCTTAAGATGAAGTTTGTCCACAGTTTTCCAGTTGGATGTTATCATGCTAATGGCTATCAACATGAAAATGTTAAACAAAATCTTGTGTAAGATGGGTGTAAGTACAGAGTGAGTACTACCAATAAAGGGAACTTGTGGACAAAAATCACATTGCAAATTAAATATTTCCTTAAATACACCCTAAACACTAAGCCAGAAAGGTTTAACAAAGTTGCATTCAAATATCATATGCTGAAAAGTTCCCGAAGGTTGGAGACAGTTGGTGAGACACCACATTTGAAGAGTAACGATGGAGTGATGAAAGATCTGTGATGAAGGAAGAATAAGGTTTGTAATAGGCTTGCTGAGGTGGTAACTCTCGATGTATGTTTCAATATTGGAGGCCATTGTAGTTCATCGTCTGGAATAGCACAGTCTTGTTGCCAAGCTTGAAAACAGTTTTGCATGTTGACAATTGAAGGGGTTCCTAGAAGAATTTTATAAAAAAAGTGAGGCAGTCCTGAGGGAACTATGGACTGATTTTAGTCTATCAACATCTGCAGTTATATTATTAGATATGAGAAATTCATAATTTTCCATAATTGCATCAATTATTAACAAGAATTGCTGAATAAATGAGGTTGGGATATGAAATTTAGTGACAAGATCATTAACAGTGACTGGAGCACCATGTACAAAAATGTGACTAAGGTATTTCATGCCTAGAGAGAGCCACTGCCCCCAGAAGAAGGAACATTTTTAAATTTTAATCAAAGATATGATGAGATAAATTTGGTAGGATTTGGATTGTGTGGGTACAGATACTTTCGAAGGTAACGCAATGACAAAATAGTACTTGTACATATAATAAATGTGTTATTTTTTTTAATAAGATAGCAATCTGCCAAAGTAAGAGGGGATGCCATAGCTCCTTCCAGACATAGCCACTGAGGTATATCAATAGCTTGGTCATGTGTAAACCACAGTTGAATTTGCTTCAGGACAAAGGCCATATGGTAGTTCCTAAAATCCAGAAAGCTGACTTCACCCGATGTTCGAGGATACTTAGGCATACATAAAGAAATTCGATGTTTCTTAGTTCCTCAGATGAATTTTGTCAGACATGAGTCTATGGATTTGAAAAATGAGGATGGAAGGGGTAGTGGTAGCATGTACAGTAGATACATGATAATAGGAGGTACCATAATTTTAATAGATTCCAATCTACCCCACCAAGACAGAAATAGGGGAGACCAGGAATTTGTGAGCTCTTTGACTTTTGACAGTAGATGTGATGTTGAGTTTTATATTCTCTTTGATAGAATTAGAAATGTGGATTCCTAGATATTTTAAACCATGTGGGGACCATTTCATTCCTGATGCAAGGGTATGATGTTTAGTACAGTGTACATTTAGGGGTAACATTTCTGATTTGTCTACATTCAATGCATATCCTGATGCTAGGGAGAATATTGAGATGTTGTTCATTAGATATGGTATGGAAAGATCTGGATTTTTTAATAATAACAGGATATCATCAGCATAAGCTGCAGTTTTAATTTGCACATCATCACATTGTATTCCCATTATGTTTTCATTTTGCCTAATAATTCCAGGAATGGTTCCAAAGCTAAAATTAATAGGAGTGGGGAAAGTGGGCAGCCCTGACGTGTATCTCTGAAAAGGGGGAAGTAAGGGGACATTTGTCCGTTAATGAAAATGGTAGTTCTGGGGTTGGAATAGAGTATTCTTATAAGGGAAATAAAAATAGGATCGAAATCATGCCACTTAAGGGCTTCAAACATATTACTCCATGCCACTCGATCAAAAGCTTTCTCTGCATCAAGAGAGACTGCAGTGAATGAGTCATTGGATTTATGGATGGGGTCAAGTACGTTCAGGAAAAGTCTAATATTTGAGGAGGAGAGCCTACCCTTAATGTAGCCAACTTGATTGTGTTTAACTAACTTAGGTAACAGGGGGAGAAGTCTATTCGCTAAGATTTTTGCAAAGATCTTGCAATCTGTATTGATGAGAGATATAGGCCTGCACTTTGAGGCAGCTCTGGATCATTAGTAGGTTTTGGAAAGACAATTAGCATAGCTTCCAAAAAGGAGCCTTGAGCTTCCTTAATTAGAATGAAATGAGAAATAAGTTCATGAAGTTTGGGCACCAAAGTTGTTTAAAGTGGGGGAAGAAATTGAATAGAAAAGCCATCAGGCCCAGGTGCCTTTCCTTTTTTAAGATCTTTAATGCCCTTATTAATCTCCTCCAGGGATATAAGATTACTAAGCATTTGCAGGCTGATCTTTGGATAGGCAGAGTGAGGTATGCGCTGAAGAAATGCCTCTATATGAATGTTATTGGGAGGTGCTTCTGATGTATATAACCTTTGATACAATTCAGTAAAGACTTTAATGATATCCTTATCCGAGAAGACTCGATTACCAGCTAAATCTTTAACTGCTGCAGTTCTGGCTTTATCCTTTTCAAATTTAAGGTATGATGCAAAAGACTTACTAGATCTGTTAGAAAATTGATATATTTTCTTTTTATATTTCAGGAGATTTGCACAAGAATACTCTGTGGCAAGTTTATTGTATTGTACTCTGAGTTTGATAATATTGTTTAGAATAGTTTCTGAGTTGGTACATGCAAATAAGGATTCTTGAGTTTTAAGTTGTTTAAGGATATTATCCGATTCTTGTTTAAGTAACCTTTTCTTTCTCGCAGAGAATGATATAATGGAGCCACAAAGGATTGCTTTGTAGCAATCCCAATTGTTGGTTACAGAACTATTTTGGGTTCTATTTTCTGCAGAGTATTGATTATGTTTTTGGGTTATATAGGGTGTGAATGAGTCATCCTTTAAAAGGAACGAATTGAACCTCCATATATTGGATTTACATGGATTTTGCAGTGAAGGGAGTTGGATATTTACCGCTGCATGATCAGAAAGTGTAATGCACTCAATATTGGCTTGTAGTAGGGAGCTAGTCATGGATTTTGATATAAATATGTAATCAAGTCTAGAGAAAGTTTTGTGAGGGTTAGAAAAAAAGTATACTCTAAATTCGAGGGGTGGGTGGTGCGCCAGATGTCAATGATTCCTAATTCAAATATAGCATTTTGTAAATTGTGTGTGGGATTTGGTCTTTTTGAACTGAAAGTTGGATTTTCTATCCAGAAATGGATCAACAATTTCGTTACAGTCTCCACAAATAATTAAGTTGTTTGGGTTAGATTGGAGAATATGATTTCTAAGGTGTGTCCGAAATTGGGGATTTGGTGATATAGGACCGTATACTTTTAGAATATTATATTCAACAGATTCAATAAGCAATATAACAAGCACCCATCTTCCGAGATCATCAGATTCATTAGCCACAACCCTACACTCAAACCTTTTATTTTCAACAATCGCCACTTCATTCTTTTTACCATCGGCTGCACTGGAGAAAACTTGCCCGACCCAATACCATTTGAGTTTGGCAACGTCTGCATGTGATAAATGCATTTCTTGGATACAGGCTATTGACGGTTTAGTTATATTAAGATGTGACAGTATGTGACAGTATTTTCTGTCTCTTAATAGGATTATGTAATCCTTTGACATTCCAAGATGTTACATTAAGCGTCATGATTCAGAGCAGAGTGATATAAGTATGGCAGTATTATAGCATAGTACAAATTATCAATGTGGTAACAACCATCAATGCAGCAAAGACTGGTGTAATTATTAGTGGACCATCCATAAATAGAGATTAAAAGAACTGTGTAAAGGGTAGGAACATGAAGGGGAAGAAACAAGAGGGGCATGGTGAGACAAACAAAATCAACATGGATATATATAAAATATAACAAGGAAACCTTGAAAAAGTATGTGGCAAACCAAAAACAGCCACAACAAACCATGTTGAAGAAAAATGGAAAAAATATGAGGGGGTTAGAGGGCCACAGAGGTGACATCCTCCCTGCACCCCACTCCAACATAGTGAAAAAGTTACATGTAGCAATCATAATCATATTATCGGTTGAAAGAGTCAAGTAGGTGCTCTTGAGGTGTCCATTTCGTCTTTTATGTAGTTTTGAATAAAGTGCCTTAAGTCAGCTGGATCTTGGAAGTTGGACGTGTGACCATCAAGGGTGACCTTAAGAGTAGCTGGATGTAAAATGCCATATCTGGTATTGAGCTGTTTTAATGCAGGTCTAAAGGTGAGTAGTTGTTTTCTCCTTGCTGCTGTAGCATTTGAAACATCTTGGGAGATGAATATTTTCCTGCCATTCCAGAAAAGCTGCTTTAGTTGCTTAACTTTCTCCATTATAAGTGTTACATGTGTGTAGTCTAGTAGAGTTCTGGGGGGATTGTTGGAAGGCTGTATGTTGTTGATAGGGCCAATGCGATGAGCTCTTTGAATATTAAGTTGTGTTGATGTTGGTAGATCCAGGAGTTTGCTGAGCATTGTATTTAGAAATACGCTTGCGTTATCTCCTTCAGTGCCTTCCAAAAGGCCAATAATGCAAAGGTTGTTCCTCCTATTGTGGTTTTCCAGATTTTCTGTCTGCTTTTGCAGGAGTTTGACAGAGCTTTCCAACAGTTGGACTTTACTATCCACATCCTCTGCGTTACCAACGTGTCTCTCGAGCTCTGCGATTCTTACATCAAAGGCAGACCATTTATCATTGAGTTGCTGTAACTTAATATTTGTGTCTTCCATGAAAGGTTTCAACGCCCTGATTTCCATAAGAATAGCTTGCATTCCCGGGCCTAAGGATTCATCTTTAAGAGGTGGTGACTCACTCTTCTGCCTCTTAAGAGTATTGGAGGGAGATGCTTGTCTGTCTTTCTGTTGGCCCTTTTTAGATGCCATTATAATTAGGTATGTATTATTGGTTAACACCCACTGAGTGAGGCGTACAGGACACAAAAGAAATAGATGGTATTGAAATTAGATTACGTCAATCTACCCTAGCACAGGATGTGTAGCAATGTATACGGCAATAATAATGAATATTAAATGATTGTTCCAAAATTAGTCTGTGAAAAAGTTCCTCAATTACTGTGAGGATCAAATAAATGAAAGTGTTATTGTGTGAAAGTAGTAGAATTCAATATAGTTGGACTACAGCACAGCATTTTTTTCCAAAATAAGTTTTTAATCTAGTAAATAATGTAGAAGATCCATAAACGTGTGTTGAACCAGCATTTGTTTTCAAAGAAACATGTTGCCATCAAGTTAGCACTCCTCTTGCAGTACCTCACCCAACCAGCTGACAGGAGACATTGGATTCATTTCTCACGGGACTCCGCCCTCACAGGCCTTGCACACGGAAGTCCCCAGTCATGAAAGGCAGGTCTACCCAGCAACTCACAGAAATGCCACGGTCCACCAGGGACACATAAAGGTAATGACTCAACCGTAATAGAAGGTTAATGAAGTGCAAATAAAGTTTTGTAAAGTTTTATACTATGATATGATGTCGTCGAGGCGGGAGCGCACATGTCAGGCTGCCGCTCTCATTGGTGTTCGGCCGAGAAGAGGTAAAGATAAGATCAAGAGATGACCCTAACATGTGAGAAGGAGGAGTAAGAAGGGGGAGAGAAAATAGGAATCAAGAACTGATAGTAATGGAAGGTTAACGTGAGTAGAGGACAAGTGAAGATTAAAGTCTCCCAGGAGAATAAAAGGGACACTGGAAGGTAGTATACATGAAAGAAGAGTATCAATATCATTACAAAATGACCCTACAGGACCAGGTGGACAAGAAATGAGCAAGACAGATATAGGATAGGGCTTAGAACAGGAAGTATGTGAATATTCAAATGAAGTGAAGACAGGAAGAGTCACAATAGATGAAGCAATTACAGAAAAAGAACAATAAAGTATGCCAACACTCCCGCCACAAGCAGATGGGCTTGGGGTGTGACAAAAGGAGGGAAGAGACATAGGGCCTCATTACATGGACGGCGGTGGACCAAGGTGCTATTAGCACCTTGGTCCATGCCGGTAAAATACCGGCACCGCCTTGGAGGAAAGGGAAATTACTGCCCTATTCCAAGGTTGGTGGGGCGGTAATTCCCCCTTCCCCCATTGCCCTTCCCCATTCCCATTTTTGCCCCATAGGGCATAATAGAAATGGGGAAGGTGCTAATTACGGCACCGCAATTTGCGGTACCGTAATTAGCTCCCTGGTCCTTTTGCGGGTTGGTTTTTAACGCCAGCAAAAAGCAGGCGTTAAAGTCTCCAACCCGCAAAGGGACCTCGTAGTAAGGCGGTAAGGGTTAACGTTCACCGGTACCATTAACGGTGACCGTTAACCCTTACCGCCGTCCATGTAATGAGGCCCATAGTCAGAGAGGCAGGAATACAAGTATTAAAAGTTGTGATCCAAGTTTCAGTGATACAGAGAAAATGGGGATATAATCAAAAAAGAGAGCAATACTGAAGTTGATTTGTTACTAAGTGATCTGGCATTGCAGAGGGCCAGGTCAATATAGGAGACATGGGAAATACAAGAGGGACACACCAGATTGGCCTAATTGCATGAGGAGGGAATGTGAGAGCCATCAGAGGGGCGTGTAAAAGATGCAGGTGGCATAGAGTTGATTTAGAACGAAGGAGGGTGAGCAGTAGGGAGGAGGAATAGTGAAGCAGACACATGCATGACAAGAGTGTAACGGCCAGTAGATGAATATACTGAATGTGCTGCTGGTAGTAGGTCAGGTGGGGCTGTCTTGCGTCGCATGAGGCGGTTTAAAGATGGCAAGCGTAGACATCATGGCAGCACGAGTATTGATGAAGAGAGCATTCCACCCATGACTGTGTTCATCCTATGTTTAGCCAGACACTACATTTTATAACCAAGGACATTATTTTACCTATCAGAAGAAAATCTGATCAAGTAACAGCAGGGAGGCTTTTGGGAATGCGGGTAGAGGTTTTCATCTAGAACATTAAAAATGCAAGTTGCCAGAAATGAATTACTAATAACATGTGCATAGTAAGGTTTCACCCCCGAAAATACTTTCCCTTACCATCTCCACATTGAACATCCATATCGGATGATGACATACCCGGTTCTGCCGAAATGTGAAAGTTGCTTAATAAACATTTCAGACCATATTACATAAAGTAAATAAAATAGTACTACAGACCAGGACAGATGTCACTTTTCCCACCTGGTTACCGAAAGTAGGCCCTTGTTCTCTGCTTAGAATCATTTTGAACCCAGTATTACAACAGATGGGTGGTTGAAAATCTCGCAGATGATTTGGAGGTTTGCTCCCTGTCTGGGTGGCGCCCCCCTCTAGGTGTCAATGAGGAAGACCTTGGACAATGACCCAAATTAGCTCTGATAAGTGCTGGTCTGGGTGGTTATGCCCCTTATCTATTAGCATTGCAACCCCACAATGCGGTAGTGGTGCGTCAGGTTGTGCAGGGAGGTTGCACTGCAAGAGGTACACACATCCAGTGTTAGTGATAACAGTGGCCCCACCTTATAACTGCGCTGGCCTTTTATTCAATTCTCCACGTCACGTCTGCCGCACATGATGGCTGGACATTACAACACCATGCACTCAGAGTGGGAAACCATTGACGCATGTCCTTTAAAACACGCTCCCCCGAGTCAAAACAAACAAATACCCAGGCCCTTTCAGCAAGTGGCAGTCTAATAAGGTGCACTGGTCTTCGAATGAACCTTACTGGTGTACAGCGGACCATACGCAACCAGCCCAGGAATTGACACTCCTCTAAGGAAAAATGCTTGGTGCACGTCTTGCAAGGATAACAAGGTTTTATTTCACAACTAAAGAAAATAACATGTCAGCAGGAGCATTCACACCCTACTGCCACGGAGCGCACTGATACATTGAAAGCAGGACAGTACTGTTTAAGTAAAGTTGTCACAGAAGATGCAAGCAATATGCAGTACTAATTCCCCTAGCTCATTGGCTCTCCCATATGTACATACCACCCGCTCCCTATTGAATGCCAAGGGATTGGTCACCATTGTTTTTAGGCTGCTCCGCTTCCATGTGTTCTCTGGTCTTGTTACTGTTGGGTCCCAGACTTGTGACTGCATCCCTAATTGAGAATGCTTTTCTCCCCACCAACAACTCATGTAATGTACACCAGGTATTCATAAATGTGCCCAATGGATACTCTCAAGGTCAACTTAGCCCTCTGAAATGCGAGGAGCTTCTTTAGATCCCTGACACGTAGAAGCCCCCACTATGCCTCCCCAGTACTGACCTAGATTTGTTGTCATCACCCAGTTCACCTCGCAATACAAATCTCAAGGCATCCTGCTCTGTGCTCCCCACTTGGCAGCTCACCCTTCCCTGGACCTTCACCTGGGCTCTTCCGGGACCACACTAATCAGTCACCATGTGAGGGTTTTAAGAGTCCTAATGGTGGCCATCTGGTAGTTCAAATGGAGTGACCAGTATCAGGACCTCTGCCCTGGCTCCCAAGAGATTGTCCTTCAGGGACAGGCACAGCCCTGCTCGCACTTGGCTATCCACATTCCTTTCTATTTGCATAGGTCTGCTGGTTGCGACATTGGGGTGGTTGTATCTATTTGGTGTGAAGGCCTTTTTGTCTGCCGTTCGAGCTGGGAGATGGGATGGGAACATGCATTAGTGCCACTATGATGTGCTATTACTACTTCTGAAGCCTAGCCGTCCTCAGCCTTAATATTAAAAAAGCGATAGTTCAGTGCTTATTGTCACAAGCTAATATGACTCTTTATCCTCCATTACTGCAAGCTATAATGTCCTCTAGCCCCTACAGGGCACCCTTTCCCCCTACAGCCACCCTTCTGTGTTATTATGTATTACTATTACAGTTTCCTCAATCTGTATCGCTTTGGGGGGCAGGGGCCTTGGATATGCATCCCAACACTGGTCTGCAATGTGCGACCATCTCTTCACCTTCCTCTCAAACATTCGGACCACTTACAACTTTCTCCTCAAGATGCTTACTTTCGCTTTCCCCTGCTTCTCAATATAACTTTTAGAGTGAGGCACGTTTCGAGTTATCACTCGATCATGCGACTGGTCTGTCACCATCGATCCCTTTACATGCAACACTGAGAGGTGCGTTGGCTCGAATGCGATAGCTGAGTTCCCAGTCTCCAGGCTGTATTGAAGATTCAACAGCATGTCTCAGTTGATCAGCATATCTCTTCGTGTCTTATTTCTGTGTATGATCCCTCACAATAATTTATTGATCTCGGGTGGAGACACTCCCAGGAAGATGAGGAAGTCGCATCCTGAGCTTTCTCCCGAGCATCCAATCTGCAGGACGCTTTGCTGTGGTCCCATGCCATAAATACCTAGAATCTCGCAGCATGTTGCACAGAGCCTGATTTAGCGACATTGATAGCAATTCATTTTGCTGCAATACATTTGTGTGACTGCCTTTGAATCTCTCGACCATGCCTTTGGCCTGAGGTCACTGAGAAGTTACCTTCCTGTAATGAATCCCCATGTACTGCATGAATCGGGCAAATTCCGGTACACTGAAAAGAGGTCCATTGTCAGAATTCAGGACCTCTGGAATTCCCGATGCTGAGAATATCCTGTCTAATTCTGGAATGATCTTACTGGAGGCAGTGGAGGAAACCATCTGCACAATGGGGTACCGTAAGTATTCATCCATGATTACTAGCCAGTATTTTCCTTATCTGAAAGGTCCAAAGACGCTAACCACAGCATGGCTCAACACAACACCTGGTAGCTCTGACATTCAAAGAGATTCTGGATCGTCCATCCTTGTCATGCTCTGACACAGATGACAGGGGCTGATGATGCATGCAACAAGCACATCAATCCCAAGAAACCACATGGTGTCCATAATTTGCTGTTTTGGTGCTACAATCGCTCGATGGCCTTCAGGCGCTAAGTCAACGATCTGCTGTTAAGCGCTGAGGGAACAATAAGTCTGTTACCTCATGGCAAGGCCTTCTGCAGAAATTGAAAGTTCATCCTTCACCTGTTCGAAAGCACAAAGATCCATCACTGAAATTCCTCTCTCTGTAAAAGCTCCTGGAAACCCTGAACCCTATCGCCAGAAAACTATTAGCTGTTGAACCATCCGAGCATGTCGTCATGGTGGGTACACTCCCCAATGCGATCTGACATTATCGGGCCAGATGGGAGAGTGTGTGTGCAGAGGTTTACGTATTCTTCAACCATGGAGTCATCAACAGATGGATCAGGCAGTGGATTCCATGACATGAAATCGCTGGATAAGTATTCTTTGCCCGTTTTGTGAATAGTATTAAAAGCAAAGTCTTGTGTTTGCAGACTGCATCTCTCTATTCTTGGAGGCATCTTGCATCTGGGGTTAACATATATGGGGCCCCGAGCCTGATGGTCTGTAACTACTGTGAATGGCTTGCCAAGCAGGAACATGTGGAGATGTTCACAGGCCCAAACTACAACCAGTCCCTCTTTCTCCGGTTGCAAGTACTGTCTTTCTGCATCTGACAAGCTTTTCCTTGCATATGCTATTATTGCTCTCAGGGATTCTCTCCCATCGCAATGTTGAGTTAGTATTGCTGAAAGCCCCACAGGCATCCACGGTCAATTCTGTGCAGAGCGAGGGATCAACGTACACCATATGTTCTGCAGTTGTAGTATCTCTCTTTAGTTGATGAAAAGCTTCTTGGTACACTTGAGACCATTGAAACACAACTCCATGCTCGCCGAGTTCTCTCAGTGGTGTATTGTAGTAGCGAAATACATGATATATCTGCTGCAGTAGCTAGCCATGCCTAAGAATGATCAAACTTCGCTGGCATCTTCTGGAGGCAAAATCTCTGTGCTGGTTTTGACTTTTCTGGGATCAGGGCTCAATCCGTTTTGAGACGAAATGTGCTGAAAGAACTTGTTTTACTCCTTGTGAAAATCACATTTGTTGTGATTGAGGGTCAAACCCGCCTCCATCAGTGCAGTACACACTTGCACCCATGCCTAATAGTGTTGTTCGATCATGGAACCAAAACTCAAGATGTCGTCACTGTAGTTGAAGCACTTCTGAACATGATAAATCACTCCGCGGATGCTTTTTTGGAATATATCTGCCGCTGAGGATATGCCAAAACGTAAGCATTTATAGTGAAATAGACCCATGTGAGTGGAAGTAGTGGTGATGTATGTGGACTGTATGTCCAATTCAATCTGATGTTATCCCTTTTTTAAGTCGAGTTTCGAAAAGACTTGCACCCCATTCAGCATACTAATCATTTCATCCAAGTGCATACCCTGATTTCTCTCTCTTCTGATTGCTTTGCTTGCATGCCTTATGTTGATGCATGTATATCCTCAATTACACCTTTCTTGAGTACAGATACAATGTGTGACACCCACGGGCTGGGACCAGACGCCTGCTCAATGATGTCATTTGTCAGCAAAAATGTATTTCCTTTCCAACTTGTGGCGAAAGGTGAATTGTTATTCTCTGAGGGTGTTGTGCCACCGGGTTGACAGATTAATCTATGTGGAGTATCATGGGATCTCCTTTGAGACTTCCCACACATCGGAACAGAGAGTGAAAACAGTGTACCATCGGATGAGTGTTTTTTATGTCCGCAATGTTCATCGCTATGGCAGTTGCGCGTCCTAGCAGATTGCTTCTTTGAATCTTACCTAGAAGAACATGAATTTCAGAGGACACTCACTTTTCTTTATAACACTCGTAGCTCTGATAGTATCAACAAAGGGGATTAATAATCTTGTTGAACTCTGACATGCATATGATGTTTAGTGTCGCTCCAGTATCAATAAAAAATGTGGTCTTTTGTTCCCCCACCAGCAAGTCTACATTGCTCACAGTGGGTGCTACAAGATTTGCAAGTGAAAAGTTTGCACAGTATTAGCACTAGGGCAACGTTTGCCCTATTTTTAAAAACACTGGGACACATTAAAAAAAAACATTGCAAGTGCAGTTTTGGCATATTGCATTTTCACTACATTTTTGCACTGGGGCAAAGTTTGCCCTAGTGCTAATATGGAATGCTATTTGCACTAGGGCAAACTTTGGCCGGATCCAAAAATGCATTGAAAATGTTCCTTTTTAGTGTTAGGGCAATTTTAGCACTGGTGCTTTTAATATGCCAAAGTGCACTTTTCGAGGTGCAATGGTTTTTTAATGTGTTTTAGTGTTTTTAAAACGAGGACAAACTTTGCCCTAGTGCTAATAGCATGCAAACTCTGCACTTGCACCGAGGCAAAGTTTCCGTAATAAGGCCCATGATGACTAATCTTCTAGCACCCACTGTGAGCAATGTAGATTTGCTGGTGGGGGAACAAAAGACCACTTGCATCGGTGCAAAGTTTCTGTAATCTGGCCCATGTGTGCATTAGTCATTTCTTTTCTCTTTTGTGAAAAGACAAAAACCTCAAAACCACCACCCTGCCTTCGTTCAACAATGCCCTCCTCTCTATCAAATAGGAAGCCAGAAGCCTTGAAAGAGCCCAGCAAAAGGACCCATGCCCCACCACCACAAACACTGCTGCTCCAAATACTAGATTGCCATACGCAATGCCAAACTGAGCCACTAACTCCAAGAACTCCAATCTATCACCAATCGCACATAGATGGACACTTTTAAACATCATCAAGTCACTCTCCAAACCACCCTTCACAACTTTAACACCCCAAGCCACCTCAGTATGCAACTCCCTCTTGGACAATTTTTACATATTATACACAACATCAGACAAGCTCTCTTTTCAGCCGCCCCACCACCACCAGCACTTATTCCCTAACCTTCCAACACATGGGACACATTCCCCCTACTGTCCGAGACATACTCATAACCCTCACAGCCAAAACAAAACTGCCAAACCGCTGACGACGCACGCCCACCTCTAGATTCATCAAATCACATCACCATCATGGCTCCAAACTGGATCACCATTATCATCTCCTGTCTCCCACATAGTACAATCCCCTCCACACCCGAAAAGACCTAATCTACACAAGCCAAGCAACCATCCATCAACCCCCACCCACCATTAAATCTACTGTTCCATCACTATATTGCCTTATCTCGCCAGAATCATGGAACGCTTGTCACATGCCAACTCCAACAGCACCTCACTGAAAACAATCTACTAAGTTCCTTTAAATCAAGCTTTAAACCCAGGCAAATAACTGAGACCACAACACTTCACACCATCAATGACCTCCACCAAATCACTAACAAAGAACACACAGAGATACTGGTATTCCTGGGCCTAAGTGCAGCCTTCAGCGCCATCGACCCCATCATTGTTCTCAACATTCCATCCAGCAGGATGAAACACTCATGCACTGTTCTTGACGTGTTCACCTATGTCTTCAATGATGGGACACACTTTACCTCCATGCCCCCTATCAGTCTGACCCCACTCCAGTCAAGTACAGGGTCCTATATTATCTCCTCTTCCACCTGAATATTGAATCCCTCCGAAAGATCCATAGCAACTACAATGCCAATTTCCACCAATATACAGACGACCCCCAAATATATTTCAAAATCTCACCCGCCCTTAAAAACTGCACACCCACCTCAAATGCTGTTTCGCCACCATCACCACCTGTTTGGCCTCCCACATCCTGAAACTCAACCCATCCAAAACAGAATACCTCCTCATCTGCTCCCCAGGCATAAACCCGGCCTCCCCTGCTCTATCAAACTTACCAAAGATAACCCGCATATATCCCTCTCAACACCTCTCAAGTCCTTCACCATTGACTCCCACCTATGCGTGATGCACTACATAGCCGCCATCACCAAAACATCGAACCTACAACTACGCCTCCTATGAAATTTAAACACACACCCCATTGTCCCCGACGAGTTGCACACTGCAGTACAAGCATTAGTTCTATCCAACCTGGACCAGGGAAATGCTCCCCTCACTGGACTTCCAAAGAGCATCCCCCGGTATCAGGTAATAATATCGCCATATATATGGTCGCTGTAAATAATATCGTCGGGAAAATGTTGTGGCGATATTATTTGGGTGACCATATATATGGGGACATGGCAAAAAAAAAAAAGAAGTTTGGGGTTGCGGGAAAGTCGCCCGCATGTTCCATGCAATAATGTTGCCACAAAAAATTGCCATTTTTCTGCGATATTTTTGCATGGCGAGATTTTTGTGGTGACATTATTACATGGAACCCATCCTCCTGCAGCCCATACAGAACACATACTTGCCAACATGACTAATTCCAATCTGCGGGTGCTTATCCATTCCTGTTTTTTTCTTTGCATTCTGGGACTTGTAGTTCCACTTTTCACATTATTCAACTCTGACTACAAGTTCCAGAATGCAAAGAAAAAACCAGGACTGGATAAGAACGTACAGAGTAGAACAGGTCATGTTGGCAATTATGGAAACCCAGCGGCAAGAATCTTCTTCCACCTATCCAGTCATTCACACATTCACCCCAATGCTGTCCCAGTCTCACCGGCTCCCCATATCCCAGGGGATTGATTTCTTTTTCTGTATGTGAGGTTGAAAATTAGCAGGCCTCACTAAGCCTCGGCATTTCACGTATTATACTTGTCAAGAGTTTTAAATGAACATTCTGCGACAAAGCGAACAGGGATAAAACATGGCCTCACACCATCTTTGTTTTTGAACAACCTTGTTTTGGCTTTTTATTATTTAATTAAGTCAAAATAATACTTGGAAAAAAAATTAAAACGCTGTAGAATTGGATAGCATCAACTCGCATGGGCTGATATCAAGTGACCTTCAACCTCAATGGCTCGGGGAAAGGAGCAAAATTTCATACAGGTAAAATGCATTTCTGCTCATCCCAAGCCTAGGTCTCCCACTGGGTTGACTGATTCGTCTATGTGGAGTAATCTCTGGGTTGCATGACCCATTTCTCAGGGTCTCCTCTGACTATCACAATTTCTTAGTCAAATAGGTGTCTTGGGCCTCTTTTCTTGCTGTGGTCTTCAGGTGGAAATGAGTAGCTCGTCCAGAGATGCAGGTGCTGGGTTGATCTGTGCAGGGATTTCATTCTGAAACCTGCTCATCCCAAGGTCCCAGGGTCTCGAGCAGACAGAAGGCGATTTAAGGGTTTCTGCAGGCTTCTCACTAGGCCTCTCCGCTCTCGCGCTCAACGTCCTGCTTCTAGGACCAGTTGCACATTCTGACTCTCCACCTTTATGTCTCACTATGTTCCTGTTCCTAAGGGACCTGCTCCCATTCCCTATCCTCCTCCTCTTTGTCTACTTGCTTTGCCGTCACCCTTCTGATGCATACTCACATGTCGCAGGTTCTGCCTGGTCAGTCTGTCACCAATTTACTACCTTAATTTACATGTGGCTTCATGTGTCATTCTCTCCATTTGCCTCCCTCTCCTCCTTCTTCTTACTTGCCTCCTGATGTTTCTCCTCCTCTCCACTCTTGTCACACTCCTCCTATCTCCTACTCCTGACGTTCCTTTACTGTTAGCCAAGCCCCCTTCTTATTTACCATGCAGCATTTTGAATGGGCAGACTCTCCTGTTGTGGGGGAGATCCACTGCAAGACCACACAATGTTCTTTGACTCTCTCCAATCTCCCAACTCAAGCGCATACTTGCTAAGTGACAGTGCCTCATGTCTTGCTCTTGCCGCCCCTCACTCTGCTTACTCTTTCTGACACAGCACTGCATCCCATCCATTCACTGGCAAAGGTGATCCCAAATACCGGTATTCGACTTCCTTTACATTGGCTTGTGTACCATTGGTCACAGGACAGACCAGTGATACAACCGTTGCCCATCTCAAATGTGTTAAGGACTTTCTTTGAAGTCAAAGAAACAAAAGGGGACTTCTTGTGGTGATCCTCTGCCTCCTGTTTGCGGCATGGTAGTGTAACCAGGGGATCTGGCCATGCTGCCCCAGGATCAGGCAGCTGGTGGCAGCCCTTGGCTGTCCTGTCTTCTCACCTCAGGGGAAGGGAACGGACTTATAACAATTCATAAAATGAACACTTGCGTGATAACTGAATGCTACTTTGGAAAGCCAGGCTGCAATAGCACCAGAACACATGATCCTTTGATTGGAAATTACAAGAGCATAAATGAATGTCACTTGTAATATGACTAACCCAGTCAAATCAGGCCAAATGACATGTGTACGTTGAACCAGCTGGATGTAACGTATGTTTACACAGGAGTTACCATGGCAGTAACACAGCATGTGAGCCACGTCCATATTCTTCAGTATGATTTCTTTGAAGACAATACACCTTTTTCTATTTTGTGCCCTAATCCGTTTTGGGAACACTGCTGGGCAGCCTATTGCCAATACCTTTAGGGCCTGCAAGGGAAGGCACTAGCGTTGCTAAATTCCCATTATTCCTCATTAATGGGCATTAATGTGCCTGGGGGCATTAACTTGGCCTGCAGGCAATTAAGCCCCATTGGAGCCCTAACCCAGGGATAGTAACAATACATTATATGATTTCCCTAACTGCCCCTGCTTTGTTGCAAAAGAGATATGGGCGGGATCTACCTCAGGCTGAGTGGCATATGGCCTGTCAGAGTTGATATTGGAGAGGATTGGTAAAAAATGAATATGGTACAAACCAAGCATAGGCTCTCGGGACTTACAGCATGACTTTTTTGAGATGACCGCGAGTAAGTGTCAAAATCTTGGTTGTGGTGGCTACATAATCAGATCAAGAGAAGGGGAAAAATGTGCTCAAATGTTTTCCAAAGTAAAGAAAATAGATTCAAAATATGATCTTTATTGTGAGTGGTGCCCACACATTCATTTTCTCAAGAAGCCTACAGAACTCTCTTTGTTATTGCTATTTCTGGGTTGCAGACTGTCCATTCAAACCTGTTGCAGGTAGTTATCCAGAAGTGCCAGCCAATTAATGCGATCTAAAAATGAGTAAACAAAGGAGCTACTATCGTCCCGAGGTCCGTAAACAGCCATGGTCATGCCTGTGATTAAGAGACCGGGTGATTGTTAGCATTCGAATGACAGAAAATCAAAACCCTTAACAGGTGAATGTGATGCTGACTTCCAAACCACCTCTAGATCATCACCCATGCATTACCCCACCCTCCGACGTGTGGGTTTCTGAGAGCATAGCAGTCACCACTGAAGTGAAAAAGAGGCTGCAGAGCCAGAGTCCTCCCCCAGCTGGGTGTCAGCAACAATTCGCGTGGTCTTTGAAACTCTAAGAGAGAAAACACGTCTGTGGCTTATTTCAACATGCACGTGGCATGAATCCGTATACACTGTAGCAGAAATGTTGCAAAGCACAAACCTTTGGAAGAGTCCAAAATAAAAATAGATTGTGCATTTATTTGGGGGGATCAATGAGGCAGCTTCCACCCCATTCTCCTG
This sequence comes from Ambystoma mexicanum, assembly GCF_040938575.1. Taxonomy (NCBI): domain Eukaryota; kingdom Metazoa; phylum Chordata; class Amphibia; order Caudata; family Ambystomatidae; genus Ambystoma; species Ambystoma mexicanum. Next base: position 1,177,886,339 of record NC_090935.1, on the reverse strand, counting down.
TCTTTTCTATGCATGGTTGCTGATGTCCCTCCCTTGTGACATGCAGTATGGATGCACTCCAAAGCTCAGAGGGCACTTTGCTCACTTAAAAACAAAATTGCATCTTTAGTGATAAATGTCCCCTTCAGTGCAATGTATGGTAGGAACACAATTAATGGCTTGCGAGAGTTGCGGACAGGTGACCATCTTTTCAATAAGCATCAAAAAAACCAGGGAACGGCCTGAATTTATGCCATGCTTACAGGGCTGTCCTGTCCTACAATCTTTCATGGTGTTTAGAAATGAGCAGTAGTCGCCAGTAGCCAACACAGAACCCCACTGCGATGAGGCCCGTGGTTGGAAAATAGCATTAGAAAGAAAAGAACATTGGGTCCAGAGCAGTTTTCCAGTGCACGATCACAGGTCCACACCAGCACTGTTCCAGTAAGACAACAAAGCAAAACATTCGCACCAGAATGGAGCCGAGGTAAGATGACAAGAAGTGTTGACACTTTTTTCCGCTTGGGGACCCTACACGTCATCTCAGTGCTGGCCAGCAAATCAGTTTAGACAACAGTGGCCATATTAGAATGGTTCTCTCGTCTGCAATGTAACATTTCAAATCCAAGATTCTAACACATGTGCCAGTGCCCATACATTCCATGACTGGGCAAAACCCTAGACCAGGTGGATCGGAATGCCACTGGAACCTCAATGCCGTGGTAGCTGCAATAGAGCACTGCCAATCTACTGCCGCTGATGCATGACACCCTGCTGACTCCGATGCATAAGACTTTAGTAATTACGTTTCTGATAAGTCTGCTTAGCGGTCCTTGAAGTGACCTCAGTAGAATGTTCAATGAATATTCTCTTCTTTCTATGTCTTCTGTAGGACCTCCTATGAAACGTCAACCTAATGTTCTTCCCTTGTAACCTTCCTTAATGGAGATTCCTGGGTATTTTGAGAGTCAGAGGTCTCATTTTTAAATGTTTTATTTATTTTATTGTGCATTTGTAAGGCGCTTATACATCAAGTGCATTGTGCTTCAAAGCAGGGCAACAGGGAGGGGACATGGGGATGAAGAACAAATACAGCAATGGAAGGTACAGGCAGACCTACTAGGCCTTTTGAGCATTCAGAAAGTACAAGTGCAGAGATAGAGAAAGGATGGGGGAGTGGGGGGAGGGGGGTAAGTGCTAGGTGTATCAAGAGCTAGGGGGTAAGCAGCTGTAAGTGCCTAGGTGGAGGGGTCAGCCGCCAGTAAACAAGTAAGTTCAGGCCTGTGGCTACATAGACCAGTGAGTGCCAAGGCAAAGTGTTAACATCTATATCCTGCATACAAACACAGAAGGGAGTTCCAAGAGAGACGCAGCCGCCATACAATTCTATGTCTGCAGTGAGGAAAAGAACACAAAGACCCTGTAGACCTCGAGTGAGCAGACAAAATATATATTCTTTTAAAAGAGCCATAAATTCAGCTCTCCACAGCTATGCTCAAGTTCAGCATTTCACGTGGACGCACCATGCTTTCTCAAGGCGTTAAAAAGGCTCAATTATCAAAAAGAATAAAAATAGGACTGGTCCTTTGTGGATGTTTGAAATCAGGTCTTTATTGAATTTTCTCATCCACTAATCAAAATTATTTAATATCTAGCACCACTTTTGCGATAGAAATAGAATGAGCATATTCATCTCTAAAATTAAGGCCTCACTGCAAGACATAACTTCAGAGGCGGTATATAGTTAATGATCAAATGGTATTTGAGTTTATTTTAGGGTTACATGAAGACAAATCCAATAACTAAATATTACAGCCATATTAAATATAGACTATTTTTCAGACTGCCTTGAAAATTCTGACCTGTCACTCAAGTATATTTCTGATAAATGATTCCCCTGGGGGAATCCTAACCAAAAACCCATGGGCAATAGAAAAACAGGACGAGAGCTCGTCTCTGCTTGTATTGTACCAACTGTACAATTTTAAAGGTGGATCAAATTAAGGCCCATGATTTTCATTAGCACTGGGGAATTTTCCTGCAGTGACAGAAATGTTGTTGGTCCTAAAGGAAAGGTGGTGAAGTAAATGGTCCTCCGTTAGCTAACAGAAATAACATCTCAGCCCAAGCAAGGACCCCAAATCACATGCATCACATGCATATATATATATATATATATATATATATATATATATATATATTGTTTATTAGTGGTTAGCTCATAAGAGCTTTTCACATACATTACAGAGTAAAACATAAGTTTAAAATTTTATGAAAGCATCGATACAAAATTCATCATTACTTGAAAACAATGATTTCAAAAGTTACACATTTCAAACAGTATCCAAAATAGAAAATACAATACAATATAGAAAGCAATCACTAACTACTAAAAGTAAAAAAATAAAAAAGTTGCGCAAATAGTCAAATCACAGCAGATAGACAATGACACCTATCTCATAAATAGTTCATGAAAAAAAGTTACTCATCGTCATCATGTAACAGCAAATGTATAATAATAATAATCAACTCTGAAATAAAAGTGCCATGCACTGGACCTAGCTAAATATTTATTTGCCGTACTCTGTTACTTGATAATACCCTCAAATCCTGAATAGTATGGCCAAAATAAAATAAACGGCGACTAAGCAATGTATGACATGAAAATATACCAACATGTCGCCTCCAGAAATCCGACTGACGAAAATTCGGACTTTTTTTTTTACCCCCTCTTACACCACATATGTATATGTGTGGGGGGGGGGGTGGTATGGGATATAATTCAAGTATGGGGGGATGATGTAAAGGGGGTTAAAAAAATAGTTAGCATTTTTGGCCGTCAGACTTCTGGGGGTCGCAATAATCACATAGGTCCTATGACATTGTAGCAGCTGATGGAAAATTCTCTCAATTTTGTCCTGGTTATTACAAAATCGAAACATTCTCAATTCTCTCTTAATTGTTTTGCTCTATCCCCATAATCTCTTTGGTCGGAAAGAAATGAAAATGTAGGTGTAAACATTGTGTGCGCCAAAGTGCACTTCGGAAGTTGTGCAAATAATGTGTCACATCCAGCAAGATCCCAAAATACAACCAATATTTGTGAACCTCTTGGATTGTTAAAATCCAATCAAGTGCCCAAAGCTTTCTTTCAGCCTTTAGTGGAGTCGCCTCCATCTCCAAGGATAAATCATACCGGACCATACATTCTATGCACCTGGCAACCCAGTTTTTTAATGGGCTGCTGGTCCTTCTATCTTTAATCCTCAGCTGCCACAAATTTAGCTAAAACAAATTAGACTTTTCCAGACAACACGTGTTAATAGAGTTTTGCCCCAATTCATATCCAAGTGCGGGTACAGGCTCACCCTTCAGAAGGTTTCATATTGTTTTCCAGATGGTGCCTTCAAAACCGGTACCAATCAGTACTAGGCGTTAATGATAACGTCTCTACCCCATGAGTAATCACTGGCACCACCTTGTTGTTATAAAACTCTATCGCTGGGAGGAAAGAGAAATGTCAACATTTCGTATTTGTGTCAGCGCAAGGGTCCAACCGTAAATGAGTTTGGGGGTAAATCAGCAGACTTTCCACTTGTTTACTGCTTTGTCATGATGCCCATAGTCTCTTTTCCTTTCCTCCATTTTACCAACTCCCGTCTCCCACGGTGAGTCCTTGGTGAATGGCTTAAATTTACCTCCACTACACTGCATTCCAGTAATGGGGTCTATACACAAAAAAACGGGGCACCTTATTTCTTTGTTTCAGCAGCCCCGGCTTTTCTACTGCCAGCACAGCTACCCCCTGAGCTTTAGAACTCCCTGCTCCACACTAAGGTGTGTCAGTAAACCTCCTTCCTGAATTGCAACATTACCGGTTATTCCACTGCTGACATGGCCCACACAGATGCCCTACAGCAGAGCCCTCCGCCTCCCCCAAACTCTTAGTTCCTGCCTGCAGTGTTTCTGGGAATGCTTACACGTTTAATCCATTTATGTCACACCTACAGCTCTCAGCAGCAGGCACATTAACCAATTGGCCTCTGTTTGAAAAATACAGTGTAAAGGACTAAATTACTCAGTGAATAGCAACATAAAATTAAAATGGTGTCTTCTTACAATAATGTTATGCCAACCCTTTGGGGGAAAGGTTTAGGGACATACATGTATACATGAGAATTGCCAGACATTCAAAAAGGAGATGGGTGACTTTCAAGTGGGTCTGCTTTCCAATGAACAGCACGACTCAATCCATAGGGCCTCTTTCCGTGATTGGAGGTAGTCATGGCGCTATTTGCGCCATGACTGCCTCCAATAGCGGGTCCGGCACCGGTCTAGTTCAATGGGGACTTACCGGTGCAGTCCGACCCTGGCGGGACCGGTAAGTGCCCATTGAACAAACCATTCCCCATTCCCATTTGAGCCCCCATAGGGCTCAATGGGAATGGGGAGGCCCTAATAACGGGCTCGCGACTAGCAAGCCTGTTATTAGCACCCTGGTCCCTTAGCGGGACCCGTACGGGACGTGTGGTCAGACCACACGTTCCTTACGGTTCCCTCCAAGGGACCTCGGAATCGGGCGGTAAGGGATTACCGGCACCCGGTCTCCCTTACCGCCCAACTCGTATTGACCCCTATAGACACATATGGGCCTGATTCACAGAAGCGTATTTTAATGGCGCAATCCCATAGGAAAGCGTTCTGTCAATCCTGTTTTAGTTGCGCAGGTGCCGAAGTGCAACTATTTGAAAGTTATTAAAAGCTGGCTAAGCACACCAACACATCCATGGAGCAGGACAGTCTGCCTGCTGGTAATTGCACACATAAAAGCGCGCCCCATCTTCTCTGGCACACGTTCCTGAGCGCCACCGTGTCTGCGGCTTAGCCATGCGTTTCTGCCTTGCTTATTACTTCTATCCAAATCCACCGCTTGTGACGCCTCCCCCTTCCCACGCCGCCCCCCACCCCCGCCCGTACTGTGCCATGTATGCAGCCTGCGTCTTCCAGCAAGCTGATTTTGCCAGCTCAATGCTGCTCATTTGGCAGGGTTGCTTCCCTAACACTCACACACTCACACTTGTTGCTCGGAGCTAAGATGTGTGATGCATTCTCCAGTCCACAAGTACACACAGGCATGATGACTCCACCTTGTTCAATGTGCGTTGGTTGCCAATTCTTGCTTTTAATTGGCTTGGGGTCAGTCAATCCAGCTGCCGAATAGCACTGTTCACCAAAAGTGCAGGGGTTTATGGGGCGCTCCGGGCTTTGTGACCCATAAACAGCTGAACAATTTTCTTTTAATATTGAGACATGTAGGCTGCGGCTATTGACACCAACAAAAAGCAAGTGGCAAGTTGCTCATGCTTCAGCAAATCACTTCCTTGCTCGAGTAGCTTGACCCCTGCAAGGGTCACCTCTAGCACAGGACAAGGGTGGACCCACTTCACCCTTCATGCACCAGTCTCCACTGCCTTTCACAGAGTTTGGAGATGTAGTGTAACAATGACATGGAGTGAAAGTTGGGGGGACGCAAAGAATCAAGGACAAGGTTCTGCAAGAAGGCATAAGAATGTCTGAACCAAAAGACTAAAGGAGGAAACCTTAAGTAGAGAGAAGAGTTATATACGAATTGGCAAATCTAACATGATTTGGCTGCCAGCTTTCAATTGCAGCATGGACACCCCCAGAATGCCTTCATGCGCTCAGCACCCCAGAAGGCCTTCATGCGCTCGGCACCCCAGAAGGCCTTCATAATCGGCAAATCACAACTTCGAACCTGTGTGCAGGGGCTGCCAACATAAGCCAGGCACAGCCTCAAACGCCCCACCATTCCAATTAAAAACTCAGTATAATCACAACATGTGTAATGGACTTTATAATTAAGCTTTCATTGAATGAGTGCTTTATGTTCACAAATAAAAAGCATTCTCATTAGTTAGTAAAAGGTACTTATAGCAATACTATTTACTTCAGTAACTGAACCCAGTAGGAACCATCATGAAATAGTTTTTTACTGGATCCAGTTGCTGCCAGATAGTTTTATATCAGGGGCGTAGACAGACTGCGGCCGGAAGGGCTAGGCCCGCCCTCTCTTCACCAGGGCCCAACCGGCACCATTACATGCAGGCGAGGAAAGGGATGTTGGGACCGCAGCTGCTGCTGCTGCTATTCAAGAGTTGGACTCCTCATAGTGACAGATAAAAGAACACACTGAAAAGGGACAGGAACAATATCAGTGGGGAAATAGACAGTAGAGGAGGGAAATAATCCCCCAACCCACCCCTACCCCCTTAGCTCTCTCTACGACTTGGTGTCCTCCATTAGATTATTTCAAGTATTTCTGAATCTTCCCTGAATAGAAATACAACCACAGGCATGATTAAAGACCCTTCTTTTGGGACAGGAGATCACTTGTCTCACTTCGGGATGTATGATGCTCTTTCTACAGTGTATACATGCACAGGGGAGCTGCGCACACATATTAAGAACTCTTTCACACGTGGAGCACTCCGCTCTAAGGGACAGCACTGGGGGCACCTGGAGAAGCTGCTAAGAGCAATCCATTGGGCACATTGATATGACCAGCTCAGACCCAGGCAGAAGATTCGAGTTGGAAATCTGCTGAAAGGGCTTTAAACACATTCATTTACAGAATTGCAAATGTTGAGCAAATTATGCATAGTACCAAGGATGTGCAATATGTTCATCAGTTACTACATTCTAACATTGTGCCGCAAATAAGCATTAGCATGTTACGAGTGCTGTTTTCTGTTATGTGACAAAAGAGAAAACATGTTCTTCTGCCAATCAAGTGGGTGTATGCATTTGTAACTTTCAAAGGTCGTTGTGCAACCTGCCTGCACATATCTTTGAAGTAAGACAGGGCTGCCTATGTCGTTTCTCTTTATAGTCAAAATAGTGAAAACCATTTTGAGGGGCAAAATAAATATCTTGGGCCAGAGTGCAGAAACCTTGCACCGGTGCAGGTGCACCTTTGCACTCTAATAGCACTAGGGCACCCTAGTGCAAAAAACAATGGGGCCATATTAGAAAACATTTGCACCATGACAAGTGACATTTTTCATTGTATTAGCACCAGGACAAAGTTTGCCCTTAATGCAAAAACCTATTCTTTCAATGCATGTTTGCCCAATGGCAACGTTTTCTCCAGTGCTAATAGGGAATGGTATTAGGATTAGGGCAAACTTTGCCCTAGTGCAAAAATGCATTGAAAGTATATGTACATTGCAATTGGGACATGTTTGCCCTAGTGCAAATACCAGGAAAAATTGCACTTGCCATGGGGCAAAAATATTTCTAATAGGGCTTCGTTTTTTTTGCACTAGGGCAAACTTTGCCCAAGGGCTAATACTGTGCAAAATTGTTTTTTTGTACTGGTCCAACATTTCTGTAATCTGGTCCCTATTATTTAAAACATTAGGAATCCACTGGTACTCATTGTGATTTAGTTAAGTTTACTGATTGTACGGAGGGTAGTGCTTGAGAGCCCAAGCAAGATGGTTGACTGAGAATGGCACTCCAGCAAAGGAGATGCTTTATCAACCAATATGACCGCATGGGACCAAGGAGTATGAATCGGCAGTAGCTGATATGGCCGCGGAAAGGGCCGGCATTGCTTCAATGCAGAGTCAAACCATAGACATGTACCATATCATCTGGGATGGAGGAGGATTGGAGAGCAGCAGAAGCCTACCAACACCAGAGCTTGCTGCTCACCATAGAGCATGGAGGATACCACGCTGCATCATGACTGTTTGGCACGTTGGCCAGACACTTTGACAAGGCAAGCACAGAGGATGAGCGGCCGTAATACGATGGGCCTGATGGTGTTGTGAGGAAGCGCCATACCCATAGGAGAAGGAGGACCTGCTGTTCAATCGGGCTTGCTGGGTCCCGTTGAGTTGGTCCATGCAACTTTCAGCTCTATCCAGGCACCATGCAGCATCGGCCTAAACCCTGCCCACCCCCCACTTCATGCAGTATGCATCGCACCTGGGTGGTCAGTCCTGTAATATTCTGTGTGATGGTGCAGAGAACCACAGAGGCCTGGTGCCCTTCCAGACCGATAACCGTCGGATCATCTGGCTAACACCCTGAACGAATAAGCACCTGAGGGGAGGCGACCAACATCATATGGCACAAGGAGCACCGGGGCAAACTAAGCAGGGTGTGAGGAGCTTCCATCGCGCAGCACAGCTGAAAGCAGGCAGCATTGAAACACATGGTCTGGCTACCGGATGTCTGGTAGTGGTCTGACTTGGAAGTGACACTTAGATTAGGCCCTTGGTTCTCCAATGGCATCTCAGTCAGGAGTTGGAGTCCCTCAAAATCTAGAGCCTGGCCTCATTGTTTGGAGACTTCATTACAGGCCCCAAAAGACATCTGGGCAAATCGTGGTGGCCCCAACAACCAGCATTGAAATCTGACTTTAGCTTCAGGAGTTGCAGAACATGGTGTTGTATGCAAGGCTATTAGACTACATTAGGTGAATATCACAATAAGCATGTGCAGCAGATCCTCAGACTCATTGTTGGAAAGTATCATTGGAGGGGAGCAGGCATCAAGTAGAACAGCTGGACTATGCAGTTCTACCAGAAAGCCACCCTAAATGTATATGACTACATAGTTGCAAGCAATCCTACAAGCTATGAAAACCTTGAAACAGCAAACTGAAGGGGCCAATGCCAGGACACATGATATAGTAAAAGACATGAAGGAAGTTAACAATTGCCTCAGTTTTGAATTAGTACAGTGGAGGACAACCATTATACTCTCATCACAGAATTGGACGTGGGATCAAGGAAATTGAGAGGTTAAACTCAAAAATTAAGGATCAAGAAAATCGATGTGTCTTCTGGGTATCCTCAAAAATGCGGAAGCCAGAGATCTAGAAGGTTATCTGTACAAGATGCTTCAAGATGATCTACAACTACCAAATCCCAAAGAAGCCAGACAAGGGCAAACACCCAAGCATAATAACAATCAGGTTTTCGTACTTTCAGCATAAACCTGATTTCTCTGTGGAAGTCTCAAAATGCCTAAAAGAGTTCAATCCACTCTGAGGTGCTCACATCATCTGACCACTGCTTCTACCTTAAATTTCAAGCAACCTGGTGCTTTCATCACATGAGACAATGGCACTCATTAGAGGATCTCGAGAAGTCCAACTTTATATTTCTCCCTTCAATCCTAGAACAGGAGCTGTAACAGGCTTTGTTTCTACCAATTTTGTGTCTTGTCTTTGACACTCACCTAGACAAGTCTCTGAAACATGCTAAAATACTGCTCTTCATTGGGGGTAGCGTAACAGGGGATATAGGCTGTGAACCAGCAGTCATCTAAATATGACCAACACCTGCGGGTGTTACTGAAATTTCTATACAGGAGAAGGAATGGAGGTCAGCTGGTGTGGTCATACCTGAGCCTCTGAATAGACGATATGCAGTGATAAAAAATATCGCCTGTACAATTAATTGCTGCAAAAATGCTGTGGTTTGACCCGTTAAAGGTGTACTCCATTACACCATTTAAGGCGAGTGGGGGCTGCCGGGGTGTCCCCCGCTCCTCTTAAATGGTATAATGGGTACAGTGGTTGTGGGGGTGTCCCCTGCACCCTTTACATGGATTGCAGTGGAAAAACTGCAGCCTTTTTGCCTCTATTTTAACACATGGAACTGAACAGACATGGCAGAGTGGTCAGCTATGAGCCGTACCAACCCCACCAGCCACAGGACATGATAGTGTCCCGATGCAGACAGAGTTAGGAACAGATCTGAATCCGTAAACCATACATTGTCTAATCCCTGTGAGAATGGGTTCAGCTCAGTCCAGACAAGTCACAAACCCTCCTAAAGGAAGTCCAGCACACTTCATGTTTACAAGCTACTGGTAAAAAGCATGCAAGTATCTGGATAAATGACACAAACATACACAGATTGAGTCACCTAGACACTTCCCCCAGGAAGGCACATTTCACTTATATAGGATAACAAACCTATGGAAGGCGTTAGAAAAGAAAGGTGCAGGTGTACACTCACTGCAATGTGACAGCTATCTAGACTGGTATGCCAAAGCTACAAAGAGACAGAAGGAGTCCAAGAAAGATACCCAAGAAAAGCTCCAAGAGCAAGTTAAATCACTGAAAACCACGTACTGCAACCTGGAGGCACTGATACACAAAGCCAGGTACAAACATTTATATCCTGTAATCCAAGGGCAGGCCCCACAAAAGGAAATTCCTGGAGATATTCTGGACACTTACAACCCTGTCATTTTACATGTTGCACCTAACCATCAATCGGCTAGCCAAGACTCTACCCAACGACCGATCATCAGTCCACCCTAATAAACCCTGTGGTCGACCGGTTCACCCCTGAAATACAAGCAAAGATCTTTTTTTAAAATTTTTGTAAAAATATTTTTATTGGTTTGTTCAACCTTTAAAAAGAAAACAAAAACAAATAACACATCATCTTCTTCCCTCACTCCCTTCCTCCTTTTCCATTTGACAGGTCCAATTTTCACTCGCTACTCCATTGATCGTAGCCTTGGTCAGCAGACTTTCAGCATTAGCTTTCCTGGTTAATTTACTTTCGTATCGTCTAACGCGTTTTTATCACTCTGAGAAAGTTTATCAGAGCAAACAGTACTGCTCTGCTAGACCCTTCAAAGAGGACGTTCCACCACTCTTCAACACTCCGAGGCAAATGGACGTTAATCACTGGGCCAAAGTTGAGTTCTCTCTGATGCTGAAATTCTGGACATGCCATGATCAGATGTTTTAAGGATTCATTAGCATTTTTGCAGAAGCGGCAATAGAGATCACGTTCGACGTGCTTCGCCCAAGCACCTATTTGTTCTTTCGTTGGGAATATGTTTAGTCTAAAGCACATGTATAGGGCTCTGGCATGCTGATTTGGTAAGCGAGATAGGTAAGTGTGGCGGCTGCCATAAGCTTTTGCTTCTCCTGGAACTTCTCTCATCAGTTTCAATTTTTGTCTTGAGTCGCAGGTCTTAATCCAGTCTAGTCTCCAGATCTTCCTCTTTGCCATGTCTGGGTTTTCTGTTAGCATCGGGAGAGTGATGTCATATTCTTTTAGCACATCTTGACAAAGGCAGTTCCATTTAGAAAGGATGGTATATGCTGTGTCCGTGTCAGGTTTGTGCAAGATACGAAATTGGGCTGCTGGAGCCTGCATCCTGGTTTTTCGGAACAAGCACAACAGGTTCCATGAGACTCTTGCGTGAATTGAGATGAGGCCCAATTCGTACCGTATGCCGACAGTTGAGGTACCTTTCGGAAGCTGTAACACTCGGGGGCAGAAGATGTTTTCAAGCGAACTCCACAGATCACTCGTGCACCCAAAAGCGTTTTCTCCGCCATAGATTAGGGCAGGGACGACTTTTTGCTGGAAGAACATGATGGTTGGTTTTAGTGAGAATTTTCCACATTTTTTATTAATCAGCGAGGCTTGACACGCTAACTGCCGACACTTGCTTTTTGCCACTTCAGCCCAAGCTGTGTCGTTCCTACTTGCGCTGATCCTCATGCCTAGGAATATGGTGTTTTTTACAACCTGAATTCGTTCCTTTGCAAGGTACCAGTTCTTCTTCTTGCTTTTTCCACTGGGACCAGATATTCTCTCCAAAATTATAATTTCGCATTTTTGTTTGTTGATGTGGAGCCGTTAGATGAAATGTAGGCATCCAAGAGGTTCAATTTGCGCTGAAGACCTATTGGGGTCTGATCTGCCAGAATGATGTCGTCTGCGTAGACTAGGTAATCAAAAGGAGAGCCGTGGATTTTAGGCGGAAACATGGTTACGCCGTGGAATGCCTCATTTAAGTCGGAGATGAACAAGTTGAAGATGATTGCTGCCAAGGGGCAGTCTAGATCATTTTTCGCCTTCCCTAGACACATTTGTAGGGTTCCCAAATTTGACAGCCAATACCAGTGCATATCTGCTCAGACAACTCCCTGGAGGAGGCTATACCTTAGTTACTATACATGGCCCCTGGAGCACTACTGATTTGTTAAATATCCTTCAGAGATTCCCCAAGATACGAGAAGACTCTTTTAATTTCAGGTTATGATACACTGTTATAATAGGCTCTTATTACCTCAAGTGTGTTAAGTTAAATAAATTTTTGCGAGCAGTGCTGAGCACAGATACATTTACTCTGCTGAAAGTGCGCTCCAAATGGCCGGCTGAAAAGCCTGGCACGTTCAGGGACTTGAAAACCTTTATTGATAGGTTGGTGTAAACTATTCTTGATATCTGTCCCCAAAAGACTGATTGGTCTAAAATGAATGCTACAAGCAAGCCAAGGGTAAACATCCTGCGGCATATCTTGAGCGTTTTAAACTATGTTTTGAACAATACTCTGGGATAGTTGACTCAGTCATTACAGTGCCCCAAGCTCTGGTGGCTCAGTTTGGTATTAGTTTGCAACCTAGGGTATCAGAGGAAGTTAAGAGAGTGCTAATAGGCTGGGAAGGAAAGGGCTTGGTAGAGATTTTATTGACTGAACAGCACTTCCATGAAAAGGTCATACGGCAGAAAGATACTTTTGAAGCCAAGCTTATGTCACTGCAAACATAGCGTTTACAACCTTCCCAGGGAAGGGGAGGGTTCCACCCCATGCCAGGAGGGTGTGGGAGCGGACGGTGAAGAGGGAGAGGAGCACATCAATCACATGAACCAGGCCAAACTGCTGAGAGGTATTACACAAACACGCGCAGTAACCAGTTTAATTACTGCAAAGTGTTTGGACACTGGAAAGCCAAAGTTTCAACATCGGCCTCAGTATGAATTGCAAGACAGATAGCCAAGTGGGCCAAGCAGAAAGACTAGATCAGAGCCTCCACTGACATCACTCCAGGCTCACGCTTTGGACTGCAGAGGGGTCTCTGAACTTGTTGCACCACTCATGCCGATTGATTCTACTGCTCCGTATATTGATTGTTTTAAAGACCAGATTAAGGTATCTGTACTTCTGCCCTCTATATGGTTATGACAGAAGCATGGAGCACCTCAGCCAAGGTTCTCTATATGGTAGCTATGGATGAGCAACCAAGACATAAGCACTCAGGAGGTGATGCATGATGGTTCATAGGTACAGTGTGTCCCCAAGCCCCCACGAAGGAATGTCCACACATTATGATAGGTGATAACACAGCTTCTTTATATAAAATAAGGTTCAGTAAAATATATACATATAAATATTAAGACTTTGTACTCAGGCAGTTCTATTCAAAGAATGGCAAATATATATACACTCTATGCGGTACTACACTGAAATTAAATTCAGTAAAAATGCACCAACTGCTGACAATTTAAAACAGGCATGTGAATTATTATATAAGGTGTACTTTTATAGATCAAGGAAGTAAGGCAGATTCAGTTCAGTGCATAGGCCCTATATTTTCATGAGACTTAAATAGCAATACTGTGTGAGGATCCACGCACCTGGACAACCTGTAATGGGAAGGTTAGGGAGTACCTTATCTTGTCTTTTACACCCCAGGCCAAACATTTTCAAACATTCCCTGCTTTCTTTTTACCACCCCAATGCACCTGGAATTCTACATAGGAACAGGATCCAAAATTACTCTGGGACCCCTGGAAGGCTTCTGAGGCTGGAAGACGCTGTTCCTCATCACAATACCTTTGGTGCCTTGGCAGACGAGTGGCAGAGTTTCTTGGCTTCACTCGATGGGACCCTTGAAGGTTGGACCCCCCTTTGCAAGAAGGTGTCACTGAGATGCTGAGGCCAAGAGAAAAAGAGGAACCAAGAGCTTTCGGAAAGGCAGCAGTTTCAGTCTTCACAGTCTCCTTAGGACAGATGTTACTCCAACTGTGGAAGTCCTATGAAGGTGAAAGCTGCTGTGGACTCCAAAAAGGCCTGGCTGAAGAAGATAAGATGCCTGGGGACCTTGGATACCGTTTGGTGATGAGGGGTGCAGTGGCAGAAGTAGGTGTCAGGTTTCAGGATTCTGTGGTTCACCAACTTTCAGATCTTCAGTGCTGCAGCCGCAGTCCGAACATCTGGATGGCTTCTGGTTGAGGGTTCAATGACACCCAAGTCCAACATCTTGGTGACTTCTGCCTGGATGTGGTTCTTAACAGTGTCTGAGATCTTGTAACATCTGCTTTTGACAGGTACACTGTCACCAGTGACATGATCATGCCTACACCATTGGGGAGACCTGGTGTCAGTGAGAAAAGAGGGGCATACTACTGGAGCAAAGCCCTGAAGGTCCTCTGCTGCTCTGGTGTAAAATCTGGAGAGAGTTGCATTCCCTCCACTGAGCCATACTGCAACTGCTCTGCAACAATTCAGTAAGGGGCTCACTCTCATCCTCTTCTTGCTCTGAAGGTAACAAGAGGCATGAGACTTCTCCTCTCCTGTGGAAAGGCTTTAGCCTGTTGACATGAAAGTCTTGAGGGGCTACCCCGGGAACACCCATGTCAACCAGATAGTTGACCTCACCCGTCTTGGAGATGATATTGAAGGGTCCAGCCACTTATCTGCCAAAGGTCGAGGCTTGGTAGGCTCCATCACAAGGATCTCCTGACCAGGAGTCCAATCCACTTGTGAGGCCTTAAGGTCATGCCAGTACTTGTTCAATTACTGGCTTGCTTTAAGATTTGCTGATGCCTGGCCCATCATCTGTGCCATCCTCCCTCTGAGGCCTAACACATAATCCCCCACTTGTTTGGTAGGACCCGAAGGGATGTCTTCCAAACCTTCACATGCTAAGGCATGGGTCCCCCTCCATGGATGCCCAAAGAGGAGCTCAAAGGGGCTGAAACCAACACCCTTTTGAAGCACCTTTCTATAGGCAAACAGAAGGCATGGTAGGAGGAGACCCCATTTCCTCCTTATGTGCTCTTCCAAAGCACCCAAAATGCCCTTGACAGTTTTGTTAAATCTAGGCTGGTAGGAGGTGGAGAACGTATATGTTACACCACGTTCCTTCCACATAGCTTGCATGCAACTATACATGAAGTTGGTTCCTCTGTCAGAAATCACTTCTTTAGGAAAACCAACTCTGGTGAAAATGCCCAGGAGAGCCCTGGCAACCACCTTGGCAGTTTTGGTCCAAAGGGGTATAGCCTCAGGGTACCTGGTGACCTGATCTACCAGTATCAAGAAGAACCAGTGTCCATCTGATGCTGGAGGGTCTAGGAGATCAACACTGTTGATTCCCACCCTCTCAAATTGTGTGCCAACCACTGACAAAGGCAGCATTGGGGCAATGCCACTGCCTCCAGTCTTGCCAGACAACTGACAAGCGGGACAGGTCTTACGTAGGCTTCCACTTCTACTCCCATCTGGGGCCAATAAAAGTGGGCTGAGAGCCTTTGCTTGGTCCTCTTAGTGCCAAGACAACCAGCTAAGGGTACCTCATGTGCCAACTTCATGTGGAAGGGCCTGTATACCCTGGGTACAACCAACCTCTTGACTGCACCAGGTTCAGGCTAAGTGGGGTCACTGTAAAGGACCTCACCCTCCCAACAAATATTAAAAGACCTAGGCACTTCACCTTGTGCCTGGCACTGTTTTCTTAGGCCCTCAGAGAGCTTCACTCTCTCTGACCCTTACAGAGGTCTGCCCCAGAGAGCCCACTTTCAGCTAACAAGCACCTACATAATCCTGTGGCACAAGCAGGGTCCTGTCCACCACAATTATGCTAGCCCCAGAGTCTCTCAAACCGGTGGAAGGCTGGCCATTTAAGATGATACTGCTAAAAAAACTATGTGTATTGTGTGGGATAGTAGCCAGCACAGTACTGGTCCCAGGCCCCAAGGGACACTAAGGAAATCTCTGCTCTGCAGGAGCACCACATGTGTTCCCTGGAGAGGAGTGGAGGACAGTGGCCGCCACCTCAGGCGTACTGTAAGGGTAGGTCAGGCTGACAGCCTGAACACCAAGTGCCTTACCTTTACACTTGGGGTCACCCTTTCTGTGGTCCAAGTCCCCACAGTCCCAACAGGTGCCAGGAATGTGGGGATCTGAATTGGATCCACTGGAGCCTGCTTTGCAGCAGGAGCCCCACTACTCTTTCGCCCACCCCAATGGGACTTATCCCCACTAGATATTTTGGACCTTGGAGGGATCATGTTTAGGTTTATTCAAAAGTGGCCGCTTCTTGGACTCCTCAGTCTTCTGAGGGGTCCCTTTTTCTTTGTCCTTGTCCTTACCACTGGGATTCATAGGGACACCATGTGGGAGACCCACTTGTCAGCCAACTTGGCCACCTTAAAGGGGTCCAAGATATTTTGGTCAGCAATGTACTGATGCAGCTCTGGTGAACAAGCCTCAGAAAAATGTTCAAAAAACAGGAGGAGAGATAGTTCAACAAAAGACTTCACTTTATAACCATCAATCCATCCCATCATATTCATATGTGCATCACTCACCCAATCAACCCAAGACATATTCTCTCTCTTCGTATAATCCCTGAACCTCTTAAGGTACTTGATAGGTGCCTTGTCAAACATGGCAACCAATGCAGCTTTCGTACACTCATACACTCTCCCCTGCTGAACTCCTTGCTGAAACTGCACTGGTTACCTGGCCACCCTCTGATCTCGGGCCCAGGTCCCCTCCCCTGCCAGTTGCAACCCTGCATTGCCTCTCTTGCATCCCTCGCACTGGTGACTGTTTTCAGCATCCCTACAGCCCCACCAGCACATGACACCTGATGTTTGCACTTACCCTTGCGTTTGTCACCAGCTGGCCGCACTTTTACTTACTGCTTATTCTATTTATTTTACTGTTGTTTCCATGTACTGCACTATCCACTGCCCCTGCACTTTTCCCCTTCCCCTCCACTTGAGCAATCTCAATGTGACCTGGCCTAGTAAGATTGTTGTCTGTCTTCCCTCTGTTCCCCCTCCCTTGCCTCGTCGCGCCTTGAAACACTTATTTAGAGGCACGTTATAAATGCCATATCATATATCATATCATACAGGCCTATTTCTTCCACACTCAGTTTCATGAATACAGTTATAACCAGTCTGAGGTACTCTACTTAACAAACACTTAGCCCAATCTCTAGGGTCAACATCATGGATACCACAAGCCATATCAAATGCTTATAGCCATTGGAGGATATCAGAACCGTCCACATACACACCAAATCTTTCATAAACTTGGTAGCAGGAAACCTGACACTCTCAACTGGTTTGCCTGAAGTCTCCACCCTAGCTTTCTCTAGCTGGAGTCTTTGACATTCAGTGTCTCTGTCTTTGAGTTCAAGATCTCTTTAAGTATAACTTGTGCCAACTCGTCTTTCTTCAACTCAGCTTCGGTCTCTAATTCAAAGCATAGTTCCATCCTCTAAAACTCAGGTTCCATGGCATTCACCTGAGAAACAATGCTCGGCTTTGGAATAGAAGTGACAGGAGAGGTGGCAATCCCATTGATATCAACTGTGACTTCACCAGGGGCAAGTTCCCCATCAGTGCCCTCCCACTTTCATCATGGGTATCACAATCTGCCTGGAAATCCACAAGGGCTGTTATAACCTCTGCCCAAAACTGATCCTCACAATCTATTTTTCTCACTTCACAGGCACTCTGGAGAGCTTCTAAGCTCACCCTAGTCAATTTACTATTTGCAACAGTTTCTATTGCTTGTAGTGTAGTTATACCAGTATACACCGCTAAACCCTATAATTAACAAAAGTGTGGATATTGTGTAGTAGCTAGGTTGAACACTGAGTCTTAAAATCAGTGATCCTATCTCTGTGCCACCAGTGTAAAGACTGGAGAGGGGTATCTGTACTTCTGCCCTCTACATAGCTGGGACAGAGGGAAAGAGCACCCCGCCACGTTTCTCTATATGGTAGCTATGGAAGAGCAACCAAGGCTTAAGTACTCAGAAGGTGATACATGTTGGTTCTTAAGTACAGTGATTCCCCAAGCCCCCACAAAGGAATGTCCACACAATGTGTTAGCTGATAACACAGTTTCTTGATATAAAATTTTGTTCAGTAAAATATATACATAATAAATCTTTGCACTCAGGCAGTTCTATTCAAAGAATGGCAAATATATATACACTCTATCTGGTACCACACTGAGCTTAAATTCAGTAAAAATGCACCAACTGCTGATAGTTTAAAACAGGCATGTGAATTCTTAAGTAAGGTGTACTTTCATAGATCAAGGAAGAAATGAAGGTTAGGTTTAGAACATAGGCAGTATACTTTCATGAGACCCACATAGAAAAACTGCGTGAGGATCCTCACACCCATGCAATCTGTAATGAAAAATTTAGGGAGTACCTTACAGACCAGTACAAACATGTTCAATAAGGCTCTGGTTTCTTTATACAGGTTCTACCACACCAACATACCTGAGATACCACAGGAGAACAGGATCCAAGATGACTCTGGGTTCCCTGGAAGACGCTCTTCCTCGTCACAGTACCTTTGTGCCTTGGCAGGTGAAGTGACAGAGTTTCTTGGCTTCAGTCAACGGGACCATTGAAAGATGGACACCCTTTGCAATCGGAGTTGATGGAATGCCAAGACCAAGAGAAAAGGAGGAACCAAGGGCTTTCGGAAAGGCAGCAGTTTCGGTCTTTGTAGTGGTCTCCTTTGGTCCGTTGTTACTCTGACTGTGGAAGTCAAATGAAGGTGAAACCTGCTGATGTCGTCAAAAAGGCCTGGCTCAAGAAGATAAGACCTTTGGGGACCTTGTATGCGTTTTGGTGTTGATGGCTGCAGTTGCAGAATTAGGTGTCAGATCTCTGGATTTTGTGGTTCAACAACTTTTGGATCTTTGGTGCGGCAGCCTCATCACGGATGTCTGGATAGCTTCTGGTGACCACAACTTAACCACTTGACTGAACTACACACCCTCACCAAGGCTGGACCCTCTGGACACCTTCTTTGGATTTTGGTGGTGGGAAACCCACTGGCGGACCTTCCTCTGCACACAGCGAACTGGAATCTTCTTTGGTGGGAACAAGTGGTCAGATGTTGTGCCAGGGAAGTCCCTTGAAGGATTCATTTATCAGGTGGAACTTTCACAGCTCCGGGTGTCATGCAGCTCTGTGCCAGGCACCCCCTCTTCTGGCCGGTAGACAGCAATTTGGCTTCAAGCGTTCACAAACACTCCTATGGACCCTGAGTGACACAACAGGACTTTGTCAACTCACAATGTCCAAGCACTTCTCTTTTAGAATCATGAAGACACCTTTTCCGGTTGGCAGGCACACAGGACTGGCTTCCAGGGTACTTTGGATGAATTGGAGCAGGTGCACAGTAGTCTCTCGTAGCTAAGGAAGAGGTCTCCTATCCAGGTCCTATCTTGCACCCGTCTTTGGAAGAACACAGCAGCTTTCAGATTTCATGAATACAACGGAGCATGAGACTTGTTCCTCCAGCTGGGCTTCCAGGGAACAGCTTCTTCTTACTTCGGCTTTGAATTCAGCTACTGAACAAATTGGGAGTTCAAAGGTTCCCTGTTATACGCATTTGGTCCCCATTCATTCAGACAGAGCCAGGCTCAGCAGCCAATAATTAATTGGTGCATTCATGCAGGCAGGCAGCCAATCAGGCTCACAGGCATTCAGGCCATTTACTCCAGTCAGACACCCATAGCACAAAATGTGGATTGGAGTAAGCACCCAGCCTTTCAGCACACTACACTGCATTCACTCCAGTTTCAGTCATGGCTGTCTCTGTCATTGTGTCATACAACCACACCCAGACATCCACAACACAGAATGTTATTTCACTTCAGACTCCATTCATACAGGTCCCACCCCAAGTGTGTAACCACAAAACACAGCTACTGGGAAGGCTACTTTCAGTCTGACAGGAGGGAGCCCCACATCCATATATGGTATTTCCACCCAACAACCAGTCAGGAGGAAGGGACAGAGTCAGGGCTTCCCATGAATTGGGAAACAAGGTAAAAGGCAATAGAAACCAAGAGGCTACATTAGCCATCTTGCCTTTCTTCAGGAACCCATTGATTCCTCTTGCAGGGCTTGGGTGTCCCAAGCATGGATGACACTCAGAGCCATTGCCAAGTCAGCTTGTAGTTGCCCCCACCTCATACCCTGTTCTGCGGGATACACATAGGTGCCCAGAAACACACACAAATGGTACAAGGGTGTACCCGGACCCATGGGTGCCATGAAGTTATCCCACAGTTGTTGTTTATCAAAGGGAAAACATGAAGAGCTGCAATGTCAGAGATCCAGACTGTACCTCAGTGGCAGAAAACATAAAGAGAAAACATACAGAGAAGTGGTAGGACAAGGACTAGGAGGCCCTGTTCCTCCAAAAGGCATTTCCAGCATCACAATTGTGTAATCAAACGTTTTCCTTTTTGGATGACACAGGAACATCACGCTCCACACTAAAAGCCTCTGAGTGTCCATGAATGATGCATTCTGATGACATTGTTATCGTTGTAGGTATAGGGGGCACAGATATACATCAGGTTGAACCCTGCATTTTTGTTATCAAGGGGTGTGTGATGTAATAGGGTAGATACAGCAATATATATAGGAATCACACACTACCTCCTTCTCCTGTATTTCACAATGTTATTACCCCACTTAACCGCACATTGTTGACACTCCTATCAACAGGCAAGGAACAGACTCGTACGTTAATGTTTTTATATCACGAAGGAAACAATCATTTTATTCATTTCGAAAATGCTTCCTTGGTCTGAAATATATCATTGTTAAAACACATATAACACATCATGATTTTCATGATCACGAAGAACAATAACTTTAATTCTTCAAGGGTTAGTATACAAAAACAAGAAATTTATCTTATGCCATGGATTCATTAATTCTCCAAAGTATAAATGTGAAAGAGATTCACTTGATTTCTGAACATCTTGCAACAGAGCATCAAAAAAGACTCAGAGAAAGTCACATTCACATTATTATTTTCTTCAAATATTTTTTGCACATGGATAACACTTTTCTTCACATGCTGAAGCTTCAGGGCACTGGAGCCCCTGCCTCACTCCCATTTCCATCGGGAGATGAAACGCTGCACCAACTACCACCAGGAAGCAAGGAAAGCCCCGTGGCTTACATAAAGGAAAATCTGCGCTCATGCTCGATTTTTGGAAAAATGCACTTTTAATTTTACTTTCACCAAAGCCTGTGCTGTGCAAGCGGATCCGTGCTGGATTTGAATTACATGCTGGACTTAAGGCACCGTAGTGGCTTCCCTGATTGCTTCGGGGACCCGCATCGCCATTCCAAGATGGCCGAATTGCAGGCACCGGAGTGCCTGGGCTGTTGTCTCCTGCCACTTTGCCCTGGCTCAGGTCCAGTATATCCTGGCCTATAGTGAAGCCGGTAGGCTTGGCCGGCCCTCCCTGCAAGGCCCACACCTGGCCCTGTCTACCCCTGTCTACCGCAGTACGCCTCTCTGCCGCCCCTCTAGCCCCCCCCTGGTCGTTTGTGTAGTGTATGCCCTCCTCTATCCCCCCTGGTCGTTAGTGCATTGTATGCCCCCCTCTAGCCCCCCTTTGGTTGTTTGTGCAGTGTATGCCCCCTCTAGTCCCCCCCTTGTGCAGCGTATGCTCCCCTCTAGCACCCCTTGGTCGTTTGTGCAGTGTATGCCCCCTCTAGCCTCCCTTGGTCGTTTGTGCAGTGTATGCCACCCTCTAGCACCCCTTTGGTCGTTTGTGCAGTGTATGCCCCCTTCTAGCCCCCCCTTGGTCGTTTGTGTTGTGTTTTCCTCCCTCTTCCTCCTATTCCCGTTCATCACTCTTATCCCCTCCCCTCCGCCCACCTGAAACTATCCCACTGGAACTGTATTATGCTGCCGACTTTGCAATTAAGGGCTTGCCCTCTTGTTATTCCACATATCCTGACAATATGCATTGTATGCTGCTGCCGCCTTTACAACTAAGTGCTGGCCCTCATGTTATGCCACCTATACTGACTTTGCATTGCCTGCTGCTGCTCTCCTTCAAGTTGGGGCTGGCCCTCATGTCTATGCCACCTATTCTGACACTATGCATTGTTTTCTGCTGCCGCCTTTATATCTGAGGGCTGGCCCTCATGCAGTGCCACCCATTATGACCCTACACATTACCTGTTGTTGCCACCCTTCAAGATGGGGTTGGCCCTCATGTCTTATGCCACAGATTCTGACCTTATGCACTTATGTAACCAAGCAAACCTTCTTAACAGCGCTGCGATGCCTGAGGGCAGTTGTGCGCTTTACAAATTCAAATAAATAAATAATGTGTTATATATAATACATCACTTTTGTTCATACATGTTTTTAAGGGAACTAGCCCTTATCTTATCCTGTGACCCTATCTCTTCCCTGTCTTTACTTGTCTCTGAAGCACTGTCTTTACTTGTCTCTGAAGGGTACTTAAAGTCTGTTACCCGAACTGTATTATAGACAGATGTTTGAAAGAATGTTGTGTCAACGCACTGCATTTCGGACTATAATCCCAAAGTATACCCCATCTCTGAAAGGTTTCCCTGGTGGTTTTGCAAGGCCTTCGTCAGGACAAGGAGTAAACATTTCTTGCAATGCTCCTTAATCTTCTAACCCCACATTACTAGGACAATCTTGTTCAGACATTATAGTGTCGGGCATCATTGCTGAGGCATTGTGATGCACTTTCAGAGAGGTCATTGTCAGTAAAGAGGAAACAGGTCGACTGAATCCATCCAGAGATATTGTGCCACCTCCCTACACGTCTAGCACACCGCTGGATGAAAATACATAGCCAAAGTTTTGGTGCACACGAAATAGAGAAAGAAAAAACGGCCAGAGTAAGTGGCTTTCCAATAAGAAGCCTGTCCCTGTTTTTTGTCTACTGAACAAGCTTGTCCTAGTAATGTGGGGTTACAATATTAAGTATCATTGCAAGACAATATTACTCCTTGTTCCGACGAAGGCCTTGCAAAACCACTAGGGAAACCGTTCAGAGATGGGGTTTTCCTTGGAATGATAGGCCGAAATGCAGTGCGCTCACACAGCATTCTTCCAAACATCTGTCTAAATCTAAACTGTTCGGGTAACGGATATTAAGTACAGTAAAGACAGTGGGCCTCATTAGGACCCTGGCGGTCTCGTAATGAATGGTGCTGGTAAGGGAACGGCACGGTTCATTACAGGCTGCCCCATTATGAGCACTGTTGTGGGTCCCGCTAAGGAATGCCTGGTCAGACAAGGCGCCCTTAGCGGGACTGGCTAGCAGTCCAGGATGCTAACAACGGGCACGTCATTAACGGGCCATTGTTAGCATCCTCCCCATTCCCATTTGAGCCCTACGAGGCTCAAATGGGAATGGGGACTGTTTTTTTCTGGAGCCCAGAAAAGGGCAATAACCAGGTCTGCCAAGGTCGGCATGACCTGGTTATTGCCCTTTTCTGGGCCCCAGAAAAAAAACATTACCGGCAGCAGCTGTGCCCTTATTAAGGGCACGGCTACTGCCAGGGTCCTAATGAGGCCCAGTGAAGAGTTAGGGTCACAGGATAAGAAAAGGGATGTTTCCCTTAAAAACATGTATGAGCAGAAGTATTCTATTATAACACATTATCCATGTGCAAAAGATATTTGAAGAAAATAATTCTGTGAATGTACCTTAGTCTGAGCCTTTTTTGATGCTCTGTTGCAAGATGTTCAGAAATCAAGAGAATCACTTAAACATTTGTATTTTGAAGAATTAATGAATCCATGGCATAAGATAAATGCCTTGTATTTGTATACTAACCCATGAAAAATGAAAGTTATTGTTCTATGTGATCATGAAAATCATGATGTGTTATATGTGTTTTAACAATGATATATTTCAGACCAAGGAAGCATTTGCAAAATGAATACAATTATTGTTTCCTTTGTGATATTAAAACATTAAGGTACGAGACTTTTCCTTGCCTGTTGATAGGAGTGTCAACAATGTACGGTTAAGTGGGGTCATAACATTGTGAAATACAGGCGAAGGAGGAAGTGTGTGATTCCTAAGTATCGGGGGCACTCCAATACCCCATCCTGTGTCTACCCTGCTTATGGTCACGATTGGAGTCCCTTTTCTCCAATGTATTTGTTTGGATTAGAGTTGATGTGCAAGCTAAGTTGATCCATTTACTCTTGCCCCGAAGGTGTGCACTTGATATCTCAGCTCAAAGAGAGCATGAGGTATTGGCAGTATTACAGGAAATTACCCATTCAAACATTTAAGAGACCGGTCCGGCTCTTCCTGTTCAAGTCAGGGACTGCTGATCGAGATCAGACAAAGTCATTGTCAGCCCATATATATAATGCTGGCTATATGGTCAATACTGAGCCAGTCAATATGACTTTAAACTCTTGAAAACCCCTGACAAGTGTACCTATGTCTCCTATTCCCCGACAGTCTGAAGAAGGCATTCACACTGTAATAGAATCCCTTCTCCAACAAGGTATTATTGTACCAGAACCTAGTCCTTGCAATACCCAGATTTTGCCATTAAAGAAGCCAGGTAAAGAGGTTTATCTTTTGATCCAGAACCTGCCTGTAGTTAATACAGCTGTACTACCGGCTTTTCTCTGTTGTACCTTACCTGGCTAAGATTCTGTCATGTATTCCCTAATCAGCCAAATATTTCACTGTTGTATGTCTGTGTTCAGCATTTTTCTCCATTCCTATACACCCTGACAGCCTTTAACTGTTTGCATTTGCCCATAAATCCACACAGTATATGTTCACTCATCTTCCAAAGGGATACGTAGAGAGCCCTATTCTATTCTCCCAAATGTTAACAAGAGATTTTGACTCAGTTCATTTCCCATGAGGGCAATTGCTAGCGCATTATGTAGATGATCTCCTCATAGCCTCCTACTCCCTGGAAGTATGTGATGACGACTCTCTTATTCTGTTGAAAGCTCTTGCTGAAAAGGGTCACAATGCATTTAAAGACAAGTTACAGTTGTTTCTGACCCATGCACCGTACCTGGGACATTAGATTTCAGTTTGGGAACAACATTTATCCCAAGATTGGATTACAGTGATTCAGAAAGTCCCCATGCCCCAGACTAGACAGCAGATGAGAGGGTTCTTCGGGATGGTCAGTCATTTAGTGGAGACAGTTTGTCCAGGGATATGTAACCATACTTAAGCCCCTTCAAAACCTCACGCATAATTTCACCCCTGAATCCCTGCCATAGCCTCACGAAGTAGAAGATGACTTTGCCACCATAAAGCAAGCGCTCACAAAGGCACTGGCTTTAGGTTTACAGATTTTAGTAAGCCAGTTGTGCTGTATTGCAACAAGTGCAATGTGTTTGCTCAAGGTGTGTTGACCCAGTTACACAGTGACAAGCCTCGTCCTGTATCCTACCACAGTGTATCCTTAGATCCAGTAGCCAATGTACTTCCTGGTTGTCTTCGAGCCTTCTCTACTGCTGCTTTGTTGAATGAAAAGACTAACTCAATGGTACAAGGCCATCCTGTCATGATTGCAGTTCCCCATGCCTTATTGTCATTACTGCTTAAAAGGAAGGCATAGCATGTGTCTAATTCCTGTCTCACTTGATAGGAAAAGGTACACATTTCTGCTGCTAATGTAACCTTGAACCAATGTTCAGTCCCGAATCCCGCTACTTTGCTGCCCACCCCATAGGATAGGGAACTGCATGACTGTCAGGTTGCTATAAAGATGTTTATGGCCCGTGCTGATTTGTCAGATGTGCCCCTGTTGAACCCTGATCTGATCATCCTTGTGGATGGCTCCTGTATCTGTATCCCATAAACTGGGTAATTGGTCTCTGGTTATTTTGTGTGTATCCCCCATGCCGTCTTAGAAGCATATCTATTACCCATGGCCAAGTCTGCCCAGGTCTCTGAACTCGTAACCCTCACCCATGCCCGTGCCTTGACGCAGGAAAAATGGGCCACAATCTATACCTGCTCCAGGTTTGCTCATGGGGTTGCGCATGACTTGAGTGTCTTTTGGAAGCAGTATGGATATTTAACATCCACAGGCACCTCAACATTGAATGGAAAATATGTGACATCCTTATTAAATGTATTGTTACTTCCTGCGGCTGTAGCTATTTTTAAATGTAAAGGACATGAACCCTATCAGTCATTTATAGCCCAAGGAAATACACTAGCAGACGGTGCAGCTTGTTCAGCAGCTTTAAAACGCCCCCTGGCTCTGATTGATATTCTTGTTTGTGTTGCAGTCCCACGGTCACTGATCGCCTCCCTTTTTAATCTGGCAATCTTACAAGACCAAGCGCCTGAGCCAAAAACATGACCTGGACCTAACATTACTGTAATTTGGGAGTAGACTCCCTGTGGTGTTCCCCAGATGAACACCTGGGGGCACCCATAGTACTACTTCCCTACCTGGTCCATGAAGCTCACAGCTTATCCATTTCTGGTCAAAATTATATGATCACCCTACTGAATCGAGATGGGACTGGCCCTGGCTTAGCCTCTATGGCTCAAGGTTATTGTGAAAACTGTGTCACATGTTTGACACACAATGTTGGGAGAGCGGTACCCACAAGGGTATCTGTGCTTCCAGTACCTGAGGGTCCCTTCCTGCACGTACAGACAGACTTGTATGAATATCACTTACTGTTTTGTGGTGGTAGATGTATTCTCTGGGTGTGTAGAGGAGTACCCATGAAGTCACTTCACTCTGTTTTCCCTCATTGCGCTTTCCCCCTGCTCCTTCTTCTGAATCCAGAAACCTTGGAGTCATCTTTGACTCCTCTCTCCTTCCTCCCTCACACTCAGGACATTGCCAAGAAGTCCCACTTTCAGGTCTTCCTTCTCAAAGGAATTCTCCCTTTTCTCACTTTTTTTTTTTTTTTTAATTTTATTTTTTTTTATACGGTTTATTCAACCTTTAAAAAATTTTTGACAGACAAATCACGTCCAATCAACCACATATCCTTTTAAAATCCATTTCTCTCACCGCCGTTCTGTACACAGTGAAACAAGTGGCCTGAGTCTTGACGTTTGGACTACAAGAGCTCATTCGACTCCAGGCACTTCGATTAGTTCCTTCAAATCCAATCTTGTTTTTATGACCTGGAGGAAGGTTATCAAATTGAACAGTACAGTTCGGTTGGAGGCTTCAAAGAACATTTCCCACCAATTTTCCAGACTCCTTGAACTAATATTATGAATAATCGGTGAAAAAAGCCGTCCTCGTTCTTTCCCAAGGCTCGGGCATGACATGATCAAGTGCTTTAGAGATTCCATATCAGAATTACAGAATCGACACCTTCGATCAATATTTGCATACTTAGGCCAAGAGCCTAATCGCTCTTTTGTGTTAAGAGCGTTTAGTCTGAATCTCAAGTACAAGGCTCTGGCATGCTGATTTGGCAAGTGGGTTAGATAGGAATGGCGTTGATTGAAGGCTTTCGCTTCACCTGGGACTTCCTGCATTAGTTTACATTTGGTTCTTTGCTCACATGTCTTGATCCAATCTAACCGCCAAATCTTCAGCTTTGCTGCATCTGGGTTTTCCACTAGCGAGGCACAGGTAATATCGTACTCGCCTAGCAGGTCTTGACAAAGCTGATTCCACTTTGCAAGTATTGTATACTCTTTCGCACTGTCCGGTCTATGCATGATTTGGAATTGGGGTGTCGGAGTCTTTAACATCGTTTTACGGTATAGGCTTAGCAGATTCCACATTACTCTGGCATGTATTGAAATTAAGCCAAGCTCATACCGTATACAAACAGTTGCTGTTCCCCTCGGTAGATGTAGTACACGAGACCAGAAGATGTTTTCTAATGAGTTCCATAAATCATTAGAGCAGCCGAAGGCGTTTTCTCCTCCGTAGATCAGGCTCGGGACC
Organism: Ambystoma mexicanum; assembly: GCF_040938575.1. Classification (NCBI taxonomy): domain Eukaryota; kingdom Metazoa; phylum Chordata; class Amphibia; order Caudata; family Ambystomatidae; genus Ambystoma; species Ambystoma mexicanum. The sequence goes on along the minus strand of NC_090935.1, from coordinate 1,177,858,505 downwards.
ACTTTCTGTTGAAAAAATAGGATAGTCGGCTTCAATGAAAATTTGCCGTATTTGTTGTTAATTAAGCAAGCTTGATTTGCTAATTGCCGACATTTGCTTTTTGCCACTTCCGTCCAACGAGCGTCATTTCTACTCGCACTAATAGTCATCCCCAGATATTTCACGGATTTTGCAATTTTGATACGTTCGCCGGCAATGTACCAATGCTCTTTCAACCCCTTGCCAAGGGTTCCTTGCAGGTTTCCCAATATCAAATTTTCGGTTTTTAGTCTATTGATTTGCAAGCCGTTTGATGTTATATAGGTATTTATCAGGTTCATTTTTCGCTGAAGACCTATAGGCGTCTGATCTATTAGGACCAGGTCGTCAGCGTATAACAGGTAGTTGATAGGTACTCCCTGAATTTTTGGGGGGAACATGTTGTTGCCACAAAAGATCTCGGTCATATCTGATATAAACAAATTGAATATTGTTGCTGCCAGGGGGCAGCCCTGCTTCACTCCCCTACATGTTTTGATTTTTGCAGACAAGGTGCCTTTCAGGTCCAACCGAACTCTGATGGACGTCTCAGAGTGTAGTTCCTGAATTGCACTCAGTAAGCTAGGTGGGCAGCCCCATTTGCTCAGTTTATCCCACATCCTCTCTCTATTGATACTATCAAATGCCTGCGAGAGGTCGATCAGTGCCAAATAGATTTTTGTTTTGGTTCTGAGAGCTTCCATCTTTAGGAGGTTTAGTAGTAATAGATTGAGGCCACAGCCTACTCCTCTTACAAAGCCCGCTTGTCTCGGATCAATGTGCTTAGATTCTTCTGCCCACTTCACCAATTTGCGTTGAAGCAAGGTTGCATAGATCTTTCCTACAACATCAAGTAATGCTATCGGACGATAGTTTTTAGGGTTGGTTCGATCTCCTTTTTTAAAGATGGGAACCACGATAGCACTTTTCCATGAATTGGGAGTAGATCCATTTTTTGCAACGCGGTTGAACAGAGTGGCACAGAAATCTGCCCATAGTTCTGGATTGCGTTTGATCGTGTAATTAGTTAGTCCATCTGGGCCCGGCGCTCTGGATTCACTCAATCCCTTAATAATTAAGAGAATATCATCTCTTTCAAATTGCAAATCCCATTTAGATTCGGGCAGGAATATGTTAGCTCTTACTAGATCGTCTTTGGTGAATAAAGTAGAGTAGAATGCAACCCAGGCTTGTTCACTAACAGCATTAGCCTGTAAGGCATATTGTGAGGATGCACTGTTGTTTATTATGCTCCAGAATTCTGCTGAATTACGCCCTTCCATTTTTCCCATCATCATCTCGGAATCATTTTGTAATCTGGTGGCCTCATGAGACTTAAGCCAATGTTTATATTTCTGTTTGATCGCTCTACAGATTTGTTTCACATTTATATTGAGGATGGTTTTGGTTTTCCTTAATTCCTGTCTCATCAGACGTTTCTGCTGTAGCACACAGAGGTCAAATTTGTGTTTTCGATGTATTTGAACATGGCTCAGTTTGGATCTTCTTTCTTCAAATTGAACGAATAAGTGTTCATATTCAAGACCCTCAGTATTTTCTATAAATTTTGTTGTTATTGCCTCTACTTCTGGTTCTGATAAATGGAGTCGAATCCTACCTGAGCCTGTTTTTACCGTGTGCGACCAAACTTGCTGCGGGCAGGCGCATTTTTTCTGGAGGATTAGTTGAACCATTTCATGATCACTATGGACCATTTTTTGGACATTAAAATGCAGAACTCTCTTGTGAAGATTTTCAGTTACAAACATGTAATCAAGTACTGATGTTGATGCATCTCTTCTCCATGTAGGCTGTGCCGGAATATCGCCTGTGGTGTTACCGTTTAACATGTGTAAAGCACGAAGGTCCATTTCATCGCACCATTGCACTGCTTTAGTCTCAAGTTGGGATTTCTCCTTCACACAGTCCAAGTTCAGATCACCACAAACAATCAAGTTCAGCGAAGCTTCTTTCCCAAGGAGGTCGTCTATCACAGTAGTCACAGTGTCTAGAAAAGTTGTTGCAAATTTATTTCGATGGTTCCAATAGACATTAAGAATATGTAGGCGATCAACGTTCTTTCCATTAGGTTGGAGTAAGGCAATAGTTGACAGTTGAATAAATGGAGACAGGTTCTGAGAGTGTACAATCCTATAACCCGCCGCCTTTCTCACTGCTGTCAGTAAGCCCGACATAGGTCTTCCTTTGGCTTGGCGAATAGCCGGGTTACAAGCAATTTCAAATCCTTCTAAGAGAGGGCTGGAGGATAGCCAAGTTTCCTGAAGGCACAACAGGTCCAAGTTGGTTGCCCATGGTGTTTGAAACAAATGGCTAAAACCTCTAGTGTTCCAAGAGGCCAGTCGACAGACATTTTGCGTCTCAGACTTCTGGCGTTATTTATTATCGCTCTTATTTAACAAACCTGCAAGCCAAGACCAATCAGAATCTGCTGGAATTAAAGAAGGATCACTTGCACTTTCCGCAAGGGTCTTATGACTGCGCAAGGGTCCGTTCACGGTGATTCGTATGCACTCCCCTGTTTGCATAAGTTTAGATGAGTTAGCCACAGAGGTAGACTTCGGTACTGGGCTTCGAATCAGTGCAGCAGATGGTCGTAATTCGAGCTGCTGAGAGTGGTTTTGACTCTTCCCGTCTACAGTGACACCAGGATCTCTTTTGTGTATTGGTAATTGCAGGCAGCCATCAGCTCTTGATATATCGAACCCCAAGGACATTAGAACAGGCCCAGCCTCTAGCATGGCTTCAGCAATCAGTTTTGATTGAAGATGTAGGATGACAGCGTCATTTTTGTTCTCGTCATAAAATTCAACAATTCTGAGATCGTCAGATTCAATTGCTCTTAGGCTAGGAATCAAGTGACACAGCCAGAGAACATTGTGCCGATTTAGGATTAGATCGTCCGAAGATTCGATACGCTCGAGTAACAACCGTTGCAGAGTATGAGATTCTTGATTCGCTGGGTAAAGTTCTCTTCCATTATCAACGTTTGACTTCTTCTTCGGCAGTTTGTGTGTCACTTGTTGAGGCCCAGCCCAAGGGCTAAGGACCGGTCCTCTGGGAATCCTTCCAGGGTCACGAGAAACTCCAGCAAAGTCAGGGAACACCGTTTCACTAGTCGTCAGCAACTTCACCTGCTCGTTCCAGTCTCTGCTAGCATCTTTGCTAGTCGGTAAGGCCATAGATGCTTTCATCCTTGCTTCGAGTAGCTTTCTTTTGTCCTCAAGCGTTATAAGATCCACATTTTCCACTTCCTTTCCAGGTGGTAAATTAGATGTTAAAGAGATCACTTGGCATGTTCTAGATGACATCCGCGTATCGTCAGGAAGTATCGTTTCATTGTTGTGTACGTTAGAAGACATCGTGGGGGACCGCTTACAGCCGCCTTTGGCCTGGTCGGCCATCGACTGTAAGTTGTTCTGTGATTGTACCAATACAACTGAGTGGCCCGCATGAGTGGCCAATGTTGGTAAAATCTTTTCTGCTGTTGATACTTGGAACACAGCCAATGATCCTTCGTGATCATTTATCATTGCGTTGTTGCACGAATCTTCGTCCTCATAGGTTGAGACATTTATCAGAGTGTCAGATATATCACTAGTACGGGTATGAGAGACATTTAAGGCCTTGGCTGTGTTTAGACTGCTTTTTTCAGTTTGATTGCAAGCTGTTGGGGCTACGTTTGTGGACACACCGTTCACCCTTATGTCCAAACTTTTAAGGTTTCTCAGAAACTTAAGCGAGTTAATATTACGTCTCTTAGCTTTCTTTTTTGGTTGATTTTTAGTCTTCATTCCAAGGGTCTCATTTGCAGAGCTGTTGGCTTTGCTCGTCTTTTGTAAGTCACCAGCGGGTTTAAAAATAGCAAATATCCCAGTCGGTTCAGCCTCGCTGTTCTTCGTAGCCTGAGATGGGGCGAAGAGTTGCTGCTTTTGAGCGATGACTTCCTTCGATGGTCTTTGTGGATCTTGTAGGGCTAAGTTAGACACGTCATGGGCCTCTAGAATTGCTTCAGCAAAGCCAGACTTCAGACTCGTTGCTTCACTATTAATTGAAGTGTGAGTTTTTGTAGCGGCCGCGCAACATTCATTAGATCCATCCAAGCAGGCAATAGAATGGTCCTCGAGCACAATCGACTTAACATGCGTCTGTTGGTCAGAGGTATCTGCTGTTGACATCTGTACATCACTTACAGTTTTTTGCGTTTGACACTTATGGCAATAAAGATACTTTAATTGCTCTTCGCATTCTTTTTTTTTGTGAAATATTTTCAAGGCCTCTTTAGCAACCTCTGCCAGTAGTTTTTTATCAATGTTAGCATTTGTGACTTGATTTAAGAGTGCGGCCTCTGTTATGTTAGTCTTCCTATTCATCTCTTCCACCATGTTCCTGGTTTCAGACATTTCTTTCCCAAAGTTTACAGAGTTATTAGACAATCTACAGACCCCTGCAGACAAGTCTTTGATCGTGTCATTTAGACTTTCATAAAGTTTGAGAAAAGGAGCAATCGATAAGTTTAGTGAGGACATTATCAGGGCCTGTAAATCTTGCATTGACGGTAAGTTCCTTGCAAGTTCAGGCATGGTTGCTTTGCTAGGCACGCCTTTCTTTTTATAAACAGGCCGTCTAATTTTAGGGTAGGGTCGCTCCATCAGCGAGGAATCTGAAGATTCATGTCCAGCGACGGTGTCTCTAGATGCTGCATCCGAGTTACGAGAGTCGTGCTCAGATTCCAAGGGCAGGGTGCAATAAGGTGAAGTGTTGTACACAAGCCTTTTCGCTTTCTTATTTTGAGAGCATCTTAAACTGGGTGAGAGGCTTTCCTCACGTCTCGTGCGTTTCGTCAGGTAACCAACTCCATTCTTCTTTTGTTTCTCAAGTAGAGAATGAGCCCCACTGGCAGTTTGACAACACTCGCTTTCTAAGTCAGTCTTTTTGACACCAACGTTGTTTTTGCCAGTTTTGACCTTAGAAGTTCTTTGTTGATTTATGCGAGTGAGATCAGCCAGCAATTTATTTACCACTTCCAGCGAATTTCTTCGTTCTCTACCATGATCTATATCAGTATCAGAGGTGGAGCGAATATGCGCTATATCTCTATGTTGATGAAGAACTCCAGAACTTTCTAAAGGTCCACTAAACACAACATCATCACAGCCTATAGACAATTGAGGAAAGACATCTACGGGCCTAGTGAAGGATCGTGCAATTTCTAGAGTCTCCGAGTCATAACACTGAGACGGCTTTTTGGTAGTCTCTGTTTCGCAAGAAGCTCCCTCAGTAATACAGTTCAGGGAGTCAGCATTCAGCAATCGTCGGCGAAACTCACATGGCACCGAACCAACCGATTCTGCTATGATATAGGGGATGCCCAACTCTTGAGAGTCAATACTTAAGGGGTTAGAGGATCCGGAATGTTCAGTCACCGATGTGGGTAAATGACCAGTGACAAACTTCTTGCCATTGAAGTTTTTCGGATTTGCATCACACGTATCTGATCCGTCCAGCACACAGGCCAGCTTTGCCAACTTCGTTCCAACCACCTGTTCAGCAGCACGCATTGAAGGCGTGTCGCTCGCATCCGACACATCAGACAATACTCTACAGGACTTGGGAGACAGATCGGGCATCGGGCTTAGCAAAGGGCTTAACAACGTCTGCTGTGTAGGATGCACCACTTTAGCTACAAGTGCGGGTTCAGGGGTGATAGATTGAACACAGGCGTGCGTGTTAGCACTTACTTGTTGAAAAGTGGCAGAAGACTTTTCCGTGGAGACATGAGTTGTGTTGGATGTGTTAGAAGACAGTTCAGCTGGGTCTTCTAGTACATGGGTTACAGTTTCAGCCCAGGCAGCCATATTAGCCTTGCCTCGTATTTCCACTGTGGCTGCTTCGAACCTCCGCTGCGCCCGAGTTTTGGGCGAAAGGACCACCTTCGTCATCTTTTCGAGGGAGTGCACGAAGCCTCGCACTCCTCAACCTCCTAAGACTCCCAAGACTCAGCGCCGACTCCGCGTCCGCTCCGCGGAAGGCTCGGGTCTTTCAGCGCTCTCGACACGCCCACAGCCGAGTCTGGAAACAGGCAGCAGTAAGGACACACTGCAAAAAGAACAGAGCGAACAGGGAATCACTCCGGTCACTCCCAAGACTCAGCGCCGACTCCGCGTCCGCTCCGCGGAAGGCTCGGGTCTTTCAGCGCTCTCGACACGCCCACAGCCGAGTCTGGAAACAGGCAGCAGTAAGGACACACTGCAAAAAGAACAGAGCGAACAGGGAATCACTCCGGTCACTCCCAAGACTCAGCGCCGACTCCGCGTCCGCTCCGCGGAAGGCTCGGGTCTTTCAGCGCTCTCGACACGCCCACAGCCGAGTCTGGAAACAGGCAGCAGTAAGGACACACTGCAAAAAGAACAGAGCGAACAGGGAATCACTCCGGTCACTCCCAAGACTCAGCGCCGACTCCGCTTCTCACTTTCCCCCAGATGCTCAATGTTACCCAAGCCCTGGTTCTCTCTAGGCTTGACTATTGCAATAGCTTCCTCTTTAATCAACCTTCTTCCACTCTGCAACCCTTCCAGCTAATCCAGAAAAGAGCAGCCAGACATATCCTTGGCCTTAAGCCCAGGGACTGCATCTCTCCTGCCCTAAAAAGTCTTCACTGGCTCCCGGTTGCTGCACAGATTAAATTCAAATCCTTCAGCCTCTTCCACAAGGCTGTCTGGGCCCAGGGACAGCACTATTTTCAACATTATCTTACTAAATACTATCCCTCTAGACCACTATGTTCCTCTGGCACCAACTCTTTGTGTGTAAAGCATTTTGCTAAACAGAGGATAGGTGGTTGATCGCTGTCCTCAGCTGGCTCCCTCCTATGGAACAGCCTCCCCCTGCCTCTGTGCTTGAGCAGGACTTCATTAAATTCCAGAAGCTCCTCAAGACTTTCCTCTTCACTTCCTCCTTCCCTTCTACTCCTCTCTGCTAATCCCACAGTTGCAGTGATTGGTGTCCGGGGCCCCTAACCTCCCGCACCTAATCGGCCCGGCTTCTGTCTTCCCTCTGCACTTGCCTTGGCACACCCTCTGCCCTGGAGGTTTTGCACTTACTTCTAACTTGGCCACTGGCCGTGTAGCACTGAAAAAGCACTTTATCACTTTATCTGTGGTTCACCCATGAGCCTGAACTCCCCAGGACTTATGCCCTCTTCCCTCTTCCTTGCTGCACTTGCACATTCTGAATACTCACAAGACATCCTTGCTTCCTTTCCCCTCCACTGCCCTTTTTAAATATTTTGTTTTGTAATGTATTTCATCCCCTTGTTCCCTCCCCTCGCCCTGTGGGTTCTTTGAAACATTAATTTACTTGCTGCATAAGCGCCTAACAAGCAAACAATAAATAAATAAATGAAGGTAGGCCCTGTTACAGTGGCACAAATGTTGTTGGCAGAGTTCATACACCAATTTGGATAGCCCATCAGTATTCAAAGTGACCGATGAACTCATTGTACGTGTCAGGTTATTAAAGAAGTGTGCAAAGCTCTAGGAATAGCTCAACAGTTCCATTGTGCTTATTCCCCACAGAACAGCGCGCATGAAGAATCCCACAATAGGGATCTCAAGCTAAGGGTGTCTAAAGTGTGTAAAGAGAAAGAGTTGAAATGGCTCCAAGCACTATCACTGGCCCTGTCTGCCATGCACAATAATCCCCAGTGTAAGCACAAACTGTCTGCACACAAAATCCTCACAAGTCTCCCATGAGAATGGGAACTGCACCCCACGCAGTCCTCCACATCCAAAGTTTGCCTTTAGAGGATGACACATTGCTCCAATACTGTTGCATGTTGATCAAGACTGTCTAATCTCTCATCGCTCAGGTCCAGGTGGCATGGGCCCGTTCCAGGTTCTCTTCACTACGCACACAGCGATTAAATGTGCTGGCATCCTGGCCTGGATTCAGGAAGCACGCTGCCACAAGATTACCAACTCAGTCAACAACATCACCTCCAATGGGACCCTTCTTCTTGGGCTTGGCTACAGCCCCACCACAACTACCGACACCTCCACCAATGACACAGCCATTCGTTTGCCAATATCAGACTCTTCCGGCGCTGCTGGAATGGAACAGCCAGCACCAAAGGGAAAAGGTGTGGCCCTTAATCACCCAGTATGCTCATGTGCTGAACTATGATGCACTTCTGAATCTCTTCCACGCAGTGAGGCCTCTGCGGGAGCTATTGCTAAGGCTCCTTCATCAGTCACTTGAAGCCCCGGAGGGAAAAAACCTGATTCATGCCCCACTTTTGGCGCACCACATTCAGTGCCCAACCCCCCCTGGACCTCCCAATGCAGCACCCAAAAGGTGTGCTTTGCAATCCCAATGAACAGTTCCTGAGAAACAGTAGCTCTGAACAGAGTGTCAACTGGCCAGGTCACTCTCCCCCGTATTTGTCCCCTAAATGACGATGAATCCTATTGAGGTGGCAGAGCACTGGCAAAGTGTGGAGGCCACCACTGTTGACTCACCAATACCTTCAAGCTATGGCCCCTACTTTTACCACCTACTCATCATTCTTTTTGTTTGATGACCCTTATATGCACATGGCTCTGGTATTTTAGATATCTCTAGTTGGAACTTTCAGCTGGAACTTCCGAAGATGAACTAAGGGCTTAGGAATTCTTTAGTCAGTACCCGATTTCTGTTGGAACTTTTGAACAGTGACATTTACCTTGCAGCAACTTCACAAGCCTACAGAAATTTTAACTGAAAGCTCTGGCATGGCAAGCTTATATCACCTGTGCCCCGCATATCATCAGTCCTGATGAACTGAATTTAACTGTGTCTTCGTGTCACAAACCTTTGAACTGGTGACACAACCTGATTCTTGAACCTGGATCTTTGAGGATTGGCCCTAGTGTACACAATGTCTGTCTATAGGTCTGTTATCATCGTTAATGTCAGGATGCTGATATATTATAATTTCAAGGTGACTGCTGATTTCTGTACAACCTGTCATGAAAACAATGGTCCCACTGCATATCCCTGGGTTCATAGTGAAAACACGCACCTCTCCTGGCAATATACCTATATTTGTATTCTTACTGACTGCTGGGTCTGTGCTTATTTGCCTCAGTACTTCACTCCATGTTGCCTATTGCACCCGTCCCCTTCCATTGAGGGGATGTCTGTTTGGACCTTAAGTTGGTCACCCAGTCCCAAGGCCCCGGACCATGTAGAGATGCTCATTCCGATCTGGGTTTCACTGGTCTTCCGAACTTCCCCACTGCAGTCCAAGTAGGCATCAAGGCAGCAGCGCTCTCAACCCTGGCTGTTCAACCAGTATCTGGCACTTCTTGCTCACCGCATCGCCGCTCTCTGTCCCAACTTTCAGTGCTATGCGGATGATACCCAGCTCATTTTCAGGCTACCCTCGGCCTCCTCTTCCCCTTCCCTCATCTCTGACTGTCTTTCTGCTATCCAGGAATGGTGTGCCGCCAACGTCCTCTGCCTTAAAGCCAGTAAGACTGAGATTCTACTTATCAGCACACCCAATCCCTCCTTCCCTGCAGCTCTCTGGTCGGCCTCCCTTGGCCCTCTTCCTGCTCCTACCTGGAAGGCAAAAAACCTTGGGGTCATCTTCGACTCCACACTCTCTTTCTCTCCTCACATATCTGACGTCTCTAAGCAGTCACACTACCAGCTACACCTCCTCAGAGGTATCCTTCCTTTCCTCTCCTTCCCCCAGAAGCTCACTGTCTCCAGAGCCCTGGTTCTCTCGAAGCTGGACTACTTCTATGGTAAGCGTCCTGATGATTGCGGATGCTATCCCACATAATAACGCACTCCTCCACGTGAGTTGGATTTCCATCCACGTTTCTCTTGGAATCACCCCATAGTGCTTAATAGCACCCTGCCTTCTGCCCCAAGGCCCACTGCCCTGCACTGGTGTGCACGCACAGTGCTTTTGCAGAGGACACCATTGCCCAACACGAGGCAAAAAGCTTTCAAAGATGGCCGCCCGCCGCAACGGACAGCCTTTGTGATCCCAGTAGCCCCAGGCTCCCCCTGACCACACCAATTGGCTGCCAGGCCTTTATCTGCAGCCTATCCCGTGAGCCGGCAGGCGGAAGCCGGCCCACGTCAAGGCCCGAGGAGACAAGGCCAGGACCTGTCCTCAGCCTGTCACCAGCCGTCATGCCGGATGCCAGGACCCCTGCCTGACCTACACCGACCAACGCTACCCAACTCAAAGGTAACACTGTTCAGATCCCAACCGCTGACTCTGCATTCCTGTCCCTAACATTTAACTATTCAGACTATTGCCCGCTACATAGCACGTGCTACTGTAAGCACACCACTATGCCATGCACATGCTGATCACTCTCACAGGGAGCATGATTAATAACTGTATGGGTAGCCCGGCTGCCTATATCTAGCCACTGTGTTGCATACAACTAGCCAATGTTGATTGATAGCTGATCGCTGCCCTGCACTCACCCAGCATGCCCAACATCACACCCCCACCGTCAGCACTCATCCCCCCCACACCCTTGCTTCCATCCTTCTTCACCAAACCCACAGATCACAAACCTAGCACACCCTCGACGCGCCCCAGACCTACTAACTCTAGAAATCAAATACTAGGCCTCCGCTCCAGATCCTCACCGCAAACCCAACCAGACAAAACTGTAAACAAACCAACTACAGAACACCACAAACTGGCCACTACCAAGAAGGCAGCCAAAGGGCAGAATACCACCCCACCTCCACTGCCACGCCCAGATTTACAATGTGCATTAATTAATGCCAGATCCCTCCCTGCCCACGCTACTGAAATTCATGACCTTCTTACCAACCTCGACCTTGACATTCTCGCCATCACCGAAACCTGGCTACACAATGCCGCCGGCCCGGCCATCTCCCTAGCCATCCCATCAGGATACTCCATCCTTAGAGAGGACAGTACACTATCCAAAGGTGGGGGGGTAGCCCTCATAGTCAAAGATCACCTAGAAATAAGACAACTTTCCTCCAAATTAGGGGAGAACGTAGATTCGCTATCTGCCAAGATCGCACTTTCTCACAATACCACCATCACCCTCAATCTAGTATACCGCCCACCAGGCCCTATACTGGACTTCCAGGACAACCTCTCACATCTACTAGGGGAAAACCTTAAAACTACAACCAAAACTATCCTTTTAGGAAACCTTAACCTGGGACTCCACGACCAGAAAGATAGACCCTCCACTACACTAGCACAAGTTTTCCAGGAACTGGGCTTTGAACATAAAGTACTCCATCATACCCACAACAAAGGATGTACTCTTGACTGGATAGCTGACCACAACTGTGGCATCGACATCAGCTCCATCACACCTACCCCATGGTCCAACCACTTTCTCATTCACTTCCTCATCCCTACTCCTAACAACTCGGGGAAAAAACTCAAGCCAGCACCTCCAGCCCTGGCCAGAAGCGCCAAGAACATCACCAAAGAAAATATACTACCTTACCTAGACACCCTCACTTCAAACCTCCCTGCCACATCAGACCCAGCTGCGCTGGCGGATATCTACAAATCCACCATTAGCACTGCCATAGATATCATCGCCCCTCTACAAAAGAAAAAATCAAAAAATACCAAACACTCAAATACTTGGTTCTCAGCAGAACTAAAAGAATTACGAACCAAAAAATGCAAAGCCCTAAACCTATCGCAAAGTGCGCCCAACGCATCCTCGCTATCCTCCTACAAATCACTGGCCACCCAATACAAAAAAGTATCAGAGCAGCCAAATCCGCGTCCTACAATGAAAGAATCTCCAACGCCTCCTCTGAAACCAAAGAGCTTTTTGCCATCTTCAAGGAACTATCCACATCGGCTACTAAGTCTCAAGAGATTGTTAAGGACCAAGCTTGGTGTAACACCATACAGTCCGCCCTCATAAACAAAATTGAACTCCTCCAAGCAAAAATCATAGACCACCACAAAAATCTCACTCAGCACAACCTATCAGCATCCCATACGGAAACTGTGACTGAGAACACAAAGACTAAGCTCTTTACACCTTTCAAATTTAGAGAAGTCTCAGAAAAAGAGGTAGTCGACATCGTCAACAGAATCAAACCTTCTAATTGTAAAGGCGACGCCTGCCCCGCTAAACTAGTTAAAGACTGCGTAGAAACACTAGCACCATTTCTTAAAACCTTAATCAATGCATCCTTCAACTCAAACTCAGTCCCAACCAGCCTAAAAGAAGCCTGGGTGCGCCCTCTTCTCAAAAAACCCACTCTAGATCCCGAAAACGCCAACAACTATAGACCCATCACAACCGTTCCCTTCCTGCACAAGATTCTCGACAAAGTTTCCTACACACAAATACAGGAATACCTGGAAGAAAACCGCATCTTAGGAAAAAGGCAATCGGGTTTCCACCTGGGGCATGGGACCGAATCAGCCCTATTAGACCTCAAAATCCAACTAAATGACATCATGGACAAAGGCAAACCTGCACTCTTGCTCCTGCTAGACTTATCTGCCGCCTTTGACCTGGTCAATCACAATATTTTAGGCACGCAACTCAAAAATGAAGCCCACTTCTCACCAGAAGCCATCTCTTGGGTCAAATCATTCCTCGAGGGCCGACTTATGAAAGTCTTTTCAGACTCTGCAAGCGCTACCCCCACCACCATCCACTGTGGTGTCCCACAAGGGTCCTGCACTGCACCCACCCTATACAACCTCTTCACCCTCCCACTGTTCAATGACTTGGACCGTCGTCACATAGCATACACCAATTATGCTGACGACACGCAAGTCCTGCTCCCTCTCACAGGGGTCTATGAACAAGACGCAGCAGCATTAACCAAGATCTATACAGCCATCCAAACCTGGATGGCAGCCAACGGCCTCTGCCTAAACGGGGACAAAACAGATCCTACTAGTTGGCACCAAAGAAACACTAAACAAACTCCCACCGCAGTACAAATCCTTTAACATAGATAACTCCACCATCACAGTCTCCTCTCCACTGCAGTAAAAACGCTAGGAGTATACCTTGACTCCACTCTCTCCATGACACGGCAAGTCAATGCCATAGCCTCCTTTGCCGCACTCACCACGAAGAAAATCAACGCCATTAAACCCTTCCTATCCACCAAAAACTGCTTGGCCGTAGCTAGAGCCACAGTAGGTACCAAATTGGACTATTGCAATGCTCTCTTCCTGGGCACGTCCGCACAAAACCTAAAAAAAAATGCAAGTCACACAAAACAATGCTCTAAGAGCAGCCCTAAGCATCCCTAAAAGGGAGCACATCTCCCAAGCCAGGAAAGAAGCCCACTGGCTACCAATAAAAGAAAGGATACTATTCAAATCCATGGCCATCACCCACAGATGCCTTTCAGCCAAGGCTCCGCCCTATCTTTCTGAAAGAATCACCCTTAACACATCCACTAGACCCACAAGGTCACACATGACCAACCAGACCTACGTACCCACATTCAAAAGAAGCAAAGCCGGGGGGTCTAGCTTCCAACACCTAGCACCCAAAAACTGGAACGCACTCCCCACAGCGCTTAGGAATGAAAACTCTTACCATGTCTTCCGCAGACTACTCAAAACCACGCTGTTTAACTAACTCCACCCCACCTTCCTAACTGTTTTTTCACAACTGTATGTAAATAAGCACAACTGTATATAAACATGCATATATGTTCAGCACTGTATTTATATCTATACCATGTTTGCCTGTAACAAGTAAGAACGCTTTCAGCGCCACGATGCCCCTGGGCAGATGTGCGCTATACAAATCCAAATAAATAAAATAAAATAAATACTGTAACAGCCTCTATCTAAATCTTCCTGCCTCTACTCTCCGCCCTTTGCAACTCATCCAGAACAGGACTGCGAGACTTGTCCTTGGCCTCAAGCCCAGGGACCGTATCTCTCCAGGACTGTAATCGCTACACTGGATCCCAGTGGCTGCGAGGATTAAGTTCAAAACCCTCTGCATTGTCCACAAGGCCTTCTGGGGCCTTGGGCCAAAATACCTTCCACTCTCTCTTCCTAAATATCTTCCTTCTCGAGCTCTTCGCTCATCCACCTCCAACTACCTCAGGGTCAGCCGCTTCTCCAAGCAACGAGCTGGGGGTAGATCTCTCTCCGTAGCAGGGGCCTCCCTTTGGAACAGCCTTCCTGCCTCCCTGAAACTTGAGGAGAACCATCTCCGGTTCCGGAAGCACCTCAAAACCTTCCTCTTTGCCTCCGCTTTCTCTCCCTCTCTCCCCTGCTAAAATCACTGAACCTGCACTGAATCTGCAACTGGGCCACTCACCGATCTCGGCCCTTGGCCCAGCCACTCTTCCCTGCACTGCCTACTTGCACTACGGGACTGTCTCTGTATCCTACAGCCCCTTCTCCCGGCACTTACCTTGCACTTGCCACCAGCTGGCCCTTTTATTTATCTTGTATTCTACTAACCATGTACTGCACTTTCCCCACTCCCCTTCCCCTTGCACTTTTCCCAGTCCCCCTACCCTTTCACTTGCGCAATCTGAATGACACCTGGCCTAGTAGGATCGTTGTCTGTCTCCCCTTGTTCCCCCTCCCTGCCTCGTCGCACCTTGAAACACTTGTGTATAGGCGCGTTACAAATGTCATTTCATATCATACCTTTCCTCCCTGGCAACTGGCCTTGTATTCTACACCAATCCTGTTCGACTGCTCATGGGAGCTAGCAAATGTATTTATTTATTTATAAAGCGCACCAAGCCCGTAGTTATCTGGGCGCATCTTGGTTACATTCAATTTAAGTGCAGAGTGACATAGTAAGTACAAAACATTATTATGTTGTCGTTAGTTACACATAAATTTGGCATTGGTTATACAGTACTGATTCGTACGAGACGTAGTGCAGTGAAGATTGACAGTCTAAATTACAATCGTAGGCCGGAACAGCAATGTACATTACTACACCTGAGCGAACAGCCAGGTTTCCAACTTTTTTCTAAAAGTCACGTAAGAAGGTTCCTCTCTTAGGGTCATGGCAGTGAATTCCAAAGTTTTGCCCCTTCTACTGGGAAACTACTTCCTCCAGCTTTTTGTAGTTTGAATTTTGGTATGGTTAGGAGGTGGGCTTGTGTGGACCAGATAGGTCTGTTGGTTTGTTTTTTTAAGAATGTGTTAGTTAGGTATTTTTGCGGCTGAATTCGACATGTATGAGTGAGTGATAATGTTTTGAAAGTGATCATATCTTGCACCGGGAGCCAATGAGCATTCCGTCTTGCAACTGTTATATGACTAGTTCTCAGGATATTGAGAGCTACTCTCAGGGAAATGTTTTGTGATACCTGGAGTTTTTCTAAGTTACGACTGTTGGTGCCAGCGTACAGGGCGTTACAATAGTCCAGTATGGACAATATGAGGACTCTGGATAGAGTTATGCAGCTTTCTGGAGAGAGGAAGGGTCTAGCGGCATTGATAAGTTTTGAGGTATAGGCTGCCACCTAAGCTGTAGCATTTACTTGCCTTGTAAGTGTGAGGGCTGAGTCAAGGTAGGTACCTAATGTTTTGACTTCTTTAGAGACGTTTGTGGTGATATTGTTGATGTTAAAATATTTAAATTGGGAGTCTAATTTGTTAAGTCTGTTCTGAGAGGAGTAGCTCCTTCTTATCATCATTGAGACATGGGCCATGGATAGCCATCCAAGCCTGGATAATTTGGTAGGTAGCATTAAGTAGTTTAATATCAGTGTCATATGAGCCTGAGATGGGAATGAGGATTTGGGTGTCATCTGTATAGTTAGTGTAGATGACATCCAATGTGTCCAAATGGTTGAACAGAAGCTTAGTGAAAATGTTGTAAAGTGTTGGAGAAACACAGGACCCCTGTGGAACTCCGCACGATACTGTGGCAGGTTCAACCACCGCAGACGGGGTGAATACCCTCATTGTTCTCTTAGATGAGAAGGATCGTATCCATAGACTAGATTTATCAGAGAATTGACCAGCTAATGTCAAATGTTTACACAGGATTTTATGGTCAACCCCGGCAAAGGCCACAGATAAGTCCAGTAAAAGGAGGATAGCTAGGTTCCCTCTATCTTTAAGTTCATCCATTTGGATTTTTACATCTAGAAGGGCTGACTCAGTGGCCTGGTCTGAAGCCTGATTGTCATAGGCCCAAAAGATTGCTGTCTTTGAGGTGGTTTTGTATTTGCAGGTAGGCCACCCTGTCCAAAATCCTGAGTAGGAAAAGTACTGTGGATATAGGCCGGTAGTTAGTGTTAATGTTAGGGTCTAGTGTTGTTTTATTTAATAGAGGAAGGACCTAGGCGTCTTTAAGATTTGTTGGGACAGTACTTGTGTCAAAGGATGCATTTATTAAGGTGGTGATGAAGGGAGAAAGCTCTTCTACCGCTTCCTTGATAATTGTGGCTTGGTTACTGAGACAGTAGTGAATTCAAAAGGAATTCTACCTGTTTCTGGTGGGAGGTCTTTTGGTTTAGACAGGTGCGAGTCCAGTGGCAGACTACGTTTTCTGTTTTCAATTTTAGATTGCAGAAATTTAATTTTGTCCAACAGACATTTTTGTATATTAGTACACCAAGTAACATCTTTGGTGCATGATTCTTGTGGTGGTGCCAGTGATTCTAGTTCACAAAGTATGGCAAACAATTCCTTAGTACCAGAATTGGCATTTGTGATTCTTTCATTGCAAGTAGCACTTTTTGTCTGGATGATGGGCATTTTATATTTGTTCGATGCAGTCGTGAAAATGTCTTTATTCACTGAATTTGTTTTTTTTCTCTATTGGATTTCAGCTGTTCTTTTGGTACTACACAATGTTTTCAGGTTTGTAGTGTACCAAGTGTTTAGGTGTGCCAATGGTTTAGCTTTGCGCAACTTTAGGGGGGCAACTTTGTCTATTGCTTGCAATAGTGTATGATTATATATCTCAACCATAGATGATGGGTCCAGGTTGCCATGACTAGAGTGATTGGTAATCGGGTGCAGCAGAGGCAGTAGTCTCTCGACTGTAATGTTCTGTTTATTTCTAGTAGCTGCTGGTGGAGCTTGGGTGGCACCTGTGTCGAGGAGTGGGGTATCCTGAATAGTGATGGTAATGACGTGATGGTTGGACCAGGCACAGGCGGTATTGGAAAGAATCTTAGTTTCGCAATTCAGGTCTGCTAGCAAGTCCAGTGTTCTACCTTTGTTGTGCGTGGGGTTGGTAATACGGTGCCAGAAGCCTAGTTCAGAGATAGAGTTGGCTAGTGCTAAGGCGTTGTCGTCCTTGACATCATTATAACCTAGGTTTAGGTCTCCCAGTAGCAGAATTTGGGATCCTGGTTTCGTGTCCCTTATGATGGGTTGTATAACATCTTCCTCAAATAATGAGATGGGGCCAGGGGTCTGTAGATAAGGTGGATAGTTAGGGTGTGGGAGGAGGTGAGAGGATGTTTGATGGATAGGAGTTCCCCAGAGGCAAATGCTTGACTTTGGAGTTCTCTTAGACCGAACTGATGTTTAGCAATGAAGGCTACCCCCCACCCCTTACTGCTTCTCTATCCATTCTGAGAATAGTTTAGTTATCCGGGATAGCCAGTGAGAGGGTAGGGCCAGCCGCAACATGTAGCCAAGTTTCTGTGATTGCTAGGAAGTCCAAATTGTTAGATAGGATAAGGTCAGCATTGATGAGGGCATCCTTATTTATTTATTTATATTTGTAGAGCGCACATCAGCCCAGAGGCATCGTGGCGCTTGTTACAGAGAATGAGCATACTTAGTTACAAATCAGGAAACAAACAGGCATAGTTGATGTAAACTGTGCATGTAACAATTTAAGGGAACATGTAGAGAGGGGGAGGGGGCTGCGCCTGGGAGAGAAAGGCAAGTTAGTTGAAGAGAACAGTTTTGAGGCTTCTTCTAAAGGCAGGGAGAGAGGTTTCAGCTCTGAGGGCAGTGGGGAGTGAATTCCACAGCTTAAGGCTATGTATGGGAAGCATATCCCTCCTGCTTTGGCCCTGTTGATGCGCAGTACCGTGAGAATGTTAGTGTAGTTAAATCTTGAGGGCCTGCTTGAGGTGGATCTGGATAGTGATTCTGATAGATAGGGTGGTGCTGTGCAGTTCATGCATTTATGAGTGGTCGTGAGGATTTTGAATGTGATGCGGTCTTTGACTGGGAGCAAGTGATACAACTTTATAGCTTATGAGATGTGGTCTCTCCTGGGTATACTTAATGCAGCTCTTACTGAATTGTTTTGGGTTATTTGGAGTCTGTTTAGGTTTTTCATAGAGGTGCCGGCTAGGAGCATGTTGCAATAGTCGAGCTTAGCTCATATGGTGGCTCTAGCTATGGAGAGACAATTTTCCTTGGTTAGGAAGGGTTTAATGGCGTTAATGAGTTTTGTGCTAAAGGCGGTTACAGAGACAATGGCACTAACTTGTTTGTTCATAGAGAGGGTAGCGTCAATGTGGACCCCTAGGGTTTTAACTGAGGATAAGACTGGGATGATGCAGTTGTCTATGGTGAAGATGGCCTAGAGACAGTCTAGTTTGGCTAGAGTAGCCTTTTGACCAAGAATGAGGATCTCTGTCCTGTCCCCGTTAAGGCAAAGGTCGTTTGTGGCCATCCATGTTTGGATAGTGGAGTAGATTAGTCTTAATGCTGTGGCGTCTTGGTTATATACACCAGTTAAGGGAAGGAGCACTTGGGTATCATCAGCGTAATTAGTGTATGCGATCCCAAGTGCATCCAGTCTATCAAAAAGGGGCTCAGTATAGAGATTGTATAGCGTGGGAGCAGTGCAGGATCTCTGTGGGACGCCACACTGGATGATGGAGGGAACTGCGTTGGCTAAGTTAGAGAAGACTTTCATAGCTCTTCTTCAAGAAAGGAAGTGATCCAGGAGGCTGCTTGATCAGAGAAGTGTGCTGCATGTGTGAGGTGTGAAGTGAGAGTTTTGTGATCAACAAGATCGAATGCCGCTGAGAGGTCTAAAAGGAGAAGGAGTGCAGGCTTGCCGTTGTCAAGGATTTTGGTGATTTGACTTTTTAGATCATGCAGGGCGGTGTCGGTTCCATGTCCTTTGAGGAATCCAGACTGTCTTTTGCCTAGGATGGAGTTGGTTTCTAAGTATAGTTGGATCTGCCAATGAGCAGCCTGGGCCAGTAGTTTGAGAAAAAACCGGACGGTTGTTATGGGACGGTAGTTGTTTGGCTGGGCGGGGTCTAAGGTAGGCTTTTTTAGGAGGGGATGCACCCAGGCCTCTTTAAGGCTGTCTGGGACAATGCCTGTTTTAAAGGAGGATTTGATGAAGGCGGTCAGAAGTGAAGCAAGTGGCTCAGCACATTCTTTCCTTGATTGTAGATGTGTCCGCGTTAGGTTTGTTGGAAGTCCAGGGTAGAGGACTAACCCCTACATTTGTAGGTAAACCCGAATCTTTTGGTTTAGAGAGAACGTTTTTAATACTGTTTTGCTGGTTTTGACAACTAGGTTTGTCATGATTATGGTCAACTAAGTTGGCTTTTGTGGGCCAATTCTTGATATTAGGCGTTAAGCATTTCTTGTTAGTAGACCTTTTTGTATGATGATACTTTAATTACAACAATCAAGATCCTAGTCTATTATTACTGATATTAACTGAACACGGCTGGAATAGGTTGACAGGCATATTGCAAGATCCATTGGATTGGGTTAAGAGGACAATTGTTGTCAGGTAAGGTCCCTTTATTTATGTGGGCTGTGTGGATGTTAGGTTGTAGTATAGGCAAGAGACTTGTTGGTGGTAGAGAGTGTATCGGTGGAAGTTGAATGGACATAGTTAGGTTTATCTTATGCTTATTGTGGGTGTAAGGGTTGTGTAGAGCGTTGGCGTTAGGCTTATGGCTGTCTAGTTCCTGTTCCGTAGACTTGCCCATGGTAAGTGGTAGTACTATCTAGTTGGTGACTGGAGGTAAGGGGCACTTATAGGTCACCAACAATTACTTGTCCACCAACTCCAGTCTAGTGATCAATGTCACGTTTGCCTTTCACCCTAATTTACAATTTTCCCAATCCGGGTATGCCACGTATTCCAGGACCTATTTCATTTGTGGGGACAAGGATGATCCCTTGCTGCCCATTAATTGGGGAGGGAGCTGTTATATGGGATATGTCCTGCCCACAGTGCATCAAACTCCCATCTTTCCAGTTCAACCCTACCCCAGGAGAAGCACTGCCTGGGAAGATTGTGTCGCTGGTGTAGGATATCACATACCAGCCATTAGGATTAAGATAAATAGAGACCATTTGAACCAATTGTCATGGTTGATAGAGGATATGTAATATAATGTAATGAAATACAATGGACATTTGTATAGCACCTTTCACCATTGGTGTGGTCTCAATGCTCTGTTGAACGCCCCTGGGGACCAAGAAGATAGGTAGGAGTGGCCAAGTCCCTGCAAGTCACCCATATTGAGATGGCAACTGGGCGGGTGCACAGATGTGGTTTGCAGAGTGTGAAGTTATTTATGCAGCTAAGCCAGATTTTATTGTGGGGATAGCTGCATGCTAATGTCAGAGGTGTTGTGTAAGATATGTGAAAATGGAGAGAGATTATGGGACTCATCACGAGTTGGGCGGTATCCGCCGGGGCTAATAGCGTTACCGGCAAACCCCCGTGCTATTATCTCCGGATCACAGGTTTGGCAGAACAGTAATTCCCCATCCCCCATTGGGCCCATTCAGGAATTCCCCATTCCCCATTGGGCCCAATGGGGAATTTTCAGCACAACGTCCGTCGGCAGTATTACTGTGTGGTAATTACGTGGAAAATCAGCAAATTCCCGGTGCATTTACCCCCAGTTTACAGCTGGGGGTAAATGCAGCCAAACACGTGAATTGGTGGACCCTTAAATGGGGCAGTAATAGAGTTACAGCCGCATTTAGCGGTTACCGCCAAACTCGTGATGTGGCTGAATGTGTGCAGTTACACTTAATTTTATCATGGGGAATTGTTGCATTCTAAGGGCAGAGGTGTTATGCAAAATATGTGAAGCAGAAGAGACCCTCATGATGAGACTGCCGGTAACCCGCCAGCGGGTTGCCGGCAGACTCGCCTTACGGTTTCCACCGCCTTATGTCCCCGTAATACCAGGATATTATGGATGCAGAGGAATGGTAAGTTCCAATTCCTGTGGAGTCCTATAGGACTCCTTGGGAATGGGATCACTGAAGCACTGGCACTGTTAGTAACGGTGCCAGTGCATCAGTGAAAAATCTGCCAGGAGGGGCTTGAACAACCGGCAGGTCAGGCCTGTCGGTAGCTCACTGCTACTACCAGCAGACTTGTAGTTTGCCGGTCTGGAAAAGGTGCCAGTAACCGTTGTTACACGCACGTTTTTCCAGACTGGAAAACCTATAGTGGGGGCCATTATGTGTGCAGCTAGACCGAATTTTATCATGGGAGATAGTTGCATTCTAACGGCAGAGGTATTGTGCAAAATAATTCCTGAAACAGGAAAGACATTATTGGGCATGATTCAGAGCAGCGTTTTATAATGCCACAATCCCATAGGAAAGCTTCCTGTGAATCAGGCCCTATATGTGCAGCAAGACCACATTTTATCGTGGGGATAGCATCATTCTTATGGCAGAGGTGTTTCGAGAAGTGTCTTTGAGTAGTGCATGGGCGCTGGGTGGTCTGTAGAGCATTCAAGAGAGAACATTATGTGTGCAGCTAGACCAAATTCTATCGTGGGGGAGAGCTGCATTCAAATGGTAGAGGTTTAGTGCAAAATATGTGGAGCAGGAGAGACGCTATGTATGCAGCTACACTGAATTATATTGTGGGGGATAGCTGCATTCTAATGGCAGAATGCATGTAGTGGAGGGTGCCAAGAGGTAGTCTCAGGTTGGCCGGCCATAAAATGCAATCTTAATGCAATAACAATGGTTACCATAAAGATTCATCTAAATGGTATACAATGGCTATGCTCGGAATCCATCTGAATGCAATACATTGGCTACCCTAAGACCGGCTCTATCCCTAGCACTCCCCCCAGGATACACCATATTCAGACAGAACTGCCTACACCTGGTAGGAGGTGATGTTGCCCTCATAGCGAAAGAATCCAACCCTATCAGAAAGGTGAACTAGACAGTTGAGGAAAAACAGTGACTATCTACTGCTCAAACTTGGCACCTCTCCAAACTGTACCATCACCCTCCATATTGTATATCGCCCACCCAGACCCTCATTCGACTTCCAGGCAGCCCTAATGCACCTCCTCTTCGACAATTTGAAAAATTCCACAAAGGCCATCTTCCTAGGAGACCTCAACCTTGGCCTCAAGTATCCCAAAGACTCCTCTGCCAAGTCACTTGATGAAGCACTTGGAACTTAAGGTTTCAAACACGCTATATCTGACCCCACACATATCAAGGGCCGCACCCTTGACTAGATAGCTCACCACAACTGCCCACTCACTGTCAAGGCTAACACCCTCCTCCCATGGACCAACCATCACGTCATCCTATTCAATCTCACCACTCCTTAGAAAGTGCACCAACCTGCGATGCCCCTCCCTCCTGCACTCACCAGGAGTTCTCATCAGCTTACCAAAGATAGTCTCCTAGCACACCTCTTAGTACCTGCCTTCAGGCCATCCTTCTCCAAAGACCCAGACATACTAGCACAAACATTTAACCCCACCCTGAAACAAGCAGTCAACACCATTGCCCCTCTCACTTCCCGGAAAGACAAACACACCAAGGACACCAATGCCTGGTTCTCCCATGAGCTCCTAGAACTCTGCACTAAAAATTGGGTAGCACTATCCACCTGGAAAGCTAATCAATGAAACTCAGCCAAGCTAGAGTTTAGCAAAATCGCAAAAGACTACAAACAAGCAATTGTGAAAGCGAAAGCCACCTCCTTCAATATGAGGATTGCGAACGCCAAATCAGATACCAAAGAGATCTGCCATTTTCAGGGAATTAGAATCACCGACCCCCCACCCATAGGCCAACACCAAAGATGAAGTCTGGTGCAACGGTATTTAATCTGCCATGCTTAGCAAACTTGACACCTTGCACAGCAAAATCCAAGCCAACCAACAGACACTGCGCCCACCCGCGCCAATACTCCCACCCCACATCACCAGCGATATACCCCTCTTCTCCTTCAAGTATGTCAACGAACAGTAAGTCATCGCCCTGTTGAATACCATTAAACCCTCTAACTGTAAAGGGGTCATATGCCCGGCCCCGATCATAAAAGACTGTGCTACTACCCTTGCTCCTTTCCTCGCTGCCTTTATTAATGCCTCATTCTCCACTGGGTTTGTCCCAGCCTGCCTCAAAGAAGCATGGGTGCGCCCCCTCCTAAAGAAACCAATGCAACTACAGACCCATAACCATGGTTCCTTTTCTGTTGAAGATCCTAGAGAAAGCAGCCTACCTGCAAGTCCAATACTTCCTCGAAGCCAATAGCCTCCTCGGCCTTCACCAGTCAGGCTTTCGGCCAGGCCACAGAACAGAAACAGCCCTACTTGACTTGAAGAACCAAATGGACGACGTGAGGGACTTTGGCAAACCAGCCCTACTCCTCCACTTGGATCCATCAGTGGCTTTTAACCTTGTCGACCACAAAACCCTTTGCCACCACCTCTCATTCTCAGCATACTTCTCCCCAAACCCCACAGCTTGGATTGCCTCATTCCTTCAAGGCAGAGCCATGAGAGTCTTCTCTGACCAAGGCTGCATGCAACCTGACATTAGCCAGTGTGGAGTGCCACAGGGCTCATGCAAATCCCCTACTTTATATAACATCTTCAATAGGCCATTCTTCAATATTCTTGACTCACTAGGCATCACACACACACAAGTCCTCCTGCCCTTATCCGGTGATTATGAGTACGATGCAATTACCCTCAATGCCGCCTACTCCACCATCCAAGCCTGGATGGCAGAGAACTGGCAGTTCCTAAATTGAGACAAAACGGAGCTACTCTTAAATCGGGTCAACTGAAACCCTAAAGAAACTTGAGAATCAATACAGAGTCTTCACCATTGGCAACACCCAAATAACAGTCTCTCAGGCGGTTAAAACCCTCAGAGTCTACCTTGACTCCAACCTGTTCATGACTAGGCAGGTAAATGCTATTGTGTCCTCTGCAGCATACCGCTCCAAGCCAGACCATTCCTGACCAAGCAAAACTGCCTCACCATAGCCAGAGCCATTACTGGTTCTCGACTTGACTACTGCAACGTCCTCTTTGCTGACACATCTGCAAAAAATTTAGAAAAACTCCAAACCGTCCAAAACAATGCGCTCCGTGCTGCCATCAGCATTCCCAGATGGGACCGCATATCAACTGCCAGGAAACAAGCACACTGGCTACCCATCAAAGCACGTGTCATCTTTAAAACACTGGTCCTTACTCATAAATGCATTAACCATGCTGCCCCTAAATAATTAACACAAAGAATTATCAGATCATCCTCAACTAGATCAACCAGAACTCCCTAAGCCAACTTACTCACAGTGCCCAAGGTCAAGCAAGCTAGGGCTCGGGGATCCAGTTTCCCATTCATCGCTGCCACTCAGTGGAACTCCCTGCCAGCTCAACTTAGGGGAGTATCACCCCCCTTAGCCTTCCGCAAAGCAATCAAAGCTTTGTTATTTGTATTAACCTGCCATCCTTCTAGCCTTCGCACACAACATGTCATACAAAGCTCCACCTGTCTACACCTAATGCCGAGTAATGTCTCTCATGTAACACCTGTATGCATCATGTAACTAAGTCATCTTCATGTAATATTTGTATGCTCCATGTAAATAAGTCATCTTCATGTAACAGCACCTCGATCCCCTCAGGCTGGTATCACGCTTTATAAATGCAAAAATTAATAAATAAAATAATTTTGAAAAAACTTAGAATTAATCTAAATGAAATACATTGGCTACCCTCAAAAGTAATTTAAAAGTAGTACATTGGCTACCCTCATAATTCTAAATGAAACACATTGGCTATCCTCAAAATTCATTTTAAAGCAATACATTGGCTACCCTAAAAATTCCTCTAAATACAACACATTGGCAACCCTCTAATTCGTCTAAATGCAACACATTGGCTACCCTCAAAATGCAACTAAATCCAATACATTGGCTGTCTTAAATTCATCTATGTGTAATACATTTAAGTGTGTCTTAGTGCCATAGATTTTCCCCTCTCAGATTTATCAAAGTGCAATACATTGGCCGCCCTGGAAATTCATCTAGATGCAATGCATTGTATATTCTCCAATCCATCAGAACGTAATTAAATGCACTACATTAGCTACCCTCACATTTATGCCTGATGAAACATCTGGCCATGCCTGAACTCTATTTGAAACCCAATCCACTGGCCACCCCTAAAGTTCACCCAGATGGACCATACTGACTGCCATCCAAGTGCGATATTGGCTCTTCGGTTGTGGTGATTTGTTCATTTCACTGTGGTCCTGGGATTAGGTAGTTAACACAGGGGGTAAGGCATGACACCATCCTTGAATTGTCAGCGCTGTGACAACGTCATAAAGGCGAACAAAATCAGACACCCATATTCTGGAAAAGCTATTAAACCAAATCAGTTATGCACATGCGACTCCAACAACATTGTATTTCTATTGAAATGTCCTTGTGGACTGTTTTACTTAGGGATGGTAACAAGCAAAGCTAAAACACGATGGACAGAACATAAGTC
The DNA here is from genome assembly GCF_040938575.1 of Ambystoma mexicanum. Taxonomy (NCBI): domain Eukaryota; kingdom Metazoa; phylum Chordata; class Amphibia; order Caudata; family Ambystomatidae; genus Ambystoma; species Ambystoma mexicanum. The sequence continues at coordinate 1,177,832,732 of NC_090935.1, read as the reverse complement.
CAATATAAGAACAAAAAACCTTGAGTCCCCAGTCTCAAACCCTTTTGTGGAAGCTGGGCACAACATTGCAAAGATGAGATGTGTAATTCCTGAACAAGTGAAAGTGAGTACGAGAGGGGGAAATATTAATAAGAAACTTTTACAGAAGTAACATGGATTGAAAGACTAGACTCCCTCGCACCAAGGGCGCTGAACTGTGAGTTTGATTTAATGTTCTTCTTGTAATTAGACATCGCACCACTCTTGTCACGTAACATGCAAAGTTCAGTGAAGTTGGAATGGGAATGCGACCCTAATTTAGATATGTGGGAACAGTTGGAGTGACAAGAATGTGAGCCATCTCTATGGACAGATGGACTGACGTTGGTGATAGCACGGATGAAGGGATTTACGGTCATTATGGAATCCAACTATTTGTGCACATAGGTTATGTAAAGTATCTATACCTTCAATTTAAAGGCTGCAACAATTGACTTCCAATTCATGAGATTGTGGGCCACTTAGAGGGGCAGACTGCCTCATCATTCACATCAAGGCACTTTGTATTATTTTTGCGGTAAGAACATCCTACAGTGGTAACCAACTGATATGGGCGCTCGACATCTTGAGTGAGGAACCAAGGCGATAATATCAGAAGAGAGGATCTTAACTAGTGAAGATGGTAGCCAATAAAGCAAATCTGAAGCATAAGGTATCATATACCTTAATTCCGGATGATGAATTTCATGTAGGCTTATACTACAGGGGTGAGTTACACCTTTGCCCCCACGCTAATTGAAATCGAAAAAGAATGCTAGTGACGTGAGTGGATTTCATACTGAATAAACTACTGGATTGCCCGATTTAATTGAAGATATAAGATTGACAGGCTTTCCATAAAGATATTACAAGTTGCTAAGGGAGACGGAGGCCTAGCGCACTTTGCATCTACACAATTGTGCTGGTTCACACAATGGCTTAACGAAGATGACTCTACTGCATGGCGTGCTGCTGAGAAGTCCACATTCCACCCATTTAATCCAAGAGACAAATAGGCCTCATTATGAATATGCCGGTCTGGTAACAATGGCATACTCCGAGTTCTGCGGGCTGGTGCCGTCCCTCCCGCCAGGTCTGACCTGGCGGGCGGAATGGCACCCACTCGCAAACTTTGACAGAAGTATCGGCAGCGTTTATCAACGGTGCCGGTGCTTCATTCCTTCTGATTCCCATCGAGTCCTATGGGACTCGAATTGGAATGAGGAGTACAATTTACCGGCGCCTGGCTTTGGGGAATTAAGGGGACAGCCAGGGCTGTAATGCCCCGGTTATTCCCCAAAGCCAGACGCGGTAAAAAACACAACTCCGCCGGGGTAGCATGAGGCCCATTATTGCTCTCACACCGAAACTCGTTCTCAAACAAATCATGAAACACTGCATCGTGGGGGCGACACTTAGAATTTGGCACAATACTCTTAAACGAACCAGTAAAATAAATGTGTCCTCCATGGCTCAGTGTCCATGCGATAATACAGCTGTGACCTGTGCGGCGCATTGGTTTCGCATACAATAGAAGCACAGATCTCAGATGTATATGCAGATTACACACCCAAACCTTTTCATGAGATCACAGACATAATGAGGTTTTACGGACGGCCATTGGTTAACCCATAGAGTGATCATATCACACATAGAGAACACGATTTCTGACACCACGCATGAGAGGGAACCCTCTGCTGTGAAAATGAAATACACTGCCATATATACTGCAACCCTAGGCTCAGAAATGTCCACTCATTATGTAAATCTAACCAGATGCATAGGAACATTACTCAAGCCACGATCCGGTCAGAGGATTTGGGCTGAAACTTGACAGCCATTGCCAGATTACCCATGAGGCAAAGTAGGCACCAGCCAAAGGGCCCCACTATTTCTAGGGGCCCCAGGAATGCAGAGGCCTTGATGCGCTGCTGTGCAGGGGCTGTGCTGTGTTAGCATTCTTATAATTTATGAGGGGGCCCCGAAATTTCGACTACCTATGGTCCTCCACAGGGCTGACAGCGAAGAACTATACACTTTTGATCTGATCAAGGAAGTTCCTCTTAGCACTAGAGATAGAGAAATCAAATATAAATGACTCCACCGGCTGTGCTACACCCCAGTTAGAATATTCACAAAGAAATTCGGGGGGAACGCCAAAAGGCCTATGGGACATATGTTATAGGGCTGCCCAAATATTGAACCATTTTGGAAAACTATTTTGGATAAAATATCTTCTATCAGTGACTGTGCCCCACAAATCACAGCATTAACGATGCCATTTGGACAAGGTGTCCAGGAATGGCGCTAAGAGTTACTCGAACAGCGCGGCCGCAAAACAATGGTTCTCCGCTGGAAATCTCAGAACCCACCCACAATACAAATGTGGGCAGATATCCTTGTCCAAATGGGCAAACACCAGAGTAACGGCTACAGGGAGAGACATGGACCCGCAAGAGCAGATCGGCTATGGGATCTTTTGGGAGACTTCATATGATGATGATTTAGTCATACTAGCCCCTTTGCATGGCCTTCTTGTCTACCATTGACACGAGAAACCCACTTCTAAATGTATAGTGAATAATCATGTAAACCCATTTGAATATATAAGATCACACGATAGAGGAAATGCTGCTCATTCCATGCTTTGAGCTGGTAGACCCATAATTGGATGTATTTTTTTATGGCCAGGAGCCAAGGAGATGCCATGTGTAAGTCAATATATGTTTGGTTATGATTCTCTATTTCGGCTATTTGATATGCAATTGGAATGAAACCGTAATTTCGTTGTTGTTATCAATATTCACAATCAAATAAACCAACTTATACAAGTGTACTGCTTGTATTAGGCAGTCTTTTGGCTGTAGTGGTATTTGCTGGAAAAGGGCTTGGGAGCACATGTGGATGTCTGGTTAGACAGTCGGCAATCACGATTCCCTTTAAACCCAAGGCATTGTACATACCCTGCCCCTATCTCCTGCCATTAGAGATACTTCCCCGTGCCAGCCAGCACTCATGTGGGCCTCCGCCTTCTGTGGAGACACAGCAGTGAATGAAGAATGCAACAGGAGTGACAATTGCATGTAAATAGACAAAGTGTGAATGACTGGGTGGTTTGCAGTACAATAGTACTCTGTACTCACAGCCTACACATTGCATGATTTGCCAATATAATAATCCAAAACAATTAACTGAATCACAAAGTCACCTGCTTTCTTTTTAAACTGCTTAGTGTATTGCCATAATGTCTGCATGTTAGACAATAAAACAGGTTCCATTTTTAATAGTGCTAACATACGTTCTCAGATTGCAAACAAGCTGCATGCCCCTGTCAAACATTGACTACAAGCAGGTGCCCTCATCACATCATTTATTTCGTTGTGTGTCTTTAAAACTTAGAGGGCATTGTTTTAGAGCTCATTTCACTTTGTGTTCTGGAACGTTGAATGGGGCATTTTGTTGAACAGACTTTAAGAGCTCAAACTTCTGCACGGTGCAAGGAAGCATGCTAAAGAAAATACTCCAATAAAATAAATGTATATCCTTACGTTTTCAGGGACACCTTGCTTTGACCGCAGTATATAACTTGCAGACCTACCTGTCAAAAAATCTACGTTAAACACTCGCATCAAAGCAAGCATTTTTTATTTCTTTTCTAAAAAGAACACAATTTTGCGTAGAATGCAGCAACATAGGACTTTGAATGAAATAGTGATTATGCACTCATATTGCTCACATGGATTTCCTTTGTACATGGCCTCATCAAGTGAATTTGTTTTTCATCTTCCTGCTCTTTAGAATATCACTATAGAACACTGCCCTCTCTTCATGTTTCATTGCTCTAAGTGGTCGTTTCTGAGTTCATGATCAAAAGAAGTTGAAAATAAAACATTCTCCCCTTCAGTTTCCAGAACCACCATTCTGAAGGGGGTGGAAGTATTTTTATTTGTATTTACTTGTTTAACCCACAAGGTTTTTACAAGAATTGATTCCTTTTTTTGTCTACTTTGTTTTAATACTTAGTATACTTTCCTTTGTCAGACACTTTCGTTAGAATTAGGTCCATTATTTTGGCTGTGGCCGTCACCCATGCTGTCTTCTGTCCTCCGATAAGTCTTGACCACCAGGCATCTTCCTCGAAGATGTGAGCATTGGCCAAAATAGGATTCAAGTATGCTTGTCTGATGTTTTCCACTCCTGGGCACGATATGAGAAGATGCCTTGTTGTTTCGACTTCATTAAGATTTTTACAAAATCTACATTTGTTGGAGGTCACGAGTCCACGAATGGCTAGAATTTCATTGGTGTGGAGAAAGTTAAGGCGAGCTCTCAGGAAGGTGTTCCTCAGTTTTCAGTTTGGGTATTTGCCCACAAACGGTTGTAATTCATGTAGCATTCGGGGCACGTATGGAATTTGTGAGGTTAGTTTGTACGTCGCTGCTTGTTCGCATGTGTTAATCCAGTCTAAATTGTCCAATTTTTTCTGAATCCTTGATGGATTTTCGATCCGGTCTTGGATGCAGCACTGGATGGTCTCTAGTTTAGCTCCTTGATCAGCTGCCGAAAGATTTAGAACTGTGCAGCGCCTCCCCGTCAGTTCTTTTTTGATTTCTACCAATAGCTGGGGGCTGTTTTCCAGCATAAGTTTCCGGAATAGCATTGTGGAATTTCTTTATACCACCGATTGTAGGGACAGCTGACTCAACTCCCACCTTATTAGAGCTATGGGTGTCGAGGTTGGCAGGTTCAGCACTTTCTGCCAGAAGTTGCTTTCTAGTGTGGACGAGATCTTCTTTGGTAAACCGGCCAAATATTTTATCGATAGCTTTGGCTTGAGATATTAGGCTCTTAGTTTTGTCTTGCAGGTAGTTTTGCATGGCACTTTCATATTGGGAGTTGTCAATCATAATGCCCAAGTAGTTGAAGTCTGTGACCTTATCGATTCATTCTCCTTTCAGCTGCCATGCAAAGTTGTCCGCTTTCCCTTTCCCTCTACCAAATGAGTGTATTTTGGTTTTTGATTTGTTTATTTCTATGGGTGGTTTTCTGCCATATACTCCGCGAAGTTGGTAAACTGTCTCTGTAGACTGATGGCAGTTTGGTCAAGAAGGATTCTGACGTCCGCGTATAGGATCCTTGATATTTTGGCCTGGCCAAGTTGCAGGGGGAAGGCTCTCACCCTTTCCTCCGTTTCTTTGTAGTCTCCCATGTATGCCACAAACAGGGACGGGGCCAGAGGGCATCCTTGTTTCACCCCACGATTTGTAGTTATTTCTTCAGACAGGAGCCCTTGATGGTTTAGGTGGACTTGTATCCTGGTGTTATTGTGGAGTGCTCTGATGGGTTGTAATATTTCAGCCGGACATTTCCATTTTTTAAATTTCTCCCACAGTCTTGCTCTATCTACCTGATCGAAAGCCTAATTTAGGTCAATGAATGCCATGAAAATTCGATTTCCTCCTGCCTGTGTTTTACTCTTCAAGACGCTCAAGGTTAATATATTGGTGTTAGTTCCTGCATTTTTCTTGAACCCACACTGGAATGGGTCCTTGCAGGGAGCCTTTCTTGACCATGATTGAAATTTACGTAGCAGCAGTGACCCATAGACTTTTCCGATGACGTCCAGAAGTGCAATAGAACGAAAGATTTTAGGATCATCTCTATTTCCCTATTTAAAGATCGGAACTACTACAGCGGTGGTCCAGGAGTTTGGTAGTGTCTTGGTTTTAGTTAGTCTCTGGAAAACTTGGCTGATGAACAGAGACAATTCTGCCAGATGCTGCTTCAGATGTAGATTTGACAGCCCATGCAGTCCTGGAGCATGTGAGTTTTTAAGTTTTTTCAGGATTTCTAGGATGTCCTGTCTATCGTGGCAAACCACCCAGGGCGGCGTGTTTTGTTCCTGCGGGCTTGACGAGATCCCAAGTGTGTTGTAGAAAAGACTTTTGTAGTGTTTCGACCAGGTGTCTTTGCCGATGCTGTGCATTAGCGAGTCGTTGGTGGTTCGTTCAGTAGCACTTATCAGATCCCAAATTTGCAAGTGTTTTTGCCGCAAACGGCCCTCAGCATATCCTCCGAATCCTTTTGATATAGGGAGAGGCAATAGGATTTTAGCCAGGTCTTATAAAGCTTAAGTCCTTACATCAGGGCTCTTTTGTTTGCCTCCGAGCTGTTCCTGGCAAATGCTCTTTTTAGTTTTCGTAGATGCCGCCTTTTGCGACCAGTGTTTGGTCATAGTTATGGGTAGGTTTCTTTATGGCTGTGACTGAGTTATGTTTTGGTTTTTTGAAAACATTAAGCAGGCAGCCGTAATCTGGGTGAGGGTTTGGCACTCTCGATGTTTCTAACTGGACGTAGTTGTTAGTCAGAGAGATGAGGTTGTTCGCACCCAGTGAGAGGCGATTTCCTTTTTGATTTACGGCCAAGTATGAGTTGGGCATGACTTTTTCCATCTGGAGAGATGGCCACGTTATGATCAGTAAACTGTGGTCACTAGCCAAAGTTTTAAGGATGTTAAAGGAATCAATGATTTCAAGCATCGGGGTAGAGGCAAAGATAGGGTCGAATGTGGCCGATGAATTGCGGCCTTCCCAAGATGGTGTGCTGTTGGTTCGAGCGTAGGTGGTATCTAGGTCGAAAAGGTCTCTAGAATTCATCAGGGAGATCCAAGCTTTCCCTCGCCGCTCTGCCAAGGTCCTCGAAAGGCATTCAGTTTTTTTTGTGCAAACTGCGTTTAGGTCACCGCAGATTAGTAGGTGGGTTTCTTCATGATCAATATGCACCCGATCAATTTCTTCCGCTATAATGTCCAGGTAGTCGTTGTCAATGGATGGCTTCTGGGTTCCAATAGGTGTTCATAATTGTGACAGAAACAGTCACTAGCTTCTCTTGTGTGGAATTCCAGTGCATCCACTTCACTTGGACAGTTAGTAGAAATAGCATATATGTCAACATTTTCGTCCCTCTCCCTGAACGTATCGTGGTTAATAGACCTGAAGATGGCTGCCCTTTGGTTCCTTTTTTGGCTGGAGCAAGCATTAAGTCAAAACCGTCTAAAATGGGCTTTTCAGTGAGCCACGTCTCCTGAAGACACAGAATTTCAAAGGAGTCCAAGTTCACGTCTCCCGGAACCGTAAGATGGGAGAACCCTTGTGTGTTCCATGAACCAAGTCTGGAGGTTGTTTGTTGTGTTGGTGGATCAGCTAGCTGGACGGTCTTGAGTTGCTATTTCCTTTGGGAGGCCAAGGATTTCAGGAGCCAGGCCCTTCTGCAGGGGTTGGATTTTCCCTTTTCTGTCGACTGCGCAGATGCGATGTCGACATTTTGTGTAAATATTCTCTTATCGCTATCAAAGAACCAGATGGTCCTCGACTGTTTTCCTCAAAATCCTCTAGCTTTTTTCCTTTGTTTTGTTTCAAAGTGTTTTCAGATCTTTTTTCCTGGTTTGTTCGAATTACGCTGCCTTTTTCCTCTTCGGACCTTCTCACCGTGTGCGTTTCGGTTTGGTCTTCCACATAGGCCGATCAATATCGTGTTTTGGTTATTTTCGGATGGTAACCTGTTGCAGCTAGTATTTTCTTTTCTTGTTACAGAACTTGAGTGCGTGTTACCTTTCCTATACGATTCTTGAGGTTGTTGGTATCTTGGTTCTTCAATTTCTCTCAGGTCATAGCCAAGTTCCCGGAGGTTTCCCGTGGCGTCCCATAGCCTCTGTTTTACAGATCTGGCGATTATATATAGTTAGGTGGTCGCTTGTCTACCTTCATGGCTTGGTTCTACTAATTTTAAATCATTTGGTTCCACTGACCTGAGGCTCTGTATCCTGTGAAACAGGTCCATGACTGTTCTTCTGTTGAGAATAACATAGTCTCTGTTGTCGCGCTTTTGATCCAGTTTTAAGGCTGGATTTGGAATCGTCTCGATTTGAAGACTGTTATTTTTTGGAGCACCTCTGCTTCGCTTTTCTGTGTCTTTAGATTCTGCTCTCAGCTTCATTCTTCCACGTTCATTTGGAGACTGTCTCCTCTGTCGCCCTCGTGGGGACCTTGGTTCATCATGGGGTCTACTGATCAGTTTCCTGGGACTGTGATTTAAAGACCTCTGTGCTTTAGAGTAATAGTGTTGTTGCAGTCTTTCTGAGGGGGTCACCTTTTCTTTGCGTACTCATCGATTAGATCCCCATTTTTCGATTTTAGTCGTCTTTTTACAGCGTTCCTCCAAAGTCAAGAAAGGGAATTCGTCTTTCGCGTCCCCGGTGGTTCCAGTTAACGGGGATACTTGACTCTGTGTTTTAGACTTGGCTGAGGGCGGTGTCTCATCAGGTATAACCACCAGCGAGTCAGCGCAGTGTTGGCTCAGGTTTGCTAGGGCTTCTTCTATCAAAAGATCTTCTGTCGATCTTGATGTATTCAGTGTGCTCGTGGGCTCCTCCAAGTCGATGCAAGCATCTGGGTTTCTCCCCTTTCCCCTCTCCTGCAGGTTTGGGCTCAATATTACTTGATTGACTACTTGCCTCTAATCTTACAATCAGCCCCGGTTTTATAGCTTGGTTTGTAGCCGGTCTCTTTTCCGACGTTGGTAGGCGGATGACCAATTGTTTCCCTCTTCCTGATGTTTCAGGTTGAGTGGATTTCTGTTCTGAGAAAATTGGGAACTCTTTGTTTATCTGCAGTTCTTTGTCCTTTGTTTTGGGTTTTTCGAGATCGGCTTCCCATACGGACTTGTCTCGTTCCCATACACAGTTTGATGGTCGCTTTGTTTCTCGCTGACCAGTTTTGTTGCATCTGTCTTTCTCCTCACTTGATTGATTGATAGTTTTTTCAGAACTTGAAGGTTTTTTATTTTGTTTTTGTAATGTGTTGACAGGCAGATTCCAAAGCATGTTGGAGTATAGGGCGAAACCTGGTTGGGTTTGTTCCAATCTCTCATTGTCTGGCACCCTGTCTCTTGGGTGGTGCTTGAGATTTCTTGCCTCGGGTCTTCAGCATTGTTATGTTGATGTCTTTTCTATTATATGTTAATGTGTTATCTGATTCCCATTCCTTGTTCTACTGATGGAATCCTAGCTATTGATGACATCAGAGCAAACCTGAGCTTTGTGTTAGAATGTTATTCTTTGAGGAGTCAGTCTACTTGTGCAGATAGTTGGGGGTCTCTACTACCCAGCTTATCCCTAGAAGCAATAAACCATCTGTTCAACTTGTTTTGCCCAGTTTATTGCTTTACATTGGCGACGAGGATGGGATGTGCTGCAAGAGGAAAGCAGCAGCTGGAGTGGGAGTAGTAATCCCGAGCTGAGGAGCTGGAGCCGGACTGAGACCTCCAACCGCCAGGCCTACGTGTGAGGAGCTGCCCCCCCCTCCTGGCCTGCGACATTGGACTGAAGGGAAAGTGCGCTGAACCTTCTCTGAGCTTACCTTCTGGAGACCTGCAAGCAATATTGCGCATGTTTGGTTTTGATATCACATGGTGGAATTGTTAAGAGGAGAGCAGTGTTTTTACAGGAGGTGAGCGATTATATTTTGAAACATTGGCTGCAGGTGGCAAGTGAGTGACATTCTGTTTTTCGCTTTTGGTGGATTGGTAGCTGATTTCGGAGAGCACTACAGACTTGGATTGGCACCATGGCTGTATCCGGAATCCCGGGTCCCCAGATGTTTTTACCGACCCAGGGCCCCCTGAGAATTAAATGGGGCCCCTGGAAAAAAGGTTTTCTCCATTATGTGAAAGCCACATGTGGCAATGGCATGTCAGTAGAAAGAAAGTTGGCTATGCTTATGCATCTTCTGGGGTATGAGGGGCAGCAGATTTTTGAAACTTTACCTGAATTGAGTGAACTGGATGTTGAGGAAGGTATGAATGACTTTGATGCAGCATTGGCAAAACTGGATAAACATTTTGAACTAAAGATAAGTACTGTGTTGGAACGCTATCACTTTGGTATGAGATTCAGCATGAGGGTGAAACTGTAGAGGAATACATCACTGCGCTTAGGCATTTATCGCTGAACTGCAAATTTGGTGTAAGTCTGGATGAACATATTAGAGATCAGTTCATGTTACATTGTGCCAATGACAGGATCAGAGAGGAAGTGTGGCTAAAAGATGACCCTTGCTTAGATGAAGTAATTGGGATTGCAAAAAGAATTGAGCATACTTTGAAATGTGTGGCAAAACTTGCTTTGAAAGAATCCAAAGCTGTCCAACAGGTTGAGGTCTTGAAAGTAGGTGACAAGAGGATAGAAACCGCAAAAGACCAAAAGAAAAAGAAGGGCAAAACGGCCAAATCGACTGACATGTATCAAAGCAAGGGTGGTAATGGTAACCAAATAGCAAATAATTCTGTGCAAGAAGAAAATGTACAAGTGGGTAAAAGGAGACAGGAGCGCCTGTGTTTTAGGTGTGGGAGTGCCCGCCACCTATCTAATTCTCCGATCTGCCCTGGAAGAAGAGCTATATGTAACATCTGTAAAAGATGTGGACATTTTGCAAATTGTTGTGCCAATTACAGGGTCGGTGCTGGGAGGAGCGTTATGTTGGTTGAGGAGCCAGATGGGCCATCCTCAGATGAATATGAAGGTTCAGAAAATGAAATTATTACTGTGAATATGGTTCAATGTTCCGGAATGGATGAATGCGAGCATCCTTCAGCTTGGGTGGAAGTGAATGGTTGCCAAGTTAAAATGCTAGCGGACTCATGTTCCAAAATCACTTTGATGTCAAAGGCGGTGTATGAAAATGTGCTGGGAGGTAGGATGGACAATTTAAGCCCGTCAGACAAGACACCTGGGGGCTATAGTGGCAGTAGGATCGATGTGGTAGGATGTTGTCCTGCAACTTTTAAATTTAAAGACAGGGTTACACGCGGAAAAATATATATCACCAAGAAGGGTGAGACGCTGTTGGGATGGAGAGAACAAAGGGGACTATGTATTAAATTAGAACCCAATAGTAAAGAACAAGTGTTAAATGTAGAAAAACTATCCATGGACTGTAGTTTGGATGATAGTTCTAAAAGTTTAATTGCCAAGTCTCCATATGTGTTTAATAATAGCGTTGGGTGTTTGAAAGGGATGATTCACAAAATTGTGCTGAAGGAGGGTTCCAGGCCCGTGGCGGCAAAACTTAGACCGTTACCGATGTGATTGCGTGATGCTGTGAGAGTGGAGTTGGAGAAACTGGAGAAAGCTGGCATTGTTGAACCAGCGAAGGCGGTTGAATGGATTTCCCCCGTGGTTGTTGTGAAAAAGTCCGGTGGGGATTTGAGAGTATGCATAGATCTAAGAGAATTGAATCGATGTGTGGTTGCTGACCGCCATCCCCTTCCAAATATGGGAGAACTTCTGTCTAGGATAGGAAATGCCAAATACTTTGCCAAATTGGATATGGCGAGCACCTATCATCAGATTAACCTTGATGCCGAGTCACGAAAACTGACGGCTTTTATCACATACGAAGGCATTTACCATTTTCGGCGCATGCCTTTTGGAATAATATCAGCTTCATCAGTTTTCAAAAAAGTTATGGATGGATTATTCAAAGGTATTAACAATGTTTGGTGCTTCCAGGATGATGTTTTGGTTTGTGACAGTACTGAAGAAGATTTAAAAAGGAAACTCAATACGGTTTTAGAAATTTTCAGAAGACGAGGTATTACCTTACGAAGTGAGAAATGTGTCTTTTCTACTCAAGTAGTAGACTATTTAGGACACGAAATATCGGAGGAAGGTTTAAGGCCCAAAAAAGTGTTGGTAGGTGGAATTAAAAGAATGGAGTCTCCAAACAATAAGGCAGAGTTACGTTCATTTTTGGGGACAATAGAGTTTTACCATTGTTTCATTGAAAAATATGTGGATAAGGTTACCTTGCTGAGAGCATTGTTGAGAAAAGGAGTGGAATTTGTTTGGAATGCAGAGTGTGAAAAGGAATTTGTTGAGATTAAGTCAGAGATTGATATGGCAAAACCCTTAGCCATGTATGATACTAAAAAAAGGACAATCTTGTCTGTTCATGCGAGTGAAACTGGTATTGGAGTGGTTATGTCGCAAGTGGGAATGGATGGTGCAGAATCCGTGGTGTTACATGCCTCGCGCATTTTGAGAGGTCCTGAATTGAACTACTCGGTTTTGGAAAAAGAGGCTTTGGCATGCCATTGGGGTATAGAAAAACTGAAAAACTTTGTGTGGGGTCAGGAATTTGTGTTAAGAACAGACCAAAAGCACTGAAGGCTATATTTGAAAGCAAAGGGTTGGACAAAGTTTCAAGCAGAGTTGCCTGTTGGGTGACAAGATTGCAATGTCACAAGTTTAACATTGAAGTGGTAGCCGGTAAGGACAATGTGCAGGCCGATCATGCATCTAGAGTAAGGATTAGTGATGAGGAAGATGAGAAGGAGTCTGTTGAAGTTGAAAGTATGGTATTTGCTACGGTGGAAGGTGTACTTCACAAAGAAGAATGGGTTGAAGCATTGTTGTCTGATGAAATGTGGAGGCGGATAACCAATTTTATCAAGGATGGTTGGCCAGAGAAAAAATTGTTATCTGGAGAAGAGCGGGCTTTGTGGGAGGTGAGAGAGGAATTATCTGTGAAGAATGGTCTAATATATCGATGGGATAAGCTTGTTGTTCCAGTATATTTTAGAAAAAAACTAATTGCTATTGCGCAGCAAGGCCATATTGGTACGTATAAAACCAAGGGAGTAATTAAGGCCGATTATTGGTGGCCGGGTATAGACCGCGAGATTGAGAAAACAGTGGGAGGATGTGTAGACTGCATAAAGTCAGAGAAGAGCATATCTGCTGTAGTGCAACCTGTGAAAGGAGTTGAAGGTCCTAAGGGTGTGTGGCAAGACCTTGCCATGGAGATCTTAGGCCCAGTGGATATGGGCAGAGGTCGTGGTAGGTTTGTGTTGGCCATAGTAGATAGGTTTTCAAGGTGGACGGAGTTCAAAATATTGAGAGAAGTCACGGGTCAATCTATTGTAGCATTTCTGGAAGAGATATTTGAGAGAGAGGGCTTGCCAAGGAGTGTGTTGACGGACAACGGTCCACAGTTTACTGGAGATTTCTTTCAAGAGTACATGTACAGATGTGGAATCAAGCATAAAAAGACTGCATTGTATTACCCTCAAGCCAATGGTATGATCGAGAGGGTCAACCGCTGTATAATGGAAGGTATTAGGAATGCCAATGCGTGTGGGTTGGACAGGAAAGTTGCGGTAAAGGAACGAATGTATGCGTTGCGGATGGCTCCTAATGCCGAAACAAGAGTGAGTCCATTTGAATTAATGAGAGGATGGAGGAGTAACAAGATGTTATCCCCAGCTTGGTTAGGCCGGGCCAGAGAAACGGATGAGGTGGTGGATGAAGTGAAAAGGAATATGGATGAACGAAAGAGGAAGTGTGCTGAGAAAGTTAATGAAAAATTTCCAAGAAAGAAGACGATAGTTGAAGTGGGCGATCTAGTTAGAATAAGGAAAGCTGTTATAAAGAAAAAGGGTGATCCATTGTATTCGGATCCGGTTAAGTTTTTGACCATTCTGTGGAATTGGAGAGTGGACAGGTCTGGAGCCTGTCAAGGGTTGCGAAGGTGAGGAGGTAAAATTACTGAGCAAACAGATGCCTTTTTCTCTATATAATGTCATCGTTCGAATTACATGTATTATAAATTGTTTTGTGTAAATAGACATTTGGTGTTCAGATAAGGGAGGGGGGTGTGTTATGTTGATGTCTTTTCTATTATATGTTAATGTGTCCTTACCGCTAGAAGGTTTCTTCTTTTCATCAGCGCATAGGCGCAGGGTCTTTAGTCACCGGCCTCTTTCCTGTGCAGTGGGGCTGAGCAGAGGGCAGTCCACAGTATCCATAGCAGCCATAGACTGCCTAGACTGCTACTCTGCCGCTACTCCGCGGCTGCTCCGTGGTGGAATGGGGTATTTGTAGGCAAACTCCACCTCCACAGTAAAGGCTGTAGAAAGACTGTAGTCTGGAAAGAGAGTAGCTGCAGTCACTGCCTAGACTGCTACTCTGCCGCTACTCTGCGGCTGCTCCGCGGTGGAATGGGGTATTTGTAGGCAAACTCCACCTCCACAGTAAAGGCTGTAGAAAGACTGTAGTCTGGAAAGAGAGTAGCTGCAGTCACTGCCTAGAATGCTACTCTGCCGCTACTCCTGGGTGGAAGTATTGGAGGTGAGATGTTGTGCTTTCCAGCACAAATAGCTACTAATATCTCTCATTGTGGAGGAAACATGTGCTCCAGTGGCATTGCAAGCATTTCTTGAAAGAATGCCACTTTCTAATTTAAGAAAGTTTTCTTAAACATTAATTACACTAGAAAAATAGTACTGCAGTCTAAGAAATGCTATATTTATAATAGAAAAAAGTGTGCAGTGGAGTTTAACGGCACCAAAAATGTGCCGTATTTTAACTCCTTTTTTTTGTCGTATTAAACCAGGGTTGTTAGGAGGAGAATCCCCTCCAGGTGGCTGCTCTGCATTCCTGATGGTTTCTAGGGCTGTTGTGAAGCTGTAAATCAGTCACATGCAAAAGCCCCCTGCACCACATTCTTTCTTTATCAGAATATGTTGTTTGTAAGTAAAGCGTTCCTCCTTCCTGGAAGAACACTTTCTTACGTTTGCACACACCTCAGAATCGGCCTCTGAATCAGCAACCGTCAAATGCTAAAGTCCTACATTCTACCTGACTGAGGGCCTCATTCTGAGCTTGTGCTAATTATAGTGTGGAAAGCTGAGATTCTCCCCTCCAGTTTCCAGCACCACCATTCTGAGGTGGGTGGAAATATTGAAGAGGAAATGTCAAGCTTTCCTGCAGCAAAAGCCGCTTAAATCTATTATTTAGAAAGAAACATGTGTACCAGTGGCACTGCAAGCATTTTCTTTGACTGCACTTTTTTATTTTAAGAACTTTTTTAAAGCTTTCATTAAACTAGAAAATGGTTGCTGCAGTCTCGGAAATGCTACTTTTATAAAGGAAAATGTGTTAAGCAGAGTTTAACGATGCCTCACTGGTGTCATATTTTAACTCCTCTTATTGACGTGCTAAAGTATTGCTTTTGAGAGCAGAATCCTCTCCCAGAACCAGCCCTTCATTTCTTACGGTTTCAATGGCTGCTGTCGGCAGTAAATCAGGCACTTGCTAAAGTCGTGGCTTTGATGGCAGGCTGCCACATTCACACTTCATCAGAATATGATGCTCTTAAAGAATGTGTTCATCCTTCATGGATGCACACTTTCCTGTTTTTGTATGCACCTCACAATCGGGCCCTCAGATAGATATGCAAGAAGCAATCTACACTTTTGGGGTGAATGAGGCACCTTTCACCTTGACATTACATCACCATTCACGGCACTCCCTGGCTCCCTGTCACTCAGCAGGCAGGGGCCTGGGCCAGACAGTTTTTTTACTTTGCAACACGCAGAACTTTTTCTACAACGAGAAGGCTATAATTATAGTCTCCGTTAAGGCATGTTCGTATTTCACAGGGTGAAGTCACCTGTGGCCTAATCCTGTCTTTGCACAAAAGGTCTAAATACAAAGAGAGGCTTTGGGACTGATTCTGAGCCCAGGATAAAAAGTGTGTGGAAATACGACATTCTCCCCTCCAGTTTCCAGCACCACCATTCTGAGGCGGGCAGATATATTGGAGGGGCGATGTCGGGCTTTCCAGTAGCAAAAGCTGCTAAAATCACATGTTGTGGGGAAAACATGTGCTCCAGTGACATTGCGAGCATTTCTTAATAGACTGACACTTTTCTAGTTTAAGACAGTTTTCTTACACTTTCAATAAACTAGAAAAGCGATGCTGCTCTCTAAGAAATTGATTGTTTATAAAGGGAAAAAGTGTGCAGTGGAGATTCACGGCACCTCAAAGTTACTGTATTTGTACTCCTTTTTCTGTCGTGCTAAATCAGTGCTTCTGGGCGGAGAATCCCCGCAATGTGGCTGCCCTGCATTCCTGATGGTTGCTAGGGCTGTCGTCAAGCCAAAAATCAGGCACTTGTAAAATGTCCCTGCACCAGATTCTTTTTTCATCAGAATATGGTGTTTGTAGGTAAAATGTTCCTCCTTGAAGGAGGAACACTTATGTGCACGCACCTCAGAATAGGCGAGGCCCCTCCATTATTACATCAAAACAGATAGCTTGTGCAACACACCTACACCTTCAAAACATGTAATTATTCATTCATCCATTTCATTTCTTTTTTTGCAAATCCAAAGACCATATTCTGGTTGTGTATTCATTTATTTGTAAAGTAAAGCTGGAATGCCAATATATCACAACAGCGCCAGTTTCCAGTGATTACCACCTTGTGCTCCCCTACCCCATCCTAGTCATGCCTTCGGAAAAATGTTTGTGTGTCTTCTCATATTTTTGGGTTATTTTCAATTCTTCTAATATTGTTTGTTTGTGTCCTCCTGAAGACTGCTGACAGTCTTTCTGTAATGTTATATTCATTAATCATTCAATGTGCTCCCCTCGTTCTGAAACGAGTACATGAGTGCTTGCAAACAGCGATCTGCTTTTGCCAAACCTTCTATCCACATGAGGTTGTTGGTGGTTGTGTCTATCTTTGGTTTGTGCATTTTATTTATTTGGACTCACGGCTGAAGGTAAGAAGAGGCCATTTCATTGGTCTGCTTAGGGACCCCCTGCCAAGACCCGAGATCAGGGCTGGCTGAACATGTTTATCGGCTCATTGGAGCCCATTGAATCGTGACGTTTGGGCCCCTCCCTGTTTAGAGCAGAGGAAAACGTTCTGAAGCACACGTGGGGTATATACATTATAATGGGGACAAAGCAACAGATCATCACGACCGGAGAAGGCCCCCCAGCAGCCAGGGATGTCACATGGTTTGGTGAGGCCCCCTTATAATTTTTTGCACTGGACCACCAACGCTGCCGCCACAAACAGGAGACACGAGAAATCTCCCTTTGAGTTTGTGTGGAGGAACTGAAATATGGTTCATTATTATCACAGCAAATCAACTACAGCAAAGTTATGTTTCTGTACTGAAGACACGTTCACTCCAGACTAACAGTTTTGTCATATGCATAAATATAAAATGGCGTGAGGACGTGGTGTGCATGACACCACCTTTAGGAAGCACCCTGCTCCTTTGTGCACATTAAAACACACATCATATATAGTGACAGGTAGATGATGTTGAGTGGTGGCTGATACATTTTTGAACTGGAGAGGCCTAAATGTGTGCACCAATTATGTGGGATTGACAGAGCACAGTGAGGGATCCCAAACCAAACAAGGGATGCTTGAGATGGTTTCTCGCCCCAAAATTGTTTTTAAACCAATGAAAATGGTGCATTTGACAGCACTTTCTTGAAAAATTAGGTTAAAAAGCCATTGAGTTTGCAATTGGTTTTGTATGGTAGCACATGGAGAAAAAAAACAATAGATGTAAGTCACGAACCACGCACAGGAGCATTTTCCATTGCATTTCATGACACTTTTGTCCACAAAATATGCTTAGAACTGAAAACAGACTGAGGCACTTATTGGGTGCATACATTATAATGGAGACAAAGAAATACAGCCAGGAGTTAATAGATGCTGATTATCACATGACGGCCAGCCAGCAGGGAGCTGAAACACTAAACGCCCACTGAAATTCTTTAAATCGCCTTTGTCAGGAGTTGGCTGATGTGGAGGAACCGGTGTTAAAAGGCAACAAGGTGATAACATTTCTGTATATCCCAGGGAAGTGACAGCTGAAAGAGCTCCAGCAAACGCATCTGTAAGGCGAGAATTTCACAGCGCTCATTTTAAGCCCCGGAACGAAAGAAATATATAAAGAGGATTATATTGCTGTGTTACAAGACTGATGACTGGCACCATGGAGGCATTTGCTGGTGTCCCACAAAGCCACTTTCAACTGAAAGAGCTGAAAGGCCCCAGCGAAACAGCCAGCTAGCAGGGAGCTGAAACACCAAATGCCCGCTGAAAATCTTTAAATCCTCCTTTGTCAGTAAGTGGCTGACGTGGAGGAACCAGTGTCAAAAGGTAACAAGGTGATTATATTTAGGTGTACCCCAGGGAAGTGACGGCCGGAAGGGCTTCATCAATTGCAGCTTGTAAAGCGAGCATTTGAAAGTGCTCATTTCAAGCCCCAGAATAAAAGGAATATAAAAAGGAATATATTGCTGTGTTACAAGACTGATTACTGGCAACATGGGGGCATTTGCTGTGGTCCCCCGAGGACCCTTTCAACTGAAAAGTCTGAAAGGCCCGGACACTGTCCCTGGCTACACCCTTATGTTTGCTTTATCCTTGATGCATGTTTCCATGCATCCTGGGTGAAGCAACCAAACAGGCCCCTCCCCTTAATTTAGGGGTGGGGACTGGCACATACAACACTTTCATCCACCAGTCACACAGCTCCTTGCATGCATGCATACATTAAAAAAAAACACATCATTGTAACCGACATATATGAGCAGATAGTTAAAACAAAACCCTTACCTCCATAGAGCAACCCAGCAGCCCCTCTTCCCCTAAATGTAGTGTCCACTGGGCCAGTAAATTTAGGTGTGGGGGCTGGTACATATATATAACACTTTCACCTATGCATTCACCCACCAGTCACACAACTCCTTGCATGCACGCATGCATACAAATAAACACTCCATTGACACCAACACACACGCATACACTCACATACATAGTTAATTTAAATACACTCACACATTATATATATATATATATATACACACACACACTTAATTTTAAAACAAAACACCTTACTTCCATGCACCCTTCCCACCAGGGCTAGTGGGGGCACCAGCTATGGGAGACCCCAACACCTCCCATTTTGCCCAAAGAAATGCAGCAGAGTCCCAAGCAGGCAGCAACATGTTCCAAACTGTGTTTATTTCTGGGCAGCAGAAAAACACACAGAGAGCTTCGTGCACAGCGAAAATCCAGGCACCGTCTCCCCCGGGGCTGGCTTGCAAGCCAGCTTTGTAATACACTGCAGGCTGACCTCACAGAATTGGACCAGCTCCCAGAAACCTATCTCATCCTGCTATTGGCTGCTAAGTGATAGGTTACCTATGTTGCCCTTATAGGAAGCCTGATCATTGGACATTAGGACTTTTGCGTCAGTGGGTTGGTTTAGCTGCGCCACCCCCATTACCTAATTCTAAAATTGTTGCAGTATGAATTTGTTCCCATCAGTTTTAGCTGAAACAGGCTTTTCGCCCCTGGGCCCTCACCGTTCATTGGCCTGAGCTGAGCCATTCTTGTTACAATTATGTTTCAAATGATGTGTGGATCTTCTTTCGTTCCCAGGGAAAAAACACTGGGCTGTGGATCTTCTGCCATGGCTTACTCGTATTTGTGAAGAATTAAAAATGTTTGTCTGCCAGGGTTCACTGTTGTTCAAGGAAAGCAATCTTATTTTACTATACGACCTTGGCTGTTGCTGGGTTTGCGAGGCGCATTGCTGAAGTCAGCACGAATTCCCACTGCGGCTGGTGTTCAGTGAGACAAATGCACTTGGCTGTAATTTTCCTGAAACATGGCTTCACACTGCAATTCGATCAGGTTAGTTCATATAGGCATCTGCAAGCCTTTAAACAGGGATTCTTGTGTTTTGTAGATTCTGGTATTGCTGCATTTATGCTAATGTAGCATGTAGGTTGCAATGTTGGTGAAGTGAGTGTCTTTCAGCATATTTGTCACCCATGGGTGCGCTGGGGCCTGGTTCAAATGATAAGTGCGCTCCTTGTTCTTTCCGCTGTTCTTTCTGTTTATGCGCCTGGGGTGAGGGGGCAGGGGTTTGATAACGATTTTCCCTCTTCAGAGCACATATTTAAAACAAAACCCTTACCTCCATAGAGCAACCCAGCAGCCCCCCACCCCTAAATGTAGTGTCCACTGGGCCAGTAAATTTAGGTGTGGGGGCTGGCACATATATATAATACTTTCACCTATGCATTCACCCACCAGTCACACAACTCCTTGCATGCACGC
Organism: Ambystoma mexicanum; assembly: GCF_040938575.1. Lineage (NCBI taxonomy): Eukaryota > Metazoa > Chordata > Amphibia > Caudata > Ambystomatidae > Ambystoma > Ambystoma mexicanum. The sequence goes on along the minus strand of NC_090935.1, from coordinate 1,177,812,707 downwards.
ATGCATACCAATAAACACACCATTGACACCAACACACACGCATACACACACATACATAGTTAATTTAAATACACTCACACACATACATATATATATACACACACACTTAATTTTAAAACAAAACACCTTACCTCCATGCACCCTTCTTCATACAAGCCGGCGCGGCCACACCAAATGGCCCTCCCTCCTCTCCAACACCTAGACACAATGCCTGACAGGAGAGAAGGCCTCTCCTGTCAGTCAGCATGTTCATGTTGCTGGTTTCCGAATCGTGAACATGACAGGAGAGGCCTTTTCCCATGTCATTCAGTGTGCCTGAGCTGCCAGCACAGTAATGAGAGGCGGCAGAGCTCACTTCTGAGCCCCGCCGCCCCTCATTATTTCTCAGTTCAAACAAAAAAAAAAGGATTTTGCAGGGGATAGGACCCTGCTGAGAGGCAGGCAGGTGTCAATAAAGAACACGGGTGGACTGTGCTGTCTTCCACTCTGGTGCAGGGGGGTGCAGTGAGGCCCCTCCCAAGAGCGAGGCATGGAGCAGATTGCCCCCCCCGCACCACACTTGTGACGGCACTGCCAGCAGCTAACTGAAACACTAAACGTCCACTCAAAAGCTATTAATGCTTCTTTGTCAGCAAGGGACAGAACCAGAGAAACCATGGGTAAAAGAGCAAAGATGTGATAAGCTCCCTTCAGTATACCCTGAGGATGGAGACAATCTGAAGGGCTCCATCCAATGCAGCTTGTAACAGGTGCTCCGCAAAGCGCACATTTAAAGCCATGCATGAAATTAACTTGTTGCAAGGCCATAAAAATGCTGACTGCCAAATGGGGGCAATTTTTCGTGGTTTGAAAAATGTCAAAGACCCTGACACAGTCCTATGAATAACAAGCATAAACAAAGTCAACCGTTGTGACTTGTGTAAAGCCCAGTCATTGAAACCTTTTCACTTCTAATTCTACTCATGACGCAGCTTTCCGTATGGAGTCATGTATCAGCCACTTAATTTTGAAAGATAAGGCTCACGCAAAGGGCATGGTCAATTGCATGTCATTGCAATATTTTTTGCTGGTTCAACTTTAAATATGCAATTGTTTCTTGTGAATACGTTCAGCCTTTTGACTTAACCACCAGATGTATGAAAATCCATGACTGTTCACACTGTCAACATTTGCTTTTCGTGAACGCCGAGTCAGAAGCTGACTGCTAATTCAATGGACTGAAAGCAAACATGTTTCGCAGTGCCCTGATGAACAGGTGATAGCCGTCCTTCTCTAGGCAACCTTTCAATGTGCAAATTATTGACTTGTTTTGCATTAGAATAGAAAACAAGCCAATGTCCACAAAGACTGTCTCAGTCTTTTAATCCCTAGTAAAATCATACATTATAAAACGAGCTTTGAAAATGATATTCCTATTCCTGTTTACCAGCACTCATGGACAGGCCCATGTTTATACAGGGCATGCAAAACATAACAAAACAACGTGATTTGTTTGTTCTCTTCATCATTTCTCAAACTTCGTTTGCTGCCCTTCTATGCTGATAGCGTCAAGCTGAATAAAATGGCCCCTCCGAGTGTCAGAGGGGTACCCAGGAATGTCTAACAAGTGGGGCCTCCAGCTGATGCAGTTGGGCCCACGCCAAGGATCCTGTGGCAAGGGATAGGGAGTTTATTGTCCTCCTGGCCTTATGCACAAGAGCAAGCGACTGATGGCTCAGTGTGCGTGTTAAATAACATGTCACACGGCGCCATATCTTGACGCCAAGGCACCTCGACTATTCTGAAGTGGGCATGGATGTCTTCGTATAGCACAACAGTGCTTTTGCTATAATCCGCCTGTTTCTAGTGAAAACAGGCAGAACGCAGAATCTCGGCAGCATTTTCGTTAAATAATAAGGGATTGGTTATTTAACAAAAATGCTGCCGAGATCAAAACAAAATTAATGTGCTAACTGCTGCCTGGCAAGTGGGAAGGAAGGTAGTGGCAGCCTTGGTTTTTGGGCAATTTTAAAAGCTTCTTGTGCATCAATTGGGCTGCATTTGTATATTGCAGCCCAAATGCAGTCATTTCATCCTTAATGCCTTGCCACAGGGAAAATAAAAAGTAGAACCATGAATGGCAGTATGCACTCTTCTGTGAGCAAAGATAAACAAATGCAGTGCAAGATCCACCTGTCACCGTCTCCACAACCAAACAACTGTGCTTCTTGTGGCACTCCTCTTGTACAGCACCAATTGGGCAGCGTACTTCAGCACCAATTTCACACACTTTTGGAGGAGTGCCAAAACAATACCCATGCAAAATGACAGATAACGAAAGGTCAGTTTTCAGCCTGGTTGACAGATAATTGTAGGTTTTCAACCTTTCCTAGCAACCGGCACCAAGATTCCAAAAGTGGTGCATTCAGGCCCCGATTCTCATTTTGACACAGTGAGCCTGCTAAATGGCTCGACTCACTGTGCCATTTCTTGACACCCATGCACCACTGCTATTCTTATGTGGACCTGGGTGTCTTCGCTTGTTTTTTGCGGTAACGGGCGGATTGGCGAATCTCGGCAGCACTTTTGTTAAATAACGAGGGATTTTTTATTTAACTAAACTGTTGCCGAGAGCATAACAGGTCGGGAAATCTCTAAAGTCCTGGCATTGTGGGGTAATTGCAAGAAGGTAATACCTTAAATGGCCCACATTTATTTTTTTAAATATCATGATAGGACCTCAGTGCACTTGAGTGTGCATTGTCCATTTCGTTTTGAAGGGCTGTCAGGAATGCAGTGCAGTAGAGTGGGCTCTGTGCAAGTAAAGGTGTGAGGGATTTTATCACAGGGGACAGTACTTAAAAGTACTAACCCATTACCATGAGAAGTCTCTTATTGTTGTACTCCTCCTGTACAACACCAATTTGGTATTGTACTTTGTCACCAATTTGACGCACTTACGAAATTGGAGGAGTGCCACAAGAATACCCATGCAAAAGGACAGATAACGAAAGTGCTGGTTGCTAGGTCGGTTTTCAGCCGTTCCTAGCAACCGGCAACCATATTCCATATTAACACTGACTTAAGAATCGGGCCTTCAGAAGAATGTGCCACCTTCAGAATAGGTATTAATTACCGAAAATGTCATTATCACTTTTTACTAGATTTTCAGTATTTAACACCCACTTAAGAATCGGGCCCTGAGTGCAGTGATGCAACTCGAACTAAGCAGGCAGGGTTCAGAGGGGGAAGCTGAGGCCGGAGAAATAGTGGAATAACATGGTGCATTTTATTGTACACTTGCTGCGACACATAAGGTAAAAAGCTACACTGTTTACAATCGGTTTAGTAAGGTAAGACAGGACCAAACTCCATTAGATGCCAAGCCACTAACAATACACGGAGCATTTGCCCAACGCATTTTCAGAATGTCTTTGACTGCTATATGCCAGAACTCTGCCATTGGGAAAAGATATGTTGAGGCTGATTGTGTCCATACATGCCCACGCTGATGCTCCGAAATATGCCAGCATTCCACTTGGTGAGCTGGTGCAAGTGGATCTAGGTCATGTGCCCTAACCCCCATGCATCACTGCTCATCTATTGGTGCCTTCTTGGTTTGCCACCCTTGTTCCCCTTATTTAAGCAGCCTTACAGATTCTTTTCTTTTGCAGTTGGTAATCTGGTGCAAGTGGATCTAGGTTCCGTGAACTAAACCTTCCCCACCCACTAAGCCTACCCCTTCCTTTCCCTTCTTAACTGTTAGTTCACAGCAGTGCTTAATATTTAGTGCCAGGGCCCAAATATTTTCTAGCAAGCTTGTGGGCAGCTCCCCACCATTGCTGCTACCACCCACAGCTGCTCCCCACATTGTCGACACACTTGGGGTTAAACTAAAGCTTGCACCTGCTTATTGAGGTTGATGGATGCTCAGGCTACCATTACTTCCTAACAATCTGAGACTGAGACAATAAGTGTCTGGGCTCAGAAATAAATGCCGGGTCTGAGCCCTGGCAACCCCTCCTACAAATGAAGCACTGGCTCACAGGGCACCTATCGGCCCTGTCGTCTGAAGTGCAGCAGAAGAGAAGGGCACTACCTGTTTGGACTGGTAAGGGTCAAGGTCCAGTTGCTATGCTCGTTCCACACCAGGTAAATGTCACCATGGGTCTCAACGTACCACAACCTATTCCCATCCTCTCCAGGAATTTCACAGCTAAATGTACAAAGCAGCCCCAGACAGCTAACCTGGCCAACCTCATTACTATCCCCACAAAACCCCTACAACATGCACCTTTTATTCATATCTGCCCAGTTATGATGGTTTACGCTCGCTCAGCGGTCACAAACGCTGCTGATTTCGCTGATCTCATAACCAACAGCGATCTTGATGCCCTTTACATTACTGAACCATGGTTTACACCAGGGGTGCACAACTGATTTTGGCAGAGGGCCGAATGTACCTTACATACTGCCTACAGTGGGCCAAAAAGTAAATGTGGGAGGAGCGGGGCGAGAGGCCTTTTCAACCCCCAATTTTCATTAGACAGATGGAAAAAGAATACCTTTTTGGGGGTGTACCAGTCTTTATTTGTATTTAAAACGTACATTTTCTAGTACACATTTCCCATTTCACTTTTATCATTTCTTTCTTTGCAAAGGACATATTGGCACTAGAATAAATATGCAAATCAAATTGGATGAAACAGTGAACCAGACATACTTGATCAGTGAGAAACATTGCAGCGTTTCCCAATTGTCAGCTTCTGGTTCAGAGGCTCCAGTGATGTTGTTCCTACTCTCAGTTGAAGCACATTTTGTGCAGCATATATGGCCCCTTTAACCTACGTCCATCAATCTGCAGTTGTTCAAAACCTGTTTGCTGATGATCCTCAGAGGTACACTTGACATCTCAGCCCCCACATAGCATGGAGATGTTGGTCAGTGAGTCTTGTCCTTAAGTTGGATTTATGTAGTTTAATTTGTAAAAAAAACATTCTTACAAATGTAAGTACTGTCAGACATAGATACCACCTTTAATGCTTCCCGTGACAGATTGGGGGATTAAGCAGTGTCAAGAGACTGATAAAAGGCTAATAAAGGCACATCTCTGTACTTATTTTTGAGGGCACTACAGCACTGAAGTTCACTCACTTCCAGTTGAAGTTCAGGTTGCACACTGTCAACATAAGCAGATGCATGCAAGGATTGGCTGGCCCTACTGCAGTAGCCATTTGAAATTGTGGCAGAGCTGCGCCATAAAAATCCCAGCTTCGAAACAAACATACAGCCAGAGCACAAAATGTAGAAACCAGCACAAATGCACAGTCGGAAGCCTCAACTTTCTAGAAAAGTCATTTTTGTAAAACTAAACTGCCATAAGGTGTACATGTCCTGGAAAGTTAGTGCTCAACATAGGAGGGCAGTGGCGGAGACAGTGTGGAGCAGTACTACTGCATTCTTCTGTGTTAATTATTCAAACTTTCCTAGACATTGTTCTTTCAATAGGGGTGGGTATTTGTAGTTCTTTCCATTTAGTTATTGCATTTGGTCTGTTTAAATAAATGATGTATATTGTATTGACCCTTGATTGGACATTCTGTTATTTTGGACAGCTATACTTTGCTGTTTAGGGCGGCCATACTCTTGGGAGTGTAGCCTTCGTTGGGTCAGGTTTCAACAAAAGGCGAAGGTGATACATCTCTTAACTTTGCCTGTTTTAGCTTTATGTTGTTCAAAGAGCCACGCAGAGAACCCAAGCTACTGTAGTGTCATAAGAAACAGTTTTTACCTGGTAGGGAGTCTGAAGCCCACGTTTGTTCCCAGTTTCTAGTCTGTCTGCATTAAGGTGGATCCAGGCACTTTCTTGATTGTCCCCATGTCAGCTGCCTTGTCTATCTGGAATTGGGAGATGAGATTGCAACATTACAAAACATCACCCAACACCACATGATGGCTACCAATCGAAAACGCACCTACGCTATGTTACTGGGTTCGCTGAACTGATGCAGCCAACAGCAATTCACAGTTCTCTTGCTCTTCTCCCGCTCAGTCCTACTAACAAACCCCATCACCCTTCTTGCTTTACAGATCTGCCAAAGTGCCAAGAGACCACACAGGTGGCAACAGTGTGTGGTTCAAGAACCTTTAACATAGCATAACATAACAGCCATCTCACAGAGCAAGAGCTGCAATACATTTAATGAGGCAGTATGAGCACTTCTCAAAAAGGCTGCAAAACCTCATTGTTATGGTACACATACTTCTTAAAGTTGGCCTGCTTTCATTGGGATTGTAATTAGGCATATTTCTATATTAGCGCCCAATATGTTATATAGTCATGGCTAGCCTTGTTGTAATTTTGCACTGTTGTACTATTGCTGTTTGAGTTGCTACATTTGTCACCTCACAGCCCTCCTGAGATTATAGCCTGCCCTCGGCCTTATGCTATATGTTATAGGCATTAAGCATATTTCAACAGCATTAGTACAAAGTTGTATGTCAGTTTTGGGTGTCAGAGCTTTGCAAACAGACCACCTATGAACTCATGGGGTTATAAAGGTGATCATTGGTATGCTAGTTTGTGTCATGAGAAGCTCAGCCATAGTTCAGTGCACTCAAATTCATGCATAGGATTCCCCCCCACTGTTCTTATGAGGACTGGTGTAAATCTGAACCTCCTTGTGATGCGACTTGGTACAAAACACATCTGGAGCCACAGCACAATTCTATATCTGCCTTGAACATGCAGCTTTAGTCCAGCTCTGCCCCTCAAATGCACAAAAGTCCTGGACCTCTGATGCGCTGCTCACAACCATGGACCGGGAGCGTTCTGTGCACACAATTCTGATCCATCACTCCTCCCGCCAAAAACCACTTTTGCAGTGCCCCCTGAATAATGATCCTCGCACATTTTGTGCAGCATATATGGCCCCTTTAACCTACGTCCATCAATCTGCAGTTGTTCAAAACCTGTTTGCTGATGATCCTCAGAGGTACACTTGACATCTCAGCCCCCACAAGCATACATACCCATACAGACCCGAACCCCCACCCCACCCTACAGACTAACAAGCATACACCATGCGTACATACCCATACAGAACCAAACCCTCGAACCCCACCCCAGCATACAGACTAACAAGCATACACCATGCATACATATCCATACAGACCCAAACCCCCAACCCAGCATACAGACTAATAAGCAAACACCATGCATACATATCCATACAGACCTGAACCCCCCTACCCCACCCCAGCATATAGACAACATGCACTCCATTAGGAAAGTCTTTGTTGCTGGCGGGCCTGACAAAACAGCATGGCGGCCCGCAACTGGCCCACAGGCCATAAGTTGTGCACCTGTGGTTTACAACCTCCTCCCCTGGATCTTTGATGTACTCCTACCCCATGGCTACAGTATCGAACATAATGACCTCAGAGGAAAACTGGAGGTGGGGCAGAAGTCATCCGTAAGATGAATTGGCCTTGTATGGTAATGCCAACCCCCCACACAACTCCTTTGAATCCTTTTCGTGACGTTTCCCTATAGCAAAAAATGACTCATTCCACCATATTTAGAGTCCACCTCAATGGAGTGGTAACATCATTGATGACCTTGCTAACTTTCTCTCCTCTGCAACAGTTTCCTATTCTAATAATATCCTTCTCTGAGGTTTCAACATCCCTGAGTCCCAAACAGCAAAACACCTATATGACTCCCTATTCTCTCTGACCAACTCCACAAACCTTAAACAGACCGCACTCTCCCCCATGCATTTCAAAGTTCACAATATCAAACTGGTCTTCACCTCCTGCACAATTCTTTCATGCTGTAACCCCCTCTCCCTCGACTGGACAGACCAGGCTGCAATTTCCCTTCTTATATCACACACAAGACTTCACCACAAAGGCCAGGCCAAATGCCCTGTTATTCAGCACTGCCCCTTCAAAAATGTCCTGCTGGACATGCTAAAGGCAATGTTTACAACATTCTCCACCACAGGGAATGTTTCTGCTCTTCTGAATACATTTAACCCCTTTTCCAAAGAACTAGTCTAGTTGCATCAAAGTCAAAGACTCTGCACCCTGGTACACACCCAGCTTGCCAAAAACGAACGGTCTATCAGAACCCTTGAAAAGCTGTGGTTCAAGAACCGCAGCCGAGATGATCTCTCATCCTTCAAATCCCTGAGTCAAAGTGCAAACACATAATCACTGAGGCTAAGTTGACTTACTGCACTTGCAATAATGAAGCAGCCTCTAACAGGAACAATGCCTTATTTGGAGTAGTCAAGCACTGTTCCAAGCCCATACCTTTCCCTGAGGCGCTGGTGTCACAAGAGCGATACACAAAATCCAACATCGGACCAGGTGGAACATTGAACTTGGGACAAAGGCCAATAGGCAGGATACACGAAAACGTCCAGGTGACTTTTTATTATTTCAAATATGTTTTAGAAACCTTCTGATTTAGCTAAAGCTGGCCCCCAACCATTGCTACGTAGCCCTCGTGTGATGATTGTCCCTATTGGGAGCTAATGTGCTGCCTATCTAGGGGTAGGGGATAGACAGTGTCTTTAAACTTGACACAAGTAAAAAATACAATGCCAAAATAAGGAAACATGCTCTCCCCTCTCATCATGTAGGCTTTGCCCTTAATGTAAATACACAATTGTGTTTCACAGTATGAACAGATCCAGTACCCTTCCCCTAAACCCATTCACAAAATAAAACTCATCCAGTCTTTGCCAAAATGCCAGTAAACCATGCCATGCACTTGTCAGAAAATGTAATGCTCCAATGACCACTCGGCCCAAGCCTCACAAACAAACATTCACACAGACACCCATACACAAACCTGCAGCCACATACACACATTCACACACCACCTACACACTCTCTCACACACATTTGTACATGTTCACCCACCAGTCACATACCCATACAGCTTCTCTGTCACTCTCATGAGCCTCCAGAACATTTACATCCATTCTTATTCATACATGCACTCACACCTGTGTGCACCATTCACAGTGCATTCATTCAAATGCATGCACTTACATAGCAAAAACTTACACAGAAACCCTGTCACGTGCATAAATCCATGCATTCATACATATCTACAATCCTCAAATTCATGCATACACACAGACAGAAATGTGTTTTTTCTTGCCCTTTCCCCTCCAGACTGGACACTAAGCTGCCTCCTCCGCTTCAGCTGTTCCCTAGGACTCCATCTCGCAGGCTCTATTCAGGCAGGAAGCAGAGAGAGAGCTTTCTGGTTCCTCACATGTCCTGAGGAACTGGAGAACAGCCATTGCTGCTCAGATGAGACATTGACATCTGTAATTGGCCACACAACACTGCTGAGTGGACATTTTCAGATTTTGGGTGGGCCTTTTCCTCTCCTTTAAACTATCTATGGCTCTAGTGAGTGTGCTAATCTCTATCCACTCATTCCATCACAGCAGCCTTCATGCACGTATATGGCACCTTATGTTTGTGCCATCTCTCCTGTGCAGCCAGTATGCAGATTGTTACCTTTTAAAAACAGTCTACAAATTCGATACACTTATGTGCGATGGAAGCTAACAAGATAAACCCAGAATATTGTGCATTGAGTCTTCTGCCTCAGTTGTAAACATTGCTCATTTCACCCATCAATCTGGTTGACAAGCGAAAGTTATGGATGCTTTGGCCCTCTAGATTAAAAGGAGGGAATCAATGAGGGAAATGGCTGCCTTCTTGCTCCTGGACATTGTCTTCATGGTTTTTATGCAAACTTCAACAAGTGACCAACTGTTGTCTGACTCTAGGTGAGGGACTTTATCAACACAGTGCCTCAAATTGTACACATATGTTTTATGAACATAGGAAAAAGCCAGCTTTAGCATGTGCCATCTAGTACTCTCCAGAACGCATGTTAATATTTCCCTGCTGTCCTGTGCATAGTACATCATGTTAGCGTGATCGATCCTGCTACAAATAATGCTTTACATAAAGCTCTGCTCCTTGAAGCTAGGTTTGTGGTGTATCAAATAACTGGACAACGCTTTTAGCATTTTGTTATTTACCAATAAAAGAAAAACTCAATAATGTAGTAACTACAGGTGCATGAGAAAACCCAGCTTTATTCCAATACAGACGCCCGTTTGGAGAACATACACAAGATAATCTCAAAATGGCTCTGAGCTGGGAGGAAATCCGCCGAAAATTCGCGCTATTACCGCCGGCGGGAAATCCGCCGGCAGTAAGAGCGCGGAAATTCCACATTGAGCCCAATGGGGAATGGGGCATTCCCGAATGGGCTCAGTGGGGAATGGGGAATTCCATTACCGCCAAACCCATGATCCAGCGCTAATAGCGCGGGGGGGTTTGGCGGTAGGGCTTATACCGCCGGCGGTAATACCACCAGCATTACCGCCCAACTCGTGATGAGGCCCTCTGTCTGGATTTACTAAGAGAATGGCAGATGTACTATCTAAGTATGGCTGGAAGAAATGACCATTGTTCAGATCACGTGGTAGAGGAACACCGTGCGGAGCTCAATTTCATATATGTTGGGGTGTTCTGTTGTCTTAACGTGTGGGTGCTTGCTCGTGATACCCACTGGGTGCTGTAAATTCCCTTGTTACGGGATCAGTTGGCATAGTAGCTATTTGCACCTGGCATTCAAGCATATATATGTTTCTCATGCTACCAATTGAAACTAATTAACCTTATGGATTGCATGCTGTGTGCTCTGGGGAACGTTATCTGTTGTGGTTTCAGCTTCTAAGCTAAACTTCCTTTTGAACACTGAGCTCAGTGCTTGGGGCTACTATATGAGCTTCATGAGGTCTGGAAACTGTGTGTTAAGAAATTTTATGTCAGGATGCAATATTTCAGTGTTGAGGCCTTCCAGGGCTTGGTCCGATTAATAGTATTACTTCTGAGCTTTCTCCTCCATGTTGTTTTCCTCATGTCTTGCATGGTAGTATTCTTCATGTATGCGTGTGAGTGCTCTTCGTCTCTACAGAAGAAGCATCACTGTGGAAAGACTCATCTCGAACTTACTCCCCACACTAAACACTCCGACAACCTGGACCCGGAGACCTTGGTTGATGAATATAATAAAATCACGTCCACTTCACTGGATTTAATCGCTCCATTCAAACTCAGACCAAGCAAGCCCAAAAAGCATCTGAACAAATGGTACACACCATTCCTCAAAAATCTAAGACAGCAAAAAAGAAATTGTGAAGCCACTTGGAAAAACACCCTTCAGTACCTAATAAACTTAAACTAACCAAACTAGCAGCCCTCTACTAAAAAGAAATTTACCTTGCTAAACGATCTTCCTTTGACTCCCGCATAGCCCAAGCAAAATCGAACATGAAGGAACTATTCTCTATCCTGAAAGAAGTAGAAACCCCTCTTGCACCACCAGATACCTGTACTAAAGATCAAAACTGGTGTTCAGAAATTCAAAAGGCTTTAGCCAACAAGATTACTACGCTACAAAATAAAATTTCATGCAAAAAAGCCTCCCTGAATGACCCTCCCACCTCTAAACCACCTGAGAAGTCCACTTCAAGGGAAACTACCTGCTTTAATTTCGCTAAAGTTACCACACTTGAAGTAGAAAAAATCATCCTGTCGCTAAAACCATCTAACTGTCAGGGTGATCTGTGCCCTCCACAGCTCATTAAAGATGCGGCCCGTGACCTCTCCCCTTTCATCACAAAATTAATTAATGCCTCCTTCTCCACTGGTTCTATCCCCACCAACCTAAAACAATCCTGGGTATTGCCACTACTAAAAAAGCCCACACTTGAACCAGCCACGCCCACAAACTATAGGCCCATAACAACTGTGCCATTTCTTCTAAAAATATTGGATAAGGTTGCATACGTGCAAATACAGAAGTATCTGGAAGAACACCACTTACTCGGAGCTAGGCAATCAGGCTTCCGTCCCCAACATGGGACCGAGACTGCCCTCATTGACCTTAAAGCCCAGATCGACAAGCTTAGAGATAATGGCCAAGCCGCCTTACTCCTCCTCCTAGACCTTTCCGCAGCATTTCACCTAGTCGACCACTCTGTCTTATGCACTCACTTACATACATCAGCCCACTTTTCTGTTGAGGCTATTACATGGATTAGATCATTCCTCAAAGGCAGAAATATGAGGGTCTTTTCACCTACAGCTGCAGCAGACCCCATTCCCATCACCTGTGGCGTGCCACAGGGCTCCTGTGTCTCCCCCACCTTGTACAATATATTTACCAAGACCTTTTTCGATGATTTGGATAATCTCGGTATCACCTACACTAACTACGCGGATGATACCCAGATCCTCCTTCCGCTTTCTGGAGATTATGGAAAGGATTCGGCCTTGGTGAATAGAGTGTACATCATCATCCAGGCATGGATGGCCACACATGGACTATGCCTGAATGATGATAAAACTGAACTCATAATTCTAGGTACTACTTCCAGTCTGAAGAAACTGGGCTCTGCCTATTGCTCCTTTATGATCGATGGCGATAGTATTAATGTGGGACAAGAGGTCAAAACCTTAGGTTTTACCTGGACTCCACCTTCTCCTTCCTCAAACATGTGAAATCTCTAGCCTCTTCCACGGCCTACACCTGTAAATTGATCCGTGCAGCAAAACCTTTCCTGTCTGACACCAGCTGTTTGACCCTTGCCAGGGCCCTCATACTATCCCGCTTGGACTACTGTAACGCTCTCCATCTTGGGTCCTCCAAAGCCATCACTAGCAAACTCCAAACTCTCCAGAACAACGCTCTTAGAGCGGCACTGGGCATCTCGAGAAGAGAGCATATTACAGTATATCGTCAACAGAACAATTGGCTTACCGTCAAAGACAAAATCCTCCTAAAAACTGCCTCACTTAACTCACAAATCCCTCAATAATGCTGCCCCCATCTATCTTATCGATAGATTCCATAGACAGACCTCCCTGAGACCAACAAGAACAGTATATAAAGACTGCCTTTCTGTCCCCAATTTTAAACGATCTACCATAGGGGGCAACAGTTTCCCAGTCAAAGCAGCAAAACTGTGGAACTCTTTACCACCACCCCTCAGAATGGACTTGCACTATCAGAACTTCCGATCTAGGTCATTTTATGGTTGAAAACATAGGCCTCCGATCATAGCCAGCTGCCTAGTCTATCAGACTCATGTTTACTGTACCCATTGATGCCTACTTGCACATATGTACATATTCCTGCTATTACTGTATGCTATATATTTTGTTTTTATGTTGTAACCAAGCTTCGCAATCTCATGTAAATGCTGCGCACTGTTACCCGAGGGTATGACGGAGCATTACAAATAATAAAACAAATAAACAAACATGTGAGTGTTTTTCATGTCTACTGTGTTTCACCATGTAATTATTCCCTTGCAGTGTGTGCAGAAGCTTCCTACTTATGCAATGCAACCTAGCTGTTGTCCTACTTGTGTCACACAATCAATTCAACTTTTAATGGTAGCTACATGGCACTTAGTGTTTGGCTAACAGCTTATTGAGACTTTCTCAGCTTATACTTTTGTTCATGATTGGGAACAAGCGGATTTGGAACAGGTGGGGCCAGTTGGGGTGTGGCCAGTACTTGTGTAACTCACCTCCATTACCCCACTCCCCGCTCTGGTCCATTTATTGACCACACTTACATGTTGCCCCATCTTCTCATATCCATATTTAGGTATTCATGTATTGCACACACCCCTCAAGCTGCCTCCTGTTTCTATGTACTCTTCTGGCACACATGTCATGAAGCAGCACTCCTCATCTCCTTCACAATCAACCCAGTATTTGGTATAGTTTTCAGGGTTGAGAGGGGTCTCAAACATAGTTCCTGGAGGTCCCATTGGTCTTTCTGATAACGTGGGTTATATGTGGTTCATCTGTTTGAGTGCATATGCAATCTTTACCCAGTATTACTGTCATCATGTGCTGCTCTACAACATTTCCCCCAGTTTTTATTACATTTTCAATATTGATAACATGATTTCGATTAGTATTTTAAACATGTTACCTAGCCTAGGATGCACCTATCAGATCGGAGCTGTAAACCAGTGCTCTTTCTCAGTTTTACTAGTTACCTGGAGCATTTTCATGTGCACATTTTGCAGGGACATTGTTGCATCTGTCAAGCTCCCAATATGCTCATCGTGTGCAGAGAGAAAAATGTGCAGCAGCTGGAGCCAATTATTGCGCACATCCCTCCCTCCATGGAAGTGAGGAGATCAAGAACATACCTGTTCTGGAGAGTCATCAATATGGTAGCTCTCAGCTCCTCCTTAATTGCATTGAGCCGCTTCTTGTGGCATATATGGCTTGCAATAACTCCCATCTAGTTATTTGCAACCACTTGGCATTCAAAGCCGTTTGCAAACCAGGGGCAAGAAGCGATGACTAGAATATAGATGCCTTGCTAAATAGTCTGTGTTCAAATGGGATAGCATCCAGTTTGTCATTGGATGCTTTCGAAAAAGAATTGTCTTTTTGTGTGTTGTGATCTTTTCTCTTTCTCATCACTTTTTAAAATGCAGTAGTCTACTAGTTGCACCACATCACCTTGAGGCACCACAAGTGCTAGTGCATGTAACACTGCAAGTGGTCAGATGCCACCCCAATTTGGTGGGAGCTTCATATAGTTCCGTGAACCACAGGCCCAATAGTGGTCCATCAATGCTGCCATGCCTACTTTCATGCCTGGCAATTCCATGATGAGTTTATATCATACATTGATCCCCATCTGCATTGTGTCATTGTTTCTGAAACACAGAGATGGGTTTTCCATCTATTTCTTTTATGTGTACTGGAGCTTCTTCATCCTCACCCATGTCAACAGTCTGGCATTTTGTTTCCATTCTTCTAGGCCCTTTTCATAAGTATTTTCTAAAGGATACCACAAAAAACATATAAGCGACCTTTGCTCCACATCCCATGATCCCTTCTCCCCAGCCCCTTGATGTAAACACCTCTTCTGCTATGTATAACTGTGGTCTGTCCCAACAAAATTGTATCTCCTTCCATTGATGATCAGTACATTTCAACAACGGGTGTCGTTTACTGTTACATCGCCTCTTTGTGGCACTGAAAATGTATATTTCATCACTTTGTTTACCATTGTCTTTTCTTTTATAATTATCTACATGAAGGGAATCTGCTTTTTTGTCCCTCATTTTATAGAAACCGAACTTCCTTGGACTTGTCCCCTTTTTTTGCATAATGAAATATGAGTTAAGCAGTGTGCCATGTTTACTGGTATTTCCTTGATCACAAAAAATCCAGAGACACTCAAAGAGTACTGAAGGAGTGAGCACACAAAACCGTTTTCATCCGATTTCTCCCACCCCACCCCACCTTAGTCATGTGCCTATACCAAAGGTTGCCCGTTTTTTGGGTGTAGCTCCCAAAGTGTTGTCACAGGAGATATTTGTTATTACTCACGTCCCTCCTGACTTATGCAATGTTTTCTCTCATGCTAACAGTTACATTGGGAGCAATATCACACAAGAAAACATACTGCTATCGTCTAGGCACAATAAAAATAACAAAGAGAAAAGAATAAAAATCTGATCGTAATACTAAACAAGTCCATCTTCTCCAAATATCTCCTTCTCTTAACATATTGTGATATGAGGACCCAGGTTCCCTTGCTGCAGAGAAATACATAGTTCAATAGGGTGACGTCACACCTGGCATTGCTGATCAGCTCTAGTTCTCGTCTTCGTCTGTGATCTGGTCACCTCTATTTGTTTTCCTTCTGGCTCCTCTTTGTCTGACAAGGGGCAGTGCATACAACATTTTTGACATCACCTATATGCACCCACACTTTATTTCCGTGCACTTTTACTGCAGTCGGGGTTGCATGCTGGACAGTAAATAGGCCTTTAAAACATGGCTTTTGCCACTTGCAAAGAAAGTTTGTCACATAGACTAGATCAACAGGAAACAAGTGCATGCAGGTAGTACAGCATTTACATCTACAATCTGTGTTGTTGTTGCTTCTTGGCCCCCTGCTGATCTGTCAAGAAATACATTTCAGACATTTAGTCATGGCAGTTAAATAATCATGCATTTCCTTTCCTAACACTGTCACAGAACGCTCTGCATCTAATACAGCATGTGTGGAAGAAGCAATTGGAATGTGCATCCTTTTGCCCATTGCTATTTGTATATATATGGGGCGCGAGGTGTTGGTCTGAGCCTGACTGATTGTGTAGGGCAAAAAGAGTGAGGGGAAGACAGTGCAATCAATTTGTGTGTAGAGTATCTTTTACTTTTACAACGTGTTCCTTTAAGAGGCTGCTGTGGCGTTCTACAACACTTTTGGCTTGTGGGGGGTAAGCAGAACAAAGCTTGTGCTTGATGTCAAGCAGGGATGTTATTTCAGAAAATAGCTTATTGACAAAGTGTGGTCCATTATCTGACCGCAGCACTTCTCACACTCCCCATCGTGGTAATAACTCACGTTTAAGGAACTTAGCCGCCGACTTGGCATCTGCATGTGTATATGGTCCTGCTTCAATCCACAGTGAAAACGTGCACACCACCACTATTATATATTGGTATACATTACAAATTTGGAATATATCAACATAGTCAATGTGCATACAGCAAAATGGGCCTGTAGGAGGGGGTATTGTTCCTCTCACCATTCTCAAGGTATGCCCAGCAGAATGTTGCTGGCACGTGGCACAATTGACAATACAATTAACTACATGCTTATGCAGGTTGGGACTGAACCACTCTTTAGAAATATCTGCTGACACATACTCACGTGTGGTGACTGCTGGGTAGTGTAGCTGTTCTAAAGCTACTGTAAGCAATTGGAGGGTCATTACAGGCTTCCCTGTGCTATTTTGTCTCCACAACAGGTCTGAGTGGGATAATGAATATCTCTGCTTTATCTGAAAATCCTGCTCCATCTGTGGGTCATGTCCCTGCAGTTCCACTAATTGTGTAAATGGTTATGCATTTATAACCTATTATTTTCATGTTGATCGTACATTTGTGTGTGGCAATTGCAATTTCTGCCACCTGTGGGAAATATGCTGCCCTTTTCACTTCTGCTTTGCTGCTTCGTTACCACAGGAAATCAGGTCTGTGCCCCTGTTTTGAGCTGAGCACTTCACCATGGCTGCCACTGTGGGATATGCCAGTGCATCTAGCTTCTTCCTCGTAATGGGGCATGCTCTATTGGTGTGCCGTCTGCATGCTGGAAGTCCCTCCTTCTCGAATGTGACAGTACTGAATGTACTGTACACTAACGTAGGCGGTTTCAGAATATATAATCACTACCTGGTTCTCGTGCTCTTCAAATGCTAATATCATCGCTACTAACTTATCTGCCTGTGTGGAAAAATGTTCTGGTGATCTGATGCATGATACAATCTCAACCTCATCACCCATTATCCTTACCGCTTTTTCTCCCAAATGCCTCAATCCTCTGCTCTGATCCATCAATGAAGAACCATCAATGAAAACGACTTCTCCCAATCTAGCTGGGTTTCATAAACTGGGGTACATTGTCATGTATGTATATATGTAGAACAGTCATGAATTCACTTGTCTTCTACTGCAGGTCCAGTAATAAATCTTGCAGAATTCCCTCTGCCACATCTAATAATTTGAAAATTGGTAAATAAATCACAAATTACTAAACACTAATCATTTAAACATAGCAAAACAGCAGCACCAATATGCCAAAAAGCAGCTAAAAAATCATCACACATACTTGCCATTCATGGTGCAACATTCAAACACAACTCATCATACCGTGACATACATCCAAAATGCTAAAAGACAAGAAAACCATACTAGAAACACATGGGGAAAAGGAATTCATAACTGTTCCCCAAAATAACAAACATTATTATTGTGTTCACAAACAATAGAATCAATTAACAACCATCTATTAACAGGTTGAATCATTAAAGGAGAAGTACAAAGATCGCATCTCTGTAAAATGTATCTCGACCGGTTTCGACGTGTAGTGGTGGTTAACACAACGTCTTCCTCAGGAGGTGGATGTTACCATTCTGTAAAAAAGCACACAAAAGCATGGCTGTAAACTAATACATAAAGGACCTAATTTGTTGCCGACTGTATACCAAGTAAAATTAAAAAGAAGGAAAGGCTGCTGAAAGCGGCCTCAATTGTTTAAAAAACACCAGTTGAGTGCCATATATGCCCCAATAAGAAAAAACACATAGGGATCCAAATCTAACAGCTGTGTATCCCAGAGCCAAAGGGTGAGTGACTCCCATAAAAGAACTGTGCAAAGTGGCAAAGAACCTCAGAACCATATTGCATCTGAAACAAATAAATATATATATATGTATATATATATATTACATGGCCACGGTAGTGGCCATGTAGTTATGGTTAAGTTGCTGTTTCCATAGGAAGAGCACTTTTTGGGCGGCTTATTACTTCGCTCTCCCTGGACAAATCCTCACCAAACTTTGCAAAAAAAGTATTTGGGTCACTCTGAATTTTTTTGCAAAGTCTGGTGAGGATTCGTCCAGGGGGGGGGGCAAAGTTATAGGGGGGGTCTCAAAACTTTTTTTTTTTCCCATAGACATAATGCTCATGCCTACAGCCCAAACCCCTGGATTGATTTACACCAAATGTGCGGCAGGGGCGGCGGCTTGGTCCCGAAAGCGTGCTTTGCTTGATTTGGTGTAAATCCGTCCAGTAGTTTTTAAGAAAATGACAAAAATGTAAGTGAAAAAAATTAGTGATATCTGTGTTCGCTTCACAGGACGGTGATTGGGCAAGCAGCTTGCGTGATGTCCACGGACATCTGACGTGCTCTCTCATTGGATGGGGTGAAAGCGTGCAGTGCGTCTGGCTTCAGAGACGCCCGCAATCTTTGTTCCTCGCAAGAGAGGCTTTGTATCCCGCCTGCACAGTAAGTCCCCCACCCCCGCTCATGCCTGTGTCTGTCTCCTGTTCCTCCCACCCCCCCGCTCATGCCCCGTTTGTCCTTCTTGTCACCCCCACTCATGCTCCGTGTCTTCCCTTTTCCTCCAGCCCCCCGCTCACGCCATCAGCACACGGTGGCCAGCGGAGGGCCGAGGAGCCGGATCTGCCGCCTGCACACAAACGCTGTGTGTCTTTCTCCCTCCCGCCCACCCCCCGCTCATGTCCGTGTGTCTTTCTCCCTCCCGCCCCCCGCTCATGCCCCCCTCGTGACCCGCTCATGCCCCGCTCGTCTCTGCCACCCGCCCACCCCTGCTTATGCCCCGTGTGTCTCTCCCACCCCCCCCGTGTGTCTCTCCCATCCCCCGCTCATGTCCGTGTGTCTCTCCCTCCCGCCCACCCCCCGCTCATGTCCGTGTGTCGCTCCCCTAACGCCCACCCCCCGCTAATGTCTGTGTGTCTCTCCCCACCCGCGGCCCCCGCTCATGACCCCGTGTGTCTCTTTCCCTCCCCCCCACCCCCGCTCATGCCCCGTGTGTCTCTCTCCCCTTCCCCCCACCCCTGCTCATGCCCCGTGTGTCTCTCCCCCTCGCGCCCCCCCATGTCCCGTGTGTCTCTCCCCCTCCCCCCCACTCATGCCCAGTGTGTCTCTCTCCCCTTCCCCCCACCCTCCGCTCATGCCCCGTGTGTCTCGCTCCCTCCCGCCACCCCCGCTCATGCCCGTGTGTCTCTCTCCCTCGCACCCCACCCCCGCTCATGCCCCGTGTGTCTCTCCCCCTCCCGCCCACCCCCCGCTCATGCCCGTGTGTCTCTCCCCCTCCCGCCCACCCCCCGCTCATGCCCCGTGTGTCTCTCTCCCTTCCCTCCAACCCTGCTTATGCCCTGTGTCTCTCTCCCCTTCCCCCCAGCCCCCCGCTCATGCCTCGTGCGTCTTTCTCCCTACGCCCCACCCCCACTCTTGCCCCATGTGTCTCTCTCCCTACCCCCCACCCCTGCTCTTGCCCTGTGTGTCTTTCCCCCTCCCGTCCACCCCTGCTCTTGCCCCGTGTCTCTTTCCCCCTCCCGCCCACCCCCGCTCTTGCCCTGTTTCTCTTTCCCCCTCCCACCCACCTCCGCTCTTGCCCCGTGTCTCTTTCCACCTCCCGCCCACCCCCGCTCTTGCCCCGTGTCTCTTTCCCCCTCCCGCCCACCCCAGCTCTTGTCCCCTCCCGCCCACCCCGCTCTTGCCCCGTGTCTCTTTCCCCCTCCCGCCCACCCCCGCTCTTGCCCCGTGTCTTTCCCCCTCCCGCCCACCCCTGTTCTTGCCCCGTGTCTCTTTCCCCCTCCCGCCCACCCCCGCTCTTGATCCGTGTCTCTTTCCCCCTCCCGCCCACCCCCGCTCTTGCCCCGTGTCTCTTTCCCCCTCCCGCCCACCCCCGCTCTTGTCCCGTGTCTTTCCCCCTCCCGCCCACCCCCGCTCTTGCCCCTTGTGTCTCTCCCCCTACCGCCCACCCCCCGCTCATGTCCCGTGTGTCTCTCCCCAACCCGCTCATGCCCCGTGTGTCTCTCTCCCTCCCCCCACCCCCGCTCATGCCCCGTGTGTCTCCCTCCCCCCACCCCCCGCTCATGCCCCGTGTGTCTCTCTCCCTCCCCCCACCCCCCGCTCATGTCCGTGTGTCTCTCTCCCTCCCCCCACCCCCGCTCATGCCCCGTGTGTCTCTCTCCCTCCCCCCACCCCCCGCTCATGCCCCGTGTGTCTCTCTCCCTCCCCCCACCCCCCGCTCATGCCCCATGTGTCTCTCTCCCCTTCCCCCCACCCCCCGCTCATGCCCTGTGTGTCTCTCTCCCTCCCGCCCACCCCCCGCTCATGCCCCGTGTGTCTCTCTCCCTTCCCTCCAACCCTGCTCATGCCCTGTGTCTCTCTCCCCTTCCCCCCACCCCCCCGCTCATGCCTCGTGTGTCTTTCTCCCTACGCCCCACCCCCGCTCTTGCCCCATGTGTCTCTCTCCCTACCCCCCACCCCCGCTCTTGCCCTGTGTGTCTTTCCCCCTCCCGTCCATCCCTGCTCTTGCCCTGTGTGTCTTTCCCCCTCCCGTCCACCCCTGCTCTTGCCCCGTGTCACTTTCCCCCTCCCGCCCACCCCCGCTCTTGCCCTGTTTCTCTTTCCCCCTCCCACCCACCTCCGCTCTTGCCCCGTGTCTCTTTCCACCTCCCGCCCACCCCCGCTCTTGCCCCGTGTCTCTTTCCCCCTCCCGCCCACCCCAGCTCTTGTCCCCTCCCGCCCACCCCGCTCTTGCCCCGTGTCTCTTTTCCCCTCCCGCCCACCCCGCTCTTGCCCCGTGTCTCTTTCCCCCTCCCGCCCACCCCCGCTCTTGCCCCGTGTCTTTCCCCCTCCCGCCCACCCCTGCTCTTGCCCCGTGTCTCTTTCCCCCTCCCGCCCACCCCCGCTCTTGATCCGTGTCTCTTTCCCCCTCCCGCCCACCCCCACTCTTGCCCCGTGTCTCTTTCCCCCTCCCGCCCACCCCCGCTCTTGTCCCGTGTCTTTCCCCCTCCCGCCCACCCCCGCTCTTGCCCCTTGTGTCTCTCCCCCTACCGCCCACCCCCCGCTCATGTCCCGTGTGTCTCTCCCCAACCCGCTCATGCCCCGTGTGTCTCTCTCCCTCCCCCCACCCCCGCTCATGCCCCGTGTGTCTCTCTCCCTCGCCCCACCCCCCGCTCATGTCCGTGTGTCTCTCTCCCTCCCCCCACCCCCCGCTCATGCCCCGTGTGTCTCTCTCCCTCCCCCCACCCCCCGCTCATGCCCCATGTGTCTCTCTCCCCTTCCCCCCACCCCCCGCTCATGCCCTGTGTGTCTCTCTCCCTCCCCCCCACCCCCGCTCATGCCCTGTGTGTCTCTCTCCCTCCCCCACCCCCCGCTCATGCCCGTGTGTCTCTCTCCCTCCCCCCACCCCGCTCATGCCCCGTGTGTCTCTCTCCCCTTCCCCCACCCCCCACTCATGCCCCGTGTCTTGCTTCTGCTCCCCCCGCTCATGCCCCGTGTCTGTCTCCTGTTCTCCCCACCCCCCGCTCATGCCCCGTATCTGTCTCCTGTTCCCCTCATGTGCCGTGTCTGTCTCCTGTTGCCCCCCACGCCTCCCGCTCATGCCCCGTGTCTGTCTCCTGTTCTCCCCACTCCACGCTCATGCCCCGTGTCTCTCTCCTGTTGCCCCCACCCCCCCGCTCATGCCCCGTGTCTGTCTCCTGTTGCGCCCTACCCCCCCGCTCATGCCCCGTGTCTGTGTCCTGTTCCCCCCAACCCCCGCTCATGCCCCATGTCTATCTCCTGTTCCCCCCACCTGCTCATGCCCCGTGTCTCTCTTGTTGCCCCCACCCCCCGCTCATGCCCCGTGTCTGTCTCCTGTTATCCCCACCCCCGCTCATGCCCCGTGTGTGTCTCTCTCCCTCCCCTACACCCCTGCTCATGCCCCGTGTCTCTCTCCCCTTCCCCCCCACCCCCGCTCATGCCTTGTTTGTCTTTCTCCCTGCCCCCCACCCCTGCTCTTGCCCCATGTGTCTCTCCCTACCCCCCACCCCCGCTCTTGCCCTGTGTGTCTTTCCCCCTCCCACCCACCTCCGCTCTTGCCCAGTGTCTCTTTCCTGCTCTTGCCCCCTCCTGCCCACCCCCGCTCTTGCCCCGTGTCTCTTTCCCCCTCCCGCCCACCCCCGCTCTTGCCCCCTCCCGCCCACCCCCGCTCTTGCCCCGTGTCTTTCCCCCTCCCGCCCACCCCCGCTCTTGCCCCGTGTCTCTTTCCCCCTCCCGCCCACCCCCGCTCTTGCCCCGTGTCTTTCCCCCTCCCGCCCACCCCCGCTCTTGCCCCGTGTCTTTCCCCCTCCCGCCCACCCCCGCTCTTGCCCCGTGTCTTTAACCCTCCCGCCCACCCCCGCTCTTGCCCCGTGTGTCTATCCCCCTCCCGCCCACCCCCCGCTCATGTCCCGTGTGTCTCTCCCCCTCCCGCTCATGCCCCGTGTGTCTCTCTCCCCCCCCCCACAGCCCCGCTCATGCCCCGTGTGTCTCTCCCTCCCCCCACCCCCCACTCATGCCCCATGTGTCTCTCTCCCCTTCCCCCCACCCCCCGCTCATGCCCTGTATCTCTCTTCCTCCCCCCCCACCCCCGATCATGCCATGTGTCTCTCTCCCTCCTGCCCACCCCCACTCATGCCCCGTGTGTCTCTCTCCCTCCTGCCCACCCCCCGCTCATGCCCTGTGTGTGTCTCTCCCTCCCCCACCCCCCGCTAATGCCCTGTGTGTGACTCTCCCTCCCCCCACCCCCGCTCATGCCCCGTGTGTCTCTCTCCCCTTCCCCCACCCCCCGCTCATGCCCCGTGTCTGTCTTCTGCTCCCCCCGCTCATGCCCCGTGTCTGTCTCCTGTTCTCCCCACCCCCCGCTCATGCCCCGTATCTGTCTCCTGTTCCCCTCATGTGCCGTGTCTGTCTCCTGTTGCCCGCCACGCACCCCGCTCATGCCCCGTGTCCATCGCCTGTTCTCCCCACTCCACGCTCATGCCCCGTGTCTCTCTCCTGTTGCCCCCACCCCCCCACTCATGCCCCGTGTCTGTCTCCTGTTGCTCCTGTTGCCCCCCCACCCCCCCGCTCATGCCCCGTGTCTGCGTCCTGTTCCCCCCCACCCCCCGCTCATGCCCCGTGTCTGTCTCCTGTTCCCCCCACCCGCTCATGCCCCGTGTCTGTCTCCTGTTCCCCCCACCCGCTCATGCCCCGTGTCTCTCTCTTGTTGCCCCCCACCCCCCGCTCATGCCCCGTGTCTGTCTCCTGTTCTCCCCACCCCCCACTCATGCCCCGTGTCTGTCTCCTGTTCCTCCCATCCCCCGCTCATGCCCTGTGACTGTCTCCTGTTGCCCCCCACCCCCATGCTCATGCCCCGTGTCTGTTCTCCCCACCCCCTGCTCATGCCCTGTGTCTGTCTCCTGTTCCCCCCACCCCTTGCTCATGCCCCGTGTCTGTCTCCTGTTCCTCCCACCCCCCGCTCATGCCCCGTGTCTGTCTCCTGTTGCCCCCCACCCCCCGCTCATGCCTCGTGTCTGTCTCCTGTTCTCCCCACCCCCGCTCATGCTCCGTGTCTGTCTCTTGTTCCCCCCCACCCCCCGCTCATGCTCCGTGTCTGTCTCCTGTTGCCCCCCGCTTATGCTCCGTGTCTGTCTCCTGTTACCCCCCACCCCCTGCTCATGCCCCGTGTCTGTCTCCTGTTGCCCCCCACCCCCTGCTCATGCCCCGTGTCTGTCTCCTGTTTCCCCCCACCCCCTTGCTCATGCCCCGTGTCTGTCTCTGTTGTTCCCCCACCCCCCGCTAATGCCCCGTGTCTGTCTCCTGTTCCCCCATCCCCTGCTCATGCCCCATGTCTCTCTCCTGTTGCCCCCCACCCCCCGCACGTTGCCCTGTGTCTGTCTCCTGTACCCCCCCACCCCCCGCTCATGCCCCGTGTCTGTCTCCTATTGCTCCCCCGCTCATGCCCCGTGTCTGTCTCCTGTTCTCCCCACCCGCTCAAGCCCGTGTCCCTCTCCTGTTGCCCCCCACCCCCTGCTCATGCCCCGTGTCTGTCTCCTGTACCCCCCCACCCCCTGCTCATGCCCCGTGTGTCTCTCTCCCTCCCCCCACCCCCTGCTCATGCCCCATGTGTCTCTCCCCTTCCCCTACCCCCCGCTCATGCCCCGTGTGTCTCTCTCCCTCCCCCCCACCCCCTGCTCATGCCCCATGTGTCTCTCTCTCTCCCGCCCACCCCCCCTCATGACCCGCGTGTCTCTCTCCCTACCCCCCACCCCCGCTCTTGCCCCATGTGTCTCTCTCCCTAACCCCCCACCCCCGCTCTTGCCCCATGTGTCTTTCCCCCTCCCGTCCACCCCTGCTCTTGCCCCGTGTCTCTTTCCCCCTCCCGCCCACCCCCGCTCTTGCCCCGTTTCTCTTTCCCCCTCCCACCCACCTCCGCTCTTGCCCCGTGTCTCTTTCCACCTCCCGCCCACCCCCGCTCTTGCCCCGTGTCTCTTGCCCCCTCCCGCCCACCCCTGCTCTTGCCCCCTCCCGCCCACCCCCGCTCTTGCCCCCTCCCGCCCACCCCCGCTCTTGCCCCGTGTCTTTCACCCTCCCGCCCACCCCCGCTCTTGCCCCATGTCTCTTTCCCCCTCCCGCCCACCCCCGCTCTTGCCCCGTGTGTCTCTCCCCCTCCCGCCCACCCCGCGCTCATGTCCCGTGTGTCTCTCCCCCTCCCGCTCATGCCCAGTGGGTCTCTCGCCCCCCCCACCCCCCGCTCATGTCCCGTGTGTCTCTCTCCCTCCCCCCACCCCCTGCTCATGCCCCGTGTGTCTCTCTCCCTCCCCCCACCCCCTGCTCATGCCCCGTGTGTCTCTCTCCCTCCCCCCACCCCCTGCTCATGCCCCGTGTGTCTCTCTCCCTCCCCCCACCCCCCGCTCATGCCCTGTGTCTCTTTCCCTCCCCCCCACCCCCGCTCATGCCCCGTGTGTCTCTCTCCCGCCCACCCCCACTCATGCCCCGTGTGTCTCTCCCTCCCACCACCCCCCGCTCATGCCCCGTGTCTGTCTTCTGCTCCCCCCGCTCATGCCCCGTGTCTGTCTCCTGTTCTCCCCACCCCCCGCTCATGCCCCGTGTCTGTCTCCTGTTGCCCCCCACGCCCCCCGCTCATGCCCCGTGTCCATCTCCTGTTCTCCCCACTCCACGCTCATGCCCCGTGTCTCTCTCTTGTTGCCCCCACCCCCCTGCTCATGCCCCGTGTCTGTCTCCTGTTATCCCCACCCCTGCTCATGCCCCGTGTGTGTCTCTCTCCCTCCCCTACACCCCTGCTCATGCCCTGTGTCTCTCTCCCCTTCCCCCCACCCCCGCTCATGCCTCGTGTGTCTTTCTCCCTACCCCCCACCCCCGCTCTTGCCCCATGTGTCTCTCTCCCTAGCCCCCCACCCCCGCTCTTGCCCCATGTGTCTCTCCCTACCCCCCACCCCCGCTCTTGGCCTGTGTGTCTTTCCCCCTCCCGCCCACCCCTACTCTTGCCCCGTGTCTCTTTCCCCCTCCCGCCCACCCCCGCTCTTGCCCTGTGTCTCTTTCCCCCTCCCACCCACCTCCGCTCTTGCCCCGTGTCTCTTTCCCCCTCCCACCCACCCCCGCTCTTGCCCCGTGTCTGTCTTCTGCTCCCCCCGCTCATGCCCCGTGTCTGTCTCCTGTTCTCCCCACCCCCTGCTCATGCCCTGTATCTGTCTCCTGTTCCCCTCATGTGCCGTGTCTGTCTCCTGTTGCCCCCCACGCCCCCCGCTCATGCCCCGTGTCCATCGCCTGTTCTCCCCACTCCACGCTCATGCCCCGTGTCTCTCTCCTGTTGCCCCCACCCCCCTGCTCATGCCCCGTGTCTGTCTCCTGTTGCCCCCCACCCCCCGCTTATGCCCCGTGTCTGTGTCCTGTTCCCCCACCCCCCGCTCATGCCCCGTGTCTCTCTCCTGTTGCCCCCCCGCTCATGCCCCGTGTCTGTCTCCTGTTCCCCCCACCTGCTCATGCCCCGTGTCTCTCTCTTGTTGCCCCGACCCCCCGCTCATGCCCCGTGTCTGTCTCCTGTTATCCCCACCCCTGCTCATGCCCCGTGTGTGTCTCTCTCCCTCCCCTACACCCCTGCTCATGCCCTGTGTCTCTCTCCCCTTCCCCCCACCCCCGCTCATGCCTCGTGTGTCTTTCTCCCTACCCCCCACCCCCGCTCTTGCCCCATGTGTCTCTCTCCCTAGCCCCCCACCCCCGCTCTTGCCCCATGTGTCTCTCCCTACCCCCCACCCCCGCTCTTGGCCCGTGTGTCTTTCCCCCTCCCGCCCACACTTACTCTTGCCCCGTGTCTCTTTCCCCCTCCCGCCCACCCCCGCTCTTGCCCTGTGTCTCTTTCCCCCTCCCACCCACCTCCGCTCTTGCCCCGTGTCTCTTTCCCCCTCCCGCCCACCCCTGCTCTTGCCCCCTCCCGCCCACCCCCGCTCTTGCCCCGTGTCTCTTTCCCCCTCCCGCCCACCCCCGCTCTTGCCCCGTGCCTTACCCCCTCCCGTTCACCCCCGCTCTTGCCCCGTGTCTTTCCCCCTCCCGCCTACCCCCGCTCTTGCCCCGTGTCTCTTTCCCCCTCCCGCCCACCCCCGCTCTTGCCCCGTGTCTCTTTCCCCCTCCCGCCCAGCCCCGCTCTTGCCCCGTGTCTCTTTCCCCCTCCCGCCCACCCCCGCTCTTGCCCCGTGTCTTTCCCCCTCCCACCCACCCCCGCTCTTGCCCCGTGTCTTTCCCCCTCCCGCCCACCCCCGCTCTTGCCCCGTGTGTCTATCCCCCTCCCGCCCACCCCCGCTCTTGCCCCGTGTGTCTATCCCCCTCCCGCCCACCCCCGCTCATGTCTCGTGTGTCTCTCCCCCCCGCTCATGCCCCGTGTGTCTCTCTCCCCTTCCCCCCCACCCCCCGCTCATGCCCTGTATGTCTCTCTTCCTCCCTCCCACCCCCCACTCATGCCCCGTGTGTCTCTCTCCCTCCTGCCCACCCCCCACTCATGCCCTGTGTGTCTCTCTCCCTCCCCCACCCCCTGCTGATGCCCTGTGTGTCTCTCTCCCTCCCCCCACCCCCGCTCATGCCCTGTGTGTCTCTCTCCCCTTCCCCCACCCCCCGCTCATGCCCCGTGTCTGTCTTCTGCTCCCCCCGCTCATGCCCCGTGTCTGTCTCCTGTTCTCCCCACCCCCGGCTCATGCCCCGTATCTGTCTCCTGTTCCCCTCATGTGCCGTGTCTGTCTCCTGTTGCCCCCCACGCCCTGTGTCTTTCTCCTGTTCTCCCTACTCCGCGCTCATGCCCTGTGTCTCTCTCCTGTTGCCCCCACCCCCCCACTCATGCCCCGTGTCTGTCTACTGTTGCCCCCCACCCCCCTGCTCATGCCCCGTGTCTGTGTCCTGTTCCCCCCACCCCCCGCTCATGCCCCGTATCTATCTCCTGTTGCCCCCAACCCCTGCTCATGCCCTGTGTCTGTCTCCTGTTCCCCCCACCCCCCGCTCATGCCCCGTATCTATCTCCTGTTGCCCCCCAACCCCTGCTCATGCCCTGTGTCTGTCTCCTGTTCCCCCCACCCGCTCATGCCCCGTGTCTGTCTCCTGTTCCACCCACCCGCTCATGCCCCGTGTCTCTCTTGTTTCCCCCCACCCTCCGCTCATGCCCCGTGTCTGTCTCCTGTTCTCCCCACCCCCCACTCATGCCCCGTGTCTATCTCATGTTCCTCCCATCCCCCGCTCATGCCCTGTGTCTGTCTCCTGTTGCCCCCCAGCCCCCTGCTCATGCCCCGTGTCTGTTCTCCCCACCCCCTGCCCCGTGTCTGTCTCCTGTTCCCCCCACCCCTTGCTCATGCCCCGTGTCTGTCTCCTGTTCCTCCCACCCCCCGCTCAAGCCCGTGTCTCTCCTGTTGCCCCCCAGCCCCCGCTCATGCCCCGTGTCTCTCCTGTTGCCCCCACCCCCCGCTCATGCCCCGTGTCTGTCTCCTGTTGCCCCAAACCCCCCGCTCATGCCCCGTGTCTCTCCTGTTGCCCCCACCCCCCGCTCATGCCCCGTGTCGGTCTCCTGTTGCCCCCCACCCCCTGCTCATGCCCCGTGTCTGTCTCTGTTGTTCCCCCACCCCCCGCTAATGCCCCGTGTCTGTCTCCTGTTCCCCCATCCCCTGCTCATGCCCCATGTCTCTCTCCTGTTGCCCCCCACCCCCGCTCATGCCCCATGTCTCTCTCCTGTTGCCCCCCACCCCCCGCACATTGCCCCGTGTCTGTCTCCTGTACCCCCCCCAGCCCCCACTCATGCCCCTTGTCTGTCTCCTGTACCCCCCCACCCCCTGCTCATTCCCCGTGTCTGTCTCCTGTTGCTCCCCCGCTCATGCCCCGTGTCTGTCTCCTGTTCCCCCACCCGCTCATGCCCGTGTCTCTCTCCTGTTGCCCCCCATCCCCTGCTCATGCCCCGTGTCTGTCTCCTGTACCCCCCACCCCCTGCTCATGCCCCGTGTCTGTCTCCTGTACCCCCCCACCCCCTGCTCATGCCCCGTGTGTCTCTCTCCCTCCCCCCACCCCCCGCTCATGCCCCATGTGTCTCTCCGCTTCCCCCTACCCCCCGCTCATGCCCCGTGTGTCTCTCTCCCTCCCGCCCACCCCCCCTCATGCCCCGCGTGTCTCTCTCCCTCCCGCCCACCCCCCGCTCATGCCCCGTGTGTCTCTCTCCCTCCCCCCACCCTCGCTCATGCCCCGTGTCTGTCTTCTGTTCCCCCCGCTCATACCCCGTGTCTGTCTCCTGTTGCTCCCCACGCCCCCCGCTCATGCCCCATGTCTGTCTCCTGTTCTCCCCACCCCCCGCTCATGCCCGTGTCTGTCTCCTATTCCCCCCACACACTCATGCCCCGTGTCTCTCTCTTGTTGCCCCCCACCCCCGCTCATGCTGTCGGAATTGAAACAATATTATGCCTCCTATCGCAACAATTGTATGTGTATTGACCTACGCCAAGTTGTCTAAACATCATATGCGAACAAACTCCACGGCAAGGTCTTGACCTTAGAGAAAGTCATGTAAGTCGCCATCTTGGATTAAGCCGCCATTTTAGGTTCTCTTGTTATATGGAAGTCACCCTGAACATCAAAATGGAGGCCGAATGACATTCTGAGTAAGATTCTGGTCGTTGTGACCTCCGTATACATGAACAATTAATATGCCTGCAGGCCACTTGTCGGGGTCACGAACTGAGACCTTGTCCTACTGTTGACCTATGTGTAAATGTACAACTATATCAGCGAAACTAATCAAAATGCATATATTATAGGATTGACCTGGCAAGGAACCCATAGGCCCGGCTCATGGAATGGTTAACCCGCAAGAGGGTTGGCCAAGGGCTGGACAAACAGTATAAAAGACCCAAGTATTCCAATGTGCGGTCTCTCTCACCAATGCATTGAACTCTCGTTGAAGTTCGTTATGTTACTCTGAGAGCCGAATAGCTATCCGTTTGTCAATTGACTTTGGTAACTGTTGTAGCTTTTAAATAAAGCACTTGTATGTTCTTTGTAACCTGTGTTGGTGTGTTTCTTTCTGAGCTTCCCGGCCTCATATTATTTTTATGTTTCCACAATGCCCTGTGTCTGCTTCCTGTTCTCCCACCCCCCCGCTCATGCCCCGTGTCTGTCTCCTGTTCCTCTTATCCCCTGCTCATGCCCCGTGTCTGTTCTCCCCACCCCCCGCTCATGCCCCGTGTCTGTTCTCCCCACCCCCCGCTCATGCCCCGTGTCTGTTGTTCTCCCCACCCCTGCTCATGCCCAGTGTCTGTCTCCTGCTCCCCCACCCCCTGCTCATGCCCCGTGTCTCTCCTGTTGCCCCCCACCCCCCGCTCATGCCCCGTGTCTCTCCTGTTGCCCCCCACCCCCTGCTCATGCCCCGTGTCTCTCCTGTTGCCCCCCACCCCCGCTCATGCTCCATGCCTGTCTCCTGTTGCCCCCCACCCCCTGCTCATGCCCCGTGTCTGTCTGTTGTTCCCCCACCCCCCGCTCATGCCCTGTGTCTGTCTCCTGTTCCCCCTACCCCCCGCTCATGCCCCGTGTCTCTCTCCTGTACCCCCCCACCCCCTGCTCATGCCCCGTGTCTCTCTCCTGTTGCCCCCCGCATCCCCCCGCTCATGCCCCGTGTCTGTCTCCTGTTCTCCCCACCCCCGCTCATGCCCCGTATCTGTCTCCTGTTCCCCCCATCCCCCGCTCATGCCCCGTGTCTGTCTCCTGTTCTCCCCACCCCCCCGCTCATGCCCAGTGTCTGTCTCCTGTTCTCCCCGCCCCCCGCTCATGCCCTGTGTCTCTCTCCTGTTGGCCCCACCCCCCGCTCATGCCCCGTGTCTGTCTCCTGTTGCCCCCCGCTCATGCCTCATGTCTCCCTCGTGTTCCTCCCACCCCCGCTCATGCCCCGTGTTTCCCTCGTGTTACCCCCACCCCCTATGCTCATGCCCCGTGTCTCCCTCGTGTTCCCCCCACCCCCCGCTCATGCCCCTTGTCTCTCTCCTTTCCCCCCCCACCCCGGCTCATGTCTCGTGTGTGCCCTGTACCCCCCCGCTCATGCCCCGTGTCTCCCACGTGTTCCTCCCCACCCCCCGCTCATACCCCGTGTCTCCCTCATGTTCCTCCCCACCCGCTGCTCATGCCCCGTGTCTCTCTCGTTTTCCCCCCACCACCGCTCATGCCCCGTGTTTCCCTCCTTTTCCCCCCACCCCCTGCTCATGCCCCGTTTGTACCCTGTTCCCTCTCACCCCCCGCTCATGCCCATGTGTCTCCCCTGTTCCCCCCCCGCTCATGCCCTGTTGTGTTCTTTATACACGCCGCCTTCCCTTTCCATGGTGGCCATCTTGGTAAAAGATTTTCCTTCCTACACCGGGACGCCACAGGCGTCCCGGTGTAGGAAGGAAAATCTTTTTGTTTTTTTTACCACCCGGCGTTCCCACTTTGAGGACATAAGAGGTTAGTGGTCTTCATCTATTGAAAAGGATGTTATGGTGACGTTGCACTAATAAAAACCAATGAAATTCAGTGAAAAAAACTTTGTTAAAGGGACGTTATGGTTCCAAGTAAAACCGAAAAACCCTTGAAATTCGCCAGTTATGGTAAGCTAAGCAACCATAACTCGCGCCACCACTGTGCACTGCTAAGACTAACACCCAGGACATCAAAGATGACATCAGATGTCTGGCTCACTCTTTTTTCTTTTGCTGACATATCTAGGCCACATGGTTTTCTTCAGTAACAGTCAGAAACTAAAAAATGTTATTTTATTTGTAGACGTATCCTTCAAGTAGGTTCTTACAGTAATTCCCTTAGAGTCCAGTCACATCATATGAAACATATACATACGGAAAGACACAATCTTGAAAGACAGCAATCCTTTTTGTGCATAAAGATAATCAATAGACTTATGAGTACTTTGATAGTTCTGTTTTATTTTTTATGGCTGTACTTTCCCTGTGGGTCCAATCACATCAAGTGATACATATACATAGGGTAAATAGCAGCTTTGAAACAGAGCAATCATTTATTTGCATGAAAATAATCAGTTAAGTTATGAATTGTTTCTGCTACTACTTGTGCTTTTTTGCTAACTTCACTTTCCCTGAATATACCCATATTGGTATGTGTCTTTGTGTTTTGTCTATAGTAATGCAATTATGTAATACATGGGTTTTATTAGCTATGTATTACATATTTCACAGTACACAAAAATCTATTAAGAAAACAATTATCATTTCATCATTCAACATATTAACATTACGAATATTATACCTTCATCTTGTACGCTGCACACAATGTTATGTTTCTGTATGAGTAGCTTAGTATACTAGATAGAACCCCATAATAGAATGCTATTTATATCAATGCATTGTTCAATGCACTAATTAGGGTATGATATTTATTTCAATGATCCTTGACACTTGTTTCGCAACATTATAATAAGAATCCCTTGTACACATATTTCATGAAAAGTACATACACATGTGATGTCATCAATGACATTTGTGATGTCATCTTTGATGTCCTGGGTGTTAGTCTTAGCAGTGCACGGTGTTGGCGCGAGTTATGGTTGCTTAGCTTACTATAACTGGCGAATTTCAAGGGTTTTTTGGTTTTACTTAGAACCATAACGTCCCTTTGACAACGTTTTTTCACTGAATATATATATATATATATATATATGAGTGTAACCTCGGCCAGAGTAAGCTACTGTGCTTAAGGGCAATTTTTACTAACCTGGTAAATACCAAGCTGCTGTAAAGACCAGTACCAAATAGAGAAGCCAGCCTCTCTGGAGGTTTAAAGACTAAATCCTGAACAAAAATAAAACACTAAGGGGGTAATTCATAGAATTCGGCACACAAGTGGTGCACGCGGCTGGCACACAGTGTGCGCGTGTCGCAGTCTGCGCCAGCCGCGTGCACCAAAACCCATTTCAGCGCACAGCGTATTCATGGATTTCAACATTCATAATCAGCCGTGGCGCAGAGTGTCGCAGCGACCCTGCAGCAGCCCCAGTTACGCCCCCAACCCCGCCCCGTGCGCCATGACCAGCGCATAAATCCAGTACATGGCGCAAAGGCCAGTGGACCAGCATACAGCCCCGCAACCATGAAAACGTGTGCAAAACTTCCCGCGCACGCCCCATAATACACGTACCCCTCCCACGGTAGCGAAAACGTGTGTAAAACTCCCCACGCACCCCTCAGAATACACGTACCCCCTCCCGCGTCAGCGAAAATGCGTGTAAAACTCCCTACACACCCCTCTGAATACAAGTACCCCGCTCGCGTCAGGTAAATAGCATAGAAAAAGAACCCCCCCTGTGGCGTGGGATACCTGTGGGGCATGCCCAGGGTGGATGGGTTGCCTGCGTGAATTTGGGGGATGTGCGTGAAATATCACACGCGATAGGCCTTGGCCGAGGGGGTATGTGTATTCAGATGGGTGCGCAGGATGTTTTACACGTGATAGGCCTTGTGCGAGCGGGGTACGTGTATTCAGAGGGGTGCGCGGGATGTTTTACATGCGATAGGCTTTGTGCGAGTGTGGTACGTGTATTTTGGGGGTTCGCCTGGCGTATCACATGCGACAGGCCTTGGCCGAGTGGGATACGTGCATTCAGAGGGGTGCGCAGGATGTTTTACACGCGATAGGCCTTGTGCGAGCGGGGTACGTGTATTTCGGGGGTGCGCGTGAAGTATCACACGTGATAGGCCTTGGCCGAGCGGGGTAGGTGTATTCAGAGGGGTGCGCGGGATGTTTTACACGCAATAGGCCTTGTGCGAGCGGGGTACGTGTATTCTGAGGGGTGCACATTGAGTTTTACATGCGTTTTCACTGCCGCGGGTGGGGTACGTGTATTCTTGGGGTGCCCCAACGCGAATTGGAAGTGTGTGTGTCCTCCCAGGTGTGCCCTCTCCCCCCTCCCCAGCCCCCCAGCCAGCCCACATGTTACCATGCACAAGTGAGCACCAACACATGTCCCCCTGCACCCCCACCCACCCAGCAGTGACAGGCACCTGCACCCCCACCCACTGCCAGCATGCCCCGACTCATGTCCCCCCCCACCCACTCACCCACCCAGCAGTGACAGGCACCTGCCAGCAGGCCCCAACTCTTGTCCCCCACCCAGTCACCCACCCAGCAGTGACAGGCACCTGCCAGCAGGCCCCGACTCATGTCCCCCCACCCACTCACCCACCAGCAAGGAGTGTTACACACCTTTTTGCTGCCGCAGGAGGGGTACGTGTATTCTGGGGGTGCGCGGGATGTTTTACATGCGATAGGCCTTGTGCGAGCGGGGTACGTGTATTTTGGGGGTGCGCGAGACGTTTTACACTCGATAGTCCTTGGCAGAGCGGGGTACGTGTATTCGGAGGGGTGCACAGGGAGTTTTACACGTGTTTTCGCTGCCACAGGAGGGGTACGTGTATTCCTGGGGTGCCCCAACGCAAATTGGCAATGTGTGTCCTCCCAGGTGTGCCCTCTCCCCCCTCCCCAGGCCCTGCAGGCAGCCCACAACACAGGTGACTACCCTGCACCCCTGGCTATGCCCCGCAGGCAGCTCATCCACCCTGGCCATGCCCCCCAGCCCGCCCACATGTCACCATGCACAAGTGAGCACCAACACATGTCCCCCTGCACCCCCACCCACCCAGAAGTGACAGGCACCTGCCAGCAGGCCACGACTCATGTTCCTGCACCCCCACCCACCCAGCAGTGACAGGCACCTGCCAGCAGGCCCCGACTCATGTCCCCCCCACCCACTGACCCACCCAGCAGTGACAGGCACCTGCCAGCAGGCCCCCGACTCATGTCCCCCCCACCCACTCACCCACCCAGCAGTGACAGGCACCTGACAGCAGGCCCCGACTCATGTCCCCCAGCCACTCACCCACCCAGCAGTGACAGGCACCTGCCAGAAGGCCCCGACTCATGTCACCCCCCCCAACACATCATCACGATCCACAATCATGGGCCTTATGGCCACCCAAATCACACCCCATGCCACCCCAGTCCAAACACACAACCAAGTATTACATCCACTCCACATTGAAATCCCCATCACATGATACATCCCAAATGGCAAGTATGCACATCAACACATTTCCGTCACACACACACAATGGGTGCATGTGATTGAGAAAACACACATTGTGACATGAATGAAACCAAAGAGAGAATACCACACATTGAAGTATGAAATAAAAATGTATTAAACACAAAAGCAAGGGAATTAAATGAAACAAACAATAATGGAAATGATTAAGAAAAAGCTGCATGTCCAAAATATAAAATAAAAATGTGTGAAAGCAGAATCCAAATCAATCCAAAAGCACCTGGGTCCAAAGTGTCTGTCTGTCAAAACAAATCCAAAGTGAAAAAATAAGACAAAACCATTGATCCATGGAACAAAAAAAAAAGTGAAATCCAGTGTTGAACTATATACAAAGTACAAATCCAGGGTCCATGAGCCCAACCATAGAAAGGAAACCTACAAAAAACCCCTACCTAATGAACAACTATATACAAAAAGGTGGGGCATTGTCCAAGCACCCCAAAAGAAATAAAAACAGAAAGGAAACCTAACACTAATTAACTATATACAATGGCAGCGGGCAAGTCCTACGGCTCACTCTGTGATGTCACGGGCCAGGGTATCATCGAACTCCATGTTGATGTCCCGGAGGCGGGCCTCTCCCCCGGCCCTGAGGTCTCCCAGGGATGCAGTCATGGCCTGTTCCAACTCCCTGCGAGTTGCCTCAAGGCACTCAGCCCGCCTCAACGCCCTGCGCATGGAGAACTCCGCCCTGAACATAGTGAGCCGTGCCTCTTCCGCCTGCCACTGCTCCGCATCTATCCGCTGGCCCAACTGTTGCCACACGGAAGACACTCCCATTCCAGGATCCTCCTGCCCTCCGGCCGATGCCTGCCCATCTGATGTTGATGGCCCTGAGCCATCATCGCTCCCACCTTGAGCCTGCTGCTGCTGTCTATATGCCCTGCCCGATGATGCCGGCACATCCTCCATCTGCTGGCCTCCCGTTGGTGGGGTGTCCACCCCTGCTGGACCTTCGACTCCCGACTGTGGCAGGGATGTGATCTTCACCAAGCTGTCTGCGTTGGTTGGGCCAGGTCCACAGGGGGCCCTGGTGGAATCTGGGCCAGAAGACGGCAGGGAGAACGACTGGCGCATAGTCTCCACAGAGGAGGAGAGGGCCGCCAGAGTGCTCGACACATGTAGGAACCCTCCGACCATGGCCCCTCCCAACTGTGCTACGTTGACACGCAGTTCTTCATGATGGCGTGCGTGGTCCCCCCAGGAAGCACGCACGTCATCACGAATGTCACGCGTGCACAACACGACACCAATGAGGACGGACCCCATACGGTCATGATTCTCCTCTTCCGCAGGTAGTGGAGTGCCAGATGACATGGGCCTCACTCGTACCTGCAGACGGGCCTGTGACGGGGCATCCCTGCTGGTGCAATGTGGTGCAGTCACAGGGTCAGGAACAGTGACATGCACAGGCCCCTCTGCGGCGACCTGTGCTGCCTCCTGCCCCTGGCCCTGGACTGCACCACTTGCACCAGTGGAACCACCCCCACCAGGCCCCATGTGCGGCTCAGTAGCGGCCTCTTCCCCTGTGTAGACCACCCACCTGGATGGCTCTGCGCTGTCATCCGCCATTGCAAGCCCTTGTGGGGGCTCACCCAGTCTTTCTGCTGCAGCCGTAGTGGCGGACGTGGCACCAGTCCCCTCGCTCCCGGATGATGGTAATTCCTGGGAGTGTGGCTGGGCCTTGTGTTGCCGGCCGGTGGAGGCATCCCCGCTGCTTTGCTCAACAGCGCCATCTCCGCCCTCTTCTTCACTCGACACTGTGTAGAGGGAGACATAGAACACAAGCATCAGGATACTGTACAATAGTCCCCTAGACAGGAAGCAATAGCACATGAGTGGCACTGTCAAACGTCACTTCCATCCTGTCCCTCCACAACACATGGGTCAATGCAGGCAACAAACATGCAGAAACAGGCACGGCGCATGCAGTCAACATTAGCAACCATGTTCAAGGGCCTCTATTGACATTTTTATTGTCTTCAAACTCACATGCATCATGGGTCATACTGATCCCATACACACCTGAGGCTCATGCATCTGGCCTCGTACACCACAGACACAGTGGATACAAGGATGACTAGACTGCATCAGTGAATCAACACATCTTCACGGACATGTCTCATGCATCCATGGTATTTCTAAGTCACACACACACACACTACTCAGACACACAGACATGTACACCATACATGTCCATGACAGCAGCACCCATCTCTCACACCCCATCCATGTCCAAGAACATAGACATGCATGCATTCATGTGTGCATTCCACATGCTGCTCCCCATGTTGCATTGTAACACATGCACTATCCATGTGGTTCACGCATGACTGGTCTCACATGCAGCACCATGATGTCCCTGCACACACACACATCCATACATGGCCTATGTCACACATACAGGCAAGTAGCTGACTACCAGCACACTGCAACATGCCCGGTTTCACACAGCAATGCATGGCCACGTGTGCACCCACACATACATTTGCACAGCATGCTTCCCAACACATACACCATCGATGTGTCTCACACTTGATAGGAATCACATGTGGCAGGTTCACGTCCCTGTACATACGCAGCCATACATATCCCTACAAAGACAAATGTGCAAGTATGCATGTACACTTACCGCTCAACTCCAGACGGGTCTGCCTCTGAAGGATCTGGACCTGGAGCGCTGGGCTTATGCGTTCCAGGACCCTCATCTGGATGTTGGTCAGGCTGACCCGGCACCCCTCTGCATCCTCTGCCTTCAAGAGGCGCCGGGCCTTGCTGAGGGTCCTGGACCCAAAGTCCTCCCAGCGCTTCCGGACATGTTTGATGTCGCGGGTTGCCACCCCCTCCGTGTTGATGGCAACCACTGCGTCCTCCCAGATCCTCTCCCGTCCTTCCTTGTCGGCACGCGATGGTGTGAAGAGGGCATCATAATGCCCCAGGACTTGCTCCACCAGGATACCAACTTCCTTATTGCTGAAGCTGGTAGCCCTCTGCCTCTCTGGCTGGGGGTCGCCAGTGGTCTCAGATGGTGTTTGCCCCGACATGGCGACCCCCGAGGCAGGTGTGGGTGGGCAGCTGGGGCTGGGCTGTGGAGCGATGGTATAACAGTCGAGAGTCTTCTGTTCCAGCAGGGGTGGACACAGCAACTGGACCCCTCGAGATGGCTGACGTGCAGGCACCAAATAGCAGGGCACGTGGGCAGCAGGCAGGCAGCAGCAGGTGGGAGCGTACTCGGGATTCTGGGGGGGGCAGGAAAATGGCCTTCTGGGCAGGAGCGTGGTCTTCTGTGTGTTGTCGCGTGGCCAGCTTGATACAGAGTGATTTGGCACATGAAAAAACTGCACGTCAGTGAGTAATTCGAGGAAAGGCCCTTAGCGCGTAAGCACATCTGTGACGTTATGCGCACGCATGTTTCCCTCATGACGGGTGCATAGTGATTCAGCACGTGAAAAAAACAGCACGTCCGCGTGTTAATGCGTGTAATCCGAGGAAAGGGCCTAAGCGCGAAAGTGACGTGATGCACGCGGGCGTTTCCCTCAGCACGGGTTAAAGTTGAGCGGGGCCAGCAGTTCGCTGTATGTGCCTTTCGTGGAGACCGACGTGTGTGTTGCTACTTCGTGTGGTTTTATGCGCCATCACAACTTCACAGCTATCAAGGAAGTATCTCTTTTTTCGCGGGGGTATTGGCTATGGGTGTTTTTCATTATCACGCTAGTCTGATGGTGAGTCGCGCACGCTATTTTTCCCACTGCGGGTGCCCTTGTGTATCGCGTACCCATTTTCGAGGTCATAGTAGCCTGCATGTCCCACACGTACGTGTTTTTCATGTCCCTGGGTGCCACCGCATACTGCGGTAGGTTAATTCCACACACGTGGGCTACTGGCGGTTGCGTGCACGGTTTACCTGCAGTTTTGGGGTGCCTGAGCATTGCGTGACCCGTCACTTTATCACAGGGGTCACATACAGCCTTGCAGGTACAGGGGTGCTGTTAACGTCTTGTATCCCAACCCCTTCACCCCAATTGCCCAGGACAATTGTCGTGTATACCTCCCATTGGCACTACTCCATCTGTGCCGGCACTACTCCATCTGTGCCATGGCTGGGAGGCCACGAAAGGTGAGGGGTGCCTCAGCTGGGCGTACTCCACATGGCGGGCGTGGTCAGGGACGTGGCCAGGGTGACCAGGGAGTAGGGGGACTACAGGGTGTCCAGGGTGGCTGCAGAGGGGGAACAGGCAGGGGTGCAGCAGCTCGGCATGATGTTGTGCCATGTGTTGGTGCAGTTATGCCACCACCCCCTGCGGCTCCAGGAGATGCCGTTCTTGCATCTGACACTGGCGCCCATGTGACCCGGCAGTCCGTTTCATCAACTGCCACGGGCCCAAGGGTAGTGGTAGCTGCAGGTGTAGCTGTGGACACCACCACCCAGGCTCAGGGTCTGCCAGCGCAGGCTGCGTTGGCACTTGAAGAGTCCATGGCAGAATCCCAGGTGGTCAGGAGGCACACTGTAGGTGCACGCAGGGCTGCCCTGACCGAGGCAAGTGTCCCATGCGGCAACAATGTCATCTGCTGCCTCGACCAGCCGGGTGCTGGCAAGTGCAGGGGCAGATGCAGCCGACAACAACCCGGTTGTGAGTCTACCAACCAGGACAGTCCCGGTCAATGACCCTGGTACAGCTGATGTTGCTGCGCAGGGTCCATTCCAGGGCACCCAGCAGCCACTGACGCACTCCATGTTCCACCTGCCACTCCCTCGGCTCATTCCACCAGCGCCACTGCCCATACTGATCAGGGCGGCATTTGCTAGGGTCCAGACCAGCGTCCAAGAGGAGGAAGGTTGCACCTGCAGTACAGGCTGGGACCCCAGACACAGCTACGGCCTCCGGCACGTCGAGGAAGAAGCCTTTCGGCAAGCAGGAACTGGACTTCCTCGTGGACTATGTATGGGACCACAGCCGTGACATGCTAGTGGGGCCGAATTGTCAAACTACAGCTGCCCATCGTGATACCCACTGGAAGCAAGTTGTGGAACATGTGAGTGCATTCAGCCATGAGGAGCGCACGGCGCAAGAGTGCAAAAAGTGTTGGAATGACCTCAAACGCAGCGCTAAGGCGAGGCGTGCCTCAAATTACAACATGACTCTGGTGACTGGCAGTGGGCCGGCATCTGAGGAGGAAGACCTCACTCCGTATGAGTCACTCGTTGCAGGGAGTTCATACCACCAGAATTGGTCAAAGGAGTGGGAGAGATGCAGGACTTTGATGCCCAGTCCAGTGAGTGTTGTTGCATGTTTGTCGAGGCCATGTGTGTTTTACTTGTGTGATGTGTTGTGCATGACTGGCACTACATGTCATGTGTACATGGTTTTCATGTGCAAGTCATGCAATGCTTCACTGATGCATGCCTGCTGTGCAGGATGGTGGACATGTAGAGCAGATGGGGACTGTCCTCATCACCACACTTGCACCCTACTCGCATGCTAGTCACCCGGATGCCCCTCCAGTCCATGTTCTCACTCACTGGCCCTTCTGCATGTAGCCTGGGGTGTCCTTCCTCTCAGCACTGGGACTATGTCATTGCATGACTGATGTGCATGTGTCCTCTGCCTGCATGTGGGTACTCCACGTAGGCATGTTCCCTTGCCCCTCCACCCCCCCCTGCACCCCAATTTCACCATTGCACTGGTGTGCATCATTTTGCCGTGATGCAATGCCCTGTTCAAGCCTCCTGTGTACGTGCAAACTTCCACCAGCCAACCGGCCAGACACATGCAATGGGTTACATCCTCTGTCCTTCATGCAGGCTGTCTCACTTGGACTGTGCAGATGGCAGATGCTCCACGGGGACATGAGTGCCCATTCATGCTCCATGTGCATTCCATGCATGCCCCTATGTGTCCTTGACTGGATGATCATTGTAGTATGTGTCCAGGGTGACCTACATTTCATGGCATTTCATCAGCCTTCGCATGCCCACTCTGGCTCAGTCCTGCGTCCCACACATGTTTAGGGTGTGACAGTCTGTGTGGTGCACAGGCCTCAACCTGTTTCAGGCCCACTGACTCTGTCCAACTGGTTTAGTGTCTTCTGCACACATGGGTGTACTACTGAGGGTTCATCATGTGTCCTGCTTACTGTCCCATCATCATCTGCTGTGTTGTCAGTTGACTCCGATGATGCAATTGATGCTAGTCAACACTGTCTGCCAATACACAGGTCTCTGGTCATCCTCTTGATACCATGCAAGCCGTCCCTGCATTTCCACTTAGGGGGAGGGGTGGTTTGCTTGTAGCCATGCAACCCATTGCACATGATGCCTGAACTTGCCCTTGCACTGCCTTCACATATATTGATGCACATCATGATGTACTTGTTCATGTAGATAGTGGGTAACGTACACATGTACTCTACTGCATCAACCCACTTCTGAGCCGTGTTACACCGTTCTACATGCCAACTAACTGATGCCTTGTCAAAGTGACCTTGCATGCATGGAAGGTTCTCAGGTGTGTGCGTGTGTGTTGCTTCTGATATGTGTACTGATGTTATTTTTCTCCACTTTTCGGATGATGACGCAATGGAGCCAGAAGATGGTGTTGTCATGCCAGGCACAGGGTTGTTATCACAACAGCAACCCGGCACAAGTAAGGGTCGTGGGATGGTAGACCACGAGAACCCACATATGTTACAGACCATCTTGTCTATGGCTGGCAATGAGTCCAGCCCAGATGACCACTCTGACGTCATGTCGAGTTGGATGTGCGTCAGGGGTGAGTGATTCTGATGTGGATGCTCCTCTGTCCGCGACACCTGCACTGAGATGCCAGACGGTGGTGGGACCTCCGCCTGTGATGGATCGGGACACAGGGTCACCCTCCAAACCAGTCACTGATGTGCCTGGGACGTCACGTCGACGGGGGAATGTAGTCCTGCAGCCATGGGTGGTGCCGACCCGACAAGGACGGCTGGTCCTTGGGACCCGCAGGTGTCAAGCCCAGCAACGCGGTGGCCGCGCACCACCGAGGTATACTGAGTGGGAGCAAGACATGACTGCCAATTCAGAATGCCAGGGGGAAGCAATGGAAAACATCGGATGTGAGCATGGAGCGTGTGGCCCAATCCGTGCTCCCCACTGCTAGGCAGGTGCTTCTCCAGCAGCGGATGGCACAGTCCACGGGCCGCCCCTCAGGCTGGGCATGGCGGTCTCAGAAAGTCCATGCCAGGCTGAAATGTTGTCTTTGCATCAAGCAATTGCTGCTCACGCAGAGGCACACATGGAGGCCCTTGGGGGCCGAGTATGAGTCCCTCAGATCCACTCTGGGTGTCCTCTTGATGTCCCAGAGGGTGCGGTCAGAGGAGAGGTTTGAGCAGCTTGAGCGTACCATCTCAGCTGAGCTACGTGCTTGCCGGGAGGTGCATGAGATTTCCAGCCAGGCCATGCACGAAGAACTCTGTGTTACACGCGTTACCTTGCAAGAGGAAGCACGTGTATCATGGGAGGTTTTGCATGCTGACCTACGTGTAATCGCCACACAGCACCAGGCTCACCCGTCCAGCAGACTTGCTGCCGACGAGGGGCAAGCTGCGCCTAGGCGTGGCTGGGCTCCTGTGCCAGGTCAACCTTTTCAGGAAGAGGCTGACTCGGACGACTAGATATCTCCCACACAGGTTGGGCTGTGCAGGCGTTGAGCCCATGGAGGTTTTTTTTTTGTCTCAACATCATCGCATGTGGATGTTGCGGTGCACCCTGTACCTCCCCCCTCCTGGGTGCCCCCCCCCCCCCCGGGTCATATGCAGCCATTTTTGATTTTAGTTTATTTAGTTAATATTGACTATTTGATAGTTATTTTAATTAGGTTATGTAGGTTGTTCATGGTTAGTTAAATTAGTTAATAGTTTAATATTGTTTGTCTATTGTGCATTCTGTGATGGTTTGGTGCTTTGTGACTTTTGAAAGCATCCACTGTCTGTTCCAGCTGGGCCCTTCAAGCTTGTTTCGTGTATGTGTTTACAGCTTGGGGTCCTGACTCACATAGGCCACTCCTGCTTCACTTATCCATGGGCTTGCTAGGATGGTTCTGTGTAACAAACATTTACACAAGGGCTTTGGACTTTTGTCATAACTGTGGCCTGTCTGCTGCTGCACTACTTGTGTTACCACCCCTAGTGGGGATTTGTAGCATTTTATCCACCCCATGTCTATAATCAATTTGGGTGAGTACGTGATTGATGTCTCCATTAATTGTATATGTGCTTCATGCCCTTCATGCTGTAGACAGTAGCCTGCACCCTTGGCCTGTCAAAGTCACACTGATGGTGGGAGGAGTTTGGATGTAGGTCTGTAACCTGGCCCAGTTACAACCAGCATGAAGACACACACAAAGGGAACTTTCAAGCCTTATTAATATCTTTTATGCCCTTTTTGCAGAAAAATTAGCCTCCACCCTACCTTTGCCAGCAGACACATGGACGAGTAATCCTGATGACTGGCCACGTTCGGTGGTGCAGATGTGTGCACAAGCAGAAGCACAGGGCTTGTGCTCAGACATCCGACAGAAGCAGACGTGTTTCCAGGAGCTCCAGGCAAGGTGAGCAGCACAAGGGCCAACTCTGCAGCCAACCTTCCACCAGGCCACTTGCACATGCATGCTAAGTAGCACCAGTGCTGGGGAGCTTTGCCAGGCATTGTTGGAGAAGCGCACAGTACAGCTGACATGCGTTGAGGGCCAAATGCAAAGTGGCTTTACAAGTTGTTAGGGGCACACGCAGGGGCCATCGAACATATCCTTGAGTACCCCCAGATTTGTGTGCAATGCATATCATTTGCATGTGCAAATTGCCACCTGCCACCTGCACTACCTATTGAAATCCACGGCTGCCAGAACACAACTTGTACTGAAGTTGCACCTCGCTATACGCGTGTAGCAGCTCGCCCAGGGACCATTGTATCATGTGTGATTCTTGACGCATTGGTCTTCCATTTGCCGCGCGCCCACATGCGCCCGCCTTACTGCATTGACAGTGTATGAACCATGAGGGGGCCAATCTAACGTATGGGTACAAAGCAGCAGACCGGAGTGTTTATTTGCACTCTCTTTGCTGCATTGAACTGCTCCTGGTACCAGACCTGAGAGTGCGCAGGCAGGAGGCCAGCACTCACCCCAGAGATAAGTCTCTGTTTGGCTTGCATTTGACTCATTTGGTACAATGTGCATGATGAACATGTTTTCTCAGATTGAGTATGTGTTATTGTGAATAGTATTTTGACTACTTTCCCTTGCCAATCCGACTCCCCTCTCCTGCTCCTCTTTCCAGTTATCCTGCATACCAATGACGGTCCAAACAACATATCCCTGACCCTCCTTCCCTGCCAGGGTCTCAGAGGCCTGTGTAAGTTTGACCTTGTAGGTGCCCAGACCACGGATGGGGTGGTTGGTTCGTGCCACTCCTGTGGCTGGACACCGGAGCTGTGACACTACTGATCAGTTGTTGCATCCTCATTGAATGTTATTTACCGTAAATGGTACCCATCCTGTAGGTCCATTGTTCAACTGTGCTACCTTGGTTGTTCTATCATTGTGCTTGTACATGTGCTTTGACATTTCCTGCTACTTCAAGTCATCTACTGGAGACTCTTCTTGTGTTTTTTGGTGCCTACAGGCTTTTTCCCTGGTTTGTGGGTTTGGCTCCTTGGAGTTCTCTGCGATTTGGTATTTTTACCAGTCAAGGTGGCCTCTGAGGGGGTTGGACCCTATTTACATGCAAGCTGGAACATGGAGAACAAGGGGTAGGGTGATCCTGTA
Organism: Ambystoma mexicanum; assembly: GCF_040938575.1. Taxonomy (NCBI): domain Eukaryota; kingdom Metazoa; phylum Chordata; class Amphibia; order Caudata; family Ambystomatidae; genus Ambystoma; species Ambystoma mexicanum. Next base: position 1,177,767,808 of record NC_090935.1, on the reverse strand, counting down.
GCCAGGTGGACTTGAAGGAAGAAGGCTACATACCCCAGACACAGTTGTTCAGAAGGTCACAGTGATGTGTAAATGAGGGAGGGCCTTTTGCTGTTGGACAGTTGGCTTGGGCTACAGTGTTTTGGGCACTCTGACATTGTAATTGTGGGATACTATCTACATGATGTGTTGTGTTGGTCAATCCCTGTTCCTGTGTTGTCTTTACTTTTCAGGCGTCAGGGGATTGGTGTGGTTTGACATGCTGGGGTGTTCACATGGACAATGTTCACATGTGATGTGTACAGGACACTGAGGGTCACTTTATTTCACATGCATATATTGAGTGCATGTCCCTAATGACACACACAGTTGCACAATGATCCACCACACATACAACCACCCTTCCATGGCCAGAGATGCACACAGATTGCATTCTCGGGCCCGCTGTGTCCCTGCAGCACATGATCTATTACCATTTGGGTATCCTGTACATGCGTCATTTGGTTATTGATTTGATTTGTCATTTTCATGTGATGCTCAAGGTGTATCTGCAACACAATGGCTGATCAATGTGCTGTGTGCTGAGCAGTGTGTTGCAGGAGACACACACACAGCACACGGGTTTGGGAGTAGGGATTTTGCCATGCCCAATGTGCATGTGAACAGGCATTCAGTGTTGTGTTAATGCTACGACTGGTGGAAAGCATTTGTGTCTGACTTTATATGTGTGGGAGGTTGTTGGTCAGTCAGTTCATCTGATTCCATGTCAGGCATCATTGTCTCGTGCCAGTTTTCATTTTGACATGTCACTTCGTATCTTATTGGTCATGTGTTGGCCTTTTGCTATTGCATGCCATGTCATGGTGTGGCAGACAAGGGTGATGTGGGTTGGGAGGGTTTGGGTGACATACCAGGGATTGTGATGGCCTGTTTTGCAGTGGGGTGTGATACACACCTTGCATGTGTTCCTTTTGGTCACACAGAATTGGTTATGTTTAAGTAGCTAGGGATGCACACAATGTAGCACTTCTGTGGCAACATTCTCAGGGTGGTAAGGTTGTGACAGTTGACTGTCTCTTTGTCAACATCGATTGTCACCTGGTATGTGCCAGGCTTGTGTGCACTCCGCAGGGGTGGGAGTAGGTGAAAAATGTGACCACAAGCTGGGTCTGGGCTGCCTCACCACATGCCCCTTTCCCCTCCCATGGGCAGCGCCTGTGCCTGTGGTTGGGGATGTGGGGGCACCACCATGTCCACCGGTACGTCCCGCCGTGTGCAACATTGTGCCGGACACATACTGCCACAATGATCCTGCACACTACTGGGGGTGCATATAGTAGCTGGCCGCCGGAGCGGTCAAGGGAGCGGAAGCATGACTTGAGCACACCGAATGTGCGCTCCACTATGCCCCTGGTTGCAATATGGGCAGCGTTGTATCTTACCTGGGGTGGTGTGGTGGGGTTCTGGATTGGCGTCATCATCTAGTTGTTCAGAGGGTAGGCACTGTCCCCTGGGGAGGTGATAATGGTTGTGATTATTGGGGTTTGTGTATTTGGCTGTGTGTGACATGCATGCATGTGCACAGGCATTTGTACTCATCTAGGAGCCATGTGTCGCCATGCTGCCCAGCTTCCAGGGCCCGGCTCAGGGCGGACATTCTGTATATGAAACTGTCATGGGTAGAGCCAGGGTAATTTGCATAGACAAAGGTGATGATTCTCTTTGCATCGCATACGACCTGCACCTTATTGGAATGCCAGTGCTTGCGGTTTCGATAGATGTAATGGCCTGCCTTTCTGCGGATGTTCTGGGCATTAATATGTGCCTGCGGACTGAGGGGCGCGCAGTGATGATTGCCAACACCTGGTAGGCAGCGTGGCTGCGTGGCCTGTGAGACCCCCCCCACTATGGCAATTGACCGCTGAAATGACCCAGTGGCCAAAAAATACAGGACATTGAGCACCTTCTCCAAGGGGCTCAATGCTTGGGAGCACCGGGTGGGTGATGTAAGGTAATTTTCCCACTCCCTGACCAAGTCTAGGATGATATGGGGTGGAAACCTATACCTGCCATAGACCTGATCGTCAGACATCCCAAAAAGGCTAGTCCGGGGAAAAGAAATTCAGGCCCTGGCTATTCTCCTCCTCCTGTGGTGTCCCACGATCAGTGCTGCGACAAATGGGGCATTCAGCTTAGCTGGATATACGTGTTTGTTGTTTGCGCGCACTTTTATACTGTGCGCTGGGACGCTTCCGCCTGCCTTCGTGTGGCAGATGTGGTGACGCCTATGCGTGTCTTTTGGCATACGCGGGTTTACCGTATTCGATTCCATGAATATGTGCTGTTTGCGTGCGTGTGGGCGTTCCGTGTATTTCCCTGCAGTACTTCCCCAGTTACGCCTTATTTTTCACGCGTTGTTCCCCATTCGGCGCGTTATGCCCCATGTCCCGCCCCCTTTTTGGTGTGTGCGCCGACGTTGTGTGCTTTCCCTGTGCGCGTCGCGCACACCGTTCGGGATGTTGCAATGACGTGTGCGCCCGTGTGTGCCATGCACGGATTTGGCGCACATCCTGGGGAAAACACGTGCAGGCCCTTCCTTGAATCGCACGTGTGTGCGTGCGCTTGCTTTTTCACGCTTGCACCAGGTTGCGCTGAGATTTTCGGTGGATATTTGTTCCATGCATTGGCCCCAAAATGAAGTGACACGAAGTGACACAAAGCCTGGATTATGAATGGAATGCCTACAGCAATAGGAGGCAAAGATGGAGACTCACCTGAAAACCGCCCTCTAGGGCATAGAGAAATCCAGAGCTACATATGTTGAAAGTAAAAATAGCAGCAAAACTTTGCCACAGGGATCAAAGCCATCTGTTCATACTGGAAATAAATAAAGCGGCAAAGGAACTCCATTAGAGTGCTGTTTCCAAGTGACAAAGGGTTACTAACCTCATCCCCGCATTAACGAGCCACTGCATAAAATGAGTCTGTAAAGTGAGTACTAGAATACTAGCAGCAGCTCCGCCCTGGAAAGGTAAAGGGGCATTTGTAAACTCATGCATAATATGGAAATGACTCCCATTAGGACTGCTCGCTCAATTGCAATGGAAAGGTGAGCTGCGGAGTTGAAAGAACAATACTAAATGAAAATTGTTACAAGAACTGTAGCTGAAGCGTAAATAAAAGAGGGGCTGAGCCCACGCTTACCTGCATGAAACTATTGCCGTGTCTGACAGTGCACAAGTTCAGAGAAGCTGTCTCTTCATCCCGCTGCGCATGCGTGTAGAGAGCCTACACAGGAAGGCTGGCTACAGCCCACGGAAGAACAAAGGCAATTTATAACAAGAAGAGGCGTGACACTGCGCATGTCTAGCAATGCCGGCGGAAAAAGGACACAATAACACAGCAAAACACTTCTGATGCTGCCCGAAATGAACCTGAAGAATAATGAATGCAGCTTGCTTACAAGCTTACTGAAAAGCAGAAAATTAGCCTATAAGGTAATAAATGCAGCTTGCTGGGAGGCTTGCTGAGAGGTACCCACAACAGCAGAAAATGAGCCTGACTTAATTGGAGGCAACCGGATGAAACAGAATGAATTCTGGGAATCGTAGTGCGACCTAGGCACAACGTTCGAAATGACAACTTCCGAATTAATTACAGTAAAAGCAGAGAACTCCCAATAGATGGAGAAGTCACAGACTTAATCTGAAGCAGTCAGATAGAAACAAAGTGAATTACGGGGTATGTAGTGTAACCTAGATGCAGCGTTCGAAATTACAGCTTCCAAATCAATTACAAAGCGAGCCAAAAGGCCCCAATAGATGGAAAGGTCACAATGTTTGTTTAGAATACAAAGGCCACCAAGGAATGACTCAAAAGGGCAGAAATATTCTAATGAGGACAATGTCTGTAAGATGTCTATCTGAAGAACAGACCCAGACAGTGGAACTGGCTGTAATTAACTATAACACTCCAATATAAGCAAAAATTGAAAAAGAAACAATAATCATAATCGAGCTGGTTGACTGGACCCGGAACATGAATGAACAAACAGGGTAAGCAGAAAATATGCACTAGTAACTATTAAAGTCCCACGACTCCAATGTGTTGAGACCTTTGTGGAGTGTTTTTAAATTGAAAATCCACATATGTTCCTTATAGGACAGTTTGTTTGCCAGTTGAGTTGTGTTGTTGGCAGAGAGTTTTTCTAAACAAAACCAAATTAAAGAATCTGTCCCATTTCTACACAATGGATCACTAGTGGAGCTGCTAGGTTACGTGTTCTAATTTTAGAACGGTGTTCGTTGATGCGTAAGTGGACTTCCCTAGAAGTTTTTCCTACATAAAAAAGCTGGTAAGAGCACTGAATAGCATAAATTACATTCTTACTTCTACAAGTGGTAAACGTACGTAGTGCCCAAGTCCTGCCATTGTAGGCAAAGTGTGTCATATATTTAGAGAATTTGCAAGCTGCGCACAAAGTGCACGGGTAAAGGCCTTTCACCTGATTAACCCTTTAGGTGCCAATGGTTAGTTCCCCCCCCAGTGCCAGGGCGTTTTTTGGTGATTTCGGTATGTGGCCATTCAATGCCTTGTAACTTTTTTGTTACATGAGATATCTCGGCCAAATTTGGCTCCTTTTTTCCCCACATGTAGGCAGTCGTAACGCCAGCCAGGAATCCTAGGTTGCTGTAGGGCGATGAGAGAAAATAAGCAAAAAGTATGAAAATGTTGGGTTTTTTCAAAAAATGCCAATAAAATGATGTACAAAGAAGCCTGTGGTTTTTAACTTGTAAGAGCTAGGAACAAATGGTTTGCTGTGCTGAATTCCTCAATTTCCTGACTTTCAAGAACAGGTTGAGTGGAAAAGAAAATAAATTATTTTGATGTGTTTATCAACTGTTTTTTTTGAGAGGTAGGCGATTTTGGCCATTTTTGCCAATTGGACATGCATGGACGGAATGAAAGAAAAGCGTAGGAAAGCCGAATTGGAGGACAGAAAGGCATATATTTCTGAAAAGTAGACAAAATTCCAAGTTCAGGAAGGGGTGATTTGCATAGGTCAGGCAACAACTAGGTAGGGGAAAATGCCATAGATTGGGGGAAAAGCGGGAAAATGACCGAAAAAAAAGGTATGTGTTGGACATGGTTGGCTTGGTACGGCAATGGCTTCTATGAATTTTGAGAAAAGCAATGCTCCGCTACATTCCCCGACTCTTGCAGTTAGGAAAGCACATATTTTTTGTAGTGTTTTACAAAACAAGCAGTAGCACAAGCCAAACACTGAGCCATGGTACATAGGAGGTTTATGCTCACGGCCTGAACAGACTCACTTAGCATGTGTAAATCGGGAAAACCAATGTGGTGAGGAACGGAAAGCATACATTTTCTGAAAGAGCACAGGCAGACCTTTACAAGGGTAGGTGACTTGTGCAGGTTACAAAAGTGTATGGTGCCTAAAGCAGCGACTAAATGTAGGTCACATTTGGGAAATGAAAGGGTTGTGTGACAAAGGGCACCAGCAAATGGGTCAAAACGTTATGAAAACACACAAACACAACAAATGTTATACCTTCCTGCTTTCCCACAGGTGTCACGATGAAAATGGTACCTCACATGTGTGGGTGCACCTACCTGGGCACCAAGGGGAAAGCCTAAAACACAAGTAACCCCAAGTCTGTTTTCACACCTGAATTTCACACTCTCACATCATACAGATATGGGCCTCGGGTGTCCAAACCACCAAGGAAAACAGGGAACCCCATGCATTTCCGAAAAGAAGACAAGAAGACACCCGTGGGAATCCACAGAGGCATGATTTGTGCAAATCGGCCAGAATTTATTACAGAGTCACCCCCGCAAAGTCCGAAATGTGAAAAGAAAAACTGCATTTTCCGCACATTTCACTTTGCTCACCCATCGAAACACGCTGCCAACAACACATGGCCTACCGTCCCGCGTTCCCACAGGTGTCCCGATGAAAACGGTACCTCGCATGTGTGGGTGCACCTACCTGGGCGCCAAGGGGAAAGCCTAAAACACAGGTAACCCCAAGTCTGTTTTGACACCTGAATTTCACACTTTCTCCAGACAAGCACAACATACAGATATGGGCCTCGGGTGTCCAAGCCACCAAGGAAAACAGGGAACCCCGTGCATTTCTGAAAAGAGGACACCCGTGGGAATCCGCAGATATGATATGATCATTTATTTATATAGTGCCTATACACAATGTGTTTCAAAGCGCTTCAAGGCAAGGGAGGGAACAAGGGAAAATACAACCACATTCTTACAGGCCATGAACAGTAAGGATGTGAAATTAACTATCGTACTCGGCCTGACGACATTTCAGATAGTGCAAGAGCCAAGACATAGATAAGGAAGGGAGGGGGGAGAGTGGGAAGGAAATGGAAACAGACAGGCGACTACCGTACTAGGCCTGACGACATTTCTGGTAGAGCCGGAGAAAAACAAAAGGTGAGGGAGAGGGGTGCAGAAAGGGAGGGGAGGAACAAAACAAGCGACTACCATACTAGGCCGGACAACATTTCAGATAGTGCTGGAGGGGTGGTGGGGAGGAAAAAAACAGTAATGGGTGGGTGGAGGAAACAGACGAGGTTGCTATCATATTAGGTCCAGGGACAATTCTGATAGAGTAAGTGCATAGAAGAAAGTAAGGGGAGGAGATAGGAAAAGGGAGAAGGGAAAGGAGGAGAGAAAAGAGAGTAAGCAGTCAAAAAGAGTGGAGAAGCAAGAGTGGAGAGCGAATGCAATTGCAGAAGTCAGTAGTAACACATAATGTTGCAAGCCACGATACAAGATGAAGATGAGAACAGCATGATTCAGGGCCACCATGAGTACAAGATGCAAAGGAAGTCCAGCATGAGAGGTATGAGGTATGATTTGCACAAATCGGCCCAGAATTTATTACCCAGACACCCCCGCAAAGTCCGAAATGTGGGGGAAAAAATGCATTTTCCGCTCATTTCACTCGGCTCACCAGTTGAAACACGCAGCCAACAACACATGGCCTACCGTCCCGCGTTCCCACATGGCCTACCGTCCCGCGTTCCCTGATGAAAACAGTACCTCACATGTGTGGGTGCACCTACATGGGTGCCAAGGGGAAACCCTAAAACACAGGTAACCCCAAGTCTGTTTTGACACCTGAATTTCACACTTTCTCCAGACAAGCACAACATACAGATATGGTCCTCGGGTGTCCAAGCCACCAAGGAAAACAGGGAACCCCATGTATTTCTAAAACAAGACACCCGTGGGAATCCGCAGAGGTATGATTTGTGCAAATCCGCCCAGAATTGATTACCCAGACACCCCCTCAAAGTCCGAAATGTGGGAAAAAAATGCATTTTCCGCACATTTCACTCGGCTCACCCATCGAAACACGCCGCCAACAACACTTGATATTACCGCTGACTTTGCTGGAGCTCTGGCTGCCCTGCGTTACAGCTTCTCCCCACCAAGGAGTCTCGGCAGTGTGTCAATACCAATCCTCTGTAATGCAACCCAGCCGCAACTCCAGGACAGTTGGAGGTGATATACCCAGACGGTCCACACCCACACCACCAACAATCCAGCCCCAGTCTCACCCACCCCACTGACAGTGGGCCCTAACCATAGAATAATAAAAAATAATACTCACATAACGTTGCAGCTGTTCGGGTAGAAAAAGCTGTAAACAAAGCAAAAAACATGTTACCTACGGTCACACCAGCAAAATGTAACCCTCCATGGGGGCAGATAAGGGGGGGCTGTCCTGCACTCCTCCCTGGCCTCAGGCGTCCCTTCCTAGGAGCAGATATCTGGTCGCAGGGAGGGCTGCATTACATGGCACCCACTCCATTGGGGGTGGGGGTGGGGAGGTCAATGCCCCATCCCATTAGAAAATTCCCTTCCCCTTTGGGGTGCCTCACAGCCCCCCCTAAAAAGCGTTCCACCTTTTTTCCTTTGGTAACCCAACTCCCCTTGTTGCAGAGAGGCACATTGATGTGCAAATCTGGCCCGTGGTGCCCAAAACTTACTGTCCCACCCACTGGGGGGGGGGGGAAGTCCCACTATTTTTGGGGAACCTCTCCCCCCTCACCTCAAATGGGTGGCGGGGGCACCTCATGCAGGCCTCCGTGGGCCTCCTACAAACGGCTGCGTGAGGAACACCCCCCTCCATTTGGGGTGGAGGGGAGAGGGCCCCCAAAAATGGCGGGACAGGCCCCCCAGTGGGTGGGGCAGTAAGGTTTGGGCACCCCGGCACCAGATTGCCACACCAATGTGCCCCTCTGCGCCAAAGCAGGTATAGTAAACAAAGAAAATAATTCAAAATGGCAGGCTGCCCTTTAGCGGGGGCGGAGGGACCCCTACACCGCTGTGGAAGTTTCTAATGTGAAGGGGGGTGCACCTCTCCACCCCCACCCCAATTGGAGGGGCAGCCCATCTCATATAGCCCTCTGCAGGGGCAGATAAGGGGGGGGCTGTCCTGCACTCCTACCTGGGCTCAGGCGTCCTTTCCTAGGAGCAGATATCTGGTCCCAGGGAGGGCTGCATGACATGGCACCCACTCCATTGCATTGGGGGGCGAGGGGGTCAATGCCCCATCCTATTAGAAAATTCCTCCACCCTTTGGGGTGCCCCACAGCCCCCCCTAAAAAGCGTTCCACCATTTTCACTTTTTTCCTTTGGTAACCCAACTCCCCTTGGTGCAGAGAGGCACATTGATGTGCAAATCTGGCCCGTGGTGCCCAAAACTTACTGTCCCACCCACTGGAGGGGGGGGGGGGAAGTCCCACTATTTTTGGGGAACCTCTCCCCCCTCACCTCAAATGGGTGGCGGGGGCACCTCATGCAGGCCTCCGTGGGCCTCCTACAAACGGCTGCGTGAGGAACACCCCCCTCCATTTGGGGTGGAGGGGAGAGGGCCCCCAAAAATGGCGGGACAGGCCCCCCAGTGGGTGGGGCAGTAAGGTTTGGGCACCCCGGCACCAGATTGCCACACCAATGTGCCCCTCTGCGCCAAAGCAGGTATAGTAAACAAAGAAAATAATTCAAAATGGCAGGCTGCCCTTTAGCGGGGGCGGAGGGACCCCTACACCGCTGTGGAAGTTTCTAATGTGAAGGGGGGTGCACCTCTCCACCCCCACCCCAATTGGAGGTACGGCCCATCTCATGTAGCCCTCCACAGGGGCAGATAAGGGGGGGCTGTCCTGCACTCCTCCCTGGGCTCAGGTGTCCGTTCCTAGGAGCAGATATCTGGTCCCAGGGAGGGCTACATGACATGGCACCCACTACATTGCGGGTGGGTGGCTAGGGGGTCAATGCCCCATCCCATTAGAAAATTCCTCGACCCTTTGGGGTGCCCTACCAAAAAGCGTTCCACCATTTTCACTTTTTTCCTTTGGTAACCCAACTCCCCTTGGTTCAGAGAGGCACATTGATGTGCCAATATGGTCCCGGGGTGCCCAAACCTTACTGCCCCACCCACTGGGGGGCCTGTCCCACCATTTTTGGGAACCTCTCTCCCCTCACCCCAAATGGGTGGCAGGGGCACCTCATGCAGGCCTCCTACAAATGGCTGCGTGAGGTACACCCCCCCCCCTCCAATCGGGGCGGGCGGAGAAGGCCCCAAAAAATGGTGGGACAGGCCCCCCAGTGGGTGCGGCAGTAAGGTTTGGGCACCCCGGCACCAGATTGGCACACCAATGTGCCCCTCTGCGCCAAGGCAAGTTTCGTAAACAAAGAAAAAAATGGAAAAGGTACACTACACTTTAGGGCGGGCTGAGGGGCACCCTAAAGCGGCAAGTAATTTTCTAATGTAATGGGGGTGACCCTCTACCCCCCCACACCAAATACAGGAGGGGGGCATCTCATTCAGCCCTCCCTGGGGGCAGATGCCCCTTCCTAGGAGCAGATATCTGCCCCCAGGGAGGGCTACAAGGGGTGCCCCCATTTCCCATCCCCGTTCTATTTATGACTATTTTTTTTATTTTTTTTGCCCCCTTCCCTGGGGGCAGATGATCATCCATCTGCCCCCAGGGTTGTGTACATATATACCCCCATGCTTTGGGGCAGGGGGGGAGGGGACTGCTTACTGTAAGCAGCCCCCTGCCCCCCACATCACAAACAAATCCCTGGTGGTCCAGTGGGTTGCTGGTCACGGATCGAGCGCTCTGCGCAGATCCGTGACCAGCAATGCCTCATGTAGATGGTGTCGTTGGAAAGGGGAGTATCTCCCCTTTCCAAGGACACCACATTCGCCAATATCCCTGGTGGTCTAGTGGGCCCCAGGGCCCCAAACACCCTCCCACCTCCCCCCTTCCCTCACCTTTTTTTTCTTTCTTTTTCACCCCTTGGGGCAGTGATCATCTGCCCCAGGGTTCTCCAGTGCTGTGGCCCCATGCTTTGGGGCCACGGGGGGGAAGGGGGACACTTACCTAGTAAGCGGCCCCTCCTCCCCCCACTTCACAAACAGATCTCTATTGATCCTGTGACATTGCTGCTCACGGATCGCGCGCCCCGCGCCCAATCCGTGAGCAGAAATGCCACATAATGGGTATTGTTGGAAAGGGGATAATCTCCCCTTTCCAATGATACCTACCTCGATCTCTGGCTTCAAATACAGCCAGAGAACGAGTTGGAGAAAGAAGGGCACTCACCTTCTTTCTTCACTGCAGCAGCCGAAAATGACTGTTGCAGTGATTTTACTTTCAGTTTCACGCCGACGTGCTTTACGCACGCCGACGTGAAACTGAAGGTAATCCAGCCCCCTGGCAGTGAGGGGGGACCTCCCCCTCACATAGCCCTGGGGTTGGGTTACAGTTTTGAGCGATCCCTGCTTTGCAGGGATCGCTCAAAACAAGGTGCCAAAAAGAACAATCTATCTCGTCCTTGGCACTGCACATGCAATTCCAAGGACAAGATATCTCGTCCTTGGTATGGAAGGGGTTAAGGTTAATGTCTCTTACCTGATTAATACGAAAAGGGAGTCTGGTGCCCCGAGTGAGTTTCTGCCCTAAATTTTTACGTTTTTTGAAAGCAAATAAGGGTTTCTCTAAATTGAGGTCAGTGGCCCTCATTACAAGTCCGGCGGTGGACCATGGTGCTATTAGCACCATGGTCCATGCCGGATTCCGCCATGGTGGATGGCGGAATTACTGCCCCATTCCAAGGTGAGTGGGGCGGTAATTCCCCATTCACCATTTGCCCTTCCCCATTTTTGCCCCATAGGGCATAATGGGGATGGGGAAGGCACTAATTACGGCACCGTAAATTACGGTGCCGTAATTTGCACCAAAGTCGCTTAGCGCCTTGGACTTTAACGCCTGCAAAAAGCAGGCGTTAAAGTGTTAATCAGGCGTTAAACCCTTAACGCCTGACTTGTAATGAGGGCCAGTGTCTTTAATTGTCTCACAATGTTGGCAGAAAGTGGACACACAAACTAGCTGTTCTTTCTCAACAGATTTCTTTTTGGGCCTGAGAAGGGCATCCGCATTGGTATACCGCGCTCTTTTTCTTGAATGTTTGATAGGTTTGCGTGGGTATCCCCGATCTAACAATCTAGCCTGTAACACGTCCGCATGACTGTTAAATTGCGTAAGATTGGAACAATTGCGACATAGCCGTAAAAACTTCCCATAAGGTAGGTTGTGCAAAAGGCTTTTGGGATGTTGGCTTTTAAACTGTAGCGTCATGTTCCTTTCTGTGGCCTTTCTGTAGAGCTCAGTCTGCAGCAACCCATTCTCGTTGTAAATGGAAAAAAATCAAGAAACGCAATGCGGGAGGTAGAATGTTCCAAGGTGAATTTGATATTAATGTCTACCTGGTTGAGCCACCGGACAAAAAGTTCCAATGTGCAATATCGCCCTCCCACAGCAGTAAGATGTCATCAATATGCCGACGGTATAACTTGATGTTAGTGATGTAGGGATTCACATCATTCAGGACAAAATTCTCTCCAAACAAGGCCATGAAAATGATGGCCAAATTAGGGGCAAAGGCACAGCCCGTTGCCATAGCTTTGGTTTGTACAAAAAACTCATCTTTGAACTTAAAGAAGCTGTTGGAGAGAACCAATTCCACACATGTGGTCAGGAAATTGGTAGGAACCACATATATAGGTGGTCAACGATCCAACATAACTCGCAGACACTGGATGGCCTTATCTTAGGGGAATATTGGTATAAAGATCCTCTATATCTAGGGCCACCAAGATCTGTTTAGAGGCATCAAACGGGAGGCCTTCAACCAAATTAATAACATCCCTAGAGTCTAACAAAAACGTAGGGGTCGCCATCGCCAACGGTTTAATAAACACGTCTATATATTTGGATAATGGCTCTAAAATAGAGCCACACCCCGAAACTATAGGGCGACCAGGCGGATTAGATGTATTTTTATGAATCTTAGAGATTCTGGATAGAACTTCATAATAGAATGCTATTTATATCAATGCATTGCTTAATGCACTAATTAGCTCGTGATGTTTATTCCAATGATCCTGGACAGTTGTTTCTCAACATTATAATAAGAATACCTTGTACACACATTTCATGAAAGGTAAACACACATGTGATGTCATCAGTGATGTCATCAATGACATTTGTGATGTCATCTTTGATGTCGTGGGTGTTAGTCTTAGCAGTGCACGGTGGTGGCGCGAGTTATGGTTGCTTAGCTTACCATAACTGGCGAATTTCAGGGGTTTTTCAGTTTTACTTGGAACCATAACCTCCCTTTAACAAAGCTTTTTCTCTGAATTTCATAGGTTTTTAGTAGCACAACTTAACAATAATAACTCTGACTTCATGTACATGTAATATGGAATATACAGAACCCCCTCTACTGAATTTGATGTCCGCAAACTCTTTTAATATCCGCGTTCATGTTCAGACAATAGCACCACTACCCAAAAACTCTGGGGGGTATGTTTAATTGCTATATCATAACATATGAACATTTTACAAATTCACAAACCAGCACACATACACATTATATGTAGTAACACATAAGAAGTGTAACCCATATATGTAACACACTAACCATTCATTTAAATACAATATTTTCTAAAATGGAATATACCAAAAAAAGAAAGATAAGCTTCCAACATGATTACCTCACAGAAACTCCACAACCAAGAACAACAGCAGATCTACAGACCACTCATAACACACCTTACCTGAAATAGCAAGTTTACTACATTTTACTCATATATTTGTAAACTTTCTGTATTAGATACAAAAAACATTGATATTATGTTTTTTTTTCTCACAGAAATGCCTACTACTCTGGAGTGGCTAGAGGAGCATTTCTCACATGAGGAAATGTCAGAAGATAGTGAATCTAATGGTAGACACTTTACAATATAAACCAATTAATTGATATTGTTTTATATACATTTAACATATATATATATTTCTTGTACAGAGCATACCAAAATTGAAAGTACTACAGAAAAAGCTGTAGTGTATAAGACTCTTCACAACATAGATGAAAAAATGGACCTACGGTTGGCAAATTTTAATAATTTAAAAATCTTTTTGGAGGATCATTTCAAACAAAAAACTAAAAAACTACGTACCATTGTCCCACATGTACCTGTCCCCCCTCACCATATCCCAGTCAATTATCCCCAAACCCTCTCCATGAACCAAAACGTTTTGATGAGACTTCCATCCCTTCTTCACCTCATATAAATCCTGTTGAAACCCCTAATTCTCCTGTTTGTTTCAGTTTCTGCCTCATCTTCTCTGTCATAAATTTAACATACATGTAAAATAAAATAAAATTTTTATATTGTGTTCTAATTCATTTCTTTATTTTTTTTTTAAAGCAATATAGGTGTCCGCGGACAGCGCGGGTGTCCGGAATGTCTGTGAAGAAACGAAAATGGAGGTGTCCGAAGAACACTATACCTGTCCGTACTGTTCGCTAGCAAGTTGAAACTGTTCTAAGAACACACGCGGTGTCCTAAAATGTTTGTAAATAAACAAAAAGGGGGTGTCCTGAGGACGCTATGCTTATCCGTATTGTTCACAGGCAAGTTGAAACTTTTCTAAGAAAAGAAGCTGTCTCCTGAAATGTTCGTCAATGGACGAAATCTGGGTGTCCTGACGACGCTGTCCGTATTGTTCGCTAGCAAGTTGAAACTGTTTTAAGAACACACGCGGTGTCCTGAAATGTTCATAAAGAAACAAAATGGAAGTGTCCTGAGGACGCTAAGCCTGTCCGTATTGTTCAGAGACAATTTGAAACTGTTCTAAGAGCAAACGCCTGTCTGTAACTGTTTGTTTCACTTGTGACACAATTTTAATCACTCCAGGACCCGAACAGTGTCCGTAGAACACCAACGCGCATGCGCAAAATAGTTTCAGTGCATTTGGTGTCCAGAGGACAACAGCTCCCTTCGTGGACATGCTCGCGAAGCCATCATGTGACCGCGCCCACGCTGAGCATGTGTTCTGATTGCGGACACTGTTCGTGTCCGCGAACAATTTTAAACTACCTTTTCAGGCAATCCACAGTATTTTTCAATAATACATCACCATACCACAAGTCCCAGACATAATCCAGACTTTCTACATACTTTTTGGGACTTTTTGAACCTTTTTTTGGTGTTCGATCTGTCCGCAGACAGCTCGGCTGTCCGCGGACCGCGCACAAGCACCCCTATAAAAGACCATGCCCTAGAGCTCATTCTCATTGTGCTTCTGGCTATCCTACAGAGCATAGCGAATTTTCCTGCAAATTTGCAGATTTCCATCACAATCTTAATGGCATCCTTGGCTCCACTACTGCCACCTGGTGCTGCATCTGCCTCAGCACCACCCCCACCCCTTCACCACCACCACCACCTCCCTAAGGGCCTGAAGAGGGGAACAGGAGTGAGGATGCACAGGAGGAAGAAGAGGATGATGAGAATGAGGTAGTGGAAGTCCCTACTACCAGCACTCGGCGTGAGTCTTGGGTGTGGCGGTTATTTACCATTCATGGTAATGGTCCTAAGGCGCGTGCGAACCAAGTCACCTGCAATGAGTGCAAAATGGTACTCAGTCGCGGGAAGCATGGTTCTTACAGCTTTGGGACAACTACCATGAAGAGACACCTAAAGTCATTCCACTTGGGGGCCGTTCGCAAAGTTGTAGCTTGCGAGGAGCGTAGCAGGTTGACTTCTTCTACTTCATCCTCTGTTTCTGATCCTGTCACCACAAGGAACACTCCTGTGGGACAGCGTATTCCTCAAGCTGCCTCACAGGCCATACGCAATGCTGATGACACTTACCTTTCAAGGGTCACAGTTGTGTGTATGTACTGCGACGCAGTACTGAGCAGGGGGGAGAGACTTCGTAGTGCTTTTGAGGCTATCGTTTCAGAGCACGAAAAAGTCTGCTCACTACCCAAGTGAAACCCACTCTACATCTTCCTCTCTCAGCTCGCCCTTTCTTATCCCTGTGGTTGGTGACCCTCCCTACCCTCCTTTCCCCTCCTAGTGTGTCTTGTATGAAAAAAAAAAAAAAAAAAAACGTAAAACAAAAATCCCCAAAAAAAGGCTCTTTTCAGAGCCGCCTTTTATAGTTAAAAAATAGAAGTGAAAATAAATGAAGCAGGACTCTGTGTAATCTTTTAGAAGTCCGCTGACAGTCTGCGGACATCTCAAATTTTGGGGTGCTACCCTATCATAACCATTGCAGTTTTATCTGGGATGAAGTGGTGGCTCTGAAAAGAGCCTTTTGGTGGTGATTATTTGAGTATGAAACATTTGAAATGCTCAACACCTACTATAAAATAGATGCTGTAATTCCCAAAAAGTTCGCAATGCATTTTGTACATTTCTCAAAAAAAATCTGATTGCCAGCATAAGTAAGATAGACTCCATCTCTGCGAAATATGTATGTTCTACGAAACATAATATTTTCATTGGGAAAAGAGGACATGCCAAAATCTTTTAGAAAGGCACAAACAGCCTTATTGACATTGTGCCTTGCTTTCTCCATTTGTGGACCAAATGAAGAAGAACAAAGCCACATTTGTCTCTGTGCAATACATGAAAAAATTATTTGAGGATTTGGAAACATGTCCATGACCTTCCCAAGTCCTTCTCTCATTGCAAATTGCAAAGAAATTCCAGACACATGTCCTAAACTGTTCCCTCCACAATGAATTACAATTATGTCTGGATGTTGCTCCGTTTCCAAAGTAGCACACAGAGGTAGCAAGTCCAACCACTTAATTCCATGTACCCCATGCCAGTGCACTTCCACATGTGGGAATCCAAGATCTACAGCTACTCCACAGATTTCTGCATGCACCTTCAACCAATGAATCCACGAGTCTCCCAAAATGCAAACAATGTGATTTTTGAAACACACAGCCATAGCTATCTGTTCTTCTCTCAGCAAAAAGAGTATCTGAAAAACTCTCTCCTGGCACAACACACCCACTAAACTTTCTTGACCAATCCCTTTCTCTACTCATTCTCATTTGCATGGCTCCCCAACCCCAAAATCCCTGGATGTAACACCCGATGTCCGCGTACTACCGCCATGTCCGCGGACATATCTTAACATGAACAGTCCTTCTACCATTTACTTTCTGTGCCATTCCCTCATTGGATATAGCTAAGAAGTCACATGAACATCCACCAATCACATCCAGGACCTCTACATCTAACAGCATCATCATAGATCAGCACTTTTAATGTACTGTTAATCTCTCTGAGTACAAATGTCATATCATTGGAAAGCACCTTCTACCAGAAATACTGTACAAGACTCCAAGATTTCTACTTACAACTGCTTGCATATCCATATGCATGAACACAAACTACAGGTATGCATATTTTCTATATAGTACATGTACAACTTTTATAGATTCATATAAACAAATTAACTGACTTTTACCTTGTATAATCTATAAAAAGAATTTACTGTCATTTTTTCCATCTCCTAAAATCAATTGTCACTTCTAAACCTATCTGCCATTTAATTTATTTTTACACTCACATTTTCAAAGCACGTTGAACTAACATAGTTAAAGTACAAAATGAAAAGTTAACATACCCAAACAAAATTGCATAGACACAGTATGTTCAAAAATCAAAAAACAATACTACTACAAAAATGTAAACATTTATTTACTTATATTTATATACTGCGCAAGCAGCCCATGGCATTGAGGCGCTGTTACTCACAAGAGCTTAGTTACAGAAATAGTGCTATTAAGTGGTACATTATGAAGTCCACAAGGCATACAAATGATATTTTGGTTGGTACAGTTAGTCATTACAATACATTTTATGCATTAAGAACATATGATATATATTCAACTGGTGCAAGACATCTTATGTGAATAAGATAGTTTTCATGATTTTGAGGAAGGCCCTAATGATCAATATCAATTAAAAAAATCAATGTCTAAATTAAAAACAATGCTATATACAAACAAAATTCCTTAATTATTTCCTTTACAATTGCAGTGAAGACCATTCTCCTGAAAAGAAGCAGCCAAATTTGAAGTACAAAGGACAACTAAGAAGACACCTGCTCATTTTAGAAAAAAAGTAAGTTGAATACCACCATATCATTTGTAATATTATTGAAGCACACTGTAAGGTTAATTCATACTATTTCGGTGTCTAAAAATAGAGATTGGCACCATTCTGTCTACAAATCCCCATTTCTTAAACAGAGATTTACAGGCAAAATGACGCGCAATTTCTTAGTTTTCGACACACAAATAACCCAACTGAACCCCTAGAATTTTGATATTAATCAAACAACTGTTTTAATTGTATACTATTAGATTTACTATTTATACTTCTCGCCACCACCAGCTTACTTTCTACTACCTTCTGAACCCCAGTTTAGTAGCACATAAATTCAAGAATAGCCATCCCAACTAGTTGTAGTTGCCCAATGCACAATCACACACCATTACATACATCTTTATTATCTTACTCACACACTCATGGAAACAGCACACATACATTAAGAACACCTCAACCCATACCTTCTTTATTTTTTTCAACAGACCCTAAAGAATGCCTACCAAAAATCCAATCCATAGAAAGCAACGCAGAAACATAGCAAATGAAAATAGAAGTGTGCAAAACAAGCATCCATCTCTAGCAGAATTTTAAAAAAAAGTTAAAACAAAACCGCTAATACAGTCATTTAGTGAAACAAAACAAACTTCAAGTACAGAAACTTTGCCTCCTCTATCAAAATGTAAAACAAACTGCAAATCAATTAACAATAAATCAGCTACCACTACAGATAAAACTGCTCCTATAAATCTTGATATAGTCCAAACTAAGCATACCAAAAAAAGTATTTTAGCAAAAATGTTCCGTCACAGAGTCCTGCAAAATCTTCTAAAAACAGGAGAGAAATCAAACTCAACCCTTAAAACCTATCGTAGGAAATTAATTTGAGAAGCGTTGATAGACAGTGCAATCCTTCTCAAAAGAAAGTTATTTATTTTAGTGTTAAACAAAATGAAACCACTAACAAAACTAATGAGTAAATTACAAAAAATACTTCTCAATAAACGAAATGTCAACAGAAATAACTTCTTAAGTATCTGTGGAGCTGAATGGAGTCACACTACAAGCACAGAACCATACTTTAATGAAGAAGCATACAAACAAAAGCAAACAAACACAATTGCCATCCATAGCAGGTAACGAGGTTGTGAAAAAGTTAATAATACCATAATGGAACAAGAAATACTACTTACAAAAATATCCCCAGAAAACTCAATTACCTCTCCATTCAACTGAATCAGAACATCTAGTATACAAATGGCCATGCACGTCAATGTGTAACATTCCCAAATAATCTTTCAAATCTTTACGCCAATTCCTCAATCAATCTGTGAAAGGCAAAGACAAAATGAAAATTAAACTACTGCAAAATATGGATACCTGTCCAGTGCGCAAGTACACAGGACTACAAGGACATTCATTGGATTGCATTTCAGGACCTATTTGCAAAACCACCTTCCATTATATCAAAATGATATCAACACATCATTCAACTATAAGAAATCTAGTCTATAAACTGTACTATGCTAAAATGCCTGCTTTAGCACTAGCCAATTTAAATAACATTCTTCTACATGGTACAGCAAAAGACCTACTTGAAGAAATCGACTATATCCAGAAAAAATATTTTGAAAGTGAAAGCCACTTACAGAATGAAATAGCTTTAAAGCAAATTAGCAACAATTCTATGCATAGCAACCTTCTTCTACACACATACAAAAAAGAAATACTGAAATTTAAAAGTACATCTGCTGAAATACCAAACCATGTGTGTGTATGTTGCCGTAGAACTTTTTATAAAAGAAACACAAACACTATAGAACTACATACAAAATAGAAGACAATGAAGATTCTAAATGGTTTGAATTAGCTCTCTACCTTGTAGCAGAAAGAAAATACGAAATAACTGACCCCTTAATACTTTGCAATTACTGCAAAACAAAACTTGACAACAACCAAACTCCTTCACGGGCTATCACAAATAATTTGGAATTATTTCCACTACCAAAACCCCTACAACAACTCAATTTATATGAGAGCATCATAATTCAAACAGTACACCCCTTTCAAGCAATAATACTCCTTCAACCAAAAACAGCAAAATTACCTCCCTCTGAATTAGTGAACGGTATTCGTGGAAAAGTAGTGTATTTACCATTAGATCTAAAAGAAAATGTACACACTCTAGGAGTGCAACGTCCAATTGAACAATCTTTAATTATTTTAGTAAATGGTGTACCTACAAAAGACAAAAAAAATTGGCAACAACTGGTAAATTTACATAAAGTTAGACAAGCTTTGCAATATCTAAAAGACAATAATGAATACTACAAAGAAATTAATATTGAAGAAAACTTGAAGGATACCACTGAAATAATTCAAGAGACACAAGAAGCTGGTCAATTTGAGCTCCTAGATCCTGCTACAATATCTAATACTTTAGACCATTATACAATTCACCTATTGCATTCTAATGACACCATAGAAGATGCACTAGAAACGTACCAAATGCGTCAAACAAAAGGATCACCAATCAGCATATGGGAAAAAGGTATAGAAGCACATGCTTTTCCTCTACTTTTTCCTACTGGCAAAGGAGGAAGGTACGATGATAGACCTATTCCCATAACAGCATCAGAATATCGCTCATTACAGATGTATTCTGAAGATCCCAGATTTAGACAAAATGTGGAATACAAATTCCACCTACTCTTTGAAAGTGAACTAGCAACTTTATGTTACGGAGTTGCACACACATTAAAATCAGGATCCCACTTTCAAAATATGTCAGCTACACAATTATTACAAAAAGATGAGGTTTTACAATCAAATATTACAAATCTATTAGCAAATATGCGTGGTACTAAAGAATACTGGTTTCGACGTCACGGAGATGTATGTTGAATGATAAGAAACCTTGGCCCACCCACTTGGTTAGTTACATTAAGTTGTGCAGAATATGCATGGGAAGATTTACATGATTTCCTACGCATATCAAACAAAAACAAAACAAACATAGATATACTAACACCTGGAGAACTTTGTTCTCTAGATCCTGTTAATGTTTCAAGATATTTTCACCATCGCTTCATTGCTGTAATAAAACTGCTCCTTCCCTTGGAGAAGTGCAACACTTCTTTTGGAGAAAAGAATACCAAGCCAGAGGAGCAACACATATCCACATGCTTTTATGGATTAAAGATGCTCCTAAATTTGATCAAGACAATGACGCCACTGTTTTACAGTTTATTGAAAAATATGTCACTTGTCAAATTCCATCAGAAGCAACAAATATTGATCTTCAAGCACAAATTTTACAATTTCAAAGACACAAATGTGACAAATATTGGCGTCGCAAATACAAAAACAAAGGGAAATACTACACCAAATGCCGCTTTGGTTTCCCTAGACTGGTTACAAAAACAGGTCAAGTGAACAACTTCATGTCTTCAGTTAGACATAGTGTTAAAGGCAAATCACCTAAAAATACATATTACATAAAAAGAACAGAAGAAGAAAAATATATCAATGATTACAATCCAATCATTGCCCACTTATGGAATGCAAACATAGATGTGCAGTACATTGCAGACAATTCCACTGCAGTTGCACGATATGTTACAGCATCACTTAACCAAAGCAGAAAAAACAGAGCTACAAGACCTCTGGAATGACCTGTCATCAGGCAAAACGCTGTCTCAAAAATTATACAGCTTGGGCATAAAAATGCTCTCATAGAGAATGTGGCTCCTATGGAGCAGCAGATCGTTTAACTGGTACTGCTTTGTATGGAAAATATGAAAATATAGTATGGCTAAGTCTTGGTCCTGCTAAATCTAAAAAAAAGAGTTCTAAAATCATACCAAGATATAGAAACAATAGCCATACATGATCCCAACAGCCAAGACATTTTAAAAAACAATTTGCTGGACACATACTACCCAAACAGAAGTACCACTTTGGAAACCATGTGTCTATACCACATAGCTCAAAACTTCACATACAAAAATAATATAAAACCCAATGAAACAAAAGGTAGATACAGAGTGACAAATTGTGAAGGCAGCTTAGTAAAACTCACCAAACCAAATTGAATTAATCCTATCAAATTGTCATTAAAGACTCCTCAATATAAAGAACTATATCACATGTCCCTGCTACAACTCTTTTAACCATGGAGAAAAGAAGAAGAAATACTAGATAACTATGACTCCTATGAAGACGCTTTCAAAGCAAATGAAAGCACTATAACTGATGTAAACTTTACACAGTACAAAACAATGTTGCGCAATGAACAGCAACACGAAGAAGAACTGCAGGCCCAACTAGATAAGTACACTCCTGACAGTAGTCAACCTTCTGTAACAGGAAGCCAAGAACCACTGGGAGAGCCACTAATAGCAAATGAGGCAGAATTAGCTATGACAGAAGTAGAAAACACCATTTGTCAGTATGAAGATAAAGAAGACTTAACTATACTACAATCAAAACTCAACAATGAACAACGTAGCATTTTTGAAGAAGTAACAAAAGAAATTGCACATGGTGTACAGCATGAAAACAAAGAATGCACCTGCCATAATTACAAACCTTTACTACTGTATGTCAGTGGGGAGGCTGGTTCTGGCAAAACATTCTTAATCAAAATCATCAGTAAATTCCTTAAAAAATTGACAAACAACAAACTGTCAGCTGTTGTCACTGCGCCCACAGGTTTAGCTGCCTACAACATAGGCGGTGTCACTGTACACCGATTACTACTCCTGCCAGTAGAACACCAAAACAAATTAGACTATTACAAACTTTCTGCAGAAGCTGCAATGGAACTACGCAGAGTATTAAAACAAATGAAAATGCTACTAATAGATGAAGTGAGCATGGTCTCCAACCTAATGTTGGCCTTGATTCACCTCAGATTACAAGAAGTACTCAAAACAAACTACGAAGAGCTCTTTGGAGAAAAACACATTATTGTTTTCGGAGACCTTCTTCAATTGACACCAGTGAAAGGTGAGCCTATTCTTAAAACCTTAGGACACAAACTCTGCTGCAACCTGTTGGCAGCATAGGAAATGTCAACCTTTGGCAACATTTCCAATACAGAGAATTAACAGAAAACTTGCGGCAATCTGCAGATCTCACTTATGCCAACATCTTAAAAAGTGTTAGAGTTGGTATATTATCTCAAGAAGCACAAGCAATATTGAAAACCCGGCACATTCATGCACTTTATGGCCATAATGCATGTGCTACGGATGTTATGGAACAATTAGCCCACAAAAATGTCAATTGTATGGCCTTAATGCCAACTCTTGCAAACTGTTTCAAATTCTATGAAACAATGTTAAAAAAAGAAATGCAACCAATAATTGAAATTAGCGCCACAGACAAACTAGACATACATGGTATGACACTACCCATGTGTGAACAAGCCACAACAAGACTAAATAGTTTAGAAAATGTAATCTCCAACACAGCTGGATTGGAAAAAATATTAAAATTATCCTTAAATTGCAGAGTAATGCTTAAACGTAACCTTGACGTGGATCAAGGACTAGTTAATGGAGCACTATGTACAGTTGTTGGCTTTCAAACATACCCACGTGACAACAACATTCAGTTTGTCAATATTCTCATTGACAAACTTTCAGAAGTGAAAAGGATAGGACGCTCAACAGCTCGATTCCTTCTTTTCAAAGACATGCATGTACGAAGAGAACAATTTTCTCTAGCTCTTGCATACGCAGTCACCATTCATAAATCACAAGGTCCTACCCTAAACAAAGCATTGGTAGACATTGGTAACACAGTCTTTAAAGAAGGCATGAGCTACGTAGCATTATCATGCTTACGTACACTTGATGGTCTATTTCTAATCAACTTTGATGCAAGTAAAGTAAACGCTGATATTCCTTGCATTTCAGAATACAATAGACTTTGTTCACTATACACCCCCCATCTAAAAACATATCCTATTCCACAAAAAGTAAAATATTCTAAAAGAAAACTAAATCAAACAGAAATGCAACAGGATGTCACTGCAAATCCTCCAAAGAGATTAAAATAAAGTAATACTTCATCAAGTACCACAATCAAAAAAGAACCTATTAGGGAAAGTAAACCAGGTACTTCTTCAAAGAAGGAAGACAAATTCCAAAAAAACACTCAGATACAGAACTACCTGGTCCATTTAAACTTTCAAATGTAAATGGTGTAAGTTGCTACGCAAATGTAGCAATGCATATTCTATTTCAATTACCACCAATAGTTGACAACATTTACTTACACAGTTCAGACCAATGTTTGCAAATGTTAGTACTTCATAGAAACGCAACAAACAATCCTGACAACACGTATAGTGTGTATGGAATAAGACAACAATTGGACTACTGTGCTGGAATGGTGAAATTCACTATAAACTCACAGGAGGATCCACAAGAATTTCTAATGTACTTATTACAAGTACTGGAAAACAAAAACATACCTATAAATGAAATCTTCCAGATTTCATACATGTGGAAACATACATGCACTCTGTGCAACAATGTGCCACAAGAACAAATTCCCAATGAGCGCTTTGTATATGATTCAATACCTAATTGTGAATCCGTTCCCTTTCAGCAACTTGTAAAAAATGCAAACCATGGTAGATTATGTACTACCTGCAATTCAGATAATCGCTCCACCTTACTAATACAAACACATAGTAAATACGTAATACTAATGCTTCTACGTTACAATGCAGATGGTACCAAAAACAACTGCAAGCTGACTGGATTCACAGATGGTCAAGTATCACTTGATAAGAAAACCTTCACAACAATAGGTATAATCTACCACACAGGAGCCACAACCAATGCAGGTCGCTATACTGCATATATAAAAAAGAATTGTGGATGGTTCGAATGTAATGATAGTACCATTAGTCTAAAGCAGAGATTACCTGAAAATCTTACAAACGCTTATTTAATTTTCTTAAAACCAAAATGTATTAACTAAACTTCTATTAGAAAACTATAAACGGTTACAATATGCCAACAGCTATATAACTGTCCCAAGATTCTACAACAACTAAACAGATAAATGAATACCACTAAATTATATAAAAAAATAAACAGAATACGCCAACTGGTATCTAACTACCCCAAAATGTTACAATAACCAAACAGATAAATCAATACCTTTACCTTGTAACAAAAAATAGACAGTTAGAATACGCCAACTGGTATCTAACTATCCCAACATTTTCAATAACCAAACAGATAAATCAAAACCACTTCATTATAAAAAAAATAGACTTGTTAGAATATGTCAACAGGTATGTAACTGCTCCAAAAATCTGCAACAAGCCAATATGTAGAGCATTAGACAGAAATAACAAGTGAACACTGAAAGCAAACAAACAAATAGACTGTAGCATAACAAAAAAAGGTTTTTTTTAATCCAACATGGATTTTTTTTTCTCCCACAGACCCAATGATTCTAGCAACACACACAGAAACTGAGCAAATTGTACAGTAAACTGGTTTGTAATCTACTAAATATGAGGGTAAAAAAAGATTTTTGATTATTTCATGTTATAAGTTGTTACAAAATACCAATACTAACATGAACTTTTCTTTTATCACAGAAATAAACAAGAAATACATGTACTCCAGTTACTAAACCAAACAGTAAGTATATTATATTAAGTACAACCATCACAGCAAATTACACCCATAGTGACTTACAACTTTGTTGCCTATAAATTTGATCTTGTCCATGCACCCAAGACTATAGACCCTGCCCACAACCACCACAGCATATCACACCCATAGTGGCTTATAACTTTATTGCTTATAAATTTGTTCTTGGATCCAAAAGTTATCAGCCACAATGGGTGTGATATGCTGCGGTGGTTGTGGCCAGGGCATAGAGTCTTGGGAGCATGGCCATATGGCCATGCTTCCAAGACTCTATGACCTAGCCACAACCACCGCAGCATATCACACCCATAGAGTCAGACATTTCAACTATACCACATGGACACTTTTTTTGTCCGCGTACATCATGAGTGTCCTTAGAACAGTTTCAACTTGCCTGCGAACGGTATGGACAGACATAGCGTCCTCAGAACACCCTCATTTTGTTTATTTACGAACATCCCAGGACACATAATGTGTTCTAAGAACACTTTGAACATGCTTGCAAACATGTGTTCTTAGAACAATTTGGAATTGCTTGTGAACAGAAGGGACAGTCATACCGTCCTCCGGACACCCCCATTTTATTTATTGACGAACATCCCAGGACACATTATGAGTTCGTAGAACAGATTCAACTTGCCTGAGAACAAAACAAACAGGCTTACTGTCCTCAGAACACACCCACTTCGTTTATTTTTGAACATTTCAGGACACCGCCAGTGTTCTTAGACCACTTTCAGTTTGCTTGCGAACAATACGGACAGGCGTAGTGTCCTCAGAACACCCCCATTTCGTTTATTTAGAACATCTGCGTTGTCCGCGGACAAAACAAACACAACAGGGGGGGGGTCTACCACCTAAATAAATACAACATTTAACCCATCTCTTACTCCCCCACCCTCCCCAAACACTTTCACACAACAACACACTCTACTAAATACTATTTTTCAACAAAGTTTGACCGCACTGTCCGCGGACGTCCGCGAATCTAAGATGGCGGATGTTCCCAAAAATCTGACACGCTTCACGCTCTTCACCATCCAATCAGCGAACACGTCGCATGTCCGCGGACATGACGTAACCCGATTAGCCAATCAGGACACTGTCCGCGGGTCGAACATAGATACCACTAATTTTTTGTGACCTATTTTTTGGTGGTCATTTTTAAAAAAAAACTACTGGATGGATTTTCACCACATTTGCAAAAGCAGGCTTTCGGGACCAAGCCGCTGCTCCTGGTCCAAATTTTGTGAAAATCCGTCCAGCGGTTTGGGCTGTAGGCGTGAGCAAAGTTATTTCCCCATTCTGTCTATGGGAAAAAAATAAGTTTTGGGACCCCCCTTATAACTTTGCCCCCCCTTCACCAAACCTCACCAAACTTTGCAAAAGAATTCAGAGTGACCCATATACTTGCAAAGTTTGGTGAGGATTCGTCCAGGGAAAGTGAAGTTATAAGCCACCCAAAAAGGGCTCTTCCTATGGAAACAGCAACTTAACCATAACTACAAAGCTACTAGCGTGGCTGTGTAATATATATGTGAGTGTAACCTCGGCCAGTGTAAGCTACTGTGCCTAAGGGCAATTTTTACTAACCTTGTAAATTCCAAGCTGCTGTAAAGACCAATACCAAGTAGAGAAACCAGCCTCTCTGGAGGTTTAAAGACTAAGGGCCTCATTACACGGATGGCGGTAGGGATTTACCGGTACCGGTAAAATACCGGTACCGGTAAATCCCTACCGCCTTACTACGAGGTCCCTTTGCGGGTTGGGGGATTTAACGCCTGCTTTTTGCAGGCGTTAAAATCCAACCCGCTAAGGGACCTCGGAGCTAATTACGACACCGCAAAATTGCGGTGCTGTAATTAGCGCCTTCCCCATTCCCATAGAGCCCTATGGGGCAGAAATGGGAATGGGGAAGGGCAATTTACCGCCCCTCCAACCTTGGAATGGGGCGGTAAATCCCCTTTCCGCCAAGGCGGTGCCGGTATTTTACTGGCATGAGCCATGGCGCTAATAGCGCCATGGCTCACCGCCTACCGGGTAATGAGGCCCTAAATCCTGAACAAAAACAAAACACTAACAGGCCGATTCATGTAATTCCTCTCAAAAGTGTCGCACGCGGCTGGCGCACAGCGTGCCCGTGCGAATGTCTGCGCCAGCCGCGTGCGATAAAATCAATTTCCGCGCACAGCGTATTCATGGATTCTCGCCTCCAAAAGCAGACGTGGCGCAGCGACCCTGCAGCAGCGCCAGTTACGCCCCCAAGAACGCCCTTGCGCAAGGAAAAAGCCATCAAGATCGCAAAACCATCGCAAAGGGCCGTGCCAACCCTGTACCAGTTTACCGGACTGGCAAACAGCAAACGCAAAGCGGGGAACGCGTATTACGGGTTTCGGGAACACGCGTGCGCTAGAAGTTTCATACGCGATCTGGCCTGGGGGAGCGTGTGCGTGTATTTCAGGGGTGCGCGAGAAGTCCCACATGCGATCGGGCCTGGGGGAGCGGGGTACGTGTATTCCAGGGGCTCGTGGGTGGTTCTACATGCGATTGGGCCTGGGGGAGCGGGGTACGTGTATTTCAGGGGTGCGCGAGAAGTTCCACATGCGATCGGGCCTGGGGGAGCGTGTGCGTGTATTCAAGAGGTGCGCGAGAAGTCCCACACGCGATCGGGCCTGGGGGAGCGTGTGCATGTATTTCAGAGGTGCGCGAGAAGTCCCACATGCGATCGGGCCTGGGGAAGCGGGGTACGTGTATTTCAGGGGCTCGCGGGTGGTACTACACGCGATCGGGCCTGGGGGACCGTGTGCGTGTATTTCAGGGGTGCACGAGAAGTTCCACACGCGATCGGGCCTGGGGGAGCGTGTGAGTGTATTTCAGGGGTGCACAAGAAGTTCCACATGCGATTGGCCTGGGCGCGTGTAGTTCAGAGGTGCGCAAGAAGTTCCACACGTGATCGGGCCTGGGGGAGCGTGTGCGTGTATTTCAGGGGTGCGCGAGAAGTTCCACACGTGATTGGCCTGGGCACGTGTAGTTCAGAGGTGCGCGAGAAGTTCCACAGGCGATCGGGCCTGGGGGAGCGTGTGCGTGTATTTCAGGGGTGCGCGAGAAGTTCCACACGTGATCGGGCCTGGGGGAGCATGTGCGTGTATTGCAGGGGTACGCAAGAAGTTCCACACGCGATTGGCCTGGGCGCGTGTAGTGCAGACTTGCGCGAGAAGTTCTACACGGGATCGGGCCTGGGGGAGCGTGTGCGTGTATTTCAGGGGTGCGCGAGAAGTTCCACATGCGATCGGGCCTGGGGGAGCGTGTGCGTGTATTTCAGGGGTGCGCAAGAAGTTCCACACGCGATTGGGCTGGGTGCGGGTATTCCAGGGCTGCGCGGGAAGTTTCACACGCTCGACTACAACACGTATTCATGGAAACGAATGTGGCCAATCCGGAAACACGTACGCCAGCAGGAAATAGGCGTACGTCCACCCGCACAGCATAAAAGTGCACGCAAACAACAAACAAGCTCAGACGCCAGGATGAACATAGCGTTCCTAGCAGCAGTGGCCGTGGGATACCGCAGGAGGAGGAGGAGGATAGTCCGGCTCAGAATTTTTACACCCAGAACCAGCCTTTTTGGGATGCCTGATGACCATGTGTATGGGAGGTATAGGTTTCCACCTCACATAATACTCAACCTGGTCAGTGAGTGGGAGGATGACCTCACATCACCCACCCTGTGCTCCCAAGCACTCAGCCCCCTGGAGAAGGTCCTCAATGTACTGCACTTCCTGGCCACTGGATCATTCCAGCGGACAAGTGCCATAGTGGGGGGGGGTGTCACAGGCCACGCAGTCACGTTGCCTACACCAGGTCTTGGCCATCATCACTGCACGCCCATCAGTCCGCAGACACATATACCTGCCCAGAACACCTGCAGAAAGGCAGGCTGTTGCCCAGGATTTCTACAGGGGGGCACAATTCCCCAAAGTGCTAGGTGCCATTGATTCCACCCATGTGGCTCTACGTCCCCCCAGGGCAACTGAGCACATCTATAGAAACCGCAAGCACTGGCATTCCATCAACGCCCAGGTAGTATGTGATGCCAAGGGAATCATCACCTCAGTATACGCCTACTATCCAGGCTCCACCCACGACAGTTTCATCTACAGAATGTCTACCCTAAACCGGGACATAGAAGCTGGGTGGCATGGCGATACATGGCTGCTCGGTGAGTATAAATGCCACTGTGCATGCATGCATGTCAGATACTGAGTAATGTCACAACCCCACTGATCATACCCATCACCACCTCCCCAGGGGACAGTGCCTACCCTCTCAGCACCCACATGATGACGCCAATTCGGAACCCCACCACGCCACCCCAGGTAAGATACAACACAGCCCACATTGCAACCCGGGGCATCGTGGAGCGCACATTCGGAGTGCTCAAGTCACGCTTCCGCTCCCTTGACCGTTCTGGCGGGCAGCTGTTATACGCTCCCCCAGTAGTGTGCAGGATCATAGTGGCAGCATGTGTCCTGCACAACGTTGCAACACGCCGGGGCCTGGCCGTGGACATGTTGGTGCACCCACATCCCCAACCACATGCATGCCCACTGCGCATGGGAGGGGAAAGGGCATGGGGTGAGGCAGCCCGTACGCAGCTCGTGGCTAATTACTTCACATAAAATCACACCCCTGTGGAGTGCACACAGCCCTGGCACATACCAGCTGACAATCAATGATGATTGTAACAGACAATTATGATGTGTCAGCCCCGCCAAAAGAAGAATTGTACACTGTCTGAGGAGACAGGACAAAAGGAGAAGTCAACGCTGTTTGAGGAAACAGGTCGAAGAGAAAATCAGAAAAATACTGACAGAGGTAACAGGGAGTACGAACTAGAAACGCTGTGAAGTAAATCGCGTGTGAACCGACAAGAAGTACAGATTTCACCCACTCGCTCTCCACGGGAAGCACGTACAAGGAAATGACGTACTACATGCACCTTTTAAACCGCACCACACGTCCAACGTCACTTCCGCGTATACGCACTGAGGCACTATCCGCCAATTACGCGGGCTGACACTCGGACGTGCAGTTTTTGGTCTTGTAACATTCCCCCGGGTACAGGGACACGCCCGCGCGTGTCACGTCACAGACGCTCCTGCGCTGTCAGGGCCTTTAGTCCAATGGAATCGCGTACACAGGCCAATCGCGTGTGGAACTTCTCGCGCACCCCTGTAATACACGCGCCCAGGCAAATCGCGTGTGGAACTTCTCGCGCACCCCTGTAATACACGCACACGCTCCCCCAGGCTCGATCGCGTGTGGAACTTCTCTCGCACCCCTGAAATACACGCGCCCAGGCCAATCGCGTGTGGAACTTCTCGCGCACCCCTGAAATACACGCACACGCTCCCCCAGGCCCGATCGCGTGTGGAACTTCTCGCGCACCCCTGAAATACACGCACCCAGGCAAATCGCGTGTGGAACTTCTCGCGCACCCCTGAAATACACGTGCCCAGGCAAATCGCGTGTGGAACTTCTCGCGCACCCCTGGAATACACGCACACGCTCCCCCAGGCCCAATCGCGTGTGGGCCTTCTCTGGCTCACATTTTTTTCCTGCGCAGGGACGCTACCGCCTGCTTTCGTGTGGCGGACATGTATGGGCCTGTGCGCGTCTTTGGCTGTGCGCTGTTTTTCCCTATTCGATTCCATGAATACGTGTTGTAGGCGAGCGTGTGGGCGTTCTGCGCACTTGCCTCCTGTACTTCCCCCGTGACGCCCACATTTTCACGAGTTGTTCCCCATTCTGCGTGTGACGCCCCGTGTTACGCCTACTTTTTTTTATGTGCGCCGCGCTATGTGCGAATTCGCTGTGGCCTTATCGCACGGCGTTCGGTGACCTGTGTGCCAGCGTGTGCCAGCATGCGCCGCGCACTTTTTCAGCGCACAGCCCACATTTTGCGCATGCACGGACTTCCATGAATAGATGTGCGATGTTTTCTGTCCGATAATCGCACTTGCACTGCAATAATCGCACTTGCACTGCGATTTTCGCTATTTCACTGCAAATCGCACGTTTTCGCACGCGTGCGCCGTTTTTTCGGCGCACGTTGATTCCATGAATCGGCCTGTAAATGAAGTGACACGTAGCCTGGATTCCGAATGGAATGCCTACAGCAATAGGAGGCAAAGATGGAGACTCACCTGAAAACCGCCCTCTAGGGCATAGAGAAATCTAGAGCTGCATATGTTGAAAGTAAAAAGAGCAGCAAAACTTTGCCAGAGGGATCAAAGCCATCTGTTCATACTGGAAATAAATAAAGTGACAAAGGAACTCCATTAGAGTGCTGTTTCCAAGTGACAAAGGGTTACTAACCTCATCCCCGCATTAAAGAGCCACTGCACAAAATGAGTCTGTAAAGTGAGTACTAGAATACTAGCAGCAGCTCTGCCCCAGAGAGGTAAAGGGGCATTTGTAAACTCATGCATAATATGCAAATGACTCCATTAGGACTGCTCGTTCAATTGCAATGGAAAGGTGAGCTGCAGAGTTGAAAGAACAATACTAAATCAAAGTTGTTACAAGAGCTGTCACTGAAGTATAAGTGGCGGAGGGGCTAAGCATACGCTTGCCTACATGAAACGATTGCCGTGTCTGACAATACACAAGTTCAAAGAAATTAACAGAGCAATACTAAATGAAAATAGTTACAAGAACTGTAACTGAAGCGTAAATAACAGAGGGGCTGAGCCCCCGCTTACCTGCATGAAACGATTGCCGTGTCTGACAGTGCACAAGTTCAGAGAAGCTGTCTCTTCATCCCGCTGCGCATGCGTGTAGAGAGCCTACACGGGAAGGCTGGCTACAGCCCACGGTAGAACAAAGGCAATTTATAACAAGAAGAGCCGTGACACTGCGCATGTCTAGCAATGCCAGCGGAAAAAGGACACAATAACACAGCAAAACACTTATGTTGCTGCCCGAAATGAACCTGAAGAATAATGAATGCAGCTTGCTTAGAAGCTTACTTAAAAGCAGATAATTAGCCTATAAAGTAATAAATGCAGCTTGCTGGGATGCTTGCTGAGAGGTACCCACAACAGCAGAAAATGAGCCTGACTTAATTGGAGGCAGCCGGATGAAACAGAATGAATTCTGGGAATCGTAGTGCGACCTAGGCGCAACGTTCGAAATGACAACTTCTGAATTAATTACAGTAAAAGCCGAGAACTACCAATAGATGGAGAAGTCACAGACTTAATCTGAAGCAGTCAGATAGAAACAAAGTGAATTATGGGAGATGTAGTGCAACCTAGGCGCAGCATTCGAAATTACAACTTCCAAATCAATTACAAAGTGAGCCAAAAGTCCCCAATAGATGGAAAGGTCACAATTGTTGTTAAGGATACAAAGGCCACCAAGGAATGACTCAAAAGGGCAGAAATATTCTAATGAGGACAATGTCTGTAAGATGTCTATCTGAAGAACAGACCCAGACAGTGGAACTGGCTGTAATTACCTATAACACTCCAATATAAGCAAAAATTGAAAAATTGAAAAAGAAACAATAATCACATTCGGGCTGGTTGACTGGACCCTGAAAATGAATGAACAAACAGGGTAAGCAGAAAATATGCACTAGTAACTATTAAAGTCCCACGACTCCAATGTGTTGAGACCTTTGTGGAGTGTTTTTAAATTGAAAATCCACATTTGTTCCTTATAGGACAGTTTGTTTGCCAGTTGAGTTGTGTTGTTGGCAGAGGTTTTTTCTAAACAAAACCAAATTAAAGAATCTGGATGATGTCCCATTTCTACACAATGGATCAGTAGTGGAGATGCTAGGTTACGTGTTCTAATTTTAGAATGGTGTTCGTTGATGCGTAAGCGGACTTCCCTAGAAGTTTTTCCTACATAAAAAAGCTGGCAAGGGCACTGAATAGCATAAATTACATTCTTACTTCTACAAGTGGTACATGTACGTAGTGCCCAAGTCCTGCCATTGTAGGCAAAGAGTGTCATTTATTTAGAGAATTTGCAAGCTGCGCACAAAGTGCACGGGTAATGGCCTTTCACCTGATTAACCCTTTAGGTGCCATGGGTATTCCCCCCCCCAGTGCCAGGCCGTTTTTTGGTGATTTCAGTATGTGGCCATTCAATGCCTTGTAACTTTTTTGTTATATGAGATATCTCGGCCAAATTTGGCTCCTTTTTTCCCACATGTAGGCGGTCGTAACGCCAGCCAGGAATCCTAGGTTGCTGTAGGGGGGTGAGAGAAAATAAGCAAAAAGTGTGAAAATGTTGGGTTTTTTAAAAAAATGCCAATAAAATGATGTACAAAGAAGCCTGTGGTTTTTAACTTGTAAGAGCTAGGGACAAATGGTTTTCTGTGCTGAATTCCCCAATTTCCTGGCTTTCAAGAACAGGTTGAGTGGAAAAGAAAAAAAATATTTTGATG
Source organism: Ambystoma mexicanum (assembly GCF_040938575.1). NCBI lineage: Eukaryota > Metazoa > Chordata > Amphibia > Caudata > Ambystomatidae > Ambystoma > Ambystoma mexicanum. Next base: position 1,177,734,135 of record NC_090935.1, on the reverse strand, counting down.
TGTTTATCAACTGTTTTGTGAGAGGTAGGCGATATTGGCCATTTTTGCCAATTGAACATGCGTGGACGGAATGGAAGAAAAGGGTAGGAAAGCCGAATTGGAGGACAGAAAGGCATATATTTTTGAAAAGTAGACAAAATTCCAAGTTTAGGAAGGGGTGATTTGCATAGGTCAGGCAACAACTAGGTAGGGGAAAATGCCATAGATTGGGAGAAAAGCGGGAAAATGACTGAAAAAAAGGTATGTGTTGGACATGGTTGGCTTGGTACGGCAATGGCTTCTATGAATTTTGAGAAATGCAATGCTCCGCTACATTCCCCGACTCTTGCAGTTAGGAAAGCACACATTTTTTATAGTGTTTTACAAAATATGCAGTACCACAAGCCAAACACTGAGCCATGGTACATAGGAGGTTTATGCTCACGGCCTGAACAGACTCACTTAGCATGTGTAAATCGGGAAAACCAATGTGGTGAGAAACGGCAAGCATACATTTTTTGAAAGAGCACAGGCAGACCTTTACAAGGGTTGGTGACTTGTGCAGGTTACAAAAGTGTATGGTGCCTAAAGCAGCGACTAAATGTAGGTCACATTTGGGAAATGAAAGGGTTGTGTGACAAAGGGCACCAGCAAATGGGTCAAAACGTTATGAAAACACACAAACACAACAAATGTTATACCTTCCTGCGTTCCCACAGGTGTCACAATGAAAATGGTACCTCACATGTGTGGGTGCACCTACCTGGGCACCAAGGGGAAAGCCTAAAACACAAGTAACCCCAAGTCTGTTTTCACACCTGAATTTCACACTCTCACATCATACAGATATGGGCCTCGGGTGTCCAAGCCACCAAGGAAAACAGGGAACCCCATGCATTTCCGAAAAGAAGACAAGAAGACACCGGTGGGAATCCACAGAGGCATGATTTGCGCAAATCGGGCCAGAATTTATTACAGAGACACCCCCGCAAAGTCCGAAATGTGAAAAGAAAAACTGCATTTTCCGCACATTTCACTTGGCTCACCCATCGAAACACGCCGCCAACAACACATGGCCTACCGTCCCGCATTCGCACAGGTGTCCCGATGAAAACGGTACCTCACATGTGTGGGTGCACCTACCTGGGCGCCAAGGGGAAAGCCTAAAACACAGGTAACCCCAAGTCTGTTTTGACACCTGAATTTCACACTTTCTCCAGACAAGCACAACATACAGATATGGGCCTCGGGTGTCCAAGCCACCAAGGAAAACAGGGAACCCCGTGCATTTCCGAAAAGAGGACACCCGTGGGAATCCGCAGATATGATATGATCATTTATTTATATAGTGCCTATACACAATGTGTTTCAAAGCCCTTCAAGGCAAGGGAGGGAACAAGGGAAAATACAACCACATTCTTACAGGCCATGAACAGTAAGGATGTGAAATTAACTATCATACTCGGCCTGACGACATTTCAGATAGTGCAAGAGACAAGACATAGATAAGAAAGGGAGGGGGAGAGTGGGAAGGAAATGGAAACAGACAGGCGACTACCGTACTAGGCCTGACGACATTTCTGGTAGAGCCGGAGAAAAATAAAAGGTGAGGGAGAGGGGTGCAGAAAGGGCTGGGGAGGAACAAAACAAGCGACTACCATACTAGGCAGGACAACATTTCAGATAGTGCTGGAGGGGTGGTGGGGAGGAAAAAAACAGGAATGGGTGGAGGAAACAGACGAGGTTGCTATCATATTTGGTCCAGGGACAATTCTGATAGAGTAAGTGCATAGAAGAAAGTAAGGGGAGGAGATAGGAAAAGGGAGAAGGGAAAGGGTGTAACGCTCACCTGATTCCCGCAGAGGCGCCTGTCTTGACTGGGTGAATGCCGTATCTTCAAAGGTGATGTGTAACACACGGTTGGCTCTTTGGGCTGGACCTCTGTGCACTGTATGTCTGACTCGAAGAGTAAGATGTCTTAGGTAAGTGAACGCCGAGCTCTCCATCTGCCTCAGGGCAGGGTGCCGTAACCAGTTCCTTCACTGGATAAGGGTGCAGGCCTCTTGACCTCAGAGGACTGCTGTCCGTCGTTAACTGCACGAACGGTAAGTTCTGGGCACTTCAAATGTCTTAAAAGTCTTTTGTAATGATATCTCTTGTTTTGCAGAGTTCCGGCGATGGCGGATGGCGGGCTGATGAGAGTTGAGGATCGAACCCGCGTGAGGAATAGAAGCGCCTGGAAGCACGTAGGTAAGCGCTTGTAGCCTGCTTCACGATGCGCACTAACTGTCCCTTTTATCTTGCAGGTACAAGTTCGGAGCTTTAGAGAAGCTAAAGGGTGCTGGAATACCCACTGGATTCGGCGTGGGAAGGAGTAATGGCACGTGAGTAATAAAGTTGCCCAATGTCTTTAAACGCACCTTCTTTTGTCTTTCAGATGCGGGATGCAGCGCCGAAGGCCTCCGGAGCGTGCGAAGAGCTGGTAAGCTTTTGTCTTTCAGATGCCGGAATGCAGTGCGAAGACCTCCGGAGCATGCGAAGAGTAGGTAAGCCTTTGTCTTTCAGATGCCGGAATGCAGCGCGAGGCGTTGGTGACAGCCGATGGACCAGGTAAGGGATGCGCTGCCACTGAAGACCGTAGTGCTAACCTGTTCTTTCTTTGTCTTTACAGGTGCTGCTGAAGACTGGATTCCAGGATGGTAAGCCTTTGTTCCCTTAGGCCCAGGATCAGAAGCAGAAGACACGATGAGCGTTCTGCTGCAGAGAATGCAGAATAACACAAAGCAAGATTCATCCATCGGGTGTGGTTTAAATAGCCTCCTGTAGTGCTTAGGTGTCTCCTTCCACAGCCACGCCTAGGTAAGAAAAGAGTTCCTGCTTTCCAGAAGAGTTCCAGTGTTCTGAACCTAGGGAGTGGCTCCTGCCCCACCCAACAGGAAAAGTAGTCCCAAACAGAAGAGGATCCGGGGTTCAACTGGCAGGTAAGTAAGCAGCATGGTCTGCTGCAGGTAAGTCCATCCAAGCATTATGAGCCCGGCGCTTCCAGCGCTGGGACTGGGGATCTTTATGAGCCTGGTGCCACTGGCGCCAGGACAGGGTCCAAAAGGTCCCAATTGGGACTGGCTGGCACTCGGAACCGGGGTTATGGGTCTGCTTCCAAGGGAGTCGGGCAAGTCCTGATCTTTTGAAAGCAGAGATCATGACAAAGGAGGAGAGAAAAGAGAGTAAGCAGTCAAAAAGAGTGGAGAAGCAAGAGTGGAGAGCAAATGCAATTGCAGAAGTCAGTAGTAACACATAATGTTGCAAGCCAGGATACAAGATGAAGATGAGAACAGCATGATTCAGGGCCACCATGAGTACAAGATGCAAAGGAAGTCCAGCATGAGAGGTATTAGGTATGATTTGCACAAATCGGCCCAGAATTTATTACCCAGACACCCCTGCAAAGTCCGAAATGTGGGGGAAAAAATGCATTTTCCGCTCATTTCACTCGGCTCACCAGTTGAAACACGCAGCCAACAACACATGGCCTACCGTCCCGCGTTCCCACATGGCCTACCGTCCCGCGTTCCCTGATGAAAACAGTACCTCACATGTGTGGGTGCACCTACATGGGTGCCAAGGAGAAACCCTAAAACACAGGTAACCCCAAGTCTGTTTTGACACCTGAATTTCACACTTTCTCCAGACAAGCACAACATACAGATATGGTCCTCGGGTGTCCAAGCCACGAAGGAAAACAGGGAACCCCATGTATTTCTAAAACAAGACACCCGTGGGAATCCGCAGAGGTATGATTTGTGCAAATCCGCCCAGAATTGATTACCCAGACACCCCCTCAAAGTCCGAAATGTGGGAAAAAAATTCATTTTCCGCACATTTCACTCGGCTCACCCATCGAAACACGCCGCCAATAACACTTGATATTACCGCTGACTATGCTGGAGATCTGGCTGCCCTGCGTTACAGCTTCTCCCCACCAAGGAGTCTCGGCAGTGTGTCAATACCTCCCCGAATGGGAAAATCTGTAATGCAACCCAGCCGCAACTCCAGGACAGTTGGAGGTGATATACTCAGACGGGCCATTCCCACCCACACCACCAACAATCCAGCCCCAGTCTCAGCCACCCCACTGACAGTGGGCCCTAACCATAGAATAATAAAAAAATAGTACTCACATAACGTTGCAGCTACTCAGGTAGAAAAAGCTGTAAACAAAACAAAAAACATGTGTTACCTACGGTCACACCAGCAAAATGTAGCCCTCCCTGGGGGCAGATAAGGGGGGGCTGTCCTGCACTCCTCCCTGGCCTCAGACGTCCCTTCCTCGGAGCAGATATCTGGTCGCAGGGAGGGCTGCATTACATGGCACCCACTCCATTGGTGGTGGGGGCTGGGGAGGTCAATGCCCCATCCCATTAGAAAATTCCCCGCCCCTTTGGGGTGCCTCACAGCCCCCCCTAAAAAGCGTTCCACCTTTTTTCCTTTGGTAACCCAACTCCCCTTGGTGCAGAGAGGCACATTGATGTGCAAATCTGGCCCCGGGGTGCCCAAAACGTACTGCCCCACTCACTGGGGGGGAAGTCCCACTATTTTTGGGGACCCTCTCCTCCCTCACCACAAATGGGTGGTGGGGGCACCTCATGCAGGCCTCCCTGGGCCTCCTACAAACGGCTGCGTGAGGTATACCCCCTCCATTTGGGGTGCGGGGAGAGGGACACCAAAAATGTGTGGGACAGGCCCCCCAGTGGGTGGAGCAGTAAGGTTTGGGCACCCTGGGGCCAGATTGGCACACCAATGTGCCCCTTTGCGCCAAGGCAGGTATAGTACACAAAGAACACAATTCAAAATGGCAGGCTGCTCTTTAGCAGGGGGTGGAGGGGCCCCCTACACTGCTGTGGAATTTTCTAATGTGAAGGGGGTGCACCTCTCCACCCCCACCCCAATTGGAGGTACGGCCCATCTCATGTAGCCCTCCACAGGGGCAGATAAGGGGGGGCTGTCCTGCACTCCTCCCTGGGCTCAGGTGTCCGTTCCTAGGAGCAGATATCTGGTCCCAGGGAGGGCTACATGACATGGCACCCACTCCATTGCGGGTGGGTGGCTAGGGGGTCAATGCCCCATCCCATTAGAAAATTCCTCGACCCTTTGGGGTGCCCCACCAAAAAGCGTTCCACCATTTTCACTTTTTTCCTTTGGTAACCCAACTCCCCTTGGTTCAGAGAGGCACATTGATGTGCCAATCCGGTCCTGGGGTGCCCAAACCTTACTGCCCCACCCACTGGGGGGCCTGTCCCACCATTTTTGGGAACCCTCTCCCCCCTCACCCCAAATGGGTGGCAGGGGCACCTCATGCAGGCCTCCCTGGGCCTCCTACAAATGGCTGCGTGAGGTACACCCCCCCTCCAATCGGGGCGGACGGAGAAGGCCCCAAAAAATGGTGGGACAGGCCCCCCAGTGGGTGCGGCAGTAAGGTTTGGGCACCCCGGCACCAGATTGGCACACCAATGTGCCCCTCTGCGCCAAGGCAAGTTTCGTAAACAAAGAAAAAAATGGAAAAGGTACACTACACTTTAGGGCGGGCTGAGGGGCACCCTAAAGCGGCAGGTAATTTTCTAATGTAATGGGGGGTGACCCTCTACCCCCCACACCAAATACAGGAGGGGGGCATCTCATTCAGCCCTCCCTGGGGGCAAATGCCCCTTCCTAGGAGCAGATATCTGCCCCCAGGGAGGGCTACAAGGGGTGCCCCCATTTCTCATCCCCGTTCTATTTATGACTATTTTTTTATTTTTTTTGCCCCCTTCCCTGGGGGCAGATGATCAGCCATCTGCCTCCAGGGTTGTGTACATATGTGCCCCCATGCTTTGGGGCAGGGGGGAGGGGGCTGCTTACTGTAAGCAGCCCCCTGCCCCCCACATCACAAACAAATCCCTGATGGTCCAGTGGGTTGCTTGTCACGGATCGAGCACTCTGCGCAGATCCGTGACCAGCAATGCCTCATGTAGATGGTGTCGTTGGAAAGGGGAGTATCTCCCCTTTCCAAGGACACCACATTCGCCAATATCCCTGGTGGTCTAGTGGGCCCGAGGGCCCCAAACACCCTCCCACCTCCCCCCTTCCCTCGCCTTTTTTTCTCTTTTTTTTTCTTTCTTTTTCACCCCTTGGGGCAGTGATCATCTGCCCCCAGGGTTCTCCAGTGCTGTGGCCCCATGCTTTGGGGCCACGGGGGGAAAGGGGACGCTTACCTAGTAAGCGGCCCCTCCTCCCCCCACGTCACAAACAGATCTCTATTGATCCTGTGACATTGCTGCTCACGGATCGCGCGCCCCGCGCCCGATCCGTGAGCAAAAATGCCACATAATGGGTATTGTTGGAAAGGGGAGAATCTCCCCTTTCCAACGATACCTACCTCGATCTCTGGCTACAAATACAGCCAGAGAACGAGGTGGAGAAAGAAGGGCACTCACCTTCTTTCTTCACTGCAGCAGCCGAAAATGACTGTTGCAGTGATTTTACTTTCAGTTTCACGCCGACGTGCTTTACGCACGCCGACGTGAAACTGAAGGTAATCCAGCCCCCTGGCAGTGAGGGGGGACCTCCCCCTCATATAGCCCGGGGGTTGGATTACAGTTTTGAGCGATCCCTGCTTTGCAGGGATCGCTCAAAACAAGGTGCCAAAAAGAACAATATATCTCGTCCTTGGCACTGCACATGCAATTCCAAGGACAAGATATCTCGTCCTTGGTATGGAAGGGGTTAAGGTTAATGTCTCTGACCTGATTAATACGAAAAGGGAGTCTGGTGGCCCGAGTGAGTTTCTGCCCTGAATTTTTACGTTTTTTGAAAGCAAATAAGGGTTTCTCTAAATTGAGGTCAGTGGCCCTCATTACAAGTCCGGCGGTGGACCATGGTGCTATTAGCACCATGGTCCATGCCGGATTCCGCCATGGTGGATGGCGGAATTACTGCCCCATTCCAAGGTGAGTGGGGCGGTAATTCCCCATTCACCATTTGCCCTTCCCCATTTTTGCCCCATAGGGCATAATGGGGATGGGGAAGGCACTAATTACGGCACCGTAAATTACGGTGCCGTAATTTGCACCAAAGTCGCTTAGCGCCTTGGACTTTAACGCCTGCAAAAAGCAGGCGTTAAAGTGTTAATCAGGCGTTAAGGGTTAACGGCGCCAACGGCGCCGTTAAACCCTTAACGCCTGACTTGTAATGAGGGCCAGTGTCTTTAATTGTCTCACAATGTTGGCAGAAAGTGGACACACAAACTAGCTGTTCTTTCTCAACAGATTTCTTTTTGGGCCTGAGAAGGGCATCCGCATTGGTATACCGCGCTCTTTTTCTTGAATGTTTGATAGGTTTGCGTGGGTATCCCCGATCTAACAATCTAGCCTGTAACACGTCCGCATGACTGTTAAATTGCGTAAGATTGGAACAATTGCGACATAGCCGTAAAAACTTCCCATAAGGTAGGTTGTGCAAAAGGCTTTTGGGATGTTGGCTTTTAAACTGTAGCGTCATGTTCCTTTCTGTGGCCTTTCTGTAGAGCTCAGTCTGCAGCAACCCATTCTCGTTGTAAATGGAAAAAAATCAAGAAACGCAATGCGGGAGGTAGAATGTTCCAAGGTGAATTTGATATTAATGTCTACCTAGTTGAGCCACCGGACAAAAAGTTCCAATGTGCAATATCGCCCTCCCACAGCAGTAAGATGTCATCAATATGCCGACGGTATAACTTGATGTTAGTGATGTAGGGATTCACATCATTCAGGACAAAATTCTCTCCAAACAAGGCCATGAAAATGATGGCCAAATTAGGGGCAAAGGCACAGCCCGTTGCCATAGCTTTGGTTTGTACAAAAAACTCATCTTTGAACTTAAAGAAGCTGTTGGAGAGAACCAATTCCACACATGTGGTCAGGAAATTGGTAGGAACCACATATATAGGTGGTCAACGATCCAACATAACTCGCAGACACTGGATGGCCTTATCTTAGGGGAATATTGGTATAAAGATCCTCTATATCTAGGGCCACCAAGATCTGTTTAGAGGCATCAAACGGGAGGCCTTCAACCAAATTAATAACATCCCTAGAGTCTAACAAAAACGTAGGGGTCGCCATCGCCAACGGTTTAATAAACACGTCTATATATTTGGATAATGGCTCTAAAATAGAGCCACACCCCGAAACTATAGGGCGACCAGGCGGATTAGATGTATTTTTATGAATCTTAGAGATTCTGGATAGAACTTCATAATAGAATGCTATTTATATCAATGCATTGCTTAATGCACTAATTAGCTCGTGATGTTTATTCCAATGATCCTGGACAGTTGTTTCTCAACATTATAATAAGAATACCTTGTACACACATTTCATGAAAGGTAAACACACATGTGATGTCATCAGTGATGTCATCAATGACATTTGTGATGTCATCTTTGATGTCGTGGGTGTTAGTCTTAGCAGTGCACGGTGGTGGCGCGAGTTATGGTTGCTTAGCTTACCATAACTGGCGAATTTCAGGGGTTTTTCAGTTTTACTTGGAACCATAACGTCCCTTTAACAAAGCTTTTTCTCTGAATTTCATAGGTTTTTAGTAGCACAACTTAACAATAATAACTCTGACTTCATGTACATGTAATATGGAATATACAGAACCCCCTCTACTGAATTTGATGTCCGCAAACTCTTTTAATATCCGCGTTCATGTTCAGACAATAGCACCACTACCCAAAAACTCTGGGGGGTATGTTTAATTGCTATATCATAACATATGAACATTTTACAAATTCACAAACCAGCACACATACACATTATATGTAGTAACACATAAGAAGTGTAACCCATATATGTAACACACTAACCATTCATTTAAATACAATATTTTCTAAAATGGAATATACCAAAAAAAGAAAGATAAGCTTCCAACATGATTACCTCACAGAAACTCCACAACCAAGAACAACAGCAGATCTACAGACCACTCATAACACACCTTACCTGAAATAGCAAGTTTACTACATTTTACTCATATATTTGTAAACTTTCTGTATTAGATACAAAAAACATTGATATTATGTTTTTTTTCTCACAGAAATGCCTACTACTCTGGAGTGGCTAGAGGAGCATTTCTCACATGAGGAAATGTCAGAAGATAGTGAATCTAATGGTAGACACTTTACAATATTAACCAATTAATTGATATTGTTTTATATACATTTAACATATATATATTTCTTGTACAGAGCATACCAAAATTGAAAGTACTACAGAAAAAGCTGTAGTGTATAAGACTCTTCACAACATAGATGAAAAAATGGACCTACGGTTGGCAAATTTTAATAATTTAAAAATCTTTTTGGAGGATCATTTCAAACAAAAAACTAAAAAACTACGTACCATTGTCCCACATGTACCTGTCCCCCTCACCATATCCCAGTCAATTATCCCCAAACCCTCTCCATGAACCAAAACGTTTTGATGAGACTTCCATCCCTTCTTCACCTCATATAAATCCTGTTGAAACCCCTAATTCTCCTGTTTTTGTTTCAGTTTCTGCCTCACCTTCTCTGTCATAAATTTAACATACATGTAAAATAAAATAAAATTTTTATATTGTGTTCTAATTCATTTCTTTCTTTTTTTTTTAAAGCAATATAGGTGTCTGCGGACTGCGCGGGTGTCCGGAATGTCTGTGAAGAAACGAAAATGGAGGTGTCCAAAGAACACTATACCTGTCCGTACTGTTCGCTAGCAAGTTGAAACTGTTCTAAGAACACATGCGGTGTCCTAAAATGTTTGTAAATAAACAAAAAGGGGGTGTCCTGAGGACGCTATGCTTATCCGTATTGTTCACAGGCAAGTTGAAACTTTTCTAAGAAAACAAGCTGTCTCCTGAAATGTTCGTCAATGGACGAAATGTGGGTGTCCTGACGACGCTGTCCGTTTTGTTCACAAGCAAGTTGAAACTGTTCTAAGAAGACAAGCTGTCTCCTGAAATGTTTGTCAATGGACGAAATTGGGGTGTCCTGAGGACGCTGTCCGTATTGTTCATAAGCAAGTTGAAATTGTTCTAAGAACACAAACTGTCCTAAAATGTTCGTAAAGACACAAAATGGAAGTGTCCTGAGGACGCTAAGCCTGCTCGTATTGTTCACAGGCAAGTTGAAACTGTTCTAAGAACATATTATGGGTCCTGGAATGTTCATAAATAAACAAAATGGGGGTGTCCTGAGAACGCTATGCCTGTCCGTATTGTTCACAGACAAGTTGAGACTGTTCTAAGAACAAACGCCTGTCTGTAACTGTTTGTTTCACTTGTGACGCACTTTTAATCACTCCAGGACCCGAACAGTGTCCGTAGAACACCAACGCGCATGCGCAAAATAGTTTCAGTGCATTTGGTGTCCAGAGGACAACAGCTCCCTTCGTGGACATGCTCGCAAAGCCATCATGTGACCGCGCCCACGCTGAGCATGTGTTCTGATTGCGGACACTGTTCGTGTCCGCAAACAATTTAAAACTACCTTTTCAGGCAATCCACAGTATTTTTCAATAATACATCACCATACCACAAGTCCCAGACAGTAATCCAGACTTTCTACATACTTTTTGGGACTTTTTCAACCTTTTTTTGGTGCTCGATCTGTCCGCGGACAGCTCGGCTGTCCGCGGATCGCGCACAAGCACCCCTATAAAAGACCATGCCCTAGAGCTCATTTTCATTGTGCTTCTGGCTATCCTACAGAGCATAGCGAATTTTCCTGCAAATTTGCAGATTTCCATCACAATCTTAATGGCATCCTTGGCTCCACTACTGCCACCTGCTGCTGCATCTGCCTCAGCACCACCCCCACCCCTTCACCACCACCACCTCCCCAAGGGCCTGAAGAGGGGAACAGGAGTGAGGATGCACAGGAGGAAGAAGAGGATGATGAGAATGAGGTAGTGGAAGTCCCTACTACCAGCACTCGGCGTGAGTCTTGGGTGTGGCGGTTATTTACCATTCATGGTAATGGTCCTAAGGCGCGTGCGAACCAAGTCACCTGCAATGAGTGCAAAATGGTACTCAGTTGCGGGAGGCATGGTTCTTACAGCTTTGGGACAACTACCATGAAGCGACACCTAAAGTCATTCCACTTGGGGGCCGTTCGCACAGTTGTACCTTGCGAGGAGCGTAGCAGGTTGACTTCTTCTACTTCATCCTCTGTTTCTGATCCTGTCACCACAAGGAACACTCCTGTGGGACAGCGTATTCCTCAAGCTGCCTCACAGGCCATACGCAATGCTGATGACACTTACCTTTCAAGGGTCACAGTTGTGTGTATGTACTGCGACGCAGTACTGTGCAGGGGGGAGAGACTTCGTAGTGCTTTTGAGGCTATCGTTTCAGAGCACGAAAAAGTCTGCTCACTACCCAAGTGAAACCCACTCTACATCTTCCTCTCTCAGCTCGCCCTTTCTTATCCCTGTGGTTGGTGACCCTCCTTACCCTCCTTTCCCCTCCTCTCCTAGTGTGTCTTGTATAAAAAAAAAAAATGTAAAACAACAAAAATCCCCAAAAAAAGGCTCTTTTCAGAGCCGCCTTTTATAGTTAAAAAATAGAAGTGAAAATAAATGAAGCAGGACTCTGTGTAATCTTTTAGAAGTCCGCTGACAGTCTGCGGACATCTCAAATTTTGGGGTGCTACCCTATCCTAACCATTGCAGTTTTATCTGGGGTGAAGTGGTGGCTCTGAAAAGAGCCTTTTGGTGGTGATTATTTGAGTATGAAACATTTGAAATGCTCAACACCTACTATAAAATGGATGCTGTAATTCCAAAAAAGTTCGCAATGCATTTTGTACATTTCGCAAAAAAATCTGATTGCCAGCATAAGTTAGATAGACTCCATCTCTGCGAAATATGTATGTTCTACGAAACATAATATTTTCATTGTGAAAAGAGGACATGCCAAAATCTTTTAGAAAGGCACAAACAGCCTTATTGACATTGTGCCTTGCTTTCTCCATTTGTGGACCAAATGAAGAAGAACAAAGCCACATTTGTCTCTGTGCAATACGTGAAAAAATTATTTGAAGATTTGGAAACATGTCCATGACCTTCCCAAGTACTTCTTTCATTGCAAATTGCAAAGAAATTCCAGACACATGTCCTAAACTGTTCCCTCCACAATGAATTACAATTATGTCTGGATGTTGCTCCGTTTGCAAAGTAGCACAGAGAGGTAGCAAGTCCAACCACTTCATTCCATGTACCCCATGCCAGTGCACTTCCACATGTGGGAATCCAAGATCTACAGCTACTCCACAGATTTCTGCATGCACCTTCAACCAATGAATCCACGAGTCTCCCAAAATGCAAACAATGTGATTTTTGAAACACACAGCCATAGCTATCTGTTCTTCTCTCAGCAAAAAGAGTATCTGAAAAACTCTCTCCTGGCACAACACACCCACTAAACTTTCTTGACCAATCCCTTTCTCTACTCATTCTCATTTGCATGGCTCCCCAACCCCAAAATCCCTGGATGTAACACCCGATGTCCGCGTACTACCGCCATGTCCGCGGACATATCTTAACATGAACAGTCCTTCTACCATTTACTTTCTGTGCCATTCCCTCATTGGATATAGCTAAGAAGTCACATGAACATCCACCAATCACATCCAGGACCTCTACATCTAACTGCATCATCATAGATCAGCACTTTCAATGTACTGTTAATCTCTCTGAGTACAAGTGTCATATCATTGGAAAGCACCTTCTACCAGAAATACTGTACAAGACTCCAAGATTTCTACTTACAACTGCTTGCATATCCATATGCATGAACACAAACTATAGGTATGCATATTTTCTATATAGTACATGTACAACTTTTATAGATTCATATAAACAAATTAACTGACTTTTACCTTGTATAATCTTTAAAAAGAATTTACTGTCATTTTTTCCATTTCCTAAAATCAATTGTCACTTCCAAACCTATCTGCTATTTAATTTATTTTTACACTCACATTTTCAAAGCACGTTGAACTAACATAGTTAAAGTACAAAATGAAAAGTTAACATACCCAAACAAAATTGCATAGACACAGTATGTTCAAAAATCAAAAAACAAGACTAGTACAAAAATGTAAACATTTATTTACTTATATTTATATACTGCGCAAGCAGCCCATGGCATTGAGGCGCTGTTACTCACAAGAGCTTAGTTACAGAAATAGTGCTATTAAGTGGTACATTATGAAGTCCACAAGGCATACAAATGATATTTTGGTTGGTACAGTTAGTCATTACAATACATTTTATGCATTAAGAACATATGATATATATTCAACTGGTGCAAGACATCTTATGTGAATAAGTTTTCATGATTTTGAGGAAGGCCCTAATGATCAATATCAATTAAAAAAATCAATGTCTAAATTAAAAACAATGCTATATACAAACAAAATTCCTTAATTATTTCCTTTACAATTGCAGTGAAGACCATTCTCCTGAAAAGAAGCAGCCAAATTTGAAGTACAAAGGACAACTAAGAAGACACCTGCTCATTTTAGAAAAAAAGTAAGTTGAATACCACCATATCATTTGTAATATTATTGAAGCACACTGTAAGGTTAATTCATACTATTTCGGTGTCTAAAAATAGAGATTGGCACCATTCTGTCTACAAATCCCCATTTCTTAAACAGAGATTTACAGGCAAAATGACGCGCAATTTCTTAGTTTTCGACACACAAATAACCCAACTGAACCCCTAGAATTTTGATATTAAACAAACAACTGTTTTAATTGTATACTATTAGATTTACTATTTATACTTCTCGCCACCACCAGCTTACTTTCTACTATCTTCTGAACCCCAGTTTAGTAGCACATAAATTCAAGAATAGCCATCCCAACTAGTTGTAGTTGCCCAATGCACAATCACACACCATTACATATATCTTTATTATCTTACTCACACACTCATGAAAACAGCACACATACATTAAGAACACCTCAACCCATACCTTCTTTATTTTTTTCAACAGACCCTAAAGAATGCCTACCAAAAATCCAATCCATAGAAAGCAACGCAGAAACAGAGCAAATGAAAATAGAAGTGTGCAAAACAAGCATCCATCTCTAGCAGAATTTTTAAAAAAAGTTAAAACAAAACAGCTAATACAGTCATTTAGTGAAACAAAACAAACTTCAAGTACAGAAACTTTGCCTCCTCTATCAAAATGTAAAACAAACTGCAAATCAATTAACAATAAATCAGCTACCACTACAGATAAAACTGCTCCTATAAATCTTGATATAGTCCAAACTAAGCATACCAAAAAAAGTATTTTAGCAAAAATGTTCCGTCACAGAGTCCTGCAAAATCTTCTAAAAACAGGAGAGAAATCAAACTCAACCCTTAAAACCTATAGTAGGAAATTAATTTGAGAAGCGTTGATAGACAGTGCAATCCTTCTCAAAAGAAAGTTATTTATTTTAGTGTTAAACAAAATGAAACCACTAACAAAACTAATGAGTAAATTACAAAAAACACTTCTCAATAAACAAAATGTCAACAGAAATAACTTCTTAAGTATCTCTACAACCACAGAACCATACTTTAATGAAGAAGCATACAAACAAAAGCAAACAAACACAATTGTCATCCATAGCAGGTAACAAGGTTGTGAAAAAGTTAATAATACCATAATGGAACAAGAAATACTACTTACAAAAATATCCCCAGAAAACTCAATTACCTCTCCATTCAACTGAATCAGAACATCTAGTATACAAATGGCCATGCACGTCAATGTGTAACATTCCCAAATAATCTTTCAAATCTTTACGCCAATTCCTCAATCAATATGTGAAAGGCAAAGACAAAATGAAAATTAAACTACTGCAAAATATGGATACCTGTCCAGTGCGCAAGAACACAGGACTACAAGGACATTCATTGGCCTGCATTTCAGGACCTATTTGCAAAACCACCTTCCATTATATCAAAATGATATCAACACATCATTCAACTATAAGAAATCTAGTCTATAAACTGTACTATGCTAAAATGCCTGCTTTAGCACTAGCCAATTTAAATAACATTCTTCTACATGGTACAGCAAAAGACCTACTTGAAGAAATCGACTATATCCAGAAAAAATATTTTGAAAGTGAAAGCCACTTACAGAATGAAATAGCTTTAAAGCAAATTAGCAACAATTCTATGCATAGCAACCTTCTTCTACACACATACAAAAAAGAAATACTGAAATTTAAAAGTACATCTGCTGAAATACCAAACCATGTGTGTGTATGTTGCCGTAGAACTTTTTATAAAAGAAACACAAAAACTATAGAACTACATACAAAATAGAAGACAATGAAGATTCTAAGGGGGGTAATTCATAGAATTCAGCGCACAAGTGGCGCATGCGGCTGGCGCACAGTGTGCGCGTGCGAATCCCTGCACCAGCCGCGTGCGCTAAAATCCATTTCCGCGCACAGCGTATTCATGGATTCCAGCCACCAAAACCAGCCGTGGCGCACAGTTGCGCAGCGACCCTGCAGCAGCGCCAGTTACGCCCCCAAGAACGCCTCTTGCGCAGGGAAAAGCCATCAATATACCCAATCCAGCTCAAAGGGCTGCGCTAACCCTGTACCAGCACAGCAAGCGGGCTACGTGTATCATTGGGGTGCGCGGGAAGTACCTCACGCGATTCCATCAGGGAACGTGTATTTCGGGGTGCTATCAGCAGGGTACGTGTATTTCAGGGGTGCGCAGGAAGTTCCACACGCGATTGGCCTGGGCGCGTGTATTTCAGGGGTGCGCGGGAAGTTCCACACGCGATTGGCCTGGGCGCGTGTATTTCAGGCGTGCGCGGGAAGTTCCACACGCGAATGGCCTGGGCGCGTGTATTTCAGGGGTGCGCGGGAAGTTCCACACGCGAATGGCCTGGGCGCGTGTATTTCAGGGGTGCGCGGGAAGTACCACACGCGATTGGCCTGGGCGCGTGTATTTCAGGGGTGCGCGGGAAGTTCCACACGCGATTTGGCCTGGGCGCGTGTATTTCAGGGGTGCGCGGGAAGTTCCACACGCGATTGGCCTGGGCGCGTGTATTTCAGGGGTGCGCGGGAAGTTCCACACGCGATTGGCCTGGGCGCTTGTATTTCAGGCGTGCGGGGGAAGTTCCACACGCGAATGGCCTGGGCGTGTGTATTTCAGGGTGCGCGGGAAGTTCCACACGCGATTGGCCTGGGCGCCTGTATTTCAGGGGTGCGCGGGAAGTTCCACACGCGATTGGCCTGGGCGCGTGTATCTCAGGGGTGCGCGGGAAGTTCCACACGCGAATGGCCTGGGCGCGTGTATTTCAGGGGTGCGCGGGAAGGTCCACACGCGATTGGCCTGGGCGCGTGTATTTCAGGGGTGCGCGGGAAGTTCCACACGCGAATGGCCTGGGCGCATGTATTTCAGGGGTGCGCGGGAAGTTCCACACGCGAATGGCCTGGGCGCGTGTATTTCAGGGGTGCGCGGGAAGTTCCACACGCGAATGGCCTGGGCGCGTGTATTTCAGGGGTGCGCGGGAAGTTCCACACGCGATTGGCCTGGGCGCGTGTATTTCAGGGGTGCGCGGGAAGTTCCACACGCGAATGGCCTGGGGGAGCGTGTGCGTGTATACCAAGGGTGCACGGAAAGTTTTACACGCGATTTCAGCAGGGTACGTGTATTTCAGGGGTGCCGGGGAGTCCTACATGTGATTTGACAGTGTGGGTCCTCCCAGGTGTTCCCTGTACACCCTCCAAGGCCCCTGCAGGCCGCCCACACCACAGGGGACTACCCTGCATCCCTGGTCATGTCCCGCAGGCAGCCCACCCAACATGGGCATGCCCCCCGGCAAAGGCACATGTCTCCTTGAACTAATGAACACCAACTCATGTCCCCTTGCACCCCCACCCCCCAGCACTGTGGGGCACCTGCCAGCAGGCCCCCACCCATGTCCAACTCATGTCCCCCACCACCCCCACCCCCCAGCACTGTGGGGCACCTGCCAGCAGGCCCCCACCCAAGTCCAACTCATGTCCCCTTGCACCCCCACCCCCCAGCACTGTGGGGCACTTGCCAGCAGGCCCCCACCCATGTCCAACTCATGTCCCCTTGCATCCCCACCCCCCAGCACTGTGGGGCACCTGCCAGCAGGCCCCCACCCATGTCCAACTCATGTCCCCTTGCACCCCCACCCCCCAGCACTGTGGGGCACCTGCCAGCAGGCCCCCACCCATGTCCAACTCATGTCCCCTTGCACCCCCACCCCCCAGCACTGTGGGGCACCTGCCAGCAGGCCCCCACCAATGTCCAACTCATGTTCCCCGCAACCACACAGTCGGCCCAGATCCTCTCCCGTCCTTCCTTGTTGGCGCGGGACGATACGAAGAAGGCATCATACTGCCCCAGGACTTGCTCCACCAGGACACCAACTTCGGTGGCAGTGAAGCTGGTGCCCCTCTGCCCCTCTGGCCGGGGGTTGCCACTGGTGCCAGATGTGGATGTGCCCGACATGGCAACCCCAGGGGCAGGAGTGGGTGGGCAACTGGGTCCTGTGGCTGGGCTGTGGAGGGATGTTATCCGAGTCGGGAGTCTTCTGTTCCAGCAGGGGTGGACACAGCAACTGGACCCCTGCAGATGGCTGATGTGCAGGCACCAAATGGCAGGGCGCGGTGGCAGCAGGCAGGCAGGCAGCAGCAGATGGCATGTGGGAGGCTGCTCGGGGCACTGGGGGGCAGTAATTCGGCCTTCTGGACAGGAGCGTGGTCCTCCGTGTGTTTTCGCGTGGCCAGCTTGATACGGAGTGATTTGGCACGTGAAAATCCTGCACGTACGGGATTTCATTGGACCAAAGGCCCTTACAGCGTAAGCGCGTCTGTGACGTTTTGCGCACGGGCGTTGCCCTGGCAGGGCTTGGAGATCCCGCGTGCCTTTATGTTCTGTACGTGCTTTTCGTGCGGTGCGTGTGTTTTCCATCCGTTGGGGTTCACACGCTATTACTTCACAGCTGGTGTTGGCTACGCATTCTTCTACACGCAAGGCAGACGGTGAGTGGTACCCCGCTCCCCCAGGCCCGATCGCGTGAAAAAGTTCACGCGGACCCCTGATATACACGTAGCCCGCTCCCCGAGGCCCGATCGCGTGAAAAACTTCACGCGAACCCCTGAAATACATGTAGCCCGCTCCCCCAGGCCCGATCGCGTGAAAAACTTCACGCGAACCCCTGAAATACACGTAGCCCGCTCCCCCAGGCCCGATCGCGTGAAAAAATTCACGCGAACCCCTGATATACACGTAGCCCGCTCCCCCAGGCCCGATCGCGTGAAAAAGTTCACGCGAACCCCTGATATACACGTAGCCCGCTCCCCCAGGCCCGATCGCGTGAAAAAGTTCACGCGAACCCCTGAAATACACGTAGCCCGCTCCCCCAGGCCCGATCGCGTGAAAAACTTCACGCAAACCCCTGATATACACGTAGCCCGCTCCCCCAGGCCCGATTGCGTGAAAAACTTCACGCGAACCCCTGAAATACACGTAGCCCGCTCCCCCAGGCCCGATCGCGTGAAAAAGTTCACGCGAACCCCTGATATACACGTAGCCCGCTCCCCCAGGCCCGATCGCGTGAAAAACTTCACGCGAACCCCCGATATACACGTGCCCCCCTCGCACAGGCCCAATTGCTGTATGTTGCCACTTTTGTAATGCGCAGGGACGCTACCGCCTGCCTTCGTGTGGCGGACGTGTTTCGGCTTGTGCGTGTCTTTCGCTGTGGGTGGCTTTGCCCTATTCGATTCCATGAATACGTGTCGTTCGGGTGCGTGTGGGTGTTCCGTCTGCTTCCCTGCAGTACATCCCCAGTTACGCCCTTGTTTTCGCAAGTTGTTCCCCATTCCGTGCGTTACGCCCCGTGTTCCGCCCACTTTCTAGTGTATGCGCCGAGGTTGTGCGCTTTCACTGTGCGCGTCGCGCACGTCTTTCGGGATGTTGCAGTGACGTGTGCGCCATGCACGGGTTTGGCGCACATCCCGAGGTAAACACGCGCAGGGACTTCCATGAATCGCACGCGTGCGCCTGTTTTTTTACGCTTGCGCCTGCTTGCGCCTGCTTGCGCGAAGATTTTCGGCGCACGTTTGTTCCATGAATCGGCCCCTAAATGGTTTGAATTAGCTCTCTACCTTGTAGCAGAAAGCAAATACGAAATAACTGACCCCTTAATACTTTGCAATTACTGCACAA
Organism: Ambystoma mexicanum; assembly: GCF_040938575.1. NCBI lineage: Eukaryota > Metazoa > Chordata > Amphibia > Caudata > Ambystomatidae > Ambystoma > Ambystoma mexicanum. The sequence continues at coordinate 1,177,714,863 of NC_090935.1, read as the reverse complement.
CAAAACTTGACAACAACCAAACTCCTTCACGGGCTATCACAAATAATTTGGAATTATTTCCACTACCAAAACCCCTACAACAACTCAATTTATATGAGAGCATCATAATTCAAACAGTACACCCCTTTCAAGCAATAATACTCCTTCAACCAAAAACAGCAAAATGACCTCCCTCTGAATTAGTGAACGGTATTCGTGGAAAAGTAGTGTATTTACCATTAGATCTAAAAGAAAATGTACACACTCTAGGAGTGCAACGTCCAATTGAACAATCTTTAATTATTTTAGTAAATGGTGTACCTACAAAAGACAAAAAAAATTGGCAACAACTGGTAGATTTACATAAAGTTAGACAAGCTTTGCAATATCTAAAAGACAATAATGAATACTACAAAGAATTTAATAGTGAAGAAAACTTGAAGGATACCACTGAAATAATTCAAGAGACACAAGAAGCTGGTCAATTTGAGCTCCTGGACCCTGCTACAATATCTAATACTTTAGACCATTATACAATTCACCTATTGCATTCTAATGACACCATAGAAGATGCACTAGAAACGTACCAAATGCGTCAAACAAAAGGATCACCAATCAGCATATGGGAAAAAAGTATAGAAGCACATGCTTTTCCTCTACTTTTTCCTACTGGCAAAGGAGGAAGGTACGATGATAGACCTATTCCCATAACAGCATCAGAATATCGCTCATTACAGATGTATTCTGAAGATCCACATTTTGTCTAAATCTGGGAATACAAATTCCACCTACTCTTTGAAAGTGAACTAGCAACTTTATGTTACGGAGTTGCACACACATTAAAATCAGGATCCCACTTTCAAAATATGTCAGCTACACAATTATTACAAAAAGATGAGGTTTTACAATCAAATATTACAAATCTATTAGCAAATATGCGTGGTACTAAAGAATACTGGTTTCGACGTCACGGAGATGTATGTTGAATGATAAGAAACCTTGGCCCACCCACTTGGTTAGTTACATTAAGTTGTGCAGAATATGCATGGGAAGATTTACATGATTTCCTACGCATATCAAACAAAAACAAAACAAACATAGATATACTAACACCTGGAGAACTTTGTTCTCTAGATCCTGTTAATGTTTCAAGATATTTTCACCATCGCTTCATTGATGTAATAAAACTGCTCCTTCCCTTGGAGAAGTGCAACACTTCTTTTGGAGAAAAGAATACCAAGCCAGAGGAGCACCACATATTCACATGCTTTTATGGATTAAAGATGCTCCTAAATTTGGTCAAGACAATGACGCCACAGTTTATTGAAAAATATGTCACTTGTCAAATTCCATCAGAAGCAACAAATATTGATCTTCAAGCACAAATTTTACAATTTCAAAGACACAAATGTGGCAAATATTGGCGTTGCAAATACAAAAACAAAGGGAAATACTACACCAAATGCCGCTTTGGTTTCCCTAGACTGGTTACAAAAACAGGTCAAGTGAACAACTTCATGTCTTCAGTTAGACATAGTGTTAAAGGCAAATCACCTAAAAATACATATTACATAAAAAGAACAGAAGGCGAAAAATATATCAATGATTACAATCCAATCATTGCCCATTTATGGAATGCAAACATAGATGTGCAGTACATTGCAGACAATTCCACTGCAGTTGCACGATATGTTACAGCATACTTAACCAAAGCAGAAAAAACAGAGCTACAAAACCTCTGGAATGACCTGTCATCAGACAAAACGCTGTCTCAAAAATTATACAGCTTGGGCATAAAAATGCTCTCCCATAGAGAATGTGGCTCCTATGGAGCAGCAGATCGTTTAGCTGGTACTGCTTTGTATGGAAAATATGAAAATATAGTATGGCTAAGTCTTGGTCCTGCTAAATCTAGAAAAAGAGTTCTAAAATCATACCAAGATATAGAAACAATAGCCATACATGATCCCAACATCCAAGACATTTTAAAAAACAATTTGATGGACACATATTACCCAAACAAAAGTACCACTTTGGAAACCATGTGTCTATACCACATAGCTCAAAACTTCACATACAAAAATAATATAAAACCCAATGAAACAAAAGGTAGATACAGAGTGACAAATTGTGAAGGCAGCTTAGTAAAACTCACCAAACCAAATTGAATTAATCATATCAAATTGTCATTAAAGACTCCTCAATATAAAGAACTATATCATATGTCCCTGCTACAACTATTTTGACCATGGAGAAAAGAAGAATAAATACTAGATAACTATGACTCCTATGAAGACGCTTTCAAAGCAAATGAAAGCACTATAACTGATGTAAACTTTACACAGTACAAAACAATGTTGCAGAATGAACAGCAACACAAAGAAGAACTGCAGGCCCAACTAGATAAGTACACTCCTGACAGTAGTCAACCTTCTGTAACAGGAAGCCAAGAACCACTGGGAGAGCCACTAATAGCAAATGAGGCAGAATTAGCTATGACAGAAGTAGAAAACACCATTTGTCAGTATGAAGATAAAGAAGACTTAACTATACTACAATCAAAACTAAACAATGAACAACGTAGCATTTTTGAAGAAGTAACAAAAGAAATTGCACATGGTGTACAGCATAAAAACAAAGAATGCACCTGCCATAATTACAAACCTTTACTACTGTATGTCAGTGGTGAGGCTGGTTCTGGCAAAACATTCTTAATCAAAATCATCAGTAAATTCCTTCAACAATTGACAAACAACAAACTGTCATCTGTTGTCACTGCCCCCTCAGGTTTAGCTGCCTACAACATAGGCGGTGTCACTGTACACCGATTACTACTCCTGCCAGTAGAACACCAAAACAAATTAGACTATTACAAACTTTCTGCAGAAGCTGCAATGGAACTACGCAGAGTATTAAAACAAATGAAAATGCTACTAATAGATGAATTGAGCATGATCTCCAACCTAATGTTGGCCTTGATTCACCTCAGATTACAAGAAGTACTCAAAACAAACTACGAAGAGCTCTTTGGAGAAAAACACATTATTGTTTTCAGAGATCTTCTTCAATTGACACCAGTGAAAGGTGAGCCTATTCTTAAAACCTTAGGACACAAACTCTGCTGCAAACTGTTGGCAGCATAGGAAATGTCAACCTTTGGCAACATTTCCAATACAGAGAATTAACAGAAAACATGCGGCAATCTGCAGATCTCACTTATGCCAACATCTTAAAAAGTATTAGAGTTGGTATATTATCTCAAGAAGCACAAGCAATATTGAAAACCCGGCACATTCATGCACTTTATGGCCATAATGCATGTGCTACGGATGTTATGGAACAATTAGCCCACAAAAATGTCAATTGTATGGCCTTAATGCCAACTCTTACAAACTGTTTCAAATTCTATGAAACAATGTTAAAAAAAGAAATGCAACCAATAATTGAAATTAGCGCCACAGACAAACTAGACATACATGGTATGACACTACACATGTGTGAACAAGCCACAAGACTAAATAGTTTAGAAAATGTAATCTCCAACACAGCTGGATTGGAAAAAATATTAAAATTATCCTTAAATTGCAGAGTAATGCTTAAACGTAACCTTGACGTGGATCAAGGATTGGTTAATGGAGCACTGGGTACAGTTGTTGGCTTTCAAACATACCCACGTGACAACAACATTCAGTTTGTCAATATTCTCATTGACAAACTTTCAGAAGTGAAAAGGATAGGACGCTCAACAGCTCGATTCCTTCTTTTCAAAGACATGCATGTACGAAGAGAACAATTTTCTCTAGCTCTTGCATACGCAGTCACCATTCATAAATCACAAGGTCCTAACCTAAACAAAGCATTGGTAGACATTGGTAACACAGTCTTTAAAGAAGGCATGAGCTACGTAACATTATCATGCTTACGTACACTTGATGGTCTATTTCTAATCAACTTTGATGCAAGTAAAGTAAACGCTGATATTCCTTGCATTTCAGAATACAATAGACTTTGTTCACTATACACCCCCCATCTAAAAACATATCCTATTCCACAAAAAGTAAAATATTCTAAAAGAAAACTAAATCAAACAGAAATGCAACAGGATGTCACTGCAAATCCTCCAAAGAGATTAAAATAAAGTAATACTTCATCAAGTACCACAATAAAAAAAACCTATTAGGGAAAGTAAACCAGGTACTTCTTCAAAGAAGGAAGACAAATTCCAAAAAAAAACACTCAGATACAGAACTACCTGGTCCATTTAAACTTTCAAATGTAAATGGTGTAAGTTGCTACGCAAATGTAGCAATGCATATTCTATTTCAATTACCACCAATAGTTGAGAACATTTACTTACACAGTTCAGACCAATTGTGTTTGCAAATGTTAGTACTTCATAGAAACGCAACAAACAATCCTGACAACACGTATAGTGTGTATGGAATAAGACAACAATTGGACTACTGTGCTGGAATGGTGAAATTCACTATAAACTCACAGGAAGATCCACAAGAATTTCTAATGTACTTATTACAAGTACTGGAAAACAAAAACATACCTATAAATGAAATCTTCCAGATTTCATACATGTGGAAACATACATGCACTCTGTGCAACAATGTGCCACAAGAACAAATTCCCAATGAGCGCTTTGTATATGATTCAATACCCAATTGTGAATCCGTTCCCTTTCAGCAACTGTTAAAAAATGCAAACCATGGTAGATTATGTACTACCTACAATTCAGATAATCGCTCCACCTTACTAATACAAACACATAGTAAATACGTAATACTAATGCTTCTACGTTACAATGCAGATGGTACCAAAAACAACTGCAAGCTGACTGGATTCACACATGGTCAAGTATCACTTGATAAGAAAACCTTCACAACAATAGGTATAATCTACCACACAGGAGCCACAACCAATGCAGGTCGCTATACTGCAAATATAAAAAAGAATTGTGGATGGTTCGAATGTAATGATAGTACCATTAGTCTAAAGCAGAGAATACCTGAAAATCTTACAAACGCTTATTTAATTTTCTTAAAACCAAAATGTATTAACTAAACTGTACTTAAACATTAACTAAACTTCTATTAGAAAACTATAAACGGTTACAATATGCCAACAGCTATATAACTGTCCCAAGATTCTACAACAACTAAACAGATAAATGAATACCACTAAATGATATAAAAAAATAAACAGAATACGCCAACTGGTATCTAACTACCCCAAAATTTTACAATAACCAAACAGATAAATCAAAACCACTTCATTATAAACATTATAAAAAAAATAGACTGTTAGAATATGTCAACAGGTATGTAAATGCTCCAAAAATATGCAACAAGCCAATATGTAGAGGTTTAGACAGAAATAACAAGTGAACACTGAAAGCAAACAAACAAATAGACTGTAGCATAACAAAAAAAGGTTTTTTTTAATCCAACATGGATTTTTTTTTCTCCCACAGACCCAATGATTCTAGCAACACACACAGAAACTGAGCAAATTGTACAGTACACTGGTTTGTAATCTACTAAATATGAGGGTGAAAAAAAAGAATTTTGATTATTTAATGTTATAAGTTGTTACAAAATACCAATACTAACATGATCTTTTCTTTTATCACAGAAATAAACAAGAAATACATGTACTCCAGTTACTAAACCAAACAGTAAGTATATTATATTAAGTACAACCATCACAGCAAATTACACCCATAGTGACTTACAACTTTGTTGCCTATAAATTTGATCTTGTCCAGGCACCCAAGACTATAGACCCTGCCCACAACCACCACAGCATATCACGCACATTGTGGCTTATAACTTTGTTGCTTATAAATGTGTTCTTGGATCCAAAAGTTATCAGCCACAATGGGTGTGATATGCTGCGGTGGTTGTGGCCAGGGCCATGCTTCCAAGACTCTATGCCCTGGCCACAACCATCGCAGCATATCACATCCATAGAGTCAGACATTTCAACTATACTATATGGACACTTTTTTGTCCGCGGACATCATGAGTGTCCTTAGAACAGTTTCAACTTGCCTGCGAACGGTATGGACAGACATAGCGTCCTCAGAACACCCTCATTTTGTTTATTTACGAACATCCCAGGACACATAATGTGTTCTAAGAACACTTTGAACATGCTTGCAAACATGTGTTCTTAGAACAATTTGAAATTGCTTGCGAACAGAACGGACAGTCATACCGTCCTCCGGACACCCCCATTTTATTTATTGACGAACATCCCAGGACACATTATGAGTTCGTAGAACAGATTCAACTTGCCTGATTACAAAACAAACAGGCTTACTGTCCTCAGATCACACCCACTTTGTTTATTTTTGAACATTTCAGGACACCACCAGTGTTCTTAGACCAATTTCAGTTTGCTTGCGAACAATACGGACAGGCGTAGTGTCCTCAGAACACCCCCATTTCGTATATTTAGAACATTTTAGAAGATCTGCGTTGTCCGCGGACAAAACAAACACAACAGGGGGTCTGCCACCTAAATAAATACAACATTTAACCCATCTATTACTCCCCCACCCTCCCCAAACACTTTCACACAACAACACACTCTACTAAATACTATTTTTCAACAAAGTTTGACCGCACTGTCCGCAAATCTAAGATGGCGGATGTTCCCAAAAATCTGACACGCTTCACGCTCTTCACCATCCAATCAGCTAACACGTCGCATGTCCGCGGACATGACGTAACCCGATTAGCCATCAGGACACTGTCCGCGGACCGAACAGGGAAGTGTGTCCGCGGATCGAACATGGATATCACTAATTTTTTGTGACCTATATTTTGGTGGTCATTTTTTAAAAAAAACTACTGGATGGATTTTCACCACATTTACAAAAGCAGGCTTTCGGGACCAAGCCGCTGCTCCTGGTCCAACTTTTGTGAAAATCCGTCCAGCGGTTTGGGCTGTAGGCGTGAGCAAAGTTATTTCCCCATTCTGTCTATGGGAAAAAAATAAGTTTTGGGACCCCCTTATAACTTTGCCCCCCCTTCACCAAACCTCACCAAACTTTGCAAAAGAATTCAGAGTGACCCATATACTTGCAAAGTTTGGTGAGGATTCGTCCAGGGAAAGTGAAGTTATAAGCCACCCAAAAAGGGCTCTTCCTATGGAAACAGCAACTTAACCATAACTACAAAGCTACTAGCGTGGCTGTGTAATATATATGTGAGTGTAACCTCTGCCAGTGTAAGCTACTGTGCCTAAGGGCAATTTTTACTAACCTTGTAAATTCCAAGCGGCTGCAAAGACCAATACCAAGTAGAGAAACCAGCCTCTCTGGAGGTTTAAAGACTAAGGGCCTCATTACACGGATGGCGGTAGGGATTTACCGGTACTGGTAAAATACCGGTACCGGTAAATCCCTACCGCCTTACTACGAGGTCCCTTTGCGGGTTGGGGGATTTAACGCCTGCTTTTTGCAGGCGTTAAAATCCAACCCACTAAGGGACCTCGGAGCTAATTACGGCACCGCAAAATTGCGGTGCTGTAATTAGCGCCTTCCCCATTCCCATAGAGCCCTATGGGGCAGAAATGGGAATGGGGAAGGGCAATGGCGGAAGGGGGATTTACCGCCCCTCCAACCTTGGAATGGGGCGGTAAATCCCCTTTCCGCCAAGGCGGTGCCGGTATTTTACCGGCATGAGCCATGGCGCTAATAGCGCCATGGCTCACCGCCTACCGGGTAATGAGGCCCTAAATCCTGAACAAAAACAAAACACTAACAGGCCGATTCATGTAATTCCTCTCAAAAGTGTCGCACGCGGCTGGCGCACAGCGTGCCCGTGCGAATGTCTGCGCCAGCCGTGTGCGATAAAATCAATTTCCGCGCACAGCGTATTCATGGATTCTCACCTCCAAAAGCAGACGTGGCGCAGCGACCCTGCAGCAGCGCCAGTTATGCCCTCAAGAACGCCCTTGCGCAAGGAAAAGCCATCAAGATCGCAAAACCATCGCAAAGGGCCGTGCCAACCCTGTACCAGTTTACCGGACTGGCAAACAGCAAACGCAAAGCGGGGAACGCATATTACGGGTTTCGGGAACACGCGTGCGCTAGAGGTTCCACACGCGATCGGGCCTGGGGGAGCGTGTGCGTGTATTTCAGAGGTGCGCGAGAAGTCCCACACGCGATCGGGCCTGGGGGAGCGGGGTACGTGTATTCCAGGGGCTCGCGGGTGGTTCTACATGCGATCGGGCCTGGGGGAGCGGGGTATGTGTATTTCAGGGGTGCGCGAGAAGTTCCACACGCGATCGGGCCTGGGGGTGCGTGTGCGTGTATTCAAGAGGTGTGCGAGAAGTCCCACACACGATCGGGCCTGGAGGAGCGTGTGCGTGTATTTCAGAGGTGCGTGAGAAGTCCCACACGCGATCGGGCCTGGGGGAGCGAGGTACGTGTATTTCAGGGGCTCGCGGGTGGTACTACACGCGATCGGGCCCGGGGGAGCGTGTGCGTGTATTTCAGGGGTGCGCGAGAAGTTCCACACGCGATCGGGCCTGGGGGAGCGTGTGCGTGTATTTCAGGGATGCGCGAGAAGTTCCACACGCGATTGGCCTGGGCGCGTGTAGTTCAGAGGTGCGCAAGAAGTTCCACACGCGATCGGGCCTGAGGGAGCGTGTGCGTGTATTTCAGGGGTGCGCGAGAAGTTCCACATGCGATTGGCCTGGGCACATGTAGTTCAGAGGTGCGCGAGAAGTTCCACACGCGATCGGGCCTGGGGGAGCGTGTGCGTGTATTTCAGGGGTGCGCGAGAAGTTCCACACGCGATCGGGCCTGGGGGAGCGTGTGCGTGTATTGCAGGGGTACGCGAGAAGTTCCACACGCGATTGGCCTGGGCGCGTGTAGTTCAGAGGTGCGCGAGAAGTCCCACACGCGATCGGGCCTGGGGGAGCGTTTGCGTGTATTTCAGAGGTGCGCGAGAAGTTCCACACGCGATCGGGCCTGGGGGAGCGTGTGCGTGTATTTCAGGGGTGCGCGAGAAGTTCCACACGCGATCGGGCCTGGGGGAGCGTGTGCGTGTATTTCAGCGGTGCGCGAGAAGTTCCACACGCGATTGGCCTGGGCGCGTGTAGTTCAGAGGTGCACAAGAAGTTCTACACGCGATCGGGCCTGGGGGAGCGTGTGCGTGTAGTTCAGAGGTGCGCGAGAAGTTCCACACGCGATCGGGCCTTGGGGAACGTGTGCGTGTATTTCAGGGGTGCGCGAGAAGTTCCACACGCGATTGGGCTGGGTGCGGGTATTCCAGGGCTGCGCGGGAAGTTTTACACGCTCGACTACAACACGTATTCATGGAAACGAATGTGGCCAATCCGGAAACACGTACGCCAGCAGGAAGTAGGCGTACGTCCACCCGCACAGCATAAAAGTGCACGCAAACAACAAACAAGCTCAGACGCCAGGATGAACATAGCGTTCCTAGCAGAAGTGGCCGTGGGATACCGCAGGAGGAGGAGGATAGTCCGGCTCAGAATTTTTACACCCAGAACCAGCCTTTTTGGGATGCCTGATGACCATGTGAATGGGAGGTACAGGTTTCCACCTCACATAATACTCGACCTGGTCAGTGAGTGGGAGGATGACCTCACATCAACCACCCTGTGCTCCCAAGCACTCAGCCCCCTGGAGAAGGTCCTCAATGTACTGCACTTCCTGGCCACTGGATCATTCCAGCGGACAAGTGCCATAGTGGGGGGGGGTCACAGGCCACGCAGTCACGTTGCCTACACCAGGTCTTGCCATCATCACTGCACGCCCATCAGTCCGCAGACACATATGCCTGCCCAGAACACCTGCAGAAAGGCAGGCTGTTGCCCAGGATTTCTACAGGGTGGCACAATTCCCCAAAGTGCTAGGTGCCATTGATTGCACCCATGTGGCTCTACGTCCCCCCAGGGCAACTGAGCACATCTATAGAAACCGCAAGCACTGGCATTCCATCAACACCCAGGTAGTATGTGATGACAAGGGAATCATCACCTCAGTATACGCCAACTATCCAGGCTCCACCCACAACAGTTTCATCTACAGAATGTCTACCCTAAACCGGGACATAGAAGCTGGGCGGCATGGCGATACATGGCTGCTCGGTGAGTATAAATGCCACTGCGCATGCATGCATGTCAGATACTGAGTAATGTCACAACCCCAATGATGATACCCATCACCACCTCCCCAGGGGACAGTGCCTACCCTCTCAGCACCCACATGATGACGCCAATTCGGAACCCCACCACGCCACCCCAGGTAAGATACAACACAGCCCACATTGCAACCCGGGGCATCGTGGAGCGCACATTCGGAGTGCTCAAGTCACGCTTCTGCTCCCTTGACCGTTCTGGCGGGCAGCTGTTATACGCTCCCCCAGTAGTGTGCAGGATCATAGTGGCAGCATGTGTCCTGCACAACGTTGCAATACGCCGGGGCCTGGCCGTGGACATGGTGGTGCCCCCACATCCCCAACCACATGCATGCCCACTGCGCATGGGAGGGGAAGGGCACGGGGTGAGGCAGCCCGTACGCAGCTCGTGGCCAATTACTTCACATAAAATCACACCCCTGTGGAGTGCACACAGCCCTGGCACATACCAGCTGACAATCAATGATGATTGTAACAGACAATTATGATGTGTCAGCCCCGCCAAAAGAAGAATTGTACACTGTCTGAGGAGACAGGCCAAAAGGAGAAGTCAATGCTGTTTGAGGAAACAGGTCGAAGAGAAAATCAGAAAAATACTGAGGTAACAGGGAGTACGAACTAGAAACGCTGTGAAGTAAATCGCGTGTGAACCGACAAGAAGTACAGATTTCACCCACTCGCTCTCCACGGGAAGCACATACAAGGAAATGACGTACTACACGCACCTTTTAAACCGCACCACACGTCCAACGTCACTTCCGCGTATACGCACTGAGGCACTATCCGCCAATTACGCGGGCTGACACTCGGATGTGCAGATTTTGGTCTTGTAACATTCCCCCGGGTACAGGGACACGCCCGCGCGTGTCACGTCACAGACGCGCCTGCACTGTCAGGGCCTTTGGTCCAATGGAATCGCGTACACAGGCGAATCGCGTGTGGAACTTCTCGCGCACCCCTGAAATACACGCACCCAGGCAAATCGCGTGTGGAACTTCTCGCGCACCCCTGAAATACACGCGCCCAGGCAAATCGCGTGTGGAACTTCTCGCGCACCCCTGGAATACACGCACACGCTCCCCCAGGCCCAATCACGTGTGGGCCTTCTCTGGTGCACATTTTTTTCCTGCGCAGGGACGCTACCGGCTGCTTTCGTTTGGCGGACATGTATGGGCCTGTGCGCGTCTTTGGCCGTGCGCTGTTTTTCCCTATTCGATTCCATGAATACGTGTTGTAGGCGAGCGTGTGGGCGTTCTGTGCACTTGCCTCCTGTACTTCCCCCGTGACGCCCACATTTTCACGAGTTGTTCCCCATTCTGCGTGTGACGCCCCGCGTTACGCCTACTTTTGTTATGTGCGCCGCGCTATGTGCGAATTCACTGTGGCCTTATCGCAGGGCGTTCAGTGACCTGTGTGCCAGCGTGTGCCAGCCTGCGCCGCGCACGTTTTCAGCGTACATCCCACATTTTGCGCATGCACGGACTTCCATGAATAGATGTGCAATGTTTTCTGTGCGATAATCGCACTTGCACTGCGATAATCGCACTTGCACTGCGATTTTCACTATTTCACTGCGAATCGTACGTTTTCGCACACGTGCGCCGTTTTTTCGGCGCACGTTGATTACATGAATCGGCCTGTAAATGAAGTGACACGTAGCCTGGATTCCGAATGGAATGCCTACAGCAATAGGAGGCAAAGATGGAGACTCACCTGAAAACCGCCCTCTAGGGCATAGAGAAATCTAGAGCTGCATATGTTGAAAGTAAAAAGAGCAGCAAAACTTTGCCAGAGGGATCAAAGCCATCTGTTCATACTGGAAATAAATAAAGTGGCAAAGGAACTCCATTAGAGTGCTGTTTCCAAGTGACAAAGGGTTACTAACCTCATCCCCGCATCTGAAGAGCCACTGCACAAAATGAGTCTGTAAAGTGAGTACTAGAATACTAGCAGCAGCTCTGCCCCAGAGAGGTAAAGGGGCATTTGTAAACTCATGCATAATATGCAAATGACTCCATTAGGACTGCTCGTTCAATTGCAATGGAAAGGTGAGCTGCAGACTTGAAAGAACAATACTAAATCAAAGTTGTTACAAGAGCTGTCACTGAAGTATAAGTGGCGGAGGGTCTAAGCATACGCTTGCCTACATGAAACGATTGCCGTGTCTGACAATACACAAGTTCAAAGAAATTAACAGAGCAATACTAAATGAAAATAGTTACAAGAACTGTAACTGAAGCGTAAATAACAAAGGGGCTGAGCCCCCGCTTACCTGCATGAAACGATTGCCGTGTCTGACAGTGCACAAGTTCAGAGAAGCTATCTCTTCATCCCGCTGTGCATACGTGTAGAGAATATGCGTGTAAGAAGAAGAGGCGTGACACTGCGCATGTCTAGCAATGCCAGCGGAAAAAGGACACAATAACACAGCAAAACACTTATGTTGCTGCCCGAAATGAACCTGAAGAATAATGAATGCAGCTTGCTTAGAAGCTTACTGAAAAGCAGATAATTAGCCTATAAAGTAATAAATGCAGCTTGCTGGGATGCTTGCTGAGAGGTACCCACAACAGCAGAAAATGAGCCTGACTTAATTGGCGGCAGCGATGAAACAGAATGAATTCTGGGAATCGTAGTGTGACCTAGGCGCAACGTTCGAAATGACAACTTCTGAATTAATTACAGTAAAAGCCGAGAACTACCAATAGATGGAGAAGTCACAGACTTAATCTGAAGCAGTCAGATAGAAACAAAGTGAATTATGGGAGCTGTAGTGCAACCTAGGCGCAGCGTTCGAAATTACAACTTCCAAATCAATTACAAAGTGAGCCAAAAGTCCCCAATAGATGGAAAGGTCACAATTGTTGTTAAGGATACAAAGGCCATCAAGGAATGACTCAAAAGGGCAGAAATATTTTAATGAGGACGATGTCTGTAAGATGTCTATCTGAAGAACAGACCCAGACAGTGGAACTGGCTGTAATTAACTATAACACTCCAATATAAGCAAAAATTGAAAAATTGAAAAAGAAACAATAATCACATTCGGGCTGGTTGACTGGACCCTGAAAATGAATGAACAAACAGGGTAAGCAGAAAATATGCACTAATAACTATTAAAGTCCCACGACTTCAATGTGTTGAGACCTTTGTGGAGTGTTTTTAAATTGAAAATCCACATATGTTCCTTATAGGACAGTTTGTTTGCCAGTTGAGTTGTGTTGTTGGCAGAGAGTTTTTCTAAACAAAACCAAATTAAAGAATCTGTCCCATTTCTACACAATGGATCACTAGTGGAGCTGCTAGGTTACGTGTTCTAATTTTAGAACGGTGTTCGTTGATGCGTAAGTGGACTTCCCTAGAAGTTTTTCCTACATACAAAAGCTGGCAAGGGCACTGAATAGCATACATTACATTCTTACTTCTACAAGTGGTACATGTACGTAGTGCCCAAGTTCTGCCATTGTAGGCAAAGTCTGTCATTTTTTTTGAGAATTTGCAAGCTGCGCACAAAGTGCACGGGTAATGGCCTTTCACCTGATTAAGGTTAATGTCTCTGACCTGATTAATACAAAAAGGGAGTCTGGTGGCCCGAGTGAGTTTCTGCTCTAAATTTTTACTTTTTTTTTAAAGCAAATAAGGTTTTCTCTAAATTGAGGTCAGTGGAGTTAAGAATCCTCCAGTTTTTCAGAACAATAGCTTTAATTGTCTCACTATGTTGGCAGAAGGGCGTCCCAATTGGTATACCGCGCTCTTTTTTTTAATGTTTGATAAGTTTGCGTGGGTATCCCCGATCTAACAATCTAGCCTGTAACACGTCCTCATGACTGTTAAATTGCATACGTTTGGAACAATTGCAACGTAGCCGTAAAAACATCCCATAAGGTAGATTGCACAAAAGGCTTTTGGGATGTTGGCTTTTAAACTGTAGTCTCATGTTCCTTTCTGTGGGCTTTCTGTAGAGCTCAGTCTTCAGCAACCCATTCTCGTTGTAAATGGATAAATCGAGAAATGCAATGCGGGAGGTAGAATGTTCCAAGGTGAATTTGATATTAATGTCTACCTGGTTGAGCCACCGGACAAAAAGTTCCAATGTGGCAATATAGCCCTCCCACAGCAGTAAGATGTCATCAATATACCGACGGTATAACGATGTTAATGATGTAGGGATTCACATCATTCAGGACAAAATTCTCTTCAAACAAGGCCATGTATTTGGTGTTACACCTTCAATGCCCTCCAATCCTCCCCTCTTCAATTGTTAAAAGGCAAACTACTATGTGCGTTACTTTGTGCTGTCACATCAGGATAGCCTGCTTTTTTCCATACATCATTGGATTGTTCTCCTAATATGACGCAAGTAAATTCTTTACATCGCCTAGCGACAACATCATTTCTGCCCTCATTTTCTCCATCTCATGAACCCACTTTACTGCCCCTGCTGTCAGTGATGGTAAGGGATCCATAACATTATTTTGATCTGCTTGTGGACACAGTATATACTGAGTGACCTCCCTCCCCTTTTGGAACAATGGTAAATGCATTACCACTGCCTTGTACACGGGCACAATCGTGCTCTTCATCCCTTTTGGTGCTATCGTCATCCAGCTTTTTTGACGACCTGGCGAATTCCTTAATTTGTTCAAATGTGGTGTTTTTCATCCTGAATTTATTGGGAGAAGCCCCAGGAGTGATGGGGCCCCACTCTGAAGTAACTCGTCATCCCGGAAATCTATTAGTGGATACGCTGGTGTTTCGGACGCACCTGTTGGAGGACTGTGTTTCAGCTTTTCTTCCACTTCCCCCTCTTCATCTTGCCACTCTTCTTCCTCTCACTCTTCCTCTTCCCACACCTTGTTGCTGATGCCTCCACTCACATTCACTCTTCCTTCAATCTCATCTATTATGTTACTACTAATGCTGTCTGTAACCCCCCTCACACTCTCCTCTCTTTCTCTGTCCCCAGTCATTCTTCTACTAAACTGGCATTAGCTTCCCTTCTGTACTCTTCTCTCCTATTCTCCTGCTCAGCCACTATTTCCAAGGCCTTCTCATTGTCATAGTTAGTTTTCTGTCTGTCTATTTTGAATAGTATTTGTCCTGCCACCCACTTGTCTGGTACAACTGCAGCTTCTTGTTCCCCTCCCTTTATGCTTTTCACTCTTTTCAACTCTTCTTTCACTTCCTTTAGCTGTGCTTCTAAACTGTGCTATTTATCACATTCTACTAGCTCTTCTAAGGTGCTTTTAATGCCACCTTGCTTTTAATTATCCATAAGCACAGCTTCTGCTTCTCAGGGCACATATCTGGGATTGCTATGACCTGCAGCAGCTCACAGTGGATATAAACCTGGTATGGTTGAGAGCGGAACGCATTGTGGAGGGGGAGGAGGAACTGTTGGTTGCACATGACCTTCATTGTCTCTTCTATTTATACCATCTGTTTTGATCTAGTCCTCCTCCTCAAACACTTTCCACAAGTCGAGTATTATTAGTCTGCTCTGTAATTTCCTTCCCTTATGTGTGTGACATGTAAGTATGTTTGAATATGTTACAGCAGGTGCTTCAAGTGCTTCCCTACTTGGGGCCACAGCTGATGCATTTTGGCAGACTTGTCTTTAACCCATTGCACATGGTATTTAAGAATCTTTTGTTTATATTAGAGAAGTAGTTACACAAATGAACAATGGGGGTGTCCGCCATTATAATAATAAAACTAAACTTACCACACATTCTCACTGCCACTCTCCTTTTCATGCCTTCTCTCAAGTGTTTAGAATCCCAACACAATATCCTCCTAACTCACAGCAACAATGCATAATCTCAATGTATTCCATACTTACCTCCAAACAATCCTAACTGCTACTCTATCAACACACAAAACACCTCTACCACTCTATTATACCCCAAAACAACATCAATAACAAACCACACCAAACAACAATCCATTCTACAAACCTGTCTACCCTTTATACAGAGTAGCTCCGATTGTATCTCTTTTTGCCCCACCCACCTGAAGGAGGATGAACTTTGTGTCCTACCGCTCGGTCTTCCCCGACTACTGTCAAAGTATCTCTTTCCTCTCTCTCTTCAATATTCTTTCTTTTCAACTTTAACAACAACTATAACCTCCCCCACAGGTATTATCATGCACAGATATACTCACATCCTACGATCCCCCTGAGGTCAGGCGGCTTTGATTCTCCTCTATCTGCCTACTTCTGCCCTCTGTGCCCAGCGTGCCGCCTGTGAGAACAGGCAGGACTTTTGCTGAAACTAGGCTCCTGCCATCCTCATTTTTTGGTGTGCACTCAAACTGCTCCCTTCAGGTGAATTGTCCAAGGAAGCTGCTGCAAGCAGTCCCCGGCCCTCCCCCAGACACTGGGTATCTTATCAGTGCCTCCAAATGTTAATATAGGCCCATTTGTACCAATAAAAGAAAAACGAAATAACAGAGTAACTCCAGGTGAATGAGAAAACCCAGCTTTATTCCAATACAGACGACCACTGGTAGAACGTACAAAATCCAATCTCAAAATGGCGTTAGGGACAACAGTGGTTTTAAGTAAGAAAATCATCATAGCTGATGCCACAGTAAGTACTTATCATAAAAACTATTACTCTTGCATGGGACTGGTTAATGGTATATAGAACATATAGTTATCTATGAGCAAACCTGTTACTATTGATTCTTCTACAACTAATAACCCCTCGTAGGTACATCCTTCTATAAATGATATACTTTGATATAATATGTCATTGGTTGGTACTCTACTACACTAGTTGACAAGAATAACATAATTTGATTGGCCAGTCATTTGCTCATTTGGCCTTGGCACTTTTATGCATTGCCAAGGTACATGCAGAAGGAGAGATGGGGCAAACTGCTATGATACAGTTTGAAGAAGATGCTCTCATCTCATTCCCTGGTCTGAGGCCTTACCTGCCAGTCTTGTTTGAGGCCTTGGCATACCATTTCTGTGTCTGAATGCACTAAGAGAATGGCAGGCATACTATCTAATTGGGCCTGAAAAAAAGACCATTGTTCATATCACATTGTAGAGGACCACTGTCCGTGACACAGTACAGAGCTGCAAGGCACAGAAGTGTCACAAACCAACCAGCCCCATCTGGCACTCTCTGCAACCGCAGCAGGGAAAGAGGGTTAGGGAATGCTGATTGGGTAGGTACAGGAACTGAGGGTAACCGGTTAGAGGGTTAGGAAGAGGTTGTGGGTGGGCAGGGGGACATAGGGTATGTGAAGAACATGTACATGACATAATACCCAAGCACGCTTATACCCCTTCAAACATACATTCGCCACAATCCATAGGTAACCAACAGTGACACTGGCTTGCACCAGTAAAAGAGACTTAGTTCTGGCTATGCTTGCTGGCTGCTGGAGCGTCCATTGTTGAATCCTCACCTGCGTGCTCTCTGGCCCGGAAAGCGGGAGCATTTCAAATGCTGCAAAAATGCTGCATAGCTATCTTGTTCAGCACATGTGGGCCCCGTGTGGCTCACATGCGCTGAACAAGATAGCTATAGTTTAATTAGTAGCATAGGTGCAGTCATGCAACGCGGGGGCAGCATGTGGCTTTGGCATGCGATGCCTGGGTTTAAAGGCCTCATGTGGCTACATGCAGCTTTATTTTCGGGGGTCGCACATGGCCCAGACCATGCAGCTTTTCTGTTGTTAGCCACATGTGGCTTTATTTTAGGAGCCGCACATGGCTTGGTTCATGCGACTGTAGTTTGGGAGCCGCATGTGGCTAATTTGCATGCAGCATGGTGGTCTGGTTGTCTGACAGCCTGTACGCTGTCCAAAATTGTGGCTTTGCATTATAAAGATCGATCTGAAGCGTGGGTCATGCAGGGAGTACCTAGGCATGCAGCTGCAGGCATGCATCACTAAGCTTTATGGGTGCTCGGGCCTTCTCTCGGTTGGGCCCCCTGTGAGTGTTCCCCTGTGTTGTCACTCTCAGGAAGGTGCTGCAGCACTTATCTGATTTAAGCGAGGTGCTGGGATAGAGTTCCTCTGGGGTGTGGCCCCTCGTGAGTATCCCCGTGGCAGGAGCTGCTCAGGATGCATCTTGTCTGGATGGATTCTCGAGTACAAGCCCCATGCTTTGCTCAATGCGCATGCGTGCAAATGTGCCACTTCAAACTTGGCCTGTTTATTGCAGTTCTTGTCCCTGAGGCTGCTCGGGAGTGTAGTCCTGTGCATGTCTTTCCTGCAATGAGGGCAGAGAAGCTTTCAATATGGCTTAAGTATTTTGTGATGTCTTTGTTTTGGACATCTGCTTTGTTTTGAGCATCTGTTTGAATTCTTTGAGCTCCCCCCTGCACTCATGCCACATGCACTCAGACCCCCAACGCTGACTGTCAGGAGCTCAATTTCAATTATTTGTTGGGTTTTCCGCTGTCTTAACATTGCCATATAATTAACAGTATGTATGGGCATTTCATCCTGCCCTCTGCATCTTAGAATAGAGAAAGATAGGTAGACTGGAATATACAGCCTTGTTAGGGCTGGTTCTGGCATTAAACCACCTGTCAACGATTGTGCAGAGGTCCAGCAAACCCCATTTATTTTACTCAGTTATTTTGGAATTTTAGGAATGTTCAATGTCTTATCTTGCATATGATGTGTTTTTGGAGGTTGCGTGTTTTGGTGACAGCAGTTATGTGCTATATGAAAGATAGGTGGGGGTTTATGAGGAAGCCTAGAGACTTCACATTTGTGGTGACGGATATGTCTGTGTTATCAGTGGTTAGTTCTTTCATGCAGGGGATAAGGACGTTCATCTTGTTGTGACCTGCAGTAAATGGTTCAGTTTGAGGAAGTCGGTGGCCATCAAGGTGGTGATGGTGGACAGACAGCCTTTTAGGATGTGGCATTTTGAGGGGGGGGAGTTGTAAGTATATGTTTGTGTGTCATCTGCACATTAGTGGACATAGACATTGTGCTTGAAAATGATCTGTCCTAGGGATTAAACATATAGGTTGAAGAGTAAGAGACCCAGGGAGGATACATTTAGAGCCCTTTACTTGACTGTGGTGTGGCTGGATCAATAGGTGGACATGAAGACGTGTATGGCCTTTCAGTGAGGAATGAAGTAAACACATCGCAAAACAGTGCCTGAAAGCTTTATCCTGTGACATAGGATTTTTTGAAGAATGGTGTATTAGCTGGTGTTGAAGGTTGCCAATTGCTCCATGTGTACAAGTAGAGAGTACAACAACTTGATGTGATGTAGTTCAGCAGTTCATTTGTGGTGATGTGTTGTTGGAGTTGGCTTGTGATGAAGCGTTTCATGATTCTGGCAAAGTATGGAACAATTATATTGGGATAGCATAACGGAAATCTTCATTAAGGGCAACTGTATAAACCCAATCTCTCCATCCGCCCCTCCTCATGTCAGCCTAACCTGCCTATCCAATCTCTCAGCATCTTGTGTCGGTGAATGCACTTGCTGGTTCTCCCTTCCTCTGTCCGGTAAGGTCTCTAAGCCTCTGCACATAGGGCTTAGTACATCCATACTGCATGATGCATCCCCGGACTGTTGTGGTCTCTCATCTTTGTCACCCCTGGCTCTCCCTGTGTCTCTTTCTATTTCCCATGTCACACTTCTATCTGTGCTTCTCCCCACCGTTAGACGCCTGGGTCACCCCCTTGTCCTCACTTCCCCGTACGTCCTCATCCATCTAATTTCAGCAGTATCTGCCCACCTACTCATTCACTCAATGCTATGCACTCTAGCCCCTCCTTGGTGTTCGCCTGGGTCTTGCTGTGTGCTCCTTTCCTGTCATCTGTCTGTCCACCCCCTTTTTGCCCCTCCTCCTTGGTATATGGTGGAGGTTGAAATATTGGATGTGTGTACCCTTTCACTACTTTTAGCTCCAGTATAGGGTTTAACCCCTGCACTTCTGCTGCAGCTCCTTCTTTCTCATGCTCAGGAGGAGGTGAGGGAGTGGGGGCTGAGGGCGCTGCGCCCAATGTCTCCTGCTGGCTCAGCATCCATTGACGCCTCGCCATTTCCCCGCTGTGAGCTGGGGGTAAATCCACTGGGAATTTGCTGATTTTCGGTGCAATTACTGCACGTTAATACTGCCGAAGGTAGTTGGCCGAAAATTCCTCATTTGGCGGTTCCATGTGATAAAATTGCAGCAAAAATGGCCGTGGACACAAAATATAGCAGCAAAAAGGCTGTGGTTTTGCCACCGCAATCCATGTAAAGGATGCGGGGGACACCCCAGCAAACCATGGACCCATTATACCATTTAAGGGGAGCGTGGGACACCCCTGCAACCCCTGCTCTCCTTGTATTTGTATTTGTTTTATTTATATAGCGCAGACCAGGACCAAGGGCAACGAGGCACATATCTTAGAAGAATGTTACAGGCATAACATATAGTTACAGTGGTCCCAATAGATTGTGAACAAAATTACAGTTGACATAACAGTTCAGAGCAACAAACAGAGCAGTAGTGACGGAGCAAAGTAGAACAAGGGACCCAGTGGGCCAACCAGGATCAGTAGAACGGTTGTTAGTGAGATGTGGGTAGCCAAAGCTTGGCTTTGTGTTTGAATAGGTTGAATGAAGGTAAGGTTCTGATAGAGAGAGGTACGGTGTTCCAGAGCTTAGCCGCCAAGACTGGGAAGTCGGCGCCCCCAGCAGATTGGAGCTTAAATCTAGGGATCACAAGACCTTGGGATTGTGCCGATCTGAGTACTTGCGATGGTATATGCTGTGTAAATCGTTAGGCAAGGTACGTCGGGGCCTGATGGTTTACGCATTTGTATGTGAGGGCCAGTGCTTTGAGTGAGATTCTTTGGGCGACTGAGAGTCAGTTGAGGTTCTTCCTGGTTTCTGAGATGTGAGCAGAGCGGGGGATATTGAGGGCCGCTCTGATGGCATTATTTTGGGTAATCTGAAGTTTGTTAAGGTTGCCCTGGTTGGTGCCTTGGTACAGAGCGTTGCACTAGTCCAGTTTGGACATAACCAAGGTCCTAGCCAAGGTGATGCAGTTCTGAGTGGTAAGGAATGGGCGACAGGCTGAGATCAGTTTGCAGGTGTAAGCAGATGCGGTAGCTACTGCATTGGTTTGTCTAGTGAGAGTCAAGGAGGAGTCCAGATAAATAGCCAAGGTTTTAGTATCTTTGGATACCTTAATTATGTTCCCGTCAATGTTAAAGGAACCGAAGAGAGAACTCAGTTTGTTGAGTCTCTGTTGCGTACCTAGGATGAGAAGCTCAGTCTTGTAATCGTTGAGGCACAGCTCGTGTTGGGCCATCCATGCTTGGATGACAAGGTAGATGTCATTGAGGGCTTTGGAGTCGACAATGTAGTCACCTGTGATGGGTATGAGTATCTGGGTGTCATCGGCGTAATTCGTGTAGGTGACGCCCAGATAGTCAAGCACATCAAATAGTGGTTTGGTGAAGACATTGTAGAGAGTTGGCGAGACACAAGACCCTTGAGGGACTCCACAAGGGACTGGTGTGGGATCAGCCGATGAGGACGGAGACAAAACTCTCATGTGCCTATTGGCAAGGAATGACCTGATCCAATTGGATGCATTGTCGGAAAAGTGGGCGGCGGGCTTCAAATGCCGACATAGTATTTGGTGATTGACCAAGTCGAAGGCCGCAGATAGGTCCAGTAGTAGTAGAAGGGCCAATTTGCTGTTGTCTTTAATGTCCTCAATTTGAGTTTTGAGGTCCAAAAGAGCTGTTTCAGTCCCGTGCTTAGGTCTGAAGCCTGATTGTCTTGAGCCAAGGAGGTTGTTAGTTTCCAAATAGTTCTGAATCTGCAGGTATGCTGCTCTGTCAAGTATTTTGAGTAAGAAAGGTACGGTAGTGATAGGTCTGTAGTTAGTTGGTGTTTCGGGGTCTAGAGTCGTTTTTTTTAGGAGAGGGATAACCCATGCGTCCTTTAGGTTATTGGGCACCGTTCCAGTTAAGAAAGACGAGTTAAAGAAGGTGGTTATAAAAGGAGCGAGGTCATGTGCCGCTTCCTTAATAATAGTTGCTGGGCAAGAGTCACCTTGGCAATTAGATGGTTTTAAGTTGCGAATGATGTTTTCGACCTCGAGGATGGTGAGTGGGGTGAAGCTAAAAGGGGTGTGAGAAAAGGAGGTTGTGGGGGTTATGGAGGGTTTGGTAGGGGGATTGGTGAGTAAGGTGGTTTGTTTGGCGTTAGTTTTAGATTGCAGGGTGGTGATTTTGTTGAGGAGAGCGTTTTGGATGTTATTACACCAATGACTGTCTTTAATGCAAGTATCAGGAGCAGGGGAGGGGGATTCCAATTCTTTAAGGATTTTAAATAGCTCCTTAGTGTTGGATTCCGCTTGGGAGATACGTAGGTTGTAAGTCTCCTTTTTGGCTTGTAGGATAGCAGCCTTGTAGTTGTGGGTAGTGATAATGAGGCGATCTTTGTTAGGGTCACATGGGTGGCTCTTCCAGAGTGATTCAGCTTTCCGTTTTTCTTTACGTAAGGTTCGTAACTGCGGGGTGAACCAGGAGTTCAGGTGGGCTTGTTGTTTAGATTTCCGTAATTTGAGCGATGGGACACGCAGTCATTCAAGATGGGAAGGATGAGTGGGAGTAGATTATCCCTGGTGATATCTTTTTTATTCCTTGTGGGGACAGCTGGAGCTATGTAGGAATGGTGTGCGGGTTGGTCGCTGGTAGGTGGAAGATGATGGTGTGGTGGTCAAACCAGGCACAGGCATAGTTGTCACTCATGGTGGTGTTGCAGTTAAGATCGGTGATCCAGTCGAGCGTTCTGCCCTTAATATGGGTAGGTTTGTTGATGCGTTGCTGGAAGCCTAAATTAGCTAGTGTGGTAGCGACCTCAGAGGCCAGGTGGTCCTTAGTGTCGCATAGGCCAAGGGTGAGGTCACCTAGAAGCAGTACTTGAGAGTTGGGTTTGGTATTGACGCTCAGAATGGCCGTGATCTCATCTATGAAGGAGCCAAGAGGACCTGGCGGTCTGTAGATAAGGTGAAGAATAGCAGTGTTGGTTGGGGAGAGGGTGAGTTTCACGGAAAGGGATTCTGCAGAGCTAAGCTCAGTATTAGGGATGGTTCTAAGTGTAATGTTATTTCTATGTATGAATGCGACTCCACCTCCTTTGGAGGTTGATTGTCGGTCAGCTCTAATAATCGAGTATCCGTTGGGGATGGCGAGGGCAAGAAGTGGGCCAGAGGCTGCGTGTAACCAAGTTTCAATGATGGCCACAAAATCGAGGTTTTGAGCAGTGATAAGGTCAGAGATGTCCAGCGCATGGGCCGTGATAGATCTGGCGTTAATAAGGGCGCCCTTGAGTTCTTTGGTAGAGATGGCGCTATGGGGGGGTGGTGTCTTCTGCGTAGTGGGGAGGGTAGTAGTAGTGTGGATACGCTGAGTGCCAGGGGCACAAAGCAGTCTAGATCCAAGTCAGAGATTCCTATCTTTGAGCGTGCAGGGCTGATTAGGTGTAGGTTTGGTGGCAAAGTGTTGGAGTCATAAGGCGGGGTCATTGAGATATGGGTTGTTGACTAGCATTGTGGGATAGTGAAAGGTGGAGTGATGGGGGTAGATCTTAGCAATGCTAGAAGTAGGGGAACAAAGGGATGAGGTAATGGTGAGCCCTACTATGATGGCGCAAATAAGGTAGCTGACAGTTGGCAGTGGCCGCATGTCGTGCTTCCGGTGTCCTAACCGTCTGTGGGGTGAGTTGTGAGTGCCCTGAAGGGTACATGATGAGGTTCCGCACTGGGCAGAGGTGGAGTTGGCCAAGTGCTGCGGCTTACTGGGTAAGTACATGTGCAGAAATGCAATCAATGACTCAAAGGCAGTGGTACAGCTAGGCAGACTAGTTAAGTACATGTGCAAAAATGCAATCAATGACTCAAAGGCAGTGGTTCAGCTAGGGCGACTATGTAAGTACATGTGCAAAAATGCATTCAATGATTCAAAGGCAGTGGTTCAGCTAGGCCGACTAGGTAAGTACATGTTCAAAAATGCAATCAATGACTCAAAGGCAGTGGTTCAGCTAGGCCGACTAGGTAAATACATGTGCAAAAATGCCATCAATGACTCAAAGGCAGTGGTTCAGCTAGGCCGACCAGGTAGGTACATGTGCAAAAATGCAATCAATGACTCAAAGGCAGTGGTTCAGCTAGGCCGACTAGGTGAGTACATGCGCAAAAATGCAATCAATGACTCAAAGGCAGTGGTTCAGCTAGGCCGACTAGGTAGGGACATGTGCAAACATGCAATCAATGACTCAAAGGCAGTAGTTCAGCTAGGCCGACTAGGTAAGTACATGTGCAAAAATGCAATCAATGACTCAAAGGCAGTGGTTCAGCTAGGCCGACTAGGTAAGTACATGTGCAGAAATGCAGTCAATGACTCAAAGGCAGTGGTTCAGCTAGGCCGACTAGGTAAGTACATGTGCAAAAATGCAATCAATGACTCAAAGGCAGTGGTTCAGCTAGGCCGACTAGCTAAGTACATGTGCAGAAATGCAATCAATGACTCAAAGGCAGTGGTTCAGCTAGGCCGACTAGGTAAGTACATGTGCAAAAATGCAATCAATGACTCAAAGGCAGTGGTTCAGCTAGGCGACTAGGTAAGTACATGTGCAGAAATGCAATCAATGACTCAAAGGCAGTGGTTCTGCTAGGCCGACTAGGTAAGTACATGTGCAAAAATGCAATCAATGACTCAAAGGCAGTGGTTCAGCTAGGCCGATTCGGTGAGAGCCGCAAGTTGCGAGTAGACGGATAAACATCGCGGCTAAGTGAATAGTGAACATATAGGGTTATAGGGTGCAGTGTGTCATGCATATGAGCAAATTGAGAGACAAAAGCAATGGATCGTGACCTAAATGCTAATATATACGTTAAGGCCAATTTGAGGATGCGTTCCAAAGTGGAGTGTCTTATTAGCCGGTGTGGGGGACAAGGACATCCGGCACAGCGACATCCCCCATGCTAGGCTTGGTGGGATTACGGCAGCAGAGAGTCTTACCACGTTTGTTGATGCTCGAGTGTGGTTCGTATGTGTTCTGAGGACAGGTGCACGACCGCAGCTGGGAATGTGAATGTTGAAGCGAAGGTGCTGTGGAGCAGTATCCAGCGCCGTAGCGGACTGGTGCGGACAGGGGCAGACAGGAAGGTGCCTTGGAGTTGGTGTGCCTTCGAGGAGGTGGGCCGGCTTCCGCCTCCGGCTTGCCTCCGGGCCTATAGGCAAGCGTGTGATCAGGTTGCCTAGCAACCAAAGTAAACAAAAGGCACGCTTAGGATGCGGCGCACATCTTAGGAACAATTAATGTTGCGGCTTCGGCGGCGGACCTAAATGGTATAATGGGGTACACCTTTACCGGGTCAAACCACAGCATTTTTGCCGTGATTTTTTGTACTGGTGACATTTTTGCTGCACTTTTATCACTGCATACCCATTGGGCCCAATGGGGAATTCCAAAATGGGCCCAATGGGGAATTACCGTTCCGCCAAACCCGTGATCTGGCGCCAATAGCGCCGGGGGTTTGCCAGCAACACTAATAGCCCCAGCAGTATCCCGGCAGTAATACCACTGGGATACCGCCCAACTCTTGGTTAGGCCCTATGTGTTCCCAATGTTCTATAGGTTAGTCGTCTTTTTATATGATCCTGTAGTTCCATAGGGTTAGCTGCGATGAGCGTCTGCAAGCTTGCTCTGCATCTCTTCGTTTGCCATGCTTTCCGCATTTCTTCACTTGGCTAATGAGAAAATTAATAAAAGCTTTTTCTGACCTCGATCTACAGAACTGTTTAAGCGTGTTTTTTGTGTGAGCATGTGTGTGTTTGTGTAACTTTGTGCATGGCTGCGAGTTTTCTTCGTGACAACTGTGGCTATGTCATGGTGTCACCAATGACGTCAGCACAATGGTTTCTTAACATTAGTCAATGTCATGCATCCATGCATTTGGGTCCATGACCAGGTTGAGGCACCCATGTCTAAAAACAGGTTCACTGGATAAGACTTGAATGGTTGTCTAAGAGGGTATCTGTTTGCATATGTAGATGTCACTGGCCCTCCTGGGGCTGTCTGAATAGTGAGTTGCTTTGTGCACTCTTAACTTTTTGGGCTGTCGTGTTCCTGGAGGTGAGGGTGGGCATTCCAGGGATCCTGTCTTCAAAGGTCTTGAGTTCCTTCCTTAACTGTAAAAGTGAGGAGGTGAGTCTGATGTTGATGGGGAGGAAGTTCCAGAGTCTTGGGTTGTAAGAGCGAGAGTCTGTTTTGTCAACTGCATGTGTGCATCGGTGATGGTTTTATTCTAATTGCTGAGCGTTATGGAGGGATGTGTGTGTGAGAGGCTGGTATAAAAGGTGCTAATGTTGCAGATGTAATGTGTTTGATTAGATTGGCTGGGTGAAGGTGTAATGTCTGGCAGGTGGGCCAATGTTTTTAGTAGTGTGATTGTTACAGTGATAGCAAAGTGGTCAGACCACAATACCCTGATTCGATTTTGCAGAGATATGTGATTTTTGCTTGAAATCAAGGGTGTTGCCATTGCTGTGTGGTGTGCGATAGAGGATGTGTTGGGAGAGTGCAGTGAGTATACATTTCAGTATGGGAATGCAGTCTGGGTGGGAACTACCAAGGTTAAAGCCAGAAATGTAGGTCTTGGTGCATTGAGAGCTGTGGTTGTTAGTGATGAAGTTAGACCACTCAGAGTGGACGTTGGGGACAGTAAACGGTGTGGATGAATGTGAGGTGTGGGTGTGATGGGGCAGCAGCTGAGACAAAGGGCTTCAAAGGATGAGTATGGTGGTTGATTGGGGTTTCCAAGTGTGAGTGAGTCTTTGCAAATGACTGAAATGCCACCACTTGCTTTGTGTGGGAAATCTTTGGGGAATATTTTAATCGGTCCCATTGAGTTACAATCATTGTAAAACAATAGAGTGAGATTTTGCAAAATATAATAAACATGCATTGACAAAACCAACAGTTTTTGCCTCTGTGTAGGCATGGGATAGGCATTTGCCAACTACTGTCATCACAATACTACCTTGTCATAAGTTGGCAACAGCTCGAAAATGGCGTGGTTACCAGGGCATATGATAGCAGAGCCTGGCAAATACATATCCAATACCGAAATATTAACCAAAACAGTTGGCTTGTAAATGCTGACTTTTAACAGGACTTCATTGCAAGGAACAGATAAGTGGCTAAAAGGACACTTGGTTAAGGCATTTTCACAATATAAGTAGTGCATTTATAGGTGCAATTAAGCTATGAACTCTCAGCACACTGCTTAAAATTAATACTTGCAGGGGAAAGTTTGATATTATTGCTGGTTGATAGAGTTAGCTCTAAGATATCTCAGGGGGATCTGTTTTGGCAGGTAGAACGTAGACATGGCCATAGGTATTAGCATGGCCATGCAATGCCAATGGGAGGGTGGATAACCAGAGAACACCTAAAATCCACCAGCGCAACAGGGGCCCCTGCAGTACCTGTGGTGTGGGGGGCCCAGCCAACACATGTCATGGGAGGGTGGCAGCCTTGGACTTTAAAAGAAAAGACATTTTTCTTTTTGTCACTCTGCCTTCTTAAAGACATTGGGCCTCATTACGAGTTTGGAGCTAAGTAACTGTCCTTACCGGCATGGAGCAAATACTGTGTCCGTGTAGTAAAGAGCCAGCTAATAGAGGGCTATTACGAGTTCGCGGGCACGAGCTTTGCGCCATGCCGGTAACAACATTACCGGCATGCCACTACAGTCCAAAAATTCACCTTAGCGGCATCATGGAAAGAGCTGATAGCCCTACCGGCATCAATGGATACGGCATTAGCGGGCACCGCTAATAGCGGTGACCGCTATAAGCGGTGCCGTAAATAAGCAGAACCAGAAGTAGCGTCATTGCACAGGAACGGGAAAGAACACGGCGGCCATCTTGAAAAACACAATCCATTGCAATCCTCCATACACAGGACCTGCATCATCACCACAGCAGCCCCAACTTCACATACCACCACATCACCATGGGCAAGGCCCTGAAGAAAGGTGCTGCGCACCTGCGCAAGGTGCGTTTCTCGGAGGATGAGCTAAACATGCTTGCGGACACCCTTGCAGAAAATGGGGATGACGTGTTTGCGGCAGATATGAGTCGACCTGCCATTATGAGGAAGAAGGAGATCTGGGAGGAGGTGGCACGTAAAGTCAGTGAGGTCGGTACCACACCCCGCACCATGAAAGATGTGTGTAAGTGCTGGGACGACCTGCGCCTACACGTCAGAAACATTCTGGCAGCTAACAGGAGCCAGGGCATGGAAACAGGTGGCGGAGCAAGCTCACCAATCAAGACGACTCGCTGGGAGGAAACATGTGCCAGGACATTTGGGATGGAGTTAATTGAGGGAGTGGGAGAAAAGGAGCGGGGAGCGCAGTCATCAGCAGATGTAGGTGAGTAAGGTAAGGGGATAGCACCATGGCTACCTCCAACCTCGGAATGAGGCCCATGACTTAAAAAAGAAATTGGGCCTCATTATGAGTATGGAGGTAAAAACGGAGTCATTACCAGCATGGTGGTAATAGCGCATCCGTGCACCCTTGACGCCGCTAATAGCAGCTGATTATGAATGTGCAAGCACGCACAAACCCCCATGCCGGTAATGGCTGTACTGCCGCTAAAGGCCCTCCAACCCCTCGATAGCGCCATCATGGACCCACCGATACCACCTCTGCCAAGGAGAAACCCCTTAATAACGACCCGGTTATAACATCATGCTAATACCGGGCTCGTAATACCGGACCCGAAAGTAACGTCATCGCGTTGGAATGGGAAATGTGCCGGCGGCCATCTTTAAAAACACAATCCATTGCAATCCACTCAATCCAGCAGTGCTACAGAGGAGAGAGCAGGGCCATACCACCCAGCATGTCCAAGGCTACCCGCAAAACTACCCACTCCTGCGCAAGAAGCGCTTCTCCGATGAGGAGCTATACATGCTGGCTGATACACTTGCAGCCCATGCAGATGAGGTTTTTGCAAACAACCTCAAAAGGGAAGTCCAGCTAAGAAAGAAAGAAATCTGGGAGGAGGTTGCGCACCACCCCCCGCACGGTCAAAGATGTAAAAAATGATGGGATGACATACGTCTCCGGGTCCGTAACATCCTGGCATCCAATCGCAGGGAGGCCATGGCCACAGGCGGGGGTGCCCAGTCACCAGTAAAACTGATGCGCTGGGAAGAGACATGCAGCACGACCATACATATGGAGTCCATAGAGGGATTTGGTGAAATGGAGACGGGTGCAGCGACATCGGGAGATGGAGGTGAGTGACCCTGCAAACCCCAGTAGGCCAAACCATAATGTAGTACAACAGATGTGAAAGTGAGCCAAGCCAATGCATGGCCCATCATACACACATATGCATATCCACGTCCAGATAGAAGCCCAAACCCTGGCACAATGAAATGCATGCTGCGTGCCAATCCCAATACCAACAGACACCCAACACACAGGGATCATTCACATGTCACACAGCACGCAAACCGCAATACAACTGTATGCCACCTGGTACACATCAGTACCGAATGGAGAGGCCACGGTTTATGCCAATATGCCCCCCCCCTTCAAATTGCCTTGTGTGACACACTTATAAGAATGCAATGCTTGAGAAATTAAGTACTGTACAGCACCAACTCATGCATCTTGCATGTACCACCATCATTGATGCCCCCCTGCATCTCTTGTTCCCCCACAGGCACTGATGCAGAAGGTGAAGGGCAGGACCCTGCCCCAAGGGCATCAACATCCAGGGCCATACCACAGGGCACTGGGCATTCCACCTCCGGTGCAGCACCGCGGCCCAGAGTACAACAGTCACTCTGTCTTCATAAAGAAATTATTATCATTATGGTTTGGTCTAACGGAAATGATTTCTTTATGAAATCGGAGTGACTTCAAAAAGAAACCATTTCTTTTTAAGTAATAGGTCTTCTCTCAATCCCATGACATGTGCGTGTGTGAGTGTACGGTGAAAGGGTGCACACTTAAATGTATAGGTGGCTGCCTGTGTGAGTGCATGGTGAAAGGGTACACACTTAAATGTGTGGGTGGCAGCCTGTGTGAGTGTATGGTGAAAAAGTGCACACTTAAATGTATAGGTGGCTGTCTGTGTGCATGTATTGTGAAAGGGTGCACACTTAAATGTATAGGTGACTTTCTGTGTGAGTGTATGGTGAAAGGGTGCACAATTAAATGGATGGGTGGCTGGGTGTGCGTTTCAAGTGTATGGTGAAAGGGTACACACTTAAATGTATCAGTGGCTGCTTGGCTGTGCCTGAATGATAAAAGGGTGCACACCACTTAAATGTACAGGGGGCCTGTGTGAGTGTATGGTGAAAGAATGCACACTTAAATGTATGGGTGGCTGCCTGGGTGTGCCTGTATGGTGAAAGTAATTGCCAGGCCTTTGTTAACAGCGAAACCCAGATGCCGTTTAACTTCTGTGTCCTGTTCTGTCCAGCAACGGCTCTGTAGGTCAGCAAGCTGGAGTCAATATAGCACTACATTTCAGGTGGGGGGTGGTGGGGAGGGAGGGCTGAAGAGCTGTCTGCTCAGTTGTGTTTCGCCACTACTTGCATTTAATCCCTTGGTTAATTATTGGTAATCTTCATTACTCATTAGACCTATTCTTCCTTTTCCCAGTACTTGTGTATAAGGCACTTTGGGCCTCATTACGACCCTGGCGGTAAGGGGTTTACGCCAGCGTTAGCTGCGCCGACCCCTTACCGCCAATTACGAGGTCCCTTAGCGCCATGGCGCTTTTAACACCTGCTTTTAGCAGGTGTTAAAATCCATGGCGCTAAGGGACCATGGAGTTAATTACGCTACCGTAATTTACGGTGGCGTAATTAACGCCTTCCCCACTCCCATTATGCCCTATGGGGCAAAAATGGGAATGGGGAAGGGTAAATGGGGATTGGGGACTTACCGCCCCCGCCAACCTCGGAATGGGGCGGTAAGTCCGCCAACCACCATGGCGTAAACGTAGTTTACGCCATGGTGGTAAAGTCACGGCCCAGGCGGTAACTTACCGCCTGGGTCGTAATGAGGCCCTTTGACTCATACACAAGTACTGGAATGAGGTAGAGGGACTTTGAGGTAATGCCTGGCTTAGTTACTTGTAATCTTCATTACTGCTAGTCACACTCTTCCTCATCCCAGTATTTACCTTTGAGGCAAGGAGCCTTATACCTAAGCACTGGGACAAGGAAAAGGGACATGGTGGTAAAACTGGGACGAGAAGCTGATTCTGGGGGTTGGGGCTGGAGGTGGGAGAGAAAGGGAATGTGTGGGGTGTGGGATGGAGTTGTGCAATAAATTGTAATGGTCATCCATATCCAGGCTAAGCAGGCATGATATGTGGTATTAGTGGCTAGAGAGGCATTTTGGTGTAGCCAGTCTAGTCATTTCTTAGTTTAGCTTGACTTTTTTTTAACTGGGCATCTTTGATAAAGAAGTCCTGCTAAGTGTAATTACCTGGCTATACTGGCACTTGGGTGCTGACAGTCTAGCCATTTCTTACTGTCACACTGTATATTTTTCTGATCATCTGTGATAAAATAACCATGATTAGTGTTATTGCTTCGACTGGCATTTTGGTGCAACCAGTGTAGGTATGTCTCAATGTGTCCTTGCAAGCTTTACTTTAATATGTTATTACCTATCTAGACTGGTCTACATTGGTCAGCCACTTGAACATTTTTGAATTGTGGCATGGCATTTTTGATAGCAAAACATTATATTAATTAAAGCATTAATGTTCCTGTGCTCTATTGGTGACTTGAATGCATTGGATTTTTGGATTGGTGTTACCCTACAAAACAATTAGAAACGCTCTGGTCTTTTAGCCAATTTTTTTCTCAGAAATTGTGCTTTGTAATGCATTAAAACACATATTTTATCTTTCTCCTAGTGCAGTGTGCAGCTTATCCCTGCAACAGCACGTTTGTGCATATTGCGAAAGCGTGGTAATCTAGGCCAGCCCAGAGTGTGGTGTGAGTTGGGGGGGGGCCCTCAGCATGGCTCGCAGGGGAGCCCCCAAAGTTTGTGTTACGCCACTGCTACAACCTGTCTGTCCCTCCTGACATGTCATCTCCCTCCTACCGCTACTCAGATACAATAGCTTTCACTTATAGGTGGGCTTAAGCACCTTTTATAGCTAACACTAAAAAGGGGATGGTCCTGTGTGGCCAATCTCGAACACATCCTATTTCAACGATCCCGCTTCTTACAGAAAAAGTTAAAATGTTGTAGAGGAAAATCGTGACGCGTTCTCAAAATTACCTTATAGATGTTGTATGGGGATATTTTGCTTAAAGCTCGTTTTGGCTCCCGTTGACTACTGCGTGTTGCCTCATGTGATCCCTGAGGGCAGTTGGACGCTTCTGACAGCGCCCGCGCTTGTGCGCTCTTATTTAGCACACAGTGACACCACACTCCATACACCCCCAGAACTGTGTGCAGCAAAGAGTAGCACACTCAGCACCAGGCTCTGTTTAAAGTTGATTTAATATAGACTTATTTTGTTTATGTAGGAATTGTTAATATTCCACCTGCTGCTATGCACTGTTTTTGTAATGTGTTTTCCTCCAAGTATGGAGAAGTGTAAACGTACTGCAGTGCTTACAATGAGTATGCCGACTGAAATTTAGGCAAGGCAACAACATTTAAAATGGGTGTTGTTACTCTCTGTCTAGCTTCGGGGTATTTCATGTTCACACTTGTTCCTCCTGTTTTACTCCACAGAACACGCCCTTCTCTCTGCACCGAAATGTGCTTGCCCGGACATCTACATGCGCAATTCTTTTAACCTTCATAAATATACTTCCTTACCAATACTAGTTCACCGCTAATTCAGATCGTCTGATGTGTATAATTGTTCGTTTCTCGTTAATATCCTAGCTATAGTGTAATACTAATGTAAATTCTATTCAAACCTGCTCGGTTCTTGCATTCGCCTAGTGCCTTTGAGTTTCAGGTACTGTGCTGCCATCTGCTGGCTTTACGGGTCTAATTAATGTAGATATTACCATTCTTTGTCACAGGCCCAACTAAACAAAGCGTCCCACCTTCCAGATGGAAAGCATGGCAGGACCACTCCAGGGCACGGCAAAATATGGAAAAAGTCATTTTCTTGGCTTTTGCCAGTGTATGGTAAAAGAAGGTGGCAAGGCCTAACTAGCCATCCTATTGCGATTCAATTCCCCACCTCAACAATCCCACTAAAGTCTACAGCAGGTGCAGCTGGTGAACTTGTAAAATGGAGTATTGATGATTTCCATAAATGCAATTGAGTGAGCACCTGGCATCTAAACCAGTAAGCTTTTGGCCAGTGTTTCCAGGGGTGGTTCCTGCATTCGTTCCTAAGGGCGATACCCACTTAAAAAAAACAAAAAAAAAACACACACACACTCTAAATAAAAAAAAATAAGTAACATAATATCCCGGACCCTCTGGAACCTGGGACCTCTTGTAGGCCATCATCCATGAGGGAACTGTTCTGTGTGCAGATTCACAAAAAAAGTTGAACATTTCCCCATCAGCGATAGAGAATGGACCCTTAATGAACTGACAACATGCAAAAAGCAAAAGCAAGCAAGTTGTGTATTGCACGAAATGCCTGTGTAAACAGAGATATGTGGGTCAAACCATGCAAGCTGCTAACACACGTATTTCTGAACATGGGTCCTGTGTTAGGTGTCGATCCCCCAAAGCACCGCTTGGTCACCATTATACCTCAATTAATCCTTCTCCTGAGGCTTTGTTTTGGTGGTTCTTGATAAAGCCTCAAGCAGTCACAACTCTGAATTAGCACTCCTTCACAAAGAAGCCTGCCGGATTCACTGGCTCCAGACACACATCTCAGGCTTAAATGAGGACTTTCAGCTACCCCATTATCCATTCCTAAGGGCGTGTGTATCTCCTTTGCTTCCCACCTGTTGTGCCATCTACATGAAGCGAGTGCACCAGGTTACTATCTTCAGGAGTGAATATGGCTCTTCGAGACATCATCCCAGGTTTTTACCAATTCATTTGCTCTTGTTTTAGTAGATACCCTATTTTCAGATCTGGTCATGCATTTGTCAGCTCAGGCGCGCACACAGTACTTACTGTTTGGCCTCCTCCTCTTTTTCCTCCACCACCCCTCTGTTGTTTGCAGGCACACTGCTTTTTATTGTTTCGGTAGGATGCTGCCATGATACAGTATCTCTCCCTTGTATCCGGCTCCAATGTCAGACTTTGATTGTCCACTTAGATTAACTACAAGGACTGGTTGACCTAGGCACTCTATCTGCCACTTTGTTGGTGGGGGCCGATGGCCTGGCCCCTCTCAAGAATCCTAAACCTAGAGCTCTTCCTTCTGAGCCTTGGTTCTCAAATGAACTATGTTCTCTTTGTCTCCAACGTAGGTAATTAGAACGTAAGTGGCGTCATGGCTAAGATTCTGTTATTGAAAAGTCCCTACAGTTAGTTTTGGCTGCCTATCAAAAAGTAATATATGCTGCTAAACGGGTCTTTTTTTCATCCCACATTGAAGCATCTGTCAATCCCTTGAAGGAGCTGTTCAAGATTGTCTGTTCGTAAAGCAATCTGTGCTGCTAAACGGGTCTATTTGTCTTCCCGCAATGAAGCATCTGTCAATCCCTTGAAGGAGCTGTTCAAGATTGTCTGTTCACTTGCTTCGGAACATCCCAAATCCATCTCATCTTCTCCGAATCTTTGTGATGCTCTGTCTGCTTTTTTCTCTGATAAAATTGATAACATTTGTTCCGATATTCATTCCTCTGGACTTTGGTCACCTTCTCCATCTATGACAGTGGCCACATCGATATCCACCACTTTTTGGTCAACAGTCCCTTTCTTCTCTTCTGGGGATATCCTCATGGCTATTTCCAAGCTCAAATCTATATCCCCAATAGACCCCATCCCACTGGATATTCTGAAGGACATTCTGACTCAAATTGCTCCATTGCTTACGGAAGCAGTTTATGTCTCCTTTTAAACTGGACTGATGACGCCTTCCTTAAGCGTGCCACAGTGATATCTCTGTTAATGAAGCCATCACTGAACCCTCTCATTCCGGCTAACTTTCACCCCACAGCTTAATACCTTTCTTGAAAAATCCTTTTTCTTCCAAACTTCTCAATCTGGTTTTATACCAGGGTGAGGAAGGAAAAGTGTGCTGGTCTCTGCTGTGCATGATCTTGCACAGATTCAGGATCAGGGTGGCGTAGTGGCTCTACTGTTGCTTGACCTCTATGACTCCTTTGATGCAGTCAACCATTCTATCCTGATCGGCCGTCTGACTCAGGCTGGCCTCTCGGGTACTTTTCTCTCATGGTTTTCCTCTTTTCTTTCAGACCATTGCCAAACCCTCTCCCTTCCCCCTTTTGGCTCCAAGTCTATGTCGCTCACATGTGGTGTCCCCCAAGGGTCTGCCATCGCACCCACGCTGTTCAACATTTACATTCAACCTCTCACTAATCTTATCTTCTCGCATGGCTTTCTTTGCTATTCTTTTGCAGATGACACGCAGATTCTGGTTCGCCTAGATCTATCTTCTGCTGAGTTGGCTATCAGGTTGTTTGGAGGCCATGGTGGAATGGGTCAGGGGGTCATTGGCTGAAGTTGTATGGCGATAAAACTGAGGTGAAGGTGGTTGGCCCTCCTACTGTGTCTTCATTCTTAGCCCCAGCCTTCTGGCCTGCTAGTCTTGGTTCCTTTCCTTCCCCATACCCGGTTGTTAAGGATTTGGGTGTGAAACTTTCAGCTTCACTGTCTACAGAGCCCCAAGTTTGTGTAGTATGTCAGAGGGGCTATTTCCATCTTAAACCGCTCTGCAAGATCCTCCCATTCATCCCAGTGCAGTGTCTTGCTCTGGTGGTCTCGACGTTGGTCATTTCTTCTATTGAATACCACAATTCTTTGTTTTTTGCTCAACCTGCCTATTTTCTGCAACGTTTACAGGTTCTACGGAATTCTGTTGCCCATGTGGCTACTTCCACACCTCGTTGTGCCCACATCTCGCCTGTGCTACGGAGTCTTCATTGGCTTCCCGTAGCCCAGTGCATTCCATTTAAGGCATTGTGCATAGTTCATCGTGCCTTTTAGGGACAAGGTGCAGAATGCTTACAGACAAAATTCGGCCCATATGTTCCTTGGTGAGCACTGAGCACTGCACTCTGCAAATACTCTTCTCATCCCAATACCAAGGTTCAAATCTAGTCAGCGTGGTGGACGCTCCTTTTCTGTCGCAGTGGCTTCCCTGTGGAATTATCTCCCACACATGCTGTGGACAATCTCCACGCATTTCTCTTACTGTCAGGCACTGAAAACCCACTAATTATATGCTTTTTTCTCTCCTCTTTCATGATGAGTGTCAAGATGCCTTTTTGGTGAATGCTGTCCTCTACAAAATCTATTTACATAAAATAACATTCACACCTTTAAGTTTCTCTGTGCTGGAAGCCACAGGGCCCCATTTTGTGCATTTCGAACTGCTTATGTTTCTATACAACATACCAAGGTACGTGCTTTATCTTTTTCCATGCTCCTTGCCATTCACCTTCCCAATGGATGCTGGCAATTTGGTGCCAAGCCTTGACTCAGCTCTCTTTCCCACTCCCTACCAGGATTCACCCCAGCGCCAAGCTATTTGGAACCCAGCCGCTCTACAGGGGAGCCCTATTTGTTCACACCAGTTCTCATACTTGTTTATTCACCTATTTTTACTAGCTGCATATTCTCTTTGCTATCTGTCCACACCTGTACTCTCTGCTTAAAGTAATCCTATTCTTTACCTAAAGAGGACCTTCATCACTAGAAACCTGGTCCTGAGGAAAGCACACCATAGATTGGCGCCGAAACCTCTTAGATGTCCCCTCTCCTTTCTTTACACTCTAGCAGAATGGATCCCCCATATCTCCTCTCCAATTCACTTTTAGAGAAGGATGTTTTCTTGGGTGCCAGGCATTATCAAGTCCTGTACCCACCAATGTCTTTCTGAGTACTGGTTGTCTATGCAGGACTTTCTTCTTCTTTTCACATGGAATTAGTACACATGTATAATTGTGTTGTATATATTTGTTGATGTATTAATTTAAATACCATCTTGAAGGTACACCACTTTCTCCTAATGCCCTTTGCCAATATGTTACTGAGTTTGCCATGAATGCCTTCAAGATATATATTTCACTCATTGAAATATTCACCCATGGCACATGAACCTTTTGTGAATACCCGTTGCATTGTTGTTTTTGTTTTTATATTTCGTTTTTATTTATCTGACTAATTGAATATATTCCATTATTAAATTGACTTGTACCAAACATATTTTGAACCACATATTGATGTGTTTTTAATTTATTATGCTCATTAATTGTGTTATAAAGCATTACCCATAAACACTTAGGATGTCATCCTGCAGGAACACTTTTTGCAAAACTCAAAGGGCCTCATTACAAGTGGGGCGGTCTGGAAACAAGGGTGCAGGTAAGCTTACCGGTACCCTTATTTCCGGACCACCACACTATGAGTCTGGCTGCCAAGGCCACTGCGCTCAGCAGCTGCACACAGCAGGCAGAGTTGCCATGGACGCACCGGCACCGTCAGCAATGGTACCAGTGCTTCCGGGTCCCCATTCCCATGGAGTCTTTTGGGACTCCATGGGAATAGGGACTTACTTTTTCTGGCGCCTGACTTCCCGGGCCGCCGGGAATTGTAATGTCACATTGACACCAGGAAGTCAGGTGCCGGAAACAGTGTTTCGGGGTTTGAGGCAACCCGCCGATCACACTGGTGGGTTACCGCCGACCTCGTAATGAGGGCCATTAATGTGTCAAATGCTACTGACAAACACACATTGGGCCTCATTACAAGTAGGGCGCAAAGGGATACCGGGCACCGGTAATGACACCGGTGCCAGTAATCCCTTTGCGCTCTACTACGAGTTCCCTTTGCGGGTCCTTCCTTAACGCCTGCTTTTAGCAAGCGTTAAGGACGGGACCCGTAAACGGACACCGGGGTCAATAACGGTACCATAATTTACGGTACCATTATTGCTGCCTTCCCCCTTCCCATTGAGCCCTATGGGGGCTCAAATGGGAATGGGGAATAGCCCTGGTGAATGGGGAATTACCGGTCCCTCCGACCTCAGAATGGACCGGTAATCACTCCATTCACCAGGCCGGAGTCGGAACGATTTTGGAGGCAGCCATGCCGTAAATAGCGGCGTGGTTAAGTCCAAAGTCGGAATGAGGCCCATTGCCGGAATCGTGCTCATACACCCTAATTCTGAAAACCAAGAGAGTGTGCATTCCAGAGCTCTCTCTGGGGCCACTGCAGTTGCACAGGACAGCTTGCCACTTTCATAAACAGATTTGGGGGTCTAACTGCAAGCCCAGTCTCCTGCTTCACCAGCTTATTTTTTCTAAGGTCAGCGCAGCGCAAAATAGCATGGCTTGTTTGGGAAAATAGACTAATTGACGCCACATTGCCCCCCGCACCCCCTCATAACTGGAACAACCTCGGTGTGTGATGTCAAGGCAAATCTTTCCATGCGGTTTCCTCTCCTATTGGGCTGAGCTGAAACACAGTTTGTAGGTGCAGATAAGAGCATGCAGCAGTATTTCAGAGCACCAGCTTACTTTGGTTTCTTCTGCAATAGAAAGCTAGCAAGACCAATGTCTCGCATCATTAACTGCTAGTTCAGGTAAAATAAGAACTCAGACCAGTCAGTCTCTGATATGGGGACCATGTTATTTCAGAAGCGATGTTACCTTGTAAAACAGGGACACTCAAAGTACTAATGTGATGTCCATAATTTGTTCTGAAGACAGCTGCCTCTTTTTCTCCCCCGCACTCTGTCCTGCAGGCAAGCTACTGTTAAGATGGATTACTGAACTCTGACCAGGAGGGGCAGAGGTTCAGAAGGACAGCCTAGTTTCTTGGAACAGGGTAACCTCTGGACAAGCCAGACCAATCAGGGTAGCTATGGCAGGCGGTCAAGACTTAGGGCCTCATTACACGGAAGGCGGTAAGGGTTAACGGTCACCGGTAATGGTACCGGTGACCGTTAACCCTTACCGCCTTACTATGAGGTCCCTTTGCGGGTTGGTACTTTAACACCTGCTTTTTAGCAGGCGTTAAAAACCAACCCGCAAAGGGACCAGGGTGCTAATTACGGTACCGCAATTTGCGGTACCGTAATTAGCACCTTCCCCATTCCCATTATGCCCTATGGGGCAAAAATGGGAATGGGGAAGGGCAATGGGGGAAGGGGGAATTACCGCCCTGCCAACCTTGGAATAGGGTGGTAATTCCCCTTTCCTCCAAGGCGGTGCCGGTATTTTACCGGCATGGACCAAGGTGCTAATAGCACCTTGGTCCACCGCCTACCGTGTACTGAGGCCCTAAGTCTCAGGAGGGGTGAGGGGGACTGAAGGACCTCAATGAGCACACAGAGCAAGGACACTTACAAATTACTCCAGACAGGTGTTATATCAAAAATATAGACACATTTATTACAAGGCCTTTGTAACATAGACCATAGCAAAAGAATCACAGTACCACTCAGTAAACCAACACAACACTATTAATACAATATATATACAAGACCAATGGGGTCCAAAGGGGTAGATGTACGAAATATGTCGACAACCTAGATGGGAAGGAAACAGGCAGTGCAGATAGTCCTTGAGCCTCTTCGACATCAAGAACACACCTAACTAAGAGGCAGTCCAAGCCCTAAGAAGAGGGGAGCCTTGTGATCAACAGTACATGCAATGCAAGTGCACACGGGTGTTCCAATGGGCAAAATGGGGTCTCTTCAAGGGTCTCTAGCAGCTCAGGAAGGTGGATGAGATGATGAAGAATAGGTTCCCACTATTCAAGAAGGACCTCCACTTGAAGGCAGAGGCAGTTCTAGAGGTCGGGATGGAGTCGCTATTTTGCAATGGCAGTGGAAAGGAGAGAGGCCCTCAGGGGCCACTAGTGCGTAAAAATGGGCCCTTATGTTAGGGGCCACCGGTTGGGGTAATGGGTATGCATCGGTCCCTGACACAAGTGGACCCAAACTTCGGCAGGTCAGTCCACTTCGCTTGCAGGTTTTAATGCGGCAGAAAGGACGTCTCGGCACCTTTTAGTTCCTGTGATACAGTGACGATTCCCAAATGGGACATTGGCGATTTCTCTGCTCTGGGTGGATGAATCGACCCAGGTTCACTGCATCAGGCTTCAGGGGCAAGAGGGTCACAACTGCACCGGATTGCAAAGGACGTTGCCGCGGCAGGGCAACACGGCAACCATGCTTACTCCGGTCCTGTCGCACTCACCTCATTTCAGACCTGCGAACGCCAAGTGTACGAAATTCGGTGTGAGGGTGCCGTGGACACAGAGCTAGCAGTATACCAAGTTTTGAGGGCCTCCTCAAAACGACGGCAGAGACAGAGCAAAGGTCCTGCGTAAGCTGGTCAGCCCTCTGGTTGGCCCAGGGACACTTCTGAGAAAGCTTACGTGCAGGGTTTGGTGAAGGTGCTGAGAATAGTTGGTCCCACTATTCCAATCTGTGGAAGCGTCTTCGCAAACCTTCTAGGACGATCAGATGCAGAGGGGTCCCATGGGACGACAGTGGGTTCAGAGTGCCAAACCTTCCAGTGGGTCACCAGTGGTTCCTCGACTCAGCTTCGTAGTTGCAGTATACTTGGATCCTATCATATGTTCAGTGAGAACTCCGGAGATCAACATGGTATGGGTGTTTTTCGCCTCCTCTTATCCAAAGTTCCCTTCGCGCCAAAATGAAGGGGACCCAATGGGGGATCTGCTCACAAACACTCACTCCATATGTGGACCAATCATGGACCACAGAGGTCCCAGTCATTCATGGCACTCCAGACTCTCTGGCACCCAGGATGTGTATTGGAACCAGACGTTCCAGCCCACATCCTGGAGGCACACACACAAGGCATTCAGAAGCCCGCAAAAGCATTGGGTTTCTCGGGAAACTGCATGACCAAATAAGGACTGGCCTGGTTCAACTCGGCCTGGGGAAGGTGAAGGCGCAAGATGTCCAAAGGGCAGGACAAAGAACCTCGTGGCATGGCCATTTTGGAGCCAGGCCACCTATTTGTGCCAAACACGGTTAACACGGTTAACATGTCAGGAAAGGGTTAAAAATAATGCGAAACGATAGCTGCCACCAGTCCTGTCCATGACACATCTGCATAGTTCATAAGAAGTCCAGCGAGAGTATCTAGGGCCTTTGGGAATGACTATAGACCCAAGTGTGCTGTGTGGTAAGATACATGGCACACTTGTTACATGTTGCACAAAAGTTGCAACATGAGGAAAGGACTAAGGGAAACAAAGTCTCCCAGTACTGACTGTCTTAAGGGCATGCCAGTTTCCCCATAAAAAGGTGAGCGAAAATAAAGTGAGCGAAAGCCCAGAGGAGTGCAGCTGAAGGCTGTGCTCCTCTGGCAAAGTCGGTCAATGGTGTTTAAACAGCAGCAAAAAGATTGGGGAGTTGACACATGGAGGGAAAATTGCATACAATTTTGAAATCTTCCCTAACACTCGCCCCTCCCAAACTAAGGACAGGGGGAACTAATCCACCCCTGGATGAGTTTCTTGTTCAGGTCAGTTAAACATTCTGGACAATCCATCAGCATTGCAATGTTGGACACCTGGCCTATGCTCAATAGTGAAGTCAAAGCCTTGCAGACTTATGGATCACCTAAGCAACTTTGGATTCTCTCCCTTCATGTTCATTAGCCACGTTAAGGGCTTATGGTCAGTTTGCACAGTGCATTGGGTCCCAGAGAGGTAGGGTGTCATCTTCCTTAGAGCCCACAAAACAGAAAACATTTGTTCTCTACTGTGGACCATCTGAGCTCTCTGTCCTTAAGCTGGCGACTAATGAAGCCAATAGGGTGTTCCTTACCCTTCTCATCTACTTGTGATAGTACAGCTCCCATGCCAGTGTCAGAGGCATCTGTCTGCACAATAAAAGGTCTTTGGTAATCAGGGGCCCTGAGAACAGGGGCCTGGCACAAGGAGTCTCTTAAGCCATTGCAGGCCTTCTCACACGCTTCAGACCAGGTTACCTTCTTGGGTTTCTTTGGAGTGGTGAGAGCAGTCAGAGGGGCAGCTATGGTACCATAGTCTGCCATGAAATTTCTGTAATACCCAATGAGTCCCAAAAAGGCTCTCACTTGGGTCTGTCTAGTGGGGTAGGCCAGTCTTTTACTGCTTGTTCTTTACTGGGTAGAGGCTGTATCCTCCCTCCACCTACTTCATGTCCAAGGTAGACCACTGATCTGGCATTTACTGGCCTTTATGGTCAAATGGGCCTTCTGAAGAGCCTGTAACACAATCCCAAGGTGTTTCACATGGTCTTCCCAGGTGGCACTGAAAACTGCTATATCATCCAGATATGCAAGACAGAATTCATCCAACCCATTCAACACATGATTCACAAGCCTCTGGAAAGTGGCAGGAGCATTCTTCAACCCGAAAGGCATTACCCTGAACTGGTAAAGACCCTCTGGTGTTGAGAAAGCTGTCTTCTCCTTGGCATGTTCTGCAAGGGCCATTTGCCAATAACCTGCAGTGAGGTCAAACGTGCTGAGGTACTTGGAGGCACCCAAAGTATCCACCAGCTCATCTGTTCTAGGCAAGGGGTATGCATCTGTCTTGGTGACAACATTCAGAGCCCTGTAATCCATACAGAACCTCAGTTCAGAAGTACCTGCCTTTGGAACCAAAACCACAGGGCTGGACCAAGGACTACTGGAGGGTTCAATCACCCCAAGATCCAACATTTTGTTGACCTCTGTTTTAATGTGAGACCTTACTTTGTCCGACATTCTGCATCCCCTACTTTTGGTAGGTACACTGTCTCATGTGTCAATGCTATGTTTGCACCAAGGTGTCAAACCAGGGGACTGTGAAAAGAAGTGGGAAAATTGCATAAGCAAAATTTTCACCTCAGCCTGTTGATCAGAAGTCAGGTGAGGGGCCACATGGGCACCCTCAATGGAGCTGTCTGAAGGACTGCTTTGGGACAGGTCAGGGAGAGGTTCTGACTCCTCTTCCTCAACATCAGAAGCCAACAGCAGTGCAGCGATTGGGATGAAAGCCTTCAGTCTATTTACATGGAACACTTTGGGAGCCTGACCAGCCCTTCCAAGGTCTGCTAAATAGTTGACCTCACCCAGTGACTCCACCGCTGTGTAAGGGCCTGACCATTTGTCCTGTAGAGCTCTAGGCTGTATAGGATTCATGATCAGGACTTGCTGGTGTGAAATTGATGAGGGCAGCCTTCTGGTCTTACCAATGTTTCACCAGAGCTTGTCCTGCCTTCAGCTTCTCATTAGCAAGACCCAACAGAAATATCATCCTTTTTCTGAGCCCTAGCACATAGTCCACTACATTGGTAGTTATGGGGGGAGTGGGCATCTCCCATCCCTTCTTGACTACGGCTAAGGGTCCCCTTACAGCGTGACCAAACAGAAGTTCAAAGGGGCTGAAGCCAACACCCTCTTGTGGTACCTTTCTGTAAGCAAAACCGTAAGCATGGTAACAGAAGATCCCATTTTCTTCTTTGAGGTTCTTCCAGAGCCCCAATCATGCTCTTCAATGCCCTGTTAAACCTTTCAACTAGATCAACTGTCTCGGTTGATATGCGGATGAAAACTTATAGGTGACACAACATTCCTTCCACATGGCCTGCATATACTTGGACATAAAGTTGCTGCCTCTGTCAGACACAACTTCTTTAGGGAAGCCAACCCCAGTAAATATGCCAAGCAAAGCTTTTGCAACTGACTTGGCAGTCACTGTTTTCAATGGGATGGCCTCAGGATACCTGGTGGCATGGTCGACCAGCGCCAGGACAAACCTATTGCCTGAGGATGTTTGGGGGTCACGGGGACCAAAAATGTCAATCCCTACCCTCTCAAATGGTACCCCCACAACTGAGAGTGGTACCAATGGAGCTTGGATTGTTGAGTCACTCTTACCAGATAACTGGCAGGAGGCACAACTCCTGCACTGACTTTCTACTTGCACCCGCATCTTGGGCCGGTAGAAGTGCATGGATAACCTTTGCTTGGTTCTCTTGATTCCAAGGTGACCAGCAAGGGGCACTTCATGTCCCAGCTGCAGGAGGAAGGGTCTTACAGAAAGGGGAACCACCAACCTCCTATGGTCTCCTATGTAGACTC
Source organism: Ambystoma mexicanum (assembly GCF_040938575.1). Classification (NCBI taxonomy): domain Eukaryota; kingdom Metazoa; phylum Chordata; class Amphibia; order Caudata; family Ambystomatidae; genus Ambystoma; species Ambystoma mexicanum. Next base: position 1,177,670,418 of record NC_090935.1, on the reverse strand, counting down.
TGTAGGCTCGCTACACAGGAGCCCACCTTCCCAATAAATCCTGTGCTTCCCAGGAGGTTCACCCTCAAGCTGGGAGCAGGCCAGTCTCCTTAGCCCTTCCAGAGATGGGCACTCACCTTGGCCCTTACTAAATTCTTCCCTGTCAGGACCACCGTCCACTAACAAATCATTTAGTTCAGGAAGGTCATGTGGGTCAATTATTTCAGGTATCGCCACCTCCTCGTCAGGTCCTGGTGATTGACCAACTACCTCCACCTCAGTGGTAGGAGAGTTAGGGGGAATGTTTCCTTTCCCTCTTTTAGATTTTCTTACTCCTTTAGCCTTGGGTTTCCCCTTTGGCTGGGGCATGGCATGGGTCTTGGCCAGTGCTGCCCTTGTTTGAGACCTTGTGCAGGGTCTTTCAGCTGTATCTCCCACAAGCCCTAAAGCTCTGAGATCATTTCCCAGCAAGACCTTTCCTGGGACATTCCTCTGCTCTGTATGCTCACTGGAATTCTGACTGCTGTACCATTGATAGTAAGAGTTACAGGTATTACTGGGAACATGAGGTGTTGGCCATCAGCCAACTTAGTGGGGGCCAGAGGAGCTCTGGCAACTTCCTCTGGGTCTACCAAGGTAGAATCCACTACAGTTCAACTACACCCACCATCCCTAAGAGCTGGAGTATCTACTCCATTGATCAGCACACTGTCTTTAAAGTAGTGCTTGGTATTATCTGGAATACTAGCATAAGCCTCTGAGACTTTAGGCTCCCAGGAACTCAGGGAAACTAAAACTACCTCAGCTTCAATCTCACTGGGGAAGGAGTCTGAGGAGAAGGATGCCCCTGTAATCTCTTTGTCCTTATAGGAGGAGAAGGTCAGATTAGCAGAGTGGACCCCCATGGTTTTAACCTTACATCTGGGGTCCCCCTTCAGATGGCCAGTTGCTCCACAAGCAAAACAAGATCCTCTGGGTCTGTTCACATAGGAAGGCTTACTATAAACAAAGGTCTGTTTTTGAGACTGACCTCCACTACCCTGTGAGTTCTCTTGTGTCTTACCCTTATTTTTCTTTTTGTGTCCCTTCTCAGAGGAAGTTTTATCAGTTTCTCCACCCTCCTTATCTTTGGACTTTATCCTGCTTACCAGGATGAGTCTTGCCCTTACGGGACACTCTCTGTGACACCCACAAATCTGCTGCTATGGCAAGTTTCTTAGGATCTATCTCCTTTGAATCTGCCAAGTGCTGCTTAAGCTCAGGGGAAGAAGATGCAAAAAAGTGTTCAAGCATGACAAGACATATCATACCTGCAAAAGTAGAGACCTTATAACCTTCAACCCTGCCAGTCAAGTATTTTAAGGATTCAGTTACATAAGAAACCCAAGTACCACCTTCTTTCTTTTTGTACTCTCTGAATCTTTTTTAAGTATTGGGCAGGAGTCTTTCCAAACTTTAAGATGAGAGTTTGCTTCATCTTTGCAAAATCTGCTCACTCAGCTTTTGACATAATGGCACTACAGCCAGAATGGGGCAGTCTGCTAAGTAACCAGGCAATTTTATCAGCATTGTCAACTTGTTGAACTTCACATGCATACTCAAATGCATTCAGCTAGTCCATAATGTCATTCTTTTCCTCATACACACTGAGCAGATCCTTAGGAAACCTTGGATGAGAGGAGGACCCAGACCGATGCCCAGGACCCTTGGATCCATTGGCAACCTGAAGCTTGGCCAGTTCCAACTAGTGATGCCTGTCTTTCTGTTTTTCTGTCTGCTCTATCCTCTATCTTCAGTTTGGTCATGTTAAATTCAAGCTCCTTCTGCCTAAACAGCAGTTCTTGTTTCTTGAATTCAAGCATGGCCTCACCTTCAGTACTGGCAGAGGAAACACCAGACATTACATCCTCCAAATCCTCCTGGGTCCCATGAACAAGTGCAGCGACAGAACTGTCAGTTCTGCCAGTGGCAGCAGCCCCCCCTCCTTCTGCACTGTAATCAGAAGCTATGGCACTGAGCTGGGCTTCTTGCCATTCCATGATTCTTTGGATCATTTCCATTTTTGTGCCATGACCAGAGACACCTCTCTCAGCACACATCCTTCTCAATATTTCAGATTTAGAAGCATTTAAAGTTAACAATGTATTTGTTTCCATATTGTTAGATAGGACTATGGCCTTTTTCAGTTACACTATAATAATTCACTATGTGTCCTGGTAGAAATAACTTGAAATGCCTTCTCTAGTATGCAACACTGGATATTTCAGTCCTATCCCACCGCTGTACACCAATTTGTTGAGATGGATTTCTGAACTCTGACCAGGAGGATCCGAGATTCAGAAGGCCAGCCTAGTTTCTTGGAACAGGGTAAACTCTGGACAAGCCAGACCAATCAGGGTAGCTATGGCAGGCGATCAAGACTAAGGGCCTTATTACGAGTAGGGAGGTAAGGGATACCGGGCACTGGTAAGGAGAACGGTGCCGGTAATCCCTTACCGTCCTACTACGAGTTCCCTTAGCGGGTCCCTCCTTTAACGCCTGGTCTGACCAGGCGTTATGGACAGGACCCATTAAGGGACTTCAGAGCTAATAACGGTACCGCAATTTGCGGTACCGTAATTAGCGCTATCCTCATTCCCATTGAGCCCTATGCGGGATCAAATGGGAGTGGGGAATGGCTTTTTCAATGGGGATTTACCGTTCGCGCAAAGGTCGGACTACACCGGTAAATCCCCATTGAACCATACCAGTGCCGGACCCGTTTTTGGAGTCAGTCGTGACGCAAATAGCGCCATGACTACCTCCAATCTTGGAATGAGGCCCTAATTCTCAGGAGGGGTGAGGGTGACTGAAGGACCTCAATGAGCACACAGAGCAAGGACACTTACAAATTACTCCAGACAGGTGTTATATCAAAAAATATAGACACATTTATTGCAAGGCCTTTGTAACATAGACCATAGCAAAGGAATCACAGTACCACTCAGTAAACCAACACAACACTATCAAAACGATATATATACAAGACCAATGGGGTCCAAAGGGGTAGATGCACCAAATATGTCGACAACCTAGATGGGAATGAAACAGGTAGTGCAGGGAGTCCTTGGGCCCCTGTGACATCAGCAACACACCTAACTAAGAGGCAGTCCAAGCCCTAAGAAGAGGGGAGCCTTGTGCTCAACAGTACATGCAATGCAAGCGCACGCGGTTGTTCCAATGGGCAAAATGGGGTCTCTTCAGGGGTCTCTAGCAGCTCAGGAAGGTGGATGAGGCGATGAAGAATAGGTTACCACTATTCAAGAAGGACCTCCACTTGAAGGCAGAGGCAGTTCTAGAGTTCGGGGAGGAGTTGCTATTTCGCAATGGTGGTGGAAAGGAGAGGGGCCCTCAGGGGCCCTTGCACTAGGGTCCACCAGTTGCGGTATTGAGTACTCACTGGTCCCCGACGCAAGCAGACCCAAACTTCGTCAGATCAGTCCACTTCGGGCCTCCTCAGAACGACGGCAGAGTCAGAGCAAAGGTCCTGCGTAAACTGGTCAGCCCTCTGGTTGGCCCCGGGACACTTCCGAGAAAGCTTACGTGCAGGGTTTGATGAAGGTGCCGAGAATAGTTGGTCCCACTATTCCAATGGGTCAGAGCGTCTTCGCAGACCTTCTAGGACGATCAGATGCAGAGGGGTCCCAAGGGACGACAGTGGGTTCAGGGTGCCAAACCTTTCAGCGGGTCACCAGCGGTTCCTCGACCCAGCTTCGTAGTTTCAGGATACTTGGATCCTATCCTTTGTTCAGTGAGAACTCAGGAGATCAACGTGGTATGGGTATTTTTGGCCTCCTCTTATCCAAAGTTCCCTTCGCGCCAAAACGAAGGGCATCCAATGAGGGATCTGCTCACAAACACTCACTCCATACGTGGACCATTCATGGACCACGGTGGTCCCCGTCATTCATGGCACTCCAGACTCTCTGGCACCCAGGATGTGTATTGGAACCAGACGTTCCAGCCCACATCCTGGAGGCACACACACAAGGCATGCAGAAGCCCGCAAAAGCATTGGGTTTTGCGGGAAACTGCATAACCAAATAAGGACTGGCCTGGTTCAACTCGACCTGGGGAAAGTGGAGGGGCAAGATGGCCAAGGACAGGACAAAGAACCTCGTGGCATGGCCATTTTGGAGCCAGGCCACCTATTTGTGCCAAACGCAGTTAATGCGGTTAACATGGCAGGAAAGGGTTAAAAATAATGAGAAACAATAGCTGACACCAGTCCTGTCCATGACACATCAGCACAGTTCATAAAAAATCCAGCGAGAGTATCTAGGGCATTTGGGAATGACTATACACCAAAGTGTGCTGTATGGTAGGATACATGGCACTCTTGTTACATGTTGCACAAAAGTTGCAACATGAGGAAAGGACTAAGGGAAACAAAGTCTACCATTACTGACTGTTTTAAGGGCATGTCAGTTTCCCCATAAAAAGATGAGCGAAAGCTCCTCGGGCAAAGTCGGTCAATGGTGTTTAAACAGCAGCAAACAGATTGGGGGGTTGACACATGGAGGGAAAATTACATACAATTTTGAAATCTTCCCTAACAGCTACTATTAATGTAGAAAACATTTTTATTTTAAAAGCAAATGTCTTTAGCAGTTGGCCACCAATTTGTTTTCCCCAACTCATGTATTGTTTGTCAGCAGGCAGGCACTATTTGAAAGCTGGGCTTTATTGCTCCAGGGCAGACAAAGGTTCATATTATGCAAAGGCTACACTCTTCCTCGGCTCAGATTCTCAATGTCAACTTTCTTATGAAACGATTATTTATAAAGGCAGATTATTACAGAGGAGTGCCCAGACTAACATCTGAAATCCATAGGCTTGGAACAATCACTCAAAGATGCTCATCAATCACGGACGTGCTGTACTCTGCTACTGGGAAGTGACATCAGCCCAGACTATATCACATCACTGTGCAAACCATGCAGTAGGACTGCTACCTATCAGACGGCTGTCTGCAGGAAGATGTTTAAATTGACTCCTCTAATCTGCAAGTCAAGGGCAGCTCCTTTTAACACCCCAATGCCAGCACAGTCAGTCAGATACCAAACAACAGTAGCGTTTTATGCTTTTAACAGAGAGCCCATGACATATTTCCTTTTAACCTCTTGATATTGTCAGTTACTCCAGCAGAAGTTGAAGAGTTTTCTGGAAAGAAAGTCTGAAGTGCTTCCTAATCGAAGTTAAGCACATACTGAACATTTGCTCACAAAAACAACTGTCTCATTACATTGGGGGTCATTACAAGTCGGGCGGTAAGGGATACCGGTGCCGGTAATCCCTTACAGCCCGATTCCAAAGTCCCTTGGCGGGGACCGTAAAGGACGTGTGGTCTGACCACCACACATTCTTTACGGGACCCGTTAAGGGACCTTGGAGCTAATAACGGGCGCGAAATTAGCGGGCCTGTTATTAGCGCCTTCCCATTGAGCCCTAATATCGCCATGGCTACCTCCAAAGTCGGAATGAGGCCCATTGTGTCCACAAAGGTCCACTGCATCTATTTATTTTGAGTAGTTGGTGGTGCTATATTTATGGAGATATAGGGCTGCATACTTTTGATGCAGCTCTCATGCAAGTTCAATAGCTCAGTTGTTCAATGCACCTGTTGCCGAGATCTGTGTTTCTAACTTGCAGGCCACTGGTTTGAATACAACTGGGTGAACGCGCCACCTTACACCTTTACGGAGGTTGATAGATTTAGATGTTATGACCTCTTTGTCAAGAAGTAGATGAATACATCATTCATGGACTCAGCCCTCCCATGCCTCTATATGGTAAGAGTGAGAACAGTACGTCATTTTTCAAATGTATTTTAATTCTTTTTTTATGAAGCGCTTTATATCTGAGTTTCATTTCTTATCGCAGATCTGGGATTTGAACCTCTCTTGCACTGGGTGATCTTGCTTCCAAGACAAGCATGTTGCCGCTGTGCTATCCTCCATACATTCATGCTGTCTGCCCCCCCTCCATCTCTATACTGCAAATATGAGAATGCATTAAGGAAACCCTACCAACCTTATCCTGGAACAATAGAAGAAGAAATAAACCTACAATCTCAAGAAGAAATGTACATGCTGTAACCGAAGATGATGAGAAAAAGTGAATTTACTGCCAAACAGACACACGAGAGTACAATAGACATGAAGCAGATATGCACTCACCATGAAGAAACACGGACATTAGGTCAAACGTGTACTTTGACATGAAGAATATCACCTGCACCATATAGACATGAAGAACATAGCATAATCAAAGTATACGCTGAAACACAACACATACAATAAACATAGCTGGCTAAACGTAGAAATGCAATGGTGACGAGTGCCCATGTTGAATATAATGGACGACGAAGCCACGTTACAGTGAATGGAAGCCTCGAAGAAGCTTCGAAGCTGCAGGGAGATTTGACGTGTTGAATTAGCTGAAATACAGATCCGTGCAGGCCAGACAGTGGCTGTAGAGCCCACTTCCAAGGATACTATAGAAAAGGGAGGTCTGCATGGCTCCAAGGATAACAGAAGATAATGATTCCCCAGTGTAAGACATATCTCTCTTAGATTAAGTAGAGAACAAACAACCTTTGAAAGCCAGGAGCTCATTAATAACAAGCGCAATACTGTACTGGGAATGGCTCGGCCAAGTCTCCATTGGCCAAAGAGAGTAATAACACGTGTATTAATATGAGCTAAAATCACGGTAATAGCACAGCAAGATAAATCAAAACATGATCTCCTCACAGTTGACAAATAATTGGAAGACAGTGGGCCTCATTACAAGTTTGGAGGTAGCCATGGTGCTATTAGCGCCATGGCTGCCTCCAAACTTGGGTCCGGGTAGTCGGAATGGGGACTTACTGGGTCATTCCAACCTTGGAGGACCCTGTAAGCCCCCATTCTGTAAAACATTCCCCCTTCCCATTCAAGCCCCGATAGGGCTCAATGGGAATAGCTCCCTGGTCCCTTAGCGGCTCCCGCTAAGGGTGGCTGGTAAAACCAGCCGGCCTTAGCGGGACCCGCTAAGGGACCTTGGAATGCGGCCGTAGGGGATTAACGGCACCGGCATCCTTACCAGTGCCGTTAACCCCCTACCGCCATACTCGTAATGAGTCCCAGTGTCTCTTTTCATTAACTCCAGACACAGATAGGCACCTGCTTTTACTCCCCACAAATTCTCAGAATAGAGACACCAGACAAAGCCAAGATCAAAGCTGGATACCCTGGTCTGTGGCCTTGGAAATAAGGAATGGTTTCTTATTTAATTGGAAGGAGCAGTTCCGTGATGTCGCTCCCCCTACCACTATTTTTGCTCATATGCTGATGTCCTGGCAAGTACTTGACGTTGGTAATACCAATACCAATCAATCACATCTCTAAAAGGAATGATGCTGCCCTGTAACTGTTGCAGCAGCCAACTACCTGTTGTTAAGATGATGTCTTTTTTACCTTTGCCAATTTTGAGCTGGTCCAAGGTGGGGCCACAAGATAGTTATATCAAATGAAAAAACGAACCCATATATCAACTATATGTAGACCATTCCCCTAGCCAATCCCTGAACCCCGTAGGTTTTTGGAACCAAGATTGTGATGTGCCATTATGATATATTTCATGGTTAAAACCTGATGTTTCTTATTGGAGAATGAGAGAGCTTTTGAGACTTGTGTCATAATTGTTGTCCCTGTGTTATATAGATTGTTAATAAAACAGACTTTGCCATTTACTTTGACTATTTACGTCATTGGGTGCAGGATTTCCTGTCCTGGCCTGTCTGTTCCACTTGTGCTAGTCTTTTGGCACCACATTACATCTTATTCAAGACCATGTGGACACACTTAGTGTATTTGTCCTGGGAGGATAGCTCAGCGGCAGCATGCGCTTCTTGGAAGCAAGACGACACGAAGCAACAACAGGTTCGATCCCCGGGTCCACGCTTAGAAACCTCTGGGTGTTTAAGCGTGTTATAAATATGTAACTAAGACCAAAAAAAAAACCACAATTACGCAACTAAGAAAAACAAACAATTCCTGTAACAGCGCCTCGATGCCTGCGGGCTGTGTGAGCGCTTTATAAATGTTAAATAAATAAATAAGTGTAGGTTCTTATCCCACAAGGTGTGCATAGAACGGGACCCCAGAATGCTTCTAACTCAGTCTTACCTGATGATGTGTGTTTGGGACATATTTAATTATCTACTTCACCAAATAAATATGTGCTTTATGCTATGGTTTGCAGATTTACAGGGTAATTCATAGAAATTCGCGCACAAGTGGCGCATGCGGCTGGCACACAGTGTGCGCGTGCAAATCTCTGCGCCAGCCGCGTGCGCTAAAATCAATTTCTGCACACAGCGTATTCATGGATTTTAGCTACCAAAACCAGCCGTGGTGCACAGTGGCGCAGCGACCCTGCAGCCGCGCCAGTTACGCCCCCAAGAACAGCCCTCATGCAGGGAAAAGCCATCAGAATCCCCAATCCAGCGCAAAGGGCTGCGCTAACCCTGTACCAGCAAGGCAAGCGGGGAACATGTATCATTGGGGTTCGCGGGAAGTTTCACACGCGATAGGCCCTGTGCGAGTGGGGTACGTGTATTACTGGGGTTCGCGGGAAGTTTCACACGCGGTTGGAGCAGGGTACGTGTATTTCGGGGGTACGTGGGAAGTTTCACACGCGATAGGCCCTGTGTGAGAGGGGTACGTGTATTACTGCGGTTCGCGGGAAGTTTCACACGCGATTGGAGCAGGGTATGTGTATTTTGGGGCTGCGCAGGAAGTTTCACACGCGATTGGCCCTGTGCGAGTGGGGTACGTGTATTACTGGGGTTCGCAGGAAGTTTCACATGCGATTGGAGCAGGGTACGTGTATTTCGGGGGTGCGTGGGAAGTTTCACACGTGATTGGCCCTGTGCAAGTGGGGTACGTGTATTACTGGGGTTCGCGGGAAGTTTCACACGCGATTGGAGCAGGGTACGTGTATTTCGGAGGTGCGTGGGAAGTTTCACACGCGATAGGCCCTGTGCGAGTGGGGTACATGTATTACTGGGGTTCGCGGGAAGTTTCACATGCGATTGGAGCAGGTTACATGTATTTCGGGGGTGCGCGGGAAGTTTCACATGCGATAGACCCTGTGTGAGTGGGGTACATGTATTACTGGGGTTCGCAGGAAGTTTCACACGCGATTGGAGCAGGGTACGTGTATTTCGGGGTGCGTGGGAACTTTCACATGCGATAGGCCCTGTGCGAGTGGGGTACGTGTATTACTGGGGTTCGCAGGAAGTTTCACACGCGATTGGAGCAGGGTACGTGTATTTCTGGGGTGCGCGGGAAGTTTCACACGCTATTGGCCCTGTGCGAGTGGGGTACGTGTATTACTGGGGTTCACGGGAAGTTTCACACGCGATTGGAGCAGGGTACATGTATTTCGGGGGTGCGCGGGAAGTTTCACACGCAATTGGCCCTGTGCGAGTGGGGTACGTGTATTACTGGGGTTCGCGGGAAGTTTCACACGCGATTGGAGCAGGGTATGTCTATTTCGGGGGTGCACGGGAAGTTTCACATGCGATTGGCCCTGTGCGAATGGGGTACGTGTATTACTGGGGTTCACGGGATGTTTCACACGTGATTGCCCTGTGCGAGTGTGGTACGTGTATTACTGGGGTTCGCAAGAAGTTTCACACGCGATTGGAGCAGGGTACGTGTATTTTGGGGGTGCGCGGGAAGTTTCACACGCGATTGGACCTGTGCGAGTGGGGTACGTGTATTACTGGGGTTCGCGGGAAGTTTCACACTCGATTGGAGCAGGGTACGTCTATTTCGGGGGTGCGTGGGAAGTTTCACACGCGATTGGCCCTGTGCGAGTGGGGTACGTGTATAACTGGGGTTCGCGGGAAGTCTCACACGCGATTGGAGCCGGGTACGTGTATTCCTGGGGTGCGCGGGAAGTTTCACACATGATTTTGCTGTCAGAACGGGGTACGTGAATTTCGGGGGTGCGCGGGGAGTCCTACACGTGAATTGGCAGTGTGGGTCCTCCCAGGTGTTCCCTCTACACCCTTCACGGCCCCTGCAGGCAGCCCACAACACAGGGGTCTATCCTGCACCCCTGGTCATGTCCCGCAGGCAGCCCATCCACCATGGGCATGCCCCCCAGCCAAGCCACATGTCACCTTGCACTACTGATCACCAACTCATGTCCCCTTGCACCCCCACCCCCCAGCACTGAGGGGCACCTGCCAGCAGGCCCCCACTCATGTCCCCTTGCACCCTCACCCCCAGCACTGAGGGGCACCTGCCAGCAGGCCGCCACTCATGTCCCCCTGCACCCCCACCCCCCAGCACTGAGGGGCACCTGCCAGCAGGCCCCCAGTCATGTCCCCTTGCACCCCCACCCCTCAGCACTGAGGGGCACCTGCCAGCAGGCCCCCACTCATGTCCCACTCATGTCCCCCTGCACCCCCACCCCCAGCACTGAGGGGCACCTGCCAGCAGGCCCCCAATCATGTCCCCTTGCACCCCCACCCCCCAGCACTGAGGGGCACCTGCCAGCAGGCCCCCACTCATGTCCCACTCATGTCCCCCTGCACCCCCACCCCCCAGAACTGAGGGGCACCAGCCAGCAGGCCCCCACTCATGTCCCCTTGCACCCTCTCCCCCCAGCACTGAGCGGCACCTGCCTGCAGGCCCCCACTCATGTCCCCCTCCACCCCACCCCCCAGCACTGTGGGGCACCTGCCAGCAGGCCCCCACTCATGTCCCCTTGCACCTGCACCCCCCAGCACTGAGGGGCACCTGCCAGCAGGCCGCCACTCATGTCCCCTTGCACCCCAACCCCCAGCACTGAGGGGCACATGTCAGCAGGCCCCCACTCATGTCCCCCTGCACCCCCACCCCCCAGCACTGTGGGACACCAGCCAGTAGGCCCCCACTCATGTCCCCTTGCACCCCCACACCCCAGCACTGAGGGGCACCTGCCAGCAGGCCCCCACTCATGTCCCACTCATGTCCCCCTGCATCCCCACCCCCAGCACTAAGGAGACCTGCCAGCAGACCCCCACTCATGTCCTCTTGCACCCCCACCCCCCAGCACTGAGGGGCTCCTGTCAGCAGGCCCCCACTCATGTCCCACTCATGTCCCCTTGCACCCCCACCCCCCAGCACTGAGGGGCACCTGCCAGCAGGCCCCCACTCATGTCTCCCTGCACCCCCACCCCCAGCAGTGAAATGCCGATCTCATGACACAAACCAAAAGTCACTATGTACATCAACACATGTCCGTCACACACATACACTGGTTGGCATTGCTTGTGTAAACCCACATTTTCACATGCATCAACCCAATGTGCGAATCCCACAAATGGAACTAAAAAATGAAAATGTAATATGTACATAAAATCAAAAATGAAATGAAAGCATACCAAAATATGAAACATGAAATGAAAAGCATGTGAAAAAGATGATTGAATGAAAAAAATTAGAAAGAAAAACAGTCCAAAGTCACCCTCCAACAACGCAAATCCAAAGGAAATGTAAAAAAAAATTCTCCATTGCTTCATGTTCATAATAATAAAAATAAAAAGAGAAATCAATCCATGGTCCAACTATTTACAATCTATTGTCCGGAAAAAATAAATCCATTGCTCCATGTCCATAATGCAAAAAAAAAAAAATGAATACATAATGAAACTATATACAATCCATTGTCCAAGGATGTAAAGGGTCCATGATCCCAACCAAACAAATGAAACCTACCTAACAAACTACCTAAAAATATAACTATATACAAATTTGTGTGGCATTGTCCATTGACCACAAATAAAAGGAAAAAGAAAAGGAAACCTAACTCTAAAAACTATTTACAAGGGCAGCGGGCTAGTCCGACGGCTCACCTTTGGATGTCCCGGGCCAGGGCATCATCAAAATCCTGCTCAATGTCCTGGAGGCGGTCCTCTTCCATAGCCCCGAGGGTTTGCAGGGACGAAGACATGTTCTCCTCCAACTCCCTGCAAATTGCCTCGAGGCACTCGGCCTGCCTCAGGGCCCTCCGCATGGAGTTCTCCGCCCTGACCATCGTGAGCCGTGCCTCGTCTGTCCGCTGCCGCTCCGCATCTATAGCATTGGCTAACCACTGCCACACGGAAGACACTTCCAGTCCTAGGTCCTCCTGCCCTCTGGCCGATGCCTGCCCCTCCGATGTCGAAGGCCCCGAGCCATGATGGCTCCCACCTTGTTGCTGCTGCTGCTGTGCTTCTGCCTGTGCCCTGGCTCTTGCTGCTTGAACATCCTCCTCCGGCTGGGTTGCAGTTGTTGGGTTGGCCACCCCTGCTGGCCGTCCGACTCCCGACTGTGGCAGGGATGTGTCCTCCACCAGCCTGGCCGCAGGGTCAGAGGCAGCTCCACAGGGTACCCAGGTGATACATGGGTGGGAAGATGGCATGGAGGACGACTGGCGCGTAGGGAGTTCAGGTGAGGAGGGGGTCGCAAGGAGGTCCAGCACACGGAGGAATCCAGCACTGGTGACCCGTCCCAGCAGGTCAACACGGTCAAAGAGGCACCCAAGATGACGTGCAATCTCTTCACGAAAAAACTGCACGTCACCTCGCATGCCCCGTTGACGCAACGCTATCCCGGTCAGGACAGGCTCAACACGGTCCCGGATAGCCACACCCACAGGGAGAGGAAGGCCAGTTGTTGTGCGCTCATCCCCTCCCTGAAAACGGGTCTGGACGTAGGCATCCCTGCTGATGCCAGATGATGCAGTGACAGGATCAGGGACAGGATTGCACACAGGCACTTCTGCGGTGGCCTGTGCTGACTCCTGTCCCTGGTCCTGCACTGCACCACTAGCACCAGTGGAATCCCCACCTCCAGACCCTGTGTGTGTCCCTTCCATGGCCTCCTCCTCCACCAAATCCCCCACCAACCTGGATGACTCCATGCCATCTTCCTCCGTCGGACCCTGTGGTGTCTCAGCTGCCCCTTCTGCTGCCGAGGAGTCCACCTCCAACCTCGGCCTCTTGGACCTACCCTCGGCAGTTGCGGCCTGGGACGCGGCACCAGACTCCTCACTCCCCGATGAGATGACAATCTGGGAGGGAGCCGGGCCTTGCGTCTCCGGCTGGCGGGACGATCCCTGCTGTTGTGCTCCAAAGCACCTTCTCCGCCCTCTTCTTCAGTTGACACTGCAGACAGGGAGAGATTAAACACAGGCATCAGGGCACTGTACAATGGACTGATACACACATGACAGTTGGACATGAGTGGCAATGTTTAACTTCAGACACGGCATCACACTCCATGAGACACATGTCATTTTAACTCACACACATGAACATTTCAACAGCAATGTTGCACCAGGCAGCACCATCCATACACATACAACAGCATGAACAGCCAAAGGTGAGCCTGACATCACATGAAACACAAGGAGTGCACTAGACATGCACACACGCCACCACACTTACATGCATGTCTACATCTCCTCCAACTGTTGCAGTGATGAGATCGCCATACATGTAATATCTGCCATTCATCCTTCTACATATCAGTGTCAAGTGCATCCATGTTGCATCACAGTTGGACACTTGTCAGATACACATACATGCACATGTACACAGTGCAGATACATGCATTATGAACCACAATCCATGCCACAACCATGCCAATGTACATACACAGAAATTCAAACATGTGTGCTCCCACACCTGCATTTGTCCAGCATGCTTACCAACACATACACCATCAATGTGTCTCACAACTGAGAGGACTCACATGTGGCAGTCTCACGGCTATGTTCATACACATCCCTACATGGCCCTAGATAAACACATGTGCAACCTGCACACTACTGGCACACCACGACACGCACAGCGTACTATCAACATGCATGTACACTTACCGCTCGACTCCAGACGGGTCTGCCTCTCAAGGATCTGGACGTTGTGCGCTGGGCATATGCGTTCCAGGACCCTCATTTGATGGTTCGACAGCTGGCCCCGGCGCCCCTTGGCATCCGCTCCCTTAGCGGGGCGCCGGGCCTTGTTGAGGGTCCTGGACCTGAATTCCTCCCAGCGCTTCTTGACATGATGTAAGTCGCGGACTGCCACCCCCTCCGCGTTGATGGCAGTCACGATGTCCATCCAGATCCTGGTCCGTCCTTCATTGTCGGTGCGCGAATTTCCAAAGAGGGCATCATACTGCCCCAGGACTTGCTCCACCAGGACACCAACTTCAGTGGCAGTGAAGCTGGTGGCCCTCTGCCTCTCTGGTTGGGGGTTGCCAGTGCTGCCAGATGGTATTGTGCTGGACATGGCAACCCCAGAGGCAGGAGTGGGTGGGCAACTGGGTCCTGGGGCTGGGCTGTGGAGCGATGGAATCCCAGTCGGGAGTCTTCGGTTCCAGCAGGGGTAGTCACAGCAACTACACCCCTGGCTGACGTGCAGGCAGCAAATGGCAGGGCACATGGGCAGCAGGCAGTCAGGCAGCAGCAGATGGCAGGTGGGAGTGTGCTCTGTGCTCTGGGGGGCAGTAATTTGGCCTTCTGGGCAGGAGCGTGGTCTTCCGTGTGTTTTTGCGTGGCCAGCTTGATACGGAGTGATTTGACACGTCAGCATGTAATTCGAGGAAAGGGCCTTAGCGCGTAAGCGCGTCAGCACACACACACGCGATTTCATTGGACCAAAGGCCCTTAGCGCGTAAGCGCATAAGTTACATTACGCACGCGGGCGTTTCCCTCATAGCACGTGATGACAGAGCACACGTGGAAAAACTGCACGTCCGAGTATCATTGCGTGTAATTGGAAGAAAGTGCCCGCGTACACGCATATCTGACTGGTTTAAAAGCTACGTGTAGGACGCCATTTCCTTGTATGTGCTTTTCGTGGAGAGCGAGTGGGTGAAATCTGTACTTCTTGTCGGTTCACACGCGATTACTTCACAGCGTTTCTAGTTTGTACTCCCTGTTACCTCTGACAGCTCTTTTCTGAATTTTTGTTGGGCCTGTTTCCTCAAACAGAGTTCACTTCTCCTTTTGTCCTGTCTCCTCAGACAGCGTACAATTCTTCTTTTGGCGGGGGTGTTGGCAACGCGCACACGCGCGTATTTTTCACATTCTTTTTCCAGGAAGACGGTGAGTTCCGTACGTACTTGCCCCGTGTGTCGCGTTCCCCTTCAGAGGTCATTGTAGGCTGCGTGTATTACGCGTACGCTTAGTTTTGTGTTTCTGGGTGCCACAGCGTAGTGCAGGTTCATTTTTTCACGCACTTGGTCTACGAGGGGTTGCGTGCACGTTCATTTTTGATTTTGGGCTGCCTGTGCGTTGCGTGACCCATCATCTTCCCCCAGGGGTCACACACAGCCTTGTTAGAGCACTAGGGTACGAATTCCATCTGGTATCCTACCCCTTTGACCCCCAATTGCCCAGGACAGTAGTTTACTGCAACTCCCATGCGCACAACAACATCAGTGCCATGGTTGGGAGGTGACCAAGCAGTAAGGGAGGCAAAGGTGGCCGACCTTCAAAAGGTGGGCGTGGTAGGGGACGTGGCTGGGATTTGCAGGGTGCCCCTATATCCCCATGTGTGGAGGAACAATCAGGGACACCCATGCCCCCCCCCCATGGTTGAGGGAAACGTGGCTGACACCATCCCAGCTCAGCCCCTGTTGGACCAGCCCATTGTGGCACCTGACCTGGCACAGGATGACTCCTTGGCAGACTTCCAGGTCAGCAAGTCTAGGCCACGTGTGGCGGTGCAAGTTGTTGTCACCAAGCCACGTGGATCTGGGGCAGCTATGTCATCTGCTGCCCCAAGTATGCAGGGTGGGGAGGCTGCAGGAGCAGCTGCAGCTCCATCCGCCCCAGCTCTGACTCTCCCAGCCAGGACAGTGTCAGTCCAGGTCCATCAAACTGACGTTCCCCCTGCCAACATTACCCTGCAACCAATACCTGCATCAAGACCTATGGTCATTGTGCATTCCCACACTCCTACTACCCAGTCCACCGGTGATTCTGCCCCTACTGACCAGAGCGGCGTAAGCCACTCTGGCTCTGCTCCACCTTTAAAGAAGAGGAAGAAGGGTGCTCTGGCACGACAGGCTGAGACCCCAGACACGGCTAAACACTCTAGTTCTTCAAAGAACTCTTGCTTTAATGATCCGGAACTTGATGCACTTGTGGCCTATGTGTCAGCACATAGACGCGAAATGGTGGTGACTGCAGGGTGCAAGACTACACCTGGTCAACATAGGGCACACTGGCAGACCATCGCGGACCGCATAAGTGCCCTTGGATTTGTGAGACGCACAGCTGATGATTGCTACAAGCAGTGGAATGACCTGAAACGCAGAGCAAAGAACAAGCTGGCCTCAAATCATGCTGCTACTCTGGTGACTGGCGGTGGGTCTCCACAAGAGGACAACAAACTCCTTAAACATGAGTCTGTTGCTGGGGCCTTCATCACAGAGGAACAGATCCAAGGTGTGGGAGAACTACCTGATTATGATGCATTGTCAGGTGAATGCCCATGCATGTGTGTTTAATGCATGTGTATGTTGTTTGGTGACGGGTTCTGATTGAGTGCCAGGTGAGGGTGTGTGTGTGCCTGAGTGGTATGGGTCACCCATGTGCTTCATCCAAAACATTCGGCGGCCTTGGATTTGGGTGTGACAGTATCCCTTCTGCCCACAGTAGTAATTTAGCGCAACATTACGACAGTTGCCCTTGAAGTGGCATCTTGCAACAACATTGCTTGTATTTTTCAGTGTTCATTCAGGCTGATTGGTTCAATTCTCCCACTTTTGCTATGCATTCCTCAGCCCTATTGTCACATTTGTGACATGCTTCTGTCATTGATGAACCCCACATTGGCCCACATGTGTTACCTTGTTAGGTGAATGATTTGACCATTCAGGCTGATTGAGTATTGGCCTGATCACATACATTTTTGTGGCCTTTTTGAATATGGAACATGATAGTTGTTTCCTGTCATGTTGAAGTGCACAACCATTGATGTGTATATCAGCCTGCAATCACTGTATTTTTATACACTGGATGTGTTGCAGTGTGTGGCACATGCCTTTTTTGTCACACTTTGTAGCATTTTTCATCTCATCATGTCCATCTCACATGGATGGCTGACAGTATTCATTCACTGACATATGGATGTACTCGTGGAATGTGGAATGTACAATTGCTATGGTACATGCCATCTGTGTGATGGTATGTGTCATGTATGTGTATTGGGCATGGCACTCGCAGGCCAATGTGTGATGGCAGTGCTACACAGCATGCAGCAAATGTGTTGCTCTTCCATCTTGGTGTCATCAGTGTCTGCCTTTTGCCTCCCCTTCCAACTCAGTGACAGTGCATGCATGGGAGGGTTATAGTCATGTGGGACATGTGTAGATCATGTACTGCTTCTGTAGCTTGTCAGGCCTATTTGTGTGCTATGGTGCTAATGTCTGTGTCCATTTTTTGTCTTTCATGTTTTTGCAGGGGATGACACACTTGATGCTGTTGCGGTTGAGGAGATGGTGCAGACCCAGGAGGGATCTCAGGCACGACCGGGCATCAGTGGGGGACGTGGTGTGGTGGTGGGTGAGAACCCAATTTTGCTGCAGACCATTCTGTCCAGGGGTGTCTCTGGGTGGACCTCCCCAGACCTCTATTCAGGTGCTGATTCGGATGATGAGACCTATGTGGTGTCGCAGGTAAGTGTTTCTGGCAGGGATTCTGTTCTGTCCAACCCACCTGCACCAGGGGTAGAACCCTCTATGGGGATGTCAGTGTTGGTAAGTCCGCCTTTGGCGGATACGGATGCAGGGTCACACTCCACAACATCTGATCCTGTTCCTGGGCCAGCAGATCAGAGGGGGAATGCAGTCCTGCAGCCTCAGGCAGTGCTGGCACAGCAAGGTGCAGATCGCCTTGCCCCAAACAGGTGTGGTGCCCGCCGACGCGGTGGCCGTACACCACTAGGCAATACCGCATGGGAACAATCCATGTACGGTATGGAAACCCAACAGGCAGCATCAGTTGAGATGATGGCTCAAGCAATGGAGAGGGTGGCCACTTCCATTGTCCCCCCTGAAAGGCAGATGGAGCAACTACAGCAGGCAACAGACTCCATTTGCCAATCACACAGGGAGGACATGTTGGCGTCCAACAGGGACAGAGGGGCGGCACTGGAGACTCTACGCCAATCGATATCAATAGAGTCCCAGGGCCACAGGGAAGCCCTGAGGGTAGAACTCCATCACCTCAGGGAGACTCTTGTTGACCTTGAGGCTTCCACTAACTTGAGGATAGAACAGCAGCTGGAGCAGCTCACACGTTCGCTCTCAGCTGAGATGCAGGCAACTCGGGAGGAGATCCGGGCATCACGTCAGGTGGTGCATGGGGATCTCTGCACTATAATCATCCAGAAAGAGACCTTCCACACCCGCATGCTTGCTGCCATGGATGACCATACCAGGGCTTTGCGTGGGCTGCCTCCCATAGGACCACCACCTCCTGTGGCAGCAGCAGAGGGTGATGAGAGCGACAGCAGCAGTTCTTCCACATTGACATAGCCGTGCAGGTGGCTGTTGGTGCGCACCCTGTCCTCAGACCTCCTGGGTGGTCTCCCCCTTGGCCCCCACATGGCCACTTTTGATTTTTGATTTTTGAATTATTTTTACAGTGTGTTGCCTTGTGTGGCTCCCGTGGGCATCCACTGTATTCCGGCTGGGCACATGCAGGCTTGTCCTGAGTTTGGGTTAGATGCTTGGGTTCGTGAGACACACACTCCTCCTGCTTCCCGTTTCCATGGGCTTGCAAAGGCTGTGCCCAAGTGACAGTGACTTACACAGTGACGTTGGACTCCCATGAGCTGTGCGGGCAGTCTGTAGTCGATACTGTGTATACATTCCTAGTGGATATTGTTGTTGTATTGTACACTGCATGGTGTATTGATATGTGCTTGTGCATCTATGTCTTCCTCCTAATTTGCAGGTTCATTCCTCATGTCTTCACAAGGCCGTCTACTTTGGAGATGGAGTTCATGTTGTAAGCAGTGCACTTACACATTTGCGTGGCAGCAGCACTGTACAGTTGGAAGTGGTCGATGTGCTGGCATAATCAGGTTGTAAGACTACCACTACTTTAACCTATTACTGTCATGTTTATGCTATGTTTGAGGTTGTGTAGCTACATTGTATTGCTGGTAAGTATTTGGTCATGTGTGTTGTTAGTTCTACATTACTGGGAGCATATTGTGTGTGGCCAGTTTCTATTAGGGACACTGTACTTTGTGACACTTGTGTCATGTTCTGGGGATTGCTTTGTTTGCTCTCACATAGCATGACATGCCATGGTGTGTTGGGTGGCGGTGCTGGGGAGGGGTTGGGTGACATGGCACTGTTGTCATGTTGTATTCTGAAAGGGGGTAATGAATTTAGCAGCATAGAAGTGTGTCTTTTGATGACACAGCATTGGTGGTGTTTGTGTAGGTAGGGATGCACACAATGTAACACTTCCAGGTGACCAATCTCAGGCTGGTGTGGTTGTGACAGTTGACTGTCCCTTATGTCATCATCATTGATTGTCAGATGGTATGTGCCAAGGCTGTGTGCACTCCACAGGGGTGTGATTTTAGGTGAAGTAATTAGCCACCAGCTGCGTACGGGCTGCCTCACCCCGTGCCCTTTCCCCTCCCATGCGCAGTGGCTGTGCATGTGGTTGGGGATGTGGGGGCACCACCATGTCCACGGGCAGGCCCCGGCATGTTGCAACGTTGTGCAGGACACATGCTGCCACTATGATCCTGCACACTACTGGGGGAGCGTGTAACAGCTGCCCGCCAGAGCGGTCAAGGGAGCGAAAGCGTGACTTGAGCACTCCGAATGTGCGCTCCACTGTGCCCCGGGTTGCAATTGGCGTCATCATGTGGGTGCTCAGAGGGTAGGCACTGTCCCCTGGGGAGGTGGTGATGGGTATCATTAGTGGGGTTGTGACATTACTCAGTATCTGACATGCATGCATGTGCTGTGGCATTTATACTCACCGAGCAGCCATGTATCGCCATGCCGCCCAGCTTCTAGGTCCCGGTTTAGGGTTGACATTCTGTAAATAAAACTGTTGTGGGTGGACCCTGGATAGTTGCCATATACTGAGGTGATGATTCCCTTCGCATCACATACTACCTGGACGTTGGTGGAATGCCAGTGCTTGCGGTTTCTATAGATGTGCTCCATTGCCCTGGGGGGGACGTAGAGCCACATGGGTGCAATCAATGGCACCTAGGACTTTGGGGAATTGTGCCACCCCGTAGAAATCCTGGACGGCAGCCTGCCTTTCTGCAGGTGTTCTGGACAGGTATATGTGCCTGCGGACTGATTGGCATGCAGTCATGATGGCCAAGACCTAGTGTAGGCAGCATGACTGCGTGGCCTGTGACACCCCCCCACTATAGCACTTGTCCGCTGAAATGATCCAGTGGCCAAGAAGTGCAGTACATTGAGGACCTTCTCCAGGGGGCTGAGTGCTTGGGAGCACAGGGTGGGTGATGTGAGGACATCCTCCCACTCACTCACCAGGTCGAGTATTATGTGAGGTGGAATCCTGTACCTCCCATACACCTGGTCATCAGGCATCCCAAAAAGGCTGGTTCTGGGTGTGAAAATTCTGGGCCTGACTATCCTCCTCCTCCTCCTGCGGTATCCCACGACCACTGCTGCTAGGAACGGTATATTCATCCTGGCGTCTGAGCTTGTTTGTTGTTTGCGGGCACTTTTATGCTGCGCGGGTCCGCGTACGCCTGCTTCCTGCTGGCGTACGTGTTTCCGGATTAGCGCGTCTTTTTTGGCGCATGCATTAGCCCCGTTCGAATCCATGAATACGTGTTTTGAACGTGTGTGTGGGCGTTCTGCGCATTTGCCTCCTGTACTTCCCCCGTGACGCCCACATTTTCACACGTTGTTCCCCATTCCGCGTGTCACGCCCTCTGTTCCTCCTACTTTTGTTGTGTGCGCCGCGCTATTTGCGATTTCGCTGTGCGCATAGCGCACGCTGTTTGGAGACGTGTGCGCCAGCATGCGCCACACAGAATTTTGGCGCACATCCTGGGATTTACATGCGCACGGACTTCCATGAATTGCTGTGCGCGGGTTTTGCTGTGATTTTCGCACTAGCACTGCGATTCGCAAGCTTTCGCATGCTTTCGCACGCTTTCGCCGAAAATTTCAGCGCACATTAATTCCATGAATCGGCCTTTTAATGTTAACCTTTTCCAGTTTTCTTTGTGCCTCTTAACATTAGACATATATTGCTGGAGCTATCATTCTCTGTTTTCCCTTGTTACCATGTCCTTTGTATTTTACTTTTGGATGTACAATACATTGACCTTTGCTTTAGTAAGCCAAGGCAAGCCTGCAAGGTTGGGCGAGCATGCTGTGAGAGGTCATAAATGAGAGACAGCCACAATGTTGTATTCTTAAGTAAAGATATTTTAATTAAACAAAAATGGGTTGGAAAATCACCCCTGTAGCCCTATTCTAAAGAGCAACTTCCCTGCCTAGAAACTAAAACTAAGGATCTGTCTGTGTCAGGATGTCAGTAACTAAAAAGCCTTTGTTGTGTCCAAAACAACCTATCCTGACCCTCACACCTATGAACAAACAATCAATGGTGCAATGGAATATCTGTAACTTGATGTTAGTAAAATGTGTTCAAAATCAAAAATGTAAGATTTACTCCAACAAAGAAATGTTCTCCAAAGGTAAAGACCTTTGGTTCGAGAAGGGGGTTCCCTTCCCCTGGATTCTTAAATAGGATGGCAAAATGCCGCTTTAGCTAATAGTTCCTTGGTGTCTTTAATGGACTCATAAAGTTCTTGTTCAAGTAAAAATGTATGTTCAAGCAAAAAGTTTTGCAACTGTCTTTCTGTAAACGCTCTTGTATCTTGGAAGATTGCCTGGTATACTCCCTTGCCAGGAATCTTAATACAATTTCCAGCTGCCTGGTGAACTCAGCTGCCAGGCCTGTTCATGTGTTTACAGTTCTTAGGTGTAACACAATAGCATATATCATGAGTTACTTGTATATCTATTATTGGTAATATTTTTTCAAATGTACCTGCTCAAAGGATTTCCCCCATATTGGCATCTCTTGCTTCTGCATTTGATTAAGTTTTGCCTTTATACTTTGTCTTGTCTGCATTCAAACATTCTTCTTATGGCCCCTTGCCTTTGCACTTTAACTTGGCTACATTCAAATAAACTTTGCCTCTATACTTTGCCTTGGCTGCATTGAAACAACCTTTGTCTTTGTATATTTTCTGCGTTAAACATTATTCTTTTTGGGTATTGAATTTGTACTTTGCCTTGACTGCATTCAAACAAACTTAGCCTTTGTATGTTTCCTGCATTAGCAAACTTGTACCATGCAATCACTTGTTGCAGTTGTTGGAACGCCCGGGATCCACAGCTCCTTTGGCCAGACTCACTAGTCTTTTATAGCATCTCCGACATTGCTCATGCCTCTCTGTGATGGCTTCTGCTTCAGCCCTCCAGGTTGGAGTGTGCGGACACTACCCCTGCACCCGGTGCAGCTCTGCAGTCACACCAGCTCTCCTTCTCGGTCTGGAATGAAGTCTGCTGCCTCATTGAGCGACCAGTCCTCCAAGAGTTTCTACACTGCTGCCGGCATCGCTTCTGTCCTGGTTCACCCGCAGCATTCCTCTTCCTATCCCGCTGGTCTTCTCTAATTTGCTGGTTCATCGGTGTGCTTCTCCTTCTGGAGCTCCGCGTGGATGGCAATGTCTCCTCCTGCAATGCGCATCCCTGAAATTCTCATCTGTACAGCACCGCTGCCATGTTTAAATGTCCCGCTCAATGGAGGTTTGCAAAAACAACTAGTCTGTCTGTGTGGGGTGGGGTACATTTAAGGCCCACGACAAAAATCGCTTTACCTCAAAACCGCATGGAAATATTGCAGAAAAACATTTGCGCTTTTCTTTCCATGGCGCAGATGTGTGACAAGCATTGAATACAAGAATGCCACCAAAAGAAGTGCTCTACATTATTTTACCTCAATTTTTACCCTCTAAAAATGACCTACATTGCTGGAATGGCGCCACATTTGCTGTTCGTTTTCTGAATACTGAAGCTGAACATATGACATCCGAGACAGCTTTGCAATTTGCTCAAGATTTCATTTTTAAAACATCACAAAGTTGTGCTCTTCATGAAAACCCACCCTGACATGCTTTACTTCTGCTGAGCACCAAGAAGTGAGGCCCTACATTTCCAGAAAGCAGATGAACTTAGAAATCACTTTAAAGGCAAAGAGTTCAGAGTTCCATTTAAACACGGCTGGTGTTCTTTTGCTAGTAACCATTGCGCACACACTGCTATAAATGAAAGGAATAATGCAGTGTTTCTTTCTCATGTCAATTTCAAAGAGATGTTTGGCAGTATATTTTTATGTGTCCAGAAACTGACTGTATCTGTAAAAGTTGTCCAGAAGGCTAATTGAAGTGATACTATGTACGGCAGAAGCCACATTTCTGAAAGGGACATAAAAGGAAATGTAACCCATGTGTAAAACAGTTTTTTTGCCAAGCAGGAAAATGCCTTTTGAAAGTGAAATGTCAAATGATGCCCTGTGCTTGCACAGAAATGTGACTGAATATGGGGGTTTGCTGTAAAATGTACATGATATTTATTCCCCAAAAGAAGTGTTTTCTGTTGAAAGAAAGGAAATAAAAACTTGGAAAACCTTGGCTCAGGCACTTACTTCAAAGGTGCCCTGACTCCCATGGGAACCACACATCTCCCCCAAGTGGACCAGGCCCCTGGGCACATGAAAGGGGCCAAGGTGTGGAAGGTCGCAGTCTCGTCAGACTGCCCAGCATCGCTACAGAATGGAACAAAAGAACCAAAGGGAACTAGCATTTTCACTAGGAGGTGTCATTTCCTTTGACATCCCTATCCAGCCCCAACTGCCTGGTTTTAAAGGGCATCATGGAAACCCTTTGTTCAGACTGACAATTTGGCTGTGAGGATTTGAAGGACCGTCCACATATGGGACAAATCCAGCCCATTTGATTTTAAAGACCTTTTCATATTAAGACATTTCTCCCAATGCCCTGAATAAGCAGAAATGTTATATTATGCCAGCATTTTATGTGAGGTATGGACAAAAACAAAGAGACTTAGCACTTGATCCTATCGCCGAGGATGGGAATGGCAGGAAAAATGTATTCCTGGGTGAAGTATAAATGATGCAGACATAAAACATGGTGAACATATGCAAAAGATGAGGGGGCATATGTGTAGCCATTTGCAGAATTTTAGATATTATGGTGGTCCTAACAATGGTGAAATTGTGCCCAAAAGCGATGCTACCTCACACAGAGTATGCGATCGGATTGTCTGATTCCTTGTGAAATATGGAATATGCATATCTGTTTCTCATGGTTGTGATTAGTATAGATGTGAAGTTGTGCTCTATAACTTATTTTTGGTAAAAAGTAACTGTGGTGAGACAAAGGAAGTCATCAATGTACACCTATTAAATAAATTAATTCCCCTCAACCAATCAGCCCGAAGGGAGTAGGCGACACCCGTAGCCTGGCCTATCCTATTTGAAGGGTAAGTCCAGAGTACTTCTGCCCAGAATGTAAAATCCTCTGATGTCACGTTGCCTATATAAGTGGGAGACAGGGAAACACTAGGGACAAGCAACTGAAAACCCATCCCAAGATCCAGGAAAGCAGAGATACATCCCACTATCCAGATCCAGGCAGAACTACCTATTCAGATCCAGACATACCCATAATCCAGGGAGAAAGGAGGAAAAGCCGCTGATCCCCTTTAAGAGAATCCAGTGACCAGACCATTTGCCCAGCTGACCCATCCTGCCGTCCACAGTAAAGGAGAAAAGCCGCTGATCCCATTTAGGAGAATCCAGTGACCAGACCCTTTGCCCAGCTGACTCATCCTGCTGTCCACAGTGACCAGACCTTTCCCAGCTGTTCCCATCCAGGAGAGCCCGCTGTCCAGAGACCTTGCGGGCTGTCCAAATGACCAAACACAAGTGTACCTTGTAAGTATCACATCACCCAGAACCCAAAAACTGCATATCCCGCTCTTTCACCATGAATCCTGTTCAAATCCTATTAAAATCGCATAAAACCCCAGTCATTTCTCAAATTGCCAGTATTCACTGTTCACCCTTTCCTTAGGAGAATCTGCGTTAGCCTTTATCTGTTAGCTTGTTTCTTTTTTAATTTCTCTCAGTTATTTGTGTAACTCCTTAGTATTATTTTACTTAAATAAATGAATTCCCCTAAAAGAGATTCACGGTGAGCTGGTTGCAATTCGTACCCAACCACTTCTTTGCAAGGGCCTTTCTTTAACAATTATAGTCCTTAAAATATATCTCAGTAGAACTAATCATTGTGCTAACAAAACCAATTTTGCCAGTGTATTTTGTTTTTCTTTAAAGCTGTTTGCTAGTTTAAAGCCTGTGTGAAATAAGAAATTGCAATTCTGCCGTGTGTGATTTCTACTACATTGTTTTCCTTCCCAAAATCGATTTCTTACCTGTGTTGCTTTAGTGCTCTGCTCAGTAGCCTGTACTCTTCCTTGTCTCTTTAGTGCAGCCACACGAATTTCTGTCATAGCTATCCTACTGCAATTGTAAACTGAGATACATGTAACAAGTGAAATCCGAGTATGCTATTTTGATCATTTTGAAGGTTTTCATTCTGTTCTTTGGCCTCGTATCTTGGGGTGATGGGCAGTATTTTAAATATGATTTTTCCCTCTTCATTCTGACTACTTGCTACAACTTTCCATCCACAAAGAATTTAGCTAGCAGGTGTTTGGGGGAAGTGTTGCAGGGGGAGTGTTTAACTGTGTGCTATCTGTCATTTTGAAGAAAAGTAAAGGTTTATGTATCTTATGTTAGGAGTGTGAAGTAACTGTATTGTGGGAATATTTGCATTATATTGTCACCACACTGGTGATTGCTGCCCCACGTTTGATTTGCTTGATTTTATTTGAATTCTACAAATTAATAAATATTTAATTGTTACACACCAGCCTGGTTCATAGTCCAGTGCGCCACACACACACACACACACACGCACGCACGCACGCACGCACGCACACACACACACTCTCTCTCTCTCTCTCTCTCTCTCTCTCTCTCTCTTTCTCTCTCTCTCTCTTTCTCTCTCTCTCTCTTTCTCTCTTTCTCTCTCTCTCTCTTTCTCTCTCTCTCTCTCGGGGATCTTTGGACTCATGCAGGACTCAAAGGGGTTAGTGGTAAAAATAAAAACTAGGTCCCTTTTTAGCATTTCCACCCCCAATTATGTCTGAAAATGGGCCAAAGACATGTCTGAGTTTCCATGATAAAAACAAATGGCTGATGTGTTTGTCAGAACTAAATTACAGCGTGTTCATTCATGGACATAATGCACTCCTGGGTCTTGTGAATACTGCATTTTCAGCCATAAAGTATTGTGGGAGGTTTGCATTAGTTTGTAAACCATCCGTGTAACAGAATGTCCACCTCAGGTAGATAGAGAGGTTAATATGCCTGTGTCAAAGACCTTCGACATCAGGTATATAGCAAAGGGGGCAAATGGGCCTGGTTGCTGAGTTGCAAATGCGCTCTGTGTGCCTCGCCCTTTCATCCAACTGATGCTGATATAAGTGAACACTTCTGGTCAGTAAGAACCCAAGTACCAGGGCTTCTATGTGTTGGTCATTTAGTTCTATTAAAATAAATGTGTTGTAGTTCTGGTAAAAAGTGTCAATGATGGCATATAGTGTCACAGCCAGCATGAGAATTACTTCTTACTCTGGCAAAATACACGCATATATTGTATGATAGGTATCATTAAGTGGATTTTATAGTCTGAATGCTGCCATATCTTGTGAGCAAAGGCATTGTGAAAATGTGTTAGAAAATCCTTCTGCGTACTGTTGGTGGCCTGGCATCTATTTCTCTTTTCATATGTTACCCTACTGATTGTAGTGTATGGCTTTTTACCAAATTTGTTGCAAAATGTGTCATGAATATGGCACGAATGTAACCCGCTATTTAAAGAAATGTTCTGGGGAAACATCCCAGAACTCTCTTTTCCTTTCGTTGGCTCCTAACTTTGCTTGGCTTTTTGCACTCTTAACAGGGAAATATTTGCGCACCTCCAATTAAAAGAATTCATCAACCACCACTGAGTGGTTCCCCTTACACATGTCTTGAAATAATGGGTCAAATCTGTGCATTTCACAACAAAAAGTTCTGCAAAAGGGGGTAACAGTGTAAAATGTACACTTCTCTCTGCAGGGAACACGTGAAACCCTCCAATAGATGGCAGGTCATCAATAGTAGAAAGGAATCAGCGTTAACAGGTTGTGATACTGGCAGGCCCCAAAATAAATTCAAGAGGCCTCCCGCCACAACATATGCCAGCACTAGCTGACTTTCAAGTTATGCCCAAGCCAGGACTGTCCCCTTTTCATGCATTTTGTGTCAGCAGAAAGTCATTAGTCTGGTCGCCACGATATATGCCAGCATTGCCCCTTTAAAGTGAATTTTCAAGTTACTAGCGGGCTAAAAAAGAGCCTGTCTCAGCAATATATGCTTGTGCTGCCCACATGCTGCTTGCGTCCAAATCACATCCTGCAGCCTATCTTAATATATGCCCACAATGATCCCAGTTCTGCGTCATGTCACTCACAGTTCCCACAAGCAACCTTTGGCTCTGCCCCCCACACCAATGAGCATTACATGTAAGCAACACTAATATACATAGATGTAGTTTGGTGAAAAGGGTTTTAAAGCATTTTGGCAAATCAAGAAGTGGTTCCAAGACCAAGTGCCCAAACAATGAGCTAATTCTTAAATAAGTCCATTGGCAAATGGTCCAGGGCAGGAGTGTTGTCACAATGCTGCACCGCCATTGCCTTCAGAACTTCATCCCGGCAAAGGAGTACAACTTGGTGTTGCTTTCTCTGTAATTCTGTAAACCGTATTATTACTGTCTTCATCATAGCCTGTGTGGATAGCCTTCTTCTCTCCTTAAACTAAGCACCCCTCTAGCCTGTGTGCCCTTACTGATTGTGTGACAGTAGAGTTTTTGGGACTTATTAAACCATGTTTGAGGGTTTAGTTTGATCAGTAGTTATTCCTCTCCTTCTTTATTTCTTTAGCATGGCAAAATATGCAGACTATTCACATTGGTTTCCTATTTCTAGCCCCATTATGTAGTTTTCCAAAACTTGAAATACGCTGAGAAGTGGTTCAGCGTGTCACGCACAATCTCTATCACATGTTTAACTCTCAACTGCTTTCATTCTTAGTGATGCTTTGGCAACATCCCTGCAGAGAAATGGAAACGTAACCTTTTTGCAAACATTTGCACTGCTGAATCCTCTGTTATGCCTCCATGAATCCATGGCGTTGATGGTGATGGGAATTGTACACATCCTGTGCTTGGCTTCCTATCCTTTACTCACCGTAAAGGATGCCAAATCATCCCTATAAAGATAAGTGCACCAACAATAACATTAGCACTCTGGTGGGCGGAGCCAGGCAATCAGGTTGCTAGGAACACAGGCTTGAACTCCCCCAGACGCCATTTTCCCCACCCTCTGTCCATTTATTATTATTTTTTTTTTGTCTTTTGTCCCTTTGCACCCCCCACTTACCTTATTTCTGCAGTTCCTCTTGTTTCTCCTCTCGGCTTGGATAACTGTACCCTCCAGGTTCACTTTCACTTATAACTTTGCAACGTTCCACTTATCTCGATACGGCTCTCTGGATCCTTCTGGCCGTCTGACTTTCTTAGCTCTTGGGGCTGTCCCTTAATCCTCTTCCAATGTCTAATACTCGGGTTTCTAGAGCTCCCTTAAACCCTTTAGGATATTGTGTCTCTGGGGGTCAGGCTGACCCGTACATGGTTTGACTCCACTGACTTTTATTTCTTCTTTCTAGTTTTGTTTGGCTCACCTCACTCCACCCCGGCCAACCTGGGTACCTTCTCTGCCTTCAGGTGTGCTCCGGGGGGGTGGTTTTTCTGATGGGATATTGCTGCTCCTTGCTCTCCTCACTGTCTTCGTCAAACCAGCTTTTGGCTACGTTATTCTGTGCGCTTCAGTGCCTTCTATAGTTTTTGCACTGGGAGCAGAGGATTTGTTCCTCTGCTCCTCTCTGGTCTCAGCTCTTGTTTGCTGGCCCCAGACCCACCATGACTACAGCCTGGCCATGCCACCAGGTACTATTGTGTTTCTCCCATCTTCACCCAGTGATTTTGTAATCCTCAATGCCAGCCGCCAGTCTTCTCTCTTCCACGTCTTGGCCGCTCCACACCACCACTAGCCAGGCAGATGCACCCCTCCAGGACATTGTGTCGTCAGAGGATCACCTTTGCATAGGCCTCTGCATAGCATTTCTCACTCTGCAATCATGGTTGGTGATTCCTTTATGCACGCTGCCATGCTTCCAGAGGGCGTGTTGCTTCTCATCAGCTGCTGTGTTTCTGTGGAGTTCAGCATTACCTTGAGCCAAAGGTACGGAAGCATTGTCAATATGTTGTGAGTTTCTATTGACAGATTTAACATCAGTCTCTTCTACTCCCATATAGGCAGAAAAGGTATTTCTTATAGGGAGTTCCTGATAGGAATGGGAGTCCATGTCCCCTCAAGGGCAGCCATTTTCAGTGAGACCTCTGCTTTCCCAAACCCCTAGTTAGGGTTTTACTTACCAGGCTCACATCTCTAGCCTCAAAGAGGGTGGGTCCCCTCTGGGAAGAATGGACACATTTGTGAATAATTTGGTAGTAGGTAATTATTCAAAACCCATCACATATTCAAAGTTACCTCCCTATGCCAGGGTAGGGACTGGTCTTCTGATCTTATAGTCAGAGTATCTTGCTGTACAGAGGATGCCGGGAGCAGTTGTTTTCAAGTTTGTGCCTGTTGATATCCTTGTTGATATATTTGATTTGTCTCTCAAGGACTCTCAATGAAAAACAGCAACCCCTGCATCATTCTCATTTTCAACCATCAATTCTTCAGACATAGCAGGTCTATCATGGGCATTCTTGGCATCGAGACCAGAGTTCGTAGGCAGAGCATTCATGACAAAACGTGTTACACCTGCTATTGCAGCAACCACAGTAAGCACTGTCCCAAGGTCAGCCAATTAGAATAACATGGTTCTTCAATCATTCTATGAAGTGACCAGTGACTACATGCCCAAAATATGAAAGAAAATCAAAGTTGGCAAAGTGGAGTCGACACTGGAAAAGCAATCGAACATGCCTGCTGACTCGGGGCACAAGACTGCTCTGGTAATGGATGTCTGCTGCAAAAGTAGATAGAACGTAGGCTTGTACCAGAGAAGATGGAGATATTAAACATTCCATATTCTACTTCTGTCACACTCTTGCACATCAGATCTTGTCTCTAGCCCACCATCCCTCTCCTCCGACTTCAAATGGCTACTTAACCAGGATGCTTACTACAGGTTCCCATGAGCTTCCCTATGGGCCTTTGGTACCATCAAACCTAAAACCATCCCAACACAATGTACGCAGTCATGTGCGATAATCTCATATGATGATGCTCATCATGTGAGATTGCCGCACACGACTGCGCCGGATTTGAGGCTATAACAGAATATTTGCCACAACCACCATGCCTTCACTAACGTGCTCATGAAGATAAAAAGCAACAAGGCGCTCAAAGTTAGTTGCAAAGAGAAGTGTACACTTGCTTTCATGCTACGCCGATTGGCTGAACATAAAGTATACAAGAGGTGCCAGTGGATCTGAAAAACAAGTTCAACACAAAACGGAAATCAATTGCGATACTTATAAAATCCTCCTGATGAGCCACCTTACACGGGTGGGGAAACACGTGTAGAGGTATAGATTGATTACAGAGGCTCACGTAGAGGAGCAAATCACCCTTAAAGATGCAGAGAACAATCATTGAAAAAAAAAGATTATGAAAATGACAATGAAGCATGTTATAAATTCAAACAATTAAAGACTGTCTAAAATCAAGAAAAATACATTGTGATTCGAGTGGCGCATTCTTACCATACAACCACAGTATATGTTCTTCATATTGCACACATATGTATTACACGTTCTCAAATATGCACATTTTGGATCCCTGGAATTAGAAATGTCTGTTCTTAACAAAGTACCCTTTACTTTGTGGCAGCCTTTTGGTAATGAACTCTGTGGAAAAAAGTCAGCATTACCAAATAAGAATACTCTTGTTACTCTCATGTTCGTTTTGCTACAATGCCAGACCACTATGAGAAAAATGTCTATGCTGACTATTATGTCAATACGCCACTTTTCCCAATCCACAACAGAATGCATTAAGTACATTGTTTTTTTCTTCTGAATGGTGCCTTTTGTAACATAACTTGTTGTTATATATATAGTGGCGGGCGGGAACATGGATCATCAGTTCAAAATCTCAGATTTGACAGACAGAAGAGCTCCCCAAAATAGTTATTTTGCACCTCACATGCCTCTCTGTTATATGGCTCTATTTATCCTTGGGGTAGAGTCACACAGCCGAATTACATTTCTTTTTTCAGTAAGCAACATGTACGTGAACTAAATTATGTTCTGTAAACAAAATGCATTACACACTATCCAAAGCAATCTTCGTTTAATACATCCATAATTCAGCCAAGAGTAGTGATTGCATGTTAATGCTGATTGATAGTAGAATTCCCTTATTTTCTTAAAAAATGAAACATCGTAATTATTACCGTTGCAAAAATGAGTACTGGAACATTCATTGAAATGGGAAAACGTTTTACAAAACCAATGAAACAGGTCGATGGAAGGCCGTAGATTCTATTGTCTCGTTTTTAGTGTGGGCTCTTAGGTGTTGCTTGCAACAGCGATCATAGCCCAAACTATGCCATTCAAATACTGATTTCCGAGTACATAAGGATAAGGGCTTCTGGCAAGGGGCGCCATTGAATGACATTTGAGGAGGGATACAAAGTGTATTAGGCGTTGTTTGGTTATTGATGCCTCCCAATCCCTGCCACTAGCAAGGCTAATTCCTATGGCTAATCCCACCCATTCCTGCCCATCTTGGTAACATTTGAGCTCTTCCATGGAGGCAGTCATCTTGGATGACTGTCTGTAAGGAACCTCTCTGGAAACAAGGCAAAACTAGCAGTCATCTTTCAATGGAAAACATACCATGCATCTTCCAAATAAAATGATACATTTTCAAGCGATTACCACATTTTTTACTTTTATATTTAACATTTATACGTAGAGCGAATTTCAAAGATACAATTTCACAATAACATTAATTAATGTTACAAAAAGGGATTAACCCTTTTTTTAAATTATACAAACATTGTTTGCGTTTATTTTCTTTTTAGATGCATACATCCTGATTCAAAACTGCACATTTATTTTCCACTGGCATGGTATGGAGGAGAAGGGGGAGGCTTTGAGTATTGCTCGCTGTCCATGGGAGAAGCTCACAGCTTCTCTCCTTTACCTCAAGTTCATATGAGGAATCCCAACCTGCGTTCACTCCCTTCTCTAATAGGTTGCTGCTTGGCGTTGCCCGGTCTAACAGAACCGACTCCTACATTGCAAGTGGCAGCATTTTTTTACATGTATTGATTGATCGGCATCAGCGAGGCTAAGTACCACTGCCCTGCTGTGCCTGGGAGCTCTTCCAGGGAAATCGGCTTTCACTGCAGGCTGCCAATGAAGGTATCAGAATGATACCTTGTTGGAGGTGCATAGTCGCAGGAGCCTGTCAGAGGAACCTGTATCATATTGCTTTATGTTTCCTCATGAAGTGTTTGTTCACTTCCAAATTCCTGTATTCAGGGTAAGAATAATGTATGTGTAGAAAGAGCAGATGTAATAAAAACAAACAGAAAGGTTCTATTTACTCCTGTCCATTCCATGGCTGGAGCCTTATTAATGTCACACCTTGCTTGAGACGGATCTTCTGACAACATCTGGTGTGCTTATTCATCAGGACTGATAAAAGACCTTTGTTAGCGGTGTAAGAAACCTGAAGGTGTCTCCCCGACTACTCCCTGGGTATCTATCATCCAGGACACGGCCATCACAGTTGGATCCAGTTCCTGGAGGAGGACAAATGCGGGAGGACCACCTGAATGGGAGTCCTCAGGGGGTGGAAGTGAGATACCGACGGGTGAGACGCGGTATCCGCTTTCTTCCAACACCTTTTTCCCATCCTACCCTGTAGGATATTTTGAAGCTCTACCCCCTTTTCCGACACAAACACTTTCTTACACCGTAACAGGCAACAGACTAACCAGAGCCGTTTACATGACATGTCCCAACACAAGGCTCAGGCAGAGTAAGGCAATTAACAATAATCACACACATCTGACAGCCCTTTACCTTCCCCACAGGACTAAAAATCAGAGCACGAGAGCACACTATGAGCAAAGCTGAATGCACAAAGAAACAGCAACACCAAACTGGTAGTTCAAATGGAGGAAAAAGGCGATGAGACCTGGAAGGACGATGAAGAGGAAACTGCCCTGGCTCTTTTCAACTCCGACCCACGCAGCCTCCGAAAAGGGAATTACAAGACCGGGAAGTACAGCTGACGTGTGGAGTGACCTATGTCAATGGTGAACGGGGGCCTCCCACATTGATAACACAGACAGGGAGGCATGCTGGCTACCATGGTACCGTCCTTAACTCCAGAAACAAACCAAACCAGCAGACCCAACATTATCAGTGAGTCAGAGTAAGCAGATAGTGAACCAAATAATATTGAGCCCAAGGTTGCAAGCAGCAACACTAGATGAATGCAAGAACTTGTGCATGTTTGAACATTCGGGGGAAGCCCAGCGAAGGGCCAACTGCAGAAAGGTCAGGCAATGCAGAAGTGCTCATTCAAAGGACTCTCGCTGGCCCCTTTTGCTTTGAAACTGCAAATACTAGAAGGCCCTAGGAAATGGCGGCATGAGGTGTCGGAGTGGACCTACAAGGGTCACGTCAAATCCCTTGTACACTCGAAAGTCTCTGACCCATTGCCAAGAGAAAGCTAAGGGAAGTGAATCCCACATCGTGAGAATGTAAAGTGAACTGTATCTTTGGCAAATGTGAAACCAAGTTTTAGGGATGCCTGTGAGTTGGGGATAAGAGCAATCACCCAAGTTACAGGATTATCAAAGAAACGTTTGTTTGTTTGTTTTGATTCATCAGGCCTTCTAAGGCAATCGATTTTGCAGAGAAGAGCTTTGGCTCTTGAACGTTCTGATATTGCTGAAATGGAATTGTGAGCCTTGTGCTGGAGAGACACAAGAGTGTGCTGTGCTCAGAAGCCCCACCTTGTCCCATACTAAAAACTTGGGGAAGGGAGACCCAGCCATACCATCCCGACTTATCATTTTGATAACACTTATTTTTTTTCTGATGATCATTAGCAATAGGATTGGCAATATTTGTTTTTTATTATAGCCCTTTTGATTTGACAAGATGCTACTAGGACTGTTTATTAATTGATGGTCGTAACTTGCTGCCATCTTAGATTTAGGTTTAGATTTGGCATTATTCTCACCCATTACAAAGTTTAATAAACACCCTTGAACTGTTATCACTTGTGTCTGTCTTTTCTGTTGCCACCATATGTTCTTTACAGTAGGCAAAGTCGATGTTGCCATTACCGACAGGAGGTAACGTGCATCTCCGAAGCACTCCTTGCTTACAATGCAGGGCTAGTCTGGCTGCATGGATGCCCTGTTAATAAATTGACACCTGGAGGAATTCTACACCTGGCCCACTAACAACCTTTATGATTTATGGGGCCGTCTTTTCTTTTTTGTAAATATCTTTTTTTTTTTAGGGCACTGCTTGTTTAAGTAATTATGTGTTGATAAATGTAGCTAGGCTATCCTGCTTTTTAGTGTATCTTAGTGAGGACGGGGGTGCATAAAGCTATCTTACTGAGGAGATAGATAGCTAACTAACAATGTATGAGGTGTATAGGAGCCATTCTTGGGATGTTCACTTCCTGGAACTTGCCACAACTCATGTCTGGCTCTTGCACAAATACCTATTGAAGCAAAGCAAAGAGCCATTTTCAGTTGAATTCTCTTGCACACTTGTGTTGTGCTCACTATTTTGAAACACCACATGTGCAGATGGTATCTTACCAGAGGTAACATGGTCTTATCTAAGCGATGTTGTTTAAACCCAGTATCAAAATCTATGGGCTCCTGACACTTTTGCCATGATGGTGTAAGGACTCTCTTAGAGCCTCTTGTGGGTTTAATCCCTGTGCCGCACTTATGCCACTGCACCCATGGTGTAAAATATGTGCTGCACTGGAGCCGTCAAAGGGAGTTTGGAGGAGTGACTGCTCCTGGGTGCAGTCTAAAAGCCACATGGCAGTTATCTGTAGGGGTTATTATAAGTTATTATAAGCCTCTGCTGTCCTCGCCTTGGGAACCCTAATCCTGAACTGGAAGAACCTGGTGCAGTCCCCGGGGAGATCAAAGGTTCAGAGGAGCTTTTAGATCTTTGAGTGTGTTCTCTTTGCAAATGGTTGAGTGTGTGCTTGTGCTTTCTTGTATCAAACTTTTTCATTTAATTTTTATGATACGGGTCATCTACCCTGTGATGATCTCTGATTAAAGAACCCTTGATGATCTGGCATCATGGGAGGATGCCACTTCTGTTCTATAATGGATGCCACTCTGCATGCTCCTTGCGTGACCTAGATCCTTTATCATAATATGGCATATCGCAAGCATTAAAACAGTTTGATGCAGCGTTAGGGGCGTTTTCTTAAGTCCTACTTGGGGGTAAGACTTTAGTAAGCTATCCCAGTGGTTTGTAGATCCCCAACTCTTATTATCAGTCAGTGATACTTAGAGACCTTGGTAGAGTGGCACAGCAGTCAGGCTTATCTTGAGAGGAAGATGTGAGCTGTCATTAAGTACACTGAACCTAGTTAGTAATGCACATCAAAAAAATACTTACACCTTCTTTTATATTAAAATATAGATTCATTATATTTATTCATTATATTTACCGAAGAGTCACTGTTAAATGCTCAGCACAATAAACCAACACACTTAGGTATACTTTTCAATCCTTTCAAAGGGCCACTACTTAGTTGGTAGTTGCTGAACGTGTACAATTGTTATAGGAGACTGATAGGTCTACTGTACCATTGGAACTAGCATGCACCCACAAAGTAATATGGTAATTGCATTTAGTCAGCATACACACATAGGATTGTGATGTTTGGGATGGAAAACAGTTGGTTAGTGATATCCTATTAGAGCTTCAGGTTCTAGTGGTAGTTTCCCTGCACAGCAAGTCTTTTAATGTCCAAAACACAACCTTAGCTAAAAGGCAGTTTGCAGAAGCTTAAAGTCTTGAAAAGCAGCAGAAGTCAAATGTTCCTGTGGTTACTTTCTACTCTCCAGGAGACAAGATGCAAGAAGCCTTAAACAACATTGAGACCCTGTTAAAGGACTTGCTAAAGGGACACAAGCAGTGGCTTGAGTCAGAGGTAAGAGGGAGTTGCCCTGTAAACCACTATGTGTACTCCAACCCTCTGGAGTGATTTTCTGGAATAAGGTAAGCAATGCCTTTTTCCGTACAGTACCTTAGGTTTGAAGAAAACGTTTGTGCTGGATGCTCTGTGATGTTGCAGCTCTGGAACTGACCTCTGATTCCTTGGTCTGATGAAGAAAGGCAGGACAATGGATGGGATCTCTCAGCAGCAGTCTCGAGGGAGGACCTCTGGCATGGCTTTGATCAACTTCTTTGGTTACTCTGCGGTTTTGGAATTTCTTTGCAGCACCAATAAAGGATGCAATTTGCCCTGTCAATCTTCTTCAGTTCCTGCAGACCCACACTATGGACCAGTTAGATTGGGTCTCTGGATTGTCCTTGAGGGCTTAGAAAAGACTTGGATGGATTCAGCCTTTCCACGACAATGCACTCGAAATGGGCAGCAGGTCTCGTAGTATTGGGGTTCCGCAGCTCTGGAAAATCACAGCACCTCAGGAGATTTTACAAATCAAAGTTCGTCCTGGGACTGGTTGTTTGCACCAGTCAAAGGGAAGGAGTAATCCTCTTCAGAGTTCCTCTGTGGCACAGAAAATGGGTTCAGGAAAGCAGTGGTTGCTTCACAGTGTTCTAAAGTGTCTGCAGGCATCTCTGGTCATCTTCTTCTGTTACTTTCGCTTTTAGTGTTCGACTTGTTTTTCAACTCCATAAGCCTCTCCTTTTATACTGTCCCAGCACTCACTCTCCTGCAATATCTTTCCGCATTTACAGAAAGGGGCACATGGCTGTACAATCAGGACAGCCAGACCACCAATGGGAGCTGATTCTATTCAGGAACTCTGGCAGACAAAGGACGGGGGGGTGGAAAACTCCTCCCCCACTTCCTGCCTGCCCAGACACTGAAGACCCTAAGCAGTGACACCCAGGGTTCCTGTCAAAGGCAAAACACATTCACATGCCTCCACCTCCCATTATGGTAGAATAAGGGATGACAAAGAACAACCACACTAGTAATGGCGAAAAAAGAAGGGAGGGCCCAAGTTAGTACTTGGGTGCTCCTACTGTGCACTACCAAGGCTACCAACAAAGCCTGCAGTAGAAAAAATACACAATAGTGGTAGAACACGTCCATTGCCACCAACTATAATGAGGAGGTTGTTTATATGACTGAACAGTGACAGGAGCAGGGAGAAGGGGATAGCAGGTATCCCCTTGGCATTCCACATAAGGTGGTGTGTGCCCATCTTTTAGACTGTAAAATTTTAGGAGAGATACTAAGTATAAGAACTGTAGTTACTTAAGGATAAAGAAACATAATCTCAAAGGAGGACCCTTAAGGGTCCCCAGCAACACTGTCCATAAGGCGCTGTTTGCTGCAATAGTAAATACAGATGCCTTTAAGACTTATGGAGGAAAATAGACTTTATAGGATAGGCACAATACAAAGAACAGAGTTCCAAAAGACAGTGACCATAATAATGAATGAGTAGAAAAATACTCCACTCATCAGCATTTCAAAAAAAGGTCCAAAAGTCCAGCTAAAAGTGCTGGGGGGTCTCACCAGGAGAGAGGATGAAGCATAACAATTATACATCTCCCTAACACTCTTCCCTCCCATATTAGGGACAGGAAGATCTAATCCACTGCTGGATTAATCTCTTGATCTAGTCGGTCATCCTTTCTGAAGTTGGTTAGAGAGTTTTACCCCTTGTACCGATCCATCTGAAGGATGTCCTCTTAGAAGATCTGGGAGAGGTTTACTCTCCTCTTCTTCTTGCTCAGAGGCTAAGAGCAAAGCTCTATCTCTGGTCTGGAAACATAAGCCTTCAGACCATTGGTATGAAAGACCGTAGGGGCCTCCTTGGGGTTGCCCAAGTTTACCAAATAAATGACCTCTCCAAGTCTTCCCACAACTTTCAAGGGTCCTGTCCATTTTTTATGTAAGACCCCCTGTCTTACTGGAACCATGATGAGAACTTGCTGGTCTGGAGTAAACTCCACCATGCTAATGTTCTGGTCATGCCAATGCTTGACCAGAGCTTGACCAGCTTTCAATTTCTCAGAAGCCTCTGCCATCATCTGTGCCATCCTCTGTCTGAGGCCTTGCACAAAGTCAGTAATCCTTACTTGTTTGAAGGAAGGAGCATTCTGCAGACCCTCCTCAATCAGGGCCAAAGGGCCTCTGACAGGATGACCATAAGTAACTCAAAGGGACTAAAGCCCACTCCAGCTTGACAAACAGCTCAATAGGCAAAAAGAAGGCATGACAGAAGAAGGCCCCACTTTCTTCTAGGTGCTTCGCCAAAGTTCCAATCATGCTCTTCATTGTTCTAGTAAACCTCTCCACCAACCCATTTGTCCTAGGGTGGTAAGCAGTTGAGAATGTGTAGGTCACCCCACAGGTTTTCCACATGGCTTGAATGTAATGGAACATAACATATGACCCCCTGTCAGATACAACTGCCTCAGGAAATCCTACTCTGGTAAAAATACCAAGTAGTGCCTTAGCCACTGCCTAAGCAGTAACAGTAAATGTTCTCATGGAAGAACTTCAGGGTACCTAGTGGCATGGTCCACTACACCCAATATAAATTGGTTGCCTGAAGACCAACAATGTCAAAGCCCACCCTCTCAAAATTAACTTCCACAACTGGGAGAGGCACTAAAGGTGCCACATTCCTGGGTCCAGTTTTACCAGACCGCTGTCAAGTGTGGCAACTCCTACAATGTTTCTCAATTTCTGCACCCCATCTTGGGACAGTAAAAGTACCATCATTTCCTCTCCTTGGTCTACTTAAAATGTAAGTGACCAGCCAGGGGGTCATAAAGTGCCAACTGTAGGAATTTGGATCTCAATTCTTGGGGTACCACTAGTCTCCCGAGGTCCCTTGGAATATATTCCACGGGCTCACTGTAGAGGAGTCCATCCTCCCAGTACAGCCTATGCTCCCAGGGTCTTGCCCTTCACTCTGCGAAGCTGCCTATTGACGCAGACCTTCTAGAAAGGGATCTTCCCCCTATCGCCTATTGAAATCTGTCCCGAAGGGTCCACATTCTCCAAGCAAAGTATGAAGCTCAGGATGATCTCTGGGATCCAGATCTTCCAGACAGAGTTGAATCTCCTCCACCTCTGAATCATTAGAAGATGCTTCCTCCAGGGACTCTTCTTGCACCATATCAGGCACAGCTGGTGTTGGGGTCACAGATGTGACCTCTAGGTTTTCTACACAAAACTTTTTCCTTGTGGAAGTTTTGGACTTGGGGCCCTTCTTTCCTTTGGAGACTCTAGGTTTTCCCTTGGTCTCTGTTGGGGGGGTCTCCTAAGGTTGCCTCCCTTTCTTTCCTAGTTAGCTCTTTTCTCTTCTTAGAAGGGGGACTTGTGGTGCTGGAAACTATGCCCAGAGCCGTCAAGTCATTGCCCAAGAGTACCCTAAATGTCACTTCTGACTGAACACTCAGTGATCCTAACAGTCATGCCATTAAATTTAATGATAGCTGGCAGTATTGGACACATTTGGACCAGACCTCCTTATAACTTGGAAAGCTTTTGGTAGCCTTAGCATCTTCCTCAGTTTAAGAGAAATGTTCATCTACAACAGTTATACTGGACCAATTGTCTCTAATGGTAGTGGTGTCCTGACCATTTACAAGTGCACTGCTTTATAATTCTCTTTAGTATTATCAGGAATTAAATTATATATCTCTATGTTCTGCCAGTAACTCTAGCTTGAACACCAATGGGTTCTTCAGGGTGAGGGTGAAAGCTAGCCCCTGTCATTGGTATATCCACATCATGTGTGAATGCCAAGCTGGTAGAGGGGATGCCCTTACATCTGGAATCTCCTTTCACATGGTCACCAGACCCACAAACCACATATTTTCCCAAGGTGTTTTGGAATGGGGGTTTCTGATAACCTCCCTCTGGCTTGGGCCCAGAGGTTTCACTAGCCCAATAAGGTTGTTTAGGGGGATATGTACCCTTGTTATGTCTGTGGCCCTCTTTTGATGGGGGATTTTTGGAATGCCTCTTCCCATCCTCTTTCTTGTGAGTAGCCCTGTTGGCTACCAACAAGTCAGCAGCCACTCTAGCTTCTTGGGGTCCAGTTCCTTAGTGTCAGCAAGGTGCTTTCAAGCTTTCACACACCAAAGTGGCCCACAGGTTACCATCTCTCTTCTTGTGGTTCCTAAGCCTTATAAGGTATTGGGAAGGAGTATTTGCAAACTTGGCTATGAGAGTAGTTTTTTTTCCAACTGATAATCTTGTCTATCAGCATCATTCAACTGCATCACAGCATCACAGCCATTCTGGTCATATGGAGCCATTCTGAGGCTATAGATAACCCATGGGACAGACCCTTTTTAACATATACCTTGCACCTTACATGTAACTAAAATGTACCCAGCCAATCAAGGATATCAGTTTTAGCATCATACACAATCACCAAATCTTTGGGGAGATGAGGCTTCCTACTCCTGGAGTGGTCTGGCATAGAGAACAGACGTGGAATCAAGGGACACCCTTTTCATACCTAGCTCATGCTGCATCTCTTTTTCCCTGAGTTGCAGTTCCTTTATAATTTCTTTGTCTCTCATCTCAGACTGAATCTCCAGCTTCCTGAATTCAAATTGTATTTTCCTTTTTTCTGTCTCGAACCAGTTTAGCTGACACGTTAGATACAGGTATGCGTGAGGTCAGAGGATTGGAAGGTGGATGAAGAATCAAAATAACACCCATATCATCATCTGCCTCACTTTCTGGAAGTTGAGGGATAAGGGTTATACTTTGACCATTATTTTCTAGATTAATTCTGGGAGTAGGGGTTACAGGCCTAATCACAGTTTGGTAATCCAACAAGCTTTGGATTAACTCTGCTTTGTTAGTTTTTGCTATTAGGTGGCGCTGAAAACCCTACCTTTAAAGCCAAAACTATTGTCAGTAAAATAAGAGCTTTAACATAAGAGCTTGAAATAAAGGATTTGAATGTAGGATTCTAATGCTTTTCAATACAGATGACATATGAGGGTGGATTTATGTAGTTTGGCTATGTGTCCCACCCATTTAATGCCGATCTCTAAGTCTTTTCATACTGACTTTGTCAGCCATTTTGTTTTTTCCTGTAGAGTCACCATCTTGAAATGTA
Source organism: Ambystoma mexicanum (assembly GCF_040938575.1). Classification (NCBI taxonomy): domain Eukaryota; kingdom Metazoa; phylum Chordata; class Amphibia; order Caudata; family Ambystomatidae; genus Ambystoma; species Ambystoma mexicanum. The sequence continues at coordinate 1,177,628,688 of NC_090935.1, read as the reverse complement.
GTTGTTTACATTTGTATGTTGGTCTATCACATCCAAACTTAGAATGCTACATTTTATAAAAGTAACATACAAAATTGCACCACCCTTTTGATTTTGTTCAAAAAAGGAATCATTACAAACATTTAAATAAAAAATAAAACAATGTTTAATTCATTAAGCCTGGCTAGCACGGAACATTTCTGGCATTGTTTACACTAGGTGGAATTGTTACTCACATTGTTAAAGGCCATTTGCTGCTTGCGATGTTTGTCTGCAGTGCGCAGGCTCAGGATGCTGCTTGCGCTGCTTGCCTGCAGCTCACTAGCTGGAATTCGCAGAGGCTTTTGGTTGGTATTGGGAAAATCAGAGCACCGTCCATCATGAGATCAGGTAGCAGTACTCTGTGATGTAGTTATTGTGTTTTTTATGTGTGAAATGGCAGCACAATCTTCATCTTTCCCTTCCTCAGAGGTGCTTTTTGTTATTGTCCAATTCCCTGCACCGATGATGGCAGGGTCAGTGGGCTAGGCTATTAGTGATGGAGTCACCCTCAATAAACCATTAGGGGGACTCAATCCATTTACATGTACCCTGGACTTGTTTTTATTCTGCTAGAAATGCCACTACGAGCGATTGGGGTATAGCAATGAAGGATAGAGCTCCACATTTTCATCAACTATATAGGGGGCATTTGACATACCCTGGAGTTTGATTTCCTTGGCCCACGTTAACCCTCGCAGTGTTGTGTACAAATGGGTAGAATGTATTAAATTTACATTGCCTGAGGCCAGGTTTTTGTTTATCCAAACTGCATGCTCGTTAAAGTACAGAAGGCAAGAGGGGCATAGTGCAGGGCCAGGGAAATGCAAAGTATTGAGACTTCAGAACTTGGTGCAATGGTCTGGGTAAACAGTATCTTAACATATGGCGAAGTGGGGCAGAAACGAACTGGGAACATCCGGGCTACATGTCATCTGTATGTTAGATAGTTTTGTGCCAGACTATGTCACCGAAGGTGTAGCCAGGATTGTCTAACAAGTGGGGCCTGAGGATAATGTACTTAGGTCAACCACAGAGACATAAACATCTGTAAATGCACACATAGAGCTGCTTAGTGGGCATTTACAGATTTTGAGTGAACCCAACAGAGGGATGCTGACATTTTAAAATATAAAGTTGATGTGGTTCTGCAACGGTTCAAAGCCAAATCCCGTGCATATTCAAGAGTCTTCAATAACAAAAGTGAAATTGAGATTGGTATGAGCCCGACAGAGGGAGACTAATCACCAAAGGGGATCTGAGCCTGGAAAAGGGGGTTCTGGGGTGAACCATTTGTCACAAGTAAAGAAGATTGTAGTTACCAAAGGGGATATGAGCCTGGCCGAGGAGGATCCAAGGTGAAGAGTGAATCGCCCTACTTTGAAAGGAACTTTCCGTTTGAATACTCATGAAGGAACTTTTCGTTTGTTTGAAACATCAGGCCCTCTAAGTCTAAAGACATTGAGTTATCAAATACTTGGACAAAGAAGGCCCTGGTATTGGAACTGTGTTCTCGTGCCAGGGCCATCTTAAGCACTTTGGGGGCCCTGGGCACGGACATCTTTGGGGCCCCCCTCCACTAAACCAAAGGAATTAAGGGATCAAGAATACTGGTCGCGCTAACGCCCACGACCCGTCGCACTCACAACCTATAGGTTGACCTGCTGTCTCACAGCATAAGCACGTTTACTCTCTTTAAGTCCCCTTAGCCTCTTCAGCATTTCAAGACCAACATTAGCTGTATAGGAAGAGGTTACTGTTCTAGCAATACAGGATCATTTTTATCACTAGCATCCAGGAAGGTATGCAGCCTATAGTATTAATGCAGGACCGTATGTAAAAGGTACAGGTAACCCAGAATAGACAGAGAACTCACATTAGCTGCCTCACAGAATGCAAAAGTGCTCATGCATGGAGGAGACCAATTTGAAGGAATAGAAAGCGACACATACCATAGCATGGATAGTGGATGCTGATTAGAAGTTACCAGGAAGGTGTCTTTATCCAGACAGACTGAGATTAGAAGTGGGATATGGTTTTCAAATAGTGTTGCCATTCAATATCAAAGGAACAAATGCCTGTGGTGTGCAATATAATTATGCTCACTATTAAAGTTTAAGCAACCCTATAGCCAGTGAAAACATGAATACGTTTTTATGAAGATCATACCATGAGAAGGAAACCACTCTGAAGGGCTGACAATTTTGAAAGGTTTAGGGAGTGGCAATATTGAGTGATTAGGCAATACAAGATTAAATGAGATGCCCAGGTTCACATATTGGTTAAGGGGTGAAGGGTTGAAGCTAGGATTTGTGCCAACTCTGCAATTCCTGCATTTGAACACTTTCTTTTCCAGTTCTTCCCATCAACTAAAATAATCTAATTTTATAAAAATGGACTTATACACAAATTACCAAACATTACCATTTTTAAACAAAATATTATAGAAGGGTGTTATGCAAAATGGGAATGGTTATAGCTTCATTCTCTTCATCAAGGGAAGTATATAAGTAACAGCATACCAATCAATGTGATTTAACACATTTAATCTGGGTTTGTCTTTTGTATTTTAAAACTTTAAATATTTCCAAACCAATGGCTTGTGACATTTACATTTATAAAAATGTGCATAAAACCTTCAACATTTACCAAATAGCAAACCGTTTTTTGTGTCAAACAAGCAGACCTTAAAATATGCTTGCCTGAGGCCTGCAACATCTGGTCCGATCTCTTCTGTCTACCAACCCTGCAACCCAAATGGCCTACATAAGGAGAAAGATCAAGTAATTGGCTAAACGATACCAGCAGCATGCAAGAAGGCAAACCTCACAGAAGACAGCACAGTAATGTGAGATATATTGGATGATTTGACCAGGATCACTGTATCGACTGCTGGAAAATCCAGGATACAAACATGAACAAGGTTGTTCTAAAGTCTTGAATTTGGAAACGTATTCACCTCTTGGACTAACAGTTTATGCCATTGTTGGAGGCGATTGCCTAGGTTTTACAACACCTCTTCTGAACAAACCAATTTCTAGACCTTCACCTTACGGATTATATGTTAGTTTTTATAGCAAACCCTATCTGGTGCAGGTACATTGCTGATAATAGCAGATGTTGTTCTGCAAAACCAAGCACATATGCAGGCAGGTTTATAAACCTCAGACATAGGAAAGGCTCAGCCAGCCTGGCTGGAATGTGATATTCTAATTTTGCATGTGAACACATATCTCTGCAATGGGTGCTTCACACATGGAGCTAACTTCTGAACCATTGTGGCACTCAATTTATCAATATGCATTTCATTGTTGTCTATTGCACATGATCAACATAATTCCCACAGGAAGGAAAGAATGCCACAGTGTTTTGCCTTAAGAAACACACAAACTATGTATACTACAGTAAACACAGAAAGCAATACATGATGAATTGATCAAGGTAGAATGTACTTGTCAAAACAGAAAGGCAATGGGTTTAGAACCTCAGCAGCACCCCATAAAATATCCTGATGTGTGCTATTTAAGAATGGTGAACAATGGAATCTTACTTCTTCAGATCAGGCAGCTTTGTGGGCCCCCCTCCAAGGTGGGGGCCCTGGGCAAGTGTCCCTTTTGCCCTCCCATACAAACGTCTCTGCCTCATGCCGAAGAAGCCAAGAGTGTGCTATGCTCGAGTGAACCGCCGTGCCCTGTGCTGAAAACATGGGACAGGGAGACCCACCGTCTGCACATCCTTATTTATTCTTTGTGAACACTTCTTTATTTTTCTTGAACATCATCCCAGACTATTTGTAAATTTCTGGTAAGGATTGGCAATAGGCTTTTTAGTATAGGCTCTTTTGACAAGACACTACTAGGACTACATTATGATTATTGTAGCTTGCTCCCATCTTAGATTTAGGTTTAGCTAGGCATTTATCACACCTTTGTTAAAAGTTCAATAAACACCCTTGAACTGTGGTCACTTGTGTCTCTCTTGCTTCCGATACCATGCCTTCCTTACAGTGGTGTCCACACCGATATATATGGCACTCTGGCAGGAACGAGAGTCGAAATGCGTACTGTAAGCGGGGTGCATCAGTCGGTGGCAAAATTACTTGCAGTGACCCGCACTAGTTGCTGGCATGTGTATTGAGGCGCCAGGTCATTTACAATGTATTGAAGGGCCCTACGTTACTTTTATGGAACTGGGGAAATCAAGAAAGAGGAGTAACACTGAATTATCTGTATAAAGACATTTCTCTAGTGTGGCTTATTCCTGTGTGGGCGTTGTGAGCCAAGCCTGGATCCAGTTTGTGGTGTGGATTTTAGAATGAAATGTAGAACATATACTGGGGGTATCTGATTAAATTTTCCCCCGTTCTTAAAGAACGAAGAGAGTACATGGGAGGGACACATCGCCATTTACAAACACACGTCATGCTGAGGCCAAAAACAAGCTGAAGGTCAACTCTGTATTTCATCCAATCAGAGGCCAAGCATTGCACTGCCCTCTTCCGGTCTTCATCTCTTTCATTTTGCCGTTTGTTTACCCAGTGTGTTTTGAGCACGCGCCTGTTCAGATGGCACACACGAGAGGTCAGCAGGTGGAAAATGCAAAAAATATATAATTTCTGATATATGTGGCATACACGGGCAAGGAAAGAATATTAAGAAGGGCTCCCTTCTGTTTGAAATAGTGGGGGGATAAGCAGTGCGGGTTATAAAAACAAAAAGAATCCTCAGTATGTGAAAGGGACTGTCGTATGTATTGACCTTCCAACGTTCACGTCACAGTAGTAGTTACTTTGCTCATCCATTATGCACAAATCCTCGAGTTTTCCCACGTTTCTGGTATACGATGTTAACAATTGCATCTTAAGTAATTTTCCTGGTTTGGCAGGTTGGGGCACATACGGGGTGGTTGTGTGGTAGGATGCATCCTGTTACTGTGATACTATTTTCTGCTTTTTCCGTACTCGTCAAGTTGGTTTTAAGGAGAACAACACATGAGCTTTCCCAGCTGCTGACATTGTAATTTACAAGCATGTCGTTCGGGAGTTTCAGGTTCAGGCTTGGAAAGGAAATGGAACCCTCTCCTCCCACCATTCTCTCATAGTCTACATTATTGGGCTTGCTCTATTAACCTATATCAGTGTGTGGTTTGGGATTAATTGCTAGTGGTATGTACTGGATGTGTTAAACGTTAATGTTTGCTAATCGAAGATAAACTAGCCAGGGGGTATTGTGCACCTTGGGTACGCAAACAAAATTCCTAAATTGGCGGGAGTTGACTTTTCAAACAGACAAGATATTATTTTCAGTGTGTGAATGGTTGTTGTGATGTTGGCTGTGTGAAGGGTTGCTGCTATGCTGGCCAGGAGTGCATTGCAACAGACCGGTCTTGTAAATACGAGGGGCAGTGTGGGCTTCACAATTGTGTTAAAGACAAATGGGGAAAGGCATTGTATGTTTTCAGAAGCATAACCTTAGGTATAGTATGTATGAGTGCAGCTAACTGTTGTAATTTATTGTTGAGGGTCAATAACAAGGTATCAGTTGATGATTTCTGCGAATGGACTTGTGGTTCTCTTGGGGGATTTAGCGGGTTTGAGGGAGACCAATTACCTGTAATGTTGATGGTGCATCTTCCATTTTGTTTTGAAATCTGTTTCTGTATAAGAGGGAGTTTGAAGGTTGCTGCTTGCAAAACTTTTATTAAGATTAGGGATAGTTTAGGTTGAGCACCTGTTTAACATTCACACACAAATGTCTTTAGTTAGTTACTAAAAATCCATGGTTTGAAGGTTTTCTAACCTATTTCTGAAGGCACACATGTGTGCGGCTGCAGCTCCTGGAAGAGGACACAAGTGGGTTCAGTCAGAGGATATCTGAAGAGGAGAGAAAGTCTGAAAAGGAAGAGGGGAATGAAGGGGGAATAACAAGAGGGAGAAGAGAAAGGAGGAAAATAGGCTTCCCCTATTTTCAGTGAATGAACCCCATATAAAATGCAAATATACCTGTTAACTCTGTAAATGTTAGCAGTGACAATGGTAGGATTTTTGTCTTGTTCAAATGTTTTATGAGGGCACAAAGTGTAGATGATGACCACACATACATGCAATGTTGCGGATTCAATGTGGCTTTACTGGGATAATGCCAATTATGCATTCATGAGGTTTTTAAAATGTTGAAAATGATAAAAGTGCAGATATACCTGTTGATATCTAAAGTATGGCATCAGGTGTAATGTTTATGAATGTGGGGAAGTTTGACACTGAGACAGTCTCCAAAGTAGGTACCCAGCTCCAGGCACAGAGTGACTGTATGTTGTGGGTACGCCCATGGGGTGGGACCTAGGTGAATAGAGTGTGTGACCAATATCCATTCCATGTTATGGGTGTCTGGTTTCTGTGTGTGTAACACAATGAACGAGACAGCCCTGCCTGAAACTGACATGAATGCAGTGTGGTTTACTGAAAAGCTGAGTGCTTGCCCCGATCCACATTCCTTGTTATGGGTGTCTGGGTGGAAGTGAATAGCCTGAATGCCTGTGAGCCTGATTGGCTGCCTGCCTTCATAAATGCCCTTCTGTGTGATTGGCTGACTGAGCCTGGCTCCGCCAAAGTGAATAAGGGCCAGATGTGTATATATGGGGAACTCTCTTCCCTATTTGTTTAGAAGCTGAAGTTGAAATTTCAAGCTGCTTATCCTTGAAGCACAGCTGGAAGAAGAAGAATTGCTGCTTCTTTCCTTCGACAAAATCTAAAAGCTGTTGAGTCTGTCGAGGACTGATCCGAGAGAGTACCGGGATAGGAGACCTCACCCCGAACAAGAGGGAACATCAAGCAAAAGATGATTTTCATCAATGTACCCTGAAAGGCTGTGGACCGAGAGCCTTGAAGTAAAGCACCAGGACCTCAAGGCCATCAATGTCCGTTGCTGTCGACAGGGGTTTGGAGGATTTCCGTAACCCATGGTAGCTAGTCGAGTCGTGTTGCCCAGAAGCTGGGACAGCTTGATGCCGTGCTGCTCGAAGACCAGAGCTGCAATGCTCCACCTATGCCTAAGAACATTTGAATGAAGGGCTCCCTTGCCATCACTATCGACCACTTTGTCCTGCCGGAGAAAGTCGAGGTTGTCGGATACTGAGGAAAGCTCGCCATTGGGTATCCCGCCACGCGAAGTAGACAAAGATGTCCCAAGGACACTGATGGAGTGAAGATCCAAAGTCTAGTCCGTCGTCGACCGATCGCCAAAGCTATTCCGAGGTACGTGCTGCGGCTGCAGCCCCAACAGGCCCAGTGACTGCCAAAGCATCTTCCAACACCCGATGCCCGCTGCTAGGCCTACATCCATCACTGAGTCTTCTTTGTGGCACCAAACTCTTTGCACCGAGTTGGACCACATGTCTCATCTTCACAGGACTACTAAGATCGATCGTCGAAGAGCACCGCGAAGGTCGAAGCTGCAGTCTCGATTCAAGTGTTCACTTTTTTTCGAGGAATCTCAAAGCCCTGTGGCTCCTGCTTTAAAGGGAGTCCACTCTCAAGAGATCCATCGATGATCCATTTAAGAAACTCATCTATCTCAGGTACATTGGGGTAGTTGAGCTTTTTGACCAGGAAATAAGACTATTTAAACATTAACAGACTGGGCTTGTTAATACTCTTTATTACAGGTTGCCCAGGTGGGGGGTTCCTCACCCAGAACTGCATCTAGATAGCTGGAGAAAGCATTCTGCCATTGTTTAACCTAATTTGCTTTCCTTCCAATTATCTATGCTGTTACACATTGCTGCATGATTTGTATGCCATTATACCTGTCAGCAGTTGATGCATTTTAAAGAAATCAATAGGTAAGAGTGGTACCACATAGACGTTGTATATATTTGCTATATGAGAATTGCCAGAGTACAAAATGTGCCATTAAATGATGTATATATCTTGAACCTTATTTTTATATAACAAACTGTGTTAGCACATAACATAGTGTGTGGACCTTCCTTTGTGGGGGCTTGGTGACTACACTGTACTTAAGAACCAGCCCACATCACCTCATGAGAGCGTGAGCCTTGGTTGCTCATCCAAGTCTACCATATAGAGAACCTTGGCTGGGGTGCTCTGTGCATCTACTCTGCCATATAGAGAGCAGGAGTACAGATAACCCCACCCAGTCTTTACAGATCCGAAACGAGAAAGTTTGTCGCCCCTGATACCTACGAGGGTAAAGACTTCCAAATACATACATGTGCTTTTGTGCTGGTTGTGTATTTAGGTGGCTAGTTTCTGGTGATCGATTAATTTCCTCTCTTTGCCCATGGCTGGTCGGGCAATACCTGTGCTTAAAGGCTGATTATGGTTGGCTTCATGAATAGGGTTATCACAGTATGTGCTCAGGAGGCCATTGGCAAGCAAATGCACATTTAAAGAAGCACAGGCTTTACTTTGGGAAGACTAATGCCCTGCAGATAATATCTGCATATTAGCACCACTAATATCATGCAGCAGGGATATATATGCCTCCGTACAGCAAACCCAAGAAAGAAAGATATTCGTAAGATATTGATGTATAAAAGGTTTGTTTGTGAATGAAGGCAGGGAGATTTCTGTGCTGACTAGAGGAGGGCAGTAATAGCAGGGACAGTTTGTGGATTCCCATGATGTGTGGCTTGGCTAATCACCCATTGCCTGGGGCCACCTGCCCTTCCTTAGACCTATGCCCAGAGCTCTCGGGGTCACTGTTGCAGGGGACTTCCCGTACTAGTAGAGGCACAAATGAAAGTCTGTTGGAGAAATTCAAAGCAGGTAAATGGGATGGTAAGACACTGCCATTGTAAGAAGGCAGCAGTAAACTCAAGTGTGGGAGAGCATTGCAAAAGCACAGCTTTAGAAATCGCCTTAAGAGTATGGGTGGGGGTGGAGAATTGCAGGGTGGAAGGTGTCTAAAAACAAACACTTATTGCAGATATGCTTGGAATTGCTGGGTATGTATGGCCCAGCATTTATTGAATTACTGCCTATAAAGTTAAAATGCAATCAACTGTTAACACACAAAATATTGGCTTTGCCAATGTGTGTTTCCTTTAGTACCAAGACATGTATCCTTACACATTTCTTTCAGTTTTCCAACAGTAAGAGATATATGAGCTTTTGCCTTATAGTTTTCCATAGCTGCATTGATTTATTGATATTGATATTTTATTTGTAACGCGCTCCTGCACAAGTTTTCCGAGCACGACGAGGAAAGGGAGGGGAACAAGAGAGAACAAAAATAACAATCTTACTAGGCTCAGTGACATTGAAAATGCGCAAGTGCATGGGGGAGGGAAAAGTGAGAAGTGCATGGAAGGGGGAGAAGTGGAAAGTGCTGAGCAAAGGAATTCAGATACATAATAAATAAACACATAAATAATAAAAAGCAACAAGCATTGATAGTGCAGGCAGCAAGTGGTAAGTGCTGGGTTTACGGCAACAGACAGGTTATGTCTGGGAAATGCAGAAAAAAGGGGGGCACTGTATGGTTACAGATACAGACCCCAGTGCAAGTGATGGCTAGGAGGCAGTGCGGGTGGGTGGCAGGGTGAGCAGGTGCCTGGGCCGTGAATTCAGAGGGTAAGCCAGGTGCATGATGCCAAGAGAGAGCAGATTTAGTACTTTACGGTATAGTAGCCTTGAGGATGGATTCTTTGAAATACAATACAACCAGGAGTCAATGTAATCCAACCTACACAAATCCCACCAGCTGTAACACCAGTTTTAGGGGAGTTATCCTAAAGTCCTACTTGGAGGTAAGACTTCAGTAAGCTATCCTAGTGGTTTTTAGACCCCCAGACAGACAGTCAGAGATGAGTGAGAGAGAAGAGATGGCTGAGGGTAGCCTGAAAATGAGCTGAGTGTCATCCGCATAACACTGGAAGTTGGGGCAGAGCGCGGCAATGCAGTGGGCAAGAAGTACCAAGGCCTAGAATAATAGATGTGTGGAGAGGGGAAAGTAGTAGTAGAGTGGAAATGGGAGAGTAGTAGTACAGTGGAGAGGAGTGAGAAAGAGAAAGAGAGTAGCAGGGAGTAAGACTGGAGGGTTGAGGTAGATAATGAAGAAAGGAACATCAAAGTGTTAGAGGAGTCATTGTCTGAGATAGCGAGGAGAGAGGGTGGGTGGAGTAGGAGTGATGAGAGTAGGAAGATGAAATGAAGAGTGACACAGTGACATAGGGAGAGTAACATAAGAGCGTGGAAGGATAGGACTAAGTGGAGCCTGAGTGGCTGAAGTGTCTGGAAGTCATAATCCCTTATGTTACATCAGTTTGGAGAACTTAGAATAGGGACCACCTAAATTGTCCCCAAAGGGTGCTTCAAACAGATACAGTGTTTGCCTGTAGGCCATCACCTTTAGCTAGCCAGTTTTTAGATAGTAGAACTTACTGATCTCTAATGACAATCCCTCCCGGACTTGAGGGATGCCTGGCTTAGGGAGGGAACAGCCTTCACTAGATGAGATAGAGATGGACGCACCTTAGCGAGCCCCTTTTCTGAAAATCAAAACCCTTGAACTGTTCTGGACACACCAACTTGAGTGAGTTGGCGTATTCTTGAGACCATCTGTGACAACAGCATCCAGCATACCCAATGCAAGACTGTGGAAGCAAACTGACGGTGGCCTTGCTTGCATGGCCCACTGAGCATGCGCTGCTGGAATACTCACACATTGGGAAATTATGGTTTCTCTTGAAACATGGCAAGACTCACGTGTGCTCCCCTAGCTGCTCGCTGGAGCAAAGGGAGCATTCAGGTTTATCTGGGCATTCCTTCATCTCTTTCATTATGCACGGTCGGTCCGCACCCTGTCCCCCATTGTGCACATGCCACCTCTAATTAATGAACACAGATAAGTGGTTAATTGACTAATAAGTGGGCACATGGTGTCTGAGTTAAATTTGCCAGTTGTTTAAAAAGAAACCACACTGCTACTTTCCAAAGTAGAGAATGTCTTCACATCATGTAATATTCTAGGACTGTAAGTGCCCTCTGGCGACAACATGCATCTGAAAAGACTTGTAAATTGTTACATCTATAGCCCTGTTTTCAGGATAGTAAGAGTTAAACATGCACATTTACATGCAGTTCAGCCTGATTTACAGAGGACTCTTGAAAATGCAAGGTCTTTTTGGAATCTGTCAGTAGCTTGTTTCTCTTGCATCTCAAATACCCCCTTTTTCAGTCTGAACTCATTGCGAAATAGGAGGGTAATTGCCCCTAAAGTCAGACTCAGGGCGGTATGGATTTTCCAAAACAAATCAATAAGTTCTGTGGGCTGTTTCTCCCCTACTCTTTCCTACTTAGTTGGTACTGGGCAATTACTAAATTGTGCCTCTTCCCAAATGTCGCAGCCCTCCAACGCCTGATCTGGGGGTCTATCACACTGAGGATGCAACAGAAAACTTTAGACACAACGATGATTCAACCCCTTTATTGTTCCATATGTGGAGGGTTGTAGTCGTTTCTGCAGAGTCTATAGGTAAACCACCTAAAACACACAGGGAAGGCCCCATGGTTAATAGTGTTGGGATGGTGGAGTATATACAAGTAGTGCATTGCATTACTCCACTCAGAGAGGGCCGATCTAGTCCACTGTCCAGTTCCCTTGTCTAACCAGAAATATCTCAGATTATTCACATTCTAGAAGCATCCTTCAGTTCATGCTCAGTATTAGGGTATATTAAACACATCAGCATTTTTCTTTCGTTACCTTGACAGTTGTTCCAACAGATGAGTCACCCTACTGGCATCTTTAGTAACACAAACACTGAATCCAGAGTAGGTCTCTGCTTGATCTAGGGGACACCTTTAGCAGGTAAGAGCAAGAACATTTCCCCTGATGGATGCCAGGATGTTTTTTCACACGTCGCTGGTCACTTTGCTTGCCCTGAGCCTACACCAGGTTTTTCTCCAGTTCTCTAGATGCTTTTCTCTGAAAGCTCTGGTGGTCTTAGGGCTGCCACCATGATCTGGGTTTTTGTCCCTAGCAGGCTAACCAAATGATGCTCCTTTCCATTGGCCTCTTGCTGTTTCCAGGATGTGGTTCCAAGTCCCTATGAAGCTGCTTGCACAAATCTCTCTTGGATGTCTCAACTCTCACATGGACTTGTCTAGCTGGCTCATTCATCTACTCTTCTGCCACCATGAGCTGAGAGCTCAAATATGATAGCCAGACAGTCCTTTTGTTCAGCTGCCCCCATTGATTGTGATTGTGTCCTCTCACTGATATTTCTACTGAACCTCATGCATGTAACTGTCTCACTTTCACTTGCTCCCAAGCATGTCTTCCCCTCAACTCCTGTCCTTGTTATAGTCTGGGGCCTCTCTGCCTTTGGGTTGCAAGGCGCTGGTAGATTTCAGTTTGACCAGCAAGCTTGCCGTATGTACTATATTCCTAAGAAAACCATCCTCAGACTGATGTTTGCATGTTTCTGCCGCCTGATACTGCTCTGCCCTTAGTAGCTTATAGTGAGAGACCCTCTTTACCCTGTATGTAATACAGCTCATAATTGTCTATCTCAGGAGGCCTTCCTGCTCATTGTAGGTTTGGAGTGGGGAGGCTGAGGGAACTCTGAGGCTTTCACCAAATCCCACTTCCAGGATTCTCTTCAGTTAGCGGGTGGCTTCCTATGGCTCCCAGATGCCTCCAGTCTTACTCCATGACCACCCCATAAATAATGCTGTCACAGGGCTCACAATTAGCAGGACATGGGGGACATCAGCCTGCTGACCTTCATTATTAGGGGTAATATAAAATGAGCAAGTACATTGTATGTCATCCAAATTATTTCCTGTGACAAATTGGATTATCTAAAATTATTTTCTGTATCTTGAATCCTAGTGTTTCCATGGTGGCTTTGGGTAATGACCATTCCATAACAAGTCCCAAGCAGTCACTTATTAATTTGGCTGCAGAGAAGGTAGATCCTGAAGCACTATATCTTAAGGGAATTACATTAGATCTTGAATTGTATCAATTAGTACAGGGCCCTACGCATAAACTGGGCAATACACTGGATTTGATCTTTGTCAGTGTATCCTTACTTAATCTCCTATCAATTGAACCAGTTCTTTGGTCAGATCATTTTTTAATTACTTGCCTACTTAAGGACTTTGGACTTCCTGCTAAGTCCCTACCACCGAAAGTCTGGTTTCGTTCCTGGCGTAATGCTGATCTCCAAGGCCTCACTTCATTAGTAACCACTAAGTGCCCGTTCCCGCTTACCTCCCTTTCACTGCTATCTCATGTCCTATGCGAGACTGCAGATAAGATAGCCCCACTGAGATTCGTTCAGCCATGCATATTGCCCTCAGAGCCTTGGTTCTCTGACCAACTTAAAGCTGTCAAGCTGAAAGTCAGACAGGCTGAACGGAAGTTGCATAAAACATATGACCCCTCTCTTAAAGATGCCTATAAGGCGTGTTCTGCCACGTACCATGCCGGCATTAAAGCAGCGAAAACTCAGTATCTCTCCCAGAAAATCGAGATGCCCTATGTCAACCCAAAGCCCTATTCTCCGTTGTTAAATCACTTTCTTCATCCACCACACTTTCTGCAAAGGTTATACCTACGCAAGAACTATGTGATAGCCTATCCCAATTTTTCATAACTAAAATTGGAGATATTAGGCGGAATATCAAGATTTCGGCTGCCACTTCATTGAATGATATAGATGGCTCTGCACCCCCTACACCTTCAGTGGGCTCTAAAGAGTGGTCTTCTTTTCCCATGTTCTCGGAGGAAACAGTCCTAACGGCGATCCAAAAGATCAAACCATGTTCCCCTTCTGACGCCATCCTAGTGGATATCATGAAAAAAATCGCCCCTGATCACCTGTCATTACTCACTGTTGCAGTGAATAATTCATGCCAATCGGGAATAGTCCAACTTCAACTAAAAGCGGCCAGAGTTGTCCCTCTTTTAAAGAAGCCATCACTTGACCCTACTGTATTGGCTAACTTCCGTCCGATTTCCCTTCTTCCTTTTCTTACAAAACTTCTTGAGGCTCTGGTATCACCCATTCGATCATCATTTCTTGAATCCTCACACCTCCTTGACCCTACGCAGTTTGGCTTTAGACCAGGCCCAGAGAGTGTACTGGTCTCTGTCCAGGACGACATGGCCAGGCTGGTGGACTGAGGTGGGGTTGGTGCTCTGATTTTTTTAGATCTTTCAGCAGCATTCGACACAGTTGACCACCCCATTCTGTTGTCTCGGCTGGCCCAGATAGGTATATCTGGCCAGGTACTAGCTTGGTTCACGTCGTTCCTGGCAGATCGGACTCAGACTCTCTCCATTCCACCCTTCCTATCTGCTCCTTGCCATCTTAGCTGTGGTGTTCCGTGGGGGTCATCTCTGTTTTCGATTCTATTTACCATTTATATTTGGGCACTTGTGTGTCTCATCCACTCCTACGGTGCCAGGTGTTACTCCTACGCCGATGACACTCAGATCCTGATCCGGTTAGATCTCGATCAGGCTGAGATTCCGTCGCACCTACAGGAATGCCTGACTACCGTGGGAACATGGATGAACCTCAATTGGCTCAAATTGAACAGAGACAAGACGGAGGTGTTGGTAGTGGGGTGTCCCCCTGATCCCTCATTCTGCGTGTCCTCTTTTTGGCCTACCTCCCTTGGTGTCCTTCCCTCCCCTGTGGGCAAGGTTAAAATCTGGGTGTTATTCTCTCAGCTTCCTTGTCTATGGACAACCAAGTTGCTGCTGTTTCCCAAGTGGGACACTTTCAGCTGAAAGTGTTAAAGAGGCTTCTCGCTTTGATTCCTGCTCCTCTTCGCCAACCAGTGGTAGCAGCCTTGATACTATCATGGCTGGACTACTGCAACTCACTCTATCTGGCCCAGCCAAAGGGTCTCATCCATCGACTACAACGTCTCCAGAATATGGCGGCCCGGGTGGTGACCGGCACCCCGTACGGAGCACAAATATCCCCGGTGCTACCTTCACTGCACTGGCTCCCTGTTAACCAGCGCATTTGTTTCAAGGCACTGTGCATCATCCATCGCCCTATACATGATAAGGGCGCTGAGTTCCTGCAAACTAAATACTCATGCTACTGCCCTACTCATTAGCTACGTTCAGCCTCCGCTAACCTGCTTACTGTACCCCCTTACCATCGTATGAGGATCAGAGGCAGGGCTTTATCTATAGTTGGAGCTAGACTGTGAAACAAACTACCTCCCTCAATAAAGAAACTTTCTAGTCATCTGGCTTTTAGGAAAGCAATTAATACAATTCCTTTTTATCAAGTTTTATGTCTACTCTGTTAGTAGCTCTGCTGTGGATGTGTGCCCGTCTCTACAGTGCCAAGAACCTTTGGTGATTGTGTGCTTAAGAAATGACAATAACATAACATAACATTCTTATCATGTACTTAAACAGCCTGAAAATAATGCATCACATTCAATATGTTGTGTCTTTATGGCCAGACCATTCCATAGCCCCAAGAAGAATTGGTCATACAATATTTTTCATATACTTCGACTCAGACAAGTCCTACAAAACATGTTAATACCTTGAAACCTTAACTATACAAGCTAGATAACCACTGAAGTATGACATATTCCCTCAATTTGAAGACTTCTGATTCCAGAAATATGTTGTTGCTCCCCTTGGGCTGATTTCAGTAAACACTGCCTTGTGTTGTACCTGTGGGCTCTCACTACTCTGGGGCCTCACTCTCTGGGCCACAACCGGCTTGTTGTTATGGTGTCCTGGGTACTTGGGAAGGTTGATACTTAGCCCAACACTATAAAAATGGAGCTTGTTTTGTCTTCTGAACCTTGGAGACTGTCATCTGTTAGCTGCAATGTCTATCTTATTGGGGCACGCTGGCTTGCTGTATATCCTCATGTATTCATGGAGAATTGTCTTTGTTGTTGAGCACCTGGATGGCCACCTCCACTATTTCAAAACCCTGCACCTATCCATGAAAACATTTCAGGCAGTTACCTCAGATCACATGTCTGACAGGGACTGGTAGGTGTTTCTTTAAATGACTTGAGGTATTTCTCAGCTCTTCTTACCAACGTTCAAAACCCAAATTGCTTCTTTAATTTCATTAATTTATACTTAATCATCCCGGTTATTTATGTGTTATGGTTGTGGCACCGTTTTCGGTTGCTATGCTAGTGTTCCCATTTTAGGATGTTTTAGGAGAAAAGCTGTTGCTCATTTTATTAAGTCTGGCTGTGATATTGCTCTTCTGTCTTCAAGTCATTGTTCAGCAGTCTCTAGATGAACATCAGGTGTGTGTAATCATGTGTGTTGCAACACTTATGTTACCGAGTTTGATGCTGTTTCTATGGGCCTCATTACGAGTAGGGCGGTAAGGGATACCGGGCACCGGTAAGGAGACCGGTGCCGGTAATCCCCTACCGCCCTATTCCGAGGTCCCTTGGCGGGGACCGTAAGGAACGTGTGGTCAGACCACACGTCCCTTACGGGTCCCGCTAAGGGACCAGGGCGCTAATAACGGGCTTGCACATTGTGAGTCCGTTATTAGCGCCCTCACCATTCCCATTGAGCCCTATGGGGCCATGGCTGCCTTCCCACATATGGAGATTGAACAGATGGTAGGGCTAAAGGTAGGACTAAAGGCCTTCTTAAAGCCCTCAAAGAGAGGTCTCAATCCTCAGAGGGACAACGTAGCTCAAGTTTGGACCATGGGATAATGTGATCAGGGGGGTGAATGGGAGCTGGGATGTGTGTTGGATGGGGGTAGGCTGGGCTATAAAATTGAAAGGGGTTCAGCTGAGGTCCGATGTAGTGGTGGTTAACCAAGAAGTCAGTGAAGGGTGAATGGTAGAGTGGAGTGCTGAGGAGAATGTGGCAGTGTTCTCTGAAAGAGTAGAGGATGGTATGTGAGAGAGGAAGTCATAAAAGTTGGGTTTAGTGGTGGCGATGGGGGTGTAAAATGTGAGTGAAAGTGAGAAAGAGAAATAGAGAGAATATAAGGGTAGGGGGATTTAGCGAGGGTGTCTGAGTGAGTGCAAGTGACAGAGGGTGACAGAGGGTGTAAGGAAGGAGAGTGGTAGAAAAGTGTAAGGTGGATGTTGGGGAGTTTTCCTAAAGTCTACCTGGTGGTGAGACTCCATAAAACTATCCCTTGGTATACAGGCCCGAACTCTTAGTGTAAGTCTGTACTACCCACAGGCTTGGTAGAATGGCAGAGCAGCCAGTCTTATCTTGTGAAAACAATGTGAGCTGTAGGTCAGTTCAGCGAACCCAGTAAATACATTGGTCCAAAGAAACCCTTAGACACATGAATTTATTGAAAATATAATAAAATATACATTTATTTCATATACATAAGGCAAGGTAAGAAAATACTAGTTTAGCTTAACCAACAGAAAGTGAAGTTAAAACAATGTATCTGAAAACTGTGCGGCTAAGCCCAAAGCTTTGCATACAAAACTATTGAATTCCCACTTTCCCACCACCCCTCACCCATTTACCCCTTCATACTCTTGTGGTGCACTTAACTGACTCCCGCAGCGCACTTACCTGACTCCTGGGACAGTCTCCCTACAACGGCCCTCTCCCTGAAGCGTCAGTACTTTGTCCCATTTATGGGGAGGGAATGTCCGCCACAGGGTCCTTTTTATTCTCTTATTTTTTCCGTTAATGTCCCCCGCAATCCATGTGATGGATGCAAGGGACACCTTGGCAACTCCAAACCTATATTGCCAAACAAGGGGAGCAAGGGAGACTCCGGCAACTCCCCATCCCTGGTTCAGCATTAAAGGATTTGCTGAAATTGCCCATGCTGAATGTGCAGTAAATGCACATTTGGCATTTGTGTCCTCTATGTTTTTCACACGAAACAATACACAATGGCAACAATTTTTCAGGTGACTGCTTCAGTAGTAATGGCTTGCACCAACAATTGTTACAGTAAGGTGGTGACAGTTATAAAGTCACTAAGACAAGTGTCTGTTGGAAGGGAAAAGGGTATTCAACACTAATGCCAGCAATTTATACTTTGGCAGTACTTTTCAAGGTTTCTAGCACTTTTACAGTGCAATCCCTAAGGGAAGAGTCATGTAACTATAGAAAAGGCATAAGTTCCTCGGGATGCCTAGTTACTTTTAAGTAAAATTCTGTAGTGGAATAAAAAGTTAGTAAGGACCTTGGAAATGACTCTCTATGACCACACAAGCGGTTAGGCTTAGGCAAAGGATATGGGTGAATACCCAGATACTTAGTATCGCATTCCAGTCACAAATTGCAGGGACTACCTTAGGTTGTTTGAATAAAAAATAAAATGCTGCTGGATTCTTTCCTGTGCAGTAGCGATCAACCTCGTCTCCTGTTTCCACAGTCTGGTGATGAAAGGCGGGACTGTGGAAGGGATGTTGCAGCAGCAGTCACAAGAAAGGACTCTCATCAAGAATGTCTTTGGTCTCCCACGTCAGTCTGTGGTTTTGGTGCCTTTTTATCAGCTCCAACAGTGAACGGTTACCGCCCATTTGATGTGTCTCGATTCTGCAGTCCTGCACTCTGATGAGGGAACTTTGAGGAGTGGGATTGTGTCTTTGGAGGTCCAACTGGAGCTCACTAATGTTCTGTGAGAACTTGTGCTTTGGAAGACGATGCACTGAAAATGGGTCAGAGGTTCCATGGTGTGTGTGGTATACAGCCCTGGAAGGTCACAGTACGTCAGGGGATGGCTCGTTCTTCAGCTCATTTTATGGCTTGTTGGTCCCACCTGCCAAAAGGAGGGAGTCGTCCTCTTCGAACTCCTCTGTAGATAAACAAATGGGGTCAGGGCAGCAGCGGCCTCCTTGCGGTTTTTGCAAGGGTTGTTTGGTATCTCAGGTCGTCTTCAGCTTTGGATCTAGTGTTCGACTTGCCTTCTGCCTTTATGAACCTATCCTTTTATTAGGATTTCCCGTTCACTTCTCTGCAAACTCTCAGTGAAGTTTACAGAAAGGGGTGGGTGATGTCCAGTCAGGACAGCCAGCCCCCAATTGGGAACTGGTTCCATTCAGGCACATTAGCAGGCAAAGAACTAGGTGACGTTTTTGTGCATAACCGAGGCTATGAATACAGTCTGTGGTAGAAAATAGCATAAATGTTGGTAGAACACATCCACTGCCACCAGCCATAACTTTAGGGTTGTCACTGTGACCAAAATGTAACAGGAGCAGAGAGAAGGGGGATATTAGGTATTCTCTCAACACTCCACATAAGGGTTGGTGTGCTAATCTCTCATACGTTAAAGTTTTAGGAAGGATACAAAGTATCCCTCTTTCCTTAAGAACAGTAGTTCCTAGGAACAATGAAAAAATGTCAACGGAGAACCCAAAGGGTCCTCAGCAACGCTGCACTTTTTTTCCTTGTGGAAGTTTTGGACTTGGGGCCCTTCTTTCCTTTGGAGACTCTAGGTTTTCCCTTGGTCTCTGTTGGGGGGGTCTCCTAAGGTTGCCTCCCTTTCTTTCCTAGTTAGCTCTTTTCTCTTCTTAGAAGGGGGACTTGTGGTGCTGGAAACTATGCCCAGAGCCGTCAAGTCATTGCCCAAGAGTACCCTAAATGTCACTTCTGACTGAACACTCAGTGATCCTAACAGTCATGCCATTAAATTTAATGATAGCTGGCAGTATTGGACACATTTGGACCAGACCTCCTTATAACTTGGAAAGCTTTTGGTAGCCTTAGCATCTTCCTCAGTTTAAGAGAAATGTTCATCTACAACAGTTATACTGGACCAATTGTCTCTAATGGTAGTGGTGTCCTGACCATTTACAAGTGCACTGCTTTATAATTCTCTTTAGTATTATCAGGAATTAAATTATATATCTCTATGTTCTGCCAGTAACTCTAGCTTGAACACCAATGGGTTCTTCAGGGTGAGGGTGAAAGCTAGCCCCTGTCATTGGTATATCCACATCATGTGTGAATGCCAAGCTGGTAGAGGGGATGCCCTTACATCTGGAATCTCCTTTCACATGGTCACCAGACCCACAAACCACATATTTTCCCAAGGTGTTTTGGAATGGGGGTTTCTGATAACCTCCCTCTGGCTTGGGCCCAGAGGTTTCACTAGCCCAATAAGGTTGTTTAGGGGGATATGTACCCTTGTTATGTCTGTGGCCCTCTTTTGATGGGGGATTTTTGGAATGCCTCTTCCCATCCTCTTTCTTGTGAGTAGCCCTGTTGGCTACCAACAAGTCAGCAGCCACTCTAGCTTCTTGGGGTCCAGTTCCTTAGTGTCAGCAAGGTGCTTTCAAGCTTTCACACACCAAAGTGGCCCACAGGTTACCGTCTCTCTTCTTGTGGTTCCTAAGCCTTATAAGGTATTGGGAAGGAGTATTTGCAAACTTGGCTATGAGAGTAGTTTTTTTTCCAACTGATAATCTTGTCTATCAGCATCATTCAACTGCATCACAGCATCACAGCCATTCTGGTCATATGGAGCCATTCTGAGGCTATAGATAACCCATGGGACAGACCCTTTTTAACATATACCTTGCACCTTACATGTAACTAAAATGTACCCAGCCAATCAAGGATATCAGTTTTAGCATCATACACAATCACCAAATCTTTGGGGAGATGAGGCTTCCTACTCCTGGAGTGGTCTGGCATAGAGAACAGACGTGGAATCAAGGGACACCCTTTTCATACCTAGCTCATGCTGCATCTCTTTTTCCCTGAGTTGCAGTTCCTTTATAATTTCTTTGTCTCTCATCTCAGACTGAATCTCCAGCTTCCTGAATTCAAATTGTATTTTCCTTTTTTCTGTCTCGAACCAGTTTAGCTGACACGTTAGATACAGGTATGCGTGAGGTCAGAGGATTGAAAGGTGGATGAAGAATCAAAATAACACCCATATCATCATCTGCCTCACTTTCTGGAAGTTGAGGGATAAGGGTTATACTTTGACCATCAATATTTTCTAGATTAATTCTGGGAGTAGGGGTTACAGGCCTAATCACAGTTTGGTAATCCAACAAGCTTTGGATTAACTCTGCTTTGTTAGTTTTTGCTATTAGGTGGCGCTGAAAACCCTACCTTTAAAGCCAAAACTATTGTCAGTAAAATAAGAGCTTTAACATAAGAGCTTGAAATAGAGGATTTGAATGTAGGATTCTAATGCTTTTCAATACAGATGACATATGAGGGTGGATTTATGTAGTTTGGCTATGTGTCCCACCCATTTAATGCCGATCTCTAAGTCTTTTCATACTGACTTTGTCAGCCATTTTGTTTTTTCCTGTAGAGTCACCATCTTGAAATGTAGTTGTTTACATTTGTATGTTGGTCTATCACATCCAAACTTAGAATGCTACATTTTATAAAAGTAACGTACAAAATTGCACCACCCTTTTGATTTTGTTCAAAAAAGGAATCATTACAAACATTTAAATAAAAAATAAAACAATGTTTAATTCATTAAGCCTGGCTAGCACGGAACATTTCTGGCATTGTTTACACTAGGTGGAATTGTTACTCACATTGTTAAAGGCCATTTGCTGCTTGCGATGTTTGTCTGCAGTGCGCAGGCTCAGGATGCTGCTTGCGCTGCTTGCCTGCAGCTCACTAGCTGGAATTCGCAGAGGCTTTTGGTTGGTATTGGGAAAATCAGAGCACCGTCCATCATGAGATCAGGTAGCAGTACTCTGTGATGTAGTTATTGTGTTTTTTATGTGTGAAATGGCAGCACAATCTTCATCTTTCCCTTCCTCAGAGGTGCTTTTTGTTATTGTCCAATTCCCTGCACCGATGATGGCAGGGTCAGTGGGCTAGGCTATTAGTGATGGAGTCACCCTCAATAAACCATTAGGGGGACTCAATCCATTTACATGTACCCTGGACTTGTTTTTATTCTGCTAGAAATGCCACTACGAGCGATTGGGGTATAGCAATGAAGGATAGAGCTCCACATTTTCATCAACTATATAGGGGGCATTTGACATACCCTGGAGTTTGATTTCCTTGGCCCACGTTAACCCTCGCAGTGTTGTGTACAAATGGGTAGAATGTATTAAATTTACATTGCCTGAGGCCAGGTTTTTGTTTATCCAAACTGCATGCTCGTTAAAGTACAGAAGGCAAGAGGGGCATAGTGCAGGGCCAGGGAAATGCAAAGTATTGAGACTTCAGAACTTGGTGCAATGGTCTGGGTAAACAGTATCTTAACATATGGCGAAGTGGGGCAGAAACGAACTGGGAACATCCGGGCTACATGTCATCTGTATGTTAGATAGTTTTGTGCCAGACTATGTCACCGAAGGTGTAGCCAGGATTGTCTAACAAGTGGGCCTGAGGATAATGTACTTAGGTCAACCACAGAGACATAAACATCTGTAAATGCACACATAGAGCTGCTTAGTGGGCATTTACAGATTTTGAGTGAACCCAACAGAGGGATGCTGACATTTTAAAATATAAAGTTGATGTGGTTCTGCAACGGTTCAAAGCCAAATCCCGTGCATATTCAAGAGTCTTCAATAACAAAAGTGAAATTGAGATTGGTATGAGCCCGACAGAGGGAGACTAATCACCAAAGGGGATCTGAGCCTGGAAAAGGGGGTTCTGGGGTGAACCATTTGTCACAAGTAAAGAAGATTGTAGTTACCAAAGGGGATATGAGCCTGGCCGAGGAGGATCCAAGGTGAAGAGTGAATCGCCCTACTTTGAAAGGAACTTTCCGTTTGAATACTCATGAAGGAACTTTTCGTTTGTTTGAAACATCAGGCCCTCTAAGTCTAAAGACATTGAGTTATCAAATACTTGGACAAAGAAGGCCCTGGTATTGGAACTGTGTTCTCGTGCCAGGGCCATCTTAAGCACTTTGGGGGCCCTGGGCACGGACATCTTTGGGGCCCCCCTCCACTAAACCAAAGGAATTAAGGGATCAAGAATACTGGTCGCGCTAACGCCCACGACCCGTCGCACTCACAACCTATAGGTTGACCTGCTGTCTCACAGCATAAGCACGTTTACTCTCTTTAAGTCCCCTTAGCCTCTTCAGCATTTCAAGACCAACATTAGCTGTATAGGAAGAGGTTACTGTTCTAGCAATACAGGATCATTTTTATCACTAGCATATAGGAAGGTATGCAGCCTATAGTATTAATGCAGGACCGTATGTAAAAGGTACAGGTAACCCAGAATAGACAGAGAACTCACATTAGCTGCCTCACAGAATGCAAAAGTGCTCATGCATGGAGGAGACCAATTTGAAGGAATAGAAAGCGACACATACCATAGCATGGATAGTGGATGCTGATTAGAAGTTACCAGGAAGGTGTCTTTATCCAGACAGACTGAGATTAGAAGTGGGATATGGTTTTCAAATAGTGTTGCCATTCAATATCAAAGGAACAAATGCCTGTGGTGTGCAATATAAATATGCTCACTATTAAAGTTTAAGCAACCCTATAGCCAGTGAAAACATTAATACGTTTTTATGAAGATCATACCATGAGAAGGAAACCACTCTGAAGGGCTGACAATTTTGAAAGGTTTAGGGAGTGGCAATATTGAGTGATTAGGCAATACAAGATTAAATGAGATGCCCAGGTTCACATATTGGTTAAGGGGTGAAGGGTTGAAGCTAGGATTTGTGCCAACTCTGCAATTCCTGCATTTGAACACTTTCTTTTCCAGTTCTTCCCATCAACTAAAATAATCTCATTTTATAAAAATGGACTTATACACAAATTACCAAACATTACCATTTTTAAACAAAATATTATAGAAGGGTGTTATGCAAAATGGGAATGGTTATAGCTTCATTCTCTTCATCAAGGGAAGTATATAAGTAACAGCATACCAATCAATGTGATTTAACACATTTAATCTGGGTTTGTCTTTTGTATTTTAAAACTTTAAATATTTCCAAACCAATGGCTTGTGACATTTACATTTATAAAAATGTGCATAAAACCTTCAACATTTACCAAATAGCAAACCGTTTTTTGTGTCAAACAAGCAGACCTTAAAATATGCTTGCCTGAGGCCTGCAACATCTGGTCCGATCTCTTCTGTCTACCAACCCTGCAACCCAAATGGCCTACATAAGGAGAAAGATCAAGTAATTGGCTAAACGATACCAGCAGCATGCAAGAAGGCAAACCTCACAGAAGACAGCACAGTAATGTGAGATATATTGGATGATTTGACCAGGATCACTGTATCGACTGCTGGAAAATCCAGGATACAAACATGAACAAGGTTGTTCTAAAGTCTTGAATTTGGAAACGTATTCACCTCTTGGACTAACAGTTTATGCCATTGTTGGAGGCGATTGCCTAGGTTTTACAACACCTCTTCTGAACAAACCAATTTCTAGACCTTCACCTTACGGATTATATGTTAGTTTTTATAGCAAACCCTATCTGGTGCAGGTACATTGCTGATAATAGCAGATGTTGTTCTGCAAAACCAAGCACATATGCAGGCAGGTTTATAAACCTCAGACATAGGAAAGGCTCAGCCAGCCTGGCTGGAATGTGATATTCTAATTTTGCATGTGAACACATATCTCTGCAATGGGTGCTTCACACATGGAGCTAACTTCTGAACCATTGTGGCACTCAATTTATCAATATGCATTTCATTGTTGTCTATTGCACATGATCAACATAATTCCCACAGGAAGGAAAGAATGCCACAGTGTTTTGCCTTAAGAAACACACAAACTATGTATACTACAGTAAACACAGAAAGCAATACATGATGAATTGATCAAGGTAGAATGTACTTGTCAAAACAGAAAGGCAATGGGTTTAGAACCTCAGCAGCACCCCATAAAATATCCTGATGTGTGCTATTTAGGAATGGTGAACAATGGAATCTTACTTCTTCAGATCAGGCAGCTTTGTGGGCCCCCCTCCAAGGTGGGGGCCCTGGGCAAGTGTCCCTTTTGCCCTCCCATACAAACGTCTCTGCCTCATGCCGAAGAAGCCAAGAGTGTGCTATGCTCGAGTGAACCGCCGTGCCCTGTGCTGAAAACATGGGACAGGGAGACCCACCGTCTGCACATCCTTATTTATTCTTTGTGAACACTTCTTTATTTTTCTTGAACATCATCCCAGACTATTTGTAAATTTCTGGTAAGGATTGGCAATAGGCGTTTTAGTATAGGCTCTTTTGACAAGACAAGACAAGACAAGGACTACATTATGATTATTTGATGGTTGTAGCTTGCTCCCATCTTAGATTTAGGTTTAGCTAGGCATTTATCACACCTTTGTTAAAAGTTCAATAAACACCCTTGAACTGTGGTCACTTGCGTCTCTCTTGCTTCCGATACCATGCCTTCCTTACAGTGGTGTCCACACCGATATATATGGCACTCTGGCAGGAACGAGAGTCGAAATGCGTACTGTAAGCGGGGTGCATCAGTCGGTGGCAAAATTACTTGCAGTGACCCGCACTAGTTGCTGGCATGTGTATTGAGGCGCCAGGTCATTTACAATGTATTGAAGGGCCCTATGTTACTTTTATGGAACTGGGGAAATCAAGAAAGAGGAGTAACACTGAATTATCTGTATAAAGACATTTCTCTAGTGTGGCTTATTCCTGTGTGGGCGTTGTGAGCCAAGCCTGGATCCAGTTTGTGGTGTGGATTTTAGAATGAAATGTAGAACATATACTGGGGGTATCTGATTAAATTTTCCCCCGTTCTTAAAGAACGAAGAGAGTACATGGGAGGGACACATCGCCATTTACAAACACACGTCATGCTGAGGCCAAAAGCAAGCTGAAGGTCAACTCTGTATTTCATCCAATCAGAGGCCAAGCATTGCACTGCCCTCTTCCGGTCTTCATCTCTTTCATTTTGCCGTTTGTTTACCCACTGTGTTTTGAGCACACGCCTGTTCAGATGGCACACACGAGAGGTCAGCAGGTGGAAAATGCAAAAAATATATAATTTCTGATATATGTGGCATACACGGGCAAGGAAAGAATATTAAGAAGGGCTCCCTTCTGTTTGAAATAGTGGGGGGATAAGCAGTGCGGGTTATAAAAACAAAAAGAATCCTCAGTATGTGGAAGGGACTGTCGTATGTATTGACCTTCCGACGTTCACGTCACAGTAGTAGTTACTTTGCTCATCCATTATGCATGAATCCTCGAGTTTTCCCACGTTTCTGGTATACGATGTTAACAATTGCATCTTAAGTAATTATCCTGGTTTGGCAGGTCGGGGCACATACTGGGTGGTTGTGTGGTAGGATGCATCCTGTTACTGTGATACTATTGTCTGCTTTCTCCGTACTCGTCATGTTGGTTTTAAGGAGAACAACACATGAGCTTTCCCAGCTGCTGACATTGGCCCTCATTACGACCCTGGCGGAATTCGGAAAACGATGGCGGAAATGCAATACCGCCATCGAATAGCGCTCGGTGCGACTATGACCCGTCACCGCAAAGTACGAAGCCTTTAGCGACACCGTAGTGAACGCCAACGCTAACTGCACCAAGCACGCGCGCGCGCGCCATGCCAAACCGTAAACACCACCATGGCGCAAGGGTACGCTAATTCCGACCCTAGCGGACATGTACCTAACGCCATCAAGCATGGCGGAATGTACCATTCCGCCATGGTGAGAAGTACGGCATCGCGAATCAACCGTAAACGGCCCCACTGAGTGCCTGTACACCGCTCCCTGCCCACATAGTACAACTCCCCGTAGGTGCAATGAAGTCACAATGCAACCATTGAAATGTACAAGTCACCCATGCATGCCAACGAACAAATGAAACACAAGAGGGGCCAATGGGAGCTGCAGGGCACAGATGGCACGAATACAGAAGCCATCCCAATGGACATGACCACAGTCCCCCACCAAGAAACGCACGCAAACACAGGCACCTGTGACCAGCAATATTCCGAAATTCACATCATTCCACCAGTCCACCTGGCTGACCGGCATCTGTTACACAAAACCCAATCCCCCGCCCCTGAGCATGACAACATTCAAACAGTCATATTGGCAGCCCCCATCCCTGACCTCACGGGCTTCGTAGGCAAACACGCCCAGTACAGTACCACGCAACTAAACTCCGAAGCTGGAACCCAATGCAGATCTCCTCACAATACATCGCTCCCCAAATAGGAATATGCCACATCACTTGCAAAGAAGAACGCTACGCGGGCCAAATCAGAATAGAAATTTAATGCACAACAAAATCACCAAGCCCATACAGCCATCAGGCCATGAACTCCAAAACACATTTCACCATTGTGGGCTGCATCCGCAAGAAATGACCAGCCACTACTTGTGTGACGCCCTGTTCCATCATGGTACACAGAGCCACATTCACGTACGAAAAGGCAACATGGAAGCGCACACAACCGCAGGGCCGTCCCAATGGGGAGGCACTAGTCCAGCTGAAAGGCCGAAATGTTGCTCCGAGCCACCAGTACTGCGTAAGGGCATGTGGCCCATTGGCGATCGTCCCATAAGATCGTAATGCTGCTCCACTGATTAACACGAAGCAGCAGGTGTCGGGAGTAAAACCCATCTGCAGGAGTGGCATACAGATGGCAGTGGCAAAAGGGGAGGAGATACCTGTCAACCAAAAGAAAAGAAAAAGAACAGAATGGCCATCAGAACTACATTCGAACAACTCACTTCAATGATCACACGAAATCCACAGCCATATGCATGCTAGCCCACTCCAAAGGTTCATCACCACCCAAAAACCACTTGCGACTCATAACTATCTATATCGAGGTGTAAACACCATCACAAACGAGTGTACCTGTGCATGCGTCTGTCAAAACAGAATCCATCAGATGGGATTGGTAACGTGCATGGACACAAGTGTCTGAGGGCGCGTCGAGACAGGGAGGGCTCAACAAGGCCAGATAGACGATGGTCCCACTATGGCAGCCCTGCATCACATAGCGTAGGGGAGGCGGATAGATTCCAAGAAGCCCTGTACATGGCAAACTCTGTATCAAATCACCTGCCCATGCATCCATTCATCATTCCCTCATCCCGGGATTAAAACGCCTGAATATTTACTCACATAACATTAGAAATATCCATTGAGTCTGTGCGTTATGCAGCCTGCAAAATCCACAGTGCCCCAGCCCGTAATTCCAGTGTTGTGAAGTAACATGTATTTGGGAACGTCCGGCCTCATCGCCCATGTCGCTATTGCGCATCCCAAACCATTCATATCAATCATTGCATCCTCGCCATGGCCCCTGTCCCAAGGACATTGAACAATAGTACGTTATATTTGCAGTCAGACCTGTGGGCATTTCCTCGCCGCTAGCTGAAAACCGAAAGCGCCGCCCTTCGAATTCCTCATTTGCAACATCACGTCGAAGAGGCATCTGTGGCCGTTTGAAATCACTAATTAATCCATCGAGCGCGGCTGTGTGTGAAAATGGCAACTGCCTTCACCCACAAATGGGACGCCCCGCCCGTCGTTGCAACTCGGTACAGTGATGCATGAGGGTCCACCGTTACTCGAGTACTACGTTCCACTGACCCTTCACAAGTCTGTTCGCGACTGCACAGATAGTATGTGAAACAATGGGACCACAGCAGAATGAACATATCAACCAATGTTACACGGCCATCGGGTACAAATACATGATTGCAATAGCAAGATGCCATTCCCCGAATTGCAGCGTTGTGTGCGGGACGTGCTCGGCCAAAGGGGAGAGCAGTTTGCACAGGTGGAATGAATCACCACAGGTGGAGGCCATACAGCCTGAAAACACATAAATTGCACAGCCAGTCTCCTCCCACAACCACACCGAAATGCTACCGGCAGGACTCGCGATGTTGGCCCTGGGGGACATGATAGCACTGCAAGTACTCCAACTCCAAGAAGAAGACGAACACCAACTACAACCGGCCGCACGGAGGAGACGCAGGAGGAGGAGGAGGGCAAGGCAGGGCCAGCAAGGGCCGCCAGCACAGCCACTACCACCACGCAGGCAGCCCGCAATCCCACGCCTCCGAGCACATCCGTTCAACCTCACTGATGAGCAGATCCACACCCTCTACCGTCTGGACCGGGACACCATAGCCGCCATTGTGGACATGACACAGGCTGACCTTGTCAGCATGATAGATAGCCCAACCGCCATCCCACCCCTACTGAAGGTGGTGTCTGTACTCCACTTCCTGGCCACAGGCACCTACCAGCACACAGTCGGACAGTTGCATGGCATTTCTCAGCCACTGTTCTCACGGACACTATTGCAAGTGCTCGATGCCCTCCTGCAGCACGCAGACGACTACATCTCCCTACCACGCTCGGAGCAGGAAATTACCAACACAAAAGTGGGATTCCATGCACTTGCCGGCATACCGGGTTGCATTGGTGCCATCGACTGCACCCATGTGGAATTGGTCGTCCCACATGCCATGGAGGCCCAGTACCGCAACCGAAAACAATTTCATTCTCTGAATGTACAAATGGTGTGTGACTCCAACAGGATCATTACACATTGTTGTGCCAGATTCCCTGGATCAACCCATGATTCTATGGTCTTGAGGAACTCTACAATACCACGCTACATGGAGCGACACGCAGGGAACAGATCCTGGCTACTCGGTGAGTCTCATTACATGCATGATAATGTGGGGTATGTGATTCGGCAATGACCTGGCAGGAAGGGGGGGGTGTGCGTACGTAGCAATGGCATTCCACATCATACGTTTATCGTCCACATACAGGTGATGCTGGATATCCACTGAAGAGATGGCTCCTCACACCAGTCCGGAACCCACGGGACCAGCATGAGGAGGACTACAACCATGCCCACTCACGTACCCGTGTAGTCATTGAACAGGCATTCGGCCTACTGAAGGGTTGTTTCCGCTGCCTCAGCAGGTCTGGCGGGGCACTCCTGTACCGCCATGTGAAGGTTGCAAAGATGGTGATGGCATGTGTCATGCTCCACAACATGTGCGTACGTAGAAATGTGCCCATGCCCCCTGACGCAGAACTGCAAGCACCTGATGATGGTCATGATGAGGGTGGGGATGTGGCAGCACCTCAAGGAGTCTGCGAGGCACCGGAGGGCCGTGACATTCGTCAGCATCTCATTGATGTATGCTTCTAGCACTCACGCCTGGTGGCTGATACATGGACACGGGACTCGTGCGTGTGTGTCTGGGACATGCACAATATGGACTGTACGCCTATGATGGCCTAGTACACAAAGATCAATGTCCACACATCTCATTGGTTGATCGTGCACTGTTTATGGCATATGTGATATCATGTTGTACACCCTATCGACCCGCCACCCAAGTGAGCCCAACACACCCCCTCCACCCTCCTACCTCCCCCCCGAACACCAGTGTCCACAGATGCTCATTGTCAGTGGGCAGTCGCTATTGCAAGCCCCCTCTGCGGGTATCAGGGGCACCCCTGCCTGTGGAGCGCAGGTTCCTCCCAGATCTACGTTGGGGGCTGCCCTGGACGGAACTTGCAACGGATGATGTCTCTGCCTGCTCACGTCCATGCATGTCCCTAAGGGTTTGCGAGAGCTCAGTGAGCACACGGCGCACTGCGGCAAGTTCGGCACATACGTCCTTGGACGTCGCATGCAGTTCCCCCCTCAGGCTCTCGGTGCTTCTCTCCATTTGGACTCCCAGGCTCTCGGTGCTTCTCTCCATTTGTGCCCTTAGTGTCTCTGTACCTCTCTCCATTTCTGCCCTGAGTGTCTCAGTTGATGTTTCTATGTCTGCCTTAGTGCCCCCACATTCATCGGCATGGTCCTTGAGGAGCGTGGCCAGTTGCTGCTGTTGCACGATTAACTGGTCGAGGGACTGTTGCCTCTGCTGGGCCATGGCCATTTGCGGGGGTGTCACAGAGGGGCTGTTCACCTCATGTTGCCTTGCCACAGGGCTTGTGGGGGATGGCCAGTCGTCGTCTTGTGGGTGCCCCTGCGTGGTATCCTCATGTTGTACGGGATGGGACAGACAGGGGGATTGGGACAGGTCATGGATGGATCTGACTTCGACATCCCCGTCTTCTGTGTCGGAGCATGCTGCCATCAATGGGGTGTCACCTATGGTGCTGCTGCCACCAGAGGCAGTGCCTTCTGTGGCATCCGTTGGGGGGACCTGTGGTGGTGGTGGTGTGGGCATGCTGGCTGCTGGGGTGCCTGTTGATGTTCCCTCCTCTGTACTGCCACCTGATTTGTGCTGCTGCCGTGTCTTGATGCGTGCAGCTGAGGTGGAGGGTCTTTGGCCGTTGGTCTTGGCCCTCTTTGCAGGTGTGCTGGTAGGGGTGTCCTGAAGCTCGTCGTTTGGATCGGACCCTGTGGTGGAGTAAAGGAGGGCGAGGGTTATTGATGGGTCTGTGGGAATTGGAATGGCATTCTATCACATGCATTGGGGTGGTACCTGAGGGTGATTTGGGTCGGGGCCTTGGAGGTGCTTTCATTTGTGTTTGGAGTGAGGGTGCAGTTGTTTGGCAGCCTGCAGTTAGGGTGTGCCTGCTGCACGTGTAGTGCGTGTTTTAGGGGTTTTTAATTATTTATGTATTTATTGTGGGTTTTAACGTGCGCTATCAGGCCGATGTGTGTGGACGTTCTCCTGGACATGTGTTTCTGTTGCACTATGTGGACACATGGTACTTCACATGGATGGACTTTGTGGATTTGGCATTGTTTTATCTGGCCCACCTACCTGAATCTTCGGATGTCTGCACTCCTTTCTCCATCCCTCCGACTCCCTCTATGCTCTCCATTCCGATGGTGGAGGCACAGATTTCTTCCCAGGGGGTCAACTTGATGGGTGATTCAGGACCTCCCCCGGTGGCTGTGGCAATGTTGCGGTTGGCAGAGAGTATGCTGCGGACGCGTATCCGCAGGTCGTCCCATCGCTTTCGGCATTGCTGTGGGGTGCGGGGTGCGGTCCCCACCGCACTTACCCGCTGTGCCACCAGAGCCCATATGGCCTTCTTGTTTGCAAGTGCCGTCCTGGTCATTTGTGTGCAGAAGACGACGGCAGCATTCTCCTGGAGGGTCTCTGTTAGCACGGTGAGTTCCTCACGGGAGAAGTGGACCTGCCGCTTGCGGTCGCACGCTTTCTTCGCTACTTTTCCCATTTTTCTTGGTTTCGCTAGGGTGGATGACGGGTTGGGGTGTGTCTCAGGGTAGTGTTTTTAGTGGTTGTGTGGTTTTAGTGGTTTTATAGGTGTACGGCGGGATGTTTCCCGTTCCGGGCCCATGTTTTTACTTCCGTTTCCGTATATTTACGGTCACCGTACTTTCCGGTAGGCGCACACTGCGGTGTCCGCTGTGATGGGTGGCGGTATTGCACCTAGGGCGCCGTACGGCGGCGGTGTGGGCCGTTTTGGGGTCATTTCCGCCATCGCGGACTTTGCACTTCCGCCATGCCGTGGTGCTCGTGCCCGATGGGTCGGAATGGGCCGCACTTTGCTCCTTCGTGCAATGGCGGAAACGCTATTTACGCTGTGGCGGTCCGGTCAGTCACTTTCCGCCAGGGTCGTAATGAGGGCCATTGTAATTTACAAGCAGGTCGTTCGGGAGTTTCAGGTTCAGGCTTGGAAAGGAAATGGAACCCCCTCCTCCCCCATTCTCTCATAGTCTACATTATTGGGCTTGCTCTATTAACCTATACCAGTGTGTGGTTTGGGATTAATTGCTAGTGGTATGTACTGGATGTGTTAAACGTTAACGTTTGCTAATCGAAGATAAACTAACCAGGGGGTATTGTGCACCTTGGGTACGCAAACAAAATTCCTAAATTGGCGGGAGTTGACTTTTCAAACAGACAGATATTATTTTCAGTGTGTGAATGGTTGTTGCGATGTTGGCTGTGTGAAGGGTTGCTGCTATGCTGGCCAGGAGTGCATTGCAACAGACCGGTCTTGTAAATACGAGGGGCAGTGTGGGCTTCACAATTGTGTTAAAGACAAATGGGGAAAGGCATTGTATGTTTTCAGAAGCATAACCTTAGGTATAGTATGTATGAGTGCAGCTAACTATTGTAATTTATTATTGAGGGTCAATAACAAGGTATCAGTTGATGATTTTTGCGAATGGACTTGTGGTTCTCTTGGGGGATTTAGCGGGTTTGAGGGAGACCAATTACCTGTAATGTTGATGGTGCATCTTCCATTTTGTTTTGAAATCTGTTTCTGTATAAGAGGGAGTTTGAAGGTTGCTGCTTGCAAAACTTTTATTTAGATTAGGGATAGTTTAGGTTGAGCACCTGTTTAACATTCACACACAAATGTCTTTAGTTAGTTACTAAAAATCCATGGTTTGAAGGTTTTCTAACCTATTTCTGAAGGCACACATGTGTGCGGCTGCAGCTCCCGGAAGAGGACACAAGTGGGTTCAGTCCGAGGATATCTGAAGAGGAGAGAAAGTCTGAAAAGGAAGAGGGGAATGAAGGGGGAATAACAAGAGGGAGAAGAGAAAGGAGGAAAATAAGCTTCCCCTATTTTCAGTGAATGAACCCCATATAAAATGCAAATATACCTGTTAACTCTGTAAATGTTAGCAGTGACAATGGTAGGATTTTTGTCTTGTTCAAATGTTTTATGAGGGCACAAAGTGTAGATGATGACCACACATACATGCAATGTTGCGGATTCAATGTGGCTTTACTGGGATAATGCAAATTATGCATTCATGAGGTTTTTAAAATGTTGAAAATGATAAAAGTGCAGATATACCTGTTGATATCTAAAGTATGGCATCAGGTGTAATGTTTATGAATGTGGGGAAGTTTGACACTGAGACAGTCTCCAAAGTAGGTACCCAGCTCCAGGCACAGAGTGACTGTATGTTGTGGGTACACCCATGGGGTGGGACCTCGGTGAATAGAGTGTGTGACCAATATCCATTCCATGTTATGGGTGTCTGGTTTCTGTGTGTGTAACACAATGAATGAGACAGCCCTGCCTGAAACTGATATGAATGCAGTGTGGTTTACTGAAAAGCTGAGTGCTTGCCCCGATCCACATTCCTTGTTATGGGTGTCTGGGTGGAAGTGAATAGCCTGAATGCCTGTGAGCCTGATTGGCTGCCTGCCTTCATAAATGCCCTTCTGTGTGATTGGCTGACTGAGCCTGGCTCCGCCAAAGTGAATAAGGGCCAGATGTGTATATATGGGGAACTCTCTTCCCTATTTGTTTAGAAGCTGAAGCTGAAACTTCAAGCTGCTTATCCTTGAAGCACAGCTGGAAGAAGAAGAATTGCTGCTTCTTTCCTTTGACAAAATCTAAAAGCTGTTGAGTCTGTCGAGGACTGATCCGAGAGAGTACCGGGATAGGAGACCTCACCCCGAACAAGAGGGAACATCAAGCAAAAGATGATTTTCATCAATGTACCCTGAAAGGCTGTGGACCGAGAGCCTTGAAGTAAAGCACCAGGACCTCAAGGCCATCAATGTCCGTTGCTGTCGACAGGGGTTTGGAGGATTTCCGTAACCCATGGTAGCTAGTCGAGTCGTGTTGCCCAGAAGCTGGGACAGCTTGATGCCGTGCTGCTCGAAGACCAGAGCTGCAATGCTCCACCTATGCCTAAGAACATTTGAATGAAGGGCTCCCTTGCCATCACTATCGACCACTTTGTCCTGCCGGAGAAAGTCGAGGTTGTCGGCTACTGAGGAAAGCTCGCCATTGGGTATCCCGCCACGCGAAGTAGACAAAGATGTCCCAAGGACACTGATGGAGTGAAGATCCAAAGTCTAGTCCGTCGTCGACCGATCGCCAAAGCTATTGTGAGGTACGTGCTGCGGCTGCAGCCCCAACAGGCCCAGTGACTGCCAAAGCATCTTCCAACACCCGATGCCCGCTGCTAGGCCTACATCCATCACTGAGTCTTCTTTGTGGCACCAAACTCTTTGCACCGAGTTGGACCACATGTCTCATCTTCACAGGACTACCAAGATCGATCGTCGAAGAGCACCGCGAAGGTCAAAGCTGCAGTCTCGATGCAAGTGTTCACTTTTTTTCGAGGAATCTCAAAGCCCTGTGGCTCCTGCTTTAAAGGGAGTCCACTCTCAAGAGATCCATCGATGATCCATTTAAGAAACTCATCTATCTCAGGTAGATTGGGGTAGTTGAGCTTTTTGACCAGGAAATAAGACTATTTAAACATTAACAGACTGGGCTTGTTAATACTCTTTATTACAGGTTGCCCAGGTGGGGGGTTCCTCACCCAGAACTGCATCTAGATAGCTGGAGAAAGCATTCTGCCATTGTTTAACCTAATTTGCTTTCCTTCCAATTATCTATGCTGTTACACATTGCTGCATGATTTGTATGCCATTATACCTGTCAGCAGTTGATGCATTTTAAAGGAATCAATAGGTAAGAGTGGTACCACACAGACGTTGTATATATTTGCTATATGAGAATTGCCAGAGTACAAAATGTGCCATTAAATGATGTATATATCTTGAACCTTATTTTTATATAACGAACTGTGTTAGCACATAACATAGTGTGTGGACCTTCCTTTGTGGGGGCTTGGTGACTACACTGTACTTAAGAACCAGCCCACATCACCTCATGAGAGCGTGAGCCTTGGTTGCTCATCCATGTCTACCATATAGAGAACCTTGGCTGGGGTGCTCTGTGCATCTACT
This sequence comes from Ambystoma mexicanum, assembly GCF_040938575.1. Lineage (NCBI taxonomy): Eukaryota > Metazoa > Chordata > Amphibia > Caudata > Ambystomatidae > Ambystoma > Ambystoma mexicanum. The sequence continues at coordinate 1,177,593,065 of NC_090935.1, read as the reverse complement.
CTACCATATAGAGAGCAGGAGTACAGATAACCCCACCCAGTCTTTACAGATCCGAAACGAGAAAGTTTGTCGCCCCTGATACCTACGAGGGTAAAGACTTCCAAATACATACATGTGCTCTTGTGCTGGTTGAGTATTTAGGTGGCTAGTTTCTGGTGATCGATTAATTTCCTCTCTTTGCCTGTGGCTGGTTGGGCAATACCTGTGCTTAAAGGCTGATTATGGTTGGCTTCATGAATAGGGTTATCACAGTATGTGCTCAGGAGGCCATTGGCAAGCAAATGCACATTTAAAGAAGAACAGGCTTTGCTTTGGGAAGACTAATGCCCTGCAGAGAATATCTGCATATTAGCACCACTAATATCATGCAGCAGGGATATATATGCCTCCGTACAGCAAACCCAAGAAAGAAAGATATTTGTAAGATATTGATGTATAAAAGGTTTGTTTGTGAATGAAGGCAGGGAGATTTCTGTGCTGACTAGAGGAGGGCAGTAATAGCAGGGACAGTTCAGAGTTGCACAAGATGCACATTTGTGGGTTCCCATGATGTGTGGCTTGGCTAATCACCCATTGCCTGGGGCCACCTGCCCTTCCTTAGACCTATGCCCAGAGCTCTCGGGGTCACTGTTGCAGGGGACTTCCCGTACTAGTAGAGGCACAAATGAAAGTCTGTTGGAGAAATTCAAAGCAGGTAAATGGGATGGTAAGACACTGCCATTGTAAGAAGGCAGCAGTAAACTCAAGTGTGGGAGAGCATTGCAAAAGCACAGCCTTAGAAATCGCCTTAAGAGTATGGGTGGGGGTGGAGAATTGCAGGGTGGAAGGTGTCTAAAAACAAACACTTATTGCAGATATGCTTGGAATTGCTGGGTATGTATGGCCCAGCATTTATTGAATTACTGCCTATAAAGTTAAAATGCAATCAACTGTTAACACACAAAATATTGGCTTTGCCAATGTGTGTTTCCTTTAGTACCAAGACATGTATCCTTACACATTTCTTTCAGTTTTCCAACAGTAAGAGATATATGAGCTTTTGCCTTATAGTTTTCCATAGCTGCATTGATTTATTGATATTGATATTTTATTTGTAACGCGCTCCTGCACAAGTTTTCCGAGCACGACGAGGAAAGGGAGGGGAACAAGAGAGAACAAAAATAACAATCTTACTAGGCTCAGTGACATTGAAAATGCGCAAGTGCATGGGGGAGGGAAAAGTGAGAAGTGCATGGAAGGGGGAGAAGTGGAAAGTGCTGAGCAAAGGAATTCAGATACATAATAAATAAACACATAAATAATAAAAAGCAACAAGCATTGATAGTGCAGGCAGCAAGTGGTAAGTGCTGGGTTTACGGCAACAGACAGGTTATGTCTGGGAAATGCAGAAAAAAGGGGGGCACTGTATGGTTACAGATACAGACCCCAGTGCAAGTGATGGCTAGGAGGCAGTGCGGGTGGGTGGCAGGGTGAGCAGGTGCCTGGGCCGTGAATTCAGAGGGTAAGCCAGGTGCATGATGCCAAGAGAGAGCAGATTTAGTACTTTACGGTATAGTAGCCTTGAGGATGGATTCTTTGAAATACAATACAACCAGGAGTCAATGTAATCCAACCTACACAAATCCCACCAGCTGTAACACCAGTTTTAGGGGAGTTATCCTAAAGTCCTACTTGGAGGTAAGACTTCAGTAAGCTATCCTAGTGGTTTTTAGACCCCCAGACAGACAGACAGAGATGAGTGAGAGAGAAGAGATGGCTGAGGGTAGCCTGAAAATGAGCTGAGTGTCATCCGCATAACACTGGAAGTTGGGGCAGAGCGCGGCAATGCAGTGGGCAAGAAGTACCAAGGCCTAGAATAATAGATGTGTGGAGAGGGGAAAGTAGTAGTAGAGTGGAAATGGGAGAGTAGTAGTACAGTGGAGAGGAGTGAGAAAGAGAAAGAGAGTAGCAGGGAGTAAGACTGGAGGGTTGAGGTAGATAATGAAGAAAGGAACATCAAAGTGTTAGAGGAGGCATTGTCTGAGATAGCGAGGAGAGAGGGTGGGTGGAGTAGGAGTGATGAGAGTAGGAAGATGAAATGAAGAGTGACACAGTGACATAGGGAGAGTAACATAAGAGCGTGGACGGATAGGACTAAGTGGAGCCTGAGTGGCTGAAGTGTCTGGAAGTCATAATCCCTTATGTTACATCAGTTTGGAGAACTTAGAATAGGGACCACCTAAATTGTCCCCAAAGGGTGCTTCAAACAGATACAGTGTTTGCCTGTAGGCCATCACCTTTAGCTAGCCAGTTTTTAGATAGTAGAACTTACTGATCTCTAATGACAATCCCTCCCGGACTTGAGGGATGCCTGGCTTAGGGAGGGAACAGCCTTCACTAGATGAGATAGAGATGGACGCACCTTAGCGAGCCCCTTTTCTGAAAATCAAAACCCTTGAACTGTTCTGGACACACCAACTTGAGTGAGTTGGCGTATTCTTGAGACCATCTGTGACAACAGCATCCAGCATACCCAATGCAAGACTGTGGAAGCAAACTGACGGTGGCCTTGCTTGCATGGCCCACTGAGCATGCGCTGCTGGAATACTCACACATTGGGAAATTATGGTTTCTCTTGAAACATGGCAAGACTCACGTGTGCTCCCCTAGCTGCTCGCTGGAGCAAAGGGAGCATTCAGGTTTATCTGGGCATTCCTTCATCTCTTTCATTATGCACGGTCGGTCCGCACCCTGTCCCCCATTGTGCACATGCCACCTCTAATTAATGAACACAGATAAGTGGTTAATTGACTAATAAGTGGGCACATGGTGTCTGAGTTAAATTTGCCAGTTGTTTAAAAAGAAACCACACTGCTACTTTCCAAAGTAGAGAATGTCTTCACATCATGTAATATTCTAGGACTGTAAGTGCCCTCTGGCGACAACATGCATCTGAAAAGACTTGTAAATTGTTACATCTATAGCCCTGTTTTCAGGATAGTAAGAGTTAAACATGCACATTTACATGCAGTTCAGCCTGATTTACAGAGGACTCTAGAAAATGCAAGGTCTTTTTGGAATCTGTCAGTAGCTTGTTTCTCTTGCATCTCAAATACCCCCTTTTTCAGTCTGAACTCATTGCGAAATAGGAGGGTAATTGCCCCTAAAGTCAGACTCAGGGCGGTATGGATTTTCCAAAACAAATCAATAAGTTCTGTGGGCTGTTTCTCCCCTACTCTTTCCTACTTAGTTGGTACTGGGCAATTACTAAATTGTGCCTCTTCCCAAATGTCGCAGCCCTCCAACGCCTGATCTGGGGGTCTATCACACTGAGGATGCAACAGAAAACTTTAGACACAACGATGATTCAACCCCTTTATTGTTCCATATGTGGAGGGTTGTAGTCGTTTCTGCAGAGTCTATAGGTAAACCACCTAAAACACACAGGGAAGGCCCCATGGTTAATAGTGTTGGGATGGTGGAGTATATACAAGTAGTGCATTGCATTACTCCACTCAGAGAGGGCCGATCTAGTCCACTGTCCAGTTCCCTTGTCTAACCAGAAATATCTCAGATTATTCACATTCTAGAAGCATCCTTCAGTTCATGCTCAGTATTAGGGTATATTAAACACATCAGCATTTTTCTTTCGTTACCTTGACAGTTGTTCCAACAGATGAGTCACCCTACTGGCATCTTTAGTAACACAAACACTGAATCCAGAGTAGGACTCTGCTTGATCTAGGGGACACCTTTAGCAGGTAAGAGCAAGAACATTTCCCCTGATGGATGCCAGGATGTTTTTTCACACGTCGCTGGTCACTTTGCTTGCCCTGAGCCTACACCAGGTTTTTCTCCAGTTCTCTAGATGCTTTTCTCTGAAAGCTCTGGTGGTCTTAGGGCTGCCACCATGATCTGGGTTTTTGTCCCTAGCAGGCTAACCAAATGATGCTCCTTTCCATTGGCCTCTTGCTGTTTCCAGGATGTGGTTCCAAGTCCCTATGAAGCTGCTTGCACAAATCTCTCTTGGATGTCTCAACTCTCACATGGACTTGTCTAGCTGGCTCATTCATCTACTCTTCTGCCACCATGAGCTGAGAGCTCAAATATGATAGCCAGACAGTCCTTTTGTTCAGCTGCCCCCATTGATTGTGATTGTGTCCTCTCACTGATATTTCTACTGAACCTCATGCATGTAACTGTCTCACTTTCACTTGCTCCCAAGCATGTCTTCCCCTTAACTCCTGTCCTTGTTATACTCTGGGGCCTCTCTGCCTTTGGGTTGCAAGGCGCTGGTAGATTTCAGTTTGACCAGCAAGCTTGCCGTATGTACTATATTCCTAAGAAAACCATCCTCAGACTGATGTTTGCATGTTTCTGCCGCCTGATACTGCTCTGCCCTTAGTAGTTTATAGTGAGAGACCCTCTTTACCCTGTATGTAATAGAGCTCATAATTGTCTATCTCAGGAGGCCTTCCTGCTCATTGTAGGTTTGGAGTGGGGAGGCTGAGGGAACTCTGAGGCTTTCACCAAATCCCACTTCCAGGATTCTCTTCAGTTAGCGGGTGGCTTCCTATGGCTCCCAGATGCCTCCAGTCTTACTCCATGACCACCCCATAAATAATGCTGTCACAGGGCTCACAATTAGCAGGACATGGGGGACATCAGCCTGCTGACCTTCATTATTAGGGGTAATATAAAATGAGCAAGTACATTGTATGTCATCCAAATTATTTCCTGTGACAAATTGGATTATCTAAAATTATTTTCTGTATCTTGAATCCTAGTGTTTCCATGGTGGCTTTGGGTAATGACCATTCCATAACAAGTCCCAAGCAGTCACTTATTAATTTGGCTGCAGAGAAGGTAGATCCTGAAGCACTATATCTTAAGGGAATTACATTAGATCTTGAATTGTATCAATTAGTACAGGGCCCTACGCATAAACTGGGCAATACACTGGATTTGATCTTTGTCAGTGTATCCTTACTTAATCTCCTATCAATTGAACCAGTTCTTTGGTCAGATCATTTTTTAATTACTTGCCTATTTAAGGACTTTGGACTTCCTGCTAAGTCCCTACCACCGAAAGTCTGGTTTCGTTCCTGGCGTAATGCTGATCTCCAAGGCCTCACTTCATTAGTAACCACTAAGTGCCCGTTCCCGCTTACCTCCCTTTCACTGCTATCTCATGTCCTATGCGAGACTGCAGATAAGATAGCCCCACTGAGATTCGTTCAGCCATGCATATTGCCCTCAGAGCCTTGGTTCTCTGACCAACTTAAAGCTGTCAAGCTGAAAGTCAGACAGGCTGAACGGAAGTTGCATAAAACATATGACCCCTCTCTTAAAGATGCCTATAAGGCGTGTTCTGCCACGTACCATGCCGGCATTAAAGCAGCGAAAACTCAGTATCTCTCCCAGAAAATCGAGATGCCCTATGTCAACCCAAAGCCCTATTCTCCGTTGTTAAATCACTTTCTTCATCCACCACACTTTCTGCAAAGGTTATACCTACGCAAGAACTATGTGATAGCCTATCCCAATTTTTCATAACTAAAATTGGAGATATTAGGCGGAATATCAAGATTTCGGCTGCCACTTCATTGAATGATATAGATGGCTCTGCACCCCCTACACCTTCAGTGGGCTCTAAAGAGTGGTCTTCTTTTCCCATGTTCTCGGAGGAAACAGTCCTAACGGCGATCCAAAAGATCAAACCATGTTCCCCTTCTGACGCCATCCTAGTGGATATCATGAAAAAAATCGCCCCTGATCACCTGTCATTACTCACTGTTGCAGTGAATAATTCATGCCAATCGGGAATAGTCCAACTTCAACTAAAAGCGGCCAGAGTTGTCCCTCTTTTAAAGAAGCCATCACTTGACCCTACTGTATTGGCTAACTTCCGTCCGATTTCCCTTCTTCCTTTTCTTACAAAACTTCTTGAGGCTCTGGTATCACCCATTCGATCATCATTTCTTGAATCCTCACACCTCCTTGACCCTACGCAGTTTGGCTTTAGACCAGGCCCAGAGAGTGTACTGGTCTCTGTCCAGGACGACATGGCCAGGCTGGTGGACTGAGGTGGGGTTGGTGCTCTGATTTTTTTAGATCTTTCAGCAGCATTCGACACAGTTGACCACCCCATTCTGTTGTCTCGGCTGGCCCAGATAGGTATATCTGGCCAGGTACTAGCTTGGTTCACGTCGTTCCTGGCAGATCGGACTCAGACTCTCTCCATTCCACCCTTCCTATCTGCTCCTTGCCATCTTAGCTGTGGTGTTCCGTGGGGGTCATCTCTGTTTTCGATTCTATTTACCATTTATATTTGGGCACTTGTGTGTCTCATCCACTCCTACGGTGCCAGGTGTTACTCCTACGCCGATGACACTCAGATCCTGATCCGGTTAGATCTCGATCAGGCTGAGATTCCGTCGCACCTACAGGAATGCCTGACTACCGTGGGAACATGGATGAACCTCAATTGGCTCAAATTGAACAGAGACAAGACGGAGGTGTTGGTAGTGGGGTGTCCCCCTGATCCCTCATTCTGCGTGTCCTCTTTTTGGCCTACCTCCCTTGGTGTCCTTCCCTCCCCTGTGGGCAAGGTTAAAATCTGGGTGTTATTCTCTCAGCTTCCTTGTCTATGGACAACCAAGTTGCTGCTGTTTCCCAAGTGGGACACTTTCAGCTGAAAGTGTTAAAGAGGCTTCTCGCTTTGATTCCTGCTCCTCTTCGCCAACCAGTGGTAGCAGCCTTGATACTATCATGGCTGGACTACTGCAACTCACTCTATCTGGCCCAGCCAAAGGGTCTCATCCATCGACTACAACGTCTCCAGAATATGGCGGCCCGGGTGGTGACCGGCACCCCTTACGGAGCACAAATATCCCCGGTGCTACCTTCACTGCACTGGCTCCCTGTTAACCAGCGCATTTGTTTCAAGGCACTGTGCATCATCCATCGCCCTATACATGATAAGGGCGCTGAGTTCCTGCAAACTAAATACTCATGCTACTGCCCTACTCATTAGCTACGTTCAGCCTCCGCTAACCTGCTTACTGTACCCCCTTACCATCGTATGAGGATCAGAGGCAGGGCTTTATCTATAGTTGGAGCTAGACTGTGAAACAAACTACCTCCCTCAATAAAGAAACTTTCTAGTCATCTGGCTTTTAGGAAAGCAATTAATACAATTCCTTTTTATCAAGTTTTATGTCTACTCTGTTAGTAGCTCTGCTGTGGATGTGTGCCCGTCTCTACAGTGCCAAGAACCTTTGGTGATTGTGTGCTTAAGAAATGACAATAACATAACATAACATTCTTATCATGTACTTAAACAGCCTGAAAATAATGCATCACATTCAATATGTTGTGTCTTTATGGCCAGACCATTCCATAGCCCCAAGAAGAATTGGTCATACAATATTTTTCATATACTTCGACTCAGACAAGTCCTACAAAACATGTTAATACCTTGAAACCTTAACTATACAAGCTAGATAACCACTGAAGTATGACATATTCCCTCAATTTGAAGACTTCTGATTCCAGAAATATGTTGTTGCTCCCCTTGGGCTGATTTCAGTAAACACTGCCTTGTGTTGTACCTGTGGGCTCTCACTACTCTGGGGCCTCACTCTCTGGGCCACAACCGGCTTGTTGTTATGGTGTCCTGGGTACTTGGGAAGGTTGATACTTAGCCCAACACTATAAAAATGGAGCTTGTTTTGTCTTCTGAACCTTGGAGACTGTCATCTGTTAGCTGCAATGTCTATCTTATTGGGGCACGCTGGCTTGCTGTATATCCTCATGTATTCATGGAGAATTGTCTTTGTTGTTGAGCACCTGGATGGCCACCTCCACTATTTCAAAACCCTGCACCTATCCATGAAAACATTTCAGGCAGTTACCTCAGATCACATGTCTGACAGGGACTGGTAGGTGTTTCTTTAAATGACTTGAGGTATTTCTCAGCTCTTCTTACCAACGTTCAAAACCCAAATTGCTTCTTTAATTTCATTAATTTATACTTAATCATCCCGGTTATTTATGTGTTATGGTTGTGGCACCGTTTTCGGTTGCTATGCTAGTGTTCCCATTTTAGGATGTTTTAGGAGAAAAGCTGTTGCTCATTTTATTAAGTCTGGCTGTGATATTGCTCTTCTGTCTTCAAGTCATTGTTCAGCAGTCTCTAGATGAACATCAGGTGTGTGTAATCATGTGTGTTGCAACACTTATGTTACCGAGTTTGATGCTGTTTCTATGGGCCTCATTACGAGTAGGGCGGTAAGGGATACCGGGCACCGGTAAGGAGACCGGTGCCGGTAATCCCCTACCGCCCTATTCCGAGGTCCCTTGGCGGGGACCGTAAGGAACGTGTGGTCAGACCACACGTCCCTTACGGGTCCCGCTAAGGGACCAGGGCGCTAATAACGGGCTTGCACATTGTGAGTCCGTTATTAGCGCCCTCACCATTCCCATTGAGCCCTATGGGGCCATGGCTGCCTTCCCACATATGGAGATTGAACAGATGGTAGGGCTAAAGGTAGGACTAAAGGCCTTCTTAAAGCCCTCAAAGAGAGGTCTCAATCCTCAGAGGGACAACGTAGCTCAAGTTTGGACCATGGGATAATGTGATCAGGGGGGTGAATGGGAGCTGGGATGTGTGTTGGATGGGGGTAGGCTGGGCTATAAAATTGAAAGGGGTTCAGCTGAGGTCCGATGTAGTGGTGGTTAACCAAGAAGTCAGTGAAGGGTGAATGGTAGAGTGGAGTGCTGAGGAGAATGTGGCAGTGTTCTCTGAAAGAGTAGAGGATGGTATGTGAGAGAGGAAGTCATAAAAGTTGGGTTTAGTGGTGGCGATGGGGGTGTAAAATGTGAGTGAAAGTGAGAAAGAGAAATAGAGAGAATATAAGGGTAGGGGGATTTAGCGAGGGTGTCTGAGTGAGTGCAAGTGACAGAGGGTGACAGAGGGTGTAAGGAAGGAGAGTGGTAGAAAAGTGTAAGGTGGATGTTGGGGAGTTTTCCTAAAGTCTACCTGGTGGTGAGACTCCATAAAACTATCCCTTGGTATACAGGCCCGAACTCTTAGTGTAAGTCTGTACTACCCACAGGCTTGGTAGAATGGCAGAGCAGCCAGTCTTATCTTGTGAAAACAATGTGAGCTGTAGGTCAGTTCAGCGAACCCAGTAAATACATTGGTCCAAAGAAACCCTTAGACACATGAATTTATTGAAAATATAATAAAATATACATTTATTTCATATACATAAGGCAAGGTAAGAAAATACTAGTTTAGCTTAACCAACAGAAAGTGAAGTTAAAACAATGTATCTGAAAACTGTGCGGCTAAGCCCAAAGCTTTGCATACAAAACTATTGAATTCCCACTTTCCCACCACCCCTCACCCATTTACCCCTTCATACTCTTGTGGTGCACTTAACTGACTCCCGCAGCGCACTTACCTGACTCCTGGGACAGTCTCCCTACAACGGCCCTCTCCCTGAAGCGTCAGTACTTTGTCCCATTTATGGGGAGGGAATGTCCGCCACAGGGTCCTTTTTATTCTCTTATTTTTTCCGTTAATGTCCCCCGCAATCCATGTGATGGATGCAAGGGACACCTTGGCAACTCCAAACCTATATTGCCAAACAAGGGGAGCAAGGGAGACTCCGGCAACTCCCCATCCCTGGTTCAGCATTAAAGGATTTGCTGAAATTGCCCATGCTGAATGTGCAGTAAATGCACATTTGGCATTTGTGTCCTCTATGTTTTTCACACGAAACAATACACAATGGCAACAATTTTTCAGGTGACTGCTTCAGTAGTAATGGCTTGCACCAACAATTGTTACAGTAAGGTGGTGACAGTTATAAAGTCACTAAGACAAGTGTCTGTTGGAAGGGAAAAGGGTATTCAACACTAATGCCAGCAATTTATACTTTGGCAGTACTTTTCAAGGTTTCTAGCACTTTTACAGTGCAATCCCTAAGGGAAGAGTCATGTAACTATAGAAAAGGCATAAGTTCCTCGGGATGCCTAGTTACTTTTAAGTAAAATTCTGTAGTGGAATAAAAAGTTAGTAAGGACCTTGGAAATGACTCTCTATGACCACACAAGCGGTTAGGCTTAGGCAAAGGATATGGGTGAATACCCAGATACTTAGTATCGCATTCCAGTCACAAATTGCAGGGACTACCTTAGGTTGTTTGAATAAAAAATAAAATGCTGCTGGATTCTTTCCTGTGCAGTAGCGATCAACCTCGTCTCCTGTTTCCACAGTCTGGTGATGAAAGGCGGGACTGTGGAAGGGATGTTGCAGCAGCAGTCACAAGAAAGGACTCTCATCAAGAATGTCTTTGGTCTCCCACGTCAGTCTGTGGTTTTGGTGCCTTTTTATCAGCTCCAACAGTGAACGGTTACCGCCCATTTGATGTGTCTCGATTCTGCAGTCCTGCACTCTGATGAGGGAACTTTGAGGAGTGGGATTGTGTCTTTGGAGGTCCAACTGGAGCTCACTAATGTTCTGTGAGAACTTGTGCTTTGGAAGACGATGCACTGAAAATGGGTCAGAGGTTCCATGGTGTGTGTGGTATACAGCCCTGGAAGGTCACAGTACGTCAGGGGATGGCTCGTTCTTCAGCTCATTTTATGGCTTGTTGGTCCCACCTGCCAAAAGGAGGGAGTCGTCCTCTTCGAACTCCTCTGTAGATAAACAAATGGGGTCAGGGCAGCAGCGGCCTCCTTGCGGTTTTTGCAAGGGTTGTTTGGTATCTCAGGTCGTCTTCAGCTTTGGATCTAGTGTTCGACTTGCCTTCTGCCTTTATGAACCTATCCTTTTATTAGGATTTCCCGTTCACTTCTCTGCAAACTCTCAGTGAAGTTTACAGAAAGGGGTGGGTGATGTCCAGTCAGGACAGCCAGCCCCCAATTGGGAACTGGTTCCATTCAGGCACATTAGCAGGCAAAGAACTAGGTGACGTTTTTGTGCATAACCGAGGCTATGAATACAGTCTGTGGTAGAAAATAGCATAAATGTTGGTAGAACACATCCACTGCCACCAGCCATAACTTTAGGGTTGTCACTGTGACCAAAATGTAACAGGAGCAGAGAGAAGGGGGATATTAGGTATTCTCTCAACACTCCACATAAGGGTTGGTGTGCTAATCTCTCATACGTTAAAGTTTTAGGAAGGATACAAAGTATCCCTCTTTCCTTAAGAACAGTAGTTCCTAGGAACAATGAAAAAATGTCAACGGAGAACCCAAAGGGTCCTCAGCAACGCTGCACTTTTTTTCCTTGTGGAAGTTTTGGACTTGGGGCCCTTCTTTCCTTTGGAGACTCTAGGTTTTCCCTTGGTCTCTGTTGGGGGGGTCTCCTAAGGTTGCCTCCCTTTCTTTCCTAGTTAGCTCTTTTCTCTTCTTAGAAGGGGGACTTGTGGTGCTGGAAACTATGCCCAGAGCCGTCAAGTCATTGCCCAAGAGTACCCTAAATGTCACTTCTGACTGAACACTCAGTGATCCTAACAGTCATGCCATTAAATTTAATGATAGCTGGCAGTATTGGACACATTTGGACCAGACCTCCTTATAACTTGGAAAGCTTTTGGTAGCCTTAGCATCTTCCTCAGTTTAAGAGAAATGTTCATCTACAACAGTTATACTGGACCAATTGTCTCTAATGGTAGTGGTGTCCTGACCATTTACAAGTGCACTGCTTTATAATTCTCTTTAGTATTATCAGGAATTAAATTATATATCTCTATGTTCTGCCAGTAACTCTAGCTTGAACACCAATGGGTTCTTCAGGGTGAGGGTGAAAGCTAGCCCCTGTCATTGGTATATCCACATCATGTGTGAATGCCAAGCTGGTAGAGGGGATGCCCTTACATCTGGAATCTCCTTTCACATGGTCACCAGACCCACAAACCACATATTTTCCCAAGGTGTTTTGGAATGGGGGTTTCTGATAACCTCCCTCTGGCTTGGGCCCAGAGGTTTCACTAGCCCAATAAGGTTGTTTAGGGGGATATGTACCCTTGTTATGTCTGTGGCCCTCTTTTGATGGGGGATTTTTGGAATGCCTCTTCCCATCCTCTTTCTTGTGAGTAGCCCTGTTGGCTACCAACAAGTCAGCAGCCACTCTAGCTTCTTGGGGTCCAGTTCCTTAGTGTCAGCAAGGTGCTTTCAAGCTTTCACACACCAAAGTGGCCCACAGGTTACCGTCTCTCTTCTTGTGGTTCCTAAGCCTTATAAGGTATTGGGAAGGAGTATTTGCAAACTTGGCTATGAGAGTAGTTTTTTTTCCAACTGATAATCTTGTCTATCAGCATCATTCAACTGCATCACAGCATCACAGCCATTCTGGTCATATGGAGCCATTCTGAGGCTATAGATAACCCATGGGACAGACCCTTTTTAACATATACCTTGCACCTTACATGTAACTAAAATGTACCCAGCCAATCAAGGATATCAGTTTTAGCATCATACACAATCACCAAATCTTTGGGGAGATGAGGCTTCCTACTCCTGGAGTGGTCTGGCATAGAGAACAGACGTGGAATCAAGGGACACCCTTTTCATACCTAGCTCATGCTGCATCTCTTTTTCCCTGAGTTGCAGTTCCTTTATAATTTCTTTGTCTCTCATCTCAGACTGAATCTCCAGCTTCCTGAATTCAAATTGTATTTTCCTTTTTTCTGTCTCGAACCAGTTTAGCTGACACGTTAGATACAGGTATGCGTGAGGTCAGAGGATTGAAAGGTGGATGAAGAATCAAAATAACACCCATATCATCATCTGCCTCACTTTCTGGAAGTTGAGGGATAAGGGTTATACTTTGACCATCAATATTTTCTAGATTAATTCTGGGAGTAGGGGTTACAGGCCTAATCACAGTTTGGTAATCCAACAAGCTTTGGATTAACTCTGCTTTGTTAGTTTTTGCTATTAGGTGGCGCTGAAAACCCTACCTTTAAAGCCAAAACTATTGTCAGTAAAATAAGAGCTTTAACATAAGAGCTTGAAATAGAGGATTTGAATGTAGGATTCTAATGCTTTTCAATACAGATGACATATGAGGGTGGATTTATGTAGTTTGGCTATGTGTCCCACCCATTTAATGCCGATCTCTAAGTCTTTTCATACTGACTTTGTCAGCCATTTTGTTTTTTCCTGTAGAGTCACCATCTTGAAATGTAGTTGTTTACATTTGTATGTTGGTCTATCACATCCAAACTTAGAATGCTACATTTTATAAAAGTAACGTACAAAATTGCACCACCCTTTTGATTTTGTTCAAAAAAGGAATCATTACAAACATTTAAATAAAAAATAAAACAATGTTTAATTCATTAAGCCTGGCTAGCACGGAACATTTCTGGCATTGTTTACACTAGGTGGAATTGTTACTCACATTGTTAAAGGCCATTTGCTGCTTGCGATGTTTGTCTGCAGTGCGCAGGCTCAGGATGCTGCTTGCGCTGCTTGCCTGCAGCTCACTAGCTGGAATTCGCAGAGGCTTTTGGTTGGTATTGGGAAAATCAGAGCACCGTCCATCATGAGATCAGGTAGCAGTACTCTGTGATGTAGTTATTGTGTTTTTTATGTGTGAAATGGCAGCACAATCTTCATCTTTCCCTTCCTCAGAGGTGCTTTTTGTTATTGTCCAATTCCCTGCACCGATGATGGCAGGGTCAGTGGGCTAGGCTATTAGTGATGGAGTCACCCTCAATAAACCATTAGGGGGACTCAATCCATTTACATGTACCCTGGACTTGTTTTTATTCTGCTAGAAATGCCACTACGAGCGATTGGGGTATAGCAATGAAGGATAGAGCTCCACATTTTCATCAACTATATAGGGGGCATTTGACATACCCTGGAGTTTGATTTCCTTGGCCCACGTTAACCCTCGCAGTGTTGTGTACAAATGGGTAGAATGTATTAAATTTACATTGCCTGAGGCCAGGTTTTTGTTTATCCAAACTGCATGCTCGTTAAAGTACAGAAGGCAAGAGGGGCATAGTGCAGGGCCAGGGAAATGCAAAGTATTGAGACTTCAGAACTTGGTGCAATGGTCTGGGTAAACAGTATCTTAACATATGGCGAAGTGGGGCAGAAACGAACTGGGAACATCCGGGCTACATGTCATCTGTATGTTAGATAGTTTTGTGCCAGACTATGTCACCGAAGGTGTAGCCAGGATTGTCTAACAAGTGGGCCTGAGGATAATGTACTTAGGTCAACCACAGAGACATAAACATCTGTAAATGCACACATAGAGCTGCTTAGTGGGCATTTACAGATTTTGAGTGAACCCAACAGAGGGATGCTGACATTTTAAAATATAAAGTTGATGTGGTTCTGCAACGGTTCAAAGCCAAATCCCGTGCATATTCAAGAGTCTTCAATAACAAAAGTGAAATTGAGATTGGTATGAGCCCGACAGAGGGAGACTAATCACCAAAGGGGATCTGAGCCTGGAAAAGGGGGTTCTGGGGTGAACCATTTGTCACAAGTAAAGAAGATTGTAGTTACCAAAGGGGATATGAGCCTGGCCGAGGAGGATCCAAGGTGAAGAGTGAATCGCCCTACTTTGAAAGGAACTTTCCGTTTGAATACTCATGAAGGAACTTTTCGTTTGTTTGAAACATCAGGCCCTCTAAGTCTAAAGACATTGAGTTATCAAATACTTGGACAAAGAAGGCCCTGGTATTGGAACTGTGTTCTCGTGCCAGGGCCATCTTAAGCACTTTGGGGGCCCTGGGCACGGACATCTTTGGGGCCCCCCTCCACTAAACCAAAGGAATTAAGGGATCAAGAATACTGGTCGCGCTAACGCCCACGACCCGTCGCACTCACAACCTATAGGTTGACCTGCTGTCTCACAGCATAAGCACGTTTACTCTCTTTAAGTCCCCTTAGCCTCTTCAGCATTTCAAGACCAACATTAGCTGTATAGGAAGAGGTTACTGTTCTAGCAATACAGGATCATTTTTATCACTAGCATATAGGAAGGTATGCAGCCTATAGTATTAATGCAGGACCGTATGTAAAAGGTACAGGTAACCCAGAATAGACAGAGAACTCACATTAGCTGCCTCACAGAATGCAAAAGTGCTCATGCATGGAGGAGACCAATTTGAAGGAATAGAAAGCGACACATACCATAGCATGGATAGTGGATGCTGATTAGAAGTTACCAGGAAGGTGTCTTTATCCAGACAGACTGAGATTAGAAGTGGGATATGGTTTTCAAATAGTGTTGCCATTCAATATCAAAGGAACAAATGCCTGTGGTGTGCAATATAAATATGCTCACTATTAAAGTTTAAGCAACCCTATAGCCAGTGAAAACATTAATACGTTTTTATGAAGATCATACCATGAGAAGGAAACCACTCTGAAGGGCTGACAATTTTGAAAGGTTTAGGGAGTGGCAATATTGAGTGATTAGGCAATACAAGATTAAATGAGATGCCCAGGTTCACATATTGGTTAAGGGGTGAAGGGTTGAAGCTAGGATTTGTGCCAACTCTGCAATTCCTGCATTTGAACACTTTCTTTTCCAGTTCTTCCCATCAACTAAAATAATCTCATTTTATAAAAATGGACTTATACACAAATTACCAAACATTACCATTTTTAAACAAAATATTATAGAAGGGTGTTATGCAAAATGGGAATGGTTATAGCTTCATTCTCTTCATCAAGGGAAGTATATAAGTAACAGCATACCAATCAATGTGATTTAACACATTTAATCTGGGTTTGTCTTTTGTATTTTAAAACTTTAAATATTTCCAAACCAATGGCTTGTGACATTTACATTTATAAAAATGTGCATAAAACCTTCAACATTTACCAAATAGCAAACCGTTTTTTGTGTCAAACAAGCAGACCTTAAAATATGCTTGCCTGAGGCCTGCAACATCTGGTCCGATCTCTTCTGTCTACCAACCCTGCAACCCAAATGGCCTACATAAGGAGAAAGATCAAGTAATTGGCTAAACGATACCAGCAGCATGCAAGAAGGCAAACCTCACAGAAGACAGCACAGTAATGTGAGATATATTGGATGATTTGACCAGGATCACTGTATCGACTGCTGGAAAATCCAGGATACAAACATGAACAAGGTTGTTCTAAAGTCTTGAATTTGGAAACGTATTCACCTCTTGGACTAACAGTTTATGCCATTGTTGGAGGCGATTGCCTAGGTTTTACAACACCTCTTCTGAACAAACCAATTTCTAGACCTTCACCTTACGGATTATATGTTAGTTTTTATAGCAAACCCTATCTGGTGCAGGTACATTGCTGATAATAGCAGATGTTGTTCTGCAAAACCAAGCACATATGCAGGCAGGTTTATAAACCTCAGACATAGGAAAGGCTCAGCCAGCCTGGCTGGAATGTGATATTCTAATTTTGCATGTGAACACATATCTCTGCAATGGGTGCTTCACACATGGAGCTAACTTCTGAACCATTGTGGCACTCAATTTATCAATATGCATTTCATTGTTGTCTATTGCACATGATCAACATAATTCCCACAGGAAGGAAAGAATGCCACAGTGTTTTGCCTTAAGAAACACACAAACTATGTATACTACAGTAAACACAGAAAGCAATACATGATGAATTGATCAAGGTAGAATGTACTTGTCAAAACAGAAAGGCAATGGGTTTAGAACCTCAGCAGCACCCCATAAAATATCCTGATGTGTGCTATTTAGGAATGGTGAACAATGGAATCTTACTTCTTCAGATCAGGCAGCTTTGTGGGCCCCCCTCCAAGGTGGGGGCCCTGGGCAAGTGTCCCTTTTGCCCTCCCATACAAACGTCTCTGCCTCATGCCGAAGAAGCCAAGAGTGTGCTATGCTCGAGTGAACCGCCGTGCCCTGTGCTGAAAACATGGGACAGGGAGACCCACCGTCTGCACATCCTTATTTATTCTTTGTGAACACTTCTTTATTTTTCTTGAACATCATCCCAGACTATTTGTAAATTTCTGGTAAGGATTGGCAATAGGCGTTTTAGTATAGGCTCTTTTGACAAGACAAGACAAGACAAGGACTACATTATGATTATTTGATGGTTGTAGCTTGCTCCCATCTTAGATTTAGGTTTAGCTAGGCATTTATCACACCTTTGTTAAAAGTTCAATAAACACCCTTGAACTGTGGTCACTTGCGTCTCTCTTGCTTCCGATACCATGCCTTCCTTACAGTGGTGTCCACACCGATATATATGGCACTCTGGCAGGAACGAGAGTCGAAATGCGTACTGTAAGCGGGGTGCATCAGTCGGTGGCAAAATTACTTGCAGTGACCCGCACTAGTTGCTGGCATGTGTATTGAGGCGCCAGGTCATTTACAATGTATTGAAGGGCCCTATGTTACTTTTATGGAACTGGGGAAATCAAGAAAGAGGAGTAACACTGAATTATCTGTATAAAGACATTTCTCTAGTGTGGCTTATTCCTGTGTGGGCGTTGTGAGCCAAGCCTGGATCCAGTTTGTGGTGTGGATTTTAGAATGAAATGTAGAACATATACTGGGGGTATCTGATTAAATTTTCCCCCGTTCTTAAAGAACGAAGAGAGTACATGGGAGGGACACATCGCCATTTACAAACACACGTCATGCTGAGGCCAAAAGCAAGCTGAAGGTCAACTCTGTATTTCATCCAATCAGAGGCCAAGCATTGCACTGCCCTCTTCCGGTCTTCATCTCTTTCATTTTGCCGTTTGTTTACCCACTGTGTTTTGAGCACACGCCTGTTCAGATGGCACACACGAGAGGTCAGCAGGTGGAAAATGCAAAAAATATATAATTTCTGATATATGTGGCATACACGGGCAAGGAAAGAATATTAAGAAGGGCTCCCTTCTGTTTGAAATAGTGGGGGGATAAGCAGTGCGGGTTATAAAAACAAAAAGAATCCTCAGTATGTGGAAGGGACTGTCGTATGTATTGACCTTCCGACGTTCACGTCACAGTAGTAGTTACTTTGCTCATCCATTATGCATGAATCCTCGAGTTTTCCCACGTTTCTGGTATACGATGTTAACAATTGCATCTTAAGTAATTATCCTGGTTTGGCAGGTCGGGGCACATACTGGGTGGTTGTGTGGTAGGATGCATCCTGTTACTGTGATACTATTGTCTGCTTTCTCCGTACTCGTCATGTTGGTTTTAAGGAGAACAACACATGAGCTTTCCCAGCTGCTGACATTGGCCCTCATTACGACCCTGGCGGAATTCGGAAAACGATGGCGGAAATGCAATACCGCCATCGAATAGCGCTCGGTGCGACTATGACCCGTCACCGCAAAGTACGAAGCCTTTAGCGACACCGTAGTGAACGCCAACGCTAACTGCACCAAGCACGCGCGCGCGCGCCATGCCAAACCGTAAACACCACCATGGCGCAAGGGTACGCTAATTCCGACCCTAGCGGACATGTACCTAACGCCATCAAGCATGGCGGAATGTACCATTCCGCCATGGTGAGAAGTACGGCATCGCGAATCAACCGTAAACGGCCCCACTGAGTGCCTGTACACCGCTCCCTGCCCACATAGTACAACTCCCCGTAGGTGCAATGAAGTCACAATGCAACCATTGAAATGTACAAGTCACCCATGCATGCCAACGAACAAATGAAACACAAGAGGGGCCAATGGGAGCTGCAGGGCACAGATGGCACGAATACAGAAGCCATCCCAATGGACATGACCACAGTCCCCCACCAAGAAACGCACGCAAACACAGGCACCTGTGACCAGCAATATTCCGAAATTCACATCATTCCACCAGTCCACCTGGCTGACCGGCATCTGTTACACAAAACCCAATCCCCCGCCCCTGAGCATGACAACATTCAAACAGTCATATTGGCAGCCCCCATCCCTGACCTCACGGGCTTCGTAGGCAAACACGCCCAGTACAGTACCACGCAACTAAACTCCGAAGCTGGAACCCAATGCAGATCTCCTCACAATACATCGCTCCCCAAATAGGAATATGCCACATCACTTGCAAAGAAGAACGCTACGCGGGCCAAATCAGAATAGAAATTTAATGCACAACAAAATCACCAAGCCCATACAGCCATCAGGCCATGAACTCCAAAACACATTTCACCATTGTGGGCTGCATCCGCAAGAAATGACCAGCCACTACTTGTGTGACGCCCTGTTCCATCATGGTACACAGAGCCACATTCACGTACGAAAAGGCAACATGGAAGCGCACACAACCGCAGGGCCGTCCCAATGGGGAGGCACTAGTCCAGCTGAAAGGCCGAAATGTTGCTCCGAGCCACCAGTACTGCGTAAGGGCATGTGGCCCATTGGCGATCGTCCCATAAGATCGTAATGCTGCTCCACTGATTAACACGAAGCAGCAGGTGTCGGGAGTAAAACCCATCTGCAGGAGTGGCATACAGATGGCAGTGGCAAAAGGGGAGGAGATACCTGTCAACCAAAAGAAAAGAAAAAGAACAGAATGGCCATCAGAACTACATTCGAACAACTCACTTCAATGATCACACGAAATCCACAGCCATATGCATGCTAGCCCACTCCAAAGGTTCATCACCACCCAAAAACCACTTGCGACTCATAACTATCTATATCGAGGTGTAAACACCATCACAAACGAGTGTACCTGTGCATGCGTCTGTCAAAACAGAATCCATCAGATGGGATTGGTAACGTGCATGGACACAAGTGTCTGAGGGCGCGTCGAGACAGGGAGGGCTCAACAAGGCCAGATAGACGATGGTCCCACTATGGCAGCCCTGCATCACATAGCGTAGGGGAGGCGGATAGATTCCAAGAAGCCCTGTACATGGCAAACTCTGTATCAAATCACCTGCCCATGCATCCATTCATCATTCCCTCATCCCGGGATTAAAACGCCTGAATATTTACTCACATAACATTAGAAATATCCATTGAGTCTGTGCGTTATGCAGCCTGCAAAATCCACAGTGCCCCAGCCCGTAATTCCAGTGTTGTGAAGTAACATGTATTTGGGAACGTCCGGCCTCATCGCCCATGTCGCTATTGCGCATCCCAAACCATTCATATCAATCATTGCATCCTCGCCATGGCCCCTGTCCCAAGGACATTGAACAATAGTACGTTATATTTGCAGTCAGACCTGTGGGCATTTCCTCGCCGCTAGCTGAAAACCGAAAGCGCCGCCCTTCGAATTCCTCATTTGCAACATCACGTCGAAGAGGCATCTGTGGCCGTTTGAAATCACTAATTAATCCATCGAGCGCGGCTGTGTGTGAAAATGGCAACTGCCTTCACCCACAAATGGGACGCCCCGCCCGTCGTTGCAACTCGGTACAGTGATGCATGAGGGTCCACCGTTACTCGAGTACTACGTTCCACTGACCCTTCACAAGTCTGTTCGCGACTGCACAGATAGTATGTGAAACAATGGGACCACAGCAGAATGAACATATCAACCAATGTTACACGGCCATCGGGTACAAATACATGATTGCAATAGCAAGATGCCATTCCCCGAATTGCAGCGTTGTGTGCGGGACGTGCTCGGCCAAAGGGGAGAGCAGTTTGCACAGGTGGAATGAATCACCACAGGTGGAGGCCATACAGCCTGAAAACACATAAATTGCACAGCCAGTCTCCTCCCACAACCACACCGAAATGCTACCGGCAGGACTCGCGATGTTGGCCCTGGGGGACATGATAGCACTGCAAGTACTCCAACTCCAAGAAGAAGACGAACACCAACTACAACCGGCCGCACGGAGGAGACGCAGGAGGAGGAGGAGGGCAAGGCAGGGCCAGCAAGGGCCGCCAGCACAGCCACTACCACCACGCAGGCAGCCCGCAATCCCACGCCTCCGAGCACATCCGTTCAACCTCACTGATGAGCAGATCCACACCCTCTACCGTCTGGACCGGGACACCATAGCCGCCATTGTGGACATGACACAGGCTGACCTTGTCAGCATGATAGATAGCCCAACCGCCATCCCACCCCTACTGAAGGTGGTGTCTGTACTCCACTTCCTGGCCACAGGCACCTACCAGCACACAGTCGGACAGTTGCATGGCATTTCTCAGCCACTGTTCTCACGGACACTATTGCAAGTGCTCGATGCCCTCCTGCAGCACGCAGACGACTACATCTCCCTACCACGCTCGGAGCAGGAAATTACCAACACAAAAGTGGGATTCCATGCACTTGCCGGCATACCGGGTTGCATTGGTGCCATCGACTGCACCCATGTGGAATTGGTCGTCCCACATGCCATGGAGGCCCAGTACCGCAACCGAAAACAATTTCATTCTCTGAATGTACAAATGGTGTGTGACTCCAACAGGATCATTACACATTGTTGTGCCAGATTCCCTGGATCAACCCATGATTCTATGGTCTTGAGGAACTCTACAATACCACGCTACATGGAGCGACACGCAGGGAACAGATCCTGGCTACTCGGTGAGTCTCATTACATGCATGATAATGTGGGGTATGTGATTCGGCAATGACCTGGCAGGAAGGGGGGGGTGTGCGTACGTAGCAATGGCATTCCACATCATACGTTTATCGTCCACATACAGGTGATGCTGGATATCCACTGAAGAGATGGCTCCTCACACCAGTCCGGAACCCACGGGACCAGCATGAGGAGGACTACAACCATGCCCACTCACGTACCCGTGTAGTCATTGAACAGGCATTCGGCCTACTGAAGGGTTGTTTCCGCTGCCTCAGCAGGTCTGGCGGGGCACTCCTGTACCGCCATGTGAAGGTTGCAAAGATGGTGATGGCATGTGTCATGCTCCACAACATGTGCGTACGTAGAAATGTGCCCATGCCCCCTGACGCAGAACTGCAAGCACCTGATGATGGTCATGATGAGGGTGGGGATGTGGCAGCACCTCAAGGAGTCTGCGAGGCACCGGAGGGCCGTGACATTCGTCAGCATCTCATTGATGTATGCTTCTAGCACTCACGCCTGGTGGCTGATACATGGACACGGGACTCGTGCGTGTGTGTCTGGGACATGCACAATATGGACTGTACGCCTATGATGGCCTAGTACACAAAGATCAATGTCCACACATCTCATTGGTTGATCGTGCACTGTTTATGGCATATGTGATATCATGTTGTACACCCTATCGACCCGCCACCCAAGTGAGCCCAACACACCCCCTCCACCCTCCTACCTCCCCCCCGAACACCAGTGTCCACAGATGCTCATTGTCAGTGGGCAGTCGCTATTGCAAGCCCCCTCTGCGGGTATCAGGGGCACCCCTGCCTGTGGAGCGCAGGTTCCTCCCAGATCTACGTTGGGGGCTGCCCTGGACGGAACTTGCAACGGATGATGTCTCTGCCTGCTCACGTCCATGCATGTCCCTAAGGGTTTGCGAGAGCTCAGTGAGCACACGGCGCACTGCGGCAAGTTCGGCACATACGTCCTTGGACGTCGCATGCAGTTCCCCCCTCAGGCTCTCGGTGCTTCTCTCCATTTGGACTCCCAGGCTCTCGGTGCTTCTCTCCATTTGTGCCCTTAGTGTCTCTGTACCTCTCTCCATTTCTGCCCTGAGTGTCTCAGTTGATGTTTCTATGTCTGCCTTAGTGCCCCCACATTCATCGGCATGGTCCTTGAGGAGCGTGGCCAGTTGCTGCTGTTGCACGATTAACTGGTCGAGGGACTGTTGCCTCTGCTGGGCCATGGCCATTTGCGGGGGTGTCACAGAGGGGCTGTTCACCTCATGTTGCCTTGCCACAGGGCTTGTGGGGGATGGCCAGTCGTCGTCTTGTGGGTGCCCCTGCGTGGTATCCTCATGTTGTACGGGATGGGACAGACAGGGGGATTGGGACAGGTCATGGATGGATCTGACTTCGACATCCCCGTCTTCTGTGTCGGAGCATGCTGCCATCAATGGGGTGTCACCTATGGTGCTGCTGCCACCAGAGGCAGTGCCTTCTGTGGCATCCGTTGGGGGGACCTGTGGTGGTGGTGGTGTGGGCATGCTGGCTGCTGGGGTGCCTGTTGATGTTCCCTCCTCTGTACTGCCACCTGATTTGTGCTGCTGCCGTGTCTTGATGCGTGCAGCTGAGGTGGAGGGTCTTTGGCCGTTGGTCTTGGCCCTCTTTGCAGGTGTGCTGGTAGGGGTGTCCTGAAGCTCGTCGTTTGGATCGGACCCTGTGGTGGAGTAAAGGAGGGCGAGGGTTATTGATGGGTCTGTGGGAATTGGAATGGCATTCTATCACATGCATTGGGGTGGTACCTGAGGGTGATTTGGGTCGGGGCCTTGGAGGTGCTTTCATTTGTGTTTGGAGTGAGGGTGCAGTTGTTTGGCAGCCTGCAGTTAGGGTGTGCCTGCTGCACGTGTAGTGCGTGTTTTAGGGGTTTTTAATTATTTATGTATTTATTGTGGGTTTTAACGTGCGCTATCAGGCCGATGTGTGTGGACGTTCTCCTGGACATGTGTTTCTGTTGCACTATGTGGACACATGGTACTTCACATGGATGGACTTTGTGGATTTGGCATTGTTTTATCTGGCCCACCTACCTGAATCTTCGGATGTCTGCACTCCTTTCTCCATCCCTCCGACTCCCTCTATGCTCTCCATTCCGATGGTGGAGGCACAGATTTCTTCCCAGGGGGTCAACTTGATGGGTGATTCAGGACCTCCCCCGGTGGCTGTGGCAATGTTGCGGTTGGCAGAGAGTATGCTGCGGACGCGTATCCGCAGGTCGTCCCATCGCTTTCGGCATTGCTGTGGGGTGCGGGGTGCGGTCCCCACCGCACTTACCCGCTGTGCCACCAGAGCCCATATGGCCTTCTTGTTTGCAAGTGCCGTCCTGGTCATTTGTGTGCAGAAGACGACGGCAGCATTCTCCTGGAGGGTCTCTGTTAGCACGGTGAGTTCCTCACGGGAGAAGTGGACCTGCCGCTTGCGGTCGCACGCTTTCTTCGCTACTTTTCCCATTTTTCTTGGTTTCGCTAGGGTGGATGACGGGTTGGGGTGTGTCTCAGGGTAGTGTTTTTAGTGGTTGTGTGGTTTTAGTGGTTTTATAGGTGTACGGCGGGATGTTTCCCGTTCCGGGCCCATGTTTTTACTTCCGTTTCCGTATATTTACGGTCACCGTACTTTCCGGTAGGCGCACACTGCGGTGTCCGCTGTGATGGGTGGCGGTATTGCACCTAGGGCGCCGTACGGCGGCGGTGTGGGCCGTTTTGGGGTCATTTCCGCCATCGCGGACTTTGCACTTCCGCCATGCCGTGGTGCTCGTGCCCGATGGGTCGGAATGGGCCGCACTTTGCTCCTTCGTGCAATGGCGGAAACGCTATTTACGCTGTGGCGGTCCGGTCAGTCACTTTCCGCCAGGGTCGTAATGAGGGCCATTGTAATTTACAAGCAGGTCGTTCGGGAGTTTCAGGTTCAGGCTTGGAAAGGAAATGGAACCCCCTCCTCCCCCATTCTCTCATAGTCTACATTATTGGGCTTGCTCTATTAACCTATACCAGTGTGTGGTTTGGGATTAATTGCTAGTGGTATGTACTGGATGTGTTAAACGTTAACGTTTGCTAATCGAAGATAAACTAACCAGGGGGTATTGTGCACCTTGGGTACGCAAACAAAATTCCTAAATTGGCGGGAGTTGACTTTTCAAACAGACAGATATTATTTTCAGTGTGTGAATGGTTGTTGCGATGTTGGCTGTGTGAAGGGTTGCTGCTATGCTGGCCAGGAGTGCATTGCAACAGACCGGTCTTGTAAATACGAGGGGCAGTGTGGGCTTCACAATTGTGTTAAAGACAAATGGGGAAAGGCATTGTATGTTTTCAGAAGCATAACCTTAGGTATAGTATGTATGAGTGCAGCTAACTATTGTAATTTATTATTGAGGGTCAATAACAAGGTATCAGTTGATGATTTTTGCGAATGGACTTGTGGTTCTCTTGGGGGATTTAGCGGGTTTGAGGGAGACCAATTACCTGTAATGTTGATGGTGCATCTTCCATTTTGTTTTGAAATCTGTTTCTGTATAAGAGGGAGTTTGAAGGTTGCTGCTTGCAAAACTTTTATTTAGATTAGGGATAGTTTAGGTTGAGCACCTGTTTAACATTCACACACAAATGTCTTTAGTTAGTTACTAAAAATCCATGGTTTGAAGGTTTTCTAACCTATTTCTGAAGGCACACATGTGTGCGGCTGCAGCTCCCGGAAGAGGACACAAGTGGGTTCAGTCCGAGGATATCTGAAGAGGAGAGAAAGTCTGAAAAGGAAGAGGGGAATGAAGGGGGAATAACAAGAGGGAGAAGAGAAAGGAGGAAAATAAGCTTCCCCTATTTTCAGTGAATGAACCCCATATAAAATGCAAATATACCTGTTAACTCTGTAAATGTTAGCAGTGACAATGGTAGGATTTTTGTCTTGTTCAAATGTTTTATGAGGGCACAAAGTGTAGATGATGACCACACATACATGCAATGTTGCGGATTCAATGTGGCTTTACTGGGATAATGCAAATTATGCATTCATGAGGTTTTTAAAATGTTGAAAATGATAAAAGTGCAGATATACCTGTTGATATCTAAAGTATGGCATCAGGTGTAATGTTTATGAATGTGGGGAAGTTTGACACTGAGACAGTCTCCAAAGTAGGTACCCAGCTCCAGGCACAGAGTGACTGTATGTTGTGGGTACACCCATGGGGTGGGACCTCGGTGAATAGAGTGTGTGACCAATATCCATTCCATGTTATGGGTGTCTGGTTTCTGTGTGTGTAACACAATGAATGAGACAGCCCTGCCTGAAACTGATATGAATGCAGTGTGGTTTACTGAAAAGCTGAGTGCTTGCCCCGATCCACATTCCTTGTTATGGGTGTCTGGGTGGAAGTGAATAGCCTGAATGCCTGTGAGCCTGATTGGCTGCCTGCCTTCATAAATGCCCTTCTGTGTGATTGGCTGACTGAGCCTGGCTCCGCCAAAGTGAATAAGGGCCAGATGTGTATATATGGGGAACTCTCTTCCCTATTTGTTTAGAAGCTGAAGCTGAAACTTCAAGCTGCTTATCCTTGAAGCACAGCTGGAAGAAGAAGAATTGCTGCTTCTTTCCTTTGACAAAATCTAAAAGCTGTTGAGTCTGTCGAGGACTGATCCGAGAGAGTACCGGGATAGGAGACCTCACCCCGAACAAGAGGGAACATCAAGCAAAAGATGATTTTCATCAATGTACCCTGAAAGGCTGTGGACCGAGAGCCTTGAAGTAAAGCACCAGGACCTCAAGGCCATCAATGTCCGTTGCTGTCGACAGGGGTTTGGAGGATTTCCGTAACCCATGGTAGCTAGTCGAGTCGTGTTGCCCAGAAGCTGGGACAGCTTGATGCCGTGCTGCTCGAAGACCAGAGCTGCAATGCTCCACCTATGCCTAAGAACATTTGAATGAAGGGCTCCCTTGCCATCACTATCGACCACTTTGTCCTGCCGGAGAAAGTCGAGGTTGTCGGCTACTGAGGAAAGCTCGCCATTGGGTATCCCGCCACGCGAAGTAGACAAAGATGTCCCAAGGACACTGATGGAGTGAAGATCCAAAGTCTAGTCCGTCGTCGACCGATCGCCAAAGCTATTGTGAGGTACGTGCTGCGGCTGCAGCCCCAACAGGCCCAGTGACTGCCAAAGCATCTTCCAACACCCGATGCCCGCTGCTAGGCCTACATCCATCACTGAGTCTTCTTTGTGGCACCAAACTCTTTGCACCGAGTTGGACCACATGTCTCATCTTCACAGGACTACCAAGATCGATCGTCGAAGAGCACCGCGAAGGTCAAAGCTGCAGTCTCGATGCAAGTGTTCACTTTTTTTCGAGGAATCTCAAAGCCCTGTGGCTCCTGCTTTAAAGGGAGTCCACTCTCAAGAGATCCATCGATGATCCATTTAAGAAACTCATCTATCTCAGGTAGATTGGGGTAGTTGAGCTTTTTGACCAGGAAATAAGACTATTTAAACATTAACAGACTGGGCTTGTTAATACTCTTTATTACAGGTTGCCCAGGTGGGGGGTTCCTCACCCAGAACTGCATCTAGATAGCTGGAGAAAGCATTCTGCCATTGTTTAACCTAATTTGCTTTCCTTCCAATTATCTATGCTGTTACACATTGCTGCATGATTTGTATGCCATTATACCTGTCAGCAGTTGATGCATTTTAAAGGAATCAATAGGTAAGAGTGGTACCACACAGACGTTGTATATATTTGCTATATGAGAATTGCCAGAGTACAAAATGTGCCATTAAATGATGTATATATCTTGAACCTTATTTTTATATAACGAACTGTGTTAGCACATAACATAGTGTGTGGACCTTCCTTTGTGGGGGCTTGGTGACTACACTGTACTTAAGAACCAGCCCACATCACCTCATGAGAGCGTGAGCCTTGGTTGCTCATCCATGTCTACCATATAGAGAACCTTGGCTGGGGTGCTCTGTGCATCTACTCTACCATATAGAGAGCAGGAGTACAGATAACCCCACCCAGTCTTTACAGATCCGAAACGAGAAAGTTTGTCGCCCCTGATACCTACGAGGGTAAAGACTTCCAAATACATACATGTGCTCTTGTGCTGGTTGAGTATTTAGGTGGCTAGTTTCTGGTGATCGATTAATTTCCTCTCTTTGCCTGTGGCTGGTTGGGCAATACCTGTGCTTAAAGGCTGATTATGGTTGGCTTCATGAATAGGGTTATCACAGTATGTGCTCAGGAGGCCATTGGCAAGCAAATGCACATTTAAAGAAGAACAGGCTTTGCTTTGGGAAGACTAATGCCCTGCAGAGAATATCTGCATATTAGCACCACTAATATCATGCAGCAGGGATATATATGCCTCCGTACAGCAAACCCAAGAAAGAAAGATATTTGTAAGATATTGATGTATAAAAGGTTTGTTTGTGAATGAAGGCAGGGAGATTTCTGTGCTGACTAGAGGAGGGCAGTAATAGCAGGGACAGTTCAGAGTTGCACAAGATGCACATTTGTGGGTTCCCATGATGTGTGGCTTGGCTAATCACCCATTGCCTGGGGCCACCTGCCCTTCCTTAGACCTATGCCCAGAGCTCTCGGGGTCACTGTTGCAGGGGACTTCCCGTACTAGTAGAGGCACAAATGAAAGTCTGTTGGAGAAATTCAAAGCAGGTAAATGGGATGGTAAGACACTGCCATTGTAAGAAGGCAGCAGTAAACTCAAGTGTGGGAGAGCATTGCAAAAGCACAGCCTTAGAAATCGCCTTAAGAGTATGGGTGGGGGTGGAGAATTGCAGGGTGGAAGGTGTCTAAAAACAAACACTTATTGCAGATATGCTTGGAATTGCTGGGTATGTATGGCCCAGCATTTATTGAATTACTGCCTATAAAGTTAAAATGCAATCAACTGTTAACACACAAAATATTGGCTTTGCCAATGTGTGTTTCCTTTAGTACCAAGACATGTATCCTTACACATTTCTTTCAGTTTTCCAACAGTAAGAGATATATGAGCTTTTGCCTTATAGTTTTCCATAGCTGCATTGATTTATTGATATTGATATTTTATTTGTAACGCGCTCCTGCACAAGTTTTCCGAGCACGACGAGGAAAGGGAGGGGAACAAGAGAGAACAAAAATAACAATCTTACTAGGCTCAGTGACATTGAAAATGCGCAAGTGCATGGGGGAGGGAAAAGTGAGAAGTGCATGGAAGGGGGAGAAGTGGAAAGTGCTGAGCAAAGGAATTCAGATACATAATAAATAAACACATAAATAATAAAAAGCAACAAGCATTGATAGTGCAGGCAGCAAGTGGTAAGTGCTGGGTTTACGGCAACAGACAGGTTATGTCTGGGAAATGCAGAAAAAAGGGGGGCACTGTATGGTTACAGATACAGACCCCAGTGCAAGTGATGGCTAGGAGGCAGTGCGGGTGGGTGGCAGGGTGAGCAGGTGCCTGGGCCGTGAATTCAGAGGGTAAGCCAGGTGCATGATGCCAAGAGAGAGCAGATTTAGTACTTTACGGTATAGTAGCCTTGAGGATGGATTCTTTGAAATACAATACAACCAGGAGTCAATGTAATCCAACCTACACAAATCCCACCAGCTGTAACACCAGTTTTAGGGGAGTTATCCTAAAGTCCTACTTGGAGGTAAGACTTCAGTAAGCTATCCTAGTGGTTTTTAGACCCCCAGACAGACAGACAGAGATGAGTGAGAGAGAAGAGATGGCTGAGGGTAGCCTGAAAATGAGCTGAGTGTCATCCGCATAACACTGGAAGTTGGGGCAGAGCGCGGCAATGCAGTGGGCAAGAAGTACCAAGGCCTAGAATAATAGATGTGTGGAGAGGGGAAAGTAGTAGTAGAGTGGAAATGGGAGAGTAGTAGTACAGTGGAGAGGAGTGAGAAAGAGAAAGAGAGTAGCAGGGAGTAAGACTGGAGGGTTGAGGTAGATAATGAAGAAAGGAACATCAAAGTGTTAGAGGAGGCATTGTCTGAGATAGCGAGGAGAGAGGGTGGGTGGAGTAGGAGTGATGAGAGTAGGAAGATGAAATGAAGAGTGACACAGTGACATAGGGAGAGTAACATAAGAGCGTGGACGGATAGGACTAAGTGGAGCCTGAGTGGCTGAAGTGTCTGGAAGTCATAATCCCTTATGTTACATCAGTTTGGAGAACTTAGAATAGGGACCACCTAAATTGTCCCCAAAGGGTGCTTCAAACAGATACAGTGTTTGCCTGTAGGCCATCACCTTTAGCTAGCCAGTTTTTAGATAGTAGAACTTACTGATCTCTAATGACAATCCCTCCCGGACTTGAGGGATGCCTGGCTTAGGGAGGGAACAGCCTTCACTAGATGAGATAGAGATGGACGCACCTTAGCGAGCCCCTTTTCTGAAAATCAAAACCCTTGAACTGTTCTGGACACACCAACTTGAGTGAGTTGGCGTATTCTTGAGACCATCTGTGACAACAGCATCCAGCATACCCAATGCAAGACTGTGGAAGCAAACTGACGGTGGCCTTGCTTGCATGGCCCACTGAGCATGCGCTGCTGGAATACTCACACATTGGGAAATTATGGTTTCTCTTGAAACATGGCAAGACTCACGTGTGCTCCCCTAGCTGCTCGCTGGAGCAAAGGGAGCATTCAGGTTTATCTGGGCATTCCTTCATCTCTTTCATTATGCACGGTCGGTCCGCACCCTGTCCCCCATTGTGCACATGCCACCTCTAATTAATGAACACAGATAAGTGGTTAATTGACTAATAAGTGGGCACATGGTGTCTGAGTTAAATTTGCCAGTTGTTTAAAAAGAAACCACACTGCTACTTTCCAAAGTAGAGAATGTCTTCACATCATGTAATATTCTAGGACTGTAAGTGCCCTCTGGCGACAACATGCATCTGAAAAGACTTGTAAATTGTTACATCTATAGCCCTGTTTTCAGGATAGTAAGAGTTAAACATGCACATTTACATGCAGTTCAGCCTGATTTACAGAGGACTCTAGAAAATGCAAGGTCTTTTTGGAATCTGTCAGTAGCTTGTTTCTCTTGCATCTCAAATACCCCCTTTTTCAGTCTGAACTCATTGCGAAATAGGAGGGTAATTGCCCCTAAAGTCAGACTCAGGGCGGTATGGATTTTCCAAAACAAATCAATAAGTTCTGTGGGCTGTTTCTCCCCTACTCTTTCCTACTTAGTTGGTACTGGGCAATTACTAAATTGTGCCTCTTCCCAAATGTCGCAGCCCTCCAACGCCTGATCTGGGGGTCTATCACACTGAGGATGCAACAGAAAACTTTAGACACAACGATGATTCAACCCCTTTATTGTTCCATATGTGGAGGGTTGTAGTCGTTTCTGCAGAGTCTATAGGTAAACCACCTAAAACACACAGGGAAGGCCCCATGGTTAATAGTGTTGGGATGGTGGAGTATATACAAGTAGTGCATTGCATTACTCCACTCAGAGAGGGCCGATCTAGTCCACTGTCCAGTTCCCTTGTCTAACCAGAAATATCTCAGATTATTCACATTCTAGAAGCATCCTTCAGTTCATGCTCAGTATTAGGGTATATTAAACACATCAGCATTTTTCTTTCGTTACCTTGACAGTTGTTCCAACAGATGAGTCACCCTACTGGCATCTTTAGTAACACAAACACTGAATCCAGAGTAGGACTCTGCTTGATCTAGGGGACACCTTTAGCAGGTAAGAGCAAGAACATTTCCCCTGATGGATGCCAGGATGTTTTTTCACACGTCGCTGGTCACTTTGCTTGCCCTGAGCCTACACCAGGTTTTTCTCCAGTTCTCTAGATGCTTTTCTCTGAAAGCTCTGGTGGTCTTAGGGCTGCCACCATGATCTGGGTTTTTGTCCCTAGCAGGCTAACCAAATGATGCTCCTTTCCATTGGCCTCTTGCTGTTTCCAGGATGTGGTTCCAAGTCCCTATGAAGCTGCTTGCACAAATCTCTCTTGGATGTCTCAACTCTCACATGGACTTGTCTAGCTGGCTCATTCATCTACTCTTCTGCCACCATGAGCTGAGAGCTCAAATATGATAGCCAGACAGTCCTTTTGTTCAGCTGCCCCCATTGATTGTGATTGTGTCCTCTCACTGATATTTCTACTGAACCTCATGCATGTAACTGTCTCACTTTCACTTGCTCCCAAGCATGTCTTCCCCTTAACTCCTGTCCTTGTTATACTCTGGGGCCTCTCTGCCTTTGGGTTGCAAGGCGCTGGTAGATTTCAGTTTGACCAGCAAGCTTGCCGTATGTACTATATTCCTAAGAAAACCATCCTCAGACTGATGTTTGCATGTTTCTGCCGCCTGATACTGCTCTGCCCTTAGTAGTTTATAGTGAGAGACCCTCTTTACCCTGTATGTAATAGAGCTCATAATTGTCTATCTCAGGAGGCCTTCCTGCTCATTGTAGGTTTGGAGTGGGGAGGCTGAGGGAACTCTGAGGCTTTCACCAAATCCCACTTCCAGGATTCTCTTCAGTTAGCGGGTGGCTTCCTATGGCTCCCAGATGCCTCCAGTCTTACTCCATGACCACCCCATAAATAATGCTGTCACAGGGCTCACAATTAGCAGGACATGGGGGACATCAGCCTGCTGACCTTCATTATTAGGGGTAATATAAAATGAGCAAGTACATTGTATGTCATCCAAATTATTTCCTGTGACAAATTGGATTATCTAAAATTATTTTCTGTATCTTGAATCCTAGTGTTTCCATGGTGGCTTTGGGTAATGACCATTCCATAACAAGTCCCAAGCAGTCACTTATTAATTTGGCTGCAGAGAAGGTAGATCCTGAAGCACTATATCTTAAGGGAATTACATTAGATCTTGAATTGTATCAATTAGTACAGGGCCCTACGCATAAACTGGGCAATACACTGGATTTGATCTTTGTCAGTGTATCCTTACTTAATCTCCTATCAATTGAACCAGTTCTTTGGTCAGATCATTTTTTAATTACTTGCCTATTTAAGGACTTTGGACTTCCTGCTAAGTCCCTACCACCGAAAGTCTGGTTTCGTTCCTGGCGTAATGCTGATCTCCAAGGCCTCACTTCATTAGTAACCACTAAGTGCCCGTTCCCGCTTACCTCCCTTTCACTGCTATCTCATGTCCTATGCGAGACTGCAGATAAGATAGCCCCACTGAGATTCGTTCAGCCATGCATATTGCCCTCAGAGCCTTGGTTCTCTGACCAACTTAAAGCTGTCAAGCTGAAAGTCAGACAGGCTGAACGGAAGTTGCATAAAACATATGACCCCTCTCTTAAAGATGCCTATAAGGCGTGTTCTGCCACGTACCATGCCGGCATTAAAGCAGCGAAAACTCAGTATCTCTCCCAGAAAATCGAGATGCCCTATGTCAACCCAAAGCCCTATTCTCCGTTGTTAAATCACTTTCTTCATCCACCACACTTTCTGCAAAGGTTATACCTACGCAAGAACTATGTGATAGCCTATCCCAATTTTTCATAACTAAAATTGGAGATATTAGGCGGAATATCAAGATTTCGGCTGCCACTTCATTGAATGATATAGATGGCTCTGCACCCCCTACACCTTCAGTGGGCTCTAAAGAGTGGTCTTCTTTTCCCATGTTCTCGGAAGAAACAGTCCTAACGGCGATCCAAAAGATCAAACCATGTTCCCCTTCTGACGCCATCCTGGTGGATATCATGAAAAAAATCGCCCCTGATCACCTGTCATTACTCACTGTTGCAGTGAATAATTCATGCCAATCGGGAATAGTCCAACTTCAACTAAAAGCGGCCAGAGTTGTCCCTCTTTTAAAGAAGCCATCACTTGACCCTACTGTATTGGCTAACTTCCATCCGATTTCCCTTCTTCCTTTTCTTACAAAACTCCTTGAGGCTCTGGTATCACCCATTCGATCATCATTTCTTGAATCCTCACACCTCCTTGACCCTACGCAGTCTGGCTCTAGACCAGGCCCAGAGAGTGTACTGGTCTCTGTCCAGGACGACATGGCCAGGCTGGTGGACTGAGGTGGGGTTGGTGCTCTGATTTTTTTAGATCTTTCAGCAGCATTCGACACAGTTGACCACCCCATTCTGTTGTCTCGGCTGGCCCAGATAGGTATATCTGGCCAGGTACTAGCTTGGTTCACGTCGTTCCTGGCAGATCGGACTCAGACTCTCTCCATTCCACCCTTCCTATCTGCTCCTTGCCATCTTAGCTGTGGTGTTCCGTGGGGGTCATCTCTGTTTTCGATTCTATTTACCATTTATATTTGGGCACTTGTGTGTCTCATCCACTCCTACGGTGCCAGGTGTTACTCCTACGCCGATGACACTCAGATCCTGATCCGGTTAGATCTCGATCAGGCTGAGATTCCGTCGCACCTACAGGAATGCCTGACTACCGTGGGAACATGGATGAACCTCAATTGGCTCAAATTGAACAGAGACAAGACGGAGGTGTTGGTAGTGGGGTGTCCCCCTGATCCCTCATTCTGCGTGTCCTCTTTTTGGCCTACCTCCCTTGGTGTCCTTCCCTCCCCTGTGGGCAAGGTTAAAATCTGGGTGTTATTCTCTCAGCTTCCTTGTCTATGGACAACCAAGTTGCTGCTGTTTCCCAAGTGGGACACTTTCAGCTGAAAGTGTTAAAGAGGCTTCTCGCTTTGATTCCTGCTCCTCTTCGCCAACCAGTGGTAGCAGCCTTGATACTATCATGGCTGGACTACTGCAACTCACTCTATCTGGCCCAGCCAAAGGGTCTCATCCATCGACTACAACGTCTCCAGAATATGGCGGCCCGGGTGGTGACCGGCACCCCTTACGGAGCACAAATATCCCCGGTGCTACCTTCACTGCACTGGCTCCCTGTTAACCAGCGCATTTGTTTCAAGGCACTGTGCATCATCCATCGCCCTATACATGATAAGGGCGCTGAGTTCCTGCAAACTAAATACTCATGCTACTGCCCTACTCATTAGCTACGTTCAGCCTCCGCTAACCTGCTTACCGTACCCCCTTACCATCGTATGAGGATCAGAGGCAGGGCTTTATCTATAGTTGGAGCTAGACTGTGAAACAAACTACCTCCCTCAATAAAGAAACTTTCTAGTCATCTGGCTTTTAGGAAAGCAATTAATACAATTCCTTTTTATCAAGTTTTATGTCTACTCTGTTAGTAGCTCTGCTGTGGATGTGTGCCCGTCTCTACAGTGCCAAGAACCTTTGGTGATTGTGTGCTTAAGAAATGACAATAACATAACATAACATTCTTATCATGTACTTAAACAGCCTGAAAATAATGCATCACATTCAATATGTTGTGTCTTTATGGCCAGACCATTCCATAGCCCCAAGAAGAATTGGTCATACAATATTTTTCATATACTTCGACTCAGACAAGTCCTACAAAACATGTTAATACCTTGAAACCTTAACTATACAAGCTAGATAACCACTGAAGTATGACATATTCCCTCAATTTGAAGACTTCTGATTCCAGAAATATGTTGTTGCTCCCCTTGGGCTGATTTCAGTAAACACTGCCTTGTGTTGTACCTGTGGGCTCTCACTACTCTGGGGCCTCACTCTCTGGGCCACAACCGGCTTGTTGTTATGGTGTCCTGGGTACTTGGGAAGGTTGATACTTAGCCCAACACTATAAAAATGGAGCTTGTTTTGTCTTCTGAACCTTGGAGACTGTCATCTGTTAGCTGCAATGTCTATCTTATTGGGGCACGCTGGCTTGCTGTATATCCTCATGTATTCATGGAGAATTGTCTTTGTTGTTGAGCACCTGGATGGCCACCTCCACTATTTCAAAACCCTGCACCTATCCATGAAAACATTTCAGGCAGTTACCTCAGATCACATGTCTGACAGGGACTGGTAGGTGTTTCTTTAAATGACTTGAGGTATTTCTCAGCTCTTCTTACCAACGTTCAAAACCCAAATTGCTTCTTTAATTTCATTAATTTATACTTAATCATCCCGGTTATTTATGTGTTATGGTTGTGGCACCGTTTTCGGTTGCTATGCTAGTGTTCCCATTTTAGGATGTTTTAGGAGAAAAGCTGTTGCTCATTTTATTAAGTCTGGCTGTGATATTGCTCTTCTGTCTTCAAGTCATTGTTCAGCAGTCTCTAGATGAACATCAGGTGTGTGTAATCATGTGTGTTGCAACACTTATGTTACCGAGTTTGATGCTGTTTCTATGGGCCTCATTACGAGTAGGGCGGTAAGGGATACCGGGCACCGGTAAGGAGACCGGTGCCGGTAATCCCCTACCGCCCTATTCCGAGGTCCCTTGGCGGGGACCGTAAGGAACGTGTGGTCAGACCACACGTCCCTTACGGGTCCCGCTAAGGGACCAGGGCGCTAATAACGGGCTTGCACATTGTGAGTCCGTTATTAGCGCCCTCACCATTCCCATTGAGCCCTATGGGGCCATGGCTGCCTTCCCACATATGGAGATTGAACAGATGGTAGG
Source organism: Ambystoma mexicanum (assembly GCF_040938575.1). Lineage (NCBI taxonomy): Eukaryota > Metazoa > Chordata > Amphibia > Caudata > Ambystomatidae > Ambystoma > Ambystoma mexicanum. The sequence continues at coordinate 1,177,557,031 of NC_090935.1, read as the reverse complement.
GCTAAAGGTAGGACTAAAGGCCTTCTTAAAGCCCTCAAAGAGAGGTCTCAATCCTCAGAGGGACAACGTAGCTCAAGTTTGGACCATGGGATAATGTGATCAGGGGGGTGAATGGGAGCTGGGATGTGTGTTGGATGGGGGTAGGCTGGGCTATAAAATTGAAAGGGGTTCAGCTGAGGTCCGATGTAGTGGTGGTTAACCAAGAAGTCAGTGAAGGGTGAATGGTAGAGTGGAGTGCTGAGGAGAATGTGGCAGTGTTCTCTGAAAGAGTAGAGGATGGTATGTGAGAGAGGAAGTCATAAAAGTTGGGTCTAGTGGTGGCGATGGGGGTGTAAAATGTGAGTGAAAGTGAGAAAGAGAAATAGAGAGAATATAAGGGTAGGGGGATTTAGCGAGGGTGTCTGAGTGAGTGCAAGTGACAGAGGGTGACAGAGGGTGTAAGGAAGGAGAGTGGTAGAAAAGTGTAAGGTGGATGTTGGGGAGTTTTCCTAAAGTCTAACTGGTGGTGAGACTCCATAAAACTATCCCTTGGTATACAGGCCCGAACTCTTAGTGTAAGTCTGTACTACCCACAGGCTTGGTAGAATGGCAGAGCAGCCAGTCTTATCTTGTGAAAACAATGTGAGCTGTAGGTCAGTTCAGCGAACCCAGTAAATACATTGGTCCAAAGAAACCCTTAGACACATGAATTTATTGAAAATATAATAAAATATACATTTATTTCATATACATAAGGCAAGGTAAGAAAATACTAGTTTAGCTTAACCAACAGAAAGTGAAGTTAAAACAATGTATCTGAAAACTGTGCGGCTAAGCCCAAAGCTTTGCATACAAAACTATTGAATTCCCACTTTCCCACCACCCCTCACCCATTTACCCCTTCATACTCTTGTGGTGCACTTAACTGACTCCCGCAGCGCACTTACCTGACTCCTGGGACAGTCTCCCTACAACGGCCCTCTCCCTGAAGCGTCAGTACTTTGTCCCATTTATGGGGAGGGAATGTCCGCCACAGGGTCCTTTTTATTCTCTTATTTTTTCCGTTAATGTCCCCCGCAATCCATGTGATGGATGCAAGGGACACCTTGGCAACTCCAAACCTATATTGCCAAACAAGGGGAGCAAGGGAGACTCCGGCAACTCCCCATCCCTGGTTCAGCATTAAAGGATTTGCTGAAATTGCCCATGCTGAATGTGCAGTAAATGCACATTTGGCATTTGTGTCCTCTATGTTTTTCACACGAAACAATACACAATGGCAACAATTTTTCAGGTGACTGCTTCAGTAGTAATGGCTTGCACCAACAATTGTTACAGTAAGGTGGTGACAGTTATAAAGTCACTAAGACAAGTGTCTGTTGGAAGGGAAAAGGGTATTCAACACTAATGCCAGCAATTTATACTTTGGCAGTACTTTTCAAGGTTTCTAGCACTTTTACAGTGCAATCCCTAAGGGAAGAGTCATGTAACTATAGAAAAGGCATAAGTTCCTCGGGATGCCTAGTTACTTTTAAGTAAAATTCTGTAGTGGAATAAAAAGTTAGTAAGGACCTTGGAAATGACTCTCTATGACCACACAAGCGGTTAGGCTTAGGCAAAGGATATGGGTGAATACCCAGATACTTAGTATCGCATTCCAGTCACAAATTGCAGGGACTACCTTAGGTTGTTTGAATAAAAAATAAAATGCTGCTGGATTCTTTCCTGTGCAGTAGCGATCAACCTCGTCTCCTGTTTCCACAGTCTGGTGATGAAAGGCGGGACTGTGGAAGGGATGTTGCAGCAGCAGTCACAAGAAAGGACTCTCATCAAGAATGTCTTTGGTCTCCCACGTCAGTCTGTGGTTTTGGTGCCTTTTTATCAGCTCCAACAGTGAACGGTTACCGCCCATTTGATGTGTCTCGATTCTGCAGTCCTGCACTCTGATGAGGGAACTTTGAGGAGTGGGATTGTGTCTTTGGAGGTCCAACTGGAGCTCACTAATGTTCTGTGAGAACTTGTGCTTTGGAAGACGATGCACTGAAAATGGGTCAGAGGTTCCATGGTGTGTGTGGTATACAGCCCTGGAAGGTCACAGTACGTCAGGGGATGGCTCGTTCTTCAGCTCATTTTATGGCTTGTTGGTCCCACCTGCCAAAAGGAGGGAGTCGTCCTCTTCGAACTCCTCTGTAGATAAACAAATGGGGTCAGGGCAGCAGCGGCCTCCTTGCGGTTTTTGCAAGGGTTGTTTGGTATCTCAGGTCGTCTTCAGCTTTGGATCTAGTGTTCGACTTGCCTTCTGCCTTTATGAACCTATCCTTTTATTAGGATTTCCCGTTCACTTCTCTGCAAACTCTCAGTGAAGTTTATAGAAAGGGGTGGGTGATGTCCAGTCAGGACAGCCAGCCCCCAATTGGGAACTGGTTCCATTCAGGCACATTAGCAGGCAAAGAACTAGGTGACATTTTTGTGCATAACCGAGGCTATGAATACAGTCTGTGGTAGAAAATAGCATAAATGTTGGTAGAACACATCCACTGCCACCAGCCATAACTTTAGGGTTGTCACTGTGACCAAAATGTAACAGGAGCAGAGAGAAGGGGGATATTAGGTATTCTCTCAACACTCCACATAAGGGTTGGTGTGCTAATCTCTCATACGTTAAAGTTTTAGGAAGGATACAAAGTATCCCTCTTTCCTTAAGAACAGTAGTTCTTAGGAACAATGAAAAAATGTCAACGGAGAACCCAAAGGGTCCTCAGCAACGCTGCACTTAGGGTGCTCATGCTGCAAAAGTGTAACACAGATGCCTTTAAGAGAAATGGAGGAAAGCAAGACTCCATAAAATAAGGTAAAACACAAACAACAAAGGTTTCATGGTTGGAGAAGTAAGGTTGAATGAGAGGGAAAAGTCTCCCCTCATTTTGGAGGACAAGAAAAAGGTCCAGATGTCCAGCAAAAAGTGCTGGGGTCTCCCTAGGAGAGGGGATTAAGCATAAAACTGATAAATCTCCCCAACAGTGGTACTAAGATTAATAATGGTGAGGCAGAAGAGAAGACGAAGAAAGGTAGTTGGCAAAGACAGGTGGAGAGAGTGCAATGAGATCAGGGGACAGCAAAGTGTACAGTGGTTATTTAAAGAGAGAGGTGAGAGAAGAGGGGCACAGGTAGAGAGAGGAAGGAGGGAGATCGAGGAGAAGAGAGATATGCACGAATTGAGAGTAGTGCAGAAGAGAAATGAAAGGGAGAAAGAGAGTGGAGTATATAGGATGGGAGTGAATGGAGGCAAGGGGCAGGGTTCAGCTTGAGTGGGAGGAAGATGAGAAAGGTCACAAAAGGAGGAGGGAAGAAATAAAGACAGAGGGTGAGAGAGTATGAAAGAGAGTGTGAGGGGGAGAGGGAAGTGGAGACACCACGGTGAAAGCAGTCTGCTGCCAACAGGGGGAGATTAATTTAGAAAGTCCCTGAGAGATCTAGATAGAGAAGGCCATCGCCTTTAGGTTTCCCTTCCAAAATAGGAAAGGTCTAGACAGTAGGGGTCACCATCTTTCTATATAAAGATGAATGTATGCATATGTGTGTGTTCCTTGACTTGTTCAGTCTAGTTAGTGGAGACATTTTACTTTATGGGGGTATTTTCTAGATCTGTAGTTTGAGGAAGCCATTCCTGTGACTAGTGCTGTGAGTTTTGTTTGCATGTGGCCAGTCCCTGGGTGGTCAAAAATGTTTTACTTCTTTGTTAAACATGCAATAAAGCGAACTTAAACATAATTTCCTGAAACTCTATTAGATATATAGCAGTAATCTGGCAGACTCCCATAAATATTGAAAGACCATATTTCCCAGTAAATTTCAATGCACAGTCCATCCAATAACCAGAATTGGGTTGATGCATAAGAAATATGGGGGTCACGTTGATTAATTTGCTAATATAAATTATGATTCAAAACCTAATTTTAATGAAGTAGCGCTGCACTAGGGGGAGAAACAAACAAATCCAAATCCTTTTTTTTTATCCCTTTTAGATGCTTGGGAGAAAACAGTTATTCCTTCGAGCTCACAAATCTCAGGAGATTCCACCGGAAGTGACGTCGGGCCTACTTCCCCAGCAATGTCTGCTGCTACACTTCCAGGCAGCATTACAGAGTTTTTGGATGAAATCCATGCCCAGCCGTCATGCGTCATGAAATGCATTGCCATTGATGAAGAATCTTTGCAGGGTAAGTAAATACTGTTTGCTAATTGAGGTAAAGTGTATTTTGTGTTTGCGTATCTTTGTTTTATCCATGTTTGGCTTTCACACTTGAATTCTTGTTCAGTAACATGTGTAGACGAATGTATTCTTTAAATCAGATGCTGACCTAGTTACAGCCCACTCACTCAGTGCATTTCATTGGCATAATCATCGGCTTGAGACTTGGAACATTAGCGTTAACTACCAAAGCAAACAGAATACATAAAAGGAAATAAAACAGTTCTTAGAAAAGACGCATATAATGGACAAGATATATTCTGGGTTGTAATAGGCCACTGGGGAGAGTGACTTTCCATGTAACTTTTAGAATACGAAGTTACAATGGGCTTTCACTTTGGTCAGGAGGATTGGAGGGAGCGCTAGTCTAAACATCTAACGTATTGGCAAGAACACTACAAAGTAATTGTTCAAATCGGACAGGCGGGCATGAGGTGGAGTAAAATACCCAAGGCCCTTTAGATATTAAAAGTTATTTCCCTCCCTTCATCTTTCCTTCTTTTTTTTGTTGTAACACGCCTTGTGCATATGTGATACTTCCGGATGCAGGATGCTTCCGTTTATTTTAGGAGGTAAAGGGATTCGGGCAGGGTGAGTGATAAACAAGGACACATGGAGACACGTCCAGGATGGCCTTCAAGCTGGAGGATTTCATTTTCAGTTCTTTGTTGCCCAGAAACAATGGGGATGATATATGTCTATATACTCTATGAGGTTGCTTTGGCCTTTAATCGCTTGATTTTAAATTGATAGTTTATTCAGTTTTGCTGCAAATAACGTAATGTACACATTACATCATGAAACGATACAAACAGCTTCTTAGAAAACACTGAGATTGCCATGGTAATCAAAAACTGTCAGAAAATATAAAACAACTAAATAGTATGTTGTTAGGAGGTTTTTCAGAACCAGCACAGGTGTTCGGCCCTTGGAAACCAATCTAGGGAACCTGCAAAGGTTTTGTACCCTATGGTTAGACACAATATCTTCACTGATAACAAGGCTGTGAGTACCCATGTCTTAGCAAGTGGGGGTTTAGAGTAAAGTACAATTGGCTTCAAGAGGGGCTGGCCAGCATTATAATTTCCATACAACTGAATATTAAAAACATGCTCTTAATTATCAGCACACATGCATTCAAGTCAAAAACAATATAATTTAAGCAAAGCAAAACAAACATTTACTGACAGGGCCCAAATCACGGAAATGTGTGCAGAAATCCTGCAGGGGCAGCGTGCCGAGAAGGACACTGTGTGAGGTTGCACGCAGAATGAAAAATACGCGTCCCACTTATTTGTGGAATTGACAGTGCAAAGTAACCATAATCGCAAGTTGTGGCTGGAATGCCCCTGACACGCCCACACGCAAAGCATAAACTGCCAGAACAGCTACCTTTGCGCGATCCTCCGGGCGCAAATACACGCACCCTTCAAACAGTGCATGGAGCCCCCCGCAAGCAGACCTGCATCTCGGTGACCCTGCAAGGGGTCCCTCATAACTGTATCCGGCACCTCGTCAACATGCGTATAACCATTCCTCACTCTGTAATTACTTGGGAAATCTGTGTGCAAACCCCCTTAAACCATTCCTGCACCATGCTAAACTGCGTACACGCACCCTTAAATTGGATCTAAACCCTGGTTGTATACAGGCACCCGTATAATGGACATGCAACCCCACCTCCGTGCTGCGATTCACACTTACGCCTGCCTTCGGGTGGTCGATATGTAGCACTTGCGTGGCCAATTCCTGGCTGAGAGGTTATGCAATCGAATCCATTAATATTTCTCGTACCACGCACTTGTGAGTGTGCGAAGAACTGCCTGCAGGCCGTCCCTTGGAACGCCCATTTTTGAGCAATCGAATCCATTAATATTTCTCGTACCACGCACTTGTGGGTGTGCGAAGAACTGCCTGCAGGCCGTCCCTTGGAACGCCCATTTTTGAGCAAGTTCGTCCCAATTTTTGGTGTTCCGCTCCCTTCCCATCCCTTTGCACAAGCCACGCCCATGCTCTACGTGGACTCTCATGGAGGTCCTTCGAACAGCTTGCAGAGATGTTCCAAGCCTGCGTGAACTCCACGCAAGTCCAGGCAAAGTACTGTGCGTTCGATTGCCATAAATCGACGAACGTGGATTTGCGCACAGTTTGGCATGCAAGTACCCTATTTGCTACACAAATAATAACATGAATCGGGCCCACAGTTTGGTAACCCAAAATGGATTATACACCACTACACTGATATATAGGCGTATACATAAACTGTTGCAATACTTAAAGTATAGCAAAACTGATGTTACCACACACATTACCGGCCTTGTAACATATTAAGACACACTTAACGTTTTCAATAATACTTAGGAAGTCCAGCCTACTTAATCAAGTGCCCAGGTTTTTTACAGGTAAGTAACCCAAAGATGCGCATGTATAGATTGTGTAGTTTGAGCACTCACATATGGCTAGTCTGGAATGACCATATACCTCAATAGGCTCAAAATGACTGTAAAAATGGTGCAAAGGTCAGCCTGCAGTGTTAGAGCCTAATTCGTGTTGTAGGGTAATTATTCAAAAGTCAAGCCTTCTGTAAGGAAAAAGGCAGACTACCCGGCAGGACTTCTATACCCAGACACGACCACCTATGGCAAGTCAGCCTTCCTTAACAGCTCACTATGTTCTAAACCAAGTGCTGATGCAACGCAGGTGAGCAAGAGTTCAAGATGATTATATTAACAATGCCTTTAAATGAATCCATCTTGTGGCAATTCACCTAACCTTACATGTTTTTAGGGAATCATTCACCCAAGACATGTACCAGACATCATCCTTCTTATGGTCTTTGAACCTTTGCAGGTATTGGGATGGAGTCTTCCCAAACCTAAGTATGACCAAATCATTCAATTGATCATTTACTTTTCTATTAAGAGAATCCAATTCCATAAGGGCATTACAACTGCTCTGGGGAATCCTACTGATAAGCCACGCAACCTGATCTTTGGCTCTTAAATTCTGAGCCACACAAATAATCTAAGAACAGTTAATCAATCCAGAATGTCTTCTTTCATGTCATACACATGGTCCTTGAGGATCCTAAGTGCATCAGAGGATCCAGCACCAGTGCCATTACTAGAGTCTCCGGAACAGTACTGCTAACCATTTTCATCCTCAATGTTTAACTCTATCTCATATGTTATTCCTTAACCTTTTCGGGTCTGTCAGCCTCCATCTAGACTAGCTTGATTTTTAATTCAAGTTCCTTGATGATTTTAAGCCTGTTTTTTTGTTTCCCAATCTTACCACATGCTCAACCTGAGAGGTAGTTGCAGGTGTAATAGAAGAAGTAGAGGAGACAGATGGGGAGGCTGCAGCAACAGCAGCCCCATCACTACCACCAGCACCACTCTTCTCACATTCATCATAGCTCTCAGTCTGCTGATGATCAAAACCTCTCTGCGTCATTTCATTTTCAGCGCCTGAGACAATCTAACACCTTACATTTAATGTTTACACATTGCACTAAATCAGGCATTCAGCTGTGTGGGTATGTATGTCTATCCATTACTCAGTATATAGCAAGTCAACCTACAATTCAAACTGACTTTAAGCCCTTGTACTCTGAAGAGCAAAAACAACCATTTTTGATGTCATCTTGGATGTCCTGAGTGTTAGTGTGAGCAGTGCATGGAGGCGGCACAAGTTATGGTTGCGCAATTTACCATAACTCGCATATTTCTTTGTTTTTTTATTCTACCTTGCAACCATAACGTCCATTTAGAAATGTTTTTACACTGAATTTCTAAGCTTTTGATTAATGCAACTTAATCGTAATGTCCACTCAACATTTTTTCACTGAATTTCGATAGGTTTTTACAGGTCGAACATAATTCAGCAGAAACTTCATAATTTCTTTTCACAGTCTTTGCACTTAAAAACCATTCTCCCCTAACACATAATAGCTATAATTTTCGCAGGCTGCATTGTTAATCCAGGGATGTGCCTGGAGCAAGGTGGCATCAGTATAACCCAAAATCGTAGGGGGACACAACATTCATTTTTTGTTTTAGCAGAAAGACTATATTTGGAGCAACAGTTCAAACAATCATTACAACCATGATTTACATCTATTATAACTTGGGGAAATTAAATACTGTTTTCAAAATGATAACACAATATCATGGAGTATACCAAATTTGAAGAACGCTGTATACATGGAGAATTCACTTCAAATTCTGACAGGTATTGAAGCACAACACTGGTTGCAATGAGGGAGATCATTTCAAAACTTTAGTAAGTAAAACTTCCCTTTTCCTTTCATTTATAAACATGCAGTATGCATTAGTAATACGTCTGTGAAAATGTTACACAACTGAATATAAACATTTTATATTGTAATAGAAAAGGCAAGCACTCTGAATTGGTTAGAATTATACTTCCGCTAAGAAGCTATAAATGAATAAGAACCTACTAAATGTACATTATTTTGTATTTTATAGAAAATAATGAAGTTCTTTTACTTCCATATAAACTATTATACTCTATGTATTACATATTGTTTCTTCTTCACAATCTCGAACAAGAACAACCCAATCAAAATCATGAGGAGAAAACAAAGAACAACCTTTTTTATTTTGTAAAATATTGAACATCGAATGAACGAATTACATATTGATTCAAATTAATTTAAAAATCAAACTTCTTAACTGTATGTTAAAAATCATACAATTAGAAATATTGATTTTCATTGCCCTACATGTACTTGCTACCCTTTCCCCCATCAATCATCCCAATAATTCCAACAGGGTAATACAGATCAATGGCTTGATGAGATTTCTATCCCTAATTCACCCAATAATTAACATATTCCACCTCCAAATTCCCCTATTTTTGTTTCCAAAAGTAATTCTTCCTCTCTATCATAATGTATATTAATTGAAATGTAAGGTAAATAGGCATTACATGCTTTTTAAACAAAAACACAATTTGAAGTTTGTGGACTATATATATGTTTGTGTCTACACCACTGACTGACATGTCTGCAGTGGCAATGACACACTGTTAATTAATTCACACACATCAGGGGGCAATTGTGATCTCCATAGTGCACCCAAATGATGTCACCCGGCTGTGCAGATGTTCACAAACCACGAATGTGTCCACAACAACGTGTAGCACTTTTAATCAGTTTGCAAATGTCATGGTGCCGCTGTGATTGTTGTAGCAAACCCGCGTGACATCACCCAGGTGCACTTATGTTCACAAATGCTGTGACATGGTCATGGGCAGCCACGAACGTCATGATGACACCACGCACGTGTGGCATGATAAAGTACAGGTGATCGATGTCCGTGCTTCGCAGATATTTTAAAATCCAATTTGCGGACCCACACATTTCTTATAGTCATTCAGAATCTGGCAGAGAAGAGGAGTGGTCTTTTTGAAGCTGCGAACCGGAGCTTATAAACTGTTCAGAACTGCATGCATCATAGCCATCCCTCCCCTTCAGAGGCCACCACCCGGAGGACCTGAAGAAGGGAACAGATAATGCAGGTGAAGAAGACGAGGTTGATGACATAGTGGAGTAGGTACCTGCTTTGTCTGTTTGTCGCAGAGAGTGCTGGTTGTGATAGCTTTTTACCATTATTGGGGGAGTGCGGAAGGCTCAGGCTGTCCATTTGTGCTGTCCTGAGTTTGGTGTCACACTCAGACATGGCCAGAAGGGGCAGTACTTCTTCTGGCTCACCGCCATGAATCACCACATCCGGACTTTCCACCCGACTGCTCTAAGAAAGACACTTCTTTTCTCAGAAAATAGAAGTACTTATTCAACTGGGAATTGGCAGATTACTGCACAGCCCAATTAGTCACAGGAGAATTAGTTACAATTTCTTAAGTGCATTTTGCTGCATATATATGTGGGGGGTGGGTTGAGGGGTATGATTAATGTATAGGGGAAAAGGTGGATTATGGGGGTCTCACCTCTCTCTATCTGTGTATATATGCAACAAAATGACCTTGTGACCTTTTCTCCAATGACCAAATACACCCGACCAAATCAACCCAAACCTTACACTGCCCCATCAACTTCCACTCAGTGGGGCAGAGTTTTCCTCCTGCTGGAACACAGACTATAACAGAGCCAGCTGATCCCTGCCTTCAGAGGACAACTGTCTTATGTATATAGTCTTATGTATATAGTTGAAGGTACTCATCTGCATGGGGGAGCAATTCCGCAAGGCGTTCGAGGCTGCTTTCCATCAGCATAAAAATCCATGCTGGTCCAAATAGTGGAGCATTTGTTTGGCACAGAGGAAAAAAGGTGACAGAAATGAAGTTCTGTAACACCCCTCTTCTCTGCCATACAAATATTGGAAACTTCAGCACGGCCTGAATAGAAGACATTAAAGCCTTAGACAATGGCCCTCATTACAACTCAGGCGTTAAGGGTTAACGCCACCGTTAACCCTTAACGCCTGATTCCCACAATAACGCCTGCTTTTTGCAGGCGTTAAGTTCCATGGTGCTAAGGCACCTTGGTGCTAATTACGGCACCGTAATTTACGGTGGCGTAATTAGCGCCTTCCCCACTCCCATTATGCCCTATGGGGCAACAATGGGAATGGGGAAGGGAAAATGGGAAATGGGGATTTACCGCCCCACTCACCTTGTAATGGGGCGGTAAATCCGCCATCCACCATGGTGTAAACGTAGTTTACACCATGGTGGTAATGTTGGTGCACTTAGCACCTCAGTTGTAATGAGGGCCAATATGTTTACACTACCATTCACAATACACCACCATACAACATAAGCTCCCTGTCTGTTTATTTCCATCCTTGAGGTCCATGGATGGGAAAATATGTCTGCGCACTATGTGATAAAAAAAAATAGATTGAAAGCTTTTTCAACTGGGCTCCTTTTTTGGCACTCTTTAATGTTGACTCTTAAAGAGAGCCTTTTTGTTCTTATAAGACTATGGGCCTCATTAGGACCCTGGCGGAGAGGGTTTTACGCCAGCGTAGTGCATGGCGTACCTCTCCGCCATACTACGAGTTCCCGTAGCGCCATGGCGGCCTTTTCCGCCTGGTTTTACCAGGCGGAGAAAACCATGGCGCTACGGGACCTCGTTGTTAATTACGCCACCGTATTTTACGGTGGCGTAATTAACTCCTTCCCCACTCCCATTATACCCTATGGGGCAAAAATGGGAATGGGGAAGGGCAGAATGGGGATTGGGGATTTACCGCCCCGCCAAGGTCGGAATGGGGCGGTAAATCCGCCAACCCCCATGGCGATATCGGCGGCTTTCCGCCATGCTTCGCGGTGCATTTAGCACCGCGAAATCCGCCTGGGTCCTAATGAGGCCCTATGATCTTAATATGTAAAAATGCAGTGGGTACTGATACATTTTTCATAACATCCTCTTCTTCCAATTTAAATTATTTCACAAAAAAAAGTTCAGTGCATTCTGAATATTGCAAAGAAAATGATAAAATATACTGGCCCTCATTACAACTCAGGCGTTAAGGGTTAACGCCACCGTTAACCCTTAACGCCTGATTCCCACCTTAACGCCTGCTTTTTGCAGGCGTTAAGTTCCATGGTGCTAAGGCACCTTGGTGCTAATTACGGCACCGTAATTTACGGTGCCGTAATTAGCGCCTTCCCCACTCCCATTATGCCCTATGGGGCAAAAATGGGGATGGGGAAGGGAAAATGGGAAATGGGGATTTACCGCCCCACTCACCTTGTAATGGGGCGGTAAATCCACCATCCACCATGGTGTAAACATAGTTTACACCATGGTGGTAAAGTTGGTGCACTTAGCACCTCAGTTGTAATGAGGGCCACTGAATCTTTTCTAAAAATGTTCAATCCATCATGTTGTATATCATCATTTTCAAAAGGTGACATTCCAAAATCTTGCAGAAATGCACATATGGCTGCATTCACAATCCACCTTGCTTTTTCTATTTGTGGAGAAAACAGCTTGGATCTTTTCCATTCTTGTCTCTGTAATTCATGAAAAAATAAACATTGTTTGTGGCAGACTTTTGAAGGTATCTTTAACGTCAAACTGCAAAGTTACAACATTTACATACCCTAAACTATTCTCTCCACAATGTACTACAATAATATCTGGATATTTCAAATGCTCCATATCTTCATAAGTAATAGTTGACTCCATTTCATGTCACAAACTTCATACCGCACTGCTTCCAATGTTTCAAAGCCAAGATTATGTGAGATTCCAAGCTGCTCTGCATACATCTGCTGCCAATTAACCCACACATTTTCTATAATCCAAAGATTCTTATTTTTGAGCTCCATGCTTTCAGCAATTCAAACAAGAAATGAAGCACTTGCTGCCCTCTCCTTCTCAGCAGTTCAACTCCTCTTCCACAAAGAGAAGACCTGATTGGTTGAGCCTCCCGAAGTTTGCCCACATCCGTTATGTTCATGCGCTCCACAGTCCTTTTTCCCTGCATGGCATGGTAATAGAACCCAGATGATATTTGCGATCTGTTGGCGAAGTCTGTATGTCTGCGGAGAACAGGCCACAGACCAGCCCTGCTTCCCTTTTTACCCTTAACTCTGCAACACTCCCTGATTGGTTATATTCAGTCACACACTCATACACTGATCACATCTAAAAACCCTATATCTAACCCTCTTAGCTTAGCTCAACAGTTCAGATGTATCTTTCATCTATGAAAGTGAATTTTTGCTGTCATTCAGAGCCTACTGTATCACAACCTACTGTACAAACCTTTACCGATTTCTATTTACAAAGCGCAATTAGCGCTGTGGAAAGTGTGCCTAAAATGCCCCATAGAGTCCTATGCACTCAAAATAAATGGGGATTTACCATTGGTACCACAAATTGTGATCCAGAGCTATTACTGCTGGACTAAATTGCAGTAACGCTAATTAAGTTGGGTGGATTTACTGCCCGGAACCGATCAACTCATGATGAGGCCCAAAGTTGCAGTGTTGCAGCCAAGTATTAAAAATCTCTTGCCAGAAACGTGGGATACAAAGGAATACTGGTTCTGACATCATACCGGTTTACATTGCATGTTAAGGGACCAAACCGCCCACCCTCATATGGTTTGTTACTCTAAATTATGCAGAATATGTATGGGAATATGTATTATGGAATGATTTACATGACTTTCTACATACTGCAAAACCAAAATAAAGAAGAAATAGAATTAAAAAGTGCAATAGAACTCTGTTCTCCTGATCCTATCAGTGCCTCAAGATGCTCCCTCCATCATTTCATTGCCATGTTACACTTATTGCTGACTGCATGCCCTATGATGGACCTTTTTACATGAGACACTTGTACTTCCGGGTACATGACTTGGATTCCATAAAGGAATGTGTATTTTGGTTAAGGTGTCTGAATTTGAATCCACTTTTGTGTCTCACAGCTCTAGTCTTCCCTGCTTTCAATCTTGCTGTCATCCTGTCTATTTCAGTGCAAATGCTTTCCTTTCTATTCTTGACCCTTACACTCTGCACGTCATTCTAAACACTCTTCTCTTCTTATTCTTTTGGATCTTTCTGCAGCTTTCGACACTGTTGATCACCCGCTTCTATTCTCTGGCCTCCCCTGTTTTGATTTTATTGTTTATATCCGTTCTTGGTTCGAGCCATTCCTGTCCCAGAGGACTTTTTCAGTCTCTTAGGCTGGGGCCTCTTCTAACACATTCCCTATTACTTGTGGTGTTCTGTAAGGCTCTGTCCTCAGTCCTTTCGTCTTTTCTCTTTATACTTCCTTGCTTGCTAAAATTATCTCTTCTTTTGGACTATCCCACCATTTCTATGCTGATCAGATTCACCAATTTCTATCCTTCCCACACTTCACTGATGATATTCTTAACAAGCTCAGCTCCGGTGTCCTTTCGATTAAATCTTGGATGACGGACCACTTCTTGGTACTCAATGCTGTTAAGGCTGAGGTTCTTTTCTTTCCTTCTACTACCATTCCCCCCTCTTTCATACCAGCTCTTCCTTTTATGAACTAAGGCCACACACCTCCTGGTGTCTGCCTTAATGTTTTCCCTGCTCTTCTACTGTTCTTCCATGCTCTTTGTGCTTCACCCGTCCTGCTTAGCTCCTTTGAAATCTGTATTAAATTCTTCTATTTGTGTCCTATTTCTTCTAACTCCTCGTGACTCCATTTCTTCACCCTGGATGATCTGGGATGGCTTTCATTCCATCATCGTCTAAAATGTAATTCTATTGTGCTTAGTTTTTTAAATCTCTGCATGGCCTCGCCCCTTTATATCTCTCTTCTCTTGTTTCATTGTATACTCCTTCTTATTCAATGTGCTCCTCTTCCCATTCCCTTCTTGGTGTTCCTCATCCTCCCTGTGCTCAGTCTTGTTTTTGTTAATTTTCTCTCCTTGCCCCTCTACACTTGAATGCTCTTCCTCTTTCTCTGCGTTCTATTTCTGTCTATTCTACACTCCGGGTCTCTGTGAGGTCTCGCCTTCTCTCCTCTGGTTAACAAAGTTACTGTAAATACAGATTCCATCTGTGTTTGCTATTTTTTCTGCATTTTATTGTATTCTCCTCTTCTCATGTAAGCATTTTGGTGTAAAGCGCTATATACAAATCAAATAAATACAAATACAAATACAAGGGCAACCCAAAATTGCACTGTAAAGGACATGGGTGGCGGTAAAAGAAAAAGTGAATCGGGTTAAAATTTGAAAGTAATTAAATTTTGATTTTTATATGGATCATACTGATATTTTTTTCTTTTTATTATGAATTTTATATAAGTAATATTTCTTTGTATTTATGTGTAAAGTTTTAATTAACCGTAACACATAAAATAAAATTAAAAAAATAACTGTCCTCCACTTGGAGAAGTACAACACTTCTTTTGGGGAAAAGAATATCAATCCAGAGGAGGACTACATATCCACATGCTTTTGTGGATTAGAAATGCTCCCGAATTTGACCACAACAGTGTTGACACTGTTTTACAATTTATTGAAAAATGCACTACCTGTTACATCCCTTCCAAAGACATATACTTACTGACTTACGGACACAAATCTTACATTTCTAACAACATAAGTATGGCAAATACTGCCAACGTTGATCCAAAAACAAAGGAAAATACTTCACCAAATGTCGTTTTGGATTCCCTAGATCAGTTTGTACGAAAGGTCAAGTAAATTCATGTATTTTGTTAGGCACAGTGTCAAAGGCAAATCTCCCAAAGCACATAATACATAAAACATGAAAAGAGATGAAGCATCCAAGTACATCAATGATGTCAATCTTGTCATTGCACTCTTGTGGAATGCTAACAGGTATGTTAAAGCCTATCTCACCAAAGCAGAGAAAACTGAGCTAAAAGACATCTGGGATGAAATATCATCTGACATAACCCTGTCACAAAGATTGTACAACTTTGGTATCACAATGGTGTCACTTAGTGAGTGGATGTGCTATGAAGCTGCAGATCATTCAACAGGTAAATCCTTGTATGGAAAATCTGAAAACATTCTCTGGCTCATCCTTGGTCCAACTTCATTGCAAAAAAAGAGTACTGAAATCCTATCAAGAAATTGGCAATTCCAACAGCCAAGACACCTAAAAAATAACCTCATTGACACATACTATCCAAACAGAAGTACTGCTTTGGACAACATGTGCCTGTGCGATATAGCCCCACACTATATATATATATAAATACTGGTATGCCAAATAAGACAACTGGCAACAATTCTGTTTTAAAATATGAAGGAAGTTTAAAAAGGCTTCAAAAACTGGGTCTATGGATCCATGTACAATTATCATTTAAATCTAAACAAAATAAATAACTTTCTTACATGACCTACTACAACTATGAACATTGGAGAAAAGAGGAAGAATTGTTAGGTGACCATGACACATTTCAAGCTGTTTTCAAGGCAAGCAGTATAACAATGACAATGTTAAACAGTACAAAGTCATGTTAGAGAATGAATGCCATCAAGAAGAAGAAATAGAAACACAGCTAAATGAAGGCACTTCTGAAGGCAGTCAACCATCTCTTACAGGGAGCCAAGAACCACTTGGAGAAAAACTAATTTCAAATGAAGCAGACATAGCGATGCATGAGATAGAAAACACCATGTACAGATCCCAAAAATATATAGAAGATTTGTCGGGGCTCAAATCACTGTTAAATGATGAACAACTCAACAAATAATAACCTTTAAACTGTTGCAACAGCTACCACAGTTCTATCTGCTTACACCACAGGAGGTGTAACTTTACACTGAATACTCCTCCTCCGAGTGGAACACCAAAACAAATTATGATATTACAAATTATCAGTAGAAGCTCCAACTGAAGTACATAGAATTCTATGACAAATGAAAGTCCTCCAAATAGATGGCATGGGTGCCATTTTAATGATTGTTTTAATTCATCTAAGAATGTAGGAAGTACTATAAACTGGATACAAATACTGTTTGGAGGAAAACATGGCATTGTCATTGGAGACCTCCTACAGTTAACACCATTGAAAGGATAACCCATATTTAAAACATTAGGCTACAAACAATGATTTATTACACTCAGCAGCATAAGCAATGCAAACCTGTGGCAACATTCTCACACAGAGAATTTGCACACAACATGAGTCAATCTGCTGATCCAACATATGCTCACATTTTGAAAAAAACATTAGAATTGGTGTGCTTACTGAAGACGCAAAGTCATCCTTGGAAAGTAGATTAATACATGAGCTGTATGGACAACACACGTCTGACCCTGGTGTAATGGAACAATTAACTGAACACAATCAAAATTGCATTTACTTAAGGCCAACCCTTGCAAACTGTGACCAATTTAATAAAACAATGCTGAAAAGAGAGATGCAACCTATTGTTCACATTAGCTGCACAGACATACTAGAAGTGCATGGAATGACACTACCTATGTGTCAACAGCATGACTAAATCACCTACTACAATCTATCTCAAACTTAACTGGATTGGAAAAACTATTAACTGTCTGCCTAAACTGCAGAGTCATACTAAAATGCAACATTGTTGTAGAACAAGGTTTAGTCAATGGAGCAATTGGATTTTTTTTTAGCTTTCAAACATATCAAAACCAAAAACAATATCCAGTTTATAATACTACATTTAGACAAACTTGGCCAAACTAAAATAAATTCCCTGTACCACAGTACTTTTCCTTCTTTTTAAAGATATGCATGTACGCAGAGAACAATGACCTCTGTCTCTTGCATTTGTTGTTACCATTTACAAGTCACAAGGTCTAACCTTCAACCACATACTGTAGCACATTCATGTCTTCATACACTCACTGGCGTATTCTTAGATAACTTTGATAAAAACAAAGAAAATACTGACATTCCTTGCCTCCTAGAATACAACAGATTGTGTGCGCAGCATACTCCACATCTGGATATGTTCCCTGTATCTCCAAAAATATAACCTTTAAAAAGACAAGGAGTACAAACAAAAACCACAGCAGATCACCCCACAACCCCTGCGAAAAAAAAGAAAAACAACAAAACAAACGCAGGACCTTAAAGAGAGACCAAATTCGCTGGTCCTTTTAAATTCAGCAACACAACTGGATTAAATAGCTATGAATATTTAGCAATCATTTTTTGATTCCAATTCTCACCACTTGTGGACAATATTTACTTACGTGACTCAGAACAGCTATGTTTACAATTCTTCACCCTGCAAAGAAATGCCACTAACAACCCTGACACTATATACAGTTTGTCAGGGATAAGACAGAAATTGGACTACTGTGCAAGATTTGTTAAATTCACCATAGACATACAGGAGGATCCAAAACAATTACTAATGTACTTACTAGATGTATTAGAGACAGAAAACATCCCTATCAATGAAATCTAACACATTTCATATACTTGGAAACATACATGCAGTCGTTGCAGTCATGTTTCCCAAGAGCATGTCCCTAATGAACGATGTGTGTATGTATCTATAGCAAATCGTAATGCAAATACATTTCAACAACTCCAAATGTAAATCATGTCATATTATACTTATTTTGCAATTCAAATAATCTTTCAAACATACACATAGATGTACATGGCCAATATGTAATATAAATGCTTTTAAGACACATTAAGACAACACTAAAAATAACTGTAAACTCATTAACGTTACAAATGCTGAAGTATTTCTTGGCAAGAAAACCTTCACAACCTTAGGCATAATTTACCACACTGGTGCCAAAACCACTTCAGGCCACTTTATGAATATGTTTACAAAAGGAGTGGTTGACGTGAATGTAACAACACTTTCCTTACTCAAAAACAAATGTCTACTTAATATTCCTTAAACCCAAATGCAGTCATTAAATTATGCCTCAAATTCACATTAACAATACTCTACAGTTAGAATATGCAGAAGGATATCTAGCTACTCTAAACATAAACAAACACACAAGACAAATATTCCCTAATTATATTTCACTTGAAACACACCATCAGCTATGAAATTACTTAATACATCCATACTGCCACTATACTACTTTTACAATACTATACAGTTAGAATACACATCTAACTACTTTAAATATAAACAAACAAAACAAATATTCCTTAATTACATTACCCATACAACACACCATCACATGTGCAATTACTCAATACATCCATGCTACCATCATACTACTTTCTACACATACACAATGTGTCCCCCTTTCATACATTTCACAGTCTGAAAAAACAGAATACATTTAACAATGTACATTTTATTAACAGTAAATGTACACAATGAGGGTTTTCAATCTACCTTGGATTTTCCCCATGACCCAATGATTACAATATGTTAATACAACAACAGTTTACCACACAAAAATGCTATGGAAAACATAGTACATACAATGTACAATGTACTACTTATGAGGGCAAAAAAGTAAATGTATGTGTAAAACCGTCAGTATGTATATGTTACATACCATGTTCTACAACAAACTATATTTTGCCATGGCCAGTAGCCACATTGTTGCAGGCATTCAACCCAAAGTAAACATATGTTTTTGGCTAGGGCCAGATGCCAGATTTTTCCAGCCATGCCCATAACAATCTGGCCACTGCCCATAGCCACAACAATATGTATTTTTATTACTGTTTCTATACTATATTTTTGTCAACCTACACCTTGCATGGATCAAACATCCCCAACCACACTACAACTCTCTACTAGAAGCACTCAATGCCACACTTTCCGCCTCCATCAACCAACACATATCTCTGAAACAACACACGTGCAACCCAAAACTGTCAGCACCCTGGTAAATGCAAGAACTCAACCTCATCAAAAGAGTCAACAGGAAACAAGAGGAAACCTGGCGCCACTCCAGGACTGAATCCAACCTGGTGCTCCTCTAGTAATGCTGGGTAACCCATCGACAACCAATCAACACAGCCAAGTCCTCCTATTATCAGAATACCATTGCAGAAGCTGATAACAAGAGCAAAGCCCTTTCAAAAGTCGTCAAGCAGTACATCAAACTGCTACCCAACCCTGCCATACCACACTCCATCAAAAAGTCCAACGCCACCAACACCTACTTCATCAAGAAAATCAGCAATATTCATCAGCACATAGACGCCAGCTCTGCATCCACAGACCCAACTCATGTCCCTCCTCGTGAAATCTCCACACCCTGGAAAACTTTCAAGACACTCTTGGCAGAGGAGCTGATAGAAACCCTAGACTTTCTAAAAGCCACATAGTATACAGATGACATCCTCCCAGCATCCATCCTCAAGACCCTCCATGCAGAAGCTCTCCTTCCCTACCTGGAAATCATTAACAGCTCACTAACTCAAGGCACCTTGTCATCGACCCTAAAAATAGGACAAATCCTCATGCTACTAAAGAAACCCACTCTGGATATATGTAACAATAGCCCCAGCACCCATTTTCCCTTGATGGTTAAGATCATCAAGAAAGTGATAGCGCACAACTGCAGCAACACATTGACACCAACAATCTCTTCCGAACCTACCAACCCAGATTCAGACCCACATGCAGCACAGAGACAGGAACCAAGCAGCTGTTTGATGATGCCCTCAACATCCTTGACAATGCCCACCCTGCCTCTTGGTTCAACTCACCTCTCAGCTGCTTTCAACACAGTAGACCACCAGGCACTTACAGACTACCTACATTGGTGCATGGGGATCAGCAACCTTCTCCTATGCTGTTTCAAGTCCTACCTCACCAATCAGAAGCAGGTTATTCAGATGGACTCCTCTAAATCGCCAGTGCTACCCGTCACTGGTAGAATCCAGCAGGGTTCCATCCTCTTCTCAGTGATCTTCAATCTATACATGTAGCTGCTCGGAGCCCTTCTAGCCATACACAACATCCACATCAACTGATATGCTGACAACACACAGCTATACCTCAAGATCAACTCTATCAAGACACCCATAGGCTCTGAGTCTGCCTCTTGCTAGTCCAGTCTTGGATATCCAGTGCATACTTGAAGCTCAACTCCTCCAAGACCGAATTCCTACTCCTCACCAACACACCAAACACCAAGGCATACAGACCTGGCTATAAACCATGAACTCTAAGGGATTCACAACCACGCTCTCCTCCTGCACCAAGTCCCTCGGATTCCACTTCAACAAACACCTCTCCTTCAAGACACACATAGCTAAGACACTTAGACAGCTGGGCATCAGCTCTCTCTCCTGTGAAAAGTCAAGCTCTTCCTCCCACTGAACAGTTTTAGATCCACTGCTCAAACACTGGTCCTAGTCCACCTGGATGGGGCAACGCACCACTCAAAGGCCTCTGGTCACCCTCTCGTGTGCCCATGAGATGTGTCCTAGGGCACATGCCTCATCAAGGGTCTATGCTGATACTACCACATCATCCCGGCACTCATTGACCTTCACTGGCTCCCACTGCATGCACAAATCACCTTCAAGTCTTGCAGCATCATCTATAAGGCAGACATCCCCAAGTCTCCCAGGTACTTCACAGAGAAACTTTGCATCTCCGGCAGACAGCACACCACCAAAAGTCAGGACATGTGCAGACTTGAAATCCACCGCTGCAGAAAGGAAAGGACCAGAAAACGAACCTTCTCTGCCTACACCCCATGACTATGGAACCTCCTCTTCGTCGGCATCAGACTTGCCCCTACGCTCCTACAATTCAGAGAAGAACTCAAACCCACCTCCTCAACACTTGGGCCATCACGTAGCCCCTCACGCCACCTGACAGCTAGACACTGCCCACCCCTCTCCTCAATACCACCCGATACAGCTGTACCCATCCCCTGTCCCCCTCTGATCCTACCCCCCGCTATATATCATTTCTGTTCTTACAACTGAAAAGCACTCCTTTATGCATCTGTATGTTGTACACCTCTGTAACAGGCTCCATAATGTATCTGTATTTGCGTATACCTTTGTAAAGCACTCTGTTGCTTCTCGAAGCTAGGTCTGCACTCAATAAATACTATAATTATAATAACTAATAATAATAATAATAATAATAATAATAATAATAATAATAAACTATCCATATTCCATGCAGCTATGCCTTGAACAACATTCCCCTGCTTCTACAGGAAAGACTTGGATATTGCTAATCTTACCTCCAGCCCAACAGCATGGCCACAACAATAAAGTATATCCATAATCCAAGCAGCCATGACCGAACAATATTCCTTTTTTACAATGTTCAACTAAGTGCACTATTATAGCCATGGTTAGTAGCCACATTGCTGCAGACATTCAACCCAAATTAAACATACTATTGTGGCCATATTCCCTCATTAACATGTCCAACTAAGCACACAATCGTACCCATGGCCAGTAGCCACACATTTGCAGGCATTCAAACCAAAGTAAACATACTATTCTGGCCGTGGCCAGTGGCCAGATTGTTCGGGGCATGGCCATATAACTAGTATGCGGATACATAACATGTGTTAGCATGCACTACGTATACACTTAGAGAACGTGTTTGTCCTATGTCTTTAAACAGACCTAGTGAATGTTTGACTCTGCTGGGTAGTTTCCAATTGTATCCTGTTTGATGTCATCAGTGATGTCGTAGATGAAGTCATCAAGGTGATCAGTTTCCAGTGATAACATTTAACATGTAGGATCGGAAGCGTCGGAAGCGGCCACGTCACACTGTTGGAGACTGAGCGTGTGCTCGTAGGTGCGGCTTGACGCGGATACTGGGTCCTTTGGGTGCTTTCCTCTAGTAGCGAGGAGCCGGAGGCTGCGACCCAGAGACGTGTGACGAGCCGAGACGAGCCGAGACGAGGCAAGGCGCAGCGGTGGAAGCCAAGGTGAACGCTGCTTTAGTGTGAAAGCTGCGGAGAGCTGAGAGAGTTGAGGAGTAGAGCCGAGCCGAGTCGAGGCCTAGACAGCTCCTACAAATTATCTGCAGCTACCTTGCAGGAACGCTGACGAACGTGGCAAAGGTGAGGCACAGCGAGTGGTGACTCAGGGGATTGAGTCAAGATTCTCCTCGCCCCCGGCCCCTCTCGCGCCGCCCCTTTGCCAAGTGAGCCCGGGCTATAGTGCTCCCTCCTCCTCCCTCTTCCTTCCCCCTTCTCCCTCTGCCTTTCGTTTCTACTCCTGCTATCAGGCACATGCGCTGTGCTATTGCACTCAGCACAGCTGCCTGGAACCTTTCTGCACCCCCTACGCTCCCTTACCTGTCTTCCCGTCCTCGGAACAACGGCATGTTAGTCAGAGGCAAGGAAAGGCGCAATTTATAAACGTGGGTTCCAGTTACTCATACATACTGTGGATCAGGGAAATCTTAGGCTATTTAATTGAGCCTAGGACACAATTGCTGTGCCCACTGATTGAAAGTACTATTTTTGCCCTTGCACCAACTGCGCTAAATACCTGAGGATTTGTTCAAAATATCCCGAAGATACCCTGTAACTGTCAAGAAGTGCTCTGCCATGAGGTACAACCTTCGGAATCAGAAGGGCAGGACCTCTACCACAGGGCTGAATAAGAGTAAGGGTACGAAACCTGCTCCGAAGGAAAGAGGTACTATTATTGACTTCTTTCCACCTCCGATTATTCCAAATCCCACAAGTCCATTGCTAAGTGAGGAGAAGGAGCCGAGCCTCCACAGCAGGACGAACAATTCAGTGGGTCTAGGGGAGAGTGTAATTGACAATAACTCATTGCTAGACCTCTGCTTGTCCATGCAGAGAGCCATGACTCCGCTGCTGCGAAGCAACACGAGCAACCGAATCAATAGTTACCAACATGATAACCTCACAACGGGAAGCGCTAGATAGACTATCGGCTTCCCCTAATCTTGACGTTCATTTAGACTCGCAGGAACCAGAAAATAACAGCGAACACGGAGAAGGCAGTACGAGCCTGGGTGATTTGCAAGCGTCTGTTGCATCTTTACAATTTGCATTAAACATATTATTGAAGATGTGTGGGAAGATACTAGACGTCACCCTCGCAATCGCAACAAGCGATACGGAGAAAAATATTCCAAAGGAGCCCGAGCCGGAACTCATTAATATTAATACGCACGATGGCTCTGACTTTGGGACCCAGGACCCAAACACTACCAACAATTCGGAAATTTACCTCTCACGTAAACAGAGACGCCTGACTAAAAAGGCGATGGGAAGAAGAAAGCGTCAAATGGCAACAATTATACTACCAGACACAGCAGAGTTAGTGGAGGAAATCTCTAGACCAACAGTAGGCAGCACGCCCAAAAAGGGACAGAGGAAAGCTAAACGGAGAGCGGCACGCGCGCGTAAACGTACTGCAAGAAAAGAGGGGAAGCTCACAAGCTGGCTTATTAATGATAAATGTAATACCTCCCAATCAGCAGTGCCACAAGAACCAGAACCATCTCTATGTGAAGAAGAACAGGAAACAAATGTACCCCAGAATGACACAAACAATCTATCAGTCATCTCAATACTCCCGACCAACGAGCCTCAATTACCAACAGCAGCACCAGTTGAGGATAAGGGCAACTTTATAGTGCCTAGAGGCGGAAGAACTTGCCTGATTAAAAATCTCTATCAATCTAGTAACCATGACTGGATCACCAGATCAGCACTAATGACCAGACTGCATTCCATTCCGCAGCTGAGAGTACTACGATCTGAGGACTTTGAATTCGTTGAACCATTAGAAGTCATGAATTCAAGCACATCTGCCCTTCACTGTAAATTCTTAGCCACTGTAGAGCTGCTGCGTAACTTTAAAACCAACTTGAGGGAAGTTGACCTGGAAATAGATGTCGATCCTAATACCACTGATCCCCAGTGGCCGATCCAGATGCCAAGCCTAATTACGGAAGAAAGGACCATAGCACAGTTACCTAAAGGTGATTCTGTACAGTTGGCAGATATACAGAAGGTTCTCAAATGGTTAATAGAGTCTCTACCGGGAACAACATCAAACCAATGAGATCAAACCATAATATCTTGGAACTGCCGGGGATTCAGCCATCTACTATCTTCTGATGGCTCTATCCCCTTATTAACAGGCCATACTTGCATATGCTTACAAGAGACGTGGCTTACCTCCCGAGCCCTGCTAAATGGATATACCATACACCAGGAACTGGCAAAAAAGGGACAAAGGGGAAGACCATATGGAGGCCTATTAATTGGCATTTTGCATCCGCTAAGATCTACCCGCATCTACACGAATAGGGACGAATTTGTGTTAGCAGTAGAATTGGAGCTTCCTGGCAAAGATAAAACGGAATATGTTCTCCTGGTTAATATATATAATCCACCTGAATCTTCTCAGAGTGAGTTTATCCAGGAAGCTTGCCATGATTTGTTGATCAATTGGCTGACGGAGCCGAAGAAAAATATGGTAATTTTTGTTGGAGACTTTAATTGCCACTTAATTGGTGAGACGAGCACTAGTAACAACCCCCTGCTGAAGAAAATAGGTAAACTGAAACATGGAAGCGCAAATACGGAGGGACTGCTATGGCTTAACTTCTTTAAGTCATGGAACTTCGAAATATTAAATGGCAGAACCATCAGTGATTATCCGGGAAAACCAACATGGGGAAACTCTATATCCAGTAGTACATTGGGCTATATGTACGTAAGCCCCACTATGACCACCTGGGTCACAGATATGAAGATTAAGGATAATGAGTGGAGTGACCACGCCACTCTCACACTCTCTTTCAATTATATTACACAGTATACATCACATAGATCTATTGGAGAGTTGAAGACGAATCATGCTCTAACCAAGATTCGGTGGTCTGATAACAACATTAAACGAGCCACAGAATACACAAACAACAATCCCAATGTGTGTCATACAGAGCTCCTAGCCATGACCAGCAAGGAGATCGAAGATTGGATCGCAGCATTCTCAAACTCCTTTGCAATGGTTAAAACAAATATGCGGGCCCCTGAGGCTAAGACCATTAATATATTCGACATTGAAATTAGAGACGCCAAACGAACTTTAAGAGCTGACCTGAGGAAACTACGTAAAGCTTCCATTACATTATACAACTATTTGACTTTAAGCAAGAAGCTGAAAAATGCCTATAGAACATGGCTTAAGCAGAAACGCTATGCAATAAAATTACTTAAATGGCAAACAACAGTCCAAACACTATGTACTGGGAACTCCCGAACTATATGGGGACTACTGAGCACGGCCCGCGGTGATACCAGTATTCCCTTAACCAACTCAATCGGTATTAGCCAATGGGAGGAATTCCTGAAAACCCGGAATGGCACGGATCAGGGAAAGCCACAGGAGAGGATTCTCTGGGATCGACCTACGATCCCTTTTATAGTGTCAGCTGAATCTTTGACAATTAGGATAAAAAAGCTCAAATCATCAAGAGCTCCGGGACCCAATGGCCTAGCAAACGCCGTATTAAAGAGCAAACCGCAATACTGGGCAGAGGTACTCGAGATCCTTTTTGAAAAGATTCTGAAGGAGGGTAAAATCCCGGAATCCTGGCAGACAGCAATCCTGATTCCTGTATATAAGAGAGGCGACCGTACAGATCCTGGTAATTACCGTTTACTTTCTATGCTGGACTGCACGGGCAAGTTATTTGCAGCATACCTACTACAAGAACTCCAAACATGGGCAGACAGAGAAAAGATCTTTGACCGTTTCCAATGCGGATTTAGAAGCGGATATTCTACTACACATAACCTGGTAGTAATGGATATTCTTTGTAACAAGGCTAGAACACCAGGCAATCCACCTTTATACACCTTGTTCATAGATTTCAAGTCCGCTTTTGATCTAGTTCCCAGGGATTTACTGTGGGCCAAACTTGAAAACTTGGGATGTCCTAAAGGAATACTATATTATCTCAAGCTATTGCACCACAATACCACAGTTTCCCTGAAGTTAGATGCTAAAGGGAACATGACCAACAAGATCAATCAAAATTGTGGCGTGAAACAAGGATGTGTTACGGCACCAATACTGTACAACCTGTTTGTCCATGATATTCCCAAAATGCTATCATTGGAAAATAACTGCCCCCCCCAAGATTGGATCTGCTCACTGTGTGGTACTAGCATACGCTGATGACTTAGTCATTTTGGACCACACTATTAGCGGTATCCGAAGATCAGCAGAGGCACTATGGTCCTATACTCAATCGAATGGGTTGATTATTAATCTGAACAAAACTCAGATGGTAATGTTCAGTTCCAAGAAGACAGCACGAGTCGGTCTAAACATATATGGGACGGCAATTAACTATACCCCATATTATAGATACTTGGGTGTCGAGGTTGAGCCCAAGGGGCACTACACTATATGCAAACAAACCAGAATCACAAGAGCGGCCCAAGTCACAGCACTTATCCATCGTTTTTCTACATCCCACTGTGGTTATACTATCTGGGCAGCACGCCAACTTTACCTTCAGGTCTTAACGCCAATTATAATCTACGGCCTTGAGGCATTGCAACTGATAGACCTTGACTGGCTTCAAATCCTTGAAGGAAAATTTTGGAAAAAAATACTGGGTCTCCCGGGCTGTATTCCAATGGCCATCCTTAGATTAGAGCTCAGCCTCATCTCCTGGAAGTCTCTAGTACTCAGGAAAAGAGCTGAACTATATCTAAAAGCAACACCTGATACAGCCAATCTATTGTTAGCAGCGATTCACTGTGAAATCAACAAAGCGTCTTCATATTCTCTTATGAAAAAGAACATCATCAACTATCTTGAAGCGATTGGCTGGACCCAAAAACAACAAGTGGTCTCCACTCCTTTGCTGAGAGCGCTAGCTAAGAAAACTGAACTACGCGATTGGATCAGCAATTTTGCGCATTTGGAAGATCTAAAGCGCTATAAATTTGTGCAATTCATGAACTACACTTTCAAGAAACCATTACCATATCTGAATCTATGCCCCTCGCCACGTCTACGACGATTCATTCTTCTGCTAAGGATTGATCAGCTACCTGTACTGGCCATAAGTGGGATTAAGAATAATCTCCCCCTACCTGAACGCTACTGCAGGTTGTGCAAGGACAGAATGGAATCTGAAACGGGCAAACATGTCCTTACTAGATGTGTTGCTATGATAAAGGTCTATACAATATTCTACGCAGATTATGTCCATAACTTGGAATATGTTGGCAGTAACGAATTCTGTCAAAGAGCCGTTAATGCAAAGGGAAAAGGAATGAAATTATACATTGCAATGTATAATGTCTGGACGAATGTTGAGAAATCATTGGGCATAAACATATAGCAAACTGCCAATTCAGGGATGTTTTCCATGGGAATGCTATCTTTAGGAAAAAATAGTTTACTAATTTACCATCAGCAATTGCTTTCTGGGCTTGAAGTTCTGATTCGTAAAAGAACTAACACTCATCTATTGGTGGTTTTAAGGACTTATGCACATATTTTCTTGACATAAACACTCTTAATTTTGAATTTGTATTTTTCTCGCTTTTTTTCTTATTCTCATTTTTCTTTTTTTCTTTTCTTATCTATCCACTCCTTCTTTTTACTCTACTAATTTCTTTATTTATCTGTTTTTAATGATTAACTGCTTGTAAATGTAATTTTTTATGTCATGTGAAAAGCTTATACTAAGCTATAACACATTAATAATAAATTTAAATTTAACATGTAATACATGGTGTGATCAGTCACAAAATTGGTTATGTTATCAGTGTGCTCATGGGATGCACAACATTGAGGCTCAGAGTTAAGGTGGCATAGAGTCCAACACTTGCCACATTTCAAAGGTTTTGTTGTATTAAACCACATTTCAAAGTTTCTTTCACTTAATTTCACTGAATTTCAATGTTTTTTTTATGCTATGCTTGCTTTCATTCAATCCTGTATGGCATTTTGCCTATAAATGAGGTGGTCTACCACTCCTTTGATTCACTTTCAGACAATCCAGGAACCAAGATAACTTATTTGCACTTCTTTTGAGAGAGTTGATATTTCTAAAGACCTCAGCTATTTAAGTGAAGGAGTTCCCTAAGGCAAGGGCAGTCTCAGCTCCCTACCCACTCCCAGGGCACATTGGGTCAGACTCTTGCTGAGGACCAATGGATACAACTCTGCTAACAAACCCACCTCGCCTCGGCGAGCAGAGACTGAATGGACTCACCTCATCCCAGAGCCCTTTGCTTTGAGACTCATAGCATCCTGAATGTCCGAACTGCCAGAATCCCTGTTTTCACTGCATTGAATCAATCAAACCACATTCAAGCCATGTTCACTGCATTCTAAACAAAAGGATATGCCAGTGCAGCCTTTGCCATTCACTCGAGGTTTGACCGACAGTGCTTGCATTATAGAACTGGCTTGATTCTGCATTGCCCGAGCAGAGTCCTGTTACTTGTCCGGCTCAAACACCAGGTCACCATGCAGGTGACTTTGAACTGCGGCATCAAACCAATCATTGAACCACCAAAACATCACATGGCAGCTCGACTCTAACTACTGAATCATTGCATCACACATTGACCCTAACCAGCAGTACTTATGGTTTCGAACCACGCTCGATTGTTGAACCGCTCCTGGTGATCCATTTGACCTGCATCACTCAACGCCTCGAACAGTGCAGAGCAGCAGCTAAAATCTGATTGGGATATATGCAACTTGACACCTTGAACGTGATTGGACCCACAAGCAGAACTGCTCAAAGCATGGTTCTAGACTGAACCACCTAATTGTGGAATCAGGTACTTTAGAGTGACTCTGTTCACCTAGTCCACCTTTTGGGGCCTTAGGTAGCGGTCATGTCTTTTTGCACCATTTCCCTACAAGAAATATCCTTTTGAACTCTTTGTTGCTTTCTGGTTTTTCCTCCCTGCTAAGTATCCAGAGTGCCTGCATCCTTACACCCTGCATTTCTCTGTCTTCATTTTATGTGGGTGGGTTTTTGATAGTGTTTTTGATAGTTAAGTGTACACATGATTTCTGTAATTGTATTTTATTGAATTTATATAGCCCAAGACCACACATGACACAATTTAACTAGACAGCTGAGAGCATGCACTCCTTAGCTCCCTTTAAGTGCTTGAATGATTGTATTAAAAATGACATACCCAATGTTTGTGAACACAAGTTTTAATGTTCAACAAAACAGCCGACATGTGTTTCAACCTATAGAAAGGTCATTCTCAGGGCTGATTTATTTAAATCATACAGCACAATCGTAATCCCCCATGGGGTCATGTGCATACATAGATCAATCACATATATTGCAAGTAAGAAAATGACCAAAATAACAAATATATACAGCATATTCATAATGAAGACAATGTATGCATGCGTGTAACAATGTGCGAGAACAGCATCACAATCAAGTTAAAGAAACACACTGACCACGCCATTTCCCATTGAATCGCCAATTTCACCATTAAGTATATTGGGGATTAAAAGTCAAATAAATCCAGAAAAAAAAAAATCCATATATGAGATTCAACAAAGAAACACATATCATGGGAGAAAGAAGGGGGTACAAACAGGGAAAGGGCTAAACGAGGGCAGTTGGGAGAAAAAAAAAGTCTTCATTTCAATGCAGTTTTAAGAGTTTTCTTAAATGATCACAAATTTCTGCTAAATCAATTAGTTGTTAGGGTCATAGTGGCAAACAAGTACAAAACCTTCCTCGTTAATCTGAATCCTCACCTCCATGAGGATAGCACAGCGGCAGCGTGCGCGTCTTGGAAGCAAGACGACACAAAGCAACAACTGGTTCGATCCCCGGGTCCGCGCTTAGAAACCTCCGAGTGTTTAAGCGCGTTATAAATACGTAACTAAGACAAAGAAAAATCTTAATCTGTGTTTCCTCTGTAACAGCGCCTCGATGCCTCATGGGCTGCAAGTGCGCTTAACAAATGCAAATAAATAAAAAAATAAACACCAACTCTAAGGATACGTACGCATCATCCCTTATATCCCATCCTTGGTAATTTTGATTCTGTCTTAAAGCACCTCAAGGTTAATAAACACCATGTAAAACGTGACCTGTCTCAGCCCTCTAATTAGCACGTAAATCACTAAACCAATCTCACACCCAGACGTGATCCCTCATAAAAAGGGAATGGCCACATAGTCACCAATTCTATGAACCTGTTGTCTCTAGTCTTTTGAAATAATTTGTCACCCTTCAAAATATTGTTTGCTCGTAATTCCTCTAATTATTTTTGAGGAAAATATTGGGGTGCCACCAATTCAACGTATATATTGGAAGGCATTAAACAGTCAGTGTCGCGAATAAGGAATGTTTACATATTTTACTCGTCAAGCATACCTGACAATGGGCCTCATCACGACTTGGGCGGTAACGTTAACGCTATTAGCGCGGGCGGTATTAGCCCTACCGCCGAACTCCCCGGCGCTAATAGCACCGGATCACGAGTTTGGCAGTAATGTAAGTCCCCATTCCCCACCGAGCCCATTCGGGAATGCCCCATTCCCCATTGGGTTCAATGGGGAATCTTTGCGCTAATTCCGCCGGCGGATTTCCCGCCGGCGGTAATAGCACAAATTTTCGGCGGATTTCCCCCCAGCTCAGAGCTGGGGCGAATTCCGCCAAAGCCCTGATTCGGTGGACCCTTAAATCCGGCAGTAATAGCGCTACCGCCGGATTTAAGGGTTACCGCCAAAGTCGTGATGAGGCCCAATGTCAGCACATCCTTGTGTCTTATCACTTCATTTTTTTGGTGGATCAATCGATAAAATGTCCCCAAATTCTTCCTAACCAATGCCTGTCTAGATTATATTAAAAAATCATGTCATGATTAACTAGTACATTCTTAAAAGGCATTCTAGATTACTGAAAACTACTGCCATAATATACTCACAATACTCACAAATACTATGTGTGTGTTAATACACACAGAGCCCTGTTGGGATGAGTTCCTTAGTGCACTGGGCGTGTTCGTACTGGCCACCATTTTAGGAGCGCCATTTATAGAAGCGTGACATTGTACGTTGCATGAGTGATGTCACGCTCATAAACATATGGAAACATTGTTGCAGTACTTTACCGGTGCAGCCTTTCATGTAAAGACATATTTTATGCACAATATTTCCTATTAACACATAAAGTGAATCTGTGATACTCAGAAACACTCCATTATAGACTGTCCCAAAAGTGTCTACAATTGGGCCTATCCTCATGAAATCTACAAACAGGTATTAAACATCAATTACATCTCTCGCCCATAAATCTTTTCCCTCCTTCGTTGTCAACCATGTCAAACCGATTTTTGCCAGCTGGACGCTTGAAAATTTTACAATTTCTAAATTATTGATCACCTGCATAAAATTACCAGTGCCTTGCTTTCTAGTTAATTCCCCCATAGCTTGCTTACGCTCTTATAACATAATGAGGTACTGGTTATTTGCCTTCACATAGGTGCCAGCTGCACCAGTGCATTTACTTCACCCTTACAGTGTGAGTCGTTCATTAATGGGTTACTCTGTGTGAACGGCACTACCCTAACTGACTGAGGCAGAAATCCATCAGTTCTTAGTGTATAATACTCACACCTCAAACTCGGAACAATGTGGTGCTTGATTGGCACTATTTCAAGAACACAACTATAATAGATGTAGTACCTATGATATATTTGAAGAACACAATTATAATAGATATATTATGTACGTTATATGCTTTGTACAATGTGCAATTGTCACGAAGGCCGTCCAAACAATGCGACATCAACATCAAGTCAATGTCAAGTTCTAATTCCCATGTGCCACTACAGGGACAGATATTCTCAAAGTAAATACCCCATCTCATGCTCAGAGTTGAGGCCCATTGAACAGTGCAATATTGGCAAATCATTTGGGCTGGAGAATCTTCTCTATGGCACCTCCCCTGGCTTCACAACGGATTTGTTTCAGACCCACAAACTGTATGTCCTTCTTGTCTTCCATCTGGTGTTTTTTGCCAGTGTACTGAGAATGGGAATCTGGGGTCATCGTGCCCTAAAGCACTTAGATGTCCTCTGATGCATGTGCGCAGCTCTCAAATGGTGCTACAAGTATATATAACTTGTGGGATATATGTTGGGGTTATACCTACATTTTTAGTATTTTTTATTATGGTGGTAAAGAGTGGTATTTTATGGTGGTAGTATCTCTTGTGGTAATTTGTTGGGGTATTTCTTTTTACAGTGGTGAGACTAACTTCAGAATATTACCTAACAATTGTTTTACCAGGGCCACTCAACATAACAGACTACTGGACTTGATACACTCTGGGTAGGTAACGTATACTTGTTCTTCTCACAGTATTTTATGTACAATGCATGCAATATGCCCTTGTGGCTGAGCTTCAAAACATATGGATAATTTCATAAACAAATAATTGTATGTACACATATGCCTAGCACTTCTGAAAACTCAATTTCCCAAAAAAACTTTTTAATTTATGTTTTACCACATGTGGGAATGTGAACTACCACCAGCAGTAAAATAGGCTTACCACTTGTTGGACCTCAGTCTTTGTGCTAACAACAAGTCAGTCACATAATAAAAGTACAAACTCAATTCGTTTTTAAATCTTTTGATTTTTATAGAAGGTTAAAATTTAAAACTGTCCAGATATTCACATTCTGCAAAACTACTTTACAATGGCTTATACTTGGACATGGATAAAATGGATTTCATTAGAGTGCTCACACAAATAAAATAGCTTTTTGAATGATAATTATCACTAACACATTTGTTGCTGGCTGGTCAGCAACAGCCTGGTGAGGAGACCTTGAAAGGTTTCTCTTATAATCTTTAGTAGTTAGAAGCCTGTCATCTAACAAAGACTCACTTCATAAATGTGAACCCACGTAAAGTATAGATTGTAAATGACTTTAAAAAGCAATCACAAAACCTGTAAGTGTCTCTCAGGCACACTATGCACACCGCAATTACTACATATCTACCTGAATCTGTAGGTGATGTATCTGTCTCAGTTTGGCAAGGGACCTTTCCTCAGCCTGCTCACCTGTCTTGTCCCAGAGTGGCGCAGATAAGCAGTCGCTCTACATCAAACGGCCCTCAGCACTGGAGTGTGTCTGCCTGCCAGCTCGTCTCAGCCCGAAGACATCTCTCCCAGTGTTTGAATATGTCTGCCCCAGCTAAACCCACTTGAGTCCTTGTATTTCTCCTTCCTGCTACTCAAAGAAAATACCTCCCATTTCATATCATTCCACTAAAATCACATGGTTCCATTATTAAAGACCAAAAAGATAAATCTCTTCTTGAATTTCCTGCTCACACAATGGCCTTCTTAGCAGAACGCAACTTAGCATTTTCATATTTGTTCAACTCCACCAAGCTCAGTCTGCATGTTTGAATCCATTTTACAAAGCACCATGCATTTTCCAAAATCATTTTCAGGCCATTTCCACATAGACTAATTTGAAGTAAACTTTTATTAAGGGACATGTTACATGTTACTGGGATTGGATTATTAGATTAATATATTAGTATTAGTTTCAGTGGAATTCAATCAATTGAAATATCATCCTGAAATAATATGCAATTTAAAGCATGCGTTCTGCATTTTCTGTCTTCTGTGCATTTCCATCTGTGCCTTATGCATTGGAACCTGTATGCCTTGCGCATTTCTGAATTTCTGCCTCTCTGTCTAAGACCCACACTACAGTTACATGTGCATGCTAAACTAATAAGCCCCTACTATACAGATCCCACAGCAATTCAGAGCCCCCAGCTATTCAGAGTCCCCAGCAAATCATCCTACACTCCCTCCTTTTTTTTACTGCTGGGATATAACCCGAAATCACTGCATGAAAAAACAAAAATATATGTTCTGAAACACATGTGCTGCTGCCAATTGAATTTTCTTCTATACTTAAAAATAAATAACACGTAAATGGAAATCCGGGTAAGAGAACATTATGTACATATCGCCAGTCTTGAGTAAAATAATTATGACTCTTAATCACAATAACAAACAACAATACCTTTGAAAAGGAATGAAACAAAAAAAACGTGTCTTTTTAATCTTTTTTCAATCTTTTTTTATCTCTTGATCACCTTTATCTTGATACTTTTTCTTTTTTTGTTGATCGTTTTATTGGTGATCTATTTTTGTTTTTATCTTCTTTTGAATTATTATGTTGTTTTTTTAATATATATTTGTGGATATTTTTTATGAGATCTTATCTTTTTTTTATCTTTAGATCACCTTTATCTCAATATTTTTGAATTGCTGATCCAAAAATAAAAACATTAACATTTTTAGAAAACATCCAATATATCTGTGACATTCAATCAAATGCAAAAAAAAATAAAAAATAAAAATCAGTTTGTGAGAAATAGTCCTTGCAATAAATACCTCCTGCAATAAATAGTTGGTGACAGTAAGAGTAAAAGAGCCTAATATAGAAGTAGACCTTGTGAACAATCATTTGTGGTGAGAAGAAAGAAAACAAAAATCACATAGGAAGCTATTGTTGGTGGAACCCCTCCATTCTGGGACTCCATGGACCTCCTTCGGGTCGTCATCTCCATATCTTTTGGTATCGTCATCTTCATATCTTCTGGGGTCCTCATCATCACCCCCTACTTCGCTCCAGGAGGCTTTCTGGGGGACTCCAATCCAGGGGTATCCTCCAGGGGTCTAGCGCTCCATTGGTCCGGCACTGACAAGGAAAACAGTAAAAAGAAAAGACACATTAAGTATCAGGCACAATAAACCTTTCATTTCCTTTTCCACTGGAACATCTGAAATCAAATTTGATTAGGTACACAAATGCACATTATTGAAATAACATGACATGCAACCAAGACATTCCTTCATTAAGTACACACTTAATTACCCCGCTACCACATGGTATTTCCAGATAAAAGTCCCTTTGTACTTTTGTGCACTAAACTACATACACTTAACCATTTGCTATGGCAATTCTATATTTGTTTTACTCTCTGTTAGTTTCGACTTGCTCGAGCCTCTTAACTTCATGTTTCAGGTGAAAAGGCTTGATCTGGTTAACATGGACAAACTGTTCCATTGTCAATTAACCCTCCTTTTTAGCAATTCTGTAGACCACAGGTGAAACATTATCTGTAATTTTATATGGCTCTTGCCACGCTGCAA
Source organism: Ambystoma mexicanum (assembly GCF_040938575.1). Lineage (NCBI taxonomy): Eukaryota > Metazoa > Chordata > Amphibia > Caudata > Ambystomatidae > Ambystoma > Ambystoma mexicanum. The sequence continues at coordinate 1,177,521,169 of NC_090935.1, read as the reverse complement.
TACATTTAGAGTTTTTGTGTTTCCCTTCCCAAAATTAAATTTATATACCTGACCTCCTATTTCATATTCCTTCACAGATGCCTTCCTATCATAATATGTTTTTGCACCATCAGCAGCCTTTTCCAGATTCCGCTATAGAGAAGCAAACACATAATATAAGTGCTTCCAGTGATGCTGTAAATGCATTGGAGGGACAGGGCCTGCCTGTCCTTATTCTGTACTCCGTTTTCATGTGTGTTCTGTGTTGTTGTCTGCACATAAGTCCATGTGGGATGCCTGATGCCTGGCAGTGCAGCCCTTCCTCTTTCTGGTTGTGGTGAACATACCTTGGGATACCCTTATGGCACTCATGGGTGGTGGAACAACCCTATACCCCTAGTGTATGTTTTTGGGCACCTGTGTGTGGCCCACAGAGCAGGGTATGGGCTGGTGGCAGCTCCTTGCTTAATTTGACAGGTGCTCTGGGTAGCCTCCTTTTTGGGATACTCAGGCCCTGCCATTGGAAACAGCTGATTCCTGATAGGACCCAAGATGGCCCCTGTGGCCTTTTGCTTTCTATTGGCTGTTACTTTGTTTTCCCAAAGTCCTGGGAAGCCCTGACTCTGTCCCTTCCCCTTACTGACTGTTGGGTGGAAATTCCATATATGGTAGTGTGGGGAAGTCAAGGCCAGACTGGCTGGATCCTTTCCAGTGGCTGTATGTTGTGGCTACACCTGTGGGGTGGGACCTGGGTGAATGGAGTGTGTGACCAATATACATTTAATGTTATAGGTGTCTGGTTTCTGGTGTGTGACGCAATGAATGAGACAGCCCTGCCCGAAACTGGTATGAATGCAGTGTGGTGTGCTGAATGTCTGAATGCTTGTCCCAATCCACATTCTGTGTTGTGAGTGTCTGGATGGAGAAGAATGGCCTAAATGCACTGCGATTGGCTGCCTGCCTGCTGAATGCCCTCCTGAATGATTGGCTGCCTGGCCTGGCTCAGCAGTGTGAATGAGAGACAGAACAATATATCTGGGGACCTGTCACTTACTGGAATTGTTCAGAAGCTGAAGTCAAAACTTGATGCTTACCTTGAAGCCCAGCTGGAAGGAGAAGGCTTTGCTGCTGCTTTCCTTCGACTCAATTCGAAAGCTGTCGTGTCTCCAAGAACTGATCCAAGAGAGGATATGGCTAGGAGACCTCTTCCCGAGCTAAGAGGGAAAATCATGCACCAGCTAACCTACACCAAAGCTCCCTGGAAGTCAGTCATCGAAAGACTGCTGACCGGAGATGGGGACTGCCGAGGAATCTGAAGTGTAATGCCAGGACATCGAGGCCATCGATGACTGCCACTGTCGACCAAGGTTCGGAGGACCGCTGTAACCTTGTCGACCGGAGCCGTAATGCTCCATTGCCTAAGACATTTGGATCAAGGACTGCTTTGCTCATCACCATCGACCGCTGTGTCCGCTGGAGAAAGTCAAGGTCGCCAACAAACCAAGGGGAATCCGCCGGTGGGTTTTCTGCCACCGGAAGTCCTGAAAGACGCAGACGAAGAGCCGAAAGGCAGCTGTGGTCAAGTCCCGATCACCGACGCCAACCGCTGACGACCCAACACCCTTGCTGGGCCAAGTTTCTTCATTGATCTGCTTTGTGGCAACAAACTATTGTCGTCAAGGTGCACTGCATGCCTCATCTTTGCAGGACATCCATGATCGGTTGCCAACGAGCACCGCAAAGGCCAAAGCTGCCGTCTCGACAACATTGTCCACCATTTCTTTGAGGGATCTCAACGATCTGTGGCTGCTGCCTTAAAGGGAGTTCACTCAAGTAGGATCCAAGGATGACCTGTCGTCAAACTCTGCTAAACCAGATACATTGGGGAAGTACAACATTTGTAGAAGGAAATAATACTCTGCTAAACAATATATGGACTGGGCTTGTTCATACTTTATTTACACGTTGCCCAGGTGGGGGGATCCTCACACAGAACTGTGTCTATGGTAGGGACAAGTATTCTGCCAATTGTTTAACCATTTGTTTCCCTCCTATGTCTGCTGTTGTTTCACATTGCTATTAGACTTGTATGTCATTGCGACTGTCAGCAGTTGGTGCATTTGAAAGGAGTCAAGAGTGAATTGTGGTACCACATAGATATTGTACATATTTATCAGTATTGCCTCCTGAGCACAAGGGGTGTTATTGTGTGTGTATATAACTTGAACCTTATGTATATAAAGAACTGTGTTATCACTAACATAGTGTGTGGCCATTCCTTTGTCAGGGCTTTGGGACTACACTGTACTTAAGAACCAGTCTGCATCACCTCCTAAGAGCTAGGCCTTAATTGCTCATCCATTGCTACCAACAATAGAGAATCTTGACTGGGGTGCTCTGTGCTTATACTCTGCCATATGGCAGGAGTACAGATAACCCCCCTCCAGTCTTTACACTTCCTCAGCTCTTCCACCTACTCATGAATTGTGGATACATTTACCAGGACTTGTTCACTTGTTTTGTGAAGTAAGTGCTGTGGCAGCACCATTTTTCTTCCTGCTAATATTTCATGGGGGCTGAGATTTGTTGATTTAGTGGGTGTAGACCTGATAGCCATTAGAACCTGCTTCAGCTACAAATTTTTTTAACATGTCAACTATTGATCTGTTACACCGTTCTACTCCCCCTGAAGATGAGGGCCGGTAAGAAATTTGCAATTTTCTCTTCACACCCAAAATTTGCTATATTTTTGTCATCAATGCACTAGTGAAATGACTTCCTCGGTCTGACTATATCCTTTGAGGTAAACCAAATCTTGAAAAAATATAATTTAGAAGCAATGTGGCTGTTGTTTGTGCACTGCAACCCGTGGCTGGAATGCACTCCACCAATTTGGACATTAGACAAGTTACTGTTAGCATGTACTTGTTTCCCCTTGCTGATCTTTTTACAGGCCTGACATAGTCGATTTGCAAATCAGACCATGGTAGTGTCACACCCCTTTTCATTAATGCTGCTCTATGAGTAGGTGACACAGGTTGAAACTGTGCATATACTAATCACACTCTGGTATAGAGTTCAACATCCTAGGATATAATCTTTTAAAATTGCCAACGTTTTATGTGAACCTCTGTGTGCTGCAGTTACAGCATTGTGGGCATGATGTAACATCAACCCCCGAAATGACAAGGGCACTACCCATTGTATTTGGGCCGTCACAGATTCTCTAATCATCAGCCCGTCTTGTAACCTAATTCTGTTTTTGTTTCTTAGTAATATTCTCAACTCCTCTTTCCCTCTGCAGTCCTCTTCAGTCAGAGGATTTTTTTCTGCATTTAACATATGGTTATAAAATAGGCCTAGAATAAGATCTTCCTTTTGCGCTTTGATCAGGTCCTGATCTGGAGTATCAAAACTCCATTGTGCCATGGGCTGTTCAACTGCTTTTGGAGTTTTGGAGCATGTTATTTCATCTACCTGTATTTCACCAAGCAGGTGTTGAATAGGAAACAACTCCCCATTACAGCTCCAATTTTGGCTAACTGATCTGCCTTGTCATACCCCTCTTTGTCCACAGCTGGTGTTTTGAAATGACCACTTATTTTCCTCCAATGTATAATCAAATCATTTTTTGACACACGCCTGCCTATGGCTTGAATCATCTTGCCATGTTTAAGTGGTTTCCTGTTAAAGGTGAGTATGCCTTTCACCTTCCAGCCAGGTAAATATTCCACAAAGATAATTCATGCATAGTTAGAATCAGTTACTAAATCTATTTCTTTTAGTTTATTTTCTACTGCTGTAGAGATTGCCTTGGAAATAGCACCCAATCCTGCCACTTGATACTTCTAGGACCTATAATCATGCTTACCTTTGGAATGTTGTCACCTTTAAACCATATATTTCCTATTCCCGCTACTAACTCTTTTTCTGCTTTATTTTCTACATGGTATGCGTATCTATCTACATACACAGTTAGTAAATCCCTACATATTTGTTTTGTGTGGGGATTGCTCAAATTCATTCAAACTTGTTTCTAGCTCTGTGTCATCAGGTGCACATACGGCTGCACAATCATGCAACTCTGCTAGTCCTTGGGCAACTGTGGTCTTTTTAGTTTGACTATATTTCCCTTCTACAGGAAATCCCTGAAGTGCTAATGTCCAGGAAGTAATTCTTGACTGGGCCAAATTCTTGGATCTGATTCTCTTACTTTGCAGAAATTGCAGAGGCTGGTGATTTGTTTCAATAATGACCCCCTCCCCCTGAATTATGGGACAGAAATGTTGTAACACCCAGACAGTGGTCAGAAGCGCTTTCTTGCAATCACTAAATGCAGTCTCTACCTGTGACAATGCTTTGCTAGCATATGCAATAGTTTTGTTATTCACATTATGTTTTTGATATAACTCAGCTGATATGCATTGATCAGAGAATCATATTTCTACAAAGAAATCCTGGTTCTTTATTGGATATGCCAAACATGGCGCTTTCATTAGACACTGTTTTAGCCTGGCTACTGTTCTTTTTCCCCATTTCCAGGGTACACCCTGTTTCAGTAATCTAGTTAAAGATTGTGTCATTTTTGCATGATTCTCAATACATTTCCTGTTGTAACCTGTCATCCCTAATAAACTCTTCAAACCTTTCAGATTAGTGGGATCTTTCAGTTTATATATCACCACTTCATGCCCTAGGAAGTTCACCTTCATTTTACACAATTGTGATTTCTGTAAATATACTTCTGCCCCAGCCTTCTGTAGCAGGCTAAGTACATGCCTGATCTCATTGAAGTGGCTTTTCAGATTTTCATTTTTAATTAGCACATCATCCACATAAACTACTGTCCCCCTTTCAGCTGCATCCAGGAGTGCCTTGCTCAGGAATATCCCAAACTCACTCCCACTATTGAAATATCCAAACGGTGTCCGAGACCACGCATATTGTGATTTGTCAAATGAAAATGCAATAAACTTTTGAACGTATTCAGCCAGTGGTACACATCAGTATCCACCTGTAAGGTCTAATGTGGAGAACACCTTTGACCCTTGAACCTGTGCGAGACCCTGATCAATAAATGGAAGGAGCCACCTTGACACAGGTACCTTCTTGTTTAATTCTTGTAGATCTGCACACAAGCGCCATTGGCCATTAGGTTTTAACACCCCTAATATAGGGCTATTTGATGTGCTATGAATAGGCCTAATAATTCCTCTAGATTCTACATTTTTGATTATTTCAGCTAGTGATTCCAAACACGCCAGGGGAAACTATTTTGTCCACCAAATACTGGCTCCCTACCATGTCCTTCTGGTAATGTGGCAACATGCAAATCCGTTAACCCACAACCATATGCATTTTTGGCAAAAACCTGTTTGATTTCCATACATATTTTTCTCAGTTGCTCTTTTTCGTCTTCATTTGTGCAAGCATCTGCAGCCTCAGTTTGCTCTTCTATCATTTTAGAGAACTCTGGGAAGTCCTCTAAAAGAGGAACCTCTGTTCTTTCCTCTAACCGTGTGGCTGTATATCTTTGGAGAGTCGACACACTTACATTTTTTGGAATATTGACCTCCATTTCAATATGCTGTTTTTCACTTTCAGATTCACCTAATTGGAATAGAATGCAATCATCTTGATGACAGCACACTATTTCACTCAACTCATAAGGATAAACAGACTGAACTTTCAAGATTCCTTTAGGTTTAGAATCCAAGAATCCTGGGAACTAACCCTGTGCAGTGACATAGCTTTCACGGATATTCCCAATCACTGCATTACTGAAATCTGCAGTGTAGTAAGACTTTTGTCTTGCCATTCCTATTGCTGAATTCTCTTCCAATTGAATGTCTTGTCACCCTTTATTGTCCACCAGGATTTGAATGGGTCTATCCCCAATCTCTATCAGTGTATACTCACATTCTAACCCTTGCTGCCTCATGGATTCATTTAGGTATACAAATGCATCACAATCTTTTATCTGCTGTCCCTTTCTGTACGTTAATGCTATTGTAACTTCTCTGGTGAATGTGGGATTGGTAACATCCCTTTTAACCTGCAGTTCAACTGCATATGGTGCCATCTGTGCCTAATGATGAGCTTGTCCTTTGTCTTCAAATTCAGGTGTGCCTGACCTGGACCAGACCTTTTGATTTAGAAAGTCGAATACCATACACATCCTGTGCATGATGTCATTTCTCAAATAAAATGTGTTTTGTGTCCAGCTCATGAACCACACATTGTGATGAATACTCTTAGGACCAATTGTAGCCTTGAACAAGCATCTTCCTACAATTCTTTGCCCCAACTCAGAATCATCTAGGACAAAAATATGCTGATTCTTTATTCTGAGTTTTGGGATCTCCTCCCTGTCAATTATTTGCTGTAGTACCTTTTCATTAATTAAACTTATTTCCTGTTTGAGTGCTAAAGTGGCTTCTATCATTTCAGGATGCCCATTCACATGGATAGAAAGCCATGGCTACCCATCTCTCATGTGTATTTCTGAAAGGGTTGAAATGTGCTTTTCTTTATTTAACTCTGGAGTGATATTTGGTTTGCATGCTTCTTTATTTAGATAAACGTGCAGTGTGTTCTCATCTATTTCTGTTTGCCATTCCTTCGTGGGGTCCAAATAAATCTCCAAAAACTGCTTCTCTTTTTCTCCCCACATTTCACCCTAACACAAGAGAATGACAGTGACGTTAGGCACACATCCATTCTGAAGCTATACTTCCACTGCACTTTCTGATTTAGCAGCGGTATGGCATTCTTTTGCATTGTTGTTTTGCGTCATTATTTTCTTAGGCCTCAATGTTTTTTTGGCTAGGGACCACCATACTCCATTTACCCCATCAATGAGGGCCGACAACCTCTTCAGGCAATTCGTCCCTATGAGAAAGGGTATTTCATTGATGGATGTGATCAACACTTCCTGTCTCATCCGATGCTTCCCTATCTTTATGTCAACCTCAATGACACCTTTGATAGGTATCTTTTCCCCATTGAGGTTGTGCACAGGGCCTTCATTTTGCCTCACCTTTATGTGATTGTGTGGGTATCTCTCTTCATTGATACTTTTCACTAATTCTTTGGACATTGTCGTCGCTTGGTCACCCGTATCAATCATTGCAAATGCATTACATTTTTCTTCAATAGTAATAGGAGCATAGTACCTGTCTTCAACCTCTTCTAGCACACATAAAAAGTGTGAGTTTTCTTTTTATTTCAGGACTCACTTTCCTTAGCTCTTTGTTATTCTATGCTAGACACATGGGTATGTGAAATGACATCTTTCCCTCCTTTTTGCGCATATCATTTTGAATTTCTTTGTCTATTCCCCTGGAATCAGAACCCATTTTGAGTGTAGCCACTGACTGCTCCTCTGATTTGGGACTACCAGTGTTCACACTTCACCCTTTTCATTGGATATTTTCACAAGTGTCATATAGCATCCTGTCAACTTCTGGCGTATAACAATTATCTGTGTTTTGCATGGTGCCTGTCCTTTCTGTCTCTTGGAATATTTGTGGTTCAAAATACTCCTCAGGTGATTGACTTGCACCCTCCTTTTGAGTTACAGTTTTCTCCATATGGAACTCAACAGTATTCTGACTATCAAGTGAGGATATTCTAACTGTTGATCGTAGCTCTTCGTCTTGTGTTTTCTTTTCATATTGGATGCTCTTTTTAAATCTGTTTCTCTGTTCATTGGGTTTTTCTTGTTCATTTTCCCCTTTATGGTCTTTATTTTTTTAGTATTTATTTAAATTGTTTTATTAGTTTGTTACAAACTTTTTAAAAAAATCAAAAAATACAAAATGAAGTCTTTTATATTGCCAAAAATGTTCAAGCTTCAGTATTATTCAATTTAGACAGTTACTGGCATTTATTGAGAGTCTTGTTTTTATCTCAGTAAGAACTTCTTTTTTTGTGCTTGTTATTTTTCTGGTTCGGTCAGCCTCTTATTCAGCTCAGCGAGATAAAATACCAATGCTATGGTTAGTTTATAGCTTTCTCCATTGTGCATTCTTGTCCACCATTCTTCCCCATTACAAGATGTATACTTGTTGATTTTGCTTTTTAGATGCTTAGTTCTTAGGTCTCTTAGGGCTGGGCAGAACAGCACTAGATGCTTCTTAGGTCTCTTAGAGCTGGGCAGAACAGCACTAGATGCTTTAATGTTTCCTTCTCTTCACTGCAAAATCTACATGTGAGATCATTTCCTAAGACTTTGTTCCTCAGGCTTTTTATTTCTTTAGTAGGGAAGAGATTCAATCTGAATTTCAGGAAGGTTGTTTGTACACACATGGACATATTTCCATGTATTTTGGCAGGATGTTCAATACTTTTGATTCTGTGGCTTTGTTCCTCATGCACCTATGTTCAGCTCTCTGGTCGATTGTGTCAATCCAATCTTGTTGTAGTAATTTTATTTTAACGGCGTTTGGATTTTGTAACAGTGTTTTTTCATCTGTATTTAATTGCTGCATGATCCCTTTACAATTTTGGCGCCATCTGTTCAGCAGTAAATCACCCTCATGTTTCCCTTGGGTATTTAGCAACCTAAATTGAGTCAGATTGTCGACCCCTAGGGCCTTCCTATATAATGCAATTGTGTTCGATACAACCTTTGCATTGATAGATGTTAGACTCAATTCGTAATGCATACATGGCGTTGGAAAACTTTGTGGCAGCCGTAAAATTATTTTCCAAAATATGTGTTCACATTGTGACCAGATTCTGTAAGAGCATCCAAATAGAGTTTCTGCTCCGTGAATTAATGCTGGTACAGCTTTGGTCTTGTAGAAGCTTATCATAGGCTTGTATGCGAATGTTCAGAACTTCTTCTGGATAACTGCCCCTTAAGCCGCTAGTTGTTTGCATTTACTAATGATTTTTCGGGTAATGGGCATATCATTAATGCTTGAATTAACAGTAGTCCCCAAATACTGTGTTTGTGATACACATTCTAGCTTCTCTATGTTATCGACATAAAGGATCCAGCTGATGTGAGTTCCATTATATTTAGGAGGAAATGATTTCACTTCTTCTAATGCATCTCCAAAGTCTGCCATATAGAAGTTGAAGAGTGTAGCTCCGAGTGGACACCCCTGTTTCACACCTCTAGATGTATTTATGGGCACAGATAGTTGTCCGTTTTGATCTAGGCGGATTTTTATTTTGGTATCAGAATACAGTTCTTTTATGGCCATGATTAAACTCAGTGGGCAGCCTCATTTCTCCAATTTAGTCCATAATAGCTCACGATCTACACCATCAAAGGTGAATGCCAAATCTACAAACGCCAGGTATATGGTAATACCTTTCCTGATGGCTTCTATTTTTAGGAAGTTAAGGATGAATAGGTTCAGCCCACAGCCTACTCCTCTCACAAATCCAAGATGTTAGTTTGCCTAAAAGTTGAGTGGTCAACATTTTCCCTAACACATCCAAAAGAGCTATTGGACGATAGTTCATAGGCTCTGCTCTGCAGCCCTTTTTGAAGATCGGTACAATTATTGCGTGCTTCCATGAAACCGGGATTCTTTGTTCTTGTACTATATTTTGGAAAAGTATGTCACAAAATTCAGCCCAGGCACTCAGATCCTTTTTTTAATATCAGATTTGTCAAACCGTTCGGGCATGGCGCCTGTGAAGAGCTGAGCCGCTGAATGTTTTTGAGGATATCATCTCAAGAGATAAAGATGTTCCAGGCTTCTGATTCAGAGATGTTTGGTTCGGCAATCACTAAATGTTTCGCAAACAACTTGCTGTAATGGGTGATCCATTGATCTTCTGTCACCATATTAGATTGCATGGAATTTTGTCGAGCTTCAAGGTCGTTAATAAGAGGACAGAACTCTCTAAAATTCTGTTGGTTCAAGCTCCACATCATCGCTTCTGCATCTCTTTGTTCCATAATTGCTTTATGGGACGAGATCCAGTTTTTGTATTGCATGTGTAGTTTCTTTTTCTCTTTAATTTGATATATATTATGTTTTTTCATAATGTTTCTGATGCTTTTTCTCAATTCTCTTTTCTTTATCACAATTTCTGGATCATATACATGTTTTTTAATTTGTGTTTCTTTTAGACCCATAACTCCGTTCCAAGTAGATCTCTAAAATGGTGCAGTATTCGATCTTATATTTTCTTGTTTTCAGTTCCTTTTCCCTCAGTATGGTAGTCATGTTAGTGATTTTCGTGAGGTCCAGTCGCAAATGATTTCGACCTAGTTCCAAATTTGTAACATGCTTTCACATTTCTGGCTGGTCAGGGATTTCTTGTCTACACTTGATCTTCACCAGGTTGTGGTCACTTTGAGGCGTCTTAATGACGGTTAGATCAATAATTTCCTTGGACATGGTTTCTGAAGCAAAGAAGTAATAAAGTATGGAGTTTTGATTCCCTCTTTCCCATGTTATCATTAGGGGTATGTCGCCTTGTCTATTTCTGTTCATTAAGTACCTGCTTCTAGCATCCATTTCTTCCATCCATGTGTTTTTCAGCATTTCCAAAGCCTTTTTGATGTTATTTTCAGACTTTAGCTGCGGTTTTGTTCTAATTAAGTCAATGTTCAAATCTCCACAATTTAAGATGCTAGGATTCAGGTCTTTGCATAAAATACTATCTAGGTGATCGCAAATCTCATCCACAAAAGTTAAGCCCCCTGTTGATTGATGGTTACAATATCCATTGAGGATGTAGATCTTTATATTACTGCTCCATACTTTTTGTTTTAATTCAAGCGTAGACAGTTGGATGTAAGGTGATGGATTGTGTGAGTTTATTACTTGTAATATTTAAGGAGATTAATTTCTATTTGTGTTACCTCTGAATTCATGTGACATAGGAGGTGGAGAACGTGGAGTGAGCATCCTTTGACCATGGTCGACTGGTGGGGGTGATTGCTTATATTGGCAAGGGACATGGCTCATATTTTGTCTTTCATTTGGTGGGAATTGTCCCCTATGCTGATTTCCACTTTCAATGAACCTATCCACATACCTTGGCCTTTCTTGGTGGCCATACACCATTGTATTAGGGACAAATCTACTCGGAGTCGCTATAGTCTGGTATTGGCCATTGTACATTTGATTTTGATTGCTATTTAGGCCTAGCATATTGGGGTGAAATCCCAACCCGGGGGAATTACCCAAATATCTATGGCTAATGTAAGACTCCCTATTGCTGGGATAAACTGATTGGAACATATGAGTTTGGGGTGATGTCCTCTGTGGAGGCATGCCCTTTGATTAGATGACATGTTGTTTCTCGCCTGAGTCTGGGCCGATTAAAGCAGCATTTTTACAGATTTTACCTCCATAATGGCTGGTGCGGGTTCTTTGGACTTTGGTTTTGTCTCCTTATTCTTACGCCTTTCATCTCTCTGACCAAAAATCACTTCATATAGCTTGGACCCCTGCTCTATTATATATTCTAGCATTTTTTCCCTGTCAAATTTATGAATTAACTGGGTTACAATTTTGTTTTGGAGCCCACAAAGGTATGCAGTCTTAAATTCTACAGAGTTATGGTTAAATGCCACATCAAAGCATGCAAATGCTCTTTTTAAATCTTGGAGGAACTGGCGAGGGGACATATCTGGCTTTGCAGTCATAGTATAATCTGCTTTTTTGGCCTCCAGTATGGACTGATAAGGTGAGAACTGATGTCTAACCTCTTTCTCAAAGTCTGCCCATGACACATTTTCCTGTTCATTGATACGCCAAATGACACTAGCAGTTGCTGAATCTAGTGTTAGGTGGAAGTACTGCCTATATTGTTCCCTAGGTATCTGGAGAGCCTTAAATATATTCTGAACTGTTTCTAAATGGTCTTCTATGCAACAATCATCTCCCTGTTTGAATGGTTTAATCAAAGTCTTGATAGGCTTCATGATTTTGATAGGGCTAAATGATGCATTCTGGTGTGTGTCATTTTGTCGCTCATTTCTGTTCTTTTGTGGCCAGGAATGATTGTAACTATTGCCTGGTGATTCATACCCCACCATTGGGCTATAACTAGGTCTGGACACAGGAACAGCTGTTGGTGCATTGTTCTCTTGGAGAGTGTTGTGATTGATTTCAATCCCATTGAATGTAGTGCCTTGTCGCCTTTCCTGAGATTTTAGACTAAGTATTTGCTGTTCTAAATTCTTGCATTTTCCATGAAGTTGTTCTGCCTCATGACAGAGATTAGGATTCTCATCCCTGACCTTGCAAATCATTTATTTGTGTTTGACACTGGTCAAGCGCCTTATCCTTCTTGTCATTCTCTTCCAGTAATTTGAATATCTCCTGTTCTACAGCGCAACATTCTTTGTCTTTTCCCATGTCTTTTCCCATGTTATGCTCTCCAAGGGTTTGTATTTCCGAAATGGCAGCATGTTTGTCTTGTCTTATTGCATCTAAAATCCCTTTTAAGTGCATTCATTCTTGCTCACTCTCATTAAATTGTTTCTCTTTCTGAGCCAATTGAGTGACGACATTGCTGCATTTAGATTGTAATTCTTTGTTTAGCTCCCTCTGTTCTAGTTCTCCTTTTAGCTGCTGCACCATATCACATGCATTGTCCAAGCTCCACTATCACCTACTAATCACTTCAGTGTCATTTCACCACATTTTTAGGGATCTGTGCAACACACACCATAACTTTGCGCACAATCTGATAATGCAGGTTTTCTCCTCCTTGAGATCTGATGCTCTGAATAGTCTCATGAGGCATACCTGCACAATGCTTCCTTATTCAAAGAAGTTTTCAACTGCCTCTTTCTCTACTTATGTGGTAATCCTGTTCCTCCGTATTGTTGCATTTTCTGAAGACCAAACCGCATGGGCAAAAAGCTTTGCCTCAAAGTAGTTTGCCAGTTCAGAAAACCCAGCCTCAATTTGGGACATTGTGACACTATTGTCTGAGTCAAATGAGCACTCCTCTTTACAGCATTAATTCACTTAATAAGTGCATAGAATGGCTATGCTTAGAATGTAATGCCACGCCCAGTAACTGTTATAAAGTTTTCCAATGGCCCACGCACAAAATATGTGGGATATATTTTGGGGTTGTACCTAGCTTTGTGGTATTTTTTATTATGGTGGTAAAGGGTGTTATTTTATGGTGGTAGTATCTCTTGTGGTAATTTGTTGGGGTATTTCCTTTTACAGTGGTGAGACCAACTTCAGAATATTACCGAAGAATAGTTTTCACCAGGGCCACTCACCCTGGACTTGAAACACTCTGGGTGGGTAACGTATACCTTCTCTTCTTGCAGTATTATATGTACAATACTGCCATATGCGCTTGTGGCCGACCTTCAAGACATATGGATCATTTCATAAACAAATAATTGTATGAACACACACGCCTAGCACTTCTGAAAACTCAATAAAAAAAATATATAATTTTAGGTTTTACCACATGTGGTAATGTGAACTACCGCCTGCAGTAAATAGCCCTACCACCTGTTAGACCTCAGTCTATGTGCTAACAACAACTCAGACACATAATAAAAGTACAAACTCAATTTGTTTTTAAACCTTTTGATTACTACAGAAGGTTAAAATTCAAAACTGTGCAGACATTTGCATTATGCAAAACTACTTTACAATGGCTTATACTTGGACATGGATAAAATGCATTGCATCAGAGTGTTCTCACACATAAAATAGCTTTTCAAATGGTAAGTTTCACTTGCATATTTGTTACTGGCAACGGCCTGGTGAGGAGACCTTGAACGGTTTCTCTCACAATCTTTAGTAGTTAAAAGCCTGTCATCTAACAAAGCACACTTCATAAATGTGGTCCCACGTAAATTATAGATTGTAAATTACTTTAAAAAGCAACATGTTTCTATCACAAAACCTGTAAGTATCTCTCAGGCACAATACACGCACCTCAATTACAGCATATCTACCTGAATCTGTAGATGATATTTCTGTCTCAGTTTGGCACGGGACCTTTCCTTAGCGTGCCCGACAGTCCTGCCCCAGGGTTGCGTAGATAAGCACTCACTCTACATCAAAAGGCCATCAGCACTGTCTGCCTGCCAGCTCATCTCAGCCTGAAGATATCCCTCCCAGCATATGAATATGTCTGCCCCAGCTACACCCACTCGATTCCTTTTATTACTCCTTCCTGCCACTCAAAGAAAATACCTCCCATTTCAGATCATTCCACTGAAATCACATGATTCCATTGTTAGAGAGCAAAAATATACATCTCTTCTTGAGTTTCCTGCTCACACAATGGCCTTCTTAGCAGAACAGAACTTTGCATTTTCATATTTGTTGAACTTCACCCAGCTCAGTCTGCATGTTTGTATCCATTTTACAAAGCACCATGCATTTTCCAAAAGCGTTTTCAGGCCATTTCCACATAGACTAATTTGCAGTAAACTTTTATTAAGGGACATATTACATGTTAATGGGATTGGGTTAGTATGTTTATATATTAGTATTAGTTTCAATGCATTTCAGTCAATTGGAATTTCTTCCTAAAAATAATATACAATTGAAAGCATGCGCACTGCATTTTCAGAGTTCTGTGCATTTCCCATCTGCACCTTATGCATTGGCAACCATATCCCTTGCGCATTTCTGAATTTCTGCATCTCTGTATAAAACCCACACTACAGCTACATGTGCATGATAAACTAATTCGCCCCTAACTATAAAGAGCCCCCAGCAATTCAGAGCCCCCAACTATTCAGAGCCCCCAGCAACTCCTCCTACCTGCATGTGTAAATCCACAGATACAAATAAGTTAATATACTATAATGTTGGTCTACAATTGATAGAGTACTTAATGGCACATGCTTTCTCAAAATTGATAACAATTGTTTTCATTTTTTTGGCGTACCAGCACATTCTACACGTGCCACAATTATAACATCCATTCAAATCCCTGTTCAACCATGTCCTCTGATTGCTTATTGTTTTCAGATATGATGGACGTAATGCTGTTTTCAATGTGGTGCTCTAGTATATACAGGGTTGGGGCCCTCCTGTATATAGTGTTGACAATCTTTATTTAGTGTTGAAATTGCCCAATGTCTCTTAAATATATTTTGTACAAAAAGTGACTTTCAGTGGAATGCTGAGTGATCATTCTCACAGCCTGTCGTCTCTCTCTAATTTGGGGTTTTAGTAGATCATGTCTCTGTGTTGCCAGTCCTCTCCTTCTTGCTTTGTCTACGATCTCATACCCTCTTTGTAAAAATCTTTTCGTGATCTCTTCACTTTTCGTCTGATAATAATTGACTGTCGTACAATTTTTCCTAGCCCAAATAAATTCATCTATAGGAATGTTATGGATAATACTGGTCTTTAAATAGGTCAGCCACCATTTGGGATTCCTATGTGTATATGTGTGTGTGTGTGTGCATTTGTGTGTGTGGCTGTGAGCTTCTCTGATGTGGATGCTATCTTGAATCCCCCCCACCGGCTGCATGTTTTCTCCCTCGCATCTGTTGTGGATGTCTCCTGTGATCAGCACTTCTGTGTGTGTGTTATAGAGACCGTTTTGACACTTTGAGTTTCAAAAAGTGTTTCTCCTGTCTTTGGGTGGTGTGGCTGTTTTTCACATTGACTTCAAATCATGAGGCCCTCTTGCTATCGAGTTGTACTTTTAGGGAAAACTTGTGTTTCCCTTTTGTGCGTCTCCCTGCAGTGTCAGGAAGATGTGTAGTCCCCATTGTGTTTCTGGATTGTGCGAGAAATTTGCACTTCACGTCTCAATTGTGGCCTTCAAGGTGGGGCAGGCACATGCGTGGGCTGATTAGAGTTTCACCAAAGTCTTCCTTTCCTTGGGCTGTAATTTACGTTCCTAGATCTGCTGTCAATTTTCCCTCTGTGAGCACAGGGGTTTCTGGGAGAAGTAGTACTTAATGGTTTGGGATCAGAAGGCAAGATCACTCCCAGATGTTTGCAACAATGACCAGGGAGTCACTTTGTCACAGGGACAAGAACGGCTGCCACGAGACTGCCACTGAGGAGGTAGGTGCATGTGGAGTCCAGAGGCTAAAAGGGAGCTAAAGAGATAATAAGGACCAGCTCAGGGCAACAAAAGGAAACCCTGTTGCATGGTGGTGTGAAGAGTGAGACATCAATTGAACTCATTATGAGTGAGAACTCATTGGAGATGCATGCTGAAAGCGTTAGACCCAAGAATCTGTGAAAGGTGCAGTGGAGTAAGCAGTAATTTGATTTGCCTTCTGTTATGTGCAGTCTTAGAGACCAACCAGAGGACCGAAGGGTACCAATTCATTTGAATTGCATACTGGGACATGTGGTTCAAAGAACCAGCAACAGACTATGAAGTACTGAAAGAGTAAAGAGCAATATCTAGTGTTAACGTCACCTTTGGTCCCAGGACTGAGAGATAGTCTAAGTAGGACCAGAAGCATCAAAGTTCATTTAACTTGCATTCCGATCCGTGTGAGCTAAAGAATCAGATGGAGCCAAAGGGCAGAACAAGCAGCAATCATTTGAATGGCATGGTGAGAAACAGTATCCAAATAAATAGTTCCAATAGAAGAGGGACTGGAAAGTCCCTGGATTGTGCACTCAACCTAGTGCCTGCAGATCCAGCAACAGTCTAGGGAAGAGTGAAAGAGAAAAAGGGGCCTCATCACGAGTTTGGCCGTAACCCTTAAATCCGGCGGTAGTGCTGTTACCCCTGGATTTAAGGGACTGCCAAATCAGGGCTTCGGCGGATTTCTCCCCAGCTCTGAGCTGAGGGGAAATCCACAGAAAATTCACGCTCACAACCGCCGGCCGGAAATCAGCCGGAGGTATGAGCGCGAAATTTCCCCATTGAGCCCAATGGGGAATGGGGCATTCCCGAATGGGCTCAATGGGGAATGGGGATTTCCAAATCCACCAAACCCGTGATCCGGCGCTAACAGCACCGGTGGGTTTGGCGGTAGGACAGATAGCGCCAGCGCTATTAGCGCCGGCGTTACCGCCCAACTCGTGATGAGGCCCAAAATGCGTTAAATTGCCCACTGGGAACTATGATTGTAAAACGACAAGTTAGAAGAAAGACTGTAACCATGGATTTGTATAGAAATTAGGGAGATTGAAAGTCTATTAGATCCTTTAGGGAAATGCGAGAGAAATTCAGCAAAGAACACATCAACAGATGACCAGCAGTGCTACGCACTAGATCTAGGATGCCGAGATCTTGGATCATGGTGGAACCAAACGAGTAAACATTTCCACTGTTATCAAAATAAAATGAATAATTGTGTCTGAGCAATTCAGTGATATCCATTATTTTTATGTATGAACTCACCACAGATGTCACTGCACACTGTTTGGTCAGTTCTTGTTAAAGAGTCTCTACATTTTTGTTTAAGGGATATCTCTTTATTGCTAGTGAGAGACGTTCATGAAGTATTTGAAAAACCACAGTCATGATTTGTATAGTTGTGCATGCTATTAAGGGTTTCAGAAGACTAAAGAATCGACAATTGATGGTTACACTTAAGTATGTATGAATCTAAGCACTCTCAAAAGAAAAGGTAGTTTATATTTATTTAGCAAAGAATATATGACTTAACATGAGACCACATCCAAATACTCACTCTTTATATTTAATGAGCATGTGTGGGTACACTCCATGAACTGAGATGACAATTGTTTATATATGAATAATATGTATATTCATGTTTCCATTTGACTTGCACTATTTCTAAAGTATTATGCATTATTTGATGCCTCCATGTCTTGTAAGCTATAGCAATGTTTTAGTCAAACATTTTTTAATATTCAAAGTAAAAATTGACTAAGCCTGTGTTGGTATGTAAAATGTGTTATTGTAATTCCTGCATTTCTTACTAGGTCCCATTGAGCAAGAGCATTCTTGGCTGACCAGACTAGGATTGAACAGAAATAAATTGACATTTCTCAAGCAGTTCGCTCGAGGGAAAGATAACAACATCAATGACGAAAGAGGTATGTCATCACACTCGTTTTAGCACTTTCTGTGCCCGATTCCGAGCTGTGGCAAAAACTGCAGTCAGAAGCCGGCATTCTTCCCTCCAGTTTCCAGCACCACCATCCTGAGGGGGGTAAAAGGATTGGATCAGAGATGTCATGCTTTTTTACTGCAAACGCTCATGCTCATAACATCTATTTGCCCCAGTGTCACTACAGGGATTTCTAAAACGGATGCCACCTTTTTTATTTACTAATGTCTCTTTGAGGCATCAGTAAATTAGAAAAGGGGTGTTGCCATCCATACAAACGCCTCGCTTTTGGAGGAAAAACTTGTGTATAAATGTTAACAACACCTCATATGTGCCATATTTTAACTTCTTTTTTTAAGCATGCAAAAGAAGGGCTTTGCAAAGTAGAATTCCTTCACAGTGCCTACCCTGAATTAATGATGAGCACGAGGGCCCTTGCCAGGCTATAATTCAGGCACATCCAACAGCTGAGGCTTTGATGCCCAGCCATTACATTCTTAGTTTAACAGACTGTGGTGCTTTTAAGAAAAGTGTTGCTCCTCCATGGAACAATCATGTTCTATGTTTACATGCACCTCGGAGTCAGGGCCCTCTATCGCCCAGCTTAACCTTTATACTGAATCTGTTGGTTGTCTCCATGACCATCAGTCTGGCTTCAGAGCTGCCAGAAGCACGGAAACTGCTCTCCTGAACATCCGTGAAGACCTGCTCTCTAACCTTGATTCTAACCTTCCTTCTGTTCTCATTCTCCTCAATCTTTCTTCTGCTTTTGATACATTCAACCATGCCATCCTGCTCATGCGCCTCTGTGATAACCTGGGTATCACTGATCAGGCCCTGGCCTGGCTGACCTCCTTTATCACTGATCGACTCTCTCATGTCCATCTGGGGTCCTTTCTCTCTTCTATCTCCCTCTCTACCTGTGGTGTTCCCCACGGGTCTCACCTTTCTCCCTGGCTGTTCAACCAATACCTGGCACCTCTTGCCCACCGCATCGCTGCTCTCTGCTCCAACTTTCAGTGTTATGCGGATGACACACAGCTCTCTGTCATGCTCCCCTCTACTCCTTCTCTCATTCCTGACTGTCTGGCTGCAATCCAGGAGTGGTGCACCGGCAATGATCTCTGCCTTAATGCCAGTAAGACAGAGATCCTCCTCATCGAACACGAGCTCCCACTTTCCTCTGTCTCTCTGGCTGCCCACTCTGGGCCCTCTTCGTGCTCCTACCTGTGAGGCTAAGAACGTTGGGGTCATCTTCGACTCCACCCTCTCCTTCCATCCTCACATCTCTGATGTCTCTAAGATGTCAAACTATCAGCTGCACCTCCTCAGAGGTATTCTTCCTTTCCTAGTTTTTCCCCCAGAAGCTTACTGTCTCCAGAACTCTGCTCCTCTATAGGCTGGACTACTGCAACAGCCTCTTTCTAAATCTTCCTGCCTCTACAACTTATCCAGAATAGGACTGCAAGACTTGTCCTTGACCTCAAGCCCAGGGATCGTATCTCTCCAGCCCTGAAAATCTCTTTGTGGCTCCCAGTGGTGGCAAGGATAAAGTTCGCAACCCTCTGCTTTACCCACAAGGCTTTCTGCGGCCTGGGGCCACACTACCCCCAACTTCTCTTCCTAAACATCTCCCTTCTCGAGCTATTTGTTCATCCACCTCCAACTCTCTGAGGGTCAGTCGCTTTTCCAAGCAAAGATTTGGGGGCAGATCTCTCTTCAGCTGGGGCCTCTCTCTATAACAGCCTCCATGCCTCTCTCAAACTTGAGGATAACCACCTCCGGTTCAGGAAGCAACTCAAGACCTTCCTCTATGCTTCCGCTTTCTCTCTTCCTCTCCCCTGCTGATGACCCACCTGCTCCATGCACTGGTCACCTGGCCACCCTCTGAACTTGGGCCCAGGTCCCTGCCTGTCCAGTTGCACCTCGCACTGCCCCTTGGCTCCTTCAGCACTTGTGGTCTGTATCTGTAACCCTACAGTTCCTTCTATGTGCCCTTATGAGCCCTGGCTGCACTTTTTGATTACCTGCACTTCTCCACACCCCCCCACCGCCCTTTGACAAGTCTCTCTTTCCCCACCCCCGCACTTGTGCAAGATCGTTGTTTTGTCCTCCCTCTGTTTCCCTCTCTTTGTCTTGTTGCGCCTATAAACACTTGATTACAGGCGTGTTATAAATACCATTTCATATTATAACTCATTTGTATGCCGTAGTTGGCCTTCTTCTGTCTTAGCACCATTGTGGTAAGGACAGTACCTGACAGCAACTGAAAATCATGAATGTAGCACATAGAGAAGCGCAAGTAGGGTCTGCTTAAATAGCCACCCGCACTTGTTTGCAGATATACACACAGGTTTAGCATTGCATAAGTTCTAGCTGATTGTGTTTCTTTTCCATACATGTTTTTTTAAATGTTTTTTAAAACACTTAATATAAGAGGTTCAGAGTGCAGTACACATACAATAATATGTCATATTCAATAGCAACATTAGACAATGAAATAAAAATAAGGCTAGTCAAGATGTACACAAAAAAAATACCAAAAACAGGAATAAATAAACAGTACAAAATATACACCTATGGCCTGATTAATGGATTATTTTGCACGGTTCAAAGTGACTTTGCACTGCTGAAAAGTGACTTTGCACGGCTGACACAAACTCTGAATCATGGAACTGTGCAAAGTGAATTTTTGCAGTGCAAAGTCATTTTAAAGTCATTTTTGCAGTACAAAATGCTTGACTTATTGTGTCATCCTTGCCCCAAAATCACTTTGAGATTGACAAAAATGGTTGCCTGGATAGTTCACACAAAAATAGACACAATGTGTTACAGCCATTAGTGTTTCAAGTTCCATATAAAATGATGGAACCTTATTTACCATCTTTCTACTATAAACCATAACCTGTGAGTTGCTCATCTTAACAACCATATTTATTTGCAGTAATTAAATTGAAATATTTAGACAAAGGTGTTTGCACTGCCACTACTGTCCTTCCTATAAAGACAATGTCATCCGCATAAGCTAAATACAAGTTAAATTATTGTTGGACATGCAGTACACAAAGTAGCTTAATCAAAGCCACATCAAACTCGTTCAGAAACACAGTAAAAAGTAGGAGAGAAATCTCACACCCTTGTACTGCCCTTTTGCCTAATAGGAAAACTGGGCAGACATTCCCCCGCAACTCCATATCTTACAAAAGCTTCCATATGTGAGTCCAATTGAACCAAAATTCTAAGAAGGTCAAGATCTGTACCTAGTTTCATCATATGGGTCCATAACATCGATCTATCCACTTTATCAAATGCCATGAAAGAATCCATGAATGCCAAATCAAGATTTCCTTTCTTTACCCTGTAGTATTTCACAATCAGGAGCGATAACTTAACACATTGCATCTCTGTCCCCACACCGGCTCAAAAATCTTCAAGGACACATTGTTTAGTGATATGGGGCAGTATCAGCTAGAAACATCTCTAGGTTCCTTCTTAAATATAAGGATAATTGTGCTTATATGCCATGTATCAGGTAATTTACGAGACACCAGAACAGCTCTAATTACATAACATATCAGGGGGTCCAATAGCATTACATTAGACATCTATAGATCATCCGGCACCCCATCTGGACCAAGGCACTTTGAGGATAACCAGTTGCTTAATAGTATCAGTATTCTTAAGAAATGAAAAGTGATCAGCTAATTTCTACAGGCTATATAAATTGTTATAATCATCAGCCCACTTTTCTCCTACGTGGCCATATGACGAGCTGAAATATCTCAACCATTCCTCAACAGATATGTTACTATATCCCAGAAATGACTTCTGAAGAGTCATCCTTATGCCCCCTGCGTAACCATTCGCCAAACATTTTTGGAGTCATTAGAGTTAAAGTACCCCATCGTTCATACCATTTCTCCTCCTCATAAGCACACCTTGCTTAGTTCAGTAGTGTTTTATACTTCCTTTGCGCTGCCACAAGAGGCTCTATCGAGGTGTCTGCTTTTATAGGCCACTAGTAAATCATTCTTAGTGGGCCTAGAATCTTTTGAGTACCAACCGCTACCTACAGGCCTCACCCTGTGGGTAATACTATCTCTTTGTTGATGTCATTAAATACATTAAAATCCTCTACAATAACCATTAAATTAATATCAACTCATAAGCATGTCATCGATTGATCAATATATTGTTTTAAAATAGATTTGGATAGAAAGTTTCTATTCGAGTATTTGATCCTTATTCTCATAATAATGGTCTCAACATTCAGCTCCACCATGCTCCCATTCCTAGGAATATCCAGTGTCAGTCTGAACTGTAGAGATAATGGAGCATGATCACTTTCTAATCACTCATCCACCCTCATATCAATTACTCTCCACCAGTCACAGAATCTAATGAATAAGTAGTCTATAGGCACTGTTGCCACTCTATAAAAGGTACCTTTAGCTGGTCTGTCTGATACGGTTCTGCCATTAATACAACATAACATGTGTTCAGCACATATGTTAGGAGACAAACTCTTTGCATGTTTTGGAATTCATTGTTGCTTGCAATCTCTGGGATGCTCCACCTTTTCTCTTCATTAACACCTAAGACATCATCCCCCACATCTAACCCAACTCTAGCATTCATATACCTCCTATGGTGATGCACAAATTAGTCTCTGGTAGCATAACAAAATCACCCACTAGTTATGGTAATATATACAAAATGTGAAGGGCATACAAGGTGAAAGTACAGTTATTGTTGACAGCACAGTTGTTATACACATTAAAGATGTAACCAGGCTATTCAGTCAAAAACGATTTTTACATATAAGATGCAAATCCATTTTTACAGTTAAAAGCACACATCTGCACATTCAAAATGCACACTATTTTTCACCTGAAATGCCTATGTTGCAAGAGACACATTTGAAAATTAATAACTAACCTTATTAATAACTAACCTGACTAATAAAACTTCATTTAACATAACCCACTAATAGAAATGTGTCTCCAATGCAGAATTAGGCCTACTATGAAAGTGAACTTTTAAACGCACATTCATTTTTTTCTCTCTGCTGCTCTGTCCACATAACTACAGGAAGCAAAGAGCTCGAAGGAACAGGAAATCAGTTTGTTACAATTGCCACTGTAGAAGTGAGCCATTGTGTAGTGAGGGAGGAGATGACATGATTGATTCTGATTGGAGCAGCGTCATAGCAAGTATCATGCTAGAGGCTGTGATTAGGACTTTGCTGTTAGGACTTGCATACACAGACTGGAAAAGTTTACATTTCAAGCTGTGAAAATTGCCTGTAGATCCGGTATGTAAACTAAAACCTACAGCAATGTCCAATTCAATCAATATCACCAGTCCCCCCTTAGCCTGACATCTGACTATGGGAATAGCAGAATGGTGGGTTGTAAAACAAATGTCATAACTTGATATAACCCTGGACGCTCCGGTGGCCAGGTTTCCTGAAGTAAAATAATGTCATATTGGGATCTAAGAGCAGATCAATCATGGGCCTTCGGTTTGTGTCCCAACCTGCTATATTCCACGAGAGGAATGCCCACATATTTGCATTGGCACTTAACGTGCCAATGTTACAACATCGCTACTGTTGGGGTTTAGCACTGGCTCCATCTTAATTACAGAAACAGCCGCTGTTACCTCCCCCCTAACTCCACACCGACATGAATATCATCGGATTGGGACCCTTCTAAGGTATCTGTAGTTGACCTACAATTCCAATGAAAATCATTTGACCCTTCTACCTTTCTTGGTTTGTCTTCATTACCAAAATGCTCCTTTAGCTCATCACGAGCATCTGCCAGAATATCCTTAAGCAATACTGACAAATCCCTGTTAACTATTTTCGCTTTACTTTGGGTGGACTAATGAGAGACTGGTGACTACATCAATCAAAAGAAGTCAAATTCCTCTCCACTAGACCTTCATTATGTATACCATTCACCTTGGCAGGATTAGCACTGTTGGAATGTTCAAAGAAAATATGGGATGCTCTCAGATGAACAGAACAAATTCACAGGGGCACCCCTTTACCCTCATCTAGTGGGAACAACTTGATCACAGCTCTTGATTGAAACCCTTGTCTTGCTGAAGCTGCTGACTGTGCCACCAACGCTGAACCTAGAAGCTGATGCCAGTTCTCTGCCAGGACTCCAAAGACCCTCCCTGTCTATCAGACCGGGCAATCCTAACTGCAGGATATCAGGTAAGTTCTCTGGAATCATCTCTGTGAACTGGGAAGCTCCAGAGTCTTGTGCTGCCTTGACGCCTACAACCTCTCTGCTGAACTCGCCTTCCAACTCCACTTCCATGGCTGGCTCCTTTCTGGTGGGGCTCTACAAGAAAATCAGAAACAATCTTTCTTCCTGAGGATCTCCTCTTCATGACTCAAGCCTCAGACGCTGAATAATTTGCCTGTGGATGAAGTGGGAACCCGTCATCTTGGAGAACCGCAAGCAACTCACATTTCCACTCTCATAGGCCCAAACCCTGAGTTGAAAATCACTGGATCGAGAATAATTACACTTTCTAAAGGTTTTGACTTCCCTCCTGCAACTGTGAATTATTGCTGGATCCCTTGGTGGTCACTGAACAAGGTGTTCTGCAACAACATTTGGAAACTGCTGAGAGCGTGTTTCAGAACTGCTTCTTTGGTCGCAGTTTATTGCTCTCATGATCCTCTGGCACAGCTGGCATCTATTTTCTTCAGATCATCCTTTATTCCGGACCTCTTCTTCATCTTCAGACATTTTTGAGGGCAGAACTCCAGCAATTGTGCCCAAAATTAATGTTTGCCCGCCCAAGAGCACCTGACCCTATTCACACTACTGTGCTGTCTTTGTTACTGCCTTCCCCTTTCTACCAGGGACTCTAAGGGACTCTTGCTTAAATGTGTTTCTACTTATCTGTTATATTGTGAAACAGAATATGCAACAACCTTTATTTACCTGCGACTGCATTTTTTTCTCTTTTTGCTTTTTGCTTTTGCTTACACAAATATAATATTTGTATAACATATAATGTGTGGACCGTCTCTCAATTATGTATACATGAAATGTGCATTCTATACTTGTGAATCACCCCACTCCACTTCGTGAGACATGCACTCTCTGTCATAACTACCACTTAGAGAGCCTGATGAGCTTGAGGGAATCACTGGTAGAGCCTGAATGAGGAAGATATACTTGTGGCCCTGGCCCATAGGCCCTTAAGCAAAGTCCCCCTTACAGTCACACCATTACAGAAGAGGCTACATGCAAGGACTTCAAATCACTAAAATCAAGTGACATATAGTGCCAGATGACATCACAGGAAATGACATCATCCGAACCTTTGACCCAACTGGTGGCAGATGAATTTCGACCAGGTATCACAGGACAAAACATCACAACATTAATAAAATAAAAAGTTGCCAAAGCGGACAAAAGTTTATTTTGGTTACTAATCACATATTAGAGTGATGTATTGTATAGTCATGCCTTGCTAGGCAATCTTATTATTTAAATAAAAATGTAAGTGAAGCCTGAATATGAAGCCGCTATTTGACAGGTTCACACCCAGAAGAATGTGCATAGGCTACGCCCACTACAGTCTTAAATGCTAGCAAGCCATACAATGGAAGATGCAGCCTCACATGCTCGGTTGATGTAATTGAATGCCAGGTACAATCCCAAAAGTCAAAGTACTGCAATTTTGTTGACAGGCAATGCCTCATATCCACGTATTGTAATAACATGCAAGATACATCGTCGTAGGCAAGGTGTTGACTGCCATCATAATGCCTTAGTGCTGTCACCATACACCAGGTAAGGACTCCTGTGAAGGACACAGTTCTCATTATGCAAAGTAGAGCACTAGTGGTGTTGCCATGATATGCCATGGGCCACCTGAAGTGTCCAGGTGCCGACAGCCAGGTATAGTCATCTTATTTAGATGACACCCTTACAGGCCTAGTTGCTGCCATTATATGTAATTTGTCATGGAGAGCCTCAAAAGTCCAAGTGCTGCAATTTGTCAGGAACATCGTTAAATAAATGGGGTTCAAAATGTCCACTTCACCGTACCATTCCCCAAAGAAATAGACTTGAAAGCATAGGTTTCATAGGCATTTCTAAACAAGACGTTATGAGATATTCTCATACTTCAGGTCCTGACGTAGTAGCTATCTCTACCTGAAGCATCCAGTCAACGTTGGTGTATCAGAAAAGTATGTTCTCCATAAAACACTGATATGTGAGTGTCACAGGTTAAACAGTGCTTCTTTCATGTACTGTGTCACTTCATCATGGAGGGCAATAATAAATGGAATGCCAAAAGACACCACTATTGAAACCGGTACCCCTATTTGATGTTTGTTCTAGTCTCGAAACTACACCATTCAGGGCTAAGTGATTAGGCCCACCAGAGAAAAATATCAGGGTTTGAAAGAAGGGAATGTGGAAACCTCACTGTTCACCCCGCTCTTATCTGATGCATTCCATTCTACAACAAAATTACCATTATGGTACTGGGACCTGTGTGCAGCGCACCACAGACATAATTACATCACAACAAAGCAAAGTCAATGGACTGACTTCACCTCCCATCTTCTGACCTCTACTTCTAAACTCCTCCACCTTGGAGACTTCAACATCCACCTAGACTCCACTGTTCCTGCCTCCTCACCCTTCCGTGACCTCTGTACCTCTCCCTCGCTATTCTCCCTTCCGGCCCGACCCACTCTGCCGGACACACTCTTGATGCCTTCATCCCCGCTGATCTCCCGTTCTCCAACCCTCTCACTACCCCGCTCTCCTGGTCTGATCACTCTCTCCTCTCTTCTCATCTGGAACCTCTCAGCCCCCTGACCGAGCCTCTACCAGCACTGCCAGCCTCCTTCACGGTCATTCGACTAATGAAACGAGTGTCAGCAGCTGCGTTTGCCTCCACTTTCATCCCTCTTCATTCCCCTTCCCTTGACTCACTGAACCTGTCCTTGCCAATCTTCATCTTGCTATCACGAACACTCTTGGAATTCTTGCCCCTGTCATGAGGATCCCCCTGAAACCTGCCTCCAAGCATAACAGCTGGTACGACTTCGATCCGGCTGCCCTGAAATACAAGTACAGAGTGGCTGAATGGAAGTGACAGACCTTAGGCACATCCGCTGACAAACTGGCCTGTTGCCTACTCCAAAGGCAAAACAGACTCTCTATCCATTGTAAGAAGAGGGCCCACATCCAGGCCTGTATCTCTGGAGCCTCTAATAACATGGATGAACTGCAAGGAACTAGCCAATCTATCTACAGTCTCCACCTTACCTCTTCCTTTTCAGTCCGTCTATACTGCACTGGCCAACCATTTCAACAATAAAACTCAGGATATGCTGACCTCTCTCTTCTTCCCCTTCCACCACTCCTCCCCTGTACCCCTGCCTCCCTTGGCCTCTATTACACCCCCACCCACTCACCCAGCGTTTTAACCTATCACAACAGACAATATATCTAGAGATGTCTGCTCCATGAAGTTTTCATCCAAACAGGTGTCTCCCTGTTCTTCCAGAACCATTAAGGACAACATCTCCTCCCTCGCTCTGGCTCTTTCTGACTTCTGTAACCACTCCTTAACATCTGGCTCTTCCCCTTCTTCTCTCAAGCACTCCCTCGTGCATCCCCTCCCAAAGAATCCTTCAGCAGACCCCTCGTTTCTGGCCAACTACAGCCCTATTTCTACTACACCCTTCATTGGGAAAGTCCTGGTGAAGCTGGTCTTCCCCCAACTAACCCGACACACTGCGCTTGTTGGTTGATTACACAACCATCAGTCAGGATTCTGAGCATCCAGATGCATGAAATATGCTCTCCTGAATATCCACAAAGAACTGCTCGCAAAACCACTCTATACTCATAAATCAGCTCCAAGATACTCTTGTTATCTCACACCGGCCACTCGATTGGTTGACCTCCTTCCTCACTGACCAGCCTTCCCAGGTGCTCCAGGGCTTCTTCTCCTCCACCACCCCTCTCTCCACATGTAGCATCCCAGATGGCTCTATCCTCTTGCCCTGGCTTTTGAGCATATATCTTACACCTCTTGCTCAACTGATCTATGGCTTCTCTCCTCTTTTCCAGTGCTATGCAGATGACCCACAACTCTTCTTCAGGCTCCCCTCTACCTCTTCCTACTCTATCATCCCTCTTCAGCTAATCCAGAATAGGGCTGCAAGACTTATCCTTGGCCTCAAGCAAAGGGACCACATCTCTCCAACCCTAAAATCTCTCGACTGGCTCGTGGTTGTTGCAAGGATCAAATTCAAGACCATTTGCATCATTCACAAGGCTGTTTGGGGCCTCGGAACATGCTACATCCAACTCTCTCTGTGTAAATACCTCCATGGTCTTCAAGCTCTGATTCTCTGGAGATCAGACACTTCTCCAACCAGAGAGTGGGGGTAGATCTCTCTCTTCCCCTGGAGCCTCCCTCTGGAATGAACTCCCTGCCCTTCTCAGGCTTGAACCGGAGCTCCTTAAGTTCTGGAAGCTCCTCAAGACACGCCTTGTCTCTTCCTCCTTCCCTCTCCTCCTGCCCTGCTAATACCCCCATCTGCAG
The DNA here is from genome assembly GCF_040938575.1 of Ambystoma mexicanum. Taxonomy (NCBI): domain Eukaryota; kingdom Metazoa; phylum Chordata; class Amphibia; order Caudata; family Ambystomatidae; genus Ambystoma; species Ambystoma mexicanum. The sequence goes on along the minus strand of NC_090935.1, from coordinate 1,177,492,608 downwards.
CAGTTGACTGGCTGCCTGGTTCCGTCTGAGTCCCACAAGGTACCAGGACCTACACGCCCTGTCCACCCCTGTCCTTGCACATATCATGTGATCCTCACTCCCTGCACTCCCTGCTTTCCCTGGCACTTGGCCACCTGGCCTTCTCTTAGCACTTGCCTAGCCCTAGACGCCCTCCCTCCCCATTCTCCTCTCCCTAGCACCTCTTGTTACTGCACTTGCACAATCCGATTGTCACAAGGCCTAATGGCACCATGATTGTTATTTTCATCCCTGTTCCCCCCTTTTTTTGTTTTGTAGCACCTTGAAACACCATTTGCTGTATTGTGTGCTTTATAAATAACCAATACATAAATAAATGGTACAAGAACCTACTCATCTAATTACCTACACATCTAAAAGCAGTGCCTGGGAAATGCTCAATACTTATTCACAAGCCAAATCTGTTGGTTTGCCAATGCTTGTTTTTCACAGGACTTCAGTGTTTATAAATTAAGTGGCTGAAGACAGACCTGGTGAAAAAAAAATGTATTACACCAGTACCGGTTTACAACGCCAATTAAGTCATTAACTCTCAGAAGACTGCTTTGAAAAAAACACTGCAGGCACTTTAAGTGCAACGTTTGATTGTAAGGCTTGATTAAAGCAAGTTCAACGAGTTCCCATGAGGAGGTGTTTTGGGAGGGAAGGGCAAGCACTGGGTGGGAATGGTCATAGTGATTAGCATGGCCATTGGTAGTCAATGGGTGGGCACATAACCAGAAACACCTGCAGGCTCTATCTCATTACTCCCTATCTGTACTCTCATGCAATAGTTTCAGTTTATAGGTGTCACAAGCCACACCTAAAAGCCCAAACTAAAAAGGCCATTGCCAGTTAGGTTTGGACAGTCACTCTGGTCTGTATGCCACCCAATTTGGTTACTTGGGGACACTGCTCTCAATACTCTCCAGACACTGCAGGGGTCCCACCACCCAGGGATTGTGGTGGCACTGATGGAAGCCTCAAGTCCATGTTGCCTTGCGACCACCGACAGGTAGCTCAACACTTCTATCCTTTGTGATGAGCACATGCTGCAGAAAAATGCTCCTCCACAGCCTCCTTAAATAAAGCAGGCTGCCTTGGGTTTTTGGCATTGCTGGCGCGTTTGCACTTACTTTGATGGCTGGCTGCCATGGACCTCGTCACACAGAAATGATTTAATCATAAAGAAGGTCTAGCACCCCAAGGCCCTGAGAGAACTTGAGACCCCAGGCTACTCTCTGCAAAGCGTACCAGGGATTGTGCACACAGACAGCACATGTGCAAGCTGAGCATTTAGGCGGAGTGCAAGGCCTCTGTATACACACGACCGTACTTGCAGAGATGCATTCCTCACTAATGGGCAGTACATGCATAAAAAGCCTTGAATGATTGATGTGTTTATTATCTTTGTCCAAAGCACCGCACGGTTGCCCTGCATTTCCCTACAGCAAACTGAGAAATATGTGCCACCATAAAGCAAAGTTAAACTGCATAAATGATGGTTTGGATATATTTGAAATTTGAGGTCTCATTTGAAGATCCAATCTGACCTAATATGGATTCTTATTTTGGATTAGATGAAGCTTCCTGGATGCACCAGCACATCCAGTGCTTTTCTAATTCACAAAGGAGTTGCTTTCTACCATTACTAACTATAGAGCCAGTAAATAGTGGTCATTGACTAACCCTAACTTGCCATTTCAGCCCAGACCACAAGCAGGTGTGCATATACATGGCAAGTAACTATGCCAGATGTGACCGACAAGGTCAACATTGCAATGGGCACATATATTTCAAGCCACTGCCACATCTTTCTGCCCCCATTTTCTCTTTCTATTCATTGCCATTACATTTATGTTACAACCCAACCTTGCATGAGCCTTTCATAGAAAAACACCCCACTGGATTTGGCAGTTCAGAAGGGAAGACGTGTGATAGAACTCCTGTGTGACTTGCATTACAGTTACAATTAGAAATTTGTGGACGACCCATTGGCTTTGTCAGTATGTGGCAGAGGTGAGTGGGAACTGCGCTCCTCCATTATTCTTCTTTGATTCTTCACAGTTTCCATACTAATGTTTTAAAAATAAATCATTCCAGAATGGTTTCTTTTTTAAATAAAATTAAACACATTTAGAACTCACTCATGAAACACGCGATACTGCCCTGCAAAGCCTTTGTGAAATTCCTGCCTCAGCCGTCATGTTACGTCAAGACTCCCTTGGGCCTAGGCAGGGGCTAGAATGCACATGCAGCCTGAACAGACATTGGTACTGCCATCATGGTGCCACTGGCCTGCTGAAAAGTGGAACATCTAGTTTCTGTTTGCAGGCCCCACAGAGGCAGCCTGGGCATTTGTAATAACATGTGCAGTTGTGCACCAACCAAACACCCCAGCAATGATATTTGCATTTACAAGTGCAAAGGTGACATTTCACACTTGTTGGATTGTGCAAATGTGAGTACCAAATACTTCAGCAATAATGCAAAACTCCATAGTTCCGCTACTATTCTTTTCACTTTGACCACTGATCATCACAATGATTTTCAAAATCTATTAACTAACCCAAAAAGCGCATAATCTCCGGACATCCTGCAGCGGTCACAGCCTTCTTCATTCTTTAGACGGACGTGAACCGTTATCGGGACACCGGCACGCTTTAAATCGGACCGGTTATTGGCTATGCTCTCATTTAAAAAAAATCCAATCTGCAGAATTAACCCAGGAGTTAAACAATCATAGCTGTGGACTGGCAGCAGTCACGCAAAAACACCACATTCTGCAACGTGATAAAGCAGAAAGTCAATGTAACGGAAAAGCGTGCTTTCACACATGGTTGATGCAGCTGGCTGGAAGGTGCCAGTGGTAAATGTTGCACACGGGAGGACGTCACAAGCGCTCATCAGGTTATGTGCCCAAAAAGAATTCTGGGTAGAAATGACGCTTTGGTGAAGGGACGGCTTCTGCAGCACAAACTTTTTCACACCAAATGAATAGTACATATATCTTAAGATCGGTAGATCAAACTGAATAGCCTTTTACAAAAATATAGGAGGGTTTATTTGCCTCCAACAAGCCCATGTCATGATCACAATCGTTAATAAAGTGATGAGATCATGTAATTTAAGGGATGTGGCATGCACGCAAGTGAATACGTATGAGGAGAAATGCATAGCGCATTACAGCAAAATGAACTGCATTTAGGCTCTTACACAATGAGGAAAAATGGGCACAAGTGCAACAAGGGTCATATTCTCCGTTTCTTTCTCAGATACAGGTGATTTGGCTCGGGAAAGGTGTAGTCACCTTTCAAAGTGTCAGCTCTAGTGTAGCTGAACAGGGGTTCAGCAGTTTGTTATATAACTGCTGAGTTACTCATGGCGCTTGCCAGTGGATACACTCAAGGGTGTAAACCTTGGCCGTTAATCTGAATCCCAGGGGACGTCATGATGGAGAATGGAAGTGATCAGGAACTAGGCTTTCCTACAGGATATAGATTTGGATGCATACAGCTTGGTGATTTCAAGGTGGGAGACTTGACTTTCCGTATTAAAAGCTACAGAGTTTCTGTAGATTTGTCTCTGGTCAGAAGTTCCGGAACTATTACTTAACCCTTTTCTCCAGCACCTGTTACTTCATATGACCTTGTCAGGAAGTTCTAATGCAACAGAGGTGACAGGTGTGAGGGGAATATTATCGTTTCTATCTTTTAGTATGGGTAGACATGCAAAGCTGAGCTACTATTAGCGCAACCATATACGACAAACATTCAGCAACTCTTGCATAACATTGCCAACTCATGAGTTGTGGCCTGTAGGGGTTTTTATCTTTTGGGGCAATTTCTGGATTTGGCAGTATTTTCTTACTTTAATAAGTTGGTGGTATATTGGCGGTAAACTGTTACTAACATTAGAGATAGTTCAGTATTACCCTATTTTGATGATAATATAGTATTATCTTATATTAGCGGTAATTTTAGTGGTATCTTATTTTTGGTGATATTTTTAGAATTACCTTATTTTTGTGGTATAGTGGTGAGCATGATTTTTATACTATTGCCCCATCATAGAACAAACTTTACCTCATTACAATTATGACCCACCTTTGGCTTATTGTAGGTACTGAGTGGACCTAACACCTTTAGGAAACCCAGTGAGTTCATTCAGAACGCTACCTATTGCATGTAACTGGTGTTACTTACTTATTTACATCCAGTAACCTATGTGTCTTCGATGACACCACTTTCTCTTCTGCATGCAGAGAAACACACACTCAAAACGCATACACACACCTTCGTACCTGGCAGATAGATATATCTATATACCTTTTCTTGTTTACTACTTTTAGCACTTGTGATAAAATGGCAAATGCTTTAGTGCCCCAGCATGAACATTAAACCCTTAAGGTTTCCCTTCCCCTTGGAAAAAAAAACAACAGACGCATGAAATGTTTTCAATTTTTCATAATTGGAAGTGTGTGCTGGTAAAATCTAGTGCTTCATGATTCCACCCAGAATTAAGATGCATGTTTGCGTCGCCCTAGTTGTGGTGGAACTCGTATTGTCTGTCCCTTTTACTTTATCTATATTTTCTGTTTTTCAGTGCACACTGAGAAATCTAATCAAACATTGATTCTTCCAAGGTCATGATTGATCAGGCCACTAAAGTTTCAATGTTGCTCAGGGCAACCATCTTCAAGGTTCATTCGCATACCCTACTTTGAACCCACTTTTTTTGCAATCAATAATTCTGAATGTGTCTTCTCCTGCTTTTTGGGCACACTTTTGGGGATTTTTGACTTACATTCAAATCACATGTTTGAGCAGGTGTCACACACTCATGATATGGTGCTGTTAAGAAAGATTTGGAGCAGTACCCTTTGGGTGCACTACAACAACCTTGACCTCCTGGCACTAGGGACCCAACCTTTGGTATAAGTCTGAACTACTCAGGTTTGTAGTGTGGCTGAGCAGCCGGGCTTATTTCAAGAGAGGTCAGTATGAGCTTTAGGGTAGTTACACAGAGATTCACATTGACAAGTATCCAAATAAACTCTTACACTCAAGGTTTCTTGATTAAACAATTATTTATTTATTTAACAGTCAGTTTGAATAAGTCTTCTTCAGAAGGGGCAATATAATAGTTACACACACATACACTCCAAAATACACACTCTTAGTTTCTCTAAATCAGCAAATACACTTTTGGGATGGCACACTGACACTTCCTACACCCTCAGGAGACTTATATAGCTAGGACACTGTGGACCTTAATATATCGCTGATACATTTCGAGCAATACTCAGATGAGTGTCAAAGTAAAGATATTTCAGAATAGAACAAGAGATCACACAAACATTCTGAAGTAGGTAAGTACTTTTGAAACCCCCAATGCAAAGTAAGTTTACCCTTTCCTGGAAGGAAGGTAATAAAACTCAATCAGAGTAGAGAAGAGTCATTCAGGGAGCCAGGTCAGCCAATGTCAAGTGGGCAAACGTCTAGGTGAGCGCAAGCACTTCTTGCAGGTAAGTAAAAGTCTTCCACAATGTTTTAGAAGTTCTTGTAGAAACAGTAGAATCAAAGTAGGGTCATAAACTGGGAGGCTTGTGAGAGGTACAAGATGCAAGCAACTCTACAGGGGTAACCAAGACAGGTCTCAACTGAGATCAAGTAAGGCTACAAGACAAGACGTAAGTTCTCTTAGACTGTACAGTACCTTTGGTTAGAATAAATGGTTCCAGCTGGCTTCTGTTCCTGTGTGGCTCTGTAGATCCTGTTGTTCCTGGGTCTCAGTCGTGGGGACAAGAGGGAGGATTTCTGGTGACTCCTACAACACAACGGGACGGTCAGTGGCAGAAAAGGACCAACTTCTAATCAGCGGCACTGCGTGGTTTCAGCTCCTCGCGTCTCAGCAAATATCACCACCACAGTCTCACAGATACTACTTTGGACTTTCCTCGCATCTGGGGTCCAGCACTCTGTTGAGATGGCTCAAGCTTTGTCAGTCCTGCTTACTGGTAGTCCGGAGAATCTTTCAGCAGCTTTGGTCTGTCTTAAAAGTGATGCACTCTGTTTGGTGTTCCTCTCTCTGGTACTTCAATTCCAGCAGCAGTAGCAGTGTAAGTACACCCAGCTCCGAGAAGATGTCCAAATGAGTTCACTTTGGAGTTGATTGTCCCACCAACTCAAGGGGAGAAGTCATCCTTGCAGGGCTTCTCTAGTCGAGGCGTATTTGGAGCTTCAGCACAGCAGCAGGGCTTCACCGGGCAACCAACGATCCAGAAGTTGCAGCAGGTGTCTCTTCCAAGTTCTTCTTCAGATTCCTTCAACCAGTGGTCGACTCTGCCTTCCAAGCCAAAAAGCCTTGCTTTTTGTGCAGGTTTCTCCCATTTATTCCAGCCTAGATGTCCATCACACAGCAGGGTGGCTGTCCTTGCCGGACAGCCAGCCAGCCAATCACCTTTGGGTGCATTCCTGTAACCAAGAGGATTAAGCACAGGGAGTTTTGGGCACCTACCTCACTTCCTGCCCCTGCCAGACATACTGGAGCCAAAGGCAGGCTTCACTCGTGAATCCTGCCAAAGACGAAATGAACAAAGGGACTAAACCTGGTTTGTCGCACAGAGAAAATCTCAAGAAGGACATTTTCAGCAATAAATGGTGAAAAAAGAAGACCGGGCCATTTTGACAAAATGGACATGCATGGGTGCATTACTGTAGACGTGATCAGCCCGTAATAAAAACACACAATGGTATTAAAACATAAACCACTACCACCAGCCATTAATTGTAGAAAGGGTAACATTAAAAATGTTACATGAGAAACTAGACAAAGGGGATACTAAGTAACCCCACCAGCACCCTAATTTAAGATAGTGTTTGCTGGCTCTAGAAAGTTACAAATGTAAGTAAAGTCAATTTCACTTTACTGCTCTTGTAAACAGAAGTTTATCCAAGAGAACGTATTTAAACCTTTGGGAAATCTAAGAGACTTCCCTGTGCCACTGCACTGAAGGTGCTGTGTGTCACAATGCAAAGATGATGCCTATGGAGTTTGTCAGACTCCAAAACCAAAAAGAAACACAGTGTTAAAATCACAGAAAAATACATGAGAGAGTGGTAAAAAATGCTCACTCTCTCCAGGTTGGAAATTCCTAGAGTCCAGCAAACGTGCTGGGGGTCTCTAAGCTAGAGAGTAATTAGCACATTTCTGAGAATAATCCCTAACAGGCCCGCTAACAGGAAGTATTTGAGCCAGCTGGGGATTAGCCTTCTAATTCAATTTTTCAGTAGCTGATACAGATTCATGTTCTTGAGTCTTTTTTTCACTGGAAATCAGTACCAACAGTGGGATTGGAGGTATGCAGCAGTGTGAAGGTGGTCTTGTACACTTGTGTGGTAAATTCAAAATGGAATAAAGGAATTGTAAAACAAATAACTTCTCACTCTGAGCCCCCAAACACATATCTTCTAATTCTTGCAACCTACTCACAAAATGGGGGGGGGCATAATAGGCTGTACGGAATCCATTGCAAGTCTTCAAAGTCATGCACTAAGTGGATAAAGTATAACATTATTTGAACTGTAAAAGCATCCCATTCCCTGTTAATTTGTAACATTCTTATTTAACAATAGTAGATTGTTGAGGTGATAAAGGCCCAGTTGAGAAAAAATGATAGATTACAATTTTGTTTTTCCAAATTTGGTTAATTTAATGTAACCAGAGCTGCTTCCATTTTTTTCAAGAAGTGAAATATCAATTTAATAAATTATTCAGAGTCATGCAAATAATGGTAAATTAAATAATGGTGAATTATTTTTAGGGTATACGGGTTACCTGCCACATATTTTGTCCTTATCCGCTCCTGGATTCCCCTCAAGTTGCAATGGAACTGTCACATTTTCATGGCAGGTTGTCTTTGAGGTCTGAAGATGGACATTGCATTATAGCTGGTTGTGAAATAGAGTGTAAAGTGGGTCTGCCTCTCTGGTAGTTGAATGAAACTCTTATAATTCAGCTAAAGCCACCTTAACTTCATGCCCCCTGTTGTGCAGCCTATGACCACAATGATGACATCACAGATGACATCTCTGATGGCATCACTGGTGACATCCCTGATGACATCACTAATTACATTATTTATGACATCACTGATGGCATTGCTGGTGGAATTGCAGATGACATCACTGGAGACATCACTAATTACATCATATTTGACTCCACTGATTACATCTGTGATGGAATCAGACATCACATCATGTATGACATTGCTAAATAAAGCTTTCATTAACTAAGTAACAATTTAGGCTGAGGGCTCTCGAGTGGGTACCTTCCCAAAGAACAGGCCAAAGAACAGGCCAATGGGCTGTGTTTGTTCTCGCAGGGGGGCACCTATGGACTATTTTTTTATTGTTTAAGAGATTTAGGTTTAGTCACACTATGTTTCCTAGGGACAGCCAGACATGGACCCCTTACTCACTGTGCTCAAAGAGGCACAGCTCCACCTCACTGATGAGGCCCAACAAGACTGGAACATGTGTAGGGGGTTGCTTTTGGTACTCTTGTTCAGAAGGGAATTGCCATAGCATTTCGGTGCTGGACTGCCCATGTGTGCGGGACAAAGACTGATATGCAAATGGATATTTCCCATCTGTGAAAGGCACAGTGACCTAAAGTGTGGCTGCAGACTCTTGAGTAGGTACCTTCGCAAAGAACAGGTCAATGGGCTGTGTTCGTTCTCGCAGATGGGTGCCTATGGACTATTTTTTGATTGTTTAAGGACTTGGGTTTAGTCACCCTAGGTTTCCTAGGGTCATCCAGAAGTGGACCCCTTGCTCACTGTGCTCAGAGAGGCAAAGCTCCACCTCACTGAAGAGGCTCAACAAAGCTGAAACACATGTATGGGGTTTCTGTTGGTACTCTTGTTCAAAAGTGAATTGTCATAGCATTTCGGTGCTGGACTACCCATGTGTGCAGGACAAAGACAGATATGCAAATGGCTATTTCCCATCTGTGAAAGGTACAGTGAGCTAAAGTGTGGTTGTGAACTTTCAAGTGTGTACCTTCCCAAAGAGCAGGTCAATGGGCTGTGTTTGTTCTTGCAGAGGGGCGCCTATGGACTATTTTTTTTATTGTTTAAGGGACTTAGGTTTAGTCACCCTAAGTTTCCTACGGTCATCCAGACGTGGACCCCTTGCTCATTGTGCTCAGAGAGGACTGCTCCACCTCACTGATGAGCCCAACACGGCTGAAACACATCTATGAGGTTGCTGTTGGTACTCTTTTTCAGAAGGGAATTGCCATAGCATTTCGGTGCTGGACAGCCCATGTGGGCGGGACAAAGAATGATATGCAAATGGATATTTCCCTTCTGTGAAAGGTACAGTGAGCTCAAGTGTTGCTGCGGACTCTCGAGTGGGTATCTTCTGAAAGGACAGGTCAATGGGCTGGGTTCGTTCACGCAGAGGGGCGCCTATGGACTGTTTTTCGATTGTTAAAGGGACTTAGGTTTAGTCACCCTAAGTTTCTTAGGGTCATCCACAGGTGGACCTCTTACTCACTGTGCTCAGAGAGACATATCTCCACCTCACTGACGAGGCCCAACAAGGCTGAAACATGTGTATGGGGTTGCTGTTGGTACTCTTGTTCAGAAGGGAATTGCCATAGCATTAGGGTGCTGAACTGCCCATGTGGGATGGACAAAGACTTATATGCAAATGGATATTTCCCATCTGTGAAAGGTACAGTGAGCTAAAGTGTGGCTGCAGACTCTCGAATGGGTACCTTCCCAAAGAACAAGTCAATGGACTGTGTTCATTCTGGCAGAGGGACGCCTTTGGACTATTTTTTGACTTGGCTGCATCCTCTGCTATGGCCAAGGATAAATGCCTTGGCTAGTGGCTACTTAGTGTTGTACAATGTACACCGGGCACAGCCGAAGGGCGTGACCACTGGTTATGGCTGAAGGCCATGGCTAGTGGCTGGTTAGTGTTGCAAAATCTACAGTGGGCACAGCCGAAGGTCATGGCTAGGTGTTTGTTAGTGTTAGAAAATATACAGTGAGTCTGGCCGAAGTCGCGCCCACTGGCCATGGCTGAAGGCCATGGATACTGCCCTTAATGTGTTCAAATATACATGGGGGATGGCCAAGGGCCATGGCAAGTGGCTGGTTTGTATTGTGAAATATACAGTGGGAACAGCCTAAGACCGTCACCAGTGGCCATGGATGAAGGCCATGGCTACTGGCCCCTTAATGTGTAAAAATATGCAGTGGGCATGGGTGAACACCATGGCCAGTGGCCCGTTAGTGTTTTACAATATACAGTGGGCACAGCCAAAGGTCGTGCCACTGGCCATGGCTGGTTATTGTTGTAATGTAATAAGTGATGCCATCAGTGATGTCATTTGTGATCATAGGCTGCGCAACAGGGGGCATCAAGTTAAGGTGGCATCCGCTGAATTTTGAAGGGTTTTGCTGCGTTAAGTTCTCACCTTAATGTCCCTTCGACTAACGTTTTTTCCCTGAATTTCAAAGGTTTTGTTACAATGTACTCCTCACTTTAACATCCCTGCATCTAAATGCTCTACCTGGATTTCAATGGTTTTATTATAGCATAGTGTAAACATTTTATTTGTTAAATATTGTGTAAAACTACTTAGAAAAAAAATAATGAATTTGCAAAAATATTAATTAAAAACAATTCACAACCCAAGCTATATTTTTGTCTCTATTTTGTCACCTGTCGAAGAAAATGGAAGTATAAAAAACAGTAGTAACACTTTTTTTTCCATACTCATACTATATGAATACTGAATGTATTTTTAGCACTCAACCAATTAAGGCAGTGACATCATGTTATTGTAGAGGAAAACACTTCTTGCTGGAGAGAAGAAAAACCTCTACTCACTGAAATAAAATATGGGCTAAATCTTACTTTTAATTCTAAACTGTTTTCTATCTGTACAATACTAATACTCTAAAACAATATCAGTAATACACATGAATTAATTATACAACATTTTCTAAAAAAAAATCAAGACTATATCCATAAACATTTGCTAATACATCCATTTTCTACATGATTCCCGTTAACAAAACAAATATTTACACACAAATTAAATTCACTCTGTGTTTGCAGGAACCACACTGGATACAATATTAACTTTATAATAAATCCACATTAGATGGCTACATCAACCATGTACAACATGGGGCACAAGTTACATGCCGAAGCAAAGGGAGGACCCTAACTTCAGTTCTTCCTGCTATTACTGGCTCAATGTGTTGTAAAATTAGCAAAAGCATGCGTATGTGCATAAACCAACTGAGCTAATAATATTAGGCCTATAGCCTGCTGCATTAGGGAATAGGACTGACAGCCTATTGGAAAAGAGTACTGAATGCTGCTAAAGTTGGATTATGCTTTTTTTATATGATAGCTTAGTAGCGCTTAAACACCTGGCACTCAGTGAGCTATATTCATCACAGATGACATGCGCCCTCATGAAGTTGCTCACAGAGGTTTAGTCGCAATACTTGTATTCAGCTTCCACTTTCGCACGAGGCTTCACCGTTCATTGTAAACAGACACAGAATTGCACAGGAAAAAACAGAGTTGAAGGCACGCTGACCCAGGCAGGTGCTGATAAGGCTGCATTCCCAAGAAACACTTTCCCAGCCATGGAGGTGGGAGGGGTAAGAGCAGGTTGGATACGTGTGGAATTGGATTTTTCAACTAAAACATGTTTTTCACCACACAAAGATTCTAGAAATGTGTGTCACTCTGACTGACATGTCTGCCTAGTAAAAGTATAAACCCATTAAACATGAGGGACTGTCTGTGGGCTTCTCTTTGTGCATGCTTGAAGCGACAGTAATTACCAGCTGCTCCAGTTGAAGAGGTTCCTAGCCAGTCAAATCCCACCTATGTACTGGTTCCAGTGAGGGGCAAGGCCAATCCCAGGGAAGGGGTGCCAGGCACAAGGGTGGCTTGGGTCCGAGATCTGACGGTGTTCCAGAATACCTGTTCCAGTATACCTAGGAACATAATCCTTTGTGGTCTAAGAACTTGTGATTCATAACTTGCATTCTTTCCATTTTACTAAAAGCGTTGTTCATTTATATTGCATGAGCATTATCAAAATAAATGCAAGTATACCATATGTTGGTTGAGTTTCTTCCAGAATGAGTTCATAGTGTGTCGCATTAAGTTCGAACCTGAGAGGGGAGGTGGGTGTATGTGTGCTGGCCGCAGAAGTGAACTCACACCCTTCATAATACACTTGGCATAGTCTTAGCAGATTTGTGAGCACTATGCAATTCTGGAAGAAACAGGGAAAAGTTGAGCACAATGCTGATGGTGGGCTGCTCTGTCACATGTTCGGGTGGCCAGTGTCAAATGCATGGTCATCGGTGGCAGACTTTCTGCATTTGCTCTCTGCCCCTATGGCATGGGGCATGCTGCAAAACAATGTTTCCCCTTTGGTAATCAGTGAATGCTTGGCTGAGTTACCACTTGGGAAAAGTAAAAGGGATCAGATTGCTGACGGAAATGAGTGTTGGTTGTTCTTACAGGCGCTCTATGAAATACATGGGAAATAATTAATTAAGGATGCCCAGATACAAAAATTAAGCAATGAGATTTCCCTGCTAAAAGAGTAAGAAATCATTATACATGCAGACACTCGAACCATCAGTAAAACGGGCTGACCTGATGAAAGATAAATGCGCTACCATAGCTATGCGTGTTGCTACACGCAAACGCCGGCAGAGGAAAAGTGCTCCTTCCAAGATAAGAATTTGAGCACTTATTAGGAAAGAACATTGGGACCCAAATGTATGATCGGGTGATATAAACGACAGTGATTCAGAACAGACTTTTGAATGAGATGAGCTGGTAGAGGTGAGATTAGTAGAAATTGAAGATTTTGAAGGGAAAGAACAGGAGAATTCTCAGAGAAAAGGGTGCTTTATTTACAAATAAATCAAAAGGCCAAGCCGGGGGAGAAAACTTTCAAAATACTCGAATCATCCAAGATTACACTCAGACGGAGCTTCTAGATATTGCTAAACTATTCAGACAATGATCAGGATAACTGATGTTTAAATGGTTGTTCAGAACATGGATACTGGGACTGATGGAATATCCCTGTCCCTAGACGAATTGTTAAAAACGGGATCAGAAACTACCAATGTAATGTTGGGGCAGACCATTTGAGGAGCGTTACGAGAGCAAGGAAAACATTCATTGTTTAGCTGGCTTCAGACTGCTTTAACAACGTTATGTGCAAGTCCAATGGAAATGGAGGAAATTTGGGGTGAATGGAATTCATTGCTAGAAGCTACAGATCAATTTAGGGAGATGAGATTACTGTGTGCAATATACAGTGCCAATTTTTCAGGACCTGATATGAAACTGTTTACAGCAGCCACGCAAGCCTGATTATTTTGCGAAATCTTCCTGGCCAAATGAAAGGGGCATTGCTATCATTGCTAGGTCTAGCACAATCAGTGAGGTCACACTGTTATTTGGGCAATAAGAAGGTTTGGATGAGAGAAAAGCTGTGTATTTAGTTGAATCAGGGGAAAATTCAGACAACAAATCTGGCAAAAGTACAAATAGCAAAGACAAAGCTCACACCATTGGAGTAACGCAAAGACAAATGTGGGTTGATTAGCTTAAAGCATGGATACCAAAATAAACATAGATGGTAAACCGACATCTGTGTTGCTTGAAAAATTGAAAAAGATGAAGAAGGGGGGCCAGGAAAAGACTAATCCTAGGGCGCCCCCTGAGGAAGAAGTGTTGAAGCCTAAAGTGTGAGCAAAAAGTGATCCTAATTTGTCAAAGGGGAAATGGTAAGTCCCTGGCCCTGTCTTTGATTGAAGAGGTGACTCTGTCATTGAGGTACAGTTAATAAAGAGAACTAGTCCCAGAGACAGGCACCCTTTAGTCCCACTCACATTATATTTGACAAAGTGAAACAGGTTTTAGCCCTGTTAGACACAGGGGCAGAAGTAACCAGACTTAATCATAATCCAAACAAGTTATCTGGCCCCAGAGTTCTGGTCAATCCATATGGTGGGGCAGAGACAGTCACAAAACCTTTCGAATGAAAATATCAATTGGCAAGGGTTTACCTTTTACTGCTGATGTTTAGATTGCTGATATCCCCAAATACATTTTGGTGATGGATGTGTTGTTAGGAAAAAGCGTAACTACTGACTTGTATGAATTTGTCTTTGGCAACCACAAAATCCATGAGAGAGTGGTGAATTCTGTTTTTGTTGGGCGTGCTAAATGGACTCTGTTACATTTAGCTCCACATGCAGTGCCAGTCTACATGAAACAGTACAGGTTGCCGGGAGGGTACAAAGAGATTGGTGAAACTATTGAATCACTAGAGAAATCTGGCATAATGAGACCAGCGGTCAGTCCATATAACTCACTGTTGTGGCCTTTGCACAAACCGGATGGCTCTTAGAGAATGGTTGTTGAATTTTGAGCATTTAACCAAAAGGTGGCACATTTGGCTTTGGCTGGCTGGCGGTAGCCGTGCCTGTAATACAGGCACAGCTGCTGCCGGTATTTTTTTTTTCAGCGCCCAGAAATGAGCAATTACCGGGTCATTACACCCTTGTGGCACCTAGTATTTGACCATTCCTGGGCACCAGAAAAAATTCTTCCCCATTCCCATTGAGTCCCATAGGGCTCAATGGGAATGGGGAAGCCGGATGCCCCAGCACTGTTATAAACACTGCCGTTGCATCCGACATGCTCTGCTCACTGGTGCCGTTACGGCCGACAGGTCAGACCTGCCGGACGCAATGGCACCCATGGGCAGAAACTGTAGTTTGCCGGTCCGGTAACTACGGTACTGGCATGCTTATCGGTACCATAGACCCCGGACCGGCAAACTTATAATGAGGCCCAATGTTACATTGCTTGAGAAAATCACCAGAGAAGTGGGTGAATGGCACGTAGTAATTGATTTGCCCAATTCATTTTTCTCTATTGATATTGATGCTGAAGCCCAGAACCAATTAGCCGTAACTTGGGGGGCAGACAATTTACATTCACTAACTTGCCTCAGGGGTACTTGCCCAGTCCCACTCTGTGTCATTGATTGGTTGCCAGAGACTTGGAAATGGTGTAGCTGAATGATGTGCATACAGCACACTACATGTTACTTCATGAGCAGATCCCTGCACTTTCTTGGAATGTATTACCCACCGTCTGTTCTGTATGTGTGTGATTTGTTTTTCAGCAGCATTTTCAACATACATATTCTCACTGCCTGTTAACCAATATAGTGGTTAATGCAGTGTGCTGGCAAGTCTGCATTCGTAAGAAACGTTTCCCAGCCATTTATTTATTTTTATTTTGTAAGACACTTATACAGCAAGTAAATTGTGTTTTAAAATGCCACACGGCAACAGGGAATGAAAATTCAATCAAAACAATGAAGGATCAATGCGGACCTACTAGGCCTTGTGAGCATTCAGAATGTACAAGTGCAGAGAGAGGAGAAGGGAAGAGGGAGTGGGGGATTGTGCTTGTTGTGCCCAGAGGGAAGTGCTTGGGAGTGAGCAGCTTTGCAATAAATAATTAAGTGCAGGTCTGTGGTGGCAAGGTTCCAGTGGTGCCCAAGGCAAGTGCTGTGAGCGGTGGAGGTGGGAAGGGTAATAGCAGGTTAGATTAGTGCGGAATTTGAATTTTCCATCAAAAACATGCTTTGCACCACACAAAGATTCTAGAAATGTGCATCACTCTGGCTGACAGGCCTGCCTAATGAAAGAATATACACACATTAATTGTGAGGGACTCGTCCGCATGCTTTGTTGTGTGCACATGTGAAGTTCCCGGAACTAACAGCTGCTCCAGTTACAGAGGTTCCCATCCAAACACAACCCACCTCTGCGCTGCCTCCAGTTAGGGGCAAGGCCAGTCCCAGGTAAGGGGCACCAGTCACAAGGGTGGCTTGGGACCTAGATGTGACAATCTTGTGCTATAAGTACTTGTGATTCATAAATTGCATTCTTTTCATTTTACTTAAAGTGTTGTTCATTTATAATACATGCACATTATCAAAATAAATGCAAGTATACCACATGTTGGTTGAGTTTCTTCCAGAATGACTTCCAAGTGTGTTGCATACCTTTTCGAACCTGAGAGGTGAGAGTGGTGTATTTGGGCTGGTTCAAGAAGTGAACTCAAACCCTTCATAATACACATTATAGCACATAGAATGTTTAATTATTGGAATTCGTATCCTAAAGCAAACTCTAAATACACTAATACCTCTCTCCAGCGCTGCTATGTCTGCAGCAGTGACTTGAGAAAGTCAGTATTGCCATAAAAAAGAAAATCAGGCATTCAAAAAATCAATTTTTATATCAGTGAATGAGAAAACTATAGGGCCTATATTTAACTGTAGTTAAACCTACATAAATGATGAGATTTCGATTCAATTTGGTGCACACTAATCCAGTAATAGCAGGCTGTAACTCAAACGGAAAAACAGATAAAATTTGCAGATTCTGTAAAAAAGATTCAGTAAAGGAGACCTTAAAACATATCTTAATTGAATGTGAAGCATTAATAAGTACTAGATATGAATATTTTATTAAATACTTTAGAGATTATAAACCAGTTACACAAGATGGTGTATGATTGATGTGCCATGCACAACACATTTCTCTAAATCTAGCGGTTAATAGATACTTAGCCGAACTAGGAATAGGCGGGGAGTAAGAGATGGAAACAGAACTAATAATCAGAATGAATAATTAACCTCCCTTGTGGAAAAGTCTTTACAATACAAATGCTAACTTTTTACACTCTGGTCTCTTTTTCTTTTTGTTTTACCTTTTGTTTTCATCTTTTGTTTCACAAGATGTGTTGTTGGTCAGCAATGATTTTATTTGGAAAAATGTTTATAGTGGAGAATATGCTATTCAAGTTAAATGTTTTTAGTGTTTGCTGTTAATGTATTAGTATATGTATACACGCTATGTAGGATGTTTGTAAAGTTGCATTTGCAACTAAATCAAATTAAATAAAACACATTTTTAAAAAAAAACTGTAGTTAATGTAAAGAGTGTTATATTTAGAATGAGGTGTGGTGTGGAAGGGCTACTTTATGGGAAAGAGTAATTAAAAGAAAGAAAACAACACTATTGGGGGTTCTAAGCACTTAACTTACTACAAACCGGGTATTCCCAACTTACTACAAACCTGGTCTTGCTTCAGCAAATTCCAAATGGGTTTACAGCATTGTCGATGGTTTATACACCTGGCAAAGGTAGCATTATAGACACACCTTATGAAAACTGTCCCCCTTTTTAAAATCCCACTTAACAATTCTTTTTTTTTTACTGGATCTTTGCTCGCTCTTAGTTTTTCCTGTCTTTCTGAAAGTGTGAGGAAGACAAAGGAGCTGTTTTGCTGCGTTGGTGTCAAAGGGTAATGATTCTCGTCCACTTGGGGAGTACTCAAGTACCCTCGAGTATTCCTCCTGCACTGATGATTCCTCTTCGATTTCACAATCAGGCACCTCATCCAGCTTCTCTATTCCAGAGTTTTCAATGATGTCCATGGGCTCACTTTTTTTGTGGACTTTATCCTGTATTACTTCAGCTGTGGATGTTATGGAGGACTTTTGGTGGAGGATTTCTGCTTCTTGTACAATAGGCTCCATTTAGAATCAAACCGTCCGTAGCTCTCAAAATCCTTTTGATTGTGAGGGTTCATCTCTTGTCCCATTTATGGTCACCTCTATTGGCACCCTTAAAATCAATTCTCCTTGGGTCCCTTTGATTGTTACTTGCTCGGTGCCATTCCTCTTCTTTGCGGCTTCAAAGGGCGGTCATAATTTGATTTGGCTCATAGTTAATTCATTATAGTTATCTGTTTTGTGTAAGCTTGATCTGGGTCTTTGCTAGCTCTTAGTTTTTCTGAAAGAGTGAGGAAGACAAAGGAGCTGTTTTGCTCCGTTGGTGTCAAAGGGTTCTGCTTCTCGGCCACTTGGGGAGATGTAACCTCAACTACCCTAGAGTATTCCTCCTGTATTGATGTTTCCTCTTCTTCATAGACTGATAAGTTCATCAAGTTTGCCACACTAGTTCCCATATCGCCTTGTTGGGCATTCATTATGTGCTTCTTTGATGGACATTCGGCCTGCATGATTTGACTCGTCGGCCCTGACTTGTCTTCTTTCCCCCTCCTTGCTGACCTCTGGCTGATTTTTCTGTAGATTGCGCCTTCAAGTTTCTCTAAAAACCACATGGTTTCCCCTTTGTTAGCTTTGTCTTGTTTTTAGATTTGTTTGGTTTTTACCCTCGGATTTGGATACTAGCCCCTTTTCTATATTACTTTGATCTTGATCAAAGATGGAAAAAGGATTTTGACTACGGATTTTCCTATCACGCACCTTATCCGGCTTCTCTATTCCAGAGTTTTCAATGATGTCTGCGGGCTCACTGTTTTTGTGGACTTGAACCTGTATTACTTCAGCTGTGGATGTTATAGATGATGATTGATGGAGCCTTCAGGTGTATGTTTGGCTTGGTCCGCTTCTTGCACCATAGGCTCACAGCCAGCGGTTTCCTGCCTCTTCTCCCCAACCCTTGTCGGGTCTATTGATTCAATTACCAGCACCCTTATTTCCGGACCGCCAGGCTTGTACTGAGGCCCTGATTGTGCTTAGGATTTGCCAGTTGGCAGTCATCAAAACCAGCACGTTGGCACGCATCCCCATTGGCAGCCACTTCCAAAAATTAAGAGAAAGTATACATTCCTTAACTAGTGTAAAACAAACAGTTTACCTAGGCAGCTAGAATCTACGAATGGCACAGCACACAAAGCTAGTTCCCGGTATATGTTGTCCTCCTTAAGGCTTTGTGGTGGTGTCATGAATCTCTGTGTCATTCTTTCAAAACAAATTGAAAATTCATTCAACTATTGGATTGAGTCCGAAGTGCACCTTTTCCCACAATCGATATATATGTTGAAAATAAATGTCATCATTCAGCAAGGAAGGATTCATACATACATTATGCAACACTAGTCCCTCTTAAAAGTCCATCTTCAAGTGCTCAGATCTAACTATGGGCTGCCTGTGCCGCCCAACTTTCCATCTCAGTATCCTGATATCCACCTACTACAACTATGCAAACTCAAGTCATCCTCATTTTTTCAGTGCCTTGCACTCCCTGCACCACCTCCCTCCTAGCTCCACGCCACTGGAATTCACCCCACATTGCCCAAAAAATATAAAGCTGTACCAATATCCAGGACATTAAAACATCTTCTCATGTCAATTAAAGGAGATCTAAAAATCCCAGTGTAACGACACCTGCCTCAATACTGCTGTCCCTATCCTTAAAATGCATGACTGCTCACTATGTATCTCTCTGCACATTTCTTATTTCTCTGGGCCCTTATTCTTATTGACTGTGCCCTTAATATGTATTGTATATACCGTCTTGTTGTGTTACGCATCCCTAACTCCATAGCCCCTCTCTCTCTTTCCCTCGCTCGCTCTGTCGCTCTCCTCTTTCTTTCTCTCTCTCTTAAGGTGTGGGAGGGTGGTGCTGTGTTTTTATATTTAAAAGTAAACTGTGAATTACAGAAATAATGTTTCCAAAGGTGGGAGACTTTAAACAAAGTACATTCGTTTTCAAGTAAGAAGCTGATTTAAAACAGCACCAGACAAATCAATGATATCACTTAATGCATATTATTATAACTACTCCTTTTTTAATAAAGTACATATTTTGAAACAAATCATCAATTTGTCGAACATATTTTCTTTAAATACCCACGACCCCCCATGTCACCCTTTTCTGTATCAGGGAGTCCATTGGGAGGCAAAAGGCTCCGGATTTAGCACAAACCTTGATAAGTGGGCAAGGACACTCTTTTTCCAAACCCCTTTGAAGGCAGGCTACTAGGAGTTCCTCAAAGCACTTTTGCAGTTTTTCTTTGAGACGTGTGAGCAGGGGTGTTGCTCGGTCTGGAAAAGACCCGGGACTACGCTGATGTTGGAACTGTCGGGATTGGGGGCTAGCTAGCCTTTTTGGTTGTAGATCCTGAGATTCTATCCGGGGCTACAACGAAAAGACCAGGGGCTATAGCCTTCTCAGACCCCCCGCCCCCTAGCAAAGCCTTTGAGTGTGAGTTTGTCGCCTGGACCATTACGTGGGAAAACGAGTGCGGCATGCAGTTTGGCTTTATGCTACTTTTCCAGATGTTATCATGTGTTGATTTGTACATGCCAACATGAGGTGGGCCATCTGACTTTCTCGCCTTGCAGAGCTCCAGACCATGTCCAGCATCTGTCTCAATGGTCCCCAGGATCCCGATGAACTGACGCAGCGCGTGGAAAAGGAGCGGGAGCCCTACATCCCGTATACATTGGCCAAAGCCTACATCACCAAGGTAACAGCTGCAAGCATTTCTCCCACTGAAGGGATACGGCTTTCAGGAATTTGCAGACTTGCCACGCATTCAAAGAAGTAAAGATTTGTTGATGATAGTCGATTTTTAAACTTTAAAAGCCAAACAGTTGTTCATATCTCAATAATCACATATCTTCAGTGGTACATCAAAGAAATAGATACTTCAGAAACGTATTGCTTCCTCCAGTCACTTCATTCATGAAAAATGAACTAAACGTTTGCATTTTACCATTAAAAACCAATGGCAGGCTGATATGCACAAGTATTGACACGAGTATTCTGTGCATTGTAGTATGGGTGTCTGTTCTTGAGAAAAGAAATGTCACTTATCTCTTGCATATGCGCAAGTAAGATAGTGTGCATTCAGCAAAACAAAACAACACATAAATACGGCTATATGCAAACTAAAAACACAAAAGCGGGTGGGGAGGCGAAAGGTCCAGTGAAATGTGTACCTCTCAGGGGAAAGACAAACCTAGAAAACTCTGCATACACGCAATCCACAAGGCATACGCACACGCCCATCAGTGCATGGCATCCAAGAAATAAAGGTGAAATCCCGTATGATATCTAGCAGGGATATGGGGACCAGATTTAAAAAGTAAAAAACCGAGACTGGGAAACTAACATAAAAGTAGGACTAACTCTTGAAAGTGGCTGCCAAGGCAATACACTTCAGTAGCATTTGGAGGAGAAGGGGGTTTAAGTGTTATTGTTCAAATAAACACATATTGTAATTAATTTATCACAAACTAACACTATCTTAATTTGTAAAATGCAGCATTCCTTCTGTGCGAGATTGTGCATTCCTTCCTGCAAGCTATGAAGACAGACTACAAAAAACCGGGACCACTGCAGTTTCCAATGGAAACATAATGTTGAGAAAGGGGGACAGAGCACCAAATTCCGGGACAGTCCCGGCAAAAATTAGGACCTCTGGTCACCCTAAGCAGGGGGCAATTCATATATTGCACAAACGCCAATCGTGGACTTCCTAAGAAAGAGCAATGAAGAAGTTCTGAAAAGGCTGTATCTCCCTGGGAGTATTGACCCAGATAGAGAACCCAACTAATGCCCCACTGCAGGCTGCCTAGGTTTCTAGGCTGACAAATGGCCACCCTTCCTCAAGGACAGCCGTCAGTGCCACGAAGGACAGCGCCTAACAGACTTCATGCTCACAAATCCTACAAGTTTGGAAAAACACAAAGCTGTGTCCTTTGATCAACTCCCTGTGAGTCCCTCTCTATAAGGGTATGTTAGGGTAGACACACATACCATGGTCTTCTTTATCATCTATCCCTTGAATGTTTTAAGGAAACCCTGAACAAACAAAACAATGGCACTAGAGCTGAAAAGGTACTATGAAAAATCGAGGCCTAGGAACTCGTTTAGATAGGAACAACCGCTGGTCGCCATGGGTGAGGTACCCATGTAGTCACTGGCTGTCATGTGGGTCTAGAGAGAGCAGATTCAAGAAGAGACTGAGCTGGGCATCCCAGAGCCTAGTATCTGTGCCTTCGGTGCAGGTCCTGCAGGCATCTTTCGGGAGGCGGTGTTTGGGGCAGGCGGGGGGGGGGGTGGAATTCCATGCTCTTTGCCTGATCTATGAAGGTGACCTGTGGATTTCTTGCCTTTTCCAGATTGAGAAGGACATGCAGTGCATGAAAAGTAATCACCTGAAAATTGTTGAAGACATGCAGTTAATTGCAAAGGAGAACCAGGTAGCAGTTCAATTGAACTTGTTGTTAATGTGCTTCTACCTGAAAGCTACACCATGCATGGCTATGTGCTTGCTTATGTAGTATTGGCTTACTAACAACTTTCCACATTGTCTCCTACATGATTAAATAAGGAACATATAAGTAACGGTTTACAGTGGTATAAACATGCTTGAGTACATTTCTAACAATCAATGACATGTTCATGCAAATAATACATCTAGCATCTCAGGAAAGCTCTTGTGGGCAGTGTTATGGCTCCCCATCTGACGATTCTTCCTTGGACCAGGGTTCAATGTATATCATGTATATCATGCTATCCCCCTTTTCATTAGCATGACTAGGTTCTGCAACATTTGGTTCTCCATATATTTTGGACTACAGTAAAAGTAAGTAAAGTAAAAGTAAAAAGCATCTGGGAAACCGCAGGTTGCAGACCACTAACATACAGTAGAGTGGCTATGTCTGCGGCTCTTGTTACAGGAATCAGCTTTTAGTCACATTTCTTTGCGTTTCAGGAAAAGGTTTTATTTCTTCGTTTTTGGTTTCCTGCTTGTACGTTTTCCATCTTTTGTTGCACATGTATCTTAACAATGTTCATACTTATTACATGCCTAAAGTGACTCTGATGCTGTACACGCAGGCGAAACAGAAGTCATGGTGGGATAGCTTGAGTGTGAGGGAACCCAGAGACGCAGCAAATGGACTGTTAATTTCAGGCTTCCTAGTAAGGTCCTTGCAGTGGGAAACGGGTGTGCCATGTTGGAGGGTGGTGACTGCTGGTCTTGAAACAGCATAGTGAAGACTAAGGAAAGACTTGTGTTTCTGTGGGTTGGTCAAAGCTCTCATGTTTCCCAGTTCCATCCTTGCGAAGGGAGCCATGTCGTCAGAGTTTGTTTTCTTGGAATGTTGGAGTTTGCAGTTGTGTCTTTTCCATTTTAAATTTAGGACTACAAATTCGGGATTTCTAAGAAAAAAACAGACTGGCTGACTATATTGTGCACAGTACTGAGAAACCTGAGCGCTCTGGCTGGATCCGTTTTCCAGTGTCTATGTTGTTGTGCCCAGGAGTCACGCACATATTAAGCACAACCAAAAACATGATATTCTTAGAAAGTTGTCTCCCTGTTTCTCCCTTCTCCGGCGTGCATGCTTCCCATGTCATTCCTCTTATCCCCGCCATGCTAATGTAGGAAAGTGTGACATCAGTTTCAAAGTGTCGTTCTAAGAGAATGCCTCGATTACTGTTTTACTCCTAGTCCTACTCTTCCTCGTCCCAGGGTAAATCACATGCTCGCACTTTGCTCGTGGCCCTTCTATGCCCTGCTCTGAGCATTCTAGCCAGGAGCCAGTGACAGCCAGTCTCACCCCCTTTCATGGCAGGTTGCATGAAAGAAAACTTCCAAGCAACGGGTGGCGAGCCTGCACCTCTACAGAGAGTGGTAGGGGATGGAGAGCGGATCAGCTCAGCAGGTCCATCCACTTGACTTTCCGGAAGGACAGAGAAATCAGGTGATGGCTTTTTTGTGCAGGGAGTGCAAGGGTGTTAGACTTAAACATTTCTAGAAACTTTTAATGGTTAATCTGTTGGAAGGATGGGACTGGTTCAGAGAGTAAAAATACTGGGACGAGGAAGATGGACATGGAGGCAATGTTAGACTTGAAGCTGATTTAATTGGCTGCTGCCCCATCTAGTGACTGAGAGGTCGGTGGTGAGCCCGTCCCGAATGAACTTCAGGCTGGTATTTAGAACATACATCCTATACAGATACCCACAGGTTTGCAAAACGCAAACAGTAACATATTAGCAACATCACACAATTGTAGATTCCTGATGGACTGCCCGGACTATTTATATTAAAATATGGGAACTGGGCGAATTCAACAACTGGTATACTGATGAAGCTCTATCTAAAATATGTATAGCTACCTAGCTTGTGTATGTGTTTGAGTGCAGGTGTTTGCTTATGGAAAAACATCTGTGTGCTTGACACTGTGTGACGCCTTTGGGATGTGAACTTTCATTTTCCTATTTAACCACTTAGTGGCAGAAGTGAGCTATGTTTATTATAACAATGTGTTTAAATGAAGCCTTCATGATGTACGAAGAAGTGTGATACAAAATCTGGTGTCATGTTTGTGGATGAAAGGTAGTGAGTGTTTGGGTAAGCCGAAGATCTCTTGCTACATGCCACATTCAGACTCTTCATGAACATCATGTTCATTCTTTTAAAACCTGTCTTTGTCTAGGTGGTTGAGATTGGTTTTCAGTAGAACCCGTTATACACCCCAAGAAACGTCCTGTAGCTCATGCAACATTACTCACAATAGAAAATGGTGTAGTATGGGCTACAACCCATGCACACATTTATAATATGAACCGTAATTGAGGGCTTTTTTTCTTATATGTTTTCTAGACACCTATCATTTTACATCAAAATTTATTTTTGCATTATCTTGAACTAGTGGTACTGTTGCTGACATGCACGTGGGAGTCTGCTATAGCCTTGTGTATGTTTTATTGTGACATAACTTCCTATTTTTGAAAAACCGCAAAATCGTCAATCTCCCTAAATCACCTATACTGATAGCACAGGGCCGGGATCTGCTCCATTCCTGTGCTGGGTAAATGCCACTATCGCCAGTACATCCCAGACTGGTAGGTTGACCTTGTGTCCTAACTTCCTGTTATTGGAAAAGTCGCAAAATCAGCAATCTCCTGAAATTGCCTATACTGATAGCACAGGGCTGGATCCCGCCCCCTCCGCAGGGTGAATGGGTGGGGTTGGCCAGATTTCACTAGCACCGGTGCACCTCCCACTGGTATGCCAACCGCACGCTAGAATATCAGCCCACCAACTGTTGTGCGGCTGTAGCCAACAATTGCAACATCAGCAATCTCCCAAAATCGCCTATACTGATAGCAGAGGGCCAGACCCCTCCCTGTGCAGGGCAAATGGGTGGGGTTGGTCAAATTTAGCGATTACCAGTACACCCCAGACTGGGGTGTCAAGAATTCGAACATCTGCATGGGGAGAGTGTGCTCGCCTGGGCTTTTTTGATTTTTTTTATAATGAAATGGAATGATGGGAGACCAACCTCCAAGGACTGTGTGAGGCCATTCCACACACAGTCCATCTGCTTCCCTCACAAATTGCATAGTCACATGTACTCTTGGAAGACACAGCCTATAGGGCACTGTCTTCCCCTGTCATATTCAGCTGGAATGTGACAGCCCTGGGTAGATCGAAGTATCTCAAGGAGGGGGAAGGCACATCTTCCTCCAGCATGGGCAGCCTACATTTAATATCAAAGGCCCCAGGGATCTACTCCGGCAGGTGGCAGTGCATGCTAATGAGAGCTAATTGAAGCAAGCCTGAAGGGTTGTTGGAACGGACAACAGAAAGGTGGGGCTAACACCTTTTTGGTATGCAATGTGACAACTTGAAGCTAGTTCAGACCCTCGCTTTAATCAAGTCACAGAGGGCTCAGTTAACCAGAGAGACACTTTGATATACAACAGATAGGGAGGTAAGTGGGATGTAGGTATATGTTGTCACCCCCTTGCCTGTCCTGTTGCAGAGCACTCTGGTCCTGACCTTATGCATAACAGAAGATTGTTGGTGGGGACCCAGGATTGGTTCATTAAGGTAAGGGTAGCCTGCACACATCAGTGGGGCCCGTTTAGCTTTAAAAGAGGGCTGAACCCCTCACTTAGGAGATCATCTGAACACTTTGAAAGGAGTAAGAAGAAGGACTAATTTGGACTCAAGCTGAAGGTACAGTCTACCTTACATCTTCCACCAGCAAAAGAAGGCCAGGAGTTCCAAGAGGGAAGCACAATCCCTCCCCTAAACATCTCCCAATGAATAGAGGGAGATCCCAGACTCAGAGGACCTGTCCAGTACAACACGTGCCCTGCTAGGTTCTGCCAGCAAGCTTCCTAGGTGGGAATTGCCAGAGAGTATCTGAACTAAGGACAAGGCCGTTGCCTGCAAACTCTCTCCTGAGCTTTGGGCCGCACGCCTTGAAAGGACACAAGCCCTGCGAAGAAGCTAGGATGAGTGCCACACAAGCATCATCCAGCGTCCATCTTTTAAGGACATTTTTGAGACAGTCGACTCCTCGAACTGCATCTGGCTGCACCGCTGACTGTTGTCACGTTACAGTCACCAGAGCCATCCGAGACACCATGACCAGCATTCCAGAACCACCTACCAGCTCAGAGTCAACAATTCTTGGCCCCAAGCTGCCACACCGGACCGCCTGCAGATTTCCATCCAGCCTCGCTTGGCAAACTGCCTGCCGCCTGATACCTGCAGCTGTCTACCGGCACTAACGGTGTCTCTAGGGCTGCAAAGCGCCCTGGAACCACCTCAACGCTATTGAGCACCAAAAACCTCTTCAGCACCAGGCACATTGTGGTTCTGCCCACCTGGTACTTCTCTGAAGGCCCCTATAGACAGTTACAACCCTTTGCCCCCTTGGTGCTGGAACCGAATAACCTTCAATAGTAAGACTGATTACTTTATTAACTACCCTCCTGTCAGTATCCATAGTGCATCCCTTTCCTTCATGAAACTGTCCTCTGTGTTCCTTTGCAGGGTGGGTCGTATTTGTAGTGTGCTAGAACTGTCTGTTCTAGTAATAATAAAGTAAATTTTTTTTAACACATCTTTGACTGAACAGTCCCTTTTATCATTGGGTAATAATTATATTTTCGTGGTGTTGAAACTAATCAATGATCCATGGCCTTGTGGAGATAAACCTGCCGTTCCGTTCATGTTACCAAAATTGGACAAGGAGGTATTCCAATCTGTTTGTATCCCTTCTGGTGTACTAGCGGTGTGGGGTTGATTGATGGTTTAGAAACCGATATTTATCCCTGGACCACTGGTGACCCAGAAATTGATTCGTCATACTGGTAGGCCGACCTTGGACTAGAATTTCAGCCCACCGAAAGTTTTTGGGTAGAAGCCAACCCCGAACATACAAGCACACTTTCACAAATATGCATATAGATTATGTTCTTCAATCACTTTGTCGCTGAGACTTGGGTGAGGGAATCTTATTTTTTAAAGCAGTACATTTCGCACAATGGTTTCCCATCTGGGAATAAATATTTTCTTTTTTAACAGGATGATGGTTTTTACATGTGCACTTTTACGTGTTGTCACAAACTGTAGCCAAAAACCCATTTGTTGTGTGTAAATGTAGGAGGGATTCTGAAGTGTGGTTGGGTTTGCTATGGAGAATTCTCCAGAATGGCTAATGTCCCTTACCTTTTGAGTCCCTCAGCAGCTTTGCTGGATTTCTAAGGTTACATTTTTTACCTGGTAAGAGTTTGAGCCTTTTTTTCCCCACTCTTACATGTGTTTTGCTGTGTGTTGTACATTTTTATGCTCATGGACAATGGAGTCTCACCCACTCCATAGGCATCATCTTTTTATTGTGTGTCACACAGCACCTTTGGTGCAGTGACACAGGGTTGTCTTTTCAGACTTCCCATTTTAAACTCCATTTTTTGGGACTGACTTCTGTCTCCCTGAACATGTAAAGTTACCATTGACTTTACTAGTCTTTTTAAATTTACAGACCCAGTACACCCTATCTTCCAATAGAGTAGTGGAGGGGTTAACAGTTATCGGGCCTCATTCCGAGGCTGGCGGTAAGGGTTAACGGTCACCGTTAATGGCAACGGTGACCGTTAACACTTACCACCATATTCCGAGTTCCCTTTTGCGGGTTGGCATTTAACGCCTGCTTTTAGCAGGCGTTAAAAATCCAACCCGCAAAGGGACCTTGGAGTAAATTACAGCACCGTAAGTTACGGTGCCGTAATTTACTCCTTCCCCATTCCCATTGAGCCCTATGGGGGCAGGAATGGGGATGGGGAACCGGTATGGTGAATGGGGAATTACCGGTCCCTCCAACCTTGGAATGGACCGGTAATTACTCCATTCACCATGCCGGATTTCCATGGAGTAAATAGCTCCATGGTTGCTTACCATGGTGCTATTTACTCCATGGATAGCGCCAGCCTCGGAATGAGGCCCATCCCCTTTTGTCTGATTCTCATGGAACATTATTATGTTCCCCTTTCTCTAAGATTTGGCTGGTGGCAGTGGTATCTACCATTTTTATTCTACCGCAGACTATGAATATAGCCTTTGGTACCGTTAGAGGCTATGGTGGTAGCCTCAAACTGAAACACAGTAATCCACTTTTATTTTAACTTGGTTCTGGTCGAGTTCTTTTGCCATATCTTTTAGTAAAGGTCTTTCTAGTATTTTACTCTGCGCGGCAAACCAAGTTTGCTTCCTTTGTTTGCCGTCCTTTGGCGGGCTTCTGCACATAAGCCCTCCTTAGGTGCCTAAGTGTCTGGTCGACAGGACGTGGGGGAGGGGTTTGAGGCCCCCTGCACAGGGTCTCCTTGGAGACCCAAGTCGCACTCTTGTTTGATTGGGTAGGCGGCTGCCCCGCCAGGACAGCCACGCTGCTGTGTGATTGACAGCCAGGCTGTGTGAATGGGGGATTTGGTGCATAAAAAGCCAGTCTTTGGGATTGGAAGGCAGAGTTGCCACTGGAACGAGAGAACCGAAGAGAAGCTGAAAGAAGACGACTGCTGCAACTACTGGACACCGGGTGAATCCCTGCTGCAGGTCTGAATCAACCTGAAACTTCGACGAAAAGGAGATCTGCAGGGAATCTTCTTCCCTTGAGCTTGGTGGGACCAACCAGCTCGCCAAACACCAGTCACTGGTCCTCATCCTGGTCGAATTTACTGTGCATCGCAGCAGTAGATCGGATAGCCAGTGGGAAGAGAACCAGTTTGGGTTTTAAGGAGCACACCTTTTATTTGTCGAAGGCTTTTCCTTCTCCTCTCCTTTAAGTAACTTTTCCTCTGAACAACTTCGTTTTGAACTCTTGGCAAAGACTTAACCGTAAACAACTTTGAACTGTGTGATCCTCTGAAAAGACTCTGAACCATTAACATTGGCCCAGGCCTATTGACTTGAATCCTAGTTGTAGTAGCCTTTTCTAGATTGCCCTGCCTATAACTTGTTGGTGTTATTGATTTTGAATAACCTTGTCTTTCTTCACTTTTAAATTGCTGGAGTGCTCACACTTCATTTTGAGCTTAACTTGTCCAGAATTGATTGGGTGTTATTGTAGTATATTAAGACTGTGATTTTCTTCTGCTTTATAATAGTGAACTGTTTTATAAATGATGGTGTAAATAAATGTATATTCTTTTACTCAGAAACTTTGAATCAGTGTTTGTTTGAACCATAGTAATTGTTGTCCTTTGTGTAACCTCTTGTATTGCTCACTTTACTCTTGAGATAAGTCTGGTTGCTCAGCCACCACTACCAAATACTGTGTAGTACGGGCTTGTACCAAAGGTGAATTTGTACTTACACTTGTGGTCTTAATTGTGTGTGGTGTTCCCAAAGGGCTGCAAATGATTCTGCCTAACAAGGGTTCACATAAGCCACTGCTTTAGCCATGTCTCCACCCTCTCCACACCCATAATGTATAGATGCTGGTGGCCAACATGACATGGCCTGGGCAACCTCTGCCATTGGTCCTATTGTGCAATCAGTCATAGTTTGCAAGTACAGGTTATAGAAGGAAGCTTATGGCTGACATTCACCTTGTGTCATATGAATACATGTATCATTACATTGATTTGTGTCAATCTGTTGGTATGCAGAAGTAACACAGGTAGTATTTGAGCTTAATTGTATAGCCTTCTATTTTAGCCAGTATTTACTGAGAAAAAAACATACATATTGAGGAAGAATATTCCCAATTCCTTGTTATGCTTTGGTTCATAGGTGTTGGTAAAGACCTGACAACACCATGGGCCTCATTATGACCCCGGCGCTAAACCATGGTGCTATTAGCACCATGGTCCATGCCGGGGTCCGCCATGGTGAATGGCGGAATTACCACCCCATTCCAAGGTTGGCGGGGCGGTAATTCCCCATTCACCATGGGCCCTTCCCAATTCCCATTTTTGCCCCATAGGGCTCAATGGGAATGGGGAAGGCGCTAAGTACGGTGCCGCAAATTGCGGCACCGTACTTAGCACCAAGGTCCCTTTGCGGCACCCTACTTTAACGCCTGTTAAAAGCAGGCGTTAAGGTTGGGTCCCGCAAAGGGACCTTGTAATCAGGCGTTAAGGGTTTAATGGCGCCGACACCTTTTACGGTGCCGTTAAACCCTTAATGCCAGGGTCGTAATGAGGCCCCATGTCATCAGGAATTTTATCTTGATGGAGTGAAATGCCCAAAGCTGGAGAGTCCATTAAGTAGGCAACTCCATTACGGCATATAAGGGCATCAGCAGAGAGGGGCACCCAGGCGTCCTTCTTTGTCATGGAATGGGCAGTGACCTTATATGTCATACCAGCAAACCAATTTGAAAGAAACCGCAGCCGAGCTACCCATGACCTGCTTGCAGGGCAACCCATCTCAAAAAGTTCAAAATACCTTCCGAGATCCGTGCAGCAATCAGAAGCAGCTATTACCACAGCACTCCAAAACAACCTCATACATGAGAGAACTAGTGAAGTAAGGGAGGAAATACCAACCTTCGATACTCATAGAATAGAGGCGTTCACCATGGGCCAGGAACATAGCATCCAAACCTCAACCTATTGGTACCCCATAACCCAAAGATACCTCCAGTGATTTATCTTGGAACCAATTTTGAATCAGCTTTGATCCATTGATCACCAAACACTGCTCTTAAACCAACCATCACTTGATTCAGTCTCAGTCCTCATGAGGACCTTCTCTGCCTCTTCAAAGATTAATCCAACAAACACGAGAGAACACACTGCATCATCCAAATTACCAAAGAACCCAAAAGGACTCCCCTGGAAGCAGCCACATGGACGTAAAGCAACGACTGAACTAGATGCATCCTCTCCAACACTCACTCCATATGCAAATGTAGGACAGATCTCTATTATGACATGTTTGGTGATGATAGCACAGATTCACTCTGTCTCACCAAACCCTGTTAAACAGATTATTACTCTGTTGTATTACCTGTGTCCATCCTGTCAGAATACACGATTACATTTGTCAGCCTCCCTAAGAAGAGGGGAGGACAAATAGCACTTGGACACAGAGACTACATTGATGAAAATGTATTAACCTATGACTCCATCCTGGACTGTGAATCCACGGTGTTAGACAGAGCAATCTCACTAATTTCACACTTACTTTTCTCTTTATCTAAAGATCACTCTCATGCAACCCTTTTCCTGTAGACTATGTTACGAATGTGCCAGCCAACTTATCAGTCAAACACCAACATCTAACACTCCCTGGAAATGTGATCCTTTAAATTTAGGAAAAATAAAGCACACCTACCATCACTCTGTCAGTTAATGTGGATGCCCTCCACCTTACACATTCAGTGGAAGTAACCACAGATGCAAATAAACACATTCTGGGAGGACATTTCTCTAGCACAATTCTTACTGCAGTGGCACTACACCTAACCTACCCTGGGGTGACCGCCTGCTATTTCGCTCTCTAGACTTTCCTCAGCTATTTCTCTACCAAAAAGCAACAGGACCCCATAAAAAACTATAAGACCATGCAGGAACACACAAACCCTACTACCCCATTAAATGGATGTCACAAACTCTGGATGTGCTGGGCCCAAAGATGCCAGACAAATGCTATAAACAACGCCATTAGATGTATACTGCTAGCCTCAAATGCCCTAATAAAGGAAACAAAATTCTGGACCAAATATGAAGTAAAAAATGCCTTGAGACAAACAAAGAAGGGTACCACCACAACTTTACATACACAAGGTAGCGATGGTAAAGGGTAATAATGGCCATTACTCATTCTGCGTTGATTGTTCTGTTATGTCAAGAAGCTTTATACTACTCCCATCACCACCGTAGTGGTCTTATGTTGCAGGGGGATATCTGGAAAATATCGCATTGTTCACCCACCCGGGATAACCAGATCCTGGTCTCTGGAGGAAGGAAAACGTGAGAGGGAAGAAATAATGCGAGGGAGGATAGGAATCAAACAGACTAACAATTGCAAACACACAAATGAGTCGAGGGAGAGGCAATGTGATTGTAGTAGTAGGGATGCTTTTGTATTAATTGGCCATTGATCATACTGAATGCTGATCAGACAGAGGGAACATAGAATATTTCATGATAACAAGCATTTTCCACTAATGAAAGTTTCTAGTACTTGAAGAATGGAGCTTGATTGTCAGTTAACAATTGTAGGCATCTCCTACCAATCCATAGGAAATTATTCTGGGCCTGCCAATACAACTACTGGAGGAGACAGTGCTAAGATTTGGCTGTGGCCATGTAGAGGTGAATGCAGGGAGCGCAAAGGGAAACATAAGCAATACATGTATGGCTTCTCACTTAGGGTGGGTACACTAATATGAATTGTGGGTATAGTGCTGTAACTTACATAGGTGTATATACCACCTTGACATGATGAGGACCTATCTATACCAATTGAGAGGCCCCAATGGGATAAGCAATATAATTATGAAGATCGATCTGCCACTCTGGGCCTCTATCTTACATTTATTGTTTCCGAACATAATGTCGGAAAGATTAATACTGCGCTTGTGGCAGAAATCAGTGATAATTCCAATTCATAAAAGAGGTGATATATCTGCACCCACAAACTGCCGTCCCATCTCCCTGCTTGACCCTGAGAGTAAGATCTTTGCATCTCTGCTTCTGGTAGAAATAGAGAACTGGGTCTCATCTGCCAGGATTCTAACTAGTACAGAAACTGGCTTTTGCAGAGGGATGGGAACTAACATAAACGGTTTGTAGTAAATTGGATGGAAGAAATGGATAAGATCGCTGGTGAGGCTCCAATTTATATGGCAGCGATTGATCTATCGCAAGCTTTTCGATACCATCAACTGGGATAGGCTGTGTGGATGGCACATCCCAGAAGATCTATTGACAATTGATATGCCCATCCATGCAAATCCTTCAGTCCAGGTGAGGTTGAATAGGCTGGGGCAGTTAAAACCTTTTGAGGCTTGTGCCAAGGTTGTGTACTGGCACTTTGCCTGTTCAACCTCTAACTGTCAGATGTATCTGATTATTTGGAAGCCACAGCCTTTGTCCTGTTTAAACTGGGAGATCTGGGGGTGTCTTACATGTCCTATGCATAGGACATCATTCTTCCAGACCGTACACAGGTTGGTCTGCAAAACGTTGATAAATGCTATGGTCTTGTAGGCAAAGGAGAACAAAATGGTAATCAATAGCAGACTATTACACTCAGGTTTTCTTCTTATTTAAACAATCCATTTAACTGCACGTGCACTGTAGGTGGTCTTGTTGTACCTCCTTCCTCAGACATTATATATATAGGGATATCTTTCAGAGCTAACCCA
The DNA here is from genome assembly GCF_040938575.1 of Ambystoma mexicanum. NCBI lineage: Eukaryota > Metazoa > Chordata > Amphibia > Caudata > Ambystomatidae > Ambystoma > Ambystoma mexicanum. The sequence goes on along the minus strand of NC_090935.1, from coordinate 1,177,458,981 downwards.
AGGAAATCTGACATTATTGATTATCTTAAAACTAAGCCGTCTCTCAGTTGAAATTGTTCTATGCAAGGCATTGCAGATTCACTATCAGGCCACTTCTGGATTACTATAAACAAAAATGTCCTGTCCCTCCACTACGCGAGACATAAGTTGGAATGAAATGGATTGACTCATTTGACGGAAGAACCTAGGGCTACCAACATGCGTCCCAATGGGCACTTTGCGGTTTGAATTGTGCATGATTTCTTTAGAGACTTGGTAACACTGTTGTGTTCTGTCATTTTTTGGAACATTGTTCAAGTCCTCCAGGGGCTCCCCATTCATAGATCTCCAGGGATATGTATTGGCAATGAATATGCTGACTCCAACTGGGTGATTTTGTCACTATTAATTTTATATCCTAAATACAAGTGTGCATTGACTTACTTATTACAATGGCTTTCCTGGTCAAGAAGCTGCTTTTTAGAGGGGATTGGATTGAAATTATCCAAAAATTAGATCATATACCCTTTATAAGAGCCTGACCTGGATTAAAAAGCCTTTGAATGTGCTACCAAACTATCGAGCACCTTTTCCCTACCTTTCTTGGTGTCAGCAATTCATGCGCTTCCGGTTGAATGTGCTCCTGACTTGTAAAATGTGGTTTATTAGATCAGGAATCACCCCAGCTTGAGAAGCGTGTGACTTTTGTCAGATCCCAGGTACCAGTCAGGCTAGACAGCACCTGATTATCGAATGTAATGTCATACAGGAGTGGAAATCTAAGCATTCTCTCAGGTTTGTGAAGAACAAAGAGTGCTTACAAATGGAGGAGTTACATTACAGAGTGGTGGGGGCCAGGAGGTGAGCCTAAGCATTGCTTTGTTGAAATTCCTTGGTGCAGTGGGCATATTGCCTATTAAAGATACGTACAATCTTCATGAACCCTGTCTAAGGGCCACAAACCCTATTATGTAAATGGAATTGAACAGATGCTTTTGATATAAAAAAAAAATAAAACTGACGTGAGGTAATGATTGGACACCATGTCCTACGGCCATGATGGCAGGGACACTTTCAAATTTAGTCTGATTTGCTTGCTTATAACGGGTTACACATTTGGAGTCCAACTTAAATCTGGTTTACTTATCCTTTTAAGTACTGGATTTAATATCGATGTATTTTTATTTGTTTGCTACTCTGTTTTTTATTGATTTTAGAGCTTACAGATTTTAGAGTTTATAGTGTTTGTGGAGTTTTATACATGTACTGTATGATGAACCATGAATGAATTATCAATATTATGTAAATGTCTGATTCATTTTATGGAAGGCCATCTTGTTTGGCCAATTTATAAATAGAAAAATAAAAAATTGAGAAGCCTGCAATATCCATTAATATGACTTGGCAAAGTAGTCAAGTAGAGATTATTGAAACATAACATTTCCTAGAATAGGGTGCATAGGCCCTGTTACACGGCCAAGGTGCAGAACAATGATACAGTGATTAGTGTTTAGCCTTTAGGCAGGCTTGTTGTAGGCCATGATTTCACAGCACCAGGCAGTTTGACATCCTGCAGAGAGCGAAACATGCAAGCTCGTCACACCCACCCAGACATTTTCAGAATTCTCAGAAAAGGGATATATTCAAGAAAGGGAAAATAATTATTCAGCACAACCTTCCGCCTACCAGTATGCACCCCGTGCAAATGGTCCACTAGCACTACACAATATCTGCATGAGCAATGCATAGGACAATACTAAGGTTGACCAAAACCAACCTGGAGTTAGCACCCAGACTTCATGTTATAATTCTAAGAAATATAGAGGCTACTCCAGGCATGGAGTGAGGATGAAGCCACCAACATCAAATAGTGTAATTATCTTATACTATGTTGTAATATGTTGCCTGGGAGTGTAGTTGCTGTACAAATGTGGGTACTTGCACAGAAGGCTGCATTTTCTCACGTTCACCCAGAAGCTCAATATTACCTGAGCTCTGGTTCTCTCTAGGCTTGACTACTGCAATAGCCTTCTCTTGAATCTACCCTCTTTCTCTCTTCGACCCCTCCAGCTAATCCAGAATATTATTTATCTTTGGTGTCAATCCCAGGGACCACATCTCTCCTGCCCTAAAATCTCTTCACTGGCTCCCGGTTGCTGCAAGGATTAAGTTTAAATTCCTCTGCATCATCAAAAAGGCTGTCTGGGGCCTGGGACCACACTATCTGCAACTTGCTCTTACTAAATACTCTCCCTATAGACCGCTAAGCTCCTCTGTTACCAACTCTTTGTGTGTCAAGCATTTTGCTAAACAGAGGGATGGAGGCCCATCTGTTTCCTCATCTGGCTCCCTCTTATGGAACAGCCTCCCCCTTCCTCTTCATATTGAGCCGGACCTGCTCAAATTCTGGAAGCTCCTCAAGACTTTCCTCTTCACCCCCCCTCCTTCTTTCCATACCCTGCTAATCTTACAGTCGATGTGATTGGTGACCAGGGCCCTTGTGTGTCCTTCGGGCCCTAGCCTCCCACACCCAATCGTCACTTGCCCTGGCACTTACTGGCCTCTACCTCTGTAGGCCTGCACTTACCCATTTATTTTATTTATTTCTTCTACAGATTAAACTTCCCAAGCACTTCCTACTCTGGGCTCTTACACCCGCTGTTCACTCACAAGCATGGGCAGTTCAGCACTTACCCCCTCTACTTCTTCCCCTCCCCTCTTTCTTCTGCGCTTGCACACTTTGAATGCTCACAAGTCCTAGTACGTTTGTGTTTATCTTCCAGTGCATTATTTATTTCTATCCCATGTTCCCTCCCTGTTGTCCTGTGGGCGCTTTGAAATGCAATGTACTTGTATAAGCGTCTAACAAATGCACAATAAATAAATAAATAAATACATTTTCTACTTTACTGTCACGAATAATACAATATGTGCATAGTGCTTTATGGCACAGTAAGGACACATCACAGTACTGAGGGTAAGGTGCCAGGAGGAAATCTTGGCGGTTTCAGGGCTACACTGTAAAGTTCCTGTGTGTCAAATTTCCAGTTCTATTGTAAGGATAGGTTATTGACCATCAAGTGGCATTTTGTATGTTGATATCCTGCTCTGACAACAAACCTGAGGCTGCTGCTTGAGGGGTCATTGGGTTTTGCCAACAAACCTAAAGGGATTCCTCGGACACAGTGGATACTTATTTTAGGGATTTGCTGGCCACCAGGGGGAATAAACTGCACATAGGCCACCCCTTTCTGTATTCTTCCCTGAACTGTGCTTGCCTAGCTTGATTAACTGGTGTCATTGGGGTAAACGCATAGAACTGTGTGAGAAAAGCTCAGTTTACTTGACTTCCTGCTTTTTATACAGCTTTGAAATGAATCAGCACAACTGTGGGACAGTGAGAAAGAAAGAAGTAAGGTGCGGTGCAGGTTGAGGGTGGACATGTGCCAAACTTACTTGACTACTATTGGAAAATAGGTTTCTCTGAAAGGGCTGTAGGTCAATTCCACTGAATCGCTGGAAGTTTATATTTCTGGTTGTGGCAGAATATACAGGTAGGCTGGGAACGTGCCATGAGTCTTTATGCCAAAAAAGTGGCGAAAATGTGATTGAATAAAAAATGAATACGCTATACAATGGACCCATTGGCAAGAAAACGTGTGATCTGGGAAGGGCATACACTTGGAAGCCCTTCCAAGCACAGGTAAGACAACATTTGCTCCAAAATAAACTCCCAGACTCGAACATTTACAAAACAACAGGTTAAGTTGTCATTTGGACAGCAGATAGGCTTGACAATCCTTCACAAAACCTCTAACAAACACAGGCACAATTACATTAAAGACTGTGGAAACACAAATTAATTTGCTCAAAATGTTACTCCCAGCATAGGCACCTTCCATAGAGGGAGGGGGGATGTTACGGTATAGAATGTGCATAATGTGCTTGAAAGGAAATATTCAAAATCACCAAAATATTCAAGAACCCAAAAGAATGTACGACCAAACTGAGCTCATCATGACAACTCTGAGAGAGTTTGGAATTTGTGTGTGTGTGATATGCGTGTGTGGTGGTTTAGTGAGGTCTGTTCAAGGGTGTGAATGTACAGTAAGTTCTGCTGCATTGTCTGTGTGCATTGTCTGTGTGAGACATACTTCCATTTACAAGCACCGATAGTGGGTGTGTAAGCTCATTCCATGTGTGTTGTTGATGGTTATGTGTCTGTGTCTGGGCTTTTGCATAGCTCATATGGGAACCCTTGGTTAACGTTATTCTAGGTTTACGTGCAGGTGTGAACTGTTGATCAATTTTTGGGATATTTAAAAGTGGCTATCTTGAGCTATAATGATGCGCTTCTAGAATGTATTGCTGTGTGCACACGTCAGCGGGACGTGGTAGTAGATGTGTGATAAATATATCAGAAATCAGAGCAGGCAATTTCAAAATATGCGTTACTGAACAGTGTTTTTGGTTGCATGGAAAACCCAATGCTAAAACACCTCTGTATAACATTCTTTCTTTGCATGAAAACATCATTAAACCTTCAACAAGTTTGGCTTGGTTGTTTGGATTGGGCCGGATCAGCTGCTTGCATAAGAGCTCCTGGCATAAGAGTGCATGTTGTACGAGCATAACAGTGACTGTAGTAAGAGTATAAGCGATATGTCGCAAGAGTACATGTTATAAATGCATATGTCGTAAGAGTGCATGGCATAAGAGTTATTAGGCATATGTCATATGTGTTTATGAGTGTGTGGCATAGAAGTGTATGAGCTTATGTCATAAGAGTGTTTTTTGTAAAATTGATGTCATAACAGTGTAAGAGTTTATGCCATGAAAATGTAGTGTAAGAGTGTGTGACTTAAGAATTTACATTGAAAACGTGTGTTTGCATGGGTGTATGTAATACGAGTGGGTGGCATATGAAAGTATGAGCTATGCCCCTACTGTATTGCATAAGAGTGTATGTCACAAGAGCATATGAGTGTATGCTGTATGGGCCTCATTACGACCCTGACGCTCCTGTAATGAAGGGTGCCGGTACGGGACCGGCACCGTTCATTACAGGATGCCTCATTACGAGGTCCCCTAGCAGGACCTGCACAGAATGTCTGGTCACACCAGACGTCCTTAGCGGGTCCCGCAAGGGGACCAGGGAGCTAATAACCAGCCCGTTATTAGCTCCTTCCCCATTCCCATTGAGCCCTATGGGGGCTCGAATGGGAATGGGGAAGGGTTTTTTCAATGAGGAATTACCGGGTCCTCCAATGTTGGAATGGCCCGGTTATTCCTCATTGAAGGAACCCGGAGCTGGAACTCGGTATGGGCATGGCTGTCAAGGGTATGGCTGCCTCCATACTCGTAATGAGGCCCTATGTCATACAAGTTTGTGGCCTAATAGCGTATGATCGAATGCCCAAAGTTTGTCGCATAAGAGAGTGTAGCATAACAGTGTGTGTGCATAAGAGTGAATGCATGTGTGCCATAAGAGTGTATGGGCCTCATTACACGGATGGCGGAGAACCATGGCACTATTAGCGCCATGGTTCATACCGGTAAAATACCGGCACCGCCTTGGCGGAAAGGGGAATTACCGCCCCATTCCAAGGTTGGCGGGGTGGTAATTCCCTCTTCCACCATTGCCCTTCCCCATTCCCATTTTTGGCCCATAGGGCTCAATGGGAATGGGGAAGGCGCTAATTACGGTACCGCAAATTGCGGTACCGTAATTAGCTCCCTGGGTCCCTTTGCGGGTTGGTTTTTAACGCCTGCAAAAAGCAGGCGTTAAATCCCCCAACCGGCAAAGGCACCTCGTAGTAAGGCGGTAAGGATTTACCGGTACCGGTATTTTACCGGTAAATCCTTACTGCCATCCGTGTAATGAGGCCCTATGTGTGTGTTTTCAAAGCAAATGAGCACATGAGCATATGTTGTAAGAGCGTATGTCAAAAGAGCATATGAGAATGTGTCATAACAGCATATGAGAGCCTATGTCATAGGAGTATGTATCATAAGCATGTAAGAGTGTAAGTTTTAAAAGTGTATGTTTTAAGAGCATATGAACATCTGTCATAAGAATATATGTCATAAGAGCGTATGATTATGTGTTGTAAGAGCACATATCATGCTGATGTCTTAATAACATATGTTTTCAAAGCCTATATCATAATAGCCTATGTCATAAGAGTGTAAGAATGTATGTCATACGTACGTATGAGTGTGTGTGGTGGGAGCATGTGTCATAAGACCATGTGCCATGAGTGCGTATGTCATAAAAGCATGAGGGCATATGTTGTAAGTGTGAATGCGATACGATTGTAAGGGAGTATGAGCATACGAGGTAAGAGCAGATGATCTAAGAGTGTAAGAGTGTATGTCATAAGAACATGAGTAGTAACATCATATGTTGTAAGAGTGAATGTCATAGGAGCGCATGTCATAAGTGTATGTTGTAAGCGATCATGTTGTAAGCGATTAAGAGCATTTGTCGTAATAGTGTCATAAGTGGGCTTGTCATAAGTGTGCTTGTCATAAGATTGTATGCCATAAGAGAGTATTTCATAAGAGTGTATGTCATCAGAACATAACACCACATGTCTTAAGAGCATAGGTCATAAGAGTGTATATTGTAAGAGCGCATGTAGCATGGGTACATGGCATAAGAGAGTATGAGTGTGTCTCGTAAATGTTTTAGTGCCCTCAGTGTTCTATCGAATAGGACTACATTTTCAGCATAAGCAAGGGTCGGTATTAAACACCTATCTACGAGATCACAGAAATGGATGGCCTAGTAATGAGAGGCGAACAAGTAATACCCACAAGAGGCATCCACAGAGTGATTCTATGCAGAGCTCATGCAGGTCATTTAGGCAGTAATATGACACGACGGAGAGTGCGTGACGCATACTGGTGGCCTTCATTGGCCCGTTGGACGGTATGTCAAGTGGCATCAAGTACAGGGTGGTCATGGTGGACTATCTTTCCGAGTTGGTGGAAGTTGAATTCGTGCCGGACATCACCACGGGCACAGTCATTGAAGTACTCAGTTCCGTCTTCCAAAGAGAAGGACTCCTCAAAGAGATTGTGACAGACAATGGAGTTTAGTTAGTTTCCGGAGACTTGGAAAGCTTTCTCAGGAAGTACAATATCCTGCAATTGAGAGCAAGCCTGTATCACCCAGAAGCCAATGGGCTGGTAGAAAGGGCGAACCAATTATTTAAAAGAGCCTTACAACTGGCAAGTGCATCAGGCATGAGCACCTGCAAAGCTGTCAAAGAGGCCGTGGCGGCACATCGATTGACGCCAAATGTCATAGCAGGCGTGTCTCCATTTCAGATGTTAAGAGCGAGAAGGGCCACATCCACACTGGTACCGCTGTGGCTATACAAGGTCAGACAAGACAACGACATCAACATGAGCGAGATCATGTTCACATTACAGAAGAGCAGAGATCATGAAATCTCAGAGAAACAAATGCAGAGCAGCAAATTGCATGGAGGTCAATGAAGGGGACTTGGTGAAGACATGCCTGCCCCACAAAGACACTTTAACAAGCTCAAAATACAGCCAAGCCATAGAAGTCACACAGAAAGTCACCAACCATATCTATACCAGTGAAGGGAAAAGGTGGAACCTTGCATTGGTGGCCGTGTACAAGAAAGGGGCGTCAACATAGGTCTAGGAGATGGAAATGACCCATGGGAATTAGACACAAGCCCTCAACAGCAAGAGACAGAGGTCAGGGAAGAAGAAACCCAAAGTGAGGGTATCCCCATGAGCCACACACCCTGTGCCAGAGAACCACATGAGAAGCAACCTCAGCAGACCAAACCCCAAGCAACACATCCCGCATAACCATCCATTCCAGAGCGCGACGAGGCAAGAGAGGGGAACAAGGGAGAACAAAAACAATGATCTTACTAGGCCCAATGACATTGAGAATACGCAAGTGTAGGGGAGAGGGAAGGGGGAAAGTGCATGGGGGTCAGGTGGAAGTGTAAAGTGCTGAGCATAGGAATGAGAAACAACAACAAATGGAAATGCAGCCAGCAAGTGCTAGGTTAAAGTTACAGACCAGGGGTGTCTGATAAGTGCAGGGAAAGGTGGGGACTGTAAGGTTACAGATACAGACCCAAAGTGCAAGGGTTGCGAGGGGGCAGTGCAGGTGCATGGCAGGGCAGGCAAGTACCTGGGCACAAAATCAGACGGTAGCCAAAGAGGAACAGATCAACAGGGGAGAGGAGGAGAGATGGCAGAAGAAAAGAGGAAAGTCTTGATGTGCTTCCAGAATCGGAGATGGTTCTCATTAATTTTCAGAGTTGCAGGTAGGCTGTTCCAGAGGGTGGACCCAACCGAAGACAGAGATCTACCCAGAGTATGTTTTCTTTGAGAAATGACTGACCCAGATGGAGTTGGAGGAGGAGGAGCAAAGAGCTTGAGAGGGAAGGTATTTGCGGAGGGAGAGTTGAAGGTATTTTGGACCCAGGCTCCAGAAAGCCTTGTGGACAATGCAAAGGGTCTTGAATTTAATCCTTGCAACCAGTGGGAGGCAATGAAGAGATTTCAGGGCTGGAGAGATACAATCCCAGGGCTTGAGGCCCAGGACAAGACTTACAGTCCTGTTCTGGATGAGTTGAAAAGGGCAGAGAGTAGAAGCAGGTAGATTTAAAAAGAGGCTGTTACAGTAGTCCAGCATAGAGAGAACCAGGGCTCGAGATACAGTGTGCTTCTGCGGGAAGGGGAGGAAAGGCAGAATACCTCTGAGGAGGTGCAGTTGGAAGTTTGACTTTTTAGAGAAGTTCTAAATGTGGACAGAAAAGAAAAGCGTGGAGTCGAAGATGACCCTGAGGTCCTTAGCCTTGCAGGTTTATGTATATGTTTATTTATTTATACCATGCACAATTGACCCATAGGCATGATGGTGCAACAAGACATACAATACAAAAAGTCATGCACAACAAATAAACATGAAAGGCACTATTACTATCCAGAAAAATACAGTCCAGAGCTAGTGGGGGGAACCAATAACAAATGGCTACATCTGAGAGATCAATTCAATACAATGTTCATCTTTGAGATCGATGATAGGTGGTTCATTTTAGAAAGTCTATGTAAAAACATAGGTAAGCTGCTCGATCAGCTTCCCACCATGATACAGTCAGTATTATCCACACTACAACAATCGTCAATATGAATTCTTGAGTGTGGGTGTAGGAGGAAGGCCAAAGGAGGCCAGCCAGAGATTAACAGGGAAGGATGATGAATGTGTGCCGATGAGGTGGATCTCTGTCTTACTGGCATTAAGGCAGAGATCATTGGCGGCACACCACTCCCGAATAGCAGACAGGCAATCAGAGATCAGAAATGAGAGAAGGAGATGAGGTGTTCCAGTGAAGCCTGAACATGAGTTGAGTGTCCCCCGAATAGCACTGAAAATTGGAGCAGAGAGAGGCAATGAGATGGGCGAGAGTTGTCAGGTATTGGGAGAGAGGTTATACCCCTGGGGAACACCGCAGGTAGAGAGGTGGACAGAGGAAAGGAAGAGAAGACGATACTGCTTTGCGTGAGGGTAAGGATGACAGCAGGTCAGCAGGAGAGAAGATCACGGAGAGGGCCGCCACCTCACTTGGAGCGGCATCTCCAGCATCCAGGAATTGCAGTGTCAGGAGTTCAGGGCTCGTGTTGCATGCAAGGGTAATGTCAAGCTACCCGAAAGCTGATAGATAGATCCATTCACTTTCGATTGACTTGCATTTGTGTGTGGGATATGAATGTTCTAGGATGAGGTGGAGGGTGTTATCGAGTTCTTAGGAACTGTCAGACGGTTGCAACCATGGCTTCTTCCCCATGGAACGTGACATGTTCCTGGTGTGTTCTTCAGAAAGGAGACATGAACTTTTCATTGTTTACAGTCGAGAGCACGCTCGCTCTGCAACAATGTGCCCACCGAGCAGGGACTGGATGCTATATACCACATGCATGTCATTGGCATACTACAAAACACCTTCTTCTGCTACCAAGGTGGGAGGAGGAAAGAAGAGACGCTGTAAACTAGGCATTGCGTAAAACCAGTTCCAAAGCTTGTGACGCATGTAGCCTGCAGTATTTGCTGAAGAACACCCATTTAATTTTAGTGATTGTTTTAAACAAACTTTGTTTAGTTTTGCGTACTAGTCCTTCCTAAGTGCTAGACTGCCTGGAAATTGCTGTTCATGAGAAATGTGCGCCAGTGGTGTTGAGGTGGGGATGGGGAGGATGAAGGGGGCGAGGGAGTAACCAGCACGAGAAATGAAAGCCTGTGGTATGTATTTGAATTAAATTGCATTACCGGAGTGCACACAAAAGTGCTGTTCAGCTGTGAGACTCTGCTCAATCCAAGAGAGATTTAGTGCTGCTTGGGATATTGTACTGTGGACTTTACTCAGATTTTTATTTAGTTGATTTTTAAGGCCACGCCCCCTTTGGCTGTATAATAACAGGCACCTGCGCGCACCCGCGTACCCCGGAGTGCACACACTAGTGCTGTTCAGCTGTTCAGCGGTTCAGCAAAAAGAGTGCAGCGGGTTGCTAAGGTTAACTCATTTATTTTATTTAGTTGAATCAGTATACCAGCTGCGTGCAGATCAAACACCTGGAAAGCACGAACGTGCTTGTAATTCCCGATGCAGGTCGAGCTTAATAACAAGTTATTGTTAAGCATCTCTTGCTGTCATGGGATATTTCATATTTGAATAGAAAGGAGGGGTGCTAAGTTGAGATGTACTGATGCTGTCTTATGCTTACACTCTAAAGACAATGACACCACAAAGAGAGGGGATGATAAGGAGAAGACTCCTGTGCTGAAGCACCATGGCATTAGGAAGCAGATACTCTCTCAACTAAAACCATGGCTTTTAGAGCACTGTGCAAAATCTTTGACCTCGGATATTAGAGGAAATTGGCCTAAGGCAAGGAAAGAGACAATACCTCCTACTCCCAAAACAAAAGACTTATCTTTGCATACTTCATTACAACATTCACTAGCTGTACCAGAGGTTCTTTTGATAAACTTTGAGGAAATACCTGACTCAGCCCTGGCAGTGGAAGTTAGACATATGGAGCAAAGGGACCAGGAGAAGGCCACAGAAAATGTGTTAACTGAAAAAAGCCCAGGGAAGGAGGTAAATGGGGGGGAACGGCATCCTCTCCCAACCACGGAAGATCAAGTCCATTTTAGAGAGAATTTTGAGAGGGTTACTCAATGCTCTCAAGATTTAATGGTGACTCCAAAGACTTCCATAAGGGAGGGAGGAAATGAGAAGGTCTCAATTGCTCAGGACATGATTTCATGCTCCCCGTTTGCCCCTGCCCAACTTCTATCTCCCTCTCTGTCAGAGGGAGTATTGGTTAAGAAAACAAAATGTATCGGGATCACTGATCTTATTCCCGGAATCTTTAAATTCCACATCAAACTTCTCCTCAAACTCCTCTATATCCTTTGCTATGCCTACCACAAGAAGGTAATTTGGTCTGAAACCAGTGGCTATCACGTTATTGGAAATATCATTACTACCCATGAATAACGGCATCATGGTGTTGACAAAACTATTTGAAACCATAGAAAACAAATCTGACACACAAACAATTCTATTGAATATGCTTTTGGGACAAATAAGCCAAATTGAGAATGACATCATTCAGCTGATAATTGAGCACACCGCCTGGAGGGAGATCTTAAGGAAGTAAATAGATTGATACCTACATTTACATAAATATGACTTACAACTGAGGTGAATCCAACCAGATCCCCTATTGTGGAGAATGTGCCCATAGAGGACAACGTTCCCCGATTTGTCCATGAGCATTCTATTAGTAAAGTAGAACATTGCGTTAGGCTTCAAGAATGTGCGGAAGATGATAGGGAGAATATGGTTGAAGCCCCTATTTCAAATATTTACAAATCAGAAGGGAGTTTTAAAATCTAAGCAACGTATAAACAATTGAGTGTACCCTTACTGGTGATGAAATGCTCTAGGAAAATGCTTAGTTGGACAGATACAGAGTTTTAGGCCTGTCCACAGGTATTTCCAAGGTATGGTCTCCTAAGTAGCAGATCCAAAAAGTGAAAATCAAAATGTACTAAACACTCACTGTGTTAAAAAATACAGAAAATAGGAAGCAATGATTTATTTGCTAATCATGAAGAAGAACATATAGTGCATAAAATGAAATCTAAAACTGGGAAATGCGACATACATGTGAAAAATAAAAAAAATGAACAAAGGCATCAAAAGACAAATGAAACATATAACATAAACAGTGAAGTAAGCATAAAACACTGTCAGGGTAATTCATGGAAATTCGCACAAAAGTGGCGCAGGCGGCTGGCGCACAGTGTTCCCGTGCGATAGACTGTGCCAGCCGCGTGCGATAAAATCCATTTCAGCGCACAGCGTATTCATGGATTTTAGCCTCCAAAACCAGCCGTGGCGCAGAGTGGCACAGCGACCCTGCAGCAGTGCCAGTTACGCCCCCAAGAACGCCCTCGCGCAAGGAAAAGGCATCAAAATCCCCAATCCAGCGCAAAGGTCTGCGACAACCCAAAACCAGTTTACCGGACTGCCAAACAGCAAACGCTAAGCGGGGAACGTGTATTACGGGTTTCGCGGTAACTTCCACACGCGAAACGGCCTGTGCGAGCGGGGTACATGTATAACTGGGGTCCGTGGGAAGTTTCACACGCGATTGGCCTGGGTACGTGTATTTCAGGGGTGCGCGGGAAGTTTCACACGCGAATGGGTTGGGTACGTGTATTTCAGGGGTGTGCAGGAAGTTGTACACGCGATTGGGCTGGGTACGTGTATTCCAGGGGTGTGCGGGAAGTTGTACACGCGATTGGGCTGGGTACGTGTATTCCAGGGGTGCACGGGAAGTTTCACACGCGAATGGGCTGGGTACGTGTATTTCAGGGGTGCGCGGGAAGTATTACATGCGATCGGGCCTGGGGGAGCGGTGTACATGTATTCCAGAGGTGCGCGGGAAGTTTTACATGCGATTGGGCTGGGTACGTGTATTTCAGGGGTGCACAGGAAGTTTCACACGCGAATGGGCTGGGTACGTGTATTTCAGGGGTGCGCGGGAAGTTTTACACGCGATCGGGCCTGGGGGAGCGGTGTACGTGTATTCCAGGGGTGCGCGGGAAGTTTTACACGCGATCGTGCCTGGGGGAGCGGTGTACATGTATTCCAGAGGTGCGCGGGAAGTTTCACACGCGATTGGGCTGGGTATGTGTATTTCAGGGGTGCGCGGGAAGTTTCACACGCAAATAGGCTGGGTATGTGGATTTCAGGGGTGCGCTGGAAGTATTACACGCGATCGGGCCTGGGGGAGCGGTGTACGTGTATTCCACGGGTGCGCGGGACATTTTACACGCGATTGGGCTGGGTACGTGTATTTCAGGGGTGCGCGGGAAGTTTCACACGCGAATGGGCTGGGTACGTGTATTTCAGGGGTGTGCGGGAAGTTTCACACGCGAATGGGCTGGGTACATGTATTCCAGGGGTGCGTGGGAAGTTTCACACGCGATTGGCCTGGTTACGTGTATTTCAGGTGTGCGCAGGCGTTTCTCTGTACACGGGTGCATGTTACACGTCCAAGAACTGCACGTCCGAGTGTCAGCTCGTGTAATTGGAGGATAGGGCCTTAGCGCGTACACGCGGCAGTGACGTGGGACGTGTGGGCTGGTGCAAAAGGCACGTGTAGGACGTCATTTCCTTGTACGTGCTTTCGTGGAGAACGAGTGGGTGAATTCTGTACTTCTTGTCGGTTCACACGCGATTTACTTCACAGCGTTTCTAGTTCGTATTCCCTGTTACCTCTGACAGCTTTTTTCTGATTTTCTGTTGGGCCTGTTTCCTCAAACAGTGTTCACTTCTTCGTTTGTCCTGTCTCCTCAGACAGTGTACAATTCTTCTTTTGGCGGGGGTGTTGCCAACGCGCACACGCACATATTTTTCACGCTCATTTTCCAGGCAGACGATGAGTCACGCACGTATTTACCAACTGTGCTTGCCCCGTGTGTCGCGTACCCCTTCAGAGGTCATTGTGGGCTGCGTGTAACATGCATACGTTCATTTTTGTGTTTCTGGGTGCCACAGCGTAGTGCGGGTTAATTTTTCCACGCACGTGGTCTATGAGGGGATGCGTGCACGTTATATTCTGTTTTTGGGGTGCCTGTGTGTTGTGTGACCCGTCATCTTTCCCCAGGGGTCACATACAGCCTTGCTAGAGCACTAGAATTCCATCTAGTACCCTACCCCTTTGACACACAATTGCCCACGACAATAGTTTACTGCAACTCCCATACGCACAACAACATCAGTGCCATGGTTGGGAGGTGACCAAGCGGTAAGGGTGGCAAAGGTGGCCGAGCCTCAAGAGGTGGCCGTGGTGGGTGCGGTAGGGGACGTGGCCGGGATTTGCAGGGTACCCCTAGGCCCCCATGTGTGGAGGACCAGTCAGGGACAACCATGCCCTCCCCATAGTTGAGGGAAACGTGGCTGACACCATCTCTGATCAGCCCTTGTTGGACCAGCCCATTGTGGCACCTGACCTGGCAGAGGGTGACTCCAAGGCTGACTTAAGGTTGCCAAGTCTAGGACACGTGTGGCGGTGCAAGTTGGTGTCACCAGGCCACGTGGATCAGGGGCAGCTATGTCATCTGCTGCCCCGAGTAGGCAGGGTGGGGAGGCTGCAGGGGCAGCTGCAGCTCCATCCACCCCAGCTCTGACTCTCCCAGCCAGGGCAGTGTTGGTCCCAGTCCATCTTGCTAACGTTCCCCCTGACTACGCAACACTTCAGCCAATGCCTGCACTAAGTCCCATGCTCAGTGTGCATTCCCACACTCCAACTCCCCAGTCCACTGGTGCTCCTGCCCCTAGTGGCCAGAGCGACATAGGCCACTCAGGATCCCCACCACCTTCCAAAAAAAAGAGGAAGAGTGCTCGTCCACTACAGGCTGATACCCCAGACACGGCTACGCAGTCCAGCACGCAAAGGAAGCCTAGCTTCAATGATGCCGAACGTGATGCACTTGTGCAGTATGCGTCCGCACACGACAGCGAAATGTTGAGCACTTCAGGGTGCAAGACCACACCTGCCCGATATCAGGCACACTGGCAGACCGTCGCAGACATCATAAGTGCCCTTGGATCAGTGAGGCGCACAGCTGGTGAGTGCTACAAGCGCTGGAATGACCTTAAGCGCAGGGCAAAGAAAAAGCTGGCCTCAAGTCATGCTGCTACTCTGGTGACTGGAGGTGGGTCTCCACAAGAGGACATTGAACTCACTGTACATGAGTCTGTTGCTGGGACCTACGCCACAGAGGAACAGATCCAAGGTGTGGGAGATCTGCCAGAATACAAGGCATTGACGGTGAGTGCACATGCATGTGTGTGTGATCCATGTGTATGTTGTGTGTGTGAGGGGTTCTGATTGAGTGCCAGGTGAGGGTGTGTGTGCCTTAGTGGTTTGGGTCACCCATGTGCTTCATCCAAAACATTCTGCGCCCCTGGAGTTGGGTATTACAGTATCCCTTCTGCCCACAGTAGACTTTTTATGCAACATCACGCCAGTTGCCCTTGAAGTGGCATCTTGCTACAACATTGTTCCGTATTTCTCATTGTTCATTCAGGCTGATTGTTTCAATTCCCCCACTTTCACTATGCATATCTGAGCCCTATTGTCAAACAATATGTGACATGCCTATGGTACATGCCATCTGTGTGATGGCATGGTCATGTATGTGGATTGGACATGCCACTCACAGGCCAATGTGTGATGGCTCTGCTAGCCAGCATGCAGCTAATGTGTTGCTCGTCCATCTTGGTGTCATCAGTGTGTGACATTTTCCTCCCCTTCAAACTCAGTGACAGTGCATGCATGGGAGGGTTATAGTCATGTGGGACATGTGTCAATCACGTACTGGTTCTGTACCTCGTGAGGCCTAATTGTGTGCCATGGTGCTAATGCCTGTTTCCATTTTTTGTCTTTCATGTTTCTGCAGGGGATGACGCAATTGATGCTGTTGAGGGTGAGGAGATGGTGCAGACCCAGGAGGGATCTCAGGCACGACCGTGCACCAGTGGGGGACGGGGTGTGGTGGTGGGTGAGAACCCACTCTTGCTGCAGACTGTTCTCTCCAGGGGTGTCTCTGGGTGCACCTCACCAGACCTCCTTTCGGGTGTTGGTTTGGATGATGAGTCCTATGTGGCTTCGCAGGTAGGTGTTTCTGGGAGGGATTCTGTTCTGTCTGACCCACCTGCACCAGGGGTACAGCCCACTATGGGGATGTCAGTGTTGGTAGGTCTGCCTTTGGTGGTTACGGATGCAGGGCCACACTCCGCAACATCTGATCCTGTTCTTGGGCCAGCAGATCAGAGGGGAAATGCAGTCCTGCAGCCTCAGGCAGTGCCGACACAGCAAGGCACAGTTCGCCTTGCCCCAGACAGGTGTGGTGCCCGCCAACGCGGTGGCCGTACGCCACCAGGCAATACCGCATGGGAGAGATCCATATACGGTATGGCAAACCAACAGGCAGCAGCATCTGAGATGATGGCTCAAGCTATGGAGAGGGTGGCCACTTCCATTGTCCCCCCAGAGAGGCAGATGGAGCAACTACAGCAGGCAACAGACTCCATTTGTCAATCACTCAGGGAGGACATGTTGGCGTCCAACAGGGACAGATGGGCGGCCCTGGACACTCTGCGGGAAGCCATTTCTTTAGAGTCCCAGGGCCAGAGGGAAGACCTGAGGGTAGAAGTCCGTCACCTCAGGCAGACTTTTGTGGAGCTTGAGGCTTCCACTGTCACAAGGACAGAACAGCTGCTGGAGCGTGTCACACGTACGCTCTCAGCAGAGATGCAGGCTACTCGGGAGGAGGTCCGGGCATCACGTCAGGTGGTGCATGGGGATCTACGCACTATAATCCACCAGAACGAGACCTTCCACACCCGCATGCTTGCTGCCATGGAGGACCAGACTAGGGCTTTGCGTGGGCTGCCTCCCATAGCACCACCACCTCCTGTGGCGGCAGCAGCACAGGGTGAGGAGAGCGAGCACAGCGATTCAGAATCTCTCACATTAGCGTAGCCGTGCAGGCCATGAGCCCATGGAGGTGTTTTTTTTTCGCAACATCCACACAGGTGGCTGTTGGTGTGCACCTTGTCCTCGGACCTCCTGGGTGGCCTCCCGCACCCCCCTGGCCCCCACATGGCCATTTTTGATTTCTGATTTTTGGATTTTTGTTTTTGATTTTTGATTTTTGCTTTTTTGTTACAGTGTGTTGCCTTGTGTGGCTCCCGTGGGCATCCACTGTATTGCGGCTGGGCACATGCAGGCTTGTCCTGAGTTTGGGTTAGATGCTTGGATTCCTGAGACACACACCCCTCCTGCTTCCCGTTACCATGGGCTTGCAAAGGGTGTGCCCAAGTGACAGCAACTTACACAGTGACGTTGGACTCCCATGACATGTGTGGGCAGTCTGTAGTCAATACTGTGTATACATTCCTAGTGCATATTGTTGTAGTATTGTACACTGCATGGTGTATTGATGTGTGCTTGTGCATCCATGTCTCCCTCCTAATTTGCAGGTTCATTCCACATGTCTTCACAAGGCCGTCTACTTTGTAGATGGAGTTCATGTTGTAAGCAGTGCACTTCCAGATTTGTGTGGCACCAACACTGTACAGTTAGGGGTGGTCGATGTGCTAGCATCACCAGGTTGTAAGTGTACGTATCCTTTTACTTAGTACTGTCATGTGAATGATATGTTTGGGGAGGCTAGCTGCATTGTATCGTGGTAAGTCTTTGGTCATGTGTGTTGTCAGTTCTACATTAATGGGAGCACATTGTGTGTGGCCATTTTCCCATCGGGACACTGTACTTTGTGACACTTGTGTCATGTTTTGGGGATTCCTTTGTTTGCTCTCACATGGCATGACATGCCATGGTGTGTTGGGGGGCGGTGCTGGGGAGGTGTTGGGTGACATCTCACTGTTTTCATGTTGTATCTTGCAAGGGGGTAATGATTTTAGCAGCATAGAAGTGTGTCTTTTGATGACACAGCATTTGTGGTGTTTGTGTAGGTAGGGATGCACACAATGGAACACTACCAGGTGAACAATCTCAGGCTGGTATGGTTGTGACAGTTGACTGTCAGTTGAATCATCATCATTGATAGTCAGCTGGTATGTGCCAGGGCTGTATGCACTCCACAGGGGTGTGATTTTAGGTGAAGTAATTAGCCACCAGCTGCGTACGGGCTGCCTCACCCCGTGCCCTTTCCCCTCCCATGCGCAGCGCGCGTGCATGTGGTTGGGGATGTGGGGGCACCACCATGTCCACGGGCAGGCCCCTGTGTGTTGCAACGTTGTGTAGGACACATGCTGCCACTATGATCCTGCACACTACTGGGGGAGCGTATAGCAGCTGCCCACCAGAGCGGTCAAGGGAGCGAAAGCTTGACTTGAGCACTCCGAATGTTTGCTCCACTATGCCCCGGGTTGCAATATGGGCTGTGTTGTATCTTACCTGGGGTGGCGTGGTGGGGTTCCGAATTGGTGTCATCATGTGGGTGCTCAGAGGGTAGGCACTGTCCCCTGGGGAGGTGGTGATGGGTATCATTAGTGGGGTTGTGACATTACTCAGTATCTGACATGCATGCATGTGCAGTGGCATTTATACTCACCAACCAGCCATGTATCGCCATGCCGCCCAGCTTCTAGGTCCCGGTTTAGGGTTGACATTCTGTAAATGAAACTGTCGTGGGTGGACCCTGGATAGTTGGCATATACTGAGTTGATGATTCCCTTGGCATCACATACTACCTGGACGTTGATGGAATGCCAGTGCTTGCGGTTTCT
The DNA here is from genome assembly GCF_040938575.1 of Ambystoma mexicanum. NCBI lineage: Eukaryota > Metazoa > Chordata > Amphibia > Caudata > Ambystomatidae > Ambystoma > Ambystoma mexicanum. The sequence goes on along the minus strand of NC_090935.1, from coordinate 1,177,440,103 downwards.
ATAGATGTGCTCAGTTGCCCTGGGGGGACGTAGTGCCACATGGGTGCAGTCAATGGCACCTAGCACTTTGGGGAAGTGTGCCACCCCGTAGAAATCCTGGACGGCAGCCTGCCTTTCTGCAGGTGTTCTGGGCAGGTATATGTGCCTGCGTACTGATGGGCGTGCAGTCATGATGGCCGAGACCTGGTGTAGGCAGCGTGACTGCGTGGCCTGTGAGACGCCCCCAACTATGGCACTTGTCCGCTGAAATGAACCAGTGGCCAAGAAGTGCAGTACATTAAGGACCTTCAGCAGGGGGCTCAGTGCTTGGGAGCAGAGGGTGGGTGATGTGAGGTCATCCTCTCACTCACTGACCAGGTCGAGTATTATGTGAGGTGGAAACCTATACCTCCATACATGTGGTCATCAGGCATCCCAAAAAGGCTGGTTCTGGGTGTAAACATTCTGGCCCTGGCTATCCTCCTCCTCCTCCTCCTGCGGTATCCCACGGCCACTGCTGCTAGGAACGGTATATTCATCCTGGCGTCTGAGCTTGTTTGTTGTTTGCGCGCACTTTTAAGCTGCGCGGGTTGACGTACGCCTGCTTCCTGCTTGCGTACTTATTTCCGGATTAGCGTGACTTTTTTTGCGTGTGCGTGTGGGCGTTCCGTGCATTTCCCTCCTGTACTTCCACGCCCACCACAGTGATACACGTACCCAACTCGGCCAGGCCAAATCGCCTGTGAAACTTCACGTGAGCCCCTGAAGTACACGTACCCCGCTCGCCCAGGCCCAATCGCGTGTGAAACTTCCCGCGAGCCCCTGAAGTACACGCACCCCGCTCGCACAGGGCCTATCGCGTTTGAAACTTCTTGCGCACCCCTGAAATACACGTACCCAGGCCAATCGCGTGTAAAACTTCCCGCGCACCCCTGAAATACACGTACCCAGGACAATCGCGTGTGAAACTTCTCGCTCACCCCTGAAATACACGTACCCAGGCCAATCGCGTGTGAAACTTCTCACGCACCCGTGAAATACACGTACCCAGGCCAATCGCATGTAAAACTTCTCGCGCACCCCTGAAATACACGTACCAAGGCCAATCGCGTGTGAAACTTCTGCACCCCTGAAATACACGTACCCAGGACAATCGCGTGTGAAACTTCTCGCGCACCCCTGAAATACACGTACCCAGGCCAATCGCATGTGAAACTTCTCGCGCACCCCTGAAATACACGTACCCAGGCCAATCGCGTGTAAAACTTCTTGCGCACCCCTGAAATACACATACCCAGGCCAATCACGTGTGAAACTTCTCGCGCACCCCTAAAATACACGTACCCAGGCCAATCACGTGTAAAACTTCTCGCGCACCCCTGAAATACACGTACCCAGGACAATCGCGTGTGAAACTTCTCGCGCACCCCTGAAATACACGTACCCAGGCCAATCGCGTGTGAAACTTCTCACGCACCCCTGAAATACACGCACCCAGGCCAATCGCGTGTAAAACTTCTTGCGCACCCCTGAAATACACGTACCCAGGCCAATTGCGTGTGAAACTTCTCGCGCACCCCTGAAATACACGTACCCAGGCCAATCGCGTGTAAAACTTCTCGCGCACCCCTGAAATACACGTACCCCGCTCCCCCAGGACCGATCGCATGTTGAACTTCCCGCGAGCCCCTGAAATACACGTACCCCGCTCCCCCAGGCCCGATCGTGTGTAAAACTTCCCGCGCACCCACGAAATACATGCACATGCTATTATTCACACAGCGGGTGTCCGTGTTTGTCACATACCCCTCTGTGGCCCTCTAGGTCATTTGTCCTAGAGGGCCACAGTATGGGACATTCAACAGAGCTGTGTATATGTGCTTTTTGTTAGCGCACATTTTGGCGCACATTTTTTTCATGCGCAGGGACGCTACCGCCTGCTTTCGTCTGGCGGACGTGTATGGGCCTGTGCGCTGGTTTGCCCTATTCGATTCCATGAATACGTGTTGTAGGCGAGCGTGTGAGCGTTCCGCGCACTTGCCTCCTGTACTTCCCCCGTCACGCCCACATTTTCACGAGTTGTTCCCCATTCCGCGTGTCACGCCCCATGTTTCGCCTACTTTTGTTATGTGCGCCGCGCTATGTGCGCTTTCGCTGTGGCCTTAGCGCATGCCGTTAGATGACCTGTGCGCCGGCGTGCGCCGCGCACTTTTTCAGCGCACTTCCCTGATTTTACTCGCATACGGACTTCCATGAATCGGTGTGCGATGGTTTCCTTGCGATATTCGCACTTGCACTGTGATTTTCGCTCTTTCACTGCGAATCGCACGTTTTCGCACGCTTGCGCCGAAATGTTCACCGCACATTAATTCCATGAATCGGCCTGTGTATGGTTAATATATAGATAAAGCTCAATTGTTGTTTCATTAGCACAGTAGATATACATGCTTATATGGTCACATAAGTGCTTTGTGGTTGAATCCAAAGGAAAAAAAGAAAAATTAAACAGGGGGGCTATAGATTTGCCCAGGTAACAGAAGAAATCCTAATTATAGAATAATTTCCTATTCATATTGGGTATTTCTTTTGATTATAACAGTTAATGTTACAGGGTCTTAGGGAAAACAAGATATCTTTTTAGCAAGCCTTGAATAAAAAGAAATTTAAGAACCAAGCTTTGTTAATAAAATCATTGATGTATGGTTCAAGAAAGTTGCTAAGAGCGCTGACTACCCCTCCTTTTGTACAAGATGATGCTAAAATGATAATTAAAATTGGCTAACAAGCCAGACAACAAAAGAAAAACAACATACATAGTTTGAAATTGTGACAGAGGAAATAACAATGGAATATAACCAGAGTGAGATTAATTTGGGTGAGACTACAGTGCAATAGGATGATTTTGTAAATTTGACCACATATTCAATAACATGTGATAGAATTAGCCAAGATCCTACTGCGTACGTTCATAATGAATCCATTGAAGTAGCTCAACAGGTAAACTGTCAGATTGGGGAATCGAAGAAGGCAATTGAGAAACAGATGGGAATGTTCGATACATTAGAACAAAGAAGGTTGCACACAATTCAGGACCGTGTAGAGGATTTAGATCAGAAAAGAGATGACCCTTTTACGGGACGTGAGAAGCAGAGGTTAACACATAGGGCTAATTGAAGGTGTAGAGACTCCTCAAGTGAAGATTTGAGGGACTTGTATGAGCATAAGAAAAGAAGGAATGATTCAGCTTTCTCAAATCAAATACAGGTGTCAGGTCAGACATGCCAGCCAAAGATTCATGAAAATCATTGTCTATTTTTGTATAAGAAGGAAAGTCAACAAGAAGAACCAATCCCAAATAGAACAAACATCCTACGATTAATGGCAACTATCCAAGGCCTAAAGGCTAGCCAATCTAGTGATATTGATCATGTGGAATTTCTTGATGATAAGGTCCTGATGCAGTCAGATTGGTGATCCCCTCACAATTGGTTAGGGAAATTCTGTGGGGGTGGGTAAAAGAACATTTTAAAAATGCTAGCTTTAGGATAGATAAAGACAAGTATCATACTATAAGAAAAAACGATTCATACCCGATAGCACTGTCAAACGTGACAAAAGTATCTACCTTTTTGGCTTTAAAATTTCCTGTCAAGGGGGTTAGAGAAGTTGAGTTTCTGGAACTCTGAAGGAGCATTAAGGAACCAGTTTGGTCGTGGATACAGGATGCTCTAATGGGGGGACAGAAATTATCATCAAAACTAATGCCCGTCCATTAAGAAAAGTAGAGAGCTAACCTTGGCCTCCTGGAATACCTGAGGATTTAAGCATTTATGATCCAAAAGAATAACCCCTTAGCAACATTTGACATTGTATTATTACAGGAAACATGGCTCCTTCATCCACCTGTATTGGAGGGACATGCTATATGCTAGATTACGGCTATTATAGCTTTAAAGAGGAGGCTGGCTGCAAGCCTGTTTACAGCCAGTAAGCTAGATACAGGCCTAACGTTGAAACCATGGGTTTCCCCAAATCCATTTATTCAACTAACAAAGCTATCATTCCCTAAGATAAAGGATCAGCTGACAGGGCATTGTGCAATGTTATTTTAAATGTCTATTGGAATCCTCCAGCAATCAATGATGATAGGGCTATAGAGGCTGTTGAATCCATGCTTGCTTTATGTCTGGGTGATGTAAATATGAATACAATATTTATTCCAGGTGATTTGAATATTAAAGAGCATTTCGATGGTTAAATCTAATAAAGAATAGAGGATTTATAATGTTAAATTGAGCACTGAAAGGGGATATTCCTCCTCATCCAACATGGAGATGTTTATCCCTGGTTGCTATCATAGATTATGGGCCTCATTCTAAGTGTGGCGGTCTGGGAACACAGGTGCTGGTAGCAACGTACTGGCACCCTTTCCGGACTGCCATACTACAGCAGTGCCAGTAGGGGTCATGGATCCCCCTGCAGGCCTGACCTGCCGGGTTTTCAGTCTGCTACCGTCATGGCTGTCACTTAAGCAACAGCACCTTTAGCAATGGTGCTGGTGCTTCACCGATCCCCATTTCCATGGAGTCCTACGGGACTCCATGGAAATGGGGACTAACCCTTACTGCTGCTGCTTGTGATATCCCGTTGGCACAGGTATATCAGGTGGCGGTAGGGTGTTACAAGGTTACCGCCACCTCGGAATGAGGCTCAATGTCTTTGTATCAAGAAGCATTTTCTCTGACATGACTGAATTTTAGGTCATAACCCAGCATAGCAGTGATCACAACCTCCTAGTTTTAACTTAGGAACCTCCCGTGATTCCTTTTCGGGGATCATATTACAACCATAAATTGGACATTGGGGGGAATAGATTTAAATGGACTGTACCAAGGCTGGGAGGCTTGAATACCTGCCTAGAGTCAGGGATTTAAAGGGGCAAGGATAGAGAGGAAGTTAATTATGTGGTGGTACTTAGTCTATTTGTTCAAAAAATCCAGTCGGGAGCATGTCCATCATTTAAGCATAAACATGTCTTTGGTTTGGAGGTGAGATATAAAAAAATCAATGCAGGAAAGAGAAATGAGCTTTGGCGTTGCAGGAGCCCAGAATGAGAGGGATCTTGATAAAGAAATTGAAACAAAATAAGAAGAATTGAATAGGAATGCATCCAGCCAAAATGTTTCAACACGATGGAGAAACCATGATTCAAGCTATAGCGTCCAAGTCTACTGCTCAAGTCTGATCGCTGCTAAAAAGTGGGAGCAATGATATGCAATTACCATTGATGATTGACCCAATACAAGAAGAAGTTTGGATGGGCTACTTCACAAAGTTTTCCGGTCTGAACTTATCTGACTCTCAGATAGAGAATAATTGTGATAAGTGTGAGGGTATGATTTTTGATCAGATTAATATCCTAATAAAAATAAGATCGATGAGTTCTTCTAGAGCCCACGGACCTGATGGTCTGACCAATCTAATGTTAAAAGCTCATCCGGAAATATGGGCAAACATTTTGCACTCCATCTTTAGTCAGGTAATGAACTTGAAAAAAGTACCCTTAACTTGGAAAAAGATCAGTGAGTATTCCGATTTTTAAAAAGAGGGACAGAGAGAACCCGATAAACTATTGGTCAATAGCTCTACTGGACGCTCCGGGGAAAATCTTTGCATGATTACTATGAAAAATCTCATGAGATGGGTTAAAAACAAAGTTTATTTCAACATAAACCAATCAGGCTTTGTTCCAGGAATGGGGACGATGATACATTTGTTAATACTATCCTCAATAAAGAAGGGTACGTCAATTGGGCCAGCTAGTATACCTTGCCTTCATTGAATTTAAATTGGCATTCGACTCAATCCCAAGGGAGTTATTATGGAAAAAGTTGAGAGATGTGGACTGCTCGATCGATATTCTAGGGCTGATAGCACATGTGTATTCTCATACTTCCATCCAGGTGAAACTAAATCACAAGGGCCTTTTATCAAGACCAATTAATCCTTATCAAGGCCTAAAACAGGCCTGTATTCTGGTCCCAGCACTTTTTAATTTATTTATAACAGACACGGGGGAGTACCTGAATAATACCAACTCTTTCCCTCCAAAACTAGGGAACTACCCTGATTCCATGGCTATTATATGCTGATGGCTTGGTTTTATTTGACAAAATGCTGATAGGTCTCCAAAGGAAACTAACTGCTCTGGAAAAATATGCAAAGAAAAACTCTTTATTGATTAACGTGGAAAAATCTAACATACTAATTATCACCTAAAACAAGGTCCTTAAGAAAACATCATTGAAATGGTTTATATATAAACAACCCCTTGAGGTCCTGGGTGATACTTGGGAGTGAATATGAATGCCAGTATTCAGGAAGTTCCCTATAGATTGGGTATAAGACGCAAAATGGAGATAGCAGCAGCACGAGCCTCTATTGTACATTAGAAATATGGGAAATTCTCCTACTTGCCCGTTATCACATTCTATAAGCAAAAAGTAATCCCTACGGTCATCTACGCGGCTGAAACAAAGATGGTGTAACATAGGCCAGATTGGGAGAGATTAGAGGGTCTCTATTGGAAAAGGGTATTATCTCTTCTGCAGAGTTCACCGATTCAGATTATTCATTTTGAATTGGGTTCATTATCATTATCATTAAGAGTTATGATTAATTGGCACAGCTTGACATTGTTTAGAAAATGTGTTCTAAGCCATTATTCTACAAATAACAAACAAATAACTTGCGGGAGGCACTGAAGAAAGAGGGTCTGTGTTTGATGCTGGCTGCTGACATTATGCCTTTGGGCAACGTGAGCATAATACATATCTATAACATAGCATAACATATTACGCTAGAATTGTTAATGGCAAAATTGGATCGGGCAACATTGAAACTATGGTATTATGTCTGGAGGAGGACTTGCAAAGAATGTAATGAACATAAATTGTTTAAAACGGGATATGTTATAATGAAATCATTGAATCAAATCCCCATATACCTACAAACATTTCTCTGTCACAAATACCGTAAACTGTACTTAAGACTTTGTTTAAATTTAAGGTTGAGTAGAGAAGTAGAGGGTATTCGTTTAACTTGGTGTGAGGAAAAGATATTATGTAGATTCTGTCAGAATGGAAACGAAATAGAGACATTGAGACATATTTTAGCATCGTGCCTCAGAGGAACCTATTTTAGTATCAATATTTCACTGATTTTATATTGTTAACTGAAGATGTATTGTGGAATATGATTTCTAATGGACAACATATTTCTTTGATTCTAGCGGTGGTGAATCTTTTATTATATGTAAAGATTTTACCAATGGCCTCTGAGGAATCATCATATATATGTAAGTAGGAAAGGTTCTGAGTTGAAAAAGTCAGGAAGAATGAAATTGGTAAATGGTTTAATGTAAATGTGAAATGTAATTGTAAAGACATTGCTATTTGTTTTAAATGTTGAAAGGTTGAATTTTTCAGCCAGAACAATAAATATAAAAAAAAATAAAAAAATTACCTCGCAACAGTGACAAATGAGAAAAGTCATGTTTCATGGTAACAGGAATGTTTATGTGCTGCGGTGAGCTTGTGATGTATGTCCATCCTGGATGGCTTACAGAGGGCTGAGGCTATAACGTTTAAGACCATCGGGTGCATTGTAACAGAAGAGTGAACCGTTTTCATAACTAGCAATTTATTTGGGGCAGAAGTTGGGGGTTGCTGCTGAAGAAGGCGTTAGAATATCAAAGCCAAGCCGCTCGTTCTGAATGGTGGGCGCCTCAGGCTGCCTTTAGTCTGCTCCAAGTTGGGGCCCAAAGGGGTGGGGCGCTGCATAGGGGGGAGCTAGGTCCGTTCTGCTTCACACTTTGCCGCATGGTGATTCTGGCTGCTAGGAAAAGCGTTCCCCGTTTTCCGCATGTCCCTTGTAACGCTGGGCTCCCTTCGAATGATTCATCATGTGAGTGAAATTCACAGGACTGACCCTCTTTGACAGAGAATACTACAGTGGTCTTGCCAGTTTTAAGGTTCTTTGTCATCTCCCCCTTGTGGCCATATCAATAGAAGTTGAAATAAAACAAAGCTGTTTACGAAGTTCACATTGCGAAGTGCGGGGGCATGTGGGAAGGATGTGAAGAAGTAACAAGACAAAGTTGGCCAGAGATAGTTTGGTGGTGGTATGGGTGATTGGGGAGGGGCTGAATCTTGGGTTTTTTAGTCTCAATGCTGCCGGAAGCTGAAGTTTTGTAAGTTGCTCTCCTGCACTGTTCGAGCACTGATTTGTAAATGGGCCTTGTTTGCTTTCAATGTTAAGTTCTTGTTTTGACAATCGAGATGGCATCTACAAGTGTCAGTTCTCTGAATACAGACTTTGAAAGAGGGGCTATTTCTTGCGTGTTGCCGTGTCTAATGGCAATTAGTACCCGCCGGGGGTCAAAGAACTTGTTACAAGCAAGCTCATTGGCCCTCGCTGGGGCGTTACCCGACCGGGAATCCCTCACCCCACAACGTTTGTTCCCTTTTGTCCCCGCAAGGGGGGGGGGGCGGCAGCCACAAAGCCAATGAGGAGGCTCAGAACGGGCTAATCCCTGCTCCGAGCCACCACACAGCTGGAGGCTGTCATCTACCCCCACCGGGGAATCGCAGTTAGTGTTGTCCCTCTATTCAAAGAATCCCCTCCCCACCCTCCCAACTCCACTTACCTTCTTTTTTGTCAATTTCGGGAGCAGACGCACTGGGTCTCCAGCACGTTTGCTCCTGATCTGCGACAGATCGCCATGGAAAGGAAGAAGGGACTACACATAGTCCCTTCTTTCCTTTCCATGGCAGCAATATTATTTGTTTACATTTTTCCCTATTTTTTGAATGGCCGCCAAAGAAAGCGAGAAGGGACTACTTCTCCCTTTCTCCCTTTCCATGGCGGCCATTTTGTCCCTTCTACCTTCTCCGTTTCCATGGCGGCCATTTTGTTTGTTTACTTTTTCACATTCATTTTCAATGGCTGCCATGGAAAAGAAAAGGGGACTTTGTTTTCCCATCCCCAGCAGCCATTTTTTGGGAACAGAAAAAAAATGCATTTGGTTCCCCCGGTTTTACGGGCCGGGATACTAATAGCAATAGTCCTCGAGCAGGGGGTTATTACCACTTCAAGTGATGCCACGAGGATGAACTATTGTTTTTTTTCAGTTTTTCATCTTTCTTCTTGCAAACACATATTGGAAATTTCATTTAATTCCTGCAAAGTATGTTGGAACTATAGCACCTCCTTGTAGCCGGAACAATGCTACTGAAAGGAGTGATAGGAAGGAAAAGGGTGTTAAGCAGTGTTGCCAGGTTGGAAGGAAAAAATAAGCTGAATGTCCTTCCAAAACAAGCCCAAAACAAGCTGATTCCCATCCAAATAAGCTGAAAAAACAAGCGTGCACCTAAAAAGTTGTGGAAAGGTCTCAAAAGTAAGAAACATAACACAACAAGAAAAACATACATAGACAGAACACTACATAGTGTGTTAGAACAATATTTTATTGCATGGTGACTAGAAGTCCCAGATTGCAAAATAATACGGCCCTGAAATACATTGTATTTGTATTTATTGTTTTATATAGCGCCTTAATCCAAGGCACTATATAATATTGTAACATGGCCAATTGAAAGCTGAAAAGAAACATGGCCTTCCTGAATACATATCTCTGAGAAAATGTTGTATATAGATTCCAATAATCCTCTAACCCAGTATTGCAAAAAAAGTTTTCAAAAATAAATAAATAAATAAATGATTTTAGTGGATAATGCGTCAGCACTAGGGATATCACCAAGATAATATTGCTATGGAGTGACGCTTGCTAAACTAAAACAATCCCCTTCTTTACATGTCAGTGTGTCTGTCTGCACGACAAAACTCTTAAAGTGCGCTTTCTTTTTGCATATGTTTAGGCATTTGGCATTGATGGGCCACCTGGTGGGCAAGTAACGATCCCATCAGTGCCAAACACCTATGCATATGCAAAATACAGGGCGCACCGAGAGCAAGACAAAGCAGCAATTGCCATCAAGTGCTGCCAGCAGCCCAGTGCAGGACGCTCTGGGCGACGTGTAATGGGCTTAACTGCAATATAAACAAGCCCAATTACACGCGCACAGACGGTCCAACAAGCGGACAAAAACCGCGACAAGCGACCTCCAAATATTATAAGCGACTTTGGGAACACTGGTGTTGAGAAGCATAATGTATGATGGGGATTGGCGCATCACATATTGTTATTTTTGTGTAATGCCACCCTCCTTACTTTCTTCTGCCAGCATGTCGCAGTACGGGCATGAGAAATAAGAGAACTGCACAGTTTTGAAATGTATGGAGTCTAAATCAGTCACATTCTCTAATCGTAGGCCCTCATCCTAGTCCTTGTCGCTTATACTACATTAATCTTGTATTCTAATCTGTTATCTCTCATCCTAGTTGTCCTCATAGTCTCTAATTCTAGTCCTATGTTCATTTTGACATCTTAATCATAGTTCCTTATCCTTGTCTTGATCTCTAATCCCAGTGCTAGTCTCTTGTCCTACTCCCTCTTCCTAATCCTAGTTCACATTATATCCTCATGTCCTAATCCCTTTTCTAGTCTGCCACCCTTGTCCCTCATCCTAGCCTCTGGTCTCTCGCCCTAGTACTTCATTCCAAACCTTTGGTCTACCCCCTCATAATAGTCTCTAGTGCTAGTGTATAGTACTAGTTTGTTTCCTACAATCTCATTTTAGTGTTAGTCGATTGGCATATCCCCTTGTCTCTTATCCTATTCCTTCATCCTAGTCTCTCATCCTCGTCCAAACTTGTCATCCTAGTGTCTTGTTTTAGACACTTGTCTAAGTCCTAATCAAAGTCCATTCTCCTAATCACTTAAACTAATTTCACATCATAATCCTAGTCTCTTGTCCTAATTTCACAACCTAGTCCTAGCCCGTTGCTCTTGTCCCTCACCCTAGTCCTATGTCCTAGTCTATTGCTGGTAAAATGGCTCACCAAGTTAAACGCTTGTTGCTGTGATCTTTGTTCGATCTGCAGGTTAAAGGTTCATATCCCGGCAAGGCAAACTCAGTGTTTCATCCTTCCGAGGTTGATTAATGAATACCAATTTCGATGGTGTAATAATAGAAATTTATATAAATAGGTCCTATGTAAAGCGCTTTAGATTAAAGCACTAAATTAAAACCAAATTATTATTATTAGTCTCTAATCAATGTCCCTAGTCTCTTGTCCCAAATCTCTCACACCAATCTTTCATCCTACTCTATAATCCTCATGCTAGTCCCTTGCTCTATTCCCTGGTCCTAGAATCTCATTCTAGTCCCTGATTTGTGACTCTTCTCCTCGTGCCTCAGCCTGGTCCTAGTCTCTTACCCTAGATCTTGCACACCAATCTTTCATCCTACTCTGTAATCCTCATGCTAGTCCCTTGCTCTATTCCCTGGTCCTAGAACCTCATTATAGTCCCTAATTTGAGACCTTTCTCCTCGTGCCTCAGCCTGGTCCTAGTCTCTCACCCCAGTCCAGCTTTAATTCTAGTCCAGTTTTATCCAAATCTTTTGTCATCATCTTTCCTTCTTGTTTGTCCCAGTAGTCTGTCATCCTTGTCCTCTGTGCTAGAGTCTAGTCCTAATATCTAGTAGTATTCCTAGTTTCCAATCCTTGTCTCTCATCCTAGTGCTAGCCCACTGGTTCTGATTACTCTCCCTCATTCCAGTCCTTCCTTGTAGACCCTCATTGATTTAGTCTCTCATGCCTCATCCTAGTCTCTTGTCTTCATCCTGGCTTCTTATCCTAGTTCTAGCCTCTATTCCTAGTCTATTGTCCTAGTCCCTCATACTAGTCCCTCTTATCATTTTGACACCTTCACCCTCCTCCAAGTCCCTTATCCTAATCCCTTTTCCTAGTCCTTGTCTCTCATCCAAGTAGCATATCCTAGTAGCTGATGCTAATCCCTCATCATTTCTCCTCATCCTAGTCCCTCATCCTGGATATCATTTTAATTCCTGATCCTCGTAGGCTCTCCCACTAGTCTATCATCCTAGTACCTTGTCATTATATTAGTTTGTCATTTTAGTTTGCCATTATAGTTGTTTGTTCTAATCTCACATACTAAAATCTTATCCTATTCCCTCATAGTAGTCCTAGTCCCTGTGTCCTAGTCTTTGCTCCTAATTCCTTGTCCTAGTATCTAGTCTCCCATTCTAGACATAGTCTTGCTTCCTTATCTCTCATTTTAAACCATTGTTTGTCTCTCATTTTCAATGAAGTCTCTCATCCTAATCTCTGGTCCTAGTCTCTCTTCCTAGTCCCTCATCCCAATCCCTTGCCTTGTTTTTGGCCCATGCCCTAATTCCTAATTCTAATCCTCCATCCCACTCTTAGTCTCGTATCCTTGTCATTCGTCCTAGGCCTAGTCCTTGTTTAACATCCTACACCCTCATCATCATGCTAATATGTGCCATCATTTTAGTACTTTGTCTTCCTCGTAGCCTTTTATTCTAGTCTCTCCTCCTAGTCCCAACTCCTGGTTCTCTGCTTAGTGATATTCTCTGATTCCTCACCATAGTCTCGTTATCCTGATCTCTTATCTCAGTTCCTTGTTCCTTGACCTTTATCCTCATCCATAGCCCAAGTCTATCATCATTACTTCTTATCTCTCATTCTAATCCTAATCTCTTCCTAGTCCTATTCTCTCATTCAAATCCTCATCCCACTTTCTCGTTCTCATTCTAATCCTAGTCTCTCATTCTAGCCCCAGTGCAAATCTTCATTTTAACTTTAGACAGTTTCTCAGTCATAGTCTCTCCATCAGTGAGACTCTCTGGTCCCCCCCAGTCCATCACCCCACCCCTACTTTCCCACTCTATGTTTAGTTCTTCGTCTCTCTATTTTGGTCTATGATTCTCTCTTGTTTTGTCTCTCATGCTCTCTCTCTCTCTCTCTTGCCATCCCTCTCAATAGTCAGCATAGTGTTGTCTGGATAGAAATGGTGCAAAAGGAGGAGAAGAAAGAACTGATAGATACATGGAGAGCTTGTAAGGTGGCACAATGCTAAATGCTTAAAATGCTGTCTGCTTTATTACAGTTTTCCTATTATGCTGAAACACCACACACACCTTTGTGTGGCATTTCTCTATGTTGTGAGTGGGGCATCATTTGAGTGAATGGTTTCAAATATGCATGAACTTTAGATGTGTTAGTATGCATGAAACTTGCAGGCTAGCATCGCGCAGAGCAACTGTTTTAATTACCCTTGAGGTAAATGTTAAGCCATAAACACTTCTGAGATATTTCGCAGCTAGGTTTCGGCCCTGGATCTTCATTATATAAGGTGTACCTAGCATGTTTGCATTACTGTTGATGTCCTCTTTACATGGCCCTGGATCGTTAAACTGGTATAGCACACTAGTCTTATCTCGCTGCAAACCATAGTTATCAAGCAGTACATGCTGTCCTAACACATGAGGCCTCATTCCGAGATTGGTGGTAGTCATGGCGCTATTTGCGCCATAACTGCCACCAATAACGTGTCCAGCACCGGTCTCGTTCAATGGGGACTTATCTGTGTAGTCTGACCTTTGCAGGACTGGTAAGTACCCATTGGAAATGCCATTCCCCATTCCCAATTGAGCACCCATAGGGCTCAATGGGAATGGGGAAGGCGCTAATAACGGGTCCCGTCCATAACGCCTGGTCAGACCAGGCATTAAAGGAGGGACCGTCTAAGGGACCTCGGAATGGGGCGCAAAGGGATTACCGGCACCGGTGTCCTTACTGGTGCCGGTAATCCCTTTGCGCCCAACTCGGAATGAGGCCCATGGTCTGAGAAATCATGCCAGTCTGTATTCTAATTAGGAGTTTGTACGTTCCTACTTGTCAGCCCTGTTAAACTATTCTGTTGGACATGGTTTAAAACCCTGTGTAATTGGGGCTTGAAGGGGTGTATTATTGACTATGCCATGCTGGATGGTATGGAGATAATCAGCATTTGATGTGCTTCAGAAGCAGGCTGTGTATGCGGCTTGGCCTGTGCCCTAGCTGCTGATGCAAAGTCTTAGGATGACTTATGCAGACGGCAGAGGCCAGCAGCTCATGTAATAATAGCCCCATGATGACCGGCCCTTCACTTTGCATGTTCTGTGAGCTGGGCCTGTCGTTTACAAGGCTGACAAAAATGAATGCTTAAAAATATCAAATGCAAAGAATAACTGCAAAAGCCAAGAAAAATGGCTTTGCCAGTGTTTGTTATGCTTACCACAATGATGTGCCCATTTGTTTTTTGAATTTTCGTAAACTTTTTTTTATGAAGGAGCAGACTGTCATGGCTCTGAAGAATCACCACAGCAACAAAATGAGGATTCTGAAATCCAGGCTGCAGGACTATCAGCATCAGATGGAGAAGAAATACAGCCTTTGCCAAGATATGATTATGGTAAAAGACCCTCCGTTATTTTTTGTATTCATTTACCAATTCATGTGTGAGTCACACATACATCGGTTGAATTTGTTAGATGAGAATTGGCTGGGGAAATATAACTCGTCTAGTATGTGTGTATTGATAGGCCACACACGAGTTCTTAAAATGGGACCTCTATGAAATATTATGAGAACGTTTTCATTTTAACACATCTGTATTAATTTATATAAAATGTATACAGAACCTTATAGTGCTGTTCATGTGCTATAGGACGAGGGAGCCAAATATATTTTGCTCGTTAGGTAGACATTGGGCCTCATTACAGGTTCGCGGGTAACCCTGCCGGTGCTACCGGTGGGTTGCCGCCGGACTCGTAAAAAATTACTGGCGCTTGACTTCCTTGAAGCCACCGGCTATTCGAAGTCCAGCGCCCGGGAAGTCAGGCGCTGGTAATTTTGTTAATCCCCATTCCCATATAGTCCCATAGGACTCTATGGGTGTGGGGGCATGGAAGCACCTGCACCGTTTTTAACAGTGCCGGTGCTTCCGTGACGGCTTTGCCTACCGTGACCACTGTGCCCGGCAGGGTCAGACCTTTTGGCACAGCGGCTCCGGCCGGCAAACTCGTTGTTTGCCATTACGGAAACAAGGGTGCCAGTGAGGTTACCGGCACCCTTATTTTCAGACCGGCAAACTCGGCATGAGGCCCATTGTCAGCAACTCACCTGTTGTTGAGACTGCAAACGTGTTCCAATGTTTTCCATTGCCGCTTTGTGAGTGTACACGTCAAGTCATTGTAATGTTCTGTGTCTGCCAAGTACCAAACATGTATATCACCAAATACTACCAGGCTTCATGATCTGCTGCTATCTGTAAAGTGCGTATGATGCACCAACGTGGACCAGTGCACAATGCAACGTTTGTCCATCTTCAATAGATTCCTATCTCCATTGTTGGGCCATTTGTAGCTTTATCTTAATTAGGTTCAGTGAAACAGGTTGTAGCATAAAACCAAACAAGTGTTATGTGCATGTGTGAGGGAACTTAAGGTAAGAAACCTTTATTGCCAATGCTGGTGGCTCTAGCTATGTGAAGGTGTATGTTTGTGTTAATGTCACAAATATTGTTATTGGATAAACAATATTTCCTATTTCTCCTTTTCTTGTTGAAGACTAACATTACGTTCAGCGTATTCCCTGTATTGCTACTGTTCTCTATTTTGTAGATATGCTTTAGTTCATCGTTCTGAGTAATTGAAACATACTTAATCCATGTCCATTGTCTAATATTGCTGTTTTTGAAGCCAGTACACACGCTGTTTCATATCAGAGCTAGAAAAGTTCTCCTTGTGCACCTATTCCAAATATGCTTTTGGGCCATTGTCAGAAAACACTTGCAAGAGTTCTGGGTGATTGGCATTTTTCTTCTGCATTTAGTGGGCTCATTTTAATTCCCCATACTATTCGGCTTTATTTTCTTTGTAGGATTTTCCGCAGGGCCCAACTCAGGTATTGTAAAGACAGATGATCTCCCTTTAGCGCTTTTGTCTTCCACTTCAGCGAGCTTGACAGAGCACAAGGCAGTTCCTAGGCTATGCAGTAAACAACAGGTACAATGCAGAACGTTCAATAGATGGAGAATGTGAGGTCCGGACAAAGAAATTCAAAAAGTAATACAAATATACTTGCTTTGAACCACTAAAGGGATGGGCTGTAAATAGCAGGAAGCCCTGCGGGATCAAAAAAGGGCACTGTGGGGGAGCTGGTCTTGGAATACAGGTTGAAGTGTTGCCTTTCATTGCAAGGCATTATGTTGCATGTGTTTTAAGCAAGGAGGGGGGCAAGATCAAAGGGTTTGTTGGACTGTGCACAGGTGCCTCTATCCCCAATACTCATGTCTGATGCTCACTTCTTTAGGACCACCTCAAAGGGAGCACGGGCATAGAGTGGCCAGAAGAAAGCCACCAACAATGCTAACCGTCACAGTGCCCAGGAGTGAGTCCTGACCCCATGAAGACGTATACATTATAAAGGCTTCCACTGGCCCCCAGTAGAATGTCTCCTGTGCAGATATACTGCCTCTGGTACATTGACCCTGCTGGTGGTCAGGGTCCATGGTCTCCAGCTGGGCAGGCATAAGTCATGAGGCACTTGCAAAAGTTAATATTAGCGATATTTTCACTTTGAGAGGTAATGCTGTTCATAAGAAATGTCATTCATAACCTTGGTTGTTGTTTTCTCATTCCACCAAATAAGATATGTATTTGACGTATTTTTATTGAGGTCCTGCAAAAGGAAAATACTCAGCTGATCCAAGAAAACTCAGACCTTCACAATCAAGTAATGGAAATGCATGAGAAAAACAGACAGAAAAAGGTAATATTATCTGATGTAGGTGTGAGTCCTTGAAATACAATGCACATTATGCAATCCCGCATTTCTAATTAATTGTAATGTTTTATTTTTCTTTTATTGTGCATTCAGCTTTAAAACAAGTTAAAACTTTACACAAATCCATCATACAACAAATTAACCATTAGAAAAAGGGAAAGAAAAGAAGAGAACAAAATACATTTCCTTAAAACCATACAATAAAATTCTCCTCATTCGTCTAATATAATTTAAAACAGTGTAATCCAAAATGCAAAACTTCACATTTGTCTGTTTCTCCCCAACTCTATTCCACCAGTTGCATCATAGAAACACATTGGTACTTACTTACTCAATTGATAAGGCATCTTAGACCAGCACAGATTCCATATTACCATTCCTGTGTTACACCCATACAGATTATTATATTTTCTAAAACAGGTTTGATGTTGCACAGTCAGTTCATCACAGTACACAAGTAATGTTGTAATGTCTCACTATTCTCCGAGAAATCTGCATCTGTCAGATGGATATTCCAGCACCTTCCATCCAACACAATTTAACCTTGTAAGCAAAATGTCAAACCTAAACCCCATCAAAGCATATCTAATTATCCAAGAGAGGTATTTACAGAGATATTGCGCACACACTCCCATTTTTATCAACCCAGTTGTTAGATTCTGATAACGCTCATATCTACTTACAGAATCACATGTTCTGCACCAATCTGTGAGCCACAATCTTTGATTGTATACTCCCGGGATCTCTTCCAATTGTTCTCCTGTTTTATTGACAAAAATGTTTTCCTATTGGATATCCTTTTCTTTAAAGTCCTCAAACAGCATGTTTACTGAGGGAATTCGGAATTTATAACATAATATTATTCTCATCCAGACAATATGTGTTTTCAATAATATCAAACCAAGTTAAAATCTGATAACACGGGTATAGCCTGAGGTAGTCTTAAAACTATCTTTCATATAAAACCTTCTAAATGATTAAAATCCACATTAAACAAACCATGGTGAATCTCAGCTCCATTGATGAACATTGAACCATTTTCGATTTATAAAATGTTAGTAGTGGAATGATAGAAGATTTTGCATATTTAAAATTCTTCATCTGTGCAGCTGCCTTCAAATCATTTAGGTAAAAGCTTTACATTTATTGATTCTTACCGGGATTACTAAATATATCAAACCCTAAATATTTCATCTGAACAATTTTTTCACAGTCCAACCATAAGGAATTTTTCTTGCTTCTTTTTCCTGCGCCTAAGGTTAACAAATGAGTTCTCCGGATGTTTATTGCGAGGTTGGTTTTTATGCAATAAGAATAGAAATGATCCAGTATTCTTTGGATTCCCACCTTAGTGCAATCTAGCAAAATAATGTCATCAGCATATGTTAACTAGAAGATTTATATTCCTAAAACAGTTGGAGCTATGAATGACGCAGACTTGAGGTGTTTCCCCAAATTCGCCATATAAAAATTAAACAGGAATGGTCCTAATATGCAGCATTGTCGGAGAGCACTATTAGTCAGAATTTTGGAGGACAGCGTTCCCTCTAAATTTCCCTCTGCTTCCACACCGAACAGCACAAATGACTTTGACTTGCTCACCCAAAAAAAATAAAAAGTTAATTAGAACAGAATCACACGGCCAACTTCTGGTTGAGTACTTGAACGCCTGTGTGATTCCAGACGGTTTGCAGGTCAGAAAAAATCCCTGTGTGTTCCTGGACAATCCTTAATTCATGGGCAACTTCAGTGGGGTGGCCAATAAATGCTCTTGTGACTGGGTTATCCTCATCATCGAGAGGGTGGAGGAAGAATCCATAAAACAAAAAGAAGATCTCTTAATATTGGAAAAGAAAATTTCAGGAAGATTCAACAATATCTGATACAAAGGTACTTCTTGAAAAAATCGATGAGGTAATGAAAAAATTCGAAACCTTTACCCTTGAAAAGAAGATCTTGAAACTTAAGAAAGATATCTCTAACTACAAAGAGGAATGTACTACCCATATTTGAACCCTGGGTTTTTTCAACAACAAAATACAAACAAGGTTTATACAAAAGGCTATATGAGTAACACAGATCGTAGTAAAGAATATGTAAGTTTTTCAAACTCCTCAAAAAGTAGTGACTCTGCCTCCTCAGCAGCACAACCTTCTACAAGTAGAGGCGGTCAGACACAGAGGGTCCAGCAACCCCAATTCTTTCAAGGGCGAGGGAGATGAGGGAGGAACAAGCAGTGGCAACCCCCACAATCGAGCTGGCAATTCCAATCTTCAACTTAAGTTCACACCTCTTAAGTGACGTGGAAACCAGCGTTCTAAGCAAGGGTCTATCCTTTGCACCAACGAAAATAGCGGATCAATTCACCACCGAAATTGAGATGAAAAATGTCTTCAGATCCCTGAGGCTCAAATATTTTTTCCAAAGACGGAACCCGCCCTAATGACAACAAAACAGGACTTAAACTTCCGTCCTATTTTACACCGACATCGGTGATGACCTCTCCTGAAATTTTGACTTTTGAAAATAAAACATTGAGGGAATTTCAACAACTTCTCAAAACGAAAAATCAATCAGAGACAATTTGACCAAGGCAGAATGTGTGGCCCTTAAATAATTGGAAAATAACCCTGCATTTGTGGTTAAACCAGCGTACAAAGGGGGGGTATTGTCCTTTGGGACACCATGCCACACAACACCGAGGTGAATAAACAACTGGATGATCAGAAATTTTATAGAAGACTAGTGGGTACTCCAACCATGGGTGTAGCAGAGGAAATAATGAGCCTCATGAAACATGCACATGAACACAATTGGATCTGTAAGGATGAATTTGACCAGGCCAAACCCAACGACACCGGCCTTCTATGTACTACCAAAAGTACATAATAACGCATTAACACCGCCTGGCTGACCTATAGTGTCGGTGACTGGGTCACTGTTGGAACCCTTATCAATTTATGCAGATACTTTTCTAATACCTTTTGTCTTAAAGATGCGCTCTTATATTCAAGATACCACTGCTATGATTCATATCATCTCACATCTACATCAAGGCAGAAACAACATCTTAGTCACTCTTGATGTCGAGTCTTTATACACGAACATACCACAGGAACAATGTGTGGAGGTGATGCATCAATATCTTGAGAAAAGAGAAGACCTTTCTGTACCATCCAGCTTTATTACGGAATGTATCAGACTGGCACTCACAAAAAACTTTTTCTTGTGTAATAACATCTATTATCAACAACGACATGGCACATCCATGGGGCAACTTTTGCCCCCGATTTGGCTAATTTATTTATGGACCACTATGAAGAGAATGTGGCCTTCGCCTGGACTAACCCTTTCTCGGAGCAAATAACATTATGGCATCATTACATCAACAATGTTTTTATGATATGGAATGGTGATGACGAAGCACTTACTGTAACGCTCACCTGATTCTCGCAGAGGCGCCGGTCTTGACTGGGCGACTACCGTATCTTCAAAAGTGATGTGCACCACCCAGTTGGCTCTTTGGGCTGGACCTCTGTGCACTGTATGCCTGACTCGAAGAGTAAGATGTCTGCAGATAGAAAATATGGGATTAATGAACTGGGGTTATTGGGGTGTCCCTATCTCTTTCCTTTTCTCCTCTCCTGTAGAACCCCAAAGGTTAACGCTCTCACCTTAGGTAAGTGAACGCCAAGCTCTCCATCTGCCTCGGGGCAGGGTGCTGTAACCAGTTTCTTCACTGGATAGGTAGCGCAGGCCTCTTGACTTCAGAGGACTGCTGTCCGTCGTTTACTTCACGAACGGTGAGTTACGAATATTTCAAATGTCTTTAAAAGTCTTTTGTAATGCTGTCTCTTATTTTGCAGGGTTCCGGCGATGGCGGTTGACTGGCTGAAGTGAGTTGAGGATGGACCCGTATGCGGAATAGAAGCGCCTGGAAGCGCGTAAGTAAGCGCTTGTTGCTTGCTTCACGATGCGCACTAACTGTCCTTTTATTTTGCAGGTACCAGTTCGGAGCTGCTGAAGGATGCCGGAATGCCCACTGAGATCGGCATGGATGGAGTAATGGCACGTGAGTATTGAACGTTACCCAATGTCTTTAAACGCACCTTCTTTTGTCTTACAGATGCGGGATGCAGCGCCGAAGGCCTCCGGAGCGTGCGAAGAGTTGGTAAGCTTTTGTCTTTCAGATGCCGGAATGCAGTGTGATGACCTCCGGAGCGCGTGAAGAGTAGGTAAGCCTTTGTCTTTCAGATGCAGGAATGCTGCGCGAGGCGTTGATGACAGCCGATGGACCAGGTAAGAGATGCGCTGTCACTGAAGACCGTAGTGCTAACCTGTTCTTTCTTGTCTTTATAGATGTTGCTGAAGACTGGATTCAGGATGGTAAGCCTTTTTCCTTTAGGCCCAGGATCAGATGCAGAAGACACGATGAGCGTTCTGCTGCAGAGGATGCAGAATAACACAAAGCAAGATTCATCCATCGGGTGTGGTTTAAATAGCCTCCTGTAGTGCTTAGGTGTCTCCTTCCACAGCCACGCCTAGGTAAGAAAAGAGTTCCTGCTTTCCAGAAGAGTTCCAGTGTTCTGAACCTAGGGAGTGGCTCCTGCCCCACCCAACAGGAAAAGTATTCCCAAACAGAAGAGGATCAGGGGTTCAACTGGCAGGTAAGTAAGCAGCATGGTCTGCTGCAGGTGAGTCCACCCAAGCATTATGACCCCGGCGCTTGCAGTGCTGGGACTGGGCATATTTATGAGCCTGGCGCCACTGGCGCCAGGACAGGGTCCAAAAGGTCCCAATTGGGACTGGCTGGCACTCGGAACCTGGGTTATGGGTCTGCTTCCAATGGAGTTGGGTAAGTCCTGGCCTTTTGGAAGCAGAGATCATGACAGTACCCCCCCTCAAGGCCCCTCCCAAACCGGGCTTCCCCGGGGGTTTTGGCTTGTCAGGAAATGTTTGATGAAATCTTTTGATTAGACGAGGAGCGTGGACATATTCTGCAGGTTCCCAGGATCTTTCTTGAGGGCCGTAGCCTTTCCAGTCAATTAGGTAAAATAGCTTAGATTTGGAGATCTTGGAGTCCAGGATGCTTTTGACTTCAAACTCGAGTTCTCCATCAACTAGGATAGGTTTTGGGGATTTAGTTAGTCGGGTTTGAGGTTGCACGGGTTTTAAAAGAGAGACGTGGAAGACCGGATGTATCTTCATGTGAGGGGGCAAGTCCAACTTAACCGCTACTGGGTTTACTATGGTAGTGATGGAATAGGGACCAAGGTATCTTGGGTTGAATGTGCGTGGTCCTTTTAGAGGTAGATATTTGGTGGATAACCAGACTTGATCTCCTACTTGATATTGGGGGGCTTCCTTCCGATGTTGATCTGCTCCTTAATTGTATTGCTCCTTAGCCCTTTGAAGGTGAGAAACGGCTTCCTTAAAAGCTTGGGTGATTGTAGAGTGCAGGTAGTCTACTGCTGGTGTTCCAAGATCTTGGGGTGGATCCAACTCTGAGGTTCGAGGGTGACAGCCGTATAAAAGAAAAAACGGGGTTTTCCCAGTTCCTGAGTGGACAGAGTTGTTGTAGGCATATTCGGCTATCCAAAGGATATCTTTCCAAGTTTTTTCAGTTTGTTGCAGCATGCAGCGTAAATACTGTTCCAGAGTTTGATTGGTCCTCTCGGTTTGTCCATCGGTTTGAGGGTGGTGACTGGTCGATAATCTCACATCAATTTGAGCCGACCGACAACAACTTCGCTAAAAATGAGAAATAAATTGACTACCTCGATCCGAAATTAGCACTGAAGGAAAACCGTGCAGTCGGACAATGTTTTCGAGAAATTCTCGGGCCAGAGTTGTTGCTGTTGGCAAGCCTTTGAGTGGAATGAAATGCACCATCTTGGAGAATAAGTCCACGATTACCAGGATCGTATTGTATCCGGAGCATGGAGGTAGGTCGGTGATGAAGTCCATAGAAAGCGTATGCCAAGGGCGAGGTGGGATGTCAATAGGGCGTAAGAGGCCGGCTGGTCTTTCCTTTTGACTCTTGTTTTGGGCGCATACTCCACAGGACATTATAAAGTCTCTGATATCTTTTTTCCAAGACGGCCACCAGAAGTAGCGCTTGATCTTTTCTGAGGTTTTGGCCATACCGGGATGTACTTCCATTAGAGACTCGTGATAACAAGAGATCACCTTTTTCTGTAAATCTGTGCTGGGCAGGTATAATCGTTCTTGGAAATACAATAAGTTGTCCTTTACTGCAAAGTCCTTTCCCTGCAGATGCCAATTCTGTATTTCTGCTTGAGTTATAAGTTGCCTGGTTTTATCCTTAATTTCCTCTATGGATTGTGTGGTTATTACACCCAGAATTCTTTGTTCGGGAATGATAGGTACAGGTTTAGGGTTGGTCAAGTGTTCCTCCACTCCCATCCGAGAAAGGGCATCAGCTTTACCGTTTTTTGTACCAGGTCGATAGGTAATTATGAAGTCAAACTCGGCAAAGAATAGTGCCCAACGGAGTTGTCTAGAGGATTGGGCTTTTGCGGTTTTCAAATATTGCAGGTTTCGGTGATCCGTAATCACAGTAACGGTGTGTCGGGCCCCCAGAAGATAATACCGCCAAGCCTTAAAGGCAGACTTGATAGCCAGAAGTTCCTTATCAGTAATAGTGTAATTGATTAAAGGAGGCGAGAATTTGCGAGACCAGAATGCCACGGGATGTAACTGATTGGTTACTGGGTCCTTCTGTGATAGAACTGCCCCCATGGCAAGGCTCGAAGCATCAGTTTCAACGATGTAGGGGAGTTCGGGGCGAGGATGTTTTAGAATTGGTGCAGAGATAAATTTTGTCTTCAAATTCTGGAAAGCTTGTTCCGCCTCGGTAGACCATTCAAAACGTTTGTTTTTCTTTAACAAGGCGGTGATGGGCTGGACTATTCGAGAGAATTCGGGGATAAACCTGCGGTAAAAGTTGGCGAAGCCTAACATGCTTTGAACCCCTTTTACGGAGGATGGTGATGGCCATTTGAGAATTGCATCGACCTTCCTTGAATCCATACGCACTCCGCTAGGTGATAATATGAATCCCAAGAATTCAACTTCAGTCACGTTGAAAACACATTTTTCCAACTTAGCGAAAAGTCTGTGTTGACGCAACCTCTCGATGACCATTTTCACGTGTTTCCGATGTTCAGATTCCGATGAAGAATAAACGAGGATGTCGTCAATGTAAACGACAACACATACATCTATGAGTTCTCTGAGGACATCGTTCATAAAATATTGAAAGGCGGCCGGGGCATTGCAAAGCCCGAAGGGCATGACCTGATATTCAAATAGCCCATACTTGGTGCGGAAGGCCGTCTTCCATTCACCGCCCTCTTTTACTCGTACCAAGTGGTAGGCTCCTCTAAGATCCAGCTTTGTATATATGCATGCTCTTCTGACTTGGTCCAGGAGTTCAGGGATTAAAGGTAATGGATATCTATTCTTAACGGTGATCTGGTTCAGGGCGCGGTAATCTATACAAGTTCTAAGGTCCCCTTCTTTTTTTGGAACGAAGAACAAAGCTGAAGAAGCAGGGGACTTAGAAGGACGAATAAACCCATTCGCTAGGTATTGATCCAGGTATTGTCGGAGGTGAAGGTTCTCAGGCTCGGTGAGGGCATAAATTCTGCTACACGGAGGAGTAGATCCAGGTATCAGGTCTATCTGGCAGTCATAGGACCTATGAGGAGGTAGAGAGTTAGCCTGATCCTTCCTGAAAACATCTTGGAATTCTAGGTATTCGGGAGGTAACTGGGGAGTCTCCGAAGAAATTGCTGCTAGAGCAACACCAGGTGGAGGGTGACAAATAGAGACACATTCTGGGAACTGAACCGTTCTTGCTCGCCAATCGATCCGAGGATTGTGTTTCTCTAACCAAGGTATCCCTAGAATAATCTGGAACTGAGGGGCCTTGATCACATCGAACACGATCTTCTCATGGTGTCCATCTTGACTTACTAGCGTCACTTCTTGAGTGGTATGCGTTACTGGTCCGGAGGCTATCTCCGTACCATCCACCGTAGTAATGACGTCCTTTACAGCCTTGGGACAAAGAGTTAGATTCATCCTCAAAACCATTTCCTGATCCACATAATTGCCGATGGCACCGCTGTCGACGTAAGCTTCAATCGCATGTAATCGATCTGGATGATCAGGGCTAATGAGGACCATAGGTATCACGAAATGCGAGGTCACGGAACTGGTTTTTACGCTCGGCAAGAGGACCTCTATTCTTGTCGGGCGAGGTCGTTTCCCTGCTCAGAGTTTGTGACCTTGGTAACTGCAGCTCCTACCGCCTTCTTGGCTGGTTTCACCGGACAGTCTCGAAGAAAGTGCCCTGAGTTTCCGCAATAGAGGCATAATTGCAACTGTTTTCTCCTTTCCCGCTCCTTTTGTGTTAGTGGTCCTTTCAGGTGCCCTATTTGCATGGGTTCCCCGGAGTCTACTCCTTTGGAAGGAGTTGGTGGTTTGGAAAATACTCGAGCATCAAACTTGGAAGGATCGGCCTTCCTGTTCTGCAGTCTGTGATCTATTTGAACGACTAAGTCTATATAATCCGAACAGTCTTGTGGGGGATTCACTACTTGGGCTAAAACGTCTTTGAGCTCTCCACGTAGACCTCCATAAAACAGCGTAATCCTTTTGTCCTCAGGCCATTGAGTTTCCACTATTAGTCTGTTGAAAGATGCAATATAAGCCAAAAGGTCTTGATTACCCTGTCGCAACGAAAGAAGCTCATTGTCCAAGGCCTGCCCCTGTGAATGTCTTGCGAACAGTTTTTCCATACTAAGCTGAAAGGCTTGAAAATCATGGAGAACCGGATCATCTTGATTAACTAGAGGGATCGACCAGTCTGCCGCATTGCCACTAAGGTACGAAAGCACAAAAGCTACTTTAGCTTGATCAGTTGGAAAGACTGCTGGCCGGCATAAAAAATGCAACCGGCACTGATTGATAAATACTGCAAACCTCTTTGGGTCACCAGAAAATCGTTCGGGCAGAGCCAGAGGTACATTCCCAGGTAGGTTGATCTGCACTGGATTCATAGGGGATGTTGAAGGAAGATTTGCCCCTGATGCGGGTAACGGGGTCTGTCCGGCTTGTGACTGTAGCAATTGTCTAGCAAGATCGTCTGTTCGCTCCTTGGAAATAATTAGTTCCCTTTTTAGAGCATTCGTTTCCTGACGAGCTGCATGCACTTCTGCCCTTAGTTCCCCAAGTAACCGGGCTAGGTGGTCGGTATCCGAGGTTTCCATAGCGCCTGGGCGAGAGTTTTGCGGTAGGCTTTGTGTTCTGTAACGCTCACCTGATTCTCGCAGAGGCGCCGGTCTTGACTGGGCGACTACCGTATCTTCAAAAGTGATGTGCACCACCCGGTTGGCTCTTTGGGCTGGACCTCTGTGCACTGTATGCCTGACTCGTAGAGTAAGATGTCTGCAGATAGAAAATATGGGATTAATGAACTGGGGTTATTGGGGTGTCCCTATCTCTTTCCTTTTCTCCTCTCCTGTAGAACCCCAAAGGTTAACGCTCTCACCTTAGGTAAGTGAACGCCAAGCTCTCCATCTGCCTCGGGGCAGGGTGCTGTAACCAGTTTCTTCACTGGATAGGTAGCGCAGGCCTCTTCACTTCAGAGGACTGCTGTCCGTCGTTTACGTCACGAACGGTGAGTTCCGAATATTTCAAATGTCTTTAAAAGTCTTTTGTAATGCTGTCTCTTATTTTGCAGGGTTCCGGCGATGGCGGTTGACTGGCTGAAGTGAGTTGAGGATGGACCCGTATGCGGAATAGAAGCGCCTGGAAGCGCGTAAGTAAGCGCTTGTTGCTTGCTTCACGATGCGCACTAACTGTCCTTTTATTTTGCAGGTACCAGTTCGGAGCTGCTGAAGGATGCCGGAATGCCCACTGAGATCGGCGTGGATGGAGTAATGGCACGTGAGTATTGAACGTTACCCAATGTCTTTAAACGCACCTTCTTTTGTCTTACAGATGCGGGATGCAGTGCCGAAGGCCTCCGGAGCGTGCGAAGAGTTGGTAAGCTTTTGTCTTTCAGATGCCGGAATGCAGTGCGATGACCTCCGGAGCGCGTGAAGAGTAGGTAAGCCTTTGTCTTTCAGATGCAGGAATGCTGCGCGAGGCGTTGATGACAGCCGATGGACCAGGTAAGAGATGCGCTGTCACTGAAGACCGTAGTGCTAACCTGTTCTTTCTTGTCTTTATAGATGTTGCTGAAGACTGGATTCAGGATGGTAAGCCTTTTTCCTTTAGGCCCAGGATCAGATGCAGAAGACACGATGAGCGTTCTGCTGCAGATGATGCAGAATAACAGAAAGCAAGATTCATCCATCGGGTGTGGTTTAAATAGCCTCCTGTAGTGCTTAAGTGTCTCCTTCCACAGCCACGCCTAGGTAAGAAAAGAGTTCCTGCTTTCCAGAAGAGTTCCAGTGTTCTGAACCTAGGGAGTGGCTCCTGCCCCACCCAACAGGAAAAGTAGTCCCAAACAGAAGAGGATCAGGGGTTCAACTGGCAGGTAAGTAAGCAGCATGGTCTGCTGCAGGTAAGTCCACCCAAGCATTATGAGCCTGGCGCTTGCAGCGCTGGGACTGGGCATATTTATGAGCCTGGCGCCACTGGCGCCAGGACAGGGTCCAAAAGGTCCCAATTGGGACTGGCTGGCACTCGGAACCTGGGTTATGGGTCTGCTTCCAAGGGAGTTGGGTAAGTCCTGGCCTTTTGGAAGCAGAGATCATGACACTTACAGCCTTTCTGACATGGTTGAATAGAGAAGCGCCCACCATTAAATTCACCATGACTTTTGACACACACAGTATAGCTTTTCTAGACCTGAAGATTTTTAAGAAAGAAGACCTCATGTTGGGCACCACACTGTATAAAAAGCCCACGGATAAAAACACGCTGCTACTGTTTAGCAGCTTCCACCCTCAGAGTCTTCGGGAGAATTTGCCTTATGGGCAATTCCTAAGGATTTGCCGTAACTGTAGTAAGATCGAAGATTTTCGAGCCAACAGCAAAGAGCTTAGTGCAAAACTTCAGAATCGACAATATTCACGCAAGATCATAAAAAGATCTATGAAACGCACATGTGTAATATCAACCAAGAAACTAGTCTGATGAAACAAACACGATCACATGAAGAGAGAATAACGTGTATTTCTTCATTTTCACTTATAAGTAATGACCCAAGAAGGATCACACTTAAAAATTGGAAAATCATTCACTCAGAAGACTTTAAACCAAATTGCCCTAGATTTGCACTCAAAAGAATGCCCAATCCCCGCGACAAACTAGTACACACTTACCCTGTAAATGGAAACACAACATCTAACCAGAACCAACTGTGGGATTTGCCACCAGTCTATGATCATTTCAAGTGTGGATTGTGCTCTGTGTGTCACCTTACGAGTAATATTAAACACATTGACCTTAAAGGCTGACTCTGGAAATACAAGTCATTTTCTAACTGTCTAACCAAATGGGATGTATACGGGATAAAATGCCTGTGTGTGCTGATATAGATTGGCAAAACAGTAAGATCAGTAAAAAGCCGATAGGTGAACATCGTTCAGCAATCTGCAACGAGACAGCAGACAAGCCACTCGTGGCGCATTTTAAAGAAGCAAAACATACATGTGAGGACTTGTTTTGGTTTGTCATTCAGACCATGAGAGCACATCCACGTGGGGGGTGATAGAAACTTATCCCTAAAAAAGCTTGAACAGAAGTGGATATATGATTTTAAAACTGCACAAACCGGCTTAAACATCGCAGTAGAATGGAATCTGTTTGTCCATTAGCCTAATCCGGGATATGCACAACCACATTTTGGTTCCCATGGGAGAAGTTTGAACACACCCCGTTATTTTCCTTGGCAGCAATTATTGCGCTTTGATACATATCTTGGTTCGGCCCTCTCAGTAACTTAAGACATTAGTTGACTAAGGGCTGACTAAAGTTTGGTTCATTATTTCCGGAGCATGCGCTGCACTATGTAATATACCAGTCAAAGATGGCGATCGTGGTGGTTTGTTACCCCAGGGAATTCTAATGCGATTTGTCCATTGTCGACCTTTATTGACCAACAATAGGACCCGATTTCCGGTGGTCCTTCCTTCACTTCCGCACCTTGGTTTGTGGATTTCCTGCACACTGCGTATGGATCAGCAGATCGCACATCACGTGTGAATTAACAGACGGCACCCGAGGTAAGCGCTGTATATACCAGGGTCTCTCCTGGGGCACGCTTTATATTGGACAAACAGACTTACATTGGACTCCTCTGCTTTTGTTTACTTACAGACGAGTACGCGCTGAGAGTGACATTTTGGCCAGGCGGACACATTGTAATTGACGTCCAGCTTTCGGTTGTCTTCGATTAATGGCATTTTCTGTGTACAGACACATGGATAACCAGCATATGAGTTAACAAACAGTCTGATACCCCTCTGTAGGGACCCTGTGATTGCACACGGGGAATGACAAATTTTGTTTCTGTCTCTTCTCTGATTTTCTTAGGAGATATTGATGCATTATGGGCAACATAGTGAATTCCACATTTCCATTTGAGAACTGGTGTTTTGTAAACCGACATCAGAAGTACTACCATCCATCCCTGCATGTGATTGTATAATTCATCCACCTAAGACGTAATTCATTTTGAAAGACTCCTTCTTGGATTAATTTCCTTCTTGGACATATGGAAATTGGTGTAATTAACTCCCATATGTTCCTTGTTCTTTTTTGCTTATTCTTAGTAATGAATACATTTTGATGCCGAATCCCAGGATCGGGCCAATCTATGAAAAAATAATTTTGCCCTCCACACTTTAAATTAACAAAAACAGGTTAGTAGTATCTCTACTCTCTATGTATGGTGCTTTAGTCACCTAGTGTCCACCATAAAGGCATTCTTCACAATCTCTTATTAAGAGCTCTTTTTATTGACCCTAGGTCTTAACGAATGTGTACAGGGCCCCGTACACTGAACGTAGCCGACCTTTTTACCACTTAACCGCGTCCTGAAGACGGGCTTTGACACACCACTATCAAAATTGAGCTTATCTAAGTGGCCTGTCATCACCCAGAAACACAAATGCGTGTTGACGCTGTTCATCCATGTTTAACAGAAACACATACATGGGTTAAGTCACAATTTTTGTTACTAACATCACGTAACGTTATATGCACATTAGTTATGCATTGAACACTAGAAAATCTTTGGAAGTGACTGTTGCAATTTGTTGTGTTTTCCCGATGTCCCTCTTCTACATACGCTTAAGTTTGTATGTATTTGTTTTATACTTTTTGATATGTATTGTTATATACTGATTAAAATATGTTTTATTTGACATAATGCCTTTGGTAGGACACATTACTTGGTGAGATTAAATATCCTCCTGTAAGTAGTCTATCTACACCTGATACGTGGCTGAGGTAGGTATCTGGTGGTGATAGTGTTGCCTTTCCGCTCATACTTATTCCTCTCACACCTCATCCCCTTTCAAAAAAGAGGAACCCTTTTGCTCAAACACTTTTTTTCACATCTATCATGAGGGACCTTTTAAATGAGGCAATTCCATAATGTTGTTCTTAGGGGAAGCAGAGAATGCAAAATGAAACATGGTTATACACCTAAGAACCTTTGCTCGACATTCCAAGTTGGAATAATTTCAGTTCCTGTACTCTCGCTTTCAAAAAAGGACCGGATTCACCCATTTTCACTTTTACCAATTGCACACAGGCTTTCACACTCTGGTGTAATGCAAGAATATAAATTGCATGCACATTGCGAGCCACAAAGAATCCCATGCAAACACAAAGCAATTTCCTGCAACTAATTGTTACCATCAGAGCATCCATAGTTCCAACTCTCAGCGAGCTAGTCCCTGGTAGAAACCTTGGAAATGAATGGAGAAAAGTTACATAACATTGATTTACCTCAGACAAAATCCAATAGTTGATACCTTTTGTTAGACTAACTGAACATATTATGCTGAGATTGTACAATGCATTAGCTTTCAAAGTCTCAGACATCTTCGTTAGAAGGTGATTAAATCATAGAGAGTCAGGAGAAGGGAAAAAACACACTGCATATTTATTTGGCATAAAAAAAGACAGAATCTTCAGTTTGATATTCATTGGGTGAAGGAACAATATGGATGAAATGTAGGCTTATGACGGCCACCTTCTCCTCAGAGGTATTCATCTGGCACCAGTTCGGACACATAGTGGAACTCATTGTAATCTAGTTAAAATGTTTGCAGTGATCCAGATTTCATTTTAAGTAGGCAGTCATTATTTACACAAGCTTCACAAGGTCTTGGGTACTGATGTTATTGCTGGAATGTAAGTTCAAGACTGGCTCAGCTCTGAGCCCAATCTTCCAGAGTGGCAGCCGAGAAAGGTGGCTCGTTTGTAAGGCGGCTTGAAACCAGTTTCTTTCCAAGCTGATTGGTTCATGCATAATAGATTTGTGATGATTACCCACGAGTTACATTTTGATAGAATTGTGAAGATTAACCATGTGTCAGACTTAGATTTGTGATCATTGGCCATGCATCACACTTAGATAGATCAGTGAAGATTAGCCACGAGTCAGAGTTAGATTGTGAAATTTACCATGCATATCACTAGCTAGTATTGTGAAGATTAGTTGTGTGTCACATTAGATAGAAATGTGTAGATTAGCCACCTAGAAGAATTTAGAGGGTAGACAACACCAACACACCAACCAAGTACTATGCATGCCCACTGGGCTAGCCAAACTATACACAAACACACACCCAACTTAAGTAACACTTGCATGCAACAAACAATCCCAGACACTGGACCTTACCCATACGGATAGAAGCCAGTGCTCACAACCACAACCACCACCCTAAATAGCAGTGCATCTACACATAAAACACACAGACACACCCCCAACATGACAAACATTCACATAGACAAACAACCCAAGCATTGGCCTCGCCCTTACGAATACAACAACCCAGTATACGCAATCAACCATCTGTGAGCCAACATGCATAGACGCAAGTTTCTCCTGATTCTGGATCTATCTCATCACTATACCCTCACTAGCCAATCCCGTCCTATTCCTTGCAGAGCCACCTGAGCACCTGGAGACCACGCCTGGTAGCGGTGAACGGTATAAATCAACATAACATGACATAGCAACATAACAAGGCATTAAATCTAATATGTTAAGCCACAAGCAAGTGGGACTCATTAAGTTTGAATACTTGTTCATGTTGTTTTAGAAGCATCTTGAAATGGAATATAAATATGTGTTTTGCGGCCCCTCTGCTGTGGTAGGGCAGTGCAGTGATTTTAATACAGTTCCTTAAATGTATGTCGAGTTGTTTGCTATTTACAATTCTGGCAGTGCTGGAAATCACATTTTAAGACGGTAAACTTGTATTACCCATTGCACTGTATTGTAAGCTTGTTGGAATCTGTATTCCGAATACACTTTTCTAATGCTATATAATATGTTCACAAACTTAGGAAGCATCTATCTTGAAGTGAGCCCTATTAAATTTCAAAATGTATTCATGTTGTTTAAGAAATATCTTGGAATTAAAGACTTGATTTGAAAGAAGGATATTACATTACTGACACACGAGTCTGAATATATCTGTTAGCCACCACTATTCAGTGCCAGTGCCCGTGTAGTGATTTCAATACAATTCCTAAGCGTACTGGCTTTCAACCAATGTGACCACTTGGAAATATTTTCCTAAGTTTAATGGGTGCAATGGCTATTGTTGCATCAGTGTGCTCCAGGCTTGATAATGGCTTACAGGCTTCCATATAATGTGGAATATACTAAATATGTTACCCAAAGTTGAACAGTGCAGTGTCCACTGTTAAATAAATGTCTCATGCTCGATAATGGGTAGCAACCATTTAATCTTAGACACACAAGAGTGCCATTGTTGATAGTGTATGCCCTCACCCATTGGGTTTCGAGACAATTTTTCCTCACAGTTGTTGTTGAGAGCCGGTTCTTGCAACTCCTTATCTACTAGGGATTTTGAAAAGCTCCGTTCCCCACATGTTGATTACAACGAGGTTGTCTTCTGGCATGGTTGATGTGGTTGCCTCGTTAGGCCTGGACTCAAATTTGGTGATAGGGTATCATAAAACCTATATCTATGTTCAGACCTCTCTATTTCAGGTTGGCCATCTTGAAGTACTTGAGATATTGTATTTATCTGGGTGTGGTATTTTGGAGGACACTTTCAATATCATCACCGACAGATCCTGCAGTGTATGCACATTCTCTGTGAAGTGCTGACCTCCTGATGTTTCTGTTTTGTAGATTGAGATGGCATATCTATGTAGGTTCTTTCTTTCATTAAGCTATTGGCAAGTTCCAGCGTCATAGTATAAAGCTTTTCTAGGTGGCCATTCCTTGCAAAATGGATAGTGGTATCCTG
The DNA here is from genome assembly GCF_040938575.1 of Ambystoma mexicanum. Taxonomy (NCBI): domain Eukaryota; kingdom Metazoa; phylum Chordata; class Amphibia; order Caudata; family Ambystomatidae; genus Ambystoma; species Ambystoma mexicanum. Next base: position 1,177,406,786 of record NC_090935.1, on the reverse strand, counting down.
TACGTTTATTAACTTCTTGTAGAATTGCATGGACAACTAAAAGTAGCAGTGGAAACCATTTTGTGATTCCAATAATTGTTTAAAATAATCTTCTTCTGTTCAAATCCAGAATATGTCATCAACATATTACGGAGATGTTAGCGTTTTATTGTGATTGCTGTTGTATTAACTCCTGTTAGAGCTCTAACATGAAAAGAGTGGCATATTTCTGATCCTTTCCCATGCCCATTTCTGTTACAGTCTTTTAAAGACAGAGTCTCCCATTGAAGCAAATATTATAGAGGTAGTCTGAATATCCCAAGACCTGTGGTGGCCGTTATAGGGGTGTTCACCTGACTGCTTGATTTTTGCAGGGATCTCCAGAATTCAGCTATACCATCTTCATGTATAAAGCTATCCTCCATTCTTATCCTTCTCAATATTTCTGTTACTTTCGGCACCGTTGATCACCTTATTCTCCCATGTTCTCTTTATTCCCTGGGTCACTCTGATTCTGTTCTGAGGTGGTTTGAATACTATCTTACTAACCGTTCTCACTCTTTTTTTCATGGGCTGGTCAACTTTCCTCCATATGTGAGTGTCTATTTGTGGTCCCTCAGGGTTCTGTCCTTAGCCCCCTTTTCACTGTATACAATTCCCCTCTCTGCACTTTTAATCTCTCTTGCCACTTTTATGCTGATGACACTCAAATTTCCTTTTCTTTTTCTTCTTTCTCCCCCCTTTCTCCAAGGCACTGTTTCTTCATCCCTCACTGCTGCCAAGGCTTGTATGGCCTGCCACCTCCTTTACCTTAACCCTTCCAAGATAAAGGTATTTTACTTTCCTTCCGCCTGCCCTCCCCCTCCACTTTCCATCTGGTATTTCTTTTCCTCCATCAAAGCTTCCTTTTGCCTAATCTCCCTCTCTTTCCTTCTCCCTTCATATCTCTGTAGCAGCTCACTCTGCCCCTTATCATCTTTATAATCCCTGCCGTGCCCAATCTTTTCTTTCCTTTAGGGCAACTAAGCTATTGTTATGCTTTCTGGTCTTATCTCAACACAATTACTGTTCTGTCCTCTTTCTTGGCCTCCCTTCCTCCCACTTTGTACCCTTGTGTCCTGTCTTTAACTCTGATGTTCGCTTATTTTGTCAGCACCCTCCTCATTTCTCCATTACCCCTACCCTCAACTTGGCTTCTCTTCTCTCCTTCGATCTTCATCTTCTCTTTCAGTTCTTTTGCTTCGCTTGCAAGTCTCTTTTAGGTCTCTCACCCTCCCTACCTTTGTTCTTTGGTCTCTTTGTCTACCCCTGCTCGTTCCCTTCATTCCTAGTCCCATTTTCTTCTTTCTGTTTCTAAACTACCCTGCGCCTCTTCTCATTTTCATTCTTTTACACTTCTTTCACCCAAACAGCGGAACACCCTCGCCTTACACTTTCGTTCCGCCTCCACTTACCATATTTTCCGGACTGCACTTAAATCTAATTTGCTTCAATCCCTTACTCATGCCTAATTTCTGCTGTTCATGTCTTCCATACACTTTATTTTGAGTTATACTGCTCTTTTGTTTTAATTGTGAAAGCACTGTGGCAAAAGATCTGTACACGTATAAATAAATACAAATACAAATGTTGGAATAAATTAGGTGAAATCCAAGAAGGCCGGGAGTGCATTCAGAAGTACACATTTTACTTTTTGAATCCTGCTGTTGTGTCCTGCACAATTCTTTTTATGTCCAAAACCAGGGGGATTAGAAATTATTCAATATATTCCAATATGAAATTGGTAAATTATTTGACCCCAGAGATGATTAGGCAATCAAGATTTGGTTTGCAGATGTTTGGGAGCATATGTAACATCCCAGGAGTTTGATTGTTTGGTATGAGATGAGGGAGGTAATCCTCATTACAATTAACCATAAACATGCTGGAAGTGGATTATTTTTATGGTCTCTACTCTTTAAAATAAAGTTTTCCAGAACATTGAAAATTTTTGCTATCTAAAAAAATCAGATCATAAGAATTGTCTTTGCATGAATTACATAAGAACTACATAACTATATTTATATTTTTCAACAAGAGATGAAAAGCTCAACTAAACAGCCAATACAAATTGAGCCCTTGATATTTTTAAAATTTAAATTGGATATCTCTGTCTGGCTTTCCAAACTTCAAAACATGTTTTGTCGTATTTGCAGGGAATTCCCATGAAGACCAGGCCATGGCATTACTGACTCCTTTCCTTAAGACCTCTGGTGTATTGGTGTATACCCCTGTCTGATCCAGTGCCTCGTTTTTCAAGGGTGCAGCCTGTATAGTTGCTGTGTGTCTCACAATACTGCTTGGCATGGACTCAATGATTTGGCCCAGAGTTTTTATTTTTAACTCCGTGGTGGAGTTATCACTAGGATCTAGGTGATAATTTGTGCCAAAGCTTTGTCTTTAGCGTCCCTTTGATATCACTATGTACCTGGAACATTTTGTTACAGGAGGAACATACTGTCTTTGAGTGACCATTTCCAAATGCTCTGTGACAGTTTGGACAGCCCTGGAGAATGAGTGCCCCCCTGTTTCTTTTTGTAATACGTACCCCGTAATGCTGTCTGTAAGGACCAGAATGATCTTCCCTTGTAGTTGTGTCAGATTGATATGTCTGTTTGCTACTGATTGTGACCATATGCCATGTGCTGTCTGGTGTAGGAGGTGTGCTCCCCATCCTGACAGGGATGCGTCTGTCTTCAGAGTGGCTTCTACTGTGGGGGTGATGAAGGATTTTCCTTTCAGAAGGTTCTCCTTCAACCACCACTGTAGAGACTGAACAAGGGCTGTCGAGACAACCACTAGATAGTCCCACTGACCGCTTGCCTGGAACCAGGAAGATGCAGGACGCCATCATCCCTAGCAGCCTTATGGCTTTCCATACTGTTACCTGATGCCTGGCCACATATCAAGGTATCTGGAACAACATGTTTTGAGCTCTGTCATTGGAGAGGAAGAGGAGTCCATCTTCTGTCCGAATTAGGGCCCCAGAAATTGTTTGACTTGGCAGGGGACCAAACTTGACTTTTTCTTGTTGATGGAACCCCAGGTTGGAAAGAAGATTTATTGTCTTTTGGGTGGTCTCTATACCCGCCTGGTGCGAATCTCCAGTTATGAGCCAGTCATCGAGGTAAGGGTACACTGGAAAGGACTGCCTGCACAGGTGAGCCCCCGCCACTTCCAGTACCTTGGTAATCACTCCCAGGGCTGAGACAATGCCGAAGGGTAATAGTTTGAACTGATAGTGAGTGTACTCTATCTTGAACCTGAGTTACTTTCTGTGAGCTGCATATTTCATATCCAAGGTAGCCATGTAATCCCCTTGCTTTAGCAAGGGGATTACTTCGGGCAGTGTTGTCATCCTGAACATTTGAGGTGTGACATGCTTGTTCGCAGGTTGCAGGTCTAATACAGGGCACATGGTTAGATCCTTTTTGGGTAAAAGGAAGTATATTGAATACATACCTCATTTACCTGAAGATCTGGGATGACCTTGATCGCTCCCTTCTGCAGCAGGGTCTGTACTTCTTCCAGGAGCATGGGGAGATGTTCTGGCGATAGTCTTCTGTTTTTCTGCAGATGGTACTGGGGTGGATGGAGAAACTTGATACAATAGCAGATGCGTACAGTCCGGAGCACCCACTGCTCTGAGGTTATTCCCTCCCATGCATGGGTGAAGTGGGTGCGTGGGTGAAGCATGTTAATGCTCCCCTAATGGGGAAGCATGGGAGGGGACTTGAATCATCGAGGCATTTGCTGGCAAGGGAGCCTCTGGCTGCTGCATTTCTCCCCCTACCTTTGCCACGGCATAATCCTTTGAGGGATCTGAAAGTTGATGAATGTTCCCTGGCCGGAATACCAGTGAGATCCTCCAGTCCCATAGGCAACTTGAGCTGGGCAGGGAAAAGGCTGCCTGTGAAAGGACCAGTGGGTATACAAGACCCCACGTTGTACACACGTTGTACACATGGCTTGGCCAAGATCTGATTAAGAGACTTCAAAGTCTCATGCTCCTTCTTCACTGTTTCAAGGACGTCGTCCACGGCCTTACCAAAGAGGACTGATTCCTCGATGGATTTATTAATGAGCGAGGCCTGTGTCTCAGTTTAAACCCGGAATTTGTAAGCCATGCATGGTGTTTCAAAACACCGCCTTCAGCCAACATCCTACCCGCAGAGTCAAGGGTGTTCTTCAATATGTTCTGTGTCACTTTACGTCCCTAGTGCACTACTACCAGAAGCTGTTACCTACTAGTCTCTGGTATATTGTGCAGACCCCCCTGCATAAGTCCCCAATGGATATCACTATAGCTAGCAAGGGCAGTTGTATTGTTAGCTGTGCGGGTACTGTAGGTAGCAGAAGAAGTGATAGGCTTGCCCACGGCATAACGTCTTTTGCAGTGTTTATCGGGGGGAGATTACAACGAAGACAGTGGAACACCTGGATGTTTTCTAGTCATGATAATGACTAGGGATTCTGGGATGGAATGGCCCCAGATATAGAGTGGATCAGAAGGCACGGGGCAAAATGTGGATTGACAGCTCCAGTAAGGGCGGGCGAAAGCAAGGAGTGGGCAACATACTTTTTAATAGAATTAAGAAGCGGGATGGCTTTACTGACAGGAATTATTTCCTTGAGGATATCCTCAACGAAGTCTGAATCAGGCACCGCCTCCTGCCTGAGAATTTTAAAATGGTCCGCTTCTTCCTAAGTATAGTGTTAAACAGCATTTGATAATCTATCAGGGAAGCCTCCCTGGGCTGAGATACTGCAGTGGCATTGAAAAATATATTATCTGTCTCAACGTCATGAGCAGGGATAGTGGGCAAATTCCACTAGTCATCTGGAGGGGACCAAGTATATAGATCTTTAGAAACAGTGTCCTGGCAGCCATTGTCCTGATCCTGGACATAGTAGACATCATTGTCTTGATCATCTTGAAAAATATTTGCAGGGGTTCAGGTAACAGTTGTCTAGGAGAAGAAGAACTAGCCTCAGGAGAGTGAAGCCTAAAGAGACTTTAAGGGTCTAGGACATACATCAAAGTGACATGATCTATTTAGGATGTCATCAAACTTCCCTGAAAAATCAATACATTTTGACATTTTATTCATACAGTCTTCAAATCTTTTTCTAGTCCAGGCAGAGGAAGAGGCATCTTCTGGAAGAGGGAAAATTGAATCAGAGGGAACAGAGTCCTTCTGTAGAGCCTGTGACAAGGAAGAGGAGGCTGGGGAATACCCTAAAGGCAAATGAGAGACATTTTGGGGCCCTGAACCATGACAAGTGGCCTGGGAACTCTTTTCCAGGAGTTTGGGGTGAGTTTTCGCTAGGGAAGTGTGTTTCGGTGCCTCTTTCGATGCCCCTGAAATATGCATGGAAAGTTTAGGGACAGCTCCCTTTAAGACCAAAGCCTTGGGACCCTGTGCTGGCCGTGACAGCAGGGGCAAAGCATGTCCTGAACCCGTAGGTTCAGTAGGCCTTACCAAATTTTCCACAGGCCTATGGGCAGCAATCACATTTTCAACGAGTCCGTCGAAAGAGGACAAGGGGTTGAGTGTTTGGCCTTTGAGAAAGAATGTGTACCCTTGACGCCAGGGTGTGATTTCCCCATCGCACTGTCAAAGGCATGCTTAGTGGGGCTGGGGACAGGCATGCAGGAGCTGGCAGACTCCACAGGAACGTCTTCGGAGTCTGAAACTGAGCCGTGGCTGCTTGAGGAATCTTCATCCAAGGAGTTGGTGCCATCGGGAAAGGGACTCCCGGCCTGCATGGCATCGGCTGCCAACCGCTTGGTGAGCCTGTCCTTAAGCATTTTGGGCTAAAGAGTTTACAGACCTTGCAACGCTGTTCGTCGTGGTCAAGAGGTAGACAACGGTTGCACTCCTTCTGAGTGTCTTTCCACCGAAACTTGCCGTTGCATGAAGGGCACAATGTAAAAGGTGTTCTCTCCATAATAGCGTGGAAAATCAGCCAGACGAGAAAAGGAAGAGGAGGAGGGAAAGGAAAGAAAAGGCATTGTCATAAGAGAAGAAGCTAGAGAAAACAGGTCCCTGCTCTCCTTACTGTAAAGCCAAAGCCTGAAGGCAAAGGCCGACAACAGCCGTTGAGTCGCCAGAGGCAGCAAATGTTTGCAGAATGGCAAAATAGCAACAGCAGTCGAAGAGGTTTATTGAACAGTCATCAAAGAAGTCCATCGATGGATGCACCAAAAACATAGGAAACAGCAATTATTTCTCGAAAAACAAGCTCCACATAAAGCGACGAACCAGACACAATCTGGGGGACCTCAACGTGTGAATGGTGATGGGCACACTACACATCATGATAGGGATAGTGTTACAGTCACGCCTATTTCGACTTCCCTTTTCAATATTCATAAAAAAGATGAAACACTCTGCGATTACCACTAGATGTCAGACTGTATGCACAACATGTGAATCTAAGCAGATACAAGCCAGAGCAGAACATATTGGCACGGCCAGTTTGATGTGGGCCGATTCGGCATTAACGCTTTGGCGCAGCAGCCATTTTGGCACTCCCACTTTGGTGCACCCAGTTCGGTGCCAGAACATTTCACTGCCGGAATCTTTTGGCATGAGGGAGGGATGCGCCAAAGCGGTCGCGCTGAATCGCCCTGTGCCAAACTGTTGCTAACTGGACTTTATAAATGCAGAACCTACATTTTTGCATGTAGCTTTTTAAAGTTCTGGGTTCTACCGTGCCTCCCGATGAGCCCTGTGGAAGAAACTCGGATGCACTCGTATTGCAACCAATTAAAAAAATATAACAAATGAATATATATCTTATTGTTTTTATGTGGTGCTAGGAGAAAAGATAGACTTCTAACAAAAACCCTAATCTTTCTTATTTATCAGAAAATGAACACCACAGCTCCTGGAGATTGTTCCTTTGCACCTTCGGAGAGCTCTACGCTCTTCTATATGTTGACCTAGCTTTTCTCAAGAAAGCTCACTATTGCCCTGGCGCTGCATCCCTATAGCACCCCCATCATGCATTTCCATGGCTGTATATTCAAGTAAGTTCTGTATTGTCCTAGCTTTCTTTTCCAATAGTAATTCTCCTTCTTCGAAAGGGCTGAGCACTCTCTCTGTAATCGATTGGCTGCAGATTATTGTAAAAACAAGGAAATATCGAGGCTGAGTACCACAAAAGGAAATACACCAAACACGGGCTGTAAAAGGGCTGTAAAGATTCACAGATCTTTATTCTGCGCAGTTACAAAGAAACACAGATAGCTATCTGGCTCTCAACACCCCACAATGAGAACCAGCCCGTCAAAGAGAGGAGAGAGAGAGCTGGACATCTAAACATTCAGGTTTTTATACAGTTTCGGCAATATTGTCCAGCCCCTCTACATGTTAATAATCTGTGGTCTAGAGTTTGTGCCGAGTTCACATACAGCTTATACAATTATATGCAAAAGGATTACATGAGTTTGCATTTCCATCAAGTTACAATGGCAATGTATATTCTTGGATCCCGCAGTAAGCCTTATTCTATATCCCTTCACAATGTAGTTCAGCCTGTGTCTACGCTTGGCGTTTGCACATCATTGTCGCGGATGTGTATTCGCGGATGAGGCTTGTTAGCGTAGACAATACTGGGACAACAGTTCATACACGGTACAAGGTCTCATTACCTAGTCTAAACATTCGGCCCTCGGACAGTCTAACCATTAACAGAACTAAAAGGTCGGGAGGCTTGGTTGCAAGTTAGAAACACAGTCCACCATTTTAGAACAGAGAATCATACGAACAGAAATCAAAATGGCGGCGAAGTCGATCCAAAATCAGAACTTTGCAACACGGTTTTCTTCATAGAGCGACTAGGCTTAGGCCAATATAAATCAAAAGGAGGTACTAATATGATTTCCGTTTAACAATCCCTCCTTTTGGCCTTAGCCAAGTGCTAAACTAAAACTAGTCGCTTTACAAGTAACTCCACGTCTCAATGTCCATACAACCTGAATCACAATCATCAATTGCCATAAGATCTGTGGCGGAAATTTCCTTCAAAACTAATTTGTTGGTCATTCTTTCCGGTGCGTGTACCTTTGGCCCTAACGTTCCCGTAGTCTGTGCACAACATCCCCCTAACATTGAACATATGGAAGGAAGACATTGTATACAGCAACAACAGAACAACAGAATACCCAGAATAATCTATAAGACTGAGAGAAGCTTCCATCCCCAAGATCGTAAGAAGTCCCAGAACCAAGCACTAAGATCCCAATTTCCCTCCGGAACATGCACTTCTGAACTTAGGAAGTGCAGATTTTGTATTGCCTTAAAGATGGTTGGGGAGGAATCTGGTACGAAAACACAGCAAGCGGACCCCACTAATTTGCATACTCCACCACGCTCAGCCAAGATGATGTCTAATACCATCCTGTTTTGTAGCGCCACTAATCTGATTGCCTTTTGCTCCAGAGTCATGTAATACAGTATGTCAGTGGTTCGGTTGATGGTTTTCTCCAGTACTCTCGATAGTCTCCTGATATCCTCAGAATTCATAATTTGCCCCCAAAAAGGTACAAAAGATTTTGCTACGTCACCCAGAATTTGTGGAGGAGTATCATCATTCTCGTCCCGCCTCGGACGAGCCCTAGAGATTTCACTGGTATCAGCTATAAATACCCCTGGCAGCAGAATCCCCAAATAACCAGTTCCCTGCCAATCCCTAGGTAGCCATGGAAAAGCTTCATTACCGCAAATGAAGTAGACATGTTCGCCTACATACAAAGGTCTGTCCTCACTGGTCAAGTCTGCAACACTGGTAGAACCTTTGAAATCACCCCTTGACTGAGTACCATTCCTTTGTATGCAGAAAGAAACTGAGGTGGGGCTATGGTTAACCGTGTAAGAAGGTGGCCTGGCATCCCTATTGCCTATAGGAACCATCTTGAAAGAAATCAGAGATTGAAAAGATCGGCACAGCCTATCAGAAGGCCTAATAGAAGCAACATTAAGCTTGCTCCTATTTGCAAAGAGTGAGCATCCCAGAGGCATTAGGTCTCGCCTTTCAAATTTGTTCAAATTCGTTCCATCGAAGTTCCCCGAGATGCTATCATGCCATTGGCCAAAGAATAGTGCCTGTAGAGAAGCATAAGATGCAGTACTTAAAGGATGAATATACCAGCCCAACCCCTTTTCCCCATGTTGCGGTAAATGCGAGTAAACCTAACAGTCTGTCTTATTCAAAATGGCATGAGTTGCATACATTATAAGAAGTAATGTATTATTATGATAGCTTTGTCTATGTTGAGAGTCTCTAGGAGATAGAGTGTGCAGGTGCCCGAAAGGTGTAGACACAGTAGGAATATTCTCAGTAGGCAAGAATGTTTCAAGTGGGCGTACTTCTTCCATATACCAAAATCCTAAGGAAACTAATATTGTGAAACCGGTTAATGCAATTACAAGAAAATAATACTTCCTGAAAGACCATGGGCCTCATTATAAGGCTGGCGCTCCCATAATGAAGGGAGCGGTACGGGTCCGGCCCCCTTCATTCCGGGAGCGCCAATTATGAGCTTCCCATTGCGGGACCTGGATCAGACGTCTGGTTAAACCATACGTCTTTTCCGGGTCCTGCGAGGGGAAGAGGGAGGCAACAACGGCACACTCGTAATGTGCCCGTTGTTACCTCCCTCCCCATTCCCATTGAGTCCTATGGGGGCTCAAATGGGCATGGGGATGGGTTCCTGCAAGGAGGACTTACCGGGTCCACCTATGTCAGAGTGACCCGGTAATTCCCCATTGCAGGAACCCGGTAATGGAGCCCGATATGGAGGCAGCCATGGAGCTAATAGCTCCATGGCTGCCTCCATACTCGTAATGAGGCCCCATGTATTTGATCGTACATTGTCATTGTTGGCCACACAGTCACTTGTTTGTTCCAGTAGGGGTGATAACAGGCATTGTTCCTTTGAAACGAAAACTCCCCATTCCATTTGCTGTTGATCTCCTGATCACGTGTTTTTTTAGTCTTTCCCTATCCCCAGCCACCTACTTTCCTTCAGATGCAAAAGATGGGGCGAAGGACAAGGCCTGTGATTATTTTCCTTGTGGGCACAGCCGAACCGTGCAGTAAGTCTAGCTTCGTGGACGCAGATTGTACCTTGTGACTCCTGGTACAGTGTGATCTGTGAACAGTGCGTTGTTGCTTCATGATGGAAGTGATGCATTTGCAGCAGAACCAGACAAAGATGCAAAAGGATCTGCAGGAGAGTGTTGAGATGAAGCAGCTGTTTCCCCAGGCTCCATGGGCTCAGGGAGTGTCTCCGAAGCACTCTCAGTACTGCTCCATGCTGAATGATCACTGGGAGCAGAGCAAGTAAGTTTCTCCTTATCTTCTTCGTCATGTGGCAAAGGGAAAGGTATCCTTTTGACGTGCGAAGCGTGTATCCAGTGTTTCTTTTCAGTTACTCGTATAGCAGTCTGTGTGGCCAGGCGGACATGGTAGGGCCCTCCCCACCTCGGTGCGAGACAGGATGCTCTCTCAAATGCTTTGGTTAGCACCCACTCTCCAGGTCGGATGCTATGACCTGGCCCTTCATATTTAGCTGGGAGGGCTTCTCGCACCTGTTGATGAATCAAATACAGATTTTTAGTCAACCGTTCACAATACTCAGAAACAAGTACATGTTCAATATCCCTCAACGCCCTAGGTTTAGGAAGATTCCAAATGTTAGCTGGCCTCCCCATCACCACCTCATATGGGGAGAGCGCAGTCCTAGTCTGTGAGGTTGTTCGCATCGAGAGTAACACTCTCGGTAAGGCGTCCGGCCATTTCAAATTGGTGCCGGCACACGTCTTAGTGAGCTTGTTCTTCAAGTTTCCATTGTGCCTCTCTACCAATCCAGCAATCTGAGCATGTCTGGCCGAAAGGGGCCATTTATCGATCTGTAATCCCGCACATATCTGTAGAATTACAGCGGCGATAAAATGTGCACCATTGTCTGACCAGATGACCTTGGCAAACCAAACCTAGGAAAATATTCCTTAAGCATGGCTTTCACCGCTGTCATTGCTGTTGCATCTTTTACAGGAAAGGCTTTAACCCATTTACTAAAAGCGCAAATAACAACCAGGACGTATTTCAAATTGTTGCAATGCTCCATTTCAATAAAGTCAAAGTGAATTACTTCGAAAGGGACAGAAGGTGGACCAAAACTACCCCTTGGTGTCGATGTGCCCTTCCCCATATTGTGCTGTAGACAGACCATGCAACTCTGGATAAAACGCTCAGCAGTTTTCGGGATGTTAATATTTACCCAGACAGTTTCTAACATTTTGCACATTTTCTTAGCGCATATGTGAGTGGGACCATGAGCCATTGAAACCACCATAGTGATGTACGCGTCTGGCAGCATCCATTTTCCTTACAAGATATCCACCCAACACCCATCATCATCCAACCTCGCCAAGCCCTCAGCCCATTGCTTAGTTTCTTCTAGAGTGGCATCGGCTGGGATATTCTTTATAGAATCAATTCCTTCATCTATGGTACAGCACAATGTCTTCCCTTGTACTGTACATATCTGAATAGAGATCAGTAGCAGTCTGTTTGGCTATCTGTTCAGAGAAAGCATTCCCTTTTCTTACATCATTATGATTTTCTGATGTGCTGTGCACTTCATGATTGCTAGCTGAGTGGGAAGTGCAAGCACTGAGAGTAGCTGAACTATCAAGGTGCCATATTGGATCTTCGTTCCATGTGAGGTCAAGAAACCTTGTTCTGTCCAAAGTCTACCGAAGTTGTGAACTACCCCAAAAGCATACTGACTATCAGTATATATGTTTACCCTAAGCCCTTCGGAAAGTTCACAAGCTCGAGTCAATGCAATAACCTCTGAGGCCTGCCCGGAGTTATGAGAAATTCTTTTGGTTTCCACAATCGTGCTTAGTGTAGTGATGGCATAAGCAGCAGTGGATGTACCATGCGGAAGTTTGAAACAGGAGCCATCACAAAACAGCTCCCCTTGTGGATCGTTCAAAGGTGTATCTTTCAAATCAATCCTGCCTTTAGTTTCTTGTTCTGTGGTATAAAGGCAGTTATGTGACATTTCGTCACTGCAAGCAGTATCTTGTGGGAGAGGTAATAATTCAGCCGGATTCAGTAAACAACACCTCTTAATATTAATATGCGGTACAAACAAGATCAATTTGTGTCTTGTTAATCGTGCGGAAGTGAGATGTTGTGTTTGCGTTCTATTTAATAGAACGTCTACAGAGTGAGGTACAAACAAGGTTAAAGCATGGCCTAGGACCATACCCTGGCTCTGTTTTACAGACGCAGCAGCAGCAGCGACAGCTCTCAGACATCTCAGCAAAGCGCATGCAACAGGATAAAGGGTGTAGGAAAAGTAACTTCACGGCCAATTCTTCCCCCCACGTTCCTACGTTAACACAGCCAAAGCACATCCATCACATTCACGCACATACAACTCGAAGGCCATTTCATAATTTGATGTGGCCAAAACTGGTGCTGAACACAATGCAGTCTTGAGCAGATCAAAAGCTTTCTGGTGTTCCAAGTTCCATGGCAATGGCAAAGAAATGCCCTTCTTTGTCAAAGTCAACATTGGTTTGATCACTAGCGAAAAGTTTGGGATCCACTGCCTACAGTAAGAAGCCATTCCTATCAAGGCTCTGACTTTCTTCTGTGTATTTGGGACAGACATGCCAGAAATGATTTTAATCCATTGAGGCGTCAATCTTCTTCCGTCCTTTGCAGGAGATAGCCTAAATAGGCGAACTCCTGTCAACAATATTGAAGCTTTTTCAGTGAAGCACCATGCTTTGCTAGGCGAATGAGCAACAATACAGTGCCCTCCTTGCAAGCACTTTCTGAATCTGCAGCTAAAAGAAGGTTGTCAACATACTGAAGCAATTTACAAGTAGCAGGCAACTCGAGTGTATCAAGCTGTTCTTTCAAAGCCCTACTGTAAATGCTCAGACTTTCTGTGTACCCCTGTGGCGCACGGGTGAATGTAAACAAGCATCCCCCGAGGGTGAATGCGAACAGGTATCTTCTATCTTTGTGTATAGGAATGCTAAAGAAAGCATTCTTAAGATCTACGACACTAAAATGAGTAGCAGAAGCTGGGATCATCGTTAAAATCATTGTTACATCAGGCACAATAGGAAATTGTGGAGCAACAATCTTGTTGATAGCGCGTAAATCGATAATAAAATGAAAAGGAATTGCATTATCTCCTTTCTTATACACCGGTAAAATTGGACTAGTGCACAAACTACCTGCAATTTCTTCAATTACCCCACAGTGTACAAAATTGGAAACTATACACTTTAAAGCTTGCTCACCATCAATCGAAATCTTATACTGAGGAATACGTGGCAACTTTATTCCTGGGTTAAAGACTATTTTAATAGGCTCAATTTGTAAAACACCGACATCATTGTCATCAATCGCCCATAAACACTCCGGAACGTCACTAAATTCTAGTGGCAAAGGTCTAGTCAGAAACTGTGAGGCAGAAAATTGCTGTGGTGAAATCGTCAAACGCACTCCATCCGAAGAACAATGAATTACCACATTAAATTCCTTCAACAGATTCAATCCCAACAAATTCTCACCACAGTTTGATGTCAAAAGAAATGGACAATGATCCATGAATGGACCCAGTGAAATCGGTTCCGGCAAAGAAACCGGACTAACCACTGGCGTACCAGAAAACCCTACAGAAACATTGGTTTGCCCTGAGAGTGGAATGTCTGTAACCCGTGAATGGTCAATGGAACATTTCTGTGCTCCTGTATCTATCAAAAATAGCTGTTTCCTATTTCCCACTATCATCTCAACGTAGGGACCTTTTCTGATTAACGGGAATAGACGTAGGTTCCAAACCCTGCTTTGGGCAATCCTAGCAAAACAATATATCATCAAAGGGAAGGTCTTCAGAGAGATAAACAGTAGAAGGATGATCAAAAGTTTTTCTATTATCCATACTCAGTGACTGAGTGTCTTGCGCAAAAGACTGTGAATTCTGAGAAAACTGGCTTCTACGAGGACGCCCTGCCCCAGGGCGTCCTCTGCATCATCTACCCATGATACCAAATGTGTTATTCAACCTCTGCTAGAGGATCGGGCATTGTGCTCGCCAGTGACCCTCTTGTCTGCAATAAGCACATTGGTTCACATGTACAGGATCCAATGGCACATTACCTTGTGGAACATACTGTCCCCTAAACTGTGTACTACCCCCTCTAGGACCTCTAAAAGTCTGTTGCAACAAAACCTTAGTTTTCAATTCTTCCTTTGTCTTCTCAATTCTTTCGTTCTCATTATTGACTCGGTTTTGTTAATACTGAGCCATATGCAACACTTCAGACTGAGACTCTCAGAAGTCATAATTTGCAACTGGATGTCAGGTAACAATCCACACACAAATCTGTCTACAAATATTCGTTTTCCAGACTCTGTGCTTAAATCTTGTCCACTGAAATCTGAAAATACTTGTTCAACCCGATTAAAGAATTCGGTAGCACCCTCAGACTTTCCTTGGATACAAGCAGTAAGTTTGTCCCAAACAATCCTTCTATCAGGAATTAAGGCTTTCAATTTCATCACTATTTTATAAGGCAAAGTCAGTATTACCTGCGGTGGTCTCTAACCAGCTGGTCTATCTCTATCTTGTCTAGCCAAATTATCCCATGTGTCACCTAACCCTGGTATATTGTCTACTGTCCTAATCTGTTTCCACAAATCTGCAGGTAGGAGCACAGGAAATAGCAAATCTATGTCACCCAAAGTGAATACTGACGACTGCAAGACAGAGTCTATCTCTTTATAGAACCCTGTCGGATTCTTCCTAATATCTGGGATGGATTGTCTGATGGTATTCACCTCCTGGCTTGAGAACGGGAAGTGAACAAACTTTGATACATAATGAGCATCAATGTCATAGGCGGCTACACCTGTAGCGGCATTAGCCGGAACCTCAACTTTAGGGACAAATGTCAGAGGAACCTCTCTCATAGTCAACTGAGAAGTAGGCAACTCCGAACGCTTACTGAGTAACAGAGCTAAATCGAGCGCTAAAGCAGCTGAAGGAGTATCAGGCGAAAAAGCTCTCTTATAGATATTCAATAATTCTGTGGGACAACAAATCTTTCTTTTTATATATTCATCCTGCAGGTATTCTACCATAACCTGTATCACTTTCTTCTGCATTTCTGGCGTATACTGACTATACGTGTCATGTACTTCTATGGGAGATATCGACATGTCTGAAATCCATCTAAGTGCATCTCTCGTGCAAATTTGCGTTTCTTCACTCATCGACATACTATGAGGAAGGAACCGTTTCTGTACAAAAATAGCGCCCAAACTATCACCATCTATTTCCTCATTCCGTAACTTTTCTAACTCCCTTTTATACTCAAAAACCCTCGCGACGTGCTCATATACTTTCACCGCAGTATCTCTTGAATAAGCTAAAACATTCAGATCCCTCAACCCTTGTGGGAGATCTACATCATTCCGTCTGTTCCACATAACAGATAAATGAATTCCCAGTCCTTCAATAAAAACATTTTTCTCAGGAAAACTTTCTAGATTAGAGAGTCTAGCAAGAACATCAGATTGTTCACCTTTCTCCATGCACTGTCTAGCCCATGCATTCAGATCTCGCTTTCTTTCTTTAGACACTGTATTACGAGTTACAATCTTTGATTCCACTCCCTTATCAATTATACGCGGAACAGAACCACGTGGGAGAGAAAGAGTAGACAAATCTTGTACAATAGGGAACGAAGGTGCTATTACTGGTGGAAGAGACAAATCTACCAAACCTATGGCAGTCGGCAAAGGTGGAGGTACAGGTGGAGGAGCAACAATAGGAGGAGGAGCAATAACTGGAGGAAGAGGAGCAACAGGAGAAACGATGGGAGGAGCAGGAATTGCTACAGGAGGAGGAACAACAGCAGGAAGAGGTAAAGCAACAGGAATATGTACATACAGAGGTGGCGCAGTGGCACCAGGCCTTCGTTCATTTAGAAGCTTGTCAATTAATTCATCTGATGCATGAATATCTTTAGTTGAAAAGCCCTGTCCATGTTCCTAACTGACTCTGACTGTTTTTGTTGATCATACAATAACGCTTTCTCGGCATTTGAAATATTTCGGCGCGCATGTTTCTCTCTACTGTTAATTTGATGCATAGCTTCTTTTTTCCAATTTTGCAATATATCAAATGCTGCAGGTCTAGCTTTTTTCTTTAACAATATAGATTCTAAAAATTCTATGCGAGAAATCTCAAAGCTACCATGGATTGATTGGCCACTGAAGTTCGGAAGCATGTCGAGTTTGTCTGTGCCAAATATCATTAAACACTATACTACCAATGCCGTACTTACAGTACATAGTATATGCTGGTGACCACTCCTGTGGTGCCGGACGGCCAAATTCCAAAGATGTCTGTCTCTGCGGAATAATGCCCTGAAACAGGCAGACAATTTCTCAGGCATGTCAGATTTCGGGTGTTACCTGGTCAATAATTGTGCTTGCGAGGACAATGCGCCAAATCAAATATCAGCATACTTAGGAATCGGGGCACGACTCACCTGATCAAAGGACTAAGGGAGGTCCGATCGGATTACTAAGGACAACAAAGGACCCTTGTGGTTGGTAATTTTGGCAAAACTGCCCGCCTCGATATATGGACCCTCGTCAAGATGCCGTCTCGGACCTCGAGCTCACCGTCCAGGGATCGGGTTGTGCAGTACTGTTGAGGTGTCGCATCTCATCCAAGAAGGGGCCCCGTTTCTCACCGTCTGATCCCAGTCCGATAGCCGAGTCAACACTTCAACGAGATGGCATCAATCTTGAGGGTCCATATTCAGACTCCATCTGTAAAAACAAGGAAATATCGAGGCTGAGTACCACAAAAGGAAATACACCAAACACGGGCTATAAAGATTCCCAGATCTTTATTCTGCGCATTTATAAAGAAACACAGATAGCTATCTGGCTCTCAACACCCCGCAATGAGTACCAGACCGTCAAAGAGAGGAGAGAGAGTGCTGAACATCTAAACATTTGGGTTTTTATACAGTTTTGGCAATATTGTCCAGACCCTCTACATGTTAATAATCTATGGTCTAGAGTTTGTGCCGAGTTCACATACAGCTTATACAATAATATGCAAAAGGATTACATGAGTTTGCATTTCCATCAAGTTACAATGGCGATGTATATTCTTGGATCCCGCAGTAAGCCTTAGTCTATATCCCTTCACAATGTAGTTCAGCTGTTACGCTCACCTGGTATCCACGGGGATGCCACCCAGCCCTGGTTGGATGATTTGCACTCTCGAGCCCTCTCCCAGTCCCTTGGTAAGGCCTCTGGTTAAAGATGGGTCTGCAATATTGGAGAGCTAGATTCAATACCAGATTGTCTTTATGTTTTCTCACCTCCCTTGGCCTCAACTCCTTCCTCACCCTTGTGCCCTCTCCTCACCTTAAAATTGTAGAAGGTGGATTCTCCGTCCTGCTCCTCGTGGCAGGGGCGCGTAGATGTGGGGGGGCGAACAGCGACCAAGTTACTTCACTGGTGCAAGCCCCCCCTGTGGGAATCCAGGCCTGCTGCGACTCCGTAGGTCTGCTGCTTTACAGTCTTTATATGCAGTTCTTATGTTCCTCTTAGTTCGAATAATAATGTCTTGCTTCTTTCCTTTTAGGTTTGGAAAGGTATTTTGGAGTTGTCATGCAGCTTGAAGATAAGCATGGGCCGGTAGGCGAAAGCGCAGTGTGCGCGATGCTGTCCGGTGAGTAATGCATGATGCACGGCGCTGTTTCACCTTTTATATTGCTAACCTGTGTCTTTTCTCTCCTTGCACGTTGCGATGTTCCTCACTGAGCGCTGTAATGTTCCAGCAATGATACTGACCAGGAGATGACTACCCAGGTAAGAATTGTGTGGCTTTCTTCATTCGGAAGGAAACGTGAGCAAACGCTTACTAATGCTGTCTTTCTTTCTCCTCTTTCCAGGTTATGGTATTCCAGGATGCATGCGTTGCCGGATGATGGAGTTCGTACCTTCAGATGAGTGGAACTGAAGTCGACGATGGATTGAAGACAGTATACTGTTCCAGGTAAATTTCGTAGTGTTCTTTCTCTCTCTGCACGTCCTTGGTTTCAGGTAAACTGGCATCAAAGAACTGGACACGGTGAGCATTACGCTGCCCACAGCAGAATAACGCAAAGCATGTTCTGCTGTTTGGGTGTGGTTTAAATAGTCTCAGGTAAAGTAGTCCAGTTAAAATAGCCCCAGGCCTGCCACGCCCAAAGTAGTCCAGGTAAAGTAGTCCCAGGCCTGCCACACCCAAAAGACTAGACCACATAGCTCAGTTCCTTGTAACTGAGCTATGTGTGTGCCTCCATGTTGGATGAACCCCCCCCAAGTTAAATAGTCCCAAGTAAATAGTCCCATTCTAATGTTGGTCTTCATGATGGTTATGAGCCTGGCGCCAGAGGCGCCAGGACTGACTCCAAGAGAGCCTTGGATGAGATTTTAAGGCCGTTGACCTGGCACTAACTGGAAGGCTGACTTGACAGTGAGGGCCAAGGGCAAGGGCCATGACATCAGCCTGTGTCCACGCTTGGCGTTTGCACATCATTGTCGCTGAAGTGTATTCGCGGATGAGGCTTGTTAGCGTTGACAATACTGGGACAACAGTTCATACACAGTACAAGGTCTCATTACCTAGTCTAAACAGTCGGCCCTCGGACAGTCTAACCATTAACAGAACTCAAAGGTCGGGAAGCTTGGTTGCAAGTTAGAAACACAGTCCACCATTTTAGAACAGAGAATCATACGAACAGAAATCAAAATGGTGAATGATTCTAAAATGGTGGCGAAGTCGATACAAAATCGGAACGTTGCAATGTGGTTTTCTTCATAGAGCGACTAGGGTTAGGCCAATATAAATCAAAAGGCGGTACTAATATGATTTCCGTTTAACAAAATAATGGGGTTCTGAATATGCATCTCTCCGAATTTTTTTTAGAATCAAAATATGTTAGTATTTGGAGATGTGTCCGGCAAACGATGTGTCTGGATTTAACGATATGTGCCCGGGGCACACGCATCCTCTTTATGCCTGCAAAAAGTAGCTAGCCTGCATTAAGTGCTGCTCTGAACTGGTATTCACTCCAAACCTCCTTCTTGTGTTCGTGTGCGTGAAGTACACTAGCAGTGCTGTGCAGTGCTGTAACCCTGCATAGCCCCCAATGTGTAATTTTACAGCATTGTAGGTCACTGCATTCATGGTGTGCGCTCTGCTAGATGCCAAACGGACGCTTCAGGGTGCTAAACACAATCCCCTCACTTTAAACTGCAGATATACAAAAGGCAAAGGTTTTGGCACTCTGAAAAAGTTACCATAATGAATCCAGAATACACAATAAAGACAGGAGAATAACTGCGCCCAACGTCTCTTTGAAAGTTTACATTGTAGGTGGTGCTTTCGTATTAGTGAAAATGCTGGTTACCAGCAGTAACATCAATAATCCGATTCCTGATTGCCCATGCCAATCAAAAGCAATCAAGGCCTGGACCTCCTACTCCTCCCTGTAATAGACGATCACCATCTTCACGTTTAGGACGTCTTGGCGATAAAGGGAGAGAAAGAGGGAGAACACAGTCTAAACCCACGACACCCACAATTCTTTTCAAATGCAACTCGTTAACAGTACCTGTCAACGTGCTGCATTAATTATGCTTTTGTATTTGGTCTGAGGGAGTTTAGATGTGGCTGCAATGTCAGCCAAGTCCAAACGTCCCTCGCGCCAAATCGCCCGCGCCAGAAAGACTCCTACGCCAAAATGGGTGCACTAAATAGGGCGCTGCGGTGAAGTGGTTGCGCCGAAACGGCCCGCGCTGAAACGGCAGCGCCAAAAGGGGGTCTACCGGATATAAGCATCAGAAATACGATTACAGTGAGTAATGTATGTCATTATTGACCACAACAGCACCAACTTTGTCTCCTAGTTTTATTATAATTTCTTGGTTTGGAGTTTTCCTATTGCCTTTCTCTCTTGAGGGTAAGGTTTGTTTAATTATCTGTTGCTTTTTAACATGTCGGATCATACATATTTTCTGATGCAGTCAATGTAAGTGTCAAGTTTCAGACTAGAGCCTGTCAAAGAAACAGCAACCCAAACAACGAAAGATAAAAATAATCCAAAAGGCCAAATAATCACTGCACCTCTTTTCAAGGGAAAACAAGGTTTTTTACATGCAAAAAGGTCTCAGACTGTCCAGTAGAACCAAACTGACACAGAACTCATCAAACATCAAGAAATCACAGATTATACAGTGAAAAACTACAACATCTGAATACGTAAGTTACAATGTTATCCCATCACCCTACTTTTCTACCACCTATAGAACATGCTAATATCCCCCTATATTCCCTTGACCGTTTGGCTACTCCTTAGCTAAACCCATTCCCCTTGACATGTAGCCCACTACATCATCACTACCAAATCTAGGTATGAGATTGGTCACTTCCACTTATTGATACACTAATAAATCGAGACATCACGTGATGTGCACTGCTCTGATCCTGACATGTTCAAAGTAAACTGGCGAGGCCAACTCTGCTTTGATAAGACAATAGGCATTCTCATTATACCAGACACTGCAGTGCACACAAGCTGTACCTCAGACTTTGTACTAAATGTATTGGCATCATGTCTGCTCCTCCTATCCCAAAAAACAGAACATTCCAGACAGGCCCCCCCCCCCCTTATCTTACCAGGTGCCCAATAATGACCCGACCAGGGAACCGTTCGTGAGTCTGAATTTCAGGGGTTTATTGTTTTTGTTATTGGTTTTTGTTATACGTGTGATTGTAATTCAAATGGTGTGACCGCTCTTGGGTGGGGACAGTAGTGCTATAAATCTTCGCCTGGCCCATTGGCATCACAGAACCTTATGCCCTATTCTCATGAATCTGTCCTTCATAGGGTACATCCCTTCCTGCTCTTCTTTCAACTAACATTTCGTCTCCACCACATTCAGACCATGCAGCTGGATACAATTAGCACTTTTCTGCGCAACATGGGTGCCTCTGACCTCGACTTCTCTCCTGGGGAACAGAAAAGGTATTTGTTTTGGGCCTGAGCTAAACAAAACTGCAGCTCCACATCAAGGCCTACCCTCTATTCTGTTCATTGTGTTTTAGGCCTTAACTTCCAATGTGGTGACACTTTTGCCATGTTACACGCTGACCTCGCTCCTACCACGATACCTTTCTGACTAAATATGCCACCTATTCGGGCACTCGTCTAACTTCACACTGAAAACATAACTTTGCATATTACTTCTGAACACACGGCCTATACTGCACTGCCCTATCTATAACCTGTTCAACATTAATAAATGTATTGCTCTGTTTGTGTTGCTCTCGGTGGGTATCCAATATGTGTCAAACCTAACTAAAAACAATACATGCGCATACTGCCCCACACAACTCACTCTGCTCGCATGATGATACGTGCTAATAGGTATTTCTCAACTTGGACCTTTTTGCCTGGCTGGCAGGGGCGTTGCTAGGGGGGGGCTAAAGGGGCTATAGCCCCTGATCTTTTGGTTGTAGCCCCGGATAGAATCTCAGGAGCTACAGCCAAAAGACTAGCTAGCCCCCAGTCCCAACAGTTCTGACATCAACTTAGCCCCGGGTCTTTTCCAGACCTAGCAACTCCCCTGCTGGCTGGGACGCTGCATGCACATCCCAGCAAGCCACAAGGGGGCGTCCAGCTTGAGCATGTTTGTGCTGTTATGATCTGGGGCAGCCCTCTTTTCATTCTTCTTCATGTGGAGATCATTTGTGAGATATGTGCACCATCTGTAGTCTTCAGTTGTCCCGCAAAGGTCAATTTTGGATTCTAACCACATGAACGTAGACATCTAAGGATGCAATTGTTGATGTCTTATGTGCCCACCCACTAGGGGGTTTGAACAGTTGTGTTCCAGATCTCATGGTGTGAAATGTGTTGCAAGGACGTATGACAAAACACAACCAGAAACATTTGTAAATATTTTAAAAAGAAAGATTTATTTTGGCACTGCACATCAAAAAAGATGGTCAGAGTACAGGAGATTTCCTCACAAGCCAGATATCAAATTAGCAAAAATCCGGACGACTACTCTCTGCTTCCCTGTGGTTTGGAGTGCCAATTAATTCCATATTTATGTATGATACAATGGAATACAAAATGAAGAATGTCCAGTTTCCCTTCTGGGTGTAACGATGAGTCCTGGCCTGAAGGAAACTGCTTGGTGGGAAGGGACCTTGGGTTTCTCCTTCCGGCAACAGAGATCCCCACATATCGCTCCATCTGCTCAGGGTGGACAGAGATGACACACAAGAAAACCAGTTGAGCAAGTTTACGAGTGGGTGATGCATCTGGCTATAAGACATGGCATTATTCGACTGCATTATCTATAGTAGTCTCTAACGGTCTCTCCCCAGCGTCATTGACAGCTGCTGGGCTCACGATGAAAGGATTCGCCAAAAGCGGGATCTCTACTACCCCTGCAGCCCTGATTTGAGAACCATCTTTCAAATGGTTTATACACGTCTGTTGAATCTTAAGACTATGATGTAGCAAAGTCTCGGAGCATGGTCAACTGCTAAGGTGCTTCCTTGTCGCAGGGGGTTAATCCTGTCAATGCCATCCCACCCTACATTCATGCTCTCCTGCTCGCTTTACTTGAGTCGACTATTTGCATTTGCCTTTTGTATTTGCAATGTTTCGCCTTTTGATAGCATTTGCACCTTTATCGCGTGTCTTTAGCGCACTCTAGTGTCGAGTGCTAGTGGTTGCACTGTTGAATGAGGTGCGCATGTATTTTATTTCAGCGAAAGTTAATTGAGTGGTTGTTTGTATGCACAGTTTAGTGGACTAAGTCCTCACGTACTAGTCCGCTTGCCATTATCAAGGTGAACATTTTTGTTTATTCTCAGTACGAATTAGTTTATGTCTCTTCATTAAAATGCATGTAGTAATGTTTTCTATTAAAACGGGTTCATTTTCCATTGATTGAAGTTTCGACTTATATCCATGCTACGCATGTTAGACATATTATGTATTCAAGGGATTTGCTATGCTACACTGCATCTCTGCTGCTCACCCAGGCCTCTTACCTCTGACCGTTTGTTGACGAGCCTCCCTGCTCTTCACCATAAACTCATTCTTTCTGGCACTCCTTTGAAACAGCTTGTCGTTGAATGTTGTCTTACAGCCTGGCGCTTTCTTGCAGGGAAATGTAACCTCTACTTCTTCCTGTTCCCTGCTTCCATGGATTCAGTGCGTTGGTCTTGTACTTTCTGATTCTTCCCTCGTTCATTCCCCTTTCCCCCCTTCTCTTCCACATCTTCACCGATGTATTCTATGGGGTTAACGTGGGATTGGGCTTCTCCCAACAGCCTTTGTGTTCGCCTCCCCCAATGGCTTATGTATCTTCTTCACAATTTTAGCTCTTTCTCGTTCCCAGTACTGTGCTTTCTCTACTTTCTTAGTCTCTCACTTGATCTTTTCTCCTCCGACCACTCTCCTCATTCCTTATCATTGCTCTTCTATTGTTGCACCTCCCCTACTGCAAGATTCTGTCACCGCAGCATTTCCTGTGCCGCAAACTGCCTCTGCCCCCTCAGGTCCACATCATCCCCTCCCCCTCCACTTCCTCTACTCTCTCAGTTCTAGCTGCACCTTCACCTTCTGGACCATCACCTTGCCCTTCTCTCATTCTCGCCTCCAAAGTCTGCAATTTCATTTCTCTCCTGTCCTTGAATCTTCACCCCTGTCTTCTCCTCTTCCACCTCCTGCACCTTCAGACATCTTCTTACACCTTTTATCTCTTGCACCTTCAGCTCTCCTCACATTTCTTCCTTCCCCGGGAACCTTCAGTCTTGCTGCACCTCCACTTTATGCACTTCCATTCTCTCTGTGTTCCCTGTCTGCTACTCCAATCATCTACAATCACTCCTCTCCCTCACATGCTTTTATAGGATGTATAACCCTCCCTCTGAGCTGGCCCCTGCTCCATAGGCTGTACCCATGGCAGGTGATTGTTCTGGGATTGGTTGGCAGTGAAGCATCTGGTGTTTTCACACTCCTGCTGTCTGTCCTTCCTGTCCCCCCCCCCATGGGCTGAGCCTTAAATAGGACGGTGCACCGGCTTGGAGTCTTTATTCCCACACATGCCCATTAGGGTACATTTATGAGGCATTACAGAGAGTGAGGGGGTGATTATGGATGCCGCAACTGTATCTTGGCTCCTCATTTGCATCCATTGTGTTATTCTTGTTTTCCTAGTCCTTCCTTATTGATGTGCTTGGTTCTTCCAAGAAGCAGGCTGCAAAGCGTGTATCCTGCGTATCTAGGTGAGATTTAAGGGCTAGCACAGGAAGTTGTATCTCCTGCCACTAGACCCAGGTGCTGTTGGAGGGGACAGGGGAACCTCTCCATTCTGTTCCCAGATTTCAATCATGTTTCAGGTGGTGAATCCAGAGCCTCAGTGTAGCCCTCCAAAAGCTCCCAAGCAAAAGCACACAGACACACTGACACACACACAGACTCACTCTCTCTCTCTCTTTCTCACACACACACAAACTCACACCCACACTAGGGGGCAGGAAAGGATTTTGTCACATAACACTGCCCCTCCTTCAGGATCCCCCTGGAGGTTTTTGTCAGTGACTCATCTGCGGCCAATTATCGGTTTTGCTTCTCCCCTTCTTTTCCTGAGAAGACAACTTGGAGCCATTCCGAACCATCCCCAGCAGTTGGCCCTCCTTCTCTGTACCAGTCAAAGAAAGGTTCCTGTGGATTGGGTGATGGGGATTGCTCTAATCCTGAGTGGTCAAACCAGGACATACCAAACAATCAAGCTACCCTTTTCTCTCCTTCTCTCACCAAGCCTCGGTGCTTTGGCCTCGTTCCTTCCTTCTCTCTCTCCTTCCTTCACTTTCACTCCCCTTACCCTGCTTCTACTATGCACCTTCACTGCTGCATTCTCTGGGGTAAACTTACTCAGACCTCTGATGGTTATGTGGGTGTTTCCCCTCCTCTGTGTCTGTCTGTATCTCATCCTACAGTTTTGCTCTATGATTTTTCTACCTCCTTGGTGACTTCATTGATGATGTCATATTCCAACATTTGTGCTTGTTCCTCCTCCTTATTATTCTGTTGCTCCACCTTCTTTGCTCTTACCTTCTGTCACCTCACCATGTCTGTGCCTCATTCTCTTTCTGCTCACTCAGGTCGTTCATCCCTGTGACCTCTTCCAGCTCTCTGTTGTCTGTCCCTGCGCCCCCACTGCACCTCGGATGTCTCCAGACCTCCACATTCCATGGCTTTCCCTTCCTCCCCTCCACCTCATGCACCCACAGCTCTCACCTCTCCCCCTCTTCCTCCTCCACCTTCAGTACTCTTTTCCCCTACTTCACCTACAACACGTTCAGATCTTTCCACTACTGCTCATCCTTCTGACTCTTCTGCTCTCTCTTTACCTCCTCCAGCTCCTGCACCTTCAGATCTCCCCAATGTCATTTCCGTCTGCACCTTCAGTTGTCTCCACACCTCCTCCTTTTATGACACCTCACCATCACCTATCTCTGCAGCTCCTCTCGTGTACCTCCTTCTCTTTCCACCTTGTCTCTCCTCCACCCCAAACACTGCACCTAAGACTTCTCACGCTCCCTCCTGAACGTTTAGAGGTTTCAGAACACACTCTCAGGGCTGGGACATGCAATATTGGTGTCACCTGTGGTGGGTGATTGCTTTGGGCTTTCAATTGGTTGGTCAGTAAGCATTGGGTGTTATTGTTGCTGTTCGTAGATGTCTGTATTGCCACAGAACAAACCTTCAAGTTGATGTTTCGCAATCTTTGATTTTTCCTTGTGTATGTGCATAAGTGTGTATTTGTGGATACTGACCGCGACCACTGGCAGAGCCAGCAACTGAAGCACAGTTTGCCCATGGACTGACGTAGCCATGGGAACCAGCTCCTGATGTTCATTCAATTCAGTAACCTTTCTTCCCCTTCCTTTCTTGCCAATTTTCATGGCTGTGCCCAGGATTCAGGCACAGAAATTATCTCCTGCATGTCTAGGGTTAGATTTAGAGGGCCAGCAGCAGAATTTGCAATACTGTGGCTGTCGCCGGCCCATGGCCCCCAATGTTGTGGGGTGTCATGAGATCACATACCCTCCTGTCCCACATCCCATAGTGAATGGTGAAGCCCATCCACTTGTATCACCCTAAGGGACAGGCAGGTAACATTGTCAGAGTTAGCAATGGTGAGTCCTCACCCATTAGGTTTTATGAGAGGTTGTCTTTTGGTAATGTTGATGTTCCTCAAAATTACGTTGGCTATAGTTATGTTATGTTACATTACTTAACTTAGAAGCTGTGTCAGTGCCCAGCATAGTTGTCTTAAAGCACTGTAGCTTGTCAAAAGTGTGGCATATATTGCTCCTGCCAGGGTTCTCCAGCCAGTCTCCAGACGGTTGTTTGAAGAGGAATAGAAAAGAGAATAGGTGGAGAGCAAGGGTGACGGGTGAAAAGATTTTAGACAAACATAAGAAATTGGTAATCTCCAGAGATGGAATGAAAGAAGGTCTTGGGGCCTCATTCAGAGTTTGCCGGTCCAGAAACAAGGGTACCCGTAAGCTCACTGGCACCCTTGTTTCTGGAGGAGCAAATTCTGAGTCTGCCTGCCGTGGCCCCTGTGCAGGCAGAGGGACTCTATGGGAATGGGGACTTACATTTTACTGGTGTCTGACTTCCCGGGCCGCCGGAGTTGTAATCTCCCGGTGGCACCAGGGAGTCAGGCGCTGGTAAAATACTTGCGGGTCCAGCAGCAACCCGCCGGTAGCAGCAGCAGGATAACTACCGGACCCGCAATGAGGCCCAGTGTTTCAAAGCGGCACAAGGGAAGGGAAAAAGGGAGCAAATACACAATGAAAATGAATACATTGAAAAGAACAGCGCTCTTACTAGGCCTTGTGACATTCAATGCGTGCAAATGCAGTGGTAAAAAAAGGAAAAAAGGGGGTGGTGGTAAGTGCTACTAGGGTCCACTAGTGGAGGAAGTGCCAGAGGGCCCATTGGGGAGGCAACAGGTAAGTGCAAGTGCAGAGACATCCCAGGCGAAGAGGGAGGTCTACCGCCCAAACAGGTAAGGGCAGGGCGGAGGTAAACCACTTGACAGGCGGGTGTGGGCCCAGAGGGTAGTGCAGGGTAGTTGGTTGGGGTGATTAGGCAGACATCCAGGACCCTATTTGACTCTTGAGGGACCAGGCAGCCAATCTAAGTGACAGAGGGGATTGTTAGCAGGGGAGGGGGAGAGGGGAGGAGGAGGAGAAGGGAAAGATTTTGAGTTGTTTGTGGAACTTGAGGTGGTCAGGTTCAAGACAGAGAGAGAGGGAGACTGTTGCATAGGAGGGGGCCAGCTGAGGAGAGAGATCTACCCCTGCTCTCTGCTTGGAGAATCGTTTGATCAGCAGAGAGTTGGAGCATGAAGATTGAAGTGATCTGGAAGGAGAGTATCTAGTAAGAGAGAGTTGCAGGTAGTGTGGTCCCAGGCCCCAGACAACCTTGCGGATGATGCAATGCGTCTTGCATTTCATCCTTGCAACAACTGGGAACCATTGGAGAGAATCTAGAGCTGGAGAGATATGGTCTCAGGGCTTGAGGCCAAGGAGAAGTCTTGCAGCTTATTCTGGATTCGTTGTTGAGGACGGTTGAGGAAGATGCTGTTACAGCAATCTAGCCTGGAGAGGACCAGAGCTCTAGAGACATTGAGCATCTGGCGGAAGGTGAGGAAAGCGAGAATGCCTTTAAGGAGGTGAATTTGAAAGTGGGCCTTTTTGGCAAGGTCCAAGATGTGAGGAGTAAAGGAGAGAGAGGAGTTGACGATGACCCCAAGATTTCTGGTGTCAGTGGAAGGAGAGGGAGGTGAGCCAATAGAAGCCGGACAGAGTGCTGGAGGGAAACGGAGAGTAGGTGTCCTGATAGGAAGGATCTTGGTCTTACTGGTATTAAGACAGAGATCATGATAGGTGCACCAAGACTGAATAGCAGAAAGGCAGCCAGGGATGGTAGAGGAGGAATAGGAGGAGGAAGAGGAGAGCTTGAAGAAGAGTTGTGTGTCATCTGTCTAACACTGGAAATGAGACGAGAAGGCAGAGATCAGGTGAGCAAGAGGTGCAAGGCAGATGTTGAAAAGCCAAGGTGGGAGGATAGAGCCCCGGACAACATCACATGTAGAGAGAGTGGTGGAGTGATGGAGAAGGAGAAGGAGCCCAGGAGCACCTGCAAAGCATGGTCAGTGAGGAAGATGGTCAACCAGTCCAGTGCCCGGTCTGAGAAACCAAGAGTATCTTGGAGCCACTTTATGAGGATAGCATAGTTGACCATGTCAAAGGCAGAAGAGATGTCACAGAGAATGAGAACAGCAGTTAGAGCCAAGATTTGGTAGCAGTTCTTCATGGGTGTTCAGGATAGCAGTTTCTGTGCCTGTGGATGCTCGGAATCCAGATTGATGGTCATGTAAACAACCAGTGAGCTGGGTCAGTTGGGGAAAGACCGATTTCTACAGGAGCTTTTCAAGGAAGAGAGTAGTACAGATAGGAAGGTAGTTGGCCGGACATGAGGGATCGGCACAAGGCTTTTTTTAGGAAGGGGCACACAAGGGAATGCTTGAGAGAAGAAAGGAAAGAGCCAGATGCTAGGGAGTGGTTGCACAAGTCAGCGACATCTGTTTGGATGAGACCTTCATAGAGCGGACTCCTCTAGAGATCTCATCTGTTGTGAAAGGTGAGTGGGTGCGGGTGGAAGAGAGGCAAAGGGAGGCAGGTGGACAGGGGGAGAAAAGGAGGAAGGGGAAGAAGAGAGAGGGGTCAGATTATGACCCATGTTTCAGAGGTGAAATGGGTGTCCAGTGCAGGACAGAGGGCCTGAGAGAGAAGAGGTGAGGTAGAGACTGCAGGTGGATTGTTTAGTTACATGCAGATTTTGAACAGTTTAGCCGTTTTGCTAGAAGCTCCAGAGATATGGGCCTGGATGTGGGCCCTCTTCTTGGAGCAGATAGAGAGACAGTATTGCATTTGGAGTAGGTGACAAGCCAGTTTGTCAGATGTTGAGACCGATGCCGGTAGCATTTCCTCATTTGTACGATCGAGTGCAAATATACAGGGCAAAAGGTGGCATAGATGTGGGTACGCCACCTTTTGCAATGCATATTTGCACTCAACCGTGCAAATGACAAGAATTTGCTAGATGTAGCTGCATAAATTTATGTCTACATGTAAAGGCTCCCCACTGCCAATTTAGGCCCTGTAGCAAAATTAGCTCCTATGTATCATAAATTCTATAAATATGTGCATAGCTCTGTTTTTAGTTGAGCATCTTCAAGTATTTGTTCTCCCACCTTCTTCTCTGAGTCATGAGAGGTCCTCTTTCAGTACTATCATTGAGAAATACTGCAGAATGTGACCATCCTGTATGTAGTGGTGACCTGCCAGACTTTCTGTTTTGCGATGTGATATGGTGTAGCTTCATTTTATCATGCAGCTCCTGGCAAGTCTCATCTGCATATGTTCATTGTAGTCATATATTGCAATGGTTGAGGTAATCAATATTAAGTGATTTTAGGTATGTCCCAAAGCACTAAAAACATGGATTTTCATCATAACCTCCACATGTTTTCACCCTTCTGCCAACAGTACTGTACTACTCTCCAAAAAAAACACTGCTGACTTCCACACATTGTGAAGTGCTCCACTGCTCAAGATCTATGTTTGTACTATAAACAATTAAATAAAATAATAAAATAAAGACAAATCAAGTTCCTGATAACGGGGTGACGAAAGAAGAAGGTGGGTTATAGTATAGATGTAACATCAAATGTAAAAAATGTGTAGGAAAGGTTACACATAGAGGGGAGATACTAGAGAGGCTTGGTAAGTGAAATGGTGAGAGTAAAGACTGTGTAGACAATCTAAGGGGATAATGTGTCAAAAGAAGATGTGACAGGTGTTGTAGAGGAGAGGAGAATGGGAGGAAGGAACAAAGTAGCTCAGAGGTGTTAAGGAGGCCAGATGTCAGATGTCAGAAAGTTTTAATATAGAAACGGATGGTTGGTATGAAGGGGGTCCGATGGATGGATACTACAGGTAAGAGATTAAAGCATAAAGCATAGACAAAAGAGTAAGCAACATGAGACAGTATACAAAAAATGCAGTTAGATGGACTAAATGATATCACATAGAAGTAAGGGGTATTCATAAATGGAATGAAAATGTGAATGAAAAAGAAATGCTAAATAACACTTATGAAAAGTGACCTTGCACAAGCCTGTGCCTGGGCTAAAGGCATTCAATAAAACTATAGCATCTATCTGGAAGTCATCTAGGGTCAAGTCAAGCTGCCTTGACATTATATTCCCTAGAAAGCACACACCTTCTGCAGAACCTTTAACAGTTCTATATTTATTTTTTACGGTTCATAGAAAATGGCATGCGGTAGTTCCACCAAGACTGTCAAAAATCAAATGGATGACAAATGTGAATAGAGCATTGACCCACAAACTTTGCACAGTAAAGCAAAGTGCTAGAGGGAATGCCTACATGTAATGAGCCCAATGCATTGCAAAGCCTGAATGCAAACTGGAATCTGTCTCCTCGCTACCAGTGTGCAAAGTTGTGCTTGTGTGGTATGTATATTTGATATGATTTTACACAAGGAATGCTGACCAGATGTCACCTACCTGGTCTCCAAGACTCACTCTTTTGTGATGCAGGACCGATGCCTCCCTAGTGGGTATGCATGGGAAGGACTCAACTTGTAGTGCACTTTTTTGGGAACCCTACACCCACCCTCAACCCCTCTTCATCCAATGGACTCCCCGACACCGAGAACTTTTTCCTGGTCACCAAATCAGACTCCGAAGTGCAGTCTGCCTTTTCTGGCACATTGGAGTAAGGAGGCTGATGAGGTTTTCATTTTTGGTTACAAACTTGTATTGATTAAGGTAACAAACCTATCTCTCCTGACTTCTAGAGGGGGGGGGGGGCTTCCTGCCTAAACCTAGAATCACTCGATTGCTCGTCAGGATCTAAGTCAACCAAAAATCTATAAACCATCCTCTGTCCCGAATCAACTACTCTATCCCTGCCACTACAACAGTAAATAATACAATGTTCAATAATGTTCCTCTTTAAACACCAGAAGAATTACTCCTTTGTCCAGGTGACGTATTCCACTCTCCGGTTGCTTCAACAGCAGTCTCTTGCAATAGGGTCTGATTTACCAATTGTCTCAGGATGAGGAGAAAGACTCCCTTCACCTGGTCTGCTTGGAAAAGTTCCTTAAACTGGTTCTTACCACTTCTTCTCATAAGCCCTACAAAGTTGCTTTAGTTCTTTCCATGAGCTTTTAAACAACAATGTCACCCTTTTCCTGGTTGTTAATGCTTCATCAACTAAATTACTTGTATCCATTTCTTTACTGGTATCACTACTGTGACGCAGGAGATTACTCCCCAGTACTTCTTGACTTTTGTTTCTCTGGGTATTACTAATGTGACAATGGAGACTACTCCCTGGTGCCTCTTGACTCTTGGTTCGCTGGGTCTCGCTACTATGATGAGGGAGATTACTCCAGAGTGTTTCTTGATTCTTCCCTACACACCGTTACCGGGTCTACTGTGGCCCCCATGACCCTTCTCTTGGAGTAACCACATCGACAGCCCTTCATGGGGTCTCATACTCTGCTGCTCAGCTTGGCTGCTGCTTCTTCTGCTTATCCCCTGTCCAGGGCTCTGTGCTGGGTCTGCTGAGTGCTTGGTCCTTCAGTTCTGGTGGACCAAACGGACCACCTCAGTGAAGTCATGCAACTGATGACCCTCTTCCAACTGCTGGTTGCCTCAACACTCCAGGCTCCTTCAAAGTGCCCTGCCAACCTCAATGTGGCATCCTCTTTACTGAGGACTAACCTCTGCAGCTTGTCTTGGTGCTCTGGCGTACTCCTTTCTCTAATTCTTTCTCTCTCTTTATATTCTGAAGCTGGTTTCCTCCCCAGAGGACGGTCCAAGTATTTCATTGATTGCATTGTAGTGATCTTCAGGCCTTCTTGGGGCTTCTTCTTCTCAGTATGGTCTAGCTTTAACCAGGGAGTAATTGGCATCACTCATTTCATCTTCTTCTTTCCAGTACTATTACACTGTACATCTGAGACATTAGTACATTTACAATAACACACAGTAGTATCCTCTAGGGAGGAAAGAGGAGGAGTCAACAATGGTAAGATTACTTGGGGCAAGGGTTTAGGGAGGTCTTTAACCAGATGGGAGCCCTTGTCCCTATGGGGGGAGTCTCTGTGTATGTAGTCCTCCCTCGTTTTACCACACCTAGGGGGATTATTTGATAGCAGCCTCTCCTCCACAGCCTCATAGGGAAGGGCACCCCCCTGGGGAGAAGGGACAATACCTGGTAAACCATCACACTTGGTATAGAACACCTTACAGCACTTACTGAGCTTGATGCTTAATTATACTCGTCTGTGGGTGTACACCACCATGCTGTAATAGATAGCAAACTATACGAGGTAAATTTGCGAATAAAGAGGCATTCCTGGATTCTGTTCATGGTATAAAGGCACAAAAGGAGGGGAACCTGGATAAACCAAAATGACAAGGGAATACCAGGGAATGATAATGCTGGGCTACACAAGGCCCCTTTTTATAGGAGAGTGATGAATCACAATTGTTTGAGGTATGCATGTCAATACAGCCTACACATGTTGAACACAAAAGAAAGGGTTGGTCAAACAATCACTCTTTTCTTGAAAACAGTTTTTGATACTTCTCGTTTAATAAAATAGTAAAATACATCTTAGGACCGCCAGTGTAAAATGAAAACTTGCAATACAAACGCAACTAGTACACAAGTGTGACAGTTACAGTCAAAGTAAACAAAATACAAATGACAAACAAAATTAATACAGATGTGTACATTCTGTGAATTTTGTACAGAGCATGAAACATTTTCATTTTAGTAAAGCTCATTTATTATCTTGTATTGTACATCACACAACTGCAACATATTTCAGACCTTGGTTGGCAGGGACATTTTCAGGGGGGCGAAGTCACCCATATTGATGTCTGAAAAAATCAGAGAGTAGGAATAAAAAAAAATGTATGGTAATAAAGAAGACTGATCCATGATAAGTATTTAGGATAAAATGGACCTTTTGACTAACCATTTCTTTTGTGGTTAATAAGTGCAAGCTTTACTGACATGCCATACCTCAACAAAATGTGATTCGTTTTACATCCCTTTGACAATGGCCTTATGTGTCCCACTACTAAGGTGCTACAGTGTTCTAACATATAAAGCGCAATTATGTTCATAGCTTACTGGGATGACTACAGCAATGTAGAATTGGTACATCAAACATTAGGTCCACTTCAGCTTCACATTCTGCTGGATAGGAATCGCTAACCTGAATGATGCAACTTTGTATATTTCAAGATGCTAGATGCTGCAGAATCCTAATGTAGTACTGTGCTCTTTGCAGCATGTTCAAATATGATTCCATATGAGTATGTTGCCGCAATTTGACTTACAATAGTGTGCGTGAGAACAATATTAGCACAATGCAATCCACCTCTTAGACAACACATGCCACTGACGGATCTCACATGACATGGGGGCCATCCTTATGACAATCAAACCATTAGCACCTAGCAGAGAGGTTTCAGACCATCTCCAATGGTTGCTGCCTTTTAGTGCTTCCATTGAGCCAACATCTTATTTTATATATAGTTTTATTTGCGCACCATTTTAGTTCATAACATTTAACGTTTAACTTATTGGACATCTTAAATGGGTAGTTCGGACAGAAATTGTATTGGCCCAGCCTATCGGGCATGTATTTTAGAGCACACATCGATGTGCAATTTACTTGAATTTTTCTCACTTTATCACATGTGAAAATGACAGGTCGGGTACCGCCATCTTGTGATAATCTTATCCGTTGATCCATCACCCTAGGTTTGCGGCACTAATTCAGGTCACCCACCCCTCAAGCTGACATCACAAGATGCTCATGCCCCTTTTCACAATGCCAATGCACGTCGCATGTCAACGTCCTCAGTGTGCAATCTATTGACATTTCTCCATGGAAATGGCAAGATGTCTCGTTCCTTGACAAGTGTAAGCAAACCCTTTCTGATCACACAACATTGGAGTTTATTTTTCCTTGGTGTCAGCGCATTTCATTTTGAGCATCCGTGACTTGTCTCTGCTCTGTTCAGCTATCTGCCAAGTATGACATACTGAAACCTGGTACTTGTACTGCCTAAAATTCATTAACTCAGTAGTTGCTTTTAATTTATTATATTATGGACAAATGTCCTTGCAAACTTTTAAAGTTTGAGCCTATTTATCTTGTCTTTTCACAAAGTGTTTTTGTAAAATGGCTGTTTCTTCCATTGTCTTTTTTTAACGTTTAATGTTAATAGGAAACCTCTTTTCTTTACTATATACAAACAAAACCTTTTTTATTTACCTTGCTGTTGAATCTATGCTTCTTCAGTATTCAGGAACTATGGCAGCAATTCAGCCCTACCTGTACAAGCCCGAATATTCATAACAGGAAATCCTTGGAAGAGAAAAAACTTGAGACAACGAGGAATCAGATGAAAGTCATGAGGATCAATCACCGGAGCCTGAACTCAGTCGCATGCAACACATTTCCACCTGGTGTTCCTGCCATCATTGTGAGCTTATGCCTACTCTGGTGGAGAACTGCGGTTGCAGAGAAAACTCTGGCTGCTTGGCCTACATTGCCAAAGAAGACACACCACCGCTATGTGTTAACGAGCTGCATGACTACAGGGCCGCGTGCATGCAAAGATCCAAGATGCAAATGGTGATGGTCCTTATGCACAAACTTTGAGATACAGCTCGTCCTCATAATCCAAGTAACAAGTAAGTTCACTCTATATATGTTGTGTGTTTGACGACCGAAGCGGCTAAGATAATATGTTGTTTCACTACATCAAAATAACTTTGATGGATCACTGACTAAATAATGTTTCTGTAAACTGAATAAATGACTCATTCTAATCTGAAACCAAAGTGTTCATCTTTAGATTTATCGTGCAAAAAATTACGTTTCTTTCACTTGGAAGTATCTCCCAAGCTGTTTTTGTTGGAATATGCATTCACATTTCTAATTGAGCCGTATTTGAAATCACCAGTACTGTCAGTACTTTGCACAAAAAGGTACTTTTTAAAGCATAACAATGCCTTACATTTTACAGGGTAGTGCAAAAGAAATGCAATTATTGGGTTAATTGAAGTAAACTATTTCTGTATTTCTTACACAGGTGGCACAGACTTGTGGCATATCATGCCTTCAAAGGGTGGAGTTATGGAAGACTGAGATGTTGCTTTCCACAAGTAATACCTCTGTGTGTGGTTTGGTCTGTTCATTATGAATTCCCCAGTGACCACAGACAATACTGTGGATTTATAAAGATAATACCTCAACCGCAGCAGTATAATTTGTAGTCTCATTGGCATTAACTTTACCAAACTAAATTTAAAAAAATACAAAATTAGTTAATCTGAACAGCTGTTAGAAATCTTTTGTAAGTCCACAACACATCCAAACATCTAAGAATATCATAAATAATTGGTGTGCTTTAACAAGTTTACTGGCCTATCACTCTCACTTCATGCACATCCATTCCCCCTCCGCTATCAATGACAGTTTGCACCTGTGGGCATGCAGTCGCAAGGGTGCTGGGAGGATTGGAACGCTCAGGTGCTGAATACCATGTACACCACAAATGCTTCTTTTGCATTGGCCACCCTAAACCCAGTTTCCCCCGACTCCCCTTTGAAGACCCTATCCCTGCAATCAACATATGTCTGTGTCCTTAGACTGTTTTGCAGGGCTATTGCGTTTGCCTCATTCACATCCATCAACCTCCGCTATCAATGACCGTCACACCTGTGGGCGTGTGCTCGCAATGGGGCTGGGAGAATTGGAACGCTCAAGGTGCTGAATACCATGTACACCACAAAGGGTTCTTTCGCATGGGCACCCTTATCCAAATTGCCACCCCAGACCCGGTGTCTGCAGACACTCCTTTGAAGACCCTGTCCCTGCAATCAACTTTTGTCTGTGTCCTTTGACTATCTTCCAAGTTTATTGCGCTCAGCTCATTCACATCCATCCCCCTCCGCTATCAATGACAGTTCAAACCTGTGGGCGTGCGCACGCGAGGGGGATGGGATGATGGGAATGCTCAAGGTGCCGGATACCATGTACACCATTTTTAAATGGAGCAATGTGAATCTGTGTTTGGAAAGGCTTGCATTACACTGACCTATTGGAGTATCTCTAAAGTAGGGATGCACAAAGTAATCCAAAGTTCATAATGTTCAAACCACAGTACATGGTGTCACAAAGGAAACTTGTGTAATAAAATATCAATGAAAATATTCCCCCAAAACTGAAAATCTTCAATATGTTAACTGTCCACAGACTATTTCAATATATTCAGTGGTCATGTATACGGCATATTATACAAGCAGATTTTGAAAATGGCAAAATATATTAAAATATTCACTGTCCACTACACACCTGGATCAGCGTGTGCTGAAATTCAGTTGGAACTGCATTGGGAAGTAATTTGCTAAGGAGTCTGGGGTGAAGCTTTTTAGTGTACTGTGATTATTCATACATATCATCAAAGAAGTGCATGCTGCAGACGCGGAATCGATTAACCCTCATGTCATCCAAGACATCCTTGGCTCTGCTTTCAATTTTGGACACTGGAAATCCAATGCTCAAGAGCCATTTTCTTATTAAATTTAAATCCTTCGGCAAGGCATGTAGGACTGTACTCTGACTGTTAGCATGGCTGTTATTAGTGCAACGCAAAATGATACAAGAAGGCATTGTTGGATTGCCTCCATGATTTGTTAAATAAATATAAATAAATATTGCTGTTAAAAAAAGTATCAGAAGAAACAGACAACACAGACAATGTTTCAGAGTTGATTACAGAACCACTCACACAATCGTCACCCTCTAAAAAAATACTATCTAAGAAACAGAATGTTTTACCTGTTTCCCCAATACATGTGGACAAATCAGAAATATCACACACATAAATAACCAAAGCATCTTTGCTAATGATTGACGATTGTGCTCATGATGTGAACTTCACTCTTCCTAGTGTTGAGGACTTATCCACTACCATGGAATCGCAAACCACTGTACATCTCGACTATTGGCTATTAAAGGAACCAACATACATTGTGTTTGACTACTGCCTGATAAAGATTATGAAAATGAATAAATGTGATCATAAAATGCCTAGGAGGTTTTGTGGGGAGCCATTGGTGAAGTTTACCTGTTTAGTAAGGCACTAACCTGAGGATCAAAGGTAGCTGTGTACACCACCACGACTCAATTTCATTGTCTGCTCAAACTATACTTGGAAACATCCCTGCTGGAAATGCACTTTGTTCATCTGCTTTGTTGTTTAGCGGATCAATGTACAATATAATTTCAAGTTTTTCCAACTTTATGGGACTCAAGTTCCTTTCAAAAACACAGTACTACAAATATCAGAAGGATTTCTTGTTCACCACTACTAGCCAGGCATGGACACTTGAAATGTTGTAAATGACAGTGATCTCACGGGCAAAAGGTTCTGGCTTGCTGGTGATTGGCACTGTGACAGTCCAGGTTTTTCTGCTAACTACTGGATTTACCACTTCTAAGACATGTGAACCAAAAATCGGTTGCCAAGGACAGATATGGTTTCATTAAATCCATTCAACTTCTGTAATCCAGAGGAATGCAAATATACTTGGTAGCTGCTGACAGGCATTTTGCAATAACCAAGGACATGCAAGAACATTTCCCAGACATAAAGCATGAATATGATTTCTAGCACATCGCAAAATCAATTTAGAAAAATATTACAGCTGCTGGAAAAAAGGCAATAGAAAACATTTAAAATTGGTCACAGTCTATCAGCAAACATCTTTTGTTTAGCTCAAAAACGTGTGATGGATCTGTAGATATTTTGCTTGAAAAGAGACATTCATTGATACACCATTGTTCTAACATACACTCTTGGACAGAAAACAAGCTTTATCAAAAATGTGCACATGGACCATTGAGCAAGGAACATGAGCTTAAGAAAAGGTGCTTGGTTCCAGGCTCTCATCCTCACACAGCATGTGAGAAGATTGTGTACAACAAAACACTTTCAAGAGACATGAGGTGACTCTCCGAGATCTGCCACACTGGAGATTTGGAGATGTTCCATAATATGTGCCTAAAGTACAGGCCTTAAACGTTGCATTTTGGCATAGACGGTATGAAGGCCAGAACAAGACTGGTTGTACTTGCACACAATAAGAATGTTGGAAGGGAACAAGCAAAAACAGCAGGAGTTTTTGGGATGCCTTGTTACAACAAGGAGTTTACCAAAAGAAGCAAACAGTGGGTGGCAAAGCCATTCTTTCAGCAGATGGATTTTGAATTTGTGAAAGATCTGACATTAAATGTGCTGGCCTGGCAAATGCATGGAATAGCTCCAGATTTTGTTTCAAGGGCCCAGTCTATGCCAAAGGACATTGCAAAAGAAGGTTGCCCTCCTAAACTTGCACTCATTGAAAGGTTGGCTTCAAGATTGAAATGATATGCGGCTTTCTTCACAATGTTTAACAAAGCCAGTAACAAGCTTTTGTACAGTGTTTGGAAACTGTTTTCATTGTACAATAAATAGAATAGTATATCATTTGAGATGTAATTGTTAAATACTTGATTTTTATTTAATTGCAGTTTGTGAGGTAATGTTACTAGATAGACCTTTACATTTCTATTTTTCTTTGATTTGTGTAGTTAATAACAACAATATAATTGATGTATATTAGAACAATAAATGCCAGTCTGATTATTTCAAGTATGTGACTGAAATCAAATGTAAAAGAGACTGGTAAGCTTAAAACCAACAGTCACCAGGAGCTACTTTTGGCTCTCCCAGGCCAACTGATGTAATGCTATAAAATAGTTCCTTGCTGCATAGTGGTAGCTCCTGGTGACCATTTACTGCTGGATACCAATGCACAGCTTGTAATTGCAGCTTATCCAATCCTTTTTTAGCCCTGCTTTTAATGAACACACAATAAGAAGAAAATTGGAGAAGCAGATAAACAGAAACCCAATATCTCCAGAGCTCTGGTCCTCTCCAGACTGGACTACTGCAACAGCATCTTCCTCAATCTGCCTAAATCCTCCCTTTGCCCCCTTCAACTAATCCAGAATAGGACTGCAAAACGTATCCTTGGCCTCAAGCCCAGGGACTGCAACTCTGAAGCCCAAATATATCTCCACTAGCTCCCGGTAGCTGTCAGGATCAAGTACAAGACTCGCCTCATCATCCACAAAGCTTTGTGGGGCCAGGGACCCCACTATATATGAATCTATCCCTAAATACCTCCCTCTGTAATGGCCTACCTGCCCCTCTCAGGCTTCTGCCTGATCTCCTAAAGTTCCAGAACATTCTCAAGACCCAACGTTTCTTTTCTTCATTCCCTTCCCCCTACAAATGCCCCTCTCTGTCGCATTGACTGGCAAGCCTGGCATAGTGTGCATCCCTACCGAGCCTGGTCCACCCCCGTCTTTGTGCTTCTCATGTGCTCCTCACTCTGTGTTGGCACTTGCCCACTTGGCCTCCTATTGGCACTTGCATAGCCCCATTGGCCCTCTTCTTGCCCTCTTCCCCCTGCACTTGTATACCTACTCTTGCCCCACACCTCCCTCCCACCCTAGCAGTTTTCCTTCTGCCCTGCACCCCCCCACTTTCTCCGCCTACACTTTTTGTTACTGCTCTTGCATGATCCAAATGAAACAAGGCCCTCCCCCCGCTTTTTGTCTTGTTGCACCTTGACACACCATTTTTTGTATAGGCACTTTACAAACAACAAATAAATAAATAAAATACATGAAGTCTAACCTCACTGGATAGTACGAATCATGATAAGGGGCTGCAGATGGCAACAGACAAAAGGTTTCTGCGCCAAAGTGGAGCCAACATTGAAACAACGAGCAAAGGAAAATGGCTTGCCAATGTGTACTATAAAAATGCACCTGTGGCCTTTGCACATTTACATCTTACTGTGGAGGCCCACTTGTGGAGGACAACCAGGCGTGCATGCATCAATGCAGAAATCAATATGATTGCTGGAATATATTAACACAGAAGACAGTAAGCCAAAACTGCACTCATTCGAGTCACGCTGGAATTTTAGTGATGTAAACTTTTTTTTCTTTTTATTGTTGCTCATTGCACATGTTTCCCTGATTGCAACAGTCCTCCCTGCCTGGTGCGAAATCGACCCTTCCCCACCTCCCTTCCAGGTCCATCCGTGCTGCCTCTATGTATTAACCCACTGCTTTTGTATTCAAATTCTGTTTATTTCAGAAAGGTAGTGACCCACTTTGGCCAATAAAAGCCCCCACACAGTTTTTATTTTCCTCTTGCATTACCTTATAGATGTAGAGGGAAATCAGAGCCTGTCTGCACCTCGCCTAGTGTCATCTTTAAAAGAATGTGTAAGTCTTGTGCGACCAGGCGTATTGATAACGGTCAAATGGAAGTAAATATTTTCATCTGTGGGATGCTTGAAATAGTTTATTGGTTTTCAATGGTTGGTCATCCGTCACATAGGGATAATTGAAACCCAAGACACAATGTAAGCAAAGTTTAAAAAAATATTTATGCAAGTGAGGATGGTAAGTATGCTTTATGCTACATGATCTACCTTGTGACGGATGAATGTTCAATTTGACGCAAATAGTAAACATTGTATGTGTTAATTATAACTTAAATTGATAGTTAACATACATATTTACTGTGTATATACAATTATAAATTGGGTACTGAAATATATTTTTGCATTCTCGATTTTCCATATTTATATTATACTGATGTGCGCCTGTCATGAGTACAGTTTACCGGTCGACAGCTTCTTTAACCGCAATTGGACAATAATCATCAACAACGCATCTGTTATAAC
This sequence comes from Ambystoma mexicanum, assembly GCF_040938575.1. Lineage (NCBI taxonomy): Eukaryota > Metazoa > Chordata > Amphibia > Caudata > Ambystomatidae > Ambystoma > Ambystoma mexicanum. Next base: position 1,177,365,595 of record NC_090935.1, on the reverse strand, counting down.
CATTATCGGGGACCATGCTCCAATGCCTGCTAAGTGCTCATGCCCAGGGTCCATTTCTTTAAACTATGAATGTCATGGTCATAATGCACCTACAAGGTTATATAAGCTTAAACACAGCATCACTGTACACCAGGACATTTTATGTGGTGACTTTGAGTGTTTACATTGCAGAATCATACATATTTTGACATGGGAATGCCTAATCCTTTCATGTGGACAGTGCAGTCTGTGTCTAGCACCACACCGTGGAGTGTGTGGCGACGTTCACTCACTTATATTTCAGGCCTCTCGACAATGGGGACAAAATAAATACATATGTGGGAGGTGGCCCACTCAGTATCGTGTTGCAGCAACACATTAATTATGTGTAAGTTGATGTTACAAATGTCGATGACAAGTACTGTAAACTCTCATATACCGAGTCACTGACATCTGATGCCAGGTAAAGATTGCTGTACAAGGTACAGTAATCATATGCTACAGATTAACATGCCCCAGTAGTGATATCACTTCACATCACAGCTTCATATACCCACATATTTTCATTATAACCTATGCACACCCTTGTGTGTCCACATTCTGCCCCTTTATGCCATGTATAGACTCATATGTCAGGTACAGCAATGATGTGCTACATAGAGACTTTCCTGCATTTGTCTTGATATCAATTACCACATGGGGTGTTATACAGATGGCCAGCTACTTTAGATAGATTTTTAGTTCAGGGTTTTCAGTAAACATCACGCACATCACGCCGTTTCTGTACATGAGCGGTAGGCCAAACCAATCAACACATCAGAATCAGCTATATAAGAAATAAGAATGTTTTGAGAAGTGACCACAATTCAAATGATTGTGTGCTGTCTATGATTTGATGCCATTGGTTTCCATATGAGTGTGGGGGGGCAGAACATAGAAGCGCATCCCCACTTCCCCTCTTATTTCAATCCCTCTTCACCTTTGGGAAAATTTGGTTGGAAGAATGGAGTGCTCGTGAGGGACAACAGAAATGTGGTTTTTCACTAAACAAAAAAGGAAACGATCTAACAGTGCATTGATGTTCTATCCACAGCTCTTAAACTTCCATCTATTACTCAACTAGCAACATGTGCAGTTCATTTAGAGCAAGAGAAAAATTCCTACATAAGTTGGGAGGACTTATTTTGAATACACTGGTCCTGGTTGAGAATATATTTAATAAGGTAGATGTAAGGCATTTGCTTGTTCCAGAAAATGGGATCCTAATATAGTGACAAAAGCTGTTGCATTATTTTCCTAAAAGAGATTGTGTATGAACTTTCTTTCGTTTGAGAGCATAGACCCATGTGATCTAATCAGAATGTGGGGTCGCAAAGTTTGTCGCAAAATTTCACAGCCATAATGTAAGCCTTCCCATTCGTTCCTTATTCTCTACCAGGCATTGTTTAAACTGGGTTGCCATGGTACCTACATCTCAGGAATATCTGCTTGTCATCAGTAGATGTGTTAACAATCTATGGAGATGAATGAACTTAGTCGAAGGCTGTTCTCAGACAATGGAAAGAATAACGAGGTGGATGTAGTCATGGGTCCAACTCACAGCTCACCTGTCGAGGATGCAAGAGAAATGGTGTCAGATCCTGCCTTCGTTCACAGTGGTATTTCCAGTTTTGCCAGCCCAATAGCATGTGGGTAACCAATAAGGATGTTAGGTAAAATTGTGTGAAATGTTACAGAAACATTTGGCAAATGAGCTGAGGCATCACTGGAGATGGTAAACATGCAACTATCTTCCAAAATGAACAACAATACATTGAACACTGGAAACGGTGTGACAGGTCTAGGTTGGAGGGAAAAATTAAGTATTTTAATGTGCACAGGTACAAAACGAGTACTACTGATGAATTGAGAGCTGAAGGTGCATTGACAACTGGGATATGGAATTGTCATGCCCCATATCAGGATAGGATTAAAAGGCTAGTGTTAGGGAAGGCAGTGAAGGTTCAATGAGGGAGCTGTGCGTTATTCAGGTAAGCCTTCTTTGTTGCTTAGATGCTGGAACAGTCCATACATTGATAAGCGGGGACACCCAGGCAGCTGCACTGGTGCCCACCACCACCCAGGCACTTCACACTCTCGCCAACTCCAGTGAACTCCAGTTCACACCATAACATTCCATCCTCCAGCATTCTCCCTTCCTGAGATCACTAGTGCTGATTTCATCACATCCTATGCAAACACCCATAAGGAAACCAGACCACAACAAATAGGACCAGTGGAGATTTTTCATAGGAAAGCTGCAGCTGAGGTGTGGTCATCATCATGCAACACACTGCATATGAAAGCTGCCAACAGGAATGAAAAAAGGAGGAAGGCTAAGAGGGTGTAAGAGAAATGGTGCATCTGACCAGTGTCGAAATTAAAATGTACCTTTAGGGGATGCAATCTTGTGGTGTGTTTGAGCCCCTGGAGTGCTGCTGGCACCCTACGCTACTACATAGGGGGTGCACAATTGCAAACCCATCCCCCAAAAACTTCAATCCACTGCCGCCACTGCTGTGGTAGAGTGGAGCCTGAGGAGAATATGCGGGAGCTTTGAGGTGTGGCTTGCAGGAGTGATACATTTGGCCACTCCTTTTCGACATTGCTTTTATTTGCCCAACTGCACATCCTTTACCCTTACAAGTTAAGGTGTGAACATTGGAAGAAGGTTTTCCACCCTATGAGTTTTACGAATGCCATCTCCATTAAAAAGGAAACTTTTGAGAGGCCTGTGGACCGACATGAGGTAGGAAATTCAGCAGGTTACAATTAGGCTCATTCTGAGGTCGGTGTTATTTCCTGATGAAATACTGTCAAATTCGAATACTATTACCGCCACCTGTTCTGGCGTATTAACTACCAAATTACAAGTGGGATGATGGTGGTATTAGTGCTCCATTTATGGGATTCTATGGGGATTTGGAGAAATTGCTGAAGGCGGTAATTTCAGTCTGCAGTAATTCCTTCCCTCTACCACCAAACCTATATTTGGTGGTTCAAAAAAGTGGTTTTAAAATAGCAGCAACAGAATTCTTGCCAGTTTATGGCCTCTTTTTAAGACATTGTGAATTCATAATGATCCTCATTGTCTATTAAGAGCCCTAACTCCACTTTTGTAAGAAATTGCATTCTGGCAAGGGTGTTAAAGCACAGGCCTTTTTTTTAAAAAAAAAAAGTATATTAGAATGATGCGGGTAATTCCACCTCAGAAAGGGTGGTCTGCTAACCAGAACCCCCTTTCATTAAGTCCATGCCAAAAGTAAAGTGACACATGCGTCCTGTTGCATCAGTCTCCTGATCTGCAGAACGTGCTCTCCAGTGGCACAGAGCAGGCTCGAAGGTCACATGTGCTCATTTTACAGCTGCTGTAGCAGCCAAGTCACTGCAGTGGAGAGGCATTTAAAATGTACACCTCTGTTCAAATACCACATAATTATGAGGAATGACTGGTGGCAATTTACTCTTTAAACATAAGCCATATCTGAGTGTGCGGTATGTTGGCTGCTAAGTCACAAAATTGTTAAAGTGACATCTGATCTGTATCATACATTTGTCAACACAGAGAGCCCTGGACAGCTGTGGAAGGATTGTGTATTCTAGTCAGGCAGCCTGTCCCCGACAGCCAACAGGACAAGAGACTGAAAGATCATGCCTCTATGTTGATCATTAGTGAGGCCAGGTAACAGCCCCCTCCAGAAAAGACATTCCCCCAGCAGGAGATGTGCTTGGAAACAAGAATCAAAGTGGACATTGTAAACAAAAGGATCAGCCTCACACCATGGTGTTGCACACCAAAGGGCCTTCAATGCTTTGGGTCATAGAAGGGAAGGGGCTAGTGTTATCAGAGGGAGCTAAGCACAGTTGGGAAATGCAGTGGTCGAAGTGGGCAGGATCGATTGGAAGCAGTGCTCCTCTACTTTTTTAAATTAGGTTTTACTGTTGCTTATATTGTAAAAAGAAACCGTTCAGAAATGGTTTGGTTTTAAAATAAATGTGTAGGGAGAAGTTGAAACTTGCACTTTCAGTGCACTGCACTAAACATTCCCTTAAACTGCAGGCACATTTGTTTGGGGTTTGTATTGTGCATGAGAGGGGGTGTGGTGATGGGGATTGTGCGGGGCGGGGGCAGACCAGTATGGAACAAAGTTCCACTGCTTCTTTTCCTACACTTTGACCACTGGGTAAATGATTTCACCATCTTGTTTCACTCTGTACCTCTCCTTCCTTCCTGTCTCCTCCACTTCATTTAACACAAAGCACTTTGGATAAGATACAAGAAGGCCAAGATCACTTTTCACAAGAACAGGGATCCGATCCCTTAAAGAAGGCTTGCTTTTGGCCAATGTCCAATGACCTGTGAACAGTTTGCCTCTAAAAGAGGGGGTTTCCCACTACTTCTTTGATTCATTCATGACTGCAAGAAGAATTAATTCAGACCTATTTTGGGAAAGCTGACCTTTCCAGAGGCCTCCACCAGTGAAGTGAATATTGAGTGTTCCAGGACAGAGTCAAGCTCTGCCCCCTAATAACTCTCAGGGCACATGGGGGGGAGGGGGTGACCTGCTGCTGCAGCAAGACCTGCCTCACTGCCAGCTACACCGGTTCCCAGGACCTCACTGTAAATGAAGGACTCCTGAAGGTGTTTTCCCATTTCTCATGTGTTGGGAGAATGGGAACAAGGACCATATCATGTACCTGACCCTCTGGATTTGGTCACGCAGCATCCTGGGAGCAAGATCAGTCAGGATCCCTGTTTTCACTGTCAAACCACTTTGAACCATCTTCAAACCCTATTGGTCACTTCTCAAAGCAACATCACCTGGAAAGGCTGCCTTTGGCATTATCTTGATCTTTGAATGGCTGTCATTACATCTTCAAACCAGTTCACTGCTGTGTCTGGCCACCTGAGTGCATATTTGCCTTGGTTCAAACCAGACACTCATCGCTATGGGAAGACCTTTAACCGCTGCATCTTGACTTTGAGTCACCAGTATCTTTATCTTCAACTCATGATCGAACATCAAACTGACCCCGGTGGCCCCATCAACCCACTTCATTAGAATAATGCAACAAACTTCAATGAGCCTCTCTTTAAACCCAGCTCGATGCCTCCTCCCCGTCTGGATCACCAGAACTCAATGCATTCAAACCTGATTCGAAGCCGGGGTGAACGCTGTTGAACCACCAAGAACTGACTAAGGAACTGTTGGAGGGCATCTGTAACCCAGCTCTATTTGTTTGACCCTAGTAAGCCCCTTTTGCACCTTTTTTACACTGCGATATATACTTTCTGAACAGAGTGATATGTTGTTGCCCTTTACCTCCCTGTTAAATATCCAGAGTGCTTGCATCTTTTCATTTTGCATTTCTCTGTCTCCCTTTACAGTATGGGTTTTTGATACTGTTTTAATAGTTAGTTATAAACTGGTGTGTTTTAATTTAAGTATATAAATAATCTATAGAACCTTGAATGGACATGTACTGGGGTACTATTTCTGTATGGGTTGCTACTGTTTCACTCCCCCCAATAACCCTCCCACTCTTGAGAGTATAGCCTGTCCTCGGCACATGTTAACACAGACGTCAAAGGAGTTATATCTCGTACCTGTGCCTGTTTCACCTTTGTGGTTGAGATCACGCTTGCTGTGTTGAAATGTAAGGGCATTACAACCCCGGTGGTCCGGTAAATCCAGCGCCGGCATTCTGTTAATCCCCATTCCCGTGGTGGGACCGCGGAAACACCGGCACCTTGTTGTAATGGTGCCAGTGCTTCTTCGTGCGTCGTCGGGCGGTGCCGTTCCGCCCGCCAGGGCAGGGGGGCGGGACGGCACCCGCTCACAGAACTCGTAGTCTGCCGGTCCAGAAAACAGTGCTGATCCGGTTTTACCAGCACCGTTAATTCCGGGCCGGCAAACTTGTAATGAGGCCCAATGCCATTTTTTGCTGGGGAGCTACTAGAGATCCAAGAAATGCACCAAATCACACCTAATCCATTCCCATATATAAATGTGAGATTTTATATAAGTGGTGTTTGTTTATTTGTTTTTTTTGTATTGTCTTATGCATTATATAGAGGTGTCAAAGATGGTATTGCATTGTGAAGCTGGCACACCCTTACCTGCAAAGCTTAATCAATGGACTCTCAATTTAAATAATCCACTCAAAAACAGAATCATTATGGCTAAACCCATTCTTGCAAATAATAAAACGAGCATAGCAGGATGGAAATGATCAATTCAAATATATTTGTAAACAAACAGGTTAGGCCAATAGTATCTAAAACCATAAGAAACGTAAAGCTGAATCTGAATATATGATGAGTTGTACAAAGAAACACCCCGTTAGGTACGATTTTCATTTCAATGATACATCTTCCTGACTTGTGTCAACCCCAGCACTTTTTGCTAGCCTTTGTGATTATTTTTTCCTCATCCCTAGGTGAGTCGACATCTTTTTCCCCTCTCACCTGGTCTTTTACTCTTTGTATGGGTGACCTTTTTATGTCTCTCCATAGTGTTTAATTGGAATTACAGTTTCCTATAACTTTGGACTGGCTGTAAAATACTACGGTAGCACACAGCATTTTAAATGAGTGGCTTCCTTTTATTTCTCTTATTTCTTGGGTGAACTACTGTTTCCAAGAGGTAAAATGAGATTCACATCCCCTTTACATTTATTTTAGTGAGCCAGCACACGCCACCTTAAGAGGAGTGCTGTGGGGGATTCAATGTATCCCCTTCCTTACTTACCTGGTAACATGTATGTTACAATTGCAAGTTTACTGCAGGTGGCGGTTAAACTACTTTTATGAATTTTAGCCATTATTACTCGCAGGATGTCAAATCAGCCTCAGTAATGCACAGGAGGATCACCATTCTGCTAGAATGGTGGACTACTTCTTTTTTCATAATTTCTCATTTGATTATTGTTTTCTCGTTCTTCTTCTGCCATTATAGGTGGGAAAGACCACAGTTGAAGTTTTGTATTTGGTACGAATCCTTTGTATTACCTGCAGAGACGCAAGAGTGTCTGAGAAGGCAGGAAGCGAGGGAGGAGTCCAAAACTCTGCAGCTCTTTGTCTTTCACCTGGCGTGAAAGGAACCAGTTCCAACTGGGATGCTGGCTGTCCTGATTGGATAGCCATCCTGCCCTTTTTCATAAACTGCAGGTAGAGTTTGCAGATGTTGCACTGAAGTTCCTGATAAAGACTCTGATTCTGAAAGCTTCTGACAAGTCAACCACTGGATCCAAATCTGAAGAGGAAGCTAAAGAAAAGATGGCTATAACGATTTCCAGTGACCAAAGAGACTGCTGTGCAACCAGAATCTGATGTAACCCTTTCTTCCAATTGGACGGGGGGGCCCGAATGCTAGAACTGCTACCCAGAGGCTAGTGAGATCCACTAGTTTCAGGAAGACCTTCAAAACGAGTCATCCCTCAACATGCTGTGACGATTCTGGGCTGCAAACCTCTAATACCAGAGGAACTCGAGCCTGAGTGTAGTGCATGGTCTTTCGAAGTCTGAATCCTGGTGAAACATTGGTGGACTCCTGGTGGACCTCCAGAGACACAATTCAAATCCCTGAAGCCCCCTCACTAGAGTGCAGGACCGAGAGAGTGAGGAGAATCCAACCAGTGATATTCATCCTTCATCTGGTTCCTGTAAAAAGGCATCAAATCTACTGAGTCGTGAGAAATTGGGAAGAATCCTTTGCTGGAAGCCTCCTCTGGCAACTGCTGCTGCAAGTTCCTATCCAGTGTCCATTTCTTTAGTCTGCAGACCAAGAATGCAGATACCATATCCTGTGCTGCTGCATCCTGAAGGCATCCACCCACAAGCTCTTCTTTTTACCTACGGTACTGTGTTGGCTTGGGTAATACTTATCTTAAGCCTTGTGCGAATCCTGTGAGGCTAATTGGGTCATTTGTGTGGTTGGGAGTTTGCCCATACCATTTACCCAGGCCTGTTGCTGGAACGCATATAGGGAGCCTTTTAACTAAATCTAAAGCTAATACTTACTTGTTGAAGAATATATCCAATCATATATTTCCTGCAACTGAACCCTATACTGACCTGCCTAGAGCTGGCTCCTAGACCACGAAGGCCCCTCTTCTGCCTCTGAGAAAACTCATTCTATAGGCTAGAGAAGTACTACAAAAGACAAGGCTTCTATCTTGAAAACTATAAAGAGTGTAAAAGTACTAACTTGTAAATGAGTTAGTGTTGTAACTATGTCTCTGAAATAGAATAAGTGTTACAAAAGTTATTACTTACCTTTAAATTGCTGGTTGCTCCTTTAGAAAGTATGTACATTTCTTACTTTGAATAGTGTTCCACTCTTCTTAAAAGTAATTGTGTTGGTACTTTTTTATTATTCCTAACTCTGAAAGAGTGTACATTCTTACCAATAGGATTTACCTACCCTGAATAACTGTGTGTTCTTCTTAAAGTGTACTATTGGGGTTTGCTTTCCCTGATCTGCCTAGTGCATTTCTAAAACAGTCTTGTAGTTATTACTTACCTATGAATTGCTGTAAAGTATACTAGGTTACTTACCTTGAAATCAATTGTGTCTTTCTAGAAGTGTATAACTGGGTTATACTTTCCCTGAACTGCTCCAGAGAACTTCTAAAATAGTCATAAAAGTTCTTTATTGCCTTAGAATTGTACTACACACTTCTGAAAAGTATCAATAGTTAAACTTTCAATTCCTATGCTTAGAAATAGTGTAATCGTTTAAATACCAATAGGATATGCTGAGCTTGAATAGTTGCTGCTCTTCTTAAACTGTATTATTAAGTTGTGCTTTCCCTGAAGTGCTCTAGGGCACTTTTAAAATAGTTTCACTAGTTCTATACCCATCCTTGAGTAGCCTTAGGCCTCTAGGTAGTATACAAGTTAAGTTATTCCCTTTGAACTGTGTTCTTAAAAGTGACATTGGTCTGGTAACTGTACTCATTCTTGGTAGAAGAAAAGATACATGGGCTGCAAGAGATACGTGTAACCACTGTTGGTATAACTAAGTGACTCTTTTTTTTAAAAGAAATATAATTGTTATTTTGTAACGCGCTTAATACCAGAGACCAGTTTCTAAGCACAAGACCAGGATTTGAACCTGTGTTGTCATGTGTTGTTTTGCTTCCACAACAAACGCGTTGCCCCTGACCTATTCTCCCAGCTCTGAAAGTGACTAACTCTGTAGGTTATAACCCTTGATTTACTAAATGTAATCTAAAAGTAACTAACTGTAGTTTTACTCACCACGTATAGCTGAATGTCTTCTGAATGTATTATAGGTTTGACATCACCCTGGACTGCTGATTGCTATTCTTAATGAGGGTATACTTTGGTTTGTGTACCGTAAATATCGATTTGGTTTTTATAATTGTGTTTATATGATATGTTATATTACTTAATTGCTCAAGATTTATCTAGGCCTACTTGTATTTAAATAAACCATTGATTTTGACAATAATAGTCTTTCAGTGTTTCTTTGGACCATATGTATGCTACAATGTCTTTTTACCAAACTACAGCCCTCTTTCCCTCCTAAAATAAGCCTGGCTGCTCTGTCTACGCTACCAGATGTTCTCAGGTGGTATGGCCTTGAACTAAGAATGGAATTTTGTACTGCCTCAGATATGGTTTTATGAAGCCCTTAGTTGGACTTTAGAAAACCTTTCCCTAACACACCCTGGAACCACAACTGTAGAAAACAGCACTTAAGATTGATGTGAGACATTGTTTCTAATCAATGACATCATGGTTCTTTGAAAATCTGATAAGACAGAGATGATCCTTTTCTCACTCTGAAATCAACTCTGTAACCCAAAACTTCCAACTTCTACAGATAATTTGTGGATAGTCATTGCACCATACTACACTAAGACACCCTCTGTGCTGGGACAACTATGAGATGTCCTGAAAGGAAATCTCAAGGGTCTTGGATCTGAATCAACATTTCCCTTTTTTATCTATGATTTACAATAATAAAAGCTTACAGTTAGCCTATAAGAAGCTGTGCCAATCAAAAGTCAATGGAGACATTGTGGCAACAGATATTAAGATGGATTTTTGTCTGGAGGCTCTCTGACACATTTTGTTCTTGACAGCGTCTTCAATCAGATAACTGCGAGTTTGAACCATGTCGGAAATCTAATATGTCTACAAGATACCGGCTATCCTCAGTCTGACATCAATATGATGCTCTCTTAGACTTCCCGGAATATTCTGAATACAATGTGCCTCACAACTTAAATGCTTATTTGATCAAAAAGGAAAATGTATTCTACATCAACAAATGGAACTCCATATTAGACGGAATGCTTTTTTCACTTCTTTCCAACTTGCTCTGTTTAGGTTTTGGCTCATACTGTAGCAGAGCTGTCAAGCGAAAAGTGTTGTTAAGTATAGTAGTGTGACAAAATGGCTACTGCTCGGCAGGAGTGCAGGGTTAAGAGTTGTTTCTAAACTCTGTCTCAGCCCCACACTACTACTGAACCAGCAGAGCTCTCAACCATACAGGTGAAACAGGCACAAAATGAATGGTATTCCACCTTCACAGCTTATTCCTCTGGCAGTTATTCCGCCGAAAAGCCCCATAGAATTCAATGGACTCCGAATAAATAAGGATTTACTTCACCATTGCCACTTGTAATCTGGCTGTAATTCTGCCGGAACAAGTGGCAGTAACAGTATTTCAGTTGGGCAGCATTCTGGCAGATTTACCGCCAGAATACTGCCTAATTCGTAATGAGGCCCTATGTCATTAAAAGGCAAAGAGTGAGGTGTTAACTGTCACTGGGGCTCTTAAAACCGGGCCAGTGGGACAGAACCATACAGGTGAATTTCAGACTTGTTCCAGGGGCACGGCCGCATCGTGCAAGACTTTGTGGTGCTTTCTCGCAGGTTGAGTCTCTGTCAATCTGGTTGAATATGGATGTTCCCAATGAGTCTAGTGAGTGTCAAGATGGTCGAGTTGGGTGCTTCCCAATGGGTTGAGTTGGTTTGACTGGATTTGACGATGTGATGCAGTTCTGCAGTGGCAATCTACTCAAGATGACTGGAGAACAGGCAAGTAATGGTAAAGTCAGATGCTCAGAAATGACATGGGGCAGTTTGAAAAAATTTGGAAGGCAGATCCATAGGTCTTGCACTTTCTTGAAATGCCTCAAATGTGAATGAATTGGCCCTGAAAGTGGTTTGATGTGGAAAATTGAGCCCAAAGCTACTCTTTCGATACTTGTTTGCTGTGGGACAGTCTCAGGGGACAAAAGTAGGTCCTTCCTCTCCTCTTCCCTGCAAGGAAGTTTGCCAGATAGCAGTTTCAAGGTCTTCCACTTCCGGTGGGCAGAGTCCTTGGTACCAGTCTCAGCAGCAGGCAGGCCTTGTCCAACAGCAGGTAACTTCAGATTTTCCGCTGAGGTCGTTGAGGGAGTGTATGATTCCCTCCTTGGGAGACTTTACCTTCACCTGAATGACTGAGGAATTTGGGCAGACTGTACCAAACAAAGTTCCAGTGAAATCCTCATTCTTTGTGAGCCCAAAGATAATCCAGTGGAAAAGGCTCTCACCCCTCATATAGTCATTTTGGAAAAGCAGATTTGTCCATTTCATGCCTTCTTTTTTGCATCAGCTCCCAGAGTGCATTGTCTGCAGGAATATGGGAGGGGCTGAGGAAGTTGGTGAGTGTGTGTGTGTGTGTGTGTGTGTGGCCTAAAAAAGCCCAAGGTAGTGGAACCCCTCTCTCGGTTGTAAATTCTCTAGTGTGCTACCCCTGCACTTTCCCCTCCACTGTCTGCCGTTCATTAAAGAGAGTCCAGTAATTACCTCCCTGGTGTGATTTCCAGAGATTGTACTGGCAAGGGGTAACTTTTGTTCTCATGGGAAGTTGTCAAGCCTTACCAGCAGAGAACAAAGTGAGCTTAGCTTCTAGAGCTGGACCCAACAGTTTCTTGTGGGTGAAACCCATCCTTACACAGTGTTACACAAACCTCTGACGGTTGTATAAATCACTAGAAACTAGCCTGACAATAAAATGACGTCAGATTTTTGGTAATTAGCACCCTGGAAAGTAGTGCTGACCAGTCAGGATGCTGGGAAGTGGGCTGTATTCTAAGGTGCAAACCTGCATTCCAAGCACCATGGTCACCCAGCACCGCCTTCCCTTGCCTGTTCCCCCTTCCCCCTCACCTTAGCACTCATGTAGCTTCCTACACAGGTGCCGATGGAGTCATTCTTTCTTTCATTTTAAAAAAAAAAGAAACTTACATTTACAGCGCAGCCCAGGGGCCCATAGTGCTGGTGTCCTCAAAGTCCCTTTTCAATGTTGATGACATCAACATCCTCAATATTGAAAACGGAATTTCACCACACCACCACTGCATTGCTATGGGCCACGCTTTAAAGGTACATTTCCTTCTTTTTATTAAAAAAAGAATAAAGGTCACTATAGCACCCGTGTTGGAAGCTGGCGTGCTGACCCTTTTGGTAATGGCACTGCCACCCTCTTTAAGGGATCTTCACTGTGCTCGGGACTTTAACTTGGGTGGCGGGCCGATACCTACAGGGTCGGCCTGCCACCTCTTGGCATAACGGATTCTCGGCAGAGGCCTCTGTATCAAACATAAAATAGCTTTATTTTTATATTTTACCAATGAATCTGCCAATAGGCCATTGGGATGGATGTATAGTTGAATATAACTAGGTCCATGGAAGTCCACCGTTAAGGGTAGCTCGTGGCTGGCATACATTTCTATTCCAGCATACTGGTTGCCAGGAACGTACATATTACTCGCTTGTTGTCATGTTGCAAATGTACACGGCAGTTGCTGGTGTTTCATTAGACATGCAAAGACAAGAGAACACGTGCACTAAATCTGTTCTGTATTGAACATCAGAAAAGTGAGGCCTCATTAGCAGTGCTCATTTTCTGAGGAGTTACCAGCATCATTTTGAGTTACAAAAATCAAAATAATGTGCAATTGCCTAACTACACAGATAGAATCTTGTCACAAGGGGTTTGTGACAAATGTGTAATTATTCCCATCTGCTTCAGTGATGTGCCATTATTCCCTCCAATCATATGTTTATGGCAGTGTGATTTGGTGAAATGTAACTATTATGTATTTTCCTTAGTTGCAATGGGTTACAGCTGCCTCTGCTGACAGCTAAGCCTGGGCAAGATAGTTCAGAGATAACTTGTACTACACGAATTTCAGGTAATTTGAGGATTTGCAAATAACGTAACAGGCCCATTTGTAAAGCACACGTAAACCCCCAAAGGGGCATCTTGGTGCTAATAACAGATATTTATTGTTACCCAACTAAATGGTACTAATTTAATCGACCTCAGAAGGATGAAGGGCTGAGTGGACCTGCTGGGATTCAAACCTGTGACCTTGAGGTCAAACACAGGCATGTAGGGGATGCATTAGTACACTGAGTCACAGACCAAGAAATGTGTCATATTTTCTGGAGATTCATTTGGAAAAGTAGCCTGCTGAGTCAGGCTCAACAATTAGGAACCTGAGAGGAATGGCAGGCAGCCACCGAACACAAAAGGCCACATGTAATGTGCCACTGCCCCACAGTGGTCTTTCCAGCACTCAAGCACTGAAAACCAAAAACGTGTTTTCCTTACTTGGGGTGCTTTCTGTAGAGGAGGAAAACCCTGCAGTGGAGGTGGGAGAAGGCAAATCGTTACTTTGTATGGGGTGGTGGTGTTGTCTGGTATGCCCACCCCCCAAATAGACCTGTACATGGTCACTTTTTTGGGGGTTTAGGGGCGTTCACCAATCATTACTGGCAGACATGAAACGAGTCCCAGATCGGTGTTTTTTTGTGTCTCCATTTTAAAAGATTTTTTAGTAAATGGGGGGGTAGTGTGTCCCTCTTTTTGATAAGGGGGGCCTAAGTAATGAGGGGTATTACAGTTAAACAAGAAAAGTACTTAGGCTACCCCACCTGTTGCACACTAGCCGGTTGTGGGTCCAGCACACCTTTAACAGATCTTTGTTAGTTAGTCTGTTCACACGAGATCACCCAAACTGTTATGCAAAACAATTACATTTATTTGTATTTAAATTTAAAAAACACAAAAAACAAAGTGTGTCACACTGCAAATGACAAACAGCCTGTTTTTTGGCTTAGCCTAAGACGACGTGGAAAGTTTCAGCATTTATTGCAATCTAAACAACCTTGTACATTGGTTCTATTACTTTCACTTTTTCATAGTGTGGATTAGTAATGGTTGTGACTTCAAATGTGGTCTAGTTGACTGCACATCTATCTGGTCGACACATGAATAGTGTTTCTGGCATTCAGTAATTAATGTTGAATCTGGTGCCGCCTTCAAGACAACTACAGTGGACTGGGGCTGTCACGTAAGTTGGGACATCTAAAATTTAAGTAAATACAAAGGATCAGTAATGGGTGTGTCTCTACAGGAAATTCCTGCATGTGTGTGCTGTGACTGGGTCCTACCTGTGCCGTAATATTTTGGTGTGTCAGGTGAGCGTTGAATCTGTTGAAGGTTCATCGCTTGCAGCGCCTTCCGTGTGCTGGGGTGTTTTATCCTATGCTTCTACGGTGTGCTAGTCAGCTACCTGGCTGAAAAGAACAGATGAACAAGTATCTGGTGAGTGAAGCGCTACATTCTGCTTCTTCCACTCATGTTGGGAGAAGCCAGCGCTAACATGCTTCTATAATATTGTCATGCTCAGGCAACGTATCGACTGCGTGTCTGAACCATAGTGGCGTGTGGGTGACTATTTCCCATTACCTAATACGTGGCTGTGTGCTCACCGTGAGGGGTCTCCATTACTGTGACTGCACTGGAACATGCACATGATGTGGCTGGGTGCCGTTCTGTCGCTTCTTTAATTCATGAGCGGCGTGTCGCGTAGCTGGTCTAAGCCTAATGGCGAATAGGAGGATACTTCCTATGCTCTAGTGGGTTGCCGGGTGCTCATCGTGAGGGGTCTCTGCTACTGTGGAGGTGATCCCTCTGGCTAAAGTGGTGTTTACGCAAAGTTCGAGCGGACGAAACATTCGGGAACCACTCTCTTCGTTTACCTCTGCATTACGTAGCTGTAGCTCGCTGTGTCTTTCACGGCGTCTACGGCTCTACGCATGCGTGAGAGCTTTTTATCTTGTCTTCTGCCGCTTGTGCACCTTGGATGTGGCTGCGCATGCGCGAGGGAGAGGTATTATGGGGGGCAGTGTCTCGGTCCCGGGCATGGCTGTTGTGTGTATAGTAAGCTGCTGTGTGGACGGCCGTAAAGGTTCACAAAATTATAAAAACACGTTACGGGCTCGTCCATTCCCAAATAGTTATTATTGAGCACATTCTACAGTATCTGTTTCTGTCATTTATTCACATCATCAAAAAAAGAATTTTTTGTTCAATATGGATGGCGGTTTGTGTCATGTATATACACGATACAGAGCCTAACTTTATCTAACAGCGCATGAAGGACATATTTTTGGTTACAAACATTCAGTGTTTCTACGACATCTAGGGAGAAGCCATACAGAAGCCCCCTCTGTTAACACTTTATCTTACATCTGCTTGTTGCAAATTCTTTCCCTTGTACTAGTTTTTCTAGTAAATTACATCATATCTTTTACATGTATAATCCTGCCATAGGCATAATATGGTGGGTGAGGTATTGTGACGTAATGTAGTGTTTCAAAACCTGCCGGGCTAGTGGTGGAGTGTTTGTTGGGCACTTTATGGCAGAGATAAGGTATCAAAAGAAGAGATTTCATTCTATCGCCACATTTAACCCAGTCTTCCTTAGCGGGTCCTGCGAGGAGACCTCGTAATGAGGCGGTAGCAGGTTAACGGGGCTAGCAGCTCTACCGGCCCTGTTAACCCCCTACCGCCAGGGTCGTAATGACCCCCTATATCACACTTCACAGGTCTACGACCTTCGATCCTCTGATGAAATTCTGACTTTGTATTATCTTCTTGATAATTGGGCTGAGGAGCTTATTCAAATGACAGCCATTAATAATTCAATACATTTTCCAAATTACTTTCCAGATCTTTTCCAAGCTACAGATATGCCATTTGTTTACTGCTATATATGTCTCTTTAGGTAGTGCTGGATTTGTGTAATCTCCAATTATGTTTGTAGAGCTGGATTTTGGAGGAGCATCACCTGTACCCAAACCTTGTTCACCTTGTACAGTTGTCATATGAGAAGATACATCGAGGCAATCATACTTTAATAACCAGTGTGTTAGAGTGACAGAATAGTTTAGTGGGAATGTGTGTTCCTAAGATGCATGCAGTCTGCATACAGGCAGGGTGTATATCGCAGGGCTGTAGGGCTTGCCTCCAATATGCAGGGAACATGCACTTCATAAGTTCGAAATCTGACAGGGCCAACTCATCCCGTCATGTACCTGAAGTAGGTGCAATGAGTATTATTTGACTGGGTGAAGATTAATAACATCTGTTATTCCAACTCGCATAATAGGGTGAATGCTGCATGAAGTGCTACATAAAATAACTGATGATATTCAGTGACACAGACACTAGGGCAAATGGAGCAGCACAATGCCTGTTCACCAATGAGATTGTTTAATGCTTTAGCTATTATGTGTCACTGTAATTGCTTCCTATCAACCACAACTATTGGCTTATGAAGTGAAGATAGGAGCGAGATAGGATGTGAGGAGGGGCACACAGTCTGTGGGTGCTGTTTGGATTTTTACCCACCTATTTACCATCAATGGCCCAGTTAGTCTGTGAGGTGATTTCCACCCAAAACCCACCCCCACTAAACCCCTCCTTCCTGGGATGGATCTTTTATCTAGCTCTATGGTTGTAAGTGGATGCCAGTGTTATTTTAAGACGTCTTTGAGAGGTAACACCATCATCACAGCTGTAAACCATCGTTGGGTGTAATAAACATTTCTTTACCCAGTGTGCAATCAGCCCTGTATTTTATAAGCACGGTGTAGGTTCTTGCATCTGTTCTTTACACTGAATTCCTTTTAAAAACAAGCACTGGCAAAACTATTAGTGTTTGCTCTTGTATAATCATTTGATAGGCAGTTGCCAAGCAGTGCCATGATATGGCCACATTCTAACACCATTTACCAGCTGTTGACCCAAGTTGGTACCATTATGGCAGTGCCTGCAAAATGCCCATCCCGCACACGTACAAAAGCCAAAACTGCTTGTTTATTCAAATACTAACCTTTACAACCTAATTATTGTTATTCTAAACCGTCATTACCATTAAGTACTGAGCCATTGGAACAGTGCAATGTGCTATGTATTCGTTTCTCACAACCAAATGTAAACTCTACTAATGATAGCTGCTTTATTACTTTATCTGGCATATTGCATACTTTATAACGCAAAGGACGAAGTACAGATTGTGTTTACTTGCTCTGTGCATGCATCTGCATTCCATCAAATGAAATTCCAAATTGTCTGCTATACATAAACCATAATGATTAGATTTAGGGTCGTGCTCGGAATAAATGTTTGCTGTCAAGCACGTGCATATTTAACAATGCCTCTTCACTATTATCTTGCAGAGTGGAATCCTGGAAATGTGCACTAAACAACTGGATTTGGTTCATTGCCATAAGGCCTCAAGTACGTGAAGAATGAAGACAGTTATGAATAACGTGTGGTCATGTTAAGCAGTTAAAAAAAGTGGAAACGTTTTATATGCCACTGTCCCATTCTTAACTCGTGGCACAAATGTATTGCATTATTGTTATGGAGCACAGTTGTGTTGCTAATTTGATATCTACTTTTATTTTCTTATTTTTATAATTTTAGGACGGAAGGGCCGATTCTGAGGTGCATTCAAAACTAAGAAAGTGTTCTTACATGAAGGATGAACACTTTCCTTAAAATCCCCATATTCTGTTGTGGCCTGACATCAAATAAGGCACATTTTGCATGTGCCTTATTTACCGCTTGACTACAGCCTTAGCAACTATGAGGAATGCAGGGCAGGCACTGTATGGGGATTCTCCTTTCAAAGGCACTGCTGTAGCATACAAAAAGGAGTTAAAATATGGCACCTGCGAGGTGCCCTTAAACTCTATGGCACACTTTTTCCCTTTATACAAATAGCATTTCATAGGCTGCAGCACCACTTTTCAATTTTAATAAAAGG
The DNA here is from genome assembly GCF_040938575.1 of Ambystoma mexicanum. Lineage (NCBI taxonomy): Eukaryota > Metazoa > Chordata > Amphibia > Caudata > Ambystomatidae > Ambystoma > Ambystoma mexicanum. Next base: position 1,177,347,421 of record NC_090935.1, on the reverse strand, counting down.
GAGAAGAAAACGTTTTGAAATTTGAAAAGTAGTAGTCTTTTAGGAAATGCACGCTTTATGTATGATATACTTCATGATATCAAAACAAGGACATAGAAAAAGTAATAATGTGATGTATCAAAAGTAACAGTGTGCTGGGAATATACTTCATTGGAACGTTTAAGATAAGTCAGCATTATAACAAAGAAAAACAGGTATGTTAATGCTAACATCAAGCTGTGCTGTTTCGAAAACCTGGTTACCCGGACATGACATTTATTGGCCGTAAAAATCAAAATGCAACCACTGGGTTCAGCGAGGCTGACAGTTGCCTTCACAGCTCCCATTTAAAGCAATCAACAGCCAAAATAGGCTGCAGGTCTTAACACTGCATTTTGCAGAAACAAGCATACCATCACAAAGGATAGGTATGCTCTCCATAAGTAGGCACACCCGTCTCAGGAGGATAGCTCAGGGGCAACGCACTCACTCTGGACGCAAGACGACGTGAGGCAATACTGGTCCGAACCCCAGGTCCGCACTTAGAAACCTCTGGGTAGTAAGTGTGTTATAAATAACCAATTACTATGTAACTACGATATCTTGTTTGTTACCCTTTGAAGGATGATTTGTGTGGGTGTCGACTGCGAGGGGTTAGAGGCTTCGGGGGGCTTCGGTGGGCTCTGTATCTGCAGCATCCACCCCGCTCACTTCACAAGGAAGGTTCCCATGAGTCCTCCTCTATCCCATTGCCCTTCCAGTGGTGCGTGGGTAAGCGTAGGCACAAGACTCGGGGTTTTTCCCATCCAGTCCGTTGCCCACGCCCATAACCAGTTAGAGGTCATCTATGACTATTAGCTTTGTAGAATCCCGTCATTGCTGTGAAAGAAGGGCAGGAAGATCACGCTTCCACTGACTTTAGAGCTCCTGATGACATGGGAATTGCCTCTGCACCATGCAAGGCTAAGCAAATACACCGCCATATGCGGGTATTAACAGATCCAGACATGGGTTTGTCAAGGCAGTCCAGCATCACTAGGACTGATGCACTTTCTGGGGAGCTGTTGGTGGGTGCACTGATGAACCAAATGGTCGCCATGGTGGAGGGGATGACCACAATTCATCAAAGAGGACTAGAATCACAGCCCTAATCTCGTCATCAAGGGGAGATGTGTGGGTCCCTGTTAAGGATGAAGATGAATCCCCACCTTATTAGAATGTACCCAATATTCCTTCACTGAACAGCAGAATGGTAGGATTTGATGGGTGAATGAGCCTTCCACATCAGGAGATGTGGACATATGGTTGAGCTAATGATTAACCCATTTGGATTAACTCGACCAAATTCTTTGGAAGGGTACGCCCTACCATGTGTGCAAAGATTTTGAAGTTTCATCTGCATAAGAATTTGGAAAGTGGCTCCAGAAGGATCATTATAGCAGAATGTCCAAAGACCTCCATGTCTGGCAAGCAACACATGTTTCCAACGGTAGATACTAAATTAGCTGTCTTTCCTTTCCTGGTATTTTATAGATGTGTCAAGGGGCGAAGACAAGCCTTGGTCTACTTGTTATGAAAGACTTTTGAACATCTATGGCCAAGTTATGTAAATGTTAGATTTGGCTGAAGAGACTCACGTCATGGAACCTTTGGACCCCCAGATGATCTCTGGTTGTGTAAAGAGGGGATTGGGTTTTTTAGGGGATGCAAATTCCCCATGAATACAGGAATGCCATAGAGGCATCCTTACGAAGGTTAATCCACAACTGATTGGTTTATCAGACACTCGAGCCTTCAAAGGAGGTTTTTCTTGGGGATGGTCCCATCAAGGAGATTCATACATTTGTGTCCACTTTTACTGCCCCAGACAATGCACAGACATCACTGAGAAAAATGTTTTAGCCCCAGGTCTCCAACCAGATAGGCCATTGCAGGAGTCGGCTGGCAGGCGAGCTCAAGCTAACACATGCAGCATGAATAGGCCTTTCCAACAATCCTTGCAGAAATATTTTCGCAGATCCCATTCTGCCCACAGAGGGGCTAACGTGAGCATGGTTCCAGCAATAAAGCAGCATAGCCAGTTTTTGCATGTGGCACATGTTCCCTTGGGGGGGTTGGATACAATATTTAGTCATAGATTGAGGTTTGGTTTCTACACATCCCTGGGTTATAAATATGGTCAGGGGTTATCACATAGAGATTTTGGACCCAGCTCACCAGGCAGGTCAACTGGGGTTGCTCAGGTTCATCCAGTGCAAGGTCTAGTATTTACGAAGGAAGTAGCCTTGTTGTTCAAGAAGAAGGCAAAAGAAACTTTGCATCCGTGCCCACCCAACTTCATCAACATGTTTTTGATATGGACCAAGAGTGCTAGTTTCTACAAGTGTTCAGTCTTCGCACATTGAACCCTTTTGCACTTTACCGCCATTTCAAGATGGAGACGATTGCATTGTTATGCAATGTGTTGAGCACCAGAGATTGCTTTGTCTGGTTGGACCTCAAAGATGCCTACCTCACAATCCATATAACAGCTGAACATATGCAGTTTCTCTGTTTTAAAATGAATCAGGGACTGTTACATTTTTCTTCATTTCCCATTAGGTTGTCCTCCATTCCTTGGTGTTTTTTAAATAATTAGAGCCTATGTGTTTTCTTGCATCTTTGAGGTGTCAGATGTAATTAATTATTTATGAAATGCTTAATACCGGAGACCAGTTTCTAAGTGCAGGACCAGGATTCAAAGCTCTGTTACTCTGCTTTGTCTTGCTTCCAAGCCAAACTCGTTGCCCCTGAGCTATCCTACCATCCCAGATTGTTGATTTGCCTCAATGATATTCGTTTTACTGTCTACTCAGTGAACTTGCTTTTGGAAAATCCCCATGTAAGGGTCAGTCTCCTGACTTCTCTGTGTTTCCTCATCAATTGAGAGAAGTCACAGTGTCAGCCCTCCCAATGGCTACAGTTTTGGGTTTCACAAACAACTGTGTGTCATCTTCCCTCTAGCTCCCAAGGGGAAAGATTCACAGTATCAATAGAGAGATTGGGTGAGCATTACAGGCTCACCTGTTATCTGTTCAGCAGATAGCCAGGGTAGTGGGAGTCTTGTTGGCCATGAGCCAAGCATTTTATTTCACACTTGTTACACCACAGGTCACTGCAAAGTATTAAGATCCCAAAATTCTGCAAAGGTGCATTTTATGCCAGTTGGATGATCCTTTCTTCAGAAGTGCACAACAAATTCAGATGGTGGCTCCATCATGTAGACATCTGGAATGGACGGGTGATTTTCGGTACTACCCCCAGCTTTTACTTGGATTCTGAAGCAATCCTCATCTGTCGGGGTGCTCATTGTGGTAGCATTTCAACTGGTGGTTGGTGGTCCTGCATGGATTCACAATGGCACATCAATTGTTTAGAGATTCTCGCCAGATCCTTTGTGGTCCAAAGGTTTGGTGCTGTAACTTCACCCTTCGAATGGACAATCAGGCAACAGTCCATTTGATCAACAAATTAGGGGATACACAATCCATGGACGTGTTGTATCTGGCAATAAGGATTTTGGTAATTTTGTATTTAAAATAAGATGAAAGTATGGGTGGTCTTTTACCCAGGGGACATCAAAGTTATTGGCTGGATCCGGTGGACTGGTGTCTGTCTCCCACAATTTTTTGATAACTACACAGAATTCGGGGCACCTTCAGGGTTCATCTGTCAGCATCACAGATTAAAGCCCTAACTGGAAGCCGGTGGCTACAGACACTTTTGATCAGGACTGGGACATGAGCATGGTATATTAATTTCGTCTGTTTGCACTGATACTCAGGGTTCTGGTACAGGTACATGTCCAGGGTGCATCTGTGATGCTAGTGTCGCAACAGTGGCCATCACAGGCCTAGTATTTGCTGGTCCTTCAGCTCCTCCTGGCAGTCCAGTGCATGCTGCCAGTGTTACCTGAGCTTCTTTGGGACCCTCAAGGAGATACTAATCCTCTAATTGTGGTATGATCTCTGTGATTGGTCGCCTGTTTGATATGGGGAACGTTGGGATCCACAAAGCATTTTTATCTTGGCAACTGGCTTCAACAACAGCTCATAGGCCCATTACACCCTACAGTCCCATACATTGCTCTTTGCGGCCTAGGTAAGCTAGTGTTTTAGAACAGACATAGATCCCCATCTGACACCAGTTGCAGCCATTGTCAAATTACTTGCAGAACTGAAAGGTCCAGCTCTTTATCATACAAAGAATGTGCATTGCTCCACAAAATCCTCTTATCATGGCTTTGTAGGGGTGTTCCCAGTGGGGGAACATCTGGTAATCTTTCCCAGTTTATTTGCTTTTGGACATCTTTGACCCCTACATCGAACTCACACAGGGGATCATCTATGAGCTTTATATGGAACAACGCAAACTCTGAAGGACATATCCATTGCTTGGTGTTAAGGACTGGCTCTAGTTGTGCTCACCATTTACAAGCCAATTAACGATGAATGTGATCTTATGTTAGGGGCAGGGTCAAACCACTCAACGGTATGGCATGCATATAAGTCTCAGACTGGCTGCAGAGTGTGGATTTCACCTCGAAAATATCGAGTAGCTAAGATCTATGCATATTGGAGTACGTTGTCTCTGGGTGCATGGTATGCCACATCACCCAATCTGGGACATTTACAAATTATGATTCCAGTTTCAGATCTCACAGTAGCCTTCTGCAATTTGGGAATCCAGATTACTGGAAGCATGGTATCCAACACCAGGAAGGAAGGAAAAGGAAGATTAAAGGATAGATAGCTTCCCGCAGCTGAATACAGTGCAACTTAAGGGTTTCTTTTTCTGGCTGCATGTTACTTTGTTAATCATCACAGCAATAGTATGACTGAGACGTGAAGTTCCAGGTGTTTGAACAGCCTTGCTCAGCTCTTTCTGGGAGATGTAATGTATTTATATTACAAAGGTCATTGACACTGATTACAGATAAGGCTCTGAGGGGCAATTTGCCTAGCTTCTTTATGCCTCAATGAAAAAAGAAGATGATAACTTTTGACCACAGCCAAGGAGCCTGGCATCCAGCTAAAGCATAGCCACAGTCTGACTGGCAAGCTGAAGTATTAAGCAACATTTTAATACTGTGCAGAAGTTCTTTCTCTTCACAGAAAGTCCACGAGTAATGTGTGGTTGCTTTAAATGTTCAGTGCATTTTAGAATGTTAACAGTCAATAACACTAGTAATGTTTTAGAAGTAAATTTGACCACCATCACTTGATGAAGATACTTGTAAAATCCTTCCATGCGGATGGTGACTGTGATAAATGGACATATGCCCTGCAGGGGTACAAGGAGGAGTAGAGGCTAACGTGCCTACTCAGACCTCCCACATCTAGAAACCAAGAGCAAACCCAATCATAAACATAGTTAAAAAAGAGAAAGAGTGTGCATAGGGCGTGCGCTGACTTATAATCAATAACACTAGAATAATATTGATCAGTATACCCACACTGGATAATAAATACCTCTGACAATATATAGAATAAAAAAAACACCATAGAGGTCAGTTGTAGGCCGCTGTTGGGCTAGTTATTTAATACAGCATATATTAGTCATATGTGTGGCCCTTTAGGTAGCCAACACGTGTTTAGACCCACAAGGGACAGACAACAACAAGCATGTACCTGTAAGAGGTACATCTGTCTTGCATGTCGACATAGTCATATGCAAGTGCCGGAAGGGCCATTCCTGTCACAGTAGAGGTGCTATCACTGTTTTCAATGTGTGTCCTGCCAAAAATCTTTGGTGTGTGATGCAATTTTCTGTAAATTCCGCTATTAGTTCATGCAGCTTTGGGACAAATCATCTTTTGCTTATTTCTGCTGCCACATGATCTTTTAACACATGGGCCGGTAAATGAAGCAGCTCCACTGCTACTTTAAGTAATTTTTGGGGCATCACTGGCTTTTCTGTGTTCTTCTGTCTCCAAACCAGGTTGGTGGGAGAAAGAGAACACCCCCTCTCTATCCATTGCTCCTTCTCTTCCTGGGGTGCTTCTCTCTGCAGTTCAATTAATTGCACATTGGGCAGTGCATTGAATGGTCCTGTAGCATCTTTGTTCGCAGTAGTTTTGACAGTTGTACCATCATTGGGACCTTTTCTTTTATACCTGGAAATAGCCTGCTAGTACTTTCGGGCAGGTAGGCCCCTTCTTTGGCATATATGTCTGCCATATAATTCTTCCGGGAAATAAAGTCCTGACCACCTGTGTGGGCGGAGCACTTTAAATATTGCTACTTCTAATGGGAATGATAATACCCTAATTAACTGCTTCAATAACTCTGCATGCTGTAACAGGGACCGATGACTGCTCCTGAACCCCCTGCCCCCTTTTCCATTGAGCTAACCCAGAGTAAACTGTAGATGTGAAGTAAGCAGAGTTGGAGAACACAGTGACCATGTGCCCTTCTCTACACGTCTAATGCTCTTGTGAGGGCCACAAATTCTGCTGCTTGTGCAGAAAAGTGAGCCAGCAATCATTCCTGCAAGCAAATGCAAAATTCTTCTCTTATGTGGGCCACCACTGCAGCACCTGTATGCCTGCTTCCAGTGTTAGAATCTATTGTTGATGTCCCCTCTCTCTATTGCTTTTTTTTCACATTGGGGTTCCCGTCTAATCTGTCTATGTAAGATGTGCAGCCGTGAACTGAGTATTCTTGCTCCTCAGGCACTGCTATAAATTCTGCTGAGTTCACGATGTGACACCTAACTACCTCAATTGCTGGGTTCGTCAGTCGTATCTCATATCCAGAAGCCCTTTGAGTAGTCAATGTGGATTTTGACTTCTCTAATATTGCAAAAATCAAATGCTCTGCATATAAAACTACAGGGCACCCCATTGTAACTGTTGCTGCCTTCTCTATTTTCAAATGTTGCAGCTGCAAGTGCTTGCTCGCAGGGGGAATGACCATGCATCACTGGGTCTAACAGTCCACTGTGGTATGACACACGCTTGTGTCCCTGTGATTTCTTCTGAGTGAGGCCAGACATCATCCCTGTGCAGTCAGAATGGGAGAACAGATACAATTTGTCTTTGTAATTGGGAGTCAACAACACCAGTGCATTTGCCAGTGCCTCTATGAGTTTGGCAAAATTCTCTTTCATTTTGGCAGCCCATTTAATGGGATGATTTACCTTTAGTCTTCATCGACCGGCTTCAGTGGTTGCTAGCGCCCACGTTGCGCTTGCTACCAACAGTGATAAGACTTCATAGTGCTGCCCTACAAGTTCTAGTTTACGCACTGGACATTAACACAGCAATTGCTTAAGATAGGATATTAACCAGAATGAGCTGGCCCTGAGGAAGGATACATATCCAAAATGCATAGGCCAACTAGAGCTCATGTGATGCATCTGCTAGACCAGTGACCCATAGCTGTGTAGCACTAATGTGATAACGAATAAACTTCGAATTAAAAAAACTCAAAGAAATTGTTTGAAGAATAGCTACTGACAAAGAACTAGTTAAGTAATTATACCACTTCGTGGTAACTGGGTGTGCAGCCCGCACCACTGGCTTCACGGCCTTGGTCCACATCTTTGCTCACTCTTGTGTGCCTTTTCACGGAGGCACCCTTCCAGCGGGTTTGCACCCCACTTCAACTAGATTTGTATCAGACAAGTGGAAGTAATAAGGATTCAACCTAGGTAGTGCACGTTCATTATACAATTTACCTTTAGTGCCTGAAGACAGTGGCCTTGTACATTTTGAATAGTCAAACACCCATTCCCTGCAGTAGTTGCATAACCCCAAGAGGTTTTGCATCTCCTTTACCGTGCCGGGTGGGGCAAGGTCTTGTGTATTGCCCCTACTCTTTCTAGTGTTAGCCTTAGTACTTCTGTGGATATTATCTGCCCCAAGTATACCACTTCTTCATGGCAGTACTGTAACTTCTCTTTCAGCTCGCAGTGTCAGAAGAGGGATTGAGTCTGCCCTACACTGTTCCTCTATTGGGCTATACACTAGAAGGTCATCCACAAACTGTATCACTGTACTGGGTATCTGTAAATGGCACAGATCCATCTGTATTAATCTGTTAAACACACTGAGGGAATCACAGTACCCCTGGGGTAAACTTGTGTGCTCGAATCAGACCCCATGATAGATAAATACAAGGCGATACCTAGAGTCGGGTATAATGGGAAAGCAAAGACTGTTTTCTTGGGATCAATTACAGGGAAATATTTGGCATTTGCAGGTATATTGAACAATATTGCGGCAGGGTGTTTTTACAAACCGTAATTCAGCCTCTTCCACATTGTTCAGGGGGCAGAGGTCCTGTATGAATCTCCACACCCCTCCCTTTGCTTTCTTGATCGGGTATATGGCCGGTTTATATGGGGACGTTGGTGTCTGTTTTATGCCCTGTTGCCACAACGGTTCTATGTCATTACATCACCGTTTTGTTTTCCCACAGCATTTTCTGCTGATGATTTCTGTCGCAAAAACTCATCACGTTTATTTTTGGGGGGGGTTACCCCCCAGGCTCCCTTCACAGCTAATTTACAACCTAGTCTCCACACCCTCTAACCCTTATATCCTTTTACCTGCATCATATTTTTTGATGGGTTTTTGCACAGAAAATGGGCAGCAAAAAATGCTGCAAAAATGTCCAATGAATGAATGTCATACCACCACATCGCATGGAGCGTGTCATAGATTCCTTCATCTGCTATGCAGGAGAGGGGTACTGTTTTGCCTGGGCAACAATGCCCCTTCTTTCAACTTTATGTGGATTGATCTGACTCCTTTGAGCACTCCCCTGTCATGGGGTGCCTTTGACCACAATTGTTAGGGAACCTTCCTTAAATCCTCTCCAGTGTAACTCACCTTCCTTTTCACAAGATGTAGCAATTGTGGTACCAGCCTTTGTATCACTCTTATGGGACATGGGATATGCAGTTGGAACACCACTTCTCCCTCCTCTTCCTCTTCCCTGTCTGCAAAGAGATCTTAGTCAACCAGGTCAGTCAATGTTAATGTGGGGTCGATTCATCGCACTGTGCGCCAATCCATGTCATCCTCATCTGCCCCACATAGTATCACCATGTTATGTTATGTTATGCCGAGGAATTTGTAATGCACACAAGTGGGGACTGGGGGCATAATGGCTCAGTGGAGGGTCAAAAACACAACAAATACCAATGAAACAAAGACAAACTGTAGCAGATAAAAAAGTAGAGTGAAGAGGAACACTGGATAATGTCAAGAGACTTATCTAAACAAAAAGGTGTTTCTTGAATTGCTCATGTGATGCTGTTTCACGTAGGTATGGAGGTTGAGAAAAAAACAATATTTCTGACCGATGTGATTTTGGAATTTGGAATGGTTAGGAGGTTCTGGCCATTAGACCTCAATGTTCTTCCCACCAATTTCTTTTCAGCACAGCTCCACCTCACTGATGAGGTCCAAAAAGGCTGAGACACGTGTCTTGAGTTGCTATAGGTACTCTTGTTCAGAAGAGAATTGCCATAGTATTTTGTTGCTTGACTGCCCATGTGGGCGAGACAAAGACTGGTTATTTCCCTTCTGTGAAATGTACAGTGAGCTAGTGTGGCTGCAGACTCTCGAGTGGGTACCTTCCCAAAGCACAGTTAATTTAGCTGTGTTCGTTTTCGCAGAGGGGCGCCTATGGACTATTTTTTTTAATCCTTTGCTGATACCCACCAGTAAGCTACTACAATAGTCCATTTTTGTTTAGATGATTGCACTAGCTATTGTCTCACGTCTCTTTTTTGAGAGGAAAGGTCGAATTTGTGATAGCAGTTTGAGATAGTATGCTGAGGGTAATGACCTGGGCTCTCATGTTCAGTGTTTGGTCTAAAGAGGCGCCCACTGTCTTTCTGTTTCAACTTTCTCTGGCAACCTGCGACCTGTAGATATTGGTAATCTCCACTAAGTTTGTGAATTTGTGAACTTTATTGCTGGTGCCAATGATCATTCATTCTGTTTTTTCAACATTTAAGGCCAGAGCGTTTTAACCATCCAGACCTGAATCAGTACATGCACCTTATTAATGGTCTCAATCTTTTTCATAGATTCCAGATAATGGGATCATGCATTGAGTGTCGTCAGCATAGTTTGTGAATTGCACCCCCCTCTCCTCAAGCATCTGAAAGAGTGGTACCATAAAGATGTTATAAAAGGAGGGGGAGAGACATGGCCCCTGCAGAACACCATAATGCATTTGCTCTGGGCAGCCTCTGCACTCTTGGTACATATTCTGATGATTCTGCTTCCCAGGAATTACTTGATCTATTCAGCTGCTTAACTAGAAAAGGCGGCAAAAGGTGGCAACAGTCTGCAATATTTCGATCAGTATTAGGTGTTCCTCTAAATTAACATCTGCAGACTAGTAGCATCAGAAGTATCATCTGACATTTGTCCACATATTGTAAAAGTCTGGATTTGAGATCCAGCAAAGCTGTCTCAGTTCCATACCCAGGACTAAAACATGATTGCCATTTGTTCATTTGTTCAGAATATTGTTATTCATAAGATGTTCTGAAATCTGATCATAGGCCACTCTATCTAGAATTTTCAGAAGAAATGGTGTGTTGTTAATTGGCCAATAATTCTGGGGAATAAATGGATCCAGACCAGGTTTCTTTAACAATGATGTAACTCATGCGTTCTTTAATACCTCAGGCACAAAAGATTCTTTAAAAGATGAATTAACAAATTTGGTAATAAGATCTAACAGTGACGGTAAGCATTCTTTGATGATCATTGCTGGACACATATCTCCTTTGCAGCTTGTTGGTTTAAGATTTTTGATAAGATCAGATATCTCATTCTCCGTTACCATTTTAAAGTTTAATGGAGTGTGAAAGGATTCCTTCTTAGGCGCATAGGGACTTGTTACTACTCCTTCCTCTAAATTCAAAGTATTTGCCTTGGATTTTATACTCTGTTGGATGCTATGAAGTTTGTTGAGCATTGCCTCCTGAATTGCTGTACACCTTGCTTTGACTTCAATGTGACCCTTCAGATCTTCGGGACAAAATGTCTCTAATTCTTTCAGGATCTTGAATATGTTCTGCATTAGTTATCCTATTAACATACATGGCACTTTTAGCATCAAGAATGGCTAATGTATATGTCTTAGCAGCCCTGTTATAAACTGATTTGTCATTCTCTTTTACACACTTTAGGTTTTTGTAATTCAGAGGTGTACTAGCTGTTGTCTCTTTTATGTAGTAATAATTTGGTACAAACAGGGGCAATTGTGTTTACTGCGTTAGTAAGGGTTTCTTGATAATGGTTAGCTATTTCATCAGCAGATTCCATATTAGCAACTTTGTTTACCAATGGGATGATCCAATTATCCATTACCTGTGGGGATAGTTTACATATATTTTGGTGATGATATCCAGTTTCTGGGCTTAGGTTTTCTGGTAACTGTTTTAGGGAATGGTAGATCAAAAAATACAAAGAGATGATAAGATCATGGGCATGGACAGATCAGTCATTTTACCAACTGATACATTATGGATGGCCACCCAGTCTAATTTCCACTAGATTGAGCCCAAGATTCCCAAATAATTCTCTTAATTCTCTAGCTTTAGAATCAGAGTCATCCCCCCAGCGCAGGTTGAAATCTCCCAAAGTAAACAGTTTGGCAGTGGCCTCAAGGATAGGTAGCAAGGCATTAGTCAACTGGTTTACAAAGTCAGGCATTGGAATTGGTGGTTTATAAATTAGTATAAAGTTTACTGTAGTACTGGCATTAATGCTGACTTTAACGTGTATTGTCTCACAGACTACAGGGCCCACAATTTTCTGCTTCCCATACTTCTAGTTCTGACTTATAAATGAAGGCTACTCCCCCACTCCTACACTCTAGTCTATCTCATATCCTTTTGGTATAGTTAGAGATAGTGAGGGGCCAGCCACCTCATGTAGCCAGGTGTCTGTCACAACGCAAACGTTTAAGTTGTGTTGAATAATCAAATCGGCCAGCTCAGTAGCATGTTTCACTAACGACCTGGTGTTAAGTAGTAGGATCTTAACGTAATCAACCCTTAGGTTATGTATTGTCAGAGACGCTCTGTGTTTGACAGTGGAACAATGATACTACTCTCGACTGGGAAGTCTTTCGTGTCAGCATTATTTTCCAGTGGAAATTCGGTCAATTCAGCGTGGATTCCCTGCTCTGGGCTGTCCCTTCTATATTTACCAAATTGGTGAGTCAGCATGAAACTATGTCTGCACGTTGTTTGCTGGATGTGGCTGACAAAAAATCTTTAATATCGTAATATGGTGTCTTTTCCAGTCTAGCTGTGTGCAGTGCCTCTAGTTGATTCATCTGATAAATACATACTAGGATGGAAAACAAAGAGAAGGGGCAGAAGCTTACCCACCACAGCAACCACGTAACAGGTCACGCACGGACCGGCACAGACCAGCTTCTCGCTAACAAACCGGCACGACTTTGCTGGAAATTAAACAAATCAGCACTCAAACTACAATGCTGAAGGATAATGTATTTCCTGCATGCTAATTCTGTCATGCAAGCTGTACTGCAAGTGAAATTAAGTAGAAATGAGACACAGAGGGAATTAAAAAGAATACAGCACAGCCAAAGGTGTTTCAAAGTGCCCTGGGCTATTTACGTGCATTTATCATTTTAAAATTACAAAATATAAATTGTTGCGTATAGTAACTAAAACAAAAGATTTATGTACATTAAAGGTTCCACAATGCAAGAATAGCAATAAAATGAGGTGGCAGGAGTCAACATCCTTATATACCGGCACAGACCGGCTTCTTGCTAATGCACTGGTGCTAACGTGCTAGCATGGTCAGAGGGTGTTAGATCTGCCACTGTATCTTGTTGCCCATTCCCTGTACTGTTGTACACTGTTACAAGCTTGAGCCTATCCAGCTCTTTACTGATCTTAGCCTGATCAAGCAGAAGCTTGTCTGTGAAAGCCCTCTGAACTCGGAAACTGTCTTCCTTTTTTGGATTTATATTCCGATTAAGAACTTTAGGTTTTTGCCATGTTCTGAACTGTTTAAAAAGTTCCTTCGTTTGAATTCCTGGCCTGCTTATTTGTTCATTGCAATGATTACATTTTGCTTTAATGATCTTATCTTTATACTCCTTCTCCCTACATTTCAATTCTTCTTTATTTGTAGGTTTCTTTTTCTTGAGCCAGGCATGCTCCACCTGTCTTTTATTTCCCTTTAGCTGGGTCAATTCTTAAAAGATACACACAATATGTCAACTGGTAGCCAACACGTGTTTCGACCAAAGGTCATTCTCAAGGCTAAGATATATCCTCAATCACATCCTCAATCAGATCAGATTCACAATGGACATATGTTCTCTCATAGTATATTTGATTGTTTATTTGTATAGCGCCTATACAAATGTGTTTCAAAGTGCTTCAGGACAGGGGAGGCAGAAGCGGAAAATACAATACATACTTACAAGGCCTTGAGGCATTAAAAATGGGTAATTAACTATCGTACTAGGCCTGACGATATTTCTGATAGTGCATGGACATTGACAATAGGTGAGGGAAAGGAGGGAGGGGGGTGAGAAGGGAGAGTAACAAGCCATGGCTATCGTACTAGGCCTGGTGACATTTCTGATTGTGAAAGAACATTTACCATGATGAAGGGAAGGAGGGAGGGGGGAGGGAAGGTAGAAGAAGAAGCCATGACTATCATACTAGGCCTGACGACATTTCTGATAGTGCCAGTGCATAGGTTATGGTAAGGGAACGGGGGGAGAGGAGAGAAGGTAAGGCAAGGGAGAGCAAGAAAATACCGAGAAACAGTGAGTAAGGTGAACAGAAGCAAGAAGACGAAATTCAGTGTTAAGGGTCAAAAACAACCAGGTGGAATGACCACTGCCATGATACAAAAAGTCAAAACTGAGCAAATTATGATGCAAGAGGCCAGAATGTGCATACCATGATGAAAAATCGTTGATGTGCACAATATGATTCAGGACCCCAATTATTATGTAGTCATCCAAAAGGTCTAGCATAAGAATGTCAAGATTTCGGGGTGGTGACCAACATGAATCAAAAGTCAATCAATAGCATCAGCCACATAGCAGTGATGGAACCTCCATAATGTGGCTGTCAGATTCAGTCTTCGGTCAGGGCAGGTTTGTTGAAGCAGAAGAGGCATTGCAGCTGCTGTATGACGAGGAAGGAGAGGAAGGGGAAGGAACAGTGTGGTGGTTTTGATGCTAAGGTGCCAGGAGGGACAAAGCCAAGGGAGGGGGTTGGGGGAAGGGGAGGCAGAGAAGTGGGGAGAGGAAGAGACAAGGGAGTGGGAGAAGGGAGGGAGCAGCCCAGCACACCACCAGTGCGGGTCAGGGAAGGCTAAATACAATTCTCAGGTATGCAAGCACATCCATACACCAAGGGGGGACAGCTAAATACGATTCACAGGCATGCCAGCACATCCATACACCAAGGGGGGGGCACCTAATTATGATTCACAGGCATGCCAGCACATCCATACACCAAGGGTGGGCAGCTAAATACAAGTAGGTGAGGTTGAGGTCGAGGTGGAGGGGAAAAAGGAATGAAGGAGTCCATCACTGAACTGACCTGTGGAGGCAGCCTCATGGGAGCGAGGGGGGAATGCACCGACCCCATGAACTGGCCTTGTAGCGGACAGAGAGCAGACATGGGCCTTCGTTGTGGGCCTTAGGTGTCTGTGCCGGCTCCCTCCTACCGGTTGCTGCTATTGGTTTACTATGACCAAAGCAACCAATGGGAGAGGAGCCGGGACTGGCCCAAGTCAGGTGTAAAAAATAAACACCAACAAGCCAACTGATGAAAAACCCAAGCATTGGATGGTGTGCAGAGTGCAGCATTGCAGGACAAAGGAAGGCAACAGGCATGGAATCAGCTCCAGCAATTTAGAAGGCATAATCATTAATGTTGCGCACCGGTGTGCATTATACCCACAATGCATATCAAGCTTACACCAGATCAGCACAGGCACGAAAGGCAGATCAGGCAGGGTGAGAGCTGCAGGAGCGTAGGCAGAAGGGATCAATCTGGTGAAGAGAGGAGAAGTGAAGCCTTAAATATTAAGAACAGTCTTCTCGTCCTGTTTGCCATTGCATAAGATCAATTGATCCTATATAAGAATTGCTCATGCAACTTTCTTATATGTGTAACAAATCCCTTGGTAATATATTCTTGTCACAGTTGCTTTCCTTCATATGAATAAAAGTCCCAGGATAAATCTCAAAAAGGTTGCATGTCTTGCGCGTATTCAAATCAAATTTATATGGCTTGGATAATTATGAGAGATGCTTGCCACCATAGCTCAAACTCAGGTATTGTTTATATTTACAGTTTAACGTGCCACCAGAATAGCAACTCTCGTAGTTATGTAGTTTGAGAACAGGGGTGCAGTTCTTAAATGCAAACTCTGCGCTGCAGAGACTTGGCTGTCACTGCAGTTGTCAAGAGAGCACCTGTGACCCCTGAACCTGGTGTGTGCCACTGGTGAACAGGTGCTGCAGATCAGGGTAGTGATTCCGTAGAGCACACTATGCTTTTGGCAAGTTGCATATGAAACAGAGATCTGATTAGCAGGTTTCCTTTCCTGAGATGGAATTACCTGTATCTTTTTATTAACTAATACACATTTCTTTTTAAAAAACAGGATTTCTACACCCTTGCCAGATTCCAATTTCACACAGGGACCATTTACACAACTGCTCTAAATTGATCAGGGGACAGCAACTGTGAATCCTGAGAAGGAGAGAAGTGAGTCACTACTATCTAGTCGCAAATCAGTGTGTGATCTCTGTATCTTAAATGTGTATATTGGGTCCATAAATTGTTACTAATAGGAGGGCACATAGAAGCCAGTATAACAAGTAGAGTTATTTACATCCTATTTGTTTTCTATTCAATTCCATATTTGGTTTCAGCAACAATTACAGGTTAAAACAATATAAAAGGATGACAACCAATAATATACAATAGATCATTATTGTGAGGGACTGCTATCTGGCAAGGGTATAGAAGCCATGGATTTGTATGAAACAATAAAAGGGTAGTCTGCGAGCCAGATCCCGTTTCCATTAAACTCCATTCCTAAAGCATAGTGTATACCCGTGCCATTCTGCATTAGTATCCTTATCTGCAGCCCCTTCTCTCCAGTGGCACAAAGCAGGTTCAGGGTCACTGGTGCCTTTTTTTTAAAGCTGTCGTGACAGCCAAGTAACTGCAGTGCAGAGGCTACATTTAATTCTACACCTCTATTCCAAAATAATCATAATTATGAAAAACAAGCCCCTTGGTTGCAGGATAATGTGACAAACCTCCCTATGTGTCGAGATCAGAGCCTGAAAATGACTCAGTGTCCAGGAATCTCCTGCAGGTGGTCTCACAGTTGCCTGAGAGGTAAAACAGCCAGAATCCATGTTTTCATCACCCTGAGCCAATGGAACGGCATACAAAGAATGTTCCTCGCACTCAACCAATGGGGAACACTGGTACTGCTTTTGGTGCTCCCTTGAACCTCGAAGCACTGCTGTTTGCATCCCTTGATCCGGTTTGCTGCCCTATCGTACAAAGCAGAGCATGTTGTCAGTCCTGCTCGAACAACCAAATCGCCACTGCGGACAACTTTGAACTGCAGCTTCTTAAAACCTTGCATCAGACCATCAGGGTCACAGCTTTGAATCACCGGACTTCAACTCGAACTGTTGGAGCATTGCTTCACTTATCGACTTCAGCCAGCAGTTATCAATGTCTCAAAATGATCCCATCTTTGCATTGGCCCTAGTTACCCATTCGAAATGCATCACTTGAACACCACCTTCGAACTGCACTGACCACCCACTTACAATTGACTCAATGCCAGCTCGCTGCTTAAACCAGTACGAATCACTGCACCCGAACCTGGTTTGTCCATATCTGTTAGCCTGTTTTGCCACCTTTGAACTGCCTAACATTAGAATCGGTATATTTCAAGTGACCGTGTTGCACTACGCTACATTGTGGGTGCCCAGAGAGTAGTTAAGCCCTGTTTTCACGTTTATCTAGCAAGACAAATCTTTTTTGAACAGCATTGTTGCATTTCTTGCCTGTTTTCCTCCCTGACAAAGTTTTAAGAATGCTTATACATTTCTGTTCTGCATCTTCTGTCTTCCTTGAAAGGGGTGGATTTTTGATAGTGCATGATTGATTTCTTTAATGTAAGCATATATCTGTACAACAGTATGATATCTTGTAGTATTCATAATGTGTTAACAATCGCTTTCATGCCTGTACCATGTAACTAAGTTATTGCAAGTAACAGCGCCTCAATGCCCCTGGGCTTCTTGCGCGCTATATAAATATAAATAAATAAATCTGTATAGAACCTTGGCTGGCCATTCTTTTATCTTGTAGCTTTTGTACTATTGCAGTTTTGGTTTCTATTGCCCACATTCACACCCTTTTTGAGAGTTTACCCTTCCCTCTGCCCACAAAAGGCGAAAGGAGGAAAATCTCTTGAGTGTGCCTATTTTAGCTTTATGATTGGGAACACTGTCGATTTGGAGAAGTGTGGATGCTGAATATGTGGCTTAGCCACCACTTACCCACTACTCATTATTCCCAGACAAAAATGTTTGCCACAAATGTGTGTTTCTTTGCTTTCATGGCATTTGAAGTGTTTGGAGCTAGGACGAAAGGCCCCATTCATTAGCGTTTATGTAGGCTATGCACAACCAGCAATGAATTATTTGGCCATCTCCTTAGAATGTAGAGATGTGTATGCTGAACCTTGGCATTTTATGTGCGGCCAACGGAATGGCTATGCGATCTGTTCCACTGATGAGTTACCTAATGTATCCTTCTACTATTGGCTTGGCCTGCGCTGTGTCTTTTATGTGGAATAAAAGAACTGAACCTGTGAACCTGTGGGCTTCTCCTTGCCCATATAATGTAGCCGTGCAGCATCCACACCTTATTGAGAAGACCATGTCCTTTTTATTGTTATATATCTAACAATGGGTACTTCCCAGTAAGTTTGTTAACGGGGCACCAGTTTCAATGTGGGAAGAGAATTCAACATACAAAACATATTGAAAAAATAAGGAAAAAATAACTGAACCTAAAAAAATTAAATAGGTAACTGTTTCCCCCTCTCTTTGCACTTAACACCTGTGTGTGTACACACCAATATCCTCGAATTGACCTGATGATTTGGTCAAAATAAACAAGGAGTGACAATTGTATATGAAACATATAGTTTATTCCAAATCATCATATACAAAACATTTACAAACACACACTCATGGAACAAAATAGTCCAACTTATGCACTCTACAATGTACTCATCAATGTGACTGGGGGTTAGTAGTGGGTGACTTGTACGTCAATACTATGACATCACAGGGATGTTATCAGTACTTCAAAATGTGTGTGTTGGCATAGTAATCAGCATCCAGAATCTATTCTGATACAAGAAAAATGGTCACTCCACTTCCGACTGTTCCTAATATTTGGAAATAGGAAGAAAAACAAGGCTATTGATACAGTCTTGTAATAGTCGTCGACACGTGTTTCGGCCCTTGGCACCATGTGCTATCACCCTTTCACTCGCATCTCTTGTGAGTAGGGCCTCATCAGAATGTGGACTCAGTTTGGGAACCCCAGTATGGAGTTCTAAGACACTGAATTGTTAATCCAGGTCGTGCTGGGATATAGTAATTCCAAAAGTAGAGATCGTTGTTACTTTGGAGGAGTGCTGGAACAACGTGACTCTGCACCATTACTACATTTATGTGTCTCACTCTCTTTGGGTAGTGGCAGATGGTAACTTTGCTTCGATATTGTTTAATTATATCTGTGCCACGTGAAAGTGGCTGACACAAATAACAGGCACACTTCTAATTAGCTTGTGTACACTCGCAACATTGCTCACATCTTTTTATTGTGTTGCACACGCTTTCTTCATGTAGACAACCTGCACTCATTGAATCCCAATAGGTCGCCTCTGTGTGAATCTCAGTTAATCTCAGTGAGATACTTAGTTTTGCATCATTCAGATACAGACACATCACCAATATGAATGTAAACATATGAATTTACTTATGGTGGTTTCATGAGGCTCCAAAGTGAATCAAGCCATCTATAAATATTCAATCTGTACGTTTTAGCTCTAGTCTTTTCATCATGGAATGAAATGCTAGCAGCCAAATGAGTTCTTTATTTGATTTTATTTTAATTTATTCATTTATAGATTGCCACAAACCCACAGGCATCAGGGCGCTTCACAAAAAGACTACGACAACAGAAAAGAAACAGGACAGCATTTACAAGGGAACAAGTATTTACTACGAAAATATTATCTTCGGATGAAACCCTTCAATGGATCCATGTGTATGACTCCATAGTGAAGAGTGCATTTCTTCACTGGGCCTCAGTGTGCTTTCCCACTGGAACCTTGAGTCACCTAAATGTTGGGTAATTTGGCCAGGTCAAGTTTCAGATAAATATTTTAAGGCGTTAGTCTGAGGTCAAATCGCTTTCCATCTTAGGCAGCTTTCAGAGAGGTGGAAGGTTGTTGTTGGACAAACTCACTTGTTTGCATGGCATTTGACATCATAATTGAACACCTTCTTAACATGAGTTAATGTGCTTGAGTTGCAGTATTAGAATGCAATAAGCATCTGCAGGCTTAAAGTATGAGGGACAAACCAATAGAAATTGTATTATGTCTACTCTTTGAAGCAGGTACCTTGGGCCCTTACACAAGAGGACACAATCAGGCATTGTAAGACGTTGGTTAATGGCAGTATGCCAAACCAAAGTTTTTTCTTTAATAATCTGGGAAGGCCAAGCTCAACAACCCACAAATATCTCTCCAATCCCAACTCAATTGTGTTCATTAAAGCATCCTGTATGGCAGTGCACCAGGCTTCATCATTGCTAATAGGTTCTGTGGGTTTCACAGCAGGAGACTCAAGTTCTCTTCGAACTTAAAAAAAAGTTCTTTAGAATCTGATGCAGCTGCACCGATCCGTGAGTCAAAGTGTTTCTTTTTAGCATTAAGTAAATCTCCCTTAAAATTTTCTATAGATGATTGATAGTAGAGGAAAGAGATTTAAGCCAGATTTTATGGCATTTATTTTTGTTGGATCTTAATTTATATAAGTCCGGCATAAACCAAGATTGTTTAGTGGACTAGACTCAGATCTTACACTTTCATATGGGTGCAACCTAATCTATAGCTCAGGTCAATAAGTGCTGATAGTGATTAACAATGTCATGCACAGATGCCATTACGTCCGACGATGTATTCAATAGTGGAGAAATTGTGAAGACATATATTCTTATACATCTTCCTTAATATACACATAGTACACATGGATTGTGACTGTCCAAGGCTTTTAGTTTGTGCAAACGTTTCCTTGTTCAATCACATTCCAAATCATACCAAGGGCCTCATTACGACCCAGGCGGTAAGTTACCGCCTGGGTCGTACCTTTACCACCATGGCGTAAACTACGTTTACGCCATGGTGGTTGGCGGACTTACCGCCCCATTCCGAGGTTGGCGGGGCGGTAAGTCCCCAATCCCCATTTACCCTTCCCCATTCCCATTTTTGCCCCATAGGGCATAATGGGAGTGGGGAAGGCGTTAATTACGCCACCGTAAATTACGGTGGCGTAATTAACATCAAGGTCCCTTAGCGCCATGGATTTTAACACCTGCTAAAAGCAGGTGTTAAAACCTCCATGGCGCTAAGGGACCTCGGAATCAGGCGGTAAGGGTCGGCGCTGTGTACGCCGCCGTAAACCCCTTACCGCCTGAGTCGTAATGAGGCCCCAAGTATTGCCTGTCTGTGAAGGTGCCCTAATTTCCCAGGAAGGTTTTGTCAGCAGGGTTTAGTAGCTCAATCAACAGTCTTCAATGTTGACTCTGACATCCTTTTCAAAATCATCTGTCACTAGAGGCAATATACTCAATGTAGGGATTGGGTATTGGTGAGTTTTGGTAAAGGTGGGACCACTGTACCCTTTTCCTTTTGTCAGAAGGCACAAAGACATTAGAGCTTGTTCGCAGATCATTGGTTTTATTTCACCTGATGATCAGAATTAGCAGGCCCCAATCACTCTCAATTCGTTGTTAGACAATCAAATCGATGTTTCTTCCCCTATAAATGCATATCACTAAAAATGATATCAATATGACTAACACAATTATCAGTACATAATTTTTGGATAGCCAAATAATCATTTGAGAACCACCTTTTGAAAGCCTGAGTAGTTATGCTTTGGAGAAGTAAATTTATCATGACTCAATGAAAATGGGGCTGTCATTTCAGGTAGTCATCCTACATCTTGTTTTCTTCAATAATAGAACCAATAGCCTCTTTTAACTGCGTTTGCCAATTAAAGTCACCCATAACGATAAAATGATCTTTGTGTTTGTTGAGGAGTAGACGTGCACATCAGCGATAGAACCCACCCCCTCACCTTCAACCTATTGGATGAGCAACAGGAATAATAATTGATTATTTATGACACACCTAATACAGAAGAGGTGTCTAAGTGCAGACTCGGAATTAGAACGGGTGTTGCTCTGCATCGTCTTGCTTCCAAGAGGAGTGCGTTTCCACTGAGCTATACTACCCGTGCCACTGTGTATGACACCTAGTATTATTCCCATACTGCATCAAGTGTATGAGTGACGTTATGCACTCAGACAACTGTATCGAATGTACCCTAAAACTGAAGTGGTAGCAGGAGATTTGCAGACACCACTGAATATCGAGGAGCTGTAAATAGAACCTGACAGGTGCAAAGTGATTTCATAAGGAGAAGATACAATGATGCACTGAAGCAATATAAGAATACTAAAAGAATGAAGAGATAATTGAAGAAACAAGAATGAGCATACATACAAGTGTAAAGGAGGTCCCAGACATGACCTGTTCCCCTGCCCCTCCTTTCGAGGTACCAGGAAGTTACTTGCCGGTATACGTAACGTATGAAGAGCAAATGAACCAACAGAGAGCTGCACTGGGACTCTGCCCAGTGTACATTAGAAGATCCGTACCTATTGAGGTGCCCATAACCAGACAACCCTGGGCAGCACGGTACCCCATCAGACAGCCATACCAGCCGATGACACGAAATGAGGAGTACCTACATACAGTCCACGAAGAAACCCCAAAAGCCTTAATGGAGGGCCAGTGGAAATGACAATGGCTCGAACCAGCACGTGAGTAAGCAAAGTCAGCTATTGAAAATGACACTTTAGAACAAGCTGTTATACAAATTGATGTAATGAACACAGGAAGGAGACGATGCTAAAAATAAGGAAACGTGTTACAAGACATGATGAGACCAACCGACCTGTCAAACGTGTGTAAATAGGCTTGGAACACAATAAGCTAAGAAAACAATACTGCTTGCAATGCTTAGTAGAATATTAGAAGCGGCATGCGCCAACTATATAGCTACCTCAAGAAGCACGTTATACGAGTGTGACTCCATTTTGTAAATCAGAAATGAGCCCAGGCTGCCAGAGGCTTGGCAGGCCAAGTTTCACAACCCAGCCAGAACAGAGAGGAAGAGCGGAATCGAAACTCAACAGAGAGCGGCTCATGCCTGGGAAATCGAGGTCAACCAGAGAAAGGGAGGAGAGCGTCAATTCGCAAGAACCAAATGTCAGAGCATGCCAGCTCGCCCGTGAAGGTCAAGATAAGAGAGGCCCAGGCAGGTGGTGGGGCCGAAGCAGAATTAAATACAATAAAAGCTGGAAACTGAAGCAAATTTATGGTGAACAGACATGTGACCAGCCAGGCGCGAAGAGGTACCATCGCCTGATGTCATCCAGAACCCGAGGATGCCATAACTTTTCCTGATAAGAGGCTACAGTCCCGAGGCCATACCCAGCAAACTAATTGACACATAGCCCTAAGATACTGATTGATGGAAGGGAGGCAGGGTGAAACTTGGGACACCAGGCACCTGGGTGCCCACTCTGCATGCTGCTAATTAAAATGGGGATTTATGTCTAGGGGTGTTAGCCGCCCATTCACAATGGACCAAGTTATCTGGGGTCCTATAGATTGTAGAACCAATAGGACGTTGTAATTATACTGACGTCTATCACGCGTGATGTAGAGGGTTGGACGTAGATGCCCACCCGATAAGAGTTATCCAATCCGCATGCTCTGTTACCATATATAGATATAGCACCTACACTTAAGTTACCTTTCCTAACCAATTATATTGCATGACGAGTTTTGTAGAGTAGGACGTCAATGATGACGAGTTTTATGCAAAAAAGTTGCAGTTCAACTGAAGTTTGAGGAAGTCTGAGCGAGACTGGTGATCGCAATGCTGCTGATTTCCATTTGTTTCTCTGTTTGATGTACTTGTCTTTAAACCGACTTCCCTTTGCCAACTTACTGAGTCCTCAATATTGAGTCGTGTTGGAGTATGTGAATCCTGCACACCCATTCCTCTCATGGTGCAGCTATCTTGTCGTACAAGTTCTAGAGGTTGAGAGCTGACCTATGGGCCCGTCAGTGAATTCCTCTCCTCGTGAACACTTGGTAGCGTGAGGATGGTTTTGGCCATCGATTATTGATTGATATAGTTATAAGACACCTTTAGACTGACGGCACAAAGTAACTCTGAGCCTTCGGCAATATCACGAGTCCTTTCGCCATTCCGGTTGAGTAGACTGAGAAGCTCCCCGTGGACAATGATAGAGTAAAATTTAAAAAAATCTACAGTGGGCCTGAAGGAATCTGCCTTTCCAAGCATAACCCTTCTCATTCCCACGGGCAGCGGATCGGACTAAAACCTTAAAAGCAGGAAGAGGAAGGGGCGGTGATTTCAGAAGTTCCAGAGAGGAAACGATGCGATCGGTGAGTGAAGCAATAAACTCATTACTTTGGCAAATGTTGTGTAGGCATTAGAGACAGTAAATTTACAAGGGGGGTCCTGGGAGTCTCTCTGCCAGACATTTGTCCTGGTTACGAGAGCCTTACCCAGAGTCTTTAGCTCACTATCTTTCACAGAGAAGAAATATCCCAAACATATCAGTCCTTGTCCTGCCCTGGGGCAGTCCAGCACCGAAATGCTAGGCAATTCTCCTCTGAACAAGAGTACCAACAGCATCCCCAGACATGTGTTTCGGTCTGGTTGGACCTCATCAGTAGGGAGGAGCTGTGACTCTCTAAGAGTAGTGAGCAAGGGGTCCACATCTGGATTCCCCTAGTAATTTAGGGTGAGACCCAAAGTTACTTGAATATGTAAATTAACAAGGGGGGTCCTGGGAGTCTCTCTGCCAGACATTAGTCCTGGTTACGAGAGTCTTACCCAGAGTCTTTAGCTCACTATCTTTCACAGAGAAGAAATATCCCAAACATATCAGTTGTTGTCCTGCCCTGGGGCAGTCCAACACCGAAATGCTAGGCAATTCTCCTCTGAACAAGAGTACCAACAGCATCCCCAGACACGTGTTTCGGTCTGGTTGGACCTCATCAGTAGGGAGGAGCTGTGCCTCTCTAAGAGTAGTGAGCAAGGGGTCCACGTCTGGATTCCCCTAGTAACTTAGGGTGAGACCCAAAGTTACTTGAATATGTAAATTGACAAGGGGGGTCCTGGGAGTCTCTCTGCCAGACATTAGTCCTGGTTACGAGAGACTTACCCAGAGTCTTTAGTTCACTATCTTTCACAGAAAAGAAATATCCCAAACATATCAGTCCTTGTCCTGCCCTGGGGCAGTCCAGCACCGAAATGCTAGGCAATTCTGCTCTGAACAAGAGTACCACCAACAGCATCCCCAGACACGTGTTTCGGTCTGGTTGGACCTCATCAGTAGGGAGGAGCTGTGCCTCTCTAAGAGTAGTGAGCAAGGGGTCCACGTCTGGATTCCCCTAGTAACTTAGGGTGAGACCCAAAGTTACTTGAATATGTAAATTGACAAGGGGGGTCCTGGGAGTCTCTCTGCCAGACATTAGTCCTGGTTACGAGAGACTTACCCAGAGTCTTCAGCTCACTATCTTTCACAGAGAAGAAATATCCCAAACATATCAGTCCTTGTCCTGCCCTGGGGCAGTCCAGCACCGAAATGCTAGGCAATTCTCCTCTGAACAAGAGTACCAACAGCATCCCCGGACACGTGTTTCGGTCTGGTTGGACCTCATCAGTAGGGAGGAGCTGTGCCTCTCTAAGAGTAGTGAGCAAGGGGTCCACGTCTGGATTCCCCTAGTAACTTAGGGTGAGACCCAAAGTTACTTGAATATGTAAATTGACAAGGGGGGTCCTGGGAGTCTCTCTGCCAGACATTAGTCCTGGTTACGAGAGACTTACCCAGAGTCTTTAGCTCACTATCTTTCACAGAGAAGAAATATCCCAAACATATCAGTCCTTGTCCTGCCCTGGGGCGGTCCAGCACCGAAATGCTAGGCAATTCTCCTCTGAACAAGAGTACCAACAGCATCCCCAGACACGTGTTTCGGTCTGGTTGGACCTCATCAGTAGGGAGGAGTTGTGCCTCTCTAGGAGTAGTGAGCAAGGGGTCCATGTCTGGATTCCCCTAGTAACTTAGGGTGAGACCCAAAGTTTTTTGAATATGTAAATTGACAAGGGGTTCCTGGGAGTTTCTCATTAGAGCCAGTAAGGGAAAGGTAACGGTGGGCGGCGGAGAAAAATTAAAGTAGTTGGAAGTAGAGAAGACTGTATATATATAGAGAGTAAATGACTCGAGCATAAGAAATAAAGAGTGGATACCGGGGGACTCCTGAGATAAAACGTAAGGATACAGGGGGGCACCTGAGACAAAACATAAGGATTACCAGGGGGGTACCTGAGACAAAACGTAAGGATTACCAGGGGGGCACCTGAGACAAAAATGTAAGGATTCGCCTTGTTCCTGCGCTTTAAAGAGTGGTCAGAAGAAATGTGAACTCAGTGCCCACAGAGGGGGGACAATTAGGCTACGCTGACGTTTAAAGATGTCATTAAGGGAGTTTGTTTACATCCCATGACGGGGTATTGATTCGAAGGCAGGTATACGTATGACCAGCTGGTGTCCGTCTAGTCTG
Source organism: Ambystoma mexicanum (assembly GCF_040938575.1). Taxonomy (NCBI): domain Eukaryota; kingdom Metazoa; phylum Chordata; class Amphibia; order Caudata; family Ambystomatidae; genus Ambystoma; species Ambystoma mexicanum. The sequence goes on along the minus strand of NC_090935.1, from coordinate 1,177,321,344 downwards.
TCAAATGTCTGTCATATGTGTTCTGTTGTGTGTCAAATGTAAAATAATTGTATTGATGATTGTTTGAAATGCATTTTGGATTTACGTGATTCTGTAACTAAGAGGGAATCGCCATTGAATTGATGAGGTTTGAGTAAATTGACATTATATATTTTGGTGGGGAAAGATTGGATTGGAGCTTGCGTACTTGGTGCCCGCTCATACTATTGATGGGTAAAAGAATTGTATAAATACTGGTAGTGATGAAATTAGAAATGGAGGAAGTTACCCCACTTGCACATTTATGCAAGCAGCTGCCCAAGCATGCACCAAAGCTGAAGAAATACAGCCAGGAGTGGGTTAAGGGTACCACCAATAAGATGTTTATGCCATGGCCCCAGAATGGGTCGCTCTCTAAGGCTGTTTTACAGCATATGACTACCTTGCTACACACCACATATACTGGCAAGAAGTTAGAAAAAACGCCTTGCTGTTCTTGAACTTTGGAAAATGTTTGAGCAGATGAAGGCGGAGGGACCGCCCGCAGATTGGATTTTAAATGTATGTACAGAGGGGGGTGAGATGCCTACCGCGCCACCTGCCCCACCTGAATCAGTGATCGAAGGGAGTAAGTCAGAGGGTCTTTACCCACTAAGAGAACTTAAGGCAGCCACGGGGTACAGCAACCCGGCATATGAGTCACCTACATACAGTAGTGACGAAATCAATGAAAAGGAGCAGGAAAGTAATCTTGCCTCCGAAGTCCCGAGGGACATGGAGAGATGCAATGATGAAGGAAAGGATCAAGCACAAAGTACGGCATCTCTCGAGAAAGAGAGAGAAGGAAAGAAGCGGAAACAAAGTGATGAGTTAGCATTCGCAAAAGACGAATGGATGGGAGGACAGATATTATTGAAATTAGATGGAAAGGAAAGTGATGATCTGAGGCCGAGGGAACCGTAAGATGAGGCTCAAAGAAAGGAAAATGAGAAAGAAAAGGAAATGAAAGACGATAGGGTAAGAAAGAAGGATAGGCTAAGACGAGAACAAATATATCGCGAAGAGCAAGGAATACCGCTCAGTCGCATACAGTACGCAGCCTATGAAAAGTACAAGCAGAACATGTTAAAGTTAGAGGAAGAAAGGAGAGTACAAGAAAGGAAATTAAAGAAGCGGGAAGACGAGGAAAGTAGAAGGGCAAAAGAATGAAGAAATGAACGGATGAGGGAGGTAGACAAGGTTAGAGAAGAAGCGAAGAAGTGAAAAGGAACAGATGAGGAAGGAGAACACAAGCGCAGACGGAGGGCACAAGATATAGAATATTTGCTAACGGGAAGTTAAAAAACCCAATCCTGTTGTAGAATGGGAAGACATAGAATAATTCTTTCCTGCAAGCGATGCGGTACCAGGTACAAGCGGGACAAATATTGAAGATAACTGCGACACCAGAAGCATTGGGGAAACGATTGATAAAATCTATGACGAGATGGGGCTGCAACTAATTTCCCAAGGGGGAAGGGAAGATGTGCGCTTAGAAAGCACTCAGCTATATGACACTGAGGATGTCACCCGAAGTAGTGGGAGCAGGGGACTGTCCCTAGACAGGCTGGAGATTGGGCAGAACGAAGAAGATGCAAGAAGTTGTGTAAATTGGGAGTATTCAGAATCTGACTATGGTGGGGAAACAGAGGATGTGGCACATGAAGAAGGGAGACAGTGTGAAAAACGGCTCCCAGGGAACCGAGAGGTACGATGGTCAGATGCTAGTGGGTCCACAAGTAGGGCACCGAAGTCCGCTGGACCGTCTAGCTGACATGAAGAAACACCTCACGGTCAGAGGGGGGCGTCAGCACCTGCCTATGCAGACAGATTAAGGGCATTGCCAGGTAGACAGCAAGGTGTGAATGCCACCCTGGCGATAGACTGGAGAGCTATGGGGAAAGAGAAGGAGGACTGTGCATTCCAATTCCCATTGCTAGAAAAGGGGGGAGCAAGACCACAATATATTCCATGGCCACACATGGACCGAGAGAACCTTAAAAATTAGCTTCCAATGCTGACATCGGGAGCCGGAAAGTGGATACATGAGTTAGAGAAAATGATGGGGGGTGTCACCTTAGCTAAAGGGGACATAAAGGGCCTCCTAATTGCCATACTCGGTGAAAGAGCAGATGATGGAAACGGGCAGGCTATCCTAGGGTAACCCCTAACACCTCCCATGATGGGACGCCATTTAATAATTATAGGGCAGCAGTGTGGAAAGCGCTGCGAATGCTATATCCAGGCACTTCTGATATGGGAGCTATAATGACTCGAAAAATGAAAGAGTCAGATGATCCGTTGATTTATATCCAGAATTTTCAAGACGCGTGGGTGCTCGAAACGCATGAGTCTTGGATGAAATCTATCCCTGTATTCTACCATATAGTCTGCCAAGGGTTACCAAGGGTTACCAGAACCGGTGCAAAAACAGCTCAAGAAATTGGTAGGAATAGAAGCTAAACCATGGGCCAAAATACAGTTGACAATTGCACACTACTAAGAAGGAGGCAACTCGTAAGGGCGAAGAGGCAAATCAGGGAGGGTTTCGAGGTAACCAAGGAGGTTTTCAGAATGTTCAAGGTGGCTTTCAGAGCGCACAGATGGGCTATCCAGCTACACCAGATGGACAGATAGCCCGACCACCACCAGTGTGTTGGCTGTGTGGAATGACAGAACACGTGGCGTGCATGTGCAGAAGCCAAGGCATGTGGTAAAACAGCCAAGGGATGAGGGTAGGCATGGTGAATCAACCTGCCATCCCGCAACAGGGCGGTGCACAAAATTACGCAGTACAGCCGCAGGCATCAGGCGTGCAGCAAGGTGCACAGCAAGTGGATCATCCACCGAACATGGGAAATTTGCCACAGGGACAACCCCAGCAGGCACTGCCACAGATGGCACAGGGTACTAATTCCAGAGGGGGAATTAACCCTGGAAATGGGGGGAACTCACAAGTATACAGTGGGCCGAACCTATATATGAAATAGGACAGCTCACGGGGGACTCTGATGTGCTCTATCCTATCAGTGACACCAGACCCAAATAGGGAACCTAGGGTAAATGTCACAATAAGGGGTAAAGAATATTCCTTCTTAGTTGACACGGGTGTAACGCGTTCGTGCATACGAGAAGGCAAGTTTTCCTTGTCCGGCGGGCTATAGATACTCAGAGTTTCACTGGAGGTCATAGTAGAGTTCCCTTTACAGATGCACTCCCAGTCTCAGTGGGAGAGCGCAAAATGAACGTACCCTTATTATATTCCCCTCAGACCCCAGTAAATATTTTGGGCCGGGACCTGATGACTAAATTAAACATGACCATCATGTTTACCGAGAATGGTATGGTATAGTGTGCTCCACTCCAGGAATGCATTATTCAAACGTGTGCGAAATGATCAGAGCATAGTCACGATGTATAGCTATGAGAGCTATACTGTTAGAACCAGAAGTCTTTGCATATGGCGTGCAGGTGCTTATGGCGGGATTGCCTGGCCTCGCAGACAAAACCATGAGAACCCCTGATGAGTTTCTATTAAGACCAAGAATACCCATGCACGAAGAGGAGGGACAAGTATTTCCCTTAATGATACAATCTGCAGCAGTGCAAGGGAAGGTGGTATTGGTCGAAGGATATGATGACGAGGGCAGACTATGGTGTGCGACTTTCGCCATTGAAGAAGGGTATCGAGTGACTGACGTCACCGATGATGATCTGTTCGAAGGACACCCTGACCTAGAGGAGACGAGGGTGGAAGTCTCACATTTTGGGTCAAAATGATCAAACGGGAGGTGCCACAGAGAATGATGTTGGCACTGGCACGTCCAGAATACTTTGATGACGACATGGCCCAAGTGCCTGCCGCAGTATGGACTACAGGACCCTATGATGAAGGTCTCCTGAAGGGGGCAGGTGCAGTAAAAATTAAACTGAAACCAGGAGCAATCTTACCACGAGCGCGACAATATCCCATGTCCAGAGAAGCGGATGAGGGGATCGCGAAGACAATTTCCGCCATGATGGAGCAGGGCATCCTAGTGATGTCAGAATCACCTTGCAACACGGTTATTTACCCTGTAAATTGGCGTTTAATCCAAGTTTAAGAGCATTAAACGATATTGTTGAAGCCGAGTTCCCTCTAGTCCCAAATCCCTCTACAATTCTATGCAATATACCCACTGAGGCAAAATATTTCACGGTGATCGATTTGAAAAATGTGTTTTTCTCAATTCCATTGCACCGTGACTCACAAGACCTGACATCATTCACTTTCAGACAAATGCGCCTGAAAAGCACAAGGTTGCCACAGAGGTACTGCGAGTCCCCGTCTATTTTCAACAGAGTCCTGCAAATGGACCTAAGCAATATTGCGGTAGACAGTGTTGTTTTACAGTACATAGATGACATTCTGATCTGCAGTACCACTGAAGAGCAATGCAGGCGCAACTCTGTCCAGCTATTGACTATACTGGCTGAGAAGGGATACAAAGTTGATAAGGGAAAGTTACAGTACTGTCAACAAGAAGTGTAGTACATAGGGCAACTGATCTCACATGAGGGGAAAAAGGTAACCCCAGAAAGGGCTGAAGCTATCATGAACACGGCCAAGCCGCGCACGATAAAACAAATGCAAAGCTTCTTAGGCCTGTGCAATTATGTCAGAGCATGTGTCTTTGACTACAGCTCATATACCAAGCCCTTGCTTCAGGCCCTAAAGAAGGCCCAGGCAACAAGGGAAGATATCGAATGAACTAAGGCAATGGAAAAGTGGTTTGCAGAACTCAAGGGGGCAATTTGTAAGGCCCCAGTTCTCGGGATTGCTAATTATGCAGAGGAATTCTACCTGTTCTCACACTCCGATGGTAATTTTATGACGGCAGTGCTCGTGCAGCGAACCTGGCTGGGGTATAATAAATAAATAATTGACTATGGACTTGATCGAAATGGGGACCCAGAGCAGTAACTTAGTTTTACCCCCAGCAGAAGGGCGCCCCCACACCCCTGGAAGAAAATGCTGCAAACTGTCATTCCGAATGATAATGTGTATTTGCGATTATCTTTGTATCTTTGTCCTTAACGATCAGAACTGTTTTCCTTATTGGTGCAAAAAACGTCCCAATTCCAGTGCACCTACCAGATAATGTACATACAGGTCCTACGAAAGCACCCAGGCCCTATATAGTGATTCCTGTTCCCAGAAAGGCTGTTGATAAAACAAACAAACTAAAACTAAATGTAATTAGCAGTGACACATACACACTTGAGGTGATGAATGGAGAGAAAAGCTGGTGACAGGGTCAGCACGGAATGAATGATAATGTAGCACTTACCACAGCACGCACCCACACACAGAATGCACACTAACAAGGGTAAGTGTCAATGGCTACAAGGCCTCCAACGAAGGCAGCAGAGAAGGAGAGACTGCCTGCCAAACATTCAATTCCAGAGAATAGTGAAATGACCAAGAAAAGCCAAGTGAAATACCAAAGATGCAGGGAATAGCAAAATCCCTCAAAAGAACAGAAGTGGCCACAAAAGAATTCACAGAGAAGACACAAATGCTAATAGATTATTTGTTCGCATTCATAGTCCAAGCAAAGAAACTGCACGAGGAGCTGAAAAACAGGACTATAGAAACTATAACAGCAAGCACACCTGCTCCAATGCAAGGAACAAGCCGCAGGCCTACAACGCAGCCACGCATTGGGAGGTTGGAGAACAAATGGTGGTTAGGGGAAGTTTATGACAGGCTACAAATGGAAAGGAAAGGAAGCACAAAACTGTCTCCTACCACAGCGATGCAGTTGAGGCAGCCTACTCCACCGACATATCCGAAGTGGAAAAGCAGCACAGATGCATTTAGAGACATAGTCATAGCAAACTACAGAAGAACGCTAAGGATCAAGAGAAGCCCTTATGAAGATAACAATGAACTTAACGATTACCTGGACAGCACAGCCCATCTTGGAAACAACATATGGTACCAGCACATGAAGGAAGTAGGATGAAGACATTCAAAAAGAGAATGCTTCGTTTGTGCACTCCTGCCATACAGTATGGGAAAATCCAAGATCTTTGTGGCTGTAGAAATTGATGTCCAGACAGCACACTGTATGTCACACGTAGCAATGTACAAGACCAGAAGCCAGTTCATGGGCAGTGATGCCTCCCTGAAATGTGCACCTGAAGCAACTGACCTCGACGAGGATGATTATGTTCAAGACATAAAGACAAGAAACAGAGCCCATACTAAGAATCATGTAATCAGGTACGAGAACCCTGGAGTAAAGGGGGCTGGAATTAGATGGGAAGTAAATCAGAAGCTACAAGTTCAAGGAAAAACTCCAGTGGAGGCTCGAAGTTGGAAGAACAGAGGCCAAATGCAGATTTGGGAGACAGTGCTCTCACTAGACGGATGGGAGAAAGGAGTTGTGATCTGCAGAGCCTGGATGGTCATTGGTCAATACGAACCTACCATCAACATAGTGCGAAAAGGATGCAAGCCATTATGACCAAAGCTTTCAAAATTACTCACATGGGTCGAAGACAGAGGGGGACCCCTGCAGATAGTACCACTGGAGAACCCAAAATGATGCTTCAGAAACAATGGTACAAGGAAGATGGGAGAAAATCAGAACTGTGAACGAGTCTTTGACGCCCCAGGAATGGTACATGGAACCGCAGTGATTATGGACCATTACTGGGCGTGTGGATCCAAAACATATATAAGACTACCAAAGAATTGGGGAGGTATATGCGCACTGGTGAACGTCCATGTTCCTGCACTAGTGATCCCCAAGAATGACCTAAATTTGGACAGTTTCCCGAAAGCAGATGCTCATCTAAGGAGAAGGAGATCCTCAGAACTAGTATCCAGGATGAAAAGAGAAAATTACTTTTCTGCCAAATCAGAAGAGGCATTTCATGCAATCCCATATGAACACAGGCTATTCAGCCTCACCTCAACAGTGTTCACAACATTGCTCCTGCACCACATCCAAGTTGGAGTGAATACTAAATGGTTGCAGATAACCAGATGGGAGTAATTGCAGACCATCAATACCACTATACAATGATTCAACACAATCAAAGAAGAACTGAGAGCAAGACTGATGACCCTCCAAAACAGATATATGCTTGACATGATCACAGCGATGGATGGAGGTGTTTGTGCAAAAATCAGAGAATCATGTTGCACATTTGTACCATCACATGCTGAAGAGAATGGAACCCTAACAGAGGCCATAAGCATGTTGACAATCCTGAAAAACCAGATGATCGATGAAAGTGATGAAGTGGACGATGACAGCTGGTTTGGAGACCTATTCTCGTGGGTCCCACAATGGATGGCAGATATATTCAAGTTTCTGGGAGCTCTACTAGCAATGGTATTGCTAGGATTCTGTGTTATCAAGATCATCATTACACAGTGCCAAAAAACTGCAAAGAAAGCCATGGGGATGAAAATAATGGTCAATGTGAACCAGGATGGAAGCCCAGAAACCTGACTGATGAAGAAATTAGAGACTCTGTGAAGGCCAGCAAATTTGCGCCAGAAGGAATAAAGTTCACATACCCTAAGAAACGAAGAAGGTACGAAGGAAAATGGATCTACTGCAGCCCAAATGGACAATGCCAGCTAATGACCTGGAGCAAAGATGAACATGTGAAAACGGCAGGGAGTTTGAAAGGCGTGATGAAAATATGGACTCCAAAGGCGCACATGTTCACGCCATCATGTACCAACCCTGAAGACAATGAAAAAAACACTGAAGAATCAAAAGAAATAGAGACAAAAAATGAAGCATAAGTGGTCGATGAACCGACCAGAGGGGGGAGTGTAAGGGAGGTCCCAGACATGACCTGCACCCCTGCACCACCTTTCGAGGTACCAGGAAGGTACTCGCCGGGATACGTAACGTATGAAGAGCAAATGAACCAACAGAGAGCTGCACTGGGACTCTGCCCAGTGTACATTAGAAGATCTGTACCTATTGAGGCACCCATAACCAGACAACCCTGGGCAGCACGGTACCCCATCAGACAGCCATACCAGCCGATGACACGAAATGAGGAGTACCTACATACAGTCCACGAAGAAACCCCAAAAGCCTTAATGGAGGGCCAGTGGAAATGACAATGGCCCAAACCAGCACGTGAGTAAGCAAAGTCAGCTATTGAAAATGAAACATTAGAACAAGCTGTTATACAAATCGATGTAATGAACACAGGAAGGAGACGATGCTAAACATAAGGAAACATGTTACAAGACATGAGGAGAACAACCACCTGTCAAACGTGTGTAAATAGGCTTGGAACGGAAGAAGCTAAGAAAACAATACTGCTTGCAATGCTTAGTAGAATATTAGAAGCGGTATGCACCAACTATATAGCTACCCCAAGAAGCACGTTATACAAGTGCGACTCCATTTTGTAAAGCAGAAATGGGCCCAGGCTGCCATAGGCCTGGCAGGCCAAGATTCACAACCCAGCCAGAACAGAGAGGAAGAGCGGAATCGAAACTCAACAGAGAGCGGCTCATGCCTGGGAAATCAAGGTCACCCAGAGAAGGGGAGGAGAGTGTCAACTCGCAAGAACCAAACATCAGAGCATACCAGCTCACCCGTGAAGGTCAAGATAAGAGAGGCCCAGGCAGGTGGTGGGGCCGAAGCAGAATTAAATACAATAAAAGCTGGAAACTGAAGCAAAATCATGGTGAACAGACACTTGACCAGTCAGGCGCGAAGAGGTACCATTGCTTGATGTTATCCAGAACCCGAGGATGCCATAACTTTTCCTGATAAGGGGCTACAGTTCCGAGGCCATACCCAGCCAACTAATTGACACATAGTCCTAAGATACTGATTGATGGAAGGGAGGCAGGGTGAAACTTGGGACACCAGGCACCTGGGTGCCCACTCTGCATGCTGCTAATTAAAATGGGGATTTATGTCTAGGGGTGTAACCCGCCCAATCACAATGGACCAAGTTATCTGGGGTCCTATAGATCGTAGAACCAAAAGGACGTTGTAATTATAGTGACGTCTATCACGCGTGATGTAGTGGGTTGGACGTAGATGCCCACCCGATAAGAGTTATCCAATCCGCATGCTCTGTTACCATGTACAGCTATAGCACCTACACTTAAGTTACCTTTCCTAACCAATTATATTGCATGACAAGTTTTGTAGAGTTAGACGTCAATGATGACGAGTTTCATGCATAAAAGTTGCTGTTCAACTGAAGTTTGAGGAAGTCAGAGCAAGACTGGTGATCTCAATGCTGCTGATTTCTATTTGTTTCTCTGTTTGATGTACTTGTCATTAAACAGACTTCCCTTTGCCAACTTACTGAGTCCTCATTATTGAGTCGTGTTAGAGTATGTGAATCCTGAACCCCCATTCCTCACATGGTGCAGCTATCTTGTCTTACAAGTTGTAGAGGTTGAGCGTTGACCTATGGGCCCGTCAGTGAATTCCTCTACTCATGAACACAAGTGACAAGAGCCATGTATACAAAAAAGATAAGTAACCCGATGAGTAGTCTTAATGTATACTTTTAGGCAGAATCATATGCAGTACCCTTTGGGAACACCACACACAATTAAGACTACAAGTGACAGTACAAATTCACCTTTGGTACAAACCTGTACTACACAGTAAAGTGGTAGCGATGGCTGAGCAGCCAGACTTATCTCTATAGTAAAGAGAGCAGTATCAATAGTTACACAAAGGACAGCAATTACTAGGGTTCAAACAAACACTGGACCAAGGTTTTCTGAGTAAAAGAATATACATTTATTTACACATCAATTATAAAACATTTCACTATTATCAAGCAGTTGAAAATCACTATCTTCATACACTACACATCACCCAATGAATTCTGGGCAAGTTAAGCTCAAAATGAAGTGTGAGCAAAATGGCACTCCAGCAATTTAGAAGGGAGGGAAAGACAAAGTTAGACAAAAGTTGAGAAGCACCAACAAGTAAGTAAGCAGGGCAATCTAGAAAAGGCAACTACGGTGAGGAAATCAAATGAAGAGGCCAGGGCCAAAGTCAATGGACCAAAGAGTTTGCAGAGGATCACACAGTTCAGAGTAGTTTGCGGTTAAGTCTTTGCCAAGAGTTCAGAACGGAGTTGGTCGGACGAAAAGTTACTTTAGAGAAGGACAAGCCTTCGGTTTGGCAAAAGATTTCATTCAGTTTTACCGCGGTCGGACGGAACGAACAACTGGATTTGAACAGTACCTTAAATGGAGAAGAAGGCTGTAGCTGAGGCAGACGTTCCTGTCAGGTCCTGCAGGCTCACGGTTCCTAAAGCGGCTGTCAGACTGACACAAAGTTGGAAGACTGGAGGGTCCTGCACTTCCCGGCGAAGAAACCAGCAGCAGAGCAAAGCAACAAATAAAAGGTGCGCTCCTTAAAACCCAAGCAGGGTCCGGTCCTCCTGGCTATCAGGTTCACTGTAGCTGTGCACAGCGAATTCGAACAGAGCAGGGAGGCCTGGCTTGCAGTTTGGTGAACTGGTTGGTCTCAACAGCTCAAGGGGAGAAGATTCCTTGCAGATCTTCACTGTCATTGAAGTTTGGAGATTCAGACCCGCAGCAGGGCTTCACCGGGAGGTCAGTTGTAGTGTTGAACGGAAAATCATATCGTGCCTCCTTTATTAAATATATTGGCCTAAGCCCAGTCGCTCTGCGAAGAAATCCGCCTTGCAAGGTTCTGACCTTAGATCGATTAAGCTGCCATTTTAGGTTCATCCACCATTTTGATTCTCGCTCCAAAGTCACCCTTTGTTCTAAAATGGTGGACAATGTTCTTCTGTTTGTAACATGGCCGTCTTGACCTCTGTATGCAAGTTAATGCCTGAACTGCCCGTAGGCCAAATGTTAGGGTCATGTAATGAGACCTTGTCCTTCGTTGACCTATAGATCGAGGATTACCTGTGCCAACGTAACTGATCCGCGAGCATATATTAGGCACAATGTTGTGTAAATACTAAACGTGAACACTTGTTGAACTGCATTGTATTAAAATATGTACTAAGGCTTATGTTAGATCCGTGAATATACTGTTGCTATTGTGATTTGTTGAACATGTAAACTGAAGGTGATCCATATGCATATAGCTGGGCGAGTCAGAGGTGAACCCGACACGAACCCTAGATTGGGAATCCTTAACGTACAGAAAGGCTGAACATCATGTTACAAAACTGTATAAAAGAGCTAATATTCTGATGTACAGTCCCACTCACTTCTCACATCGAACGGGCTGGTATTCGTTGTGATGTACTGAGGGCCATATACCTATCTGATACTGTGTTCCTTTGAAAACTGTTCAGTTACTTTGAATAAAGCTCTGTGTATCTTTGTAAACCCGCATTTGGTGTATTTCCTTTTGTGGTACTCAGCCTCAATATTTCCTTTTGCTTTTACATATGGCACCCGAATAGGGACCCTCAAGATTGATGCCAGCTCGTTGAAGGTTGACACAGCTATCGGACCGGGATCGGACTGTGTAAAAGGGGGCCCTTTCTTGGATGAGAAGCGACACCTCAGCAGCTCTGCACGGTCCGATCCCTGGACGGTGAGCACATGGTCCGAGTCGGCATCTTGACGAGGGTCCATATATCGAGGCGGGCAGATTTGCCGAAATCACAAAACACGAGGTAACCTTTGCTAGAAAATTTTGAAATCCGATCGGACCTCCTTAGGATTGATCAGGTGAGTTGTGACCCGATTCTTAAGTATCCTGCTAATTGGTTTTGGCGTATTGTTCTTGGAAGTACAATTATTGACAGGGTAACACCAGGAATCTGATATGCCTGGGAAATTGTCTGCCTGCTTCAGGGCATTATTCCGCAAGGACAGACAATCTTTTGGAATTTGGCCGACCGGCACCAATGGAGGGGTCGCCGGCATGTACTATGTACTGTAAGCATGACATTGGTAGTATAGTATTTAATGATATTTGGCACAGACAAACTAGACATGCTTCAGTGGCCAATCAATGGTAGTTTTGAAATCCCTCGTATTGAATACTTAGAATCTTTATAATTGAAGAAAAAGCCTAGACCTGCAGCATTTGACGTATTACAGAATTGGAAGAAAGAAGCTTTGCAGGAGCTTAAAAGTAGAGAAAGGCATGCGTGCTGTCATATGACAAACACTGAAAAAGCATCGTTGTATGACCAAAATAAACAGTCTGAGTCAGTTAGGAATATGTTTAGGGCTTTTTCACTTGGTATCCAGAAAATCTATCCTTCTAAAGACTTTCATGTTTCTGATGAACTTATCGATAAATTGTTAAATGAACGAAGGCCTGGTGCCACTGCATTACCTCAGTATGTTCCTCTCCCTGCTGTTATTCCTCCTCCCATAATTCTTTCGGCTCCACCAATCGTTCCTCCTATTGTTCCTCCTGCTGTTCCTCTTTCTCCATTTGTTGTTCCTCCTCTTGTCATTGCTCCTGCACCTGTTCCTCCACCTTTGCCTGCTGTGCCAGTATAGTACCTCTATCCCTTGATGTTCAAAATTTGCCTACTCTCCCTCTTCCGAGTGGTTTGACACTACTCATAGTAGATCGGGGAGCGGGAACGAGGGTTGTTACTTGTAATACTGTCTCTCCAGGGAAGAAATGTGAGTTAACTGCGTGGGCTAAGCATTGTATGGAGAAGGGTGAATAAGCTAGTGTTTTTGCCACACTTTCTAATATAGACAATTTTCCTGAGAAAAACGTTTTTATTGAAGGATTAGTAATTCATTTATGTGTAATGTGGAACAGGCTAAATAATACAGATCTCCCACAAGGATTGAGGGATCTGAATATTTTAGCGTTTTATAGAGATACTGCAGAGAAGGTGCAAAAGCATGTTGAGAGGATTCTTGAGTATAGAGGGCGCTGGAAAGGTTACGGTATGATGATGAAGATGGTGATAGTTTGGATGTTATGTTCATGCAGAAACGGTTCCTTCCTTGTCGTAAATCGATAACTGAGGAAACACAAATTTGTATGAAAGATGCGATTAGATGGATCTCAGACACGTCGATAACTCCCGTTGAAGTATGTGACACGTATAGTCAGTATACGCCAGAAATGCAGAGGAAAGTGATACAGGTAATGGCAGGGTACCTACAGGATGAGTGTGTAAAAAGACAGGTTTGTTTTCCCGCAGTTTTATTGAGTATTTATAAGAGAGCTTTTTCGGTTGACACTTCTTCAGCTGCTTTAGCGCTCGATTTGGCTCTGTTGCTTAGTAAGCATTCGGAGTTGCCTACTTCTCAGTTGCCTATGAGAGAGGTCCCTCCGACACTTGTCCAAAAAGTCGAGGTTCCAGCGGATGTCGGAACGGGTGCGCAAGCCTATGAAATTCCAGCCCATTATGTCTCACAGTTTGTTCACGTCCCGTTCTCAAGACAGGAAGTGAACACCATTAAACAATCTATTCCCGACATTAGGAAAAATCTGACAGGGTTCTACAAAGAAATAGAGTCTGTCTTGCAATCATCAGTATTCACCTTAAGTGACATTGATTTGTTATTTCCCATACTCCTGCCTGTCGACTTGTGGAAACAGATTAGAACTGTAGATGATGTACCAGGGTTAGGAGATACATGGACTAACATGATTAGACTCGATGGAAAAAGGCCAGCTGGCGAAATACCGCCTCAGGTAATACTAACTTTGCCTGATAGGATAGTTACAAAATTGAAAACTATAATTCCCGAAAAGAGAATTATTTGGGACAAGCTTATTGCCTGTGTCCAAGGGAAGTCTGAGGGTGCTGCCGAGTTCTTCAATCGGTTCGAACAGGTATTTTCAGATTTCAGTGGACAAGATTTGGGCACAAAATCTGGGAAAAGATTATTCGTGGACAAATTTGTGCGTGGATTGCTGCCTGTCCTCCAGTTGCAAACAGAAGTATTGCACATGGTTCAGTACTACGAGAATCGTGTCAATAATGAAAAAGAAAGAGTCGAGAAGAGAAAAGGAGACTTAAAGACAAAAGTATTATTACAGCAAATTGTTAGAGGCCCTAGAGGGGGTAATTCGCAATTTAGAGGTCAGTACGTTCCACAAGGAAATGCGCCCTTGGGTCCTGTAAACATTCACTAGTGTGCTTATTGTAGACAAGAGGGTCATTGGCATGCACAATGCCCGATCCTCCAGCTGAGGTCAAAAAACGCATCTGGAAATATGGGTAGACGATCCAGAGGTCGCCAAGGTGTAGGGGGTCCTGGTAGAGGTGTGTTTTCACAGGATTCACAGCAACCTTTTTCGCAGGACAATCAGACATCGAGTGTGGATAATAGAAACATTTTTCATCATCCTTCTGCTGCTTACCTCTCTGAAGAACTTCCTTTTGACGACATTCTGTTTCGTTAGGATTGCCCAAAGCAGGGTTTGGAACCAACGCCTATTCCCGTTAATCAGAAAGGTCCCTACGTTGAGATGTTAGTGGGAAATAGGACACATCTATTCTTGATAGATACAGGGGCACAGAAGTGTTCCATTGATCATTCATGGGTTCCAAACATTCCACTGTCAGGGCAAACCAATGTTTCTGTAGGGTTTTCTGGCACACCAGTTGTCTGTCCGGTTTCTTCGCCGGTACCTATTACTTTGGGTCCATTTACGGACCACTGTCCATTCCTTTTGACTATGAATTGTGGGGAGAATTTGTTGGGGTTGAATCTGTTGAAGGAATTAAATGCGGTAATTCATTGTTCTTCTGATGGGGTGCATTTGACGATTTCACCACAACAACTTTCTGTCTCTCAATACTTGACCAGACCTTTGCCGCTGGAATTCAGTGATGTTCCGGAGTGTTTGTGGGCAATAGACGACAAAGATGTCAGTGTTTTGCAAATCGACCTGTTAAAATTGTCTTGAAACATGGAGGAAAGCTGCCATGTATTCCACAGTATAAGATTTCGGTCGATGGTGAGCAAGCTTTGAAATGTATCGTCTCCGATTTTGTGCATCGAGCGGTTATTGAGGAAATTGCAGGTAGTTTGTGCAAAAGTCCAATTTTGCCCGTGTACAAAAAAGGCGATAATGCAATTCCTTTTCGTTTCATAATTTATTTACGTGCCATCAACAAGATCGTTGCTCCACAATTTCCAATTGTGCCTAATGTGACGACAATATTAACTATGATCCCGGTTTCAGCTACTCATTTTAGTGTCGTGGATCTAAAGAATGCTTCCTTTAGTATTCCTATACACAAAGACAGTAGATAACTGCTCGTGATCACCTTAGGGGGACATTTGTTTACCTTTACTCGTGCACCGCAAGGTTACACGGAGCGTCCGAGCATTTATAGTAGGGCTTTGAAAGAGCAGCTCGATACCCTTGAGTTGCCCTCTACTTGCACTACTTGAATATGTTGATGACTTGCTTTTAGATGCTGACTGTCATGACCACAGGTTAGGTTTCCCATACTAGTCCTAAGAGATACAGGTTCATATGGAATTCATGTTGCCCTAGCTGGTTATTGATTGTAATTCCCCCATGTTAATGGTTGGTTGGAGTTTCCTTAATGGTCGCGAGGTGGTGCCTCTTAGTCAGTTATCTAGAGGGTGTAGTTGTTTTAGGAGGCTCGCGCTTCGCGTCGTTCGTCTGAGTTCAGATGGGACGCTCGCCGCGTACCTCCGTTTTCTGTCACAGCTCAAATATTCCTTGTCCACATACAATTACCGTTCGTTCCATTAGTAACTATTACTAGATATCAGTTCCCTTCCTGTTTTTTCCAGTTTGCAGTCGCTCCCGCTCCAGTCACAGTCCGTAGTCCGGAGTCCTGTCATAGCGGTCTCCTCACCTCACAGTCCGTTGCAGTTTCTCTCATGGAAGTACTCCTAGTGATATTCGAATGTATTTGCTTCGTTTTGCTGCCTTCTCAGATACTTCGAATTGTGTATAAATGTTATTAGGCTTCCTCACGCATTCTATGGTATTACGCTGTCATTAGCAGGTTCTTGCCTAGCTGTGGAGTTTGCCTTGGAAGTTTGTTTCTAGTCAGATATTTTGGTCACACTCATGTTCATATTATGCAAAGTCATAAAGTGCTTCCATGTTTCCGGCTGGTTAGTTCTTTGACCCTTCTACTTAGTTTCAGGGGTTTACTATTCTGTCACGTATTGTTGTGAGGAAGTTGGCAAGTCGTAATAGTTCTTCAATGCTCTTTTGTCTGTATTTTTACACACGCATCTCACCACAGCATATTGCCCCTTTTCAGGTCAAATTAGGATAGGGTTAACCTTCATTTTGATCATTCCTCTTCCCAGCGATAATTGCTCTCCATCACAGAGCCTATATAGCCTCTTCCCCTTATAAAAGAAAAAAGAAAAATTCTCCTGTGTCCCATCTTCAGGACTTGCGCCCCTGTATTGAACAGGATGGAGAGCTCAACAAATTAAATACCAAGGTGAGCTATTGCTGGTCCTATAGTTACAAGTCTGTTCCTCCTATTTAAAAAGAAAACTAAGGAAGGGAAAATTGTTATTTTCTTCACAGAAATTCCGTGTCTAGCTCCCAGGAAGGTAGAAGTCAGTTGGAGTTCCAGATGGTTCCCGCAGAGTTCAGGTGAGCGTTACAGAACGCGAAGCCCACTTTGAAAAATACTCTGCCTGGACATTATGAAAACTCCAGAAGTAGACCAGTTGGCCCAGTTATTGGGGAAACTAAGAGCTGAGGTCCATGCAGCCCGCTCAGAAACCAGTGCCCTCCGGAGAGTATTAATTGTTAACTGGGATTGCACTGATGATTTAGCTCGCAAGATGTTGCAAGCTCAAGCGGGTCAAACTCCCTTGCCTCCTGCCAGTGCTTCTGCCCCCGTTTCAGTCACGCCTCCTTCACCAGTTCAAGTAATTGTTCCGGCAATATCCCATTAGCTCCTCCTGAACGCTTTCTAGGAGATCCTAAGAAGTTTGCGTTTTTTCTTAACCAATGCCGGCTTCATTTTCTCTGTCGCCCTGGGGTATTTCCTTCTGATCAGGCCAAGGTAGCGTTTATATTATCCTATTTGGGTGGGTATGAAGCTGATTGGTGAATCCCGTTAGTAAATAGGGATGATCCGATTTTGAGAAATCTTTCAGACTTTCAGAAGGAGATGGAGAAATTGTTTGCACGTCATGCTCAGGGTCAGGCTCTGGATAATGAGTTACTTTCACTTCGCCAAGGTAACCAGGAATTGTTGGCGTATGTAGCAACTTTTAACAGATTGGTGGCAGAAACAAATTGGCCCACAGAGAAAAGAACCACCTTATTTCTGAGAGGACTACGTAATGAATTGAAAGACGTCTTGGCTCAGGTGGTGAATCCTCCAGAAGGAATTGCAGAATTTATTGATTTAACGGTACAACTTGATCAGAGATTGCAAGACAGAAGGATGGATCGCTCTCGCTCAGAAAACAGAACTTATTTTGTGCGCCCCAAGGAAAATCAGTTGAGAGCCAGTTCAGAGAGTTCTGTTGAACCCATGCAGTTGGGAGCTGTCAGAGGACCGATATCACAAGCTGAAAGAGACAAGAGACGCCAGCAACAGTTGTGTCTTTACTGTGGTAAGGCTGGTCATTTTCTCAAAGAGTGTCCTATAAACCTTCCCGGAAGCCTATTGGAGGTGTTAACCCAGACAAGAAGGACTTGAATTCGGAAAACTCCAGTGCCCGACAAGTGTAGAGGTCAACTTGTCGAGCATGGAAAAATGTTTGGTGACCTCACACTTTGTTTTTCCCATTACTTTATCCAGTACAGAACAGCCCATCAGAATGCAGACTTTGCAAGCCTACATCGATTGTGGAGCAGTTGGAAATTATATGGATATCGATTTGGCAACTAGAATGGGTTTTCCTCGTGTGAACAAGCACGAAGCTGAAAGTTTATCAGCAGTTGATGGTACGCCTTTGGCTTCAGGTCCTGTTACTCAACGCACGGCGAACCTTATTATGTGTTGTCAGGGGAAACATGAAGAGAGAATCACGTTTGACCTTATTAGCGCTCCCCAACTCCAAATTATTCTTGGCTTGCCCTGTTTGGAGAAACATAACCCAAGGATTGATTGGCGAACTCGGTCTCTGACCTTTGCTGCTGAGTGTAGAGAATCTTGCTGTAAAACAAACACCCAGGAAGATTCCCGTTTAATGAAGAAGGTCTCTGTTTCAACGTTAGGAATAATAGGCTTACTACCTCCCGAGTATGCAGAATTCCGAGACGTCTTTGAAGAGAAATTGGCCGAGGAGCTTCCTCCACATCGACCCTATGATTGTCAAATTGATCTTCTTCCTGGAAGTGAAATTCCGTGTAGTCGGATTTATTCATTAACGGAGAAGGAAGATTCTCACCTAAAGAAATACTTAGACCAATACTTAGCCAATGGTTTCATTCGACCCTCTAAGCCTCCTGCTGCTTCGCCTCTTTTTTTTGTCGCCAAGAAGGAATGCGATCTCAGAACTTGTATCGATTACCGCGCACTCAACCAGATTACTGTCAAGAATCAATATCCTATTTCCCTCATTTCAAATTTGATGGACCAAATTAAAGGAGCTCAGATATTCACCAAACTGGATCTTAGAGGGGCGTATCACCTAATCCGAGTTAAGGAAGGCGACGAGTGGAAAACCGCATTTCACACAAAATATGGCCTCTTCGAATACCAAGTCATGCCATTCGGGTTATGTAACGCGCCAGCAGCATTTCAGTGCTTTATGAATGACGTTTTGAAAGATTTGCTCAATGTCTGCGCAGTAGTCTACATTGACGATATCTTGATTTTTTCAGCAACCCCCTCGGAGCATGTGAATCACGTTTCAGCGGTTTTGAAAAAATTGCGAGAAAACTCCCTTTTTGTGAAAATGGAAAAATGTTAATTTCATGTTTCTGAAGTAGAGTTTCTAGGGTTTGTGCTGTCCTCTCAAGGAGTTAAGATGGATGTTCGTAAGGTGGAGGCAATTCTATCATGGCCGGTTCCAACTTCTGTGAAAGGAGTCCAAAGTTTTTTAGGCTTTGCAAATTTCTATAGAAGATTTGTGGAAAATTTCTCGCAGTTGGTTCATCCCATCACGTCTTTGCTTAAAAAGAACCAGAAGTTTGCCTGGACCCCGGAGGCCACAGTTGCATTTCAGACTCTCAAGTCCAAGTTTACCGAGGCTCCTATATTGAGACATCCTCATCCTGACTTACCTTTCATTGTAGAGACAGATGCCTCTAGTGCTGCTATGGGGGCTGTTTTGTCACAACGAGATCCACAGACTCAAGTTTTGCATCCAGTGGCGTTTTGGTCGAAAACATTTTCAGCTGCAGAACGAAATTATACAATTACAGACAGGGAACTGCTGGCAATCAAGTGCGCCTTAAAAGAATGGAGACATTATTTGCTAGGTGCTCAACACACAGTCACCATCCTTACTGACCACCGAAACTTACAGTATCTCCGGTCAGTCATGGCCCAATCAGCTAGACAACTGCGATGGGCTTTATTCTTCGCAGAGTACGACTTTGTCATCACCTTTCGGCCATGAGTTCGAAATTGGAAAGCTGATGCTTTGTCCCGGATTGGCATTGAAGATGAGACCTTTGTTCCCCAAGTTCCAAACAACATCATTGCTGGAGACAGGGTTTTAGGATTACTAAACACTTCAGACCCTTTTTATGAAGAGCTACTGAAGGAGGTCAAGAGGAATTTGGTTCCTGAAGAGCTGCTTGCCTGGACTGATCAAGGCGATCAATTCACCTGCAGGAGGATATACCTCATTATCAAAATCGCTTGTACCTACCTACTGAAGACCTGAGAAGACAGGTAATTGCTAACTACCATAGCTCCTTGATTGAGGGTCACCCAGGGGTCACAAAGTCTTTGGAAAAAATCAAGAGACACTACTCGTGGCCTACGTGGTGCAAGGATGTCATTCAATTTATTCAAACCTGTGGAACCTGTGCACAAAATAAGAACACTAAGAAAAGACTGGCCGGTCTTCTTCAACCTTTGGATGTACCACTGAGTCCTTGGCATACTGTGTCAATGGATTTTATTACCGATCTTCCTCCATGTAGGGGTTTTGACACCATTCTAGTGGTGGTTGACTTATTCTCCAAGATGGCACATTTTATCGCAGTCCAAGGACTTCCGACTGCTTCTGGATTGGCCAAGATATTTCTGGAGAACATTGTTAAGGCGCATGGTTTTCCCTCCATTGTAATCTCAGACCGAGGTAGTCAATTGTTTCTAAATTTTGGAGGCAATGTTGTGCTCTGGCCAAGATTGATGTTCGACTATCCACCAGCCATCATCCCCAAACTGATGGTCAGACGGAGTGCACTAACCATACTTTAGAACAGTATTTACGTTGCATGCTTCACCAAACAGAAGATTCTTGGTTGGATATATTGTGGGTGCAGAATATGCTTACAACAATTCAACTCATTCCTCTACTGGGCTTACTCCATTCTATACATTACATAGTAGACATCCTCGAACTTCTGCCTTTGACCCTCCAGAACCTTTAGAGATGCCTGCTGTGAAAACTCTCCATGAATTCATCTCAACGGCCCACACTAGGGCTCAAGCTAGCTTATCTGCAGCTAAGGAAAGTCAGAAGAAGTTTGCTGACCGCCATCGAAGTGTAGCTCCTAAGTTTCAAGTCGGAGACTCTGTGTGGCTATCCTCCAGAAATTTGATGTTGAAAGGTTCAAAGAAATTTCTTCCCCGATTTTTGGGTCCGTTCTCCTTAGAAGCCATCATCAACCCAGTGGCAATGAAATTGACCCTTCCTCGGAAGATGCAAATTCATCCAGTTTTTCATGTGTCTTTACTGAAACCAGTAATGCCAGATACTCGTTTAGAACCAGCTCCTGCTCCCATTGAGCTTGAAGACAATCAATCTGAATATGAAGTGAAGGATATTTTAGACTCCAAGGTTGTCAGGCATAAGGTTTTTTATCTGGTTGACTGAAAGGGTTACGGTTCCTTAGATAGATCTTGGGAACCTAAAGAAAACATACATGCCACTAGATTGTTAAAGAGATTTCATCAGAATCACCCCAATAAACCGGGAGGAGAGTCCTTGAGGAGGGGTACTGTCATGACCACAGGTTAGGTTTCCCATACTAGTCCTAAGAGATACAGGTTCATATGGAATTCATGTTGCCCTAGCTGGTTATTGATTCTAATTCCCCCATGTTAATGGTTGGTTGGAGTTTCCTTAATGGCCGCTAGGTGGTGCCTCTTAGTCAGTGAGCTAGCGGGTCTAGTTGTTTTCATGTGCCGGCTATTTAAGCCCCACCCATCAGGAGGCTCGCGCTTCGCGTCATTCGTCTGAGTTCATATGGAACGCTCGCTGCGTACCTCCGTTTTCTTTCACAGCTCAAATATTCCTTGTCCACATACAATTACCGTTCGTTCCATTAGTAACTATTACTAGATATCAGTTCCCTTCCTGTTTTTTCCAGTTTGCAGTCGCTCCCGCTCCAGTCACAGTCCGTAGTCCGGAGAACTGTCATAGCGGTCTCCTCACCTCACAGTCCATTGCAGTTTCTCTCACGCAAGTACTCCTAGTGATATGAGAATGTATTTGCTTCGTTTTGCTGCCTTTCAGATACTTTGAATTGTGTATAAATGTTATTAGGCTTCCTCACGCATTCTATGGTATTACGCTGTCATTAGTGGGTTCTTGCCTGGCTGTGGAGTTTGCCTTGCAAGTTTGTTTCTAGTCAGATATTTTGGTCACACTCATGTTCATATTACGCAAAGTCATAAAGTGCTTCCATGTTTCCAACTGAGTAGTTTTTTGACCCTTCTACTTAGTTTCAGGGGTTTACTATTCTGTCACGCATTGGTGTGAGGAAGTTGGCAAGTCGTAATAGTTCTTCACTGCTCTTTTGTCTGTATTTTTACACACGCATCTCACCATAGCATATTGACCCTTTTCAGGTCAAATTAGGATAGGGTTAACCTTCATTTTGACCATTCCTCTTCCCAGTGATAATTGCTCTCCATCACAGAGCCTATTTAGCCTCTTCCCCTTATAAAAGAAAAAAGAAACATTCTCCTGTGTCCCATCTTCAGGACTTGCGCCCCTGTATTGAACAGGATGGAGAGCTCAAAAAATTAAATACCAAGGTGAGCTATTGCTGGTCCTATAGTTACAAGCCTGTTCCTACCTTTTTAAAAAGAAAATTAAGGAAGGGAAAATTGTTATTTTCTTCACAGAAATTCCGTGTCTAGCTCCCGGGAAGGTAGAAGTCAGTTGGAGTTCCAGAAGGTTCCCGCAGAGTTCAGGTGAGCATTACACTGACTCAGAGAGCACTTGTAAGGAGGGCACTGTGTTGTTGCTTATTCACTTTGCTAAACATGGACATAAAGCTTTGCTTAAAAAATTTCAATACTCTTGTCAGGAGGTCGCCTATTTAGGCTATCTCCTGTCAAAGGAGGGGAGAAGGTTGACGCCTGAACGGATAAAACTTAGTTCTAGCATGTCGGTCACAAATACGCAGAAGGAAGTTAGAGCCTTGATATGTATAGCTTCTTACTGTAGGCAGTGGATCCCCAACTTCTCACTAGTGATTAAACCAATGCTGGCTTTGATGAAGAAGGGCATTTCTTCGCCATTACCGTGGAACTTGGTACACCAGCATGCATTTGATCTGCTTAAGACTGCATTGTGCTCAGCACCAGTTTTGGGCACACCAAACTATGAAAAGGCCTTTGTGTTGTATGTGCATGAATGTGATGGATATGCTTTGGCTGTATTAACGCAGGAACATGGAGGGAAGAATAGGCTACTTTTCTTCCGCCCTTGATCCTGTAGCAAGCGCTTTGCCAAGATGTTTGCGAGCTGTCGCTGCTGCTGCTGCGTCTGTAAAACAGAGCGAGGGAAGGGTCCTAGGCCATGCTTTAACCCTGATGGTACCTCACTCTGTAGATGTTCTATTGAACAGAACTCAAACACAACACCTCACCTCCGCACGATTAACGAGATATGAATTGATCTTTTTTGCACCGCACATACAAATTAAGAGGTGTTGTGTTCTTAATCCGGCTGAACTTTTACCTTTCCCGCAAGGTACTGCTTGCAGTGACGTAGAGTCACATGACTGCCTATACACTACCGAACAAGAAACAAAGAGTAGAATCAATCTGAAAGATACTCCTTTGAACAATCCACAAGGGGAGCTGTTTTGTAATGGCTCCTGCTTCAAACTTCCGGATGGTACATCCACAGCTGCTTATACGATCACTACATTGAGCACGGTCGTGGAAACCAAGAGAATCACGCGTAACTCTGCGCAGATTATAGCATTGACCCGAGCTTGTGAACTTTCCGAAGGGCTTACAGTAAACATATATACTGACAGTCAGTACGCCTTTGGGGTGGTTTACAACTTCGGTAGACTTTGGGCAGAAAGAGGTTTCTTGACCTCACATGGCACTAAAATCCAACATGGCTCCTTGATAGTACGGCTACTCTCAGCACTTGCACTCCCTACTCAGCTAGCTATCAGCGCATCAGAAAATTGTAAATCATGTAGGAAAAGGGAACGCTTTTGCTGACCAGATAGCCAAACAGACTGCCACTGATCTCTCTTCGGAAATGTATACTTCAAGGGAAGCCAAAAATGCCTATACTTTGGATGAGAGTATTGATTCCGTAAGGGATATCCAAGCCGATGCCACATTAGAAGAGTCTAAGAAATGGGCTGAGGGCTTGGGGAAACTGGATGATGATGGGTGTTCGGTGGACAAGGTTGAAGGGAAGTGGTTACTTCTTGACGCATGTATTATGATGATGGTTGTTATGGCTCATGGTCCCACACTCATATGTGCTCGTAAAATTACTGAAATGTACCAAAAAGTATGGGTAAATGACAAAATCCCTAAAATAGCTGAACGCTTTGTTCAGGGATGCATGATTTGTTTGCAGCATAATGTGGGAAAGGGCACATCAACTCCTAGGGGTAGTTTTGGTCCACCTTCTAATAATAATAATAATAATCTGTTCCCTTTGAGGTTATTAATTTTGATTTTATTGAGATGGAGCGTTGTAACAGTTTTAAATATGTACTAGTAGTAATCGGTGCTTTCAGCAAATTGGTTGAGGCTTATCCTGTCAAAGATGCCACAGCTATGACCACGGCAAAGACTATGTTAAAGGAATATTTTCCAAGGTTTGGGTTACTGATAGTGATCTGGTCGGACAATGGTCCACATTTTATCGCTGCTGTAATTCTGCAGATATGCGCGGGATTACAGATCGATAAATGGTTCCAATCGGCTAGACACGCTCAGAGTGCTGGACTACTGGAAACACACAACGGCATCATCAAGAACAAGCTCGCGAAGACGTGTGCTAGCACCAAACTAAAATGGCCAGATGCCTTTCGATCGTGTTGTTATCTATATGAACAACCCCTCAAACTAAGACTGGGCTCTCTCCCTTTGAGTTGGTTATGGGAAGTCTTGCTCTTTACGAGATGTCAAAAATGTACTTCTCTCTGATTACTGTGGCCAGTTAACTAAAAATCTATATTTGATTCATCACCAGGTGCGAGAGGCTTTACCTGTACGGTACGAGGGCCACGGTCACAGCATACGACCGGGGGAGTGGATCCTCGTGAAATCGTTTGAGCGATCTTCTTGCCTCGCACCTCGTTGGCGGGGCCCATTCAAGTTCTGCTGGTCACACAGACTGCCGTGCGGGCACCAGGCCGGAAACACTGGATCCACACGACGCACACCAAGAGGATTCCACACCCAGTGCCACATGCTACAGAAGATACAGGACACCTTACCAGTACTGTAGCCAATGATTTTGAAGCAGTAAATAGCATCGAGAGTGTATCAGAGACTCTCCCTGAGCCCGTGAGACCTGGGGAAACAGCCACTTTGTCTCCACATTCTCCAACAGTTTTGTCTTTTGAATTTGACCCGGATCTTGCATCCGAACCTGCTTTGGATTTGTCACTTCCAACGGGAAGTGATGACACGTTGTTCACAGATCACTCAGTACCAGGAAGCACAAGGTACAATCTGCATCCGAGGAAATAGACTTCCTGCACGGTTAGGCTGTGCTATCGAGGGAAATCATCAAAGGGCTTGTCTCTTTTGGCCCGATCATTTGCACAGAAGGGGATTCTGTTGGCTAGGGTTTGTGGAAGGACTAAGAAAACGCTCGGCATGGAGGTCGCCAGCAAATAACACTGGTGCTTTCGTTTGAAGACTACAATGCCTGCAACCGCTTCCGCTCGTACAGGACTGATAAGAGAACGTGTGACCAGCTGCGAGAATGGGCAATCCACTGTGAGGGCCCCGAAAACGTATTGCTGTCTTGTGATAATGTTAATTGGTTTCACAATAGTCATTGTTTTAGGTTTTTGGTATTTAGAAGAAGTACATCCGTTTCAGAATTTGTTGCCTTCTGAAAATGTCCCTACTGTTTCTACTCCTTTCGTGCATCTGCATACTCTATCTCCTAGAGACTCTCAGCACAGACAGAATTATCACAACAACACACTTTACTCATCATGAATGCTACACATGCCATTTTTAACAAATCCAATTGTTGGGTCTGTTCACATTTACTGCAACATGGGGATAAGGGGCTAGGTTGGTATATTCATCCTTTAACGTTGACTACTGCATGCTATGCTTCTCTTAGAGCACTATTCTTTGGCCGATGGAACGATAGCATCTCGTGGAACTTCGATGGGACTAACTTGAATGAGTTCGAAAAACGTGTTCTGATGTCCCTGGGATGCTCGCTTTTTGCAAATAGGAGTAAGCTTAATGTTGTTTCTATTAGGCCGTCTGATAAACTGTCCCATCCTTTTCAATCTTAGATCTCTTTTAAGATGCCTCCTATAGGCAATAAGGATGCCACGCCTCCTTCTTACACTGTTAACCATAGCCACGATTCAGTTTCTTTCTGCATACAAAGGAATGGTACTCAGTTAATGGGTGATTTTAAAGGTTGCACCAACGTTGCGAATTTGACTGGTGAGGACAGTGTTTTGTATGTAGGCGAACCTGTCTACTTTGTTTGCGGTAATGTAGCATTTCCATGGTTACCCAGGGATTGGCAGGGAACTTGTTATTTAGGGATCCTGTTACCCGGGCTATTCATTGCAAGTACTGTAGAAATGTTAAAGGCTCGTCCACGGTGAGATGAGAATGGTGGCACTTCAGCACAAGTTCTGGGAGATGTAGCTAAATCCTTCGTGCCATTTTGGGGACAAATAAAGAACTCAGTAGATATCAGGAG
The DNA here is from genome assembly GCF_040938575.1 of Ambystoma mexicanum. NCBI lineage: Eukaryota > Metazoa > Chordata > Amphibia > Caudata > Ambystomatidae > Ambystoma > Ambystoma mexicanum. Next base: position 1,177,295,072 of record NC_090935.1, on the reverse strand, counting down.
ACTAGCGAGAGTACTGGAGAGGACCATCAACCGGACAACTGACATACGCTATAATATGACTCTAGAACAGAAAGCAATAAGGTTAGTAGCACTTCAGAACCAGATGGCATTAGATGTCATCCTGGCTGAACGTGGTGGGGTATGTATATTAGTGGGGTCCGCTTGCTATGTTTTTGTGCCAGATTCCTCCCCAACTATCTTCAAGGCAATACAGAATCTGCATGTCCTAAGTTCAGAAGTGCATGTTCCCGAGGGAAACTGGGATCTTAGCGCTTGGTTCTGGGACTTCTTGCGATCTTGGGGATGGAAATTACTTTCGGTCTTGCTGATTATTTTGGGAATCCTGTTGTTTCTTTGTTGCAGTATACAATGTCTCCCTGGTATGTGTCCAATGCTAGAAGGATGTTATGCACAGGCGATGGGTTCATTAGGACACAAGGTATTCGCTCCAGATAAGAACTCAAGCGAATGTGTGCTGAAAGAAATCTTAGTAACTGATCTTATGGCAATTGATATCTCCGATAATGATTCAGGATGTATGGACATTGAGACGTGGAGTTACTCGCGAAGTGACTAGAAGTAGTTTAGCGCTTGGCTAAGGCCAAAAGGATGGTTTGTTGAATGGAAAATCATATTGTGCCTCCTTTATTATATATATTGGCCTAAACCCAGTCACTCTGCGAAGAAATCCGCGTTGCAAGGTTCTGACCTTAGATCGATTAAGTCGCCATTTTAGGTTCATCCGCCATTTTGATTCTCGCTCCAAAGTCACCCTGTGTTCTAAAATGGTGGACAATGTTCTTCTGTTTGTAACATGGCCGTCTTGACCTCTGTATGCAAGTTAATGCCTGAACTACCCGTAGGCCAAATGTTATGGTCATGTAATGAGACCTTGTCCTTCGTTGACCAATAGATCGAGGATTACCTGTGCCAACGTAACTGATCGCGAACATATATTAAGCACAAAGTTGTGTAAATACTAAACGTGAACACTTGTTGAACTGCATTGTATTAAAATATGTATTAAGGCTTATGTTAGATCTGAGAATATACTGTTGCTATTGTGATTTGTTGAACATGTAAACTGAAAGTGATCCATACGCATATAGTTGGGCGAGTCAGAGGTGAACTCGGCACGAACCCTAGATTGGGAATTATTAACGTACAGAGGGGCTGAACATCATGTTACAAAACTGTTTAAAACAACAAAAATTCTGATGTACAGTCCCACTCACTTCTCACATCGAACAGGCTGGTATTCGTTGTGATGTACTGAGGGTCAGATAGCTATCTGATACTTTGTTCCTTTGAAAACTGTTCAGTTACTTTGAATAAAGATCTCTGTATCTTTATAAACCCGCGTTTGGTATATTTCCTTTTTTGGTACTCAGCCTCGATATTTCCTTTTGCTTTTACAGTGGTAGAGGTCCTCTTCTGTCAGCTTCTCTTCGGTTCTCTCGATTCAGTGGCGACTCTGCCTTCTCAGTCCCAGAGACCTGCTTTTTATGCAGTTTTCCCCCATTCATACAGCCTGGCTGTCAATCACACAGCAGGGTAGCTGTCCCAGCGGGACAGTCACCACAGCCAATCACACAGAGTGTGACATAGGTCTCCAAGGAGACCCTGTGCAGGGAGTCTCAAAACCCTCCCTCACATCCTGTCCCCCTCAGACATTGCGGCGCCAAAGGAGTGCTTCTTTGCAGAAGCCCGCCAAAGGACAGCGAACAAAGGAACCAAACCTGGTTTGGCGCACAGAGTAAAACACGAGAAAGTCCTTTACAAAACGAAATGCTGTATAAACCCAGCCGGAACCAAATAAGAGGTAAATGGGGTCCAGCGGGTTAAGTTCGAGGCTACTAACTTAGCCTAAAACAGTACCAAGCCTATTTAAATAGACTGTGGTGGGAAAGATAGGGTAGGTACCACTGCCAACAGCCACATTTTAAAGAAAGGGGAACACAATAATGTTCCATGAGAAACAGACAAAAAGGTATAACTATTAACCCTTTCCAGAACTCTATGTAAGATAGTTTGTACTGGGTTTGTGAATTTAAAAAGACTAATAAAGTCAATGGCAACTTTCCATATTCTGGGAGACAGTAGTCAGTCCCAGAAAATGGAGTCTGAGTTGGGAAGTCTAAAAAGACAACCCTGTGTCACTGCACTAAAGGTGCTGTGTAACACACAGTAAAAAGATGATGCCTATGGAGTAGGTGAAGCTCCACAGTCTATGAACACAAAAATGTTAAACACACACAGCAGAACACATGTAAGAGTGGAAAAAAAAGGCTCACACTCTTAACAGGTAAAACAATAAATCCTAGAAAACCACCAAAGCTGCTGAGAGACTCAGTAGGTAAGGGAAATTAGCCATTCTGGAGAATTATCCCTAGCATATACGCCATATAGAAGCTTGCTGCAGTAGAAATTTTAACACAGGTAAAGTGGCCATGTTGAAAAGATGGACACCAGCTCTCAATGATAGTAAGCGAAGAGCTCGAAGAAAAGAGATCAGGACTGAAGAGCTAACAGAAGCTGGAAATACAAATCTGTGCATGAACAAAGAAAGAATAACTGTTGGCAAGAGATCAAGTGTGCCACAGCAAGACTTTACTGAAGGGTATACAGGGAGTTGAGGCTAAGCATTCTATGCAGGACATATTTTTCTTAGATTAAGTAAATGAGAGAACATTTGCGAATGCCAAGAATTGATGAATAAAGATGCAGAAAAGCATATGCGAGATGGAACAATCAAGTCTCCAGAGACTGAAGAGAGTAATGACACTCAACCTAATTGAATCAAATAAGCACTAAATTCAAGTTGAAATGGACAAAATGATTGTGTCTTCACATGTGGCGCAAGACCAGAAAACAAGGCCTATTCATTGGCCATGGGCGAAGATAAAAATGTACCTTATCTCCCCTTAAAGGTCCAGAGAAGAGAACATCCAGCAAAGTCAAGTACAAAGGAGAAGCCTTAGCTGAAGGGTTGGCTGATGAGAGAGGGTAGACTAATTGGACAAGTGGGTGTTTGTCTGATGTTGTTCTCTGCACTTGGGTTTCGATTTCCTTACATCCTCCTAATGGTGCAACGTCCTTTTGCCGACAGTCGCTTTTTCATTGGAATTTTTACTGAAAGAATTCCATCAAAAAAACTCATCAACATATAGTGGGGGAGTGGGTAAGAGGTAAAAGGGATGGGGGTTGGGTTGGGGCCAATATCATAGGGAAATGGAGGGTTTGGGGGGGAATTAAAAATAATTCAATTCGTTTTTGTGATGGATGGTTCCCCGTAAAAAAATCCATCGAAAAAACGACATAGAACCCTTCTAAAGAGCAAGGTTGGGAAAGAATGCCCACCAATCAAAGAGCCTATGTGATGGTGCACCATAGACTGTTGCAGAAGCCAATCCGCTGCTCTTATGCTGCTATAATTGTATTACACATAGTTAGATGGAAGGTCAAGGCATGTCTACCAGACAAGGGGCAGATAATAATGTTACTGACACTTATAGAACCTATAAGTAGATATGTTCCCATAACCAATCCCTCCATTGGATAGGTTTTATTATTTGCCATGTAGGATGATGTCATAACTGACAGTATAAAGTCTTTGTCTACCTGTAATGTAACTGAGAGTGTGTGGACTACAACTTGTTGTTGGCCAGGTTTCCCAACTTTATTGAAACTATAATAAAATAGTATTTTGCCATTTTTTTCGAGTCTTTCCGATTATTTAGTTCCAAGTATATTTGTTATGGTAATTCCATTCTGTGCATAGAAATGCCCAACAAGTGCTCCTGCACATGCTTATAGCCTGATTGAGCTCCCACCTCTTCAAGCAGTGATTCAAAAATTCCAACTGATTTGTATGACAGTCTAAGGTTTATAGTAAGTAAAGTTAAATTATCTCCATGCTCAGTTTTCATCTTTAAAATAAAATGAACATCCGAGGCAAATGACGTTTAGCACTAGCTACTAAGTCTACTCTAACCCAAATAAGCAATATTCTACTGCATTGTCAGCAGCTACTTTTCCTGAGTTATAACAAAGGTGGAATATACATCTGTTTCAATAGTGGGCACTGTGCCCATGTTTCATGGAAACTTATAGCATCATGATCTCCCTTGAAAGAATTCCCATCTGCATCAGCCATTTTCTTTTTGTATTCCAACTATTTTCTTCTCAGAATCTTGATATTCATGACATGGGTATTTTATAATTTGTATTGTATTTATTTCATTTCACCAACGCGCTTTGACAATTTAACAATAGCATAGTAGAACAATTCAAAATGAAGGATAAGAAAAACATGAACAGCAGAGACTAGGATTGAGTAAGGGACTGAAGCAAATGAGTGTTAAACTGAGTCTGGAGAATGTGGAACCTAGATGAAGAACAAATAGGTAAAGGAAGGGTGTTTCAGTGTAAAAGAAGGGAAATGAGAGACACAGGGTGGCTTAGAGACAGAAATAATAAAGGGGGACTGGGAACGAAGAGAACCAGCTGGGGTATACAAAGAGACCAGCGACCAGAGGTAGGCAAGGGTAAGGCCATAAAGAGATTTATAAATGAAACAAAGAAAGTGAACAAGATAAAGATCGAAGGAGAGAAGAGAAACCGAAATGAGAGAAGGAGTAACGGGGGAATGAGGAGGAAGCAGAAATAATACACAAATAGCATAGTTAAAGACAGAACACAGTGGAGTGATGTGAGAAGAAGGGGGGACGAGAGTGTGGTGGCCACCTGCGGTGTGTGATACACGGTGGCCACTTTGAAGTGTGAAGTTTACTGTTCAGGGATGCGTGAGCTCTGAGGCATTGAGAGTGAGGCATCTACCATTACATGAATATGGGAATGTGGATGTGTGGGGTGTGTATGTTTTTCTGGGTGACCACTGTCAGTTGGAGTCAGACTATCCTGGGTGGTGGATGCCACCTCTGGGACCTCAGCATCATGTTGGTTCCCTGCATGCTAAATGGGAAGTGAGCCACAATAAAGGAGTTATCTGCATGCATATCTGGCTGTCTGTCATTACTGGCTCTGCCTGTCCTGCCCTTGTACCCGCAACTGAAGACTAAACAGAGGATAAAACAGTAATTGAGGTGGAAAACACCAGTGAGTATACAAAGAGCTTAGTGGCCCTAAAAGAGAGAAAGGAATTGGCACGGCAGAGATTATAGAGTTGCTAGCAGACAGAGTGGGCTGTTGCAGAGATATGAGGAGAAAAGGAGCGAGGAGAGTCAAAGATGACCCTAAGATTACGAGCAGATGAGGAAAAAGGAAGCATTGATAGTGGAAAAGAAATTCTGGATGCAGAGGGGAATGTGAGATGGTCAGGCCGAGGGAAAGTAGAGGATCTCCATCTTGGAGGGGTTAAGGGGAAGGAAGTGAGAGACCATCCAAGACTTGAAAGCAGAAAGACAAGAAGAGACAGTGAGCCTCATTACGAGAATCCCTCTAAAAACAGGCCCATTACCGGCATGGAGTAAGTAGCAGGTCCATGCTCGTTTGACGCCGCTAATAGCGGCTGATTACGAGTGTGTGAGCATGCGCGAACCCCCATGATGGTAATGGCATACCGCCATGCCGCTAAAGGCCCTCCAACCCTCGATAGTGGCATCACAGGACCCGCCGATACCGCCTCCGCCTAGGAGGCACCCCTTAATACCGACCCGGTAATAACATCATGCTAATGCCGGGCTCATGATACCGGACCCGGAAGTAACGTCATTGTGTTGGAACGGGAAATGCGACGGCGGCCATCTTTAAAAACACAATCCATTGCAATCCTCCCAAACCACCAGTGTTGCACAGGAGAGACCAGGACCTTTCAAAACAACATGTCCAAGTCAACCCAAAAATCCAACCCCCGCCTGTGCAAGAAGCGTTTCTCTGATGAGGAACTTAACATGTTGGAAGACACCCTTGGTGCCCATGCTGATGAGATAAACACCCATAACCTCAAAAGGGAGGCGCAGCAGAGGAAGAAGGAGATATGGGAGGAGGTAGCCCGCAAGGTGTCTGCAGTCGGCACCACCACACGGACAGTCAAAGACTGCAAGAACAGGTGGGATGACCTCCGCCTTAAGGTCCGCAATATCCTGGCCAGCAATCAGAGGGGGGCCATGGCCACAGACGGGGGTGCTCACTCCCCGATCAAACTAATGTGCTGGGAGGAGACATTCAGTGCTACCATCCAGATGGAGTCTATCGAGGGCTTCGGGGAGATGGAGACGGGTGCCACAACATCTGGAGATGGAGGTGTGTGACCCTGCAGACCCCAGTAGGGCAAACCATGACGTAGCACAAGTGATCTGGAACAGAGCCTAGGCAAGGCAATGCATGTTCCAACACACACACATCAACATATCCATGTCCAGATGGAGGCCCGAACCCTCCCAGACTGGAATGCATGCTGAGTGCCAATCCCATTACCAACAGACAGCCAACACACAGGGACCATTCCCATGTCATACATCACACAAATCCTAATACAATGGCATGCCACCTGACATGCAGCGAAATGCCCCCCGTCAAACTACTCTGTGTCACACACCTGTAAGATATGAATGCATGATAAATGAAAAACTCCACAGCACCATCTAATGCATTTGCATGTGCACCATCACTGGTGCCCTGCATCTCTTCTGCCCCCCTACCCCCCAGGCACTGATGGAGAAGATGGCAACAAATATCCAGCCACAAGGCCATCCACGTCCCGGGCCAAACCAACTGGCACTGGCAAAACCACCTCTGGGCAGCCTCGCAGCCCACACTACAAGCCAGGTCGAGTGCACAGGCCATGCCGGTACATGAGGGCCCCACATCTACGGATGAGACTGGAAGCACAGAGCTGGCAACAACAGCGAAAGGGGAGACCAGTGGCACCCATTCTGCTGCAACAGTTTCCGTGGGTGAGGCTGCAGCCACAGCCCCACTGAGTGACATTGACATAGGAGCGCAGGAGTACGTGGACCAAGAAGGCCACACACCCCAAGCCCCCCGTCCGCCCGCCCAACCCCACACTCAGGCCACACTCTCCAGCCCCATTGCGACTCCTGCACTGCACAGTTCTGACCTCAGCACCACCCCCGAGGCCAGCCCTGCAATTGCACGCCCAGGCACAGCACCCTCAACCTCTGATGCTCCCACTGACTTTGAGGCACGGTTACCAAGGGTGGAGGCAAGGCAGGACTCCATGCTGGAACTTGCTCGCCAATATGTGGCTGACGGAGAGGACACAAGCCAAGAGATTGCGCAGGCCATTGCAGGCAACACTGCCACCATAAATTCCTCTGCGGGGCCATCACGCAGGTCCTGACCGCCATACTGCAACACATGCAGCAGCAAAAACCGGCGCCAGCCGTGCCAATCAATACGGCATACACCCCATCCACCACACCCACATCCTCGGCACCCTCCAGCCCTGTGTGTCTGACAAGGCGGAGTGGCAGGCAGTCCGAAATGCTGCCCCCGGACACAAAGAAAGCACGAAAATAGTGTGGGTCAACAATGGGAGTGGGGGAGATGGTGTCGGTGGTGTATAGGTGAATAAGGGGGTGTTCATTGGGGGTATGGGGAGTTCATTGGGTGTATGGGGAGTTCATTGGGTGGTATGGGGAGTTCATTGGGGGCATGCAGAGTTCAGAGTTCATTGGGGGTATGGGGAGTTAATTGGGGGTATGGGGAGTTTTGGTGTGTTGGGGGGAGGAGGTGAGGCACTTTTCTGTAGTTTACATTAATACACCTGTTGTGTAAAAAATCTTTTAATGCCTGGACATTGTTCATTTCGTGTGTATTCATTTTATTCATGACAGTGCACAGTGCCCAACTCCCCACATACCCTGTGTGAATGTCTACATGGACCCAGTGCTCAGTGTAGCACTGACACATATCCATCAATGTCCCTGTGGTTCAGAAGTATTCAGCAATCTTGTGCATCACGTACTAGCAGGGGTGCTGCTTCTCTTCCGTCTTCATCCTCATCATCCTCACCCAGTGCATGCATGTCAATGTCCGGTGGCAGTGGTACATTTCTCCGGACGCACATGCTGTGCAGCATGACACAGGCGATGGTGATCTTTGCCACCTTCTCAGGCCTATAAAGGAGTGCTCCACCAGACCTGCTTAGGCAGCGGAACCGCACCTTCAACAGGCCAAAGGTCTGCTCAATCACGACACGGCTACGGGTATGAACCCGATTGTAGTCCTCTTCATGGCTGTTCTGCGGGTTCCACACAGGGGTAAGTAGCCACGGCTAAAGAGGTCTGTGTGAGTCACTCTGAGCTGCCACCTTCAGGTTCACAGCCATGGCCACAGCTATTTGCTGTTGACATGCACATGTCCCTGTACGTATGCACAAAGATTATTTAGATGCATTGTGTACTGCAATATGGTGTGCTAGTCTGGATGGCGTTGAACAGATGATGCAGGGTGATTACTTGCATGCTGATGCAGATGTAATGTGGATGCAGAACGATGTCTTGCCTCCCATGATTGCAGTGTATACTACTATGTGCATAATTACACTAGCCACATTTGCACAGTTGCAATCATGTTTGGTCATGCATTGCTTGACATACCCATGGTGGCCTGGTTGTGCATCTTACATGTTGTCATTCATATACGACATTGGTTCAATGTGTGGCAGTGATGTGCCATGTTCAGGTTGGGATGATCAGGTCAGAAGTGTTTAGCTCTGAGTGCATTGTCCACTCACCGCCCATTCCTACCCTGGTATAGTATGCATTATCCCACCTCACAACCCTGATGCACTGCCATGGACCAGTCAGGCAACTCACCAAGTAGCCAGGCATGTCGTCCAGCATGTCGCTCCATGTGACGGGGTAGCGTGGTCTTACCCAGCACCATCACATCATGTGTAGATCCGGGATATTGGGCGCAACAATGTGTGATGACCTTGCTGGAGTCACATACCATCTTCACATTAATATAGTGGTATTGCTTGCGGTTGCGGTACACAGCCTCTATGGCATGAGGGACTAGCAATTCGACAGGGGTGCAGTCAAGGGCACCGACGCAATTGGGCATGCCTGCCAGTGCATGGAAGCCTACTTTGGTGTCAGCAATCTCCTGGGCAGTCCATGGTAGGGATATGTGGGTGCTAGCATGCTTCAGGAGGGCATCCAGCACTTGGGTCAGCATGCGTGAAAAGAGTGGTTGTGATATGCCATGCAGCTGGCCCACTGTGTGCTGGTAGGTTCCTGTGGCTAGGAAGTGGAGCACAGACACCACCTTTAGTAGCGGGGGGATGGCAGTGCACATTTCAATGAGGCTGACAATGTTGTCATGTATCATGTCCACAATGGTGGTGATGGTGTCCCGGTCCAACCGGTACAGAGTGTGGATCTGCTCAGGGGTTAGATTGAATGGAGTGGGTCTGATGCGAGGGATTGGTGGCTGCCTACGAGGTACTACTGACTGCACTGGTGGTAAATGCTGGGCCTGTCTCACCCTCCTTCTCCTCCTGCATCTCCTCTGTGCTGCCTGTGGCTGTGGTTGTTGTTGTAGTTGGTGTTGTTGCTGTAGTTGTAGCAATATAGACATGTCCTCCAGCCCCATGATTGCAACAGCTAGTGGTATCATTTTGGTGTGGGAAGGGTGTGGTGTGTGAGTGCACTCTTTTTATACTGGGACAGGCTCCATTGACTCCACCTTTGGTGATTGTGTTCACCTGTGGCAGTTGCCTTCACTGCAGGATGCTGTTTATGGGTGGTCCGCGATGCCTGTATGGCCGCCGTCGTGCAGCCCCTATTTACCTCCTTCGGGATGCTGGTAAGTGCATGCCTGCATAACTTGTGATGTCCTCCTATTACCGGCATCCCGGTATTTCCACCGCGAAGGGGCGCGTGTACGCGCGCAAGCCGGTATGGAGGGGCACGGTACGAGCAGTGGCGATATTGGCGGTTTGTCGGGTCGTAATGGCCCAGACTTGTTAACGATGCCGGTAATACCATTCCACCTTTCTATTTTCATTACCTCCATTCTCGTAATGAGGCCCAGTGTCTTGAAGAGAGGGGGAGAAAAAAGAAAAAGAAAAGAGCTCCATACAAATGGGCATAACCACCTTAAATGGTGGCTCCACTGAGGGAGGACACAATATCAATATCATGTAATTGAAAGTGTTATCATCAGGGCAAGATACAGCATTTAAAGTAGGGCATTGGTCAGGGTAAAAGGGCACTAAGCACAGTTAGATTTTCTTTTTTAGGGGTCCAGACCAGTAAGAGCCTTTATCGATAGTTTGATTGGCCATAATTTGGCCATTAGCACAATTGAAGATACCCTTAGTTGGACACTCATCCACAATGAGTAAATCTTGCTGTAAATTAAGAAATATGTAGAATTACCTTGAATTTCTTGGGTAGATGGATGTCCGGTATTAATGATTATTCCTGAAATCCTAATCTGGATGTTAGATCCCAGTGACGGCTACCATCAAGACTCGGTGGCCACAAGGCCCTCAGCCACGATACTACATGACAACCCATTTTAAGTCACATCAAACCTCAGGTCTCAAGGGTTTAGTAGCCTTTTTGCACCTACAATATCCACATTTATAATCCTTGCCTGTGACTCAATGTAGACATGTTTTGATGAGAGAGTCCTGATGTTCTATTAAATTGCCCTTTTTCTTTGGAATGCAAAGTTGTCTTTCCCCAGTTGCTACAGCAATCCCTGTCTGCAGCGCTTACATGGCTAACATCTTTGCTTGAGCTCGGTTTCCTGATATTGCAGAGCGTAGATGCTGATTGCGGTTATTTGCCGGAGACTGCCTGCACTCGCTTTTCAGGCCTTAGGGTGGATGGAGGAACAGTGCTGTAAGAATGATTAGAATTTAAAATATGAACAGTAGACGATAACGTTGTATTTCTGTCTGGAACCCTGCAATAATTTCTTTTAACTTAAAGCAACAGCAAAAGGTTGAAGCTGTTTTCCCACCTCCACTGATGCAGGGCAAAATAATGCATGCTTTGTACATTTTTCCCTGACGCAGTGGTCTATTCTTTATCCCTGTTCTTTCACTCAAAGTTGTTCATATGTTATAAAATGTTAGGCATAGATGCTTTGGAGTCTACAAACAGAGAGTCAGGTTCTAATAGGTCGATTCTTGAGTTGACTTCTGGCCTGATCATCAGACCCAGAGGAACATGATTATCATGGAGAGAGTTTGCTAAAGGAAAAAAGTCACCTTCCCTGCTTGAGTCTTTTGGCCTCTTTTGCCCCTCTCAGTCGTTTGATGCTTTCAGCTCTGCTTCCCGTGGATGGTAAATCAATATGTTAAACATGTTTAATTCTGAAATAAACTTGTTTTGCTGATGGACTACTGAGGTGATGATGTAGTTATGCTCCACTACCTGATTCACCCCACAAGAAGGCTCTTGAGAGGAAACATATTAATGTTAAGGTTTTTCTACCTTTTTATAACAAATATCCGAAGTACAGTTCATGCCTTCCTGACTGTTTGGAAGGACTGTGGCATTGCTAAACTGTGAAGCAGTTCCTCAATTCCAATAATGAGTTTGTTAGCATCATTCATTGGAGCCATAATCTGAAGTTAATTTAACGAAAGGGGGTACGAGGAAGGGCAGATCTGATTTCCCTTTGGTCATATTGGTAAACATTTGCTAACATGGGATAAATAGGCCACACACAACACCAGCTGTGTGTAAAAAGCACTTGAGTACAATCACAACTGTAAAAAGCATCATGATGGAGGATATGCCATTGGGGTAAAAAGTCTGTCACAACATCCACTATACCATAGAGAGTACACAAAAGTACTACAACCATAAGGGGGCATTAAAATAAATATTTGAAAGAAAATCCACGTGAAGACCTCCCTTAAAAAGCTTAAACCGATACTCATATACAATACTTCATTTGATGTTCTATTTGTGCGATCTAAGCCAGATGACATTCGTACAATGCTCATGACACAGGAATAGTAAAATGGCAGCCTAACTGGAAGTCAAATGTTGAGGAGAGTGTTGATTGTTGGCTGTCTCCATGGTCCCCTTTGGTATGTCAACTTCCCAAAACCTTTCTTTGGGAGTAGAGTTTTGTAGCTGCGCTGGCCGTAATCCAATGGATACTAGTGCCTGACCATCATTTTGTGAACAGTTAATAAAGTGGAGTGGAGTTAGAGTAGTTCTTTAAGAAGAAGGGTAATGAGAGATGGTGTGGTTCTAGGAACTCAACCATAGAGTTAGATTTGGGGTAGGTTTTGTTTATGCAGGCCTCTGTGTTGCATTCAGTCATTTGAAATGGGTGAAAAACACAAATACCATCATTTGAGTTTAGGGATTGTGAATCCCTGTGTGTGAGAGCAGTCTGGATGACTGTGAGAGACACAGGCATGTGACCTTTGATTGTTCGTGATGCTTTTAGAGGTCTGGAGAGAATAGTCATGGTTGTTGGAGGCAGGAGATACCTTGCATTCGGCATCCAATTGACTGCAAGGGACGCACATGTCTTGAGAAAACAAAACCATGTCTACCAGTGTCTGCTTCAGATTTGGGAGGAGACGGAGGAGCAGACAATGCCTCACAGAAACTGGTGTGACACTCATACTTGGGTGATATTTATGGGAGGAAGTGGCAGAGGTTCAGGCAGGCAGGAGATACAAGTCAAGCCAATGTCAGTCACGTGAAGTGAGTACATAAGACACGTTTCATTGGGTGGAACTTTGGATGAGTATCAGGAGAAGCAGAGAAGTCCTAAGGCATTTTGTGCAAGATGTTGACTTGTGTGATTTTGGTGGGAGGGAGAAGCAGAGAATCGAGGGAATGAGAGGGCAGATACCAGTGAATGTTCATCTCTTGAGGTGCTTTGATGAGACATGTGTCAGTAGGTGAAAAATGAGAAGAGGAGGATGAGGAACAGCAAATGCCTTAAGGAAACTTGTGTGAGATGCTCTCGAAGGTGATTTTTGTTAGAGGGAGTAGCGGGGATTCAGGGAGTGAGTCTGAAAAAGTCAGTGAGCATCTGGCTCTTGAACTAAGTGGATGAGAAAAGTATTATTGTGTGATGTTTGGAAGGTGGAGCAGAAAAGCTAGGGTAAGGCTAAAGCTCACATGATATTTGTGGGAGGCAGTAGCAGAGATCCAGGTAGTGTGGTGGGGGATAATAGTCAGTCTATTGAATTGAGTGGACAAGACACTTTCCCACAGGGTGAAAATTGGGAGGTGGAGGGGAAGAGGCAGAAAATCCCTCAGAGAAGCCTGCGCAAGAGTCAGTCCATTGTGATTTTTGTAGGAGGGAATTGCACATGTTTAGAAAGTGAGGCACAGGATACGAGCCATAGAGGGATCAACACATTGTTACAACATGCCATCAACCAAACCAGCTAGAGTAAGGGGAAGACATGATGCTTGCTGTCTTTTCAAATCTGAAGTGGCCCTTGCTGTGTGCACTGGGATCTCAGAGCTGCATGTGGCCTTCTGAAGGTATCATCAAACAAGTACATACATTAGTAGCACATAGTCACAGGAGGATAGCTCAGGGGCAACGTGTTCGCCTTGAAAGCAAGACGACATGGAACAACACAGGTTCGAATCCCAGGGGGCGCGCTTAGAAACCTCTGGGTATTAAGCACGTTATAAATAACCTATCATATCATATCTTATCACATGAACATTGTTATAGACCTCCACTCAGCAAATCAGAATGTTTAGAGTGGAGTCAATAACTACTGGCATTGACTGCTTTCTGAACATCCTATCTCCAGAAGCAGATAAGGAAACAACACTTCAATTTTCATGTAAATAAATCTTCAACAAGACACTTCATCACTGGATCTTTTTTGGCTGCAACATGCTATTTAACATTCAAAAGAGAATGCTAAAACATTTGAAAATGCTTTCACTTTCTTTTTCGAAAAACTATTTAATGTTATGTGATACCTAGTGAATGCTCCTGGTAAACCAGTTCTAGTTCAACCAAGTTGTAATTAAAATGCTTATGTCATTCAAATATTACCCAATAAAATCACATTCAGTTTACTAACTTGGTATGTCAATTGAATTTTACTTTACTTACCTTTAAATTAACCTTTTGTACTTCACCACAAACAACTCCAAAATGTATTGCTACTATCAACATGTGTTAATAGACTTATAGACCTTGGGGGGGGTTGAGGGGGTCCTTATTGCTTAGGATAATGTCCCACCACCAGGTTATGGCACAAAGTGAATGTGCCACTCCCTATAAGGCTATAGATGGGAGCCACAATGATGTACAATCCAGGATTTGCACCATCAGCTTCCTTCGCTGTGTAAATTGCCAACATCCACTGATAAGTCAGACAATGATGATGAAGATGATATGTATAAAGATCAAGACGAAGATTATGATTCATCATTGTCCAGACAGGAATGTTGGTTTCTGCTGCCAAGCAGTGGAAATGAGCAGGAGGTGAATGACACCGCAAAAGCAGTGGCTGTAGTAATAATAGAAGCTGACCCCCACATGTGGAGACTGTTTGAGAAAAAGCCTTCCTTTAACAGGCCAGAAAGTAGATCACATCATTACATAGCATCTAGAACTCGATCACCACCACATTCGCCAGCACCATAATGCCCAGACCAGATCAGCCTGTGTGCTGTTAGCCCACAACCAAATTAAAAAGTGTGTCAGTTCTTCACACGGAAAACCAATCTGGCCACGTGCACACTGCGAAAAATGTTATGCTGAGGGAAGGCCGGGACAATGGCGGCCCACATCTATGACGAGTTGACAAAGAAAACAAAAACGCAGCTGGAACCTGGGAAACGGTAAAAACTGTTTTTTTTTTTTGGGCCTCAATTGAGGACAGTTTATTTTTCAAATGTTGTCAAGGAAACAAAATAAAAAAGGTACAAGATCGAAAGGCAACGTTTCCCTCCTTTTTCAATGGGGGAAATTAACAAAACACTGAACAAACACTATTCAGGCAAGGGCTTCACAAATGGACAACAAACCTCTCCCACGAACACGAAACTGCACAAAACAAACACCAAACTCCTCAGACCTCTCCCAGAACTGGCAGGTTGGATCCTGCCTTGTGTAACACCTTCCTTCATAGCACTGAAAGTAAGCTGGGCCTTTGAAAGAGACTAGAAATGCCTTTAGGAGACTCAAGGGATCTGGTTGGCTGAATGATCCATGAATCAGCATGAGAGGCCTTTGATTGGATGAACAAACCTGGCAAATAAGCTTGAGATTCTCAATATGATGAACCCAGAAAACTAGAAAACTACCAAGGGTTCATCCTTGGATTCGACTGTCTGGAAAATCTGTTTCACACTTGCAACAAAGGCAGACTCATTCCTTAAAGATTTGAGGGGCTATTAGGTGAATTCTAATGAAGTTCATGGAGGCTCAGACTTCGCAAAGTAATAATTGACTTATAGAGTACAACATTCATGAGCACAGTAATGTTTGTCTGGGTGCTGGCGAACACCTTTTCTCGTTTAGAAGTGATTTGTTCAAATGCCCTACTGCAAATTCATACACGTTTAACAGTTATCTCATGACTCACATTGCACATGTAAAAAACATGCTAATGTCCCTGAAAAGTGAGATGTTGCTTACACATGTATTAAGCTACAAAAGAAAATGTATTCTAGTCCAACTTAACATTCCCTTTACCTTTTTTTTAAATACAGCTATGCAAGATCTTCACTTGGCAAGAGACAATCTAACAAAAGCTCAGAACATGTTGAATGCTTTAAAGACCTTTCTTGGATACCAAGACAACATGGCAGCGGAAACACTAAATATCAATGCAAAAGACTCAAAGGAGCGTAGAAACGAGGAGAGTGCAAACGCCCAGGTAATTCGTGCATGAGGAGAAAATCAAATCACATTTGTCTGTACTGAAAAGAAATACATTTTGTGTTTTAAAATCAGTATATCTGAGCGGCCGCTACATATCCCCTAAAACCCAAGTACAGTTATATTTCCTTTCATTTCTGAGTGCCACGAAGGTGAATATCAAATGACGGGAGACTGCTGGGGACTTTGAGATGTTTTGTAGAGGCCTCCATGTTAGAGGTGCAGTGATTTTCTCCAGTGTTTCTGAATCTGCTGAATGAAACATTATTTGAGCACTTTGCCACAGCTTACGTTTCACAGTTTGTGTCCGATGCAGCAGATGCACCCCCCACCTGCAGTTTGGCGGTAGTGGGGCTATAGGAATCCACTGTGCACGACAGTGGAGCAGTGAAGGATGTGTATAGCTGAGCCAGTAGGAAAGAGCAGGTTCACTTGTACACTGAGGTCTAGGGGTCACTAGGTGGAAATAAATGGTTCAGAAACTTGGCGTGAAGTATGTACTGGTACAATAAATGTAGAATAAATTGCAAGTACATGTATACAATATATCCCGGCTTACATGAGACTCAACATAGTGATTTTATCAGATAGAGGCACGAACCTTACTACCTATGTTGTATTTTGGCTTTCATAATGCTTATCCTATCAGGCATTCACCATGCTGCATAATAAAAACACAGATCCTACATATCTCAACATGTTTTCATGCATTGCAAGTACAAGTTTTCAATACACATTATAAGTGAAGGTGTTTCTGCCAAATGACAATGACCCTCATTATGGTAATTCCACAAACTACCGCCAAACGGAATTACTGTTACATCCACGTGGTCGTGCAGATTTACAGCAGGATTACAAGTGGTGATAGGTGGTGTAAGTCACCATTTGTTGGAGTTTGCAGGACTCCATATGGATTTTGGTAGACTTACCACTCACATTTATTCCGCCAGTGGTAATTCTCCAGATTTGTGGCAGCAGTGCAGACGTTTCACCTCCAACTTTTTGGTGGTGGTAAACTTACACCCCTACTGCGAAACTTGTCGATTGCCAGTGCGATAAAGCAGCCTTAACAATATGAGCGCCATTTTTACCCACACTACCAACCTCATATTGAGGCCAATGCCCCAAATTGAATTTGTCAAGCTTCAACGGCAACTTGTCTACTCTGCATTTCATGGCCAGTGGCCAAGTGAACAGCTCACTGGCTGCTGAAACTTTGCAAAATGTTTTTTCACTGAGGCAGAGATGTGAACTGCCCCCTCCCCCCAACAGAGGTGCCGTGGAACCATAGTAGGCACAAGCCACTGCATTTCATGGTTTTCAAAAGAAATCCAAAAGAGAGAACTTGATGGTCTTCCAAAATCATTATGGATGGATTCACACTAATTTGGAGTAGCTGGTCAGGGACATTACTTGCCACATCACGAATTTGGCAAGCACCATGATTAAGTTAGCTCTTGTTGGCAAAGGGGTCTGACTTCCCTTTATAACTACTTAATTGGTGCATTCTTTATGCCTTGGGATGAACCAAATTAGCAACTCCTGAAAATGGACAAAAGTATTGTGTAATAAACAAAAGGCAAAAAGGAATTAATGCAAAGAGTACTCTCCACATGTATCATACAATCACTGCATATTCAAAAATACCAA
The DNA here is from genome assembly GCF_040938575.1 of Ambystoma mexicanum. Lineage (NCBI taxonomy): Eukaryota > Metazoa > Chordata > Amphibia > Caudata > Ambystomatidae > Ambystoma > Ambystoma mexicanum. The sequence goes on along the minus strand of NC_090935.1, from coordinate 1,177,277,582 downwards.
ATATGGAAATGTCCAAAATTTCACTGCAAAGTTATCAGCAATTATATGTGTGGGGTCGGGGTAGGGTGTTAAAATGATGTGTGGGAATATGGAGGGGAAGGCTGCAGGGGTCTCCCCCGCATATCATTGCACTAAAAGAAAAATAAATTCAACATTTTTGGATTCAGTATTTCAAATTCGCAGTGATAACACAGATCCCTCCCCACAAATTAATTATGGTTTCTGAGTGAGAATACTCAATTACCGATTCTGTGTCTTGGGATTTCTGGGTAATAATGACTTATCTATCACTTCCTGATGAAAAAGATGAAAAAGTAGACTAAGGAATGCTGAAAAATACTTTTTAGACAAATGATCATCTGTGCAGCTACGGATTCTACCTAAAATATCTGGAATCTTTCTCACAGAACCTCACGCATTAAAAACTTTTTTTACTATCAATCTCATACAATGATTTGGATTGCCTTTCTAGCAATAGCTTTCCCAGTTAAAAGTCACATAGTTACTCAATACACTTAACTTAAATTAACTTACCATGAGGAACCAGGAATGAGACACGGACACAGAGAGTTTATATTTGGGATCATAGACTTTAATTGAAACAAAAGAGGGGGGGGATGCCTTGCTGTCCCTACTTTTTGAGGTTTTTCCCTACCTAAAATAAAACATACAGTCTGTCCGATGCCAAGATGTCCAAAGGAAAAATGTCCTGGAAATATTATTCTGGCCTCACATCCTAAAATGATCTGTAATGTGAAAAGGGAAATGTCTTTGGCCTTGTAAAGTGAACACATATTTAAAACAGAAAGGCATAGCTCCAACACAAGAAAGGTTCCAAATGAATAAAGTTCACAATTCCAGAGGATGGCCCCCTTACCCTCTATTTCTTCTCACTGCTCTTTAAGCTTTCAAAACTTGGGGTTTCTTTTCTCAACAAAACAACTTGTAGACAAAAATGTCAGTTTTAATTTTAGTAGGATACCTGGTGTACTCTCCTACCAGGTTTCCTATCCCCTTTAATATAATTTCAACACAGTCCTTTGGAATATGTCATAGGAATATGGGTTGTAAAAGCATTTTATGTAAAAGTGTGTTTTGTTGGGCTGTTAGTAGCAGGAGTAAGTGTCATAGGAGCACATATAATAGGATTGCATGTAGAAGTAGCATGTGTCATTTGAGTGTGAGTAGTAACATGCACATTCTGAATAGAAGCTGTTTCCAGAGCAACTATGCATGGACCCTGGTGCCATGTCAGTATTCCTGATGCTGAGCAGGCCAGAGACAAAGTCAGATTCCACAGTACATGTTGCTTCATACACATTTTATAATTATTGAACGTTTGTCATAGGAGTGTGTGTCATAAGAGCTTGTGTCAAAAGAGTACGTGTAATAGAAGTATGTTTCATAGGAGCATGTTCTGTATGAGTGTATGTCATAGGAGTTTATGTCAGACTAGTGTGGGTTATAGGATCGTGGTTTGTAAAAATGTGTGTTGTTGGACTGGGAGTTGTAGGAGCATGTGACAAAATGTCCAGAATTCAAAGTGGCACAAAATAAATTTTTAAGGCAGCAGGCCTCTCACTAGGAACACCAAATAGCACACTGAGACTAGAACTAGGGGTTCTTTTTTACAGATCAATTTCGGATTTGCCACCAACCTAAATGTGAATGCCAGGTTATCGCCCAGGTGTGGTCAAAATAGAATTGGTATATTGCAGCCATCAGATGGTGGAAGGATTCATTGAGTGAAGATAAAAACAAAGATCTAAGCAGTTTTAGCAATCTAAGCAGCTTTTAAAAAAAAATAATCAAAATGAAAACGACCAGATGAGGAAGAAATACAGAGATGGAAAAAAGCAATCATCTCTCCTAAATTACATTATATGCAGAGGATCGGTTGCATGAACAAGAGTTCAGATCACCAGCGTGTAGAGGGTGGTTGCTTCTTCTCAGGCTAAATTAACAGCCAATGATCAAGCATACAAGGGCAAACTAAGTGCACATTTTACATGGATCAGGACTTAGATCTGACTCCTTCTAATTTGCACTCATTTTTAAGATGTCCACAGATTTTGGCCTACAAAATAAGGACATGTGATGAGGTATTTGATGAACTGCGAAGACCAGGATTTCATATGCAGTTTGGTGGATCTCAAAAGAAGCAACATTTTCAAAGAAAAGTTGTTTTCTGTATGAAGGTTTTAACTATGATGAAATGTTGGTGTTCTTATGTAAAGGGAGAAATCTGTTTAAATATATAGTAGTTTTGCACCTTTTATGAATGTGTGAGTGTGTCATGGGAGCGAATGCAGTAGTACCGTATGTCATAGGAGAGTGTGTGGTGGAAACATTATTCAGAAAAGAGTGAGTTGTAGGACTGTGTGTTGTAGGAGAGTGTGTTCTAGGAGTATGTGTCATAGCAGAACGTGTCATAAGAGCGAATGTTGTTGGAGCGTATGTCACAGGAGTGTGAGCAGGATAACTGTATGTCGTTGAATCATTTGTTATAGTAGCACGTTTCATAGAAGTCGGTATTATGGGATCATTTGTGGTATGAGTGTTTGAAATAGAAACGTATGTCTTAGGAGAGTGTGGAATAGGAGCTTGTGGTGTACGAGCATGTGTCATAAGAGTCCGTCGTAGGAGCCTAGGTCATAGGAGTACATGTCTATGAGAGGGGGTCACAGGAGCATTTGTTCTAGGAGTTGTCATAAGAGTGTTTGTTGTAGGAGTGCTGGTAGTGAGAGTGTGTGTCTTTGGAACATTTTAGTAGAATCCTGTGCATAGAAGCCTGTGTCATAGGAGTATGTGTGTAATAGGAACGCTTTCCAGAGCAACTATGTATGGACTCGGACACAATTTGGATATTCCTGCAGCTGATCATGCCAGAGACAACGGCATATTTTGCATTTCAAACAAAACTAAGTGTATCTTTCTGTGTACAGATTTTATGTTTTGAACTAGGGTATCATTGTAATGTAGTCTCACTTATGATCACTGTCATGCATCCATTGATTCTCAGCATGTGTAATGTACATATTCTAAATGAACATATACATTTTCGGCAGAAGCTGCTCCCAGAACAAATATGCATGGACCTGAACGCCATTCATGTAATGATGCTGCCAAGCAGGCCATAGACAAAGTCATATTACACAGTTGAAGCAATATGCATTATATGTTTCTGCCTACACATTTTATGTTTTTGCGAGTCTTTGTCATAGGAGCATTACTTACAGGAGTGTATGCTAAAAGAGTATGTGTTGTAGGTATGTGCGTCATAGAAGCATGTGTCGAAGGAACGTATGTCATAGGAGCATTTGTCTTAGAAGAGTTCTCTGTTAGGAGCATGGGTTCTATGAGCATATGTTTTAAACGTGCTTGTTGTAGGAATGTGTGTTGTAGAAGCATGTGCCCTAGGAGCATGTGTTTTAGGAGCATGTATCATAAGATCATGTATCATAGGAGCGCATGTAGTAGGAGTGTGTGTTGTAGAAGTGCAAATAGTAACATGTACATTATGTATAGAAGCTGTTCCCAGAGCAATTATACATGGGTCCCGGCACGATTTGAGTATTCCTGTGGTTGAGCAGACCATAGACAAGTTCAAGCGATACACAGTGTATGTTTCTGTGTACACCATTTATGTTTTTGAGCTAGGGTATTATTGTAATGTAATCTCAGTTATTGTCACTGTCATGCATATATTGGTTCTCAGCGATTGTGTTATGTACACATTCTAAATGCAAATCTGCAATTTGTATAGTAGCTGTTGCCAGAGCAATTGTGCATGGACCGGACACCATTCAGGCCAGAGAAAAGGTCAGATTTCACATTTGAAGTAATACACAATGTATATTTCTACATACAGCTTTTATGTTTTTGAGACTGTTTGCTGTAGGATAATGTGTTGTAGGAGCATGTTCCAAAAGAGTATGTGTCGTAGGAGTGTTAGTCATAGAAGTGTGTTGTAGGAGGGTGTGTCATAGGTGCACATAATGTAGGAGCATGTCATAGAAGCACCTGTCACAGCAGCATGTTTCATAGGTGCGCATGTTGCATGTGCATGTGTCGAAGGAGAATGTCTCGTAAGAGCATATCCTAGAGGCATGTGTTGTATGAGGACATGTCCGAGGAGCATGTGTACTAGGAGAGTGCAATGTAAGAGTGTGTTATTAGTGTAGATATACAAAATGATCATATTAAATTTCCTGAAAACTCACATCAATGTCAGCCCTGACTTTCATGTGAGTTTTCAAAAGATTTCAGCTGCGTAATGCACCAAATGTAAAACTCATACGCCTCCCTGTACAGTTTACAGATAGGGAGGGAGGGGGGGCAGGAGAAGAGGAGTGGGCAAGTGCTGGTAGAGGGTCAGAGAGGGATGTGCTAAGGGGAGCCAAGGAGGAGAACCTCTGGCTAAGTGCTTGTGCAGGTGACTCCCATGGGTGGGGTGTAGAGTAGCCAAGCAGGGGCCCACAAGGGCAGTTTAGTGGGTAGGGGGTGCTGGTATTGACTGGGAAGAAGGGCTTGGAATCATGTGAGTTTCCTGAGGATCAGGCCACCAGTCACAGCGGCAGTGGGGTGATTAGCAGGGAAGTGGAGGAGGGAAAGAGGTGGAGAACAGCAGAGTGTTGAGAAGTTTCCGGAACTTGAGGATGTCCAGCTGAAGTCTGAGATGGGCAGGGAGGCTGTTCCAAAAGGAGGCGCTAGCCAAGGAGAGAGGCATGCCCCCCACTCTATGCTTGGAGAAGCATTTGACAGTGGAGTTGGAGCTAGAGGAGCATAGGGCTCTAGCAGCGGAGTATTTCGGATGGGAAAGTTCGAGAGAGCATGGTCCCAGGACCCAGACGGCCTTGTGAATGATGCAGAGTCTCTTGAATTTGATCCTTGCAGCCACCGGAAACCAGTGGAGAGATTTTAGGGCTGGAGAGATACGGTCCCTGCGCTTGCGCCCAAGATAAGTCTTGCAGCCCAATTCTGGATTAGCTGGAGGGGCGGTAGGGATGAAAGAGGGAGATTGAGAAAGAGGCTGTTGCAGAAGTCCAGCCTGGAAAGGACTAGAGCTCTGGAGATATTGAGCTTCTGGGGGAAGGTGAGGAAAGGAAGAATGCCTCTGTGGAGTTGGAAGCGGGACTTCTTAGTAAGGCAAAAGAAGGACACAAGACACAGGGGATCAATTCCACTGTTCTCTACAATGTAGTTTCTAGAGAGTCCCTATGGGGATTGGTACATGATTAAAAACATATGTAAATATATGTGCTTAATAGGTCTACCAGTAGCCCATACTTAACACCACAAGGATACCAAGATAAACTATAAATACGTTATCTGGATGTTGTGGCTGTTGCTTTACATATTCAAACGACAGTGCAACTGTAAATGTTGCTCAAGCTGTTTCCACACTTCCCAGCTTAACCTCAAACGTATCACCTGCAAGTAAAATACAACTCCCTTACTCCCATTGTCACTTAGTCAGTTTGCACACTTCTAAAGCACTGCTTTTATATGATCATACTCAGCATATAGTATGGAATCACACCTTACCTTCTTCAATTGTCGTGGGTAGAGGGTGTGTGTCCTGTCATGCCTTAGGTTAGATTTCTTTGGTCTTTCACTTGAATTAATGTGCATGAAATGTATTTACACTATGCAATTTAAATGTCCTGAAATTTGAAAGCAAGGTCAGCCCTGTCTTTCATGTGAGTTTTCACGAGATTTCAACTGCCTATGGTACAACATGTAAAACTAAAACGCCTATTTGAACAGTTCATGCAGATTAATTACATCTGAAAACTGACATCAAATTCAGCCCTGACTTTCATGTGAGTTTTAGGAGATGCAATGTCATAATGTAAGACCTGTGAAACTCATACTCCTCATTTAGCAGTTTGCATGCACCATATATAAATCAATCATAAAATGGTAAATAACTCACATTTGTCTAGGTCGTTTTTTAGATTTTTTTTCAGTGCACCATTTCCTAATGAAATATAGCCGCACGACACAAATTGGGAAAATTAAAGCAAGCAATTTTAAGAAATTCGGGCTGCAATCATTCTTTTCCTATGGAAAAACCCCACGCTAAAAGCTTTTTTTTCAAAAAGCTATCAAAGTACTATTTTTTTAAAATATGATCCCGTTCATGAAAAATTCAGAAATTTTGCATGCACAAGTGGCTACCTAAATATTTTTGTGTGGACACTTTTCAGAACTTTTCATGCAAGGGTTCAAATTGATTCCGGGAGGATAGCTCAGCGGCAACGTGTTCACCTTGGAAGCAAGGCGACACGAAGCGACACAGGTTCGATCCCCGGGTCCATGCTTAGAAACCTCTGGGTTTTTAAGCACATTATGAATACGCAACTAAGACAAAAAAAACAATTACGCAACTAAAAAACAAACAATTCTTGTAACAGCACCTCGATGCCTGCGGGGCTGTGTGAGCGCTTTAAAAATGCAAATAAATAAAATAAAATAAATGTTATTGAGAAAAGTTATTTTCTTAAACTCCATCGAGACTTCATCTTAACCTTAACTATGCCATTTTCTAGTGCAATGGCATATTATACATATATATTTAGTGAAAAAACTTTAGTGAAGAGAGAGTTAAGGTGATATGATTTATTGCAACAAACCCTTTAATTTCAGTGGGTGTGGCAAGTGATGAATATCTTAACTAGGCATCCGCCCATTGATGTTCCCCAATATGGTATTGTGTATCTCTTTTTGAATCTCTTCTGTGATTGCATGCATGTGCTCACCGGCTTTGTAATGTGAGAGGGGGGACAGGTTAGGATGCTCATCCCTTCCCAGAGTTGCAAAAAAATAGATCACTCTAACACTTTCTTAACTACTGTTATTTTCTGCTGAATTTCAATGGTTCTGTTATTCTATTTTTTTGTCTGTCTGTTATTCTATAGTTTCATCTGGGTCCATTGGTCATCCCAAATGGCATGGCAGTGTACCTGGTACCTAACCAGATCCTACAAGCCATAGCCTATGTCATTGTCAACTTCCACAGTGTCCACCACCCTTTGGCCATTTTATGTGGCCGACTAGCCATGGTCTTCGGCCGTGCCCACTGTCTATGTTTCTCCAAATAATAAAACACTAGCTGTTGCCCGTGGCTTCGCTCGCATGGATTTTGGGATTTGGTACAATAGTGGTTCTCCCTACAGGTGCTAGGATTACCAGAGAGTTAGAAGAGCTCACTCTGGAACAGGCCACGTAAAACTGCCCACAAGAGAAGCAGTCTTCCCTTACGTCAATTCCCGCTACTTTTAAAGTCTGCCCCTGAGATTTGTTGATGGTCATGGTGAAACAAAGCTTTAAAGGGAACTGAACTGATATTCCGAATGTATAAGAGGCATTTGTGGTATGAACATGCACTCCCGCTTGCTTAGAAATGGTTAGCACCATAGACTCAATCACATTTCTGTGGAGAACTTTCACTCGCAATCTGGTGCCATTGCAGATCTTAGGTGGGTTGAAATTTCACAATAATATCGCAAGTGCTCCCACTTTGAGAAGAAGTTTGTGTTTGGGAAGACCAGGGGTATTTAAAGTGTTCAAGAACTAAACAGGACTGTCGAATGCGCCATCACTTTGAACCACTGAGTTTGCAGGTTTGTACTCCATTTGGGCTCCTCCAAAAGAATCAAAAAAGTATCTTATTGATCACAGCAGCCATGCTGTTCTTTGGCATTACAATGGCATGCTCACATAGCTATTCTATAGATTTCTCCATTAGATTTTTTTTATGTTGAGGTTTCATTTAAGGTGTGAGGCCTTCTAGGGAATTGATGACTGTACAAAGGTCTGAAGGGATGACAATTTTGCTCTCAAATACGGTACACCCTCAGTTACCAATTTTAAGAAGCAGAACAGAAACTTACTGTTAGGGAGAATTCTCTGTTTAGGCTGAATTTCCTAACCTAGTGAGTCCCCCAGCAGTTTTGCTGGATTTTTGGGGTTTATTTTCTTCTCCTGCCAAGAGTGGGACTCTTTTACCCTCACTCTTGGACATGATTTGAGTGTATTCCTGTGACTTGTAATGTGCTTATGGGCTTTGGGGTATTTTTCCCCATAGGCTATCATTGGTTTTTGTATGTGTGTTACACAGCACCCTCAGTGCAGTAACACAGGGGTGTCATAGTGACCCCCAAACATAGACTCCATACCCTGGGACTGACTACTGTCTCCCTGGGCATGTAAAGTCACCATTGACTTTACTAGTCTTAAATTGTGAACAGAACCAGTACAAACCATCATACTGTGGAAGTACTGGTAGGGGCAATTAGATTGCCCCTGGATCTGTTTGTCGAGGGGGTACTGTCCCGTCCCTCCTCACCGAGTTTCTGGCTGGTTGAAGTGGATACCACGGAAATATTTCCCAATGGGATTTCCCATTGATTTTAGTGCACCACTTTTTGGTGCAATGTTAAAGATACCGCCGGTTTATTTATTTAATATTAATTCACCGGTTGGGATTTTTTGCCAGAACTCACCGCCAAAATGGCGTCTGGGTTCACTTCAGTAACCCTGAACCCGAGTCGAGCCTTTGTTCCACTTTTGGCGGGCTTCTGCACATAAGCCCTCCAAAGTGGTGCCACTGTGTCTAGGTCTACAGGATGTGTGGGAGGGGGATTTAGGCACCCTGGACTGAGTTGCCTTGGCAACTCCAGTCGCACTCTTGTGTGATTGGCCCAGTGGTGAGCCCCCCGGCTCACCACTTAGCATGTTTGAGTGACAGCTAGGACTGGTGAATGGGGGTTTGCTGCATAAAAGCAGGGCTTTGGGGACTGGAACTTCAGAAGTCGCCACAGGACCTAAGAAGCCGAAGAGGGAGAAGCTGAGCCGACCTGCCACAACGACACCACCGGTGGAGCCCTGCGGAACCATCTCACCACTTCCCAACGACAGAGGAGATCTCCAGTCCGGAGAGTCTTCTTCCTTTGACTGGTGGGGACAACCAGTTTTTGCCTTCTTTTTGCCTCCCTGGAGCATCTCGTGGCTGCCTTGCCTGTGCCAAGCACCCCGGCAACCGGAATACCACTTTTTACCTCTACCGCGAAAGAGGGGTAACATCCTTTTAACCGGAAAACTCCACGGCTGGTTTCTTCCCTGGTAGTTCAACGACCTTTAGCCTTCCTCCACGTCGAGATCTTCTCTTCCTCTGGATGACGCCGCGACTTGCACCCACTACCAGGAACAACTGCCACCGCTGGAGGATCCTTTCCATTTTGAAGGTGCTGTGTTCCGCCCAGCTTCCCTTGCCACCGATTGTACGGGGTAGATTTAGCCCTCGGCTCTCGAACCTGGGTTAGCCTGGGACACCCTAACTAAACTTTTCTAAGCTTAACAGAACTTTTCTACTCACCTGTAAAGACTTTTAAGACTTTGAGACATTGGGCCTCATTACGATCGTGGCGGTCCGGAAATAACGGTGCCGGTAAACCCGCCGCCACCGTTGTTTCCGGACCGCCTGATCCCGACCCCTGCAGGCGGGAGGTGATGTTCCCGCCAGGTCTGACCTGGCGGGTTTAACACCGCCCGCCTGCAGGCGGACGAGGAAACACCGGCAGCATTACAAGATGCTGCCGGTGTTTCCATGATCCCGATTCCCATTGAGTCCCATAGGACTCAATGGGAATGGGGATTTACACCATTCCGCCTCCGTGATTCCCGGAAAACCGGGGTTGTGATGCCCCGGTAATTCCGGGAGTCACGGAGGCGGAATGGTAATACGAGTCTGGCGTTAACCAGGCGGTTTTACCGCCTCGGTTAACGCCGGACTCGTAATGAGGCCCATTGTGTGATCTTGGGCATATTTGGCCTGGCTCTCCCTAAAGTGGGCCTGGCACTGAACTTCCTTGCTCCTCAATAGACTGCCTCCTCTAATACTTACTGTGGTTCTCTGAAAAGTGTTTTGCTGTATCGCTTTCTTAATTCTGCCTTTTACCTCCCTTTTTAAACAACTTGTTGGAGTGCCATCTAACGTTAAGCGCTCACCTCTGTCTGAAAATAAGTGGTGTTAACTAAGACTTGTCCAACAAATAACTAGGGATGTACATATAGTAATTATGACTGTGTTTTGAATTTACTTACCTTTTTCTGTGCTAGTGTAATTTACAAGTGTGTCTTAAATAAATAATTATATACTTTTACACAAGCTCTGGTCAGTGTTTGCTTGTGCTACTGTGCCTCTGTACCTATTATGTATGCTCTGTATACTGCCTAACTCCTCCTGAGGGAAGTCTGACTGCTCAGCCACAGCTACCAAGTGAATCTGTGTGGTACAGACTGCTACCAAGTGGGTTTACTGCCAAACACCTGTAGTCTTAAATCTTTTGCAGTGGTCCCAGAGGGAACTACACAGGTGTCTGCCTAACGCTGGTGTACAGCGGTGGGATTTGTATTGAGTATACACTTTAGTGTACTTTTGAGATACCTTAGTGCAACTAACCACAAAGCTTAGCACTAAAGAAAAAGTTATTTTCTAACATGTCTACTATGGAAGTTTATAGTCAAGAGTCCCTTGCTACAAAAACTGCTGATTGTTTAAGAGTTCTCTGAAAGCATAAGAATCTCATGACTAAAGGCAAGAAAATGGAGCTAATAGAAAGGATGTTAGAAAACCAAAGTCTGGATGATGGTTCAGAGGAACCTGTCACTCCAGCAAATGTAGAGAACAGCAATGATATTGATTTTGAACAAAGTATTGATGATCTTGGGTCAGAACGAGAAGAGGAAGATGAAACTGTTGTAGATGTTCCCTCTAGGCCTCTGTCTGCTCTACCAGCTGTACCTACTGGGCCTTTGCCAGGTCCCACATTTAGTCCTCAGTACTATGAACTGGAGAAAATGAAACTGGAATTAGAGTACAAGAAACTTAATGCTCAAACTGACAAAGAACTAAGGCTAAGAGAAATGGAGCTCAAGTATGAGCTAGAAATGAAGAAATTATCTGTTGAAAATGCTTCTCTCTCTGGCTCCTCTAGAAGTTCCAGTCCTAAAAGACTTCGGATGCCTAAAGAATTGATTGGTATGTATGAGCCTAGGTTGGATGTGTTGGATTGGTTGTCTATGTTTGAGTATAATCATGGGCTCCAGAACATCACAGGTAATGAGTTACTCACCTGGTTGTTCTCTAGGCTCCCCCCTGTTGCAACTGATGCGGTAATGGAGTTGGGGGAGGAGGATAGGAAAGAGTATGAATGTGTGAAACTAGCTTTAATAGCTAGGATTGGGAAGACCCCTTCCCAGTATTTTAGGAGGTTTAGAACCCTCAAAAAGCATGATGGTACCCCTTGGGCTACCTGGGTGTGTGAAGGGTTGAAAAACTTAGAGGGATGGATTAAGGGTTACAAAGTGAACACTTATAAAGGAATGAAGAATCTTGTAATGATGGAGTCAATTTATGATGCCTGCTCTCCTGAGCTCAGACAGCACTTGGCTGATTCACGGGAATTAGATCCTAGAAAGCTTGCTAAGGCTGCTGACTTGTGGGTTGCCAACAGGGCCACTCACAAGGATTCTGGGGTAACTCAGAAGAAGGGGAAGCAGCCTAAAAAGGACTCTAAAGAGAATTCTAATAATTCCAATTCCAAAGAGGGCCCCAAACAAAACCATAAGGGTAAGCCACAAGGGAAACCAAATCAGAGTAGTATACCTTCTGGTGCCAAACCAGAAGGAGGTCAGAACAAGCCTCCATTCCAAAGGACCTTTGGATCCTGTTATGTTTGTAAGGCTACTGACCATGTGAAAGGAGATCCCAGATGTAAGGGTAAACCTTCAGGGATCCAACTTGTCTCCTTAGCCTTCCCTCCAGAGGAGGAAGTCCCTATGGCAAGTGGAAACTTTCTACTACTGGCTGATGACCCACTGGAGTCTCAGCCCGTGTTTCTTTAGTCTCTCTGGGGTTGTGGGAACAACAGAATTTAGATGTCTATAATTCTATCCCAGATAATACTAAAGAGTATTATAAGGACAGTGTCCAGGTGAATGGTCAGGAGACTCCTGCCATTCGGGACACTGGGGCCAGCATAACTGTGGTGGATGAATCATTTTTCAAGGCAGAGGATGTTGCTAAGGCACCCAAATGCCTCACCAAGGTAGCTGGAGGGCCTGTGCAGATGTGTCCCCAGTTACCAGTTCTCATCCAGTGTAATGATATGGCTGTGAAGATACCTGTCAGTATACAATGTGAAGTACCAGGAAGGGTTCTGTTGGGTAATGACCTGAAAGCTCTTGGAGTTGTGTCACATACCCCCAGACCTCCTAGTAAAAGGTTACAGGAGCTCACCAAACCTGCAAGAGAGAAAACCCTGCGAGGTTTATCTCAGGAGATGATGACAGAAATCACTCCTCTACCACTGGAGCAACTTACTGCAGTCACTACCAGATCAGGAGCAAAGGGGCAACCCAAGACTCCTAGGAAAAAGCCTACAGCAAGCACTCCAGTGCTTCCAGCAAGGACTTCCCCCAGGTTGTCCAAAGTTACACCTGTAACTCCACCTCCAGCTGAGGCTGAGAGGGAGGTACCACCCTGTTTGGTTGAACTAGACTCTGAAGAAGAGCTAGTAGGAGGCCCAGAACTTATTGGAGACCTGGACCCGGCTGACCATCCTGAGCTGCAGTCTTTACTGGCAGAAGGTGGACCCAGCAGGTCAGCTTTTCGTAAGGGACAAAGAGAATGTCCAACTCTGGAGGGCCTTCGCCAACAGGCAGCTTCTCAGGCTGATGGGCAAGAGCCTGGGAAGTATAGGTTACACTGGGAAGATGGCCTCTTCTACAGTGAACCAACTGCATCTGAACCTGGAGACTACCAACGCCTGGTAGTGCCCCAAGAGAACAGACAACAGTTCTTGCAACTAGCCCACGAGATTCCTTTGGCTGGTCACTTGAGTTTCAAGAAGACCAAGGAAAGGCTCTCTCTCTACTTTAATTGGCCAAAGATGGGGGCTGAAGTAGACAAGTATTGCAGGAGCTGCCATACCTGCCAGACTTCTGGTAAGGTTGGTTCCAAGAATGTGGCACCTTTAGTGCCTCTCCCAGTTGTGGGAGTCCCATTTGAGAGGGTAGGGATTGACATAGTTGGTCCCCTTGATCCTCCAACCTCCTCAGGCAACAGGTTTATCCTTGTTGTAGTAGCCCATGCTACTAGGTACCCTGAGGCAATTCCTATGAGGACTGTTACAGCTCCGGCTGTAGCTAAGGCCCTCCTTGGTATTTTTACCAGGGTTGGGTTTCCTAAGGAAGTAATCTCTGACAGGGGGTCAAATTTTATGTCCCACTACATGAAGGCCATGTGGAAAACCTGCGGAGTTACTTACAAGTTCTCAACCGCATACCACCCCCAGACCAATGGATTGGTAGAAAGGTTTAACAGAACCATGAAGAGCATGATAGGTGCTTTAGAAGAACCCCTTAAAAAGAACTGGGACCTTCTACTGCCATGCCTTCTCTTTGCTTATAGAGAAGTCCCTCAGGAGGGAGTAGGTTATTCTCCCTTTCAACTTCTCTATGGCCATCCAGTCAGAGGCCCCTTGGTCCTGATTAAGGAGAGGTTGGAGAGTGCTCCTTCCCCCAAGCCAGTCAGAGTGACTGACTATGTGATAGGTCTCTGGAGGAGAATGTCACACATGATGGCAGAAGCAAGTGACAACTTGAAAGCTGGACAAGCTCTGGTCAAGCATTGGCATGATCAGAAGGCTAACATGGTTGAGTTCACTCAAGACCAGCTAGTTCTTGTAATGCTTCCAACAAGGCAGAGGGCCTTGCAAGACAAATGGATGGGACCCTTCAAGGTTGTGGGAAAACTTGGAGAGGTCAACTATCGGGTGGATCTGGGCAAACGCAGGGAAGCTCGTAGAGTCTTCCACACCAACCGCCTCAAAGCCTATGTCTCTAGACCAGAAGTAGGAGCCTTGCTTCTAGCTTCATCAGAAGAGGAGGAGGAGAGTGAAGCTCTACCTGACCTCCTGAGAGGCTTACCTTTCGACGAAAAGGTTGAAGGAGTTAATCTCTCTTCAGATCTGACACCTGAGCAACAGGAGGATTGCAAATCTATGTTGAATCAGTTTGCCCCTCTGTTCTCACTTTCACCAGGCTTGACCCCTTGGGGACAGCATGACATACTCACTGGTGACTGTCTGCCAGTCAAAAGCAGAGGATACAGAATGTCAGAGAATGTCAGAACCCACATCAAAGGTGAGGTCAAGAAAATGCTTGATCTCGGGGTAATAGAGCCCTCTACTAGTCCATGGTCTAGCCCAGTTGTGTTAGTTCCAAAGGCAGGATCCAAAGAATTGAGATTATGCGTGGACTATAGAGCTCTTAATGCAGTCACCAAGACTGATGCCCACCCTTTGCCAAGGACAGATGAGTTGGTGAATAAACTTGGTGCAGCCAAGTACCTCAGCACCCTGGACCTTACGTCAGGCTATTGGCAAATATCCCTGACAGACCATGCCAAGGAGAAAACTGCATTTTCTACCCCAGTTGGCTTATACCAATTCAAGGTTATACCTTTTGGACTCAAAAATGCACCTGCTACATTCCAAAGGATGGTGAACCAAGTTCTAGCTGGGATGGAGGACTTCTGCATGGCATACTTGGATGACATTGCAGTCTTCAGCCAATCCTGGGAGGAACATGTGAACCACTTAGGACATGTTTTGCAGGTTCTTGAGCAGGCCAATCTGACCATAAAGGCAAGTAAATGCCAAATTGAACAGAGTAAAGTGGTCTACCTTGGGCATGAGGTAGGAGGTGGAGAAATAAGGCCTTTGCTCAGCAAGATTGAAGCTGTGCAAAATTGGACAACACCTACTACTCAAACCCAGGTGAGAGCCTTCCTAGGCCTCACTGGGTATTACAGGAATTTCATTGAGAACTATGGGACCATAGCTTCTCCACTGAATGTAATCTCCTCTCCAAAATTCCCTAAGAAGGTCAAATGGAATGAGGAATGCAATCAGGCCTTTGAAAACCTGAAGAAAGCTCTTTGCCAAGCTCCAGTACTCAGGGCTCCTGACTACCACCAAACTTTCATTGTACAAACTGATGCTTCCAATGTAGGTATAGGTGCAGTTCTTAGCCAACTGGATGAGAAGGGTAGGGAGCACCCCATTTGCTTCATCAGTAGAAAACTGAAGGATCCTGAGACAAGGTGGGCAACAATCGAAAGAGAATGCTTTGCTATTGTGTGGGCACTGAAGAAGTTTAGGCCATACTTGTATGGTTCTACTTTTGTCATTCAGACTGACCACCAACCCTTGAGATGGTTAATGCAAATGAAAGGGGAAAATCCAAAACTATTGAGATGGTCAATCTCCCTCCAAGGGTTTGATTTCACCATTGAGCACAGGTCAGGGTGTCACCATCAAAATGCTGATGGACTCTCTAGGATGTATGTCATCGACTAGAGGTATGGGGTTCATCCAGGAGTGGATTAAATCCTCCTGTCCCTTAGTCTGGGGGGGGGCGAGTGTTAGGGAGAATTCTCTGTTTAGGCTGAATTTCCTAACCTAGTGAGTCCCCCAGCAGCTTTGCTGGATTTTTGGGGTTCATTTCCTTCTCCTACCAAGAGTGGGACTCTTTTACCCTCACTCTTGGACATGATTTGAGTGTATTCCTGTGACTTGTAATGTGGTTATGGGCTTTGGGGTATTTTTCCCCATAGGCTATCATTGGTTTTTTTATGTGTGTTACACAGCACCCTCAGTGCAGTAACACAGGGGTGTCATAGTGATCCCCAAACATACACTCCATACCCTGGGACTGACTACTGTCTCCCTGGGCATGTAAAGTCACCATTGACTTTACTAGTCTTAAATTGTGAACAGAACCAGTACAAACCATCATACTGTGGAAGTACTGGTAGGGGCAATTAGATTGCCCCTGGGTCTGTTTGTCGAGGGGGTACGGCCCCGTCCCCCCTCGCCGAGTTTCTGGCTGGTGGCAGTGGATACCACGGAAATATTCCACCGGAAATATTTCCCAATGGGATTTCCCATTGATTTTAGTGCACCACTTTTTGGTGCAATGTTAAAGATACCGCCGGTTTATTTATTTAATATTAATTCACCGGTTGGGATTTTGTGCCAGAACTCGCCGCCAAAATGGCGTCTGGGTTCACTTCAGTAACCCTGAACCCGAGTCGAGCCTTTGTTCCACTTTTGGCGGGCTTCTGCACAGAAGCCCTCCAAAGTGGTGCCACTGTGTCTAGGTCTACAGGATGTGTGGGAGGGGGATTTAGGCACCCTGGACTGAGTTGCCTTGGCAACTCAAGTTGCACTCTTGTGTGATTGGCCCAGTGGTGAGCCCCCCGGCTCACCACTTAGCATGTTTGAGTGACAGCTAGGACTTGTGAATGGGGGTTTGCTGCATAAAAGCAGGGCTTTGGGGACTGGAACTTCAGAAGTCGCCACAGGACCTAAGAAGCTGAAGAGGGAGAAGCTGAGCCGACCTGCCATGACGACACCGCCGGTGGAGCCCTGCGGAACCGTCTCACCACTTCCCAGTGACAGAGGAGATCCCCAGTCCGGAGAGTCTTCTTCCTTTGACTGGTGGGGACAACCAGTTTTTGCCTTCTTTTCGCCTCCCTGGATCATCTCGTGACCGCCTTGCCCGTGCCAAGCACCCCGGCAACCGGAATACCACTTTTTACCTCTACCGCGAAAGAGGGGTAACATCCTTTTAACCGGAAAACTCCACGGCTGGTTTCTTCCCTGGTAGTGCAACGACCTTCAGCCTTCCTCCACGTCGAGATCTTCTCTTCCTCTGGACGACGCCGTGACTTGCACCCACTACCAGGAACAACTGCCACCGCTGGAGGATCCTTTCCATTTTGAAGGTACTGTGTTCTGCCCAGCATCCCTTGCCACCGATTGTACGGGGTAGATTTAGCCCTCGGCTCTCGAACCTGGGTTAGCCTGGGACACCCTAACTAAACTTTTCTAAGCTTAACAGAACTTTTCTACTCACCTGTAAAGACTTTTGAGACTTTTTGACATTGTGTGATCTTGGGCATATTTGGCCTGGCTCTCCCTAAAGTGGGCCTGGCACTGAACTTCCTTGCTCCTCAATAGACTGCCTCCTCTAATACTTACCGTGGTTCTCTGAAAAGTGTTTTGCTGTATCGCTTTCTTAATTCTGCCTTTTCCCTCCCTTTTTAAACAACTTGTTGGAGTGCCATCTAACGTTAAGCGCTCACCTCTGTCTGGAAATAAGTGGTGTTAACTAAGACTTGTCCAACAAATAACTAGGGATGTACATATAGTAATTATGACTGTGTTCTGAATTTACTTACCTTTTTCTGTGCTAGTGTAATTTACAAATGTGTCTTTTAAATAAATAATTATATACTTTTACACAAGCTCTGGTCAGTGTTTGCTTGTGCTACTGTGCCTCTGTACCTATTCTGTATGCTCTGTATACTGCCTAACTCTTCTTTAGGGAAGTCTGACTGCTCAGCCACAGCTACCAAGTGAATCTGTGTGGTACAGACTGCTACCAAGTGGGTTTACTGCCAAACACCTGTAGTCTTAAATCTTTTGCAGTGTTCCCAGAGGGAACTGCACAGGTTTCTGCCTAACACTTACTTTATAATGAAGATCTAAAATGTGAACATCTTCGGTTTGTGATATATGTGTATCCTTGAAAGAAATTCTCCACTTCCCTTAACTGGATTTTCGGAAAATGCTGCTAAGTCTGCTGTTTCCTTCTGCTGGAGTGCCGTGTTTGCCTGTGGCTGTGAAGAGCTGAGAACTGATTTCACCAGCTTTCACCAGCTTGATTGACATTGCCAAATTTGGCCCGCCTCCACTGTTCCCGGATTGTTTTTTTTCTGGCCCATTCATTGGATTGTGTACTTGTAACAGATTACACGCGCATCGAGCATGTACATCTCGGGCAAGTACTGAGATAAGTACCGCTTTGCCCCTTAGCCGCGTAGACACGGAGTTGCGGTTAAGTTCTGTTTTATTTTCATAATTACCTAGTCTTCCTTCATTCTTTTATGATTGCAATGTTTGGGTGAAGCAGTCTGTTTAACAAACATAGGCTCTCCTTTTTGTCCTCCATTGTGATACTGATTATTGATCAATTTCCACACAACATATTGGTTGTCCTTTGGTCTGTGCCCTGCATTACCTCTGTGTTGTGTTGTAATTTTGTGCTCTCACTGTTTCTTCTCCTAATGACTGCTTATACCTCCTATAAATTAACAACCTGCATGCCTCCCATTTTACCATTGTTGCTTGCTTGCCAATCTAATCCAATGTCACAAGGTCCCCTAGACTCTGCTTTGTTTCCGCAAACCTTTTTTTCTGCTACATCGATTACACCTCGATCTGGTAATATGCAAACAAGAATTCCTTTTAATTCTTCAAATAGCAGAACAGGCATATCCTTACCAGTGTCTCCAGTTTCTAGCCCATCAAGCGAGGCACATACACCTTCTCCCTTGACCATTGGAAAAGTCAACGCGTCTCACTGCACGCCATGAAGGCGTATCAATACTCAGCCAATCTCGGACATGACAATGATGGAATCTACCAAAAATGGTCAGGGGGTCCACAATTCGAGGCTGTCTTTTTCTCCAATTGCATTTCCCCAACTATTATCAGACTCTATGGCGCTTTCAATTCATGCCAGTATACGTGGGTCTGATCACTCCACTAAGGGGATTGAATATATATCCAGTGCCATCTCTGCGTCTTCTGACGCATTGTATGCAAATGATTTACCAATGCTTAAATCATTTGCATTACCATCCCCCTGTCCCAACCAAGTCTATCCTTTCTGACAATACTGAACAATCTCTACTATTGATACAACCTACTCTTACAGCAATCAACACAGCTGTGTACAGTCTGTGTAAACTTTTTGAATCCCTAGATTCCAAAGGAATGCTCCAAACTTTACAATTGAGGAATTAATGAAATGGCTGTCTCTGCAACAGCTGTCCAAAGCCTCCCAAAGCAAGGAATGTCCTGATGAGTCCGTTATAATGATCTCCAGACATGCAGACGTAGGTAACGAAAACCCTTCCAGTGCTCACTCACCGACACAAACATCTCTGGTGGTGGCTCTGGTTGCTTTGGCCCCTGTCCTCTTCCACCAATTTCTGGCATTATTGGCCTTGAGGCATCTCATGAGGAGGATATTAGTTCGCCTTTACCAAATGCAATTGCATGTGATGACGTGCCCTCTCGACATGTGGAGAAATCAAAGGTGCAACCCCTCCATACGGACGGACAAAGTCGTTTGCAACAATTCAAATCCCAAAACCCTAAGCTCAATAACAATAAAAAAAAATCAACAATTCCAATTAAGAAAACAAAAAACATGATTGGAACCAAAAATCCCAAAAGTACTCTTAATACTTTTTTTAAAGCACTTGGCAAATCATCGACTTAGTCTGAAGTGCGTCAACCTCTTGTCTTTGCTCCGAATGCCCCTGAACAAGCCAAAGCAGCCGAAGTAACCAACCAAGCCACATTTCCAATACCAGATAATAATGTAAAATCAAAGACAGCCGTGATTCTTTCTCCATTAACACAGCTGATTCCTGCTCTTCGTGATGTACAGAAAATGCCCTCTAATAAATCTAATATAGTGCCTACTCCCTCAGCATGCGGCAAGTCAATTTTGACTACTGATTGCCGGATGGAAGCAGGAGCTGGTTCGCTGGGCCCACCTGTGCCGTCACAGTTGGTATTGGTTCCTCCAATTCAACCCAAATCAGTATCCTTTGCACCTCCACCACAACAGCCATGTTCACTGGATACCATACTACCTCACATAATGACCGATGAGCTGAAAAAAAGAGTGGATGAATATCTATCCAGTAATCTTGCGATGGCAGTTTCGCAAGTAGGTGCTTAGCCATCTTGTTCGAATAATGTTTCTCAAGGGAAAAGTGACTTGGCTGGTTTTCCTAATTCAGCTAACTCAGGTGAACCAAGAGCTTCACAGAAGCAAAGGAATAATGGCAATCTAAAACAGCTGGTACTCCGGTCTCTCCAAAATGGACATCTCATAGGACTGACATTCGGTTGCCCTCTCGACATTTACATCCTCAAAGTGCCGGTTTCATACATTGATCTTAAAATGTAGAAAGGGTAATTACCAAGTCTACGACCTCAATCGTCAAAGTGTACTAAACATATTTGGTGAAATTGATGATCTGCCCAATATTTCCATACTTGACATAGATCAGATTGAATTCTTAACTGACTCATTGCTTTCTGTGGTGAGACTTTGGATTCGCTCATGAGTTGTTTGGCATTCGATTTGGTGTAGCAAAATGCTTCTGTTCGACATGGGATTTCTGCTAGCCGAGGACCCTCAAAATGTCTTACCGCAAGCAAAAACAAACATTATTACACCTAAGATTTACCAAGGAACTCGGCGTGAAACTAGAGAAAATTGGGTAACTGAGAGGTCACAACAATAACCATTACAAACATCATCCTCACCATGTATTTCGTTTGATAAAGTGAGTGTTGTTAGCTGGAATTCCAGAGGGCATAATCATCTGTCCAGTTCATTTAGAGAGATGTGTGAATCTTATCACATTATAACGTTGCAGGAGACATGGCTAACTAAACCTCCAGTGTGGGACAATTACAAACTATCACTTATTCCAGCAATTCCGACTGGAGGTAGACCATCATCTGGCCTTCTCATTGCAGCACATATTAAAGCAGGTTTCTCAATTGTTCCATGGGCCTCTCTGGGAAGACACTTACAGTTAGTCAAAATCATTCATGGCCAGAAAGTTTTTGCTGTAATTAATGTATATAGAAACATTTCTAGCATGGCTGATGAAATTTCTTTTGCTGCTCCCCATGATATGTTCCATCTCATCTCATCAGACAACTCAATCACATATACCATCCTATTGGGAGATCTAAATTTAAATTGTTGGAAAGATAGTCTCCAGAATCAAGCAGTGTCCAAGTGGAAATCACTCATGCATGAGCGAAACTATTATATGGTAAATGGCGCAGTGCAGGGTGATATCCCACCCCATCATACTTGGCTCTGCGGTCTCCTTACTAGCATAATTGACTGTATGTATGTTGATTTCACATCATTTCAAAGGATTGTCTCCTTAACCATCAAAGAACACCCAAAGAGTGATCACAGTCTACTGATTCAGTTAAAATTTGCACAGTTGCCAAAACAAAGTGAGGTCTACTATCTTGCGAATCTAGGAGTCAATAGTTCACGCACACGCCTGAAATGGAATCTGAGATCATTAAGTCATTTTGAGCATCTGGTTGATGACAATTCAAATATGTTATATAGAAACCAGTACACCGACCTGCTGCATGCTTTTGCTCAAACAGTTACAATCCCTCAAGGTAATATCATCAGACATCCACATGCCTTTGACTTTCACATCGCAAAAAAAAGAGCTGAATTTAGGGCCCTCAAAAGGCAACTTACTTCCATGTCAACCTCCAAGTGGCAGGACCTGAAATCTGCCAAATGCAAATACAAGAATTGGCTGCGTGGTAGGACGTCGACTCTTTTCCAACAAGATAGCGAAGCCATGGCTCACGCAATGCGTAATAAAATTCCTCTGGTATGTGGTTTCTGCTAAATAATCACACCTGCCATCAACAAGCTGATGCTCAGCTAGTTGGGTGGATTAACAATTTTTCCACCTTATATGCCGATTCTCAGTATGCTAGTTGCGCCTATAATCCGGTCTCTACATCGACATGGCAGGTGGAAGCATCTCATGAAACACTTTACACCATCATACAGAAAATTAGCTCTTCACGAGCAGTAGGGCCTGAAGGGTTATCTAACCAGATGTTCAAAACACACCCACAGACTTGGACAAACATACTGTTTACAATTTTCACAGATATATTACAGACACGTAATATACCTCTATCATGGAAATCTTCCAGAATCATTCCCATTTTAAAAAAAGGCGATCGAACTGTCCCAGCTAATTATCGCCCAATAGCGCTCTTAGATGCTCCGGGCAAGATCTTTACAAGGCTGGTACTCTGTGAATTCAACAGTTGGACAGGGACCTGCAATCATCGCGATTCAAACCAGACAGGGTTTATGGCGGGAATGGGAACAAACATCAATTTATTGACCCTTAATGCCATCAAAGCACAATGTCATGAAAGCAAGCAGCAGGTCTTTTTTGGGTTCATTGATTTAAACGCAGCATTCGACTCTGTTAGTCGCCGTCTTCTACTGGAAAAGTTAGTGAGAGGCAATTGTCCCTCCACTTTATGTGATATCATTTTCTCACTACACCATGAAACATCCGTCCGTATTAGAATAACTGTTGTCGGGCTATTAACAGGAAAAAATCCCACCTATCGAGGATTAAAGCAAGGTTGTTCACTGGCCTCTGCCGTTTTCAACTATTATATACATGATGTCAAAGAATCCTTGTCAAAGATCATCTCAGATTCTCCCAAGATAAACAACGTCCAAATTCAAGCGCTCATGTACGCTGACGATTTGGTCCTCATCTCAAGAACTCAAGTTGGTCTACAGCACTTACTTGACGCATTTCTAGAATATGTAAAGTTAAATGAACCATCAATTAACTCTTCTAAAACGCAAATTGTACAAATTGTCCAATTCAGATAGTACCAAACTATTGCTACTTGGGAATGATCTTCGAGGGTAAGTGGAAAGGGCAAGGACAGCTGGAACGGGTGGAGACCAAGTTAATCTCAGCCATATCTCAGGCACCTATTATCATGCATAAATTTGGCAAATGTTCAATCTTGCCGGTGTGGCATTTCTGGAACAAAAAAAATCATCCCAATATTGTTATATGGCCTAGAGTCAATGCAAACTGAGTCCCAATTCAAATTTAATCAATGGGAAGCCAAATTCTGGTGATCTGTGATGGATCTGCCTCAATGTACACCAATTGCATGGTTGCGATATGAGCTCGGGTTGCTTTCTCTCCAGGCCCATTACACCTGGCGCCTTGTTCAGGAAATGCTTGTTGTCCACAAAGGAAAATGTACTGTTAAAAAACCTTCACACCATTTGTTTACTTCCAAATATGCTTTTGTAAACAATTGGTTAGACAAAGTCTATTACATCTTAGCCAAAGCTGACATAATGACTGATCTGTTGTTGACCATTCCCGATAAAGCAAAACTTAAGATACATCAAACGGATTGGATCAACACCTGTGAGCAGTGTCTGACCTTTTGTGATGGCGATACATTGCGTTTTCCCCCGTAAAGGGCAGGCATCTTACCACCATATTTGATACGTTTTCCTTCACCTAAATATTGTAATGGAATATTACGACTCTGTTTCAATTTGTGGATCACAAATGACATAAAAGCAAGACGACGTCTTGTGAGCATAGTCAAAATCTATGTTGTTTTTGTAAAGTTGTTGTTATGCCCGAAACTCTTGCTCACCTGATCACTGAATGTACAATGCTTAGGTCTAAAAGAGAATTTGTCATTACAAGACATTGGCCCTCATTACAACACCGGCGCTAAACCATGGCGCTATTAGCACCATGGTTGGTGCCGGTGTAACGAGTCCGCCATGGTGAAATGGAGAAATACCACCCCATTCCAAGGTTGGCGGGGCGGTATTTCCCCATTTCACCATGGCCCTTCCCCATTCCCATTTTTGCCCCATAGGGCTCAATGGGAATGGGGAAGGCGGCAATTACGGTACCGCAAATTGCAGTACCGTAATTGCCTGCGAGGTCCCTTTGCGGGTCCCTACTTTAACGGCTGGTCCAGACCAGCCGTTCAGGTCGGGTCCCGCAAAGGGACCTCGTAGTAAGGCGCTAAGTGGTTAACAGCGCCGCAGCCTTTTACGGCGCCGTTAACCACTTAGCGCCTGGGTCGCAATGAGGCCCATTGTGAATATTTGGGGAACTTATCACAAATCGAATGCTGGGCGGTATTGTTGGGGTGTAACAACATGGCAATACAAATTGCAGCTGTTAACTTTTTGCACAGCCTAAATTTGGAAGAAGAGAAAATAGATCAGAGTGACATTGTCTGTCAATATTTTTTCATGATTATCTACTTTGATTGGTTGGTCTGCTTAAGATATGCAAACGAGCTTGAATTTTATTTTTTTCCTGTTTTAATTCATTATTCTCTCCCAAATGTGTTATATTAGTCCGATGACAATGAGTGAGATGATTAGAAACAAATATGTAATGTAATCAACTTTTAAGATAAGTTTTATGAACGTTTTTGTACCATGATCTGTTTTGAATGAATTTTGAAAGGTTGATTAAATTTAGCCAAATCAAATAAAAAAAAATGATGAATCACGTGTTTCTCTATTTTTGAAGAAGAATCTGAATACCAATTTACATGTATGTAACATCTACAGTTTTTGAGATATATACTTCCTTAATGGGTGCCTATGTCATGAAAACAATGTACCTTCCAAATGTCACGTTCCTAGTTCAAATGATTTGAGCTCAGCGTTGATGGGTCAGTCATTCAGTTAGTCCTTCAATCAGTCAGGACTTCTTCTTTTATATATATAGATAAAGACTTAGGCAGTTACCTCAGGGCCCACTTGTCATGGCCTTCAACTGTGTCCATGTAGCACCAATGATTTGAAAAGAAGGAAGTCACCGGCCATAGCCTTCAACCATGGCCAGCGGTCACATCCTACTGGCTGAGGCCTATACCACCTTCCTAGTATCTAACCAGATCCCAATAGTCATAGATGAAGTCCTTGTCCAGTGGCCCCAATGGTCCACTGCCATTGAAGCTTTTGCCAGGGATCAACTAGACGTGGCTTTTGGCAATCTCCACTTTTCATGTTACACCAAATAGTCAAAAAGATGTGTATACTGCTGTCAAACAGCACTCCTATGTGCATTTTAAAAAAAAGACTATTGCCAAATACCAATGGTCCAAATGCTTTTGATTACACTACCTATTTTTGAACTGGAAAAAGAACTGAAAAAGAACTGAAAAAGAAAGTGAACATTGTGCTATTACAATTGAAGGGGCTAATGAGTTATTGCACAATACTGAGGTTTTACTGAGGGACTTAGACCCAAATATTAAAAACCAGAAAAAAGATAAAGGTGAAGGGTAATTTTCAACTGTCTGTGAAAAAGGAGGGCATATTCTGTGCAGTCGTAAACTTAAAAAACCCAGACTGACTTTCACCAAAGTATGGAAGTGTGTTCATCTTTCAAAAAGGATATGCCAGTGCTATCAACCGTAGATGTTGTAGATATGTCCCAATAGGAAATTCGTCGTGGTCCCTAGCAAGAAGGCATAGAGGTTTTCTTTTACCTGTTAATATGTATGACCATGTTGGCTTGAGTAATGACTCTTTGGGAAATGGTTTAGAGAGTGTACAACCTACTGAGGTACCTGTCACCCCAGACATACTGCTTTCAAACAGATTTCCTACATTAGGTGATACCACAAATTCTTCTGCTACAACTGTCTTCTAAAGGAGGTAGTTCATGTATAGATGCTCAAGTAATACACACCTCATACAGCCAAAACAATGAAGGTATTTTTGACAACCCATCTTGTTATGTGAACCTTGTGGGTGATTACTACAGTCGAGCACAGTAAAAAAACAAGTCCTTGTCTCAACATAGAGGGACCCGAGTTTAAATGTTCTCATGCAAAAAATGATTGGGTGTCATTACAAGTGTGGTGGTGCAGGAAAGAATTGGTGGTTACGGAATTACTGCCACATATCCTGCACTGCCATACCTTGCTTATGACCCTGGATTAGGGGATTTAACTCCAGCGTGAGGCCCGCATAATGTGGCCTTATATATTTTCTATTTCGGGTAAAGAGGTTGCTACTATTTGCAATGTAATCAATGGATTAAGAGACATAGTGGGTCCTGGAAGGTAGTGCTGGTATCTGTCCTCTTCCTCTTTGTCGGATGTCTTGTTCCAGTGGTCGACTCTACCTATAGTCCCAAAAGCCTTGCCTTTTAAGCAAAATCCCATTCATTCACAGGCATAGGCTGTCAATCACCTGGGGGGTGGCTGTCCTCCAGGACAGCATGCTGGCCAGTCATAACTGGTTTCAGTCAGACACACCTAGAGACAAAGGACAGCAAAGTTTCGGGACCCCTACATCACTTCCTGCCTTCCCAGACACACTGGAGCCTGGGTGGGCTTCATGGCTGAAGCCCGCCAAAGGCAAAACACACAAAAGAATCAAACCTAGTTTAAACAACAGAGTAAAAGCTCAGAAGTAAAAACCAAACAAGAAATTGTGAAAGAAGAAGACGGGGACCATTTTGGAAATATTGTCACCCATGGATGATGTAATGCAGCTGAGAAATCCGCCTGCTAGTACCCTGCACAAAAGGTAGTAAAAAGTAACCACTGTCACCAGCCATTCAAGTTAGTTTCTGAAACAAATAATTACATGAGATGTGGTATAAGCAGTTACTATGTAATCCCCCAGCACTCCACTTAGGGTGGTGTGTGCTGGACCCATAAAGGAAAAGGTAAGTAAGACAAAAGTGATTTCGCTATTCTTGGGAACGGTAGTCAACCAACGAAAAGGTATTTAAACATTAAAAGAAGTCCAAGGGACTTCTCAGTGGCACTGCACAGCGGGTGTTGTGTGTCACTATACATAAAATGTATCAGGTAATATTATCCCCATACATATGGTCGCCATATATAATGTCACCGGGAAAAGATTGTGGCGACATTATATATGGTGACCATATATATGGGGTCATGGAGAGCGGGGGTGTCCCCCGTTCCCTTGAAAAAGAAAGGGTTTGGGGCTTGCAGGGGTGTCACTTGCATGTTCAATGGAATAATGCCCCTGCAAAAAACTGCAATTTGTTTGTGACTTTCTTGCCAGGAGACATTTTTGCTGGGACTTTCTTACATGGAAACGCAAATAGATGCATATGGAGTTTACCTGACTCCATTAAACAGTTAAAAATACAAGTCAGAGAAGAACACATGAGTGCAAAAACCACCACTCATTCAGGAGGTTAAAAATCAAAAAGATACTGGTTCATAGCAAAAGAGCTGAGGGTCTCTAAGGTTAAAGAGAATTAGCTCAGAAACTGAAAATTATCGCAAACACTCATCATCCCCACTGGCTACAGACGTCTACATTGAGACAGTCCAAACAAGATTGGTCGAAGCCTCGCAATCATTCACAAGGCATCACTGCATGTACCCAACTGGACATCATCACCATCTGCTCTTTAAAAACCTCTCTGACCACTTCCTGCTCTCCCCCATGAACACAATCATATTCCACCTCATCTGGAGACCACCCAAGACCAAAACAAACTTCATCAGCAATGTCACAGTCTTGGTCACCGCCATGTCTCTCATACACACCAACAGAATCTTCCTTGGCAACCTCAACATGCTTGGCAAACCAGCAATCAAGTCAATGAAGGGATATCTCCTCTCCCTTCACAACACTTTGAACCTCACACCGCACACAAAAGACTCAACTCACAAGAAATGTAATATCCCTGAGTTCATTAGAAGAGAGAGAGAACCTAGGCTTGTCAGCCTTCGGTGTGGGCTGCACAGTTTCTATCATGTAGATAAATTATTGAATTTGAGGTAAGTTCAGGTAAAATAAATAAGTTATATTCACTGGTAACAATGGTCCTCAAGGGAGACATGTCTTTCATTTCTGATTATAGGCAGATGCATCATTGGCTAATGCATTTCGGACTACATAAGTCATTCATCAGGGCATCTTAGTCAAATGTAATCATATTCCACAGCATATAATTTGTGTCAAAAAAACACAAAATTCATAACATATGATGATAAATAAATTATCAGTGCATTATCACAATTAAGTCATGCTAGCATGTGTAGCAGGTCACAGGACGTTAGATCAACACACAATGTATAAACAACATATAAGAAAAAAAGAAAAAAAGAAAAAGAAACTAATTCATATGGTATAATGTAGGTCATAGAACCTCACTGCATTTATTATAAAGTGTGTGTGTTAGTAATCATCCATTACAAATGATATAATGCAAAAGTCCTCTCCCATTGCTAGTGTTGTGCTAAAATACTATGCAAATCAACAGGGGATCCTGGGAGTCCCTCTGGCAGACATTAGTTCTGGTTACGAGAGCCTTACCCAGATTCCTTAGCTCACTGTCTTTCACGGAGGAGAAATATCCAAAACATTTCAGTCTTTGTCCTGGCCTGGGGCAGTCCAGCATCAAAATGCTAGGCGATTCACCTCTGAACAAGAGTACCAAAAGCAACCCCAGACACATGTTTCGGTCTGGTTGGACCTCATCAGTAGGGTGGAGCTGTGCCTCTATAAAAATAGTGATCAAGGGGTCCATGTCTGATTTCCCCTAGTAATTTAGGGTGAGACCCAAAGTTACTTAAATTATGCAAATTAACAAGGGGGAGTCCTGGAAGTACCTCTGCCAGACATTAGTCCTGGTTACGAGAGCCTTACCCATATTCTTTAGCTCACTATCTTTCACAGAGGAGAAATATTCAAAACATATCAGTCTTTGTCCTGCCCTGGGGCAGTCCATCATTGAAATGCTAGGCAATTCAACTCTGAACAAGAGTACCAACAGCAACCCCAGACATGTGTTTCGGTCTGGTTGGACCTCATCGGTAGGGTGGAGCTGTGACTCTCTAAGAATAGTGAGCAAGGGGTCCACATCTGGTTTCCCCTAGTAACTTAGGGTAAGACCCTATGTGTTTGTTATTGCTCTAAGAACAGCGTTCAATGATGTACGCCGGGAAAACCTTGGGAAACAATGGGAAGAAAGGGCATGCCCAATTACCTTCTATCACAGTTCTTATACTACAAATGCTTTACAAGTAGTCTGGTATTTGCCCCTGCCAGGAATCAAATCTGTGACAGCATATTGGCTTTGTGAGCAAATAACTGACTGAGCTATCTTTTAATCTAAATACTGCACCTTGAATCTCTATTTTCTAGAGACGCTTGTGCATTTGCAAGTGGAGGAATGCAGAGTTCAGAGTCAACTTCAAGTGTGCTTTCTAATATCAACACATCTGTTATATTTCCCTAAATCAATCAGGCTGTACTGCAAGCAACTGCTATTCAGGTAGATTGGGGGTGCTCTGTGTTTCACACGATATATGTTTGCCACCATTTCATTGTGTGAACACAAAACGATACTTTGCATAGCTTAAGTTCTGATGACCTTTGCGTTTCTTTTACATTCAGACCTAAAGCTTCTTAAAAGGGGAAACGAATGGCAATCCACATAACAAATGCAATTTAAGCATTAGAAGAAGCAGCAGTTTTAGTAATACTATTCCTAGAAGTAGTAGTACCAGAAGTAGTAATAATAATAGTACTAGATTTAGTAGTAATACTAGAAGTAGTAGTACTAAAAGTAGCAGTACCAAAAGTAGTAGTAGTACTACAAGTAATAGGCATAATAATAGTACTAGAAGTGGTAGTAGTACTAGAAGTAGTAGGCATAATAATAGTACTAGAAGAGGTAGTATTACTAGAAGTAATAGGCATAATAATAGTACTAGAAGTGGTAGTAGTACTACAAGTAATAGGCATAATAATAGTACTAGAAGTGGTAGTAGTACTAGAAGTAGTAGTAATTGCCAAAACATGTATTGAATGGAAATAACCAGCAGAAACAAATGTCATTTATCTATAAATATACATCACAACATCATAACAATCCACACATAAAAACAAAACAAATACAAAAAATAATCATAACCTAAAAAATCACAAAGCACAGTAACTATATTTGCGATATAAAGCCATGCCTAAGTAAACTTGTGAATTATGGTGCTAAAAGTTGATGCATTGGCACAGCACTACCTGAACATTTGTGCTGCTGTGTAAGAAACACATAGGAGTTCATATGCCACAGAGCTGTTACGTGAATGGAAGGCGTAAAAGCATTGATTTAAGGCTTTAACACCTTCCATTCACGACACGGCTCATATTAAATCATTTGTATGGCAGAGAGTAGGGGCAGAATGCAACTTGCATTTCCGCCACCTTCTTCCTCTCTGCCATACAAATGCTCCAGCTTTTGCATTGGCATGGATTTTCATGCTGGTACAAATGCTAGATATCCTTATGGAGTCTGCAGCAGCATAACAGAGGCGGACCCCATAAGAATCAATTGCACACACTTCCTGGCATGCTTGCATGCAGGTAGCATAGTTGCCAACATGACCATTCCAATCTGTAGGTGCTTGTCCAGTCCTGGTATTATTCTTTGCATTCTGGGACGTGTAGTTCTGCTTTCCCCTCAGACTGCAAGTCCTAGACTGCAACAGCAAAACCAGGACTGAATAAGTGCCAGCAGATTGGACTGGATCATGTTGACAACTATGAAGTAGTGTGTACAATCGAAATGAAACCCTCCCCATCATGCTTACTTGTCGCGCAGAGTTTACTTGTAATTGTGAACATAGCTTACCATGGTAAGTAGTGTTCACAATTAAAATGAAACCCTCCCCAACATGCGAGTATGCAAGCATGGCAAGAGGTGCTCACAATGAAAAGTAAATGCTACTTGACACGCGAGCATGCAAAGCCGCGTTTACTCACTTCGCAGGGCAGAGTGCAAAAGTGTAAGGCAAAAGGTGGCGTACACCGACTTTTGCATCCTGCTATGCAAATGATGAATATTTGGCTGTGGGGTAGCCATTTACGTTGCAGTGAAAACTGAAGGGCTAAATAGTAGTCCACAAGGTGGTCTTTTGGTTGGACTAGATAATAGGCAATGGTCAGAAGTAAGGAGCGGGTTGTATTGATTGAAGCTGTTGTGGCCGCGATGGCCTTTTGGAATGATGCTCATGTGCTATTCTGAATCATTTTTGGGAATTGAAGAGAACTACGGAGATGCAATTGTTGATTTGCTGTATGAGTGGGTAAATATGGCATAAACCTAATGAAGTTAGGTTATAATTGCAGGGGAATTGAGCTATAACTGCATGAATGAGCCCGCGCAGAGTAAGTAGAAAGATTCAATAAAAACGCCTGGGCAGAGTTTATGGCAGGGTGGGACTTGAAAAGGATAAATGGGAATGATTTGGGGGACATTCCTAGTGTGCCGACATAGAATCATAATAATAGCCACAGCACCATTAACTATATATATTTGACATCTAATTTACTTAACAAATTGCAATTTTTGTGTGAATTAAGAATACAATTATTCAGGATTCTGTCCGACTGCGTGAAGTGGTCTTGATTTCAAAAACTTCAGCACAATAATATTTGATATGAAAAATTCAATTCATGTTTGGAGAACATGTTAGAGGATTTTCAATTAAGAGGAACACAGCTGTTTTTTTTGGTCATTGTTCATTTCCAAGATTTCCACTTTGACGTTTATAGCATTTAAAATCATTGTATGTGCCTTTACTTCGTCCCAGATATTATAATAGAGATTGATGAAAAGAACTGAGAACCATGTTCAAAGCTGAGACCGTTGGTGAGGTTATTCGAATTTCTTCATCTGCCTCCCTTAAAGTATAAGGGATCACTCCTGCTTCCGCTGCCCTTAAT
Organism: Ambystoma mexicanum; assembly: GCF_040938575.1. NCBI lineage: Eukaryota > Metazoa > Chordata > Amphibia > Caudata > Ambystomatidae > Ambystoma > Ambystoma mexicanum. The sequence goes on along the minus strand of NC_090935.1, from coordinate 1,177,246,037 downwards.
AGTGAATCCTCTGCTAAACAAAGTTTGCTGGACCACGCTTTCCAAAATATATCCTTCATTGCCCATAATGGCAGAGTCAGCGTACTCTGTAATGCTTAGGTCATTCATACAATTCAGTTGGCAGTGGTGCAAGGTAGCTATTCCTCTGATAGGCACAATAGATCTAATTTTGGTGCTCGTTCCAGTAGTTTTAAAGAATAAATCCATAATTTTCTGGCCCGCAATGTTTGATAAAATTGGGTGAACTATACTATTGCTTGCAGCAGTAGACAAATTAGTAGAGGCTTTCCTGCAGCTTTTAAGCCTCACTGCATTCAATTCATTCAAGTGGTCTGGACTATGTTGTTCTGATGAATCGATCATTTCCCTAGGGCTTGTCAGATGTGTCTGGGCCTCTCTGAAATTGTGCATTAGTGCAGCACAATCACAGCCTCTTGGCCACCTGGGCGTCCCTTATTAGTATTGGTCATTGGTGTACGAGGAAGGCCTCCTATAGCAATATACCTACTGCTTGCCCTGTAATAAAGTTCCTGACTGGCTTTGTAGCCTAGAGCGTGAGATCATGATTAACCCCCGTTAGCAGAGTGAAAAACAAAAAGATCAATGCTCAGAACCTGTGTATTGAGTTCAAAGTGTACTAGACCCTGCAGTCACTGAAATACTAACACAGGCACAATATTGTCAGCTCCTCAGCCCAATCTGCTCAATCTTATCAATGTGCTCAATTGAAATAAAATGTGACTAAATGCAGATCAAAGGGATTACCCTGCAGTCTCTGTAGAAGTCAGATTATGTCTAAATAGAGGAGTGCCAATAATTCAAACCTAAGTGTGAACACTGATAAGGACTCTAAAGATGTCAAAATAGGATAAAGGTTTGCGGCAACCACCTGGCAGTCAGCGTTCAACACAGCAGTCCGCGTGGTTAGTGAAGCAGGTAATTGTATCCGCAGGAAATCCACGAAATTCAAACGGTTCAAAAAGTTTGGAAAGAAAAGAGAAAGTGCTGCTCCCGCTTCTGTGGGTCATGATCGCTTTTAAATCACTTTAAAATCAAACTGCCAGTCATTCACTGTATAAAAGGTGAAGGTTATGACTCTTACTTGCTCAATTCCAAATCTCCAATCGTTGGATTTCTTACAGTCCAGAACGAAGGCAAGATCGAATTGCCAGCATACAGCACAAAGCCTCCAGCTTCCAGTTTCCCACAGACCAGGGGAGCGAACTTATGAATTTCCAGGGGGCTGCCAGATATAGAGCAGTGACGTCATCACCAGCAGTGATATGACCACATTTTCACATTGTATCAACTTGGTAAAAGGGGGGCGCAGAACAGTGGGGACATTGGCTAGCATGTACTGCATGTACTAAAGTTAAGTAAGTAGGAGATGCAAGCCTTCAAGTTAGCCATCACTGCCCCTACTCCACCCATCTTTAATCATCCATTTTGTAGCAGCCCTCAAAAGGTGGAGCAACACTACTAGGATGGGAGAATAACATGCTTGCTAAACAGAAGGTACAGCTGCAAGAAGGAGTACCACCACCACCACTCAAAAACCTGTTGTGTTCCGAGGCCCAGGGGCTGGTCCAGATACGTCCTCACACCAGGCTCTCTCAATGCAGAGACAGCCAAAGTCTCACACACTGTTTAGCAGCTGTCCAAATTGGTATGTATGTCTTGCAATTTGCAGACACCTGTTTGCAAGGGTGAGTATTGTGCCTGATATACAGAAATCCACTACTCTCTTAAAAGGGTTTCGTGCTGAATCACTGTCAGACATGCGTCAAATTTAAAATTTTGAGCATTCTTAAGTTCCTATAATGCTCTTTGCTTGTATGCAAATGACCAGCCATGAGCTCTACGAAGAGATACTGCATTGCGTGACCTGGCTTGGGGTCACGGCACTCTGCTGAAAATGTTTACACTGCAGTGCAATCCTGGGACTATGGGGGAGAAAGAGGGAGGATGGGAGGTAGGTAGAGATGCAGCAGCTTAAATGGGCGAGGAGGGCGCAGGACCAGGGTATCGGCGAGGCTCAGGGGCCATGCTGCGGCACATAAAAGTGAAAACAAAATGCTGCAGCCTCCAGGGAAGCTGACTCCCAGGGAGCACATGCTGCAGTGGTCAGAAGGCCCTATTCCTTAGGTCCCATGCTCTTGGGACTCTCAGAGTCCTCCCCTCTTCCCTGTTTGATACTGCACAGCCCCATCAGATCTGTTACATGCTCGATGCCTTGAGTAAAAAATGTGAAGGGACCCATTCCCCCAGCACCTTCAGCAAGGAATTGCACTGCCATAGCAAATAAATATGTCCATTTTTCAGGTCCCTTTGCGTATCCTATTTATAAAAGGCAGCTATTTATTACTGGAGGACTCCAGGGGCAATGGTCGGGACTATATGATTGGGAGTGCCAACTGCTCATTGTCCGTGACTAGCTCTGATGGGCTCCGAGACAGAAACGCAGGGCTTTGTTTTAGTACACACGCTACATCATAATACAACACTGAGTGCAATTTTCCCACACTTTTAATGCAAATTCCACACGTTTTCAGACTAATTCTTGTTTCAAATGTAGCCTGAAATCATGATAAAAACGATCAAACTTGAATGCAATACATTTTGTACAGACACAATGGGCCTTAATACGAGGCAGGCTGCCAACGGTAATGATTTTTTTCCAGAGCCCAGAAAAGGGCAATAACCGGGTCATGCCGACCTTGGCGGACCCGGTAATTGCCCTTTACTGGGTTCCGGAAAAAAATATTCCCCATTCCCGTTTGAGCCCCATAGGGCTCAATGGGAAAAGGGAGGATGGCAACAACGGCCCCGTTAATAACAGGGCTGTTGCTGCCATCTGGTACTGTTCGGGTGTGCCGCTCTTCACGCCTGGTCTGACCAGGCATTCCAGAGCGGGACTCGCGAGCATACTCGTAATGTTGCAGCGAGGTAACAATGGGGCCGGTATCACTGCCGGCACCGTTGTTGCCTTACCGCAACACTCCTAATGAGGCCCAATAACTCACTATGAGCCTACCACCAACGAAAATGTACTTGACAGGACGTGTGTAAGTAGCTATGTACAAGCACGGTCAAACAGCTTTCCCCTTGCTTGCAGAAAGACACACGTATAAGACATAGAAAGCGTGTGAATGCAATCTGTGTGCTACAATGAGAAATGCAGGCTAGCCGGTGCGGGGCAACAGAGGACACCTTGTATGTGTGCATAGGGGCAAGACATCTATTATGTTTAGATTAGTGGCCCAAAAAGAGCAATACACGTATTTATGGACACCGATTTCGAAAGGACAACACGTATCCTAGAATGTTGTCAACAATGTTAATGTATAAAACAATTTAAGGGGCAAATGTAGAAAGTAGCATAAGGTTAATGTCAAGCAATACGTTGCCAGTTTAATCAGCACTGATCTTATCAATCCGAAGGGGGTACCTTGCGCAATCAACAAGACTGTGAAAAGCAGGTGTCTGAATTATCTTAAGCCAACATTATCCCTCGCAATTCAGCCATGCCCATCTGAGCGTCCTCAAGGTGTTTAAAAGACAACAAAAAAGCACAGAATGAAAATCTAAGTCTGAATGGACTGCAATTTGAAATAATTTATTGTTTCTCAGTGGTTTCAAAAATGTCACATGGGGCTGAGGAAATAAATAAAAAGGTTCCTTTTCAGTCATCCTGTAGACAGCAGGAAAGCCACGGGTCCCCCAACCAATGGACCAGTCCCACCATCTGACAACAATGGCGAATTCACCTAAGCAGCATCCCTCGCCCTCCAATGAATGTGATTGGGAGGGGCTGGCTGTCAAAAGCCTTGTGAACAATTGACATGATTAGGAAGATACCATCGCTAAGATAACACAGGGTGTGCTGAACAGAGGGCACATAAAAAAACTTAACAGTACTTTACAAACCCGTTTTATAAATATACCTGATCAGAGTACATGAACATGTCATGATTATCTGCCATATGACGTGATTACCTGGAGATATTATGGGAAGTGATGGAAGCACCTGCCCATATTGTGTCAATACCTGGAATATGATGAGGGCAGCTGAACATTGGAATGTAAAACCTGACATATGATATGAGTTCCTGTGCATTTCATGGGCATTACCCGGACAATGTTGATTGAATGTGAAATATGATGAGAGTATCTGGGTTAGTAATGACAATATCTGATAAATGATAGCAATAGCTGCCATGGAATATGGACACATGAGCATGTCCCCAATACACAGGGTAAGCTCCAGGCACCTGGACGTAACATGGCAACACAAGGCAAATGGTGGGAGCGCATAACAGCAACAACTAGCAAATAATTGGAATTTCTGGGTATTTGATGGCAGAATCAGGTCCTGATGGACCAACCCTAGACTAAACCTTGCTCTCTCAGGCTACTCCACCTGCCGCACCAGCAGCAATTCGTTCTCCATATCTCATCCCTTCTCTGTTCCACTCTTGCTCCATCTTCCTCATAAATCGTCCACCACTCCCTCCTTCTTTTCTTTGTCCTCTCCAGTCCCTCCCATTCCACTCTCTCTTCTATTCCCAACCCTTCTTCCACACTTACATCTCTTTCCACACCACACACCCCCCCCCTGCAGAATGTTAGGACAGGCCTTAATAAACACACCAACAAAATTTCAAGAATATTGAGTGTGAATTTTGTACATCGTTTACCCAACTTCAAACCTTCACATTTGGAAGAAAATGATTGCTCAGCATTCTGCATACGGTTATCCTATTTTATTAGGGTATTTTTTGGCCAGGGCATACATGCCAACATTGAGGCAGCTGGGAGGGATATTTCATCAGAGAAATCGGGAGACATACATTTTCCCGACAGAATGCAATATTTGTCATTATAAATTCGGGAATGTCCCGGCCAGCCCAAATCGGAAGGGTTGGCATGTATGCAGGGGGGAGTGGGCAAAAACAAAAAAGAAACAGTGGTCTGTGGAGGGTGGCTTTGGGGGTTGCAGGTAGAAGGAAGGAACAGGCGGCCGGCCAAAATGAAAAAAATAATTAACGCAGCACTTACCTGCTTCTCACCTTCTCGGGCCTGGAGTTGTGTCCACATGTGGGCCTGCTGCTAACACAATTCAGATTCCAGAAGGAAAAATAGCTTCCAGTTGCTTGCTCCTAAGCTAAGCCCTCCCATCTAGGCCTAACCACCAATATGAAGCCTAGAGGGGTTGGCTTATTTTGAAATGTGCACAGTACAGTGGCAGCAGAGTGCAGTCAGGGCCTTGGCCACCAGCAGGTCACTGTGACTCACAGTGGCCTGCTGGTGCGCAAGGGGCTCATCAAACAAGGAGCGGCAGGAGCTGAAACTTGAGTGCCACAGACCCGGCCGGAGAGAGAGACAGTGTACATACTGCATCTTCTCTCTGGCCCGGAGCGGTCTCAGACCGGATTCAATTCTCCTGGCGGGTGCACGGGCCCCGGAGCACCCACATACTTGGTGCCCCTGCTGCAGACTGTAATGTGGGAGGAGCACCAACCCGTAGACAAGCCACCTTATCATTGTGTCTACAATTCTCTGTTGGTGTGACAATGAGTAATTTTGCGTCACGGATGCACCTAGCCATTTCTGACCAGGCTCTTCAAATTCATTACTCTAAGCAGGTTTTGAAATTGAACTACATATTCCAGATTTTATCAACATGATTTACAGGTGAGCAAGTGTTAAAATAGCTTCGCAGTTTGGATGAATGTGATAAAACCTTCAAATGTGTGTTTATCACACATGTGAGCACATTCCTTCACCATAAAGAGGAGGTACAAATCAGTGAAATATGACAGGTCACATGTTTAATTCCATTTGCCAAAGTCTATATAATGCTCTTAGTGGAACATCAGTAAAGTGGACAGAGGTTCAAATCGAACTTTAGCATTCAAATACAAAATATTGTGGTATGTTGTCTGAAGTTAAGAAAAATATAAATAGGGAAAATATATTATTTGTACCCCAAGCAACAACATTTGATAGTAGTATGGTGGTATATGAAGATGAATACTTGTAAAGATTCGCAGTTGATGAAATGTTACTGGCAGCCTTAGGCCTGGTTATCTGTGATTCTCATTGAGTTGCTACAAGACTGATATTTGTAAGGGTATCCAGTCTAGTTTCCCCCTCTTCACATGTTGTTTATCTTTGTGGTCACAGTAAATTGAGTTAGATTCAATGTTTTCAGAACAATGCAGATAAAGCGGTGCTCCAGAAGGTTGCAGCTGAAAGGCAGGCGACAGTCATTATCCAGACATCATCACTTCCAAGGGCAAGGGAAAGTGCAGGAAGCATTCAGGTGAGTTATTGGAATCCAAGCTTGGAGCAGCATGCATTGATACTAGAAGCGTTATATTCAATTCCACAAATGCTAAAAGCTATTCTTAAAAAGTTCAAACTCGTCAAAATCCCTCCTGCAAGCTTTTTTCTGCCACATCACGTTCGTTGGCTCTCCTCCGTTCTTTCTCTTTCTTTTTAATACTTTCTCTTTTTGTCTCACTCTTCTTTCTGACTCATTTTCAAATTATATCTCTAATTGTGTCTCTGTCAGTCTCGATTCCCATGCTCCCTCTTTCTTTCTCTCTCAATCTCCTTGTTCCTCTCACACAAGTTCCCTCTTTTTCTCACATTCTGTCTCAGTCATTGATCCTTCAGTGGCCTTACTCTCACTATCCTCTTCTCCCTCACTCTCACTCTCACTCTAGCAGTAGTCAGTCTTTTTCACTTTGCCACACTCATCTTTGCCCTCTCCATCTCCCCCTGTCTCGCTCCGTCACTATCATTTTCTCTCTCTCTCGCTATCTCTCTCTTTCCACATTTCTTAGTAGTGTCTCGCACTCCCTTTCTCTCTTTCAGTCACCTGTTCTATGCACCCTCTCTCTCGATAGAGTTGACAGTGACTGATTGGCAAATAGATTTAACTAAATTCCAAATCTGCTGAATATGTATGAAGTTTTTTTTGAAAGGTTGAGATTGTTGGTGCCTGTGGCTGTCTTGGCACAACATATGTTGGCTTAGTTGAAAAATATGGAGGTCACAAATCAGGGAATCTCACAGCTATTGCACCCTTTTAAGCTTCATGTATACACTCTTCAAAGGAAAATAGTGTTAATGTATAAGGGTGGACGCCATCCACTTCAATTCCTCAGTAAATGTGTGTCATGTCCCTGTCTGTACGGGACACAGGGGGTAAGTAAACACATAGTGCTAGGGTTGTTTAAAAAATATTTATTCTCGGAGATCCTAAGTATACATGGACCTAAAGAAGTGGGGTCAATCTCCATGTGGATTTCGGTCTGAAGCGTCTGTGCTTTCTGTCCAGGGGCTGCCACAGGAAGTGCTGTTCAGATGTGAGAGTTCATCCGCCCTATTGGGAAAGACAAAGAATGGCTGGTTTCTTAACATCGCAACATGTGATGAAATGGTAAACGCATGGAGGTAAATAGTCCTACAATGGATTGTACACCTCCTTCACCTAATGCAGTCTGGGGGCAGTCTATACGCTCCTGAGATTTGTGATCCAGTAAGGAACCAATACAGGGACTGGGTATGCCTCATGGAACAGCCAAAACTACAGAATAAGAACAATAAAACTCCCACTAGTGAATACAGGGGTGGACTAAGTCCGCAAACCCAGAAACTAATATATGTTCAAATGTTATTAACATGATTCACATAATATAAATAGCAACTACATGTTCTCTACAAGCTCCTTAATGGATACTAACATGTTTAATTAGATGAAAAAATCTTCCCATATTTATTCTCTTTTTCATGTGGGGCTTAAGTATAATCCTCCACAGTATCCACTAAAGTGCTAAGCAAGTGCAACAAATACTGGGAATCAAAGTGCTACGTGTCCGTAAGGAAGCCTCCAAACAACAATAATACAGTAAATACCAAAATAAAGAAATACCAAAACAAGGTTCTTATAAAAATATATACTTTGCTCAAACACAAGCAATTTATTAAAAAAACATTGACCAGACATTTCGCCTCTTCCCTTTGAAATCTGTAATCTTGCAGAAAGTTAAGCCATATCCACTGCAACGTAAACGGCTCCCCGCTGCCACATTTTCAGAATTTTCGTGCGTAGTGCAAATCTGCAGAGCAGCAGGCAGCATGTATGCTGCATGTTGCAATTAATGTTTGGGGAAAATGTTAGAGGATGTTCTATTAAGCTGATCCCAAGAAATTATAACGAGAACATCTTTAAAATAATGCAGGTAATTGGTGTGATTCAGAGTGATTCAGAGGCAATTATTAGGCCACAATGAATTCAAAGGTGATATCCCTTTGACCCAATAGTACAGAGTCTAATGGGGCAGTTAAGGACTCGGGCCTGTAACTATGGGACCCAGGGGCATTACCTTGGGTGGTACTGGCCGCCGTCTCAGGACTTATCGCCACAGAATAGAATTAAATCGAAAAGAAAGATTAAACATGCAAATAACAGCAAAACCTTTTGCCAGCTAATACATACCTTGGGATGGATCCAATATGAAAGACAGATAAATTGTATCACTGAGTATGTATGGTGCTTGTTTGATGAGAAAAAAGTTTAATTAAAATCTATGTACCATGATACAGTTCCATGTGGTGAAGTTGCCGAATTGGAAAGGCAAATTGAGATTGAAGCGATAGAAAAACTGCTAATTAATGCGAACCAATCTTGAGCTATGGGCCCTGATGGGCTAAGCATATTGTTCTTGAAGGCAAACCCTAAATTGTGGTCAGGAATATTGGGCAACGCCTTTGCAGCAATACATTTTACTGGTTTCTCCCATAAATCGTGTCATCAGAGCTATATTGTACCTATTTATAAGAAAGACCTCAAAGATAATCCACTAAGCTATCGTCCAAAAGAACTACTGGATTCTTACAGTCAAATCTATACAACCATGGTTCAGCAAGATCTTGATGCATGGGTTGGGGAATTAGACAACATTGCCAATTTCCAAACAGGCTTTAAATCAGGACTTGGATGTAGACTAAATAGCCTTATAGTAAGAATATTTCAGCAGCAAACGTTTGAAAAATCAGGTCCCACTGAATAAGGCAGGTATCGACCTCACTTCAGCACTTGATTGTGTTGATGGGAGACTCTTATGGGATAAACAGTATCAGGTAACATTATCCCCATGAATCATGTTGCCCTACATGTTGGGCCTCATTACAAGTTTGGAGGCAGCCCTGCCCTTAATAAGGTCATGGCAGCCTCCAAACTCGGGTCCGGGTTCCCTGAATGGGGAAATACCGGGCCATTCTGACCTTGGAGGGCCCAGTATTTCCCCATTCAGGGAACCTGGACCTGGACCATCCCCATTCCCATGTGAGCCCCCATAGGCAATTACGGTACCGCAAATTGCGCTACCGTAATTGCCATCAAGATCCCTTTGTGGGTCCCTACTTTAACGGCTGGTCCAGACTAGCCGTTCAGGTCGAGTCCTGCAAAGGCACCTTGTAGTAAGGCGCTAAGGGGTTAACGGCGCCGCAGCCTTTTACGGCGCTGTTAACCCCTTAGCACCAGGGTCGTAATGACCCCCCCTGTCTGCATTTGAATAGTATATACAAAAATAATGGCCTAAAAATAAATGCTGCTAAATCATCAGTCATGGTCTGTAGCAAGGGGAGGAGGACTTGTAATTATAAATGGTACCTGGACAGTACTCCTGATAGCATGGTAAATCACTTAAGCTACTTAGGCATCCCAATTTACTCAATTTGGAGGCCCAGGTTGATCTTGGAAAGACTGAGTGGTAAATCGGTACACTTAGTATCCCAAATGCGACAGATATATTCATTATGCCCTTATTAAGACTTCCTACAAAACACTCCTTTGATAGGATCGAGGGTTACATGTGGCGGCACTGCCTAAGGCTTCCGACTTGTCTCCCAATAGTGTTTATTCAAATCAAATTGAGATTTAATGATATTTCATAAGATTCTGAAACCTCCCCAAACAATCCTGAGAAATATTTGTTCTGCAGGTTCGTCAGAGATCATGGACAGATTGTACGCTGAATGTGTGACTACATTAGGGAGTATAGGGTTTACCTGTGAACATTTAACTACTAATCCAACCTTGATAAACACCAAAGTAAGACAGTGGGACTGGTGCACCCAGTGCGAACAAATACAGAAGTATAATGCATATATATTCTTGCGCGATCTGAATGACACCTGGCCTAGTAAGATCGTTGTCTGTCTCCCCTTGTCCCCCCCTCCCTGCCTCATCGCGCCTTGAAACACATGTGTATAGGCGCGTTACAAATACCATATCATATCATATCATATCATATCATATGAACGCTAGAGGCATGCAATGAGCAAAATGAATAAAGTGCCAAGTGCCATGCTGTCTAAGCCTATTATTCGATTGTAGGACCTGAATTACTTATTTTAGGTTCAGGATAAACATCTTGAGACCATTGGATGTAATGGGATGAAGGAGATGTCTGAAGTGCGAAGATACGTCCTGTCGCTTGTGCAAGATGGAAGATGAACCACTTGATTCTAAATTGCCAGAGACCCGGATGGCTGAGAGATCGCTAGTTAAACTGATTCGTTTCTGGCATATTATTGAAACAAGCTGACTTGTGGAGTTTACTGTGTAATGACTATACAAATGATTAAATGAATGAATGAATACGTGGGCAAGAATACATCTATTATCTTTGCACTTGTACATTTTATTCTCAGGGTGAATCTGTAGTTAGATGACGCTTTTACACAAGGATTTTAGATCCACAATTTTAGATTTGTAGGTTTTATTTTGATATTTGAAGATTGCATGCATGCATGTATGTATGTGGAGATTATGTACCTGGACAGTCGGTCAAGTGGCACAGCGAGTAGAGCGCTCGCTTTGACATCCGTGCAGAGCCTGCTAACACAGATTCAAATCCCGATTCAAATTCCGTCAGGGCCAAACTCAGCCTTTCATCCTTCCGAGGTCGATAAATGAGCACCACACACCGTGGGTAATAATAAGCAGCGCTCAGATACCTGAGGGTTCGTAGCGCTATATAAATGCCAAATTATTATTATGTGAAATCTATTTAAGAGAAGGAATATTCGTAATTGTTCTGGATGATTTATTCAATTGTTATTTATGTGTAAGGTTTTGCAAACAGTAGCACTCATAAAAAATGTAATTAATTTAAAGTGGTGTATACTCGAGTGAAGCGTTGTACAAAACACTATTACATAAAACTTGTTGAAGTCTGTGAGCGGCATCCTCCACACTGCGGCAAACCTCATCAAATGTCTGTGCATTTAATGGCTATTGTGGCAGAGGGGGCGCGGGTCACGTGTATTCGTCTCAAATGTTCAGGTCTAAAAACCAAAATGTAGAGGATACAAAGCTATGAATAAACTGTTACCTTTGGAAAGAAAATGAATCAAATGCCTCTGAAAATATGACTCATAATCCCCACGACTATCCACATTCACTGTCTCCCCAAACAAGCCGCCATTCTGGGCAAGTTAACTGTATCATATACAAAGATACTCCATGCATGCTCCCTGCTTCATGGAGAACTGAGTCAAAGATCCCTGGAAGTCAGAGCATCATCAGAAGTGAGGAACTGGCCAAGAAGGAGCAGCATCAATAATAATAGAAATATCGAGTTTATATGGTGTGATTTCTAAGTGCTGTGATAATGGATCTATGTCTAAAGGCTGGTTGCAAAAGGCAGAACCTGTGGATTGAAGAACAAAACACTGCAATCCCCAGGTTCATCCTTTTGTAACCAGCCCTCTTCTGGTCCATTTCGGGGGCCCCCTCCCAAAACCCCATAACTGCACAGCACCCTACGCCCCCTCCCGTTGCCCACCCCTGCCTTGCCTGATGCAGACTCTGGACTCCGGCAGCATGCCCGGAAGCCCAACGCACAGCATGTCATGCTTTTGTGCCTCAGGCTTCCGGGGTTGCAGTATCTGGACTGTGAACAGTAATAATAGCTTGTATTTACATTTTTTATTTAATGCTATATGGTATTTTTATCCAAAGCGCTTCTCTATAACGTAAAAAACAGTACAACAAACGTGAGTAAATGATAAAACACCACAGCTAGAAAAGATAAAATTTACATGATGGAAAAGGCATCTATTATATAATAATAGTATATAGATATATATTAAAAATGCGTAGGTATGTTTCCGTACTCAGCTGATGCATTTAATCAGTGTAAGGTTGTCCTCTGCTGTCCAAATATCAAAGTGCACCTCTGTGTGCCCTTCCACTTCAACAACAGCTATCATTTTAACAAAAAGAATGAGCACAGTTCTACGCAGTCACATTAGTTTTTCACAAACATACAGAATAATTTTAAGTTACTTCTTTCCACCCCCACTTGTCTTCAGACAGGGCACAGCAGTTACAGTGTCAATGAACAGTTAATTACCCGCTCAACGCTGCAGTCTCTAAAGAGCAAAACGCTGGAGGACGAATGCCTCTTTAGAAGCTTAAACTGATAGTGGGTGCTGTAATTGTGCTACTACGCAATCTTATGCATCACACTGACTCGGCAATGCAATACGGTTGACAATTGCTCATCTACAAAGACACTTCATAGAGGTCTGTGTAATTGATGGAACTTAGATACTGTTCTTATACCGCGCATACCTCTCATTCCATCTGATACAAATATGCCTTTCAAATTCAAAAGAAGACAGCTACCTATGTGTTTAGCTTTTTCGATGACCGTTAATAAGCCACAGGGACCAACAGCCCTTTCCTGGAAGTGATCAGTGATAAGTCTGATATTTAAGAAGGGGAACAGAAGTGACCCTATGAATTACAGACCGATATTGACCGTTATGATATGTTAGAATGGCATAGGTCACACCGGGAATGGCTAGTAGCTATCATAATAGTTGTAATTAATAACCAAAAAGGAAAGAACCTGGAAACAAATCTTCTTGGTCTATGTCCCCAGACTTTGGAACCTCATGCCTGTCAACATCAGACTTCCATCTACCCTCATTAATTTCAGAAAATAAAGCAAATCTCTCCTCTCCATGGACCACCTTCTCCACTCCACCTAAGATAAACCCTCTTGAATTCCTTCCAAAAGGCCATCCACTACTCATGAACCACCTGTTTAAGCCACACACATCTCTTCAGCCCATTTTCGCTGTTTTCCACAACTGTAAATATTTCGTATTGCCTGCTACCCTTGATTGCATTTAACATCAAGTACATTTACATTGCTAGTAGACCATACGTCTCATGCAGAGGTTCTTGACTAATAAAAGGTGGTCTTTAGGTTTGAGACCCAGCATCATGTGAACATCCTTGTTGTGGGCAAGTCACAATTTGCATTTGGTTGCTTGCCATGATAAAATTACAGTATGCTGGCCAAGCCCCCCACCCCCACAATCATTACAGTGTTTAAAACATGATGCCACTGAGGGATAGGTTGTTAAAGCCAGTTATTGATGTTCTGGTTTGTGACTCTGAAGCCCAGTGTTCTCAGTTTAGAGTAGAACGGAGGTGGGATGGAAGCAAGCAGATTCAGATAGGAATTGAACAGCCAGGGGAGAGAGCTCAACTGAGAACTATAAAGGGGCACTTAAAAGTCACTAATGAAATACGACCTAATTTAAGAGTGAGACTCAGTGCATGCATCACAGAGGAATGGAGTGGTGGGCCAAACATCTGAAGCAGGTATTAAATGGCATTTGGTATGCTGGCAGAGTGACTGGTGCAGTGGATTCTGGCAAATAAATAATTGGAACAATTGACCGTGGCCAGAATTCTGGTAGAGGACGTAATGGTCTTTATCCAGCCTTTAGATTGTCTTATGTCAGATCTTGATTAGGAATGAAATACATAAGCAAATGATCTGTCACCCATTTAAAGGCTTAAAAGTACTAGATTGTTAAGAAGTACTGATTCCCAAATGCAATTGTGTCATAATTGCAATAACATTTAATTGAAGAAGTGTATACAATGTGTGCAAGGTAATTATTCATACAAATGTGGATCACCCATTTCCTTAGTATTAAATTGTATATATATGTGTATGACTAAACCACTGATTTCTCTAACCATGGAGTGATGTAGCCTATTCAGGAGGATTGTGTGGACCAACCATCAAAAAGACATGTCTAGCAATTTCATTGCAGTGATTATTTGTTAACAAGGGTCTTTAGGAGGCCTTAATGAATATCATTAGGCTGTTTCCTGGCGTATCCATGGTGTGAACCCAGACACTCTTTTTTGCTTTACGGCATCTTTTCACTGTACAATTATTTCCAATAGTTTAAAAATAAAGGGGTGGGGATGGGGCATAAATGCGTGAGGTTAGAGGTCTTCGTAATGATTTTTTGGAATAGCTGTGATTGTAGCCACTTTGAGTTGAGGCAGTAGTGCCCTTAGCTGAAGTAGGTATGCAGATTGGGGGCATACAAGCAGATATTTTGGAGACATATATGTTTATAATAAATGTCGGACATGGTTATCAATTAGCTTTGGAGGCCCTCAGGGTCCTAAGAGTGAGGTTACTTTGGGGTTAGCACAGAAAGCATTGAAGTTGATAGACAGTCAATACCATTGTAGAAGTGTACAATGGGGATAGTTGGGATTTAGATGCAGAATTTGATATTGTCAATTTTTATTAATGTAATAATCAAATCTGTCATCGTTGGATTGGGTAGGTAAAGGACTACAGGTAGCTCCATTAACATTGTTCAGTTCAGTGCAGATTTTGAACAGTTCAGAATGTATGTTTTTACCAAACAATAAAAGAAATCCATAATATTCAAATGTCCAGTGTTCAATTTCTATTTGGTAGCTTTGGGTGTCAAATCTGCAAACAAACTCGTATTTGGGGCACTGTGAGTTTGCACTATTTCCTTTCTAGTTTCCTGCCTACCCTTTTTGAAGGGCATTCCTCTTTCTGGACGGTGGGATCCCTTTTGAACCATTTGTCGATATGTTTAGTTCTTGATTTGGGTGCTCTTTGAAAGGGTAGTTCCAACAGTGCCCAGCATTCTTTTAATTTCCTTGTCGATGAGGTTTAAGATAAGACTTGTGGAGTGTTACTGGTCTTAAGGTGTTAAGGTTTCTGAAAGGTTGGTGGCAACTTTTTCATTGGTTATTATCTTTGTGACTCTGCAGCGTATTGAGGAAACATTGCCTGGATTCCAGGCTTTATCTTTGGGAGAGTTCCAACCATTCCTTGATGTTCTGTAGCATGGTATATCCTAGACTAACCATACTGTGAAGGAGAATAAGTGGTTGATAAAACTGTTGACCAAGAGATGGAGGCAGATCTGACTGTATGTATCCAGCACAGGCCAGCTAATACTTTGACATGGGACATCAGAGATAATGGCCAGTAATCAGCAGAAAGGGTGACTGACAGACCTTCACAAAACGCAGCTGCATGCATTTAGGAAAAAGCAGACCATGCAGGTAAAGGAGGGTTCCAGCAGTTATCTAGGTGGATAGCTCATGAGTGAAACACCGTTCCCTGACACGAGGGCAGCTTGAACCTTGCACGTTTGAACCATCTGGCAAGGTTGTCCTACTCTTTTATCCTTCAGAGGTTGGTAAATTAAGTGTAATGGTAAAACCTGTTAGTGCTTGGAATCTGCAGACATGTGACCTACATTGCTTAATATACATTATTATTATTATTATTATTATTATTATTATTATTATTATTAGATCATATGCTTCCAAGAAACCTGGCTCTCCATTACCCCGAGTTGTGATGGCTTTTTAGCCTTTCTTAATCCAGCCCCAATAAGAACCAAAGGAAGACCGTCTTCGGGACTATTAACGCTAATTAAGATTGACACTACAAGGTCTATACTCGAGACAACAAACATTAACTCATGGATACAGAACACAGTCATCAAAATCATGTCAAACAGCGAACCAACCTGCGCTTTGGTGAAAAATAATCGCGAAAGGAAAATAGCAATTATGAACCTATACGGGAATCCGGTGGCTATTACAAATGAAGCATTCTTAGACGGCGTTTTCCTAACAATCGACAATCTCATCCAGAAGCATATAGGAATCGAATTTATACTGTGCGGAGACCTAAATTTGCACTTATGGCAAAAAGATGGACAACCAATATCTAGTGAAAATCAAACAATTCGTGCCAAAAAATGGACCAAGGAAACCGCGATTCGTAACTTACAACCCATCGATCACCCAAAAGACGAAAAAGGAAACCTTCTACCAACCTGGATTCGAGGCAAATCCTCTGCCGTAATTGACTATATATACCTTTCCAACAACCTAAAAGACTCAATAGAAACTATAAGCATAATAACAACAACAAAAAGTGACCACAACCAAATAGTCACACAAGGGAAAAATATCCTGCGCCAACATCAGCCCGAACACCCCATTCCACTTGAAGTCTGTGCAGCTGGAAAGAAACTTCGCATTACTCAAAAAGCAACACTTCAACTCACAAGCAAATTCATTCAAAATTCTCTACCAGACGATCAGAAATTAAATTATCAATGGCTACTACAACCTCATTACAAAACACTTAAACGACAAACTTCACAGATTCATCAGCATTGCTACAACAAAGAGCTCGCTGAAAGAAAAAGATCAATGAGAAACATAGTTCGCCAACTATCAAAAAACAAAGACACGGAATCGATCATCAAAATAAAAGCAGCAAAACAAAGCTACAGGAACTGGATAAAAAATCACAAGATGATGCTACTACAATCTGACGCAGAAGCAATCCTGGAAACCTATAAAAAACATAATCTTAGGGATCTTTGGAACCTCCTGAACAACAACTCTGCACAACAACAAAAATTGACTGGTAACGTGACGGAACAACAATGGATTGCCCATTACACAGAATTATACAAAGCAAGAACAGATGCTGAAAATAATTCACAATCTCAGAACGATAAATGGACAATAACATGTACTCACCAAGACATTTTCAAAATCATCCAAAAACTCAATGCATCACGAGCCCCAGGACCAGATGGAACATCAAATGCAATGTTAAAGAAAAATCCACATGCATGGGCAAACCTGATGAAAAATATTATAATACTCATAAACAACCTCAACCAAATTCCAAAGTCATGGAAAACGGCAACCATTGTTCCTATCCATAAGCAAGGTCCAAAAGATGACCCGACCAATTTCCGTCCAATAGCACTACTAGATCCATTAGGAAAGTTGTTTGCCTCAATCCTCTTGAAAAAACTGAACCAATGGGCAACTCAAACCAAACACTTCGCCACAAGACAAACGGGCTTCACCGCAAATGTCGGGACTAACATCAACCTCCTACTACTAAACTTGATAAAACACGAAGCCATCAATAGCAAAATAAAAATGTACGCAGCGTTTATAGATCTCCATGTGGCCTTCGATGGGATCTCTCGACAAAAACTTTGGACCAAACTGGAAACATGGGAATGCCCTAACGACATACTGGGCCCAATCAAACAACTCTACACAAATACCTCTATTACAATAAGACTCACACGAGAAGGTCATACATCATCTAAAATAAATGTCATAAACGGACTAAAACAAGGGTGCCCCCTAGCTGCAACTCTATATAACCTCTACACTGCAGACATTGAAACCCACTTGCAGACGGACGCGCTCAACCCTCCAAAAATCAACTCAACTCCGGTCAGAATTATGACATATGCAGATGATATAATCCTACTAGACAAGACACCGTCAGGGTTACAACACAGTCTTAACCAACTAAGTTCTTATATGCTCCTCAACGAACTCACTGTCAATACAAAAAAAAACAAAATCATGCAACTAACGAGAGCATCAAACATCAAAAATGAGAAACAACTGAAAATCTATCTCAATACAAAGCAGCTAGAAGAAGTAACAACCTTCAAATACCTCGGCATTCTAATAAATCAATCAAAGTGCAAAAAAGAGTGGACATTAAAACTGGAAGAACAAACTCAATCCTTAGCAAGACAAGGATGTTCAATACAGCGCAAATTTGGGAAATACTCTTTCAAACCGATAATTTCATTTTACAAACAAAAAGTAGTCCCGACAATAGTTTACGGAACAGAGGAAATGATACATGCAATAGACCAGACCTGTTGGACAAAACTAGAGGCACTCTTCTGGCGTAAAATCCTACAACTTCCACCTGCATTTCCTATGCCAAGAATCAGGCATGAATTAGCTCTACAATCCATCGGCTCAACAATTTTATGGAAACAGCTGGACTTATACCGAAAGCTCCTTACTGACGAAAAAACACCGGCAATCGAAATCCTGAGAGCCAAAGAAGGAGCAATGAACAATACAATCCTGAAGATGTGGAAAGCCAGCCTAGAACAGCGAATGCAAACAGAAGATATTTCATATGAAATGCTTACACTCCGCCCTCAGCATGCGAAAAAGAAAATAATGGACAACGACTGGATAAAAACACTTGAAGAGAAAAAAAAATATTCTCTGAATTTACAATGCATAACAGACCTCAGATCTATCAACGAACTCTCAGCATACCTGACCATCTTCCCTGACGCCAAAACTCGAGCAACATATCTGAGGCTCAGAATGAACATACTTCCAACCCGCTACTACCTAGCGAAAACAAGACAAATTCCATCATCTGATAATTTCTGTCGATTTTGCTCAGATACCGAAAAACCTGAAACAATCTTTCACCTAGTCATGGAATGCACAGCCCTATCTGAGGAAAGAATAAGATTTGGCAGATACTACAAGATCTACGAACAAACAATGATAACAGAGGAAAGATGGACGGAGATATTGAACGGCAGATCGCGAAAACTCATCCTGACAATATGCCACTTTTTACAAGAAATTCTCAATCTAGAAAAACCACCACTTAATATCTAAAACAAAAGAGAAACTAATTCCTTCCTATTTTAAACTGGCAGATAAATGAAAAGTTTAAAGAAATTAAACTATATAATTTAAAAAAAAAAAAATATATATTATTATTACTGGTAGTAGTATGGATTTTGTAATTATTATTATTAATACTCACTGCAGGAGCTGCTAAACCACTATGGATGGTTGGTGACACTATGTTCAAACGTAGGCAGGGGATGTGTGGTTGATCAGGACCAAAGGTCTATTAGATTTTTCCTTTTGCAAAACAGCCATTCTCTTGGCTGGGTCTGGGAGAGAATTTCTGATTGTGTCTCTAGACCCCCTCGCACATACAGACATGCAGTGCCCCAGCCAGCATTTTCAATGAGCTATGGAAGGCTGGCGAATCAAACCGCCCCAGCCTTGCATGGCTCAGTGAGCTTGTGAAGCTGGGTAACTGAACTGTCAAAGGTAAACAGTGTTTCCATTTGACAGATCAGCCAGCCCGAGGCACTCCCTCAGCTGGAAAAAGCAGCTGAGGGAGTGCTCAGTGTTTAACTGGGCTGCCTCCTCGACTCCTACATAAAGGATGAGGGGCCACTAGGTTGCCGCCCCCTGGCCCATTGTGGATGAGCCACCAGGCACGGACTGGCCTATAGGGCAATAGGGCAATGCCTGAACCAAAAATGCAAGATGGTAATGTGGGCCTGTTTTTTGGGTCAAAATGGGCCACTTTTTTGGCCAACGTGGGCAAGTTTGATGAGTTACTTCCCTATGGAGCTAGTAGCTTTGACCATTGTTGCTGAACAAATATTCTTTAAATATCACAATGTGCTTACATTTTAGCAATAAATCACCCCCTTGGGAACTATTCAAACAGTCTGTCACTAAAGGAATGAATTGCCATTTGCAGCTGTGGCCAACTTTTTTATTGGTGCCTGAGACAGTTTTATGCTCAGTCCGCACCTGTGAGCCGCCCCTGCCCATTTCCTCCATTAAAAAAAAAGTTTTTGTAATTTTGTTTCTTTTTTCTATTTTTTGTACATTTCAGGCTGGGCTCTTGCACCCCCATCCCCCTCCCCCTGGAATGCAGTCGCTCCCACCTGTGGGACCGCGCCCCAGAATTTGAAGACCTCTGCTCTAGTGGAGTGGTTGCCTGTGTCACATTGTCTTCTTCAGACAAATGGGCAGTGGGCTGAGGGTGTCAGATGGATACTGATGTGAGATAGTCTTAATAATATGCAATAAAATATGAATAATATGCAACAGAATCTGAGGACTGAAAAATGATAATTATGTATTTCTATAGTGCTTTCGCCCAAGTGCTGTGCACAGAACATATTTTCATACAATTATCACCCAGCTGAAGTTGGTTCTCATTTATAGACCTTGCAAGGAGGAAAGGCTAAATTGCCCATCCCTAGATTCGAGCCTGCAACCAGCAGATCACACACCGGTTGCGGCAGCAAGTGCTCAACCATCTGAGCTATCTTATTGGTGTATGTTGCATGACCATCACCATCTTAAATACATCTATGTCTGTTTTATCCATCACACATACCCAATGTAACCTTACTGGAGACACATTTTGGAAATATCCCTGCCCAAGTGACAGAAGTAAAATCGCTAGGCTTCCAATTCAACAGAATGTTGGTGCAGTCAGTTTAGACATTTCTTACTGTGGCACTACATTATTTACTGGATATCTATGAGAAAGTAAGCATGAGCATTATTAAGTCACTGGCATTTTTGTGCAGCTGGTCAAGGCATCTCTTACTGTTGCATGGCATTTTTACTTGTAATCTATGATAAAGCAAACATAAGTGTTATTACGTGACAGACATGTTTTCTCATTGTGGCATGGCATTTATAATGGCAAAGGCAACCAGGGGTATGTTCTTATGTGCAGGTACTTCCATGCATAACGCTACAAAACCGATTGCAAACTGTCTAGCTTTTTACCCAATGTTTACCCAATTGTCACAGGAGAAACACCCTGAATCCCCATTAGTTAGTGTGTGCCCCCTACTCTTATTCACTTATGCATATTTGTGACAAATATTACCTACCCTCAAATGAAAAAATCACCTGCCGATACTGACACACTCCCAACAGGGATGGAAATGAAAAGCAAAGTGTACACTAATGTGGGCGAATTGAGACTAGATAAAACAAACATACCCACACAAACCTGAAGAGGCACGAGAGGCATTCTAGTACACTTGTTCACGCAGATCAATAACGTGAAAAGACATAATGGTATGCATAACATATTTTATTTGTAGAAATTTGAAAGGGATGTTGCCTATCTTTATGACGCTAATAACACCTAATGCATCTGTCAATCTAATTGAAATTATACCTCTCTTGTTGGGGTCGTTTGGAAACAATTAAAATTATGCTGTCCCTTATTGTACTATACTACCTCCAGCTTCTTTCCGTTCCAATATCTCTTTCCTTTTTAAATCTATATATTCCATACTACTAAACTTTCTTTGGGGAGTCGGAAAAAGCAAAAGAATTGCGCTAACCAAACTTAAAGCACCTTATGAAATGGGCGGTGTTAGATTTCCAGACTTTGAGCTATATCACTGTGCATTTCTCATTAAGCAGTGTCGCCAATGGTTCACAGATCCTGAATTCGCTGATACCCCTACATGGTGCACATTAGAAAAACACTCAGTTCATCCACATAATATTACTAATTATGTATACATAGTTAAACATACCTCCAGAAACATCTTGGACTCTGTTAAAGCATCCGTTACAGCCCTACAAACCTTTCTCTTCCCCTATACCAAAACTCCCAATAAGTACCTTTCCCCTTTACTATGGCACAATAAAAATATAGTAATCAATAATAAGCCCTCAATCATAAAACATGGATCAAAAAAGGAATTAGATTCATCCAACACATTATTGATGGTCCTTCCATTATCTCCTTCCAGCAATTCTCATCCAACTTTAGTATCCTCAAAGCTGATGTTCAGTACTATAATAAATTAATCAACTCTTCTTTTGATGCACTTAATCATTTTTCCAGTAAGATTCTTTATCCATACACCCTGAGACTATTACAGCTAACCATGACTTGTGATGTGAGTGCCTCATAAATATATAATATACTCACCTCAACATTTAGGGGTCGATTCATGGAACAAACGTGCGCCGAAAATCCCAGCGCAAGCAGGCGCAAGGTTGCGCAAGCATGAGAAATCAAGCGCACGCGCACGCGTGCGATACAAGGAAGGCGAAGGCGCTGCACTAGTTTCCCGCTGGTCGTGCGCCAAATCCATGCATGTCGCACACGGGCACACACGTCATCAAACGGCATGCGCTACGCGCACAGCAAAAGCGCACATAGCGCGGCGCACACAACAAAAGTGGGCGGAACAGTGGGTGTAACACGCGGAATGGGGAACAACATGTGAAAAAGAAGGCGTAACTGGGGAAGTACTGCAGGGAACTACACGGAACGCCCACACGCACGCAAACAACCCGTATTCATGGATTCAAATACGGGAAACCCGCGGATGGGAAAAGACGCGCACAGGCATCAACACGTCCACCACACGAAGGCAGGCAGAAGCGTCCCCGTGCACAGTATAAAAGTGTGCGCAAACAACAAACACGTATATACAGCTACGATGAATGCCCCATTTGTCGCAGCACTGATCGTGGGACACCGCAGGAGGAAGAGAATAGCTAGGGTGCGCATTTTCTCACCACGGACAAGCCTTTTTGGGATGCCTGACGACCAGGTCGACGGCAGGTATAGGTTTCCACCCCATATCATCCTAGACCTGGTCAGGGAGTGGGAAGATGACCTTACATCCCCCACCCTTTGCTCCCAAGCATTGAGCCCCTTGGAGAGGTGCTCAATGTCCTGCATTTTTTGGCCACTGGGTCATTTCAGCGGACCACTGCCATAGTGGGGGGGTCACACAGGCCACGCAGTCACACTGCCTACACCAGGTCTTGGCAATCATGACAGCGCGCCCCTCAGTCCGCAGGCACATATACATGCCCAGAACACCCGCAGAAAGGCAGGCCATTGTCCTGGATTTTTACAGGGTGGCACACTTCCCCAAAGTGCTCGGTGCCATAGATTGCACCCATGTGGCCCTACGTCCACTTAGGGCCACTGAGCAGATCTACCGAAACCGCAAGCACTGGCATTCCATCAACGTACAGGTGGCATGTGATGCAAAGGGAATCATCACCTCTGTCTATGCAAACTACCCTGGCTCCACTCATGACAGTTTTATATACAGGATGTCCGCCCTGAGCCGGGCCCTGGAAGCTGGGCAGCATGGTGACACATGGCTCCTAGGTGAGTACAAATGCCTGTGCACATGCATGCAAGTCACACACAGACAAATACCCAAACCCTAATAATCTCAACTATTATCACCTCCCCAGGGGACAGTGCCTACCCTCTGAGCAACCACATGATGACGCCAATCCGGAACCCCACCACACCACCCCAGGTAAGATACAACGCGGCCCATATTGCAACCAGGGCCATAGTGGAGCGCACATTCAGAGTGCTCAAGTCACGCTTCCGCTCCCTTGACCGCTCTGGCGGGCAGCTACTCTATGCATCCTCAGTAGTGTGCAGGATCATTGTGGCAGTATGTGTCCTGCACAATGTTGCAACACGGCAGGGTGTACCAGTGGACATGGTGGTGCCCCCACATCTCCAACCACAGGCACAGGCGCTGCCCATGGGAGGGGATAGGGCACGTGGCGAGGAAGCCCGGACCCACCCAGCTTGTGGCCATATTTTTCACCTAAACTGCCACCCCTGCGGAGTGCACACAGGCCTGGCACATACCAGGTGACAATTGATGATGACAAAGAGACAGTCAACTGTCACAACCTTACCACCCTGAGATTGTTGCCATGGAAGTGCCACATTGTGTGCATCCCTAGCTACTTAAACACAAGCTATCCTGTGTGACCAAAAGGCAAACATATGATATATGATATGATATGGTATGGCATTTGTAACGCGCCTATACACAAGTGTTGCAAGGCGCGACGAGGCAGGGAGGGGGGAACAAGGGAAGACAGACAACGATCCTACTAGGCCAGGTGTCATTTAGATTGCGCATGTGTAGGGGTAGGTGGATGGGAAAAGTGCAAGGGGAAGGGGGGGGAGTGCAGTACAGGGTAAGTAGAATAAAAAAATAAATAAATAGGCCAGCTGGTGGCAAGTGCAAAGGTAAGTGCAGACAACTGCTGGGAAGGGAGGGCTGTAGGGATAAAGAGACAGTCCCGCAGTGCAGGGGTTGCCAGGGAGGCAGTGCAAGTGGAGAGTGGCTGGGCCAGGGACCGAGGTCGGTGAGAGTGGCCCAGTTGCAGATTCAGTGCAGTTTCAGTGAAGAAATTAGCAAGGGAGAGGGAGAGAGAAAGCAGAAGCAAAGAGGAAGGTGTTGAGGTGTTCCTGAACCGGAGATGGTTCTCCTCAAGTTTCAGGGAGGCAGGAAGGCTGTTCCAGAGGGAGGCCCCTGCCGCGGAGAGAGATCTACCCCCAGCACGTTGCTTCGAGAAGCGGCTGACCCTGACATGCAAGGTGTGAATCACACACACCTGCAAAACAGGCCATGACCATCACTGTTATGTCACTGAAACCCTCCCAAACCACAACATGACATGGCAAGCAATAGCCATACACCAACACAGTACCAATAAGGTACACATTGCCATGTGAAAAATGTAAATTGGCATCAGACAATGATGCCTGACATGGAATCAGATGAAATGACTGACCAACAACCTCCCACCTAAAATAAGTCATTCCCAAATGCATCACAAAAGTAGTAGCCGCAACATAACAAAGAATGCCTGTTACATGCACATTGTGCATGTGAAAATTCACAACTGCAGCTTCTGTGTGCTGTGTCCAACTCCTGCAACACACTGCTCAGCGCACAGCACAGTGAACAGCCATTGTGTGTGATGCACACCCTGAGCATCACATCTAAGCGACAAACCACATCAAAAAGCAAAATAGGCATGTACAGGATCCATAATTGGTCACAGAACATGTGCTGCAGAGACACAGTGGGCAGCAGAAGGCAAACAGAGTGTACATGTGGCTATCGAAGGGTGGTTGTACATGTAGTGCATCATAGTGCGAGTGTGCGGGTCAGCAAGGACATGCACTCAACATATGCATGTGCAATCAATTGACCATCAGTATCCTCTACACATCACATGTGAACATTCGCCATGTGTACACCCCAGCATGTCAAACCACAACTATCCCCTCACACCTGAAAGGTAAACACAACACATGAACATGCATTGATCAGCAGAACACATCATGTACATAGGATACCACAATTACAATGTCAGGGTTCCCATCACACTGCAGGGCAAGGCAACTATCAACAACAAAACACCCCCCTCCCTCACAAATGACCATGACCCACTGAACAACTGCACCTGGGTCATGGAGCCTTCAACCCTCAATTTCACCTGGCCACAGGATCACCCTTCCCCTTCGTCACCATCTCCCACCTTGTGTGTTAAAAGTTGCCTGCACCCTCAGAGTCCACCTTCATTTGCAAAGACACAAAATCCAAGGCAGAAAAATGAACCAGAACAGCCTCCAGTAGATGACTTGAAGTAGCAGTACCTCACGAAGTCCAAATACTACCACAAAGATGTAACAACCAAGGTAGCACAGTAAAACAATGTCACAACAGGATGTGAACCATGTGTGGTACATAACATAGAATGATGCACCACGAACGGATGTGTACTGTCACAGCTCCCGTGTACAGGCGCAGGAGTGGCACGAAACAACCACCCCCACCATGACCTGGGTGCCTGCAAGGTCAAACTCACACAGGCCTCTGAGACCCTGGTGGGGAAGGAGGGTCAGGGATATGCAGTTGGGACAGCGTTGGCATACTAGATAACTGGAATGAGGGGCAGGAGAGGGGAGTAGGAATGACACGTGAAAGTAGGGAATGCACTAAAATGGAGTACTTGAATTAACACATACACAATCATAACAAACTTGTACATCATTGGCAGGGCCTCCCGGAGTCCAGGCGCAGGAGTGGCACGAACCAACCACCCCTCTAGGGTTTTGGCACCTGCAAGCTTGGGGCTTACACAGGCATCCGCAACCCAAGCGGGGAAAGAGGGTTAGGGAACGTTGGTTGGATAGGTACGGGAAGTAGGAACACCGGGTAGAGGTTACAGGGTTTAGAATTGGATAGGACTTGGGGTGATCATGGAAAAAAAAACATACCAAATTGAATTACTCATTCATCCATGCATCAGTGCACCCGCCAGCAAGCCTATGTAGAGCAGTTTGAAAGAAAAACAACAAGACACTCAGCTCTGGTTTTGAGTGCTGGCCTCCTGCCTGCGCACTCTCAGGTCCGGTTACAGGAGCACTTCAATGCTCCAAAGAGAGCCACAGTTAATAATCTGTGCGTGCCCATAACACACAAACACACCACCAAATATGCCCCATAGCAACAAACTACTCTACAAACAGACAATCTGGTGTGGATGCTTCGTACCCATACGCAACATTCCCCCTGTGATGGTTCATACACAGTCAATGCAGTAAGTCAGGCGCCGGTGGGTGCGTGGCAAATGGAACACCAACGTGTCACGATTCACACAACATGCAATGTTCCCTGGGTAAGCAGACAGACGCATATAGCAAGGTATGACTTCAGAAAAAGTCGTGTCCCACCATGACTGTAAAAAAAATAGGCAGTGCATGTTTCAAAATGTACATGGAAATGAAATGCACTGCACCCGAGTCTGTCCCTTGCTGTATGTCCCTGTGAGCTGCTCCTTTCCATGTCTCGGAAGGCAACATGGGTGATACAAGTACCTCAATGGCCCATGGTGGACTGGAGGGTATATGCCACTGCCCCTGCAGGTGCCCCAGACAACCTTACAATCAACTAGCCATCAGTCCACCAACACATCTGAGCTGTATTGTGTGCTTCAACACCAATATTCGTCCAAGCTCACCGTCAGTGCTGCTACTAAGCCTGCATGTGCAACTGGCCTGGTGGAAGCTTTGCTTGTTTGTGGCCCCCCTGTGCTGCTCACCTTGCCTGGAGTTCCTTGAAACACATCAGCAGTTCTAGGATGTATGTCTGCAATCCCTGTGCCTCTGCTTGCGCACACATGTGCATGTGGGCACCAACAAACGTGTCCAGAATCCAGACGTCAAATGGGCCATGTCTGCTGGCAAAGGTGGTCTGGAGGCTCATCCCCCTGCAGAAAGGGCATGAAACACATGATTAATGCTTTAGAGTCATCTGTGTGTGTCTCTTCAGGCATCTCATTACTGAACCATGTCAGAGACGTACATCAGAAATCAGTCCGTCTTTCAGATCCAAAGTGTGGAACACACTATCTACGGCATGAATTGCAACAAGCACGTGTACAGTAAAGATAAGAAACATACTACATAATGCATAGCAATGAATGTACACATTAATCATGAAACACCCCATCTAGCAAAAGCAGAACAGTGGTCAATAACACCGCAATCATCCCCACTAGGGGTGTTAACACAAGTTACACAGCACCAGACATGCCACAGATATGTGTAACGCTCACCTGATTCCCGCAGAGGCGCCGGTCTTGACTGGGTGAATGCCGTATCTTCAAAGGTGATGTGTAACACACGGTTGGCTCTTTGGGCTGGACCTCTGTGCACTGTATGTCTGACTCGAAGAGTAAGATGTCTGCAGATAGAAAATGTGGGATTAATGAACTGGGTTTATTGGGTGCCTCTCTCCTCTTCCCTTTCTCTTCTCCTGTAGAACCCCAAAGGTTAACGCCCTCACCTTAGGTAAGTGAACGCCGAGCTCTCCATCTGCCTCGGGGCAGGGTGCCGTAACCAGTTTCTTCACTGGATAAGGGTGCAGGCCTCTGGACCTCAGAGGACTTCTGTCCGTCGTTAACTGCACGAACGGTAAGTTCTGGGCACTTCAAATGTCTTAAAAGTCTTTTGTAGTGATATCTCTTGTTGTGCAGGGTTCTGGCGATGGCGGATGGCGGGCTGATGAGAGTTGAGGATCGAACCCGCGTGAGGAATAGAAGCGCCTGGAAGCACGTAAGTAAGCGCTTGTAGCCTGCTTCACGATGCGCACTAACTGTCCCTTTTATCTTGCAGGTACAAGTTCGGAGCTTTAGAGAAGCTGAAGGGTGCTGGAATACCCACTGGATTCGGCGTGGGAAGGAGTAATGGCATGTGAGTAATAAAGTTGCCCAATGTCTTTAAACGCACCTTCTTTTGTCTTTCAGATGCGGGATGCAGCGCCGAAGGCCTCCGGAGCGTGCGAAGAGCTGGTAAGCTTTTGTCTTTCAGATGCCGGAATGCAGTGCGAAGACCTCCGGAGCATGCAAAGAGTAGGTAAGCCTTTGTCTTTCAGATGCCGGAATGCAGCGCGAGGCGTTGGTGACAGCCGATGGACCAGGTAAGAGATGCGCTGCCACTGAAGACCGTAGTGCTAACCTGTTCTTTCTTTGTCTTTACAGGTGCTGCTTAAGACTGGATTCCAGGATGGTAAGCCTTTGTTCCCTTAGGCCCAGGATCAGAAGCAGAAGACACGATGAGCGTTCTGCTGCAGAGAATGCAGAATAACACAAAGCAAGATTCATTCATCGGGTGTGGTTTAAATAGCCTCCTGTAGTGCTTAGAAGTCTCCTTCCACAGCCACGCCTAAGTAAGAAAAGAGTTCCTGCTTTCCAGAAGAGTTCCAGTGTTCTGAACCTAGGGAGTGGCTCCTGCCCCACCCAACAGGAAAAGTAGTCCCAAACAGAAGAGGATCAGGGGTTCAACTGGCAGGTAAGTAAGCAGCATGGTCTGCTGCAGGTAAGTCCACCCAAGCATTATGAGCCCGGCGCTTCCAGCGCTGGGACTGGGCATCTTTATGAGCCTGGTGCCACTGGCGCCAGGACAGGGTCCAAAAGGTCCCAATTGGGACTGGCTGGCACTCGGAACCGGGGTTATGGGTCTGCTTCCAAGGGAGTCGGGCAAGTCCTGATCTTTTGGAAGCAGAGATCATGACAGCACCCCCCCTCAAGGCCCCTCCCAAACCGGGCTTCTCCGGGGGTTTGGGCTTGTTAGGAAATGTTCGATGAAATCTTTTGATTAGATGAGGCGCGTGGACATATTCTGCAGGTTCCCAGGATCTTTCTTGGGGACCATAGCCTTTCCAGTCAATCAGGTAAAATAGTTTAGATTTGGAGATCTTGGAATCCAGGATGCTTTTGACTTCAAACTCGAGTTCTCCATCAACTAGAATAGGTTTTGGAGATGTAGTTAGTCGGGTTTGAGGTTGCACAGGTTTTAATAGAGAGACGTGGAAGACCGGATATATCTTCATGTGAGGGGGCAAGTCCAACTTGACCGCTACTGGATTTACTATGGTAGTGATGGAATAGGGACCAAGGTATCTTGGGTTGAATGTGCGTGGTCCTTTTAGAGGTAGATATTTGGTGGATAACCAGACTTGATCTCCTACTTGATATTGGGGGGCTTCCTTCCGATGTTGGTCTGCTCCTTTCTTGTATTGTTCTTTAGCCCTTAGAAGGTGAGAAACGGCTTCCTTAAAGGCTTGGGTGATTGAAGAATGCAGGTGGTCTACTGCTGGTGTTCCAGGATCTTGGAGTGGATCCAACTCCGAGGTTCGAGGGTGACTACCGTATAAAAGAAAAAATGGGGTCTTCCCAGTTCCCGAGTGGACAGAGTTATTGTAGGCATATTCGGCTATCCAAAGGATATCTTTCCAAGTTTTTTCAGTTTGTTGTAGCATGCAGCGCAAATACTGTTCCAGAGTTTGATTGGTCCTCTCGGTTTTTCCGTCGGTTTGAGGGTGGTGGCTGGTCGAAAGTCTCACATCAATTTGAGCCGACCGACAGCAACTTCGCCAAAAATGAGAAATAAATTGACTACCTCGATCCGAAATTAGAACTGAAGGAAAACCGTGCAGTCGGACAATGTTTTCGAGAAATTCTCGGGCCAGAGTTGCTGCTGTTGGTAAGCCTTTGAGTGGAATGAAATGCGCCATCTTGGAGAATAGGTCCACGATTACTAGGATCGTATTGTATCCGGAGCATGCAGGTAGATCGGTGATGAAGTCCATAGAAAGCGTATGCCAAGGGCGAGGCGGGATGTCAATAGGGCGTAAGAGGCCGGCTGGTTTTTCCTTTTGACTCTTGTTTTGGGCGCATACTCCAAAGGACATTATAAAGTCTCTGATATCTTTTTTCCAAGACGGCCACCAGAAGTAGCGCTTGATCTTTTCCGAGGTCTTGGTCATACCGGGATGTCCTTCCATTAAAGAATTGTGATAACAAGAGATTACCTTTTTCTGTAAATCTGTGCTGGGCAGGTATAACCGTTCTTGGAAATATAATAGGTTGTCCTTCACCGTAAAGTCCTTTCCCTGCAGATGCCAATTCTGTATGTCTGCTGGAGTTACCAGTAGCCTGGCTTTATCCTTAACTTCCTCTAGGGATTGTGTGGCGATTACACCTAGAATTCTTTGTTCGGGAATGATAGGTACAGGTTTAGGATTGATCAAATGTTCTTCCACTCCCATCCGAGAAAGGGCATCAGCTTTACCGTTTTTTGTACCAGGTCGATAGGTAATTATGAAGTCAAACTCGGCAAAGAATAGTGCCCAACGGAGTTGCCAAGAGGATTGAGCTTTTGCGGTTTTCAAATATTGCAGGTTTCGGTGATCTGTAATCACAGTAACGGTGTGTCGGGCCCCCAGAAGATAATGCCGCCAAGCCTTAAAGGCGGACTTGATAGCTAGAAGTTCCTTATCAGTAATAGTGTAATTGATTTCAGGAGGCGAGAATTTGCGGGACCAAAATGCCACGGGATGCAACTGATTGGTTACTGGGTCCTTTTGTGATAGAACTGCCCCCATGGCAAGGCTCGAAGCATCAGTTTCAACGATGTAGGGGAGTTCTGAGCGAGGATGTTTTAAGATCGGTGCAGAGATAAATCTAGTCATCAAATTCTGGAAAGCTTGTTCCGCCTCGGTAGACCATTCAAAACGTTTGTTTTTCTTTAACAAGGCGGTGATGGGCTGGACTATTCGAGAGAATTCGGGGATAAACCTGCGGTAAAAGTTAGCGAAGCCTAACATGCTTTGAACACCTTTTACGGAGGATGGCGATGGCCATTTGAGAATTGCATCGACCTTCTTTGAATCCATACGCACTCCGCTAGGTGATAATATGAATCCCAAGAATTCAACTTCAGTCACGTTGAAAACACATTTTTCCAACTTAGCGAAAAGTTTGTGTTGACGCAATCTCTCGAGGACCATTTTCACGTGTTTCCGATGTTCAGTTTCCGATGAAGAATAAACGAGGATGTCGTCAATGTAAACAACAACACACACATCTATGAGCTCTCTGAGGACATCGTTCATAAAATATTGAAAGGCGGCCGGGGCATTGCAAAGTCCGAAGGGCATGACCTGATATTCAAATAGCCCATACTTGGTGCGGAAGGCCGTCTTCCATTCATCGCCCTCTTTTACTCGTACCAAGTGGTAGGCTCCTCTAAGATCCAGCTTTGTATATATGCATGCTTTTCTGACTTGGTCCAGGAGTTCAGGGATCAAAGGTAACGGATATCTATTCTTAACGGTGATCTGGTTCAGGGCGCGATAATCTATACAAGTTCTAAGGTCCCCTTCTTTTTTTGGAACGAAGAACAAAGCTGAGGAAGCAGGGGACTTGGAAGGACGAATAAACCCATTCGCTAGGTATTGATCCAGGTATTGTCGGAGGTGAAGATTCTCAGGCTCGGTGAGGGCATAAATTCTACTACAAGGAGGAGTAGATCCAGGTATCAGGTCTATCTGGCAGTCATAAGACCTATGAGGAGGTAGAGAGTTAGCCTGATCCTTCCGGAAAACATCTTGGAATTCTAGGTATTCAGGAGGTAACTGGGGAGCCTCCGAGGAAATCGCTGCCAGTGCAACACCAGGTCGAGGGTGACAAGTAGAGACACATTCTGGAAACTGAACCGTTCTTGCTCGCCAATCGATCGGAGGATTGTGCTTCTCTAACCAAGGAATTCCTAGAATAATCTGGAACTGAGGGGCCTTGATCACATCGAACACGATCTTCTCATGGTGTCCATCTTGACTTACTAGCGTCACTTCTTGGGTGGTATGCGTTACTGGTCCGGAGGCTATCTCCGTACCATCCACCGTAGTAATGACGTCCTTTACAGCCTTTGGACAAAGAGTCAGATTCATCCTCAAAACCATTTCATGATCCACATAATTGCCGATGGCACCGCTATCGACGTAAGCTTCAATCGCATGTAATCGATCCGGATGTTCAGGGCTAATGAGGACCATAGGTATCACGAAATGCGAGGTCACTGAACTGGTTTTAACGCTCGGCAAGAGGACCTCTATTCTTGTCGGGCGAGGTCGTTTCCCTGCTCAGAGTTTTTGACCCTGGTAACTGCAGCTCCTACTGCCTTCTTCGCTGGTTTCACCGGACAGTCTCGAAGAAAGTGCCCCGAGTTTCCGCAATAGAGGCATAATTGCAGCTGTTTTCTCCTTTCCCGCTCCTTTTGTGTTAGTGGTCCTTTCAGGCCCCCTATTTGCATGGGTTCCCCGGAGTCTACTCCTTTGGTAGGAGTTGGTGGTTTGGAAAATACTCGAGCATCAAACTTGGAACGATCGGCCTTCCTGTTCTACAGTCTGTGGTCAATTTGAACGACTAAGTCAATATAGTCCGAACAGTCTTGCGGGGGATTCACTACTTGGGCTAACACATCTTTGAGCTCTCCACGTAGACCTCTATAAAACAGCGTAATCCTTTTGTCCTCAGGCCATCGAGTTTCCACTATCAGTCTGTTGAAAGACACAATATAAGCCAAAAGGTATTGATTACCCTGTCGCAATGAAAGGAGCTCATTGTCCAAGGCCTGCCCCTGTGAATGTCTTGCAAACAGTTTTTCCATACTCAGCTGAAAAGCTTGAAATTCATGGAGAACCGGATCATCTTGATTAACTAGAGGGATCGACCAGTCTGCCGCATTGCCACTAAGGTACGAAAGCACGAAAGCTACCTTAGCTTGATCAGTTGGAAAGGCTGCTGGCCGGCATAAGAAGTGCAACCGGCACTGATTAATAAATACTGCAAACCTCTTTGGGTCACCAGAAAATCATTCGGGCGGAGCCAGAGGTACATTTCCAGGTAGGTTGATCTGCACTGGGTTCATAGAGGATGTTGAAGGAAGATTTGCCCCTGATGCGGGTAACGGAGTTTGTCCGGCTTGTGACTGTAGCAATTGTCTAGCGAGATCGTCTGTTCGCTCCTTGGAAATAATCAGTTCCCTTCTTAGAGCATTCGTTTCCTGACGGGCTGCATGCACTTCTGCTCTTAGTTCCCCAAGTAACTGGGCTAGCTGGTCGGTATCCGAGGTTTCCATAGCGCCTGGGTGGGAGTTTTGCGGTAGGCTTTGTGTTCTGTAACGCTCACCTGATTCCCGCAGAGGCGCCGGTCTTGACTGGGTGAATGCCGTATCTTCAAAGGTGATGTGTAACACACGGTTGGCTCTTTGGGCTGGACCTCTGTGCACTGTATGTCTGACTCGAAGAGTAAGATGTCTACAGATAGAAAATATGGGATTAATGAACTGGGTTTATTGGGTGCCTCTCTCCTCTTCCCTTCCTCTTCTCCTGTAGAACCCCAAAGGTTAACGCCCTCACCTTAGGTAAGTGAACGCCGAGCTCTCCATCTGCCTCGGGGCAGGGTGCCGTAACCAGTTTCTTCACTGGATAAGGGTGCAGGCCTCTTGACCTCAGAGGACTGCTGTCTGTCGTTAACTGCACGAACGGTAAGTTCTGGGCACTTCAAATGTCTTAAAAGTCTTTTGTAATGATATCTCTTGTTTTGCAGGGTTCTGGCGATGGTGGATGGCGGGCTGATGAGAGTTGAGGATCGAACCCGCGTGAGGAATAGAAGCGCCTGGAAGCACGTAAGTAAGCGCTTGTAGCCTGCTTCACGATGCGCACTAACTGTCCCTTTTATCTTGCAGGTACAAGTTCGGAGCTTTAGAGAAGCTGAAGGGTGCTGGAATACCCACTGGATTTGGCGTGGGAAGGAGTAATGGCACGTGAGTAATAAAGTTGCCCAATGTCTTTAAACGCACCTTCTTTTGTCTTTCAGATGCGGGATGCAGCGCCGAAGGCCTCCGGAGCCTGCGAAGAGCTGGTAAGCTTTTGTCTTTCAGATGCCGGAATGCAGTGCGAAGACCTCCGGAGCATGCGAAGAGTAGGTAAGCCTTTGTCTTTCAGATGCCGGAATGCAGCGCGAGGCGTTGGTGACAGCCGATGGACCAGGTAAGAGATGCGCTGCCACTGAAGACCGTAGTGCTAACCTGTTCTTTCTTTGTCTTTACAGGTGCTGCTGAAGACTGGATTCCAGGATGGTAAGCCTTTGTTCCCTTAGGCCCAGGATCAGAAGTAGAAGACACGATGAGCGTTCTGCTGCAGAGAATGCAGAATAACACAAAGCAAGATTCATCCATCGGGTGTGGTTTAAATAGCCTCCTGTAGTGCTTAGGTGTCTCCTTCCACAGCCACGCCTAGGTAAGAAAAGAGTTCCTGCTTTCCAGAAGAGTTCCAGTGTTCTGAACCTAGGGAGTGGCTCCTGCCCCACCCAACAGGAAAAGTAGTCCCAAACAGAAGAGGATCAGGGGTTCAACTGGCAGGAAAGTAAGCAGCATGGTCTGCTGCAGGTAAGTCCACCCAAGCATTATGAGCCCGGCGCTTCCAGCGCTGGGACTGGGCATCTTTATGAGCCTGGTGCCACTGGCGCCAGGACAGGGTCCAAAAGGTCCCAATTGGGACTGGCTGGCACTCGGAACCGGGGTTATGGGTCTGCTTCCAAGGGAGTCGGGCAAGTCCTGATCTTTTGGAAGCAGAGATCATGACAATATGACAGTCCAAAGCCCTTGTGTAATAGGCTGTTACACCGAACCATCCTTGCGAGCCCATGGATAAGGGAAGCAGGAGTGGCATATGTGAGTCAAGGACCCCAAGCAGCAAACACATACACAAGACAAGCCTGAAGGGCCCAGCTGGAACAGACAGTGGATGCTTTCAAAAGCCACAAAGCACCACACTGTCACATGAAAGCACAATAGACAAGCAATTTTAAACTATATTAACTAATTACACTAACTGTGAAAAACCTACATTACCTAATTAAACTAACTATCAAATAGAAACTTAACTAACTAAACTAAAAGAAAAATCAAAAATGGCCACATACGACCCAGGGGGGGAGGCACCCAGGAGGGGGGAGGTACAGGGTGCTGCTCAACACCCACATGCGATGATGCTGAGCCAAAAAAAAAACCTCCATGGGCTCAACGCCTGCACAGCCTGACCTATGTGGGAGATAGATGGTCGTCAGAGTCTGGCTCATCCTGGAAAGGAGGACGTGGCACAGTAGCCTGGCCATGCCTAGCCGCAGCTTGCCCCTCGACGGCAGCAAGTCTGCCGGACGGGTGAGCCTGGTTCTGTGTGGCGATGTGACGTAGGTCTGCATGCAGAACCTCACGTGATACACGTGCTTCCTCTTGCAAGGTAGCACGTGTAACACGGAGTTCCTTCTGCAAGGCCTGGCTGGACAACCGCTGCACCTCCTGGCAAGCCTGTAGCTCAGCCGAGATGATACGCTCAAGCTGTGCAAACCTCTCCTCTGCCCGCTGCCTCTGGGACATCAGAAGGACACCCAGAGTGGATTTGAGGGAAGCATACTCCTCCCTCAGGGCATCCATGTGCGCCTCTGCGTGAGCAGAAATTGCTTGACGCAGAGATGACATTTCAGCCTGGCGTGCCCTGTCTGAGGCTGCCATGCCCAGCCTGAGTGAGCGGGCTGTGGACCGCGCCACCTGCTGCTGGAGAAGCACCTGCCTAGCAGGGGGGAGCACCGATCGGGTCACACGCTCCATGCTCTCAGCGATGTTCTCCATTGCTGCCCCCTGCCGTTCTGAATTGGCAGTCATGTCTTGCTCGCACTCAGTATACTGCAGTTGCGAGCGGCGACCACGTTGCTGGGCTTGACCCCTGCGGGACCCAAGGACCGGGTGTCCCCGCTGTTTTGGCACTGCCCGCGGCTGCACGACTACTTGCCCCGTCAACGTGATGTCCCAGGCACATCAGTGACTGGTGTGGAGGGTGACCCTGCATCCCGATCCACCACGGGCGGAGGTACCAAGACTGCCTGACCCCTCAGTGCAGGTGTCGCGGACAGAGGAGTGTCCACATCAGAATCACTCACCCCTGACACATGGACTTGATGCTCATCCAACTCGACATGGACATCATAGTCATCATCAGGGCTGGACTCATAGGCAGCCAGAGACAAGATGGACTGTAGCACTTGGGGGGTTTCGTGGCCTACCACCCCACGACCCCCACTTGTGCCGGGTTGATGTAGTGGTAACAACCCTGTGTCTGGCATGACAACACCATCCCTCGGCTCCATTGCATCATCGCCTGAAAAATAGAGAGAAAAAAGGTCACTACACATGTCAGAAGCACACAACACACACACACACTGACAACAAACACATCAGGCAGACATGTGACACACAAAATAGAACCTGGCATGCATGCTGGGTCAACTTTGAATTGCTTCTGTGATCAGACCTGTTGAAAGGTGGCAGTTTGCATAGAAGTGGGTCTATGCAGTGCAGCAAATGTGTATGTCACTCACTACCTACATGTACAAGGACTCCATGGTGTGTGTCAGGAAATGTGAAGGCAGTGCAAGGTCAAATTCAGGCATCACGTGCAATGTGCATTCAGTGGGTAGCATATCTACAAGCAAAGCACCCCTCCACCCAAGGGCAAAAACAGGGATGCCTAGCATGGTATCAAAAGGCTGACCATAGACCTGTGTATTGACAGGCAGTGTTGACTGGCATCAACAGCTTAATGTGATTCAAGTGACAACACTGCAAATGATGATGGGACAGTAAGCAGGACACATGATGAAAACTCTGGAGGCCGCCCATGTGTGAAGAAGACACTACAACAGTCGGACAGAGTCATTGGCCATTAAACAGGCTGAGGCCTGTGACCCACACAGATTGTCAGACCCTAAACATGTATGCAACGCAGTACTGAGCCACAGTTGACATGGGAAGGCTGATGAGATGCCATGCAATGTATGTCACCCAGGACTTGTATTACAGTGATCATCCAGTCAAGGACACATAGGGGCATACATGCCCTGTTACATCCGCGCCATATATGCAGCGCTCATGAGACACCGAAAGGTAGGATTCTTACTTCCAGGCTATTTTGCGAGATTGGTCTAAGTCTATCTATGGAACATGAGGCGGGCGATTCGGCATAACGTGCACCACCTTGCATCCTATGCAGGATTCTGTTTATGCACTCCCCTTCGAGGAGGATCATTTACTGCCAGCCTTTCTAGGTTGTAGACCCCACACCTTTGAACTAACGGCGGGTCCGCTTTGTTCCTTTTTCTTCCCCTTTCTTTCTTCAGCTTTGGAACGGAGCTGTGAGGACGCCTTATTTTCCATCCGTCCCGCTTCTCCAAATTCGATTACTTTGGTCTTGTTGACCATTACGACCGCCGGTGGAGGGACATTGCCTTAGGATTTGTCCTAGCCCGCGAATTAAGGTAAGCAACCGTGTTTCTTCTTGGAAACACAGTGGGCGATAGGCCGAGTCCCCTATATGTCTACCTCCCTTCAGTAGTGGGCCCCAATGGGGGGAGGGGGTCATTACATTTTTACATTTTTATATTCACTCTCACTTCTAAATTTCTTTCGTTTATATACTCGTAGGTCCTTCCTTGTTTTACCTTCCCCTTGTCGCCCATGGGGTAGCGAAACATCTCTTGGAGGTACCACTACATCTCTCTCAGTAAGTGTTGGGCCCACACAGCCCTTTATGTACCCCGCTGCTGGGGCCTTTGGATTGTTTGGTTCTGGGGCCTGGTGTGTTGGGACACTCAGCATGTTGGTATTTGGACACGGTACCACCCCACACACCCATCCTTTTTGTTTCTTGGGGGGTTTTCATATTATTGATTTCCATTTTCCCCTCCTCACGTTCTTTGGTGATCGTGTATGTTTTCGCTGTCCCCTTTTGGCCTGGTGCCAGGGAAGGGTTCAACGAATGATTAAATGCATATGGGGGCTTTCTCTATACTGACGCAACCACTTTGGTTAGGTATAGGCCCCCACTTGTACACAGTAGTTTGGTGTTTTGTTGATGGAGGATTTTGTTTCTTTCCCATACGGTTTAGTATATTATCTTTTTAGTAGCTGCATTTTTTGGGCTGCTAATACGCCTTTATGTGTTAGTAATACAATCATTTATCACATCCACAGAACTCCATTTTCCCTGGGGTCCTGATGAAGGCAGCATAATTGATGTTCGGCCGAAACAGCCTCTGCATCTCTCCACGTCATCGAGCTATGCTACATGACTTAATAATGCAACTATGGACGTAGACCTGGGATGTGTGTTTATTGGTCAGGCGTAATTCACTTCGCCATGTTGAAGTAATTTTAGAACTTGTATTAGGTGACACTGCTCCATGGAGTATTTCTGTGACTTGTTAGCCAGATAGGGCCAGGAAGACAACATGTGTGCCCGGTCTCCCCCATCCTAGAGAATTTTGGCTGTGTCACCTCGAGCTTTTATGAATTAACCACAAAAATGCTATTAGATGTATATATACATTTTCCACATTAATATATGTGTGTATGTGGCTTGTTTTATTCTGTGAAACGTAGGACTCATGCCTATTTAATAAAATTAAAAAAAACTTTTTTATATTAAATGAAAACTCTAGTGCACTGTGTATTACATTCTGTGTGGTGATGTGAATAACCTACGGAGTGGGACCCAGCATGAGTTAAGACTGGGCCACTAAATTTGTATTTGTTTTTGAATGGTTCATCCGGGGGACACCCCAAAGTGTGTTGATGCAATGCACATGGAGTATGAATGGGCACTCATGTCCCTGCGGGGCATCTGTCCTATGCACAGTACAAGTGAGATACCCTGCATCAACTACTAAGGCTGTACCACACAGCATATGTCTGCCAGATTGTCCGCTGGAAGTTAGCATATACACAGGACGCATGAACAGGAAAGTACCCAATGGCAAGATTGAAGCAGACCAGTGCAAAGGTGGAACCGGGGTGACGAGTGGCGGAGGAGGGGCAAGGGAGCATGCCTACATGGAGTACCCGCATGCAGGCAGAGGACACATGCACGTCAGTCATGCTATGACATTGTGACTGGGCTGAAAGGAAGGTCACCCCATGCCACATGCAGAAGGGCCAGTGAGCTGGAACATGGACCGGAGGGGTATACTGGTAACCAGCATGTGAGTAGGGTGCAATAGTGGTGATGCGGACAGTCCCCGTCTGCTCCACATGTCCACCATCCAGCAGAGCAGACATGCATCACAGAAGCATTGCATTACTTGCACATCACAATCATGCACAACACATCCCACAAATAAAACGCACACGTCCTCAACAAACACGCAACAACACTCACTGGACTGGGCATCAAAGTCCAGCATCTCTCCCACTCCTTCGACCGATTCAGGTGGTATGAACTCCGCAACGAGTGACTCATGTGGAGTGAGCTCTTCCTCCTCTGGTGCAGGCCCACCGCCAGTCACCAGAGTCAAGTTGTAATTTGAGGCACGCTTAGCCTTAGCGCTGCGTTTGAGGTCATTCCAACGCTTTTTGCACTCTTGCGCCATGCCCACCTCATGGCTGAATGAACTGACATGTTCCGCAACTTGCTTCCAGTGGGTGTCACGGTGGGCAGCCATAGTCTGACTATTGGCACCCACTAGCATGTCACGGCTGTGGCCCTGCACGTAGTCCATGAGGAAGTCCAGTTCCTGCTTGCAGAAAGGCTTCTTCCTCGACATGCAGGAGGTTGTGGCTGTGTGTGGGGTCCCAGCCTGTGCTGCAGGTGCAACCTTCCTCCTCTTGGACTGTGGCGCAGACCCTGGCTGGCTAATTCCGCCCTGACCAGCATGGCCAGTGGGTTCGGTGGATTGAGCCAAGGGAGTGGCAGGTGGAAGGACGACCAAAGGCCTGACTTGTGTCAGTGGCAGCTGGGTGCCCTCTAATGGACCCTGCGCAGCAACATCCGCTGTGGCAGGGTCATTGACCGCAACGGTCCTGGTTGGCAGACTCACAACCGGGGTGTTGTTGGGTGCATCTGCCCCTGCACTTGCCAACACCCGGATGTTCGGGGCAGCAGATGACATAACTGCCCCAGGGACACGTGTATTGGTCAGAGCAGCCCTGCATGCCCCTACGGTTTCCCTCCTGGCCTGTTGTAAATCTTCCAAGGGCTCTCAAGTGCCAACGTAGCCTGCGCTGGCAGACCCTGAGCCTGGGTGGCGGTGTCCACAGTTGCACCTGCAGCTACCACTACCCTTGGGCCCGTGGCAGTCAATGGAATGGACTGCCGGGTCACATGGGTGCCAGTGCCAGATGCAGAAGCTGCATCTCCCAGAACCACAGGGGGTGGTGGCATGACTGCACCGACACATGGCACAACATTGTGCTCAAGTGGCGCACCCCTGCCTCTTCCCCCTCTGTGGCCACCCTGGACACCCTGGAGTCCCCCTACTCCCTGGTCACCACGGCCACGTCCCCGACCACGCCCGCTATGAGGAGTACGCCCAGCTGAGGCACCCCTCACCTTTGCTGGCCTCCCAACCATGGCACAGATGTAGTAGTGCCAGCACAGATGGAGTAGTGCCAATGGGGGGTGTACAGCACAATTGACCTGGGCAATTGGGGTGAAGGGGGTGGGAAGCAAGATGTTAACAGCCCCCCTGCACCTGCAAGGCTGTATGTGACCCCGGTGATGTAGTGACGGGTCACGCAACACTCAGGCACCCCAAAACTGCAGTAAAACCGTGCACGCAACCCTGCAGCCTACGTGCGTGGAATCAACCTCCTGCAGTACGCGGTGGAATCCAGTAACACGAATAACGCGTACGCGTGGGACACGCAGGCTACTATGACATCGAAAATGGGTGCGATACACAGGCGCACCCGCAGTGGGAAAAATAGCGTGTGCGACTCACCGTCTGACTAGCGCGATGCAGAAAAACACGCGTAGCCAATACCCCCGCCAAAAGAAGAGATACGTCCTTGATAGCTGTGAAGTTGTGATGGCGCGCAAAACAACAGGAAGCAGCAACACACGTCGGTCTCCACGAAAGGCACGTACAGCGAACTGCTGCCCCCACTCACATTTAACCCGTGCTGAGGGAAACGCCCGCGCACGTCATGTCACTTACGCGCATAGGCCCTTTCCTCGGATTACACACATTCACACACGGACGTGCAGTTTTTTCACGCGCGCTGAACCACTATGCTAACGTCACAAGGGAAACGCCCGCGCACGCCTGCGCATGTCACGTCACAGAGGCGCTTACGCTTGAAGGGCCTTTGGTCAATGAAAGCGCGTACGAGTGCTGACGCGCTTACGCGCTAGGGGCCTTTCCTCGAATGACACGGTGGCGTGCACATTTTTCACGTGCCAAATCACTCCGTATCAAGCTGGCCACGCGAAAACACACAGAAGACCACGCTCCTGCCCAAAAGGCCGAATCAGTGCCCCCAGAGCCCCGAGCACGCTCCCACCTGCCATCTGCTGCTGCCTGACTGCCTGCTGCCCAAGTGCCCTGCTATTTGCTTCCTGTACATCAGCCAGGGGTGCAGTTGCTGTGACCACCCCTGCTGGAACAGAAGACTCCCGACTGGGATACCATCGCTCCACAGCCCAGCCCCAGGACCCAGTTGCCCACCCAC
The DNA here is from genome assembly GCF_040938575.1 of Ambystoma mexicanum. Taxonomy (NCBI): domain Eukaryota; kingdom Metazoa; phylum Chordata; class Amphibia; order Caudata; family Ambystomatidae; genus Ambystoma; species Ambystoma mexicanum. The sequence continues at coordinate 1,177,204,272 of NC_090935.1, read as the reverse complement.
TCCTGCCTCTGGGGTTGCCAAGTCGAGCACTACACCATCTGGCACCACTGGCAACCCCCAGCCAGAGAGGCAGAGGGCCACCATCTTCACTGCCGCCGAAGTTGGTGTCCTGGTGGAGCAAGTCCTGGGGCAGTATGATGCCCTCTTCGCAACAAGATGCGCCAACAAGGAAGAACGGACTCGGATCTGGACAGACATCGTGACTGCCATCAACGCGGAGGGGGTGGCAGTCCGTGACTTCCAACATGTCAAGAAGCGCTGAGAGGACTTCAGGTCCAGGACCCTCAACAAGGCCTGGCGTCTCTTGAAGGCAGCGGATGCTAAGGGGCGCCAGGGCCACCTGTCGGAACTTCAGATGAGGGTCCTGGAACGCATATGCCCAGTGCTGCATGTCCAGGTCCTTGAAAGGCAGACCCGTCTGGAGTCGAGCGGTAAGTGTACATGCATACTGATTGGAAGCTGTGCGTGTGGTGGTGTGCCAGTAGTGTGCAGGTTGTACATGTGGTTTTCTAGGGCCATGTATGGATGTGTATGTACAGGGCTGTGAGGCAGACACATGCAAGTCCTTTCATGTGTGAGACACATGGATGGTGTATGTGTGGGTAAGCATGCAAGCCAAATGCAGATGTGTGAGCACACATGTTTGGATTACTGTGTATGTCAGCTGGCATGGTTGTGGTGTCACACAAGGATGTTGGTGCCAGCTGCATGTATCTGCACCGTGTACATGTGCATGTGTGTCTATTTGACAAGGGTGCAACAGTGATGCAACATGGATGCATGTGACACTGATATGTGGAAGACTGATTGGCAGATGTAACATGGATGCCGATCTCAACACTGCGACAGTTGGCGGAGGTGTACACTTGCATGTAAGTGTGGTGGCGTGTGTGCATGTGTAGTGCACTCCCTGTGTTTCATGTGATGTCTGGCTCACCTTTGGCTGCTCATGCTGTTGTATGTGTATGGATGGTGCTGGCTGTTGCAATATGGCTGTGGAATAATTCATGTGTGTGAGTCGAAATGAAATGTGTGTTGGGGATTGTGATGCCATGTCTGAAGTTTGACAATGCCACTCATGTACAACTGTCATGTGTGTATGAGTCCATTGTACAGTGCCCTGATGCCTGTGTTTTATTTTCTCCCTGTCTGCAGCATCAACTGATGAAGAGGGCGGAGAAGGTGCTGTGGAGCACAGCGGCAGGGATCGCACCGCCAGCCGGAGACGCAAGGCCCGGCTCCCCTCCCAGGTTGTCATCTCGTCGGGGAGTGAGGAGTCTGGTGCCGCATCCCAGGCCGCAGCTGCCGAGGGGCGGTCCAAGAGGCGGAGGGCGGAATTGGACTCCTCGGCAGCAGAAGGGGCAGCTGAAACCCCACAGGGCCTAACGGAGGAAGATGACATGGAGTCATCCAGGTTGGTGGGGGGGTTTGGTGGAGGAGGAGGCCGTGCAAGGGACAGAGACGGGATCTGGAGGTGGTGATTCCACTGGTCCTAGTGGTGCAGTGCAGGACCAGGGACAGGAGGCAGCACAGGCCGCCGTGGAGGTGCCTGTGTGCAATCCTGTCCCTGATCCTGTCACTGCATCATCTTGCACCAGCAGGGATGCCTACGTCCAGACCCGTTCTCAGAGAGGGGATTGGCTTACACCAACTGGCCTTCCTCTCCCTGCGGATGTGACTATCCGACACTGGGTTGAGCCTGTCCTGGGTGGGGTGGTGTTGCATCAACATGCCATGAGAGGTGACCCACAGTCTTTTCATGAGGAGACTGCACAACTTCTCGCATGGCTCGTTGACCTCGGTGACCCACTGGGACAGCTCACCAGGGCCAGGTTCCTCCGTTTCCTGGACCTTGTTCCGACCCCCTCCTCAACTGAAGCCCCTATGCCTCAGTCGTCCTCCATGTCATCTTCCCACCCATGTATCACCTGGGTGCCCTGTGGAGCTGCCTCTGACCCTGCGGCCAGGCTGGTGGACAACAGATCCCTGCCACAGTCGGGAGTCAGACGTCCAGCAGGGGTGGCCACCTCAACAACTGCACCCCAGCTGGAGGAGGATGTGCAGGCAGCAGGAGCCAGGGCACAGGCAGCGGCACACAGCAGCAGCAACAAGGTGGGAGCCATGATGGCTCGGGGCCTTCATCATCGCAGGGGCAGACATCGGCCAGAGGGCAGGAGGACCCTGGACAGGAAGTGTCTTCCGTGTGGCAGCAGTTGGGCCATGCGATAGATGCGGAGCGGCAGCGGGCGGAAGAGGCACGGCTCACGATGGTCAGGGCGGAGAACTCCCTGCATAGGGCCCTGAGGCAGGCCGAGTGCCTCGAGGCCATTCGCAGGGACCTGGAGTTCCAGATGTCATCGTTCCTGTGAACCCTCGGGGCCATGGAAGAGGACCACCTCTGGGACATCGAGCAGGAGTTCGATGATGCCCTGGCCAGGGACATCAACATGTGAGCCGTTGGACTTGCCCGCTGCCCTTGTAAATAGTTCGATAGTATTAGGTTTCCTTTGGTATTTCCTTTATTTTGGACCTTTTGGACAATGGACCACATTTTTGTATGTAGTTTTTTTTACTAGGTAGGAGTTTTTGATAGGTTTCATTTCTTCAGTTGGGATCATGGACCCTGGATTGTTCATCTGTATATAGTTAACTGTTGGATTCTACTTTTTTGTTTGGATTTCCCCATGGAGCAATGGTTTTCACCTTTGTTTCGCCCTTGGATTTCATTTTTGGAACTGTGACTTTGGACACCTTTCCTTTGGATTATGATTTATTGTTTTTCATTATTTTACAGACATGCAGCTTTTCTTTTTTAATTTCCATTGTCGTTTGTTTGATTTTAATTCCATTCATGTTGCTTTTAATACATTTTTTTCTTCCAACTTCGATGTGTGGTATTATCTCATTGGTTTCATGCATGTCATGATATGGGTTTTGACATTCACTTGCACCCATTGTGTGTGTGTGACGGACATGTGTTCATTTAGATACTTGGCATTGGGGTTGTATCATGTAATTGGCATTTCTATGTGGGTGGATGCAATACTTGGGTGGGTGTTTGGCATGTGGAGGCTGCCCATAAGGGCCAGGGATCTAGATTGTGATGACGTGTTGGCTGGGGGACATGTGTCGGGGCCTGCTGGCAGGTGCCCCACACTGCCCGGGGGTGGGTGTGCAAGGGGACATGAGTGGGGGCCTGCTGGCAGGTGCCCTGCACTGCTGGGGGGTGGTGGTGCAGGGGGACATGAGTGGGACATGAGTGGGTGCCTGCTGGCAGGTGCCCCGCACTGCTGGGGGGTGGGGGTGCAAGGGGACATTAGTGGGACATGAGTGGGTGCCTGCTGGCAGGTGCCCCGCACTGCTGGGGGGTGGGTGTGCAAGGGGACATGAGTGGGGGCCTGCAGGCAGGTGCCCCTGACTGCTGGGGGGTGGTGGTGCAGGGGGACATGAGTGGGACATGAGTGGGGGCCTGCTGGCAGGTGCCCCTCAATGCTGGGGGTGCAAGGTGACATAAGTGGGGGCCTGCTGGCAGGTGCCCCACACTGCTGGGGGGTGGGTGTGCAAGGGGACATGAGTGGGGGCCTGCTGGTAGGTGCCCTGCACTGCTGGGGGGTGGTGGTGCAAGGGGACATGAGTGGGACATGAGTGGGGGCCTGCTGGCAGGTGCCCACACTGCTGGGGGCTGGGGGTGCAAGGGGACATGAGTGGGGGCTGCAGGCAGGTGCCCCTGACTGCTGGGGGGTGGGGGTGCTGGGGGACATGAGTGGGGGCCTGCAGGCAAGTGCCCCACACTGCTGGGGGGTGGGGGTGCAAGGGGGTAATGTGTTGGTGATCACTAGTGCAAGGTGACATGTGGCTTGGGTGGGGGGCATGCCCATGGTGGATGAGCTGCCTGCGGGACATGGCCAGGGGTGCAGGGTAGTCCCCTGTGGTGTGGTCTGCCTGCAGGGGCTGTGGAGGTTGTAGATTGAACACCTGGGAGGACCCATACTGCCAATTCACGTGTGGAACTTCCCCGCACCCCAGAAATACACGTACCCTGCTGAAATCACGTGGTAAACTTGCCCGCACCCCAGGAATACACATAACCTGCTGAAATTGCATGTTAAACTTCCCCGCACCTCAGAAATACACGTACCCTGCTGAAATTGTGTGTTAAACTTGCCCGCACCCCAGAAATACATGTAACCTGCTGAAATCACGTGTTAAACTTGCCCACACCCCAGAAACACACGTACTCTGCTGCAATCGCATGTTAAACTTGCCCGCACCCCAGAAATACACGTACCCTGCTGGAATCGCGTGTTAAACTTGCCCGCACCCCAGAAATACATGTACCCTGCTGCAATCGCGTGTTAAACTCGCCCGCGGCCCAGGAATACACGTACCCTCTGCAATCGCGTGTGGAACTTCCCGCGCACCCCAGAAATACACGTACCCTGCTGAAATTGCGTGTTGGACTTCCCCGCACCCCAGGAATACACGTACCCTGCTGAAATTGCGTGTTAGACTTCCCTGCACCCCAGGAATACATGTACCCTGCTGAAATCGCGTGTTAAACTTGCCCGCACCCCAGAAATGCACGTACCCTGCTGAAATTGCGGGTGAAACTTCCAGCGAACCCCAGGAATACACGTTCCCCGCTTGCCGTGTGCTGTGTGGTGGTCCTGTATACTGGTCCAGGGTTAGCGCAGCCCTTTGCGCTGGATTGGGGATTTTGATGGCTTTTCCTTGCGCGAGGGGCGTTCTTGGGGGCGTTACTGGCGCTGCTGCAGTGTCACTGCGCCACTCTGCGCTGCGGCTGCTTTTGGTGGCTAAAATCCATGAATACGCTGTGCGCCGAAATGGATTTTGGCGCATGCGGCTGGCGCAGACTGTCGCACGCGCACACTGTGCACCAGCCGTGTGCGTCACTTGTGCGCTTAATTCTATGAATTTCCCCCTTAATGTCTGTTCAATTCGTCTGAAATGGGAATTTGACTTAGGATGTAGTTTTGAAGATCATATATGGTTCCGTTTGTTCTCCAAAATTATATCAGTTTCAGCAAATATAACACAACATTATTTCTTCTTCATCCATAGAGCATTTATTACTCCGGCTAAACTAGCTAAAGCTAACCCAAATCATGATGCTAAATGTTGGTCATGTAGCTTGTCTCCCGCCACATATATGCATATGTTCTTTGAATGCACACATGTTTTCAGATTTTGGCAAGACATCTGGAAGTTCGTTAAGCTTATTTTTTCTGTGGATGTTCCGTTATCCTCTGTGAATGTATTTTTAGGAAGTCTGGCCATTACAACATATATTTCTCCTGACTCAACCAACCTATATTATTTATTCATCTGTATAGCCTTAAAATGTACCACAGCTACCTGGAAAGACTTTCGATCTCTTTAGACCAGAGGATGGTGGAACAGTATGGGCCTCATTACACAGTATGCAGTAAGGGATTACCTGCACCGGTAAGGTCACCGGTGCCGGTAATCCCTTACCGCCCTACTACGAGGTCCCTTAGCAGGTCCCTTCCTTAACGCCTGGTTACCAGCGGGCCCGTTATTAGCTCCTTCTCCATTCCCATTGAGTCCTATGTGGGCTCAAATGGGAATGGGGAATGGTCCCTGGAATGGGGACTTACTGGTCCCGCCAGGGTCGGAATGACCTGGTAAGTCCCTATTCCGGGAACACGGACCCGGAATGCGGTAAGGAGGTAGCCATGGCGCTAATAGCGCCATGGCTACCACCTACCGTGTAATGAGGTCCTATATGTCCTAAAAATTTGGTAGAGGAGGTACACTCTGAGTTTATATTTTCTTTATGTTAGTCTAAGTCTCTGTGAGAATTAATTTGAATACTTAGGTGCAATCCGTTAAGCCTGTGCTACCAGATTAAAAAACTGAGTGAATTGTATATGGTCAACCGTTGTATCAGAAAACATAACAGATGCACACTTTTGTGCTGCACTACGACAGCCAAATATTGTTCAATAAACTTCACGTGTATGACAACTTGCTTATGTAAAAAACACAAACTTGTGTGTGTGTTTATTTCTTTCGTAACAAGGATTTTCTTTTATCTCATTCAGTATATCATAGGCACATTGCATATTATATTGTCATATACGTCCTACTCATAAAATGGAAATGTGCATGGCTAATAATCAAAATACAATTCCTAAATACAATGCAAAATGGTATTTTTTCATCCGTTATGTCAACTGTTTCAATGCAATGGCTCCTAAACCCATATCTTATGTAATTTATTAGCTTGATGATTATACTTATATTCAAAAGCCTGTTTTATATTATGATTGTAATGTTAATAACAGTTGGATCAAATAACTTTTTATTCCCATCTTCCCCCCTTACCCTTTTCCCATCTGCTTCTTGTACGTCTTCTATATGTCTCCCAGTATGTCTCCCCAAAGGTCCATTATTTTCCCCATTAAGCTATTCATTACAGACCTGTTACTATAATACATGTTCAACTGGTACTACTTCCATACACCATTCTTTTTCAAATATGTATAATTATCCAATTGGTTTTATGAATGTTTTCGGTATTGATTAAGTTCTTGCTGGTTAATATTTTCAATCACTGTCCATCTTTATGGATATCAATTCCGCTCAAAGTCTGTAACTTGCTAACATATGTATTATTATTTGTATCTTAATCAATAAAAACTATTAAAATAAAATAAAAAATTGGAAGCCCAAAAACAAAAACAAAAAACCAATACAGGCATTTTATTTGATTTGTTGATGTCTAGCAGTCAATGTTTTCGGTGTCAAGTTTGCTGGTTTTAGTATTAAATGTGTCCGTCATAAGGGCCTAAGCACCCTTTGGAGGAATAAAGATGAATTACTTATCTTGTTGTTTTTTTGTAAATGTCGCCTTTCACTGACCCCTACATCATTGTTTGGGGGCTTGGTAGTAAACATGGGTCATGGGACAACATGTACAGCACATATCAAATGCATTCTGTGTTTCAATCACTCACATGCGCGCCATGCACAGCTGCTGTATGTGTTAATCCGTAAAGCTATGACCCTAATACAGCTCTAAGAAACGTGTAGTATTTCTGACAGAGATGCGCTACTCTAACTCCAGAGGCGACGAATAGCTAACGCAACATGAATACAGTGATACGCTCTCATTATAATCCACGTGCATTGTTCACTGCCTCATTGCCCAGATGCAGCAAAGAGCCGAGCAAGAGCAAATGGCCGCCCTGAAAGAAATCTGCGTCACACTGGAGAGGGTGAATGCCTCCTTATATGAAAAAGAACAAGAGATGGCTAAATGTCTTCAGATTCATGACAACAGACACACAGTGCTTCAAGCTAGCGTTTCCAAATGATTGAACGATTTGATGAAAAAGGTAAGTCTGAATACCTTAATGAAATAGCACATATTAAGGTCACTAAGGTTGTGTGTTAGAGTACAGAACTCTATACATTGCATTATGCCCAGAGAAGAAAGGATGAATTGCTAAACTGTGACAAATTAATTTTCTAAACATACTTTAATGGTGTGTTACCATTAGCCTGGAGGTTATCGTTATTTAAAACTTCTAAGTGCTTATTAATGTCCATATGTGGAACGCATCAAGGCATTTGTGTGCATTACTTCCGGAAATCTTGGTGACAGAAGTATTTTCATTAATAGTGAACTGTTTTTAAAATGTACTACTTGGCCTTGCTTCCAGCTGTAGAGAGCATTGCATGCCATCTAAACGAGCATCTAAATGAGTACATTGCAAACTGCTTTAATGGAACAATTGATCAACGTCATTATTGCTTTTCTTTGAAACTTGATTTTTTATATATACCTCACCAATTCCATACTGTGGCAATAAGCCCTGAGACGGCGGGCCAATACCGCCCCAGGTAATGCCCCCAGGGCCATTACCCCGGGCGGTATTGCCCCACCGTCGAGGTGCTTAATGCCATTAGTATTCCGGGGTCTGCATGCTCGAGAAACTAGTTTTCCTGAGTTTGCAGCCCCGGAACACTAATGGCTGATGAAATCTTTTCAAGCAGCATTTCTTTTGCCTTTTGAAAAGGTTTTGTCGCAGTAGGCATTAGTTGTAGGAACACTAGAACGCGTGTTCTGCTTCATTAGTACGGAGCAACAGGGCACCATTTTGGACCAAGTTGCTCCATACTAATGAATGGGAGGAAACTGGCCATCTTCGAAAAGGAGAAGGGACAATGTGTGATCCCTTCTCCCTTTCCATGAACGTCAGAAAAAAACAAAAAACAAAAGAGTGTACCGAGACGCGAACCACATTCATGCGTCCACGGGATTACACTGTGGTATGGCTCGGAAACGAGCCAATCCTCATTTAGTGTTTCCCGTGGACACACAGTGCCGGGTACTAATGTGTTTTAACCAGATGATTTGTTTTTGGGCAGTGTGGACATTTAAGGTCAGAAGTGAATGATCTTCAAATTATCAGAAAATCCATAAAGCACATTTCAAACCAAAGGTTCACCCAGCCAAAAAACTCAACTGCTGACAAAAATATATTATAGCCAAATCACATCTACAAATTAAAATAAATGGTCTCTGTTTTGAAATGTATGCCTATGCTCTCATTTATCCCTGTGGGTTATTGTACAGTCACTAACTGGGTGCCTAATTAAATATATTTTCAAGGTCTGGTCAATTGTCTTGTAAAGAGAAAAACTGCAATCATCTCGGAGTGGAGAAACGTGCTTTCCTCTGGTTTCCAAGGTCCAAGAATAGCACGAAACGGTGCACATTCACTTAAAGAAAAAACATGGTTAAGTGTCTTGCGTTTGAGAGGTTTCACGTTCAGTTCAACAAAATTCGCAAGATAAAATACATCAAACTGAAGTTGTATGATTCCCTTAATTGGTTTATTCTGGGAAATGTATCATAACAGTGTGCTCTGCAGTAATGCCATTTGTACTGTGCTTTTGATACAAGTCCTCTTTCCAAAGGATGCACACTGCATGCCGCAAATGCGATGCCTGCGAATGTCCTATATGTACTGGCTTATGTAAATGAACACAGCTTGAACCTCAGAGATACCCTTCAGGAAACGTGTGTGAATACCATTGCCACATGAGCATCTCTGAGATGCTCCAGGCATCTCCAGATTTTGGCCTTTTAGGGTCTGTGAAGCAGATATAATAAAAACAAATGCAAATCTGAAATTCTCACAGGTATCTCCTCATTTGCTCCAGGACAAACCATTGTGAAACAGACCAAAGATGCTCTTTAAATATCCAACAGGTTTGCAGTTTTTTCAGTTTTTCCAAGAAACCAAGCCCTTCATGAATACATAAGTACAACATGCATCAATAAAATATATGTTTTTTTAAACATATTGTGCCAGTTAAAATAATGCAGATATGCCGGTCTTAAAGGGAACATTCCAATCATTTATTTATTAAAATTAACTTGCAAGAACCAAGAAGATTGACGAATTCCAGTATTTCGATTACCTGGGATTTAGAGTATCAACGGCTTAACACGGATATGCCAAGTAAAAAAGGTTGAGACCTCTATGGCCCAATTTGTTGATGTTATCAAGGAAGTGTACAATTTGCACAACATATTAATTCTATACAGGGAGTCAACACACAACGCAGAGCAAGTTATGTGATTCAGTGTTCTTTATTATAACAAACAGTAAACTAAGGAATAATCTGGGTTCATTTTGTGGAAATAAAAAAAACAAGTCATAAAGTCATGTGTTTCTACAGGACAGTGGTAACTGGCACTTCCCTCTATCCCTTATCCCTTAAGCTCTGCCTTCCTGGTGTATAAACATTCTCTAACAGTCTTTGAGATGCTAGTGGCCTGAGCCTATTTTTGGGCTATTGTACTCACTTGCTTAAATTTCGTATACATTGTCACGGTGTAGCACGTTCCTTCTCACAATACTCTGCACTTCATGCAGGCATCTGAGTCTCTCAAGCTTAACCCCTTGCTTGTTGCCACACTCATTTGTTATATCTTCCTACTCCTCCTGTCTTCACTCATACCCTTATCTGGTGTTCAACTTCTTTTCCACTCCTACCCATCTCTTCACCTGCACAATCTGCCATGCTTTGCTCTTGGCTTCCTTCATACCTTACCTCTTACCATCTCCTGTCCTGTCGTCTTCACTCTTTCTATCTTTAGTCACAACCCACTTTCCTCCTCTTCCTTTCTGATTTTGCCATGGCATCCTCTTTGTGCTACTTGTTGCTCCTTCTCTCCTATTTATGGCTTCATTTCACCTCGTACAATGTTGCTCTCCTCACTCTCTCATGTTTTCATCATCTTTTTCTTACAGCTCTACTTCACCTCCTTTGCTTCACTCATCCTGCTCTAGAAGCTCTCTATCCTTCTACTTCCTCCACCTTCTGCCTTCACCATCCCACCACCCATCCTTATATTGCTTATGTTCCCACATCCTCATCTATTCTGCTCATCTTCATCTCCTTTACCGCCACACCTCCTATCTTTGATGTGATCCTCTCATCCTCTCATCCTCTCTTCTGCTTCATTCATCCTTGCAGCTCCTCCACACACCTCAGGCCTCCAACTCAAGAGCTTCCACAACTTGTTGTCTCTCTTTTCTCTTTATACTCTGGTGGAAACACTTTCAGGGCTCTTAATTGTTTGTCCTATTTCACTTGTATGAACATGGTGAGCAGGCACTCTGTTTGGCGCTCTCACCAAGAAACTATGATCTTCCCAGCTGTGATGGTTTTGCGTGCTGGGCAATGCAATACACAGTGATCCAAATATATTTATGCATGGTCTTCCACCTTGCATTCATGTTCCTCAGATTATTGGCTGCTCTGGAGAATTCTGACCTCCTGTGTGCCTGCAGTAAGAAAATGTGAGGTTTCTTGGCCTGTTTTAGCTATGGCTACCCAGAATACCGGATGTCCAAGTTTGTGCGATGCTAGCAATTGGCAGCCACTGCACAATGTCCTTTCTGAATTATTCTACCACAGTACACTGGGATCTGCACAGACCTACCTTAGTGTCTACATGGTCTGACAGGCACTGTATATAAAATCTCCCTTGTTGGTTAAAACATTTCCTTCTTTTATATATCAACAGCCTTCTTTGAAAAGAAAAAGTGACATTCTTTTAAAGATAATTAGTGATTTTTTTCATCACTGCTTAAGTTGGCATTTCTCTCATTGAAGTTATAAGTCCTCTTCGTACTCTTTCATAGATCCACTTGTTAGTTAGAGTAGAACATCCACCAATAAATATATAAGGACCTTCTCTACCTGTGGGCAAAGGAGCTGTGTGGCAGATCTCCCATGGATTAGGCTGTCTCCTTGCTTGATAAGGGTTGTCAATTCATTCGTATACTTCTAGGGAAAACAGCAAGAGTCACTATATGCTCCTAATGGTACCTATTGGTTTGGTGTTCCTATTGCTTTTTCACATGGCCCGCTGGTAAGGAGAATTCTCAGAAATGTTCTAATTCCTCTCTACCTTAGAGACCCCCAGCAAATTTGCTGGATTTTGAGGACTTGAATTTTTAACCTGGAGAGAGTAAGACCCTTTTTCCCACTATCTTGTGTATTTTAATGTGATTTTGAATACTGTGTTTCGTTTGGTTGTGGAGTCTGACAAACTCCATAGGCATCATCTTTTGAATTGTGTCACACAGCACCTTCACTGCAGTGGCATAGGGAAGTCCTTCAGATTTCCCCCAAGGTTTAAATACCTTCTCTGGGATAAACTAGTGTTTCCAAGAGCAGTGAAGTGAAATTGAATTTACTTACATTTGTAACTTTCTAGATCTAGCACACAATATCTTACATTAGGGTGATAGAGGGGTTACATAGTATGCCCTTTGTCTAGCTTCTCATGTAACAATTTTATGTTACCCTTTCCTCGATGAATGGCTGGTGGTAGCGGTTTACTTTTTACTAGCATTGTGTGTTTTTATCACGGGTTGCGTTCGCATCCACGGTAAAGCACCCAACGGTGCCATTTTTGTCAAAATGGCCCCGGGCTTCTTTTTTGCCATTTCTTTGTGGAAATATCCTTCTTGAGATTTACTCTGCATGCCAAACCAGGTTTGGTCCCTTTGTTTATTTTGTCTTTGGTGGGATTCATGAGTGAAACCCGCCTTTGACTCCAGGGTGTGTGGTGGGGGCAGGAAGCAAGGGAGGTGCCCGAAACTCCCATGCTTAGTCGCCTAGGAGAAAGGAATGCACTCTTAGGTGATTGGCTGACTGGCTGTCGAGCGAGGCTTTTTGGCTTGGAAGGCAGAGTCGACCACTGGATGAAGGAATCCGAAGAAGAACTTGGAAGAGACGCCTGCTGCAACTCCTGGACCATTGGTTTGCCCGGTGAAGCCATGCTGCTGTGCTGAATCTCTAAATACTTCTCGACTAGAGAAGCCCTGCAAGGACAACTTCTCCCCTTGAGTTGGTGGGACCAACCAACTCCAAAGTAAGCCACCTAGACATCCTCTCGAAGCTGGTTGAATTTCCACTGCAGTCGCTGCTGTAACCGAATAACCAGGGAGAGGAACACCAGATCGTGTGCCTTGCTTTTAAGCTGGCCAAGAGCTCCAGGAAGATCCTCCGGACTACCAGGAAGCAGGAATGACCGAGCCTGAGCCACCTCAACAGAGTGCTGGACCCCAGATGCAAGGAAAGTCCATCTCGTCAGCCAGGAACTGCGGTGTTGCTATTTGCGTTAGACGTGAGGTGCTGAAACACCGAAGTGCCACTTGTCGGTGACCGTCCCATTGCAGTGCAGGAGTCCCTAGAAGTCCTCCCTCTTGTCCCCACAACTGAGGCCCAGCAACACCAGGATCTGCAGAGCTGCACAGGAACAGAAGCCATCTGCTGCACTTTTCTTCAACCTAAAGGTACTGTACAGTCTAAGAGAACTTACCTCGTGTTGTGCCACCTTGCTTTTTCTCAGTTGAGACTTGTCTTGGTTTCTCCTGTCGAGTTGCTTGCATCTTTTACTACTCAGAGGCCTAACAGCCTGTGGCCCTGCATTTGATTCTACTTTTGCTACAAAGATTTCTAAAACATTGTGCAAGACTTTTACTTACCTGCAAGAAGTGCTTAAGTTCACCGTGACCTTTGCTAACTTAACATTGACTGGCCTGGCTCCCTGAATGACTCTTCTGTCCTCTGCTTATGTGTTTTTTGCCTTCCTTCTAGGAAATAGTTAACTGACTTTGCATTGTATTTTTTTAAAGTACTTACCTGATTAAGAATAATTGTGTGAACACTTGTCTTATTCTGAAACCTCTTTTCTTTGACATACCTCTCAATGATATTCTAAATGCTACAGTGATATATTTATGTCCCCAGTACCCTAACTACTGAATTCACCAGAGGGTGTAGGTAGTGTCTGTGGGCCATCCCAAATGGGCATTTGCTAATTTAGGAAACTAAGAGTGTGTATTTTGAAGTATATTTGTGTGTTGCTTTATAATGCTCCCTTCTGATGAAGGCTTATTCAAACTGACTGTTAAATACATTAATACTTGTTTAAACAAGAAACCTTGTGTGTAACACCGCAGACATAGGGGAGACCACAATGGGGTCCACCGAGGGGAGGGAATGAACAAATTGCATGCATGTTGCTAATGATGGAAGTTGTACCACTGTGGTTAACCTACCTGTTATGCTGTAACCGAAATAAATAAAGTTGTTAAAAAAAGAAACCTTGTGTGTAAGAGTTTGCTTGAATACCTGTCACTGTGAATCTCTGTGTAACTCCCCTACAGCTCACATTGACCCCTCTTGAGATAAGCCTGGCTACTCGACCACACTACCAACCTGTGTAGTACAGCCGTATACCACAAGTTGGGTTCCTATTGCAGGAGGTCAGGGTTGTTGTAGTGCACCCAAAGGGTACTGCATACAATCTTGCCTAACCCCCCCACCCTTAGTTTATATCCCTTGACCCTGTGGCCAGTTATCTTTCTAGAAACTATTCCTAAGGTGTATTATATTCCTCGACTTGCTTGGCCTATGCAGGTGGTCAGTGGTCAATGGTCCTTAAGGTTCTTAAGGGGACCTGTCAACACAGGCCTGGTGTTGGACAGTAGAGGCGGGGTAATCCTCCATGTTCCACCTGTGGTAACTCAACGCAAGATGAGTAGTGGCTTCCGGCTCCCAAGACCAAAGCAGTCACATCATCGAGCTTCCAGCAAGGGACTTTGTCTCAGGCTCTAGTCAGGGCTACTTCTCTGAAATCAGTTTTACTAAACTAATGAAGGTTATAATACTTGATTTCTGTAGTATTGCAAGTATTCTGGACTTGAATTGTGTTTGTTAGTTCTGATTGGGATGTCAGAGCTGCATGGGGTTGGGTGTACCATCAATCTAGTGAGGATGAGGAAAGAGGTCAAAGGATAATGTCTGGAGTTGTTTGTGATAATCTTCATTACACTGGTCCTTCTCCCTTGTCGCAGAACTCATGCATCACTCATCTGTTCTCTAGATATTCATGTTATCTGGTTAAGGACAAATGGTTATGATGGAATAAGCACTAGCATCAAGCCTCCTAACAGGTCCAGATGTAAAAAGGCAGAGTAAGGAGGGATTCAGGACCCTGATACTGAGGTTTATTTGTAAATATGGGTACTCTGGAAAGACAGCAGACATCAATCCAGAGAGTGTTGTGATGAGAGTGGGGGGAAATGAGGATTGCCACAAGCAGTCTAGACGTTTAACTGAATTTGTTGTTCTGTAAATTCAGCAATATCTTGAAGGAAATAGTAATTTCAATGAATGATTATGCCCTGATGGAGAGAACTAATGTTACAGTGATGATGGCTGCATAGGAGGTAATGTGTACTTATTTGTAATGATTATTATATCTTGAAAGTGTATTATTTGTTTTCATAAAACAAGAATTTGCAAAAACCTTTCACATGAAAGGGTGCATTTTAAATGCATACTATTTAATAAAACAATAAGATTTGCATTAGGTGCTATTTCTTCTATTATTCAGAAAAAAAATTAAAGTTTCCATTTCCTAAATCAAATGTAACTACTTTGTCTTGATTATACCTTGTTCAAAATGTATTTGCTCTTATTCGATACCTTAGAGTCTAATAAGTGCATTCCAAGAATAAATAAGTAAATACAAAAGTAACATATATTCATTAGACCATCTGGATCAATCTGTCCTTTTAGCTTTAATCCATCTATCCGCGTACCTATCTATCCATCCAACTATTCACCCACCTATCAAGACATACACCTAGCCTAATCCATCTGCCCACCTGTCTGTCCTGATTTCCCTGTGAATGGAAAGAACTCTTTTAACACACTACGTATTAATAAATATCATGAGTAATTATCAGTCATTTAAATGTTTGCAATCTTAATAAATTAGGTGAAGCTACATTTTTAGGATTCTCCCCTTTGTATGTTTGATTTTGTGAGTATAATTGGGATGAATGATTTATTTAATGTAATTTTTATTTTGTTGTATATAGCACAGACCTAGTGTGAGAACAGCAGAGCACTATACAACAGGAGGGTACCAGCACTTGGCTTGGTATTATCTACAGAAGTGCAGTACCCTTGCTGGAGGGAGGAATTCTTATCCATCTGGGATGTATTGTTGAGTCATGTTTTTACTGTTTTGCAGAACTGAAAGATGGTGGGGGCATTTTGAGCCTCTGCCGGGACTGAATTTCACGTGGTCTGAGCGTTGTGGGAGAAAGACTAATTGTGAGTCTTCTCTTAACAGGCTACCCTATACTCCACATTTTTGATAGTTTTGCTATGTAACATGCAGGCATGTCCAGGGGAGCAGAGTTTAAACAACAGCGAAAAACATCATTTAGTTTGTACTCTGACGAGGAAGAGTGTTAACCTGTGTAATACTCCTTTTTTTTTTATTTTCTAGGCCCTCTAAATTTGATTTTGCAAATTTGATTCATATATTCCCATTTTAAAAAACTTTCTTTGCTGAACTTTTTTTCACAAAAATATGTATATTTATCTTTTTTTTTATCAGTATATAAAACTATGTCTCTTTATATACACATATTGCTCAGGAAGCCTCTTTAGATGGTAGAACACCACCTATGTAAAAGGGAAAACACACATGCTGTACGAAAGTCAATTACAAAGTGGTGCATAGACCAACCATTAAAACATAGGGCCTCATTACGAGTCCGGCGGTAACGGGGCGGTAAAACTGCCTGGTTACTGCCAGACTCTTATTACCATTCCGCCTCCATGGCTCCCGGAAATACCAGGGCATTACGACCCCGGTGTCCCGGGAATTCCGGAGGCGGAATTCGGTAAATCCCCATTCCCATTGAATCCCATAGGACTCAATGGGAATGGGGAAGTGGAAACAACGGCACCATCTTGTGATGGTGCTGGTCTTTCCACGTCCGCCTGCAGGCAGTAGGTGTTCAACCCGCCAGGTCAGACCTGGCGGGAACATCACCTCCCGCCTGCAGGAGTAGGGATTGGGCGGTCCGGAATTAACAGTGGTGGCGGGTTTACCGCCACTGTTATTTCCGGACCGCCCGACCCGTAATGAGGCCCATAGTCTTCAGCTTCAGTCTATCATGCACCAACAAATAGAAGATACATACATTGTCGACACAGTGGTACTGAATCTAGGCAATCTGTATATAGAAATGTTTGTGGAGTCGATAGTCTATCCTGAAAGAAATTCTTACAAGGCTAATATAATACTGTGGAAATGATTCAAAGACAACATCATATGCATATGGAATAAAGCACAGTAGAAGCAGACATCTTCACAGCTTGGATTAAAACAGAAAACCTGTATCTGAAGTTTGCAAAAACTCTGAGTAAATCATCAATGTTTACACATTTCCAAACTAAACATGATGATGATGACGAATAATTCATTCATTGGTTTTTAGTAGTTTGGGCTATTAGGTGGCACTGAAAGCGCTACCTTTAAGCTGAAACTATTGTCATTAACATAAGAGCTTCACATATGAGCTTTGAATGAGGGTCTGTAATGCTTTTCCAATGGAGATGACATTTGAGGAGGGATACACAGTTGTAATCCCACCCATTACCTGCCCTAGCCAATATAATCCCTATGGCTAATCCCACCCATTGCTGCCCATCTCAAAACTCTTTGAGCTCTTCCATGGATGCAGCCATCTTGGAAGACTGTCTCTAATGAAGCTCTCTGGAAACAATCCAAAATTATTGGCCATCTTTGAATGGGAAAGATACCAAATAAAATGATACATTGAATCATGCTGAGTGTAACCTTTTAAAAATAGCGAAAGTAACTTTTTTTAAATAGCTAAAGTAATTTGCATTTTGGGAGCTTGTATTACTTTTCTTTTTATGGAACCATTTCTGATTGGTTATATTTTGAGGAGGATCTGAACAGCCAAGAAAACAAACCCTTGTTTGCTCCCTTTGTAGTGAAATGCAGTTCCTCAATTGAGTTTTTGGTTACAGGGCGAACTGGAATATCAGTGATATACCTTTGAAAAGGCTCACGTAGCATGCAGAATTTCGTGGAGTGCCTGAGGCCAGTTCAGTGGGCTTGAGTATGCTGAGATCTGCTGAAGTAATGGCTGCGATTAACTGGCCAATAAGAGCTAGACTGTCATCTGAAAAGTGTAACATCTTATCAATGGCTTCTGAGCGATGGGGCTCAAAAGTCTCTAATGCACTGGAAAACAAAGCTGTGCACTTGTGGGAGTTTAGGCCCAATTACAGGTCTTTAAAGACGGCAGGGCAATCACAATTTGTGGTGTTTTGGCCACACACTGACAGCAGCTCATCGGTTTCAACTTACCATGGTCGTGGCCATAGCACAGGATCGGCATCGTTTCGAACTCCAGGGCAGTGTATGTTGGGTCCAGGACTTCGCTGTAGTCTGCCATTTGCATGTCCATTAAACTTTCAGGAAAGCCTCTTCATGGATATGGAATGGGTCGGGCACCATCACCTCTGCGCCTCCAGAAAAGAGCCCAGAATAATGAGGTGCACTAGTTTTTGCAGGCGTTCAGTGATTGATCCGCAACCTACGTTAGGTGTAACTGTGTGACTTATGTGCAGGAATGGGAGAAGCCCCATAGCCACTTCTGTTATACCTGTGACCATTTTTTTTATTACGGCTCGCTCAAGCCATTCTTGTGCTAGTTTTGGAATGTTAAGTGCAGTGTTTTTATCTTGCTTTCTGCTGGCATATAACCCTCCACATGGATACTAACAGACCTATACCCAGATGTGGCTAATCATCGGAGCAAGATTAAACATTACACGATTAAGACTGCCTGCTTGTCTAGGAAAAGACAACAGGTCGTGGCCTGTGTTAAAATGGCTTTAGTGAATGCAATCCATGATGCTGGTGATTATAACTTGGCCGTGGCAATGCACAGTATCTCGCTGAGTGTGAAGTCAGGCATAATACTTCTATAGTCACTAGTGCAAAGACGCTGCTCCCCGGGACGGCCCCGCAGCCCCTTGAGTATTTCTGGCTGCAAGAAAGGAGGGAGAAAGCTGTCAAGATGTTCCAGACCCAGGCTGCTCTATGTGCAAACTTTCATACACACGTTGATTGGTTGCCTAGGAAATAGTCATTTCAATGAATGATTATGCCCTGATGGAGTGAACTAATTTTAGAGTGATGATGGCTGCATAGGAGGTAATGTGTACTTGCTTACAACTAGAGAAGGTGATGAGACATTTGGGGTGTTTTGTGTGGGCGTGTGCATCCTTTTTCAACATTGCCAGCCTCCACCTGCAGTTTTGGATTTGGCGGGTGATCTGTTTTCCAATTTGATTTAAGGGATCAACTTTGCCCGAGACTCTGGTCTGCAGGCGCACACATTTTGCATTTCACTTTCCTGTGTCAAAGTCGACTTGCAAGGGGTGTGGCCTGACAGGCTAAGAAATCAGCTACTGGATGCTATGCTCTTGCCAATCCTGGACCCATACACATACAAACAAATAGTAATGACGTCGGCATGCCTGGCCGCAAGAAGTGTTTAAGCATTCTCCCAGACGGGAGCTTCAGGACAGGATGTGTGGCCGAGAATCCGTACCAGTGAAATCCATCACCCTTAGGTCTACTCTTTCCCATCACAGACCTTACGAATGAAAGACTACAACAGGAACTCCGTTACTACAGCAAATACATGCAAACGATCTCGCTTCAAAACCATTCCACAAAGGGTACATTATGGAGCACCCACTATTATTTGTATACATATACAAGCCACGAAAGAAGGACTAAGTTCCAATCACCGGGGTTGCTGTGCCTGGTGTACATTTGCCTATGCATCACCTAATATGTAAGCACTTGCCGCCACGATACTGTAACCAGTGGTGTCAGTACTGTATATTCCCTGTATGTACGTATGCACACGTACTCTTATGCAAATGTTATGCACGGTATTGCATGTACACGTATGCATATTCTTGTGATATGCACTGTAACTAAGCTGTGAGTCTACTTGTATTGCTGCGCCCAGCTACCCAAGGGTTTGGTGCACATTACCAAATGAATAAACAAACAAACAAACAAACAAACAAACAAACAGACTGTGACAATGAGGATTAGGGCTAGGAGTAATGAATATTACTGGCAAGTAATCCAGGCGTTAAACCCATGCCCCTCTTCTCACAGTTACAACTTTGAGGACTACCAAAGCAGATTATGAGTTCTGCTGAACCTAAAACCTTAATCCCTCACCTTTCTCCTCCTCACCCTTCCAACAAACCCCTTCTTTTCAACACCCTCTCCCTTTCGCCCATTTCCCCCAGTTCACTCCCTTTTTATCGCTGTCCCTTTTTCATCACTCCTTTCCTTTTCACTGGTGCTCCTCCTTTACGCCACTCCACTTTAATCCACCTTCCTCATCTCCCCTTCACCCCCTATGAGTTTCACCACTATCCTTTCACCCACTCCCTTTGAAAACTCTTTCTACTTTGAACCACCTTTCCCTTTCCCAACCTCTTGCCCCTTCCGTCGCGCCCCCTCTCCTTCTCAACCTTCACCACTTTCCTACGCATCATTCACACCCTCTCACTGCCTCGCCTTTCACACACTATTACCTTTAGTCCACTGCCTTTCACTGCTCTCTGCCCCCTCCCGTTTCTCCTGCCTGCCTTTTAACCCCTTTCAACCATGTTACCCCCTCCCAACCGTTTCACCTGCTGCCTCCTTTTCCTTTCTCCCCTTTCAATCGGCTATACCACCATTAACCCTCTCTCACCTTTTATCCTTTTCTCCTATTTCACTCAACTCTGCTCCTCCTTTTATACCTACTCCCCTTTCGCCCTCTCTCAACTTTCATCCTCTCCCACGTCTCCCTTTCTCTCATCTACCTTTTACCCCCTCTCCCTTTCGACCCCTTTGCCTTTGTCCCTTCTCTCGTTCCAACCCTCTCTCCCCTTTCAACCCCTCCCCTTTCAGACCCTCTCCACTTCAGCCCCTTTCCCTCCCACGCTTCAACCCTTTCCTATCGCCTTTAACACCCACTCATCTTTCACTCATGTTCAGTACATTCTACCCTTCCCCCTCTCCACACTCACCCCTTCAAACATTTCACCCCTCTCACTCCTTTCCCCACCCTGGCCCCTTTTCCTTTCACCTCTTTCACTCCTGTTGCAGCCCTTTGTCTCCTTCCACCCTCCCCTTTCAGTTCTGCTCCCCTTTCACCCATCTCTCCATTCACCCCCTCTCCTTTCGACCACCTCTCTTAAACAAAGTTCCCCCTTTAAATCCCATTTCACCCAATGTTAGCCCCTTTTCACTGCCTCTCTCCTCCTATTTCACCCTTGCCATCTCACTTTCTCTAGCTCCCCCTCCACCTTCTCCAATTTACCCTCCGCCTACCGCCATTCCTCCCTTTTCACCAATACCAGCTCCCACCCTTTCACCCCTTGCACCTCCTATCCACTTTTTCCTTTCATTCAGTTGTACCCTTTCCCCTTGCATTCCCCTACCCCTTTTTCGTTTCACAACATTTCACCATCGTAGACTCCCTTTGCCCCATCCCTTTCAAATCTCCCCTCTGCATAAGGACAACGTTCAATCCCCCTCCCTCTTATCCATTGCTCCACATCTCCCTTCCCCCCTTGATCCCTCACCCATTTCACCTGCTTTCTACCTTGTCCCCCTTTCACCCGTTCATTCCCGCTTACACCTTCTTTCACCCCTTATACCCCTTCCAGTCCTAGTCCCTATTCATCCCCAACCCTTTAACCCATCTCCTTTATTCTCCTCTATTCACCACTTTCCCCCTTCCCTCTCTATGTGCCCATCTCTCATTTTACCAACCTTCACACCCATTTTACTCCTCTCAACCTTTTACACTACTCCTTCTTTCACATCTCACTCCTTTCATGCAAATCTGCCTTTTACTCCTGCTCCACCTTTCACTTTTGCTTCCTCTTTACCTCCTCGCCCTCTAACACCCTCACCTTTTATCCCCTTCTTTTCTCCCTCTGCCTTTATGCTACACTCTTTCATGGTCCTCCCACTTGCACCTCCTCTCCCTTCAACGTTGTCTCCCTTTCATCCTTTGCACCCACGTTCTCATATATTTACCATCTGGTCTCCCTCAGTCCACAAGTCTGAAAAGTGTGTATCGAGTCGGTTTTCAGTGGTAGCGAACATAACCACATCATCTCCGTACATCAAGATCAGGAATGTATTGGCCACCATGTTAAGCATGTTGGCCTCAGTGCACAGAATGTCCACCACTTCAACATTAAAGTAAATGTTAAATAACAGCAGGGCTAAAACGTAGCCTTGCCACCTCCCTTCTGTGACAAAAAAGGTTCAGAGAGTGAAAATGCATGACTAAATCACACATGATATGCATTCTCTGGGGATAGAAATTCCAGAAGGAGGGAACATACATTTGCTTGATTTGTGGCAATGAATATGGATCTGAGGTCCATTTAGGCCATCAATAGCCTTTGCTTCTTAATGACTTTATAAACAGACTTGGCCATAACACCAAACAAATTAAAGGCATGATCTATAGTGGCCGTACCTGGCAAACAGCTCACTATAATTTTAATAAAATACTGTTCTTGCACCCATTCCAAACATTCTTTTCAAATGTCATGAAGACAGTATCCATCTGGGTTACAGGGCTTTATGAGGTGGGGTCTGTCTGATCACCTTCTTGAAAATGGTAATGAATAGAGCAGTGTGTAAGACTTAAGGACTCTCCCTTCTACAAGAATTGCATCACTAAGGTTTTTTACAAAGCGAGGGCACACCATGCAGTCTGCCCTGCAGATATCCAATGCAATAAGATTAGGGCCTGGAGGCTTTCGCACATTCTGCACAAGTGCTACTCCTACAGGAGGCAAGGTGAAGTGGGCAAAAAGCTCTGCACAAAGCCCCTGAAAACTGACCCTAGAGATAGTCAATTCCTCTACCCCATAATGTTTCTTGCCTACTTTGGTCCATACCTACACTCCCTTTAAATGGCTGCCTACGATTAGTTTCATATGCTACTCTAAAAAACAGATTTCCTGGTATTGTTTAGCTTCTGAAAGTAACCCTTGTCTGCCCAACAAGCTTCCCTTCCCTAGCCTCACTATCCTAAAGAAGGCACAAAAGGTATCCCTTGGCGTATCTGAAAGGCTTTAACAAACCAACCACATATGTGCTTTTTAAAGTGCCTTGAGAATTGGTGTCCAATAAATAAGGTCATGGCTGCTCTGGCAAATACAGGGGCAGCACGCACTCCTTCCCATAATGCTGTGTAAGTTGGAAAACAATTGGCCTATGCAGGGAGGCATTCCCAACACGATAGTGTTGATGTAACTCTTTTATAACCTTCAGCTCAATACATTTCTACCATCACTATATTTGGAAATAACACATTTCTGTCTGTTGACATCTGGCCCACCGGAAGAAAGTTTTGGGCGGCAGAGGAAGCCTTGGCATTTGGGAACCTAAAGTCATGGGTGAACACATTCCTTAAAGTACGTGGCACTTCAGACTTTACCCTATGGTCATATGAAGCAATTTAGGGAAGTCAATGTGTGACATCCTCCTCCTACTCTCTTTAGTGATGTGGAAGACCACACACTGAGTACATTAAAGTACCCCAACATGATTCCGGAGCTCGGACAAGACTCACAACCCTGATCAATAAAGCATGTCTTGCCAAATCGGAGAGGGGCCCTGTTATAGATGTTAATGCATGTCAGCCCCTTCCAAAATTACACGTTTAATGCACAAGATATAGCTAAAATCATAAAGATCATAAAATGCACTCTCATTTTAATTAACATCTCCTAATTACTAAACAATACTAATTAAACGCACCAGGCCTCACCACTGGGCTTCCTAATGTCTTTCACATTCTACAAAACCTGCAACCACAACTATGGAGATTATCCAAGACTCCTGCAATATACATGTACTAAATCCAGACATGGGCCTCATCACGAGTTGGGCGGTAACGCCGGCGGTATTACTGCCGGTGGTATTAGCCCTACTGCCAAACCCCCGGCGCTATTATCGCCGGATCACGGGTTTGGTGGTAATGGAATTCCCCATTCCCCACTGAGCCCATTCGGGAATGCCCCATTCCCCATTGGGCTCAATGGGGAATTTTCACGCTCTTACCGCCAGCGGATTTCCCTGATTTGGTGGACCCTTAAATCCGGCGGTAATAGCGCGACCACCAGATTTAAGGGTTACCACCAAACTCGTGATGAGGCCATAAACTCTATGCAGTTGGCAAAGCCGAGCTTTGAGCAGAGCCCTGCCTCATTCAAGGACATGCATAAAGCGTCATTTTGTGCCAACAAGATAATGAGAAAAACATCACAGGCAGAAGAGTGATATGATTCCAGGACTTTGTATGGCAGAATTGCCCCTCTTACCACTACTTGAGGCGTGAAGAAGAATGCCAGCCTCCTCCAGAAGGACGGGATCTGAACAGTACTAATTGGCTCAAGCTGGAGGACACATTTCTTCTGTGAACAGAAACCTTCGCCCATAGGGCCGGGCCCTTAGCAGGAGCATGTCTCTGATGGAATAACATCATGCATTGAAATAGCAGGTTGTAATATAGTATTTCACATCAGATTCTTCACATGTATAAGCACTTTAATAATAGCACTTAACATTATCCAATGTATTGGTATCCATTTGCTGACCATGTCATGTCCACATGGCTCCTATACTCAGAGATCATTAGAGATTACACCCTACCGGGCCACACAACCAGTTTGTGCTGTGATGACCAACACAATCAGCAGACGCCAGGTAAACAAACTCCAAACCTAGCTATACACAAACTTGCATCCCCCTATTAGGGACCTTTTTAGACTGCATGGCACTGTGGGACCCCCTTTATCCTCACCCAGAGGACATTACTCCATATTAGCCCCCAAGCATAGACCACTGCATTCCTCATATAGCACCCTCCTGTGTGTCCATCCAATAAGACTTGGTCACATGCACCTCTTTGAGATCTTGCTGACAGAGGGCCTTACCTCATCATCACGTTAAATCATAGGGTGCCGGAGCCCCATTAGGACGCCGGCGAATACTCAACAATCCACACCTCTGCATTATATACTCTAAACTTAATTCCCTATGTGTCATAACTACTACTTACCTTTCCATATTATGCTACTATAGTTTGAACCTGAACCCCATATTTGACATTCTAAACCTCATCTCAATAGACAGGTGTATATTTTACATCAGAGGTGTTATGATGCCGGATCCTCCGTAGGATACCCGGTATAGTGCTATACTCCCATTGCTATGGGCCATTAGAGCTTAGACTCACTAGCAATATGCAATGGATTTCTACACTCTGACTAACATAAGCTTGAATCAGGTCATTTTTGACAGTTTAATCGGTTAAGACACCCATAGATTCACCTAAAAAGTTTTTGTTTTTTTGTTCATGGCACTGGATGCATTCAGGACGTATTATGCTGCGATTCGGGGCCATTTTCAATGTCGATGATTTCACAAAGTTCGGTACGAGTGACTTCATTGCGGGACGCAATATAATGCTGATCCCAAGCATATATAATGCTGATCCCAAGACTGCAGCGCTCGCGAGTAAGAAAAAAAAAAAAAAAAAAGACTGCAGCGCTCGCATAAACCAGCATAGCACTGCCACCTGAGCACAGAACCAGACACTCTCCTGATAAGGTAGGAGTGCACCAGGGACCTGAATAGTAGGATCATTTTAAAAGTTAAGTCCTTCATGCTCCAACAGGTTTTTTTAGTAATTACAGTTTTTCTTCCTCCAGGAGGATATATTTACACGAAACTGACATTAATACAACGCTGCATGCCTTCAAGAATCTAAGGATTATTTCACGTACACCGAATTTCGTATGCATTTTAGCCTTTGCTCACAACACAGTACCTAACACATAATGCCAATGGCAGCTTACAAGTCCACCATATTACTTCCTTCCCACAGACTCATATATGTCCCAAAGACACATGCAATGATCAAAGAACCTCACTTATACCACAATGCACATGAGAATTCTCAAGGTACTTAGTCAAACTCTTTTTTATCACAAATTGTTAATTATTGTCAAAGCATGCTACCAACAGGTCACAAACTGCCAGAAGGTTGTCCGGCCTGCTAATGTTCCCCTTGTACTATCAACATGCCCAACATTTTGACCACCTTCTAATTCTCAGTCAGTATGGGACCCATCCTTGCAATTCGACAAGGCCCTATTCACCTATGCACACCAGCTGAGAGGCCTGCATTCACGTATAACCACATAGACTGACCACTCATGGTTGACATCACAATTCCAAACATGGCTTGCAGGATGATTGCTTGGTCACCACAGCACTGCCAATGATCATCTATTCACATAACACTCCTCTTCATTCTTTTAATTTTTCCTCCTCTGATTCTACTCCTACAGCATTATTTATAATAATTTAATTTATTATGTATATGTAAATCAGAACTGATTGTAAGGAATGACAACCAATTAATGTAACAACATAATGACAATGGGATACTAAGGCATGTTACTAATGCAAGCACCCGTTTACCAAGTGGTACACATTCAGATTAAGCAAGGTTGCTAACATCCGAAAAGTAAATTACACTGGGATACTAATGGATGTTACTAGTGCCTGAAAAAGTTTCTCAAGTGCTAAGAATTCAGATTAACCAAGGTTGCTAACATCCGAAAAGTAGGTATCAACGATAGCAGGATATTCAGACAACTTTGGAATGTTACACAGAAGGTTACTAACACACAATTGCCTGTGATTTGGAAGAGGGTAATTTGTTTTTACTGTTGCATAATTATTGCTACGCCTTGATAAAGCCTGCAATGGGATGAAACTTTAGCACATGGCACCATTTAGTTAATGTTGGCAAAGGAAGATTTAGAAACAAACTAGGACGACCTATGATTGTACCATAGGACCATAGGTTTTTAAAAAAAATTATGAATAAAGAAACCAATTTGGTCATCACTCTTGCTTTGATTTCTATTTGTCATGGTGCAGAAGTATACCTAACTTGTCCACAGTCTGATGTTTACCTTTTGACTCATTAGGTGGAGATCAGTCATAGTTAGGTTCTTGCAGCCAGCATACATATGGAAATTATATGCTGAATTACAACTGAACAAGGCGCACAGAAATACCATTTACCCTATTTTTTCAATTCACTTCTTTTGATGCTGACATAAGATCAGGCAAGTAGTTGTCATGCTTTGTCCGTGGCAGCTATGGAAATGCTGGAGAAGCCATTAACGTGCCGCCAGGGCAGAGATGTTTTCAGATGAGCGGTGTAGCTCATTTTCAAGATGGCCGTCACCCCTATTTACTGGACTCCGGTACGCGGATCAGTGCGTTGCAACCAGTATCATTCTACACATTTTCAGTCTCGTAGTTTGCTTGCATTCTTGTAATACCTCCTTGTGGTTTCCTTCTTTGCCTCCCTCCCACGCAGCTCTCTCTCCTGTTTTCTCCTTGCTCGTCGCAGTAGGAGGCTTCCCTTGGATCCCGCTCTGACCCATCTTCTCTCCCTTTCGCTTGGGTTTCCTGCCGGGTTTCCCCCACTGTCTCTGCGAAAGGCTTATTCTCTTGCTTTCCTTACAGTGCTCACCGTATCTGTGTTTCCCTGTGGGGGCTGGTGCTTATTCGTGCCGCTCTGTTACATCCTCCATTCCTGCAATCCTTATCTGCTTTCCTTGTGGGATTAGTCAGTAGGGGCTCACACTTGCTACTTCACACAAGGAAGTCACTGCTTATCCAGCATACCATTGTGGAACCCAACAACTCAGAAGGCACAACCATTCTAGGACACTTCTGTTATCTGGAACACATCTACCTCACCTTTCCTCCAGGAACCTTCTGTCATCATCCTTTCACACCAGGGTTTTTTCAGCCACAAGGCTTTTTCCCTGGTTGGGGTTGGCTCCCCAGGATCCTCCTTTGCCTGAGGTGTTTGCCACATGGGCAAGGTGGCCTCTGGGGAGCTCACCCATATCTCTATGAGAAGAAAGAAATGAATACTAAGAAACCTAATACCAGCAGGAGGAAGAAGAAGACAGACGTTTTGGGAAGTTCATCAGAAGATCCAGGTGAGGAGGAACAGAGGGATGGTTTGCCAGTTTTTGGGAGTAGTCTGTGGGCAGGATCTGCTACTGATGCAGCCCTGAGACAGATTGGTGTAAAAAGAAGAGAGTGTTCCTTTCAGATTGACCAGATAATTAAAAGCCAGTCCTGTTCCTTTCCTATCTCAATATGTTTGTATTGTGATGAATTGCCATCAGGAAAGGGTCTGAAGCCCTGTCTTATTAAAATTGTATTAAATAAAAAAAATGATGCAGGTAATTCCATCTCTGAAAAAGGTAATCTGCTGATTGGATTCCCCTTTTATAAGCCCCATGCAAAAAGCATAGTGTGTATTGGCACTCTGCTGCAGCTGTATCAAGATTTGCAGCTCCTGCTCTACCTGTGGCAGAGAGTAGGTTCATAGGTCACAGGGGCCTTCTTGACAGCTGCAGTTACAACCAAGTCTCTTCAGTGCAGGGTTGGCATTTAGGATATGCCTTCTAAAGTTCTCCAGTTGTGAGGTGAAGTCAGGTGTTCAAAAGCAGAGGTGGACTCTGTCCCTTAACCATCCCCAGGGACCCTTGCAGGTGAACCCTGCTGCTGGACCAAGAACTGCCTCTGTACCAGCTACCCAGTTTCCCAAGACCTCACCATGCTGCAGGATCCCTGTAGGTGTGTGCCAGCCTCCCCTTGTTTTGGAGCCTGAGAAAAGGACTATCCTTGCCTCTTGAGACCCTGGAGTGGGACTCAAAGTTCCTCTAAGCCCGAACAGCTAAGGACCCTGAGTTTTCAATGGCGACCCACTGTGAACCATGATTCAAGCATGTTTGACAGTGAGCAAACTTCCATGACCCTTCGAAGCTGCCGTAGGCATTCAATGCTCTCTGTCACATGCCGTTGAACACTGTTCACCACTGCACCACGCCACCCGAAGAGTGTCATTGCCTTGGCTTGAACCAACAAAGTACTGCTGCTTTGCACTGTTCGAGTCACCGTTCGAAGAACCAGCTCCTTCATCACCACTCCTATAATTCAATCGACCTGACCCCGGTGTCCCTCGAACAGAGACCTCAGAGGCTCTGCATTGAATCAATTTGCCTCTGCATTCTGGTAACTGCTTGACCACCGACTGAACCTGGTGGCTGCCCGATCCATGCAGCTCTGAGACCGCAGCTACCTTCTGTTGGACCCCGACTCGACAACAGCTTGCCAATGGACCATTGCGACTGTCAAATCCTCAAACCAAAGAGAGTCTGCAAACGATGCCCAGAAGCCTAGTTCAATGCTTTCGAGGAACCAAGACCTTTTCAAAGGTGTATTGACTAGTATGTGTCCCCCTGATCCATATTTGGGCCCTACAGACTGGATCGGTCATTTTAACCGTGTGTGCAACCTTAAGAAGGACCCTTTTTGAACATTGTGGTCTTTTAATTGACTTTTCTCCCCCTGCCCCATAGCCAGAGTGCTGCATCTATGTCTATCTTTGTATATTCTGTGTGCTTTCTACGGGGGAAGGATGTTGTCATTTTCTAGTTATTTGTTATTGTACATTATGTGTTTAATTAAAGTATATATTTGTATAGAACCTTGATTGGGCATTCCTTAATTTTGGACTGTTATACTTTGCTGTTTGGGTTGCTACTGAATCCCATTCCCACCGTTTTAGGAGTATAGCCTTCCCTCGGACCACATTAGCACATACGGTAAAGAAGGTATATCTCTTAACTGTGCCTGTTATACCTTTATGATTGTGTTGGCTCTTGGTTTGTCGAAGTGGGAGAGCTGAGTATGTGTTTCGCCTCCACTCATCCTTCTACAGAAGGGCAGAAGTCAATTCGTCACATGTTTACATATTTGTATTTCTGAATAAAAGTATTTGTGGCGTTAAGTGTGCACATATTCATTCTATTTCTTTGTGTCTGTATAATGTAGCTAGGAGATATATGTAAATATGCAATTAATCTATTTAATAGGAGTCCTTTGATACATACATTAGGACTTTTGAGGCATTTGGGCCTCATTGCGAGTTTTTTGGTAAATTGGCAGTAAATCTGCGGAAACACTGTCAAACTCGATAACCATTACTGCCACTTGGTCCCACAGACTTACTGCAGGATCACTAGTGGTGGTAAGGCAGTGTTTATCCCCCTTTTCGGAGTTCATAGGACGCAATGGGGATTTCGGCGGAATTTCTGCTGGCAGTAATTCCAACGTTTTTCTGATTTTTAGCATTAAGATGGAAGATTTACCTCCAGCTACTGCTGGAGATAATCTTCCACCTTTTCTTCAAATGTCTAGTGTGGCAGTGTGATAATATGGTGTTAATGTGGCTTTAATGGAAATACTGCTGCATTACTACTGTTGTCTCGGGAGGATAGCTCAGCAGCAACGTGCTTGCTGTGGAATCAAGACGACACCGAGCAACACAGGTTCGATCCCCGAGTCTGCGCTTAGAAACCCTTGGGTATTAAGTGTGTAATAAATAACCTATCATATCATATTTCAAATCATTCTACCCATACCACCGTACTTGTAATCAAGGTCGAAGCATTGTCTTTCTTTTTACTTAAACACTATCTTGGATGGTGTTTCCTGCGTTTATGGTTAGTACCTCTGATGAAACTGAGTGCATAATGGCGGCTGGTGGGATCTCAGATACAGCTCAGGCTCTGAAGACATGCGATTGAATATCAGCATCCTAAACTCATTACAAAAACATCATTTTTTTGATTCTTGAGCGGTGCAATAGGCTCAGGTTCCCCCGTTCCTGATGTACTTGCAAGTGATGCTCCCTTGTAGGTCCTAGTGTTAAATCTTATACTGGGCATTCTAATCATGGGGACTCAATCCCCGCACAGGCATGGTGACTAGTACATAATGAGCGCTAAATGCTGATAAGTATACCTTTATCCTCCATAATATTTTTATTTTTTTAATTTTTTACCACAGTCAGAGAATATCTATAGGCATGCCTGGATTCCATCTTACTTGGCTGGAAAACACACCATATCTGGAGACTTTTGTAGCATCAGAATACACAACATCACAAGAAAAGGCTCTAAGAGAAGCAAGAAGGAAAGAAACAGAAAATGGACCCTCTCCTGCAAGGCACCTGGAGTCTGAAATAGGAGACACACGCTCATCATAATGGTCTGCTCTCTACTGCACTTCAGGAAGCAATTGAAGACCCTTCTCTTCAAGGACAGCGTTGTTGCCTGACGACTAGTACCGCTTCTTTCCCCCCTTGGCCTCGATGCTTCCCCACCTCTGCCTGCCATGCTCTGTATTATTCAACTTTATTTTTTTACAGCACTCGAATATTTGCTCATTAGGTTTGTGCTACATAAATCCTGTATATGCGAACATACCTGGAGGCGTGCTTAAGACACACCAGAGTCTCTGATTTACCTGAGCAGCTGTAATAGGATTGCATGGTTGTATTTTTGTTAAGATAATGTCATTCAGAAGGTACCTTTTATTTCTGTTTTGTTTAATTTGGAAATGTGTTACCAACAGCAACTGGCAAGAGTAGTGCTTAATGTCTGCTGGTGTTTGGAAGAGAAGGGCCCTAGGTCTTCTTTCTAAGTACCTGCACCAGCACTTAATGTCCCAGACTCCATTCAATTTTGATTTGGTCTTTGAGTAACTTTATTTGTTAACGGTCAGTCTTAGTCAGACAACAAGCAATAGCTTTATGAGCAATGGCGGCCTGTTGTGCTAGTTATCCAGTTTGATTAATACAAATGAGATGGAAGGTAGAGTAGGCGCGCTTGCTGGTTAAGTCAGCACACTGCTCTAATAAACTTAAATTATATTTGTACAGTTCTGCTACTGTAATAACGCATAGCAATGCCACACCACAGTGCACGGCTCATGTGTGTGGTGCATGTAGCAGCCAGACAGCTGTGGTACCAGTTGCAGATCTCTAGGGTAGTTGACAGGTGGGCATGCACACACATGTGCCAGTGTCAGTGAGTGCCATTATTGGGGCATATTGGCACCCAGCAGAGAGAGGACAACAACAGGACAGTCACAATCCAATAGCAGCATCTAAGGGGCAATATTCGAAATAAACCACTGTCAAGGTGGATTTCCTCTGCTGCGTTTCAGAGGTTTTTGATAGGCAGGCTCATCAGTTCAGTAATGAGTTTGTCAGCATTTGTATTGGCTATGGCCATGTTTAAGAAGGCCACCTAGTTTTATTTTTCCCCCTTGGATTCTGGGACTTGTAGTTTGTTCTTTCCTGATTGAATGTTAGGCATTGTCCATCGTTACTATAGGAAGAATGCAAGTTAGCTTATTTCCTGTAAATAGATGGTCCCAATTTTCCACTGGCTACCTATAGAATAAAAGGAAATTCATAATGCGGATCCTGTGTCTGAAGAAGCAGATACACATTCCGGGTCTCATTCCAAGACACAACTACAATGTTATGCTATTTTGCCTTGTAAATCACAGATCAGCCATGACTCGTTCACACAACACCACCACACCCAATTAGCAGGTGGGAGTGAAGGGGGTGAAATATTATCAGGATGATACTTTAATTTGGGGATGGAATGAAGTAGAGAATGATTGTAGATTCAAGGAAGCGTTGGAAAGAATGGGAAAGACAAAGCGCATGTTGACGCTAGAGAAGTGCAAGTTTAGGGAGTCGCACGTTTATGACTTAGGTTATAACAAGGCAGTGGAGTGTGTGAGGCCCAAAAGCAGTGCAATCAAGACAATTTCAGATATGAAAACACCCAAACATAAGGGGGCTGTATCTTTCTTTTTAGTGCTTATAGAATATTCTGCCAAGTTTATCAAGTATCTGTTGAGTAAAACCAACACGATGAGGAAACTCACCAGGAAGGGGGTGCAATGTGTATGGCCTGGTGAATGTGAGGAGGAGTTCAGGGGGATCAAGCAAGAAATAATGAGTGCTCCCTTTTCAAAGGGTTACAAAGATGATTTGGAAACTGTAACATACACTGGTGCCACTGAGGTAGATTTGGGGGCAGTACTGATGCAACGGGAGTGTGACGAATTCAGTACCACAGCTTTTGCATCTAGGGTGCTTAGGGGTGTGGAAACAGTATTTGGTAATAGAACAGGAAGCTCTTGCAGTAGTTTGGACCATTTCCAAATTCAAGGTGTATCTTTATGGGAGGCTGTTTGTGGTTAGAACAGATCACAAGCCATTGCTGGGAATTTTCAATAAGTGAAGCTTTGATGGAGTGTCAAAGTGGATTGTTAAGTGGCTGACGAAATTGCAAAGGTTGGAGTTTGTTGATGAACTTGTGTCAGGGAAGGATACTGCTGTGGTGGATGGTTTGTCCAGGAACCCGGTGGAGGAGAAAGGGGTTGAAGAACAAGTCAGGGAAGATGATGTCAGATACATCTTTTTTGTGGCAGAAAGCTTAGTTTAAAGGAGGAGAGTTGGCAAGAAGCCTGTTCTCGCAATGAGGTTTATCAAGTAGTAAAGGAACAAGTGGGTAATAATTGGAGAGATGTTGAAGATAAACAGTTCACGTTTAGAGGTGCACTCAAGAAGTATAGGAGAGTAAAGGATGAGTTCAGTGTGCAGTTGAGGTATGTGTGCAGGTGACAGAGATTGGATGAATTCACAGAGGAAAACGTTAACGAGTGTGTTGCTGCGGAGGGAGTGATTAAGTGTTGGAAACTAAGGTACCTCCCATGGTAGTGGTGAAAGCACCTGGAGTGCCGTGGGAGACTATTGCTATTGATTCGTAAGGCTATAATTATGTTGGTTCACAAGATGTTTACATTATAGTGATTATGTATTTGCTATCCAAGTAGCCAGATTTAGGAGTGGTGAGGGATGTTACATCCAAAAGCATAATAACGTTTTAGAAAGGAATATTTTGGAGAGAAGGGCTTCCAGCCAATTTATTGAGTGATAATGGACCTCAGTTTGTTTCACGTGAGTTTCAGAATTGGTTGAGCAAAATTGGGATAGTGCATCAGAGGACTGTATTATATTATCCTCAAAGTAATGCATGTTTTTTAAAGATTTAATAGGATGATCATGGATGAAATACAGATGTCAACCAACAGAGATGAAAATTAGCAGGAGGCGTTAATGAGAAGGGTCTTTCACTATAGAATTACACCTCATGGAGTCACGGGTGTTACACCATTTGAAATTTGAAGAGCCTGAAAGCCTAATACTATGTTGACACATGGATGGTTGAAGAGGTTGAAGATGGTGTGGTGTGATGTTGAAAGTGTCAGAGATAAAATGGAAAGGAGTGGAAAAATGTCCAAGGTGAGGTATGAAAAGACGTTTGCTGATAGAGTGGTGGTGTTGCTGCCTGGAATAGGGAGAACATTAGGTTGCACATGGAAGGGAAGCCGTGGGAAGTCAGGTACTCACTGAAGAAAACAGCTTGGAAGGATTATGGTAATTTAGGGAGATTGGACAGTGTAGAAGTGTGGACTAAGGGAGAGTGGTGAAAGTGAGATGGGCAGCACGCTGCTCACCACAAGCTTATGTTCACATTGGATCCATTCTTTAACATTTGTAATTTATTTAGTTCCAGTTAGTTTTACCTGGAAATATTCATATTAGTTGGCGTGTTGTGTTTGTCCAGCTGCATTATAGTGGGAAATAAATGTGCTGTATCTTGGTTACCAAGGAGAGGTTCAGCTACAAAGCGAATGTTGAGTGATACGGTTCTTAGAAGGCAGAGGGGTGAATAGAATGAGGATGTGGAGGGCTGTTCAGTTGGTGAAGGAAGGAGAAGAAGAACGATGGAGAAGATGTTACTGCAGCATTTAATTACATACTGCTTTCTAACGTACCAATAAAAGGATAGCATTACTCCCATTGTGTGTATGGTAATCCCTTATAATAGTTCATGTCCTGCTTTCAAGGCAGCCTACACAAATGCGCTTCCACCTGAAGATAAACAAAATCACCTTTAATATCGGCTAAGGTAGTAAGTTGGATTTTATATGGAAAAAAAACATTTTATTATACAAAACTGTACCTTCTAGAACAACTACCCTCAAACTTTCATGCAATAAACATTTTTTGGGATATAATTTGGAGTTGAGGCAATTAAATACTGCTAAAGAATAATTAACCACTTTGACCCCAATGTTGATAGAGAAACACTGGAGAAAGAAATGACAGTATTTAAAACTAAATATAGCAAGTCTGACATGACAACAGGGGCTGCTCTGGCAATGTTATGCTGCAAGCTTTCTTGGAGAAGCGTCCAAAGCAGCATTGGTTCCAACCTGGCATCATCGAAGGGTTGTGACTGTATATACCTATGTACCAATGGCACAGTGCATTGCAATACATGCTTCCACATAACTGTATTTCATGTTGAATTCACTATTCACAATGGGCCTCATTATGAGTTTGGTGGTATATGGGCGGGTCACCCACCCGGGTCACCCACCCAAATACCACCAAACCATGTTACCACTCCCGGCACATGGTCAGCGGTTTTACCGCTGGATTATGAGTGCCGGAAATGGGTGTAAATTGGACTCCATGGGGGATTGGCTGGTATTAGGGGCACCAGTAAAACTGCTGCCGTTAATACTGGCTAGTTTGGCTGGTAAAGTGCTTCACTTACATCCAGCTCTTAGCTGGAGGTAAATCGGATTACCCTAGGGCAAACTTGTACTTTGCTGTTGCAGTAATGTGCCGGTAAATGTTATTACTGACACGTTATTACCATATCAGCAAAGTTAAAATGAGCCCTAATGTTTTCCCCTTGTTTACTCTTGTCTATTCCACTCTCCCTCCTTTCTCTCAATTCAATCTCATTTCCCTGCCCTTTAGATTTCTTCTTGATTTTGCCAGTTTTTACAAGGCTTGCTGTTATTTACAGTTTTGCTCTCCTTCTTATATTGTTTGACCTTCCCTTTGCACAATCCATTCCTTGTCCCTTTCTGTCTCTACTCTCTGCCTCATTGTCTCATAAACGACTCCTACTCTGGTTGTGTCCCTTCTCTCTATTAATACCTTTCTTGTCTTGGGCACTGAAGACTGTTTTTGTGATGGGACCCTGCTGTATCCACAGAAATTGTAAAGCTTCTTAGAGTGTTACTTTCATTTTCGCTCTGTTATTCCTTCATCCATTTGACTATTATTGATTTGCTCCCTGAAGTACTTGTCCAATTGTACCTGTCTGCCTATAATATATATGCAGCTGGTATTTGTGTGGGCTATTCGCTTGAAGGGGGGAGTGAATTATTGTGTTTTGAAATTCTGTGCTTTAGAGTTGTCTTGTGTTTTTAATGAGCCTGGCTTGGAGATTCCTTTTATATTGGTACTGTTGTGATATGGAAGCATCAATTGCTGATCCACAACTCTAAATAGAGTATAGACGGTCCTGCTCCCATGCCACCAATTAAGCAGCAAAGGAGGAATACTAGCCACGTACAAAATGTTTAACCTTGCAGAAACACCACTGAGCTGAGTTGAAGTAGACGCAGGCATAGCTCATAGAGACTTTCTTCTCCTTTGCATTTCTTCTAGCCAGTATGAGTTTCATAACTTTGACACTTTCTCTCTCCAGTTGTTCCATTGATATCCCGGGATAGTGGTGTAGAACTACAGAGACAATACCAAGATGAGGCAATAGTTTTTCTGACTTAGGGTCCATGGTTTAGACTAATGAATCAGTTGCTAACGGGTCACCTCAAAATGCTAGTTCCCTATGTTTTGAAATCATTTCATGTTGAGTTGGATGTTTTACATTTTCTGTACGCATCCTCACTGCCTGAATTAGATTTTGTTTAAGTTCAGGAAGAATTTTGTTTTGTGAACAGACAATGTCCTCCCTCCGTCTGATATGTGTGTATGTGTGTATGTATGCATGTATGTATTGTGGTGGGTTAGAAGAAGGAGTCAGACTCTTTGAGGAGATTTCTAAATTACTTTTATTAAATGATAAGAAAAAGGCCTAGCTTTCCCTATTCTTAAGGGGTTTCCTTACCTATCTAAAGGAACTAAAGATGCTTTTCTGTCATCAGTAAGTCCCGAAGAAAGAAAGGTCCTCAGTTCAAAGCTAGTTCTATCCTGACCCTACCATAAAGAAACTAAACTTAAAGGATTTCCACACAGTTGCTTGATTCTCCTGATGTAGAAGTCTTTCCGATGACCCCTTTGTATGAATGACTTTTTATCTGGTAAGTATTTATCCCATAGGACCTTCATTTATAGTCTCTTGTTACTTCTTTTTAATTATAGTTCCTTCACAACACTCTGAAGTTTGATATTCTCTTTGGTGAAGTACTTGAGGCAACCTTCTTCGAGATACTTCTTCAATTGTTGGCTGGGAATTTTAGGACTCACACAGTCTATTGATCAAGGCTTTCTCAGCTTGTCTGGGGTTTCTTTCTCCTTTGTTTTTTTCCCCACCTTTGGTTTCTCTCTTGCTTTTCACTTCCCGTACTTGTCTTCGCAGCTTCTTGCTCAAATAATACCTTCCCTTTGTTACTAGGTTTTCATTTGAAATCTTCATAGGCTTTTAAACCTGGGTTACTCAGACCTTTCTTTCTCTGCTTTATACAGTTCCACTTACATAGATTTATGTTAAGAAAATCTTCATAAGTACTGGGACAAGTTCCTCTTCTCGTCTTCCATTGCCCCGGCGACCTAACGCTTCTCCCGTTCTCCCCATTACTTCTCAGCCAGTTGGAGAACGTTGCAGACTCTTACGTTCCATCAGATACATGGTCTATCTTCCTTTTGCTTTGGTGTGCCGTTGTCCTCGGCTGTCCTGCCGTACACAGAGAGTGTTGCTGGGAAGCTCCTTGATTTGATAAATCATTTATAACACGCCTGTACACAAGTGTTTCTAGGCACGACAAGTCAAGGGAGGGAAGACAGAGGGAGGACAAAACAAACATCTTACTAGGCCTTGTGTAATTCAGATCATGCAAGTGTGATACAAAAAGTGCAGGCAGGAGGGAGAGGGGAAGTGCCAGGGGGAGCCAAGGGGAAAGTGCAATCGCGGCAGCAATGTTATAAATAGGTGCAGCCAGGGCAGTGCGGCTCTGGGTAAGTGCAAGGAGGCAGGGGACTCTAGGGTTCCAGACACTGCCCTAAAGTATGTAGTAGGCTTGAAGGCAGTGCAGGGGCTACTAGTCAAGGGGGAACCTGATACCAATGAGACTCTGAGTGAAGCCAGGCAACCAGTCAGCGCAGCATACAGGTTGGTCAGCAGGGGAGAGAGAGAGAGAGAGAGAAAGCAGAAGTGAAAAGGAAGGTCTTGAGCTGCTTCCGGATCATCAGGTGGCCGGCTCAAGTTTGAGAGGGACAAGGATGCCATTACAGAGGGAGGAAAGTGCAAAGGAGAGATATCTACCCCACTCTCTGCCTGGAGAAGCGTCTGACCCTCAGAGAGTTGGAGGTGGCTGAGCTAAGGGCTGATTAAGGAAGGTGTTTAGGAAGAGAGAGTTGGATGTATTGCGGGTCCTGGCCCCAGAAAGCCTTGTTGATGATGTAGCGGGTCTTGAACTTGATCTTTGCAACCACAGGGAGCCAGTGGAGAGATTCCAGGGCTGCAGAGATATGGTGCCTGCGCTTAAGGCCAAGGACAAGTCTCGCAGGCCTGTTCTGGATTAGTTGTAGAAGGGGCGGAGAGTAGAGGAAGGCAGATTGAGATTGAGGCTGTTGCAGTAATCCAGCCTAGAGAGAACCAGGGCTCTGGAGACAGTGAGCTTATGGTGGAAAGTGAGGAAAGTGCAAATACCTCAGAGGAGGTGCAGCTGGTAGTGGGCCTTCTTGGCAAGACCCTTGATGTGAGGAGAGAAGGAGAGAGTGGGGTCAAAGATGACACTGAGGTTTTTAGCCTCACAGAAAGGCAAAGAAAGAGGGCCCAAGGAGGGTGGCCATTGTGAGAGAGGGAAAACAGAAGCATGGGTCCCAATGAGAAGGATCACATTCTTACTGGCATTAAGGCAGAGTTCCTCGGAGGTGCAACACTCCTGGTTTGTGGATAGACAGTCCGGAATGAACGAGAGAGGACAGGAGGCTGAGTGTCATATGCATAACACTGAACGTTACAGGAGAAGGTAGAGATAAGGTGGGCCAAAGGGGCGAAGTAGACATTGAAGAGCCAAGGTGAGAGGTTAGAGCCCTTGGGAACACCACATGTGGAGAGAGGTTTGGTGGAGAGAAAGGACCCAAGTTGCACCTCTGAGGGTCAGTCCAGGAGGAAGGAGGTCAACCGAGCCATGGCCTGATCCATGATGCCCAGGTTCTCACAGAGAAAATTGATCAGGATGGCATGATTGACCGTGTCAAAAGCAGAGAAAAGATCAAGGAGGATGAGGACCGAAGGAAGGCTAGAATCGAGATTAGTAAGCAGATCTTCACAGGTGTTCAGGAGAGCAGTTTCCATGCCTCTGGCCGCTCTGAAGCCAGACTGATGGTCATGGAGACAACCAACAGATTCAATGTGGAGAGTAAACTGGGAGATGGGCAGCTTTTCCAGGAGTTTGCCAGGAAAGGAGTGCTAGAGATCAGGCGATAGTTTGCCAGACAGGCTTTTTCAGGAGGGGTGCACAAGGGAGTGCTGGAGGAGAGAGGGGAAAGTTCCAGTGGAAAAAAGAGTGATTTCACAAATCAGCCAAGTCTGGAGTCAGCGTATCAATGTGGTCCTTGATGGTTCTGGAGGAGCAGGTAAGCACCTGCTTGGACTTCACTTTCATATATCGGACTTGTCTAGAAACCTTGTAAGTAGTGGTCGGAGACAAAGAGGAGAAAAGATGAGGAAAGGTAGAGACGGCCAGAGGGGGGTCAAGAGAGTTAGAGGGAGAGGAGGAGGAGAGAGAGGTTAGGATGTCCTGAGTTTTAGTAGTGAAGTGAGAAGCCACAGCCATACAGAGGGCATGGGAAGGAACAGGAAAGGTGGAGACTGCAGAAGGATTGGCCAGCTCCTTGCAGATTTTATAGAGTTTAGCCGTGTTGCTAGAGGTTTGCAGAGACGTGGGCTAGGATGTGGCTTCGATGACGCTTTCATAGATCAAACTTCCCAATACCTCTGGTGTTCTCTGTGTTCGTTGGTCTTCTATTCTCGACTTTTGTTATGCCGCATTTGGGATTCATCGTTCGGAAGCTCCTCACGCATCCATTTGCCTTCACGGATGGTCTCGGCATGTTCTGCTGGGCACCATGCCCACCATGGTCAGGATGTGGTCTCAGCATGTTCTGCTGGGCGCACTGCCCACCATGGTCGGGACGTGGTCTCGGCACCAACTGCTGCAGGACTCTGCTTTACTGCCTTAGTGCGGTTCTCCCATTGAAGGAAACGTCGGGCTCCCAGCATCTCACTTTGGCCTTCAGCCGCTCTTTGAAAGTCACCGGCTCTGTGACTACTGTCGGGGGGAAATTCTGCCGGGGTCGGCCGGGCCGTCCGCAGACCTCCGGGCAGGGAGGCCCCAACTCCTCCCGTATATCCCAGATGAGATAGAGTATGAGACACACACAAGGAGCAAGGTGACTCTGCTGTTTATTTATACAAAACGGCAGGGATGGGTCAAGGAGCGTACGCGTTCGTCCTGACACACACACAATCGTGGGGCTCGCAGGCCCTTTTTACTGCATTATGACGCGCTACTTGCGTCACTTCAGAAAGTTAACAAAAAACCTATCGCCACTCTTAATTGGTTGCTCGAGTGGTAGGGTTAGTATAGTACACATATAGAGAATGATATTAGTGGACAAGGTGTAGTCAGGTGGTATATCTGGGTTGTCCCTACAATTAGATACATAAGAATTGTTACATGAAGACTCCTGAGGATTGGCTAATATTACTGACGTCTGAGATAAGAGCCCCATGTTCTGATTGGTGCACCCGTGAGCTTCCCAGCCTGGGACCACCGTTGTTCCCAGCTCTCGGTGTACCTGTGATTGCAACAATGTTTCAATATGGGTACGTGCAGACAATGTGAGGATTTATTCATAGGTGGAAGGCTGACCGCTCCCACTGTAGCAGATGTCCATTGAGCCTTTCAAGTGTATCGGCCTGTGTCTCGTAGCGAGGGACCCAGACGCCTTTTTTCTCCTGGGCTTTGGCATCTCGTCAGGTTCGGCTTGGTCACGTGGGGAGGGACCGTGAAAGAGGCAGAATTCTGCACAATTAATATTGCTTTTTCTACTGCGCGTCTGGTTTAATTTGCCGGCGTGACTTTATCGTTGGGGCGCGGAGTGCGAGGTTGCAACATCGTGCCTTTGATGATTTGTTCTTGGAATGTGAGTTTGCAACATTACGGCCTTGGCTGGTTGCTCCACCGGGCTCTTTCTGCAGGATCAGCAACCTGACTCGTGCTTTGTTAATGTCCACGGGAGCTCTTGGTTGAGGCCTACTTGGGCCTGGTGCATAATTAGTCCGTTTGGTGCATAGGTGCTTTTAGGTTATAATAGCATATATTTCCATGACCAGTATCGTGTTTCCATTATACCTCTATGGTGGTAATGGGTTTCAAGAGAAGCGTGAGCAAGCGTTATAGATGAGTTCATGATGCGTCTTGCGTTTCTGCATTCTGAAAGCCTATGTAAAAATAATAAAGATGCACGTCCGTGAATATGCCTGTCGCCTACGTCAGAGCACTGAGTATGTTCTTCGTGTAGATTGGTGTGGAAATGTTCAGTGTGTATACTTGTACAGAAGTGCTTCCCGTTGTCTAGGTCGTCATGGCATCTCTAACGACGTGTGGATTTTAGTCTAGCTGATCCGAACCGCAGGTGTCGGCATGGCCAGTGCGGGCTGTTGGGCAGGCAGATGGACACATCCGTATGTTCCTGTACCAGGGTACCTGATCGTCTGGTAAATGGACAAACTCTTCTCGCGGCGGGTGTCTGGGCC
Source organism: Ambystoma mexicanum (assembly GCF_040938575.1). NCBI lineage: Eukaryota > Metazoa > Chordata > Amphibia > Caudata > Ambystomatidae > Ambystoma > Ambystoma mexicanum. Next base: position 1,177,162,887 of record NC_090935.1, on the reverse strand, counting down.
GTGATCCTCTAGGCCAAGCGCGAGAGGTGAAGGACGGGAGCCTGGTCTTCCATTCTCCCACTTCAGTCCCCCCTCTGGTCGACTTGTCGACCACAAACATATCCTTCTCGTTATCTCCTCTTACCCTCCATATCTTAGTTATCCCTCCGAGAGTTCCATAATGGTTTACATGATCTTCAAATGACCAATACATATATTCACATGTTCCTCCAGGAGTACAGTATACCCATCTTCCTATGTAGCTCCTGGGGTTCCTTGGGTTCTCGATCTTCACTGATGGTGGGTCTAGATGGTTGGTGATGATTTGGGTGCGCAACTTCTCCCTCTCTTGTATTATCACCCCTGTATGCTGGCCGTCATCTGCTGGCATCAAGGGGTGCATTCCCACCATTTCCAGCAACTCGTCAGTCGTGCGTGCCTTCCGGGCCTTCCAAAATCTAATTATGATCAGAGTAGCTCCAGCCAAAATAGTACACCCCACTATTATTTTCAGTCCATCTGACAGCCATGATGGCATCCATGACCATAATAGTGAAAACCAGCTCTTATCCTTGTCTACACCGTTACTTTCATCCATCATTTTGGAGTGCATCTGGGCCAATTGTGAGACTGCTTCTGTCAGTGTACCATTGTCAGCATCGTTGGCAGGTATGAACGTGCAGCAAGATTGTCCTATTTTTGCACAAACTCCTCCTTCCATTGCTGTGAGAAGGTCCAATACATATCTGTTCTGGAGTGCTACCATCCTTACAGCTCGCAGCTCCTCTTTAATTGCGTTGAACCCATTTACTGTTGAATTGATGGTCATCATTAGTTCCCATCTGGTTATTTGGAGCCATTTTGCGTTTGCGTATGCCTGCAGTCCCGGATGTATTATTGAGGAGAAGAACATTGCTGCTCTGCTGAATAGTCTGTGTTCTGGCGGTATTGATGTTAGTTCCGTTTCCGACCTTCCCCACAGGTAATTTCCTGTCAGTGGCTCTCCTTGTCGTTTTCTCCTATTTAGGACAGTATCCTCGCTGTTGGTCTTGTTCTCTTGCTCCTTCTGAAGTGGTGCAGATCTCTTTCTTCTCTTATCCCCTTCATCCATTTTAGGAAATTTCGCCACATTGACATGCTTCTTAGGTACCACTAGTGATGGTACATTGACGTGTACCATTGTGCACACACCATTCCACAGGGGAGGCAGTGTATGATATGCCTTTTCTCCACAGGCCCAATAATGGTCCATTATTACTGCTGTTCCCGCTCCCCCCTCAGGTAACTCCATCACGCTTGCACAATTGGTGTTATATCCTACGTCCACCTCTCCTTTATGCTGGTAGCATACTTTGGGCGCAGTCAATGGTAGTATTGTTATGGGGTCTTCATCTTCTTCTACCCACGTGAGCATTGGTACATACTTGATCCACGTCGTCCAACATCGATGATTGTGTGTCTCGATGGTTGAGATAGTTTCTTTTGTTACCATGTTGCTGCCAATTACTCCTATCTCCCAGCTTTTGTCCAGATACACTTTTCCTGTTATCGTCAGTAGCGGCCTCTCCCAGCATCCTTGTTTACCCGGAACTTCAGTGGCGTACCAATCACATGGTAGATACTGCAGTGTTACCTTCTTTGTTTCTCCTTTTGCAGGGCCACTTGTTATGTATTTGAATGCTTCAGCATGTAAACTGGTCTTGTGATAACTCAGATAGGTCTTGAGGAAGTTGTTTTCATATGGGTATGAGTCTCGTGTTTTCCATGTCATGTGCACTACTGTTCCTTGAAATCTTCCTTTCGTTTGGAACAGGGCCAAATATATTATGCACTGTGCTGTCTTTTCATCTATTTCAGTGGCAACAAATGTTCGTGAAGCGCTCATGGCGTATGGTATTAATGAGCAAACGTAACAGCTATCCTCAGTTGTCTGCTTACCAATGCGGGTCATGTGCTGGTACCATATGTTGTTTGTGACGTGTGCTGAATCTTGTACATAATTATCAATACCTTTATTGTCTGAGTATGTGCTGCGTTTAACTCTATTTTGCTTGGGTGCAATGTTACTATTACCACCTGACGTAACACCTGTTGCAGCAGGGAACGGGGGTATATTAGGTTTGGGTGCAGCAATAAAATTGATAGCATAGCTGTACTGCCAGACAGAGGCAGCCAAGAACCCGGTGATCATAAAAATCCCTATTATTTTTATTACATATGCTAATCTCACCGGCATTTTGCTCTTACCTTGCTGCAGTCCTGGCAGCGTATTCTTGTGACGTTAAAGTTGCCCGCCTAAAAATTCTCAAAAGTGCTCGTTATTAAATGTTAGTTTTGTTTCCTTTAAGCTCTCCCTATCAAGTAGTCATTCAGTGCCCAGGTGAAGAGCTGCTCCCACGCTACTCTAAGTGATCGGTCTCTTAGGACCGGCAAGTATGGGCGGAGGTGGGGCATGTGATTTTCTATGGCCAGGAGGAAGGCTGTGTAGTAGACACGTACCCTTCTCCTTTTTAAGTATGTTGGCCTTTTTATTTCGTATACAAATTGGTGTGACAATTCTTCTGGGTAGTTATCGTCTGGCAGCACCATCTACGCCTGCACACTGAACTTGTTAATTAGCTTTCTTAACAATACAATATTACGCAGTTCCTGTATGTGCGAGAGAAAAAAGAGAACATTCACGTGTTTACATGTGTATTGGTGCAAGCAATGTCCTTCAGTTTTAGTTACAAGTGTACTTAGCAGTCAATGGGGGGGGGGTTTTGCTCAGATGGCGGAAGTATTTTTACTCTTTGAGCGTGTGACCATAGGGTGGGCAGTATGGGGATCACCCCTTTCTTCGTCAGTTATCGTCTCCGAGGGAACAATTGGGTCGTTGTCTGTGATGAAACTTTCTTCCGCTGACGGGGATGTTGTTACTGTCCTTCCAATGGACCTGTCGTTGGCGCTGGGGCGGGTCTGCAGTTTGTAGATCTTTACGTCATGTAGGTGGTTCCAGGCACGCTTATCCTTTAGTTTTACTGCTCTTGTTGATACGTCCTCCACCAGATGGGGGCCAGTGAACCTCTTCTCGTTCCACTTTCTATTGAAATTGCGAAGTAGTACGTGGTCACCTTTGGCAAGTTTGCACGAGTTCTCCTTTCCCAATTCTGTACTTTCGTCTTTTTCTTGATTGCTGGTAGACCCGCCCCGTGTGCGCTCGAGCTGTTGAGACACAAACACGACACTAGTAATCAAAGAAGACACATATTGATACATTTCATCACCTAACACACTCGCTGAACTTTCGTGGTCGGTGAATGCCCTTGACGTTGGTGTTAGGGGAAGGCGCATTTGACGTCCAGTAACCACTTCGTGAGGGGTGAGGTGGTGGTCGGACCCTGGCCTATTTCTAAGTTCAAACAATGCTAACGGAAGGCAATACAACCAACTTTTCTTTGTTGTTTGTTGTATTTTAGCAATTGCCTCCTTCAATAAGCCATTCAGGCGTTCACATACACCATTAGCCTGTGGGTGGTATGCACATGCAAATTTGTGTTTAATGTTCAGCAGGGATGTGATATGCTGGAACATTTCGTTTTGCGAAATGTGGGCCGTTGTCTGATCTTAACACCTCGCACACTCCCCACCTGGGGAAGACCTCCCTTACTATGAATTTGGCTGCTCTAAACGCATCAGGGTGTGAACAGGGCCCTGCTTCAATCCACCTAGAAAATGGGCATACTACTACAATCATATACCTATTACCTTGACATATGTTGATCAAATCAACATAGTCAATGTGAAGGTGCCGAAAAGGTCCTTCTGGCCGGGGTATGGTACCTCTTATCACTTTTAAAGTATGACCGGCCGTAAACTGTTGACATGTGAGGCAATTGCTGATAAAATTTGACACATGAGAGGTTAACTCGGGACAAAACCAATCTTCTCTAATTCGTTCTGCGATTATTTCCTTGCCTGTATGGGCAGGGTGATGTAAATGGCTCAGGGCGGTATTTAACAGTGCCAACGGTATTACAACTTTCCCAGTGCCACCCTGGCGCCATAGTGCGTCGGTTGGTGACATTGTGCATCCTCTTTTCACCCATACTTCTTTTTCGGCCATTGGTGCAGCCGCTTGTAGCTCCATAATCTGTGTGGCTGGGAGATGGGTGTACCCTTCTCTTATTAACATCTCCCTAGCTATTCCCCTCCCTCTCCCTCTCTGTGAGTCTGTGGGGTTCCATATCTCACCAAAATATGCAGCATATTTCGCATGTGCGTCTGCTGCTGCATTTCCTTTTGAGACGTAGTCTTCTCCATTGGTGTGTGCGGTGCATTTTACTAGGGCTAGTTCTTGGGGGTCGTTTATTACTTCAATTAGTTCAGCCAACAAGAGGGCATGTTGTACTGGAGTGCCATCAGCTCTCCTAAACCCTCTTCTTCTCCATTTTGATAGCCCTGAGTGGACAGTGGATGTAACATATGCACTGTCGGAATATATAGTTACTCTTTTATTAAAACTTTCCTTTAATGCCAATATTAGTGCAACTAGTTCCGCGGCTTGAGCAGAGTAATGCTGTGGTAATTGTACACACTTCATAGCCACACACACCGGCGCCTCCATCATTTTTACTACTGCTGCCCCAGTCCTTCGTATCCCATCTCCTTGATCAATAGTTGATGACCCATCAATAAACAAAAGCTCACCTCCCTCTAGTGTGTTTTCTTCAACTTTCCTAGTACATGAGTACATTTCAGTTATTTGGGTGCAGTCGTGGGCGTAATCTCCCTCTTCAATTACTTCTGCTAGGAACCTTGCAGGGTTAACCGTGCTACATCTAACAATTGCTAGTTCAGCTTTAGACAAAATAATCTCATAACCTGATGCCCTCTGTGTCGTTAGTGTGGACTTAGGTTTATTCAATATCGCAAATAGTGCATGTTCCACAAATAGTGTAGTTGGACACCCCATAGTTATTGCTGATGCTTTTTCTACTGCAAAAGCAGCTGCAGCAAGACCTTGTTCACAAGGGAAGTGGCCTAACATTATAGGATCTAAGTGACCGCTGTAAAATGCTACTGGTTTATAGCCCATGCTAGTTTTTTGGGCCAACACTGCTTTCATCACTGCTGAGTCGCAATGTGAAAATATAAAAAAGCGCCGCTCATAGTCTGGGGATGCCAGTACTGGAGCAGTTGATATCGCGTCTTTCAATTTGTCAAATGCCTCCCTCATTTCCATAGTCCACCCCAACTTTTTCTCCCCTTTATTTGCTTCCTTCAAACCCTCAAGCAGTGGTCCTATGTATGAGCTGTAATCAAATACCCATGCTCTACAGTAGTTGCACAGCCCCAGAAATTGCTGCAGTTCTCTCACAGTCTGTGGCACGGGAGTGCTTGAGATGGCCTGTGCTCTCTGTGGTGCAATCCTTCTTCCATGCTGGGATATCAGTTGGCCAATGTAAAGTACCTGTTCCTGACAGTATTGTATCTTTTCCATGTCTACCTTGTACCCCTTTTCAGCCAGTATCGTCAACATTTTTAAGGAGTCCTCTCTACATTTACTTTCGTTTGTACTGCAAATTATTATGTCATCCACATACTGTAACACTGTGCTTTCCACCTCAACGTTACCCAAATCCATCTGTATTACTCTATTGAAAATTGAGGGTGATTCACAATACCCCTGTGGTAATCTGGTATGTTTCCACTTTGTATTTCGGTAAGTGAAGCTTGTCAAATCTTGTGAGTCTGGGTGTAATGGTATTGAGAAAAAAGCATTTTTAAGGTCAATCACTGTAAATCGTGATGCCTCTGCTGGAATGCCACACAATATTGTGGCCGGGTTTGCTGTTACTGGATACTCTGCTTCTACTATGTTGTTCAAGGGTCTGAGGTCCTGTATGAAGCGCCAAGACCCCCCTTTAGCCTTGCGCACCGGGTACACAGCTGTGTTACATGGTGATTCTGAGGGGACCAATATGCCATTGTTTATAAGGGCCGTTATGGTTTCATATATGCCCTCATCTGCCTCTTTTGACAATGGGTACTGTTTCACTCTTGGTAGTATGGCACCTTTTTTCAATTTTATCCTTACACCCCCTATGCTTTTTATACATCCCACGTCATAAGGGCTAACAGTCCATAATGATTTGGGCACCTTTGACATATCTTCCTTAAAAAATGGGACTGGGGTGCCTGCGGGTGCCTCAAGTGCCATTGCAATTTTCTGTGCTACTTGTTTGTGAGCCACTCTTAGCCATATTTCTACACTCATCATGAACACCATTTCACCTTCCTCCTTTTCTTCTGAAAACAGCTCTTCATCTGACACCTGGGTCAGCCTACATCCTTCTGCTAGTGCTATCACTGCCCTCCATGCTCTCCCTTCTTTATCTTGGGCGTGCACAGCAACATAATCAGCTGTTGCAATAATGCTCTCAATGTCCATTACAAACACCTTCCCTTCCAGTTCATTAACTGGTGTTTCTGGTCGGAACAGATAGGCTGCTGGCCTCCTCCATATTTTCCCTTCTATCCCTGGCATCCATGCAAATGCCATGTCTGTGCCATACTGAAATAGCTCGCCATCTACTGGCTCCGCCCTAATCGCTATCTGTCCACAGTATGCTTGCAAAATCTGTCGTGCTGCGAGCATGTTAATCCCTGGAGTAGAGCAAATTATGCCATCCTCTGTAAAGGAGATCGTCATATTCAACCTGTTCATTATGTCTCTCCCCAGTATATTTACTGGTGAGGCACTATAATACAAAAGTGGGACTGACAGATCATAATCTCCAATAGATAAGGGAACGTTATCAGTAAATGGAACCAACCCTTTAGCCCCAGAAAATCCTTGGGTGTTCATGGCTTCGCCTGACATCTTAAATTTACCTTCCCTTATGCAAGACCGGGTTGCCCCGGTGTCAACAAGGAATGATAATTTTTTGTCACCTATCGTTACCTCTATGCGTGGTTCCTCCGCACTATTAGGTGTTACTGACAGGATGGGACACACCAAGGCCGTCTGTGGGCTGACCTATTGGGGGTACAATGATTGGCCGTTCCCTGTGTAAGGGATGTGTCCCAACACCGTCACCCCACCCAATTGTGTTTGTTGAGTTTGGGGTGGTGGTTGTATTAACGCCACTTGTTGTTGTGGCGGCGTCAGTTGCTGTGTTATTTGTTGTTGTGGCAGTGAATAGGTTTGTGGCTGTCGTGTTTGTTGTTGTTGGTCACTCCCTTGTTGTGACATCTGCTGTTGTTGTATGCCCTGCTGTTCTTGTGAGGTCCTAGGTTGTGTTTGTTCATTCCATGCTGGTGTTCCTGGCCTGACCCTACATGTACGTGACATGTGTCCTAATAGTCCGCAGCTCCAACACACGGGTGGTTCCCTGCTTTGCCATGGGAAGCTCCCTGTGTTGTCCTGGTATACGGGTTGCCCTGTGGGGTAGTCATTTCTAAGTCCCCCAGCCTGTTGTTGGGTATTATATCCATATCCTCTCCCCCTCATAAACCCTCCTCTCCCTCTGTTATAACTATAATACCCAGTTCCTTGCATTGGGTACCCTCCTCCCATGTTTGGTGCGTGTAATTGCAGAGGCGGCACTTGCTGTATTACACCTTGTGGAGGCGCTATTTGAGCGGGATCTTGTGCAGCCACTACTTGCGTTGGGCTTTGGGCCATTGGTGTGGGCGTAGTTATTAGTGCCCCTTCCATTGTGTATTTAGTAAGTTTTTTCTGTACTAATTTGGCCTCTTCTGTTTTCCTGTCCTCCTCCTTTTGTTTCATTTTTCCTTGCCATGTCCTGCAGTGATGTACTATAGTCAGTTGTATTTCTGGCCATGGTTTTGCTTCCATCCCCACTACTTTCTTTAGTTGTTTCTGAACTCCTTCTGGGAGCCCTTGTACTAGTATATGATAAAATATGGCTGGTGTTTTGTCCCATTGTTCTCTAGTTTCCATGCGCCACTTCTCTTGAATATCCTGGATATAATCAACAGGATCCTCATTTTCACCCATCTTACGGGAAGTAATGGCTCCTATGTCTGATGTGTCTGGGTACTGCACTCTCAGTGCCTGCCATAGCGCATGTCTGCAGTTTGCAAATGGTGCCCCATCATGCGATGTGTTCGTTATTGTTACCCCATGGAATCCCGCTCTTTTCCAAATGTCATCCGCTCTATCCCCTAATATTGATATTAACAGGCCCTTCACATCTCCTACTGCTAGTTTCTGTCCTGCGGTGTGTTTTTCCATTTCATATATCCACTTACCCGCACCTCCACTTAGTGATGGGAGCCTACATTTTATATTTTCCTTATCCGTATGTTTCCAAGGTACATACTGTGGTCTAACCCCTCCTCTCTCCAGCAGTGGCATTAAATTCTGTCTTGTGTCACCCTTTACGCTCCATAATATTGAGTCTTCACACCCCTCTTCTTCCCCCGTTTCTTTTACTACTTCAAATTCTTCCTTACTACCTCTGCTCCTACCTCCCTCTTCTTCCTTTCCCCTTTTTTCATCATTTCCTGTGTTCAATATGGGTATGTTTATTTGTCTGTCTTGCCTGCGACTAGGGAGGTCCCTAAGCCGACATGCATAAGGTGTAAGTTCATTCATGAAGGGCGCGAGCTTTATTCTGTGCAGAGAGCGTGCGGTGGTTGAACATGTAGGGTGTGACGTGGGAGGGCGTGATGGGGATGGGGATGTGGGTGGCGTGGTTTCATTGGTTTGTGTTTCCCCTATTCTTTTCACTTCCTCCTTACTTCTCTCCAGCTCCTCCCATCTTCTACTCATCCAGGGCGAATCTATGTTTGTTCTAGTGAGGTATAGTTTATCTAAGCTTTCCCTTTCACTCTTTCTTCCATCCTTCTCCACTCCTCCTTCCTCCTCACTGCAAAAATCATTCATAAATGGCACCCCCCACTCTGCCTTTTTTCCTTTTATTGTTACTGTTTTTAAATCTATTAGGTCTCTTTCTCCCCTTTCATTGTTACCAACTGTTCCCCCTAGTGCTGATGTTGTTGCTACCTCCCTACTTTTATATACATCTCCCCATCTTTCACTCTCCCTACTCCTCCCTTCTCTTCCTCCTTCATTTCTCTCCTCCATTTCCCTACTATTTTCCTCCCTTTTCCTTTTCAATTCCTCCATTACTTCGTTGCTCATCTGTTCCAATATCCTTTCATCCTCTTTCTTCCTTTCCCATTTCACCCTTTCTCTTTCTACTATACTCTCTATTACCTTCCCCTCTTCATATTTCTTAGCTGTCTCGGATATTATCCTCCTCCTCCATATTTCCATTTCCTTCTCCTTTTCTTCTTCTTCCTTCTTCTTCTCTCTCAGCACTACTCTTGATACCCTATCTGCTGCTGCTTTTACCCTTTCAGCTTCTCTCTTTTGCTCATCACTCCGTTCCCTTAATTTTTCCAATTCGTCCTTACCTTCTTTCCTTTTCCTCACTCTCTCTCTTTCCTCCCGCTCAAGTTGTTTGATCAGTTCATTCTGCTCATCCCTTAGTTTTGCTAATCTTTCCTCCAAAATCTCTTCCTTCTGCCGTAGTAGCTCCTCTCCCCTCATTTCACTCTCTCTTGCACTATCCTCGTTTGTTCTCTTTACCGCCTCCCTTTCTTCTCCAGTTAGTGAGCCTCGTAATTTCAATAATATCTGTGCAGCTACCCACTCATCGTTTCCTATCTCTACAGTCTGCTCTTCTCTAATCCTCCCTTCCCCCATTGGTATCTTCCCATGAGCCACATATGGTGGAGGGCTGTATGCCGGGTTTGAGTATCCTTCAGCCGCCCTGAACTGTCCTTCTATTTCTCCTAATTCTCTTAAAGGGTACAACCCTCCTCCCTCCGTTTTCACTCCCGGTGTTATGGGTATCTCATTGCTCGGTTCCTTTTTTATGTCGTCTGATTTATCAATCTTTTCTCCTCCCTGTCTTTCGTTCCCCGTATTCTTTGTGCTTTCGCACTCCTTTTCCATATCCGTTCCTTCCTTCTTAATCTCCTTTTCTTCCGGTGTTTCCCCCATAGTGAACATTCCATTTGGTCCTGGTCGAGACCCCTGGAACATCCTCCATAAGTTAAACACCTCCACATGGCTTGCCAACTTCCTCCCCTTGTATGTATTGTGCAGATGGTTTAGTAGTGAATGTTGGGCATATGGATCGAAACTACAATTAGGCGGCCATGGTGTTAACATTTTGTTGTCTGTCCCCTGGGTCCACTCTATGCTGTACTTAATTAACTTCTCCCTATGTGGTGGCAGTGTGGTGCATATGTGTTGTAGTGGGGTAGTGAGGGTGCTCCCCCACCCTCCCGACCCTCTCCCGTATGACATAGTTGCACTCCCCTTGTTACCCTTCCCCTTACTAGCAGTTTACAATATACAACCTTGTATTGCTTACCTCGCCCCGCAAGTGTGGGGACTTACGACAATCCTTTGACAAATTATGCAATAATAATAAATATGATGTTATATTATATTCCTTCCCCTACGGCCCCCTGCGGCCGAAGCGCACGCAGCCCCCTGCGGCTGCGTACCCCTTACGACGATCTTATACAGTCGTCCTGTTTCTCCGTTCTCCTCCCCCTTTTACACTTGCCGTGGCCGGCGTTCTCCGTGCGCAGCCACGCCCCTTTCCCCTTCTCCTCTTTCGATCCACTGGTTTATAGTTTATCTCCGTATCAGCTCCTTTATCATGTTCCTCTTCCCCACCACTCTCAAACCCAAAGTTCCTTGTGCTCGCGATATCCTATTAAATCCCTACTGGTGACATCACCGATTTCTTCGAGCTACTGGTACATTCTTGTTATGTTCTTTAAGTTCAAAATACACTTGCAATCTACCCCGCTAACCCTACAGCTGTCTTCCTGTCTCTCCTGGAACAAGGTAATCTCATCAATAATATAACCGGACTGCGCACACTGCGTCGCCTCGCGTGTGATACGCCCCTCAACAGGAGGGCTTAACCAGCCAATTATCTTCCATTTTGGGCAACTATGTAACTAGCTACCGCCCACAGGGAAACGTCATCTACCTATCGAGTTTCTTGCTCGAACAATAGGGAACCTCATCTACTCATTGATCAATAAATGTCAAATCGTAGGAAACCACACACACCCACCCTCACACGTAGTCGCGACTTAGGCCAATCAGTGTCTTACGAGCGGCCGCATGTGATGTTTTCGTGCTCCGCCCCCCTCTTCCTCGTGACGTAGCCGATTGCTCTCGCACTCGTTTCGCTACCATTCATTCCATTAGCAACACTAAGTTGTTAAACCTTCGCCGCGCATCTGTACAACACCTCCCTCCTCCCTTATTTACTTCCTCCCCCTCCCTCACAATTTCGCATTGCTTGTTGTGCGTGTCATGCTCACCAAGTTCTCTCGATGCAGGGCCGCTCGACTGCGTGCACCCCTCCAAGCGGCTCGCCACCTCCCCTCGTCTGGACCACGTCTGGACACTCGCCGACCGCGGGCGGGATACTTCTCAACCGGCTCCCGAGGGCCAATATCCGGATTGCGCTGTCCGGTCCTCTCGCAGCTCCGCGATGGTCCTGTAGTCCTCAGAAGGGGGCAACGGCAGAGGGGGCCGCGCCGCCGGGCCTCCTCGCAACGGGAGTGCCTGGAAAAATTAAAAATAAAAGTCGATCTTAAACAGATCTCAGCAGTGCCTCCAACTTGTCGGGGGGAAATTCTGCCGGGGTCGGCCGGGCCGTCCGCAGACCTCCGGGCAGGGAGGCCCCAACTCCTCCCGTATATCCCAGATGAGATAGAGTATGAGACACACACAAGGAGCAAGGTGACTCTGCTGTTTATTTATACAAAACGGCAGGGATGGGTCAAGGAGCGTACGCGTTCGTCCTGACACACACACAATCGTGGGGCTCGCAGGCCCTTTTTACTGCATTATGACGCGCTACTTGCGTCACTTCAGAAAGTTAACAAAAAACCTATCGCCACTCTTAATTGGTTGCTCGAGTGGTAGGGTTAGTATAGTACACATATAGAGAATGATATTAGTGGACAAGGTGTAGTCAGGTGGTATATCTGGGTTGTCCCTACAATTAGATACATAAGAATTGTTACATGAAGACTCCTGAGGATTGGCTAATATTACTGACGTCTGAGATAAGAGCCCCATGTTCTGATTGGTGCACCCGTGAGCTTCCCAGCCTGGGACCACCGTTGTTCCCAGCTCTCGGTGTACCTGTGATTGCAACAATGTTTCAATATGGGTACGTGCAGACAATGTGAGGATTTATTCATAGGTGGAAGGCTGACCGCTCCCACTGTAGCAGATGTCCATTGAGCCTTTCAAGTGTATCGGCCTGTGTCTCGTAGCGAGGGACCCAGACGCCTTTTTTCTCCTGGGCTTTGGCATCTCGTCAGGTTCGGCTTGGTCACGTGGGGAGGGACCGTGAAAGAGGCAGAATTCTGCACAATTAATATTGCTTTTTCTACTGCGCGTCTGGTTTAATTTGCCGGCGTGACTTTATCGTTGGGGCGCGGAGTGCGAGGTTGCAACATCGTGCCTTTGATGATTTGTTCTTGGAATGTGAGTTTGCAACATTACGGCCTTGGCTGGTTGCTCCACCGGGCTCTTTCTGCAGGATCAGCAACCTGACTCGTGCTTTGTTAATGTCCACGGGAGCTCTTGGTTGAGGCCTACTTGGGCCTGGTGCATAATTAGTCCGTTTGGTGCATAGGTGCTTTTAGGTTATAATAGCATATATTTCCATGACCAGTATCGTGTTTCCATTATACCTCTATGGTGGTAATGGGTTTCAAGAGAAGCGTGAGCAAGCGTTATAGATGAGTTCATGATGCGTCTTGCGTTTCTGCATTCTGAAAGCCTATGTAAAAATAATAAAGATGCACGTCCGTGAATATGCCTGTCGCCTACGTCAGAGCACTGAGTATGTTCTTCGTGTAGATTGGTGTGGAAATGTTCAGTGTGTATACTTGTACAGAAGTGCTTCCCGTTGTCTAGGTCGTCATGGCATCTCTAACGACGTGTGGATTTTAGTCTAGCTGATCCGAACCGCAGGTGTCGGCATGGCCAGTGCGGGCTGTTGGGCAGGCAGATGGACACATCCGTATGTTCCTGTACCAGGGTACCTGATCGTCTGGTAAATGGACAAACTCTTCTCGCGGCGGGTGTCTGGGCCGTGATCCTCTAGGCCAAGCGCGAGAGGTGAAGGACGGGAGCCTGGTCTTCCATTCTCCCACTTCACTACTCTTTGGTCTACCTCGTCCAAGCGTGCTCACATCAGGGGGCTTCCCTGGCATAGGATACTCTCTCCTTTTCCAGCATCCTCCACTAATCACAGTTAAGTATGTGTTTTCTCTTAAAGAGATATTCTCATTTCCCTCTTCAGGCTGGTATGTTCCAACATTACCTTTAGCCAAACAGGTATATGGCACATCAGTCTTTGTAGATATTAGTCAGATGTATGCTACTAGTCTGCGGAGCTTAGGGAATTCCTCACAGGAACGGGAGCCTTGTCCCCTAAGGGGAGTCTTTCCCAGTGAGGTGCCATTTGCACAGACCGCTAGGTAGGCTCTTGTGTCGCAGGCTCACCTCCCTGGCCTCAAAGAGGGAGAGTTCCTCTTGGGGAGAAGGGATGGGAATCAGTTCCTCTGATTCATCACAGTATGCATGCATGTATTGGGTGTTATATAGAAACAACAAAGCTGACAAGCAATGTAGCATTGTACAACTAGAGAGTACTGTCCTAGACTATAATACTGTGGCTTCCTTCAGAATAGAACATTAGGGTTGTAGTTTGATGGTGTGAATTTGGGGAGTTGGAATACAGAGGCAAGGGGAATGGTTTAGCAAGGTGAAAGTGACCCAGTGTGTTTCAGTCAGCGAGTGTTTTCGGACAATTGGTTTGTCTGGTAGAAATGTTGTTCCCTTTGTTGCTGCAGCCCAAGGTAAAATGCCTTTGACTTTAATATTAACTCAGAGGACTGAAATCTAAAATGTGAAATGTGATTTTAAGTAACGTAAGGGACACATCCATCCTCTTTTCAGGGCACAGCTACAAAGAGAATGGCCTTGTTTGCGTCCGAATTCTTGAGGCTGGGTCGTCCACTGTATGCAAAATAGCTGCAATTCAGCAACCAGCGACACACCAAACATAGATCAGCAGTATTGGATGCATGTATGTGTTTGATGTTGCATGTTTTAGCAACGGAATAACATCAAATAATGTGGCGTTTTGTTAGCGCAAATACTACAGGGTGCATGTTTCTATCTCAAGAAGAGTTTTTGGCATTTCTTCTACATTCTCATTTAATGGAGGACAGTGACGAGGAAGACAGGGAACGGACAGTGCCCTAATTGGTTACCAGTAGTTCTCATTACTTAGCGTTCTTTTATCCGTGTTTACAGTTTTTGATGCCTACCCTCGAATGGGCATTTTGGGCCCACCTTAGTGAGGTCATTGTGAACACACAGCAACTCTGATTTTTTACCTATAATGATCCATAAGGATGTCGGGGGATTGACGGGCAGGAGTTTTAAATATACAGACCGTAAGTTTATTCAATTGTTTGATGTGATGGGTATGAATTAGGACTTGAGAAATCCATAAAAGCAGTATGTCACTGTCCTGCTACTGAGCAGCGATCGAACTCTTGTAGATAAAAAGAATTCTACAAGTATACACAATTGACGGGTTCACTCTGCACATACCATTGTTGCTGCACCTATCCCTCCGTTCAGAATTGCATTTTGAAATTGGTTCTGCTATTTTGTAGCTTCCATTCATTGAAATGGAACGTTACAACAACTGCTCAAATGAGGCCAAAAAACTCATCACAATCACTCAATGAGACTTCACACACTGATGCCCCAGTTTAGGATATTCTGGTAAACTCCCTCGCTAGGTTAATAACTCTCCCCAGATGTCTGCGTTCAGCCTACAGGGCGAGGGTTAGAATTGCCACATGGCCGGCTCACCATTTCATCCATCTGAGGTTGATACACTGAGCACCCTCAAGTTGAATAAACAATAACACCCATTATTACAGTGCTTAGAAGTGGAAGGGAACTGACATGAATCAAAAGCGCTTGTACGCTTGTGTACAGGCGTGTTATAAATGACATATCATATCATATATGAAAACAATGTATTCTTTTTAATTGCTCCTGGGTTCTTAGACCTTGAGTGTTTCTTTCCTTTGCCATTCAGGTATTCCACAAATGTGTCCATGTAGAAAGGATGATCAATAAATAGCTGCTCCAGATTAGAAGAGCCCCCAATGTTTGGGAAATTGGTTACGGTGCTCCTAAGGTTATTTCTTTGTGATGCCAATAGGGATCTCCATTAACAGAGAATATTATTCTATGACATCAGTGCATTTTATAGCATGATAAGTGTACCACCTGTTTCTGAGAAGGTTAATGATGTCAACTATGAGACAACAGCAAACTATGCCTTGTGAGTAACAGTTAAGTGCCCTTTGTCATACTTTGCCAGGAAACCTCTCACAAGAGAAAATAAAAGTGAAAAGTTCAGTGTCCATACAATTGTTTCCATTTCTGCACTTAATGTGGGAGGGAAGGCTCAGACCAACAGGACTGAGTCACTCCGACTAGGCTTTACACTGTGTGTTCTCAGAATGATGATGACATTTAATTGATGCAATTTTCATGAAGCAGCAAGTGATGTACACCATACATTCTATAGGGAATGTCCAAAACAATGTGTTTCTATCCAGGCTTCTTGACTGGCATGCCATTAGATTTCCTCTTGAGGAGCTTGGGACAAACCCCGATTAGTAAAGGTGAGGTGGGAGGTAGAATTCAATAATTGGGCGCGTGGGAACAGAATTTTGGCTAACCAACTAATGGATCCTTCAAAAGATCTAGGTCTTTTACTCCGCAAAAGCAAATGACAGCAATGCTGGCCGTTTCCAGGGAGGAACACAGAAGGGCAGATCAGGAAATATACAGGCATTGGATTGCTCCTCATACTCTCAGCCATGAATCTTGTAAGCAATGTCGTCATGGTCAAAAAGGGCAAAGGCCCTTGTTAATAAAACTTTCCTCTTCAATAAATGCTTGATACATGCAGAGATTTTACATTCCTAGGGGATATTCGTCTCTCCGCTTGACTTGAGAGAGTAACATTGAAATGAGTGTATCCTATAGTCCTTAACCTTTGTACAAATATGCCCTGTTTACACGGTCAGTGGTATTTCGATGGTAAATCCTCCAAAATACCACCAAACGGATTTACTGTTACCGACACTGGGTCGGATGGAATTGCCGCCAGATTACAAGTGGTGGTAGGCGGTGTTAGTAGTAGTAGTAGTAGTAGTAATTTGTCATGCATGAAGTGCCTTTATCCCATTTGTATGGCTTTGTATGGCTTCAATGCGCTTGTGGGGGTGAACGCCCTCAAGGGAGCCGAGTCCAATGTATGAAAAATTGTCAGAAAGAATAGAATACGTGTGCCGAGATATGCAGTTGGGTGGGCTAGCCATGCCATACCAAGCTACCCACATAGGTCAAGCCTGTGGGTGGGTGCTGGGAGGTGGTCAGGAGAGTGTGCAAGTATACTCAAGTATTGGAGTCCATAGGACTCCATGGGGATTTCGGCGGAATTACCGCAGACAGTAATTCCACTGATTTTGACGCTTTTGGGCTGTAAGGCAGAAGAATTACCACCTTACCTAAAAATCCATAGTTCGGTGGTGTGGTAATATGGCGGTAATGCAGTGGCAACTCTGTTCCCACTGGATTAACACCATTTTTGTCCACCCCACTGAACTCATAATGAAGCCACAGTTGTTTCAGGACTGTTATGAGCCCTTCGTGGGTGTTAGTCATTACACCAGTATGTTCATGTCTATTTCTTAAAATCTGCAGGAGTTCAGGTATGCTTTCTTAGCCCAATATTGATTGATGCTTTATTTAAACATACATTGGGGATCATTACGAGTTTGGAGGTAGCCATGGTGCTATGAGTACCATGGCTACCTCCAAAGTCGTGTCCGGGTTCTTTGAATGGGGACCATCTTTGAATGGGGTCCTCATTCCAACCTTGGAGGACCTGGTAAATCCCCATGCAAAATACCCTTCCCCATTCCCATTCAAGCCCCCATATACTCAATAGGAATGGGGAGGGAGCTAATAAGGGGCCCGTAATAGTGGGCCCTTTATTAGCTCCATGGTCCCTTAGCGGCTCCCGCTAAGAACGGCTGGTTTTACCAGCCGGCCTTAGTGGGACCCGCTAAGGGACCTCGGAACGCGCCGGTAAGGGGTTAACGGCACCGGCATCCTTGGCGGTGCCGTTAACTGCTTACCGGTGCTCTCGTAATGAGGCCCATTGTCATAAAAGCTCAACACATAATACAACAATGAAAAGAATACCATTCCCGATAAAAATGTAACTCCCTAAACATATTGAGTTAAGCTCCAAGTTTATACATTATTCCTAAAGCCACACATATTAACAAAGACATTAACACAAATCCATAATTTCACATCAGCACGAATAACGCTTATTATACGGAAGCCTACAAAATATTTAATAAAATACAGCATTATACATGCAAAAGTGTATTCTATTACTTGACCCTTAAAGACCTGAGTAATCATAAAATCATATCTCAACGGGAAATAGATTTTAAATAGATACTTTCCAAAATTTAGATCTTCAAGTCCACGCTTTCCTGAGATAAAGAGCCACATCAAAAAACATATCTTCGATGGATGAGGATTTGCATGTTGGCAGTTGGGGAAGGTCGCTGAGCCAGTCGGGTGTCTAGAGGCATGGGCGAGAACACAAAGTGCTTCACCCATGCTCCTTCCCAGAGTGCCGCCATCTTGATTGCAGGGTGGCAAAAGGGATCCCCTACCTGTCTCTCCACACCCACACCCTCCCAACCAGCCGTCCAAGACATTGAGCACCCTTCCCCCACACCCTACGTCCCTCTCTATTTACCTGCCGGCCCGGACCATTGTTCTCCTGTCACGGCAGCCCGTCTGACACGCAGCCACAGCCGTAACAGAATTAGAAAATTGACTACCTTTTCTATTTACTATGGTGCCAGGCATCTTTTTTATGGGAGTTTGGGCTTGCACAATACGAGTGAAGCTGTCCCCTGTTAAAATAATAATAATAAAACTATTCGCAACTCAGACTAACCCCAGGGTGAAAATAGATATCACTCGCACCTAGGGGGGCGTACAGGGCACAGGGCTGTAACCTGGAGGGGATTGCTACAGTCTCTATATATCCCGTGAATGATGTATGCTGTGATTGGTCAAAGAGGACAACAGATTTCTACATTAAAGAGATGCAAAATAAAAAGAAATGTACAGTCACATTGAAATGAGAGCAATACGGACACTGTTTGGACGATACAGGATTCCATGCGTTAGCCAGCATTGCCAATGGTAAGATTACTAAGTGAAATTTTAGATATAGTTGTGAACAGTAGAAGTGTATAACCAGTTGAGATAAGTCTCACAGAATTCTTTTTATCAAGGCGATCCACTCCAGATAAACAACTTCTCTGACTTCTGTAGACAATGTTCAGTAATGCCCATAAATTGAATGCAGTCTTTAGTTCAGATGTTGTTTAATTATTTATACTCCTGGGGTCCTTCTACATTAATGAAACATCTAGCATTAAGTGCATGATCTCATCATGCCTCACTTAGGGGAAAGCAAGTCCACAATAAAGTTTAAATACCCAGATTAAGGCTTCATAAGGGCTAATTTTCCTATGGCAGACCAATTTAATTCTAGATGAATGGCAAGACCAGCACATCATTGGTTAGCGTGCAGAAGCTTCTGTCTCCACCTTCTTGGAGTGCACTCGGAGGCAAACCTCTTTCCTTGGACGGATGTGAATTTAGTGCTGGGAGCAGAAAAGAGCTTCGTTGTCAGCTGGGGTGCAGTGCGTCAAGCGCCAACATCACAGGTGTAGACCGTAGTAGTGAACAAAACCTTACAGGGAAAAAGACTGGAACCCTAAGCACTTTTCGGGTCAATGGCCACTTTATAGGAATTTGAGTATCTGTTAATTTCAAGACGAAAATTATAACAAAGTGTAGCTGCTGTGGGTAGTTGAGTGAGGCTGGATCCTTTGCCCAAGGAAGCCAAGAAGAAATATAGTACAAGAGATAACACAACCACACTGCACAATTGCACATATGGTTTTGTGATCAGATTTAATGTAATTAATGCAGCCGACACGTGTTTCGACCACAGGTCTTCTTCCAGGATATTATCCACAAGATATCACTCCTGAAATGGTTATGAGTTGTTACAAACATACATTACACACAAATAGCAAAACATGTTGCATTTTTTGCTTTTGTTAGTTTGTTTTGGCTTTTAGGTGTACATTGCAATCCAATCAGGCAAAACCCAAGGGCAGTGGGGAAGGGATAACAGATCACAGATTTTTTGTATGTTTACAAAGTCCAGTAAGATAAAAAGAAATAGCAGTGCATTTGATTGAACACAAAAGTAAATATTGAAAAAGGATACAATTGTCACATCATAGTCACATAAAGAAAAACAAAGGGTAACAAAGAAAACTCAATTATAAATGCATGTAAACAGGTCATCAACCTATCAAAGAAAACCAACACGCCCAAATCTAGTCTATAAGAGCAAATTTGAAAAATACATATACTTGATACCCATTATTTTGACCCATTGGTATACATCAGAGCCAGGTCCATCATTACCCTGCATTTATCATGCAGTGAATACAAATAAAATGTATATACGTAAGGGTATGTGCCACCTCTCATAGCATTTATCAAATATTCGAATGTTACAAACTCCTACACATAATAATAAATCCCAATTGTTATCACAATTTCATTTATTTTACAATTGTAAATTGCAGAGTCTGATGCCTGTAAATTCTTCCTGCTTTAAATGAAAATAAAGTAGTACTTTCCCATATTCCTTGATTCTGTCCGATTATTTGGTCTGAGATTATTATTTGTAATTCCATCTAGCAAAAAAACGTGTCAAGGTGCTAGAGCAGATTTTGGTAGCGGTGCGGATGGTTAAGGTCTAATCGACCTAGGACAGACCCTCGGACACTTGCCTGCTCCCACCATTAGCCAGAAGACCACAGAGCTTCCTGTGGAGATCAGCGCGCCAAGTCATGTGCAAGAAGATTTGGTTGGCAGGTCCCCCTTTGATGAAATTCCTGTCTGGTCCCCGCAGGTGCCCCGTGGATGGAAGGTGAACTGGTCGGTTGAGGGAGAGTCGATGCCGAAGGCCTCGAGCTGAGTCACGGATTTAAGTAGAACAACAAAGGTGGCATAAATAGGGTGAGGGATTGTGTATAAAAGTTAACAGGAGTTTTGGGGAGATTGTAAAGAGAAGAAGTAGATACCTCGTTTCCTGGTTCAAGGGGACAGAAATGTATGCACTAAAGTAAAGACTCCAAATAGGGATGTTAAGGATTTCTGAGGCAAGGCCCGCAGAAGAGTGTGTATCAAACTCCAAAATGGAGTGAAACAGAGAAGGGATACATTTACTGAGATAGTAAAGGAAGGCATGCACAGTAAAATTGAAAGAGTGCATGTGTGGTGTTATAAAAATGTCAATATGAATCTTTTGTTGTTGTGTTTAGAATAATAAATATAAAACGATAGTACAAAATTAAAGAGATTGGTGAACATTTGGATCAAGGAAATTAATATATAAATAAAAAAGAGACTAGTAATCAAAGAATAAGATAATACAACTTGATAGAAAGTGCAAACAAAGGAGCAAACAGAATATCATTGAATGGATTTTTAAATAAAAAAGTGAGCAGTTAAAAGTTTTCCATTTGGGGATAATAAACAGTGATTCATGGTGCCTGCGCCAGTTGACCATTGTGGTATATTTGATCAAATAAATAATAAAACAAAAGAACGGTGAGTATTGATGATTGAAACCAGCCGTCATCATTGGGAACACTGATCTTTTACATCTGTGTTCGACATTGCTGAGATACACTAAGGAAAAATCTTTTGGAATGGGTCGGAGGCACGACTAATAAGACACTCATGACATGGCTTCAGGAGGGGTCGCTGTCAAAAAACATACTGCGGCATATGATGACATATAGGGAAAAAAGTTAGAAAATGCTGGACATTTTAGAATTATGGAAGATGTATCAGTGTGAGAAAGAAGATCCAGCCGAGAGGGAGTGGATGCTCAATCAGCATAAAAGTGAGGATAAAACGACTTTGGCTCCCCTTTCGCCTCCTGAAGATAAAAGGGAAGATACACAGGAGAAAGGATTTTACCCATTAAAGGAATTAAAAGCAGTGGCAGGGTATGTTAATGCAATGTATGCACCCCCTATCCCCCGCTTATAGCAGCGAGGATAGTGCGGAAGAGAGCAAAAGCAGAGAATGCAAAGAAATATCAAAATGCAATGAAAGTAAAGAGCGTGATGAGAGAAAGGACATACAAGACAGACAAATGGGGATACAGAAACAGGGAAACAAAAAGATATAGAGAATAAAACTAAGGGGATAACAATAGGACAGAATGAATGGATGGGAGGACAACTATTACTTAAGCGAGATGATAAGGGAATTGATGGGGTTTGAGAAAGAGAGGAGGGAGAAGAGTGGGAAAAGAAAGAAAGGGAAGAAGAAAGTGCATATAAGGAAGAGAGGGATAAATAAATGCAAGCGAAGGGAAGAACAAAGAAGATATGAGGCAAGGAAAGAGAAGGAGAGATTAGAAGAGAAGAAACGAGAAGAGATAGAAGCCCAAAGAATGAAAGCACGTAGGTTGCAAAGAAGGCGATAGGAAGATACATTGAGGGAGATAAGGAGAAGAGAAGAAGAAATGAACAGGACTAGGTGATTAAACGATGATGAAATAGAATATGTATGCCATAGGAGCATAGCTTCAATTGATGCATGAGAACGATTGGAGGAAGAAAGAGGGTCAGAACCGCCAAGTAGGGACTTGCAGGCTGAGATCAGCATGGGCTGATGGGCAGGATACATAAGACATATTGCAAAGGCTTCAGAATTTATACAGGCTAATAAGGGCTAAAGATGGGCATAAAACACAATAGAAGGATTCCTAATAAGGGGAACTGAAGGTAGATCAGATGACATCATAACAGACGAGTACAGAACATTGGGCCTCATTACAAGTTTGCTGGTCCGGTATTAACAGCGCTGGTAAACTACCTGCACTGTTACTACCGGACCGGCAAACTACAAGTTTTGCTCGCACGTGCCTTTTCGCCCGCCAGGTCAGACCTGGCGGGCATACCGGCACCCGCGAGCAGAGCATGTCGGATGCACCGGCACCATTCACGGCTTCCCCATTCCCATCTGGGCCCTATTGGGCTCAAATGGGAATGGGGAAGAATATATTCCGGCGCCCAGGAATGGGCAATTACCGGGTCTGCCGGGATCATAATACCCCAGTAATTTTCCTACCGTCAACCTTGTAATGAGACCCATTGTCTTTAAATACATTAGATTTTGATGATGCAGAGAAGGACAACAGCCACATGTGTTGGGGCATGATGATGTCAGACTAGGAAAAGGAGGAGAATGAGAGGGCACAAAGAGATGGCGGATTCAGGTTTTCAAAAGAATCAAGAGTAGAAAAAGGTGTAACATGGTCAGGATTAAAGGACCTTAAAAAAAACCCACTAGAACCAACACCATAAACTGAGTGACCACAAGCACGATCGCGCAGTACAGGGGATATACCCCACCATATGTAAACAGATTAAGATTATTGCCAGGCAGGAGAAAAATGGACAAGGCTAACCCCCTCTGGAAGACGAGGAGTGTAGGCAAGCATTATTATGGACCAGGATTTTCACAATTCCCATTATTGGAGAAGGGGTAGGACGGCCACAATATGTACCGTGGCCACAGATGGATAATGTCAATTTAAGATGTAAATTGCAGAGTTTGACTTCTGGTATGTGAAAATGGATTTATGAGTTACAGAGAATAACATCAGGAATGATGGTAGCTGCAGGTGACGTAAAAGGTTTACTAGCAGTTATCATAGTGGAGAGAGCTGACGATATTTGAAAGCAAGCAGGATATGCATGAGATGCAGTCAGGGCAGCAAAATACTGCAGGGTATCCCACAGATCAGAGTGGGTACAATATTTGGAGAAGACGGAATGGGTCTAGATGGAGGAGGATGAGGTGGATTTCAAAACCCTCAGGGAAGAGGAGGATTTAATGGTGGACAGCTGCATGTTGGATTTGTGGAAGAATAGAGGAGGCATGCACCAGAATTGCAATCTCCCAGAGGGGTCATGGGTTATGCTCCACAGTATACTACAGAACCACAGGAATATTATGCCTAAGATCACACACAGGCTCATACATGTGTGCCACAACCCCAACAAATGCAGACAGTGTTGCTGCAATTGCAAGCATTGCAAGGGCAACCAGAACAAGTACCCATGCAGACCCAACAGGTACAACTACAGTTCAGACACAGCAGGCTATGGTACCACAATGGAACATGACTCCAGTAGCTCAACAAGCACCCGCATCCAAATTGGGAAGTGTGAGTGTGATAGAAGAAAATCCTTTCACACGTACAGGGATGAATTTATATCCACAATAGGACAGCCCACATAGAAACCAGATGCGCTCAGTACTATCAATGACACCAGACTCCCAAGAGGAACCAAGGGTCAGGGTAACAATAGGAGGCAAGACATTTTAAATTTTTAGTAGACACTGGAGCCACTCGTTCTTGTGTCCGTGAAGGAAAACACTCAATGTCAGGTACTGTCATGAATGCTCAGGGATTCTCTGGGGCAATGAGTTTAGTTCCTTTTACAGATGACTTGCCAATCACTATAGGAGAAGACGATATGTCAATGCCATTATTACATTCTAGGCATATGCCAGTTAACATATTAGTACGTGACCTGATGACAAAGCTTAAAATGACAATGGGCCTCATTACAAGTTTGCCGGTCCGTAAACAAGGTAAGCTCACTGGCACTGGCAAACTACATGTCTGTCTGCCGTGGCCTCTGTGCCCGACAGGTCAGACCCTGCCTGGCACAGCTGCCATGGTCGACAGACTGTTCATGTAAGCGTCGGCACTGTTAACAATGGTGCCGGTGCTTCGGTGTCCCCACTCCCATAGAGTCCTATGGATCTCTATGGGAATGGGGACTTCCAATTCACCACTGCCTGACTTCCCGGCCCACCGTACTTGGAATCTCCAGGTGGCACCGGGAAGTCAGGTGCCGGTAACATTTTACGAGTCTGGCGGCAACCTGACGGTAGGACCAAAGGGTTACCGCCGGACTCGTAATGAGGCCCAATATCTTTTACTGATGAAGCAATAGTATGCTCTACTCTAGGGATAGACTACATGAATGTGGGACAGTTTATATTGGCCTTTACAGACCAGAAGGCCTTACAGGGAGTTCCTTTAGATCCAGGGGTAATTCTGTATGGAGCCACTATTTTACTATCATGGTTCCCAGATTTATAAGCAAAATATTGGGAATACCTGATTAATGTATGTTTAGACAAGAGATTCCCTTGGATGATGATGAAGGGCAGATTATCCACTTAGAGTTAGAAGCAGCAGTGGTCATAGAAGAAAGGGTGATGCTTCATGGGACAGATGGTGAAGTAAGAGGATGAAGGACAGTGATAGCCCTCAGTGAAGGATAGAAGCTGACCGATTTGACAGACAAATAACTGTTTAGTGATGACTACTCTAATGATGAACTAGTGTTTTTATAAGTCTAGCTTATTGGATCAAAGTAAAGAATATAGAAATACTTCAGGGAATGGAAGGCTTTGAGAAAGTGCCAGAGATGTTATGGACCATATGATGTGGGTCTAATAAAATGTATAGGTGCAGTTAAAATTAAACTAAAACCTGGAGCCCTTTTACCATGAGCAAAGCAATATCCCATGTCCAGAGAGATGGATGAAGGAATATTTGAGACCATTTCCGCTTTAATGAAGCAGGGCATATTAGTGCCATAAGATTCATCATGTAACACGGCTGTGTACCCCATGAGGAAATCAAAAGGTGGTTGTGGAGATTTATACAGGACCTTCTCCCCCTAAACAATATAGTCGAAGCTGAGATTCCTTTCGTTCCAAATCCTGCAACAATACTGTGTAACATCCCATCTAAGTCCAAATATTTCACAGTTATAGATTTTAAAAATGCATTCTTTTGGTTCCCCTTCATGAAGACTCACAAGATTTGACTTCCCTTTTCTATAGAAAAACACTACTGAAACATACTCGTTTGCCCCAGGTGTACTGTGAGCCCCCTTCCATTTTTCACAAAGTCATTCAGTTCGACCTGGGTAACATCCAACTTGAAAGTACAGTAATTCTGTACGTGTATGATATGTTGGTGTGTAGTGAGACAGAAGAAAGATGCAGAGAAGACTCAGTTAAAATCATGATTATATTCTCAGAGAAAGGATACAAGGTAGACAATGAGAAGTTACAATATTGTCAAGAACCAGTATTGTACATAGGACGGTTTATCTCAAACAATGAGAGAAAAGTGATACCTGAAAGAGGAGAAGCAATCATGAAAAGCATAGCACCTAAAACAATGAGGGAAATGCAATAGTTTCTTGACTTATGTAACTATAGTAGGGCCTAGGTTTTCAACTACAGTACATATATTCAATCACTTTTAAAAGGACTTAAAGAAAGCACAGGTCGACAAAAGCACAATAATATGGACAGATGAGATTACTGAAGGGTTTGAGGAATTAGAAAAGGCAATCAAAAAGGCAATCAATACAGCCCAATAATGTTATTTGTAGAACATGCATTATCTGCGATTTTAGAGAAACCCAAAAGTACATTGACCACACAAAGAGCATCAATGTATGAGGTGATTGTTTCCAACCATGCAATTAAGATTGTTAGATGTAAGACAGTAAATCTAGCAATGTTTACAGCAGAACTAGTAGGAGAGGATAATTATGTACATGATTTCACAATGTATACTGAATGTTTAATGATATTCCCCAAGCTAGAGAATTGGCCAGAAAACTGGCGAAAGGCATAATGGAACAGCGGTAGTAAAGCCAAATAGAGAAGGTGAATTTGAGGTAGTGACGAGTATGAGACTGTCTTCAAATTATTCATCACAGGCTTCAGAATTAGTGGTGCTCATCGAATCGCTACAGATATTTGAGGATGAGGAAGTGACAGTATAGTCTGACTCTGCCTATGTGACGTCAACTGTACACAAAGGTGTGTCACATTGGAAAAGGAGGGGCTTCCTCCGTGTAGACGGCACTCCAGTGTAACATGCAGCCCTATTGGATAGGCGTATAGAAGCATTAAGTCTCCCAGTGACTCTAGCATTCGTAAAATGCTCAGCGCATTCTAGCATAACAGATTTAATTTCCTGTGTAAACAAAGGCGCAGATGTAGAGACTAAAAAAGCAGCCTATTATCCACCCATATCTAATTTAGAAAAAGAAGATGTTAAACAGATGACAGGACGATGCATATTAGCAGAGGAGTGCTTTAAAATCACTGTCTATTTTCCAGTTATTTTTTTTCCAACATTATTTTTATTGATTTTGGCCTAACAAGCCTTACAAATCTTCAAATGTTACATACATTGCGCGCTTGTTATAGCATTTAAGTGAAGACGACAGCTCTGAATATAACTGAGAGTTTGCAGATCGCGCCTTTTCTTCGAAACAAAATTATCAATAACAACTGAAAAGGGGGTAGGGGGGAAAGGGGAACAGGAGCTCCATACATGGTAGGAACAGAAGACTGCTTAGTTCAACATTGGGGTAGTTTCCAGGGTTCGGAGTGACTCTTTGGCTGGGTTTCGGTTGGGTTTCTTTGGTGTCGGCCCTTCAAGGCTGGGACGTCTAGCTTGGACAGTTTTCAACCCTTCAGGCTTGGCTTCTGTTCCGTTCTCCTTAGTCCTGGTTTTCCATCCAGCTCAGTGCCGGGGGCTGTCTTGCCACCCAGGGAATTGTTGCATGTAGTCCAGGAAAGGGGCCCATATGCGCTCGAATTTTGGCTTATTGCCTAGTCTGATAGCCGTGACTTTCTCGGCAGGAACAATGTCCCAGCATTTGGACCACCACATTTGTGTGGGCGTGCCCTCCGGGTTTTTCCAGAGTCTGGCGATGGCGATTTTAGCGGCTGTGAGGAGGTGGGAGCAGAGGTCCGCCAGGCACCCCATGATGGGGAATTGGCAGTCTCCTGTCGCCCCCAACAGCACAATTCCTGGATCCCAGGGGATGGTGAGTCCTGTGATTGCTTTGATTTGTTCCAAGATATTCTTCCAGAATCAGGTGGCTTTCGGACAAGCCCAGAAGAGGTGGAACAGGGTTCCGCGGTCTGGGCAGACCCTCCAGCACTGAGCCGGGATCGCTGAGTTGTATTTGTTTAGGATTACGAGAGTCTGGTACCACCTGTAACAGACTGAAGGCATTTTCTTTGTTCGTCACACATTTTGAACTTTTATCTGCGCGGGCCCAGATATGGAGCCATTCCTCTGGTTCAATTGTTTTTCCGAGATCCTCTTCCCATTTCAACATATATGGTTCTTCTTTGGTGGAGTCCGTTCTGTCTAACATTTTGTACAGTGTTGAGATTTTCCCTCTCGGAGGGGTTGCAGAGAGAGTGAGTTCTAATGCCGTTAGTTCTCTGCTTCCCTGTTACCTGACCTGCTGGTTCGATAGCCAATGCCTCAGTTGCGTATAGCGGAACCTTTCAGGTTCCTGAATCTTGAATTTTGCTTTACACTCCTCGAAGTTTAACGGGCGGCCATTCTCAAAGAAGTCTGTCATAGTCTCTAAGCCCTCGCTCTCCACTCCGTAAACAGGTTTGGCGAGATTCCCGGGGAGAAGTCTGGATTGTCCCAGATTGGTGTCAGGGGTCCCATTGTTCTTCTGAATTTCCACCGGTGGGCTGCCTTTTTCCAGCTCGCCACCATGTTTCTCGTTGCTGGTAGGGGGCCCAGGGCTTGGCTCTCCTTGGTTTCTTTGCGGTGGGGTAGAGATTCAATCCGGACCTTACTTAAGTCTTCTTCCAGTTTTAACCATCGGGGGCGGTTGACAAGGAGCTTCCAGGCGAAAGCTGGGGCTAATTGGGCTGCAAGGCAGTACCTCTCCATGTCTGGGACCCCTAGGCCCCCCAAGGCAGCACTTCAGAGCATGATGCGTTTCGGGATGCGTGATTTCTTTCCTTCCCAGACGAAGTTCAGTATTTCTCCCTGCAGCTTTCGTAGGGCCTTTTCCCGGATTACCACAGGCAGGGCTTGTGCGAAATATAGCAGCCGTGGGGTTAGGTTCATTTTTATCACCATGATACGACCGAACCATGAGATTTCTTGTTTTTTCCATCGTCCGATGTCTTTCCTCAGATCCCCGAAGAGAGTAGGGAAGTTTGCCTTGTACAACTTCTCAGTTTTGTTGGGTAGCTGAACTCCTAAGTAACTGATGGTGCTTCTTGCCCAGGGGATCCGAAACTCTGCTTCCAGAGAGGATTTGAGCTTACTTGGGATGTTAATGCCCAGTTCCGCCGATTTGGAGATATTTATTGTGAACACTGAGGCTGCACGGAATTCTTCCAGGATTTGCCATAGAGCTCTTATGGATTCTGCAGGTCGGGTGAGTGTGAGGAGCACATCGTCAGCGTAAAGGGCGATTTTGTAGGATTCTTCTTTAATCGTGAGTCCTTGTATTGATGGATTTAGTCAGACCCTGTCCGCGAATGGCTCCATTGATAGGGCGTAGATAAGTGGGGAGAGTGGGCAGGCTTGTCTCGTGCCTCTGGTTATGTTTATTCTGCCGGATTTGGCTCCATTTAGGCGCAGGGTAGTAGAAGGGCTTTGATAGATGGCTAAGACCCATTTTACGAAGTTTGGGACGAAGCCAAAATGTCGTAGGATTTCCTCCACGTAGCCCCAGTCGAGCATATCGAATGCCTTGTGGGCGTCCAAGGAAAGGACTGTCAGTTTTGAGCCCAACCTGTTCGCTGACTCTATTATGTTGACGGTTCTGCGGATATTATCTTGGGTGCCTCGCCCCGGGATGAAGCCTGCTTGGTCTGGGTGGATGATCTCTGGGAGGGATGGGGCCAGCCCATTTGCCAGAATTTTGGCGAATATTTCGGCATCATTGTTTAGAAGCGTTATGGGCCTGTATGATGCGCATTGTTTCCGGTCTTTCCCCGGTTTTGGGATTAGCACAATTATTGATTCGTTCATAGAAGCCGTCGTGGAGCCAGAGGAGAGGAATGAGTTGTACAGGTTTGCCAGGTGTGGAGATAGCAGGTGAGCGAACTTCTTGTAGAATTTTGAAGTGAGCCTGTCCGGCCCAGGTGTTGTGTTTTTCAGATGGCGAATCGTGTCGCTAACTTCCTCCGCTGAGATTGGACCCTCCAGGTCAGACATTGACGGGGATGGCTGTATCTTTGGGATAGGGGCCAAGAATCGGGCTAACATTGGAGGTCCTGCCATGATTTCCTCGTGGTGCTGCACCATTATTTCAAGCTTTTCAGAGTCCAGGTGGTGTAAAGAGCCATTTTTGTCCAGCAGGACTTGGATGTGGTTCCTGGTGTGGAGCTTTTTCAGCTTGTGAGCTAGGAGCCGGTTCGCTTTGTTACTGTTAAGGTAGTAGTACTGCTTAGTATAGAGTAATGATCTAGCGGCCCGGTCTGCTAGGTGGATATCCAGCTCTCTTTTAATTCTTTTAGTTCTCGGTGCGTTGTTTTCATGTAGCGTTGTTTGAGTTTGTTTTCTAGAGCTGCTAGTCTTTCTTCCAGCTTTCGTTGCTTCATCAGATTTTGGCGCTTAAGTCTAGCTGTTGAGTCCATTGCCGCCCCACAGATTACCGGCTTCATGGCGTCCCATACTGTTGCCATTGAGGAGTCAGGAGTAATATTCTCAGTGAAGTAGTTCTGAATCGCCTCGCAAGGTCAGAGCTGGCCACTATGTCGGAGAGGATGTAGTCTTGCATCTTCCAATGCCGCCGGGAAGGTTCAGGAACTCTGTGGAAAAGCAGCATCGTCGTGACTGGTGCGTGATCCCAGATTGTGATAGATCCGATTCGGACCTCCTCCACACAGGGGGCCATGGTATTGGCGACTAATAAGAGGTCGATCCGCGAATATCCTCTGTGTACGTGCGAAAAGAAGGTGTAGTCCCTTTCTCCCTGGTTATGTAGTCTCCATATGTCTATGCTCTCGGTTTCCCGCAGGAACTCCGCCAAGGCCAGGGATTTGCTGAAGTCTTCCCTAGAGGCTGGGAGCGTCTTGTCCACGCTCGGGTCTGGGGGGAGGTTAAAGTCTCCTCCGATTAGTAAGTGGCCAGCTGAGAAGGCCGTGATCGTGGGCAGGAGGCTGCGGAGGAATTGGTCTTGCTCTTTGTTTGGCCCATAGATTGCCACCAGGGTGATTGGAAGTTCCACTAGGAGGCCTTTCAGGAGCAGGAATCTACCCTCCGGGTCTCTTTTAACCGTAATCTGCGTTAATGGGAGGTCTTGGCCTAGCAAGATTGTGACTCCTCTCTTTTTCTGTGCGGCCGAGGCGAAGTAACATTTCGGAAAGCGTCGGAAACAAATTCTCTTTTCATCCTCCGCTGTCAGGTGGGTTTCCTGGAGGTAGACGAGCCTGTGCTCCACTGATTTCCGCTTTCTTGGAGAGTTGAGCCCCTGTACATTCCAAGTCGTGATAGTAAGTGTTTTGTTTAGTGAACCCATCCTGTGAATCTAAAGTAGGTCGGTCCATAGTCTTCCTTGAAGGTATCTTGTTCCCTGTGTTCCAGCGCTACATTCCCTTCTGTTCCCCCTCCATGAAGCTCCCCCCTCCTCCTCGACACCCCAACTCTTCCCTCCTCCCACCCCCCAACAACAACAAGGTTTCCGGGCCAGCCTTCGACCAACAGGGCATTCGGCCGGACCAGTGTAACAACTCTGCTTGGAGGCAAACTGTGCTTCTTCTTTTGACTAGTAAAACTCAGGTTGAGGATGCAGGGTGCTAGTTCTTTGTCAGCATTGAGCTCAGGGCTCAGGTTCCGGTGGTTTTCGAGTCTCTTATCCTGAACTAGGCAGGGTAGTGGGCCACCTGGGCGCCCTTGCTTGATGGGCCTGGGGGCAGGCGGAAGGGGGCATCCTGAGACCTTTTGGTATCTCTTCTCGCGATGTGGGTGGTCAGTCCTGGAGGGAGCACAGGGCCACCTCCCGCCCCCAGGCAGCTGTCAGTAGGAGCATCCCACTCAGCGGTTGTAATCCCTTTCACTCTTGCTCGGTGGGCCTCAGGGTCTGCGTCGTCCCGGTATCTTGGTCCAGGCTTTAGAGGAGTCCCCGCGGGAACCCCCCTGGGTCTCTGCGGCCTCACCATTCGGATTCATGAATCGTTCGGCCTCTCTGGGGGAGGGGATTATCCGGGGCCTGCCTTCCCAGTTGAAGATTAGGGCCGTAGGGAAGCCCCAGCGGTAGGTCGTTTTCCTCTCACGCAACCATTCGACAAGTGGTTTGAGGGCTTTTCTTTTGACACGTGTGGCCGCTGCTAAGTCCTGGTACAGGGATATTTCGGCATCTCGGAAGCCAATTCGGGATGAGCTTCTGGCTTCCTGCATGATTTCTTCCTTGACTCTGTAGAAATGGACCCTTGCTAGGACGTCTGGTGTGGAGTTTGCGCTTTGTTTGGCCCTAACCCTGTGAACCCTATCCAGTTCCAGGGGGGCGTCGTCTGTGAGCGTTAGAATGAAGCGAAATAGGTTGTTGACATAGGCGTTGAGTTCTTCCTCAGGGACCGAGAGCGGGATTCCTCGCAAGCGGAGATTGTTGCACCTGCACCTGTTTTCGGCTTCTTCTTGTTTGTTCTCGAGGGCTTCGCATCTGGCCTCCAGCACAGTGATTCTGTCCGCCCCCTCCCCGATCTCGAATTTTTGCTCAAACAAGGTAGTTTCTATTTCTTCTGTTCTGGTTTCGTCTTCCCCCACTCTCTTGTTGAGGGTCGAGATTTTGCTTTTTAGTTCTTCTGTGCCTTTTTGATACTCCTTAGTTATGGCAGATAGGAGCTCCTGGAAGACCGCTTTATTGACTGCTTGTGCCGGCGGTTCAGTGATGGGATCCAGAATTGATCCCACTGTGTCATTGCGCTCTCCTTTCTTATTCTTTTCCACCAGGGTGGTGGATAGTAGGGTCACTATGTCTGGTCGATTTCAGGTTCCTGGACATAGCTCCTTGGAGCTTAGGCGGGAGGCGGACTGCCCCCACCCGGAGAGTGTACTGTTTTGGAGCGTCGGGGGGTTCTCCTCGCCCCGGACCCCATGGCTGAGTGGATTAGTCTAGGGGCCCCCCTGCAGGGAGCTCCGATTAGTTATCTGCTATGTTTATGGATGTCTTGGGGCTCCAGTAGGGAACAGCAGGGCCACAGGACCCCCCAGTCAGGTTGCTTCTCTGGGGACTGGACGATGCCTCCTGGGAGAGAGTATGATGGGGAGCCCAGAGCTACGGGGATCAGTTTTAAGGGAGGGGCGCGCCCTCCTCTTCCAGTTCGGATCCAGGCCCCACTCCCAGGTGATCCGTTGGCCAGCTGACTCCCCCCCCACCTCGGCCTGGTGGATCCGGGGCTACTGTGTGGTGCGGCAGGTGCCGCCCTACCTTCCTCCAGGGGTAGACACCGGGGCCCGCTCCTCCCGGCTCCGGGCACCGCAAGGGACGAGCCGTGACTCCGGGTCACCCACGGACTCCGCAGGAGGCCGCACACTCCTGGTTGCAGGCAGTGGGAAGCTGGTGGGTCCGGGCAGGGGGATGCGGGGGCCCCACACCGCCCCCCTCTATGGCAGGGCTCACCCCTCCGCCAGGGTCCAATGCACTGATCCCCCCATGCTTTGTCCCAGGGGGGATCTCTGGGCTCCGCCGGAGGGCTGTGTTCGCTGCTTTGGGTTGCTCTGGGGTTGCCGGATTCCCAGGTCCCCACGGGCACGGGAGCTCGCCCCGAACAGCAGGTGACGTGTGACCGGAGGCGGGCCTCGCTTTCCCACCGCTGGTGGGCTCTGGTCCCAACGCTTCGGCTTTCACTCCGCCGAGTAGAGGAGATCTCCGGGCTCCGTTGGGAGTCAGGGCCCTCTGCTCTCCAGTGTCGGGCGCTGTGATGGGCGCGGATACCGGTGCTCACCCCGGGCTGTAGGCAGCAAAGAGTCGGTGGCTTTAGGGAGGGAGAGGAAGCAGAGCCCCGTGCCGGCAACCTCCACGGCGGGGCCCGCCTCACTTTCGCTGATGGTCTACGGATCCGATGCTTCGTACCTCCTATGCCGGGGCAGTGGAGGGGCTCACCAGGTCCCATAGGATGAGGGATCCGCTACTTTTCCGCTGTCGGGCTCTGCCCCGCCGTGGGTGCACTGCTCTCCTGAGGGCAGCTGGAAGGTTCAGCTTCTTCACGTTTCTTCCCGGCACAGGGAGGTGGGCTGCGACAGGTCCTCCGCAGGGCTCCCGCAGTTCCCGCTCGGTTCAGGCGCTAGGAGGGGGGCCGGACTACGCAGCTCTATAGTCTGCCATTTTGGGACCCCACCGATGTCGGCGCATCTCGCTGGGGGATTTCGATTCAAACTCGGTCCAGCACCAATTTAGGGCATTGAGATTGCGGCATGCACTTCCCCAGCTTCTCTGCTCTGCTGGACTCCGGCTTTATTTGCGGAAAACAAATTTTTAATGGGGCATTTTACGGTTACAACACAGTCTCGGCCGGGAGCTCTCACCGGACCAGACCGCTCACCATGGCACCAAGCCACGCCCCCTATTTTCCAGTTATTTAAGATACAAGGTCAATGTCCACAAGTAGAACAGGATTTATGGATAAAGCAGGGGTGTTGTTTATCCCCCACTAAGGCAATTTGGAGACAGGCTAGCACTGGAAAGCCATTTATGCCTCTCGCATTATTGGAGCAGCTTCACTTCCCAGCACACACGACTCAAGAGAGTCTTGCTGCTACAATTTCAGAAGAATGGTTCTCTCCCAATCTATTAGAGCATATGGCACAGTTCATTATAAATTGCATTGTGTGCCAGAAATGTACTGCAGGGCACACTTTGCGAACAGTGAGAGGAGCAATTCCAAGAACGAATGGCCCATTTCAGCATCTACATATATATTATGTGGATATCCTACAGACATGCAACTGTCACAGAGAAATTCTGGTTGTAGTTTGTCCTTTTTCTAGATGGATCGAGGCAGGTCCATACACGCGCCCTGACGCCTTGTGTGCCGCCAAGTTCCTTGTACCTGAGGGGTTCCCTAGGTGGGGTGTGTGCAAGGTTTTGCAGTCTGACAATGCACCTTGTGTACATAAATTGTTTGAACAGATAGTTCTTCTATTAGGTGTCGAAAATAAGTTTTCTTCTGCTTTTCACCCACATGCGAATGGCGTCTGTGAGAGATTTAATGGATTATTAAAGGAACGCATAACCAAGTTGAAAATTACTCTAAATAGTGGATGACTACTTTGCCTGCCCCTTACATTATATGCCCTGAGAAATCAGCCTGGCTGAGATCACCATCTAACTGCTCATGAGCTAGTGACTGGATGCTGTATGGGAACCCCACTTGCTCCTCCAACTAGAGTAAGAACTGATGCCCACAGTGCAGTGAAGGCATAGGTGATGAGATGCACGATTACCTAACAACAATGATTTCAAGCATTTCTTTTATGTCTCAACAGATCAAGAACAGAAGGGGGGGTAAAAAAGAAGTGATACAGATAATCAACCTCTTGAAACAGAAGACTTGCTCAAACCTACAAGTTTGTATACAGACGACCAGGTGCTGTTGCGCAAATTCATATGCACCTGGAGTACGCCTGCTTTAATGGGGGCACATGAAGTGGAAGAAGTTAGCCCCACAGCCGTGAAATTAAGGGGATGAAGAGCTCGGCTCCATCTACTGGACATCAAACATTATGAAGGCGAAAAACCAACCTCTCCCGCAGCTGCCCCCAGTGAAGCAAAAGAAGTAGTTCCGTGCATGCTGACCTGTTCAATGACCAGAGTAAGGATAAAGAGAATAAAGAGCATATCAATTCTTTATATAAGGGACTGACATTCTCCAAATTCAGTAATGAGAAAATAGACTTTTTAACTATTCTGGAACCCTTTTTAAGATTTTGGAGTTTGAAGAAAAAAAAAAGAGTATCGTCCATCGTTTATAATACCTATTATAGTAACACTACACACACTCTTGCATGCTATTTTTCCTACATATTTCACTCTTATCTAGCCCTAATATGAAGAGGAGTAAATATTATTATGTTTTTTGGAGATCCCAAGAATAATTGTATTGTTTGGAAAGTGATAACTGCAATTATGTTACAGTTTTTGATATAAAAGTGATTCAAAAGGAGATAGCAAATAAGCATAGTAAAGCAACCACAAAATGGAAAGACTTTGACATTTCAGAGACCCACCACCATCCAGAAAGTCAATAGGTTTTCATGGAATGTTGATGGTGATATCATTTGGTATTATGATTTGTGTTTTTCTCCTTAACATTATTCCATTTCAATGTGTTATAAAAAGTAATACAGATATGGAGGGTGTCAATGAGGCATCTATTATTGTCCCCGCTAAAGGTACAGAAGGCCTGATTTACAATATAACTAAAGGTCCATTTTGATTTAAAAGGGATGTTGAGGAGAACCATGAAGGTATAAATACATATCTTGACAATTCGATTCATTTAAAAAATAACCTATGGTACCGGCACATGAAAGAGGTGGGAGAAAGACCTTCAGACAAAAGCTGTTATGTTTATTCCCTAATACTCTATGCCATGAATGTGGCAAGAACTTTTATTGCAAGAAAAATGTGTACACGTGATGCAAAATGTCTCAGTCATCTAGTAGCATGCACAACCAGAGGATAATTTGAAGGAAAATGGGCTATTTTACGATGGCGATCAAAAGTGGCATTCCCATATGAAGACACCTATCTGAAAACAAGAAGGATGGAAAATGGACTAGGATGGACAAGCAAAAAAGGTATGTGTCCATCCCAGATTGGAATAATGAATAAAGGTTGTCCAGGTGAAGAAGCTAAATTGCTCAAAAAATAATGAAAAACCAGGAAAGCCAAGATGCATAGAGAGACTCAGATTGTGATATATAAATGTGTTTTTCACCAGTACCGGATGGGAAGAAGGGATTTTGGCTTGCCCTGCACATCTAATCAAGAAACAATCAGTCAGCATAGTGAAGATAGTGAGTAAACATTGTCTAGGATTGTGGGACAATTACTCAAAGTTGCTCACATGAGTCGACAATGAAGCAGGACCTGTATTTATAATACCACTAAGGACCGCAACAACATGCTTCAAGAATGATGGCCTGATCCTTGTTGGAAAAAACAAAGGATATGGACAGATATTCGAAGTCCCAGGAATGAATGGAGAAACCGCAGTGTTGATGGACCGAGATTGGGCCTATGGATCCAGAGCTTACATGCAGCGCCTAAGAATTGGGGAGAAATATGTTCAATGGTAATGATAAATGTTCCAGCATTGATGATTCCCCAAAGTGACCTTCATATTAATGAATTTCCAAAAATGGACGAGCATCTGAGGAAGAAGAGGTCCATTAACTTCCATCAACAGAAGAGAGAGAATTATTTCTCATTAAAATCAATGGAGGCCTGTGACAATATTCCAGATGAGCATACATTGTTCAGCAAGATGGCAATGGTAATGACAGCTATATTCTTGCCAGGACTTCAAGCTGCAGTAAATGCCAAGTGGCAGCAGATTACAGATGTGAGCTTTTGCAGATGACCATTGCAACAATAAGGGCAGAGTGATGTCAAGAAGAAGATATATGAACCTATGCTGAAACAATAGAATACTTAAGAGTAACAATGTAACTGAAGCGCCAAGTGAAACATGTACCTAAAGCTAAAGTAATAATGAATACAAAGAAGATTAAGTAAATTACTGACCAATAACTGTAAATACGCCGTAATACAAGCTTGAAAGGAAACATACAGAGGCCAAAACTGCTGCAGTCTCTTCCTCTCCTGTTCGCTTCCAGGCCCTCTGCACACCCTTGGCCTCTCATTTCACTACTAAACCGAGGACATCCTGTCCACCCTCTCTTCCTCTACCTCTTCTACCTCCTCTTCCTCCTCTATCACTCCTGGCCAGTCTGTGGGCATCTCTCCTCCTTTCTCCTCCTTTCCCCTGTTCACCCCTGACAATGTTTCGAGACAAGTCTGATCTATGAAAGTCTTATCAAAGCAGGTTCTCCCCTGTTCATCTAGAACTATCAAGGACCACATTGACACCCTTGCTCCAAACTTCATCGATTGCTGAATTCACTCCTTTGCCACTGGAACTTTCTCCTGCCCCTTAAGCACTCTCTTGTGCACTCCCTTCTAAAGAAGCCCTTGGCCAATTCTTCCTCTCCAGCTAACTATCGCCCGGTCTCTATCACTCCTTTCCTGGGCAAACTCTTGGAAAAGCTGGCCATCTTGTTAAGCAGAAACCTGTGCAGTTCCCTCTGGGACCACTGCAAAAGATTTAGGCTTACAGGTGTTTGGCAGTAAACCCACTTGGTAGCAGTCTGTACCACACAGATTCACCTGGTAGCTGTGGCTGAGCAGTCAGACCTCTCTCTAGAAAAGTTAGGC
Source organism: Ambystoma mexicanum (assembly GCF_040938575.1). NCBI lineage: Eukaryota > Metazoa > Chordata > Amphibia > Caudata > Ambystomatidae > Ambystoma > Ambystoma mexicanum. Next base: position 1,177,125,267 of record NC_090935.1, on the reverse strand, counting down.
AGTATGTGGAGTATACAAGATAGGGCAATTTACACCGTAGAACAAGCAGACACGGAACAGAGCTTGGGTGTAAAGATATATAATTATTTATTTTAAGGACACATCTATGAAAACACACTGGCACTAATACGGCAAACAACTTCAATTACAATTACTATAAGTATATCAATCCCCTAACAATATTTCGACAAGTCTAGGTTCAACGGCACCACTTATTTGCAGACAGAGGTGAATGCTTTAACCTAGATGGCACTCTAATATTCGTTAGAACGTGAGCGAAAAGGCAGGGTATGAAACCAACTCGGTACCAACACTTTTACGAAGCAAATGCAAGGCCCGTAAGGCAGGGTCTACTGTGGATCACAAAGTTCAGCGGCCAGGCCCACTCGGAGAGAGGCAAGGCGATATGTCCCAACAAGTATCACAGTGGAAACGCACTTCGAGTCTTTGTAGCAAATTGTCACAGAAAGGCTGGACCAGTTTAGAACAAAAAGTTAAGAAGGTCTGGAGGAGACCCAATGTAAAGATAAGGATTTAAGACACCTCACGCTAACCGTCACAAGGGAAGCCATGCGGACACGGTACCTTGTACGTGAGGAGACAGCTCCGGCGGGGGCAGTTGTTCCTGGTGGTGGATGCAAGTCGGGGCTTTGCCAAGAGATGAGATGATCTCGTCGTCGAAGGAAAGTTGAAGATCGTTGCACCACCAGGGAAGAGACCAGCCGCGGAGTGCTCCGTCACAAGGTACCACCTTTTGGTCGCGGTATGGGCTAGTGGCTATCCGGTTGCCGGGGTGCTCAGCACGGGCAATTCGACCACTACGCCCTGGAAGCGAAGAAAAAGCAAAGGGACTGGTTGTTGCCACCAGTCAGGGGGAGAAGGCTCTCCAGCAGGGAGATCTCCTCTGTCGTTGGGAAGTGGTGAGTCGGTTCAGCAGGGCTCCACCGGAGGTGTCGTCGTTGCAGGTCGGCTCAGCTTTACCCTCGTCGGATTCTTAGGTCCTGTGGCGACTTCTGAAGATCCAGTCCCAAAAGCCCTGCTTTTATGCAGCAAACCCCCATTCATTCAGCCTAGCTGTCAATCAAAACACGCTAAGTGGTGAGCGGGATGGCTCACCACTTGGGCCAATCACACCAGAGTGCGACTTGAGTTGGCAAGGCAACTCAGTCCAGGGTGCCTAAACCCCCTCCCACACCCCCTTTGGTACCCAGACAGAATGGCACCACTCTGGAGGGTTTCTGTGTAGAAGCCCGCCAAAAGTGGAACAAAGGGCTCAACCTTTGGTTCGGAGTTACAGAGGTGAACACAGACGCCATTTTAAAAACGGAGTCCTGGCAGAAAATACCAACCGGTAGATTTATTTAAGACAAATAAACCGGCGGTATGTTAGAGACTAACGGGAAAAAGTATTAGCCTCCAACAATGGGAAGAATCCCATAGAGTTATATTCGGGGTCTAATATAACAAATAGTTCCCACTGCCACCAGCCAAAACTCGACGAGGGGGGATGGGACAGTGCCCCCTCGAATAGCAGACCCAGGGGTAATCGAAGTACCCCTATTAGTACGTCCACAATAGGATGGTTTGTAGTAGGTCTGTTAGTAAATTTAGGTCTAGTAAAGCCAAGTGTGACTTTACATGCCCTGGGAGACAGTAGTCAGTCCCAGGGTATGAAGTCTATGGTGGGGATCCTCTAGGACACCCCAGTGTTACGGCACGGAGGGTGCAGTGTAACACACATAGTAAAACACATGAGACCCGATGGAATAAAAGACCCCATAGCCCATAGAACACCTTGACATTCACAGGAATCAACCACATTCATGTCCAAGAGTGGGAGAAAAGAGTCTCACTCTTGGCAGGATGGACAAAAACAAACTCCAGAAATCCAGCAAAGCTACTGGGGGACTCACTAGGTTAGGAAATTCAGCCTAAACAGAGAATTCTCCCTAACACATCTCCCAGCTTAAACTACATATTGAATCTGTTGGTTGCCTCCGTGACCACCAGTCTGGCTTCAGAGCTGCCAGAACCAGGCCTGGACTGGCCCACCGGGACACCGGGAGTTTCCCCGCTAGGCCGTGGGACATAGGGCCTCTTTTCTTGGGGGAAGGATACATATATCAAATCCCTGGCACATCACGTGACGCTCTTCACACAGTGCCAATAGACGCCCCCACCCCACCCCACACACGTGCTCAAGGGCCGTGTGGCCCCGTTTCCATCTCAAGCTACACCTGCCAGGAGTGCATCCGTTTCGGAAATAAGGAAGCCGGCGTTCTCTGCATGGACGGAATTGAGGGGCTGTCTTTGGCGGAAGTTAATTTTGGAAATAAGCATCTCCCCTTCCCACGTCAGTCTTGATGTATGTTTCTGCATGTATTATACGGAGCAAAACGGTTTCGGCACAAACAAATTAGTTGCGCAATTATTGCGGCTGTTTCCATTCCAGCTTCTATGAAGAACACATGATATGTATGTGAGCAATATTTGTTGCCTCCAATCAAATGAAAAATAAAAGCGGACAAAACGGTGCAAACGTACTTGCTTTTCGTTTGCCCTTCTGCAAATACTGATACGCTGTTTCAATAATTGCACCGTTTGCATTGCATGCAATAATGCGTGTGGGCCGCGCAGCAGTGTCGGGAGGGCGCCAAGTCAGACGGAGTGTGCCTCTACCCGCTGTAATCGCGAGCGAGAACCCCAAACTAGTTCTCTTTCCACGCTTGTCTGCTTTTTTTGTGTCTCTCTCTAAAGACATCAACACCATGGTTTGAAACAGAGAAAGAGACAGCCGGGATTATGGGATGCCTGTAGGCGACTGCATGAGTTACATAGAGTGCCCACCGTTCGCAAAGTGGCTAAGCAGAATCTCCCTAAATGCAAGTTGAACGTGTCAGGAATGCATTGGGCACAAGGGATTCAGATGCTGGGCAGTGAATGAATGCTCGCCACCTGTGCATGCGAGACAGGACATAGGTCAGTGTGAACTAGCCTGGTTGTGGTTCGCGGGCATCGATGCATGATCCTGCCTGCCAGTGGATTATTTAGGCACGCGCCTACCACACGTGCCCCAGTGTGTTTGCATGTGGAGGTGCGGCTTGTGAACGTGCCGACATGCTGTGCAGTGCTCCTATGACAGGAGGCGAGCTGCATCCGCTCGGCAGGCAGGAGGCAGCACATTGAACTGGCGAGCTGCTGCGACTTGAGGCTGGGGCTGAGGGCAGCAGTTCTGAAAGGTAAGGATTATCACCACACTTTTTTTCTTTTTTAAGTTAAAAAAAACCATCAAATTCTGACCTGAATCGATACATGCTGGCTAAGTGCCCCATAGTGATGTTGTAGATTCTGATTTCACAGTAAAATTGGGCAAGTAATGATGATCTTAAATACAATCTAGAGGTCTGCAAGGCGCAAGATGAAGCACAAAGTTTCAGCGCTTCTTCAAAATGTTTATTTATGACCTGCCTTCGCTACGGCAAAATACGCGCGAAATGCAATTGCTAAAAGTCACGTATAATCCTTTTGAAGGTATGTCATTTATCAATGTAACTAAGAATGCGTACTGTCAGCCTTGGCAATCAGCAATGCATTGCCTGATATGTTTACTTTTGAGGGCATGGGTCTTTAGGGCATACAATCAATTCTACAGACCATTAAAATCCCATGCAAATTAAGGGGAGCGGAGCCTTCGACTTCAAAGGGCCTCACATCTATTCTTGTTAAAATATGTTATAAAATAAGGGCAACCGAAAAAGCTGATCTTCCCTAATATCGTGGGAAACAAGCATTCCACGAACACAAATGCTGTGACCTTGCCGTGGATGTCCAGAGGATGGCATTTTGGAGGCACTCTGAAAAACGTGTTTTATCACTTTTCAGGGTCAGCTTTGCAGTGCTTAACTGTCAAAGTTTGGTTGGGGGTCACAGTCTCCGCTGCCCCCTCTCAGCCCCAGAAAGACACTGTCTGGCCTGGGGATGCTTGTGGTGAATGTGCAGGGGGCAGCAGAGTAGAAAAACAATCTGCAGCAACGAGAAGCGAAAGGTCGTGACCATGTGTCCATAAATGTTTGCTGTCTTAGTAGTTTTCTGTTTGGAGGGTTGTACTGGGCAGGAGGTTTGGGGGACAAATATGCGTGTCTGGGAGGATGGTTGCATTTATCCCTGATGTAGGCTGAGGAAGACTAACTGCAGTTAAATTCACATGACTGAGGAGGGAGTTCGGTGGTGTAACTATGCTGCAAGATGATTTTTAAAAGCCATCACATTTGCACGGATTCATGATAAATGAAAACCTTTTGCGTTCATTTCTGCAACGTGTTACCAGAGGGTGTGTACGCTGTTTGGAGGGAGAGGTTTTGGATATAGAAAACGGTAACTTATGTTCCAGAAAATGCTTTATGTGTGACAGGACTACAACAAACCCCAGCATGAATCCCTGCAGCATTGGAGCTTCCCCAGACATTCTTTTTGTATTTTATAGAAAAACAAAACCCCATAGTTCAATCCTCATCTCATGCTGGGCCCTCCTCTCAAACTCTAGGAAAATATGTGGAACTTTTGAACAGGAGACCAATCAGGGTTTTCCATATCACCAAAACTGTGTGATCTTGGGCACATTATGGTATCTTTGTTCTTCAATCCAATTATATGACAATTCATCATTTGTTTGCAGGCTTGCTTATACAAAGCAACATATGGAATCAGAACTTTGGGTGTACTGAATATTAGGGGTGTACTGAATATTAGGGGTGTACTGGCTTACAGAGAACTCTGGAGATTTCCTGATGGGCCTCTTTTGTGCCGTTACCTATTTTATTTGCACATTTTCTCATGGGAAATGGATGGAGCTTGCTCATACTGTGTAATATAGGGCCACTTTAAAAAACATTTCCAGGGCCTCTTTTGGTTCCCAGTCCTCCCCTGGCCAGAACCACGGAAACTCCTCTCCTGAACACCTGTGAAGACTTGCTCTCCAATCTTGACTCTAACCTCCCTTCTGTCCTCATTCTCCATGATCTATCCTCTGCTTTTGACACGGTCAACAATGCCATCCTGCTCAATTGTCTTTGGGACAACCTTGGCATTACTGATTAGGCCCTGGCCTGGTTGATCTCCTTCCTCACCGACCGACACTCTCAGGTCCAACCGTGGTCTTTCCTCTCTTCTAGCTCTCTCTCTACTTGTAGTGTTCCCCAGTGGTTTAATCTCTCTCCCTGTCTCTTCAACCACTACCTGGCACCTCTTGCCCATCGCATTGCTACCTTCTGCTGCAATTTTCAATGTTATGCTGATGACACTCAGCTCTTTTTCATGCTCCTCCCATGCACCTCTGCTTCTTCTCTCACACCAGACTGGCCGCAATTCAGGAATGGTGTGCTGCCAATGATCTCAGCATTACTGCCAGCAAGACTGAGATCCTTCTCATTGGGAGACCCGCTCCCTCCTTTCCTCTCTCTCTGGCTGCCCACTCTGGGCCCTCTTCCTGCTCCTTCCTGTGAGACTAAGAACCTTGGTGTCATCTTTGACTCCACCCTCTCCTTCTTTCCTCACATCTCTGACATCTCTAAGAAGTCAAACTATCCGCTTCACCTCCTCAGAGGTATTCTTCCTTTTCTTACCTTCCCCCAGAAGCTCACTGCCTCTACAACCCTGATCATCTCTAGGCGGGCCTATTGCAACATACTCTTTCTAAATCGTCCTGCCTCTACTCTTCAACTTTTACAACTCATCCAGAACAGGACTGCAAGATTTTTCCTTGGCCTCAAGCACAGGGATCGTAGCTCTCCAGCTCTGAAATCTCTTCACTCGCTCCCCGTAGCTGCAAGGATGAAGTTCAAGACCCTCTGAATCTTTTTGGGGCCTGTGACCTGTTTACCTCCAACTTTCTCTTCCAAAACATCTTCCTTCTCATGCTCTCTGCTCATCCACCTCCTACTTTCTGAGGGTCAGACACTTCTCCTCGACTGGAGCCCCCCTGTGGAACAACTTCCCTGCCTCTCTCAAGCTTCAGCAGAACCACCTCTGGTTCCAGAAGAAAATCAAGACCTTCCTTTTCGCTTCCTCTTTCTCTCTTCCTCTCCCCTGCTGATGCACCTGACTGCTCTGCGCACTGGTCACCTGGTCACCCTCTGAACTCAGGCCCTGACTCCTGCATGTGCAATTGCCCTTGCACTGCCCCCAGGCTCCCCAGCACTTAAGGGTCTGTATCTGCAACCCTACAGTACCTTCTCTCTGCACTTATGAGCCACCCGCTGGCTGCACTTGTGAGTTAACTGCCCTTCCCCCTTTCCCTCCCCCTGGCACTTCTCCCCTTTCCACTTCCCCGCACTTGCACGAGCTGAATGACACAAGGCCTTGTAAGAGCGTTATTTTGTCCTCCCTTGTTTCCCCCTCCTTGTCTTGTCACACCTAGAAACACTTGTGTACAGGAGCATTATAAAGGTCACATCATATCAGAGGAATATATAACATGGCAAGGATGGCCATGATAGGAACATGGACACTGGCTCATGTCAAATTCAACAAAGCTACCTCAGAGGCAGACCAAGGCTGTAATATCAGGAGACGCAGGAGGACAGCTCTGTGTACAGAGCCGACGATGAGTCAAGGTTGGCCCAGAACTAAGGATGCTATTTTAAGGTATAACGACAGAGCACTAAGGGAGTTACATGGATAAGCTCTGAATGTGGGACGTTCTTCATAGTTTGAAGAAGAAGATAACATCTGCAGGAGACAACTGTTGGTCAATTAAAAGTGTATGAAGTTCATATGAGGTAGAGGGAGCAAGTCTCTAGAGGGCAAGAGGAGTAACATCACCCTGCATAATTGAATCAAATAGCAGTAAAAGGAAAATATTGTCTAATGGACAGATATGTGGTCTCTTCACACGTGACTCAGAAGTCGAAAACAAGGGCTATTCATTAGAGTCTCAGACTAAGATAGTGGTGTGCTCACACTCCCTTGAATGTTCCAGGACAGTGAGTAGGCTGCAAGGTCAACTACAAACAGAAGAATTTGGCATATGGTTGACGGATGAGAGATGATGGAATTGGTAAAATGGAGAGTAGTCTGACAGGATTCAAACAGCTAAGTTTCATTTCATGTATGTGCTGCTAAGGAGCCGAAAGTCCAAGGTTGGGATATTTGAGAAACCAAAGGGTGTCTCACCCGCTAGTCCTCAGAGAATTGTCATCCAGGTGGCCAGGACATGGCCATCACTTTTGTATCCAGTTCCTGGGGTTGAACCAGTGCAGTAGGATCAACTGGGTGAGGGCTCTTCGATGAGTGGGGATGATGCAGCCGATGTGAGATGCGGTTTTCCCTCTTTTTTGTTAACCTAACCCATTCCATTTTTTAAGATTCTCAGAGGTCATGTGAGAAACCTGAAGGTGTCTCACCCGTTAGTCTGCAGGGATGTGTCATCCAGGTGGCCAGGACGCGGCCATCACTATTGGATCCAGTTCCTCGAGTGGACCAGTGCAGAAGGATCACGTGGATGGGGGGTCCTCAAGGAGTGGAGGTGGGACACTGACGGGTGAGACACGGTACCCCTTCCTTATAACACCTTTTCCTCACACTACCCTGTAGAACATTCAGAGGTTCTACCACCTTCCCCCTTTTCTGACACAAACACTTTCTTACACCGTGAAAGACAACTGTCTAACACCAGAGCCGTTTACCTGACAGGTATCATCACAAGGGTCAGGCAGAGTCAGGCAATCGACAATAACTATGCACACCTAATGTCCCTTTCCCTTCCCCACAGGGATAAAAGGCGGTGCACGAGAGCACGCTTTGAGCAAGAACGAACATACTAGGAAGCAGTTATTCCGGACGGGCAGTTCAAATGGAGGAGAAAGGCAGAGAGACCTGGAGGGATGACTAGGAGGGAATTGCTCTTGCCCTTTTCAACTCAGACCTGCCACGCCTCCGAAAAGAAAATTATAAGAACGGGAAGTCCAGCTGGCATGTGGTGTCACAGGTGTCAACAGCACACAGGACCCTCCTGCGCTGATAGTCAAAGCAGGGAGAAGCGATTGCCGCTGATGTGCTGTCCTTGACTCCCGAGACAAGAAACTCCAACAGTTCAGCACAGCCGGTGAAATCAGAGAGAGCTGATAGGAAAACAAACTGTGCCGGGCCCAAGTTTGCAGGCAGCAACATTGTTTGAACAAAGAACTTGTATTTTTGAACTGCAAAGAAACCCCAGTGAAAGTCCAGAGGCAGAGTGGTCCGGCGCCACGTGGGCGCTCATTCAAAGGAGTCTGACTGGAGCCTTTTTGGGTTGTTTTCTTGAAACTACGAGAACTAAGAGGATTTAGGAGAGGCCAGAGTTAAGTGTCAAAGTGGTCATACAAGCATCGAGCAACACCTCTCGTACACTCGAAAGTCTTTGACACATTAAGGAAAACTGAGTGAATGGTGAAATTGGCAAATGTGAACCCGACTGAGGGATGCCTGCGAATTGGGGGTATACAGTGATATACCCGTGAACATTGTGTCGACAAGTGTGAACCCGACTGAGGGATGCCCACAGTGAATAGTTGTTCAAAAAGACATAGGCCCTCATTACGACCCTGGCGGAATTCGGAAAACGATGGCGGAAATGCAATACCGCCATCGAATAGCGCTCGGTGCGACTATGACCCGTCACCGCAAAGTACGAAGCCATTAGCGACACCGTAGTGAACGCCAACGCTAACTGCACCAAGCACGCGCGCGCGCGCCATGCCAAACCGCAAACACCACCATGGCGCAAGGGTACGCCAATTCCGACCCTAGCGGACATGTACCTAACGCCATCAAGCATGGCGGAATGTACCATTCCGCCATGGTGAGAAGTACGGCATCGCGAATCAACCGTAAACGGCCCCACTGAGTGCCTGTACACCGCTCCCTGCCCACAAAGTACAACTCCCCGTAGGTGCAATGAAGTCACAATGCAACCAGTGAAATGTACAAGTCACCCATGCATGCCAACGAACAAAAGAAACACAACAGGGGCCAATGGGAGCTGCAGGGCACAGATGGCACGAATACAGAAGCCATCCCAATGGACATGACCACAGTCCCCCACCAAGAAACGCACGCAAACACAGGCACCTGTGACCAGCAATATTCCGAGAATCACATCATTCCACCAGTCCACCTGGCTGACCGGCATCTGTTACACAAAACCCAATCCCCCGCCCCTGAGCATGACAACATTCAAACTGTCATATTGGCAGCCCCCATCCCTGACCACACGGGCTTCGTAGGCAAACGCGCCCAGTACAGTACCACGCAACTAAACTCCGAAGCTGGAACCCAATGCAGATCTCCTCACAATACATCGCCCCCCAAATAGGCACATGCCACATCACTTGCAAAGAAAAACGCTACACGGGCCAAATCAGAATAGTAATTTAATGCACATCAAAATCACCAAGCCCATACAGCCATCAGGCCATGAACTCCAAAACACTTTTCACCATTGTGGGCTGCATCCGCAAGAAATGACCAGCCACTACTTGTGTGACGCCCTGTTCCATCATGGTACACAGAGCCACATTCACGTACGAAAAGGCAACATGGAAGCGCACAGAACCGCAGGGCCGTCCCAATGGGGAGGCACTAGTCCAGCTGAAAGGCCGAAATGTTGCTCCGAGCCACCAGTACTGCGTAAGGGCATGTGGCCCATTGGCGATCGTCCCATAAGATCGTAATGCTGCTCCACTGATTAACACGAAGCAGCAGGTGTCGGGAGTAAAACCCATCTGCAGGAGTGGCATACAGATGGCAGTGGCAAAAGGGGAGGAGATACCTGTCAACCAAAAGAAAAGAAAAAGAACAGAATGGCCATCAGAACTACATTCCAACAACTCACTCCAATGATCACACTAAATCCACAGCCATATGCATGCTAGCCCACTCCAAAGGATCATCACCACCCCAAAACCACTTGCGACTCATAACCATCTATATCGAGGTGCAAACACCATCACGAACGAGTGTACCTGTGCATGCGTCTGTCAAAACAGAATCCATCAGATGGGAATGTCAACGTGCATGGACACAAGTGTCTGAGGGCGCGTCGAGACAGGGAGGGCTCAACAAGGCCAGATAGACGATGGTCCTACTATGGCAGCCCTGCATCACATAGCGTAGGGGAGGCGGATAGATCCCAAGAAGCCCTGTACATGGCAAACTCTGTATCAAATCACCTGCCCATGCATCCATTCATCATTCCCTCATCCCGGGATTAAAACGCCTGAATATTTACTCACATAACATTAGAAATATCCATTGAGTCTGTGCGTTATGCAGCCTGCAAAATCCACAGTGCCCCAGCCCGGAATTCCAGTGTAGTGAAGTAACATGTATTTGGGAACGTCCGGCCTCACAGCCCACGTCGCAATTGCGCATCCCAAACTATTCATATCAATCATTGCATCCTCGCCATGGCCCCTGTCTCAAGGACATAGAACAATAGTACGTTATATTTGCAGTCAGACCTGTGGGCATTTCCTCGCCGCTAGCTGAAAACCGAAAGCGCCGCCCTTCGAATTCCTCATTTGCAACATCACGTCGAAGAGGCATCTGTGGCCGTTTGAAATCACTAATTATTCCATCGAGTGCGGCTGTGTGTGAAAATGGCAACTGCCTTCACCCACAAATGGGACGCCCCGCCCGTCGTTGCAACTCGGTACAGTGATGCATGAGGGCCCACCGTTACTCGAGTACTACGTTCCACTGACCCTTCACAAGTCTGTTCGCGACTGCACAGATAGTATGTGAAACAATGGGACCACAGCAGGATGAACATATCTAACAATCTTACACGGCCATCGGGTACAAATACATGATTGCAATAGCAAGATGCCATTCCCCGAATTGCAGCGTTGTGCGCGGGACGTGCCTGGCCAAAGGGGAGAGCAGTTTGCACAGGTGGAATGAATCACCACAGGTGGAGGCCATACAGCCTGAAAACACATAAATTGCACAGCCAGTCTCCTCCCACAACCACACCGAAATGCTACCGGCAGGACTCGCGATGTTGGCCCTGGGGGACCTGATAGCACTGCAAGTACTCCAACTCCAAGAAGAAGACGAACACCAACTACAACCGGCCGCACGGAGGAGACGCAGGAGGAGGAGGAGGGCAAGGCAGGGCCAGCAAGGGCCGCCAGCACAGCCACTACCACCACGCAGGCAGCCCGCAATCCCACGCTTCCGAGCACATCCGTTCAACCTCACTGATGAGCAGATCCACACCCTCTACCGTTTGGACCGGGACACCATAACCGCCATTGTGGACATGACACAGACTGACCTTGTCAGCATGATAGATAGCCCAACCGCCATCCCACCCCTACTGAAGGTGGTGTCTGTACTCCACTTCCTGGCCACAGGCACCTACCAGCACACAGTCGGACAGTTGCATGGCATTTCTCAGCCACTGTTCTCACGGACACTATTTCAAGTGCTCGATGCCCTCCTGCAGCACGCAGACGACTACATCTCTCTACCACGCTCGGAGCAGGAAATTACCAACACAAAGGTGGGATTCCATGCACTTGCCGGCATACCGGGTTGCATTGGTGCCATCGACTGCACCCATGTGGAATTGGTCGTCCCACATGCCATGGAGGCCCAGTACCGCAACCGAAAACAATTTCATTCCCTGAATGTACAAATGGTGTGTGACTCCAACAGGATCATTACACATTGTTGTGCCCGATTCCCTGGATCAACCCATGATTCTATGGTCTTGAGGAACTCTACAATACCACGCTACATGGAGCGACACGCAGGGAACAGATCCTGGCTACTCGGTGAGTCTCATTTCATGCATGATAATGTGGGGTATGTGATTCGGCAATGACCTGGCAGGAAGGGGGGGGGGGTGCGTACGTAGCAATGGCATTCCACATCATACGTTTCTCGTCCACATACAGGTGATGCTGGATATCCACTGAAGAGATGGCTCCTCACACCAGTCCGGAACCCACGGGACCAGCATGAGGAGGACTACAACCATGCCCACTCACGTACCCGTGTAGTCATTGAACAGGCATTCGGCCTACTGAAGGGTCGTTTCCGCTGCCTCAGCAGGTCTGGCGGGGCACTCCTGTACCGCCATGTGAAGGTTGCAAAGATGGTCATGGCATGTGTCATGCTCCACAACATGTGCGTACGTAGAAATGTGCCCATGCCCCCTGACGCAGAACTGCAAGCACCTGATGATGGTCATGATGAGGGTGGGGATGTGGCAGCACCTCATGGAGTCTGCGAGGCACCGGAGGCCCGTGACATTCGTCAGCATCTCATTGATGTATGCTTCTAGCACTCACGCCTGGTGGCTGATACATGGACACGGGACTCGTGGCACTGTGTGTGTCTGGGACATGCACAATATGGACTGTACGCCTATGATGGCCTAGTACACAAAGATCAATGTCCACACATCTCATTGGTTGATCGTGCACTGTTTATGGCATATGTGATATCATGTTAAACACCCTATCGACCCGCCACCCAAGTGAGCCCAACACACCCCCTCCACCCTCCTACCTCCCCCCCGAACACCAGTGTCCAAAGATGCTCATTGTCAGTGGGCTGTCGCTATTGCAAGCCCCCTCTGCGGGTATCAGGGGCACCCCTGCCTGTGGAGCGCAGGTTCCTCCCAGATCTACGTTGGGGGCTGCCCTGGACGGAACTTGCAACGGATGATGTGTCTGCCTGCTCACGTCCATGCATGTCCCTAAGGGTTTGCGAGAGCTCAGTGAGCACACGGCGCACTGCGGCAAGTTCGGCACATACGTCTTTGGACGTCGCATGCAGTTCCCCCCTCAGGCTCTCGGTGCTTCTCTCCATTTGGACTCTCAGGCTCTCGGTGCTACTCTCCATTTGGACTCTCAGGCTCTCGGTGCTACTCTCCATTTGGACTCTCAGGCTCTCGGTGCTACTCTCCATTTGTGCCCTTAGCGTCTCTGTACCTCTCTCCATTTCTGCCCTAAGTGTCTCAGTTGATGTTTCTATGTCTGCCTTAGTGCCCCCACATTCATCGGCATGGTCCTTGAGGAGCGTGGCCAGTTGCTGCTGTTGCACGATTAACTGGTCGAGGGACTGTTGCCTCTGCTGGGCCATGGCCATTTGCGGGGGTGTCACAGAGGGGCTGTTGTCCTCATGTTGCCTTGCCACAGGGCTTGTGGGGGATGGCCAGTCGTCGTCTTGTGGGTGCCCCTGCGTGGTATCCTCATGTTGTACGGGATGGGACAGACAGGGGGATTGGGACAGGTCATGGATGGATCTGACTTCGACATCCCCGTTTTCTGTGTCGGAGCATGCTGCCATCAATGGGGTGTCACCTATGGTGCTGCTGCCACCAGAGGCAGTGCCTTCTGTGGCATCCGTTGGGGGGACCTGTGGTGGTGGTGTTGTGGGCATGCTGGCTGCTGGGGTGCCTGTTGATGTTCCCTCCTCTGTGCTGCCACATGATTTGTGCTGCTGCCGTGTCTTGATGCGTGCAGCTGAGGTGGAGGGTCTCTGGCCGTTGGTCTTGGCCCTCTTTGCAGGTGTGCTGGTAGGGGTGTCCTGTAGCTCGTCGTTTGGATCGGACCCTGTGGTGGAGTAAAGGAGGGCGAGGGTTATTGATGGGTCTGTGGGAATTGGAATGGCATTGTATCACATGCATTGGGGTGGTACCTGAGGGTGATTTGGGTCGGGGCCTTGGAGGTGCTTTCATTTGTGTGTGGAGTGAGGGTGCAGTTGTTTGGCAGCCTGCAGTTAGGGTGTGCCTGCTGCACGTGTAGTGCGTGTTTTAGGGGTTTTTAATTATTTATGTATTTATTGTGGGTTTTAACGTGCGCTATCAGGCCGATGTGTGTGGACGTTCTCCTGGACATGTGTTTCTGTTGCACTATGTGGACGCATGGTACTTCACATGGATGGACTGTGTGGATTTGGCATTGTTTTATTTGGCCCACCTACCTGAATCTTCGGATGTCTGCACTCCTTTCTCCATCCCTCCGACTCCCTCTATGCTCTCCATTCCGATGGTGGAGGCACATATTTCTTCCCAGGGGGTCAACTTGATGGGTGATTCAGGACCTCCCCCGGTGGCTGTGGCAATGTTGCGGTTGGCAGAGAGTATGCTGCGGACGCGTATCCGCAGGTCGTCCCATCGCTTGCGGCATTGCTGTGGGGTGCGGGGTGCGGTCCCCACCGCACTTACCCGCTGTGCCACCAGAGCCCATATGGCCTTCTTGTTTGCAAGTGCCGTTCTGGTCATTTGCGTGGAGAAGACGACGGCAGCATTCTCCTGGAGGGTCTCTGTTAGCACGGTGAGTTCCTCACGGGAGAAGTGGACCTGCCGCTTGCGGTCGCACGCTTTCTTCGCTACTTTTCCCATTTTTCTTGGTTTCGCTAGGGTGGATGACGGGTTGGGGTGTGTTTCAGGGTAGTGATTTTAGTGGTTGTGTGGTTTTAGTGGTTTTATAGGTGTACGGCGGGATGTTTCCCGTTCCGGGCCCATGTTTTAGCTTCCGTTTCCGTATATTTCCGGTCACCGTACTTTCCGGTAGGCGCACACTGCGGTGACCGCTAAGAGGGGTGGCGGTATTGCACCTAGGGCGCCGTACGGCGGCGGTGTGGGCCGTTTTGGGGTCATTTCCGCCATCGCGGACTTTGCACTTCCGCCATGGCGTGGTGCTCGTGCCCGATGGGTCGGAATGGGCCGCACTTTGCTCCTTCGTGCAATGGCGGAAACGCTATTTACGCTGTGGCGGTCCGGTCAGTCACTTTCCGCCAGGGTCGTAATGAGGGCCATTGGCCCTCATTATGACCCTGGCGGAATTCGGAAAACGATGGCGGAAATGCAATACCGCCATCGAATAGCGCTCGGTGCGACTATGACCCGTCACCGCAAAGTACGAAGCCATTAGCGACACCGTAGTGAACGCCAACGCTAACTGCACCAAGCACGCGCGCGCGCGCCATGCCAAACCGCAAACACCACCATGGCGCAAGGGTACGCCAATTCCGACCCTAGCGGACATGTACCTAACGCCATCAAGCATGGCGGAATGTACCATTCCGCCATGGTGAGAATTACGGCATCGCGAATCAACCGTAAACGGCCCCACTGAGTGCCTGTACACCGCTCCCTGCCCACAAAGTACAACTCCCCGTAGGTGCAATGAAGTCACAATGCAAACAGTGAAATGTACAAGTCACCCATGCATGCCAACGAACAAAAGAAACACAACAGGGGCCAATGGGAGCTGCAGGGCACAGATGGCACGAATACAGAAGCCATCCCAATGGACATGACCACAGTCCCCCACCAAGAAACGCACGCAAACACAGGCACCTGTGACCAGCAATATTCCGAGAATCACATCATTCCACCAGTCCACCTGGCTGACCGGCATCTGTTACACAAAACCCAATCCCCCGCCCCTGAGCATGACAACATTCAAACTGTCATATTGGCAGCCCCCATCCCTGACCACACGGGCTTCGTAGGCAAACGCGCCCAGTACAGTACCACGCAACTAAACTCCGAAGCTGGAACCCAATGCAGATCTCCTCACAATACATCGCCCCCCAAATAGGCACATGCCACATCACTTGCAAAGAAAAACGCTACACGGGCCAAATCAGAATAGTAATTTAATGCACATCAAAATCACCAAGCCCATACAGCCATCAGGCCATGAACTCCAAAACACTTTTCACCATTGTGGGCTGCATCCGCAAGAAATGACCAGCCACTACTTGTGTGACGCCCTGTTCCATCATGGTACACAGAGCCACATTCACGTACGAAAAGGCAACATGGAAGCGCACAGAACCGCAGGGCCGTCCCAATGGGGAGGCACTAGTCCAGCTGAAAGGCCGAAATGTTGCTCCGAGCCACCAGTACTGCGTAAGGGCATGTGGCCCATTGGCGATCGTCCCATAAAATCGTAATGCTGCTCCACTGATTAACACGAAGCAGCAGGTGTCGGGAGTAAAACCCATCTGCAGGAGTGGCATACAGATGGCAGTGGCAAAAGGGGAGGAGATACCTGTCAACCAAAAGAAAAGAAAAAGAACAGAATGGCCATCAGAACTACATTCCAACAACTCACTCCAATGATCACACTAAATCCACAGCCATATGCATGCTAGCCCACTCCAAAGGATCATCACCACCCCAAAACCACTTGCGACTCATAACCATCTATATCGAGGTGCAAACACCATCACGAACGAGTGTACCTGTGCATGCGTCTGTCAAAACAGAATCCATCAGATGGGAATGTCAACGTGCATGGACACAAGTGTCTGAGGGCGCGTCGAGACAGGGAGGGCTCAACAAGGCCAGATAGACGATGGTCCCACTATGGCAGCCCTGCATCACATAGCGTAGGGGAGGCGGATAGATCCCAAGAAGCCCTGTACATGGCAAACTCTGTATCAAATCACCTGCCCATGCATCCATTCATCATTCCCTCATCCCGGGATTAAAACGCCTGAATATTTACTCACATAACATTAGAAATATCCATTGAGTCTGTGCGTTATGCAGCCTGCAAAATCCACAGTGCCCCAGCCCGGAATTCCAGTGTAGTGAAGTAACATGTATTTGGGAACGTCCGGCCTCACAGCCCACGTCGCAATTGCGCATCCCAAACTATTCATATCAATCATTGCATCCTCGCCATGGCCCCTGTCTCAAGGACATAGAACAATAGTACGTTATATTTGCAGTCAGACCTGTGGGCATTTCCTCGCCGCTAGCTGAAAACCGAAAGCGCCGCCCTTCGAATTCCTCATTTGCAACATCACGTCGAAGAGGCATCTGTGGCCGTTTGAAATCACTAATTATTCCATCGAGTGCGGCTGTGTGTGAAAATGGCAACTGCCTTCACCCACAAATGGGACGCCCCGCCCGTCGTTGCAACTCGGTACAGTGATGCATGAGGGCCCACCGTTACTCGAGTACTACGTTCCACTGACCCTTCACAAGTCTGTTCGCGACTGCACAGATAGTATGTGAAACAATGGGACCACAGCAGGATGAACATATCTAACAATCTTACACGGCCATCGGGTACAAATACATGATTGCAATAGCAAGATGCCATTCCCCGAATTGCAGCGTTGTGCGCGGGACGTGCCCGGCCAAAGGGGAGAGCAGTTTGCACAGGTGGAATGAATCACCACAGGTGGAGGCCATACAGCCTGAAAACACATAAATTGCACAGCCAGTCTCCTCCCACAACCACACCGAAATGCTACCGGCAGGACTCGCGATGTTGGCCCTGGGGGACCTGATAGCACTGCAAGTACTCCAACTCCAAGAAGAAGACGAACACCAACTACAACCGGCCGCACGGAGGAGACGCAGGAGGAGGAGGAGGGCAAGGCAGGGCCAGCAAGGGCCGCCAGCACAGCCACTACCACCACGCAGGCAGCCCGCAATCCCACGCTTCCGAGCACATCCGTTCAACCTCACTGATGAGCAGATCCACACCCTCTACCGTTTGGACCGGGACACCATAACCGCCATTGTGGACATGACACAGACTGACCTTGTCAGCATGATAGATAGCCCAACCGCCATCCCACCCCTACTGAAGGTGGTGTCTGTACTCCACTTCCTGGCCACAGGCACCTACCAGCACACAGTCGGACAGTTGCATGGCATTTCTCAGCCACTGTTCTCACGGACACTATTTCAAGTGCTCGATGCCCTCCTGCAGCACGCAGACGACTACATCTCTCTACCACGCTCGGAGCAGGAAATTACCAACACAAAGGTGGGATTCCATGCACTTGCCGGCATACCGGGTTGCATTGGTGCCATCGACTGCACCCATGTGGAATTGGTCGTCCCACATGCCATGGAGGCCCAGTACCGCAACCGAAAACAATTTCATTCCCTGAATGTACAAATGGTGTGTGACTCCAACAGGATCATTACACATTGTTGTGCCCGATTCCCTGGATCAACCCATGATTCTATGGTCTTGAGGAACTCTACAATACCACGCTACATGGAGCGACACGCAGGGAACAGATCCTGGCTACTCGGTGAGTCTCATTTCATGCATGATAATGTGGGGTATGTGATTCGGCAATGACCTGGCAGGAAGGGGGGGGGGGTGCGTACGTAGCAATGGCATTCCACATCATACGTTTCTCGTCCACATACAGGTGATGCTGGATATCCACTGAAGAGATGGCTCCTCACACCAGTCCGGAACCCACGGGACCAGCATGAGGAGGACTACAACCATGCCCACTCACGTACCCGTGTAGTCATTGAACAGGCATTCGGCCTACTGAAGGGTCGTTTCCGCTGCCTCAGCAGGTCTGGCGGGGCACTCCTGTACCGCCATGTGAAGGTTGCAAAGATGGTCATGGCATGTGTCATGCTCCACAACATGTGCGTACGTAGAAATGTGCCCATGCCCCCTGACGCAGAACTGCAAGCACCTGATGATGGTCATGATGAGGGTGGGGATGTGGCAGCACCTCATGGAGTCTGCGAGGCACCGGAGGCCCGTGACATTCGTCAGCATCTCATTGATGTATGCTTCTAGCACTCACGCCTGGTGGCTGATACATGGACACGGGACTCGTGGCACTGTGTGTGTCTGGGACATGCACAATATGGACTGTACGCCTATGATGGCCTAGTACACAAAGATCAATGTCCACACATCTCATTGGTTGATCGTGCACTGTTTATGGCATATGTGATATCATGTTAAACACCCTATCGACCCGCCACCCAAGTGAGCCCAACACACCCCCTCCACCCTCCTACCTCCCCCCCGAACACCAGTGTCCAAAGATGCTCATTGTCAGTGGGCTGTCGCTATTGCAAGCCCCCTCTGCGGGTATCAGGGGCACCCCTGCCTGTGGAGCGCAGGTTCCTCCCAGATCTACGTTGGGGGCTGCCCTGGACGGAACTTGCAACGGATGATGTGTCTGCCTGCTCACGTCCATGCATGTCCCTAAGGGTTTGCGAGAGCTCAGTGAGCACACGGCGCACTGCGGCAAGTTCGGCACATACGTCTTTGGACGTCGCATGCAGTTCCCCCCTCAGGCTCTCGGTGCTTCTCTCCATTTGGACTCTCAGGCTCTCGGTGCTACTCTCCATTTGGACTCTCAGGCTCTCGGTGCTGCTCTCCATTTGGACTCTCAGGCTCTCGGTGCTACTCTCCATTTGTGCCCTTAGCGTCTCTGTACCTCTCTCCATTTCTGCCCTAAGTGTCTCAGTTGATGTTTCTATGTCTGCCTTAGTGCCCCCACATTCATCGGCATGGTCCTTGAGGAGCGTGGCCAGTTGCTGCTGTTGCACGATTAACTGGTCGAGGGACTGTTGCCTCTGCTGGGCCATGGCCATTTGCGGGGGTGTCACAGAGGGGCTGTTGTCCTCATGTTGCCTTGCCACAGGGCTTGTGGGGGATGGCCAGTCGTCGTCTTGTGGGTGCCCCTGCGTGGTATCCTCATGTTGTACGGGATGGGACAGACAGGGGGATTGGGACAGGTCATGGATGGATCTGACTTCGACATCCCCGTTTTCTGTGTCGGAGCATGCTGCCATCAATGGGGTGTCACCTATGGTGCTGCTGCCACCAGAGGCAGTGCCTTCTGTGGCATCCGTTGGGGGGACCTGTGGTGGTGGTGTTGTGGGCATGCTGGCTGCTGGGGTGCCTGTTGATGTTCCCTCCTCTGTGCTGCCACATGATTTGTGCTGCTGCCGTGTCTTGATGCGTGCAGCTGAGGTGGAGGGTCTCTGGCCGTTGGTCTTGGCCCTCTTTGCAGGTGTGCTGGTAGGGGTGTCCTGTAGCTCGTCGTTTGGATCGGACCCTGTGGTGGAGTAAAGGAGGGCGAGGGTTATTGATGGGTCTGTGGGAATTGGAATGGCATTGTATCACATGCATTGGGGTGGTACCTGAGGGTGATTTGGGTCGGGGCCTTGGAGGTGCTTTCATTTGTGTGTGGAGTGAGGGTGCAGTTGTTTGGCAGCCTGCAGTTAGGGTGTGCCTGCTGCACGTGTAGTGCGTGTTTTAGGGGTTTTTAATTATTTATGTATTTATTGTGGGTTTTAACGTGCGCTATCAGGCCGATGTGTGTGGACGTTCTCCTGGACATGTGTTTCTGTTGCACTATGTGGACGCATGGTACTTCACATGGATGGACTGTGTGGATTTGGCATTGTTTTATTTGGCCCACCTACCTGAATCTTCGGATGTCTGCACTCCTTTCTCCATCCCTCCGACTCCCTCTATGCTCTCCATTCCGATGGTGGAGGCACATATTTCTTCCCAGGGGGTCAACTTGATGGGTGATTCAGGACCTCCCCCGGTGGCTGTGGCAATGTTGCGGTTGGCAGAGAGTATGCTGCGGACGCGTATCCGCAGGTCGTCCCATCGCTTGCGGCATTGCTGTGGGGTGCGGGGTGCGGTCCCCACCGCACTTACCCGCTGTGCCACCAGAGCCCATATGGCCTTCTTGTTTGCAAGTGCCGTTCTGGTCATTTGCGTGGAGAAGACGACGGCAGCATTCTCCTGGAGGGTCTCTGTTAGCACGGTGAGTTCCTCACGGGAGAAGTGGACCTGCCGCTTGCGGTCGCACGCTTTCTTCGCTACTTTTCCCATTTTTCTTGGTTTCGCTAGGGTGGATGACGGGTTGGGGTGTGTTTCAGGGTAGTGATTTTAGTGGTTGTGTGGTTTTAGTGGTTTTATAGGTGTACGGCGGGATGTTTCCCGTTCCGGGCCCATGTTTTAGCTTCCGTTTCCGTATATTTCCGGTCACCGTACTTTCCGGTAGGCGCACACTGCGGTGACCGCTAAGAGGGGTGGCGGTATTGCACCTAGGGCGCCGTACGGCGGCGGTGTGGGCCGTTTTGGGGTCATTTCCGCCATCGCGGACTTTGCACTTCCGCCATGGCGTGGTGCTCGTGCCCGATGGGTCGGAATGGGCCGCACTTTGCTCCTTCGTGCAATGGCGGAAACGCTATTTACGCTGTGGCGGTCCGGTCAGTCACTTTCCGCCAGGGTCGTAATGAGGGCCATTGGCCCTCATTATGACCCTGGCGGAATTCGGAAAACGATGGCGGAAATGCAATACCGCCATCGAATAGCGCTCGGTGCGACTATGACCCGTCACCGCAAAGTACGAAGCCATTAGCGACACCGTAGTGAACGCCAACGCTAACTGCACCAAGCACGCGCGCGCGCGCCATGCCAAACCGCAAACACCACCATGGCGCAAGGGTACGCCAATTCCGACCCTAGCGGACATGTACCTAACGCCATCAAGCATGGCGGAATGTACCATTCCGCCATGGTGAGAAGTACGGCATCGCGAATCAACCGTAAACGGCCCCACTGAGTGCCTGTACACCGCTCCCTGCCCACAAAGTACAACTCCCCGTAGGTGCAATGAAGTCACAATGCAACCAGTGAAATGTACAAGTCACCCATGCATGCCAACGAACAAAAGAAACACAACAGGGGCCAATGGGAGCTGCAGGGCACAGATGGCACGAATACAGAAGCCATCCCAATGGACATGACCACAGTCCCCCACCAAGAAACGCACGCAAACACAGGCACCTGTGACCAGCAATATTCCGAGAATCACATCATTCCACCAGTCCACCTGGCTGACCGGCATCTGTTACACAAAACCCAATCCCCCGCCCCTGAGCATGACAACATTCAAACTGTCATATTGGCAGCCCCCATCCCTGACCACACGGGCTTCGTAGGCAAACGCGCCCAGTACAGTACCACGCAACTAAACTCCGAAGCTGGAACCCAATGCAGATCTCCTCACAATACATCGCCCCCCAAATAGGCACATGCCACATCACTTGCAAAGAAAAACGCTACACGGGCCAAATCAGAATAGTAATTTAATGCACATCAAAATCACCAAGCCCATACAGCCATCAGGCCATGAACTCCAAAACACTTTTCACCATTGTGGGCTGCATCCGCAAGAAATGACCAGCCACTACTTGTGTGACGCCCTGTTCCATCATGGTACACAGAGCCACATTCACGTACGAAAAGGCAACATGGAAGCGCACAGAACCGCAGGGCCGTCCCAATGGGGAGGCACTAGTCCAGCTGAAAGGCCGAAATGTTGCTCCGAGCCACCAGTACTGCGTAAGGGCATGTGGCCCATTGGCGATCGTCCCATAAGATTGTAATGCTGCTCCACTGATTAACACGAAGCAGCAGGTGTCGGGAGTAAAACCCATCTGCAGGAGTGGCATACAGATGGCAGTGGCAAAAGGGGAGGAGATACCTGTCAACCAAAAGAAAAGAAAAAGAACAGAATGGCCATCAGAACTACATTCCAACAACTCACTCCAATGATCACACTAAATCCACAGCCATATGCATGCTAGCCCACTCCAAAGGATCATCACCACCCCAAAACCACTTGCGACTCATAACCATCTATATCGAGGTGCAAACACCATCACGAACGAGTGTACCTGTGCATGCGTCTGTCAAAACAGAATCCATCAGATGGGAATGTCAACGTGCATGGACACAAGTGTCTGAGGGCGCGTCGAGACAGGGAGGGCTCAACAAGGCCAGATAGACGATGGTCCCACTATGGCAGCCCTGCATCACATAGCGTAGGGGAGGCGGATAGATCCCAAGAAGCCCTGTACATGGCAAACTCTGTATCAAATCACCTGCCCATGCATCCATTCATCATTCCCTCATCCCGGGATTAAAACGCCTGAATATTTACTCACATAACATTAGAAATATCCATTGAGTCTGTGCGTTATGCAGCCTGCAAAATCCACAGTGCCCCAGCCCGGAATTCCAGTGTAGTGAAGTAACATGTATTTGGGAACGTCCGGCCTCACCGCCCACGTCGCAATTGCGCATCCCAAACTATTCATATCAATCATTGCATCCTCGCCATGGCCCCTGTCTCAAGGACATAGAACAATAGTACGTTATATTTGCAGTCAGACCTGTGGGCATTTCCTCGCCGCTAGCTGAAAACCGAAAGCGCCGCCCTTCGAATTCCTCATTTGCAACATCACGTCGAAGAGGCATCTGTGGCCGTTTGAAATCACTAATTATTCCATCGAGTGCGGCTGTGTGTGAAAATGGCAACTGCCTTCACCCACAAATGGGACGCCCCGCCCGTCGTTGCAACTCGGTACAGTGATGCATGAGGGCCCACCGTTACTCGAGTACTACGTTCCACTGACCCTTCACAAGTCTGTTCGCGACTGCACAGACAGTATGTGAAACAATGGGACCACAGCAGGATGAACATATCTAACAATCTTACACGGCCATCGGGTACAAATACATGATTGCAATAGCAAGATGCCATTCCCCGAATTGCAGCGTTGTGCGCGGGACGTGCCCGGCCAAAGGGGAGAGCAGTTTGCACAGGTGGAATGAATCACCACAGGTGGAGGCCATACAGCCTGAAAACACATAAATTGCACAGCCAGTCTCCTCCCACAACCACACCGAAATGCTACCGGCAGGACTCGCGATGTTGGCCCTGGGGGACCTGATAGCACTGCAAGTACTCCAACTCCAAGAAGAAGACGAACACCAACTACAACCGGCCGCACGGAGGAGACGCAGGAGGAGGAGGAGGGCAAGGCAGGGCCAGCAAGGGCCGCCAGCACAGCCACTACCACCACGCAGGCAGCCCGCAATCCCACGCCTCCGAGCACATCCGTTCAACCTCACTGATGAGCAGATCCACACCCTCTACCGTTTGGACCGGGACACCATAACCGCCATTGTGGACATGACACAGGCTGACCTTGTCAGCATGATAGATAGCCCAACCGCCATCCCACCCCTACTGAAGGTGGTGTCTGTACTCCACTTCCTGGCCACAGGCACCTACCAGCACACAGTCGGACAGTTGCATGGCATTTCTCAGCCACTGTTCTCACGGACACTATTTCAAGTGCTCGATGCCCTCCTGCAGCACGCAGACGACTACATCTCTCTACCACGCTCGGAGCAGGAAATTACCAACACAAAGGTGGGATTCCATGCACTTGCCGGCATACCGGGTTGCATTGGTGCCATCGACTGCACCCATGTGGAATTGGTCGTCCCACATGCCATGGAGGCCCAGTACCGCAACCGAAAACAATTTCATTCCCTGAATGTACAAATGGTGTGTGACTCCAACAGGATCATTACACATTGTTGTGCCCGATTCCCTGGATCAACCCATGATTCTATGGTCTTGAGGAACTCTACAATACCACGCTACATGGAGCGACACGCAGGGAACAGATCCTGGCTACTCGGTGAGTCTCATTTCATGCATGATAATGTGGGGTATGTGATTCGGCAATGACCTGGCAGGAAGGGGGGGGGGTGCGTACGTAGCAATGGCATTCCACATCATACGTTTCTCGTCCACATACAGGTGATGCTGGATATCCACTGAAGAGATGGCTCCTCACACCAGTCCGGAACCCACGGGACCAGCATGAGGAGGACTACAACCATGCCCACTCACGTACCCGTGTAGTCATTGAACAGGCATTCGGCCTACTGAAGGGTCGTTTCCGCTGCCTCAGCAGGTCTGGCGGGGCACTCCTGTACCGCCATGTGAAGGTTGCAAAGATGGTCATGGCATGTGTCATGCTCCACAACATGTGCGTACGTAGAAATGTGCCCATGCCCCCTGACGCAGAACTGCAAGCACCTGATGATGGTCATGATGAGGGTGGGGATGTGGCAGCACCTCATGGAGTCTGCGAGGCACCGGAGGCCCGTGACATTCGTCAGCATCTCATTGATGTATGCTTCTAGCACTCACGCCTGGTGGCTGATACATGGACACGGGACTCGTGGCACTGTGTGTGTCTGGGACATGCACAATATGGACTGTACGCCTATGATGGCCTAGTACACAAAGATCAATGTCCACACATCTCATTGGTTGATCGTGCACTGTTTATGGCATATGTGATATCATGTTAAACACCCTATCGACCCGCCACCCAAGTGAGCCCAACACACCCCCTCCACCCTCCTACCTCCCCCCCGAACACCAGTGTCCAAAGATGCTCATTGTCAGTGGGCTGTCGCTATTGCAAGCCCCCTCTGCGGGTATCAGGGGCACCCCTGCCTGTGGAGCGCAGGTTCCTCCCAGATCTACGTTGGGGGCTGCCCTGGACGGAACTTGCAACGGATGATGTGTCTGCCTGCTCACGTCCATGCATGTCCCTAAGGGTTTGCGAGAGCTCAGTGAGCACACGGCGCACTGCGGCAAGTTCGGCACATACGTCTTTGGACGTCGCATGCAGTTCCCCCCTCAGGCTCTCGGTGCTTCTCTCCATTTGGACTCTCAGGCTCTCGGTGCTACTCTCCATTTGGACTCTCAGGCTCTCGGTGCTACTCTCCATTTGTGCCCTTAGCGTCTCTGTACCTCTCTCCATTTCTGCCCTAAGTGTCTCAGTTGATGTTTCTATGTCTGCCTTAGTGCCCCCACATTCATCGGCATGGTCCTTGAGGAGCGTGGCCAGTTGCTGCTGTTGCACGATTAACTGGTCGAGGGACTGTTGCCTCTGCTGGGCCATAGCCATTTGCGGGGTTGTCACAGAGGGGCTGTTGTCCTCATGTTGCCTTGCCACAGGGCTTGTGGGGGATGGCCAGTCGTCGTCTTGTGGGTGCCCCTGCGTGGTATCCTCATGTTGTACGGGATGGGACAGACAGGGGGATTGGGACAGGTCATGGATGGATCTGACTTCGACATCCCCGTTTTCTGTGTCGGAGCATGCTGCCATCAATGGGGTGTCACCTATGGTGCTGCTGCCACCAGAGGCAGTGCCTTCTGTGGCATCCGTTGGGGGGACCTGTGGTGGTGGTGTTGTGGGCATGCTGGCTGCTGGGGTGCCTGTTGATGTTCCCTCCTCTGTGCTGCCACATGATTTGTGCTGCTGCCGTGTCTTGATGCGTGCAGCTGAGGTGGAGGGTCTCTGGCCGTTGGTCTTGGCCCTCTTTGCAGGTGTGCTGGTAGGGGTGTCCTGTAGCTCGTCGTTTGGATCGGACCCTGTGGTGGAGTAAAGGAGGGCGAGGGTTATTGATGGGTCTGTGGGAATTGGAATGGCATTGTATCACATGCATTGGGGTGGTACCTGAGGGTGATTTGGGTCGGGGCCTTGGAGGTGCTTTCATTTGTGTGTGGAGTGAGGGTGCAGTTGTTTGGCAGCCTGCAGTTAGGGTGTGCCTGCTGCACGTGTAGTGCGTGTTTTAGGGGTTTTTAATTATTTATGTATTTATTGTGGGTTTTAACGTGCGCTATCAGGCCGATGTGTGTGGACGTTCTCCTGGACATGTGTTTCTGTTGCACTATGTGGACGCATGGTACTTCACATGGATGGACTGTGTGGATTTGGCATTGTTTTATTTGGCCCACCTACCTGAATCTTCGGATGTCTGCACTCCTTTCTCCATCCCTCCGACTCCCTCTATGCTCTCCATTCCGATGGTGGAGGCACATATTTCTTCCCAGGGGGTCAACTTGATGGGTGATTCAGGACCTCCCCCGGTGGCTGTGGCAATGTTGCGGTTGGCAGAGAGTATGCTGCAGACGCGTATCCGCAGGTCGTCCCATCGCTTGCGGCATTGCTGTGGGGTGCGGGGTGCGGTCCCCACCGCACTTACCCGCTGTGCCACCAGAGCCCATATGGCCTTCTTGTTTGCAAGTGCCGTTCTGGTCATTTGCGTGGAGAAGACGACGGCAGCATTCTCCTGGAGGGTCTCTGTTAGCACGGTGAGTTCCTCACGGGAGAAGTGGACCTGCCGCTTGCGGTCGCACGCTTTCTTCGCTACTTTTCCCATTTTTCTTGGTTTCGCTAGGGTGGATGACGGTTTGGGGTGTGTTTCAGGGTAGTGATTTTAGTGGTTGTGTGGTTTTAGTGGTTTTATAGGTGTACGGCGGGATGTTTCCCGTTCCGGGCCCATCTTTTAGCTTCCGTTTCCGTATATTTCCGGTCACCGTACTTTCCGGTAGGCGCACACTGCGGTGACCGCTAAGAGGGGTGGCGGTATTGCACCTAGGGCGCCGTACGGCGGCGGTGTGGGCCGTTTTGGGGTCATTTCCGCCATCGCGGACTTTGCACTTCCGCCATGGCGTGGTGCTCGTGCCCGATGGGTCGGAATGGGCCGCACTTTGCTCCTTCGTGCAATGGCGGAAACGCTATTTACGCTGTGGCGGTCCGGTCAGTCACTTTCCGCCAGGGTCGTAATGAGGGCCATAGAGACTTTTGGAATGTTACATTTTGAGTGAAAGGCCGTAGTGAACCCGACTGAGGGAGGCAAACACTGAGAGAAGGTTCGAAGCCTGGCTTAGGGGGTCTAAAGGTGAAGAGTAATCGCCCAACATGAAGAGTTATTTTAGACACTTTTTGTTTGTTGTTTATTGTCAATCAGGCCTTCTAAGGCAAGTGATTTTGCAAAAAAGAGAGTTGGCCCAAGAAGGTCCTGGTATCATTGAAAAGAACTGTAACATCATGCTGGCAAGGCCGAGGAAGTGCTGTGCTCAAGAGCCCCCCTTGTCCCGTGCTACAATTGTGGGAAAGGGAGACCCTGCCATATCATCCTGACATATCATTTTGTGAACACGTCTTTATTTTCTTGTGAACATTATCCCACACTATTGTGTAACTTAGTGGTAAGGACTGGCAATAGTTTTTTCTAGTATAGTCCCTTTTTTGTTTGACAAGACGCCACTAGGAATGCCTTATTATTATTTGATGGTCGTTGCTTGCTCCCATCTTAGATTTAGGTTTTGATTAGGCATTTCTTTCACCCATTATACAGTTTAATAAACACCCTTGAACTTTGATCACTTGTGTCTGTCTTTACTGTTGCCACCATGAGTTCCTTACCGTCCCCCTTTTTACCCAAATACTGGGATGAGGAAGATGGTAACTGAGAGTAACAAGACTAAGGGGGTCATTACAAGGTGGGCGGTAAGGGATTACCATCACCGATAAGGAGACCGGTGCCGGTAATCCCCTACCGCCCAATTCTGAGGTCCCTTAGCGGGAACGGTAAGGGACGTGTGGTTGGACCACACTTCCTTTACAGATCCCGCTAAGGGACCGGGGCGCTAATAACGGGCTTGCTACTTGCGAACCCTTTATTAGCGTCTTCCCCATTCCCATTGAGCCCTATGTGGGCTCAAATGGGAATGGGGAATGGTTTGTTCAATGGGGATTTACCGGTCCCTCCAGGGTGGGAATGGACCGGTAAGTCCCCATTGAACAACACCAGCGCCGGATCCGTTATTGGAGGCAGCCATGGGGCAAAAAGCGCCATGGTTGCCTCCAATCGCGGAATGAGGCCCTAACTCTCAGGCAAAGTCAGACCCTTGACTTTAAATGCATACTTCTGATTCCAATTAGCTCTCCTCAAAAAGATAAAAGACAGAACCTAGGTACACACTCTGAGCAAGGTGGAACATGAGTACGAGCAGAACTTCCGGGGCATAGGCAAACCTACTGAAGCAGAGCGACAGACCAAGGGACAAGAACAGCGGGTCAAAAAACCCTCAAACCGGATGCTGTTGCAACCGACCGACAGGACGTGAATGACACGTGGAGATGGTCAGATACCACAACTGGCAGCGACCCTCCCGGGTGAACAGCAGAGTTGGGAAGGCAAGGCCAAGCCTGTGGTACTAACCTTGATGCGTGAATTGGAAATTGTAAAATCGAGAAAGAAACTCACACAGCTGATGAGTTGGCAAGCACCCTGAGAGACTGGTGTGTGTTAAAGAAAGTTTGAAGTGGCAACATTATATCGCAAGTGAAGGCTGCATTTGTGTGGATGAAATGTGAAGAAAGGCAGACCTGAGAATGAACTTTGAAGTAAGGACAGCTGTGAAATCAGCAATACTGAGTAACTGAGTGGTCCGGCAAAAGGAAGTAGCCCACTAGACAGTCTCTGTGAAAGGGGCATTGTTTGTAACAACGATAAAGTGAAGGAACTGCAAAAGTGAAGTAAGCTAAATTAACTCCTAGAGAAGGGGAGAATGAAAGTTGAACATTGAACTTTTAGTCAAAGTGATCCTGTGGAGGGCTGTAAAGAAAGCCAAGCACATTCAAACATCTTCGACATCCGAAAGTGGTCTGAGCCCCACTGAAGGAGACCCGAAGTGTAATAAGCTTGGGGAAGAGTGCCCCCTTGCAGGTCTTGTTGAACTTTGTTATGAAGAGGCCTGAGTGCTACTGAGGGGGACCCGCATGAGCTTTGTTCTGAAGAGGTCTGAGCCCAACAGGAGGGGACCTATGTGAACTTTGTTGTGAAAGCTCTGAGCCTGACAGGGGCGGACCCACGTGAACTGTGTTTTGAAGAGGTCTGAGCGTGACAGAGGGAGGCCTACATGAACCGTGTGTTGAAACATTATTTGGAAGTCTGGAAACAGAGATTTTAACATGGAAGCCAAGCAAGCCTCGATTTGGAACTGTTTATTGAGTTGAAAACCCAAGCCAGTGTGTGTCATCCTGCCTATAGGGACCACCTTACTCTGCCTGGTCTAACGTGGGGAGGAGAGCTGATTCTGTCACGTGTATTGTTTTGAACGCTGATTTTTCCTTTACATACATTTGTCATTTATACAGTTTTTGTACAAGAGATAGGGCAGGCACACGGTTTCTTTAGCATAGGCAATTTTGATTTGACAGACTCCACTAGGACTGTTTTGTTTATCGTTTGATGGTCCAGACTACTCCCATTTTAGTTATAGGGCAAAGTAGGAGTTTTTCCAACCCCAGAAACTTCAATAAAGGTTTTACAAATTGTACCAATTGTGTCAGGATCATACTTGTGATACCATGCCTCCCCTACAGATAGTATGCCAACTAATCATTGGATTTGAGGGACAATCTAACATACAATGTTGCATAGACTGAATCACTGCTATTTTGTCAGCTATAATCATTACTGTAGATATGTCGAGGTAGTTAAAGGCATGCCCTACAGATATGGGGTAGCCAATGATGCACTAATCCTTATATATTCTATAAGTAGATATGTTCCCTTAACCAATCCCTGCCCTCAACGGGTTTTGTATTTTGCCATGTAGAATGATGTCAGTAATGACGCATATTGGGGTATAAGACCTTTGAATAATTAAGGTTAGTTGCGAGTGTGCATGCATCAGTTTGATGCATGTCAGTTCTCCCTGCTTTATTAAATGAGAATAAAGTAGTACTTTGCCATATTCCTTGAGTCTGTCTGATTATTTGGTCTGCAATCATCATTTGTAATTCCATCTAGCACAAAATACACTTCAAGGTGCAGGAGCACATGTTATACTAGAACATATTTTTGCCTCATGCTCCCCTGAGCTTAAACAGCATCTGGCTAACTCTAAGGAGATAGATCCTAAGAAGGTAGGCACTGCAGCAGATGAATGGGTATCCCAAAAGGTGTCCCAAAAGGACAAGCCTGCTTCTGGAAAGCAGGGAGAGGAGAAGAAGCAAAAAGAGAAAGAGGGTGGTTCATCTGAAAAATCTTCATCCCAACAGGGGAATAAAAAGTTTAAAAAGTGATTGCCCTTGTCACAAGGGCAATAACACAACTACCAACGTACTTGAAGATATTTCCAGACCCGAGAATAAGATCGCTCTATATGAGGTTGCGTCTGAACCTACTGCCCACCAGAGCAATACTGGTGACAATCAAAAAGCAGAACATAGGAATGACCCATTGCAGATTCTGTGATCAGAAAGAAACCTTAGAAACAATATACCACATCATCATGGTATGTCCGGTGCTAAAGCCACAAAGAACATTATGTAGAACCTACTTTTCCACTTTTAAAGAAGTCCACTTTCCAGAAGAACGTTGGGCACAAATACTGCTAGGACATGATAACAAACTGACATTCATCATAATCTCATTCTGGGAAAAAATAATGAATGAAGCACCGGAGAGAGGCAGTGCAGACGATCCGTAACCTGAGAACCACGAAAGACAACTAAGACTCGAAACAGATCAGATTACTATCAAAAGAAAGATGTATGAAATGAAAAGTTTATATATAAACTATACCATTTAAATAAAAAATGTTTTTTAAAGTAGGTCACATGACCATATACAGGGTAGTGGGACTAATCATCTCAAGCTTCACTCTGTTTTTTTCTAAGTGTTGCTAGGTCCCAAGACCCAGTGGATCTTGTGTGGCTTGTGGAGCAAATGATCATGTGAAGTGAGACCCCAGTTGTGAGGTAAAAACCTTGGGGGTCCACTCTGTGAATCTGGCCTTCTCTAATGCTGAGGAAGAAATACTCATTCTTCTCTGATTGCTTACCCTGTGGCATAGGATCAGAAGTAGTCTTAATTTCCCTCAGATCCCGAGTACCTAGAGTAGCTGAGGCATATGCCTCCATCCCTGACAATACAAAGCATTACTTACATTTTAGTGTTTTGGTAGATGGTGTAGAACTGTAGTGGATTCCACTTTGATAAACCCAGAGAAGCTATCCAGAGCCCCTCTGGTGCCCACTAAATTGGCTGATGGACCCTCTCCAAGGTTTCCAGTTATGCCTGTCTCTCTAGCTGTGAATGGCGGAGTAGCAAGGATACCCAGAGGCAGGTCCATAGGATAGTTTTGCTGGGAAATGATCTCAGAGACTTAGATCATGTGGGATGGACAGCAGAACAACCCTGCACAAGGTCACAGACCAAGGCTGCCTTGGCCAAGTCCAAGGCTGAGAAAAAACAAAAGGGGGAAACCCAATGATAAAGGAGTCAAAAAGCAACAGAGAGGGAAATATAGCATTCCCCCAACTTTCCTAACATTGAGGTGGAGGCAGTTGGCCAAGCCCCTGAACCTGATGAGGAAGAGCAGATGCCTGAAATGTGGAAACAGAGAAATTGATATGAGGCCGGGAAGCCCAAAGGAAACACACCAACACAGGTTATAAAGAACATACAAAGCGCTTTATTCAAAAGATACAACAATTACCAAAAAGTCAATTGACAAACGGATAGCTATTCGGCCCTCAGAGTAACAGAACGAACTATCAACGGTAGTTCACCGTGTTAGTGTGAGAGAGCGTACATTGGGATACTCAGGTTTTTATACTTTTTATCCAGCTCTGGCCAACCCCCTCGCGGGTTAACCATTCTTCGAACCAGGCCTAGAGTTCGCTGCCAGGTAAATCCCATAATGTATGCTTTTTGATCAGTTCCGCTGATACAGTTGTTCATTTACACATAGGTCAGGTATAGGACAAGGTCTCAGTTCGCGACCCCAACAAGTGGCCTGCGGGCATATTACTTATTCATGTGTGCGGAGGTCACAACGGCCAGAATCCCACTCGAAATGTCATTCGGCCTCCATTTTGTTGTTCAGGGTGACTTCCACACTACAAGAGAACCTAAAATGGCGGCTAAATACAAGATGGCGGTTCACACAATACATTAAGGTCAAGACCTTGCCGCGGAATCTATTTACACGATGTTTTTAGACAACTTGGCATAGGCCAACATACATTCAAACAATGCGATAGAAGGTATAATATTATTTCGATTTCCACAGAAATACTTAACCCACATGACCATCTTGAATTGCAGAGCTTGCTTCAAGAAGGTAGTCCTCATAGTGGAGAGTTCAGAAAGGGCCAATGTGAGTACCCATCTTTGGAAGGCCTTAGGACATAGGCCTGTTCCCAGCTTGATAGTGAACCTCCTGGAAAACACATAATGTATTGGGAAGGTGGGCTACACAGTCCACTGAAGGGGACCATAGGAGGTTGGTGGTCCCCCTTCAAGTGAGACCCTTCCTCATGCAGTTGGCACATGAAGTCGCGCTTGCTGACCATATTGGTATCACGAAGACTAAAGAGATAGTATCCATGCCCTCTTACTGGCCCAAGATGGGGGGCTAGGTAGAAGGGCACGTCAGGAGATGTGCAACTTTGCAACTCTCTGGTACAATTGGTGCAACAATTCATGCTTCATTGGTACCACAGCCTGTAGTGGGTGTACCATTTGAGAGGGTATGAATTGGCATTGTTGGTGCCCTTCAACCTCCAACATCCTTTGGCAGCAGGTTTAGTGTGGTGTTAGTTGAACATGCTACCAGATATCCTGAAGCCACCCCTCTGAAGACAGTAACTGCGAAGTCAGTTGCTAAACTATTGCTTGCTATTTTTAGTAGGGCTGGCTTCCCTAAAGAAGTTGTGTCTGGCAGAGGCAGCCATGTGGAAAGAGTGTGGGATCTCCAATACATTTTCATCAGACAAATGGCTTAGTTCAGAGATTTAACAGAACTCTCAAAAGCATGATTGGGCTCTTGAGGAGCCCCAAAGGAGAAAGTGGGATCTCCTTCTACCATGCTTACTCTTGGCCTGCAGAGAGGCCCCTCAACTAGGGGTTGGATATAGTCCATTTGAGCTTCTCTTTTTCACCCTGTCAGGGGACCCCTAGCTATAGTCAAGGAAGGGTGGGAGCTCCCCACTCCTCCAGTCGCTACAAATGTAGTAAACTATGTGTTGGGATTGAGAAAGAGGATGGCTATACTGATGGCTCAGGCCAGTGACAAGCTCAAGGCTGGCCGGGTATTGGTCAAACATTGGTATGAGCAGAAAGCTTCACTTTTAAATTTTCCCACAGGCTAGGTAGTCCTGAAAATGAATCCTATAAGGCCTAGGACCCTTTAGGATAATTGGTCAGGCCCTTAGAGAGTTGTTTATTGATCTATTTAGTGGGCCTTGGAAGGTCTGGTCAAGCCCCAAAAGTGTTCCATGTAAATAGACTGAAGGCATCCATCCCTAAGGTTGAAATGACAGCTCTACTCTTGGTATCAGACAGAGAGGAAGAGGAACCTGAAGCCTTCCCTGACCTGTTCAGATGGCCCCATTGAGGGTGTCAAATTGGCACCTCAGCTGTCTCCTCAGCAGCAAGGTGAGGTGAAGCAATTCTCCCCCTTATTTTCACTCACTCCAGGTTTGACACCTTAGAGCAAACGTGATATTAATACTGGAGATAGTGTGCCTACCAAAAGTAGGATCTATAGGCTGTCAGACAAAGTTAGGTCCCAGATCTCGGAGGTCAACAGGATTTTGGATCTAGTGGTGATTGAACCCTCCAGTAGTCCTTGGCCCAGTTGTGTGGTCCTGGTGCCAAAAGCATGTACGTCTGAGTTGAGGTTCTGTGTGGGTTACAGGGCTAGCATGCTGTCACCAAGACAGATGCTCACCCCCTACCAAGATCAGACAAATTGGTAGACAAGCTGGGTGCTGCAAAGTATCTCAGCACCTTTGATCCCACTGCACGGTATTGGCAAACATCCCTGACAGAGAATGCTAAGGAGAAGACAGCATTTTCAACTCCAGAAGGGCTTTAATAGTTCAGGGTAGTGCCATTTGGACTGAAGAATGTACCTGCCCCATGTCAGAGGTTGGTTAACCATGTTCTGAGTGGGTTGGATGAATTCTGCATTTCATATCGGGATGGTATAGTAGTCTTAAGCCTCACTTGAGAGGAAACTGTGAGACACCTAGGGATTTTGTTTCAGGCTCTTCAGAAGGCCCACCCGACTATAAAGGCCAGTAAGTGTCAAACTGGTCAGGGCTTCACTACCTTGGGCATGAGGTTGGTGGAGGTAGAATTCAGCCTCTTCCCAGTAAGGTACAAGCCGTACATGACTAGTCTACCCCCACATCCCAAACCCAAGTGAGATCTTTCCTGCACCTCACTGGGTATTACAGAAACTTCATGGCAGTCTATGGTACCCTAGCTGCCCCCCTGACTGCCCTCACTATTCCAAAGAATCCCAAGAAGGTAACTTGGTCTGAAAAGTGGGAGAAGGCCTTCCAATGCTTGAAAGACTTCCCGTGCCAGGCCCTTGTTCTCAGAAATCTATTATTGTGCATACAGATGCCTCTGACACTGGGATGGGTGCAGTTATATCACAGCTAGATGAGAAAGGTAGGGAACACCCGTTTGGATTCATCAGTCTCCAGATTAAGGACAGAGAGCTCAGGTGGTATACCATAGAAAAATGTTTTTCTATTGTGCGGGCCCTAAGGAAGCTGAGGCCCAAACTCTATGGGGCCCACTTCACTGTGCAGACTGACAATAGGCCCTTAAAGTGGCTGATGAACATGAAGTGTGAGAATCAGAAGTTGCTCAGGTGGTCCATTAGCCTCTTAGGCTCTGACTTCACTATTGAGCAAAGGCCAAGTATCCAACCTAGCAATGCTGATGGGTTGTCCAGAATGTTTAACCAACATAAACATGAGACCCGTCGAGGGGTGTATTAAGTCCTGCTGTCCGCAAGTGTTATGTAAAATTTCACTTGCTGCTATTTTACCTCTATATTTGTGGACCCGCCTAACTTTCTTCTTTTGTTTCAGCCTCCTGTCCTGACTTTTGCCAGTGGAACACTTCCTTCAGCTGCACTCCACTGGGCTTTCACTCATTGTTATGAGGAAACTGACATGTTCTTCAGACAGTCCGTACTGACAAACTTTGTTTCTCTTGGTTTTATGACTTTGCTGGCACTTTTGGAAACTATCTCATTGGGCAAAGTACATTACAATACTGCGCAATGGCTTCCTTGCGTTTTCGTGCTCTAGCCATCTACTAAGGTTTTTTTGGTAACTGGTCAATGTGCCTAGGAGTAGACTGGTGGCAGCAGAAGCCTTTTCATGTATTTGTATGAACATTTACGGAGTCATATCGCGCTTACTGTGTTTGGCTCCTGACTGTGGCTAGTGTATGTCATGGCCATGTCACAAGCTCTTTTGTCTTCTCTTTGCCATTTTATCTGTTGGCCTTTCTCCTGATCTTTTGACCCTCCAGCTAATGCATGTCACGTGTGCAGGTACCCAGGAAGTGGGCTGGGACTGTGTGGTCCCAATCCACACTACTGGTGCTGGTATATCTGGTGAGCATGAGGGCATGAAAGCCATAGTTGTCCCTGATTGGACCACTGCTGACATTCATGAGTGGGGCAAATCTCCTCATTAGCCAGCTGGGTGCAAGCACTCACTGGAATTGTGGATATGAGGAGGGATCCTGAATGCAGACCCGCAGACCATCAATAGGTCCGAATCAACCTCTACACAGAGCCAAGTATCCCGAAGAGCCGAGAAGCCCCAAGGACTATCCGGAACAGCACAGAAGCAGGTTGGCACGCTGAGCCTGCTGCTGCCCCGGTAGAGCCCTACTCTGCACCTGATTTCTAAAGGCCTGTAAGGGTGCTTCAACCCCTAGGACTATTGGGACCTATCACTCTCTACATCTTCTTGTTGCCCTGCAAAAGAGCCTTCACAGAAGTGTCCCTGGGCCCTCCACTGGACTGACCAGCTCGAACATAGGCACCTGCAAAGGAGCATTGTCTCATCGAGTTTTAACTCGAACTTTGGCGCAATCCTAGTTCACACTGCAAAGCATCTTTTTGCCAAATGTTGTCATCTCAGCTCCTTTGGGCCATAATATAGATGTGTGCATGAGGCCATGAGATTTGGGTGCCAATGTGTCTCTGTGCGACAGTGGCGGTCATTGCTGGTGACTCGTCTGCCTTTCTTCAAGTGTCCTGAGGCCAGCTGCATTGGTACTTACTTTGTTCTGCAATCGAAATGACAGATACAGCTCCTGTTGTAAACCAGACCAGCATCTGCACATGCAGCGCTGTGCACTTTGATGTTTAACCCAGGGTGGGATTTCGTACTCCAAACGACCATCTCCTGACCTGCCAAGTTTGTACCCGGAGTGAGCTAAGGGTGGTGAGTAATCATGCCACGTACCGGTGGCCCCTAGTTCACCCATTGCTTTTTTATGCACAAATGATCCCTTGTGGTCCTTGCCTTGGCTCGGGTGGCCTCTGCTTCCTAAAGCCGTCTGAAGGTTGGGTATTGGTTTGTTCTCTGCATCAGGTTCTTCCCTGACTCTTGGAACCCGTTTTCTACACTTCTGAATCCTCTCCCTAACTTTTCCACCGTCTTGAATATTTTATGTTGTCTCCTTACGCACGTCCGAGCACTTTTGCGCACATATCTAACATTGAACACAAGGCTCCATTCTTTGTAGGGCTGGACTTATAAAGTTCATCTCTGCAGTTTGCAAATATGAGGAAGTTTGCCTGCTTGTCCTCCTGACAGGTTTTGGGGGGATTCTGCACTTTACCACATTGACTAAAATTGACTGTACATATATTTTACATGGTGCAAATTGAGGAAGTGTGCCTGCTTGTCCTCCTGACAGGTTTTGGGGGGATTCTGCACTTTACCACATTGACTAAAATTGACTGTACATATATTTTACATGGTGTGTGTTTAAGTAGTGATATTACCGTGTTTTCCTTTATTTACTTGTTTTAATTCCTGGGGCTAATAAATTGTATATTTTTGATATACTAATGTCTAAGGGTAGATCTTGTTGTACCACTGTGTGTGCTCATCCAAGAACTCAGATCCTATTCCTGAGACTTAGCCGTGGCTGCTCTGCCAGCCATCTTGGATTTTCCTGGCTAACTTCTGAGAAGTGTTCACTGTTTCACTAACCAGAAATACTCATTAAAGGTGGAAAGAGTCCTGGAGGGTAGAATCAAGGGAGGTCTGATCTGGAATGAGGTTGTGTTGGAGTGACCAGACGACACCCTGACCTTAGTTCTATGACTGTATTGTGTTTTACTTGGCCTGACATTAACCACCATGATAAACTATATTTTGCTAAGGTATACTCTCCCCTAAAAAAGGATAGGGCAGCATTAGAGGAGCTTAGGGAATTTCTGGATGAGGTCACATCAGACAGGAACAGCGATAATCTCCTGGTACTGGTTGGCATGAATGTTAAGCTAGACCCCCTTCCCTTGGCACATAATGAGGTCAGGTTTTTGGATGATGCATCCCTAAGATCAATCCGGACTTCAACACACATAACTTCTGTGGTAGACATTTAGCCAACCTATTATCAGTGTTGTCCCTGGTTGAGTTTAATGGTAGGGCCCTGGGTGACACTCCGTCTAGGCATAATTTTAGTAGGGGCCGTTACTCCTCCTCTATTAATTATAAGATTGTGGACTGTTATCTGTATAATCGTGTGGTAAACCTTTACGACGAGGAGCATCCAGGGTGTCCCCTCGCCCCTGGTACTATTTTTAAGTCAATTCAGTCATGAAGTACAACCTGAGCTCAATGTGAATACACCTCATACAGCCCACCCAAAGAGAGACCATATAGCCAGCTGTCTCTACGCAGAAGATATTAAACACCAGCGCCAAATATTCCTTCAAAACCAGCTGCCACTAGCAGAAGTAATGGCAACTTTTGAATTGTTTGTTGCTACAAACTGTGACAAAATATGTAAAGGGCAGAAATTTCACACAAGGAACATCCCCCAACAACAACATACCCACACCCCTTTGTATGAAGCCCAGCGCAGGGAATGTCTAAATGAGGCAATCGGTAGTGTGGCCCTCTTAGCTGGTTAAATATTTCACTTGAAAAAGGGATATAAACTCTTCCTGAAAAGGAAGGAATGGCAACAAATAGAGAAACAATGGAACGTTTTACCTCTCACAGTACCCACTCACAACCCCAAGTTATTCTGGAAACTGGTTGCTAAGTGCTGGGAAAAGAGGGTGCTACCCAAGAATGAACAATCGATAAGAAATTGGTGGATGTAACACTTCCAGAACATATTTTATGACGAGCACAGGGAGGAGCACCACCCCTGCCTCACTAGCCCTGACACTAACATTCCATTTTCCGAGCTAAAGATCCCAATGGCCATTAACCAGTTGAAGAATGGGACCAACATCTGACATTTTTATCGGGTTCTCCAACTGGGGGCCTCCAATTTTGGTAAATTATATGAGGCAATTAATGATGCCTCCAAGGTTCCAATATTCAAAAAGTTTGACCTCGGTAACACCCATTGTTACAGGCTAATACCACTATTGGACATCACATGAAAAATAAATGTATTCCAAGTGTCTCTTAGTAAGGCTCGAAGAGTGGGTGGCCGTGAGCAATATTTTGCTGCCACTCCAGGCTGGTTTCAGGCATGTCTTCTCGACTATAGACCGTTGCTTTACCTTGAGCACAATCATCTAAAAATACTGCAGATTGAACGGGGGCTCTATGTATGCATCATTTCAACATCTGGAAAAAAGCATTTCACTCCATCGACAGATGACATTGTGAGGTAAGTTGGATGCAATTGGGATGCCACTGGGGCTGCTAAAACTTGTCAACATCTGCTATGGTGGATACCATGACAGTGGTCAGGTATGATGGATCAGGAGTGAATACCCCTTATTTTGCAAATAACAACAGGGATAAGCAGGGTTGGCCCCTCGACCCCTCTGCTATTTTTAACTTTTAGGTCAGATTTTGAGCTGGGAAGAACTGACAAAAAAGGTTTTCACCCCTATGCTCAGGATCAAAGAGCGCAGTGCTCTTCTATATGCCAATGATACAGTTATTCTGGATTTAACCCGAGGCGTCCTTAATCAAGGGCTCTTTCATGCCAATTGCCCTCATTATAGGTTTGGTGGTGCAGAGAAAGTGGCAGTAAAAGTATCCGCCACAAGTTTGCCGGTAGGGGCTCACCTCATTTACCTCCAACTAGGGTCTAGGAGCTGGAGGCAAATCAGACGTGCACCGGAAAAAATCAGCTGTTATTTCTGGCACCACTGCCAGAAATAACAGCAATTCCCCCTTGGAGTTCCGGGACTCCATGGAATGAGGAATGACTGCTGTTGCCGGCACCAGCAATATTCCAGAATTACTGGGATATCAGGTGCCAGTAATGGTAGGTCAGTTTCCCGGTATTCTGCTGGAATTGCCAATGGAATTCCAAGAAACTCATAATGACCCCCAATGACTTTTAAGAAAATCTCAAACTGACAATAAAAAAATGTAAAACAAACATGATGATCTTTGGCAAACAGGGGAGACCTTACAAGTGGAAATAAAAAAGGGGACCCAATGGAAGTAGTAAACTCTTATGTCTACCCGGGCTTGATGTTTATGATGAATGGACTATGTACCACCCATATGAAATACCAGGCAGAGAGAGCAGGTACCGACTAAAAGGGCTTGTGGGGTTAAATCTTCTATATAGAGTACTCAGGTTTGATAAATCTATGCAAGCCTTTAAATTGAAAGTGTCGTCACTGATGCTCTCATTCCAACGGACTGCAGGAATAATCCTTGGCCTCAAGCCCAGAACTCATATCTTTCCAGCCCTGAAATCTCTCCACTGGCTCCCGGTGGTTGCAAGGATCAAGTTCAAGACCCTCTGCATCGTCCACAAGGCTTTCCGGGGCCAGGGCCTGCACTACATTCAACACTCTCTTCCTCAGTCCCTTCCTTCTCTAGCCCTTAGCTCTGCAGCCTCCAACTCTCTGAGGGTCAGACGCGTCTCCAGGCATAGAGTAGGGGAACATCACTTTCCTGTGTAGGTGCCTCCCTCTGGAATGACCTCCCTGCACCCCTCAAACTGAGGCTGGTCCCCCTGAAGTTCTGGAATCAGCTCAAAGCCTTCCCTTTTTCCTCTGCTTTCTCTCCCTTGCTCCCCTGCTGACCTATCTGTCTGCTGCACCGACTGGTTGCTGGTTACCCTCAGAGTCTCACTGGGTACCTGGATCATCTTGACCGGTCTCCCCCGCACTGCCTCTGGGTCTGTCACGTACGAGGGGCTGTAACTATAAGCTCTACAGACCCCTGCCTCCTTGCACAGACCCACAGCAGCACTGGCCTGGCTGCACTTACTCAGAGCAATGATGCCCTGATTGAACTTTCCCCTCCCCCTTGCACTTCCCCCGTCCCCTTCCCCTGCACTTTGCATTACCGCACTTGTACGATCTGAATGACACAAGGCCTAGTAAGATTGTTTGTCTTGTCCTCCCTCCATACTGTCCCTTGCCTTCTCACGCCAAAAACACGTGTACAGGGCTTTATAAATGACTTATATCTCATCATATCATATCTATGGAAGTGAAATCCCAGTCCACGATAACTGTAAGCTCTTGGAGACATTACAGAACAAATGTCTGCAGCAATGATTGGGTTTCTCCCCCTGGATGCCCAAGTAGTGCTCTTAGGATCGAGCTAGGGCTCCAGAGTATTGATCACTAGCACAGGCTAGATATTTGACTTACTACACCAACCTAAAGTGTGGTCTCTCAGAAAACATGAATGCAGTCACTGTTTTTTTTTATTTTTTTATATTTATTTAAAATGTGTATGGCGCCTATACAGCAAAAAGTGTTTCCAGGCACTACAAGAAACGAAGGGTGGGGCAGATGAGGAAAATAACAGCAACAATCCTACTTGGCCTTGTGACATTCAGATTGTGCAAGTGCAGTAATGAAGTGCAGGGGGAGGGAGAAGATCGGGGAAGGGGAAGGGGAAGGGAAAGGGGGAGAAGTGGAGGGAGGGAGAGGGAAGAGGTAGAAGTGCAGGAGGGAGCCCCAGGTGCAGGGCACGTGCATGTGGGACCCCAGAGGGCCAGTGCGTGGGGAACCAGGAGTGGGGGTAAACAAGTGTGAGGAAGGGGGGGGCGGACTCACTAGGCTAGACCAGGGAGGGTCTCCAACGACAAGTGCTCATTAAAGGAAGACTGTTCGAAGAGGTCCTTGCCCCAGTATAGGGGAGACACGCAACCAGTTGCAGCGGCAGGTGGAGGATGGCAAGGGAGGGGGAGAGGGAAGGAGGAGGAGAAGAAGAATGTCTTGAGAAGTTTCTGGAACTTAAGAAGATCTGGCTCAAGTCTGAGAGGGGCATGGAGGATGTTCCAGAGGGAGGCTCCTGCTAAAGAAAGAGATCTACCCCACTCTTTGCTTGGAGAAGTGTCTGATCTGAAGAGGTTTGGAGCTAGAGGACCAAAGGATTCTAGCAAGGAGATATTTAGGGAGAGAGAGTGTATGTAGCCAGGTCCAAAGAAAGAGATCTACCCCCTGTCTCTGCTTGGAGAAGCGTCTGATCTGCAGAGGGTTGGAACTAGAGGACCGAAGGATTTCAGCAAGGAGGTTTTTATGGAGAGAGAGTTGGATGTAGCGAGGCCACAGGCCTCAGAAGGCATTGTGGATGATGCAGAAGGTCTCGATTTTGATCCTTGCAACCACCGGGAGCCAGTGGAGAGATTTTAAGGCTGCAGAGATGTGGCTCCAGGGCTTGAACCCAAGGATAAGTCTTGCAGTCCTATCCTGGAGAAGTTGAAGAGGGTGGAGAGAGGAAGGAGGAAGATTTAGGAAGAGGCTGTTACAGTAATCCAGCCTGTAATTAACCAAATTCTGGGGACATTGAGTTTCTGGGGGAAATTGAGAAAAAAGGAGACTCCCTGTGAGGGGCTGAAGCTGAAAGTGGGCCTTCTTGGCAAGGTCAGCGATATGAGGAGAGAAGGAAAGAGAGGAGTCAAAGACACCCATGTTTTTGTCCTCACACGAGGGTGAGGGGAAGGGCCCAGGGAGGGAGGATGGAGAGTAGGAGGGAGGGGGGTGGGCAGGAGTCCCAATGAGAAGGATCTCAGTCTTAATGGCATTAAGGCAGAAATTGTTTGCAGCACACCATGCCTGAATAGAAGTCAGACAGTCAGGAATGAGAGGAGGAAGAGCAGGGAAGCTTAAAGGGGAGCTGGGTGTCAT
Source organism: Ambystoma mexicanum (assembly GCF_040938575.1). Lineage (NCBI taxonomy): Eukaryota > Metazoa > Chordata > Amphibia > Caudata > Ambystomatidae > Ambystoma > Ambystoma mexicanum. Next base: position 1,177,082,631 of record NC_090935.1, on the reverse strand, counting down.
CAGCATTACACTGGAAATGAGGGGGGAAGGTGGGAATCAGGTGGGCAGGAGGGACAAGGTACATTTTGAAAGCCATATCGAGAGCCTAGAACTGTGAGGGACCCCGCAAGTAGAGAGTGAGATAGAGGAGAGAAAAGTGACCAATTGAACTTGGAAGGGTTGATTTGAAATTAAAGAGGTCAACAATCCAGTGTCCAGTCCTTTTTGCCAAGGGTATCACATAGCCAATTTGTAAGGGTGGAATGATGGCTGTGTCGAAGGCAGAGGACAGATCGAGGAGAATGAGAATGGAAGGGGAGTTGGAGTCTAGGTTTGAGAGCAAGTCTTCATGGTGGTTCAGGAGAGCAGTTTCCATGCCTCTGGCTGCTCTGAAGCCAGACTGGTGGTCGTGGAGACAGCCAAAAGATTTGGTGTGGTGGGTTAGTTGGGAGATGGAGGTAGTGGTGATAGTTAGCCGGCAGGAAGGGTCCGCAGATGTTTTTTTAGTAGCGGGTGCACAATGGTGTGCTTGAGGGGCAGAGGGAAGATGCCAGTAGCAGGAGAATGGTTATATAACTCAGCCAAGGAGGGAGAAAGAGAGGACATGTTGTCTTTGATAGTTCTAGAGCAGCAGGGAAGCACCTGTTTGGAGGAGACTTTCATAGAGCAAACTGTCTTAGTGACCTCATCAGGTGATATGGGAGAGAAGGGGAAAAGGAGGGGGGAAGGAGTGCAGGTTGCCATGGGAGGTCTGGGTGCAGGAGGAGGGAGGGGGTAGAGTGGAGAGAGGACAAGATTTCCTGAGTTTTGGTTGTGAAATGGGAGGCCAAAGTCATGCAGAGGGACTGAGAAGGAGGAGAACTGGAGATTGCAGTAGGATTTGCAAGTTCCTTACGCATTTTGAAAAGCTCAACCATGTTGTTTGTGGCCCCAGAGATGCAGGCTTGGATATGGGCCCATTTCTTGGAGTGGATGGAGAGTCTGTATCGCCTTTATAGCAGGCGACTGGCCAGTTTGTCAGAGGATATGCTAGAAGCCAGCCACTTCTGATCTGCGACTTTGCACTTGCATTTCAGCGCGGCAAGATCGGAATCGTACCAACTATTGCACTTGGAAGCAGGCTTAATGCGAATCCTCATGGAAGGGCAAGGATGCCAAGGGTGTTGGAGATGGCGAGGTGAAGGTTAGCAAGGGCTTAGTCAGTGTGAGAGTCGAAAGCAGGAGTGGGTTGAGGGAATCAAGGTAGCAGCAAAGGCAGCTACTGAAACTTGCTTGCTTCATTGATCGAATGACAGAGAAGGAGACTGGCAGTTCAGTAAGAGGCTTAGCCGGGGAGCCGTTGAGCTCAAGGTGGGAGGAAAGAAGAGAATGGTCAGACAATGAGAGAGGCATAATGAGAGTGTTGGAGAAGAATATATCAGCTGAGATGAGCACATCCAAGCTGTGCCTGGCTGAGTAGGTTGAGCCAGAGGGAAGAATGGTGAAGAAAAGATAGTGACAGAGGTACAAAAGAGTAAAGTGGCTGCATCAGGGGAGTCGAGGTGAATATTGAAGTCTCCATGGAGGAGGAGCTTAGAGGTTGCGGTCAGATGTGATGAGGCAAGGTCATCCCACTCCAAGAGCAAGAGGTAGATTGCCCCAGGGGGCCTGTAGATGGTAGCGAGGGTGAGTGAGAGGGTAGGACATTCAAAGGAAGAGTTGGATTGTTTGGGTATGATGGAAGCAGGGCCCCATTCAGGGAAGACAAGGGCCACTTCGCCTCCAGACAGGTTAGACCTGGGGTTGGAGAAGATCTTGTAGGCCTCAGGAAGAAGGGTGTAAAAAGCAGTGACAGAGCAGGCATTGAACCACGTCTCAGTGAGAGTGAGGACATCAAGATCAAAATCTTCAAGTAAGTGACTGATGTTGGAAGAGTGTTTGACAGCAGAGCAAGAGATTAGGGTAGCAAGTTGAAGCTGGTTGCCACATTTAAAGGTCTTCACAGGTGGTGTACAGGGCCAGGGTACCCCCGTTGGTGGGGGAGAGGAGGCTGAAGGGGTGGAAGAGGGTGGAATGGCAGGAGTAGGGAGGATGTTAATGAGAGACAGAAGACGCCTGTCAAGAAGGAGGAGGTTGGGCTGAGACCCCAAGGCCTTGATCCTCTCCACCTTCCCTCCTTCTCACCTCTGCTAATCCCACAGTTGCTGAATCAGTGTCCTTAGCCCTTATGCATCTTTGGGGCCTTGACCTCCCACAATTATTCTTCCCAGCTCTTGTATATCCACAGCACTTGCATCTGCACACCCTCTGCTCTGGAGACTCACACTTACAACTCCCGTGGCTCAGACCGTGTAGCACTCATCATTCCTAGCACTTTATCCATGGCTCACCCACAAGCTCTGATTCCCCAGCACTTCCCCCTCTTTCCCCTTCCTTTCTGCACTTGCACGTTCTGAATACTCACAAGGCATAGTAGGTTGTTATGTTGTTATGTTGTTATTTTTCTTATACCGCGCCAAAGCCCGTAGGCATCCCTCTCCCTCCTCCCCCTCTGCTCTTCATACTGTGTTGTAATTCATTTCACACCCTCCCAGCCTCCATCCCCTGTGGGTGATTTGAAACAGTATATTCTTATTGTATAAGTTTCTAACAAGCAAACAATAAATAAAATAAATGATAGTGCCATTCTGGTGCACACCAATGATGCACCTAGATGATGGGAAGTATGCCAAGAAGACTTCCCATCTGCTTCCACCATTAATGGATTAGGAGGAAAAGGGGGAGAGGATAGAGACCATATGGGGAGTCCAAAGGTCTGAAGATGGGACAATAAAGAAGATGTCAGTGAAAGTCTGCCTGGAAGACGTATTGACATAGGTGTCAGCAATGGGCAATCCTGGTTTGGAAACCCGGAGTGCTTTCTTGACTTTTTTCCACCCAGGCTTTGAGAGAGAGGTGGGAAAGGTGATAGAGTAGCAGTTAGAGTAGATTGGAGAGATGGAGAGAGCCACAGTAGGGGGGAGGAAGGGAAACGAGGGATGGAATAGGGAACTGCACAATGCACAAAGAGTGCACCGGGCGACATAGCAGCAAGTCAGGGGAGGAAGAATCCGATGCAACAAATGAAGGTCATCCAAGAGTAATCAGGGGTAGGGCCTCGGTTACAAGGAGATGGGGGGCACAAACGTTTAACACTATGAAGGCACAGCCAGTAAAGTGAGCATCCAGAAAAGTAGTGGAGGTTATGGTAAAAGGCATAATAGTTGACAGCAGTCATTTACAATGGAACTCAGATTTGTATTTCACAACTAAGTATAACAAACCTAGCATTTTGGCACAGCCCGAGGATTTAGAGCAAAGGATTTGACTTACAAACATACAAAGAGCAAGCAGCTTTTTTAGTAAAGCCAACAAGTACATAATACCTAGGTTTAAATTGAAAGAATGCAGACCATAAACAGCTTTTTAGTGAAGCCTACGGGTACAGAAACATCTAGGTTCAACTTTCAAAAATGCAGACAAAAGCAGCTCTTTTAGTGTTTTTGAAGGGTTCTTGCAGTTGAGGCTTCCGAGTGTAGGGATACATATGTCTGGTACAAGGGATAAAGTAATCTGTGGCATGACATTACATCTGAAAGTGGGGCCACATATTTAAGGGCTCCCTGGCCTAAGCACAATTAATCAAGAAAGCTTTGTCCAGAAGGAGGGCATTAACTATGGATGTAGACAGAATTAAATCCCTGCCTTCTCTGACCATGTATGCAGACCTAAAGGAGACCACCATAAGTCCTGGGCCTATTAGCAAAAGGAATTCTCCTTCTGGCAGGAGGTTGCTACTTATGGACTGACTGAATTTACTTCCTCTCTCCAAAAGGATGAGCTGGCTAAGGGTTTCCCGAAAATCACCGTGTGGAATGGGGTTTTACAAAGATTTGGTCCATTTCTTTCTGAACTGCCCCTGTTACCGTACTGAGAGGAAGATATGATTATAGCCACACTTTCTGGATCATCACATTAGATCATGTAAGGAAGCCATTTCCTTTTTTATTACATGTGTTGATTATCAATTTTTATACAATTTGGTGCAGTATATAAATATAGCTTTAAATGTAAAACCGCACAAAGTTATGTAATATGGCATGAGTTATCATTAAACAGGCTCTTCTTGGTGGCCTAATTCATTATTATTACAAATATTGTTTTAATTAAGGTTTTGCAGAGAGGATCCCAATTAGGGTTACAAATATTGATCCCAATATTTGTAACCCTAATTATTTATTGTTGATTGTTAGTGTTTATGTTTGCTTAGGTGATTGTTTTATATGTAAATGCTACTGTGAATGGAGTAATCCGAAATAAACACTTTAAGACAAGGTGAATGGCTGTGTTAGAAGTCAATTAAGACAGACTTAAAATGTGTTTTAGGAACACATTTCCAGAGGTGATAAACGATTTTAGAAAACGATGTTCCCCTATGAATACATTGTCACATATCTGGACTGCAATTATAGAGTCCAGTGTAGGGCCAACCAAATTATTCTCGAATGTGCAGGCAAATACGAAAGTTGCCTCAAAACATCTCCTTTGCAAAACATTACACATATCGATCTGCATACTCCATCCACCACTGTGGTGGATACGGATCGCAAGATAGTCCAACAATGTCACTTATGTTTACTGTTTCACCCTGAACTATTGGGTGTATCTTTCACAAACTCTTTCTCTGGTACTGGACATCGTTTCTGATTTGGAAGAATTCATGTGTGCGCTATACTAACACGTATTTTCTGTCTCTTTAAGAGCACCCATTATTTCTCTGAATTATTGCAAAATTATAAAATACATATTTTCGGATTTCGATATACAGCTTAAAACTTTGAGCAACGGTGCTGGTGCCTTTTTAAGACACCTTATTGAAAGTAGAAGATCATTTTATTTTCTATTAACCATATAAGTAGGAACTAAATTGGCAGCTCTTCTTGAGGGCAAGGTCTTACGAAGAGTACAGATTGAACTAAACAAGGCTGTCAACTAGCACGCCCAGACATCGGTCTCCCTTTTCAAAAGCATGATTGGGACTCAACGTGTCTTGGGGGTTTGCCCAGCTTTTAACTCAGGATTGCAGACCTGACCTATCTAACTCAAAAGCGGAATGCTGAATCCTCTCCTTCACCCAACCCCCAGATTCTCTGCGCATGTTCAGTACTGCCAACGATAGCCCCTTCTTCCCTGCAGAGCTCAGAGAAACCATCTAAGTGTGTGTTTGCAGCAATGCTTGACTTAAACAGCATGTGCCTTTCAGTAGACTCAACAACTACGATTTCCCCAAAAAGCTCTCATGTTTCTAGTCTTGGTTGCTTTCATCAAGGAGTCCCACTGTTTCCTAGCACAATTCTCTTTTGTCCTTTTCATCATAGTCCTATAATTCTTACGGCCACTCTGATTTCACCAGTGGAGGACAAACCTAGATTTTTAATCAGCAATAACAATCTTTTAATCATTTATTGGACCTGGGCTCTGTACGTTGCACCTGGTTTATAGCATCCTTTGCAGTTTAGTGGCAACAAAATCAAATTATGTAAACTACCAAATCATACAATTCCTAAATCCCCACTGGATTGTATGCTTGTGAGTCTATGTATATGGATTCAAAAGCAGATTAAGACTTTTGTAAATCTTGAGGATTATGTTTTTGTACGCAATCCAATCCCACCTGATAAACATTCTGCTATTAGTACAAGAAATATGAGTGTGCCTGAGCTAGGGGAAGTGACATCACGTGACCCTTGACCTCTGATGACATTACAGGAAGTGATGACATTTGACCCCTTCCCAAAGTGACATCAGGGGAAGCCATGGAACACAACCGTTCACGCCTTGACAAAGCAGGAAGTAGCATCATATGGTATTGTTCCTAAGTACACTATGAAACATATGTTTACAATATCACTATAATGTGATATACATTTCATAGAAGAATGGATCACCATGTATATCGTAAATATCAGTGTGCATAGGCCCATATCGCCAATTACTGTGAATGCAAGCAGACGTTCAAGACCAAATGATAATGATGTGCTATTATATAGCACTTACGCTTAAGCGCTTTATACAGAACACATATGTAGACAATATCACCCAACCTGTGTTGGTACTCATTTATCAACCTCAGAAGGATGAAAGGCTGAGTTGAGGTGTTTAAGAACAGTGACTCATCCTGAAGTGTGCCTGAAATAAACCTTTAATGAGTCTAGCAATTATTGTATAGAATTCCACAAAGACAAATTATGTGTTATTCCTATTCTTTCTTATTTAGGGTCACTGCTGATCGTGTAAAACTTGTGGAACCCCCTGTTTTTTTGGAGTCCTGAATAAGAAAGCCAGCCACTCCAGAAACAAAGCGCCACATGGTGCTGGCCACAGCCTAGGAGTTCACATTATAAAAAAGAAAAAAAGGGGTAAAAAGGGAGACCACAGGGGTGGCAAGGGAGACGTCAGGGGTCGCAGCTGGGACCCCTGGTGACCCCCAAATGATGTCCCCGGTAGCATTCCCACCCTCCACATTTATAAGTACCCTTCCTGATCGAATCCTTGATCCAAATAGAAACATTATACTCCATGTGCTGCATCTCATTCCTGGAGACAGCAGATAAACAGCTCATGCTATGCCATTCCTTAAGGTTGACTAGGATATAATCCATGTGGTTAGCTAACACATCTATTACACACCATAAGACTGAATCTACACCATATTTCAGCTGACGTGAACTTCTATTGATGTTCGTTCGGTCTAAGGTTTTTATGATTTTTAGTAGGGGCATATCCCAACTATAGTCCGCCTCTTCAGTTAAACCCAAAGGTGTAGCCAAATGATGAAACTGTGAATTAAAGTCTCCTGCAACAACACTTTGAGTTCGGCTCATTTAAAAAAGAAAAAAAAACGAGATCAATAGTGCCTTTTAGCCTAGGATACATGTTGACTATTAACATGGAAAGAGCCAGTTGACCTTTAAAAATGGTGTTTTAATATCCACCAAATCTGTATCTAATGGCGGACAACTTTCCTAAACCCCTATTCTAAACAATGTTGTCTCTCCCAAGACATTTAAGAGTTCTGATTCCCAATTAGAGCTTGCAAGGCGCAGGCAAATCATTTCACCAAAATGCTAGGGGTAACGGAAGTGACATCACACAGCCCTTGACCTCTGATGACATCACAGGAAGTGATGTCATTTGACCCCACCCCAAAGTGATATCACGGGAAGCGATGGAACACAAACTTTCACCCCTTGACTACACAGGAAGTGGCATCACAAAGCATTGTTACTAAGTACACTATGAAAAATATGGTTACAGTATCACTATAATGTAATATACATTTCATAAAAGAATGGATCGCCATATGTATCATTAAGATGAGTGTGTATAGGCCCATTGTACCAAATTACTGTGAATGCAAGCAGACGCCCATGACCAAATGATAATGGTGTTATATAGCACTTGCGCTTAAGCGCTTTATGTACAAAAAATATACATACAATATCACCCAACCTGCGTTGGTACTCATTTATCAGCATCAGCAGGATGAAAGGCTGAGTTGAGGCTTTTAAGAACAGACTAAATCAGTGACTCACCCCATGAAGTGTGCCGGAAATAAAGCTTTAATGAGTCTAGCAAGTATTGTATAGAATTCCAGAAAGACATATTATTTGGTATTCCTATTGTTTATTATTTAGGGTCACTGCTGAAAGTGTTAGACTTGTGGAACCCCTGTTATTTTTTAAAATGTTTTTAAGAGGCCTGAACAAGAAAGTCAACCACTCCAGAAGCAAAGAGCCACACCGTGCTGGCCACAGCCCAGGACCTTAAATTGATTTTTTTTAAAGTATTTTTTTGTACATTTTTTTTTAGGGGTAGCAAGGGAGACCGCTGGAGTCGCAATTGCGACCCCTGGCGATCCCCAAATGACGTCCCTGACAAGGCGCTCATTTCATGTCTCTTTCTCAGAAGTATGGGAGTTTGGCTTGATTTGCTTATTTATACAGTGCAAAAAATATGACCCAACGGGTAACACAGCATCGGACGACCATGAGGAGAACCAGTTAGTGGGATTTACTGAAAAATAATGTTTTTGAAAGGCTGATGGGAGGCCAACATATTGTCAATCCTGCCGGCATTTTCCGGGAGAGCATTCCAGAACTTGGCTATGCACACCTGACCGAAGTGCATTCGCTTGATTAAATTAGTGTGTGGCAATCAAACATTTGTGCTTATAGTGCAAACAAATAAAGAATCTGCGCATGCTACCATTTCACCTTCTCGCAAAGGTAAGTCAGAGAAGGGCAAACTATAATCAGCAACCATTGTAGCCTTTTCGGTGGGTGTTAATCACTGCTCCAGCATGTGATTGTAATGTAATTTCCAATGCCTCCTTCCCACGATTCACTGGATTTCAATCTCCGAGTTCAACCATGCAGACTATGCCAGTTAATTACAAATTACTAGAACTAATGTGCTTTGCCTTGCCAGCATTAACTTTCTACATGGGTGTTCTCAATAGCCTTGAGTTTACCCTAAGCCCCAACATTGCTGTGGGATCTTTTGGCACCAAATGACAGTAGACTTACTAAATAGTGCAGCCTTTAAAATCAGCTCATTACTCTTAGTGCTCACATTATAATGTCATCCCCATTTCCAGAGCCCATAATGCCACAAAAAGCTAAATTCAGCCTCATCAAAATGTATACATAGCTTTTGAAAATGTTTTTCCTGTTACTCAATTGAGCCGGGGATAGAATGTGAGTGGCCCTTTGAACTTTTCAACTGGTGCATCAGTGTCTGCATGTGCTCCCCTTGAAATCACTCATTCAGAACAGGAATTTGCAAGATATACGAGGTGTTTTCTGTGGATGCAGGGAAGCAACAATCACGCCCACCATTCCCTTGCAAGTGCCGGGCACATTGCTAACACACAGGTATGTTTTGCATGTTTGATCCCATGTGAGTGGGAGGCTGCGGTCAGCCCGTTACACACATGTATTCCTCGAGCACCTTTGCAAAGATGGATATTAAAGGACCAATAGCTGCAAATGATATTTTATTTTGGTGAAAAGGTCGAACAAGTATTGAAACAATCATGCCAATAATTCGTGTTTTCATTTAGGGCTAGATTCTTTTTATTTTATTTTCTTGATTGAAGATAGCAATTCTACTTAGGCAATGCCAATAAACGAACATGAGTGTTTCAACTAAAAGGTATCGAAGCACCTGGTCCGGATATACTCTGAGCCTTACCGAACTGCGCAGATTAGAAGAGGAACGTTTTAAACTTTTTCCTGAAAGTCATCAGATCGCTTGTACTCCTAATATCGATAGGGAGCAGGTTCCAGGGTTTAGCCCAAGTGATGGTACAAGAACGACTAAACGCTCTAGAAAGTCGGAAGCACTCAACAATCACTGTGCACTGAGAGACTGCTCGTCAAGGCCTAGAAGAAGAGAAACATCTAAGGTACTTCTTGATGTAAATAGGGGCCAGAGCATAAAGACCTTTATGGGCCATAGTCAAGAGCTTAAACCTGATTCAGGATTTAACGAGAAGCCATTGGAGATTTGTTAAGACTGGAGCAATGTTATCTTGCCTACGAGAACCCCTCAAAATATGAGCAGACGTATTCTGGATCACTTGAAGATTTTGTAGCTCGAATATAATTGCCCCTGCATATAAGGCATAGCAATAGTCTAGTTGGGCATTAATTATAGCACACTAGTGTTTTTATGAGAGGAGTGGGTGAATCTGTCTCAATGTCATCAATTGAAAATGAGAGGAACTAATGACTTTAGGTTATATGAGAGATAGATGAAAGGGAGGACTCCATCAGCTCCTTCAAAGTTTTAACTTAAGTTTGCATTCTGATTTCATGACCAGCAACAGTGAAGTAAGGGTAGGTATTAAGAGCCTTAGCCAGTTTGGATGGAGGGGCCACCTACAAGATCTCAGTCTTTTCTCCATATAGCCCTAACCAGTCGGTTCTCTACATCCAGTGTTTTCAATGATGGTATACAGATTCTGGATATCTTGCATATTGATAGCCAGATCGGTGCTGAGTTGGAACACTAGCTGGATGAAATCCGTGTAGTTCTGAAGAAAGACCATATGATCCACAAGGATGTCATGAAGCGGTTTTAAATAGATGTTAAACAGGATAGGAGAGATGCAGGATTCCTAGGGCACAACACAGTCTACTAGCTCAACCTGAGATATATGATTGCTTATGGTGACACTGACATTCTGTTGGCAAGATAAGAGCGAATCCATTTGGCCGAATTGGTTGATACTCGAGCATAGTGTGTTTGATGGTATTGAATGCTGCCGAGAGATCAAGAAGCATCAACACACCACCTTGCCCATGGTCCATAATCTGCAGTCATAAGACCTGAATACTCATTATACCTAGGTCAACTCCCCTGCCTGGTCTGAACCCTGACTGAAAGCCATCCAACAAGGAGAATCTATCAATGAACTCTTGAAATTGATGCGTGGTGACATGATCCAGGATCTTCAGGAGGAATGGCACGTTGGTAATGGGGCAATAACTAGCACAGGCTTCTTCAAGAAGGGGGTCACCCAAGCTTGTTTCAGGGGCTCTGGAACATTACTTTGAGAAAACGAGGTATTAATAAGTGTGTTAATCAAGGGGACCAACAGTTATGTGCATTCCTTAACAAAGCAGGAAGGAAGGACAGAGGTCATTAGAAGAGTTTGTTAGTTTTAAAAATGCCAACAAGGATTTCGTTTCCTCCAGTGAAATAGGTCAAGTATCAAAAGTGGGTTCATCTACAGTCGGATTGGCTACAGCCCAGCTAAAGATAACAGGTATGGGCACAGCGAGTACAGACCTAATCTTTTTGTGACTGTTCTGTATCTTTTCCCTGAAGAATGTCTGCATCTTATTAAATCAAAGGGTACCAGAAGGTAAATAAGGAGAAGGACTAATCAGGGGTTTCCTAGGACTAGTTAGAATCCTGAAAATCTCTTTTTAGGAGCAAAAGTCTAAGTCAATTCAGGAAGCAAAATATTCTTTCCTGGCTTCTTGAATGGCAGCTTTGTATTGGATTCAAGTCCTTTTTAGAACTCTACATATCACATAAAATTGATTTTTTCTCCATTTGCATTGAATACAATGAAGCAATTTCCTAAAATTCCTAATATCCCTAAGATCTAATGAGAGCCATTTATTGCCCAGATGTTTTACTTTTATCGTTTTAGTTTGAAGTGGCACACTGGCGTTGATGGCTTCAACCAGGGTGGTATTGTAAACGTCTACTAAGACTTTCACATTGGTTTTGGCACTTTTGACTAAAGGTTTGCAAGAAATGGCTTAAGGTAATTGGCATTTAGCATTTGTCTGCTTTGGTAACTAATTACAGCGGGTGCTTGAGGGGGTGATGCTGACTGAGCGTAAATAGATATTGCTGCTAATGTTCAAAATATTAAAATTCATCATCATCAGCATCATCATCTTTATTTAGTCGGATTTCTCCTTTAACAAATCACAAGATGAAAAGACCATATCACCCTTTCAATCAAATCTAAACAAAACAATGGGCCTCATTACAAGGTTGCCGGTCCGGAAACAACAGTGCCAGTAAGCTTGCCAGGACAGTTGTTTCTGGACAGGCAAACTACGAGTTCTTCGGGCGAGTGCCCTCCCGGAACGGCACCCACCCGCAGTACTTGATGGATGTACCGGCACCATTTATGAGTGGTGCCAGCGCATCCGTCCTCCCCATTCCCATTGAGTCCAATGGGACTCGAATGAGAATGGGGAGTACTTTTTTCCGGCTCCCGGCAATGAGGAATTACCGGGTCCGCCAGGGCTGTAATGGCCCTGGAAGTCCCCATTGCCGGGCGCCAGAAAATAAATTACTCTGACACAGCTACCGCCAGACTCATAATGAGTCCCATGGCATATGTCATTGCTTCATAAAATTAGTACTGAACATGGCACAATTAAAGAGCAGCTTTGACATATTAGGTCAGACTGTATATCATTAACTTGATCATGACAATTAATTAAATAAACCATAACTTCCATTTCCTAATTCTATGCAACAGGAAGTGTGGTTTTAGCCAATGCTTATGCAAAGTCGAGAAACAACAACAAATTAGCAGGAAATACACCAAATCTTCATCAGCATCTGCTTTAAAAGCACACTTCATGCATCCCCCTGCCATTCTTCTTCATTTGTTTTGTGGGAGTAAATTGATATGGACCAATAGCAACAGTCTCCTGCATTCTGTGGCCATTATTACACAAACCTTTCCTAGCCATCATATTTCTAGGTCTAAGGGCCTCATTACACGGACAGCGGTAAGGGTTAACGGTCACCGTTAATGGTACCGGTGACCGTTAACCCTTACCGCCTTACTACGAGGTCCCTTTGCGGGTTGGAGACTTTAACGCCTGCTTTTTAGCAGGAGTTAAAAACCAACCCGCAAAGGGACCAGGGTGCTAATTACGGTACCGCAATTTGCGGTACCGTAATTAGCAACTTCCCCATTCCCATTATGCCCTATGGGGCAGAAATGGGAATGGGGAAGGGCAATGGGGGAAGGGGGAATTACCGCCCCGCCAACCTTGGAATAGGGCGGTAATTCCCCTTTCCTCCAAGGCGGTGCCAGTATTTTACCGGCATGGACCAAGGTGCTAAGAGCACCTTGGTTCACCGCCAACCGTGTAATGAGGCCCTATATCTTGCAACCCTTTAGTACAACATGAATTTATTCTTACCAGGTGGGTCCACAATCTTGCTTACACCGCATTCACATTAAAATTAATAGAGAATCCCAAATGTGATTTTAAGAAGTAGGGCCAATACCACCAGACTCTGTATCCCCAATTCAGGGCAAAATCAGATGTACCTGATGGGTGGTCCATTATCTGACACTGCACCACTGCCAAGGCTTCACATTTGGGCTATCGCCAGATATCGCTGACATATAAAATCATGGAACAGACCTTTGTCTTGTATACCGCTAAGCAATTGTCCAGTCTACGTGCCCCAAGCTTAATGTAAAATCTTAAATGTCCTCTAAGAATTCTCTCATCAATATTTTATATGACTAACCCAGACACCACTGTTCGAGAATTGTAGGCCCAGATAAAGACATGAGTCCAACTCCTCAATTCTACTTACATTAAGGAATCATTATGGGCTTTCCTTCCATTCCCAAATACAACAATGTGTGTTTCTTTTTTGTTTAATTTCAAACTGCAAATTCCAAAGTAGCCATTAGCATATAATAGACCCTGCTGAAGCCCTGCCAGGGCTAAGTCTAATATAGCAGTGTTATCTGCATAGAGGAGCACACTAAAAGATGTTTCCTTCAAGGAGGGTAGATAAACTTTCCTGCAGGAAGTGCAAGGGTTGACTTCAGAAAGGTATACAAGAAAATAGGGGAGGAGCCAATGGGTATCCGTATTTTATCCCTTTATTGGTGGGGAAGAGTTTTGTGTAGATACCAAATCTTGTGTATTGAACACATGGTGAGGTGTCTACATAACAGAGCTGTATAAAGTTTAATAATCTATTAGGGGGCCTAAAAAGATTTAAATTGCATGATCAGATGCTTCTGTCAATCGAATTGAAAGTATTTTCTAAATCCAGGAAAGACACAAACTCACTTGCCTAACCTTGCAGTATTTCTCCACAATGGTGATCAGAGTGAAGCAGTGGTCCACCATACTGAGCCCCAGCTTGACAAAGCTTCAAGATGTTATTGCAGTGGTCCCACTCCTCCAGTCTGAGCAAATTTGGAGACTATCCATCTTGTAACATACAGTAAGGAAATTGACCTAAAACAGTGCAGGTTGATGGTGGAGATCGTTTTAAACACATGCACACTCTGGCTACACGTCTGTTAAGGTGGTGTGAGTCTTGTTACTTAAAAAGGGATTTCGAAATTCAGGCATTCTTCTTAAAAGATAGTTATCAAGAGGCAAGAACAATTTCATGTGGATACCATACTAAAATTAAATAATTGAGCTGCATCTAATGTATCATAACTGATGTAGTGCTCTCTATCTCTCTCTTGCTCTCTCTCACTCTCTTCTCTCTCAGACTCACTTTATCTGTATGTCTATGTGTGACAGTCACATTGTCAGGTATGCGGTTGCTAGAGACATGGCAGCCAATAATGACAGCCGCTTGACTAGGAGTGAAAAAAATGAAACTGTGACGGGGACTATATCCTTTAATAAAAGCATCTAGTAAAAAAGACAAATTATTTAACTGTACAAACGTTGTAATTCTTTTCTTTCTTTTATATTTTACATCACATCCAGTGTACACGTTAATGATAATACAAATGTTACACTAATCTTTCTCATAAAAGCACATGATCCAAACATAGAACCTAATCTAAACATATACTTTTTTTTAATTTAAGTGTATTATGGTTAGTTACCTCTAACCTTCAGCACTATATTAAACATGTTAAAGTAAATTACAAATACAATATTTTATCATACAATAAACATGTTAACAAAATATTGAATTCCACATTTACACTTGTACCGTTTCAAATCAAATGAAATTCATTCTTACGTTTACCACTCTATTAAAATATCAAGTTCTTCAAAACGCAAATTAGTTACTCCTTCTCCTAACAATTTTTCCTGCAAAATTGTAATATCTACTTCCAAATATGCAGGGCTGCTGCGGTAATTACCAACATTTCCCCCCTTGGAGCATACTCCAAAATGTATCTGATTTGGCATATATTTTTCTTGTAGTTTGCTGCATTGAGTCAGTAAGTGTCTGCTGGTTTCAACTGTGTGACCACATAGGCGACAGAGTCTTTGCTTTTTTTCTAGATAATTCCAAGTGCTGCTGTAGTCTAGAGTGGGTAGTATATTGAGTCGTAGATCACTAATGAAGCATCTCGCCTCATGCGTACTGGATTTCAATAGGTAAGAACTTGGGCCCCCCATTCGGAAGCCCTGTTTGCTGTATTCTTGATATCTTTTCTTTCGCAGCAATTTACCCATATTGTGTGCTCAATCCTATACCAGGTTTTTATTTTTTCAATTCCTTGGGAAAATAATCACATAGAGCTTTCATCCAGGTGCGGGGGAAGGGGGCAAGATCAATCTATTCTAGATGAGTCCTCACTGACTTCTTTAGGTCCTGGTATAGCACGTTATGCTCGTTGTTGTTTTTTTTTACAAAAATATATAGAAGGATATTACTATCACTTTTAGCTTTGCAGAGTGTTACATAAAACTCCACTTCATTAAACAGCAAACAGGCTTGGAGTTAAAGTGTGCCAAGTTTGCATCTAAATGCTTCTACTGGCACTGCCTGGGGAACCCCAAGAATCAAGAGTATCAATTTCCCTTCTAGGCGATCTAACCAAGTTACCATTCTCGATGGAAGGGACTCTGAGACAATAAAGAATACATGGTACAATGCCAGTCCTATATATTTCTAGAAATCCTTCAATGTTTTGACCTCCCTTTCTAATGATGAAATTTCTGATAAGTGAAAATGTCTTCTTTACTTTCAGGCAGACTTATCTTCCACAAAGGTAGAGTTAGGTGTGGATACCATTGGAATTTATGTATATTTTTACTACTTCAAATTTCTCTTTTTCCAGTCTCCAGCAAAAGCTTATCCCACTATTATACCCTTATCTGAATACCATTACCTTTGTCTTTGATGTATTTATCCTCATGTTATTTTTGGTCGGATAGTTGGCCATTGCCTTAATAGAATGTTAGAGAGCTATTGGTGTTTGGTACAACAAGATTGCATCATCGGCATATGTCAACCATGGGACTACCACATTTCCCACACAAGGGGGAAAATATGGGCTGCTCTCACTGTCTTATCGATGTCTACCATGTATGAATTGAATAGCAGTGGTGATAAAACACAGCCTTGCTTCAACCCTAAGTTAGTATTAATGGTTTGAGTGAGCGAGAGACCTTCTGAGTGAAGTTGACCAATACATTATTGTTGGTGTATAACAATTTAATAAAATTGAGTAAATTTAAATCAATATCCCAGGTCCAAGGATTTTCCCAGAGTTTGGAATGGGAGACCCTATAAAATGTGCAAGAATAGTCAGTGTAGCATAGGCAGAGTTTCCTTCCAGGGTGGCGAGTGGTACCTGCCATGACGTAGTGAAGGGACCGGATGTTATGGGAAGTGTTAAAACCACTTCTAAATCCAATTTAGAGGTTAAGCAAAAGGCAGCGATTTTTTACCCAGAGATTTATTTTTTCAAAATTAACTGCCAAAGATTTTATAGCTTGAGTCGATCATCCCTTAGCATGTAACTGCTGATGAATATGACCTGCATCCCTTCTTAAACACCGGGATGATTATTGATTCTTTCCAACTGAATGCAATGGTCCCTGTTTCTAAAATTCGGGTGAAAATCACTGCCAGTACCTGGTCCCAATACTCTTGGTTACTTTTAATAATGCTGTTAGCTAAGTGATCGGGTCCTGGTGCCCGAGATCCCTTGAGTTTTTTAATGGCGAGTGCAATATCAATTTCTTCAGAACCCTCCTTTCTAAATTGTCCCTGATAGGTATGTTTTACTATCTTGTTATCACCATAAAACACAAAATGATTACCAGTGATGTAAATCACCCAAACCTCTTCCGATATAGGATTAAGAATCAAGGGCATGTCGCCTGACAAGTGCATTCTATAATTGTGCCAAAATGTACAACTGTTATTTCTCTTTAAAAGTGCAAAGAGAAACCTCCAGTTGCCATTGTTCAAGCTTATTTTTATACTACGCAACCAATTTGTGTATTGAGTACGCAAATTAGAAATATTTCTTAATTTTTTCTCTAATACCAACTGGTGAGAACGTTGAATGAATCTTATTTTCCTTCAGAGTTCTCTCTTCCTTATAGCTATTTGCACTCCATATAGGCATGAGCCATGTTTCCAATTTGCTCTACTTTTAGCCAATTGAATTTGAGCAATTATATCACAAACTGATTTACAGATATCTTACTGTGCAGCAATGGGTTGTGTGTCCAATGCTAAGTGTGCATTGCATTTGTTAACGTTATGGGATTTTCAAATCAGTCTGTTTCTCAGCAAATGTACCTCCACTTTAATGTGAGACTTACAAATTCTTTTGTGGTGTTCATAATCCAAAGACCATGTGAGCATAACGTGATCACTCAACCCAATTTGGGCCACCATTACCATGGAGGATATGCTTCTGATTGAAGGGCTAGCAAAAAAAGAATCCAAATGGGAACATATTTTCCCATTCGACCAAGTGTGCATGTTGCTATGACCATCCTTGTTTTCCATTTCCATGAATCCAAGATCACGGTTGCATAAAAGTTCTACCCAATCACTAAGCTCCCCACCCTGTATGTCTCCTGGTGTGTCTTCACCATTACCATTTAGTATTGCTGGGAGCTCTTATCTTTTTCCTCAAAATCTGCAGCTCGTTTGATTATGTCATGATTGTTAAAGTCTCCCATTATGTTTATGTTGTTCCATTTATAGTGCACCACTCGTTAATTAAAGCCTTAACTTTGCACTGTATCTTCAAAGTATTATCCCTTCCTGGTGGATCATACAGACTAATAAACAACACATGTTTTAATGGAGGGGCAGCCCTGCTACAGCACTCAGCGCATAGGCACAGGGGTTACCTACACCAAACCTTGTTAAGTTAAGGTACCTTTTAGCACTGATACATAGCCCTGCAATCCTTCTTTTTCATTATATAGCCAGATGGTGGATAATGTTGAATTCATCGATCATAAACCCTCTAGTGGAAACAGTTTCCTGAAATGTAAGCATGTCTTTATCGAAGAGTTTCTTTAGTCCCAATTCATTGCATAAAAAGTAACAATAGCCACGTGCGTTCCACGATAATAAATTACATTTTTGTATGGGCACATATCATAGCATTTCTCCACCCAATAGTTTGGGTATCCATCGCTCAACATGACCCAATATCAGCGTTGGTGGTGGTAACCTAGAATAAAGCAGGATATCAAACGTGATCTTTCTGTAACATGAACTTGTTGGGTCCCAGTGTCAATGAATCATTTAAGTCGAATAATCTCTGTCAACTGTGTTCCAGGCTGTGTTCACGACTTATGATCAGGTTGAATCCCTTGTCCTGTATTAGATCAAAGTTTGCACATAACAGTTCAACCACAAGAGGGTACACAAACTCCACCAGTGCCCAGTTTTTGGCACAATCGACCTCTCAGAGTTACACGTGTTCAATGTCCACTGAATTCACTGATTTCAGTGTTGGAATTTCTTTCAATAAATTCAATAAGAAACTCCTTTTGACAAAGGGACTTTCCGCAGTTGGTCTTTATTCCATACATTTTCCCCATTTTCCCAAAGGTTGTATTGTGGGTTCTTGGTGTGACTTAATGGTTTTCAGGGCTATCATGGAGTAAATAGCTGCTGTGTTTTACAGTGCAGGGCCTGATGGCCATCTACTGTCTCTAAGACATGCTATTGCGTCATCCACTTTAGATGTTATACTTTTGCTCTGGATAAATGGTGCGTTTTTATTATCTTCCTTAAAGTGCACCCATTTATCTGGTGTGCCCCTTCTGGGGGGATCAATAACCCTTAAAACAGGTTCCTCTGACCCTAATGACATTTCTTTGGCTGATTGGTTAAGGCACATGTTTTAACTGGTACTATCACACTGATTTCTGATTGCAGGCTGATGTTCAATTCGTTTTTCTTCATTTGATATAGCCTTAAACTGTGTTCTTTGTATTGCTTTTATTTTCCCTCTCCCCCTTTCTTTTACCAGTGTTTAGTGTTAAGAACTGGTTCCCCATGTTTCCAGTATTTCTCTCCTGGTGGGGTAATGCCAAAGATGTCAACTATTCTTCCAGGAGTGAACTAGTTGGATTCACTGGAGCTTCTAATCTTGCAGCATCAACTATTGGTGGCTCTTTCACAACCACTGATGTTTCCATTAGTGACCCATTAATAGTTTCCTGCCTCAAACTATTAGGGGGCAAGGCATGGACGATGGAATGGAGTGACAGTCCCAAGATGAAAAACTCATGTCTCTTACTCCCTGATCTTCACTGTTTATAGGAATGATATCTACCAGTTCTGTGCTGGTGCTGACACAAAAAAAGGAGTTGCTGTCACAGAGGAGTGTCGACTTCACCTATTGACTTCTTCTATGTTTCGGATGGTATTAGGAAACATTGCAGTTATTTGAGTCATCTTCATTCTGACATGGGGGACCATTTGCCTCTTTCTTTCATCCTGACTATCACTATGCCTAATCCTTGTATTAGACCTGATATAGCGGGTTTGGAGTCCAATAACAGAGGAACTAAAGTTCTGTGGAATAAGAAAACTGTGTACGCATTTAATCGGCTCCTGTATGTGTCTCTTTTGAAGCCTGCTACTGTATCTTTCAGGTGTGATCACGGGCAAAGTGCTGGTATTTCTACGTATAATATTATTCTAGCCTGCATCCATCAAATTAGAGATTCCCATGGTGAGTCTTAATAAGAAATGTGCTTCAAGGGATGACAGAATGTTATCATCGAAGGCCCGCAAAAGAAGGGAACTTGCCGCCTTGAGAAACTCTAGACTGATGCCATCTGACTATGTGAAACATAAGCTTTCTATCATACTGAGTCATAAGAACGGACTTCCTGTAGTTCTTCTCCAGTGTGCTATTTCTAGCACGCTGCTATGCCTTCTCAGCCCTTCGCTAAACATATGTATGATTTATTGTTCGGGTTATCATTCCACGATGGACAGTCTGGAAAACTCTCATTGTACGCTTTTGGAATATGAAAAAGGGGAAAGGGACAAATAAAAACATTGAGGTTTACACCCTGTTATACATCAAATCAAAACGCGTTTTGGGAACATAAGCATGAACAAAAATCAATATATTTGAACAATAGCTCTTTGATAAAAGGGTTAAATGCTTGAATCACTAAGTCCATCATGGACACTGGGTTGGC
Source organism: Ambystoma mexicanum (assembly GCF_040938575.1). Taxonomy (NCBI): domain Eukaryota; kingdom Metazoa; phylum Chordata; class Amphibia; order Caudata; family Ambystomatidae; genus Ambystoma; species Ambystoma mexicanum. The sequence goes on along the minus strand of NC_090935.1, from coordinate 1,177,062,655 downwards.
ACTCATGTCATATTTTAGAACATTCACCCTAACATTACAATTTTACAACATTGAACCATATATACTGATGCGAACAGAAGGCTAAGAAACAGCGTTATATTGTTCACCATGAATAGTATGGGGTTCAAAGAATGTCACTGTCCATTGCCCTGATGGAATTAAAGGTAAATGTGAAAATTATAATTGATAGTTTAAGGATTTGGGGCAAAAAATAACACCCTATTAAAATATATTTTGGGGACAGAGAAGGAATATTGCATATAGAACAATATATGCAAAGGGGAACACACAATTAAGTTGTATGCTGCCTGTTTTATAAGTAACTAGCTGAAATAACCAGCATTGCCCGGGCTTTCATTCCCTCATAGGTACAGGTAACTGTGAAGAATCATGTGCGGATTGGTGAAACTGTGTGGAATTGTACAAGGAACAACGCTTCGCCAAGCCACAAACCCACAAACAAATTTGGACTTTTGCTGAAATCCGGGGAAAGTGTTGGGGTGTCCAAATATCATATAGCCAGTATTGTCTGCAGGGTCCTCAAAGGTGACTGTGTAAAATTTGGAGCAGATTGGTGAAACAACGTGGCATTGTATAGGAAACATATGCAGAGCCTCAAACCCACCCACGCATTTCACTTTTGTTAAAATCCAGGGAAAGGGGTGGGGTGTTCAAATGTCATGTAGCCAGTAATGTCCATAGGTTTCTAAAAAGTGACTGTGCAAGATTTGGTGCCGATTGGTGAAACAGTGTGGAATTGTATTGGGAACATACACAAAGCCTCAAACCAACAAACCCAGAGACTTTTATTAAAATCCAGGGAAAGGGGTGGGGTGTTCAAATGTCATGTAGCCAGTAATGTCCATAGGGTTCTAAAAAGTGACTGTGCAAAATCTGTTGCAGATTGCTGAAACAGTGTGTAATAGTATAGGGAACATACGCAAAGCCACAGACCCACAAACCCACACCTGCATTTTCCCTTTTGCTGAAATCTGGGGAAATGGCTGGGATGTCCAGGTGACATGTAGCCATTAATGTGTGGAGGGTCCTAACAGGTAACTGTGCACAATTTGGTGCAGATTGGTGAAATGGTGTGGAATTGTACAGGGCACATATGCAAAGCCACAAACCCACACCCAAATTATAACTTTTGCTGAAATCCGGGGAAAGGGCCTGATGTCCAGAGCTCATGTAGCTGTAATGTCTGGAGTGTCCTAACAGGTGACTGCGAAAATGTGGTGTAGTTTTGTTAAATAGTGTGGAATTACATAGGGAATATACGCAAAGCCACACACTCACAAATTCACAAACGTTTGTTTTTATATATGAAGATAGATGTGTTAGTATGGGGTTTCTAAATACCAGTTGTGTGGTGTTCAGAGAGACCTGGTGTAATGGTGCACATATCTATCACCTCATGTTAGGCCAGACTCTCACAGGCAAAAGTGACTGAGCATCAATGCTTCTATCTTCAGAGAAGAGGAGAATGTTTTTTGCTCTCTCTCTCTTTCTCTCTCTCTCGCTCTCGCTCTCTCCCTCTCCCTCTCCCTCTCCCTCTAACACACACACACACACACAAACACACACACACACACACACTCACACACACACACAAACACACTTGAACAATAAGTGCCAGGGCTCAACATTTTCTAGCATGCCCATGACAAGTCAGGAGTTAAAGATGCATTTCCCATCACTTGTTGGATTTGATGGATGTACTGATATTGGCAGATGTGTGATTTACAAATACCCTTCAACATAACCTCAAACAAAATACTTGCTGTGTCTTGAAATGAGATAAATGTTTAAATGTGACTTAAAACACAATCATTGTTAATTCTGTACGTGCTTCTTATGTGACTTTGAGTTAAAATAATAAAGTTGCCAAAGCACCACATCATAATGAAACTGAGTCTGAGACATAAGTGCAAATTCCCAGAAATAAGTGCCAGTGCCTAGCCCTGGCAAAAACAGCACAACACAAGCTTTGCACACACACACACGCACACACATACACACGCACACACACCTACACACACACACACACACACACACACACACGATACCAAGTGAATTATTACCACACAGATATAGGGCCTCATTACGACCCAGGCGGTAAGTTACCGCCTGGGCCGTGACTTTACCACCATGGCGTAAACTACGTTTACGCCATGGTGGTTGGCGGACTTACCGCCCCATTCCGACCTTGGCGGGGCGGTAAGTCCCCATTTACCCATTTACCCTTCCCCATTCCCATTTTGCCCCATAGGGCATAATGGGAGTGGGGAAGGCGTTAATTACGCCACCGTAAATTACGGTGGCGTAATTAACTCCATGGTCCCTTAGCGCCATGGATTTTAACACCTGCTAAAAGCAGGTGTTAAAAGCTCCATGGCGCTAAGGGACCTCGTAATCAGGCGGTAAGGGTCGGCGCTGTTTACGCTGCCGTAAACCCCTTACCACCTGGGTCGTAATGAGGCCCACAGTACTTAACAATAAAAATGTGCAGTATGTTAAAAACAGGTTAAATAATTAGATAATTAGATTTATTAGATTTTTACCGTGTACTGTTCATATTTGCATACTCTCCAGGAACTTTGAAAGATCTGAGATACAGTGGGGGCTTGTGTTAGTCAGGAGGAGATTGGAAATGCAAAGTTGTGGGGCTTTGGTATGTTGCATGCCAACTGGAAGTACGCTGAGATCTATGTGTGTGTATGAGCTTTCTATGTGTTTTGCGATTGAAGGTGTCAAACACTTTGGGTCCAGATAGGAACCCTTGTGTGCTTGTGCTGAGGGTATGTGTTGGCTGGGGGCTATCATGTGTTAGTTGAATGTTAGAGGATTAGAGTTCCCTTGCTTGATGTCAGGTGTTAATTATTATGAATAGCTGTGTGGGAGTGGCTAGTTTTTGTTCGTAAATGATGAGTTTGATGATGGATGTAGAGCTTGACGTTGGGTTCCAGGTAGATTTGACGTTCTTGTGTCAGATTCTGATTCTAATACTGATATTTGCTGCATTATGGTAGCATGTGTTGGCTAGTTTTGTCTGCCTTCACTTGGTGGGTGGGTGCCCTGCATTGCTGCTCTAGTAGTGGTGGGCAGCATTGGGAGCCAGTATGGTGGTCCCTTGGAGATCTTTCCATGTCATATGGGCTTTACAGCTGGCACGATGTGGGAAGTGTGGTGGTCAATCTTTAGGCAGTGCTTTGTAGAGGTTTAGACACTAGTCTGTCGGAGTGTTTAAAATAGTGGTTTTTCAAAATAGTACCTGGAGCTGATTTACCATTCCCTCTGTTTTTTTTTCCATGTCCTCAGTCTTTTATTTTACATTAGTTGATTTTTAAGATCTGAAATAAAGAAAAATATAAACATACTGGGCACTGAGTATATATGTGACCAGCACGTTGCACACTAAAGATGAGGTTAGTTCACACAGTTGAAATCATGTTATTTTATTGGTTTATTCAATAAATGTTCATGAAGACAATTATCATTTTCTTTATTTCAGATCTTACAAATCAACTGATGTAAATTCTTATGCATCAAAAGACACCAGGATACTGTGCTGTTTTATAATATTCTTTCACCCTCAAATGTACATATGCATATACTTGATCTATTCAAGAGCGATGCCCTGTCTGATACTGCCACTGCATATTTCCAGCCATTAATGCTCCTCAATCATACAATTCGAATAACTCAATGTATTGTCACTTGATTTCACTTAGTTATTATATTCACCAATACATACATTTTTACTTTATATCTATTACAATTAGTTCAATTACCGACCTCATCTTGAAAATGTATAACAAAGGTTGATCCCAACTCCACACTATCAATCTTATTCAAGGGAGTTTTTATATTTACCACTATTTAACCATTGGTTTGCACTGAATCCTCATGACTTCCTTAATAAATTGGTGTGCCATTTACTTATAGCACCTCCCCCCTTTGGTTTCACGATACAATGGTCATTTGAATCAATAATACAACATCCAATTGAAGAGTGCATATGTTCTTAAAGTACACCACGGGTACATCCATTAATTATAATCCACCTTCCTCCATGATTCTCTTCCTAAGCATGTAGGAAAAACGTCAACACGTCGAAAAGGCATTTCAGAAAGTGGCACTTTGAATGTGTGTTTCAATTGATGATGAAAGCATCACAAGGCCTCCCTTTGCCAAACTCTCTTTTTCCGTTGCCAGGCTTCATCAGATGTTCTGGGGAGAAGTCGCTTCTGAAGTCGCTCTTAAGCTGTTGGAGACTCCTGGACCTGCAAAAGACCTGCAAAAGAATATATGTGTGGACTTTAGAAAATCTATGTGTGGTATGATTATTTTATTTATTTTATTTTATTTATTTGTTACACGCCCAGACCCTCAGGTGTCACGGCGAGGATATAAGATGCCTTAGGAATTAGTCATATTCATACATTACATTAGTTGCTTTACATGATATAGGTTACAAACATATTCACAAAAATATACAGTGGCCTAGGTATTCACAGCAGTATCCGGTGGGAGGGGACCTATCTTTGGGTGCTAATATTGGTTGAATAACCAGGTTTTTAGCTGTTTCTTAAAGGTCGTGAAGGAGGATGCTTTTTTGATGGTGGTGGGTAGGGTGTTCCAGTGTTTGGGGGCTAGAGTGGTGAAGCTGCTGCCCCCTGCTCTTGCGGTTTTGAATCGGGGGGGGTCCAGGAGGAGTTTGTCATTGGATCTCAGTAGTCTAATATTAGTTTTAGGATGCAGAGTGTTGTTGAGGTAGATGGGTCCTTTTTTTGTGATGCATTTGTGGGTGATGCATAATGTTTTGAAAATGATGCGGGCTTTGATGGGGAGCCAGTGGGCATCTTTCCTGGTCTTGGATATATGGTCTGATTTTTTTATACCTAGCGCTGCCCTCAGGACTTTGTTTTGCAGAAGTTGCATTTTGGCTAGGTTGGTGTTGGATGTGCCCAGTAGTAATACATTACAGTAGTCCAATTTCGATAAGACCAGTGCTCTGGCCAGGGTGAGGCAGTTAACTGGAGTCAGAAATTGGCGGCTGAGTGCAATTAATTTGGAAGTGTAGGCCGTGGAGGAGGAAAGTACATTGATCTGTTTAGTCATGGTCAGGCTAGCATCGAAGTACACTCCCAGTGTTTTTACTTGTTTTGATACTGGAATATTGGTGCCGTCGATGTTGATGGTTGAATATTCTGGCTGGAGGGTTGCTAATTTGGCTGGAGCTCCTACGATGAGGACTTCCGTCTTCTCATCGTTAAGACATAGGCTGTTTAATGCCATCCAGTTTTGAATGATGACGTAAATTTTATTGATGGTTGAAGTGTCCTGGTCATAGTTGCCTGTAAGGGGTATAAGGATCTGAGTGTCATCCGCAAAATTTGTGTATATGACACCCATATCGTCGAGTGCTGAGAACAGGAGCTTGGTATATGCGTTATACAGCGTGGGGGAAAGGCAAGAGCCTTGGGGCACTCCTATGGGGACTGGGATGGGGTTGGCTGCTTCTTTGCCTATGGACACTCTGGAGGTACGGTCAGTTAAGAATGATTTCACCCAAGCAGTGGCTGCCCCAGAGAAATTAAATTCACGGGCGAGTGAATTACAGAGTTTGTCATGGTCCACCAAGTCGAACGCAGCTGAGAGGTCCAACAGCAGGAGAATGCAGAGTTTCCCTGAATCTCTAATGGCATCCATCTGGATTTTGAGGTCCAAGAGAGCTGTTTCAGTACTATGGTTGGGCCTGAAGCCTGATTGTCTGGTACCGAGGAGCTGGTTAGATTCTAAATGGGCTTGAATTTGGTGGTAGGCTAGTTTGTCGATGATTTTGAGTAAGAATGGGACCGTGGTTATGGGGCGATAGTTGGTTGGAATGGTGGGGTCTAGATTTGGTTTTTTTAGAAGTGGTGTAACCCAGGCTTCTTTAATGCAAGTCGGAACTGTATTGGAGTTGAATGAGGCATTGACAAATTTAGTGATGAGGGGGGTCAGGGTGGGTGCACAGGCTTTGACTAGTTTGGCTGGGACAGTATCACCTTTGCAGTTGGATGCTTTTAGTTTGGAGATAGTCTCGAGTACGAGATTGAGGGTGACTGGTGTGAATTGGAAGGGGGGGTTGGAGTTGTCACTGGAAAGGGTACAGGGATTAGAGGAGGGGGGGGTTTTGTAGCTAGGAGTAATTTTTTGGAGTTGATTTTGTTTTGTAACATAGTGATTTTGGAAGCAAGAGCATCTTGTATAGTGGCACACCATTCTTTGCTTGTGTTAATGGGAGTGTCGGTCGGAAGTGGGTTTTCAAGTTCTCTAAGGATAGAGAAGAGCTCTTTGGAATCAGATGCTGCATTGCTAATGCGAGCATTGTAGGCGTTAGCTTTATGTGAGATGATAGCTGATTTGTAGAGGGTATTTGCGTCTTTGAATGCTTTAGCTGAGTCTGGGGAGGGATGTTTATTATGGGCATGCTCAAGAGAGCGTTTTTTCCTTCTAAGGGCGATTAGTTCCTCGTTGAACCAGAAGTTGGATTTTTTATTGAGGCGCCTTAGTTTGGAGGTTACCGGTGCTATGGTGTTAATCGCTGTGGAAAGGCATGTGTGGTAGTACTCAGCGATAGTAGTTGGGTCATTGCTGAGGATAGATTGGGTATCTAGCAATTTATTCAAAGTGGGATCAAAGTTCTCAGCTGTGAGCTTTTTAGAATTTCTACTTTCGATGATGTCCATAGGTATGTTCTTGGGTATGCAAGGTTCGTCACTAGTGATTGTAAATTCTATGCAGAAGTGGTCTGTCCAATTCAGTGCGGTAATCGGGCCTAAGGTGATGTTGGTGTTGAGGGTGAGGATCCAATCGAGGGTTCTGCCCTTGGTATGGATGGGGGCATTGACGTGTTGGCAGAAGTTCATGTCATTTAGTGCCAGGAAGAGGGCGGTTGCTTTGGAGTCTTGGTTGTCATTAAAACCTAGATTCAAGTCACCAATGATGATACATTTCGTTTTAGGTTTGAGGAAGGGCGCCAGTATTAGTGGGATGTCTGTTTCTGGGTGGCTGTTTGTGCTAGGGGCTCTATAGATGACAACTATGTTAATTGTGGTGTTTTCATTCAATGAGAGTTTGGCGAGTAGTAGTTCGTACCCTGAGATTATTTCAATGGAACTAGATCTAAGTTTGATAGTGTTTTTTGCAATGATGGCCACACCGCCTCCTGGAGTGGTGGTTCTATCAGATCTGAGAATGGTGTAATCTGGTGGAATAGCCAGTGCTAGCAGAGGGCCTGAAGCTTGGTGTAGCCAGGTTTCTGTAATTACTAACATGTCAAGGTCAAGTTCGATGATGAGGTCATGAATATCAATGGCGTGGGCTCCAAGGGAGCGGGCGTTAATGAGTGCATTTTTGAGACTGATGGGGGGGTTGGGCTCCTTAGAGGGTGTATTTATGGTTGGTGGGCCACCTAGTGGAGTGGTTTTAGTTGCTCTAGGCTGGGTGTGTTTGTCGTTGGTTGTGTGGGTCGTGGGTTTGGGTGATCTAGGAGGCTGGGTCTTGGTAGTAGGGTTGTGGTATGGTGGTCTAGTGCGAGTTCTTAAATGGGATGTTCTTTCATATCCTAGGATAGGGTCTGTTTTACCATTGCTTGAGGGGTTGGGGTATGCATGAGGATCATCAGTGATGGTCGAGGTGGGATGGTGTTCCTTACTGGTTGCGTAGGTGTCCTTGAGCCTGGAAAGGAGAATGGAGGAGGATGGGAAGGGAGGTGTGGTAGGGAGGAAGGGGGTAGGACAGGGGATGGGATGGTGTCTTGGGCAAGCTAGTTTGGAGAGCCCATTACTGAGGGCGAGGAAGTGAGTGCCAGTGCACGGGGTGTCCGCTCGGACAAGGCAGAAGGGGAACATGATGCACAATATCCAACTTAACATAGCTAGGGATATAGGGGGGTGGTGTAAAGAGGGGCTCGGCTCGCTTTATTAGCACCAGTTGGGCTAGATACAGTAGTCAACAGTAAAATCCTGTTAGGCTAATAGCAGAGATCCTAGGAAGGGCCTGTGAGCGGTCAGGGGCGACAATAAGGCACAGCACAATATCACAGTGGTCTCTAAGCGACCATAAGGCACAACACAATATCACAGTGGTCTCTAAGCGACCATAAGGCACAACACAATGTCACAGTGGTCTCTAAGCGACCATAAGGCACAACACAATATCACAGTGGTCTCTGAGTGACCATAAGGCACAACACAATATCACAGTGGTCTCTAAGCGACCATAAGGCACAACACAATGTCACAGTGGTCTCTAAGCGACCATAAGGCACAACACAATATCACAGTGGTCTCTGAGCGACCATAAGGCACAACACAATATCACAGTGGTCTCTAAGCGACCATAAGGCACAACACAATATCACAGTGGTCTCTGAGCGACCATAAGGCACAACACAATATCACAGTGGTCTCTAAGCGACCATAAGGCTAAATTTCTATAAGCATGGAGAGCTGGATAGTCTATTTCGATTGGGCGTACTGGATGGAGAATAGCAAATGCATAGTAGGCCACAGTAGCTAAGGTTCAAGTAGCATAGGGGAACACCTTATTGAAATAGTGCGGACATTATGGAAAGTCGAGCCTCATGCTTTGGGACTGTGCGAGTTGCACAATAGTGGGCCGAGGTATGTGAGCGCAGCTCGCTGCAGCGCAAGAAATGTTACAGAATGGCTCTATGTCATTAATTAGATTGCGACTATGTGAATATACTACTGGACATTAATCCTAAAAGTGTTACAAGAGCTTAAAAGTACTTAAAAGTACTTAAAAACATATATTTCTTTTATATTTACGTGTAGCCACATCCTCCTACCTAGAAGGCTACTAAAGGAGAAACCGTGCGCTTCAGTGCACGCGCTTCGGCAAGTCGCTGTTAAACTGTTTGGCTGCTTTGGTTGTGCTTGTGCACCGCACTGCACTGTAGTTAGAGACAAATTGCTTGCCCTCTCCCTTGTTTTGCCATAGCCCTTGTTCCTCCTATCCCTCCCTAGCCCCCATCTCCCGTTTGCTGCTTGTTGCTCTGTGTGGATGACTGGCTGCCGTACGCCAGGTAAGTGTAAGCATGTGCCTGTGCTGCGCCGTGTCATTCGCACGTCAGTGAGAGAGGGTGGGGTAAACAGGTGGCAGGAGTAGAACGAGGGCAGTGTGGTAAGGTTAGAATATATTTACTCACACAACATGCTTTGCAAGTTGTTGTTAGACGTGGTTGTGGAAATTGTGTCTGAGAGTAAGTGAGTGAGCAGTTTGGTATACCTTGTTTTTTTGGGACCATCGTGTAACAGAGAGCGAGCAGCTCGAAAATATGGAAAACCAATGTTTAGATTTGCATAAGGTGTTACGGGGGCGGCGTATATGCATTCCTAAAGTAATTATCCATCCAAAATTAGTATGTGTGGTTTGTAAACAAATTGAGTAGCAAAGAGGCCGCAGCAAAGGAGTTAGTTGGTGAACTCACAATGGATCTGGGTTGCCTAAGTTCTAAATTGTTGGATGATGTAATTTCTGGTGAAGAGTTGCCTATACAGAGCAGTTTGAGTAGTAAGAGTGTAACCACTCCATTAATATGTAATACTCTTATGAAAAATGTGTTCTCTGTCCCTCAGAGTATATGCTCTCTTGATAATGAGCTTATCTCATTTAAGAGTAAGAGCGATGGAAATGGTGTTGCTGTAACATTACCACATGCCAGACAGGGCAATAGTCCAAATACTCAAGTTATGGTGCATGATAGTGCTGATAACGGCAAGTCAGCAATAGTAAATATAGCTCTTCCCTGTTGTGAATTGGAGGAGGATGGAGTCGAGTATCTTGGTAACAACAAGATGACATCCTTTTGTGAGTCCTCCACTCCGCGAGTACATATAAAAATATCTCCTTTAACAGCAGACATGATGTATGGTATAAAAGATGGGAATATCCATGGAGCTTTATTACCAGGTGAAGATGTAGCGTTGCAGAATTCCAACTATTTTGAGGAATCTTTGACCAAGGCAATACACGATGCTAATGGGAGTTAGAATATAAGCATATAATGCTCAGGTTTAGAGGTAAAATTGGATGTACGATCACTTCTAATACATACAAGTATGAATGTTGGGCGAAAGGTGTTATGTGAGCGTGGCACTAGTATGCCAAGACCTAATGCAGTGCAGCAAAATTAAGAACGTAAAAAGTTGTTAACAAAAAATGTAGAAGTCACTAAGTGTAGAACAAACAAAAAACAAATGTCTGTGCCAAAGAGATCGTCCTCAGTAACAAACTATGCCTTTATGTGTAGTAACACAATTAAACTGAGGAAAAATGTAAAAGGTGAGGCTAAAAGAAAGTTGAGATTAAGGTCCGGTATTGGTGACTGTGGTCCGAAGCCTTTGTTGGACAAGTCTGAGATAGAAGTAGTGCCTCTGATTAAAGAAAATATTAGTGAGGAGGCAAAAAGGTGCCTAAATCGCAATCCGCAAATAATACTCCTTCTGCGCAGAATGTGCTAGATGCTATGGCGGTAAATCTAGAACAGGCAGATACAAATGCACAGAACGAGAGCACCTTAACTGGTATCTCGAATATAAAATCCAGTAACATAGAGTTGAAAGAGATCAATGTTGGGGCACCTGTAAGACCGGGCGAGAGTGATCCTCTAATCAATATCAATTTAGTAAATGCATTACAATTACATCTAATCTTAAAAGAGAAGAACCAGCGGCCTATGAATAGAGCAGCCGTATTAGATAGTTTGTACTCTATAGTCCCTTTAAGGTCAATTCAGACGCATGCCATAAAATTAGTGGATCAGGTTGAAGTAGCAGGCGAGTATACATCAAATGTAGGCTTCAATACTGATTCTCTCTTAAATTATGTTATGAAATGTGAAGAGGACATATTGTGCTTGGGTTACAACTGTAGTGTTGTCACAAAACCCACATCTAAATTACGCCCTACTATGATTGTACAAAGTGCTAAATTGCATAAGAACGCGAACGTGGTGTGTCTGAAGCCAACAACTATAACCAGTGTTATTGTATGCCCTGGGAAAATATAATTAGTTGGAAAGATGCACTTTAGTAGCACGAATGTGGCATCATCTGTGCCAGTGAGTAATAATTTGGCTGTGAGCAAACAACAATTCACAGAAACTGGTTATTGGCTGTGGCTCCCAGTGGCATTTAAGTAACATTTCGCGCAAGGAAAAAGTTGATCAGACTTACTGTTAAGCTGGAATACGAGGGGTCACACAGATTTGTTTGGAGAGGAAGGGCTCGTTTCCATGGTGGAAAGCTTTACAAGTGTTGCCTTGCAAGAAACGTGGCTTGAAGATAAGGTTCTATTTGATGGGCGGAGTACAGTACATCAAGTTGCTACACAGGGGAATTTAGGGCGTCTTAAAGGTGGTCTACTAATAACAGTGAAACTCTCATGGAAAGTGAAAATGCTAATAGAATCCACTACAAATGTGTTCGCTGCCAAGTTGTCGTATTTACAAAAGGACATAATTGTTATTAATGTCTATTATTATCCTAATATGGTACAGAAAAAAAGAAATGTAAAAGTGGTGAATGAAATTTTTGTTTCGTGTTAGGCAGAAACCTGTGCAGTTCCCTTAGGGACCACTGCAAAAGATTTAAGACTACAAGTGTTGGCAGTAAACCCACTTGGTAGCAGTCTGCACCACCCAGATTTACCTGGTAGCTGTGGCTGAGCAGTCAGACTTCCCTCAAGAAGAGTTAGGCAGTATGCAGAGTATACACAATAGGCACTCAGGTACAATAATACAAGCAAACACTGACCAGAGCTTTGGTATCAAAGTATATCATTATTTATTTAAAAACACACAGTTGAAACACTCCAGCACTCTTATTGTAAAATATTCTAAACACAGTTACTATTGTAATATATGCACCCCTTTTTTCCTTATCAGATAAGTCACTGTAAAACACCACTTATTTTCATACAGAGGTGAGCGCTTAACTAGATGGCACTCCAATAAGTTTGTGAGAAAGGGAGGGAAAAAGACAGAATATGAAATGGTACACTCCTCTAAGATTCAGGAACATGGTTAGCAAGACAAAGAGTAAAAAGTCACTGATGAGCCAAAGTCCAAAGGCTGGGCCCACTCTTAGAGAGAGCAGAGCACAAATGCGCCCAAGGTCACACAGTTACACTATGCTTAGAAAGTCTTGCAGAGGGTTCAAAAAGGGTTTAGAGAGGCTTTAAGAAAGTTTAGCCAGGGAGTCCCAGACTAACCCAGGTTCGAAAGCCGGGGACTAAATCGATCCCCGTACAGTGGGTAGCAAGGGAAGCCAGGCGGGACACGGTACCTTAAGTGGGAAGGATCCTCCAGCGGTGGCAGTTGTTCCTGGTAGTGGGTGCAAGTTGCGTCGTCCTCCAGGGGAAGAGAAGGTCTCGACTTGGAGGAAAGATGAATTTCGTTGCACTACCAGGGAAGAAACCAGCCGCGGAGTCTTCCGGTTAAAGGTGGTACCTTTGTTTCGCGGTCGTGGTAAAACGTGGTATCCCGGTTGCCGGGGTGCTTAGCACGAACAAGGCGGCCACGAGATACGTCGGGAAAGCGAAAAGACGGTGAAACTGGTTATCCCCACCAGTCAAAGGAAGAAGACTCTCCGGCGGGAGATCTCCTCTGTCGTTGGGAAAAGTGGTGAGGCAGTCCAGCAGGGCTCCACCGGGGGTTGTGTCATGGCAGGTCGGCTCAGCTTCTCCCTCGTCGGATTCTTAGGTCCTGTGGCGACTTCTGGAGTTCTAGTCCCCAAAGCCCTGCTTTTATGCAGCAAACCCCCATTCACTCAGCCTAGCTGTCATTCAAACATGCTAAGTGGTGAGCCGGCCGGCTCACCATTTGGGCCAATCAGGATGGAGTGCGACTTGGGTTGCCTAGGCAACTCAGTCCAGGGTGCCTAAATTTCCCTCCACCCCTCCTAAGTACCCCAGACAGAGTGACACCACTTTGGAGGGCTTCTGTGGAGAAGCCCGCCAAAAAGTGGAACAAAGGGCTCGACTTGGGTTGGAGTCACAGAAGAGAACACAAACGCCATTTTAGAATCAAGTTTTGGCAAAAAATACCAACCGGAGAATTAATATTAATTAAATAAACCGGCGGTATGTTCGAGGCTACCGTAAATAATTAAATAAAGATAGTAGCCTAAAACAATGGGAAATCCCATAGGAAAATATTTGCGGTTGAATATAAAAAGTAGTATCCACTGCCACCAGCCAAAACTCGATCAGGGGGGACAGAGACGTGCCACCTCGACTAACAGACCCTGGGGCAATCGAATTGCCCCAGACAGTACGTCCACAATATGATGGTTTGTATTGGTTCTGTTCAGAATTTAAGACTAGTAAAGTCAATGGTGACTTTACATGCCCTGGGAGACAGTAGTCAGTCCCAGGGTATGGAGTCTATACTGGGGGGTCACTATGACACCCCGGTGTCAATGCACTGAGGGTGCTGTGTAACACACATCACAAAAACACATGAAGCCCTATGGAGTAAAAGACCCCATAGCCCATTAAACACATCTAGATTCAAAGAAACACACTCAAATCATGCCCAAGAGTGAGGGTAAAAGAGTCTCACTCTTGGCAGGAGAAACAAATAAACCCCAAAAATCCAGCAAAGCTGCTGGGGGACTCACTAGGTTAGGAAATTCAGCCTAAATAGAGAATTCTCCCTAACACTCGCCCCCCCCAGACTAAGGGACAGGAGGATTTAATCCACTCCTGGTTGAACCTCATACCTCTAGTCGATGACATACATCCTAGAGAGTCCATCAGCATTTTGATGGTGACACCCTGACCTGTGCTCAATGGTGAAATCAAACCCTTCCAGGCAGATTGACCATCTCAATAGTTTTGGATTTTCTCCCTTCATTTGCATTAACCATATCAAGGGTTGGTGGTCAGTCTGAATGACAAAAGTAGAACCATACAAGTATGGCCTAAACTTCTTCAGTACCCACAAAATAGCAAAGCATTCTCCTTCTACTTTTGCCCACCTTGTCTCAGGATCCTTCATTTTACGGCTGATGAAGCAAATGGGGTGCTCCCTACCCTTCTCATCCAGTTGGCTTAGGACTGCACCTATACCTACATTGGAAGCATCAGTTTGTACAATGAAAGTTTGGTGGTAGTCAGGAGCTCTCAATACTGGAGCTTGGCAAAGAGCTTTCTTCAGTTTTTCAAAGGCCTGATTGCACTCCTCATTCCATTTGACCTTTTTAGGGAATTTTGGAGAGGAGATTACATTCAGTGGAGAAGCTATGGTCCCATAGTTCTCAATGAAATTCCTGTAGTACCCAGTGAGGCCTAGGAAGGCTCTCACCTGGGTTTGAGTAGTAGGTGTTGTCCAATTTTGCACAGCTTCAATCTTGCTGAGCAAAGGCCTTATTTCTACACCTCCTACCTCATGCCCAAGGTAGACCACCTTACTTTGACCTATCTGGTATCTACTTGCCTTGATAGTCAAATTGGCCTGTCCAAGAGCCTGCAAAACATGTCCTAGGTGGTTCACATGATCCTCCCAGGAGTGGCTGAAGACTGCAATGTCATCCAAGTATGCCATGCAGAAGTCCTCCATCCCAGCTAGAACTTGGTTCACCATCCTTTGGAATGTAGCAGGTGCATTTTTTAATCCAAAAGGCATGACCTTAAACTGGCACAAGCCAACTGGGGTGGACAATGCAGTTTTCTCCTTGGCATGGTCTGTCAAGGCAATTTGCCAATGGCCTGACGTAAGGTAAAATGTGCTGAGGTACTTGGCTGCACCAAGTTTATCCACCAACTCATCTGTCCTGGGTAAAGGGTGGGCATCAGTCTTGGTGACTGCATTAAGAGCTCTATAGTCCATACAGAATCTCAAGTCTTTGGACCCTGCCTTTGGTAATAACACAACTGGGCTAGACCATGGACTAGTAGAGGGTTCTATTACCCCGAGATCAAGCATCTTCTTGACCTCCCCCTTGATATGGGTTCTCACATTTTCTGACATTCGGTATCCTCTGCTTTTGACTGGCAGACAGTCACCAGTGAGTATCTCGTGCTGTCCCCAAGGGGTCAAGCCTGGAGAGAGTGAGAACAGGGAGGCAAACTGATTTAACATAGATTTGCACTCCTCTTGTTGCTCAGGTGTCAGATCTGAAGAGAGATTGACTCCTTCAATTTTTTCATCTAAAGGTACACCTCTGAGGAGATCAGGGAGAGACTCACTATCTTCTTCCTCTGCTGCTGAAGCTAGAAGCAAGGCTCCTACTTCAGGTCTGGAGATGTACGCTTTCAGTCGGTTGGTGTGGAAGACTCTAGGAGCTTCCCTGGGTCTGCCCAGATCCACCAGATAGTTGACCTCTCCAAGTTTTCCCACAACCTTGAAGGGTCCCATCCATTTGTCTTGCAAGGCCCTCTGCCTTGTTGGGATCATAACGAGAACTAGCTGGTCTTGAGTGAACTCAACCATGTTAGCCTTTTGATCATGCTAATGCTTGACCAAAGCTTGTCCAGCTTTCAGGTTATCACTAGCTTCTGCCATCATGTGTGACATTCTCCTTCGGAGACCTATCACATAGTCAGTCACTCTGACTGCTTGAGGGGAGGAGCACCTTCCAACCCCTCCTTAATCAGGGCCAATGGACCTGTGACCGGATGGCCATAGAGAAGTTCAAAGGGAGAATAACCTACTCCCTCTTGAGGGACTTCTCTATAAGCAAAGAGAAGGCATGGCAGTAGAAGGTCCCACTTTCTTTTCAGAGGTTCCTCTAAAGCACCTATCATGCTCTTCATGGTTCTGTTAAATCTTTCTACCAGTCCATTGGTTTGGGGGTGGTAGGCGGTTGAGAACTTGTAAGTAACTCCACAGGTTTTCCACATGGCTTTCATGTAGTGGGACATAAAGTTTGACCCCCTGTCGGATATTACTTCCTTAGGAAACCCAACCCTAGTAAAAATACCAAGTAGGGCCTTAGCCACAGCCGGAGCTGTAACAGTTCTCATAGGTATTGCCTCAGGGTATCTAGTAGCATGGTCTACTACAACAAGGATAAACCTGTTGCCTGAGGAGGTAAGGGGATCAAGGGGACCAACAATGTCAATACCTACCCTCTCAAATTGGGACTCCCACAACTGGGAGAGGCACTAATGGTGCCACATTCTTGGCGCCAACCTTACCAGAAGTTTGGCAGGTATGGCAGCTCTTGCAAAACATATCTACTTCGGCCCCCATTTTTGGCCAATAGAAGTAGAGTGAGAGCCTTTCCTTGGTCTTCTTGAAACTCAAGTGACCAACCAAAGGAATCTCGTGGGCTAAGTGCAAGAACTGTTGTCTGTTTTCTTGAGGTACTACAAGGCGTTTGTAGTCTCCAGGTTCAGACTTAGTTGGTTCACTGTAGAAGAGGCCATCTTCCCAGTGCAACCTATACTTCCCAGGCTCTTGCCCATCAGCCTGAGCAGCTGCCTGTTGTCGGAGACCCTCCAGAGTTGGACATTCTCTTTGTCCCTTACGGAAAGCTGCCCTGCTGGGCCCACCTTCTGCCAGTAAAGACTGCAGCTCAGGCTGGTCCTCAGGGTCTAGATCTCCAATAAGTTCTTGGCCTCCCACTAGCTCTTCTTCAGAGTCTAGTTCAACCATACAGGGTTGTACCTCCCTCTCAGCCTCAACTGGAGGTGGAGTTACAGGTGTAACTGTTGGAAGCACTGCAGTGCTTGCTGCTGACTTTTTCCTAGGAGTCTTGGGTTGCCCCTTTGTTCCGGATCTGGTAGTTACTGCAGTGAGTTGCTCCAGTGGTAAAGGAGTGATCTCTGTCATCATCCCCTGAGATAACCCTCTCAGGGTTTTCTCTCTTGCAGGTTTTGTGAGCTCCTGTAACCTTTTACTAGGTGGTCTGGGGGTATGTGACACAACTCCAAGAGCTTTTAGGTCATTACCCAACAGAACCCTAACTGGCACTTCACATTGTACACTGACAGGTATTTTTACAGCCATGTCATCACACTGGATGAGAACTGGTAACTGGGGACACATCTGCACAGGCCCTCCAGCTAACTTGGTGAGGCATTTGGGTGCCTTAGCAACATCCTCTGCCTTCAAACATGATTCATCCACCACAGTTATGCTGGCCCCAGTGCCTCTAATGGCAGGAGTCTCCTGACCATTTACCTGGACACTGTCTTTATAATACTCTTTAGTATTATCTGGGATATAATTATACACATCTAAATTCTGTTGTTCCGACAACCCCAGAGAGACTAAAGAAACACTGGCTGAGACTCCAATGGGTTCATCAGCCAGCAGTAGAAAGTTTCCACTTGCCATTGGGACTTCCTCTTCTGGAGCGAAGGCTAAGGAGGCAAGTTGGATCCCTGAAGGTTTACCCTTGCATCTGGGATCTCCTTTCACATGGTCGGTAGAGCCACAAACAAAGCATTTACCAAATGCCTTCTGGAATGGAGGCTTGTTCTGACCTCCCTCTGGTTTGGCACCAGAGGAGACACTATTCTGCTGTGGTTTCCCTGGTGGCTTACCCTTTTGGTTTTGTTTGGGGCCCTCTTTGGAATTTGCAGTATTAGAATTCTCTTTGGAGTCCTTTTTAGGCTGTTTCCCCTCATCCTTTTTCTGAGTTACCCCAGAATCCTTGTGAGTGGCCCTGTTGGCAACCCACAAGTCAGCAGCCCTAGCTAGTTTTTGGGAATCTAATTCCTTTGAATCAGCCAAGTGCTGTCTGAGCTCAGGAGAGCAGGTATCATAAATTGACTCCAACATAAAAAGATTCTTCATACCTTCATAAGTGTTCACTTTGTAACCCTTAATCCATCCCTCTACGTTTTTCAACCCTTCACTCACCCAGGTAGCCCAATGGGTTCCATCATGCTATTTGAGGGTTCTAAACCTCTTAAGGTACTGGGAAGGGGTCTTCCCAAATCTAGCTATCAGAGCTAGTTTCACACATTCATACTCTTTCCTATCCTCCTCACCCAACTCCATTACCACATCAGTTGCAACAGGAGAAAGCATAGAAAACAACCAGGTGAGTAAGTCATTTCTTGTGAAGTTCTGGAGCCCATGATTATATTCAAACAGAGACAACCAATCCAACACATCCAACTTAGGCTCATACATACCAACCAATTATTTAGGCAACCAGGGTCTTTTAGGACTGGAACTTCTAGAGGAGCCAGAGAGAGAAGCATTTTCGACAGATAATTTCTTCATTTCTAGCTCATGCTTGAGCTCCATTTCCCTTATCCTTAGTTCTTGATTCATTTCCTGATGTCTCTGTTCAGCCAGAGTATTCAGTCTCTTGAACTCTAGTTCAGGTTTCATTTTCTCTAATTCGAGATATTGAGGACTTAGTGTGGGTTTTGGTAAAAGCCCAGTAGGTACAGCAGGCAGAGCAGACAGAGGCCTAGGGGGGACAGTCACAGCAGCCTCACCCTCCTCTTCTGACTCTTCCTCCAGAGTATCAATATTTTGATCAATATCAATTTCTATACTGTTATCTACATTTTCTGGCATGGTAGGTTCCTCAGACCCATCATCCAGACTTTGATTAGCTAACAACCTTTCTATTAATTCCATTCTCTTGCCTTTAGTCAGGAGGTTCTTATGCTTACATAATACTCTTAAACAATCAGCAGTTTTTGTATCAAGGGATCTTGACTATAAACTTCCATAGTTGACATATTAGAAAGATTACTTTTTCAGTGCTAAGCTTTGTGGTTAGTTGTACTAAGGTATCCTCAAGCACTCTAAAGTGTATACTCAATACAAATCCCACCGCTGTACACCAGTGTTAGGCAGAAACCTGTGCAGTTCCCTTAGGGACCACTGCAAAAGATTTAAGACTACAAGTTTTGGCAGTAAACCCACTCGGTGGCAGTCTGCACCACCCAGATTTACCTGGTAGCTGTGGCTGAGCAGTCAGACTTCCCTCAAGAAGAGTTAGGCAGTATGCAGAGTATACACAATAGGCACTCAGGTACAATAATACAAGCAAACACTGACCAGAGCTTTGGTATCAACGTATATAATTATTTATTTAAAAACACACAGTTGAAACACTCCAGCACTCTTATTGTAAAATATTCTAAACACAGTTACTATTGTAATATATACACCCCTTTTTTCCTTATCAGATAAGTCACTGTAAAACACCACTTATTTTCATACAGAGGTGAGCGCTTAATTAGATGGCACTCCAATAAGTTCGTGAGAAAGGGAGGGAAAAAGACAGAATATGAAATGGTACACTCCTCTAAGATTCAGGAACACGGTTAGCAAGGCAAAGAGCAAAAAGTCACTTGTGAGCCAAAGTCCAAAGGCTGGGCCCACTCTTAAAGAGAGCAGAGCACAAATGCGCTCAAGATCACACAGTTACACTATGCTTAGAAAGTCTTGCAGAGGGTTCAAAAAGGGTTTAGAGAGGCTTTAAGAAAGTTTAGCCAGGGTGTCCCAGACTAACCCAGGTTCGAAAGCCGGGGACTAAATCTACCCCGTACAGTCAATAGCAAGGGAAGCCAGGCAGGACAAGGTACCTTAAGTGGGAAGGATCCTCCAGCGGTGGCAGTTGTTCCTGGTAGTAGGTGCAAGTTGTGTTTTCGTCCAGGGGAAGAGAAGATCTCGACGTGGAGGAAAGATGAAGGTCGTTGCACTACCAGGGAAGAAACCAGCCGCAAAGTCTTCCGGTTAAAGGTGGTACCTTTGTTTCGCGGTTGTGATAAAACATGGTATTCCGGTTGCCGGGGTGCTTGGCACGGGCAAGGCGGCCACAAGATATGTCAGGAAAGCGAAAAGACGGTGAAACTGGTTATCCCCACCAGTCAAAGGAAGAAGACTCTCCGGCGGGAGATCTCCTCTGTCGTTGGGAAAAGTGGTGAGGCAGTCCAGCAGGGCTCCACCGGTGGTGGAGTCGTGGCAGGTCGGCTCAGCTTCTCCCTCGTCGGATTCTTAGGTCCTGTGGCGACTTCTGGAGTTCCAGTCCCCAAAGCCCTGCTTTTATGCAGCAAACCCCCATTCACTCAGCCTAGCTGTCATCCAAACATGCTAAGTGGTGAGCCGGCCGGCTCACCATTTGGGCCAATCAGGATGGAGTGCGACTTGGGTTGCCTAGGCAACTCAGTACAGGGTGCCTAAATATCCCTCCACCCCTTCTAAGTACCCCAGACAGAGTGGCACCACTTTGGAGGGCTTCTGTGGAGAAGCCCGCCAAAAAGTGTAACAAAGGGCTCGACTTGGGTTGGAGTCACAGAAGAGAACACAAACGCAATTTTAGAATCAAGTTTTGGCAAAAAATACCAACCGGAGAATTAATATTAATTAAATAAACCGGCGGTATGTTCGAGACTACCGTAAATAATTAAATAAAGATAGTAGCCTAAAACAATGGGAAATCCCATAGGAAAATATTTGCGGTTGAATATAAAAAGTAGTATCCACTGCCACCAGCCAAAACTCGATCAGGGGGGACGGAGACGTGCCCCCTCGACTAAAAGACCCTGGGGCAATCGAATTGCCCCAGACAGTACGTCCACAATATGATGGTTTGTACTGGTTCTGTTCAGAATTTAAGACTAGTAAAGTCAATGGTGACTTTACATGCCCTGGGAGACAGTAGTCAGTCCCAGGGTATGGAGTCTATACTGGGGGGTCACTATGACACCCCGGTGTCACTGCACTGAGGGTGCTGTGTAACACACATCACAAAAACACATGAAGCCCTATGGAGTAAAAGACCTCATAGCCCATTAAACACATCTAGATTCAAAGAAACACACTCAAATCATGCCCAAGAGTAAGGGTAAAAGATTCTCACTCTTGGCAGGAGAAAAAAATAAATCCCAAAAATCCAGCAAAGCTGCTGGGGGACTCACTAGGTTAGGAAATTCAGCCTAGACAGAGAATTCTCCCTAACACTCGCCCCCGCCCCCAGACTAAGGGACAGGAGGATTTAATCCACTCCTGGTTGAACCTCATACCTCTAGTCGATGACATACATCCTAGAGAGTCCATCAGCATTTTGATGGTGACACCCTGACCTGTGCTCAATGGTGAAATCAAACCCTTGCAGGCAGATTGACCATCTCAATAGTTTTGGATTTTCTCCCTTCATTTGCATTAACCATCTCAAGGGTTGGTGGTCATTCTGAATGACAAAAGTAGAACCATACAAGTATGGCCTAAACTTCTTCAGTGCCCACACAATAGCAAAGCATTCTCCTTCTACTGTTGCCCACCTTGTCTCTGGATCCTTCATCTTACGGCTGATGAAGCAAATGGGGTGCTCCCTACCCTTCTCATCCAGTTGGCTTAGGACTGCACCTATACCTACATTGGAAGCATCAGTTTGTACAATGAAAGTTTGGTGGTAGTCAGGAGCTCTCAATACTGGAGCTTGGCAAAGAGCTTTCTTCAGTTTTTCAAAGGCCTGATTGCACTCCTCATTCCATTTGACCTTTTTAGGGAATTTTGGAGAGGAGATTACATTCAGTGGAGAAGCTATGGTCCCATAGTTCTCAATGAAATTCCTGTAGTACCCAGTGAGGCCTAGGAAGGCTCTCACATGGGTTTGAGTAGTAGGTGTTGTCCAATTTTGCACAGCTTCAATCTTGCTGAGCAAAGGCCTTATTTCTCCACCTCCTACCTCATGCCCAAGGTAGACCACCTTACTTTGACCTATCTGGTATCTACTTGCCTTGATAGTCAAATTGGCCTGTCCAAGAGCCTGCAAAACATGTCCGAGGTGGTTCACATGATCCTCCCAGGAGTGGCTGAAGACTGCAATGTCATCCAAGTATGCCATACAGAAGTCCTCCATCCCAGCTCGAACTTGGTTCACCATCCTTTGGAATGTAGCAGGTGCATTTTTTAATCCAAAAGGCATGACCTTAAACTGGCACAAGCCAACTGGGGTGGAAAATGCAGTTTTCTCCTTGGCATGGTCTGTCAAGGCTATTTGCCAATGGCCTGACGTAAGGTCAAATGTGCTGAGGTACTTGGCTGCACCAAGTTTATCCACCAACTCATCTGTCCTGGGTAAAGGGTGGGCATCAGTCTTGGTGACTGCATTAAGAGCTCTATAGTCCACACAGAATCTCAAGTCTTTGGACCCTGCCTTTGGTACTAACACAACTGGGCTAGACCATGGACTAGTAGAGGGTTCTATTACCCCGAGATCAAGCATCTTCTTGACCTCCCCCTTGATATGGGTTCTCACATTTTCTGACATTCGGTATCCTCTGCTTTTGACTGGCAGACAGTCACCAGTGAGTATCTCGTGCTGTCCCCAAGGGGTCAAGCCTGGTGAGAGTGAGAACAGGGAGGCAAACTGATTTAACATAGATTTGCACTCCTCTTGTTGCTCAGGTGTCAGATCTGAAGAGAGATTGACTCCTTCAATTTTTTCATCTAAAGGTACGCCTCTGAGGAGATCAGGGAGAGACTCACTCTCTTCTTCCTCTGCTGCTGAAGCTAGAATCAAGGCTCCTACTTCAGGTCTGGAGATGTACGCTTTCAGTCGGTTGGTGTGGAAGACTCTAGGAGCTTCCCTGGGTCTGCCCAGATCCACAAGGTAGTTGACCTCTCCAAGTTTTCCCACAACCTTGAAGGGTCCCATCCATTTGTCTTGCAAGGCCCTCTGCCTTGTTGGGAGCATAACGAGAACTAGCTGGTCTTGAGTGAACTCAACCATGTTAGCCTTTTGATCATGCTAATGCTTGACCAAAGCTTGTCCAGCTTTCAGGTTATCACTAGCTTCTGCCATCATGTGTGACATTCTCCTTCGGAGACCTATCACATAGTCAGTCACTCTGACTGCTTGAGGGATAGGCGCCTTCCAACCCCTCCTTAATCAGGGCCAATGGACCTCTGACCGGATGGTCATAGAGAAGTTCAAAGGGAGAATAACCTACTCCCTCTTGAGGGACTTCTCTATAAGCAAAGAGAAGGCATGGCAGTAGAAGGTCCCACTTTCTTTTCAGAGGTTCCTCTAAAGCACCTATCATGCTCTTCATGGTTCTGTTAAATCTTTCTACCAGTCCATTGGTTTGGGGGTGGTAGGCGGTTGAGAACTTGTAAGTAACTCCACAGGTTTTCCACATGGCTTTCATGTAGTGGGACATAAAGTTTGACCCCCTGTCAGATATTACTTCCTTAGGAAACCCAACCCTAGTAAAAATACCAAGTAGGGCCTTAGCCACAGCCGGAGCTGTAACAGTTCTCATAGGTATTGCCTCAGGGTATCTAGTAGCATGGTCTACTACAACAAGGATAAACCTGTTGCCTGAGGAGGTAGGGGGATCAAGGGGACCAACAATGTCAATACCTACCCTCTCAAATTGGGACTCCCACAACTGGGAGAGGCACTAATGGTGCCACATTCTTGGCGCCAACCTTACCAGAAGTTTGGCAGGTATGGCAGCTCTTGCAAAACATATCTACTTCGGCCCCCATTTTTGGCCAATAGAAGTAGAGTGAGAGCCTTTCCTTGGTCTTCTTGAAACTCAAGTGACCAACCAAAGGAATCTCGTGGGCTAAGTGCAAGAAATGTTGTCTGTTTTCTTGAGGTACTACAAGGCGTTTGTAGTCTCCAGGTTCAGACTGGTTTACCCTTGCATCTGGGATCTCCTTTCACATAGTCAGTAGAGCCACAAACAAAGCATTTACCAAATGCCGTCTGGAATGGAGGCTTGTTCTGACCTCCCTCTGGTTTGGCACCACAGGAGACACTATTCTGCTGTGGTTTCCCCGGTGGCTTACCCTTCTGGTTTTGTTTGGGGCCCTCTTTGGAATTTGCAGTATTAGAATTCTCTTTGGAGTCCTTTTTAGGCTATTTCCCCTCATCCTTTTTCTGAGTTACCCCAGAATCCTTGTGAGTGGCCCTGTTGGCAACCCACAAGTCAGCAGCCCCAGCTAGTTTTTGGGAATCTAATTCCTTTGAATCAGCCAAGTGCTGTCTGAGCTCAGGAGAGCAGGCATCATAAATTGACTCCAACATAAAAAGATTCTTCATACCTTCATAAGTGTTCACTTTGTAACCCTTAATCCATCCCTCTACGTTTTTCAACCCTTCACTCACCCAGGTAGCCCAAGGGGTACCATCATGCTTTTTGAGGGTTCTAAACCTCTTAAGGTACTGGGAAGGGGTCTTCCCAAATCTAGCTATCAGAGCTAGTTTCACACATTCATACTCTTTCCTATCCTCCTCACCCAACTCCATTAACACATCAGTTGCAACAGGGGGAAGCCTAGAGAACAACCAGGTGAGTAAGTCATTTCTTGTGATGTTCTGGAGCCCATGATTATATTCAAACAGAGACAACCAATCCAACACATCCAATTTAGGCTCATACATACCAACCAATTCTTTAGGCAACCAGGGTCTTTTAGGACTGGAACATCTAGAGGAGCCAGAGAGAGAAGCATTTTCGACAGATAATCTATTTCTAGCTCATGCTTGAGCGCCATTTCCCTTATCCTTAGTTCTTGATTCATTTCCTGATGTCTCTTTTCAGCTAGAGTATTCAGTCTCTTGAACTCTAGTTCAAGTTTCATTTTCTCTAATTCGAGATATTGAGGACTTAGTTTGGGACTTGGTAAAGGCCCAGTAGGTACAGCAGGCAGAGCAGACAGAGGCCTAGGGGGGACAGTCACAGCAGCCTCACCCTCCTCTTCTGACTCTTCCTCCAGATTATCAATATTTTGATCAATATCAATTTCTATACTGTTATCTACATTTTCTGGCATGGTAGGTTCCCCAGACCCATCATCCAGAATTTGGTTAGCTAACAACCTTTCTATTAATTCCATTTTCTTGCCTTTAGTCAGGAGGTTCTTATGCTTACATAATACTCTTAAACAATCAGCAGTTTTTGTATCAAGGGACTCTTGACTATAAACTTCCATAGTTGACGTATTAGAAAGATTACTTTTTCAGTGCTAAGCTTTGTGGTTAGTTGTACTAAGGTATCCTCAAGCACTCTAAAGTGTATACTCAATACAAATCCCACCGCTGTACACCAGTGTTAGGCAGAAACCTGTGCAGTTCCCTTAGGGACCACTGCAAAAGATTTAAGACTACAGGTTTTGGCAGTAAACCCACTTGGTGGCAGTCTGTACCACCCAGATTTACCTGGTAGCTGTGGCTGAGCAGTCAGACTTCCCTCAAGAAGAGTTAGGCAGTATGCAGAGTATACACAATAGGCACTCAGGTACAATAATACAAGAAAACACTGACCAGAGCTTTGGTATCAAAGTATATAATTATTTATTTAAAAACACACAGTTGAAACACTCCAGCACTCTTATTGTAAAATATTCTAAACACAGTTACTATTGTAATATATACACCCCTTTTTTCCTTATCAGATAAGTCACTGTAAAAACCACTTATTTTCATACAGAGGTGAGCGCTTAACTAGATGGCACTCCAATAAGTTCGTGAGAAAGGGAGGGAAAAAGACAGAATATGAAATGGTACACTCCTCTAAGATTCAGGAACACGGTTAGCAAGGCAAAGAGCAAAAAGTCACTGGTGAGCCAAAGTCCAAAGGCTGGGCCCACTCTTAGAGAGAGCAGAGCACAAATGCGCTCAAGATCACACAGTTACACTATGCTTAGAAAGTCTTGCAGAGGGTTCAAAAAGGGTTTAGAGAGGCTTTAAGAAAGTTTAGCCAGGGTGTCCCAGACTAACCCAGGTTCGAAAGCCGGGGACTAAATCTACCCCGTACAGTCAGTAGCAAGGGAAGCCAGGCAGGACACGGTACCTTAAGTGGGAAGGATCCTCCAGCGGTGGCAGTTTTTCCTGGTAGTAGGTGCAAGTTGTGTTGTCGTCCAGGGGAACAGAAGATCTCGACTTGGAGGAAAGATGAAGGTCGTTGCACTACCAGGGAAGAAACCAGCCGCGAAGTCTTCCGGTTAAAGGTGGTACCTTTGTTTCGCGGTTGTGGTAAAACATGGTATTCTGGTTGCCGGGGTGCTTGGCACGGGCAAGGCGGCCACGAGATACGTCAGGAAAGCGAAAAGACGGTGAAACTGGTTATCCCCGCCAATAAAGGAAGAAGACTCTCCGGCGGGAGATCTCCTCTGTCGTTGGGAAAAGTGGTGAGGCAGTCCAGCAGGGCTCCACAGGGGGTGGTGTCGTGGCAGGTCGGCTCAGCTTCTCCCTCGTCGTATTCTTAGGTCCTGTGGCGACTTCTGGAGTTCCAGTCCCCAAAGCCCTGCTTTTATGCAGCAAACCCCCATTCACTCAGCCTAGCTGTCACCCAAACATGCTAAGTGGTGAGCCGGCCGGCTCACCACTTGGGCCAATCAGGATGGAGTGCGACTTCAGTTGCCTAGGCAACTCAGTCCAGGGTGCCTAAATTTCCCTCCACCCCTCCTAAGTACCCCAGACAGAGTGGCACCACTTTGGAGGGCTTCTGTGGAGAAGCCCGCCAAAAAGTGGAACAAAGGGCTCGACTTGGGTTGGAGTCACAGAAGAGAACACAAACGCCATTTTAGAATCAAGTTTTGGCAAAAAATACCAACCGGAGAATTAATATTAATTAAATAAACCGGCGGTATGTTCGAGGCTACCGTAAATAATTAAATAAAGATAGTAGCCTAAAACAATGGGAAATCCCATAGGAAAATATTTGCGGTTGAATATAAAAAGTAGTATCCACTGCCACAAGCCAAAACTTGATCAGGGGGGACGGAGACGTGCCCCCTCGACTAACAGACCCTGGGGAAATTGAATTGCCCCAGCCAGTACGTCCACAATATGATGGTTTGTACTGGTTCTGTTCAGAATTTAAGACTAGTAAAGTCAATGGTGACTTTACATGCCCTGGGCGACAGTAGTCAGTCCCAGGGTATGGAGTCTATACTGGGGGGTCACTATGACACCCCAGTGTCACTGCACTGAGGGTGCTGTGTAACACACATCACAAAAACACATGAAGCCCTATGGAGTAAAAGACCCCATAGCCCATTAAACACATCTGGATTCAAAGAAACACACTCAAATCATGCCCAAGAGTGAGGGTAAAAGAGTCTCACTCTTGGCAGGAGAAAAAATAAACCCCAAAAATCGAGCAAAGCTGCTGGGGGACTCACAAGGTTAGGAAATTCAGCCTAAACAGAGAATTCTCACTAACCTTTAGTATAATCATAAATCAGCGATATGGTTGGTTGGAGATTTTAATGCAAAGATCACACTAGAATCATTTAATGACATGTCCGCTATATCAAAACATTCTTCGCTCAACAAGATGGTAAATAATAGACAGGGGAAGCATGGCATAGTATTTGGTCACTCATGGGTGTAAAATGCTAAACGGTAACACCTTAAGTGATATACACATGGAACCTACAAGGGTGGTTGGTAGATCTGCTTCTATTTTAGAATATGCATTTGCCAATAATAAAGGCATGGGATACATCAAAGACATGGGCCTAGAATGCTGGGATGAAAGTGATCATTTTCCATTGCGCATACTTTTACTTTTGCCTAATAGGAGTGGATTATCTGACGAATATGATCAAAATGACAAAATTTATGTTAATGAGGGTAAAAATAGAATACAGTTGCATGCTAACAACTTGGAATTTGCAAATGTGGTTGTTAAAACAGTTCTCCCAAAATGTATACGGGAAGGACAACCTGTAGCAAATAGAGATGGGAAAATGCTAGTGACAAAATTTTTGGAGGTTATGGAAGTTATACAAAGAGAAGTGAAGGTAATTCCGATATTAACCTATGCAGGTGAAACCTTATTCAACCACGAGGCAATCAATTGGTCTTATCTCGAAGGAATATATTGGCGGAAGACTTTAGCCCTTCCAAAATCATTCCCAATAGCAAGAATCCATTTTGAACTGGGTCTACAGTCCATTCAATCCATAGTACTATGGAAGCAGATGGACCTGTATAGAAAAATAATCTCGGATGATAAGATACCATCATTGGAAATACTAAAAGAAAAAGAACAAGCCTTGCAAGTCTCAGCCCTTTCAAAATGGACTTCAGAGATTAAAAGGAAAATGCAGATAGAAAAAATCACAAACGAAATGTTGATAAAAAGACCACAGCAGGCAAAGCGAAAATTAAAAACGAACGATTGGATAAAAACGATAGAACTCCAAAAAAGTTATAAACGCTACCTTAAATGTGGAAATGAGGCAAGAGCCCTCAACGAACTACCTCAATATTTAGTTCAATTTCCAGATACCAAGATTTGTGATCTTTTTCTGCGGTTTCGATTCAATATACTACCAACTCGAGACTATCTATTGATGATTGACAAAACAGCCAAATCCCCTGTCTGTCGATTTTGTGAAGAAGAGAAAGTAACAGAAACCCTATTTCACCTGATTATGATTTGCCCAGTGCTGAAAGAAAAAAGAGAACTGTACAGAGACTACTTCAAGATTTCGAAAAAACTAATGACGACAGAAGAAAGATGGGCACACTTGCTACAAGGAAAGGACCAATGGCTCATTATTACAGTGAAGGCAAATTGAGAATGTCTGCCCACGAAAGATCAAATAAAGGCATAGTTAATAATAAACATAATGAGAAAGCAATTAGTATTGCAGAAAAAAGGGTATGCCGTAAAATAGCTGAAGTTGTGTGTGAGGCAAGCATAGGACTTGATGCTGCCTTGATTACAACCCAAGTAAAATCCTTTAAGAATGGGCATTGTCATTGGCTAAGGCAGCATAAGCAGAGTTGAGAGATAGAGCAGTGGCAAGAGATCGCTCTATTAGCCTATTCTAACAACTCCTCCAAGATATGGGATGTAATTAGGAATAATAAAAAAAGAGATGTAACAATAAACTGTATCTCAGAAGAGACATGGTGTACCCATATAAAATCAACATTGTACTGAAAACACTGGCGAGGTATACCCATTGCCTAAAGAGACATGGATATGTAAAGCCTCTGTACTAGATATAGTATCAATAATTGAACAGCTTAAAAACTCTAGAGCAGCAGGGCCCGATGGATCATGTAACAAACTACTTTACTTGGAACCTGATCTATGGGCCTCTGCTCTCCAGATACTGTTAGTTGAAATAGGTGTTATAAATCGAATCCCAGAATCATGGAGTGTGAGCCACATCTTAACCCTGTATAAATAGTGATCCTGTGCTGATCCAAAATTATTTTTAGAATGTTAGCAATGCTTGATATCCCTTCGAAAATACTAGCTAGAGTTATTTATTTATTATTATTTGTTTATTTGTATTGTGCCGAACTGCCCACAGGCATCGGGGCGCATACATGCAGACAAAGACAGAGAAAGAGTAGAACAGTTAGAACAATACAGGTACGTAAACCAGGGAGCGTTAATCAGTTTCAATGCTGAAGTTCTTATACTAAGGTTTTCTTGAAAAGGACAGTTTTAAGCTTTTTGCAAAAAGAGACGTGATTGGACTCTAACCTGAGTCAGGTCAGCAGTTTGTTCCAACTAACTGCCGCATGGTTGGGGAAAGCTCTACCCATTCCGAGTTCTTTTTTATGCTTCATGACTGTTATTAGACCCTTAGCTTCTGATCTTAGTGCCCTAGAAGGGTTGTGGAAATTCAATTCAGACTTCAGATAGGCTGGTGCTTTGCCATACAGACACTTGTGTGTCAGGTATAAGGACTTAAATTGTATGCAGTCCTCCATTTTTAGCCAGTGGAGGTCCCGTCTGGCTTCACTGATGTGTTCAGTTCTTGCTTTTTGTTTAATCGTTCTAATCGTATTATTTTGGACCAATTGGAATTTGTGCATGCTTTGTTTACTAGCACCTACGAGGAGTACGTTTCCGTAGTCCAGACGCGATAAGATGGTGGCCCTGGCTATTGTAGCGCAGTTTTTTTCACTGAGTAGGGGTCTAATTGCTTTGAGCAGTCTAATGTACTAGGTACAATTTTTACTGATGTACAGGGTCATGCCAAGTGTTTTAACCTTGCCCTCAACTTCAATACAGGATTCTTTGATTTGAAATGCCTGGTAGTCTGAAGGGCTTAGGACGATTTTACCTAAAACAAAGGGTCGCAATGACCAAAAGTTCTAAAAATGCTTCCCCCAAAGGTTCGAACACCAAAAGTACGAACCTTTGGTGGTAGTATTGTAAAAAAAAAAAACAGGGGCTGCGGGTGTTGTCCTCTGCATCACCCCACTCACTACACTTCATGGTATAGTCAGCGGAGGTTGCTGGGGACACCCCCAGAGCCTTCCGTTTAACAATAGCGGGGGCTGCGGTGATGTCCCCCGCATCGCCCCGCTCACTATACTTTATGGTATAGTGAGCGGGGGCTGCGGGGGACACCCCCGTAGCCTTCTATTTAAAAAAATAAAGAAAGAAAAGGACTCTGTGGTGCCGGTTCCCGATCACAGAGGTGAAAGGGAACTGGCACTGCAGGAACCCAGTGTGAAGATGAAGGTAAGTGGGGTTTGTTTATGTTGGGGGTGTGGGTAGGGTGGTGCTGAGGGTGTGGGTGGGGGGGTGTTATGGGTCTGTTGTGTGTGTGGGTGTGAGTATGTATGTGTGTTCGCATAAGAAAGGTGCAAACTTTTGGTAGTTTGCACCTTTCTCACGTGAATGTTTTGCAAGCGGTAGTTTCAGCCACGGTCAAATCACTTAGATTTGTCTGAAGCGAGTTTGGCACATGCCTGGGTGGATCCAAAGACCATTAACTCAGTCTTATAGCTGTTTAGGCACATCCAGTCGTTGTCCATCCAATCTTCTATATTTTTTATAAATTACGTTTAATGTAGTACTATCCTTGGCGTAGTCCCCACTCAGTTCCAAAATCAGCTGAGTGTTGTCAGCGTAGTTGGTAAAGAACACCTTGAGATGTTCTAGTAGCTCACACAAGAATTGGATGTACAGATTGAAGAGCAGGGGTGACAGACTGGCTCCCTGCGCTACACCACAGAAGATGTTGAACTTGGATGAGAAGTTATCTCCCCAATGTACTCAAGAGACTCTGTTCTCAAGGAAGGAGGACAGCCAACTTATTGCTTTCTTGGAACAGTTTGCAACTTTATCAGGTGCTTGCTGTAATAGCTGGTGGTCTAACAGGTCAAAAGCGGCAATGAGATCCAGTAGGACTAGTAGGCCAGCTTTTCCCTTGTCCATAATTCCCAGCATTTTGGTCTGTAAGTCCAACATTGCTGTCTCAGTGCTATGTGCGGCTTGAAAGCCGGATTGTTGTGGGTGTAGGATCTCATGCCTTTTAACGTATTCCTGAAGCTGTGCTGTTGCT
Organism: Ambystoma mexicanum; assembly: GCF_040938575.1. Lineage (NCBI taxonomy): Eukaryota > Metazoa > Chordata > Amphibia > Caudata > Ambystomatidae > Ambystoma > Ambystoma mexicanum. The sequence continues at coordinate 1,177,031,370 of NC_090935.1, read as the reverse complement.
ATCCTGTCCATGAATTTAAGTATAAAGTTACAGTTTGTGATCGGCCTTAAGTTGTTAGGATCACGTTGGTCTAGATTAGGTTTTTTTACCAGAGGTTTAATGGTGACTTTTTTAATGTTTTTCGGTACTATTTGGTCACGAAAAGACGTGTTTTCAATTTTAGTAAGTAATGGAGCAAAAATGTCCGAATGTTCGAGAATGATCTTGGGGGGGGGTTTGTTTTCGGTGGAGGAGGATGGTTTCATAGACGCCAGAGTTTTCAACATGACTTCAGTAGAGATTTGCTGAAATTGGAATTTCTCCTTTCCTTCGGTGGTCGTCATTGCTACAGGTTGACTAGTTTGAGGTTTGTTAGCTTGTGCAGATGTTATGCGTTCTCTAGCTTTAATGATTTTGTTGGCGAAGGCTACCGGAGTGGTTTCGCATTCCAATTGAGATGGGGTAAAGGCAGGGGCCAAAGCCTGGGGCTTATCTATAGATTTGAGAATATCAAAGAGTTTTCTAGCTGAATTAGAGGAAGCTTCAATTTGACTATTGAAGTAGTTCTTCTTAGCCTCATTTATGTTGTTCTTGTAGGATTTTTCTAGGATTTTCCAGCTGGTCTTATTGCCGTTGGTTGGGTTCTTCAGCAAGCGTGCTTTGCTGCATTTCTTTTCCTTCTTTAGGATAATTAGTTCAAAAGTGAACCATTTTTGGTGGTTAAGGTTGAGCCTGACCATTTTTTCCCGGTTAGGAGCTTTTTGATTTATTAATATGAGCACCTGCTGATCGTATTTTTTGATAATGGTGTCACAGGAATCGTTTTCGTTAATGTCGGCGAGAATGCCGTTTATGCAGAGTTGTAGGTCCGATCTGTCAATATTTTTGAAGTTTCTAGGAAATACTTTCTTTGCCTCATTTATGGGTTTGTTAGCTGGTAGGGGTAAGTTTAGGTTGAATAATACTTGATAATGGTCTGTCCATATGCAAGGGGTAGACACATAGTTGTTTGTCTCTATGTTGTTAGTGATGACCCAGTCCAGTTGATGACCGTTGGCCATGGTAGAATCATGGTTCATTACATGAAACTGTATTTTTTGCAGGGTCTTTTCAAGGAGAATTGCTTCTTTATCTTTTGGATCTGCACGCCATCGATTTAAGTCTCCAAGGATGATTATGGATTTATTTTGTCCAATTACTGAGTTGCAAGGTGCGAGAACTATTAATAGAACTTAATGATTGGATAAAAAGTTATAATATGCTGCCATATAATCAAATCGGCTGCAGGGCAAAATCAGGAACAACCCACAATCTAATTGTGTTAACATTGAGTATCGAATATGCATGGAAACAACGAAACCTGAATGTTTACTGTGCCCTAATTGAATTCTCAGCCGCGTTTGACTCTGTGCTGAGGAATCGTTTGTGGATCAAGTTAAATTCCTGGAATATTCCCAAGGGTCTTCTCAAGATGCTGATGATGCTTTATTCTGATACATCAGTGAGATTACGATTGGATGAAAGGTGGAAATTGTTGGCTATAATACCAACTAGTTGTGGAGTTAAGCAGGGTTGCATTGTGGCTGCAACCCTGTTTAACCTATATTTACCCAACATAGAATTTGCCTTTGAGATCCAGTCCACTTACCCAGTAAAATGTGGCACATTGTCCGTGGGATGGTTAGCATATGCCGATGACCTGCTATTGCTTGATCATACACTGTCCGGTCTACAAAAGTTACCGGATGAGTTGGCTGACTACTCTGACAACAATAGGTTAAAAATCAATGCAGATCGGAGTAAAATAATGGCGTTCCCTGTAAAGGTCCAACCTAAAGAACATGTATGGCATATGAATAAGGTGAATAGGGTGAATTTGGAACAAGTATTTAGTTACAAATAGTTGGGGATCCTGATTGATAGCAAATTAAATTGGGAGAGGCAATGGTTGTCAATCAAATCACATTGCCTAGTATCCGTTAATGCAATCAGTGTTTTTGGGGGTAGGAATACAGGTTACTCTGCACATGCAGTTTTGTTGATTTATATGGCAAAAATTAGAGCCATGGTAAAGTATGCAATTGAGGGATGGGGTCACAAGTATCTATCTCGTTTAGTTAACCTTGAGGTGTCTATACTGAGAAAACGTATGTGTCCTCCTACCTGTATCTGGAATTCAATATGAAATGTATTCGAGCAGAGTATTTGAGTAGATCAGTGATGTGATATGTAACGGTAAAATCGTTGTTACACATATGCAAGCATTTTTGAAAATAGAAAAATGTTCAACGATGGGTACCTTAGGTACCATCAAATCTATGTTTGAAAAATGGAAAGTTGGTTTTGCAGTAGCTGCGCACCTTGTCCCGTTGGGTTCGTTGAAGAGCTGGCTTAAGATGAAATTGACAGTACATAGTAATGAGTGTCACATTGTTTGTCTAGCAACCAAAGTACATAGTGGCAGCTATTGTCAATACTATACTCATAGAGAAATTGTACGAAAATACATTAAAGCTTTTCCTAGTCCACTAGTTTTTAGATCCTACCTACTAATAACATTTAATAAATCTGGAGCACTGGAGACGAAAGGGTCTTGGCAGAGTCTATGTAACAGAGAATGTAGATTATGTGGCTGTGCAGTCATAGAGTCTCTACACCATCTGGTGATGCGTTGTGAAAGTTTGCAAGAGTTAAGAATTAAGTACTTGAAATCTTATGATAACCAGATTGACATTAGTACAGCAGCTGAAATATGGCAACATTGTATGAAAGGAGATGACTCCAATCTTATTTATTTTATATTGAAATCTTACTTGGAAATTGTTGTGATTTTAAAATGTTAAGTATAACTGCTCTTACATGTAAAATCATGTAAAATATGTATTCATTTGATTGTGTATATGTATATGTATTTGTCTTTTGATTGTTTTTTAATTGTTGTATATACAAAGCTTGATAGCTGCATGTATATTAAATAAAAACCTACCTATAATCCATATTAGCAACTTGGAATATTGCTGTCTCAACTGTATGCTTAATCTTTTGTTTAATAACATGTGAATAACGTTTATGTTTTTTCATCCTTTTCTCGCTTCTCTTGTCTCCACCCCATTGTATTCCCCTCTGCACTTTTTTCCAGTTTCATTTGATTAAATCTTGAAAATAAATTCACAGTGTTATAATTTAGTCGTACTAATATATAGTTTACAGGCAATTTTCGTCTCATTTATTTGGAGTTGAACTTCCTTGTTTTGTTTATTCTGCCTTGAGAAAGCTGTGGTAAAGGAGAAACACATGCACGTGTCATAGTGTAGGCTTGATCCTGAAACTAATTCGATTTTTGACCAGTTTGATCTTTAAACCAATTTGACTTTCAACCAAAATACAATCTAAACAGAAACATTTAATTGAATACATTTGTTATTGAACCAGTACAATTTTGCTTTTAAATCTGTCTGTGCATTGTTACCTTTTAGGATTTCTAAACGGTTTAAGTCTCTTGGGCAACCTGTCGACGACAAACATCCCCTTATTTTGGTACATGCACAGATAAGACCAGCTGAATTAAGATATAAAGTCCTTATTCCTTTAGTGTTTATCAAGACACTTTCTCCAACAGATTTTTAGATTCATACTTATCGTGTTTTGGTAATTGGTGACAGCTAGTGTGCACCAAATAATTTGATGGAATTATAAACACATTGTTGAAGTTGTAAGCAATCTGGGTGGAGCACGCTTGTTTCATTGTATACCCCTTTAGTAGACCCACAACACCGTAACATGGCCCCAGGAACACCAAATGTTGCTGGACTTGAGCAAGTCAATAGAAATGCTCAAATCCTTTTGTCACTCACCCGTAAGTCATTTTGTTATTTGCTAATTTTTCCTGGACTAAGCAAAACTTTCTCATGGACTAAGATATGCGATTCGGCATATTGTAACAAAGCAAATGAATCTTTTGGAGGTCAGCATATATGGGATTTCTGGGGATTCTGTTTTTGAAAAAAATGAATGATAATTGAAATTACCCCTTTATTGCTGAGAAAATCTATGTCTAGGTATTGGCAGTAACTTTCTGGTGCTTAGAACGTGGTATACACATTCTTAATGCACTCACTGCTAAGTACGCTTAGCATTGGAAAAAGATGCATGCAACAGTAAATGGATTACATAGCAAATACACTATAAAAACAAATGAATAAAGAAAAGATGGGCTAGGTTCTATTTAAGCAGTTTGGAGCACACAGAATGGTTTAAGCTCATAATTGCTCCAAAAGTTCTATTTTTATTTGTACAGCTAAAATCTCCAGTCTAATCGATTAAACAAGTAGGCTAGATTCTTTATGATCAAAATGTATCTGATAAATAAGGCATGGAAGAGGTCATATTGCAGCAATGATTGAGAGAGGAAAAGATGCCAATGACACAGATAATCTGCAACAAGTACAAGAATAATTGGACTAAGAGCTGCAATTGGATGTTACTCGTCTTTATTGGGGAAAAATAGGATTTTGAAAATCAAAACGGCTCCCAGTTTAATATATTGAACTAGTATGTTCCTAATTCATAAAAACCCATGGTAGCAATTCCAATTTTAAAGCAAACCGTTTAGAATTGCACACGTGTAGGCATTGTAAACAAATATCCAGATCAATCAAATATTGGCTATAGGGCCGTTTTGAAATGATGCAGTGTCATAGGGAGATTCTTCCTAATTCCAATCCTTATCACAGTATATTCTCCTGTACTTATTTTTGTGATTCAGCTGTTGCATATTGGTTTGATCTTCTCATCTTTAGTGTTATTAAATCAATGGGCCTCATTACGAGCTTGCCTGTTTGGATACAATGGTACCAGCAAGCTTGCCGGTACCGTTTGATCCGGACCGACAAACTCCGAGTTGTGCTCGCGGTTGCCTTTCATTTCACCAGGTCTGACCTGGCGGAATGAAAGGCACCCGTGAGCACAGCATGTCATATGCACAGGTACCGTTATAAACCGTGCCTGTGCATCCGGCTTCCCCGTTCCCATTGAGCCCTATGGGGCTTAAATGGGAATGGGGAAGAATGTTTTCCAGCGCCCACTAATGGGCAAATACTGGGTCCAGCAATGCCGTAATGACCTGGTAAATTGCCATTTCTTGGCGCCGGAAAAAATGAATACCGGCGGCAGCTGCGCCTCGTGCAACAGGCACTGCTACCGCCAGCCTCGTAATGAGGCCCAATGACTTCAAATTGAAAGAAACAAAGTCCGCTCAGTTCGCTGTTGTGGGCCATGGATGCATTTCTCCAAAAGACATTCAGCTGTATCATATTCACTGAGTCTAGACACCTTCACAAGGGCAATGTTAGGTTCCCATTCGTCAGTACAATATGGAATACAAAATGATTTCATACATTAAGTATAAGCTTGTGTGCTTCATATTTTACATATCATAACACATATTGTTCTCTAAATACTAATAGTACAGATACATACGTATGTATTTATATCTACAAGTATGGCATATTTTACTATTTTGATTTAATGAGATATCTTGTTTGTAGAGTTATACTTAATGTAAACCTGAATAAATGTAAGTCAATTCAGTAAATATCTTTAATTATTTTATGTCATGCTTTAACCTATTTCATGTTTCTTGTTTTAATAAGTTTCTGTTTAGAGTTTGCCACATTACCTTTTATGATCTAAAATTCAGCAAAGACATTTGAAGAAGAAAACAAGGCATGTGTTGCCCTTTGACAGTTCCTGTAACACACTTACAAAACATATTTTACAGATGTAATATTCTATGATCAATATACTGAGATAAATGTATAACTTTGTAAACTATTGTTACAGAACTTTATTTGATATTGAGGCGATATGCCCCGAGGTGGGCAGCTGATCTTGTAGGTAACAGCCTGCCACCCAAGTTAAGAGCCCGAGCACATCAAGGGTTCCTTAACCAGGGTGGTGGTGGTGGTGCCGTTACGGAAAGGATTGGCACACTGCAAAGGGGCATATCACCATAAGCACCCATGCAGCTCCCTACACGGGTGCTAAGGGAGTCATTTATTTAAAAAAAAAAAAAGAAAAGAAATGTACCTTTCTTGTGCGGCCTAGCGTCTCGCAGTGCTGCTCTCAGCAAGTCCCTTTTCCATGCTGATGACTGCGACGTTATGAACAGGAAAATGGCCTAAGCTGACACTGCACTGCACAGCACCAGGCTGCAGAAGAAAGGTACGTTTCCTTTCTTTTTCTTTTTTGAAAAAACCCTACCATTAGTACCTTTGAAGAAAAATTCACGGGTGCTAAGTGGTGAAGGGGGCGTGGGAAAGGGAAGGGGGGACTGGCCACTGAGTCTACTCAGAACATGGGCTTGTACTAGAGAATACAGCCCATGTCCGAGCACCCTGATTGGACACACCTCCTCCCAGGGTGCTAATAAACGGATATCCCATTCAGACAAGCTAAATAATTTCATTGACTATTTAACCTTAATAAAAAAATAGTGTTTAAAGAAGAACTCTGACAGGGGCATGGCTTTGCCAGTGGAAATCTCTCAGCCTAGGCTAGGCAGACATCCAGGGCAATGCCAGAGCAAGACCTGAACCAGAGGTGGTGTGGGAAAGTTGCAGGAGGCACCCATCAATTTCCGATGTTAAGGGGAGGGGGTATATATAACCCTGGAGAGTCAGTCTGCATTGAAATTCGTTCAGGCGAGGTCTGAGAAGGTAAAGGAGTGTGCAGAATTACACAGATGGAGCAGGACTTGGAGGAGACATTTGGCGGGTTTGAAGAGAGTGAAAGTAAGGTGCTGGGATTGAGAACTTGGTGCACGTTTCGTAGTGTAATATGTATGGGTGTAAGTGAGAGTGTATGTGTGTGAGAGAAAGAGAAATGAGTAAGATCAGGAGAGTTAGAAGAGAGTCGAGATGGGAGGTGTGAGAGGCAGAGTTAGGAGGATAGTGAAGACAGGCAATAAGAGCAGGAAAATTAAGGAGATTATAGAGCGGAGTGAGTTGAGGAATAAGATCAGGGGGGAGAGAAAGAATAGAACTAGGAGAACTGAGAGGAGTGATAACACCTGGAGGGGACATGAGGGTAGATAGGCAGAGTGCGTGGCAGAAGCGGAGTAGGTATGAGGGGTGTCGTGTGAGAGAGAGAATGGGGAGTTAAAAACTGTCACATGAGAAAGGGTACGAGTTATTAGGAAGCCCTTGTGGGTGATTGAGAGATAATGCTATGGCTTCTAGGCCTCCCACGATTAGGATCAGACTAGACAGTATGGGAACACTGGCTATCGTGAACCAATCTTGTATGAGGCCTTTGGGAGTAGAACACCTTGGTTAGAGAGATGGGAGCCCGCTTCAAGGTTGAGGGCAAATGTACAGGCACATCGCCTAGACTCAGCATTCCAATTGTCTCTCTTGTATCTTTTTTTTTTAATCTGAAAACATATGACATGGTCATATGACTTATTGACAAGGTTGTCAAAGAACAGACATCCTTCTATCAGCAGACACGCTGGCCTAAATTGTCAAATAAATTAATGGGATTTAAGCTATCATGGCAGAAGGACTGCACCCACCTCAAAATACTTCTTTTGGTTTATGATCCATTTCTCCATCCTCTTCGCATTCAAAAATATGATAATAGATGTGTCAAATCGAAAGCAGCAAAGGGTCAACACAATACAAACCTGCTGGTCAATGTGAAAACACTGTAGGGTATCGATTGTATCATATGATAGAGTGCTTGCTTTAGGCATAATACGGCAAGTAATGATTTAATCTTGTAGCGAAAAAGCATTGCACTCAATGCAAACCCGATGCCTAGGCCTGGGTGATGTTTATGTAGAGGAGGAGCCAAGTGCCCTTACCATTGAGAAAACCCTATATAATGTATCCCTGAAGAAATGACGGTCTTCTGAAGGATGTTCCAGAAGAAGTGTGTAGATGAATGAAAGAGGAGACTGTTAATAACACAAGAAGCAGAAATGGCGCACCCAGAAGAGATGCCAATGAAGAAAGTATATAGACATTATAGAATCTGATGGCAGAATAGCAAATTAAGCAACATTTCAGGAGTGAAATGAAGATTGCACGTGCGGAGAAGCACGCCATTTCACAAATGTACAGATGCAGTAACCCAAGTAGACAAAGTAATCATAAGGCTGGCTACGTAGTGAATAGACTGCAGGTGGTGCCACCAATGAATGTATATATAATATGTATATATATATATATATTCAGTGAAAAAACTTTGTTAAAGGGATGTTATGGTTAAGTTGTGCTACTAAAAACCTATGAAATGCAGTGAAAAAACTTTGTTAAAGGGACGTTATGGTTAAGTTGCGCTACTAAAAACCTATGAAATTCAGTGAAAAAACTGTGTTAAAGGGACGTTATGATTAAGTTGCGCTACTAAAAACCTATGAAATTCAGTGAAAAAAACATTGTAAAAGGGACGTTATGGGTCCAAGTAAAACCGAAAAACCCTTGAAATTCGCCAGTTATGGTAAGCTAAGCAACCATAACTCGTGCCACCACCGTGCACTGCTAAGACTAACACCCAGGACATCAAAGATGACATCACAAATGTCATTGATGACATCACTGATGACATCCCATGTCTGGCTCCCCCTTTTTCCCTTTACTGACATATCTAGGCCACATGGTTTTCTTCAGTAACAGTCAGGAATTAAAAGTGGAAAAGGTAGTATATTTGTAGACTTATCCTTCAAGTATGTTTTTACAATAATTCCCTTAGGATCCAGTCATATCATATGAAACATATACATAGGGGAAGACACAAGCTCGAAAGACAGCAATCCTTTCTGTGAATTAAAATAATGAGTAGAGTTGTCAGCACTTTCTGATAGTTCTGTTGTTTTTTTTATTACTGTACTTTCCCTGTATATGCTCCTATTTTTATATCTTGTATTCACACTACTTTCCTTAGAGTCCAGGCACATCATGTGATGTATATATATAGGGTAAGTAGCAGCTTTGAAACAGAGCAATCATTTTTCTGCATAAAGGTAATCAGTTAGGTTATGAACACTTTTTGCTACTACTGCTGTTTCTTTTTCTTACTTCAATTTCCTTGTATATACTCATATTTGTATGTGGTGTTGTCTCTTTGTGTTTTGTCTATAATAATGCAATTATGTAGTAAGTGGGTTTTATTATATACTTATCACATGTTTCAAAGTATGCAAAAGTCTAATAAGAAAACAGTTATCATTTCTCTAATCAACATGGCAAGCTTATGAATATTGCACCTCCATCATGTATGCGGCACACAATGCCTATGTTTCTACATAAGCACCTTAGTGTACTGGTTGGCCTAATTAGCCCTTGATATTTATTCCAATGATCATTGACACTTTTTAAAATTAACATTTCAATAAGAAACCCTTGTACAGACTTTTCATGAAAGGTAAATGCACATGTGATGTCATCAGTGATGTCATCAATGACATTTGTGATGTCATCTTTGATGTCCTGGGTGTTAGTCTTAGCAGTGCACGGTGGTGGCGTGGGTTATGGTTGCTTAGCTTACCATAACTGGCGAATATCAAGGGTTTTTCGGTTTTACTTGGAACCATAACGTCCCTTTAACAACGTTTTTTTCACTGAATTTCATAGGTTTTTAGTAGCGCAACTTAATCATAACGTCCCTTTAACAAAGTTTTTTCATTGAATTTCATAGGTTTTTAGTAGCGCATCTTAACCATAACATCCCTTTAACAACGTTTTTTCACTGAATTTCATAGGTTTTTAGTAGCACAACTTAACCATAACATCCCTTTAACAAAGTTTTTTCACTGAATTTCATAGGTTTTTAGTAGCGCAACTTAACCATAACGTCCCTTCAACAAAGTTTTTTCACTGAATTTCATAGGTTTTTAGTAGCGCAACTTAACCATAACGTCCCTTTAACAAAGTTTTTTCACTGAATTGCGTAGGTTTTTAGTAGCGCAACTTAACAATAATAACTTTGACTTTATGTACATGTAATATGGAACATACTGAACCTCTTCTACTGAAATGATGTCCGTGAACTCTTTTAATGTCTGCGGACATGTTCGGAGAACAGTACCACAACCTAAAAACTCTGGGGGGGTATGTTTGATTGTTATATCATAACATAGGAACATTTAACAAATTCAAAAAGCAACACACATACACATTATATGTAGTAATACATTAGAAATGTAACCCATATATGTAACACACTAACCATTCATTTAAATACAATACGTTCTAAAATGGAATAAACCAGAAGAAGATAAATTGGCTTCCAACATAATTACCACACAGACACTACAGAACTAAGAACAACACCAGACCGACACAGTACTTTGAACATATTTTACCTGAAATAGTAAGTGTAATTCATTTTACTCATATATTTATAAACTTTCTGTATGTATTAGATAAAAAAAATATAATATCTTTTTTTTTCTCACAGAAATGTCTAGTACTCTTGAATGGCTAGAGGAGCATTTCCCACATGAGGAAATGTCACAAGATAGTGAAACTAATGGTAAACACTTTACAATATAAACCATTTAATTATTATTATTTTATATACATTTAACATATATATATTCTTTTTGTACAGAGCATACCAAAATAGAAAATACCTCTGAAGTAGATGTTATGGAAAACACGCTTGACAACATAAAAGAAAAAATTGATTTATTGTTGATCAATTTTAATAATTTGAAAACTTTTGTTGAAGATCATTTTAAAACAAAAACGTCATACCATTGCCCCACATGTACTTGTCCCGCCTCACCATATCCCAGTCAATTATCCCCAAACCCTCTCCATAACCCAAAACGATTTGATGAGACTTCCATCCCTTCTTCACCTGATACCAATCATGTTGAAACCCCTAATTCTCCTGTTTTTGTTTCCGTTTCTGCCTCACCTTCTCTGTCATAAATTATTGATATATGTTAAATAAAGTTACATTTTTATATTGAGTTGTAATTAGTTTCCGTTTAAAAAAAAACAAAAACAATGTAGGTGTCCCCGGACAGCGCGAGTGTTCTGAAATGTTCGTAAATTAACGAAAATGGAGCTGTCCTGAATAACACTATACCTGTCCGTACTGTTCGCTAGCAAGTTGAAACTGTTCAGAGAACACAATTGGTGTCCTGAAATGTTCGTAATTAAACAGAAATGGAGGTGTCCTGAAGAACACTATACCTGTCCATACTGTTCGCTAGCAAGTTGAAACTGTTCTAAGAACACACGCGGTGTCCTGAAATGTTCGTAAATAAACGAAAATTGAGGTGTTCTGAAGAACACTATACCTGTCCGTACTGTTCGTTATAGCAAGTTGAAACTGTTCTAAGAACACAATTGGTGTTCTGAAATGTTCATAAATAAATGAAAATGGAGGTGTCCTGAAGAACACTATACCTGTCCGTACTGTTCGTTAGCAAGTTGAAACTGTTCTAAGAACATAATTGCTGTTCCGAAATGTTCGTAAATAAACGAAAATGGAGGTGTCATGAAGAACACTATACCTGTCCGTACTGTTTGTTAGCAAGTTGAAACTGTTCTAAGAACACACGCAGTGTCCTGAAATGCTTGTAAAAAAACGAAAATGGAGGTGTTCTGAGGACGCTATTTCTGTCCATATTGTTCGCAAGCAAGTTGATACTGTTCTAAGAACAAACGCCTGTCCGTAACTGTTCATTTGACGTCTGACGCACTTTTAATTACTTCAGGACCCGAACAGTGTCCGTAGAACATCAACGCGCATGTGCAAACCAATGCCCGTGCATTTGGTGTCCTGCGGACAGCCGCTTCCTTCGCGAACATGTTCGCGAAGCGACCATGTGACCGCGCCCACGCTGATCGCGTGTTCTGAATGCGGACACTGTCGTGTCCCCGAACAATTTAAAAGTACATTTTCAAGTAATCCACAATATTTTCCAATAAAAACTCACCATAGCACAAGTCCCACATACTAATTGTAAGTTTAGACATACTTTTTGAAACCTTTTGAACCTTTTTTTGTGTTCGATCTGTCCGCAGACAGTGCGCATGTCTGCGGACCACTCACAAACACCCCTATAAAAGACCATGCCCTAGAGCCTATTCTCATTGTGGTTCTGGCTATTGTACAGAGCACAGATTTTTTTGCTGCAACCTGCAGATTTCCATCTTCAACCTGATGGCTTCTGTGGCTCCACTGCTGCCACCTGGTGCTGTGTCTGCCTCAGCACCACCCCCACCCCCTCCACCACCATCACCTCCCCAAGGACCTGAAGAGGGGAACAGGAGTGAGGATGCAGAGGAGGAAGAAGAGGATGAGGAGAATGAGGTAGAGGAAATCCCTACTACCCTCACTAGGCGTGAGTCTTGGGTGTGGCTGTTGTTTACCATTCATGGGAATGGTCCTAAGGCTCGTGCGAACCGTGTCACCTGCAATGAGTGCAAAATGATACTCAGTCGCGGGAGGCACGGTTCGTACAGCTTTGGGATCACTACCATGAAGCGACACCTGAGGTCATTTCACTCTGGGGCTATTCGCAAGGTTGTACCTTGCGAAGAACATAGTAGGTTGATTTCCTCTACTTCATCCTCTGTTCTGATCCTATCACCACAAGGACCACCTCTGCGGGACAGCGTATTCCTCAAGCTGCCTCACAGGCCATACAGAATTCTGATGACCCTTACCTTTCGAGGTTCACAGTTGTATGTATGTACTGTGACACAGTACTCTGCAGGGGGAGCGACTTCGCAGTGCTTTTGAGACTATTGTCTCAGAGCATGAGAAGACCTGCTCACTACCCAAATAAAACCCACTCTACATCTTCCTCTCTCAGCTCGCACTTTCTTATCTCTGTGGTTGGTGTCCCCCCCTTTACCCTCCTTTCCCCTCCTCTCCTAGTGTGTCGTGTATAAAAAACCAAAAAAAATATAAAATTACAAAAATAAAAAAAAATAAGGCTCTTTTCAGAGCCGCCTTTCACAGTTAAAAAATAGAAGTGAAAATAAATGAAGCAGGGCCCTTTGTATTTTTTAGAAGTCCGCAGACAGTCCGTGGACATCTAAAAAATTGGGTTGCTACCCTATCATAACCATTGCAATTTTCTCTGGTAGGAAGTGGTGGCTCTGAAAAGAGCCTTCGGGAGGTGTTTATGTCAAAAATTATAAATACATAACACCTACTTCAAAATGGATGCTGTAATTCCAAAAAAGGTCGTAATGCATTTTGTATATTTCTCAAAAAGATCTGATTGCCAGCATAAGTAAGATGGATTGCATCTCTGCGAAAAATGTATGTACTACGAAACATAATATTTTCATTGTGAAAAGAGGACATGCTAAAATCTCTTAGAAAGACACAACCAACCTTATTAACATTGTGCCTGGCTTTTTCCATTTGTGGACCAAATGAAGAAGAACAAAGTCACATTTGTCTCTGTGCAATCCGTGAAAATATTACTTGAGAATTAGGGAACATGTACGTGACCTTCCCAAGTCCTTCTTTCATAGAAAATTGCAAAGAAATTCCAGACACATGTCCTAAACTGTTCCCCCCACAATGAATTACAATTATGTCTGGTTGTTGCTCTATCTCCAAACTAGTACAAAGAGGTAGCAAGTCCAACCACTTCATTCCACGTACTCCATGCCAGTGTACTTCCACATGTGGAAATCCAAGATCTACAGCTACTCCACAGCTTTCTGCATGCACCTTCAACCAATGTATCCATGAATCTCCCAAAATCCTAACAATCTGTTTTCTGAAACACACAGCCATAGCCATCTGTTGTTCTCTCAGCAAAAAGAGTATCTGAGAAACTCTCTCCTATCACAACACACCCACTAAACTTTCCTGACCAATCCCTTTCAGTGCTCATTCTCATGTGTATGACTTCTGAACCCAAAAATCCCTGGATGTAACACCCGATGTCCACGAACTACTGTCATGTCCGCGGGCACATCGTAACATGAAAAGCCCTTCTACCATTTCCACTTCACTTTCTGTGCCATTCCCTCATTGGACGTAGCTAAGAAGTCACATGACCATCCACCAATCACATTCAAGACCTCTACATCTAACTGCATCATCATAGATCAGCACTGCAAATGTACTGTGACTCTCTCTGAGTACAAGTGTCATATCATTGGCAAGCACCATCTACAAGAAATACTGTACAAGTCTCCAAGATTTCTACTTGCAGCTCCATGCATATCCAAATGCATGAACACAAACTACAGGTATGCATATTTTCTGTACAATACATGAGCACATTTTCAAACTGACTTAATATTTTTGTTTTATTTCGTTATTTATTGAATTACTTTAATTTAAGCATGACATTGAGACACTATTACCTGGAAGAGCTTAGTTACAGAAATAGTGGTATTCAGTGGTACATTATGAATTTCACAAACATAGTAAAGATATTTTGTTTGCTAAAGTTAGTCATTACAATACAATTTGTTCATTAAGAACATATCATGTAAGTTGAACTTGTGCGACATATCTTATGTAAATAAGATAGTTTTGATGGTTTTGAGGAAGGCGCTGAGGATTTCAATTAAAAAAATCAATGTCTAAATTAAAAACAGTGCTATATACAAACAAAACTACTAATTTGTTTCTTTTACAATTGCAGCGAAGACCATTCTCCTGAAAAAAAGCAACCGAATTTGAAGAACAAAGAAGAACTAAAAATTAACCTATTCATTTAAAAAAAGGAAGTAGAATATCACAATAATATTTGTATTATTACTGAAACACACTGTAAAGTTAATTCATGCTATTTCTGTGCCTAAAAATAGAGATTGTGCACCATTCTGTCCGAAAATCCCCATGTCTTAAACAGCGATTTACAGACAGAATGGCCCACAAATTCCTATTTTTGGACACACAAATTACCCAATTCAACCGCTACAATTTCGATATTATAGAACAAACTAGCTCACTTTTTTCTGTCATCTGAACCCCAGTTTAGTAGCATATAAATTCAAGAATACCATCCCTACTAGTTGTAGTTCCCAATGCACAATCACACACCATTACATACATCTTTATCATCTTATTCAAACACTCATGCACACAGCACACATACATTGCAGAACACCCCAACCCATACCTTCTTTATTTTTTTCAACAGACCCTAAAGAATGCCTACCAAAAGTCAAGTCCGTAGAAAGCAACGCAAAAGTAGAGCAAATAAAAATAAATGTGTCCAACATAAGCATCCATATCTAGCGGAATTTGTAAAAGAAGTTGAAACAAAACAGCTAATACAGTCATTTAGTGAAACAAAAGAAGTTTCAAGTGGAAAAACTTTGCCATCACTACAGATAAAACTGCTTCTATAAATCTTGATAAAGTTCAAAGTAAGCATACCAAGAAAAGTATTTTAGCCAAAATGTTCCATCACAGAGTCCTTCAAAATCTTATAAAAACAGGAGAGAAACCAGATTCAACCCTTAAAACCTATCGTAGGAAATTAATCTTAGAAGCGTTGATAGACAGTGCAATTCTTCTCAAAAGAAAGTTATTTTTTTTAGTGTTAAACAAAATGAAACCACTAAAAAACTAATAACTAAATTACAAAAAAGACTTCTAAATAAACGAAATGTCAACAGAAAGAACTTCTTAAGTATATGCGGAGGTGAATGGAATCACACTACGAGCACAGAACCATACTTTAATGAAGAAGCGTACAAACAAAAGCAAACAAATACAATTGCCATACATAGCAGTGGTCGAGGTTATGAAAAAGTGAATAATACGATAATGGAACAAGAAGTACTCCTTACAAAAATATGCCATGAAAACTTAGAATTACCCCTCCATTCAACTGAATCAGAACATCTAGTGTATAAATGGCCATGCATGTCAATGTGTAACATTCCCAAACAATTTTCCAAGTCTTTACGCCAATTCCTCAATCAATATGTAAAAAGCAAAGACAAAATCAAAGTTAAACTACTGCAAAATATGGATACCTGTCCAGTGCGCAAGTACACAGGACTACAAGGACATTCATTGGCCTGCATTACAGGACCTACTTGTAAAACCACCTTCCATGATATCAAAAGGATATCAACACATCATTCAACTATAAGAAATCTAGTCTATAAACTGCACTATGCTAAAGGTCCTGCTTTAGCACTAGCAAATTTAAATAACATTCTTCTACATGGTACAGCAAAAGACCTACTTGAAGAAATTGACTATATCGAGAAAAAATAATTTGGAAGTGAAAGCCACTTACAGAATGAAATAGCTTTAAACCAAATTAGCAACAATTCTACACATGGCAACCTTTTACTAAACACATACAAAAAAGAAATAATACAATTTAAAAGTACATCAGCTGAAGTACCAAACCATGTGTGTTTATGTTGCCGCAGAAACTTTTATAAAAGTAACACAAACACCGTAGACCTATGATACACAATAGAAGACAATGAAGATTCTAAATGGTTTGAATTAGCTCTCTACCTTGTAGCAGAAAACAAATATGAAATAACTGACCCCTTGATACTTCGCAGTTACTGCACTACAAAACTTGACAACAACCAAACTCCTTCACGTGCTATGACAAATAATTTAGAATTATACCCACTACCAAAACCCCTACAACAACTTAATTTATATGAGAGCATCATAATTCAAACAGTGCATCCATTTCAAGCAACAATACGCCTTCTACCAAAAACAGCAAAATTACCTCCCTCTGAATTGGTAAAAGGCATTTGTGGAAAAGTAGTTTATTTACCATTAGATCTAAAAGAAAATGTGCATACTCTAGGAGTGCAACGTCCAATACAGCAATCTTTAATTATCTTAGTAAATGGAGTGCCTACAAAAGACAAAAAAATATGGCAACAGCTGGTAGATTTACATAAAGTTAGACAAGCCTTGCAATATCTTAAAGAGAATAATGAATATTACAAAGAAATTAATATTGAAGAAAACTTGATGATACAACTGAAATAATTAAAAAAACACAAGAAACTAGTCAATTTGAGCTCCTAGATCCTGCTACAATATCAAATACTTTAGACCATTATACAATTCATCCTTTGCACTCTAATGACACCATAGAATATGCACTGGAAACGTACCAAATGCGTCAAACAAAATGATCACCAATCAGCATATGGGAAAAAAGTATAGAAGCACATGCTTTTCCTCTACTCTTTCCTACTGGCAAAGGAGGAAGGTACAATGATAGACCTATTCAAATATCAGCATCAGAATACCGCTCATTACGGATGTATTCTGAAGGTCCCAGATTTAGACAAAATGTGGAATACATATTCCACCTACTCTTTGAAAGTGAACTAGCAACTTTATGTTACGGAGTTGCACACATATTAAAATCAAGATCACACTTTCAAAATATGACAGCTAAACAATTATTACAAAAAGTGCAACAAAATGATGAGGTTTTACAATCAAATATTACAAATCTATTAGCAAATATGCGTGGTACTAAAGAGTACTGGTTTCGACGTCATGGAGAAGTACGTTGTATGATCAGAAACCTTGGCCCACCCACTTGGTTTGTTACATTAAGTTGTGCAGAATATGCATGGGAAGATTTACATGATTTCCTACGCATATCAAACAAAAACAAAACAAACGTAGATATACTAACACCTGGAGAACTTTGTTCTTTGGATCCTGTTAATGTTTCAAGATATTTTCACCATCTCTTCATTGCTATGCTACATTTTATTTGTAATAAAACTGCTCCTCCCCTTGGAGAAGTGCAACACTTCTTTTGGAGAAAAGAATACCAAGCCAGAGGAGCACCACATATCCACATGCTTTTATGGATTAAAGATGCTCCAGAATTTGGTCAAGACAGTGATACCACTGTTTTACAGTTTATTGAAAAATATGTTGTTAGGCGGAAACCTGTGCAGTTCCCTCTGGGACCACTGCAAAAGATTTAGGACTACAGGTGTTTGGCAGTAAACCCACTTGGTAGCAGTCTGTACCACACAGATTCACTTGGTAGCTGTGGCTGAGCAGTCAGACTTCCCTCAAGAAGAGTTAGGCAGTATGTGGAGTATACAATATAGGGCAATTTACACAGTAGAACAAGCAAACACAGAACAAGGCTTCGGTGTAAAGATATAAAGATATTTATTTATAACAACACATCTATAGAAAACACTCTGGCACTAATACGAAGAAAAATATCAATCCCCCTAACAATAGTTCTACAAGTTTAGGTTTACCGGCATCACTTATTTGCAGACAAAGGTGTATGCTTTAACCTAGATGGCACTCTAGTATTCGTTAGGTCGGGAGAGAAAAATAAGGCAGGTTATGAAATCAACTACCAATACTTTACGGACAAATGCAAGGCAAGTAAGGCAGGGTCTACTGCAGATCACAAAGTTCAGAGGCCAGGCCCACTGGGAGAGAGGCAAGGCGATATGTCCCAAAAGTGTCTCAGTGGAAATGTGTTTCGAGTCTTTATCGCAAATTGTTATGGAAAGGTTGGACCAGTTCAGAACAGAAAGTTAAAGAACGCTTGGAGGCGACCCAATGGAAAGGCGAGGATTCAGACACCTCACTCTATCCGGCAGAAAGGGAAGCCAGGCGGACACGGTACCTTGTTTGTAGAGAGACAGCTCCGGCGGGGGCAGTTGTTCCTGGTGGTGGATGCACGTTGGGTCTTTGCCAAGAGAAGAGATGATCTCGTCGTCGAAGGAAAGTTGAAGATCATTGCACCACCAGGGAAGAGACCAGCCACGGAGTGCTCCATCACAAGGCACCACCTTTTGGTCGTGGTACAGGGGTAGTGGCTATCCGGTTGCCGAGGTGCTCTGCACGGGCAATTCGACCACTGCGTCCTGGAGCGAAGAAAAAGCAAAGGTGACTGGTTGTTCCCACCAGTCAGGGGAAGAGACTCTCCGGCAGGGAGATCTCCTCTGTCGTTGGGAAGTGGTGAGTCGGTTCAGCAGGGCTCCACCGGAGGTGTCGTCGTTGCAGGTCGGCTCAGCTTTACCCTCGTCGGATTCTTAGGTCCTGTGGCGACTTCTCAAGATCCAGTCCCAAAAGCACTGCTTTTATGCAGAAAACCCCCATTCATTCAGCCTAGCTGTCAACACGCTAAGTGGTGAGCGGGGAGGCTCACCACTTGGGCCAATCACACCAGAGTGCGACCAGAGTTGGCAAGGCAACTCAGTCCAGAGTGCCTAAACCCCCTCCCACACCCCTGTGGTAACCCAGACAGAATGGCACCACTTTGGAGGGTCTCTGTACAGAAGCCCGCCAAAAGTGGAACAAAGGGCTCAACCTTTGGTTTAGGAGTCACAGAGACGAACACAGACGCCATTTTAAAAACCGAGATCTGGCAGAAAATACCATCCGATAGACTTATTTAAGATAAGTAAACCGGTGGTATGTTAGAGATTAACGGGAAAAAGGTATTAATCTCCAACAATGGGAAGAATCCCATAGGGTTATATTCGGGGTCGAATATAACAAGTAGTTTCCACTGCCACCAGCCAAAACTCGACGAGGGGGGACTGGACAGTGCCCCCTCGAATAACAGACCCAGGAGTAATCGAATTACCCCTACTAGCACGTCCACAATAGGATGGTTTGTACTAGTTCTGTTAGTAAATTTAGGTCTAGTAAAGCCAATAGTGACTTTACATGCCCGGGGGGACAGTAGTCAGTCCCCGGGTATGTAGTCTATGATGGAGGTCCGCTAGGACGCCCCAGTGTTACGGCACGGAGGGTGTGGTGTAACACAAATCGAAAAACATATGAGACCCTATGGAGTAAAAGACCCCATAGAACACATTGACATTCAAAGGAATTACACACATTCATGTCCAAGAGTGGGAGAAAAAGAGTCTCACTCTTGGCAGGATGGAAAAAACAAACTCCAGAAATCCAGCAAAGCTGCTGGGGGACTCACTAGGTTAGGAAATTCAGCCTAAACAGAGAATTCTCCCTAACATATGTCACTTGTGAAATTCCATCAGAAGCCACAAATAGTGATCTTCATGTACAAATTTTACAATTTCAAAGACACAATTGTGGAAAATATTGTCATCGCAAATACAAAAACAAAGGGAAAACTACAACAAATGCCGATTTGGTTTCCCTAGACCAGTTACAAATACAGGTCAAGTGAACAAACTCATGTCTTCAGTTAGACATAGTGTTAAAGGTAAGTCACCTAAAAATACATATTACATAAAAAGAAAAGAAGAAGAAAAATATATTAATGATTATAATGCAATCATTGCCCACTTATGGAATGCAAACATAGATGTGCAATACAGTGCAGACAATTCTACTGCAGTTGCACGATATGTCACAGCATACTTAACCAAAGCAGAAAAGACAGAGCTCCAAGACCTCTGGAATGACCTGTCATCAAATAAAACAGTGTCTCAGAAATTATACAGCGTGGGCATAAAAATGCTCTCCCATAGAGAATGTGGATCATATGAAGCAGCTGATCGTTTAACTGGTACTGCATTGTATGGTAAATCTGAAAATATAGTATGGCTAAGTCTTGGTCCTGCTAAATCTAGAAAAAGAGTTCTAAAATCATACGAAGATATAGAAACAATAGCCAAACGTGATCCCAACAGCCAAGACATTTTAAAAAACAATTTATTGAACACATACTACCCAAACAGAAGTAATACTTTGGAAACCATGTGTCTATACCACATAGCCCAAAACTACACATACAAAAATAATATAAAACCTGATGAAAAAAAAGGTAAATTCAGAGTGACAAACTGTGAAGGCAGCTTAGTTAAACTCACTAAACCAAATTTAATTAATCATATCAAATTGTCATTAAAGACTCCTCAACATAAAGAACTATGTTACATGTCCCTGCTACAACTTTTTAAACCATGTAGGAAAGAAGAAGAAATACTGGATAACTATGACTCATATGAAGATGCTTTCAAAGCAAATGAAAGCACTATAACTGATGTAAACTTTACACAGTACAAAACAATGTTGCACAATGAACAGCAACACGAAGAAGAACTCCAGACCCAACTAGATAAAGAAACTCCTGACAGAAGTCAACCTTCTGTAACAGGAAGCCAAGAACCACTGGGAGATCCACTAATAATAAATGAGGCAGAATTAGCTATGATAGAAGTAAAAAACACCATGTGTCAGTATGAAGATAAAGAAGACTTAACTATACTACAATCAAAACTAAACAATGAGCAACGTAACATTTTTCAAGAAGTAACGAAACAAATTGCACATGGTGTACAACATGAAAATGAAGAATGTTCCTGCCATAATTATAAACCTATACTACTGTACGTCAGTGGTGAAGCTGGTTCTGGCAAAACATTCCTAATCAAAATCATCAGTAAGTTCCTTCAACAATTGACAAATAACAAACTGTCAGCTGTTGTCACTGCCCCAAGAGGTTTAGCTGCCTACAACATAGGTGGTGTCACGTTACACCGATTACTACTATTGCCAGTAGAACACCAGAACAAATTAGATTATTACAAACTTTCTGCAGAAGCTGCAATGGAACTACACAGAGTATTGAAACAAATGAAAATGCTACTAATAGATGAAGTGAGCATGGTCTCCAACCTAATGTTGGCTTTGATTCACCTCAGATTACAAGAAGTACTCAAAACAAACTATGAAGAGCACTTTGCAGGAAAACACATTATTGTTTTCGGAGATCTTCTTCAATTGACACCAGTAAAAGGTGAGCCTATTTTTAAAACATTAGGACACAAACTCTGCCATAAAACTGTTGGCAGCATTGGAAATGTCAACCTTTGGCAACATTTCCAATACAGAGAATTAACAGAAAACATACGGTAACCTGCAGATCTCACTTATGCCAACATCTTAAAAAGTATCAGAGTTGGTATACTTTCTAAAGAAGCAGAAACAATATTGAAAACCCGGCAAATTAATGCACTTTATGGCGATAATGCATGTGCTACAGATGTTATGGAACAATTAGCCCACAAAAATGTCAATTGTATGGCCTTAATGCCAAGTCTTGCAAGCTGTTTCAAATTCAATGAAATAATGTTAAGTAAAGAAATGCAACCAATAATGGAAATTAGCGCCACAGACAAACTCGATGTGCATGGTATGACACTACCTATGTGTGATCAAGCCACAACAAGACTAAATAGTTTAGAAAAATCAATCTCAAACACAGCAGGCTTAGAAAAGATATTCAAATTATCCGTAAATTGCAGAGTAATGCTTAAACGTAACCTTGACGTGGACCAAGGACTAGTTAATGGAGCACTGGGTACAGTTGTTGGCTTTCAAACATACCCACGTGACAACAGAATTCAGTTTGTCAATATACTCTTTGACAAACTTTCAGAAGTAAAAAGGATAGGACGCTCAACAGCTCGATTCCTTTTCTTCAAAGACATGTATGTACACAGAGAACAATTTTCTCTAACTCTTGCATACACAGTCACAATTCATAAATCACAAGGTCTTACCCTAGAAAAAGCAATGATGGATATTGGTAACACAGTCTTTAAAGAAGACATGAGCTGCGTAGCACTATCACGCTTACATACACTTGACGGCCTATTTCTAATCAACTTTGATGCAAGTAAAGTAAACGCTGATATTCCTTGCATTTTAGAATACAATAGACTTCGCTCAGTATACACCCCCCATCTAAACACATATTCTGTTCCACAAAAAGTAAAACGTTATAAAAGAAAAATAAATCAAACATAAATGCAACAGATGTCACTGCAAATCCTCCAAAGAGAGTAAAACAAAGTAATACTTCATCAAGTACCACAAGCAAAAAAGTATCAATTAGGGAAAGTAAACCAGGTACTTCTTCAAAGAAGGAAGAAAAACTCCAAAAAAAGCAGTCAGATACAGAACTACCTGGTCCATTTAAACTCTCAAATATAGTTGGTGTAAATTGCTACGCAAATGTAGCAATGAATATTCTATTTCAATTACCACCAATTGTTGACAACATTTACTTACACAGTACAGACCCATTGTGTATGCAAATGTTAGTACTTCACAGAAATGCAGCAAACAATCCTGACAACACGTATAGTGTTTATGGAATAAGACAACAATTGGACTACTATGCTGGAATGGTGAAATTCTCTATAAACTCCCAGGAAGATCCACAAGAATTTCTAATGTACTTACTACAAGTACTGGAAAACAAAAACATACCTATAAATGAAATCTTCCAGATTTCATACATGTGGAAACATACATGCACACTCTGCAACAATGTGACAGAAGAACAAATCCCCAATGAACGCTTCGTATATATATCAATACCTAATTGTGAATCCATTCCATTTCAACAACTTGTACAAAAGGCAAACCACAGTAGATTATGTTCTATCTGCAATTCAGATAATCGCTCCACGTTAGTAATACAAACACATAGTAAATACGTAATACTAATGCTTCTACGTTACAATGCAGATGGTACCAAAAACAACAGCAAGCTGACTGGATTCACACATGGTCAAAAATCACTTGGTAGGAAAACCTTCACAAAAATAGGTATAATCTACCACGCAGGAGCCACAACCAATTCAGGGCACTACACTGCATATATAAAAAAGAAATGTGGATGGTTTCAATGTAATGATAGTACCATTACTCTAAAGCAGAGATTACCAGCAAATCTTACAAACGCTTATTTAATGTTCTTAAAACCAGAATTTGATAACTAAACTGTACTTAAAACCTAAGTAAACTTGTAGTAAAAAAATATAAACTGTTAGAATATTCCAAAAGCTATCTAACTGCCCAAAGATTCTACAACAACTAATCAGATAAATGAATACCAGCAAATTAGAGCAAAAAATAGACAGAATACACCAATTGGTATCTAACTGTCACAAAATTTGACAATATCCAAACAGATAAATCAATACCACTAAAATATATAAAAAAAATAGACAGTTAGAATACACCAATTGGCATCTAACTGACCAAAAATTTAACAATATCCAAGCAGATAAATCAATACCACTAAAATATATCAAAAATAGGCAGTTAGAATACACCTACTGGTATCTAACTGCTCCAAAATTTTATAATATCCAAACAAATAAATAATATGTTACTGCTCCAAATAAATGCAACAACCCAATGTATAAAGCATTAGCCAGAAGCAACAAGTGAAAACTGAAAACAAACAAACAAATAAAATGTAGCATAACAGAAAAAGTTTTTTTTTTTATCCAACATGGATTTTTTTTTCTCCCACAGACCCAATGATTTTAGCAACGAACACAGAAACTGAGCAAATTGCACAGTACTCTGGTTTGTAATCTACTAAATATGAGGATCCAAAAAAATAAATAAATGTTGATTATACAATGTAATAAGTCATGACAAAATATTAATACTAACATGCTATTTTCTTTTATCACAGAAATTAACAAGAAATACATGTACTCCAGTTACTAAACCAAACAGTAAGTATATTATACACTCTATGCCATGGCCACAACCATCGCAGCATATCACACCCATAATATCTTATAACTTTGTTCCTTATAAATTTGTTTTTGACCCATAGTTATAAGCAACTATAAGTTCGATATGCTGCGGTGGTTGTGGCCAGGGCATAGAGTGTTGGGTGCATGACCAAATGGTCATGCACCCAACACTCTATGCCCTGGCCACAACCACCGCAGCATATCACACCCATAGAGTCAAACATTTCAATTATGGCCTTTGGAAACTTTAAATGTCCGCGGACATTACCCGTGTTCTTAGAACACTTTCAACTTACCAGCGAACAATCCGGACAGCGTATTCAGGACACCCCCTACGAACATTTCAGGACACTGTGAGAGTTCTTAGAACACTTTCAACTTGACAACAAACAATACGGACAGCGTCCTCAGAACACCCTCATTTGGTTTATTTGCGAACATTTCAGGACACCGCGAGTGTTCTTAGAACACATTCAACTTGTCATCAAACAATACAGACAGCATCTTCAGGACACCCCCTACGAACATTTCAGGACACCACGAGTGTTCTTAGAACACATTCAGCTTGACAACAAACAATACAGACAGCGTCCTCAGAACACCCCTATTTTGTTTATTTGCAAACATTTCCTGACACCACGAGTGTTCTCAGAACACATTCACCTTGACAAAGAACAATACGGACAGCGTCCTCAGAACACCCCCATTTTGTTTATTTGTGAACATTTCAGGACACCGCGAGTGTTCTTAGAACACATTCAACTTGACAAAGAACAATACGGACACCGCGTGTGTTCTTAGAACACTTTCAACTTGCAAGCGAACAATACGGACAGCGTCTTCAGGACACCCCCTATTAACATTTCAGGACAACACGTGAGTTCTTAGCACACACCCCCATTTTGTTTATTTGCAAACATTGCAGGACACCGCGAGAGTTCTTAGAACGTTTTCAACTTGTCAACGAACAATACGGACAGCGTCTTCAGGACACCCCCTACGAACATTTCAGGACACCATGAGTGTTCTTGGAACACATTCAACTTACCATCGAACAATACGGACAGCGTCCTCAGAACACCCCCATTTTGTTTATTTGCGAGCATTTCATGACACCACGAGTGTTCTTAGAACACATTCAACTTGACAAAGAACAATACGGAGAGCGTCCTCAGAACACCCCCATTTTGTTTATTTACGAACATTTTAGGACACCGCAAGTGTTCTTAGAACACATTCAACTTGACAAAGAACAATACGGACACTGCGTGTGTTCTTAGAACACTTTCAACTTGCTAGCGAACAATATGGACAGCGTCTTCAGGACACCCCCTACGAACATTTCAAGACAACGCGAGAGTTCTTAGAACACTTTCAACTTGACAACGAACAATACAGACAGCGTCCTCAGAACACCCCCATTTTGTATGTTTTCGAACATTTCAGGACACCGCGAGTCTTCTGAGAACACATTCAACTTGCCAGCGAACAATACGAACAGCGTCTTCAGGACACCCCCTATGAACATTTCAGGGCACCGCAAGAGTTCTTAGAACATTTTCAACTTGACAACGAACAATACGGACAGAGAGCGTCTTCAGGACACCCCCTACGGACATTTTAGGACACCACAAGTGTTCTTAGAACACAATCAACTTGACAAAGAACAATACGGACAGTGTCTACAGGACACCCCCTACGAACATTTCAGGACAAAGTGAGAGTTCTTAGAACACTTTCAACTTGACAACGAACAATACGGACAGCGTCCTCAGAACACCCCCATTTTGTTTATTTGTGAACATTTCAGGACACCACGAGTGTTCTTAGAACACTTTCTGCTTGCAACAGAACAATACGGACAGCGTCCTCAGAACAACCCCATTTTGTTTATTTGCAAACATTTCAGGACACTGCGAGTGTCCTTAGAACAGTTACAGCTTGCTTGCGAACAAAAGGGACAATATTGAGTCCTCAGAACACCCCCCATTCAGTTTATTTAGAACATTTCAGAACACCTGTGATGTCCACAGACAAATCGAACACAAAAAGAACATCTACTACATAAAAAAGCACAACATTTAACCTATCTCATACCCTCCCATCCTCACCAAACACTCCTACACACCAACACACTCTACTAAATACACATTTTGAACAAACTTTTACCGCGCTGTCCGCGGACGTTCGCAAATCCAAGATGGCGGGCGCTACCGAAAATCTGACATGCTGCATGCTTCACACCGTCCAATCAGCGAACACGCCGCATGTCCACGGACATGACGTAAGCCGCTCGGCCAATCAGGACACTGTCCGCGGAGCGAACAGGGAAGTGTGTCCGCGGACCGAACACAGATATCACTAATTTTTTTGTTACCTACTTTTTGGTCATTTTCAAAAAAACTACTGGACGGATTTTCACCAAATTTGCAAAAGCATGCTTTCGGGACCAAGCCGCTGCTCCTGGTCCAAATTTGGTGAAAATCCGTCCAGCGGTTTGGGCTGTAGGCGCGAGCAAATATGTTTTCCCATTCAGTCTATGGGGAAAAAAAAGTTTTGGGACCACCCCTATAACTTTGCACCCCCTGGACGAATCCTCACCAAACTTTGCAAAACAATTCAGAGTGGGCCATATGCTATTTTAGCAACGTTTGGTGAGGATTCGTCCAGGGGGAGTGCAGTTATAAGCCGCCCAAAAAGTGCTCTTCCTATGGAAACACCAATTTAACCATAACTACATGGCCACTACCGTGGCCATGTAATATATATATATATATTCACTGAAAAAACTTTGTTAAAGGGACGTTATGGTTAAGTTCGACTAATAAAAACCTATGAAATTCAATGAAAAAACATTGTTAAAGTGACGCTATGGTTAAGTTGCACTAATAAAAACCTATGAAATTCAGTTAAAAAATATTGTTAAAAGGGCATTATGGTTATAAGTAAAATTGAAAAACCCCTGAAATTCGCCAGTTATGGTAAGCTAAGCAACCATAACTCACGCCACCACGCGAATCCAAGATGGCGGCCGTTCCAGGAAAATCGACGCATTTCACGTTTTCTAACCGGCCAATCAGCGAGTGCGTCCCGGTGTTAGCGGACCACGCAAAAGTCTGTGAATTTTCTGGCCAATTCTTTGTATAAAGTTGTGTTTACATCCCCATCCATCTCAGATACTGTTACCTTTTGTTGAAGGACCTCTGGGTTTACTTAACTGAATGCTGTGAAAGGCTCCCATAAAGGGAGTAAAGGATGACCACCCAAGCTGTATGGAAGCCACTGGGAAGTCCCAGTGAACAGAGAGGTAGAGCGTGTAGTCTGAAATGAATATTCTTCATTGGCGTAGGATAGATCACAGCGAGAAAGTTAGTCCCATGCTATGACAGGTTAATGTTCATATTTTCTTGTCGGGATATGTTGCCTCTTACTTTGTTCAGCAATCCGCAGCAAAACTAGTTTGTATTTTAACCTTTAAATAAATAAGGCACTGTTGGGTATTTTGTATAGATTTGGGGCCTAGCGGTATTTTCTTACCGCCAAAATGAAAATAATTCAGTAATAATCACTCTTTGCATTCATATTAGATTTGGTATATAGTACTACAGTATACATACATTATTTCAGCACACAGATACATTTAGTGGTATACATTATGTTGGTATGCGTTATTGGTGGTATTTCTGGTGAGCATAATTCCTTTGTTTTATATGTGGCCCCAATATCCAGAACCCCTTATTTTTGCTTAGTTTGTTCATGTGATCACTAGAGAGGCCTCAGGCTTACATTTCAGGAACACCACATTTTCAATTGGAGTGCCACCATGGGCTGTCCTCACTGACTTATCTACGGCAGCGAGCTAACATGTGGTATTCATCACCAACTTATCTACATTGGTGAACTATGTCCAGGGCCTCTCTTTCTGCTGACTCATGTACCCCCAGCAGCAGTCTATTTCATCATGTTATTATTATGTTCCGTTCAGAAAACACACACTGAAATACTGAATGGAATCATGCACACAGCTACCGCTAAGTCTTATTTTTAGCTACCTTAAAAATGACAATTGCACTGTCTAAACCTCTCCCCATATTATCAGTACTGTAATGGTAGATGCACAAATAAAAGAGAAAAAATAAAACACACTATCCGTCTGCTTTCAGATATTTTTGTGTATTATAAAAAATTCATTTCAACACGATCTTACTCTTTTTACAGAAATAAATGGAAATTGCACAGTAACAACATTATCTGTAACAAAATGAGAAGAGAGCGGCGAGAACATATTCAATTTGCAACATTAAACATGTTGATAAAACACTGGAATTCCCTCTTCTACTCTGACTGAATAGTTTCACACACATACACACTGCCCCCGCACTCTACAATTTAATTACCAAGCCTGTACAGCATGTGAAATTCTTCGGCTGGTCGCCTTCTGGAAGTCCCTCTTAAATCCCTCTTAAATCACCCCAGCAAGGACGAGCATCTGCCGTCACTCAAACCGGGCTTATTGACTGGAATTCCCAGTCTCTGCAGCAGTGCTCCCAATCAGGAAACTCCCCAGCCACCAGCCAGGTCTTTCTCCCAGCTGTGTAAAATGTTTTCTCTCTCTCTTCTTCCCAGAGATTCATTAGCAAAGCTCTGTTACAGCCTACCAAACGAGTTCAACCAATGAAATTCTATCATGTCCTACCCTCCTTCTCTTGAACAATGGCTTGGTTTATACAGTTGCAACTGTAACAAAACTGATTTCCTGCTTATTCGAGTCTTAGCTTCCTGCAAATACTGTGGACAGAGCACAGATAGAAGCAAAGAGAAAAAAATCTGGATGCACGTTTAAAATGACTTTCAGAGCCTGTCATTTTCCATCTCATTTTGCACTGGAGAACACATTATATTATTAATGAGTTACAATCGTTAGTATTGTTAATGAGGTTAGTTCATTAATCCTCAAATGTGTCTCCTGCAACAGAGGAATTTCAAGTGAGAAAAAAAAAATATATATGCTTTTAACTGTAAAAAAATTATTTGCATTTTAGATGTAGAAATCGTTTTTGACTGAGTAGCCTGTTTTCATTCACATGTCCATGTCACACTGGCAACACATGCCTTGCTGTACCGCATTATAGAAATGCACCAACCCATGCAGTGGTGCTGCATGAAAAAAATTGCTAAATAATCTTACAGCACCTGCTGTCAACCCCTTGAGGCTGAACTTCCCAAAGTCCCTGACTTCCCTCCTCCTCCTCCTCACCTGACAGACTAAAGTCTGGAGTTGAAGATGCCAGGGGTCTTCGGGCTCTGTAATCCTTCTTCTTCTTTCTTTCTTTTTGTTTGGAGAAAATGTCTCTCTCCCGGAAGGAAGCCACAGTTAAACGCTGTCAAGCAACACTACCTGTGACTCCTCTCCCGAGAGGGACAATACGGGGGAAAAGCCTATACAGGCACAAAAAACCCCAAACAGCAGAGTAGCAGATACTGGGATCTGACCGTTTATGTGTAGAGTGGAAAATGGGCTCTGCAGGCTTCACAGAGACGATGGTAAGTGAGTACCCAAAGTACGTAACCAAGTACAGCAATAAGTTACTGGACATAAGTGCAGCGTGCATCCAATCAG
Source organism: Ambystoma mexicanum (assembly GCF_040938575.1). Classification (NCBI taxonomy): domain Eukaryota; kingdom Metazoa; phylum Chordata; class Amphibia; order Caudata; family Ambystomatidae; genus Ambystoma; species Ambystoma mexicanum. The sequence goes on along the minus strand of NC_090935.1, from coordinate 1,177,001,277 downwards.
AGTGGAATCAAAGGCTAAGGTAAGCAGAAGCGAGAAAAGATGAGATGAATGAATGGCAAGCACTATTAAAGAGAGATGCAGCGAGGAGCAGAGGAGAGCGAGAAAGCAGCACACCGCGAGAGAATGCGGAGCAGAGAAAGCGAAACAGGTGTTTACGCAGGAAGCAGAGCGGGAACAAATTAAGCGGCGCACACGGGGGCTCACTTAACGAGAAGCAGAGGGGAAAGAGAGGGCTCCCCGCGAAGAGACACAACAGAGAAAAGGGAAAAGAAACACAGAGTTGTAGCAATGAGGAAAAACAAGCAGCAGCAGCCGAGAGGCTGACCGAGCCAGGTTGCAATGCACAGCGCCCAGGGAGGGCGTGGCTAATAAGCCTCCCTGGACACTGAAGCCACAACACTAGACCGCCACTTACGCTGTATGAAAAAACATGGTGGAGTCACTAATGGCGGCGTGATAGCCGTACTCGGGACCACACCTGTATGATCCACATCTGCTTGGTGTCCGGAGTTTCTTGTTTCCATGGATGTGCTAACCAGACGTCGACCAAGCAGTTGAAATTCAAATCACACGTGGGCTCTCTGCAACTCTGGAAGGAGGTAAGCCCCTGAAAAAAAACAATCTGGTAATCATTATTGAAAACTGTAAAAGAAGAGATATTTAGAGATGCCAAGCTATTCCAGTTAACCACATGGCAAGGTCAGGCTATTGCTTTTCCCTTTCCTAGATCATACTAAATACAAGAAAATAATTCTTCAACATGTGGCCTAAATTTAAGGATCCAAAAACTGTATTTAGCGTTGTTCTTTCAAGAGTCCTGATGCTTGGCAGGTGCTTATTGACGCTGCTCCTATTTATGGCTAGTGTTTTATATTTCGTTGAATGATTTGATTACTCTGATTAAGTAGGAATCATGGTACACATGATGTTTGAATGTGACACCATTGGTAAAATGTGGCTTCAGTCTGGCTAATGATTTAAAAACATGTTTCATCCCGCTGCCTCTGCTTGGCCCTGATTTTAATGTGTTCAGCTTTGTTAGAAGCAACACTGGACATAGGTTTCAGATAATACTCCATGTGTTGATGGGTGCATGAGTAAAAGACCAAAGACAATGTGTGAAAAGATGTGTGGCAACTAAAAGGCTGGCCTTTTGTTTGTAAGACCATGTGCCCTTAAGAGATTCCCTTTAAAACATGTCAACATCAGCCCAAAAACAGATGAGTGGATGTTGCTCAAAGAATCCTTCACTGACGTGAGCCAGGAGGTGAATGTGACTGGAATCCATTTTGAATAATGCTGTAGTGTGCAGTTAGACCATGTGGGTTATAGACACCTTGAAAGTGGCTAGTTCTCTGCAATTATTTAGGTGGTGCCTGAGGTTAGAACTAGGATCCATACTCTGGTGTTGAGTATGCAGATGTTTCATTTGTTGCGCTGTGTTGGTTAATTTGCATAATTACCTTTAATAAATTGCAAGTCAGAGGGTATTTAAGCAATAAACAACAATGTAGATGGTTGTCTGAGCTACAGCAGTTGGGGAACCAAATTCCATGTCTGAATGGTGTAAGACCATATAGCTCCTATAGCTATTAGTACCTTGGAACAATTATCATGTAGTAGTGGAGTACTGGGGTACTAAGAGCAGGAAGGCCCTTCATACAACAGAGTGTTGCATGGGGCCTGACAGTCGATCATTGTCTGGCACTGGTCGTCGGAAGATAGAAAGGACAGGCTATGAGGTGGACAAAGAAACAAAGGGTTGGGCGTCAGGATCCGTATGTCATGGCAGACAGAAAAGGAGTGGTCAGACAGTAGGTGGCATGAGATGCTGTGCAGAGCAGGGCCGAGAGAATGTCGTAAGATGATTAAACATCTGGCAGTAGGGGACAACCAATGACTTAAGTGGGGACAGGAGAATTAGAAAGTCTTTTCATCATTTAAGGGCTGCAGGTCAACCAATGGGAAGGGACATAATGTGTGGCAAGTCTACTAGTTGATTTTAAAAGTAGACTTTGGTTTGTCCATAGGTTGAAGTTTCAATGTGTAGTCCCGTTTCCTATTGGTATATGTCTACTGCAGTGGGTTGCAACCCGTGGCTCTCTAGATGTTTTGGGCTAAAATGTCCATGATCACTCTTCATTTACTATGCTTCTCGGTGCTGATGGGAGTGGTAGTCCAAAGGTTGCATACACCAGGCTGTATTGCCTCAAAAAATCAATACAAACATGTGAACAAGAATAAATGAAATTCAGGAGACAATTATTCATTGGAAAATAACTTGTAAGTCATAAAAGAGTGACCATTTTATTTGATTTCCCATATCAAATGCTGTGCAATTGTTTTGTTTTTCATCCATAACTAATTCGTTCTGATTAGTCAGTCATATGCCACAGTGAAATAAGTGATGTACATTATCATGCAGATGCATTCATGTGGACTTTTACTTTCAAATTGATGGTTATAGATCCTATTTGAGAGGACATCATTAGAACAAACAATGGTCCTAAATGAATGGCCTATGTTGCCAAGGAAAATATGTTGAACAGCAACATGAAGGAGCTATTATTCATTAGCTGCAGTGGCAGTGATGCCTGGTTTACTTGTGCATACATATCATCAGAATTAAGTGAAACATTCCAGCTGTTGTAGTTGAAAGCCCACTTTTACTTAGACACCTTCAAACCCCCCTGATTGATCATGTGCGCTGTACCACTTTCAGCTTGAACTGCTTAGGTTTCAGTGACATTCCATTCAGTGGTGTAAGGTCCAGGCTCTCGTGCACATTATGCTCCAGCTTCAGCCGCTGTAGAATGCTGGCGACTATGAGGAATATCTCATTGCGGGCAATATCTTCCCCTAAGCACACACGAGTGCCCATCCCAAACAGGTGAACTTTTTCTTGAAGGCTCCGATTGAATTTACCATCTTCATCGAGGAATCGATCTGGGATGAATGTTTCAGGATCTGCCCATATTGATCTAAAGAATAGTAATGGAAATAGATGGTTGGATTTGATGTGTTAGAATACAGTTGAAGATGCGTATGTGTTAATTTTTGTAATAGCAGCAAATATACAAAGTATGTTTACACATAAATCCAGGATAATGATACTGATGATTGATGAGACAGGTTTAGTTCACTGGTAAAGAAGGGCCTGATTACGAGGTTGGCGGCAACACGCTGGTGCGACCGGTGGTTTGCTGCCAACTCCGTAAAACCTAATCCGGTGACTGATTTACAAGTCCCGGCACTTCGGGAAGTCAGTGCTGGATTTTGAAACTCCCCGACTGGGGAGACGGAAGCGCTGGCACCGTTGCCAATGGTGCCGGTGCTTCAGCAAAGATTCTACCTACTGGGGCCACTGTGCCCAGCAGGGTGAGACCTGTAGTCTGGCGGTCCGGAAACAAGGGTGCCGGCACAATGCAACTCCACCTGTCTAATCCAGCATATATTTTCTATTAGGACGAAAACCAGTTGATTCCCACGGAAGCCTCCTGATGTCACATTGCATTGTGGGTTGCATTTATGCTTTTACAATCAGGTAGTGGAAAAAAACATTTTTAAGGCAGAATTACCTTTGTTTTACTCTGCACTTTTCTAGGACATGGCAAAAAGTTGAAAACTACAGGGAGGGGAACTTTTGCAGAGATGTGCAAATGATAGCGGTCCTTTCTGCTCAAAATTGAAAACCACTCTCTCTGGTGTCTCTTCCTCAAATGATTAATGTGAAGGAGATCCCGGTTATCGGCATACAGACTATTTAACCCCATTCAGTCTGGGAGGGTGCTAGTCCTGTTGTCCCAGCAATTTGATGCAGAGCTTAAGATTTCATTATCCAACAGGCCACATTGAATGTTATTCACTTATTTGTTTGGAGCTACGACTTAGATGTACCACCATGTAGCATTATCACACAGTGATTGACTCCCTGGAAATATACAAAAATGTCACCTGCAGTACTCCGACTGGCAAAAATGACGACTATGTCTTTCCTGACCCCTTTATAACACATATATATATATATGTGTCGGGGGGATATGGTATATAATACAAATATGGGGGGGCTGTGGAGGGTCTCCCCCTGCATATGTATGTGGTAAAGGGGGTTGGAAAAAAATGAAAAAAAGAAGTCAGCATTTTCGGCTGTCAAACTTCTGGGGGTCGCAGTAATAACATAGATCCACCTCCCCTAGTCACTCTGGAATTTAAGACTTAATTTCCAAGCAGGCAGTGGTGTTGCCCAATGATTGTCTGTTAGTTCACTTTGGAACTTAAACCTCAGTTTCTCAGCATGCTCTGCTATCACCCAGTCCATGTGTCTCAGTTGACTCTGGGACTTAGAAGTCTTGTTCCTAGGATGTTTTCCTTTCACACTGTTATTTGTCTATAGGTATTCTCTGGGAATTAGCGATCAGTTTCCCAGCATGCAGTTAAATCACAAAGGGAATGCCTCTCAGTTCCTCAGTTTGCTTCCAGACTTACAACTCAAATCCACAGAATACAGTATTTGCACACCGTGAATGCCTATCAGTCCGAGGGAACAAGGTGCAATGGGCCTTTACCTCAGATTCCTACATCTAAGTTAACTTCTCCTCTGTAAATGCTCCTCTATGTGGCGACTTCTCTTGCTACCCTTCACCTGGGATAAAGCGTTCATCCACAGGCTCTCCTAGCTGGCCCCAGGTGTCTCATCAGCAGGTGCTTCTATCCTTAATGCCACAGGTATGCATTAATATCTGTAGATCTGAATTTGCCTAGTGCTCTTCCACTCTGTCCCACCCTGATCCACCCAGAAGTGATGTGCTTCTGGTCCTCCTCATTGTTTAGCAGGCTTGGTGTCTGAAATCGAACAGAGTCTCTGGCGCTGGCCTTGCTTCTCGCACCACTTGACCATCACACAACAGGAAAGGGTTTTAAATACTTCCCCACTGTTAGTTGACAGTGCTCCACCTGCCACACTGAGACCAGCTTGTTCACTGAAGGTTGAAGATTATGTCACTGCAGGATTTTTTTATTGACCGCGATGCCCCAGATTGCATCACCTGAAAGCATGCAGAGAGTACCATGCTCATTAAAAAGCAGATGGAGATTCATCACATTTATTTATTTGAATTTATGACGAAACTCTAGTGATGTCTATGAAATGAGAAAAATAAAACATGTGTTGGACTCAAAACCTGCCTGGTTTGAAAAGGCAACATCAAATCATGTTTGCATAGGAACCGGAGATAAGAGTACCGCATACCACCCCTAACAAAAAATACTTGACACAAGATGAGGCATACAAGGTGTCAGTAGTAAACATAGCTCCAAGAGTCACTGTTTGGCTGGATGTATAGTAGACGACCAGTGACAAAAAGATATAGAGCATATTGCTTGCATAAAGTGACTCATGGAGGATTAATTTTTGCAGGCAAAGTAGCAGCAATCGTTATCTAGCTGAGGACCATGAAGCATGAGTTAATGCGCATATGTTGCCATCTGGCTCTTGCAACTACATTAGTTTAAAAGCATCATTATTTATCCCTTCAGTGGTGTTCAGATTTGTTTCCCTGTACTCATAGTTTTTTTCTTGGAAAAGATCTGAAACACTGCATTGCATATATCATTGCTGCAGTTTGGCAGATTGATACGAACATGTGGATATCTCTTTGCTTGAGAATGGAAGAGCCTTTCAGAATAGTTAGCTGGAGACCCATTCTCGACCTAAGACGGCTAAACCAATACATAATGTCCCAGAAGTTCAGGATGGTTATGCTGCAGCACGTGCTCGGCAAGCTGGAGGAGGGGGACTTTCTGTCATTGTTGGATCTGGAGGCGTGTACTTCCACGTCCCCATACACAAAGGACACTGCAAGTTTCTCTGCTTCGTCGTTAAGGGGAACCATTATCAGTAAAAAGCCCTTCCGTTTGGGCTGAAGTCAGTGCCCAGAGTCCTCACTAAATGCTTGGTGCTGGTGGTGGCCCATCTGCGACAGCAAGGGATCCACGTTTACCCCTACCTGGATGACTGGCTCATCCGGACCAAGTCAAGGGACACCGCCGTCGAACACACAGAGCGGACAATCCCTCTGCTGACTGATCTGGGGTGCTCGGTGAACTGTGCAAAATCCTGCTTAATTCCATCGCAGGAACCTGCGATCACACAAAAAGTGAAAACACACACAGCAAAACACATGTAAGAGTGGGAAAAAGGCTCACACTCTTACCAGGTGAAAAAAAGTAAACCCTAGAAATCCAGCAAAGCTGCAGAGGGACTCAGTAGGTAAGGGAAATTAACCATTTATGAGAATTCTCCCTAACAGTCCTCCCAAAGCAGTTTGTGGGAGACCGTGCTGATGTCATCTTCAGTGATTAGTCTATAGTTGAATACTCAACCTCTTGATTCAATATCTCTATGTGAGCAGCACTAAAATTCAACATTCGATTCTCAAATCATGATTTATCCGAATATTCATGTAAGGAAAAACATACATATAACATTTGTAGAAATAAGTATTCGCCACACCTGATATAATCAACAGTCAAATTGGCACTTAACATTTTCAAAAATCTTTATTATGAACAGATTGGTCTAAGAGCACGTGCATAGTATGAAATTTGAGAGCTGGTTGGTTCATATAGACACAGATCACAAATCATGCACTTTAAACTAATTTAAAAAAAACTAAGTGGTCTTGTAAGATGGTCTCATGTATTAGGCAGCATGGCCTTAGGGGGCTGGCCCCTTTCTTGCTTTGAAGCTAAGCAGGGTTTGTCTCAGTTACTGCAGGGATGGGAGACTAAAAATACCAGAATGCAATTCAGCAAAAGGCAAAAAATGTTATGCAAGTACAAATGTTTAAAGGACTGACAATAGCACAGTTTAAAAACATATTAAAAATGTGATGCCCATTTGTGCAAATTGGTTAATTAAAATCTTATACACTATAATGTATACAGATACAAATGAATATTACAAAATTACAGAAATTAAGACATTACAATGAAAAATCAGCCCTCACAAATCATATCTACTAAAAGGGGGGGAGGCCATCCCAACAAGTACACATTCCATAGTCATATAATTATATATGTGCTATCCAACATCTTGGACCACTTAGAAAAATATGGCCTAAGGGGGCTGGATCCTTCCTCGCTTCATAACTTCAAAGCAGGATCGATCTCAGGGTTACTGCATGGATGGGCAACTGTCCACAGTCCTGAATACCAAGTGTCTTCTTAGTTTTAAATAGCTCATAACACACGGCATCCACATTATTCTTTTTTAAACCATGCTACTGTCATACCTTGAAAGTTTTGCACTCAGAGACATTTTTTTTACCTTTTGCTAAATTGCATTCTGATAGTTGCAGTCTCACAGTCAAGATGGGGGAAATAATGCCACAACTGTACACTATATTGTTGAAAGCCAGACATTGGGGTGAGGAGGGAAAATGAGAGGGCAAGCAAGTCATGAGTATTTGCCCATGATGTGGCAAGATAGTTTGCTATTCTGGACTCTGGTTCAGTTACTTTCCCCTGATTGTGGCTGCTTTTCAGGGCACCATTAAAAGGCACATGTTGGTGGACAACGCACATTTTCTTCCGAGGGCGGACACAACCTCTTGGGACTGTTTGAGGTTGGCAAGCTTGCTCAAGTATTTTGCTACCATGTTCCCAGTGCAGACGCTTACTCACAAGAACACAAGGACAAGCACTTGTTTCGTATTGGGTTTTAGTTTTTCACTGAATATTTCATGACAGATTGCTGGGATTAAACAGTGAGAACCTTATATACTTTGCCAGCATATTTATTGGAACATTTCCTCTCTCAGGTTATTTTTCTGGTGTTCATAAATTCTTTTAAATCCAACGCTATGTTGTCTTGCACAGTTTCGTCTAAGGAATAGGTCTACTTAACCAGATTTGTATATTTCACTTCAAGATATATGTTCACTTACTGTGCATATATTCATGGGTGCCAGCTTTTGATTTTCGCTATGGGGGCAAAAGTAACTTGGCATATGTTATTTTTGCAGCTGGTAATTTTTTCCCCTTTTACGTGGTGCTTAAATGCAGTTAGTTGGGGTTGTGCGATGTATGACGACAGTCACCAAGAGACAGGCCATAAAACAAGGCTACAGTGCCATCGGGGTGAACAATCACTGGTGAACCGGATCTCTCATCCATGAAATAACCATGACCAATGGTGTTTAGCTTCAAAGTGAGGAAAAGGCCAGCCCCCTCAGGCCATGGTACCTAATAAGTAAAGCAATGTTACAAGACCACTTAGAGCCACATGGCCTGAGAAGGCCGGCATCTTTGCCATTTTGAAGCTAAGCAGTACTGTGTGCATATTCATGGGTGCCAGCTTTTGATTTTCGCTATGGGTGCAGAAGATACCATGGCATATGTTATTCTTGCAGCCGGTCATTTTTTTCATGTTTCTGTGCTGCTTAAATGTGGTTAGTTCTGGTTGTGTGATGTATCACAACAGTCACCAAGAGACCAGCCATAAAACAAGGGGCTTCAACCACGGACAAGGACATTTCAGCATTGCCAGTTAGGCGCACGCTGTTATGGCGTGACCGTTTCACCACAGGTCACATTTGAGTGCACCCAGTTAGATGCAGCTAGTGGGGCGCAGGGACCTCTCGGTGCAAGGATGTTTTGGCATGATAGGTCGCAATTAGCACAGCCTGAACCTGCAGGCACTATGCATTTTGAACGTCTCGGCACAAGGATGTTTTGGCATGAGAGATCGAATTGGTGTGAACCTGTAGGCACTTTTCATTTTGTAATATGGATTAAACATGAAAAACATGTCTTTACTGCAACATAATAAAACCGGATGGGACATGTATTACACCGTTACTGCAGAATTGAACATGTATTAAACATGAAACACATTTATTTACTGCAACCGTATAAAACAAAATGGAACATGTATTACACCGTCTCTGGGTAACATTTGTGCTGAACGCTGCCTACGGGAACCCATGCCTGCAGGACTATGAGATGCAGCACTTAATCATTATGCTGAAATTATATTTTTGTTTGGATTCTCAAAAGTTTTCTACTTAGCCTTTTACAATTGGACATATTAAATTCTAGGCTAAGTATGACATTTATGTACGAGAAGCACTAAGCCATTGTGGGGTAGTGGTTGAATGCTGGTCCTTGAACTCTGGCAGACTAGGGTTCAAGACCTTTGTTTTAAACACATTTAAAACTGCATATTATGATACACACTCTGTATTCTGGACTATGTAGTCTTAACAGGCATGGCTTTCATCCATGTGGCCTCCTGCATGGAAACGTTCACCCAATCACTGCATGATTTTAAGAAGGTCTTTTGAGCTGCACTACCAATGTGTTAAAAATAGTTGTGTCTTCCATTGCACATGAGCCAGCGCAAACAAGACTTTCTATGCAGCTCAAGGGAGGGGCTTGCCACATGGTCCCATTTTTTCCTTAATATATTGCGCTACTTTTAGACTTTGAAAATGGTGGGGGCAAGTGGACACCACCCCACTCCATCCCTTATTCTCACTTTTCCCAGCTGATAAAAACATATTTTAAATTGTTTCCTCCTCCTCTGATTCTACAATACGTACCTCCTCCTTCAACAACTTACAGATCCCCTATGGCCATGCAACCCAAACAAATAGAGGTGCAGGAGAAATCATGAATATAGCCGAGTTACAGGTCTTGTATATATTTGTTATATGCCACACATCCATTGTTAATTGGAAGATGATCATTCAGATTTCCTTTTTACTTTGCATCTTGGGACTTGTAGTACAGGACACTTGATGGACAAAACAAAACTACAAGTCACAAAATGCACAAAATAAACAAGAACTGGATGGGCTTCTTCCGAATTACATGGAGACATGCACATACACCACACACACACACAATGACACTGAAAACTAGCACTCGATGTGTCACAATGCTCACATACACACACGGTGCACACGCGTGCACACACAGTAACACTCACCTTCACGGAGCAAATGCACACTGCACACACAATCCCTCACCCACACCTTCACACCATGTACACACACACACACACTCACATCAAACACACACACATTGTAGGCTCACCTGCTCAGTTGACAAGCACACCCTCACACCACTTATTCCCCCTTACACTGCACATATATTCAAAAAGAAGACTACACTGTCTCTGTTATAAAAAAAATTAATTGAAAAAAATCACATTCATGCTGAACGCTGCCATCCGAGAAGCCTGGCCTGCAGGAGTTTGAGACGCAGCACTTAAACATTATGCTGCAATGTTGTTATTGTTTGGATTCTCACATGTTTTACTCCTACCCTTTTATCATTGAACATTTTTAATTATAGGCTAAGTTTGAAATGTATACCTTGTGAAACACCAAGCCATTGTGGCCTAGTGATTAAATGCTGGGCTTTGAACTCTAGCACAACAGGGTTCGAGGCTCTATGTTTTTTTTTATTTAACAAGTTTAATTTAATTAAAAGAAAAGCAACTCAACTGGGAGGTAGCAAGATTTGCTTCAGTGCAGTCCTATGATCTTATTTGGCAGGAGGCCGTTTGGACGTGGCTGCAATGTCAGCCACGTAGAAACATCCGTTGTGCCAAAATAATGGCGCCGGAATGGCTATTGTGCCAAAAAGGGCAAGCCAAAATGGGCACCGCAGCGGAATGGGCGTGCCAAATTGGCCCACGCAAAAATCACATTGCTGAAAAGGGGTGGTGAACTTGGAGCCAGTGGTCGAAGTGGGCGGGAGCGGTCGGGAGCGGTGCTCCTATACTTATTTTAATTAGGTTTTACCATTCCTATACTTTTATTTTAAAGAGAAACCGTTCCGGAATGGTTTCATTTTAAGATAAAAGTGTAGGAAGAAGTTGAAACTTGCACTTTCAGTGCACTGCACAGGACGTTTCCTTAAAGAGCAGGCACATGTTTTTTTTTATTGTGCATGGTAGGGGGCGTGGCGATGGGGTCTGTGGGGAGTGGTGCAGGCCAGTAGGGAACATAGTTCCACTACTTCTTTTCGTACACTTCGACCACTGCTTGGAGCACACTGCTTTACCAAAGTGTGTGGTCTATGGCAAATCATTTTATCTCACTGTGCATTGCCTAAAATTATTGTGAGTTCTCAAAGCGTGCAATCAGAAGGCCATGGCAAGTGGTCTGGTAGCGTTTAAAAAATCTATGGAATAACAAAAAGCTTGAAATTCAAGGGAAAAACTTTAGTTGCAGGGACGTTAACTTGAGAACTTAACGCAACAAAACCCCTGAAATTCAGCTAAAGCCACCTTAACTTTACGCCCCCCTGTTGGGCAGCCTATAACCACAGTGATGACATCACTGATCACATCACTAAATACATGTTGGATGAGAACCCTGATGACATTACAAATCACATCACTGATTGCATCACTGGTAACAGCAGTAATTATATTGTATATAACTGATTACATCAATAATGGAATTACATATAACATCATTTATAGGTTTGCTTATAAAAACTTTGATTACCTTAATAAAAATTTAGGCTGTAGACTTGGCCATGACAAAGGCTGGGGTCACTGGCCAGCTCCAAAGGCCATAGCTAGTGGTCGGTTAGTGTTAAAAAATACCAATGTGCATTGTTAAAAGCCATGCCTAGTAGCCCATCCCTGTTTTAAAATATACATTGGTCAACGTTGAAACCTGTAGTCAGTGGCCACGGCTTAAGGCCATAGCTAGTGCCCATTAAAATGTTAGAATATACTGTCAGCACACCCAAAGGCTGGGCCACTGGCTAGTATTTTATTGAAGACTGTGGCTAGTGGCTGGTTAGTGTATATAACATACAATGGGCATGGCCGAAGGCCATAGATAGGGTCTGGTTAGTGTTGTATAATACACAATGGGCACGTCCAAAGTACATCGCTTATTGCATTTTATTATTTATAAAATAAACAGTGGACATATCCAAAAGATGTACAAACTGCTTATGGGCAAATTCAATGGCTAATGGCCCATTTATATGTTGGAATATATAGTGGGCGCAGCCAAAGATTGTGGCCACTGGCCAGTATTGTGCTAAAGTCCATGGCTAGTGCCTGATCAGTGTATATAATATACAGTTGGCACGGTTGAAAACTGAATCCACTGGTGAAGGCCACCATCTATGCTTGGTAGCCTGTTATTGTTTTAAAATATTCTGTGCACATGGGTGAAGGTTGTGACCACTGTCCATAACTGAATGCCATGACTAGTACCCATTAATGTGTTAAAACATATTTGGCCATACACACTGAACATGGCTGAAGGCCATGTTTAATGGCAGTTACTGGTGTAATGTAATTAGTGATGTCATTAGTGATGTGATCTTGCAATTCAGCACTTAGGCAAAGCAGCTGAACTGGTGATGAATTCCAGGACACATGAAGCCAATCCATTATTGTCATACCAGGAGGCACCACAGAGCTGTTTTGATTGTAGCCAGCTAGTTTGCTGTGCATTCCAATTTTTTAACATGGAGGGCAATGGTAAATCAAAATTATGTGTAGGTCAGACAGGCTACATAATTACTTACCAAAGTTCCAGCTCCAGTACAAAGATGCTTTCATCCATGTCCACTAACCTCAAGAGTCAGGATTGCTGACTGGCAGCACTGCTTCTTCTCTTTCCAGAGATTCTTTTCTGTCACACACTTTCCTCATTCCACCGGTTGTGGTACAATCGGTAAAGATTTGGTTAGAAACCCACTGGGGCTTCACAGAGGGCCAAAACGAGTTCTGAAGATCCTGTGTTCAACTTGTGACATACTTTATTGACACTGCCATGGTAGTGTTGGTCAGCAAGGCACTGACTCCACCCGAGCCAGTATGAGAGACAGGATGGTGGTGGAGTCAAGGGCAATCTGTGCCTTGGGGAATTACAATTGTAACACCCCAGCTTCTATTTAGGTGGACTTTAAGAGCCTTTGCTGAACTGAGCCTGGGTGGCTCAATAGGGCATTAGCCCTTGCATATGATATATGTGTACAAGCAGCCAGTGCCAGATAGGAGACTTGATAGGGGTGATCCTGATGCGAGGGGGATATGACCCATAATGTCCCAATGGGCTAGCTTCCCCTGGATTAATCAAAGAGTACAGGACCCCGTGCTGATTGAAGAAACCTGATTAGTGAGTGTGCAGCAGTAAAGGGGGACCACCAGGAAGAGAAAGTGCTCACCTGCAATGGATCAAAGATTGGCTCGCCCAGTGTTCAGTATGGTATGTGAATTAAATGCTGTGATTGAGCTTGTATAGTTCAATGTCTAAACCAATAACACTGCAGCAGTGAAAACAGGGCTGGACTTGGTTGCTCTGGGCCAATGGAACAGGGCAGAGTGTGGTGCACAAGCCTACACTGTGACATTGATTTAGAAGGTGATGTGAGGACCTGAATGGATACCAGAAGCAATAGGATTATTAATTAATCAGAAATGTGTGCCATTCAATGCGCTCATAAATCCCATCCTAATGAAAGCCTAGACTGAGTATCCAGTTTTGATGAAGTAGGTGATCCATGGGCAGTAATCTTGAAGAATGGAATGAATTATGGTTCAAGTCAGTTATGATCTGTGTAGTATTTTTATATGGCATGATGGACCAAGAGTGGTTGGCTATTTTTTCCTTCTAATCTTAGAAAAGTGTTCATTGATGCATACGGTCACTAAGCAGACGGTCATGCCAATATTCTTCATGTTACATTGACAATTAAATCAGTATGATATGATATGGCATTTATAACGCGCCTATACACAAGTGTTTCAAGGCGCGACGAGGGAAGGGGCAACAGAGGGAGGATATCAAACAACAATCTTACTAGGCTTAGTGACACTGAGATCGTGCAAGTGCAGGGCAGAGGGGACGGGAGAAGTGCTGGGCGGGGAGGATGGGCAAGTGCCAGACACGGGATCACAAACAAGTAGTGCAGCCAACAGGTGGCAAGTGCAGACAATAGGAGTCAACAAGTGCAGGTAAGGGGACTGTAGGATTGCAGATACAGACCACAAGTGCAGGGGATGCCAGAAGGCAGTGCAGGAGTGCAACTGGGCGGGCTGGGACCTGGGCCCGAATTCAGAGGGTAGCCAGGTGACCAGTGCAGTATCAGAAGAGATCAGCAGGGAAGAGGAAGAGAGAAGGCAGAAGCAAAGAATCAGGTCTTGAGGTGCTTCCGGAACCAGAGATGGTTCTGCTCAAGTTTCAGAGAGGCAGGGAGGCAGTTCCAGAGGAAGGCACCAGCCGGAGAAAGATATCTGCCTCCAACTTGTTGCTTGGAAAAGTGAATGACCCTCAAGGAGTTGGAGGTGAAGGAGTGAAGAGCTCGAATTGGAAGATATTTCTGAAGAGAGAGTTGGAGGTATTATGGTCCCACACCCCAGACAGCCTTGTGGACAATGCAGAGGGTCTTGAACTTGATCCTTGCTGCCACTGCGAGCCAATGGAGAGATTTCAGGGCTGGATATATACGATCCCTTGGCTTGAGGCCAAGGACATGTCTTGCAGTCCTGTTCTGGATGAGTCATAGAGGTTGGAGAGTAGAGGCAGGCAGATTTAGAAAGAGACTGTTGCAGTAGTCCAGCCTAGAGAGAACCAGAGCTCTAGAGACAGTGAGCTTCTGGGGGAAGGTGAGGAATGTAAGATATCTCTGAGGAGGTGCAGTTGGTAGTTTGACTTCTTAGAGACGTCAGAGATGTGAGGAGAGAAGGAGAGTGTGGAGTCGAAGATGACCCTGAGGTTCTTAGTGTCACAGGTGGGAGTAGGAAGAGGGCCCAGAGTGGGTGGCCAAAGAGTGACAGGAAAGGAAGGTGCAGGTGTGCCGATGAGGAGGATCTCTGCCTTACTGGCATTAAGGCAGAGATCATTAGCAGAACACCACTCCTAGATTGCAGACAGGCAATCCAGGATGAGAGAGGGAGAGGAGGCCGCTGAGGGGAGAATGAAAGCGAGCTGAGTATCATCCGCATAGCACTTAAATTTGGAGCAGAGAGCAACAATGCAGTGGTCGATAGGTGCCAGGTATTGGTTGAACAGCTAGAGAGAAAGGTTAGACACCTGGGGAACACCACAGGTAGAGAGTGAGATAGAGGAGATGAAGGACCCAAGTTGGACCTGGGAGGGTCAATCAGAAAGGAAAGAGGTCAGCCAGGCCAGGGCCTGATCAGTGATACCCAGGTTATCCCAGAACCGGTTGATCCAGATGGCATGGTTGACCGTGTCAAAAGCAGAGGAGAGATCGAGTAAGATGAGGACAGAGGGGGGTTTGGAATCAAAGTTAGAGAGCAGGTCTTCACGGATGTTCAGCAGAGCAGTTTCCATGCTTCTGGCTGCTCTGACACCAGACTGATGGTGGTGGAGACAACCAACAGATTAATTGTGAAGATTAAGCTGGGAGATGGCCAGCTTTTCCAAGAATTTGCCCAGGAAAGGAGAAATGGAGTCTGGGGGATAGTTAGTCAGACAGGAGGGATCGGCTGAGGGTTTCTTAAGAAGAGGGTGCACAAGTGACTTCTTCAGGGGAGAAGGGAAGGTTCCAGTGGCGAAAGAGTGATTGCAAAAGTTGGCCAAGGCTGGAGCGTGGGTGTCAATATGGTCCTTGATGGTTTTGGATGAACGGGGAAGAACCTGTTTAGACGAGACATTCATAGATTGGACTTGTCTAGAAACTTTGTCTGGGGTGAATAGAAGAAGGGAGGAGAGGTGGCTGCAGGGAGGCAAGAGATAAAGGAAAAAGTAAAGGGAGAAGGAGGAGAGGACAAGAGGGTGGACAGGATGTCCTGGGTTATAGAGATGAAATGTGAAGCTAAGGTTGTGCAGAGTGCCTGGGAGAGGACAGCAGAGGTATAGACTGCAGCAGTATTGGCCAGCTCCTTGCAGATTTTAAAGAGTTTGGCCGAGTTGTTAGATGCCGCAGAGACACTACCCTGAATGTGAGCTCTCTTCTTAGTGAGGACAGAGAGTTAGTATTGCCTTTGGAGCAGGAGGCAGGCCAGTTTGTCAGAGGATGTACAAGATGCCAGCCATTTCCTCTCAGCCACCCTACACTTGCATTTAAGGGTGACGAGGTCTGAGTCGTACCAGGAGTTGCACTTGTCTTTATGGCTTCAAGTGGATCCTCATGACAGGGGCAAGTACATCAAGAGTGTCAGAGATAGAATAGTGGAGGTTTGAAAGGGCTGTGTCAGGATGTGAGTTAGCCAGAGGTGCAGGATGGGGAGAGAAAGTGGCGGTGAAAGCCTCAACTGACACACTCTTCAAGGGTCGGATGACCGAAAAGGTGCGTGGCAGTGTGGGTGTAGGCTCTACCTGAGCGGTAGAGAGAGAAAGGTGAGAGGAGAGGAGACAGTGGTCACTACAGGAGAGAGCGTGGCGATAGGGTTAGAGAGGGGGATGTCTGAGAAGATCAGAACATCCAGAGTGTGTCCTGCAGAGTGTGTGGGGCCCTAGGGAAGCATAGAGAGAGAAAGAGAGTCACAGAGGTTGCTTAAGAGTCCAGAGGAGGGACAGGAAGCATCCAGGTGGATGTTGAAGTCTCCAAGGAGAAGGAGTTGAGTGGTTGAGGCCAGGGGGTTGAGGAGAGGTCCACCCACTCGGAGAGGAAGGATGTTACCTGACCAGGTGGCCAGTAGATAGTGACCACAGTGAGAGAGCGGCCAGGAGAGAGAGAAAGTCTGCACACCAGACATTCAAAGGAGGAGTAGGCCTGAATAGGAATGATAGAGGCAGGGATCCACTCTGGGAAGATCAAGGCTACACCCCCACCGGAACAGTTGGATCTGGGTGCAGAGAGGATCTTGTAGCCATCAGTGAAGAGAGTGTCAAAACTCATGACAGAGCTGGCCGTGAACCATGTCTTGGTGAGACCAAAAACATCAAGGTCAAGTTCTTCCAGGAGGCGTCAGATGTCATCGGAGTGTTTAACAGCTGAGCGAGAGTGGCAATGTGGAGAAGGTTGCCACCCTTTAAAGACTTCCAGGGAGGGGTACATATCAGAGGCACTGTAGTGGACTGTGGAAGTGTAGAAGGAGCCCGAGGGAGGGCAGAAGAGGAAGGAGGAAAGGGCAAGGTAGCCAAGGAGGAGGAAGAGGGCGTCAGAGAGGTGGCAAAAGAAGGAAGCAAGGGAGCTGGACAAGGGACAGCAGGAGAAGAAACGAAGTTGATAAGGCGTGGAAAGCATCTATCAATGAGGAGGAGGTTGGCCTGAGGGCCTTGGACCAAGATGGTGCCATTTAGGTAAACATAAATGAAGACCTCAGAGGAATGGAAGGGGGCCAGTAGGGTCTCCCAGCGGGTGCCACCATTAATGGGAGAGGAATTAAAAAGTGAGAGCACAGAGAGCATATGTGGAGTCCATAGGTCTGGTGAAGGAACGACAAAGACGATGTCAGTGAGGGTCTGTCTGGAGGAAGCACTGGTATAGGTATCAGTGATCGGGACGCCTGGGTTGGAGACCAGGATCTCCTTTTTGAACGTCTTCCTACCAGACTTAGTGAGAAGGACAGGATAGTCAATAGAGAAGCAGTTAGAGAATATAGGAGAAACAGAGAACACCATAGAGGATTCACAGGTGGGGGAAGACGGGAGAGGAGAAGTGGTAGGTGACAAGGTAAGGGGGAGGGCAGACACTAAGGTAGGGCACAAGAGGAGGGGTGCAGGCAGACGAGACCGAATGAGACAAGAACATGTAAGTAAAATAAACTAACTAGACAATGGGCTCATGGGACAAGAGGAGCAGTCAAGTAGAAGTAAAAACAAACCAGTAACAGTGCATGAACCTGAAAGAAAAAGGACACAGCAAAGCAACAACCACGCAGAGCAGGGGCTAGAACAGAATGCTCAATCAGGTGAACCTAAGGAGATCATGAACAAAATCATAGAGAAGTAGGCAATACAAGTATACAGCAAAAACGAGGGAACCTGAAAGAGATGGAGACAGCAGGGAAAAACCAGCAGAGCCAGGACTAGATAAATGAACAATGATCAAAGGGATGATGAATATTGATCCAAGGGAACAAGCGGAGAAGAGTGAAAAACAAATGGAGGTAGCAGTACAAATAACAGTCGACGAAGAAAACAAATACAGGAACAGTGAAATAAGCAGAAAGGGGCCCAAAAGAGGAAACAAAGAGCAACAAAGTGTAGCAGCAGGGTCTGGTAGGGG
Source organism: Ambystoma mexicanum (assembly GCF_040938575.1). NCBI lineage: Eukaryota > Metazoa > Chordata > Amphibia > Caudata > Ambystomatidae > Ambystoma > Ambystoma mexicanum. The sequence continues at coordinate 1,176,983,094 of NC_090935.1, read as the reverse complement.
AAAAAGGGTGGGGGGGGTCCTGCAGAGGAGCAAGGATGAGCAGGTGGCATGTGGGTGCTGTGAGTCGAAGATGGAAAGGCATGAAGCACATGCAATCAAGGATTGCGAGGAACCGCGCAGGTGCGAACGTAGACAGAGAAGGCAGGGCCACAGAAGCACATGCGATCAAGGATTGCATGGGACCACGCAGGTGCGAACGTAGACAGAGAAGGCAGGGGCACAGAAGCACATGCGATCAAGGATCGTGAGGGACCACCCAGGCCGAGCACATGCAGCAAGAAAAGGTAAGGATGGAAATGGCACACATGCAATCAGGGATTGCGAGGGACCACACAGGCTAAGGGTGCGCAGGCATGAGCGTAGCCAAGGGTAGAAGGGCCGTGAAAGCACACACGAACAAAGATTGCGAGGAACCCTGCGGGTCAGGGCGCATAGCGTGAACAGGCAAGGATGGAAGCGGCGCACAGAGCTCGCAATCATGGAATGCGGGCGAACCACACAGGGAGAGGAACAGTGCGGGAGACAAGGATGGAAGGGGCGAGCGGTGAACTCAAGGAGGGTTGGAAGGGGGGGCAGCGCAGGTGGGAATCAATCTGGGAAGGGGGCACACCTGGCCAAGGGGCAAGGGCAGAGGGGAAGGTCATTGGGCTAGGGGAGACGCAGTCAGGGGAGAGGCACATTCGGAAGGGCTAAGAAGCGGAGAGCAAGGTATCTCACCACAGCTTCTTACCTGGTGGCCACAGACAGGACGATGAGTCGTCCGCAATCACTTTCTGCGCCGCAGACCCCTTTGTCGCTAAACACCTGCATCGGATTTTATAGGTTCGGAAGCGTGAACGTAGCGAACGTGCTACGTGTAGTCGGGCAGCGCATCCTGTAAACATGCGTCGTAGAACACAGCGGCCTTGTCCAGCGAGGGCTTTGCTGCAGATGGTCCGAACCACAGATTTTATCTGGCCGGAAGCGTGGACATAGCAAAAGTGCTACGTGTAGTCAGGCAGTGTCTCCTGCAAACCTGCGTCATTCAACACCGTGGCTTTGACCTGCGAGGGCTTTGCCGCAGAGGGTCCGAACCTCAGATTTTATAGGCTTTGAAGCATGGACATAGCAAACGTGCTACGTGTAGTCGGGCAGCGTCTTCTGCTAACTTGTGTCATTCAACACTGCGGCCCTGTCCTGCAAGGGCGTTAGCTAGGAGGCTTTATTGATTTTAGTGGAGCAAAAACTTTCCGATGATGACTCCAGGAAGAATGGAAAAATAATTCACCAAGGGGCAAGATTTGCATTGTACTGGCCCCTTACTGGTGAGAGGTTTTTGCTGGAGCTGATTGTACCCACTCTAGTCATGTTGGGGGTCTGTTTGCATGAGGCTTTTTCATGGGTTTAACTAGAAACACTATTCCAGTATTTCATTTTAATAATGGGCAGGAGATGACGATGACTAGGCTGCCTTATATTATATTAAAAATATGTCCTGGTAAAGTATTGATATAAAGTCTCGAGAGGATAGCTTAGGGGCAACGTTTTTGCCTTGGAAGCAAGACGACACGGAGCAACAAAGGTGTGTTCCCTGGGTCTGCACTTAGAAAGCTCTGGTGTTAAGCGCGTTATAAATGACCTATCATGCCATATCATATATGTGAGAGAATCAGTAGATGCTTTGAGGATTCTTAGGCACAATGACTTTTGGCGTCAGTTTATCACCCTATTTTGGCTACTTGTTTAACTAAACTGTACAAATATTCCCAATAGGTCAACATATTCTTTTGAGAATTGGCTTTTGGAGTGTAGTTACCTCTAACGGTGCAGATCATTTTTATTGTGAGCAGTTGAACATGAATAAGATTGCCATGCTGTTTTATTTTTGAACAGAAATGATAAAAGTAGGGATCATTGTTTATGTCGGTGCTTCCGGGTTTGTTTGTGAAGGGTTGTGTGCAGGGTCCCATCGTGTAGTTGTCTAATCAGGAAATCTAGAATGTGTCTTCCCTCTGCATGATAACGAATGTTAAATTTAACATTCCCATTAAGGGGATTCGAAAAAACTTTGAATAGGGTCAGAGTTTATGAAGTTCCTCGCCAATGTACAAAAATGTCAACAATTCATCTTTTCTAGAAAAGTACGTTTCTTTAAAATGGGTGTTCACAGTAAATGAATGTGTCTTCAAAATATGCAATTCATGTTTTGGCCAGGAGAAGGGCAGACACGAACACAATGCAGTCCTCTGGATCCGAATGAAAAAGCTACATTTGGATGTAAATAAATTATTGTTTAAAGCCACCTCAGAGGTTTGAAGATGAAACCTTTTGTAGAGCTGACAGGGTCCAGGTTAAGTTAAGAATAGGTCAGAGTTGCAACACAAAGGGCGTGGCTGACCGCCCGAGGAAATGGCTGCCTAGTTGGCAACTACACGCCCTAGCGTCAATAAATCACTGGATCGATAAAAAAAAGAAAAGAAAATATGCCAACCGTGAATGAGGCAGCGAGTATCCAGGATGCCAGCGCCATAATTACTTCAGGCTTCTCCAGTGGCGAAGAGGTGACCACCCGTCCTGGGTGAGGGGGCAGTTAGGCCGCAGCTGAGCATCAGGCCTCAACTAACCTGTGACTCTCCGGGTGGTTGTGGCTTGTGCAGTCAAGTTGCAGGAGGAAGCACCCAGGGCTACTGACCCTCGGTGTATAACTGCACAACTGACAGAAGAAGGAGAAGGAGGGAGAGACTCCATGGGATGCTGATGCAGGGTCCATAGTGGCGAGCGTGGGTAGAACTGGGGAGAACGAGGAGGCGGACAGCACCTGGCAGATCGAGGCCAGCAAGAAAACTTTGTACTTCATCCCCAATAATTATTCCCCACTCACTCCATTAGTGGAAATTATTTAAAAAAAAAGAAAATACTAGACCCGTCACAAGTGCAGTATCTCACAGGTGGCCACAATGGAAGGCACAGAATCTGAGCAGAATGCATAGGAATAGCCTCATCTTTAAGTCTGATACTGCCCACACCCAAAGACTCCGCAAATACTTCATGAAGACCGTACAAAAAAAGCAGAAAAGCCCTTCTGAAACAAATAAACATGGCGGCACGGAAGTAACTATTTCAAAATAAAAAGAAAGGGGAGAACAATGGTGGGCTATCACAACAGGTAGGTTCTCCCACGCCGGATTTGCCCCCCATAGAATGACAACATAACATCATGACAATCCTGGGAGACCTTGCTGAAACTAAGCAGTCCACTAATGATGTAGAACAAATACAAATGCAGAATGAAAGAAAAGGTCTGAGGGAGGAAATGAAAAATCACAGTGGCAAGATCACAGTTATAGAAGAACGCATCGCATCTATGGAAGCTAAAATGGAAGGCATAGAGCACCTTCAAGTATGGGGCAGAAGACAGAAGCAGAAGGGACCACATCCATATCGTTGGACTTCCGGAGATGTCAGAAGGGGCAAATGCAGTCAAAATCATGGAGGACAGGACCGGATCCCATCACTACTACTTTTGAAACTAGAACCAGGCCTAGAAATCCAAAGGGCTCACTGAATAAAACCCAAAGAACCATTTATTCATAGTATGTTCTCAAATGGTCTTTTTTAGGTAAACAGTGTTGTGGCAACATGGTTTTATTAGCAAGAAAAGGGCCCTCACCTCGGCAGTTGACAACATGGCGTCTTCACAACACCTGTCATGGAATAATGACGTTCCGCGTATGCATATGACACCACGCTTACGCCCGACAATATTAAGATTAGCTAGTAGGCAGCCGCGATCCAAACAGGCAGCGTAATGCCACTTGGCATTGTGATCCGTACTAGGGCTGTACCGAATAGCATATTTAGTATTCGGCTGAATACCGAATAGTTTGTCAACTATTGAGCCCAATAGTTGTTTTTTAGGCAAACATATTCTAGGGCATAAAAAACAATGTCGGGCCACCGGCTTTGCACTTGTGGCCCGACCAGCATAAGCAAAATTATTGTGGTGAGACCGCGCGGGTGCAGGGCACCCCCGAGGCCTCACCGTGATGAGGAGGCATGGGGGGCACATTTCAAAGTGAGGCCGCCGGGGCGGCAAAGTGCCCCGGCGGCCTCATGAGTCTGGGGGGGCCCCTCCTGCAGGAGCGGCCCCCCAACGCAAAACAATGTCGGGCCACCGGCTTTGCACCGGTGGCCCGACGAACAACAATATTATTGCAGTGTGGCCGCGGGGGTTCCCTGTGGCCTGCGGCCTCACCGTACTGAAGGGGCGGGGGGGCACATTTCAAATCGAGGCCGCCGGGGTGGGCAAAGTGCCCCGGCCGCCTCATGAGTCTGGGGGGGCCGCTGCTGCAGGAGCGGCCCCCGAATGCAAAACAATATCGGGCCACCGGCTTTGCACCTGTGGCCCGACCAGCATAAAGAAAATTATTGCAGTGAGACTGAGGGGGTGCAGTGCACCCCTGTGGCCTCACCGTGATGAGGGGTATTGGGGGGCACATTTGAAATTGAGGCCGCCGGGGTCGGCAAAGTGCCCCGGCGGCCTCATGACTCTGGGGAGGCCCCTCCTGCAGGAGCGGTACCCCAATGCAAAACAATGTTGGGCTACCGGCTTTGCACCGGTGGCCCGACCAGCATAAAGAAAATGATTGCAGTGAGACCGCGGGGATGCAGGGCAACCCCGCAGCCTCATCGTGATGAGGGGGCATGGGGGGGCACATTTCATGTGTGGGGGGGTCGGCAAAGTGCCCCGCCGGCCTCATGAGCATGGGGGGGCCGCTCCTGCAGGAGCGGCCCCCCAATGCAAAACAATAGCGAGCCACCGGCTTTGCACCGGTGGCCCGACCAGCATAAAGAAAATTATTGCAGTGAGACTGCGTGGGTGCAGAGCACCCCCGCGGCCTCACTGTGATAAGGGTGAGTTGGGGGGGCACATTTGAAATCGAGGCCGCCGGGGTCAGCAAAGTGCCCCAGCAGCCTCATGACTCTGGGGAGGCCCCTCCTGCAGGAGCGGTACCCCAATGCAAAACAATGTCGGGCTACCGGCTTTGCACCGGTGGCCCGACCATCATAAAGAAAATGATTGCAGTGAGACCGTGGGGGTGCAGGGCACCTCCGCGCCCTCACCGTGATGAGGAGGTATGGGGGGGTACATTTGAAATCGAGGCCGCTGGGGTCGGCAAAGTGCCCCGGCGGCCTCATGAGTCTGGGGGGGGCGCTCGTGCAGGAGCGGCCCCCCAATGCAAAACAATGTCGGGCCACTGGCTTTGCACCGGTGGCTCGACGAACAACAATATTATTGCGATGAGGCCGCGGGGGTTGTCATGATGCCTACCCCCGGAGCACCAGGCCAGGCCCAGCACCCCCGGGAGCAGGCATCATGCCCCCGGGTAAAAGCCCAGCGGCCCCTTATAGGGGCTCTTTGGACTCTGTCCTGGCGCCTTTGGCGCCAGGCTCATGTTGGACATCAGTCCTGTCGCCATAGGTGCCAGGCCCATAAAGGAAAGTGTTTGGTGCACTTACCTGATGCAGACCATGCTGCATACTCACCTGATGCAGACCATGCAGCATGAAGACCCAAGCCAAATGAGGCTTAGGAGGGACTATTTTACTGAAGGGACTATTTTGTTACTTGGGTGTGGCTGTGGAAGAATACTTACCTAGGACTTCTTCCAAGGCTATTTAAGCCACGCCCGGACAGCCACACGTGCTTCGCGTTGTTCTGCATCCCAGCAGCTGAACGCTCACCGTGTCTGCTCCTGCACCTGGACTCCAGCCACGCCTGCCTCGAACCTGGAACACCTGTAAGGAAAGAAGAGAAGAGAAAGGTGAAAACCAAGAACTTATTCAAACTTCTTACCTGCATCCGGAATCTTCACGCCAGCATTCTTGAAGAAAGACTTCCATTTAAAAGCATTGCGTTGCTCGCTGCACCGCCGTGCTTCACTCACCTGTCTTCGAGACATCTCCCGGCTCCATCGCGGCTGTCAGCACCGGTCGCCACATCTCTGCACCTAGGGGAGAGAAGAAGAGACAAAAGGTGAGCAGAGGGAACACAGGAGGAAAGCCGAATTTTCAGCCATAATACTTACCGGCTTTTCTTGGTGAACCATTCCACATTTCGGGTTGGCGCCGCTTCGTTGGCAGGTACCGCACCCCGGCCCCTATGGGGAAAGGACAAAAGACATTACTGGGGAATTATAAAGACATTTAGAGGGGTCGCCCTCATCACTAACTCACCTGATTTTACCATCGGCAATTTAACCCCTCAACGCATCGCCTTCGTTCTGCACCTGAAATAAAGGACAGATCACAGGTTAGGAAGACAACATGAAAAGAGGCTCACACTTGAACTTTTGAATCTTCATACTTACGGCGTATCGCTCAGAAAAGTCAAGTGGATTTTGCCAGCGCCATTCTGAAAACCAGTGAAGTAACTGGACGAACGCGCGCCCCTGCACCAGAAGCAGGATGGAGAGTTCATCCTTCCAAACCATAAGGTGAGCTTAAACTGGGGGTTTTGGAGGAAGTCAGAGAAGAACGAAGGGGGAAAGGGGGGAGCAAGCACACTATCCTGCAGACAGTTAATCCCCTTTCTCATCTGCAGAAGGATATTCCTACGGGCCATACAAGCAAGATTTGGGGGTCCTGTTCAATCGGTGGTCCGAGTTCTGCGCATCACGCTTGAAGAGGCCACAGCAACCCAGACTAGACCAGCGCCTCCGTGGGAGCCAGGTGAGCGTTACAGGGGTTCCCTGTGGCCCCGCGGCCTCACCATGATGAAGGGGCATGGGGGCACATTTGAAATCAAGGCTGCCGGGGTCAGCAAAGTGCCCCGGCTGCCTCATGACTCTGGTGGGGGCGCTCCTGCAGGAGCGGTACCCCAATGCAAAACAATGTCGGACCACCGGCTTTGCACCGGTGGCCCGACCAGCATAAAGAAAATTATTGCGGTGAGACCGTGGGGGTGCAGGGCACCCCCGCGGCCTCACCGTGATGAGGGCGAATGGGGGGGCACATTTGAAATCAAGGCTGCTGAGGTCAGCAAAGTGCCCCAGCAGCCTCATGACTCTGGGGGGGCCGCTCCTGCAGGAGGGGCCCCCCAATGCAAAACAATGTCAAGCCACCGGCTTTGCACCGGTGGCCCGATGAACAACAATATGGGGAGGTATGGGGGGGTCATGGTCACTTATCTGTTGATCTCTTCGGGTCCGGGTGCTGGCATCTGCTGGAGCCCGTCCGTTGGCATAGGAAGCAAGGGAAGGGAAGAACTACTTGTTCTTCTTGCTGACAGATTGTTTATCCATCAGCTGTGATTTTGGATACCGAGGCTTGAGCCTCATTACTCCATCTTCTCGGGTTGAGTATGTAGTTGTGGGTTTGTATTCTTCTTGGTCTGTGTGGTCTTGTCACAGTAGGGCTGGTTTCACAGGGTCTTCGCAGTGATGGGCCGCGGGTAGCGGTCAAAGGGGTTTGCAGTGGTGGCAGTGAGTCTTCTGATCAGAGGGTTCGGGTTCTGGTCCAGTCGTTGGCAGAAGTTCTTACTCAGCTTCGCTAGATGTTCGTCCAACATCTCGATGTCCAGGTCTCTGTGAAGGTCTGCTATACTTATGAAGATTGGAGCTCCAGGCGATATCCGCAGGGCCTTGTTCTGGACTATCTGAAGACTCTTCCGGTGTCGCTCATGGCAGGTCATCCATGCTGGGGAGGCATACGTCAGGGTTGGTCTGATGATCACCTTGTAGACGTTGATCTTTGTCGGGAGGGGCATGGACTTGGTCTTCAGGAGTGGGTACAGAGCTGCCATCTTTCCTGTTGCCTTCTGCTGAGTGTTCTTGATGTGGCTTTCCCAGTTGAGTTTGCTGTCCAGGGTCACACCGAGGTAGCGACTGCTGATGTGTGGGTGCTCCTTGATCTTCTTTCTGGTGAACAGTGTTGCGGTTGTCTTGCTGGTGTTGAGTTCTATCCGCCAGTCGCTGTACCACGTTGCAATGGTATCCAATGAAGCTTGCAGGTTCTTCGCCACTTCCTTTTCGCTGAATGACTGGGAAGAACTGTTCCCTTCCCTCTCTTCCTATTTCAACAAGTTAGGCTGGTTCCTCTGTGGTCAGGCTGCAGAAGCCAATAGGCAAACAGCTTGTTTGGCTTCTGCAGCCTGAACACTGTAAAACTTTCTATGATTGGCTGTCATCTCCCAAACAGGGAGAGGGCAGCTAATCATAGAAAGTGGACTTCGGCTTCGAGTCCCTACACAGAAACTATTCTGCCTAAGCCGGATAGCTGTATTTCAGCCGAAATTCGGCAGAATAGGGACTCGAAGCCGAAGTTCGGTACAGCCCTAATCCGTACTGACAGAGGGACGCATTAATAGAAGCTTAGGTAGGTGTGCTCTCGCAATATGCTTGATAGGTTTTCTTTAGATGCGTCTAGTTTCGGCACTGCAGCCTCGCTGTATTTCCTCTCCTTGCCCTTTGTGTTCTGCCATTGCCTAGCAACGCCAGTTCCCGGGGACCAAACTCTCAAGGTCCTCGTGCGTGATTAATGGAGGGCAAGCCATCCACACATTAGTTACCAGAATACATTATTTGCACGAGGAATAAAAATGCACTGGCAACTTACTTAACTAAAGCCACACTCTGCACCAACATATAATTTGAATGGTTTTTTAAAGCCACATCTGCATTAAATGAACGTCAGATCCGGTTACACACGAGATAGCTCTTTCTTTGTAATGCACTTCTGCAGCACAATACTTTTCTCTGATGGGGGCAAAAATTACAGTACATTTTAGGCCTCATACCTTTTTAAGACCTTTTTCATACCTATTCAGGTTTTTGGGGATTTGACCCTATATACGGCTCTTAAGCAACTCACACTGACCGCGTTCAACAGTTTGCACATGAGGTGAGTGCTGAGTCCAGGGTGTTTTTTTGATGCCCTTAACTTACGGCCCAGCTGACTTAGTGTTGAATATTCTAATCTATTAATACCTTTATATCCATACGTTATTTACCATTATCATGTGTTTTTCTATTTTAATCCCATATAATCCCTTCCTTTGTCCATCTCGTCTCCAATCCTCTCATTTCCAATTATAACCTGTTCATGATATAATTGAATGTGGTATGTATACATTTGTTTTTATTTCTCACTTTTTCTAATAACGTGATTTATGTTGCACAATTTTTATTAATTTATAATTACACACGTGTCATTTTATGTATTTTGGATGCACGTTGGAATGGCAATGTAATCATTTTTTCTGTTGCTACAACGTGCTAACAATATCTAGTGCCCTGTTTTGAAAAAGCCCTTGTTAGGGTCGAAACACGTGTCGCACTTAGGGCACATGGACAAATAAAAGCAACTCTCTGTACATACAACGTGAGTTGTTGGTGTTCATAACAGATCTCAGGCAATTAGCCGCATCACTTTTGCGACGTCACCAGTGCCATCCAGTGCACCTAACTTAATCCACTCTAAAAGTGCCCTGGAATACTGCTTTCTTTACTCCGAGGAACACACAAATGAGGCGTGCCTCTAATGTATTGCCGAACTTGGACTCTTTGGGGGCAGCTTCCATTTCGATTCTGCACCGAGTGCTTGAATCCTTGCTGGGACTGTATGATAATATAAAGGACATAGTGAAGGACAATGCCAAAAAAATCTCAACATCTGACTATAATATCCAAAGTTTATTGGAATTGTGACAAAGACCAAGGGTAAGCAGCTGGAAAATCAACTAGACTCCCTGGCCTTTGACTCGGATATGGATAATTCGATGTCAGAGAAGGTGATGGCAGCAGCTCAGCCACCAGCCATACACATGCTACTCTGGTTTGAGTGCCTCATCTGTGTTGTTTAACACGCCAAGAGCTGTGGTTGGTCGGGATGATGAGGGAACAGGCGTTTGTCCTAATCAATCTGTATTACCGTGTCCAGGCACAACAACTATATACAAACTAAAGCAATGAAAAGGAATTGCCAGCAAAAAATTGAAAACAAAGAACTTACCATCGACTACCCTAAACAAACGAAAATCTTCCCTCTAATGCTTGTAATCACTGATGACTGCGGGGGAGGTTATACATTTAATTTCACAGGAGTCTCAGGGTAGAAATGCAGTATCTCTGGCTGGCCCATCTGTTGTGCAGGGCCACTGGCACTGGGTCAATTGGTGGAAAAAGGAAACCAGAATAAAATCACCACCTTCCTACAACCTATAATGGATGTAGCTTCCGACCCTCACATACAGTAATCTGACAACTGTTTGTAAATCCATTGCAAGCATTGTCCATGAAAGGTCCAGCGGTTACTGATGCCTCTTAACTTATACTCATCTGAAGCATCTGAGCAAAATCTCCATACTACAAAAATGATGGCTGGGAGAACATCACCGATATAACTGGCGACTTGCCCATGAACATGGGCACATTGTAGGACATTTTTTAGGCTATTCCAGCACTGCTTTCACTTCATAGGGTTTTACTTATATAAGCTCAAAAGACCCTCTGATGTTTCAGCATTCCTGTCAGCTCCAACACCACAACAGAAATTGCAGACACATGCTTGGTCCTTACATCCTCAGAAAGGGAGAGGTCAAACCCTAGAGTTCTTACTATAGGCCACTCATCCAATACCAACCGGGCAACTATGTTCGAGTAGTAGTGACAGACCAAACGGTTACTGCCCTTTTCTGGAAATGCCACATATTAAGGCTTCCAATGGAGCCAGCAAAACTCGGGCCATTACTCCAAATAAAGAGCTGGTGCAAGACTTGTCTTGGCCGGAGGCAGCCATAAAAATCATTGCCGAATCAAGAGACGGTCCACATCACCTTTAACTCTGCAAACCTATCTATAATATCCTGGAATGCATGCGGATGCACCAATATATCCCAGGCTTCGCAGTCAACGAACTTTATTACCGACAAATGTGTTGTAATGTTGCAGGAGACAATGGCACTACAACATTTTGACCTGGAGGAGTTTAAAACATTTACTAAAACGGCTAATAGAGGCTAGCTGGGACGCCCATCTGGCAGACTGGCAATTACGATAGATTCAAATATCAAAGCCAAGTATTATGAAATCGATACCCAACACGAGGGTCTCCTAGCTGTTAGTTTGTTTGTTGAATCGTTAAATATTGAAATCCTTCTAATGAATTTGTATTGGAACCCCATCAAGATGTCATGTTCCTCTTTGCAAGCAGCCTAGGGCGTTATCATTACCAGCTGGCTAGAACAGGGACACTCCCACACTATTATTATAGGGGTTGATTTTAATTCAGATTGTGCGGAGGGCGCTAGGTGAAAGGACATTTCTGTTGTTTCATTGTCCGCACTATCTAGCTGTATTGCACGGGGCACTGTTTGGGATTCCTACATGCAAATTTGGGGATTGCTTTTGTGTAAGCCAAGAGCTGTGGTTGGTCGGGATGATGAGGGAACAGGCGTTTGTCCTAATCAATCTGTATTACCCTGTCCAGGCACAACAACTATATACAAACTAAAGCAATGAAAAGGAATTGCCAGCAAAAAATTGAAAACAAAGAACTTACCATCGACTACCCTAAACAAACGAAAATCTTCCCTCTAATGCTTGTAATCACTGATGACTGCGGGGGAGGTTATACATTTAATTTCACAGGAGTCTCAGGCTAGAAATGCAGTATCTCTGGCTGGCCCATCTGTTGTGCAGGGCCACTGGCACTGGGTCAATTGGTGGAAAAAGGAAACCAGAATAAAATCACCACCTTCCTACAACCTATTGTTGTGTAGTCCTTTGGTCATGAAGAGCTTAGAGATCAGCGACCATATAACCATACATGTTAATTTTACACCTGACAATCAAGCTGCGCACCTTCCATCCAAATATGGCTATGGCCTCCCCAGTTAGGGGTGAACTCACAGTCAAATGGGATGTAAGAACCTGTCGTGGCTTTATAAAAGTATTGAGGAAAGTTATCAGAAAAGCAAACTTAGTCAGTGACGTCACATCTGAGCTCTTTTCTATAGCACAATTCAGTACTACAGTGTTTCAATGCCTGTAGAAACTAGTTGAAAAGGGTAAGACACTGGGGCCCAAAAATGTCGTACATATCTATGAATCCAGGGTTGCAGAGGCAAAAAAACACAAGAGAAAACTATTGAGAGAGCATTTATATGAACACTTTTCTCCTGAAATGTAAGCCACAAAGAGAAGCTTATTCTTCAGGGTTTCAAAAACTGTATTAAGTCATTGAAAATACAAATGCAGAAAACCAATAACCGGAACATTTTGAAAAACTTAAAAATAGCAATACTACAGCTTTTTTGGAACCCTGCTAATAATAGGGTGGGCATATCTCAGGTGAATATGGCATGTCTGGTTTCTGAACAGTCTTGGACAGATTATTACTTGGACAAGTGTGCAAAAACTGCCACAGCCACATAAGCAGACCATAGGATTGCTGGGCCTGTGGTCCTTGGCGATTGCCCATGAAACAAAGAGGGCATTCTATGGGCGATTTCTAAGGCCAAGGGATCTAGTGCACCAGGTCCGACGGTCTAGCTCTGTGGTCATCAAGAGTGATCCTCAAGCTTGGTTAGGACCTTTAAAAGTGTTATTTAAGTCCATTCTTGCCACTCACTGTCTTCCTTCTGACGTGGCTTGAGTCCATTATACTCCCTATACACAAAAACAGTGATATCAATAACCTCAGAAATTACAGGCCCATAGCCCTCCTGGATATTCCAAGCAAAATGTATGTATCTCTCCTATTGAGGGGCTTAAACAGTTGGTTTATGCATCCAGGCATTATCACTAGTTTTCAGGTGGGTTTCAGGCATGGGCACTGTGCTAAATGCTACGATTATGGCTCATCTTCAGGTAGCTGTAAAAAGAGCTCTATCGGCACAGCCTACATTGCATATATATACACAAGCGGCACCAATGACAGAGTCATTGGGACCACCCTGTGGAACAAACTGTTGGCTTGTTGTGTGCAGCTAAAACTGGTGCAATTGTTGGCAGCTATGCATAGTGGTACTTCCATCAAAGTCAGGTTGAGTAGGAAAGATATGGTGTCAGGACCAGTCGAGAATTTTGTGCGTCTGAGGCAGGGGGATGCCCTGACTGCTACCCTCTTTAATGCACATATTTGTGACATCGAAAGCATTTGGCCACATGGCACATGATGCTAAATTAATCCACCCCAACCTGAACTGGTTGGCTTTCGCCGACAATCTGGTCTTCTTCGATAAGGCTGCCATCAGACTACAGAGTAAGCTTGACCTGTTCATTGAATATGCTTCGGAGAATAACCTCCTGGTTAATGGCAATAAATCAAAAATTGTCATTTTCTCTACAAATACCAGACTGAAAACTGGCCAGAAAGAGTCTCATCCATTAGATTTGAGCAACAACCTTACTAATGGTAGCTCTATATCTGGGTGTACGGCTTCATTGTGAGTCAAGTCTCAGCCCTTAATATCCCAGCTAAAATTATTATATAAGAAACTGTGAAATTCTCGCTCGTGGAACCGATTATTTTATATGGCCTAGATATGACGTTGGCGGTTTGGGCCTGTATCTAAACATTCTAAAGGGGGTTATCTGGATGGAACCACTTGGTCTATTTAAGTCGATCCCAAATGTTGTCTTAACACACAGATTGGGGTTGATTTCTTTACAACATAGGGTTTCCTGGAGATAGTTATCCTGTTATGCAAAAATAATATGCCCAGCAGCTAACTCCTTGTGCATCGATCTGGTGGAAATTTCAGTAGCAAATCCTTGGACTCTGTTACTATTTTCTAAGGCAATATGATAAATCTTTCAAACAACATCCAATCATCTGAGGAAGAACTTATTTCTAGACCTGCCAAGACAAAGCTGAAACTATAAACTAAGGACTAATCTAAAACAATAAAACAGCCAGACTCCTTTAACACCTAGAAGGAATATGTCAAATTTCCAAGGAAAAGAGAAAACGTACCAAAATATACTTATCTTTTCCCCGCTATAAGGTAAATGTATGCATTTATTAACTACTGAAATAGTTTTGTAGAAACGCTGTACTTGATATTTATCCCATAGGCACTGCCTTTCCGTTTACATGTTGTTGTCCCTAAGTGGCCAGTGGGTTATGGGCAACTTGCTGTTCCCATTCAGGCCACATATCTAGCCGGAAGCAGGGGTGTATAGGAAATCTACTCCTAATTTTGCAGCTATACTTATCCAGGCACCACATGTGAATGAAACTGTAATCATCTCCTCGCCCTTGTATTTAGCCCCACTCATGATCATTGAAAGTAACAACAATGGTGGAGCCACCACCTTTTCCATCTGTACATTCAGTCTGGTGTGTCTTGCAGGGTACCATAAAGACAAGAAATGTGCTTGCACAGCCCAATAATAGCTCAGAAAGTCTGGGAGTGCAAGACCTCTGCTGACAAGCAGGTGTGATATTTTATCCTACTTAATTCTTGGCTGCAATACCGCCCAGAGAAGATCCAGCATGATCCCCCAAAGGTGTGTTAACAGATGCACTGAGAGATAGAGGAGAAAATTAAGAAAGAGATACAGGAATCTTGGGAGGATTATCATTTTGATCAAAGCAATCCCTCCAACAATGAGAGAGGAAGTCATTGCCACTTCTGTACTTGACCTCAGTGTCTCGACCACTCGAACATAGTTTTCCACAAAGAGTATCTCTATACCAAAATATTTTTGTATTTTCCACTTCCTACCTGAACCCAAAGTCAACTTTTAAAACTGATGTGATCTCGTCAGGGGAAAAATCACTGATATTCTGTGATTGATACACAGACCAGAGTGATTTCCAAATTGATTCACCCGTTGTATTACCGGTGTCAGATTCACATGCAGTTCTTTAATAAACAGCATGACATCATCAGCGTATAGTGAAATTATCATTTTATGGTAATACAGCTGAATGCCTCTTTGGATGGGTTGTTCCCTCAGCAGGGCTGCCAAAGGCTCCATAACCAGGGCAAACAGCAGGGGATAAAGAGGGAATCCCTGCCTTGTCCCCCTTTCCAACACCAGAGATTCCAACAACATCCCAGTCAGTGCAATCCTGACCATGAGAGAGTTAGAAAGAAGTGTGACAAAAGATGTGAACCTATTTCCCAGCCCTAGTTTCCCCAGCACTGCAAACAGGTCACTCAATAGATTTGAATGCTTTTTCTGCATCTAAGAGCACATTGGCAGCAGGTACCTGAACTTCAATGATATCGAGGAGATCAAAGAACCTGCACAGGCCATAGTATTCCTTCCGGGATATGAACCCTAACTGGTCCTCTATCAACAATCCTTCCATATATGGATAAGATGCACAATAATCAGGTGACTTCCCTGTTTTAGGGAGTAAGGTGATCGTCACCTCCCTCATCATCGAGGGGATTCTGCCCCACTCAACAGCATCTATATACACTTTATACAGATGGGGGCCAAGGTATGTGCATATACTTAGTAAAATTTGACTGCTAATCCATCCGGCCCAGGGTTTTTAAACCCTGGCAGATCTTTGATGAACCCCAGTATTTCCTCCACTTTTATATCCCCATTGAGCATTTGCCTCTACTCATACGTCAGCCAGCAGAGCTCAATATCATCCAGATATTGCTGGACGTGCACAATATGCCTGACCCCTCTCAGAGCATACAATTCACTATACAATTCCCTAAAGTCCTCAGCACTCTCGGAAGTCTCATATATATATATGCCATATTTATCTTTGAAGGTATCGTTATGACCCGCTTTCTTTGTCCATTTCGAGCAGTCTTCCCAAAAGCACTCCAGGTTTTTGGCCTTCACCATACTTCACCAAACTGTCACACTTGGTGGTGCCTGCTCAAATATCTCATCTCTCTCATGGCATTCTCCCTAAATGTATCCACATGGTGTGTTTCTGCCAGTTTCTGCACATCTCTCATTATCTGAGAACCCTCCTCTAAGGTCTGAAGCATCCCCCATTAGCTTCTAGACCTCACCTGATTGCCCATTGCACACCCCTGTTATATAGCATTTAAATGCCCCCCAGAGCATTCCGTGCGATTCACCAGAGCCTTTGTTGATAGCGAAGAGGAGCTAATTTCTCCCTGCAGCTTCCAATGAAAGACCCCATCCTTAAGGGCCTTGGCCTTAAATCACCTACCTGACCGCCTTTGTCTTGTCTCAGGGATGTGACACTCCATGTGATTCACCAGAGCCTTTGTTGATAGCGAAGAGGAGCTAATTTCTCCCTGCAACTTCCAATGAAAGACCCCATCCTTAAGGGCCTTGGTCTTAAATCACCTTCCTGACCTCCTTTGTCTTGTCTCAGGGATGTGACACTCCAATTCCCAAAATGCAGTGTATTTGTCCTTGAAACCATCACATAGTCTATACACGAAGCCATATCATGGACCCAAGAGTGAAATGTGTAATACATCTGGTCCTGTTGTTTCATCCTCCATATGTCAACCACATTGTACATTTTGCAGATTTCTTGTATCTGTTGGGCAACTTTAGATCTTGTGTTGGCTGCAACACTGGACCTATCCAAATCAGGGTCAAGGACGGTATTTAAATCACCTCTCCAGATCACCAGTGATTCCTCTGCTGTGACTAAACTTTATAACACTCAATTGTAGAATCCAGGGCTATCTACGTTGGGAGCATAACTGTTAACCAGGGTAACCAGTATCCCTTCTACATGTCCCTTCACAATCAGCAATCAGCCTTCCCCATCTCTCAATACCTCTTGCAGTTGGAACCTAAAGGAACTATGAATCAGTATGGCAACCCCTCGAGCATTGGAGAAATATGACAAATAGTACCTGTAACAACCCACTGTGCCACCCATCCACCTTCTGAGGCTTGTGCAAGATGTGTCTCCTGAAAGAACACTATATTGATGTTATGCCATTTCATGAATAGAATAATTTTCTTCGTTTTGTCTGGGTGATTGTTCCCTCTTATATTCCAGGTGACCACCTAATCACCATCAGGGGGTTTCCAGGGTGCTCCTGCCCCATGGACCATAAAGTCATGCCCTGCTGCCCAGTGCTGCTGAGAGGAGGACCTCTGCTCTTTTCGCATGATTCCACATCCCCACAATAAGTCTTCAACAGCAATTTGCATTGTGAACCTCCTGCCCATACCTGGCTACTCATGAAATTAACAAAGAAACAAACTGCCCTAACTTCCCCTCCCATATCCACCCCTCCAGGTATTCCCAATTCACCCAGTTTACATCCACCCCCCCCCACCCTTGAAGAACAATCTGAAGTGGACCATGCATGGGAATGCTCGAACCTACAAGACTCCTGCCCCAACACATTTTTCACCATTTTGAACTTTTATACACCATTAGTACGCCCCACCGGTTCAGGTGACAGCAGTTATGCTCCTCATATCCGATCCTCCCTCTCTTACATATGGGCCCCTTACAGGGTAAGCAACCCTTTGTAATGTCCAAATAACCAGGTTCTTCATGACCTACCAGAGCTCAAGTAATAGCTCCCACACTCTATTTCATATCTTTACAGGGAGTCACATTTTGGAGTTTCTCAACAAAGGAGCTTGCAGCTTCCGGTGAGGTGAAAAACTGAATCTTGCCATCATGTAGGACCCGAAGATTGTCAAGGAACAGCATGGGATATTTGATGTTTTTGTTCTGGGATGCCGCTTCACACTTGCAAATGTTCTCTTGGATACCTGTACTGCCTCTGGAAAATCTGGAGAAATTTGGATCTGATCAGCATCATATGTCAAATTACCCTTAAACCTGGAAATTCTCAGGATAGTGTCACAGTTCCTGTAATTAATTATCCGTGTGATGATGGTCCTTGGATGAGCTCCAGGAATTGGCTTGGATGCTGGGATCCTGTGCTTGCATTCCACAATGAACATGGAGGACAGTTCAGTCTGGTCAAACACCATCTTGCATAGCTTCTCAACGAATTCCTCCATCTTCCCATGTATCAGCGACACACTCCCCCTGACCAGGAATGTAATATTCTGTATTTTGCACCCTTCCACGACTTCATGCTTTGCAACAACAGTTTTCAGGGTCTGTGATTAATCCTTAGATGTCGTCATTTCTCCCGAAGGGGGAGCCTCCATCCGATGAGGCCAGGGATGTGAGGCCACTACCGGATAGTCCCCCTGGGGGTAGTGGGAGGATCTCAAGGGGAGAGACTTGCCATCTAGGGACAAGGACGATCATCTATGGGAAACAGGGTATGCCAACCTTTCATCACCTCCACCCATCTCCTACCCATCATCCTATCCCCACACTCAACCCTCTGTAGCCCACACTTCCATTCGCCTCTGTAGTATTGACAACCCAAGATTAACTGGGATGAGGAAGAGTAGGGATGACTTTAGAAAGACTTCCCTGGGAAGTACTGAGGCAAAGAGAATATGAGGATCAATGTACATACATGTTCTGGTTGTTCTGCTAGTTTAAAAATAAAAACAGATGAAGGACTTATGAAACAGAGAAGCCCTCCCTGGAGGAACCACAAGAGAGGAAGCTGTTTGGCACAGCACCGGGAAGAAGCCAGTGAGTGAGGCAAGAACAAAGGAACCGAGAAATCCCTGTTCGGTCCAGCTAGGAGGAACAGGACAGAAGCATGACCAGGAGAAGGTCCGGATGCGAGAAGAGCGGCACGTGGAAGGAAGAGGCACAATGTGGGGACACTGCAGCCTGTTGGAAAGCCAGAGAAGCTGAGGGAAGCCCAGAGAACCCCAGACCAACCGGAGGAAGCCAGCAAGAAACCAAAAGGTATCTGGGTTGCTGCGAAGGTTGGAGAAGCCGTAAAGGGGCTGGGGTAAACTACAAAGCTACCGAGCAGGGGCAAGGAGGATAATACTATACAAATACGGGTCTGGCACCCACACCCAAAAAGGAAGAAGAGACATCCAAGCCATCCTCTTTGGGGCAGTGCCTGACAGGAGAGTAAACCAGGTCTGCCAAATTCAAACACTGAAGGAACTTTTGCAAGCAATGTTTTTGTGGCAGTAGATGAGTGAGCAAGGTAAGGTAAAGAGAGTAATTCCCACTGGTATTGTGAACTGTGATAAAACTGTAAAGAAGCCAGGGGAAGAGAGTCATTCCCCTTGTATTGTGAACTGTACTAAAAGTGCATAGCAAGTCTGAGAGAAGGGCAGGGGAAGGTAGATATACCTCTTGGTGTTGGGAAATGCAAAGCAAGTCTGAAAAAAGGCCAGGGGAGGGGAGACATCCCCGCTGTTGTTGTGAACTGTACAAAGCCAAGAGAGTGTCATATCAAAGCCAAGGAAGGCCGGGTGAAGGGAGGTATTCCCCAGGCATTGTAAAAGCGCTCAGAGCAAGATACCTGGAGATGGGAGTCCTTCTCCAGGAATCAAATAGTAAAGAAACAACCATCAGCAATAAGGAATTTCTTTTTTTTTTTTAAGTTTGAACTGAGAACGTTATTGCTTTACAAACTGGGGCATTGTTTTGTACCTTGGAAAGTGAATGAGAACTGGGCAAGGGTGTCATTCCCTCAGGTAAATGGCCCACCAAGCACTTGGAATTGTTATCCATTGTCCAGAAGAAAGGAGACATTCTTCTGGACTAAGAAGATCCACTACCTCTTTAGCTTAGTTACAAGTCTAAGGAAGAGATGCAGGGTTTTGACACAGGACTGTGCACTCTTTATTTATGTGGACATCCCCTCTTAGAGTTAGGCAGAGGTAGGTTTTTGCTTTATTTTCTGATGAAATAAAAGCTTACGTCATCAACCATGCCACCTGTGTATCAGTCTCCACCTTCTGCACCCTTATAGCCTCTTCGATTGATTTGAAATCTGTTGAACCTTACCCGTCAGGGAGTCAATTTTTCTGTCTTATTTGTCTATGCAGCCTTAAGCTGCAACAGGTGTTCCTTAGCATCATCTACTGGTCCAGTGTCCTGCTCCATTACCTCCTCCATACTTTCTGGCACTGGGGGGCCTCCACAGGGGCCTTGGGCCTCTTAATTACTGTGCCACTTTCAAAGGAAAGTTTATTTTGGTGTTAATCACCTTTCCACATTATGCAGTAGTTGCCAGAGGTTTCTATTCTGTATCAGTCTCACTGGGGGAGAAGAGTGTTCACAAGAACACCCAGCTATTTAGCCTCTCAGGGTTCACTTATTATGGGATCTGAACTGTTATGCCCTGCCAGCAGGATGGGGGCCACACTGTCCCAGACACCGTGGGGTTCAAAATTAGATTCCTCACACTGTCCCATCCATTAATTTGTGGGACTCCTCAATGAGTAGAATCAATTGTAGGATACTCCCCACTCCATATCGAGGTCCCAATGTTGCTCCCACCTCTCTGCTTCCAGCATGCAACCGGCCAGTGATCCCAGAAGTCTCACCCGTCCTGGCGCCGCAGCAGACACTGCGCCCGAGTGATGTGATTCTTCTCCGGATGATGCACGTAAGTCAATCTGGTGTGCCACTTGTCGCATGGCCCACACCCTTCCCAGTCAGCGGGTCGCACCATCCCACCCGAGCACAGGTCTCAATGTGATCCACTAGGTTGTCTGGCAGCCACCCTGACATGGTCCGTCATGTGCAAGTACCAACTCCAAATGGCATGGGGCCCTCTTCCCTCCTACGCAACATGCTCTGCCACACAAGCTCCCCAGCACTTCACAGTGCGCTTCTGTCTCCAGCTTCAACGGTCTGGCTATTAGGGCTGTGAACTGCTTACTCTTCATTCTGCAGTGGAAATCAATCGAGGAGATCTGGAGGATTTCACAGGATTAATAGGCCGTTATGTGTAGCTCACAACAGAGCCGCCACCTTGGCTCGAGCTCCTGAGAGCCCCAGTTCCTATGCCTTTAATCTATAAAATTGGCTCTTAAATATCAGTAATGCACATATAACAAGGCCATGGGTACAAAACCACTTATATGCCAGGAGGATAGATCTATTTTAACATGTTTGGCTTGGAAACAGGAAGGTACCATGCATCATGAGTTTAGTGATGCTGTTGCGACAGCTCAACCCTTCTCCCACTCCAAACCCCAGGGTAAAATCTACCACATTGATGACACTATCGACTAGGGGTTTGAATCCAAAGATGGCTGCCCTGGGAGGAGCTAAACCTAGTCTAGCTCCTTGGCTCAAGCAGAGAGAACCAAAATGAGGTGTATATTTAAAGTTTGTAGGGCAATTTCATTGCTGTTTCTTTGTCATTATAATACCGGGGGATTCGCAGTCTGACAATGGGGAATAGTTGTAGCATGTGTATCTATGAAAGATACCAATGCTGGAGAACTGCAGTTACAGGTAGGCAACTAATTCCTAGTCTCGGGAGGATAGCTCAGGGGCAACGCGCTTGCCTTGGAAGCAAGATGACACGGAGCAACACAGGTTCGATTCCCCGGGTCCGCGCTTAGAAACCTCTGCGTATTAAGCACGTTATAAATAATCATATCATATTATGCACAATGTGGTAGCATGAGAATCTATGAAATATCCAATGCTGGACAATGATGATAATACATAACATCAGTTACCATGTGTTCTACAACTAGAATTCTGGTCATAGTGGCACTATATAAAACATAAAAATAAATGAAATTGAATTAAATTACCTATGTACTGAGGCAAACCAGAAGAAAGAGTCAGACTAATAAATAACTTGTTTATGGTTGTTTATTTCAAAATTAAAATGAAAACGGATATCTAGCCCACCTGGCATGAGTTCCCTGCCTAACAAACTAAGACTAACGGTGGTGAAAAGAAAACAGTCCTTAGTTCAAATCCTAATATCTAACTGTCCCTACCACTTAAAAACTTAACAGAAAAATGAAGGCTGGAGCAATAGCCTCTGTCTGTGGCTTCTGCCTGACTGAATCACTTAGATCTCTTGTCCATGCAGGCTTTGCATATTTTCATTTGTTGAAAAGCTGGTGCCCGACGATAGTTGAATATAAGTTACACAGCGATTGCAAGATTGTATCCAGTGACCCGACCTCCAAACAAAATGGCCGGCACGGCGGAACAAAGGGAAACAAAGTAATTACAGCTGGCTGACAAGGAAGTTGGGAGTGGCTAGTGAAAGCGAGTGCTGCTGGCTGGAAGCAGGGAAGCAGGTCTTATACAGCGGAGCTTATATATTCTGACACGGTATCTGGTGCAATACACTGTAACGATGGAAGCCCTGAAGACGATCTGGATACAGAGAGAGGCTGGTGCCCCATGCGCGTGAAGTGAACAGCTGGAGGATGATAACGCAGTCAACCGGCACGGAAGCCCAGCACGGGGCACTTTAGGTGGGACCGGCGACGCTGAAAGGAAAACAAAATAAAGAGATCAAAAAGAAGCGAAGCCGCATACAAGAGGAGCACTGGGGCTGCGGCAGGGAACACTCTCGTGCTAGAGAGGAACATCAGAGTGCCAGAATTCGGTGAAGGAACGATGGCACCAAAGAGAGCCGCAGGTACAAGCCTGAGATAAGAGACGTGGCACCTGGAGGACAGGCACAGTGGGAAGGGATGCTGCTACCGACACAAATGGTAAACTTTGCGCTCCGCTGCCAACTGCATTCGGAATCTGCATAGGTCCGGACCCGCCTCAGCCAAGAGGTCAGTATATGGCGTGGACCAGGAAAGTAGAACCCAGCACCCCAGCAGAGCTTAGCCCGCTAAGGTGCACCAAAATGGGCAGACGAATCAGAGAGCGAGACTCCGGGTCACATTAAAACAAAGACTATTGACCAGGCTTGCAAATAAAGCCTCGAAGGGGAGCCGAGCCAGCAAGGACATATTACAGTGGCCTATTGGGCATGGGCCATGGAACAGTAGCGCAAGCAGAGTGCAAGTATGGAGTACAGGTGGTTTGGGGCGACGCTCTAAGGAGGAATATTATCCCTTCTGTGCAGGGGGAAGGCAACCTCAGACAGCAGCTACATTTCAGCCAGCAGGCTGAAGAGGAAACTTTGGAGTCGTTGCCCAACCCCCTAGGGCTTCCCCAGTCACAGTCAAGGAGGTGAAGGGAGGATACAGAGGCGCACGTAGCGTGACAAGAAATACCAAGGTTGGGCAGCTACAGAGGGACTCTACAAGGGGCATGGCGGAAATTAGCTGGTGAGAAGCAGGTGCAGGGTTCTCCAGGGCAGCGAACACCCCAGGGTGGAAGTACCCCACAGGGTGAGCAAGATACATGGTGGTGGCATTCTGTGCGCAATGAGTTGATGGGCATAAGTTGGCTGGTGGTGCCGACTAGGAGACTGGAAAGGAGTGACCTGGAGAGCCCGGGACGCAGGCGGAGAGTGTGTCGCGATGCTGAGAGACTAGAGACTGATGCAGTAAGGAGCGGGGACTAAGGTCGGTCCTAATATCCTTGCACAGAGGGGGGTAAAAACAATGTGCATGCTGCACCCCGGGATAGCCTGGAGTAATGTAGAGTACTAATACGGTCTACGCTGGTCGCAACCCACTTAAAGAAGCACAGTGGAGGTTTTGAGAAGTGAGTATGCACCACTCTGTGGACACGAATACAAATGGACCACCATCAACTAAACACGTAACTTCAGGCACTATAGAGGGCCGGAGAATGGACAAGAGGCAAACAAGTCAGGCAGTGAGACTGGAGAGCTATCGACAGGAGCCTGGAGTAGATATAAAGCAGGAATAAACGCTGGAAGACCCCAAGGGACAGTAGGATGGGAAGGCCCTGCCCTAATAACAACATAATAGTAGCGACCAGCAGGGCAGCAGTGAAGAAAGTTGACACAGAGAAAAGATAAGCCATAGTTGTCCCTTAACGACATTGGTGGTGCAGGCACTGGAAGGCCACAATCTCAAGTAAAGACCCAAGTGGAGAGAAAAGGACAGGCTCGACTGAACTGATGGCAGGAAAAGGCAACAAAGGGAAGGGCAAACAGACCACCATGGAAGCCTTTGCAAAAAACCTGGAGGGCACTGCTGAAGGCGTAAACAAACCTAACAAAAAGGCACAGATCAAGGGCCACAAGGAGGCTGTGGACCACTGTAACCAGCAGATCCTTAATGCCATTGCCGCATCGCAAGCCACTGTAGAATCCAAGATTGATGAAGTCAGGATAGACGTCAGCCTGTTGCGGCAAGACGTACGCGGGCTGTCGGAGCGCACATGCAAACTGGAAGCACAGTTTCTAGAGAACACCACGTAGAGTAAACAGACATCTAAAGAAGTGGACATCTTATGGCAAAAAGTTAAGTTGCTGGAGGACAGAGCTGAAGACCTTGAAGGAAGGGCACAGCGCAATAACATAAGGATAGTTGGCCTGCCGGAGGGAGCGGAGGGATCCAACCCCACTAATTATATAGACAACTTGCTGCTGCAGGAACTGGGGGCTGGAATCCTGACCAAGGGATTTACTATAGAGAGAGCACACCGCTCCTTGGTAAGGATGCCGCCACTAGGAGCTCTGCCGAGACCTATTATAGCAAAGGTCCTCAATTATAAGGACTGGGAGAAGATACTAGCATTCTCCAGGAATGGGGGCAACATACAGAGATCTTCTGTGAAGTTGGCTATATACCCGGGCTACACCTTCCTGGTACAAAGGAGCTGTGCACAATTTATCACACGAAAGGGAGACTGAAAAAAGCAGGGATAAAATATATGCTTATGTACCCTCCCAAGTGGAAGATACTCCACAATGGGAAAGCCTTGTTCTTTGAGACACCATCTGAAGCACAAGACTGGATGGACACTGTGAAGGACACACCACTAGAGGAGTAAGCACAGGAGAGAACGAAGTACAGGGAACTCAGCGGCAGCAACGGACAGCTGGAGGGATTGGAACACTTGGAAGCTAAGGGAGTAGCTATGCTGAACCACTATGGAATAAAAGAGACATGAAGTGTGTTATAATTCTGTAACAACAAAATGTGTCGTATTGCAGGAGCAACAAGCACTAGATACGAGAGCGGAGATAACCTACCACTGCATATCCTTTTTATAGGGTACTATATGGTACCCACCCGTCGGTCACCAAGAGCCCCAGATTTTTATTGGGGTTCAGGATGCGGAAGTGGGATGAGTCTAAGCATGCATGGCACAGACGGGAATGCCTCCTCCCTCAACAATGCCCTCGCTACACTAGGCTTCAAACAAGCAGTGTCAGAACTGACCCATAACAAAGGTCGCGCCCTGGATTGGATTGCCCAGCACAATTGTCCACTATCAATCCCATGCATCACCTCCATTCCTTGGTCAGACCACATGGCTATCCATTTCAATCTCAACTACGCCAAAGTCCTGACCACCACCCAAGGGACAATGCCGCCCGCCCGCACTAGGAGCACCAAGCAACTCACCGAGAAAAGGCTACTTCCACATCTCCAGGTTCCAGAACTTGATCATCCATTCACTAATGATCCCGACACCCTCGCAGCCACCTACAACCTCATCATCTCCAAAGCCATAGACACCATTGCACCCCTTAAGCAAAGAAAAGCCAAACCCATCAGACAAACCAGCTCCTGGTACACCCAGAATCTCCTGAAACTTCGCTCACAAAAACGATCAGCTCTCTCTGCTTGGCAATCGAAACCTAACGAAGCCACCAAACTTGCCTTTAAAAACATTGCTAAACAATACAAATCCACTATCATCACAGCCAAAGCTACTTCCTTCAACTCCAGGATAGCCAACGCAAAATCCGGGTCCAGAAAAATCTTCCCAATCTTCAGAGAACTAGGAACCCTTACCCCCCCCTCCAATCCCTTGAACAAAGACAAAGATTGGTGCAACGACATTCAAGAAGCCATGCTCAATAAACTAAACACACTCCAAGAAAAAATCATCAGCCACAAAAAAGCCTTAATGCTACAACTATCCGACCTTCACCAGGACACCCCAGCCGAAATTCCAGACTTCTCATTCCAGGAAATGATAGAAAAGGAAGTCATATCCATACTCAACTCAATCAAGCCTTCCAACTGTAAGGGTGACTCGTGCCCTGCTCAGCTCATCAAGGACAGCGCCCCTACCCTATTACCGTTCTTCACTGCCTTCATCAACGCCTCATTCCATTCAAACCAAGTGCCTTCCTGCCTTAAAGAAGCATCGGTGCGCTCGCTGCTGAAGAAACCTACACTTGACACTTGACTCAAAATCACCAGGGAACTATAGGCCCATCACAATGGTCCCCTTCCTTCTGAAGATTCTAGACAAAGCAGCATACATCCAAGTCCAGAAATACCTAGCAACTCATCACCTGCTTGGCCTCCGACAGTCGGGCTTCCGCCCCAACCATGGCACAGAGACCGCACTATTGGATCTCAAGAACCAAATTGATGACCTCAGGGATGTGGGCAAACCAGCCCTCCTATTACTCCTCGACCTCTCTGCGGCATTCGACCTGGTGGACCACGACACCTTATGCCACCACCTCTCAAGGGCTGGCAATTTCTCACCTAGTGCCACTACGTGGATTGCATTCTTTCTCAGTGGGAGAGCAATGAAAGTCTTTTCAGACCAAGCATGCGCACAACCACATCTAATCAAGTGCGGGGTTCCACCAGGGTCCTGCATCTCACCCACCCTGTACAACCTATTCACTAGATCTCTATTCAAATATCTCGACCTGATGGGCATCACATACACCAATCATGCTGACGATACACAGGTCCTCATCTCCCTGACGGGCGACTACGAGACCGACTAAAAAACACTCAATTCCATTTACACCACCATCCAGACATGGATGGCCGAAAACTGGCTCTGCCTTAACAGTGAAAAGACGGTACTTGTTATCATCGGCTCTCCAACCACAATCAAAAAAATGGGTTCCCAATATGACTCCTTCCTCATCGATAGCTCTCGCATCCCTGTATCCCAGTCAGTCAAAACGTTAGGAGTTTACTTGGATTCTAATCTCACCATGACAAGACATGTGAATGCAATTTCATCAGCGGCAGCCTACCACTGGAAACTTATCACTGCTGCCAGGCCCTTCCTTAGGCAACAAAACTCCCACACCATTGCAAGAGCAATCATAGGATCATGCCTAGACTACTGCAACTCACTCCAACTAGGCACATCGGCAAGAAACATCAAGAAACTTCAAACAGTGCAGAACAATGCACTTAGAGCAGACACAGGGATCTCAAAAAGAGACCACGGTGGTCATTCCGACCCTGGCGTTAAGGGTTTAACGGCGCCGTAGAAGGTGTCGGTGCCGTTAAACCCTTAACGCCTGATTACGAGGTCCCTCTGCGGGACCCGACCTTAACGGCTGATTTTACCAGCCGTTAAAGTAGGGTGCCGCAAAGGGACCTCGGTGCTAATTACGGTACCACAATTTGCGGTACCGTACTTAGCACCTTCCCCAGTCCCATTGAGCCCTAAGGGGCGAAAATGGGGAAGGGCCATGGTGAAATGGGGAAATACTGCCCCGTCAACATTGGAATGGGGCGGTATTTCCCCATTTCACCATGGCGGACTCGTTACAACACCGGCACCAACCATGGTGCTAATAGCGCCATGGTTTAGCGCCGGGGTTGTAATGAGGGCCCACATCTCGGCAAAAGGAAATCCGTCCACTGGCTACCCGTCAAAGAACGCATCCTCTTTAAATCCCTTGCACTGACCCACAAATGTCACCATGACACAGCACCTCGCTACCTCGCACAAAGATTCTCTGTGCTCCCATCTAGCAGACCAGCTAGATCCAGCCGTACTAACCGACTTTCCATTCCTAAAAGTCTCAGGATTAGGGCATGGGGTTCTAGCTTCCCAATTCTAGCGGCGACCAACTGGAACCTGCTACCTCCCGCTATCAGAGGCATTGAATCCCACACAGTCTTCAGAAAAGCAATAAAAACCCTACTGTTCGTGTAATCCGCCACAATATCTGTACTACATGAATGGAGCACTCTCTGTGCTACCGCTCGTCATGCCAACCTGTAAGGCATATAACACTGTCTGGAAGTAATGTATAACATATGTACCAACCCCACCTCCTGTAATTAAGTCACATTCTTGAAACAGCGCCGCGATGCCTCCGGGCTGCCAGGCGCTTTACAAATATAAAAATAAAATAAAAAAAATAAATTGCTGGACAGTTACAGTTAAAGGAAGTTTTGTTACATGTTGGGGGGAGGGAGAGTGGGAACATGGGAGGGGAGGGAAGGGAGGGAAGAGGCCTGCCAATATGGAGTACTTGATAAACACTACCCTGGTTGAATTGGAGAGTGGTAGAAAGGTCCCACCAGAAGGCTGGGAATTGATACATGATGGCTGAAGGGGTGAGGATAATGACCTGGAATGTCCATGGTCTCAATAACTATGTCAAGCGTCATAGAGTGGTCACGTATTTAAGAAGGCAAAAAGTTGAAATAGCGCTATTGCAGGAGACACAATTGAATGCACAGAAATATAAGAAACTAGCCAGCACATGGGGGGGGGGGTTAGTGGGCT
Source organism: Ambystoma mexicanum (assembly GCF_040938575.1). Taxonomy (NCBI): domain Eukaryota; kingdom Metazoa; phylum Chordata; class Amphibia; order Caudata; family Ambystomatidae; genus Ambystoma; species Ambystoma mexicanum. Next base: position 1,176,954,687 of record NC_090935.1, on the reverse strand, counting down.
CAACGTACTCCAAATATGCAAGAGGAGTCCTGACATGGGTGAACCCGGCTAAACCATTCAAAGTATTGCACACTAAGGTTGATGATGAGAGCCGGATGGCTGTACTACATGGAATGATTGAGGATCGGGAAGTGTGTATAGTGATCACCTATGCCCCTAATCATGATGCCACAGTCTTTTTTCGATCATTGTATGCGAGGCTTGGCCCTTACAGGGTAGGAGTTGTGATATGGGGCAGAGATTTCAACTGCACCCTAAACCCAATCAAGAACAGGTCTGATGCGAAGCATGAAAGACTTGCCCCACCCGCTAAGGTCTTGAACACACTCTTGGACCATTTTCAGCTGGTCACGACATAGAGATAGTAGAGAATTCTCACATTACTCAGCCCCTCACAATGTCCACACAAGGCTTGATTACTTGTTTATGGGAGAGGAACATGTGTGGGAATGCACATAGGCTGAATATCTGGCTAGGGTCTTGTCAGATCATGCCCCCCTGGCAGTGGTATGGAGGATGGCGGCCCCTAGACCACCCATACCAACTTGGAGACTGAGAAGTGAATCTTTGCAAGATAAGGCATTTAAGGAGCACATTCGGAAAGCATGGTTGACTTCATGGAAGTAAATGAGGGTAGTGTAAAACATGTGGGTACTATTTCGGAAACATAAGGTGGTGATCAGAGGTGAGATGATGGCCACATCAAGCAAAGTGCAGAAAGCCATTACTAAAGATTTCCAAGACGCAGAAAGTAAACTACTGGAACTTGAACAGAAGGGGGATGCCAGAGGGAATATGCCGAGGAAGAAATCAGATTGAGGCATGCGTGTGTAACACAGTGGTATAGGCTGGGTAAATTCAGTTACGCGAGATACCTGGAACGAAGTCACACTCCAGGTGACAAACCAGGGCGAATGTTAGCTTGGCTATATAAAAATAGGAACGTAAGATCACCGATATATTCCATCCTCGACGCAGATCAAGGGTAGGTGAACACACAAGCAGGTATCAATGAGGTCTTCTCTGAATACTAGAAGGAAGTTTACACTGACCCACCACAAGATAGGGAGGAGGAGATACAAGACACCTTACATCTTATTCCCCTTCCGATATCAACAAAGGAATGTGCTAGAGGAGCCCGTAACTCCAGAGAAAGTGATGGCCACCATAAAATCAATTCCCACGGGCAAAGCACCAGGCACGGATGGGTTGACAGGAGAGTTCTATAAGGCCTATGTGGATGCACTGGCGCCATTGCTGGCAAAGATATACAATGAAGCATGCGAACTGGGAGTCATCCCGGGATGTATGTGTGAGGCGGTGATAATTCCACTTCTAAAGCCAAACAAGGAAGAAAAAGACCATGGCTTTTATAGACCGTTGTCACTACTAAATCAGGATAGTAAAATACTCACAGCACTTCTGGCTAATAGGCTCATGACAGTAATGCCAACATTAGTCAAACAAGATCAGACAGGATATGTTCTTGGGAGAAGTATTGCTGGGAATATGAGGAGATTGCACCATGTCATACATTGCACTAGAGACCGGGCTGAGCAATGCGCCGTGGCCTCACTGGATGCCTGAAAAGCGTTCGACTCTGTTCACTGGGATTGGTTATATGCTACGATGGTTAAGATGGGAATCGGACCTCGCTATATAAAATGGGTGAAATTAACATATACTCAACCTATGTCAAGGGTCAGAACTGGCTCCGCTTTCTCTGATAAGTGGGAACTGCAGAAAGGGACGAGGCAGGGGTGCCCACTGTCTCCTATGCTATACATATTAGCAGCAGAACCTGTTGCAGAATATTTGAGACATGAATATAGTGATGCAGGCATTGAAATAGATGGGGTGAGGCACATAGTGTCCATGTATGCAGATGACATGTTGCTTTACCTAAATAACCTGGAGGCAAACTTGGCACACGTGTTGGAGGTGTTGGACAACTTCGGTACACTGACAGGGATCCAAATAAATAAGGACAAATCATGTCTATTCCCACTGGCGGGGATGGCGCCTCTCAGAGAAGCTGAGCTGCCAGTTATGCCTTCACCATGGAGTAAAGGCTCTTTCAGATATCTAGGCCTGAACATACATCAAGACCCTAAGTATGAACACAAAATTAACACAGTTCAGGCAAAGGAAGGCCTGATTAAAATGATGGAGTTCTGAAACAAACTACCTATGTCAATGTCAGGGAGAGCAGCACTGTTAAAGATGATGGTATTGCCGAGACTTATGCACTGTTTTGGAATTGTCCCATATAATATCCCCAAGCAATTCTTCATGGAACTAGATAAGGCATGCAGAGGCTTCCTATGGCAGGGAGGTAGACACTGAGTTGCGCTTCACATATTACAGAGGCCCTACGCACAGGGGGGAATGAAGATCCCGAATTCTGAATTGTACTATCTCGCCTGTCAGCTACAGTACGTAGTGCAATGGATGGCAAACGACCCTTCCGGGGAAACGATTCTGCTACAACCAGCGCTGAAAAGACTCTTCCTCAGGGATCTAGTCTGGACTTCCCCGAGGGAACAATGCAGCCCCCCGTATTTAGTGAAATTAGGAATACAGATATGGAGGAGGACCTGCAAAACCATGGGACTGGAAGACCCAATATCGCCTCAGATACCCTTGGCTGCGATAATAGCTGATATGCATGGATATACGTCGAGAGTAAGGGTAAAGTGGGAGGGTTGTGGGAATGCGACGATAGGAGATCTGAGGGATGAAAACAAGTTGCTGAATTTTTCAGAACTGAGAGAGGCCACGAATATACATGAAGGGCAGTTCCTGCTACACAGGACAATGATTAGTACAATTAAAGGAAGTGTGCTTTCTCTATAGTGAATCCCTCGGTCAGGTTTCCGGCCCCCAGTTCCAAAGCCCTATGGCCCTCTGATAGGTTTGCCTTCTCTCTCCTCAGTTTTATCAGGCTCCCATAAGCGTGTCGGCTTCCCCATTCTTAACAGTCTCTATTTTTTTTTTGGGCTCTCCGAAGCTCTATCACTTTCTGATGGGCTTACTTCCTCTCTGCTTGGTTTATCAAGCTCCTGTATCCTCTTCAGCTTTCACAACCTTGATTACACTTATTCATACCTCTCGATGGTATTCTCTATTCGGAGTGTTCGCTTCCCTGCCGTTGCTCATCTCATTGGCAAATGCATTTCTTGTGCAGAGCTTGGGTTCTGGACTCCCTTCTGCAAACTGGTCTTGGCGTTGATTACAAGGCACCAGACCCTCCATGGCTTCCTTGTGGTCATGCCACCAGATGAGACGGTTGCTTCTCTATCTCCTTTTCTTTCCTGACCTTGGCTTCCCGCCCGGTCAGTATTACAGTCTTCTGGCATCTTGTGAGCAACTTGTTCGCTCCCCACGCTACCACTGGTTCTGTGGTCTCGAGTGACTCCGCTTCTCCAGGAATTCTTTGCATCAGAGGCTCACCTATATCTAGGTTTCTTTCTTCTCCCTGCACAGGAGTTTCTCTTCCATTGAAAGTTCCTCTTGGTTTTATATACATCATTCATCAAAAAACAAAAAGGGTGTGTCCTTCTTCTTTGACTGTGGTATTTAGGCGAGATCCAGCATTAACTGAAGCCAAAGAAATCTCAGTATTCGGTGGATTCAAAACAAGTAAGAACAGACTTTCGAATTTTCGTGCAGGCAGGTAATGTACGTTAGACTGTGTGTTCCTTATCAGAATGGGAGTCCTTCTGCATGAGAGAGGAGCCACTTCCAGTGAGGTCTAACTTGCTCAGACCCCTCAGGGTGGGCTTGCTTAGTGGGCTCACCTCCCTAACCCCAAAGGGGGGCTCTTCTCAGGGGATAACGGACGACGTATCCAGATTCATCACAGTACCTTCGTATCGTCTTTCAGGGTCGTGACAGTGTGGATCTGGGGCTCTAGGTGTTTACCAGTGGTTTGAGTTGGCAAGCTAGCTCGATGAAATTCAACACAGCGAGGCTGTGGAGAAGCAGCAACAGCTCATGGCTCAAAGAAAATGAGGGCAGTCGGGTGACAACATGTCAGCATAGCTGGAAGGCTTGATGGAGTCTCGATGCGAAGAAATCAGAGATTCAGCTTCTTGCGCAAACTGGCTTGATTGAATCTGACAATGCAGTGTTGTTCAACATGGGGCAGCAGCTCATTGCATGAAGAAGCTTAGCATAAAAAGCGATGATCGGATCAGCACAGCTCGAAGGTGCTTAAAATGGCTCAAAGTTCTGATGGTAACTTTTTGGATCTTTGAAGTGGCACAAAAGTGCTTTAGGCACTTATAGCAGCTCACAGTGCCTAAATAACGGTGCCTATAATAGCAGCATGGGCGCGGGCACGCAACCCTTCATGCTGGCAATACCGGCATGGCATAAACAGGAGGACATCACAAGTCAGACGGACATGCAAATAACGGCCTACTGAAGCCCGAAAAGTACCTTACCGGCATGGAGTAAATACCGGCATCGCGGACCACCCATAAACGGCCATGTGCAGAGTTCCCAACTGCCACAGCTGCACACAATCAGCACAGGTGGAGGCAATATAGACTGGGCCAGCACAAAAGGAGCATACCCCACCCCTTCCCACACCCAGTCACACACCAAAATGATTCCAATACTACTAACAATGCTGGGGCTGGAGGACATGATTGCAGTGGAACTCCAGCAACAACAACAACAACAGGCAGCACAGAGGAGACACAGGAGGAGAAGGAGGGTGAGGCAGGTCCAGCATGCCCCACCAGTGCAGCCAGTGGTACCACACAGGCAGCCCTCAATCCCTTGCATCAGAGCCAGTCCATTCAACCTAAACCCTGAGCAGATCCACACCCTGTACCGTCTTGACCGGGACACCATCACCACCATTGTGGACATGACACATAACGACATTGTCAGCCTCATTGAAATACGCACCGCCCTCCCACCTCTACTGAAGGTAGTGTCTCTGCTCCACTTCCTGGCCACAGGCACCTACCAGCACACAGTGGGGCACATGCATGGCATATCACATCACAGCCATTATTCTCACGTTCGCTGAACCAAGTGCTCGATGCCCTCCTGAAGCACACAGGCGACCACATTTTCCTACCACGGACAGCCCAGGAGATCTCCAACACCAAAGTTGGTTTCCATTCACTGGCCTGCATCCCTGGTTGCATTGGCGCCATCGACTGCACCCATGTTGAATTGGTGGTCCCACATGCCATGGAGGCAGTGTACCGCAACCGTAAGTTATACCACTCTATCAACGTGCAAATGGTATGTGACTCAAACAAGATCATCACACATTGTTCTGCCTGATTTCCCAGATCAACCCATGATTCAATGATCTTGCGGAACTCGCGATGTGGGTAGCTGATTGGGGGGTGAGATGCATACGTCACCTAGCTGAGATGGGGGGGGGGTTGCATACTTCACCTGGCTGAGATGGGGGGAGGGGATGCATACTTCACCTGGCTGAGAGTACCTGAGAGGATGGACCATGCTCATACCCCAAAGCAGACCAGACTTCACCTGACACCTGACCGCAAAATGCACGACGTAAGCTGCCCTACCATGAACATGATGCAGTGTTACAACCATTCCATAGCCATCAACATGTACACTGCACATAATCAGACCATAGCCCCCACAACACAATAATGCAGCGACAAGCAGTTAGTATGGCTAATGCACAGCACCAAATACCATCATCAAGAAGGACAGTTCTCCATTACTGCATACAAAGGAGTCACATGAGGGCAAAATACATGAACACACCCCAACACCAACACAGAGGCCCACCAAAGCAGCATGTCCACATCTGTTGTGCAGAGTGAGATCATCATGAGTCTACCATCAGCGGTGACAGGATGAAAGCATACAATAGACCAGACGGCACCCAGATCATGGCAACAACCTGCGTGGACTACTACAGTGCATGGGCACTCACAAGGAATAGGACACACCTGCACCCACTAGACAATGCCATGCACATCTGTCGATCTGATGAATACACACATTGCAGTAACGTCATGAGGCTCTATTCATGCATGGATATGTGGATGCCAACAGAAAATAAATTCATGCTATGGTGTCATTGATACAAGTTCCATATGATGTGATCCCTTACACATAACCATTCTTGCATACATGCAGGTGATGCAGACTATCCCTTGAAGAGGTGGCTCCTTAGCCCAGTCCGGAACCCGCAGAACAGGCACGAAGAGGACTACAATTGTGCGCATACACGTACCCGTGTGATGATTGAGCAGACATTTGGCCTTTTCAAGGCACGGTTTCGCTGCTTCACCAGGTTTGGTGGGGCACTCCTGTATGGGCATGAGAAGGTGGGCAAGATCGTCATGAAATGTGTCATGCTACACAATATGTGCATCAGACGGAATGTGCCTCTGCCCCCTGACGCTGAACTGCAATCACCTGACGATGAGGAGAGGAGGGTGGAGATGGGGCTGCACTTCAGGGAGGCAGCGATGCACAGGAGGGACATGCCATGTGTCAGACTTTGATAAACCAATGTTTCGAGCACACATGGATCTGGAGTGTGACATGGAGGTGGGACTCAGGGCACTGGGTGTGTCAGGGACATGGACACTGTAGACTGTTCACCAATAAAGCACACGTACACAATAAACAATGCCCGCTCATTCGAATTCTGATTTCACAACAGGTGTATTGAATAAATGTAACATATTTAGTGCAGAGCCCTCCAACCCACACACCCTCTCCCCCTCCACCTCCCCCTCAACTTCCCCACACACCCTCTCCCCCCTTCCTCTCCTCCTCAACTTCCCCACACACCCTCTTCCCCCTCCCCCTCCCCCTCAACTTCCCCACACACACTCATCTCCCCCCCTCTCCCCCCTCAACTTCCCCACACATGGTTTGCACTTGCATGCACCATTGTTCTTCAGGAGTCCGGATTGCCAGGCTGCACCTACACCCTTTTTTCCACTGGCAGCATCACGTGGATCCCTGTCTGACTTGCGCACATTTCTGACAGACCTACGCAGGGGGCTGGTCTGTCTGGAGCTGCTATTTGAGGAGGTCTCTGGTTGTTGAACCACCTGTGTGGGACGCAGGGCCTCCAATGCTGACACCATTTGGGTGAGGACCTGCCTCACAGCCGCCATTTCAATACATATGTCCTTGCCATCGGACCCAATGGCAGATTTGAGGGATGCTGTGCATTCCCTCATTTCCTCCCTTGCCTGGCCACATTCGGTTATGTGCTGGGTCAGCAGCCCTGTCAGCTCCTCCTGGCGCTTTGTATTGCCCTGATACCCTCCTGCCTGTTCCGGACACTGGCGGATGTTGTTGGTGTATGCAGAATGGTTGGGCCCTTATGCATGCTCCCCATGGGGCTGAAGCTCCCTGGCCAGGATTCCACTGCGGACAGCTCATGGCTGCTGGCATCCTAATTGCTGGGTTGGGAGTGTTGGGGTGACTGCTGGGGGCCTGTACCAGTGGGTGTTCCGGGTGTCGGTGTGTATAGTTCGTCATCAGACACAGCTGCCGTGGCCGCTGTCTCACCAACGGTACTGCTTGCAGTAGAAACTGTGCCTTCAGCCACTGGCTCCTGTGTGGATGTGGGTGGTGGGGGTGTTGTGGTGGTGTCAGTGATGGAGAGTTGTGCTGTTGGATCCCGCGTTGTGTTGGGCTTGCCCAGTAGTCCAGGTTGCTCTCTTCCCCTGGATGTTGAGGGACGGTTTGCTGGCACCAGGCCCCTAGAACTCTTGGCTGGTGTTGCAGCGTCCTCCCTGGGGTCCTGGTCTTCACTCTCAGAATGTGTGCCTGTGGGGGACCAAGAGAGGTAGTCCATTAGTGATGGGTCTACATGCATCAGGCATGCATTGTGGTAGCTGCATTTCTATGGAATGGCAGGTGATTGGCATTGGGGTAGTGACATACGAGTTGCTTGCCTTTTGGGTGGGTTATGCATGGATGCGTCTGGGATGAAACATATATGGGGTGCATCATGCATGGGGACAAGATGGTGCTGTCCACTGCCTGTAGGCAGTCTTGCAAAAATGTGTCTGGTGGACCCTGCTTCCCATCATTGCACTGTCACTTCAGGGGGACATCATCGTGTAGTTCTTTACAGTGTTTCATTTGGGACACCTACCTGCATCAGCTGATGACAGGGCTCCACGCTCCATATCCCCCACTCCTTCAATTGCCTCCATCCCAATGGTGCTTGCACAGATCTCCTCCCAGGGTTGCATCTTCATGGGGGAGGCCGGACCACCACCTGTTGCCATCCCCACGTTACTGTTGGCAGAGATGATGTTCCGCACGCGTAAGCGCAGGTCGTCCCAGCGCTTCCGGACATCTTTAGCTGTGCGAGGGGTGGTGCCAACGGCACTCACTTTCTGCGCCACATCCGCCCATATCTCTTTTTTGCGCTGCACTGCAGGTCGCTGCATGTTAGTGGAGAACACAACATCCGATTTTCTGCCAGCGTCTCAGCCAGCATGTTGAGCTCCTCTTGTGAGAACCACTCCTTGCGCAAGCGCTCAGCACTTTTTTTAAGGGCCTTGGGCATTGTGAAATGCTGCAGGTATAAGTTTGTACAGGTATGGTGGTGATATGGGTCCTGGTTACAGAGGATGGCAATGGATTGTGTTTTTAAAGATGGCCACCGTGCTCTTTCCCGTTCCTGTGCAGTGACGCTACTTCTGGTTCCGTTAATAGCGGTCACCGCTAATAGCGGTCACCGGTAATGCTGGTGGCATAGATGGCGGTGGAGCAATCTGCGCTTCGCACAATGCTCGTAAAGGCGATTTTTCGCCTTTTAACAGCAGAGCGGTAAGGTCGTTACCGGCATGGCGCAAAGCTCGTGCCCGCGTACTCGTAATGGCCCTCTAATAGCGGCCTTGAAGCAACTCGGACACAGTATTTGCTCCATGTCGGTAAGGGCCGTTACTTACCGCCCACCTCGTAATGAGGCCCTGGGATTTTTGGCAGCCTTTACCCCAACAAGTCTCCAGTGAAATCTTCTTCAGAATGTTTCCAAGATGAACCTTCAAGATGGTTCTTCCAGAGGCTTCCTCTAAGCTAAAAGAATGTTCAATTAAGGGGGTAGAGGCAGTTGATTCAATTAAGGTGGGAGCAAGTTACAACTTGCTGTTGTAACAAGGGTTATTCCTTGTGATGTCAGATCCTAGAGTGCCTTGTCTGCAGGAAGGGGGTTTCTCAGGAAGGAAGTGGGGGTCTGAAAAAATCATAGGTGGCTGGCCCCTTTACCATTGTGAATGTCTTTTCCAGCTACACTGTCCTCCAGTCTGCCCTGTATCCAGTAATTATATCCCTGGTGTGACATCCCCATTGTGTTTCAGGGGCCCCTTTGAAACTCCCAGCACTCAGCCTACCCATAGAGGGGGTATTTCCTCCCCTCCTGGGAGAGATGTGAATGCTTCCCAGCAGAGAATAAAGAGCATCCTTGGCAATGCCCATCATATGTTGTGGGCAAATTCTCTAGACTACAAGCACAACACAAATTGCCATACAACTGTAGGCCCAGTGGAACTAATAAAAGACATCAGACTGATTTTGGGAGTTTTAACTGTATGTCCTCATCTGTCACTATTTCCAATGAGATTTAGCTTTACATGTATATGTGTCCAGACAAATGAGGTTATGCAATGACATTTATTTTAACGTGTGTTCCAGTATTTTGAAAGGCAGCCATTATGCTGTGGCTGCCATTTTTCAAACTTCCATTGGAGCTGCTGTGTCAGCAGCAGGACCCAGCTAAATACATATGTATGAGCTGTACATTTAAGCATGGAGCCTTTTAAAAGTGAGGTCTGTTTGGCAGAGCCCGACTTACTGAGATAGAAAAACGCAATAATTTTGCATTGCAAAAATAAAACAAAAATGCTTAGGGTTTGATACCATCGTAGATGGCATTTTGACGCAGAGAAAAAAATACAGGTTCAGGATTTGACTGCATTGAACCAGTCCAAATGAGAGAAAGAGAACTTGGCTGGGATTGGAATAACAAATGGCATCCAGGAACAGCATCCCATCCCCAAGAGCCTGGGACATGCAAGAGACTGCAGAATGTAGGAATGCTGTTTTACGACCCAGTGGTTCCCATGAAAAACAAAGCAAGAATTGTGGTACATAAGAGGCCAGCTGTAAAGAGACCTTCCAGGCCATCAGGTTGTGGAGAACTTGTAAGGGGAGAACACATGCCCCAAATTCTCTTCAAGAGATCTCAAAAGTGTGGTGTAAAGGTGCAGTCCCCCAATGTAATCCAAGAAATTACACCAAAGTAATCAAAAATGGAGTGCAAAACTTTCTAGAAAAAACAACTTTTTATCTGCTAGCATGGCCGGGAGAAGAGGACAGCTCTTTAATTTTAATCCTAGCCTTTCAATTAGCTACTCGTCATCAAGCTCCTAAAGAACAGTATAAATTAAACATTATGATTGGGAGTTTCATTTCTCGCAACCGATTCAATACTAGCCCTCAAACATGATATCATTTCATAGTCAGCACAAAATGTCACTTTGCCATTGGTTGGCACTCTTCATGGTGCAATTGTTAAATAATCTCTGCCCTAAATGGACAGTGACTACTGAGGCAGCTCGGGCTGTAGCATCCCACTTTGACAGACCAATGATACAGTGAGTGGACATCAGTGAGGTCAAAACTTTGTTGCATCCAATGGAACACCACCACCTCTTCCCCCTAATTGGTCCTTTTGCCTTCCGCCCCTTGCACCTAAAACTCCAATCTCGATACGTGTTGCCAACTCTGGATCTGACCTTCTAGTTATCTTCTCACAATGAATAGCTGTAAGAAAACAAATGTGTGCAGCCCTGCTCCTTGAAATTCATTTCTTCTATTTATTTGTTTCACAAAGGCACTTTTCCTTCCTAACCAAATTCCCTGCTCTCCGTTGGGGCGCTGTGCTCACATCCTAGTTCTTGAATTTGGCAATGCTAATGTGTGGGCTTTCTTGTGTGTCTCACTTTGTCCTTCACAACCATTATGTATTCATTTGTCTATCGTCTGGGAAAGCACCTGCTGTCTCGAGTCTCATTTCAGGCCGCTGGGAACTTTATCCATCGCAACAAATATCTAAAACACTGTTCCGCATCTCTTGCCATCCTGACAATGGCTGTTGGAGATCTCAGTAAAGCAGTAGAAATAAACCTTCAATTAAATTATCATAACTTAGAAATGCAGTCTGGGAAAGCACCTGCTGTCTCGAGTCTCATTTCAGGCCGCTGGGAACTTTATCCATCGCAACAAATATCTAAAACACTGTTCCGCATCTCTTGCCACCCTGACCTTGGCTGTTGGAGATCTCAGTCAAGCAGTAGAAATAAACCTTCAATTAAATTATCATAACTTAGAAATGCAGCCTAGTGCACTAGAAAAGCAAAATCTACAGCCTTCTCGCAGACCTCTTGCTCAATAACCCAACTAACAACGACACTTACTAGTGCTCAGCCACTGCAATCCAAATAAATCCAAACTACACAAACCTATCTATTAATATAAATGTGATAAAAGAATATGAAGAAACATGTTTTGCTGCACTTGTGTTTTTCTATACAGCACAAAGCCTAAAAGCTTTGTGTGACAAAACTACATCTACTCTTAATGCAATGTCACAACACGGAAAGCACGTGATACCTACATCACCGCCATGGGGTTTAATGCCTTGCTAAAAGAGTTTTCTTATCTTTTACTTGCGCGCACCATTAGGACGTTGGACCTGCATAATTATACTCCCCCTTTAGGTAATTTATTAACTAATAGCTCCTCCTCCACCTTCCTATCTCAATCATCCTTATTTTACAGACACCACATAAACGTACTCCCTGTGCAGCGTACTCCTAAAGTGTGCAGGTCATAAAAGCACAATCACCATCAGCATTACAATCTACCCAATGTTCAGTGTAATTTTCAGAAATGGAGGTGGATTAGCGAGTGTCCTTGGGGGACCAATTGGATTTCCTGTCCAAATCAAACAATGTTCAATCTCGCCATTCCACTTATCTGTCTATGTTTGAACGTGTCTTGAGAGGGGTGTGGCAGTATCATAGGGATTCTTTAGTGTAAATGACATCATGGATGCCTCATGGATGTCCCCTTAAACCTAACCCTTTTGCAGCAACCCAGAACAATTTGAAGAGCACAAAGAGCAATGAGCACTAATACGCGGAGAGACTCTAGCATTTGTACAATATTACTTAATCGTGAGGGCACCCAAGAAAATGTTTTATTGTACCAGTCCTCTTCGAACAGCCTGATACTTTCTTTTTCCATAGCAGTGTGGAGTGTGTGCAGTGCTTTAATAGCTTCTGTGAAGCTTCCATTCCCAGTGTTATTTGAGGGATGAAAAGGCAGCAGGAGCTTCCTATGTGTGTACACACTCCTCCTTTCATAGCTGTTATGAGGTCGAGGAGATACCAATTTTGCAGGGTGGTCAACTGTGCTGCCCAGAGTTCTTCCCTTATTGAGTTTAAACCCTGCTCTGTACCATTTGCCAGTGGCAACCACTCCTAACAGATGACCTGCCACCATTTGGCATTGGCTGCTGTCTGGGTACCAGGTGCAAGAAGTAACATATAAAATTTGCAGTTTTAGTAAAAAGATGAAATTCTGTAAGCATTTCTGTGAGTCTATCAGAGGATTCCTGGGAGAAGTAATTACAGTTGCAATGGCTTTTTTGTAGGTTCAGGGACCACCTATGTTTCTTATGATACAAATGTTTAATATCTGGATGTTCAGCAAAGGGCACAAGATCGAAATGTGGTACAACCAATGCTGGTGAGTGCAGGGTAACAAGGAAAAACAAACGCCGGCCCAATGATATGGGCACAAGCCAGGGTGCCAAAGGCCCAGTACATCTCTATTAGTGCTGCTGTTCCCCCCCATAGACTTGTAAGTTCCATTGTCCTTGTGTAGTTCTTGTTCATCCCCAACAAGCAATGCAGCTGGTGTCATGAGGAACAGATTCCACTGGCCCTTATGGCATAGGTGGAAGCAGGTTGGCTGCATGTTGTGGAATACTCACAAAATGGCGCCTTTCATTTGCAGAAGCATTTCAGTAATCCAGGATGCACTCTGTTCTCTGACTCCGGAAGGAAGCGTTCGGTTGGTGTCATGATTCCCCTGCGGCAGGTCATCGGAGAATCTCTAACATGTTGGAGCTACTTCAGAGATACTTTTGGTGGACCACTCTACTCCACGTCTCAGGAGGATAGCTCAGCGGCAACGTGCTCATCTTCGAAGCAAGACAACACAAGCACCACATGTTCAATCCCTGGGTCCACGCTTAGAAACATCTGTGTATTAAGGCGTTATAAATAACCCATCATTTCATATCATATATCATATCATATCATATCATATCATATCATATCATATCATATCATATCATATCATGATGTTAAGGATTACGTTTCCTCTTGTACAACATGCCTGCAGACCAAGACCCTGCGTATGCCCCCGTTGGGAGATATAGTATGGATGCCTCTGCCTGAAAATCTCTGTCAGATTATCTCCACTGACTTCATTGTGGATCTGCCAGTCTCTCAGGGTTGTGACACTATAATGTTGACCATTGTTACTCTTACCAAGTTAGCCATTTTCATTCCTTTACCTGGTGTTCCTACTGATGCTCGGATGGCTTGTGTGTTCATTCAACACATTTGCTCCCGACATGGACTCCCATAGAAGATCATTTTGGGCAGAGGTCCTGAGTACATGTCCCGGTACTGGAAACACATCTGCTCCATCCTGAATATTAAACAACCTCTCAGGCTTAATCAGACCCTGGAGGGTTACCTTTGGTGCTATATTTCAGCTTCTCAAGACAACTGGACCGAACTCCTACCCTTAGCTGAGTTTGCGTATAACAACGCCACACATACATCACTCAAATTCAGTCCCTTCTTTTGTTCTTATGGATTTCACCCTGCCAGTTTTTCAGCAGGCAAGTCGCCCTCCACGCCAATACCCGATTTGGGTGGCTTGATTGCCGGGATTCAACAGAGTCATAAGGTGACCAGGATGGCTCTGCAAGTGGCCCAGGACCATATTAAGTTCCAGGTGGATCGTCGTCGTTCTCCCATGCCAACCATCTGCATTGCGGGCTATGTTTGGTTGGCCTCTCGATTCTTGATTCTGCATCTTGTCCCATCTAATCTGTCACCCAAATACTTCAGTCCTTTTCGAGTTCTGGATCATCGAGGTGTGGCAGCTTTTCTATTGCAACTACCCCCTTCCTGGTCCTGGATCCACCCAGTGTTTCATGTTTCCCAACTGCAGCAGGACATACCAGATCACTTTGGTCGTGCTTCTAACTATCACCCTCCTCCGGTTTCCACCTCCTCTGGGCCTGAGTGTGAAGTTGCTGGTATTTGTGACTCCTGATACCGGCTGTGCCTTGCAGTACTTGCTCGATTGGAAGGGTTATTCACCGGCTGACAGGTCTTGGGAGCCTGCCTCTGTGGTCCACGCCCCCCACCTGGTCTGTCGTTTCCACCTTTTCCACACCAGAAAGCTGGTGGGTTCTCTTATTCGGACGAGGCATACTGTCATGAGGAATAGATTCAGCTGGTCATTATGGCATAGGTGGAAGCAGGTTTGCTGCATGTTGTGGAATACTCCCAAAATAGTGCCTGTCATTTGAGACAGCATTTCAGTCATCCAGGATGCACACTGTTCTCTGACTCCACCCCCCCTTCTAGGGAAACTGCTCATATGGCTACTCGGACCAAAGCATTCTGCATTGCTACTTTTCCTAGCGAACGTTCGTAAGTTCGATCCTTTCTGTCCTTTGTTTCCAAAGGTATCAGTGACAATACTTCACTACTTTCAAATCTCTATCTCTCTTAGGATTCTCTCGCCCCCATTGCAGCATTACTGATCATTGCAGTCCATACCGGCTTTCTGTGCTCTTCCAGGTAGGAACGCAATGCTAACATCCCCATAACAACGGCTCGCTCCCCGATCTTGAGTTCTTACACCTCTTGTCTTTCCCTCGCAGATGCTTGATGGACTGCCCCAGAGCTTCTGACTCCAAGAGCCGATCTTGTTACATTTCCCTGCTCCATGCAGAGTCGATAAACATGGCAGGAAATACTGCTGTTCCACGCCCATTGCAGATACAGCGCAACGTTACTAAGCAACGGGTAGGTTGGGGTTCCATTCTCTGCCGCCTCTTTCCTAGCTATCGTGCTTACAGCTTGTTTCTCCAAACTGTTTGCAGGTACATAGCGACATCGATCCACTCTGCTTCCTGGCACCAAATCTTCTGTTTGTCTCAGTTAAAACTAGACTGGGTATTTTTTTCATTCCTAAGTACCGAATTCTTGCTACAGGGTGTTCTCAGCTTTCCTATTGAAACCCATTTAGTAATCTTCCATTCTACTCTCATTCTCTTCAGTTGTCCACTCGTCTTCTGTAAAGACACGGAAGTTACCACATCGGTAAAAATTCTCCTGTGCTCTGCAGTCCTAACTACGGAGTGATTCCGAAACCATCCAGAGAAGATTTGCCGGGTTTTCTACCCCAGAGGTTTTCCCTGGAAGCCCTGTTCTCTCTGAACCTGTAAGAGGAGCAGGGGAATAGGGTGACCAGGAACATTTCTACATCCACAAACTGCTGCTTCAGATTCTGGTCAGTGCTAAGTTTGGTTTATATGGTGCTATAACAACTGCACCATATTACATTACTTATCACAGCTCGCTCTTGTGAAGTGTATCGCACATCGTCGCAAGGCTTTCTTTCAATAAGCCGTTGAGTCACTTTACTATTCCATTGGCTTAAGGGTGGTACGCTAAACAAAATTTGTGTTTTATACCTAATAGGGAAGTGATCTCTTTGAAGAGGTTGTTGAAAAAATGTGCCCATTATCGGACCTCAACACCTCTCAAAGACCCCATTGTGGGAACACTGTATGCATGAGGAATTTAGCTGTGGATTTGTCATCAGGGTGGGTACAGGGACCTATTTCAAGCCAACGCAAGAATGGGCACACCACAAGAATCCATGCTAGCAAAAATGATTGCATCTGTTATGCATATGTACAAAATCTATGTGGAGATGACAAAAAGGTCCTGATGGCAGGGCAATACTGCATTAATGGTTTTCAACCTGTGACCATAGGTATAGAGTTGGCAAGTCACACAATTATGGATGAACTCTGCAATGTGTTTCTGCAAATTTGGGATAAACCAATCTTCTTGGAGATCGTCTACCATGTAGTCTTTGGAGGTGTGTGCTGGGTAATGCAATTTATACAAGGGCATTTTGAAGTAATTCCTAGGACACAACAACCTTCCCTGAAGTGTTTTGTCTCCATATTAAATCTATGGGGGATGTAGAACACCCTCTCTTTGGCCATAGCTTGCTCTAGATAAGGAGCACATCACTGTAACTATATTATTTGTGCCACAGTTATTGCACTGGTGGATTTAGGGATCTGTACTTGCTGTCATGGAACATGTGTAAGCGTGGGGACTTTTTCAGTAACATGTGGTAAATATGTTGCATCTTTTGCTGCTGGGTCTGCTACATCATTGCCTTGAGATATTAAGTGTGTACCTTTTGTATGTGCTGCACTATTCATCCCAGCTAATGCTGAAGGAAGGGGTAGTACTACTATTAATCTGGAAATTAATCCACATGTTTCTCCTCTACCATCTGGACAACCCTGAGTGCACTGTTTATGTGACATATGCAGAATATGAATAGATGGTGGCACAACATCCTTTTTACATTTCTACAGCTGTTATTAATGCCACAAGTTCAGTTGCTTGTGCCGAATAGTGTGATGGAAGTCTAATTTTTACCATTACCTCAAACTCCCTCTTCTGATATCATACCACTGTTACCCCCATGTGTCTGTAACCCATTTTCTGATTCATTGTCGATGACCCATCAATAAAAAGTACCTCTTCTTCCTTTAAAAAGTCTTCCTTAACATGAGTTAGGTCATCTAATGTGTCATCTCATTCCCTGATGCTCATTGGGTGATAAGTGTTGATTTAGATATTCCCTGGATAGCAAAAACTGCATGCTCTATATACAGTGTCATGGGGCAGTCGATAGTAATTCATGATTTTTGAATGGGAGAAACATGCTGCTTCAAGTACTTGCTCACATGGAAAATGTCCTTGTGTTACTGGGTCTAAAAGACCCCTGTAGTAGGACAAAGGCTTGTGTGCCTGTGAAGTTGCAGGGGTGAGGAAACCCATCAACACCTAACCATTAGAATGTGAGAAAAGAACAAATCATTTTTTTAAATAATCTGGGGTCACTAAAACAAGTTCATTACTAAGAGCTTTCTTTAATTCCTTGAAGGAGTCGATAATTTCAAGTATCCATATTAAAGGGCCCTTCACTTTCTGTGCTTTCTTCAAACCCTGTAGGATGGGCTCGGTGTAAGTGGCATAATCGAAGATCCAGGATTGGCAACAGATACACAGGTCCAAGAATTGTTGCATCTCCCTCAATGTGCTCAGCTGTGGTGTATTTTGTACTGCTGCCACCCCTTCTGGGGCAACTATCCTGCTTGCTGATCATATTATCAGTCCTAGCTAAACTACCTCTTTCTGGCAGAATTGCAGTTTGTCTTTGTCAACCTTGTACCCCTTTTTGCTAATAGTGTCAAGATAGTCACTGAATCCTCTATAAACGGTTCTTCCTTTCTCATGTCCGTTCCAAATATCACCCTTCAAACATGACATAATTTCATAGTCAGCACAAAATGGCATGTTGCCACTGGTTGGCACTCTTCATGGTGCAATTCATAAAAAAGCTCTGCCCTAATGGATAGTGACACCTGAGGCATCTTGTGCTGTAGCATCCCACTTAAAGGTCAAATGATACAGTGAGTAGAAATAGAGGTCGAAACTTTGTTGCATCCCATGGAACACCACTACCCGTTACCCCTAATTGGTCTTTTAGCCTCCCGTCCCTTGCATGCTATTCATTTGTCTATCGTCTGGGAAGGCACCTGCTGTCTCGAGTCTCATTCCAGGCCCCTGAGAAACTATCTCCCTCGCAACAATTAGCTGAACACTGTTCAGCATCTCTTGCCATTGTGACCTTGGCTGATTGGAGCTTTCTGTCCAACCGTAGAAATAAGCCTTACATTAAATGATCATATCTTAGAAATGCAGCCTAGAACACTAGAATGGCAACATCTACAGCCTTTAGAAATGGTGTATTCTAACATGGAAGACCTCTTTATCAATACATCAACTAACAGTTACAATTACGAGAGTGCAACTACTGCAAGCCAAATAAATCCAAACCACATAATCTTATCTAATAATATAAATGTGATAAAAGAATATAAAGAAATGCTGTGCGGCACATACGTCACCACAAGAGGTTTGATGCCCTGCTAAAAGAGTTTTCTTATCTTTTACTTGTGCACACCTTTAGGACGTTGGACTTGCATATTTACACTGGAGAAGATCAACCTGATGCTCACAGTAAGCTGTAGTTGTTTATCCGCAGGTTAGGAATAGTGTATCAGACACTATCCTTCTGGTGTGGATTGGAAATAGTGGGCAGTGCACTATAACCTTAAGAAGAGCACTTATGTTAAAGAAACAGCTGGGCACTATATCCTTGACGCAGTGATTTGTCAAAGAAGCAACTGTGCACTAAATCCCTGTGATTGTGAGTTGTGAGTCAATAAATGTCTGAGCGCTATATTCCTGAAACTGATTTACCTTAAATATCCTGGGGGGACCACTATCTATGTTATTGAAACCCGACCACTGAATTATTTATGCAATCCTGACACTATGTATATAGCACAAACCAATGAAAGCTGTTCTAGGTTTGGTTCTGAAAAAATGATATGATATGATATGATATGTCATTTATAATGCGCCTATACACAAGTGCATATACATCAAATCCAAGTACCTGATCTTGTATTCATTCCTGATCCTGAGTAAGAGAATCAAACTAGAGGTCAGCTACACTTTTGAGTCATGTGTTTGAGTGACATGGTTTTTGCTGTTGCATTACATCAGATGCCACAGGCAGTTGAACAATTGCCTCCAGTATCTGTGTTTGGAAACTACTGCCTGAATTCTTTCATGGCTGACTCAGCCCTTCATCTTTATGAGATAAGCTGATAACTATTAAATTGGGTAGTAATATAACTCGTACCAGTGCTTAGAAGCAGGAAGAATTTGGCATTAAATATGTATATTGAAACATGTCGGGTATGGCACCTGAGATGTACCCTATTCAGTATTTTCACACATGTCGAGTCTCAGGAAATGCAATCAAACAACAAGTAATATGAACAGAAATTGTTTTTAATAATAATAGTTTTGCTCTTGGTTGAGTTCTTTTTTGGGGGGTCCTCGTGGCTACCTGTGCCCGATATTGTGTTGGTGTTTCATGGACCCGGGGACGGTATGTTATAGAGAAGAGGTTGCTCTTGCACTAGGGTTTTTTGAGGTACAGAAAAAATAGATTTAAAAGCACATGTTATGGTTATTGCAGCATGTGTATACTGTGATAGCAAGTGGAAACGTATCAAATTTATTTTGTCCTATGTCATCCAGTATGAATGGTAAAAAAGTGCTGGCGGTACTGCCTTTTTCCTAGTAAGGGGCACCACCGGCAAATGACCGAGCTGTCTCGGTTTTGTAGAAACCCCTTTTGTACTAACACAGAGTCCAGAGTTCTATTTGTTCTCTGCGTATAGTAGCATATGGAGTATCACAGAAGATTACAAAAGAAAAGTAACCCCTTTTGGAGTTTTCATCAAAAGGTAAAACCTCTGCCACTTTCCAGCGCTTGCGCATGCACTGCAGTTCCCGCAGGGGGTATGGCCCATGGCTGCAGTTTGATCCCATAGTGTGTTGGATTCGGGCTCAGGAAGTTCTCTGTAGGTATGTATCAGGGAGTCACGTAAGTTCTTTCTTTTTTTTATCGCAAAACGTGATATTTCTAAATTCTGTTCACCTACGTTCAGGAGAGGCCAGAGTCTAAGTACTTCTTTTTTGATGTTGTTCACCAGTGGTGAGAATTTTACGACTGCAGTGGTAGTATCTTTTTGTTCTTGTCGTCTGGGGTGTTGTTCCAAGGAAATGTCTCTTGGGATATTGTTGGCCCTCTTACGGGCTTGTGAAATGGTGCGTTTTGTATACCCTCGTTGTGATACTTTTCTGGCCAGAAGGCCTGATTGTGTCTCATAATCAGTGAGACTGGAGCAATTCCTCCGGTATCTTAGAAATTGCCCGAATGGGAGGTTATTCCTCAAACTGCTGGGATGGTAGCTTGTGAAGGTCAACAGGGAATTCCTGTCAGATGGTTTATTGTATAACAGCGTTGCTATCTTCCCACTTCTTATGACCACGTTGAGGTCCAAAAAATTGATTGATGATTTGCTGTGTGCTTCTGTAAAGTTCAAATGTTGATTTTGGGAATTGAGCCAGTTCCTAAAGGCCTTGAGGTCTACCACATTTCCTCTAAAGATCATAATGACATCGTCGATGTATCAGGCCCATAGGTCGATATGAGGGTCCCCGGGGTTCCTGTTGTTGTAGATTACTCTTGTCTCAAAATCTGCCACATAGAAGTTGGCCAGGCTCGGTGCAAAAGTGGCCCCCGTGGCCGTGCCTGAAATTTGCTCATAGAAGGTGTTCTCATGAAGAAAGTAGTTTTTGGTAAGGGCAATCTCATCGAGTTGCATGATGAGACTGATCGGTGTATCGATTGGTGGGTTAGCGGTTCCTAGTACTCTGTCCACGACCTTTAGTGTGGCTAGTTGTGGGATTTTTGTATAGAGGGACTCTATGTCTAGAGTCACGAGAAGCTGGTTATTAGGATCAAAGGGTCGATTCTTGAGAAGGTGAAGTACCGCAGTAGTATCTTTAAGGTAGGATTGCATTTTCCCTATCATTGGTCTGAGGAAAAAGTCTACAAATTCAGATAGAGGTTCCAGAATAGATCCGATCCCGGATACTATTGGTCTTCGAGGAGGTGGTGTGATCCCTTTATGAATCTTGGGGAGGGCATAAAATGCTGGTCTGATTGGTGCCTTAGGGTTGAGGAATTCATATTCCTTGGGACTAATGACGCCTTCCGCAATGGCTTCTTCCAGGATGGGTATGATGAGTAGCCTTATGTCTTCTCTGGGATCTTTGCCGAGTTGTCTGTAGCTTAAATGATCCCCCAGGAGGGTCATGACCATCTGTCTGTAATCTGCTATGTCCATAATTACCGTGGCTCCACCTTTATCGGCCTGTTTGATGGTTATTTGATTATTGCTGGTAAATTCCTTTAATGCTATTTTGTCTTTTTTTGAGAAATTGTTGTGTCCCTATATTTGAATTTTCTCCAGGTATTCAAGGGCCTTCTGAAATGTGATTGATTCCGAAGTTATGCCATTAGGTGGTGGGTAGAATGTTGATTTCCCTCTTAAGTTTGTTGCAGATTTCTCTTTGTCTCTATACAGGATGATCGCAAAGAATTTTTTTAGCCTGATTTTTCTGACCAGTTGGGCTATTTCAATGCTGGTTTGGAAGAGGTCGTGCTGTGCGGTTGGGACAAAGGAAAGGCCTTTTTCTAGGAGGTGTAATTGGTCTTGATTAAGTATGCATTTTGAGAGGTTAAGTACTAGTGAGGTTCCCCTCCCTCTACAGGTGGGGCACTTCAACTATCTAAAGCAGCCTACTCTTAATCCACACTGGAGCAGCCCTTAAAGACTTACCGGCTCCTTACCTTCCTGGCCCTGAAGAAAGTGGTTTACGTTGTCTTACCACTGAAACCGGTAGGCCCTCCCTCGGCCAGAGACAAAGGAATTAACAAGTACACTGGAAAGTGGCAGAGGATTTACCTTTTGATCAAAACTCCAAAAGGGATTTCTTTTCTTTAGTAATCTTCTGTGATACTCCATATGCTACTATACGCAGAGAACCAATAGAACTCTGGACTCTGTGTTAGTACAAAAGGGGTTTCTACAAAACCGAGACAGCTCGGTCATTTGCCGGTGGTTCCCCTCACTAGGAACAGACAGTACCGCCAGCACTTTTTTACCATTCATACTGGATGACATAGGACAAAATAAATTTGATACGTTTCCACTTGCCATCACAGTATACACATGCTGCAATAATCATAACATGTGCTTTTATTTTTTATAACTCTGTTTATTGCATTTAAACAACACAACGACAACATAGATATTAAACATAGGCATTCATCAGAGAAAAACAAATCAATATCGACAGCGGCAAAGACACTGCTGGGCCGAGGGGCTGTGAGACAGTTGCGAGACCGATAAATGCTGTTCAGTGAGCATCAAGCCATTTCCCCCATATCTTTTCAAATTTGCGGGGACAACCCCGTGCGTTATAGATCCGGTGCTCTGAAGCGGCACATCTGTCCAGTTCATTGCTCCAACAGTTCGGGCACAGTGGGTCTGCAGAGCCCTAGTTAGCGGCGATGAGCCTTTTGCCCGCCTCCAGCGCAACCGCCAAAAACATTTTTTCGTATTTTGTCAAGTCCACTTCTCCCCAGATGCCCAGAAGTTTCATTTTGGGATCCTTAGGAATTGGCGTCGCCAGGACAGTAGAGATCTTATTGATGCAGTCCCCCCAGAACACTTGTATCGCCTGACAGTCCCAGCTCATATGGTAGAAGGTGGCCGGCACAGTTTTGCATCTAATGCATGTCCCATCCTCGCCCCCCCCCTTTTGCATCTAATGCATGTCCCATCCTCGCCCCCCCCCCTGGCCATGGCAGTGCGCTAGTAATACGAGCAATGGAGGATTCTAAGTCGTATTAATCTAAGCTTGGCTTCTATCCCAATTTCTCTAGGGGACTTTAGTGCATCATCCAGTCTTCAGGTTCAAGTACACCTACGTCCCTTTCCCACCTTTCTTTGAGCCTATCAGGTTGTGTGGCCCGAAGGAGTTGAGGGCCTGATAGAGGGTAGAGGTGACCTTGGAGGGAATGTGTTGCGGGGGGACATTGGTCTCAATGGGAGAGCAAGGGGGAATAGTTGTTGTATCCGGGAACTGGGTGCGAATGGCGTGGGCCAGCTGCGCTTGCCGAAACTGGTCCATAGGTGCCAAGCCAACTGCTCCTGCATGGTCTCGAATTTTAGGAGGTGACCCCCCTGGATCACATGCGCTAGTGTATTTATCCCTTTTGTCCCCCAGTGTTCGAAAGAGCCCATTTTCACTATTTCCGGGAGGTGTGCATTATGCCATATGGGTTGGGATAGTGTTGGCTTGCCTTTCCAGCCGACCAGTTTATGTGCGTCTCGCCAGGCACAGCGGAAATATGGTGTGTTATTTTTGTTAGCGTCGGGAGTTGGTTGTTGTTGGCATACAGGACCTGTAGTGGGGGTACTGGGGACATGGTCTCTATTTCAATACGGATGTGTGGTAGTGTGGGATCTGCGTGTAGCCAATCATTTACCACCCCTATCTGTGTCGCTAGATAATACGCGCATTTGCAGGGTAGGCCGATGCCTCCCTCCCATACCGATCTTTGGAGCGTGCTAAGGGCAATTCTGGGTTGTTTCTCTCTCCATAGCAGTGTGCGAAGATTCTTATCAGTAAGTGTGAAAGTTTCCCAGGGGATAGTGAGCGGGGCGTTTTGGAGAACATACAGGAGTCTGGGGAGGGTCATCATCTTGAATAGTGCTGCTCTACCTATTAGCGATAGGGGGAGTGATTGCCAGTGGGAGACATCTCTATTAAACCGTTTTAGTACGGGCTGAAGGTTGAGTTGGAGGAGCCCATCCAGTGTCGGGTTGAGCCATATGCCCAGATATTTAAATTCCCTGATAGAGACATGGTAGGGGCAGGTCTCTGGAATCGCAGACTCGCCACCTTGGATCGGGAAGTAAATGGTTTTGGCCTCGTTCAGCTTTAGACCCGCAAAGTTTTGGTATTCCTTAAGGATAAGGGAGACGGTCGGGCATGAGGTACTCGGGTTGCTGAGGTATATAAGGAGGTCATCCGCATAGAGCGAGAGTCGATCTACCCCTCCCCCCGGCCAGGCAAATCCAGACCAATTATTGTTTGCTCTGAGTTCTATTGCTAGTGGTTCGATGGCAAGGAGGAAGAGGAGTGGAGACAATGGGCACCGCTGCCTATTACCTCGGTCTAGAGGGAATGGTTTGGAGGACCTGCCGTTCACCCTCACCGTGGCCTCTGGGAATGCATAGAGGAGTTTGACCCATGATATGAATGTTTGCCCAGGTTCATTCTAGCCATGATTGCCCATAAGGCGTCCCACCCCACAGAGTCACATGCCTTCTCAAAGTGCACCGCCAGGAGGGCCAGTGGAGCCAGTATTTCTGTGGGTCTACTCAGAGCAAGTTGAATTCTACATAAGTTCATGCGGGTGGATTTATTGGACATGAATCCACATTGATCTGGGTGGACGAGTGTCTCAATTTCCTTTAATAGTCTATTTGCGAGTGTTCTGGCGAGGACCTTGGCTTCTCCATTGATCAGTGAAATGGGACGGTAGGAGGCGCATTCCTCCAGGGGTTTTCCGGTTTTATGTATGACAACTATGCACGCCATCCTGAGGTCCGGGGGGAGTGCCCCTTGTTCTTTACTACATAAGAACATGCAGTCATATGAGTCGATAGTGTGCCACCAAGGCATTTCCAGGTTTCCGTGGGGAAGCCATTGGGGCCCGGGGTTTTCCAGGGTTGGAGCTGTTCGAGCGCCTCTTGTATTTCAATCTGCGTAATTTCGGCGTTCTGGAGGTCTGATTGGTGTTGTGAGAGTTTTGGGATCTCAATCCGGTCAAGATAGCAAGAGGGCTCCAATGCAGGGTGTCCGGTGTGTGGAGTATAGAGTTTCTTGTAGTAAGCAGCAAATGTTTCCACTATGTCAGAGTCTTCCGTCAGCAATATTCCCTCCGGAGATTTGATAGCACGCACCTGTCCTCTGCTTTGTTCCCGTTTCTCCAACCAGGCCAGGGTTTTGTTTGCTTTATCCCCTCGTTCATAAATTTGGCTCCGGACTAGCTGATGGGCTGTTCGTGCGTTGTCCAGAGCTATGTTGCTGTGGGCATCTTGTGCCATGATCAGGGCTTCCTTTGCTTCTTGAGGGTTATGTGCTAGGATTTGCCGTTCGCATTCTAGTACTTGTGCTTCTCCGTCCCTGACCTTTTGGGCATGTCATTTCCGGTGGGCGGAAACCGCCGAGATAGCTTCCCAATGGAGGACCGTTTTATATGCTTCCCAGATCGAGATCGGTCATTCCACTGAGCCTTTGTTTAGTTCGAAGTATTCTGCAGTCTTTTTCTCAAGAAGAAAGTTCTTCCGCGATTTCAGGGAGCCGCAAGTGACATGTGTTCAAGCGCCAGTTGCAATCCGGGCGTTGACAGGCGTTCTTCATGGTTATAAGGAGCAGAGAGTGGTCCGAAATTCCTCTTGCAAGGAATTCAGCAGATAGAAGTCTATGGTTTGTGCTATGGGGGAGGAAGGCATAGTCAATCCTCGAGAATGATTTATACACGCCGGAGTAAAAGGAAAAGCCAGCCTCGTCACTATGGAGTGAGCGCCATGTGTCTGTCAGCCCCAGTGCTTCATCAAATATGGCGAGCGATGTCAGGGCGGGTCGGCTTCCGGGCCTCCTGTGAGACCTATCGACTGTGACATCCATCACTTCGTTGAAATCTCCTCCTATTACCCACAAGTTGGCCTCCTCTTCCAGGAGCAAGTTTCGCAGTTCAGACAGCAATTCTTTTGTGAGCGTGGGGGGGGTAGATTGCGGCGAGGCCCCACCTCTCACCCCAGATGTCAGCGAGCAGTATCACATAGCGACCCCGAGGATCAGTTCTGACTTCTCTGATCTGTAGGGGGATTTGTTTATGGACGAGTATCATTGTAGCCCTGGCGCCTTTGGTGAATCTGGCCTGGCAGGTATGCGGGTAATTGTATCATTTAAAAAGTTGGTGTTCGTGCCAATCAGATGTGTTGCATTGAGGAGAACTATGTCGGGTGAATACCGGTTGAGATACTGGAGCACCAATCTTTGTTTTATGCTGGAACCGAGGCCGTTAACGTTCCAGGACAATAAGGATAGGGTGTTGGTGTTTAGTTTATCTGCGTGGGTCTCGTAGTGGGGCATCTGGAAGGATTAATGATGGTATTGTGTATTTCCAAGGTGTGCAGAGGTATTTACCAGAGGGAGACATCCATAGGTTGTCCTGTGATTGTGTGGCTGATGACTGGGTAGCTCGGGTGTCATTGGACCCTCCTGTGGACAGAATTTGATTCTCATGCCAGCATATGTCGGCGTCATGCCTTCTCATCCTGTGATTCTGATTACTTACACCCTTAAAACACCCCCACCCTGTACTTCCCCCCCAACTGGGAGCACCTGTCGCCCAAACATTAAACTTATAACATAGAAAACTTTCTCGGGATGACCCGGACTGGGGTAGCGCCCGCGCTGCTTGAGAAGCGGCGGACGCTAGATTAACATTCCCATGTTGCTGTAGTGAAGGTTAGTCCCCGTATTGTGGAGGCCTCATCCCTTTTCTGTGGGGCTGATGACCAGATGCTGCGTAGTGTCACCATCCGCACTTGTCGGGGATCGAGGGGGCGAGGGCCGCCCAGACCAGGGTTTCTGCGCAGGTGGGTCAGGCGGTGCGCGCCATGCTCTGGAGTCAGTGAGGACATGTGTTGTGTTTCAAGCCAATCCCATGCATCTTTGATGAGTGGTGCCCTCGTAGTGGACTTTAAGCAGTGCCGGGAAGAACAGGGCGTATTTGACTGATAGCGACTGGAGTTTCTGCTTGACAGAGTCAAACGACTGGCGGGCCTTTTGAACTTCCTTGGTGTAATCAGGATAGAACCCGACGACCCTGTAGCCGTTGTAGGTGATCGGGCCAGAGGCCCTTGCCATTTGTAGGATCGCCTCGCGGTCTCGATAGTTCAATAAGTGTGCAATTATTGTTCTAAGCGGGGCTCCCGTGGTAGGTCGGCTGGTGGGCACCCTGTGTGCCCTTTCTATGGAGAAGAATTTGGAAAGTTTTTTGGGGGCGAAGACATGAGCCAGCCAATCCTCAAGGAAAAGTTCTGCTCTGGGTCCTTCCTCCTTCTCCGGTATCCCAAGGATCCTGAGGTTATTACGTCGCGCCCTGCCCTCACTGTCCTCAGGCTGGTTTTAGCGTCCCTTAATCCAATTCCTCTCCAAGATGCGGCGACGGCTGCACTGGTATGTCCGCATCTGCTCGTGCGCAGCTGGGGTGATTTAGAGCAGCGAAGAGGGGATATAATGTAGGATAAGTGTAGCGGCCGCCAGGAGCCGATGTGCTTAGCCCTGCATGCATCTGGCGTGCATGCGCAGTCCCATAACATGTCCTTTTAAATCTATTTTTTCTGTACCTCAAAAATCCCTAGTGCAAGGGCAACCTCTTCTCTATAACATACGGTGCATGAAACACCAACACAATATCGGGCACAGGTAGCCACGAGGACCCCCCAAAAAAGAACTCAACCAAGGGCAAATCTATTATTATTAAAAACGATTTCTGTTCATATTACTGGTTGTTTGATTGCATTTCCTGAGACTTGACATGTGTGAAAATTAAACACTGCATAACATGTATGATATGTGTATTATCGAACTCCTACTGTACATCTATTATGCATCTTGACAAATCACATTCCTTTTATGGATTTGTTTAGCCTCTGAAGCATTCAATAGAGGGAGGAGATGGGAAAGGGAACGCGCATTGAACGGGGCAAACAAACCCCATTGTTCTAATGTAAGCCTTAGTTACACCACCTTAGCTTGCTGTATGTGAAAAGGTTGTTTCAGGTTCATGTAAAGTAGAAAAACCTAGAACTTTCTTTTGGCATACAGCAGATATTTCAGACTTTCCAAAGTTGATCAGAAATCCTAGATCTTCCAGAAATGTCCTGCCACAAATAAGCTAGGAAATAATTCTAGCCTTGAGACATGAAAAGCAAGCCTTCAGGAGTGATGAAAATTCTTGGTGCAGGCTTTTTAAAATAAAAACTATTAAGAGGTTACAATGCATAGATGCAGAAAATAACCATTTCAGTAGTACTTACGGATCATGGTTTACTTGGTAGTGGTTGATAAAAACACAAGTATCCCTAGGAATGAAATAGCCATTCAAATAAACATCTTTGGTTGTGCTGAAAAATTAAAAGAAAAACAAGAACGTTCATAGATATTACACCACGAAAATGGAATCTAATATGACATTTTACTTTTTAAATGATTTAAATATATATTTGTGGTAAATAGAAAACAAATCCTATAATTACTCACATCTTTGAACATATGACTGACAGATTTTCCTGAATGGTCGAATTGTGGGGGACACACTAACAACTCTGATCAACAAACTGATGCAGGGCCTCATTACGACCCAGGCGACCACGGAATGAATGGTGCTGGTAAGGGACCGGCCCCATTCATTCCGGGCTGCCCTATTACGAGGTCTGCAGAGGGACCCGCTAAGGAACCTGGAATCTTTACACCTAGCACAACTAGTGTCTGGCACCACACACTCTGCAGGTCATACCCTTGATGCAAATTTTTAGCTCACCAGACCTCATCTCTGTACTGCCACCTCATCCACTCCTCTGGAATGACCACGCAGCCATCTTCTTCAATGTTTCAAAAGTGAACCCCACCCCACCTCCAGCAGCCCTGGTGACACTTACCCACCCTCGCCTATGGAAGAAAGTTAAAGTAATTCCTGATCTTTCAGAATCCCTTCTGGACTCGCTGACATTCCCAACCCTCCTCTCCAATCAGATCTCCATCACCCACTTTCAATCACTGCCTCTATGAAGATCTCGGCCACATCGCCCCTCTCAGATCCTTCTCTAATAGACAAGGTGTTGCCTCCAAATGGTTCACCACTGCCCTTAAAACACTAAAAATGCAGAAAAACAAAATAGAACACAGATGGCGTGCAGGCCCTTTACCCTCAAATAGACTAGCATACACCAACCAGTTTATGGCTTACCTTGCAGAAATACGCAATTCCAAAAATTCATATTACTGGAATTGAATCAACAACACGCCTAACCAGCCAAGAAACTCCACAATCTTATCCCTGAATTCTATTCACCAGCATGCACCGCCTCCACTCCCATCCACATGCAAACTCTCTGCGACTCCCTCTCAGACCTCTTTCACAACATAGCCCCAGAAAGAGACTACACCATCGCTTCAAAAATAGCTTTGTTCATGCCTCCCTCTCCCGACCTTAACTGGGACATAAGTACCACCTCAGACGCTGCTCTGCTCTTCTCATCCCTCACCCCTCTCTCCCAACCCGAATTTACCAAGCTAATAACTCATCCCTACACCTCAGGATCCCCCGGAGAGCTATGCCTCCACTGTCTATTCAAAGAAATCCTAATACCCAGCAGCACCAGGAACTTTCCCACATCCATCGTCAACACATCTCTCAACTCTGGCATTTTACCAGCAGAATTCAAAACCTCCAACATCAAGCCTCTCCTCAAAAAGCCCACTGTTGAGCCCTCAATGTGACCAATTACAAACCCATCTCAAAAAACCGATTCAAAACTAAACTAGCTGACCAAGCAGCACAATCATAACTATGCCAGTTCACAGAATAAAACCAGATCCTCAATTCCGCCCAATCTTGTTTCCGACCCTAACAAGTAACTGAATATGGCCTAGTTTCACTCAGACTCCAAAGGCTGCACCACCTTAATCTGACTCGACCTCGCAGCATCCTTCGACACCATTGGCCATCCCACCCTCATGGACAGACTCCACTCTCTCGGCATCAGGGACTCAATCTGAAGTTGATATCCTCCTCCCTCTGCAATAGATCCTGATTAATACACCTTCATCCTTTCCCCTCTACCTCCCGCACAGTCACCCATGGTTTGGCGCAGGGGGCATCTCTTTCCCCACTACTCTTTAACCCCTACCTGAGCCCCCTTCCTGCACTCATTCCATCCCATGGCCTGACCTGCTACAACTATGCACAAATCGTCTTCAAAATCCAAAAAGGACCCTTCCGCCTCATCCCCCAATCTGTCAACATGCCTCTCAAAAATTGAGCACTAGTTGACTGTCAACTACCTCATATTCAACCCAGGCAATACTGAGATCATGCTCTGTGGGAAAACCACGGTCTTTCCCCAACCCATCACATCCTATGGCCACTCTCTCTTTGGCCTCCGCCCACCTCTTCCAACACAATAAAAAACCTTGGATGCATCATGGACACGGACCTGGCCCTCACATATCATGTCAACTCTGTGACAAAAAGTTGCAACTTAAACATTCACACCCTCCACCACTTATTTCCCTACCTGACCTTCCCTCACAGAGTGTCTGCAATGATGGATATTATCCTTTCACACTTAGACTATGCCAAAGCCCTACTGCTGGGAGTACCACATAACAACTAAGTAAACTCTAATGGGTACAAAACACTGCCGCTAGGCTCCTCCTACCCTCAGGACCTAGAGAGCACATCCCACCCACCCTCCATGTGCTTCACTGGCTCCCTATTGGGCGACAATCCACCTGCAAGGCAATGTGCATCACCCACCAGGGCACTTCACAACACAGGACTGGAATACCTGAAGCACAAACAAAATTCAGGCCTAACAGAAAACTTTGATCAGGCACAGCACTTATCCTGGTCATACCTGTAACAAATCAACAAGATTAGGGGGCTAATCTTTCTCTGTCCAAGCACCCACCATCAGGAACTCTATCCCTTTAGCAATCCATAGCGTAGAAGATCACCTAGCCTTTAGAAAGACTCGCTACCCTTCAACAGCCTGAACAATTCAGCCCAACTGCTGGAAGAATCTTTCTCATGCCTTAAAGGGAATGCTGGGACAACTGAAGAGTCGACAAGGGGGGACACATCATCCCCCTGCCACACTGAAGGAATCCATTCAAGCCTTTACGACACGATCGGTCAAATCTCCTCCAAATAGAATCATCCTCTCATCTATGGAACGGGAAGCACACATCCACAACAAAGATAACCACATCTGCACATGCTTGGCCCACTCCCTTGCATACCTACCAATACAATCTACTTGATTACACACATCCACAACACGCATTATCTTATCCTATAAAACACAGCTGAGATCCATGCAAAAATTCGGACAAGCCATTCACATAATCTGACCGCTCTGAGTATCCCACTCCTTTGACAACTAGCCACCCTGACCCACCTTTGTGCAAGCTAAGAATGAGCACACAGATATTTTAGAAATCCTTCCTCTACCTCTTACATCCCTGACTGCAGTCTTCCAAAAGGCGTTTAACTCCACAGCACTCTAAGACCATACCAATGGCAGTAAGCGCTATAGAAGTGATTTATGTATTTATTTTTACATTTATAAAGTTCACTAAACCCACAAGTATTAAGGCGCTGGCTACACTACAAAAGAGTTAGACATAACATAACATAACATGATAACATAACACAAGATGTGATGTGATGACATACCTTGAGTGAGCCTTTGAGGAATTTCCATCAGGCAAGAGTGTAGAAGCACTGGTTTTTTTGATGTGTAATAATTAATAAAATGATGCAGGTAATTGCATCTCTGAAAGGGTAATCTGCCAATCAGATTTATTTATTTAGGCATTTGTATCAGCGCACCAATCTCGAGAGCATCAAGGCTCTAGTTACAATGATAAAGGAGAAGAATATAGAGGAAGGGATTGGACACAGGGTAGGGGGGAAAGAGTCTTAATTGAAGAGGTAGATTTTGAGCTTCTTCCTGAAGCTGCCATAGAAAAGTTTTTCATGGATGTGGCCAGGGAGCTCATTCCAGAGTGCAGGGGCACAGGCTGGGAAGCTTCCCCCACCCCTCTTTTGTGGTTTAATCTGGGGGAGATGAGGCAGTGTTTCTAGGCCCTTTGTCTGGATTCCCTTTTTAAGCTCCATGCCCAAAAGCATAGTGTACACCTGAGCCTTTCTGCATCAGTAGCTTGACCTGCAGAGCCTGTTCTCCATTGAAACAGAGCATATTCAGAGGACAGAGCTGCCCATTTGACAGTTGCAGGGACAGCCAGGTCTCTGCAGTACAGTGGCAGCATTTAAGACATGCACCCCTGTCCCAAGAACTATATAAATATTTGTGACAAATTGACTTCTGCGCTGCAGGAGTAAAGGATGAGCAGAGGCGAAAATACCCACTCAGCCTTCATACCTCTACAGACCAAGTGCCAACACAATCATAAAAATAAAACAGGCAAAGTAAAGAGATATACCTCCTTCGCCTTTTGTGGTAACGTGGGCCGGGGGGAAGACTATGCTCTCAAAAGGGGTGTGAATGTCATTCAGTCTCAACCCAAACCGTCCAAAATAAAGGAATGTCAAATGAAAGTTCTACATAAATATGTACTTTAATCAAGGAACACAGAATATGCAAAGTTCGAATAGATGCAGCACTCTGGGTAGTGAGGTAATAGGTAATGAGACAGAGAGAAAAGGCAATAAAAGACTGCAATATTCAAAGGATATGTTCTTGAGGTTGTAAAAAGGGATTACAATGTCTTGTCCAGTCTCTAGGACCCAAAGATGGACCACGGGGGTAGATGATAGTCAATAATACATTTGCAAACTTATTAGCAATTCGACAGTGGTGTAATTTGCGGGTCCTTTTCAGTTTGAGGATGCATTAGTCATGATGGCTAGCGGCAAGCTGGTGTTGAGACGGTTTAAACCATGAGGTAGCTGCCATTGCAACACATCTACTCGAGCTGTGAGGATTGGTGGTTAACTGTTTTGGTAAGTGGTTGAAGTTCGACAGCAGTTAGCTAGTACCAGGATTTGAAGATGAGTTGATTTGATTCAGAAGCTTGGATGTCCCTTTTTCGGGAGACATCAGGGTCGGGTTGATCAGTTAACAGGAGCAGAAGAATCTGGTGCTACTAATGGTTACTTGAGAAATGTAAGGCAGCAGTACTGTGTTTTTTTGAGCCAAGGTAGCAATGGGCTTCAGCTTTCTCGGTGCAGCGGCAAACGGAATTCAACAGCAAATGGCAGTTCAGAGAGTGATGAATTTGAAAGTTCCTGGAGGCTCGCTTGGCATCAAGAATTCTCAAATTAAGCCTTGTAGTGGGTCGGCAGTGAAAACATAGGAATATTGGCTGTTCAGGCTTTTAGGAGCAGTGATTCAAACTCCAGGGTCTCAAGGGCCAAAGTTAGTCCTTTCCTCACATTCACAAACACGGTGGAGATGACACAAACCATTAGTGGTCCTTCAACATAGAGAGGTCACAGCTGACAGGGTGACTGGTAGAGATGCAGTCTTGATCCAGCAGCAGAGTTGACACCAATGGTCCCTTGGGATGGTTGGGGAACAGTAGTCACCTATTCCTTGGAACACCTGCCTTCACCACAAAACAAGAGGACTCTAGAGTGGACTGCTCTTTCGGAAGGGTCCAGCCAAATCTTTTTTCAGGGTTGGGTTCCAGAGATGATTCAAAGAAATGGTCTGAGACCCCATATTTTAAAAGTGAATGCCCACAGGTGATTGGGCCAAAGCGAGCTTGGTTTAGGGGTCCAATCAATGTTGAAATGACTGAACTTTGCACTTCTTGCCTCACAAGTGCTTTGTGATATATTAAGTGGAGGGAACAGGAAAGAGAGAGAGGCAGCGAGAAACAAGATGGCAGAATCTTCCCGAAACTATACAGATCTTTCCCTGACTACACTAACTTCACCTCCCTTCACTTCTCTATAGAATTAAAAACCTTTAGAAATATAGCACTCTGGTGTGAAGCTTAGCCCTTTGTGAATGGGTGTTCTTGTTCACACGCCAGTTTCCTGTGGTGTGGCGGTGCCTGGGGAAAGGATATTTCCTGGGCAAAGAGAGGCAATGCCCCAAGATTACATTCCTGCCAGTGGGCAGGGGGAACATTGTCTGACCAGAATACACATACCCTTACATAGCTGAACTGGGTCCACAGGGCTAACACATGTGTGAAATCAATTTAATGTGGCTAGGATGACTATGAGAGATACTGGCCACCATACCATAACTCAAGTATGGCATGTATGTACAGTCTACCATGCTACCAGGATAGGATCCGAAGAGCTATGCAGTTTCTGGTACAGGGGTGCATATCTAAAATTCTGCCAAGGCGCTGCAGAGGCTTGGCTGTCACTGCAGCTGTCAAGATGGTACCTGTGACCTCTGAACCTACTCTTTTCCACTGGTAGAGCAGGTGCTGCAAATGAGGATACTGAAGCAGTAGGGCACAAGTACACACAATTATTTTAACATTGAGTTTATGAAAGGGCAAACTGATCAGCAGGTTTCCCATTCAGAGATGAAATTACTGCATCATTTTATTTATTAATACAAATCAATAAAGGCAAGACTTTTACACCCTTGCTAGTTGGCCATTACTCACACTATAAGTATGCTGTCCTGCCGGCACGCTAAATGGTGAATATAAGACATACCTCTCACAACTATCCAAGCAAAATCAATTTGTATCACGTATGTGTCAGACCGCTGAGCCTAGTTCAGCTGTAGAAGAGTAAGGGACGTCATTTGGGGGTTACAACTGTGGCCCAGGTAAACTCTGCGCGACCCTTGGGGAAGATTTCTTTTTAAAAAAGAAATCATTTAATTTTTAAGTCACTCTGACTTCAAAAAGAAATTATTTCTGTTTTAATTTTCCGTAACAGAAATAATTTAGTTTTTAAGTCAGTCAGAGTGACTTCAAAAGGAAGTTATATAATTTTAAAATCCGAGCCCCTCCTCCTCTCAGGAGCGAGAGGTTCCTTGCGTGTGTGCTGGAAAATGGGAGCCAGATTCATGCCTGCAGAGAAGGAGCAACGGATTCCGGAAGGTAAAAACATGTCTTTTTTTTAATGTAAAAAGTGTGTGTGTGTGTGTGTATGTGTGTGTGTGCGTGTGTGTGTTTGTGTAGATGTGTGTGTGTATGGGTGTGTGTGTACTTGTGCGTGTGTGTGTGCATGATGTTTTGGTGGCTGGGCTTGCTTGTGTGTGAATGAATGGTGAATGAGTGCATGTGTAAATGAGCTAGTGCTGTGTGTATGTGTGTGCTTGTTTTAAATACCTGTATTACTTACTGGGCATTTGTATTACTCCCACTCTTCCTCGTCTCAGTACTTGTCTATGAAGCATTGTGCCTCATACATAAGTAATGGGATGAGGAAGAGGGTCATTCAGGTAATAATGGCCAGAGGAGTTGATTTTGGGGGTTGGCGGAGGAGGGTGGGAAGGAGAGGGGATGTGTGGGAAGGGTGGGGCAGGAGACGTGTGTCTGATACATAAAGGTAATCAATGATAAAGCAGGCATGAAATGTATTAGTGGCTAGACTGGCATTTCGGTACAGCCAGTCTAATCATTTCTTACTGTGGCATGACATATCTACTCGGCATCTATAATGAAGTAAGCATAAGTGATATTATCTGTCTAGCCTTTCGTTTGAGTACAGTCAGTATAGTCCTTTCTTACTTTGTCATAGCATATTTTCTGGGCATATGATATATAATGAAGTAAGCATCATAAGTGTTATTATGTGGCTAGAGTGGCATTTTGGTGCAGCTAGTCTAGCAATGTCATACTGTGGCTTGACATTTTGTACTGGGCATCTCTGATAAAGTAATCATGATAAGTGTAATTACCTGGCTAGACAGGCATTTGAGTGCAGGCAATCTAGCATTTCCTTATTGTGGCATGGTATATCTTTCTGGGCATCTATGATAAAGTAGGCATGATAAGTGTTATTACGTGGTTAGATTGACATGTTGGTGCAACTCATCTACTTATGTCTTAATGTGGCATGGCATTTTTTACTGTGCATCATCAATATTACAGCCACATTGTTAAGTGTTATCAATTGTCTGGCCTACATTTTTCAACTAGATTTGACATGTTCTCTTATTGTGGCATTGCATTTTTAAAAGCAAAGCTGTATGATAGCTCAGCTCGTTGAGCTCTCCATGCTGCAATCTATGTGTTATCTGATCCGATCCTGGTGAGACTCCCAGCCTGCATTACTAAAACACTGCCTTCAAACCACTCTGACCTACTCTGACCCACTGTATTCAAAATGACTCAGTACCAGCTTGCCGCTTGGATCAACATGACTCACTGCACCTGAACTTGGCTTGAACTGCTCACAGAACAGCTCTAACCCTGGGTTGCTGTTGAAGCGGCAATAACCATAACAAGGTATTATTGAATGGTAACAGCTAACTTTTTCCAGTGTTGGGCCCTAGAGACTGGCTAGGTCACTTTGACTACTTTTTGCAACTCAATAAAAATTGTGGCTTGTATTACCTTTTCTCCCCTGTCTCATTACAGAGTGGTATGTCTTGCTATCTTGCATAGTCTGTTTTTTCTACAAGGGTGGGTTTCTGTAGTGTTTTCAATTGAGGTATTAATGTACATTGTGTGTTTAATTAA
This sequence comes from Ambystoma mexicanum, assembly GCF_040938575.1. Classification (NCBI taxonomy): domain Eukaryota; kingdom Metazoa; phylum Chordata; class Amphibia; order Caudata; family Ambystomatidae; genus Ambystoma; species Ambystoma mexicanum. Next base: position 1,176,918,238 of record NC_090935.1, on the reverse strand, counting down.
AGTATTTACATTTTTATAGAACCTTGATTGGACAGTCCTTATTTTACACTGTCATACTTCACTGTTTCGGTTGCTACTGTTTTCCATGCATACCCCTCTTGAGAGTATAGCCTTCCCTCTGCCCACATTACCACAGAAGGCAAAGGAGGTAAATCGCTTATCTGTGAGTGTTTTATCTTTATGATTGAGATGGCTCTTGGTTTGTAGCAGTGGGTGGCTGAATAGGTTATTTTTCATCTAGTCATCCGTGTACTCCTGCAGGGCAGAGGTCAATTCGTCACAAAATCATCAACATAAAAGTAATTTAAAGTGACAATAATGATAATTTTTAGGGGCACAAACATTTTGACAGTGATTAAAGTGACACCCAGATATATTGGGGAAGCAGCATAATAAAAGTGCAAACAATGGCATATGTGTGTGTGCTAGTGTAATGCAAGTGTTTATGAAGGGACAATCATAACGATTGTTGCTGTCACCAGTATCTTGAAAGTAATTTGAAGTGGCAATGCATCCTGAAAATATTTTAAACCCGTAATGCTGAAATATACATGGGGGCATCAGCGTCATAAAATTGCTTTTAAGTACCAATGCTGTCATGTAATGGGGCCTTGGCATCATGTGTAAGCCATAAAGTGTCAACACTGCCATATATTTAGGGCACCGACATCATGAACATGACTTTAAGGTGGTGATTATGCCATACATTTGGGGAATCAGAGTCATTAATTATGCTTTAAGTAGCAATGATGACATACATTTGGGGCATCAGAATCATGAATTTGAGCTATATTGCAACCACAACATATAGTTTGGACTTCAGCATCAGGAGGGGATTTTAAAGTGGCAATGATGATATATATTGTGGACACCAGTGTTATTAAAGAGTTTTACAGTGGCAATGATTACAGGTAGTCTGAATACCACCCTCTGAAAGCATTTTTACAGTTGAGGTAAGATAAGGCGGGTTGTCTTATGTTGTGCCCTTCTGCCACACATGTTGGCCTGGTTGTGCATGGCACTGTAAGAACAATGATTTGTGAGAGGTTTTAGTTGGATAGCAGGAAGGCAGATGCAGAAGCCTCTGCTGCTGATGATTGCAGGTCAGACGTACCTGAGAGAGGTGCATACAGGTACAAGTTAGCGATAAGGAGTCCCCTGGTCGTGAGGTCATTATTGAGGTAATGATTGAATAGATGACATTGATTTGAGTTTAATTGGATGTGTTTTTGATAGAAGGAACCTGTGTAGGAAGCTGTTGGGTATGATATACTTTGTGTGTCGACTGATGGAAATGAGTGAAGCATAAAGGTTGTAAGATTTTTGTGGTGAAGAGTTTGTGGGGAATGAGGAAAGGTGGGATGAGGTGGTGGGTGTACGGTTTGTCAATTTCTGGGTTTCATTTCTGCATTGCATTGGGGGGCTGTGGAGTGATTCCCAAATAATGATGCAGATATTCATGGACCAGTGGAGTATCGATGAGTGGCACCCTCCAGTGGTTTGTGTCACTTGACGTATAATAGGATTCCAAGATGGGTTCCATTCGAGTGAACTCTTGTATTTTGGAGTCAGTATAGTGTAGGAACTTCCTCCCAGAAGATAGTGGGCATTTTCCGTGGCATTAGCGGCGGGTGCTGCATAGGGTTTTGGAATGAATCCTTTTCTTGATGGGCAGCTAATGCAGAGCACATAGTGCTAGTGTGATGTGTTCAAACCTTGTCATCCTTGTTAGTAGTCTGGCTGCTGCATATTGGATTCTTTGTAGTTTTCTCATCAGGTAGTCAGTGAAACTAAGATTGAGGCTTTTGGTATAATCTAGTCTAGATAGTGAAATCGCAGCAATGGCTCTGTGGGGGAAGCTTAAGTATGTATGATCCAACAGAGAGTGCAGGGTTGGAAGAAGCCATTCCTGGCAATAGCTTTGGCCTATGCTTAAATTGAGAGTGTATTGTTTTCTGGAGGTTCCCACATGTCTTACTGTTGCAGACAGTATTGGGCAAAGGCCCATCTCACCAGACCAGAGGATTTCAGATATGCTGTACATTGCTTGGTTGCAGAGCATCAGTTCTGTCTTGGTAGGGTTACATATCAGTCTGTTTCCTGTAATCCATTTGTCCATGTGGGCAAGGGATGTTTTTATTTTTGGAGTATTTGTTGCAATGAGGATCTATAGTGTAAACATCATCATCATGAACCCATTTTAAATTGCATTCACATAATTTACTGGGGGAATAGCCATCATGAATGCGATGTAAAGGGACCTTGATTACATGTACTGAGGGCACCAGTATAATAACCATGATTTAAAGTGTCAATGAATAGAAATATTTACACACTAGCTCTGTGAATGTTTGTTTAATGATAATGATAACATAAATTAGTGGCCCAAACATCATGAACTTGGTTTAAAATGTCAATGCTGACATATGTTGTGGACAAGCATAAAATAATTGTAATGGCATTAAAGACATAGATGACATATATTTGGCTTGCCAGTGTCATGGACACGATTTGATTTAAAGTGGCAATGACATATATGCGGGAAATAGCATTATGAACATCATTTAAGGTTCAGTCAGAACATGTATTGAGACACCAGTGTCATGAACATGATTTAAAGTGGCAAATAGGACATATGTTGTGGGAACTAGTTTTGTTAATGTGATTTACACTGACACCCGTTGCATATCATGTGGACTCCATCACAAGAACAACATTGGACATTGACAGTGATGACATGAAGTGTGGCCACCAACATCATTAAATGTTGTACAGTGGCAACAACTGCATATAATGTTGATACTAGCATCAATACATTATTTTGGCTGTAACAATGATGCCATATAGTGTGGACACCAGCATCATGAACATGTTTTAAAGTGTCAATGGTGGCATTTATTGGGGGCACCAGGATCATGAAAGTATTTTTAAAGTAACAATATTGACATTTATTTGGGGCACCAAAATCACAATCATGATTTGATTTGTCCAGGATAACATAATTTTGGGCCATACATGGTTTGAATGTGATTTAAAATGGCAGTGATGACACACACTGGGGTACACGTTTCAGGAACTTGATTTAAAGTGACAATGCTGAGATATAGTGGGGTCATAGGTATCATGAATGTGATTTACACTGGCATGATGCCAAATATTGTGGGCACCAACTTCAGGAACAAAATGTAGGGTGCAAAGACGAAATATATTTGATTTATAGTCATCACAAACATATGCTATACAGCGGAAGGGATGGAATATATTATATTTAAGAAGCTCCTATACACTGCTGGTTACCAGTCATCTATTGGATTTTTTCATGTGTTACCCTATAGAACAGATTTTAAATTCAATGGCGTTTTACCCAATTCTTACGGAAATGGTGCTGTAAAAGTGCACCATTTCGAGATTGCTTTACTTTGAGTTCTCGTGCTATGCTCGGTCGTTCGTACAAGTTTGTATGAAATATTAACGACCCTCTGCTGAAAAATGTCCATCAACTTCATAACAATCCGCCTTTTCATATGTTTGCCATAAAATACACTATAACTCTTTGGGCTTCCATATGTTCTTCATGAAGGTTCTTCATAGCCCACACACCCTGAGATTGCAATAGGATGTGGGAAATAGCACATTGAGTGGGAGAGGAGAGAAGTTTGCAAAAGCAGGGGAGTGCACACAGGGAGCGGATGGATATCTGCGGGGCAACTGGGCCACTTTGGGCAACAAATCAGGTCCACGCCGGTATGTTGCTCCTGCACTTTGGGCAATGCCCTATAGATAAGTCCAAGCCTTCCATTTCTCCCCCCATTGTTGTCTTTCATTATCTGACACCCATTGGTCTACACTCTTTCCCAGCATTCCGTCTTCTGTCTCTCTCTTCTCCATGTCAGTCACTCCTGCACCCTTGAAGCAAATGAGAGCCCTAATGTGCAAAAATGCTGATACTTTGTAAATTATTGTTTAGAGTTGATGCCATATGCTGTAATTTGCTATTATTTTATAAGACAGTCGTGATCTATATCAGTCAATTGATGCGCACCGTGAATTAATTGCTTACCAGTGGGGTACAGATAATGGCATAAAGGAAGTATGCCTGAAAACCTCATTGATGAATGATTCGGTGTAATGCAGTTCCTTTCTGTCTTCAAAACGGGGCGCTCTATTATCTCCAATGTTTTCATCTGTAATCAAAAGGATGAATATTGTCACATCTTTGAATTCCTGTTATGAAGTAGTCGCAACTTAAACATTCAGGGTGGATTCTGAAGTTTACCGATTTCTTTCTGGATTCTGACTTGACTTTCTGGATTTTGAAGGAGGTACAGAATAATCCAATGCAGTGCAACCTGTGTAGTGCTGAAACCTGCAAAAAAATAATCAACTGTTATACAGTAAGATATAAAGAGACATACTATATTGAGTGTTTCAAAATGCATGTGAAGGACAGAGGCGTAGCCAGAATTGTCTAACAAGTGAGGCCTGAAGCTAATGTACTTGGGCTCACCGACGTGATATTCACATCCGTAATATCCACACACTCCTGCTGAGTGGGCATTTACAGATTCTGGGTGGCCCATGCCCGCACAGGCCCTACCCTGTCCACGCCTCTGGTGAAGGATTGGTTTAACAATGGTTTTGTGCAAGGGTGAAAACATTATGTGGTGCCCTCTTCCTGCTGCTTCAAAATAAGTCTGAGTTTCTACTTATAGGGGCGTGGCGGGGTTGCACATAGGCTTAGCAAAGGGGTCTTGCCTACTGTTGACACCATTTGCACAAAAAATGCACGTTAATCCTTTGCGCCCTGCCATAGGACTAGTATTGGCTTGAGTAAAGTCAGAGAACAACTGTTTGCTAGCACGTTACGATTTTGTGCTTGGCGTAGTTGCTAATAAACCCACTGATTCATTATCTTGGTGTAAACCATTAAATCAAGATATTTTACACATTCGTACGACATGTGTTGTGCGCCAAAGCGGTTTATGAGTGCCCTAAATGATAGTAGTTTGTTCATAAAATTGATTAGCAATGAAATGCCCAGGTGGCTGCAAATCAAGAATGCATGGAAATTAAACACAATACCCAGTTATTAAACGTGATTGGAATGTAGCCAATAAAGGCAATTGAAAAACTACACATTCCAGAAAGCAATCACATTCTTTTAATTATGTCACATCGTCTGGATATGGAACAAACGCAACTAATCAGAAGCGCAGGGTTTCCTTGTACACTCATATTCCATGTAAGCATGACTATACATACATGCAGCCACATGGGCATTACATGAGTAACCAATTTGATAAAGAAATGACAAGAATACGAGTATTCAAATTTAGAGACGGATTCATATGCACGAAATATCTTTGTTTAATTATTTACACACAATGAATATACAATGTAATGTATTAAGAAATCAATCAGGTTCAAAATACTTCATTTGCTATAAAATTGATGTTCTCTGGCTAATCTCATGTCAAATCTAATCTGATGGAAGGATGCAAAGACAAAGATTTACCCTCCATTTCTAGTTTATATTACAAATGCATTTTAATTGTTGAAGTTGCCAGATTTTGAAAAAGCATACTTTCCAGAACTATTGCATTGCAAATTCTTGGTAGCGGAAAAGAAGCCTATAGCAATAAACATTCAGGGACGTCATTTGGCGGTCACTAGGGGTCACAACTGCAACCCTTGCGGTCCCAGGTGGTACCCCTGTGGTCCCACTTGCGACCCCTAGATTTAAAAATCTCCTCAATTCTCAGTTAATCGGGTGAGGCGTGATCCAGAAAGTACGCCCAGTCTGCAGACCGCACAGGACTGAGCGTCCTGGGCCCTGCTGCTGCTGCAATGCTCCCTGTGGCTTCCCCAGCCCAGGCTGTGATGGCACAGGACTGGCAAATTGCTTTTTCCCTCAAGCTGCCACGTCACTTAAAGGTTACAGGGTTCTGAGCAGTGTGGTTTTGAGGTTCGCGCAGCCATTGCATATATATATATGCATGGAAGATCCCGGGCCTTTGTTGTTGCCTGCTCCCTTAATCATGTCTGCGCTTTGGGGTTTAGGCCTCTCTCTGTTCACAGTTTAGCCCGAGTGATGGCCAATTGTCGAGGTTGCTCTGTTGGACTTCTGCTTACGTTAACAGTAATTTGGTATTATGGGCCTATGCACACTCATTAATGCTACATATGGTGATCCATTCTTGTATGAAATGTATATTATATTACAGTGATATTGTAACCATAGTTTTTTTTGTGTACTGAGGTACAATGCTACGTGATGCCACTTCCCGTGATGTCAATTGGGGTCGGGTCAAATGTCATCACTTCCTATGATGTCATCAGAGGTCAAGGGTTTTGTGATGTCACTTCCGCTACCCTTGGCATTTTGGTGAAATGACGTCGCTTTTAACATTGTATAGGTATCTCTCAGGAAAGCAGCTAAAGACTGAAATCAGAAGGTCTTTTTACATTTTGTCACTAAAGGAAATACTTATTTTGCTAATTGAGAGAGAATGTCTGCTATACCATGTGAGGATTTTTTTTAAATGGCTCCCGAATAAAGGCTACTTACAAGGTGCAGGAAGACAGTACCTCCACCGCACACCTACTCGAACAGAGGCCACATCCATCAGAAACAGCAGTCTCTGCCTAAGAACTTGCTGTGTGTCCCTTCGCTCGCACCCACTAGCCCTAGTAACAAGAAACAGGGGGCTCTGTGAGCCCAGCAGTGACTCACATAAACTAGGCTGTCCTTGGCTGAACTCATTTTCTGGCCCTAAACAGACTCACACAAAGAAACTGGTCCTCACCAGCCCATCCTCAACCATATACAAACCAGCTAAGTACCCCAATCAGGGTGCCAAGCTAACCAGTATGCAGACCACTAAGGTTAATCTATTTGCATGCATGGAGCCAGCCCTATAAGCTACCCTCTCACCTGCTCTGACCAACACACCACACCGTTTTACTAAATCTGGGTCGCCCTTGACACCTCTAAAATGTGCTCTTGACAATGCCAGATCCATCCCAGCCCATGACCTTGACATCCACAAACTCATCTCTGCATGCATCCTAGTTGTCCTTGCCCTCACAGAAACTTGCAAATAACAAGGGGGGTACTGGGAGATTCTTTGCCAGACATGAGTCCTGGTTACAAGAGCCTTACCCAGAGTCTTTAGCTCACTATATTTCACAGAGGAGAAATATCCCAAACTTATAAGTCTTTGTCCTGCCCTGGGGCAGTCCAGCACCGAAATGCTCGGCAATTCTCCTCTGAACGAGAGTACCAACAACAACCCCAGACACGTGTTTCGGTCTGGTTGAACCCCATCAGTAGGGTGTAGCTGTGCTTCTCTAAGAATAGTGAGCAAGGGGTCCATGTCTGGATTCCCCTAGTAACTAAGGGTGCAACCCAAAGTTACTTGAAATATGCAAATAACAAGGGGGGTCCTGGGAGACTCTCTGCCAGACATGAGTCCTAGTTACAAGAGCCTTACGCAGAGTCTTTAGATCACTATCTTTCACAGAGGAGAAATATCCCAAACATATCAGTCTTTGTCCTGCCCTGGGACAGAAACTTGGCTGTATATAGCCTTGGGCCCTGGTTTGTCCCTAGCCATCCCTACTGGCTTCACCATATTGTGTACCAACAGACCTAATGCTAGAGGCGGAGGTGTTGCTCTAATAGTAAAAGACACCCTCCCTATCAGATTGTTCAACGTCACTAAGGAGTGGAACAGCAATTTACTATCAGTAAATGGACTATCTCGCATACAGACACCATTTTACTCCATGTAATCTATATCCCGCAAGGCCCTACTCTAACATTCTAGGAGGACATACCCTGGGCATGAACATTAAGCCTACCTCCAAAACCATTCTCCTTGACACCCTATTTCTCGGCCTTAACAACCCTTCTGACCTTAATGCTACCGCATTTTCCAACTCCCTCAGTACATTGGGATTCAAACATTGCATTAGCGCCCCAACCCACACTAAAGGACACTTTCTGGATTGGAAAGCAGACCTTAAGTGTCAGGTCTCCATCAGTGTCAAACCCTGTGCCCGTGGTCTGACCACCACCTTGTGTCCTTCACCATTTCACACATCAGGCACACAATGATTGCCACCCCTGCACTGCCTCTGGCCCTGGCCCACAGATCCCCAAAACTCACCAAAGATTGCATTATGACCCTGCTCAAGGCACTCCAATCGGAGCATCTCCACACCCAGAACCCATTCCTGCTCGCAGACCTTTACTCCACAACACTGATGGTAGCAGCTGACACTATCGCCCCCCCCAGCACCGCATAAATCCAAACACTCAGTACATATCAACTGTTGGTTTGGCCCGGACCTCCTTTGAAAAAAGGGCTGGCAGAATCTAACTGGAAGAAATCACCCTCTGACGCTCTAAAGTGGCAGTTCACCTCTGCAGCCAAATGCTACAAACCAGCTTTCATTCTTGCTAAATCCTCCACCTATAATTCCAGAATTGATACCCGGCAGATCTACATTATTCTCAGGGAATTAGAGTGCAAACTAACTCCTCAGCCATTATTACTAAAGACGAAGCCAGCTGCACAAATATTCAGAAGTCCTTGCTTGATAGAATTGACACCTTACAGAAAACAATCATTCTCAAACAAGCCATACTCAAAACATTGCAACTGCTCCACCCCACCATTCCACCACCTACTGACATCAGGCACAACTGCCCATTGTTCCGATGCAGTGACGTCTCAGAAACGTAGGTCTCAGCCATGTCAAAGAGCCTAAAACAATGGCGGTGCAAAGGTGAGATAGGCCCTACTTCCATTATTAAGGACTGTGCCAAAGCCTTGGCTCCCTTTATTACCACATTCATTAACGCCTCCTTCCGCTCAGGCATTGTCCCCACTACCCTGAAGGAAGCATTGATACTCCCTTTGATGAAGAAACCCAAGCTAGACCCGGCGATCCCAAATAACTACCAGCCAATCACCACTGTCCCCTTTCTACTGAACATTTTGGACAGAGCTGCCTACATCCAAAGTCAGCGTTACTTGGAGGATAACCACATCCTGAGAGTGCGCTAGTCCCGATTCTGCCGACTCCCATGTACCGAAAATGCCCTTCTTGACTTAAAATACCAGCTCGATGAGTTCAAGGATGACATGAAAATGGATTATACCCATCCTTAAGGGGTTTAAGAGAGCACTTGGTAGGTCTAAGGGCAACTTTGGACCCCTTTTCCCTTGTTGTAACAGCCTTTTTCAATGAGATTAACACATTTGGTATTCCACCTAAGAATCGGTTGTGTGGGGGAAGTAGTACCAATTTTCAAAAAGGGGGATAAAGACCGACCAGAAAATTATCGCCCAATCTCCCTGATAGGTTGTGCAGCTTAAATCTTTGGAAAAATAGTATTAACTTGTTCAAAGGATTAGGTGACGGAAAACAGGTTGATCTCGGATCTCCAAAGTGATTACAACAACGTTTTCTTACAATGACCCTTATACATAAAAATTGGGCTCAGATATTTTGTTTCCATATTTAGTTTTCATTGATTTTTAAACTAACTTTGATAAGGTCATAAGGAAAAGACTTTGCCTGGCTTTGATGACACTAAATCTTCTCTAGTCCCTATTGACAGCTGTTAGTCGCTATACAAAAACAATTCGGCATGCAGTAGGCTCGTATATGGAGGAGAATATACTGAACATTTTAATGTGAGGAGAGAGGTGAAGAAGGGTTGCACTTTGGCACAATTTTTGTTTCTTTCATATATTAATTTTGTAGCTGACACAAAATAGAATTAGACTGTGATATCTCAAGAATTGGAGGAAAGAAAATTGGGGTCCTACTTCATGCGGACAAAATGGTGATTGTATCAAAAAGCCTGGATGAAATCAAGAATCAACTCAAGGTGCTTGAAAGATATTGTTATGAAAAGGCACTAGTGGTTGATTTGAATGAGACTATCTTAATGTCATGGCATAGGTAGGGAAGAAAAAGGGTGCCATTTAGTTGTAAGGATGTTGAGATCACGCAGGTCGCTGAATCATTTAAGTCCGAGATTAACAGTATATGGGTCTTTGTTAACGGAGGTGGAGAGGAGAAGAAACGTCTTGAGACAATAACCAGGCGCAACACCGACTTTCATGAAGAAATGTGAAGGTAAAGTCGTCACTGAAACCTCTGAAGTACATAGAGCACACATGCCATCAGTGGAATTCTAGGGGGCTGATTTAGGGGGCTTGTAAGGATTGGTGCTGTTGAAGTAGGAGAGAGGAACTCTATAAAATAAAAGTTGCTCTGCGTTCCCAATGGTGCCCCTATTCTCTCTCTCTACCTAGAAGTAGGCCTACAACTTATACAATACATTGTGTCATTAAAAATGATTTCTTCTAGGTACGGAAATGATACTGCTAAAGATTTAAATGTTCCTCAAAGAAGTTTTATGGGGGGAACACACCAATTACTCAGAGGGCACTGAATGGAAGTGGATTACTTTTGTAAAATAAATAAATCCAATCTTAATCTGTTGTGTAATAAGAATGTTAAACTTTCCACTGCCTAAAACCTAGCTCTGTGAGTGTAGCCACTGTTTTAATCTAGCCGCACTTGTATAGTGCCACTGTGGTGAATGTCCTTGAGATGTGAACGTGGCAACTGTTTTGAATCTAGCGTCACTTTAAATGTTTCCACTGTCTTAATTCCAGCTTCACTTGAATGTTTGACACTGTACAGAATCTAGTAGCATTCTGAGTTTAGCCACTGTTTTTAAAGCTCGCTGTGCTTGAATTCTGCTGCCCTTTGAAAACGTGTTGCACTGAGAGTATGGCCTCGGTTCTAATTCTAGCCATGCTTTTAACTTTGCCACCATCTTGACTGCAGCTGCACTTGCATTTTGCCACTGTGTTGAAGCTAGTTGCATTGTGAGTGTAGCCGAGTTTCTAAAGCTAGCTGTGCTTTGAATTCTGCCACCGTCTTAACAACTTCTGCATTATGAATGCAGTCTCTTATCTAAATCTAGCTGCACTTTGAACTTGCCACTATCTTAGATCAAGCTATGCTTTGATGTTTGCCTCTGTGTTGAATCTAGTTGCACTGTGAGTGTAACCACTGTCTTGGATCTAGCTACCCCCTGATTGCTGCCACTCCCTTAATCTAGTTGCACTTTTTATGTATCCACTGACTTGAACCCAGCCTCACTTTAATCTTTTGCACATCACCACTCTAGCTGCTTTGAGTGTGCTGATAAGGCTGCAGGCCCATAATCGCGAATCTAGGTGCCAGAACAGAGGCATCAAACAACCATCACGCCAAGCTGCTCCAAGATTAGAGGGGCATTATGGTGCACCGGAAGCCATGCCAATCCGTCTCCCTGACCACCCCACTTCCCTCCTCTGCTCTCTCCACCTGTCTATCCCTCAGGGGAATTCTCCCCTCCCCAATAATCCCCCTAGGCACCTCCCTATGCACCCCACTCACAGACCCTCCCCCACACCTTCCCAGCCTGGCCATGCCCACCATTGCCCCTCCCTGCCCTCCCAATCACAACCCATCAATGTATTTGCATCCCTAAGTGCACCGTAGACTACCGTCGCCAATACCTCTTTCTCAGCCATTCCGCCGACCCTCACACACATGCGCCACAAGCACAGAATCCTTTAAAACACAAAATCTGCAACACTCAGACCTGCTCATCCCTGCACACACACACCACACACACATCCATACCCTTGCACACACGTCTCACTTACACCCTTATGACCTCCCCCAACTCACACAACCCAGTGAAATCACTCTTCAACCTACTCTTCAACACTCCTGGCACTGGAATCATTCAGCCCTCTTGACACTCCTCTGGAAATCAGCAATCCAACGTCACCTCCAACAGAACACCCACCCTTCCTGTCTGCCGTGTCTCATCTACAACCCCTCTCAATGACTCCATTCCCCACCCTCCACCATCTCCAGCCCTGTTTCCTTCTTCCGACTCCACGCCTCTGATGAGGGATTCCTCTCCCTTTCCCTCTCTCACACCCTCCACTTCATGCCACCACACCAAACCTCCCCTTACGGAAACGCACATCACAAGCACTCTTCTCACACATCGCTCATAGCCTCTCCCTGCCCCACACCAGAGAAACCACACCTTCCGCTAACAACATGCAAAGCCCACCATAAGCACCTTATGACTCACAGTGAATCTCCCAGCTGGACCTCTTCCAGTGGATCCCCACCCCTGCCCTCACTCGCCCCCTTCCAGCCTTATGCTGTCCTCTCTGTCCATCTAATCTAATCACTTGCATCCTAATTAATACTAGATCTGTCACCAAAAAAATTGACACAACGTGTACAACCTAATTTCCTCTGAAAGCCCAGAAATCCTTTTCATCACAGCACCTGGTTCTCTGATGACTTCTGACGAATCGCACACAAAGTATTTCCCCAAGGCTGCACTCTAATTGTGCACAACAGAACCAGCAGAGCAGGTGGGATCGCCATCCTCCACAAATTACACCTCACCATCGGACATTCAAAGGAACAAGCCTGCAATGCAAACTTCAAATCACTCCTAGTGAGTGAAATATCTCATCAATCCCTCTCTTACCCACAGCTTCCTACTCATATACAGATCACCCGGATATAACAGAAACATTGTTGATTCTCTAAAAAACTCCCTAGACGCCATACAATGCTAGGAGACCTCAAAATATGGTTTGATGCCCCCACATAACCCCATGACATGACCATTCCTGGACAACCTGGAAGCCCTCAAAATGACACAACAGAGTGCAGGTGCCACGCAGACCACAGGCCACATCCTTGATGACATATTCAGCTCCTCCAATCTGATCTCCATTCTCTCCCCCTTGCTACCACTAATCTGGACGGACCACACAGTCATCTTCTTCTCGCTTTCAACAGCAATCCCCCTTCCTTGCTTGACTAACTCTGGAACCTACACATGCTTTCCGCTGTGGAACAAGGTCATAGTAAGTCAGGACTTGGCTGACTCCCTTCTTGCCTCTCTTCCCAATCTCCCTTTCCATGGAGGTTTGCCATCCATCAGTCATTTTTTACTTTGACTCTGCGGTGCCCTCAGACCTCTGATCCTCGAGATCCTTCTACAACAGACAAGCCCACCCCCTTAGATGTTTCTCCCCATCCCTCAAATCCCACAAAACACTTAACCGTTCCCTGGAATGCATATGGCGGGCCGACCCTTCTCACCTAAACAGAGCTACTTATATCAGCCAGATCAAAGCCTATATAAGGCAGAAGTTTGGAAGGCAAACACATCTCTTATTGAAATAGAATCTCCAATGCCCTCAACAACAGCAGGGAACTCCACAGGATCATCTGTCAATTCAAGGCCCTACTCCCTCCTTCACAACCCCCAAGTACATTGCAATTCCCTCTCGGACCAACTCCTGAAGTTTCTTGCTAGCGGCTGCCCATCCCGATCCCCGGGAGACCCATGCCCTCTACCCTCCTTAAAGATTACCTTTCCTCAGCCTGTGCAGACACTATCGCAAGATCTATCATTAACCCCTCCCTCATCTCAAGCATAGTCCCAGCAGCATTCAAGATATCGGACATTAAACTGCTGCTCAAAACCGAACGGCCTACTCCCAGCATTGCCTCTTCACTGAATCCAACCTCCCCCTTTATCCTGCCTATTCTGGTTTCAGACTCCTTCGAGGTACCGAACCATCCATAGTCCATCTGGGATAACCTCAAAAGATCTGTGGACTCAGAAGGCAGTGCCACACTTATCATCCTTGACCTCTCGGTGGCCTTTGACACTATCAACCACTGCATCTTCACAAACAGAGTCCACTCGCTCAGCATTAGGGACATGGGGGTCATTACGAGACCATGGCTACCTCCAAAGTCGTGTCCGGGTCTGGGTTCTCTGAATGGGGATTTACCGGGTCATTCCAACCTTGGAGGACCCGGTAAGTCCCCATTCAAAATACCCTTCCCCATTCGAGCCCCCATAGGGTTCAATGGGAATGGGAGGGAGCTAATAACGGGCCTGTAAATAGCAGACCCGTTATTAGCTCCCTGGTCCATTAGCGGCTCCCGCTAAGGACGGCTGGTTTTACCAGCCGGCCTTAGTGGGACCCGCTAAGGGACCTCAGAATGCGGCGGTAAGGGGTTAACTGCACCGGCATCCTTACCGGCGCCGTTAACCCCTTACCACTGCACTCGTAATGAGGCCCATAGTATTAAGGTAGATTTCTTTTTTCCTTGCCAACTGATCACAAATAACGCTCATTCCTCCCTTCTCCTCCCTGCCTCACCCTGTCGCCAGCGGGGTACCACAGGGTGCATCTCTTCCCCCCCTGCTGTTCAACCTCTACTTGAGCCCCCTCCCTGATCTCATTCGCTCCCATGGCGTAACCTGCAACAACTATGCAGATGACACCCAGATCATCTTCAAGCTCCCCAAGACCTCATACAGCCTGCATCTTGACCTCGCGGCATGTCCCTCAGAAATCGATGACTGGATGACAGCCAACCACCTGCTCCTCCATCCCGGAAAACAGAAATCATGATCTGCAGAAAGACGGCACTCTTCCCTCAACCCACCCCTTGGCCATCCTCCCTAGCCCCTAATCTTGCTGCATCCAACTCAGTAATGGGATGTAACATGGACGCTGATCTATAATTCTCACACCACATCAGCTCTGTATCTGAATCTTTCTATCTACATATCTGCATTCTCAGGCGCATCGTCCCTTACCTCTTCTACCCTCACAGAGTCACAGCAATCATGACTGCCGTCCTCTCCCAAATAGACTATGCTAACTCCATTTACCTGGTTGCCACTGCATATCAACTCATAAGACTCCAATATGTACAAAACACTGCAGCCAGGCTCCTCCTAACCCTTGGCCCCAGAGAGCACATCACACCCACCATCCATGTCCTTCTCTGCTGTCTGTCAGGTGATGACCCACTTTCAAAGCCATGTGCATCGCACACCATGCCCTGCACAAGACAGGCCCAGAATACTGCCAACACAAGCTCACCCCTTACCAACACAATAGAAACCTGTGATCAGGCACCGCACTCTTCCTTGTTATCCCTCCCTTCAAAGCAACAAGTATAGGGGGATCCTCCTTCACCATCCAAGCCCCAAAACCTGGAAAACAATTCCCTTAGCATAGAGCTTAGAGGATCACTTTGCATTCCGGAAGGCCCTCAAGACCTGGCTTTTCCCCGCTGCTTCCGGACTATCCCATTCGGCACATCAGGTTATCTAACCCCCAGTCAGATACGCCGAGGCAACAATGATCCCCTCTTACAATGTTCTGAGAGACAGAGGGAATAAACTCCAGTTGTTCACAGGGCACAATCCGTGCCACAGCTACAAAACCAAGAAACCAGCCATGACACATGGGTATGTATCGCACTCCATGTCAATGTAAGATACGACCACCCACCTGCACGCATCCGCTATCATACACTATTTGAAGACACATCGCACAACACCTCTGCAATTAGAATGTAGCTATGTCCCATGACAAAAAGACAGCCTAGCTGGACACATAATCAGTCTCCTGCACTCACATACTCTCCGGACAACCCCACAGCACCCATCCACAAGTCAACTCGACATGGGTCACTAACACGGACTTGGCCGCCCCTACCCCTTTTCGTATTCGCTAAAAAACACGCACATGCTAAACTCCTCTGATGAATTTCCCATATCTGGAGTTCATTCCCCCCAGGGCGTTTCGGTTCACCTACAATGCTTTGAGCCCATACAAATGGGAAAAATCGCTATAAAATTGGAAACGTACGTGTCGTAAATCTCCCCACGTCTCACCTGTGATCAGGATCTCCCTTGTTCGGCCGCAGGACTCTTCCTGTGGATGGTTCGGGTCTTGAATAGGCTCGCCCGAGACTCGTCAGGTTGCAGGACGCGTTCAGAGTTCTGGGAAGTTCGTGGTTCCGGGGTATCCAGGATAGCGATGAACGAGTAAGTAGGGGGGGGAATCCAGGAACAGGATAAAAGGCAAGGAAGGAAGTAAGAGGATCAAAGGAAACCAATGTAGAGAGTAAACACACGTCGGTTCACTACCGAAGATAGCGTTGAGATGCGGGGACCCGCATTGAAATGCCTTGTCTTGTGGTATAGACCAGTTAAATGGAACATCTTTCTTCAAGAGATTAACAATGGGTTGAACAATCTCGGAAAAGGTGGGAATGAATTTCCGGTAGAAGTTGGCAAGCCCCAGGAAGGATTGTATTTGCTTAACAGATGTTGGAGCGGGCCAAGCCAGTATGGCCTTCACCTTTGAAGGGTCCATACTAATTCCTTCTGAACTAAGGACAAATCCCAGATAGTGAACTGATGTAACATGAAACAAACATTTTTCTGGTTTGGCTAAGAGTTGATTTTCACGGAGACGTTGAAGTACTGCTTTTACATGTTCTTCATGTTTCAAGGAGTCCTTGGAGAAGATCAATATGTCATCCAAGTAGACGATAACATTGAGAAATAACTTGTCAGAGAACACCCTATCCATAAAGCGCTGGAAGACTGCGGGAGCATTAGTCAGACCAAAGGGCATGACTAGGTATTCAAAGTGACCAAAGGGTGTTCTAAAGGCTGTTTTCCATTTGTCTCCTTCCCGGATATGGATCAAATGGTAAGCACCTCGGAGATCAAGTTTCATGAATATCACTGCACCTCTCACAGCTTCAAGGCTATCCGAGATCAGGGGTAGTGGGTATCTGTCTTTCAGGGTGTATTGATTTAGGCCCCGATAGTGCAGGCAAGGTCTAAACTCTTTGGTATCCTTTTTTGGAACGAAGAACAATGAAGCACCAGCTGGTGATTTTGAAGGTTTTATGGTGCCGTTCTCAAGATTAGTGTCTAGGTATTCCCGGAGGGCTCTCTTTTCGGGTTCTGAAAGGATAAACATCCTGCCAAAGGGAATCACTGCAGGGTTCAGTATCTATGGCACAGTCTTCGGGTCTATGTGGAGGTAAGGCTTGAACAATGGTAGTAGAGAATACATCAGCATACCCTTGATAGATCTCTGGAACTTGTACAATATTGGAAACCATGAGTGGTATCTCTGGACACCTTGGTAGACTTATAGGAGCTGGGACTGAGGTATCCAGGTTTAAACAATGGTTCATACAGAACTCCGAGCCCAGGAATAAGGATCCGGCCGTCCAGTTAATATATGGATTGTGCCTTTGTAACCAGGGCATGCCCAGAACCAAGGGGTAATGGGCTGATTTTATAATGTCAAACACAATTCTTTCTTGATGATGATTTATGGAAAGATGGATCTCCCTTGTTTGCAGACTTATGGGTCCTGAGGAAAGAGGTCTTCCGTCAATTGCTTCCACTGGCTGTGAAAAACTTCTTGCTTCATATGGAATGTTATGACTTCTGACCCAATCTTGATCAATGAAGACTCCCATTGCTCTGCAATCCACCAAGGCCAGTATGGGGTAGACCTTGTCCTTGGATGGCGATAAAAAGGCCTGTAATATCACCAATTTGTTTTGTCCAGGAGAGTTCAAGGATGGAATTGATGTGGAGCAAACATCGCTCTCCCGAAACCTTGCTCCATTTAGGATCGGGAGCTGGCGTTTCCCGAGCGTCGTGGAGGAGCCAGAGGACACTCTTTAACTAGATGTTTATCTGAGGCACAATACATGCATAAGCCTGTGTGTATCCTTCTTAACCTTTCCTGCGGGGAAATTGGTCCACGAAAGGCTCCAAGTTGCATGGGTTCAGAATCAGCGCTCGGATTCTTGGCAGATTCTGTCCTTGAAGTATTCTCTGGGGAGTTTCTTTGAATTGAGACTTTATTCTTTTTCTTTTTGGCCTTTCTTTCTTGGATTCTGAAGTCTATTTGCATAGACAAGTCCAGGAGGGCCTGGAATGAACTAGGTCATGCCACCCTGGCTAACTCGTCCTTAATCTCTTCATTTAGACCTCTGCGAAACAAGGTAAAACTGGCTTCCAGGGGCCAGTCCGCCTCTTTGGCTGGCTGTTTGAATCTGGTAACATAGGTCAACATGTCTTGGGATCCTTGTTGGAAGTCAAGTAACTTCTCTTGAGCACCGTGGACCAGCTCTGGTCGTTCGAACATGGTCTTAAGTTCCGCGATGAACCCTTTATAATCATCCAGGAGACCATCCCCTGAATTGAGTAAAGGAGTGGCCCATGTAAAGGCATTACCGGAAAGATGCGATATTATGAAGCCCACCTTAGCCCTAGGAGTTGAGAAATAGTAGGGCTTGAAGGTAAAATGTACCAAACAAGAATCCAGGAATCCATGTAAGGTCTTTGTTGAACCGTCGTATTTATCAACCACTCCTCCCAATAATACGCTGTCCTTGTTCGCAGAGTCACGTGACAAGACAAGCTGTTTTAGCGCCGCATTCTCGGCTTTTAAATTCTGCATCTCTGTGGAAAGTTCTTGCATTCCACGCATCAGGTCCCGAATAGCATTCTCCATGGTAGAATCCGTATTGATCGTTTGGCGTCTCAAACTGTCGTAAATCTCCCCCGTCTCACCTGTGATCGGGATCTCCCTTGTTCGGCCGCAGGACTCTTCCTATGGATGGTGCGGGTCTTGAATAGGCTCGCCCGAGCCTTGTCAGGTTGCAGGACGCGTTCAGAGTTCCGGGAAGTTCGTGGTTCCGGGGTATCCAGGATAGGGATGAACGAGTAAGTAGGGGGGGGAAATCCAGGAACAGGATAAAAGGCAAGGAAGGAAGTAAGAGGATCAAAGGAAACCAATGTAGAGAGTAAACACATGTCGGTTCACTACCGAAGATAGCGTTGAGACGCGCGGACCTGCAGGGGCGTGACCAATTTATAGTACGTGCCACAACGTGAAAGCTAGTGCGTAGCATGGGAGCTTGGTACGGCCATTTTGGGAGGAACAAGGAGTACAAGCCCTTCGTGACAATGACCATGAGGTCCAGAAGGGGCAATTTCGCCGGGTCATGACAGTACGTTACATTAGGTTTGTTGTTATTAATACGATAGTACGTGCCATGGAAGCACTCGTAAAGAGTCCTATCACTATGACATGACTATTGGTACCATAAAGTTATAGGATTTGGCCTGGCATCTTCGAATTTAATTGCATAAGTGTATTTTCTTTTGTTGGGCGATCAGGTGTTTTGTATATTTATATTTTATTATGTTCACATGTATATACTGTATTTTTCAATTTGTGGATGTATTTCTTTTAGGGATATACCTTTTTTTCCAAATAGAGCTAATTGACTGAAAAATGAGATTCAGCTCTGAGACAAAATGAATTTGCCAACAAAAATAAAACCTCGCTGATCAAGACCTTATGGAATAAAATATTTTCCAGATGTCGTCAATATTCACTCAAATCTGGGAACATATTTTGTTTTGCATTTTTTTATTTTGTAGGTGTCAACAATTGTGCACAGGTGCTTTATTTTTATTTGTATTAATGTTATTTATTCTTAAAATACAAGGTTTATCAGTTTTTGAATGTGAACATGATAAAGGATCAACACTCTACAAGTTACAGGGACATGGTGCTCCCGTGGGCCCTCATCGTTAACCACAATATTCTAGCAGTGAAACAGCTAAACATTGACCTCTTAACAAAACTCTCAAAATAAGTGAGGGGAGATAGAGGCGGTGGGGAGGGGAAAGACAAACAACACTCACCAGTCTAGTCAAACAACAAAAAACATTAAGGAAAATCACTTTATTTTTCATCACCATTAGAAAATATTGCTACATTTCATTTTCTTGCTAAAAGGCACTCTTAAGCGAAAATCTCCGCCAACACATTCAGTGATGAAAGCGATCATGTCAGGTGAACATTTTTTGAACCTGTTCTGCGTCATTAGGTGATTGAATAGAGTAAGTGCCTCCATCAATTAGAGTTAATAGAATCTTGAGCCTGTTTCGAATGCTATGTTCCCTGACCCGTTCATCACAGAAACATGTGGGGTTGTATGTGTCCTTCCCCTCATAACCTAGTGTGGCCCCTGCACCCTCACCCCTCTAGTCTTGAGCTACCTTTCCACATCTTCCTGTCTTTTAACTTGGTACCCTAAACGTGTTGTTTGATACCCCTTCTGCAAGGGACTCAAACATGTCTCTTTCTTTAGCAACCCCCTATGACTGGACATCTGATGCAGGGAAATGAGGCTTGCTCAGTGTTGAATGGGATTCGAACACAGTGATCGTGGGCAGACATAGCTTACAACATGTTGTCCCTAATTGATCTTTATCCCAAAATGTGTCCTAGAATCCAAAGAGGTAGGAACTATGTCCTAATATCATTTTTAATTTTGGTTATTAAGCGGCTCTTAAACACCACCTATGCACCAAAAGTATTGCATTGGATTACAGATAGGAGGGTGATGACTTGAGGAATGACACTAGCTTGTGGATGTTGATAGGTTATTGATCCACCCATTGACGGCCCATGGCCATGGTACTCCCTATGGCCATTTCCATCCACTACCGGCCCTTCCTCACCCAAAACGCATCCCTGTGGGGGATCTCTTTGGACTAGCTCTATCAAACAGTAGCATACACCAGTAAGTAAGATGGCACGTTATCCTGCTACCTTTATTTCTAAGCATTCTGCTGAGAATTATTGACTTAATTTCAGTTATAAATGTGCTACTTGTGTCATATAAAATTTTCAACCAAGTGTGCAGCAGCCACTTGATTTATATCTGTTCCTTTTACTGAGGTCCTATTAGAAATAAGCATTGACAAAGCCAACAGTCTTGGCTTGTGTATAGTCACTATCATATACCAAGGATTTCACACCATGTTCACCTGTTGCCATTTTATGGCTGGTATTATCATTATGGCAGAGCCTGGCAAATGCCTATGCCAAGCCTAAACAAAAACTAAAACTGTTGTCTTCTCAAATGCTTTAATACACTGACAGTGAATCTATCAGGACGGGTTGTTAAACTAAAATAGTCAGGCATTGTGCGAAATAAACTGCATTTGTGCAGAGAAGACACCTAAATGACATATCCAACTGACAATATTGACTTAGCTGACGTTGTCACATTTCAGGCATGAGTAGCTCCACCAGTAATGATTATTTCTTTGCATTCTGGGACTTGTAGTCATATGATCATACTGTTAAAACAAAACAACAATCCTCAAAAGGTAAAGAACACTGCATGGGCTGGGTGGACTATTCACAGTTGGCATAGTGCAACTTGCCACTTCCATATCTCCCATACTCTGGCTGTGTCAACAGGGAAAACTGAAGCATGGGTAGCACACCCACATTTTTAGTATCATCTTAATATATATAGCATCCCACTGAGATATTGATCACCATACTCAAATAACTGAAATGTTCATGGCATGTGCTTCAGCACAATGATCTTGATGGCTCAAAGGCATGCTGAATAGCACCCAAATAATAATGGCAGCACCATGGAAAATGTGAGCAGCAATTGGCTGCTGCAATATGATGCCAATGGTACTGATTTCATTTTTATTATTTTTGCCCAGGCATTATGACAGTTCCTGGTACATGAACATTGCTAAGCGTTATATATCAATGTAACATTGTCATAGCCCTCAGGGCGACCCATGTCAGGCAGGAGCATATAGCCCAGCCACTCCAGTTTCTAACCTTTGCATTTTACTAGTTGTAATATTTATTATTAATTCAGGACTAGACGAGTCAGAATGCATGGTGAAAAACAGAACTCTGTGAATACACCCACCTTGCATGGTATTACGGAAGTTGAGAACTATTCTCTTTTATGTCATCCATATTAAAATGTGTTTTATTTCATTAGTACCTGGCGTGGGTGTTTCTAAGTGTAACAAAGTCACCAATTGATGTGTTTGCTAGCCTTACTAGATGGTAAGGCTGCACATGCTATTGCGCGTCCCTGGCGCAGTTCCATGGTGGCCATTTTTTGTTGTTGACTTTTGTTTACGTTTTTTTCAATTGACTTGAATGGCCATCATGGAAGGGGAGAAGGGACTAGGTGTAGTCTCTTATCCCCTTTCATGGCAGCCATTTTCTTTGTTTACTATGGCCACCATGGAAAGAGAAAACAGACTACATTTTCCAGTCTGCGGTGGCCATTTTGTAATTTTTATTGTTATTTCTTTTTATTTGGTTTCTTACAAACCTTTAAAAAGAAGAAATTACACATCTGATATAAAAGAAGAAGCAGAACTGCATGTTTATGTTAGACTACACCTTGTTCATCGGACTAAAAGTGGGCCGGCTGGTGGCCGTATATTGCAATTGACACTTCCTCCCCTCCTCTTAGTAGATCATGGTCAGTTTCAGTGGCGGTTAGGATCCACTGCCACCGGGGCCATCACCTTGTAAACACAGTCTAGTCGTTTGACCATTGATTCTAAGAAAAGGGTTAAAGACACAATTAGTTTCCGATCGGTCGTGTCAAACATTAACTGCCAACAGTCTTTCGCACATAAGGTGGCTCTATCGCTCATAAGTTTTCCAAAATGGCGTTTTCTTTCTTTGGTGAGAGCGACACAAAATAAAAAAAGGTGTTTTAGGGTTTCTTTCAGTTCACTGCACAGTCTACATTGGTCTGATAATAGTTTGTCTGTTGACCATGAATTAGTTCTTTCTGTTGTTTTGAGCATGTTCATCTGAAACATCATATACAATCTTCTTCTTCTTGCGTCAGGAAAAGGTTTCCAAGGAGTGTGTATCTCATTTAGACCTCGTTTTTCACAAGGAACGTCCTGCATGAGTCTATAAGAGCGTCTGAGGCCGCAAGTCTCACACCAATCTCGCCTCCATAGTATTTTTTTAACTTGATCAGCATTGTTGTATAACATATCAGTGTCTGTGTCTAATTCCGCAAGCAAGATTTTACATCGTTGCGCCCATAGATACAGCACAGAGTTCATGTTGTTTTCCCCAGCCTTTTGGAGGATTTTGAATGGAAGAGTAATGTCTTTCAAAGTCATTTTACGAAAAAGGCGAGTGTGTTCCAGGACACTCTTGCATTGATGGATATAAGGCTCAGTTCATATCTTATGCACGGGGATGGTGTTCCTCTTAGTATCCAAGAACTTTAGACCAAACGTTGTTTTCTAATGTGTTCCACAGATCCGCTGGACAACCCAAGGCACACTCAGCACCTTAAGTTAACACGGGAATAGCTTTTTGTTTAAAAAAGGCCA
Source organism: Ambystoma mexicanum (assembly GCF_040938575.1). NCBI lineage: Eukaryota > Metazoa > Chordata > Amphibia > Caudata > Ambystomatidae > Ambystoma > Ambystoma mexicanum. The sequence goes on along the minus strand of NC_090935.1, from coordinate 1,176,895,050 downwards.
AAACGGGGAGTAATGAGTATAGGCTGTATTTTCTATTTGGGACCATCGCCTGTGTGGCCAGTTGTCGACATTTCAGTTTGATAGCTTTGACCCATGGAGCCATGGAGCGTTGTTCAAACTGGAACTGATCTTCATCTCCAGATATTTTGCATCAGTTATAGAGTTTAGCTGTATTTTCTCTATATGCCATTTAAAGGTTGGTCGGTTAAGATTTTTTTGCCAACGCAGATCTCTCAGCACAAGTATTTCAGATTTTGCTATATTTATGCCCAAAGCTTTTTCCTCAACATATCGTTCTAGTGCATTCAGTTTCCGTTGAAGACTGATTGGTGTTAGGTCTAACAGAATTAAGTCATCTGCATAAAGTAGATGACTTACATGTAACCCGTTGATTTTGGGTGAAAAGGAACCTTCGCTGTTAATTGTTTGATTGATATCGGAGAGGAAAAAATTAAAGATGATAGCTGCAAGGGGGCATCCTTGCTTCACGCTGTGATGTGTTGGAATTGGAGCGGAACGTTTCACCATACGATCGAGACGTATTCTGATATCAGTCTTGGTGTCCAGATCTTTTATAGCAGCAAGCATGCTCAGGGGACACTTCCCTTTGATGAATTTTGCCCATAACAGTTCTCGATCAATGATGTCAAAAGCTTAGGATAAGTAAATTACAGTGAAGTAGATCTTGGTCCCAGTTCATATAGCTTCCATCTTCATGATGTTGACGATGAATAGGTTCAGACTACAGACAACTCCTTTTACAAAACCCGATTGTCTCGGGTCCATAAAGTTGTTCCGCCGAGTCCATTTTATCAGTTTATTTTTTAACAAGATCGCATATACCTTGCTCAAGACATCAAGCAGTGCAATTGGTCGGTAGTCTTTGGGGTTTGATCTGTTTCCCTTTTTAAACACCGGTACAATAATTGCACTCTTCCATGATGTTGGTGTGACGCAGTCTGAAGTGATTTTCTTAAACAGAGCATAGCAAAAGTCCGCCCAAATTTGAGAATTTTCTTTAAGTGTGAAATTGGTAAGTCCGTCAGGACCAGGTGCTCGGGAAGTACCTAAGTTGTTTATTGTCTCTAAGATGTCTTCTTTAGAGAACGTCAAGTCCCAATGGTCTAAATGTGGAAGAGATAAGTCTGGTAAAGTTCCTTTTTTCTTATACTGGGCCTTGTAATGAGTTAGCCAGTCATTTTAAGTGACCATGTTAGCTTGCACAACAGTTTGGGATCCTGAAAGATTGTTTATGAGACTCCAGAAGCTGCGTGTGTTGTTAGTACCCAAATTTGACAGCATATCTTCAGCGTCAGTTTGCATCATCGCAATATTATGTAGCTTAAGCCAGTTTTTATAGGTTTGTTTTATATTTTTGATCTTCTTGGCGGTTTCGTTCGAGTAGTTACTTCTACAAGCTCCGATGTCACTTCTCATTTTACGTTTTTTCTTAAGGACCTCTAAGTCGAAAACATGCAGGTTCTTGAAACAACGATTTTTGAGCACTTGTTTTTTTCTATGAATTTTTCTAAAATGTGTTGGTATTCAAGTTGGAGTTTGTCCTCTTGATAGGCAGAATTTATTTATTTCGTCTCTGCTTCAGTCAAACGTAAGCAGACTTGACTTGACTCTACGACTAAGTCGTGTGACCAATTCTCAGACTCTTTTCGTGTAGGGACAGCAATTGAGAGAATCAATAAGTTATGGTCACTTTCTGTCATATGATTGACTTGTAGTTTCTGCACTTTGAAACAAAAACGTAGTCCAGAATAGATTCCTGTGAATCTCTCTTCCACGTTCTCTGGGCGGTATGTCACCTATAGGGTTCCCATTCAGCATATGCATATTTCTGCTCTCTGTTTCCGATGACCATAATTGCGCCACTTGACAAGGCAGAGTTTTTGGATTTAGTGGTGGGACAGCCAAACAATTTATATTTAGATCCCTGCATAGCAAGATTTTAGCTGCCCCGTCTTCTTCATAGATTGAATCGATGATCTTTGTTATTTGGTCAATAAAGTCAGGGACGGGGTGGCTTTATGTTGCCAGTATAGGGTAATGACATGTAGGTGATCCTTTTTCTGGCTACCATAGTTTACGAACTGCACCAGTGTTGTTTGAATATATGGGTTGTAATTGTGTAATTGTGGGTTTCAATAATCTTATGGCCTGAGCTTTTGCGCACTAGTGTCAAGAGTCCAGCCATTGGTCTGCCCACAGATTTTTTAGTGGCAGGGTGAAAACTATTTTGAAACCATCTATGACCGGGCATGTTGTCAGCCAGGTTTTTTGGGCACACATGATGTCGATTGTTTTCTAGCCAGTTTAGTTTATGCAGGTGCACATGGCCTTGAGTATTCCAGGTGCCTACAGTTGTATCCAATTTGAGGTTTGGATTTAGGCGTTAACTTTGATGTTGATCAGTCAGGGCTTTCGAAAGCCAGCTCCAATCTTTGTTGCAACCATCAAATGGACCTGAAGGTGTTTGCATTTGTCACAGGTAAACTGGTGGTTTGAGCAATAGTGGTTTTGATTTGGTCACGGGGCTGCAACGGTAATGTTTTCATTTGAGAATGACCGGAGCTGTTTCTGGTCGTTTCTCCGGGTAGTCCACGTGGTCAGATTTTGCTGAGCCGCGTTCAGTACGGTACTTTTGTCATTATTGAGTTTTTCACTGGCTCTTTAGCCTTGATTTCAGGTTTTGTCAATGCATCCTCTTTGTTTAGATGAATTTCCGTGATGTCGAAGCCCATTGAAATCAAGACTGGAGCTGCTTCCAACAGTGTATTATACAATTCTCGAATCAATATGGAGCCTCACCATGTCATGGCATTCGTTGTTATGAAAGTCAATGACTTTTACGTCGTTTGTCTCAATCATTCTTAGTGAGGGGACATAGTGGAGCAGGCGTAGGACATTTTTACGATTAAGGACTAGGGCATCATCATTCTCTTCAATGCGTTCCAATGCCAAACAGTATTTGGAGTATGGTTTCCCATTTGCGCCAGTGTTATAGTTTTTAGTCATGGGGCCTCCAAGGGGCTTGTCTGAAGCTTTTTTATGTGCACTATGCTGAATTTCATTCAGATCTGTTGAGAAATCTGCAGTTTTTTGGGAACATGAGTTGGTCCAGATTCCGACCCGAATAGACGGGTTGTGCATGGGTTTGGATTCTTCGGCTAGCCGTTCCTGTTTCTGGCACATCGTCAGAAACGGTGGGCTAGCTGGACCGGGCTAAGCATCTTCAGATGGAGCAACAGGCATGATTAAGGTGCAAACCCTACTACTTCTTCAAAGACCAGGAGGCAGGGTTGCCATGGCCAGTAGTTTGACTTCCAATGGGGTGGGCACAGTTGGTTGAGCAGTTTGAATTTGGAGTTCCACTTCCTCGTTATAGATGACAAGTCAAGTAAGTTGACTGAGATTTCAGGGAACGTAGTTAAAGAATTTGGCTCTTCATGTTGTTTCAGAACTATTGCTTCGGGTTCGTGTGTGGCCCCACTCTCGTGTGGACCTCGAGTAAGATCAACAATAGGACTGTCCTTGGAGGCTGTATTCTTGGTCTGTTCAGGAGCAGTCGCCGCCTGTAAATTCATATATACTGCTTTGATATTCCACCGGAACTTTCTTGAGTTGTTTATCATTTTGGAAGATTTGGTTCTGACATTTTTAGATTTCTTTGGCTGGGCCACTTTCATAGCACCCTGTGGTGCCCCCTGAATGAGTTTGAAGTTAAATATCTTGCAAGCAAATTGGTTTGGGGCGTCTGGTGGCAACACATCCTCATATTGTCCCGGGAGGATAGCACAGCGGCAGAGTGCGCGTCTTGGAAGCAAGACGGCACAAAGCAACAACAGGTTCGATCCCCGGGTCCGCGCTTAGAAACCTCTGAGTGTTTAAGCGCGTTATAAATACGTAACTAAGACAAAGAAAAAACACAATTACACAACTAAGAAAAACTAACAATTCCTGTAACAGCGCCTCGATGCCTGCGGGCTGTGTGAGCGCTTTATAAATGTAAAATAAATAAATAAATAAATATATATTGTCTGGATCTCTAAGTTGACCTTCAGTTGCTCCTGAACAGTTCGGGAGTTGGACGTCAGCATTTGCACTGTTTCTCTCTGATTGAGAGTTTAAGACTGCCTCCGAAAAGTTCCCTATTTCCTCACCACAGGTGCGGTGTTCTAAGTTTCCGTCCCTAGGTTTTGGCGAGGCGTTTGCTTGCATTCTAGCTGAAAGACTGTTTGTAGACAGTTTCAGGTAGAATAGTCACTGGTTCAATTACTGTGGTAGACGAGGTGTAAGAGGTCAAACTAGTTGTTTGCTCATTTTTGTGCACGTTCTTTACCTGTTCTGTAGATTGCTGTGTCGCCACATGTGTTGTTACAAGTTCTATCGAGATATCCTTGTTGACTTTTCTGCTTGAAATTTGAGTATGCGACTCATTGTGGCAGCTGATAGGTCTTATGTTACAATTATGTGGTTTTAATAGACCAAGGGCATCTTTCGCAACTTCTGCCAATAGTTTTTTGTCCTCACTGTTGTTCCGTTTTTGCTCTGCAAGCACAGGTAGTGAATGATCAATTTTATTATTTGAGTCATAAATCAACTGTTTAAAAAGGTTGTTGTTGTTTTCTGTATTCGTCATCTTAGATTTCAAGAGGGCAACCAGGGTACTCAATCATTTATGTTGTCTTTCAGTTGTTCATACATTTTAAGAAAAGGACAAATTGTCATAGACATCGTTGAAATCAAAATTGGTTGTATGTCTTGAATGAGCTTTTTGACAATCGCTTCCGGTAGAACTGAAGTAGCAGACCTTGAAAGATGCGTCTTATTTTGTGTGCGCCTTATTTTGGGAAAGTCTCTTTCAATGATGAAAGAGTCACTCGAGGAGGCATTTGATGATGTTTCTTCAGGGTGAGGATATCGAGGCTTTGATGCAAGTGTAGTGACACGGTCTGATGTCGACACAGAAAGCTGTTTAGGATCGGGGGTTTGTAGGGAACTCTTTGTTGAGAATAGTTGAGTCTGGCAGAATGACTGTCTTCAAGCCAGTGACGTTTTCCAGTAACACCCAGACAGTTTGTATTTGGTAGTTTTATGTTTTTCCCCTCCGAGCTTTGGAAGTTGTTAAGAGTAGCCAAGTCAAGTGGTTTTTGTTCGCTTCTTGATGTGCTTAAATTTGTTAGGTTTATTTATGACATTCAACAAATTTCTCCGTGTGAGCATTTCAACGAAAGAAGAAAGGTCCTGTTCCCAGTAAACATCAGGCTAGGGGGCACCACATCAGGTCCCAAAGTAATGTTTTTCATCCCGTGTTTTTTTGTGTACGGCTGTAGCTCATTAAAGACCTGTTCTTTTGTGCCAACAAACACATTGTCCGGGCCCATTTGAGTTTGCCCGGTTTCATTTACTGTGAGAGGGTCACTCGTGGGTTGGGGGCCCACAAACACTGCCAAGTCGGCCATCGAGAAAGCACCAACTGCGTGCACCCCCAGAAGACCAGCAGTGGTTATCGCCTCCTGCTCATTGCAACCTGGATGCTGGATTTTGTCGGTCTCAGTTATGTAATCAGATGTACAGAAGGTGTTTAAATTAGCATTTGATGCAAGAGACACAGTAGTATCTCGCAAATCATTAAAGGCAGGCATCCCGCTAAATGTGGGTGTTTACGACGCAGAAAAGAATGGTGAAGTTAAAGTCAGATCTGAGTTAACCTCTACTTGCTGTGTAGCCAATGCGCACCATGCCAACACAAGCAGCATTGGAATCTTCAGGCTGAGAGAGAGGCAAGGAAGGGAGGGGCGCGGGTGAGACTCAGGAATTGTTATACAGCTTGGCGAAGAGTTCAAAGTACACACATTGCAGGCATTAGACAGAGAATGATTGTTATGCAAGGTATAGTTTATAGACATCAGCGGCAGTAAGGGGGATATCTCCTTAGTGGGGGAACAGGGGATATCATCCAGCATGCAAACAAAGTCGCTTCCCAAGACAGTGAATTCAGCACTTACTTGAGGGAGTAGGAAGACACCATCCACAGTTTTGTTGACGCCTGTGGTTTCAGCTATGTGGTGTGAGCCAGCAGACCCGACAGATCCCCTCCATAGCTGCAGGTGGGTGAAAGGCTGCTTGAGCAGTCGCGTCTTCGAGCGCGTGGTGGAAGGCAGGGAGGGGCATGTTTCAGGCTTCCTCCAGTGGGCCCCTTCCTCCATGCCTCCCAGAGACTCCCAAGACTCCAAGACTCAGCTGATTCCCCGCTCGCTAGGCGAGAGTCAGGGGTCTTTGAAGCCAGCAGCAGGGAAGAGCTCTGCCTCCAGGCAAAACAATGGAGCAATGAGATTAGGATGCAGGGCACAGGGCTCCAATACTCAGCTGACTCCACGCTCGCTCCGCGAGAGTCAGGGGTCTTTGAAGCCAGCAGCAGGGAAGAGCTCTGCCTCCAGGCAAAACAATGGAGCAATGAGATTAGGATGCAGGGCACAGGGCTCCAATACTCAGCTGACTCTGCACTCGCTCTGTGAGAATCAGGAGTCTGTGAAGCCAGCAGCAGGGAAAAGCTCTGCCTCCAGGCAAAACAATGGAGCAACGAGATTAGGATGCAGGACACAGGACTCCAAGACTCAGCTGACTCCACGCTCGCTCCGCGAGAGTCAGGGGTCTTTGAAGCCAGCAGCAGGGAAGAGCTCTGCCTCCAGGCAAAACAATGGAGCAATGAGATTAGGATGCAGGGCACAGGGCTCCAATACTCAGCTGACTCTGCACTCGCTCTGTGAGAATCAGGAGTCTGTGAAGCCAGCAGCAGGGAAAAGCTCTGCCTCCAGGCAAAACAATGGAGCAACGAGATTAGGATGCAGGACACAGGACTCCAAGACTCAGCTGACTCCACGCTCGCTCCGCGAGAGTCAGGGGTCTTTGAAGCCAGCAGCAGGGAAGAGCTCCACCTCCAGGCAAAACAATGGAGCAGCGAGATTAGGATGCAGGACACAGGACTCCAAGACTCAGCTGACTCCTATTTTATTCGGCTGCAGAGTACAATGCGTCTCGAAGCCAGAAAAAAAAAACATTTGTATCCTGGTCTAACAGGTCGGGGTACTAATGGCAATAAGCCCCACACCAGTGGGCCATTACTGCATAAGGTAATGCCCCCGGCGCCTTCATTAAGGCCCTCGCTATGCTCAGTCCTGTAACTATGGGCCTTAGGGGCATTGCCTTATGCGTTAATGGCCCGCAGGTATGGGGCTTATTGCCTGATTATCTTTGACTTGCCAGCATTTTTCTTAGAGATGCAAATTACTGTTTTCCTCATTAAATATTATTGAGAGAAGTTAGAAATATTGAGATATTTGGAAGAAGTTACAACCCTTCCCCCCCACAGTACTCAACATAGCATGGGAGATATGTTTTAAAACAGCATTTGGGCAAGATTGAAAGTATTTGTATTTTTTTTTGTATTTTGTTTATATTTTATATAGTGCCTTAAACCAAAGCACTGCACATTTTAAAAGCAAAGTGCGATACAAAAGAAGGATAAGCAATAAACATCAATTCTGGTCACAAACAATCAGGGGTTTTGGAGAAGGTTTGTTTTCAAGGAGAGACGAAAGAGAGAGTAAACAATAATGGAGCAGAGAGGGTGGGAGAGCATTCCAGTGTAGAGGAGCAAGAAGATGGAAAGATCGGAAACAAGAATGAGCACATGGAGGATGGGGAATGTTGAGTCTAAAGAGGAAAGAACAATGGAGAGAGCGAGGTGGGGTATAGAAGGATACAAGTGCAGGTAGATAATCAGGGGAAAGCTCATAGAGGGATTTAAAGACTAAAAAAAGAAAATTATATTTGAGTTGGGAGTGAAAAGGTAACCAACCAAGCAAAGCAAGTGAAGAAGAAATAGAGTCTCGGTAAGAGAGAAGACAAAATAGACGAATAGAAGAATTATAGATTGATTTCAGAGGGGCAAGACAAGAGTTCGGGAGACCAAAAAGAGTGGTGGAGTAGATAAAAAGGCCAGCAAATATTGGGGAAGAAATAGGAAGTTTGGAAGCTTGGAAGAATGGACACACTTTGCAAATATTATGAAGATGTACATGACAGGAACAAGAGAAATGTGGTGGGCAAAAGAGAGATTAGAATCAAAATAGAGGCCAAGATTACGAGCTGTGGGAGAAATAGAAAGATTGGAGGGAGGGAAGGATATAAATGGTGGTGAAGGATGATGAGGAAGAGTGTTTGCAGGGAAGAATAGGACCTCGGTCTTCCCTGCATTGAGAGTTAGAAAGTGTGAAGCCATCCAGGATTTGATAGCAGAGAGACAAACTGCGAGGATGTAGTGTACTTCTGAAGTGAAGGAGGAAAATGATAGAAAAGGTTGTGTATCATCAGCGTAGAAATGATGAGAGAGCCCAAAAGAGGGGGATATAGCAGCAAATTGTGACGTATACAATGAAAAGGACCCAGGACTGACCCTTGGGTACTGTGTGCTCAGGGTAGAAAGGCTAGGAGGTCTTGCCTGCCCAAGAGACAGAGAAAGTTCCATAAAACAGATAGGAAGAGAACCAACAAAGGACCAAACCCTTAAAACCAAAGGAAGAAAGGGATTGCAGAAGCAAAGAATGATCCACAGTGTCAAAAGCAGCAGATAAGTCAAGAAGAATGAGAAAGGAAGAATGTTTGGAATAATGAGCTGAGAGAAGAGAGTTAAGCACACAGATCAAAGCAGTATCAGTGGAGTGAAGAGGTTAGAAACCAGACTGAAAGCAAGGAAGAAGAGAGAGATCAGTGGCAAAGGATGACATCTGAGAATACACAAGGCACTCTAAGAGTTTCGAAAGGTAGGGTAGAAGGGAGATGGGACAGAAGTTAGATACAATAAGAGAGAAGTAGCTGTTGTTTTTTAAAGTAACGCTCACTGGGAGACCGTCTCCTGCAATGCCCCCCTACAGTAGTAGGGCTTGCTCTTTATGAAAACGTGCTCAATGGCATGTAGATGGAGCATGTCCAGGATGTGTCAGGTAAAGTATGGTAACTTTCCCACAGTGGTTTGTTCCTGAATAAAAGTGTGCATTGAATTGATCAATTGTGTTTTTCGTGCATGCTATGCAGTCAATTTAGAGCTCTTTAAAGATGAAATGGAGAGCCATGAGGCACACATCTTCAAAGGAGGTTGCGCTTGTTGAGTGACAGTTGCTGATCTTTTTGTGTGACTTATCCGATGGTGAATTCTTCAAAGGTTGAATGTTGATTAGTCAGACAAAGCAGGAAAGGTAGCTCAGCAGTTTGTGTTACTATTGATGAGCTCTGTGCATATTTAGAAATGCATCTTTATGTTTCCTGGAGTTGAACAACCATTTTGATTATCAGTCATTTATGGCAACAACAGTAATTCAGTGATATGTGTCCCGTGTTAGTGGATCAGCATCAGATGGTGGCTTTCCTAAGAGTTGAGTGATGAATCATGTGACAAAAGCTGGAAACCTAGCTGAGCAGGTCGAATGACTTTTGCTGAGATCTATGTGTAGGCTGCATGCCATCAGAATTGTTTGAATCCTTATGGGGCCAACTCCGATCCTCTCATTTTGCTGGATAAGTGCATAATACTTGGCTTTGCAATCCTGTGCTGTAGGATTCCCCATTGGATTTAAATGCAATTACTGGGAGAGAGCCCCCTTCCAACAAAACCCTTTGCTTCCTGCTGGCAGGGGTCAGGCTCTCTTGTTTTGCTTGTTAGCTTGCTTATATCTCATATTTGGAAGGGGATGTATGCCAATATAGTGCAAGGAAAAATCCAAAGTTGTGTTTGTCTAGTTTTAATATCACACAAGATGCAGGTTTTGATACCTTTTATAGGACTAACTAAAAATATTATGCAACGTTGGAAATAAATCATTAGCTTTTTCCACAGACATCTACGTCAGATCTTGCAGACTGAATTAATTAGTTAAAAAATTACACAGTACTCATCATTCTCAAAACAAAGTAAAAAAGGGACAGTTTACACTTCATTGGATGAAGGAAGAGTATTCGTAGAATGTGAGTCTTGAAATGCTGTCATATCTAAAAGGTTGAGTTGCATTTATCAATAAAGAAAAGAAACAAATCAGTTTCACAGGTAACAGTAAGTTAGGCCCAGGCAGTCTTAAGGTGGGCCCTGCAAGTTTCCTTAATGTACTGAAGATATTTTGAAAGGCTACTTGAAGTGTGTGGTTTGAAAACACATGATTAGGAAAAGGGTCAGTATTGAATTAATAACAAATTGATAACAAAACAAAATGCATTTAGTAGTGTCTTTGTGGAAGGAAATACATGTGGAGAAAATTGAACTGACAGCACCTGGTTCTGAGTTGTCTCTTCTCTCCTCAGAATGCCTATATGAGGTGCGCTTATAATTTTAGATCTTTCAGCGGCCTTCCATAGGGGCGACCATTCTATTGTGTTGGACTGTCTTTCCCTTTCTGGCATCTCTATCCCTGTCCTGTTATGGTTTAAGTCTTTTCTATCAGACAGAGGTCACATTTTTTCTCTTCCACCATTTCGTTCCTCTGTTAGCTCTCTTTCTTGTGCTGTCTCCCAGGGAACCGCCTAATCTCAAATTCTCTATAATGTATACATCCAGCCTCTTGCTGGTCTTATCCACTCTGATGGCTTCCATTGCTTTTCCTAGACAGGTGATACCCAGAATATCGTCCCTCTCAATCTGGTGCAACCTAATACTGCATCTCAGGTGAGGGCTTGCGTGGAGGTTGTGGGTCAGACGATGAGCTGCAACTGGCTAAAGGTGAATGGGGACAAGACTGAGGTCCTGGTTGTTGATCTTACATCTGCCTCTGCTTCCTGGACTCCACTCTTTAGGCCCCCTTATTTTGCTTCTTTTCCCTCTCCAGCTGCCATGGTCAAAGATCTGGGTGTGAAAATGTCAGGCACTTTATCGTTGGAGGTCAAGTGGCTGCCATCTATCAATCAGGGCATTTTCACCTTAAAATCTTGCGAGTCGGTTCATGCTCCTGTTGTGGTTTTGTTGGTATTGAGTTGGATTGACTACTGCAACTCATTATATCTCGCTCAGCCTCATTATCTCATTCGTCGTCTTCAACTCTTGCTTAATCTGGCAGCTAGAGTAGCTAGTGGTGCTCCTTTTGGGACCCCCGTTTCACCTGCTTTGCGTGACTTGTATTGCCGCCCTGTTGGGAAGTGACTTGTATTCAAGGCGCTTTGTACTGTCCATCAGGCCTTTTATGCAAAGGGTGCTGAGTTTTTGCTGCAGAAATGTAGGCCCTACATATCAGCTCAACCTCTGTGCTCTCAGGATGGTTGCTCTATTCAGGTTTCCCGGTTTCGGCAGTCAAGGTTGGGGGTCCTCGCCTTCTCGGTTGGTGCTGCACAGCTATGGAATGCCTTGCCGGTTTCCCTTAGGGCCCCTGAGAGCTACTGTGCATTTAGACACTCACTAAAATCCCTTCTATTTTAATGTATTTTCGGCTGTCCCCTACCTGGTTGGTTATTTACATAGCCCCAAGATGCCTTCGGTGAATGAGCGCTTTATAAAATCTTTTAAAATAACATATATGGTACGTCCATGTGTGTTGTGTGTTGTGTTCATTGCATGCAGATACAGGTGATGTGATCCCTGCTGAATCACAAGGAGGCAACTAGTGGCAAAACTATGGCCAGCACCTCGTGTTAGCGCTCTCATCCGTTTATCAGAGATAAAATCGGGCCAAAATAGTGTTGAGATGTGTTATGTTGAGCATTTAATTTGATAAAAAACATGTACACATTTTCTAGTCAAGTACAGACTACAGTATTTAGATGTTATTATTTGATATTGCTTCAGAATGTAACATTTGAAGCCATGACGATATTCCCGAGAACGAGGAATGTGCATGTTTGAAGTGACTGTGTTTCAACACAAAAGAACATGCAAACAACACATGCCCAGGTTAACCCAAGACTCTGTCTATTGATGAATGTTCATTTATCAGCACATGTTTGGAGCTCACTGGCATCATGGTGAAACATTCCACATCTCACAGGGTACACAAGAAGGTATGCTGTGGAGGAAACATGTCTGCTGCAATCCCTTTTCCCCCAGGATTGAAGGAGTACTGTATGTCAACATTGTAGGAGGTACTTGTTAATAAGAAGCACAACAACAATTGCAACACGGGACAGGGTGCACAAATATAAATGGCTCACCAGACTGCAGGCCTCTGGTAAACATGTGCCAAGAAAAGAAACAGGATCAGCTTTGCAAAAGATTAACAGATTTGGTAGAGTGTACCAGAGGTAAATTGGGGGTTAATTTTGCCATTTCGTGATGCTTTAGAAATATTGAATATTATCAACATTTGCTTTTGTTGTTGTGTTCACCTCTAGAGTTCCTAAATATAAAGTGGCATGCTGAATGTACACAGCTGTGTAGATGATACAGCAGGGCTGTAAGCAAATGCTGTTCTTGAGTAATAATACAAGTTATGAGATTGGTGGAGGTGTCCATTGTTTAGGTTGCTGGAAACCTTCTTCAAAAGGGTCAGTGAATACTCATGTGTCGATTCAATGGACCTCACTACGAGGTGGACGGTGACATCCGCGAGATTCCACTGGACGGAATTACAGTTACTCCTATGGTGTCCGGCAGAATTTCCACTACATTACAAGTTGATGGGTACTTGCACCAACCATCGGCGGTAATGTTAATTCTGTCTATTGTAATGTTTGCTCAAAAGCATCTCTGATCAGTAAGTCGTCGAATATTCGATGACATTACTGTTATCATTGCAAAACTGGAGGGATTACCGAACGGTTATTCTACTGGTGGAATAAGCACTGAGCAAAATAGGATCATGTTGCATATAGGAAGCTAAGCAGGGGCCATGTTCCAAACACAATTCATTTAAAATAATCCATCAGTTCCCATAGCCATCCAGACTTCATACCCACAGGAAATATGGCAAGTGATAAGGACAAGGCTAAAGTACCAGAAATGCGGGCACTCAAGCACAAATTCAATGAGGGGGAGCTGCAGGTGCTAGCAGAGGACGTGGTGGCCAATGCAGAGAAGCTGATTGGTGCCCAGCACAGTAAGTCTTCCATACAAATGAAAAACACCATCTGGAACAATATCAGGGACAAGGTGGTGGCATTGGGCACAGTGCAGCATGACACAGAAGACTCCACAAAGCACCTGAATGTCTTTAAGGCACATATGCGCACTTTGCTTACCACCTTCCGCTGCCAGGCAGCAGTCACATGAGAAAAAAACTGTTAAGCCATTACACCTCACACGCTGGTAGGAGAAAATGGCCTGTGCCATTGAGATGGATGACATAGCTTAGGATGGAGTTGGCAGTCAAGTGGAACCAGTTGAATACAAATGAGGGCACAGGGTACATTGGAGAAGGAAATGAGTGAGTGTCATGTGTGCAGCTGCAGGCCACCCAGCGGATTAATTGGTGTTTTCCCCCAATATGGTGGTGTGGGAAGAAAATTGCAGTACCATGAATGTGGTCTCAATGTATTATTGCAATTTTGATCCTCATCAAGGAAATCTTAGGTGCAGCCTCCACTTCAATCTCACAATGTTGCCGAAACACAGGGGCCCAGATCACCTCAGAGTGGATTACACCCAAAGCACCAGTGTAGTGTCTGAATGGGGACGCACATTGCCATGCCACCACCCTAATCTGGACAAATGCATTTCACCTTTTGAGTGCCTAGAATGTCAACCCAGTTTTTCATTATTACTACAGAAATACAGCAGTAATACTGGCTAACTGCGAAAGATACCCTATAGGTGAATGATCGATTCTAGTACAATGTCCATCCAATATTCTGTGCTAATTGTCAAGTGAACTCCTGGGATTGTGCACAAATAACAAATCAGCATGACATTGATTAATGGAATGTATCCATGCCTCTATGTAAGTGTTACCGTATGCAACCATGAGAGTCAGCGCAACCTCTAGCCCATGACTTTCCACCTCAATGTAATCAAAAACCCCACCGCATAAAGTCAGCAGTCGGAACCATATGATGTGTCATTTATAACGCGCCTTAACACAAGTGTTTCTAGGCGTGACAAAACAAGGGAGGGAAGACAGAGGAAGGACAAGAAAAACGATCTTACTAGGCCTTGTGTCATTCAGATCATGCAAGTGCGACAGGGCAAAGTCAAAGTGCAGGGGGAAGGGAGAGGGGGAAGTGCCAGGGAGAGGGAAGGGGGAAGTGCAATCAGTGCAGCATTGCTCTGAGTAAGTCCTGCCAGGGCAGCACAGCAATGGGTAAGTGCAAGGAAGCAGGGGACTGTAGAGGTTACAGGTACAGCCCTTAAGTGTGCAGTAGCCCTGGAGTCAGTGTAGGTGAGAATGATCATGGAGGAGTCTTGTACCCAGTGAGACTCTGAGGGTAGCCAAGCAACCAGTCAGTGTAGCAGACAGGTAGGTCAGCAGGGGAGGGAGACTGAGAAAGTAGAGGAGAAGAGGAAGGTCTTGAGCTGCTTACGGAACTTTAGGTGGTCCGGCTCAAGTTCAAGGTGGCCAGGGAGGCCATTCCAGACGGAGGCACCTGCAGAGGAGAGAGATCAACCCACCACTTTCTGCCTGGAGAAGCATCTGTCCCTCTAAGAGTTGGAGGAAGCTGAGCAGAAGGCTTGAGAAGGAAGGTATTTTCGAGGAGAGTGTTGGATGTAGTGCGGCCCCTGGCCCCAGAAAGTCTTGTGGACTATGCAGAGGGTCTTGAACTTGACCCTTGCAGCCACCAGGAGACAATGGAAAGATGTCAGGGCTGGAGAGATATGGTCTCTGGGCTTGAAGCCAAGGATAAGTCTTGCATTCCTGTTCTGGATTTGTTGCAAAGGGTGGAGAATAGTGGAAGGCAGATTGAGAAATAAGCTTTTGCAGTAGCCTGGCCTAGAGAGAACCATGGCACAGGAGACAGTGAGCTTCTGGGGGAAAGTGAGAAAAGGAAGAATAACCTCTGAGGATGTGCAGCTGGTAGTGCGCTATCTTGGCAGGGTCCGTGATGTGAGGTAAAAGGGAGAGAGTATAGTCGAAGATGACACCAAAGTTTCTTGCCTCATAGGAAATCGAAGGAAGACGGCCCAAGGCAGGCGGCCAGAGTGAGAGAGGGAAAGCAGGGGCAGGGGTCCGAGGGGTTTCGGGAGGATAGCTCAGGGGTAACAAACTCACCTTCGAAGCAAGACGACGTGGGGCACCGCAGGTTCGATCCCCGGGTCCATGCTTAGAAACCTCTGGGTATTCAGTGCTTTATAAATAACCAATTACAATTGCAATTTACAATGAGAAGGGTCTCTGTCTTACTGGCATTAAGGCAGAGATCGTTGGAGGCGCACCAATCCTGAATCACAGATACACAGTCAGGAATGTGCAAGAGAGGAGAGGAGGCTGAGGGGAGCCTAAAAGAGGTCTGGGTGTCATCCGCATAACACTGAAAGTTAGAGGAGAAGGTAGAGATTGGGTGTGCAAAGGGGCCAAATAGACATTGAAATGCCAGGGTGAGAGGATAGAGTGCTGGGGAGCACCACATGTGGAGAGAGAGGTGGTGGAGAGAAAGGACCCCAGTTGGACCTGGGAGGGTCCGTAGGAAGGAGGTCAACCACTCTAGGGCCTGATCCATATGCCCAGGTTCTCAATGAGTTGTTTGATCAGGATGGCGTGATTGACCGTGTCAAAAGCAGAGGTAAGGTCAAGGAGGATGAGGACAAACGGAAGGCTGGAGTCAAGATTAGAGAGCAGATCTTCATGGGTGTTCAGGTTAGCAGTTTCCATGCCTCTGGCTGCTCTGAAGCCAAACTGATTGTCATGGAGACAACTAACAGATTCCGTGTGGAGAGTAAGCTGGGAGATGGACAGCTTTTCCTGGAGTTTTCCCAGGAAAGGAGGCATATAGATCGGGTATTAGTGTGCTGAACAGGTAGAATTGGCAGAAGGCTTTTTAAGGAGGGGGTGCACAAGTGAGTGCTTGTTGAGAGAGGGGAAAGATCCAGTGGCGAAAGAGTGATTGTAAAAATCGACCAAGGCTGGAGCGAGGGTGTCAATGTGGTCCTTGATAGTTCTGGAGGAGCAGGGAGCACCTGTTTGGATGACACATTGATAGTTGTGACTTGTCTAGAAACCTCGTCAGGTGTTGTCAGAGAGAAAGAGGAGAAAGGAGTAAGAGATGGAGAGATGGCCAGAGGGGGGCCTAGAGAGGTAGAGGGAGAAGAAGAGAAAAACGAGCACAGGATGTCCTACGTTTTTGTGGTGAGGTGAGAAGCCAGAGCCGTGCAGAGGGCCTGGGAGGGAACAAGAGAGGTGGAGACTGCAGAAGGATTGTCCAGCTCCTTGCAGATTTTAATGAGTTGGGCCGTAATGTTAGAGGCGGCAGAGATGCAGACTTGGATGTAGACTCTGTTCTTGGACAGGACAGAGAGTTTGTATTGGCTTCGGAGCAGGCAGCAGGCCAGCTTTTCAGAGAATGAGCCCAAAGCTCTCCACTTCCTCTCAGCCACCCTGCACTTGCGTTTCAGGGCAGCAAGGTCAGAGTCATACCATGAGTTGCACTTGGGAGTAGGATTCAGGTGGATTCTCATGACAGGTGAAAGGATGCAGGTTAGAAGGCTGTGTCAGAGTGCGGGGTAGCCGCAGGAGTAAGAAGAGCAGAGAGAGTAGAGGCAAAGGCATCCACTGACACACGCTTCATGAACTGAATGACCAAGAAGGTGGGTGGCAGTGATGGGGTGGGCTTTGTACCTGAGGGAGAGAGAGTTTCAGGTGAGAGGAAAGCAGACAGTGGTCAGTACAAGGGAAAGGAGTTATGTCCGGCAGAGTGTGTCAGACCAGAGGGTACAATGGAGAGAGGGAGAGTATTGCAGAGGTTGTGGAAGAGCCCAGAGGAGGGATTAGAAGCATCCATGTGGATGTTGAGGTCTCTTAGGAGAAGTTGAGAGGTAGAGACAAGGAATGAAGAGGAGAGGTTGGCCCACTCTGAGAGGAAGAGGGAAACCTAGCCAGGTGGCCTGTAGATTGTGGCCACAGTCAGAGAGTGGCCAGGAGAGATAGAGAGCCTGCAAACCAGGCAGTCAAAATGACAGAAGCAGGGACCCACTCCGGAAAGACCAGAGCTACTCCACCATCGGGTTGGTTGGTTCAGGGCTAAGAGAGAATCCTGTAGCCATCAGGCAGGAGAGTTTGAAAACTTGGTACAGAGCTGGCCATGAACCATGTCTCAGTGAGGTCGAGGACCTCCAGGCCCAGTTCTTCGAGGAGGTGGCCGGTGTCAGAAAAGTGTTTGACAGCAGAGTGAGAGTTGTGAGTAGCGACGTGGAACAGGTTGTCACATTTGAAAGACTTCCTGGGTGCTGTACAGGCTTGAGGTACACCCTGCAGAAGTGGTAGAGGGGCCAGAGAGTGGGGAGAGGTGGCAGCAGGAGGTGGCATAGTAGCCAGAGAGGAGGAGGAAGGTGCAAGAGAGGTGGCAGAAGAAGGAGGTGGCAGAAGAGCCAGAGAGGTGCTAGTAGGAGTAGCGGGAGAAGGAAGGAAGTTGATAAGACGTGGGAGATGCCTATCGAAAAAGGAGAAGATTGGGCTGAGGGCCCTGGACTAAAATGGTGCCATTCAGATAACCATTAATAATGGTCTTGGAAGAGTGGAAGGAGGCCAAGAGGACCTCCCACCGAGTGCCACCATTAATGGGAGAGGAAGAGATAGGAGGGAGAGCCAAGACCATATGATGGGTCCATAGGTATGGAGAGAGAATGACGAAGAGGATGTTGGTTACAGTCTGTGTGGAGGAAGCGCTGATGTGGGTATCAATGATAGAGAGTACAGGGTTGAGACCAGGATATCCCTCTTTAATGTTTTCCTACCAGACTTAGTGAGAGGGCTAGGATAGGAGATGGAGTAGCAGTTTGAGAAGATGGGAGAGATTGAGAGCACCATAGAGGGTGCGAGGAGTCCAGAAGGGAGCATGAGGGAGGAAAGAACACAGCCCAAGGCCAAGCAACACAGGCGGCAACAGATGGCAGGGTTCACACAGAAGGAAGCACACAGGAGACAACAAGTAGGCAACCACAGGGGAATGCAGGAGCAGTGTGGCTAGAAGATGGGGGGAGGGCATACTGTAAAAACACCCAAATTCGACTTTCCTAAAAAGATCTGCTACGTTAGGGGATACAGTGTAATCAGCTGTGCATCTGTCAGTGCTTAGGGTGACTGGGAATGGGCACCAGCCTTGACACACGTCTCCTCCCGCTCGGCCCTGTGGGTTCCTTTGTTGTTGCTGCTGCGCTATCCTATGTAGGTCAGTATAGAGTAGGTGTCCATGGATGTCAAAGTTGGCAACTGGAAGGGTCTGAATGGTGCTTGACATTTTTTTTGAGGAAGTTGTTTCCCTTACATATCCTGTTAGAGGCCATTAGGTACCTGTAGGTGCATTTTCTTCACCTAGATGCACGTAGCTCCACCTGTTTAGTAGAGGTAACTGCACCCCTTTTTGGCATAATTACTGACAGGTTTGCCAGTATTTTGGCTGTATCTTGCTTTCTAACACAGTGCTATTAATGCTGTATTTTTGGTGGTATTTCTGCTGGAGGAACGAATGTTGGGGAATTACCAACGGTGTTGGGTTCTAATTCCTCTTGTGATAATTCCAAATTCCGAAGTCTGACTACCACCTTCTACCATGTGCAAGAAAGAGTACGCCTCATTAATAGTTTGCATTAATTCAGTCAGAATTACTCACAAACTTTACCATTACCAATACTCAGTCCCCTGGATTTACAGCAGGATTACGAGTGGGATACCAGTGATGTTAGTTCCAATTCATCTACTCCATAGGTAATTCAGACATGATCAATCTGAATATTTTGGTTGGGAAGTGGATAATTTACATCCAGTTGTATGCTGGCGGTATATCCCCCCATTCACCTATGAGGTCAGAATTCAGGAAAAGGTCTGAAAAGTGGCAGTAACAGACTCAGTACCAATTTACTGCCAGTTCTACCTGCATCACTTAACTCGTATTGAGGCAGAGCATTTTTTCTATTTCAAAAATTGGATGGTCAGGATTCTGCAAAGGATAGTAATATTGCTCTTGTCTTGCACAAACTTCCCCTAGATCCTGTGCAGGAGGTCAGGACTACTCACGGCCCATAGGCATGCCTTTCAGAAATACCTCCAGACTTAGGTTCGAAATGGCAACAAGTACTGTTTCTAATGTAAGTCTGGCTGGAAGTTGAAGTTTTAAATAAATACTGCACTATCCGGCAAGGGCGCTTGTTCGTCTCTTCAGATAAACTTTGTTGAAGTTTGCTGATTTGGGCAAGCTCTTCTCACGTGGAAATTCCGGTGATTCAAGTTTGGGCCAACATTGTCTTCCCCGGGGTTGCTTTGAGAACTCGTTGCTGTCATGTTCAGCCTTCACGCTCCTATCAATAAGAACTGTGATAAATGATCTTCTCTTGCAGGAAGTAGGGTGATGCTTGAGATAAGGACCATCACTTTGAGCTCTTCATACCATTATGGAAAACACTGAAGGAGTCACTCCTGCACATGCTCATAGACTTAATATTCTTTGTTTTGGTTATCAGCTCAGTAGCGCATAACACTGTGTCTGTAGGTGTTTTTGTTGGGTTTCAAAACAGTAGTAAATTGGACATTTTTAAAAGTATAGATTTGTCACTGCCTCTTTCATAATGCTGCACTGAGCATATGAACTAAATGAATACTGACTGTGCTTCAAATGGTGGATTGCAGTTGTTGTAAAGTATTGTTTTTTACCTGAAAACCAAGCAAGGTTTTTTTTAAAAACCAGCAGGTATCCAGGGTAACTATTTTTAGGAGACTCAGCCCTTTAGATAGGGGGTGTATCGGGCACTTTTACTCCCTAAAAATAGGCAAATACTGCCAAAAAATTAAAATAGGGAGTAAAACTGCTCCCAACACAAAATAGGAAACGGACATGTAGCACCTTGTGCCCCCGCTTTCACCCACGCAGCTCCATGGATACGTTTGGAACAGAAGTGCACGGAGTAGCACAGGAAGAGATTACTATTATTTATGCCTGATCAGAAGAAGTAAACCTGTATCTACTAATGTGTATGAAGAACTAGGTGCAAAGAATATTTATTACAAAAACATTTCCGTTTTCCAGTTAAAACATATTTTTACAAGCTCATAAAATACTCCCATTGGGAATTGGACTTACATGTGTACACTGTAAAAAATAATTTTACTCCCAACTTTACAAAATAGGCAGTAAAATACTCCTACTTCAAAATGATACCTGGAGCACTGAGGAGACTGTTCTGTTTTCTTAGTTGGCATATGCACAGTCATTGCTCAATATGATCAAAGACTATACTCACCTGCTCCAAATATGTCAGAAGCTACAGTCAATATTTGATCATCAGTTAAAAGAGATGTGTTATCCTTCCTTCTTTTCTTCTCACACAGGCTCACGAGGGCATCTGTAATGTCCCGGACATAGTTCTATAACATAAAACAAATGCTGTTTGGTTGATAGCCCAGCAAACACAGAGCCATGGACCTCAAAACTTTGGTAAAACAAAGACGTATTCATAGCTTAATTTAAGTGAGTTAGCGCCTCATTACCCGGTAGGCAGTGAGCCATGGCGCTATTAGCGCCATGGCTCATGCCAGTAAAATACCGGCACCGCCTTGGCGGAAAGGGGATTTACCGCCCCATTCCAAGGTTGGAGGGGCGGTAAATCCCCTTTCCGCCATTGCCCTTCCCCATTCCCAGTTCTGCTCATAGGGCTCTATGGGAATGGGGAAGGCGCTAATTACGGCACCGCAATTTTGCGGTGCCTTAATTAGCTCCGAGGTCCCTTAGCGGGTTGGATTTTAACGCCTGCAAACAGCAGGCGTTAAATCCCCCAACCCGCAAAGGGACCTCGTAGTAAGGCGGTAGGGATTTACCGGTACCCGTATTTTACCAGTACCGGTAAATCCCTACCGCCATCCGTGTAATGAGGCTATTAGTGTCGTTTAGCAAAAGGTTCCTCAGTGGGTTTCTCTTGGTTCTATAATGTTATTTCTGACTTAACACTTTATTTCCAAAATGTGTTTGATATAGTATAAAAACCACAGAAGCAAGATGTTACATCTGTATTACTAAATAAAGTAATATCTGTGAAATTGGTGATTTAAGATGGCTTGTAAAATGTGTAATTCCAACATTAAAGTCCCTTAGATTTGTGGTTAACTGTATAAGTATTGTTCTTGTCCACTGTGTACATGAGTGTAACCATGTATCACACTGGATCATGGAGTGAGAAGTAGTAGGGGAAGTGCCAGATGGTTTCTTGAGTGTTTAGTAGATTTCTTTTCTTTAATTGAATTCAGTGCAATTGAGAAACTTTCAGCTGCTTTTAAGGTGACCACATGTATTCTGAGTTCATTAGTAAACATGTGCAGCCAATGTCCCTGACTAAGGGTGCTTGAACTTCCAACATGTGCCCTGCCGGAAAGTGGCGCTTTTCTGGGTGGGTTTGTTCCACCTATGCAATTGCCATGGAATTTCCCATGGGCGAAACTTGACTTTAGATTTCAAAGTGGGATTTGAGTTCTACAGACAAATGGAGGGGCTTGAACATTGATAAAGAGGTTTGACCAGACCATCAGAGGATTCAAGCATTTGAGAAACGTTTTGAGGGATACACTGGGCCTGCTAACATCATACTTCATTTATTGGGGGTTTTCTGCTTTGCAGAGAGGAGTACAGAGCAGGCTTACAATTTGGTGGTGTGTTGGAGGAGTTTAAAAGTGCTTTTGGCAAGTTTAAGAAAGATTTGGGCGAAATTTGTAGGAGATTTGCTACTTGTTTGTGCTTTTTTTGTGGATCTCTTTTTCATTCTTTGTCTGTCTTGATGTAGTTGTTAGGCCTCTG
Organism: Ambystoma mexicanum; assembly: GCF_040938575.1. NCBI lineage: Eukaryota > Metazoa > Chordata > Amphibia > Caudata > Ambystomatidae > Ambystoma > Ambystoma mexicanum. Next base: position 1,176,873,141 of record NC_090935.1, on the reverse strand, counting down.
CTACTTCTTCCCTTTTTATCCCCTATTCCCTTACAAATAAATGTAAAAGTTCCAAATGAATTCCTGTTCTACTTTTTCCTTCTCCTTTTTTCACTTTGCTTGTGTCACCCAATAATCTAAAAAAAGATAAAAGATTCCTAAGACCTTCCAATTCCTGTATTCGTTGTGTGCGTACCCATGAAGGCTTCCTGTGCTCAGTCACCTTGTTTATCCCTGCTTAACACCTGTTTGTTATTGTGACAACCCTGTGCCTTTATTGAGTATTGGATTGATCTATTTGTTGGTCTTTGTGACTGTGTTTTCATTGCATTTTGACACCCTAGGCCACATGCAGAAATATGTAATTTCTTGTGGGTGAAGTGCTGGGGGAATGCAGCGTGGACAGAGGAGGAGCTAGACTACTCGCCAGCCTCTCTATCAGAGGTGGCACCCGGTGACAGCCATGAGGGGGGGTGAAGTGTGAGGAGAGAAACACAGTAGCAGAGGAGGAAGTGACAGTTGCTGAGTGCTGGCAATCAGCAATCTGGAGGAGCTTGTGTAAACTGAAGAGTCACTGCCAGAGTTCCAGTAGTCCATTTCTTATTTGTATTTTTTGTTTTTGTTTAAGAGTTGGCTTGAATTTACAAACCTTATGATACAAACAACCCATATTATATATTACAAACACAAATCATTATATAATATATCATACACTCCCTAAAAAACAATACATTATAATCCTGACATGGTAAATAAAAACAGATTAAGCCCCCAACAATTTCAATATTACTCTTAGAAATAGAGCAATTACAAATCCACCTTCCTCTGAATATAACATTTTAACACTCCAGTCCACTCCAGTCATGCTTAAATGTTATTCGAGGAATAATGTTCCCATTTAAAAAACATAATATACTAAAATTCGTTAAATAGGCAAATTTATATTGTAAAAAATATAATTAATGGCTCTCACGACTGCCAGTGCTAAGCTTACTGGAAAAACACATCTTAAAATGAACGACCTTTCATCCAGGGAAATTGTTTTATAATCCTTTAAAAATGTACAGAGGAATCTCTCTCTTATCTCAGATAATTTAGGGCATTCCTCCGACAGATGCTTTATGGTCTCCCACTTTCCCTGGAGACAGCCAAACCTACAGCGACCATACTCTGCACATAGCTGCTTCCTACGAACTAGCACATCTCTGGTGGTTAGTAAATTCAAACGTAATCTTAAAAAGATGTTCCTTATTTGAACATTTGGGAATTTAATGAGGTCGTTTGGTATATGATTATGGATATCCCCAAATGCTGTATATCTGGCACACTCATGCTGGATACATATGAAGTCTGCAAACCCATATTTTTTCTCTCACTCAGGATGTTTTAACAGTGTGTCCATGCTCAGGTCTACCTTTTTCATTATATCCAAGCAGTTACTTTCCCATGCCATTAATGCACGATTATATTTCCCCTCTATTATGCATTTTCTGAACAACTAGAGCATTTTCCAATCCACCAAAGCTCTAGCGACAGCAGGCCCAATTCAAGTCTGATGACTTGTATCGGAACACAAGCTGATGCCAGAACTTGCTTCCAAAAAGTTTCTTCTAAATGATTCCACAACGATCCTGGTATACAGAGGGATACAGAGGGAAACCTCAGCCCCATAAGTCAAGACTGGTACTTCTTTCATCTTATAGAAGTGGACTACTGGTAAGATAGTAAAGTGATGAAATCTATAATTCAAAGCATCTTCTTGAGTAGCTAATGCCTCAGCTTTCAATCTCAAAGCCTCTTTATTTGGAGCGTCCTTAGGGTTGTTGTTTACATCAAATCCAAGATAACGATAAACTTCCGCTATGGACATCTCATATTCGAACACCTTCCGCTTGGCAGAATTTGCCTTCCTCACTTTCCCTGCCTTCATTACCAAGATATTGGATTTTGAGTTTCCTCTGCGCATTGTTGGAGCTTGCTCAACTGTCTTTGGAGACCTAAAGGACTTTAGTCCAGAAGGACCAAAATCATTGGCATAAAGCAGCCATTTAATTGGATAGCAGCTGAAACGAGGTGGAAAGGCATTAGCCTGATTTAACATATTTCCCAAATCCAAAATAAACAAATTAAATAACGCATGGGGCAAGAATACACCCCTGATGAGTTAGAATCTTTCTGGGCAAATCTCAATGTTCATTAAGTCAAACTCGGAGCAAAGTGTTAGTATACAGTTCTGTGATAATGTCCAATGAATCATTTTGCAGTTCCACTTTCTAAGCTTCCCCAATAAGCAAGCTTGATCTACTCTATCAAAAGCTAGCTCATAATCGATGAAGGCTACAAAAATTGCATCTATGCCGTTTATGGTAAATTGCTTCAGGAGATTTATAATCAGACCATTTAGGGCCATAGTGCCTCCCTTGACAAATCCCGATTGATGATGATCAAAAGCCTTAGACTCAATAACCAAATCCCTAAGTTTATCCAGAATTATCGTAGCAGAAATCTTACCAGGAGCATCCAATAAGCCTATAGGGTGCTAGTTTTTGCGACATGTGTTATCTCCCTTTTTAAAAATAAAATAATAGGGATGATTATACTTGTTTTCCGCGAGAGAGGGATTTGCCTTTTACTCACTATCTGATTGACGAGCATAAACAGCACCTCAGCCCATAGTTCCGGATGCATTCTCAAATAAAAATTAGAGAGTCCATCTGGACCAGGCGCTCTTGTCGTAACACACTTCGAGATTAGATTATATATGTCTTCCACAGTGAACTCCAACAACAAATCTGTGGCCGAAGAGGAATGTATATCAGTCATCTCCTACAAATGTCTGAGTAAAGTATTTTACCCATTCCTCCAATGTCATAACATTTTAACAGTCTTCACAGATCTGAAGAGCACCTAGATGACACTGATTGCATCATAATCTCATCATGCTGCTGTGTAATCACTGCTTAATTGCTGATATGTTTATGGTTATTTCTTCTCTGTGGAGTGTGCAGTGAGCTTAAACATGGATGCAGACCCTCCTGAATTGAAGAAATTCCTCATAACAGGCTATTTGACTCATGTTCGTTCTCAGTAGCGGGGCTCCCACACTCCTTTGTAATTTTGTAAAACGTGGGGTTTTGCCCTAAGTAGCCCAGGGTAATCCAGACATGGACCCCTTGTTCATTGTGCCTTAGAGATGCTCAGCATCAAATCACTGAGGAGGCCCAACAAGGTTGAAACCCGTGTCTGGGGTTGCTGGTGGTACTCTTGTTCAGAGGAGAATTTCCTGGAATTTTGGTGCTGGACTGACCTCGGGGGTGGGACCAGGCTGATATGCAAATGGTTATTTCTTCTCTGTGGAGTGTGCAGTGAGCTTAAACATGACTGTAGACCCTCCTGATTTGAATACATTCCATAGAACAGGCTATTTGACCCATGTTTGTTCTTAGTAAAGGGGCTCCCACACTCCTTTGTAATTTTGTAAAAACTTGGGGTTTCACCCTATGTAACCCATGGTAATCCAGATGTGGACCCCTTGCTCACTGTGCCTTAGAGAGGCTCAACTTCACCTTTCTGAGGAGGCCCAACAAGACTGAAACACGTGTCTGGGGTTGCTGGTGGTACTCTTGATTAGAGGACTGACCTTGTGGATGGGACCAGGCTAACATGCAAATGGTTATTTCTTCTCTGTGAAGGGAGCAGTGAGCTAACACATGGTTGTAGACCCCCCTTAGTGGTAGATATTCCATAGAACAGGGTATTTGACCCATGTTCATTCTCAGTCGAGGGGCTCCCACACCCCTTTGTAACATTACATTGGGTACTACATTTTCCATGAGACTCGGTGGCAACCTGCATCACGTGTGTGCCGCCGGGCCTTCATTACCTCTGTCCCGACTTCTTGCTGATTACTGCTGGTTTCACGCAGCTTGGGTAGGGAATGGAGTGGAGACAGGACGACTTGTGGCTCGTTGAGCGCTGGGAATGGAATTGAGACAGGACAATTCACGGCTTGTTGAGTGCACACCAACAGCAATCAGGTGAAGAAAGTTGCTGCACCATTACCAGAGTGTGGAAGAGTTCATCCAGTGACCGCCACCTTCCTCCAGCAACAGCACCCCTGGGGATACTCTGGAGGGATCCCAACGACTAAGTTAAGTGGACACATGTATTGATAATGTGATCCTACAAGTGTATGTATAAACGTTATGATTAGACAGATTTAAGTCATGAACGCTTGTGCAGGCACAGGCACAAGATACAAATGCTCATTCTGGACCACTGGCTACATGCTGTAGTTTGCTCTGTGAAGCAACAGTGGACTATCAGGACTATCTGGGTTACTGTATACTGGGGGGTGCAGAACATACCACCCCTATATTTTGTCACATGGTGGATGTTCATTGTTTGTGGCTATCATTGCTCATTGTTTGTACGTGTGCACAGCACAAGTATTATATTTTTAATTTTGTGTTTCATGTTCCATCCAATCATCATGCTTATGTAATTTCATCATGCTTATGTAAGGTGGCTTTGCATTGCTATACATAACACTCAATTAAGAGGGTGTAATGAGATAGGGAACATGCTAGGTCCATGCTAAGTATTCCAGGTTTACCATGCAAAGGCAGTTTGGCAGGCTTTCGGTACTACATCTTGGGGGCATCATACTAGGGTTACTAGTATCAAGGTTCAGGTGTGTGTGTATATTGAGAAATGCATTTGCGTGTGTTTCCCTTGTTTCCACATACCCATCCATTAACGTTACATATCTCTCTTTCTGGTGTTCCTATTTCCCCCTACCCATCCACAACCTCTCTCTAACCCTCAACCATCCATTGGCTCCCTCATGGTGACCTGTTGCTCAGAATCAGGGACCGGTGCCCACCAAGGGGGGAGCGGCGTACTCTATTTATCTTCTGTGGTTGGATAGAGGGTGTGGATACACCGCCGGGTGACACTGGGCGACTAAGCAAAACAAAAAAAAGTTGATGGCTGGAAGGTTTAGAATTAATCAGGCTTGGGCCCACTCCAAAAGCGGCAGTCCAGCCTGAACTGCTTAGTCACATCCCTTCTGCACGAGATCACAAGCATCCATTGATACGTTTCGGCCTTGTTGGGCCTCATCAGTGAGGAGTAGCTTGGGTCACAAGACCCAGCAGGCACAGGACCCACATCTTTTTTGTTTTGCTATGTCACCCCGAGTGGGACGGGTATGTCATGCCTTCTGGGCCAAGGGACCCAAGGTACTCCTCACTTATGGACATCCAATGAGGCCGAAACATGTCTGTGGATATGACCAAGTAGTTTTGGCTGGACAGTCTCTTTTGTCTTTCCCCTTTTGTAATGGCGAAGAACCATGGTTTGGAGGGTTGCCCAGAGCAATGACAGAGGTCAAGAATAATTCTAAACCTTCAAGTCATCACCTCTTTTGTTGTGCCTTTCAGTTGTACACACCCAGTGATGTTTGTCCCACAAGAAGTGTCATGGGCAGGGTCACCTTTAGCACTGCCTCCTTCTTTTTCATCCTGGTGAACTATTACTCCCTTGTCACCCTTCCTCATCCTGGTACCCCATTAGTAATCCACTACATTACCCAGTGACTCCCTCTTCCTCTTCCCAGTCATTAATAACCATTATATTTCCCCCACCACCCTCTGTTTTGTTGTGGTCCCCGTTACTAATCCAGTACACTACTCTTGCCTTTATTTTTCTCATCTGAGTCCACCATAAGTAATCCACTTCATTACTCCAGCTTCCCTCTTTATCATCCTGGTAGCCAAATAATAATCCATTACATTGTCCCCCCACCTAACACTCGTCATTTACCCCACTAACAATCCATTGCATTACCACCACCTTCCTCTTCCTTGTTCTAGTCCTCCATTAGTAATCTATTACAGTACCATCGCCTTCCTCGTCCCTGTACCCCATGAGTGATTCATTAAATTATCCCCAACCAATTTTCCTCATTTCCTCCACCTACCCATTTCTCTTCCTGGTACCCCATTAGTAATCCATGACATTACCACTGCCCACTCGTGCAGCCTCCCTTTTGCCCATCCCGTTTGCCCATTATTAATCCATTACTTTACCCCCACCATATTCCTCATCCCAGAAACCTGATAGTTATCCATTATATTACCCTCACATTTCGGTTCTTCATTCTGGTACATCATTAGTAATCCACAACATTACCACTCCTCCATCTTCCTCATCCCAGTACCCCAGTAGTAATCCATTACATTACCCCACTCCCTTCCTCTTTCTGGTACCCCATTAATGAGCATTATAGTTCCCTAACCTCCCTCTTCTTTGTTATGATACAATCCATTACATTGCTCTAGCCTTCATTTTTGTCACCCCAGTTAACAGTTAGTAATCCATTACATTACATTACATTACATTACTCTGACTCCCCTTGTCATCGACCTGGTACCCATTTAGTAAATCATTTCATTGCCCCCCATTGAAAACTTTGTCATCCGAGCACCCCATTAGGAATTCAATAAATCCCCTCGACTCCATCTTCCTCGTCCCGGTACCCCATTTATAATCCACTACATTACCACCACCTTCCTCTTGCCAGTCCTGGTACCGCATTCGTAATCCCATATGTTACACCACTACTTCCTCTTCCTCATACCAGTACCACATTAGGAAATGTTTACATTACCACGGCCTCCCTCTTGCTTATCCTGGTACACCATCAGTAATTCATAACATTATATTTGCCTCCCCTTCCTTATCCTGGTAGCACACAAGTAATCCATTACATTTTCCCTGCCTCTCTCCTCCTCGTGCCTATATCCCTTTAGTAATCTATAACATTACCAGGTCTCTCTGTGCCTCGTCCTGGTTCTTCATTAATGATCTATTACACTACCCCATCCCCTCCTTGTAGTCCCTTAACCCATTATTAATCTGCTACATTACCCCAGCCTCCATCTTCCTTATCTCAGTCCGAGTTAGTAACCAAGTTCCCCACCCTGCGCACATTCCCTGTCAGAGACGCTCACATGCATCTATGATCACCGTCCCTCACATATATCCTTGTTGCAGTCCCTCGTGTGCCTCCTCATCACAGTTGATCACGTGCATCCTTGTCGCAATCCATCAAAAACAGCCTCATCACAGATTCTCAAACTCATCCTCGTCATAATCCATTGAGTGAGTGTATCCTCATCTCAGTCCCTCATGTACATCCTTGTCAAGTTCTGTGGGTGCCGGCTGATCACAGTTCCTTTTCCTCTTTCTTAACACTCTTCCTTGTTGCAGTTCATCTTCCTCTTTCTTGGCCAATTTCCTCCGGCTTTTCCTCACTGGGTGGCAGAGAAGTGCATTGGGCATGTTCAAATGTCATACTCAGAGCAAAGAAGCCACTGGCCATAGCCATAGCACACATTCTATGGCCCACAAAAATGCAAAGGGGAGAACATGAAAATGCATAGCTTAGAAACACACTGATAACTTTGCATATTGCATCAATGATGACGTGGAAATGAAACACATAGTACTGCAGATAGTGTCACATATAGCATAACAAAACCCTTTAAATTCCGTAAAAAGGCTTTGTTAAGAAACAGTTAAGGTGAATCCAGTCATGCAACAAAACCCTTGAAATTCAGTAAAAAATCTTTGGTTGAAATGATGTTAAGGTGCCAGTTTAATGCAGCAAAACCCCTGAAATTCAGTACGTGTTGGAAGCTCTGCTTCCTTGCCTGGTTCTATGCAAAAATACCTCCTTTTAAAGGTCTCAAGAGAAAACGATTGATTTACAATGGCCGATTTTCTTTTGATCGTAAAAAAAGCATTGTAAAGGTCTGTTTCTCTTGAGACCTTTACCTTTAAAATGCGCTTTTAAAAAGAAAATATTCGTGGGGTTTCATCACGCGAGCCGCCCATTGTTCCCCCCCACCCCCAACCCTCTCCCGTGGGATTTCAGCCCCAGCCCCCTTCCCCCAACCCACACCCAAAACAATACACATACATACACACAACACACAAACACTTACCAGTTCTCTTTATCCTGCGCTTCCGGGTCCCGATGTCCCTGTCAGCCCCGGTGAGCAGTTGTGCGTGGCAGGGTTGTGACAGTTCCATTTACAAAGACTGCTCTGCGTGGTCACGTAGCCGTCTTTCTAAATCGATCTTCTGGTGAAAAGATCTTTTTTAAAAGATCTTTTCACTTAGAACACATTAACTCTGAGCTGCCCCATTGTGCAGCCCATGCGCTCACTGATTACATCATTTAAAATGTCACGTATGTCATCGCCTGTGATCATTGGAAAGTAGAGCACACTGATCACTTCACTTTCGGCATGACTTTTGCCAATATCATCAATGACATCACTTGAATTGGCAGCACATGGATGACGTCATTGACTACATCATTGATGACAACTCGTATCTGATAGCTTATGATACCATTGATGGTATCACTAGTAGCACAAATTACAACTGAAAGTGAGAGAGATCCTATGGACCGAAATACATATTTCTTTGCTCTTTATTTGCATACGGTTTATACAAAAACCTTTACAAACATTATTTAAAACCAGGAAGTTATTACATAAGATTAAACGTGATTTAATTTTCCTTTCTTTTTTTGACAATTTGTTTCTTAAAACAATCACTGTCAAAGGTTCTCCAAGTACTATCTGCAAAATAACAACTGTGCAAAAACACAAGATCATTCATAAAATAAATAAACATAGTACTGGCACACCAAAAGACCTAAAGTATCATGTTTAAAAAGCAAGAAAATACAATTAACAACATAGCATGACAGAACTTGAAAAGGAACTGATATCAGGCTTTGCAGAGCTTAACAACCTTCAGACAAGTTACAAGGTCTGGAATGTGATACATATCTATTATGAATTATTTATTATACAGAACTCCCAAACATACTACTAAACCTTTTCAATTTGTGAAAGTTCATCATTGATTGCCTTCAAGAGGCGAGTAAGAGATAAAACCAATGAGATGTTTTCTCCCTACATGCATCTAAGCCATAAAGAGTTCATTGATATGCATAATTTGTCGATGATATATTTTCCAAAAGCAAGCATTCTAACAGATCTAAAGTGAATATATGAGATGACAAAATGTTTTAAGGTTTCAAAGGTGTTACTGTCCAGACAGAACCTGCACAATTTCACAGGTTTTGCAGTGCCTTTAGGTGCCCAATGCTTAATTATTTCATAAGTGTGAAATTGATTAAGTTTAAACCTTATGGCTAGTGATCGAGCCTTTTCACATGGAAAGCAAAGAAGATAGGCACACCGTGGACTTCTCTTTCTAATAAAACATGTGTACTCCTTAAACAGGCTAAATTTACTTAAGGCATCAACAGTACACACCCAATCAAATTAATAGAGTTAATTTTTGACAAAACATGGAAGGGTGGTGAGATCTTGCTGAACCACATCTAATTTACATAGTAGTGTTTGCATTTTTCAACAAAAGAGTTGTATAGATGCTGGATGAGCATCAAGTAGCATCTTTGAAAGATCAGCATACAATGAATTGATAGGAGGATCAAGAATTTTCGAGTAATTTGTCAACATTCTCCATTCCTATCTTGAGGAAAATGAGCTAAGACCCAATTCATGTCACAGAATGGAGTTGGGGACAGCAGTAGTAAGTCCCAGAGTTTGCTTCCAAATACAACCTTGCAGTCATACAACAGGATCGGTTCTGCCTTTAAGATGTAATAATCAATTGCTGGAATCACAGAATATTTGCAATATCTTCTGAGGATTATTTTCATTTGTAAAATTAGGGGTCTCACCTTCTGATTGAGAGTACCCCTCCACATAGCTAATGCGGATGTGTTGCAACGATTAAACCATAGGTATTTTAGTTGCAAAGATCGATCAATGATGACTCCTTCCATGGACCAATTGAAAGACCTGATTTATTTTCCACCTGAAAAATTACAATCTTGGATTTAGAAGGATTTGAATGTAGGTTGTACTTGTATGCATAATTAGAAACAATTTGCAATTTATTCTGTAATCCAAAGGCCGTTTTGTTGAAAAAAATAAAATCGTCCGCAAATGCCATCCAATGAATTCGGAGATGATCAAATCTGACTGGGAATATATTTTCATGTAACCAGATATCGTTTAGGTCGCTCAAATGAAGGTTAAACAAAGTAGACGCGAGGTTGCAGCCCTGTTTGACCCCTGTGAATGTCAAGATTGCCTTAGTAAGTGCCCTCTCACAGTTGATTCTCACCATATAGCTGGTGTTAAGATGTAGCGTTGATATAATAAGAATGAGATGTTGGGGAATGCCAAATGTTGCCATTTTAATCCACAGATGGTTCCGAATGACGCAGTCAAAACCAGACTTCATGTTGAGAGAAGTCATATATGCTGGACTGCAACCTGACTACTTAGTTAGCTCTAGAAAGTGAGATAAAAAAGTGGCATTGAGAGCCGTGCCCATTGTTTTTTTACAAAAACCTACTTGGTATCTCAAAAGGATGTTATTTTCTTGTATATTTCTTTCCAACTTGATGAGAATCAAGATTTAAAATACCTCAGAGGAGGCATCCATAAGGGCAATCGGCCTATAATTTGAGGGAATAGATGGACTACCATTTTTGTATATCGGAATAATTATTGATAACAACCTTTAATCAGGGATCACCTTCAACTTAAATATTGATACAAATTTAACCTTGCGAATAGAAGCCCAAAAATGGGGATTGGATTTGAGGACACAAGATGGAATCCCATCAGGGCAGGCAGCTTTTGAAAAATTCAATTTGGAAATCGCCCATTGTTGGCTGTAGGTATTTGATATGTTTTTGAGGTATGTTCTTTCCAATCCTCAGCCGTTATAGAAGAGTTTGATAATGCCGTTATTTGATTTGTTGTGTTCCTTATCATTGCCCAGATAGATTTGGTGTTATACTTACACATATGTTTAATAATTTTTTGGTTATCAATGTTATGCATCATATACATAACTTGGTTCATTTTGTTCTTGCAACTCTGTAAAATCAGTTTTTTTAGTTATTATATATTATGCAGAGTGCATTGCAAGACCTTTTAGGTCCCTCAAAGCTTTATTTTTTCTATGCGTTTGAGAACTGCTACTTCTGCTATATATGCATGCTTATCTCGTGAGGTATTGGAAGTGTACGTCTCTGCAAGGTGAGTGAGCTGGGCATTTATAATAAAGTTGGTGTGGTCCTCTACTTGTTTAAAATCACTCCCAATGGAGAACACATTTATTTCCCACATGACCTTTTGGCGAACCATGTCAGTAAGCTGATTGCATAGTTTTAAATTCCAGCGAAGGGATATGTGAGGGCGCTCAAATTCAATCTACGTTAGAGCTGATATACATATGGTATCTTAAATTCACTTTGACACACTGATACTTTAAATTCATGTCACTTAGTAGCAGTGGCAGCTGGTGAATATTTGAACTGGTGGGGTATACATATTTGAGTCTAAAATGCATGAGCAACTGAGTTAAAGTGGTGCATTTTACAGCACCTTCTGTGACAAATTGGGTAAAAAATTACACAGTTTGCAATCAATTTAGTATGGTAGCACTGGAAAAGCCCAATAGATGTCACCAAAAGTGCACATAACCATTGTTTTTCATGATGCCTTTCCCCATGACATATGCCAGTATATAAAGATGTTCATGCTTGCTCTGCCCAAACATGCCCATGCAAGCTGCACCAATATGTGCCAGTATTGCCATACAAGGCCTCCCAGTAAGTAAAAAGTGCCATACCACAGACATAAAGTATATCCATACTGGCTATACCAAGATAGGCTAGTATACTACATAATCACACTTATGTTTGCTTTACCCTTGATGCCAAGTACAAAAATGCCATGAGACATTAAGAAAGTATATGCAGACTTACAGTAGTAGTGCCAGTTTGCATATACTTTCTTAATATGGCAAGGCATGTTATACTTGGCATCAAGGTTAAAAGCAAATATAAATATTATTTCCTGGCTAGACTGGTCTACATTAAATGTAGGCCAGCCTAGCCAGTTCGTTTGGACAACACTATTGAATGACGTACAATATAAAGTAATGTAATTGTCATTTATATAGCACCTACTGGGGGTAAAGCCAGTTCCTGTGGGCCCTCTGGAAGGCAAGGTGCTCCTGGTTGTGAATGCTAAGGGGAATTGAGTTCCAGATAGAGGGGGCATGGATGGAGAAGGAGGACCCCCCCCTAATCTTGTTGATTTGAAAGGAGGGATCACAAGAAGTAGTGCAGTGCCTGAGCGCAGTTTTCTGTTGGGTTGCTAGCAGGTGAATTTATGTTGAAGGTATTCTGGGCCTGTTTTGTGGATGGCACAGTGGGTGATGCACATGGCTTTCAAAGTGGCCCTTCGCCCGACAGGACATGGAGGGCAGGTGAGATGTGCTCTGTGGGGCTGAGGGCCAGTAGGAGTCTAGCGGAGCACCTAGGTACAGGAAAGTTGCGTAGTCTAAGCGGGAATGGATGATCGCAATGACTGCAGTGATTCTGTGAGGGTAGGAGCGGTAAGGGAAGATGCGTCTGAGAGTGCAGAGTTGTAGGTAAGAGGATTTAGACACAATATTAATGTGGTGTTAGTGTGGTGCGAGAGTGTCAGGTCAGCATCCATGGTCCATCCTAGGTTTTATACTGAGTGGAATGCAAGGGGGGCTAAGGTGGACAGCCAAGGTTTGGGTTAGTGCAAGAGAGCCGTCTTCCTGAAGATCATAATTTCTGTTTTTCCAGGATTGAGGAGGATTTGCTTGACTGTCATCCAGTGCTGGATGTTTCAGAACAAGGATGATAGGTTGGGGTGGGGGAAGGATGCACAGTTAAGGGTCTTAAAGATGATGTGGGTGTTGTCAGCATAGTTGTAGCGAATAAAGGCAGATATGGGGGCTCAAAGTAGAGGTTGAAGAGTAGGGGAGGAAGTAAGGCACCCTATGAGAGCCCATTGGAGACAGGACAGGGGGCTGTAGAAGGGGGTATGTGTTCTCATTTAGCCAGGAAAGAGGATCTCCACCTGAGAGATGTGTCTCTTATGCCCAGTGAGTGGAGTCTGTCTGTGAGATCTCATGTTCAATGGTTTGAAAGGCAGCCAAGAGGTCAAGGATGATAATAGTGGCACAGCCTTCAGAATCTGCAGTGATTTTAGGTCATCCCACATGGAGACTAGGGATGATTCTGTTCCACAGAGTGGTCTGAAGCCGGACTGGTCAGGGTTGAGGAGCTGGTTGGCATCAGCAAAGAGGCAAAGCTGGGAGTAGGCTGGTCAGTCGGTAAGTTTAGCTAAGAAGCGGCTGTTGGCGATAGGTCTGTAGTTGGCTGTAAGGAGGGGATTCAAGGACTCTTTTTATGAGATGGGTTCTAATGTGTGAGGTCTTGAATGCTGCTGGGAATGAGCCTGAGGTGAGGGAGGAGTTAATGATGGATCTTGCTATTTAGGTGTGGGGGCTGTATAGAATGTAAACCAGTCTAGCCACTTAATAACACTTATTTACATATAGTATTCAATGTATGTCAGTCTAGCCATGTGATACCACTTCACTTATAATGATGTACTGTGCATCAAGGGCAAAGCAAAAAAATCACCATGCCCCCTATAGTATCCAGGCCTAGATTTAGGGACCCCGCTGAGAGGCGCCCGCTGAGAGGCGCCCGCTGAGAGGCGCCCGCTGAGAGGGGCTGGCAAACACACTCAAACAACACTTCCATCATGCATGCATTCCTGAAAGCAAACAGGCCAACATACTAACATACACACACATTGCATAAAAAAAGACATACTTATCGGTATGCAACCATCATATTCGCACCCTGAAACACTTGTGTATGGGCGTGTTATAAATGCCATATCATATCATATCATATGGGCCTCTGCAGCCATGGGAAGGACCAGATGGTCCTCCTCACCTCTGGGCTATAGACATGCCGCCTAACAGAAGAGGTTTCATCTTCTGTTACGGCCGTGTCTATGTTGCGAGCGTAGAAAAATGAGAGCCGGCAGGGCCAGTTTTTGGAATCCCCTCATACTCCCATTATTCTGTTCTACATTTGGCTCTGTAAATAAACAAAAACAAATGTTGCGGAGACGCTCCCCTCCTAAGAGGCAGGCAGCACAGTCCCCAGTGAGAGTAAAGCACAAGAGGATTGGGCCAGCTGTCACTGCTTTGTATTCTTCAGATTCAAATAGTCCTGAGATAGATAGTAATAGATAAGAATCTCCTAATACAAGAAATTCCAGTGTAGTTATTTGTTTTGAATCTCTCTGTTCTAATTTTTCGAAATTATGTAGAGCCTACTGCAATATTCCAGATAACATGTTCCAGTATCTTACCTCATCATATGTGGAATAATGTTCTGTTATGTGTTTCTTGATGAAGGTCCTTAGCTGGTTCTGAAGTTCTATCTGAGATTTCAGCCCAGGCAGGGGGAGATAACGTAGCAGTGGAATAAAGTCCACCAAGCCGGTGAAGCCTGTTGATTTGTGAGCTTCATCAGTGATATCCATGAATCCATCCAAATCTTTATCCGTGTGCCCATATCGTGTGCCAAAGCAGAGGGCACAGACAACATTGGTAACAGCACTCGCGATGGCAATGTTGGGATTAAAGAAGCCATCTTTTTCTGTCAGCCTTCCTAGTGTGTTTACAAGTTCCATTGCTTCGGTGGTCACATAATCTTCCAGAACACAAGAGCATGTTGAGGTTTTTGCTTCTGCTTTTGTGAACATCTGCATAGCATTCTTGGCAGTTTTCCTTAGTTGTTTCACGGTTTCACCATAGTGCGGGGAAAATATGAAACTGTCGGGACCTGAAAATAGAGAGAGGGAGTACAGTTTTGGTCTTGCAGCGAAGCTTTCTCCTTGTTTTACCAATACTTTTTTGATAGTTTCTTGACCATTCACAACTACGACAGGCACATTTCCAAGTTTGATGAGGAACACATCTCCATATTGCTTCTTCATTTTAGCAAGGGTGATATGAGGCAGCTCTCCAAGCTGGAAAAAACTCCCAAAAACTGGAAGGCCCCATGGCCCAGGCGGGGACTTATACTTCTTAGTCAATGTTTTAATGAACATGAATATTATCACAAAAGTTGCGACTGCAACTGTGACTTCTGGGTATGATAAATGAAGAGTCATATCTGTTTTACAGCAGATCACCTGAAAGAAGTAACACACACATTATATTCAATTGAAAACTATACATTTATTTTCGGAGTATGTTTTTGCATTTTTAACAGATACCTGAAAAGCTGTGGTTTAAATATAATTGTTAGGAAAGATGTATATTGTATTTTTTACAAAACAAAAATATCAATCACACTAGTGTAACTATTTGCAGATACCATAAAATGTATACAACAAAACAAATACAAACACAGATGAAGCGTTAAGTAATAAATTCATATTTTTCACCAATGAAAGGTTCAGAATCAGTCTGCAATTGATGCATATAGAATTGTACATTGGTGACTGCCAAATTAGGAGAAATACTCCACCATGATGTTGAGAGTCAAATCTTATAGACAACGAGAATGAAGCTCAAGTTATCTATGATATGGCTCGGAACCCCCGAGCGGGAATATTTCCCCTTGGTTGACAGTCACCCATATATACTGTTATGTGTTTATGGGTATATATTCGTTTTTTCATGTTTTGGAAGAAGGTAAGGGTCCTTTCCTTTAACAGCTTGCTCACTTCCTGTTTCGGCCCAAAGGGGTGGAGGCTGGCTGTGACAATTCAGTGGAGGAGATGTGATGAGAAAACCCTAGAGGTTTTTTTTTCTGGACAGAGCAGAAGCAGAGACGTCATTTGGTGGTTGCTGCGTTTGTCGCAACTGTGACTGCTGGTAACTCCTGTGCAACCACTGGTTTTGTCTTTACGACCTCTAGTTGCAGAGCAGAAACCCAAAACATAAAGTGGGATCAAACAAGAGCCCTCTTTACATTAATTACTTTTTGAAGTAATTCTGACTTCAGAAAAACATATTTCCGCTTTGGTTTTACTCCCCCTGCTCAACAGGACATGGACTCCTCCGGCTCCACTGCTCTGCACATGACAGGAACCTGTGCTAGCTCCTTGAGTGTGTGAAGCATGGGAGGCAGAGAGGCCTGCCTGCAGAGGATTTCCTAAGAGCAACAGTGGATTCTGGGAAAGGTAAGAACATGTCTGTAAATATGTTTGCAGCAACCACCAATGCATGTGTTTGCGTCCTACCATTATAGCAAGCACCATGCTCACTAAACATCACCTCAATGGTGCACTCATAAATGCTAGGTCCCTAGTCGCTCATGGTACAGAAATATCAGATATTATTCTCCGACACCACCTAGACTTCCTAGCCATATCAGAATCATGGCTTCATGATGCAGCGGGTCCCGCTCTCTCCTTAGCAGTTCCCGACAATTATACCATCATACGAGCTGACAGACACACCTCCTGAGGCGGGGGTCTAGCCATTATTGCCAAGATCAGTCTCGACATAAGAGTCTCCACATCCCCCATTACAAAATCTTGTGAATGCCTCTCGGTCAAAATGGCCACCGCCAGCTCCCAAACATTAAACATTGTCCTGCTCTACAGACCTCCTGGTCCTATTGGAACCTTTGTTGAGGACCTCTCCACCACCTTGTCCAACAATTTGAAAAACACCTCCCAAACCATAGTGCTAGGAGACCTCAACCTAGGCTACAATGATATTAAAGACACCCAGTCCACAGCCACTGCTCTGATCCTAAAAGAGCTGGGCTTTGCCCAAAGAGTCACCTGTCCCACTCATAATAAAGGTCGCATCCTTGACTGGATAGCTGATCACAACTGTGGAGTAACCATTACAGACACTGTTCCCCAGATCTGGACGGACCACTTTCTTCTTCTATTTACAGTAGATACTAACTTAGCCACAGCCAAGCCCACAACTGCCCCTCCTATACCCACGAGGAACAAAAAGCTAATAACCACGGAAAAATTGTTGCCAATCATACTACCCCAACTAAACTCGCTCCCAGCTAACACGGAGCCTGATATGCTAGTTGATAAATTCAATGAAACTATGAACTCAGCCCTTGATCACATAGCACCGCTCAAATTACGGACTAGTAAACCGAAAAAACATCTCAACTCATGGTTCACCCGCCACCTAAAAAATCTCAGGTTAACCAAAAGAAAACTAGAATCCAAATGGAGACTTACTCCTACAGTTGAAAACAAACTAAACCTTGCAAAGATATCATCCCATTACAAAAAAGATAACCTACTAGCCAAACAGGAAACATACAATACCAGAATATCCCAATCTAAATCAAGTGTCAGAGAACTGTTCAGTATCTTGAAAGAGCTGGAAACACCCATCATTCCCCAAGAAAACTGCACCAAGGACAAAAAATGGTGCTCAGACATTCAATCTGCCCTTATCAACAAAGTAGTCAACTTACAAACCAAAATCGCCCTAAAAAAAGCATCTCTCACACCTCAGGACGCCCTAACCCCAGCACCCCTACTTAAAGCTAAACAAATAACACGTTTCTGCTTCTCCAAGGTTTCTACCATTGAAGTCGAAAAAGTGATCCTGGGACTTAAACCGTCCAACTGTAAAGGTGACCAATGCCCTGCCCAATTAATTAAGGATGCTGCAAGAGAATTATCGCCATTCATAGCTAAACTCATCAACTCATCCTTCACTACCGGCATTGTACCGAAAAATCTTAAAGAGTCGTGGGTCTTGCCACTCCTAAAGAAGCCAACCCTCGACCCTGCCATTCCTACCAATTTTAGGCCTATCACGACTGTGCCCTTTCTTCTAAAAATTTTAGACAAAGTGGCATACATGCAAATACAAAATTTCCTTGAATCCAACCACCTGCTCGGAACCCGCCAATCTGGATTCCGTCCCCAGCATGGTACAGAGACTGCCCTTATCGATCTCAAGGCCCAAATAGATCAATGTAGGGACAATGGCCAAGAAGCCTTACTCCTCTTGCTAGACCTCTCAGCAGCGTTCGATTTAGTCGACCATACAGTCTTATGCAGCCACCTAGACTCTGCTGCTCACTTCTCTAAAGAGGCCATATTATGGATCAAATCCTTCCTGAATAACCGTACCATGAGAGTCTTCTCTCCATCAGCCTCAGCTGACCCGATCCCTATAACGTGCGGTGTACCCCAGGGATCTTGTGTATCACCAACCCTCTATAACATTTTCACAAAGCCGCTCTTTGACGAAATGGATCATCTGGGTATCGCCTACACCAACTATGCAGACGATACCCAGATCCTCCTTCCTCTTTCAGGAGATTACGTCGTGGATCTGGCTTTAGTGAATAAAATTTACAGCATCGTTCAGGCATGGATGGCCACACACGGCTTATGCCTGAACGACGACAAAACTGAGCTCATAATCCTAGGCACCCCGACATACATAACTAAACTCAACACTGACTATGCCAGCTTCATTATCGATGGGAACAATATCAAAGTAGCAAAGGAAGTCAAGACCCTAGGCTTTTACCTTGACGCCACCTTAAACTTTGGCAAACAAGTCAACTCCCTAGACTCTTCCACAGCATATACTTGCAAACTCATTAGAGCCAGCAAGCAATTCCTCTCTACAGACAGCTGCATCACGCTTGCCAGAGCCCTTATTCTGTCCAAACTGGACTACTGTAATGGTCTTTACATTGGGGCTAACAAACAGACTATCCAAAAAATCCAGGTCCTACAGAATAATGCCTTGAGAGCCACGCTTAAGATCAACAGGAAAGAGCATATCTCCTCTATAAGAAGAGAATATAAATGGCTATCCACTCAGGACAAAATCCAACTTAAAATTGCCTCCCTTACTCACAAGTGCCTCAATAACATGGCACCACCCTACCTCATGGACAGGCTACACTTAAGAACTTCACTTAGACCAACAAGAATGGTCAATGCAAATTGCCTCTATGTCCCTCGCTTTAAACGTGCCACTATTGGAGGACATAGCTTCGCAGTCAAAGCAGCACAGCTTTGGAACTCCCTACCACATGACATAAGAGAACCCCAGCCCTTTGCGAAATTTAGGCAGAATTTGACCAAGTGGCTGAGAGCTAATGACATCTAACTAATCCGACTTGCTTGACCTGACTGTCCCTACTAGCTATTCACCTGCATGCCCCAGTTCTGATACCACTTTCTGTATTTTACTCCATTGTATATTACTGTACCTATTCCACTGTATATCACCTCCACATTGTGAATATTCCTGTACTTTGATCACCTCCTGCCTCGACCTTGCTCCAGCCCTGCTCATTCTTGCTTATTGTATACTGCATTATGACCATGCATATGTACCTGTATATATTTTATTTATGGCAGAATGTATTATGTTTATGTAATTGTACCTGTAACAAAGCTGAGCATATTCTTGTCTTGTGCGCCCTGATGCTCCAGGGCCTGGCGCGCCCTACAAATAATAAACTAAACTAAACTAAACTAAGAGTGTTAATGTGTCTGTGTGAGTGTGTTTACATATATGCATATTATGTAATGTTTGTGAATGAGTGTGTGCATGATGCATGCGTGGCTGGGTGTGCATGTGTGAGTGAATGTTGAATGGGAGCATGTGTAAAGGAGCAAGTGAATGGTGTGTGAACGTGCATTCTTGTATTCATTTAGTGGATTACTTATCCATAATCTTCATTACTCCTACTCTTCTTACTCTCAGTACTTGCCTATGAGGC
Organism: Ambystoma mexicanum; assembly: GCF_040938575.1. NCBI lineage: Eukaryota > Metazoa > Chordata > Amphibia > Caudata > Ambystomatidae > Ambystoma > Ambystoma mexicanum. The sequence continues at coordinate 1,176,853,433 of NC_090935.1, read as the reverse complement.
ACCTTGGCTCATACTTAAGTACTGGGATGAGGGAGAGGAACGTGGAGTTAATGCTGGGACAATGTGCTGATTTGGGGGGTTGAGGGAGAGTTGAAGGGAGAGGGGACATGTGGGAGTGTGAAACAGGAGGGGGATGCACTAAAACATAATGTGCATCCATGATAAAGCAGCCATGATATGTGTTATTAGTGGCTAGCCTGGCATTTTGGTACAGCCAGTCTAGTCATTTCTTAACATGTCATGGAATATTTTTCTGGGCATCTATAATGAGGTAAGTATCATGTATGTTATTGCGTGTCTAGACTAGCATTTTGGTTCAGTTAGTCTAGCCATTTCTTACTGTGGCTTGACATTTTGTACTGGGCATCTCTGATAAAGCAATCATGGTCAGTGTTATTACTTGGCCAGACTGGCATTTGGGTGCAGCCAGTCCTTACTGGGGAATTATATATTTTTCTGGGCATCTATGATAATATAAGCATGATAAGTGTCATTATATTGTTACATTGGCACTTTGGTGCAGCCTGTCTAGGTATGTCTTACTGTGGTACGGCATTTTTTACTGTGCATTATCAAGGCTACAGCAAACATGATAAATGTTATTATGTGTCTGGCCTACATTGTGCAGCCAGTTCTGACATGTTTTCTTATGGTGGCATTGCATTTTTAATAGCAAAGCGGTAAGATAGCTCAGCGGGTTGAGTGCTTGCTGCTGTAATCTATGTTCGGTGTGCAGGTCACAGGTTCGAATTCTGGCACAGCCAGCTCAGCCTTTCATTCTTCAGTAGTTGATAAATGAGTACCTACTTCAATTGGAATGATAATTGAATGTAAATATATGTACCATGTACAGTGCTTTAGAGAAAGCTCCATATAAATAACTTATCATTAATTAAAGAATTAAAACTCCTGTGCACTGTTGCTGACTTGATTTCTGGATACTACATTATTGTAACAACTGACAATGTAGGGGCTCTACGTTTCATAAAATAACAATACCTGACATGCAGCTATAGTTGGCATAATATGGAAGTAACTTGGCATACGATGCTGGAGTGACATATCTATGGCTGTGCCTCGGCCTATGTTGATTCCATTGGGTCTAACCCTGTCATATCATCAACCCATCCATGGCATATGAAGGCAGCTCCCTTGTTAAAATGTGGTTGGTATCTAAAATATTCTTGAGTGCTTTTGTACCTATTCGGTATTTTAAAAATGGTATGCATATATCCTTTTTTAATGTCCACAAGCCACTTCTGGGATGTCACTATGGTTAAAGAGGAACTGATGTCATCTGGGTCAAAGGTCTTGTGACATCACTTCCTGTGATGTCATTAGGTATGTGATGTCACTTCCACTGCCTCCGACTTTTTTGTGAAAGGAAGTCCCTGAAGGTAGGTGTATGATTTTTTGAAAGGTGTGCATTGCTGAATGGGTTCAATGGAAGTCATATCCATTAAAGATAGTTTATGAGTGCTGCAAACATTCTGTTGTATGTATTGATTATTATTTATTTGGTCTAGTCCTACTGCTTCAGAGTGCTTGTGGGTGTCACGTTATAGATACAGGGCACTGATAAAGTACACACATTGGCGGCTAATGAATTTTGAAAGTGGGGAGTACATATTTTCGCCAGATTAATGTACGTGAGCAACTAAAGAAAGCAACGATCCATCCAGGTAAGCCTGACGGAGGGGAGGTGCCCATTTCCCTCCAAAGATTTTTTTTTAAATGGCGGGTTAAAATAGGTGTTGTGTATTACTACATTATTTTCACATCAAAGTAGCTAAAAAAGCCACAGGATTTGGAAACAGTGTTTTATGGTAGCACATGGAATGCACAGTATAAGTAGAAGAACACATGGGATATTCCGGAACGTACAGTGCCAAGCATGTAGGCCCTCATTATGGGTATAGGAGTGCAGTATATATGTGACGGTAGCACATTTACTGCCATTTTGCTGAAGCGCCATATAAGTGTGAAGTTAGTTGAATGGAGCAGGGAGCAGGTTCAACACCAGCTTTGTTCTTTTAAGTAGTGACTTTTTAACTAGAGAAACCTTTGTCACTAATACATGAATAAAGAAGGCAGTGTTGTGAGACATATAGAGTCATGCCTTAAACCTAGCACTTGCAAATTGCTGGCTGCATTACCACTGTTTGTTGCCTTTATTATTTATTTATTGTTATTTATCTGTTTCTCTTCTGCTTCGCACTTTCCACCTCTCCCCCCTTCCATGCACTTTTCCCCTCCCCCCTCTCCCATGCACTTGCGCGTTCTCAATGTCACTGGGCCTAGTAAGATCGCTGTTTTGTTCTCCCATGTTCCCATCCCTTGCCTTGTCGCGCTCTGAAACACTTGTGTACGAGCGCGATAGAAATAAAATAACAATCAATCAATCAATGGTGTTTTCCTTTTTAAAGATTTAGTAAAGCTCAGGATAAACACTCTATGGGCCTCATTACGACCCTGGCGGAACGGGTTCAACGGCGCCGTTCAACCCGTTCTGCCACATTACGAGTTCCCCTCGCGGGACACGTTAAGCACGCCTGGGAAAACCAGGCGTGCATACCGGGTCCCGCAAGGGGAAGAGGGAGCAAACAACGGGCCATCTCGTAATGGCCCGTTGTTTACTCCCTCTCCCATTAGCATTCAGCCCTATGGGGGCTGAAATGGGAATGGGGATGAACCGTGTCCATGTCCTCGAGTGAGGAATTACCGGGCCATCCTCGGAATGGTCCGGTAAATCCTCATTCCGAGGATACGGACACGGATGCGGTTTTGCCGGCAGCCATGCCGCCAATAGCGGCATGGCTACCGGCATACCTCGTAATGAGGCCCTATGTCTTTCTACCATCATTTGCTGGAGGTTTTTCCGTCAAACCTATCGAGGATTTACCGCCGGCAGAATTACCGCTCGCACTAAATCCTCTAATCCCCAATGAAGTGCTAGGGGCCGCAAAAATGGAAACTAAAACAATTGCTCAAGCAATAATCCTGTGGCCACTGGTGGTAAACGTATTCTAGTTTAGCAGATTAGCCACTGGTAAAGCACGCACACTAGAAATGGGGCCCATAGTCAGACTAGTGTGTACATTACCCCCAGAACACTGTGGGCATAGAATGCACCTCTGTGTGGCACATTCATATTTCATTTCAGACTGTGCATTCTTTCCATGCGCCCATTCCATCGTGCGTCACACATATCTATGAGGGCAGTAGTGCGTTCAATTAGAACATATTACTTCAAGAAATGTATTTCTCGTGATATCTTTACCTTTTCTTGATTTTCCTAAAGAATTGTGCATTTCTGTTAGCACATTGGAAGTTACGATTATTTCATACACATATATTTGGATGTAGTGAAAAACCTCTTCGAGGGGCCCGCCTTATGTGCTGGCCAAATCTTTTTAAAGCAAGTGAAAACAATGTATCTCTTCGCAAAACTTTAAGAGACACCATTAAAGATAGCAAAAGATTAGGAAAAACACAAACCATTGTCACACATAACCACTCCGTGGTGGAATGCGAACCAAAAGAAGCCCTGGAATACATTTTCAGCGAGCCCAACCCTTTTTCTATGGGAACATTTGGAAAAACCACACAAAAGAGGCCCAGGGTGCAAAGGCCTACTGGTAAATCTCCAGAGTTACCTGTAGGCCAGACCACCCCTGTAACCAGTACTTCCTGTCACGTGTTTATGTATGAATTGATAGAGCTCTTTAACCTAGTAAGAATGCCTGATTTGCCCAACACTTAAAAGTCACACATTTGATCTGACTGACGCACAAACAATTGCAATCCCTCACAAACACACACAGTCTCACATGCACTATCTCCGGGTGCACCCTCACAAAACCTTGCTCTCCTGTCACTCACTTGCTTGTCCTTAAGTAATCAGGGCTGTTGGGGCAATTCTACAGAGCACTGCAGGGTCATGCTCTGGAGCTCTGTGGTGCCTGCCACCAATTCAGCAGTAAACTGGCCTGTAGGGCGCTCGGGAGATTATATGGTGGGCCTCTACACAAAGAACCACTTTTGTGTAGATTTTCCTCATTTTTTGCATTGCCTTCTTGTGCACGTAAAATGATGCAAATGAAATCAGATCTCTGCACACTGTACAGTAGCTTTGATATAGAGTTTTGTTTGTCTCTTTGAAATGGGAGATGGGTGGTGCTGTTGTTAAGATGGTTTTTCAAAATGAACCCTGGGGGCAAGCAGAGCGGCAAGGCTGAGACTCGGGAAGGCTCTAACCTTGAATGTGGTGGACTATGGAAGTCCCAAGCAAGCCAAGCAAGCCAAGCAAGCCAAGCAAGCGTTGTCGTACTCATTTAGCTTTTGTGCCTCACAAGCATACTCAAATGCAGTTTACCAATCAATAATGTCATTCTTTTCATCATAAACATTCAAAAGATCCTTAGGAAATCTTGAATGAGACGAGGGCCCAGAACCATTAGCATTCCCAACCCTCGGGGGGAATCATACAGGCGTTTTCAGCCTGGTCAACTCCAACTGGAATGCTCTGTCCTTCTAATTTACAATCTTATCTGACTCCATCTTTGCCATTATATATTTGATTTCCATTTCTTTGAGTCTGAGCTCTCCTTTTCGCAAATAACTTCAGCATCAGAAGTGGTAATAGAGGAGCGAGAGGCCCTCTCTTCAGATTCACTAGTGCCTTCTGTGGTTTTGCGAACAACAGGACCATTACTAATGCAAGGCCCTGCCACAGCATTATCAACACCACTTTCAGTAGGTGACAGATTTTTCCTACATTCTTGATGATCTATCAATTTCTGCACTAAGTCACATTTGTTATCATAGCTAGGTCAACGTTTCTCTGCACACAGCCTTTTCAAAACTCATCTGTGTGCATAGAAAGAGTAGTACTGGTATATGTTTCCATACTGTAATACAGGTTATGTCATTTTTGCAGGCCCAAATATTTTAAAGATTGGAGTTCTGTGCACCAAAATCTAAGGAGTCACTACAGTACATCTACAGTGAGTGCCATAGGCCTTATCCCACCACTGAGCACCAATCTGTAAAGATGGATTTCCAAAATCAACACTGGGGTGGATTTTGGGAGGCCAACCTATTATGGTGAGCAGGTGGACACTGATGTTGAGCCTAACCCAATCAACGTAAGGTAGCAGAGTGGCAATGCATAGACTCATTTTTGCTGTGATAGTGATCTAGGGCACCAGTGAGTCCACACTGAACCACACCAATAATTCGAGTTAGACAGTTAAGTACAAAAATATACAATGATTTATTAGGCATTTAAAATACACACTAAGAAAGTCAAATCTCTAGAAAATATTGTCACAAACTTACTATAAAACAGATATATACATCTACCCTTGTGTGCTGCAGTGTATGTTTCGTATGACTCCAGGACATCGTTATTGAGGAGTCTTTCTACAGTGTTCAAGCATTGGAGGAGGTGGCTGAAGACATAAAAACTTCCTTCACACCGGGGAGCAGCGGTGTGCTGCAATGTGTGTTTCGTGTTTCCGTGTTTCCATTGGGCCGGAGGTAAGGGCCGTGTTTCAACTGCACGGATTCCCACATTTGCTGGTATTGTGGTGTCATCACACTGGAATTTCCTTCTGCTGTGCGGGTGAATGCAGGAGCTGTGTAATGTTCCATGAGACAGTAGGTGTGCAGCCTTGCTTATTTTAGCACAGAAGAATATCAATAAAAGTCAGTGTTACTTCGATCAACTTTGTACAGCACAGGCTGCCATTGCGCTCCATAGCACGAGTAATACTATCGTAGCGCTGTGGATAATAGTGTGTCATACCTCGAGTCTGACTTCACCAATAAGAGAACAGCCCTCAGCTGTGCATGATTTGTACTGTTTTATAATCAAGTATGACAAGAACTCCATTGTAGTGACACTTTATGGTGCAAATTTATTAAGAGGCACCTGAAACCCACCGAATAGTGCAATTAGCTATTCTCTCTCAGTGTCTGTTGCAATAGCAGTTCCTTATATTAGAGTAAAATGAAGACCAAACCAGCCCATAGGCTGGGCTTGCGGAGTGAATTTCTACAAAAAGGGAAACAAATTCGGAGCTCGCCACAATCTGGAAAATCTTTGAGGGATGGACCCAAATCTAAAAAAGGAAAGAAAGAGGGGGATCCAGCGGAAGGACTGTGCATACTATGCAACTCAGGATTATGGGGTACTTTTCAGGGTGTGGGATCCCTTCATCTAGTTTCCCAACAGGTACGTCAATAATAGTGAAGTGGCCGGACCAGATATTACATTAGAGACCTTGCATATGGAGGCCGCAACTTTCAACGGCTTACCAAGACCCTAATCTATCCTGGTCTGCACATTCATTGGATAATAATGGCTCCTTATTAACACTATGTAAAACAATAAGGCGGAAATCATTGGGGCTGCAACCATTGGAGAAGGATATTACACAGATCCCTAATTTGTCTGCAAGCCAAAATTTAGAGGCTTGTGGTGTCACCAGTGAAAGACATAAGGGTGGTAAGTGGCTCCTGTCATAGTGCCACACATTTGTTGGCTCCCAGGTAAACTGGTTATGGATGTAGCCATTCCGAACTGCTGTCTGAGCTTCTAGCTAAGGTAGAAACGGTGTTTGCCTTGTGCTCAGCAGTTGCTACGGATCAGCGGATATTGCACACTATGATGATTAGACTGTTGGAGCCTATTGGGTCGACATATGCTACTATCCACCCACCCCCTCTTCCCTTCTTCCCCCCAAAGACAGGATTTTGTGTCTTTGGATAACTGTGTGGTAGGAGTTACAGAGAGATGCATTAAATGTCCCACAGAGGGTTTGGACTGTGTGGACTTAGAAGTGGCAAGGTGGACAATTGATGTCTCAGATGTGTTAGATGCCTCTTGGCGGTCCAAAGACTCGGAAAACGTTGTGGCTGTCTCAGAGGAAGATGCCCTTGAGGCCCTATGTGCTGAGATTTCTATGATGAAAGCTTCTTCGCCAGATAATAAGGTCAGTCCTCAAGTGAAGGAACTAAGGACCATAGTGCAGGCGGGGTCAACATCGCCTACCCAGCCACCTACCTTCATCTGGTGCTACATCAAAATCAGTGAAAGTGCCAACATTGGTTACCAGAGTGCAAGGCGGCGGCACGAGGCGTACAGTGACTCTTCTTGGGGCCTTGGATAAGTGGGTTCGTCCTAGATCTACCATGCCACTGTCATACCCTTCCCCCCTTTAGCACACCTGACAGCCAGACTGACTCAGGCTAAAGGAGGGGGTGTACCAAGTAAAAGTGCATTAAGGCCTCTTAAGGTTAATTCTATTAAGGCTTCCTCTTTGGACACATTGGGCCTTATTACGACCCAGGCGGAAAGGGGTTAATGGCACCGTAAAAGGTGGCGGCGCCGTTAACACCTTACCGCCTAATTACGAGGTCCCTTTGCAGGTCCCGACCTTAATGGCTAGTTTTTACCAGCCGTTAAGGATTGGACCCGCAAAGGGACATTGGAGGTATTTACGGTACCACAATTTGCGGTACCGTAACTACCACCTTTCCCATTTCCATTGAGCCCTATGAGGGCAAAAATGGGAATGGGGAACGGCCAATGGTGAATGGGGAATTACTGCCCCGCCAACCTTGGAATGGGGCGGTAATTCTGCCATTCACCATGGCGCAATCGGTAAAATACCGGCAGCAACCATGGCGCTACTAGCGCCATGGGTACCGCCTGGGTCGTAATGACCCCCATTGAGTAAAGAGAAGTGTGGAAGATATGTTAGTTGGGAAACTACAATAAAAAACCCTGAGCCAGTTGGCTCTTCCGCCCTTTCCACTTACCCTGCCCTAATCGGGTGACACTGGCCTGCTCTGTACCCACTACCCTTGTAGACCCCAAAGATAGCCAAGAGTTTGGCCGTTACAGTGTGTAAACAGGCAACAGGGTAGTGGGACAATTAAGGTTGGGTTCCTCGGCAAGGCTAAAGGAGATTAATACTTCTGATTCTAGTCCTTTCTGAAACTTTGGGCCTCTTTTCTCTCGTTGTCGGCTATTACCTCCAACAACATGCTGCAGATAAAGCTTCTGAAGTTGGGTAGTCCCACCAATTGGGCCTTGATTCATTTTGCTATCTCTTCAGCTGTGTCATTTCTATGTGCCAATGTGAATTGAGTACTTGCCTTGGGTTTGAAGCTTACAGTTTGTCACCATAGGCATATGCCTAGACCCCAGTTTGGGCAACACCTGCGATTGGCTTGTAACATGGATTTCACATGTAAAGATGGGGCACTGTGGGACGTTTTATCTAGTGAGACGCGAACTAGGATTATGGTGATGTTCGCCCCGTGTATAAAGCTATAGCATGGGGTGGGCCATTTGCCGAAGAGACGCCCAAGCATCTATGTGACAGGGACTGCTGACTGGTTAAGATTGCTAGTTGAAACACACTTATTACACCCGTATGGTTCCTTGATTATGATAACAAAATGTGATATATGTATGTTACAGGAGACCTGGTTGGATAGCTCTCTCCTGGTAGAGGGCTTTCATATTTTCCAACCATTGGCTAAAAAGGGCCCGAAGAGCAGACCCTTTGGGGGCCTTATAATTGGTGTTAAACACAACGTTTGCTCCAGTCGGTTGCTGGTCTCCTCGGCTGATGACAATGTGATACAAGTGGAGGTGTGGCAGGAGGACAGTGTGAATGATTGGAAAATGCTGGTGATTAACGTGTATGTACCCCCAAGCAATAAAGTATCGGATGATATCCATTCAGGCCTTCAAGAGCTCTGGTTAACATGTGCACAGAAATTAGCTGACTATTCAGTCATTTTGGGGGGGATCTAAATGCCAGGTCTGTTGATGATAATGTGTGTGCAGCCTGCTGCAAAGTTACAGAAAGGTGTGTGATGATCCAAGAAATATGCAACTCTAAGGGTAAACTGTGGGTTGCTTTCCTACGGCAGTGGGATTTAATTTTGCTAAATGGCAGAACTGAGGGAGACATCCCGAGCAATTAACTTGGGAGGTAGTGACTGTGAGGCCATGCCAGGGACGTCATTTCACCAAAATGCCAGGGGTGGCCGAAGTGACATCATACGACACTTGATCTCTGATGACACCACAGTAAGTGATGTTATTTGACCCCACACTAAAGTGATATCACGGGAAGTGATGGAACACAACCTTTCACCCCTTGACAAAACAGGAAGTGGTATCACATAGCATTGTTTCTAAGTATACTACGAAAATTATGGTTACAATATACATTTCCTACAAGAATGGATCACCATATCTATCATTACGATCAGTGTGTATAGGCCCATATTAACAAATTACTGTGAATGCAAGCAGACGTCATGGCCAACTGATAATGACGTGTTATTATATAGCACTTACGCTTTATATAGAATACATACAATATCACCCAACCTGTGTTGGTACTCATTTATCGACCTCACAATGTAAGGCTGAGTTTAGGTGTTTAAAAACAGACTAAATCAGTGACTCACCTCCTGAAGTGTGCCTGAAATAAACCATGAATGAGTCCAGCAATTATTGTATATAATTCCAGAAAGACAAATTATTTGGTATTCCTATTCTTTCTTATTTAGGGTCACTGCTGAAACTGTTAGACTTTAGGGACCCATGTTCTTTTTATTTTTTTATTTTTTTTAAGAAGCGTGAACAAGAAAATCAGCCACTCCAAAAGCAGCGACCCACATGGAGCTGGCCACAGGCCAGGGGCTTGGACTTAAATGACATCCCTAGGCCAGGCTAGATTGTTTCTTTGACAAATAATGCCTGCTTACTTATGGCCGAGGAGCTTAAGGTCGTCCCCATAGAGTTCAGCGATCATAATATTTTATCGCTTCACATTAACCTGCATCATACTAGATTTAGAGCGAGCGGTTCATACTAACCATGCTGGCAACTGCGTTCGCTGGACAGTGAATCCTTTGCATAAAATGGATACCAGGATTTCCGGATTGTGTGATGATGATATCATTGATTTGGGGCGTATGAATTGTGATGAAATGGATGCATGGATTAGAAGATTGACTACTAACATTTCTGCTGGTAATAAAGTCCCAGGGGCGATCTGTAGTAAACCCCTGCATGCATTTGATGGTTCTATAACGGATGCTAAGAGAACCATGCACAGAGAAATATGTTTGATATGTAATTTGTGGAGGAGCCAAGAAAAAATATCAAGGATGGCGTAGGAGGTGGAACCTATCCTCTCTTAATGTAAGTTGGCAAGAAATGTTTGAGGCCCTTAGGAGTGCCAATCACAGGAAGATCTGGGGTATGTTGGGTAAGGCTAAGGGGGACAGTAATAAACAAATGCTGAATCCTACACAGGAAACTGAATGGCTGGGACACGTCAAAAGACATAGTGGCGATACCACTGTGGCTTACCATCCAGAATATATGATCGGAGGGTGGCCCTTGACCTTCAATGACGTCGACAGTCGATTGATTATCCTGAAACTTAAAAATTCCAGCTCTCCAGGGCTCCCGGTCCAAATGGATTTGCAAATATGGTATCAGAACAGAACCCTGAACAATGGTCTTGATCTTAAAAATGTTATTTGATAAGGTGTGTGTGACACGATGTATCCCGGGTTCCTGGCAGCAGTCTGTTCTTATCCCGATATATGAGAAAGGTGACTGATTAATGTCGGAGAATTACAGGCTTCTACCATTATTGGATGGTCCTAGGAATTCTTTTTCTACTTTCGTCCTGAGGGTGTTTCAGTCCTGGGCAAAGGAGTGCCACATGTTGCAATGTATGCAGACAGGCTTCAGCTAGGGCTGTTGCGCAACAGGATGCTTGACTTTTTTTTATCAGGGGAACATTGGAGCCCAGAGGGTGGAGTTTTATATGTTGTTTTCATTGACTTTAAAGCAGCATTACACTTAGTTAACCGTACGATACTGTGGGGTAAATTGCTTGCCTGGGGCTGTCCGAAATGAATTGTTAATGTGCTTAAAGGCTTACACTTGAATTCAGTGAATTAGCAACTTCGCAAGAAATACCGCTGGGTTTTCAATGGAGGGGATTATCACCCTCTTCAGACAGTGCTTCTGCCCAAGGATCCTATGCGGTCTGGAGGCGCTGGCCTTGGGGACTTCCGCTGGTTAGACCGGTTGGAGGGATCTTTCTGGAAACGTATTTTGAAAATTAGTGCCTCAACTCTAATAGAATAAATTTGGCTTCAGTTGGGGTGGTCTCGCTTAAAAGCGAGTTGCTTATCAGAATAGGCGTACTACACATTAAAACGTGTATGCAACCAAAATGCCAACTGCTCTCGTTAGTGTGGTCGGGGGGGGGGGGGGGGGTGGGGGGTGGGAACTCGACCTATGGAGTTAGGACCAAGCGGTTTGATAAGTTAATTGCCAGCCAGTATAAGAGCATTGGATGATGCCCAGATTTTTTCAGAGGGTCGAGTTTTAGTTGTTTAAAGTATATCTTTAAACGTAAAGTTAAACAGTGGGACTGGACTAATAATTATACCCACATGGCGACGATTAGAAGTCACTGCTACGTATCAGGGGTGCTGCACAAATATCTCAGCGATACTTGAGGCAATGCCCGGACCCTTTGGTCCAGAGTTTTCGACTGAGGCTGCGCACACATCAGCTGCAAACATACATTTCTGTGGGCGCACAGTTGGGATACCTCTTATGGATAGATATTGCCGCATATGCAAACTAACTGTAAAACAGGAGACAGCAAAACATCTCTTTCCGGAATGCCCAGCTTTGGGCACTGAATGCATGACCACCCTAGGATGCATGGTACACTGCTATGATTCTGGAAAGGAAGAATCGTTTTGGGACTACCGTCTCAACACTAAGACGAAAATATGCATATTGCACTTCACCACTTGTGGTGTAGTGTAATAAATTGATGGCCCATTGATAATTGACCTGAAGGCCAATAATGGAAGCTACTAATTGTATTTGTATAGTTTTATGGAGCTTTTAGAATTTCAGATTTTTTTGTATTTATTTCTGTTCATAATGTTTTATATAGTGGCATCATTACGACTACTTCAATGGGGCTAAATACATGCCACTAATACAAAGTCTCCAGAATCTGGCCGCCAGGGTGGCTACGGGTACCCTGTATGGGTCCCACATATCGCCTGTCTTGCGTGCCTTGCACTGGCTCCCAGTGGCCCAGCATATTCTGTTTAAGGCACTATGCATTGTACACCATGCCTTACATGATCAGGGTGCAGAGTACCTGAGTGCTAAATGCAAGCGTTATATTCCTAACTGTCCTCTGCGGTCAGCGGCAGCAGGCATGCTGCGTTTGCCTTCTTTTCGATTGATTAGTGTGGGCGGTCGCGTCTTCTCGATTACAGCAGCTCTATTGTGGAACACTCTCCCCTGTCATGTGAAGCTGCTGTCAAATCATCTTGCTTTTCGTAAAGCGTTAAAAACATATTTGTTCTGAGCTGTCTGCTTTTTGGCTAGATAGTGGTGTTTTGTGTTTGGCTTCTCCTCTATAGCGCCATGATGCCTCGGTGACTGTGTGCTCTATAAGTTAACATAACATAACATAATACCTAATGACTAACAGCTGTAAACCCTATATATTCAACACCTAATATTTAATATTAGATATTTAATACTAAATGTTAAAAGCTTTGTATGTGTGTGTTGAGGGGTTTCGGGTTGATGCTGGGGGCCTGGCTAGGGATCGGTAGCACTCGTAAATTGGTTCTTGGTAAAGTGTAGTAAATATCTGTGGATTATTTCAAGAATTTGTTAAAGATCTGGTGATTCTGTGTTAAAGTTAATGTAATTTAAATTGTTGAATTGTAACTGCGACTGTGACTTAGTAATTGGGGAATTGTAACTGTGATTTATACATGTATGTGAATTGAATTGAATAGTTTATTGTGATTTTATCATACTTTGTAAAAGTTCTTTTAGAACTATATACAAATAAATAAATATTAATTTACCCTTAGGAGTAGAAAGCAAACATTTGATTCAATAACCGGTGTTACACATTGAAGTATTCAGATGCATGACATTTAGTGAAGACACTAAAATAACCATACAACATTTTCCATAGCACTTAATAAATTCAGACTTAGGATGGTTTGGGGTTTTGTGCCCTAAAGTCACCAGCTCCAAAGTTATACTTTTCAGGTAGCTTTATTAAGAGATTGGACGATAACAGTGGTTATCATACAAAGTCCAATAAGTTAAGTAAAGTTCAGTTAATCTCAGACACTATGATCGGCCTAGGAAGAGATCCTTGACCAGGTCCCCAACAACTCAGTAATAAGTGATTTAGGGGCAGGACTTTACTTCCATGTATACCTATGGAGAACAGAGTAAGGAAAAAGTATGCCAACTTGCCCCCAGATTCCGATTTTGTTCTGTTTTCCATTGGAGCATCAATCTTCTGTGTTTGGTCCCATTGAGGGAGGACGATGTGTTGCGGGTGCAGAAGTCACTTTTGGCCTGGGGATATAGTTTTGGTTGGTCATGGTACTTGGATCTCGGTTACATGCACCTTCCAGCTGAACACCCCTATGTGATAAAAACATGAAGACTTCAGTGGAGCAGGCAACCACAGGGCACCTTCAGGGAGCAAAGAAGATGTATTGCAATGGGAGTCACCACGGTCAGACAGTGACAGGCGATCCTCAATGGACGAAGAAAGGAGTGGGCCCTGCACGGTTTGTATTCATGCAAGAAAGATGAAAATTGGCTGATGGTATCTTGTAGTGCAAGTTGAAGTTCCTCCATGTTCCAAGGATGCACTGAGAAAGGCAAAGGCTGCAGCAAGGTCACCCAGGAGAGAGCTGTTCAGTCCACTGGTTGGTCCAGGGACACTTCTGAAGGCCCAGTACACACAAATGCTCGGGGGAGTGGTTAATACAGTTTTTTCCATGAGTCCATGGGTAGAAGCACTGGTGAGGGTCTTCCTGAGATCAGGCAGAGGATCAGGGCTTCACTGGGATTTCACTGGAGTTGGTGCTGGTCAGCTGCATGAGTCATCCTTGGGCCGTCAGTGGATTTCTCTTCTTGGTAGGGGCCTTGTCTCCAATGATGGAAGAGTAGCTGCAGGAGTCCTCCTTTTATCGAGGTTTTGGAATGCAAGCTCACCCATGTAGACCGATGGTAGGGATCTGCTCCATTCAAAGTAGCAGTGGCTATCCAATCAAGGATAGCCATTGGCCACAGCATCTGCTTTCAACAGACATCAGATACCAGTATGTGTACTGGGACCAGGCAGTTCAAACCCATACATCCAAGCTCACACACAACCGCCCTTTTGCCTGGGAACGGAGCAGCTTTCTCAGGGAAAGGGCTTCCCATGCATGGCAATGCAGGTCCAAAAGGGCAGGAAGAAGGCCATAGAACAATATAACCAAAGGACAGGCAATAACCTTATGCCACTGCCACAGTAGTGTGGTAGCCACCATTAGTAGCCATTTGCCGTACATGCATAGGGCAAAAGTAAAAGTAATAAAACACGGTAGAACAATATTTGCTCCCAACAGCACATCCTAGGCACATTGTAAATGTAACCAAAAATACAATTCAGAAAAAGACATAAGGATGCAAAGTATCCTAACCCCACTACACTAGGGTGATGTGTGCAATTGTAACAATTCAAGAAATCCATACATGGAGATATAGTCTCTCAGTACTGACAGTCTTATGGACTCATCAGCTGCATCTCTCTTCCCAGCAAACCTCTAAAGGTGCATATTCAACCAAAAAGAATAGTAAGCAGGAACTTAAAAAGGATAAACTTGGAGGATTTTGAACAATGTCTCAACCAGGTTATGGACCTTATGTTGGACACTAACCCTCCAGAGACCCTGGTGAAGGTCTATAATAATAAACTAAGTTGTTTTCTGGATAGAGTGGCTCCTCTAAAGTCCAACGTGAGCAGAGACAGGGTTTACCAATAGTTATACTCTGCTCTAGCCAAGATAAAAAGGAAAATAGACAGGCTGAACATATCTGGGGGAAAACTCTAACAAATGAAAAATGATAAATAGAAATATTTACAAAAAACATACCAAGACCGAGTTTATGAGGCCAAGAGGAATTTCTATAATAACGAAATCGAGGTTGCAGGGAATAATTATAAGAAATTATTCAAAGTCTACAGAAATCTTGAAAAGCCAAAACTACAGTCTCAGTCTTCATCACCAACTGTTGAGGACTGTAACATTGTGCAGCAGGCCTTTGCCAATAAAATTGTGTCAGCTCGCACCAAAATATCGGATCTTATGAAGAGCGACACCTACAGTCTGACCTTGGCCCCCCTGAAATGAAGTAGTCCCGGACCGTGTCTTCTCATTTAAATATATATCAGAGGAAGATATGTGTGCTGCTCATAAAACTATGTGTCCTACCTACTGTGCAGGGGAGTTCTTCCCTTCTAACCTTGTTTTGTGCAATCCAAATAATGTTGCTCCCTTCTCGGTATGCTTTGCAAACTCCTCCTTCAGCCACTGTAATGCACCGGAAATAATTAAAGATGTAGTGGTTACCCCACTGCCAAAAAAACAAGCCCCTGCCCAAAAGATCAGAGTAACTTGCATCCCATTACTGATATGTTTTTCCTTTTGAAAGTCATTGACAAATTAGCAGCGATCCAGCTACAACAACATCTGGAAAATGGTAACATCTTTCATCTCAAACATTCTAGCTTTCGTGCCCACCATGGCACTGAAAGTGCCCTACTTGATCTTCAAACGCACGTGCTTAACTTTATGGAAGAAAGCAAACCTGGACTGCTTATTCTTCTAGATTTATCAGCCTCGTATCATTTGCTTGATCACAAGAGCCTTCTGTATCCTTTATTTGCCTATGGTGAGTGTTCTAGAGAGTCCACAAATTGGATCTGCTCTTTTTTCAGCAACAGGAGTTCACAAATGTGTTTTGGGGAGATGCCTGCTCAAACCTTGAGCAAACACACTTCGGTGTCCCACAGGGTGCCTGTTTGTCTCCAACATTGTTTAATTTGCATATCCATCCTCTTTGTGACCTTCTCACCACTTTAACATTCATTTTTCCAACAATGCTGACAACACCCAACTACTCATGGAATTGAGTGGTGATTATGTATCTGACTCAATTCAGTTCAATAACATCTATGGCCTTGTAAAGGGATGGATGTCTCATAACTGGATGTAAAAGTAAAAACAAAGAGGTGTTGGCTGGAAGGTTTAGAATTAATCTTAACCACTGGCATTGCTCTGGGAAACCCTTCAGACCATTGTTCTTTGCCTGCCAAGCCTTTACAGAAGGGGAAAGACTTTATGCAAATCAGGCTTGATCCCACCCCAAAAGGGGCAGGCCAGCCTGAAATGCTAGGTCACATTCCTTCTGCACGAGACCACAAGTATCCCCAAACATGTTTCCGCCTTGTTGGGCCTCATCAGTGAGGAGTAGCGTGGGTCTCTAGGTCCACCAGGCACAGAACCCACATCTGGGCATACCCGTCCCACTCGGGGTGACAAAGCAAAAACAAAGAGGTGTCGGCTGGAAGATTGAGAATTAATCTTAACCACTGGCATTGCTCTGGGCATCCCTCCAGACCATCTTTCTTCACCTGCCAAGTCATTACAGAAGGGGAAAGACCTTATGCAAATCAGGCTTGATCCCACCACAAAAGTGGCAGTCTAGCCCAAACTGTTAGGTCACATCCCTTCCGCACGAGACCACAAGCATCCCCAAATATGTTTTGGCCTTGTTGAGCCTCAGTAGTGAGGAGTAGCTTGGGTCTCTAGGCCCAGCAGGCACACGACCCACATCCGGGCATACCCGTCCCACTCGGGGTGACAAAGCAAAAATAAAAAAGTGTTGGCTGGAAGGTTTAGAATTAATCTTAACCACTGTCATTGCTCTGGGCAACCCTCCAGGCCATCGTTCTTCGCCTGCCAAGCCATTACAGAAGGGGAAAGACCTTATGCAAATCAGGCTTGATCCCACCCCAAAAGTGGCAGTCCAGCCCGAACTGCTAGGTCACATCCCTTCTGCACTAGACCACAAGCATCCCCAAACATGTTTCGGCCTTGTTGGGCCTCATCAGTGAGGAGTAGCTTGGGTCTCTAGGTGCAGCAGGCACGGGACCCACGTCTGAGCATACCCGTCCCACTCGGGGTGACAAAGCAAAAACAAAGAAGTGTTGGCTGGAAGGTTTAGAATTAATCTTAACCATTGGCATTGCTCTGGGCAACCCTCCAGACCATTGTTCTTTGCCTGCCAAGCCATTACAGAAGGTGAAAGACTTTATGGAAATCAGGCTTGATCCCACCCCAAAAGGGGCAGTCCAACCCGAACTGCTAGGTCAGATCCCTTCTGCACGAGACCACAAGCATCACCAAACATGTTTTGGCCTTGTTGAGCCTCATCAGTGAGGAATAGCTTGGGTCTCTAGGCTCAGCAGGCACAGGACCCACGTCTGGGCATACCCATCCCACTCGGGGTGACAAAGCAAAAACAAAGAGGTGTTGGCTGGAAGGTTTAGAATTAATCTTAACCGTTGGCATTGCTCTGGGCAACCCTCCAGACCATTGTTCTTTGCCTGCCAAGCCATTACAGAAGGGGAAAGAGCTTATGCAAATCAGGCTTGATCCCACCCCAAAAGTGTCAGTCCAGCCTGAACTGCTAGGTCACATCCCTTCTGCACTAGACCACAAGCATCCCCAAACATGTTTTGGCATTGTTGGGCCTCATCAGTGAGGAGTAACTTGGGTCTCTAGGCCCAGCAGGCACGGGACCGATGTATGAAATGAAATGATTTGTCCCAAGTTGCAGCTTATTCAGCGGTTTGAGAGGGTCCCTGGCTTCTAATGAATGTCTTGTTTGTTTTTGAAGTTTCACGGTCAACTACACCTTCCCTGTGTGGGATATATTTACCCACTCAGCAGTACTTCTCCACATCACCAAGCTGTACTTCAGCAGAACTAGCAAAATGGCTGTGCTGTCTCCTTTGAGCACCAGGGCCTTGCATCAAAACTGTGTTTTGCAGCTACAAAAGGATGGCTGCACTGTTTTGCCAAGCACCATTGGGCAAGTTGGAACAGGGAGCACCCCGAGAAAGGCTGCCAGGGTGTGTTCTTGTGTGTACTAAAGAAGTGAAGTGAAAAGCTTTGCTGATTTGCTGCTAGCCCAAAGTTTCCCATGGAAAAGGGATATATTTTACATTTAAAATGATGCCGCATTGATGCTTTTTTTCCTCTGTTCTACATTACTCTGCTTTTATCAGTAAGGCCCTGTCCTTCCCATCCATATTCAGATTGTGCCACAGCAGGAGAGAGCATTATTCCTGAATGGCAGGCTGTGTCAGACCAAATCTGGGAAATCAACAGAAACTTAATTTCAGCTGCAAGGAAAAACGCTTGACTTTTGGGCTACAAAATGTCAAAAATCACTGCTTCCAAAGAAACCCTAGCTCTAAGTGAATATGTCAATTTCAGTGGACCTGTGTCTTAAACAGATTGCTGTATAAGTGAAACTGACTAGGGCTGCAAAACAATGTTTGGAATCCAGATGAGAAAGAAAAACCAAATTTGAAAGGGAAATCCCAGCAGACTGAACCACATGTTTAAATGTGCTTTTGTAAAATAAGAAAAATACCTGTTTTAAAAGTGTATGTTGGATAAGGCCCTGTCCTGGCCTAGCAATGTAAAGGGGTTTGTGCTGGGAAACATATATGGGATGTTTTATTTAAATAGGCTTGCTTCTGATTTAGAACAAAATAAAATAAAATAAAGAATTAAATGCAGAGGCTGGACCATAGAAGCTCCAGAACAGGTTTTTTCTGCTGGCTAAACTGAGGCCTTCCCCCAACAGGAGCCACAAGGGAGTTCTGGGACACACGCATGTTAATTTCTACCTTTGAAAACTCTGAATGGACCAAGACAAAGAAATGTCATACGCTCGTCAGACATTTGTCTGGGCTTCAGCTTGAGACAATAGATCTAGGATACCTATGTGTGAAGTGGGGCAAGTGGCAATAAACATTCAATCAAACTGGGAAATCCCCATGGCCACCCTGGGCTGAAACTGACAGTTGGTGGTAGCTTAAGAAAAAAATGGTCCCAGTTGAAGGACAAAGGCTGACCATCTGTCTCAAAATACTGTTTGCTTAATACATTTTTAAGACTGGTAATTCTGTAACCGGACAGTACAGAAATGTAAAAGTTATACAGTTTAAATGTGATTTTCATGGCTTCTAAACAAGATATCGTGGCCGTCCATAGCATGTATGGGACACAAACACCAAGGAGAATGTAAATCATGGGGAAAGTACATATGGTGGAACGTTACAAATTATTAGAAATATGCCCTATGATAATATGCACACACACCTAAAATTGTGGGTTTTTGGGTGAAGCGGTTCTTACTAAAATTGCGAAAAACTATTAGAAGGGTGAAACAATGGCATAGAAACATGATAATTGGACCATGCTCTGTGTGAAATATGTAATCTGCCTAAGTAATTTGTTGAAGTCCAACAACTGTACAAATGTGTAATTTATCTTAAGAATGGTTTTTGGCAAAAAGGACTGTGGGAAGGCTTTATACCTCATAAAAACACAACCCCATAAATGGATTCCCCTCCTAGGGGAGGCAAACAACATTGGCTGACCTATCCGGTGCTTGGGGGTAGGTCTAGCTTAGTCCTGCCCAACCATAAACCCGATGATGTCACCCACTTTGTATAAGTGGTGGGAGCTCACAGGACACTCTCGCTCCTGAATTTACAATGCCTGCGTATCCTGACATTCCAGATCCACCTTTGCAAAATTCCAGACTCTACTGCAAGGCCAAAGCATAGCTGATCCTATCCCAGCAAGGCCATTGATACAGAAATTCCACTAAAAATCCCAATAGCAAAGGGGAAAAGCTGGGGTACCCTTTTGGGAAGCATCCTGTGACCAGACCGGCTTTTTGCCCACTCGCTGCATGCCCACAGTATCCTTGCCATCATCCAGTGAACAGACTTGCCCAGCTATTTGCTGTTAGGACAACTGCCTTTCTGTGACCAGAATCTTTTGAGTCCAGAATCCGGTGGCTGCCCAAATCCCCAAACTCAAGTGCAGATTGTGAGCATTTCCCCTTCCCATAGCCACACATAGTCTACCCCATCTTGATACTTTGTCTTTGTTCTACTTTCTAAGTAATCCTATCCATGCCTTGGTAACTTGTTTAAGACTGTTGGAATTCTCTGTGCACCTTGTCCTTGATTTTCCAGTTTTAGCGCAATTCTTTCGTTCATTTCTGTCTCACATAGATCATGAGTCCGTAGCAATATTTTGATTAAATAAATACATTTTCCCTAAAGAAAAGGGGTATACTGCGTGAAGGGTTACAATTGCAGAATAACTTTTATATTCACGGGTGGCGTTCCTCTTTTCTAGCCATTAATCTTCTGTAAGTAAAACTTTTCCTTTCTTTCAAAACCGATTTTCGCTTTTTCAATGCTTTATTTTCCTAAAATCGAACCTCATTTCACCTTGAAAATCTCATTCAATTCTTCAGCTATAGTCACCCTTTCACTTCTATTTCGTCCCTGTGATGTGCATCTATCACCAGCCTAAAAACTGTATTCCGATTCTGTGTTTTTCACCCATTTAAAAAAAAAAACGTTTTTGACATTTAAAGCTGAAAAAGAGAAAAATGCAAATTTTCCATGTGTGATCTGACTGAACTATGTTTTCAATGTCAACCTGCTTTGTGAACTGTATGCCTTTTGTGATACCTTACCTTATAGTTGCTAGTGGTATAACATCCCTGATACTGTGATAAAACATATGTACATCATTATTTAATTAAACATTTAATTAATTATTTGTTAAAATCCGAGTGTCATTTTAGGCCATTGCAAAGGGTTTAAAATGTTGCTCTTATTTTGTGAGGGAAGGTCGGTTTTTGATCAGAATTCGAGTAATTGTAGCTTGAGGGAACATTGCGGGGGGAAACCTTAACTTGGGTGCTATCTATCCTAATTCAAAAAGTTCATTTGTGCTTTGGATATGTTCTTGTAGAAGGTTACCCACGTGTATTTCAGTGGTTTTCATTGTAATTATAACCCCATTGGTGATTGCTGCTCCATATAAAGATTGAGTGATTTCCTTTGAGATTAAAATAAATAAAAATTGTATTTCCACCAACCGGCCTGGTTCATGGTCCGTTGTGACCCGGGGTATTTGTTAAAAGGGGTGTGAGAAAAGTCGGGTATCGGCTCAATTCAAATTAATTGAAAATAAAGAAAAAAAGTATTCTAATTGAGCGCTACATCTTAGGCTAAGGGCAAGAGTCCTGATCCAGTGTGTGATGCCCGGTTAGAATCCTTCACACCTGGCTAGTCTGGCAATTCTCCAAGACCAAGCTCCCAAAGATAAAAAGGTGACCTCGACGCACTGTTAGTGTACACTGGAAGAAGATTCCTTGTGGCATTCCCCAGACAGTCTGGTGGCAGCGAAGGTACTCCTCCCTACTTAGTCCGTAAAGGTCACAGCAGGTTGGCGACTATGGCTTAAAATCCTTGCGAGAATTGTATTATATGGTTAAGGCACAATGTTGGGAGAGAGGTGCCCACAAAGCTGTCTGCGCGTCCTGTACCGAATGGTTAATTTTTACACGTCAGACATTATAATGCTCCTCATATGCATATCATATTTTTATTGTGTTTGGTCATAGTGGATGTGTTTTCTGGATGGGTGGAGGCCTATCCGTGTAGAAAAGCTGACACAGTCACGGTGGCCAAGAAATTGTTAGTCAAATGTATACCTCGGTTTGGATTGCCCTTATGTATAGAAAGGGACTTAGGTACCCACTTCACGGGTCAGGTTATGAGGGAGGTGTGTAAAGCTTTAGTGGTAAGACAACAATTCAACTGTGCTTACCATCCTCATTCTTGAGTACATGTAGAATGCTGAAACAGCGACCTCAAGTTAAGACTGTCTAAAGTTAGTAAGGAGACCCAGTTGAACTCGCCCCAACTTTTGTTTGCCATGAGACATAGTCCCCAGCGTAAACATAGACTGTCGGCCCATGATATTCCTACTGGTCACCCTATGAGAATGGGAAACGTACCCACAGCAGTCCCCCATATGCAAAGTTATCACTAGACGATAACACCTTAATGAAATACTGTAGCACATTATTTAAAACTGTTCGATCTCTTCATGCCAAGGTTTGTCAAGCTTTGCTCAAACCGGCTATGGGACTGTGCCACCCCAAGTTTTGTAAACCATCAGCTCAGGAGTAAAGTGCACCAGCATGTGTCAGTGTCAGACATTCTGCGGGTTCCTAGAACAAGGTGATCATTATAAGAGGACAAGGGAACGGCCCTCGATCAGACAATATAATGACGTACTGTATCTGAATCTGCAGCTGCTGCATCTTTTTTACGCAGTAAGGTCTCAAAGGGATCTGTTTATAAGGCTCCTTTGACAAGCAGTCAAGGCCCAGGAACGGATGACCCTGAGCCAGTTCCCACTTTGGCATACCATCTTCAGTATCTGATTCCGCTGGACCTCACAACGTAACCAGCCTGAGGTATGCACTGCGATCCTGCAGAAGGATATCTGAGAGTCAGTAGTTCTGACCAAAGTGACAACTGGCCGAGTTGCTCACCTCTGGAATTGTCTCCCCAATGACCATGGCCCCGCGAGCTGGCAGTGCAACGGAGGAGTGCCGATGCCACTGTTGTTAATTCCCTAGCACCTGCAGGGTATGGACCTTGCTGCTATCGTGTATTGGTCATACTATTTGTTACTATGACTCTGATATTTGTGTGCTCTGGTACTATCAGTGTCTCTAGTTTGGATTTGTAGGTGGATCTGTCAGCCATAAACTCTGAGCTATGGATTTCGCTGTCTGACACTTGCTAAGCATGGCGGAACCCTGGAAGGTTGATTCTTGTTGTGCGGCAGAGTATACAGATTTTGGACTGGTGGGTTGGTCCAGAGAACAGTTTCAGCTGGCATGGGGTACCTTACCTATTTCAACAAACTAGGAAAGGAACTTTGTCTGCAAGCCACAAACTATTGTCCTGAGAGTATGGCTCAAAGTCTGAAATGGACCGTTGACAAATAGAACCAGTGACATGATGTTGTACTGCATTTCTTTTACTATAAATGTTGTTAGAATGTTGATAGATTCATGTTGCGGTCACTGAAGATTTTTTCAAAAAACATGCCACGGGATGGACGGGCCCTCAGCCCAGCCAAACGTTACATAATGAAAACAGATATTTGCTCCTATCCTGGCAGTATGTATGTATTTTTAATATGATCGATTGGTGGGTGTTTGCCCGCTTACCCCAGGACTTGTCATCCCGATTCCCTATTGCCCCAATCCCTTTCAGTGGGGGGATCTCTGCTTGAATCTTAATCTGGTCAATCAGTCACAAGGCCCAAAACCAGGTAGGAATACTCTGTTCCATCTATCTGGGATTCAAAGTTTCTCCAAATTTCCCCGAGGCCTACCATGTCCAGCAGTGGGTCTCCTGTTTTACACTAATCAACGGTCTGTGTTCTTTGGAACCAGCAGATGCCAGTATTACATGTGCACTAACACTAATTTGGTTATCAACAATGTTACATTTGCCTTGGACTGGAAATTTCACATTTACTGGGCTCGGTATGCCACTTATTCGTGAATGTATTTCATTTGCGGAGATATGGCATACCCATGTTTACCCATCAATTGGGGAGGGAGTTGCTACATGGGATATGTGCTGCCTAAGGTGTGCCACAGCTCTACATTCCAGGAACATGCTCATCCTAAGCAATGCTACTCATGGAAAGAATTTGTCGCAGGCCAGAGTTTCCTGATACCAGATAGGGTTTAAAATAATAAAAAAATGTTTAACCCAGCTCTGACTGTTGATGGAGGACATTGCCAGTGTGGCAGCCTCCTCCCTCTCTATGTTGTCCCAAGAAAAGGTAGCCCTCTGAACTGTGGTTTTTCAGAAACGTAGGGTGTTAGACATGGTTCGGGCCTATAATGGAGGCGTCTGTGGAGTTGCAAAGACTGAGTGCTGTACTTTTATACCAGATTATGCAAGGAATTTATCTAACATCATTACTCATATCTTTCACACTGTAGGCCTCCAGCACACTAGGCTGGTGGTGTCCTGGTCCTTTGGAGCATGGATCGAAGGGCAACTAGGATCTATGGGGGCATCTATCGGGCAGATTCTACTTGTAGCCGTTGTAATTTTGGGGGGGGG
This sequence comes from Ambystoma mexicanum, assembly GCF_040938575.1. NCBI lineage: Eukaryota > Metazoa > Chordata > Amphibia > Caudata > Ambystomatidae > Ambystoma > Ambystoma mexicanum. The sequence continues at coordinate 1,176,829,203 of NC_090935.1, read as the reverse complement.
GGTTGTCCACTTCCTCCAAGCTCAGCTGGCGCACAGAGGCAGTGCCCCCCCATTTCCTTTCAAGAGGAAGCCATTTACGACCCCCTGATTTAGCAAAGGCTTGGAGCAAAGGGAGTTCATTGTTCTGTTTTCCTGCAGTCCCAGGTGCCCCTCCCCTGATTCAATCAGAGGGGTGTGATCTCCTTTTGGTGGAGGCAGCAGAAGGCAGGCCAGGCCTGGGAATGCAGTTGCTGGGCAAGTTTCAACTCCTGTCGGGGGTAGTTGCCGGGCAGAATTCAGTCCCTTTAAGCCAGGCTTCAGCCAAAGGTCACTTTTGTTCCCATTTTTCTTCATTCAAATCAAACTTACAAATTTGACACATGCAGCTACAACGCTGATTCTAAGTTCAAAACTATGACAATTAAACAGTTGCAACCTATGTGACACTCAAAAGTAGGTCACTCATTTATTTTAAACATTTCGATTTTGGTGGCTTTAAATCCCATTTCACTTAAGCTGCTGACATCCACAGCTCAGCCAGTTTTGTTATGAACATTATTTAGGCTCTTCATCTTTCCAGATTTTGTATGCACACAAGACTTCATTCTACCAGACGTCTGCTGGTGTTCAGTAATACTTTGGAATATTTTGTTTGAAATAGGCATTTTGAGCTTGCATTCAGAGAAACAAAGGTGATTTCAAAGCACTTTTTGAGCTAACAGGCACTGCTGTTTTTCCTTTGGCACCACATTTCACGCATGTCGCTTCTGGCCCATCACGCTCGCACTGGTGGGTGGCAGGCCAGGTGACCATTTTGGTGTGTGCAAAAACTGTGTGGTTTTCCTGGATTCTGGCGGAAATGTGGGCTTTTCGGCCATCTTGGATTTTCTAAGCCCACAGCACCAAATGTTGTAGCATAATAATTCAAACGTGGGTCAAGACACCTGACAAGTGCCCCCAGCCAACTACACTTTGATTTCAAGTCGAGGGGGAGTCGGGTGCAAAGGATGTTTTGATCCATGCTCTGGGATGTCCGCATCATCTTCTTCCGATTCCACACATGGCACAGTTCAGCATCTTTTCCTCCATCAGGGTGGATCGATCGGTTCTCCTTGCCGGTCCTGATGGGAGTTTCGGGTGGTACCCCAGGTCCCTCGGATCTTTGCTCCCGGTCCCCGTGTCGTCCTCCTTGTGTCAGTCTCCATGGTTTCGTCTCTCCTAGGATGACAAAGCAAAAGCGGCAGAAACATATTCGTAGACATTTCCCCACCACTATTAATGGTGGGGCGAACATATACATTTTATACATCAGGAGACATTTGCATTCAAGAATCATAGGATTTTATAGACTATATGTGGAATATTTTAGGGTTGGACTTGTATTACTCTGGAGCGGCCCCCTCTGGGATTGCAGAGGACTCCTCCAGTTGCTGCAGAGTGTGCCTGGGATGGCAACACTTTAGCTGATTTATATGGACCCACTTGTCTTCCCCTTCCGCCAAACTACCCTTGGGGATGCGGATCTTGTAGGCGACTGGGGAGATCTTATCTACAATTTCAAAAGGTCCCTTCCATGTAGGCAGAAGTTTCCGCTGTTTGGCCTGGTTCCTTTGGAAATTGTATAGATAGACCCGGTCTCCCACATTGTATTCTTTCCTAGTAGTCTTCAAATCATAGTGAGTCTTCATGCTATCGGCTGATCTTTCTAGGTTTCGCTGAGCATAGGCAAAAGCATGTTGGAGGTGTTTCCTTAAATTTTCAACATACTCATGTGTTGTGGAGGCAGTGATCAATGTTTGCTCTTGGGTCCTGTAAAGCAAATGCTGGGGAAGCACCATCCTGCGTCCAGTCATCAGCTCAAACAATGACATTTTAGTTGCAGATGAAGGGGTAGATCTGATGGCCATTAGGACGAGAGGTAATCGAATATCCCAACTTGGCCCAGAATCTGCCACAAACTTTTTTAAGATGCTCACAATGGTTTGGTTGTAACGTTCTACTGCACCAGAAGAAGCTGGCCGGTAAGCAATGTGTAGCTTCCTTTTAACCCCCAGTATCTCCCACATCGGTGTCATTACTTCACTGGTGAAATGGATACCTCTGTCAGACTCAATCCTTTGGGGTAGACCAAAACGCGAAAAGATGTGGTTGATCATCAGGGCAGCTGCTGTTTCTGCCTTGCAGTTTGGGGCCAGGAGACATTCCACCCATTTAGTAAATAAGCATGTCACCGTCAACATGTACTTATTTCCCCTAGAGGAGCGAATCACGGGCCCTATGTAGTCGACTTGCAAATCTGACCATGGCAGTGTCATCCCCCTTTTTTGGAGAGGCGCACGGTGTGTGAGGGATGTTGGCTGAAATTGTGCACACACAAGACACCCCTTCAAGTATTGGTCGAGGTCCTGCCCCATGTGTGGCCAGTATGCAACCTCTCTTAAGATCTCCAGTGTTGTATGAAACCCCCTATGACCGGCGGTGGCCGCATTATGGGCGTGACTTAACATCAGGCTTTGGAATGAGGTAGGGACCACACACTGATCATGGCCAGCTTTGAATTTCCTTACCAACAATCCGTCTTGGATTCGGAATATTTTTGGACATTTCATCAACACTCTGAGGTCCTCTTTCCTAATGTAATCGGTATCCATCAGGGGAAAGTTCTCAGGGTCCTCAATGTGTTGGTAAAACGTACCAATTATTGGATCCCCCTTCTGAGCCGTAATCAAATCAGCATCTGGGGTCTCCTTACTCCATTGTGCAGTTGAAAGATCTTTGTGAGCATTTGTCTGGGACCTAGTGATAGCAGTGACCTGGATTTCCCCCAACAGGGACTCAATCTCTATTAGATCCCCTTGGATGGCCCCGGTTTTGGCCAGCTGAACAGCTAAGTCATTTCCAGTTTTTTCTGGTCCCTCTACTTTGGAATGACCCTTGATCTACTTCCAGTAGATGGTCATCCCATTCACGGTGACCAGATCATCAATGTTTTGAATTAACTTCCCATGTTTCAAAGGTTTGTTATTAGCACATAACATGCCTCTGGTTTTCCAATTAACCAGGTGCTCCACGAACCCGTTCCATACATAATCCGAATCTGTGATTATGACCAGTTCGTGGAGTTGATGTTGGACAGCAGTGAGGATGGCTTGATGCACAGCCATCAACTCTGCCACCTGACTACTTCGGGACCAATTTTGTACCCAGCGGAGGGTTCTGGGGACTCATTCACCCATGCATTCCCTACACTGGCCACAAGTTCTTTCTCCCGTTGTTGTCAACATGGTAAGAGCATCCATCCACATAGACAGTGGGCATTCCCTCACACTTGTCATCTTCAAAGACTTTGTGTGGGGAATTAAGGTATGCCTCCATGTTGTCCTTGATTTTTAGACTTTCGTCCTCGAGACAGTTTTCTCTGGCACAATCATGCAAGTCAGCCAGACCTTGCGCGGGGGGACTCTTCTTGTTTTGGCCATATCTGACCTCCACAGGAAAGCCTTGCATTGACAGAATCCAGGAAGTAATTTGGGAATTACTCCGTTTCTGGCCCGGATTCTGTCACTTTGGAGATATTGCAGAGGCTGGTGTGTAGTCTCCACTATGATGTGTTCCCCCTGGATAAACGGGCGGTAATTCTTCGAAGCCCACACCGTTGCCAGGAGTGGCTTCTCACAATCGTTGAATTTTTCCTCCACAGAGGATAAAGTTTTGCTCGCATAGGAGATTACTTTATTGACCTTGTCATGCTTTTGATATAATACTTCAGTCAATCATGTATTAGAGAACCCTGTCTCCAAGAAAACTCCTTGTTTCTGACAGGGTAAGCTAGGCAAGGCGCTTGTGAGAGGCTTCTTTTGAGCTGTTTTACTGCCTCAGATTGTTCTGGACCCCATTCCCACTTAACCCCCCCCTTCAAGAGATGAATCAGGGGTCTGGTGATCTCTGCGTAGCCCTCAATGAACTTTCTGCTGTAAATAGTCAGTCCAAGGAGGCTCCTTAGTTCCCGCAGAGTTGTGGGGTCTTTCAGTTTCTGAAGTCCTTCCACTTTCTTTTCCTTGGGACAGAGACCCTGAGGAGTAATCTCATGCCCCAAGAAATTAACACAGGTTCTACACCACTGTGCTTTCTGAAAGGAAAGTTTTGCTCCGGCGGCCCTCAACTGTGTCAGAACATAACAGATCTCTGCTATGTGTTCTTCCACAGATTAACTTTTGATGAGGACATCATCTACATAAGCCAGGTTACCCCTCGCACCCAGGTCGGGCATGGCCTTATGTAGGAAAATGTTGAATTCATTGCCGGAGTTGAGGTATCCGAAGGGAGTCCGGATCCATGTGTACTGCTGGCCCCCAAAGGTAAAAGCCAGTTTGTATTGGTCCTCCCTACTGACAGGCACGGTCCAGTATCCATTGGTCAGGTCTATTGCAGTGAATACGATTGACCCCTGGATCTGGGCCAGCCCTTGGTCAATGTAGGGAAGAGGCCATCGGGAAGTATGGACCCGTTTGTTGAGCTCCCTAATGTCAGCGCAGAGTCTACACTGGTCATTTGGCTTCAATATTCCCAGCACCAGATTATTGAAGGTGCTTTGTACTGGACGGATTATTCCCCGGGACTCAAGGTTCTTAATTATTTCAGTAAAGGACTCCATGGATGCGAGAGGCAAGCGATATTGCTTCACAAACACTGGAGTCATGCCAGGGTCCGTGGGAGTTGTTGTTGTGTGGATGTCGGTGCGACCACAGTCATATGAGTCTACCGCAAAGAGATCTTGGAAATCCAAGAAAACTTGTTTCAACTTTTGCTTCTGTTCGAGAGTCACACAGGCATCAAGTAGGTTGACTCTCTCTTCCACCATCTGCCTGAAGCCTGAAAAGACTTCTGGTTTTGCTATCTCAGCGGCCTCCTTGGACTGGAGGTTTCAGGTGGGAAAGGTAGCCCTCATGGACCTGGAAAATCACCTCATCCCTTCTGAAGTCACAAGTCACATCTTCCTTACCATAAGGGCAGGAAGTGTACACCAGGAAGTTCCCCGCATTCCAGGTAAAGATCCTGTCTGGTGTTGTGTTGTCATCACTATCACTGTCAAAACAGTCCTTGGGGATTGGTCCTAACAGTTCATTTCCTAGATCAATGGAGAAATGTCGGTCATCAACCACCATTCCAATAATGGTGCATGCGGCTAGAGTGATACTCTTTAAGTCGCTGTTATCCACCTCTATTGGAATCGTGTCATGTTCTATATTGACTAATGGTGTCAGGTTTACCCCCAAACCTTGCTGTTGGAGAGAAGCATTTAGATGAATATAAGCATCAGGGTTTTTCAATTTTTGTCCTCTTTTAACTTTCACTTCCAGGGAGAATTGTCGGGTCCTTTTCGGGGATGGTGACATCCTCTTTAATCTGAATTTCAACTGCATAAGGTAGCATTTGAGCTGACCTAAATGTTTTTTCTGGATCATCAAAGCCCATGGGATTATCCACTAATCGGGACCAAGCTTTGCAGTTTATTAGGTCCAAACTAATGGCAAAGCGATTTAGAATGTCACTGCCTAAGTACAAGGCGGCAGTGACGTCTTGCACGACCCAACAATTATGGACTATGCTCTTGTTGCCAATGGACATTTTGAGCATACACCTGCTTGGCAGGAGATGTTTGGAATTGGGTGTTTCCAGATCCATTTCCCATTTGTCTATCAGTTTGAATGTGGGAATGGCTGGATCTTTTGGGAGTTGGCGGAACATGGCTTCGCTGATGAAGCTCTTACCGTTGTTCACACACACTCGGGTGAGAACAGAGTCCTTCCCATCATTTAACTGAACAGGGATGAACAACTGCTCTCCAATTTGCTGAATATCAGCCAGGCTCTGAGCTGATTTCACATCTTTCTGGACTATTGGAGTGGGAATGTCTGATTGTGGATTAGTAAAGAATTTCAGAGTGTTTCCTTCCAGTGTGGAATACCACCTTAAACTGGAAGGAAGGTTGATTTTCAGAAATAGAGAGGACCCCCCATCACCAGTCTGTTGTCCTACTGCTATTACTGTCACGTCTGGAATTTGGTTATTCTGGAAGTGAAATTCTACTTGGTCAGATTTTTGTTCAACCATGTGGCATGTGCCGTTTAAACTAACATGGTTGACACTCTGTTTTAATTTTATTTGTCGGCTAGTCTGGGACCAGAGCACCTTGTTTACGCAATCTGTAATGGGTGACAACCTTCTCAGGAGGTCATTCCCTAGTAAACAAGGGGTGCCCTCTGGAGTCACTACTATGACCGGGTGTTTCACTTTGTGTCGCCCAATTTTAATGTCCAAATCTGCAGTCCCCTCGACGGGAATTTCCTTCCCGTCAACGTCCTGAAGCTATCCAGGAAGGGAGGTGAGAGAAATTTGGTAATTCTCCCCACTACCTGCATTTAGTTCATCAAAGGCCCTTTTGGACAGAAGGGTAGCTTGGGATCCAGTGTCCACCAGTGCCAAAATTATACCCTCCCCCTGTACTTGTACCAGGGCATAGTATCTTCCCTCCTTCTCCTCAAGGGGGCACAGATAATGCACATTTTTGGACAACTGGTGGGCTAATTATTTAGTTTTGGACATTGCGAGAGAAGAGATCTGGGCAGAATTCTTTGGAGAGTCATGGGAATCTGCAAGAAAAAGTTGGCAACTGGAAATCAGATATTCGAGTTCCCCTGGTTCTGGTCCTGGGCCGCCCCCTCCTTTTTGGAGGAAGTCACCAGAATGTGTTTGAACCAGTGCATTTTCTGACTGTTGGTTCTGGGATGGGATGATGGGCGGCGCTAGCTCAGTCCCCACATCTACCCAGTCTGGATGTGAATCTCTAAGGACCCATTTTACTTTGGGAGGAGTTCCCCCATCCCTGAAGGAGAAGATCCTTTTCCCATGATCCTCTGAGGTTCCCTCTCCCTCAAATTGGAAGATCTGTACCTCCTCCACAAACTGGGTCTTTGTGGGTCTTTTGTTTCTCCTACCTCCTCTCTGCTCCTTGGGTGGCAGACTTTCAGGGGTAGGAGATTTTGTTTCCAGTTCCTGGGTTTCCAAGGGCTGTTTACAATTGGGGAAGGATGCCTCCTCCAATGCTTTACACCCCCCTTCCCCTTGTGCCTCCTCCCTGGGAACCGGTGGGTTATCGGGGTGCTGCCCCGTCATTGTTCTGGAGCACCAGGCTGAGAGTTTGGGGCATTCTGCAACGGCATGCCCATCTGAGGGTTCTGCTGAGCCCTCAGTACGCGACCCAGCTCCTGGGCCAGATTTTGTACCTGGCGCTCTAACTGTGAAACCCGCTCAGGCTGATACGGGGTTCTGTTTTCTCCCCTGGGCTGATCCCGGGAAGGGTAGCTTTCCCTTCTCTGGTAGTACCCCGGGTTGGGAAGATTTGGGTACCCCTCAACCCTTGGCCTCCCCTCTCCTGGATTAGGTTGTCTGGGCTCAGGGAATTGGGGAAAGAAGGATGGATGATTTTGGGGCTGGAAGTTGGGAGGATACCTGGGGAAAAAGTTCTGCCCAAGGTTTGGTGAATTTCTGCCCTCCTGTGGGAAGTTAGGAGGGAAGTTCCCTGGGTTGGGTGCCTGGTTGGATCCCCCCCCTTGGGCTGGAGAATTCCACATATAACCCAGGATGGGTCTGTTTCCGTCGTAGAGGGGATTTACATAGTCAGGGGAGCGAGGGACCCCATTTGTGGGACTACCTACTTGACGCCCTGTCTGTGACTGGCCCGAGGGCCTTCTGGGCTGAGAATTATTTGGTGCAGGCAGGTTTTTAGGCCCCCCCATCTCCAAATCGAAAATGGGGGCAACCTTTACCCATGCAACCTTGACAGTAGCAGGGGTGCTGGTCGGCTTGGGACTTTTCTGGGTGTTATTTTTATTTTCTATGGGCTTCTGCACCTCATAGATTCGGGTGGCCTGTTCAATGACCCAGTCTAGTGATCTTTTCTCGTGAAAATCTCTCACTAGCTGGGTCATGATGTATTTTGGGCAAAGGCATGGAAAAACGTATTTACAAACTCTTTACTGTCCGTGCGCACCCTTCTGGTATTCTGCGCAAAGGCACGCTTCAATTCCTGCACAAATTCTTGTAGGGCCTGATCCTCTCCACATTGCAAATTGTAGGCTGCCTTGCGAGCCTCTTGGGGATTCCGGTGAACAGAAAAATGTTTCAAGATGGCCGCCCTATACGTGGACCATCTTGCATGGTTTTGGTCCTCCAGCCCCGCAAAGAAACTGGAGTATTCTGGGGAGATTGTCTATTTTACATACTGAATGCAGCTACTGCTGTCTTTCAAATGGAACGTCTCCATCATTTGCTCGTAAAGCTCCAAGTGTTCCCAAACAGAATACTTGGTCCATTCATCCTCTGACTCAGAGGCACTGCTCCCAGATGTGCCCATCTGATCTTCCAGGTTTTCCCGGATTCTGCGAGCCTGGGAATGGCTGGCAGAATACAGGGACCTGGTCTCCTGTGTCCTGTGATGCTCAGAGGAGTTTTCAGATTCCTCCTTGCTGACAGGATTTGATGAGTACCCCCCCCCACTGACCTAACTGGGCAGAGGTTTTAAGGATGCCCTTAGTGGGCCTACTCTCCTGGGGTTCCCCACTAAATTGCACTGTACTTGGGTGCCCATACCCGGATGCCCGTCTGTCCATTCCTGGGAGGTACTGGCCTATGAGCCCCATATTTTTGGCTGGATAGTAGTCTGCCATCCCCGTGGCCCTGGGCTCATGTGCGCCACGGGACATGAGGGTGGCAGAGTCCAGGGACTGGGAAAGATGAAGGCCTCTGGTACTAGGGCTCCTGAGGTTATGCTCAGGTGTTTCCCTTTCCCAGCGAACCTCATCTCTATCAGCCCCTGCTCGCTGTTGCAATGCAAGAGCCTGTGCTTTCAGTTCCTCAACCAAAGCCTTACTGGACTCTATCAGTCTCTCTTGCATGGCTACCTGTTGCTGGAGCCTATCATTTTGCTGGCAGAGAGCCTAATTCTCTCTCTGTGCTTCCTGGTTTGTCCTGGAATACCGGGCCAGTCTTTGCTGTAGGAGGGTTACCTCCTGAGTCCCATCCCTACTGGCCTGTTCCTTTCTTGCCAGAGCATCTTCCACCCTCCTGGTGTGCTCTAACAAGTTCTGATGTTCTTTTTGGAGGTCACCCAGTCCCTGGAGGGCCAGGTGATTTTCTTATATTTTTCTTTTTAAGTGGCAGACTTCCTGCCCAAGGTGTCCCTTTCCTGACTAAGAGCCTCCTTCTGCCTTTGAAGGGCACCAGCTTTCTGGCGCTCTTCCTCAAATTCTGTATGGGTATCCAGGTCTTTCAGAATCAGTTTGTTGCTCTCTGCCTTCTCCCTATCTAGGTGGCTTTGCAGGGTGACTACCTGCGCATGCCCTATTGAAGTCCAGTTGTTTCTCCAGCTTTTTCTGGCTCTGCAGTCGGGAGTCCAAAACTTCTTGGTACTCCTTCTGCAAGGCCAGAAATCTGGTATCCTGGTCAGACTTTTCCTGTTGCAGGATACCCATATCCTCTTTTATTTTAATGATATACTGCCTACTATCATTTTGTGACTCCTGGCTCCTCTGCAGCCTCTGCTCGGAAGAGACCAGGTCAGATTGGGCCTTCTCTAATGCCATCTGTTGCCTATTCGCCAGATCTTGGCCTTCGGCACGTTTGTCCTGTATGGCTCCCATAAATAAATATAAATATGCCGCTATCCTGACAATCTTGTCGTGCTCATCTTTGGCTTTAGGGGCCATATATAGTTCACTCAGGGCCATATGTAATGGACCCTGATCTCTCCATATGTTTGACCCTGTCGCTGTGATCTGGGGTGCAATTGCCTGCAACCATACCGTCTGGTCCTGTTCTGTCCATTCGCCTCTCACAAATAGCTTATGTAAGAGGTGTTCTCTGGCTATTTTGATAAGTACTGAGGTCGTCGTTCTGGAAATTGATTTCCTTCCTGACTTACAGAAGTTTGTATTTTATTTTGCAAAACAGACCATTTCCTTAGAGCGTCCTTCTTTTGAGGGGTGCTTTTACAGTGTAACACAGAGTGGTGATCCAACAGGATGTATGTATCCTATCAGTTAGCACACTGTATTAAGCTGCACAAGTGGTAAACCTAATCCAGACGTCCCGGCTCGAGCATCCACTGTGTTAAGTGACTTCAATTCAGCTCTCCAACTAAGTCAATGCCTAGTCTGGGATGCCCAAGGGAAGCCCTTATTTATATATTTTTATGACAAGTTCATAGATCTGGATGATGAACCCTTATATAACGCCCCTCTCTTTGATTCCCTCTGACCTCACTGAGCCAAGAAGTATGTTTGTTTTGCAAATAAAAAGATTTATTGAAAAATTAAACAAGATATATATCACACTTTTATAAATAAATTAATATTTGATAGCACACTTATGAATATGACAGTGATCAACAATGGATAATATTACACTAGCACACTTTTTTTAATTACTTAGGAGTTGGTATAGAGAGGATAAGGTAGCTGAGAATGCTTTTATGGTTTCAAGGAAATGCAATGATGGAAAAGAATGCAGCACAGAAATAACTGAGATGGTTTCCACAAGAGACAATATGATCACTTTTTCTTTTGACAATTCACCCCCCCTATGCAATATAAGGAGATGGAAGGAGAGCACACCATTTTCAGGAATACAATCAAATGCAATACCAATTCAGTTCCCACCTAGCAAGCTTAGAGCAACATGGATGATTTTAAAACACAGGCAAAAATACTTTCAAATGTGATTTTCAAAGAAGTGAAAATATACTAAAAATGATTTTAATTCCCTATAGGAAATTCAGGGTAGGTGATAGCTACTTAGAATTAGTTCAGGTCAACACTAGCAAGGATACACAAGTGATTATCAGGTTGAAAATGAAATTCAGCAGTTGCAAGTAAGACAGCTCTTTTTGACAGGTGGAGAAATTGAGTCAAATTGCAATTGGTGGCACTTTTTCCGAGTGCGTCGATTGCGATTACGGAAAAACTATAAGGAGTTGGTGCTTGTTGGAAAGCCTAGATTCTTAGCTTTAAAATGAAAATTAAATCTCGCTCCTCGTACGTATGGTTCAAAAGATACTGACGATTTAGTGGAAGTAGATTCTCAGAAATAAAGTAAGATTCAAATGACAAATGACACTTTTACAGGTTTGAAATCACAGAATGGACACACAATTTCTATACAGTTCTGCTTTCTGGGTCTGGCACAGGGATCTAGGCCAGAATCAAACAGCTTGTCCGGCTGTTGTATAGTTTGGTTAGGTTTCTGGATTCTGAGGCCTCTGAAGGATTCAGCTTTTGGACTAAGCCTCTCTGCTACCAGTTCTGAAGTCTGGATTCTAAGTTCTGGTTCTGAAGTCTTCTGCCAAAGCGCTTCGCAAGAAATCAGTTTGAAGTGGAAAGTGAATGTCTCTACCTGGGTCTCAGTGGCTCTTTTTATGTCTTTTGAAAGTGGGTGGGAAGGCTGACTTTCTATGCCCAACCCTCTGAGGATCCTGATAGGCTATAAGATTCTCTGTCGCCTGACCGGGGAACTGAATTGTGAGTGATCTGGTGTCATTTTTATGGCATACAGAAAGAACACTCCCCTTGTCACTTTGCACACAAATCTATTTTTGACTTAAATGCATATTTATCTATGTACAATGTTTCTGATATTATATGTCCAGTTAACATATTTTCTGTAGCGCCAAACCATCCGATCCCTGTCTTTGTAAGATGTTGTGTTCACTTCTGACAGAATTCTACCCTTTTCATCCAGAACACAATCTCTAAACTTTTCCAGAATTTACACAAATGTGCGCAAGGAATATGGGCATCAGATGATGAAGTGTCAGATTTTTAACATACAGACATTTGGAGTAATACCCTATTTTCCGCTACTACCCCCCAGAACATACCACAGAGTCCTAACACCTCTTAAAATGTGCACAGAAAAATCACAGGAATAATTATATTATTGATATAATTTTGACAATTATGCACTATGAATTATTCATCTTTCTAAAATTATGCTCTGGCCCAGAGGGGTGTGGTTTCCTAAAGCACATGGGGACATTTCTGGTTTGTCCACTTCCTCCAAGCTCAGCTGGCTCACAGAGGCAGTGCCCCCCCATTTCCTTCCAAGAGGAAGCCATTTACGACCCCCTGATTTAGCAATGGCTTGGAGCAAAGGGAGTTCATTGTTCTGTTTTCCTGCAGTCCCAGGTGCCCCTGCCCTGATTCAATCAGAAGGGTGTGACCTCCTTTTGGTGGAGGCAGCAGAAGGCAGGCCAGGCCTGGGAATGCAGTTGCTGGGCAAGTTTCAACTCCTGTTGGGGGTAGTTGCCGGGCAGAATTCAGTCCCTTTAAGCCAGGCTTCAGCAAAAGGTCACATTTGTTCCCATTTTTCTTCATTCAAATCAAACTTACACATTTGACACATGCAGCTAGAACGCTGATTCTAAGTTCAAAACTATGACATTTAAACATGTGCAACCTATGTGACACTCAAAAGTAGGTCACTCATTTATTTTAAACATTTCGATTTTAGTGGCTTTAAATCCCATTTCACTTAAGCTGCCGACATTCACAGCTCAGCCAGTTTTGTTATGAACATTATTTTAGGTTCTTCATCTTTCCAGATTTTGTATGCACACAAGACTTCATTCTACCAGACATCTGCTGGTGTTCAGTAAGATTTTGGAATATCTTGCAATGTTTGAAATAGGCATTTTGAGCTTGCATTCAGAGAAACAAAGGTGATTTCAAAGCGCTTTTTGAGCTAACAGGCACTGCTGTTTTTCCTTTGGCACCACGTTTCACTCATGGCGCTTCTGGCCCATCACGCTCGCACTGGTGGGTGGCGGGTCAGGCGACCATTTTGGTGTGTGCAAAAACTGTGCGGTTTTCCTGGATTCTGGTGCAAATGTGGGCTTTTCGGCCATCTTGGATTTTCTAAGCCCACAGCACCAAATGTTGTTGCATAATAATTCAAACGTGGGTCAAGACACCTGACAAGTTTTAGGATAGGCATAAGAAAGGAGGAAGTTGTAGGAAGTTGGTGAAAGTGTAGGGAGAGGTGAGTCGGAGGAATAGCAGGAGTGAATGCATTATAGTTGATTACCCCGGTTTGGGGAGACCACACAGTAATTAGCAAGCAAGGGGTGCTCACAGGTGCAGCAGGTAGGAATCTGCAAACTAGTGAAAACCCATATCTTTCACTAAACCTCACACTTTTTCACCAGGCCCCGCTCTGTAACTGTACGCTTCATCTCGTCTTCTGCTGAATTGTGTTTGTATTTTGTATCCATGTTTCTGCACCCCGAGGCTTTAGAGCTACCAGCGCAATACAAATAAATAAATAAATAAAATCCAAAAGCAAAGGCTAATACGAAAAGAGGCAAAGAGGCTGGTCAATGGCTGGTTTTTGCCCTTTACTGTTCGACCCATAACTGTATGCTCCAGGGAGTTTAGATAAGATATCACACTCCCTTGCCACCTGATCACCTATTCAAACAGTGGTGGGTCTCCCCAATGTTGTCCCAGGTTTTGCTTAGATTAAGCATGTTCTTATTGTTTTGGGTATCCCAGAGGAGTTTCGTGTGGCCTTTAGCTCGAGATTTTCCTGAATAAAGATGGCTGCAGGAAGTGATGTCACAGACAGGAGGTGATGTCACAGACAGGAAGTAATGGAACAAACGGAAGTGATGGCACTGACAGGAAGTGATGGTACAACCAAGAGCTGAAGTCATAAACAGGAAATTAAGTCACACGTTCTAGTCACCTGATCACCTATACAATCAGTGGTTGGTCTCAGAAAGATAAATTGCACTCAGTTCCCACAATTAAATTCCATCTGCCAACTTTGTTCTCAGAAGAGGGACTCCTTCTCAATTTTTGTAAAACTTGGAGTTTCACGCTAAATAACCAAGGGTAATCCAGACGTGGACCCCTTGCTCACTGTGCCTTAGAGAGGCTCAGCTTCACTTCACTGAGGAGGCCCAAGAAGGCGGAAACACATGTCTGGGGTTGCTGATGGTACTCTTGGTCAGAGGTGAATTGCAGAGCATTTCTGTTCTGGACTTCCCTTTAGGGTGGGACAAAGACTGATACGTAAATGTATATTTCCTCTCTATGAAGGGTGCAGTGAGCTAAAATGTGGTTTTAGACCCTTCTGAGTAGAAGAAATTACATATAAATTGGTATTTTCCCCATGTTTGTTCTCAGTAGCAGGGCTCCCACACTCTGTTACATTTTGTAAAACTTGGGGTTTTACCTTAAGTAACTATCAGTAATCCAGACATGGACCCCTTGCTCACTGTGCCTTAGAGGTGCTCATCTTCACCTCACTGAGGAGGTCCAACAAGCCCGAAACACATGTCTGAGGTTGCTTATAGTACTTTTGTTCAGAGAATTGCCTAGCATTTCGGTGTTGGACTGCCCTTGTGGGTGGGACAAAGACTGATATGCACATGCATATTTCTTCTCTCTGAAGGGTGCAGTGAGCTAAAACGTGGCTGAAGACTCTCTGAGTGGAAGAAATTCCATAGAACAGGGTATTTGACCCATGTCTGTTCTCATTAGAGGGGCTCACACACTCCTTTACATTTTGTAAAACTTGGGGTTTCACCCTAAGTAACTATCAGTAATCCAGACATGGACCCCTTGCTCACAGTGCATTAGAGAGGCTCAGCTTCATCTCAATAGGAGGCCCAACAAGGCTGACACATGTGTCTGGGGTTGCTGATGGGACTCTTGTTCACAGAATTGCTTAGCATGTCGGTGCTGGACTGCCCTTGTGGGGGGACAAAGGCTGATACCCAAATGGATATTTCTCCAATGTGAAGGGTGCAGTGAGCTAGAATGTGATTGTAGACCCTCCGAGTGGATGAAATTTCATAGAACAAGGTATTTGACCCATGTTTGTTCTCAGTAGAATGGCCCCCACACTCCTTTTGAATTTTAAAATACCTCCTGATTGCTTTTGGTACTTCCCTGTGGAATGTTGTGCAGGAGCACATGTGCCTACATTCCTTTTGTCCAGTATCAGTACACCCTTGCATCTCCTGGACTGGGCTTGTTTGCTGATAGCCAAAATGAACCACCAACATGAACATCTCATCCTCATCCTTCAAAACATCACCCTTGCATCTCCTGGACTGGGCTTGTTTGCTGATAGCCACAATGAACCACCAACATGAACATCTCATCCTCATCCTTCAAAACATCAAAGTCAGTCTCCACATATTTTTGACAGACAGCATCAACAGCCCAAATCCCGGGTGGAATAAATATCTTAAAATCAGAAACCATTTGAACATGAACTTGACATAATTTGTAATGCATTCATATTTATTGGATTTTGAGAAATTGCATGAATTCAGTAATGAATGCTTTCACTTTCTTTCAATACATCAACAAAGTAAATGTCCATCTATGCAGTAATAAATATTCAAGCTGTCTCTGCAAATGTATTCCAAATTTATTTGTCACTATCTTCTACAAAGTTCACGTCTGTGGCAAACGAAGCTCATACAGCCACCCGTATCATGTAATCTCTCCATTATTTGTATAACGCCTTTGATTCAATTTCAATGGACCCAATATTGTTTTCTGCCCATAACCAGTTCTTGGAGAGCCCTTCTCTTCTTCTGGTTGGACATGGTCTGTGCAGTTGGCAGAGCCACATTATTGCCTTTGGTTCTCCTTTGTCAATGGTCATTATTAATGTCCGGTCAATAGTTCAGGTGTCCTCTTAAGGTTGGTTGGATCTTTTGCTCTTTTTGGGTACCAGTAAGCTTGGTGAAGGACAGAGTGGGAAGACCACCTTGGGGTTGAGTCTCTCCGGCCTATTGACAAGCCCTCCAGGAGATCTAGACAGGTATCTCCCTTCAATGTATTATCTAGGTCTCTCGGCCATTGTGATTTAAGATGCAGCAGCAGGGGACCTACCTTATCTGTCAACAGATGATATGCCATTGAGATCACCTTATTCTCTTCAGAGAAGATGTTCAGCTATGTATCAAAGGGTGAAATATCTGGGCCTTCCTGAAATAGTTTTGAATGTAAGGTTGTCGGCCAATCTCACAGTTGTAGGTATCTCCAGAAATCATGAGAATACACCTTTTGACATGTTTCCAATCATTCTATGGAGATGCCTTCAAAACCTTGAGAGAAGATTGAAGTCTTGGTTACAGTTCCTATTTTTATTCCCTTTTTCCTGTGGATCACTTGCCAAATATTGGCTGAGAGTGCCAGTACTTTGTTAGAGTGTCTTAAGGGGAGTCCTTGGTTGACACATTCTTATGTGTTGTAAAGTTGCAGTAAGTGGTCTTCTAATTAGGCCCAGGATGGGTGTTCCCTGTCCCATAAGGGCCCTTGCTAGCTGAGCCAGTTTAGTGGCCTATATGTAGGCTTTAACTATGGGTAAATTCCCGCCCCCCCTTGCTTTGCTTTTGCACAGTTTCTCCAGTTATAACCTGTTTTTTTCCCACTGTAGAAAGCCACTAAGTATTGAAAGTAGAGCATTGGAATCCTACAAGAGAGCATGCAGAATAAGTATAAAACCCTCAGGAGGGCAACCATTGTGTAGAGGAATAGGCAGCTCACTACACTTCTTGATATCCATTTTAATTCCTACCCACACCTCTTCCAGATTTAATTTAACCAAACCAAACCATGGTAGAGGTGGTTCTGGCTAGCATGATTCAGTGGTATGTCACAGGTATGTTATCTTCTCTCATACCCTTAGGTTTAATATGGGGGTCCAATTTAGCCTCTTTTCCTTCCTTTGAATTTTCTCCAATTTATTTTATACCCTGAAAGCGTGTCATATTCTGAGGTAATGTTTAGTATTTTGGGTATATCACTCTCAGGGTTAACCAAGGTCAGTAGTATATTTTCTGTGTATAAAAGAATTTTGGACGTTAACCCTCCCGATCTTAGGCCCTAGATTTCATTATTTTCCCAACTCCTTCATGCCAAGTGTGGGAGATTTATCATGAAGGTGAGGGTCAGCAGGGTGCATCTCTGTATCATGCCTCTTTCTAAGATTATGGTGGGTGATGTTGCCTCCACAGACACAATAGACACTGTAAAAATTTCTGATCCAATCGACAAACTTCACTTGAAATTCAAATTCCCTTAGGACGCAAAATAAGTAAGGTCACTTCCGCCTGATGAAGTCCTTCTCTGCATCAGTTGAGATCATGGTAGGTTTGCCCTCTAAATCACGGACAGAGGATATTATGTGGGACAGTTTACGCATGTGGTCTGTGGAGGACCTCTTGGAAATAAAGCCTTGTTTGTCTGCTTGAAAGAAGGTTCAGATATGTTTCTGTACTCCACCAGCACTTTTGTTAGCATTGTTAGACCTGTATGTAATAAAGATAAAAGGCCTTATTTGTAGGAAATGCGCATGGACCGTGTAAAGTCCTCTGCGTGTAACACCACTTTGAGCGTACATGCACGCAAAAGCAAGTCATGTGCGATTTATGTATTAATGGAATTTTAACCACAAAGTAGCAGCCGGAACGCCCCACACAAACCAGATCTAGCCACATATACCAACCTATGCTCCCTCCTCATCCACGAAGTCAAGCACCCCAGCAATACCGCATGCCATCTCCCCGCAACCAAGGCAGCACCCTGGCAACACTGCCTAGTGCCCCCCGCAACCCATACCTTCATCCCAACAATATGCATTGCATGACGTGTCACGTCGGCCCCCAGTAAATCGGCGTGCGAACCCCGTAAACTATGGCTGCACCCAGCTAACATACATACACGCACCCTTAACTGCAATTTGCCCCCCAACTGCATGCAGGCACCCCTATTTTCCCGATCAGAGCTTACCGTTGCACACTTTTTCCTATGCAATTTGGAATACGCATGGTTTTGCACAGCGCTGGGCATGCAATTTCCATTGCAAACGCTGCCCCTCGACACGCCCATGTAATGCCTTGGTCTTCCTCATCCTGCGTGGGAAATGGGGAACTACAAGTTGCGCCCCCTGTTTATTTCATGCGAAGGTCGCTCCCACACTTTGTATGGAGTCTTGCGCACAGCACTCGACTTCACTCAGAGACGTGACAAGCCCGCGCAAAACAATGGAAAGGCCTGCAAAGTCGGTTCCATAAATCTCCAAAAGGAGTTTTGCACACTGATTATTGTCACTATTCAGCACGCAAATAAATCTGTAAATCAGGCCCATAGTCTGGTAACTCCGACGTTTTTTAGAGTCCTTCCCCAGTTTTTGGAGTACAATCACTGTGGTTTGTTTCATGGTGGTTGGCATTTTCCTTTGCTCTAACAATATGTTTAACAGTCTGGTTAGATGGGTGGGCATTGCCGTCTTATCCAATAGGTTGCAGAATTCTGGACCGAAGCCACCAGGCCCTTAATTCTGAGCTGCACTTCGTCTTTGTTGATCGGTCTTTTCATATCCTCTGCAGCCATGTTCGGCAGTTTAGGAACAGAAGTTCATCTAGAAGACCACAGAGGTCCTTCTCCAGGGGTTCCTACTCTGATTTGTAAAGGCGTTCATAGAATGATTTTAATGCATTCTTTATACATTTTGGGTGTGACGTTAGGCATCCTGATTCCTCCTGGATTTCCAGTATTAGGTAAGACATTTGATTCTGTTTTATTAGGTTTGCTGACAGTTTGTCTGGTTTATTGCCTTGCTCATGACTGATTCTGCCAATTTCTTAATGTCTGAACAGTGCTTTAGCTGTATGCAGACTGTTCAGTTTTGCCCTTGTTCTGTTTAATGCTGTTAGAGTGGCAGTTTTCAGTTTAGTTTGGTAATTTGCCTATAGTGTCTTAATGGGTTTCTCTAATAAGCAGCATCTTGCCCTGTCCGCTCTTTTTTTGCGGAACCCTCTTTCTACTAGGAATCCTCTTAGGACTGCTTTACCTGCGTCCCATATTGTCTGAGGGGAAACTTCTCAAGTCTCTTTAAGGTTTACGTATTTTAAGAATTAGTCTTTCAGGGCTTCCCTATCTGTGTGCTTAGTAAATAGGTAGGGGTTGAATCACCATGTGATTGCTCGTCTTTCAAACACTTTCAAGTCCATCCTAAAAAAACTGGGACATGATCCAATATTGCCCCTACCAGAATCTCTGCCTTTCTTAATATTCATTTTTGAAATAAAAATAACATCAAGACTGGAAAATGAGTGGAATGTATCGTCTCTTGTGTTTGGGTTGGTGTGCCCCCATATGCCTAGTAGATCTTCAGCTTCTCCCAGATGTTTGAAGGCCTTTCTTGATGGTGATATCAATGCTCTCTCTGCCTGACCTGTCAAGAGCCGGATTCATGAACTCATTCCAGTCTCCCCACACTATCAGCCTAGTTTGGAGAGGCTGATAGGAGGTCAGATATCTTCTTGAAAAAGAAGGGTCTTCATTGTTGGGGATGCAATTGGACATTAGGCTTATGTGCCCACCTTTAAGTGCTCCAGCACCCAGCATCCATTGTACTTTCGTATTTTGACGTCACCTGAGCTGGCAAGAGGTACTTAACTTCATCAGGATTAATACGCTGCTTTTCTTTTTGCATTCATGGGTGTGGAAACGCTGGTACTTTCATCTTTTCATAAATTTTTCTGATTGCCGATTGTCCAAATGAGTTTCTTGTAAGAGGACAATCTTTAGTTCTTTATTCCAGTGGTAGGTAAGTATTTGTGTCCTTTAAACAGGGTTATTTACCCTGTTAACATTCCAAGACGTAATATTCGGACTGAAGCCCATAAAAGTTGAGGTCTATGTTTGTAGCGTCCGGATTAAAAGCAATTTCTTACATAGCTTATGAGGAGGCCTCAGTGCTTATGCTTTGTAAACATCTCTGGTGTCCTCTTCATAGTGCTCTCCCGTTTCTCCTGAATGTGATCTGTTCCTCGTCATGTTCATCAGGAAGATGATGAGAATTGTTAAGGGTGTTCTCAATCTGTGGACCCAGCCCTTTGCAGGTGAATTGTACAAAGACTGGGGTGAATCCTTTTGCGTATTGGATTTTCGTTTTGTCCGTTCGGTATCCAGTAATGTTACAGTATAGGTTTTACCAAACATTGTAATACCGAATAGAATAGATAGTACTGAAAAAAGTGTTGATATTAAAAAATAGATAAGGGTTTGGGTAAAGAGGGTAAAACAGGTAGAGAGGTGGTTGGGATTGGGATACAACCAGGGACAAAACAGGGGCTTGGTGGGGGACCTCCCCAAAAAAAGAAAATACTCACCATTTTATTTTGTAAAATCTACTCGGATGACCAGTGTTTGGTATAACAGTTTTTGGTAAAATCACATGGAACCTGTCAGTTCTGCCTTCAATTCTTGAAATCTCTTTCTCTGCTCCATTAGCAATGGTAACAGGCAATTTGGTAGCCAGCCCAGGTGTGTTGCAGTTTCTCTCTGGCAAGTTGAATTTTGAGAAGCGCAAGCATACGACTATGATATTTTTAGGAGGTCTTCCTGGATCATGTTTAGGGTGTAGTGATCTGTGTACTCTTACTACTTCAGGGGCCTTGTCAATGGTAATGCAGAGGGATTCTGTTGGCAATTGTATTATGGAGGATTTAATGTTTTGATCCTGCCTTTTATGCTATTACTTTTCTTTATGGCCTCCATATGTAAATATAAAAGCTTCTCTTTATGCTGTTTATTTTTTGAAACTGGGACCATCTTTTTGGGACTGAAAATCATCCTCTAGTTGTGAGAGCCTTGATTCAGCTTCCTGCAATCTTATAGGAAAGCTTTCCGGGGTCTGTGGGGTCTTTTCCCTCAGGTAGGTACTCGAGAGACCTGTCCATTACCTAAGTGTTTTGCCTTGTTCTGGCTTCCTTCAGGCCATTTCTGAGTCATTATGTCAGGCTGTAGGTTGTTAGCCTAGGCTCAAGCTTTTTCTTCTCTCTGTTGAATGGGGGTCTTGGTCTTTACGTGTTGCTAGCCAGTGGCCAGGCTTTCCTTCACTGCCTTTAGTCCCTTGGTGGGGTAGGAGGGGTGTGGGTGTGTGCGCGCGCGCGAGTCCAACAGAGTTGCCCCTTCATGCAGTGCAACCTGCCCCCTCAGCGATGGACGTGGGCTGTCATGTCTTTTCCCTTGATAGCCGTTCTGAGACATTCCCCTGAAGTGTATTGATGTATTGGCTTAAAAACCCCTCCGTTTTGCTGTCCTTATATGCCTCGACAGGTGAGTCCAAATGCAGGCAGGCTGGACTTCAACCCCTATTATTTCCTCTGCCTGCACCTATTGAGACTTTTACTCCTTGCCACCAGCCGGAATTGATCTAGCAATGCTCTGTGGGTGCACAAGCTGATTTTTGCAGGGTGCCCCACATTTTGTTATTCATGTTAGGGGAGCCTAGGGGTGAATGGCAAATTGTGAGAGCTTATCTGTTGATGCTGTGTACCTGGACGTTTGTGCTGGCTGACACCTTTGTTCTCCCTCAGGAGAATTCTGCTGCAGTGTTCACTCTGTGCCTTCTTGCATGGGTCACTCATCTCCAGATATGCTGGACTCTCCAGGTTTTCCAGTGCATACCTGGCACAGTGTCTTGTGGCCTTTTTTACAAAGAATGTTCTGTGCTGCGCAATCATTGTACTTTTGGCCCCTCGGTCGGGCATGGTGGCCCACCTGCAAACCACAGAGACACCCGGAGCCCCTACAATTCTCACCCTAGAGGTCTGAGCTGTTTCCACAGGGGGCAGAAGATGCAATCTATTCTTTACTGCTCTCGGTTGCTGGAGCTCACAGTTCTGGCATCCATCTTCAGCACAGCTCTCGAAAGATTCCAATTAAGAGATATTTTTGTTTCTGATTAATACATCTAATTTCACAGTCATGATGACTGGAGATGTTAGGGTGATAGTTGTCAGTGCTGAGTCATTTATCTCTTTTAAAAATTGAATGTAAAGACCACCCCCAGAGAGAAAAAAAGAATCACAACAATGAGAGCAACAAAAAACCTAAAGTAAATAAAGTAAGATATAAGTGAAGTAAAAAACACACACAGCAAACCAAAAAATTCTACCTGAAATGAAAACGCGCATTACACAAATGCCAAAAACCAATGCCCTAAAATCTTACTGAAATAAAATGTAAAGGAAGTGATACCTACACAGAAAGGTAAACTACAACTGTTTTCCCTACTGCTCTATTCATCACCTGATGGAAAAAGAACTGCCTTAATAAACCCTTCGATGAATCGGGAAGTTATTATACAAAAATGTACAAGCAGTCACATGTTCTGATAACATGTTTTCTTTTTCTCCCACAATCACGCACAGACTAGCTAGAAACATATTTGTGTTATATGTTTACTGCAACTTACTACTCCACTTGCATTGGAAGTAGAAACCATTTGTTTCTATCTTCTCGTTTCCAGTGTGAAGATATTTACATTCTGTTTAATGCCTTAAAAACAATCAGCACACTTACTTGATTTTAGCAATGCAGCAAGGGTGTCCAAAGAAACCCTGTCAATGGGAGCCATGAAAAGCATTCATGTTTAAAACAAAATGGGTACGACCCAATTTAATCCACACAAGAGAC
This sequence comes from Ambystoma mexicanum, assembly GCF_040938575.1. Lineage (NCBI taxonomy): Eukaryota > Metazoa > Chordata > Amphibia > Caudata > Ambystomatidae > Ambystoma > Ambystoma mexicanum. Next base: position 1,176,806,656 of record NC_090935.1, on the reverse strand, counting down.
TTGTGGGATGACAGCCCGCTAACCTCCCCGGGCCCACGGCCATTGTGATAGGAACCATGTTCGACGAACAAACAAATCCAAAATGTTTGAGTGTTCAAGGGTCCTCGAGCCATCCACAATGTGTGTGCTGTGTACTTCCTTCCAGCCATTCTGAGTCTGACTGATCAGTGGTACTCCAAGAAACAATCAAATCACTCCTTGCTGGTTGCCTTAACTTTCCAAACGAGTTAAAAACATTCGGGGATTGATTCTCAAAGCAATGTCATTGCGCCATGGAAGGATGCATGAAAGGAAATGTGCCCCGTCAGCCCTCATTTGCAGTGCAGTGACATTGCTCGAAAAATGGGTACAAAATGTGCAAAGAAGGGGCAACACATATAAAGTAGTCAAATCAAATTTGCAAGCAAGCAGTAGTTACACATATTCTGTGTAAGTTCATAAAACACCCACCTGACTGTGCAAGTCCCAAAAAAGGGAGCAAGGGATTTACTCTGAAAAATGTATGCCAGCCCTTGTTCCAATGGAGCAAGTGGGCAAGAAATATGAGCAAGTGGTTTGCTTCGAAAATGGACTATCAGCACTTTCTTACTATTAGTAGTCAAAAGAGAGTACACGCGTCCGGCCTAATTCATGCAGGAAGAGAGCACATTTTTGGTGTAATTCTGTGGTACTGTTTCCCCCCCTCAGTTAGTACCTGATGTACTGCAATGGTGGGTTGAGCACATGCCATAACATCACCAGTGAAGCTGGCATCAGCCTTTCATTTCTATACTAAATCCAGAGCCCTGCAGTCAAGGGCATTAATCCAAGGCATCAATATGATTGCGTCATCTGCCCCAGGCTACACATCTCCATGCCCCTTGACACATCTATAAGGTCTGAAATGGCCTGGGCTTTCTCAGGCATAGATTGGTTCAGGGGCTTGTCCAGGGCCATCGATTGCACCCATGTGGCTTTCAGACCACCTATTGTCACAGAACACTTGGGAGCTTATTTGATATGAGCCTGTACTTTGCCAGACACGTTACGCGTAGAAGAATAGCGTGCAACCAGATGAGTCTTTGACAGCACTTATGAAAACCCTGACAACACCTGGTTCTTTGAACGTTCAGAGGCGGTCATTCACCTCCAGGAGCTCAGGAGGTTTCAGAGGCTTCTTCGAATGGCCCAACAGATTAGACAGGTCCCTCAATTTGCCTTGTGAAAAGTATGCATGCACGTCCCAAAGGGAATCTTTTTCAGGCCCTCCCCCACTCTGGAGTCAAAGCAGTCCAAGCGACATAAGGGTGCATGTCCAGAGCACTCGAGTAGGAGGCAGAGTGCAGCCTCATTTAGTTCAATGGAGGTCGATAACCCAAGACAATTGGGCCCTTTCAGTGCTCCACAAATATTGCAGGCAGCATTTACAATGGATCCCTATGGATTCCGTCTGATTTTTGCTGGCGAATAAAGGTGGCACAATCCATAGGAATCCCCAACATTTGCAGTGGCATGAAAATGCATGCCACTTCAAATGCCGGAGCATTTGTGTGGTGGAGAGGAAGGGGGTGGCGGAAATGCAAGTGGCGTTCCACGCCTACTCTCTGCCATACAAAGGAATGTTAAGTGAGCTGTGACGTTAATGCATTGCATAAAAGCCTTACGCAAGGCTTTTACACCATGCATTTACATTATGGCTCACATAAAATTAGCTCCTTGCGGTTTTCATGAGGTTGTTTTGAATACAACACAGAGATTGAAAGCAATCCTCTCAGGTATAGGAAGCCAGTGGGGGTGCCAGAGAGCTGAGGTGATGAGTGACTGCTTTGGTATGTATAGAATGTGTAATGCTGTATCATTCTTAATGGATTTCAGGGGTCTTAGAGTGTTGTTGGGGAGTGCAGTGAGGATATAATTTCTGTTGTCCAGTATGAGAGAACATGTGCGTCTACTGCAGTACAGAAGATGTCAGGGGGAAGGCTGCCTCTTATCATGCATATGTGATGCAGATGAAGGTTGCATCATTTTTTGATGGAAGCTACGTGGTGTATGAAGGTCGGGTTGATGGGGAAGCCTAGAGGCTTGATTAGTGCGGAGATGCATATGTGTGGTGTGTCATGGTGAATTCTTTGATCCAGGGGGATGAGAATGGGTTTCCGCCTTCATCACGGGTGGATGAGGAGGTATTTTGGATGGTTTGAGTTTAAGGAAGTGGGTGGCCATCCAGTTGGTGATGATGAGAGACAGAGTTTTAGAGTGTGGAGTTCGGAGTGGGAGGCCGTTTCTAAGTATGCTAGTGTATCATCTATGCAACACTGCCAGTGGATGTTATGATTGCTAATAGTCAGTCAGAATGATTCAACATGTAGGTTTAATAGGAGGAGATATAGGGAGGATCCTTGTGGTGGTCTTTTTCTGTGACTCAGATGAGATTTGATAGATGGGGCATGAGAGTTTCCTGCTGTGGGATAGGATGTGCTGTAGGATGGTATGGTACATGGTGTTGAAAGCCACAGAGAAGTACAGAAGAACTATAAGGTCTGTGTATATTTGGTCAGTGATGTTGTGGAGGTCATTCAGGATGTGAAGTGCCACAGTCCCGGTGCTCTGGCCGGGGCAGACACCTGAATGGAAGAGGTTGAGAAGACTGTTTGTGGTGAGGTGCTTTTGGAGTTGGTTTGTGACAATTATGTTAAGGGATAGAAAGATTGCGATGGGATGGGAGCACGGGGTCGAAGGATGATCTCTTGATGTGGGATTTGTCACATTTTGAGTGTGGAGGGGATGGTGCCGTGTGAGAGACATGAGTTGATGATGTTGACTCAGTGTGAAGCCAGCATGACACTGGAGGTCGATGCATCCTGAGCATCATCCCACAAGTTTTCTCATTTTGTTTTGGCCCTGAGTTTGATGAGTGTGTCTAGAGTGATGGGGTGAATTGTGTCCCAGTTGTTGGTGGGTTCTGGAATTGGGGCTGGAAGGGGGCCTTTGGAGAGCAGGACCTTCATGATTTTGTGCATTTTGTAGTTGAAGTAGTTCAAGAGGGAGTTGTGGTGAATGGGAGTATGTTAGGGTTGGATGGTGGTTTGGAGAGTCACTTTCTGATGTTAAAGATGTTGTGTCAGTGCAGCGGATTCTACCTACAATGGAAATGTTGGGCAGATTTGACACTGCATATGGCTCTTCTGTATTTGGAGTGGCTATCTTTGAGTGGAGTCCTGGTGGAGGAGGATGGATTATTTTGCCACGCTCTTCCTAGGCATCTCATTTACTGTTTCCTGTTGAGGGTGGAAATGTTGAAGCACGACTTGTGGTGGTGTTTGAATGATTTCTGTGTTTTGAGTGTGTTGTCCTGTGCAATCCCATATATACCTAACAGAGGTTTAGCCAACATTGGACACATGTAAAACCAACCACTTGTGAGATTTATGGCAAATTTGCAAAAGCAGTCTTTTGAGACCAGAGGCCCCTTCCTCACATAGGTTTCGAATGAATCCATCCAGTGGCAAGGGATGTATGTGAGAGCAAATGTTTACCCATGAGAAAACCTACATTTTGGGACGCCATCATAGCTTGCCTCCACTTGATGGCACTTCACCTGATGGAAATTCTAATAAAAATGTACTGGCCTCTTTGTTTTCTTTGGAAACCTTTGTGAAGATGTGCAGAAAGGCAACACGGTTACAAGCATTATTCTTGTCAATGTGTTGGTAATGTTCTCCAATTTGTACGTTTGTGGATTTTGAATGGAGACTTCTCTTTATTTCATATGCAATCGTTGGTCATTCATTTGGTAATGCATAATATGATGGTATTACAAAGGTGACTGCTGCTGTGAGATTCTTCATGTTTTAAGTGTTTGTGCTGTAGGCTTTGTTTTTATATTGATTACAGTGTATGTTGTGGTTTGTTTGTACAGCTGTTTTGCTGTGCTATATATATGTTCTATAGATCTAGCGTGTTGAAGGGGGCCATATTTCACATAAGTGCGTACATTGGCTATCCCCCGTTGTGCAATTTGCACTTTGGGGAAAGTGACCCTGTATGTTCCTTCCTTACTTTATCACTTTCGAAAGTGCGTCATGGTTCTAACAAGTTTGTCTTGTTCAAGTATGTTACTATCACCTTTTGATTATTTTACTTAAGTGACTATCAGGGATATTTCACCAAAATGCCAGGGGTAGCGGAAGTGACATCACATGACTCTTGAGCTCTGATGACATCACAAAAAGTGATGTCATTTGACCCACCCCAAAGTGACATCAGGGGAAACGATGGAACACAACCTTTCACCCCTTGACAAAACAGGAAGTCATCACATAGCATTGTTCATAAGTACACTACGAAACATATGGTTCCAAAATCACTATAATGTGATATACATTTCATAAAAGAATGGATCACCATATGCATCGATAATATCAGTGTACATAGGCTCATATTACCAAATTACTGTGAATTCAAGCAGACGTCCAAGGCCAAATGATAATGATGTGTTATTGTATAGCACTTACACTTAAGCGCTTTATATAGAACACATATGCATGCAATATCACCCAACCTGTGTTGGTACTCATTTATCGACCTCAGAAGGATGAAAGGCTGAGTTGAGGTGTTTAAGAACAGACTAAATCAGTGACTCACCCCCTGAAGTGTGCCTGAAATAAACCTTTAATGAGTCTAGCAATTACTGTATAGAATTCCAGAAAGACACATTATTTGTTATTCCTATCTATTCTTTCTTATTTTGGTGACTGCTGAAAGTGTTACACTTGTGGAACCCCCCTGTTTAAGAGGCCTGAATAAGAAAGCCAGCCAATCCAGAAACAAAGAGCCACATGGTGCTGGCTACAGCCCAGGAGATTACATTTTAAAAAAGAAAAATAAGTTTACACAGGGTTAGCCAGGAAGACCTCAGGGGTCGCAGCTGGCGACCCCCAAATGACATCCCTGATGACTATGCCTTTTTTTTACGTCTTTGGTTGTGCTTTCTGACTTGTTTCCCACTTATTTTCTTTATTGATCTTCTCAAATGATATGCTGCTTCATTTGACTTGTCTTATACTTGTACATATGAGCATTTCCCCAAATATAATGGGTCTCACTTGTTTGGGTGATGTTGTTATAACAGTGGCACTACTTTGTTCAAGTCTGCAAGTTCTTTGGCTATTTCAAAGCTTTTTGTTGGAACACCATCAACTATGACTAGCAATATGCTTTCGATGACCCGACTAATTTGTTTTTCGATGGTTTATATATGTGTTCTGGGACTGATGTAATGACAGGTCTCTGAAGTATGTGTGTGTATTTAGCAGCTGTCTCTCTAGCTGCTTAAGATGAGAAATGAGCAAGCAGAAAAGCGCATGCTGCAATCGATCCACATTAAGATCTATTTCGAGTGTACAATGAATTTATACAATGTTAAAATGTACTCCGAACTGTAGCACAAAACAGCAACAAACAAAAAGCAATCACAGCAGAGCCTAAATTTCGAATGAAGCGTTATAAATAACAGCCAGCTGAAAGAGCCTTGAGTATAAGCAATTTACAACAACCCCACCCCCCCCACCCGCCTTTATACGATTGTACATATATTCTGTACGTTATACATTATTGTTATTATATTTGAAAATGAAATGAAATATGTTTGAAAAATAAGCCTTGAAAAACTGTAGAAACTGTAGAAACAACTCCAGGATAGACTCACTCCTCTTTACCAAAGCAAGTTCAGGTCAGTGTAAGCAGCACCTGTAAAAATATCTTCACAGAGAGAATTCAACTCACAACAAGTCTGTTTTCCTTGGAGTCTGCTGCTCGTGAGCTGCTGTTTGCTTCTCCGTGTTCTGCGCCACAAGCAGTGTAGCCCTGAACGAAGTTGCTCACTTGGTCCTGTCACAGAGTTTACAATCAAGCGGGATTCTGCAAAGCTAGGACATCGAGCATATCATTACTCTGGCACGATTGTTTCCCTCAGAATTAATGAATACAGTGATAGCATGTGTTTTTAATTGAAACTCGTGTTTGTCCAAAGCACTTGCAGTGTGTGTCATTATTCTAACTCTGCCAGCAGAGAAACCATTTCGCAATCGACTAATGGCTCAAAGGTACATGGCCTTGTTTGCACTATGCAACAACTAAGTGAACAATCCCTGTAATGTATGAATTCATGCATGTGATTGCTTATCACTTAATCTCTCTTTTCATTGTAGAAAATAAACAACTTTGTGATATGCACGCTGTGCATTAACAAAAGACGGAGCTTCGAGTCGGGATGTTAAACTCCCAACATGTACTGGCTGTCCCTTCCCTCGTAACATCACATCCCGCCATTCAGTGAATGGACTCGGTGGGTGTGGCTGTGTTAAAACTCTCTACCTGTATGTCCACTGCCAGTTCTGCTCTTGCAAGCGTTTGGATTTCATCAAGAGTTTGGGCCTTTTGGAGTAGCTTGCACCTGAAGGTCTGTGATTCACAAACTGCAATGATTTGGGAGCACAGGGCTTCAGTGTTCGAGTAGTTAGCAAGATCGCAGTGTTTCATCTTGAGGCATAGGCGCATGACGTACGCGTCCATTATTAGCACTTCAACTGCTTCGTGCTGTGAAATAGGTGCCATTCATAATCCATGTTAGTATGTGGTGTGAAATAAGCCATAGCGCTCCTTTTTAGGTCCAGAATAAAATTGATGGATGTTACTGGCATTTCGTCTATGATATTTCTTGTTGCCAGTCCTATTGCCAACTTGAGCAAACATTTTTGTCTTTCTTCATCCACAGGCCCTGTGGCCCCATGTATGGGTCAAAGTCCCTGATCCATTTGGCCCATCTCGGCCCCATATTGCTCGTGTCAGACACATCAAATGCTCCTGGTAGTTGGACATTCAGCGAATCCGGAAGTTTGTAAGGTGCTGCGACCTTGTCGGAATAGAAATAATATTATGCCTCCTATTGTAATAATTGTATGTGTATTGGCCTACGCCAAGTTGTCTAAACATCATGCGCGAACAAACTCCGCGACAAGGTCTTGGCCTTAGAGAAATTAATGTAAGCCGCCATCTTGGATTAAACCGCCATTTTAAGTTCTCTTGTTATGTAGAAATCACCCTGAACATCAAAATGGAGGCCAAATGACATTCTGAATAAGATTCTGGCCGTTGTGACCTCCGTACAGTTGAATAATTAATATGCCTGCAGGCCACATGTCGGGGTCGCGAACAGAGACCTTGTCCTACTGTTGACCTATATGTAAATGTACTACTTATATCAGCGAAACTAATCGAAATGCATATATTAAAGGGTTGACCTGGCAAAGAACCCTTAGACCAGAATTTCGCAGAATGGTTAACCCGCAAGAGGGTTGGGCAAGGGCTGGACAAATTGTATAAAAGGCCCGGGTATTCCAATGTGCGGTCTCTCACTAACACATCGAACCCTCGTTGAAGTTCGTTATGTTATACTGAGAGCCGAATAGCTATCCGTTTGTCAATTGACTTGGTAACTGTTGTAGCTTGAAATAAAGCACTTGTATGTTTCTTTGTAACCTGTGTTGGTGTGTTTCTTTTTCAGCTTCCCGGCCTCATATTATTTTTCTGTTTTCACAGTTGGCGCCCGAATAGGGACCCTCAAGATTGATGCCGGATCATTGAAGGTTGACGCAGGCTATCGAACCGGGATCGGGCGGTGTGATACTGCGGGCCCGACCGAATGAGACGCGATACCTCGGCAGCGCTGCACGATCCGATCCTTGGACGATAGTCGCGTGGTCTGACACGGCATCTTGACGAGGGTCCATTTTTTGAGGCGGGCAGATTTGTTGAAATCACCAAACACAAGGTAAAATTCGTTAGGTAAGTTCTTTGGTAAACCGTACGGTCCTCCTTAGGTTTGGTCAGGTGTAGTCATGACCCAACTCTTAATTTAACCCTGACAATTTGAATTTGCCGTATTGTATCTGCAGACACAATTATTGACCAGGTAACACCATTTTTTTGTGAAATGCCTGGGAAATTGTCTAGCTGCTTTAGGGCACTGTTCCGCAGCGATCGACAATCTTTGGAATTTAGCCGCCCGTCACCACAGGAGGGGTCGCCGGCGTGTACTATGTACTGTAAGCATGGCATTGGAAGTATAGTATTTAAAGGCATGGTCTAGTAAAATGTTTTATTGTCCCTACGGGTCGGTCATGTTTTTTTAAGCCTAAGTGGCTCGATTTTAGAAAACTTTCCTATGGACATTACCCGAGTTTTCGTCCATTAAACGCATGCAAAAACAGGCACCAGGGAGCGGCCATTTTGTGATAATCCTATCACTTTCCGCATCGCCCTGGCTGACCTGCTTCTGCGGCACTAAATCAATTCCCCCGCCCCTGACATTATCCAAACATTCATATTCCCCGCCTCTCTCCGTGACGTTACTGCGCTGCGTAGGCAAACGCGCCCAGTCGTCTTCTACGCGACTCCACACAGAACCCGGAAACCAACACAGACCATCTCACAACACAGCGCGCCACAATTCGGAATATGAACCTGTACTTTAAAATCAAACAGCAACATGGTACATTTGGTAAAGTACATTTATTTGACATTAAATATTTAGAGAATATTCAGCAATTGCCATATGAACTCCGAAAGCCATTTATTTTCTTTTATCTGTATCCGCCATGGTACACAGGGTGTTGCTTTTCGTTAAAAGAAGCACTTTGGAAGCATGATGAACCGCAAGGCTGTTCCATCAACTAGGCACTAGTCCCTCGTAAAGGTTTATATGTTGCTTCTAGCCACTAGTACAGTGTAAGGGCATGTGGGCCCTTGGCGATCGTCCCATAAAATTGTCAGTGTGCTCCAGTTGTTCACACGAAGCTGCAGGTGTCTACTGTAAAAGGCATCTGCTGGTGTCTCAAACCGATGGCAGTAGGAGAAGGGGAGCAAATACCTGTTATGAAAACAAAAAAATTATAATTAGTCTCGCCAGCCGATCTTCATTAATATTACTCATTTTATTTATTACAGCCGATCAGAAACTATTTGCTTGCAAGGATAGTTCAATGGAGTATGTTCGGCTCTAAAATCAATGCGAAAAGTAACGAAATAAATCGAGGCCAACACACAATGATAAACGACAGTTTGTCTACATGCGTGAGGAATGATATGATATATGATATGGCATTTGTAACGCGCCTATACTCAAGTGTTTCAAGGCGCGACGAGGCAGGTGGGGAACAAGGGCAGACAGACAACGATCCTACTATGCCAGGTGTCTTTCTGATCGCGCATGGGGAAGGGGGGGTAAAAGTGCTGTACATGGTTAGTTGAATACAAATTAAATAATAGGGCCAGCTGGTGGCAAGTGCAAGGTAAATGCCGGGAGAAGGGGCGGAAGGATACAGAGACAGCCCGTAGTGCAGGTAGGCAGTGCAGGGAAAAGTGTCTGGGCCAAGGACCGAGATCGGTGAGACCAGTGGACCTGCATGCCCATGTGCCCACAACGAACACGTTTTCCTTGCTTTTCCTGGCTCTTCATTCATTCATTTATTCATGCATCCATTCATTAAATCTTCATTCCGGTATAAAAGCGTGTAAAGATTTACTTACATTATATTTGACATTTCCATTGTGTCTCTTCGTAATGCAGTCTGTAAAACGAACCGTGCTCTTGACAACGATTTTTCGTATACTGAACTAAAATGAAACTCGGTCTAGTTTCTGAATTTTCTGCCTTATCGTCTCTTACGTTATTGCGCACCCCCTTCAAATGTAGTTCTTTCGGCATGGTCCCTGTCTCAAGATCAAAAAACAATAGACACTTATACTTCCAGTGCGACTTGTGGGCCTCATCTGGGCGCGAGCTGAAAATCAAAGCCGCTGTCCTTCGCATTCTTTATTTGCAACATCACGTAGTATAGGCATCTGTGAGAACTTGAAGTTTAGAATCCCTCTATGTAGTGCGCCTCAATGTGCAAATGCGAACTGGCTTCTCTCCCAAATGCCACGGCCCGATTGGCGCGTTCTAAGTGCCCCAATTTTGTCCCCGTTGTCTGCGAGCTTTGCAGCCCTAATTGAGACATTTAATTTTTGGCGGAAGGTCAGGGAAAGTATAAAGTACCACAGGAGTTGAGTTAAAAGTGAGATTTATTGTTTGTTTGTTTGTTTTATTATTTGCAATACGCAAGCCTCCTCTCCGTTAACAGTGCGCAACAGTGCGCAGCATTTACATTTACATGAGATGAGACATGAGAAAAATATATACATACACATATATGAGGTGAATATAGAGAATTCAAAGATGACACCCAGCTTGTTCGCCACCCATGATGGTGAAGGTAGGGGTTAGGGTTACAGGTACACTGTACAATAACATTTATTTACAAAAAGACAATCGTATTGCAATTATTTAAACCGGGATTTGTACTTCACAACCAGCTGTGCTTCGGGTGGGCATGGCACAGTCGCAATGTTCGGTGGCAATGGATCACTGCGCTGCACAGAAACGTCCAAAATTCCATATCTGTGCTTCTCTAACACAGCAACAATAAGGCCTTTCACAAAGTCGAACTGCATTTCATCATAGACTGGTTTGATCACCCATTGCTTACTTCATTTTGAAAACACCTAAGTGTAGCGAGGCATCCTTACTTTACCCCTAGTGCTAGATTGTTCACGTCCGACATTGCTGTTATGGGCCAAGACCGCTAGTAGAGTGCAATGTTTCATGCCCCGAAAGCTAAAATGCAAGCGCTTTGGCCTTGTGGTTGTTGGTAGGTTGTGGAACACCTCCAAATCTCCTGTGTGACAGAATTCTGTCAGTCCTCTCAAATCTCTTGATAGAGATTTGTCGAAAACAATCTTCTCAATGGCTTTGTGTGTCGGTGAAGATGGAATCAACCACTTCTTCTTCCGTGCCTCCTCTGGGGACAAAGGGCCATGTTCATATTGGTGGAATTGTTGATTTGCTGTCCAGCGGTGAACGTTGGTAAAGTGGTGCATCAGTGACCGCCATTTTTCAAGTAGTATTTCCACTGACCCTTCACAAGTTTTTTGGTTGGTGATAGAATGGGACCACTGCAAAATACTTTCAAAACCTTTTTTTTTCCTGCAGCCGAGATTTTCTTACTGATTGATTTAGCAAGATGCCATACGTCAAATTGATGATTAATATGTGGGAACTGCTCTCTCATTGTCTTGGCAATTGATACGTGTCTGTCCGTGGGTATGAGGTCGATGTGCATTCCCCTTGATTGTAGATATTCCACTGATTTTATAAATCCTAGTTTCTCCATGGCCACTGACGATGTACATTGTGTTACCTACACGACCACCAAGCTCACAATTTTCTTACTATCCATGTCCTGAAAGTGGTAGGTGCAGTACTTGGCAGAAAATCCAGGGCTGTCGCACTGTCCATCGCCGGCTAGCCTGAATCGTTTGCCTTCAAATGTACTTGCTAGAGACAATTGTTCAATTTTCCAAGCATCACTAATGGCCGGAAACAGATAATCACGTTGGTATATGTAGTACAGCGCTTTAGAAATGAAATGGAGTCCCACAAACTGAAAGAAAGCCTCTAACTTTCTAAAACTGCAGCCACTAAAAAGTGATGCAGCTGTACACAGTAGATTGCCTGCTGGCAGTTTCCCCAGCATCGGTTGTGCAGACCATGAGAACCTATGATTTAATCTTCAGGCGGCATTTATTTTGACGTTACTGCCTTTTATTTGACAAGGCACATTAATCAATGGCTTCCCACATACTTTCCCTCTAATGGAATGCACACATTTTAGCATACTTATAATTTCCATCAAACAACTGTCGAATACAATGTATTTGCTCTCTTTCATTAGACTGTCTTCCTGCGTCAATGTTGTTTCGGCCTGTGACGTTGTGGAGATTTCAACACATTGGAAAGTAATATCGCTGATATCAAGTTCTGATGCGTCTATGGATGCTGCGGCTGGTTCATTCTCTGTCATTTCGACATCTATTACTTCAACATTGATGGGAGAACACAACAATGACGACAGGTTTTTGGGTGGCAAATCTTTGGCGGGTGTAGATTGTGTGAATTGATCTGCAACTACTTCAGAGCTATCTTCAATACATTCAATAACATATTCTTGTGGTGGTGCGGTCGCACTGTAGCTATGGTCCAATGCCACTTTGCTGTAGTCTCCAAACACAGTTAATTCATGTTCTGGCCATTGGACATGAGCATCTTGAGCCTGAACACGCCTCGCCTCAATTAATAGTTCCTCCATAGTGTACATGGTCTGGCAAGCAACATCTCTCAATCGCTTCACTGTCTGTGTATGTATAGTTCTGACACCCACGGGTAACTGGAGGAGAGATTGGAAAAGGGATGTTCAGTTTAAACACAACATAAAGTGTAGTCCAATTGACTGGAAAAAACATAAAATAGTCCCCAGCACAAACATTTTTTTAAAGTTATGAACTGTTTGTAACTAACCTTTTTTTGTTTTTTTTATTTGCAACTTTTTTGACTCGACCTTCAACATCTGCACGCTGTAGCTCCGATCCTGTGCATGTCCTCCCTTCCTCTTTCGCTGAAACAACTATATTTTCTGTATCCGCATAGACAGCATGGAATGAGGCTCCATCGTCTCCCTGAAACATAGTATTTTCATTACTATGTATCAAAATATTGTTAGCATAAAACACACATGAGGACGAACACACGGTGCATCTCAATAGCCAAACACGATTTAAACATTGTGTGCAACAATCAAACGATAAGTATTCGACCAGTGATGATCTATTTCGATGGAGCTATCAGTATCCATACCTCTGGCTCTGCATGGACTGCCATCAATGGTTGTATTGGAGAGGAGGCATCCGCATCTCCCTGAAACACAGTACTTGCATTAGTACGCTTTTCAATATTGGAAACATAACACACACTTGAGGTCGACGGCACAGGTACATATAAAGAGATAACCACAAATGATGCATTGTCTAAAACAATCAAGGAAAATATAAGTATGCAGATTTCATCAACTTATTTCTCCGATTCCTTTACATCTGCATCATCTAAATGGGATGTTGTGATTGTAGTGGAAGCTCCGTTGTCTCCCTGAAACACAGTACTTGCATTAGTATGGTTTTGAATATTGGAAACATAACACACTCTTGGGGTCGAACGCACAGGTACATATAAAGAGATAACCACAAATGATGCATTGTCTAAAAGAATCAAGGAAAATCTAAATATGATCACATTTCATTGACTTATTTCTCCGATTTATTTACATCTGCATCATCTAAATTGGATGTTGTGTTTGTAGTGGAAGCTTCGTCGTCTCCCTGAAACACAGCACTTGCGTTTATAGGGAAGAAAGTATAGCAAATGGAGTAACGTTATATGATCACGCATGATGGAGCTGTCAGTATCCATACCTCGTGCTGCTGAAGAATATCTATGGATGTTGCAAATGTAGTGCGCACTTCCGAAAGCTGTTGCGCCGATTCGTATACGCATGGTCCCGCTTCCACTTCCCCTGGAATTACTTGAATGTCAGGCTCTGCATCAAGTGCAGGGGTTGAAACTCCATCAACTGCCTGAAACATAGTACTTGCATTAGTGAGGATTACAATAGTGAAAACATAACACACACCTGGGGTCGACAGCACAGGTACATATCAACGGCTAACCACGAATGAAACATTGTGTAGAAAAATCAAACGACAAGAATTCCAGCTCTGATGATGACGCTCGATGAAGCTGTCAGTATCCATACCTCCTGCTGGTGAAGAACATCTAGAAATGTTGTAGATGTGGCGGACGCTTCAGCATCTCCCTGAAAGACAGTACTTGCATTAGTACGGATAACACTAATTATAACTGAAAACAAAAACCAGTGGACGATAACTAAGGTGTATATCAATTGGAAAGCACTAACCAAACATTCGGTAAAATAATTACACGATAGAATAAAACTATTACTTGACATGCATAAAACAAGTCTGTAGCGGATTAGCCTAGTGAGATTACCTGATACGCGCTAGAAGTGGTTGATAACTGCGACCACGTCAAGGATGTAGAATGTTCTTGCTTCAGATTCAAGGGATAGTCAAGAAGTTGTAAAGGTAAATTAATGATTGATAATGAAATGCCAATATTAAAAATAGCCATGTAAGGTGACAGAATACTTGAAAAATGCTCAATACAGCACAGTTCCCTGTTCCCATATATATACATTGCGTTTGTGGGTTATGAAATCGAAAAAAGAATATATTGATGAATGTCATTATTATTCAAAAAACTATACACTCATATCAATATCGAAATTATTACAAGGGATAGAACACCTACAATATCAATTAATCAATTCGGCTACCTACACACTACCGCAAGGCCTAAAGCTAAATCCGGACACTTGACTCACCGGTGGCGGAATGTGGACGAATAGAGTGGGAATAGCGTTTTCGAGCAATTTCCGTGTCGTTCGCCGTTTATTCTTCTTTGTTACCCAAGATGTTGTGTACATGTCCAAGGAAAAGTGCCGGCTGCAGATGCGGTATCGATCACCCCTCTTGTCCTGTAAGACTTCTTGGACTCTACTTTCCAGCTCATCCAGTGGATATCCGCAATGTCTGACCCATTCTCTTATTCGATCAACAGTTTTCGGGAATACATGCATTGTAGTGCCTTTGGATTTCGCATGGGTCTTCGAAGGGCAACCGCTAATCGAACAGGCAGGCATTGTTGATAAATCTGAAAAGTAAATATCGACATTATTATACAATCTTCAAGAATAAAGATTTGATACAAAAGTAAATGAATCATACAATGATCAATGCAAGGTTTTTTTTGGTCGCAGGAACTATACCAGTTCATTATGTGCGGCTTAGTATTTGCATAAGTTGCAGAAATGTATAAATGATGAGACTAAAATCTGAGCATGTGACTCGTCCCTTGGATTTTCTGTCTTGCACAAGAAGGAAACATGCTTACATTATAGACTGGACCCCCGAAGGATGCAATTCGATGACAATAGACACAGATGAAAATAAATAGATCTATTGATAGCATAGCAATGGAAACTCAAGTCAATAGCAATGAGACCAATGAACATAGCACTATTGTGTACTCTACTCGCAAATAGATAGAAATTTAAAAATCTGCGAAATATGACTAGGATACATGGCCTTACCTTGACCAACAAACAGTTGGATTCAGCAAGCAGAGCAGTATGTTGCAGGAGAATAGGTGGGTGGCCACAGGTAGCACACTGATGGGTTTGCTCTAAGCGGTCACAGAAGTTCACGGATAGCACGACGACGAGCAGATTAGCGTAGATCTCAGTGGTTGCCAGGTAGCACGTTCAGGAGTTGACTTGCAAAGCACAAAGATGTTCTCATGAGACATATCAAGTGGTTTATAAAGTATTAGAAACAGGGGTGTGTTTGTGAATGAATGACGTATGTATGTCGTGGTCTTAGGGGGGCGGCCTGCTTGAAGGGGAGGTCTGGCTGGAGACACGGGGCCTGAGGAGGCCATGTGAGCGATGGCCCCTGGGCGTGGGATACCTTTTGAAGTGTACATGCCGTTTGGCACCTTGGCCGTTTGCGCCCGTCACAGCCCCCCATGCCAGCGCTCATCCCCGGGTGCGAACCGCCTTTGATAGAGGGGGGTGGGATGGATGGGCCTGGGGCGTGCAGATAAAGCACAGGAAGACTGCTGAATGGAGACACACTTATGTGGATTGCAGGGGGGCGGCCTGATTCAAGGGGAGGCCTGGATGGAGACACGGGGTCTGAGGAGGCCATGTGAGCAATGGCCCCTTGGCATGGGATACCTTTTGAAGTGTACATGCAGTTTGGCACCTTGGCCATTCGCGCCCGTGACAGCCCCCCATGCCAGCGCTCATCCCCGGGTGCGAACCGCCTTTGATAGAGGGGGTGGGATGGATGGGCCTGGGGTGTGCATATAAGGCACAGGAAGACTGCTGAATGGAGACACACTTATGTGGATTGCAGGGGGGCGGCCTGCTTCAAGGGGAGGCCTGGCTGGAGACACGGGGTCTGAGGAGGCCATGTGAGCAATGGCCCCTTGGCATGGGATACATTTTGAAGTGTACATGCAGTTTGGCACCTTGGCCTTTCGTGCCCGTGACAGCCCCCCATTCCAGCGCTCATCCCTGGGTGCGAACCGCCTTTGATAGAGGGGGGTGGGATGGATGGGCCTGGGGCGTGCAGATAGAGCACAGGAAGACTGCTGAATGGAGACACACTTATGTGGATTGCAGGGGGGCGGCCTGCTTCAAGGGGAGGCCTGGCTGGAGACACGGGGTCTGAGGAGGCCATGTGAGCAATGACCCCTTGGCATCGGATACCTTTTGAAGTGTACTATCAGTTTGGCACCTTGGCCTTTTGCGCTCCTGACAGCGTGCATCCCCGGGTGCGACCCGCCTTTGATAAAGGGGGTGGGATGGATGGGCCTGGGGCGTGCAGATAAGGCACAGGAAGACTGCTGAATGGAGACACACTTATGTGGATTGCAGGGGGGCGGCCTGCTTCAGGGGGAGGCCTGGCTGGAGACACGGGATCTGAGGAGGCCATGTGAGCAATGGCCCCTTGGCATGGGATACCTTTTGAAGTGTACATGCAGTTTGGCACCTTGGCCTTTCGCGCCCCTAACAGCGTGCATCCCCGGGTGCGAACCGCCTTTGATAGAGGGGGTGGGATGGATGGGCCTGGGGCGTGCAGATAAGGCACAGGAAGACTGCTGAATGGAGACACACTAATGTGGATTGCAGGGGGGCGGCCTGCTTCAAGGAGAGGCCTGGCTGGAGACACAGGATCTGAGGAGGCCATGTGACCGATGGCCCCTTGGCGTGGGATACCTTTTGAAGTGTACATGCAGTTTGGCACCTTGGCCTTTCGCGCCCCTGACAGCCCCCCATGCCAGCGCTCATCCACTGGCGCGAACCGCCTTTGATAGTATATCGTTGCTTATCAATAACAAATGCCACATACCAGAGATTCTTGTGAGCACATACCCACACTTCAACCGGTGTATTATAGTGGTCAAGAGCCTAAGGCCTGTATAATCCAATGGTAATTGTTAGTATAGATATATGTGTGACTTTTATAGAGACATAACCTACTGAAAGACTTTGAACAAGTGTTATTTAGTGCATGCATTATCGAGAATATGTTATGTTAGCTTAGATAGATAGTGACCACCCTGCTTCACAGCGACCAGACCTTCACCCATTCGGAGCACATATGTCTGACGTCCATCCTTGAATGGAGACACACTTGATTCATTTAAAAAATCGAAACAACCGTTGTTAAAATATATGTGGTGTTTTAGTTTGTATCTTATTTTCATGACACAAAAATACAAGACTTTAAAGATTATACAGGTCAGGTTGCAGCACAGCGAGAGAAAATCCCCTGTACTGACCGCTGTCACTCGGGAACGTTTCTCTAATGGCACGAACGGCACAGGCGGGTATCACTCTTCGAACGCGGTGTCCAAGCCTCCCGTGGAGCCACCATGTAAAGGAACGATAGGCCACCAGCCTGTACCACCTGTGAAAAGGAATGAAACAAACTGTTTTTAAATGACCAAGATAAGTTTAATAAACGTTTGTTGTCAATGACAATTCTTGTAACTAATGGCAGTCTGCACGGACAAATGCTATCTAGACAATGCACACTATTGAACGACTTACATGCGTTACAATGATATGTAGATGTAATTTTGGATATAGTAGAAGAACATGAAATAGGAATGGCATGACAAGCAGAGTATACTTACTCGTTACTCAGATTACGAGGACGAACAGTTGCGCGAAGTTCGTGCATAAGCACCATCATTATTCTCAACACGGCCCGTGTGAGGCTGGCTGCCCTGAAGTCTGGCAGCTCGGTGATGCATTGCGGTCGTGGCTCGCCTTCCGAAATGTAGGCCAGGCATCCCGAGTTTTCTCGGCAGCAGCAGTTCTCCTCCTCGGTTGGCATTAGCTCGCACCGATTGCATGTGCACCAGGTGGAGACGCCGTCCATGCGACTAGGCCCAGGCTCTTCATCTGTTGATTCGTCCTGCCAACTTCCGTCCGAATCCCCATCGTTTTCGCGTGCTTCCCTTTCCAGTAGTTCCTCCTCGGTATACTCCGGCTCGTACATGTAGGGCATTATTGTAGCCATTGTGTGGTAAACAAAGTAAAATAATTTACCGAGGTGGTACAGGTGTTCACACGGGCTACAAGCGGCGAAGGTAGCTGACCAGAGCACAGAAACGAGTCACAAAATACTCTAAGTAACACAGAGAGAGGAATGGAATCGAAAATCTGCTTCTGTGTGTTGTGAAACGGTCTGTTTATACTTATTGAGGAAAGAGGCGTCTTGCCATTTCCATGGCGACACGTCATTAGCTGAAGCGCAGCGAATGTTGACACAAGACGTGCTTTGGCGTTGGGCAATGGGCGGTACGAGTCTGCTGATGACAGGCTGAGGGGCGGGGGATATGATTTAGTGCCGCAAAAGCAGGTCAGCCAGGGTGATGGGGGAAATGATAGGATTATCACAAAATGGCAGCTCCCTGGTGCCTGTTTTCGCGTGCGTTTAATGGACGAAAACTCGGGTAAGGTCCGTAGGAAAGTTTTCTAAAATCGAGCCACTTAGTCTTAAAAAAACATGGCCGACCCGTAGGGACAATAACATTTTTTACTAGACCATGCCTTTAATGATATTTGGCACAGACAAACCAGACATGCCTCTGAATTTCAGTGGCCAATCAATGGTAGTTTCGAGATCCCCCGTATTAAATACCTAGAATAGGTCTTGTTAAAGAAGAAGGCCAGACCTGCAGCATTTGATGTTTTGCAGAATTGGAAAAAAGAATCGTTGCAGCAGCTTAAAAGTAGGGATAAACATGCACGCCATCATAAAACGAATGCCGAAAAGGCGTTGTTATATGATAAGGAAAAACATTCAGAGTCAGTCAAGAATATGGATAGGGCTTTCTCACTCGGTATCCAGAAAATCTATCCCTCTAAAGATTTTCATGTTTCCGAAGAATTTATTGATAAGTTGTTAAACGAGCGAAGGTCTGGTGCCTCTGCGCCACCTCCGTATGATCCTCTGCCTGGTGCTCTGCCCATTCCTGCTGTTATTCCTGCTGTTATTCCTGTTCCCCCTGTACAACCTAAACTTCCTATTCCTCTAGTTGTTGTTCCTCCACCTACTCTACCACCCCTTCCCCTTGCGCCGATAGTCGCACCTCCATTGAATTTGCCCGCACCTCCGCTCCCGAGTGGTTCTGTACCGACTGAAGTTGATCAGGGTGCGGGGTCAAAGATTGTCACTCGTAATACTCTCTCTGCAGAAAAGAAACGGGAATTATTTGCATGGGCTAAGCATTTTATGGAGAGAGGTGATCAAGCTGATGTTTTTTCCACATTATCAAATATGGGCAATTTTCCCGAGAAAAATGTTTTTATTGAAGGTTTGGGGACCTATTTATGTGTAATGTGGGGTAGATTACATAATACAGATCTCCCACAAGGGTTGAGGGATCTGAATACTTTAGCGCTTTCGAGGGACACTGAGGAGAAAGTACATGGTCATGTTGAGAGGTTATTTGAGTATAGGAGGGACTTAGAAAGATTACGGGATGAGGATGATGAAGACGACAGTATGTATGTACAGAAACGGTTCCTTCTGTGTCGTAAATCTGCATCTGAGGAAGTATGAATCTGTACCAAAGATGCGATTCGATGGATCTCGGATTCATCGATACCGCCAGATGAAGTGTATGACACGTATAGTCAGTATACGGTAGAAATGCAGAGGAAGGTGATTCAGGTAATGGTACAGTACCTGCAGGATGAATGTGTAAGGAAGAAGGTTAGTTGTCCTACAGAGTTATTGGGTATTTGTAAGAGGGCGTTTTCGCCCGACACTTCTTCGACTGCCTTAGCGCTCGACCTGGCTCTGTTGCTTAGTAAGCGATCGGAATTACCTATATCTCAGTTGCCAATGAGAGAGGTTCCTCCGACATTTGTCCCAAAGGTTGAGATTCCTGCTAACGTTGGGACAGGTGCACCCGCTGTGGACATTCCCGCACATTATGTATCACAGTTTGTTCACGTCCCGTTTTCGCGACAGGAAGTGAACACTATTAGACAATCAATTCCTGATATTAGGAAAAATCCGACAGGATTCTACAAAGAGATAGAGTCCGTTTTACAGTCCTCTGTGTTCACCTTAAGTGATATTGACTTGCTATTCCCTGTACTGGTGCCAGTAGATTTATGGAAGCAGGTTCGAACAATAGACGATGTGCCTGGGTTGGGAGATACGTGGGCTAACATAACTAGGTTTGATGGGGAAAGACCAGCTGGTGAGAAACCACCTCAGGTAATACTCACTTTGCCTGATAGAATTGTTGCAAAATTGAAAACCATAATTCCTGAGAAAAGAATTACTTGGGACAAGCTTACGGCCTGTATTCAAGGAAAATCTGAAGGTGCCACCGAATTCTTTAATCGATTCGAACAGGTATTCTCTGACTTCAGTGGACAGGACTTGGGCACAGAGTCTGGGAAAAGGTTGTTTGTGGACAAATTTGTGCGTGGATTGCTGCCTGACATCCAGTCACAGATTATGTCCTCTGAGAGCGCTTGGCAGGGGAAATCCCAATCTGAAGTTTTGCACATGGCTCAGTATTATGAGAACCGTGTTAATAATGAAAAAGAGAGAATAAAGAAGAGGAAAGGAGATTTGAAGACTAAAGTATTGTTACAGCAAATTGTTAGAAATCCCAGAGGAGGTAATTCACAGACCAGAGGTCAGTATGTTCCGAAAGGGAACATCCCCTTGGGTCCTGTGAATATTAATCAATGTGCCTATTGCCGCCAGGAAGGTCATTGGCGTGCACAGTGCCCTGTCCTTCGACAGAGGTCAAACAACACATTTGGGAGTATGGGAAGACGACCTAGAGGTCGCCTCGGAGTGGGGGGCCCTGATAGAGGTCAGTTCTCACAAGATCCCCAGCAACCTTTTTCACGGGATAATCAGACTTTGAGTGTGGACACCAGAAACATATTTGATCACCCTTCTGCTGCCTACCTTTCTGAAGAGCTTCCTTTCGACGACATCTTGTTTTGTTAGGATTGCCCGAAGCAGGGTTTGGAACCTTCACCTATTCCCGTTAGTCAAAAAGGTCCCTCATTGAACTGTTAGTGGGGAATAGGAAACATCAGTTCTTGATAGACACTGGAGCACAGAAGTGCTCGATTGATCATTCTCGGGTTCCAAACATTCCATTGTCAGGGCAAACTAATGTTTCTGTAGGGTTTTCTGGCATACCAGTTGCTTGTCCGGTTTCTTCGCCGGTGCCTGTTTCTTTGGGTCCCTTTACGGACCACTGTCCATTCCTCTTGACTTCAAACTGTGGAGAGAATTTGCTGGGGTTAAATCTGTTGAAGAAATTAAATGCAGTAATTCATTGTTCCTCTGAC
Source organism: Ambystoma mexicanum (assembly GCF_040938575.1). Classification (NCBI taxonomy): domain Eukaryota; kingdom Metazoa; phylum Chordata; class Amphibia; order Caudata; family Ambystomatidae; genus Ambystoma; species Ambystoma mexicanum. The sequence goes on along the minus strand of NC_090935.1, from coordinate 1,176,785,195 downwards.
GGAGTGCGACTGACGATTTCACCACAGCAACTTCCCAATTCTCCGTTTCTGACTCGACCATTGCCTCCTGAGTTGAGCGTTGTCCCGGAATGTTTGTGGGCGGTTGACGACAATGATGGTGGGGTATTACAGGTTGAACCCGTTAAAATAGTTTTGAAACATTGAGTTAAACTACCACGCATTCCGCAATATAAAATATCAGTTGAGGGCGAGCGTGCTTTGAAGTGCATTGTTTCCGATTTTGTGCATCGAGGAGTGATCGAAGAGATTGCAGGAAGTTTATGTAACAGCCCGATTTTACCCGTGTACAAGAAAGGTGACAATGCAATCCCATTCCGTTTCATAATTGATCTACGCGCTATTAATAAAGTTGTCGCTCCACAATTTCCAATTGTACCTGATGTGACGACGATACTTACGATGATCCCTGCTACAGTTACTCACTTTAGTGTTGTGGATCTGAAGAATGCTTTCTTCAGTATTCCTATACACAAGGATAGTAGATATTTGTTCGCGTTCACCTTGGGGGGACGTTCGTTCACATTTACTCGTGCACCTCAAGGTTATACTGAAAGTCCAGGCATTTATAGTAGGGCTTTGAAAGAGCAGCTTGACACCCTTGAATTGCCATCTACTTGTACACTGCTTCAGTATGTCGATGACTTGCTTTTAGCTGCAGATTCTGAAAGTGCTTGTAAAGAAGGCACTATATTGTTGCTTGTTCATTTGGCTGAACATGGTCATAAAGCTTCGCTTAAGAAATTTCAATATTGTTGTCAGGAGGTCGCCTATTTAGGCTATCTCCTGTCAAAGGAGGGGAGAAGATTGACACCTGAAAGAATAAAACACATTTCTGGCATGTCTGTTCCAAATACACAGAAGGAAGTCAGAGCCTTAATAGGTATGGCTTCTTACTGTAGGCTGTGGATCCCGAACTTCTCACTAGTGATAAAACCGATGTTGGCCTTGACGAAGAAGGGCATTTCTTCGCCGCTGCCATGGAAGTCGGAACATCAACGATCATTTGAGCTTCTCAAAACCGCGTTATGCTCTGCACCGGTTCTGGGTACTCCAAATTACAATAAAACCTTTGTGTTGTTTGTGCATGAATGTGATGGATGTGCTTTGGCTGTGTTAACACAGGAACACGGAGGGAAGATTAGACCGTGCGGCTACTACTCTTCCGCCCTTGATCCTGTCGCATGCGCTTTGCCAAGGTGTTTGCGAGCTGTCGCTGCTGCTGCCGCGTCTGTAAAACAGAGTGGGGAATGGTCCTAGGCCATGATTTAACCCTGATGGTACCTCACTCTGTAGATGTTCTATTGAATAAAACCCAAACACAGCACCTCACCTCTGCACGGCTGACGAGGTATGAATTAACTTTGTTTGCCCCTCACATTCAAATTAAGAGGTGTTGTGTTCTTAATCCGGCTGAACTCCTACTTTTCCAGCAAAATACTGTTTGCGGTGATGAAGAATCACATGACTGCCTGTATACTACTGAAGAGGAAACAAAGGGCAGGATAGACCTTATAGATACTCCTTTGGATAATGCGGAAGGGGAGCTGTTTTGTGATGGCTCCTGCTTCAAACTTCCGGATGGTACATCTACAGCTGCTTATGCAGTCACTACATTGAGTACGGTTGTTGAAACTAAGAGAATTCCGCATAACTCCGCGCAGGCCGCAGAGATTGTAGCGTTGACCCGAGCTTGTGAACTCTCCGAAGGGCGTACAGTAAATATATATACTGATAGCCAGTATGCCTTTGGGGTGGCTCACAACTTTGGGAGGCTCTGGTCGGAAAGAGGGTTCCTAACCTCACATGGGACCAAGATTCAGCATGGCCCCCTGATAGTGCAATTGCTCTCGGCACTTGCGCTCCCTAGTCAGTTAGCGATCATGAAATGGGCAGCGCATCGTAAGGTCATAGATGATGTGGGGAAGAGGAACGCTTTTGCTGACCAGATAGCCAGGCAAACGGCCACAGACCTTAACGCAGACATGTATGCTCTAAGAGAAACAAGAGATGCCTATGTAATGGATCAGGGTATTGGGTCTGTACGAGATATTCAAGCTGATGCCACAATAGAAGAGTCTAAAAAGTGGGCCGAAGGGTTGGGGAAACTAGATGAAGATGGGTGTTGGGTGGATACATCTCAAGGGAAATGGTTGCTCCCAGATTCATATGTGCTGGCGATGGTTACGATGGCACACGGTCCTACGCATGTGTGTGCTCAGCAGATCACGAAAATGTTAGAACAAGTCTGGGTAAATCATAAAATGTTGAAAATCGCGCAGCGCTATGTCCAAAATTGCATGATTTGCTTACAGCACAATGTGGGGAAGGGGACAGTAATGCCAAGGGGTAGTTTTGGGCCTCCTTCTGTTCCCTTCAAGGTCATCCACTTTGATTTTATTGAGATGGAACGGTGTAACAATCTAAAATATGTCCTTGTGATCATTTGTGCTTTTAGCAAATGGGTTGAGGCTTTCCCCGTTAAGGATGCTACTGCCATGACCACTGCGAAGACTATGGTAAAGGAGTTCTTCCCACGATTTGGGCTGCCAAGAGTAATTTGGTCGGATAACGGTCCACATTTTGTTGCAGCAGTAATTTTGCAGATATGCACAGCATTACACATTGAAAAGCGATTTCACTCGGCTAGACATCCTCAAAGTGCTGGGTTGGTAGAGAGACATAACGGTATCCTAAAGAATAAACTTGCTAAAACATGTGCCGGCACCAAACTGAAATGGCCGGACGCCTTACCTATTGTATTGTTAGCCATGCATGCCACACCTCAAACTAAGACTGGGCTCTCTCCATTTGAGGTAGTGATGGGGAGACCTGCTAATATTTGGGGTCTTCTGAAGCCTAAAGCATTGAGAGAGGTTGAAAATGTATTGCTTGTAGACTACTGTAACCAGTTGACTAAAAATCTGTATCTCATTTATCATCAGGTTCGATCAGCTTTACCTGTACGGTTTACGGGCCCAGGACACAATATTCAGCCTGGAAGTTGGGTCCTGGTGAAGGCCTACGAAAGGTCTTCCTGCCTCGCGCCTCGCTGGTGGGGACCCTACCAGGTGCTGTTGGTCACCCAGACAGCAGTGCGGGTGGCTGGAAAGAAGCATTGGATCCACGCGACGCATGTCAAGAAACTTCCTCACCTGACGCCACACGTTACAGAAGAAGCAGAACCCCTCGCTGATGCTACAATCTCAGATCTTGGAGTAGCAAATAGCGCTGTGAGTGTGTCGGAGAATCCCTCTGAGCCCGTGGAGCTTGGGGAACAGTCCATTTTGTCTCCACACTCTTTGGAAAGGTCACTTCCGGAAAACGTTGTTTCAAGTTCTGCGTCTTCCGTCGCCTCTGATACGTTGCTTCCCTCAGGAAGTGACGTTACCTTATTTCCGGATCAAACAGTACCGGGAACCACCAGGTACGACCTTCGACGACGAAAATAGAACTACGGCACGGGTTTTGCCTGTGCATCTGGAAAAGAAAAGAGTCATTGAGAGTTTTGTTCTTGCAAAAGAAAGTTTTGGAAAAGAAAGGGATTCTGCTGGCTAGGGTTGGGGAAGGACTTAGAAGTCGCGCGACCGTAGCGTCGCCAGCAAAGAACATTGGGGTCGTCGATTGAGAAACTACGATGTCTGCCACCTCCACCGCTGCTGCTCGCATTGGACTTGTAAATAAAGGGGTGACTAACTCGGACAATGAACAATGTGCCTGGGCCCCGAAAACGTATTGCTGTGTTGTGATGATAGTAATTGGAATTTGTATAGTTACTGCCGTGGGACTTTGGTACTTTGAAGAAATGTATCCTCTAGAGCCACTTTTGCCAATTGAAATTGTACCTACTGCTCTGACTCCCTCTGTACACCTTCATACTTTGTCACCTAGGGACTCCCAGCATAGACGAAAGTATCATAATAACACTTTAATGATAATAATGAATTCAACGCATGCCATTTTTAATAAGAGTAATTGCTGGATCTGCACCCATTTACCGCAACATGGGAACAAGGGGCTAGGATGGTATATTCACCCTTTACCTTTAACGACTGCTTGCTATGCCTCTCTTAGAGCACTATTCTTTGGCCGTTGGAATGACAACATCTCAGGGAACTTTGATGGAACTAATTTAAATGATTTTGAGAAACGTGAATTGACTCCCCTGGGATGCTCGCTTTTTGCAAATAGAAGTAAGCCTAATGTTGCTTCTATTAGGCCATCTGATAAACTGTCTCTTCCTTTCAAAACTCTTATTTCCTTTAAAATGGCTCTGATAGGCAATGAGGACGCCGTTCCTCCTTCCTACTCTATTATCCATAGCCCCGATTCAGTCCCCTTCTGTGTACAAAGGAATGGCACTCGGTCAATGGGAGATTTTGAAGGTTGTGTGAACACTGTAAATTTGACCGGAGAGAACAGGCCTCTGTATGTAGGGGGGCCTGTCTATTTCGTTTGTGGTAGTACAGCATTTCCCTGGTTGCCCAAGGATTGGCAGGGAACCTGTTATTTAGGAATCCTGTTATCTGGGGTATTCATAGCTAGTGCATTGGAAGTTTCTAAGGTTTGCCCACGATGGGACGAGAATGGAGATACCCCTGGGCAAATATTGGGAGATATAACAAAATCAGTTGTGCCATTTTGGGGACAGATAGCAAATTCTGAAAATATTAGGGGGCTAGCAAGAGTACTGGAGAGAACCATCAACCGGACCACGGATATACTATATGATATGACACTGGAACAGAAAGCCATAAGATTGGTAGCGCTCCAATACCGGATGGCATTAGATGTCATTCTGGCAGAACGTGGTGGAGTATGTAAATTAGTGGGGTCCGCTTGTTGTGTTTTCGTACCAGATTCCTCACCGACAATTTTAAAAGCAATACAGAACTTGCACGTCCTTAGTTTAGAAGTGCATGTTCCTGTGGGAGAATGGAGTATTAGTGCTTGGTTCTGGGATTCCCTACGATCCTGGGGTTGGAAGGTGCTTTCTGTCATACTGGTTATTTTAGGAATCCTGCTATTCCTTTGTTGCTGTATCCAATGTCTACTTAGTATATGTGCAATGCTAGGGGGATGTTGCGCTCAGGCGGTGAGCACGATAGGACATAAAATGTATGCCCCAGATACAGCATCTAAAGAGTTTGTGTTGCAAGAGGTTCTGGTGAACGACCTAATGGCTATAGATATTACAGATAACGATTCAGGATGTATGGACGACAATGCATGGAGTTATTTACAAAGATATTAGAAATAGTATTAGCACTTGGCATAGGCCAAAAGGAGGGTTTGTCGGAATAGAAATAATATTATGCCTCCTATTGTAATAATTGTATGTGTATTGGCCTACGCCAAGTTGTCTAAACATCATGCGCGAACAAACTCCACAACAAGGTCTTGACCTTAGAGAAATTAATGTAAGCCGCCATCTTGGATTAAACTGCCATTTTAGGTTCTCTTGTTATGTAGAAATCACCCTCAACATCAAAATGGAGGCCAAATGACATTCTGAATAGGATTCTGGCCGTTGTGACCTCCGTACAGTTGAATAATTAATATGCCTGCAGGCCACTTGTTGGGGTCGCGAACAGAGACCTTGTCCTACTGTTGACCTATATGTAAATGTACTACTTATATCAGCGAAAATAATCAAAATGCATATATTAAAGGGTTGACCTGGCAAAGAAACCTAAGACCAGAATTATATTTCGCAGAATGGCTAACCCGCAAGAGGGTTGGCCAAGGGCTGGACAAATTGTATAAAAGGCCTGGGTATTCCAATGTGCGGTCTCTCACTAACACATCGAACCCTCGTTGAAGTTTGTTATGTTATACTGAGAGCCGAATAGCTATCCGTTTGTCAATTGACTTGGTAACTGTTGTAGCTTGAAATAAAGCACTTGTATGTTTCTTTGTAACCTGTGTTGGTGTGTTTCTTTTTGGGCTTCCCGGCCTCATATTATTTTTCTGTTTTCACAACCTGTGGGTCATCATGACCCATTGCCTGCACATCTTGGTTGCTATCCTAGGGCGCTTCCTAATCTGACATTGTGTCCATTTATTTATTTGTGTGCTGCCCCTTTAAATATAATGCAGCACTACCAAGTCCTCCACACGGCCGCCAAGCAAGGCACGAGCACCGTGGATTTCTTAAATGGCTTTTAGAGGGCTCCCAGGGGAGGGGTGTGGCTGGAGATGGCCACCATATGGCACGAGCACCATCTCACTCTCTGCTCCCTCCTCCTCACTCTCACCGTCCTGCACTCTTTCACTGCCATCGCGGCCCAATTCCCCCAAGCTCTGATGGGTTTCCTTGTGTTTTCCTCCTCTTCAGGGGCGGGGCCCCACCTCAACGCCGCGGCCCGAGCGAGGATCCTGCCCGACCGTTTTAGCCGGTAATATCCTTGACACTGCTCATCGCTGCAGCCGGGTTTATGTGCGCACATAGTGCGCCTTCGTCGCCAATGTGATAGGCTGCTCCCGAGTGAGGGACAGCCTTACTGCAATCGCACACCAAGCTGTGCATTAACAAAAGACGGAGCCGGGATGCTCTGAACACATGTCTTTATTTGTTAAACTCCCAACACGTACTGGCTAGCCCTTCCCTCGTAACGTCACATCTCTCCCCACCTCCCATCCCGCCATCTTGCCCCTGAACACACCAGCATGACAAACCTTTTAAGGGAAAGGCTTCTAGAAGAAATAACAATGTGAGAATCTGTGCAGAGTTGTTGCATTTTTATATCACCCAAATAGCATAGTTGAAATCTGTTATGCTTGTGTTAATACAAAAAGAACTACACGGTCATGATGCAGACATCACAAAATCCTAAGCACAGGAGTGCTATAGCCTTAACTGGAGCCAAACCATGCACAAATATACTTAGGTTTACATAGAACTGAAGGGCAAGCTTTACATCCTGAGGCTGTAATGAAATCCGATACAGGCTAAAAGTAATAATAAGCGAGAGCATTATCTTCTACGTGTTGTGCCTGACCTACCACTATAAGGATCAGTGGTTTTTCCATGATAAAGATAAAAAGTTACAATGTGAACGAAATTCCTCCTTTGCTTCTATATTGCAGCATGAGCCGAGGGCAGGATATTCTCTTTAGAGATGTGAGTTATTTGCAGAAGCCGCCAAACAGCAATATTACGCTAAGTACAACAATAAAAGCAATGTCCAAGCAATATACCATATTTAAACACAGATAACAAAAAAAGACAGAAAATGCATAGTACAGGGTCTGCGGTAGCGGTCCTGTAGCTACTGTTAAGTTGCTCAACTCATAGAAAGAGCACTTTTTGGGTGTCTTAAAACTTCGCCCCCCTAGAAGAATCTTTACCATACTTTGCAAAAAAAAGTATATGGCCCCCTCGGAATGATTCTTAGAAGTTTGGTGTGGTTTCGTTAAGAGGAGGCAAAGTTATAGGGGGATCCCAAAATGTGTTGAAATCCTCATAGACGCAATGGAATAAAATGTTGCTCACGCTTACAGCCCAAACTGCTGGATGCATTTTCACCAAATTTGCACCAGGAGTGGCAGCTTCGTCCTGAAGGTGTGCTTTTGTAAATTTGGTGTAAATCTGTCCAGTAGTTATTTTTTAAAACGGACAAAAAGTAGGTAAAAACAATTAGTGATATCTGATTCCAGTCTGCGGACTCACTTCCCTATTCGCGGACAACACGACGGACCTTGATTGGTCCACGGGGCATCCACGAACATCGGACACACCTGCTGATTGGATGGTGATAAGCGTGAAAAGAGTGAGGTGCGTCATATTTTTTAAACGGTCACCATGTTGGATCCGGGATCTGCCGCCACTGAGGAAAGGGTCTGGAAATTGCATTTGGGGTTACTTTGTGGATGGAAGAGGGACTGAAAAGGGTGGGGAGTGGAAACAAGTTAATAGGGGGGTGTTTTTCTAGATGAGAAATGTGGGTGCGGTTGCAGCCCGGTCCGCGGGCACTGCTGTAGTCCATGAACAGCACTGAGAACAAACAGTTTGAAAACACATTTGGGGTTATTTAATGGCTGAAAGAAGCAAGTGGAAGGGTAGTGGTAGGGGAGTGGAATAAAGATTATATGGAGCTGTTTTTTTAAAAACAATTTTTACTATTTTTTCTTTAAAACCTACAGTAACATTGTTGTTCTTTTATAACGTGTGTATACTTCCATTACTGGTCAACCTGTGTTTTTACCAAGCTATGTCTTATCTATCCCCCCTTCCTCCCGCCTCCCTTATGCAACTTTAACGAACAACATGTGCACAGTCTCAGGCTGCTTTCCAGTCTCTGTATGCATTAGTGATGACCCGTATGTCTCGTTTCTACCTCTGTATAGTCCATGGTTTGCATTTGCCTCATGAGGTGGTGTCCTGATTTTCTTCGCTCCTGGCTTCAAATACTGCTTGTATGAGAGTTTTCCATTCTTGCAGGTTTGTTAAGCTGTCCGATTGGGCCATGTTAACCGCCCTCTGCCATACTGAAGTTTTGGCCATCAGCCATTTATGCAAGTCTGCCCATCAAGGATCCACCCTAAGGTTCTTCTGGGATTTCCAACCCATGGCTGTTCTGCGTTTCGCTAATGTATATGCTAGATCTTTAAATTCCCTATATGTCTCCTGTTTATTTTCCTGGTAAACCTTCCCAGCAAGCAAGCAGCTGGGGATTGCCCATTCAATGTAATATCTGTTTGAGCCAGTTTGTCTGCAATCGCTTCGCAGTATTGTTGAACTATGGGGCATGCCCAAAACATATGCAGCATGTCAGCATTTTCTGTCTCGCATTTCTAGCAGCACTGTGTTTCAGCATTATTACATTTAGACATATTACAGGGTGTGAGGTATGCTCTTTGTGTGATAAATAATTGTAGCTGTTACAGCCTGGCATTCCTGAATACCAGTTTATGATATGCCAGTATGCTTGACCAGCTAGTTTCTGTGAATGGTTCCCCCAGGTCTGTTCCCCATTAGGTCCGCACCTGCAGTTCACTGTCCGCAGCACTAGAAATGAACAACTCATATATGCAAGAGGTGACGTCTCCTCCGTCAGATACCTCGTTAAGAGTATCTACTATGCTATTGGAGTTGCAGTCCATGCAGTTCAGCAACCCTGGCCACTTTAGTTTCAATGCATTGATCAGTTTGATGTATGTGATGTATTTCTCCTTGTGTATGCCTGTTTGTTCCACTACATCTAGAAAGCTGGATAGCTCTCCATCTGTAAACAAGTCTCGTACAGTCACCACCCCATTGGGCTCCCCCTACCTGTGTATGTTTATCCGTGTTTTTTGGTTGTCTGCCACCAATATAACCAGTGGGATTTAGGAGGAAAACGGGGAACACAGCTGGAGTAATTTGTGTGTTCTAGGCAAGATATTCTTTCCCTGTGTGTACAGGTTAGGGGGATGCATCAGAAGGGAGTTCTTTATCCATAGCACTTCTTTCAGGAAGAAGGCCCTGCTCGATGTCTGTAGCAGAGAGGAGTCCAGTGAGGGTTCATCTGATAGCCAGTATGGCTACGAACTGCAATTGGCTGACTAGGGAATAAAGTTTGAAGTTGGGCAGTCGGGCAGTCGGATAACTTCCCTCTTGTATGGGCGGGATAGAGTACACAAGGCCAGCCTACATTTTCTGTTGTGCCCTAGGAATCTTCTACATACTGATTCTAATTCTATGAAGAACTTTTTGGGTATGTTGTAAGGGACGTTACTGAACAAATGCAACATTCTAGGCTGGACCACCATCTTTAATAGTGAGGCTCTGCCCAAAAACGACAAAGGTAGTGTGTCCAGAAGTCTGTTGACTTCTCCACTCTACGTAGTGCTAGTAGTGTATTATTCTCATGCTCTGTCTGTGGTTCGTGGTAGATATCTACGCCTAGGTATTTGAACGTGTTTCTATGCCATCTTATTTGTAGTGCCAGTAAGTCGCTTCCTGTCAGCTCTCTTAGTCCAGCCAATGGAAACAGACACAATTTGTTGAGACTGATTGTGATGCCTGATAGCTCCGCAAACCTATCGGGTATCTCTAATATGTATTCTAAATTAGTGGGGGCTTACATGCTAAGGTTGCTTATCTGCTTTTCGGCTGCTTCTAATTTTTCTTCCACTGCTTTTAATTCTCTGGTAATTACCGCCTGCAACCCGCCCGACTTGGATATGGCTTCCCCTTTGATCACCACTTTGAACGCCTCCCACAACATATCTGCCACGTCTGCACTGTCAGTGTTGTGTTTAAAGTACTCCTGAATGCTTCTCCTGATTTGTTCTTTGAATGTGCCATCTTGCAGGACTTCAACTCTCAGTTTCCTTGTGGGGATCTTTGGTCTAGGGGGGCTACCTGCCATGTAATCATAAGGGGAGCGTGATCTGATAGTACCCGTGCCTTGTATTCTGCTTGTGTGAATTCACTACCAGTTTCATTGCCCACACAAACGTAGTCAAGTCTGGTGTGTATGTTATGTGGTTCCGAATGGTGTGAGTAGTGTCTTGTGAGGGAGTGAAAGTCTCTCCAAACATCTCTCAGTTCGAATGCTTTCAGTAGAGTGGTCAACCCCTTGGCTGTAGGGGCTGGATGTGTGTATTTGCTGTCTAATCTGTCTAGTACTGGCATAAGTGTGCAGTTAAAGTCTCCTTCCCATATTATCGAGCAGTTCCTGTATGAGCCTATCCGTGCATAAAAAGATCTAAAAAATAATCGAGGTGTCGTGGTTTGGAACATATGTGTTAATAATACATACTTCTCTTTTTGCCAGGTATCCATGGATTATGATCATCCTGCCTTCATAGTCTGTTATCGTCTTCAGTATTAGGAGTGACACTGTGGGGGATATCCATACCAACACTCCCCGAGCATACGTGGAGTATGATGATCCTGTTATGTGGCACCCCATTTTCTTTTTTATTGCGTTTAGTTTGTCTGCGATGAGGTGTGTCTCTTGGAGGAGAGCAATGTCAATCTTATGTCTATGTAGGTATGACACAACCCTGTTCCTCTTAATATAATTGTTTAATCCACTGACATTCCAGGTTAACAATTTAAGGCCTTCCATCTGGTACGATGATGGGGTTGTGTCCTCAGTGAAAGCTCGCGCAATAGGGCTATGGCGTGTTGAGTAATTGTTATTTGCAACCTTGATTCCTTAACTAGGGGAATCCTCCCAGTGTGTATGTTATAGATTGGGTACCATATATCTATCCCGTGCTCGATTTGCCTGCCGACTATCCTGGCTTGTCGTGTAGCTTGTGGCTGTGCTCCCAAACACCAGAAACAAATCCCCCCCAGCTGTCCCAACTGCCAACAATTGCCCAGCTTTACTTAGCATGCTTTGGCACTCCTGCTTTATCCTCCGGCGGTGTTCCGCAATTGTCTGCAGTGTCTGGGGTGCAGCCAGTGGATACTAATTTCCGGTAACCCAAAGGTATGGTTGCCTAGGGGCATAGGCTACTCTGAGTACTCACTGTTCTATGAGTGAAGTGGCATCTTCTGTTAGCTTCCTGCATGGTTGTAACTGTATTATGCAGAAAATAAAGTGTAGTTATTGACGTGATCTATCCGTTTCCAACTATTGCTGGATGCATAATACAAATGCGAGCTGTGGCGTTCCTGTTTTACGTTATAGCTTCTTCCTGGTTAGGGTCTCCCTTTTGCCTTGGCCCAATTTTCTCGCTTTCTATCCAGTCATGAGTGCTTGCATGGGTGTCCAAGAAAAGGTGTGGTTTCTGTATATGACTTAAGTCTTTTGGGGTACATCATCATGTACTTGATATTAGTCTTCCGGAGGCTCTCTTTGGCTGAACTGAACTGCATTATACTTTTCTGCACTTGCAATGTGTAATTTGGGTACGCAGAGATGGTTGCTGAAGCTCTACGTATGCTAACTCCATTTCTGAAGATTGCCAATATTTTTTCCCTCTCCTTGTAGTTAATTATTGTGGCAAAAATTGGATGCAGGGATCTCCACGTGGGGGCCTCTTTGTCAGTGCTCTGTGTGCCCGTTCTACCCTAAAGCCCTGGGAAAGGTTTCCCGGTCCAATTTCTAGCAGCAGCATGTTTTCAATGTAGGATGTTGTGTCTGTGCCCTCCTCTCCTTGAAGTAAGCCGATTATCCTAACATTGTTTCCCCAGGCTCTGCCTTCAGCATCCTCAGCCCTACTCTCCAAGTTTGCTTCTTGTTGTTGTACAGTTTTTACTGTGTCCTGCATGCTTGTATTTGTCGTGTTGCTTGCAACCTGTTTCTCGAGCGTCCCCGTTCTGCCTGCCAATTATCAGACATCTTGCCGTAGTAGTCCCACGTCGATGATGATGGAGTCCATCTTGGGTTTGAGTGAGGATTTCAGAGCAGGGATGGCTTGTAGGATTGGCTGTTCTTATTCCATTTTGTCTGTCGGTGCAATCTGTGTTTGCAGATTTATTGTCGGTTCCTGTGTTATGGATAATGTGTTTGTGTATGTATCAATGGAGGTCTGTTTGGCTTTTTTTTGCCTGCCTTGGACGGCATGTGGGAGGCAGTTCTTACCTGAGGGACCCGCCACTAATAAGAAGTAGTCTGTTTGTATGCCAGTCTGTTTTTAGGCAGGTCTGGAGTATGGACAAACTTGGGTGCAATCCTGCCTCCCTGATGTGAGACAGTACTTCTGTGCTCTGGATTGCTCTTTGATGTTTCACGCTTCTGTGGGGCTACTTGCCTCTCAGGGCTCTGGTGAACTTCTTGGTTGTGTCCCCCTGCTCCAGGTGGTTATTGCGGAGGGGAGTCCATGAGGAGATTGCGCCCACCCCTCTACGCAGTGGGTTTGCTTTTCTTGTGTACTACCTTGGTGATGTTGTGTATTGGGGCTTTGTGAGCCCTCCTCTGCGCTTGGAGCAGTCTTGCTCATGGTTATCGGTACCCGGTTGATATCTGGGCATGCCTTGTAATTATGAATCTGGGGAGTACGAGTATGGGGAGGTGCACTATGTCTCTCTGTCGATTGTTGGCAGACTAATCCTTGTTAGGATTCTGCAGTTTATGAAAGCGCTGTGCGAGTGCTCTTATGTATGAACCCTGGTTTGGGCACTGACAGGATTTTGCGTGGGTTGTCTACCACGTTATTTTTGTAAATACCAACATTTAGCTGGAGGCACGAGACCTATGCGTGGCGTGTGCACTTGTGTTATGTGGATGTTCGCTTTTCTGTCCCAACGGTCCGCACCGCCTCGCCTTCAGCGTTCACCAAGGGTGCTGATCGCGAGGTCTATCCCTGCTATGGGTGTGCTGCCAGTTGCAGTGACGCTTGCACTGGCTTCAGGGGAAGGGGCAAATGCTTGCTTTGTCTTACTTGGTTGCCGTTTGATGTTGTCGTACAGCTGTTCTCCGTGTCTACGCCCGGCATCAGGGAGTTAATAACAAGCAGGCTCTGGTCGGCTCCAGCCTTCTGTGCCCCAGTCTGTTGTGAGACTCACCTCCGTCTGGGATTACGCTGCCATCTTGGGAGTGTGGATCATATTTGGAGATGCTGCACACAGGGCTGTTTACTGGGCTTAGCACTGCAATTGCTGGTTCCTTCCCATGTTCGGTAGCTCCTTGCAGGCTGATAATGATGTATCTTCTGCTGAGAGCCGTGTAAACGCGTATTTCTGTTGTTTTTCTGAGCAAATCAGGCCAGATTAGCAGGAGCTCTGAGAAGTGCCCCCTTACCGCATGGCAGTTGGCCACGCCCCTCACATGGAGCTGTTTTTATAAGTGAAAAAAGGGTTTGCAGCTGCTGCTGAGTCTGCAATCAGTTTTCTTGTCCGCGTACATCATTTGGATTGCAGGGAGTTGAGGGCGAGTTTTGTATGTGAAGGTTTATTGTACATATGTATATAATTTGCTAAAATGGACAGTTTAAACGTTTTTATTGCATACAGCTTTACATATACATGTACTTTTTTTACCCTTGTGAACAGTACAACTCTGTACTATATTTGGTACAACATTAGTGTGTGCTACAGTGTTGTTGTATTGGTATGAACTAATCATTGGGTCATTGTGAAAAGAAATCAATAGAGGATTAAATAAAACCTACTACAATTAAGTGAGTGTGTGTGTAATAGTATGTTCGTTTGAAATGTGTTGTAATTAAGGGAATGCTTAAAGTAGTTAGATACCTGTTGCCATATTTTAACTATATTAGACTTTACAAGAAGTTTTGCAGTAACGAGAACTGTGCTGGCGTATTTGAAGTGTGTTGCAATGAATAGTATTTTTGCAGTAGATACCTGTTGGTGTTTTGTAACTATCTAGACTTTTGAAAGTACTATTGTAGTATTATGGATGTAGTTAAATACCTGCTGGTGCATTCTGTTTATTGTGCTCCAGTTTAGAAATTACATTTGGCTTGAAGGAATATTAAGTAGGCATTTGTTAGATTTGCTGGAAACCTATGTTTTGGAGTAAGAGAGGTGTTGTTACATTCAAACCAACCATTTCTTTTTGTTGAAATATACAGTATAGTGGCCTGAAGTGGCTGTGGCACCAGTGTGATATATTATGGGTATTAGCCAAATCGACTGAAAAATATTGTTCGAATGAGAGATTTGATCGAAGATTTGATCGAATATGATCATTGGGATCAAAACTTTAATTCAAACAGCATTATATTGAACAAGAGAAGCAGGGGTTGCAATAACTGCTTAAAGATTTATTTTTAAAGTTAAAGAAAAAAAAGGAATACCTGTGGCGTCGGTCCGACCTGTGTTAGAGGGACGGATCCGATGTCACAGGGGTGCAGGAGTAGCGGTGGATGCTGAAGGGAGAAAAAAGGTAAGTAGGGAAGGGGTTGGGGGTTGGGATGTATGGCATGACTTGGGTTGTTTTGCCAAAGTGAAAACAGATTTTCAGCAAAATTGGCTATGTTCAATTCCGCCGCCAAATGTTTACACTTCGGTCAAACAACCCAAATACATATTATGCCTACTATTGTGAAGGTTTTCTTGTCAAGGGATACTTGGCTGTGTGTAAAGCTAGTGAGCATACAGGTATTTTGGTACCATCTGCATTGCACCTGGCTTTGAGCCCTCTACTCTCTCCATCCTGTGAAGCCAAAAACCTTGCGCTCATCTTGAAGTCCTCTTTCTGTTTTACTCGTTACATTTTCGAGCTTGTAAAGAAAGCCTATGCATTTAGCTTGATGCTTACAGTCATTGTACCATTCCCCACCTTCCCACAGAAGCTAAAGATCTGTACAGCCTGGTCCTGTGTAGGCTGAACTACTGCAACAGCCTCTTCCTTAACCTCCCCCTTTGTTGATTATGCTCCTTTCAGATAAATTAGAATATAGCTGCAAGACTTATCCTTGGCCTCAAGCCCAGGGACGGTATCTCTGTAGCCCTAAATTGTGTACATTGGCTTTTGCCAATTGCAAGGATGAAATTTGAGATCCTTTGTATGATTGTCAAGGCTTTCTGGGACCTGGGACTACAATATGTTGAAATTTGTTTCCCTAAATACTGCCCTGCTAGAGCCCTCTGCTGCTGTAACTCAAATATTCTGCTTGTCAAAGGCATTTTGAAACAGAGAGTCGGAGGCATGTCTGTCTCTTTGGCCAGTGCCTCTATTTGGAACAGTCTTCCTTCTCCTCTTATACTTGAGCTGGACTACCTTAAGTTCCGGAAACTTCAGAAAACTCTGTTTCTGTGTTCCTATTTTACTTAATCTTTGCCCTGCTAACTCATACCACTACCACTAAGACTGGTGGTCTGGTCCCTCATGAACGTCACAGTTTCCAGGCCCTATATCTAGTTGACACCAGTAAACGCCCCCCTCTGCCCTTCAGCAATGCCCTTGTGGGACTGGCACCTGGCGGCTATGTACCACACCCTTGGGACTCCTCTGGCACAGCATGTAGCTAGTGTCGTCCCACCTTGCATGTCTTGCCACTTTCCTACTGGGCTCCTGTCATGACTTGGTAATCCCTACTCCTCTTTTCATTCATGCACTTCTTTTACTGCACAATTTTAATGGTTTGAGAGACCACCCTTAACACAGGGAGTTCCCTCCCTCCACACTCAAGGTGTCACGCAACAAACTAACAGATTATTTTCTTCATCCCCGCTTCAGACACATATCATGCCCCTTGTATCCTTCCCCCTGAGCTAACAATGAGCCAATAACCAGGCCGGTGTATGGGAAATATATTGGTATTTATCTAAATAAAAGTCATAGAAATTAACACGAAAAAATGTCAAACACTACTTTATAGGTGCCACAACCTCTTTCAGCATAAATAATTCACAGAAGTGAGTTGAAAAGAACACAATCACAATTCTTCACTTTCTGCAAATTTCACTTCAAGAAATAATTACACAGATCAATAACGAAAGCAATTATCAAGTAGTGTTGTGCCATTTTGATTTTCCTGCAGGCTTCAAAGGCTAGCAGTAGGATTTCAAGATTGGTACAAATACATATACCATTTATGATTTCGCCCACACCTTTGGTTTGTTTTTCAGGGCCCCCTACTTTGTTGAATGATTTGGGGAATTTTGGATTTCAGATCCCCGTCCACTGAAAAGCCTGTGTTTGGGAAGCTGGATGAAAAGGTTGGATTTAAGAAAAGTCAGGGTCTTAAGGCAAAAAGGATTACCCAATTCATGTATAGGCTATAGTTGTCAGCACACACTGGGAAGTGAGCTTTGTTAATCTCAAATTTGAATAAAATTCACCCCGTAGTATTCAGCCAAATTGGTAAATAATTAACATCATATTTTTAGTTAAATATACTAAGGATCTACACAGTTTTGCCCCCCTCCCCACTATAAAGGGAAAGTATTCAAGGCAAGCAGACTCTCCCACCGCTTGGTTTCCCAGGGCTCAAATATACTTACATAGAAAGCCTCTGTTTAAGGTTCAGGAAAGCCAACCGCATCGCAGGACACTCCGGAAAGATTGGGCTGGGTTCTGGTCACTCCACTCTCAAAGGTGGCCTCCTGCTCTCCACCATAGAACCCAGTCAGCAGCTTTGAGGCCTTCCTAGAAATATACAGCTCCACCCATATGCTTTCTCAGCACTCTCCTCTGGTGTTTCCTTACAGCTGTCAGATGGTAAGTTTCAGCAGCCCTCTCTGTCTCTCTATCTGTCTATCTGTGTCCCCTCCTCCTAGTGCAGTCCCCCTGATATAGCAGCGATGCCACCAAACATTATACATTCTTGGGGAAGTACCCTGCAATAATTCCTGCAACTAGGATTGGACAGTTACCTGTCTCTCTCTCCTCCCAAACCCAGCCTCCAAGTCAGGATTGGTTTAGGGGTCTGGAGAAACATGTGGCAGTTCCCATTTGTAATCGCCATTTGTCCTCCTTTCTAATTTTTGGCAAAAAACTAGTTGTGTATCACAACTTCATAATTTTACTATCAACTGCCATAATATACATATTTTCTGATTTATCTAATCATGGGGAATTAGATAAACTGACCACCAAGTCTTTACCATGTAGCACAGCCATGTGATACATATCTGCTTTTTCCATAAAAAGCATAACAGTTATGAATATGTAAGTTATTACCCATATCCCTAATTTTATTCTCCACCCGCTCACCAACTCTCACATTTCTTCTTATCAGCCAGAAACACATCTTAGATAGCCATTATAGTTCCCTTAGTCGCAGTTGGATGAATTGTTATATCTCCAAAATCCCCTGGAAATGACATCAAAAATGGTACATAGATGAAATCAGAATGGCTTGTGGTTGCTGAGGAAAAGTCCTAAATGATAGTAGTCCTTTTAAGTTAATTGTAATACTCCTGCCTTCCGGCCATTTGTTTTTGCTGGGTCAGCCTGTACCCAGAGTTTTATTTTTTAATCAGTCTCTGTGTGTTGATGTTGCTGCCCCCATTTTCACACATATTGGTCATTCTCCAGCCAAGGGGAACTTCTCTTGCAGTCAATGCCATCCGAGTCAGCAGGTCTGGAGAACACTAAATTTCGGCACCTTTAGCAAGACACGTTATTGCAATTGGTAATTCGTTGGGAGATTTGACATCCAGACTGGCAGAGTGGGATTTTCTTGTGAAGTGCCCCACAGCCAGCAAAATGGTTTGCCTTGGGCTGACATTATTCCATGAAAACAAAGTGGCTTTTCAAATGTCACTAGTATTTGGTATCTGAAACATAATATAGATTGCTTTTTTGTCAACCTGCACACCATGTCTGTTCCCTGACATTTTTCTTTTAGCAGTGATACGTTTTCACATTTAAATTGCTTTTATTTGAATACACCTGTGCCAGACGTTTTTGGTGTCACTGTTTAAAAATCATGTTTTCCATGTGTTCTTTGATTTTTCCTTTTTTGTAAATTGAAATGCTGCTTTTCCTTTGGTAATCACAGGTTGGCCCCTTTTCCACACGGCTCTTCAATTTTACTTGAAAAAAACTAAGGCCAAACCGTTTCGGTCCAGTGTTTAAATGCCACTGTTCATGTGAAAGGGACTTCTGTTTGGGGCCTTTGAATGCAACTCACAAAATGCATATGTGCATCTATAGCCGCAGTGTGCAAAAGTGTTTTGGATAAGCAAGGGAAATGCATATGCAAAAGATTTGTAGAATAGTTTTAAGTAGCAGTTGGTGTGTGGAAGTTCAATATGTTGATAGTGTTATATGTAGAGTTTTTGGAACTGATTGGTGGATATATGTGTGAGTGTTTTCAAGCAGGCAATGAGGGAGTGTTACAAACATAACAGTAAAAAAGGGTATAAGGGCTGTCTCTGTGATGGTGTGCATGTGCAATATGGGTTATTTAATGATGCATAGTGTGGAGAGGGGAGTGCGGAAACAGCGGATAGTCATGAAGGTCCATGGATTATGGTGCTTATTGTGTGCTAGAGAAAGGTATTTGTGACAGAAAATTGTTTTTGTGTTTTTTTCTTTAATATAAAATTGTCCATTATTACCATTAGCATAGTATTAAATGCTAATCGGAATGTTGTAGAATATGATTGAGTCTAACTACTTTACAGAAAAATGTAAAATAGATGGAGTTTATAAGCTTATTTATTTTACTTCAATTTTTCAACTGTGAAAGGTGGTTCCTAAAGGAATCTTTTTTGTGTTTTTTTTATTTTGCATGTTTGTTTCTTTTTTTGCAGACAAGGTTAGGGAGTAAGTTGGGGGGATAAGGAAGGGACACCAACCACATATATGGAGAGGCATGTGGACAGGGGAAGAAGTTGTATGTGTGTTAAATCTAAGGGCAGTGTTTCTCATGCTCCTTGATTACAGCCTTGAAAGCACTTCAAAACTGCTCCCCTCTTCAGAGTGGTGTGTTGCAGTATATACAGAGTACTGTTGTCTTGGAAATATATGAATCAACAGCCTCTTTTATTGCTTACAAGGTAGCTGATGCAAATTTCTGTCAGGTTTTTGCCAGGGCATGGGCACTGCCACTAATTGTTTTGTAGTAAAGCATTCGACTTAGTGAATAGGTCTCTTGTGGAAAAAGCTACACGAGCGAGGGTGACCGGCTGCTTTGCTGGGTTTCTTGGAGGCCTTGCATACAGACACAAAGATTAGGGTCAGGCTTGATGCTTTTGGCCGTTACACTCCATGGGTACAGACAGGGGCCCAAGGCAGGAGTGTGTATTGGCCCCGTTCCGTTTCTGCTTCTTTCTCTTGGGGCTAGGAGGTCATCTCAGCACTTTCAATACTCCCCCCCCCCCCAGACTAGGTTCCCTGGTAATCCAGTACTTATTTGCGGACAATATTGTTTTTTGTGATTTAACAGCTATCAGTCTGCAGAGAGCCCCATCAGCGGTAGAGGGATTTCTGGGGAGATTGGATCTTTCATTAAACACAACAAAATCAAAGTTATTGATTCTAAAAAGGGGGGCAAAAAAGGTGTAAAACTCTATCCTGGTTTTTGGAAAAGGGCAAACTTGTAGTGAATAAGTGTTTACCTGGGCCTGTCAGTTTATGACAAAGTTACAGGGCCAGAGCCACCAGAAGTTTTGAAGGCCAATTTTCTTGGGGTACTTGTGAAACTGCGATTTTTTGATGGTAAATTAGGTATTCACTCTTGCCAGTATTGAAATTATATAAGCAGCAACTGGTCCCAAAACTAATATACAGAGCACAAACCAGGTGCCAGTTTATAGACTGGCCAAAACTAGAGGGTGCTTTATGGAGAGGTCTTTTGAAATTGCCACAGTCAGTCCCTCTTGCAGGGATTTTGTTTGAGCTGGGACAATTCCCTGTCCACACTATGGTGGACTGGGCGAAACTCCAGCTCTTCATAAACATTTTGAATCCCCTCCACCCCCCAACTGCCTCGGTTTTGGAGGAACTTAAACTTGCAAGGATACAGGGCGGTTGTAGAGCTCTTAATCAGTGGTCCCAAGCTGTGAATCTATGCTCCTATGGGCAGACATCTCACTTGAAGTATTGGGGCTTACACCAAAAGTGGCCAAGTTAAAATGGTGCAGGTATAACTGGTCAAATGTGAGATTAATGATCATGGATGCTAAAAGTTTTGGGGACCACTTTGTTGTGCTTGAGTTAACTGGTTGTCTTTTTGATATCTAAGGAGGGGAGATATGTAAGGATCTGGTCTTATCCTGCATCCTAATGGAATCTGGAGTGAGTGTCATGATTGACAATGTAATGTTACTGGTTAGAATGTTTATGTGTGACTGGTGTTCTCTTGAGGGAGTTGAGAGATGTAGCCTGAAGAGAGGATGCCGGTGCTTGTCTATGAGACCTGGACCTGGACTTTACCATCGGATGAATAATGACTCTAGAAACTGGATGTTACACTTGGAAACTGATTAAAGAAGTTACTCATCCACACCTTGATGTCAGAATAATTTTGCTAAAACAGAACTTCACATTGGCAACGAGGATGCTGGCTGTGCTGGGGGGACAGCACAGAAGAGACAAGCACCGCCCCCCAAACCATGCAAGACCCTCTCAGGTAGGAAGAGCACTTAATGCTCTAGGCGCAGAAGGGCCCAGTGCAAACGGCACAGGCACAGAAAATAAGGAGATGGCTGGTCTGTCAGCAGTTAGACAGGTCAAGCACAGAGAAAGTCAAGAGACTTTGGCAAGGCTGAGGGCCCAAAGACTGTTTTAAGGGGTTGGTAACCCAAGCTGCGACATGGAAGGCTTGGTGCCCAAGGCAGTAGCGATTTGAAGAGGCCTGGGGGTATAAGTTACGCCTAAATTATTAGGAAGCCATGCCGCACAGCTGGGGGCTTGGAGCCCAGGGCAGCAGCATCAGAAGAGGTTGTGAACCTAAGCTGTGCCAAGAAGTGACAGGGAAGTTGTTTGAAGGCGTTTGGGCTAAGGTACAAAGCGCCTGGAGCAGAGGAGGGTCCTGGGGGACATTCCAGCATTTGAGAGGGCTTGGAGCCCGTACCTGCACCTAAGGGACTTGTAGCCCATGAATACACTTAGGGGCTTGGACCCCATGGCACAGTTGGAGGTATTCGGAGTCACAAATGTGCTTATGAAGGGGCTCAGAGCCAATATGCAGCAACACCATAAGGGAGTTAGAGCCCATTACAGCGCTGGAAGCAGGGCTGGACTGCCCCACCGGGACATCCCCCGGTAGGCCTCTGGCCTGTAGGGCCTCTTTTTGAGCGGAAGGATACACATGTGTTAGCATAAACACATCGCGTGATTTTCCTCGCCTCCGTCTGGGTGGTTTGCCTTGAATTGGCTGTCACCACTGACCGAGGAAGCGGCACCAGCATTTATTTATTTTTTCCCAGCATCTGGGCTGGGCCCGCGCCTGCGCAGGGCCTCCTGGGCTGGGCACCAGATTGGAACCGCACGTGCCCTGCCTGCTGCCCTGCCTGCTGCCCAGGCTGCGCCTGCGCGCACAGTGCACACATTAGCAGGCAGGCAGCTGGTCCGGGCTGCATGAGGCCTGGCATTGCAAGCCACAAGATCGATTGTTTGTCAGGTGAGAAGCGACCAGCGAGACACACTGCACATTGATGATATGTATTGTCCACGTAAGTAAAGTTAACTTGCAGTAGCTGCTTGAAATCATTCCCCAGAGCCCTGTTATTGGGCCGTAGAACCGTCTAGGCCAGACTGGGTAAGCACATCGATGCTCGGCTGGTGTAGGTTCAGCACCTGGGTGAGGGAGAGCCCAGCCGAGCGTCGATGCAGCAGGACCTACCCCGGCCTGTCTCTGCTGGTAGGGCAATAAGGCAATGCCCGAACCAAAAACACAACAAAATGCTAGTTTGGGCCTGTTTTTTTTAAACAAAGTGGGCCACTCTTTTGGCCAATGTGGACCGGTTTGACAAGTTACTTCGCTCTGCAGCTAGTAGTTTTGACCAGTGTTGCTGAATACATTTTGTTTAAATTGCACAATTTGCATCACATTTTATCAAAAGCCTCGCCCTTGGGTACTACTCAAACAGTCTGTCACAAAAGCAATGAATTGCCACTTGCAACTGTGGGCCACTTGTTCAAGGTGCTCGAGATAATGTTATTCCCCAGCCCGACCCTGGCACCAGGTCAGACTCCGGCCGGTGTCTGCAAGTGGCTCGTCTCAGCCCAGACTGTCTCAGGTGGCATCATCCGTGCACGTCACCACAACACTGCAAAGGTTGTGTACCCATGACACGTCCTCCAGTCCGCGTGGCTGTGGCGAGAGTCACCTCACTCCACCCCTCCAAAGGCCACGTGGGGTTCCCTTATCGCACCACCGAGCACATCATAAAGCGCCAAGAGGTGGCCATGCAAATGACAAAAAGAGCGCTATACAAGACCCAGCACATAACATATGCACCTTGCACACAGAATGGGACCCATATCACCACGTGCCCTCCACATGCACACTGCAGGGAGCACAACAGGGGCATCGCGTGCACACTGTAAGGGTCACCACGGGGTGCAGCACATGCACTCCGGCACACCTTGCGACCTTTTCACGTACAGAGAAGTTTCAAATCAGGCCTCCTCTGGTCTGTGATGGTCACTCACTGCTACTGTTGATGAAATGCATGATTTTGTTCAGTGAAGTAACTTAACTTAAAGCCTGCAAGTCAAGTTACTTTACTGAACAAAATCAGCTTTTTCTTGAATCGTGCATTATTTGCAGCGGCAGCCAGTCCCTCAAATCATTCCCCAGGACAGAGCTCTCAAGGACTGTCCATCCAGGTTCCCTGCCCTGGGGAATGTAGGGCAATGGCAGTCCGCGTGAGATGGGGGCTATCGCTTGTTTTCTTTTAAAAGTTATTGTGTTCCGGGTATGGAACGTATAGGGAGCATCAGCATGCAGTGTTCGTAGCAATCTAAGCTTTTGAGTGCAATAGGCGCTTTGCTCAGATGTGTCCCAAGACCAACGTTTTTAACACATTAGGCACGAAATGTGGATGGTTCCATAATGAGACCCCTCCCTCCCCCTTCACAAGTGGGAGATTATGAGACAGAAATAAGTAGAATTCAGTTCGCCTATAGACTTGAATAGGGCGAGGGATTTTAGAAGGTAAAACTTTATGTGAAAAACATTTGTGTCTGCAAAATCATGATTCTCCTTCCCGAATAAGGAGGAGTTGGCGTGTATGCTTGCCCGGCAGCAATGTATATATCATTTTGTTGGTGCGTGCCTGGCACACTCAAGTTTTACCTGCTGCAAACGTTTCTACCCAGTGGCAGTAAAATGGCTCTTAAACTAAAGTAGTCACCTCATTTCCACAGCATATGTCCATATGTCTTGGCATCAATCAGTGACAGCACCTTCTGGCCCCACTGCTTGAGTTCAAGTAGTGACAGCCTACATTTGGTCTCCTTTCGAGTGAAGGGTGGGTGGCACTAGGGAAGGAATGATGTCAGACCGAGTTATGCTGCTGGGGCCTGCATTTGGCATTATATGGCACATGGTCTTCTGAGGAGGGAAGGGTGGGTGGCATTAGGGAAGGAAAGAGTTTCAATGCAAGCCTGCCTGGTCAGAGCGAGGTATGCTACCGGGCCCTGCATTGCCTTGGGAGAGCAACTGCAATTCTGCTTTGCTTTGCTCTGTATGCTGTTTTTGAGATGAGCGGCAGGTTCCTGAGTCGTCGTGTGTTCTGGTTATATTCTGGCTTATGTCCATCCACTGTCATTCTAGCATTCTATCAAAAGCTTTTGGACATCGTATGTTTGGGGGGGCTCTGAATATCCAGCGTTTACAATTGGAAATGATAAGTTGGCGTTGCTATTATGAATGTTGTAGTGTGGGTATAAGCTAGCTTAATTTATTGACTTATTTTATTTCTTTGATTTGTGTAACACGCCGAGTGACTGAGTTTACTAGATGAAATATGTTGACTGTTTCTTATGAATTGTTGAGTGTATGCGAGTTAGAGCTAAGGTGCAAAAGAGAGCTTTACCTGCAATGGTGAAAAAGACCAAAGGTTCAAATGTCAACAGGTTTAGAGAAATAAATAGGGTGCATAAGATGGTAATAAGATCGCTGTCTCCGTCTTCCCTCTGTTCCCCCCTTTGCCTGGTCGCGCCTTGAAACACTTGTGTATAGCCGCCTTATAACTGCTTTATCATCAGATGATATCATGGGCTCTGTGCAAGGTGGTAAGAGAGACAGGGAGCAAGGGGGGTGTCACAACAAGGGTGCTGCCAGCAAATGGCGTATGAATGTGTATTGTTGGGAGGATGAAAATAAATTCAGGGTGTGTGGCACAATGTATACAAGGGTGAGTGAGAGGGTGCAGGAGAGCAAGAGAGTGTGAGGTGAGAACGATTGGTGAAGAGTGTGTGGTGAAGAGAGCGAGGTACACATAAAGAAGACCGGTTACAGAGAGTGGGCTAGAGGCAGAGGGAGTGTGTTAAAGAGGGAGTGCAGTAGAGAGAGGGACAGAAGGGTAGACAGTGAAGTAGAGAGGTGGGACTATATTAGAGAGAGGGAGATAGAGTGTGATAGGGAGAGAGAATAAAAGAGCAATTTGTTATTATTTGTGTAATCCTTCCTCATTGTTCTTTGGATTACAGGGTCACTCACCCCTTTACTGAAAGGTCTCTGTCTGCTGAGGTAGCTGCTAAGGGGCCCTTTTTGTGGCGTTTGGCACTGTATGTGCTATGGGGGCGGGGTAGAATGAGGCACACTCTGCTGTGTGGAGGTGTCATGTGTGTGCAATGAGGACCTGCATGTGTGCTGATCAGCTCTTACAGGCAGAAGAGGCCTTTGTTGTGCTGTGTAGCCTGAATATGCACAGTATATGAGATGGGGCACTGCTTGTGCTAAGGGGCCCGATGTGTGCCAAGAGGCCCCTGTGTGTGTGTGCTGAGACCCTTTTTGTGCTGAGGGGCCCCTTTATGTGCTGGCAGACCTTTGAATGTTGTGAGGAGATTCTGTGCCTACGGAGTCGCTCCTGTATTTCATGGGGCCCAATGTGTGCTTTGGGCCCCTCTATGCATGGTTTCCCATTCGGTTCTATGTGATGGGTGAAAAAAGATCCATTGTGCTTAAATGTTTGTGCAACTGGAGTTGGAAAAAAGATCACCCTCCTTTCCCTGTTCTCCCACCCACCTATGCCACTTGCTAACTCTCTGGGGGACACCACCAGTGCCCACCAATATTTCGCAGGCCTCCCCGCTTTCATTATCGGGGGGCATTACGTGGAACTCCGATGACTCATCCAAGCTCTCCTTACCTGACCCCTCCACTTCCCAGACCATTCCCTGCCTACCTGCCTATTCCCTCCCATGTCGCCACTTACCACTGCTCCCCCAACGCTGTCCTGTCCCGTTTCGCGTCCTGGTATTGTTTTGCAGTATGGAGTAACGCCGCCCCATCTATGTGCCTCTATCAGTGTGGCAAGGGCCTATACCTGCCTGTATGAGTGGTGCTCCACTGTGTGCTGATGGGCCTGTAGTTGCTGAGGAGAGCTTGTATATGCAGGGGCCTTTCATGTACCGAAGCACTCTTTGAAAGTGTTGATGAGTCCTGCATGCGCTGATGGACCCCATAAGTGGACTGATCAACATTTTATGTGCCGAGGGGCCAACCCCCGCATGTGAATAAGGCCATGTATGGGGGGCGCATAGTGCGTGCTGAGTGGCCCCTGTGTGTTCTGAGGGGCTCCTGTGTAATGCAGAGTCTCATGTAGTGCTGATGGACCCTATATGTGTTGGGCAGTCCTTGTATGTGATTGGGCCCCCAGGAGGCCTTAAATGCAATGTTTTGAGATGTGGGGCCACTACCTATGTGTTCGAAGGCCCCTGCATGTTTTAGGGAAGCCCAGTATGTGCATTATAAAGCTCTGCCCGGGCCCTTTGGAGACTCGGTCAGATTGTCAGTACATATTTTGCACAAGTGATGAGATACCTTTGAGAATGAGGTGCATTTGAGAATATGGTGACCTGCCCATTTCTCAAACTAATGCAAATAAAAAAGTGCATTATCTCAGCTGTTTTATTTGCATTCGTTTTTAAGAATGTGCCCCTATATGTGCATCTTGTTCTGTTACTTAATAAAAACATTTGTTACAATCCATTTATTATTTGATATGTTTCTTATGTTTATTGAGACTGATATTGCACTCGTGGTTTGTCCATCTATCATTGAAGATATACTTGATGAGATCATGAACTTACTTAAAACATGAATTTTTAAAATCCATATATGATTATAACATGGTTTAAATGCACTAATTTGGACTAATTTTATTCAACATCTTCTTGGGGGATACTCGCAATCCCCTCATAGAAGGGTTGGGCTCACGCGCTATGCTCGCTCCTTCGACGAAATATGGGGCCACTTTGAAAAAAAAATCCAGGGCCACTTTTGGTTCCCAGTCCAGCCCTGAGCAAAGCCCTTAAAACAGATGGGCTCTCCAGCAAATTCTATAAGACGTATAGACAAGAAGTGGTCCCCCCGCTATTGGCGATGTTAAACGAGGCCTTCGAGAAAGAGAGACTGCCGGAATCACTGAGGGAGGCGGTAATTATTCCACTCCTTAAACCTAACAAGCCAAGCACAGACTGCGGGTCGTACAGAGCACTATGCATGCTGGCGAATAGACTTAAGCAGGTAATAAATAAGCTCATACACCCCGATCAAACCGGATACGTCCCAGGTAGAAGCATATCCGATAACCACAGGTGGCTCCACCATATTATAGAACAGGGAGAGGGCGACCCAAGCAAAATAGCAGTAGTCTTGCTAGACGCAGTAAAAGCCTTCGACTCTGTAAGGTGGCCGTGGATGATGGCAGCCTTAAAAGAATACGGGATGGGACTGGGGTATCTGCGGTGGGTAAAGATGGTGTATAGCTCATCAATAGCCAGGGTCAAAACGGGAGCGATAATTTCAGATAAATGGCAACTTAGCAGAGGCACGAGGCAGGGCTGTCCATGGTCCCCGATGCTGTACATCCTTGCTCTAGAACCACTAACGATCTGTCTGAGACAGCAGTACGAAGAAATATGGGTTTACACTAGGGGGGGAATCGCATTTGATATCATTGTACGCAGATGACATGTTGATATATCTGCGGTACCCAGAGGAAAACCTGCAATACATCCTAGAGGTGATGGAGCGCTATGCGACGCTCTCGGGCATAGCGGTGAACCCCACAAAAAATGTGCATGTTCCCCCTGGGGAGGTACAGAGGAGTGCCACAGGAGCACTTACCTGTCCTGCAGATAGCCTGGCAGACCAAAACGTTCAGATACCTGGGGATTAACATGTATCACGCGACCGCCAATGAGCACAAATATAACACGGAAAGGGCAGTAGAAGGAATCAAGAACAGTATGGGTTTCTGTGCAAATCTTTCCCTAGCCATGGTGGGAAGGGCCACCTTGCTCAAGATGGTGGTCCTGCCTAGGCTACTAAATTTTTTTGTGAACATCCCACCCATGTTGCCCAAACACTTTTTTACTAAACTCCACAGTTTATGCAGAGGTTTCCTGTGGCACACCTCTAGAAACAGAGTGGTCCTATGGAAATTACAAAATGCATATGACAGAGGAGGTATAAACCTACCGAACTTTGTGATATACCACTTGGCAGGGCAGCTACAATACGTCGCTAGGTGGCTGTCGAAAGATGCGGCAGTCAAATCCAGATTGTTGAGGGGAGAATGCGACCCTTACTTCCTAAAAGAAATAATATGGCTGCCA
Organism: Ambystoma mexicanum; assembly: GCF_040938575.1. Lineage (NCBI taxonomy): Eukaryota > Metazoa > Chordata > Amphibia > Caudata > Ambystomatidae > Ambystoma > Ambystoma mexicanum. Next base: position 1,176,757,077 of record NC_090935.1, on the reverse strand, counting down.
AAATCAGAGATGCAGGGGCGATTGAGATTGCTGGAACTGGGCTGGAAGACATGGCACAAAGCATGTCGTGTTATGGGAAACCCGACCCCATGCTCCCCGCAGGTGCCACTTGTGGCGCTATGCGGGGCAGATGAACAACTAAAGAAAGGGATTCGCAAATACTGGGAGCCGGTAGGCTTAGCGACTCTGGGAGATTTATGGCAGGAGGGGAGGGCACTGGACTTCCAAATGATAGCCGATGAAACTGGGATACATACGGGACAATATATCACATACACTAGAATAGTTAAACGGGTGAAGGAATCGTGATCCCAAATAGCACTAGCAGCACAACCCGATACTGCCATAGAAACGTTGTATGATATATCTGAGGGAGGGCATGAAACATCCCAGATTTATGAACTGGTGATGTCTAGAGTGGGTAAGCAGCTGCTCCAATTGAGACGGGACTGGGAGGAGGAAGCAGGAGAACCCATGCAAGACGGGCAGTGGGAAAGAGCTCAGAGATATCATAAAAAGGTATCCAGGAATGCGAGGCTGCAGCAGATTCAGTTATACGTCACCCATAGCACGTACATGACCCCCCGAAGAATCACCAGGATTGGGAGTACAGAAATACCAAAATGCCCTAAGTGCGGGGGGGTGGATGCCGTGATGATCCATATGTTCTGGTCATGCCCGGAGGTGGGAAAGTTCTGGGAGGAAATCAAGCTATGACTATCCGAAAAGGGAATCAAGTTAGACGTGGAATCCGTGTGAGCGTGTATGATGGGGGAATTCACCAGGCCATGCAATCTGAAACACGAATGCAAACTCAAGGACCTGGCCTACATTCTGGCCAAAACAACAATAGCCATGAGCTGGAAAGCAGCCCATAGACCCAGATTAGAGGTATGGTGGAACGATCTACTGAAATAGGCAGACGCTGAGACAGTATTATGGCATGTGGCAGTTAACAGAGGGGAGGAGGATGAAGTGGGACCTCTGACAGCTTGGAGACAAATGGTAGCCACATTATCGGGATCCTTCCATGCCATATCCAGTGGATGTGTCTCATCTGAAAACGGTGAAGGGGACTAACCCCAAGAGAAGGAAAGTCAGAAGAACTGTGGTGGAAGCTCGAGTTAAAGGGGGGAGACAATAACAAATAACACACAAATGTATGCTACGAAGCCTGTAACATAAAATGTCGTGTTTGTTGGTTATGTTTTGTTTGTTGTAAAAACCAATAAAAAAAATAAATTAAAAAAACTTCTACAATGCTGAGAAGTAATTAGCTGATCCACCAATTTGGTTATGTTCGGCAGAGGGTGATCATCGGTCCTGTGGACAGCAGGACAGCACATTGAGCTCTAGTGTCTATGCAGATTCCCAAACTGGATGTACCTTCATGTTGTTCCAATTCCTCTGACCTGAACCCATGACAGCTAGATGGATCACTCACCCTTATTCCTTAAGGCTTTGCTGATCTCATTCAAAGTGTTAGTTTCAATTTGTTGTTGGTCTGACAAAACAAAACTCCTAAAGTTGGTAGTCTCACTAATTCCAATGATACAGTCTGACTCACACCAATCTGGAATCAATGAGGACAAGGCAGAGAATTGCCTCATCAACATTCCTTTCTCACCTTGTTGTTGTGGGGGTCGCTATTTAGTGGTAACTCTATGGAAGCCCCTCTGGGATTACCCCAGCCTTCTGAACAGTTTACCTAGTTGAGATCCAAAACCTGGCAAAGCCCACACCACTTACTTGTAATCAGAGTTTTAGAAAAGAGTTTTGGCATGGGGCGCTGTTGTGTGGCCTACAAAAATGGCTGCCTTCTGCTGAGGCTGCCAAGCACCATCCACTCAGCAGCAACTTAGCCTCGGTTCTGCAGTGTGGCAGCCACTGCAAGCATTGGAAATCGTTGTCAGAGCATACCAGCAATTTACTGGTGGAGTTTGCGGTTCGGGGGGCGACTGCACAAAGAGATATCCTGCAAGTCCCAATGTTGCATGCTGCAGCTGACTAATGGCCAAGAGGGCACTCTTTGATCCAATACTTTGGATGAAACTGTCTGCAGCACTGCTTGCCTGTTCCTGGGGCTGATGCTGATGTACCAGCCCCTGCATGGATCATGTGGGCTGTGGATGGAGGCGCATCTGTGGCCCTGCGCTGCTATGGCGGGTCTGTGACAGCTTCGCACCGGATACTGGAGTGTGGCTGCCTGACTGTGGAGTGGTGGTCCTACCGCCTCCGACTGGGGGTAAGCAGTGCTGCTGGTATTGCCTCTCTGCTGCTGGTGCACGGTTGGGCTCCACTGCTGCTACTGCCCTGGAGGATTGACAACATCATTGACAACACCTGGCCTGGATCGCCTCAGGGGACTGGTGGGCCTCACCTGATCTGTCTGCATCGATCCTGATGACCTTGGACGGAGGTGCCTCTGTGGCCCTGCGCTGCAATGGTGGGTCTGTGACAGCTTCTCACTGGATGCTGGAGTGTGGCTGCCTGACCGAGGAAACGTCCAAATAGACTGTTTAAAATCATGAATGGGAGATTTGCCCAAAAAATTCAGATCAGCCGAAAAGTTTGACCAAATCCCCCATTCGGGGGTAAGGGCTGTGGGGGATGTGGGGGTGTTGCCTGCACCCTTGTTCACTACACTGTGAGTGGGGGTTGCGGGGGTGTCCCCGCAACCGGTCCCGTAAAAAGTAAAATAAAAAAGGTTCCTGCGGCGCCGGTTCCCGATCACGGAAGTGAAAGGAAACAGGCGTTGCAGGGACAGAGCGAGTCGGCGGCACACAGTGAAGTGTGCCGCCACAAGGTAGGTAGGGGGCTGGAGGAAATGGGCAAAGGTTTAAATGTTCAGGTGAGAGAAGACCAAAAGTTATTTTCGGAAAAATAACTTTAATTATTTTCTCCCTCGAACATTTCAGTCCTGGGCTTACAACCCCAATCCCCTGACCGAGGAGTGGTGGTTCAACCGCCTCTGACTGGGGTCAAGGAGTGCTGCCAGCATGGCCTCTATGCTGCTGGTACATGGTGGGGCTCCACTACTGCTTCTGCCCTGGAGGACTGACAACATCATTCACAACACCTGGTCTGGACCGCCTCGAGAGACTGGTGGGCCTCACATGATCTGCCTGCATCTATCTCCTTGGGCTAACATGCAAGAGCTTGCACTATAAATCCTTGTTGCACTGCCAAGCAGGGGTGAATGGATGCTTTGGTGGCTGTTCATAACCTGGGGTCCTGGTGGCCTGCTATGCACTGCATGGACAGTTAGTGCACCCATGCCTCACTGTCCACAAGCTACTAGTCTGTGCTTCTGGGTCCTCAGCTAATCGGCTGGGGAGGTGCTGTGCCCTGGCCCTGTGGTGGCGTGATGCAGGCTAGCTGACAGCTGCCACCGCAGTTGGGGGAGCACTCTTGACAGCCTGACCTGTGCCAGATCATAACTGGATTACCTTGCTTGGCCCCATTTCCCCCACGGTGCTGCCCAGAACTGATTTGTATCTCACTGCCTTTAAAAGAGTCAAATCCTACATCCCTCCAAAGTAAGCTGAAGTTAAACTTCACAGACAACACAGACTAAACGCTTGTCCTAAAAGATAACAAAGGGGAGAGGAGGTGCAAAAAGCATAGCAAGTTGGAAGCTTTCACGCACCAGGCTTCAAGCCAGATTTGCCTCCATAAATTCAAAACTGGATGAAATTACAACCACAATTGGCAATCTGACCACCAAGATGGAGCACAAGGTTGCTTGGGTGACCGAGGCTGAAGCACAAATAAGTAAGTCGAAAGATTACATCAGTGTGCTCAAGACCCACTTGGCTTTGATGACTAAGGACCTTGAATGGGCTCTCCAAAAAATGTGACAACCTAGAATTGCGTTCCAGATGCAATAACTTTAGAATTGTGGGTCTGCCGCAACATGTGGGCCAGGGACCTATGGAGGTGCTGGTCGAAGAACTACTCAAATACGTATTGTGGCCCTTCCCTTGATCCTGTTACATTTGTGGTGGAAAGAGCCCACAGAATGTCAATGACGAGACCCAAACCTGGAGCTCCTCCACAGCAAGTAATTGCTTTCTTGCTTAATTACCAAGATTGAGACCGAATATTGCGTCTGGCCAAGGAGAAGTGATCCCTGTGGTTTGAAACCACAGTGATTCATATTTATCCAGACTTCTCCACTGCAAATGGAGAAGCGCTCATTTAATGGTGTCAAGAAGCTACTGAGTGACCAGGCCATACCCAATGCAATGCCCCTCCCTGCCAGGCTATGCATCCAACACAGGGGCAAGACCATCTTCTTTATGATTCCTGATCAGGCCGTCAGCTTTATTGAAGTCAACATCCCTCTCCCCCACAACCTGTGGATGTCGCACCCCTGCACTCTGGTGGCTGAACAATGGATCCTGGGCACATAATAGTATCTGCTTGAGTTTATAATCCTGTGGCTGAGTAGGTTGTTGTTGGCAATGTGGTCTCTCAGAAGAACTGGCAGCAGTCCCCAATATGCTGGGTTGCTGTGTTGGGGGCAGGGGGCATTGTTGGGGGAGTTGCCATCACCCTGATTGGGAGGGGGATAAGGGAGGGGGGAGGTTTCTCATTGGGGTTTACCATGTGTTAAGAATGTTGGCTTGGAAAGTGCATTTTGGCTGTTTATGGAATCATTTCGATGCAATGCACCTTGTTTGATATGGGTGGGCTGGTCATGTTACAGGATGCAACCACTATATGTACCTGACATTATGGCTTTTATTAATGCCCTGAGATGGAATATTATAGGGTTGGGTAACTACACAAAGTCTAGGAAACTGCTGGCATAAATTAAAAGGCATAGGATTAATGTTCTCTTCCTTCAGGAGACACATTCCATGACTGGATTAAATGCTGGTTTCGCGAGAGCCTGGGGTCCAAAATAGATTTTTCACAAACTACTCTTCCCAATGCAGGGCGTTTCTCACGTTAACGCACAAGTGGCTCAAATTCCCCCTGCTGGGAAGCCATGTTGACCAAAATGGCCGGTATGTGATCACGCATCGTAATTTGCTTGACATGGAAACTCTCCTTGTGAACACATGTAGGCCAAACCTGAATGTCGCATGTTTTTATGCTACAATTGCGGGTATATTGGAGTTGTACCCACTCACTCCAGTCTCTGGGGAGGCGACTTAAATAATATACTCAGCATACAGCTGGATTTGACAAGCAAGGCAACTAGACCATTATCAAGGGTGGCATACAGTATACTGGGCCTGATGGACAGGTTGGGGCTCTGTGATGTGATGTGTGGAGAACACTGTACCCTCTTACACAAGCCTTCACATATTGCTGGTGTGCAGGCTTCTTCATGCTGAGATATTCCCACGCACACTTTTGGAGCATTCGTCAGTTCTGCTGCAACTGGATATGGGCCCCCGGCTTGGAAGTGTAAGGTCTGGAGATTTAAAATAGAAGCCCTCCAAGACATCATATTCAGAACTGACATTGAGCAAGACATTTGAATGGCCAACACAATGACAATAATGAGGAATCTTATGACGTACTGTGGTAAACTTTCAGTGGATGGCGATATCCAAAGAATGTCGGATATTTAAGTCAATTGGAAGGGATATACAAAAGTGTGAAGAGAAACACAAAGGACTGGAAAACGCGTATTCAGTCCAACTTACCTCAGAGGCTCTAGCGGCCATCCACACCAACCTTGAACAGTTTAGAAGCCATGCAGCTGGAGAGGTTAAATATTTCTCAAAGCCCACAGCAGCAAGAAAGTATGGTGAGGGGGAGCGTCCTGGCAAGGGATGGGGAGATTGATACAAGAGGAACCGGGCTCCCTCTACATAGACAGTATTGTCGACAATCTGGGTACTATCCGCTATACCGATCATGACATAATGGTCATTTTCCATACATTTTATGAATTGCTATACCGTGCTGACCACCCCAAAGGGGACAATGAGATCCAGGAATTGCTGGATAATATTCCTATCTGTACACTGTTGGACAGTGACAGAGAACAGATTAATGCTCTGTTTTGCATAGAAGAGATTATGTGAGCATTAAAAGACCTACCAAGAAATAAAGTTCCAGGTCCGGATGGATTCACTGCCAATTTTTATATGGAATTCAGGACAATCCTTCCTCTGTATCTCCTGATGGTGTGGGAGGAATCCCTCTCAGAATCCTTGCTGTCAGAGTCGTTCTGCGGAGCCACAATAACAGTATTGCTAAAGTCAGGGAATCCTAGTATTGAATGTGGGTCACATAGACCACTGTCGTTGATGAACATGGATGCCAAAAATATACGCTAAAATCATAGCTAACCACCTGTTAATGTTAATGCCCCATATGATCCACCATGATCAGGCTGGGTTTGTTTTGGGCCACTCCACAGCCTTGAACATATGTCACCTCTTCAATATTATTTATGGCTCATATACCTCCAGAGGCCTCTGCAGTGGCAGTTGCTCTATACGCTCAGAAGGCATTTGATATAGGATCATGGGAATATCTCTTCACCACACTATACAACTGTGGACTAGGAGATCAGATGGTTAAATACATTAAAATCCTCTACACTCGCCCACTGGCTCGAATCTTGGTTAGTGCCACTTTGTCTGATTTGCTGATGCTGGAAAGGGGGACCCGCCAGGGTTTCCCTTTGTCGCCCATGGAGGATATCACACATTTTGGGGAATCATCTGGGTTCACTGAAAACTTAGCTAAATCTGAGATTTTTCCACTGACGGATGCTACACCCATTGCCCCAGGGGTGTTTCCCCTGAAGTGGACACTGGATCAATTTAGGTACTTGTGGGGATTGTGTCCCTTGACCAGTCTGCATTACACACTAATAACTACCATGCACACATAGACTACCTGTCAACCAAATGCACCAAATGGGCACGTGTGTGACTGTCACTGGCCGGAAGACTTGGGCTCATTAAGATGCTAGTCCTACCTAAACTACTATGCACATTTACTGACGTCCCTGTATGGCCGAGGAAAGGGTTCTTCACCCAGGTACATAGCTTGCTCTCCCAGTTCTTGTGGCACCCTAGCGCGGTCTGGAAGAAGTGGGAATACATAACCCAGCCTTGTGGTAGAAGGGGCTTTGCAGCCCCACATTTTGAGATCTACAGGATAGCTGCCAAAGCGCAATATGCATTGCTCTGGCTTGGACTAAAGGGCGAACCACCCCACGTTAAACTAGAGCACTGGGTGGCAGGAATGGCAGGTCTGAGGACCCTGTTCCTTTTGGCCGATTATAAAGATGCCTGTAGATATCATCATTGCCGACTTCACTCATTGCTTGGTGGTCTCTCTTAAATCCGGGGTTTCCCGGCCACACTCTAAGTGTCTTCCCATGTTGCGATTTCCTAATATCCGGCCCACCTGGGACAGCATCCTTAAGAAACATTGGGAAGCCTTGGGTTACCAGACACATGGAAACATATTCGCTGAGAATCAGCTATTGACACTATAGACATGGCGGAAGGACATAGGGGAACTAGTGGAGAAATATTGCAATACTATGAGATGAGAGCATCATGCATGGAATGGTGAGAAGATGGTTGGTGTCCTCGATGCAGTGGGGTGAATGCTCACTACCTACATATGCTCATGATCTGGCCTAGGCTAGTGGACTTCTGGGTCCAGGTATATGGCACTCTGTCCGAGATTATCGACATGCCTGTCCCTGATGAGTGTTCTTTTTGGGTCTTGGGATAACATTCTGGAACGACGCAAGAGGAGTTTCCTCGATCTGGGGTGTATGTTGGCCAAGCGGCGCATCCTGCGGAAGTAGAAAGATTGTGTGTCCCTGTGAAAGTTAGATTGGTTAATAGAGGTACTTTGAGCTAATGACTGTGAGGATCTGTTCATGACAACATTGTTGTTGGCATCACAGCCGAAAGACATCTGGGGCAAGTTACGCAGCTTCTTAGCTCTGACACAAATTGCTGATAGCTCAGATGGTCAAGATGGTGTCTTCCAGATGTAAGGGCCTGCGCCTAAACTGGTATCAATGAGGCCTGGTGTTGTAGAAATGCAGTTGTATTATTTGGTTACCTGTGTACTTATATGATATGATCTGATATGATATATGATATTTTATGGTATGATAAGTCATTTATAACGTGCCTGTACTCAAGTGTTTCTTACTAAGCCTTTTGTCATTCAGATAGAGGAAGTGCAGGGGGTGGGTGAAGAAGTGCCAGGGTGACGGGGGAGGGAAGAGTGCAAGTAACTAGTTAGTGCTGCCGCGAAAGGGCTCAGAAGTGCAGAGAGTCAGGGGACTGTATGTTTACAGATATAGTCCCTTAAGTGGTTAGGAGGCCCAGAGGCATTGCAATGGCAACTGGTCATGCAGGGTCCTGGTCCCGTAAGTTTAGTGTGTGGTCAGGTAACCATTAGGCACTGAACACAGGGATGTCAGCAAGAGAGAGCGAGAGAGAAAGCGGAAGTGAAAATGAAGGTCCTGAGTTGCTTCCGGAACCTTAGGTGGTCCTGCTCAAGTTTGAGAGAGGCAGTGAGTCTGTTCCAGAGGGAGGCCCAGGCGGAGGACAGACATCTACTCCCACTCTCTGCCTGGAGAAGCCTCTAACCCTCAGAGAGTTTGAAGTGGATGAGTGGAGGGCTCGAGAAGAAGATGCTTAGGAAGAGAAAGTTGAATGTAGTGTGGTATCTGGCCCCAGAAAGCCTTGTGGATGATGCAGACAGTCTTGAACTTGATCCTTGCAGCCACAGGGAGCCAGTGGAGAGATGTCAGGGCTGGAGAGATATGATCCCTGGGCTTGAGGCCAAGCACAAGACTTGCGGTCCTGTTCTGGATAAGTTGTAAAGGGCAAAGTGTAGAGGCAGGCAGATTTAGAAAGAGGCTGTTGCAGTAGTCCTCCCTAAAGAGGACCAGGCTTCTGTAGACAGTGAACTTCTGGGGGAAAGTGAGAAAAGGAAGAGTACATCTGAGGATGTGGAGTTGATAGTGTGACTTCATAGAGACATCATAGATGTGAGAAGAGAAGGAGAGGGTAGAGTCAAAGATGACCTCAAGGTTCTTAGCCTCACAGGAAGGAGCAGGTAAAAGGCCCAGTGTGGGCAGCCAGAGTGAGAAAGGCAAGGCAGGTACTGATGTCCCAATGAGAAGGATCTCAGACTTACTGGCATTAAGGCTGAGATCATTGGAGGCACACCATTCCTGAATTGTGGACAGACAGTCTGGCATGAGAGAAGGAGCAGTAGAGGCTGAGGGGAGCTTGAAGGAGAGCTAGGCGTCATCCGCATAACACTGAAAGTTAGAGCAGAAGGTAGAGATGCAGTGGGCCAGAGGTGCCAGGTTGTGGTTAAAGAACCAGGGAGAGAGGTTAGACTCCTGGGGAACATCGCAAGTGGAGAGAGAGATAGTAGACAGGACCTAGGATGGTCGATCAATAAGAGAAAGGAGGTCAACCAGGCAAGGGCCTGACCAGAGATACCCAGGTTATCACAGAGACATTTGAGTAGGATAGCATGGTTGACCATGTCGAAAGCAGTGGATAGATCAAGGTGAATGAGAACAGAAGGAAAGTTAGAGTCAAGATTGGGGAGCAAGTCTTCACGGGTGTTGAGGAGAGCAGTTTCCGTGCTTCTGGCTGCTCTGAAGACAGACTGGTGGTCATGGAGTCAACCAACAGATTCAGTATGTAGATTACGCTGGGAGATGGACAACATTTCCAAGATTTTGACCAGGAATGGAGTGATGGAGATCGGGCAATAGTTTGCAGCAGAGGAAGGATAGCTAGAAGTCTTCTTAAGAAGGGTTGCACAAGGGAGTGCTTAAGGGGGAGGGGATGGTTCCAGTGGCAAAAGAGTGATTGCAGAAATCGGCCAAAGCTGGAGCAAGGGTGTCGTTGTGGTCCTTAATGGTTCTGGAGGAACAGGGGAGCACCTGCTTTGATGAGACTTTCTTAGATTGGACTTATCTAGAAGCATTGTCGGGAGTGAACATGGGGAAGGAGGAGAAAGGAAGAGGAGAAGCGGGCGGAGAAGGGCGTTGAATGGTAGAGGGTGAAGAAGAGTTGTTATGCCCCGTGGGCTTCGTTGGTCCCTTTGGAGGTGCTGGAACTGGATTGGTCTGGTAAAACAACTTCCTGTCCACATGAATTCCTCCATTGCAGGCACCGTTCCAGCCTCTGCGGTGCTTTCTGTGTTGTTCCGCCCCTTTTGCAGCATGGAAGAAGTTATTAGGCTCTGCAGTCCTGAAATCAATGCAGCACTACTCTTTCATGTGCACGCTCCTTTCACCCTCACCCAAACGCACAGCAGAACAGACTCAGCAGCTTTCCATTCCTCGTTACTTCATACTCCGAGATGTTGCCTAGCAACGAGCCCCGCTCCGCAGATACCGATCCCTTAGCGCAATCCTTTGCCTTGACTCATGCAAACCAAGAAATCTGCTGTACGCCGAACTCCGGTCACAGCAACAAGTCCCGTGTAGGAAAACCGCTCACTGAATCTCCCTGGTCTCCATATCGTAGACTACAACTGGCCTTCCCATGGGGTCCCATCAAGGACTCCATACTCTGGTGCATCCAGTCAGTTCCGGCAATAAGGACGTGCTTCATATTCTCCTAGGTAAAATGGTCTCCTCACTTTCCTCCTTTTCCACTTAGAAATCTTGGCAGATTATTGATTCTTTTCTACTCTTCACCAGGCTTCTCACTTACTGTGTCCCCGATCTTCCTACGGCTTTCCTACTGCTGTTTCCCGGATTAACTGAATCAGCACCAGTCTCGCCACTTCACCACCAAGAAGACATCGGTCTTCCAGGGTTTTCTTCCCCACAGGGTTTCCCTGAGGCACCTGGGTGGCCCCTCGCTGTTTCCCAGCAGGAGAGGATCAGGGGGTCTTGGGTGCTCCTTAAGCGCAGCATAAATGTCCATCTGATCCAGGATAGTGACTTCTGATACTTTGAGCAGACTGGAGACCAGGTATAACAAGAGTAGGTAGAGGACGAGAGAGTGGACAGGATGTCCTGAATTTTAGTGGTGAAATTATATGATATGATATGGCATTTATAAAGCGCCTATACACAAGTGTTTCAAGGTGCAAAATGCCAAGGCCGTGCAAAGGGCCTGGGAGAGAACAGGAAAGGTAGAGACTGCAGCAGGATTGGCCAGCTCCTTGCAGATTATGAAAAGTTAATCTGAGTTGTTAGAAGCTGCCGAGACGCGGGCTTGGGTGTAAGCTCTCTTCTCAGAGAAGACAGGGGGCCTCATTACAAGTCAGGCGGAATGGGTTAACGGGGTCCGCTAAAGGGTGCTGACCCGTTATTCCCATTCCACCTGATTACGAGGTCCCCTCGCAGGATTCGGTAAGGAACGCCTGGTCAAACCAGGAGTCCTTACCGGGTCCTGCGAGGGGACCAGGGAGCTAACAACGGGCGGCCATAATCGGCCCGTTGTTAGCTCCCTCCCCCATTCCCATTGAGCCCTATGGGGGCTCGAATGGGAATGGGGAAGGTCCGGGCCCGATTTCTTGGAGGGAGGAATTACCGGGCCCTCAGAACTCGGAATGGCCCGGTAATTCCCCATTCAGGGAACCCAAACCCGGACCTGGTTTTAGCGGCAGGCATGGCTACCACCAAAGCCGTAATGAGGCCCAGAGCGTCTGTATTGCCTTTGGAGCAGGCAGCAGGCGTGTTTGTCAGAGGATGTGCTTGATGCCCCCCACTTCCTCTCAGCTACCCTACACTTGTGCTTAAGGGTTGCGAGGTCAGAATCATACCAAGAACTGCACTTGGATGCAGGATTCAAATGGATCCTCATGACAGGGGCATGGACATCAAGAGTGTTAGAGATAGAGAGATGAAGATTGGAAAGTGCTGTGTCAGAGAGTGAGTCAGCCAAAGGTGTAGGAGGAGGAGAGAAAGTAGCAACAAAACCTCCACTGACACACGCTTCATGGATGACCAAGAAGATGGGTGGCAGTGCTGGAGTCGGCTAAACTTGGGGGGCAGAGAGCAACAGGTGAGAAGAGAGAAGAAAGTGGTCAGTCCAAGAGAGAGGAGTGGTGAGAGGTTTGAGAGGGGGAGGTCTAAGAGGACCAGAACATCCAGGGTGTGCCCTGCTGAGTGAGACGGCCCAGAGGGTAGAATAGGTATGGGTAGCCTTGCCTAAATGTTACATTGGATACATTGGTTATAACTGAATATGATTGCCAACAGTAAAATAAACACTTTTAAAGAAAGAAAGTAGTTTGAGACAAGAAGGTCCCATTGCCTTCTTTGGGGCTGACTCAGTGCCATAATCAAACTTAAGAGATATTTAAAAGGTCTCCCTCTCAGACCATCTTCCTGTGGAGGACAGTTGAGTGACACAGTGTAGGTCACTTCACCTTCCTTCCACTGGCTCTGACCACTACTGAGTACAGCAGAGGAGCTACCTCTGGGGGAAAACTCAATAAGGTGTCAATGACTGACATGGCATCATTCTCTGTGGGTTGGTAACAGAACCTACAGTGTTGTCATCAGCATTCACCATACTATTACTGTTGACTAAGGCTGCACAGCAACTTAAAGAACTAACCAAGTTAGGCCTTATGTATGTCAGTGATGGATCTACTCCTAAAAGTGAATCCTGGAGATTTGTATTTCTTGTCTCACTTCTGTCAGGCAGTGAAGTCCTTACATGGGCCAGCAAGAATGCATGCTAGAGCACTCTTGTGGTATCCTGACAATAGGATGAACCACAAGGGGAAAGTCCTGCACCAACTGTAACAGTAAGGGCCAAACATCCTGAGAAACCTCTAATCTCTCTGGGTTCACCCTGATGGGCTCTGTGTGCTACTTTTCCGTAACCCACCCTCCTTCTGGATCCTTTGCTTCCATGCAGGCTCACCCTCCCACTGGAAGCAGACTCTTCTCTAAAAGCAATAATACGATGGTTTCCTTTTCCTCTGGCCCACACTAATCTCTCTCACTAAATGCAAGCTTGGTAGTTCTGGATCCCACAGGGTCAGGCCTGTTTCAGGGACTTGGCCACCTACCTCAACAGAAATTGTAGATAGCACAGGTGGAATATTCTCTTTCTCTCTGCTTATTTTTCTGACTCCACTGGCCTTGGGTTTCCCCTTAGGCCTAGGCATTCCGTTAGGCTTGGCTAAGGCAGCCTGAATCTGAGACCTAGTGCTCTGAGAGTCTGGAGAGTGTCTAACAGGACCTAAGTTCTGAAGACTGATCTCACCCAGAACTCTTCTAATAACTGCTCTCCTAATATTGAAAAATTCCCTTACCATCTTACTATTCACAGCTCAGATGATACGGGCTACTGGAATATTGACAGAGGGCCTCACAGCCAACTGAGTATGCCCCACAGAATCTCTGGCAAGAACCCGTGGGCTTACCACTAGGGAAGCTACTCCAGTAGATCTGGGTTCAGTGTTCCAAACAGTAGAGGCACTTATACTTACTACCTGAACACTATCCTCAGTGGACAAATGAATAAGGGATAGCTCTGGAATGGGAGCAGGTTCTCCAGCACTACTAGGTTCCAAGGAATCTAGACTAATTGCTGAGTCTTCACTTGTGGGGGAAATAATCCAAAGTGAAGGACACGCCCACAAAACTTTCTTACTCATCTTGAGGAAAGGCCAGACTTGCGGAGTGGACCCCCAAAATTTGACCCTTACATCTGGGGTCCTTCTTCATGTTGTCACTGGTTCTACAAGTGAAACAAGTCCCAGTGGACCTGGCCACATAGGGAGGCTTAGAGAAGCCATTGCCATGCTTGGAAGGATTAGTCCTGCCATCCTTACCTGACTCTTGTGACTTCCCCTTTTTAATCTTTTTGTCGGCCTTCTGGAATGAAGATTTATTTGTACCTCGCCCTCTTTCTCCTTCTGCTTCTTTCCCTCCTGTTGCTGACTAGAATCAGCCTTGTCCTTATGGAACACTCTGTGTGAAACCCATAAGTCAGCAGGCATAAATATGCTCAAACATGACCAAGTGTATCATGCCCTCAAAGGTGGTTACTTTATAACCCTCTACCTAGCCACACAAGTTTTTCAAGGAATCTGCTAAAAATGTTATATAAGTCATATGATCCTTTTTCTTGTACTCTCTAAATCTCTTCACATATTGGGCAGAAGTCTTTTCTCTAATCCCCTGACATTTTCATAATGGCACTGCAGCCAGAATGGGGTAGTCGAGTGAGCAACCATGCAATCTTGTCAGGATCACCTGCTTCTTGCACTTCACCGGTGTACTCAAAAGTTATAAGCAAATCTATAATCTCATTCTTCTCATCATACTGACAACAGATCTATGGGGACCCAGAGCCAAGATCCTCTGGAAGAACAAGTTGAGTCTGGTAACCTGGCAAGCTCCAAGTGGTGTTCCTTATCCTTCTGCCTCTTAATCCTCTCAAACTGAAGTTTCTTCAGGTAGAACTCACACTCTTTTTCCTTTAGCCTGAGCTTCTCCTTCTTAAACTCAGAAATGCCCTGGGCCTCTGAGGCAGACACAGAAACAACAGAAGAGTCACCTTCCTCCTCCTGCTCTTCCCATTTAACAGGTGGAGTGACAGTAACTCAATTTCTGCTGCTGGGCAAAGTGCCAGCATCACTAACGTTATGATTAGTTAGGGGCGGTACAGCCTTACTCCTTTCAAAATATGAAATTGTTGCTATAAGTTCAGCTTTTGGGCCAGAGACTAAGAGTCCTCTATCCACACATAACTTTTTAAGGTGATCCACTTTGGAAGTGGTCAAAGCAGTAAAAGTGATTGCTTCCGTGGTGTTAAACACAGTAGGTACGAGACAATCAAAAATCACAGTGTTTTGTGTAAGTGTTATCAGACACGTAACTAGTGAACAACACTGTAGTGCCCCAAACCTTATCCTCACCACTGTACACCAATTTGTAAGGACTGGATTTCTATACTCTGGCCTGATGGACAGATGCATAGGAGGCCAACCTATAATTGTGATAGCGATAACTCTGGGAGCTGTAGCAAAACCAGTTCAAGGTTGAAAGGTGAATAGTCATGGCTAGGTCTCAGGAAGGGTGAGCCTGGTAAGGGTTCCACAATGAGTCCAAAAGGTAAGTAGACAAGCACAACCCTTAAAGAACCGGTCAGCTAGCACAGCGAGTAGAGCGCTCGCTTTGACATCCGTGCAGAGCCTGTTGACGCAGGTTTGAATCCCGGCAGGGCCAAACTCAGCCTTTCATCCTTCCGAGGTCGATGAATGAGCACCACACACCGTGGGAACTAAGCAGCCCTCAGATACCTGAGGGTTCGAAGCGCTATATAAATGCACAAACAAACAAACAAACAATCATTTATAAAAATAACATGTATTCTAATGGTCAAACACACACAATGAATTACTGTAAGCAAGTAATACTATCACACCCTAACTTCAAAGGTCCATCCCTATGTTGAATGGGGCCTTTTGCCCAAAAGTTCAGCAAAGTTCCAAGGAAGTTTGTGAAGCAGGAAACAAATTAGGTAGGGGTCCTGGGGACCTGGGCATTATTCCTAGAGTTAGAAGACACTCTGTTACAGTCAACAAGACTGTTCCCAACTTTTGGAGTACTTGTGCGAGCAAGCCAAGGCAAAGTCAAGCTGTTAGAAAGGTTTCTAAAAGTTATCAAACTTTTAAAATGGGTATATTGGGGCCAGGTAAGTACCTTGGTAACTCACCACCCAAACTCTGATACATCGTGGGACTTGGCAGGTTTTCAAAAGAATGTCCAAGGTTGTGTTCACGACAACAGCTCCAGTCCTGGGTGCCCAGGTTCGAGCCAATCTTCGGTCTGTGATAATTGCTGGTTCAAGGTCTTCAGTTTGGAGAATGTGGTTGAACTCAATGCAGGGCCCCTCTCCGCACAGAACTGGGTGCAGACAAGCTGTTATGGATGATGGCCACTGATGCAAAGTGTGAGAAACATGAAGGTGTCTCCCTAGCTAGTCCCTGGGGATCTGTCATCCAGGTGGCCAGGAGATGGCCATCGCTATTGGATGTACCAGTGAGGGAGTATCACCTGGATGGGGGGTCCTTGGGGAGTGGGATTGGGACACCGACGGGTGAGACGCAGTATTCCCCTTCTTCTGACACCTTTCCCCCATCCTACCACGTAGATTATTGCACAAACCCACCCTCCCCCTTTTCCAATACAAACACTTTCACACAAAACGAAATACAACAGATTTAGACCAGAGCCATTTACCTGACATGTACCAAAACAAGGGTCAGGCAAAGTCAAGCAATTGACCAGAATCACACAAACACCTGACATCCCTTTCCCTTCCCCATAGGGATAAAAGGTGGAGCACGAGAGCACAGGACGAGCAAGGCAGACCGCACGATGTGAGAGCTAACTCAGTACGGCAGTTCAAGAGGAGGCGAAAGAAGCTGCATACTGAGAGGGTGACAAGGAGAGCAGCGACCTTGCCCTTTGCAACCAAGGCCTGTGAATCCTCTACAGATGGAAACACAAGACTGAGAACAATAGCAAGCGTGTTTTACAGCAGATTTCAACGGTACACAAGACCTCGTCATTGATTACCAAGCTTGGGAGAGACACTTGTCTCAGAGGTACCAACCCTGACTCCAAAGGGAAGGAAAGCCAGATGGTTCATCACAGCCGGTGAGTCGAGGGGCGAGTCGATAAGAAACCGAACTGTGTTGAACTAAAAGTAGCCAACGGCTAATATGAACTTTGAAAGGTCTAAAGAAACGATTGATGAAAGAGGGTGAAAACCAGCAACAGAGATGTCCGGCACCACGTGGGTGCACACACTGGCAACTCTGGCCGATTACCCGATGGTAGATACTACCCTAACCAGAAGTCCTTATGAAGAGGCGAAGAGAGGTCAAAGCGGTCATACAGGGGTCTTGTAAAATCCTCGGTACTGTCAAAGGTTGTTGACTGACAGATGATTGTGAAAGTAAGGTAGATGAGTCCCACTTCGTGAAACTAGCGTATGAACTGTGTGTCGTAAAGGTTGGCAAGAGTGAACTTGACAAAGGGATGATAACAAAAAAGGGAGAAGTCTAAAGTCCCGATATACAGTGAACTGTTTAGCAAAGATTGGCAGAAGTGAACCCGACGGAGGGATGCTAACAAAAAGGGGGAGGCCCTATGAACAGTGTGATGACAGAAGTGAACTCGACCAAGGGATGTCCACAGTAAACTGTTTGGGCAGAAACTGGCAGGAGGTAACCCGACAGAGGGAGACCAACACAAAGGGGTGAAGCCTGAACTATTTAAAAAGACATTAAGATTTGTGGATGCAAGAAGCCTAGGGGTCCGAGTCCGAGGGGGAGATCCAGTTGTGGAACGTCATCACCCAAAGTTCTCTAAGAAAGGAACTGTTTTGTTGAATACAACTTGTGAGAGGTCTATGCACGGAAGAGGGGCACCCAGAGGTGAAGCCTTCACCCAAAGTATACGTAGGACAGAACTTTGTGTGTGTTTGTTGAAAACCTCAGACCCTCGAAGGCAAGAGACTTTTGTTAAAAGAGACTTAACCATCAAAGACCCTGATATCTTGAATGGAACTGTTGGCTCATGCTGGGAAAGCTCAAGTGTGTGCTGTGCTCAGGAGATCCCCCTTGTTCCGTGCTCAAAACGTTGGGAAGGAAGCTCCTCGCTCCTCTATCACCAACTCACTCAGGGTCAGTCGTTTTTCTAAGAAACGAGCTGGGGGTAGATCTCTGTCTTCGGCTGGGGCCTCCCTCTGGAACAGCCTCTCTGCCACTCTAAAACTTGTGGAGAACCATCTCCGGTTCCGGAAGCACCTCAAGACCTTCCTCTTTTCATCTGCCTTCGCTCCCCCTCTCCCCTACTGATCTGTTCTCTCTTGGCACTGTGCACCTGGCCACCCTCTGTCTTTCGGACCCAGGTACCTGCTCATCCTGCCACCCTCCCGCACTGCTTCCGGGCCACCCCTTGCACTGGGGTCTGTATCTGTACCCACACAGCCCCCCCCTATTTTTTCCTGCACTTATCAGACCTACCCTGTCTGCTACCTTAAAACTAGCACTTGCAAATTTCTGGCTGCATTACCACTGTTTATTGCCTTTGTTATTTATTTATTGTTATTTATCTGTTTCTCCTCTGCTTTGCACTTTCCACCTCTCCTCCCTTCCATGCACTTTTCCCCTCCCCCCTCTCCCATGCACTTGCGTGTTCTAAATGTCACTGGGCATAGTAAGATCGCTGTTTTGTTCTCCCCTGTTCCCCTCCCTTGCCTTGTCGCGCTCTGAAACACTTGTGTACGAGCGGGATAGAAATAAAATATCAATCACATCCTGACTTATTATTTTTTAACACTTTTTTCTTTATTGAAAACCTTATCCCACACTCTTTCTGTAATTAGCTGTAAGGATTTGGCAATCGTTTTTTTTTAGTATAGGCCTTTTTACTTTGACAAGACGTCACAAGGACTGCCTTATTTTTCATTTGATTGTCAAAGCTTGCTCTCACTTTAGGTTTAGGTTCAGATTATGTTCAGATTAGGCGTTTTCCACCCTGCATTTACAGTTTAATAAACACCCTTGAACTGTGATCACTTGTTTCTGTCTTTACTGTTGCCACCATGAGTTCCTTACAACGGTGACACATGGGGACTTGATGTTGGAACCACCAAATTTGGCAGAGATGGACTCCAGTAGCACACACTGTCGATCCAAATGTTCTGGGCAAAACTGTAGAACAGCGACATCTGCAGTGTGGTAATCCAAACTCAGAGCTGGACAGCCACTGGGCGATTTAGGGTCACTTCCGATTGCTCCTCTTTGCTGCAGTCCGAGCTGACGTTGAGGATGATTGTTCCCACCACCCCAAGGGTTGAAGCTCATTTGCAGGACTTCTGGAGATCACCAGTCAGACAGGGCTTTTCAGGATAGCAGCATATATTGGTCACCAGGCCTCCTTCTAATAGGTCTCGTGCGTCCTCACTCATCTGGCAGCTGGACAGGATACTTGGCTCCTTCAGGAAAATACAGGATCTCTCTGGAACATGGTGCAGAGCTTCCCTTCTTATCCAAAAGACAGGTAAGAGTCAACACTCCCACTAGCCAATCTGAGATCTGCTCCACACACACACCCTGGCAGTGGACCAATCAGGACCACTGTTGGTGACACTCATGAATACACCTCAGACACACTGAAACCAGTTTTTGGATTGGGACCAGACAGTCCTAACACACTTCCTGTCTTGCAACACACATGGTACTGGAGTAGCCCGCAATAAAGCTCCCTTTTCCTGGGCACTGGAAGTCGGTATAATGATTTTCCTTTCCTTGCGAGCCAGGAATACGGGTTAGTAAGATGGCCAAGGGACAAACAAAAGACCTCATGACATGGCCATGTTAGGACACTATCCATTGTCTGAAACAAAATACGGTACATGCGTTAGGGCTAAATCAAAATACACCAACAAATTGGAAATCACAACTGCTGCCACCAGTTTGTCCTTAGGTACATCTCTAGTAACATGAACATCATTTCAGTGTTAGTCTAGGGCAAAACAAAAGTACACCCCTTTGCACTG
Organism: Ambystoma mexicanum; assembly: GCF_040938575.1. Classification (NCBI taxonomy): domain Eukaryota; kingdom Metazoa; phylum Chordata; class Amphibia; order Caudata; family Ambystomatidae; genus Ambystoma; species Ambystoma mexicanum. The sequence goes on along the minus strand of NC_090935.1, from coordinate 1,176,737,548 downwards.
CATTGGAAGATGTTGTGTGCAATTATAAAAAGTTACCAAAATGATAAGTCAAAAGACAAATATAAACTCAGTTTCCCAGTATAGACAGCCTGAAGGACTAGTCAGCTTCCCAATGACAAATGAGCAAAAGTCAGTGGAGTGAAGATGAAGGCTTTACTTCACTGGAGAAAAGTTTTGGTCCGATCCAAAATTAAAAGCAAAACGTTTGGAGGTGCATACAAATTGTGGCAAATTTGTTAAAAAAAAGAAAAATCTCTCTGACACCAGTCGACCTACCTAGTCACTTGGGAAAATCAGAGTCAGAAGGCTGAGTACTCGCGATACAATCAGCAACCTCTCTCTCCCCTATAATAAACCTTAGAATAAACTTTGCTTTGTTCCATTCCATCGTGTTTTTAAAGTTAGTTCTAAAAGCTGTTCTAAAGGATAGAGAAATAATATTATTTACCTGTAAAATTGTTCAGACTTCTCTTGGAACATTTTTCACCACCACAAGAACTCTTCCTGCCTTTGTCCCTTCTCCTAAGAATGAACTTTGCGACTGTTAGGCACTAGACTCCATTCAATGTAAGGATTGGACTTACAAAGTTAGGGTATTTTTCTTGTGAGCATGTTTTCCTTACTGCATCATTACTTACCTTCTTTGAGTTGTATGGGAAAATGCAATGACAATGCAATAACCATCAATGGTTTTAGCAAAGGGGCCGACCCAAGGAACACGTCTGGCCATTCAACAATTCTGAGGACTAACTGAGGGACCTAGAACATTAGTATTGGCCCAATGGTGGGTCTTGTTTATGAGTGAGATTGTGGATTCTTTTCGGGACGGAGTAATAGTGCAACTGGTGGAAAATTAAAAGGTTGTGAGAAAATGTATTTTAACTTTTTTACAGATTTTCTGGGAATTTTTGATTTAATTGGAACACTGGCGAAATTAGAAGAAATGGTTACTTCTGCCCTTGTCACTTTGGCATTTATCACAATCGGAGGCGTGGATAGAACAGAGCTATTATTCAGAAATGGGTCAAGAGTTGAAAAACAATGGTGGTAAGTGGTTCAAACACCTCATTGACATTTGTCATGTTTCTTAATGAATCATCTAAAATCAATAAAATCTCAAAGCACTGTGCTTAAGGGTTTTGACAAAAGAAAACAATTCCACCAGGCTAGAAGCAAGCTCATCGGTGTTGTCCGTCAAGCAAAATGTTTGGTCAGGCAATTTTTAGGAATCCAACAAAACAGTTGGACTAGAGTCATCATTCAAGTCTGCCACTTGACCTGATCTAGTTTTTTCTTGCTGACATATCAAATACCATTATATTGAACATTTGCCACTGAAGAATCGCAAACAACAGTTTTTGATGTAGGAGGCAAGTCAATGAGAGCAACACCCCCATCAAGTGAGTGTTTGGGGTAAGTACTTTTGATGCGGTTGACAAATGCATTAAAACACTTGATGGTCCAGTATTAAGTTTGTCAGGCAACATGTTGCAATGTTTCTCCTCAGGAGCAACCCGGGAGGTTAACCCTGGGTCTTTACATAGGCCCCCAACGAGCCCTAGCAACTTACTGAAGAGGGGCAAGAGTTCACGTTCTGTGGTTTTCTACCTCCACTGCAGTCAGTCGAGTTTGGTGCTTTTCTTTTCTCCATTACAAGGCAGAATATGACCCAAAAATGTATTCATAAGGTGCAAATGCAAGTGCAAGTTTAAATACAAATAGAGCAGTGCAAATCTTAAAAAAGGAATAAAAGTTACATTCATAAAATCAAGAGTTCATAATATCTCAGATAATAAACATTCATAAAGGTCTGAAACTAAGAGATAAAATACAAGATCTCTAGGTCAACAATTCAGCAATAGACTTCCCAGCCAATACTTAGATTACAACATGTGCATACTGGATAATAAAAACAGGAGCCAAATCAGATTCGGTATCAAAGTCCTCAGTAACATCTACTTCAACGGGACAACAGGACAACAGGGTTCCAGTAAAATCCAATGAAGGCCTATAAGGTCTAAATTAAATAGTTTCAGTGTCTCTACGAACGCTGGCTAAAATGCTCTTCCGATACACAATTATCTACTGGGAACACCCAAATGCCTTGGTGGGCTAATGCTAGTTCGTCCCCCATCCCTATTTGTCAGGTACTTACAATGGAGAGAACAAGCAGTTCAAAGCATCTCAGAAGAACTAACGTATCCATGAATGGAACATTTTCTCACACAGTTTCTTCAGGTCAATAATAGGTGATGGTTATATACACCATTATTTGTCACCAAGGGCTGGCTGGGCTGCTGTAGTGGTTCTAGTAGTCAGACTGCAATGGCTTTCAGCAGAACTTGACAGCCCGGCAGCCCGACTGGCTGGCTACCATAACTGCCCTGCTCTGGTCCGCTGTGGCATCAGAGAGTCGACATGAATAGAAATTGGCAAAGAACTTCTCCACCTTCACTTCCACCTAGATTCCTCTCTCCCGCAGCACCTGCCCTTCTCTACCTCTGTACACTGCTGTGCAGCAGTTTCAGAGAGCAGAGCAGATCGGCAATGGCCATGGAGCTCCTCCTCCAACTTCACCTGAATTCCTCTCCCATGGGCCAAGACTGCCATGCACTGCCGTTGTGCTCATGCTGCAACGTCAGAGAGCTGAGAAGAATGTCAACAGCCCCAGAGCACCTCCTCCATCTCAAACTCTACACAGGGGGCTAGCAGGATGCCTACATAAGTTTTCCTTCTGGAGCAGGGGAAGAGGAAGTCTCATTGGAGATGCCAGGCACCTCCCTCTGTTGCGATTGTAACAGCATGTCCCACCACCAGGATGACATCTATGAGGAGGTTCCACCGCAAAGACAGCAATAATGAAGCATGCAACAGGGCCTCTTCCAGCCTGGCAGCCATCTTCTCGACCGATTGCACAGAGTGGCTTCCACCTTTAAAATGGTGGCAATCAAGGAATAAATCTGAGCTTCCCAGGTCAGAGTAGATGATCAAGGCTAGAATGGGACTGACCTCACAGGCATGCCTCACAGCCTTACTCATTAGAAAGAAGGGTCAAGTGTTAGTTGCAACCCAAAGCTTTTATGCACAAGCTTGCTACAGCCAGCACCACTAGTATGTGACACCAATCTTCATGCACAACCGACTGCCAAAGCAAGCAGTAGGGCAATCCATTATCTTATTCTGCCTGTATCAATTTAGACTATGGATCTCAGTCTAGCCCACTTATGTCCTCATTTGCTTAGAGGCATTCAGGTATCATGCACTCAAACTAGACAGCATGGAGGTGGGAAGACCTCCTGCTAGGCCGGCTGAAAGAAAAGCACAATAATCCAGAAATCTCAGTTTGCCATGACGAGTAGCTGGATAATTGGACTGACATATAGTCTGCAGGAATTTATATACACCAATGCATTATTTGGGGGGCTTTTGCAGATTATTCTGTGCCATAGCAAGATAGAGGTTTTACAAAGCTTATTCAAGCAAGGGCAGTAACGGAAGCAAACCAGTGCCTTGTCAAAATGCACATAGCATATTAGTATGTGCATTAAGTAGGCCTGGGAATACTATCATGCATGAACTGTTAATCACATGAATTTCAGGTGATCCAACAAGGTTCAATGTCAGAAATTCTTTTTCAAATGTTTGTCTGCATTTCAACCACGTGGTTTAGAGGGGGGGTGGGCGTCATGTGGCTGGAGCTCCTATTCAGTCTCAGGCAGCTTTCAGAGAAGCAGGAGGTTGTTGCTGGAGGCTGGCTTTCTACATTTAGGGAATGGTTTAGTATATTGCAGTGCATTTAGAGTAGTTGGATAACGAGAAGGAGTGAGTGTCTGGGGACCCAGGCAGAAAATGAAATTTGAGGTTGGTTTTGTGTACACCGCACTGTGCGAGACATTCAGTGATTTGAAGTGGGTGAACTGCACATGTGCCATCACCAACGATTTGGGTATTTGATTGACATAACAGTCTGTGACTGTCAGTTGATGTGAGTTGGCGAGACATGTGACATAAGATGACACCTCAAAGAAGAAGCAGGAGGAGCTTGGGATCTCTGAGGGCAGCTTGTGGGAGAGACATAGTTGCCTGATTTTGGTGGGAGAGTTGGAGAGCCGAGATCTGGGAAGGCAGGTGACTCACTAATCCGTGTCCATCTTTTGAAGGGACTAGATGATACAGACTATTTTTTGAAACCTGGGAGGAGCTGGGAGTCAATCCTTAAGGCCATCTTGTGGGAGAGACATACTGCAGTGGTTTTGCTTGCTGGGAGGGAGCAGCTCAGATTTGGGACACAGGCGACACATCAGACAGTGTTTCTGGTCTTCAAGTGAAAGGATGACACATCAAGTGGTAACTGGGAAGAGGAGCAACAGGATCTTGCAAATACCTGAGGGCTGCTTTTGGGAGAGACATGGTCCCTTGATTTTGGGGGGAGGAAACAGCCAGAACCATGGGAGGCGATATACAAGTCAGTGTTTAGATGGTTAAGCCGGGGGAAGAGACATGTGCCGGGTGGCACCTCAGAGGGGGAACAGGAAAACTCACAATGAAACGTGTGGGAGAGCTAAGCTCAACTAATTTTTGTGGGAGGGAGACATAGCTATTCAGTGAGGTGGGTGGCACACCAGTCAATGAATACACAACACGATTCCAACAACACACCAACATCCAAATGATCCAGAAACATGGGGGGGTGACATGCTGCTCGTGGTCTTTTCACTCCTACAGAACCCTCGCTGTGTGCAATGGGAGGCCAAAATTGCACCTGGTCAATTGAAGCTTTAATCCAATCGCGTTTGAAATCTCCTATCACAAGTTGTTCTTGGTTACATGCACCAGTACACGTAAATGCACAGGTATTTTGCCACAACAATGAATATCCACTGAGACCATTAGAGGAGGTTGCAAATTCAGTTCCAGCTCCCATCTCAGGGGGAGAGGTGGGAGGTGTGCAGATGACATATAATTAAGATCAGAGAAGACAGCACAGCAAGTAGCTGAAAAGCAAGATTTCTTTTAAAAAATCACAGTTCTCTGGTCTTCACTGCTCAATCTACTGATGAGCCAGATAATAATGACAATGACGAGATGAATGATGGTCAGTACAAAAATGATGACCGATTAGAGTCCATATGGAATGAGCATTGCTGCTGGAAAGCCGTGATACATTATTATTACTATTATTATTATTATTATAATTGCTCTTTTATAATGCCATTAATGCCAGAGATTGGTTTTCTGGCACAGGATCGAAATTCAAACCTGTGTTGTGCTGTAAAGGAGAGGAATGACACCATAGATGCAGATGTTGTAGTATTAATAGATGCGTGCCCCCAACTGTGTACAGTTTCTTTGAGAAACAGCATCCCTGTCACAGATCAGAAAGCCCATCACATTACTGCAAGGCATCCAAAACATGAACAGCACCACCACAGTCAGCACAATCATGCACATATGAGCCACGTCTCTGTCAACAAAAGTTAAATTTGTGATAGTACTTCACAGAGAATAAATAGTAACTGAAGCTTGCGACTTGCACGCTCTGGAGGGAAACAGTGTGTTGATGGAAAGCTGGGATCAACTTGGGCATCACATCAAAGTAGTCCCAAATTCTGTGGTACTACGCACCTACATGGGAAGAGGTCAAAGGATCTGAGGGGCAACCCTCGTCATACATTCAAAAAAGCAGCACAGCTCCACTAGTCAACATGATCACCCCTAAAAATACTGCAATTGTCTAAGCGCTTGGGAGGACACACCAACTTCTTCTACCCATTACACACCAGCAGCCCATAGCTGTGATCCTCCATTTCATAAGACCAGTGTTTTTGAAGTATTTATAATATGATATGATATGGCATTTATAACGCGCCTATACACAAGTGTTTCAAGACACGGCAAGGCAAGGGAGGGGGAACAGAGGGAAGACAGACAAACGATCTAACAAGGCCAGGTGTCATTCAGATTGCGCAAGTGCATTGGAAGAGGGAAGGGGAAAGGTATGTGGGGGAAGGGGTAGGGGAAAGTGCAGTACATGGGATGATAGGTTAAATAAGATCAATAAAAAATACAGCCAACTGGTGGCAAATGCAAGGTAAGTGCAGACATAAGTGCTGGTAGGGGACTGTAAGGATACAGAAAACAGTCCCCAGGTGCGGGGGTTGCCTGCGAGGCAGTGCAGGTGTGCAACTGGCGGGGCAGGGGCAGTTCAGCCAGGAATTCAGCAGGGGAGAGGGAAAGAGAAAGCAGAAGCAAAGAGGAAGGTTTTAAGGTGCTTCCGGAACCGTAGATGGTTCTCCTCAAGTTTCAGGGAGGCAGGAAGGCTATTCCAGAGGGAGTCCCCAGCCGAAGGGAGAGATCTACCACCAACTCATTGCTTGGAGAAGCAACTGGCCCTGAGGGAGTTGGAGGCGGATGAGCGAAGAGCTCGAGAAGGAAGATATTTAGGAAGAGAGAGTTGAAGGTTTTGAGACCCAGACCACAGAAGGCCTTGTGGGCAATGCAGAGGGTTTTGAACTTAATCCTTGCAGCCACTGGGAGCCAGTGCAGAGATTTCAGTCCTGGAGAGATACGATCCCTGGGCTTGAGGCCAATGACAAGTCTTGCAGTCCTGTTCTGGATGAGTTGCAGAGGGCGGAGAGTAGAAGCAGGCAGATTTAGAAAGAGGCTGTTGCAATCCTCCAGCCTAGAGAGAACCAGAGCTTTGGAGACGGTGAGCTTCTGGGGGAAGGAGAGGAAAGGAAGACTACCTCTGAGGAGGTGCAGATGGTAGTGTGACTTCTTAGCGATGTCAGAGATGTGAGGAGAGAAGGAGAGTGTGGAGTCGAAGATGACCCCAAGGTTTTTAGCCTTCAAGGTGGGAGCAAGAAGGGGGCCAAGAGAGGCCGGCCAGAGAGTGACAGGAATGGAGGGAGCGGGCGTGCCGATGAGGAGAATTTCAGTCTTACTTGCATTAAGAGAGTGATCATTGGTGGCACACAACTCCTGGATAGCAGACAGACAGTCAGAGATGAGTGAAGGAGAAGAGGTGGCTGAAGGTAGCCTGAAAATTAGCTGAGTGTCATCCGCATAGCACTGGAAGTTGGGGCAGAGAGCGGCAATGCTGTGGGCAAGAAGTGCCAGTTATTGGTTGAACAGCCAGGGAGAGAGGTTACACCCCTGGGGAACACCACAGGTAGAGATAGAGATAGAGGAGAGGAAGGACCCAAGTTGGACCTGGGAGGGTCGATCAGAGCGGAAAGAAGCCAGCCACGCCAGGGCCTGACTAGTGATATTCAGTTTATCACAGATACGGTTGAACAGGATGGCATGGTTGACTGTGTCAAAGGCAGAGGAGAGATCAAGCAAGATGAGGACACAGGGGGGTTGGAATCCAGGTTGGAGAGCAGGTCTTCACAGATGTTCAGGAGAGCAGTTTCCATGCTTCTGGCAGCTCTGAAGCCAGACTGATGATCATGAAGACAACCAACAGATTCAGTCTGGAGATTGAGCTGGGAGATGGCCAGCTTTTCCAGGAGTTTGCCCAGGAAAGGCGTGATGGAGATTGGGTGATAGTTAGCCGGGCAGGACGGGTCAGAAGAGGGTTTCTTAAGAAGAAGTTGCACAAGGGAGTGCGTCAGGGGGGATGGAAGACTCCAGTGGCAAAGGAGTGGTTGCAGAAGTCGGCCAGAGCAGGAGCCAGGGAGTCAATGTGGTCCTTGATAGCTTTGGAGGAACAGGGATGAACCTGTATGACAAGACTTGTCTGCAGAGAAAAGGGGAAAGGCAAAGAAGGAGGGAGGAGAGGTGGCCAAAGAAGGGCCAGAGGAAGAGCAGGGAGTCGAAGGAGGAGGGGGAGAGCAAGAGAGCGAGGACAGGATGTCCTGAGTTCTAGAGATGAATTGAGAAGCCAGGACCATTCAGAGGGCCTCGGAAGGGACAGGAGAGGTAGAGACTGCAGCAGGTTTGGCCAGTTCCTAGCAGATTTTGAAGAGTTCAGCCGAGTTGTTAGATGCTGCAGAGACGCGGGCTTGGATGTGAGCTCTCTCTTTGGTGCGGACAGAGAGCCGGTATTGCCGTTGGAGCAGGCCAGTTTGCCAGAGGAAGAATCAGAAGCATGCTATTTCCTCTCAGCCACCCTGAACATTTGAGCCTGGCAAGAAAAATGTCAAGTGACATGATAGAAAGATCTGTTTGATGCTGAACTCGCTATTACGCACTTTTCTTGTCTTGAAAAACTTGTGTATGGGTGCGCTATAAATAAAATATCATATCATATCACTTATGTGGAAACGTCTGTATTCCTGTGGTTTATGGGAAAAGTCAAACACACTGGGAAGTTCTTGGCTGACACTTTTTCTCACACAAAGCAGTACTGGAATTGTACATTGACGTTATGGCTATAGCTGATCAGCAGAACAGTTGTCCATGGGGCAAAACATACATTTCTCCATGCATATATATGGACCAGTCGTCAGAGCACTGAATATGTGACAACTACAGCACGCCGTTTGGACTTTTCTTCCTCTGCCAAACAAGAGGGGTCCTGGAGTAATTCAAGAGAGCATCAGGTGCATTCATTTACACACAAGACAATGTTACGCATGCAAGGGTATCAGGTCAGAAGACACAGGGGAAATTCCATCTGGGAGATGAATTTAGGGTGAGGTGCACTGAGTGGTAGTTTGCTCACAGACCTTGTTGCAGCAGACAGTGAATATAATGTTCTTGCAATCTTATGAATTGACAAGACAATCAATCTCCCCTGCGTTGCCCATGTCCTTCACCTAACGGTCACATGACCTAACACCAGTTGTTGGTCTGTGAATGAAATGGTCACTGCGTAGATCAATTCTAATTTCAGCTAGGCTTACCACACCAGAAACGTCCTGTGCCAACTGCAGTTGCATCACAAGTTGCAACTGCACACACAATCTGAAGAACTTAGTGGCCACCCACGGACCTTACTTTGCAAATGTTGAAAAGGCTACACAAACAGTACCACACTGTCACAGATTACTGCAACACAGAGTTTAGCTGGGGCATTGTTAACAAGCCAGTGACAGTTGCTTCTGAATCCAACAAACATGGTGAGTGCCTTGACAGATGAAGCCAAGGAGGCAGAATTTGTGAATGACCTGCTTGCAACCTTTCAGGTCGATCCATGGCCAAATGGCTTTGAAGGTAACATTGAGTATCTGATGGCTCCTTTCATGGTCCCCAAGCAAAGGGGCCAGTTTTCATCTACATGTCCTAGAGGAGGATGCCTCACAGAAAGTATCACACAGAGGAGAGGCTGTGTGAGAACCCAAGAACATTAGTGGGAGGTTGTGCAATGTGTAAGAACTCAAGCAGCTTAGTGGTTGGCTTCAACCTGTTACAGAATCTGCTGAGCATCTTAATGGTTATTTAAAGCCTGTAGGAGAACCCCTGAGAACCTTTGGTGGACTCTGTGAGACAACATTGGGCATTTTGACAAGCAGTGTGATCATCAAAAGGAGTCCTCGAGCTCTCCCACAGACCCCTGCCACTCTCAAAGGTTAGGAGTCTCCCTGTGAGGCCAGTTCCTTCCCCCATTACTGCCTCATTCCTTCCTTTCTCCTCAACACCCTGCAGGAGGGAAAGGTGGTGGAGTTGCATGTGCCTCATTGGGATGGCCACCACCACTATGCAGTCCAGCTCATACTGGTTAACAGACTACCCACAATAAAGTGCCTCTATGCCTCATGATGTTGTTGAGGGGTTCCTACCCAGAGATGGGCACTGCTGTGGGCACATCTCCCTAAATGTCTTGTTGATGTGGTGCTTGAAAACAACAGGGCATGCTGCTGATCACAGTTGCCAGTCTGACTGGAACTTACTGTGCAGGCTGTATCGGTGCCCATGGTTTGGCACAGTGTGCCTGATGTCACTGGCATGCTGCACTCTGGCTTGGGAAGTGCTAGGACCCTCACCCTCCTCCTTGCCACCGCTGGAGTGGGCAGTAGTGACAACTGGCTCACTAGTGGCCTACACAGATAATGGAACTCATATGCCTGATAGACTCTCTCATTCCACAGGCAAACATGATTCCTCATCGCCATCATCCCTAGAGCACAGCCGTTGCTCTTTCTGTTCGACCCCAACTTAAGCCTCTTCCCATATCCCTTGACAGTACTGAAGAATTCAGGCACCTTCCCCTTATGGTCTTCCCTGGTGGTGGCACAAAATATTCTCACACCCAGGATCATGTGAGTTGTATAGGGTAGGCCGAGGTTGTGGTTTCAAGGGGATCCTCCAGGGCCTTGATTGGACCCCTCAGAAGAGCAGGAGGAAGAAGAGGCACTTCCTCCACCAACTCCCTGATCCTGTCCTTCACCTGTTCCTCCTCCTCCCTCTTTTCCCCCTCAAGTATGTACACCACCTGGTGCAGTACCTCCACAGTCCCCATAAATCTCTGCCTGTTGCACTACACCCGCCTCATCAGCAGCACCCTCACCCTGATGGGTTGAGACCACTTCCTCCACAATGGCTAGACCCACACAGGAGCCATCCATCAGGTTGCTTACTGCATCCAACCCTTCCACCCACACAAGGAACATGCCCTCCTACTCCTCCCCTGCCTATTTGGGGCCATCCACAAGAAGCCCTACTTGTGCTGCCTCTGTAATGCCATCCCAGCCATTGTGGGGGGAACCACAAGAGGCATATCCATACCTACATCCATGCTGCTTTTTATGGGCCTTCTCTGGTGGCCTTGACTGCTCCCCCACTTCCTTTATTGGCTCCTTGGAATATGAGTGTGCTGCTTGGCCCAGTCCCACAAACCAATGTGAACAAACAGCACACGCCCCCCACCTCCTCCTCTATGTGGAACTTCTCCTCCTCCCCCTGCAAGGATAAACGAGCTCGTCCTCCTCCACCTCCCTTACAACCTTTTACACCTTCCTCTTCAAATATCATGGGCACACAATCAGAGCCAAAATTGGAAATCGCTAAAGTTGAGAACTGTGTGTTTGCCCACCCTGATAACTCAAAACTACGAAAAAACAAACCACTCCATAGAATGAAGGGGCCACACAAACTCATCAAATTAAAGCACAACCCAAAAACAAATTCTGGTAACCATTATATTAATACAAGCAGCTCTACATGACAAACCAACGGAACAGCATGTAGGGAGATGAGAAAACAACAGGAAACACACAGGGGAACACTGGGAAATGGGATTCTTCAGAAGCGGAAAGGGCAACTTTTAAAATTTGATGGAAACTAATAATACACTATCAGCATACTCCACAAACACTAAAACAAAGGGGTGCTACCATTTGCTACCGAAACACTCTAAAGACCAATAAATTAGACAAAGGACCAACACCAAACAGCTACAATTACCTATACTTCTTAATACCCTGTCCCAAAGCTCCCAAATCCCTCCAAACACCCACCAATTGTGAGCCTGTCATATGCAGGCTTCCCTTATAGTATAGCAAATCGAGCACAATAACAAGAAGTGAGCTAGGCCTTATGCAGACGTGTTTACTTCATTTAGGAGATTCTATGGATCGGATTGGTGGAACAAAAACACAAACGCAAGCAACAAATTAGCCTGAGTGGCTGATCGACCACAAAGAATAAACTCGTGAATCAACCTGAGATCCGAGGCCCGTGATTGGAAGATGAAACATCATGTGAGACAAAGAGGTTTGTCGTAATTTTGACTTGTGATTTGTCAGCACCAAAATAATTGTCCTTCCTGCGCTAGGGACAGTTATGTCATTAAAGTTTTGAGGAGCCCACTGGGTCATATTTTTCAAAGCTCACTCATGCTCAGATTGAGCAGAATGGCAGGGCTAATGGGCAACTAATGAGATAATAAGCACACGATTATTGGATTAGGACGAGTATAGTAGTGCGAAGCTGCTTCACTAAATAAGAAACTGTTGAAAATAAAATCTGTTGTTCGAATTAATCAGGGTGAACTACAATATCTGGATGCCATATGCTCAATGGCGACCTGTTTATATCAGGCAATTAAAATCTATTATACAATGGTGCACATTCACTGTATGTCAGCCTTTTGTTACGGAAAATCAGTCTCTGCTAAAACACCTGTCTGAACATACGGACACTTTTTTGGCGCCATTAGTAGAAGCTTTTGCACCTCATCTAAAGTGGTTCCCCACCATATAGCACAACTCCCTTGTTCTATAATTGCATGAATGCATCCTTTGCACCCATGCATACAGCTTGGGTATTTTTTTCAATAATGCAATAGCATTTTTTTTTTTGCATGAACTCGGCAATGAGTGTCCGCAGCCTTGATATAGTGTAGAAAGACTCAACAGTCTCTGCACACTGTTTAAAACAAAATGAGGTTTACAAATGATGTGATCACTTACCTGTTGTGGCCCTTCTACCCCGTGCCATGGACATTGGTCTGTTCCTCACGAAGTCAGCCGCTGAGATTTACATTGTTTAGTAATATGATTTCAACCTTTTTCCTGTTACTCCGTATGTCCGCTGACTGTGGGGGCCTGGTAAGCTTATGTGCAGGAGGGAGGGTGGCGGGAGGGAGGGTGTTTAGTCTGACATGTTTCACTTGAAGTTGTCTTGGCATGTATTGGCCAGGATTGCCTGGTTTTGCTGTCATGTTTAAAATTGTTTAATAAAAACAGAGTTATTAAAAAAAAAAAAAAGAGTCTTATCACTGAGTCGGGATATTTGTGGCTCTAATGCTTGTTAATGAACAAACTGCAAGGCAAGAAAATACAAGTATGTAGCAGAGAAACATTTTCAGTAGATTAGGCTAACACAACTCAGACCCATCTATTATGTACTAAGTATATTTTCCAGTGTCCAACTCTAGGTATTGGATAACACTCCAAACATGGGTCAATACTGTTAAGGCGATAGTTATATTACCATAAAAGTCTAAAAAAATAACAAATAATGAAAATATTGGTCAAATCCACAGGCAAACAGGTAAACCCAGCAAACGAAAATGTCAACAGTGTCTGTTTTAGTCCTCTTAAAAGTCTTCAAAGCAGCACTAGTATCTTTTTGAGTGCAAAGCTATATTTTAACGGAAAATGTCTGCAGAAACTCAAATCATATAAAAATAACGCCTAGCTGCAAATATCCAAAAAAGTGCTATAAAGTTTCTATTGATCTTGCGTATTTTCAGCAGACATCTCGTTTTAAGGATCAATGTGCAACGTTGCAACATGAATGGTTAAACATTTACAACGAGCACGAAATTACTAAATAGTCCAATGTGAAAGTAGACCAATAGACTGAACTACTCGACCTGATCATTCGTAAGATTTCAGTAAAATTCTTTCAGACTTGTTGGTAGCATTCAACACCGTCGCCCACAGAAGACTATTAGACAGACTTGAACTTCTTGGTTTCCATGGTGCTTAAAATCAGGAATATCAGAGCAGACCCAGAGAGTCGCTCAATGCCCCCATCAATCTGAAGACCTCGAGGGCCTGACTCCCAGAAGCGTTTTATAATGATGCAATCCCATAGGAATGCACTCTGTCAATCAGGCACAAAGTTGGTTTGTGGATTCGAACAGGGATCCTCTGTATCCCCACTTTTACTTAACCTGTAAAAGTGTCTCCCTTGTAGCAGACCTAACACAATCGCATGGTTTAAAATGTTAAACATAAGCAGATAACACACAGCTAATTGTGCGGGTGGAACACTGTACGAACATACTGCTGCCGCAGTGCATTATTCAATCTTATGCAACCTTTAACTCCACCATGCCCAGTTGGCTGCCCACTTGTATGCCTGCTTGCTGTCCTCGATGGAGGTTGCTCTCAGTTTAGACTCTGGCATCCCCCACATCCTCCTGCCTATCAAAAATGCCTGCTTTGTGCTCTTCGTTCTTTCTCATTCTTTGCTCCCTATGTCTCCTCACAATCCCTCATGCTCTCATTCCAGCTGCTACTCTACAGCTACTCTAGTACCCACCCCCTTCCCGCAATTACAGCAATCTTATTCATCCCCTTTCCCCTGACCTTTCCTAAACCCATAATGTGGGCCTTTGGAACACCTGCTCACTCAACAATTAAGCTCACTCTTCTCTTGAAATATTTTCTCACTTTTATCTGCACTTTCTTTTTACATAAACCTGGCTCTCGCCCTCCAATACTTCAATTGCAGCTGTGTAGTCCCCTGCTCACTCTTTTTTCTCCCACACCACCTGCTCATCTGGCCACGGTGGTGGAGTCAGCATCCTGTCTTATGTACCTCCAACTTCCCTCCCTTCAACTTTGCATCTACCTACGTTTCCGGCCTTTGAATACCACTATGCTCTCTTTTCCACACCGTCACCCCTTGCTTTTCTGGTGATCTATACCCCTCCTGGGCCCGTAGCCACCTTCTATGATGATTTTGGTCTATTCCTCTCCTGTCTTCTGCCTTTTGACCCCCCACTGTTCCTCTTAAGTGACTTTAATCTTCATCTGGCTCTCACTGCTAAATCTGATTCTAGATGTCCTTGTTTATGCATTTGAATTAGCGCCTTTCTGGCTCTCCCTGCTAAATCTGATTCTAGATGTCCTTGTTTATGCATTTGAATTACTGCCTTTCTGGCTCTCACTGCTAAATCTGAATCTAGGTGTCCTTGTTTATGCATTTTAATAAGTGCCTGTATGCATTCTAGTCCTGAATAGGATTGTCAAATCTAGGTGCCACTGCGGTAGCATATTTGCATTTTAGTCCCTACTGGGTTTGTCAAACCTAGGTGCTATTTCCGCCCAACATGCGCACTACTAAGACTTGCCTTTTATACACACCCTGGTCCCTAGTCTTGATCATTCAAACTATCACCATAATAAAGGCCCTCACCAACTCTACACTTTGCAACTTGCAAGAGAGAAACTCACGACTTAGAGCAAGGTTGCCTCGACTCTACGACCTCAAACACAAACAAACTAGTCTATCAGGCCTTATATCTTTTCCAACTGCCACTAATCCCAACCCTCTTGCCTTAGCAGCTGTAAAGTGTCCTAAATTACAAATCAGCTCGCACTACAAACAGAAGAAACCAAACCACCCAGTCCTAGACTCTTCCAAGACACAACTACAACTCCCACCTTATCAGGAGCCCTTATCAATGCAAGGACCCTCATTGCACACAACACGGAAATTGCTGACTTTCTCGCTATGGATAACCTAGATCTTCTTGCTGTCACTGAGACATGGCTCCATGATGCCGCAGGTCCCGCACTCATGATTGCCATACCAGACAACTACAATATGCTAAGAGTTGATCGGCCTAACTCCAGAGGAGGCGGCTTGGCCATCATTGCCAAAACGAAGCTAGCTGTAAGACTCACCCCACCGCCAGAAATTACATTGTGCGAACTTCTCTCTGCTAAAATACCCACCTCTAATAATAGCACACTAACCGTTCTTCTAGTGTACAGACCACCAGGCCCACTAGGTAACTTTGAGGAAGACTTATCCAGCCCCCTCACTAATAGCATCAAACATTCCACCCAGCTCCCATTACTAGGTGACTTTAACTTGGGATTCAATGATGTTGAGGATAAACAGGCCCATTCTATCCAATCAATCTTAGTCGATCATGGTCTTACCCAAAAAGTCTTAGCCCCCACACATATAAAATGACATACTTTAGACTGGACAGCCAACCGTAACTGCGACACTACCATTTCTAATATTTTACCACAAACCTGGACTGACCACCACCTCATATGCTTCTCAGCCACCACAGAGCCTCCTAAACTAAATACCACTGAAACAGTACCTCCTATGCCTACGAGATGAAAAAAGATTTCACTGCTGAAATACTAATACCACTACTCCTTCCAGCCCTCACCGCCAGCACTACTAACTCTGACCCAAACATGCTAGTTAAAACATTCAACAATTCTATGACCAAAGCTTTGGACATGATAGCCCCTATCAAACTTCGTAAAAGTAAACGAGAGTCTCATCTCAACTCATGGTTCACCCCTCACCTTAAAGAACTAGGTATCCAAAAACGCAAACTCCAAGCTATCTGGAAGCACACACCTTCAGCTGAGAATAAAACCTTACTTTCCAACTTTTCCAAAAAATACAAGAAGGAAATCATCCAAACTAAAAAAGACACTTTTAATGAGAGAATCAGTAAAGCTAACTCCAATTCCAAAGAACTTGTCTCCATTCTCCGAGAAATGGAAAACCCAATTTCTTCCATAGACAATGGGCCTCATTACACGGTAGGCGGTAAGGGTTTACCGGTACCAGTATTTTACCGGTACCGGTAAACCCTTACCCCCTTACTACGAGGTCCCTTTGCGGGTTGGTACATTAACGCCTGCTAAAAGCAGGCGTTAAAAAACGAACCCACAAAGGGACCGGGGTGCTAATTACGGTACCGCAATTTGCGGTACCGTAATTAGCACCTTCCCCATTCCCCTTATGCTCTATGTGGGTAAAATGGGAACGGGGAAGGGCAATGGAGGAAGGAGGAATTACCGCCTTCCCAACCTTGGAATAGGGCGGTAATTCCCCTTTCCTCCAAGGCGGTACCGGTAAATTACCGGCATGAACCATGGCGCTAATAGCGCCGTGGTTTACCACCTACCGTGTAATGAGGCCCAATGTCCCTAAGGATAAACTATGGTGCACTAGCATCCAAAATGCCTTAGCAAATAAAATCACAACCCTACAATCCAAAATTGCAAAGAAAAAAGCCTCCTTGAGCTCTACTGTAACACAGACCACCCTCCTGACAGATACACAAAGTACAACTTCACAAAGTAATTGCAAACCATTCAGGTTTACCAACATATCCATTCTGGAAACTGAAAAGGTTATATTATCCCTGAAACCATCGAACTGCCAAGGCGACAGCTGCCCTGCACAAGTTATTAAGGACGCAGCTAGAGATTTAGCACCCTTCATCTCTAAATTAATCAACGCCTCCTTCAATTCTAGTACTTTACCCACAAACCTTAAAGAATCTTGGATATTGCCTCTCCTCAAAAAACAGACCCTTGACCCAGCCATCCCCACTAATTATAGGCCTATTACCACGGTCCCATTTCTCCTTAAAATTATCGACAGAGTAGCCTACCTCCAGATTCAAAACTATCTGGAGTTAAACCAACTACTAGGATCGCGACAATCTGGATTCAGACCACTACATGGTACTGAAACAGCCTTAATTGACCTCAAGACATAAATCGACGAGTTGAAGGGTAAAACAGCTATGCTCCTCCTCCTTGACCTATCGGCGGCTTTTGACCTGGTGGATCACGCAGTGTTATGCAACCATCTAGCGTCTGCCGCCCATTTCTCAAGTGAAGCTATAGCCTGGGTGCAATCCTTCCTAGCCAACCGTACGATGAGAGTGTTCTCCCGCTTAGTTTCAGAGGACCCAATACATATCACTTGTGGTGTCCCACAAGGTTCATGTGTCTCCCCCACAATGTACAATATCTTCACTAAACCACTCTTCGACAAACTTGACAGACTGGGGGTAAAACTTATACTAATTACGCGGATGATACACAGATCCTCATACCACTATCTGGCAACTTTGTCGAAGACACAGCTACAGTAAACAAGATTTACCTCCTCATTCAGGCATGGATGGCCTCCCACGGCCTCTGCCTAAATGACGACAAAACAGAGATACTGATCCTGGGTTCCGACTCTAACCTTAAAAAACTCAGTCCCAACTATCTTGCCTACAACATAGATGGCAATATAATTAAGGTGGCAACTGAGGTAAAAACACTAGGTTTCTACCTCGACTCCTGCTTTGGTGCCCTGCTAAACCTTGCTTCGGCTGCCTGATCCCGCTGTTGGAAGCCCCGCGGGGGGCACAACCCGAGGGCCGTCTCTCGACTAGGCGGGACCACGGAGTTACAGCATTCCGAAATCCTGCCGTGAGCTGGTGCTGTTCCGCCCCGCCTCCCAGCACCAGGGCTGCGTACCGTGGCGCCGTGGATCTGGGGCCTGCTGAGGGGGAGGGGCGCTCTGTGGCATGGAGCTGCCTTATCCCTCACTCTGCACCAATATAATGGGCCCTGCTGTGACTGCCGATCCTCTGACTGGGACGCAGGGACCACGTCCTGACCTAGAGCTTCTGCTCCGCCGCCTTGGTGCGGTGTGCTGCATCCTGAGGACCCGTGGGATCGAGGCGGGAGGTCCGCTGCCGGGGAGCGGGCCCGTGGGACGCCCCTGCTCCTCACGAGTGTTCTGGGCTCCGGGCCGCCCTCCCCGCCTACCCTTGATGCGGCGCTGACCCTGAGACATGATATCCCTCCCTCTGCATGTAGGAGCGGTGACTGGGCCTCCACCCCTAGTGCTGACTTTCACTGGTCCCGCGCTCGCGGCCCCTTTTCCTTCCCGGCCCGGTGGGAGGCCGCTGTCCCCCAGGACCTTCTCACCACCGGCATACGGCGGCGTCCGCTGGCTCCCTGCGGTGCTCCCACCGGCCGCTGACCCTGTTACCTCCGGTTCTGTTGCCAGTGAATGGACTCCGATACATTGGACCTGCCGGGGCCACATCCACCAACCCTCCTGGGGACCCTAGCTTGATGGACTGGGATTGGTGGCACATCGTGTGGGCCCCTTCCATAGCGGGGAGCGCAGGCTGGTCCCTCTAATTCAGTGAAGCTCCCTGGCCCCCACGAATCCTCTGTTCTACCTGTATCATCTCTGCTGGGCCCTGGGCTCTCTGCTTACCAGCCTAGACACGCACTCACTGTATGGTCGCCCTGCCATCCGTAAAGAGGAGTAATCCCCCCAAACCATACTATTGCAGCGGGGCCCACGGCCACTACTCTCTCCACTTGGGCTGTGGTGCACTGATCTCACTGATCTCAGGCCCTTGGCTCTCCTCCCTGACTCTCAGCTGGACTTGCACTGGTAGCCTAGATCATCGGCTGTCTCCCGACCTTCTTCTGGTCCTCGACCTCGCGGGCAGCGGCATCTTGTGCCCCCTTAGAATCCCATAGCGACGTACCCTACTCTGTCACAGTGGTCTTCGGTGCGCCTACAATAACATTGGACCTTCCATTGTGGCCTCTCCTCCGGGCTGTCCTGACGCCCTTACCAACTCCTGGGGCCCCTTCCTCTGGCAGCATGACCAAGGGTGCTGGAAAGAAGCAAAGCTCGATTAATATGTTTACAAAGTCCTCGGCGGCGCAGGGGGGGGGCGTCTGCCCAGGAGCCATCCATTTCATCAGCACCTTAACCAGCGGAGTCTCAAAAAATAATGGAATACATCCGGGAGGGGTTCACCACACTCCATAGTAAGCTTGACGACATGAACGGTACTATTTCCTCCATCAAGGCCCACATAGAAAGAACTGACAGCCGGATTACCGAGATCGAAACACGAGTGGGCACCACCGAGGAAATTTCTGAACTCCCTCAGAGCAGAGGTCTCTGCACTCTCTGGCCGAGTCACTGAGGTTGAGAAAAAGAACGAGGACCTCGAATCCCGCTCGAGGCGTAACAACCTCCGCATTATTGGAGTACCCGAGGATGACATACGGGAATGTATGAAGGACTATGTGGAACATATTCTGTTACAATTGCTGGATTCTCCGAAGCTTTGTTCTCCGTTTGCAATCGAGCGTGCTCATCGCGCCCTCACGGCAAAACCCAGACCGGGCGCTCCACCGAGGCCCATTATAGCTAGAGACCTGAATTTTCAGGATCGTGACGCTCTCCTTAGAGCGGCGAGAGCCAAGGGTGAATTGCTTCTGGGCGCTGCCAGGATCCATCTATACCCAGACTTCTCAGTGGTGGTCCAGCGGGAACGTAAAACCTTTCTTGCAGTGAAAAGGAGGCTGCGAGACCTGCAGGTCAAATATGCCATGCTATACCCGGCCAAATTGAGAGTCGAACATTCTAACCGTGAGTATTTTTTCACTATCCCTGAGGAGGCTTCCAGATTCCTCAATGAACATTTTCCTGGTTGAACCTTGACCGCAACACATATTGTTATCGCTATGTTTCTTGATTGTTTGGTTGTGGTCTGGGATCTCGACTTGCTGTTGTGGCCCCTGGTTGCTGGATGAGTGCTGGAGGGGTCTGCTTTCTACTAGGGGGTCCTGGTCACCAACGCCATGCATGTCCTGCTCTCTAGATTGTCCCCGACCCCTGGGTGTCCCCATCAGTTTCGATGCTTAACGCTTCCACAATTAGTTCCCCCTCAGTGGTACTCGCCGGTCACTGGTATGGTGTCCCTCAAATTATGGTATAAAACAACTACCATTTGACCAGGGTCCTCATTATCATGGGGATGGCTGTACCCGACTATGATCGGCAAGTGATACTCCCTGACTCCAGGAACGTGCAATTAACAAACTAATGCGTGACCCCGCAACCTTGTGGTGGACCTTTGGACCCCCCTCTCAGTCCCCTCAAGTTTCACCCCCTTCCGGCGCTCATTTGCTACTATGGGGTCCCTTTATCACGTATGGTTACCCAGACCACTGTTGTGACTTGTTGATTGGGAAGCTACTCCTTCAAACCGTAACAGAGCTGTTCCTGGCCCATTATTGTGCGCGGTCCGGGACTGCTCCCCCCACCTCGGTGCTCCCTTATCATCATAACATCCCCTCAATATGTGTTGTTGTATCCATATGACTATGGGGGGGGCCTCCTCCCGATCTCGAGAACAAAGTCTTCATTCTATTTGAATGTGCCTTCCCTGCTCACATAGGGCCTTGCTCGGGTTGTGCACTTGGCCACCACTGCTGGGCACCACGTTTATCCTTCATGTGCCTTTCTGTTCGGAACGTCGCCACCTGGCTGGTTCACAGGCCCCCTCGGCGTTGATGCCATTGGTTTGGATTTGGTTGTTTGGGTTTGGGGTTATCACTCCTCTGTTTGGGGGAGGGATGTGAGAGGGGGTGGGTGTTGTTGGGTTTTATGTTAAAAAAGGTTTGACGTTCATGAGAATAACGGAACGTGGGGCAACGCTGCTCTGTTGTTGTTGCAGGATTGAGCGAGCAGTGCACAGTCCTTGGAAATCACTGTATTATTATCCTGTAATCATTAACAAATATCCCTAGATTAATGATTGAAGACAATCTAACACTCATGAGTTGGAATGTGCGGGCCTGGGGAACTACAAAAAAATGAGACAATTGCAGCTGCAAGCCGAACAACATGGGGCCAAAATCCTATTTATGCAGGAAACACATGCCTGCGCTGCACACTGTGAAAGGTTCGCCAAAACTTGGGGCCCTCAAAGGTATTTCACCAGCTAATCCGTTCAGAGCCGTGGAGTCATGACCCTGATTCATAGGAGCCTCAAGTACAATCCCATATCCACACAGATCGATCCCCAGGGCAGGTATGTCCTCCTCCACGGCGCCATTCAGAATAAGGAGGTGATACTACTAAATATCTATGGCCCTAACATCGACGACCCAGAGTTCTACCTGCATCTCACATCACTCCTCGACAGTTTTCCCCTCATACCGATCCTTTGGGGTGGCGATTTCAACACTATATTTGATGTAGACCTAGACAGGTCCGGCTCCAGACCTCGCCAACTCTCCAGAGCAGCTTATACTACGTTGCTATCCCTTCCTCGTCTTTCCATGGTGGATATATGGTGACTCCTACACCCCGATTCCCGCTCCTACTCCCTCTATTCCTCTGTGCACGATTCATATTCCCGAATCGATAGATGGTTGGTGTCTGATATACTCATCAGGAATGTATCCGACCTTAAAATCCTCCCCAGGACCCTATCTGACCATTCACCTGTGACAATTACCCTCGCTTGGGGCCCAGACCGAGACCGGACCAAGTGCTGGAGAATGAAACCCTGCTCCCTTCTCGATCCTGTTTTTAGCTCCGAGTTAGAGACCACCATTGAGGAGTTTTTTCGAAATTAATACCAATACGGTGTCCTCGCAAGCCACTCTTTGGGAAGCTTTCAAAGTATGCATTAGAGGCATTGCCCTTTCTAAGGAATACGGCATCCTTAAAACGATCTGCAGAGAGATCGTGGAGAGTGAGTCTACCCTGTCCACACTGGAGGCCCAATGCTCACTACACCAAACCCCGGAACTCCTAGCATCAATCGGCGCAGAGCTAGAAACGTTCCGATCCTTAGCGGACCGTGAGCTGAGGTTTCTAGACAGTCCGGGCCTTGCTAGAAAGTACGACGAAGGTGACCGACCAAGTCGCCTTCTGGCCAGACTTCTCCGCCGAGAGTTCGGTACCCCACCCATTCCTGGAGTAGAAAGACCCGATGGCTCGCTAGCTTCGACACCGCAGGAAATTAATTCCGAATTTCACTCCTTCTACAAATCCTTATATGCCAACGCAGATAGTGCTTCACCAACGGAGAATGATTCCTACCTCGACAATCTCCCCCTTTTAGTCCTCTCCTCCGAGACCATCGCATCCCTTGAGAGCCCATTCACTCTCGAAGAATTCTCAGACACCATCGATTCACTCTCATCAGGCAAATCTCCTGGCTCCAACGGTATCCCAGTTGAATTTTACAAACAATATAAGCCCCTCCTCCTCCCTCACTTGATGTCCCTTTGGGAGGAATCCATAGAGGCGGGTTGGCTCCCCTCCTCACCCCGTGAAGCTACTATAACCGTCTTGCTGAAACCCGAAAAACCTCCTACACAATGCGGCTCTTACCGCTCACTCTCGCTTATTAATAGCGATGTAAAAATGTATGCCAAACTCTTAGCCCAACGCCTGGCCCCCTATATGCCTCATATTATCCATCCTGATCAAGCGGGATTTATTCCGGGACGCTCCACATCCCTGACCTGAGGAGTCTCTTTGACATCATAAGCAGAATTAGCCCAAATGTCCAGGCGGTAGCTTTACTCCGATCCAGTAGCTAGGGTCCGTACTGAAGATCGGTGTTCCCCCCTATTTCCAATAGCCAGAGGAACAAGACAGGGCTGCCCCTTCTCTCCCCTGATTTTTGCTATTGCGATGGAGCCGTTCGCAGACATGCTCCGTCAATCCCACGCTCATAGGGGCTTATGCACAGCGGGTCAGTCGGATATAGTATCTCTATATGCTGATGATGCACTTCTCTTCATTCGTTCTCCTGATACCAATTTAGCTCCGATACTGGAAGACACCGTCCTTTTCGGGCGGATCTCTGGCCTCAAAGTGAACTGTTCTAAATCCACCCTGTTCCCGCTCACTGCCTGCACGCACCCCAATCCCAACACCCTAGGGTTTTGTTTGGCCCAATCACACTTCACTTATCTAGGTATAGTGGTGTCTCGCCAATTCGAAAGTGTTTTCGAGGAGAACTATCAAAAGTACCTCACAAACCTCATAACTAAGTCACTGGGATAGGACCGGCTCCCGATCTCGCTGGCGGGCAGGATAGGTGTGCTGAAGATGGTGGTGTTACCCCAACTTCTGTATATATTCACCAACATCCCCCTGTGGCCGGGCTCCAGGTTTTTCCAGACATTGACCCGTATCCTTAATACTTTCATTTGGCACTCTGGTGCGGTCCGGCTCAAACTCAAAACCTTGGCTGCTCCAATGGAGGTTGGCGGCTTCGGTGCACCCGACTTCCCCAAGTACTGGCTAGTCGCACAACTCCAATACACATCATACTGGTTCAACGAGTTGGATCCCCCTCCCCATCTCATACTCGAGAAGCTATTGGTCAGTGACTGCGATGTCCGATCCTTGATTGTCATACCCACACCGACTGTATCGGAGTCGCTCGACCCGGTGCACTGTACGTCATTGGTCCTACTAAAAACTTGGAAGCTACTGGGAATCTCACATCCGTTTCATGGTAACCTACCACTTTGGAACTTCCTCCCGGGGGTCCCACACGTACCTCTTCCCGTTGTCCGCCGATGGGCGGAAGCTGGCTTCGAGCTGCTTTGCGATGTCTTTGAACAGGGCAACTTCATTGAGTGGCCTGACCTCCCATTGTCCTTTAAGCGGAGTCCTTCTGTCTGGCTCCAGTACACATCTCTCCGGAGAACTCTTAAACACATCTACCCCAGCTTCCCAGCGATACCACCGGACGAGCTCATAGTCACAGAGCTGACCTCTCCCGCTCCCATGAGAGGCAAAGTTTCCAGGCTCTACACCCTATTGCAATCCAGAGATGCCCCGCCACTCACTAAACTGAGACAAGCTTGGGAGGACGACCTTGGGCTGGATATGACTGACGAACGCTGGTCCCGCATGTGTGCCCGCATCCATGGGGTATCCTATAATTCCAGATTCTAGTTGATCCAATTCAAGGTACTCCACAGATACCACTATACCCCAAACAGGCTCCACCACATCTCGAACAAACTGCCCTCTGGCTGCCCTAGGTGCGGCTCAGACAATGCTGGCTACATCCACATGATCTGGTCATGCCCGCGCCTCACCCAATTTTGGAACGCAGTATGCTCAACTATGTCCGAAATGCTTGAGGTTCCTATCACTCCATCCCCGATGAGATGCCTTTTTCATGAATTTCCTGAACTCCGCCGAGACTCCAAAAAACTAGCTGGTCTCTGCATGCTACTCGCAGTACGCTCCATACTACTTTGCTGGCTCTGACCTGCCCCTCCCACCCACGCTCAATGGCTGAGGGCAGTCACATGGGCCTCGGACACCGAGGAATCTCGGGCTATACAACAGCCACCCCACTCGAGGCCCAGAAACGTTTGGTCAAAATTTTGGTCATATATGTCCCCAACTGATGCTGTCTCTGATGCTTCTTCCCTAGTCCCCCCCCCCAATCTCCCTCTGTCTGTTGAGCAGCCCCTCTGCTCCTCGCCTGCCCTCACACATCCTCGATATGTTTATATTGGCTTTGACCCTACAATTTATGCTTGTGTTCTCCTTCCTTGCACTGCTCTGTATGTAATTGTCTGTATGCCTCCTCCTGTTCTTGTGTTGCCATGCCAATAAATAAAAGTAAAAAAAAAAAAATAAACAAAATGCAAATATTGCAAAATAATGTTCTTAGAGCAGCCTTGGACATACCCCGCAGAGCGCACATCTCTAAGATCAGGAAAGACCATCATTGGTTAAAAATCAGTGACAGAGTTCTTCTCAAGACGCTATCTCTCACCCATAAAGGACTGAACAATACTGCACCTCCTTATATCTCGGCCAGACTGACCAGAAAATCCTGCAGTCACCACACCAGAGCCTCTAACCATTTCCTACTAGAAACTCCTAGATTTAGGCCAACAAAAGCAGGTGGAGCTAGCTTCCCTGTTAGAGCTGCCCAAGCTTGGAATGCACTTCCTATTGCATTGAGAGCTAATCTACCCTGATCCAGATTTAGATGTATGGTGAAATGTTGGATCTGGACCAACGACAATTAACAAACTGAACCCTTGCACTAGGCCCTGGATCACTGCATACAACTGCCTTGATACTTCTGAAATCTGGACTGCAGACCATCTCACTGCCCTCTGTGGATTGTGAGGTACCACTATCTTGTGCTTTTGTATATATGTACTGTAAATATGGTAACATGACTTGTATTGCATCAGCTATTTGTATCCTCTGTATGTAACCTAAGCTTAAGTAATCTTGTACCTGCTGCACCCGGCTACCCCTGGGTTTGGAGCGCATTATCAAATAATAAACATAAACATAAACCCCCATGCATCTTTTCCTTTATGTCCTATTCTTGAGTCTTATTACTTTTCCCAAATTCCCACTCCCCCCACCTCACATCTCTGGCTCTTCTTTGGACCTAATTTTTTCAACTATCCTTGTCTCTGCCTCAGTCTCTGCTCTCTTTTGTATTCTTTCGGACCAATCTCTCTTATCCTTCACATTCTCACTCCTCATGCTCCCGCTCCCACTCCTCCCTCTTCCTTGGGCTACCTCTCTTGTGATCTCAGTACATTTAACATCTCCTCTTTCTATTAGGCTCTTACCTCTCTTCTCCCCCCCCCTTGACACATTTGATTCTATATCAACTGACTCTGGTTCTTTGCTTCTTTCTGGAAGTCTGGTGAAGACCCTAGATCTTCTTTACTCTTCTGCTCACTTTCAACCATCGCATAAATCATCTCCACCCTGGATGACTCCTTCTTTCTTTTGCTCGGCTAGTTGGGTGATTCGCCAAGCTGAACGATGATGGCTGTCACCCAGAGCTGCCATTGCTCTTGATATCATGTCTTCTCTTCATTCAATTTTTGATGCTTTACTACTCTCGGCTAAACACCAGTATTTTAACACACTTTTTACATCTCTCTCTTCTCATCCCATCTGTTTATTTCTTAAATTAAATCACATTCTTGCTCCTTCGCCTCCAAATCCTACTTCACTTTCCTCACTCGTAGCCTCAGCTTTTGCCTGATGTTTTTCCCCTTGAAAATCTCTCTTCTCTGTTCCTCAATCTCATCTTCCACTGCCCCTTCTTACCTTACCCCATTTTCTGCACCTCCTACTCTACACTCTGCTTTGATGACTTCCTTTCATCCACTTTCCAACCCTGATATTTCCACTGTTCTTAATAAGGCTCATCCTTTTCATTGCCAATGATGACCCTTTACCTTCCTCTTTAATCCCTACAGTCTATTCTTCCCTTCTCTCCTATCTTACTGCTGTCTTTAGATCATCACTTTCTTCTGCTGCTTTTCCCTCTTCTTTTAAACATGCTACAATTCTGCCCATTCTCAAAAATCTAGGCTTGATCCTTCACTCCCATCTAGTTTTCATTCCATCACCCTCTTGCTTTCTTATCTAAACTATTGGAACAATTTGTCTACACCCAAGGCTCCTCATTTGTCAACCAGCAATCTCTTCTGCATCCCTTTCAATCTATCTTGGTTTTGTCTCTGTCCCTCTACAGAGACTGACCTCTTGCAGTCGCAGGGCCTGATTCGCAACTTGTTCTTAAGTACCGAAAAGGTCCTTAAAAGACTTAACAACCTTGTCTAATGTCGAACTAGAAGCAGGAAAGTAGCCAAAAAACTGTCTGCCGTGCACCATGCAAATATAGGAGTTAGGAGCATATTGAAGGACAACTAAACAGAATTATTTCTTGAGCCTCGGTCCCAACAGCAGTCAGAACTTTTACAGAGAGAACCATCTAGGAGAAAGGAGCAAGTGTCAGCTGAGGTTATGTGGCTCATGATGAGCCATGATTCACAACTAGAAATGTTGATATGTTCCGTAATTCAAGCCAGGCCAGCTGAGGAGTGTCTTTCCTCCAGAAGACGGTGTCCATTCTGACAGCCCCTTATCCTTCCCAAATTAACTGTTGGTCATAGGTATGCTACCGGTGAGATAATCGCCCAGCTCTGGAACAGACAACTCCATGCATCCTGTGGGAGTAATATGGAAGGAAAACCAGGGAAGAATTAGTAGTCCACTACTCATTGGAAATAAGGCATTTTAGGGACATACTATTTTCCCCATCGCCACAAGTTGTAGTAGTTCCCGATAAAAAGCCGATTTAAGGCTAGAAATTCTTTTTATAATAAGAATTATTCGGTAGCAGTAAAAATGCACTTCATACACACTGTTTTTTGTGCATCCCTTCTGACTGCCAGCCTAAGGCACTTTCTCTGACCAGACACTCCCTAAGCTGAAAGGACATTTTTGAGCTAGAAACAATCTTTAATTCGACAGATCGAGCCAAAATGTTTACCTATCAGAGGAGGATGACTAGGGAACTTGTCGACTCACAAAAGACATGTCCCATTCCAGTTCCACATATTTGACCCGGCAGTAGAAACTTATTCCGCCCTCTTCCATGCTGATGAGGAGTCTTACCTGTCCAGAGGAGGATGATGCACAGTTCAGGAAGTTTGTGAACAGCACCTAGTAGCAGCCAGAAATGTCCCTTGAGAAGTAGGCAGTTATTTACTAAAATAGACTTTATTTCTGGCATTTAAGTGTTTGTGCTTGATAATGTTCAACCATTTTTATTTTTTATTTAATTGTGCAATATAGTTAAAAAATATATAAATTATTGACACAGATAATACGACATGTGTAAGGAAAGAATTCTTAATTGTAGGTCATTTTCCTTCCATGTGGCAACCCCTAAACTTTTTGCTGTTGTTTTTCACCATGATCTAGACTTTGCCAGAGAAGTGCAGCCTTCTGCCGCACTCCTCTGGGCTTTCACTCCATTCTTACGGGGAAACTGACATGCCCTTTAGACAGTCAGTACCGGGAAACGTTGTTTTCCGTAGTTCTTTTATCATGTTGCAGCCTTCGCGCAACATGACACAAGAGGGCACTGTAAGCTAAGTTACTGCTCTCTTGGGTCTCTAGTCACTCTACAGGCCCTAGACACTCTCTTTGGATTGTTAACGAACGGTGCAAGTGAATCACGGACGGGACTGGTGGCAGCGATCGTTTCTTTGTGTTTTGAGCTCCTTTTGGCTGTTTAAGCGTGTTTCTCACGCTTAGCCCAAAATGGTGGCCTGGCTTCCAAAATGGTCAGACCAAGAGGCTCTTTGTCCTGCCTGCTGACCGTCTTGCCCCCTTCTCCTTCCCCAGGTCGAGCCGACCCGGGGCCTTCCTTATTTGGGCATGTACTTTCCCGCGAAACACAGATGCTTTTGCGGGCTTCTACAGGCCTTGTGTGTGCCTCCAGGATATGCGCTGGGATGTCTATACATACAATACACATCCTGGGTGCCAGAGAGTCTAGTGAGTCTTGAATGCCTCTGACCACCATGGTCCGTGATAGGTCCACGTATGGTGTGAGTGTTTTGTGAGCAGATCTCCCATTGGGTCCTCTCCGTTTTGGCGCAAAGGGAACCCTGGATAAGAGGAGGCTGGAAACACCACTACCATGTTGATCTCCTGAGTTCTCACGAACGACAGATACAGGAGTCAAGTATCCTGCAACTACGAGGCTGAACCGAGGAATCGCTGGTGACCCGCTGAAGGACTGCTCCTCTGCACTGCTGTCGCTCTGTGAAACCATTCTGCCTCTGATCGAATGAGAAGGCCTGTACTGGTACTTCGACCCTTTGGAATAGTGGGAACAAGTATTCTCAGCATCTTCATCATCTCCTGCATGTAAGCCTTCGGAAGCGTCTCTGGGCCATCCAGTGGACTGACCAGCCTACACAGGAGTCTTGCTCTGTTACCGCCGTCAGGTTGTGTTGTATTCCGAGTCCTTAGCACTCTCACACGATTCGTACACTTGGCATTCTCAGGTCTGAAGTGAGAAGTGTACATTGGGCTGAAATACACACGGCCGCTCCGTTGCCCTGCTGTGGTAACAAACTGTGCGGGTTTGCTGCATTTGGGACATCCTCAACTCTAACTTCTGCTGCCGCGGAATCTACACGACACCGAGACATCCCCTGCTCGCATCTGAACCTGCCAGCACTGAAACTGATGCGGAGAAGCCTGGGTCTGACTGCATCGGGGACCGGTGAGTAGCAACGCTAGGAACTGGTCGCCCTCCTGCAGTAGCCCGTAGCTTTTCCTCGCTGTGTTAAACAGCACACCTTTTTCGCACTCGCGCTCTGCTTCTGCCCGCAAGTGGAGGCCGCGCTTGAGTAGCGGAGATGTGTTCGCCCTCCTTTGTTCACCGCTCTGAACTGCCTTACTTCCTTGAAGAGACTCCCCTTGGCCCATTGGCACCAGTGTGTGCAGGTACTTTTGAGCACAAGGCTCCACTCTTCGTAGGGTTCGGACTTCCTTCTAGTTAGGTGGCCTCCGAAGGCGAACTGGGTCTAACAATTACTTGCACTGCCTGTTTTCCTCCCCATCTAGGTGGTCTGCATATTTCGTGCTTCGAACTCTTTAGACCCTTCGGTAAATGTATATATATTGTATTTGATTGTGATGTGTTGGTTTACTTGAGTTTTATCGTGATTCTTTGCTATGGTCAATATTACAAAGGCCTTGTAATAAATGTGTCTATATTTTTAATATAACACCTGCTTGGAGTCATTTGTAAATGTCCTTGCTTTGTGTGCTCATTGCGGGCTTTCAGTCACCCTCACCCCTCTTGAGACCTAGTCTTGACCTCCGCGATCGCTACTTTGATTGGTCTGGCTTGTCCAGAGGTTACCCTGTTCCAAGAAACTAGGCTGGCCTTCTGAACCTCTGCCCCTCCAGGACAGAGTTCAGAAATCCATCTTAACAACATGCAGTACATATAGATATAGAAGATAGTTAACAAACACATGTAATTATGCCTTCATTCCTGAAAAATGTTAAACTTCTTACCAGATTTAGTGCAATTGATATAAATTTAGATGCTAGTCTAAACAAGGATATCTGGTGACAATTTAAAATATGATACCAAACATTTTACGTATACAACGACACAGTAGCTAAAACAAATGTTGAAGCGTTTCTTCCGTTTGCGGCAGTGACACAGTGTGCAGAGTCATAGATCATGTTTTAGCTTTGGTCTACTTCCAATTATTTAATTAGTATCATGTACATTTAGACATAATCGCATGAGCGAGAGCATACCAACTTGGACGGATACCTGATGAGATATGCAGGTTTATAATTACTCGTCTTCCCCCATCATGGAGAGATCAGAAAATAACCAGAATCAGATGTTTGGCACCAGTCAAGGTCCCACAACTGTTTCCCCTTCCCTAGACAAATCCTCCCTAGAAACGCCCAGGTCCAAGAGAATATGACAGTAAGTATTTGCCTAAGCTGTAAGAGTGTCGCAGTCACCATTCTCAAGAGAATCTTTCAATACAGAATATAAATACAAAACTATAGGCTTTTGTGATCAATGTGATGAACTAGTCACTTTAAAAAAGCCTTCATTTTCCATAGACTCTGTTCCGGTGTTGCATAGGTGTCTTGCCTAATAAACATTCAAAATTATATGAAACAATGAGGACGGAATGTCTGGACTTCTGGAGGAAAAGGCAATCAAATTTTAAGAGGGAAAAGTAGATTTGTGTTACTGATTTGTATGCATTTACTAGGGACAGATGTGATTATTAAGTCAACTGGAAGACCAGGGCTGTCAAAGGTTTGGGGCATGATATTCTATTTTCATCCAATGGAAGGCAGGATCGTAATGGCAACAAAATGCTGTTATGGTTTCACTTCGTTATTGGAACCCCTAAATAGCATGCAGATATCTATCCGGCTATATGATATGATATGATAAGCCATTTATAACGCATCTATACACAAGTGTTTCCAGGCGCAACAATGCAAGGGAGGGGGAACAGAGGGAAGACAGAGACAACGATCTTACTAGGCCAGGTGACATTGGGATCACGCAAGTGCAGATGAGGGGGGAAAGGGAAAGTGCGGGCAGAGGGGGAGGGGGCAGTGCAATACATAGGATCAAAATTAATACATAAATAAATAGAATAAATAAACAATAGGTAAAAAAATGTCCAGCTAGTGGCAAGTGCAGGGGTAAATGCAGATATCAAGTCTCCAGAGCTGGGGGGTTGCTGTAGAGATACAGAAACAGCCCCCAAGTGCAGGGGTTGCCCGAGAGGCAGTGCAGGAGCGCAGCAGGGAGGGGACCTGGGCCCGAGATCAGAGGGTAGCCAGGGGACCAGTGCAGTTTCACTCAGGAGTTCAGCAGAAGAGAGGAGGAGAGAAAGCAGAAGCTAAGAGGAAGGTCTTGAGGTGCTTCCGGAACCGGAGATGGTTCTCCTCAAGTTTCAGGGAGGCAGTGAGGCTGTACCAGAGGGAGGCCCCAGCCGGAGAAAGAGATCTACCACCAACTCGTTGCTTGGAGTAGCGATTGACCCTGAGGGAGTTGGAGGCAGATGAGCAAAGAGCTCGAGGGGGAAGATATTTAGGAAGAGAGAGTTGAAGTATTGAGGCCCCAGAAGGCCTTGTGGACAATGCATAGGGTTTTGAACTTAATCATTTTAGCCACTGGGATCCAGTGCAGAGATTTCAATCTTGGAGAGGTACGATCCATGGGCTTGAGGCCAAGGACAAGTCCTGCAGTCTTGTTCTGGATGAGTTGCAGAGGGCTGAGTAGTAGAAGCAGGCAGATTTAGAAAGAGGCTATTGCAGTAGTCCAACCTAGAGAGAACCAGTGCTCTGCAGACAGTGAGCTTCTGGGGGAAGGAGAGGAAAGGAAGAATACCTCTGAAGAGGTGCAGCTGGTAGTGTGACTTTTTAGAGATGTCATAGATGTGGAGTCGAAGATGACCCCGAGGGTTTTAGCCTCACAGGTGGGAGAAGGAAGAGGCCAAGGGAGGCCAGCCAGAGGGCAATAGGAAAGGAGGGAGCAGGGGTGCTGATGAGAAGAATCTCAGTCTTACTGGCATTAAGGCAGAGATCATTGGTGGCACACCAATCCTAAATAGCGGACAGACAGTCAGAGATTGGTCTCCATCAGACGATGTGTCTGTATCCCCTGTGTTTTTTACCCCTCGGGAAGGATTTAAGAGGCCAGGCACTGCTGAATTCCATGAAAATGCACTCCTGAGCTTTTCAAATGGATCCGCTGCAGCTTAGCAGTGATTTGCAGGATTTGTCGATTTACTATGCTTTCATGCATTTATTTATTCAGTGGTTATGGTAGTAACCGCTCTTTCGCATACCAGCTCTTCGTGGACGACACCCAAATCTTCTTTTCTTTTCCTGAACTCTCCTCTCATCTCCCTCTAAAAATGTCCAACTGTCTCTCTGCCATTAAATGTTGGATGGGTATGCACTCTCTGTTACTTCTTCTGTGCCAAATACTCACCTGTCTATTCAGTTGCCCCTGACACTCTCCCCTGCTCTTCTTCAGATAAAAAACTCAGTGTCATGGAATACCCTTCTCCCGCCTTCTCTTCTTTCATTTCCAAAACTACAATGGTGGCTAGCCTCAACCTCCTAAATATTAGGATAACCAGGCACCTTGCTCCTTAAACACTGTCAGGTATCTCTTATCCACTTTTGTCTTCCCTAAGCTGGACTTCTATGTCGGAATCCTCTTTGGTCTCCCCAACTATGCTTTCTGTCCTCTCAACAAGATCATTCACTTTGTTAACAGCACTCTCTTTGAACTCCCTTACTTCACACCTTCTTCCTCATAGCATCACCAGGTTGCATGGATGATGATGCAAAACAAGGCCAGATTCAAGTTTCTTCCCCTGATTCACAAATATATACCCTGAATCTATACTCCTCTATCCTACTCTACAAGCCTTCTCGTAATCTCTTCTCTGCCTCCTCGACTACCCTTGCCCTCCCTGTGCTTCCTCTCACTTCTGCTCTTTCTCTCTACTTGCTACACTTGCATGGAATTCTCTTCCCCATGCATCCGAGAATCAGTTCACACTGATGTGTTCAAAACCAAACTAAAGCCTCAGAATAACCCCCTTAACCTACCGCTCATCTGCCTTCTAGTGAACATTTTGCCTTGCCTCTAACCTGCCTCTGTCCCTCACTTTCTCTACCTCAACTCCAGCACTTCATCCATCATGATCACATCCCAGAAACAGTAGGTTGTACCACCTACCTGCACTTAAAAATGTATAATGTTGGTTGTCCCTTATCTATATATGCCCACCCAAGCAGAGAAACTGCTCTCCTGAACACCTGTGAAGACTTGCTCTCTAATCTGGGCTCTGACCTTCCTTCTGTCCTCATTCTCCTTGTTCAATCCTCTGCTTTCGACATGGTCAACCACATAATCCTGCTCATTCATCTCCATGACAACCTGGCTATCACTGGCCAGGCCCTAGCCTGCTTGACCTCCTTTCTCTCTGATTGACCCTCCAAGGTCAAACTTGGATCCTTCCTCTCTTCTATTTGTCTCTCTATATGTTGTGTCCCCCAGGTGTCTAACCTCTCTTCTGGCTCTTTAACCACTACCTCTGGCCCACCGCATCTCTACCTCCGTTTCTAACTTTCAGTGGTATACGAATGACAATCAGCTCTCCTTCAAGCTTCCCTCAGTCTCTTCTGCCCCTTCTCTCATAACTAACTGTCTGTCCGCAATTCAGGAATGGTGTGCCTCCAACAATCTATGCCTTAATGCCAGCAAGACTGAGATCCTGCTCTTTAAGACACCTGCTTCCGTCTTCCCTCTCTCACTCTGGCCGCCGACACAGGCTGTCTCTAGATAGTGGCTACAGTGAGAGCGAGGCCAATAGAGATAGAAAGCCTGCAGACCAGGCATTGAAAGGAGGAGTAGTCCTGCATTGGAATGATAGAAGCAGGAATCCACGCCGGGATAATCATGGCTACACACCCACCAGGATGGTTAGTTCTGGGTTCAGAGAGGACCTGTAAGCCATCAGGAAGGAGAGTGTCAAAACATGTGACAAAGCTGTCCGTGACCAAGTCTTGGTCAGACCGGGTATCCAAATCAAGCTCTTCCAGGAGACAGTAGATTTCAGAGGAATGTTAAACAGTTGAGAGTAGCGATGTGGAGCAGGTTGCCACTTTTGAAGGTCTTTCGTGGAGGGGTACAGGCCAGAGGTGGTCAAGGGCGGACCTGGCAGCACCATGAGGTGTGCAATGTCACAACACACAACATACTGCTTGTTGTAATTTTATCTGGATAATGCTTGACATGAATATCTCAGGCATGCCACTGGCTTGTGGACATCGTAGTGTGATCTTTTGATGGTGAAATGCATTGCAAATCTTTTCAAATCGTTTCCATCGAAGGTAGGTCCATTGCCCACCTTGGCACATTTCGGTATCCTCCATTCGCTAAAGAGTCCATCCAATTTTCTTGTAACTTGATAAAATGCAGTGAATGTTACAGGTGTCTAATTGAGAAACATGAGTACTCATCAATTTTCACCAACAGATATGGCCCATCTGCAAGGGGTCTAAAGAATTGAATTGCTGTTTGAGGCCATACATTGTCAGTTAAATGTGTAATATGTAATGTCATTGGAGGCTCATTGAAAACTGAATATTGGCACGTGGTGCAATATTTAATAACTTCTTAGACTACGTTTTCCCTGTATGGGAACCAGGCTTCGTTCCATAGTAACCGCTTTGTATTTGCTATGCCGCTGTAACCTTCATGTACGATTCACATAATCTCTTTTCTAAGTCTTTTTGGTGCTCTTAGCCTGTGTCCTGTCAGAAGAATAAAAAGAATAAAAAAATACAACAATGCTAGTGCGATATGTACTCTTGCAAGTTAGTCAAGTTCTCCTTTGTCCGCTTCACAGTGTGTTTGTTAAACGTTCATGCACTCTCTCAACTTATTTTCTTTGCAGATCACTGATGGAAAGGCAGCTTCTGATGTGGCTGGCTTGTAGCACTTTACTTGTCAGGTAGTGTTAGTGGATGATATCGTAATCGTATGTGGGAAGGTGGGACAGGTGATGAAAAGAGTATGATTTGGGGGGATAGAACCTGTGGTGCTATGTGTCGTCTTGCTTCCAAGGTGAGCACGTTGCCCATGAGCTATCCCCCCAAATCATACTCTTTTCATCACCTGTCCCACCTTCCCGCATAATAAATGACTTATATTATATCATATTAAGGGGGCATTCCTGCCCTGGGGTTCCCAAATAGGCAGTTTAAATCGGGGACAGAGCATTACTAGCGTAGGGTATTTGGGTGCTGTGGTGGGTCAGAAGAAGGGCACAGACTCTGATCACTCATTTCACTGAATAGTTTATTAAAATAAATAGATAACAGTCTTATCTCTCCCTATGCTATTAGCCATCGATACCTAACAAAAATAACTAGGGTGCTCGTCAGTCATCAGTGAAAATTCAAAGTAATCAGTCCACTGTCCACATCTAACCTTCTCTCACCCTACCACTATACTATTGACTAAGGCCAGGAGAATGAGTCCCTTCTATTGGTGTGTTCAGTTCTTGCACACTTCTATTCAATATAATATTTTCCAGTAGTCTCTGATGTCTGCTTTTATCAATTCATATAATTCCCTCAGAACTTTTAAGAACTTTCAATCATTTTCTGCTACATATCTCTCCTTCTTGCTTGTCCTCTTTGTGAACTTTTCACCTACTAAGCTGATTAGGGATTTATACATCTCTCCTACAATGCTTTCCCTGATTTTTACTCTCTATTTCGGAGACAAGTATGAATGATTTTATAATGATTCTCTTTCACTCTTCTCAACATCAATTGGTTATGCTCTTCTTTGTTACTGGGATGAGTATGATTACTGCAATAATCATTTGTATTGGCTTCACTGGTTCTTGAAGCTAGAGTCTCTTGTCTATACTGGGATGAGTATGAGTATTCCCATATGACGTCTCATTTACTTTTCTTGGTTTTAGTACAATAGTTTCATTTTCTGGACTGGTACGAGTGGGAGCATTCCCTGTTACCTGTGACTGGGTTGGGAAACTTCTCTGGGATTTCCGTTCTCTGCTGCGCTTCTCTTCCTTGTGGCTTGAGTAGTATCAGTATCATTCAATGGACCACAGGTCTAACACAACTCTGCCATGGTCATGCCACTACTTTTCCTCTTCTTCGTTTCCTCGTTTCTGGGACGTTGCATGTCCTGCTTTTGTTCTCCTCTTCATATTGAAGAGAGATGCTGTGCATCTCAGTCTGGCTCCGGTTTCCTCACACTTTCCGGATGCCACACAGCAAGCCCCTGCTTAGTACTGGCATGTGAGCACTTTTGTGTCTCGTGGGTTTCTCCTTCTCTTTCCCAAACCTCTCCCCTTTCATACAGTACGTAGCCGTGTGACTTCCCTGGCGTAGTGACATAATCCTCTCTATGTCTTTCATGTCCCACTTGCCTCTATCCCTAGGGACGGTATTGAGGAGTGTGCTCACTGCCATAGCCTTAAAAGTGGGGTCCCCCTTGAGGAGAAGGGATGCATTCTCTTTATTTGTCACACACATTTCCATTTAATTTGGTGGTCTCCCCTTCTTTATTGATCAGAAATCGATTTAAGAAGTCCACATTTTGTTGCTCTTGTACCCTTTGATGTTCCACCGTGAAGCAAAATGCTGTAGATCCAAAAACCATCTCATAATTCTAGCATTTGAGTCTTTTCTTTTGCTCCTCCATGTTAAGGGAGAATGGTCTGTAACTAGCCAGAACTTTCTGCACGTCAAATAATATCTCAAATGGATAGGAGTCCATTTGATGGCCAGGACCTCCAATTCTACAGTGGTGTACGATTTATCCCCAGGAAAGAATTTCCTGTTTGTGTACAGTACTGGATGTTATATGCCATCATGTTCTTGGGAGACTATGGCTCCTAGTACTGTTTCAGAGGCTTTGCTCTGTAGAATAAAATCTCTACTGCAGTCTAGCATCTTTAAGACTGGATCACTGGATAAGATGTTTTTAGCCCATCACAAATTGCTTGGCCTTCTTGACTCCACTGGAGTTTTTGAGGTTAGGCATTCTTTATCTTATCCGTGAGATTAGCCGATATACTGGAATAATTTGGTATGGATCCACGGTACAAGCCGGTTAACCGCAGGAAGGCTCAGAGGTCTCTTTTGGATTTAGGCTGAGGAATCTGTTGGACGGCTTTGACCTTTTCACTTGGTCACTGGGCTTCACAATTCCCTATAAGGAAGCCAAGGTATTTCACTGCAGGTTGTGCAACATGACACTTCCGAGGGTTGGCAGTTAGCCCAAACTTTCTTAAGGCTCGAGTAATCTTATAAAGATGATGTAGATGGTTTGGCCAACTATTAGTGCAGATTATACAATCTAAATAAGCACCATAGAACACTGTGTAGGGTTTTTAAGACTCAGGCCATAAGATGCTAAAATGTGGCAGGTGCACCATGCAGACCGAATGGCAATACCTTTAACTGAAACAGGTGCTGAAAAGGCTGTGTTCTGTTGGTCTGATGGATTGAGGGAGACCTGCCAATAGCCTTTGGTTAAGTCTATTCTGGAGATATATTTCACAGAGCCCAACTTCTCAATCAGATCGTCTATTTGTGACATTGGATAGTCGTTGAATAGAGTTATTGAATGAACTTTTCTAAAATCGATACAAAAATGCCACGATTGTTCTGGTTTTGTCACCAATACTATGGAGTAGGACCAGAAACTTTCTGATGGCTCAATAATATCAGCTTTGAGAATTTCTTCAATCTACCTCTCTATTATTCTTTTCCTAGCCGCTAGGATCCTTTAATACTGTGTGTGAGTTCTGACATGATGAAACAAAAAACCTTAGCTCTCCCCGGCTGTTGTATAAATACCTCAGGAAACTGATCTAATAAATCCCTGAGTTCTTTTTGCTAAGACAGGTCAGGAGGCACTAAGTTATTTTCTCAATCAGAGTCTGTAAGTAGAGTGTCCATGGTGAGAGTGATATACTCACTTGAATCTACTCTCCACTCTTTCAGTAAGTTAATATGATACATCCGAGCCTTCTGTCTCCTGTCTGGCTATGAAATTAGGCAGTTCCAGGGACCCTTCCTTTCCAGTACTTTATACGGCCCAAACCCTTTTGAGACCATTTTATACTCCGAATTGAACACAAGAACCAACACGGATTGTCCTACTGAGAATGTATGGGGAATGGCTTTCTTGTCATGGTTAGCACTTTGCCTTTTCATGGGCTTGCCACAGGTGTTTTTGTACAATTTCTCTCACCGTTGCCATATAAGAATGAAGTTCTGGCCGGTGTGAGAAATTGGTAGGATAGCTTCCTTTTTTTCTTCCAGGTTTTTCTCAACATATCAAACATGTCTCGGGGTTCCCTCCCATGTAAAGGTTCAAATGGGAAGTATCCGAGAGAAGCTTGGCCAGTTATTTTGGTGGCAATAATGCCCAGGGAATCATTACATCTCAATTTTTCCAGTCAGCTTCTACTAACGTACACAAGATCCCTTTCAGTGTTTAGTTCAAACTTTCCAACAGGCCATCAGTTTCAGGGTGGTTTACTCAGGTCCTTAGTGTCTTGATGTTAAGGATCATTTTGACTTCTTGCATAAGGTGGGACATAAAAGTGGTACCCTGGT
This sequence comes from Ambystoma mexicanum, assembly GCF_040938575.1. Classification (NCBI taxonomy): domain Eukaryota; kingdom Metazoa; phylum Chordata; class Amphibia; order Caudata; family Ambystomatidae; genus Ambystoma; species Ambystoma mexicanum. The sequence goes on along the minus strand of NC_090935.1, from coordinate 1,176,698,752 downwards.
CCGTGAGGATCTCTTTTAGGAATTCTACCCTTGAGAGGAATGAGATTAAAGGTTAGAGGATTTGTTATGTGTTATTATTTCTGATAGAAAGAGACTCAGGGAAACAGGTCACATAATCAACTTTCATTAAGATGAAACGGTTTCTAGGGCGCCCACTATTTTCATCATTATTGTGATATTGGAATGTCAATAATAGGCAATGGTTGTAGGGGAGCTGGAGGACTTGGAGTAGTTACAGCTCTCACAAGTCAGTACAACGTTTTTCACATTTGCAAATACCCCTGGGCAGGAACATTTAGTTACTATATTGTATTGTTTTGTGTCTTACCAAGTCATTGGTGGGCTGTAGTGAAATGTGAGTAGATTAATTCTAAAACCACCTTCCTGTGACTTCAACGGATCAGTAATTGGGAATCGGGTACTCCATCTGCAGTTGTGGTGCCCCAATATAATAGACCCCTTTTAAGAAAAAACAAGGGAACGGCCGGATGTCATCCCTTTTCCTCTGGGGCCACTTTTTCTAAATCCTCAGTAAGGATCTGATCATTTTGTTGAGCAAATGCCAGATATGGAAGGAGATCAACATCTTCTACTTCTTGAGGGGGTTCAACTTCTTGTGCTAGGTCTTCTTCCCCAAATCCCAGTGAACATCTATCAGTTTCTTTGAGGGTGTCAACCTCTTGGGGTATTGGGACCAGAACCTTTTCTAATATCCCTTGGGCTATCTGTTTCCTACTCTTTTACTGTGTATGTGTTATTACTGTGATTGTGCAGGAGGACTTTAATATTGCACCTATAATCAAGATCTATGACCCCCACCATCACATCCAACACATACTTCCAAGTCAACACAGATTTTGGTGGCTAATCTTATATATGTCTCTTTTGGGGTAAGCCCAGTAGGGATTAGTCTTCTTTCACCTGGTGGTAATTCAATCACACTGGTTATTTGAAGATCAAATCCAATAGATTCTGCTCTAGTGACCAAAGGGGTTTGGCTTTGAGAGTTAGCGTAGTAAATATCATGGTTCCTCAAGTTTTACCAGTTAGTCACAATTCCACTTCTGAAACCATGTGTGGCGGGTCAGAAGAAGGACACAGACTCTGATCACACATTTCACTGAATAGTTTATAAAATTAAAAAGTTAACATTCTATCTCTCCCTATGCTACGAGCAATCCCTACCTATCAAAACTAACTAGGTTGCTTGTTAGCCATCGGTGAAATCCCAACGTAATTAGTGCAGTCCAAATCTAACCTTATCTGACCCTAACACTATACACATAGCTAGGGCCAGGGGAATGTTTCCATACTCCTGGTGTGTTCAGTTCTTGTACTCTTCAGTTCAATATGATATTTTCTAATAGTCTCTGGTGGCTGCTTTTATCAATTTATACAATTCACTCTGAACTATCAAGGACTTTACTTTCTTTTCACTTGTGCTACATCTCTCGGCTGCCTGCTTTTTCTCTTTGTGACTTTTTCTATTCATTGGGTTTTTCCACTTTTCCCCTGATAAGCTGGTGGGGGATTTATACATCTCTCCTGTTATGCTTTCCCTGATTTTCACTCTTTCTTCTCGACTTAGTTTCAATTGATTGACTTCGGCATGAAGATTCCCTCTTGTGGGTATTGTTATGCTGTCCTCCTCTTTATTTCTGTGACGAGTATGAGCACTATTATAATGTGTCTCGTGCAGTCTTCTCAACATCCATTTGTTATACTCTTCTTGATTACTTGGATGAGTATGATACTCCAATAATACATGATGATTCTTATTGGTTTCCCTGGTTCTTGAAGTTAGAGTCTCTTTGTCTATACTCAGACGTGTATGAGTATTCCCATGTGACTTCTGAATTACTTCACTTGCTTTTAGTACTCTTGTTCCATTTTCTGACCTGAGATGAGCGGGAGCATTCCCATATTGCTTCTCTGTCCCCCTCTGGTGTCTCCTGTGTTCTCTCATACCTGCAACTCGTAGGGTAAACTTCACTGGGTTTCCGCTCCCCTCTGGGCTTCTCTTTGCTTTGCCAGGTTTCCCTTGTAGCTTTCCTTCACGTCTCTTTATTTGTGCCTCTGGGTAGGTCTGTTCTCCGGTCTCACTGTTACCGGTTTGTTCCTTGCAGCTTGAGCAGTATTAGTGCCATTTAATGGACCGCAGTTCCACTGCAACTCTCCCATGGTCACATCACCGCTTTTCCTCTTCTTTTGCTTCCGTGCTTCTGGGATGCCGCACATCCTGTTTTCGTTCTCCTCTTCTTATTGAAGAGAGACACTGTATGTCTCAGTCTGGCTGTGATTTCCTCACTTTTGTACCTCAGGGGTTCCTTCTTCTCTGTCCTATACTCCTCCTCTTTCATACACTACGTAGCGGTGGGACTTGCATGGCCTAGTGTCGTAATCCTCTCTCCGTCTCTCATGTTGCTTCTTTTCTCCTCCACTGGTCTGCTTCTTCATCCCGGTAAACGGGAATTCTTCCTTTAAAGGAAAAGTGACTGTTTCAGGTTTACAAAAACACACATTGATACTTTCTTCAAGTATACTTTTACGAGATATTTTTGAGGAGGTATTGCTGTTCTGTATTATAGGGGGCTTCCTCGTCAGAACGGGAGACTCAGGACCCAAAGGGGGAGTCTCTCACTCTAGGAAGGGTGTTGCGGAGCAAGCTCAACTCCCTAGTCTCACAGGGGGAGGGCTCCCCCTTGCAGAGAAGCAATTATTTCACTCGATTCATCACAGTGTTGACGTACATTCAACATATTTTGCCAGTATAGTCTTAGTCCTATCAGGCTGGCGTCGACTGATAGCTCATTATGCCACGATGGATTAAAGTATGCCAGAAGCTGCTCAGTTCAGTGCTCTGCTTTGATCTTCACAAATGTTTGTTGAAATGTTGCTGGCCATAGGAATGGTAGGTCTTTGTTCAACAGTGGGTGAAAAGGTTCCGTAATGTTGCATAATTTGGAATACATCTTGCACAGTATCCTGTCATCCCTAAAAAGGCTCTCACATGAACAACTTGATGTGGTGTGGTTAGTTCCTGTATTGTCCCTACTTTGGCAGGGCAAGGTGTGATTCCTTGACCAGAGAATACATTCCCAAAATATCGAAGATGGCATTTGTGTATTTCACTTTTTCCAAAATTCAGTGTTAGGCCTGCTTCTTGTCTGGCATAATGTTACTAGTTCTTCATCCTATTCCTGAACAAGAGTATATTGTCGCTATAAATGAAAGCATTACCCTCGCTTTAGAAAAAATGTCATCCAATTCCTCACCTCGACTGACCTCAGCTGACCTTAGTTGAACTATGCCACATACAACCATGATTGTCCTCACTTTGATCTTTGTATATTTTGTAATTATCTGTGTTCCATGACCTTACGGTTTTTTCTACTGTACATTTTGCCATGATGTAACCTGTAAGTTGATTGACCTTTCTTGAATTTTGTATATTTTGAAATTATCTGTGTTCCAGGGACCTTTATTGTACTTTATATTGTACGTTATGCTATGATGTAACCTGTAAGCTTTGCATTTTCTTGCCACTGCGCCCTGCTACCCTTGGGTCTGGCGCGCATAAAAAGTGAATAAACAAACAAACAAACAAACAAACAACAAACAAACATTACGGAACGTTAGTATGATGCATTAAAACATCCTTCTGAAACAGGGCAGCTGCCAATGGGATGCCAAAGTTTAACCTTTTAGATTGAAATAGATCTCTTTGGGTGAAAAAGGGGTTTTGTCATGATCACTGTGAGGGGGCACAAGTTGTGCCACAAGCAGGCTCCCACCAGAACCCAGAGGGCTTTAAAACCACTGCAAAAGGGCTCTTGGACCCAGTCCTGGCGCCTTTGGCTCCAGGCTCATATGTAGTAAGAAAGGGCTGTTCAGACTAGGTCCCATTTATGTACATGGGCCTTTAAATCCAACATGGAAGCACCCACACAGTCTAGTTCTAAGAACCAAGACATGTGGTCTAGTGTTTTGGGTGTGGCTGTCCTGGAACTACTTTCCCTGGTACTACTTTACCTGGGCTATATAAACCACACCCTGACTGCAGAACATACTTCGTGTTATTCTGCAACCAGCAGCGTGACGCTCACTGTGTCTAGCTCCTGGTCTTCAGCATCTTCCTGTAATCCTGCAAGAACAAGAACAAGATTATTCTGTCTTACCTGAGAAAACACCATCCAGCACTCAGCATCTCAACTGGGATGCAATCTGTTGAAACCGAGAGAAGAAGAAACATCACTCACCTGTGAGTACTAGCTTAAGGACTTCCGGCAAACCGCTACCACAGCTGCTGTTCGAACATTGCGACCTGCAATAACGAGAAAGGGAAAAACAATATTAGAATGCGCGCTTCCAAAACATCGAATTCCATCAGTCTTACCTGAATTCCATCGCGCTACACCACGCTTCGATCCGGAGCAGTACAGCAACATCTGCAAAGGAAAGGAGACATATTCAGGTTCACTTTCAATATTAAACAACAGGCACAGCGCTGTACTTACCTTAACAGATCCGGGGGCCTGTTTTTCATCGCGCTCTCATCCACTCGCAGCACCACAGCCGCCTGTGAGGAGAAGAAGAAGAAAACACAGGTTAGCTTTAAAAGACAATAAAGGTGCTGCGCTTCGCACTTTCTCTTACCTAGAAACGTGCCTCTCCATCCGACACGCCAGCATCAAGAACTTTGCACCTGAAAAGAAGGAGATAAAGACATTAACAAATTCCCACCATAAACAGAACAAAGACTTACAATTAACAAACCTGCCTGGTCTACCAGCAGATTCGGGGTCACAGCAGGCCTGAGCCCAAGGAAGGCGTACTGCACCAGTGAAGCAACTCGGGCAGCTTGCCAACAAACATAAAGCGCCCCTGCACAAGAAATGCAGGACAGATAGCTCACTCTAGAAATAACTAAGGTGAGAAAAGAACCCATTGGGAAGGGAATCGGTCAGAGGGAGGGGATGGATTCACCCATTAGGGAGAGTTGTCACATATCCTCCCTTCTGTATTTGGATATTCATTATCCAGCACTGGGCAACTACGCCTTCCAGACGCCCCCGGGGATATCAGGTGAGCGTAACAGTTTTATTGCTCTTGAATCTTGGTGAAAATCGAGTTGATAATACCCTTCATTGAGGTCTAGTTTGGAGAATTTCACTGCCTTGTTGAGACACTGGCCCTCATTACGACCCTGGCGGAAAGTGACTGACCGGACCGCCACAGCGTAAATAGCGTTTCCGCCATTGCACGATGGAGCAAAGTGCGGCCCATTCCGACCCATCGGGCACGAGCACCACGGCATGGCGGAAGTGCAAAGTCCGCGATGGTGGAAATGACCCCAAAACGGCCCACACCGCCGCCGTACGGCGCCCTAGGTGCAATACCGCCACCCATCATAGCGGACACCGCAGTGAGCGCCAACCGGAAAGTACGGTGACCGTAAATATACGGAAACGGAAGTAAAAACATGGGCCCGGAACGGGAAACAACACGCCGTACACCTATAAAACCACTAAATACACACAACCACTAAAAACACCACCCTGAGACACATCCCAACCCATCATCCACCCTAGTGAAACCAAGAAAAATGGGAAAAGTAGCGAAGAAAGCGTGCGACCGCAAGCGGCAGGTCCACTTCTCCCGTGAGGAACTCACCGTGCTAACAGAGACCCTCCAGGAGAATGCCGCCGCCGTCTTCTCCACGCAAATGACCAGGACGGCACTTGCGAACAAGAAGGCCATATGGGCCCTGGTGGCACAGCGGGTAAGTGCGGTGGGGACCGCACCCCGCAACCCACAGCAATGCAGGAAGCGGTGGGACGACCTGCGGATACGCGTCCGTAGCATACTTTCTGCCAACCGCAACATTGCCACAGGGGAGGATCGGAATCACCCATCAAGTTGACCCCCTGGGAAGAAATCTGTGCCTCCACCATTGGAATGGAGAGCATAGAGGGAGTCGGAGGGATGGAGAAAGGAGTGCAGACATCCGGAGAATCAGGTAGGTGGCCCAAATAAAACCATGCCAAATCCACAATGTCCAATCATGTGATCCACATGTGTCCACATAGCGCAACAGCAACACATGGCCAGGAGAACGTCCACACACATTGGCCTGATAGCGCACTTTAAAACCACAATAAATACATAAATAAGTAAAAACCCCAAAAACACCCACTACACGTGCAGCAGGCACACCCTAACTGCAGGCTGCCAAACAACTGCACCCTCACTCCACACACAAATGAAAGCACCTCCAAGGCCCCGACCCAAATCACCCACAGGTACCACCCCAATGCATGTGATACATTGCCATTCCAATTCCCACAGACCCATCAATAACGCTCGCCCTCCTTTACTCCACCACAGGGTCCGATCCAAACGACGAGCTCCAGGACACCCCTACCAGCACACCTGCAAAGAGGGCCAAGACCGACGGCCAAAGACCCTCCACCTCAGCTGCACGCATCAAGACACGGCAGCAGCACATATCAAGTGGCAGCACACAGGAGGGAACATCAACAGGCACCCCAGCAGCCAGCATGCCCACAACAGCACCACCACAGGTCCCCCCAATGGATGCCACAGAAGGTACTGCCTCTGGTGGCAGCAGCACCATAGGTGACACCCCATTAATGGCAGCATGCTCCGACGTAGAAGACGGGGATGTCGAAGTCAGATCCATCCATGACCTGTCCCAATCCCCCTGTCTGTTCCATCCCGTACACCATGAGGATACCACGCAGGGGCACCCACAAGACGACGACTGGCCATCCCCCACAAGCTCTGTGGCAGGGCAACATGAGGCGAACAGCCCCTCTGTGACACCACCGCAAATGGCCATGGCACAGCACAGGCAACAGTCCCTCGACCAGTTAATCGTGCAACAGCAGCAACTGGCCACGCTCCTCAAGGACCATGCCGATGGATGTGGGGGCACTAAGGCAGACATAGAAACATCAACTGAGACACTTAGGGCACAAATGGAGAGTAGCACCGAGAGCCTGAGAGTCCAAATGGAGAGTAGCACCGAGAGCCTGAGAGTCCAAATGGAGAGTAGCACCGAGAGCCTGAGAGTCCAAATGGAGAGAAGCACCGAGAGCCTGAGGGGGGAACTGCATGCGACGTCCAAAGACGTATGTGCCGAACTTGCCGCAGTGCGCCGTGTGCTCACTGAGCTCTCACAAACCCTTAGGGACATGCATGGACGTGAGCAGGCAGAGACATCATCCGTTGCAAGTTCCGTCCAGGGCAGCCCCCAACGTAGATCTGGGAGGAGCCTGCGCTCCACAGGCAGGGGTGCCCCTGATACCCGCAGAGGGGGCTTGCAATAGCGACTGCCCACTGACAATGAGCATCTTTGGACACTGGTGTTCGGGGGGGAGGTAGGAGGGTGGAGGGGGTGTGTTGGGCTCACTTGGGTGGCGGGTCGATAGGGTGTTCAACATGATATCACATATGCCATAAACAATGCACGATCAACCAATGAGATGTGTGGACAATGATCTTTGTGTACTAGGCCATCATAGGCGTACAGTGCATATTGTGCATGTACCAGACACACACAGTGCCACGAGTCCCGTGTCCATGTATCAGCCACCAGGCATGAGTGCTAGAAGCATGCATCTATGAGATGCTGACGAATTTCACGGCCCTCCTGTGCCTCGCAGACTCCTTGAGGTGCTGCCACATCCCCACCCTCATCATGACCATCTTCAGGTGCTTGCAGTTCTGCGTCAGGGGGCATGGGCACATTTCTACGTACGCACATGTTGTGTAGCATGACACATGCCATCACCATCTTTGCAACCTTCTCATGGCGGTACAGGAGTGCCCCGCCAGACCTGCTAAGGCACCGGAAACGGGTCTTCAGTAGGCCGAATGCCTGTTCAATGACTACACGGGTACGTGAGTGGGCATGGTTGTAGTCCTCCTCATGCTGGTCCCGTGGGTTCCGGACTGGTGTGAGGAGCCATCTCTTCAGTGGATATCCGGCATCACCTGTATGTGGACGATAAACGAATTATGTGGAATGCCATTGCTACGTACGCACCCCCCCCCCTTCCTGCCAGGTCATTGCCGCATCACATACCCCACATCATCATGCATGAAATGAGACTCACCGAGTAGCCAGGATCTGTTCCCTGCGTGTCGCTCCATGTAGCGTGGTATTGTAGAGTTCCTCAAGATCATAGAATCATGGGTTGATCCAGGGAATCGGGCACAACAATGTGTAATGATCCTGTTGGAGTCACACACCATTTGTACATTCAGAGAATGAAATTGTTTTTGGTTGCGGTACTGGGCCTCCATGGCATGTGGGACGACCAATTCCACATGGGTGCATTCGATGGCACCAAGGCAACCCGGTATGCCGCCAAGTGCATGGAATCCCACTTTTGTGTTGGTAATTTCCTGCTCCGAGCGTGGTAGAGAGATGTAGTCGTCTGCGTGCTGCAGGAGGGCATCGAGCACTTGCAATAGTGTCCGTGAGAACAGTGGCTGAGAAATGCCATGCAACTGTCCGACTGTGTGCTGGTAGGTGCCTGTGGCCAGGAAGTGTAGTACAGACACCACCTTCAGTAGGGGTGGGATGGCGGTTGGGCTATCTATCATGCTGACAAGGTCAGCCTGTGTCATGTCCACAATGGCGGCTATGGTGTCCCGGTCCAAACGGTAGAGGGTGTGGATCTGCTCATCAGTGAGGTTGAACGGATGTGCTCGGAGGCGTGGGATTGCGGGCTGCCTGCGTGGTGGTAGTGGCTGTGCTGGCGGCCCTTGCTGGCCCTGCCTTGCCCTCCTCCTCCTCCTGCGTCTCCTCCGTGCGGCCGGTTGTAGTTGGTGTTCGTCTTCTTCTTGGAGTTGGAGTACTTGCAGTGCTATCAGGTCCCCCAGGGCCAACATCGCGAGTCCTGCCGGTAGCATTTCGGAGTGGTTGTGGGAGGAGACTGGGCGTGCAATTTATGTGTTTTCAGGCTGTATGGCCTCCACCTGTGGTGATTCATTCCACCTGTGCAAGCTGCTCTCCCCTTTGGGCGAGCACGTCCCGCACACAACGCTGCAATTCGAGGAATGGCATCTTGCTATTACAATCATGTATTAGTACCCGATGGCCGTGTAACATTGGTTGATATGTACATTCGGCTATGGTCCCATTGTTTCACATACATTCTTTGCAGTCGCGAACAGACTTGTGAAGGGTCAGTGGAACGTAGTACTGGAGTAACGGTGGACCCTCATGCATCACTGCACCGGGGTTCACCGACGGGCGGGGCGTCCCATTTGTGAGTGAAGGCAGTTGCCATTTTCACACACAGCCGCACTAGATGGATTAATTTGTGATTACAAGCGGCCACAGATGCCTTTTCGACGTGATGTTGCAAATGAGGAATTCGAAGGGCGGCGCTTTCGGTTTTCAGCTAGCGGCGAGGAGATGCCCACAGGTCTGACTGCAAATATAACGTTCTATTGTTCAATGTCCTTGGGACAGGGCCCATGGCGAGGATGCAATGATTGATATGAATAGTTTGGGATGCGCAATAGCGACGTGGGCGATGAGGCCGGACGTTCCCAGATACATGTTACTTCACAACACTGGAATTACGGGCTGGGGCACAGTGGATTTTGCAGGCTGCATGACGCACAGACTCAATGGAAATTTCACATGTCATGTGAGTATGGAAACAGGCGTTTTCATTCCGGGATGAGGGAATGATGTATGGATGCATGGACAGATGATTTGATACAGAGTTTGCCATGTACAGGGATTCTTGGAATCTATCCGCCTCCCCTGCGCTATGTGATGCAGGGCTGCCATAGTGGGACCATCGTCTGTCTGGCCTTGTTGAGCCCTCCCTGTCTCGACGCGCCTTCAGACACTTGTGTCTATACACGTTACCAATCCCATCAGATGGATTCTGTTTTAACAGACGCATGCACAGGTACACTCGTTTGTGATAGTGTTTTCACCTCGATATAGATAGTTATGATTCGCAAGTGGTTTTTGGGTGGTGATGATCCTTTGGAGTGGGCTAGCATGCATATGGCTGTGGATTTAGTGTGATCATTGAAGTGAGTTGTTCGAATGTAGTTCTGATGGCCATTCTATTCTTTTACTTTTCTTTTGGTTGACAGGTATCTCCTCCCCTTTTGCCACTGCCATTTGTATGCCGCTCCTGCAGATGGGTTTTACTCCCGACACCTGCTGCTTCGTGTTAATCAGTGGAGCAGCATTACGATCTTATGGGACGATCGCCAATGGGCCACATGCCCTTACGCAGTACTAGTGGCTCGGAGCAACATTTCGGCCTTCCAGCTGGACTAGTGCCTCCCTATTGGGACGGCCCTGCGGTTCTAGGCGCTTCCATGTTGCCTTTTCGTACGAGAATGTAGCCCCTGTGTACCATGAAGGAACAGGGCGTCACACAAGAAGTAGCTGGTCATTTATTGCCGATGCAGCCCACAATGGTGAAATGTGTTTTGGAGTTCATGGCCTAATGGCTGTATGGGCTTGGTGTATTTGTTGTGCATTAAATTTCTATTCTGATATGGGCCGTGTAGCGTTCTTCTTTGCAAGTGATGTGGCATATTCCGATTTGGGGGGCGATGTATTGTGAGGAGATCTGCATTGGGTTCCAGCTTCGGAGTATAGTTGCGTGGTACTGTGCTGGGCGCGTTTGCCTACGAAGCCCAGTGAGGTCAGGGGTGAGGGCTGCCAATATGACTGTTTGATTGATGTCATGCTCAGGGGCGGGGGATTAGGTTTTGTGTAACAGATGCCGGTCAGCCAGGTGGATTGGTGGAATGATGTGATAATCGGAATATTGCTGGTCACAGGTGCCTGTGTTTGCGTGCGTTTCTTGGTGGGAGTCTGAGGTCATGTCCATTGGAATAGCTTCTGTGTTCGTGCCATCTGTGCCCTGCAGCTCCCATTGGCCCCTCTTGTGATTCTTTTGTTCGTTGGCATGCATGGGTGACTTGTACATTTCACTGGTTGCATTGTGACTTCGTTGCACCTACGGGGAGTTGTACTATGTGGCCAGGGAGCGGTGTACAGGCACTCAGTGGGGCCGTTTACGGTTGATTCGCGATGCCGTACTTCTCACCATGGCGGAATGGTACTTTCCGCCGTGCTTGATGGCGTTAAGTACATGTCCGCTAGGGTCGGAATTCGCGTACCCTTGCGCCATGGTGCTAATTACGGTTTGGCATGGCGCGCGCGCGCGTACTTGGTGCAGTTAGCGTTGGCGTTCACTACGGTGTCGCTAATGGCATCGTACTTTACGGTGACGGGTCATAATCGCACCGAGCGCTATTCGATGGCGGTATTGCATTTCCGCCATCGTTTTTCGATTTCCGCCAGGGTCGTAATGAGGCCCACACAAACATGTTCTCTATTTTTGGCCCTAGGTGACGTTCTCTCTATATAGAAACATTTGGAATGTGCATGTTGATCCAAACCCTGGGGTGCCTTCCCTCTTTGAGGAATACTATAAATGGTGGAACCCATGCAGTTGGGCCATGAGCCATCTCAATAATGCCAGACAGTAGCAGACTTTTCAGTTAATCAGAAATGTGTTGTTGCAAGTAAAAGCCATTTCTCTTTGGATGTTGAAGAAGAGGCATAATAGTGTTTTCAATATGAAGTTTTTTAAGGTTTATTTTTGTTTCTCAAGATCTTAAAACATTTTGGAGACTAGAGACTTAATTTCTTGTTTAGAAATAGGCATGATTGACAATATCGATTTAAGTTGTCTATGACCCAGGAAGCAGGTGACATCCTTGGAGTTTTGGCAGTTGAGGTCAGTCAGCCCTAGATTGAGAGCAGTGCAAAAGCTGAGTAGACAGCACCCAGTAATAGAGCTCTCAAGCACATGTATAGTGATTATGATGGATTTGTTCCTGTGTCACAATGAGCATTGCAACTGGCCTATCTATGTAAGGTACTGTATTGCACTCCATTGATAAATTCTTGCAGAGGAAGGTGCGTGTTAACAAATGATTTCTACTCTGCAGGAGTACAAGGTGTTAGGGAGAATTCTCTGTTTAGGCTGAATTTCCTAACCTAGTGAGTCCCCCAGCAGCTTTGCTGGATTTCTGGAGTTTGTTTTTTCCCATCCTGCCAAGAGTGTGACCCTTTTCCTCTCACTCTTGGACATGTATGTGTGTAATTCCTTTGAGATGTCAATGTGTTCGATGGGCTATGGGGTCTTTTACTCCATAGGGTCTCATAAGTTTTTCTAGGTGTGTCACTCTGCACCCTACGTGTCGTGACACGGGGGCGCCCTAGCGGGTCCCCCCACCATAGACTCCATACCCGGGGACTGACTACTGTCTCCCCGGGCATGTAAAGTCACCATTGGCTTTACTAGACCTAAATTTACTAACAGAACTAGTACCAACCATCTTATTGTGGACGTGCTAGTAGGGGTAATACGATTACTCCTGGATCTGTTACTCGAGGGGGCACTGTCCCGTCCCTCCTCGTCGAGTTTTGGCTGGTGGCAGTGGAAACTACTTGTTATGTTCGACCCCGAGCATAACCCTATGGGATTTGTCCCATTGTTGAAGATTGATACTGTTTTTTGTTAATCTCCAACGTACCACCGATCTACTTATCTTAAATAGGTTTATCGAGTGGTATCCTCTGCCAGAACTCGGGTTGTAAAATGGCGTCTGTGTTTTTCTCTGTGACTCCTAAACCAAAGGTTGAGCCCTTTGTTCCACTTTTGGCGGGCCTCTGGACAGAGACCCGCGAAGGTGGCGCCATTCTGTCTGGGTTACCTCAGCGGTGTGGGAGGGGGTTTAGACACCCTGGACCGAGTTGCCTTGCCAACTCAGGTCGCACTCTGAAGTGATTGGCCCAGGTGGTGAGCCTTCCCGCTCACCACTTAGCATGTGTGATTGACAAGCTAGGCTGAATGAATGGGGGACGTCTGCATAAAAGCAGGGCCTTGGGGACTGGATCTTCAGGAAGTCGCCACTGGACCTAAAGAATCCGACGAGGGTAACGCGGACTCGACCTGCACGACGACACCTCCGGTGGAGCCCTGCAGAATCGTCTCACAATCTCCCGACGACAGAAGAGATCTCCCTGCCGGAGAGGCTCTTTCCCTGGCTGGTGGGAACAACCAGTCTTCTTCTTCTTTGTGCTTTTTGGTCGCCCAGGACGCAGTGGTCGAATTGCCCGTGCAGAGCACCCGGCAACCGGATAGCCACTACTCCTGCACCGTGATCGAAAGGTGGTGCCTTGTGACGGAGCACTCCGCGGCTGGTTTCTTCCCTGGTGGTGCACCGGACCTCTTCTCTTCGACGACGAGAGCATCTCTTCTCTTGGCCAAGACCCGTCGTGCATCCACCACCAGGAACAACTGCCCCCGTCGGAGCTGTCTTCCACAACAAGGTACCGTAACCGCCTGGCTTCCCTTTTCGATCGGTTCGTGTGAGGTATCTGATTCCTCTCCGTTCCGTTGGGTTGCCTCCAAGCTTTATTCACCCTTTGTTCTGAACTGGTTCCACCTGTCGCTAACCAATTTGCTAAACGAGACTTGAATGCATCACCCGTAGAGACTTTCCAGGACATCGTGCCTTGCCTCTCACCGAGTGGGCCTGGCCGCCGAACTGTATGATCTAGTGTGATTACTGCTTTCTTGCCTTGCATTTTTACCCGCTTCAGTACGAACCGTGTTGACTTCGTTACCTGCCTTTCTCTTCTCTCCCTTCCTCACTAAATATTCGAGTGTCATCTGGGTTGAGGTATACACCTCTGTCTGAAAATAAGTGGTGCCGTAGAACCTAGAGTTGTCGATAGTGTGTTTCGGGGGATTGAGCTTATTCCATTCTGCAGAGTAATTGTATTTTGAATTATTTGCCGTGTTTCGCTTTAGTATTTTTCGTAGACGTGCTGTTATCAATAAATAACTTTCTATCTTTATACTAAAGCCTGGTTGCGTGTTTACTCGTTTTGCTGCAGAGAATTACCCTATTTTGTATGCTCCCTATACTGACCAACTTTTCTTGAGAGAAGTCTGACTGCTCAGCCACAGCTACCAATTGAATCTGTGTGGTACAGACTGCTACCAAGTGGGTTCATCGCAACACCTGTAGTCCTAAATCTTTTGCAGTGGTCCCAGAGGGAACTGCACAGGTTTCCGCCTAACACAAGGGTTAATAGTAGTTAAACTGCCTATCCACCCCCACACTTCTACAAACCAACAGTGATATTAATCCTAAAGGTAAAATAGGCATAGGTAAGGGATATACCTCCTTTGCCGTTTGTGGTAATGTGGGCCAAGGGAAAGCTATACTCTCGAAAGGGGTGTGCATGTCAGCCAGTAGCAGGCCAAGCTGCAATAGTACATAGTTCCAAAATAAAAGAATGTCCATCAAAGGTCCTATGAAACTATATACTTTACTCTCATCAAATGCACATGTATATATTCAAAACAATATTAAAGCCCACCACTCTAAAAGGAAGACATAGATATGCAGAATGTAATGATGCAGCATTCTAGATACTTAGCAGGGAGGAGAAACAGGCAAGAAATGCAACAAGGAGTTCACAAAGGATCTGTCTGGAAAACAGATCAAAAGGGACTTATTCAGACTCTATTGCACCAAAAGGTAGACCGAGGGGCACGTTATCACTTCAAATTACCTGATCCCAAGTTTAGGCAGTTCAACAGTGTCGTACCTGGCTTTTCAGTGTTGCAGATTCAGTTCAAACCAGGTTTGGGTGTTACAAGTCTTATTGGTCCAAGCAACAAGCTGGTGTTGAATCGGTTTAAAAACGACGTTTGGGGATTCCAAGATGGCGGCCGAGCCTGGTAGACGTGCGTGAGCGTAGCTCCGTCCCCCAGCTCGGGCCGCGACAATAAAGAAATGAAATAAGCAGGCGCTGTGCCTTTCAAGACGAACCCTCCTTCATTGGGTGAAGAAAAAGGGGCAAAGAGGAGCCGGGACGAACAGATTGCAGGCGATCGAGAAGTGCCCCCCGGTCCAGAACCAGGACTGTCTTCCTGCCGGTGCAGACCCGAGACGCCACGCTGCCCAGCCGAGGGAGGTGCCTCTGGCGCGGGGCCAGTGAATATGCCGGAAACAGAGGAGCGAGTCTTGGAGGGGACACCCGGACCTCCGCCGGAGTGCACCCCAAGGGGAACCGAAAATCAAGGCCGCGGTCCCCGCCCCGCAGGGAAGCAGTGAGAGAGGAGCAGGTGGACTCGGAGGTCACATCAGCGCGGAAAAGGAGGGGAGCGGACGGGCGAGTGACCACCTGGGAGAGGGAGGCGCCAGGCGGAAGGAATCGCACCCCAGAGCACACCGGCGGGGAGAAGACGGCAAGGCCCAGCACACCGCGGCGGATGCAGACGGAGCCCAGTGATTCAACCGGCAGCGCGATAAGCAGGTATGAGGCAGGGCAGAGCTCTGGGGACGAACATGGAGGGCCCCCCAGCGCCCTAAGCAACGCGGCCCCAGCACGCAGATAAGGGGCCGAAATCAGGAAACTGATCAGGAAACTGCATCCCCCCGGCAGAATCGATACAAACACAGATCCCCCCATACAGTGGTCCCACTAAAGCAGGCCACACTGGGAAAAGACCGGGGACACTACCACACAACAGACCAGTGGGGAGCACACTGGCGCCCAGAGGAACAGACCCCCAGGCACTCATAAGAGACTTGCAACACCGAGAGCAATAACAGGGGCAGAACCCCACCAGCCCCCCGAGAAAAAGACCTCACACCTGAGAAACGGTGGGCACAAGCCCAAGCGGGGTGAAAAAGTCCCTATACAAAGTTATCCGAACACGGGAGGCCCAAGGAGAGAAAGACGCAGGGATAGCGCACCGGGCAAAGAATTCACACCCATGTCCAAAGCAAAGGTGAGGCTGGGGTCACAGGCTGCAACGACAAATAAAAGAGGAGCCAACCAGGTACAAGATCTGAAACACATTTGGGGAATAGGAAACGCAGGACAAATACAACAAAATAAACAGAATAGTAAAGAAGGAGACCCAATAGAGCGAAGCGAAGAGCTAGACATGGCCACACGGGAAGACATGAAAACATGGTTTAAAGAATTCCAAGACCAGTTCATTGCCTCAACTCAGTTACAATTCGATAAAATGAAAGGAGAACTGAAGCAGGCAGTACAGGAACTAAAAAAAGACATTGAATCCCTAGAGGAGAGGACGGACAACCTGGAAAAGATGGTCCAGAACATGGAGGAGGAGGCGACCCTACAAGCTGAGGCACAAGACCGCCTCGCACGTCTGGCGTTGGAACTCGAATCACAATGCGAGGACTTGGAAAATAGATCGAGGAGATCAAACATTCGCATCAAAAATATGCCCGAAACAGTAGAGGATAAAGATCTCCGCACAGCAGTGCAACAAGTATTTCATGATATTTTGGGGGACGATCCCGGGGACGACATACACATCGATAGAATACACAGGGTAGGCCCCCGGAGAACAGGGGATCCAGGATCCCGTCCCAGAGATGTCCTAGTGGCCATGACTAGCTACACACAAAAGGAACAGATATTGAGAAAGGCCAGGATACTGTATCAAATAAGAATGAATGGCAGAGAAATACTACTGTTCCAGGACCTAGCACAATCCACGCTCAGAAAGAGAAGAGAAATGAGTCAACTGACCAAAATCCTATCTGAAAAACAAATCCGGTATAAATGGACATTCCCCTTTGGCCTTCTATTCTCATGGGAAGAAAGACAACATCGGATCACAACATGCGAAGAGGGCCTCAAGATTATGGGATGTCAGGAACACGAGTCAGATCCTACAAAAACAAGAGAACCCCCAAGACAACGGAGACAGCCAAGGGGATGGCAAACAGAGAAAAGAAGGACAAGACTCCAATCACACAATCCAGAATAAAATGAACGCACCAGGAACAGTAACTCCTATGCAGACTAGGAGGGAGAATAAACATTGGCACAAACACCCTATCAAGGGCCAGTGCTGAAAAGAAGGCGCGGCAGAGCCACGGGACACCAGTGGAATCCGCACCACAAGCAGGGTTTCGGATCCCCAGCAAACAATTACCCTGAGACTTTAGAGGGCATGGAGCAAAGGCACCATGCCAGAGCAACCATAGGGCCCAGAGCCCTCCTCAGGGACAATGTTGGGGGGGAAGGAAGGGAGGGGACAGGGGAGGGAGTTCAGGGGAAAGTTCAGGGGGGGGAGACTCATACTCCGGTTCAAATGCATCCCATGGCAACCCACAGGATGGTCCCAGCAAGAAAACCCAAGTTCACTTGAAAGAATGGGGCTGAAAATCCTAACGTTTAACATTCGAGGGCTGAATACGCCTGTGAAGAGGAAAAAAACTGAACACTTCTTACAAAGGGAAAAGTTTGATATAATATCGCTCCAAGAAACCCACATTCAGAAAAAGAGGAAAAGTCTACTCCGTATAAAAGGCTACAAACAAATTATCCAACCCAACGATGACGAGAAAAAAAAGGTGTACTCATAGCCTTCGCCAACCATCTGCAGGTCCAAATCAAGGAGACACTAGCGGACAAAAACGGCCGATACTTATTTGTGAAGGCCCAGATAGATAACCGTAAACTAACCATTGCAACTCTATATGCCCCGAACACGGGCCAGGAAGGATTCATCAAAGCAACAATCAATACACTAGAAAATTTTGCGGAGGGAGAGGTGATCCTGACAGGAGACTTCAACCTAGCATGGAATCTAACAGAAGATCGATCGAATCCCAAAACCTCCCAACAAGGGGCCCCGTCGAACGCACTCAGACAGACAATGCAGAACCTGGCATTAGAGGACGTGTGGAGAAGACTCAGAGGATCAACTAAAGGATATACTCATCACTCACACGTACATGATACAAGCTCTAGGATCAACTACATTTGGGCCACAGGAGGCCTAGTCGGAGAAATACAGGACATAGAAAAAGGCACAATTTCATTATCAGATCATGCCCCACTATGGATTACCCTTCCTAAATTGCGGAAACAATCAGGCCTATGGCGCTGGACATTCCCTAGAGAAATGATTCAACATATAGTGATAAAAGAAATAATCAGAGATAAAATTGAGGAATACTTTGAGAATAATGTCACCCCGGACATCTCCGCGAGCACTACGTGGGAAGCCTTCAAAGCGGTGATAAGGGGGCATCTAATGGCGTTAAAAGCTCAAAAAGATAACCTTTTCAGAAATGGGAAGATGCGTTGGGGGTCAAACTGGAAGAATGAAGGGAAGAAATGACCAAGAACACCTCCAGGAAAATGAGGAGAGCATACCGACACATCCAGAGTCAGATAGACCTGATAAGGACAAAGAGAGCCGAAACGCAACTACTTCATACCAAACACTGGTACGCGATGAAATCAAATAAAGCAGACAAGCTACTAGCGTGACAACTAAAAGGCAAACGGCAAGAACAATCGGTGAAAACTCTGACGGACGGACAAGGAGTTAAGAGAACGCAAACGAAGGACATAAAAGAGGTATTCCGAGAATTGTACCAGAATCTGTACACGTCACAGCGTCCGAGCGAAGAGGCACAGGTGGCATTTTTGTCGGGGATAACATTACCAACAGTGGCTCCGGCAGAAAAAGAAGCTCTCGACCAACCAATCACAACAGAGGAGGTGCTGAAGGCTATAAGAGACCTTACTAAGAATAAAGCTCCAGGGCATTCTACAAAACATATGCAGAAACATAATCGCCCTATCTAACTACGCTATTCAACACCTTCAAGTCAACGCGCAATATAGCCACATCTATGAATGACGCCAAGATACTAGTCTTCCATAAGAAAGGGAAAGATCCCGAAAGCCTGGGCTCATATCGACCAATCGCCTTAATCAATGTCGATGCCAAACTCTATACAAAAGTCCTAGCCAACAGGCTTGCACCCCTGCTTCCCAAATTAATCCACCAAGAACAATCAGGCTTCATCCCCAACAGAAAGACCCACGAAAATATAAAACGAATAATCCACCTCATCGAAAAGACCGGAATCATGGAAATCCCCTTGGCAATAATAGCACTGGATGCTGAAAAAGCATTTGACCGGGTAGAGTCGCTATACTACGGAAAATGGGTATGGGGGAGGACTTTATCGGCTTGATTCGTGCAAATTACAACTCACCGAGGGCCAGGATCGCAGTCAACGGCGAACTCTCGGACCCAGTCACAATAGGCAGGGGAACAAAGCAGGGATGCCCCCTATCGCCCCTACTCTACGCAATCTTTCTGGAACCCCCTCTAGCGAAGATCAGAGCGGCCCCGGACATCAAGGGCATAGAAATGGGAGGGCACACGCACAAAACGGCGGCATACGCAGACGACATGTTGCTGACCATATCAGACCCAAGCAACACACTTCCCCTCCTTATCCAGCAGATAGACGACTATGGAGTGATATCGGGGCTGAAAATAAATAAGCAGAAAACGTGGGTAATGGCCCTTGCGGGAGACACAGAGGGAATATACAAGACAACTAAAGACCTAAACCTACTAAAGGCCGAAGAAGGAGTGAAATACTTGGGATTAATCCTGACCCCAAAGATAAAAGACCTCTATAACGGAAACTACCCCAAACTTATAGAAGACGTAAGAAGCGACCTAGCCAGATGGAACCCTCTGTCAATATCATGGTGGGGCAGAATAACGGTCATCAAGATGATGATATTGCCCAGGCTCCTGTATTACTTCCAAGCGCTCCCTACCCGAATCCTGGTAACATTCTTCAAGACCCTCTCCAAAATCATTACAAAATACATATGGCAAAACAAAACACTGAGAATGTCGCAACAGGCGCTCACTGCACTTAAATCAGAGGGAGGAATGGCACTCCCCCACTTCAAAAAATACTACGAGGCGGCACAACTGTGGGTCCTACATGAATGGATCACAGACAACTCAGAAAAATGGTGGGAGGCACAGGGCAGAGCCGTCGCAAGATCAAATATGCACCACCTCCTATGGAGGAGACCCAAGCACAGACATCACAACATCAAACTTAGCGAAGTCAGGAGCACCACCATGGAAATATTGAACAGAGCAACCAAGAAGGAAACCCTAACGAAGGATCCCGCCCCCTTTATGCCAGTGTTCGACAATCCAGACTTCCCCCCCGGACTGGTGAAAGGATCCTTCAGGAAATGGCGCGAGGCGGACTGCACAAAGGTGGGAGATATGATAGAAGGCCATCAGATCAGAACCTTTTCAGATTGCCAGGAGCTGCTGGGCCTCACAGAAAGGGATAGATATCAGTACGAGCAGCTTCACCACTGGCTCTCAACACCAAGAATAACAATAGCATGGACAAGGGACCTCACCCCATTCGAGACATATATGTTGACCCAAACGGGGGGGAAAATATTTGTCTCCGCACTCTACAAGTTCATAAACGCCCAAGAAGAAAACATCACTTGGCAGTACATGAAAAAGTGGGAAGTAACCCTAGGGAAACAGATTTCTCGGGACCAATGGACATACCTCTGGCTAATAATCCCGAAATGGACACGTGCAGTACAAACGAGGGAAGCTTGGATGAAAGTGATGATTCAATGGCACTATACGCCGGAGAGAATTCATGAAATGTTCCCAACAACGCAAGGGAAATGCTGAAGGGGATGTGATTCCTTGGGAACCTGGAGAAACATCTGGTGGGACTGTATAGTACTGCAACAATTTTGGACGGAAGGGAAAGCACAGATGCAGAAAATCTTCGAGGGCGCGGCCAACCTAGGAGAAGAGATATGGATGTGCGGTACGTGGGCCCCCCGAGATAAATTGTTATGATGTTGCCTGCATAGAGATGCCTCTTAATGTAAAGGTGCTAGATGAAATAGAATGTTCAATGCCTCAAGTTCTGGTGAGGTCACAGAGTGTTTATTTACTTGTTTGCGCTGCGATGTTCTAAGTTGTGGCAGTTTGAGATTACTTGGGCAAGGGAGACTCTGCATGTTGCTGGGGGTCTTCTCACCATTTATCTTAATGAAGACTCTTACTTTAAAGTCTTACCTGTGGTCTCTACCATCTCTGCAACAATGGCGACGAGGATGGGATTTCCTGGGTGATCCGAAGACCCCTGGCAGTGTCCCCATCGCAGTCGCGCTGTTACGCTCCTGCTCCAAGCGTGGTAGCGGTTGCCGAGGGAAGGAAGCTTTGTTTCCTGGTGCCTTTTTGGCACAGATTGGGTGCTCCGCCGTGTCCCTTGGCGTTGTAGCGGCCGCCGTTGAACTCCAGATCAAGCTTTCTCTTCAAAACCCCAAGTAAGTCCTGCGCCGCTCCGCCAGTCGCCGAGGGCCTACCCTACCCCGTAGTGTGTGCGCTGTCCCGCCCCAACCATTTGAGCCGCCCACCTGTTTCCCCGTTGTCACCGCGCACCGAAACGCTGAGACAGTCCGCGCCGTCCGTGTGAAGCCACTCCTCTTCATCACGGCCCACCTGGAAAGGAAAGCGGCGCGGCGTACCGGCGAGGGAAACACAGACGGGGGCGAGGAAGAGCATTACCGTATTGTCGGTAGTAGGTGCCCATGGAAACAGTAACGCTGTGCTTATGTTGCATACTGCATGTGGAGAAACTGTCTACTGAAGATTGCCGAGTGCTGACGAGGCGAAGAGAGTCCAGGACTGGGAGGCACATACATCGAGAGGTGGGTGCGCTGGAAAAAAAAAAGGGAAAGGGAGAGGCGAGGAAGGAAGAGAAGAAGGGGTGAAGGCCAAAAGATAAAAGCACAGACGCAGGCGAATAAGCCGAGGAAGGCAAACACGCAGGTGAACAAACCAAGGATCTGCTATTTGGGAGCTGGTGTTCAAAATTATCTCAAGTGCCATCGCCGCATGTTGGAGCAAAGACAAAGGTGCTAGTTCTACCAGTGTCTGCATAGGAGCAACCCTGGTGTGAACTGAAGGAGAAAAGGAAACTTTGCACACGATTGAGCATGTTTTAAAAAGACTCCATTCCAGCTTCTGACTTGGACGAACAAGCCGAGGGAGATAATTTACTGCAAGCATGGCAGGTTTACCCGGAATAGCTGGCCCTCCCATATTCATGCCAATCCCAGGCCCGGTGAAAATATTATGGGCCCAATGGCGCAAAGGTTTCCTGCATTACATGAAGGCGGCCGGAGGAACCTCACATTCTAGTGAAAGGAAATTATCACTGCTGTTACATTTCCTAGGGTATGAAGGACAGAGAATATATGAGACCCTTCCCCAACCAGTGGAAGATGGGAGTGGTGATGACATGAATGAATTTGATCTGGCTCTATTGAAGTTGGGCAAGCATTTTAACTCTAAAACTAGCACGATATTGGAACGCTATAATTTCCGCATGCGAATGCAAGCCCATGGTGAGTCTGTCGAAGAATATGTGACGGCGTTACGACACCTGGCATTATCGTGTAGGTTTCAGGAAGCATTCGATGAAAACATCCGTGACCAATTCATGACACACTGTAAAACTAATAAAATCCGAAAAGAATTGTGGTTAAGGGATGAGCCCAACTTGCATGAAGTATTAGAGCTTGCAAAGCGTGTAGAACATTCATTGGCATGTGTCGCCAAATTGTCTAAGAATGAGATAAGTGAACCAAAGGAAAGCAAGCCCGAAATTCTAAATGTAGTGCATGCGAAAGGGAAGAGAAAGGGAAAGAATAAGCAGAGAAATCGAGGTGTAATGGAAGAGAAAAGGAATTTCGACCAGCCACAGAGAACTGTGAAAGGCGATGAGAGACTCTGTTTCAGGTGCGCGAATGGCACTCATTTTGCATCGTCCATCATTTGTCCTGGCCGCAGAGCCACTTGCGCGAAGTGCAAAAGGAAGGGGCAATTTGCGAACTGTTGTAAGAATTTCCAATTTGGACAATTCAGTCAAAAGAAGGTATTATACGTGAACGAGGAAGAAGATGATGCAGGATCATCAGAAGAAGAAGTGTAGATTCCAGTGCAGAATGTTATAGTCAATACTGTTAATGTCATCGCTACTGGTGAAAATGAGGACGACAGCGAACGTCCATATGCAGAGTTGTATGTGAATGGTCACAAAGTGAAAATGATGGCTGATACATTAGTATCCAGGAACGTGTTTGAGAAGGAAATGAAGGGTGAGCTAAATGAATTACTTGAGCCGAATGTAAACCCTGGAGGGTATAATCTGGATAGGATTGAGTTGTTGGGTTATGCTTGGAGCAATTTTGAATTTTAAGGGCGAAAATGTAGAGGTAAAGTATACATAACCAAGAAAGGTCAATCCTTACTAGGGTGGCGGGAGCAGAAAAATGTTGCCATCTGCTTAGATCCAAATCAAGTTGAACAAGTACTCCACGTATCATCACACAGCATGAGTCGTAGCAAGTATGTGCTAGAACATTGTAAAGTGTTTGAAGAGAGTTTGGGCAGAGTGAAGGGTTTTCAACAACAGATCATTTTGAAGAAGAATAGTTTGCCTGTTGTTGCGAAACTCAGACCCGTGCCTTTGTCGTTAAGGGAAGGAGTTAAGAATGAGATAAAGAAGTTGTTGCATATGGGCGTCATTGAAAGAGCTGGAGGAGTTGAGTGGGTATCCCCGGTTGTAGTAGTTAAGAAGAGCTCGGGTGATCTGAGGTTGTGCGTAGACATGCGTGAACTTAACAAGTGTGTGATGGTTGATAGGCATCCTTTGCCGAACATGAGTGAGATCTTAACTTTGGTTGGTCGAGGCAAGGTGTTCTCGAAACTTGACATGGCATCTGCGTATCACCAAACTGAGTTGGAAGAAGGGTGCAGGAAAGTTACAGCTTTTATAACCCATGAGGGTGTCTTTCAGTTCAGAAGAATGCCTTTTGGATTGGCGTCAGCCTCTTCGGTGTGTCAAAAGATCATGGATCCTCTGCTTAGATGTGTGAAGGGAGTGTTTTGTTTTCAGGACGATGTACTGGTTTGTGGCGAAACGCAACATGAGCATGACAGAAACCTGAATATCGTTCTGAAAATTTTTGAGGAGAGAGGAATTACATTAAGGGAGGAGAAGTGTAGTTTTGCTGTGTCCAAGGTGGATTATTTAGGCCATGAGGTGTCATATAAGGGAGTGAAACCCAAGGTGAGCATAGTTAACTCCATTAAGGAAATTAAAAGACCAACTACCAAAGGTGAACTGCCTTCGTTTTTGGGAATGACTGAATTTTGCCAAAAATTCATAGAGAACTATGCCTCCAAGGTAGTGGAAATGAGGAAGATCCTAAGAAAGGGTGCAGATTTCACATGGAACAGGGAGTGTGATCTAGAGTTCGTGGGAATCAAAGAAGAGATAGACATGGCTAAACCATTGGGATGTTTTGACACAGGAAGGTTATCCATCATCACTGTGGATGCCAGTGAGTGTGGTCTTGGGGCCGTTCTTTCTCAGAAGCAAGAGGATGGTTCTGAAAAGGTGATAGCTCATGCGTCACAGGGTTTGAAAGGAGCAGAATTGCGATATTCTGTTCTTGAGAAGGAGGCTCTGGCATGCTACTGGGCAGTTGAGAAATTCAGAAATGTTGTGTGGGGTGTGGAGTTTGTGCTCCGGACGGATCACAAACCTTTGAAATTATTTTTGAGACGAAGGGTCTTGATAAGGTCTCACGCAGAGTAGCTGGTTGGGTGACCAGGATGCAGACCCACAATTTTGTTATAGAGTTGATACCTGGGAAAGAAAATATTCTCGCTGACAGTTTGTCAAGGGTAAGAGTTGCATCTCAGGAAGAATTGGAGGTAGAAGAAATGGAAATGGTGTTTGTTTCCACAGAGGGAATTATGTCCAAGCAAGAATGGATAGATGAGATAAAAAAAAGATGAGGTAATTAACAGAGTGATATCATATGTGATAGCCACGGTTTGGTCTAACAAGTCGGAGTTAACAGAAGGAGAAAGGCCATATTGGGAAGTGAAAAATGAATTATCAGTTGTGAATGACATTTGTTCAGATGGGAGAGAGCTGTAGCTCCTGTTGGTATTCGCAGTAGAATCATTGATCTTGCTCATAGTGGCCATATAGGTATTACTAAAACCAAGGGGGTGTTGAGGTCAGACTATTGGTGGCTGGGTTTTGACAAAGAAGTTGAAAACCGTTTCAGTGAGTGTCATTTGTGCATCAGAAGTGGTAAAGGGATCGAAGCCAGGAAGCAGCCTTTGATTGATGTGGGTGTTCCGCACAAGATTTGGAGTGAGGTTGCCATGGACATTTTAGGACCAGTGGACATAGGGTATGGTCGTGGAAGGTTCGTAGTTTTGGTGGTTGATTTATTTTCCAGATGGGTGGACTTCAAAATTGTGAGGGAGATCTCAGGAGGAAGTATGGTAAAGGTGCTGCAGGTGAGTTTTGCTAGCGAGGGACTTCCGGAAAGCGTCCTCACTGATAATGGTACTCAATTTACAGGTGAATGTTTTTCCACTTACTTGAAGAAGTGTGGTGTGAAGCATAAAAGATGATCTCTTTATCATCCAGAAACTAATCGAGTGGTCGAAAGATTGAACAGATGCGTGATGGAGAGTATCCGCATGGGAGAAGAGTGTGGTTTCGACAAGTTGGTTGCTATCCAGAATAGGATGTGGGCTTTGCGTATGGCACCCCATGCAACGACTGGTTTATGTCTATTTGAACTCATGAGGGGTTGGAAACCTTTCTCAATGGCGTGTCCTCCGTGGTTGGGGAGGAGCAGGGAGTCAGATGTTGTTGTAGATGAGGTGAGAAAGGTTTTGAGGAAGAAGAAAAGTGAATGGGTCATGCGTGAGAATGAGAGAAGAGGTGGAAAGGAGTTGCGTGTGGAGTGTGGAGATTGGGTAACGATAAGAAAGGGTGTAGTAAAAAAGAAGGGTGATTTACTTTACTCAGACCCGGTCAGGGTGGTTGCTGTGCTAAAAGGGGCAGTACATGTGGCTGGTAGTCAGGTTTGGAATAAGGACAGAATTGCCACTGTGAAGAGAGGTCATGAGTAGAGAGCAGAGATCACTGTGAAGGAGTTTTGTGTAAAAGAGGAAGATGTGTTATGATGTTGCCTGCATAGAGATGCCTCTTAATGTACAGGTGCTAGATGAAATAGATGTTCAATGCCTCAAGTTCTGGTGAGGACACAGAGTGTTTATTTACTTGTTTGCGCTACGATGTTCTAAGTTGTGGCAGTTGGAGATTACTTGTTGGGCAAGGGAGACTCTGCATGTTGCTGGGCGTCTTCTCACCATTTATCTTAATAAAGACCCTTACTTTAAAGTCTTACCTGTGGTCTCTATCATCTCTGCAACATAAGTCTTTTACGAAAACTCAAAAACAGAACTTTATGGGATTCTTTATAGCAGCATGGCTAGCCATTGCGCAAAAATGGAATCAGAAGACCCCTCCAACCACACAAGAATGACTCCGGAGGATCTGGAACTATGTAGCCATGGAGAGGATCACCTATAACTTTCAAGGAGACAGACAGAAGTTCACCACAGATTGGGGAGATGCCATAGCCTTCCTGCAAAGCGATTATATACTGCAATGGTGCCCACACAACATCCGCATTCTTGATATGTTTACAGCTTAAAATTAACACATCCAAGGGTTGCAGAGACACTGCATAGACGTTTAACCGGAGGGGAGGGATGAGGGTGGAGGGGATTGTGGGACTATGTTGTGTCCCAATGTTTAAGTTTGAAGAAATGCCAATAAAAATATTCTTTAAAAAAAATAAATGACGTTTGATGCAGTTCGAAGGTGGTGGTTGAGCAATGCACTTTTTCTTCTCAGGAATGGTGCGAAGGACATATCAGTTACAGACATTGGTAACTGCTGGTTCCGGTCGATTTTTGATGCAGCACTCCAGAGGTTGAAGTCCGGTGGTTCAAAGCTGTGATCCTGATATTCCTATGTGATGTTCTAGCAGTGGCAGTTTGAAGTTGTCCACATCGGTGAGCTAGTTGTTCGAGCTGAACTAGTAAGATGCTCTACCTGGTATCATGTGGCAGTGAGGTGATTTGAAGGTGCAGCAACATCATTTCAAAGGCTGAGGGAGTGCAAAAAGCAGCACCAGTGGGTTGCACTGGTTTGAAGGGTATCATACGTGGTTTGAAAATGGCTCTAAGTGGTTTAATGGCAAAAACAGGGATCTTGACTGTTCTGCCTCCAAGGATGATGTGAGACCCATTGCCGGCGGCTTGGGGACAAGTTGTGCCTGTTCAGAATCTGCTCTCCTAGCCTATGAAGGTAGGCTTTGATCATAAGCAAGGGTCACGCCCAATACATCCTGGGGGTGGGTAGGGACCAGAGCTTGCCTCTGATTTGGATCACACACCTTTTTAAACTAAGTGGCTGAGGACTTTGGAGAGGTAAACTCTCCCAAAAGATGTCCAATAGATGTCTTTCTTAAGTAATGGATGGTCCAAAAGAGAATCAAAGAAGGGGTGGGATACACATGATTGGAGGAAAGCAAGCTTGATTTAAGGGATCCAATACCAGCCCTTGTGGCAAGTGGTATGTTACTGTGTGCATTGTTCCCAAAGAGATTTGTGCTTAAGGAAGTGTGGGAGACCGGAAGGAAGGAGAGGGACAGTGAACACCAAGATGGTGTAATCCTTCCCCAACTGTGTTGAAATCCCCCTGGCTGCACCAACAGATACATAGTACCAAAGGTCTTTTGGAATGCAGCAAGTTGGTGTGAGGTGCAAACCTTTTTATATGGTGTGCCCTTTGAAACATGTTTCCCACAACAGCTCCTTCTGAGGACTGCCCTGCTTGAGAGAGGCGTTAAACAACCTCACATAGGCCTAACAAGTGCTCAAAGGAGAGGCAGTTCCCATTAGCTATTGTCCAGCTGAGTGCAGCAAAGACAGCCAGTCTAAGGAGAGTACACATAGCCTGTCCATGGACCGCCTGACTTACAATGTGAACATATGTTTGATATAGATCAGATGTAGCTTCAATAATTAAGTGAATTACAAGCCCCCATACCCTAACACAGGTATTTCTTATGTTTAAAAAGTAAATTGCCATCAGAATGGGAGTTCATCATAATTGTTTATTTTTCTGAAGGGAGGTGCACATTTTAAATGTAGCCCCTGTGCTGAAGTGAATTTGCTGTCACCACAGCTGTCACAAAGGGCTCCTGTGACCTCAGCATCTGCTCGGTGCTACTGTGGTGCAGCTGCTGCAGATCAGGATATTGATGCAGCAGGGCACAGGTGTACATTATGCTTTTGGCGTGGAATCTGATGAGAGTGGTGTCTGGTAAGCAGACCACCCTCGGTCTGGTTAACAAACCACCCTTTCTGAAATGGAATTACCTGCATCATTGGATTATTAAACAATATGTTTTCAAAGCTGGGGCGTTTAAACCCTTGCCAGGTGCCAATCCTTCACAGAACGCGACTGAATGCTCCTTTGATCGGTTTAAAATCCTGCTTGCTCATAATGTAAACAGTGGCACCATTGTATGCCAATCATGAATGATTGTGCATGCGATCCAACTGTTAATGTAGTCATTGGGCTGCACTTGGTGTCAACTGCATTGTCCATGAGGTAAACATTTCATCGGTGTGAGTCTTGGTTATTTGGAAATTGTCCTGTTCCTGTGGTTGTTTCGGTTGTAGGTCTTCCATAGTACTGATCACATGTTGACTATGTGGTCATATGGCAGTTGTCTTTGCAGCAGCATTTTACCTTCTTTGCATACAGTTTGGAAATTATTTGTTTCACTGGTCTTGGCACACAGTTGACCTAGTGCAGGGCAAGGTTCTTTATGTGAAAAAGTAAATCCACATGCGTTACATAGATTGTGTGGTAGGACTTGGAAGTTGTTGGGCCCTGACGGTATTGTTGTTTCATAGTGCAGAGGTTTGGTTGAATAGCCGTAATGGTGTCTGTTTTCTGTGGAGCTTCTATTGCAGCATCGGGTACATCAAACTGTTCGTAGATATGTGCTAAATCGATGAATTCGTCAGTTGGAGGCGGTCTCTTCAGACAATGCTTTCAAAAAGTGGAGAACGATCCCCTCTGGCTGTTTGTGCACTTTATAAATGTAAAAAATAAATACAAAATAAATAAATACATGCTTCTATGATTCGAAAACGAATTGCCTCCTCATCAGAAAAAAATGCAAATTAGTAGGATGTGATTTTTTTTCTGTAGTCTTGTGACAAGTGTTTTCATGCTTTCATGGGGCAGTTGGTTGCATTGCTTAAACGTTAATATTTCATGATCTCCATTTCGTTGTATCACTCGTTTTTTGTCGAGGGGCGCAGTGAGGGCTTCATAGGACACGTTGTCAGCAGCGTGTAGGGTTTTAATTACTTTTATCCTCTGCCAACCAGATTTCTGACCATGTCAATCCGCCCAGGGTATTTTTTCATCACCCATTGCTTTAATAAAATCATAGAATGCATTCACCCATTCAATCCCCCTTGGACCACCATATTGTTGGGGATGTAGTTCAAAGGGTGTTCCTTTTCTCAAGAATGTTGCTCTAGCTGTAAATGAGGAAAGGGAATGAGCAGGGCTCAAGTTCTCGTTTGCTTCTTCCATTGTTTTTGTTGTTTGGTACTTTCACTTGATTGTTGACTCCTCTTATTTTGCTACAATGGGATCATCCACCAGATATCAGGTTCCCATACTATGATGTCATATTTGAGGTGTGCACCTCGCTTCCAGTTCCCCTCGTCTCCGGGTGTTGGGCTTCTTTAGGTGTTCCTATCCATCAATTTCAGTAGATGTAACCTGCTCTTTATTTCTTACTGTATAACAAACGTCTTTTTCAACCCTTGCGTGTGCACGCTGAGGCGGACTTACGTCACGACCCCCATCTTGAAGGGAAAAGCCACTCTCGTGCACCCACTGCTTACACATAACACTGTACTCTCGGGAACCCATTGTGACAATCAGTGCAATTGGGGACAGGGAGAGAGAGAGCGCCCTCTGCCCTGGGGTCACTTGAAATGCATTCCGAAAGTAAAGATTGTTTCAACCTTCTTGTTCACTAACTATTCTCATTACTCTACTACCTATCTTGTGTGTCTATTTTGATGTTTCACCTGCTTTGTGTGTGTAAGTAATTCTTTCGTTTGATGGTCTTATTTCAACTGCGTGATATGCATTCTTTAGAATTGTAAAGGGACCTTTGAATAGGCTTTACTTTTGTTTCACTTTGTTTACGTTCTGTTGTGCTCATGGCTTGCTCTTATCTAGATTTACTGAGTATAACCCTAATGTCGGGACTGTCGGGGCGGGGCTAGCTAGCCTGTTGGTTGTAGTGACTGAGCATCTATCTAGGGCTACGATCAAAGGACTCGGGGCTATAGATCCCCCCAGCACCCCCGCAGCACCCCCCTGCCCAGCACCACCTATGATTGTTTCACTTTAAATAAAATATGATATTGATTTTTAGATGTGTGGTCTAGTCTCACATCCTCTGTGCTTAGTTTCCTTGTGGCCCCATGTTAAAAGGTCCTCTGCTATGGAACAGCCGTGTATTGGCGGATGCATGCATGCTATGAAGCAGCGCCCATTTCACATACAGTATCTCAAGGCCCACAGTCTACCTGCGATGCTTTGCAAAAGTTCATCTGAGGTTCTGCACTTCAAAGGCCATATTTGTTGGCTTATGTGCATGCCAAAAGCAGACATCTGTGTACAGAACACACAGCTTGCAGTTAATATATAACCACGGTTGATGTTTCCGAGTAAATTATGTTAAGTATTAAGCAGTCTTAGCAATTCTAGGACCAAAGTCTCCTGTTTTATCGCCATGTCATTTTCAATGTCCCTGAAATGATAGAAAGTTTCTTCATAAGTATTGTTGGACTTTACTATTGCAATATTTTTACTTGGTTTCCAGATTATTGGAGGTAGAACATGCTGTGTGTAATCCTCTGAGAATACAAGTCAATAACAGTGACAGGACATTTCGTCGAAAGACATTTCATCGAAAGTCATTTGGTCGACGGAATTTGGTCGAAAACCAAATGGTCGATTTTTATTTTTTATTTATATATATATTTTTTAGGTTTTAGTTAAGGGAAAAAAATGGTTTTTTATTAAAAAAAAAGGGGAGGATGAGGGGGGGCCGAAAAAATAAAAAAAAGTGAAAATAAAAAATAAAAAAAATTCGACCATTTGGTTTTCTACCAAATGGTTTCGACCAAATGTCCTGACGACCATTTGTTTTCGACGAAATGTCTGGTAACCGTCAATAACCTCTATACATTCCTGAATTATTCGAAAGTTTGAGACTGGAATGGGAGTATTATATCAACATTAGAGAGCATTGTCAGAACAGCACTTGCGACTTGCTCTGTTAATGTTCCCATAGTGGCCTGGACAACTTCTAAAAGAAATAGCTCCACATCCAGTGTGCAGGATGCACAATTATGTTGACTGATTAGTTGAGGATACTTCTAGTTGGACATCCCACTGTGCCATTCATGGATATCAGCACGCCAATCTGAAGAACCAAATCTCCTTTGCACATGCTGCAAGCCCGTCAGCTGCCATTTCCTGTGGGCATGTGCAAAGCAGTATTGTGTTAGCACTTTGCAGTGTCTTTGGGGCATGGTGGTCGGACATGCCCTGTTGGCATTCTGGTACAGTGTCCACACTGCAGGATAGCAAGCCGCCATGGGCCATATGAGTGGGGCCAGTAGTAGTGCAACATCATTCGATGCCCTTTCGCTACTTGGCAGCTATATGACTGGACCCTGGGTACATAGATGTCCAGAGGCCCTAAGAAGACACAGAGATACATATAACCCCAAAGCACGTATGCATTTTGTATTGGGAGCGATTGCTTTCAATGAAATGGACATTATCAAGGTTGCTGTGTCAGTTTAAAGACATGTCCCGATGCCACTTGTGTATTTGTAGTTATTTATTGAAAATTGTAAGTGCTTCATCAAGATGCATAGCACCAAGGAAATATTGTTGTCGGGAACATCTGTAATGCTTTAGTTAATATATTACAAGTTCTGGTGGTGCGGAAACAGCTGGAAACTGTCAGTCAGCACAAGGTTGTCTTGAAATACACCTTCAGTATTTACAGTATTGACAAATACATACGGATATGCAATACAATTGTGACAGTTGTGACATGGGCTCTGCAGAACACTCAAAGGCATCAAATGTGTTTCAACACTTTTGTTACACACGAAAAAGATGGGTGGTTGCAACTCCTACAGGGTCTGGGGGAATCACCCTTGAAACAATATAAGAGGGTTGTATAAAAGATGTCAGGGTAATTTTAATTGCAAGTGACTCAAGGGTCTAAGCAAAACTCCTCTTCCTTAGGAACCCTTAACCACTATGAAGTCCCTGGGCTACCCTGAGTGCTGCTCACTGGAGGAGGCAGCCCCTGCAAGTGATCTCTGGAACCCTTCCTGGCTGGGAAAGGCAGAACAACTTTAGTATGCAACTCCATGGTGTGAGACTAGCCCTTTTATTTAGGGTGTTCCCTCCGAAGCATGCTTCCCAGGGTGCTCTTGCTGGGAGCTTCCAGGCTGGAGAGAGGTGTAACCCGACCTCACGAAGGATCAAAGAGGGAGAGCGCCCATTGGCTAGTGTCATACTGGTTGCAGCACAGACCGCCAATCTAGGGGGACTGCATGCAATCTGTCCATGGCTGGCCTGGGCTCACTATGTTAGCATGTGTATGATACAGTTCAGATTTGACTTTAATAATTATGTGAACTACCAGCCACCATACCCCAAAAAGATTAACTGCCACCAAAGTGACATTTCATTATAATTGTGTGTTTTTGGAAGATATGTGCAGCTTAAAATGCAGCCTCTGTACTGCAGTGACTTGCCTGTCACGGCAGCTGTCAAAAGGGCACCTGCGGCGCTTGAACTTGTTTTGTGCCACTGGAGAAGCAGGTGCTGCAGATCAGAAGATGGATGTAGCAGTGCACAAATGTCATTATGCTTTTAGCATGGAGCTCATGGAAAGGGGGTCGTGTTAGCAGACCACCCTTTCTGAGCTGAAGTTATATGCCTAATGTTATTCATTAATAAAAATAAAAAATGTTTGGTATTTTCCACTGTTACCAGATGGCAATCCTTTGCATGTTTACATGTTTCTAATACTCTTCTTACAGCCTGCCATTCTAAATGTTCTTCTATTCTTATTCTACTTGACCTCTCTGCGGCATTTGATACTGTTGAACACTTGCTTCTTATTTCCTCTATTGTCACTCATGGTCTATCTGGCCCAGTTCCTGTATGGTTTCGCTCATATCTTTCTGAGCGTTCTTATTCACTAACATGGGCTGGGCAAACCTCGGCTTCCCATTGACTTCTTTATGGTCTCCCTCAAGGGTCTGTCCGCGGCCCCCTCCCTTTTTCACTCTATACTGCCCTCCTTTCTGGCCTTATTATGTCCTTTGCCCTTTCCTCTCATCTTTATGCAGAAGACCCTTACTTTTTCTTCTCCTTTTCTTTTTCAGATTGACACTTTATACTCTACCATTTCTAATTGTCTTTCTGTTATGCTAAATAGGATGTCCCTACATTTCTTTCACCTCAATCCCTCTAGACACAAGGTTTTTTTTCCAGCTACCACTATCCCTCCTACTATTCCACCTCTGTCTCTTTCTTTGCCCCCTTCACCGCTTCCCTTTTCTGCCTCTATTTGGAATTTACAGGTCATTTTTGACCCCTCTCTCTGATTCGCCTTAAATATTTCTTCCACTGCCTCATCCAGTCACATTGCTCTGCTCAATATTCATTGTGCTCAACCTTTCCTTTCTTTTTATGCAACTAAGCCTCTTTTTTCCTGTTTGGTTTTCTCTCCCATTAACTAATGCTCTGCTCTTCTCTCTGGTCTCCCTGCTTCCCATCTTCTCCCTCTTCGCACTATCTATAACTCTTTTGTTAATCTTCTTTTCTCTCTTGCTTCTTGGTCTTCTATTACACCTCCCTTACTTTCTATATCTCTTCTCCTTTTTGAATCTCACCTTCTTTATTATTTTCTTTACATTCTCTTTAAGTGTATCCATGGTTTTGCCCATCTTTATTTTTCTTCACTCATTTCTTTGTACTCCCCTCCCCGTGGTCTCCACCTCCCCGTGGTCTCCACTCCCAGAAACAGTTTCTTCTCTCCATTCCTAAACCACCTTGTGCATGTTCTCATTAATGTTCTTTTATCCTTCTCACTCCTAAATATTGGAATTATTTCCCTCTTTCTATTTGTTTCTCCTCCTCTCTTTGCATCTTTCAGGCAAATCTTAAAGCTTATCTCTTATCTCTCCTCTCCAATATTCATTTTTTGCCCCACTTCTGTTTTGAATTATTTGAACCTCATTGTTCACTTTGTGCTCTTGTTGATTATTTGTATTAGTGCTTTTGGCGAAAAGCACTTTATGAATTCAATAAAAATGCAAATACACACACCCCAGCACAAAAGTATGAGGCTCATGCTTTTAAGGGTCTGGCTCCTCCTCCAAGTGAACATTTCGCATTGATGCTATCTGCATTTGAGTGCTGTGAAACAGGTTTGTGTTGGAAGCCCATGTCCAATCCCATGACCCAAAGTAATACATTGGCATTCTGCCCCTGCATGACCATGAGCCACCTATGAGGTCTGTGGTCTGTTTGGACCGCGAAGTGAGACCCAAATATGTAGAGGTTCAGCTTGCATAGCACTCACACTACCACAAATTCTTCTTTTTCAAAGGTTGCCGAGTTGTGCTCTTGCTTGTTCTAGCGGCTTCTAATGTATGCAAAAGGCTACTCGACCCCCTCAAGTTTCTCCTGCATTGCATGAATTCCGAATTCACACATGTCTGTCTGAAATGTGAATCCATGGGCCTCATTACGACCCAGGCGGTAAGTTACCGCCTGGGTCGTACCTTTACCACCATGGCGTAAACTACGTTTACGCCATGGTGGTTGGCGGACTTACCGCCCATTCCGAGGTTGGCGGGGCGGTAAGTCCCCAATCCCCATTTACCCTTCCCCATTCCCATTTTTGCCCCATAGGGCATAATGGGAGTGGGGAAGGCGTTAATTACGCCACCGTAAATTACGGTGGCGTAATTAACAATAAGGTCCCTTAGCGCCATGGATTTTAACACCTGCTAAAAGCAGGTGTTAAATCCTCCATGGCGCTAAGGGACCTCGGAATCAGGCGGTAAGGGTCGGCGCTGTTTACGCTGCCGTAAACCCCTTACCGCCTGGGTCCTAATGAGGCCCCATGTCTATAATACAGGATCTTTAGAACTGGAGAAATGCACAGGCTCTTGAAGGATGGCTGACAGGAAGTGGTCCGGGTGACCTTCTTCAACAATTTCTTATAGGTGATATAATTAATAAAGTGTCCCATACTCCTTTCCTTGATGAAATGCCTGTAGGAAGTTATGAGGCTGAGTAATGCTCTCACTTGAGTCTGGGTAGCAGGACGATCCCGATCCTTTGCTGCCTGACTTTGGCATGGAGAGGCTGTTTCTTGCCACCACCCACACGGTATCCGAAGTAAGTAACAGTTCCCTGTGCCTTCTGGTGCTTGGGGGCCTTGAAAGTCACGCCAACCTTGTGCATGGCTTGAAGTGCCTGTTTCAGATGGGACAGATGGTCTTTCCAGCTGTGACTAAAAAGAGCAACATCATCTGCGTAGGTAACGCTGAAGTCGTCTAGTACTGGCAGCACCTGGTTCACCATCCTCTGAAAGTTGGCAGCAACATTTTGTAACCCAATGGGCATAACAGTGATCTGAAAGTGCCCTTCTGGAGTGACAAATGCTGACCTCTCATTTGCTTGATCTGTTAGCCCAACCTGCAAGTACACTGCTGCGAGGTCAAAGATACTTATGCACATGGCAGCACATAATCACCTAATCTGTCAACCAATATGTCTTCCCTATGTATGGGGCGTCCATCTGTCTTTAGGACAGAGTTGATCCCTCTGTATTCCACACAAAAGTGGACTTCTGTCTTCTCACTACTTGACTTTTTAGGGCCCAGTACCACAGGGCTAATCCCAGAGCTGTGGGATGGCTCAATAACTCCCAAGTCCAACATCTTGAAGACTTCCTCCTTAATGGCATCCTTGACCTTGCCAGACATGCAGTGAATCCTACCCTTCACTGGCTCACTTTCTCCAGTGTTGATATCAAGGATATCCCAATCAGTTGTCCCTGGAGTGAGGGAGAACAGACCAGTGAAATGGACCATCAGCTGCTGGCAGTCTCACAATTGTTGTTAACTAAGATCTGGGGAGATTTGAAGTGCCTTTAGAGACCCTTCAGTGGACTCAGTCTGCAACAAGTCTAGGAGGGCATGTGTCTCCTCATAGGTCTCATTATCAGTTACCAGAGCCATCAATAAGTCATGCGGGCTGTAATGAGGCTTCAGCCATTGTACGTGGAAGACCTGATGCATTTGCCTCAGGACCTTTGTATCAGTGACATAGTTAACCTTGCTGATTTTTTCCAGCACCCCGTAGGGCCCAGTCTACTTTATTTATTTAACATTTATACAGCGCTCACACAGCCCGCAGGCATCGAGGCGCTGCTACAGGAATTGTTTGTTTTTCTTAGTTGCGTAATTGTGGTTTTTTTTTGTTTTTTTTGTCTTAGTTACGTATTTATAACACTCTTAAACACCCAGAGGTTTCTAAGCGCAGACCCGGGGATCGAACCTGTTGTTGCTTCGTGTCGTCTTGCTTCCAAGACGCGCACGCCGCCGCTGAGCTATCCTCCCGGGTACTTGTCATGAAGGGTGGTGGGCTTGTCTGGTTCCATGTTCTAGACCAACTGGATGGGCACTTACTCAGTCATGGTTGCCTTCTGGTCATGCCAGTGCTTCATGAGCTCTTGACTGACCTTAGGAATGATGGTACTCTTTTCTTTGTACATTAGTTATAATCTTTACATTCAGTTCAGCCATACCCATTAAGAAGTATCATCATATACAATAACTGGTTTGGGCAATAACAGGAAATGGCTGCAGCCATGTAAGTAAAAACAAACTGTCAAAAGACAGCAACACAGGATCAGTAACAGTGTAATGTAAAAGAGAGTGTCATGTTACCATAGAATAACGTAACCAAACCAAGATGGCGGAAAACGTGATGACGCGATCGCGCAACTGGGAGCGCATCCACGTCATCACTCTGGCTAGAAAGAGTGGCGATCTTCAGGTACAAAGTGGTTACCACGCCGAGAGAAGAATGCCAAAAAAGAAAAAGGGAAAAGGAAAACGTTCCTAAAATCAATAGGTAAGACATAAGTAGGACCCTAGGCTGACGAAAGCCAGTAGATTTTAGACATTTGAACAGAGATAGATTAGATATCTAATACAACGTAATTGTATTTTTCATTTGGTACCATCCTAGAATAATAACAAAGTTAATACCAACTAATATTAGCCCCACATCAAGGCTATATTTCCACAATGCCAAAGCAGCAATATGTAAGTAACCATATATTTGTTGCTTACATGTTGTATATAAAAGATCATTACATAAGAGTTAATTGCGCAAACCAGTGTGGAATGTTATAATTTAACACAAGGGCAACATTATATTTATTTCCTGTTCGTTGTTTACACACCTAGATTCAAAAATCGATATCCCTCCTGATGAACCATTATAAACAATGGAGAAACACATGTTGATGGAATTAATCCAAGGGAACTATTTTTTTAATCAATTCAAGGGAACTATTGAGTTAATTAATAAAACACATTACAAATTATATATATTTGAAGACGAATCCAGTCAGACAATGATGTAAATTGATGTTTAAATTAAAGAGGAGAACAGAAATTTGAAAATTGGAAATTGACATTCTGTGTGAAAATTTAAATAAACACAAGCAAAAAAAATTGGGGCGCACAACTAAGGATACTCAAGTTGTGTTCATTTTGTGCTATCATATTGCGCAGCCTCAATAATAGAGTATCCAATTTATGCAGCACTCAACAAGCAGATGTTCAGCCACTAAGCAGACTCGCCATCAGCTGCTCATAGGTTGCACCTTCGGTTCTACACTCTTTTTTTGTACTTGGCCATCTAGGATCAGAGACCAAGGACACGATGCACTCTTCAGGGAAAGGCGTTTGGGTACTGCCCTACCATCCTTCCTGCACCAAACATAGAGGACCCCTAACAGGATTGCCAAATAGGAGCTCAAAGGGATGGAACCCTACACTGCTCTGTGGCACCTCCTGGCAGGCAAACAGAAGGCATGGTAGGAGAATATCCCACGTTCTCCTCAGGGGCTCTAGCAAGGCACCGATCATGCCTTACAGGGTCTTGTTGAAACACACAACAAGCACATTGGAGTGTGCGTGAAAGGATGTAGAGAACTTGTAAGTTACCACACATTCATCCTACATAGCCTTCATATACATAGGTATGAAATTGCATCCGCTTTCAGAAGTAACTTCTTTATGCAACCCCACATGAGAGACTATCCCAAGCAGGGCATTCACCACCACAGGGGCTTTGATGCTCTTTAAAGGTAATGCCCCTGGGTACCAGTTGCCGAGGTGGTCTAAGGATCCAAACAACTCACAATGTCCATACCAATTCTCTCAGAAGGCCTCCCAATCACTAGTAGTGGAGTTAATGGGGCCTTGATGGCCCTGCCACACTTTCCAGAAGTGTGGCAAATATAACAGGACAGACAAACACTTTTATTAAGACTCCCATCTGACCGAGGCCGGTAGAAATGGGCATACAGCCTGTCATCTGTCTTGGTCACTCCTAAGTTCGCTGCCAAACGAATGTATAATTGGTTATTTATAACACACTTAATACCCAGAGGGTTCTAAGCGTGGGCCCGGGGATTGAACCTGTGTTGCTCCGCA
This sequence comes from Ambystoma mexicanum, assembly GCF_040938575.1. Classification (NCBI taxonomy): domain Eukaryota; kingdom Metazoa; phylum Chordata; class Amphibia; order Caudata; family Ambystomatidae; genus Ambystoma; species Ambystoma mexicanum. The sequence goes on along the minus strand of NC_090935.1, from coordinate 1,176,659,939 downwards.
TTGTCTTGCTTCCAAGGCAGCGTGTTGCCCCTGAGCTATCCTCCCGAGACGATGAATGTTGTGAGCCTAGTCCTGTAGGAACCTCCTGTAGAATTGGGGCACAACTAACCTATGGTTGGCCCCTACCTCAGGCTCCTTGGCCTCACTATGCAGGAAACCATGTTTCTAATACCACCAAACATCCCAGGGGCTTCACCCTGAGCCTGTTCCTCTGCCTGTTCATGCATATCAGCCAGAGTGTAGCCTTCTAGCTGCAGCTGGCAAAAGTCAGCCTGAGTGGGACCTCGAGCTGAGGGCAATTCAGTCAGTTCTGGCAGACCAATGTATGAACGCAATATGTCCTTCATCCCAGGATGTGGTTCTAGGCCTCTAGTCAACCCTGAGATCTCTAAGTCTAGTGCTACCACAGTAGGCACCTCACTGACCACCAGACACTCTTCAGCAGTAGACGGCAGCTCTATGGATGCTGTATCTTGACTGGGCGGTGCCAGTCTCTTATTAACTGCAGCAGGAAGCTCCCATTGGCCCATGTCTGCAAGTGTTGATTTCATTTTTGTGCCGGTCCTTTCCTAACAGACAGTCCACTGGAATTGCATCCTAGACAGTGACACAGAGCTGAGAGGATTCACCTATCCAACTGAACTCCAAGATAGCCACGGGCATTGGATAAGGCCATCAAACACCCAAACTATATTCTCAGGACCAGACTTAATCTGGATTTCATGCACCCAGCATTGTCGGACAGCAGTGCTACAACAGTATCATGTAGTTCTGGGGCTTTGTTACCATTTCGTACATGATGAATAATTTTCTTTTGTGTTGCAATTTGAATTACAAAACCTTGATACTTAAGTTGGTGAAACCTTTATCTGTGTATTTCTTTGGAAGCCAGTTTATTTTGGAAGGCAGTTTTGTTTTATTAACAAAGCCTTTGATTATAAAGTTTTTTTCTTATTTTAGTGAAAATCTTGTGTAGTTTTATTTTGTTTAGGTCAGACACTTTTTTGTTGGTAATAATGGCAGGGATGCAGAGGGAGAAATCTGATATGGTGCTGTTTTTGCAGGAGACGTGCAGTCATCTGGATTCAGGGGGCATGAATTGCTTATTTTCCTACTTGGAATCTGAACAGGGAGAGGCACAGTGAATCAGCATGTGTGGGATGAGGCACACAGTCAATCTGCCTCCTCCAGCAGATGTTGCTTCTGCAGAAGTTGTTGGTGGGATTCATGGTGGTGAGAATGCTACTATGGATGTTCGTGGTAATGGTGGTAATGGTGTTGACACTGACAGGGAGGAGGAGCATAAGCCAGTGGAATAGCCAGTAATGCAGGGGTCAGGAGAGCCAGTACCTCAGGGATCAAGAGGAGGTATAACAGTGAGAGGTCAAGGAAGGTCCAGGAAATCCTCTGAACGTACAATAAGGGCAGGAAGGCAACTCCCCTTTGCCACAATCCCTGTGGGCCTAGTATTACATTACGGTGCATGATGGGGTTTCAGCATCCGAGGCTGAATCCATGTTGTGCATCTTGAGCCTGGGGCCTTCATTGAGTACCATAGCACCCCTGAAAAACATAAAACATGCAGTGCTGGCACTGGGATGAGTATGATAAATTCCACCCACCCTTACCCCATACCAGTGATAATGATGAAGCTGCAGCAGGGACCTACCAGGAAGGCACAGGGGAACAGCAATTCTGTCAGCAGAAGTGCAGAATTCTACCAGCAGTGGTTTACACCAGGACATAGCAAGCACAGGCAAATTTAGCCATAGCCATGTCTCAGTCATTCTGTTTCAGGATAAGGGTGAAGTAAGGGCATTGGTGTTGGGGATGAGCGTGGTGGGAAGGCATAGATGTTTGGGATGAGGGTCATGGGCGGGTATAGGTTTTGGGGATGAGGGTGTTGGGAGGGCATTGGAGTTGGGGATGAGGGCAGTGGGAGTGCATTGGTTTTGTGGTTGAGGGTGTTGGGAGGGCATATGCGTTGGGGACGAGGGTGCTGGGAGTGCATTGGTGTTGGGGATGAGGGTGGTGAGAGGGCAATGGTGTTGGGATTAGGGTGTGTAAATGTTAAACAAATCCCTTTGGACTACAGACAATGGATCCAGTGATCATTTAATTAAATGATACATGTGAATACAGTCAATGTTTACAGTACAGTGACAGGTGCATGTGTGTAGATTCAGAAATAGCTGTCCATTATGTCCTGGTGGGCAATGCATCCTTCTCTCACTTCCAAACATCTATTCTGAGGTGCACTGTTGTCATCTGCATCTTCACCATCATCTGAGTCAGGGGGTGCAATGTCCTCATCTGGAGGCATAGGAATATTGTGCCATAACAACATGTTTTGCAGCATTGCGCAAGTGATGACAATTTGCCCTACTTTTGCTAGCCTGGTCATCAGTGCCCCACCTGTCTGGTGGAGACCCCTGAACCTTCCCTTCAGCAGCCCCAGATGTACATTGAGCACATGTTCTGGTCCTCTTGTGTGTCTCATTGTGGGCTATCTCGTGCGGTGTACCAGGGATCCTCAGAGGTGCCATCAACTACGGGAACAGCAGATAGCCTGAGCCACCTACAACAGGTAGAAAGGGCAGTGTTGAACATAACTGTATTCTAAATGCTCGTTTCAATTACTATTGTGCTGGTGTACTTTGTGCGCTCATATGTGTTTTCTGGTGGCATCCGTTACTTCACTTGGGTGATTTTAAATATCCGCAAGAAGGGGTGTGCAGTGGGAATCACCCATGAAGGTGATACTATGGCAATGGGGCTAGGGCATGCAGGGGCCTATCCCTGTGCATTGGCTTGGAATGGCTTGTGGGATATAACAGGTGCATGGATTGTTCATGCACTGCTTTCATGCATGCCAGGATCCCCTACATTATCCCCAACAGAGTATTCTCATGTGACCCTGTGGCTAGTGGTAGATGAGTAATGGACCATAGGCTATTTAATGTTGTAGTTCCCTCACATTTGTTCTCATGCAATTCCCCATATGTGCCTCTGTGCTACATCATTGTCCCATTTAGTACTTACCCAACATACAGGCATGCTGTTCTCTGTGTGTGTTCATATATGCAGGCAGGGTGCTGTTCCACAGGACCATGGCATCATATGTGGAACCCGGAAATCGGGCACAGCAGTGGCTAATGGTGAGATCTGCATCACATGTCATCTGGATATTCGTGGAATTGTACTGTTTCCTATTATGATATGTAAGATCCACTGCCTGGGAGGGAGGTGGGCACCAATTCCACATGTCTGCAGTTGAGTGATGCAATGGCATTAGGGAAATGGACGATGGTGTATAGCCGTGGCATTGCAGCATGAACCTGAGCCTGGGTGGTGGGCAGAGAGATGTGCTAATGGGCATGACTCAATAGCGCATCTAGCACTTGGGAGAATGTTGGCTGGGACATGCCATTCAGCATCCAAACAGTCTGCTGGAATGCGCATGTGGCATAGAAATGGAGGACTGATACCAAGTTCAGCAGGGGCAGGAAGGCAGTTCTGATGGTGATGATGCTCTGCTGATCAGCCACAATCAGGGTCAGCATGTCTGCAATAGTGTGCTAGTCCAAGCCATACAGTAAAACTAATTGTTCATCAGTCAGTCTGCAGGGGGATGGACGGATACATGGTATGGCCGGCCTCCGCAACACATGCCTCCTCCGCCTTTGTGGTGCCTGTATGCTTCCCGGCTGTGGCCTTGCATCCCGCTGGAATCAATGAACAGTGGAAGGCTCTGGATGTCGTAGTTCATGTGTGATTGTGGCTGTATGTTGCTTGGAAGTGTGTTTGGGGAAGTGTGGACCTTAAATACCCTTTTGGTGGCAATAATTGGCACCTCTGCATTCATTTACATCACCTGTATGCTTTTAACTCCACCTTTTAGTTAGAGGTAACTGCACTGTGTTTTTGGTGGAATGACTGCCTACTTTGGCCGGTATTTTGGTGTAATTTACACTTGTAATTGGAGGAATTACCATTTTGGTTTATGGTGGTAATTTGACCGGTGAATTTACTGCCAGTGCTAATCCCGCCAGTTTTTGGTAGTAATTTCCTAATTCAGTCAGAGCTATTTACACCAGCTGTAATTCCACGAGAGCTAATTCCACCTGGGGAATTTGCACCCATTTTCTGCGAGCTCTAATTCAGCAGAGTGGTAAAAGTGGCGGTAACGGAATTACCGCCACTTTCACCACTTACCCCAAACTCATAATAAGCCCCAAATTCTTTTCACAAACTGTGTACACACAGTCCTCTGTTTACTTGATTGGTCTCACAGTGTGCAAGGGTTGTGACCTACGCATTTCATATTGAATGACTGCTCATGAATGTGTTATTTCCATAATGATATGGACTTTTGGTGCATAATAGGCCTGTTCCATTTATTCCAATGACATTTTGTAAAGCCATGGGTGCAGGTCCATAGAGATGGTTAAAATATTCATAACAGATGCTACACTGTGAGGTTAGCAAGGCTGTTCGTTGGTTTGAAAAATGTGAGATGTCTTTGCATTGCTGTCACTTCATAGTGGGCCAACTGAAAGCAGAAATAAACAAATATCAAACATGTACTACCTTTGGGAAAATAATTAAGAAAGCAAACACGAAATAATAATAGATGTAAAAGCAACAGAAACAAAGACACTGAAAAGACTTGTGGTCACTGTGAGATTGTCAATTTCTTTTGTAAATTGGTTTTGGTGTCCTGGTTATTTCCTTACACCGTTTATCAGAAGAGTTTACCAAGTGCCATGACTAAGCATGTCCAGGGAGATCTTGTTTACACAGCAGCACATTCTTCTACATATCAATTTACATTTGAGGATTCTAATTACGCCATTAGGTTTCAGATAATTCTGAGAAAGGTCAAGTATGAGAAAACATCAATCTCGTTAAGTAACAAGTAAGCGTCCTTTGTTATCATATGCAGCAAATGGTTCGGAATCAGAAGGCGAGTGGAGATGCGCACAGTGCGAGGGGCACTGTGAATACAATGGCAGGGCTATTTCAGTACTTACTGTGGGAAGTACCCAGGTCGAGCATGCTGAGTCACCAGAACTCTGATGTGCAGTTCCCGTCCCAATCATCAATGGCGTGTGCAGGTGCGCCCTATCCTGTGTAGCAGAAACATACTTGCGAGTAGATTCTGGCATAATCGCAGCTTGTTTATTAGCGGAAGTGGATTGCAGAAATGACGGTAAACCCCCTGATATCAATGTATTATTGTGCAACTTCATCACACTGCATTGATCATTGGGGGAGAAATGGCCTTCACAACCCCTGCCATTCTCATGCATCTGTTGCAGTAAGCTCGGGGAAGGAGAGAAAGGAAGGATTCGGCTTCCTCCAGCTACTCAATATCCTCCTGCTTATCCGCCTGCAATGAATTTTAATGGTGGAAGAGCTACTGGAATCTGAGTGGATGCACCTGCAAAAAAGTCAGGTGGTATGTTATGTTATGTTACAAGGACTTTATTCTGCACCAAATTACCCACTGGCTTGTTTGGAAATTGAACTATTGTGCCCTTTTCCAGGCATATAATACCGAGAGGGACAGGAGTAGTTTGAAGATAAGCGGAGAAGCAAGCTGGTGAAACAGGTGGAGGGATGGGATGGTGTAGAAGGGGAAAAGGAATATTTGGGTGCATGCAGATCCGTTAATGTGGACCTTAGATCTGGACGGCTGAAGGAAACATATGTTCGAAACATGTCTAGCCTCAAAGGGATTGTCTATGTGAAGAGGTTCAGAAGAGCAGAAGGTAGTTAATTAAGCAATATGACCGGAGCGGCGGGGGCATTACCGACTCAGGTAATGCCCCGGGGCCCATAGGTATAGGCCCGAGCAAAGCGAGGATCAAAAAGAAGGTAAGTGGGTAAGTGGGGTTGGAAGGGCGGGAGTGGGACGGGGGAAGAGGGAAAAAAAACATACCTGCGTCCCCGGCGGGGGACAAGGGAAGCCACCAGCCGTGTGGAGGCGCAGAGCGGGTATGGCCCCGCTCCGAGTCTCCAGACGGCTGGAGGCTTCCCTCGTCCCCCGCCGGGGACACAGGAACAAGAAGGTAAATTGGGGGGGCGGGTGGGAGGGAGGGGAATTAAAAAATGTTTTTAAAAAAGACTTACCCGAGTCCCCGCTGGGGGGCGAAGGCAGCCTCTCAGCTCCGGGGAGGCTCGGAGCGGGGTTGGCCCCGCTTCGAGCCTCCTCATTGGTTGAGGTGCTGCCACGCACCCAGCCGGGGACAAAGGCCGTGGAATCCCAACGGAGGGATTCCCGGCCTGGTAATGACTCGCGAGGGCCAATCAGAATGGCTCTTTCATTCTGATTGCGCCCTCGCCGGGTACTAATAACATATAGGGCCTGCTTTACAAAGCGTTTTTCAAAAGGACTTTCCCATTGAAAGGGAATGGGAAAGGGAAAAAAATGTCAATGTGAATATTCTCACAACCCCTGAATAGTTAATTCTATATTAGGGATGGCTGTGTATTTGTATTTAATTTGATTTGTGTAGAGCTTTCGACAAAGCACTTTTACAAGATAAAAGCTGTAGAAAAAATGTATCGCATAATGACAATTTGCATGTATTACAAGAAGTAGAAAGGTATAGTGAATAGTCATTCAGACAGGACCAGAAAAGAGAGCTAGCTGAAAGAGATCTAATAGATATAGGGAGTTTGTTCCAGAGTGTTGGGTCAAGAAGCGAGAAGGACCGAAAACGTAAAGGTGCACATGGAGGTTGCAGAACAGAAAGAAGAAATGGAGGTTGGGATCATAGCGAGCAAGGAGAGAACTAGAAAATGAGAAGAGCAGAGAGGTGAGGGGTCGGGGGCAGACCATGGAGGGATTTAAAGACAATAGAGATCAACATGGAATAGGAAACAGGATTCAAATGATAGCCTTTGAAGTGAGGAGGGAGCAGAAGAAAGACAGCTGTGAGTGACACTGAATAGACTCCAGGTTAGAGTGGCTTTCTGTACGAAGATTCCCTTCTGAGGATACATCCTTAGGCTCCTGTTCAAAGCAGGAAGTGTGGCCTGCCGGCAAACCTTTCAGGATCCTGCTTTGTGCTGTACACATGGCACCCTTGGCCAGTTGCTGGGGTCCACTGGAATGAATCTGAATATAAACCCACCCAGTTGTGTTAACAGGTGCCATAGGGTTAACCAGATAGCTTTGGTAAAAACATTTTTAGTGCACTGTACAGCCAGATCTTTGTACAGCATTGACCTTATTGAGGTCCAAAGTCCCAGGAGAGTCTGGAGGCCCAAAGTGCAGAGGTGACACACACAGGAAATCGCTCCAAGACAGACCCACAAGCAAGAGAAATAGTGATCTGAGAAGCTTAAACACTGGAAACAGTTAAATACCCGTCGGGATTGATTGGATGCCAGAAATATAAGTTGCCCCTTTTTGTAACTCCCTGAAAAATCAGTGACAAGTTTCAATTTTCATTTTGACAACATTTTCAATTTTTCCTTTACATTGTTTGGCATAATGCATCGCAGTTTTTATACTGTGCCATATCAGCCACTTAGTAGTCTCACAGCACCTAGTCATTTCTGAAAAATGGCATTTTGTTTCCCGCTCCTGGGGTTTTCAGATTTTAGTTTGCAAGGGAAGGGAAGAGAGGAGGGATTGGAGGAGGAGAAAAAAGGGGGGGCTGATAATGGATGAACTGGGGAAGACATAAAACAGGAGGTTAAATAGAGAGGGCCAATGTTTGTGAAAGTTTGCGTGCACAATGCCCCAAAGTCTTCTTGGCCTGGCTGGGAAGCTTCGAGGATAATGTCTGCACTTCTGCTTGGGCTGAGCAAGAAGGTGCCCAGTCCTTATTCCATCTCAGATGGTGGGTGCTCAGCAATACTTCACTGAACACTATGGCTACCCCCAGCAGGCCACAGAGGAGGTGCTTGTGCTCCGGCCATCTTGTTGTGAAAGACAGACCCCCTGACCCTCTCCAGAATACTGAAGAAAAGAACAGGACATTGTTTTTTTCTTCCAAAATGGCATTTTGAAGTACAACTTTTTATTTTTTGTTGCAATTTTGCAGCACATTTTAATTGAGTTGAGAGTACAAGGGCTCTCTAGCATGCAGGGGAGATCCTGGGTGGGGGGAATCGTATCAGGAGGCAAACAGTGCAGTTTGAGGGGTTTTCCAGGCTCCTTGTATCACTCCCAGTGGGGCATGCAGGAAGGAGGGGCTGCTGCTCCTCTGTCATCCCCCTATATTTCATTATCGGGTTCATACTGTTTATAATATTGCCAGGAGGATAGCTTATGGGCAACGCGTTTGTCTTGGAATCAAGACAACATAAAGAAAGACAGGGCTGAATTCTGGTCCTGTGCTTAGAGATTGGTTTCTGGTAATGAGTGTGTTGCAAAAAAACAATTAATTAATAATATGCAATTGTCCAATGTTGTCTTACATCTTTAAAGTCATGGTGTAAATGTCACAATTTTGTTCAATAAATCTGGTCTTATATTTTCCAAAGAAAGGTAGGTGTGGGTGTGTGTGTGTGTGTCTTCTTGCTTTACCCTAACCCCTGTGCTGCCGATCTATTAAACCATGAGGGAGGCTTTTTTAAAATAGCTCATACTGCAAACTGAATCAATTCTAGGGGCACCTAATCTTGGCAAGTAAGGCACAGTGGGATTTAATGATTTGCCCAGGATCAAGCACCTTGGTTAAGTGCTAAAGCCAGGATTTGACTCTAGACTGAAATGTAGGTACTTGACCATGCATCTTCACATCTCAAGTTAGTACACATATGTGTTAAAGTTTAGTTTTGCTTACCTAAAATAATACTCAATTCTATACAGATTACTATAAAATATAAAATTCACATGATTAACCCACCTGCTAATGTATAAATCATTGTAGAAACGTGTTGATGAAAACAAGTAAAGGTGTCATTTTGTTTTGAATCCTAAGTTGCATGGAAAGGACCATTCCTGTTTGCACCTTTTTGTAAAAGTGCCCACTAGGCAATTTAAACTGTTTCCGACAAGTGCTTGAAAAGTAGGCAGTAAAACACAGGCACAATCTCCCTTTCCCTTCATTTTTCAACTATGTGTCAGGAAAAGGGCAAACACCTCCCACAATTAACGATTGTGGTGGCCACATTCAATGGATTCCTTTGGAAACTGCCCGGTGTTACCGATAAAGTTCCAATCATAGGGGGTCATTTTCCAAGTCCAGCGGAGAGAAAAAGTGGCAGTGAAATGTTTTTTTTTCAGGCACTGCAGAGTGGAATAGAGCTTCTTCCACCTCTTGTTCCACTCTGCAGGACTTGGAAAATGACCCCATATGATTGTAGATTTATTTTCCCCATCCTGAATGGAAACCTACAAGTTCCAAACAAAACAAAGGGACTATTTGTGGGAATTCCAACTCTGTGTTGCCCAGAATCATTGTCACACTAAAGAAAACACAGTTTTGTCGAATGGGACGGGTTTCAAGAAGCCAGTTGGTCTGACTTCGCTTTCCAAATCGTCTCTGGTGCACTGTGTTGTGCTAAAAAACACATGCTCGACCACCTTGGTTTTTGCATGTGCTTGCTGCCATCCAGATGAAGGTTTAGTTAATTTTAATGGGTTTTCTCTGTGTTGGCAGGTGCAGGTTTTGTCTAAAAACAAGGAAGAGATTTCTTCAGTAGATTTCTCTCTGGAGGTTATTCACCTAAAATAGAAAGGACCCCTAGGTGCTTAGTCTAGAGATCCTTTTTCAGACGATGTGGACCTGTGCGGATAGCACTGTGCACTAGATCTAGTCGTTCTATAGCCGACCGGTTTCTGTGGAACAAGGTGGATGAGCCACATTCATCAGGGCTAGGCAAGGCATCAAGGTATATGCCCGCTGTTATTTAGTTGCAGCAGCAGTGTCTGCTTAACGTCTGTACCACTCCCCTCTCCGTGTGGTATGGATGCTCTCCACGGGGGGTGAGACGGCCCGGAACCTGGAGCGAACATCCCTGGTGGTCCTACGAAAACTCTCGCGGATGGCTCGTAGAGGGGAGAGGTACACAATTGTGCAGCTGCTACCATTGATGTTCAGTTAATACTACTATGTAACTGGAGGGATGGCCCTAAAATGTGGAAGGAAGTAGAGCTGCATCGAAGTGAATAACAAAGGGGGGCTCCAACCACATATCAATTGGATGACACTATTATCCTATTTGTGTGTCTACTGCATTGTATCTATTTCATTATGTATTCAAACTTCAAAAGTAAGATAAGTATCCCATAGTGGAGTAATTTGTTTGTGGTTTTAATCCATGCACATATCTTGAGCCAACAAATTTACGCTCAACAAAGCTGTTTTACTCTGCAAATCATGCCCAGACAATGGGCAAACATCTATGGTATTCATGCTTCATCAACTGAAAACAGTACAAATAGCATAGTCATTAATACAGTACTAGGACAAACAACCAACGTCTGCATCAATGGTGTGTTACTACTGCTTGAGTGGTCAATATTACATCATATTTAAACCATCTTAAGAGAAATAAAATCAAGAAAGTGACAATGTTTACACATAGAGGATACAGTGGTGTGCAAGGGGCACACAGTAATTATACACATATTTCCTTAAAGTTATTCAAGGCAGAAACATGCTTTGGAACTGCATCTAAAGAAAAATTGTTGCTAGTCTGTTTAATCATCAGTTAGCATTTGGGCTGGGACTTGCTATAGTAACCAGCTCGGGGGTGGGTGTAGATATTCCCAAAGAGGACCAAACTGTTAATACTACTATGACAGTGCCTGGCAAATGCATTCTTTCATATCCTTCCTCTCACACCTTCGCTTTTATCTTACCTTTCCCCTCTCATCCTTTCTCGCTCATGTTTCCTCTTGCTCATCATAAATGGCACCCTTTCACAATAGCTTCCTCCCTTTTTCTATTCCCCTTCTCATTCACAGCAGAATCCCTTCTCACATCCTCCCTTGAATCCTTGTCCTCTTGTCCTTGCACCCTGGTGCCTATAAAGGCAAAATGCAAAGAACAGCAGTAAACACCAACTCTATTGGCTTTGCCAAAGCTTGTTTTGTTATACAGTGGCTGACCAAAAGCCCCCTACGTATGGATCAGCAAAGAGAAAGATCACCAGAAACAAAATTGAGACTAAATGTATTTGTAATGCCTCTTCATTATAATGTTTGAAAGAACACGTGTGTTTTCTTATGAAGGGTAAATTAAGGGTAAATCATTTTGTTGTATTTGCTGTGTAATTTCCCAAATCAAAAAGCAAAGTTGATTATGTTGTCTTGGAGAACAACACAGCAAATAAAACAAAAGGCATTCTTTTAAGGTGGAGTTTAGAGGGAGCACTGAGCGTGAGTAATGATTCTGCATCCTGTTTCCCTCCACACTCCAGAAAACAACTTGCTTCTAATTTACATCAACACAGTAGTTTAATGTAGGCTTAAAATCAACAGATTCCTATGGCATTTGTGCGCATTTTGCATCAACAAAAGGTGGGAGGATTCTATAGGAATCAGTTGTAATATGCCATCTGCCCAGACCCGGCTTCAAAGCGATTATCATCCTAGGGGCTGCACTGCAAGAGGGCTGGCCAGGATTTGTTTCCTTGCCTTGGGCAATGTGTTGTGCCCCATGAAAAAAAAAATGTCCAGGCAGATGGAGGGCTGCCTAGAACTATCTAACAAGATCCTGTATTGCTTTTTTTAACTGGACTGTTCATCTTACTTACATTTCCAAACTTTCAGTAAAAATGTAGATATTTAGTTAAACCTATCAAGTTAATTACTGTAATTTAAAGTATGTTTATTTTGTTTGGGAATAAAACTGTTGTTCCCATCGTGCTTAATAAGATGATTGTTTCAAAGAATAAATGACAGGTGTAGATGCCTGATTATGGAGCAACTGCATAAACGGTTGAGCATCTGGACAAATCACATTTAAAGTATGTATTCTGCTCATTAACTACTTCTGTAAAAGTGGCAAAATAAGAGTGGTAGTAAGAAACATGTAAATCTGTAGGGGAGAGTGTAGTAAAATCGAAAAGGTATTTGATGCAATCCTTTGAGTTAAACATTACCTCTGTCATCTCTGTGCCATTACAGCGGAGGAAAAGTCATTAGTCTTTGCTCTGTCACCGAAAAGCACAATTGAGGGCCTGATTCACAGAAGCATTTTATGATGGTGCAATCCCATAGGAAAACGTTCTGTGAATCAGGCCCTTAATCTTGATTGCTAGGCCATGTCCCCTCTGCACTGGAACACAAGAAACCACATGCATTTATAGGCCTTGTGGTCTAACAGTTTGGGCAAGGCTTCTCATATTAGTGGTAGGGCCAAGCTTGATTTGCATACCATGGTCTGTAAGGCTGACCAAAGCAATGCCCATGGTTATGACTGATTCGAAGACTTACATCTTTCCGACTGCGGACCCTCACAAATTACATTCATTCAAAGTATATATTCTACAACATTAACTACTCGACTATAAGTGAAAAATAAGGTTTGTAGTAAGAAAAAATGCGTTTCTGGAGGGGAGAGTTTAGTAGAATCAGAATTGATTTGATGCAAGTCTTTGAATTAGGCTATTAGGTGTAAACAAGAACAATTGCATTGGAACACAGATAGGATGGAGTTGGGCCGGTGGGGGGACACACATCCTATGGGTTGTGAGTGGTCAGAAACGTGAGGCGGACATGCAGGTATAGTTTGTTCACAAGTTGTACACAATTGTGTGAGAACCTTGGCATAGAATAGCAGTGCCTGGCAAATGTCTAATACTTATACACACACACCAAGACTGTTGGCTTTGCCAGTGCTTGTTTTTGACAGGACACTGAAAGGCACACATAGTGCTTATAAATCGTGTGGCTGAATTCAGACTTGGTTAAGAAATGTTCATTACACCAGTACGTAGTGCACAGCTCCAATTAAGTAATTGGGCCTCATTCCGAGTACGGCGCTAACCAATGGCGCTATTAACGCCTTGGTTGACGCCGTACCCGGACCGGCAGCGCCTTGGTGGATGGCGGAATTACCGCCCCATTCCAAGGTTGGCGGGGCGGTAATTCCCCATTCACCAAGGCTCTTCCCCATTACCAAATGAGCCCCAATAGGGCTCAATGGGAATGGGGAAGATGCAAATAACGGTGACCGTTCATTACGGTCACCGTTATTGGCTTGGAGGCCCCTTTGCGCCCTCGACTTTAACACCTGCTCAAAGCAGGCGTTAAGGGCGAGGGCGCAAAGGGAACTCGGAGTATGGCGGTAAGGGATCACCGCCACCGGTCTCGTTACCGGTGGCCGCTATCCCTTACCGCCATACTCGGAATGAGGCCCATTGTCTCTCAGAAGAATGTTTTGAAAAACACTAGAAGGCACTTCGATCACAAAGTTTGATGTTAACGCTTGAAAATGGTAGCTGAAAGAGAACCCTGGAGAATTAATTTTGGGATGGGAGGGGCAGGAAATGGGTGGGAAAGGCCATAGGGATTAGCATGGCTGTGGACAGTCAATGGGTGGGTAAATAACCAGCAGTGCCTACAGGCTTTGTGTCCATCATATGTCATTTCTCCATAGCTGTACTGTAAATAGTTTCAGCTTGTCGGTAGCGCTTTAGTACCATCTACTAGCCAAAACGAACAAGGTGGAGCGGAGCGTGCTGATGGATTACAGCACTCTGTACCAGAGTCAGGCGTTGGTTGCCTTCCGTAAAGCCCTTAACACAAGGCTTTTCAGTTAAGTCCTTCATGCTCACACCATCATCATTTTGCCAAACCAAGAACTTATACTGTTTCTTCTCAACTTCATTTACAGTGGCTAGCAGCACCAGGTCCCCTGTAACCTTTTGTACATCGGTACGCTCCACTCTCATCATCTGCTTTTGTCTTGTTATTTTGGACATAGCAAAAACAAAGAGGTGATGGCTGGAAGGTTTAGAATTAATCTTAACCACTGGCAATGCTCTGGGCAACCCTCCAGACCACCGTTCTTCGCCTGCCAAGCCATTACAGAAAGGAAAGACCATATGCAAATCAGGCTTGGCCCCACCCCAAAAGGGGCAGTCCAGCCCAAACCGCTAGGCCACATCCCTTCTGCACGAGACCACAAGCATCCCCAAACATGTTTCGCCCTTGTTGGGGCTCATCAGTGAGGAGTAGCTTGGGTCTCTAGGCCCAGCAGGCACGGGACCCACGTCTGGGCATACCCGTCCCACTCGGGGTGACATAGCAAAAACAAAGAGGTGATGGCTGGAAGGTTTAGAATTAATCTTAACCACTGGCAATGCTCTGGGCAACCCTCCAGACCACCGTTCTTCGCCTGCCAAGCCATTGCAGAAGGGAAAGACCATATGCAAATCAGGCTTGGCCCCACCCCGAAAGGGGCAGTCCAGCCCGAACCGCTAGGCCACATCCCTTCTGCACGAGACCACAAGCATCCCCAAACATGTTACGCCCTTGTTGGGGCTCATCAGTGAGGAGTAGCTTGGGTCTCTAGGCCCAGCAGGCACGGGACCCACGTCTGGGCATACCCGTCCCACTCGGGGTGACATAGCAAAAACAAAGAGGTGATGGCTGGAAGGTTTAGAATTAATCTTAACCACTGGCAATGCTCTGGGCAACCCTCCAGACCACCGTTCTTCGCCTGCCAAGCCATTACAGAAGGGAAAGACTATATGCAAATCAGGCTTGGCCCCACCCCAAAAGGGGCAGTCCAGCCGAACCGCTAGGCCACATCCCTTCTGCACGAGACCACAAGCATCCCCAAACATGTTTCGCCCTTGTTGGGGCTCATCAGTGAGGAGTAGCTTGGGTCTCTAGGCCCAGCAGGCACGGGACCCACGTCTGGGCATACCCGTCCCACTCGGGGTGACATAGCAAAAACAAAGAGGTGATGGCTGGAAGGTTTAGAATTAATCTTAACCACTGGCAATGCCCTGGGCAACCCTCCAGACCACCGTTCTTCGCCTGCCAAGCCATTACAGAAGGGAAAGACCATATGCAAATCAGGCTTGGCCCCACCCCAAAAGGGGCAGTCCAGCCTGAACCGCTACGCCACATCCCTTCTGCACGAGACCACAAGCATCCCCAAACATGTTCCGCCCTTGTTGGGGCTCATCAGTGAGGAGCAGCTTGGGTCTCTAGGCCCAGCAGGCACGGGACCCACGTCTGGGCATACCCGTCCCACTCGGGGTGACATAGCAAAAACAAAGAGGTGATGGCTGGAAGGTTTAGAATTAATCTTAACCACTGGCAATGCTCTGGGCAACCCTCCAGACCACCGTTCTTCGCCTGCCAAGCCATTGCAGAAGGGAAAGACCATATGCAAATCAGGCTTGGCCCCACCCCAAAAGGGGCAGTCCAGCCCGAACCGCTAGGCCACATCCCTTCTGCACGAGACCACAAGCATCCCCAAACATGTTACGCCCTTGTTGGGGCTCATCAGTGAGGAGTAGCTTGGGTTTCTAGGCCCAGCAGGCACGGGACCCACGTCTGGGCATACCCGTCCCACTCGGGGTGACATAGCAAAAACAAAGAGGTGATGGCTGGAAGGTTTAGAATTAATCTTAACCACTGGCAATGCTCTGGGCAACCCTCCAGACCACCGTTCTTCGCCTGCCAAGCCATTACAGAAGGGAAAGACCATATGCAAATCAGGCTTGGCCCCACCCCAAAAGGGGCAGTCCAGCCCGAACCGCTAGGCCACATCCCTTCTGCACGAGACCACAAGCATCCCCAAACATGTTTCGCCCTTGTTGGGGCTCATCAGTGAGGAGTAGCTTGGGTCTCTAGGCCCAGCAGGCACGGGACCCACGTCTGGGCATACCCGTCCCACTCGGGGTGACATAGCAAAAACAAAGAGGTGATGGCTGGAAGGTTTAGAATTAATCTTAACCACTGGCAATGCCCTGGGCAACCCTCCAGACCACCGTTCTTCGCCTGCCAAGCCATTACAGAAGGGAAAGACCATATGCAAATCAGGCTTGGCCCCACCCCAAAAGGGGCAGTCCAGCCTGAACCGCTACGCCACATCCCTTCTGCACGAGACCACAAGCATCCCCAAACATGTTCCGCCCTTGTTGGGGCTCATCAGTGAGGAGCAGCTTGGGTCTCTAGGCCCAGCAGGCACGGGACCCACGTCTGGGCATACCCGTCCCACTCGGGGTGACATAGCAAAAACAAAGAGGTGATGGCTGGAAGGTTTAGAATTAATCTTAACCACTGGCAATGCTCTGGGCAACCCTCCAGACCACCGTTCTTCGCCTGCCAAGCCATTACAGAAGGGAAATACCATATGCAAATCAGGCTTGGCCCCACCCGAACCTCTAGGCCACATCCCTTCTGCACGAGACCACAAGCATCCCCAAACATGTTTCGCCCTTGTTGGGGCTCATCAGTGAGGAGCAGCTTGGGTCTCTAGGCCCAGCAGGCACGGGACCCACGTCTGGGCATACCCGTCCCACTCGGGGTGACATAGCAAAAACAAAGAGGTGATGGCTGGAAGGTTTAGAATTAATCTTAACCACTGGCAATGCTCTGGGCAACCCTCCAGGCCACCGTTCTTCGCCTGCCAAGCCATTACAGAAGGGAAAGATCATATGTAAATCAGGCTTGGCCCCACCCCAAAAGGGGCAGTCCAGCACGAACCGCTAGGCCACATCCCTTCTGCACGAGACCACAAGCATCCCCAAACATGTTCCGCCCTTGTTGGGGCTCATCAGTGAGGAGCAGCTTGGGTCTCTAGGCCCAGCAGGCACGGGACCCACGTCTGGGCATACCCGTCCCACTCGGGGTGACATAGCAAAAACAAAGAGGTGATGGCTGGAAGGTTTAGAATTATTCTTAACCACTGGCAATGCTCTGGGCAACCCTCCAGACCACCGTTCTTCGCCTGCCAAGCCATTACAGAAGGGAAATACCATATGCAAATCAGGCTTGGCCCCACCCGAACCGCTAGGCCACATCCCTTCTGCACGAGACCACAAGCATCCCCAAACATGTTTCGCCCTTGTTGGGGCTCATCAGTGAGGAGCAGCTTGGGTCTCTAGGCCCACCAGGCACGGGACCCACGTCTGGGCATACCCGTCCCACTCGGGGTGACATAGCAAAAACAAAGAGGTGATGGCTGGAAGGTTTAGAATTAATCTTAACCACTGGCAATGCTCTGGGCAACCCTCCAGGCCACCGTTCTTCGCCTGCCAAGCCATTACAGAAGGGAAAGACCATATGCAAATCAGGCTTGGCCCCACCCCAAAAGGGGCAGTCCAGCCCGAACCGCTAGGCCACATCCCTTCTGCACGAGACCACAAGCATCCCCAAACATGTTTCGCCCTTGTTGGGGCTCATCAGTGAGGAGTAGCTTGGGTGTCTAGGCCCAGCAGGCACGGGACCCACGTCTGGGCATACCCGTCCCACTCGGGGTGACATAGCAAAAACAAAGAGGTGATGGCTGGAAGGTTTAGAATTAATCTTAACCACTGGCAATGCTCTGGGCAACCCTCCAGACCACCGTTCTTCGCCTGCCAAGCCATTACAGAAGGGAAAGACCATATGCAAATCAGGCTTGGCCCCACCCCAAAAGGGGCAGTCCAGCCCGAACCGCTAGGCCACAACCCTTCTGCAAGAGACCACAAGCATCCCCAAACATGTTTCGCCCTTGTTGGGGCTCATCAGTGAGGAGCAGCTTGGGTCTCTAGGCCCAGCAGGCACGGGACCCACGTCTGGGCATACCCGTCCCACTCGGGGTGACATAGCAAAAACAAAGAGGTGATGGCTGGAAGGTTTAGAATTAATCTTAACCACTGGCAATGCTCTGGGCAACCCTCCAGACCACCGTTCTTCGCCTGCCAAGCCATTACAGAAGGGAAAGACCATATGCAAATCAGGCTTGGCCCCACCCCAAAAGGGGCAGTCCAGCCCGAACCGCTAGGCCACATCCCTTCTGCACGAGACCACAAGCATCCCCAAACATGTTTCGCCCTTGTTGGGGCTCATCAGTGAGGAGTAGCTTGGGTCTCTAGGCCCAGCAGGCACGGGACCCACGTCTGGGCATACCCGTCCCACTCGGGGTGACATAGCAAAAACAAAGAGGTGATGGCTGGAAGGTTTAGAATTAATCTTAACCACTGGCAATGCTCTGGGCAACCCTCCAGACCACCGTTCTTCGCCTGCCAAGCCATTACAGAAGGGAAAGACCATATGCAAATCAGGCTTGGCCCCACCCCAAAAGGGGCAGTCCAGCCCGAACCGCTAGGCCACATCCCTTCTGCACGAGACCACAAGCATCCCCAAACATGTTTCGCCCTTGTTGGGGCTCATCAGTGAGGAGTAGCTTGGGTCTCTAGGCCCAGCAGGCACGGGACCCACGTCTGGGCATACCCGTCCCACTCGGGGTGACATAGCAAAAACAAAGAGGTGATGGCTGGAAGGTTTAGAATTAATCTTAACCACTGGCAATGCTCTGGGCAACCCTCCAGACCACCGTTCTTCGCCTGCCAAGCCATTACAGAAGGGAAAGACCATATGCAAATCAGGCTTGGCCCCACCCCAAAAGGGGCAGTCCAGCCCGAACCGCTAGGCCACATCCCTTCTGCACGAGACCACAAGCATCCCCAAACATGTTTCGCCCTTGTTGGGGCTCATCAGTGAGGAGCAGCTTGGGTCTCTAGGCCCAGCAGGCACGGGAACCACGTCTGGGCATACCCGTCCCACTCGGGGTGACATAGCAAAAACAACGAGGTGATGGCTGGAAGGTTTAGAATTAATCTCAACCACTGGCAATGCTCTGGGCAACCCTCCAGACCACCGTTCTTCGCCTGCCAAGCCATTACAGAAGGGAAAGACCATATGCAAATCAGGCTTGGCCCCACCCCAAAAGGGGCAGTCCAGCCCGAACCGCTAGGCCACATCCCTTCTGCACGAGACCACAAGCATCCCCAAACATGTTTCGCCCTTGTTGGGGCTCATCAGTGAGGAGTAGCTTGGGTCTCTAGGCCCAGCAGGCACGGGACCCACGTCTGGGCATACCCGTCCCACTCGGGGTGACATAGCAAAAACAAAGAGGTGATGGCTGGAAGGTTTAGAATTAATCCACGGGCAAAGCTCTGGGCAACCCTCCAGACCATCGTTTTTCAGCCTGCCAAGCCATTACAGAAGGGGAAAATCCATATGCAAATCAGGCTTGGTCCTACCCCAAAAGGAGCAGTCCAGCCCGAACTGCTGTAATGGCTTGGCAGGCTGAAAAACGATGGTCTGGAGGGTTGCCCAGAGCTTTGCCCGTGGTTATGATTCATTCAAAACCTTCCAGCCATCACGTTTCTGTTTTGCTAAAGTCACCCCGAGTGGGACGGGTATGCCCAGACGTGGGTCCCGAGTCTGCCGGGCCTAGAGACCCAAGCTATTCCTCACTGATGATGCCCAACAAGGCTGAAACATGTCTGGGGATGCTTGTGGTCTCATGCAGAAGGGATGTGACCTAGCAGTTCGGGCTGGACTGCTCCTTTTGGGGTAGGACCAAGCCTGATTTGCATATGGATTTTCCCCTTCTGTAATGGCTTGGCAGGCTGAAAATCGATGGTCTGGAGGGTTGCCCAGAGCTTTGCCCGTGGTTATGATTCATTCAAAACCTTCCAGCCATCACGTTTCTGTTTTGCTAAAGTCACCCCGAGTGGGACGGGTATGCCCAGACGTGGGTCCCCAGTCTGCCGGGCCTAGAGACCCAAGCTACTCCTCACTGATGATGCCCAACAAGGCTGAAACATGTCTGGGGATGCTTGTGGTCTCATGCAGAAGGGATGTGACCTAGCAGTTCGGGCTGGACTGCTCCTTTTGGGGTAGGACCAAGCCTGATTTGCATATGGATTTTCCCCTTCTGTAATGGCTTGGCAGGCTGAAAAACGATGGTCTGGAGGGTTGCCCAGAGCTTTGCCCGTGGTTATGATTCATTCAAAACCTTCCAGCCATCACGTTTCTGTTTTGCTAAAGTCACCCCGAGTGGGACGGGTATGCCCAGACGTGGGTCCCGAGTCTGCCGGGCCTAGAGACCCAAGCTACTCCTCACTGATGATGCCCAACAAGGCTGAAACATGTCTGGGGATGCTTGTGGTCTCATGCAGAAGGGATGTGACCTAGCAGTTCGGGCTGGACTGCTCCTTTTGTGGTAGGACCAAGCCTGATTTGCATATGGATTTTCCCCTTCTGTAATGGCTTGGCAGGCTGAAAAACAATGGTCTGGAGGGTTGCCCAGAGCTTTGCCCGTGGTTATGATTCATTCAAAACCTTCCAGCCATCACGTTTCTGTTTTGCTAAAGTCACCCCGAGTGGGACGGGTATGCCCAGACGTGGGTCCCGAGTCTGCTGGGCCTAGAGACCCAAGCTACTCCTCACTGATGATGCCCAACAAGGCTGAAACATGTCTGGGGATGCTTGTGGTCTCATGCAGAAGGGATGTGACCTAGCAGTTCGGGCTGGACTGCTCCTTTTGGGGTAGGACCAAGCCTGATTTGCATATGGATTTTCCCCTTCTGTAATGGCTTGGCAGGCTGAAAAACGATGGTCTGGAGGGTTGCCCAGAGCTTGGCCCGTGGTTATGATTCATTCAAAACCTTCCAGCCATCACGTTTCTGTTTTGCTAAAGTCACCCCGAGTGGGACGGGTATGCCCAGACGTGGGTCCCGAGTCTGCCGGGCCTAGAGACCCAAGCTACTCCTCACTGATGATGCCCAACAAGGCTGAAACATGTCTGGGGATGCTTGTGGTCTCATGCAGAAGGGATGTGACCTAGCAGTTCGGGCTGGACTGCTCCTTTTGGGGTAGGACCAAGCCTGATTTGCATATGGATTTTCCCCTTCTGTAATGGCTTGGCAGGCTGAAAAACGATGGTCTGGAGGGTTGCCCAGAGCTTTGCCCGTGGTTATGATTCATTCAAAACCTTCCAGCCATCACGTTTCTGTTTTGCTAAAGTCACCCCGAGTAGGACGGGTATGCCCAGACGTGGGTCCCGAGTCTGCCGGGCCTAGAGACCCAAGCTACTCCTCACTGATGATGCCCAACAAGGCTGAAACATGTCTGGGGATGCTTGTGGTCTCATGCAGAAGGGATGTGACCTAGCAGTTCGGGCTGGACTGCTCCTTTTGGGGTAGGACCAAGCCTGATTTGCATATGGATTTTCCCCTTCTGTCATGGCTTGGCAGGCTGAAAAACGATGGTCTGGAGGGTTGCCCAGAGCTTTGCCCGTGGTTATGATTCATTCAAAACCTTCCAGCCATCACGTTTCTGTTTTGCTAAAGTCACCCCGAGTGGGACGGGTATGCCCAGACGTGGGTCCCGAGTCTGCCGGGCCTAGAGACCCAAGCTACTCCTCACTGATGATGCCCAACAAGGCTGAAACATGTCTGGGGATGCTTGTGGTCTCATGCAGAAGGGATGTGACCTAGCAGTTCGGGCTGGACTGCTCCTTTTGGGGTAGGACCAAGCCTGATTTGCATATGGATTTTCCCCTTCTGTAATGGCTTGGCAGGCTGAAAAACGATGGTCTGGAGGGTTGCCCAGAGCTTTGCCCGTGGTTATGATTCATTCAAAACCTTCCAGCCATCACGTTTCTGTTTTGCTAAAGTCACCCCGAGTGGGACGGGTATGCCCAGACGTGGGTCCCGAGTCTGCCGGGCCTAGAGACCCAAGCTACTCCTCACTGATGATGCCCAACAAGGCTGAAACATATCTGGGGATGCTTGTGGTCTCATGCAGAAGGGATGTGGCTAGCAGTTCGGGCTGGACTGCTCCTTTTGGGGTAGGACCAAGCCTGATTTGCATATGGATTTTCCCCTTCTGTAATGGCTTGGCAGGCTGAAAAACGATGGTCTGGAGGGTTGCCCAGAGCTTTGCCCGTGGTTATGATTCATTCAAAACCTTCCAGCCATCACGTTTCTGTTTTGCTATTGTTATTTTGGACATACTGCTGTTTTTTACTGTCATTTCTGTAAGTAAGCTCTACTGTAACAGTGCCACAATGGCCACGGGTTGCCTTGTGCGCTTTATAAATGTAAAAATTAAATAAAAATAAGGTAAGACTCTGAACCAGCATGTTACACACTTTTATCAGCCCTTGCATCACCTCTTTCTTGTCTCTATTGTCCCACTGGTCCTGCTATCTGTGGAGTGCTCACGGGTTGCACTGCACTGAAAAGGGAGGAAGGTACAGGTAAGCAGGATAGCTCAAAGGAAGAGTGCATACGAAAGGGTTCCAACTTTCCCTAAATGCAAACAAACGAGGTCACATCTACAGACGGTGACACAAACAAGACACTGACCACTTTTTATTTGTCGTACAGAGTTCTTTAGTTAGTTCTTTTCTTATCTGGTCTTCGGTTTTGCCCTATTTATAACTGGAAAAAGCCTTTGCAACATATCGTTAATGTATATAGGGAAGCAGGAATGAAGCACATGAGTCATTATGTAAACACATCAATAACCCTACATACCCATACATATAATACCACACTATCCCTATATCAGATGCAATTTAAAACCAGGATGGTGTGTTTGGCCCGGGAGGGGCAGTAAGTGGGTGTGAATGACCATAGGAATTAGCAGGGCCATGGGTAGCCAATGGATGAGCGAATTAGCAAACAACACCTACAAGTATCGTGCCACCTCTCCCTAGCTGTACTACAATTCATGAATTTCAGCTTATAGGTGGTGCTAAAACACCGCCTTATAGCTCAAACTATTTTCTGCCTTTTTTCTCTGATTCTTACAAAGATTTTCCTTTAAGGTTTGCGTTACATGTGTTGACAATACAGTAGTGGTTACTACTAGGGTAGTCACCAGATCTGATGAATGTCTTCTTCAGTTAGTTCAAAGCTTGAATTTCTGCTGACACCATTCACTGAGTACTATACTAAGAGTAAATATCATTTATATAATTTGGTTACACAAAATTCAAGTGGTGGGTGCTTGCACCCTAGAGATTGGACTAAAGCTAGCCTACTTTAAGGGTCCAATCCCTGCCCTTTAAATGAATCGACTTTGCCCTTCTGGTGTCAGACCAACAGTGCTTTGCTCCAGAGGAAATGGGGGAGGGACAGGAAGGAGAAAGAGAGGCAGAGATATTCAAGATGGCAGAACCCTCCCAGAACTGTACAGATTCCACTCTGGCTACCCTAGCCCGTCATCTTTCTTCTCAATAGGATCAGAGGCCTTTGGAAATGCACCCCCTTGGTGTGAGGTCTGGCTCTCTGTGAATGGGTGTGTCTCTTGGTTGCTGTTCCCAGGCCAGCGTCCTGTGGAGTAGATGTCCTGGGGGGAAGAGTGTTACCTGCCCTAACAAAGGAGCAAAGAGATGTAACCCCCCAAGGCTACAGTCCTGTCAGTGGACAGGTGTGGGCCTTGCCTGGGAGGAATACACTTAAGCCTTTGACAGCTAAACCAGTCTGACACATGTGCAGTATCAATTTCATGTGGCTGCAATGATCATAAGTAGGGCCATGCACCATGCCTTACCCCAGTCATAGCTTTATTCTTGCAGTTCAATTTGCACCATCATGGCTATTTATGGTAATTATAGTTTTGGTGAAAAAGCACATATCTTAAATGCAGCCCCCGTGCTGCAGAGACTTTGCTGTAACTGCAGCTGTCAAATAATAATAATAATAATAATAATAATAATAATAATAATAATAATAATAATAATGTTCATTGTGATTTAACTCAAAAGAGCTTTACACAAATGATGATGATCATAATCTGACATAGACATTACATGGCGACTTCATCATCATAACACCATCATTTAACCATATAAGAAAACAGCTTACTTAATATCAACCAATTTCATTATTTACATTCAACTTTAGGCTACAAACTGAAACTAAAAACAGACAACCAAAAAGCTAAAATCTCCAAATACTCAAAAGTTCATAGCAATAAAATGAGATATTCATTGTGACAGCAGTATCAGTGTAAGCAATAATAAATCAAGAGCGTACACACACCAGACAACCCAACCAAACATGCACACAAACATACTTCTACACATTATATAAGTGTTTTCCCATAAGGACCTACATTTCCCAAGGATAGGTAACCAAATGGCTGAATCCTCCCTGTTTGCGCTATTCTACTTCAGACAGAGAGAGAGACAGAGTGGCTTTAATCATGCCATTTTTGGAGATGAGGAGAATGTGTCTTACAGTTTGGCCTTAGGGTATAAACATTCTTTTACATGTTTCCAAACACGATACAGTGGCAGTTGGGTAGGCGTAGATTGTACATTTAAACAATACGACCAAAAGGTTTCAGTTTTCATTGTGTCATACAGATAGACAAATTTGCCCAGGTTACACATGTACTCTGGGCCATGTTTCACACACTCAGTAAAAACGTGTTTGGCTGATCCTGGCATATGTTGTAGCCTACAAATCTGACAAAATCGTCTCCTGGAATTTAAACAAAACTGTGCGCCACGAAAACATAACATTGGCAGTTTGTTTATTCTTATGAGCAGCAGGGGCAGGGCACAACAAACAGAAACCCAAGGTTGTTTGAACAAAGAAAATAAAAGAGCAAAGAGAGTTGATCGAACGGACAGAAAGACTAAAATGGATAGTGTAACTAAAAACAGATAGACTGAGTGAAATGGATAGAGTAAGTGAAATGAATAGAATAAATGGAACAGACAGAGTAGATGGAACAGATGGAGTAGATGAAACGGATAGTGTAGATAGGAAAGATAGAATAGATGGATAGGATAGAGTAAATGGAACAGATAGAGTAGATGGAACGGATAGAGCGGATGGAACGGATGGAGGGGATGGAATGGATAGAGTGGATAGAGTGGATAGGAGTTATTAGAATGGATGGAAAGGATAGAGTGTAGGAAACGGATGGAGTGGACGAAAAGAATGGAGTGGACGAAACAAATGGAGTGGATGGAATGGATGGAGAGGATGAAACGGATGGAGAGGATGAAACGGATGAAGGATGAAACAGATGGAATGGATGAAACGGATGGAGTGGATGAAGCGGATGGAGTGGATGGAACGGAGGAAGAATGGAACGGATAAGCGATAGAACCGATGAAGTGAATGGAACGGATGGAGTAGATGGAATAGATGAAGAGAATGGAACAAATGAAGTAGGATGATCCAGACGAAGTGGATGGAAAGCATAGAGTAGATGGAATGGATAGAACAGACGGAATGGATGAAGTGAATTGAACAAATGGAGTGGTTGGAATAGATGAAGTGGATGGAGGGGATGAAGCAGATGGAGCGGACTAAATGGATGGAACGGATGAAGTGGGTGGAATGGATGAAATAGATGGAACGGACAAAGTAGATGGAACGGACAAAGTGGATGGAACAGATCGAGTAGATGAAACGGATAGAGTAAGTGAAATGGATAGAATAAATGGAACAGACAGAGTAGATGGAACAGATCGAGTAGATGAAACGGACAGAGTAGATGGAACGGATAAAGTAGATGGAACCGATAGAGCGGATGGAACGGATGGATTGGATGGAATGGATAGAGCGGATTGAGTGGATAGCAGTGGTTAGAGTGGATGGAAAGGATTGAGTGGAGGAAACAGATGGAGTGGACGAAACAAATGGAGTGGACGAAACAAATGGAGTGGATGGAACGGATGGCGAGGATGAAACAGACAGGGAGGAGGAAACGGATGGAATGGCTGAAATGGATGGAGTGGATTGAACCGATGAAGGATGAAACGGATGGAATGGATGAAACGGATGGAGTGGATGAAGCGGATGGAGTGGATGGAACGGATGAAGGATGGAACGGATGAGGCGATAGTACCGATGAAGTTAATGGAACGGATGGAGTAGATGGAATAGATGAAGAGAATGGAACAGATGAAGTAGGATGAACCAGACGAAGTGGATGGAAAGGATAGAGTAGATGGAAAGGATAGAATGGACGGAACAGATGAAGTGAATTGAACGAATGGAGTGGTTGGAATAGATAAAGTGGATGCAGCGGATGAAGCAGATGGAGCGGACAAAATGGATGGAACTGATGAAGTGGATTTAACGGATGAAATGGATGAAACGGACAAAAGGGATGGAATGGACGAAGTAGATGGAACGGACAAAGTGGATGGAATGGACAAAGTGGACGGAACGGATGAAGTGGACAGAACGGATGGACTGGACAGAATGGATGGAAAGGACGGACCGGATGGAACGGATGAAGTGGATGGAAAGGATGGAGTGGATAAAACAGATGAAGTGGATAAAATGGATGAAGTGGATGGAAAGGATGAAGTGGATGGAACAGATGAAGGATAGTGTGGATGGTGTGGATGGAGTGGATGAAGTGGAAGGAAAAGATGGAAAAGGAAGGGAAAGGATGCAAAGGATGGAAAGGAAGGGAAAGGATGGAAAGGATGGAGCGGATGGAACGGATGGAACGGATGAAGTGGACGGAATGGATGAAGAAGAAGGAACGGATGAAGTGGACGGAACGGATGAAGTTGGTGGAACGGATGAAGTGGATGGAACAGATGAAGTGGATGGAACGGATGGAGTGGATGGAGTGGGTAGAGTGGATGGAAAAGATGGAAAAGATGGAAAAGATGAAAAAGGATGGAAAGGTTCAAAAGGATGAGGCGGATGAAAATGATGGAGCGGATGGAACGGATGGAGCGGATGGATCAGATGGAGCGGATGGAACAGATGGAGTGGATGGAACGGATGAAATGGATAGAGTGGATATATCCCTGTATATTGCTGTATCTCCTATTTTATGCTATGCATATGCTATGTACCTGTATCCCCATGTTATCTGTATCACATGTTTACCCTATCCATCCTGTCGCTTTATATACATATGCCGCTATGTATGGCCCCTGTCCTGCTCTCGTGCTTGGTCGCAGTCGCTTCACTGATAACCACCATATCACACTACTATGCTTACTCTCTCCTATACACCATCATTCAACTAGAACACAGCTATGCTATGACACATTCGGCCTAGCTGTTCTCATACTAACATGACCTCACAAACACCTCATCTTCCTAATTAAAACACAGCTAGCTGAGCACATTCTGGCTAGCTTAGGCATCTCCTTAGGCCTAACGCAGCCAAACTCAGTCTGGGTGTCCACCCTCCAGAATGCACACATCCAACTGATTTCCTCAACACCACACCTACCGCTAAGAAGCAGCTATCATGCAACAACCACACCAGCTGCACACATATCCGTTGCACCCACGCACCATACGGCACTCTCTCTCTCTACTGACTTGAACTGAGGTTCCGGAGGGCAATCAACCAAAGAGCGCTTTGAGGTCATACCAATGATACATGGAGTGCTATATAAATGCCAATTAACATAACATAACTAACATATCATAACATAACATTTTAATAGATACAGTTGTTTTTTCAAATATGTATGAGATATCTTGCCTAGGACCTCCCAACTTTTCAATTTCTCTAGGTGGGAATAATTCTTTAACCAATCCCATCTATTTAACTTCCTTTCGAAAAGTCCTTACTATCTCCCTCTGACTCCTTTTGCACTCAACGTCCGGCCACCACTCAAGCTTTTCAAAAAGCTGCTTTATCAGCAGATCATAGGCCTTTTTTTCCCACACTGTGCTTTCGCACTTGAGTGTAACCCAAGCATCTCAATAGCCCAAATTTCAGGTTCATTTTAGATTTTATGTATAATAGACCTCTTCCCCTGTGGACCAGGGCCTGCAGTGATATAAGATCCAGTTCCAACCGGACCATTTGGACTGGACACGAGGGCCGAAGGCCTAGTATCGTTCACCAAAAGGCACCTTCAACCCTGTCCAAACATGTTAGGTCCTGTAATGTCAAGGCCTCAAGACCATATAGTATAGTCTGACAGAAATATTGTTTATAGAGGAGAATGGCCCCAGCAAGTGAGAAGCCCGCCTTGGCTTTAGCCACCTTTGATATTTGGGCTGTGAGTTATTTATCTCTGCATACTTTATTCACTACCATTTTACCATAACCTGAGAATTCAACCTCAATTCCCAGACATTTATAGGTCGGTGTGTAATTTATTATGCCTAAGGTGGTCTGGAGTCTTACCTCATTTACCTTGTTCCTTGTGATTAGCAATATCTGGGATTTTTCCAGGTTTATGACCAGATCCTGTTTGTTTGAGAACTGCACCAACTCATTGCACAGTATTTTCATGTCGGATGTCGTTCTCATGAACATAATTAAATCATCTGCATATAGCATTGCAACTATGGGGATAGTGCCAGTTTTCGGTGGGCATGAGGATTTAGCCTCCAGTATACTTGGCATATCAGATATAAATACATTGAATAAGAAAGGAGCTAAAGTGCATCCTTGTTTAACTCCTCTAGAAATAAATGCCTCTGCTGTTGTAGTCCCAGAGTTATCTAGGCGCACTTGTGCCCGGTTCTTAGTATGCAATTCAATAACCATCTGGAGCAATCCTGCAGGGCTGCCCATCTTCTGCATTTTAGCCCATAAAGTAGCCCTGTTTACCTGGTCGAAGGCTAATTTGAAATAAACATAAACAATGTATAAGGCTGGGGCATCCTTGCTGCATGCTTCTTGTATAAGATGGTCTAGTGCTCTGATATTATATGCAATGCCAGAACCAACCTGAAAGCCTGCCTGGAAGGGGTGGAGAATGAAGTTCTTTTCGGCCCATTTGGTCAATTCCTACAGTACCAATGAGAGAAATAGCTTCCCGGTGACGTCCAACATGGATAGCAGTTTGTAGTTGTTCACCTCCAAACCATCACCTGTCTTATGCACCGGTACAAACACAGACTGCCGCCATGAGGACGGCACCGAGCGCTCTCTGCATACTCAGGCAAACTGTGTTAACAGAACCTGCGCCCAGTTTTCTGCATCAGCCTTTAAGATTTCATTTGTGAGGCCTTTCGGACCATGGGATATCAAGACCTTAAGTGTAGCAACTGCCTCTTGGATCCTCGTCTGACTCAACGGTAAGACCCTAGGTTCATTTGGGTCTCTATTCCCAACAGTAGGAGTATGGGCTAGAAATGTCTTATATACATAAGCATGACAGGGCTACTCTGGGATGGGATTTATTAATTTTTTATCTGTAACATCCTTGGACGGCGTCAGCATATTCCATATCTTGTGATGGTCCCTTTTTTAGGTAAATTCGCACTCATTTTTCCCAGGAGTTTCTAGTTGTGTTAGTTGTATGCATTTTTAGCCAAGGTCTATAGTTTTCTGATGGTTGCTATTTCAATAGCAGCTATTTTAAACTGCTTACTACCTTTAGACTTGGATTAATCTTTCTAATAGCTTTCCTCTCGCAGTGTTTAGCATTCTGTATATCAATATTAAAATTCTGTTGCTTTCTCACCCCACTGTTTACACAGGTACAAAATCACTCCTACCCACTGTATGTGCAATATCGCTCAGCCAAATTTCAATCTCATATGCTTTCTTGCCCTTTATCATTCACCAGTCTAAACTTCCAGAGGGGAAGATTGAAGTACACAGTTTGGCAATTTTGGTGCGTGACTATGTAAGGTGGTTTTCCGCTGTGTTTACATTTAGTCCTCCACACATTTGTGTGCTGATTGGCTGGGGAAACATTGATAGTTTGTACCATTTCAAGCAGGGGATTGGTACCACTAAAATAGGCCAATGTAGAGTGCCCCAAGGGTCTTCCGTTTAGTAGTGTCAATTCCAATTTGGTGAAATATCGTAACCATTCGGCACCACGATCATTGGGTTTTGGTAGTTGCATGGTACTTTTCGCGATGACTTTTTTATATTTTGGTCCACTTTTCTTGTCCACACATCTGGCGTTCTAGTCCCCATAAATCAGCACTGCATTATCAACAATCAATTCCCCCCATTGTATTAGAACAGTATCTAGATAGTCAGCTACTGATTGAGAGACCTGATCACCTGGGGGTAGTATATATTGGTAATCAGCAGGCATGTGGACACCCCATCCTTATCAAGTTTAACTTCAACTCCCAGTACGTTTCCCCCCGGACCACAAGGTAAGATGAATGTGGAGTTAATATTGTTTTTGATATAAGTCAGTAGAACCCCTTTAGATCTTCTTCAAACGCCCTTGATGCCAATGACTGGTAAATTGTGTAGCCATCGACCTTGATATGGAATAAGGCAAGGGTCTCTTGAGGATGAAGATGTCATAGGCAATTATGTTGGTCAAGGAACCTGATGTTTGAAGTAAATAGGAGAAGCCCCTTGAGTTTCAGCTTAGGATGGATAGACTTCAATTTGTAAGACCAGTTGTGGGTAGGAAGCGCTGAAGCCATTTCCATCCTTGGTCATCCTCGTAGGTTCCAAGGGGCTTGACTGGGTTCTTTGGCCCTTTGTTTTTAGAGATAGGAGAAGACTGGGTGAGTTTGTTTACAGGTGCATAGGGTGAAATAGTTTGGTTCTTTCCTATTTTTTGGTTTAGTGTCTAGTATAAACCCCAGGTATTTTAGAGAAATCAAGGCGCGACAAGGCAAGGGAGGGCAAACAGAGGGGAAACAGAGGGAGGACAAAAAACAACAATCTTACTAGGCCTAGTGACATTCAGAATGCGCAAGTGCAGGGGAGCAGGGGAGGAGTGAAGTGCCGGGGGGGGATGGACAAGTGCAGCTCAAGGAGAGCAGGAACACAACAAGTAGTGCAGCCAACCGGTGGCAAGTGCAAGTGTTAGGAGTGCAGACAACAAGTGTCTGATAAGGGCAGGAGAGGGGACTTTAGGGTCACAGGTACAGACCACAAGTGCAGGGGGTGCCAAGAGGCAGTGCGGGTATGCAGCAGGGCAGGCAGGGACCTGGGCCCAAGTACAGAGGGTTGCCAGGTGACCAGTACTTGTAATGGGCAGGAGAATCAGCAGGGGAGAGGAAGAGAGAAGGCAGAAGCAAAGAGGAAAGTCTTGAGGTGCTTCCGGAACTAGAGATGTTTCTGCTCAAGTTTCGGAGAGGAAGGAAGGCTGTTCCACAGGGGAGTTGGAGGTGGAGGAGAAAAGAGCATGAGTAGGAAGATATTTCGATAGAGGCAGTTGGAGGTATTGCGGTTCCAGGCCCCAGAAAGCCTTGTGGACAATGCAGAGGGTTTTGAACTTGATCCTTGCCCCACCACAAGGAGCCAATGAAGAGATTGCAGTGCTGGATAGATACGATCCATGGGCTTGAGGCCAAGTACAAGTCTTGCAGTCCTGTTCTGGATGAGTTGTAGAGGATGGAGAGTAGAGGCAGGTAAATTTAGAAAGAGGCTGTTGCAGTAGTCCAGCCTAGAGAGAACCAGAGCTCTGGGGACAGTGAGCTTCTGGGAGAAAGTGAGGAAGGGAAGAATACCTCTGAGGAGGTGCATCTGGTAGTTTGACTTCTTAGAGACATCAGAGATGGGAGAAGAGAAAGAGAGTGATGACACAGAGATTCTTAACTCACAGGTAGGAGCAGGAAGAGGGACCAGAGTGGGCGGCCAGAGAGTGAGAGGAAAGGAAGGTGCTGGTGAGCCGATGAGGAATATCTCTGTCTTACTGGCATTAAGGCAGAGATGACTGGCGGCACACCATTCCTGGATTGCGGACAGACAATCCGGGATGAGAGAGGGAGAAGAGGCGGCTAAGGGGAGCCTGACAGCGAGCCGAGTGTCATCCACATAGCACTGAAAGTTGGAGCAGAGAGCAGCTGTGCGGTGGGCGAGTGGTGCCAGGTATTGGTTGAACAGCCAAAGAGAAAGATTAGACCCCTGGGGAACACCAGAGGTAGAGAGAGAGACAGAGGAGAAGACGGACGCAAGCAGATCCTGTGAGGGTCGGTCAGAGAGAAAGGAGGTCTGCCAAGCCAGGGCCTGATCAGTAATACCAAGGTTATCATGAATCTGGGTGAGCAGGATGGCATGGTTGACAGTATCAAAAGCAGAAGCGAGATTGAGGAGAATGAGGAAAGAAGGATGGTTAGTGTCACGGTTTGAGAGTAGGTCTTCACAGATGTTCAGAAGAGCAGTTTCCCTACTTTCGGCCGCTCTTAAGCCAGACTGATGGTCATGGAGACAACCAACAGATTCAGTGTGAAGGTTGAGCTAGGAGATGGCCAGCTTTTCCAAGCGTTTTCCCAGAAAAGGAGTAATGGAGATTGGACAATAGTTTGCCAGAGTGGAGGAGTCAGCTGGGGGTTTCTTAAGAAGAGGGTGCACAAGGGAGTGCTTCAGAGGTGAATGGACAGTTCCAGTGGCGAAAAAGTGGTTGCAGAAGTTGGCCAAGGCTGTAGCAAGGGTGTCAAAATGGCCCTTGATGGTTTTGAATGAACAGGGAAGAAGCCTATTTTGACGAGACTTTCATAGATCAGACTTGTCTAGAAACCTTGCCAGGGGTGAACAAAGGAAAGGAAGAGAAGGGAGGTGGAGAGGTGGCCACAGGAAGACCAGCAGCAGACGAAAGAGTAGAGGAAGAAGGAGGAGAGGAAGAGAGGGAGGACAGGATGTCCTGGGTTTTAGAGATGAAATGTGAAGCCAAGGCAGCGCAGAGGACCTGGGAGGGAACAGGAGAGGTAGAGACTGCAGCAGGATTGGCTTGCTCCTTGCAGATTCTAAAGAGATTGGCCAAGTTGTTAGATGCCGCAGAGTCACTGGCTTGAATGTGAGCTCTCTTCTTGATGTGGACAGAGAGTGGGTACTGCCTTTGGGGCAGGCGGGAGGCCAGTTTGTCAGAGGATGCACAAGATGCCTGCTATTTCCTCTCAGCCACCCTACACTTGCGTTAAAGGGGAACAAGGTCTAAATCGTCGTACAAAGATTTGCACTTGACTTTAGGCTTCAAGTGGATCCTCATGACAGGGGCAAGCGCATCAAGAGTGTCAGAGATAGAAGAATGGACGTTGGAAAGGGATGTGTCAGGACATGAGTAAGCCAGGGGTGCAGGAGGGGGAGAGAAAGTGTCAGCAAAAGCCTGAACTGACACACGCTTAATGGATCGGATGACCAAGAAGGTGGGTGGCAGTGCTGGATTTGGCTCGGGTCCGGGTCCGTGGTGTCAGAATGGGGACTTACTGGAACATTCCGACCTATGCGGACCCGGTAAGTCCCCATTTTGAAAACCATTCACCATTCCCATTTGAGCCCCCATATGGCTCAATGGGAATGGGGAAAGAGCTAATAACGGGCCTGCAAATTGCTGGCACGTTATTAGCTCCATTGTCCCTTAAAGGGTCCCGCTAAGACAGGCTGGTAAAACCAACCAGTCCTGGTGGGACCCGCAAAGGGACCTCATAATAGGGCAGTAGGGGGTTAACGGCACCAGCATCCTTACCAGTACCGTTCACCCCTACCACCAGGGTCAGAATGACCCCAAAATCTCTGAGGAGAAGGAGTTGAGTGGTACAGGCAAGGAGGGAGGAGGAGAGGTCCTCCCAATCAAAGAGGAAGGAGGTAACTTGGCCAGGCGGCTGGTAAATCTTAACCCAAAGTAAGGGAGCGGCCAAGAGAGAGAGAGAGCCTGCTGCCCAGTCATTCAAAGGAGGAGCAGACCTGCATAGGAATGATAGAGGCAGGGATCCACCCCGGGAAGATCAAGGCTACACCCCCACCGGTATGGTTGGATCTGGGCGCAGAGAGGATCTTATAGCCATCAGGGAGGAGAGTGTTAAAGCAAATGACAGATCTGGCCGTGAACCATGTCGGTCAGACCGAGAACATCAAGGTCCAGTTCTTCCAGGAGACGGCAGATGTCGGAGGAGTGTTTGACAGCTGAGCGAGAGTTGAGGGTGGCAATGTGGAGAAGCGTGTTGTTTCCGAATCATAGCTGCCATTTCAAGAAGACAGCAGTGAATCTGAGAAAGTTTCTCTGTGGAGGACGTAAGGGGTTCTACAAATTCAAAGTCGCATGAAGATAGCAGCCTAAGTGATGGCATCTTGTACAGAAGTTCCAGTAGGCGCAATCTGTTTAAATGGCGGGCTTCATTAGTTACACTCACAGGACCAATGGTAAAGATCTTTGGGTCCACGTCCTTTGCGACAGCTAGTTTGTTTTTGAGACTTGCTTTGGGCTTGACAGCAAGTCTTCCACCATCTTGGGAGCTGCTGTCGTACATGTTGTATTAATTTGGTTTAGCAGTAGATCTATTTCTTCAAAGTCGCTGTCGGCTGTAGACATTATGGAGGTATGTTGCACTGTTTCAACCTCTTTGACCACCCAACTTGTGAGGGTGCCTGCCTGTAGGTTAGATCTCCTTTTCCTTTTCTCCATTTTCTTCCTCTGTTTCTTGTTTTTTGGCACATTTGTCGGATCCAAGGTGGAGTTTAAAGGATGCAACGCACGATCGGCACCCCCACCCCAGTTCTGGTATTGTTTTTTTTTCCCTTTTGTCGCCCTCTCATTCAGGCGTTTTGCCATGCACCACTACTTGCGCATTGGATAGGTACATGGATAGGTACATGGTGAGAGGGTTTCTTAACCCATCTGAGTACCATTTTCTTCAATCTCCACACAGGTTGTTTCCAGCAGTTGTGGTGAAGGGGTTGAGTCTACTTCGATATGTGCGTCAGGCATCAGTTCCATATCCGACGTGATCATTGATTGTAATTTTACAATTGCTTCATTTTGCCACTTTACGTCCTTGTGGATTGCTCCACAGAGCTTAAGTAAAATGTTTACAGCAAAGTTCAGAACAACACAATATGAGATAACAGAGGAATGTTCCCATGTCGAGTTGTTGTGGGCATTTTCTGGCTGCCTGGTCCCCATCTGGGAAGGCATAGGTTCTTCCGGTAATTCATAGTGCAAATTAGGACTTGCCGAAAGTCTTTGTGTGTTACACAGTGGCAGCTGTACCTCTTCTGGCCTGTTCCTGCTCGCAACCTCCTGATGATCATTTGTATTAGCGTTTATCAGCCTTAGCAGCAACCTCATTTGGAGGGCATAGCAAAGGTTTAACTGTGAATTATTGTCGATCACTTGAGGAAGATATGCTAGTCTCACTTGAGGTGGGGAAACTGTCACATATAGGTCTTGAGCTGTAGCACGTTTACTTGCCTTAGGCTAAAAGGTCATGATCAGGCCTTGGGTGTTTGTACTGCTGTCAATAACTTCAATAGATTGATCTTGAGGTGCAATTTTACTTGTTGACGGTTGTTTGCCAGGTCTTAAATAACAGGGTTTGATTTTACATGTATTGCAGTTTTTTTTTTTCGTGCAACTACTTTACCCAGCATTGCGGTAAATTGTAAACACTAAGGCACCTGCATTAACTTCCTGACAAAACCAAAGAGGCTAGAGGTAAGGAGGGAGGGGAGAGAGGGACAAAGGGGGCGAAGGGGAGGACTGGTTGCCCAATCAGTTATGAAAGTATCAGAGTACAGCAATAGTTCAGCTTAGTCTCTTACCAGAGCGTGATAGAATGAGGCAAGGTGGTGGTCCTCTGCAACTTACTACCCTGCATGGTCGAGGAAGCAGTCAGGTGGCTGATCAGGAGTCCAGTGGCCCAAACTCCCAAACACCAAAACACACTGCGCACCACGCGCTAACCGCATGTTTTGCAGTTCTTGAGTCCTCCTCCTGGCAAAGGAAAGAGCAAAAAGACTTTGTTCGGAAAGGTGTTAAACAGCCCAAGAGCGTGTCCTCCAAACACCAAGACAGCCAAAACACACTGGACACACCCCGTGCTCCGCGTGTGTTGCAGCTCTTGAGTCCTCCGCCTGACAAAGGAAAGACTTTGCTTGGAATGGAATTTCAGCAGCCCAGCAGTGTTTCCTCCAAACGCTGACACAGCCAAAACACACTGAGCACACCATCATATGGGAAGCTGTGACCTCTGAACCTACTCTGCACCACTGGTAGAGCAGGCACTGCAAATCTGGATACTGATGCGGCAGGTCACGGATAACACTGTGCTTTTGGAATGGAGCCTTTAAAAGGGGAATTTGAACAGCAGATTGCCCTTTCAAAGACACAATTACCTCCATCATTGTATTATTTAATAAACATAAAAAAACAGGCCGTTCACACCCTTGCTAGATGGCAATTCCTCACATGCCCCTCCCCTCCCACCCAAAATGTTTGAGACTCACCCTTCTAAGGGTCTGACTCATCCTCACAGCGAGAAAATAACTGAATGCCAACTGGACTAACATGTTGAGGTCTAGGTCACGCTGCTTGTCCATTTTAATTCTCCGGAGAGAGATGTCCCAATTCCCAAACTCTGACCTATTCTTAACTATGGTCAAGTTTCTCTCTAATCCCATCAACTGTGAAGACAGGTAATGGGTTGATCAGTGACATCTATGCTCAGCTGCATTGAGGCCACTCCATTTCCAGTTTTACAGGTGCCTGTCTGGCTTTTAGCTCCCGTCCCTTGGTCTGGGAGATCTAGTACTGGGGCTCAGCTTAAGCCAGCTTTCCAATGCTGGAAAGTGGTTTGGCAGTCAGAGGCATGCTGAGGCTTCTGTGGTGTCTGCACTGCCACAGAGATAACATGGGGTCCCCTGTCAGTTCTGCCATCTTGGGGGGGATCCCACATGAGAGAAGTTACTTTTCCTCTCATACGACCACCCAACCACAGGTAGTCGATTTAAAGGTGCCTGGTCCTGTCCTGCCTGTACCTTTGCAGGACTGGACTGAGGGCACAATGTCCATCTCTGATCCACACAGGGATAACAGAAATGATTTGACAAGCTGTCAGATGTCGCAGTTAAATCTAAGTGGACAGCAGGTTTGTCATGAACCAAGTACGGTAGGAAACATGTGGGGACTGGGAGAAATACAAACTCCTGGATGTGCGGTGCCCCAGAATTATTGAGATCCTTGTATGTGAGCTGGTCAGAGCGCGCACCTCGCACTGCTTCCTGGATTTGGAATAGACCAGGACCCTCACTTTACACCTGTTCCCCTTTTAGGAGTGGTTCAGGATCCCGACCCTGTACCTGATTCTCTGTCTGCCTCCTCAGACTTTCTAGGATGGGACTGATTTCTTGTAACCCACAAGTGACAGCCTGACCTGTTGCTCCAGCTGAAGACAACTCATGCAGCTCTGGCAGGCCCTTCAGGTCTGTAAAATCCCTGTCCACCACCTCAGGTATCTCCTATATTCCCATAGGCATCCCTGAGATAACTGAATCCTGTGCTAACTCCACAGTCATTTAAGTGGCCACTGAGTCCTCTCTTGCAAGAGCAGGCGCCTCAGGGGACTTCATGCCTATTCTGGGAGCTACCGGTGAGACCTTTCTCTTGCACTCTCCAGCTGAGAAAACTTCCTATTTTTGGAATAGGCCAGGGCACTCGCTCAGCATTTGTTCCCTTGGTTGGAGTGGTTCAGTATCTTCGTCCTGTATGTGCTCCGTTGTCTGGCTCAACACACCGGTTAGAGTGGACAGCCTTGCTGGTCCAGGCAATAGTCACCCTTACCTGGGTCTGCAGGTGAGGATAACTCTCTTAGTTCTGGAATGCCCTTCAGGTCTGAACCTTCCCTATCCGCCATCACAGGTATCATTTCTATGACAGTAGTCAACCCTGAGATCACTGAACCCAGTGCTAACACAATAGTCACATCAGTAGCCAATGAACCCTCTCTTGCAAGAGTAGGCCCCTCAAAGGACTTCAGGCTTCGACAGGAAGCTACCGGGGACACTGGTCTCTTGCCCTCTCTGCTTGAAAAATCCCCAAGTGCTTCCTCCTGTGTTTCTCCCAGAGCTTCCGATCCAGTAAGTGCCATGACTCTCTCTGGGACAGGGAGGCTATTACCCAACAGACACTCTATTGGAATGTAGTTTTTGGCTGCAAAATGTTGCAGGGAGGTTTCACTCCTCCAACTAAGCTCTGCTGTTTCCATGGGAGAGTACATCAGACTATCAAATCCTCATACGTGCACGTTTAGTCTTTTGGAGTACTGTCCTGCCTTCACCAGTCACCTGACAGCTGTGACACAAGCAGCAGTGCCACTCACGCTGGAAGACTTTTCCCCATTTCTGGAGACACAGTCCAGAAATATCTGAGTCTTGCCAGGACCAAAGACCCCATCAAAGGATGCAGTACCATTCCCACCCAGAGTGAGGGAACTTTCAGCCACTCCCTGGCAGTGGAACTTCATCTGTTAAAATGCCCATACTGCTGATGGGCTCCTCCTCAAGGGTACCAACAGTTACAAAAACCTGCTTGGATTCTTCTTTGCAGGGAGGTTCTCCCTTCCTGTGTGGCAAATCTCTACACTGGAAACAACCCCTGGTTGTGGAGGGTGTAGGCGCCTCAGTGCTAGAGGTGCCCACACTCTGCTTTCGAGTTGGAGTTGACCTGGCACGGGTCTGAGATTTCCCTTTGTATTTGTGGGGTCATTTATTGGATAGAGGGTCAGAACCTCTGTCCTTTCCGTCCTTGTATTTATCATAATGTGTTGCCTCTGATTTGGGTGCATACAGCTTACCTTTTTGTGGTGATCTTGAGTATTCACCTACCTGCAGACTTTCCAGGCTTCACAGGCTTGTTGCCACTCATGTCCCCTAAATGCTTTTGTAGCTCCATCTCACACTTTTCAAGGGTATTCGCACATGCGTCTGAGTTGTGTGAATTCTGTTATCTGTGGCCCATCCGCACTGTGATGTGTAAACGCCTGAAAAGGTTCACTCCCCACCTGAGATGGTTGGACTATGTCCTTGGGGATGTTGCACCGAGGCTGAACTTGAAAAATTGCTATTTATTGACAGGCACTACTCTTCATATTATGCACATTTAAAGCTGGGCCATAACTACAGCTGAAGCATGTTCCAAAGATATACATTAAAAGGTGCTCGATACATGTTTTTTTGATCAGTCTGCAGACTTTGGGAAATCCTTCGGATGAGCACCAGACTAAAAGAATTTTGAGGCCATATTGCCCCCGGATGAATACCTGCCATAAACAGTAGTTTCATCTCCTGCTGGAACCTAAACCAAAGGACCCAACTAGCCTAATAAGAGGAGGATTGGATATCTAAATGAGCTGAACAACTGCAGTCCTCATAGAATATAAGGCAATGGGCACAACACTATATAGGGTGATCAGGAATAGTAGACGTATATACATTCACAGATCTGTAAGAAAAGGCCCAAGCCAAGTATCCCCCCAAAGAATTGCATCCTGTACAACAGAGCAGTAAAGGGTTACAATGTCCTTGATACGTACCAGTCTACTTAGCCTTTCTTGGCAGCAGAAGCGTACACTTTTGTGCTAACTGTGGTTCATTATTCACACAGGAAACCTTCAGCTACACCCGAAGTACCATGAGTGGATCCTGCAGCCCCAATATTTGGTTAAGCCCTGAGAAGTGAAGGGCTGTGGACTGTCTGCTGTTTGGCTGTGGCGAGTGCTCTGTCGGGACATAGACTTGCCTTTTCCTTGCTTGGAATTCACTTGAAATCATCTGAGGTGCGTGTGCCTTTAAAACTTGCAGCTGCAAGTTGAGTCAGCTGACCATTTAAGGCCACCTTGTTCGCCCTTGCGGCTTTAGGCCCTGAGAAGTGAAGGGTTGTGGACTGTCTACTGTTTGGCTGTTTGGCGAGGGGGTGAGTTGGAGCCGCCATAACGATTTGCAGCAACTACGATGCCGGATTCCACTTCACCTGCTCTAAGGACTCGCGCTCAAAAACGACGCAAAGGCGGTAGGGAGCCGCCACCTGTCTACCTACCCAGCGAGCCTCCACAAACAAAGTAAGCCGATACTTCTCATGCACGTCTACAGACGAACTGGTTTGTTCTCCTCTTGGCTCCGTTGACTCAAATGAAGTTAGTGAGCTTAAGAGCTGCGTGACAGGGAATGTTGCAGCGATGCCTGACCCTGTAGTTGAAATCACAGGCCCACTGTCTAATGAGTGTGCACTTGTCGAATGCATGAGGAATGACTTTGGTTCATCAGACATATTACAGAGTGGATCCCCAGCAGCGACATATAATGTTCTTTTTGAAAATGCCCCCAAAACAGGCGCGGTGGGGCTTGGCGCCTGGGGGTGTGTGCGCTCTCCTCGGGGGAGCCGCTCCGCATGTTGGGGGAGGTGCTGATGTCCGGGAGGGCTGGGAGGCGAGTGTTCTTTCGCCGCGGCCCATGGGTGCTGGTGCGCTGGGCAGCCCTGCTGCTGTTGGCCCGGACTTACCGTTGAACGCCAGCTCTCCGGCCCACAAGAGCGGCAGTCCACAGTGCGAGGCGCCCTTGGATGACGTGTTCGCTTACACAAAGCCTCAAACTGCTTGCACAAGTCAAGAGTCCGCAATGTGGCAGCAGAGCAACGTGATACCCAGAGTCGAGGGCGTTTTGCAATTTGAGACTGGTGACTTGCGGAGCGAGGATAGGCGAGACTCTCTTGGTGTCGCTAATAAAGTATTAGAAGACCTTATGTTGATGAATAAAGTATGTAACGACAGAGCCCATAGAGGGTGCTTGTCTCCATCGCTTAAAATTGACAAAATCCCAGTCAAAATGCCAAACTCTCAATTAACTGGAGCAAACGAGGACATATGGCACAAAGTGTGCTATAAACGCCCAAAAACAAACAATCATATTCCCAATGACGTTCATCCACATGATGTATTTAATCACTTGCCAACTTCCCAGAAAAGGCTGACAACTCGCCCACAGTAAAACACTGATGTCAATAACTTGTCCATTGGCACTCCACAGTCGCATGGCAGCAATGGTACTTCACTTGAAGATTCCCAAGATTCCTCACTGATGGAGCGTCCGTTCCCGAAAATCCGTCACGTCAGGGAGGATCCCAGAAGAAAAGAAAGTTGTCATCACGCTTACTTGTGTTCGCCTGTAAAGAGTACTCCTGTGTTACCTCAAGAGTTACAAGCTTTATTAATTTCATCAACGGCAATTTCCTTGGCACCCTTCATGAAACTGTATGAAAGCATTCATGAAGCAACCAAGGACTTGACAACTGTAGTGGCATTATTGCACTCTAAGATGA
This sequence comes from Ambystoma mexicanum, assembly GCF_040938575.1. NCBI lineage: Eukaryota > Metazoa > Chordata > Amphibia > Caudata > Ambystomatidae > Ambystoma > Ambystoma mexicanum. Next base: position 1,176,619,032 of record NC_090935.1, on the reverse strand, counting down.
TCCACCTTGAACAAGTGTGTGATCGCTCATACAATGAACAGCACAAAGGAATTAAAAGGTTGGACGTGTCCTTTAACCTTTTAAATGACCAAAGGAAAAACAACACTATTGACAAAAAGCTTTTGGCTGAAGTCACGAGAGAGGCCCTCTCGCTATTTAAATACATTGGAATCATCCCAAACACCTTGGGTCAACCTAAAGCTCTCATGTCAGAAAGTACTCTAACTAATCAATGTATCAACCTTCATGAGGAACGTGGCACACATGTCACTAACACAAACCTTCAGGAAGGGGCTGTTCTCCCGGCTCAGGAGAAGTATGCCTGGGCAGAGTGTTCTCCCTCTAACAAAGCCAATGCTGACATCTACCTTAAGTGGTGTAAGCACACCTGCTTTGTCAAATGATACTGGGCATAAACCACCTCTACAAACTGAGATCTTGCCAACTTTAGTGAGATGTTCTACAATTAACATTGCAGACATCTTGTTTAACACTGCATTTGAGCAGCCTCGGAGCAGCTCAAATCAAGCACAGCTTGACTCCCAGGCTGCTTCCTCTTCGCAGGCAGAGTCGCGGGTAATCATTGTCAACAATACCCCTTCTAAATGTCCAGCGGATGACCCTTTAAATGTTTATCCAATTTTCAATGGAGTCTCTCAAATTCCGACAAATTTGCTGACACCTAAATCATAGACCATACAAGCTTTAAAACAAACGAAAAAGCCCAAAAATCAAAAGGGGCAGAAAAATAAGTCACTGCAAGGGTCTAGGAAGTTCCTGCGAAACAGAAATGTGGTTCAGAATGTGGCTAGTAACATTAATAAATGCATTATGGCCTTGTCTCAGACAAACAGCAAAATTCTGCAAGCAATAGCATCTAATGGTATACTCACAACTCACGGGGAACCATCTTTGGCAGGACAAGCTCATGATATACCTATTGAGCATCTAAACCTGTCAATATACAATGATGCCGATTATGTGGACCTGCAAGAGGATTCTGTAACGATCCAGGGAGAGGAACCTAAGTGCATTAAAGTCGTCAAGGATCCTAAGGCACAGGGCTCCACACACGAGTCCCAGGCTCCTAAAATGGACACAAGGAACATCAATCCTTCCAGTACGATAAAGGCGGTCCTGCAACCAACTTGCCCTGAACCCTGTGTGTCTGGCAGATCCTGTCACCTTATTGAAGAAAAAGACAGGTTGCAAACACAACCAATTTATTTAGTGAGTCCGGTCTTAATGACACTCCATGAAAAAAGGATGCAAAATACTGCAACCTCACAACTTGACTGCCTTGAAGACACATGGTCCAACTCACGTGCATTAATCTCGCAGCTCTTGAGAAACAAAGTGACCAAAAAAGAATCTCTGCCAGTTGTGAGACACGGGACGGACAGGTTTATTACAAAATCCAAACGCTTTTCAGCATCGTGCTCAAACCTTCAAGGTTCCAACGTCCAGAAGCACGAATTTGACGACCCCTGTCTACAAACTTATAATTCAGAGGCTGGAAACCTCTGACAAGTTCATCTTGAATCGAGGTAATATGATTAGGCTACTTCATCTGGTGCCATCTCTACGTGCCATAACCTCTAACGACTTGAAGGATGAAAGTCGAAATGACAAGGTAGTGCTCCACGTTTCATCATCGTTAATTGCATCGACCATATTGGACGCCAATGTAGCCTTGTTTCCTTCAGGCTTTGATGTCTTTAGGTATATTGAAACCCATCTTCCACTGGCACCTGGAGACGACAACACCTTCTGTCATAAGCTCTTAATAGGGGTTTCGAACGCTAAAATGAAAACTTCCAGGGCAACGACAAAGCTCGGAGCAAAAATGAGCCTTCGATCTTACACACAAACGGATCAATTGGTCGACAAAATCCATCAATCCTTGAAGTGCCCTGTTCTGGAGTCGGTGGAGCAAGCCACTGAGATGGATCCTCAAAAAGATAAGATTACAATAACAATCCATGGAAATACAAGTGCGGGGCGCACATAGGGGACAAGCAACACGATTGAAAAAGCCGCAGAGGAAAAACAAGAGTGGTATTGGCTGTCCAAGGCTTTCAACATTAAAAACCAACAATAATGTCATGAGGATACAACGCAAAATGTGTGTAGACTTGCCTCTTGGAACACACGTGGTTTCTCACACTTGTTCAAGTCGAACTGGCTCGACTGTCTCCAGATTGCATGTTTACAATAAACACGCCAGAAAATTGATTTAAAAACCATCTGCCTCACGTACAAGTCCCTCAATCACCTAGCATCACCATATCTAGCTAACAAATTCACCTTCAAACCTGCCACCAGAACCACCAGATCTACCAACGCTCTATGCTTGACAGTGCCCAGATTCCACCTAAAAAGAGCTGGCGGGGCCAGCTTCATAGTACTTGCCTCCCAACTTTGGAACACCCTACCCTTCAACATCAAATCTATCGAATCCTTCCAGAACTTCAGGAGGCAGGTCAACAGCTGGCTTCTGAACAAAGAGTAGCTCCCCTAACACCTGATTACTAACTGGCTCAAGTAGTGCACATGACTGTATATTGAAACTGTATATTGCTACTTGTATATTATTCTAAAATTTAAACTGTAAATTGTATGCCTTATACTATATATGCATGTACTATAAGTATGTATGTACGAAGTATGTAACACTAAGATACTTCTCAACTATGTAACTGTCTTCTTAAGCGCCCGTCTACCCCTGGGTTTGGAGCGCTATACAAATAAAATAAACAAACAAAACAAAAAAAACATGGCTAACCGAAGTCCCGGTTACAACTGACTTCGAGATAGCTTTAAATCCTGCGATTAAACCGTTAACAGGTCGTCCGATGGCTGGCCTTATCACCATGATTAGAATATCTTCAGGTTGGAAGATTTTAAGTTCAACTAACCATTCACCATTCATTCAAGTAACCGCCACGGAACGGCTAGGCAACGAAGGTACGGGTGGTGATTTGATAACGATAGTAAACATATATGGAATCACAAAAGAGCCAGGAAACAAGTCTTCATAGACATGATACCGTCAATACTGGACCAACTGCTGGAAGCCTCAGGATGGGCTAAAATAATTCTTTGTGGCGACTTGAATATTGAGCTGTTTAAACCATTAGAAGCAGAAAAAAAATTCCTGGCACATTCATGGTCAGAAGAAATGTCTGCCCGCAATGTACAACTGTTAAACGGAAACACCTGCAACGACACGCCACCAGCTAATACTTGGCACTGGGCTGGTTTGGTTTCAACTATTGATTATATATTTGTGTCAGAAGCCTTTCATCCGCATATAAGATCGTTGAAAGTCATCAGCAAAACAGACAGTGATCATGACATGTTGGTAACTGAATTCTCAACTTCATTGAAGGCACCGGTTGCAATGTGGCCTCATAAAATTCAGGTCGAAACAAACAGAGTGCGACTGAGACTGGAACCATTCAAACTGGCACAACTGAGAAATCAGTACTGTAATGTCAGCCGGAACCTCGAATACGACCAACTATTGACACAATATAAAACCAAAAAGGCGGGGCTTAAACACACAGCCTTTGTACGCTCTCATTGCTTTGATTTGGACCTTTTGAATCACAAGTGTTTGCTGCGCAGCGAAATTAGACGATCTAAGACTTTAGACGATCATGTCCGTATGCAAGAAACAAAGGCTGCAAAGCAAAGATATAAGAATTGGGTAAAATCGCACAAGCACGTTATGATCCAAAATGACGCGGAGCAAATGTTGTTGGCATTACAAAATAAAAACACAAAGGACTTTGGAGCATCATCAACAACTTGCACGCCTCTCAAAGTGCTATACAAGCATGTATGGTGTCAGAAGCCGACTGGATTCCCCATTTTCAAGCTCTATATCAAATAAATGAGTCATTGGACAGCCCAGTAAATCAAATTTCTGAACCATAGGCCTTGTCTTTTCTGAAAGAGGATATAGTGGCCATAATTAAGAAAGCAAAAAATGTGCGAGCCCCTGGCCCAGACGGGCTCACAAACTTTACCATCAAATTGCACCCAGAATTATGGGCTGAGATTTGTGAGACGCTTTTTAAAAGGATAAACACAATTCGCCCAACTCCAAAATCTTGGAAGTCCGCGATTATTGTACCTATATTTAAAAAGGGGGACAGATTAAATACCAAAAATTATCGACCAGTGGCATTGTTGGACGTACTAGGTAAAATCTAAGCCACAATGGTACAACAAAAACTGGTAGCCTGGTCCCTAACATCAAACCATGTAGACAAACGCCAATCTGGGTTTGTAAAACAAGTGGGATGCTTGCTAAATTTATTATTGCTAAACATCAATAAAATGGAGGCAATCAAGTCGAATACGAATGTCTATTTTGCATTTATAGACTTTTCGTATGCGTTTGACACCATCGACAGATCGCTCTTGTAGTGTAGGCAAAACTGCATAGCTGGGGGTGCCCGCCAGATTTAACAGCTGCAATCAGAGAACTACATACTAAGACTTCAATACGCATTCATCTTGATCAAACAGGCCTCCTATCTGCATCAATCGACACCTTTAAAGGAGTTAAGCAGGGTTGCCCCTTAGCTGTGGCAATATTCAGCCTTTTTATATCGGACATAGGCATATCAATAGGCGGAATAAAGTCTTTTCCACCAAAAGTCGCCAATACTCATCTAAATTGGCTTCTCTACGCAGATGTTTTGATCGTGTTGGATGTAACGCCCATTGGGCTGCAAAGAAAATTAAATGTCGTGCAGAAATACGTTACATCCAATCATTTATCGATCAACACCAAAAAATGTGAAATATTGGTCTTACAAAACCTGAATGGCGGCAGAGTGTCCAATAGGAAAAACATAAAATGGACCTTAGTTCACGAAACGCTCCAGATATCGCAGAATGTAACATATCTTGAGATGAGAATAAGTTCAGCCATAAACGACGGGCCCTGGCTTGCTGAGACAAAAAGAAAATGCAAGCAACTAGCAAGCGAGACATTAATCATCCATAAAAAATGCGGTAAATTCTCAATAAGCCCTGTTTTGTCTTTCTATCAACAAAAGGTGATTCCAGTCGAGGGACTAGCTCTCCCCAGGGGCGTGAAGACGTCCTGTATAAGATATGAGCTAGCAATTATTTCGATTCACGCCAGGATTTGTTGGATTTGTTGGATTTGTTGGAGTCTTTTAAATATATATCGCAAGACTCATGTACGTGCGCAAATTCCACAATTTGATATCTTTTATGACGCCTCAATTGCTAATTCTAAAATCGTGTCCATGTGTACAACACGATGTGAATCGATTCAACAACGTTATGTCATATTGTTTCCTGAACCACAGGCACGAAGATTGTTCATACCGTTTCGGTTGAACATGTTTAAAACCATTGATCGGATTCGCTTATGGAAAGGTAATGAACATTTAGCACCTGAATGTAGGTTGTGTTCACAGGCCAATGAATCGCTTAAACATTTGGTGCTATTTTGCACCAAACTTAGATCGGAAAGGACAATTCATTTGGGTCCTTGGAGTTTAAACCACCCCTCCTTATGTGCAGATGACTGGTGGAGGCTGATGTTTCAGGGAACAGACTTAAAACTGGTACTTCCTTTAACACGGCTGCTGGAGATAATTGAAAAGCGGTTGGTACTAGCAGAGTGAACAGACTTGTAAAAAGTAAAACTGTGAGGAATGTGATGCGATGATTCATGACGAAGGAGTCTTGGATTGTTAGTTGATGTTTGTTATATGTTGTAATTATTTTAAAGGTTTGAAAAAAACAATAACATTAAAAATATATATATATATATATTTGCCACACCATCATCTAAAAGGAACCCTCCACTTTCCAAGGGTAACTTGACAGTCGATCAGAAGTGCTGGCATATTTGGAAGGGTCATTGGACCATCCGTTGACATCTAAAGTGAAAGAGGGTAGCATGTCAGCAACAACTAAATCAGTTTTATCAGCAGAAGATGTACCCCACTTAAACAACACTTCAGGAGAATCCTTGTAATTAGAGAAAAGGAAGGGGAAGAGTACAGGTAGCCTGTACCCCAAGAATGAAACAGGGCATCAGTTGCTACAGGGTATGATGATTCTGTTTGCCATCTGGAAAATCATTCCGTGTATTCAGTCTCGACACAAAGGGATCCATGGAAATGAGGGCTCAGTGAGATAAGTGAGCCCCCAAAACGGAGGTCGGGAGATGCCAAGCACTGGAATCTGTGGAAACGCTTTGCCACTGTACTGAGTGGTCTTGGAAGAAAAACTGCGCTTACATGAATCTGTCATGACAGATACAATTCCTAGAAGGTCCTAGCCAAGTATGCCAGTGTCTTGAAGTGTGTGCCCCCTAGGTGGCTGACACATCTTACCACAGAAACAGTGTCCATGAGAAATGGAACACTGAGATCTTTGGTTTGTAAATTTAATTGCTAAAAAAGTTGATATACACCCTTAACTGATGTTCATATTTTGATTTTGAAAAAATCCCAAATATAGGGTCGTCAATAGGGTTAGCAATAAATGTATTGGGTTGGGATTGTCTTGGACATACACTCTGCATTCTACCTCTAGCTCTATAATGTGTTGTAGTAGATGAGATCCGACATACTGGGTTATATGAGGAGGTGGTAGCCATGTATTAAAATGTGGGTGGATAGTAGACATGTGACCACAGCGAGACACTGTTTCCCATATGCAATATGGGCACAGGCAATGGAGCATGCAGAACATGATCAAATATGCGAAGAAGAGAAAAGAGCAAGTACGCCGGAGAAGCACTGGTCAAGCCCTAGGAGATAGCCAACAGCGCTCATGTGCTATTATAATGAGCGCCCCAGGTGCTAACCAGGAAATGAAAAGTATAAACAACATTAAGCAAGCAAATCTTTTTGGTGATACTTATCTCAATCATAGCACTAAGAAAAGAGGTCTTACAAGGGAAGATATATACTATTAATGGACATAAGATAAGGTGGGTATGACAAGTCCATTATCGAAGAAGAAAATGGACCTGCAGTTTTGTTTATGTTATATTGAATAGAAAAAAATCTTGCAGCTGTAAAACTACAAAATGTTTAAGAACAGACCAAATCAGTGACTCACCCCCTAAAGTGTGCCTGAAATAAACATTTAATGAGTCTAGCAATTATTGTATAGACTTCCAGAAAGACACATTATTTGGTATTCTTATTCTTTCTTATTTAGGGTCAGTGCTGAAAGTGTAAGACTTGTGGTACGTTCTTATTTTTCTTCTTTTTTTTAAGGGGCCTGAACATGAATGCCAGCCACTCCGGAAATAAAGAGCCACATGGTGCTGACCACAGCCCAGGAGCTTGCAAAATGTTTTTTTACTTCTTTCTTTACTTCTTTTTTGTAGAGGTCGCAAGGGAGACCTCAGAGACCTTGCAGTTGTGACCTCTGGCGACCCCTAAATGACGTCCCTGGATCCCAGGGCTTGATGCCAAGGACAAGTCTTGCAGTCCTGTTCTGGATTAGTTACAGAGGGCGGAGAGTAGAGGTAGGTATATTTAGAAAGAGGCTGTTAGAATAGTCCAACCTAGAAAGAACCAGAGCTTGGAAGAGCATGAGCTTCTGGGAGAAGGAGAGGAAAGGCAGAGTACCTCTGAGGACGTGCAGTAGGAAGTTTGACTTTTTAGAGACATCAGAGATGTGGGCGGAGAAGGAAAGTGTGGAGTCAAAGATGAACCTGAGGTTCTTGGCCTCGCAGGTGGGGGTAGGACGAGGGCCAAGGGAGACCGGCCAGAGTGTGAGGGGAAAGGATGGTGAAGGTGTGCCGATGAGGGGGATCTCCGTCTTGCTGGCATTCAGAAAAATATCATTGGCGCACACCAATCTTGAATGGCAGTTAGGCAATCAGAGATGAGAGAGGGAGAGGAGGTGGCCGAGGGCAGCCTGAAAATGAGTTGGGTCATCAGAGTAGCGCTGGAAATTTGAGCAGAAAATGGCAATGCAGTGGGCGAGAGTTGCCAGGTATTGGTTGAAAAGCCAGGGTGAGAGGTTAGACCCCTGAGGAACACTACAGGTAAAGAGGAAGATAGATGATAGGAAGGACCCAAGTTGGACCTCGGAGGGTCGATCAGAGAGGAAAGAGGTCAGCCAGGCCAGGGCCTGATCAGTGATACTCAGGTTATCACAGAGACGATTGAGCAGGATGGTACTGTGTCGAAGGCAGAAGAGAGATCGAGGAGGATGAGGACAGAGGGAATGTTGGAGTCAAGGTTGGAGAGCAGATTTTCACGGATGTTCAGGAGAGCAGTTTCCGTGCTTCTGGAAGCTCTGAAGCCAGACTGGTGGTCATGGAGACAGTCAACAGAACTGGAATGAAGGTTAAGCTGAGAGATGGCCAACTTTTCCAGGAGAGAAGGACTAGTAGCTGCCTTCCTTGTTACACACCTCACACAGTGATGACAGAATTTCAACTTCAGTAGAAAGACCTAACTAGTAAAATCTTGGGCAGACCAATATGAAGGGATAGTCAATTCCAAAATATTCCTGCTTGTCATGGAGGGGGAACACTACAGTCTGTCCAAAACAGCAGCATAATACCAATTGGTGCAGGACAAACTCGCTGATCTCATTCTGCTTATAAATGATTCCTCCCTTCTTGGATTTGTCTGGGTCCTGATGAATGATGTACAGCAGATGACTATTATGCCAGCTACATGAATGTCCTTCCAGATGGAGCAATCATCCTGTGCAAAAAGAGACCGCACTGCCTTCGGGCCTACCGCACACTTAGGGACTGGAACTGTAACCCTAAAGTCCCCTGCCTTTTTGCACTTACCCAGAGCCGCGCCGCCCTAGTTGCGCTTACATAGAGAATTCTACCCTTATTGCATTTCCCCTTCCCCTCCCCCTGATACTGCCCCCCCCCCCCAACCTGCACCTGCGGTATCGCGCTTGCATGATCTGAATGACAGAAGGCCTAGTAAGATCATTGTTTTTGTCCTCCCTCTGTCTCCCCTCCCTTGTCTTTTCACACCTAGAAAAACTTGTGTACAAGCACGTTATAAATGACTTATCATATCATATCAATTCATCATCAGTATTGATGTGAAATGATCTTTGTAGTAATCTAAAGTCATATGTTGAATGAGCGATGAGCCACTGATGCTTCATGGAATCAAGCTTTTCAATCTTCACCAGATACATCAGTGGTTTGTTATCAATGCTCACTTTGAAGGTGGCACTAGTAAGATAGTTCTGGAGCTTTTATAGTATTACTCACTTAGGGATGGAACCCCAACTTGTTGAAGAGTTAGTTCCTCTCAGAAGTCCTGAAGTCCTTCATTTCAAATGTGCTGGGCTTAATGGGGTCCTAGTTCATACTGTTCCTAGCAACTCTATGGCAGCATCTAAATGCAAGATGTATGCCTGTACACAAGTGTTTCTAAACGTGACAAGACAAGGGTGGGAATAAAGAGGAAAGACAAGACAAACAATCTTACTAGGCCTGGTCCGGCTTACATTTGAGAGGGGCAGAGAGGCCATTCCATAGGGAGGCACCTGCAGATGAGAGAGATCTACTCCCCACTCTCTGTCTGGAGAAGCGTCTAACCCTTAGAGATTTGGAGGCGGCTGAGCGAAGGGATTGTGAAGGAAGGTATTTTGGAAGCGAGCATTCGGTGTATTGCGGGCCCTGGCCCCAGAAAGCCTTGTGGACAATGCAAAGGGTCTTGAACTTGATCCTTGCAACCACAGGGAGCCAGTGGAGAGATTTCAGGGCTAGAGAGATACGGTCCATGGGCTTGAGCCCAAGGCAATGTCTTGCAGTCCTGTTCTGGATTAGGTGTAGAGGGCGGAGAGTAGAGGAAGGCAGATTGAGGAAGAGGCTGTTGCAGTAGTCCAGCCTAGAGTACCAGGGCTCTGGAGAGAGTGAGCTTCTTGGGGAAAGTGAGAAAGGGAAGAATCCCTTTGACTCTTTGATGAGTTGCAGCTGGTAGTGGGACTTCTTGGTGACGTCCAAGATGTGAGGAGAGAAAGAGAGAGTCGAGTCAAAGATGACACCAAGGTTTTTAGTCTCGCAGGTAGATGAAGGAAGAGGGACCAAGGTGGATGGCCAGAGTGAGAGAGGGAAAGCAAGTGCAGGGGTCTGAATGGGAAGGATCTCTGTCTTACAGGAATTAAGGCTCAGATCACCGGAGGCACACCAATTCTGAATTGCGGTTAGACAGTCAGGAATTTGCAAGAGAGGACAGGAGGCTGAAGGGAGCCTGAAGAAAAGCTGAGTGTCATCCGCATAACACTGAAGGTTAGAGGAGAAGGCAGAGATCAAGTGGTCCAAACGGTCCAAGTAGAGGCTGAAAAACCAGGGTGCGAGGATAGAGCCCTGGGGAACATCACAGGTAGAGAGAGAGGTGGCAGAGAGAAAGGGACCAACTTGGACCTGGGGGGATGGGTGGTCCAAGAGGAAGGAGGTCAGCCACTGAAGGGCCTGATCCGGGATGCCCAAGTTCTCACAGAGTTAATTGATCAGGATAGCGTGGTAGAACATGTAGCAAACAGAGGAAAGTTCAAGAAGAATGAGGACAGAAGGAATTCTGGAATCAAGGTTAGAGAGAACTTCACTGGTGTTCAGGAGAGCAGTTTGCGTGCCTCTGGCAGCTCTGAAGACAGACTAATGTTCATGGAGACAACCAACAGATTCAGTGTGGAGAGCTTTTCCAAGAGTTTGTCCAGGAAAGGGGTGATGGAGATTGGACAATAGTTTGCTGGGCAGGTAGGATCAATCGGCAGATGGCTTCTTGAGGAGGGGTTGCACAAGGGGAGAGGGGAAAGTTCCAGTGGCAAAATAATGATTTCAGAAATCAGCCAAGGCTGGAGCAAGTGTGTCAACATGGTCCTTGATGGTTCTGGAGGAGCCTAGGAGCACCTGTTTGGATGACACTTTCATAGATCAGACTTGTCTAGAAATCTCATCAGGTGTTGTCAGCGAGAAAGAGGAAAAAGGAGCAGGAGAGGGAGAGATGGCTAAAGGGGGGCCGAGAGAGGAAGAGGGAGAGGAAGATGAGATAGAGGACAGGATGGCCTGAGTTTTAGAGGAGAATTGAAAGGCCTGAGCCATACAGGGGGCCTGGGAGGGAACAGGAGAGGTAGAAACTACAACAGGATTGGCCAGTTCTTTCAGATTTTAAAGAGTTCAGCCGTGTTGTTAGAGGCCAAGAGATGTCTTCTTTGACAAGACAGAGAGTATGTATTGCCTTTGGAGCAGGCGGCAGGCCAGTTTTTCAGAGGATGCGCCCAAAGCCCTCCACTTCCTCTCAGCCACACTGCACTAGCGGTTCAGGACGGCGAGGTCGGAATCATACCAAGAGTTGCACTTGGACATAGGCTTCAGATGGATTCTCATGACAGGGGCAAGGATGTCCAGGGTGTTGTAAATGGAAAGATGCAGATTAGAAAGGGCTGTGTCAAGGTGTGAGTCAGCCGCAGGAGTAGGAGGAGCAGGGAAAGTAGAGGCAAAGGCACCAACTGATACACGCTTCATGGGCTGAATGGCAGAGAAGGTAGGTGATAGTGCTGGGGGCAGATTATGGGAGAGTAGAAAGTGGTTAGTCCAAGAGAGAGGAGTGGTGAGAGGGTTAGAGAGGGGGATGTCTGAGGTGATGAGAACATCCAGAGTATGTCCGTCAGAGTGTTGGGCCAGTGGGTAGAATGGAAAGAGAGAGAATGTCACAGAGGTTGTGGAAAAGCCTAGACGAGGGATTAGAAGCATCGAGGTGGATGTTGAGATTGTAGAGGCAAGGAGAGAAGAGGAGAGGTCGGCCCATTCAGAGAGCAAGAGGGTGGCCTGGCCAGGTGGCCTGTATTGTATATGGTGGCCACAGTTAGAGAGTAGAGAGAGGTCAAGAGAGATATAGACCCTACAGACCAGGCACTGAAAGGATCAGCAGGCCTGTGTAGGGATGACAGAAGCTGGGACCCACTCCAGAAAGATCTGGGCTGCCCCACTTCCAGGATGGTTGGTTCTGGGCTTGGAGAGGATCTTGTAGCCCAGAGGGAGGAGAGTGTCAAAACTTGTGACAGAACTGGCCGTAAGCCATGTCTCGGTGAGAGCAAGGACATCTAGGTCAAGTTCTTTGAGGAGGTGACTGATGTCAGAGGAGTGTTTGACAGGAGAGCAAGAGTTGAGAGTAGCGACGTGGAGCAGGTTTCCACATTTGAAAGACTTTCATGGAGGGGTGCAGGCTTGCGGTACACCCTGCAAAGGTGGCAGAGAAAAATGAGGGTGCCATGAGAGGCGGCGTGAGGAGTATCAGGAGAAGGGAGGAAGTTGATAAGACGCAGGAAATGCATATCAAAAAGGAGGAGATTGGATTGAGAGCTCCGAACCAAGTCGGTGCCATTCAGATAGACATTAATTAAGGTCTTGGAGGAGTGGAAGGGGGCCAAGAGGACCTCCCACATAGTTCCACCGTTAATGGGGAAGGAGGAGGAGAAAGAAGAGAGGAACAGCACACCTTGCTGGGGGATTGGGGGGGTCTAGGTGGGAGCCTAGAGAGAACCAGCAACAATGCCACAGTTACCGGAATGCAAAAACTCCCAGATTCAACTTTCCCAGAAGGGGGGGGGCTACATTTTTGAGCCCAGCACAATACAACACACCCAGATCTGACTTTCATAGAAGGGGAAAAAATGCCATGTTTTTTAGCAAAGCACAATACAGCACACCCAGATTCGACTTTACTAGAAGGGGAAAAAGGCTACGGTTTTGAGCACAGCACAATACAAAATACTTTGATTCAGCTTTCTCCAGAAGGGGAAAAAAGGCTACGTTTTTGAGCACAGCAAAATACAACACATTCAGATTCGCCTCACCTGATCAGTCGCAGCAGGTCGATGGCTGCAGGCTATGTGCTACCACAGTGGACCCCAGCAGACACCACTGGAGCTGTCCTTTGCCTCTGGTCCTTGGCTGAGTAGGCTGCCACAGCAGGGGGTGACCTGGGTGGCCAATTTAAAGGGCCCACCAACCAATTGGAGTGCAGTGGGAGGGATGGGGAGGGCCAACAAACAAGAAAGCGACTAGGACCAAGGGAGGGGGGAGAGGGCACGCACGCGCTGCAGCATGAGAATACAACTTTTACAAATGTACAACTTATTGTGCAATGGAGCACCTGTCCTCACCCCAGCACCAGAGATGTTGATGTTGGCGTTGCCTGATGATGGTGGGGATGGCCTATTGGGACAACACATGTCGGCGCAGGCTTATCAACTGTCTGAGCAAGGATTCGGGCCGTGGGTAATCCTGGTTCAAACAGGCCCAAACAAGAATTGCCCTTTTCTTCATCTGCCCTTCACTTCAGACGCCCGTGCAAGAAACTTCCTTAATCTAAGAGTTAAGCACAAAAAGGAAGAGGCAGGGCTAATAAGGTGGGTGGTACTTAGGCCAGGTGACCTATATACACTTTCCCACCAACTGCAAATGAAAAGAGGCTGGAGGGCTGCTTAAGAAGGGAAAAAGAGCAGCAAACCAGGAAGGCAGGAAGAGTTTAAAGTGATTGACAGGTGTGCAAGGCTTAGGACAGGTGACCTAGATCCACTTGCACCTGCTCACCAATCTGGGTCCATGAAGGCCAGAAACAGTGCAGTGGTGAGCACTTCCTTCAGTTGCTTGAAGCCCTGCTGGCACCGGTTTGTCTAAATCGCACCAAATGGCTTGCAGAAGTGATACAATGGCTCCATGAGTCTTGTACTCTTCACACCATTATGCATGAATAGATCATTTTTGGTGAGGTCCACAATCAGCTGGCTGATGTTAGCAAGTCTGGGGACCAAGAACCAGCAAATGTTGCAAAACCCTAAAATGTTCCAGCTAAAAAGGACTGACATCTTCGCCTTCTGCAGGGACATGTACTGATGCACTTAATACTAATTTGTCAGCATTGGCATTTGTCCATGTACATCTTCAATCATTTGCCTCACAGGTGGTCAAAAACCGGCATAATCCTCCTGCTGTGTTCCTCCAATGACCCCCAAACACATTGATGTGATCTAGGTCTACAAGGACCTGCAGAATGTTCATATCTCTGGCTGGCTTCTCCATGAGCTTCTGCAATATCCCCAGTGCACCAGAGATGCCTTGGGGCATTCTGATTCCAACAGCTGTCCTTTCACGGTCAACTAAACACATAGGAATCTGCTTGTAGCCACTACAGGCAACATATACTGAGAAACACTTGCTGTCCATCAGGCAACCCAAAACCACAAATTGGTGAGGAATAGGACAGTAAGCAACAATATTTCTTACATATATTGATGTCTCCATTCTTCTTTTGGACTAGGACAATGGGAGAAGCTTAAGGGCTCTGAGGCTCCAGGATAAATCCTGCGTGAAGTACGTAGTCCCAACAACATCAGACATCCTTGACATCGCTCTTTGGCAATCTTCAGGATATTTACCAAAATGACATCTCTTCTCTGAAATTGCCCTGACGACCCACACACTGTGCCTCACTGTTGTCATAGGAACAGGTAATATCATGTTGGAACATTGCAATAGCTGCTAGCATAGATGGTCCCTGTCACTCTCATAGAGTGCTACTTCCCTAAAGTTGAAATTCCTTTGGTCAAAACTCTGTGCAAGCTGATTGATGACACTGAACAATGAGAAACCCTCGGGTTGCAGTGCCTGTTTTTGCTGCTCAAATACAAATAAAAATATACTGGCTGGATCCACCAAACCAGTCAAATGAAACTACGTAATGACTGCACATCATAGCAGCCAGATGGTTCTGTTGGTAATGTTGGTGATGGGGACCATAACATTTTTGGCATGCAATCTGTCTACCTTCACAAGGGTCTGCTGTACAATTTATGAATGGAAAGAATTCCTGCTCTGGTCCCTCCATCAGTATGCATCTTGGCCTATGGCCAGGGATTATCACAGTGGATCCTGTAGGGAATGCAATTTGTCCAAACCGGTGGTGTGAACATTGGCGATGAGATATAAGGTGCTGCTCTTGAGTGAAGTCCTCTCTGTAGGTAGGCTTGCTAATAGGAGCATTGCATGGGCAATGTGCTGGCATGTCAGAGACCTGCCATGTAGTTACACAAGGCAGCCATTGTGTTGAACATTGAAGAGTTTGTGGTAATGGCCACAGGTGTCTCAGGATTTTTCCTGTGACATTTCCAGATCACTGTGTTGATGGCTGACTCCAGCCACTTCCTTTGTAAGCTGTTATCTGACACAGTTGTACTCTGGATATTTGCAGGGGGTATCTCCCATGTCATTTCGGTGATCCCAGTTAATGGCCATAGCACTATATGTGGCAGGTGTTTCCTGTAGAATGGCTCATATATGATAGTATCCAGGACTGCTTACACATGTTTACCAGTAATGGTAACCTTCACGGTGACTGGTGGTCCAATGAGCCTGTCTGATACACCGGAGGATCTTTGATGGTATTGATGTTACAGGTGGTGTTCATCTTGCATTGAGAAATTGACCCTGGTGGCAGAGGTCTTGCAGGTGACTGATCACAGATGTGGCTTTGTCCTTGTTCTTTTCTAGTGATGCAGACTTCCATCTTGTCTGTTTCACAGCTCAGTATTGATGAGGTTCCAGGTGTTCTTATTCCTGGGCCTCACTGGCATTTCTCTCCAGGATGTCTGCTTGGGCGTCTGAGTTCATTGAAGCGATCCACTACCTTGTTATAATCCAGAAGATGTGTTTGCAGATGGAAAGTTGGCCCTCTTTGCTAACCCAATGACAGAATTAAAGGGCTAGCGTGGCCCTGTCCATCATGTGTAAACTTTAGGCTCCTCTGAAGCGGCAATATTCTCACCTTTGCAATGGTGGTGCAGAGCAATTGCCATTTTCCTGTGAACTTGTAGTGGAAGATGGAGGATTTAGAAATCACATGTCTCAAATGGGTTGGCACATTTGCATTGACATATTGTATTTACTTGTATTTATTTTTGATTCATGCAGCGCTTTCGCTAAAGCAATACATCAACAAATTTTCAAAAGCAACGGAATTAAGGCATAGAGACAAGAAGATGGGATTTGAGGGTAGTGTGAAAAAGAGAATAAGAAGCGATAGAACGAATATGCAGTGGAAGTGCATTGCAGAGCATAGGTGCCAGAAGCTCAAAAGAACAAAAATGGGACTGAGCACAAGGGGGCTTAGGTACAGAAAGAAGACGTTAAGAGCAAAGAGAACAAGAGGGGGTATACATAGAAACCAAGGAGCATAGATAACCCGGTACAAGCTCATGGACACATTTGAAAGTAATTCAAAGGAAATTGAATTGAAGCCACGCTTTGAAGGATAACCAACAAAGAGAAAGAAGGGCAGAGGGAATAGATGAGCTAGGGGAAGCACGGACAGCAGAATTAAAGGTAGAGCGCAAAGGAGCTAGACGGGATGCAGGAAGACAAAAAAGAAGACATGAACAATAATAAAGATGAGAGAAAACAAGGGAAGGGACCAATAGCTTGGTAGCATGAAAAGGGAGTGAAAGGGCGAGCTTTTCTAAAATTAAAAAGATGAAATTGACAAGATTGCCCAATATTAGAAATATGTGAAGTAAAAGAGAGTGAGGAATCAAAAAGAATGGCCAAGTTGCGAGCAGAGGAAGAAAAAGGGAGAAGAACAGGGGGAAAGCTGTTAGCAGGGGGAGAGATTGGGGTGGGGGCAGTAGCAGCCCAAAAAAAAGAATTCCCATTTTAGTGGTGTTCGAATAAAGAAAACAAGCCTGCATCCATGCTTGGATGGCAAGTAAACAATCAGAGATAGCAGAGTGTAGGAATCTGAAAACAAAGACAAGGAATTGCATAGTTGTGAGTCCAAAAGAAAAGACGATCACAGAATTAGGCACACTACATAGAGAAAAAAGGAGAGAATCTAGATCTGATCCTTGAGGGACACCATGGGCACACAGAAATGGGGGTGGGGTTAGACCCATCCCAGGGAACAGAAAAAGAGCAATCAGAGAAATATGACCTAAACCAAGGCAAAGCAGACCCTGAAAAACCAAGGGAGTGTAGAGTGCAAAGTAAAGTGCAGTGATCCAGAGTATCAAAAGCTGCTGAAAGATCAAGAAGAATATGAATCAAGGAGAGTTTAGCGTGCTTAGCAGATAGCAAAGAATTAGAAACAGGGAGAAGCACCATTTCAGTAAATTGGAGGGGGCAAAAAAACAGATTGAGAAGGTGGAAGAAGAGAGTTAAGGTCAAGATAAGTGTAGAGGACCCATTCCAAGATCTTAGACAGGTAGGGCAGCAGGGAAGGTGGCAGAGGAGATGGAGAGATTAATTTAGTTAGATAAACTAGTAAACCAGGAAAAAGCTCTGTGCAGTAGCACCTAAAGCGGATCAAGTGCTAGACAGGATTGCCACAAATAACTGATGTCAGGCACAAATAAACAGACAGACTCAAAGAATATGGCAAAACACTACTTTATTATCAGTTCAATAAAGTAGGGAAATCTGGAAGCGTAACAAATCACAGCTCACACACTATCAAATACATTTCAGTTACACAAAGGCTTTATACCTCAATGTACGTCAGCTATGATGACATCCTACGTGGCAAATAGTAAAAACCTATCGGGCGGAGGGATAGGTTAAGCAAGCATATACACCTATATCTTATTTAGAGGTTTGTAACATCATTGGCTGCCTCTTATCAAGTAGGCACACCTCGAACTACCTCTAACTACGTACAAAAACGATTATAGTAGAATAATCGCAGCGGATTGGCTTCTGCAACAATGCATCCATAATTGCATAGGCCATCCTGATTGGTTGGCAGTCTTTTCCAACCTTGGACATTCAGCTCGTTAGCAGCATGTAAACAAAAAGAAACCCAGATGTGGGGAACATCAGTCAACTGCCCACTTGACCAATTAGCCTACCACCTCTCATCAGTTGGGTCCTAAACCAAGGCCTCTGCTTTGTAGTTGACCTTGCTAGTTGTTCTCTTCCTCAGAACTTTAAAGGGAGTGAAGGTACATTGCTATCTTCATCTGGAGCGTTATGAGTAGGTCTTGTATTCTGGTCTTGCACCGAGTATGAGAAGACCATCATTTTGTCAATCTTATTTAGTGCTATTTAATTCAATTATACTGGGTGCTATTGTTCTCCTTGGCCTCTGGAGACTTGGTAGATCCATCTCGCATATGCTTTCTGTGTCTTTGACAGTCCAATACTTGGCACTGGCAAATGTTTACTCCTTTACTTAATCTAAGAGAAATACGTCCTACGTACATGGCTTATCCTCTTTGACTCCTTTTGTGCTTTGAAATTGCTTCTTGCTGCAGCATCCTTTATCCTGAGCCAAACAAATATTCTTTGTTCTTGCACGAATTTGTAATTTAGTGCCTGTTAGCTCTGCAGACATGATCTCTCTCCTTGGGGCTTTTAGCTTACTATTATACAAAACCGATGTCCATCTTCTCAACATGGCTGCTTTACACGTGTTCTTATTTCTTATGTTTAGCAAGCTTCTATATGTCTCATCTACCTTGCATTTCTGTGTATCTACATCTACTGCATCTCTTCTTAGTTATCTTCTCAGTGAATAAGATTTCTTTACATTTGCTTATTCGGTTACTTCATTACTTCAGTCACATCTTCCTTCGATAGGTATTTGTATATCATTTCAGTGCGTCCTCATCTCTTCTCATCATGACATCACTATACACCTGTCACACTTTTATTATAGTTCTTCTATGTCCAGTATGTCCAGTGGTGTCTGCAGACTTCCTTCTACCACATCAGTTCGAGGGTACATTTGGTACGGTTGTCTGAACGCATAACGTCTTTCATATCTTTGATGAGGTATTGGGACGATAACGGGTGTCATTCATAGTCTTTTCTTGCTGTTCTTCCAATATGACAGAGGTGAGGGGGTGGGCTCCACAAGTGACATGTACATCTGTTTCTCTACAGCTTAGTGATAAGAATAGATGAAATGGGATCAAGAGGAGAAGTAGTGGGGTGAGCATGTGAGAGATAGCGGGCGGTATCAGATTCAGATATAGACGAGAATGAGGAAAAGGAGGAAGATGACTGAGAAACAATAATTAAGGACGACTTAACAGAAGATACAGAGGAGGCACATAAGAGTGCAACTTTAGAAATGAAAAAATTTGTAAAGTTAAAGGGGGAAGTGAAGAGCAGAGAGAATGGTTGGGGGAGGCGGGAGAGAGCATACGTTAAGAAGTTGGAAAAGACGAGGTTAAGGGGACTATAAAACAATAAGGTTGGACAAATACCGTTTTTAGCAGCAGAAAGAGCAGAGTCATTAGAGGAATTGTTAGAGGACAGAGCAGTAACATCTGAAGATTACCTGCTTTTCTTCCACACCCGTTCAGCACACCTTAAAGTAGAGCACAGTGAACGGAGATCAGATATGAACTATGGTTGAGGAATTTTAGGAGAAGGATGGATAGAGCATGATGGGTAGTATACATACAGTGAAGAAGAAAGAGCCATATTTAAAGAAGAGAGTGCTGTATCAACACGGTGAGTGGAGAACATTGCAAGAGAAGGAGAGCAGAAAGAAGAGCAGCGAGAAAGCCATAAGTGTTGAATGTAAATTGATTCTGATGAAAATAAATTTGCTTACATGCAGGAGAGACAAGGGGGATAGAAATAGTAAATGAAAAAAACAGAAGAAGGTGGTCCAAAAGAGTAAAATAATGGAAAGAACCAGGAGAAGAGCAAAGAGCAGATTCAAAAAACATAATGAGTGATAAACCAGAAGAGTGTGATGGAGGGGTAGGGTAATGAAAAAGGCTATACAAGTCCATAAGGGCAAGAAAAGGAGAAGAATGGAATTACAGATGAAGAGAAAGATATGTATCAAGGAGAAGATAGTTTTGTTAAAAACAGAGCGAGCGTTAAGAAGACCAATAGTGAGACGGGGGGAACCTTGATGGGGAGAAATAGATGAGAGATTGGAGTTTTGCAATGACTGCAGGAATTACAAGTAGGAGGGCGGATATTCAAGTGAACGGGAATAAAAGTGGGCATGATTAGGAAAGAAAAAACAGTGACAGGGAGAAATTATTGGTAATACATTGTGGATGATAAAGGCTAATAAGTGGACAGCAAGCCACAGCCTAAAGGGAAGGATATTCCCAGCCGGAGATTGGCAGCTGCAGAGATTCAGTGGAGAGCAACATGATCAAAGAAGAAGTCCCAGGGCAGATGATAACATAAAAAGTCACTCCAGTCACAAACAAGACTAACCTGGATGGTCACTGCCCTTAGAACAAAGCTCTTTCATGAGGACGCCCAGGGCGAAAGGCACCCTAGCAGGACTTGCTTTTGTGGGGGTCATGTGATCCATCACGTGACCTACTCTGGCACGTCACAGGGAGGGAACGGGTCAGCACTCAGCCCAAAGCAGTGGCAGTGAAGTGACCAGAGGCCTGGCTGGAGGAAGAGCCTCCTTGCCATGCTCTCCGTCAAGACTGCAGAGCAGAAGATGAAATTCAGGCAAGTCTAGGTGAGGTGGTCCGTAGTGACTCAGAACAGAACTGGGGCAATAGGACTTCCTTTTGTGGGTGTCACGTGATACGTCCCGTGACCTACTGCGGCACCTTACAGGCTCTACCTTCCACCGAGACTGCAGCACAGAAGAAGAAATTCAGGAAAGTCTATGCGAGGTGCTCTGTAGCAGCATCAGTGCTCTTGGACCCTGGAGAACCTGCTGTAATTATAGCAAGTTGAAGCTCTGTGGATCAATCTTTCATTGCTGGTAGACTAGACAAATTGCAGTGTTTGCTCAACCCTTCTGAGGTACTCTGACAGTTGCCCACATGGCTGTAGGTGGGTAGTGTAAGGTCTGACCATCAACTCTGTCCCTTCCTTCCAAGGTGTCCATGAAGTCAGTGGATACTAGTTGTTGTTGCAGGGCTTGCAAAAACTCAGGACGTTTGAGACTCTTGATCACTCTGCCATTTCCCACAATCGTCCACTCACCAGTCATGAAGCCATTGGGTGATCTGGTCTGTCCACACTTGACAGTCGTCTTCAACTTTTGGTATTGCATCTCCCTCTCCCCAGACGAAGGCTTCATTTGAACATAGAGACCATGCATTGAGGGTGTGGATAGGGCCTCATCCATCATGACTTTATAAGCGTTAGCCACAGCGCAAGGAATCAGTTTGGTTTCCCTATCCCCCTGCTTGGTGCTGGTGCTGGTCCTTGTAGAGTTCAGACGAAGGCTAGCAGTCAATCATTGCCAAGAGTTCAGAGCCCATATAGGGTTGGTCACTACACTCCCCCTGAAATGGACTAAAGTTCCTTTGGCCCCAAAACAATAGTATGCAATTACTTGCATGGCCAGGGGTTTTGTCAAGTTTCTTGACTCAGCCAGTGAGGTTTCTATGGGTTGTTTTAGTGCCTGAGAGGCTATCTCTATCAAGTGAATAAACTATGTTAAAATTAGACTGAATGTAGACCATCAATGGTTCTTTTTTGTGGACTAGTTGAACCCTAAATAGTCATGTTGCTCACAGTTTATGTATTATCTCTTGTAGTGATGACCCCATATTAGATTGTTAAAGTTCTTTCCAATTTTCTTTAGATGGTTTGAGTAGAATATTCCAACAGTTTGGAACTCATTTTTGAGTTCCAGCGTACTTCAGCTGCGGGGATCTTTATGTTTACACTTTTGGGTAGCTGGGTCTCCACTGCCATATTTTCCTCATTTGCATGGTGAAGTGCAAAAGGAGAGTGTAAAAATGTTGTCTACACGCTTGTACACCGACCTTTTGTGCTCTACCATGCAAATAAATTAAACACTGCCTGCCATATACGCATGGCAGGAGGCATTTACAATGGGTTCCTGTGGTGTCTGCCTCCTTTCTTCTGGTGTACAAAGCAGGCAGACTCATACGAATCTACAGCTTTGCACTGGCATAATAATCCATGCCTGTGCAAATACTGTAGTATTTGCATGGTGGAGTGGAACGGAGCAGCGGAAAAGTAAGTTGCGTTCCACCGCTAGTCTCTGCCATACAAATACATGAAAATGGGCTGTGATGAGGATCAAGTGCGTAAAAGCCTTATGCACAGCTTGTACGTTGAAGATTCCAGTTACAGGCTCCACGAACATGAGGTTTTATTTATTTTACTCTTTAAAATTGTGTATATTATCTTGAGTGGCTACCTACATATATCTATTTTTACAATGAAATATGCTAAGAAGTATGGATGACAATGATTTCTGGCGTGGTGTTTATTACGTTTTATTTCTGGAAAGCGTTTTATTTTGTACTTACATCATTCAGAGATTTATATTTTGAGAGTCTATTTTTTTCTATTGTGGGTTAGATTGTTTTTTATATTCTGTTTATTTATTGGTGATTTGTTGAGCACCAACTGCATCGAGTTTCTTCACAGCACTACCTGAACACAGGGAAAGGGAAGTGGAACTCGGATAATGTCCATGTTCAAGAGACATTTAGGTTAGGTAAGTGCAACTAAAAAACAAAGCAATTTAAAGAACAAGCGACAAAGTATCTCCTGAAAGGTTAGTGATGTAAAGGTAGTGCAAAGGTAAGATAAGGGAGGGGTGGAATGGAGATGCAGGCAGTGTACGTGGATATGGGAGCGAGTAGCAAGACACCTAATGAAAACGCATGTAGTGCTCGGCCAAGGCCCTAGATGAAGGGACCTAGGAAGTGCAGAGAAAAACAAGAGGGGGGAAGAGATAGGAGATTTCAGATAAATGTAAGCATGCCTGTACATTAGATGCATGGGAGAGGTGGGAGAAGGAGGAGGGGAGGGTCTAGAAGAGGGTTGGGGCTAAATATTAGTAAGCAAGCTACTTCGAGGGAACACTGTTTTTTGAATGGGAAGGTTTTTAGTTTTTCTCAGATCATAGCGGCAGAGTGTTCCAAGCTGATGCTCCAGCCAGTCCAACGTTTTCCACAATGTTTTTTTTTCTTAACGGGGCAGATAACAGAGATTATGCAGAGGAGAAACTGAGTCTTCTACGTGGTCCGTATTTCTTAGTCTTCTACATGAGGTACGGACCAGAATTCCAGTAAGCTCTGAATAGGATACATAGGGTCTTGAATTTGATGAAAGCAGCTATCAAACCGGATTTAGAAAACAGACACACACGGTCCATCACTCGATTACCATGACGTCGGCAGTGGTGAATGCTTGGTATAAATGGAAGCTCCCAGTCTATTGTGCATTCATAGACTTGATTATCGCATCTGACACCATTTTAAGAAACCATTTGTGACAGAAATTGATGCCATCAAAAATTCCTGCGGGCCTGTTGTCTATGATCCTACAACTATTTACTGACAAAAGACTGGATATTAACTAGGAAGGGTGGGAAACATGGGTATATCCTGTCCACAAGCCTATTCAATTTGTATCTGGCAGATTTGAAGGAGGCATACCCCAGGAGCATGGCAAGTTAAATATGGCGATCTGAAAGTGGGATGGCTGGGATATGCAGATGACCTCCTGCACCTGGCCTATACCCCTCATGGTTTGCAAACCCAAGTGGAAGCTCTGTGGCAGTATGCGTTGGAAAGTATTAACATTGAGAAATCTAAAATGATGGTCTTCTCTCCTTTCCAGAAACATCTAAACATGTTCACATGGAGGTTAAATAAAAGACATCTAGAAGAGGTGCCGGTCTAGAAATGTCTAAGGGTGTTGACTCACTGAAAAATGAACTGGGACAAACATTGGGAATAATTAAAAGTCAAAACAATGCAGCAAGTATTGTAATTAGCAAATTTATTTGGAAAGCAAGGGAGTTACTGGCTAAAGAAAGTTATTTTGCTATATAACTCTATAATCTTGTCCAGCCTGTTCCACAGAGCAGAGACGATATGAGCAAACAACTATCAAAAAGCAATGGAACTCTTTGAATGGAAAATTCAAAAATTATTATTGAGGCTTCCTAATATGCTGTTGTTGGGTTTTATTTGTTTGGAATTGGATCTAATGGGGTTATCTACTATTGTTGTATATACGAGTGTAATGTGTTGTGCAACCTGATGGAGCTGGAAGAGAATATAATAACATTGCAACTATTTACAACCTTTTTAAGGAGACAAAAACGTGAAAGATTTGGTTGATTGAGGATGTTGTTCTCAATGTATAAAAATTGCCTTTCGCACAATAGGCTACCAGTGAGAGTTTTATTCAATATATAATAAGATGAGTAAAGCTAACGAAATACATTGATACGTAACCCACAAGCTTCACTTTCTCTGGCCATAGGAAATTGATGGTGCAAAATTGTTGATACCTCGGAATGAACGATTCTGTAAATTATGCAGTGATTAGCATGCTAACAAGGGAAAGGATGAATACGGGTAGAGCCAGAGGAGGGAGGGGATGTAGACCAGAGAGGCAGGTTTAAGGATGCTGCAGCCAACGAGTCAGCTATCATTGGAGGTAGTGGAGTGACGAGGAAGGGGTTCTAGTAGTTTGAAAAATAAGGCCTTTTATAACCAAGGAAGGGAACCAAGGAAGGGAACCAAGAGGCAGAGAGAAGTGAATGGTTTTAATAAGAGGCAAACAGTTCACAAAGAGTAGAAGAGTAGGATCAAAGTAAGCAGTTTTGTAAAGACAAGGCCAAAAGGAAAGATGAATCCAGTGTTTAGGAAGCCGAGTAGATGTGGGAGCAGAGTAGGAAAGAGGAAAGGACGATGGAAGGAGAAGAGCATCTGCATGGAAGATAGAAGGGTATGGGAGGAGAGAAATTGGCAAAAGCAGGCATGAGAGCAGCCCGAGAGTAGGTATAAATAGGAGGGTGTTGATAAAATAGAGGAAAAGACGAGTGTGAGCACTCAGGCTACTATTAGTTGGGCAGTCAGGAGATGAGGGTGAACATGTTGTGCTGTTTTTATATTAAAATGTACTGTTTGAAATTAAGGGTGTACACCTTTGTCAACTAACAGTCTGTCGTCCATATTGATAAAAAAGAGTAGAAAGATTTTCCAAGGTTTGATGGTGAGGATTTCTTTTTAATTATACTTCAGAACATTGTATTGCAGTTAACCATGTTGATCTAACAGATCTGGTTAGGTCATTCAAACCTAGGCCATATCAAATATAATGTTGAGTAAGACAATCTTGGAAAAGAGGTTAAGAGACTTTACCTTTTGCCTAGTCACCCAAACATGTCTGCTCAGGTGTAGTGAGATTTGCTACTGAGGACCAAGTTGTATGGTCCTAAGTGGCCCAATGCAAGGACCTGGTGGTGGTAGGATGCGGGCCAGAGAAGCGACTGGCTAATCCTTTACCAGCTGTTGGTGGAGCCACAGTCATCTTAGAAGGGAGGCAGTAAAGTGATCCTTGGAGGGAAAGGCAGGCAATCACATCCCCCGAACTGGAAACACCTGGGAGATCAGCCTGCAGATGGAGTGCAGCGGTCAAAGGGCACCATAAGGGGACACTGGTGCGAAACAAAGAAGGTCTCTCCTGATCCTTGTGGGGGGACCTTGCTGACTGGGTCATGTGATCCATGGTCGGCCAATACCAGAATCTGGTAATGGTGGGAAGCAGGCCAGAGGAGTGACAGGTGATTGGCTTATCTATTAGTGGATGTTGGTGGAGCTGGTAAACCCTCTTAGAAGGGAGGCAGTGAACTAGCAATTGGATGGAAAGACATATGATCTCAGCTTCGAGTGCAGGAAACATGGGGGGAGGTCAACTTGCAGATTGTGTGCTGATGTGAAGAGGCAACATTGGGGGCAGAATGTGCCAAGCAAAGATGGCCTAATCTGATCCTTGTGGGGCACAGCTCAGACAGATCATGTAGTTCACTGTGGCGAAATGACATGAACAGATGGTAGTGGGAGGCGGGTCAGAGAAGCGACTGTCTAATCTCTTAGTATCTGTTGGTGGGCCTGGCAGTCCACTTTCAAAGAAGGCAACAGTGTGACCGCTTAAGGAAAAGGCAGGTCATTTCAATCCCCAGAGATGGAAACACGTGGGAGATCAACTTGAAGATAGTGTACAGTGGTCAAAAGGCACTAACAGGGGTAAAGGGTGCCAAGCAAAGAAGGCTTCTCCTGATCCTTGTGAGGCAGAGCCCAGACCAGAATATGTAGACCATTATGGGCCAAAGGCAGGACGAGGGATGTAGTGAGAAGAAGTGCAGGGGAGCCTGCGACTGTCTAATTGCTTAGTTTGGTCAGGTTGGCAGCTCTCTTACAAAGAAGACAGTGGTGTGGCCTCTGGAGGGAAAGGCAAGTGATCTCAATCATCAGAGCTGGAAACACGTGGAAGATCAACATGTAGATGGTGTGCAGAGTTCAAAAGGCATCATCAGGGGTAACTAGTGCCAAACAAAGAAGTCCTCTCCTGATCCTTGTAGGTGCATGGTTCCTACTTGGTCATGTGATCCATGATAAGCTAATACCAGAACCTGGTAATGGTGGAAAGCAGGTCAAAGTAGGAACTGATGACTAGCCTATCTGTTAGTGACTGTTGGTGGTGCTGGTACCCATCTTGTAAGGGGGGCAGTGAACTAGCCATTGGATGGAAAGGCATGTGATCTCCGCTGCCAGAGCTGTAAACCTGGGGGTAGGTCAACCTGCAAATGGTGTGCTGATGTGAAGAGGCAACATCAGGGACGGAATGTGTCAAACAAAGACGTCTACTGATCCTTTTGGGGGCACAGCTTGGATCATGTTGCATGATTCATGGAGATCCAAAGCCAGGAGCCAACGGTGGTAGGAGGTGGGTCAGAAGAGGGATTTACACTTCCACTGAAATGGCTGTTTTTGGTGGTAAGGTGGCAGAATTACCGTCAGCATTTTGCTGGAGGTATGACCTCCGCCCCACTTCTAAGCCCATAGTTGTGCTGTGCCGTTTTGAGCCACACGCCCAACTCATAATGAGGCCCAATGTTAGGTAAGTAATTTTCCAGACTTTGGTGACTTTTTTCTGTGACACTCAAACTTAGTTTCTGTGTTAATTTTGTTTATGAGTGATGGTGCATAAGTCTTTCATTGGCAGTTCTTTTGAGGCTCTGTTCATTATAAGAATAAAACAGCGATGTTTTACTTTTCCACCAAAAAGTGGAAAAGTTAAGAATAAAACATAGGCAAAATCACCTTCAATCTTCACCTTTCCTCTCACAATTAAAGGATAGTTCCGGGACTTTTTTTTTATTGTCCCTACGGTTCGGCCATGTGTTTTTAAGCATAACTCGGTAGATCGTAGAAAACTTTCCTATGGACCTTACCCGACTTTTCGTCCATTATCGCACTCGAAATCAGCCGCCATTTTCTGATAATCCTATCATTTCCCCCCATCGCCCTGGCTCACCTGCTTTTGCGGCACTAAATCTAATCCCCCGCCCCTGAAACAGACTTTATCAAAACATTCATATTCCCCGCCTCTATCCGTGACGTGACTGTGCTGCGTAGGCAAACGCGCCCAGGCGTCTTCTACGCGACTCCACACAGAACCCGGAAATCAACACAGATTAGCTCACAACACAGCGCGCCACAATTCGGAATATGAAACTGTACTTTTAAATCAAACCGCAAGATTGTAAATTTGGTAAAGTACATTTATTTGACATCAAATGTTTTGAGAATATTCAGCGATTTTCATTTTTATTTGCTCACGTTCCAAAAAGTTTGTTTTGAGGCACGCAATGTTCCTTTGCTGTACACAGGGTCTTAGATCATCTCACAATACAGCGCCACAATTCGGAATATGAAACTGTGGTTTAAAAGCAAACGGCAAGATTGTACATTTGGCAAAGTACATTTATTGGACATCAAATGTTTAGAGAATATTCAGCGATTTGCATTTTTCTTTGCTCTCGATCCAAAATAGTTCGTCTTGAGGCAAGCGATGTTCGTGTGCAGTACACAGGGTGTTGGTTTACGATAAAATAAGCTCTTCGGTCGCACTGATAATCGCATGGCTGTTCCAACAACGAGGCACTAGGCCACCACAACGGTCTGTATGTTGCATCTAGCCGTTAGTATCGCGTAAGGGCATACTTGTACTTGGCGATCGTCCCATAAAATGGTCAGGGTGGTAACGTTGTTCACGCGGAGAAGCAGCTGGCGGTTGAAAAAGCCATCCGCCGGTGTCTGGTACTCGTGACACATACAATAATGAAGGACAGTACAATGTCTAGATAATCCGAGGCAAAAAAGCCACCAGGATTGACACAGTACATTTCCGAGCCCCACGTGCATTCAACACTGCACTACACTACACTACATACTAATTTCTAACCCTCCTATTCTGCCTTGGAAACAGAATCCAATTATCACAACACATCCTCGTTTCTATCCATAATTGTGGATCATCTGTTTGAACTGATGCTCACATGCTAAGACACATGCTAAAAGAACACATTGTTCTGCTCCACCACTGATGGTTTGGAACATCTATTTCTTGATTTTTTTTTCATCAGTTTTTATTCTCACGCATGCTCTTTTTCATCCAGGAAACTAAGGACTGGATTTCTTGGGTGGGGGCAGAATGTGCCTCTCGACGGATTAGCCGAGGGGCTCTGAAAATACTACACTGGGATTCCAAACTCGACACATATTTCACCTGTCCACTTGAGTAAGAAACTGTGGCCTACAGACTGAAGCATCCCAGCAGTCTCTCACAGGCTAAAGAGAGTAAATACAGGCACTTATGAAATAAACTCTTGAACTATCATACGAATTGAATTTTCCAAGAGATGCCATGGTGTGGCTGTCTAATATGTAATAAAATTATATTACCATGCTGGTTAGGTTCAGTTTAGTAATTTTTGCAAAATACACAAATGATCTTAGAAATACAGCAAATCTTTAAAAATATGCCACCAGTAAAAGTATTGTCTACTAGCAGAATTATATTGTCTAGAATTAAATTCACAAACAGATAAGGCAACAAATTATAAACGACTAATTATCATCACTAAAAATGCGTTTTGGCTATGGAATCTACACAATTATACACATGATCACACTTGCAAATTTCTTTTTCATACAAAGCAGTGAAAAAAACTAAAAATAAAAACTTAAGGTCATACTCCTTGCCGCCAATATTTATCTGCGCCAAATAACTTATATTACTCTGGCAGAAGACAAGGAGCAGGGAAAAAAGACCATTGCATTTAGTTAAACAATTGCAGAACGTTAAGCTATCAAATGTACCCCATATGTTATGGCTAGCCCGACAGATAAGGGGTTTATTGGCCACTTTTAATCCCTAAAAATAGGCAATTACTCTCAACAAAAAACGCTTTCACCCATAAAGCTCCATGGATATGTTTGGACCAGTATTGCACTACTATCATAGAAACTACTATTATTACCACCTGCTGGGAAAAAGCAAAACTGTATCTTTTTATGTGCATGAATAACTAGGTGCAAAGTAATAATCATTACAAAACATTTCCGTTTTCCAGTTTAAACCTGTTTACCTGCTTATAAAATATTCCCATTGGAAACTGGATGTACATTTTTTCGCCCTAAAAAAATTATTTTACTCCCAACTTAAAAAAATATGGAGTAAAATACTTCCACTTCCAAAAGTTATCTGGAGCACTGGCTACGGCTTAAATTTCCCCAAATAGATAGCCAGCACAGTTTTCAGAAAAGGCTATTAACTGCAAAAACACAATAGTCAATAATTTCATGGACTATTGAGGCACTTCTGGAGCCATGGATGTTTGTAATTGTTAATATACTCATTGACAATTACGTTGTTCTCTCCCCAAATGGCCATTCCAAGGAGAAGTGACAATCCCAAAATGAAAAAAAATACGACTGAAGCAATATCTTTGATCTTCTGTTTCCGGTAAAGAGTTGAATGTATTGCTGTCTTAATCGGAAAATGTATTATGAAGCACATCATCATGGAATTAATGCTGCACATATGAAAGAATAGGTTGGTATTTGCAAGCCAAAATATGAACGAGTATGAATAAATCTATAGATGTACGCGTGTCTTTGCATTCTACCATCTGTTTGCTAACACTGTTAATAATCGAAACACAAACATTGCAACTCAATGACCATGTGAACTCAAATCATCACTCTACCATACAAATTATGTTTCTCTCTTACAAGAATGGTCCTGTCGTAGAAGTTGGAAAGATTTAAATCTGGAAGCAAAAGCAGAGTTCTTTGAAAGGACTTTTTCTGAGCCAGCAAGGTTGTGCCACAGTGGTTATATTGATGTAAATTCAGCAATATATTTCTATGACTAAAGAGTATCCAACATTTTCTTTAATGAGTGTTACATCTGATCAATGAAAATGACACTGAGCTCCTAACTAAACTTTAAAACAATTCTCCGATTCCCTGAAGGCTGTAAAGGGATGGGTGGCTGGTGATTTGATGATCCTATTCTGTTTGAAATGTATGAATTGTATATGTACAGCCTAATTTGGGCTAAAGGCAGACGACTGTTTCATATTAAACTTTGGTAAAAGAATAACTTGGGAATAGACCACCATTTACTACAAACTCAAACAGATAGAATGAGATTTTTCTTATATCTTGTAAAGAGTTAGTCAAAGAAGTGCAATAAACAGCTTTTCTCAAATGCACCAATTTTGGTGATTTTTTAATCAGATAAGTGAATACACATAGAAGTCTGGTCACAGTGCAGCCTAACCACTACCCTTATGTCTGACACTGTCAATGAGTGGGACCAGACTGATATGTAAATGGATATTTCTCCTCTGTGAAGCGTGCAATGAGCTAAAACGTGGAAGAAATTCCATACAAAAGGTTATTTGAACCATGTTTGTTCTCAGTCAATGGGCTCCCACACCCTTGCTTGGTTATCATAAAGAGAGGACTCTTGAGCAGAATACTAATTATTCCCCCCAAAGCATCATTAGTATGAGACAAAGAAAGATGAATCCAATTACTAGTGCTTTTATGTTTCTATACGTTTCGCCTTGCTCTAGGACTCTAAGGAGCATGCTTTTGCTTAAAACTGCCTGAGAACTCTTTATTGGCAGATGGTGGGATACCAGTGCCTACCAAGCTTCCTGAGTCGGTTAGTATGCATAAAATGTGTTTTGCTGTCATTGATACTTTTTCAAGAATAATAACAAGAATAATTCATATTTATCTACTTTTGCATAACTCAATTTGCTGTGTTCAGTTAGCTAAGCTGTCAAGACAATGATTCCTATAAAATTGCATGGTTTTACAAATACGTTGAATTGTAGATAGGTAGCTATGAATAACAGAGGTATTAGGTTTTAGGGCGAAAAAACTGCTTCTCAAGAAGATCTATGGCCATTGATCTCTGATTGTACATCTGTGTCACTGTGTGTACATGAGACTTTGTGTCAATGATATCACTACTACATATTACTCGCCCCCTAGACCAATTGTAAATTAAACTCTTATATTACTTTTTATGTATGAATACATGTAATGTATTGCACAATGTATTACATCAGCGCCACAGAGCTTTCAGCTTATAGTTCTTGGGTTTTAGTGCCATTCCATTATCTGGTGTGAGGTCCAACTTCTCATGAAGGTTATACTCCAGCTTCAGCGTTTGCAGAACGGTGGTGATCATGAGGAATATTTCATTACGTGCAATGTCTTCTCCTAAGCACATGCGAACTCCCATTCCAAACATTAGGACATTTTCCTGAAGGCTGCGATTGAGTTGTCCATTCGCCTCTAGGAACCATTCTGGCATGAAGGATTCAGGATTCTTCCATACTGATCTACAGAATGATAAAAGACAGGAGGTGTTTAATCACTGTTGTTGGTTTCATGTACAGTAACTACATATAGCAGTAAATTGGTTTTGTAAAGTAAGCGCAATTCAAATATTATTAATTAACACCTGGTGAGGGGCTGTGCTAGTCTCCTAGCCAATCAGGACTCAAAATGGGGTATTTACCTGATGGTAAAGGTCCCATTCTGAGCCTCCTTGGAAGCAAGAGGCCACCATCTTCCCTTTTGGGAAATAAGGAAAGTCGTGCCGCGACCCTTTCCCTCCTTCCCCCACCTCAAACCCCAATTTCCACATCCCTCACCCACCCCCATCTCGCATACCTGGCGCTCCCTTGTCAATGTCAGGAACATCTCCATTGGCGGAATTGGCCCTACTCCATGATGGTGGCCATTTTGGTTTGTGTTTTTTTTTTTTTTTCAAGTTGAGAAACTGTAAACTCAACGTGGAAAATAAAACAACTATTAGCACCAAGGTATAACATGCCAGTAAACCTTATTAAAACCCTCCGGGCGGGGGCATTACCTATCCTGGTAATGCCCCCGCCCGCCCATCAGGGTTTGTTGCTTAAATTGAGCTTCCTTTAATTGCCATCCATGTACAAATATGTGTTGCAGAGGTGTGGGCAGTCTTTGCAAATGTAGTAGAGTTAAGACCGATATCAAAGACCAGTAGATTAAGAAGCCCCAATTTCTCTTTAAAGAAATGATTAAATGAAAAATGTAACATCTTTGTAAACAAAACATCATTCACACATGCTCACAGTGTCGTTTTTGAAAATAAAACTGACAGAAAACATGCAGCTTCTGGGTCCGTCCTTGTGGTATTTCAGCATAGTGTGCACATTTTGTCAGCTCTGATTTATCATGCAATAACAATGGCTCCAATACCACCATGCATACAATTTCTTTTAGATAGTTTTGAATAATTAGCATTCTTGCACTATGCGTAAATAGCATTTCTGCACTTTTTTAGTAAATCCTTCCTGCAGCATTGATAATATATACAGTAATAGCGAACTGCTGACTTATGCATGAAGTATTTATATTAAAAAGTGAATACAATTACACATTGGGCCTCATTATGAGTTTGGAGTTAGCCATGCCATTTTTACTGGCATGGCTACCCCCAAATTCTGGTCCGGGACCTGAAAATAGGGAATTACGTGGCATTCCGACCTTTGCAGGCTCGGTAATTCCCATTCGCGGGACCAGGTAACAGAGCCGTTGCTACCATCCGGTACTGCTCGCTGGTGTCGCTCTGCACGTCTGGTCTGATCAGGCATGCAGAGCGGCCCCGCGAGCAGAATTCGTAATGTTGCGGCGAGGTAACAATGGTGCCGTTAGCACTACCGGCCCCATTGTTGCCATACCGCAACACTTATATTGAGGCCCATTGTCCTTTCTAAGTATCTGAAAATTACATTTTTGTGTAAATTTCATTTCAAATCGACAGCAACCTTCGTTCACACATTTGTCTTAAAATAGACCAAATAATCAAAAATCTGAAGGTTAAACAACTACAAAGATTGACGGTTGAGCAGATTTAGAAACCCGTGCTGACCTCCAAAGCAGCAGCTTTGCAATTAGCATTGAGTGAAATGAGTACCCTGATTTTAGTATAGGATATGATAGCACTCCTTAGCAAATTCTCATTCTCATGGATAATGCAAATATTTGCGCCTTTTGGGACAAAATGGGATGAATAAAACTCAAAGGATGAAATAGGCCTTTCAAGTCTACATGAAGACAAAACGAGTTAATTATGTTCAGCTGTTGAGACGCGGGATGTGGAGGTGATTCCCAACTGCTCTCAGGCCGCCGGCTTAATCCTGCCAATATCCTGATTAAATATTTACCCGAAACCCAAGAAAACGGCTCGAGCTGGCTGCGGAAACCCTCGGCAACAAATTGCGCCAACATAAACGAAAACTGGAGAGCATTTCAAAAGTTATGCGCATGAAAGGAGCAGAGACAGCGGACCAGGCATCCTGAACAAGATGGCCACCGGGACCCAAACTACGGCCTGAACAGAAGGATCGCAGTACAGCAGCGGGTCCAGCAACCCGGACAGCCCGCGTGAAGGACTGACACCAAAGCGCAGCGCTGTGAGCGCGGTGCCCCTTAGCCGACTCCGGAGTCGGAAAACACTGTGACCGGGAAGTGTGTGTGGGCCCAGAACAAACGAAGGTGCATTGGAGCCCCGGGCCCCACTCCACACCTACCTGGGGTGGAGCGCTGGTGCTGCGGGAGCAGCCTGCCGGCGCAGGATCCCTGGCTGTTCCAGCTGCTATGGAGGCCGTGCCCCTCCTCCTGAAGGGAAATACATGTGGCGTGAAAGGCCGGGCGCAACCTCTTGGGTGGGCATCCGTCCGGAAAGAGGTGCACACAGGAGGCCGTGACTGGAGGCAGGGGGCATCTGGGGGCATAAAGGGGCCCCTAGGGGACCCTTGCGTAGTGGAAACAAGGCAAATCACCACACACAAACTGATACAACAGACATGAGGTTGTATTCCCAAAAGCTAGGGTTTATTGCAAAGCAAATAGTCTCAGTTGGCCAACTCAGTCTCACGCCCCGCAATGTGTGTCTCCAGACCTCGAGGGATGCAAGAGAGCAAATAACGTACAATCAATCATGACATGTTCATTACGCCCATTGTACAGTCTCTTTGAACTGGGTCTGATGATTGACAATTTCAACGAATATGACACCTTCGAGCATCTATTTTATCAACAATATGCAACATTGTGAGTCTGGAGACATATTTCTTTGTTGAACAGAACACAGCGCTTCTGTTCTTGCGAGCAAGCTGCTTACGGGGGAAAAGTTGCATTCCAGGCCTTGCTATCTCCTATTTTCTATTCGTGTCCTGGGAGTCTGCACACTCTGCTGGGCTTAGGAAGGGGGCCGTAAGAAAAGCATAATTCAAGCCTTTAGCTGTTTCTTTCTAGCATTTCTACCATATTAACGAGACTAGCTGGCATCAGTGAAATGATTAAATGCTGTGGTGCTCTTCCAAGGCTACATGCGGGAGGGGATTGGGCATTCCTCTCTGGGGCTGCCTACGTTATGTTTCAACGAATAACTCCCGGCCTTGCAGCCTTGCTCTTTCGCTTTGAACAACAAAGTAATCAGTGAAGCAGAATAAGCAGAATAAGCTTTCGGCTAAGCAGTTTTGAACAAAAAGCAATGAGCAAACGTTAGAGAACAAAATGGCGATTCTAGTTACATCAAAAATGGCTGCACATTGGCCAAACTTATGAGTCTGTATTTCTGACATTCAGTACATGAGACGGTTGGTCTTCGGCCAATATGATACATTGCCATTAATCGTGTGGTATCTATTTTCCTAGACTGACAAACCCTCCTTTTGGCCGATTGCCAAATGCCTCATCCATACATTGCACCCTCTGCTGATGAAATGTCTGATATATCTGAATTTGAATTTGAACCTGAATCTTGCATACTACTATATGTTAAGTGACCTCAATTCAGCACTCCAACTAAGTCAATGCCGAGTCTGGGATGCCCAAGGGAAGCCCTTAATTATATATTTTTATGACAAGTTCATAGATCTGGATGATAAACCCTTGTATAACGCCCCTCTCTTTGAATACCCCTGACTTCACTGAGCCAAGAAGTTGGTTTGTTTTGCAAATTAAAAGATTTATTGAAAAATTAAACAAGATATATATCACACTTTTATAAATAAATTAATATTTGATAGCACACTTATGAATATGACAGTGATCAACAATGGATAGTATTATACAAACACACTTTTTTAATTACTTAGGAGTTGGTATAGAGAGGATAAAGTAGATGAGAATGCTTTTATGGGTTCAAGGAAATGCAATGATGGAAAAGAATGCAGCAAAGAAATGACTGAGATGGTTTCCGCAAGAGATAATATGATCATTTTTTCTTTTGACAATTCACTCCCCCCTATGCAATATAAGGAGATGGAAGAAGAGAACACAATTTTCAGGAATACACTCAAATGCAATACCAATTCAGTTCCCCCCTAGCAAGCTTAGAGCAACAGGGATGATTTTAAAACACAGGCAAAAATACTTTAAATGTGATTTGCAAAGAAGTGAAAATATGCTAGAAATGATTTTAATTCCCTATAGGAGATTCAGGGTAGGTGACAGTTACTTTGAATTAGTTCAGGTCAACACTAGAAATGATACATGAGGGATTATCAGGTTGAAAACGAATATCAGCAATGGAAGCAAAAGACAGCGATTTTTGACAGGTGGAGATTGAGCTAGTTTTCAATTCGCGGCACTTTTTCAGAGTGCGTAAAAAGCCATTACGGAAAAACTATTGTTGGAAAGCTGAGGATCTTAGCTTTAAATCTCGTTCCTAGCACACGCGGTTCAAAAGATACGGACAATTTAGTGGAGGTAGATTCTCAAAAATAAAGTAAAATTCAAATGACAAATGACCCTTTCACAGGTTTGAAATCACAGAATGGACACGCGATTTCTATGCAGTTTTGGACAGGTTAAAATGGTTTGAATTAGATTATTTTAAACTAAGAGATGACTATGCACAGTTCTGTGGCTACTCACACTATAAATTTGAAATAGGCCGTCAAGATCTGGTCAGGTTTGGGCTTCACTCGCCACGGACGGTCTCTGGTACCGGTTCTGTTCACAGCGATCTGGTCTGGGTCTGGTCTGCGGTTCTAGATCTCTGGTTCTGGTCTCGGCACTGCACAGTGGTCTGGTCTGGTCTCTGGTTTTTGCAAAAGTTCTTGGCACAGGGTTCTAGCCAGAATCACACAGCTCGCCCGGCTGTTGAATGGTTTGGTTAGGTTGCTGGATTCTGAGGCCTCTGGAAATGATTCAGCTTGCGGACTAGGCCTTTCTGCTACAAAGTTCTGGAATCTGGAGTCTGGTTTTCTAAGTTCTGGTCTCTAAATATTGTCTGGATTTGAAGTCGTCCGGCAAAGTGCTTCGCAAGAAAGTGGAAAGAGCTGTCCCTACCTGGGTTTCAGTGGGTCTTTTTATGTCTTTTGAAAGCGGGTGGGAAGGCTGACTTTCTATGCCCAACCCTCTGAGGATCCTGATAGGCTATAGGATTCTATGTCGCCTGACTGGGGAACTGAATTGTGAGTCATCCGGCATCCTTTTCATGGCATACAGA
Organism: Ambystoma mexicanum; assembly: GCF_040938575.1. Classification (NCBI taxonomy): domain Eukaryota; kingdom Metazoa; phylum Chordata; class Amphibia; order Caudata; family Ambystomatidae; genus Ambystoma; species Ambystoma mexicanum. The sequence continues at coordinate 1,176,582,158 of NC_090935.1, read as the reverse complement.
AAGAACAGTCCCCTTGTCACTTTGCACACATATGTATTTTTGACTTAAATGCATATTTATCTATGTACAATTTTTCTAATATTATATGTCCAGTTAACATATTTTCTGTAGCACCAAACCATCCGATCCCTGTCTTTGTAAGATGTCGTGTCCACTTCTGACAGAATTCTGCCCTTTTCATCCAGAACACAACCTCTAAAGCTTTCCAGAATGTACACAAATGTGCGCAAGGAATATGGGCATCAGATGATGAAGTGTCAGATTTTTAACATACATACATTTGGAATAATACCCTATTTTCCGCCTCTACCCCCAGAACATACCACAGAGTGCTAACACCTCTTAAAATGTGCACAGAAAAATCACAGGGATCATGATATTATTGATATAATTTTGAAAATTATGTACTATGAATTATCCATCTTTCTAAAATTATGCTCTGGCCCAGAGGGGTGTGGTTTCCCAAAGCGCATGGGGGATTTCTGGTTTGTCCACTTCCTCCAAGCTTAGCTGACTCACAGAGGCAGTGCCCCTCCATTTCCTTCCAAGAGGAAGCCATTTACGACCCCCTGATTTAGAATTTGCTTGGAGCAAAGGGAAGTTCATTGTTCTGTTTCCCTGCTCCCAGGTACTCCTCCCCTGATTCAATCAGAGAGGTGTAATCTCCTTTTGGTGGTGCAGCAGAAAGCAGGCCACGCCTGTGAATGCAGTTTCTGGGCAAGTTTCAACTCCTGTCGGGGATAGTTGCCGGGCAGAATTCAGTCACTTGAAGCCAGGCTTCAGCCAAATATCACTTTTGTTCCCATTTTTCTTCATTCAAATCAAACTAACAATTTTGACAAATGCAGCTAGAATGCTGATTCTAAGTTCAAAACTATGACATTTAAACAGTTGCAACCTATGTGACACTCCAAAGTAAATCACTCATTTATTTTAAACATTTCAATTTTAGTGGCTTTAAGTCCAATTTCACTTAAGCTGCTGACATCCACAGCTCAGCCAGTTTTGTTATGAACATTATTTTAGGTTATTCATGTTTCCAGATTTTGTATGCACACAAGACTTCATTCTACCAGACGTCTGCTGGTGTTCAGTAAGATTTTTGAATATCTTGCAATGTTTGAAATAGGCATTTTGAGCTTGCATTTCAGAGAAACAAAGGTGATTGCAAAGCGCTTTTTGAGCTAACAGGCACTGCTGTTTTTCCTTTAGCACCACGTTTCACTCATGGTGCTTCTGGCCCATCACGCTCACACTGGTGGGTGACAGGTCAGGCAACTAGTTTGGTGTGCTCAAAACTGCGCGATTACCCTGGATTCTGGCGCAAATGTGGGCTTTTCGGCAATCTTGGATTTTCTAAGCCCACAGCACCAAATGTTGTAGCAAAATAATTCAAACGTGGGTCAAGACACCTGACAAGCCCCCCTGCCCGACTGCACTTTGATTTTGAGTCAAGGGGGAGTCGGGTGCAAAGGATGTTTTGATCCACGCGATGGGATGTCGGCATCATCTTCTTCCGATTCCGCAGATGGCACAGTTCAGCACCTTTTCCTCCATCAGGGTGGATCGGTCGGTTCTCCTCGCCGGTCCTGATGGGAGTATTGGGCGGTACCCCGGGCCCCTCGGATCTTGGCTCCCAGTCCCTAGGTCATCCTTCTTGGGCAGTGTCCTTGGTTTATCTCTCTCTCTTCTCACCTAAGATGATAAAGCAAAGCGGCAGAAACATATTCGCTGACATTTTCCCACCACTATGAATGGTGGGGCGAACATATACATTTTATACATCAGAAGACATTTGCATTCAAGAATCAAAGAATTTTATAGGCTATATGTGGAATATTTTAGGGTTGGACTTGTATTAATCTGGAGCTGCCCCCTCTGGGATTTCAGAGGACTCCTCCAGTTGCTGCAGAGTGTGCTTGGGATGGCAACACTTTAGGTGAATTATATCGACCCACTTGTCTTCCCCTTCCGCCAAACTACCCTTGGGTATGCAGATCTTGTAGGCGACTGGGGAGATCTTGTCTACAATTTCAAAAGGTCCCTTCCATGTAGGCAGAAATTTCCGCTGTGTGGCCTGGTTCCTTTGGAAATTGTATAGATAAACCCGGTCCCCTACATTGTATTCTTTCCTACTAGTCTTCAAATCATAGTGAGTCTTCATGCTATCGGCTGATCTTTCTAGGTTTCGGTGAGCATAGGCAAAAGCATGTTGGAGGTGTTTCCTTAAATTTTCAACATACTCATGCGTTGTGGAGGCATTGATCAAGGCTTGCTCTTAGGTCCTGTAGAGCAAACACTGGGGAAGCACCATCCTGCGTCCAGTCATCAGCTCAAATGGTGACATTTTAGTTGCAGATGAAGGGGTAGATCTGATGGCCATTAGGACCAGAGGTAATCGGATATCCCAACTTGGCCCAGAATCTGCCACAAACTTTTTTAAGATGCTCACAATGGTTCGGTTGTAACGTTCTACTGCACCAGAAGAGGCTGGCCGATAAGCAATGTGTAGCTTCCTTTTAACCCCCAGTATCTCCCACATCTTTGTCATTACTTCGCTGGTGAAATGGCTGCCTCTGTCTGACTCAATCTTTTGGGGTAAACCAAAACGGGAAAAGATGTGGTTGATCATCAGGGCAGCTGCTGTTTCTGCCTTGCAGTTTGGGGCCGGGAGACATTAAACCCATTTAGTAAATAAGCATGTCACTGTCAACATGTACTTATTCCCCTTAGAGGAGCGAATCACGGGCCTTATGTAGTCGACTTGCAAATCTGACCATGGCAGTGTCATCCCCCTCTTTTGGAGAGGTGCACGGTGTGTGAGGGATGTTGGCTGAAATTGTGCACAAACAAGACACCCCTTCAAGTACTGGTCGAGGTCCTGCCCCATGTGTGGCCAGTATGCAACCTCTCTTCAGATCTCAAGTGTTGTGTGAAACCCCCTATGATCGGCTGTGACAGCATCATGGGCGTGACTTAACACCAGGCTTCAGAATGAGGTAGGAACCACCCACTGATCATGGCCATCTTGGGATTTCCTTACCAACAAACCGTCTTGGATTCGGAACATTTTTGGACATTTCATCAACACTCTAAGGTCCTCTTTCCCAATGTAATCGGTATCCGTCAGGGGAAAGTTCTCAGGGTCCTCAATGTGTTGGTAAAACTTACCAATTATTGGATCCCCTTCTGAGCCGTAATCAAATCAGCATCTGGGGTATCCTTACTCCATTGTGCAGTTGAAAGATCATTGTGAGCATATGTCTGGGACCTAGTGATAGCAGTGAACTGGATTTCCCCCAACAGGGACTCAATCTCTATTAGATTCCCTTGGATGGCCCTGGTTTTGGCCAGCTGATCAGCTAAGTCATTTCCAGTTTGGTCTGGTCCCTCTACTTTGGAATGACCCTTGATCTTCTTCTTGTAGATGGTCATCCCATTCATGGTGACCAGATCATAAATGTTTTTAATTAACTTCCCATGTTTCAAGGGTTTGTTATTAGCACATACCATGCCTCTGGTTTTCCAATTCACCAGGTACTCCACAAACCCGTTTCGTACATAATCCAAGTCTGTGATTATGACCAGTACGCGGAGCTGATGGTGGACAGCAGTGAGGATGGCCTGATGCACAGCCATCAACTTTGCCACCTGACTACTTCGGGGACCAATTTTGTACCCAGCGGAGGGTTCTGGGGACTCATTCACCCATGCATTCTATAAGCCGGCCACAAGTTCTTTTTCCCCGTTGTTGTCAACATGGTAAGAGCATCCATCCACATAGACAGTGGGCATTCCCTCACACTTGTCTTCTTCAAAGGCTTTGTGGGGGGAATTAAGGTATGCCTCCATGTTGTCCTTGATTTTTAGACTTTCGTCCTCGAGACAGTTTTCTCTGGCACAATCATGCAAGTCAGCCAGACCTTGCGCGAGGGGACTCTTCTTCTTTTGGCCATATCTGACCTCCACAGGAAAGCCTTGCATTGACAGAATCCAGGAAGTAATTCGGGAATTACTCACATTTCCGGCCTGGATTCTGTCACTTTGGAGATATTGCAGAGGCTGGTGTGGAGTCTCCACTATGATGTGTTCCCCCTGGTTAAACGGGTGGTAATTCTTCAATGCCCACACCGTTGCCAGGAGTGCCTTTTCACAATCGTTGAATTTTTCCTCCACAGAGGATAAAGTTTTGCTTGCATAGGAGATTACTTTATTGACTTTGTCGTGCTTTTGATATAATGCTGCAGTCAAGCATGTATTAGAGAACCCTGTCTCCAAGAAAAAGTCCTTGTTTCTGACAGGGTAAGCTAGGCAAGGCGCTCGTGAGAGGCTTCTTTTGAGCTGTCTTAATGCCTCGGATTGTTCCGGACCCCATTCCCACTTGACCCCTCCCTTCAAGAGATGAATCAGGGGTCTAGTGATCTCTGCATAGCCCTTAATGAACTTTCTGCTATAATTAGTCAGTCCAAGGAGGCTCCTTAGTTCCTGCAGAGTTGTGGGGTCTTTTAGTTTCTGAAGTGCTTCCACTTTCTTTTCCTGGGGACAGAGACCCTGAGGAGTAATCTCATGCCCCAAGAAATTAACACAGTTCCTACACCACTGTGCTTTCTGAAAGGAGAGTCTTGCTCCGGCGGCCCTCAACTGTGTCATAACATAACGGATCTCTGCTATGTGTTCCTCCACAGACGAACTTTTGATGAGGACATCATCTACATAAGCCAGGTTACCCCTCTCACCCAGGTCGGGCATGGCCTTGTGTAGGAAAATGTTGAATTAATTGCCGGAGTTGAGATATCCAAAGGGAGTCCGGGTCCAGGTGTACTGCTGGCCCCCAAAGGTAAAAGCCAGTTTGTATTGGTCCTCCCTACTGACAGGCACGGTACAGTATCCATTGGTTAGGTCTATTGCAGTGAATACCTGTGTCCCCTGGATCTGGGCCAGCCCTTGGTCAATGTAGGGAAGAGGCCATCGGGAAGTATGGACCCATTTGTTGAGCTCCCTAAGGTCGGCGCAGAGTCTCCACTGGCCATTTGGCTTCAATATTCCCAGCACTGGATTATTGAAGGTGCTGTGTCCTGGACAGATTATTTCCTGGGACTCCAGGTTCTTACTTATTTCAGTAAGGGACTCCATAGATGCGAGAGGCAAGCGATATTGTTTCACAAACACTGGAGTCATGCCAGGGTCCGTGGGAATTGTTGTTGTGTGGATGTCGGTACGACCACAGTCATATGAGTCTACTGCAAAGAGATCTTGGAAATCTAAGAAAACTTGTTTCAACTTTTGCTTCTGTTCCAGAGTCACACAGGCATCAGCTAGGTTGACTCACTCTTCCACCATCTGCCTGAAGCCTGGAAAGACTTCTGGTTTTGGCTATCTCAGCGGCCTCCTCCAGCTGGGTGGAGAAGTCCCTGGTCAGGGTGCTGATTTGGACTGGAGGCTTCAGGTGGCAGCCCTCATGGACCTTGAAAATCACCTCATTCCTCATGAAGTCACAAGTCACATCTTCCTTACCATAAGGGCAGGAAGTGTACACCAGGAAGTTCCCCCCATGCCGGGTAAAGATCCTGTCTGGTGTTGTGTTGTCATCACTGTCAAAACAGTCCTTGGGGATTGGTCCTAACAGTTAATTTCCTAAATCAATGGAAAAATGTTGGTCATCAACTGCCATTCCAATAATGGTGCCTGCGGCTAGAGTAATACTCTTTAAGTCGCTGTTATCCATCTCTATTGGAATGGTGTCATGTTCTATGTTGACCAATGGTGTTGGGTTTACCCCCAACCCTTGCTGTTGGAGAGAAGCATTTCGATGAATATAAGCATCAGGGTTTTTCAATGTTTGTCCTCTTTTAACTTTCACTTCCAGGGAGAATTGTCGGGTCCGCTCTGGGATGGTGACTTCCTCTTTAATCTGAATTTCAACTGCATAAGGTAGCAATTTAGCAGACCTAAATGCTTTTTCTGGATCATCAAAGCCCATGGGATTATCCGCTAATCGGGACCAAGCTTTGAAGTTTATTAGGTCCAAACTAATGGCAAAGCGATTGAGAATGTCACCGCCTAAGAAAAAGGCAGTAGTGACGTCTCACACGACCCAACAATTATGGACTATGCTCTTGTTGCCAATGGAGATTTTGAGCATACACCTGCTTGGCAGGAGATGTTAGGAATTGGGTGTTTCCAGATCCATTTCCCATTTGTCTATCAGTTTGAACGTGGGAATGGCTGGATCTTTTGGGAGTTTGCGGAACATGGCTTCGCTGATGAAGCTCTTGCTGTTGTTCACACACACTCGGGCGAGAACAGAGTCCTTCCCATCATTTAACTGAACAGGGATGAACAACTGCTCTCCAATTTGCTGAATATCAGCCAGGCTCTGAGCTGATTTCACCTCTTTCTGGACTATTGGAGTGGGAATGTCTGATTGACTTTCAGAGTGTTTACTTCCAGTGTGGAATACCACCTTAGACTGGAAGGAAGGTTGATTTTCAGAAATAGAGAGGACCCCCCATCACCGGTCTGTTGTTCTACTGCTATTACTGCCACGTCTGGAATTTGGTTGTTCTGGAAGTGAAATTCTACTTGGTCAGATTTTTGTTCAACCATGTGGCATGTGCCGTTTAAACTAACATGGTTGACACTCTGTTTTTATTTTATTGCTCAGCTATTCTGGGTCCAGAGGACCTTCTTTACGCAATCTATTAGGGGTGACAACCTTCTCAGGAGGTCATTCCCTAGTAAACAAGGGGTGCCCTCTGGAGTCACTACTATGACCGGGTGTTTCACCTTGTGTCGCCCAGTTTTGATGTCCAAATCTGCAGGCAGTCCTCTCGACGGGAATTTCCTTCCCGTCAAAGTTCTGAAGATGTCCAGGAAGAGAGGTGAGAGGAATTCGGTAATTTTCCTGCTTGGACGGAAGGGTAGCTTGGGATCCAGTGTCCACCAGTGCCAAAATTGTACCCTGCCCCTGCACTTGAACCAGGGCATAGTATCTTCCCTCCTTCTCCTCAAAGGGGCACAGATAATGCACATTTATGGACAACTGGTGGGCTAATTTTTTAGTTTTAGATATTGCAATGGAAGAGATTTGGGCAGAATTCTGTGGAGAGTCATGGGAATCTGCAAGAAAGAGTTGGCAACTGGTAATCAGAGCCATTGTTGGTTCCCCTGGTTCTGGTTCTGGGCCACCCCCCCGTTTTTGGAGGCAGTCACCAGAATGGGTTTGAACCAGGGGATTTTGATGCTGTTGGTTCTGGGATGAGATGATGGGCGGCGCTAGCTCAGTCCCCTCATGTACCCAGTCTGGATTTGGATCCCTTGGGACCCATTTTTCTTTGGGAGGAGTTCCCCCATCTCTGAAGGAGAAGATCTTTTCCCCAGGATCCTCTGAGGATCCCTCTCCCCCAAATTGGAAGATTTGTACCTCCTCCACAAAGTGGGTCTGTTTGGGTCCTTTGTTTCTCCTACCTCCACTCTGCTCCTTGGGTGGCAGACTTTCAGGGGTAGGAGATTTTGTTTCCGGGTTTCCAGGGGCTGTTTATAAGTGGGGAAGGAAGCTTCCTCCAAGGCTTTCCACGCCCCTTCCCCTTGTGCCTCCTCCCTGGGAACCGGTAGGTTATCGGGTTGCTGCCCCCGTCATTGTTCTGGAGCACCGGGCACAGAGTTTGGGGCATTCTGCGTCGGCATGCTCATCTGAGGGTTCTGTTGAGCCCTCAGCATGTGACGCAGATCCCGTGCCATATTTTGGACCTGGCGCTCTAACTATGAAACCCGCTCAGGCTGATAAGGGGTTCTATTTTCTCCCCTGGGCTGATCCCGGGAAGGGTAGCAATCCCTTCTCTGGTAGTACCCCGGGTTGGGAAGATTTGGGTACCCCTCCACCCTTGGCCTCCCCTCTCCCGGACTAGGTTGTCTGGGCTCAGGGAATTGGGGAAAGAAGGATGGATGATTTTGGGGCTGGAAATTGGGTGGACACCTGGGAAAAAAGTTCTGCCCAGGGTTTGGTGAATTTCTGCCCTCCTGTGGGAAGTTAGGAGGAAAGTTCCCTGGGTTAGTCGCTTGGCTGGATCCCCCCCTTGGGCTGGAGGAGTCCACACGTAACCCAGGATGGGTCGGTTTCCCTTGTAACAGGGACTTACATAATCAGGGGAGTGAGGGACCCCATTTGTGGGACTACCTCCCTGACTCCCTGTCTGTAACTGGCCCGAGGGCCTTCTGGGTTTAGAATTATTCAGTGCAGGCAGGTTTTTAGGCCCCCCATCTCCAAATCTAAAATGGGGGCAACCTTTACCTCTGCCACCTTAGCAGCAGCAGGGGTGCTGGTCGATTTGGGGCTTTTCAGAGCGTTATTTTTATTTTCTATGGGCTTCTGCACCTCATAGATCTGGGTAGCCTGTTCAATGACCCAGTCTAGTGACCTTTTCTCATGAAAATCTCTCACTAGCTGGGTCATTATGTATTTGGATAAGGCATGGAAAAACATATTTACAATCTCTTTACTGTCTGTGCGCACCCTTTTGGTAGTCTGCGCAAAGGCACGCTTCAATTCCTGCACAAATTCTTGTGGGGCCTGATCCTCCCCACATTGCAAATTGTAGGCTGCCTTGCGAGCCTCTTGGGGATTCCGGTGAACAGAAAAATGTTTCAAGATGGCCGCCCTATATGTGGACCATCTTGAATGGTTTTGGTCCTCCAGCCCCGCAAAGAAACTGGAGTATTCTGGGGAGAATGTCCATTTTACATACTGAATGCAGCTACTGCTGTCCTTCAAATAGAAAGTCTCCATCATTTGCTCGTAAAGCTCCAAGTGTTCCCAAACAAAATACTTGGTGTTCTTGTGATAAGGGGTGATGACACTCCTTATTGCCTTAATCTGTTTTACGGGGTCCTTAAGCAAGGCCCTTTTTGCCTTATTGGCCTTTTTGGTTCGGGTAACCCTAGTCCATTCATCCTCAGACTTAGAGGCACTGCTCCCAGAGGTTCCCGTCTGATCGTCCAGGTTTTCTCAAATTCTGCGAGCCTGGGAATGGTCGGCAGAATGTGGGGACCTAGTCTCTTGTGTCCTGGGGCACACGGAGGAGTCTTCAGATTCCTCCTTGCTGCCCGGTTTTAATGGCTACCCCCCTACTGACCTAACTGGGCAGAGGTTTTCAGAATGCCCTTAGAGGGCCTACTCTCCCGGGGTTCCGCACTAAATTGCACTGTACTTAGGTGCCCATACCCGGATGCCCGCCCATCCATTCCTGGGTGGTAATGGCCTATGAGCCCCATACTTTTGGTTGGATAGTAATCTGCCATCCCTATGGCCCTGTGCTCATGGGTGCCAGGGGACATGGGGGTGGCAGAGTCCAGGGACTGGGAGAGATGAAGGCCTCTGGTACGCTCAGGTGTTTCCCTTTCCCAGCAAACCTCATCTCTATCAGACCCTGCTCCCTGTTGCCATGGAAGAGCCTGTGCTTTCAGTTCCTCAGTTAAGGCTTTACTAGACTCTATCAGTCTCTCCTGCATGGCTACCTGTTGCTGGAGCCTATCATTGTGCTGACAGAGAGCCTCATTTTCTCTCTGTGCCTCCTGGTTGGTCCTGGAGTACTGGGCCAGTCTTTGCTGCAGGAGGGTTACCTCCTGAGTCCTATCCCTACTGGCCTGTTCCTTTCTTGCCAGAGCATCTTTCACCCTCCTGGTGTGCTCTAACAAGTTCTGATGCTCTTTTTGGAGGTCACCCAGTCCCTGGAGGGCCAAGTGATTTTCTTAAATGTTTCCTTTTAATTGACAGACTTCCTGGCCTAAGGTGTCCCTTTCCTGACTAAGAACCTGCATCTGTGCTGCCAGGGCGTCCCTCTGCCTTTTAATGGCACCAGCTTTCTGGCGCTCTTCCTCAAATTCTGTCTGGGTATCCAGGTCTTTCAGAATCAGTTTGTTGCTCTCTGCCTTCTCCCTATCTAGGTGGCTTTGCAGGGTGACTGCCTGTTCTGTGCATGCCCTATTGAAGTCCAGTTGTTGCTCCAGCTTTTTCTGGCTCTGCAGTAGGGTGTCTAGACCTTCTTGATACTCCTTCTGCATGGCCAGAAATCTGGTATCCTGTTCAGACTTTTCCTATTGCAGGATACCCATATCCTCTTTTATTTCAATGATATACTGCCTACCATCATTTTCTGACTCCTGGCTCCTCTGCAGCCTCTGCTCGAAAGAGACCAGGTCAGATTGGGCCTTCTCTAATGCCATCTGTTGCCTATTTGCCAGATCTTGGCCTTCAGCACATTTGTCCTGTATGGCTCCCATGTGTAAATACAAATATGCCGCTATCCTGACAATTTTGTTGTGCTCATCTTTGGCCTTAGGGGCCATGTATAGTTTGCTCAGGGCCACGCGTAAGGGACCCTGATCTTTGCAGCTGTCTAACCCAGTCACATTGACCCGTTGTGTGATCGCCTGCAGCCACACATTCTGGTCCTGTTCATACCATTCACCTCTCACAAAGAGTTTATGTAAGAGGTGCTCTCTAGCTATCTTCATATCTACCAATGTCGTCTTTCTGGAAATTGATTTCCTTCTTGACTTACAGAAGTTTATATTTTATTTAGCAAAATAGACCGTCTCCTTAGAGCGTCCTTCTTTTGAGGGGTGATTTTACAGTGTAACACAGCGTGGTGATCCAACAGGATTTATGTATCCTGTCCGTTAGCACACTGTATAAGCTGCACAAGTGGTAGACCTAATCCAGAGATCCCGGACGAGCCCCTCTCTGTTAAGTGACCTCAATTCAGCACTCCAACTAAGTTAATGTGGAGTCTGGGATGCCCAAGGAAAGCCCTTAATTATATATTTTTTATATTAGAGCAACAGGGATGATTTTAAAACACAGGCAAAAATACTTTAAATGTGATTTGCAAAGAAGTGGAAATATTCTAAAAATGATTTTAATTCCCTATAGGAGATTCAGGGTAGGTGACAGCTACTTTGAATTAGTTCAGGTCAACACTAGCAATGATACTTGAGGTATTATCAGGTTGAAAACGAATTTCATCAATGGAAGCAAAAGACAGGGATTTTTGACAGGTGGAGATTGAGCTAGTTTTCAATTTGCAGTACTTTTTCCGAGTGCGTAAAATGCGATTACGGAAAAACTATAAGGAGTAGACACTTTCACAGGTTTGAAATCACAGAATGGACACACGATTTCTATGCAGTTCTGGACAGGTTAAAATGGTTTGAATTAGATTATTTAAACTAAGAGATTACTATGCACAGTTCTGTGGGTACTCGCACTATAAATTTGAAATAGGCCGTCAAGATCTGGTCAGTTTTGGGCTTCACTCACCACGGACGGTCTCTAGTACCAGTTCTGCTCACAGTGATCTGTTCTGGGTCTGGTCTGCGGTTCTAGATCTCTGGTTCTGGTCTCGGCACTGCACAGCGGTCTGGTCTGGTCTCTGGTTTTGGCAAAAGTTCTTGGCACAGGGTTCTAGCCAGAATCACACAGCTTGCCCGGCTGTTGAATGGTTTGGTTAGGTTGCTGGATTCTGAGGCCTCTGGAAAGGATTCAGCTTGTGGACTAGGCCTTTCTTCTACATAGTTCTGGAATCTGGAGTCTGGTTTTCTAAGTTCTGGCCTCTGAAAATTGTCTGGATTTGAAGTCGTCCGGCAAAGTGCTTCACAAGAAAGTGGAAAGAGCAGTCCCTACCTGGGTTTCAGTGGGTCTTTTTATGTATTTTGAAAGTGGGTGGGAAGGCTGACTTTCTATGCCCAACCCACTGAGGATCCTGATAGGCTATAGGATTCTCTATCGCCTGACTGGGGAACTGAATTGTGAGTCATCTGGCATCCTTTTTATGGCATACAGAAAGAACACTCCCCTTGTCACTTTGCACACAAATCTATTTTTGACTTAAATGCATATTTATCTGTGTACAGTTTTTCTAATATTATATCTCCAGTTAACATATTTTCTCTAGCACCAAACCATCCGATCCCTGTATTTGTAAGATGTTGTGTCCACTTCTGACAGAATTCTGCCCTTTTCATCCAGAACACAACCTCTAAACTTTTCCAGAATTTACACAAATGTGTGCAAGGAATATGGGCATCAGATGATGAAGTGTCAGATTTTTAACATACATACATTTGGAGTAATACCCTATTTTCTGCTACTACCCCCCAGAACATACCACAGAGTCCTAACACCTCCTAAAATGTGCACAGAAAAATCACAGGAATCATGATATTATTGATATAATTTTGACTATTATTTACTATGAATTATCCATCTTTCTAAAATTATGCTCTGGCCCAGAGGGGTGTGGTTTCCCAAAGCACATGGGGGATCTCGGTTTGTCCACTTCCTCCAAGCTCAGCTGGCTCACAGAGGCAGTGCCCCTCCCATTTCCTTCCAAGAGGAAGCCATTTACGACCCCCTGATTTAGAAATTGCTTGGAGCAAAGGGAAGTTCATTGTTCTGTTTCCCTGCTCCCAGGTACTCCTCCCCTGATTCAATCAGGGAGGTGTGATCTCCTTTTGGTGGTGCAGCAGAAGGCAGGACAGGCCTGTGAATGCAGTTGCTGGGCAAGTTTCAACTCCTGTCGGGGGTAGTTGCCGGGCAGAATTCAGTCCCTTTAAGCCAGGCTTCAGCCAAATGTCACTTTTGTTCCCATTTTTCTTCATTCAAATCAAACTTACAATTTTGACACATGCAGCTAGAACGCTGATTATAAGTACAAACTATGACATTTAAACAGTTGCTACCTATGTGACACTCCAAAGTAAATCACTCATTTATTTTAAACATTTCGATTTTAGTGGCTTTAAGTCCAATTTCACTAAAGCTGCTGACATCCACAGCTCAGCCAGTTTTGTTATGAACATTATTCTAGGTTCTTCATCTTTCCAGATTTTGTATGCACACAAGACTTCATTCTACCAGACGTCTGCTGGTGTTCAGTAAGATTTTTGAATATCTTGCAATGTTTGAAATAGGCATTTTGAGCTTGCATTTCAGAGAAGCAAAGGTGATTTCAAAGCGCTTTTTGAGCTAACAGGCACTGCTATTTTTCCTTTGGCACCATGTTTCACTCATGGCGCTTCTGGACCATCACGCTCGCACTGGCAGGTCAGGAAACCATTTTGGTGTGCGCAAAACTGCACGGTTTTCCCGGATTCACGCGCAAATGTGGGCTTTTCGGCCATCTTGGATTTTCTAAACCCACAGCACCAAATGTTGTAGCATAATAATTCAATTGTGGGTCAAGACACCTGACATATATGCATCTTCATTCCCACCAATATATATGGCCATGAATTCTTTTATCGTTTTCATTTCATGCATATCTTTATCATTTTGGCCATACGTTTGTTTTTGGGTTACCATATGCATACACTCTTCACTTGTCTCAGTGCAAACTAGGGGCAGACAGTCTATGCAACAACAGCAAGTCATAAACATTCCGAGCACTATTACTAGTATTGCAACTAACTTCCATCCCCAAGCACGTAATATCCCCCAGAACCAGGACCCTGCCTCCCAATTCCCATTTATGGTATGGAGTTTGGAGGTTAGGACGTGTAACTTGTTTATCACTTCAAAAATCATAGGGGAGGATTCATTTACGAATCCAGCGCGCTGATCCCACGATTTTGCAAAATCCCCCATAATCAAACAGGATTAGATCAAGAGCCATTCTATTTTGCAGCGTCATTAATCTTATTCCTTTCTCTTCCAGCGTCATGTTGTATAGTATATCAGTTGTTATGTTTATTGTACTCTCTAACACTCGGGATAGTTTCCTTATGTTATAGGAATTCATGGCTTCGGCCAAAAATGGTACAAATGGTTTTGCTAAATCTTCTGTTCTTAAAGCATCTTCTGTGCTTCTTCGTAGCCTGGGTCTGGATAACCTGGCTACATCTGCTGTCTCTAAGAGGAACACTCCCGGGAACAGTAGACCCAAATAACATGTGCCTCTCCAGTTTCTGGGTAACCAGGGATACGCTTTTTCTCCGCATATAAAATAAACAGGATCACCTACATACACTGGTTCTACTTCTCTTTTGAGAACCGCTATATTCATACATTTAGTGAACGTTCCTACTGAATAGGATCCCTTCTTCTTTAGGCAAAAAGGGACAGTTTGTGGGCTATAATTCACTGTATGGGACGGGGGCATTGCATCTATATTTTCTTCTGTTCTTACACGGAACGTGATTACTGATGTTTTGGATGTTGGAGACAATCTATCTCGTGTGCAGGTTTTGGCGTAGGGTTTTGGATTATCATTCGTGCTTTATAGAATATATAACAACTTACGGGTCTCATAATTATTTCTTCAAATTCATTCATGTTTGTTTTATCTAGTTGACCCGTATCACTCTTATTCCATTTCCCAGAAAATAGTGCACTTAGTGATGCACTGTATGCAGAACGTAATGGTAATGGCTGCACATACCAACCTATTCCCTTCCCAGTGTGCTGTACAGCAATTATTTTTCTTTAAAATTGCATGTGTCATGTTCATTATGAGCAATAAGGTATTATTCCCATATCCTTCTCTGTGCCTCTCTTCCATTGGGGACAAGGTGTAAGTAATTACATGAACCGGGCTTTCAGTAGTGGAGATGTTGATAACTGGCAAGAGCATATTTAATGGGTGCATTACTTCTGCGTACCATAGTATCAATGCTGTTATTAATGGCGCTAACATACTCATGACACATATTACTATTGTTAGGATCAGCATACAGTTTTTTCGACAATGTGTTTTTTCTAACTTTTCAGTCTTTATACCTAATTTGTTATCAGCAGCGGTGCAGGAGGAGGCTTAAGTTGGTTCCGGCATTCTCTCTCTCACAGTCCTTCTTCTTCCGCAGTGGTCGTCATGATTATCTCTCCTTGTGGCACTCGTCCGAATGTCAATGAATTTGATAAATGTCAACAGTTCATTCTGCCAGTTCTTAGAAGCCTGGATTGCTTACTTATTAGGCAAAATCATTATGCATTTGCATGTTTGCTCAAAAGGACTCCAGAGCAGTTATCAATTGCCTTTGTACCATGTGCGCCCCACTTGTTCGTTCAGGTTCCGGACACATGGATTTTTATGATCGTACCGAGGAGCCGCGAGTCTTGAGTTTGCCGACTTGCCCAACTCTCACGCTTCTCTCCTCTAGACCTCCAGTTCCTTCTCTGTCCATGATGGGAACCAGAGGCAATGATGAAAGAGGCAATGATGAAAAAAAAACAATGAAATGCAGCTTCGATCACTCCTTCTTCCGAAGCCGTAGATTGTACCATTTAGCTCCTGGTACAGTATGGCCAATGAATAGTGCTGATGCACTCCCAGACTCAAACTCAGAGTCCTGCGGCGCAGTGACAGGTGGCTGTGAATGCCGCAGTGGTGATGCAAATCTTGTTTCAGGCTTTGGTACAATGGCAGATGCTGGTGGGCGCCAAAGTGGTACACGCTTTGTGTCGGCCCTCAGTGATGCAGATTCAGCTGGCCAACGTTGGGGCACTCTTTGCCCTTTCTCCTTTATAGCAATCTTTCCAGGCTTCGCTTCAAGCTTCACTTCAGGTTTAGGCAGATCTAGTAGTAAGGGACTGGCAACAGTTTCTTTTGATTCTGGAGCTGCTGTTTCTTTCTGGTCGTCTCGGTCAGGCAAGTCTTTGAGCAGCGGTGGGTGGGATCTTTTTAGTGTGCATGGCATGAATCCACGCCTTCCTCCCATCCACTCGAATCGCCGTTTGTGTTGCCAGCAGTACTTGATAGGGGCCACGCCATCTGGGTGCTAACGATGATTTTCGTTCAAAATTCTTAAGTAGCACCCAGTCTCCTGGCTCCAGCACGTGCCCCGGACCAGTATACCTCACGGGTAAAGCCTCCTGCACCTGCTGATGAATCAAACGCAGTTTTTGTACTAAAAGGCCACAATAAGTACTAAGCACAGGATTCTCAACTTCGCAAAGCCGCTGAGGTGCGCACCAAACATTTGCCGGCCTCCCCATAACAATTTCATATGGGGAGAGCCCAGTTCTTGCCTGTACTGACGTGCGCATGCACAATAGCACTAACGGTAATGCGTCCACCCAACTTGCTTCCTGCACATATTTTACTGATCTTAAACTTTAAGGTTCTGTTGTGACGTTCAATAAGACCGGCCGACATCGGATGTCTTGAACAATGGAATCGCTTATTGATCTGGAGACCTGCGCACATCTGTAATATTACTGTGCCCACAAAGTGTGGACCGTTATCTGACCATATGACACGGGGCAGGCCAAAACGGGAAAAGTATTCCTTTAACATTACTTTTGCCATGCTCATTGCAGTGCAGTCTTTTAAGGGATATGCTTCCACCCATTTGCTGAATGCACATATTACCACTAGGACATATTTCAAGTTTTGGCATCGCTCCATCTCTATGAAATCAAAATGGATTACTTCAAAAGGCATAGAGGGAGGGCCAAAACATATGTTTAGAGTCACTGTTCCCTTTCCTACATTGTGTTGTAAGCATGTGATGCAGTTCTGGACCAACCTTTCTGCATTCTTTTATATGTTTACATTCTCTCATACCGTAGCTAGGTGCTGGATTATTTTCTTGGCAAAAATGTGGGTAGGGCTGTGAGCCATTGTGACCATTGCAATTACATAGGAATTTGGCAACATCCCTCCAAATCTAATTCAGCAGAGCCCTCAGCCCACCCTTGTATCTCATCAGCAGTAGCTTCGGCCTGCATTTCTTTGACAGTGGCAATCCCATCTTCTATCATGCAAGGCACTTCCTCAGACTGTACTGTCATCATTTTGGTATTTAAATCAGTGGCAGTTTGTTTTGCAATCCTGTCTGCAAATGTGTTTCCCTCTCCCACTTTACATGTCACTTTTTTATGAATCAAATCAAAAGATGTAAAAAAGGCAATAGAAATATTATACCCAAACAGGTCCATTTTCAATGACCTCTGAACACCGGATCAACAACCAGTACACCAGAAGGAGAGGAAGGAGGGGGGGTACAAGATCCAACAAATCAAGGATCACAAGAAAATACAAACAAAAGACTTACAAGAGCGACCTCAAAAGAAATAAACAGAGTGAAATAGGGCCATATCTCATTCTCAATCAATCCAGCAGATTAATATCATTGGAAGAGAATAACTTACTAAAGAAAGGACTTTCTTTCGCCCCATCTACGAGCTATAATGAAACGGATTTGCACATTGATCTTTTTAAGTTCGTACAGAAATTGAAACTGAAAAAGATTTTCGTCACTAAAGCGCCAGGGAATTACAAACAGCAGCAGAAAAACATTCAGAGAGATTTAAGCATTAAGGAAATAGAAGAAATTCATCTACTTAGATCAATCACAGAGCCAGTGGAATATGATATTACCAATGTACTAAGAGATCTTAATGTGGAACCGGATTCGTTGTCAATTAAGGAACTAAAACCAACATCAAAATTCGTACCCCAATTTGCAGCAGACAACATCATCGATACCTTTTATAAGGCAGTATCTCAAGACCTTTATCGAATGAACCAAATACGATCACATTCAAAATTCAAACCTAATCTCACCCTTAAAGAACAAGAAGCCCTACTTAAACTGGAAACTGACTACTCAATAGTGATAAAAGAGGCGGATAAGGGAGGAAACATTGTCATCATGGACAGGGAAAACTATTTGGAGATGGCTAAAAGACACCTAAACACACCAGGTTGTTATGAAATATTGCCTGCCAATCCAACAAAGGAAATCGTACACAAACTGGAACTCAAAATTCAGGATTGGCACAGCAAAGGTCTTCTCACAGAGAAGAGTTTTCTTCTAATCAAAGACCCGGTTACACCAATCATTTATTTTTTGCCAAAGGTTCATAAGGAATATGACCTAATACCGGAAGGCCGACCAATCCTAAGCGGAATAGGTTGGTCGACTGAAAACATTTTGCAATACTTGGACAATATTCTGAGACACAGAGCAATGTAATTGAAGGCATATCTTAAGGATACCACCGATGTAATTATTAAACTGCAATCCTGGAATTGGGAGAATGATTGTTTACCAGCAACCCTGGATGTGAAAGCGTTGTACACATCGATCCAGCACTCATGGGCTCTGTAAGCAATAGACCATACTTTCAGGAATGATTCAGCATCCATGTATCATCAGATTCTCATGATCAAGGAAATGTTAGAACTATCTCTGGAATGCAACATTTTCAATTTCAACAATACATACTACAGGCAAACCAAGGGCGTTGCAATGGGCACCAAATACGCCCCAGCCCTAGCCAACATCTTTATGGGCATATTTGAGGACACGGTTATCTATCAGGCTAAGGCCTATCAGAAAGAACTTGTTCACTGGTTAAGATATATCGATGACTTGTTGATACTATGGAAAGGCACAGAATTGGAGTTCACAGATTTTCATAACAGAATTAACCTTAATGAAATGGGTGTTCAATTCACTGGTATTTGTGATGCTAAAAGTATTAATTTTCTGGACCTCACAATATACATTGAACAAGATCAAATCAGAATATGCACATATCGGAAACCTACTGAAGTTAATTCGACCTTACACGTGGCAAGTTGCCATCATAGACCGACAATTTTGAATATACCATCAGGAGGATTCTTAAGAGCAAGAAGAAACTGCCAGACCATGGGACACTTTGAGAAGGAATTTAAACTTTTGAAATCAAGATTTCTAGCTAGAGGTTATTCGGAACAATGTGTTAGCAAAGCCTGGGACAAAAGTCTGTTGGTAACACAAGAACAAACGTTAGTAAAAAGGAACAAAACGCTGGAACAACCAACTATTGGTTTCATCACTAAATACAGCAATGACTACAGACATGTGAAAAAAATACTAGCCAAACACTGGCATTTGTTGAAATTGGATGAGAACATTTCAAACTTTGTGGATGAAAAACCAAGGATTATCTTCAAAAGAGCACAGACCTTGAAAAACAAACTAAGCCCTTTGAATCTACCAGACATAACGGAGGAATCATTGAACTGGCTGAAAGCAACTACCAACGGATTCAGGAAATGCGGGACCTGCACGATGTGCAAATATGCACACAAGAAAACAGACTCATTCTCAAGTAGCAATAATAAGATCTTGAAAATCAGACAACCCATTAACTGTAGGACAAAATATGTGGTCTATGCAATCATCTGTGTGTAAGTTGGTGTATATAGGCAGTACGATTAGAGAACTCAGGACCCGAGTACGAGAACATTTAGCAAAAATCGGCAGCCAAGATCCCAGACTGCCCCTTGCATGCCATTGGCAAGAGAAACATCAAATGAACAATAAGGCAGACATCCAATTCATTGGTCTCCAAAGAGTGACATTAGGAAGATGTGGAGGGGACAAAGAAAAGAAACTTAGACAAATGGTGGACAAAATAATTTGCAAATTCAATTCTACAGTATTTGGCCTTAACACAGACAATGAAATGGTGTCTTTTTTGTAGGAAGCCAATTAGCATCTCTATAAAGTGTAGTGTGTTATTATCACATTGCTCTTTATTTTTATTATTGTTATTATTTCCCATGCATATTTTAGTATTTACAAGTAATTAGTCATATAGCAAACTCTACATACTCTTGTTCTTTCCATGTGGATGCTCACTGCTAAATCACGCAACTATCATATTATGTGTCTAATTAATTATCTACCATATTAACAAGACTAGCTGGCATCAGTGAAATGATTAAATGCCGTGGTGCTCTTCCAAGGCTACATGCAGGAGGGGATTGGGCATTCCTCTCTGGGGCTGCCTACATTATGTTTCAACGAATAACTCCCAGCCTCGCGGCCTTGCTATTTAGCTTTGAACAACAAAGTAATCAGTGAAGCAGAATAAGCAGAATAAACAGAATAAGCTTTTGGCTAAGCAGTTTTGAACAAAAAGCAATGAGCAAACGTTAGAGAACAAAATGGCGATTATAGTTACATCAAAAATGGCCGCACATTGGTCAAACTTATGAGTCTGTATTTCTGACATTCAGTACATGAGACGGTTGGTCTTCGGCCAACATGATACATTGCCATTAATCGTGTGGTATCTATTTTCCAAGACTGACAGTGGGACCTGGGGCTCCAGGAAGCAGATGACTCCACCCGCGTGTGATCCAGCGACCGGGAACTCCATACACCTGAAACTGCTCCAGCACGGAGGAGCAGCGCTCCTGAACTCCAGCCACCCACACTGGTAAGCGAATCGCAGCCTACAATGCATACACAACTGTAACAGATGCTGGGACACCCATATTGGCTCAATAACCACAACACAATAAACAAACATACTGGGTAAACAGCTCAGTGGTGCCACAGACCAGAGCCTTGGGAGAGGAGTGAAACCCACCCCACCGACCACTGCAAGCAAAACAGATGCTACCTACATGCCTCTAACTGTGGGAGAACAAGAAGTGTCAATGTAAGCAGCTCCCTGTTGAGAGACAATCCCTAGCAAACAAGACAACAGCAGCCCCAACCGCACTCCGGGTCGCAATTGAATGTGCATGTGGCACTGACTCACTGAATTCTGAGGCTGGGGGGCTACAGTCCTGCAATGTAAAGCCTTAGAACTCACAACTGAACAAGGTTCAGGTAAAAAGCCCCTCTTGGATACAGTGTGAACTAAGCCCCAGTAAAATACGCTGACAAGGAATGATGACAGTGGCGCGATCTCAGTGACCTGTAGGGGGCAAGCGACTCTGAACGAACAGTAGAGAAGATACAGACTGCAGCTGCATCTCCCTGGTGTGGCAGTACCTGAGATTGGTGACCATACCATCCTTCGTAGAACCACAACTGGGCACTTATGGTCAGCTCTGACGAACATTAAACAATGACTTAAACCACTGTAGAGGCGAAACAAGACCTCCAAGGCTCTGCCAGACCAATTCACAAGTGTTCTTGAACAAAACCGCGGCCACTGGAGTGCACCTAACCAAACGGTAGTCATCAAAGTCGACAACTACTGACCGGCACGGCGGCATAACCATAGACCAAGTGGGACAGAGGTAACAACAAACAATCTCGAACCTGAGCGCCATGGGGAAAGACAGAGCAAAGAATGCGACAACGCAGAGTAAAATAGAGCAATATACGACCCCGGCCCAAGCTCCCCAACAAGAGCAAACCAAACCCAGTGACGCACAAGGAATAGAGGAAGAGGGTATATCCCTTAAGGATGTCATGAACGCCATTTCCAGCTCAAGGACCTCGATGGAGAAGAAAATGGATGGCATAAGCACAGAGGTATCCCTACTGCGTCATGACCTGCAGAAGCTAACGGCCCGCACAGGTGAAGCTGAGGGTCGCATATCAGAAAGGGAAGAGGGTCTGAGAAACGTAAATCCCCAAATGAGTGGAACGCTGGCACGACTAAAAGCACTGGAAGAACGAGTGGAAGAAGGGGAAGGGAGAGCGAGAAAAAACAACATCTGGATTCTCGGTCTGCACGAAAAATCCAAGGGTCCAAGCATGGAGCTGTTCCTAGAACAATGGCTTGAAGATCTGTTCGCTCCCAAATCCCTATCAAAATTTTTCTCCATAGAACGTGCGCACAGCATGTCAACAGGCAGAAATATCCCCGGAGCCCCCCCACGCACAGTGATAGCAAAGCTCCTGTACTATAGAGATTGAGACGCCATACTGCAAATGGCCAGAACCGAAGGTTCCATAACCTACAATGGCTTTAAAATCACCTTTTTCCTGGACTTCACTAGAGAGGTGCAGAAAGCGAGGCAGTCCTTCAACCAACTTAAAAAACTTCTACAGACTCTCAAAATAAAATACAGACTCTTGTTCCCTGCACAACTTAAAATACTCCGTAACGGCATGACGGTGCACTTCACGGACCCCAGAGACGCATGGAACTGGGCAGAAAGAACCGTAGAAGGCGACTGGGGTCAGGCCGGAGGCAGGACACAAACAGATACAGACCAAGACCTGAGAGCGTATTGCCCGACCGCCCGCAGCGTGAGATAGAACCACCACCAAATGGAGCCAATGTCTAATGCGGGAGGGACTTCGCTTACGCAAGCAGAAACACACAATGGCATGGAACAAAGCAACGCCACTTGACAACACCATCAGTGCTGTTACACGACTCGGGTATAGAACAGCTGGCGGTCAGGACTACACAAACCCCCCAACACAGTCACTCTGTAAATACAATAAGTAACACCTCTGGCGACTCAGTCCACAGAGGTATTTGAAGGTGTGACTGGAATGTAGAGTACTAAACTGTTCATTTTCTGTTCCGTGATGCTGGAAGTTAATGCACGAGTATTGAAGTTTAGCAGTTTTTAAGTTTGTAATGGGGCGACAGATGCTTCAGTTGGGGATGGAGTATAGGGAGGAGGTAGTTGGGAATGAGTTTCTAATTTAATGGTTTGTCTGCGAAGGCACTGTGATCACACTAATCACAAATGATACGACGACAATACAAATGCTGGCACTTGCAGAACAGACATCTCCCATAGAGCATGAGCATACACCACAACCCCCACATACCCAATGGCACTGCCTACCGCGATAACTAACAAGCGCTTAAAAATGATGACATGGAATGTTAATGGGCTAGGTTCTAGCATTAAGAGATGCCTGGTGACACAATACATAAATAGGCACGCACCAGACATAGTGCTCCTAACAGAAACACACTTAGCTGGGACGGTATGCAATCTCCTTAAGAGGTCCAACTACCAGACTGCGATACATGCAGGCTTCTCCATGAGAGCTAGAGGGGTGTTGATCCTAATTCATAAGAAGCTACCACTAACAATATCGAAGGTAACTCATGACACTGGGGGAAGATATATACACGTAAACGCCATGCTATGGAACCAAGCAATTTCGATCATGGCAATATACGCCCCGCCAGCACTTCTACCCACACTACTAGCGGACATTACACCCATTCTTGCGGCGAATACCGCTGATATCTGGGTAGTGGCCTAGGACTTCAATGAGGAAATGGATAACACACTGGACCGCACACACATAAGGGGGAGGAATCCAACAACTAACACCAAGCTAGCTACCTTCGCCTCAGCACTAGGCTTGAGAGACGTATGGAGCGATTTGCACAGGGATACACGCAAATACTCCTTCCATTCAGGCGTGCATGCCTCACTATCTAGAATAGACTACTTCTTTCTACCAGCTCAGAATATTCACAAGGCATATTGTGCATCCTTACTTCCCCGTGGCATCTCCAATCACTCTCCATTGCTGATAGAACTCAAAACCAAAAGGCCTTGACCCCCTCCCACCTGGTGACTAAACAATTATTACCTGGGGTTCCTGGACCTGATAGAACAGATAAGCAAGACTACCTCTACCTACTTTGGGCTAAATATTGGCTCCGTGGACAACCCTGGAACACTATGGGAAGCCAACAAGCCAGTACTGAGAGGGGAAATTCTCGCATGGACAGTGGCACACCAAAAAGCACACCGTAAGGAGGTTGTGGATGCTGAAAAGGAGGTGGCACATAGGGAAACACAGCACATACAAAATAACACACCTGAGACAAATAGAGAGTTAATACTAGCACAAAAAAAACTGCATAACCTGTCATTGGACTGTGCCAAAAAGGCACACAGAGCCATGAGAACACGACTATATGAAATGAGGGAGAAAGCAGGAAAACTACTAGCCTGTTTGGAAAGACAACAGGGCATCAACAAATAAGAAGTATTAAATATATGAACACAGAGCTAGTCCCAACTTATGGTGCAATGGCAGAATGCTTTGCAACATACTATGAAGAGCTCTACAGCTCCCCAAACATCCCAATAAATACCATAACACTAGATGCAGTTGCTCTCCCATCACTAGACGCAGAACTAGCAGACTCACTGCAGGGTGATATTACGGAGGAGGAAATATCGACAGGAATCTCACAATTACAGTCAGGCAAAACCCTAGGGCCGAATGGTCTCCCGGTTGATGTTTGGAAAAAACTAAGCCATGAAGACATCACACCACACCTGCTCAACATGTTCAAACACTCCAAAAGGGAGGGTATACTCCCACTGGATCAGTGCAAGGCTACCATAATAGTATTGCCAAAAGAGGGTAAACCCCCAGACGGATGCAGCTCCTATAGGCCCATATCCCTGATAAACACACAGGCTAAAATACTGGCCAAAATACTTGCCAAACGACTCCAAAAGGTAATCACATCCCTGATCCACCCCGATCAATGTGGCCTCATGCCAAAGAGATCCACGAGAATGAATATCCATAGACTGCATTTAGCGCTTGAAAGAGCACCAACCTTACAACAATCACTGGCGCTATTAGCTATTGATTTTGAGAAGGCCTTCGACTCTGTCCACTGGGAAGCACTATGGATAATCCTGAAGAAAATGGGCTTTGGGGAACAATTCATAAAATGGGTTCAGCTCCTATATAATGCCCCCATAGCGGAAGTGAGAGTAAACGGCTGGCCCTCCCGCATCATTCAACTGGGAAAAGGTACCAGACAGGGTTGCCCGCTATCGGCCATGCTATTCTCGCTGATAATTGAACCCCTGGCAATAATCCTAAGGAACACAGTGTCATGGTCGGGTTTCCATTGGAACCCAATATGGAAAGACAGGATCTCGCTGTATGCCGATGACCTGTTGATCTACTTTGGTAACCTGGCAGTTTCCTGTCCAGTAGTCACACAAATACTGATAGAATATGGCACTTTTAGTGGCTTAAGAGTGAACTGGAGCAAATCTATACTCTTCCCTGTTAAAGGAGTAGACTGTATAACCCCCGAGGGCTCCCCATACAAAGTTGAAACGGAAGAATTCCGATCCCTGGGCATTTTGATTTCGAACAGACTGGAAGACTATGTGACCCTTAACTTACAACCGATTATGAAACACTTTACAAAAGACGTAGGCCACTGGGTGACACTGCCACTGGCCCTACTAGCAAGAGCAGCGCTCTTCAAAATGCTGCCTCTAGCTTGCTTTTTATACATATTATAAAATGCCCCCTTACACATTCCCACAGCTGAATTCCGCAAAATAGACAAGACAATACGGAAATTATTGTTCGGGGGGACAACCAAGGATAGCATTGAGTACCCTCCAATGCTCAGTGTGGGAGGGTGGAATAGGGCTACCACACATTCAAGCATATTATTGGGCGAGTCAAATGGCAACTGTAAACAACATACTAGATGGTAATCAAGAACTACTCCACATACGAGCAGAAAAGGCGGCAAGGCATGGCATACCCCCACTCGAGAGCATGTGTAGCGTGGTGGGCCGCCCCCTATCCCGCATGATATCAGCCCATACGACCCAAGTCTGGGTGGAATCACACAAACACATTGGGTGGGGAAACACAATCAGCCCCATACAGGCCCTCTGATATAACGCCTTCCTTCCGGAGATACGCAAACTACCTAAATGGCCTATTTGGGAAACAACGGGAATACTAACAATTCAACAAGTGTTTAAAGACGGCAATATCATACCCTTAGCTGAATTGTCGACCACTCATAGTCTCCCATCTACTGAATATTACCATCACACGCAGCTGTCCCTTGCACTCACCAAACATATAACGCACCTTGCTAATCTACCAGAGTGCACACCTATAGAAAGAAACAATGTCTTAGATAGCGTGAATACTAAAACTACATCTGTCATGTATGATGTAATCTCTTCTTTTGCTACAAAAGAAATGTGCAGCCTAAAGGCAAAGTGGGAGAAGAATGTGGGCCTGTTGCTACCTGAAGAATGGACACTGACTTTAATGTACCCCAGAGAGATGGCAATATCTGCCAGAATAAGACTGATATAACTGAAAGTGCTACACAGAATATACTATCCCCGAGTAACACTGTATTGTTGGGGCAAGACCACTGATGCTAAATGCCTATGCTGTAAACATGTAGAAGGTACTTTTTATCACATATTGTGGCAATGTACACATATACAGTACTTCTGGCAAAAATGCGGTGACAGGTTGTCGAGGGTTATGGGCCGGCCAATCCCAAACAAACCAAAACTCCTACTACTGGGGATAGAAGAAGAGGGGAAAATGACCAAAAGGAATATCGCACAATTGTGGGGCTCAGAGATCACCCCACAATGCGACCAATGGGTAGCAGATGTAGACGCCTGCATAGTAATGGAGCATCGTATCTACAAAGCGATGGGCTTTCCTGGCAAAGCAGGCAAAATATGGCAGAAATGGGAACAAACAACGTAATGCACAAACAAGTACTGTGCGTCCTGGAGTGACAATAACTTCACAATACGGTGCTGGCCCAGCCGTGGACATCTTGAGCCACAAACTATTGTGACATTGTGATATTGTGTTTTA
The DNA here is from genome assembly GCF_040938575.1 of Ambystoma mexicanum. Taxonomy (NCBI): domain Eukaryota; kingdom Metazoa; phylum Chordata; class Amphibia; order Caudata; family Ambystomatidae; genus Ambystoma; species Ambystoma mexicanum. The sequence goes on along the minus strand of NC_090935.1, from coordinate 1,176,555,806 downwards.
TCTGTGTGAAAGAAATGATTACAGTGCCTTTGTAGTAAGTAAATATGTAAGTGTGTTTGAATATTGTACACTGTTGTTTGAAGTAACAAAATAAAATAAAATGTGGTATTAAAAAAAATTATGTTCAGCTGTTATATGGGTGTGTGTGATAATGTCCCAACTCATTGGAGCTGGGACTTTGAAAAAAATCCAGTCGTCCGCCGAGCCAGAAATGCCTTTATCTGGGTTGATGCTGACCTGGGCATGAAGTTCATGCACTTGCGGCAACGTTTTGTGGACTGCCAACAAAAGTTAGTGAGTGTGGTTCAAAGGACTGTGATCTCAATGGCTTGTAAAAATGGATACAAAAATATTTAGCAAAATCAGGAAACTAAGCAATCCAACCCTGAAGCTCTTTCCATACACCTACTATATCCGGAGAAACACTGGCATTAAAATCCCTTTCCTGGAAAGGTGCAAGTCCAGGTGGGAGTTCAAAATGGCTGCCAGATGTCATGTAGCCCAAGGATGTCCGCCTTGAACATCATATAAACAGAAGCACATGACCCAATAAGGAAGGAGCCCAACCCCTGACCCAAAAGTGAAAGAAATCCCATGGCTAGGCAGGATCACCCATCAAAAAGCAACCATCAGATGTGTAAGAATCTGATAGTGATTGTAGAGATGAAAGGATACCTGTGAAGAGTGGTAGACAAACAGAGTAGAGGAGAGAGAACTCAAGAAGAGACGATGAAGAGAGAACTAAAACCTGAAACTGGAGTGCAGGAGGGAGTTAAGGGCAAGCAGAAGAGGAGAATGTGTAAGAGAAAAGGAGTCATGCAGGAAGAGAGGTTAAACAGAGAGATAGTCCACTGGATAGCATTCCCGTGACAAACAGAGCAGAGTAAAGGAAGGTAGTTGGCGTGGAAGTTCAAGTGGGACATTGAACCCTGGTGAGGAGATGAATAAGGTTGTAAAGCAAGATAGTGGGAAGAAGAGGAAGGAGCTAATAGAAGATAATGAGTATGGAACCCCAGAAGGGGAAGGGGGAAGAAAGTAAAACACAAAGACAAGACTAAGAAGAATTTGAAAGTGAAACTGCGAAAGTGGCCGGCAAGTGAGAAGCAGTCTGCAAATGAAATGCTACCTGGTGGACTATTGCTGCAAGGCTGCGTGTTGTGCGGTGTTGGACTCCGCCCCCCAAAGATTCCTCAAAAGCAGCGTCACTCCACAAAAGTGGCCATGAAAGTGGACGGGAAGTGAGAGGCAGTCTGCAAGTGAAACACTATCTGGTGGACTCTTGCTGCAGGGCCGTGTGTTGTGCTTTGTTGGGCTCCGCACCCCAAAGATTCCTCAAAAGCAGCATTGTGCCACGAAAGCAGCCACAAAAGTGGACAGCAACTGAAAGGCAGTCTGTGGACAGAGACAGAGACTGAAACGCCTGTAACGGAACACTGGGTGGCAGGGGAGTCTTGTTTAACCAATTTACGGAACGTGAGCCCAAAAATTAAACCCTCGAAACTGATTCAAGAAAAACAAACATGAAGGGGAAAAACAAAAGCTACCCGCAGAAAAGCAGAACAAACGTGCATGCTGGGGTGGCCACAGTTAGTGATGGTTCTGCGGGACAGGAGGCTGCACCTTGGAACAAGGCAAAATCACAAAGTTCTTCCCTCATTGCCAGACCAACAAACACATACTGTGAAGCTGTTGGTCTGGGGAATACTGTCATTGATTTGCCAATTCCAGCAACAGAGACAGCGGATCAAACTGTATGCGAGATCTCAGGTCCAGTGCTCAGAGAAATTGATCAAAGAGCCTATTCACCTGGTGAGTCTTGAGAAAGAAATTGCGTAGCTAAATAACACAACCGAAAAAATAAGAAAAAATAAGTGAAATAGACCTCAGAAGAGTCTGCGCTAGAGCAAAACCAATCTAAAGAGTATCTTATTTTGTAAATGAATTTTTTTGGTGAAATCACTGATGCATCAGACAGTTGGTTTGGTTTTCTTAGCCTTGATAACTTGATTTAATTGCAAAGTTGCTTAAATAATACATTCAATTTGAATTTTAGAATCATTCAAATTCAAAACATCAATGCCATTCTTGAAGAAGTAAAGGTTCAGTGTATATGTAACAAAAAAAAATTAATATGAGATCTTCAGGAATAGTTTTGAAAAATGTGCAAGTGTTTACAGTCTACGGTGCAAATCTAGGTCTTAAGCACAGTGGAAGCAGTGAAAACTGGAATGAAAGAAAAGAGGTAGGGTTACAACTTACTTTTTCAAGCGCCCATACGGGAGACCATTTACCACGTTAACAGACTTATAGATTACACATGTAAGTTGTAACCCTACCTCTTTTCTTTCATTCCAGTTTTCACTGCTTCCACTGTGCTTAAGACCTATATTTGCACCGTAGACTGCAAACACTTGCGCATTTTTCAAAACTATTCCTGAAGATCTCATATTAAGATTTTTCCAACAATCATAAACACTGTATTTTTTTGTACTTTGTCCTAACAGGATTCAAATGTGTAACTGATGATTTTGAATTGTGAGGTTAATTCACACCACTTCTTTGACAAGAGTCAACCACTAAACCCTTGAGGAGCCGTCAGTAAATAGACGGGGAAACACGTGTAGGGAAAGTGCTGGACATTTCAAATAATAATTTTTTTTGACAAATTGTCCTCTAATCTTTGGCAAAGGACTCGATATAAACTTTAACTTTGTTGCATATATACTAAACCTTTACTTCATCAAGAATGGCATTGATGTTTTGAATTTGAAAGATTCTACAATTCAAATTGAATGTATTATTTAAGCAACTTTGCAATTAAATCAAGTTATCAAGGCTAAGAAAACCAAACCAACTGTCTCATGCATCAGTGATTTCACTGAAAAAATTAATTTACAAAATAAAATACTCCTTAGATTGGGTTTGCTCTAGCGCAGACTCTTCTGAGGTCTATTTCGGTAATTTTTTCCAGTTTTTGTCTCTCTACAGTCTGAGAGGTTTAGACCTTGTCTTTCCGCTTGCACACATCTATTTTTCTCACAAGAGCAGCACCGGAATCAGCCAAAGACTGTACCTCTATATCTTTAACCGAAAAAATAAGTATGTCTCTGGGTCTTTTTAACAATCAAGCCCCCAGTTTTTCTGATTACTCAGGAGATGGCGGGTCTGAAATGGAAATGGAGGACTCAGTGAGGAATGATCCCTCGACCCTCCCCTTTGAAGGCAATGACTCATCTAGCATAGAACACACTGAAGAAAGTTTGAGTTCATTGGCAGCTTTGAATATCGTCCTGCAGTCTTTTATTCAGCTTTACAACACTGGGGTTCACAAAGCGAGAGCTAATTCAGTGGTCCTAGTGGATTTAAAGTCTCTAACAATGCTTCAATCAGTTAACTCTAAAGATTCACCCCAGATACTGGTCAAGAAGGATAGTGAATGTGCAATAAAGGTCCTGACTGATCCTTCTACTAGGGAAATGACCACACATCTGTCTTCAGCCGTCTCTCCTGGAAACATTTTGATGACTGAATCAATGGTCATCAAAAGTACCGTGAATGGTGTCTCTGCTGGGAACATGTAAGAAAATAAAGTCAACAATATCAAGGGTGTCAAAGATCTGAAAAACAAAAGGTTCGAGAAAGTTTTTGGGGAAAATCATACTTTCATCAAAGATTGAAAACATTTGAGAAACTGAAAAAAGGAGGAAATCAACTGTTCCCTACGTTACTACAGACAATATCCCTCATGAGAGGAAGGAAGGATATGGGCACGTCCGGCTGTCCCTGTGCAAAGTAGTGATTTTGAAAACAAACTGAATGTGGACTGCAGCAAACACAAAACTAAAACCCTGCCAAAAGTAAATAAGAATACAGTGGGAGGGTTCTATGGAAAATTCTAGGCAGGGTCACAGTGGTCATAATTCTCAAACATCCAGAAGGTCATCTAGGGGAGAAGGCCCAAAGGTATGGTCTGCCGTTTGGCAGAATGTTCGGGAGAGCCTAACCCTTCGAGATAAAATCCATAATAAAGATGTTAGTTGCATGTCTGAGAATGGGCACGACTCAAACCAGCCCATTATCTTTGAATTTGTCTTTGATGAGGGACAGGAATTCCTGTTAAATAGATTCAGGATCCTGAGGCTGCTTTCCTCAGTGCCAGAACTGTTGTTTAAATCCTCTGCAGATTTGAAATCTATCCACGTATTTGATAAGCAAAGGCAAGTGTTCCATTCATTTTTTGTCCAAAACAGTGAAAAATCTCGTCTTTCTCCACCAAGAAGACTTCCTGTTAAAAGGCTTTCAGAGTTATTATATGAGGATGTCAGACACAAAGTAGAGTACCGAACCAAGAAGAAATCTCACAGTAACCTGCCACATTGAATATGACCATCACAGGAACCTCAACCGAAATAAATCATCTTTCGGTTGGGAATGGCTTTCAAATACGCTGCAAGAAATCCCGTCCTACAGGCCTGGATTCTAAGATCAGAGTAATAGGTTGGAACTCACGTGGTTTTAACTCCTTCTTACAAAATTCTCAAGCTTTATTCAATCAAGACTACGTTTGATTACAAGAAGCATGGCTGAGCACCACTCCCGTGCTAGATGGTTTCATGCTAAACGTGAAGCTTGCAACGAAAGGAGAAAGGGGTTGCCCGATGGGGGGTTTATTAATGGCCATAGGATCAGTACAGGCGCAACCACTAAAAACTGGTATTGTAAATCAGAGGATGTTTTGGTAACAGAGATAAATGACAAACATAATGAAAAATTGGTATACACCATGGTTATACATATTTACTTTAAACCTGTTTCCACTGAACAAGGCAATGTGGTTGTAGAAATTGAGATATCCTTGTGAAATTGCAGAGGTTGCATAAGAATAGCCCGATAATTGTAGGGGGGATTTTAACTGTAAATGTAATTGTGTTACAGCTATGACTCAGTTATTTGAGGAGGAGGCACGTTCATATATGATTGACGATAGTGAAGGCGCTAAAAGAAATTTACATGGTAAAGTTTGGTCATCTCTATTTGCTATTTGGTGCTTTATTCAATCCAACTTGCTAATTGATGAGAAATTGATAAATACGCCTACATAGCACAATTTAGGTAGAGCTTCCACAATAGCTTATTTGTTTGTGTGTAATCTGGCTGTTCCTAACATTTGTACATTTGAAATAGTGCATTCAGATTGACCATGAAATGGTATTTCTTGATCTGGGCTATGTAAAGAGTGAAGTGTAGGGTGATCCATCTAATCTTATTGTAATGGGAAAGAACGACAGAGTCGGGCAAATAGGAAGTGTTAAAGGAGCAAAGAAAAAATTGGCAAAGTGGTGGATTCCTTTATAAGATGAGCAAATGGAGGATGTTACCAACCGAAGTAAGTTTAAATTAGTGCTGTAGAAGCTGAGACCAGCGAACATTTAAAAAATATACTGAAGAGGGTGGTGATACCTGGTCATTGAAACTTATTTGACAATTGAATAAATGAAAAGAAGAAAATCTTGGGGAGGAATATGTAAATTCTTGTAAGTGGTAATCAAACTCTGCCTAGAGCAGAAGTGACAAATAAAATAAAACACCTTAGACAGTTTTACGGAGGATGGCTGAAAATCCACAAACTCCAAGCATACATTACAGAAAATCAAGCACTCTTTAAATACATCATTAAAAAAGACACCTGTGTAATCTGGAGAGCTCTAAATGGAACCAGAGAGAAGCAGTTGACTCTTCAAAGTTACTCTGTGTCCGAGAAAAATCGGTGGACTACCTAACCACAAAATTTCAAACGGTTGTAGGTTGTGTGCCACTATGTATAAATAACCATCAAAAGGGGATGGAGGGGCCTTTTAAATTTGATAGATCAGACAGAGATCATTATTGGAGAGTTGAAAAATTCTAGAGCTAGTGGTCCAGACAGAAACCGTTTCTACAAAGAAAATCCGAATTTGTGGCCTGACATTTTATTTAGGTTGTTCTCACAGATTATAGAGGGTTCTGTTTGTCCAAGCTCTTGGAAGAGTGCTCTGATTGTATCTATTTTGTAAGAGAGGGGACACAGCCATGCCTAAAAATTATCAGCCTATTGCACCTATAGACTTCTCAGCAAAGATCTTTGCAAAGTTATTGCTTAGTGATCTAAATGCCTCGGCTGAGTAAAATAGAATCCTAAGCCTGCTGTAAACAGGTTTTCAGAAAAGGGTTGGGACTATTATTAGTGCTTTAACCCTGGGTGCCTGTGTCTCTGACATAGGTGGCCAGTTTGGGAAATCCCTGTATATAGCCGTGATTGATCTTGAGGCAGCTTTCGACAATATTAACATCAATAAACTGTGGGACAAAAAATGTGGAAAATCGACAAAGGCCTATTATACTCAGGAAACACAGTAAAGTTGAGGCTGAACAATCAAGGAGATATATCTAATATGATCCCTATTGCAAAAAGAGTTCAGCAAGGGTGTGTTAAAGCCCACACATTCTTTAATCTATACCTGGCAGATCTCTGGTTAGAGAGTAAAGACTGAGAAAGCTATTCTCTGAGATGGAAAGATCCAAGAGTGAACATTTTGCATACACAGACGATCTGGTGCTTATAGATTACACACTGGCTGGCTTGTAGAGATCCTTGGAGGGAGTGGATAGATACTTCTAAATACATTATTTGTTGATTAATCCAATGAATCCTTTCTAATGACCTTCACAAAAAAAAATAAAAACTATTAAAAGTCCTTTTCGTGGAAACTGAATGAACTGCCTGTTGCCAGGGTTAGAACAATTAGATACTTGAGTTTTCCAAAATCCTCCAAATTTGATTTTGCTATTTAAAGGGAAAAAAATTAAAGAACATGTCCTGCCTTGTATATCCTTAATGAAGGTTCTAAGAATTAAACTGTGACAACAATGTTTCTATGTGGATGTGAAATTATATCATTTAAAAACTGCATATTTTTTGGATTTTTGGATTTACACGAGGGTAAGATCTGTAGGGCAGTGTTGGGTCTCCCAGAATGTACCCCAATTAGTATTATTCACCTTGAGTTGGGTACAGTATCATGGTGAGCCCAATGAATGAAGCATAGCTTGTCACTCTTGTATAAGTTAAAATTGGCAGAGCATCCTAGCCTGGGCTTGTATTTATTCAACTGTTTACAACTGGATTGAATCTGAATCCGTTTTTGAGGAAATGTTTTCAACGTTGTACAGTGTTTGAAGAATTGACAACGATTAAATCAAATGATTCTGAGTATGTAAAAAAGAACAAGATCTGGCAATGGGACAAGAGCACAGATGTGACTGACCTAGAAAGACTGAAACTGTATAGGGATAAACTATTTCTTTATATCCCTTAGTTAACCCCAAGAATGTATATACAAAAGTTTCCATCGCAAAAGTATAGGGATTTATACTTTACATTTTGGCTAAATGTACTACCAGCGCTGGAAGTAATTGGACCCAGACTGGAATTACCAAGGATTATGTCTGGTTGCAGAGCCTGTTGTGATGTGGAAATGGAATCCCTGTTTCATTTAGTGCTGGGTGTACGGCATTTGGGGAGGGCAGGATCAGATTATTGGGCCCTTTTGTTCACTTGACGATCAAGTTCTGACATCATTGTAGTGGTAGAGGTTAATGACCACTTTAAACGAAGCTCTGATTTCAGCTTTCAGTAAGCTGAAACAAATCATTTTTTTAAAAATGTAAATTGATTGTACAACAGCGAGAGAGAAGGGTTGGTGAAGGTTTTGGGATCACGGCAAGGTAAAATTATGTTATACTGTTTTATGTTGTCTGTTTTAATGAATTTTGTATCCTTTTAAAATTGTTCATAAATTGTTGTTTCAATAAGAAATGTGTAATGAAATACAGTGCAAAAAAGCTTCATGTAAACTGAAAACACTATTTTCTAAATTAAGAAAAAGAAATTGAATAGGAAACAGACAGAGCCACCATCACGAGAGATGCAAGTGTACAAGATGCCAGAGTGGGTCTATAAATCCGGCCCACTGATGCTTAAGAAGGAGAGAGAGAGAGGTCACGGTAGTGATTGAGGATAGGAAGATTGCTAAGGACCACATCAGTCTAGGTGAGAGTGCAGAACGGGCTGGAGAAACAAGATGGCATAACCATGCCAGGGAATGAGAAGGACAGTGCAAGGGCCGGAAAGTCTGAAAAGAGGCCTAGGCAGAACATAGAGGGAGCAGACACTATAGGGAAGGGCACCGTTTCTGCACCCTACCTCACCAGGTTTAAGCATATCGACCTAACAGCACCAACATTGGGTCCAGCCAGGTATAAAGGTGCTGTCAGCCCAAAAGGGGAGAGCCCCAAAGAAATCCCCTTAGAGACAGCAAACAGGAGGACCTGAGAAATATCAAGCAGCCCATTAACTGTGGATGGATGGCGGGTGAAAATCGACTGCCCAAATACATGGTTGCAGGCCCAGACAACCTCCACCAATCCAACCCTGGGAGGAGTGACACCACCCACTCAGTGGAGGAAAACGTACAGACAGTTGCTTCTTTTTTGAGAGGCACATTGGAAACATTGTTCTTGTGCACCCTTCATCCATTTGGATTGCTTTGAGGTTTGCATTCAGGAGCCTGGTAAACTTGAACTTTCTTTTGTGGCTTCGTTTTGGAGCCTGAGTTGACGACCCTCTTCTATTGACCCTTAAGACCCTATTCTGCTGATGTTAGATGAGAAAAGGTAGCCCTATCCCCCCACTACACTCGGACTCTTCAAGACCCTATCACTCTGGCACCAGTAGACAGAATGCTGCTAACACTTTTTTTCTTCATGAACATTCTGTATTGTCCTGACACCCCACACTGCATTAAAGGCAATACAAATAATGTGAAAGTGTGTTCATTAGTTTCCAAATGACATTTTAGTATCTGAATTACAACATATAACTGGACCATAGTGTGGTCAAAACGATGTGGAAACCTTTTACCTACATTGTCACATTTCTTTTTACAGTCCAGGTCATTTTCAAGTTTCTGACAGTAACAGTGGGGTCTTAGAATGAAATGAACTTTGCATGCATGCTTCGACCATTAAATGCTCCACCTGTCAAATATGGGAGGATCGCCACCAGAATCTTATTTTGATACCTATGGAATGCATAATTTTTTTTCATCTAATAAAAACTGATAAGGTTCCATATAAATCCATGTAAATGCCTTCAGCTAAACTCGGGTCCATCTTGGTTTGCATGCATTGTTTGCCCTTCCTAGTCAAATCACCAGCATACTGTTCATAATACTTGGCTGCATAATGTGCTCCTGGGGTTGTCTCTTTTTTCCTGCTGCTAGCCGCACATTTTGACGTATGCAGCTGTGGAGATCCTGGTTAGTTAGAAACATTAAGAAAGCTAGGATAATTTGATGCAAGTGTATAGAAGTCAATTGTTAGGCAGTGGGACATGCTACACCTTTTACTATTTCCATCTTTTTTCCTGATGCTAGCGCTTTGATGGGTGCTGAATGGTAAAGGAGGCAGCTAGTGTTGAATTAACAGGCTAAGTCTCATGCAGCTGTATCAGTTGTAAATCATAGATAAATTGGGTCCAAAATAGTGATGAGTTGGCCACTTTGGGAAATTAAATAGAGTGATTTGTACAAATATCACTCTCACATATAGTAAGTTGACTTAGTTGTTTATTTCACTCTTTTATTGTTATTATTATTATTATATAATTATTATTATTATGTTTATTATTATTGAGTGTGGACCTAGCTTCAGCAAGCAATGGCATGCTTTACTATCATAGGAGGAAGAACAAGGATAGGGAGCAGAGAAACAAGGAAGCAGAGATATGACGACAAGGGAGGGCAAGTGTCAACACTGTAAAAAAAGTAACCAGGGGTGGAAACAGTGGGGATCAGATCACCCAGTCTCAGTTATGGTAGGGAGTAGATGGTGACTGGAACTAGGTGTTAAGGAGGGTACATTCCTGGAAGAGGAGGGTCTTGAGCTCCTTCTGAACGGCAGATGCAAGGAGGACTCTTTCCTTTACAATTATTAATGCATTCATTCATCTTCTTGAAAAAGTGTCAACTTACGTAAAACACATTGGCGTTTAAACACTTGAGAAATATTGTTTCCATAAACAAATCATCAATAAAGAGGATAAAGGTGTTAGTAATACAGAGTCATCAATCAAAACTTTGTAGTTATAATTAAGCTGTACTCCTTAAAGGAAGGTTACTTTTTCAGATGCCAATACATTTTGCATCATTCATTGAAACTAAAAGAACCATGGACCTAACTCAGAATTTCTTTGCAATATTTAATTCTAATCTGTTGAAGGGGAGTGAAGTTATAGGGCATTCTCAGAAGTAGCTTTTTGCATTCACACTCGCACAGGGAGCGTTTGCTTCGTACTACAAATGTTAGTGTTTTAACTCACAACAAAACAGTACGAGACCTTGACATTTGGTTTCAACTATTATCTTCACATTGTCTACAAAATATGCATACCGTTTTTGTTTTCCTTTTGAATATTCAAAAAGAGAAGGTGGCCAAAATAGGCGCATTTGCGTTTGAGTTATTTTGAGATTGCAGATCTATTTACAGAACCACATACTGCAAATTCAGAATCTGAATGGCCTTTTAGGATTGTGGGATGTTTTAACCCATGCATCCAAGCCCTACAACAGTACTGTGCATTGCTGGCAGCAGAAACATCAGAATGGCCACTGGAAAGCATGCTGATCACTCAAAAACATCCAAAAATGTGCAGTAAAATCCGGAAAAATAGGCTGCCACCCACTTTTGCCTATATTAGTGAGCACAGGAGGTCACTGCCTAAAACCACCATTGGGCTACACACACATTAGCCTGAAAACACTTAGCAATACTGATGGCCAAAAGCAACCCAGAGCTGTTTGGGAATTCATTTTCTTGATTGACAAAATGTGCTAAAATTATGGCTCACAAATCACCAAAAAGATCCAACCTTCTTGTTGGGTGTTCCACATGACTCTACCGCAAGAATCCACATCAATACAATGTCATCAAGAATCATATGCTATCAAGCCAAATACCCTTTTAAAAGATAGACAGCTGTCAAAAATGGGTGCAATACCGTTACTCACCTCTACCAAAAAGCCGCTATTTTAAAAACATTTGTGTAAAATGGAACAACTGAACCCAAACTATGCCAAAGAAAGACTTGCTAAGAGGTGGATACAATTTAAAGCTATATTCTGAAACAGAAGACTTGATTTAAAGATATGTTGCTTACCTTAAGTTATAAATGTTATATTTTTTTACAAGGAACTCTGTTGAAATTGACAAGAAGGCAATCTGATTTAATTAAAACCCCAAAAGGCTTGCTTTCATGAGAATCCTTCACACCTGGGGACTTCACACCAACAGGACAGGAGATTGCATGGACATGTTAATTAAACTGTTGTGACAGGAGGAGATGTCCCCTTCTGGCTGGAGGAAGAGACAATAGATTCTTTCAACTGAATAGAATATGCTGATTTGGGTGTAACTGGTCAAACAACTCCTGGCAGGAAACAGGCCATGTGACCTCTGAGTCAGAGCCAAGTTCTGGGGGGCGGACCAGACTGAGATGTGAATTCAATTGAAAGCAAATATATGTTTTATAAAATTGCAATTTACAAAGTGTTCCAAGCTGACAGAAATGTAAAACTTTGAGATTCTTAAAATAACAAATCCACTCAAAGTTCAAGACTAAGCTGGACGCTGTGGGATGGTCTCAGACCAAACCCTGTAATTATTAATATTACAGCTCGTAGGGACATGGGACGTGAACAGAGACATGCCTTAATTCATCTGTGATGTGTATATGTATTATGAACAACTTGTGTATCCGGGAAACCTGGTCATTATGAAAAATTGATTTTCTATGAAAAAGCAGAGGGGAGGGATTACAGCTAAGACATAAACACAGCATCACTCTGACACACTAATCATTTCTCCAGTCAGGTCACAGAGAATCCTCTAACCTATCAAATCCTTAGTAGGTTGGGCATGTAGAATCAGCCTCCATACTCACTTTGAAAACACATAAAAAGAGACTGCTTTGGACAGGCAAGGACACACTTCTTTCCACTACTCACCGATTTCTTGCGAAGCGCTCTGCCGGAAAACTCCAGGCTCCAGACTCCGGACTCCAGACTCCAGACAGACTCCAGAACCAAACTCTAGAACCCAAACTCTAGAACCTTGGAGAAGCAGAAGCCTAATCCACAAGCTGAACTCTTCTCAGCAAGCTTCAGAATCTAGCAACCTACCCAAACTATTCAACAGCCTTGCAGTGCTGTTTGCTTCTAGCTAAGAACCCTGTGCCAGAACCAGATCCAGACCCAGAAAGCAGCGTTGTATCCAGAACCCGCTTGATCCAGTCCAAGAGGCCAGACCAGACCGCCATGCCGTGCTGTGAGCAGAACCAGTGCCTGAGACCGTCCGATGGCGAGTGAAGCCCAAACCTGACCAGATCGGTGATAAGGCCCATTTCAATTCCATTCCAAAACTAGGAGTGAGTATTTAGTCTAGAACTGTGCATAGTCATCTCTTAGTCTAAAGTAATCTTATCCCATCCCTTTCAACCTGTCCAGAACTGCATTTAGAATTTTATGTCCATCCTGTAAATTCAAATCTGTAAAAGTGCCATCTGTCATTCTGAAATCTTGACTTTATTTCTGAAAATCTACCTTCACAAAAACGTCCGCAACCTTTGAACCGCACGTCCTAGAAGCGAAATTTAACTGTCATTTTAAAACTAAGATCCTCGGCTTTCCAACTCCTTATAATTTTTCTGTAATCGCGATTTATGCATGCTGAAAAAGTGCAGCGAATTGCAATTTAGCTCAATCTCACCACATGTTAAAAATCGCTGCTTCTTGCTTTCAACTGCTTAGATTCGTTTTAAATCTGATGATCACTCATGAATCATTGCTAGTTTTGACCTGAACCAATCTAAAGTAACTATCACTTATTCTGAATATCCTTTAGCGAATTCAAATCATTTTAGCATATTTTTCCATTCATTGCCACCACCTTCAAAAGTGTTTTTGCCTGTTCAAAATCATACCTGTTTTCTCTATGCTTGCTAGGGGGGAACTGGAATTGAACTGCTTCTTGATTGTATCCCTGAAACCTGTGTGCCCTCATTTCCATCTCTTCATATTGCGTAGGGGGGAGTGAGTAGTCACAGGGGAAAAAGTGATCATATTGTCTTTTGATTGAAATCATATCAAGTCTATTTCTGCGTTGCATTCTTTCCCATCTTGCATTTCCTTGAACCATAAAAGTATTCTCTGCTACCTTATCCTTTCTCTTCCTACTCCTTTCAGATTAAAGAGATTGTGCTATTGTAATATTACCTATTGTTGATTACCGTCCATATTCGTAAGGGTGCTATTCAAATATTATTTTATTCATAAAAATGTGATATATATATATATTGTTTAATTCTTCAAATAAACCTTTTTAATTTGCAAAACAAACCTACTTCTTGGCTCAGTGAGGTCAGGCGGATTCAAAGAGAGGGGCGTTATATAAGGGTTCATCATCCAGATTTAAGAACGTTGACATAAAAAAATATATAAATAAGGGCTTCCATTGGGCATCCCAGACTAGGCATTGACTTAGTTGGAGTGCTGAATTGAAGTCACTTACAGATTGGGGGCACGTTGCGGGACTTCTGGATTAGATCCACCACTTGTGCAGTTTAATACAGTGTGCTAACTAATATGATACATAAATCCTGTTGGGCTACCACGCTGTGTTATGCTGTAAAAGCACCCCTCAAAAAGGAACGCTCTCAGGAAAGGGTCTGTTTTGCAAAATAAAATAACGAACTTCTGTAAGTCAGGAAGGAAATCAAGTTCCGGAATGGCGACATTGGTAGACATCAAGATAGCTACAGAACACCTTTTACATAAGTTATTTGTGAGAGGTGAGTGGACTGAGCAGGATCAGAATGTGTGGTTGCAGGCGATCACACAACAGGTCAGCGCAACTGGGTTAGATATCTGGAGAGATCAGGGTCCCTTACATGTGGCCCTGAGTGAACTATATATGGTCCCGAAAGCCAAAGATGAGCACAGCAAGATTGTCAGGATAGCGCCATATTTATATCTATATATGGAAGCCATACAGGACAAATGTGCTGAAGGCCAAGATCTGGCAAGTAGGCAACTGTTGGCATGAGAGAAGGCCCAATCTGATCTGGACTCTTCTGAGCAGAGGCTGCAGAGGAGCCAGGAGTCAGAAAATGATAGTAGGCAGCATATAATTAAAATAAAAGAGGACATGGGTATCCTGCAACAGGAAAGGGCAGACCAGGATACCAGAATTCTGGCCTTGCAGAAGGAGCATCAAGAAGGTTTGGAGTCCCTACTGCAGAGCCAGAAAAAGCTGGAGCAACAGATAGATTTCAACAGGGCATGCACAAAGCAGGTAGCCACCCTGCAAAGCCAATTGGATAAAGAGAAAGAGGAGAGCAATAAATTGATTTTGAAAGACCTGGATACCCAGGCAGAGTTTGATGAAGAGCGCCAGAAAGCTGGTGCCCTTCAAAGGCAGAGGGATGACCTGGAGGCACAGAGGCAGGCTCTTTCTCAGGAAACGGACACCTTAGGCCAGGAAGTCTGCCACTTAAAAAGGAAAATGGAAGAAAATCACCTGGCCCTCCAGGAACTGGGTGACCTCCAAAAAGAGCATCAGAACTTGTTAGAGCACACCAGGAGGGTGGAAGATGCTCTGGCAAGAAAGGAGCAGGCCAGTAGGGACGGTACCTGGAGGTAACCCTCCTGCAGCAAACACTGACCCAGTACTCCAGGACCAACCAGGAAGCACAGAGGGAAAATGAGGCTCTCTGTCAGCACAATGATAGGCTCCAGCAACAGGTAGCCATGCAGGAGAGACTGATAGAGTCTAGTAAGGCCTTGATTGAGGAACTGAAAGCACAGGCTCTGGCAGGGCAACAGGGAGCAGGGGCTGATAGAGATGAGATTCGCTGGGAAAGGGAAACACCTGAGCATAACCTCAGGAGCCTAGTACCAGAGGCCTCCATCTCTCCCAGTCCCTGGACTCTTCCACCCCCATGTCCCCTGGTGCACATGAGCCCAGGGCCACGGGGATGGCAGATTACTATCCAGTCAGAAGTATGGGGCTCATAGGCCAGTACCTCCCAGGAATGGATGGGCGGGCATCCGGGTATGGGCACCCAAGTACAGTGCATTTTAGTGGGAAACCCCGGAACAGTAGGCCCTCTAAGGGCATTCTGAAAACCTCTGCCCAGTTAGGTCAGTGGGGGGGTACCCATCAAATCCGGGCAGCAAGGAGGAATCTGAAGACTCCTCTAAGTGTCCCAGGACACAAGAGACTAGGTCCCCACATTCTGCCAGCCATTCCCAGGCTCGCAGAATCCAGGAAAACCTGGAAGATCAGACGGGCACCTCTGGGAGCAGTGCTTCTGAGTCAGAGGATGAATGGACCAGGGTTACCCGAACCAAGAAGGCCAATAAGGCAAAAAGGGCCTTGCTTAAGGACCCCTTAAAACAGATCAAAGCAATAAGGAGCGTCATCACTCCTTACCATAAGAACTACAAGTATTCTGTTTGGGAACACTCCGAGCTCTTTGAGCAAATGATAGAGACTTTCCATTTGAAAGACAGCAGTACCTGCATTCAGTACGTAAAATGGACATTCTCCCCAGAATACTCCAGTTTCTTTGCGGGGATGGAGGACCAAAACCATTCAAGATGGTCCACATATAGAGCGGCCATCTTGAAACACTTTTCTGTTCACCGAAATCCCCAAGAGGCTCGCAAGGCACCCTACAATTTGCAATGTGGGGAGGATCAGGCCCCACAAGAATTTGTGCAGGAGTGGAAGCTTGCCTTTGCGCAGACTACCAAAAGGGTGCGCACTGATAGCAAAGAATTTGTTAACACTTTTTT
Organism: Ambystoma mexicanum; assembly: GCF_040938575.1. Classification (NCBI taxonomy): domain Eukaryota; kingdom Metazoa; phylum Chordata; class Amphibia; order Caudata; family Ambystomatidae; genus Ambystoma; species Ambystoma mexicanum. Next base: position 1,176,539,856 of record NC_090935.1, on the reverse strand, counting down.
CCATGCCTTACCCAAATACATCATGACCCAGCTAGTGAGAGATTTTCATGAGAAAAGGTCACTAGACTGTGTCATTGAACAGGCCACCCGAATCTATGAGGTGCAGAAGCCCATAGAAAATAAAAGTAATTCTCAGAAAAAACCCAAACCGACCAGCACCCCTGCTGCTGCCAAGGTGGCAGAGGTAAAGTTTGGCCCCATTTTGGATTTGGAGATGGGGGGCCTACAAACTTGCCTGCACAGTATAATTCCAAGCCCAGAAGGCCCTCGGGCCAGTCACAGACAGGGAGTCAAGGAGGTAGTGCCACAACTGGGGTCCCTCACTCCCCTGACTATGTAAGTTCCCGCTACAAGGGAAACCGACCCATCCTGGGTTATGAGTGGACTCCACCAGCCCAAGGGGGAGAGGATCCAGCCAAGCACCTAACCCAGGGAACTTCCCTCCTAACTTCCCCCAGGAGGGCAGAAATTCACCAAATCCTGGCCAGGACTTTTTCCCCAGGTACCCACAGAACTTCCAACCCCAAAATCATCCATCCTTCTTTCCCCACTTCCCTGAGCCCAGACCACCTAATCCGGGAGAGGGGTGGCCAAGGGTAGAGGGGTTCCCAAATCTTCCCAACCCAGGGTACTAGCAGAGAAGGGATAGCTACCCTTCCCGGGATCAGCCCAGGGGAGAAAACAGAACCCCGTATCAGCCTGAGCGGGTTCCACAGCTCGAGCGCCAGGTCCAAAACATGGCACAGAATCTGTGTTGCATGCTGAGGGCTCAGAAGAACCCTCAGATGAGCATGCTGGCACAGAATGCCCCAAACTCTGGACCTGGTGCTCCAGAACAATGAGGGGGGCAGCACCCCGACAACCCACCAGTTCCCAGGGAGGAGGCACAAGGGGAAGGGGGGTGTAAAGCCTTGGAGGAAGCTTCATTCCCCACTTGTAAACAGCCCCTGGAAACCCAGGAACCAGAAACAAAATCTCCTACCCCTGAAAGTCTGCCACCCAAGGAGCAGAGAGGAGGTAGGAGAAACAAAGGACCCACACAGACTCATTCTGTGGAGGAGATACAGATCTTCCATTTTGAGGGAGAGGGATCCTCAGAGGATCCTGGGAAAAGGATCTTCTCCTTCAGAGATGGGGGAACTCCTCCCAAAGAAAAATGGGTCCCAAGAGATTCAAATTCAGACTGGGTAGATGTGGGGACTGAGCTAGCGCCGCCCATCATCCTACCCCAGAATCAACAACATGAAAATCCCCTGGTTCAAATCCATCCTGGTGACTGCCTCCAAAAGGGGGGGGGGTGGCCCTGAACCGGAACCAGGGGAACTCAAAACCTCTCCTGTCTCCAGTTGCCAACATTTACTTTCAGAATCCCAAGACTCTCCACAGAATTCTGCCTGAATCTCTTCTCTCTCCATGTCCAAAACCAGAAAATTAGCCCACCAGTTGTCCAAAAATGTGCATTATCTGTGCCCCCTTGCGGAGAAGGAGGGAAGATACTATGCCCCGGTACAAGTACAGGGGCAGGGTACCATTTTGGTACTGGGGGACACTGGATCCCAAGCTACCCTTCTGTCCAAAAAGGCCTTTGATGAACTAAATTCAGGAAGGGGGGAGAAATACCAAATTCCTCTCACCTCTCTTCTTGGACAACTGCAGAACTTTGACGGGAAGGATATTCCCGTCGAGGGGACTGCGGATTTGACCATTAAAATTGGGCGACACAAGGTGAAGCACACGGTCATAGTTGTGACTCCAGAGGGCACCCCTTGTTTACTTGGGAATGACCTCCGGTGAAGGTTGTCACCCCAAATAGACTGTGTAAACAAGGTCCTCTGGACCCAGACTACCCGACCAATAAAATTAAGACAGAGTGTCAACCCTATTAGTTTAAACGGCACCTGCCACATGGTTGAACAAAAATCTGATCAAGTAGAATTTCACTTCCAGAACAACCAAATTCCAGACGTGACAGTAATAGCAGTAGGACAACAGACTAGTGATGAGGGGTCCTCTCTATTTCTGAAAATCAACCTTCCTTCCAGTTTAAGGTGGCATTCCACACTGGAAGGAAACACTCTGAAATTCTTTACCAATCCACAATCAGACATTCCCACTCGTATAGTCCAGAAAGATGAGAAATCAGCTCAGAGCCTGGCAGATATTCTGCAAATTGGAGAGCAGTTGTTCATCCCTGTTCAGTTAAATGAAGGGAGGGACTCTGTTCTCGCCCGAGTGTGTGTGAACAACAGTAAGAGCTTCATCAGCGAAGCCATGTTCCGCCAACTCCCAAAAGATCCAGCCATTCCCACATTCAAACTGATAGACAAATGGAAAATGGATCTCGAAGCACCCAATTCCAAACATCTCCTGCCAATCCTGTGTATGCACACAATCTCCATAGGCAACAAGAGCATAGTCCATAATTGTTGGGTCGTGCGAGACGTCACTGCCACCTTTTACTTAGGCAGTGACATTCTCAATCGCTTTGCCATTAGTTTGGACCTAATAAACTTCAAAGCTTGGTCCCAATTAGCGGATAATCCCATGGGCTTTGATGATCCAGAGAAAGCATTTAGGTCATCTCAACTGCTGCCTTATGCAGTTGAAATTCAGATTGGAGAGGAAGTCACCATCCCAGAAAAAACCCGACAATTCTCCCTGGAAGTGAAAGTTAAAAGAGGACAGAAATTAGAAAACCCTGATGCCTATATTCATCTAAATGCTTCTCTCCAACAGCAAGGGTTGGGGGTAAACCCAACACTACTAGTCAATATAGAACATGGCACCATTCCAATAGAGGTGGATAACAGCGACTTAAAGAGTATCACTCTAGCCGCGGGCACCATTGTTGGAATGGCGGTTGATGACCGACATTTTTCCATTGATTTAGGAAATGAACTGTTAGGACCAATCCCCAAGGACTGTTTTGACAGTGACAGTAATGACAACACCACACCAGACAGGATCTTTACCCGGCATGGGGGGAACTTCCTGGTGTACACTTCCTGCCCTTATGGTAAGGAAGGTGTGACCTGTGACTTCAGAAGGGATGAGGTGATTTTCCAGGTCTGAGAGGGCTGCCTCTCCCACCTGAAGCCACCAGTCCAAATCAGTACGCTGACCAGGCACTTCTCCATCCAGCTGGAGGAGGCCACTGAGATAGCAAAACCAGAAGTCTTTCCAGACTTCAGGCAGATGGTTGAAGAGACAGTCAACCTAGCTGATGCCTGCGAGACTCTGGAGCAGAAGCAAAAGTTGAAACAAGTTTTCTTGGATTTTCAAGATCTCTTTGCGGTGGACTCATATGACTGTGGTCGCACTGACATCCACACAAAAACAATTCCCACGGACCCTGGCATGACTCCAGTGTTTGTGAAGCAATATCGCTTGCCTCTCGCATCAATGGAGTCCCTTACTGAAATAATTAAGAACCTTGGGTCCCGTGGGATAATCCGTCCAGTCCACAGCACCTTCAATAATCCGTTGCTGGGGATATTGAAGCCAAACGGCCAGTGGAGACTCTGCACCTACCTTAGGGAGCTCAACAAACTGGTCCATACTTCCCGATGGCCTCTTCCCTACATTGACCAAGGGCTGGCCTAGAGCCAGGGGTCACAGGTATTCACTGCAATAGACCTGCCCAGTGGATACTGGACTGTACCTGTCAGTAGGGAGGACCAATACAAGCTGGCCTTCACCTTTGGGGGAAAGCAGTACACATGGACCTGGATTCCCTTCGGATACATCAACTCCGGCAATGAGTTCAACATTTTTCTACATAAGGCCATGCCCGACCTGGGTTAGAGGGGTAACCTGGCTCATGTAGATGATGTCCTCATCAAAAGCTCAACTGTGGAGGAACACATAGCGGAGATCTGTTATGTTCTGACACAGTTGAGGGCAGCTGGAGCAAAACTTTCCTTTCAACAGGCACAGTGGTGTAGAACCCGTGTCAATTTCTTGGGGCATGAGATTACTCCTCAGAGTCTCTGTCCCCAGGAAAAGAAAGTGAAAGCACTCCAGAAATTGAAAGACCCCACAACTCTGCGGGAACTAAGGAGCCTCCTTGGACTGACTAATTACAGTAGAAAGTTCATTGAGGGCTACGCAGAGATCACAAGACCCCTGATTCATCTTTTGAAGGGGGGTGTCAAGTGGGAATGGGGTCCAGAACAAGCCGAGGCAATAAGACAACTCAAAAGAAGCCTCTCACAAGCGCCTTGCCTAGCTTACCCTGTCAGAAACAAAGAGTTCTTCTTGGAGATAGGGTTCTCTAATACATGCTTGACTGCAGTATTATACCAAAAGCATGACAAGGTCAATAAAGTAATCTCCTATGGAGGAAAAATTAAATGATTGTGAGGAGGCACTCCTGGCAACGGTGTGGGCATTGAAGAATTACCGCCTGTTTATCCAGGGGGAACACATCATAGTGGAGACTCCACATCAGCCTCTGCAATATTTCCAAATTGACAGAATCCGGGCCAGAAATGTGAGTAATTCTCGAATTACTTCCTGGATTCTGTCAATGCAAGGATTTCCTGTGGAGGTCAGATATGGCCAAAACAAGAAGAGTCCCCTCGCGCAACGTCTGTCTGACTTGCATGATTGTGCCAGAGAAAACTGTCTCGATTACGAGAGTCTAAAAATCAAGGACAACATGGAGGCATACCTCAATTCCCCACACAAAGTCTTTGAAGAAAACAAGTGTGAAGGAATGCCCACTGTCTATGTGGATGGATGCTCTTACCATGTTGACAACAACGGGGAAAAATAACTTTTGGCCGGCGTAGGGAATGCATGAGTGAATGAAACCCCAGAACCCTCCGCTGGGAACAAGATTGGTCCCCGAAGTAGCTGACATAGCTGATCAGCTGGCCAAAACCGGGGCCATCCAAGGGCATCTCAACTGCACAATGGAGTAAGGAGACCCCAGATGCTGATTTGATTACGGTTCAAAAAGGGGATCCAATAATTGGTATGTTTTATCAACACATTGAGGACCCTGAGAACTTTCCCCTGACGGATACCGATTACATAGGGAAAGAGGATCTCAGAGTGTGGATGAAATGTCCAAAAATGTTCTGATTCCAAGACGGTTTGTTGGTGTAACGCTCACCTGATTCCCGCAGAGGCACCGGTCTTGACTGGGTGAATGCCGTATCTTCAAAGGTGATGTGTAACACACGGTTGGCTCTTTGGGCTGGACCTCTGTGCACTGTATGTCTGACTCGAAGAGTAAGATGTCTGCAGATAGAAAATATGGGATTAATGAACTGGGGTTATTGGGTGCCTCTCTCCTCTTCCCTTTCTCTTCTCCTGTAGAACCCCAAAGGTTAACGCCCTCACCTTAGGTAAGTGAACGCCGAGCTCTCCATCTGCCTCGGGGCAGGGTGCCGTAACCAGTTTCTTCACTGGAAAAGGGTGCAGGCCTCTTGACCTCAGAGGACTGCTGTCCGTCGTTAACTGCACGAACGGTAAATTCTGGGCACTTCAGATGTCTTAAAAGTCTTTTGTAATGATATCTCTTGTTTTGCAGGGTTCCGGCGATGGCGGATGGCGGGCTGATGAGAGTTGAGGATCAAACCCGCGTGAGGAATAGAAGCGCCTGGAAGCACGTAAGTAAGCGCTTGTAGCCTGCTTCACGATGCGCACTAACTGTCCCTTTTATCTTGCAGGTACAAGTTCGGAGCTTTAGAGAAGCTGAAGGGTGCTGGAATACCCACTGGATTCGGCGTGGGAAGGAGTAATGGCACGTGAGTAATAAAGTTGCCCAATGTCTTTAAACGCACCTTCTTTTGTCTTTCAGATGCGGGATGCAGCGCCGAAGGCCTCCGGAGCGTGCGAAGAGCTGGTAAGCTTTTGTCTTTCAGATGCTGGAACGCAGTGCGAAGACCTCCGGAGCATGCGAAGAGTAGGTAAGCCTTTGTCTTTCAGATGCCGGAATGCAACGCGAGGCGTTGGTGACAGCCGATGGACCAGGTAAGAGATGCGCTGCCACTGAAGACCGTAGTGCTAACCTGTTCCTTCTTTGTCTTTACAGGTGCTGCTGAAGACTGGATTCCAGGATGGTAAGCCTTTGTTCCCTTAGGCCCAGGATCAGAAGCAGAAGACACGATGAGCGTTCTGCTGCAGAGAATGCAGAATAACGCAAAGCAAGATTCATCCATCGGGTGTGGTTTAAATAGCCTCCTGTAGTGCTTAGGTGTTTCCTTCCACAGCCATGCCTAGGTAAGAAAAGAGTTCCTGCTTTCCAGAAGAGTTCCAGTGTTCTTAACCTAGGGAGTGGCTCCTGCCCCACCCAACAGGAAAAGTAGTTCCAAACAGAAGAGGATCAGGGGTTCAACTGGCAGGTAAGTAAGCAGCATGGTCTGCTGCAGGTAAGTCCACCCAAGCATTATGAGCCCGGCGCTTCCAGCGCTGGGACTGGGCATCTTTATGAGCCTGGTGCCACTGGCGCCAGGACAGGGTCCAAAAGGTCCCAATTGGGACTGGCTGGCACTCGGAACCGGGGTTATGGGTTTGCTTCCAAGGGAGTCGGGCAAGTCCTGATCTTTTGGAAGCAGAGATCATGACAGTTGGTGAGGAGATCCCTAGCTGGCCATAATCAGTGGGTGGTCCCTACCTCATTCCGAAGCCTGATGTTAAGTCATGGCCATGATGCGGCCACAGCCGGTCATAGGGGGTTTCATACAACACTTGAAATCTTAAGAGAGGTTGCATACTGGCCACACATGGGGCAGAAACTCGACCAATACTTGAAGGGGTGTCTTGTGTGTGCACAATTTCAGCCGACATCCCTCACACAGTGTGCGCCTCTCCAAAAGATGGGGATGACACTGCCATGGTCAAATTTACAAGTCGATTTCATTGGGCCCGTGATTCGCTCCTCTAGGGGAAACAAGTACATGTTGACCGTGACATGCTTGCTCACTAAATGGGTGGAATGTCTCCCGGCCCCAAACTGCAAGGCAGAAACAGCAGCTGCCCTGACGATCAAACACATCTTTTCACGTTTTGGACTACCCCAAAGGATCGAGTCAGACCGAGGTAGCCATTTCACCAGCGAAGTAATGACAAAGATGTGGGAGATACTTGGGGTTAAAAGGATGCTACACATTGCTTACCGGCAAGCCACTAGTGGTGCAGTGAGGAGATACAACAAAACAATTGTGAGCATATTAAAAAAGTTTGTGGCAGATTCTGGGCCAAGTTGGGATATTCAATTACCTCTTGTCCTAATGGCCATTAGATCTACCCCTTCATCTGCAACTAAAATGTCACCATTTGAGCTGATGACTGGACGTCGGATGGTGCTTCCCAGCATCTGCTCTAAAGAACCCAAGAGCAGACATTGATCAATGCCTCCACATCTCATGAGTATGTTGAAAATCTAAGAAAACACATTTGACATGCTTTTGCCTTTGCTCAGCGAAACCTAGAGAGATCGGCAGACAGCATGAAGACCCACTATGACTTAAAGACTACCAGAAAGGAATACAATGTAGGAGACCATGTCTACTTATACAATTTCCAAAGGAACCAGGCCAAACAGCGCACATTTTTGCCTACCTGGAGGGATCCTTTTGAAATTGTAGCCAAAATCTCACCAGTCGCAAACAAAATCCGCATCCCCAAAGGCAGTTTGGCAGAAGGGGAAGATAAGTGGGTCCATATTAATCAACTAAAGTGTTGCCATCCTAGGCATACTCTGCAGCAACTGGAGGAGTCTTCTGGAACCCCAGAGGGGGTCACTCCAGATCCATAAAATTCCAACTCTAAAATACTCCAGATATAGTCCATGATAACCATGTAAAAATGTGTCCTGATTTATCAAATGTATGTGTACGCCCCACTACATTAATAGTGGTGGGGAAATGTCTACAAATATGTTTTTGCTTTGTCATCCTAGGATGTGAAACCATGGAGTCGGAAACCAAGGAGGACTACCCGGGAACCAGGTGGAAAGATCCGACTGACCCAGAGTATCGCTCAATACTCACACCAGGACTGGCGAGGAGAACTGTTCGATCCACCTTTGACGGAGGAAAAGATGATGAACTTTGCCATTTGTGGAATCAGAAGAGATGAAACTGACATCCCAGTCTTCGAATTCCCATTCATGGACGATCAACGCCAAATTGGAAGAGAGGGGGGCTTGTGGGATGTTTTAACACCACTCGTCCAGGCCCTGCAACATTGCTGTGCGCTGCTTTCATCAGGAACATCAGAATGGCCGCCGGAAAGCATTATGCACGCTAAAATCACCCAGGAGTGCACCAGAAAAATCTGAAAAATAGGCCACCATCCACTTTTGCCTATGTTAGTGGTAACACAGGAGACCACTGCCAAAACCCATCATTTGGCTGCCCACAGAGCAAAATGACTGCAAAAGAAACACAGAGCTGTGTGGAAATCCATTTTTCTTGGTTGTCAAATTTGAAAAAATCATGGCTCAAAAACCACCCAAATGATCCAACCTCCTTCTTGGGTGCTGAACATCATTCTACTTCAAGAATCCACATGAATATAATGTCAGCAGAAGTATATTTTATCAGAACAAAATCCACTTTTAAAGATACTTGCTGGAAAGAAATATGTCAAAAATGGGTGCAATACCGTTACTCGCCTCTGTCAGACGCTGGCGATCTCTAAATCTGTCAGGTGAAACTTGTGTCTCAAAAGCTAAATATGCCAAAGAAGGGACTTCCATCAAATGCAATATAGGGTGCCACACATTGATTTTCATGTTGAAAAAGACTGGAATTGAAGATATGTTTGCTTATTTTAAATTTGTAACTGTATTTTTTCACAAGGAACAATGTCACAATTGACCATAAGGTAACCTGATTCAGCTAAAACTTCAAAGAGGTTTTTCCCCACTGAGAACACACCACCCTGTTCATTCCCACCAAAAGGAGAGAGTATCTCATGGGGTTGCTAATGATAAGGGGAGGAGACTTCCTCTGCTGCTCTGGGAAAGAGACAATGGGTTCCTTGAACTGAAAGAAAATGCTAATTCGGGTGTGACTAACACCAACTGCCCAGGAAGACAAGCCCATGTGACTCTCTAGCCCAGCCAAGACCTTGGAGGCGGAGACAAACCATTGTGTGTATTCAGAGAGCACAGGAAATATTATTTTGGGAAAAGACAAATATTGTACTGAACTGACAAAAATATGGAACTTAGAGATTATTAAAATGAAAATATTGTTCACAAGTAGAAACTACTCTGGAAATTTTGCGACTTTCAGAGACTGAGCCACAAAAAAGTTCATATTCTAGCAATTGTGATTATGTTAGGAACATGAACATTTCCAGGAATATGCCCAGATGGTATGTGTATGCATGTGTGAAAATTGGTACAGAACTGCCACTGAGTAACCGCCCAAAAGCGCGAAAAATTGTCATTTGTGAACCAAAACTCATAGGAAGATGAGGCTTGGACAGAAACGTACCTTAGTTAATCTGTCATGTAAATATGTATTATTAACAAGTTGTGCATATTGGAAATGCGTTTTTTGGGAAAAATAGATTTTCTGGGTAAGAACAAAGGGGAGGGATTTTCTCTGGACCCTAAACACTGTGTCACTCTGACAAATAATGACACATGATGACACACTGTTCCCTTCTCAAATCAGGAGAGGGGGAATTCTCTGACCTATCAGATCTTTCTAGGGTTAGACAGAGTATAATCAGCCTCCCCAACCCTTTGGAAGATGGATAAATAGGACTGTTGAGGACCCAGAACACACACTTTCACTCATCACTGATCTAACGGCGAAGCTCTCTGCAGGAAGAACCCATCTCCACAACCAGACTCCAGAACCAGACTTCAGAACCCTGAAGCAGAGGCCCAACCCCAAAAGCTGAACCCTTCTCAGTGGGCCTTTTAAAATCTTGTAACCTGATTTAACCTCTAAACTTTCACAGGGCCTAACCAATTCAACAGCCTGGCTGTGCTGTGTTGGCCACCGCTGGCCAAGAACCCTTGCTATAACCCAAGATCCAGATCAGTCCAGCAGAGCTGTAACCCGAACCTGTCAGATCCAGTCCAAGAAGCTGTGCAGACCAGAGTGTCTTGCTGAGAGAGTCCAGGTGCCCTGAATCCTGTCCAGTGGCGAGTGAAGTCCAAGCCAAACCTTTGACCAGATCTTTGACGGGCCCATTCCATTCCAAAGCCATAGTAGTGAGTATTTAGCATAGAACTGTCCATAGTCATTTCTTAGCTTAAGTAATCCCATCCAAACCATTCCAACATAACCAAACTGCATTATAGAATCTCTTTTGTCTATCCTAAATCTTTCTCTCATCCACATAATCCTGTGATAATTGTAGTGATAATCATCTGGGCGCTAATATATAGTTCTGGAGAAAGGCAATCATCTCAGGCAGATAGAAACCATCCAGAGGCGCCTCTGGATTGGTGGCTTTGCTGCCCGTGTAGTTTGCGGCTCCATAGACTCCCTAGTGTTAAGAAATCTTTGTTCCAAATCTTCAACAGCGCATCTTTCATTTTGAAATCTTGACTCTTTTGAGAAAAATCTACCTTTACTAAAACCTCTGTAACTTCTGACCATATATGCTAGGAACGAAATTTAAATGTCATTTTGAAGCTAACATCCTCAGCTTTCAAACGAACTGAGAACTGCATTCCAACTCTTGATAGTTTTGCTGTAATCACGTTTTTCATGCACTGAAAAGTTTGCCGCGATTTCGCATTTTGCTCAATTTCACCACATGTAAAAACAACTATTTCTTGCTTTCAACTTCTGAATTTCGTTTTCCATCGCTAATCATTCTAAAATCATTGATAGTGTTTACCTGAACCAATCCAAAGCAACTCTTACTAGTACTGAATCCTAATTAGCGAATTAAAACCATTTTTAGCATTTTCCCATTCATTTCAAACCACAATTCAAAGCAATTGACCTGTTTAAAATCATTACTGTTCTCTCTAAGCTTGCTGGGGGGGGGGATCGGGATTGAAACTGCAATTGTTGATTGTTATTCCTGAAGCCTGTGTGCCCTCATTCCATCTCTTCATATTGCATATTGGAGGGAGTGAGTAGTAACAGGGGGAAAGAGTGATCACCTTGTCTTTGATTGAAGTCATATCAAGTTTCATTTCTGTGTTGCATTCTTTCCTATCATTGCATTTCCTTGAACCCATACAAAGTTATTCTCTGCTACATTAATTTTCCTACTCCTACTCCTAAATGATTAAAGAGATTGTTGATATTGTAATATTACCCATTGCTGATCATTGCATAAATATTCATAAGTGTGATATTCATATTTATAAAAGTGTGATATATATATTGTTCAATTCTTCAAATAAATCTTTTAACTTTGCAAAACAAACCTTCTTCTTGGTTAAGTGAGACTGGGGGGATTCAAGAGAGGGGCATTATATAAGGGTACATCATCCAGAAATAAAAGAACTTTTGACATAAAAACATATAAATAAGGGTTTCCATTGGGCATCCCATACTAGGCATTGACTTAGTTGGAGTGCTGGGTTGAAACCACTTACAAACCATGACCATGCCCTGATTCGAAAAAGGCTAAGGATTAGCCGAAACACGTGTCATTAGCAAGGGGCATCACGTGCTATGGAAATAAATCTGTTTTTTCTTCTTCTATTATCCAAATGAGATTTCAAATCGTGTAGGTCCTCAATGTTTCCAGTTTGCTACACTCACAAGCTGACTCGTGCGCGTGTTTATTTTGTGTGCATCGGACTTGGGACTGGCTATCCTGGCTATCCTGGAGCCCATAACAACTGGCGACAAGGGTCTTGAGCAACCCGGCGCGTGTACCAGGCTTTCCAGTCCGCGAAGCATCTGGCTCATGTTCAGTGCTTCTGACAAAGGAGAGATCCTAACACATGGCCAGCCTTCATGTTGCGTGATGGCGCTTTCTGGGGGAAGTGCCGCAGGAGAGTGGTGCAGCTCTTCAAGCCCGATCAGTGTCCCCATCAAGTGCCCAGGGCAGGTGTGTGCCGCCTGTGCGACAGGGGAAATCAGGGATCCACTCAAACCCCAAAAAGAAACAGAAAAGAAAAACAGAGGAAATATGGACCTCTGCAATCTGCTGGTATGGAAGAATTGAGCCACTCAGCAGTCCTCTACTGTCCTGCCAGGGAGATCCTCTCAGCGGCAGAGCACAGGCTAACATGAGGCTGGAACGTGAGTGGCAGTTTCCCAGTCACTCCCACAGCAGGGTGAAGCAGATCTCCAGACAAGGGTGCCAGGAGAGTGGCATGCTCTCCCTCCTGGAGGAACACCTCAGCGGCATGGCACAAGTTTGCTGATCGAGGAGCTTTTGCAAGCTTACTCCAACTATCCTCCAGTCAGTGAGCCTGCCCGCTGCAGCCATTAGGAAGGCGGTCCCACCCATGGAGGGAGCCATAATGGCAGCGCCTGCACAGCTAGCGGGAGTATTACTGTGAAGCAGCGTGGGGCCACTAGAGTCAAGGTACAGCCCACAGATCTGCCCCACACACCTTGGCCCTGCCTGCCATGGCTCTCATCTGAGAGTGCTTCGTGCAGCATGGATTGTGTGGCTGTGAAGTGGTCCCCTGGGGGGAAAATAGGCAAAGCCCTGCGAGCACAGGCCCACACAGAACAGGCCCTGCAGGCCCAACTCCATACAGACCCGGCTTTTGCAAGCCCAGCCCCACACCACTGCCTTGGGACAGGCCCAGAAAGGTAAAAGGCCACCAAATGGGGCCCGTGCTAAAAGGGGACAGGTATCAGCCTGAGAGGAGGAGGCCTCACCACTGTCCAGGACAAGCCCTGCAAGCACAACTGTCCAGGGTGCATTGGCCGAACTGCTGCAACCCTCAGGCATGAGGGTGCTCATGCAGCATCATCCACAGCGGCCCCTGGAGAGAACAACTTTGCAGGATCAAGGTGCAGCAGGAGTATATCATGCATCAGGGCCTCAGGTTTACTGGCAATGGCAGGGGTACCGATGCCCAAGGGGATATACTCACCACCCCAGGGCCGCTTCATTTCCAGACACCTAGCCCAAGCCTCCTGGGGGTGCAGTGCAGCCCATCGGCACGTCGTTAAATAGCCTCCTGGTGCCGGAGTTCGAAGTGAAAGGAAATCCATCAACTCTGGACCCAAGTTGGGCACACTGGCTGAAGAGGCTGGACATGTTTTTTGAAGTGGCCGAAGTGACTGAGGATGCCCAAAAGAAGACACCCCTGCTATTTTATGTGGGGAGCGAGATTCATAAATTGAACAGGGTCCTGCCCCCAGGTGATGGGTCTTATTGGGATGCAGGAAGGGGGTTGTCTAACTACTTCGCACCAATGGTCAACAGTAATTATGAAAGGTTTCAGCTCTGGCAGGCAATGAGTCCATTGGCACGTTGTACAACAGCTGCGCTAGTTAGGTGCGACGTGTGCATTTATCGATGAAAGGGGGAGTTGTGGTGCCAGGTAATTCACAAGTGATGGTGCAACAAACTACGCACCCATATCCTAAAACGAATTCACCTTGCAAGGATCCTAGAACTAGGGAGAGCTCAAGAGCTTGCCGAAGCATGCTCAATCCAAATGTAGGTGGCCATGAAGGGGATGCAAGTGGAGGAGGTTCACGCTATCCGACCCCAGAGCATGAAGTCTACTCTGGAAAAGGGTCTGTGAGTGGAGCCCTGCCAAAGACAGGCAAGGAGGAGGCACCCCAGAGAATGTGCGAGTTTTGTGCTGGTGGGTTGTCTCATGGAGGGCCATGTCCAGCGGTAGGACAGCATTGTGGCAGGTGCCACAAGGCAGGACACTGTGCCAATGTCTAGAGAGCCTCCTGGACGTGAACTACTTTTTAATTTGTCATGAAAAGTTGTGTTCATGTTTTCCTGTTCTTGCACATGGCATGGGATGTTGTGACTTTAATCACGTCAACGCCAGGGTGAGTGCAGTCATGTGTTCAGATGTGCTGAGATGTTGGGTCACCGTTGCCTATCACCCTCAGGGACGGCTGTCGTCATGAAGCGACGAGTGACTTCCTGCCCGCCAGTTTGCTACACTCAAAAGCTTTTATCATTTTATAAGAGAATTTTGCACAAGCCCTTGCAGATGTTTTCCCTGCCAACGGTCTGCTTGTGCATGTTAGTATGGGAATCTTGCACTGCCCAAGCATGCCTTATCAGTACCTGTTTGCAAATGGCTTGCACCGGCCCTACCGGCCCTACCTCTTGTTTGTGAGGGAAGCTTGAAGTGACCCTCCACAAGCTGTATCTGCTTGTGAGCAAGGTTTGCACTCGCCCTGCCTATGCTGAATGTGAGCCCCCCTCTCCATGTAACTATTTGTTAAGGAAACATGCATCAGTACCGTTCATGCTGTACCTACACCAGCTTGTGAGGGAACCATGCACTGTCCCTGTCCATTGTCTACTTGTCCCCGTTTCTGAGGGAAGCTTGCACTGGGCATGCCCAACTTGAACTACATTGCGAGGACACTTTCACTTGCCCAAGCTGAATCATTTGTGAGATATGGTTGCTCTAGTTGTACCCACACTGTATCTGTTTAAGAAGAAGGCGTGTTAGGGAAGCTTGCAGTGACCCTGCCCATGCTGCATCTGTATGTGAGGAAAGCCTCAACTGCCCTCACTCATGCTGTCCCTTTTGGATTTTGAGGGAAGCTTGCACTTGCACAGTCCCTGTAGTACATGTTTGAAGGAAGTGTTCACTCGTCCATCCAACTATTTGCTTGTACCTGTTCATTTGTGAGGAATGCCTGGATTGCTCCTGCAAATGGTGTTGTTGTATGTGGCGCATTAGTGAGTAACGCTCATACTTTATCGAACTTTGAAGCACTACAATGCTGCCTATACTGTGACTGGTATGGGTGAATGTGAGGGATGTTGGCACTGCTGCTTCTCATGCTGTACCTGCTTGCTATGGGTTCTTTGATGACGTGCCTGTGTGATGGACGCTTTTAATGTTGCTTGCTCCCTGTGCTATTCCTAATTTTTGTTTGGCGGTCACTTGCTCTGACTAAGGTTGCACATTTTCTGTATGTCAGGGAAGTTGGACATCCTTCGGCATGTCCTGTTTTATGTGAGTAGCTTTACCTCCATATTGGGAGGTTGCTGGCACAGACGCATTAGCCTCCTTCCCCCAACCCTTAAATAGACACTTATTGTTTATCATTAAAGTGGTCAACATTTTCACATAGTTGCGGGGGATTGTTAGGAATGTGAGTGTGGGATGGGAATGCCTGATTGTCATTATTTCTAATTCTATATCATAGCATGCATTTTTCTCAATCGCGCCCGATATTTTTTTTCTAACCCTTCCTCATCTGCTTATTGGGCCTCATTACAACTTTGTTGGTATCCTGGCGGTAGAGCCTCCAGGATACGGGCAAAGGCTGTTACCGTTTCTGGCACCCGGTCCGGCGGTTTTGCCGCCAGATTAAGGATGACAGCGAAGTGGTGTAAATCCCCTTTCACGGAGCCCAATAGGACTCCCTGAGGGGATTTGCCATCATTACTGCCACCTGGACAAGGGATTTTTTGACTGGTAGGGCACCTGGCGTACCTTCAGCAATTAGATGGAGGTGACCCATGTGCCCCACCGCACTCCCTTAGTCGGGCGGTCCGGTAAAGTGCTGGTATCCTCGGATGAAAAAAGTTCTAAAACAAGATGATGAAATAGCAGCTTCTGAAGCATAGCTCTCAACTCACACGCTTTTGGCGGGTGTCACCTGCCTTGTAAACAGCTAGGACACCCGCCACTCCTCCTGCATGCCCATTCATTTCAATGGGCTCTCACCCGCCAAAAACAAAATCGGGTGTTTTCACCCGCCTTTGCGACAGAAATGGTTGAGAGCTATGTGAACGTGGTGGGCAGGTTGAGGACACATGACGTTGGAATGGGGGGTGGTAAAATGCCCTTTCACCTAGGACCACAAAAAACCGTACACCGGCCCTGTTGAAACTGTAGACGTGTTGCCTCAGAATTCCAACATAAGCAAATTTACACCCCCTGGGTCATGACTCCAGGATATGTGATAAATAATAGTAAAAGCAGAATATGCCAGTTTATTTTCACCAAGTGCTAGTTAAGGAAATTCAGTGTCATTCTAGGACAGGACAGGAAATCGAGGGCTGTTTCAAAGAAAGCCACAGCACTAGAGGGTATTAGTTTAAATGAAAAGTAAAATGACTGCTATTTTGGATCCACGTATTGTTATATAAATCACACCAAGCATTGTTAAAGTGGGATTTTGTGGTTGAGACAATGCTTAAAAATCACAGGAGCCACTACGTTTGGCTAAAGCACAAAGGTGAAGACTGCTTCTCTTGTCTAGATGTCATTCTGTGAAGAAGAGTTGTTTTACTTTGCCCCTTCCTCGAGAGGTTCTTGCCTTATAATATGTTAATGCTAATTACAGTTACTATTTCCAAAGACCTATCCCCGGGCAGGATTTATCCGGGGCCTAAATGCGCATGCAACCTGCACAGTGTTATGGGCCTCATTACAAGATTGGCAGTGCATCAGAAAAAAGTGGCGGATTTGCCAGAGGCGGAATTAGAATGCAGTAAAACTGCTGATTTTCAGAGGAAATGTGTCAGATTCACCTCCAGCTTGTTGCTGGAGGTGAATCCTCTTCTTAATCACCAAAAATCACCATGGAGTCCTATGGACTCCAGATATCGGGAATTACCACCACTTGTAATCCCGTGGTAACTCCACAGGACCATGTGATGGTAATTGAGTTTGGTGGTAATATTCTCCTAAGCTCACTGCCCCGTCTTTAATGGTTTTGTCTCTTGTGTATCTACTCCCCAATGCCCGTGAGTTTCTGGCTCATTATAAATAAGTAAATAAATAAATAAATAAATATACATTTGGTGGATTTACTGCTGAGTTACAGCCAAAATCGTAATGAGGGCCATGCTGGGTTCATACTGGCATAGTAGGGGCCCACTCAGCCCCTGTTGTAAGGGTAAGAGGGCCCCTAATGCTGACCAGTTACACTATATGGACAGACGGGCCCTTCTATACCAGTAGCACCTTAATCCTGATCCTTTTATTGTTCTGTTGCATTTGTTCACATGTTTTGGGCCAATATTTCTAGGGATGCAGAGAATCCTTCCTGAAAAAGAGGATACGAGTCCAAATAAAAAAGAACTGAAACATGTGTAAACCCACAACAATGGGAAGAGAGTCACCATGCAGATGCCTGGATTGAGAGAATCCCTTTGAAAATGCAAGGTTTGTAGATAAAGGTAAGTACATTAAAAATAGTGTTTGTATGCATGCATGTTTGGATTTATTTGTAAAGCTTACCCCTGGATTGCTTGGTATGGGTCATTGGCAGCGTGTCTCTCTAGATGAGGTGGCCTGAGGATAGGTTGCGAGGCCAACCCACTCCTTCTCCACTATTTCCACTGAAAGGCAATTGCACACAGTACAATGCGGTTGGGAGTGGATTGATTGGGATCTTCAATGTTAGGATGAGTGATGGGCGTCTGACTGAGCCTTCGGGCAAACAAAGGAGTGTGTTAATGCCTGTTCTCCTACTCTTCCCCTCACCTACCTCCGATTCCCCAAGGTTGGCTGGCTGAGGGGCAAGGCCCTAGCTCACCTTAGCACTGCAGTGACGCATCCGGTCCAGTTTCGTCACTGGAGAATGGTCCAGTGCTGCTGCGGTGCACGTGATGCTGGTTGCAGCTAAGTCTCAATTGTGCTGCAATATCTCGGTGGTTCTGCAGATATGTCTTTGGTTGCACTACTGTGTTCCTTGTTCTGCAACAATGCAAGTCTTTATGAGGGATGAGGGTGGCGCGCGAATCACGTATTGCTTATTGCTCACTTTCTCTGTCTTGTTGCTATCGTTTCAGGTGCCGCGTGCTGTGCTCCGCTGTAAACGGGTGCATGACATACCAAAACTCAAGTAAGCTGTATTTCTGGGGCGGTGCCCGAGGTGTAGGATGCAAAGCGTTTAAAAGCTTACTGTTTTGTGTCTCTTTTCAGGTGTGGAGTCCCACGACGTGAGTGCGGCAAGACCGGAGAGCCGCTCGAAGAACTGCAATTGCAACAAACTGTACGGGTGAGTATGGAAGCCAGCGGACCTCTGGAAAAGTTGACATGTTGCTGATGATCCGGAATTGGGTGCATAGGACCAGCGGCAAGAGGCACAATCGTAAGATTAATCTTGCACGTGGAACTGGATACACAGCAAGCGTTACACCACTTGCGTTCCGAAGGGAAAAAAACGCTAAGCACTGGGTGTGGCCCAGGGCAGGGTTTTTATAGCCCTGGTCTGCACGCTTCCACTAGACCACCAAGGATACTGTAAGTATGATCTACTTGGGGGCCATCTTGGTTCCTGTATTGAGTCCTGTCTTGGCAGCCGTCTTGGCGGCGGCTCTTATTATGTGCAAGCTGGTGCCACCTCCAGCCGGCAACCCTCATTGTCCATTGCTTACCAGAATCACTACAACTTCCCTTGCAGTTGTGTGAGTGCGTGCTAGGGGTCATGACATTATTGCAAGATGTCTTTCATACAAGTGTATGCTTATTTTGTGATTGTCTGCATGAGAGAGATCATGATAGAGGGAGGGTGAAATCTGTGTGTGTGTGTGTTGATTTCACTTCTGCGCCACAGGAGTACACCAGTGAGTTGTGTCGACCCCAACTACTTAGCCCTCACACTTTGACAACACAAGAGTGATCCCAATGAAAAGGTGAAACAGGCACATGCAAGAGCTAAACCGGTTTCGCCTTTTGTGGTAACGTGCGCCGAGTGGAGGTTGTTCTGCAAAGAGGGGTGTGAATGTGAAACAGTAGCAATCTAAACGGCAAAGTACATCAGTCCAAAATTAAATGAATGTACAATCAAGTTTCTATACAGATATATATACTTTAATTAAACACACCATATGAAAAAACACCAAATAGAACAACACTACACAAACCCCCCCCCCCCTGTGGAATGAACACAGAATATGCAAGAGAGAGAAGGATGCAGCACTCTGGGAAATATGACTAGGGTGAAAGGGAATCAATAACCACATGTTTGTAAAAGAATATGTCTTAATGGACCAAAGGTGGCCTAACTATTCTCTTGGTCCCAAACTTAGACGAGGGGTGCAATTAGGAGTCAATAATGAATTATCGCTGCTCTTGGCACTTGGACAGTGTGAAAGTAGGCTTCTACTCTTTGTTTGAGTGGTTCCAACAAGGTTTGGATGCAGCAAGTCAAGGTGATCCTAATGGTGAGCAGGCGTCAAGTTGGTTTCAAAGAGGAGCTCATTGCAGTTCCATGTGGTACTGCAATGAAGTGGGTCAATGGGGCGCACAGTGTTGGTTCGATGTTCGAGCTTGGGTTTAAGATGAAGATGCTGGTGACTAGTGGTGCATGGTAAAGATTCAGTGATTCAAATGCATCTGCACTGATAAGCTTCTTGTTTGAGCCAAGGCAATGATGTGCTCAGCTCAGCACGATGCAACGTCGAACTGGTTTGAAGATGCTGTGATGGCAGTTTGATGATCAAGAGTTTGCCACAAGCATCACTGGTGGGTCCTCTGGGTCCAGCAGGTGTGAAACAGGGTTCAAAGACAGCTTGAAGTGGTCCAACAGTGAGAGACATGAATCCTGGCTGTTCTGGCGCTCAGGATGCTTTGAGTTCCAATACAGGGGCCAAGGCCAAGATATGTCCTTGCCCTATTTTCTGTGTGTGTAGCAGGTGATGCACGGACGGTCTTAGAGACAGCTCCTCGTGGCCGCGTTCACATGCCCGCGAGGAGCTGTCTCTTAGACCATCCTTGCATCAACAGAACGGCACGATCGTTCGGCCGTGTATTACACTGGGTGGCATATTTGAACGCCGAACATTACTTCTGTACGGACCATTCTGCATCAATTTTTGTCTGGGCTGCTCACATCACACAGACTAGCCCTCATGAAGGAGAAGATTCTCCGAAATGCATTGGCATATTTAGTCTGCTCTTTATGAAAGATGTGTCAGCCGCTTCCTCACCAAGATCTCATTTGTGATGTCTTTTAAAACATGTTTTCTATAAAAACCATTATTGCAAAACAATGAAGACTCTTTTCTTTTAGAAACCTGCCCACCTAATGTTTTACCATTTAGATACAGGTTTGAAGAATTTCATAATCTCACCACCCAGGTTGGGTGCAACAGAGAGCGGCTGTGTGACTTGTTTTTTCACCTCGTCTCCTGATACACATGTTTTTCGAGTCAGGGTGTCTCCAGACTCATGCCAGACAGCTCCTGAAAATCTTTTTCAAAATGTAATCATCGCAATTTTTCTTTATGTATATTTGAACTACTGAATCTTAACGGATTTCCTAAAGTGGTGCCTTTTGCTTGCCCTATTTTTTCTCAAGACAGGGGAGGCTAGAAAATACGTGCATGAGTCCTTCCCCTCCAGTGAGGTCCTGGGTACTAGTGTGGATGGCAGAGAGGCAGGCAAAAACCTGGAGAAAGCTCCAGAAGCAGGTCACCCCCGGTGCGTCCTGGGGATGATGCAGGGGCACAGCTTGCCTCTGCCTTGGAGCACATATTCTTCACTTCAATAGCCAAGGGCTTTGGAAAGTCAACTTTTCCAAAATAGGGTCAAACAAATTCTTCTTAAAGGTCCAAAGTGAGTCCCAAAATGAATCAAACAAAAAGTGGTAAATCCCCTTTTTCTAAGCAAATGTCCACAGGTGATTGGACAAAAGCAAGCCTGCTGTAAGGGGTCAAATCCCTGTCCATGTGAAAACTGGTCTTTGTCTTCATGTATCACACCCAAAGTCATTTGCGCTAAAGGAAATGTAGGGGACAGGAAGGATGAAGAGTCACGTAGGGACATTAAGAGTTTGTTGGTAGCTGCAGTGGGAGATCAAGCATAGACAGTGTGTATTTACCTAGGAGTGATGCTAAGTAACAATGCCCATGATGGTGCATCATTTAACAAGGTCAGAACGCGAGTATGGGATGCACTGCAACGTACATTCCCAGACACCCCAGATTTACAGTCCATAATGCAATGCACAATGGGAGACAAGGAAGATGCTGAGCAATATATTCTTAGGGTCCAATTTTTTTGTATTTGTTTTTATTTGTAGCGCGCTCCCTCAAGCCCGGAGGCATCAGGGCGCAACTTAAACAGGTTACATAGCATACATACATATATTCAAACTATAGGTACAATGCAAAGTATTCAGAACATACAGATATATACATAAATTACAGAATAAAGATTAGCGCGGGCACGTTGCAGACACATAAGCAGTCAAAGTTTCAGGACTGATTGAAGAGCCAGGCTTTTGTTTTGGCCTTGAAGGCACTGAACCATTCTTCTGATCTAATGGTGAGGGGGAGAGCATTCCAAAGCTTGGAAGCCAGGACGGGCAAACTTGATCCACCCGTTTTTTGTAGTTTGAACCTGGGGATAGTTAAACAGTGGGTCTGGGCGGTTCTTTGAGGGCGGGTAGGCGCGTGGCGGGATAGTCGGTTGCAGAGATACGGGGGGGCTTGGTTGGCTAGGCATTTGTGGGTAAGGCCTAAAGCTTTCAGTGAGATTCTCTGTTTGACAGGTAGCCAGTGTAGATTGGATCTGGATTCCGAAATGTGGTGGTTTCTTGGGATATTTAGAGCCGCTCTAATGGCGTTGTTCTGAGAGATTTGCAATTTGTGCAGATTCTCTTGGCTAGTTCCTAGGTAGAGGGCACTACCATAGTCGATTTTGGCCATGATGAGGGTTCTGGCCAGTGTGACCGTGTTTGGCGTGGTCAGAAATGGCCTGCAGGCTGCAATGAGTTTGCAGGTGTATGCAGATGCTGATCTAACTGCATTTGTTTGTCGAGATAGGGATAAGGTGGCGTCAAGGTAAACGCCTAAGGTTTTCGTGTCTTTCGAGTCTTGGATGGTGTTGCCATCGATGATGAACGATTGGTAAAATGGTTCAAGTTTACTAGGACGTTGCGTAGTGCCCAGGATGAGGAGCTCAGTCTTGTCATCGTTGAGGCATAGTTGGTGTTGTGCCATCCAAGCTTGGATGACTAAATAGACATCATTCAGGGCCTTGGTGTCAGCCAAGTAGTCTCCAGTGATGGGAATGAGTATCTGGGTGTCGTCCGCGTAATTCGTATAGGAGACACCCAGATAGTCAAGTACATCAAAGAGCGGTTTTGTAAAGACATTATAGAGAGTTGGCGACACGCAGGAGTCCTGAGGGACGCCACAATGAATATGAGAGGGATCAGCAGCTGCAGATTGAGAAAAGACCCGCATAGATCTATTACTCAGAAAAGATTTGATCCAAGCTGTAGCTGATGGGGAGAAATGGGAAGCAGAGTTCAGATGCTTGCATAAGATTTGGTGATTGACCAGATCGAATGCCGCGGAGAGGTCGAGTAGGAGTAGCAGGGCCAGTTTGCCGGTGTCCTTTAGAACTTCAATTTGAGTTTTTAAGTCTAGTAAAGCTGTCTCAGTTCTGTGTCTGGGGCGGAAGCCAGATTGTCTGAGACCTAAGAGATTATTGGCTTTCAAGTACTCTTGGATTTGCAGGTATGCTGCACGGTCAAGGATTTTTAGCAAGAACGGGACAGTAGTGATGGGTCGGTAGTTGGTGGGTATTCTCGGGTCCAGGGAGGGTTTTTTGAGCAGGAGGATCACCCATGCGTCCTTGAGGTTGTCAGGGACAGTTCCTGTTTTAAAGGAGGCGTTAATGAAGGATGTGATGAATGGGGCCAAATCATGTGCCGAATCCTTAATGATTGGGGCAGGACAGGGATCACCCTGGCAGTTGGATGGTTTGAGCCTCAGGATGATATTTTCCACCTCTGCGATGGTGAGTGGAGCGAAGGTAAACCGTTTGAGATTGTGTAAGTCAGGGGAAGGGCCCCAGCTGGAATGGGAGGGTGATTGTCCAATTTCAGGCTGTCTTGCTTAGCTGTAATTTTAGATTGGAGCGTGGTGATTTTGTTTAGTAATGCTGCCCGAATGTCAGAACACCATTGCTATCTTTGATGCAGGTGTCGGGGGGGGTAACGGGAGTTTCAAGCTCTTTTAGGATCTTAAAGAGTTCCTTGGAATTGGAGTTTGCTTGCAAGATGCGATTAATGAGCAACTCTTTTTTTGCCTCTATACTGGCTGCTTTGTAAGTAAGCGAAGCCAAGAAGAAATCGTCTTTGTGCGTGTTATAAAGGTTGTCTTTTCCGACGATTTTCTGCACAACGTTTGGTTTTACGGTGTACTCTTTGCTGTGGTGTGAACCACGAGTTAAGGTGTGCCCGTGGTTTGGCCTTCCTCAGTTTGATAGGGGCGATGACGTCTATAGCTGTGAGCATGCTGGAGTTGTAAATGTCAGCTAGAATGGTGGGGTCATTGCTGGAGTCAATGGCAGTTTTAAGCGAAGGAAGTAGCAGAGGGAGGAGTTTCTTCTTGGTTATGTCCTTTTTGTTTCTGGTCGGGAGGGCAGGTGCTATCAAGGTCGGGATGCGAGATGAAGCTTCAATATTAAAAGTGATAATGTGGTGGTCCGTCCATAGGCATGGGGTATTAGACAAGACATTAATATTGCAGTTAGAGCTGGCTACCCAGTCAAGGGTCCTACCTTTGGAGTGTGTGGGCTCTTGGATGTGCAGGGCGAAGCCAGAGTTAGAGAGGGCATTTTCCAGGTCTAATGCAAAGGGGTCTTTGGGGTGCCAACTCCTAGGTTAAAGTCTCCAAGGATAATGATTTGCGAGTTGGTTTTTGCGTTGTCAAGGAGGTCAAGGAGGAGGGTAGAGATTTCGTCGACGAGGGTGCGGGGCCTGTAAATTAGGTGAAGGGTGGCTGTTTGATTAGGAGTAAGTGAGAGTTTGACTGATAGTGGTTCAGCAGACTCGAGTTTGGTGTTTGTCGATATTCTTAGGTCGAGAGTAGTTTTGTGGATGATGGCTAGGCCACCACCTCTGGTGTGTGAGGCACAGGTGCGGTCACATCTCATGATGCCGAAGCTGGGTGGTATGGCAAGGGATAAGGAGGGACCAGATGCCGCATGAAGCCAAGTTTCAGCTACGGCAATGAAGTCGAGATCAGAAGATATTATAAGGTCAGCAATATCTAGCGCGTGTGATGGGAGGGATCTGGCGTTGATGAGGGCGCCCTTGATAATTGGGAGTTTCACCTCTGTAGAGGGGGATTTGCTATTGGAGGGTGCAGTAGATGAGCACGGTGCAGTGTGTTGTGTTTGTTTGGGGAAATTACTACGATATTCACATCTACCAACAGATGTGGAGAGCAGAAACGGGCAGCGATTGGGATCAATCGACATCCTTGTTTTATTGTATTGTGAAAAGAGGGCTCCCAAAGAATAGCAGATGGCTCTTGATAAGATAGCTAGGGTGGAAGCAAAGGGGTGGCCTGAGATTTAAAGCATCATAGCCCCCTATTTCAAGTGTGAATTTAATCCTGGGATGTATGTTGTTCAGGTAATTATAGAAATTGTCGAGATATATTCTTGAGTCCTTCCAAATTCCAAACATGTTATCGATATAAAAGTTCCATATCATCAAATTACTGTTCCATGATGGATTATTGAGTATGTGCTGTTTTTCGAGGTAATAAATAAAAATGTTGGCATATGCTGCAGATATGGCTGGGCCCTTAGCTGTGCCTGAAATCTGTGCATAGTATGTGTTCTCATATCTGAAATAATTGTTGTGGAGGATAATGTAGAGTAACTCTATGATAAACTGTTTTTCACCTCTGACTCCTTCTGTATTAAGGATCAGCCATTCAACTGCCTCAAGTCCTTCTTGATGTGGAATTGACGTGTAGAGACTTCCTACATCTAATGCAAAGAGTAGATATTCCGTTGAGATCATTTGAATGTCTGCAAGTTTGTTAAGGAAAACCGTAGTGTCTTTCAGGTACGTATTAGTGGATTGAACCAATGGCTGTAGTATTTTGTTAACATAGATAGCCAAGGGATCTGATATGCTTTCAGTCCCAGCTACAATTGGTCTGAAGGGTGGCATAGTGGCATGTTTATGAATCTTGGGTAATGCATAGAAAACAGGAGTAATGGGAAATTGGTGGTTAGTCAAGGATTCCTTGGTTTTAGTGGAGATCCATTAATTTGCTTCTGCTCTTTCTAATGTAGTCTTGATGACTTCTTTGATTTCAAAGATGGGATCTCTTTCAAGAAGCATATATGCGTTGCTGTCAGTTAATACATTCAAACAACTGGCATGGTAGAAAGCAGATTGCATCACCACAATAGCCCCTCCTTTGTCTGCCGGTTTGATGATCAGACTTTCATTCTTCGTAAGACTTTCAATGAGTTTAAGTTGTTTTTTTTATATTGATCGGAGTCTTCCTTTTGAAGTTGACTTTAGTCATTTGTTTCATAACTCCATGTTCAAAAAGATTCAAAGCTATATTGTTGAAGCTAGGATTGAAATGGCTCTTATGGCGTAGTTCTAAAAAAATCAATGGACCTAGGGGCTTGTTATTCTTATGGTTGAAGCTCAAAGAACATCTGTAGACACATTTTACATATTAATCTTCGGAGGTTGGTTTTCTCTGAGAATAAATTAGTATAAAATGTGGGTACAAATGACAGACCCATGTTGAGCAATATCAATTGTTGATCAGTAAGAGGTTTGCTGAGATATTGACAACAATGTTCTCAGGGATTACTTTTGGTTGGACCTCAGTTTTCTTTTTGCCTTTTCCTGGTGGCTTCTTTGGTCTAAAAAAGGCACCTTGGAGGGTGCAGCCTCCAAATTAGTTGGTACTAGTGGTGGTAATTGGGTAGTGGTGATGTCACTAATTGGTCTTGTAAGGGGAGTAGGTCTATCCCCTGTACTATCACATGAGTTACTAGCCTCACTGGGATCAATCAAATGTGGTTGTCCTCCTGGTTTAAGTGGGTTCCTTCTAGTATTGTCACCAACTTTCTGTGAGTAGTATTCTTGCCAATTGTATACTATATCCCACATGTCGTCCAGGGTGTCTCTTTTGAATTTTCTAATATTTCTCTGTTCTATGTCATATTGATAGCTTGTAAGTTCTTGTACTTAGCATTTGATTTTAATGTCATGCATGTCAAATGTGATACAGGATGTAAGTGGTCCTTCTCATGGCCCATTTTACCTTCTTATACAGGCATACAAGGAGCATGACTTTATCATCCACTGGATGTGGCTTACAGATCTACTTTATTTTCTGAGGTACACATCTTTGCTATATTGTTTGGTGACACTACTTATACTGTTTAACATTACATGGCCAATCTTCCTTCTTTCTCTGCCGTTTCAATTCACAGTGGTTTTTCGCTTAGGAATTGATCTCCAGTGTTATGAACCTATGAGTTGCCAATGGTTCCATTGAATGTTTTGGATTCTCTGAAATGCATGCATTTTTGAATTCACATGTCACTATTTTTTAAATTTTCATGTCACCATTCTTCACATTGATTTATGGACTATACAGCCGCTGTGATGTATAATGAGATTATTACTTTGGTTCTTACTTTATTAATTAAATATTATGTTACATTGTAGACTTTGTGCACCTGAAGAAGGGAATTGTGATTCCTGAAATGGGTTGTGCTTTTCATTTATTGGATTTATAAAGAGGAATTCCTTACAGAATTGGCTTGTTTGAATCCTTCATCTATGAATATATTTTTTTTAATTATATGTACTGATTGGTATCACAGCACTAAGGTGTGCAGGGGACGGGAGTGCCAGAGTCACTGTATTTCTTTCAAATGTAACTGAAGTACCACCCACTGTCCATAGCTTTACCCCTGTGCACTCCACAAGGAATAAAATCACCCAGAACCCTACCTCCTTCCCTGTTAAAATAATAAGTTCCAGCCCAAGCCTAAGCACAAATGAAAGGATGAATGAAAGTGTACCAGTGACAATCTCAGATCCAACCACCATGATGACAAATGCATCAATGTATAATGTTACCCCTGCAACTAGTAGCATCTCCCAAGCCACAATATGCAATAGCAAAATGTAACAAATGCAAATGCCAAGTGTAAAAAGGTCCTTATGTACTGCAACCAGTAATGGAAACACCACCAGAAGCACAGTGCCAATAGGAAAAAGGCCAGTGTTGCGTTGTAGCAGAAAGAAAAGGCAAAGGTGCCAACATAAATATGATGCATATCATGGCTTAGGATTAGATGCAGTAGAAGACATTTGTCATCCCAAACACTCGAACAGTTGGTACTCCGACATGAGTATGATGGGAAGACGAATGACTAATGGTAGTAGCTACGTCTGTTCCTTAATACCGCACACATCTGGGTACCCAAGGTCTTACCCATGATAGATACCCAATGTCTGATTAATTGATTAATATTGCGCTATGTAGGATCAGATGCACTTTCCATGCATCCAACATCCACTTAGAACTCATCAATCCAGACATCTGAAAATGCAATGTGAGTACCACCAACCCCAACTCTTTCAGAGAAGCGCACTTGGCAATACAAGGGGAAAAGTATACAAACAATAATTGGCAAGAAACACTCTCGAGTGCAAAGCAGAAGGACTTGTACAGTTTCCAGAAAAGACAATAGCTCTCATAGAACAGGCATGTGCACAATCCTTGCTAACAAAGTTAACAAGGATTGCAGCAATTGCAAAAACCTGGGAAAGTGCACCAAGAAGAGAACTATGAACTCTGTTTTTACAGTGAAGGAACTGTCTCAGTGGGATCAAACAAAGGGTGTAACAGAACTGTACTAACTCCAGATCTCTGGAAGGGCACCTCTGCACTGATGGATTATTGCTGGGTTTGCAGCCAGCAAGCGTACTTGCACCTCCCACCTTCTTGGAGGGGCTATTGTCTGCTGGAAATGCTGTACTCAGCCCTGTTGGTGGTACCAGAGGAGCAACTAAAGGGGGACCCTTGCCAAATGAAGAACCCACAGTACCCACGACAATGGAAGTACTGCCCACATGCCACCCCCAGACTTTTTCGCATCCTGCCTGAGAAAGAATATCATGATCAACTGAGAAGAAATAAGCAATCCTCAAACTATTTGTCTCAAGACTCATCTGACCGGCTTGCACAGATACCCGATGATTTCAAGCTCTATAATTCAGCAGAGACATTTTTTGCATCCCTAATACCCAGCATCCAAACACAAGCAAATGCAAAATAGCTCCAGATTGTTCGAAGGGAGTTGATCCAGCTGGCTAACGACACCGAACATGGGTTCAATCTCATCAGAGTGGAACTAAGGGCCTTAAGACTAATGACTATGCAAAATTGTTACATATTGGATCTCCTGACAGCTATGGAAGGTGGTGTTTGCAAAAAGATTGGGAGCACATGTTGCATATTTGCACCTCCTGAATACGCTGACAATGGGACACTATCACATGCCATTGCGGCAGTACATGAGCTAGAGATGAAAATGAAGAAAAGATGCTGGGGTCCAAGAAGAAGACTGGTTCACCATGGCCTTTAACTGAGTCCCATCTTAGCTTGGAACATTGGTGAAGATGCTGGTGCCCATCTTCATGGTTATCCTGGTGATCTTTTGCACGTGCCAATTGGGTCTCTGGTGTTGTGCTAAAGCTGTACCTAATAGCGCAATGATGATGGTTAGTATTGGGAATACTAAGGTACTTTGTGACACAAAGGAAGTAGAAATACAAACTGAGCAAAATGACCGCCCCGTTCATCACATGGTCCCAAACCCTATTGGGGATATGGTTGATAACTTATACCACACAACCGTTGTTCCTCCTCCTCATCCTGAAAACTATAAGGAAGTATGGGTGGATCTGGCGGGTGGTGGAGAATGCATCTACATGATATGTACACCTGAGCAGTATGCGCAGATGGGAGAACGTTTACGACTCTATCTAGAGCATGGATGCTAATTAAGGGAACATCTGCATGGGACAAACTAGAAAGTTGCCCAAATGAATGTAAATATAGTGGAGGAGAATGTGTTACTGTAAAAATAATGAAAGGGGGAATGTTGGGATGGAAATTAGTATACCCCATCCCCCTAGGCACTTTCAGGTGTGGCGAACACCTTATGAGGTGATGTAGTGTATAATGGGGGAGTAATCTGCATTATTAAGCACCATGTAAAGGTAATGTAGCGCCTATTGTAGCTGTGCAGCACTAGAAAACACATAGCACATGACTTCATTTTGTATTAGGTCCAAAAAGCATAGGCTTGCATGATCGCGCTGTTCACAAGCCCAGTTCACTACACCCAATCTCATTAAGAAAGAATGAATCCGCAAAGCCCTGTTCCCATTGAAGTTCACTTTCCCCTCGTCCCTCCAGTGTTGCAAATATTTAGGCCCTGATTCATGGATTATTTGCACCAAAAAAAATGAGATTTGTGTGCTATTCTGCCCGCAAATCCCTGTTTAACAAATAGGGATTTGCGGGCAGATTGGCGCACAAATCCTGTTTTTTTTGGCGCAAATAATTCATGAATTAGGGCCTTAGTATCAGCCAAAGGAATGCACCCTGCAAGCGCATGAGACAACACCAGGCTCCACGCTGTGTCCATTCATCTCCAGTAAACTGCCAGTAGGCCTCTAACCCCCACCCAGCCAGTCCAGAGTCTGCCCCACAACACTGACCCGACCCCCACTCCTTTGCATTCCCTGATAAGCAAGTGATCCCCCTGTCCCATCACAAATCAAGTGTCCACAGAAGACCTAAGCATGCACGTCTGTATTTCTTCAAGCATAAAAACACATATGTTGTTACACAAGGTACAGAGAGGGATACATCAAAAATCAAAATCCCAGGTGGAGAACTTTGGTGCGGGAACTTCAGTATCAACAAAGCCCTGAATGTGTGGGTCAGCGTGACTGTATTTTATACTCCCTTCCCTCTGGCACCATTTCACGTGCCACCAAGGTGCATGCCCCAATGATATAGTAAGTAGGCTTATCATGTTTAGTTTAGAAGGAAACAATGTAGTATGTGTGTGCCCCGACCTTCACTGTGAGGATGAGCCCAGCTGACCCACTTGGATCCTGATTGATGGGAAAGAATCAACCAATTGTAGCTTGGCATTCCCTATGGAGCAGGGCCATGTTTAGGGTGGCACCAATCCGTTGCACCATTTTGTACTATATGTAATAATGCTTTCGGCCTTTTAAACTCTTGTTTGTAGCAGAACAAGTCCTTTGCTGATATTTGTATTTTGTACAATTAAACCTTTGTTTTCCTTGCAACACCATCTCCTGGCCGATTTCCCTAGAGGGTTGCCTTTATTCTGGAGTGTGTGTAAAAAGGGACTTGCCTTCACTCTTTCGAGTATCCCCTGTACAATTTTATCCCCCTGACGGATCTGGAAGGGATCATTGCCATGATTCTGTAGTAACACCTTTATATCTACCCTGAAGTCTGGATCTATACCCCTGCTAACACATCAATTTCAAACCTCCAAGCTAACCCCGACTTGGGAGCCAATCCGATGTACGTATTTGGGTGTGGAATCAAAACCTGATCAGTGTGTATTAGTCTTCTTTCACCTGGGGGAATGATGTTTCACCTACTGCTGCAGATATCAAACTCAATAGAGCCTTCTGTGGCTACTGAGGGATCTGACACTTTGGAACTCCTTCTACCCCTGACACCATTTGTGAAGGCATCATGAAGTAGACACAGACAACTGAATGAAGTTTAGGCTATAAACCTTGATTACATCAAAGCCAGTTTGGAAAAAGGCGTAACTTGCCTTATGATAAGGTGGGATTTCCCTACCTAAAAACTAAGGATGGCCTGTGTTTGGAAGTCTGAAACAAATAACTGTACATGTCCAAAACCTATACCTGCCCTCACATCTAATTGTATATAATGTGTAGGGATGTAAACTCCAAAATAAGCTGTGTTCAAATATAAGTTCAGAGTTTTTTCCACTTCTTGGTTTGTTAGCTGGTTTCCCTTCCCCAAGTTCTCCCAAGTTCAAAATAGTTTTTAATGCAAAGGGTTCCCCTCCCCTAATTCCATGTAGTTCAGTTTCTTAATAACAAGTCATCAAGATTTCATTGTATTCAAAAACAAGCTTCTTTGTGAGTGCATCCAGTGACTTTTCCATAGGTGGGGGCTCTCGGTCTAGGCACAGTTGGTATTTGGTTCATTCTTATTTCATATCCTCATGATGCTTTATCATTACTTGTTTTGACACCATTTACTTGTTTTCCAATGCTTGTTTTCTCCAAAGTACACAGTTTCTTATATCAGGAAGTTCTGCAAACTTGCTTTTAACCAAATTGGTATTCAAAAAGTTCTTCCATTCATTTTCATTTTGTTCAGTATTAAAAAAACTGTTCCTTTCATTCAAATCGACGTTCATTAAATGCGTTACGTGTTTGCCTGCCGACCCAGTGTCCCCTTCCCAGGTTGCCTCGCCAGTTGGAGCTTACAGCGTTCTTGCAAGGATTCCTGCCACCACAAGCTCTCTCTCTTGCTCGTACGGTGCCTCTCTCTGGTTCCCCACAGGCTCTCATGGATTTGCTCGCACCTCTGATGTTCCTCTCGCAGCTCCGACCTCACACTACTGCTTCATCTGGTCATGCCAGTTCCTTTTCCACAGTCCGCCGCCTGCAACCAGCTTCCTTTAGCCTCACTTCCCGCTGCATACACTCTGCATCTTCCAAGGCATCTCGAAGACTCTGCCTGCCATGCAGCCTTGCAAGGGAGGTCTGCTCTCGCAACGCAGCCCTTATACCTGCTTCCACAGCCAACTTGGCTGACAGAGCTGACCGGCTGCCACAGCTGACACCATTCTCATCATACTTTCTGCTTTTAAATCTTCCGCCATACCGATTGGTCCAAAAATGACTAGCCCGCTCATTGCTGATTCAGGAGGCCTTCAATTATCTTGCTGGCTTCCAGCTCTCTGCGCACACCAGCTTTCAACGTCGGCTGGTTGTCCTGCTTTGAACCTCCATCTCTGGTCGGTCCATGGCGGGTATACAGGGATGCCTATGACTGCGGCCTACTGTCTAAGTTCCTGCACTCCTTGCATCTCTGTTGCTTCAGCCGCATTCAAATTGTCCAGCTCCCCCAGGAAGGATATGACTCTTCGGAAAATCCTTCTTCTCTTTTTATCTTTGGCTTGAACTTGCTTGTTCCACATTGTCTAGGCTGCTCATGTTGGTACCGCGGGGCACTCTGCATTACTCTGCGCCTCTTCCTCATCTCAGTATCGATCCTTTCACTCTCCATTGGGTTTCTTGTGCTCTTCTTCATCCCAGTTTCTGAATATGATTCACACAAGTAGTCCCGACTCTTCCTCATCCTAGTACTTTTTAAGGAGGCGATATCCTCTACCCTACAGAGGTGCAAGGAAATGTGTGGGATTGTGGGACTCTGCATGAGGTAGGGGGATGAAGGAGGTGGGGTTATGTTTTGGGCATAACACGTTCTTCCTGTACAGTTGTCCAAAGTCCCATAGGGGGAATCCCTCCCCATGAGATCCACCCGCTGAGTTCCACCCCCAGAGGGTCTATCAAGTAGCAGCCTCACCTCTCTGGCCTCATGGGAAGGGACTCCCCCTAGCAGAGAAGGGATGGCATCCAAGGATTTGTTTCACTTTTGATATCATATACCATGAAATCCTGCAGAGGTGTCTGTTAAAACGGGCTATAATAAAAAAAGGTTGGTAGTGGTTGAAATCTTTCTTGACAAATCAGGTCTAAACAGTGGTTCTTCTAATGATTTATTTGGCACAGAAATCTATCACCTGTGGAGTTCCACAGGCATTTTCACTATGTGTTCTGCCTTTCGACGTATACTTGAAGCCTTTTGGTAGATTTGATTCCCAGATCAGGGATGATTTTCTTCATGTACTGATGATACACAGCTGATTCTTCTCCATGGAAACTCAGAAGACAGTTCAGTAGATTGTTTCAAACACTGTTTGAAGCAGGTGAGAGTCTGGACGAATGCTAATCTCTTGCAACCCAATCCTCAGGAAACCTACATTCTTAGTTGTCAAATCTTTGCCAATCGACAGACAAAGATTCATCCAGCAAGTACCTCCAGTAATTTTCCCACTGCCCAGACCTGGGCAATAACCACTGGCCCTCATCTTTACGGTCTTGTCCTGCAACTGTTACAGTCTGTCACTTAGGAGTATGGTTTGACTCAGATCTGTCAATATATAGACAGATAAGAAATGTAACGAGTAGTTGCTGTTTTCAATTAAGAACTATTAAAAAATATTTTACATTCTTTCACTTTTTCAGCTAAATTCCAAATGATGAATTCCATTTTGGCCAGTCATTTAGACTGTTGCAATTCCTACTATTTGGGACTCCCTGTGAACGTCCTGACAAAGCTACAGTGTATTCATCATGTGGCTGGAAGGCTGCTACTCAGCTTGAACTGCAGTGACCGCATTTCATCATCTACTCAAGGACTTCCCTGGCTGCCAGTTCCAAAACGACTGGACTTGAAAGCCCTGTGCTTAGTGCACAACGCCTATTATAATAAAGGGCTGTTCTTCATTTGTAGTCGTCAATCACATTGTACACCAAATAGACAAATAGGTTTAGCATCTGCATGACTGCTGGTCATCCTCGGTTTTAAATATCAAAGATGGGGTGAACAGTCCTTCATAGTGCAGGCAGCAAACTGTGGAAGCTATAGTAATCAGCAATATGTCTCCTTGAGGATTGCACAGAGTTCAGACAGGTCATTCTTGGAAGCCACATATAATGTGAAGAATTATTTCAGATTGAATGTGCCATGATGAGGTATTTGCACTTAATAAATTCTACCGCCTACCAAAGTTAACATAAACATTATATTTTTATAAAAATATTGTATGTGGTCCCTCTCATAAATGTTAGCCCCCCCCACTCCACCTCCCTTAGTAGACCTGGGCTGCTCTATCATGTGTGCCACCCAGAGAGTCCAGTAAGCTTGAGGGAATCACTCAAACCTGAGTAAGGAAGATATAGCTGTGGTCCCCCACTACAGGGCGTGAAGGAAAATCTCCCAAGCAATCACCCATGTAACATAGTTATTTTTAGTCCCAAATAGTGGCTATATTTTCTGATGAAACAGCAATTTCCGTCAACAGGAAAGAGCAATATGCCCAAATGTCATTCTCAATTAGAGTAGTGGTATTTCCAGTGGTATTTGATAAATATATGTTTGATTAGGTTGCTGCCTGACATTAGTTGACTGGTGTTTGCTTGTACAGGTGAAAGGATTTGGCTGGGAGTAGGAGGTCTGATGGTTTGTGTGCTTCTCTGTGTCTGGTTACCGAAAGGTCATTCACTCAAGCAACAAAAGCCTCATTATGAGTTTGGACGTATTGCCTCTCATCATACAGACCCTTATTCCAGATTTCAGAGATCCATACGGCTCCCTGGGGATATCCTGTGTTAGTGCATGCGGATTACCACATTCAGTATGTCGGGGTGATTCTCCCGGGGCCGGCAGGGCCCTCCGCGGACCTCCGGGCTGGGGAGGCCCTAACTCCTCTTGTGTCCCCAAAAGGAGTATGAGACACACACAAGAAGCAAGGCGGTACTGCAGTTTATTATAATAACGGCAGGGATGTGTCTCGGTTCGTATGCATCCGACGGGACTCTCACTCGTAGTGGGGCTCGCAGGCCATTTTTACGGCAGTATGAAGCGCTACTCGCGTCACCTGGGAAAGTTAGCACAAAACCTATCGCCACTCTGGATTGGTTCCCCGAGTGGCAAGGTTAGTATAGGTAAGATATGGAAAGAAATATTAGTGGATGAGGATGGGTCAGGTGGTATGCTTGGGTTGTCCCTTGCAGTTGTTACTTTAGAATTGTTACAGAGGGACCCTTAGTGATTGGCTAAGAGTAATGGCATCAGTAATAAGCCCCCCTGTATTCTGATTGGTTCTCCCGCGAGCCCCCAAGCCTGGGACCATTGCCTATCAAAGCTCGTGGTGTACCTGTCATTAGCAACAATGTGCAACTATTTGTTTGTGCAGACAATGGACAGGTCCGCTCATGGGCTTGTGGACAGGCCTTTCCCATCACTGTAGGTGTCCATCTTGCCGCTTCGTTGTTGCAACCTCTGTCCCAGACGTGGGACCCTGGCGGCTTCCTGTCTCGTGAGCTTGGCACCTTGTCAGTTCGTGTTGGTCACGTGTGGAGAGAACGTAGCTGGAGAAGAATTATGAGCATTAGATTTGTATTTCATCTCTGAGGGCTTGGCACTTACAGGTGTAACCTTGGCGCTGGGCTCGCAGCATGCGAGTTGCAACATCGTGGCCTTGGCTGTGAGCTCTCGCTGGGGGCTCGTCCTGCATGGTCAGTACTTGTACTCTTGTTCTGATAGGATTTTCATTGCTAGGCTCCTGCCTGGGGACTCTTGCTTGCGACCTACTCAGGTCTAGTTCATGGGTGGCGGTACATAATCCATATACAAAACACAAAGGACTGTTGTGGGTATTCCTACTGTGGATTGCCCAATACTATAATCACACTCAGGAACACACAGTTTCTTTAATGGGGTGGGTTAGGAAGAGCACAAATCTTTGTCTGAGCTTACAAGTGCATGTGGGTGCACTCCAGCGTGCTAAAAACACATGTTAAGCCACTCCGGGCTGTCTATGTGTCTGCCAGTATTCGGATGAAATTCTTGAGACTTTAATAGGTTTTCTCCGTCAGGCAGGTGCAAGTATGTTTCTTAAAAAACTGGAGGGTGAACATTATGTTCTCCAGTGGGTTCCTCTTTTGCAAATTTAAGTTTATACAAGTTGAAGAATCTTTGTTGGGCCTTTAATGTTTATTCTACAAGGTCCTAGCACGAAAGACTCTGCCTGTGCTTTTTTCTTTGGCACTAGGTCAGGTCTCCCAATAGCCGACCGGTTTCTGTGGTATGAAGTGGTTAGACCACATTCCTCAGGGCTTTGGAGGGCATAGATGTGGATACCTCCTAGTTTACAATGGCAGCGTAGTCTGCATTATTCAATGTCCTCTCCCTGTAGGGATGACAGGAAGGGTTGGGGAAGAAAAAGAGGGGGGGGGGGGCAGGTTATTTGATCAATTGATTCCCACCTTTTTAAACTTACTTATAGTTCTAATTTTACACACTGCACAATGTTAGTACAACAAATGGAAGGGGAGGCTTACCCTTTCCATGTAGCTGGTGGTTCTGTGCATGGAAGGATGGCAGCCTGAGACCTAGGGGCCAAACATAGTTATCAATACCGGGTTAGAGCGTATTAATTTGCATCTGTAAGCATTAGCGTAAAGCATACTGGCATTACATTTACTCATTTCAAGTTCATTCATTAACCAAAAATTGCATGTGAGTTGATGTGCGGGTGGCCCCGCGTGGGCGTGCCACCTCGTCCAGCAAGTAAACCATAACAGACAGGATCCGATCGCTCGGTCCCGCCTGTGTCTTCACTTGTGTTGAGCGCGTGTCAGACTGCGCCTCCTACTAAGGGTGGATGCTGCAAGTGCATAAAAAATGCTCTGCAGAACTGAGGATTACCTCCTGCTTTCGTCCAAAAGGGGTCTGGCGTGCTGCCTGCGAGGAATTCTCTACGCCACGGCTCGCCAGAACCCTTTGTTTATGGTAGTCATGAAGCCACTGCGTGTGGCACACGCGCCATATAAAATGGCCGTCTATGAGTGTCCTCGGTCAGCCATTTTAGAGTCAGGCTCTATGTCTTACAGTGATGAGGAGCACCACTGTCTGTTAGTTGCATGCCGGTGTGGCTGCGGCATAGAGAATTCCTCACGCGCGGCCCGCCAGACCCCTTTTGGACGAAAGCAGGAGGTAAGCCTCCGTTCTGTGGAGCATTTTTTATGCGCTTGCAGCATCCACCCGGAGTAGGAGGTGCAGTCTGGCACTCGCTCGACCCAAGTGAAGACACAGGCGGGACCGAACGATCAGATCCCGTCTGTTATGGTATACTTGCTGGACGAGGTGGCAACCCCACGCGCGGCCACCCGCACAGCAACTCACATTCAATTTTTGGTTAATGAATGAACTTGAAATGAGTAAACGCAAATGCCAGTATGCTTTACGCTAATGCTTACAGATGAAAATTAATACGCTCTAACCTGGTATTGATAACTATGTTTGGCCCCTAGGTCTCAGGCTGCCGCCCTTCGTGCACAGAACCACTAGCTACATGGAAAGGGTAAGCCTCCCCTTCCATTTGTTGTACTAATATCGTGCAGTGTGTAAAATTAGAACTATAAGTAAGTTTAAAAAGGTGGGAATCAATTGATCAAATAACCTGCCCCCCCTCTTTTTCTTCCCCCACCGTTCCTGTCATCCCTACAGGGAGAGGACATTGAATAATGCAGACTACGCTGCCATTGTAAACTAGGAGGCATCCACATCTATGCCCTCCAAAGCCCTGAGGAATGTGGTCTAACCACTTCATACCACAGAAACCGGTCGGCTATTGGGAGACCTGACCTAGTGCCAAAGAAAAAAGCACAGGCAGAGTCTTTCGTACTAGGACCTTGTAGAATAAACATTAAGGGTCTAACAAAGATTCTTCAACTTGTATAAACTTAAATTTGCAAAAGAGGAACCCACTGGAGAATATAATGTTCACCCTCCAGTTTTTTAAGAAACATACTTGCACCTGCCTGACGGAGAAAACCCATTAAAGTCTCAAGAATTTCATCCGAGGTACATAATCCATAGCATGGAGATCGAGGGGCAACAGAGTGTCACACGCAGCATTAGATATACATGGTGGTGTCGTCATAGGGATGGGTGGCGGAAGAAGCGGCAGCAAGCATGTACACGAGCTCTTTGGCGTCTTGCGTTTCTGTGGTGCTGTAAAAAGGCCTATGTAAAAAAAAAATAACAATGATGCACGTCAGTGGGTGTGTCAGTCACCTACGTCATAGCACTGAGTGTGTTCTTTGTGTAGGTTCGTGTATGAGTGACCAGTGTGCATGGTGGCACGTGTATTCTCGTCTGTTGGCTATGTCCTTATGGCATCTCTAACAATGTGGATACTTGTGGCTGTTGTTCTTAGTCGAGCTCATCCATGTCGCAGGCGTCGGCTTGAGACTGGCGTGCTGGTGGGCATGCACCTCTTATGTGTAAGTTTCTGAACCAGGGTATTTTATCATCTGGTAAATAGACAAACTCGTCTCATGGGGGGTGTCTGGGCCGTGATCTTCTAAGCCATGGTCTGGATGAGATTGGGGGGAGGGTCTTGTCCCATTCGCCCACTTCAAGTAATATGCATCCAGTACTGCTTTTAGTGCAGCAAATTTGCTCGACATAAAAGCAGGCTATTTTTATGCATTTCAATCCTGAAGATTGGAATTTGGGAGAGTGGTAAAACATCTGGTCTTCTGTAGTACTTTTAGTAGGTTTTAATACTACTTTTAATACTACTACATTTTTATGCAACTTCTGGAACTTTTTTGTTTGATTCTGCACTATCCTTCCCATTGTCCCAATTGAAAAATAGGTGTAGAGAGCTTTTGCTTGAACCTACCTATAATAGTCCATCTCGGTGCAGCACCTCTCCCTGGTGATCATCTCTTGAGGACTGATGAACTAGAAAGGAATAGGCATCAACATTACCCCGTTACCTCTAGTAAAATGGACTATCCTTTAAGGAGATTGGATGCTTTACAATTAATCAATTTTCTTTCTTCCTAAATGGTGATAGTGAGGCTGCATCTCTGATAACTTGCCCCATCATTTTGCATACACATAGAAGAAACACCTTCGGCATGCTCCACCTCAGCTAACTTTATAGATTAGA
The DNA here is from genome assembly GCF_040938575.1 of Ambystoma mexicanum. NCBI lineage: Eukaryota > Metazoa > Chordata > Amphibia > Caudata > Ambystomatidae > Ambystoma > Ambystoma mexicanum. The sequence goes on along the minus strand of NC_090935.1, from coordinate 1,176,501,125 downwards.
AGAAACACCTATGACATGCTCCACCTCAGCTAACTTTATAGATTAGAAGAATATTTGTGTTGCCGGATCACAGCAGACAGAAGATAATGTGCTACTTGATTGTACGTTTGATGAAAGGAGAGGCCTTGCCTCACAGGGATTTGTTGTTAACAATTTTAAACCTGGCACTCGTATTGTGGGCATGGCAATAGATATCTGTTGATTTTAGGTGTTTGCTTCCTTCTGAGCCTTATGGCTGTAGAGGCAGCAACCGCTTGAGGGAGCTAAGACAAGGGGCCTCATTACAAGTATGCTGGTCTGGAAATAGCGTTGCTGGTCACTTCATACCGGCATCTTTTTCCCAGACCGGCATAGTCTGAGTTGGGATGCCAGTAACACCGACCGGCACCACAAGGGACCCACCGTATCTGGCAACACTACGACCGGAATCTGCGGAGAGACGTGTCAGCCATGCCTGAGAGTCCGGCATGGCGTTAGTAAGTGCACATTCCGAGCTCCATGCACACGCAAATACCAGCATGGACATGCCAGTAGCACTGTGAAAACCATGCCGGAAACACTGCCATCGCGGTCCAGTCATTTAGTAGATTCAGGTATGTAGAAACATGCCACAGGTGTCCAGAATCTGCACAAGTGGTCCCAAAGAGCACTGCTAGAGCACAAGAGGACCAACCCAACATCCCACAACCCTTCAAATACTACCATGCTAGCAGTAGCAGTAACAGTACTGGAGCTGGAGGCCGTGCCTGCAGGACTACTACTTGAAGAGGCAGTGAGGCAGAGGATGCGGCGTAGGTGCTTTAGGAGAACGAGGTCCATCATGGCCCAGCAAAACCTGAATTTCCAGCAGGTTGCAGCCTGCAGGCAGCCACCAATTCTACACATAAGGGCCTCACCTTTCAACCTGAGCCAAAGCCAGATCCACACCATGTACCGGCTAGACAGGGACACCATCACTTCAATAGCGGACCTGACCCAAGAACGACCTGGTCAGCCTGATACATATCCACACAGTGTAAAAAAGAAAAGAATGCAGGACTCTGCACCATCAAAATGTGTGTATATTTAATAATATTGCATAATCACACATTAAAAAAGAAGCCCATGTATGATAACATGTTTCGGCTCTGCAGAGCCTTTTTCAAATCTGGGCTACATCATATTCCACAGTAAATCACTATACATAAATAACATAATATTGTAGTAATAAAAAATATATAATTCACACGGAAACATGACATAAATGTACAAATAGTTAGAAGGTCATATTGCACGTTGCATTATTCCATCATGCCGCAATAAGACAATAGACATCATAGTGATAAGCGTATAGCGAGTAGACAGAGAAATTGGTGAAAGGGAGGATTCAAGGGTGTAGAAAAAGCAAAAAAACCATAGATGCATATTAATTTCAAAAGATCAAAACATAAATAGACAGAACAAAAGAGAAAAAATTGAAAAATTAATCGTTATTTCGAAATCATGGTAACAAATCCATACTGGTCAACTGACCCCTATAATATCCTGAAACAAAAACAATCAGGTGTCCTTACCCATATTTGCATATAATCAATCCATAGGACTGATGTCCCTGTAGTAGTAACGGGGTTATATCCCCAGTATAGAGTCTGAAATTAAATAAATGTGAAATCAGGTTTGTCATGGTATAATTATAAAATGTATATTCCTTATTGGAATGAAAATCCACAAAAGAAAATTATCTCCCTGCATTTGACTCATGTTAAGTATTGTTTTGACTCTTCCTAAAGTACATCATTGTATAAAACTAGCCATGGGCTTGGGTGTGTGGGGCATATAGCTAATGTGTGCACAATCTTAAATTTCATCCTGCCGTCATCTATGGACCATGTTGTAAATGCGTTCAAGCACTGTGATAGGCATCCTTCATTAAGCACGTTCGAAATAATCACAGGCTACGACCAAACTAGAGAACTGGCGTTACACGTGACACATCTTGAGCCTGTATGGCCCTGTTTATGAATAATCTGAATTTGCAAAGTAAACAGAATCAACCGTTAAAATATGAGTAATGCCAGTCTAAAGCCTCCTAGGCTTACCCGATTCCTGCTAGCAGAAAAGAGTCACACGCGTCGGCAAAATACAAAGCTGTCTGCGTACGCCATCTTGATAAATTTGTTGAACACGGTGACCATGGCAACGTGAGTCACGTCGCCATGGTGATTCGCGTTAAGCGGTGCGCTACAGTAGCAACTGACGCAAAAAGAGCGTCAGTGGCTATCGTCCATCTTGTAGATGGAGTCTGCCATTATTGAGTGGTGTCTAAAGTTCACAACCAAAGCCAAAGTGGCTATAATTACCCTGGATTGATTATTTTTAAACATTGTGATTTCAACAAACCAATTTGTACAAATCTAATAGTGGAAATATCTCAGCAAGATAAACAATGTTCTTTCTAATGTGTAAGAAACAACTCTAATCAACGCCCCAGCACATGCTCACACCCAATCACGTCATACAGTAGTGGTCAGAATTGTCAAACCTAGATCTGGAAATCGTTAAGAAAATCACCATGTACTGATACATTGTAATAAGAGTAAACCTGTTAAAGAAAACTTCAGGCAAAGTGACTATACCCATTAACCTGTTATGTGCTACAGGTAATCAGGAGCTGAGTCTCTAAGTTACAATGGGCTAACACTACAGGAATGACACCATTTCACTGTCACTCTTGAGACCTGGGATTGTTGAATTGAAATAGCAAATTGCTCGTGCCTCAGCTTGTCTTCGGATTCGCAACCTGTCCCCACCTCTTTTATTAAGAGTAACCTGTTGTAGGCCGATAAATCTAATCTCCGATTTATGATGTAATTGGTGCATCTTCTGCCAATGGGCAGCTAGTGGGACAGATGGGTCCTGGCTACCAATTTTTGCCAGATGTTCACGTATTCTGATTCTCAACTCTCTTTTTGTGCTCCCTATATATATTTTCATACATACACAAATAATACCATAAACCACAAATTTTGTCTTGCAATTGATCTACACACTTGAATCCTCCCTTTCACCAATCCTTGTTTCTCTGTCTACTCGCTATACGCTTATCACTATGATATCTATTGTCTTATTGTGGCATGATGGAATAAAGCAACGTGCAATATGACCTTATAACTATTTGTACATTTATGTCATGTTTCCGTGTGAATTATATATTTTTTAGTACTACAATATTATGTTATTTATGTATGGTGATTTGCTGTGGAATATTATGTAGCCCAGATTTGAAAAAGGCTCAGTAGAGCCGAAACATGTTATCATACATAGGCTTCTTTTTTAATGTGTGATTATGCAATATTATTAAATATACACACATTTTGATGGTGCAGAGTCCTGCATTCTTTTCTTTTTTACACTGTTTACGGTGACAGTGAGGCTTTATTACCATCTGGATACAGTGACCTGCGACATCTTTGAACTTATCCTATGGCCTCAAAGATACGGCATTAGATTGCCAACTCAAATTGATACCAATTCAAGGAATTGTAAGGTGTCGCCCTCCAGTGCAACTTATACTAAAGCCACCCTTTTTAGTTACATATCCACACAGCCCCACCCCCCTTGCAGAAGGTAGTGTATTTGCTACACTTCCTAGCCACGGGCACATACCAATACACTGTGGGTGAACTGCATGGGATATCGCAACCCGGTTTTTGCATGTCCTCTTTCAGGTCTTTGATGCATTCCTGCATCACGTTGGAGACCACATCAGCCTACCCAGGACTGCTGACCATGTCAATGTCACAAACATTGCCTTCCATGCCCTTACAGGCATGCCAAATGTGATTAATGCATTGGACTGCACACATGTGGAGCTGGTGGCCAGGCATGCTGTGGAGGCAGTCTACAGGAACAGAAAACTGTATCACTCACTGAAGAGGCAGATGGTGTGTGATTCCTGCCACCTCACAACTCACTGCTGTCCCATGTTTCCATGCTGTACATGGCACGTCAGAGGGGACAACGTACCGGGCAGCCAGGTGAGTGTAAGTACAAGGACATGTGCACTGCTGAATTGGGGGAGGGCAGAAAACACCATAGCCTACCTGGCTGCTGGGTGAGTCTAACTACAAGGGCATGTGCACTGTTGAATTGGTGGTGGGGGGAGCAGAAAACACCATAGCCTACCCGGCTGCTGGGTGAGTATAACTACATGGGCATGTGCACTGTTGGATTATGGGCATGTATAACAATGACCAGCATTGGCTGTGCGCAGTGTTTGCATTGATTTATTTGTTGATCAATTATTATGGTCTCATACCATTAGCAAAATGCCCTGAAAGCTCACAGAGGGCAGACATGGTGGGTAAAGTGGATGGTAGACCATGAATAAGAGCAAGGATCAATAATTGCTACAATAGTACAACAAGTAATGATAAAAAAGGTAAGGGGACACAAACCTACTTTGGCTTGTGAGTGCATTCAACATGCAAGTGTAGAGGGGGAAATCAAGGTGCGACACAGTAATAGCATGCCTGAATGCAACACCTTGACAGGCGTGTCTCAATTTAAGAAAATGATCCAGCGCATGCAGAACAACATCGATTCTGCACACCAATACGTAAAGCACTACATGAATGCCCCACACCAAAGTGACAGAAAGAAACACAAACACAGTCAACAAAACCCACACCACCTGATGCACAGACAGAGAATACTGATGCTCCCACCCACATGCCATTGGCCTGCACATCAACTAGCCAGGTCCTCTGCCTGTTAGAAGTGCACAATCACATATGCATCGGATTGGATTTAAACATGATTTTCAGTACATATCTATGATTTAGTGTCATGGACATAATAGTATTATTTCATTGTAACAAAATAATAACACATACACCAGTTCCATTTGTGTGAGTTGTACTAAAAGGGTCAGAGGTCATGTTGGCTGTGAATGGACCATGTCAAAGCCACTGCACACCCACCACACATTATCACAATGTGCATTTCTAGTACCCAAAATAGGACATATGCTAGCTAACTTGCATTTTGCATGTGCATTATTGCATTTTTAAGTGAACACTATACCGCCTGTAACAACATGATATGGGCAGAAGTATGACATTGTACACTTTCTATTGCTCCCGTGCAGGTGATGCTGGTTATCCCCTGATGCCATGGCTGATGACCCCCATGAGGCAACCACACAATCATCACAAGCAGGCATACAACTGTGCCCATTTCCGTACTTGGTGCACAATTGAACAGACATTTGGCTTGTTAAAGGCGAGGTTCCACTGCCTAAGCAGATTGGTGGGAGCACTATTGTACAGCCCTGTAAAGGTGGGAAAGATAGTCCTTGCCTGTGCCATGTTACACAACATGTGTATCAGGCGCAACGTCCCACTGCCCCCCGAAATTGACATGTACCCACCAGAGGCAGAGGAGGATATGAGTGATGAGGAGCTGCCAATTGCACAGCGCTGTGATGGCATGGATGGATGTGCAGCACCAGATGAACGTATTCACCACTACTTCTGATCACCTGATGCACAAGCCGCACAGGCCAGCTAGCGCACTGGGCACTGGACATTTATAAAATCACTCACTTACACTGAAAAATCAGTGTCCAGTCATGATTTGTTTGCAACACCAACTGTCATTTGTGCTGTGAAAATATATACAAATGTGGAACAGATTAATGGCAATACCGTCCCCCCAACTATCCCTGCCCACTCCCCCTCCTCAACCATCCCTCCCCACTCTCCCCTACCCAACTATCCCTCCCCACACCCCTCCCCAACTATCCCTCCCCACTCCCCCCCACTGTCTTTAGGCAACTCCTGCCATGTTTGGCAATGTTCATTTACACAAGTCACAGACAGGGCACATATGTTTCCGTGGCCTATTTTCTTCCCCTTTTTGGGTCAGGTGTGCAGCTGTGTGCTGGGTGGGACAGCCACATGGAATGCTGCCTTGGGCTGCTCTGCACTGAACTAGCAGGTGTTGTGCTTGTCGGTGGTGCAGGGGGAGTGCCAAGGGCCATCCGTCCAGGAAAGCCTTTAGTAACATGGCCATTGTCTCTGCGATGGACAACATAACACTGTTCCCCTCTCGTACCCTTCTTGACATCTACATCTGTACGATAACACGTGTACAGCGACCAAGTGCACTTGCATTATGGCGTCTCACGCATGAGCTGTGCCTCCTGAGGGTGCTGCTGCACCAGGGATGTCAGGGCATCCTGGAGTTGTTCCATTCTGGTGAGTCATATCGCTCACACTGGGGAAGAGCGGATGTTGTAGGCTAATTGCGCCCATGGACTGCATGGACTGAATTGCATGGGCTCATCAATGCTGTGGTCGGTGGTATCTCCTGTTTCCACAGCACTGTCATCACCTTGTGGCTGTGGTGGTGGTGGCGGCACTGCTGCATTTGGGGCTGCTGGGTGGATGCTGCTTGTTGTACCACTGGTGCCTGTGGTGGGTGGGCTTGTTGCACCACTGAGGTTGCTCGACTGATGCAGCTGGGGTTGCAGTTGTGACTGCTGAGGCTGTGGAGTCTTGGGTTGAGGTGGTGGTGGTCCATTGGGTTCCTCAGCACCGACGCCTGGTGACCCTTGAGGTGTTGGGCGGGGCATCCTCATTGCCAGATGATGTGCCTGAGGGAGTTAGGAAGGCAGGTTTTCAGTGATGAGTGTGGATTGATAAGGCATAGATTCATGCTTTGGCTTTTTATGACAGTGCTGTGTCAAGGAAATGGCAGGGGACATGGCATGGGGTACAAATGCTTGTGTCATGCATACTGTGCAGGTGGATGTGTGATGTACGTACATGGTGTGTGGTGTGCCAGAGATACTGTTGTGGTGTACTGGCAGTTGCTGGGAAGGGTGTTAGGGGTGTGGCACACACGATGTGTGATGTGTTGGGGAGAGTTGTGGCATGGATGGGGTGGCCATGTGCCTGCAGTCTGCAGCACTTACAGGGATTGGTGGCCATTTGTGCTCATGGGTCGGGCTGGCTGGGACGAGGGAGTCACATGTTTTCTTGGTGCTTGACACTGACGTGACTTTGTGCCAGGGCCAGCATGGCAGACACATATCATTTTTGCTGTGGCAGGTGGATGTGAGTTTGAGTGCCAGCAGGGGCATGTTCTATGGTGCCTGTGCTATATTCAATGTGTATTTGTGGTATGAGTGGGGTTTTGGGGGAAAGTGTATGTCATTGTGTGCACCCAGGTTGCTGGTCTCGGGGGCGAGGGGTCCAACAGGGCTGTATTGGTGTTGTGCACAACTCACTTGACATATTTTGCTGCTGTAGTAGGTGCAGGGTGGACAGGGAGGTTGATATGGCATTGGGGTTACGTGTACTCAACAGCCTCCTCAGATGTCATGGCTCTGGCCTCTGCAGCACCCACCCCTTCTATTGCCTCAAGGTGCAGCACACTGCTGCACCTCTCCTCCCAGGGCAGCAGGTGGATAGGGGATGCGCTGCTGCCACCTGTGGCCATAACCTCTCTGCGCTGGGCTGACAGGAGGTTGCGCTCCCTCAATCGCAGGTCATCCCACCTCTTGTGGCAGTCATGCACAGTGCGGGGGGTTGTGCCAACTATGTGACTTTCAGGGCAACATCCCCACAGATGGTCTTCTTACACAGCTGGCGCTGCATGCACTGGTTAGTGGAAAAAGTTAATCAGCATGTAGGACAATGGTGTCCGCCAGCATGTTGACCTCTGCCTTGCTGAAGCATGGCTTGCGCCTCTGGGTTGCAAAGACTCTTGATGCCATGTTGATGTTTTTGATTCTGTGCTTGTCTGTATCCTGTGCTGTCAGGATTGCAATGGATTGTGTTTTATTAATGGCCACCGGACGAGTTCCTGTTCCGGCTAACATTGTATAGAACGTCGAGTATACAACGCAAGAGGCTGCTCCACCAAAGCCTTGAAAATATGAGGGGCATGGGAAGAGGGAGGGCCTTAGCACCCATGGACAATGGTGACATAGTCTGAACAGTGGCAAGACATGCAGTGTGGAATGCCCCGGGTGACTGGTGATTCATGTATTGATATCTGTTAAGATTGGACATGCTGGTCCTTGATTGATTGTTTTTTCTTTTTCGTGGTTGTTGTGACTATGTTATAAAACAATAAAATGTTTTATCAAAAAAAAAAAAAACATTGTATTTCCGGTCATGGTAATTGCGGCACCGATGTTAATGGTGGCAGTGGCTCCGGAAGCGTGTTGCCGGAATTGGAGTCACCGGCAACGAAGATGCCAGTGTTGGCATTTTGGGGGCCAGGGGGTTGTTGGTATCACCAGCATGCCGGTGCCACAGTTTCCAACATGCCGGAATGAGCGTGCACAATAACACAGAATCATCCAGTGTTTCCTGGATCATGGTTTCACAGACACAGTGGCACCGGCATGCCGGTAAATGAGATTTCTTACCAGCAACTTGTAATGAGGCTCAAGGTCTATTTTCTTTCCAGTCATACTCACACTATTTCATACGAATGCATATACTGAGAGTTACAGTTAATGATGGCATGCAAGAGACTGATGGCCGGCATAGATGTCATTGTTGCAGTTGTCTACCTGTCCAGCTTGGTTTCTGATGCCAATTGAGTGGATTTAGGATTAGGGCCACATTGATTATTCATGGAGTATTTAATGTGCTAGATGTTACTTATTTGGTGAGCTTCACAAAGCAGCAGAGGAATTTGTTGATTGCCCATTTCTCTGTGAGATGTTGGTATGGGACAAGTTCCTAAAATATACACCTTCAAGTAGCTGTCAACAGGACTTTCAGAATATAAAAAAATCGTCTCTTCTTGTTAACATATATATTAAAGTTTCCAGTGCTCTATGCATTTCCAGTACAGTGAAATACATGTGCCTTAATGAACTACTGCTTGATAAACTCTTCATTTTTTTATGTTACTGTTTACTCATCTGTAAACATCTGTATTAAATGTACTGAAACTTTTAAACTAATCTCTCTCTCTCTCTCTCTCTCTCTCTCTCTCTCTATCTCTCTCTCTCTCTCTATATATATATATATATATATATATATACATATATATATATATATAAAATGAAAAAACTTTGTTAAAGGGACGTTATGGTTCCAAGTAAAACTGAAAACCCCCTGAAATTCACCAGTTATGGTAAGCTTAGCAACCATAACTCGCGCCACCACCATGCACTGCTAAGCCTAACACCCAGGACATCACAAATGTCATTGATAACATCACTGATGACATCACATGTGCATTTACCTTTCACGAAAAGTCTGTACAAGGGATTCTTATTGTAATGTTAATAAAAAGTGTCAAGGATCATTGGAATAAATATCATGAGGTACGTAGTGCATTAAGCAATGCATTAATCCAAATAGCATTGTATTATGAAGTTTCTTCCAATATATTAAGGTGCACATGTAGTATCATAGGCATAGTGTGCAGCAGACATGATGAGGATGCAATATTAATAATCTTGCCATGTTAAATACTAAAATTATAAATGCTTTCTTATTAGAGTCTTGCATACTGTGAAACATTTAATAAGCACCTAATCAAACCCACTTACTACATTATTGCATTACTGCACACAAAACACAAACAGACAACACATAAAAATAGAGCATATAACAGGGAAAGTGAAGTAAACAAAAAAACAGCAGTATTACCCGACAATCTTCACAACCTAACTGATTATCTTCATGCACAGAAATGATTGCTCTGCTTCAAAGCTACTACTTCCCTATGCATAACGATCACATATTGTGACTAGACCCTAAGGAAAGTAGTGTAAGTGCAATGTGTACAAATATGAGCATATCCAGGGAAAGTACAGTAATAAAAAAATAAAAAAACATAACTATAAGACAGTGTTGATAACCTTACTAATCATCTTCATACATAGAAAGCATTGCTGTCTTCCAAGTCTGTGTTTTCCCCTTTGTATATGTTTCATATGCTTTGAGTGGACCCTAAGTGAATTACTGTAAGAACATATTTGAAGTATAAGTCTACAAATATAGTACTTTCTACTATAGTATAGTGAATTTTTAGTTCCTGACTGTTACTGGCCTAGATATATCAGTAAAGGAAAAAACGTCCCTTTAACAAAGTTTATTCACTGATTTTCATAGGTTTTTAGTAGCACAACTTAACCATAACGTCCCTTTAACGTTTTTTCACTGAATTTCATAGGTTTCTAAAAGTGCAACTTAACCATAACGTCCCTTTAACAACGTTTTTTCACTGAATTACATTGGTTTCTATTAGTGCAACTTTACCATAACGTCCCTTTAACAACGTTTTTTCATTGATTTTCATAGGTTTTTATTAGTGCAACTTACCCATAACATCCCTTTAACAAAGTTTTTTCATTGAATTTCATAGTTTTTTATTAGTGCAACGTAACCATAACGTCTTTTTCAATGGATGAAGACCACTAGCATCCTAGGTTCTCAAAGTGGGAACCCGGGGTGGTAAATAAAAGATTTTTCTTCCCAAACCGGAACGCCTGCGGCATCCCGGTGTAGGAAGGAAAATCTTTTACCAAGATGGACACCATGGAAAGGGAATAGAACACAACAGGGCATGGGTAGGGGGGACCAGGAGGGAGACACCGGGCATGAGAGGTGGGTGGGGGGTAACAGGAGAGAGACACGGGGCATGAGCCGGGGGTGGGGGGTAACAGCAGGGAGACACAGGGCATGAGCAGGGGGTGAGGCGGTAACAGGAGAGAGACACGGGGCATGAGAGGAGGTGTGGGGGTAACAGGAGAGAGACACGGGGCATGAGCGGGGGGTGGGGGGCAACAGCAAAGAGACACGGGGCATGAGCGGAGGGTGGGGGCAACAGCAGAGAGACACGGGGCATGAGCGGAGGGTGGGGGCAACAGGAGGGAGACACAGGGCATGAGCGGGGGTGGGGGGCAACAGCAGGGAGACACAGGGCATGAGCAGGGGTTGGGGGTAACAGGAGAGAGACACGGGGCATGAGCAGGGGATGGGGCAACAGCAGGGAGACACGGGGCATGAGAGGGGTCTGGGGGGTAACAGAAGAGAGACACGGGTCATGAGCAGGGGGTGGGGGCAACAGGAGGGAGACACAGGGCATGACCGGGGAATGGGGGGCAACAGGAGGGAGACACAGGGCATGACCGGGGGTGGGGTGCAAAAGGAGAGAGACACAGGGCATGACCGGGTTGTGGGGGGCAACAGTAGAGAAACATGGGGCATGAAGGGGGTGGGGGGTAACAGGAGAGAGACACGGGCGTGAGCGGGGGGTGGGAGGCAACGTGAGAGAGACACAGGGCATGAGCGGGGGGTGGGGGGCAACAGGAAGGAGACACGGGGCATGACCGGGGGGTGGGGGGCAACAGGAGAGAGACACGGGGCATGGGGGGGGTAACAGGAGGGAGACACGCTGCATGTCCAGGGGGTGGGGGGCAACAGGAAGGAGACACGGGGCATGAGAGGGGTGTGGGGGGTAACAGAAGAGAGACACGGGGCATGAGCAGGGGGTGGGGGCAACAGGAGGGAGACACAGGGCATGACCGGGAAATGGGGGGCAACAGGAGGGAGACACGCGGCATGACCGGGGGGTGGGGGCAACAGGAGAGAGACACAGGGCATGACCGGGGTGTGGGGGCAACAGCATAGCGACACAGGGCATGAGGGGGGGTGGAGGGTAACAGGAGAGAGACACGGGGCATGACCGGGGGGTGGGGGGCAACAGGAGAGAGACATGGGGCATGACCGGGGGGTGGGGGGGCAACAGGAGAGAGACACGAGGAATGAGAGGGGAGTCGGGGGTAACAGGAGAGAGACACGGGACATGAGCGGGGGGGTGGGAAGCAACATGAGAGAGACAAGGAGCATGAGTGGGAGGTGGGGGGCAACAGCAGGGAGACACGGGGCATGAGCAAGGGGTGGAGGGAACACGAGGGAGACACGGGGCATGACCGGGGGTTGGAGGGCAACAGGAGAGAGACATGGGGCATGACCGGGGGGTGGGGGGGCAACAGGAGAGAGACACGAGGAATGAGAGGGGAGTCGGGGGTAACAGGAGAGAGACACGGGACATGAGCGGGGGGGTGGGGGGCAACATGAGAGAGACAAGGAGCATGAGTGGGAGGTGGGGGGCAACAGCAGGGAGACACGGGGCATGAGCAAGGGGTGGAGGGAACACGAGGGAGACACGGGGCATGAGAGGGGGGTGGGGGGGTAACAGGAATAAGACACGGGGCATGAGCGGGGGTGGGTGGCAACAGCAGGGAGACACAGGGCATGACCGGGGGGTGGGGGGCAACAGTAGAGAGACACAGGGCATGAGAGTGGGGTGGGGGGTAACAGGAGAGAGACACGGGGAATGAGTGGGGGGTGGGGCAACAGTAGGGAGACACGGGGCATGAGAGGGGCGTGGGGGGTAACAGAAGAGAGACACGGGGCATGAGCAGGGGGTGGGGGCAACAGGAGGGAGACACAGGCCATGACCGGGAAATGGGGGGCAACAGGAGGGAGACACGCGGCATGACCAGGGGGTGGGGGCAACAGGAGAGAGACACAGGGCATGACCGGGGTGTGGGGGCAACAGCATAGCGACACAGGGCATGAGGGGGGGTGGAGGGTAACAGGAGAGAGACACGGAGCATGACCGGGGGGTGGGGGGCAACAGGAGAGAGACACGGGGTATGAGCGGGGGTGGGTGGATAACAGGAGAGAGACACGGGGCATGACGGGGGATGGGGGGCAACAGGAGAGAGACACGGGGAATGAGGGGGGGGGGTAACATGAGAGAGACACGGAGCATGAGTGGGGGTGGGGGGCAACAGCAGGGAGACACGGGGCATGAGCAAGGGGTGGAGGGAACACGAGGGAGACACAGGGCATGACCGGGGGGTGGGGGCAACAGGAGAGAGACACAGGGCATGACCGGGGTGTGGGGGCAACAGCAGAGAGACACAGAGCATGAGGGAGGGTGGAAGGTAACAGGAGAGAGACACAGGCATGACGGGGGGTGGGGGCAACAGCAGGGTGACACGGGGCATGAGCGGGGGGTGGGGGGCAACAGGAAGGAGACACGGGGAATGACCGGGGGTGGGGGGCAACAGGAGGGAGACACGGGGTATGAGCAGGGGTGGGTGGATAACAGGAGGGAGACACGGGGCATGACCAGGGGGTGAGGTGCAACAGGAAGGAGACACGGGGCATGACCGGGGGTTGGGGGGCAACAGGAGAGAGACACGGGGCATGACGGGGATGGGGGGGCAAAAGGAGAGAGACACGGGGAATGAGAGGGGGGTGGGGGGTAACAGGAGAGAGACACGGGACATGAGCGGGGGTGGGGGGCAACATGAGAGAGACACGGAGCAAGAGTGGGGGGTGGGGGGCAACAGCAGGGAGACACGGGGCATAACCGGGGGTGGGGGGCAACAGAAGGGTGACACAGGGCATGAGAGGGGGGTGGGGGGTAACAGGAGAGAGACACGGGCATGAGAGGGGGTGGGGGGTAACAGGAGAGAGACACGGGGCATGAGCAGGGGTGGGGGGCAACAGTAGGGAGACACGGGGCATGAGAAGGGGGTAGGGGTTAACAGAAGAGAGACACAGGGCATGAGCGGGTGGTGAGGCAACAGGAGGGAGACACAGGGCATGACCGGGAGGTGGGGGGCAACAGGAGTGAGACACGGGGCATGACTGGGGGGCAACAGGAGAGAGACACAGGGTATGACCGGGGGTGCAGGGCAACAGCAGAGAGACACGGGGCATGAGCGGGGGGTGGGGGCAACAGGAGGGAGACACAGGGTATGACCGGGGGGTGGGGGGCAACAGGAGGGAGACACGGGGCATGACCGGGGGTGGGGGGTAACAGGAGAGAGACACGGGGCAAGAGCAGGGGTGGGGGGCAACAGCAGGGAGACACGGGGCATGAGCGGGGGTTGGGGGTTAACAGGAGAGAGACACAGGGCATGAGCGGGGGGTGGGGGCAACAGCAGGGAGACACAGGGCATGAGAGGGGGTGGGGGGTAACAGAAGAGAGACACGGGGCATGAGCGGGGGCTGGGGGCAACAGGAGGGAGACACAGGGCATGACCGGGGGGTGGGGGGCAACAGGAGGGAGACATGGGGCATGACCGGGGGAGTGGGGGGCAACAGGAGAGAGACAGAGGGCATGACCGGAGGGTGGGGGGCAACAGCAGAGAGACACGGGGCATGAGAGGGGGGTGGGGGGTAACAGGAGAGACACGGGGCATGAGCGGGGGGTGGGGAGCAACATGAGAGAGACACGGGGCATGAGCGGGGGGTGGGGGGCAACAGCAAAGAGACACGGGGCATGAGCGGGGTGTGGGGGTAACAGGAGAGAGACACGGGACATGAGCGGGGGGTTGCGGGCAACATGAGAGAGATACGTAGCATGAGTAGGGGGTGGGGGGGAACAGCAGGGAGACACGGGGCATGAGCAGGGGGTGGAGGGAACACAAGGGAGACACGGGGCATGAAAGGGGGGTGGGGGTAAGAGGAGAGAGACACGGGGCATGAGCGGGGGGTGGGGGGCAACAGCAGGGAGACACGGGGCATGACTGGGGGGTGGGGGGCAACAGAAGGGAGACACGGGGCATGAGAGGGGGGTGAGACGGTAACAGGAGAGAGACACGGGGCATGAGAGGGGGGTGGGGGTAAAAGGAGAAAGACACGGGGCATGAGCGGGGGGTGGGGGGGCAACAGCAGGGAGACACGGGGCATGACCGGGGGGTCAGGGGCAACAGGAGAGAGACACAGGGCATGAGAGTGGGGTGGAGGGTAACAGGAGAGAGACACAGGGAATGAGCGGGGGGTGTGGGGCAACAGTAGGGAGACACAGGGCATGAGAGTGGGGTGGGGGTAACAGAAGAGAGACACGGGGCATGAGCGGGAATGGGGGCAACAGGAGGGAAACACAGGGCATGACTGGGGGGTGGGGGGCAACAGGAGGGAGACACGGGGCATGACTGGGGGTGGGGGGCAACAGGAGTGAGACACGGGGTATGACCGGGGGGTGCGGGGCAACAGCAGAGAGACACGGGGCATGAGCGGGGGGTGGGGGCAACAGGAGGGAGACGCAGGGTATGACCGGAGGGTGGGGGCAACAGGAGGGAGACACGGGGCATGACCGGGGGTGGGGGTAACAGGAGAGAGACACGGGGCATGAGCGGGGGTGGGGGGCAACAGCAGGGAGACACGTGGCATTAGCGGGGGTGGAGGATAACAGGAGAGAGACAGAGGGCATGACCGGAGGGTGGGGGGCAACAGCAGAGAGACACGGGGCATGAGAGGGGGGTGGGGGGTAACAGGAGAGACACGGGCATGAGCGGGGGGTGGGGAGCAACATGAGAGAGACACGGGGCATGAGCGGGGGGTGGGGGGCAAGAGCAAAGAGACACGGGGCATGAGCGGGGTGTGGGGGTAACAGGAGAGAGACACGGGACATGAGCGGGGGGTTGCGGGCAACATGAGAGAGATACGTAGCATGAGTGGGGGGTGGGGAGGAACAGCAGGGAGACACGGGGCATGAGCAGGGGGTGGAGGGAACACAAGGGAGACACGGGGCATGAAAGTGGGGTGGGGGTAAGAGGAGAGAGACACGGGGCATGAGCGGGGGGTGGGGGGCAACAGCAGGGAGACACGGGGCATGACTGGGGGGTGGGGGGCAACAGAAGGGAGACACGGGGCATGAGAGGGGGGTGAGGCGGTAACAGGAGAGAGACACGGGGCATGAGAGGGGGTGGGGGTAAAAGGAGAAAGACACGGGGCATGAGCGGGGGGTGGGGGGGCAACAGCAGGGAGACACGGGGCATGACCGGGGGGTCAGGGGCAACAGAAGAGAGACACAGGGCATGAGAGTGGGGTGGAGGGTAACAGGAGAGAGACACAGGGAATGAGCGGGGGGTGTGGGGCAACAGTAGGGAGACACAGGGCATGAGAGTGGGGTGGGGGTAACAGAAGAGAGACACGGGGCATGAGCGGGAATGGGGGCAACAGGAGGGAAACACAGGGCATGACTGGGGGGTGGGGGGCAACAGGAGGGAGACACGGGGCATGACTGGGGGTGGGGGGCAACAGGAGTGAGACACGGGGTATGACCGGGGGGTGCGGGGCAACAGCAGAGAGACACGGGGTATGAGCGGGGGGTGGGGGCAACAGGAGGGAGACACAGGGTATGACCGGAGGGTGGGGGCAACAGGAGGGAGACACGGGGCATGACCGGGGGTGGGGGTAACAGGAGAGAGACACGGGGCATGAGCGGGGGTGGGGGGCAACAGCAGGGAGACACGTGGCATGAGCGGGGGTGGAGGATAACAGGAGAGAGACACGGGGCATGAGCGGGGGGTGGGGGGCAACAGCAGGGAGACACAGGGAATGAGAGGGGGGTGGGGGTAACAGAAGAGAGACACGGGGCATGAGCGGGGGTGGGGGCAACAGGAGGGAGACACAGGGCATGACCGGAGGTTGGGGGGCAACAGGAGGGAGACACGGGGCATGACCGGGCATGGGGGGCAACAGGAGAGAGACACAGGGCATGACTGGGGGGTGGGGGGCAACAGCAGAGAGACACGGGGCATGACTGGGGGGTGGGGGGTAACAGGAGAGAGACACGGGGCATGAGCGGGGGCAACATGAGAGAGACACGGGGCATGAGCGGGGATAGGGGGCAACAGCAAAGAGACACGGGGCATAAGCGGGATGTGGGGGGAACACGAGGGAGACACGGGGCATTAGAGGGGGGTGGGAGGTAACAGGAGAGAGACATGGGGCATGAGAGGGGGGTGGGGGTAAAAGGAGAAAGACACGGGGCATGAGCGGGGGGTGGGGGGGACACGGGGCATGAGCGGGGGGTCGGAGGCAACAGAAGGGAGACATGGCGCATGAGCAGGGGGGTGGGGGGCAACAGGAGAGAGACACAGGGCATGAGAGCGGTGTGGGGGGGTAACAGAAGAGAGACACAGGGCATAAGAGGGGGGTGGGGGGTAACAGGAGAGAGACATGGGGCATGAGCGGGGGGTGGGGGCAACAGCAGGGAGACACGGGGCATGAGCGGGGGGTGGGGGGCAACAGGAGAGAGACACGGGGCATGAGAGGGGGGTGGGGGGTAACAGGAGAGAGACACAGGGCATAAGAGGGGGGTGGGGGGTAACAGGAGAGAGACATGGGGCATGAGCGGGGGGTGGGGGGCAACAGCAGGGAGACACGGGGCATGATCGGGGGGTGGGGGGCAACAGGAGAGAGACACGGGGCATGAGAGGGGGGTGGGGGGTAACAGGAGATTGACACGGGGCATGAGCGGGGGGTGGGGGGCAACAGCAGGGAGACACGTGTCATGACCGCGGGGTGGGGGGCAACAGGAGAGAGACACAGGGCATGACCGGGGGGTGGGGGGTAACAGGAGAGAGACACGGGGTATGACCGGGGGTGCAGGGCAACAGTAGAGAGAGACGGGGCATGAGCGGGGGGTGGGGGCAACAGGAGGGAGACACAGGGTATGACCGGGGGGTGGGGGGCAACAGGAGGGAGACACGGTGCATGACCGGGGGTGGGGGGTAACAGGAGAGAGACACAGGGCAAGAGCAGGGGTGGGGGCAACAGCAGGGAGACACGGGGCATGAGTGGGGGGTAACAGGAGAGAGACACGGGGCATGAGCGGGGGTGGGGGCAACAGCAGGGAGACACAGGGCATGAGAGGGGGGTGGGGGGTAACAGAAGAGAGACACGGGGCATGAGCGGGGGGTGGCGGCAACAGGAGGGAGACACAGGGCATGACCGCGGGGTGGGGGGCAACAGGAGGGAGACATGGGGCATGACCGGGGGATGGGGGGCAACAGGAGAGAGACAGAGGGCATGACCGGAGGGTGGGGGGCAACAGCAGAGAGACACGGGGCATGAGAGGGGGGTGGGGGGTTACAGGAGAGAGACACGGGGAATGAGCGGGGGGTGGGGAGTAACATGAGAGAGACACGGGGCATGAGCGGGGGGTGGGGGGCAACAGCAAAGAGACATGGGGCATGAGCGGGGTGTGGGGGTAACAGGAGAGAGACACGGGACATGAGCGGGGGGGCAACATGAGAGAGACACGGAGCATGAGTGGGGGGTGGAGGGGGACAGCAGGGAGACACGGGGCATGAGCGGGGGGTGGAGGGAACACAAGGGAGACACGGGGCATGAAAGGGGGGTGGGGGTAACAGGAGAGAGACACGGGGCATGAGCGGGGGGTGGGGGGCAACGGCAGGGAGACACGGGGCATGTCCGGGGGGTGGGGGGCAACAGAAGGGAGACACGGGGCATGAGAGGGGGGTGGGGGGGTAACAGGAGAGAGACACGGGGCATGAGCGGGGGGTGGGGGCAACAGGAGATAGACACAGGGCATGACCAGGGGGTGGGGGGCAACAGCAGGGTGACACTGGGCATGAGCGGGGGGTGGGGGTAACAGGAGAGAGACACGGGGCATGAGTGGGGGGTGGGGGGCAACGGCAGGGAGACACGGGGCATGTCCGGGGGGTGGGGGGCAACAGAAGGGAGACACGGGGCATGACCGGGGGTCAGGGGCAACAGGAGAGAGATACAGGGCATGAGAGTGGGGTGGAGGGTAACAGGAGAGAGACACAGGAAATGAGCGGGGGGTGTGGGGCAACAGTAGGGAGACACAGGGCATGAGAATGGGGTGGGGGTAACAGAAGAGAGACACGGGGCATGAGCGGGGGGTGGGGGCAACAGGAGATAGACACAGGGCATGACCAGGGGGTGGGGGGCAACAGGAGGGAGACACGGGGCATGACTGGGGGTGGGGGGCAACAGGAGTGAGACACGGGGTATGACCGGGGGGTGCGGGGCAACAGCAGAGAGACACGGGGCATGAGCGGGGGGTGGGGGCAACAGGAGGGAGACACAGGGTATGACCGGGGGGTGGGGGGGAACAGGAGGGAGACACAGGGCATGACCGGGGGTGGGGGGTAACAGGAGAGAGACACGGGGCATGAGCGGGGGTGAGGGGCAACAGCAGGGAGACACGTGGCATGAGCGGGGGGTGGGGGGTAACAGGAGAGAGACACGGGGCATGAGCGGGGGTGAGGGGCAACAGCAGGGAGACACAGGGAATGAGAGGGGGGTGGGGGGTAACAGAAGAGAGACACGGGGCATGAGCGGGGGTGGGGGCAACAGGAGGGAGACACAGGGCATGACCGGAGGGTTGGGGCAACAGGAGGGAGACACTGGGCATGACCGGGGGTTGGGGGCAACAGGAGAGAGACACAGGGCATGACTGGTGGGTGGGGGCAACAGCAGAGAGACACGGGGCATGAGAGGGGGGTGGGGGGTAACAGGAGAGAGACACGGGGCATGAGCGGGGGGCAACATGAGAGAGACACGGGGCATGAGCAGGGATAGGGGGCAACAGCAAAGAGACACGGGGCATAAGCGGGATGTGGGGGAACACGAGGGAGACACGGGGCATTAGAGGGGGGTGGGAGGTAACAGGAGAGAGACACAGGTCATGAGTGGGGGGTGGGGGCCAACAGCAGGGAGACACAGGGCATGAGCGGGGGGTCGGGGGCAACAGAAGGGAGACATGGCGCATTACCGTGGGGTTGGGGGGCAACAGGAGAGAGACACAGGGCATGAGGGGGGTGTGGGGGGTAACAGGAGAGAGACACAGGGCATAAGAGGGGGGTGCGGGGAAACAGGAGAGAGACATGGGGCATGAGCGGGGGGTGGGGGGCAACAGCAGGGAGACACGGGGCATGACCGGGGGGTGGGGGGGAACAGGAGGGAGACACGGGGCATGAGAGGGTGGTGCGGGGTAACAGGAGAGAGACACGGGGCATGAGCGGGGGGTGGGGGCAACAGAAGGGAGACACGGGGCATGAGGGGGGGTGGAGGGGCAACAGGAGAGAGACACAGGGAATGAGAGGGGGGTGGGGGGTAACAGGAGAGAGACACGAGACATGAGCGGGGGTTGTGGGGCAACATGAGAGAGACACGGAGCATGAGTGGGGGGTGGGGGGCAACAGCAGGGAGACACAGGGCCTGAGCGGGGGGTGGAGGGAACACAAGGGAGAAACGGGGCATGAGAGGGGGGTGGGGGGGTAGCAGGATAGAGACACGGGGCATGAGCTGGGGGTGGGGGGCAACAGCAGGGAGACACGGGGCATGACTGGGGGTGGGGGGCAACAGAACGGTGACACAGGGCATGAGCGGGGGGTGGGTGGCAACAGCAGGGAGACACAGGGCATGACCGGGGGGTGGGGGGCAACAGGAGAGAGACACAGGGCATGAGAGTGGGGTGGGGGTAACAGGAGAGAGACACGGGGAATGAGCGGGGGTGGGGGGCAACATTTGGGAGACATGGGGCATGATAGGGGGTGGGGGGTAACAGAAGAGAGACACGGGGCATGAGCGGGGGGTGGGGGCAACAGGAGGAAGACACAGGGCATGACCAGGAGGTGGGGGGCAACAGGAGGGAGACACGGGGCATGACTGGGGGGTGGGGGGCAACAGGAGAGAGACACGGGGTATGACCGGGGGTGCAGGGCAACAGCAGAGAGACATGGGGCATGAGCGGGGGGTGGGGGGCAACATTTGGGAGACATGGGGCATGATAAGGGGGTGGGGGGTAACAGAAGAGAGACACGGGGCATGAGCGGGGGGTGGGGGCAACAGGAGGGAGACACAGGGCATGACCGGGGGGTGGGGGGCAACAGGAGGGAGAAACGGGGCATGACTGGGGGTGGGGGGCAACAGGAGTGAGACACGGGGTATGACCGGGGGGTGCGGGGCAACAGCAGAGAGACACGGGGCATGAGCGGGGGGTGGGGGCAACAGGAGGGAGACACAGGGTATGACCGGAGGGTGGGGGCAACAGGAGGGAGACACGGGGCATGACCGGGGGTGGGGGTAACAGGAGAGAGACACGGGGCATGAGCGGGGGTGGGGGGCAACAGCAGGGAGACACGTGGCATGAGCGGGGGTGGAGGATAACAGGAGAGAGACACGGGGCATGAGCGGGGGGTGGGGGGCAACAGCAGGGAGACACAGGGAATGAGAGGGGGGTGGGGGTAACAGAAGAGAGACACGGGGCATGAGCGGGGGTGGGGGCAACAGGAGGGAGACACGGGGCATGACCGGGCATGGGGGGCAACAGGAGAGAGACACAGGGCATGACTGGGGGGTGGGGGGCAACAGCAGAGAGACACGGGGCATGACTGGGGGGTGGGGGGTAACAGGAGAGAGACACGGGGCATGAGCGGGGGCAACATGAGAAAGACACGGGGCATGAGCGGGGATAGGGGGCAACAGCAAAGAGACACGGGGCATAAGCGGGATGTGGGGGGAACACGAGGGAGACACGGGGCATTAGAGGGGGGTGGGAGGTAACAGGAGAGAGACACAGGTCATGAGTGGGGGGTGGGGGCCAACAGCAGGGAGACACGGTGCATGAGCGGGGGGTCGGAGGCAACAGAAGGGAGACATGGCGCATGAGCAGGGGGGTGGGGGGCAACAGGAGAGAGACACAGGGCATGAGAGGGGTGTGGGGGGGTTACAGAAGAGAGACACAGGGCATAAGAGGGGGGTGGGGGGTAACAGGAGAGAGACATGGGGCATGAGCGGGGGGTGGGGGGCAACAGCAGGGAGACACGGGGCATGAGCGGGGGGTGGGGGGCAACAGGAGAGAGACACGGGGCATGAGAGGGGGGTGGGGGGTAATAGGAGAGAGACACAGGGCATAAGAGGGGGGTGGGGGTAACAGGAGAGAGACATGGGGCATGAGCGGGGGGTGGGGGGCAACAGCAGGGAGACACGGGGCATGATCGGGGGTGGGGGGCAACAGGAGAGAGACACGGGGCATGAGAGGGGGGTGGGGGGTAACAGGAGATTGACACGGGGCATGAGCAGGGGGTGGGGGGCAACAGCAGGGAGACACGTGTCATGACCGGGGGTGGGGGGCAACAGGAGAGAGACACAGGGCATGACCGGGGGGTGGGGGGTAACAGGAGAGAGACACGGGGTATGACCGGGGGTGCAGGGCAACAGTAGAGAGAGACGGGGCATGAGCGGGGGGTGGGGGCAACAGGAGGGAGACACAGGGTATGACCGGGGGGTGGGGGGCAACAGGAGGGAGACACGGGGCATGACCGGGGGTGGGGGGTAACAGGAGAGAGACGCAGGGCAAGAGCAGGGGTGGGGGCAACAGCAGGGAGACACGGGGCATGAGTGGGGGGTAACAGGAGAGAGACACGGGGCATGAGCGGGGGTGGGGGCAACAGCAGGGAGACACAGGGCATGAGAGGGGGGTGGGGGGTAACAGAAGAGAGACACGGGGCATGAGCGGGGGGTGGCGGCAACAGGAGGGAGACACAGGGCATGACCGCGGGGTGGGGGCAACAGGAGGGAGACATGGGGTATGACCGGGGGATGGGGGGCAACAGGAGAGAGACAGAGGGCATGACCGGAGGGTAGGGGGCAACAGCAGAGAGACACGGGGCATGAGAGGGGGGTGGGGGGTTACAGGAGAGAGACACGGGGAATGAGCGGGGGGTGGGGAGCAACATGAGAGAGACACGGGGCATGAGCGGGGGGTGGGGGGCAACAGCAAAGAGACATGGGGCATGAGCGGGGTGTGGGGGTAACAGGAGAGAGACACGGGACATGAGCGGGGGGGCAACATGAGAGAGACACGGAGCATGAGTGGGGGTGGAGGGGGACAGCAGGGAGACACGGGGCATGAGCGGGGGGTGGAGGGAACACAAGGGAGACTCGGGGCATGAAAGGGGGGTGGGGGTAACAGGAGAGAGACACGGGGCATGAGCGGGGGGTGGGGGGCAACGGCAGGGAGACACGGGGCATGTCCGGGGTGGGGGGCAACAGAAGGGAGACACGGGGCATGAGAGGGGGTGGGGGGGTAACAGGAGAGAGACACGGGGCATGAGAGGGGGGTGGGGGTAACAGGAGAAAGACACGGTGCATGAGCGGGGGGTGGGGGGGCAACAGCAGGGAGACACGGGGCATGACCAGGGGGTCAGGGGCAACAGGAGAGAGATACAGGGCATGAGAGTGGGGTGGAGGGTAACAGGAGAACGACACAGGAAATGAGCGGGGGGTGTGGGGCAACAGTAGGGAGACACAGGGCATGAGAATGGGGTGGGGGTAACATAAGAGAGACACGGGGCATGAGCGGGGGGTGGGGGCAACAGGAGATAGACACAGGGCATGACCAGGGGGTGGGGGGCAACAGGAGGGAGTCACGGGGCATGACTGGGGGTGGGGGGCAACAGGAGTGAGACACGGGGTATGACCGGGGGGTGCGGGGCAACAGCAGAGAGACACGGGGCATGAGCGGGGGGTGGGGGCAACAGGAGGGAGACACAGGGTATGACCGGGGGGCGGGGGGCAACAGGAGGGAGACACAGGGCATGACCGGGGGTGGGGGGTAACAGGAGAGAGACACGGGGCATGAGCGGGGGTGAGGGGCAACAGCAGGGAGACACGTCGCATGAGCGGGGGGTGGGGGGTAACAGGAGAGAGACACGGGGCATGAGCGGGGGGTGAGGGGCAACAGCAGGGAGACACAGGGAATGAGAGGGGGGTGGGGGGTAACAGAAGAGAGACACGGGGCATGAGCGGGGGTGGGGGCAACAGGAGGGAGACACAGGGCATGACCGGAGGGTGGGGGCAACAGGAGGGAGACACTGGGCATGACCGGGGGTTGGGGGCAACAGGAGAGAGACACAGGGCATGACTGGGGGTGGGGGCAACAGCAGAGAGACATGGGGCATGAGAGGGGGGTGGGGGTAACAGGAGAGAGAGACGGGGCATGAGCGGGGGGCAACATGAGAGAGACACGGGGCATGAGCAGGGATAGGGGCAACAGCAAAGAGACATGGGGCATAAGCGGGATATGGGGGGAACACGAGGGAGACACGGGGCATTAGAGGGGGGTGGGAGGTAACAGGAGAGAGACACAGGTCATGAGTGGGGGGTGGGGGCCAACAGCAGGGAGACACAGGGCATGAGCGGGGGGTCGGGGGCAACAGAAGGGAGACATGGCGCATTACCGTGGGGTTGGGGGGCAACAGGAGAGAGACACAGGGCATGAGGGGGGTGTGGGGGGGTAACAGGAGAGAGACACAGGGCATAAGAGGGGGGTGCGGGGAAACAGGAGAGAGACATGGGGCATGAGCGGGGGGTGGGGGGCAACAGCAGGGAGACACGGGGCATGACCGGGGGTGGGGGGCAACAGGAGGGAGACACGGGGCATGAGAGGGTGGTGCGGGGTAACAGGAGAGAGACACGGGGCATGAGCGGGGGTGGGGGCAACAGAAGGGAGACACGGGGCATGAGGGGGGGTGGAGGGTAACAGGAGAGTGACACGGGCATGAGCGGGGTGTGGGGGGCAACGTGAGAGAGACACGGAGCATGAGTGGGGGGTAGGGGGCAACAGCAGGGTGACACTGGGCATGAGCGGGGGTGGGGGGCAACAGGAAGGAGACACGGGCCATGACCGGGAGGTGGGGGGCAACAGGAGAGGACACGGGGCATGAGCGGGGGGTGGGGGTAACAGGAAGGAGACACGGGGCATGACCGGGGGTTGGGGGGCAACAGGAAAGAGACACGGGGCATGACGGGGGATGGGGGGGCAACAGGAGAGAGACACAGGGAATGAGAGGGGGGTGGGGGGTAACAGGAGAGAAACACGGGACATGAGCGGGGGGTGGGGGGCAACATGAGAGAGACACGGAGCATGAGTGGGGGGTGGGGGGCAACAGCAGGGAGACACAGGGCCTGAGCGGGGGGTGGAGGGAACACAAGGGAGAAACGGGGCATGAGAGGGGGGTGGGGGGGTAGCAGGATAGAGACACGGGGCATGAGCTGGGGGTGGGGGCAACAGCAGGGAGACACGGGGCATGACTGGGGGTGGGGGCAACAGAACGGTGACACAGGGCATGAGAGGGGGGTGGGGGGTAACAGGAGAAAGACACGGGCATGAGAGGGGGTGAGGGGTAAGAGGAGAGAGACACGGGGCATGAGCGGGGGGTGGGTGGCAACAGCAGGGAGACACAGGGCATGACCGGGGGTGGGGGGCAACAGGAGAGAGACACAGGGCATGAGAGTGGGGTGGGGGGTAACAGGAGAGAGACACGGGGAATGAGCGGGGGTGGGGGGCAACATTTGGGAGACATGGGGCATGATAGGGGGGTGGGGGTAACAGAAGAGAGACACGGGGCATGAGCGGGGGGTGGGGGCAACAGGAGGGAGACACAGGGCATGACCAGGAGGTGGGGGGCAACAGGAGGGAGACACGGGGCATGACTGGGGGTGGGGGGCAACAGGAGAGAGACACGGGGTATGACCGGGGGTGCAGGGCAACAGCAGAGAGACACGGGGCATGAGCGGGGGTGGGGGGCAACATTTGGGAGACATGGGGCATGATAGGGGGGTGGGGGGTAACAGAAGAGAGACACGGGGCATGAGCGGGGGGTGGGGGCAACAGGAGGGAGACACAGGGCATGACCGGGAGGTGGGGGGTAACAGAAGAGAGACACAGGGCATGAGCGGGGGGTGGGGCAACAGGAGGGAGACACAGGGCATGACCGGGGGGTGGGGGGCAACAGGAGGGAGACATGGGGCATGACCGGGGGGGGTGGGGGCAACAGGAGAGAGACAGAGGGCATGACCGGAGGGTGGGGGGCAACAGCAGAGAGACACGGGGCATGAGCGGGGTGTGGGGGGTAACAGGAGAGAGACACGGGACATGAACAGGGGGGTGGGGGGGCAACATGAGAGAGACACAGAGCATGAGTGGGGGTGGGGGGAACAGCAGGGAGACACGGGGCATGAGCAGGGGGTGGAGGGAACACGAGGGAGACAGGGGGCTTGAAAGGGGGGTGGGGGTAACAGGAGAGAGGACACGGGGCATGAGCGGGGGGTGGGGGGCAACAGCAGGGAGACACGGGGCATGACCGGGGGGTGGAGGGCAACAGAAGGGAGACACGGGGCATGAGAGGGGGGTGGGGGGGTAACAGGAGAGAGACATGGGGCATGAGTGGGGGGTGGGGGGTAACAGGAGAGAGACACGGGGCATGAGCGGGGGGTGGGGGCAACAGCAGGGAGACACGGGCATGACCGGGGGGTCAGGGGCAACAGGAGAGACACACAGGGCATGAGAGTGGGGTGGAGGGTAACAGGAGAGAGACACAGGGAATGAGCGGGGGGTGTGGGGCAACAGTAGGGAGACACGGGCATGAGAGTGGGGTGGGGGGTAACAGAAGAGAGACAAGGGGCATGAGCGGGGGGTGGGGGCAACAGGAGGGAGACACAGGGCATGACCGGGGGTGGGGGGCAACAGGAGGGAGACACGGGGCATGACTGGGGGTGGGGGGCAACAGGAGTGAGACACGGGGTATGACCGGGGGTGCGGGGCAACAGCAGAGAGACACGGGGCATGAGCGGGGGTGTGGGCAACAGGAGGGAGACACAGGGCATGAGCGGAGGGTGGGGGGCAACAGGATGGAGACACTGGGCATGACCGGGGGGTGGGGGGCAACAGGAGAGAGACACAGGGCATGACTCGGGGGTGGGGGGCAACAGCAGAGAGACACGGGCATGAGAGGGGGGTGGGGGGTAACAGGAGAGAGACACGGGGCATGAGCGGGGGCAACATGAGAGAGACACGGGGGCATGAGCGGGGGGTAGGGGGCAACAGCAAAGACACACGGGGCATGAGCGGGATGTGGGGGGGAACACGAGGGAGACACGGGGCATTAGAGGGGGGTGGGGGTAACAGGAGAGAGACACGGGGCATGAGCGGGGGGTGGGGGGCAACAGCAGGGAGACACGGGGCATGACCGGGGGGTGGAGGGCAACAGAAGGGAGACATGGGGCATGAGAGGGGGGTGGGGGGGTAACAGGAGAGAGACATGGGGCATGAGTGGGGGGTGGGGGGTAACAGGAGAGAGACACGGGGCATGAGCGGGGGGTGGGGGGCAACAGCAGGGAGACACGGGCATGACCGGGGGGTCAGGGGCAACAGGAGAGAGACACAGGGCATGAGAGTGGGGTGGAGGGTAACAGGAGAGAGACACAGGGAATGAGCGGGGGGTGTGGGGCAACAGTAGGGAGACACGGGGCATGAGAGTGGGGTGGGGGGTAACAGAAGAGAGACAAGGGGCATGAGCGGGGGGTGGGGGCAACAGGAGGGAGACACAGGGCATGACCGGGGGTGGGGGGCAACAGGAGGGAGACACGGGGCATGACTGGGGGTGGGGGGCAACAGGAGTGAGACACGGGGTATGACCGGGGGTGCGGGGCAACAGCAGAGAGACACGGGGCATGAGCGGGGGTGTGGGCAACAGGAGGGAGACACAGGGCATGAGCGGAGGGTGGGGGGCAACAGGATGGAGACACTGGGCATGACCAGGGGGTGGGGGGCAACAGGAGAGAGACACAGGGCATGACTCGGGGGTGGGGGGCAACAGCAGAGAGACACGGGCATGAGAGGGGGGTGGGGGGTAACAGGAGAGAGACACGGGGCATGAGCGGGGGGCAACATGAGAGAGACACGGGGCATGAGCGGGGGGTAGGGGGCAACAGCAAAGACACACGGGGCATGAGCGGGATGTGGGGGGGAACACGAGGGAGACACTGGGCATTAGAGGGGGGTGGGAGGTAACAGGAGAGAGACACAGGTCATGAGCGGGGGGTGGGGGCCAACAGCAGGGAGACACGGGGCATGAGCGGGGGGTCGGGGGCAACAGAAGGGAGACATGGCGCATGACCGGGGGGGTGGGGGCAACAGGAGAGAGACACAGGGCATGAGAGGGGTGTGGGGGGGTAACAGGAGAGAGACACAGGGCATAAGATGGGGGTGGGGGTAACAGGAGAGAGACATGGGGCATGAGCGGAGGGTGGGGGGCAACAGCAGGGAGACACAGGGCATGATCGGGGGGTGGGGGGCAACAGGAGAGAGACACGGGGCATGAGAGGGGGTTGGGGGGTAACAGGAGAGAGACACAGGGCATGAGAGGGATGTGGGGGGTAACAGGAGAGAGACACGGGGCATGAGCGGGGGGTGGGGGGCAACAGTAGGGAGACACGTGGCATGACCACTGGGTGGGGGCCAACAGGAGAGAGACACAGGGCATGAGAGGGGGGTGGGGGTAACAGGAGAGAGACACAGGGCATGAGCGGGGGATGGGGGGCAACAGCAGGGAGACACGGGGGCATGAGAGGGGGATGGGGGTAACAGAAGAGAGACACGGGGCATGAGCGGGGTGTGGGGGCAACACGAGGGAGACACAGGGCATGACCAGGGTGTGGGGTCAACAGGAGGGAGACACGGGGCATTACTGGGGGTAGGAGGCAACAGGAGAGAGACACGGGGCATGACCGGGAGGTGGGGGGCAACAGCAGAGAGACACTGGGCATGAGCGGGGGTGGGGGCAACAGGAGGGAGACACAGAGCATGACCGGGGTTGGGGGGCAACAGGAGGGAGACACGGGGAATGACCGGGGGGTGGGGGGTAACAGGAGAGAGACACGGGATATGAGCGGGGGGTGGTGGGCAACAGCAGGGAGACACGGGGTATGAGCAGGGGGTGGGGGGTAACAGGAGAGAGACATGGGGCATGACCGGGGGTGGGAGCAACAGGAGGGAGACACAGGGCATGACCGGGGGTGGGAGCAACAGGAGGGAGACACAGGGCATGACCGGGGGTGGGGGGCAACAGGAGGGAGACACGGGGAATGACCGGGGGGTAACAGGAGAGAGACACGGGATATGAGCGGGGGTGGTGGGCAACAGCAGGGAGACACGGGGTATGAGCACGGGGTGGGGGGTAACAGGAGAGAGACATGGGGCATGACCGGGGGTGGGAGCAACAGGAGGGAGACACAGGGCATGACCAGGGGGTGGGGGCAAAAGGAGGGAGACACAGGGCATGAGAGTGGGGTGGGGGGCAACAGGAGAGAGACACAGGGCATGACCGGGGGGTGGGGGCAACAGCAGAGAGACACGGGGCATGAGAGGGGGGTGGGGAGCAACAGCAGGGAGACACGGGGCATGACTGGGGGTGGGGGGCAACAGAACGGTGACACAGGGCATGAGAAGGGGGTGGGGGTAACAGGAGAGAGACACGGGCATGAGAGGGGGTGGGGGGTAACAGGAGAGAGACACGGGGCATGAGCGGGGGGTGGGTGGCAACCGCAGGGAGACACAGGGCATGACCGGGGGGTGGGGGGCAACAGGAGAGAGACACAGGGCATGAGAGTGGGGTGGGGGGTAACAGGAGAGAGACACGGGGAATGAGCGGGGTGGGGGGCAACATTTTGGAGACATGGGGCATGATAGGGGGGTGGCGGGTAACAGAAGAGAGACACGGGGCATGAGCGGGGGGTGGGGGCAACAGGAGGGAGACACAGGGCATGACCAGGAGGTGGGGGCAACAGGAGGGAGACACGGGGCATGACTGGGGGGCAACAGGAGAGAGACACGGGGTATGACCGGGGGTGCAGGGCAACAGCAGAGAGACACGGGGCATGAGCGGGGGGTGGGGGGCAACATTTGGGAGACATGGGGCATGATAGGGGGGGTGGGGTGTAACAGAAGAGAGACACGGGGCATGAGCGGGGGGTGGGGGCAACAGGAGGGAGACACAGGGCATGACCGGGAGGTGGTGGGTAACAGAAGAGAGACACGGGGCATGAGCGGGGGGTGGGGCAACAGGAGGGAGACACAGGGCATGACCGGGGGTGGGGGGCAACAGGAGGGAGACATGGGGCATGACCGGGGGGGTGGGGGCAACAGGAGAGAGACAGAGGGCATGACCAGAGGGTGGGGGGCAACAGCAGAGAGACACGGGGCATGAGCGGGGTGTGGGGGTAACAGGAGAGAGACACGGGACATGAACAGGGGGGTGGTGGGGCAACATGAGAGAGACACGGAGCATGAGTGGGGGTGGGGGGGAACAGCAGGGAGACACGGGGCATGAGCAGGGGGTGGAGGGAACACGAGGGAGATAGGGGGCTTGAAAGGGGGGTGGGGGTAACAGGATAGAGACACGGGGCATGAGCGGGGGCTGGGGGGCAACAGCAGGGAGACACGGGGCATGACCGGGGGGTGGAGGGCAACAGAAGGGAGACACGGGGCATGTGAGGGGGGTGGGGGGGTAACAGGAGAGAGACATGGGGCATGAGTGGGGGGTGGGGGGCAACAGGAGAGAGACACAGGGCATGAGAGTGGGGTGGGGGGTAACAGGAGAGAGACACGGGGAATGAGCGGGGGTGGGGGGCAACATTTTGGAGACATGGGGCATGATAGGGGGGTGGCGGGTAACAGAAGAGAGACATGGGGCATGAGCGGGGTGTGGGGGCAACAGGAGGGAGACACAGGGCATGACCAGGGGGTGGGGTCAACAGGAGGGAGACACGGGGCATTACTGGGGGTAGGGGGCAACAGGAGAGAGACACGGGGCATGACCGGGGGGTGGGGGGCAACAGCAGAGAGACACTGGGCATGAGCGGGGGTGGGGGCAACAGGAGGGAGACACAGAGCATGACCGGGGGTGGGGGCAACAGGAGGGAGACACGGGGAATGAGCGGGGGGTGGGGGGTAACAGGAGGAGAGACACGGGATATGAGCGGGGGTGGTGGGCAACAGCAGGGAGACACGGGGTATGAGCAGGGGGTGGGGGGTAACAGGAGAGATACATGGGGCATGACCGGGGGTGGGAGCAACAGGAGGGAGACACAGGGCATGACCAGGGGGTGGGGGCAAAAGGAGGGAGACACGGGGCATGACCAGGGGGTGGGGGGCAACAGGAGAGAGACACAGGGCATGACCAGGGGGTGGGGGGCAACAGCAGAGAGACACGGGGCATGAGAGGGGGGTGGGGGTAACAGGAGAGAGACATGGGGCATGAGCGGGGGTCAACATGAGAGAGACACAGGGCATGAGCGGGGGAGGGGGGCAACAGCAGGGAGACACGGGGCATGAGCGGGGTGTGGGGGAACAGGTGGGAGACACGGGGCTTGAGAGGAGGTGGGGGTAACAGGAGAGAGACACGGGGCATGACTGGTGGGTGGGGGGGCAACAGGAGATAGAAACGGGGAATGAGAGGGGGTGGGGGGCAACTGGAAGGAGACACGGGGCATGACTGGGAGGTGGGGGGCAACAGGAGAGAGACACGGGGCATGACTGGGGGGTGGGGGGCAACAGGAGAGAGAAACAGGGAATGAAAGGGGGGTAATAGGAGAGAGACACGGGGCATGAGCTGGGGTGGGGGGCAACATGAGAGAGAAACGGAGCATGAGTGGGGGGCAAAAGCAGGGAGACAAGGGGCATGAGCAGGGGGTGGGGGGAGCACATGGGAGACACGGGGCATGAGAGGGGGTGGGGGGGTAACAGGTTAGAGACACGGGGCATGAGTGGGGGGCAACAGCAGGGAGACATGGGGCATGACCGGGGTGGGGGGCAACAGAAGGGAGACACGGGGCATGAGAGGGGGTGAGGGGTAACAGGAGAGAGACACAGGGCATGAGGGGGGGTGGGGGTTAACAGGAGAGAGACACGGGGCATGAGCGGGGGTGGGGGGCAACAGCAGGGAGACACGGGGCATGACCGGGGGTGGGGGGCAACAGGAGGTAAACACGGGGCATGAGAGGGGGTGGGGGGGTAACAGGAGAGAGAAACGGGGCATGAGGGGGGTGGGGGGTAACAGGAGAGAGACACGGGGCATGAGTGGGAGTTGGGGGGCAACAGCAGGGAGACACGGGGCATGACCGGGGGTGGGGGGCAACAGGAGGGAGACACGGGGCATGAGAGGGGGTGGGGGGTAACAGGAGAGAGAAACGGGGCATGAGGGGGGTGGGGGGTAACAGGAGAGAGACACGGGGCATGAGCGGGGGGTGGGGGCAACAGCAGAGAGACACTGGGCATGAGCGGGGTGGGGGCAACAGGAGGGAGACACAGAGCATGACCGGGGGGTGGGGGGCAACAGGAGGGAGACACGGGGAATGACCGGGGGTGGGGGTAACAGGAGAGAGACACGGGATATGAGCGGGGGGTGGTGGGCAACAGCAGGGAGACACAGGGTATGAGCAGGGGGTGGGGGGGTAACAGGAGAGAGACATGGGGCATGACCGGGGGTGGGAGCAACAGGAGGGAGACACAGGGCATGACCAGGGGGTGGGGGGCAAAGGAGGGAGACACTGGGCATGACCGGGGGGTGGGGGGCAACAGGAGAGAGACACAGGGCATGACCTGGGGGTGGGGGCAACAGCAGAGAGACACGGGGCATGAGAGGGGGTGGGGGTAACAGGAGAGAGACATGGGGCATGAGCGGAGGGCAACATGAGAGAGACACAGGGCATGAGCGGGGGGAGGGGGGCAACAGTAGGGAGACACAGGCATGAGCGGGGTGTGGGGGGAACAGGTGGGAGACACGGGGCATGAGAGGAGGTGGGGGTAACAGGAGAGAGACACGGGGCATGACTGGTGGGTGGGGGGGCAACAGGAGATAGAAACGGGGAATGAGAGGGGGGTGGGGGGCAACTGGAAGGAGACACGGGGCATGAACGGGAGGTGGGGGGCAACAGGAGAGAGACACGGGGCATGAGCGGGGGGTGGGGGGCAACAGAAGGGAGACAAGGGGCATGACCGGGGGTGGGGGGCAACAGGAGGGAGACACGGGGCATGAGAGGGGGTGGGGGTAACAGGAGAGAGAAACGGGGCATGAGGGGGGTGGGGGGTAACAGGAGAGAGACACGGGGCATGAGCGGGGGGTGGGGGCAACAGCAGAGAGATACGGGGCATGAGCGGGGGTGGGGGCAACAGGAGGGAGACACAGGGCATGAGCAGGGGTTGGGGGGTAACAGGAGAGAGACACGGGTCATGAGCAGGGGGTGGGGGGCAACAGCAGGGAGACAAGGGGCATGAGAGGGGCGTGGGGGGTAACAGAGGAGAGCCACGGGGCATGAGCAGGGGGTGGGGGCAACAGGAGGGAGACACAGGGCATGACCGGGGAATGGGGGGCAACAGGAGGGAGACACGGGGCATGACCGGGGGGTGGGGGGCAACAGGAGAGAGACACAGGGCATGACCGGGGTGTGGGGAGCAACAGTAGAGAGACATGGGGCATGAGAGGGGGGTGGGGGGTAACAGGAGAGAGACACGGGGCATGAGCGGGTGGTGGGGGCAACATGAGAGAGACACGGGGCATGAGCGGGGGGCAACAGCAAAGAGACACGGGGCATGAGCGGGGTGTGGGTGGAACACGAGGGAGACATGGGGCATGAGAGGGGGGTGGGAGGTAACAGGAGAGAGACACGGGTCGTGAGCGGGGTGTGGGGGCCAACAGCAGGGAGACACGGGGCATAACCGGGGGGTGGGGGGCAACAGAAGGGAGACATGGGGCATGATCGTGGGAGTGGGGGGCAACAGGAGAGAGACATGGGGCATGAGAGGAGGGGTGGGGGGGTAACAGGAGATAGACATGGGGCATGAGCGGGGGGTGGGGGAAACAGCAGGGAGACACAGGGCATGATCAGGGGTGTGGGGCAACAGGAGAGAGACACAGGGCATGAGAGGGGGGTGAGGGGTAACAGGAAAGAGACAAGGGGCATGAGAGGGGGGTGGGGGTAACAGGAGAGAGACACGGGGCATGAGCGCGGGGCAACAGCAGGGAGACACGCGGCATGACCGGGGGGTGGGGGGCAACAGGAGAGAGACACGGGGCATGAGAGGGGGTGGGGGGTAACAGGAGAGAGAGAAGGGGCATGAGCTGGGGGTAGGGGCAACAGCAGGGAGACACGGGGGATCAGAGGGGGGTGGGGGTAACAGAAGAGAGACACAGGGCATTAGAGGGGGGTGGGGGGTAACAGAAGAGAGACACGGGGCATGAGCGGGGGTTGGGGGCAACAGGAGGGAGACACAGGGCATGACCGGGGGGTGGGGGGCAACAGGAGGGAGACACGGTGAATGACCGGGGGGGTGGGGGTCAACAGGAGAGAGACACAGGGCACGACCGGGGGGTGGGGGGCAACAGCAGAGAGACACGGGGCATGAGAGGGGGTGGGGGGTAACAGGAGAGAGACACGGGGCATGAGCAGGGGGTGGGGGGCAACATGAGAGAGACACGGTGCATGAGCGGAGGGTGGGGGGCAACAGAAAAGAGACACGGGGCATGAGCGGGGTGTGGGGGACCACGAGGGAGAAACGGGGCATGAGAGGGGGTGGGAGGTAACAGGAGAGAGACACGGGGCATGAGCGGGGGGTGGGGGCCACCAGCAGTGAGACACGGGGAATGACTGGGGGGTGGGGGGCAACAGAAGGGAGACATGGGGCATGACCGGGGAGGTGGGGGGCAACAGGAGAGAGACACTGGGCATGAGAGGGGGGTGGGGGGTAACAGGAGAGAGACATGGGGCATGAGCGGGAGGTGGGGGGGCAACATGAGAGAGACACAGGGCATGAGCGGGGGGTGGGGGGCAACAGCAAAGATACACGGGGCATGAGCGGGGTGTGGGGGGAACACGAGGGAGACACGGGGCATTAGAGGGGGGTGGGAGGTAACAGGAGAGAGACATGGGGCATGACCGGGGTGGTGGGGGGCAACAGGAGAGAGACATGGGGCACGAGAAGGGGGCTGGGGGGTAGCAGGAGAGAGACATGAGGCATGAGAGGGGGGCGGGGGGTAACAGGAGAGAGACATGGGGCATGAGCAGGGGGTGGGGGGAAACAGCAGGGAGACACAGGGCATGATCGGGGGCAACAGGAGAGAGACACAGCGCATGAGAGGGGGTGGGGGTAGCAGGAGAGAGACACGGGGAATGAGAGGGGGTGGGGTGTAACAGGAGAGAGACACGGGGCATGTGCGGGGGGTGGGGGGCAACAGCAGGGAGACACGCGGCATGACTGGGGGGTGGGGGGCAACAGGAGGGAGACTCGGGGCATGAGAGGGGGGTGGGGGGTAACAGGAGAGAGACACGGGGCATGAGCGGGGGGTGGGGGCAACAGCAGGGAGACACGAGGCATGAGAGGGGGCTGGGGGGTAACAGAAGAGAGACACGGGACATGAGCAGGTGGTGGGGACAACAGGAGGGAGACACGGGGAAAAACCAGGGGGTGGGGGCAACAGGAAGGAGACACGGGGCATGACTGGGGGTGGGGGGCGATAGGAGAGAGACACGGGCATGAGCGGGGGGTGGGGGGCAACAGGAGGGAGACACGGGGCATGACCAGGGGGTGGGGGGCAACAGGAAGGAGACACGGGGCATGACCGGGGGTTGGGGGGCAACAGGAGAGAGACACGGGGCATGAGCGGGGTGTGGGGGTAACAGGAGAGAGACACGGGACATGAACAGGGGGGTGGTGGGGCAACATGAGAGAGACACGGAGCATGAGTGGGGGTGGGGGGGAACAGCAGGGAGACACGGGGCATGAGCAGGGGGTGGAGGGAACACGAGGGAGATAGGGGGCTTGAAAGGGGGGTGGGGGTAACAGGATAGAGACACGGGGCATGAGCGGGGGCTGGGGGGCAACAGCAGGGAGACACGGGGCATGACCGGGGGGTGGAGGGCAACAGAAGGGAGACACGGGGCATGTGAGGGGGGTGGGGGGGTAACAGGAGAGAGACATGGGGCATGAGTGGGGGGTGGGGGGCAACAGGAGAGAGACACAGGGCATGAGAGTGGGGTGGGGGGTAACAGGAGAGAGACACGGGGAATGAGCGGGGGTGGGGGGCAACATTTTGGAGACATGGGGCATGATAGGGGGGTGGCGGGTAACAGAAGAGAGACATGGGGCATGAGCGGGGTGTGGGGGCAACAGGAGGGAGACACAGGGCATGACCAGGGGGTGGGGTCAACAGGAGGGAGACACGGGGCATTACTGGGGGTAGGGGGCAACAGGAGAGAGACACGGGGCATGACCGGGGGGTGGGGGGCAACAGCAGAGAGACACTGGGCATGAGCGGGGGTGGGGGCAACAGGAGGGAGACACAGAGCATGACCGGGGGGTGGGGGGCAACAGGAGGGAGACACGGGGAATGAGCGGGGGGTGGGGGGTAACAGGAGAGAGACACGGGATATGAGCGGGGGTGGTGGGCAACAGCAGGGAGACACGGGGTATGAGCAGGGGGTGGGGGGTAACAGGAGAGATACATGGGGCATGACCGGGGGTGGGAGCAACAGGAGGGAGACACAGGGCATGACCAGGGGGTGGGGGCAAAAGGAGGGAGACACGGGGCATGACCAGGGGGTGGGGGGCAACAGGAGAGAGACACAGGGCATGACCAGGGGGTGGGGGGCAACAGCAGAGAGACACGGGGCATGAGAGGGGGGTGGGGGTAACAGGAGAGAGACATGGGGCATGAGCGGGGGTCAACATGAGAGAGACACAGGGCATGAGCGGGGGAGGGGGGCAACAGCAGGGAGACACGGGGCATGAGCGGGGTGTGGGGGGAACAGGTGGGAGACACGGGGCTTGAGAGGAGGTGGGGGTAACAGGAGAGAGACACGGGGCATGACTGGTGGGTGGGGGGGCAACAGGAGATAGAAACGGGGAATGAGAGGGGGTGGGGGGCAACTGGAAGGAGACACGGGGCATGACTGGGAGGTGGGGGGCAACAGGAGAGAGACACGGGGCATGACTGGGGGGTGGGGGGCAACAGGAGAGAGAAACAGGGAATGAAAGGGGGGGTAATAGGAGAGAGACACGGGGCATGAGCTGGGGTGGGGGGCAACATGAGAGAGAAACGGAGCATGAGTGGGGGGCAAAAGCAGGGAGACACGGGGCATGAGCAGGGGGTGGGGGGAGCACATGGGAGACACGGGGCATGAGAGGGGGTGGGGGGGTAACAGGTTAGAGACACGGGGCATGAGTGGGGGGCAACAGCAGGGAGACATGGGGCATGACCGGGGTGGGGGGCAACAGAAGGGAGACACGGGGCATGAGAGGGGGTGAGGGGTAACAGGAGAGAGACACAGGGCATGAGGGGGGTGGGGGTTAACAGGAGAGAGACACGGGGCATGAGCGGGGGTGGGGGGCAACAGCAGGGAGACACGGGGCATGACCGGGGGTGGGGGGCAACAGGAGGTAAACACGGGGCATGAGAGGGGGTGGGGGGTAACAGGAGAGAGAAACGGGGCATGAGGGGGGTGGGGGGTAACAGGAGAGAGACACGGGGCATGAGTGGGAGTTGGGGGGCAACAGCAGGGAGACACGGGGCATGACCGGGGGTGGGGGGCAACAGGAGGGAGACACGGGGCATGAGAGGGGGTGGGGGGTAACAGGAGAGAGAAACGGGGCATGAGGGGGGTGGGGGGTAACAGGAGAGAGACACGGGGCATGAGCGGGGGGTGGGGGGCAACAGCAGAGAGACACTGGGCATGAGCGGGGTGGGGGCAACAGGAGGGAGACACAGAGCATGACCGGGGGGTGGGGGGCAACAGGAGGGAGACACGGGGAATGACCGGGGGTGGGGGTAACAGGAGAGAGACACGGGATATGAGCGGGGGGTGGTGGGCAACAGCAGGGAGACACAGGGTATGAGCAGGGGGTGGGGGGTAACAGGAGAGAGACATGGGGCATGACCGGGGGTGGGAGCAACAGGAGGGAGACACAGGGCATGACCAGGGGGTGGGGGGCAAAGGAGGGAGACACTGGGCATGACCGGGGGGTGGGGGGCAACAGGAGAGAGACACAGGGCATGACCTGGGGGTGGGGGGCAACAGCAGAGAGACACGGGGCATGAGAGGGGGTGGGGGTAACAGGAGAGAGACATGGGGCATGAGCGGAGGGCAACATGAGAGAGACACAGGGCATGAGCGGGGGAGGGGGGCAACAGTAGGGAGACACAGGCATGAGCGGGGTGTGGGGGGAACAGGTGGGAGACACGGGGCATGAGAGGAGGTGGGGGTAACAGGAGAGAGACACGGGGCATGACTGGTGGGTGGGGGGGCAACAGGAGATAGAAACGGGGAATGAGAGGGGGGTGGGGGGCAACTGGAAGGAGACACGGGGCATGAACGGGAGGTGGGGGGCAACAGGAGAGAGACACGGGGCATGAGCGGGGGGTGGGGGGCAACAGAAGGGAGACAAGGGGCATGACCGGGGGTGGGGGGCAACAGGAGGGAGACACGGGGCATGAGAGGGGGTGGGGGTAACAGGAGAGAGAAACGGGGCATGAGGGGGGTGGGGGGTAACAGGAGAGAGACACGGGGCATGAGCGGGGGGTGGGGGCAACAGCAGAGAGATACGGGGCATGAGCGGGGGTGGGGGCAACAGGAGGGAGACACAGGGCATGAGCAGGGGTTGGGGGGTAACAGGAGAGAGACACGGGTCATGAGCAGGGGGTGGGGGGCAACAGCAGGGAGACAAGGGGCATGAGAGGGGCGTGGGGGGTAACAGAGGAGAGCCACGGGGCATGAGCAGGGGGTGGGGGCAACAGGAGGGAGACACAGGGCATGACCGGGGAATGGGGGGCAACAGGAGGGAGACACGGGGCATGACCGGGGGGTGGGGGGCAACAGGAGAGAGACACAGGGCATGACCGGGGTGTGGGGAGCAACAGTAGAGAGACATGGGGCATGAGAGGGGGGTGGGGGGTAACAGGAGAGAGACACGGGGCATGAGCGGGTGGTGGGGGCAACATGAGAGAGACACGGGGCATGAGCGGGGGGCAACAGCAAAGAGACACGGGGCATGAGCGGGGTGTGGGTGGAACACGAGGGAGACATGGGGCATGAGAGGGGGGTGGGAGGTAACAGGAGAGAGACACGGGTCGTGAGCGGGGTGTGGGGGCCAACAGCAGGGAGACACGGGGCATAACCGGGGGGTGGGGGGCAACAGAAGGGAGACATGGGGCATGATCGTGGGAGTGGGGGGCAACAGGAGAGAGACATGGGGCATGAGAGGAGGGGTGGGGGGGTAACAGGAGATAGACATGGGGCATGAGCGGGGGTGGGGGAAACAGCAGGGAGACACAGGGCATGATCAGGGGTGTGGGGCAACAGGAGAGAGACACAGGGCATGAGAGGGGGGTGAGGGGTAACAGGAAAGAGACAAGGGGCATGAGAGGGGGGTGGGGGTAACAGGAGAGAGACACGGGGCATGAGCGCGGGGCAACAGCAGGGAGACACGCGGCATGACCGGGGGGTGGGGGGCAACAGGAGAGAGACACGGGGCATGAGAGGGGGTGGGGGGTAACAGGAGAGAGAGAAGGGGCATGAGCTGGGGGTAGGGGCAACAGCAGGGAGACACGGGGGATCAGAGGGGGGTGGGGGTAACAGAAGAGAGACACAGGGCATTAGAGGGGGGTGGGGGGTAACAGAAGAGAGACACGGGGCATGAGCGGGGGTTGGGGGCAACAGGAGGGGAGACACAGGGCATGACCGGGGGGTGGGGGGCAACAGGAGGGAGACACGGTGAATGACCGGGGGGGTGGGGGTCAACAGGAGAGAGACACAGGGCACGACCGGGGGGTGGGGGGCAACAGCAGAGAGACACGGGGCATGAGAGGGGGTGGGGGGTAACAGGAGAGAGACACGGGGCATGAGCAGGGGGTGGGGGGCAACATGAGAGAGACACGGTGCATGAGCGGAGGGTGGGGGGCAACAGAAAAGAGACACGGGGCATGAGCGGGGTGTGGGGGACCACGAGGGAGAAACGGGGCATGAGAGGGGGTGGGAGGTAACAGGAGAGAGACACGGGGCATGAGCGGGGGGTGGGGGCCACCAGCAGTGAGACACGGGGAATGACTGGGGGGTGGGGGGCAACAGAAGGGAGACATGGGGCATGACCGGGGAGGTGGGGGGCAACAGGAGAGAGACACTGGGCATGAGAGGGGGGTGGGGGGTAACAGGAGAGAGACATGGGGCATGAGCGGGAGGTGGGGGGGCAACATGAGAGAGACACAGGGCATGAGCGGGGGGTGGGGGGCAACAGCAAAGATACACGGGGCATGAGCGGGGTGTGGGGGGAACACGAGGGAGACACGGGGCATTAGAGGGGGGTGGGAGGTAACAGGAGAGAGACATGGGGCATGACCGGGGTGGTGGGGGGCAACAGGAGAGAGACATGGGGCACGAGAAGGGGGCTGGGGGGTAGCAGGAGAGAGACATGAGGCATGAGAGGGGGGCGGGGGGTAACAGGAGAGAGACATGGGGCATGAGCAGGGGGTGGGGGGAAACAGCAGGGAGACACAGGGCATGATCGGGGGCAACAGGAGAGAGACACAGCGCATGAGAGGGGGTGGGGGTAGCAGGAGAGAGACACGGGGAATGAGAGGGGGTGGGGTGTAACAGGAGAGAGACACGGGGCATGTGCGGGGGGTGGGGGGCAACAGCAGGGAGACACGCGGCATGACTGGGGGGTGGGGGGCAACAGGAGGGAGACTCGGGGCATGAGAGGGGGGTGGGGGGTAACAGGAGAGAGACACGGGGCATGAGCGGGGGGTGGGGGCAACAGCAGGGAGACACGAGGCATGAGAGGGGGCTGGGGGGTAACAGAAGAGAGACACGGGACATGAGCAGGTGGTGGGGACAACAGGAGGGAGACACGGGGAAAAACCAGGGGGTGGGGGCAACAGGAAGGAGACACGGGGCATGACTGGGGGTGGGGGGCGATAGGAGAGAGACACGGGCATGAGCGGGGGGTGGGGGGCAACAGGAGGGAGACACGGGGCATGACCAGGGGGTGGGGGGCAACAGGAAGGAGACACGGGGCATGATGGGGGGTGGGTTGCAACAGCAGGGAGACACAGGGCATGACCGGGGGGTGGGGGGCAACAGGAGAGAGACACGGGGAATGAGCGGGGGGTGGGGGGTAACAGGAGAGAGACACAGGACATGAGCGGGGGTGGGGGGCAACAGCAGGGAGACACGGGGCATGAGCGGGGGGTGGAGGGAGACACGGGGCATGAGAGGGTGTGGGGGGTAACAGGAGAGAGTCACGGGGCATGAGCTGGTGGTGGGGGGCAACAGCCCGGAGACACGGGGCATGACCGGGGGTGGGGGGCAACAGAATGGTGACACAGGGCATGAGAGGGGGGTGGGGGGTAAGAGGAGAGAGACACGGGGCATGAGAGGGGGGTGGGGGTAACAGGAGAGTGACACGGGGCATGAGTGGGGGGTGGGTTGCAACAGCAGGGAGACACAGGGCATGACCGGGGGGTGGGGGGCAACAGGAGAGAGACACAGGGCATGAGAGTGGGATGGGGGTAACAGGAGAGAGACACGGGGAATGAGCGGGGGGTGGGGGGCAACAGGAGGGAACCACGGGGCATGAGAGGGGGGATGGGGGGTAACAGAAGAGAGACACAGGGCATGACCGGGAGGTGGGGGGCAACAGGAGGGAGACAGGGGGCATGACTGGGGAGTGGGGGGCAACAGGAGAGAGACACGGGGCATGACCAGGGGGTGGGGGGCAATAGGAGAGAGACACGGGGCATGCGCGGGGGGTGGGGGGCAACAGGAGGGAGACACGGGGCATGACCAGGGGGTGGGGGGCAACATGAAGGAGACACGGGGCATGACCGGGGATTGGGGGGCAACAGGAGAGAGACACGGGGCATGACCGGGGGGTGTGGGCAACAGGAGAGAGACACGGGGAATGAGAGGGGGGTGGGGGGTAACAGGAGAGAGACACAGGACATGAGCGGGGGTGGGGGGCAACAGCAGGGAGACACGGGGCATGAGCGGGGGTGGAGGGAGACACGGGGCATGAGAGGGTGTGGGGGGTAACAGGAGAGAGTCACGGGGCATGAGCTGGGGGTG
Source organism: Ambystoma mexicanum (assembly GCF_040938575.1). Lineage (NCBI taxonomy): Eukaryota > Metazoa > Chordata > Amphibia > Caudata > Ambystomatidae > Ambystoma > Ambystoma mexicanum. The sequence goes on along the minus strand of NC_090935.1, from coordinate 1,176,459,345 downwards.
GGGGGCAACAGCCGGGAGAAACGGGGCATGACCGGGGGTGGGGGGCAACAGAATGGTGACACAGGGCATGAGAGGGGGGTGGGGGGTAACAGGAGAGTGACACGGGGCATGAGTGGGGGGTGGGTTGCAACAGCAGGGAGACACAGGGCATGACCGGGGGGTGGGGGGCAACAGGAGAGAGACACAGGGCATGAGAGTGGGATGGGGGTAACAGGAGAGAGACACGGGGAATGAGCGGGGGGTGGGGGGCAACAGGAGGGAACCACGGGGCTTGAGAGGGGGGGATGGGGGGTAACAGAAGAGAGACACAGGGCATGACCGGGGGGTGGGGGGCAACAGGAGGGAGACAGGGGGCATGAATGGGGAGTGGGGGGCAACAGGAGAGAGACACGGGGCATGACCGGGGGTGCGGGGCAAAAGCAGAGAGACACGGGGCATGAGCGGGGGTGTGGGCAACAGGAGGGAGACACAGGGTATGACCGGGGGTGGCGGGCAACAGGAGGGAGACACGGGGCATGACCGGGGGTGGGGGGTAACCGGAGAGAGACACGGGGCAAGAGCAGGGGTGGGGGGCAACAGCAGGGAGACACGGGGCATGAGCAGGGGGTGGGGGGTAACAGGAGAGAGACACGGGGCATGAGCGGGGGTTGGGGGCAACAGGATGGAGACACAGGGCATGACCAAGGGGTGGGGGGGCAACAGGAGGGAGACACGGGGAATGACCGGGGGGGTGGGGGGCAACAGGAGAAAGACACAGGACACGACCGGGGGGTGGGGGGCAACAGCAGAGAGACACGGGGCATGAGAGGGGGTGGGGGGTAATAGGAGAGAGACACGGGGCATGAGCAGGGGGTGGGGGGCAACATGAGAGAGACACGGGGCATGAGCGGGGGGTGGGGGGGCAACAGAAAAGAGACATGGGGCATGAGCGGGGTGTGGGGGACCACGAGGGAGACACGGGGCATGAGAGGGGGGTGGGAGGTAACAGGAGAGAGACATGGGGCATGACCGGGTGGTGGGGGGCAACAGGAGAGAGACATGGGGCACGAGAGAGGGGCTGGGGGGGTAACAGGAGAGAGAAATGGGGCATGAGAGGGGGGTGGGGGGTAACAGGAGAGAGACATGGGGCATGAGCGGGGGTGGGGGGAAACAGCAGGGAGACACAGGGCATGATCGGGGGAAACAGGAGAGAGACACAGCGCATGAGAGGGGGGTGGGGGGTAACAGCCGTGAGACACGGGTCATGACTGGGGGGTGGGGGGCAACAGAAGGGAGACATGGGGCATGACTGGGGAGGTGGGGGGCAACAGGAGAGAGACACAGGGCATGACCGGGGGGTGGGGGGCAACAGCAGAGAGATACAGGGCATGAGAGGGGGGTGGGGGGTAACAGGAGAGAGACATGGGGCATGAGCGGGAGGTGGGGGGCAACATGAGAGAGACACAGGGCATGAGCGGGGGTGGGGGGCAACAGCAAAGATACACGGGGCATGAGCGGGGTGTGGGGGGAACACGAGGGAGACACAGGGCATGAGAGGGGGGTGGGAGGTAACAGGAGAGAGACATGGGCCATGACCGGGGGGGTGGGGGGCAACAGGAGAGAGACATGGGGCACGAGATGGGGGCTGGGGGGGTAACAGGAGAGAGACACGGGGCATGAGAGGGGGGTGGGGGGTAACAGGAGAGAGACATGGGGCATGAGCGGGGGGTGGGGGGAAACAGCAGGGAGACACAGGGCATGATCGGGGGAAACAGGAGAGAGACACAGCGCATGAGAGGGGGGTGGGGGGTAACAGGAGAGAGACACGGGGAATGAGATGGGGGTAACAGAAGAGAGACACGGGGCATGTGCGGGGGGAGGAGGGCAACAGCAGGGAGTCACGCGGCATGACTGGGGGTGGGGGGAAACAGGAGAGAGACTCGGGGCATGAGAGAGGGTGGGGGGTAACAGGAGAGAGACACGGGGCATGAGCGGGGGGTGGGGGCAACAGCAGGGAGACACGAGGCATGAGAGGGGGCTAGGGGGTAACAGAAGAGAGACACGGGACATGAGCGGGTGGTGGGGGCAACAGGAGGGAGACACGGGGCAAAACCAGGGGGTGGGGGGCAACAGGAAGGAGACACGGGGCATGACTGGGGGGGTGGGGCAATAGGAGAGAGACACGGGGCATGAGCGGGGGTTGGGGGGCAACAGGAGGGAGACACGGGGCATGACCAGGGGGTGGGGGGCAACAGGAAGGAGACACGGGGCATGACCGGGGGTTGGGGGGCAACAGGAGAGAGACAGGGGGCATGACCGGGGTGTGGGGAGCAACAGGAGAGAGACACGGGGAATGAGAGGGGGTTGGGGGTAACAGGAGAGAGACACAGGACATGAGCGGGGGTGGGGGGCAACAGCAGGGAGACACGGGGCATGAGCGGGGGGTGGAGGGAGACACGGGGCATGAGAGGGGGGTGGGGGGTAACAGGAGAGAGACACGGGGCATGAGCTGCGGGTGGGGGGCAACAGCAGGGAGACACAGGGCATGACCGGGGGTGGGGGGCAACATAATGGTGACACAGGGCATGAGAGGGGGGTGGGGGGTAACAGGAGAGAGACACGGGGCATGAGAGGGGGTGGGGGTAACAGGAGAGAGACACGGGGCATGAGCGGGGGGTGGGTTGCAACAGCAGGGAGACACAGGGCATGACCGGGGGGTGGGGGGCAACAGGAGAGAGACACAGGGCATGAGAGTGGGATGGGGGTAACAGGAGAGAGACACAGGGAATGAGCGGGGGTGAGGGGCAACAGTTGGGAAACACAGTGCATGAGAGGGGGGATGGGGGGTAACAGAAGAGAGACACAGGGCATGACCGGGAGGTGGGGGGCAACAGGAGGGAGACAGGGGGCATGACTGGGGAGTGGGGGGCAACAGGAGAGAGACACAGGGCATGACCGGGGGTGCGGGGCAAAAGCAGAGAGACATGGGGCATGAGCGGGGGTGTGGGCAACAGGAGGGAGACACAGGGTATGACCGGGGGTGGGGGGCAACAGGAGGGAGACACGGGGCATGACCGGGGGTGGGGGGTAACATGAGAGAGACATGGGGCAAGAGCAGGGGTGGGGGGCAACAGCAGGGAGACACGGGGCATGAGCAGGGGGTGGGGGGTAACAGGAGAGAGACACATGGCATGAGTGGGGGGTGGGGGGCAACAGCAGGGAGACACGGGGCATGAGAGGGGAGTGGGGGGTAACAGAAGAGAGACACGGGGCATGAGCGGGGGGTGGGGGCAACAGGAGGGAGACACAGGGCATGACCGGGGGGCATGGAGGGAACACGAGGGAGACACGGGGCATGAAAGGGGGTGGGGGTAACAGGAGAGAGACACAGGGCATGAGCGGGGTGTGGGGGGCAACAGCAGGGAGACACGGGGCATGACCGGGGGTGGGGGGCAACAGAAGGGAGACACGGGGCATGAGAGGGGGGTGGGGGGTAACAGGAGAGAGACACGGGGCATGAGAGGGGGGTGGGGGGTAACAGGAGAGAGACACGGAGCATGAGCCGAGGGTGGGGAGCAACAGCAGGGATACATGGGGCATGACCGGGGGGTCGGGGGCAACAGGAGAGAGACACAGGGCATGAGAGTGGGGTGGAGGCTAACAGGAGAGAGACACGGGGAATGAGAGGTGGGTGTGGGGCAACAGTAGGGAGACACGGGGCATGAGGGTGGGGTGGGGGTAACAGAAGAGAGACACGGGGCATGAGCGGGGGGTGGGGCAACAGGAGGGAGACACAGGGCATGATCGGGGGTGGGGGGGCAACAGGAGGGAGACACAGGGCATGACTGGGGGTGGGAGGCAACAGGAGAGAGACACGGGCATGACCGGGGGTGCGGGGCAACAGTAGGGAGACATGAGGCATGAGAGTGGGGTGGGGGGTAACAGGAGAGAGACACGGGGCATGAGCGGGGGGTGGGGGCAACAGGAGGGAGACACAGGGCATGATCGGGGGGTGGGGGGCAACAGGAGGGAGACACAGGGCATGACTGGGGGGCGGGGGGCAACAGGAGAGAGACACGGGGCATGACCGGGGGAGCGGGGCAACAGTAGGGAGACACAGGGCATGAGCGGGGTGTGGGGGGCAACAGAAGGGAGACCCGGGGCATGACCGGGGGGTGGGGGGGAAACAGAAGGGAGACACGGGGCATGACCGGGGCGGTGGGGGGCAACAGGAGAGAGACACGGGGCATGAGGTGGGTGCGGGGTAACAGGAGAGAGACACAGGGCATGAACGGGGGGTGGGGGGAAACAGCAGGGAGACACGGGACATGACCGGGGGTGGGGGGCAACAGGAGGGAGACACAGGGCATGAGAGGGGGTGGGGGGTAACAGGAGAGAGACACGGGGCATGGGGGGGTGGGGGGTAACAGGAGAGAGACACGGGGCATGTGCGGGGGTTGGGGGGCAACAGCAGGGAGACACGGGGCATGACCGGGAGTGGGGGCAACAGGAGGGAGACACGGGGCATGAGAGGGTGGTGCGGGGTAACAGGAGAGAGACACGGGGCATGAGCGGTGGGTGGGGGCAACAGAAGGGAGACACAGGGGCATGAGATGGGGGTGGGGTAACAGAAGAGAGACACGGGGCATGAGCGGGGGGTGGAGGCAAAGAGAAGAGAAACACGGGGCAGCATGAGCGGGGGGTGGGGGCAACAGGACGGAGACACAGGGCATGAGCAGGGGTTGGGGGTAACAGGAGAGAGACACGGGTCATGAGCAGGGGGTGGGGGGCAACAGCAGGGAGACAAGGGGCATGAGAGGGGCGTGGGGGGTAACAGAGGAGAGACACGGGGCATGAGCAGGGAGTGGGGCAACAGGAGGGAGACACAGGGCATGACTGGGGAATGGGGGGCAACAGGAGGGAGACACGGGGCATGAGCCGGTGGTGGGGGGCAACATGAGAGAGACACGGGGCATGAGCGGGGGTTGGGGGGCAACAGGAGAGAGACAGGGGGCATGAGAGGGGGTGGGGGTAACAGGAGAGAGACACAGGGCATGAGAGGGTGTGGCGGCAACAGGAGAGAGACACGGGGCATGAGAGGGGGTTGGGGTTAACAGGAGAGAGACACTGGGCATGAGAGGGGGTGGGGGTAACAGGAGAGAGACACAGGGCATGAGAGGGGGTGGGGGGCAACAGGAGGGAGACACGGGCATGAGAGGGGGTTGGGGTTAACAGGAGAGAGACAAGGGGCATGAGAGGGGAGTGGGGGGTAACAGGAGAGAGACACGGGGCATGAGAGGGAGGTGGGGGGCAACAGCAGGGAGACACAGGGCATGAGCGAGGGGTGGGGGGAACACGAGAGAGACACAGGGCATGAGAGGGGGGTGGGGGGTAACGAGAGAGACACGGGGCATGAGCGGGGGGTGAGGGGCAACAACAGGGAGACACAGGGCATGAGTGGGGGGCAACAGGAGAAAGACACGGGGCATGAGCGGGGGTGGGGGGGAAAAGGAGAGACACGAGGCATAAGCGGGCGGTGGGGGAACAGGAGAGAGACACGGGGCATGAGCGGGGGCAACAGAAGGGAGACACGGGGCATGACCGGGGGGCAACAGGAGAGAGACACGGAGCATGAGCGAGTGGTGGGGGGCAACAGCAGGGAGACAGGGGGCATGAGTGGGGGGTGGGGGCAACAGCAGGAAGACACGGGGCAGGACCGGGGGTGTGGGGGTAACAGGAGAGAGACATGGGGCATGAGTGGGGGTGGGGGCTAACAGGAGAGAGACACGGGGCATGAGCGGGGGGTGGGGGGCAACAGCAGGGAGACAGGGGAAATGAGAGGGGGGTGGGGGGTAACAGAAGAGAGACACAGGGCATGAGCGGGGGTGTGGGCAACAGGAGGGAGACACAGGGCATGACCCGAGGGTGGGGGGCAACAGGATGGAGACACGGGGCATGACCGGGGGGTGGGGGGCAACAGGAGAGAGACACAGGGCATGACTCGGGGGTGGGGGGCAACAGCAAAGAGACACGGGGCATGAGCGGGATGTGGGGGGAACATGAGGGAGACACGGGCATTAGAGGGGGTGGGAGGTAAGAGGAGAGAGACACAGGTCATGAGCGGGGGGTGGGGGCCAACAGCAGGGAGACACGGGGCATGAGCGGGGGGTCGGGGGCAACAGAAGGGAGACATGGCGCATGACCGGGGGGGTGGGGGGCAACAGGAGAGAGACACAGGGCATGAGAGGGGTGTGGGGGGTAACAGGAGAGAGACACAGGGCATAAGAGGGGGGTGGGGGGTAACAGGAGAGAGACATGGGGCATGAGCGGGGGGTGGGGGGTGGGGGGCAACAGCAGGGAGACACGGGGCATGATCGGGGGTGGGGGGCAACAGGAGAGAGACACGGGGCATGAGAGGGGGGTGGGGGGTAACAGGAGAGAGACACAGGGCATGAGAGGTGGGTGGGGGGTAACAGGAGAGAAACACGGGCATGAGCGGGGGGTGGGGGGCAACAGCAGGGAGACACGTGGCATGACCGGGGGGTGGGGGGCAACAGGAGAGAGACACAGGGCATGAGAGGGGGTAGGGGTAACAGGAGAGAGACACGGGGAATGAGCGGGGGATGGGGGCAACAGGAGGGAGACACAGGGCATGACCAGGGGGTGGGGTCAACAGGAGGGAGACTTGGGGCATTACTGGGGGTGGGGGGCAACAGGAGAGACACACGGGGCATGACCGGGGGGTGGGGGGCAACAGCAGAGAGACACTGGGAATGAGCGGGGGTGGGGGCAACAGGAGGGAGACACAGAGCATGACCGGGGGTGGGGGGCAACAGGAGGGAGACACGGGGAATGACCGGGGGGTGGGGGGTAACAGGAGAGAGAAACGGGATATGAGCGGGGGGTGGTGGGCAACAGCAGGGAGACACGGGGTATGAGCGGGGGGTGGGGGGTAACAGGAGAGAGACATGGGGCATGAGCGGGGGTGGGAGCAACAGGAGGGAGACACAGGGCATGACCAGGGGGTGGGGGGCAAAAGGAGGGAGACACGGGGCATGACCGGGGGGTGGGGGGCAACAGGAGAGAGACACAGGGCATGACCGGGGGGTGGGGGCAACAGCAGAGAGACACGGGGAATGAGAGGGGGGTGGGGGTAACAGGAGAGAGACATGGGGCATGAGCGGGGGGTAACATGAGAGAGACACAGGGCATGAGCGGGGGAGGGGGGCAACAGCAGGGAGACACGGGGCATGAGAGGAGGTGGGGGATAACAGGAGAGAGACACGGGGCATGACTGGTGGGTGGGGGTCAACAGGAGATAGAAACGGGGAATGAGAGGGGGGTGGGGGGCAACACGAAGGAGACACGGGGCATGACCGGGAGGTGGGGGGCAACAGGAGAGAGACACGGGGCATGACTGGGGGGTGGGGGGCAACAGGAGAGAGAAACGGGGAATGAGAGGGGGGTGGGGGGTAACAGGAGAGAGACACGGGCCATGAGCGGGGGTGGGGGGCAACATGAGAGAGAAACGGAGCATGAGTGGGGGGTGGGGGGCAAAAGCAGGGAGACACGGGGCATGAGCGGGGGGTGGGGGGAGCACATGGGAGACACGGGGCATGAGAGGGAGGTGGGGGGGTAACAGGAGAGAGACACAGGGCATGAGCGGGGGGCAACAGCAGGGAGACACGGGGCATGACCGGGGGTGGGGGGGCAACAGAAGGGAGACACCGGGCATGAGAGGGGGTGGGGGGTAACAAGAGAGAGACACAGGGCATGAGGGGTGTGGGGGGTAACAGGAGAGAGACACGGGGCATGAGCGGGGGGTGGGGGGCAACAGCAGGGAGACACGGGGCATAACCGGGTGTGGGGGGCAACAGGAGGGAGACACGGGGCATGAGAGGGGGTGGGGGGTAACAGGAGAGAGACACGGGGCATAAGGGGGGTGGGGGGTAACAGGAGAGAGACACGGGGCATGAGCAGGGGGTTGGGGGCAACAGCAGGGAGACACGAGGCATGACCGGGGGTGGGGGGAAACAGGAGGGAGATAAGGGGCATGAGAGGGTGGTGCGGGGTAACAGGAGAGCGACACGGGGCATGAGCGGGGGGTGGGGGCAACAGAAGGGAGACAAGGGGCATGAGATGGGGGTAGGGTAACAGAAGAGAGACACGGGGCATGAGCGGGGGTGGGGGCAAAGAGAAGAGAGACACGGGGCATGAGCGGGGGGTGGGGGCAACAGGAGGGAGACACAGGGCATGACCGAGGGGTGTGGGGCAACAGGAGAAAGACACGGGGCATGACCGGGGGTGGGGGGCAGCAACAGAGAGACACGGGGCATGACCGGGGGTGGGGGGCAACAGAAGGGAGACACGGGGCATTAGAGGGAGTGGGGGGTAACAGGAGAGAGACACGGGGCATGAGATGGGGTGGGGTAACAGAAGAGAGACACGGGGCGTGAGCGGGGGATGGGGGCAAAGAGAAGAGAGACACGGGGCATGAGCGGGGGGTGGGGGCAACAGGAGGGAGACACAGGGCATGACCAGGGGGTGGGGGCAACAGGAGAAAGACACGGGGCATGACCGGGGGGTGGGGGGCAACAGCAGAGAGACACGGGGCATGAGCGGGGGGTGGGGGCAACAGGAGGGAGACACAGGGCATGAGCAGGGGTTGGGGGGTAACAGGAGAGAGACACGGGGCATGACCGGGGGCGGGGGGCAACAGGAGAGAGACACAGGGCATGACCGGGGGTGGGGGCAACAGCAGAGAGACACGGGGCATGAGAGGGGGGTGGGGGTAACAGGAGAGAGACATGGGGCATGAGCGGGGGGCAATATGAGAGAGACACAGGGCATGAGCGGGGTAGGGGGGCAACAGCAGGGAGACACGGGGCATGAGCGGGGTGTGGGGGGAGCACGAGGGAGACACGGGGCATGAGAGGAGGTGGGGGGTAACAGGAGAGAGACACGGGGCATGACTGGTGGGTGGGGGGGCAACAGGAGATAGAAACGGGGAATGAGAGGGGGGTGGGGGGCAACACGAAGGAGACACGGGGCATGACCGGGAGGTGGGGGGCAACAGGAGAGAGACACGGGGCATGACTGGGGGGTGGGGGGCAACAGGAGAGAGAAACGGGGAATGAGAGGGGGGTGGGGGGTAACAGGAGAGAGACACGGGGCATGAGCGGGGGTGGGGGGCAACATGAGAGAGAAACTGAGCATGAGTGGGGGTGGGGGGCAAAAGCAGGGAGACACGGGGCATGAGAGAGGGGTGGGGGGGTAACAGGAGAGAGACACAGGGCATGAGCGGGGGGCAACAGCAGGGAGACACGGGGCATGACCGGGGGTGGGGGGCAACAGAAGGGAGACACGGGGCATGAGAGGGGGTGGGGGGTAACAGGAGAGAGACACGAGGCATGAGGGGGGTGGGGGTAACAGGAGAGAGACATGGGGCATGAGCGGGGGGTGGGGGGCAACAGCAGGGAGACACGGGGCATGACGGGGGTGGGGGACAACAGGAGGGAGACACAAGGCATGAGAGGGGGTGGGGGGTAACAGGAGAGAGACACGGGGCATGAGGGGGGTGGGGGGTAACAGGAGAGAGACACAGGGCATGAGCGGGGGGTGGGGGGCAACAGAAGGGAGACAAGGGGCATGAGATGGGGGTGGGGTAACAGAAGAGAGACACGGGGCATGAGCGGGGGTGGGGGCAAAGAGAAGAGAGACACGGGGCATGAGCGGGGGGTGGGGGCAACAGGAGGGAGACACAGGGCATGACCGAGGGGTGTGGGGCAACAGGAGAAAGACACGGGGCATGACCGGGGGGTGGGGGGCAGCAACAGAGAGACACGGGGCATGACCGGGGGTGGGGGGCAACAGAAGGGAGACACGGGGCATTAGAGGGAGTGGGGGGTAACAGGAGAGAGACACGGGGCATGAGATGGGGTGGGGTAACAGAAGAGAGACACGGGGCGTGAGCGGGGGATGGGGGCAAAGAGAAGAGAGACACGGGGCATGAGCGGGGGGTGGGGGCAACAGGAGGGAGACACAGGGCATGACCAGGGGGTGGGGGCAACAGGAGAAAGACACGGGGCATGACCGGGGGGTGGGGGGCAACAGCAGAGAGACACGGGGCATGAGCGGGGGGTGGGGGCAACAGGAGGGAGACACAGGGCATGAGCAGGGGTTGGGGGGTAACAGGAGAGAGACACGGGGCATGACCGGGGGTGGGGGGCAACAGGAGAGAGACACAGGGCATGACCGGGGGTGGGGGCAACAGCAGAGAGACACGGGGCATGAGAGGGGGGTGGGGGTAACAGGAGAGAGACATGGGGCATGAGCGGGGGGCAACATGAGAGAGACACAGGGCATGAGCGGGGTAGGGGGGCAACAGCAGGGAGACACGGGGCATGAGCGGGGTGTGGGGGGAGCACGAGGGAGACACGGGGCATGAGAGGAGGTGGGGGGTAACAGGAGAGAGACACGGGGCATGACTGGTGGGTGGGGGGGCAACAGGAGATAGAAACGGGGAATGAGAGGGGGTGGGGGGCAACACGAAGGAGACACGGGGCATGACCGGGAGGTGGGGGGCAACAGGAGAGAGACACGGGGCATGACTGGGGGGTGGGGGGCAACAGGAGAGAGAAACGGGGAATGAGAGGGGGGTGGGGGGTAACAGGAGAGAGACACGGGGCATGAGCGGGGGTGGGGGGCAACATGAGAGAGAAACTGAGCATGAGTGGGGGTGGGGGGCAAAAGCAGGGAGACATGGGGCATGAGAGAGGGGTGGGGGGTAACAGGAGAGAGACACAGGGCATGAGCGGGGGGCAACAGCAGGGAGACACGGGGCATGACCGGGGGTGGGGGGCAACAGAAGGGAGACACGGGGCATGAGAGGGGGTGGGGGGTAACAGGAGAGAGACACGGGGCATGAGGGGGGTGGGGGTAACAGGAGAGAGACATGGGGCATGAGCGGGGGGTGGGGGGCAACAGCAGGGAGACACAGGGCATGACGGGGGTGGGGGACAACAGGAGGGAGACACAAGGCATGAGAGGGGGTGGGGGGTAACAGGAGAGAGACACGGGGCATGAGGGGGGTGGGGGGTAACAGGAGAGAGACACAGGGCATGAGCGGGGGGTGGGGGGCAACAGCAGGGAGACACGGGGCATGACCGGGGGTGGGGGGCAACAGGAGGGAGACACGGGGCATGAGAGGGTGGTGCGGGGTAACAGGAGAGAGACACGGGGCATGAGCGGGGGTGGGGGCAACAGAAGGGAGGCACGGGGCATGAGATGGGGGTGGCGTAACAGAAGAGAGACACGGGGCATGAGCGGGGGGTGGGGGCAAAGAGAAGAGAGACACGGGGCATGAGCGGGGGGTGGGGGCAACAGGAGGGAGACACAGGGCATGACCGGGGGTTGGGGGGTAACAGGAGAGAGACACGGGTCATGAGCAGGGGGTGGGGGGCAACAGCAGGGAGACAAGGGGCATGAGAGGGGCGTGGGGGGTAACAGAGGAGAGACACGGGGCATGAGCAGGGGTTGGGGGCAACAGGAGGGAGACACAGGGCATGACCGGGGAATGGGGGGCAACAGGAGGGAGACACGGGGCATGACCGGGAGGTGGGGGGCAACAGGAGAGAGACACAGGGCATGACCGGGGTTTGGGGGGCAACAGTAGAGACACACGGGGCATGAGAGGGGGGTGTGGGGTAACAGGAGAGAGACACGGGGCATGAGCGGGTGGTGGGGGGCAACAGCAGAGAGACACGGGGCATGAGCGGGGGGTGGTGGCAACAGGAGGGAGACACAGGGCATGAGCAGGGGTTGGGGGGTAACAGGAGAGAGACACGGGTCATGAGCAGGGGGTGGGGGGCAACGGCAGGGAGACAAGGGGCATGAGAGGGGCGTGGGGTGTAACAGAGGAGAGACACGGGGCATGAGCAGGGGGTGGGGCAACAGGAGGGAGACACAGGGCATGACCGGGGAATGGGGGGCAACAGGAGGGAGACACGGGGCATGAGCCGGTGGGGGGGGGCAACATGAGAGAGACACGGGGCATAAGCGGGGGGTGGGGGCAACAGGAGCAAGACAGGGGGCATGAGAGGGGGTGGGGGTAACAGGAGAGAGACACAGGGCATGAGAGGGTGTGGCAGCAACAGGAGAGAGACACTGGGCATGAGAGGGGGTGGGGGTAACAGGAGAGAGACACAGGGCATGAGAGGGGGTGGGGGGCAACAGGAGGGAGACACGGGGCATGAGAGGGGGTTGGGGTTAACAGGAGAGAGACACGGGGCATGAGAGGGGAGTGGGGGGTAACAGGAGAGAGACACGGGGCATGAGAGGTAGGTGGGGGGCAACAGCAGGGAGACACAGGGCATGAGCGGGGGTGGGGGGAACACGCGAGAGACACAGGGCATGAGAGGGGGGTGGGGGGTAACAGGAGAGAGACACGGGGCATGAGCGGGGGTGAGGGGCAACAACAGGGAGACACAGGGCATGAGTGGGGGGGCAACAGGAGAAAGACACGGGGCATGAGCAGGGGGTGGGGGAAAAGGAGAGACACGAGGCATAAGCGGGCGGTGGGGGAACAGGAGAGAGACACGGGCATGAGCGGGGGCAACAGAAGGGAGACACGGGGCATGAGCGAGGGGTGGGGGGCAACAGCAGGGAGACACGGGGCATGAGTGGGGGGTGGGGGCAACAGCAGGGAGACACGGGGCAGGACCGGGGGGTGTGGGGGTAACAGGAGAGAGACATGGGGCATGAGTGGGGGTGGGGGCAACAGGAGGGAGACACAGGGCATGAGAGGGGGTGGGGCTAACAGGAGAGAGACACGGGGCATGAGCGGGGGGTGGGGGGCAACAGCAGGGAGACAGGGGGAATGAGAGGGGGGTGGGGGGTAACAGAAGAGAGACACGGGGCATGAGCGGGGGTGTGGGCAACAGGAGGGAGACACAGGGCATGACCGGAGGGTGGGGGGCAACAGGATGGAGACACGGGGCATGACCGGGGGGTGGGGGGCAACAGGAGAGAGACACAGGGCATGACTCGGGGGTGGGGGGCAACAGCAAAGAGACACGGGGCATCAGCGGGATGTGGGGGGAACACGAGGGAGACACGGGCATTAGAGGGGGTGGGAGGTAAGAGGAGAGAGACACAGGTCATGAGCGGGGGGTGGGGGCCAACAGCAGGGAGACACGGGGCATGAGCGGGGGGTCGGGGGCAACAGAAGGGAGACATGGCGCATGACCGGGGGGGTGGGGGGCAACAGGAGAGAGACACAGGGCATGAGAGGGGTGTGGGGGGTAACAGGAGAGAGACACAGGGCATAAGAGGGGGGTGGGGGGTAACAGGAGAGAGATTTGGGGCATGAGCGGGGGGTGGGGGGCAACAGCAGGGAGACACGGGGCATGATCGGGGGGGTGGGGGGCAACAGGAGAGAGACACGGGGCATGAGAGGGGGGTGGGGGGTAACAGGAGAGAGACACAGGGCATGAGAGGTGGGTGGGGGGTAACAGGAGAGAGACACGGGCATGAGCGGGGGGTGGGGGGCAACAGCAGGGAGACACGTGGCATGACCGGGGGGTGGGGGGCAACAGGAGAGAGACACAGGGCATGAGAGGGGGGTGGGGGTAACAGGAGAGAGACACGGGGCATGAGCGGGGGATGGGGGCAACAGGAGGGAGACACAGGGCATGACCAGGGGGTGGGGTCAACAGGAGGGAGACTCGGGGCATTAGTGGGGGTGGGGGGGAACAGGAGAAACACACGGGGCATGACCGGGGGGTGGGGGGCAACAGCAGAGAGACACTGGGAATGAGCGGGGGTGGGGGCAACAGGAGGGAGACACAGAGCATGACCGGGGGTGGGGGGCAACAGGAGGGAGGCACGGGGATTCACCGGGGGGTAACAGGAGAGAGAAACAGGATATGAGCGGGGGGTGGTGGGCAACAGCAGGGAGACACGGGGTATGAGCGGGGGGTGGGGGGTAACAGGAGAGAGACATGGGGCATGAGCGGGGGTGGGAGCAACAGGAGGGAGACACAGGGCATGACCGGGGGGTGGGGGGCAAAAGGAGGGAGAAACGGGGCATGACCGGGGGGTGGGGGGCAACAGGAGAGAGACACAGGGCATGACCGGGGGGTGGGGGCAACAGCAGAGAGACACGGGGAATGAGAGGGGGTGGGGGTAACAGGAGAGAGACATGGGGCATGAGCGGGGGGTAACATGAGAGAGACACAGGGCATGAGCGGGGGAGGGGGGCAACAGCAGGGAGACACGGGGCATGAGCGGGGTGTGGGGGGAACACGAGGGAGACACGGGGCATGAGAGGAGGTGGGGGATAACAGGAGAGAGACACGGGGCATGACTGGTGGGTGGGGGGCAACAGGAGATAGAAACGGGGAATGAGAGGGGGGTGGGGGGCAACACGAAGGAGACACGGGGCATGACCGGGAGGTGGGGGGCAACAGGAGAGAGACACGTGGCATGACTGGGGGGTGGGGGGCAACAGGAGAGAGAAACGGGGAATGAGAGGGGGGTAGGGGGTAACAGGAGAGAGACACGGGCCATGAGCGGGGGTGGGGGGCAACATGAGAGAGAAACGGAGCATGAGTGGGGGGTGGGGGGCAAAAGCAGGGAGACACGGGGCATGAGCGGGGGGTGGGGGGAGCACATGGGAGACACAGGGCATGAGAGGGAGGTGGGGGGGTTACAGGAGAGAGACACAGGGCATGAGCGGGGGGCAACAGCAGGGAGACACGGGGCATGACCGGGGGTGGGGGGCAACAGAAGGGAGACACGGGGCATGAGAGGGGGTGGGGGGTAACAGGAGAGAGACACGGGGCATGAGGGGGTGGGGGGTAACAGGAGAGAGACACGGGGCATGAGCAGGGGGTGGGGTGCAACAGCAGGGAGACACGAGGCATGACCGGGGGTGGGGGGCAACATGAGGGAGATACGGGGCATGAGAGGGTGGTGCGGGGTAACAGGAGAGCGACACGGGGCATGAGCGGGGGGTGGGGGCAACAGAAGGGAGACAAGGGGCATGAGATGGGGGTGGGGTAACAGAAGAGAGACACGGGGCATGAGCGGGGGGTGGGGGCAAAGAGAAGAGAGACACGGGGCATGAGAGGGGGGTGGGGGCAACAGGAGGGAGACACAGGGCATGACCGGGGGGTGTGGGGCAACAGGAGAAAGACACGGGGCATGACCGGGGGGTGGGGGGCAACAACAGAGAGACACGGGGCATGACCGTGGGTGGGGGGCAACAGAAGGGAGACACGGGGCATGAGAGGGGGTGGGGGTAACAGGAGAGAGACACGGGGCATGAGATGGGGGTGGGGTAACAGAAGAGAGACACGGGGCATGAGCGGGGGATGGGGGCAAAGAGAAGAGAGACACGGGGCATGAGCGGGGGGTGGGGGCAACAGGAGGGAGACACAGGGCATGACCGGGGGTGGGGGCAACAGGAGAAAGACACGGGGCATGACCGGGGGGTGGGGGGCAACAGCAGAGAGACACGGGGCATGAGCGGGGGGTGGGGGCAACAGGAGGGAGACACAGGGCATGAGCAGGGGTTGGGGGGTAACAGGAGAGAGACACGGGGCATGACCGGGGTGGGGGGCAACAGGAGAGAGACACAGGGCATGACCGGGGGTGGGGGCAACAGCAGAGAGACACGGGGAATGAGAGGGGGGTGGGGGTAACAGGAGAGAGACATGGGGCATGAGCGGGGTAGGGGGGCAACAGCAGGGAGACACGGGGCATGAGCGGGGTGTGGGGGGAGCACGAGGGAGACACGGGGCATGAGAGGAGGTGGGGGGTAACAGGAGAGAGACACGGGGCATGACTGGTGGGTGGGGGGGCAACAGGAGATAGAAACGGGGAATGAGAGGGGGTGGGGGGCAACACGAAGGAGACACGGGGCATGACCGGGAGGTGGGGGGCAACAGGAGAGAGACACGGGGCATGACTGGGGGGTGGGGGACAACAGGAGAGAGAAACGGGGAATGAGAGGGGGATAGGGGGTAACAGGAGAGAGACACAGGGCATGAGCGGGGGTGGGGGGCAACATGAGAGAGAAACGGAGCATGAGTGGGGGGTGGGGGGCAAAAGCAGGGAGACACGGGCATGAGCGGGGGGTGGGGGAGCACATGGGAGACACGGGGCATGAGAGGGGGGTGGGGGGGTAACAGGAGAGAGACACAGGTCATGAGCGGGGGGCAACAGCAGGGAGACACGGGGCATGACCGGGGGTGGGGGGCAACAGAAGGGAGACACGGGGCATGAGAGGGGGTGGGGGGTAACAGGAGAGAGACACGGGGCATGAGGGGGGTGGGGGGTAACAGGAGAGAGACACGGGGCATGAGCGGGCGGTGGGGGGCAACAGCAGGGAGACACGGGGCATGACAGGGGTGGGGGGCAACAGGAGGGAGACACAGGGCATGAGAGGGGGTGGGGGGTAACAGGAGAGAGACACGGGGCATGAGGGGGGTGGGGGGTAACAGGAGAGAGACACGGGGCATGAGCGGGGGGTGGGGGGCAACAGCAGGGAGACACAGGGCATGACCGGGGTGGGGGGCAATAGGAGGGAGACACGGGGCATGAGAGGGTGGTGCGGGGTAACAGGAGAGAGACACGGGGCATGAGCGGGGGGTGGGGGCAACAGAAGGGAGGCACGGGGCATGAGATGGGTGTGGGGTAACAGAAGAGAGACACGGGGCATGAGCTGGGGGTGGGGGCAAAGAGAAGAGAGACACGGGGCATGAGCGTGGGGTGGGGGCAACAGGAGGGAGGCACAGGGCATGACCGGGGGTTGGGGGGTAACAGGAGAGAGACACGGGTCATGAGCAGGGGGTGGGGGGCAACAGCAGGGAGATAAGGGGCATGAGAGGGGCGTGGGGGGTAACAGAGGAGAGACACGGGGCATGAGCAGGGGGTGGGGGCAACAGGAGGGAGACACAGGGCATGACCGGGGAATGGGGGGCAACAGGAGGGAGACACGGGGCATGACCGGGAGGTGGGGGGCAACAGGAGAGAGACACAGGGCATGACCGGGGTTTGGGGGGCAACAGTAGAGACACACGGGGCATGAGAGGGGGGTGTGGGGTAACAGGGGAGAGACACGGGGCATGAGCGGGTGGTGGGGGGCAACATGAGAGAGACACGGGGCATGAGCGGGGGGTGGGGGCAACGGGAGAGAGACACGGGGCATGATAGGGGGTGGGGGTAACAGGAGAGAGACACAGGGCATGAGAGGGGGTGGGGGGCAACAGGAGGGAGACACGGGGCATGACCAGGGGGTGGGGGGCAACAGGAAGGAGACACGGGGCATGACCGGGGGTTGGGGGGCAACAGGAGAGAGACACGGGGCATGACCGGGGGGTGGGGGGCAACAGGAGAGAGACACGGGGAATGAGTGGGGGGTGGGGGGTAACAGGAGAGAGACACAGGACATGAGCGGGGGTGGGGGGCAACAGCAGGGAGACACGGGGCATGAGCGGGGGTGGAGGGAGACACGGAGCATGAGAGGGGGGTGGGGGGGTAACAGGAGAGAGACATGGGGCATGAGCTGGGGGTGGGGGACAACAGCAAAGAGACACGGGGCATGACCGGGTGTGGGGGGCAACAGAATGGTGACACAGGGCATGAGAGGGGGGTGGGGGGAACACGAGAGAGACACAGGGCATGAGAGGGGGGTGGGGGGTAATAGGAGAGAGACACGGGGCATGAGCGGGGGGTGAGGGGCAACAACAGGGAGACACAGGGCATGAGTGGGGGGGCAACAGGAGAGAGACACGGGGCATGAGCGGGGGGTGGGGGCCAACAGCAGTGAGACACGGGGCATGACTGGGGGGTGGGGGACAACAGAAGGGAGACACGGGGCATCAGAGGGGGGTGGGGGGTAACAGGAGAGAGATATGGGGCATGAGCGGGAAGTGGGGTGGCAACATGAGAGAGACACAGGGCATGAGCGGGGGTGGGGGGAAACAGCACAGATACACGGGACATGATCGGGGTGTGCGGGGAACACGAGGGAGACACGGGCATGAGAGGGGGGTGGGTGGTAACAGGAGAGAGACATGGGGCATGACCGTGGGGTGGGGGGCAACAGGAGAGAGACATGGGGCACGAGAGGGGGGCTGGGGGGGTAACAGGAGAGAGACACGGGGCATGAGAGGGGGGTGGGGGGTAACAGGAGAGAGACATGGGGCATGAGCGGGGGGTGGGGGGAAACAGCAGGGAGAAACAGGGCATGATCGGGGGCAACAGGAGAGAGACACAGCGCATGAGAGGAGGATGGGGGGTAACAGGAGAGAGACACGGGGAATGAGAGGGGGGTGGGGGGTAACAGGAGAGAGACAAGGGGCATGTGCGGGGGGTGGGGGGCAACAGCAGGGAGACACGCGGCATGACTGGGGGGTGGGGGGCAACAGGAGAGAGACTCGGGGCATGAGAGGGGGGTGGGGGGTAACAGGAGAGAGACACGGGTCATGAGCTGGGGGTGGGGGCAAAAGCAGGGAGACATGAGGCATGAGAGGGGGCTGGGGGGAACAGAAGAGAGACACGGGACATGAGCGGGTGGTGGGGGCAACAGGAGGGAGACACGGGGCAAAACCAGGGGGTGGGGGCAACAGGAAGGAGACACGGGGCATGACTGGGGGGTGGGGGGCAATAGGAGAGAGACACGGGGCATGAGCAGGGGGTGGGGGGCAACAGGAGGGAGACACGGGGCATGACCAGGGGGTGGGGGGCAACAGGAAGGAGACACGGGGCATGACCGGGGGTTGGGGGGCAACAGGAGAGAGACACGGGGCATGACCGGGGGGTGGGGGGCAACAGGAGAGAGACACGGGGAATGAGCTGGGGGTGGGGGACAACAGCAGAGAGACACCGGGCATGACCGGGGGTGGGGGGCAACAGAATGGTGACACAGGGCATGAGAGGGGGGTGGGGGGAACACGAGAGAGACACAGGGCATGAGAGGGGGGTGGGGGGTAATAGGAGAGAGACACGGGGCATGAGCGGGGGGTGAGGTGCAACAACAGGGAGACACAGGGCATGAGTGGGGGGGCAACAGGAGAGAGACACGGGGCATGAGCGGGGGGTGGGGGCCAACAGCAGTGAGACACGGGGCATGACTGGGGGGTGGGGGTGGGGGGGAAAAGGAGAGACACGAGACATAAGCGGGCGGTGGGGGGAACAGGAGAGAGACACGGGGCATGAGCGGGGGCAACAGAAGGGAGACACGGGGCATGACTGGGGGGCAACAGGAGAGAGACACGGAGCATGAGCGAGGGGTGGGGGGCAACAGCAGGGAGACACGGGGCATGAGTGGGGGGTGGGGGCAACAGCAGGGAGACACGGGGCATGACCTGGGGGTGGGTGAGAACAGGAGAGAGACACAGGGCATGAGCGGGGGGTGGGGGGCAAAAGCAGGGAGACACGGGGCATGACGTGGGGTGGGGGGCAACAGTAGAGAGACACGGGGCATGAGAGGGTGGTGGGGGTTAACAGGAGAGAGACACAGGGCATGAGCGGGGGTGGGGGGCAACAGCAGGGAGACACGGGGCATGACTGGGGGGCGGGGGGTAACAGGAGAGAGACACGGTGCATGAGCGGGGTGTGGGGGCAACAGCAGGGAGAAACGAGCATGACCGTGGGGTGGGGGCAACAACAGGGAGACACAAGCCATGAGAGGGGTGTGGTGGGTAACTGGAGAGAGACACGGGGCATGAGAGGGGGGTGGGGGGAACACAAGGGAGACACGGGGCATAAGAGGGGGTGGGGGGTAACAGGAGAGAGACACGGGGCATGAGCAGGGGGTGGGGGGCAACAGCAGGGAGACACAGGGCATGACCGGGGGGTGGGGGGTAACAGGAGAGAGACACGGGACATGAGCCGGGGGTGGGGGGCAACAGCAGGGAGACAGGGGCATGACCAGGGGTGGTGGGCAACAGGATGGAGACACGGGGAATGACCGGGGGTGGGGGGTAACAGGAGAGAGACACGGGGCATGAGCGAGGGTGGGGGGCAACAGCAGCGAGACACGCGCATGACCAGGGGGGTGGGGGCAACAGCAGGGAGACACGAGCTATGAGAGGAGGGTGGGGGTAACAGGAGAGAGACACGGGGCATGAGCAGGGCGTGGGGGGCAACAGCAGGGTGACGCAGGGCATGAGCAGTGGGTGGGGGGCAACAGCAGGGAGACAAGTGTCATGACCGTGGGTGGGGGCAACAGCAGGGAGACACAGGGCATGAGCGGAGGGTGGGGGGTAACAGCGTAGAGACACGGAGCATGAGCGGGGGGTGGGGGGCAACAGCAGGGAGACACGGGGCATGACCAGGGGGTGGGGAGCAACAGGAGAGTGACACGGGGCATGAGAGGGGGTGGGGGTAACAGGAGAGAGACACGAGCATGAGCGGGGGGTGGGGGGCAACAGCAGGGAGACACGGGGCATGACTGGGGGGTGGGGTAAC
Organism: Ambystoma mexicanum; assembly: GCF_040938575.1. NCBI lineage: Eukaryota > Metazoa > Chordata > Amphibia > Caudata > Ambystomatidae > Ambystoma > Ambystoma mexicanum. The sequence continues at coordinate 1,176,438,888 of NC_090935.1, read as the reverse complement.
AGGAGAGAGACACGGGGGTTGAGCGGGGGTTGAGGGGCAACAGCCGGGAGACACGGGCATATCCGGGGGGTGGGGACAACAGCAGGGAGACACGGGCCATGAGAGGGGTGTGGGGGGTAACAGGAGAGAGACACGGGGCATGAGAGGGGGTGGGGGGCAACAGCAGGGAGACACGGGGAGTGAGCGGGGTGGGGGAAACATGAGGGAGACACGGGGCATGAGCGGGGGGTGGGGGGAACACAAGGGAGACACGGGGCATGAGAGGGGGTGGGGGTAACAGGAGAGAGACCCGGGGCATGAGCGGGGGGATGGGGGCAACAGCAGGGAAACACGGGGCATGAGCGGGGGGTGGGGGGCAACAGCAGGGAGACACAGGGCATGACCGGGGGTGGGGTGCAACAGCAGGGAGACACAGGGCATGAGCCGGGGTGGGTGTAACAGGGGAGAGACACGGGGCATGAGTGGGGGGTTGGGGGCAACAGCGGGGAGACACGGGGCATGACCAGGGGGTGGGGGCAACAGGAGAGAGACATGGGACATGAGAGGGGCATGGGGGGTAACAGGAGAGAGACACAGGGCATGAGAGAGGGGTGGGGGTAACAGGAGAGAGACACGGGCATGAGAGGAGGGTGAGGGGGTAACAGGAGAGAGACACGGGGCATGAGTGGGGGGTCGGGGGCAACAGCAGGGAGACACGGCATGAGCGGAGGGTGGGGGGCAACAGCAGGGAGACACGGGGCATGAGAGGTGGGTGGGGGGTAATAGGAGAGAGACACGGGGCATGAGCGGGGTGTGGGGGGTAACAGGAGAGAGACACGGGGCATGAGCTGGGTGTGGGGTGCAAAAGAAGAGAGACACGGGGTATGAGCGTAGGGTGGGGGGTAACAGGAGAGAGACACGGGCATGAGCGGGGGGCAACAGCAGGGAGACACAGGGCATGAGCGGGGGGTCGGGGGAAACAGCAGGGAGACACGGGGCATGAGTGGGGGGTTGGGGGCAACAGCGGGGAGACACGGGGCATGACCAGGGGGTGGGGGCAACAGGAGAGAGACATGGGACATGAGAGGGGCATGGGGGTAACAGGAGAGAGACACAGGGCATGAGAGAGGGGTGGGGGTAACAGGAGAGAGACACGGGCATGAGAGGAGGGTGAGGGGGTAACAGGAGAGAGACACGGGGCATGAGTGGGGGGTCAGGGGCAACAGCAGGGAGACACGGCATGAGCGGAGGGTGGGGGGCAACAGCAGGGAGACACGGGGCATGAGAGGTGGGTGGGGGGTAATAGGAGAGAGACACGGGGCATGAGCGGGGTGTGGGGGGTAACAGGAGAGAGACACGGGGCATGAGCTGGGTGTGGGGGGCAAAAGAAGAGAGACACGGGGTATGAGCGTAGGGTGGGGGGTAACAGGAGAGAGACACGGGCATGAGCGGGGGGTGGGGGGCAACAGCAGGGAGACACAGGGCATGAGCGGGGGGTGGGGGGAAACAGCAGGGAGACACGGGGCATGAGTGGGGGGTGAGGGCCAACAGCAGGGAGACACGGGGCATGACCGGGGGGTGGGAGGAACAGAAGAGAGACACAGGGTATGAGCAGGGGGTGGGGGGCAACAGCAGGGAGACACGGGGCATGACCGGGGGCATTGGGGGCAACAGGGGAGAGACACGGGGCATGAGCAGGGGGTGGGGGGTAATAGGAGAGAGACACGGGGCATGAGCGGGGTGTGGGGGGTAACAGGAGAGAGACACGGGGCATGAGCTGGGTGTGGGGGGCAAAAGAAGAGAGACACGGGGTATGAGCGTAGGGTGGGGGGTAACAGGAGAGAGACACGGGCATGAGCGGGGGGTGGGGGGCAACAGCAGGGAGACACAGGGCATGAGCGGGGGTGGGGGGAAACAGCAGGGAGACACGGGGCATGAGTGGGGGGTGAGGGCCAACAGCAGGGAGACACGGGGCATGACCGGGGGGTGGGAGGAACAGAAGAGAGACACAGGGTATGAGCAGGGGGTGGGGGGCAACAGCAGGGAGACACGGGGCATGACCGGGGGCATTGGGGGCAACAGGGGAGAGACACGGGGCATGAGCAGGGGGTGGGGGCAACAGCAAGGAGACACGGGGCATGACTGGGGTAAGGGGGCAACAGGAGAGAGACACGGGGCATGAGAGGGGGTGGGGGGTAACAGGATAGAGACACAGGAAATGATCGGCGGGTGGGGGCAACAGCAGGGAGACAAGGGGCATGACCGGGGGGTGGGGGGTAACAGGAGAGAGACACGGGGTATGAGCGGGGGTTGGGGGGCAACAGCAGGGAGACACAGGGCATGACTGGGGGGTTGGGGGCAACAGGAGAGAGACAGCGGGCATCAGAGGGGGGTGGGGGTAACAGGAGAGAGACACGGGCATGAGAGGGGGGTGAGGGGGTAACAGAAGAGAGACACGGGGCATGAGTGGAGGGTGGGGGGCAACAGCAGGGAGACACGGGCATGAGCAGAGGGTGGGGGGCAACAGCAGGGAGACACGGGGCATGAGAGGTGGGTGTGGGGTAACAGGAGAGAGACACGGGGCATGAGCGTGGTGTGGGGGGTAACAGGAGAGAGACACGGGGCATGAGCAGGGGGTGGGGGGCAACAGAAGAGAGACACGGGGCATGAGAGTGGTGTGGGGGCAACAGGAGAGAGACACGGGGCATGAGCGGGGGGTGGGGGGCAATAGCAGGGAGACACGGGGCATGAGTGGGGGGTGGGGGAAAGAGCAGGGAGACACTTAGCATGAGCAGGGGGTGAGGGGCAACAGCAGGGAGACACGGGGCATGACCAGGGGGTGGGAGGAACAGGAGAGAGACACGGGGCATGAGCAGGGGGTGGGGGGCAACAGCAGGGAGACACGGGGCATGACCGGGGGTGGGGGGCAACAGGAGAGAGACATGGGGCATGAGCGGGGCGTGGGGGCAACAGCAGGGAGACACGGGGAATGACCAGGGGTGGGGGGGCAACAGGAGAGAGACACGGGGCATGAGAGGGGCTGGGGGGTAACAGGAGAGAGACACGGGGCATGATCAGCGGGTGGGGGGCAACAGCAGGGAGACAAGGGGCATGACCGGGGGGTTGGGGTAACAGGAGAGAGACACAGGGCATGAGCGGGTGTTGGGGGGCAACAGCAGGGAGACACGGGGCCTGACTGGGAGGTGGGGGGCAACAGGAGAGAGACACAGGGCATGATAGGGGTGTTGGGGGTGACAGGAGAGAGACACGGGGCATGAGAGGGGGGTCTGGGGTAACAGCAGGGGGACACGGGGCATGAATGGGGGGTGGGGCGTAACAGGAGCGAGACATGGTGCATGAGCAGGACGTGGGGGGCAACAGCAGGGAGACACGGGGCATGAGTGGGCGGTGGGGGGCAACAGCAGGGAGACACGGGACATGACCAGGGGGCAACAGCAGGGAGACACAGGGCATGAGCCGGGGGTGGGGGGTAACAGGAGAGAGACACGAGGCATGAGCGGGGGTGGTGGGCAACAGGAGAGAGACACGGGGCATGAGAGGGGCGTGGGGGGTAACAGGAGAGAGACACAGGGCATGAGAGGGGGTGGGGGGTAGCAGGAGAGAGACACGGGGCATGAGAGGGGTGTGGGGGGGTAACAGGAGAGAGACATACGGCATGAGCAGGGGGTTGGGGGCAACAGCAGGGAGACACGGGGCATGAGCGGAGGTTGGGGGGGCAACAGCAGGGAGACACGGGGCATGAGAGTGGGGTGGGGGGTAACAGGAGAGAGACACGGGGTGTGAGCGGGGTGTGGGGGCAACAGGAGAGAGACACGGGGCATGAGTGTGGGGTGGGGGGCAACAGGAGAGAGACACGGGGCATGAGAGGGCTGTGGGGGGTAACAGGAGAGAGACATAGGGCATGAGCCGGGGGTGAGGGGCAACAGCAGGGAGACACGGGGCATGAGAGTGGGGTGGGGGGTAACAGGAGAGAGACACGGGGTGTGAGCGGGGTGTGGGGGCAACAGGAGAGAGACACGGGGCATGAGCATGGGGTGGGGGCAACAGGAGAGAGAAATAGGGTATGAGGTGGAGGTGGGGGGTAACAGGAGAGAGACACAGGGCATGAGTGGGGGTGGGGGGTAACAGGAGAGAGACACGAGGCATGAACGGGGGGTGGGGGGCAACAGCAGGGAGACACGGGGTATGACTCGGGGGTGGTGGGCAACAGGAGAGAGACACGGGGCATGAGAGGGGCGTGGGGGGTAACAGGAGAGAGACACAGGACATGAGGGGGGGTAACAGGAGAGAGACACGGGGCATGAGAGGGGTGTGGGGGGGTAACTGGAGAGAGACATACGGCATGAGCAGGGGGTGGGGGGCAACAGCAGGGAGACACGGGGCATGAGCGGAGGTTGGGGGGGCAACAGCAGGGAGACACGGGGCATGAGAGTGGGGTAGGGGGTAATAGGAGAGAGACACAGGGCATGAGCGTGGGGTGGGGAGCAAAAGGAGAGAGACACGGGGCATGAGATGGGGGTGTGGTGTAACAGGAGAGAGACACGGTGCATGAGAGGGGGGTGGGGGGTAAGAGGAGAGAGATACGGGGCATGAGAGGGGTGTGGGGGGTAACAGGAGAGAGACATAGTGCATGAGCGGGGGGCGGGGGGCAACAGCAGGGAGACATGGGGCATGAGCGGAGGGTGGGTGGGAAACAGCAGGGAGTCACGGGGCATGAGCGTGGGGTGGGGGGCAACAGGAGAGAGAAACAGGGTATGAGTGGGAGGTGGGGGGTAACAGGAGAGAGACACAGGGCATGAGTGGGGGTGGGGGGTAACAGGAGAGAGACACGGGGCATGAGCGGGGGTGGGGGGCAACAGCAGGGAGACACGGGGCATGACTGGGGGGTGGAGGGTAACAGGAGGCAGACACGGGGCATGAGAGGGGGGTGGGGGGTAACAGGAGAGAGACATGGTGCATGAGCTGGGCGTGGGGGGCAACAGCAGGGAGACACGGGGCATGAGCGGGGGGTGGTGGGCAACAGCAGGGAGACACGGGGCATGACCCGGCGGTGGGGGGCAACAGCAGGAAGACACAGGGCATGAGCCAGGGGTGGGGGGTAACAGGAGAGAGACACGGGGCATGAGCGGGGGCTGGGGGGCAACAGCAGGGAGACACAAGGCATGACTCGGTGGTGGTGGGCAACAGGAGAGAGACACGGGGCATGAGATGGGGGTGGGGGGTAACATGAGAGAGACACGGGGCATGAGAGGGGTGTGGGGGGGTAAAAGGAGAGAGACATAGGGCATGAGCGGGGGGTGGGGAGCAACAGCAGGGAGACACGGGGCATGAGCGGAGGGTGGGTGGGCAACAGCAGGGAGAGACGGGGCATGAGAGGGGGCTGGGGGGTAACAGGAGAGAGACACGGGGTGTGAGCGGGGGGTGGGGGCAACAGGAAAGAGACACGGGGCATGAGCGTGGGGTGGGGGGCAACAGGAGAGAGACACAGGGCATGAGCGGGGGTGGGGGGTAACAGGAGAGAGACACAGGGCATGAGCGGGGGTGGGGGGTAACAGGAGAGAGACACGGGGCAAGAGCGGGGGTGGGGGGCAACAGCAGGGAGACACGGGCATGACCGGGGGATGGAGGGTAACAGGAGAGAGACACGGGGCATGAGCGGGGGGTGGGGGGTAACAGGAGAGAGACACACGGGGCATGAGCGCGTGGTGGGGGTAACACGAGAGAGACACGGGGCATGAGCGGGAGGTGGGGGAACAAGAGCGAGACACGGGCATGAGCGTGGGGTGGGGGGCAACAAGAGGGAGACAAGGGGCATGGATGGGGGGTGGGGGTAACAGGAGAGAGACACGGGGCATGAGTGGGGTGGGGGGCAACTGGAGGGAGACACGGGGCATAAGCGGGGGGTGGGGGGAACACAAGGGAGACACTGGGCATGAGCGGGGGGTGGGGGCAACAGCAGGAAGACACGGGGCATGAGCAGGGGGTGGGGGGAACAGGAGGGAGACACAGGGCATGAGCGGGGGTAGGGGGAACACGAGGGAGACACAGGGCATGAGCTGGGGTGGGGGGCAACAGGAGGGAGACACGGGGCATGAGCAGGGGGCGGGGGCAACAGCAGGGAGACACGGGGCATGAGCGGGGGTTGGGGGGAACATGAGGGAGACACGGGGCATGAGAGGGAGGTGGGGGTTAACAGGAGAGGGACACGGGGCATGAGCAGGGGGTGGGGGGCAACAGCAGGGTGACACGGGGCATGACCGGGGGTGGGGGGTAACAGGAGAGAGACACGGGGCATGAGCGGGGCGTAGGGGGCAACGGCAGGGAGACAAGGGGCATGAGCGGGGGTGGGGGGAAACAAGAGAGAGACACAGGCATGAGCGGGGGGTGGGGGGTATAGGAGGGAGACACGGGTAATGAGCGGGGGTGGGGGGTACAGGAGGGAGACACGGGTAATGAGTGGGGGTGGGGGGAACAGGATATCCGCTCCTCGGTCCTCCACAGGCCACCGTGTACCGATGGCGTGTCTCCTGCAAGTCTGCAGCAGCCTGGGATGTTCAGGAAGTGTAATCCACATGAACCTCACACAGCCCCATTGGAGGCCCCGCTGTCCTCTGATCTTAACACATCGGAATTTTCGCTTGTTATGTTGTGATAATCACTTGTGAAGTCTGAAGTCACTGCAGAGCTTGCCACAGATGCCAATATACGAACAATAAACTAAGATGGCGGGCGTCTCTGAAAATAAGACGCACTGCACGCTTTACTGCAGCCAATGGGAGAGCACGTCAGATGTCCGCGGACATCACGCAAGTCGCTTGCCCAATCCCCGTCCTGTCCGCGGAGTGAACAGGGAAGTGTGTCCGCGAAGCGGACACAGATATCACTAATTTTTTTCACTTACATTTTTGTCTTTTTTTAAATACTACTCGATGGATTTACACCAAATAAAAAAAAGCACGGTTCCGGGACCAAGCCTCCGCTCCTGCTGCAAATTTGGTGTAAATCCGTCCAGCGGTTTGGGCTGTAGGCGTGAGCAAACATTTTTCCCATTATGTCTATGGGAAAAACAAAAGTTTTGGGACCCCCCCTATAACTTTGCCCCCCCTGGACCAAACCTTACCAAACTTTGCAAACAAAATCAGAGTGGGCCATATACTTTTTTTTGCAAAGTTTGGTGAGGATTCGTCCAGGGGGAGCAAAGTTATAAACCGCCCAAAAAGTGCTCTTCCTATGGAAACAGCAACTTAACCCACACTACATGGCCACTACCGTGGCCATGTAATATACATATGCATATGGGACATTTGTGGCTATGTGTGCGTGTGCGTCTGTTCGAATATGTTCAGCATACTTCCCAACATCCCACAAACCTGACATTTGGCATGTGGGTAGGTTCCATTGTGTAGACAATGTAAAAAGTATACAATATACATGTTTCAATTTTTTCTTTTAAGCATTTTCTTTTTACATTTTTATTTTTGTTGGCAGAGGCATATAGCGAACATATACATCTGAATGGGCAGTAAATTCACATCATACACCTATCAAATCAGCTGTAATACAACAATAATACAATAATAGAATAGAAGGTACAAAGTAGTGGCATCACAGTATATCAAAATGGCGTAGAGAATCAATGCAGGGTTTGTGAGGCCTCCTCCCCTGAGGAGGTTTCGTCTAGGCCATGAAGGTAACTGTTGAAGCCAGTCCAAATGTCCTTGGCGCGAGATCGCTCTGGGATCGTACCAATAAATTCATCCTCACAGTTGCGAGACCAGGTAAGTAGGTTTAGCCATTTCTGGAATGAGCAGGGAGAGGCGCCCTTCCAGTACTGTAGAATACATTTTTTAGCCACAATACAGCCCACATTCAAAAATGCGGCCATACATTTAGCCCCATCCGTTTGCCACAACGCAAACAGAACTCCCATTGGGCTGGGTCAACAGGAGTGTCGCAGATCTCGGTTAGTGTCTCCAGGATCTTGCCCCAGAATTCCTTAAGCATCGGGCACCCCCAGTACATGTGTAAGTGACAGGCGTCTTCCGCATTACAGCGAGGGCAAAGTTGCGAGTTGGTTCCTGTTAAGTAGTAATTTGTATTGTATGGTGCGATAGCTAAAATTAAGGGAAACTCTGCTAGTGTGTGAACACATCTTCCCCCACAGATGGTCTGTGAGTTCCAGTTCCATTTCGGACGCCCAGTCGTCCCGGACCCTAGAGGGTTGGGGCGGGGCCCCAAGTAGCAATATCTTGTACAGTGAGGAAATCACATCACAGGCGCCACCTGCATTGGCAATGTAGGCAATCCCGGGAGACTCCAGGGGTTCCTTGGGGAAGTCAGGTCAGGCGGCGCGAAAGGCGGCACAGAGTCTATAATATTGCAGCAGTTCTAGAGCTGAACTAGAGTGGCCAGGTCTCCAATTCTGTGGCGTAATGAATTGCCCATCTGGGTAAAAGTCTGTTAGGGCGTGGTACCCCAGGGTCTCCCAAAGATGCACCAGGGCCAAGTCATGTGTAGGTTCTAGCCCAGGGAATCGCCAGGCGGGAAGCCACTTATAGTATGGGTGGTGGTCGGCACTAGACTGAAATAATCACCCCCAGGCGTGTAAAGTGGTATGAACCGGATCAATAGGGGAATCCGGCTCGTATTGCCGGTGCAGTATTAGTGACATAATATTGATGCTCGCAGCTGCCAGAGCTTCCAATTTAATGTGGGGGTGAGGGGGATGGCCAGGGTACCAATAGGAGGCAAATTGTGCCTGAGCTGCGATCCAGTACCGCATCATGTCAGGGGCAGTGAACCCCCCTTTATCATACGGAGGTGTCATCTCGGCCCATTTTTTCCGTTCCGCCCCAGAGTGCCATAAGAACTGCGCACATGCAGTCCCGCAAAGTATTTTTTCCCGGGCCAAATGGGGACATTACAGAATATATACAATAGCTTGGGGAGTAATATCTTCTTGACAAGTGAGAGTCTACCGGCTAGTGATAGTGTAAGGGGGCTCCATCTCTCCATTTTGGCTTCAGCTTGTTGGGCTGCCGCCAAGTAGTTGTCAGCTAGTAGTGTTTCTTTGGTCAGGGATACCTGGACCCCCAAGTACTTAACCCCGTCTGGTGACCAGCGCAGCGGGTATTCAGTAGCAGGTTGTGGAGTGGACCTGGTGAGGGGGAAGAGCTCGGATTTAGTATAATTTATGGTGAATCCAGATTATGTACCTATACAAGTGATGTCCCGTAATATTGGATTGAGATGATTGGTGGGGTCTCTAACAAACAGGAGTACATCATCGGCATAGAGTGAGATGATTTCAGGGACATCTTTCAGACATATCCCTTTGCGTGAGTGGCATGCCCTAACATGGTCCGCTATTGGCTCTATTGCCAGGGCGAAAAGAATCGGGAAGAACAGGCAACCCTGGTGGGTGCCTCTGAAAAGAGGGATTAGGCCGGACGTCTGGGAGTTAACTCGAACTCTGGCGACAGGTGAGGTGTAAAGTAATTTAATTTATCCAATCATGTTAGGTCCAATGCCCATGGTTTCCAGCACCGACCACATATATTTCCAGGACACCATGTCTAATGCCTTCTGGGCATCGAGCGTGACCGCTACCGCATTGGCGTCTTGGTCAATTCGGGACATGACATTGAGGAGTCTTCTAATATTGTGGGATGTGGATCTCCCGGGTACAAACCCTGATTGATCATCATGTATCATATATGTCATGACTGGAAGAAAGCGGTTGCAATTACTTTAGCAAAACATTTTGTATCTAGTTTCATCAGCGAGAGGGGTCTATACGACACACATTCATCGCTGGGTTTGCCGGGCTTCAGTAGTATAGTGATGGCCGCCTCGCGCAAGGTGGGAGGGAGAGTTCCCAACCGGAGTGCCTTGGCCCATACCTCAAGCAATTCAGGGGCCAGCAGGGCAATGTGCTCTTGATAAAATTCAGCTGTAAGCCCATCGGGGCCCGGTGCCTTTCTCTTAGGGAGACTAGATATGGCCTCAACGATTTCATCCAACAAAATTGGGGAGTCCAATTGGTCCCTTGTTGCCGGGGAGACAGAGGTCGTGGGTATTTGCTCAAGGAGGTTTCTCATATGAGATTCACTATGTTCAGGAGGTTGGGAGTATAAATCCCTGTAGAAGTCTGTGAAGACGTCTAATATCTGTTGGTCGGACCATTGCATTACTCCCCGTTTATCCTTAATACCAGCTATCTGGGCCTGGCCCCACTCTCCCCTTGTCAAAGCGGCTAGTGTTTTGCCGGGTCTATCCCCTTCTCCATACTTCCGGGCTGCTTGGGGGCGGGTAAAGTACTGGACCTCCCTTGTGGCCAGTTCATTAAATAACTTCAATTCCTCGCTAATCTGGGAGAGGACAGCCGGGTCAACTGATGCCGGGTGCGCCCACTCTAGGTCATGTAGTCTAGCTTCCGCGCGGCTGAGGGCTGCTCTGATAGTTTTGAGGGCTCCCGCCTCCCTGGAAATGGCCATGCCTCTGATAAAGGCCTTAAAGGCGTCCCATCGTATTCCCACAGTGGTGGTGTGGGGTGTATTGTGTTAAAAGTAGGATTGGATGTCTGCGAGGATGTCTGCCCTAAATACAATATCCTGAAGGGCAGCCGACTTAAACCGCCACGTGTTGATGGTAGGCAAGGGGACACCCAAGGCCAGTGAGAGAAGGACCGGAGCATGATCTGACAGCGTGCGGGCAAGTATACATGTGTCCACCACTCTACCAAGCATTTCACTTGACAATAGGAACATGTCTATTCTAGAGGAACTGTCATGAACTGAGGAATAGTAGGTATATTCTCGTGCCTGTGGGTGCAGTGTCCTCCATACATCACAAATATCAAGGGTTGTGCAGTGAGCCAGTAGTCTACGTGATGCGCCAGACAGCGGTCTAGGGGCCGTGCCAGTCCTGTCCAGGGCAGTGTCTAAGATGAAATTCATACCCCCCCAATGATCTCTACGCCCACATAGCCCAGCAGAATGGACGCCACCATATCTATAAAGTCGGGCGAGTCTACATTAGGGCCGTAGGTATTCACCAGGAGGTACTCCCTATTGGTTATTGTACAATGCAATATGACATATCTCCCCTCCATGTCAATGTAGCTTCTGTGTAGTACAAACTTGAGTGACTTGTGAATCATCGTCAGGACTCCTCTGGCCCGTGTAGAGTATGAAGTAAAATATCTATTGGGGCCCCAAGATGGTGCCAAACACTTCGGGAGAGGGCCCATAGCATGTGTCTCCTGCAATAATAGTATTTTGCATCCATATCTGTTGGTGTAGGCCATGACTTTACAGGCTTTAGTGTAGTTGCTCAGGCCCCGAATGTTCCAGGACATTACTATGGTAGCCATTCTAGGGGTCTATGGTACATCCCAGCATTGTCGCTGTGTAACACATTCACCGTGTGAGCCACCCTTATGTCTGTGCCCTGATGTAGTGTAGTATGCAAAACTGCCTCTGCCATTTCCAGTAACAATTCCCAACTCATAGACTCCCCCCACCCGCACCACCCCATCCTTGTGAGTAATGTGCACTACCCCCCCCCCTAAAAAATCATGATCCCCCAGTAACCGTGGGTCAGCAGTGGATCCCCAACATGGGTCCAGTCCGCTAGTGGCCCAACCGGGGCATAACCCAACACTAATGAAACAAACATAACCATTGCAATCGCAGTGGGGTGCGCTGCTGCCGTGAGGTGGACCGAGGTAAAACAGGGATAGCATAGAGTATCAAGCGGTATAACAAACATTGAAACGCATAATGATCACATTGTCCCACACCAGGCAATTCGATAGGAGGCAGAATGCCCACCTCCCAGGTGGCATGGGCTCCAGAGAGTGGGAGCAATTTAACAAATGCGGGGTCCGACGTGGATGGCTAAGGGCGGACCAGCGGGGCCCGGGAAGGGACCGCAGGCAGCCCCGCAAGAGGCATTTGCCAGGTGTGATTGGTTCGGATAGCAAATGTGTATGCGCGATTAGGACAGTAGAGTGTTGTTACCATCAGCCCATTAAAGAACAAGCAATGATGATTAGGCTACATGATCACTGAATGAGATGGGTTAAGTCATTGGCAGGAAGGTCTTCATTCCCATTGTGGAGTGGTATCTGTGACTCTATATATTTCACGGCTTCCTCAGGGACAGTGAAAAAGTACAGTTTTTCTCTGAAGGTTATCTTGAGCCGGGCCGGGAAAAGGATTGCATAGGGGACATTACGTTCTCATAGTAGTTTCTTGACTCCTAGGAACTGACGTCTCTCCTGTTGTACCCCAACAGAAAAGTCGGGAAATATGTGAATGGTATGTGAGTCAAAGCGGAGGTCCCCTTTCTCGCGCACCAGGCGGAGGATGAGATCTCTATCCCTGTAATTGAGGATCCTGGCAATTATAAGCCTGGGGAAGTCCCCAGGCTTAGGGCGTGGTGATAGGGCCCGGTGAGCACGCTCAACCGTAAAGTGTGGTGACAGGACAGGGTCGCCTAGGAGGTCTTTAAGAAGAGTCTCAACAGCCAGTTCCATACGCCCCTTAAGGGTGTTCTCTGGGACCACAACAATACGAAGATTGTTCCTGCGTGAGCGGGTTTCAAGATCGTCACATTTCACCTTCACAGCTTTCATATCTCGGGTCATGGTGTCCACCGTGTCCTGTAGCGAGTGTAAGCTGTCTTCGTTTGCCCCAATACGATTTTCGGCCTCTGAGATTCTGGTTCCTGCCTGGTCAACACGCGATTTGATGGATGCCACATTGGTGTTAATGTCGTCAAACTTTTCGTGGAAGGAAGCAAATTTCTTGGCCATAGACTCCATCATCGCGGTAAGATCAGGGGCAAGTGCACTGGAGGAGGGTTTGTGACCAGGGTCTCCCAGAGCGGGTGCCACAGGCTCGGCCTCTGCACGTGGGGTGGCTTTTGCAAACTTATCCATGGCTACCACCTTATTGGCCCCTCTAGATCTATTAGGCATTACAGTTTCGATTGGGGGGGCCCGCCAGCACGGGCCCGAGCCGTGCAGGGCGTAAGTGTGCAATGTCAAGTTCAGCGCCCAATGGTGGAGCCCGGAGTAGAAGACAGCCCGGCACTTGGTCAAAGTCAATTAGCAGTGGAGTTATAAGGGGGTTTCAGTGGGGCGGCTGCGCCAAGGTGCTGGTGGGTGGTTGGCGATGTAGCCCTCAGCATTGGGCATATCCAGACAATGTGGCGTTGTTTTATGAGGCAGCCGGGGCGATGGTTGGGCCACCGTGTAAGTGGGGTGCCCGACAGTCCAGCACTACAGTGTTGAAGAGATGGTGTCGTTGTGGAGCCCCCAGTGGGCGAAATGGGACATGCAGACCCTCCCCACGGGTCAGGGGAATCCAAGGCTATATGCCAACAGGCTATGGGCGGGAGGGCTACGTGAGGGCCACTGGATGAGTTGGTCGTGGCCAGGTTAGGCCGTGATGTGGAAACGGTGAAGTCAGTAGGTCGTGCAAAACTCCAGCATAGGGGATGCCAGGGCCATAAGAAGTTACGTAGTCGTTCTGCCAGGAGGATGAAAGGTGTAGTGGCAGGCGTGCGGTGACCGCCAGGTAAACAAGACAGTGTTAAGGAAGCGGTTTTGTTGTGGGCCCCCTAGATGAAAACGAAAACACAGTTAGGCTCCACAGTCCCGCAGGTGCTATCAGGCTTCAGGTATCATTAAGCTCCAGTGCCAGACACAACAGGGCCGTTGAAGGGGAGAGCAACGTGGTGCCCTCCAGGCAAATGTACGGTGGTTGAGGTGTGGTGCAGGTTAAGGCAGTCCTGGGGAGAAGTTGATGGACTGTATGGGTACTGCGGCCCCACGGGCGCAATCAGGCCTCAAAGGCTGCTAAGGGACAGGGGCCAGTTGTATCAGGAACCACCGGAGAATCCAATTGATGGGGAGGGCCAGGGGGGCAGCGGCACGTGGATGATTAAGGCAGAAGTCCACCACCGGGCCCCACAGCAGGATGCGGGCGCCGTCTGTGTCCAGGAGATAAAGAGTCGATACGGCTCCGGGCCACCAGATGCGGCGCTCTCCAGGGCGGTCCTCCGCCGGCACCAGTCCGCTTCCACATTGCCGGCAGGGTCGGGCCGCAGAGCCACAGGGTGGGAAGGAGGGGAGGCCATGGGCACCAGACCTGGGCGCAGCCTCAGCCCCCCCGGGCACAATGCGGCCAACCGGTGGGGACACCATGGCACTTGGGGAAGGAGGGAGAGGCTTGATCACAGCCGTCGAGCCCAGCATGAAGATCCAATGGCAGGAGCAGGGAAGGATAGATCTGGTGTGCCTCTGAGCACGGCGTGAGCACCCCGCGAGGGCAGCTCCCAGCTAGGCCTCCGGCGGCGCCAGGGACCGGCCTGGCGACTAGGCCCAAAACACCACTCGGGCACAGCAGGCCCCCCCGGAGCACGATCCTGGCCAAAATTAGGTCAGGACTACCAGCAGAGTGTCGGCAACAATCTGGGATGATTTAAGGACGATGGGGACAGCGTGAACCGCCGATGTGGTCGGATGTATACCCACACTCCACAGAGCTACAAGGCTAGGCAGCCATTTTCAGGCTGCTCAACAGCGCCCCCCTTTAAGCATTTTTTTTAAAGCAGTCTGCAATGCTTGGATATCTGTGTGTGTCTGTTTAAAGTGTTCAGCATACTTCACAACATGCTAAAAACCTGAAATGTGGGTAGGTGTCATGGTGTAAACTATGTAAAAAGTATACATTATAAATATAACTTTGTCCAATTATTTTTGACGGAATTACTGTGCGAAGCATGGTTACAACTGCTAGTATCCTCTATTGTGAATTTACTGAACATTTTACTTTAATGTTGATGATGGGAATAGATAAATGGGCAGGCAGACACCTAGTCACAGGTTAGAGAAAAAGAGATATGAAGAAAGCAGGAAAAAGAGAGAAATGTGAAAGAGAGCTTGAGAGGGGAAAGAAAGCGTGTGAAAGAGAAAGAGATGCAGAAAGTGACAGAGATAGAGATATAGATAGATCTATAGATAGATGCACACATACATGTATACATGAATGCATACATGCATACATACATTACAGGGTCTGTGGTACCGACCCTGTAGTTATGGTTATGTTGCTTTCCTGTAGGAAGAACAGTTTTTGGGTGGCTTTTATGTTTGGTGCCGTTCGACAAATCCCCACAAAACGTTGCACAACAATTACACAGCCAACTCAGAAAACTAAGAATTATTTTGTGAAGTTTTGTGCAGTATTGTGAAACGGTGGGCAAATTACATGGGGGGTCTGAAAACCTTTGAAATCCGGATAGACCTGAATCAAAATAAAATGTGCTTGCAGCTACAGCCCAAACCACTATATGGATTTGCACACAATTTGGTGTTAATCCCTCCTGTAGATTTTTAAAAAAATGTTTAAATGCCCAAAATGTAGGTCCTAAATAATTAGTGATATACGTCCGGTCAGTGGACACACTTCTGGTTCAGTGTTCACGGATGCCTCTAGACCAATAAGGGAGCCGCGTAACATTTGCGGACATCATATACGGCTGCTGATTGGTCAATTAATAATGTGAAGTGTGTAAAAACATTTGAAATGGACGCCGTGTAGGATAGGGACTTGTGCCCGTAGTCAGCAAACATTGCGTTAAAAACATATTAAAAAAACATAATATTACACTTGTCAAAATAATTAAACAGTCCTCTGGTGGTGAGGGGTGAAGAGGATTGGCTATGTCCATAAAAAGCCAAAAATCTGGTATTTATTCTTCTCTGATGTCCGCAAACATCTCAGATGTTCTGGGACACTGCTGTGATGTTTCCCAACTTTACAAATGGTCGAGGACATGCATGCATATGTGTGCATAAATGGTGGGTGAAGAATAGTTTCTAGATGGCTTATAAGTTTGGCAGTGTTAAATGAAACTGCACAGAAATTTGCAATAATAATATAAATCCAGCTTTGAATGTTGTTGCAACGTTTGGTGCCATTTTGTCAAGAGGGATCAAAATTAGTGTGGGGTACCAACATTTTTAGATGGCTTATAACTTTGACGCTGAATGATGAAACTGCACAATGGTTTGCAAAAAGATTATAGACCCAACTTTGAATGTTTGTGCAATGTATGAAGGGATTTTTATCAAGAGGGGATTCAATTATAGGGAGGTCACAGCATTTTCAAAACCGGTATAGGCTTCAATGAGGAAAGAAATTTCTGCTCGCGGCTACAGCCTGAAGTGGTGGACGGATTTGTGCGGGAAGCATTGGTAAGGACCGAAAGCATGCTTTTGCATATCTCTCCTGTTTTTTTTTTTTTAAAGTGTCAAAACGAAGGTATGAAAAATAGTGATATAACTTTGATGCCTGAGACATAGCGTGTGTCCATGGGCAGTCGGCCATGCCCTGGAAAATCTGGTCACTGGCCATGGCCAACAGAGACAGGCAAAGGAGTTAAAGTGGTCATCGCCACCAGGGATTGGCTGTGTAGTAAAAGTAAAACAATCAGGATAGGCTTGAATGCGGAAAAAAAATCTGCTTGTGGCTACAGCCTGAAGTGGTAAAAGGGTTTTCAGCAAATGTGCACAAGGAGCATTTGCATGGACCTGAAATCTGTCCTGTGTTTTATATTTTCCAAAGTGTCCAAATGTAGGTAGAACAAATAGTGATATAAGTTTGCTGCCTGGGCAGTGGGCAAATGTCTATTCTGATTTCTTTATCGGGGCCTGCAGCATCGCTCAAGACCATGCCCCATGGATTTGTGACACTGACCATGGCTGCAAGCCATGAACACTGGCAAGTGGTCACATTATGGGGTTATAGTGGACGCTGGACCATGATGCAGGCTAGTTGCAGTGGATAATGGGTTTGGTGGGGATGGGGCCATGGTTGAGCCTCATGCCAAAGGCAATTCAACCATGATTTGCATCCCCAGCTGCTAAAAATGACACATATCAGTTAGCGCTGCAAAAAATATGTTTGTTAAATGAGGTTTATAGTACTTTCATATATGTTAAAAGATGAATTATTAATAACTTATAAACAGTGCTGTAACATCAGAAAACATTTTAAAAGTATGCTCACTTATAAAAACATTTGAAATTCAGTGAAAAACTTTGTTAAATGGACTTACAGGGTAATTCATAGAATTTCGCAGAAAAGTGTCGCAAGCGGCTGGCGCAGAGTGTCCGCGTGCGATTGTCTGCGCCAGGCACGTGCGCTAAAACCGATTTCCGCGCACAGCGTATTCATGGATTTTAGGCTCCCAAACCAGCCGAGTCGCAGAGTATCGCAGCGACCCTGCAGCAGCGCCAGTAATGCCCCCAAGAACGCCCTCGCGCAAGGAAAAGCCATCAAAATCGCTAAATCATCGCAAAGGGCTGCACTAACCCTGGACCAGTTTACAGGGCTGCCAAACAAGGAACGCAAAGCGGGTAACGTGCATATCAGGGGTACGCGTGAAGTTATACACGCGATTAGCCAGGGTACGTGTATTACAGGAGTACGCGGGAAGTTTTACACGCGATTTGCCAGGGTACGTGTATTACAGGGGTACGCGTGAAGTTTAACACGCGATTAGCCAGGGCACGTGTATCACAGGGGTACGCGGGAATTATCACACGTGATTTGGCTGGGTATGTGTATTACAGGGGTACACAGGAAGTTTTACACGCGATTCGGCTGGGTACGTGTATTACAGGGGTGCGCGGGAATTTTCACATGCGATTTGGCCAGGAACGTGTATTACAGGGGTGCGCGGGAATTATCACACGCAATTTGGCTTGGTACGTGTATTACAGGGGTGCGTGGGAAGTTACACACGCGATTAGGCTGGGTGGGTCCTCACAGGTGTTCCCTGTACACCCTCCACGGCCCCTGCAGGCAGCCCACAAAACAGGGGACTACCCTGCACACCTGCTCATGTCCCCCTGCACCCGCACCACCCAGCAGTGCAGGGGCAGCCTCCACCAGGCCCCCACCCATGTCTCCCACCACCCCCACCCCCCAGCAGTGCAGGGGCACCCTCCACCAGGCCCCCACTCATGTCTACCACCACCCCCACCCCCCAGCCACCAGGGGCAGCCTCCACCAGGCCCCCACTCATGTCTCCCACCACCCCCACCCCCCAGCCACCAGGGGCACCCTCCACCAGGCCTCCACTCATGTCTCCCACCACCCCCACCCCCCAGCAGTGCAGGGGCACCCTCCACCAGGCCCCCACTCATGTCTACCACCACCCCCACCCCCCAGCCACCAGGGGCAGCCTCCACCAGGCCCCCACTCATGTCTCCCACCACCCCCTCCCCCAGCCACCAGGGGCACCCTCCACCAGGCCCCCACCCATGTCTCCCACCACCCCCACGCCCCAGCCACCAGGGGCACCCTCCACCAGGCCCCCACTCATGTCTCCCACCACCCCCACCCCCCAGCCACCAGGGGCAGCCTCCACCAGGCCCCCACTCATGTCTCCCACCACCCCCACCCCCCAGCAGTGCAGGGGCACCCTCCACCAGGCCCCCACTCATGTCTACCACCACCCCCACCCCCCAGCCACCAGGGGCAGCCTCCACCAGGCCCCCCCTCATGTCTCCCACCACCCCCACCCCCAGCCACCAGGGGCACCCTCCACCAGGCCCCCACCCATGTCTCCCACCACCCCCACGCCCCAGCCACCAGGGGCACCCTCCACCAGGCCCCCACTCATGTCTCCCACCACCCCCACCCCCCAGCAGTGCAGGGGCACCCTCCACCAGGCCCCCACTCATGTCTCCCACCACCCCCACCCCCCAGCAGTGCAGGGGCAGCCTCCACCAGGCCCCCACTCATGTCTCCCACCACCCCCACCCCCCAGCCACCAGGGGCACCCTCCACCAGGCCCCCACTCATGTCTCCCACCACCCCCACCCCCCAGCAGTGCAGGGGCAGCCTCCACCAGGCCCCCACTCATGTCTCCCACCACCCCCACCCCCCAGCCACCAGGGGCAGCCTCCACCAGGCCCCCACTCATGTCTCCCACCACCCCCACCCCCCAGCAGTGCAGGGGCAGCCTCCACCAGGCCCCCACTCATGTCTACCACCACCCCCACCCCCCAGCCATCAGGGGCACCCTCCACCAGGCCCCCACTCATGTCTCCC
Source organism: Ambystoma mexicanum (assembly GCF_040938575.1). NCBI lineage: Eukaryota > Metazoa > Chordata > Amphibia > Caudata > Ambystomatidae > Ambystoma > Ambystoma mexicanum. The sequence continues at coordinate 1,176,419,752 of NC_090935.1, read as the reverse complement.
ACCACCCCCACCCCCCAGCAGTGCAGGGGCACCCTCCACCAGGCCCCCGCTCATGTCTCCCACCACCCCCACCCCCCAGCAGTGCAGGGGCAGCCTCCACCAGGCCCCCACTCATGTCCCCTATCACCCCCACCCCCCCGCCACCAGGGGCAGCCTCCACCAGGCCCCCACCCATGTCTCCCACCACCCCCACCCTCCAGCCACCAGGGGCACCCTCCACCAGCCCCCCACCCATGTCTACCACCACCCCCACCCCCCAGCCACCAGGGGCCCCCTCCACCAGGCCCCCACCCATGTCTCCCACCACCCCCACCCCCCAGAAACCAGGGGCAGCCTCCACCAGGCCCCCACTCATGTCTCCCACCACCCATACCCCCCAGGGGCACCCTCCACCAGGCCCCCACTCATGTCTCCCACCACCCCCACCCCCCAGCCACCAGGGGCACCCTCCACCAGGCCCCCACTCATGTCTCCCACCACCCCCACCCCCCAGCAGTGCAGGGGCACCCTCCACCAGGCCCCCACTCATGTCTCCCACCACCCCCACCCCCCAGCAGTGCAGGGGCACCCTCCACCAGGCCCCCACTCATGTCTCCCACCACCCCCACCCCCCAGCAGTGCAGGGACAGCCTCCACCAGGCCCCCACTCATGTCCCCTATCACCCCCACCCCCCCGCCACCAGGGGCAGCCTCCACCAGGCCCCCACCCATGTCTCCCACCACCCCCACCCCCCAGCCACCAGGGGCACCCTCCACCAGGCCCCCACCCATGTCTCCCACCACCCCCACCCCCCAGCCACCAGGGGCACCCTCCACCAGGCCCCCACCCATGTCTCCCACCACCCCCACCCCCCAGCAGTGCAGGGGCACCCTCCACCAGGCCCCCACTCATGTCTCCCACCACCCCCACCCCCCATCAGTGCAGCGGCACCCTCCACCAGGCCCCCACTCATGTCTCCCACCACCCCCACTCCCCAGCAGTGCAGGGGCAGCCTCCACCAGGCCCCCACTCATGTCCCCTATCACCCCCACCCCCCCGCCACCAGGGGCGCCTCCACCAGGCCCCCACCCATGTCTCCCACCACCCCCACCCCCCAGCCACCAGGGGCACCCTCCACCAGGCCCCCACCCATGTCTCCCACCACCCCCACCCCCCAGCAGTGCAGGGGCAGCCTCCACCAGGCCCCCACTCATGTCTCCCACCACCCCCACCCCCCAGCAGTGCAGGGGCACCCTCCACCAGGCCCCCACTCATGTCTCCCACCACCCCCACCCCCCAGCATCCAGGGGCACCCTCCACCAGGCCCCCACTCATGTCTCCCACTACCCCCACCCCCCAGCAGTGCAGGGGCACCCTCCACCAGGCCCCCACTCATGTCTCCCACCACCCCCACCCCCCAGCCACCAGGGGCACCCTCCACCAGGCCCCCACTCATGTCTCCCACCACCCCCACCCCCCAGCAGTGCAGGGGCACCCTCCACCAGACCCCCACTCATGTCTACCACCACCCCCACCCCCCAGCCACCAGGGGCAGCCTGCACCAGGCCCCCACTCATGTCTCCCACCACCCCACCCCCCAGCAGTGCAGGGGCACCCTCCACCAGCCCCCCACTCATGTCTACCACCATCCCCACCCCCCAGCCACCAGGGGCAGCCTCCACCAGGCCCCCACTCATGTCTCCCACCATCCCCACCCCCCAGCAGTGCAGGGGCAGCCTCCACCAGGCCCCCACTCATGTCTCCCACCACCCCCACCCCCCAGCCACCAGGGGCACCCTCCACCAGGTCCCCACTCATGTCTCCCACCACCCCCAACCCCCAGCAGTGCAGGGGCACCCTCCACCAGGCCCCCACTCATGTCTACCACCACCCCCAACCCCCAGCCACCAGGGGCAGCCTCCACCAGGCCCCCACTCATGTCTCCCACCACCCCCACCCCCCAGCAGTGCAGGGGCACCCTCCACCAGGCCCCCACTCATGTCTACCACCGCCCCCACCCCCCAGCCACCAGGGGCAGCCTCCACCAGGCCCCCACTTATGTCTCCCACCACCCCCACCCCCCAGCAGTGCAGGGGCAGCCTCCACCAGGCCCCCAATCATGTCTCCCACCACCCCCACCCCCCAGCCACCAGGGGCAGCCTCCACCAGGCCCCCACTCATGTCTCCCACCACCCCCACCCCCCAGCCACCAGGGGCACCCTCCACCAGGCCCCCACTCATGTCTCCCACCACCCCCACCCCCCAGCAGTGCAGGGGCACCCTCCACCAGGCCCCCACTCATGTCTACCACCACCCCCACAACGCAAGCCACCAGGGGCACCCTCCACCAGGCCCCCACTCATGTCTACCACCACCCCCACAACGCAAGCCACCAGGGGCAGCCTCCACCAGGCCCCCACTCATGTCTCCCACCACCCCCACCCCCCAGCCACCAGTGGCACCCTCCACCAGGCCCCCATTCATGTCTCCCACCACCTCCACCCCCCAGCCACCAGGGGCACCCTCCACCAGGCCCCCACTCATGTCTCCCACCACCCCCACCCCCCAGCAGTGCAGGGGCACCCTCCACCAGGCCCCCACTCATGTATCCCACCACCCCCACCCCCCAGCAGTGCAGGGGCACCCTCCACCAGGCCCCCACTCATGTCTCCCACCACCCCCACCCCCCAGCAGTGCAGGGGCAGCCTCCACCAGGCCCCCACTCATGTCTCCCACCACCCCCACCCCCCAGCCACCAGGGGCACCCTCCACCAGGCCCCCACTCATGTCTCCCACCACCCCCACCCCCCAGCAGTGCAGGGGCACCCTCCACCAGGCCCCCACTCATGTCTATCACCACCCCCACCCCCCAGCCACCAGGGGCAGCCTCCACCAGGCCCCCACTCATGTCTCCCACCACCCCCACCCCCCAGCCACCAGGGGCACCCTCCACCAGGCCCCCACTCATGTCTCCCACCACCCCCACCCCCCAGCAGTGCAGGGGCACCCTCCACCAGGCCCCCACTCATGTCTACCACCACCCCCACCCCCCAGCCACGAGGGGCAGCCTCCACCAGGCCCCCACTCATGTCTCCCACCACCCCCACCCCCCAGCAGTGCAGGGGCAGCCTCCACCAGGCCCCCACTCATGTCTCCCACCACCCCCACCCCCCAGCCACCAGGGGCACCCTCCACCAGGCCCCCACTCATGTCTCCCACCACCCCCACCCCCCAGCAGTGCAGGTGCAGCCTCCACCAGGCCCCCACTCATGTCTCCCACCACCCCCACCCCCCAGCCACCAGGGGCACCCTCCACCTGGCCCCCACTCATGTCTCCCACCACCCCCACCCCCCAGCAGTGCAGGGGCACCCTCCACCAGGCCCCCACTCATGTCTCCCACCACCCCCACCCCCCAGCCACCAGGGGCAGCCTCCACCAGGCCCCCACTCATGTCTCCCACCACCCCCACCCTCCAGCCACTAGGGGCACCCTCCACCAGGCCCCCACTCATGTCTCCCACCACCCCCACCCCCCAGCCACCAGGGGCACCCTCCACCAGGCCCCCACTCATGTCTCCCACCACCCCCACCCCCAGCAGTGCAGGGGCAGCCTCCACCAGGCCCCCACTCATGTCTCCCACCACCCCCACCCCCCAGCAGTGCAGGGGCACCCTCCACCAGGCCCCCACTCATGTCTCCCACCACCCCCACCCCCAGCAGTGCAGGGGCAGCCTCCACCAGGCCCCCACTCATGTCTCCCACCACCCCCCCCCGCCAGCCACCAGGGGCACCCTCCACCAGGCCCCCACTCATGTCTCCCACCACCCCCACCCCCCAGCAGTGCAGGGGCACCCTCCACCAGGCCCCCACTCATGTCTACCACCACCCCCACCCCCCAGCCACCAGGGGCAGCCTCCACCAGGCCCCCACTCATGTCTCCCACCACCCCACCCCCCAGCCACCAGGGGCACCCTCCACCAGGCCCCCACTCATGTCTCCCACCACCCCCACCCCCCAGCCACCAGGGGCAGCCTCCACCAGGCCCCCACTCATGTCTCCCACCACCCCCACCCCCAGCAGTGCAGGGGCAGCCTCCACCAGGCCCCCACTCATGTCTCCCACCACCCCCACCCCCCAGCCACCAGGGGCACCCTCCACCAGGCCCCCACCCATGTCTCCCACCACCCCCACCCCCCAGCAGTGCAGGGGCAGCCTCCACCAGGCCCCCACTCATGTCCCCCTGCCCACAGGCCCTGACAATCCTCAAGCATGTGCCTCATGGCCAGCCACCACAGCCCAAAGACACAACCAAGTATTACATGTGCCCATGATACTACTTCAATGGAAACAATGTAAATCAACACATGTGTCTCACACACACACAATGGTTGCAAGGGAACCTGAAAACCCATATCATGACATGCATGAAAACAATGAGATGAAACCACACATTGAAGAATGAAAAAATAAAAATAATGTATTAAAAACAACAGCAATGGCTATCAAAATCAACCAAAATACACAAGTAAAATAATGAAAAAATTAAGCAGGCTGTCTCTTTTCAAAATGAAATGAATAAATGACAATACGAAAAAATATCTTCCAAAGTTCAAGTCCATGAAAAGTAAATGAAGGTAAAAAAGAAATAGAAAACCATTGCTCCATGGCAAAAAATATTCATAGTTAAAAAAATATCCAAATCCAAAGTCCAACTATGTACAAAGTATTCAGGGTCCATCATCCCAAGAGAAGAAATGAAACCTACCAAAAAACCTATCTAAAATGGAACTATATACAAAAGGTGGAGCAGTGTCCGTCGACTCCAAAGAAAAATAAACTGCAAAGGAAACCTATCACTAAATAACTATATACAATGGTGGCGGGCCAGTCCAGCGGCTCACTTAGTGGTGTTCCGGGCCAGGGCATCATCGAACTCCTCGTCTATGTCCCGGAGGCGGTCCTGTTCCATGGCCCGAGGGTCCGCAGGGACGCAGACATGTTCACCTCCAACTCCCTGCGGATTGCCTCGAGGCACTCGGCGTTCTCCGCCCTGACCATCGTGAGCCGCGCCTCTTCTGCCTGCCGCCGCTCCCCATCTATGGCGTGGCCCAACCGCTGCCACACGGAAGACACTTCCCGTCCAGGGTCCTCCTGCCCTCCGGCCGATGCCTGCCCCTCCGATGTTGAAGGCCCCGAGCTATCGTGGCTCCCACCTACAGCCTCCTGCTGCTGCAGCTGCTGCTGTCCATGTGCCCTGTCCGATGGTGCCTGCACAGCCTCCTCCAGCTGGGGTGCAGTCATTGACGTGGCCACCCCTGCTGGACGTCCGACTCCCGACTGTGGCAGGGATCTGTTGTCCACCAGCCTGGCCGCACGGTCGGAGGCAGCTCCACAGGGCACCCAGGTGACACATGGGTGGGAAGATGGCATGGAGGACGACTGGGGCATAGGGGGTTCTGTGGAGAAGGGGGTCGGAACAAGGTCCAGGAAACGGAGGAATCCAGCCCTGGTGAGCTGTCCCAGTGGGTCAACGCGGTCAACGAGCCATGCGAGAAGACGTGCAGACTCATCATGAAAAGACTGCAGGTCAGCTCGCATGGCCCGATGACGCAACGCCACCCCACCCTGGACAGGCACAACCTGGTGCAGGATAGCCACATCCGCAGGGAGTGGAAGGCCAGGTGTCGTAAGCCAATCCTCTCCCTGAGAACGGGTCTGGAGGTAGGCATCCCCGCTGGTGCAAGATGATGCAGTGACAGGAGCAGGGACAGGATTGCACACAGGCACCTCCGTGGCGGCCTGTGCTGCCTCCTGTCCCTGATCCTGCACTGCACCACTAGCACCAGTGGAATCCCCACCTCCAGACCCCACCACTGTCGCTTGCACGGCCTCCTCCTCCACCAAACCCCCCACCAACCTGGATGACTCCGTGCCATCTTCCCCCGATGGGCCCTGTGGGGTCCCAGCTGCCCCTTCTGCTGCCGAGGAGTCCAACTCCAACCTCCGCCTCTTGGACCTCCCCTCGGCAGCTGCGGCCTGGGACGCGGCACCAGACTCCTCACTCCCCGACAAGATCACAACCTGGGAGGGGATCCGGCCCTTGCGTCTCCGGCTGGTGGTGCAACCCCTGCCGCTGTGCTCCACAGCACCTTCTCCGCCCTCTTCATCAGTTGACGCTGCAGACAGGGAGAAAGAAAACACAGGCATCAGGGCACTGTAAAATGGACTCATACACACATGACAGTTATACATGAGTGGCATTGGTAAACCTCAGACATGGCATCACAATCCCCAACACACATGTCATTTCAACTTGCACACATGAGCCATACCACAGCCATAATGCAACAGCCAGCACCATCCATTCACATACAACAGCATGAGCAGCCAAAGGTCATCCACACATCACATGCAACATAGGGAGTACACTACACATGCACACACAACACCAAACTTGCATGCATGTGTACACCTCCGCCAACTGTCGCAGTGTTTTGATCGACATCCATGTCACACCTGACAATCATTCCTCCACATCCTGTGCCATGCAAGCCCACACACACAAGCACCATCCATGTGTCACACATGAGACCCCTCGCATGTGTCACCCTCACGGCCCTGTACACCCCCCCGACTTGGCCACATAAAAACACATGTTCAACCTGCACACTCCTGGCACACCACCACACGCACAGCTTACAATAAGTATGCATGTACACTTACCGCTCGACTCCAGACGGGTCTGCTTCTCAAGGACCTGGATGTGGAGCGCTGGGGATATGCGTTCCAGGACCCTCATCTGATCTTCCGACAAGTGGCCCCGGTGCCCCTTAGCATCCGCTGCCTTCAGGAGGCGCCGGGCCTTGTTGAGGGTCCTGGACCTGAAGTCCTCCCAGCGCTTCCTGACACGTTCGTAGTCGCGGACTGCCACCTCCTCCGCGTTGATGGCAGTCACGATGTCCATCCAGATCCGAGTCCGCCCTTCCTTGTCGGCGCGCAACCTTCCGTAGAGGGCATCATACTGCCCCAGGACATGCTCCACCAGGACACCAACTTCGGTGGCAGTGAAGCTGGTGCCCCTCTGCCTCCCTGGCCGGGGGTTGCCACTGGTGCCAGATGTTGCAGTGCCCGACATGGCAACCCCAGAGGCAGGAGTGGGTGGGCAACTGGGTCCTGGGGCTGGGCTGTGGGGCGATGGAAAATCAGTCGGGAGTCTTCGGTTCCAGCAGGGGTGGTCACAGCAACAGCACCCCTGGCTGATGTGCAGGCAGCAAATGGCAGGGCACGTGGACAGCAGGCAGTCAGGCAGCAGCAGATGGCAGGTGGGAGCGTGCTCAGGGCTCTGGGGGGCAGTAATTTGGCCTTCTGGGCAGGAGCGTGGTCTTCCGTGTGTGAACGCGTGGCCAGCTTGATACGGAGTGATTTGGCACGTGAAAATCCAACACGTCTGCGTGTAATTCGAGGAAAGGCCCTTAGCGCGTAAACGCATCGCCAGCGTTTGCGCGTCTATGAAGTCACGTGCACGTTGAATGGGGCACACGTTGGAAAATGTTGCGTGTGAAAAAAATGAAAGACACGTCCGAGTGTCAAAGCGTGTAATTGGTGGGAATGGGCCTATCGCGTACACTCGGCAGTGACAAAGCGTGTAATTGATGAAAATGGCCCTAGCGCGTACACGCCGCGTAAGTGACGCTGGACGTGTGGGCCTGCATAAAAGGTACGTGTAGAACACCATTTCCTTGTACGTGCTTTTCGTGGAGAGAGAGTGGGTGAATTCTGTACTTCTTGTCGTTTCACACGCGATTTCTTCACGGCGTTTCAAGTTCGTACTCCCTGTTACCTCTGACAGCTTTTTCTCTTTTTTCTCTTTTACTGGTTTACCTGGGCCTGTTCCCTCAAACAGTGTTCCCTTCTACTGTTGTCCTGTCTCCTCAGACAGCGTACAAATCTTCTTTTGGCGGGGGTGTTGCCAAACAAACGCGCTCCTTTTTCACGCTCTTTTACCTGGCAGACGGTGAGTCACGCACGTATCTAACATCTGTGCTTGCCCCGTGTGTAGCCTACCCCTTCAGAGGTATTCTAGGCTGCGTGTGACACGCATACGTTCATTCTTGTGTTACTGGGTGCCACAGCGTAGTGCAGGTTTTTCTTTCTGCACACGTGGTCTAGGAGGGGTTGCGTGCACGTCATCTCCCTTTTTTGGGCCTCCTGTGCGTAGCGTGACCCGTCATCTTTCCCCAGGGGTTACATTCAGCCTTGCTAGAGCACTAGGGTACAATTACCATCTGGTACCCAACCCCTTTGACCCCCAATTGCCCAGAACAATAGTTTACAGCCATTCCCATACGCACATTAACATCAGTGCCATGGCTGGGAGGCGAGGATTCCGTAAGGGTGGCAAAGGTGGAAGAGCCACAAGTGGTGGCCGTGGTGGATCCGGTAGGGGACGTGGTTGTTACTTGCAGGGTGAGCCTGTCACCCCATGTGTGGAGGACCAGTCAAGGGCACCCATAATCCCGCCCCCCCCTCCCGTTGAGGCTGATGTGGCTGACACCATCCATGCTCAGCCCTTGTTGGACCAGCCCATTGTGGCACCAGACCTGGCTGACTCCATGGCTGACTTCCAGGTCAGCAGGCCTATGACACGTGCGCTGGTGCACGTTGATGTCATCATGCCACGTGGATCTGGGGCAGCAAGGTCATCTGCTGCCCCAAGTAGGCAGGGCGGAGAGGCTGCAGGGCTAGCTGCGGCTCCATCCACCCCAGCTCTCACACACCCAGCCAGGACAGTGTCGGTCCTAGTCCATCCTGCTGACATTCCCCCTGACACCATTACACTTGAGCCAATGCCTGCACCAACTCCCATGCTGAGTGTGCAATCCCACACTCCTGATACAGAGTCCACCAGGGCTCCTGCCCCTAGTGTCCAGAGCGGCGCAGGACACTCAGGATCACCACCACCTTCCAAGCGGAAGAGGAAGAGTGCTCGTCCGGCACAGGCTGATGCCCCAGACACGGCTACACAGTCCGGCCCGTCGAGGAAGCCCAGCTTCACGGATGACGAACTGAATGCACTTGTCGAGTATGTGTCCGGACATGATAACGAGATGGTCATTGTTGCAGGATCCAAGACCACACCTGCACAACGCCAGGCACACTGGCAGACCGTTGCGGACATCATAAGTGCCCTTGGAATCGTGAGGCGCACAGCCAATGTTTGCTATAAGCGCTGGAATGACCTAAAGCGCAGGGCAAAGAGTAAGCTGGCCTCAAGTCATGCCGCAACTCTAGTGACTGGAGGTGGGTCTCCAGTAGTAGACATGGAACTCACTCCACATGTGTCAGTCGCTGGGACCTAATTCACGGAGGAACAGATCCAAGGCGTGGGAGATCTGCCTGATTACGAGGCATTGTCCGGTGAGTGCACATGCATGTGTGTGTCATCCATGTGCATGGTGTGTGTGTGAGGGCTTCTGTTTGAGTGCCAGGTGAGAGTGTGTGCGCCTGAGTCGTATGGGTCAGCACGTGCTTCATGCAATACATCCTGCGCAGCTGCATTTGGCCATAGCAGTATCCCTTCTGCCAACAGTAGACATCTAGCCCAACAGCACGCCAGTTGCCCTTGAAGTGTCACCTTGCCACAACATTGTTGCTTATTTTTCTCTGTTCATTCAGGCAGATTGTTTGCATTCCACCACTTTTACTAGGCATTTCTCAGTCCTCTAGTCACATGTCTGACATGGCTATGGTAAAGTGGAGTGACTTTGTTACCTGGATATCATTTGTTCACACATGTCCCTGTGCAATTGGACCATTTTGGACTGGCAGCTCCAGGTGAAAAATCTGACCTGTTTGAATTAGAAAAGCTATTACATGCGGGAACTGGACTGAATGAATAGGTGCTGCCCTCCTCTCCATCTTCACTCAATAGCAATGGTACATGCCATCTGTGTGATGGCATGTGTGTTTCACCTGGCAATCACAGGCCAATGTGTGATGCCACTGCCAGGCAGCATGCAGAAAATGTGTTCATCTTCCATCTTGGTGTCATCAGTGTGTGCCATTTGCCTGCCCTTCAGATGCAGTCGGGGTGCATGCATGGGAGGGTTTTAGTCATGTGGGACATGTGTCAATCAAGTACTGGTTCTCTTGCTTCTCAGCCCTCATTGTGTGCCATGGTGCTAATGCCTGTTTCCATTTCTTTGTTTTTATGTCTTTGCAGGGGAAGACGCACCTGATACTGCTGGGGTTGTGGAGATGGTGCAGACCCAGGAGGGGTCCGAGGGCCGACCAACCACCAGTGAGGGACGTGGTGTGGTGGTGGGTGAGAGCCCACAAGTGCTGCAGGTCGTGCTCTCAAGGGGTGTCTCTGGCTGCACCTCCCCCGAGCTGTACTCAGGTGTTGATTCGGATGATGAGACCTACGTGCCGTCGCAGGTGAGTGTTACAGGGAGGGATTCTGTTCTGTCCCACCCACCTGCACCAGGGTCAGAACCCTCAATGGGGATGTCAGTGTTGGCAGCTACGCCTTTGGTGGTTACGGATGCAGGGTCACACTCCGCGACATCTGATCCTGTTCCTGGGCCAGCAGATCAGAGGGGGAATGCAGTCCTGCAGCCTCAGGCAGTGCCGGCACAGCAAGGTGCAGTTCGCCTTGCCCCAGGCAGGTGTGGTGCCCGCCGACGTGGTGGCCGTACGCCACCTGGCAATACCGCATGGGAGCAATCCATTTACGGTATGGCAACCCAACAGGCAGCATCATCCGAGATGATGGCTCAGGCCATGGATAGGGTGGCCACTTCCATTGTCCCCCCTGAAAGGCTGATGGAGCGACTACAGCAGGCAACCGACTCCATCTGCCAGTCACACAGGGAGGACATGTTGGCGTCCAACAGGGACAGGCGGGCGGCACTGGCGACTCTGCAGGAGGCCATCTCCATTGAGTCCCAGGGCCACAGGACGACTCTTGTTGAGCTTGAGGCTTCAACACACCAAAGGACAGAACAGCAGCTGGAGCGTCTCACCCGTACGCTCTCAGCTGAGATGCAGGCAACGAGGGCGGAGGTCCGGGCATCCCGTGAGTTGTTGCATGGGGACCTCCGCACACTCATCCTCCAGAACGAGACCTACCACACCCGCATGCTTGCAGCCATGGAGGAGCAGACTAGGGCCTTGCGTGGGCTGCCTCCCATAGTGCAACCACCTCCGGATGCAGCTGCACAGGGTGATAATAGCGACAGCAGTGATACTCCCACAATAGGGTAGCCGTGTGGGCCATGAGCCCATGGAGGTGTTTTTTTTTCCCAGGATCCACACAGGTGGGTTTTGGTGTGCACCCTGTCCTCGGACCTCCTGGGTGGCCTCCCCAACCCCCCCCCCCCGGGCCCATCAATGGCCATTTTTGATTTTTTTTTATTTTTATTTTTATTTTTATTTTTATTTTTCCCAATTTTTTTGGGACAATTTGTTGCCTTCCGTGGTTCCTGTGGGCATACGCTGCATTGTGGCTGGGCACATGCAGGCTTGTCATGTATTTGGTTCAGATGCTTGGGTTTGAGTCACACACACCCCTCCTGCTTCCCGTTTCCATGGGCTTGCAAAGGGTGTGCCCAAGTGACATTGACGTACATGGTGACATTGTACTCCCACTACATGTGTGGGTAGTCTAGTCAATACTGTGTATACATTCCTAGTGCATATTGCTGTTGTGTTGTACACTGCATGTTGCATTGATGTGTAACTCATCATCTGTGTCTACCTCCCAATTTGCAGGTCCTTCCTCATGTCTACACAAGGCCCTCTAGTTTGGAGATGGGGTCCATGTTGGCAGCAGTGCACCTACAACTCTACATGGCGCCAACACTGTACAGTTGGAAGTGGTGGGAGTGCAGGCATTTCCAGGTGGTGAGACTACTAATTTATTACATTTGTGTTGTCATGTTAATGGTAGTACCTGCTCAAGTTTGTTGTTGGTCCTGCATTACTGTGAGCATTTCAGGTGTTGCAAGTTTCAATTAGGGACACTGTACATTGTGACACTTGTGTCATGCTGTGGGGATTACTTTGTTTACCTGCAAATAGCATGACATGGCACGGTGTGTCGTGTGGCGGTGCTGGGGATGGGTTGGCTGACATGGCACTGTCCTCTTGTTGCATTTTGCAAGTGGGTATTCATTTTAGCTGCTTGAATGTGTTTCTTCACAAAACTGCATTGGTGGTGTCTGTGTGGGTAGGGATGCCCACATTGTAACACTTCCAGGTGAACAATCTCAGGCTGATATGGTTTTCACGGTTGATTCTCCAGACATTCAGGATCAGTGTCAGGTTGAGTCATCATTGATTGTCAGATGGAATGTGCCAGGGCAGTGTGCACTCCACAGGGGTGTGAATTCTATGTGAAGTAATTAGCCACTAGCTGTGTACGGGCTGCCTCCCCCGTGCCCTTTCCCCTCCCATGCGCAGCGGCTGTGCATGTGGTTGGGGATGTGGGGCCACCACCATGTCCACGGCCAGGCCCCGGCGTGTTGCAACGTTGTGCAGGACTCTTGCTGCCACTATGATCCTGCACACTACTGGGGGAGCGTATAACAGCTGCCCGCCAGAACGGTCAAGGGAGCGAAAGCGTGACTTTAGCACTCCGAATGTGCGCTCCACTATGCCCCGGTTTGTAATGTGGGCTGTGTTATAACTTACCTCGGGTGGCGTGGTGGGGTTCCGAATTGGCGTCATCATGTGGGGGCTGAGAGGGTAGGCACTGTCCCCTGTGGAGGTGGTGATTGGTATCATTGGTGGGGTTGTGACCTTGCTCAGTATCTGACATGCATGCATGTGCAGTGGCATTCATACTCACCAAGCAGCCATGTATCGCCATGCCGCCCAGCTTCTAGGTCCCGGCTTAGGGTGGACATTCGGTAAATGAAGCTGTCGTGGGTGGACCCGGGATAGTTGGCATATACTGAGGTGATGATTCCCTTGGCATTACATACTACCTGCACGTTGATGGAATGCCAGTGCTTGCGGTTCCTATAGATGTGCTCTGATGCCCTGGGGGGACGTAGAGCCACATGGGTGCAGTCAATGGCACCTAGCACTTTTGGGAATCGTGCCACACCGTAAAAATCCAGGGCGGCAGCATGCCTTTCTGCAGGTGTTCTGGGCAGGTATATGTGCCTGCGGACTGATGGGCGTGCAGTGATGATGTTCAAGACCTGGTGTAGGCAGCGTGACTGGGTGGCCTGTGATACCCCACCCACTATGGCACTTGTCCGCTGAAATGATCCAGTGGCTAAGAAGTGCAGTACATTGAGGACCTTCTCCAGGGGGCTGAGTGCTTGGGAGCACAGGGTGGGTGATGTGAGGTCATCCTCCCACTCACTCACCAGGTCCAGTATTATGTGTGGTGGAAACCTGTACCTCCCATACACCTGGTCATCAGGCATCCCGAAAAGGCTGGTTCTGGGTGTGAATATTCTGGCCCTGACTATCCTCCTCCTCCTCCTTTGGTAGCCCACGGCCACTGCTGCTAGGAACGGTATGTTCATCCTGGGTCTGAGCTTGTTATTTTGTTAGTGCGCAAATTTATGCGTTGCGCGTGTTGTAGGCGAGCGTGTGACCCGCGCACCCCTGAAATCCAGTACCCAGTCCAATAGCGTGTGGAAATTCCCATGCACCCCGGGATACAGGTGCGCTGACGTACTTGCGTGTGTAAGTGCCCGCGCACCCCTGAAATACACGTACATAGGCCAATCGCATGTATGCGCACTTTTGTCCAATTACACGCGATGACACTCTGACGTGCAGTCTTTCCATGTGTGCTCCGTCATCACGTGCTGTGTGGGAAACACCCGTGCGGGTCACGTCACGGACGCGCTTACGCACTGAGGGCCTTTTGGTCCAATAGAATCGCGTATGCGTGCTGACGCGCTTACGCACTAAGGGCCTTTCCTCGAATTTCACGCTGACGTGCCAAATCACTCCGTATCAAGCTGGCCACCCGAAAACACACGGAAGACCACGCTCCTGCCCAGAAGGCCGAATTACTGCCCCCCAGTGCCCCGAGCAGCCTCCCACGTGCCATCTGCTGCTGCCTGCCTGCCTGCTGCCACCGTGCCCTGCCATTTGGTACCTGCACATCAGCCATCTGCAGGGGTCCAGTTGCTGTGTCCACCCCTGCTGGAACTGAAGACTCCCGACTGGGATTACATCGCTCCACAGCCCAGCCCCAGGACCCAGTTGCCCACCCACACCTGCCTCTGGGGTTGCCATGTCGGGCACTTCCACATCTGGCACCAGTGGCAACCCCAGGCCAGAGGGGCAGAGGGGCACCAGCTTTACTGCCACCGAAGTTGGTGTCCTGGTGGAGCATGTCCTGGGGCAGTATGATGCCCTCTTTGGATCGTCCCGCGCCAGCAAGGAAGGACGGGAGAGGATCTGGGCCGACTGTGTGGTTGCCATCAACGCGGAGGGGGTGGCAACCCGCGACGTCCAGAAGATCAAGAAGCGCTGGGAGGACTTGAGGTCCAGGACCCTCGTGAAGGCCCGGCGCCGCGTGGAGGGGGGCCGGGGCCGCATGAGTTCCATCCAGATGAGGGTCCTGGAACGCGTACGCCCAGCGCTCCACGCCCAGATCCTTGAGAGGGAGACCCGTCTGGAGTTGAGCGGTAAGTGTCCAAGCATTGCTGTGTGAGACAGGGCATGTTGCGGTGTGCTGGTTCTCTGATACTTGCCTGTATGTGTGACATAGGCCATGTATGCATGTATGTGGGCAGGGACATCATGGTAATGCATGTGCGACCAGTGATGTGTGAACCACATGGTTGTTGCATGTGTTTAAATGCCACATGGGGAGCCCTATGCAGATTTTAAGCATGAGAGCATGCCAGTCTCTGTTCCTGGACATGGGTGGGGTTGAGGGATGTGTGCTGATGCCAGGTACATATATGGTAGCCATGTCTGTGTGCCTGACCTGCGTGTCTGTGACTTGTGAATGCCATGGATGCATGACACATGTGTGTGACAATGCACAGATTCACTGATGCAGCCTAGTTACCCTTGTATCCGCTGTGTGTGGGGTGTATGGGGCCAGATGGATGTGACTGAGGTGAAGTGTGTGCATGTGATAGGCATGACCCATGATGCATGTGAGTTCCATATCATTGTATGTTTCAAGAGTCCATTGGACATGTATGGAAATGTCCATGGCATGCACCATGCCTGTTACTGTGTGTGTTTTGCCTGGACTGACCCATGTGTTGTGGAGGGACATGATGGAAGTGTACTTTGACAGTGGTACTCATCTGCTATTGCTTCCTGTCTAGGGGACCATTGTACAGTACCCTGATGCTTGTGTTCTTTGTCTCCCTCTACGCAGCGGCTAGTGAAGAAGAGGGCGGAGACGGCGCTGTGGAGCAAGGTGGCGGGAATGCCCCCACGGCTGCAGCGGAAGGGGTGGGTGAGCCCCCACAGGGGCCTGCTACGGTGGAAGACGGTGAGGAGCCATCCAGGTTGGTGGTTTCCACAGAGGAGGAGGAGGCCGCCACAGGGGCACACATGGGGCCTGGTGGGGGCATCCCTGCTGGTGCAAGTGGTGCAGTCCAGGGCCAGGGGCAGGAGGCAGCACAGGTCACCGTGGAGGGGCCTGTGCATGTCGCTGTCCCTGACCCTGTGAGTGCACCACCATGCACCAGCAGGGATGCCCCGTCCCAGGCCCGTCCGCAGGTAGAGGGGATGTCCATGTCACCTGACTCCCCTCCACCTGCGGACGAGGGGACCCGTGTCCGTATGGAGAAGTTCCTGATTGGGGTTGCGATGCGCGCGGGTGCAATTCGTGATGACGTGCGTGCTTCCCGGGAGGAGCACGCACATCATCACGAAGAGCACCGTGCCGACGTGGCCCAATTGGGATCTTCCATGTTTGGGGGTTTCCTGCATGTGTCGGCCAATCTGGCGGCCCTCTCCTCCTCTGTGGAGGCTATACGCCGGTCGTTCTCCTTGCCGTCCTCCGGCCCAGATGCCACCAGGGCCCCCTGTGGACCTGCCCTGACCTATGCAGCCAGCTCGGTGGGGATCCCATCCCTGCCACAGTCGGGAGTCGGAGGTCAAGCAGGGGTGGACACCACAGCAACTGTACCCCAGCAGATGGAGGATGTGCCAGCATCATCAGGCAGGGCACGTGCACGACGGCGTCGGTGGATTCCATCAGCCTGGATGCCGTCGTGCTGGCAGAGGCAGTTGCGTCGGAGGCAGCAGCAGAGTCAACGTGGGAGGCATCATGGCTCGGGGCCATCAACATCGGAGGGGCAGGCATCGGCCGGAGGGCAAGAGGACCCAGGACAGGAAGTGTCTTCCGTGTGGCTGCGGTTGGGCCAGCAGATAGGTGCGGAGCGGCGGCGGGCGGAAGAGGAGCGGCTCACGATGGTCAGGGCGGAGAACTCCATGCGGAGGGCCCTGAGGCGGGCCGAGTGCCTCGAGGCAATCCGCAGGGGGTTGGAGGAGCAGATGGCGTCGTCCCTGCGGACCCTCGGGGCCATGGAACAGGACCGCCTCCGGGACATAGACGAGGAGTTTGATGATGCCCTGGCCCGGAACACTACGGATTGAGCCGCTGGACTTGCCCGCCGCCTTTGTATATAGTTCTTTAGTTTTAGGTTTCATTTGTTTATTCTTATGATTTGGAGTCGACAGACACAGCTCCACTTTTTGTATATAGTTGCATTTTTGTTAGGGTTTTTTGTAGGTTTCCTTTGTTCAGTTGGGCTCATGGACCCTTGGATATTTTGTACATAGTTCTTCATTGGATTGTTTTATTTTTAAATTTTTTATTTCTTCTCCATGGAGCAATGGTGTTTGGATTTTTTTTTTTTCTGTCGGATTGATTTCATTTTTAATGTGACTTTGAAGTACATTTTTTTTGGATTTGGTGTTTTTAATTTTTTTGGACGGACATGCACCTTTTCTTTTTTTCATTGGCATTGTAGTTTGTTTCATTTCATTTGCATTCATATTTTTTTAATACAATTTTGTTTTCATACTTCACTGTGTGGTATCATCTCATTGGTTTCATGCATGTCATGTTGGGTGTTTTCCAATTCATTTGCAACCATTGTCTGTGACAGACATGGGTTCATTTGCTTTATGTACGTTGGGGGTGTAACATGTAATTTCCATTTTCATGTGGGTGAATGGGTTACTTGGTAGGGCCTTTTGGCTGTGGAGGCTGACCTTTACGCACATGGTTGGTGATTGTGAGGACCTGGGTGCAGGGGGACATGGGTGGAGGGTGCCCCTGGTGGCTGGGGGGTGGGATACATGGGTGGGGGCCTGGTGGAGGCTGCCCCTGCACTGCTGGGGGGTGGGGGTGGTGGGAGACATGAGTGGGGGCCTGGTGGAGGCTGCCCCTGGTAGCTGGGGGTTGGGGGTGGTGGGAGACATGAGTGGGGGCCTGGTGGAGGGTGCCCCTGGATGCTGGGGTGTGGGGGTGGTGGGAGACATGAATGGGGGCCTGGTGGAGGGTGCCCCTGCACTGCTGGGGGGTGGGGGTGATAGGGGACATGGGTGGGGGCCTGGTGGAGGGTGCCCCTGCACTGCTGGGGGGTGGGGGTGGTGGGAGACATGAGTGGGGGCCTGGTGGAGGCTGCCCCTGGTGGCTCGGGGGTGGGGGTGGTGGGAGACATGGGTGGGGGCCTGGTGGAGGGTGCCCCTAGTGGCTGGGGGGTGGGGGTGGTGGGAGACATGGGTGGGGGCCTGGTGGAGGGTGCCCCTGGTGGCTGAGGGGTGGGGGTGGTGGTAGACATGAGTGGGGGCCTGGTGGAGGCTGCCCCTGCACTGCTGGGGGGTGGGGGTGGTGGGAGACATGAGTGGGGGCCTGGTGGAGGGTGCCCCTGGTGGCTGGGGGGTGGGGGTGGTGGGAGACATGAGTGGGGGCCTGGTGGAGGCTGCCCCTGGTGGCTGGGGGTAGACATGAGTGGAGGCCTGGTGGAGGCTGCCCCTGCACTGCTGGGGGGGTGGGGGTGGTGGGAGACATGGGTGGGGGCCTGGTGGAGGCTGCCCCTGGTGGCTGGGGGGTGGGGGTGGTGGGAGACATGAGTGGGGGCCTGGTGGAGGCTGCCCCTGCACTGCTGGGGGTGGGGGTGGTGGGAGACATGAATGGGGGCCTGGTGGAGGCTGCCCCTGCACTGCTGGGGGGTGGGGGTGGTGGGAGACATGAGTGGGGGCCTGGTGGAGGGTGCCCCTGGTGGCTGGGGGGTGGGGGTGGTGGGAGACATGAGTGGGGACCTGGTGGAGGCTGCCCCTGGTGGCTGGGGGGTGGGGGTGGTGGTAGACATAGTGGGGGCCTGGTGGAGGGTGCCCCTGCACTGCTGGGGGGTGGGGGTGGTGGGAGACATGGGTGGGGGCCTGGTGGAGGGTGCCCCTGCACTGCTGGGGGGTGGGGGTGGTGGTAGACATGAGTGGGGGCCTGGTGGAGGCTGCCCCTGCACTGCTGGGGGGTGGAGGTGGTGGGAGACATGAGTGGGGGCCTGGTGGAGGGTGCCCCTAGTGGCTGGGGGGTGGGGGTGGTGGGAGACATGAGTGGGGGCCTGGTGGAGGCTGCCCCTGGTGGCTGGGGGGTGGGGGTGGCGGTAGACATGAGTGGGGGCCTGGTGGAGGGTGCCCCTGCACTGCTGGGGGGTGGGGGTGGTGGGAGACAATGGTGGGGGCCTGGTGGAGGCTGCCCCTGGTGGCTGGGGGGTGGGGGTGGTGGGAGACATGAGTGGGGGCCTGGTGGAGGGTGCCCCTGGATGCTGGGGGTGGTGGGAGACATGAGTGGGGGCCTGGTGGAGGGTGCCCCTGCACTGCTGGGGGGTGGGGGTGATAGGGGACATGGGTGGGGGCCTGGTGGAGGGTGCCCCTGCACTGCTGGGGGGTGGGGGTGGTGGGAGACATGAGTGGGGGCCTGGTGGAGGCTGCCCTTGGTGGCTGGGGGGTGGGGGTGGTGGACGACATGGGTGGGGGCCTGGTGGAGGGTGCCCCTGCACTGCTGGGGGGTGGGGGTGGTGGGAGACATGAGTGGGGGCCTGGTGGAGGCTGCCCCTGGTGGCTGGGGGGTGGGGGTGGTGGGAGACATGGGTGGGGGCCTGGTGGAGGGTGCCCCTGGTGGCTGGGGGGTGGGGGTGGTGGGAGACATGAGTGGGGGCCTGGTGGAGGCTGCCCCTGGTGGCTGGGGGGTGGGGGTGGTGGGAGACATGAGTGGGGGCCTGGTGGAGGGTGCCCCTGGATGCTGGGGGTGGGGGTGGTGGCAGACATGAGTGGGGGCCTGGTGGAGGGTGCCCCTGGATGCTGGGGGGTGGGGGTGCTGGGTGACATGAGCAGGTGTGCAGTGTAGTCCCCTGTGGTGTGTGCTGCCTGCAGGGGCCGTGGAGGGTGTACAGGGAATACCTGGGAGCACACAGCCAAATCGTGTGTAGAATTTCCCGCGTACCCCTGTCATACACGTGCCCAGCCAAATCGCGTGTGGAACTTCCCGCGCACCCCTGAAATCCACGTACCCGGCCAAATCGCGTGTGGAACTTCCCGCGCACCCCTGAAATCCACGTACACGGCCAAATCGCTTGTGGAACTTCCCGCGCACCCCTGAAATCCACGTACCCTGACAAATCGCGTGTGGAACTTCCCACGCACCCCTGAAATCCACGTACCCAGCCAAATCGCGTGTGGAACTTCCCGCGCACCCCTGAAATCCACGTACACGGCCGAATCGCGTGTGGAACTTCCCGCGCACCCCTGAAATCCACGTACCCTGACAAATCGCATGTGGAACTTCCCGCGCACCCCTGAAATCCACGTACACGCCCAAATCGCGTGTGGAACTTCCCGCGC
Source organism: Ambystoma mexicanum (assembly GCF_040938575.1). Taxonomy (NCBI): domain Eukaryota; kingdom Metazoa; phylum Chordata; class Amphibia; order Caudata; family Ambystomatidae; genus Ambystoma; species Ambystoma mexicanum. The sequence continues at coordinate 1,176,399,918 of NC_090935.1, read as the reverse complement.
ACCCCTGAAATCCACGTACCCTGACAAATCGCGTGTGGAACTTCCCGCGCACCCCTGAAATCCACATACCCGGCCAAATCGCGTGTGGAAATTCCCGCGCACACCCGAAATCCACGTACACTCCCAAATCGCATGTGGAACTACCCGCGCACCCCTGAAATCCACGTACCCTGACAAATCGCGTGTGGAACTTCCCGCGCACCCCTGAAATCCACGTACCCAGCCAAATCGCGTGTGGAACTACCCGCGCACCCTTGAAATCCACGTACACGGCCAAATCGCGTGTGGAACTTCCCGCGCACCCCTGAAATCCACGTACCCTGACAAATTGCGTGTGGAACTTCCCGTGCACCCCTGAAATCCACGTACCCGGCCAAATCGCGTGTGGAACTTCCCGCGCACCCCTGAAATCCACATACACAGCCAAATCGCGTGTGGAACTTCCCGCGCACCCCTGAAATCCACGTACCCTGACAAATCACGTGTGGAACTTCCCGCGCACCCCTGCAATCCACGTACCCTGACAAATCGCGCGTGGTACTTCCCGCGCACCCCTGAAATCCACGTACCCGGCCAAATCGCGTGTGGAACTTCCCACGCACCCCTGAAATCCACGTACCCTGACAAATCACGTGTGGAACTTCCCGCGCACCCCTGCAATCCACGTACCCTGACAAATCACGTGTGGAACTTCCCGCGGACCCCTGCAATCCACGTACCCTGACAAATCGCGTGTGGAACTTCCCGCAAATCCCTGGAATTCACATGCCCTGCCAATTCGCGTGTGAGACTTCCCGCGCACCCCGGTATACACGCACACGTATTTTTTGTCAGCGGGTGTTCCTGTTTGTGGGTACCCCTTTGCACGTCATTTGTCCTGGAGGGCCACAGTATAGCACATTCATCATGGCTGTATATAGGTGCTATTTGTTGGCGCACCTTTTGGCGCACATTTCTTACAGGCGCAGAGACGCTACCGCCTGCTTTCCTGTGGCGGTCGTGTTTGTGCCTGTGCGCTGGTTTGAGCGTGCGCTTTTTTGCCCTATTCTATTCCATGAACACGTGTTGTAGGCGAGCGTGTGGGTGTTCCGCGCACTTTTACCCTGTGCTTCCCCCGTGACGCCCACATTTTGGCAAGTTGTTCCCCATTCCGAGTGTTACGCCCCGTGTTCCGCCTACTTTTGTTGCGTGCGCCGCGCTATGTGCAATTTTTGCTGTGGCCTGTGCGATTTTCGCTGTGACCTGGCGCACGCAGTTAGATGGCCTGTGCGCCAACGTGCGCCGCGCACTTTTTTATCGCACATCCGATGGTTTTCTCGCGCACGGCCTTCCATGAATCGATGTGCGCTGCTTTTCGTGCGATTTTCGCACTTGCACTGCGATTTTCGCTATTCCACTGCGATTCGCACGTTTTTGGCCACTTGCGCCGCGCTAATTATTCCATGAATCGGCCTGTTGATGTTTAAGTTGCACTAATAAAAAGCTATGAAAGTCATTGATAATATCTTTGTTAAAGTGATGTTATGGTCGCAAGGTAGAATTGAAAAACCAAAGAAGTTTGCCAGTTATGGTAAGCTGTGCAAACATAACTTGTGCCACCACCATGAACTGCTAAGACTAAGACCCAGTACTTCAGAGATGACATCACAATTGGCATCATCGATGATATCACTGATGGGAAGAACCATTGCACATAACATTACATTTAAATAATTTCTATTGCAAATATTTTCTTGTGTACCTTAAATTCTAAACAGCTTTCATTTTCATTAGAGGGAACAGTTGCCAGGGGTAAATAGCAACACTTAATAAACCTGTTCATGTCAATTCGAATTTAAGCCACTTTGGTAATGATAATAGGCGTTGATATTACAAAATAAAAGGAAAACAAACCCGTTCATCTGGTTTCAGCTTTGCTGCATTAAGTGGATATGATTTCTATTGGTAGTGATTAGTTCTAAAGTTATACAAAACATCAGAAAGCTGAGGAAACTGACAATTATGTTCTGACAGGCCCCATTTGGCAAAATGAGCAATTATGTAGGTATATTTAAACAACTTTACAAAGCAGAGCATTCATGCAAGATTAAAATGTTATTCCATTCCCAAAACGAACAATGTAGTTCAACAAGATATGCTAAGGTGAATCAAAATGTATTGAAAAGCATTTTATAAAATCAATACATACTATTAGGAAAATATGATAATTTTGAAGAGCAAGAGAAATTATATGTTCAGTGGCCAGACTGCATGTTTGACCTCACTCAATTGAATTGGGTTTGATGCAAATGCATGCATTTTGTACTTGCACAAATGGCATTTGCGCATACAAAATTGCATTGGCAGTAGTGGAAAGGCCATTTTCAGTGAAAACAACGCAATTGCACTGGGCCAAAATGCATATGTGTCCTGCATGTTTTTCAGTAACCTAACCTTTGTCTGGCCAGAATTCCTAAATTTGGACGCAAGATTTTTTTTTTAAGGTTTACACTTTTTAATTAAAAGCATCAAGCAGTACAAATACAGCATAGTTCAGAGTAAAGTAACAAAGCTCAAACATTTGTATAATAATCCATCTTGTTAACATAGATTACTGATATACGGTAAGACCCATTAGGTTTGGACTCTGCATGAATCAAAGCGAAAAGAATAAGACTTGCCTTCATAAAGTTGGGAGGGGGGAACATATAGCATATGGTACAAATGAGAAGGTGAGGTAGTAGGAGGGGTCAAGGGGAGGGGGACAGATATGATGAGGGTACTGTTTTGAAACACACTAGAGATACCTTATTAAATAGTATAGTCCTTTGACGTTAGGAAATCAGAGAACATTCTCCATTTCAATTCATGTCTGTAATGTAATAATGGGGTTGAAGCAATAGATCCCTTAATTCTATGTATATTGCATATGGAATGCCACCATATTTTATGATTAATCTGGTCAAACGTCTTCCATTGTGATAACTTGAACAGCAATCAGAATGAAAAGATCAAGTAGATGTGATGTCTATGGGCCTCCATACCGGGCTCCAGTACCGGGTTCCTCCAATGAGGACTTGCCGGGCTATTCCAACCATGGAGGACCCGGTAAGTCCTCATTGGAAAAACCCATCCCCATTTCCATTTGAGCCCCCATAGGGCTCAATGGGAATGGGGAGGGAGCTAATAACGGGCCTGTTAATAACGGGCCCGTTATTAGCTCCTTGGACCCCACGCGGGACCCGGAAAGGACGTCTGGTTTTACCAAACGTCTGTTCCAGGTCCCGCAAGGGAACCTCATAATAGGCGCTCCCGTAATGAAGGGTGCCGGTCCCGTACCGGCACCCTTCATTACGGGCGCGCCATGGTTATAATGAGGCCCTATGTGTCAAAATGATGTTGAAAAAGTGTACTCCCCTGATACAAAATCTTAAAATTGAAAGGTTCATCCACTTTAAAGATACATTTTATGATGTAATCCAACTAACAAGAAGGAAAAGGGGAAAGGAGTTTATACTGCTTAACCAAACTGGCCCCCTAACTTAGATAAACCTAAACATAATAAACTACGGATTTGGTAAACAGTGTATTGTCACAGGAGGGATGTCCACCTTCCGCTGGGGAGAACCGAAACAGGGAAGAATTCACAACCCTAAAAAGCTAGTGGACAAGTTTACTGAGAATTAAACAGCAAGCTAGCACTAAGTGATACACAGCGGGCAAAACATTAGCATATACATTTTACTAATGCACTTAACAATAGTAAAAAATCACTAATAAACACAGCAAAACGCCTTCCACAGATATTCCAATTGTTCGACACAATACAATAAAAAGTGCAAAAAAACAAAGGGGCTTCACAACGATATTTTATGATGTGCCATACCATTTTCCCAAATCTTTCAATATAATTACATTCCATGAGCATATGTTTGTAATATCCTTCAGTAACGTGACAATTCCAAAACATTTTATCTAGGGAAATCTTACACTTAAATAGCATAGCTGGGGTAATAAAAATTCTGTGCCGAAAAAAGAAAAGGGTCTTGGTTAGATTGGCCAAAATCGTTGTTTTCCAAAACGATGGGCAACCGTAATCTTCTAGAATTATAGAACAGTCTTGTTGCTATTATTTCTGTGTTTTCCACTGGGTATTTTCCATTTCAACGTTGGTGAACTCTTAATAGAAGAGGGAGGCTGAAAACTGGCCATCATATATATTATGTTGTCTAGGTGTACATGGTAGACATGAATATTCCATTAGGGGTTGCAGATTTTTTATAATGCATCTATTTAAAGAGAATATTGGTGATAAAAGGACATGGGGGTGAAAAATGTATCTCTAAATTCATTAAATGTCAGCAGTATACCTTGATTAAAAAGTTGATAAGCATATTCAGTTCCTTTAAGTAACCAGTTCTTCCAAAAAATGGCTCTTCCATTAATCCGTATAAAATTATTGAAGCATATGAACAGTGATATATATTTGAAGGGATTGGTAGAGGTGAAATACATTGTAATCATTTTTGCTGTGAATAGACATTTTTTACATTTAATATATCTATTTTTTGTATCAAATATATAACAATCAGATAGAGACAAAGGCCAAACCATACTACTTTCAGCACAAACCCATGTAGGGGTAAAACAATATTCAGTTTGATAAAACCAACTTCGTGTTTGCTTTAAAATAAAGGCAGAATGACACTTAATAAAATCTGGGAAGCCTTCTCCTCCACAAATGACCCTTCTTTCACATTTACTAAGAGAAATACTATGTTTTTTCTTACACCACAAACATTTGGCAAGACATGAATCCACATATTTGAAGAATTTCCTGGGAATTGGGATTGGGAGCATAAATAAAATGTACAAAATGATTGAGGAAATCATCATTTTAATGGATAGAAGATAAGAATAACGGGGACCAGGAATCAACAGTATTTTTCATTTTGGTTAATACAAAATTAGGATTTTCATTCATCATATATTTCACTGAGGCAAACATTTGTAATCCTAGATATTTGGTCTTCTTACAGCACCATATCATACGATACGGCTGAACCGGATGTTTAGTACAATTAATATTCATGGGTAGAATTTCCAATTTATCCATGTTCAGTTTGTAACCTGATGCTAATGAAAAGCAGAATATATTATCTAGCAAATTATTTAAACTTATTTCAGGATTCCTATGGAATAGAAGAATATCATCCGCATAGGCTGCCAATTTAACATGCAATTTACCAAAACGTATTCCTTGAATACAAGGATGCAGTGTAATAGTTTCTAAAAATGGTTCCAGAGCTAAAATAAATAACAAAAGGGAAAGAGGACATCACTGTCAAGTACCTTTGCCGGAAGGATTACAGGGACACATCTGACCATTCATAAAAATAGAGGTTTTGGGGTTAGAGTAAAGAACACTTTTCATAGATATGAAGGTTTCATGAAGACCATGCCATCGCAGTGCGTCAAACAAGCAGTCCCATTCCACTCCATCAAACACTTTTTCAGCACCAAAGGCATCATCTGCATAGAGATCATTTGAGAGGTTTGCAACATTCAAGACATCTAAAAAATTGTTTTGGGTTGGATGCCGAGAGTCTTCCTTTGACATACCCTACCTGGTCTAGTTCAATTAATTTGGGTAAAAAAGGGATAGGTCTGTTTTCTAGGATTTTGGCAAATATGTTACAAACAGAATTGATTAGGGAGATTGGTCTATAAATTTGTGGTAATGCTGCATGTACTGATCCTTATTAGGTTTAAGAAATGACAAACGCATAGCTTCAGTAAAGGTGCCTTCAGATTTTAAGTTTGAAACAAAGTGAAAGAAAATTACATAGAGTCTAGGGGTGAGTAATGGTTTAAAATGAGCATAGAAGTCGATAGAGAATCCATCCGGCCATGGTACTTTACCTTTTTTAAGTTCATGTACAGCTTTAATGATTTAATTTTGCGTAGTGGATAAGTTAAGTGAGTCAACATTAATAGTTGGGTAATTTGTCCGTGTAACATTTTGTCGGAAGACAGCAATATTTGTATTAATGGGTGTAGAATCAGATGAGTGTACTTGATCATAACATGTATTGAATAGATTAATTATATCTTTATCTGTTAATTTTATATTACCATTTGAATCCTTTATTGCTGTAATTTGACCTCTTTGTTTTATATTTAAAGGTAAGAGGTTAAAGAGTGGCTTATTTTATTGGAGAATGGGAGCATGTTTTATTTATATTTTAGTAGTATATAACAAGAGTAGTCAGAGGTAAGTTTATCATATTTAACTTTTAGCTGTAATATGTTATGATAAGTTTCCTGAGAAGAATTAGAAATATATTGTTTTTCAAGGATTTTTTATTTTCTTAATATCTCCTCAGGTTTCATATATTTCTTTATTTGGGCAACAAACAAAATTATCTCTCCTCTAAATACTGCTTTATACCAATCGTTAGGAATAGAAGAATCTTCATCTTTATTAGTCTCAAAATAATTATTATGGCTATTTATTAGAAAAGAAGTACATTTTTCATCCTTTAGTAAGGCTGACGTGGATTGGGACATGTTCAGATAAGGATCTTTAATCTATATTAGAGTCTATTATGTTAGCAGTTAGAGAGTTAGCCATGAAAATATAATCAATTTTGGAAAAAGAATCATGAGGAATGGAGTGAAAGGCAAATTCCATATTCAATGGATGCTGTAAGCGCCATGCATCTGCCAGGTTTAATTAAAAAATAAACTCTAGAAATTGATTTTGAGATTTTAAAAGTAATTTTTGACTTTCTGTCTAGGAATGGGTCTACTATTTCATTGCAATCTCCACGTACAATAAGGTTTTGAATATTGGAGTGAAGCAAAGGTTCTTAGAGTTGTTTCCAAAAGATAGTATCTGAGACATTAGGTCCATAAACATTTAGAATTGAGTAATATATACAGTTGGAGAGAAGGTTTACAATGACTCATCTGCCTATGTCATCAGATTCTGAACTAATAATCTTGCAATAAAAATGTTTATTTATCAAAGTAATAGCACAATTTTTCTTACCCTACCCTGTGCCCCACTAGCGAACACTTTTCCCACCCTTAGCTTTTTAAGTTTTGCAACTTCTAGAGTTGAGAGGTGAGTTTCTTGAATGCAAGCAATTGCAGGTTTAGATCTATTGAGTTAAGAAAGTACTCTTTGTCGTTTAATGAGATTATGAAGGCCTTTAACATTCCATGATGATATATCTATAGACATGAAACTTCAAGAATAAACAATATGAGCTTTACATAATAAATTACATGAGTATTGGAAGAGTATGAAGATATGGACTTCATCACAATTTTGATAAAACAGTTAATTGTTATGAATGTTACAGTACCCTAGGGAGAAAAACAAAAAGATAGAGGATACAGAAGGAATGAGGGGTGACAAACGGCAACATGAACATGAGTAAAAATAGATTGTAGCACTTAATATAAGATAACTATATGGCTAGCAGAAAACAGCCAAAACATTTCATGTTGGAGAGAAAAAGTTTTAAAAAAAATGTGGGGCGCCCAGCGAGACTAGGTCATCCAACGCAACACTCCAGCACAATTAAGTTTGAAAAGTTAAAGATTTATTTATTTCAATGGCTTTATGGTGCAATATTTGAAGATGGGACAGCAGTATCCATTTCATCTGCTCCTTGAGATTGTATGAATTGTTTTAGATCCCCAGGATTATCAAAAGAATTGATATGGCTTTTAAGGGTTACTTTTAATGATGCATGGTCACCCAAGACATATAGGGCATTGAGTTGTTTCAGAGCCGGCCTTAGTGCTAGAAGTTTCTTTCTTCTTGCAGCAGTAGTATTTAAAACACCTTCAGAGATTGTATGAATTGTCTTAGATCTCCAGGATTATCAACAGAAGTGGTATGGCCTTTAAGGGTTACTTTTATTGATACAGGGTGACCCAAGGCATATCTGGCATTGAGCTGTTTCAGAGCAGGCCTTAGCACTAGAGGTTCCTTTCTTCTTGTAACAGTAGTATTTGAAACATCTTTAGAGAAAAAATGTTGTTTCCATTCCAGGTGGGATGTTTAATCATCTTAATGCTCTTCATTATAAGATGTACATGCTTGAAGTTTAGGACAGCAAATATAAGAGTTCATGAGGCATTTCTACTGCTAGCCAGAGAACATATCGGACCAATCCTGTGAACACAATGAATATTGAGTTGTGTTGAAGGGGATAGATCCAACAACCTAGGTAACCTGTTAGTAAGAAATACAATAGTATCATCTCCTTCAATACCTTCAGGTAGGCCAACGATGCAAAGATTGTCTCTTCTATTTCTATTGTCTAGGTTTTCTGAATGTTTTTGGAGCATATCAATCGTTTTTTCCAAGTTGGCTACTCTACTTGTGATGTCATCATCATCACTTACTCAACGCTCTGCTTCAGATATCCTAGATTCAAATGCTGACCATTTATCATCTAGAAGTTGTAGTTTATTGTTAGTTGCCTCCATAAAAGGTTTTAAGGCTCTAGTTTCAATCAGAATGGCAAGCATGGATTAGTCCATACCCTCATCATTGGGAGTGGGAAATTCACTTTTTTTCCTTTTAATGTTGTGGCTGGTGTTAAGGCAGAATCTGTGCCTCCATTTTTCTTGGTTGCATCCATAATTATTTGAAAGAGGTGAAAGAAGTTGAATAATGTAGTGTCGGATTCTATTGTCACCTCTCAATATTATATAGCTTTAAATAATTAATGGGAATTAAAGCAAAAGCATGCCAAAGTTTTTTAAAAAAAGAATAATTAGGAGTTATTGTAGGGCAAGCTTGCAGGGAGACTTCAGAATAGCAGTTGTATAGCCCTAAGTTTGCAATGAGAGTTCCAAAAAATAGCCTTCCTTCCCTTGATGACAAAAGGTTAGTCATATAATCCTTTAAATACCTGGAGTACCATAAAACATCAGTACAATTCTCTTTTCTCTGCTTGCCTGTGCCTTTAAAACGGTCTGTGTTATGAAGAAAATCTTCTGGTGTAGCTGACAGGAATTTCAGTGAGTTACCTCCTTCCATGCACGTCAGTCCGCTGGCACCTCGGTCTCCAGAACACCGTAGCAACGTTCCCGTTCTCCTCCAATGCACCCGTAAATGAAGTAGGTGAGGAAAAACCTATTTATAAGACATTAGGTTTTAACTTTAAGTGCACAGAGGGCGAAGCAGACAAATTAGCCCACCATTGCGCTCGCCGCCAAGCCACGCCCCCAACACAAGACATTTAATATTTATAAATTGCATTAGACAATACCTAGAATATATAAAGGTTTTTTGAAAATGTATAATGTCTTGCTCAAATCGTATTTATCCTTTTAACTAGCGTCCGTAAAATAAAAGGACTTTGAGTGCATTTAAGCTAGCTAGCACATCCTTAATATAGCCTAAAAGCAATGACAAACACTATGCAGCTAAATTATATGCATTTTGGTGAAACACAATCTATGATTCCTATGTAGCTTTTGTATATTTTTAACTATTAGGTAAACAGATAACAGCAGATAATGAGAATATGCCTGATCCACCAGATTATTGAATCCGCTTATCAAATGTGTTACTTAGGAGCGCATTGCAGCTTTTAGCATGTACGCCTTAGGTTTCAAGCTGAGACCAGATACGGGTGTCATATCAAGCTTTTCTTCCTTTTCTTTTTCCAGTTTCAGCTGTTGTAGGATTGTAGTGAGAAGGAGAAACACCTCATTGCGACCCACATCTTCTCCCAGGCACTTCCTTGTTCCCATGCCAAACATCATGACCTTCTCAACCTTGCTCTTGTCAAGCTCTCCATTGACATCCAGGAAGCGTTCAGGCTTGAATGTATCAGCATTTCTCCATATTGTTCTAACAGAAAATACAAAACAAGAGATTTAGGAACATACAAAAAGGGCCATTAGGGATGTATCAGACAGTATTCCCAGTGGGCAATAGGGTATGTGAAATCCTGTAGTGCATTCTACAAACAGCTAGCTCACCACCATTGCTCATTAAGGTAGAATTAAAACATTAGATAATGATAATGATAATGATGTGTTATTTATATAGCGCCTTAATCCAAAGCGCTTTACAGAGTACATATTTACATGCAATATCACCCAACCGAAATAATGACGCGACTACCTAACATATGAATAGATCATGTAATGCAATATAGCAATGCTGTATGTCTATGTATCGGTGGTCCTTGTTAATTTAAAGATGTAATATAAGTACATAGAAACTTTCTTAGTACACTATGTAATGTTCTGTATGCATAGTTTAAATAATCAAAATTACAAAATGCACGTATGATATGATATAATAGTTTATTTATTTATATTTATATAGCGTCAGACAATGAAATTATGTACTTTATGTGAATGTGAGATGTGTACAATTTCCTGTGTCTATAAGGGTACAGAATTTGTAAGAAGTTAAGCTTTTAATGTCACACAAGGGTTTTTCTTTACCTTCAGGATAAAAATAAACATTTCCCAAGGTTTAATTGAGGTGCAAAATAAGAATATTGATACTGCTACTGTGGGAATTCACTCGGTCACAGTCAATGGGGGCTTTGTCAACATGTGTAGAAATGATACTCTAAAGTATACGTGATGTAATGCAGTTTAACCTAATAAAGGTATTTATTTTTGGCTACTTTTAACCAATGGAAGCGTTATTTTTGCAGGTGTTCCCATGCTCTTTTGGTATTTAAAATTCTGCCTCAAGGCGAAACAAAAAAAGGAGAGAAGGAAAAAAAGGAAAGAATGGAAAAAGAAGAATCTGATGGAGGCAAGTAATTTGATGTGGAAACCACTAACAAGAATCCCTGAGCAAGATTTAAATAGAACAATGCAGTCCGAGCAGCTAGTCCAGATACCAGCTGATACAATATCCCCCCATAAACAACTTTAAAATCCAGCGGGGGAACAGCCCATTAAGATTAAAAGACAGAGGGCAGCAGGCATATAGAGCAGAATCCCCAAAACTCACCAGCCTAAGCAGAGCTCGGCAATAATGTCTATGTCTGCTTATTTCTTCAAAGTATTCAAAATAATAGTTCCCAGAGTGAACAAAATGTTCAATCTAATTGCAACCCAATTAAACAGAGAGTGCTATTAGCTTGGAGGAATGTTAGCAATTGATTTGCCATGGAATTTGCTGAGCCATGCATGTATATGCATCTATGAGCTCCGTGTGGTCACCTGTCATCACAGATCAAAAGTTGGTTTAAAAACATAATAGTCATGTGAAACCCTCAACCAGATAGTACATCAAATGAGATTCCCTTTCATATCATGCAAAAGGCTGAGGTGGAATCTTACTTTATGGAGGATACCATTCAATCATCTTTGGTCTTAATAAGGTTTTCTTACATGATATAAAACATCATTTTAAGTTTTCAAAACATTCTGTTGTTCCGGTAGCTCATGAAACACAGTAGACATGAAGTTTATTTGAACCATAATACACCAATCCAACCCACTGGTTATTTGACACTACTTTTAACAATGTGACATTTTCCAATACACTTGCTTTAATTGATTGCATGAATACATTCTCATTGTATTGTTAATTGTACAAGTATACGAAATCTGAACACATGGCGGACCAATGAGGCAGAAAGGGGCCAGGCTTAGCCGCCTTTGTATGTGTTCTGTCTGTAACCGCTCCCAGGCTGGGATGAGCAGGCAAGATTGGTATGGGTAGCACAGGGAGTGGGCCAGTGGAAGTAGGAGTGGGTTAATAAAGCTAGGGGCAAAAAACAGGAAGTTGTGGGTTGTTCTGGTGAGGTCATATGAGATGGAGGAGGAAAACCAAGAGAACAGAAGGAAGAATGGCATTGGACAGGAGGGCAGAGGTCAGTTTCAGAACAGGGGAGTTGTTGGTTGGTGAGAGAAAGTGGTGCTGTTTTGTGAATGTGCATGTACGGTGGGTGAGTGAGAGTGTTCATGAAAGAGTAGAGTGAGTGTAAGGTGAATGAGGCCATGAAAGTAGCATTACTGAGTGGAGTGTGGGGTGGAGTAACAGGTGTTTGGAGAGGGGAGAATAGTAGTGGCGTGGAGAGGGGAGAGTAGTAGTGGTTTGGAGAGGGGAGAGCAGTAGTGGGGCGGAGAGTGGAAAGTAGATGTAGAGGAGAGAGTAGTTGGAGAGAGCATGATCGGAGGGTGGCGCAGGATTATAGAGAGAGAGACATTGGTGGGAGAGATGAGAAAGATATAGAGAGACAGGTAAGAGAAGGTGGGTGGAGTTGGATAGAGGAAGGTAGGTGTTGGAAGGGAGAGGAACATAGTGACACAGGCAGAGCAATATAAGGGTGTGAAAGGAAGACAATAGAGTGGGGGCTTGAATGCCTGGAAGGCACGGCAACAATTCCTAGAACTAACCTGGGGGTAGAGTAGGTAATATCTAGAAAGTCCCAGAGAGATTGATATAGATAAGGCAGTTGGCTTTAGGCCCTCACCACCAGCCAGATATATCATAGATAGTAGGGGTAACTAAGCAGTATGAACTAACCTGGGGAGTAGGGACACCTGGGTTAGGGAGGGCCAAGCTGCTTCTCGATTAGAGTCAGAGGGACAGCCTTTAGAGCCCCATTCAAGAATATAAATATGAAAGTTTGAAATGTCTTTGGGAGTTGATGCATTTTAAGGCCACCTGTGACTCTATTTACATACACACCATGACTTTGGTGATCGAACCCTTCAACACCCACTTTAAAACCTATCTAGACAATGCCCATCTTAGAATTAAGTCAACTTGTAATTCCTCCAAATTCAAGAAGAATTGCTATTAACTTTGTGTATCATTAAGACCACTTGTAATCAAGCAAAATCCACCCAGTTATACATGGCAGAATGGCAATGTCCAGCCCCATTAACAGAATCCATTCGACTCTAAGGGTATTTTTCTGAAATTACCATGGTTTTAAATTTTGCTGTGGTAAATCCTTCAGATTTTGGGGCTGGTGTGGAGGAAATACCACCAGCAAACTGCTGGAGTCATCTCCTCTGCATTGCCGCCAAATACACAGCATTGTAGGGTGGTAAATGTGGCAGTAATTGCATTACAATGACCAACGAAATCATGGGTGGAAGGTTTTGAATAAATCTGAACCATTTTAGTCCATCTGCGCTATTGCAAAAAGGGTCGGCCATATGCAAATCAGTCAGGTACTGCCACCATTGGGAGCAGCCCAGGCCAAATTGCTAGGCCAGGTACCCTCTGCACAGAAACACAAGCAACCTCAGCCATGTTTCGGCCTTGTTGTGCCTTTCAGTAGCAGCTTGGTTCCCTATGATGCAGTAAACAAGGGACCCGCATCTGGACATACCCTCTCTCACACAGAGAGACAAACTATAACCAAAAAAGTGATGGGTGGAAGGTTTTGGATAAATGTGAATCAGTGGCACTGCTCTGGGCAACTTTCCACACCACCGTTTGTTATCATGCTTGCGCCATTGCAAAAGGGGTCCAGCCATATGCAAATATAAACACTTTTTTCCTGCATTGTCAAACTCATCTTTAACCCATTATCCTGAAATATATTTGTGTACATTGCTGGACAAACCATGCAATAATGGTTCATATTAATCAACTGCTTTAAGTTTTGGTTGGATGACAAGATGAAACAGACCTGAGAAAGAAGGGGTGTAGATTGCAATGTTCACTATGTATCCCAGGGAAACATGCATACACCAATGATAGTATTATTTTAAGAATTACTGAGCAGATTAGAACTGATTTTCTGAAATCATGTTCACAATGTTCATTAATTAGTCCGGGCCAAGCGTGCACAGTCCCTTCAGCAAACTACAAGCCATTCCCAGAACTGAATGAGCAATCAGGAAGTGAATAAAGCTAACACGCTTGAGCAAAGAGTGGGCCAAATGCTGCCAGTTGCGTAGAAACTACAGGACGTTCTCATGCAGCATACCTCCCTGTAACTGAATCAGCATTCAAAAAGTGGGTATAGCTCACAGATGTGCTGAAGTACAAGTGTTGGCCAAGTGCAGGCAGTCCCAGCAGGAAACTACCGGAAGCTCCCAGGTGACATACCTCCACGTAACTGAAACGGCATCCAGGAAGTGAATAAAGCTAACAAGCGTGCGCGATGGGGCAGAGTGAAGTGCAGTCAGTTCCTCAGGTCTGTGCTCGGCACTTGGGTGATATCGGGAGAATATATAATGGACAACTCAGAACCCAACTGTTCCTGGTTGATCCTCAATTGAGTTTGAGTTTGCACTGTTTATATATAATTGGCTAACGTGGGCCCACGACATTTTTGCAGATGGAATATGATGTCAGCAGTAAAGTACTGGGTGAGGATTTTATATTATAGAATGAGATGCAATAAATGACTTCCACTGTGGTGGGATCTTCAAAGGAATCACTGAGCTTGAAATATTGACTGGGGATGCAGGGGTTAAGAAAATAAGTATGGATTTTCTTCGGCCTGATGAAGATGTGTTTGAGTTTGGAAAATACTTTTTGTACATCTTTCTCTTGGGAAAATCAACCAATGATGCTCTCAAGATCAGTAATGCCCTATGGAAGCACATGTAAATCAAAGGGTTGCACAAAACAAACTAGATAAGGAACCTAATTTAAGTGGTCTATAGATAATTATTGAACAGGAGGAAAAAGAGAATTTTAATATATGAAATGCAAATAACACCTGAATTTCCAGCACTTGCAACATTAGGGGCACTATATTTAGTTTTGAAATCCTTAGTATCATTTCTTGAAAAGCTGGTATTCATTTATCAAATGATGGATTTAATATAGCAGTGCATGCTAATGTAATCATCGACTTGAAGTTTCATGGTTCCTCCTTATCCAAACTTTTTCTTAAGGACAATGGGGATGAAAGGTTTGACTTTTGAAATATCGGCAAATGTTATTCTATTAAGGATTGGAGATTTGATGGATTCCCGGCCGGGTTGATTATTGAAGATTTTAATGAAATATGCGTGCTGGAAGTAGAAGCAATGTAACATCGTAATGCTTCTCAAATTTTAAATCGCAAGACATGGAGTAAGAAATCAAGAAAGAATGCAAATAGTGTTGCAAAAGACGGGTTCAAGATGTAAGAGGTAAAAATAAAAATGTGGTGCACATAGAAGGAAACATTAATACAAAGATTAAGGGAACAAGAAGGAAAAAAGATGGCATTAAACACAGACAAATCGGAAGAACAAGTAATAAAAGAGAAATAAATAAAGAGGTTATAATCAGTGATGTGTCTAACTTTACGTTAATGGAGGGTGAAAATGGGAATTTTGGATTGAGGGAAAACCTGTAACACTATGTTAAAGAAAAAGAATAGGGAATGTTTAACTTTGGATATACAGAAGGTTTTTCTCCAATACAGGAATTTGCTAGGAATCGGTGGGGCGCCTTCTCAGAGAATTGTATGGTAAATAAAGATTTTATGCATGGCAATTCCTCTCCTGGAATATACAGAGAAAGAGGAGCTCATTATCTAGTGCCTGTCCCAGTGTATGACTGGCAAAGAGTTTTTTTAAATCCTGCTGAAAGCCAGGGAAGTTTCTTAATAAATGAGTCATCTCGATTGACTAAGGGAATGGACCAATTAGCAGCATGTTCACCCAAATAGGATAACACGAATGCCACCTTAGCCCGATCTGAAGGAAAGACCCTGGTTCGACATAGGACATGTAAATTACATTTATTCATGAAGACTGCGCGAAATGCTTCAAATCCCCCATGAACCTTTCTGGGGGTGCTAATGGAATGTTTCCCGTTAAAACCACCTGCAGAGGAGGACTGGGAGTGGAAATCTGAACCAGTGGAAGTCCACCAGGAAAATCGTGCTTGTACTGCTTGAGAATTCAGTGCGTTCTCTGTTAACCACCAACTCTCTTCAAAGGAAATTGGTTTCTGACCTTGCTGCATGAACTTCTGCCGGTAACACCCCCAAAATCGGGGACAAATTGTCTATTTCTGTGTTTTCCGTTACGCTCAGGTAGGGTATTTTAAGTAAAGGCTTCTCGTTCTGTAACGCTTACTTGGACTTCTCGGGAACGTAATATCCCTTCAACCTGTAGACCTGTTACCATGAAGCCTTTAGGATTCTTTTTCTGTTAAGACAGACAGATAACACCAATGGAGATGCTATAAATACTGTAAATGGAGATAACTGCTAGACGATATGTGTATGACTACCTAGAAATGTACTCCCCTCTAACTCTAGTGCTAAATACCCTTCTCACCTATGTTTTGTAAATGTGGAGCTCGCCATCCTGCTTTTAACAGTGGCGCGTTGAGATTGTGACATTGCCAAAATTTGGAATGCTGAAGAACTCTATAATTCTTGAGGTAGAGTGTCTTTTTAAAAGAATGAGTCTTTAGGTAGATAAACAAATGATGATACTGTAGTCTTTCAGAATTTTAAATGGTCCCTATGTTGGAGAGATCTCTCATACTAATTAGTTCTGTCTTTTCCCCTTTTTGCAGGTTCTAGGGAGTTAGAATGCTGACTATAAATGATGCACACTTTTAAGGAGTAGTTTTCTTCATTAAGAAAAGCACTATGGATGCGGAATGGTTGCAGGGATACTCAGAATGAGAAAACGTTAAAACGTAAGTTTGTCTATTCAGAGTAATTGCAACCTTCAAAAGCAAAGCATGGTAACAACTGTGAGGCGATAGCTTGGTGAAACTCCAGGTACGTAAGCGCATTAAAAACGTCTTCTCTTTTTACTCTGTGAAGTTCGTTTTTTAATAATTAAATACCTTTTGTGTTTTCTGCAGGTTTTGGAATGCTGAGAGAAAACCTTGGAAAGATGCTGCGGCTGCAAATGAAAACTTCTGACTGAAGTAGTGCTGCGAACGAACAATTATTCTTCACCGAAAATGACAGCGTTGAAGGAAAGCTTCTGTTAGTTAAGTCTTATCTGTGGTCTGTGATGTTCTGTAATCTATTGCAAGACTAATATTTCTCTTTTCTTTAGTTTCTTTAGATTCTGTGAGGAGAAACGCTGGTAGTCCTACACCGCTGTCAGCGCAGCAGACGTGAAGCGCACTCTCCAGCGGAGGCAGGGCTTAAGTAGCTCTCCATGACAAATGATTAGTACTGTGCCGCTGCTTGTAAATGGATCTTCTAGGTGGAATTACTATTGTAACCCATGGAAGTCTATGGAACTGGATGCTGTGAATGGTGTGAATGCCATATGTGCCAGGCTAACACCCACCTTTGACCTGCTGATTGATTTAATGTGTTCCGCCTAGCCTGAATGTCTGAGTCAAGACTGTATATGTGTTTTGACTGGGATCATGACACTGTTCCAAAGGAGGATGAGATAGTAGTCGAAGTTCCACCATCCTCCTATAATACAGCACTTGTTTTAATACGCATTAAAAAGCGAAATGAAACAGAAAAAATACAATGTTGAAGAAGGTACATACTGAACTGAAATGCAAACAATGGTACACACGTACACAAAACCATACATTCCCAAACCCATACCTGCCACTTTATACAAATAGCCAGTACTGCACATAATGCATTTGATAGGTTTACATTGAAAGCATACCACATGCATGTAGTTCTATCACATACAAAGAGTAGTTGATTATCATTACGTGGTATGTGTACGAGGTTGATGTTGACTCTGGAACAGAAATTGATGCAGAATCTTGCTCCTTCATTTTCAGCCCAATGTCTGAAAACAGTACAATGGAAAAGGAAAAATAGTACTTGAAAAGTGGACTTATGCGACGAGATAACATTTCACTTTGTGCAGGTCGGAAGGGCTCACCATTGGGATAGAAGGCGTGTCAGTGATTTTGTTTTTTGCAAGGGTCTGTTCTTCCATCAATGTGCTCTAAGTGAAGAAGGATATTTCAATCAACACATTTCCCAAACATAATTTCTAAGGGGCACTGTGGAAGTTTTCATCAAGGATCACATTTACTGACTAGAGGCTGCACAAAGCGGGTAAAGATGAACTGTACTAAGATGTACTAAGATGAAATATTTGACACTTGTGTTGAATCTGGTGACTATGGAAAATTGAGCATTAGAACAGTGATGTAGATAAACAGATGGAAGATAATACTTATGTATGCCGACCATCGTCCTACATACCAACAAACATAACAAAATCCACGTTCACTACTCACCTCACCAGCCACTTGCGGAAATTGAGTTGGGATGCCATCTGGAAGCATTTTAGGAAGAACATGCGGTCGACGTTTTTTGTGTACCTTGACTTTTTGTACATATTCTGGGTGAAGTGCAGGCTGCAGACGCAGAATCGATTGGCCCTCACATCAGCCTTGATTTCCTGGGCCCTAATTTTAATCTCATCCACTTAACAACCACAATTTCTAAGCCATCTTCTTCTTAGATCAATATCCTTTGGGAATACATGCAAGATAGTACCCAGATCGTTGGCGTGGCTTGCAGAAGTGCAACAAAGAACCACAAGTGATGGCATTCTTAAAAAGTGCGTGAGAGCTGTATAAAGAAATGTGAACTATTAGCATGAATAACACAGGATCAATGTGAATAAAGCAATTTGCACCAGAGATTTGTGTTTAAAGTTTAATTAGAATAAAGTCAGAAGAGCTGTGTGACCGAGCCCAGTGAACTCTGCAACAACTTTATTAAACAATTGTTAGACTGGACATTCTACTAAAACGCACATTGATGAATTGTGGTAGTTATCGAGAAGAAAATACCTGAACTAATTGCTAATGCATAACTCTTTGAGATACATGAACATTAAAATCCCGGGTACATTTGGTTGAAATCCACATAAACGTTCATTGTAACATTCGTTGAACATAGAGAAGTAATTAGTTGACTTACCCTTACTTTGGCGAACATATGAGCAGATTCAGCAAGCAGAGGAACAAGTATCCGGTGAACAGGTAGCTCGATGATGATATACCTAGTGGATCTCCCAGATGTTCTCAAGGTAAATCTCAAGATGTTTATAAAGGCTTACACAAGTGGATGAGTATGTGAATGGAGGACGTGTTCATAGACAGCCACTCTACCTCCATCCCAATGGTTCCCAATTGCCATATGAACCCACCCTGCTGCCTTTCCAGCGCACAGGCGTAGGCCTACCAAAGTCATAGGTGCGAAATGCCATTGATACTGGAAGGGTGAGTGTATGAGCATGAGGTGAGCACGAAAAGGCCAGAACAATGCAGTAGGGACACAACGTGTGTTGATTTCAGGGCCTGGACTTTGAAGAGGGGAGTCTGGAGACAGGGTCTGGGGAGGCCATGTGGACAATGGTCAATGTGCGGAAGATCCCTTTGAAGTGTACATGGTGTTTGACAACTTGAGCGGTCACACCTATCTAGCCCCCTTGGAAGGGCACGGTCATAGGTGCCTAATGCCATTGATACTGGAAGGGGGATGGATGGGGACAAGGTGAGCGCAAAAGTGCACCAACCAGGGCTGGACTGGGCTACAGGGTACTGTGGAGATTTCCTGGTGTGCCTCTGCACTATGTGCCTATTTTGTATTTTATTTTCACATTATATCATAGGAAAAGGGTGGAGCTAGAGCAAAATGCGTAATATGGGACCACTTAGCAAATTATTTCCAGTGCCTCCATTCGTTCACAGTCCACCCAGGCACCAACCATTCTAGCATGACACTCATAGACAATTGCGCGTGTTCTTGAATCACTGAAAAACTCCAAAACTATCCTTATTTACTCATTTGTATTTTATTTAATTGGGTGATGTTGATGGCACCAACAAACAATAAATTGTATACTTGAGGTTGAAGCATAGTATGAGAAAATTCCCTGTACTGTCCGCTCTCACTGGGGAATTTGTAGCGAATGGCTCGAAAGACACAGGCAGGTACTACTCATCGATTGCGGTATCCAAGCCTCTCATAAAGCCACCATGTAAACGAATAATAGGCCACCAACCTGTACCACCTGAGAAAGAGAAACACATATTTAAATTGAATGAAGCTGACAGGGGGAGGCTATGGTCTTGATAATAAAAATTACATCACATCTAGAGTATACTAACTTGTTACTTGGAACTGTTCCGCAAAGTTCATGCATAAGTACCATCATAATCCTCAACACAGAACTTGTGAGGCAGGTTTTCTCGGCAGCAGCAGTTCTCTGCCTCGGTTGGCATGACCTTGCAACAATTGCAGGTACACCACGTTGAAACGTCTTCCATGCAGCTCGGCTGTGGCTCATGCTCGGGTGATTGATCTTGCAAACTATTGTCTGATTTCCCATAGTTTTCGGCAGCCTTCTCCTTCCATCAGTTCTTCCTCTAAATACTCAGGCTCATACTCGGAGAGCTGTTTTGTTGACATTGTACGACAAAGATTTAACCAAAAGGCAAGAAACAAGTGAAGTTATTTCTGCTACTGTAAGTAAAGGTTCACAGGGGCTTCGTACTAGTAAAATAGCTCAACCGAGCACAAACGAGACACAGGGGGATCTAAACTAAATACAGTGAAACTGTTGACTAAGAAACTAGAGTGTTCCCTGATCCGAAAGGGTCTGTTTATACTTCTTGAGGAAAGTGGTGCCCTGCCATTTCCATGGAGACATGTCAATAATTTTCAGACAGAGAACGTTTAAAACGAGACGTGCATTGGCGTTGTGGAAACGGCAGAACGTGTCTAGTGATGTCAGCTTCGGGGGTGGGTGTTTTGATTTATTGCCACAAGCGCACTTGACTTAGGGAGAACGATCCATGGATAAGATTAGCACAAGATGGCAGCGCCCAACATGTTGTTTTTGCATTTGTAAAAGTGAGGAAAACTAAGGTAAAATGGATATGAAAAATGTCTACGATCGATCACTGTATGCTTATAACGACTTGCACAAATGATCGGGACAATAGCACTTTTGAGCGCACTATTCCTTTAATATTCCAAGTACCATTACATTGAGTTTTCAGTAACACCTAATATTTAAAGCACTAGTAATGCAAAACCACTAGCACCATTGAAGTAACATATTAGCATTTATAGTTGGGGGGCTCAGGACTCTCACAAGAGTGTGAGTGTGTGTGTGTGTGTGCATG
Organism: Ambystoma mexicanum; assembly: GCF_040938575.1. Classification (NCBI taxonomy): domain Eukaryota; kingdom Metazoa; phylum Chordata; class Amphibia; order Caudata; family Ambystomatidae; genus Ambystoma; species Ambystoma mexicanum. The sequence continues at coordinate 1,176,378,869 of NC_090935.1, read as the reverse complement.
CAAAACCAGTATGTCATTCCAAATTCATAGACCATACCTTGCTTTTACTGCCTAGATCTGCACTGCTTCTATTCTGATGGCCTTTGTCAATGGGCGAGAACTCATGCCCCAGGACCCTTGTATGATGCTGTATGTGGTATTCCTCTGGCTCCATGACAATTCCTGCTATACCAGGACATAAATACATTGTAGATTATCCCATGGGTAGTCCTCAGTGTGTTCTTTGTTTGGGTGGAATATTTGGGCCAGAACATTGTATGAAAGTGGACATGAGTTCATTTCTTAGCATTGATTAGCAATCTTATTTTGCTCACCCTATGGGCATCATTGCAACTCTCAATTGGCATCACTTCATTTGCTATTTTCTTCCCACCTCAATCTACTTGTGGGGGTATTTCTCGCTCTACCCTGTCCTCTGTTCATTTGCCACTTGCTGGAGGGGTCTACACCTGTCTACCTCTGCCTACATCTCTACTGATTTCCAAAGCTTGCATTTTACTGTACTTCCCCCAACTGAGGATATCTTTGCTCCTTCCACCACGCCACTCACCTGCTTCCTACTTGTCATGATTTTCCTACGCCACCTTGTTTGGAGGTTCCCCTTACATTTTTGGCATGCAGGTTTGTAGCTCTCATGTGCGGTCATACACCAAGTCAGAAGTTTGAGAAATTGCAATCCGGCCTGTGTGTAGAAGCCAAGGCTTTTTTTATTTTTATTAACTAATAAAACAATGCAGGTAATTCCATCTCAGAAAGACTGACCTGTGGACCAGGTCCTCCTTTCAGAAACTCCCTGTCAAAAGCATAGTGTATACATGTGCTCTTCTGCGTCAGTACCCTGATCTGCAGCACCTGCTCTCCAGTGGGCCAGAGCACGTTCAGGGTTCCGGGTAACCTCTTGACAGCTGCAGTGACAGTCATGTCTATGCAGGACAGGTAATATATTTAGGACATGCCCCATTTGTGAAGAACTGGATTCTACTCCACAGGAGTATAAGTATGAGTAGGGGTAAATTGGCCCACTCAGCCCTCACACTTCTACATACTAAAACACAAAAGCAATCAAGTACAGTTAAGAGATATACCTCCTTCACCTTTTGTGGTAACGTGTTCAGAGGGAAGGCTATGCTCTTAAGAGGAGTGTGGAGGTGAGCCAATAGTGATCCAAACAGCACCTTATAAAGGGAATGTCCAATCAAAGTTCTATGAAAATAGATATACTTTAATTAAACATACCAGCTGCATGTAGAATGAATGAAAACACTGTACAAAAACCCGGCCCAAATGAAGAACAGAGAAGATGCAACAGAATGGAGAAAGTAGTACTCTTAAGCATAGTCCCAGGGGTTGTAGATAAAGTACTAACAACAGAAAGGATATCTTGGTGAAAACAAGAGTGAGCGTGACCTAACCAGTCTCTAGGGCCCAAATGGACCTAGGAGGCAGTTCAGAGTGAACAATCCCAGGATTCAGTTCTTGGTGGGCTGACACAGTCAGCCCCAATGTTGAACGTAAATGCGAGCTGATCAGGCTCAGTTCGGCATGTAGGATCGTGGAGCCCCCAGCATTAAGCGGGCATCAAGTGGGGCGAAAATCGGTGGCTCTCAATGATGCAGGTCAGGGCGGTCCTAGGATTACTTCGCAGTTGACCAGGCCGAGTCAGTATTTAGCCACAGGGAGGGGTTGATGAGTGGTGCTCCAGAGTTTCGAGTCGGCGGGCACCATTCCTCAAAGTGGTGTACTTGGGTGAGTCTATGTGCAATCGGTGAGGCAGCAGTTCAAGAGCTAGCTGAGACGAGCTCTGGTTGTAACCACTTTTTAGAGTCAGCGTGTGACTCTCCAGTGATTTGGTTTGGGTTCTGGCATTGAACAGTCACTTTGGGCATAGAAGGTGATTAGCTTAATCAGGATACGATGCAGTGTCTAGCTGGTCCAAGGGGCAAGCAATGTTCGATGTGGTGCAGGAGTGCAGCAACCAGCGGCAGCAACCTCCCTCTTGTTCCATGTGTGCTGAACACAGAGTGACCGTTTTGGTGTGGTAGAACAGGGGGCTTTGGCTGGTCTGGTCCTCCATTTTCTGTGAGGCCCTCTCAGGGGGACTCAAGAATAGGGTGGTTCCATTCAGGGACTGTTCTGGAGATTCTGCCGCAGAGTGGTAGTTCCTGTTCCAAAGCAGAGGTTACTCCCGATGTGCCCTGGGAGTGGCAAGGGACAGATCGTGTTTCTGTCTTGAATAATTCCTTCTTCACCTCAGGCTCAGGGATTTGGAGAGTGCTACTCTCCCAACGGAAGTCCAGTGAGATCTTCCGAATGAATTTGCAGCGTAAAGGATCTGTGAGGATGTGAGTGAATATGACAGGGTAGAAGCCCCCTTCTTTTAAAGGCACAAGTCCTCAGGTGATTGGACTAAAGCTAGCCTGTCTTAGTCGTCCAATCCATGCACTTGAACAGAGTGGACCTTGCCCTTCTGATGTCACACCCAACATGCTTTGCTCCAGAGGAAGTGGAGAGGAAAGGAAAAATAGAGGGGGCAATGGGAATCAGGATTGTGGCAGCCTCCTTCCACTAACCAGATCCCTCCTGAGTTAATTCTGCCCCTTCCCTTCTCACTGAGAACAAAGGCCTTTAGAGATGCAGAACCCTGGTGTGAGGCTACTCCTTTTGAATTGGTGAGCTCCTTTGATACCTGGGCCCATGACAGCTGCCTGCTGTGCAGTTGTCTCAAACAGAGGGTGCTACATGCCCTCACAAAGTGATCAAGAGGAGGCCCAGCCCTCCCGGTTCTTGACTTGCTATTTGAAGGGCTACACCCTCGTGACTAGAATACATATCACCTTGGAAATAGACAGTTGTAATCATAAGTATTACGATGCACTGTGCCTAAACTCAGGCATAGCTTTCATTTGCAGTTTACCCTGCCACCAACATGGATTACTTATGGTTATCATAGTTTTAGGTACAGGGGTATATCTTAAATGCCGCCTCTGCGCCCCATAGACTTGGCTGTCTCTGCAGCTGTCAAGTGGGCATCTCTTGACCTGTGAACCTGCTCTGGGCCACGAGTAGAGCAGGCACCACTGATTAAGCTACTGATGCAGCAGGGCATGAGTGCACTAAGCTTTTGGCATGGAGTCGACAAAAAAAGGGGAATCTGTTTGGCAGATTACCCTTCTGGAGATGGAAATACCGTCATTATTCTATGTGTTATGATATGATATGATTGGTTATTTATAACACGCTTAATATCCAGAGGTTTCTAAGCGTGGACCCGGGGATCGAACCTGTGTTGCTCTGCAGCGTCATCTTGCTTCCAAGGCGAGTACATTGCCCCTGAGCTATCCTCCCTGTTAATAAATCAGATTTTTGCACCCTTTCCAGGTGGCAATACCTACCACCCCTATTCCCAAACCCACAAAACTATCCTGGTGCAACGTAAAAATGTAAATACATGCCATACCCAACTTTAAGCTATGGTGGCTAATATCTCTCATAATTATCCAAATGACATCAAATTGATATCACACATGTATCAGCCCTGTAAAACTAGCTCAGCTGTGCAAGGGTTATGTGTATTCCCCCAGTCAGGTTATCTCTGCTTCTCCTTGCACGACTATAGCCCTAGGGGTTGCCTCCCTTTGACCCTTTGTGAAGGCAAGGTAAACTCCCCTCTTTCCCCCCATGAGACATCTGCTCCACAAGAAGCTGTCCTGGGACCAGGAATCAGAGAGCACAATATTCACAAACGGTCTGGCCTCACAAAAGGATGTTGCATATCTAAAAGCCTTTGATGCTATTGAAAAGGAAATGAGGCAGGGTTGGAGTAGACAGAGAGCCCAGACCAGCTGGAGCAAGGTTCAACCATCTTGTTTTCTCTCTTTAAATCTCTTCCTTCCCATCCCCTCCATTTCCTTTTACACAAATCACTTTGTTTGTGATGTCAGAAGGCAAAGTCCACTTGTTCCAAGAACAGGGATTAAACACTTACACCAGGCTTGCTGTTGTACAATCACCTGTAGACTTTTGCCTTTGAAGGAAGAGGTCTCCAACTTCTTCTCTGAATCTATCTCTGGAGACTTCAGCCTTGAAGATTTCATTTGGTCCCTGTTGGGAGAGCAGTCCTTTTCAAAGTCCTCCAGTTGTGAGATGAGTAGATGTAGTCCAAGGAAGAGTCAGGCTTCATCCCCTAATGATCCCCAGGGCAGATGGGGTGACCTGCTGCTGGAGCAAACCCTGCCTCTCTGCAAGCCACAGTGGAACCCAGGATCTCACTGTGATGAAGGACTCCTGCAGGTGCATGCTACCCTTCCCTTGTTTGGGAGCCCGAGAAAAGAGCTACTCTAACCCCTGACTCGCTGGGTTGGGACTCAAAGCATGCAAGAGCTAAGAAAGCCAGGATTCCCTTCAGTTCTGTCACCAAAACACTGTCACATTGCCTATAGCAATCCCACTCTTCAAACCGCTGTCCCACAAGTTTGAACTAGTTTGCCGCCACACCATGCCAGCTGAAGCGTACTGTTGCTTCACTTCGAACAGAGAAGAATTATTGCACCTGCAATCGTTATACTGCTGTTGGAACCACCAGCCTTTTCATTGTCGATCCAGTTGACAGTTGACACGACCCTGGTTTTGTTCCCGAACCACAACTTTCGAGCGCATTGAAGTGACTTCCCTTATGCATCCTAAAATCAGCCCGTCTGCCACCAAACCTCAACCACTGAACCTGGTGATCTCCACAATCTGCATTGCTCGAGTAGCATTTCAAGCCACAGAATTCTTCAGTTTTGACTCCGGCTTGACATCAGTTTGCTGCTGAACTACCACGAATGGTGAATTCCGACCTGAATTAAACTGCAGAACAGCATGAAGAAGCCTGGTTTGCCGTTGTCAAACTGCGAAGTATTATTGACTGATAATTGTCCCAGGCCCATTTTGGGCTCCATAGACTGGCTAGATCACATTAATCCCTTTTGCAACACACCGTTTTTAAACATTGTGGTTTATATTGCCTTTACTCCCTGGGGGCCTCATTACGAGGTTGGCAGTAAACCATTGGTGCCACCGGCGAGTTGCTGCCAACCCTGTAACACTGTTTCCGTCACCTGACTTCCCAGTGCCACCAGGACATTACAACTCCCGGAGGATCGGGAAGTCAGATGCCGGAAAATTTTAGTCCCCATTCCAGTGAAGTCCCGCTGCTAACGGTGCCAGTACCTCTGTGACCCGCTTTCTGGGGCCGTTGCACCCGGCAGGTCACACCTGCCAGGTGCGACATCCCTGGCAGGCAGAGTTATAGTTTTCCGGTCCAGAAAGGGTGCTGGTAAGTTGCTACAGGCACCCTTATTTCCAGACCAGCAAACTCGGAATGAGGCCCCCTGTCTCATTACCCTGAGTGCTGCACTATATTCTGTGTTTTCTCTACAGAGGTGGGCATTGTAGTATTTTCTGTTTAGTTATTATTGCATATTGTGTGTTTAATTGAAGTATATATATATATATTCAGTGAAAAAACTTTGTTAAAGGGACGTTATGGTTAAGTTGCGCTACTAAAAACCTATGAAATTCAGTGAAAAAACTTTGTTAAAGGGACGTTATGGTTCAAAGTAAAACCGAAAAACCCCTGAAGTTCGTCAGTTATGGTATAATCTTCAACTGCCAGGTGCAGGTCCAAATTTGCAACTTCATGACCCTCACCATTTTATGGGACAATCGCCAAGGACCAATATGCCCTTACGCAGTACTAGCGGCTACAAACAACATACCAACCAATAGGGTGGTCTAATGGCTCGTTTTTGGTGCAACCTTCCGATTATCAGAGCGACCATTTACTGCTTTTATCATAAACCAACAGCCTATCTACCGCAAAGGAACAACGCGTGGCTCCAAATAAACTTTGCTGATCGACAGCAGAGACAATAGCAAATCGCTGAATATTCACTAAACATTTCATGTGAAATAAATGTACTTTACCAAATGTACAATCCTGCTGTTTACTTTTAAACCACAGTTTCATATTCCGAATTGTGGCGCACTGAGTTGTAAACTGATCTAACACCCTCTGTACCGCAAAGGAACATCGCGTGCCTCAACATGAACTTTTGCGGATCGACAACAAAGACAAATGCAAATTGCTGAATATTCTCTAAACATTTGATGTCAAATAAATGTACTTTACAAAATTAAAATCTTGCTGTTTGCTTTTAAATCACTGTTTCATATTCCGAATTGCGGCGCGCTGTGTTGTGACATAATATGTGTTGTCTTCCGGGTTCTGTGTAAAGTCACTTAGGACTGGAGAGGACCGGGCGCGTTTCATGACGCACCCTGTAACGTCACGGAGAGAGGCGGGGAATATGAATGCTTTGATAATATCAGGCTTAGGGGCGGGAGATATGATTTAGTGTTGCAAAAGCAAGTCAGCCAGGTCAATAGCGCCAGTCAAAGGATTATCACATAATGTCGGCGCACACCAGCCGGATTTATCGTTTCTTTAGTGGACAAAAAGTTAGTTGACGCCCATAGGAAATTGTACTATTAGCGGACAAAAGGAGTGGTCTTAAAACACTTTCACCCTGACAACGAACAATACAAACAACGTTCTCAGAACACCCCCATTTTGTGTAATTGCAACCATTTCGGGACACCGCGAGTGTTCTTAGAACACATTCAACTAGACAGATTACAATACGGACAGCGTCCTGGGGACACCCCCAGTTTGTGTATTTACGAACAATTAAGTACACCGCGAGTGTTCATAGCTAATTTTTACCTTCCTTGCGAACAAAAATGACACATACTCCGTCCTCTAAACACCCCACCATTTAGTTTATTTACAAAATGTCAGAACAGCCGTGTTCTCCGCGGACAAATCGAACGCAACAAAAACGTCTAGCACATAAAAAACAAAACATTGAACCTATCTCATACTCCCCCACCCTCCCCAAACACTCTTACACACCAACACAGGGCACTAAATACAATTTTGTATCCACGTTTCACCGCGTTGTACGCGGTCGACGGCAAATACAAGATGGCGGGTGCCACAGAAAATCTGACGCGCTCCACGCCCCTCGCCGTCCAATCAGCGAACACGTCACATGTCCGCGGACATGACGCAAGGCCATGGGCCAATCGGGGTGCTGTCCGCGGAGCGAACAGGGAAGTCCGTCCGCGAAGCGAACACAGATATCACTAATTTTTTTGCCTTACATTTTGGTCATTTTTAAAAAAACTACTGGACGGATTTACACCAAATTTGCAAAAGCACGCTTTCAGGACCAGGCCGCCGCTCCTGCCGCAAATTTGGTGTAATTCCGTCCAGCTGTTCGGGCTGTAGCCGTGCGCAAAGTTTTTTCCCATTCAGTCTACGGGAAAAAAAGTTTTGGGACCCCCCTCCTATAACTTTTCCCCCCCTGGACGAATCCTCACCAAACTTTGCAAAAAAAATCAGAGTGGGCAAAGTTTGGTGAGGATTCGTCCAGAGGGAGCGAAGTTATAAGCTGCCCAAAAAGTGCTCTTCTTATGGAAACACCAACTTAACCATAACTACAGCTATGGTAAGCTATGCAACCATAACTCACGCCACCACAGTGGACTGCTAAGACTAACACCTAGGACATCAAAGATGACATCACAAATATCATTGATGACATCACTGATGACATCACATGTCTAGCACCTTCTTTTTGTTCACTTGGATATCTAGGCTAGGTGGTTTTATTTACTGACAGTCAGAAACTTAACATTCAAAAGGTATTACATTTATAGATGTTGCTATTATCACATGTTCTTACACTATTTTCCTTAGAATTTAATCGCATCTTATGATGTACATATATAGGGGAAGAAGCAGGCCTGAAACACAGCAATCATTTTTGTGCATGAATACAATCATGTAGATTATACACAGTTGCTAATGATACTGCCTCTTGTTTGCTTACTTTACTCTCCATATATAAGCCCCATATTTGTATGCATTGTAGTCTATTTATGTTTTGTGTGTATTAGTACAAATATGTAGTAAGTGATGCATTATTAGCTACTTAGTAAATGTTTCACAGTACGGAAAAGTCTGATACAGAAACATTCACCGTTTTATTATATAGCTTTGGAAAATTACAAATACTGCACCTCTATGGTGTATGCTGCATCCAATACCTACATTTCTGTATGAGTAGATTCCTGTACTAGAAAGAACACTGCAATGGAATGTTCTTTAGAACACTACATTGCGTAATGAAGTATGTATTTTATTACACATCTCCCGATAATCCCTGATACTTTTTTGCCAACATTACATTCACAAACCCTTATATGAAAAGTATATGCACATGTGATGTCATCAGTGATGTCATCAATGATATTTGTGATTTCATCTTTGATGTCCTGGGTGTTAGTCTTAGCAGTGCACGGTGGTGGCGTGAGTTATGGTTGCTTAGCTTACCATAACTGGTGAATTTCAGGGGGTTTTCGATTTGACTTGGAACATAACGTCCGTTAACAACGTTTTTTTACTGAATTTCATAGGTTTTTATTAGTGCAACTTAACCATAACGTCCCTTTAACAAAGTTTTTTCATTGAATTTCATAGGTTTTTATTAGTCCAACTTAACCATAACGTCCCTTTAACAATGTTTTTTCAGTGAATTTCATAGGTTTTAATTAGTTCAACTTAACCATAACGTCCCCGTAACAATTATTTTTTTAATTGAATTTCATAGGTTTTTATTAGTGCAACTTAACCATAACGTCCCTTTAACAAAGTTTTTCATTGAATTTCATAGGTTTTCATTAGTGCAACTTAACCATAACGTCCTTTTAACAAAGTTTTTACATTAAATTTCATAGGTTTTTATTAGTCCAACTTAACCATAACGTCCCTTTAACAACATTTTTTCAGTGAATTTCATGTGTTTTTACCAGATTATTCATTTTTCCTACAAGTTACTAATATCATACTTACCAAATAAAACAATATTTGTGTCCAATTTACAAAGTGTCACCTTAAAACTTTCCCACCTTCTAGAATAATTTTTGACACTTCTATAAACTTTTTGCAACTATTTCAACTAGTTTTGCATCCGTAGACGTCTACGAACATCTGACTTCATTGCGGACCTTCAGGACAGCGCCACATGACCATGCGCTGGCGCGCGGCATGATGACGTGTCCGAGAACCCGTCCGCACTTCACGATAAGATCCGTCTTTTGCAGACAGTTCGGAACTGCATTTTCTACTGATCTACGGACTTTCAACTTCAAAATTTCCCTTGCACACCTCCTACACCTGTTCATACTCATTATCCATTACCAATCTAGTACACAGTACATACTTGGAAGAATTTTATCAAAACTGCTATTTATCTTAAAAATGGCATCAGTTATTGCCATCCCTCCTCCCCAAGAGACACCACCCCACCACCAGCTGGAGGACCTTCAAAACAAAAAAAGCCCAGTACTTTCAAAGACAATGAAGAGGACCAAGAAGATGAGGTAGAGGAAGTGCCTACTTCTAGCACCAAGATCGAAACATGGGTGTGGCAGTTCTTTGCTACTGTTGGGAGTGTACCAAAGGTTAAAGCTACCAAAGTGAAATTCACTGAGTGCACTCAGTTGCAGGCTACCTGGACAGTACTCCTACAGGACCACCTCCATGCGCCGCCACACCAAATCCAATGAACGCAATGCTCTCAGAAAGGTTGTTCCTTTCTAAGAAAGTAGTAAGCTGTCTTCCTCCAACTCATCTTCCTCAACAAATACTGTAAGCACACAGCCTGATGTCTACGGGCAATGGTGTGTTATAAATAAATAAATAAATAAATAAGGAGGGCTACGGACCATTATCGTCCATTGCAGCCCCTGAAATGGGGTATAGGCCATTAGCACCCCTGGTTCCCAGGGTAGGAACCCACGGTGCTAAAACATAGATTTTTCTTCCTATAGCGGGACGCAGGTGTCCCGCTGTAGGAAGGAAAATCCTTTTCCAAGACAGCCAACATGGAAAGAGAAGGCGGGGCTCCATACACAGCCCCTCTTCCCTTGCCATGGCAGCTTGCAAAACCCTATGAACATATTACCACAGGCACTTTTTTTTCCCTTTCAAACCTATCCTACCTTCGAATAACTTTACCACATAGCCGGTCCCAGGTAGACATAGCCACTATAACCCCATTTTTCGTCCCTAGCGGTCATCCCCAGTAGCCAGATTGTCCGCGTCATGACCTTATGCCATGACCCAGACAATCTGGCTACTGCCCATGGCCACAGGCTATACCTCAGTCACCAAAGGTATATGCCAATTTTTTGTACCTACATTATTACACTTGTAAAAAAATAAAACACGGGAACATTTGCAAAACCATACTTTAATGTCCTTGCCAATGCTCCTCACGAGTTTGCTCGAAATCCACCCATGTTTTATTTTTTAAAAAGTGTCAAAATGTATGTACATACAATAGTCATATAACTTAGCCCCCACTTGACAACATCCGTTCAGTCTTTACACAAACATTGAAGGTTGAGTCTATAATCTTTCTCAAAACTTTTGTCCGAATTCGTCAAATAGCAACAATGTTATAAGTCATCTAAAAATGTTAAGATCCCCTCTAATTTCGCCCCCTCTTGAGAAAATCCTACCAAACTTTAGATAACCATTTATTTCTGAATCCAAAATAGTTTTGCCAAATGTTGTGCAGATTCGTCAAATGACACCACATTTATATGCCTTTACAATATTTTGGGACCACTCTTTGCTCCCTCTTGACAGATTCCCACAAAACTTTGCAAAATCATTCAAGATTAGTTCTAGAATGCAATTGCAAAATTACATGCAGTTTCATTGGATGGCAAAAGTTATAAGCCATCCAAAAACTGCTTTTCCCCAACCCTGTAGGTTTCTAGGACATCTGAAATGTCCGCGAACACTACAGCACTGCCCCAGGACATCTGGAGTGTTCCCTGACTTTCAGGGGGGGGTGAAACAACCCATTTTTGGCTTCTTATGGCCCTATCCAACCCAATCCTCATCCCCCCCACATCCCCAGAGATTGTTTGTTGAGTTTGACAAGTGAAATGCTGCTTTTATTAAATTGTTTTCACCACGCTGCCTGCGGACCCCAAAAAAGTCAGCGAATCCAAGATGGCGGGTGCTTCAGGGAACCGATGCATTTCACGTTTTCTCATCAGCCAATCAGCGACCGCGTCCCGATGTCCACGGACCACACAAAAGTCTGTGAATTTTCTGGCCAATCGGAGGCCAGTCCGCAGACAGCACAGCCTATCGGGGGCCAGTCCGCGGACTGAACAGGGAAGTGAGTCCGCGGAACAGACATAGATATCACACATTTTTTTGCCTCACGTTGTGGTCATTTAAAAAAAAACGACTGGACGGATTTTAACCAAATTAACAAAAGCACGCTTTCGGGACCAAGCCGACGTTCCTGCCGTAAATCTGGTGAAAATCCGTCCAGCAGTTTGGGCTGTAGGCGTGAACAAAGTTTTTTCCCATTATGTCTAAGGGAAGAAAATACATTTTTGGACCCCCGCTATAACTTTGCCCCCCCCGGACCAAACCTCACCAAACTTTGCTAAAAATACATTTTTTTAAAAAGTTTGGTGAGGATTCGTCCAGGGCGAGCGAAGTTATAAGGCACCCAAAAAGTGCTATTCTATGGAAACAGCAACTTAGCCATAACTACATGGACACTACCGCGCCCATTTAATATACATTGTAAAGAACATGGATTGGACAGTCCTTCATTTTGTACTGTGTACTTGCTGTTTGGGTTGCTATTGTTTCACATTGACATCCCTCCTGACAGTATGGCCTTCTCTCTGCCTATGTTTCCAAAAAAGCCAAAGGATGTACATCGCTTTACTGTGCTGGTTTTACCTTTACGATTGGGTTCACTCTTTGTTTGTGGAAGTGTGAGGGCTGACACTTTGCCTCTACTCATCCGTGTACTCCTGCAGGGCAGACATCAATTAATCACAAGAAGACAGGAATGACTCAACATGTCAATGGGACATCCTGCCTTGGGAACCAGGATTTGCATCATCTGCATGGTGAACTGTACACTGCAATGAGTTAACAACCACCAGTGCCAGCAAATTCTGCAACAGATGGAACTAAAAGTAACATTCTGTAATGCGGAGCTGTGATTGCAAAAATGCCACCAATTGCATAGCTGAAGCAGTCCGAGTAATAACTGTGCTTACAGTGAAATATAGATCTAAGACATCAAATAATCCAAGAACAATTACAAGACATGTGAGAATTGAAATTGAAATATGAATTTTCTTCTGGAAATATGATGCTTTCTGAACGAGTTTATATACTTTAAAGTTACAGGTGTACAATGCCACAAAGCAAATGAAATGTAAGGACATAATATGACATCTAACAAGAGAACTTAGATCATCTCAAGAGGCCTAGAAAAGATTGCATGTTAGACAGCAAAACCGCTTTATACTTACTCATCATGATTTATCTGATAGAAATTCAGTAAAGTGGTTGTTTTACGCGGAATGAAATACCCATTAAGAACGGTATCTTCTGTTGTACTGAAAAGCAAAATGTTTCACACAATAAAATCTTAAGCACAAAGTGCATTGTCATAAAAGCTATGACATTAGTCATCTTGTCCTTACTAACAACATGAAATAAGCAGAACCATGCAATATTACATACTAACATGTGTTAGTCTAGGAAAAATATGCAACTCTATATTCCCTGCATGTATTTATTGGGAGTTTTATCAAGTATGAATTAGGCCCGAAGCGTGTGAAAGTTCTGCCCGAAAGTCAATGAGAGGGGAGATAGACTGGGTATGGGGAAATGGGAAGAACTAAAGTCAAATACACAATTCCCTGCACATGTTTCAGTGTTGTGTTCTTTTGGGAGAGAATGTTAAGAGGGTAGGTTCAGGTAGGTCCCTTCATCAGTTAATGTTAATGTTAAAGGATATTTGTACCGTGCACTATCACCACCGGAGTGGTCCTCTGGCGCTCTGGCGGCCCTGAAACAGTAACATATGACATTGTGTAATAGGAAATATAGAATACAATTAGAAATGGTGGGCCAATGGATGAAGTCCACAGGTATTTACGGGACGACGTCCTTTCATTGAGGGATGTTGTTTCGTGTTTTTTTACCGCATATTTTTTCGGGAATATATAAAAAATTAAAGGCAATAGGGTGATCGGGTGGGGGGGTGAAAATAAAAATTAAAATTACAGCCAGATTTCCACCAAGGACAGTGCTGCTTTCGAGTGGGGTCAGGGGTTGGTGTGGATGAGTCTTGTAAAACCACTGCAGGGAGACGGCGAGAATGAGGACAGCTCAGAGAGGTTCTCTACTCGAGAACTACATGCAGACATATTGCTCTTTTTGTAGCACGAAAAAAGGTGTTTAATCAACAGGTATGTCCTCTATTTTGACCGTAAAACATTCCCAACGCATGGCAGATATAGCCATGCAAGATGATGTCTATTGCTTGCATTGCATAACCAAGTACAACAAGACACAGAAGTTATCACTGTTAGTGAACGAGTCCCAATGGACCCTCCCTTCAATGGTACCAACATCCCGAGTTACATCTTTGAATTATTGCGAAAGGTGCAGAACACGTCGTCCCGCAGCTGGCAAAGAGACATTTGCGTCGGTTATGCCAGTTCACAGTAAGTGCCCAAGGTCTCCACAGGTAGTCCAGGGAGAACCTCTCAAAAGGTAACCAGCAAATATTCATCACACTCCACCTCCTATAAAATGTGGTTAATTACCCTCCCTCATACAATCCTTCTGGTGAAAATTGTCAGTGAATTCACTGAAAAATATCAGTGGGACGACAAAACAAGGCTCACATAAATTAAATCTACCACCTAAATGTTTTGTTCCATGAGAACTCCTATGCACTCAGTATATATTGGATAGAACTGGAGAGGAAGCTACTTTTGGATGGGAGAACATCCCCCATATCCTAGGAATGGCCCATGCTAATTGTTGAAAGAAATCTAGAAATAGATTAATGTAACTGCATGACACCACTGGCTGGTTTCAAGAGACTCAACAATAAGTGCTACGTTTTGGGATCAAACAAGTTTCTGAAACACACACAAGGCAATCATTTAATAAGGGGGTTGCACTAATGGGGTAGGGTCAGAGCAGGATTTAACTGCTTGGTTTTGTGAAGGCAAATTGGCGGTGACTGGAAGCCGGGATACACCAGCACAACTGACAGAACATCTACCTCCAAATCCAGGGGTATTGACAGAGAGTCAGCTCGGTTAGTGGTAGGAGGGAGATGTTTCTTTCCACCAACCACAAAATGGACCCTTAAGTGACAAATCATAGTACAAGGGGATACAAAGCTTACATTACGATGTTTCAGAATGCCAAGATTTTGAGTTAATTCTCTGCATATAATCTTGTCATGACAATGCCCACAAGCTATTTCGGCTACTTTAAGCTTTCAGAAGATTACAAAACTTATCAATCACATATTGTCAGACTAGTATGGATATGTAAAGACTCCAAATGCTCTTTTTTTTTCCTTTTCAATAACTTTCAACATTGGATTTACACAAATAATGCTTGTAAAGCAAATGTGGTTCTTACCAATGTGGTATAGGAAATGGCATAAACGAAGTGTGTCGGAATATTTCATTAATGAACCCTTCGGAATAGTGCAAATCTTTCCTGTCATCAAATCTCGGCAGCCGGTTTCCTCCAATCTTTTCATCTGCAAGAAGTGGCACGTGGTCAAAAAGCAGGGAATGGAAATTCATTCAAGAAATCTGCATCACTTTTAGAAAGTTTTCACAGACACCAAGTTCAATATGTGTTTCCAGATCGCAACTTTGCCAGCATGCCCACACTTGAGGCGAGTGAGTTAGTGGCCAACGGACGGTTTCCTTGGCCAAACGACTGAATGATCTGATTGTAAAAAAAGGCCCTTAAAGTGAACTCCACTATGTCCAATCACACTTAATAGTTCAGAGAATTGATAGTTCACATGAACCTCACCCAAAAGCATCCTGGAGACACATACAGGTAATGTTATCCCTGTGCAGCAAAATGAGTCCATGCAACTTGCAAGAAACAGTTGAACACATAGTTGCAATGGTTGTTCCGTTGTGTCACTGTTTCAAAATTCTTTTTTAAAAGAAACATTTGGCATGGAATATAAGATGATTTTCAGATCAAAATAATGGCAGTCCATTTGGAATGTACTGTTAGGGTTTTGATGTGAATTAGTAATCTGCTGTCCAGTCCAAATTCAAATGTATTAGTGTAACCAAAAAATGATTTCTCTTAGCGTTGCCACAACTAGTGCCTGAAAAATGTCAGACTGGTTCCAATCACAGTGGGAAAGGTCAATGTGTTTGCTTCAAAGCCATATGAACCAAGCATACACTGGTATTAATAATTATTCATAGAAACAATGCAAACGAACGCCATCAGATGAAGTACTCATTCGAATATCAACTGAATCCACCTTGACTTTTGTCACATGTTGTTATGATGTATTAACAATAATAAGTGAGTGAGCTGGTGAAAGAGTTAGATAGTGAGTTAATTTATTGAACAAAAACTCCTAATCTTTACCAGAGTACAAACACTTCAACAAACAATGTAGTACATTTCCATAAATAATGCAGAGGAAGGATGTGAAAATAAGGATGAGTGTGGCCATCACATCCCAGGGCTACAGGTCTATTGTAACAATATTAATTACGATTAGCACCCGGGCAGTGGGAGCCATGCAATCAGATGGCTAGGAACACGGGCTTGAACTGCTAGTACACACTTGCGTTCCTGAGTCCTTCCCCCTCTCTCAAGCCGCTCAGTATGCCCAACAATATGCCTTCTCCCACCTTATCCTGGATCCAAGTGCAATGACCGGGCACAAAATGACTTTGCACTGACTTTGCACTGGCTTTGCACTGCAAAAATACACTTTGCACAGTTGCATGAATTAGAGTGCATGTTGGCAATGCAAAGTTACTTTTCAGCAGTGAAAAGGCACATAGGATTCGTGCAAAAAAATCCATGAATCTGCCCTTAGAGCCTAATTCACAGAGGCGTTTTATAATGGCAACCCCCCATTGGGAAACACTCTGTCAATCAGGGCCATTTTAATGTCATCTCTTACATACCTTCAGAAAAGAACAGAAATAATTGATTATTATTTTTAATTAATTAATTGTTTACTGTACAATTCTGCCTGGTAATTTAACTGTTCTTAGGTGAGAACAATCCATATTTTACTATTGTGAATGAGACGGTTATCATCCACCGACTTAGTTCCTTTTACCTCCACTTCCACCACGAATCAAAGAATCATTTAACACAGATAGATTTAGCCTGATATATTACACAATTGTCATGAAATCTACTCGACTTTATTATTCGTTTAAATATCTCACGGATTGAAATGTTTCACTCCTTGTGAATGAAATATGCCCAGCAGTAAGCAGGGCAAAACAATTCAGTTTAAAACATGGATCTCTATAGAAGATTGACAAGTTTGAACATCTTGAACTTTTTTTTTTGATAGTCTCATGAACGCGTTTTGGGTGAGCTTGTACGTATTGCCATATGATGCAGAGGCGTTGATCTTCAGATAATTATTGAAAATGTATTTTGGAGAGACACGGGGCAAGTTGTTTACATTTTGGATAGATTAAGAGTAGTATTAAAGAATTTTATAGCATATTTAAATTTATTGTATGACGATTGATAGTGTAAGGCAGTCAGGGTAGATACTATTTTTTTTCGCAGAGAAGACAACAGCAAAATAAAAACACAGGGAGATCCACTTCATATTGTTGCAACAGGAGGACCACAGTCACAGAGAGGCAGTCATGATTTTTGGTACAGTAGAACAGAATATTGCAGATCAGAAAACATGATTTTGAGTACAGTAAACACAAAAAGACTGGGAAATGTCTGAGAACATTGGATGGAGCAGTCACACACAAAATCACATAGAGGCATACCTGATGTACGGAGCAGGAGACTAAAGAATCACTGAGAAGCGTCTGTGGTTATTTTGGGGGTGCAGGAGAAAATAAAATCACATTCGAGGCCAAATGGTTTACTGGAGCAGGTGAACAAATCAGTGGTACGATAGTCTAGAATTAAATTGAGAGTTGAGTCCTACATAGAATTAGGGAAATATAACAGATTCAAGCAGGAAGACTTGTTTGTCATCTGGAGGAGACAACATAAATTCAGAATCACACTGAGATCCAATTAATTATTTGGGTACACTAGAACACAACACCACAAAAAGGCACATGTGATTAATTCACAGCAGGAGAACACACAACTACAGATAGACACATATGACTTTTCATAGAAGGAGAAAAGCAAATCACAAAGAGGCAGACACAGCGCTTGAGAGTGACATGTGTACATACCACTAATTTCTAATGCTCTGACCCTGGACACAGACTGCAGAGGTGGAGAGTGTGACAGATGCATTCCTTCAAGTACATCAGTGTTTATGTGCCCACCGTCTGCTGTAACATCGGTAGCAAGGTTGTTGAGTGCCTGCTTGGTCTACACTTAATAGATTGGACAACAGGGATCAGGGTTCAAGCCTTGTGAATACCATCAACTGGGGGAATACCTCATTAACTGGGGACTATTTCATAAACTGGCCGAACCTTCAACAAACTGGGCTCCAATATTTGATCCACTCCACCAATATTATTTTAAACACCTAAGTTATTGATGTATTATTTTTTTTAATACATGCAGTTGTTTATTTTCGTGTGTGTTTTTATCTAATCCATTATTTGTTGGTGAGTACCCAGGAGATTGGTGAATATATGAAGTATTTATTGTTAAAATGTATTGTTATTTATTATTCATTGTTTTTAGTTATTCCTCCTATTATAACAATATATATTACTCATTTATGATGGACCTTGGTTATGAGATATAGTGTATCGTAAAGCCATTACAGTACTCAATCAGAGAAAAAGACTGCTCTACGTGACAGATGATCTTGCATCATAGAAAAGGGTGCATTGTGTGTTCACGAAAATGTTATATTACTACTATCACTGTACATTAAATTAAAAAGAATACAGACAAACCACACACACTTCACGAGGTACAGGAGAGTGGGGTGGTCTGCATAAGTCTTACTGCTGTTTTGCACTAGATGCTGATTGCTTGTTCCTGAATTATTGGGTCATGTTGGCATGTCTTACACACTGAACTAAACCATGTGGAGTGTATGGAAAGGCATCACATACCATACATTGAAAGAAGTTGCTTTTCTAAATGAACCCTGCCCCCAATATTAGCTTTTTCAAAATTGCCTTTGAGCTGAAGATGCCCCCTCCCTTCTGTCACACTTTCACGCCTGACTGAGCGCTGACGGCTACACACTACAGCATACACATGCCTGCATACCCCATCCATGGCAATCAAGGGGACTTGGTGCTGTACAATACATTCCCTGGGGAGTTTGAAATGATGGCATTAAGGTGAACACTTGCCATAGCATGGTCATACGTTCAGAGGTTGTAGGCTCATCAAACATCAGCCAGCAGGCAGCAGGTAATGTGAATTTCTCCAGTCTGGCATTGAACAGGCCTAAGTCCCCTGTAGTTCCTCGCCGCTCTGTGCCAGTGGAGCCTCCAGCGAAAAAGCCACGTCCTATGGAGAAGAGTCGTTCCTCGCTGGGGAAACATCAGGCGAAAGACGCTTCTTCATCATCATCAACAAAGCAAGGTCGTGTGGACCAGGGCCGTCAACAAGGAAAATCTTCCTCTTCATCAAGAAAGGACAAGAAATACCCTTTAAAGAGCTCCTCCTCAGAGGACCATCATAGGTCTTCCTCGAGTAGAGACTTGGCGAGGCCCCAGTCTAGCTCCAAAAAGGCGGGATCGCCAAAAGAGCCTGCGTCACAACTATCACAGTCATCAACAGGAGTTTCGTCGTTGACGGCTTCGCTACTGCCTGCACAGTTAATACCTGCAGTGGCCTTGTTGACCCTGGCAGTGACGATTGACAAGGAAGTGGCTCCAAAATGTCTATCGTCGACTGTGAATCCTCCAGACGTTTGGCAACTGGCAGTGTATGATACAGTTCTGCCAGAGACCCTATTACAGCAGGAATCAGCTTTCTCGGTATCGTCGATGGAGGAAGAGTGTGAACATATTGTTTGTCCAGCTGATCTTGGCTTACAAGGCGTTGGCACGTCAACGGCCTCGGGGATGCAAAATGCCCCCTCTACATCGTCTCTGCTAAATCCGCAGTCGGTGTTGTCTTTACAAGTGTTGTCTACCCTGCAATCTCTCTTAAGCCAGTTAAATGCTAAATTACCCCCATGGGTACACCTCCACCAGTGATACCTGTCAACCACGCGCCAGGTCCCGCTCCATGGTCAATGTCAACGACTGGTTTGCTGATCTCCCGTCCGGTTAGCGAAGAACCCCCTCCCGCTCACACTCGGAGGAAGGTGAATTGCAAGTCAGATCAAGGGCCTAGAGACTCCTTCTCGGACATTTCATCATCCACTTCGAGGGACCCTACGTGGGAATCGGAGACAGAAGTGGAAGCTCCTAGAAGCCCGGCTCAGCCATCACTGCCAGATGACATCGGGTCCTTTCATGCTATGATGGGGAAAGCCTGTATCGAATTTGGCCTGATCCCAGAAGAAGAGAAGAAGGAATGCTTCTTATTTGACCATATGAGGAAGAGGAGAAAGTCAGTCTTCTCGGTCCCCATTCTGGACCATGTTTGGCACAAAGGCTTGCGTACCATGCGCCATCCATTTTTGGAGCCTGCAGTCAAGGGCAGGTTAGAAAAGAAATTTAAAGCCCTGGATTCTACACCTAAATGTTTAACTGCGCAGCCCTCCCTGGAATCAGTAGTGTCGGCAGCGGCTGGCAGATAAGCCAGATCGCAACACAAGTGCACAACACCTCCGGACAGTGAAGCTAGAAGGCAGGATGCCTTTGGTAAGAAATCCCTGTCAGTGGGAGCGACGATGGTCAAGGCGGCTAACTCGTTAGCTATCATATCACAATACGACCGTGAAATGTTACATCGCTTGCCCCCCATCTTGGAACACCTGCCCGAAGAGCACAGAAAAACAGCCATGTTACTGGTGCGTGAGGGGGAGGAGGCATCAAACCACTCTATCAACATCGCTGTGGATTTGGCGGATTCGGGATTCAAGCAAATAAATAATGGAGTGGTGCTAAGAAGACAAGACTCGCTAAAATGTACAAACTTTAGGCCGGAGGTCCAGTATAAGGTGCTTGATATGCCATGTGAAGGTGAGCAGTTATTCGGGGAAAAGGTGGACGAAGCCCTTAAAGGCATGAAGGAAGATTCAGATACGGCACGGTTGCTGGTAGCCTTCCAAAGTGGACGACAATTTCGGCCTTTTCACCCTTCCTCGGAGCTTTGGGGAATTACCGGTTTGCGGCATCCAAGGATCGGAGTTTCAACAGATCATCATACTCCTCCCAAGGCTACAGGCGGGCTGTCCAGGTGACACAAAGAAGCCGAAATTTCCAGGTTTCTAGAAGCAGAGGACAATCTTCGTCCACCAAAAGTAAGCAATCAAAGTCTCAGCAATGACAATCTTCAGGACGTCCTGGGAGGCAGAGTGTCCCATTGCGTCGACGAGTGGAAGAGAAAAACATCGGACCGTTGGGTGTTGGACACGGTAAAACTAGGCCAATTTTTGCAGTTCAAGACCATGCCATCTCACATTAAACCTGTGTATTTGGCGCAACCCCATCTTCACATATTACAGCAAGAGGTTGTGGTTATGCTGCAAAAAGGGGCTATAGAATTTGTTCCGGTGGCCGAGAGAGGTCTAGGGGTTTACTCCCGTTACTTCGTGGTCAAAAAACCCAATAGCAAGTAGCAACCCATTCTGGACCTTCGAGCTCTCAACAAGACTCTGCAACGCCTGAAGTTCAAAATGCTTACGCTTCAGGAGGTCATCTGGTCGATACAGCCGGGAGATTTTCTGGCATCGTTAGACCTACAAGACACATATTTCCACATACCCATGCGTCGACGACACAGAAAATTCCTGAGGTTCGTAGTGGGTCAAAGTCATTACCAGTTCAAAGTGCTTCCATTCAGCCTAAAATCATCTCCCAGGACGTTCACAAAATGCTTAGCTCGTGTGGCTGCATGGCTACGAAGAAAAGGTCATCATGTCTACCCTTACCTGGACAACTGGCTAGTAAGGGGCTCGTCACCGGCAGTGGCGCAAGCAAGCCTAGAGGCCACCATGCAACTGCTACAGCGGTTAGGCTTTGCAATCAACTTCGAAAAATCCTTTTTGGCTCCCTCAAGGAGCTTGGTATTTTTGGGCGTGGAGTTCCAAACTCAATCAGGACTAGTGAAGCCTTCCTTAGAGAGAGTTCAAAAACTCAAACAAAAAGCAAAGGAGTGGAAGACTGGCACCAGATTGTCAGTCAGAAAATACATGTCGCTGCTAGGAGCCATGGCGTCATGTATTCCGCTACTGAACACCTGTCGTCTCTTCATGAGACCGATACAGGATTTTCTGGCAGACCGATGGTCTCAAAGTCACGGATTCTGGTCCGACAAGTTGAGGATCAGCAGAGAGCTTCTATAAGCTCTTCCGTGGTGTCAACTCTCAAACAATCTGACAAGAGGGATGCCTCTGCTGGAACCGGATTTTCAATTGACAGTTGTAACGGATGCATCTCTGACAGGATGGGGAGCCCATCTGGGATCCCTACATGTTCAAGGACAATGGTCTCCAGAAGAATCGACCCTTCAAATCAATGTGCTGGCATTAAGAGCAGTATGTTGGGCTCTGACGTCATTTTTACCACGCATACAGGGATCGTTGGTGAGAATATTAACTGACAATACAACCACAATGTTCTACCTCAGGAAACAAGGGGGTACTCATTCTAGAACGCTCTCGAGCGAGGCTCAGGAAATATGGCATTGGCCCCTCAAACAAAAAATAAGCATAGTGGCGTACCATCTACCAGGTGTGAACAACGTACAAACAGACTATCTCACCAGAGAGATGAACCAACTCCACGAGTGGGAGTTCAACGATCAACAAGTGTCGAGCATCTTCAGAAAATGGGGTCATCCTTCTCTGGATCTTTTCGCAACCCGAGAGAACAAGAAGTGCAAGCAATTCGCCAGCAGATGGCTGCAGCTAGACTCGCTGGGGGATGCGTTTTCCTTCCCGTGGACGGGCAAGTTCACGTTTGCGTTCCCCCCGTTTCCACTCAATCGACAGACCCTCCAGTGGATTCACAAATACCAATGCCGTGTGATTCTAATTGCTCCTCACTGGGCGAGGCAGTTGTGGTTTTCGGACCTGCTCCAGCTATCGGTGACAGAGCCGGTGAGGTTCCAAGAGATGCCGGACCTTCTATCCCAAGACAAGGGAGCGATTTGGCATCACGACCCGGGCTCCTTCAACCTGACACTTGGGTCCTGAGTTCTCCGAGTTTGGGGCCCTGAGCATTTCTTCAGATTACCGCCGAATCTTAGAGACAGCGAGGGCTCCGTCCACGAATAATTCATTTGCATGTAAGTGGAAAAGATTTTGTGTGTGGTGTAGGGATAAACCGTGCGTGGACCCGTTAAACATCACGTCAGAACAAGTTCTGCTATATTTGCTACACTTAGCGAAAAAAGGGTTGGTTTTCTCGTCCATAAAGGTTCACTTGGCAGCCATTTCAAGATTTACTCGAAAAAAAGGCACTTGACTCCGGTGTTCAGTGATCGACTGGTCAAGCATTTCTTGAGAGGGTTATTTTGGACCTTTTCCTCCGGCCAAAAAGTTCCCTCCTAGTTGGAGTCTCAATCTGGTGCGTTGTGGTGTAATGAAGCCCCCCTTTTGAGCCTATGTCGCCGTCACCCCTCAAATTTTTGTTGTGGAAAATTGCCTTTTTGGTGGCTATTACTTCAGCAAGAAGAATGTCGGAGCTGCAAGCACTGGAGATTGATCTCCCATAATTCTTCACGGACGAAGTGGTATTGGCAACTAACCCTCATTTTATACCAAAGGTACCAACTACATTCCACAGGCACTCTTCAATTGTGCTACCAGCATTCTTCGCGGCAGCCTCTTCTTTCGCAGAGAAAGCTCTCCATATGTTGGACGTCAAAAGAGCATTGAAGTTTTATCTGAGTCGTACTCAAGATTTCAGGCATACAAGACAACTGTTTGTAGATTATGGCCCCTCTGTAAAGGGGAAACCAATCTCCAAACAAGGACTAGCCCACTGGGTGTCGTCAACTATTGCCTTCTGCCACTCGAAAGCAGGGAAGCCTCTGGAAAGACGTCCGAAGGCTCAGTCAACAAGATCCATCTCATCATCGGCGTCATTGTGGTCCGGAATCCCGATGGTGGATATCTGTCAGGCGGCATCCTGGTCGGTGCTGCATACATTTACTCTCCATTATTGCCTAGAGCAACAGCATGCAGCGGATGTGCAGATGGGACGGGCAGTCCTGCGACACCTGTTTCAGTCAGGTAAGCCCTACAGAGGGGGGTACCCAACCAGTCAATGTACCATGGTTGTGTTTTTTTCTTGCTAGCTACATGTGCTGTCTTTGTAGTATTGGTTTGCATTGCACACCTCCAGAGTAGGAGTACTGCTATATAATCTATTCTAAGCATGTGAATCCATGAAAGATCCAATGCTGGAGAAGGGAGTAGTTTCTTACCTGTAACTCCATTTCTCCAACGTTGGTATCGTTCATGGATTCACATGCGCCCGCCGGCCATCCCTGAATGCAAACTTAATATGCCCCTACTACTTTGGGGGTTAAAATCTGAAGGGAGCCATGGGGGCGGGGCTATTTATACCATATGTTCTATTGGGTCATGCGTAAGTGGCCCAAAAAGGACATATATAGGACACAAAAGTGTCAAGATTTTTCCAAGCACAAATGTTTTAATAAATATACTGAGGGTTCCCAGCCTGACGACGGGGAATATTCTAAGCATGTGAATCCATGAAAGATACCAACGCTGGAGAAATGGAGTTACAGGTAAGAAACTACTCCCTTAGGATGTATTATTCAGTTCAGGTTCTTCTTAAGCTACATGTATCACGAAGGACACACACACCAGACACCAGCCACCCCACTCAAACCAGCTCAGCCACAAACTTACATACGCATGGAACATTCCTTCAACACTCACCCATCATTCTTTGAACAGCTCTGGCATCAGCACACAACAACATTATAAGCCACACACACCGTGCCCCGCAGAATTAGCAGACCATTAACAGGACATTATGAAGCACAATCTCTAACCACATGCTCATTCTCAATCACACTATTATGCATACTCACAGTGAGCAGCAGTAACACACATTCAGCCACCACACACCTCCTTTCCTCACACACAAAATAAAAACAAAAAACCAAAGACAATACTATCCCGCACCTCCCCCCCCCCCACACACGCAGTAATAGGGTCTTGTCAGGAACACAAGACATGGCACACTTCAAACAGAAAAAAGTAAGGCATTTGCAGGACACACATTTTCTCATGTGACAATCGGCCATTCATTGTTTAAAATGGAGGTGGAGGTTTCCAAGGGCATCTATGCTTCTGGTCAGGTCTGAGCAAAGTGTTTGCTAAGAATTGATATGATCTGACAGAACGTATCCATCCTTAAATGGGTCATTTATAAAGTACTATGTTCACTGACACAAAATATCTCAAATTAAGAAAGAAATAATTCAATTACATTTAATTTATGAATCAACACTATTGAAATGTGTTAATATAGTGTATATTGTAATACATTGTTATTTCATGTACATTTAACACATTTAATACACTTCTTAAAAGCGTTTTCCCTTGTCCAACAAAGTCATTGTTAAAAAGTGAAATGTTCCTTAAGAACGGCAATCCATAATCTGCCCTGCTGATTACAAATAAATGCAATCAATTTCTTGAATGGCTTTCCCCTTGTCCCACAAAGTAATTGTTACAAAACCCCTACATATTGCTCTTAAACAAACCAGTTCTCAATCTGCCCCGCAAGCATGGGTTTCAACCCACTAGTATTTTTCAAGGCTTCGAATGAAAAAAAAAATATTCCATATATCACCATATCAAAGAGCTGTCAGATGGTATTATACTTCCTAAGCAGTGACGAGTTAATTAAGTGTGCTGCCCACTAGCCATTAGATGATGAGATTTGTTGAGTAAAAACTTTGCTGAATCCACTGCCAAACTGGCTGAAATAGCAGACTCTGAAGACAAATATATATATATATATATATATATATATATATCCCATGAGAAAAGCGCGGATAGAGCCTCCCTTCAAAACTTTGGAAGAAATGGCCCATTGGAAGCACCCCTACAAACAACAAAAACAAAAGAAAACGGATGGGTCTGCAAATTATGCAAACTTCATGATGATTTTGTCTGGAGAGATGTGCAAGGTTGGTAGGTAGCCCCAAAAATAGTTCTGTCTCATTTAGTCTGGAAATATAATGGACAGGCTCATGTGGAAATAAAGTGGCATGAACTCCACTCTAAAAATCGGTTTGCCCCTTATTTTGCATCTCTAGCACAAGACCTTTGCAGACAGTGTATACGTTTTCTGAAAAATGATGTTGGCAATACTGTCTCAACCACCCAGTGAGTACATCGTCCCCTTATTGACTATTTTCCTCCAAGTGCCCCATTGCAATAACTTTCAGTATGTACAGGTTGTTCTTCTTCCGCCTGGGTAGAGGCATACCTAGGTCAACAAGCAGATGCAATAATTGTGACTAAATTATCGACAAGCGATTTTATACCAACGTTTGGTGTCCTGATCATCACTTTCAGCGAGCAGGGGACCACCTACATTAAAGACCACCTTACTTCACTGAATGTGCAACATAATCTACTTTGCCCCAACCAACTGCAATCTGTAGGAGTGGTAGAAAGACAGAAAAGCATCATTAAGAATCAGTTATCTAAGCTATGCCAAGAGTCAGGCCACACATACCAACTGATTTATTCTGTCAGCTATATACTCTCACAGCTAAAGGAGGCCCTCATGAAAACTGCTACAGAGGCATGCCATTGTCTGGAACCAGGAAGCAAGGTGATGGTCAGAAGCTATCAGGGGAAATCTGCCCTTGCACCCAGGTGCAGAGGACTTTTCCAGGTGATTCTTACTACTAATACTGTCTTCACTGTACCTGGATTCATGCTAATACTTGAAAGCACACAGTGAAGCCATCAAGTGAGAGAAATGGGCAAAAAAGGTTTGTTGGCCATGGATATCTACTATGTTATTGTTTTGTCCAGCCGGTTGCTTTCTTCACTGGATCTGCAACCTGTTCCAACACAGCATGTGCAAGGGTAAGTGTTCAATTGGTCTCAGGTGGTCACAGTCTCAGATAGTGAGTCCTGGCCCTGGTATCATAGGACAAGTATTGTGAAATGGTAGAGTGGCGCCTGTGGCTCTGGAAGGAGCTGGGATTGTGAAATGTACCTCATTTTCAGATTCCTAACAAAACTAGCACAGTTTCAGTCAGGACAGGCCCCTCGTGCATGTGAATCACTCCCTAACTGGCTTTTAGGTGAGAAATACACCCGTGCTCCGAGTGCTGAACAACATTTGTTTACTGCCCCTCCAGAAGTGTTGAATGTCACTGATATATACAACAATACCTCTCAGTCTGTTGAAGGAACTGGTGTATTACTGGAAATAACAATATTGTTCCTGATCTGGCAAAATATTCTTTATTCATTTTGCTTATTAGAAAAAGGGGCTAGATGATGACAATGGTTGTGTTTGGGTACAGGAATGGTTCAGTAACCACAACGAAGGTGAGCGCTCTCAGCAAAAATGTAAACCATGACAAACGAGAATGGTCACACACTGGCAGCTGTAAGGTGGAGGAATTAGAATGTGAAATACAGGAGAACCTTTACTTTACTTTACTTTAAGATATTTATATAGCGCAGTCCATGGACTCCGAGGCATTAGGGTGCTGACAAACAGAAAAGAGAAGGACCAGGAAGCTGAAGGAAAGTAACAGGTGGACGATGAAGGTCGAATAATTAAGCCAACAGCCAGGTTTTCAGTTTCCTTTTTAACACAGACAAGTTTGGCTGACAACCTAGATCAAGGGGAAGGTCATTTCATGCTTTGGGCGCTGAGATGTAGAAGGCAACCGTTTCAGTCTTTCTCATTCTACATCTGGGGATCGACAGATGTTTCTGGGTATTGGATCTAAGCGATCTGCATTGAGTTTGTTCTGTTATAAGATGTTGCAGGTAGCAGGGCATGAGGCCCTGAATGCACTTGAAAGTAATAACTAAAAGATGGTGGCACACACAGGCACACACAGGCCTCCACCAGGAGCCAGTGAAGCCCTCTTCTAGCAGCAGACACATGGTCACGGCGAGAAAGTCCCACCAGGACCCTTACAGTCCTACAAGTAATAAGAATATCCTAATTAGATTTCTAAGAGTAAGGGGCAGTTGGACTAGAAGAAGCAATAGTTGCACACACTGACCTTAGTGGTAGAGTAAAAAAATTATTTTGTAGTCAATCGCTCTGGAGAACATCTCCTAGTCCCCAGGCAGTGAGGTAGTAATGACGGGTAAAGACTCCCAAGAGGATGTCTGTAAGTGGAGGGAACACAGGTCAGGGCCAGATACTTAAGTGCACTCCCAATAGTGGTGTCAGAAAGCTCGTGCATTTGTGATTATCAGCATTGTTGGCAAACAAAACAAACAGGACGTCATCTTGAAACTCGTACTAAGGTGATACATCTGAATGGAGCCGAATGATTTGATATGTGTGGGTATCTATGAGTGGGCATCCTGTTAATCAGTCTGAATCTATTGGATTGTGCATTATCCAATTACTCTGATGATCTGATGTAAACCTTAGTTGGTGCCACTCATGCTGAGCTGTGGATTATTCTAGTTGTGAATATCCACCATGATGTTGCCTAGTCAAGTCCCTTGATAAAGTCATGTGTGCACAGTGAAATTGTGGTTCTAGGGTAGCAATAGAACTCTGAGGGCCTCATTCCGAGTAGGATGATAGGGGATACCGGGCACCGGTAAGGAGACTGGTGCCGGTAATCCCTTACCGCCCTACTACGATGTCCCTTAGCGGGTCCCTCCTTTAACACCTGGTCTGACCAGGCGTTATGGACGGGACCCGTTAAGGGACTTTAGAGCTAATAACTGTACCAAAATTTGTGGTACCGTTATTAGCACCTTCCCCATTCCCATTAAGCCCTATGGGGGCTCAAATGGGAATGGGGAATGGCTTTTTCAATGGGGACTTACCAGTTCCGCAAAGGTCGGACTATACCGGTAAATACCCATTGAACCATACCGGTGCTGGGCCCGTTATTGGAGGCAGTCATGGCGCTAATAGCGCCATGACTACCTCCAATCTCGGAAGGAGGCCCAGAGTGTCACATTGAGGTTCAGAGATTCAGTGGCTACTAATGATTTTGTCATACATTGGTGCGCTTTGATTAATGCACTCAGCACAAACAGAAAACATTGTGCACTTGGCAAAAAAAAAATCAATTTCAATGTTTTGAGCTAACATCTTCAAATCTTAATGGCATTAATCAGATATTAAATATGCAGTCTTGTCTAAAGAAGGAGGCAATACTAGCTTTGAATGACTCCATATATGATTAGTCGTCATGTTGCCCATGGGTATGGCACTAAGATTGTTAAATCAGAAAGATATTGAGTTCATTATCTTTATTCAAACCATATCAGATCACTTTCAGTTTGAAAATCAATCTTGCTTCTTTTCTTCTCATCTCTCGTTCCCTGTTGTCACAGCTTGGGTCCCGTTCAAATGTCCTTATTGTGACAAATCATGCATCTTTCATGCCCTCATTTTGATGTTCCAAGAGCCAATGTTGTGCCAACAGATATTGTGTAATGGGGTCATGTCAATCGTATAGGATTCAGTATTGTCTTTAATATCTTAGTGTTGATAGCAGATACACGTGTATACTATAATTAGCTGAGTATGATTAACTGGATTTACCCTGCTTTAATCAATATGCCTTAAAAATGAGTAATGATGTTATTAGAATGACTGAGATGCACTTGTGGAAGTTATATTTTGTAGTAAAAGGAACTGCACAGATTTACACTTGGATAGCTCTGGATAGGAATGTAACATAAGCAGGAATTTAGACTAGTTTAATAGTTTATGCTTTTGTTGTACTAAGTGGTGGTACAGTGACACAGTCACATGCCATGTACAATGGCATGTGTCTGTGTCACTTTCAAAGCTGGGATGGAGTAGTGATCTTTCTTTTTCACAGCCATAGTTGTGCTATATTTAGGCTACTTTTCTGTAGGTTTCCCTTTCTGGATACTGTAACCATACACAAATGTTTTTGGGAGAGGAAGAGTGCCAGTGACAACATACATATGACCTCATAAGAAATCCTTATGAGGACATCAGTATATTGTCAACGGTACTGCACTTCTCCAATCTCAATGTGATTTCTTATGAGGACACCTGTATGTTTTCAGAGGCACTGCACTTCTTCAATAAAATAAGTTGTGAGGACATCTGTAAATTGTAGTTCATTGGAGAGGTGCAGTACCGCTGACAAATGTTTCTCCTGCTCACAACCTGTTTCCATGTATATTTAATGTTTCCCTTGTTTATTTATTGGTTATTTTGGAGAGGAGCAGTACCACTGACAACATACAGATGTCCTCATAAGAAACATCAATGTGATTTCCAATGAGAACATCTGTATGTTATCAGTGGTAGTGCACCACTCCAATAAAATATGTTGTGAGAACATCTGCAAGCTGTTTTCCAATGGATAGGTGCAGCACTACTGGCAACATTTTGTAAAAAAATCACATTGAGATCAAAATTACAATATAGGATAACTACGAAAAAAGGCTAGAGTTATATATGTATTTGAATTTGTATTTGTATTTATTTTTGTTTATATAGCGCTTTATGCCAAAGCGCTTTACATTATAACAACAATGATACATAGAACATAATGAGAATGAATTGAAGCAACTTACAAACATGAAACAAGCTAACAAAACAGTATGTAGGGCAATTTACCTGGTTTATAATCAATGAAGGAGGGAGGAGGAAAGGGGAGAGATGAGGAAGGCAGTACAGGGAGATAAAAATGCAGAGGCGGAGGGAAAATGTATGTGGGGAAAAGATGAGGGAGGAGAGAGAGAAGTAAAGGAGATACGGAGGACTGTCAGTGTGGGGGAAAGGGAAGAAGAGATTTCAAGAAGGCACGGAAGGAGGAGTAGGTGGGAATGGACCGAATAGAGAGAGGTAGAGAGTTCCAATGTAGGCGGGCAAGAAGTTGAAAGGAACGGAATCGAGAAGAGGCACATGGGGACAGGGGTACTGTAAGTAGGAAGAGATAAGCAGATCGGAGGAAGCGGCAGGGAGTGTAGAATAAGAGTAGAGAGGATAGGTAGGGAGGAGCAAGATTGTGAAGAGTTTTGAAAACAAGACAGAGAAAATGAAATTTAAGTTGGAAGTGAAAGGGAAGCCAGCCAAGTTGAGAAAGCGAGGAGGAAATGGGGTACGGATGGCAGAGTGGTAGATGGATTTGGGGGGACCAAGATGGGAGGCAGGGAGGCCGAAGAGGAGAGAAGAGCAGTAGAAAAGACGTGAGAAGATAAGGGAGGAGATTAAGAGTTTTGTGGCACGGAAGGTGAGGGAGGAACGGAATTTACGGATATTGAAAAGGTGGTAGCAACAGGCACAGGAGGTAAGAGAAATTAGGTAGGTGAAGGAGAGGGAAGAGATGAAGTAGAAGCCTAGATTGCGGGCATGGGCAGAAATGGTGAGATTAGAAGGGGGAAAGTGGATAAAAGGAGGGGTAGAGGGAGGGTGAAGAGTGTTGGAGGGAAAGAATAAGACTTCAGTTTTGTCAGTGCTAAGGGAGAGAAAGTGGGATGAGTCCAGTTTTTAATGGCAGTGAGACAGGAGGAAAGATTAAGATGAAGTCAAGAGTGAAGGAGGAGAAGGAAAGGAAGAGCTGGGTGTCATCAGCATAAAAGTGGTGAGAAATAACGAAGGAGGAGATGATAGAGGCGAGAAGGGAGGTGTAAAGGGAGAAAAGGAAGGGGCCGAGAACAGAGCCTTGGGGAACTCCATAGTCCAGAGGGAGAGAGGAGGAGGTGCAACCGCCCAAGGAGACTGCAAAAGAACGGTTAGAGAGGTAAGAGGAGAGCCAGTTGAAAACAGACCCTTTGAAACCAATGGAAGAAAGAGTATTGAGAAGTAGGGGGTGATCGACGGTATCAAAGGCTGCAGGGAGGTCTAGGAAGATGAGGACTGAGGATTGCTTAGAGTAGCGAGCAGTGAGGAGGGAGTTGAGGTCATAAGTGAGAGTAGTTTCTGTGGAGTGTTTAGGCCGGAATCCAGATTGAGAGGGGGGAGAAAAAGTTGGTGACAAAAGCAGAGAGTTGATTGTAGGCTAAGCGTTCAAGTAGTTTGGAGAGGTATGGAAGAAGCGAGATTGGACAAAAGTTGGATGTAAGAAGGGGATTAGCTGATGGTTTCTTCAAGATAGGGATGATAGTAGCGTGTTTGAAGACAGAAGGAAAGGTAGCAGAGGAGAGACAGATGTTGAAGAAGGAAGTTAGGTAGGGAATTAGAAGAGGGTTTTTCTTGGGAATATGGAGGGTGGGGAGGAGATCAGAGGGGGCAGCAGTAGGATGAGTTTTGGACAGGAGGAGGGAAACAACAGAAGGAGTAACAGGAGAGAAGTCAGTCATGCAAGCAGAAGGGGAGTAGAGAGGAAGGGGAAGAGGGGAGTAGGAAGGGGATTGAAGAATGCTTTGGCATAAAGAGAGTATTTTGGAAGTGAAGAAGTTAGCAAAGTCAGAAGGAGAGAGGGAAGTAGTAGCCAAGTGGTCAGGAGTGTGTGGGGAGAGAAGCTGAGAAAGAGTCTGAAAGATACGGCGTGGGTGAAATGCTTGGGAGTGGAGAAGGTTGGAGAAGTAAGAGCATTTAGCTGAGCTGAGGCAGGAGTTGTAGTTGGAGTGGTATGAGAAATAGGAGGTTTGGTTAGCCAGGGAGCGGGATTTGAGCCAACGTCGCTCAAGGCAACGGAGGAGACGAAGCATGGACAAGAGGTGAGGGGAAAGCCAGGGTTGAGAAGGTTTGCGAGTAGGGTGGAAGGAGGAGAGGGGGTAAAGTTGATCAAGACAGGAAGAGATTGAGGAGGACAGAGAGGATAAGGCATCATTAGCCGAGAGAGAGGAGAAATCAGAGAGAGAGATTGGTAGTTGGTAGAAATCCATGTCAGCGGACAGCGTAGGACCAGTTGAAACAGGGAAAAAATGGAAAGCAGACAGTAATGATAGACAGGAGAGGAAACAGCACTGTAGGCTGGGAAGGCAAAGGTACACTGGTGAAGATCCCACGTTGAGAGATGTATACCGCAGGAGAGGAGCAGATCCAGGGAGAGGACAAGTGGTGGTCAGTGGAGTCTGGGGTCCGGAGAAGTCAGCATAGGCCGAGACGCAGTAGAAGGTATGTATGTGTCAGTAGAGGAGGCAGGGGCTGAGGATAGAGCACAGT
The DNA here is from genome assembly GCF_040938575.1 of Ambystoma mexicanum. Taxonomy (NCBI): domain Eukaryota; kingdom Metazoa; phylum Chordata; class Amphibia; order Caudata; family Ambystomatidae; genus Ambystoma; species Ambystoma mexicanum. The sequence goes on along the minus strand of NC_090935.1, from coordinate 1,176,346,277 downwards.
CCTTGGCAGCTGGTCCTGTGAAGTCGGAGAGTCAGCAAGAAGGTATGGAACGGAGATAACAGGCAGCTCACAGTCAGAGCAGAGAGGGCAACACGGCAGTCAATGGTTTAGGATGCTGAGATTGAGGACCGATGCAGGTAGTAGAGGACCATTGTGATGACAGGTGGTGCGTGGCTGGTGAGGGACCAGGTGGTGGTGATCTACGATCCGGAATGGGTAGGCAGCCACTGTGATGACAACAACCAACATATGTCGCTCCCCACATGCACTACTGGTCCATTCCCCCTTGCACTGTCCCTCCACTGTCCCTTTCACTGTACCTTCTTCCTCCATTTCACTTGCCCTCCTCCCCTTTGCCCTCACCCCCTTGCACATCCCCATCTCCACCTGTTGCTCTTTCATTCCTCCCCATAGTGATATCTCTCCCTCTTGTGCTGTTTCTCCTCGCCTTTGTGCTGTCCATCCTCCCCCCTTGCACTGTCCCTTCTTCCCCCTTGCACTGTCCCCCCCCCTTGAGCTGCCCCATCTCCCCTTCTTGTGCTGTTGTGCCTCCCCTCCTTGTGCTGTCACCCCTCTCTTGCTCTGTCATGCTTCCCCCTTGCACTGTCATGTCTCCCTCCTTGTCTTGTTGCACCTTTCCCCCTCGCGTTGTCCCTCCCCCCTCCTTTGCATTTCCCCTCCTCCCCCTCACACTGCCCCATCTCCCCTCCTTGCGCTGTCACGTCTCTCTTGCTTTGTCACACTTCCACCTTGCACTGTCATGTCTCCCTCCTTGTGCTGATGCACCTCTCCCCTTGTGCTGTCCCTCCTCGCTCCCTTGTGCTGTCCCTCCTCTATCCCTTCCACTGTCGCTCTTCCCCTCCCGTTGACCTGTTGCTCCTTCCACCTTGCGCTGTCGCCCCTCCCCCTTTGCACTGTTGCACCTTCTACCCTTGCACACCTTCCTTCAAATGTTGTAGAATGCTCCTGTTGCTGACCTACCTTTCACCTATAGGATTTTTTGTTCTTCCTTGTGTTGCCATTTATTACTCAGTCCTCTCCCCACATTGCTTTTCTCACCCTACAGAGCTGCCCTTCATGCTGTCATTTCCTCCTCTCTGAGTTGTCATTTCTCATTTCTTCTCTCTATGCTAAATGTAAAATGCAATAAAAAGCTACAAAACGCCAAAACTATTGGCATTGCCAATGCATGTTACTAGTAGTAGTAGAGAAACATCTACTGACATAATGTAAAGGCTAATTTTCCAAATTCCTGGTGTGGAAAAAGTGGTACAAAAGGCAGGTGTGTATGTGTTATCCCGCCTTAACACTGCATTTTCCACTCGTGGGCAATTTGGTACTTTTTGGAGCAGGAGCTGGGGCAGGGAATGCCATTTCTTTGTCTGCCAATCATCCCAGTTCCGCATTGAAAACCAATGTGATTTCAAGACAGCATGAACTTTAAATGCTGGTCTGTTAATAATAGATCAATATAAAATGTGCCTATTTTTTTGCACCAACTAAAGCAGATGAATTCCACATGAATTAATTTTAAAATCTGGCAGCTTGGTGTGAATAAAAGTTAACACTCACAATATTTGCAAAGACGAAGAGATCCTACGTGTGCGGAAGTGGCTGCTGGTTTGTTTAGCCGCTCAGAACGCAGTGCGGCTTGACATGGCTGTGGGTCCCTTTCTCTAAGTCGACTGACTGCCGCCTGCTGGATGTTGCCTGTTCCCGTTGCTGTTGAGAAGAGCCTCGCAGGACAGGGCGAGGGCAGAGGAAAGAAGTGTGCAGCGTAGAGCTGCACCGGAGCTTGAACACCTTCTTGGAGCCCCCGACATCAGGGTGAGTTCTTTGCAAGCAGCCAAAGGTGATCCTGAGTGCGAGGCAAGTGTGAGAGGGTGAAAGCCTGAGGACAGAGGCCAAGCCCTTGTAGCAAGGCAGTGAGTGCTGACCGCATCATGCTGCACCCGGGTGCAGGGCGCCCCCTTCTCCCTGCTTCAAATTTTGCCCACAGCATTCCCCTCGTGGGAGTATTCAAACAGGCGAAGTGTGGGGACAAGTGTGGTGACAAGTGTGCAGTCTGCAGACTGCAGGGGGAAGGGTAATCTTATCTTCTCTCTTCCCTTCCTTGTCACAGAGTCTCTGACGCTCAATCATCAGGGCTGAGTACAAAGAAAATTGCAAAGCAGCCTCCTGTAAACTCTGTTTGGTGATCTGACTCAGGCCTAGAGACTGCAGGGGCTCGTCCCTTTGATCTAGACTTTGCTCTTCACTTTCAAACCATGACGCTCAATTGTTTAGCTAAATCTGGACTTGTGGATTACATTGACTCCCGGTGCTTTGAGACCTGAGTTTGGTCGAGACCTTGTGCCTGCTTGGAGAATCCCCTTTGAGCTAGGTCTTCCACTCGATGTGTGGACCACTCTGGGTCATTTTCTTTTCCTAGCACAACCACTATAGTTTGATCCCAGCTCTGCTGAGTCTGGTTGGTACACCGAGCGACATTGGTACATACATGGTTGGTTTGCAGAACGGCAAGATTATGTTGCCTTCTTCTGCCATGTTCATTACAGACAAAGAAATTCTAGCTGTCGCAAATTTGCCATTACCTCCATCTCCTCAGCAGGTGTCGATAACCGCTCATAGTGTTGCCCAGGATCGGAAGACTTCACTCCCACGAACTTCATGTTGAGCCGTTGACCTCTGGCTCATTACAGGAGTCTGCTAGGAAGCTGTCTCTGACTCCACCTTCAAAATGTTTAATCACCTCCTTCTTTCTTCCTAAAGAGAACATTACAAAGCCTACTCCTCCTAAAATTATATCAAGGGATGAAGAGTTAGTGGGCTGTGTTACTCCTGAACACGTCACCTTCTATGCTTCTCCTTCTTTTCTGGAGGGCAACGAGAATTCAAGCTACCTGGACTGACCTCTAGACATGAGACAACGATGTGGTCCGGACTTTGATTAATCTCATCTATTGGATCTAGGCTTATGCCCATCCTAAAGGAGAATCCGGACCCTTCTTTTGTAAGGCAGACTGACAACAATCCCCCGTGGGCTCACTCCCTGTTGGAAATCAATCAAGGTTCTGTGCATCTTGGTGTCTCTATTTGAGAGTCTTCAAAAGGAAACTAAATCTAACTTTGTGGCATTGAAATCACTACTGCTTAAATTTGACAACCTGAAACTACACATGACAGCGAAAGAATTCTTGTTCTTACAAGGCCTAGATCATTCCAGCAAGTGCCTTAATTAAAAATCAGCTCCAGCAAATACAAGGCCAAAAACTGTACCATGCAAGATCCAACGTTAAGTCTCAATAACGGACGACCTACGACGAAGCGCAGCCCCCAAAAGTATCATCATATTGGAGGGTTGCGTCACCGCCCCGTAGAAGACTGGACCTACAGCCCAGCAGGGGCCAAAAGCTCTGTGTCCTCAATCAATCACTGAACCCTTGAACCCGGCTTCGAAGGCTCCCTCTGTCCATCCTGTCCCAACTTCGCGTAATAAGGAGCGAGAGGATATTCCTGGAGGGGATCCACCCAGGAAACCCTTACCCGCTCGACCATGAGGGGAGGTGGTCAGCAAAGGTCTGGGCATTCAGAAGCGAAAATAAAAAAAAAACATGCAGCAGTGAATCTGGCCTCATGGTTTTTTCTACGGTCCCAGTTTCCCCAATTGGATACAGGTCACAGTAACGCTCCTACGGCCACCTCCTTGGCTGGGAAACACGCTGGTTGTGACAGCATCACTATATTGGACCCCCCCTACTTCAAACCTGGATAAGGCACCATTGGAGGCACTGAGTGGGTCAGGGTCTACCAGAGGACAGCAGGAAATATAGGACCCTCAAGTCCATTACGTCCATGGGAACAAATCTCGTAAAATTCTTCACTTCCCCTCGGACAGTGATACCCAGTTGCCCACTTCCCATGGGGGAATCCCTCCCAAAGTTCTTGACAACCACGAAGGGCCACTGCTCATGTATGGGGAGGTGGGGGGCTCTGCCTGGTTGGCCCTGTGGGCTTAAGTGCATGATCAGATATAGTCATGAAAAAGGTTAATGTTGTGAAGGAAAAGGGCCCGGGCAATGTCATTGTATTTGAGTTGGTAATCCCCAAAAATATGTATTTGAGCCTTAATCACACAAATATCCTGTGTTTGCTGTCCGAGTTCTCAAGCCTAGAATGTATCTGCTCAGCTGAGATTTACAGGGTTCACTTTCCAGTGAGACATTGTGTAGCAAGATCTATCTGTGGTTTATTTTAACTCCAAGCTAATTGCATATCTCATCTTTCATGAAAGGGAGTGAATTAGAAAATGTGGTTTTGATATTGCAGAACACTTGCGTCTCCAGTCAGGGGATAGCACCCTAACTAGCTGCCCCCCTGTTCAACAGCTTGAATGTGACATCCAGATTTTAAAAAATAGAATGAAGGCACCTGAAGCCTCTGATGACTGGTCATGGTTAGTCAGATCACTGTTCAATTAACAAACAAGCAAAACCTCTATTGGGATTCATGGTGGTGGCATCTTTTATCTCCTTTCCTGGTAAACACATGGCCAGTTACGGCTGTTTGACAATACAGTGCTAGAGTAGGAGTTTATATCTTACTGGGTTGTTTGCTTGCAGGAAACTTGGCTCGGTACATTTCCAGTGATGGATGGATTTATAATAACTGGGCAGGTTGTAGGGCGGGGGAGAGAGTCTGTCCTTTTGGCAGACTATTAACAATACTAACATCCACAGACAAATTGAGAGTTATACAGACAGATGGGGGGCACACCAGCATTTTCTTAACCCATGTGGAAGTACTGGGGGCGCATTGTTCTTTAAGATTGGGCTGGTGGCAGTGGTATCTACCATACTTTTCCTACAGCGGTCTATGAAAATAGCCTTGGTACTGTTTTAGGCTATGTTAATAGCCTGAAACTTGTATCCGCTGGACCCCATTTACGTTTATTTGGTTCCAGCTGGGTTTATTCGCCATTTCTTTTTGTAAAGGACTTTCTCGTGTTTTACTCTGCGCGCCAAACCAGGTTTGGTTCCTTTGTTCGCGTCCTTTGGCAGGCTTCTGCACAGAACCCCTCCTTAAGCACCTGAGAATCTAGTTAGACAGGATGTGAGGGAGGGGTTTTAGGGCCCCTGGACAGGGTCTCCTTGGAGACCCAAGTCGCATTCATGTTTGATTGTCTAGGTGACTGTCCTGCCAGGACAGCCACCCTGATGTGTGACTGACAGCTAGGCTGTGTGAATGGGGGAAAACTGCATAAAAAGCAGGTCTCTGGGACTTGGAAGGCAGAGTCACCGCTGGATCGAGAGAACCAAAGAGAAGCTGAAGGAAAGGACTGCTGCCACTACTGAACCTCCCAGTGAAGCCCTACTGCGGGCCCGAATCTCCTAAATTTCGACAACAGAGAAGATCTGCAAGGAATCTTCTTCCCTTGAGCTGGTGGGACCAACCAGTTCACCAAACACCAAGCAAGGCCTTCTTCCCCTGGTTGAATTTGCTGTGCACCGCTGCAGTGAACAGGATAGACAGGAGGACCGGACCCCGTTTTGGTTTTAAGGAGCGCAGCTTTTATTTGTTGCTTTGCTCAGCTGCTGGTTTCTTCCCTGGGCAGTGCAGGACCCTCCAGTCTTCCTCCTTTGTGTCAGTCCGACAGTCGCTTCAGGAACCGTGAGCCTGCAGGATCTGCCAGGAACTTCTGCCTCAGCTACAGCATTCTTCTTCTTCTAAGGTACTGTTCAAACCCGGTTGTTTGTTTCATCCGACTGCGGCGAAAGTGTTTTAAATCTTTCGCCAATCCGAGGGCTTGTCTTTCTCTACTCTTTTAAACAACTTTTCCTTTGACCAACTTCGTTTCGAACTCTTGGCAAAGACTTAACCGCAAACTACTCTGAACTGTGTGATCCTCTGCAAAGACCATGAACCATTAACATTGGCCCAGGCCTATTTATTTGAATCCTAGTTGTAGTAAGCCTTTTCTAGATTGCCCTGCCTACTTACTTGTTGGTGCTGTTTGATTTTGTATAACCTTGTCTTTCCCTCCCTTTTTAAATTGCTGGAGTGCCATTTTACTCACACTTCATTTTGAGCTTAACATGTCCATACTTGATTGGGGGTTGTGTAGTATATTAAGAGTATCATTTTCTGCTACTTCATATTAGTGAACTGTTTTACAAATGATGGTGTAAATAAACGTATATTCTTTTACTCAGAAACCTTGAGTCAGTGTTTGTTTGAACCATAGGAATTACTGTCCTTTGTGTAACTTCTAACACTGCTCACTTTGCTCTTGAGATAAGTCTGGCTGCTCAGCCATCGCTACCACTTTACTGTGTAGTATGGGCTTGTACCAAAGGTGAACTTGTACATGCACTTGTAGTCCTAATTGTGTGTGGTGTTCCCAAAGGGTACTGCATATGATTCTGCCTAACAATTTTCTCCAATTATTGATTGTTAACTTTTACTGGCATGAGAAGGTACGAGAGCTCTCTGTATTCTTAGACAAATTAGTGAGTTGCTTTGGTGATTGGTGTTGTGCGAATGATGGCGGGCAAGTTTTGCTTGCTGGAGATCTCAACTCAGAATGTGTGATCCAAGCTGCACAAGGGGGCCTTCATGAGTCCAACAAACTTGGAAGGCCAAAACAATCTAGGGGCTCCCAATGGTTGTATAATTTGGGTGTAATGGGTCCACAACGCCTCAATGGTGGCGTCCCGGGGCATATCCCTCAAAATCATACTTGGACCAACGGGTCCTCCCATTCAACCATAGACTATATCTTTGCCATTGACTGACTCTTTGAGAGTTGTAACTCTTTGACCATTAAGACAAACTCGTTCAATGATCATGCCAGTCTCTCAGCTCTATCCACCACGGACAGACTGGAAACAGAAGTAGGACTTGAGGCTCTGGCCAGTCTGGCTATTAATCCTTCAGGCACCTGTGTTGTTTGGAACCAGTGATTGGCTGATCGAGTGAACAACACATTGGATGAGGTTCTCGAAAACGTAACGGCAAATTGGGAACTCTGTGTGTTTAATATTAATAACTTTAAGGACTTTATAGGGAGTCTAATTCGAGGGCAACAAAGTAAAAGGGGCAGAGGCAAGCCTCCACAATCAAAGCAATATCTGCATTTCTACAACAAAGAAGTAGTAGACATGAAAAGATCACTGAGATGAGAGCTCAGAATATTGAGGCAAAGAGGTGATTTATTGCCCAACTCATAGAATAGCGTAGGGAAAAAAGCTTGTCAGCATTATCAAAACTGACAAAGAAATAATCGCATTAAGCGAAGCCAGGCAGATGCCAAGTCCATGCTATCCTCCCTAAGAAATAAGAACTCTGTGACTTTCTGACGAATGCTGAACTCCATCGATCTTTCTGGCTCTATTAATCAGGAGAATACCATCTCAGCAAATTACTGGTATGCACATTTTCCAGCACTTTATGCGCAACCCAAGCAGTCTGTCATATTTTCCCTTCCAGAAACAACTGACAGTATGAACTTAGCCACATTCCATCCAGAAAAGATTCTGGAGTTCCTTAAAAGGATCAGTCCCTCACGTGGTCCGCGCCCTAATGGGGTTTCCAACTTTCTGTTTAAAGCCAATCCTCCCAACTGGGCTGCTGTACTGAGCGTCCTATTTAAGGACGTGGCAACCCATGATCGTTTCTCTGCCTCCTGGTCCAAGGCCTATGTAGTCCCTATCTTTAAGCGAGGCTTAAAAACCAATCCGCTTAACTATCTACCAATTGCCCTCCTTGATGCAAACAGCAAGATGTTCTGTGCCATACTACTGTCGCACCTGGAGGATTGGGCTGTGGCAGCTGGAAGACTAACTAAATGGCAAACAGGCTTTCGGCAGAATCTTGGTACTAGCCTCAATGGGGCTATTGTAAAGCTAGTGCAGCACCTGGCGTGGGATAGTCAACATAAAGCATTATATATAGCTTCGATATATCGAAGTGTTGCTTTTGACGTGATAGCTCAGCGGGTTGAGCGCTCGCTGCTGCGATCTGAGCATGATCTGCAGGTCGCAGGTTCGAATCCCGGCAAGGCCAACTCATCCTTTCATCCTTCCGAGGTCGATAAATGAATACCAATTTCGGATGGGTGATATTGTATGTAAATATGTGCTCTGTAAAGTGCTTTGGATATAGGCACTATATAAATAACACATCTTTATCATTATCCTTTGGGCTAAATTGTATCAGTGGGGAGTGCCTGCTGGTCTTGATTGGCATACACGCCCAGTCAGAAAACCAGGTGCGAATGAACGGCAAAGGGGCTCTGTCTCATCCTATTCCGATGGGTCGGGGGATCAGACAGGGGTACATGTTTGTTCCTTGTATGTTCAACCTATATTTATCAGATATCAGCGAACATATGAAATCTGCTGTCCTTGCTTTGCCTGCAGTAGATTAGTATAGACCTTTCTGGCTATCATACGCCAATGAATTTCTCTTGTTCGATCTTAAATCAGTGGGCCTCCAAAGGCTCTTGAACGCATTCACAGTCTACACTGAAGCCCACTCCCTATCTAGTAATCCTGATAAATCCAAGATCTTACAATGCTCCAAAGGTATCACAAGAGCAAAGTTTAAGTGGTACGTTGGCACAGAATCAATAATGAAAGTCAATTCACTGGCATACCTCTGGTTCTTAATCCAGGCCACCCCGGGCCAGACTAAACTGAAAGCCTGGGTGAGAGAATGGACCACTTAATTAGTAAATCAATTTGTATGAGCAGATAGTTGTTATGGAAACTATACACGCTAAAGGCCTTAAAATATTACAAGGGCAAAGTGGTTCCTAAAATAACATACGGGACAGAAATATACTCACTATCCCTAATGGATAGCCTGCCCTGTCTTGAAGCTTTGGCTTGGTGGATTTGCCCAACACAGTTCCCATAGAAGCCATTCGATATGAACTGGGGATTATCTCTCTGTCCGCCCATGAAGCATGGAAGCCGATGTCACTAGTCAGGAAAATATAGATGCCTACAAGGGGCTCTCTTTTTGAAGATCTAAAAAAAAAAAAAAATTCAGGTAAGCAGGAAAATCTCCTGGCTTAATGAGATCTTTGATCATTGCATTTCAGTTCTTATTAAAAATTCAGTGCTCATCGGAGGAACTCTGTTATAATCCAGATTGGGTGAAGAAAAATGTATTTGAATTTGGATTTGACTGGATCCTTACGATGGAAAAGATACATAGGTACTCCTCTCTCTCACGTTTAAAATACGATCATAAAAATCTGGGAGTCTTAGCACCATTCCAGTCAGTATAACAGGCTCGATGGGCTCAACATTCTTTTCTGGGTTTTTATTGGTATCTCTTCTTAACCAAAGAAATCATGTGTAGAAGAGGTTTGATTGTCGGGGAATGGGTGGGGTGTAGGTACTGTAGGAACGTGGAAGCCCAGGAAACTCTGAAACCCTTATTTATGGCATGCCCGGCACCAACTGTTTTGAGATCAAAGCTCCTACGAAAGTTTGCTCAATTCACAATCGTTGCTGACCCTGAGATTATTTGGTGCTCATGCTTGTCTGCTCATTTGACATCCACTTTAATTGCCGTTGTGACTTTTTTAAGAGCATTGAGGTTGGAGGCCCGGCTGCTATAGGGGAAAACAAAGTTACCCTCTTGCCTATATCCATACTTGTCTGTATCATTTATGTCTGCAGTAAAGGTAGCTATGATGCATGTATTTACCTATAGGCTGGGAGAATAGGGGATTATGGGTCTAATAGTGCTTGATGTGTCTTCTTTTCTCTCTTTTGGTTTCTCGTTCTTCGCTTCTTTCTTCTTGCTTTGCTGTTACTGTTTTAATTTGTAAATTGTTTAGTAGTGTTTACATCCTGTGTTCATTTTTTAACTCTTGTCAAGATTGTTAAAGATTGACTTGTTTAACCATTAAAGAATAACAACAAAATAATGTTTGCAAAACATAGCATGCCTCATTTTCAAGAACGGTGGAAGTTGCATGGATCCAATGGGTTCCATTTTCAAATGTCTTGCAGTACGGTCCCCTTCATGCAACGTTCATTCTTTCCAATGAGTTTTGCAAAAAAAGTTTTAATATCGACAGCTGCATGCTATCACTTTTTTTGCACTATGCTTATGAAGTTTGCCGGAAGCCTTTACAATGGAATCCTGTGGATATGGATTCCATTGGTTTTGCGCCAGTACAAAAAGCTCATGCCGCTGTAAACTGAAGTCGTTTTTGGAGGCAAAGGGGGGAATAAAAGTTGGAAACCTGAAATCCACTCATTGCCTTCACTCGACCTCCAAAAACCACGAAAATCCCCTGGAATTTTAAAAGAGGTGTTAAGACAGAGAGGTGACATTAGTACCTTTTTTAACTCTGCGGGACACTAAAAAATGAGGCCCACTGTAAAAGCAAATGTGTAAGGCAGCTTTGCTTGTTTTAAAAACTTTTATTTTCACACTACCTCTTCGAAATGTTGAACACTGCAGGAAGGGGGCCAATTTGCATGTAAGCACATACGACATTGGTACCCTCCATGCAATTTACACATTTTTCATTCTAGCTATTAGGTGGCATCTAAGCACCACGCATAATCTGAAACTATTGCATTGAAGTGCAGGTAGAGGGCGCATGGGATGTTAGGAGGGACACACAGCCTATGGGTGCTTAGTTACTTACTCACCCATCGAATGCCCTTGGTCCTACGAGTCCATATGGCCACTACCTGCTACACCACACTCAAAACACAGCCTTCTGGCATCTCTTTGAGCTGTATCTATCAAAACAGCAGCAATAAACTTTGTGCTGCAAACGGAATCTCTGAGCATTCTTCTGAAAGTTAATGGATTCATTTCAACTGTACATATGCTAATGGTGCAATTATAATGTCTTAACTGTACCTTCAGCCACTTCATTTACAAGCAATGCGTGTGTCCTGGTGTCTGTTCCTTGCACTGAAGTCCTGTAAAAAGCAATCATTGGCAAAGGCAACAGTGACAGCTTGAGCATAGGTGTTAGATAGGCCTTTGCTAGGCACTGATGTCATATGCTCAGGTACTCACACCATTGTGTAGCTGTTTCAATATAAGGCCAGGTAGCATCAACATGTCTCAGTCTGGAAAATGCCTATATGATGCATACACAAAGGCCAAAATGGTTGGCTTTGCCAGTGCATGTTTTCAATGGGGCCCATTGTCATGATGTAGCAAACAGTATTCAGTACCTTGGTTCATAGGTTCTCACTCTTGAAATGTACGCTACTTGAAGTAGAGCCTGGTGTGTTTCACATAAGTAAAGATGAGTGGCGTTGCATTGCCTAAAGCCTACATTCAATCTATCACTGGAGGATAGCTCAAGGGCAACGTGCTTGCCTTGCACTTGCAAACAGGACGTGCAAGTTCGATTCCCAGGTCACGCTTAGAAACCTCTGGACGTTAAGCAGCGGTTATAAATAACCAATCATATCATATCAATATCTCTTATGCATGAAAATATATGTGAAGGCTACATCGACGCAATAAAGGAAATCCCCATCTTCCTTGCATGTGCTTTAATGTGAAGCATCCTATACATTTAAAGATCAGCAAAAGGTACCAATTGCTCAAATGAAGATTGCCCTCCATCCTGATTACAATGGACAATGAACAGACAGTATATCTTGAGTAATAATAACAATATATGCCTGTACAATAAATCTGAAGTATCACCTATTTCCTGTTGGATTTTGGTTTGGATGTCTGGATAGTTTATCAAATACAGCAGGCACCAGGACAGTGACGTTGCAATGGTGTCAAAACCTAATGGAAAAACATGAGTAAAACAGAAAAGTACATATTTTATTTAAATGATGCTGCATATAATATTTTCATTTTTCTAAAAAGAAATTGTTTGCAAGTGGTAGTACCTACCCGCTCCAAAGACATCATTGACAGTTACTATAATTTTCTCATCAGATAATGTGGATAGTTTTCCGTCAGGATTTCTATTTTCACAAAGACTAATTAGGGCATCAGTTATGTCTCTGATATGATCCTGGAAAAGAAAAGAGCAAGGTTAAATTCCACCAGCCCTAATTATATGGTGATGTTCCATCCTCTAGCTTAACTGACTACATAGCATCTATACTGGCACCATTATATGAGGAGTTTTAACTTTCATATACTATTTGTTTCCTTGATTGAAATTAAAAATGGCATAACTCTATGTAAGTGTAACATACAATTTAATCGATTATAGTAACTTAAAATGATATGTACGTAAATGTAGATGGTTGGAGGATCTGTATGCCAGATAGGTCTGAGTAAATAGTATTTGTAACCTGCTTGGACCTGTTCTGAGAAAAATCAAATGCCTTTCAAATGATACTCTGGCTCATTGATCAGCATCATGGAATGTATACTGGATAACCTTTTAACTTGAGTTTAGTCATCTGGCTGGGTACCTTCGCTCTTAAGGGAAGCACTGTACCCCCATTACTAAAGGAAACATGTCTGGACCCTCTCATTCTTACCAGCTTTCATGCCATCACTAATTTGCCAGTCCTTTCCAAGGATATGGGAAAATAGGTGGTCCTGAAATTGTGAACATTCTTGGATAGCAGTGAATTGCTCCTAGCAATCCATCCTTGATTATGTCGAGCCTACAATCCCAATACAACTGTACTGCTCTTTTGGGATGGCACACTGAATTTCATAGACAAAGGTAATGGGTGATGTTGGTCATCTAAGACCTCACTGTGCTTCCTTTCAAAAGACGTGCCTCAATGGTTCTGATAACCAGCAGCTCCCTTCAATAGTTATAATGCTTTCTTGGGGGCCGTTTTGAGATGGTTCAACTGGGAACATTTCAGTCAGGTTCCAAGATGACATCATATCGACTTACAATTACGTTCCGATCTTTACATTCTTAATCCTCATTTATTTGTATTTTCCCCTCACATTTATTTCATTTTTATTTATTGAACAAGTGTAATAGCGCCTATACAGCAACAACTGTTTCCAGGTGTCAAAAGGCAAAGAGGGGGGTGGGTGGGGGCAGAGGAGAAACCCACAATAACGGTCCTACTAGGCCTTGTGACATTCGGATCGTGCATGCACAGTGAAAAGAAGTACGGGGGAGGGGGCATGTCAGGGCAGAAAGGATGGGATAAGGGAAGGTGGAGGGGGGAGTGCGGGAGGCAGAAGGCCCCAGCAGCTGGACAAGTGCTAAGGGGAGCCGAGGAGGGCAAGTGCCTGAGGAAACAGGGGTAAGTGTCAACTGGTGTGAGGACGGGGGTGGAACAGGCTCATTGGCTGTAAAGGAAGAGTGCCTGAGGGCAAGTGCTGGTTAAATGTTTGCTGGGGTAGAGTGGTCGAGGAGGGCCTCGCCCCTGTAAGACTCATAAGGGACCAGGCAAGCAGTTGCAGCGGCAGGGGGACATTAGCAAGGGAGGGGAAGAGGGAAGGAGGAGGAGAAAAGGAAAGTCTTGAGAAACTTCTGGAACTTAAGCAGATCCCGCTGAAGTCTGAAAGGGGTAGGGAGACCATTCCAGAGGGAGGCTCCTGCCAAAGAAAGAGATCTTCCCCTGACTCTCTGCTTGGAGAAACATCTGATCTGCAGAGAGACAGAGCTATAGGCTTGAAGGACTCTAGCAGGGGGGTATTTAGGGAGAGATAGTTGGATGATGAAAGTTGGATGGATGAAGGCTGGATGCATATCAAATCAGCACACTCAACCATTCATCCATCCATTCTTCTTGGATCACCCCTATCTCCAGCTGAAGGACAGACAAGTTTCCAATCAGGAAGACATAGCCTCATCCCACCAACACCCGGGGCAATATGAGAGAGACCACCACTGATGGACTAGGCAATCAGGTGACAAGAGCATGTGCCACCCCTTCTGGTTTTTGGCTTCACTTTGTTTCTGGAACTTCACCTCTAGCTGCCTTTTTCGATTGGTGACATCACTTTCTGTGACCATCTTGGATCATCCCTATCTCCAGCTGAAGGCCACAAGAGGCTCCTTTGGTTACAGCAATCAGGAAGAAATTGCCTCATCCCAGCAACACCAAGGGCAATATTAGAGAGACCAACCACTGATGAATCAGGTAACAAGAGCGTGTATCATCTTTTCATGACTCCCTAGGGACGTCCAGCCAGGGCAACACTAGTTAAGGGCAGAACAGTGAAGGGTGAATATCAGCCATTGACAGCCTCTTTGCCTATGAGCTTTCGCTTTGCTGTGTCCAGCTACATTAATTGCTTCTTCTCAGCTGCACCCTCGCCATGCACTTCTCATGCTATCTTGTACTTGCCCTTCTACTTCTGCCTTCATTATCCACTGCTCAGAACCATTTCAACTCTCTCTCCATCCCTATTATGTCTTGCCCTGTTCTCTTTTATGGCTTCTCCTATCAACTCTTCACTGACGACACTCAGGGCTTCTTCTCCTTCCACTCATTATCTGATGAGCTGGAGACAAAAATATCAAACTGTCTCTCTGTGGTCAAATATTGGATGGCATCTCACTCGCTCATGCACAACCTCACACAACTGAAGGTCTCTACTTCCCAGCCAAACAGGATATCTCTTCCTCTACTTCTATACTCTCCTATCTTACTTATTCTGCTTCTCAATCTTCATCTCCATATCTGTCACTGCAGCAAGACTTGACCTCATCAATATCTGTAACGCTTAGCTGATGCCCAGCAGGAGCACCTGGCCTTCTGGTGTCTGGCCCAAACCACTCCTTCCCCACAATAACGCAGTGTGGCAAGAATAACTCTGTGTATGGTGCAGTAGGGAGTGGTTGGAAAGGTGTTCCCCATTGATGGATGGATGAGTCCCCAGTGATGACTGGATAGGCCGAGGTGTAACCGGGGTGAGGACGTATGGGCAAGACGATGGGGAAGATTACCAGCTGCTCCAACCTCTCCCCCTCTCCCTACTTTGTACGCTGGGTCTGCTGACTGGCGAGGAGACTGGCTCACTTCTTTATTGTGGTTGTGCACCCATGTGTGCAAGGAAGGCACCAGGTCCAGTTCCGTCACTGGCATGGTGTTGTCCAGTCCAGCTGCAACGCACATGGGGCTCCTTGAAATACAGTCTGTTGAGTGTCCTTTTTCCCTTTGGCTGCACTGCACGGTGCAAGCCAGTGTGAAATATGTTATTTTGGCTGTGCTGCATGTTGCGAGGTAACACAAATAATGTTCTCTTGTCCTTTTATCTTTCTTGCAGGTTGCCAGATTTGCTGGCTATCTATGATGAAACAAAAGGCTAAGTATAAACTTCTCATCATCTTCAAAACTATCCATTGACTCGCCCGACTCTACCCACATGTCCACCTCACTCCCTACTCTCCATTCTCGTTACGAATATCTTCAGCTCACCACTTGAGCCCCTGTGCTCCCTCTCATTTCCGCTCTTTCTCTCTCTCTCCTCTCTCCCCTACTCTGGAATGCTCTTTCTCTCTCTCTCCTCTCTCCCCTTCTCTGGAATGCTTTTCCTCTCCCTCTTTGTACTACTCCAACTCTATCACTATTTAAATCCAACCTCAAATTTCTCCTTTCTGAGAACCTGTTTCCTAGCACTCTACGGTACTTTGTCACCCTGTTTTCCTAGCTCTGTACCCAGGGAACCGGGAGGAGGGCGGACAGGCCTGTCTATACCCATAGAAGGGTGAGGAACCAGGTAGGCCAAGAGTGGCCAAAGAACCAAATATCCCAAGCCGGGATAAGAAACCTAATACTTAAAGCACCAGATAGCCCAAGACAGGCCAATAACCTGTTTACCCAAATAAGGCAAACAAAGAGCACAAGCCGAAGACAGGGCGGGAATCAATGTACACCAAGTAGGGGTGAGAAACAAAATTGTCCAAAGGGGCTGAGAAACCAAGTAGCCCAAAAATGACTGAGATATCGAAGACCACAAGAGGGACAGAAACCCCAAATAGCCCAAGAGGGGCCTAGAGACCAGATACCTCAAGAAGGGGTGTGAATGCCGAGACACCCGGGTGTGGTGAGAATCAGTCTGGGCCAGAGTGGGCTGCAAGCAAACTGATCCCAAGAGGTGGTGTGAAACCTGAGACCCCAGTGGGGGGTTGGAACCAAAGGGGTTCTGAACAAAACTGGAAGAGGCCCAGATACCTTGAGACATTTGAAAGAACAGTTATGCATGGGATTTGAACTGTGCAGGGTGTCAGGAGGCCTAGAGAAATACACAATATACACATTTTGAACCCTCTAGTGGGCCAGGAGTCTAGAGACTCCCACTGCTCACTTGTACACCAGCCAGGAAGCCCTAGGGAGGTTTATTGAAGTGTGGAACAGCCCAGGGACATTTGCTGGTGATCACCCTGGAGCCATGCTTGGGGCAAGAAGCCCTTGTCTATCCACAGACAGTGCATTGAAGGCCAGAAACGAGCCAAGAATATATCATTTGGGTAAAAGTCCTATGAGATATCTTTGTTTTAAAAGTAGACTCTTTTCCTTTGCAGTGGTAGGGTTAGTTTACGGGTTTAGTACTTCAATAAAAAAGGTTCTTTTACAAACCACAATGAGTTGTTCATCACCTGATTCTGATTTAGAACAGTATCAATACGTGAGTGCATCATTCCAACTCATAATAAAAGGGTATTTGCTTTGATGTTTGGCATTACTGCAAGAAGAACTACATGGGTAACTCATTCAGTACTTTCTCATGTAATACTGCGGTGACCATAACAAGGTGGTCAGTGCATGGAGTATTTGGCTTGATACATATTATCAAAATCCAGTATATCATGTGCAGAAGCCAACTATCTAAATGATTATATGCAAAAAGTCTGGTATATTGTCAGAATATAGCAAATAGATAGTTCGCCTCTGTGAAGGGTGCAGTGAGCTAAAACGTGGTTGTAGACCCTCCTGGGTGTAAGAAATTCCATTGAACAGGGTATTTGACCCATGTTCGTTCTCAGTAAAGGTCCTCACACACTCGTGTTTAATAGCTGAAAGATTAATTTGATATTTCATTTTACAAGAGTAGAAAAAAAGTCATACCTACTACAACAAAAATAATTATATGGCGATGATCCTTCCTCTAGCTTAACTGAATGCATAGCATTTATGATGGCACCATTATATGAGACATTTCAACATATTTGTGTTCCTTGATTGAAATTAAAAATCCTAGGGATTGGCTGAAATACTGATTGTTTTGCATTTATGGGATTCCTTTGTGGCACTCTGACAACTAACAATATATCTTACCTCGAGGCACTTGAGGTGATATGCATGTATGTTCATCTCTGACGCACTTGTTAACCTAGCTCCATCTAGAAATGTATCCTTCAAATGACTCTGACAGTCAAATGTTGATGGATAATTTAAGATTACATTACTACTGTAGTTTATGGCATTGGTTAATATTAACAAATCTAATGGTATATTTTTTTTTACTAATTTGAAATGGATACAAGCAAGATTTTTCAGGCTGTGCTTACATTGTCAGAATAAAGAAATAACTTTGCACAATATCTTGACATTAACAAAAAAAACTGTGAATGAACCAAATGATTCCTTTATTGTCCCTGGATGTTCACGCCAATTGTGCACTTCTAATAGATCAACAAACTGAGGATGTCCTGGCCTGTGGCTTGGTGATGGTTTTAACTTGCTTCTTTTGGATAAGAAGGAAACATACAAAGTTACTGCAAGGATTACATATTGTCGTTATACGTAAGCATAGGTCAAATGCACATAATTAATGTTGACTAATAAAGTAAACACGTCTTAATAAAATTAGCATTTATTTATTTATTAATTATGATGTAATTTGCAGAGCGTATCAAACCCGGGGGCATCTGGGTGCTGTCTTACAAGGGGGGTGGTGAAGGCCCAAGTTTCAAGCGGTTGCAGACGTAATGTATGCATTAGTTACAGAACTTGGTTTCGGTGGTTACAGTCATAGTTAATGCATTAGTTACAGCAAATGGTTACATTGATTCAGATCATAGGTAATACGTACAAGGTATATGAAGCTAGCTGTCTAACAGGTAATGGTTGCAATGATACAGAGCAAAAGTGGTATGTAAAGGTTGTATAAGACTAGAAATCTAACTGTGGTGGTTCTAAAATGTTGTAGGGTCGGGTGTGTTCAGTTAGAATTGGGGGTCTTGAGAGATTAGCCATGTTTTGAGGCCTTTGCGGAAGGACCAGAAGGATTTGTCATCTCTGAGGGCTAGTCGGGGGGCATTCCAGAGTTTGGCAGCAATCACTGGGAAGCTGCTCCCACCTGCTTTCTGTTGCCTGTATCATGGGATGTCAAGCAAGTGTGTGTAAGCAGCTTGGGTGGGTCTGGAGGATTGAATATTGGAGATTTTACTGGACAGCTAGCTGGGGGAGGTTTTTGAAATACATTTGTGTGTCAATGCTAGCGTTTTAAACGTAATGCGTTCTTGTACAGGGAGCCAGTGAATGTTTTGTCTGGCTGTGGAAATTTGGTCTTTTTTAGAGATGTTGAGGGCTGCTCTTAGTGCATTATTTTGGATGACCTGAAATTCTTTTAGGTTGCGGGTATTGGTACCTGCGTAGAGGGAGTTGCAATAGTCGATTCTTGAAAGTATGAGGGCTCGGGCAAGTGTAATGCAACTGTCCATGGATAGGAAAGGTCTGCAGGCATTAATCAGTTTTGCAGTTTGTGCTGCTGCTGAGGCGATAGCATTTTCCTGTCTAGATAGTGATAGCATGGAGTCAAGGTATACGCCTAAGGTCTTTATCTCTTTGGAAATGTTGATTGTGTTTTTGTCAATAGAAAAGGCTTTGTATGAGCCGCTGAGTGTATTTAACCGATGTGATGTATCAATGAGGAGTAGTTTGGTTTTCTCATCATTAAGGCATAGTTTGTGTTGAGTTTGTTGAGTGCACTGGAATCTGTGTCATAGTTGCCAGAGATGGGTATGAAGATTTGGGTATCATCTGCGTAGTTAGTGTAGGTGACACCTGGACATCGAGGAAGTGAAAGAGGGGTTTGGTGAAGATGTTGTACAGTGTCAGTGATACACATGAGCCTTGGGGAACTTCACAGGTGACTGGTGCGGGGGGCTGCCACTTTGGTGAAGAACACTCTCATTGTGCGGTTAGTCAGGAAGAACTCTATCCAGGCTATGGATTTGGATGAGGAGTGGGCTGCTGAGGATAGGTGTTGGCAGAGTATTGAGTGATTGACCAGATCGAATGCTTTAGAGAGGTCAAGTAGGAGGAGGACGGCCATGCTGCCAGTGTCTTTGATTTCATCCATTTGGATTTTTAGGTCCAAGAGGGCGGATCCCGTGCCATGACCGGGACGAAAGCCATATTGGCGGAGGCCTAGGAGCTTGTGGTTTTCCAGATATTTTTGGATTTGCAGGTAGGCTGCTCTGCAAGTATTTTGAGGAGGAAGGGTATTGTTGTAATGGGCAGAAATTGGTGGGGACGTTGGCATCTAAAGTGGGCTTCTTGAGGAGTGGGAGTGCCCATGCTTCTTTTGAGTTCTCTGGGATATTGCCTGTTGAGAATGAGTTAATGATTAGTGTTGTGATGAATGGGACAAGTTTGTCAGCACAATCTTTTATGAAGGTAGCTGGACAGATGTCTCCTTGGCATTTAGAGGGTTTCAGCCCTTTAATAATCTTAGCGGTTTTTGGGATTATTATTGGGGTGAATTTGAACCTAGGGGTGGAAGGAGCGGTGCGGGCCATTGGACTGAGGTCTGGTTGGTAATTGGGAGTTTATTTTTTTTATTTTTTTTTATTTTTAGCAGTGATTCTGAACCCGAGTAGGGACATTTCATTTAGAAGGGCACTTTGGATGTGCTTGCAGCAGCTGAGGTCTTTGGAGGAATAGTCTGGTGGAGTGGCTGGTGTGTCGAGCTCACACAGAATAAAGAAGAGCTCTCTTGTGCCTGAGCTTGCTTCTTCGTGAGTGTAAGGCACTTTGGATAACATGCATGCAATGAAAGGGGATGCAGAATAACTCAGACACCAAATAATCGAACCAACTCGACAAGATGACAAAGTTTACTGTTTCAATATCAATTGTCTTAAACAGGGAGTTACAACTGACATCAATGGACGTTCGCTCGAGCTGTTAGTACATTTCACATAAAAACACATTTATATAATAATAAATAGTCATACGTGGCGTCTCACTCCATGGTAAATGAGAAAAACCTACGAGGGGTTGTGATAGACTCAAGGGGAACAGCTAAGTATGCTTTCTATAAGGGATGGGATTGTGATTGGATATCTACAGTCAGGTGGGCAACTTCTGCCTAACTCTAAAACATGTCATCTTCAACACCAGTGAGTACAAAGTATATCATTAGCTCTCAAGCTATAAGGCCCTTCGTTATATGGCCCTCTATAATTGGTTGGCATGCTCGTGCCATGTCTGGAACATTTGGTTCACTTAGCAGCACGTAAGCTCAAACCCAGGTACCAGGAGGCAGACTTGACTTTACCTCCCCACCCAATCGGCCAATCATCTCTAATCACCCATGCCTTCTGCCATGAAGATTGTCTTTGAACTTGGCCCTGCAGAGTATTCTTGCCTCTGGCAATATAAGGGAGTGTGAGCATGCACTATCGTTGATCTAGGACTCCAAGCTCAACTCTATTTCCATCCTTGGTTCACGTGATAGGAGACCATGATTTGGTCCATTTTGCATCATGTAAATGTCTTAAATGAATAAAACTTGGCACGCTTGGTGTTCTTACTTTGCACCTTAACAAGGGATAATTCAGCTTCACACGTTCACCGCATTCAAGAATAGCTAACCGGCCTTGGCTGTCTTCAGCTTTGGTACCAGGCCAGTCAGCCTCACCATTTGTGTCCATGATCTCATGTTTATTCTTGCCGTGACACATTTCTTGGCCTTTCCTCTTCATGGGTCTGGGCTTGCTAAATTCATACAATGGCGGCTGCGCCTGCAGTCTATTCACTAGTTATAGCCAGTTTCTATGACAGGATATATGATATGATATCGCATTTATAACACACCTATACACAAGTGTTTCAAGGTGCGACAAGGCAAGGGAGGGGGAACAGAGGGAAGACGGAGACACCAATCTTACTAGGCCAGGCGACATTGAAATCACTTTGTCTACTTGCGTTACAGCATCTGTACAGTTATTGAATGGCTTGCATTTTCTGCAGTGCGTCACACTCTTCTTCTTTTTGCATATGAAAGTTTACTCGATTCTTAACTTCTGCATCAGTTTCTATAAGGTCCATGCATTCTCTTTAGCCAGTATTCTTAGTTTGTCACGCTCATCTATCGTGACGTCTCCAGCTCCTCTTTCACTCTTTTCATATTCCTTCGGGGAGTTCCTCCCTCAGATTGTCGTCTCTTGGGGAATACATTTAAAAGGGCTTTCTCAGAGGGAAACTTCTTTTGAATATTCAATGTGGTATGGTCACAACTGCTAGTGTCAAGCATGGCACAATCTCAGGCTTCCAACATTCAGGAGGTAGGGGGCAGACTTCCTGCAGAGGCATTCAGCTGCTCCTCTACATTCGATTCTCCTATTGTAGGTGGGCGCTTTTATTTAGCAGAATCTTTGCTTTGTACTTTTTGGAGATTGCTGTGAAGTGCTGTTTGTTCTAGTCTGAGGGATTTTTTTTCCAGATTAATTCCTCTGCTCTTTTTGAGGATTGTAGAGGTTTGAGACTAGTGGTGTACCGATAGTTGAGGTGGGCACTTGGTTTAGGTTTGCGGATGCTCAGTGGAGCTACTTTGTTGATGGCTTTGAGGAAGGTTTGGTTGTATAGTTCGATTATGTTGGTGGGGTCTGTATTAGTGTGTGAGTGAGCTGTTAGTGGTAGTAGTACGGGGGGTAGGTTGGCTGGAGATATGTTTCATGAATTTCTAGAGAGGGCCCTGGCAGCTGGTTGGGATAAAGCCGCTGAATGCGCTGTTTCAGTGATGTTGAAGGTGATAACATTGTGGTTTTACCAAGGGCAGGGGGCGTTGGTGAGGATGTTGGTGTTGCAGTTGTGGTCTGCTATCCAGTCTACTGTGCAACCTTTCACTTGAGATCTGGTGGGAGAAGCCTGGGGATTCAATGGTATTGGCTAGGGCGTGTGCATGTGGATCAGATGGGATCGTGATTTGGATCAGATGGGTCATTTAGACAACGATTTAAATCTCCCACAATGATGATGTTGGAAGAGGGCTTTGTGTTGGTGGAGAGGAGTTGTGAAATGTATTCCTCAAAGGAGAGCATTGGCCTTGGGGGTAGTACATTAAGGGAATTGTTAGGGTAGCTGTAGCGGATAGGGTGATTTTGATTGAGAGCAGTTTGCCTGAGCTAATGGTCTGGTTAGGTATTTCTCTAATGGGTAGTAGGTTTTTAACAATGAAGGCAACTCTGCCTCCTATAGTCATCAATCTGGTTACCAGACATTTGGTCCAAAAAGATTGGTCGACCAGACAAATGGTCGAACCAATTTGGTCGAAAACCAAATGGTCGCATTTTTTATTTTTTTTATTTTCACCCCTTTTTTTTTTTTTTTGGGGGGTCCCCCCCAACCCACTTTTTTTTTCTAAAAACCCATTTTTGTAAAAAACGAAAACCCAAAAAATTAATATATAATTAAAAAAAAAAAAATTCGCCCATTTGGTTTTCGACCAAATTGCGTTGACCAAATGTCATTCGACCAGTTTTAGGTCGACCAAATGTCTGGACACCCATCAATCTATCTTTCCTAAGAAAGGTATAACCATCCGGGGTGGCTATAGAAAAGGAGGGGCATGCTGCTGGATGCAGCCATGTTTTCATGATTGCTAGGAAGTCCAGGTGTTTGCTTTTGTAACAGGGGTGTGGGTGACCTTGTGGGGTGTTAGTTCTGGGCTAGCTAGGGATGTAGAATTTGGTGTAGTGGGATTTTGTCTAATAGGGTCGCTGTGTCTGAGTTTGAGTTGGTGAAGTTGATGGTTGTGGTTGCTGACATGACAGTAGCAAGAGAATAGGATGTGCTGCCTTCATGCTAGGAAATAATGGATACTGGGGGAGTCTAGTTTTAGAAGTGTGTTTGCCGAGTATGGCTGGTTGGGGCTGTAGCTGTGTTCAAGTAGTGCTGAGGGGTGATTCTCATGGTGAGGTGTGCATTCCTCCAGATGCTAGTCTTCCATTTCGATTGTCGAGTGAGCAAGGTTGATTAGGGCATATAGTCAGCTTTGAACCAGAGTTATGTGAGGTAGAGGTGATGTTGAATGGGCTTATCTTCGGTAGGAAGAGTGATGGTGGTATGTCATGTGAGTCATATAGATTGTTGAACATCTTTAGGGAGAGTGTTTGTTTATAGTTGAGGGTGATATGCTGTGATTGGTTGGTAGGGCTGATAGTCAGTCTCACATGGATCGAGGCTTGGCGGGGCCAGGCAGGGGTAAGGCCTGACCTTGAGAGCAGGCCTTTGGATTGCATTTGTTCTTTGTGGTATAGAAAGTGGCCCACCTTCTTTTTTTATGAATGTCTGAAAGACACACACTTCTCTGTCACAGCATTTAATAGAAATAGTGTAATTTTCTTCAGATTTTATGACTCGGATGAATCCAAACAAAATTGTGTGCTTGTCAATTGTCTAAAATACAATCTGTTTACTTTTTTTTATATACTTGTATTTATTGGTTTTACATAGAAATCAACATCAAACAATATAACATCCCCCTCACCCTCCCCCTCCCACCCCGGGGGGTTCATGGCATCGTGCTTTCAAGGATTTCCTTTATGCATTGAGAATGTCTGATACTGTAACGCTCACCTGATTCCCGTAGAGGCGCCGGTCTTGACTGGGCGTATACCGTATCTTCAAAGGTGATGTGTAACACACGGCTGGCTCTTTGGGCTAGACCTCTGTGCACTGTATGTCTGACTTGAAGGGTAAGATGTCTGCAGATAGAAAATATGGGATTAAGGAACTGGGTTATTGAATGTCTCTCTCTTCTTCCCTTTCTCTTCTCCTGTAGAACCCCAAAGGTTAACGCTCTCATCTTAGGTAAGTGAACGCCGTGCTCTCCATCTGCCTCGGGGCAGGGTGCTGTAACCAGTTTCTTCACTGGATAAGGGGAGCAGGCCTCTTGACTTCAGAGGACTGCTGTCCGTCGTTTACTGCACGAACGGTAAGTTTCAAGTAATTCTAATGTCTTTAAAGTCTTTAGTAATGATGTTTCTTGTTTTGCAGGGTTCCGGCGATGGCGGATGACGGGCTGAAGTGAGTTGAAGATGGAGCCCGTGTGATGAATAGAAGCGCCTGGAAGCACGTAAGTAAGCGCTTGTTGCCTGCTTCACGATGCGCTCTAACTGTCTTTTTATTTTGCAGGTACAAGTTCGGAGCGGCTGCAGGGTGCTGGAATACCCACTGGGTTAGATGTGGAAAGGAGTAATGGCACGTGAGTATTAAAGTTCCCCAATGTCTTTAAACGCACCTTGTTTTGTCTTTCAGATGCGGGATGCAGCGCCGAAGGCCTCCGGAGCGTGCGAAGAGTTGGTAAGCTTTTGTCTTTCAGATGCCGGAATGCAGTGTGAAGACCTCCGGAGCGCACGAAGAGTAGGTAAGCCTTTGTCTTTCAGATGCCGGAATGCAGCGCGAGGCGTTGGTGACAGCCGATGGACCAGGTAAGTGAAGAGCTGTCACTGAAGCCCCTAATGCTAACCTGTTCTTTCTTGTCTTTATAGGTGTTGCTGAAGACTGGATTCAGGATGGTAAGCCTTTTTCCTTACGCCCAGGATCAGATGCAGAAGACACGATGAGCGTTCTGCTGCAGAGGATGCAGAATAACGCAAAGCAAGATTCATCCATCGGGTGTGGTTTAAATAGCCTCCTGTAGTGCTTAGGTGTCTCCTTCCACAGCCACGCCTAGGTAAGAAAAGAGTTCCTGCTTTCCAGAAGAGTTCCAGTGTTCTGAATCTAGGGAGTGGCTCCTGCCCCACCCAACAGGAAAAGTAGTTCCAAACAGAAGAGGATCAGAGGCTCAACTGGCAGGCAAGTAAGCAGCATGGTCTGCTGCAGGTAAGTCCACCCAAGCATTGAGCCCGGCGCTTCCAGCGCTGGGACTGGGCATATTTATGAGCCTGGTGCCACTGGCGCCAGGACTGGGTCCAAAAGGTCCCAATTGGGACTGGTTGGCACTCGGAACCTGGGTTATCGATCTGCTTCCAAGGGAGTTGGGAAAACCCTGACCTTTTGGAAGCAGAGATCATGACAGTACCCCCCCTCAAGGCCCCTCCCAAACCGGGCTTCTCCGGGGGTTTTGGCTTGTCAGGAAATGTTCGGTGAAATCTTTTGATTAGGCGAGGAGCGTGGACATATTCAGCAGGTTCCCAGGATCTCTCTTGGGGGCCGTAGCCTTTCCAGTCAATTAGGTAAAATAGTTTAGATTTGGAGATCTTGGAGTCCAGAATGCTTTTGACTTCAAACTCGAGTTCTCCATCAACTAGGATAGGTTTTGGAGATTTAGTTAGTCGGGTTTGAGGTTGCACAGGTTTTAATAGAGAGACGTGGAAGACCGGATGTATCTTCATGTGCGGGGGCAAGTCCAACTTGACCGCTACTGGGTTTACTATGGTAGCGATGGAATAGGGACCAAGGTATCTTGGGTTGAATGTGCGTGGCCCTTTTAGAGGTAGATATTTGGTGGATAACCAGACTTGATCCCCTACTTGATATTGAGGGGCTTCCTTCCGATGTTGATCTGCTCCTTTCTTGTATTGTTCTTTAGCCCTTTGAAGGTGAGAAACAGCTTCCTTAAAGGCTTGGGTGATTGTAGAATGCAGGTAGTCTACTGCTGGTGTTTCAAGATCTTGGAGGGGATCCAACTCCGAGGTTCGAGGGTGACTGCCGTACAAAAGAAAAAACGGGGTTTTCCCAGTTCCCGAATGGACAGAGTTATTGTAGGCATATTCGGCTATCCAAAGGATGTCTTTCCAAGTTTTTTCAGTTTGTTGCAGCATGCAGAGTAAATACTGTTCCAGAGTTTGATTGGTCCTCTCGGTTTGTCCGTCGGTCTGAGGGTGGTGACTGGTCGATAGTCTCACATCAATTTGAGCCGACCGACAGCAACTTCGCCAAAAATGAGAAATAAATTGACTACCTCGATCCGAAATTAGAACCGAAGGAAAACCGTGCAGTCGGACGATGTTTTCGAGAAATTCTCGGGCCAGAGTTGCTGCTGTTGGCAAGCCTTTGAGCGGAATGAAATGCGCCATCTTGGAGAATAAATCCACGATTACTAGAATCGTATTGTATCCGGAGCATGGAGGTAGATCGGTGATGAAGTCCATAGAAAGCGTATGCCAAGGGCGAGGTGGGATGTCAATAGGGCGTAAGAGGCCTGCTGGTCTTTCCTTTTGACTCTTGTTTTGGGCGCATACTCCACAGGACATTATAAAGTCTCTGATATCTTTTTTCCAGGACGGCCACCAGAAGTAGCGCTTGATCTTTTCTGAGGTCTTGGCCATACCGGGATGTCCTTCCATTAAAGAATCGTAATAACAAGAGATTACTTTTTTCTGTAAATCTGTGCTGGGTAGGTATAATCGTTCTTGGAAATACAATAAGTTGTCCTTTACTGCAAAGTCCTTTCCCTGCAGATGCCAATTCTGTATGTCTGCTGGAGTTACAAGTTGCCTGGCTTTATCCTTAACTTCCTCTATGGATTCTGTGGCGATTACACCCAGAATTCTTTGTTCGGGAATGATTGGTACAGGTTTAGGGATGATCAAGTGTTCTTCCACTCCCATCCGAGAAAGGGCATCAGCTTTATCGTTCTTTGTACCAGGTCGATAGGTAATTATGAAGTCAAACTCGGCAAAGAATAATGCCCAACGGAGTTGTCTAGAGGATTGGGCTTTTGCGGTTTTCAAATATTGCAGGTTTCGGTGATCCGTAATCACAGTAACGGTGTGTCGGGCCCCCAGCAAATAATGCCGCCAAGCCTTAAAGGCAGACTTGATAGCCAGAAGTTCCTTGTCAGTAATCGTGTAATTGATTTCAGGAGGCGAGAATTTGCGGGACCAAAATGCCACGGGATGCAACTGATTGGTTACCGGGTCCTTTTGTGATAGAACTGCCCCCATGGCAAGGCTTGAAGCATCAGTTTCCACGATGTAGGGGAGTTCGGGGCGAGGGTGTTTTAAGATTGGTGCAGAGATAAATTTAGTCTTCAAATCCTGGAAAGCTTGTTCCGCCTCGGTAGACCATTCAAAACGTTTGTTTTTCTTTAACAAGGCAGTGATGGGCTGGACTATTCGAGAGAATTCGGGGATAAACCTGCGGTAAAAGTTAGCGAAGCCTAACATGCTTTGCACACCTTTTACGGAGGATGGTGATGGCCATTTGAGAACTGCATCGACCTTCTTTGAATCCATACGCACTCCGCCAGGTGATAATATGAATCCCAAGAATTCAACTTCAGTCACGTTGAAAACACATTTTTCCAACTTAGCGAAAAGTTTGTGTTGACGCAATCTTTCGAGGACCATTTTCACGTGTTTCCGATGTTCAGATTCCGATGAAGAATAAACGAGGATGTCGTCAATGTAAACAACAACACACCCATCTATGAGCTCTCTGAGGACATCGTTCATAAAATATTGAAAGGCGGCCGGGGCATTGCAAAGTCCGAAGGGCATGACCTGATATTCAAATAGCCCATACTTGGTGCGGAAGGCCGTCTTCCATTCATCGCCCTCTTTTACTCGTACCAAGTGGTAAGCTCCTCTAAGATCCAGCTTTGTATATATGCATGCTTTTCTGACTTGGTCCAGGAGTTCAGGGATCAAAGGTAACGGATATCTATTCTTAACGGTGATCTGGTTCAGGGAGCGATAATCTATACAAGTTCTAAGGTCTCCTTCCTTTTTTGGAACGAAGAACAAAGCTGAAGAAGCAGGGGACTTGGAAGGACGAATAAACCCATTTGCCAGGTATTGATCCAGGTATTGTCGAAGGTGAAGGTTCTCAGGCTCGGTGAGGGCATAAATTCTACTACAAGGAGGAGTAGATCCAGGTATCAGGTCTATCTGGCAGTCATAAGACCTACGAGGAGGTAGAGAGTTAGCCTGATCCTTCCGGAAAACATCTTGGTATTCTAGGTATTCGGGAGGTAACTGGGGAGTCTCTGAAGAAATTGCTGCCAGTGCAACACCAGGTGGAGGGTGACAAGTAGAGACACATTCTGGAAACTGGACCGTTCTTGCTCGCCAATCGATCAGAGGATTGTGTTTCTCTAACCAAGGTATTCCTAGAATAATCTGAAACTGAGGGGCCTTGATCACATCGAACACGATCTTCTCATGGTGTCCATCTTGACTTACTAGCGTCACCTCTTGAGTGGTATGCGTTACTGGCCCGGAGGCTATCTCCGTACCATCCACCGTAGTAATGACGTCCTTTACAGCCTTGGGACAAAGAGTTAGATTCATCCTCAAAACCATTTCATGATCCACATAATTGCCGATGGCACCGCTGTCGACGTAAGCTTCAATTGCATGTAATCGATCCGGATTATCAGGGCTAATGAGGACCATAGGTATCACAAAATGCGAGGTCAAGGAACTGGTTTTCACGCTCGGCAAGAGGACCTCTATTCTTGTCGGGCAAGGTCGTTTCCCTGCTCAGAGTTTGTAACTTTGGTAACTGCAGCTCCTACTGCCTTCTTGGCAGGTTTCACCGGACAGTCTCGAAGAAAGTGCCCTGAGTTTCCGCAATAGAGGCATAATTGCAACTGTTTTCTCCTTTCCCGCTCCTTTTGTGTTAGAGGACCTTTCAGACCCCCTATTTGCATGGGTTCCCCGGAGTCTACTCCTTTGGAAGGAGTTGGCGGTTTGGAAAATACTCGAGCATCAAACTTGGAACGATCGGCCTTCCTGTTCTGCAGTCTGTGATCTATTTGAACGACTAAGTCTATATAGTCCGAACAATCTTGTGGGGGATTCACTACTTGGGCTAACACATCTTTGAGCTCTCCACGTAGACCTCTATAAAACAGCGTAATCCTTTTGTCCTCAGGCCATTGAGTTTCCACTATCAGTCTGTTGAAAGACGAAATATAAGCCAAAAGGTCTTGATTACCTTGTCGCAACGAAAGAAGCTCATTGTCCAAGGCCTGCCCCTGTGAATGTCTTGCGAACAGTTTTTCCATACTGAGCTGAAAAGCTTGAAAATCATGGAGGACCGGATCATCTTGATTTACTAGAGGGATCGACCAGTATGCCGCATTGCCACTAAGGTACGAAAGCACGAAAGCTACTTTAGCTTGATCAGTTGGAAAGGCTGCTGGCCGGCATAAGAAATGCAACCGGCACTGATTGATAAATACTGCAAACCTCTTTGGGTCACCAGAAAATGGTTCGGGCGGAGCCAGAGGTACATTCCCAGGTAGGTTGATCTGCACTGGATTCATAGAGGATGTAGAAGGAAGATTTCCCCCAGATGCGGGTAACGGGGTCTGTCCGGCTTGTGACTGTAGCAATTGTCTAGCGAGATCATCTGTTCGCTCCTTGGAAATAATCAGTTCCCTTCTTAGAGCGTTCGTTTCCTGACGGGCTGCATGCACTTCTGCCCTTAGTTCCCCAAGTAACTGGGATAGCTGGTCGGTATCCGAGGTTTCCATAGCGCCTGGACGGGAGTTTTGTGGTAGGCTTTGCGTTCTGTAACGCTCACCTGATTCCCGTAGAGGCGCCGGTCTTGACTGGGCGTATACCGTATCTTCAAAGGTGATGTGTAACACACGGCTGGCTCTTTGGGCTGGACCTCTGTGCACTGTATGTCTGACTTGAAGGGTAAGATGTCTGCAGATAGAAAATATGGGATTAAGGAACTGGGTTATTGAATGTCTCTCTCTTCTTCCCTTTCTCTTCTCCTGTAGAACCCCAAAGGTTAACGCTCTCATCTTAGGTAAGTGAACGCCGTGCTCTCCATCTGCCTCGGGGCAGGGTGCTGTAACCAGTTTCTTCACTGGATAAGGGGAGCAGGCCTCTTGACTTCAGAGGACTGCTGTCCGTCGTTTACTGCACGAACGGTAAGTTTCGAGTAATTCTAATGTCTTTAAAGTCTTTAGTAATGATGTTTCTTGTTTTGCAGGGTTCCGGCGATGGCGGATGACGGGCTGAAGTGAGTTGAAGATGGAGCCCGTGTGATGAATAGAAGCGCCTGGAAGCACGTAAGTAAGCGCTTGTTGCCTGCTTCACGATGCGCTCTAACTGTCTTTTTATTTTGCAGGTACAAGTTCGGAGCGGCTGCAGGGTGCCGGAATACCCACTGGGTTAGATGTGGAAAGGAGTAATGGCACGTGAGTATTAAAGTTCCCCAATGTCTTTAAACGCACCTTGTTTTGTCTTTCAGATGCGGGATGCAGCGCCGAAGGCCTCCGGAGCGTGCGAAGAGTTGGTAAGCTTTTGTCTTTCAGATGCCGGAATGCAGTGTGAAGACCTCCGGAGCGCACGAAGAGTAGGTAAGCCTTTGTCTTTCAGATGCCGGAATGCAGCGCGAGGCGTTGGTGACAGCCGATGGACCAGGTAAGTGAAGAGCTGTCACTGAAGCCCGTAATGCTAACCTGTTCTTTCTTGTCTTTATAGGTGTTGCTGAAGACTGGATTCAGGATGGTAAGCCTTTTTCCTTAGGCCCAGGATCAGATGCAGAAGACACGATGAGCGTTCTGCTGCAGAGGATGCAGAATAACGCAAAGCAAGATTCATCCATCGGGTGTGGTTTAAATAGCCTCCTGTAGTGCTTAGTTGTCTCCTTCCACAGCCACGCCTAGGTAAGAAAAGAGTTCCTGCTTTCCAGAATAGTTCCAGTGTTCTGAATCTAGGGAGTGGCTCCTGCCCCACCCAACAGGAAAAGTAGTTCCAAACAGAAGATGATCAGAGGCTCAACTGGCAGGCAAGTAAGCAGCATGGTCTGCTGCAGGTAAGTCCACCCAAGCATTGAGCCCGGCGCTTCCAGCGCTGGGACTGGGCATATTTATGAGCCTGGTGCCACTGGCGCCAGGACTGGGTCCAAAAAGTCCCAATTGGGACTGGTTGGCACTCGGAACCTGGGTTATGGATCTGCTTCCAAGGGAGTTGGGAAAACCCTGACCTTTTGGAAGCAGAGATCATGACAGATACATTGATGTTATGGGGGCACCATTGTTCCATAAAATCTGACTGGAGATAATGCAGAGTCCCTTCCCATTCCTTTGCAAACGTGTCCCTTGTTCCTTGGATTATGTGGGTGATTTTCTCCATCGTTACTGGGCCCATACCTTCTGTAGCCAAGTGAAAGTCCATGGGGTGTTTTTATTCTTCCAGTTCTGGGCAATTGTTGACCATGCCACAATGAGATTTTCTCATTGTGGCATGGATTTCATCAGATTTTCATCGCAATGAGAAGTCCCATAAAGCTTCTCCACTGAGATTTATTGTATAGCCTTGTTATTCCATCTCTAATTCCGCACAGCCACACCAATTCTCCAATCAGCCCCACATCTGGGAACATTTTACCCATCTCACCCTTGACTTCCTCCCAGAAGGGCTTGATGCCTTTACATTCCCACCAAATATCTTTCCATGTTCCTACTTCATCGCAACCTCTCCAGCATTGATTAGACATGTTGGGGAACATAGAATGCAGTTTTTCGGGGGTGTAGTGCCATTGTGTCATTATTTTGATCCACATTTCTCTGGTCTGTGCTGAGCGGGTCATTTTAGGGATCATTTTCCATAGATCCTCCCACTGACTTTTCGTTGGTTCCTCCCATAGCGTTCTGCCCCACTTAATCATGTATGACCATTTAATGTCCTCCTCCTGTGAGTTTATGGATTTATACAGAGCCGACACCCATTTTTTTGCCTGTGTGTTGGAAATGATGTATGTCTCAAACGGTGTAAGAACCCTAGTTGCTGCTTTGGCGATGATCGGGGAGTTTAGCCAGTGTTTCAACTGCTCATATTTATATTTGTCACCTTTTGAGGGAGTTGAGCATGCTACGCATGATTCAAGTGACCTGATTTTTTTGTCCATGAACATTTCACCTATTTTTGTTATGCCAGCTTCCTCCCAATTATCGTATGCCCCTTGTTCCATCCCCGGTGGGAATTGCAGGTTCCTGCAGATGGGCGTAAAGGGTCCCAGCGTTGTGGACATTATACCTCTCCGTGTTTGGCAATCCCACGCCTCCAGCATGGTCTTCATTATTTTGCTTATCCCTAAGTTCATGTGTCTGTGTTGTCTCTGTTTCCAGAGAAGCTCTACCAGTGGGGATCTCGCGACTGCCCTGTCCTGTTTGCTCCAGATCTGCTGTGGGTTCTCCCTCAACCACTCTCTCAGCACCTTAAGCTGTGCCGCCTGATAATATTTCTTAAAGTGGGGAAGCGCCATCCCCCCTTCCCTGGTTGGTGCCGTGAGGACTGCCCTTGCCACTCTCAGAGTTTTCCCTTTCCATATAAAGGAAGAGACCCGTTTCGTTAGAGTTTTGAAGAATGTACGAAGGACTCCCACCGGGAGAGCCTGAAAATAATACAGCACCCTTGGGAGGATAGTCATTTTAACTGACTGAATCCTACCCCACCAAGAAATCTGTAGTGGATTCCATCTGCCTACTTCTCTATGGATGCTTGCGAGGAGCCATGGGTAATTTTCCCCATATGTTTGCCCAATTTTCTGAGGTACTATTATTCCCAGGTATTTTATCCCCTTTTCTACTATCTTAAGATCCAATAATTTAGCTTTCCCATATATCTTTGCTCTGTCACCCGCCAGGATTAAGATTTCTGTTTTTTTCCTATTTATCTTCAGACCCGAGATGGCCCCAAAATCTTCTAACTCCCCCACCGCAGCTGGTAATGTGGATTTGGGATCTTCTAGGGCTATCAACATATCATCCGTGTATGCTATCACCTTGTGTTGCTGTCCTGCCATATCTATCCCTCTAATGTGTTCAGATTCCCTTATTTTTATCAGCAGAGGTTCTAAGAAGATAGCGTACAGTAATGGGGAAAGGGGGCAGCCTTGTTTCGTCCCTCTTGATATTAGTACCTTATCAGTTACCTCTCCGTTAATGGCTATTCTACTGGATGGGGAGTTATAGTTCGCTCTGATTCTCGCAATATATTGTTCCCCAAAACCCATGTACGCTAGAACTCTAAATAACATTGACCATTCAACCCGATCAAAAGCCTTCTCAGCGTCTACTGATAGCAGTATCACTGGGGTGTTAGTTATGCCAATTTTTGCACTAGGTGAATAAGCCTCCTAAGGTTGTCATGGGTTTGCCTACCGGGAATGAAGCCTGATTGGTCCATACTGATCAGTTTTGGGAGAAGCGGGGATAGTCTTGCTGCCAGAACCTTCGTGTAGATTTTCGCATCTAGATTTATCAGGGATATTGGTCTATATGATGCGGGGAATGTTGGATCTTTACCTGGTTTGTGGAAGACTAATACTTTTGCCTGGTTCATTGTGGGGGTCACGTTACCGCTATCTATAAATGAGTTCAGGAGCCTAGTCAGGACTGGGGTCAATAGGTCTGCATCTTTTTTATAAAATGGGGCCGTAAAACCATCTGGACCTGCTGCTTTATTTACTGGGAGTCCATTTATTGCTTTTTTAACTTCCTCTCCGCTAATTGGGTTCTCTAGGGTCTGTTTATCCTCCTCAGAAATCCGTGGGATTGGTAGGGATTTTAGATAGGAGTCTTGGGCGTCTACGTTAGGACGCTCTGTGGAGTAGAGAGTTTGGTAGTATTCTCTCAATGCTTCCCCCATGTCCTGTGCGCGCGTTTGTATGTCACCTTTCGCATTATGCATTGCCTTCATTGTTGTTTCTTTCTGTTTCGCGCAAAGTTGTCTCGCTAAGAGTCTGTCTGCTTTGTTCGCTCTTATATAATATCTCTGTTTCAGATAAAGTAGGTTCCTTTCTGCATCTTTTGTGCGTAACATCTCTAGCTGGCCCTGTGTATGTTTCAGCGATTTTTTTAATGTCTTAGTGGGGTGTGATGACATTTTCTCTTGGATATCTTCGATTGTTTTTTCCAACTCCTTTTCCCACACATACCTTTGCTTTTCCTTCGTGATTTTCAGCGCCATCATCTTTCCCTGTATAACTGCTTTAAACGCATCCCAGACTGTGCTCATAGTGACTTCCCCGGTGGCATTCTGTGCGAAGTATTCTTCTATCATTTCCCTTATGGCATCCCCGGTTATCGGGTCCTGAATCAGATCCAGTGGAAGCCTCCACCTCCAGAGCCTATTCATTTCCCCAGAAGAGTCAAGTCTGGCCATAGTGGCGCATGGTCCGAGAGCGCTATCGCTCCGTTTTCTAACCCTTGTATCTTACCCATGAGACCCACCGATGCCCAGAAGTAATCAATCCTGAACATGGAATTGTAAACATGCGAAAAGTATGTATACCCCCTTTGCTCCCCATTCAGCTCCCTCCACACATCATTCAAGGCCATGTGGTCCATCTGTTGTTTAAGACTCTTTGATGGTGCCCCATGGTCGTGTATGTTCTCCGTACTTTTGTCTAAATGTGGGTTCCAAGCAATGTTAAAATCCCCTCCCATGATCACCTCCCCCCTCGCAAAGTCTTCTAACTTCCCCAACACATCTCCGAGGAAACCATCCTGTCCCTGATTGGGTGCATATATTGAGGCATGGGTAACACGATATCCCTCTATCTCCACATTGGCGAAGACATATCTTCCTTCTTTGTCTATGACTGTGTCCATCAGTTTAGTGTCTTTCCCTTCTTTCACCGCAATCAGCACCCCTGCTTTTTTTTCCGTTGTCGTTGCTTGTGCCCATATTTTAAACCCTTTTATGTGTGTTTTCTGCTTATCCCTGGTTCTGATATGGGTTTCTTGAAGTAGCAGAACATCTGCTTTTCCCCTTTTAACCTGTTTTTCCAGCTTCACCCTCTTCATTGGCAGATTCATACCCCTAATGTTATAGGTTAAGATCCGTATCATCCCCATTCTGTTATGAGTTTATGCATTGGCTTGGAGTCCCCCTCTGACACCTTTCGATCATGCCCCCGTCCCCCCTCCCCCTTCCCCTTAACTTCCCACCCCAACAGTGAACTGTAAACCAAACAAACTTTCCCCTGAGCAGGGCAAGGGTTCCTACTGACGCTAGGGCGTTGCGCCCTTCGCTCCCTGCCCTCCATGCCCACGGGGGGTATTTTGTGGGGAATCCTAAACCCCACTGTTCCATCTGTCCTTACCGAGATCCAACCCATGGGTCTCGACCGGACCGCCGTCTGCATACTGTTCGTGCAGCTCCGTTCTCACTCGTCCCCCCCAATTGGGTCTTTATTTCAACAACTCTGCACTAACGTCCATAGTTCATTTATTTTCTGAGTACTTTTCTCCTGGATTACCTTCCTGTGTTTGCTTTCTTTTGCTTGGTTGACTCCCAGCCATCTGGTTTCCTTGTTCGTTCCATCTTAAGTGTAGACTCCTCCCATTCCAGCTCTTCCTCTTGAAGTCCCATCGTACTGTGGCCTTCTTCCCACGTGGTCACTCTCCTCTGTTTTCCTTCCCATGTGAATAGCAGCCCAAATGGGAAGGTCCATTTATAACAAATTTGTTTCGCCACCAGCGCTTTGACCAGCAGGGCCATGGCTCTCCTTTTTTGGAGGGTCACTAGAGCCAAGTCTTGATACAGCTGTATGTCCTGTCCATTCATTTTGATATGCACCAGTTCCCTGGCCCTCCTCAGGATCTGTTCTTTCTGCGGATAAGAGGAGAGAGCCGCCAAGACATCTCGTGGTCTTTCTCCCAGTGACCCAGTTCTTCTCGGTCCTACTCTGTGGACTCTGTCTATTCCAATATCTTCTGCATCTTGCACTCCCAGGATATCTCTGAACACCTCCTTCACCGCCTCTTTCAAATCTTTATCGAGTACTGATTCCGCCATATTCTTGATACAGATGTTGGAGCGTCTGTAGCGGTTCTCCAAATCTTCACATTGTATTTCCAGATTATGGGTGAGTTCTACCAGATGCTCTTGTGTTTCACTTGTCTGTTTCGTATCTTCCTCAAGACTCTGAAGTGTTCTCTCCACTAGGCCAGTTCTCTCTTCTAAGTTGGCTATATCAATTTTCATGTCTTGCACCAATTGTTTCAATTTGCTCTTCATAGTTGTGAATTGTTCTTCTACTGTAGACATGAACTTTTCCTGCAAGTCCATAAACCAGATTTGCATGTCTGCTCTTGTCGCTGGTTGTTGTTGCTGAGAGAGTGTCTCGCTCTCCACATAGGGATCCCCCTGGGTTTTCCCTCTCGATTGCGATGAGCCCTCTGCTGACCACATTTGGAATATGTCCGCGTCCTGTTTCGTGTATTGTGGCATTTGTTGGATGGCGTTACCCTTCCCTTTAGCTCTTGACATGGTAGAGTGCCTTTACCGGGATGTTGAGGGGGCTTCAACTCCCTCCTGCTACCCTGTTGACTGACCTGCCACCTTTTGATTCCTTGTCAATGCTTGTGTGGGCAGCGTCCCTGCCGTTTCTGGGCGTTGTGCTTGTGATTCGTGTCCCTCCCGAAACCCTCCTGCGTCTGCCCGCTTATGGTGGCTAGGGTGCTTCTCTTATGTCCCCACCGCCGCTGTCCCAGGTCCGCTGCACTTGGTTTCAATGCTCTGGGAGGGGGAGGTTCCTTTGGCGCCCCCGCCGCTCATATACGTCCGGAGTGGGCGGGGAGGGCCACTATGTTATGCGGTATGATGTTCTTTGGGAGAGGGTCGCCCCCATCCAATATGTTTACGTATATTGCAGCTATGCGGTGGATGTTCTTCATACATTAACCAGATTTCCCAAATATCTCTCTTGTTCTCCCCCCCGGGGTACTATTCCGTACTCCAGATATGTGGATGTCCCCGCTATGCCCCTCGCGGCGGCTCAGCTCTTGCTCCGGCCGAGGTATCCCGGGGGCAGCCCACGCTCCACTTATCGAGCGGTCTGCCCCGAACCCGCTGTCCTGTCCGGCCCTCTGCGCCTTCTCAAGCCTTCGTCACTGCCACGCGAGCTCGGCGCCAACATCCCCGCCTTGCTCCGAGCCGCTCATCTGTCTGCTGCCAGAGAGGGGCGGCACTGCACCGCGGTCGCCGGCGGCAGCCCAACCCCAGGTCACACCTGGACCCGCTCCACGGAGGGGGCCGCAGCACCGCTGTCAACTCTGGCAGCCTCAATCTTCCGCCCGCAGCTTCTCTACTTCCAAACCCCAGAGGGTTCCTCTCAGGCCCGATGGGGGAGGGGCAGACCGCTCACTCACTCCGCTCTCCCTCCGTAGCGCTCGTTTTGTCAAGCCGCGTTGGTCCCCGGGGGGGGAGATCTCCAGCTGTCTGGCGGGGGGCAATTTGTGTAAGCCGAGCTGCTTACCGCTTCATATGTGCTTTATTTTCGGCGGCCCGGGCGGAGCGCGGCTTAGATGCGACTCCTCACCCCGGCGGCCATCCTGGATCTCCCTCTGTTTACTGGTATTACTTATGTAAAGTTGTTTTTTCAACCTAGTTTCTCTATATAAAATTGTATCTCAATGCAAAAACAGACATCCTTTCAACATACATACTGATTTGGAAGTGAGAGCAGTGAACCCAACTTGGACCAGCCCAATGTAGTGAAACAAAATGTATAATCATCTCCCATGAACCAAACAATTGAACATGGAATAATCTTTGCTTCCTCTAGTTTTCACTGAATTCTGAATTCTAACGAACATTAAAAAATGTTTTACAAACCTCCTCCCATTCAAGACAGCCAGATTTCATTTTCTTATGGTCATTCAGGTTTTTTCCAAAAGTGCAACTTTTTGTCAAATTGTGATTGCATTATTAGAAAGTGAAGAGTCGTCTAATGTAGTATTTGCCAATTATTTGTACAATCAAGAACAATTGAATCATGTTTTTAACACGTGCTAGTAGTTAATACTGAGTGAGGGACTGTAAGAATAGTCAGTATGTCATGATGAAATCAGTATTTCCTACTGTTGAGAGCTAGGAATAGAAATGTTGGGATGAAGGAGCAGACAATGAATCACGTCATTTGAAGAATTGTGAATGGACAAAAGTGTACAGAAAGAGTGATGAGGAGATTGAGTGCCAGCGACAGATTTAGTGAGAGTGTGATCGAGTGAGTGACTGCAGACATCTGTATTAGAATCTCCCCTGAAACAACTGGCCCCGGAAGTCAGATCGAATATGTGACAAAAATTGTTGGGCTAGGGGATGGGGAGGGGTCTGCCAAAGAAACATCTTCAGAGATGTTTTGCTCAAAAGTGGAGAAAATAAGCCATCGGCAAAAGGGAAGAATGGATGACGATTGATCTATTGTTATGTGGACAAAACAGAAGTCTAACACACAGAATGTGAAAAGTAGAGCAAGCAAGCTTACCTTATCATAAGAGGTGTAATGCTCCTTTACATGGCGGGCAATGAAATTGTTGAAGTTTTGATAAAATGTACGGGCTGCCTTAATTGCATTAAGGGGAAGATATCGTAAACCGGGCAAGTAATCTGCTGGATTTACTGCACTCGTAGCCACTCGAAAGTCATCATTGATCTTGACTATATCCATGAGTTCGGAATCATTGTGTTCATACCTTTTGCCAAAGCAAAGGGCGCAGATAACATTGGCCACTGCATTGGTAGTAGAATTGGAGGGGTTAAAATAGGTGTCCTTTGATGAAAGTTCAACAAAAATCTTCACTAGCTCGGAAGCTTCTGCAGAGACATGCTCTTCAAGAAGGCATGAACAAGTGGACACTTTGGCTTCCGACTTTGCTAGCGTTCTGAGGGAATTCCTAGCAATTTTCTTCTGCTGTTTCCAACTGTCGCCAACAGTTTCAGAGAAACTCATACTTTTGCCATCAGCAAAGAACGAAAATGTGATCAGTTGTGGCCGGCCGGCAAAAGTATCTCCTTTTTTCAGCAGGGCCTCCTTCACTGTCTCAAGACCACTGATAACTACAACTGGTACAAGTCCAAGTTTAATACGAAATACATCTCCGTAGGCTTCCCTCAAGTGGGTAAGTGAGAGATGGGGGGATTCTCCAAGCTGGAATAGGTGCCCTACAATTGGTAATCCCCACGGGCCTGGAGGAGATGGATGTTTCCTGTTTAAACCTCCAATTAATTGTACAAAAAGAAAAGTAATCAACAAGGCAAGGAGGGTATACGTCACCCCTGTTAGTGAGATTTCAAGAGCCATTTATGCGACTGAAGACCTGAAAGACAAAACAAAGGTTTTAAAATTCCTCATTTGAAAGTGGATGCTACAAACAGCATGTTTTACATGGCATGCTGGTTAATTAGAATGGGAAGCACAGAAGCACATTTGTGTGCAGGTTATGTATGACA
Source organism: Ambystoma mexicanum (assembly GCF_040938575.1). Lineage (NCBI taxonomy): Eukaryota > Metazoa > Chordata > Amphibia > Caudata > Ambystomatidae > Ambystoma > Ambystoma mexicanum. Next base: position 1,176,306,943 of record NC_090935.1, on the reverse strand, counting down.
TGTTCGTAAAACCCATATTTTACAACAGCAGAAAGGTTTTTTTCCCTGACTACCTATCCCTTTGGTTTGGGTTCGGCCTATCGCTCTCTTACTTGCCCGACCTCTGCATCCTCTTTCTTTCTCTCCCTCTCTCTATTACTAATGTGATATCTGCTCTGCTCTTTCTCTCACTATTATTTTGCAGGGCTCAAATTTTGCACTAGACATATCGATTTTGCATATAAATTGCACGGTTTTCACTGATGATATAAGGATATTTCTAAAAAGAGCTCTTGCTCTGATACATGTTACAGGCCTTGTAGTTCATGTATTTAGCAACTGCTCACTACACCACAATCAGTTAATGTGCCTGCCTAGGACCTATAATGTTAGGGGATGGAGCCCATCCTACTGTGACAACATTTCGAGTCTATTATAACATTAAGTACTTCGTAAATGTCGCAGACCCTTCATTTCCCCAAAACCAGGACAGGGTTTTTAAATAAAAAAAAAAGCTCTGGGGACAAAGGGCACTTTTTCGGAACTGTGCGGGTAAAACCGAGACATCGGTTCACCCTAATAAAAGACGCGCACAATTGTATTCCCAACACAGCTCCCAACTCACATGTGCAGCTAGCATACAACAACTAGAGTCACGTGACGATAATCGCAAGAATGCATGCATGTGCAAAGGGCTGTCGCTAAGTGGCATGCAACTTCGAACACTTGTAATGTGCAATGTCTCTGTTGCCCATTTATTTGCAGTTTGCTTGGTGTTGGTTAGGGCGCTTAATGCCTGGGTCCTGTTTCACAGTACAGGTTGCAGGGTGACTAACGTTTGAAGGCACGCTTTACACTATAATATTTTTAATTTACCATTCTGTCGAAAAGATGGTCTGCGGTCGAAAGAGAACACCAAACTAGTTCTTATTTGAGAATGTATCCATATCCGACTCTGCCAACGGCGAAGTTGGTGCAGGTCTTTTCGTCTACATCCGCGTGGCTACTCTGTTCATTAATAACTGCCCCTCTCGCTAAGCTGGCGCATCTCTCCAAGCTGCTCATAATCAAATGTGTAATATTTTTAAAACCGAAGACATGGTTACAAACAAGTACTGCAGTACTATACAACAAAGTGAGCCATTTCACAGCACTGCACTCGAAATAGAACCGTCAATGAAATGTAGGGATGGGGGGTGAAAGAATTACAGTTACCCGTCTTTCCAAAGACCTTTGCAAAGCATAACAGAATCTCCTGCACAGGCCAGTTTTTTTTTCCATACATAACCTGTGCCTTGGGCAAGGGTCAAGTCCTAAAAAAGAAGTGGGGGGACTCATTAGCATAGCCAACAGGAATTGACCTCACAGGAAGTGACAGAAGTGGCTTCGCCAGCAGTGACCTCACCAGAAGTGGCATCAGTTGCACTCTGTGCTTGTTAGGGGCTACTGCACACATATGGCCACAGTAGACTGCATTTCCTGTGGTGCATCCAAGCCAGAGAAAATATCAGTTGACATAGACTCTGTTTTGTTTCACCCGAACAAAAAAAGGCTTTATGCCAGAAAACCAAATATTTTTTTCTTTTTTAAAGGGATTGTTATGTTGAAAGGTACAGCTCTCGTTACTTCCTCATATTTTTACCATCTCTGCTTTTTCCCAAATCCAGTTTCACATGGGCTACTGCTTGAACGGTCTTGGAAGTGACAGGAAACCTGGGCTGGGGGCGGCTGTATGTCTTCTACCATAGACTTGCATGTTTACAAGAAGGAGGCGGTGGGGAATTCCATGAGTGTCTGTCTTGCAGCAATGAGGGCCGCGTACAGGTGGGGTGGGGGGCTGAGAGCATGTTACTTGGAGGGGGAGAGAGGGTGAATACCAGCCTGCTTGGATGGAGTCTCAGCACATTTCTCAGACCTGACCATCTGCACTTCATAATGCAACACAGGGCAGACTTAGCTCTTCATCCTGTTGAGGTTGATACATTGCGGTTGACGATTAGGTAATAAGAAACTCTATTCGTACAGTCTTTGGTGGCTAGTGTAACCTAGTGACAGCGCCAAATTAAAAAAAAAAATACTCAGCAGTTTAGTCACTTTTACAGTACAATTCAATGAGACAATAATACCGAAATAAAACCACTCAATGCATTGTGCCAGAGAAATTATTACAATGCAAGTGTTCTTATGTTCCAAAGTAGTAGTGGTATGCTGTGTGTGAGAGTTTTTATTTAGGTCCTAATACTCTCATTTGGAGACCCATACCTGTCGGAAACCTCCCACTGCCTCAGTCAGTAGGCATGACTGTGCCACTACGCCACACAAAATGTGGCATTATGTTTTCTGGAACCATCACCTTCTGGTACTTGTCTGTTCCATGGAAGCATTGCATACTCTACTTGGCAATTCCATTTCTCCCCAGGGCTTGTGTAACTGTTATAATCTGGAGCTCTGAGTCACGCGTAGCACCAGGGGAAGCCCCTGGGGCAATCCGGTTAGAGAGTAGTAGCGTATACATGGGGGACTGCATGCACTGTGGGGAGCACACAGGCTTCACACATAGTCAGGAAAGCAGCACCCACCTTCACACTGAAATGCAAGCCCAATTTAAGGTTTTCAATGAAACATGTCGCTGCCAGATCAACATTTTTTCGGGATGTCACACCAGCCACTTATCTATTTTTTACCTACAAACCTCAAACGCTGCCTAATCGGATGGCCAAATAAATTAATTACCGGAGATCCGTTTGAGCAAGTGCAGCACTACAGTGGAACGAAAAGCACAGTGTTTAGGTAAAAAAGCAGGCGCTGGACATTTTGAAAACCGGGCTCCGTTTACTTTTGTCTAACAGCAAAGAGCCAACGTTTCTGCAAGAATTTTCCAGCTATGCCTTTAATGTCTTCAATGTCTAAAAAATACCACCTTGTGTTGTGTGATAATCCAAGAAATGCGATTAGCGAGACACTGAGCAATCATCATATTTTCTAGGGAATAATAGTTGTGTGTGCATAAAATGCAATTTATATATAAACACAAGCGATTGTGCAAGGCTGTTTAAAGACAGCGGGAGACAGGGAAACCGTGGAAAGAGCTGTTAGATTTTTCACTTACCCGTGGGCCACACACACGTCGCACAGGTCCATTTAATTTGCTTCAGTTTCTCCAATGTTTCCGGCGTTACCACACACCCTGGCTCAGTGTCACTGCCAGACAGAGGTTGGAGAATCATTTGCACTCCCAGGCTGCACCAAATGAAAGTGGGCCACTGTGCCCGTGGGCCACTGTGCCCACCGACAAAGCACTCAATAGTGTTAACAAATTTCATTGGCTGATAAACAGCAAGTGAAATTAAAGTAAACTTTTCTATTGGTACTATGCAGATACAGGCGTGGCCTGTCTGCTTTAAGACTGTTGTTTGCGCCCATTTCATCAGGTGCAGTGATGGCGCAGTGATGAAGACACCGGCCTGGGGACCGCAGTTCGAGTCCCAGGGACGGATCGATGATTTAAAAAATAACAGCAACAATGGATGTTTCTTACTTATTATTATGCACATGATCCATGGCCTCTAAAATACCAAGGGGGGAAGGCGTCCACCCTCTGAAAATAGTGGGTAGATACCGTAGACCCGCATGGACACTCGTCTTGAACCCTGGCCTTGGGATAACTGAAAACTGAGTTGTCACATTTCCAGTACTGGATCATACAGGCTTTTTCGCAGTGCAGGGCACCCTTGTTCCAGCTGCATAACCACAAACTCGTTTTTCACAAGCATTGGGAGCTAGAACAGCTCGACTAGATGTGCTGGAGCACTGCTTTGTTTTGATATACATGAACCTTATCCAATTGACTTTGCTTTGAACCAAAGTTTTTTCACTAAAAACGTAGTCCACTGTGTACAACATTGGCTAACATGTGCTGAATAAAGCTTTTTGAGCCTAACATAAAAGCACTTGAACCAGCACAGTCAGAGGGCAAGCTGCACTGATGGACGTCCTGAACCTCCATTGCAATATGTGGAAAGCGTAGTCAGTTGAGGGAAACCGTTAGAGTTGGTGTTTTTCTGCAAAATATAAACAATAACTAGCATTAGCAAAGCCAACAATGTGGGATTGTGTGTGTACTTGGGATAGGCACTTACCAGGCACTGCCATAATGATACTACTATGGCAAATACTGGACCAGTATTTAGAAGTATGCCCAATAGCCTCTCTATGAAAAGTTGAACTTAGAAGTGTACCCAATAGCCTCTCTGTGAAAAGTTGAATTTAGAAATGTGCCCAATAGCCTCTCTGTGAAAAGTTGAATTTAGAAGTATGCCCAATAGCCTCTCTTTCAAAAGTTGAATTTAGAAGTGTGCCCAATAGCCTCTCTGTGAAAAGTGAATTTAGAAGTGTACCCAATAGCTCCTCTGTGAAAAGTTGAATTTAGAAGTATGCCCAATAGCCTCTCTGTGAAAAGTTGAATTTAGAAGCTGGCCCAATAGCCTCTGTGAATTTTGAATTGTGCCCGATAGCCTCCCTGTGAATTTAGAAATGTCTGAAAGGGCCTGTAATCCCATCATATCTCACCAACACGCTTACTCTCTCCTTACATTAACACTCAACTAGAACACAGAGATACTACAACACCATTCGGTATAACTGTTCTCATAGCAACATTCGCCGCTCACTCCACATCACTCTAAAGTAATCACTGCTGGTTACACACCCCCCAGCGAGGCGTTCTCCTCAGGCCTAACGCAGCCACATCCGTTCTGGATAAATCCTGCCAGAACTAACACATACTCCTGACCTCTCAACCACCACACCTACTGCTAGAATGCAGCTATTACACTAACGCATGAGCTGTACACATACCCGGTGCTCACACGCAACTTTTGACTCTCTACTCTCTCTACTGATATGAACTTCGGTTCCCAAGGGCGTTCAACCTACCAGCACCTTCAGACCATACCAATGGTATATAAGGCGCTATATAAATGCAAAATAACATAACATAACATAACATAACAATGGTGCCCAGGTATATTTTCTCACTGACTCGCAAATGCCTGTGCAATAACTATATGCCAGGCAAAAGTGTTGGCTTTGCCAATGGTTGTTTTCAATAGGTCTTTGACTCATCAAAGAACTGGACACAGAATAAGAAACCGGTAGACCACATTATTAAACAAGCATTGGCAATGCCAACAGGTTGGGCTTTTTTGTAGGAAAGGAAAGGCACTTGCCAGGAACTGCTGTAGTGGTATTAACTGGCTATTGGTAGTAGCAAGTAGAAAACGGTAAGAGTACCTGGACATCTAATAGCAGTGCCTGACAAATGCCTAATACTTAAACAAAAGCCAAAACTGTTGGCTTTGCCAATGCTTGTTTAATTTGTGTTCATTTCAGAAATGTGCAGATCACCTAATTCTCAAAGGTTAACTGTACTTTTTGGTGAAGCTGGACAGCAGCACACAAGAGGCACTGCATAGCCCCCTTGAGTACATCAGTGTCAGCATGCAGCCAACACATATGGCCCAATTCATGGAATTATTTGCGCAGAAAAAAGGGTACTTGCGCTGAAATGCACGCAGATCTGCCTTTGTTGATTCATGGAATTGAATGAGCAACACTTTTCCTGGACTTGCATGGAGTTCACGCCGGCTCGGCACGTCAGTGAGAGCTATCGAGGGCCTTGCGTGAGACTCCGCGCAGTGCATGGACGTGGCTTTGCGCAGAGTGCTGGGAAGGGGTGGAACATCATATTTGTTGAAATGCTTGCGAAAAAGTGGGCGCTCCAAAAGATGGCCTGCAGGCTGTCCCTTCCATGTCAACAATTGTGTGGCACTAGACGTATTCATGGATTCGATCGTGCAACCTCTCGGACGGGAAATGGCCACACCGATTCCTCAGACTATCTGCCACCTGAAGGCAGCCATGAGTATACTTGTGCGTAGGAATCGCAGCACAGAGGTGGGTTGCATGTTGGATTTTGGGGTGAGTGTACTCAACCGAGGTACCAATCTAGCTTAGCGGTGCGCGTATGAAGTTTAGCGGGGTGTAGGAAAAGTTTAAGGGGGTTTGCACTCAGATCCTGAGAAATTAGCGAGTTACGATTTTTTTTATACGCATGTTGTCAGGGTGCTGGATACAGTTACGGGGGACCCTGTGCTGGGTACCTGAGATGCAGGCCTACTTTTAGGGGACCCCACCCACTGCTTGAAGGGTGCAGGTATTCGTGCCTGGGGGAGCACGCAAAGGTGCTTTGTGTGTGGGCGTGTTAGGGGAGTTCCGGCCATGACTTGTGATTACGGTTACTTTTTCTGGTGGATTCCATGAATACACAGGGCGCGCATTTTTATTTCTGTGTGTACGCTCGCGCAATGTCCTTCTCGGCAAGTGGCTCTTGCAGGATTTCGTCGCATATTTCGATGAATCAGGCCCATAATGTGTTACAGGCTCCCATCATCCACGTGGGAGCTCGAAGAACATTTCACAGTGACAGTGATCATAGGCCTGTCACTGCGAAATGTTCTAAAAAATGTATGTGCTAGAATATTCAACACAGGCAGACAAGGTTTTAGAGGAAGACAAGGTGGTATGAGGACAAATAGCAATTGAGGAAACACAAATGCACAAAAGTTTTTAGGACGGGACCAACAGGAGAGGGACCCAGACCAGAGAGTCACACGCAGCATGAAGACACTGTGATGAACCTTTCAGACTACAACCTAAACCAACATAAAATTCAGACCTTGGAAAAGGGATTAGGATTTGTAACTACAAACATAATCGCTTCATGTTTAGGGAAGAATTTGCTGACTTCATGAGAAAAATTCATCCAGAACAGTTTTTTGAAGATAGAACAGAATTTAATGAACCAGACAGCGGGTTACACAAAAAATCAGAATTCAGTCTATATTGCATTCCCAAACTGTGGAAGCTCAGGAGTTTAAGAATAGGGTGCTACAGGAAATAATAGTGTTGCAGAAAAAGAACTGAAAAAGAGAAGACGTTTCAAAATCTGAACCAAGAAGAGAAAACAACATTGAAAGCATTGCTATTTAATGAATCCATCATAATTCGCAAAGCAGGTAAGGCATGTGCCAAGGTCGTGCTCAACAGAAAAGATTATATCGAAGAATGTACGAGACAACTAAGAGACGACAATAGCTACCAACAAGTGGAAGAAAATCCAACACAGAAATTGGAAGCCATAATCAATCTAAAAATATTAAAAGCAGAGAAGAGGGGCAGGATCACGAGAAAAGAAGCAGAGTTTCTCCAAGTTGACAAACCCAGGATACCCCAGTTTTACATCCTCTCAAAGTTACATAAATCCAACACTAGGGAGACCCATTATGTCGGGATGTGATTCGGTTTAAGAGCCTTTATCAAAATGTGCAGATCATTTCATGCAACCAATGGTTAGAGAGATGTCTTCATTGGTTAAAGACACCACTCAAATAATAAGAGAAGTAGAGGGTAGACCGTTCAACACTACAGAAGAGATTTTGATATGCCTCAACGTGGTAGTATTGTACACCAGTATACCGCAGAGAATGTCCTTAGAGGTATTGGAGGAGAGATTACTTATGGAGAGTGGGAATACTAAAACCCCAGATTCTTTTATTTTGTGGTGTGCGGAAGTAGCCTTAACAGAAAACTACTTCCATTTCAATGGATATTATTACAAAACAGATACAGGGTACAGGGATAGAGGCTACTTTAGCCCCAAGCACCGCAAACCTCTACATGGAGGCATTTGAGAAAAGCATCATATATGCGGACACAAACCCATACAAAAAGAACATCCAATTATGGAAGAGGAATATAGACGACGTTCTCCTAATCTGGAAAGGGGAGGAAAATTAAGCTATTCTGTTCTTTGAGTGGCCAAATGGACAGGATCAACATCTAAAATTCACTGAAAATAATAGTAGGGAAGAAGTGAATGATTTGGATATCACAATCAAAGTCAATATCATGTGGGAGAGCTCTACGTAAAACTGTATAAAAAACCAACAGACCGCAATGCATTGTTGCATTATACTCGTTTTCACCCTAACCATATGTGGGACAACCTAACATTTGGGCAATTTTTATGGCTTAAGAAGAACAGCACTAACAGAGAACATTACAGAGAAGGAGCCAAGAGACTAAGAGTAAATCTACACAAAAGAGGCTATCCAGTAAATTTGACCAAAAAAGCAATGAAAAGAGCAGAAAACAACCACCGGGAAGCTATACTTGACCAACACTTGATACCAAAGCAGAGAAAGAAAGAGAACTTAGTCTTTGTGAATATGTATAGCAATCTTTCAAACCGGATCAGAAACATCATATACCGAAACTGGAAGATTATGGAAAAAGGAAAAAGTCCCATAGAAAGACCACTTATTGCTTTTCGGAGAAGTAAGACAGTAAAAGACCAGATCATGCGGAATGACAGTACAAAACAAACAAAGGCTCAGCCTATCTTGACAGAAACCTGGGGAATGCGGACACCAGAGGGGCACTACTCGTGTGGAAGTTGTTCATGTTGTCAAAAAACAAAACAATCAACAGAAATAGATCTAGACCTCAAAAGCAAATGGAGACAAAAAGTGTTAACAAACTGTAACTCGAAGTTCGTAATATATGTGATCTAGTGCCCCTGTAGAAAAATATATATAGGGAAGACTGAGAGAAAAATACAAATTTGGATAACGGAACACAAAAGCTGCATAAAGAATATAGTCCACTCAGCACCGTTGGTGGGACATTTCATTGAAAGAATACATAAAGCAGACAAACTCAGGTGGTCTGCGGTATACCAAGTGAAAACGAGTAATGATATTGACATGGACGGGAAGAGACTCATGTTGAAATAAAAGGAATTCATATTCCTGACAAAAAGCATGGAATTGGGACTGAACAAAAGGGCAGAATGAGGAGAATGTGGAGATCCCCTTTAAATTTAAATGTAAAGTACTGTTAAACACGGTTAAAGTCCTTTACCAACTTACCAACTTAACATGAGAAAGGAGGATGTGGGTTTGAAGAACTGGTGTTTGACCATAGAGTAGCATAGATATTCTGTTATCCTTGAAACAACAAAGACGAACACCACACTCTGTCCGTTGTTGGTGCCAATACGGAGAAATTGTAGAAGAGAGACGATTGAGAGCGTGAGCATCAGAAACTCAAGCAGATTAGAGTAAAGGACCTTAGATTGAGGCCCCCGCGACGTGATGATCGGAATTGGCGATGACTAGACCAATGCGCCATAAAAAGGAACCTGGAAAAAACACGTAGTGAGCGAGAAGGACCCGGCCTGCAGACGTGTGACCCAAGAGATGGTGAGAGAGACAGTCTTCCCTGCAGCGTGAGAGTGGTGATCGGCCACCGCGAGAGAGGCCAGCTGCTGGGTGATCTTAAGGTAAGTGGAAAGAGCCAGCTTAAAGAACTTGGTTCAGAAGGAGACTAAATAGAAGTAAGAAGGCTGTTTAAGGAGAACACATTAGCCTGTTTGTTTTCTGTTTAGGACTCACAACTGTACAGAGCAAATCAAACTCATCTCTGAAGAACAAAACTGGGGACCATAGGAAGATCGGATGCCACAAAGGAATCTAGCTTCACTCTTTGGCATATGTAAGTAAATAGAATATGCAGAGGAAGTAAACAAAAGATAGGCAAAGAGTTATAAAACAATAGGATAACGTTAGACTATGTGTCCTCCTACTTATGACAGCCCACAGCATAAAAAGACACTAACCAAGGAAGGAGCCCGGGTGATCTAAAGAAGATCAGGCTTTTTTCGGGTAGCCAAAATTGGAATCAACTGATCCAAAGAAGACAGACTGCTGGGACAGGGTGAGCGTGAACAGCCAAAAAAGCAGGATGACTAAAGATATGGAAATGGATATCCCCTAAAATGAATGGAAATAAACAACAAGAAGTGCATATCATATAAGTGGCAGATTGTTATAAATAATCCTTTCTCTTGAATAGATAGCGCAGGAGCATAAAGAGAGTGACAACATAATCTACATCATGTTGACCTAGAGATGAACGCACCATATGAAGTTTGGAGAAGACATAAAAAAAAGACATAAAAAACACACAGGCAGGAGTAAAAAAGTAAAGAACGTTTTGTGACAATTGATGCTTTTAATATACCCATAATCTATAAGGCGGAGATTACACAAATGCTAATTTAAACATGCTGAAAAGAAGGCATCCACAATGAAAGATACATCTTTGAAAAATGTTGAAATGCCAAACCTGTCTCTCATTAGAAGTGAAGCAGTCAATGACAAATACAATGAAGAAGGTCTAAATGAATTGTCCTCTTCTGTGGTGACTAATAAACCTCTTGATTTGTAGTAATAAAACTGCAAACAGTATGGTTAATAAAAGCATGTCTGCACACTTGCTTCCCATAGATATCCTTTGGTGTTCTGGCCCAGATGGACGATAGCAGGGAGTGGAACATAAGATCACTTACCAAAAAGTGCAAGAAGGCCAGACTGCTATATCCATACCAAGCTGTTACAGTAGATGCCCCAGAAGAATTTCCTAGATAGTTGTGTTAAACAATAAGGAAAGAAACATGTTGGGTTTTTGTTGAATGTGGAATGATTGAATTAATGAGTGACATGTGTACGGATGATTTGAAAGAGTGGGGAATATTGTGTTTCCTTGTCAAGGTAGACAGGCATGGACAATAGACCACTTATGAAAATTTGCTCTATATGCTAAGTGCCAAAGACTTAATTAGTGTAATAAGTAACAGTGTGTGAATGGGACAAATTGGTCCAAGTGAAAAGAAAATATTTTTTTAGAACTCAGTCTTGAAAAATGAAAAAAATAATGTATTTTATGGAAATGTTCTATGAAATGAAAATAAATTGATATTTTTTGATAAAAACTGTTATTAGTATGTTATAATTTAATAAACAATAACACACACAATCGCAAAAATCATGAACTTCAAGGACAGGGAAAAAATCCTGACTTTCTCAAGAGAAGGAGGGAACATAACAAGAAACGGGGCCAGGATAACGATATATCCAGACTATACGGTTCTCGTACAAAGACAGAGAGCCCAGTTCTGGCAGACCAAAGAGCGCCTTCGAGCGGCAGGGGTGAAATTCATGCTGCTGTACCCAGCCAAACTAAAAATACTTCATGACGGAAAGACACAGATCTTCGAGACAACGACCGACGCCCAGGAGTGGATGGACCAACGAGGGATTCCGCAGTTGGCAGAGAGAAATGAGCGAAACAGAACCCCCCCCGGCAAAACAGGGACTAGAACCGAGCACGACATGCGAATCCAACACTACGGGAACAAGGCGGTAGAGACACCCTACCGGGAAATAACGAAATGGGGCAACCGACAGCCTCCAAGTTGAAAAGCCTACAGTAAAGAGACTTACAAAGGGAGCACAAGACTCAGGGAAGTGGAACCGCCAAGACCCACAGAGAAACCCCAGTAAAAACAAAGTCTATAGTGTCAGTTTCAAGACACTACGCCGCGACAGGCATGCCCGAGGAGGAAGAAGCGGCACCTGGAGAGCGGTGGAGCCCGAGCAGATGGGGGGAGGCTGGGCGTTTGTTGATGTTATTTAGGTTAATAGTTATAATAGTTCGAAAGTTAAGGCTAAGCCCGCAAGGAAAGAAGAAGAGCAGAAAAGGAAACAACAGTTGTCACACACAAAGAATCGGCATGAAAAGCAAATTCAGGGAGCAGCACCCACAAACAAAGAGCTGGTGGAAAGCACAAGGTGAGACCGTCCACAACAGAGTGCAGCCAACAGCAAGAGAACCAACCCGAGAAAGCGGACGAATAGACGATTCAAAACTCAACAGCCAGAGAAAGGGACACAAATCCCCGACAGGTGCAAACCAAGAGAATAAGACACTGAGCGGGCCCATGGGAAACAACAGACCGCGAGCGCTAATCCCCACAAGGACCGAGATGACCTGAGGATTGTCACGTGGAACGTCAGAGGGATGAATGCATATGTCAAGAGGCTGAGAATTTATACCTGGTTGAACAAAACGAGGACCCACATTGCACTGTTGCAGGAAACGCACCTGACGGCCGAAAAACAAGCTAAAATAAAGAAAAAATGGGGAGGTCAGATGTATAGTGCAACATATTCTAATTACGCAAGGGGAGTAATAACCTGGGTCGCCCCGGGCGTCCCATTCCAGCTCATCAACCAGGAAAAAGACGTGGAAGGCAGAATCCTGGTAGTCCACGGGATGCTAGAAAATCGGGAGATATGCCTGATGAACACCTATGCTCCCAACCATGACGCCACGGCCTTCTTCAGGACGCTTTCGTCCCGGCTGGCCCCGTACAGGAATGCAACGGTGATCTGGGCAGGCGATCACAATTGTACATTGGACCCCCGGCTGGACAGGTCAGACAATAAGTACAAGAGAGCGGCGCCACCAGCGAGAGCACTACGACAGACACTAGACCAACTCGACCTCGAAGACATCTGGAGGAAGGTACATGGGGAAGAGAGGGGATACACGCATTATAGTGCCCCACATGGGACATTCACACGGATAGACTACCTGTTTACGGGCAAAAAGACACTGGGGGAATTTACTGAGGCACACATACACGCGCGAACCCTATCTGACCACGCCCCCCTGAGAATCACATGGGCGCACACACGCAGGAGAGCCCCTATACCCACGTGGAGATTAAGGGCAGAGGCATTATCGGACGTGGGCTTCCAGGAACACATCCAAAACGTAATAGAAGACTATTTCGAACATAATGTGGGTAGTGTGGAAAGCACAGGAACGGTCTGGGAGGCCTTTAAGGTGGTAGTCAGAGGTGAGGCGATGGGGAAAATGGGAGGTCTCAGGCGAGCAACCCTAGCACAACTAGATGAGCTAGAAAAGAAAATCGAGAAGGCCGAAGGACAAGCGGGGCAGAAAGGGGCGGAACGAGAGAACCTCACCACCCTGCGACAACAGTGTGCGGAGACCTGGGAAAGATTAGGGCGGCTCGACTATGGGAAATATATACAGAAACTACACGCTGAGGGGGACAAGCCTGGCAGGCTCCTGTCCTGGCTAACCAAACAGGAAACTAGGCGGGAGCCGATTAATGAAATTCAAAATAGACAGGGAGAGGTGATTAGATCCCAAGAGGAAATAAACGAGGTGTTCTCGCAATTTTACGAGGACTTATACTCCAGGGTCCGGGAGGCGGAAGAAGGGGACCTAGAGGAAGCCCTCGCGGAAATCAGACTCCCACAAATGACGGAGGAACAGGCCCAAATGTTAGACGCCCCTCTCACTGTAGAGGAACTAACAGACGTGATCGCCCAGCTGCCGACAGGGAAATCTCCGGGGCCAGATGGGCTCCCGGGGGAATTTTATAAACAATACAAAAACGACATAGCCCCGAGACTGCTAGAAACACTAGAAGAAGCATATGAGAAAGGAAGACTCCCGAATAGCATGTCAGAATCTATAATAATCCCGATCCTTAAACCAGGTAAGCCGCCCCTCGAATGCGGCTCCTACAGACCGATCTCCCTAATAAACCAGGACTCCAAGATCCTGACGGCGGCAATAGCTAACCGCCTTAAAAGAGTGCTACCCACCCTGATCCACACAGACCAGACAGGGTACGTGCCAGAACGAAACACGTCCTGGAACCTACGCAGACTCCATTATGTTATAGAAAAAACGAACCAAGAGGGAGGGGAGTGTGCCGTAGCCTCACTAGATGCAATTAAAGCATTCGACTCAGTGGGATGGGACTGGCTCCTGGGAATGCTCACCCATTACGGGATCGGACGAGGGTTTACACGATGGATAGAACTACTATACAAGGACCCGAGAGCAAGAGTCAAGACGGGTAGACAAGTTTCTAGGGAATGGAGCATAGAGCGAGGCACAAAACAGGGATGCCCCCTGTCCCCAATGTTATATATTCTGGCCCTGGAGCCGTTCGCAGTATTCCTAAGAATGCACTACAAAGAAATGGGCATAGAGATAGATGGGGAAATACACCAGATATCCATATACGCAGACGATATACTCCTCTACATACAGAATCCACGCACCCACCTGCAGGACTTGCTGGAAGCGCTGCGCGCGTTTGGTAGGCTGTCCGGAATAGTGGTCAACAGGGAAAAATCCTTACTGTTTCCCCTGGCAGGCCTACGCGCAATACCGACGGATCAATTGCCGCACTTGGGTATCACATGGGCCCCGAACACCTTCAAATACCTGGGAGTGGACATTTACCACGACACCATGGAAACACATGCAGGTAACACACAAGTAGCTCTAGACAAAATCGAAAACGCCATGAAATTCTGGCAGACGTTGCCGTTGGGCATGATAGGCCGGGCGGCACTGCTAAAAATGACGGTCCTACCCCGACTCTTATATTACTTTACAAACATCCCATATAACATACCAAGGTCCTTCTTCAAACACCTACACACCATGGCGAGAACCTTCCTGTGGGGAGGGGGGAGAAACAAGGTGGCACTAGACACACTACAAAGAAGCTACGAATGGGGGGGCATTAAACTCCCAGAATTTGAATACTACTACTTGGCAGCACAACTCCAATTTGTGGTGAGATGGCTGGGTGAAGAGACCTCGATAGACACAATACTTATGGGACCAACACTCCGGAGATACCACCTGAGAGAACTACTATGGATAAAAGCCGCCCAAGCCAAAGACCTACCCAATATAGCCCAACTAGGCCGGACACTATGGAAAAGAGCCTGGAAGACACAAGGCATACGAGACCCCTGCTCAAGACATATCCCACTGGCGGGGCTGGTAGACACCCGAGTGGCCAGCCTGGCCACGTATAGAGCACAATGGGAAGACAAAGGAGTAGCACAAGTAGGGGACCTGTGGCGTGACGGACAATGGGTTGAATTCCAGACCCTGATGGATGAACAAGATGTACACAGGGGCCAATTCATCCTGTACAATAGCCTAGTTCGGACAATAAAGGAGAGGTGGAACACCATGCCGGAGCCTGAGGACACCGAAGGAGAACTAGATGCATGGTATGATGTTTCCGAGGGAGGACACACTGTGTCCAGACTCTACGAGCAACTACTGGGATACACCAACAAAAAGACATTAAAAGCACGAACGAAATGGGAGGAAGAACTACAACAACCCTTCGAAGATGAGGAATGGAACAAAGTCCTCACGTACACAAAAAAGGTGTCCAGGAACGCCAGGTTTAGACAACTGCAAATCTACATAGTGCATAGAGCATACCTAACTCCCAAGAGAATGTCGAGGATGGGAGACGGACAGACCCGGTGCTGCCCGCGCTGCGGAGACGAACAAGCCGACATGGTGCACATGTTCTGGTCATGCCCGAGGATAACAGACTTCTGGAATATGGTGAAAGAAAAGGCGCTGACAGCAGATATACATATGCCAGCAAGATCGCCAGCTACATATTTATTGGGCCTGTTCCCAAGGGGGCACCGGCAGATGTCACATGTGGCAAAAATGAAAGACTTAATGACAATATTAGCGAAACGCCGCATAGCGATGGCATGGAACAAGAGCGAAGGCCCCTCGAGGGAGGGCTGGTGGGCCGACCTACAAAAATGGGCAATAGCAGAGACAGCAGTCTGGGCGAGAGCCACGCAAAAGGGGGAGAGCAACAGTGGGACCAGACTACAAGCATGGAACTCTCTGGTGCAAGACCTGTTTGGCAGCAGAAACAGGGATGACACGGACGACCCAAGCGACTCAGGAAATTAAGAAATTGGCCCGCCCACGCCGAAGGGGCACCACATAACTTAGAGAAAGGGAAGAAATGGGAAGAAGGAGACGGGATCGGGACCAACGCACACACTGAACAATGCAATCCTACCTGGAAAGGCCAGCGAATACACACATGGACGAAAGCAGAGGAAACTCCCAGGGAAAGAAGGGAGGTCGCCGAGAGACCGGCCCCCCCACTATAAACTCGACATCTGTTGGAGCCAGGCCCGAGGAGGCATCGGACCATAAACATACTGCGGCTGCCTTTGGGGAGAGGGAGGGGGAGGAAGAGGGAAGAGGGAAGAAAAGGGGCTATGTTGTAAAACCAATAAAAAGAAGTTAAAAAAAAAAAAAAAACAATAACACACACAACTGGGCTGAACCAATAAGGTACCTGAGAATCAAGGGAACCTTTAAAAATAAATGTTCTATTGTGACGATTGAAAGAGGGCTGATTAAAGTGGTCCAGATAAAAATTGCCTAAAGTCTCCCCTGAGGCTTTCGACTAAAAAATGTAAATGCATTTCTGTCTTTGAAGGATGGAAATGTAAGTGGGGAAGCAGTGATTAACCTGCTGCTCCCTCACTTGAGAGAAAATCCTTGAACGTTTCAGAAATTAACCTCTTTGCAATTACACTTTCTCCTGCTCCTAGTTCAAACAGATAAATCTTAGATTTTTGCACATTTCAAAGAGCTTCCCATTTGAGGATTTGGGATGAGCATTTAAATGTGCAAAAATGTCCCCTTATTTGCGCAAATGTGAAAAGGCAATGAAAAGGTCATCTGAATGCGGGCATCTGAGAGGTATCCTTTGCGGATTGGGGTGCACCTTTTTTTGGGGAAAGTGATGAGATGCACTGGCGAATCTCATCTCGTGCCAAAGAAAGGTTTGAGAATCTGGCTTAGAGAGGCTTTCAGAGTGCACAGAAAGCTCCAGGAAGAATGAAATACAGGCAGATCATCAAAGCACACTAGAAAATGCTTACTAATGCACAATCAAGGCTCATCATAGTCTATACAGAACTCATGGCATGAACACAACCCATAAAGGGCACATGGAGCACAGGCGGACAACCCACCCAAACACACACAGAACGCTCATTAAAGCATGCAAACAGCTCTCTGGAGCAGAGCACACAAAGGGCTCATGAAAGAAGTTACAGATAGCTCCTTCGAGGACAGAGTGCCACGAGGAACATATCAGAGCACTGCACACAGTGTGATCACCATGTCAGGCTGAAGAAACGTTACCACCTCCTCCTTCAGCCCCTCCGATTCCTAAGTTCCTTTGAGAGTACCCGCAGAGAGGTGGCTGCCCAAAGGGGCCATCTCTGTGATTATGCAAAGACAGGGAGTGGCAAAATGAAGCTATGTTCCTGACTTGGCTGATGGTCTTCAGGTTTTCAGGAACCAGTGCCTACCATGCACATAGAGGAAGTCGCGGGTTCTCCCAGCGCAAGCATTATGAGACAGGCAAAACGCTGCGGGGCGAGGGGAACACAAATGTAATACGAATAGGGAAAGGGACCTATCAACCATGTGACGCCCCTTCCCACAGCTTTGGATCAAGTACTGTTTTTCCACGCAGCTTATCCTAGTGCCATATTATGTGTATGCGGGATAATCTAATAAGTGCATACCATATGTATACCGTACGGCATATTATGTACATATGGAATAATATAATACATGTACACTGGTGCCGGTAATACCAGCATTTCTTGTTGGTGAGGTGCTGGAAATACAGGCAACTCAAAGCTGCAAGTAAATCCGGCCACCCCACCACTGAACTCGGAGTATGCTGATCCGGAAACGGGCCGGTAAACGTAATTAACGGAATGTCAATTCCAGAGCGGCATAATTATAATGAGACCCATAGACTGCGTATCCCACAGTGTTTCAATTTGGCAGCAGATTGGAGTCCGAGCAAGCACCTGGGCGCTCAGACACAGCAGGGAACGTGAGGTACTGCATTCATAACTAAGTGCCTGGTGGCATGGTGAGTGCAGAGGCCGCTGAACCTGTGACACCTGGTGAGAAACAAACATAACTGGATACTGGTCTGGAAGCATTAGCCCACGAACACTGCACTGGACTATCACATGTGCTCCAGTCCGGTTTGAAGATCCATTGTAACGTTGTTGATCCCACACCTGAGAATATAGGGTTGCATACTGCTTCGCTAAGGTCAAGCCTTGTAATAGCACAAAAGAAATGAAAAAGTACGCAAGTCGGAAAGATTTGCATTGCGGGCGACATATGTACACTGGTAGCTATTTGTAGAATTTGCTCCAATTCAGTGACATTACACAGTGCCAGAACTGAAAAAGAAGGTAGGCCAGAAGAGGTCCATCATGGATTCATTCACGCCAAAGGGAACGCAAAAGGACCCCTTCTTGCTGATTGATGGTGAGAAGACAGCAGAATGAAGCCCATGCTCGCAAGATCAGGAAGGTAAGGTACTGGTGGCAATTGCAGCTCTGCGTACCTCCATTGAAGACAAGATAGACAAAATAAATATTGATGTGAACCTTCTGTGACAGGATGTGCATTCGCTGTCTACATGTGTGTCATACACTGCGGTGCAGCTCTTGGCTACAATGCCCACCACATACACCCTGAAAACGGTGGTAGAGGAACTGACTACCAAGAATGGGGTCCAGGAACCATAAGCTGAAGTTGAGGAGGACAGATCTCACTGAAACAAGGTTTTCATTATGGAATTCCAGGAAGGCAAGGAGGGAAGTGATCCCATGCTGTATATTGAGAATCTGATGTTGCTGGAAATTGGCACTGGGAAGCTGTCGTTTATTCTTTTGAAAGAGTGCATTGCTCACTGATTCACCATTCATCACCTGGAGCCCCTCCTTGCCCCATCATAGCACAGGCTCTCAACTTCTGGGACCGAAAAGTGAAACTCAAGTTCTCCAAGTATGGCGCCACAATAAGACTTGGATCATCCCTGTTGACTATCTACCCAGACTATACTCCCTAGTATATATTTACACAGTTCGCAGACGAGCGTGCATGATAGTTACCTGCTTTTAGATCTTGTGGGCTCATTTCAGTACCTTTTTATTTTGTGCAGTTATGAAGAAATTGCTTCTGCCCATCAGGAGTACAAAGGTGATAAATCGCCTACTCTGACCTAACACTTCCACAAAACAAGAGTGACACGAATCATAAAGGTAAAAAAAGGGACAGGTAAGAGATATATCACCTTCACCTTCTGGGGTAAAGGTATGCAGTATTGAAGTGGAATATTGTGTGGTACTTCACTTCAACGAAATAACTTGAAGGGATAGGAGGTACAGAGTTCTGTGAATGGTACAGTGCAGGGGGAGTAAGGTGGAAGGAGCAGAGATTGTGGAAGCCCCCCATTTACATTTCCTTTTTTTTTAAACAAACCACACAATTATTATGTTGAAGTGAAGTACCCCAAAGTATTTCCATTTGATAAACAACGTAGAGCCATGATAACGTGGCCCCAGGGCAGGCACTACTCTTAAGAGTGGTATGAATGTGAAACATTAGCAACCCAAACAGCAAAACTAAAGCAGTTCAAAATAAATGAATGTCCAATCAAGGGTCTACACAAATATATGTACCTTACTTAAACACACCACATGCAAAAGTGAAATAGAGAAACACTGCAGAATCCCACCCCTGTAGAAAGAACAATGAATATGAAACAGATGCAGCACTCTTGGTGATGAAACAGGGGTTAAAGGCAATCAACAACCATAATGTTTGTATAAGGATATGTCCTGTGGGAGAAAAGGGGCCAAAGGTGACCTAACCAGCCTCTATGTCCCAAAGCTGTACAAGAGGGCAGTTAGGAGTCAATACTACCGTCTCAATATTCGTGATTGTTCAGCAGCTTCTAACCAGGCTTTAACTTGTTCGAGCAGTTCGAATTAGGTTCAGATGTGGCGAGATGTGGAGCAGATCAATATGGGGAGCAGGCATCCAGTAAGGTTTGATGAGAGGCTCTATGTGGTTTGATGCAGTGTTCTAATGAAGCAGGATGATGGTGTCACCAGGGTTGTTTGGAAATTCAATCTTGGGACAAAGATGCTGAAGACTCGATACACTTGGTGGAGACGTAGTGATTCTAATGCTTCCACAGTATCCAGCTTCTTGTGTGAGCCACGGCAACAATTCACTCATCTGGCACAGTGTGGCTGGAAACTAGTTCAGAGATACAGCAACAATAGTTCAAAGATCAAGAGAGTGCCAAATGCAGCACCAGCTTGTTTTGGTGCTAGTCAAACAGGGTTCGAAGTTAGCTCAAAGAAGTTTGTCAGAGAAAAACAACACTCCTGGCTTTTCTGGCTTGCAAGTATGATGTGAGTCCCAATCCAGGGGCTCAGGGACACGAAGAGTCATTTATCCCTCTTCTCCTAAAATGGGGGGAGTCTGGCAAACAACTGCAGGAATCCTTCACCACCAGTGAGTTGATGGGTACCTGTGTTGCTGGCAGAGAGCCCGGTCTTGCACCAGTGGCAGGTCACCCTGAATGTGCCCTGCAAATGTTTAGGGAGCAGAGCTTGCCTCTGCCTTGCAGCACTCCTTATTCACCTAATTGGCTGAGGGCTTTCGAAAGCCATCTCTCTCAAATGATGTCCAAATGAATTCTTATTGAAGTTCAAAAGTGAATCCCAAAATTAATCAAAGAAGGAGTCTTTTTTCAGTAAAGGTCCACAGGAGATTGAAGAAAATCAAACTTGCTTTAAAGAGTCCAAACCTCGTCAGCGTAACAAGTGGTCTTTGATTTCTTGCCTCACATCCAAGTGCTTTGTGTTAAAGGAATTGTAGGGGCAGGAAGGAAGAAGAGACGCAGAGAGAAAGAAGATGGTGCAAGCCTTCCCCAATTGTGGTGAGCTCCCTCTGACCACACTAACACCATCCCTTCTCAGACCCAAAGAATGAAATGCCCTTCGGTAGGCAACACCCTTGTGTGAGGTTAGTCCCTTTGTGCAGGATGTGCCCTTTGATTCCTTTTTCCCAGGACAGATGCTGCTGGAAGGAAGTCCTGCTGGAGAGAGATATTACCTGACCTGACAAAGGATAAAAAGAGAGTAACCATCTTTCAGTCTTCTGTTCTGAATGACACACTGACTAGAATACATATAATACTGTAACAGCTGAACTGGGCATACAGTGTTGACATGTGTATTATACCAATCAGATATGTCTCACCACAATACCACACAGTATATGGCTTATATTTTCAGATTACCCTGCCTCCAGGTGAGAGGTTTATCATAATTATATGGAATTTGGCACAGAGGTGTAAACTTCAATGAAACCCCTGCACTGCAGTGACTTAACTGTCACAGCAGCTGTCAAACAGGGCACCTGTGACAAATGAACAGGCACTGTGCCACTGGAGAGCAGGAGCTGGAGATCAGGGGACTGATGCAGCATGGCACAGGTGTTAATATGTTTTTAGAATGGAGCTTAATGAAAGGGGTTTCCTTTCTTTCTGAGATGAAATTTATTAGGAAAGATTTCCATTCCATGGGTCATTTTCCCTCCAGTTGTGTACCCTCCAACATGTTGCTGATGTTTAAACACCATAGTCTTACTTAACCAGAGGAGCGCAGATTCTGCTGCACTCCTCTGGGATTTTCGCTCACATTTTATGGGGAAACGGACATGCCCTTAAGAAAGTCAGTACTGGGAGACTTTGTTTCCCTTAGTCCTTGTTAATGTTGCAACCTTTCTGCAACATGTTGCAAGTGCACAATGTACCTTCCAGTATAGTGCACTTGGGTCTTCCTGCCATTTTTAAAGGCTCTAGTAACTCTCAAAGGATTTTTTTCGGAGAAGTGCAGATGTGCCTTGGACAGCGCTAGTAGCAGCTTATCTTTTCATATATTTGTAACCCTTTTTTGCCAGGTAAACCGCAATCACCGCGTTTGGCACGGTTAGGTGGCCTGGCACCAAAATGGTCATGCCACAAGGTTCTTTGTCCTGTCCTTTGGCCATCTTGCCCCTTCACCTTCCCCAGGTTGAGTGGACCGAGTCAGTCCTTATTTGGGCATGCATTTTAGCACAAAGCGCCAAGCTTTTGCAGGCTTCTGCATGCCTTGTGTGAGCGCCCCCAGTATGTAGGCTGGACCGTCTCGTTCCAATACACAATTTGGGTGCCAGAGAGTCTGGAGTGCTGTGAATGCCTGGGACCACCATGGTCCATGATTGGTCCATCTATGGTGTGCCTGTATGTGAGCAGATCTCCCATTGGGTCCTCTTCATTTTGGCATGAAGGAGATTTTGGATAAGAGAAGGCTCCAAACACCCATGCCATGTCGATCTCTGGAGTTCTTACCGAACGAAGGATAGGATCCAGGTATCTTGAAACTAAGAAGTCGAGTCGAGGAACCGCTGGTGACCCGCTGGAAGGTTTGGCACCCTGAGCCCGCTGTCATCCTGCTGGACCCCTCTGCATCTGGTCGTCCTAGAAGGTCGGCGAAGATGCTTCGACCCATTGGAATAATGGCACCAACTATTCTCGGCGCTTTCCTCAGAACCTGCAAGTAAGCCTTTTCAGAAGTGTCCCTGGGCCAGCCATTGAGCTGACAAGCTTGCAGAGAAGTTTTGCCCTGATACCGCCCCCATTTTCGAGGAGGTCCTTCAAACTTGGTACATTGTAAGCTCTGTGTACACGGCACTCTCACACCGAATTTTGTACACTTGGCGTTCCCAGGTCTGGAGTAAAGTGAGTGCACCTGAAATGGAGTATACACGGTTACCATGTTGCCCAGCCTTGGTGACGAACTTTGCAAGTTCATTGTAGCTGCGGTCCTCTGTTCACTGAAGCCTGCTGCAGCAGAACTGGCCTGATCCATCCACCAGGAACGGGGAAATCGCCACTGTTCTATTTGGGAATCAACAATGTATCTTTGTCGCTTGAAGCCACAGAAGAACGAGATTGCAGCATTTGCACCTGCAACCGAAATGGACTCGATAGCTGAAGTTTGGTCCGGAGTGCACCGGGGGGTCAGTGAGTAATTGCAACCCTTGGCTGTGGCCCCTAGCACATCCATCCATTTGTTCACACGGGTGGCCCCTGAGGGGGCCCTCTCCTTCCACTGCTAGTGTGAACTAGCAAACTATTCCCAACTCTTGGAATCGACTCTGCCCTCAAATGGAGGCCATCCTCGAATAGTGGGAACCTATTCTGTATCACCTCACCTACCTAAGAAAAACTAAGAAAAACAAACTTTATCACACTTGGAGAAAGGATAAATCCGCTAGTAATTTGAGAATGTACAAAAGTAGTGCTGTTCATTTAAAAAAAAGGTTATAACAGCCAAAAAGGAGGTACTAAATGAGAGGATCATTAATGCCAAATCAGACTGTAAGGAATTATTTAAAATATTAAAAGAACAAACACAAGTGCCAGGACCCACACCAGCCCCGATTATTAAGAATAAGGCCTGGTGCACAGAAATTCAGTCAGCAATGTCGAATAAATTGGATAAGATTAGAGAAACTATACAGATTAAAAAAGGTTCTCTGAACATATTAGATCAGCAGGAGAAGATCACACACCTCCTAGTTAAAGACAAAAACCAACCTTTATTCAGATTTTTGCCTATATCTGAAGAGGAATTGGCAAAAACTATCAGTCAACTCAAGAGCACAAGCTGTAAAGGCGATCCATGCTCTGCAATTATAATTAAGGAATGCCTACCCACCCTAATACCAGCTCTCACAAAATTTGTCAATACTTCATTTGAGTCGAAGGTAGTGCCTGCTAATCTGAAAAATGCATGGATCACACCTCTACTAAAAAAGTCTAATCTCTGCCCACTCACCCCGTCGAACTAAAGGCCCATTACTAACACCGCCTTTCTTTTGAAAATACTGGATCGTGTGGCATATAATCAGATCTCCACATTTCTGGAACTGAATCAAATTCTGCATAATTATCAATCAGGATTCCGCACCAATCATGGCACGGAAACAGCACTCCTAGCCCTTAAATCCCATCTTATTCAGGGCATGGATTGCCTTACTGATGATCCTGGATCTTTTGGCGGCTTTTGACCTGGTGGACCATTCGATCTTGTCCACCAGGCTAAGAGAAAATGCGTTCTTTTCGGAAGAGGCCATCCTTTGGATATCATCCTTTCTAAAGGATAGGCAAATTAGAGTTACCAGTGAATTGGCAGAAGCAGATCCAATGTGATTGTTGTTCGGAGTTCCACAGGGAGCGTGCGTGTCACCATGTTTCTATAACATCTTCATGATCCCCTTCTTTCAGATGCTGGAGGAGGAAGGGATCATGTTTGCCAACTACGCGGATGACACGCAATGCATCCTACCTATCTCAGGAACCTACCAAAAGGACGTAGCTTTCATTAATGCAATATACCTAAAAATTCAAGATTGGATGGTATCCAATGGCCTTGCCCTAAACAGTGCCAAAACTGAACTTCTTTTGGTGGGCTCTCCAAGTAAATTGGATAAATTAGGAGCAGAATATAAGAACATCAACCTGGACAATTGTGCTATCAAAACCTTGTCCAAAGTTAAGACCTTGGGCGTATGCCTGGATAGCCACCTAAATATGAAGGCTCAGGTGAACAGTCTTGTTTCATCAGCCTCATATTTCCTCAAACTTTTTCGCCATCTTCGTCCATTTATTTCTGAAAAAAATTCAGAATCATTGGCTAGAGCCATCATTGGATCAAAATTAGATTATGGATGCAGTCTTTTGGTGGGTATCCCTCAGACCAAGATTCATCGTCTTCAGGTGATTCAAAATGGGCGGTGAGAGTAGTTAAGGGCTTAAGTAAGAGAAATCATGTATCAGAGGCCAGAAGGAGCCTTCATTGGTTGCCGGTTAGAGAAAGAATTCAGTTTAGACTTCTGCTCATTACCCAGAAATGCGTTGTAGGTCCAATGCCATCATATCTGAAGGAAGCCATAATCGTGAAGGACAAGGGAAGGTCACTTAGATCAGATAATTCTAATACAATCAGTGTACCCCGGCATAAGACCAACAAAACAAGGCAGGGGTCTTTTGAAGTTGCAGCACCCATTGCTTGGAATGCCCTTCCAACCTCAATAAGAACGTTGGTCTGAACAGAACTTTTTAAAAAGAAATTGAAAACCTTGCTTTTTGCCTAAACCCGTCCAGAGGGACAATGGATAGACAATAGTTTAGCTGTTTTTGTGGCCTGTTTTATGTTTGTATGTCTGCGCCCATCAGCCTTTGGGTACCAGGTGCGCATTACAAATGACTTAACATAACATAACATAACATATAAAACCAATGTAGTATATTAAAGCATGTATGAGTGAGTCTGTATAGGAGACATTGTTAGGGAACAGTGTAGTGGAGCAAGACGCCGAGAAGACAGAGAAAACAGAGGGAAGAAAGAGACAGAATAAAGACGGAAAATACATTATATGTATCCACCCATCACAGAATCAGTATCTTAACCCTCCATTCTCCTGTTATAAGCGCTACCCAAAGTTTGGCACATAACCAAGCAGAGAGGGGTCCGGGATAGCGATTAGACCTCCATCCAGTATTGTGTGGCGCCCGCGTGGATATCAGGTGAGCGTAACAGAACGCAAAGCCTCAATTAAAACATCCATCTGGGCGTCGTGGAAACATACGAGACTGACCAACTAGTCTAGTTACTGGGAGAATTACGGGCCGAGGTGCACTCCGCCTGGCAAGAAACCAATGCCCTTAGGAGGGAGTTGATTGTCACCAAGGACCGCACCGATGAACACAGGCTGGGCAGGCTCCATTGCTAGGAAGTATTCCATCGGTTCCAGCCACATCCGTCAATCCAGTGCAGGTGGTCGTCCGTGGGGCAGTTCCTTTGGCCCCACCGGAACGTTTTACGGGGGACCCAAGAAAATATGCAGTATTCATGAACCAGTGACGCCTCCATTTACTTTATAGAACCGGAGCCTTTCCTAACGATCGGTCGTGGGATGCCTTCATTCTGTGATATCTGAGTGGCAGTGCCGCGGATTGGTCCATACCATACCATCATAATGTCTTTCCGCAAATTACTGAAAACTTGGCTCTTCCCCTAAAATCAACCCCGTACTCAAACTAACTCAAACTGAATAACAACATCTCAATGACACCAACTCAACAAACTACTAGATCTTGAATAACAATAAGACGATAACAATACAACATCCAGATCCAAGCGAGAAATCGACAACTAATAACCGCTAATGTAAACTAAAAGGACAAACAGAATAGAATGAGTAAAGTAGATCAAAGCAGTGAAGTGGATAAAAAGAATAAATCGTACGAAGACAGTAATGCAGTCTAATTTAATGAAATGGATGTAATGATTGCAATGGTCAAAATGAACAAAATGGACGAAATAAATAAAAAGATGAGGTTGGAAAGATAAATACAGCAGACTGATGTGTACACAGACAAATGGCATGGAATGTATGAGTACATGGCATAAATGAAAGTACAGAATAGACAATTCAAGTACATGAGACGGATGTAGTGCATGAAACAGATAGAAAGCACAGAATGGATCCAGTACGTATACAAAAGTGACATGGCCTGAACCGACAATGCATGATGAATGAACAAAGTGAGTGAAGCAGATAAAATCTGTAGAATGGATGAAGCGCATGAACGGATGAGCGCGCTGAGCGGATGAATGCATTGAGCAGATGAATGCGTTGAGCAGATGAATGCATTGAGCCGATGCGTCTGTAGAGCCGATGAGTGTGTAAAGCGTTGAACGGAAGGGTGCTTAGAGAAGATGAATGCATAGAGCGGATGAGGATGTAGAACGGATGAGTGTGTAGAGTGGATGAGTGTGTAGAGTGGATGAGTGTGTAGAGCGGATGGGTGTGTAGAGCGGATGGGTGTGTAGAGCAGATGGGTGTGTAGCGTGGATGAGTGTGTAGAGCGGATGAGTGTGTAGAGCGGACGAATGCAAAGAGCGTAGAGCGGAAGGGCGCTTAGAGCGGAAGAGCGCTTGGAGCGGATGAGTGTGCGGAGCGGATGAGTGTGCAGAGCAGATGCGTGTGTAGAGTGGATGAGTGTAGAGCGGACAAATGCGTAGAGCGGAAGGGTGCTTAGAGCGGATGAATGCATAGAGCGGACGAGCGTGTAGAACAGATGAATGTGTAGAGCGGGTGACTATTGAGCGGATGAGTGTGTAGAGCAGATGAGTGCGTAAGAGCGGAGGAGTGTGTAGAGCGCAGGAGTGCACAGAGCAGATGAATGTGTAGAACCCATGAGTGTATATAGCGGATGAGTGTATAGAGCGAAGGACTGCAAAGAGCAGATGAGTGCATGGAGCGGATGAATGCGTGGAGAGGATGAGTGCATTTAGCGGATGAGTGTGTGGAGCGGATGGGTGCGTGGAGCGGATGGGTGCGTTAAGTGGATGGGTGCATAGAGCAGATGGCTGCCTAGAGCAGAGGTGTGAGTAGAGTGGATGAGCGCATTGAGCCGGTGGATGCGTTGAGTGGATGACTGTGTAGAGCGGACGACTGTATAGAGCAGACGAGTGTGTAGAGTGGATGAATGTGTAGATCGGACAAGTCTCTAAGAGCTGATGAGTACATAAGAGCGAATGAATGCGCAGAGCGGACGAGTGTGCAAGAACGACTAGTGCATAGAACAGACTAGTGCGTAGAACGGGTGAGTGTGTAGAGCGGGTGAGTGCGTAGAGCGAGTGAGTGCATAGGCGAGAGCGTAGAGCGGGCGAGTGCATAGAACGGGCGAAGGGGTACAGTGGGCGAGGGCGTGGAAAGGACAAGTGCGTGGAGCGGATGAGTGCGTGGAGCGGATGAATGCGTGGCGCGGATGAATGCGTGGAGCGGATGAATGTGTGGAGCGGATGAATGCATGGAGCGGACGAGTGCATGGAGCGGACGAGTGCCTCGAGTGGATGAGTACCTCAAGCAGACAAGGGGTAGAGCGGACTAGTGCATGGAGCAGACGAGTGCATGGAGCGGACGAGTGCCTCGAGCAAATGAGTGCGTAGAGCGGACGGAGCGGGAGATGTATGGGGATGGAACGGGGGACATATGTGGATGGAAACATGACATATGTGGATGGAATGGGGACGTGTGTGGATGGAATGGGTACATATGTGGATGGAATGGGGACATATGTGGATGGAACGGATGAAGTATGTGGAAGCTACTGGTGTAATACGTGAAAGGTACGGGTGAAATATCTGGAAGGTACGGGTGAAATATGTGGAATGGGTGCATTAAACAACTTAGAATTCACATAAATGATCGGAGTACATGGAACAGATCCGAGTGCATGGAACGGACTAGAGTGCGTGGCATGGAAAGGACTGGAGTGCGTGGCATGGAACGGACTGGAGTGCGTGCTGTGGAGCGGACTGGAGTGCATGGAGCGGGCTGGAGTGCGTGGAGCGGGCTGGAGTGCGTGCAGCGTGCTGGAGTGCGTGGAGCGGGCTGAAGTGTGTGGAGCAGACTGGAGTGCATGGAAGTGCACGATATACATGGAACGGGTTGGAGTGCAAGTAACATTTGAAAGAGCATGTAAACGATCATATCACATCACCATGCTTACTCTCTTCCTTACACCACCTTTCAATTAGAACACAGAGATACTATGACACCATTCGGTATAGCTGTTCTCATACTAACATCTGCCTCATACCCCACATCACTCTAACTAAACATTGCTGGTTTTACACCCTCCAGCCAGGCGTTCTCCTCAGGCCTAACAGAGCCAGAACCGGTCTGGATAAAACCTGCCAGAACAAACACATACTCTTGATTTCTTGACCACCACACCTACTGCAATGAAGCATCTACTACATGAATACCACACCAGCTGCACACATATCCGGTGCTCACAACTGCCTTTGACTCTCTCTACTCTCTCTACTGACTTGAACTTCGGTTCCCGAGGGCGTTCAACCTACCAGCGTCTTGAGACTACACCAATGGTACATAAGGCACTATATAAATGCAAAGTAACATGACATAACATAACATTTATGAAATCAGCTCATAATTGTAGCAGCTGGCAAAAATGAAGCACCATGAAGTAAACTAATTTGACCAGGATCACATAATTTGGTAAAATAGGTAACCAGGATTTGGAAGTTCACTTGCTACATTCACAGTTTGCACTTTGGCAGATGATTACATCTCCTCCCATCCTATCTTAAATTGTAAACAAATGATCAATAGTTTTAAACAAATGCACAATGCTTTCTGCACAGTCGAGCTTCAGGGGCTATATATTAATCAGTGTTACATGAGATTAATGTACAATAAATTAAAACATATGGTATACACACCTGATATTATGTAAGAAATCTACATAGAAACATGCTTGACAAAAAAAGTATGATACACTCTGGAAGGGGGAAAAAGATCAGAGAATGCACACACTGGCCCCTTTCTCTCCTCTATCTCTACCTGCAGCGTACCTTAGGGCTTTATCCTCTCACAGTGACTTTTCAACATTTACCTTACCCCTCTAGCCCATCTGATAGCCACCTTCTCTCCTCATTTGCAGTGCTATGCTGATGACACAAAGCTTTCCTTCAAGCTTCCCTCCTCTTCTTCTTCTCCCTTCTCTCTCATCCCCGACTGTCTGAAGGCTATCCAGGCATAATGTGCTGATAATGATCTCTGTCTTGGATGCACCAGAAAAAAAACAATTCCCGGTTAAGAGGGAATCCAAAAGTTGGTACTCTGCCGAAATTCAAAACTTAAAAACTGCTAAGTGCAAAACATTTGAGTGCTGTAAGAAGAATAGCTCAGAAATAAATAGAGCAGCATATACACTGGCAGCCGAAGAACATAAAGGTGCCATCTTGAAGGCAAGAAAATCAGCCTGTGATCAGAGAATAAAAAGCACATTATCTGATACTAAGGAGCTTTCTAAAGTTCTAAGAGAAGTGGAGGATCCAGGTCCTCCCAAGTCTGAAATTTCTAAAGACAAAAACGGGTGTTCCCGTATTCGGGACGCCATGAATAATAAAGTCAAAAAGCTACAGGAAGATATTCAAAGAAAAAGGGTAATGCTGGGTAGGACTGTATATTGTGAGGGCCAGCCCAATTTCAAGAAGAGTACGTCCCGAGCTTTTATTTTGCCATTGGAGTTCTCACCAGTTACACAATGTGAAGTACTTACTTTAATAGACAGACTCAAACCGACATTTTGCAAAGGTGATGTGTGCACCTCAAAAGTGGTTAAAACATGTGCTAGGCAGGTATCCCTGATGATTACAAAACTGATAAATTCATCATTTCAGGAATGTGTGGTAACAACCAGCATCAAGCAAATGTGGAGTTCTGCATTAATAAAGAAGCCTTCCCTTGATCCCAATGTGCCATCCAACTACAGGCCAATTTCTAATCCACCTTTTCTGCTTAAAATGTTGGATCGAGCAGTATACATACAGGTACAAAGTTTTGTGGATAGTCATCAAATATTGGGGCAGAGGCAATCTGGCTTCCGTGAAGCCCACAGTATGGAGTCATCTCTGTTGGACTGTAAGATGAATAGGCTAGACATCCTGGAGACAGGAGGAACAGCTCTTCTAATGTTGGTTGACCTCTCAGCACTTTCGATCTGGTGGACCACTCTAAGTTGATTGCCACGCGCGTACAATCCGCTCACTTTTCAATCTCAGCTGCTAGCGGGTGAATTTTTTTCTGACAGACTGTACAGCCAGGGTTTTTGCTGACTGCCACAAGTCGGATGACATTGTGGTATCTTACGGAGTTCCACAAGGCTCCTGTCTATCACCTCTCTTGTTCAATACTTTCATCATGTCATTTTTGAACTGTTAGACAGCAAGCGAGTGCTATACACAAACTATGCAGATGATACAGGCGATTACATCAGGGACACTGAGGCCATCAACTCCGTCTACTCCATCATTCAAATATGGATGATGGAGAATGATTTGGTGTTTCATGATGCTAAAACGGAGTTGATGATTGTTGGCACAGCAGCACACCTGCAGAAACTCAGCCCGGACTACCAGAGACTGCATTAGCTCCCTGTAGAGAGCAGGATCTCCTTCAGCATGCTGTGTATTACACACAAATGCTTACACGGCACTAGTCCAAAAAACGTATGTAATCGTCTGGCGTGGTTACCAGCACGTAGGTCACTCAGATCCAACAATGTGGGTTTCTTGCAGATACCTAGAGCTAAGCTAGAAATGGTGGTTCAGGGGTATTTTAGTTATGTAGCTCCAAAAACCTGAAATGCCCTCCCACCAGATCTGAGATTATGCCATTCGATCCTCAAGTTCAAAAAATCCTGAAAACACTTTTAGTTGTATGATTTACTTTTGACTTTTCTTGACCCTGATTTGATTTGTTCACTCATGAATCTGTGTTTGTGTTTTGTTTGTCATGTCTGCGCTCTTATGCCTGCGGGCCTGTGCCTATGCGCAATACAAATTAATATATTTAATTAATAATTAATGTCAGTAATACTGAGATCCTTCTCATTGGGACTCCTGCCCTCTTCTTCCCTCCTACTCTCTGGCCACTCTTATTGGGTCCCTCCCCTCACCCTCTTGTGAGGCTACAAACCTGGGTGTCTTCTTTCACTCTTCTCTATCCTTCCCACCCCACATTGCTGACCTTGCCAAGAAGGCCCACTTTCAGCTTTACCTCTTCAGAGGGATTCTCCCTTTCCTCACCTTTCCCCATCAATTCAATTTCTCCAGAGCTCTGGTTCTCTCCAGGCTGGATTATTGCAACAGCCTCTTCCCTAACCTTCCTCTTTCCTCCCTCTGCCCTCTTCAACTAATCCAGAATAGGACTGCAAGACTTATCCTTGATCTCAAGCATAGGGACCGCATCTCTCCAGCCCTAAAATCTCTGCACTGGATCCTGGTGGTTGCAAGGATCAAATTCAAGACCCTCTGCATCATCCACAAGGCTGTCTGGGGCTGTGAACCTCACTACATTAAACTCACTCTCCCTAAATACCTTCCTGCTAGAGCCCTTTGGTCCTCTAGCTTCAACTCTCTGCAGATCAGATGATTCTCCAAGCAGAGAGTGGCGGGGGGAGATCTTTTTCTTTGGCAGGAGCCTCACTCTGGAACGGTCTCCCTGCACCTCTACGTCTTGAGCTGGATCTCATTAAGTTATGGAAACTTCTCAAGACCTTCCTTTTTTCTTACTCCTTCCCTCTCCCCCTATCTTGCTAGCATCCAACTGCTACTGTTATTGTTTGCCTGTGATGTTTATAAGTCTTCTGGGGCCAGGCCTTCCTACAATCAGTCTTCCCCTGCGTGCCTTTATGAGCACTTGCCCTCTGGCTCCCTTCCCTGACTAACCACTAACAGGCCGATTTATGGAATTAATGTGCGCTGAAAATATCGGCGCAAACGTGCGATTCGCAGTGAAAGAGCGAAAATCGCAGTGCAAGTGCGAATATCGCAGGGAAATCAGCGCACATCTATTCATGGAAGTCCGTGCGCGAGTAAAATCTGGGATGTGCGCTGAAAAAGTGTGCGGCGCACGCCGGCGCACATGTCATCTAACGGCATGCGCTAAGGCCACAGCGAAAGTGCACATAGCGCGGCGCACATAACAAAAGTAGGCGGAACACGGGGTGTGACACGCGGAATGGGGAACACCTCGTGAAAATGTGGGCATCACGGGGGAAGTACAGGAGGCAAGTGCGCGGAACGCCCACACGTTCGCCTACAACACGTATTCATGGAATCGAATAGGGCAAAACAGCGCACGGGCAAAGACGCGCACAGGCCTAAACACGTCCGCCACGCGAAGGCGGGTGGTGCGTCCCTGCGCATGAAAAATGTGCACCAAAATGTGCGCCCACAAAAAGCAGGTATATACAGCTATGTAGAATGTCCCATACTGTGGGCCTCTAGGACAAATGACGTGCAAAGGGGTACGCGACAAACACAGACACCCGCTGTGTGAAAAATAGCGTGTGCGTGTATTTCAGGGGTGCGTGGGAAGTTTCACACGCAATTGGCCTGGGTACGTGTATTTCAGGGGTGCGCGTGAAGTTTCACACGCGATTGGCCTGGGTACCTGTATTCCAAGGGGGCACGTGAAGTTTCACACGCAATTGGCCTGGGTACGTGTATTTCAAGGGTGCGCGTGAAGTTTCACACGCGATTGGCCTGGGTACCTGTATTCCAAGGGGGCACGTGAAGTTTCACACGCAATTGGCCTGGGTACGTGTATTTCAAGGGTGCGCGTGAAGTTTCACACAGGATTGGCCTGGGTACGTGTATTTCAGGGGTGCGCGTGAAGTTTCACACTCTATTGGCCTGGGTACGTGTATTTCAGGGGTGCGCATGAAGTTCCACACGCGATTGGGCCTGGGGTCCCACTCACCGTCTGCCTTGCGTGTAGAAGAACGCGTAACCAACACCCACCCGCTGTGAAGTAATAGCGTGTGCACCCCAAGGCCTGGAAAACACACGCACCGCACCCCACGAAAAGCACGTACAGGCCCGTGCGTGATACGTCACAGACGCGCTTACGCGCTAAAGGCCTTTCTTCGAATTACACGCTGACGTGCAAGATTTTCATGTGCCAAATCACTCCGTATCAAGCTGGACACGCATTCACATATGGAAGACCACGCTCCTGCCCAGAAGGCCGAATTACTGCCCCCAGATCCCCGAGCACGCTCCCACCTGCCATCTGCTGCTGCCTGATCGCCTGCTGCCCACGTGCCCTGCCATTTGCTGCCTGCACGTCAGCCCGGGGTGCTGTTGCTGTGACCACCCCTGCTGGAACCGAAGACTCCCGATTGCTATTCCATCGCTCCACAGCCCAGCCCCAGGACCCAGTTGTCCACCCACACCTGCCTCTGGGGTTGCCATGTCGGGCACTACACCATCTGGCACCACTGGCAACCCCCAGCCAGAGAGGCAGAGGGCCACTGGCTTCACTGCCACCGAAGTTGGTGTCCTGGTGGAGCAAGTCCTGGGGCAGTATGATTTTGTTTTTCCCTTGGATTTGCTTTGTTGGACTGTGACTTTGGACACCTTTCCTTTGGATTATGATTTCTTGTTTTTCATTATTTTACGGACATGCAGCTTTTCTTTTTTTATTCCCATTGTTGTTTGTTTGATTTTAATTCCATTCATGTTGCTTTTAATACATTTTTTTCTTCATACTTCGATGTGTGGTATTATCTCATTGGTTTCATGCATGTCATGGTATGGGTTTTCACATTCACTTGCAACCATTGTGAGTGTGTGACGGACATGTGTTCATTTACATACTTGCCATTGGGGTTGTATCATGTAATTGCTTTTTCTATGTCGGTGGATGCAATACTTGGTTGGGTCTTTGGTCTGGGGAGGCTGGCCATAAGGGCCATGATTGAGGATCGTCATGACCTGGGGCAGGGGGACATGAGTGGGGGCCTGCTGGCAGGTGCCCCGTACTGCTGGGGGGTGGGGGTGCAAGGGGACATGAGTGGGACATGAGTGGGGGCCTGCTGGCAGGTGCCCTGCACTGCTGGGCGGCGGGGGTGCAAGGGGACATGAGTGGGGGCCTGCTGGCAGGTGCCCTGCAGTGCTTGGGGGTGGGGGTTCAGGGGGACATGAGTTGGTGATCAAGCGGACAGGTGGCTTGGCTGGGGTGCATGGCCATGGAGGATGGGCTGCCTGCGGGACATGACCAGGGGTGCGGGGTAGTCCCCTATGGTGTGGTCTGCCTGCAGGGGCCGTGGAGGGCGTAGAGGGAACACCTGGGAGGACCCACACTGCCAATTCATGTGTAGGACTCCCCGCGCACCCCCGAAATTCACGTACCCCGCTCTGACAGCTAAATCACGTGTTGAACTTCCCACGCACCCCTGAAATACACGTACCCAGCCCAATCGCGTGTGAAACTACCCGCGTACCCCTGAAATACATGTACCCCACTCGCACAGGGCCTATTGTGTGTGAAACTACCCACGAACCCCAGTAATACACGTACCCCACTCGCACAGGGCATATCGCGTGTGAAACTTCCCGCGAACCCCAGTAATACACGTACCCCACTCGCATAGGGCCTATCGCGTGTGAAACTTCCTGCGAACCCAAGTAATACACGTACCCCACTCGCACAGGGCCTATCGCTTGTGAAACTTCATGCGAACCCCAGTAATACACGTACCCCACTCGCACAGGGCCTATCGCGTGTGAAACTTCACGCAAACCCCAGTAATGCACGTACCCCACTCGCACAGGGCCTATCGCGTGTGATACTTCACGCGAACCCCAGTATTACACGTACCCCACTCGCACAGGGCCTATCGCGTGTGAAACTTCCCGCGCACCCCTGAAATACACGTACCCAGGCCAATCGCGTGTGAAACTTCCTGCGCACCCCTGAAATACACGTACCCAGGCCAATCGCGTGTGAGACTTCCCACGCACCCCTGAAATACACGTACCCATCCCAATTGCGTGTGAAACTACCCGCGCACCCCTGAAATACACGTACCCAGGCCAATCGCGTGTGAGACTTCCCACGCAGCCCTGAAATACACGTACCCAGGCCAATCGCGTGTGAAACTTCCCGCGCTCCCCTGAAATACACGTACCCAGGCCAATCACGTGTGAAACTATCCGCGGACCCCTGAAATACACGTACCCAGGCCAATTGTGTGTGAAACTTCCCGCGCACCCCTGAAATACACGTACCCTGCCAAATTGCGCGTGAAACTTCCCGCACACGCCGGAAATACACGTACCGAAGCCAATCGCATGTGAGACTTCCCGCGCACCCCTGAAATACACGTAACCAGGCCAATCGCGTGTGAGACTTCCCGCGCACCCCTGAAATACACATACCCAGCCCAATTGCGTGTGAGACTTCCCGCACACCCCTGAAATACACGTACCCAGGCCAATCGCGTGTGAGACTTCCTGCGCACCCCTAAAATACACGTACCCAGCCCAATTGCGTGTGAAACCTCCTGCGCACCCCTGAAATACACATACCCAGACCAATCTCGTGTGAGACTTCCCGCGCACCCCTGAAATACACGTACCCAGGACAATCGCGTGTGAAACTACCCGCGCACCCCTGAAATACACATACCCCGCTCCCCCAGGCTCGAACGCGTGTGAAACTTCCTGCGCACCCCTGGAATACACGTAACCAGGCCAATCGTGTGTAAAAATTGACGCGAACAACAGTTATACATGTACCCCACTCGTACAGGCCCTTTTGCGTGTGGAAGTTACCGCGAAACCCGTAATACACGTTCCCCACTTGGCGTTTGCTGTTTGGCAGTCCGGTAAACTGGTCCAGGGTTGGCGCAGCCCTTTGCACTGGATTGGGGATTTGGATAGCTTTTTCTTGCGCGAGGGCGTTCTTGGGGGCGTAACTGGTGCTGCTGCAGGGTCACTGCGCCACTCTGTGCCACGGCTGCTTTTGGAGGCTAAAATCCATGAATACGCTGTGCGCGGAAATTGATTTTAGCGCACGCGGCTGGCGCAGACATTCGCAGGGGAACACTGTGCGCCATCCGCGTGCGCCACTTTTGTGCGAATTTCTAGGAATTACCCTGTAAGTTTGGACAACCCCTGTCCTTGCACTATTCACCTGTACCACACTTGCACTGGCCTTCTTGAGCTCCCCTGGCAACTGCCCATCCCCTGTGAGCACCGTTCCTCCTGCACTTCTCCCCCAAACCCTTCCCTCTCCCCTCCCTTGCCCTGTCCCTCCCCCTACCCCTGCACTTCATGTTACTGCACTTGCACGATTCGAATATCACAAGGCGTAGTAGGACCGCTACTATTGTTTTTCTCCTCTCTTCCTACCCACCCTTTACGGTCTTGTGGTGCCTGCAAACCCTTCAAGCTGTATAGGTGCCATACAAATGTTCAATAAATTAATAAAATAAAATACATGCCAAATGATTGAAATTCAATTCAGTAAATATTTATAATAATGCAATGGCAAGTGAATGGAAAGGAAACCTCTCTGTGCCTGTGTAGAAATTAGCATGTTGTTTTTCTTTTCCTCTCAGGTAATGACGCTTATTGCTTGTTTGCATTAATGTGGCTAGCAGCCCAAGAGGTAAACGCACAGCAGACACAGCACACCAGCTGTGAGAGCCACGTGAATGTGTAGGGATACAGTTTCACAATCCTGACAATTAATTTAATTAACCCACTACAGAGAGGCTGAGACGGCAAGTTTTAAAGACAAATGTCGTGGCCACTAGGATTCAGCAGGAATAGCTTTGCATGTCCATGGCAGGTGCATCTGAAGGGTAATGCGTTAGGTTTATGTGGTAGTTAATGGTGGTTGGAATAGTGATTGATAGATTCATTGTTGTATCATAGTCGCGTGGGACCATACACATATGGTTAGAGATGGCTGGCTGCATTGAGTATGGAGTCCCTATGGCTCTAGTGATTTTTTTCTCTGGTCTTTTTTCGACCATGGAGAGATGCAGTGGATGCTACTGTTCTGTGCGCTGGCAAACAGAGTGCAGCAAAGGGTCTAGCCCCGCGGCATCATGATGGAGACAAGGAGGCAGCAATAATTGTTTGCCACTGTCCATCTCTGTACTGAACCAGAGGCCCCGGATCATGCCCCTTGTGTTCCCTGTGTGACCGCCTATGTGCGTTGACGTGTCTGAGGTGCTCTGGGACTGGGGGTACAGTAACGGGACATACCATTTCTTTTCCATTAAACAAAAGCCAACTAGCCAACAACTGCAAACATAAGCAACTGACGAGATGCTTCCCTTTGTGAGCAGGTGTCCGTCTTGGCTGCTGGGCTGGGGGTTTCTGACCATATTTGTCGCAGCATTCTCTTGAACCATGTCACATTTCTGAAGATAATGTCCGGGCCCCGACAACCCATGACGAGGGTGCCATGTCTGTCCACCAAAGTCCATGGGTGTCATCAAACGTTAGTGTTCACTTTGCTCTGTTTAGGTTGTTGAGAACCAAAACATGATCTTCCATGCAAAGGGGTGATGTCTTGGAGTGTCTCTTGTCGATTATGTGAGCTTTTGCTTGCAGGCAATTGTAATGCACCTACCTATGGTCTCTTGTTTTCACTGTGATCGATTTGTGGTGGGGGATGGATGAATTTAAGACCTCTTTAAACATTAGTTCGGGCAGTGGAGCATCTATGGGTGTGTGTGGGGTAAGTCTATAGTTCCTCAGAAAGCGGTAGAGTTCCAGTTGCCAAGAGAGACATTGAGCTTTGGCAATATGGAAGATTTTGTTCAGTGTTGACATGAATCGATCTATGTCCCCACTTGCCTGGGGTCACCAGGGCGTGATGCAGTGATGGTGAATCTGCGGTTCTTTTAGGTATTTTTGAAAGTCCCTCCCCTGAAATGGAGGGCCATTGAACCAGCCGGTCAGATAGCACAGCGAGTAAAGTGCTCGCTTAGACATCCGTGCACAGCCTGCCGACACAATGTCAGCAGAACATCGCTCAAATTCTTGGATGTGATGGTTTATGTACATCAAGATAAATTATCTACCACAGTGTTTACCAAACAGACAGACAGAAACAGCCTGCTTTTGGCTTCCAGCTTCCATCCTCAAACCGCAATTGAAAGTATTCCTTTAAGTCAACTTTTACGATAGAGAAGAATAGTATCTGAGGAAGATAAATTTGATAAAAAAGCGAATTAACTTACTAAAAGATTTCTCTCGAGAAGCTATGATCCAATAAAATTACAGCAAGACACGAGAAAGTGAAGAACATAACCAGACTACAAGCTTTACAACCAAGCCTCAAAAAAGACGCTACCGACTTAGTGTACATCACTACTTACTCGCAACAGAGTAGACAGATCAAAAAGATTGTGAAAAAGAATTGGGAGAAATTATACTTGAATCCAAAATTGGAAAACCTTTTTCCCACGTCTCCACTCTTTGCTTACAAAAAGAGCAAGTCAGTTCGAGATTATCTGATTAAATCAGATTTCAGTTTCAAGAAGAGACAAAATACTAACTTCAAGGGCACCCTTCCATGCAACAATTGCAATTGTTGTCATGACATCATGAAAGGAAATTACATCGATCACCCATATAAAGACAACGCAATCTTACTAATCACACCTCCATCTGCGACACGCGAAATTTCATTTATGGCATCAAATTCACGTGTGGGCTCTACTAGGCCTCACAGGGAGGAAAGCAAAACAGCGATGATGTGAACACAAATCAAATGTTAGGTTAAGATTGACTAAATCTCCTGTCGCACAACACTTCATTGAAATTAAACATGCAATTGCCCAATTGCAGTTTGTTATTTTAGAGCATGTTCAACTACCAAGACGTGGAGGCAACCTGCAAAAACTACTTCAACAAAGGGAAACCTTTTAAATTGAGAGACTTGACTCAACATCCTGACATAGGATGAATCTTGATTGGGATTTATACTGTTATTTGTGACAATCTGTGATTTGTACATCATTATGTTAATGTCTCCAACACCCAACTTATACTTGTTTATCTCTCCAAGCATTATGATAACATGGATACAAATCCATCTACACTATGTCCACATATACCAGCTGTTATATGCCCATTATAAGAACTGTTTTATGTGGTTAATTGCATTAACACTATCAAGACATGTGACCTAATCATTTGTTGACAATAGGGGATGACCTGAAATATTGTAATGTCTAGAATATTATGTCCGGATTGATACGGAATGTTGAAATTGTACTGTGAAAACCGTGGATTACTGGGTCATTTCACTCACACTTACACTTACAATCAATGTACTCAAATAACCAGTTATGGCTTATATTACGCCAACCTTTTGTTATATTTACATATTCCTCTGATTCCCCCATTTTGATTCTCTATTTACATATTGAAGGATCCATATTCATTATTCAAATACTTTTTACATATACTGCTAAGTGATCTTTATTCCCCGAACTGAATCAATCCGCCATTTTTTCCTCCACGATGGGGGACCTTTTCTTTGATCCTGAGAGATCGTCTAGTCTACATTATACATGTGCACTAGATGGCGTTATGTAACTACGGCCGGTTAAACAGGAAAAACCCTGCCAGGCTCTGTACGGTTAGAGGACACGAATCTGCATATACATGCAGGTAATCCAATTATCTAGCTTTAAGAACATGATCCATCTAGTAAGAGAATACCTTACATGTCCTGTTTTCCAGTGAACATAATAACCGATACGTAACTCTCTCTCCCCGCTGTTCACAACAGATAACGAACTTCGAAGGCAGACAGCTGCTTCTTTACTGTATAGCACGTATTTTGGAAACAGCGCGCACAAATTTAAAAATTAAGACACTCTGCTGTTTAATTCTTCAAAGACAAGTCACACGTCCACGTGAGTGATATTATTTATGTCAATACTGATACACAATTATATACGATTTCATGACATTTTCAATATTTGACGCACACATATTGCCCTGTAGGGATGAACAGCAAGCTTAGAATCCACCTTACAACGCCGAGATGTAATAGGAATTACATCTAAGGTACTTTTTCCTTAACAGACGAACTACGTGTCAACTTCAGCTGTTTAATGTAGATGTGAGCGATGCCCTCCTTTATCAAATTTCCACTCTAGTTGCCATTGCTTCTTCCAAGATGACACAAAGGAGTTGATGACACGTTTACACATTACCCGGCAAAGACATTCCATTTGCCTAGGCTAATGGGTGAGTTGAAAACAGATACTAATCACCTATTACTATAATGACCATAAATTGCTACCAACGGCCGCAGCCTTAGAGCGGGACCCATCGGTTTTTTTCGAGCGACTATTCCCGCGATAGGTCGCCGTCGACGGTATGCATTCAAAAATGTTACCTGAAAAATCACAGACCATTTTAATAGTGATTATACTTTTTAATAGTAGGATCTGAATACCCCATACCAAGCGCACTGCAAATATTGGCTATCTGATTGATTGCATCATCAGGTTAGTGAAGTGACCCATTAATTGAGTTCTCCATGAGTAAGCAATCCACTAAAGATTTATTGCTAATGAAGATTTTATGTCCTATTCATTTTTCAGAAAGAATTATCCATTGATATCAATACCTGAAGAAGGGCACACCAATACGCGTAGTATGAGATCGGAGGAAAGACACAGAATATGCTCATGTAGCAATCCCCTGTCTAGATATCAGGATACAATTTGTGAACAAATTAACACATCTAATTGATTGGATGTATTTTCATTACATTTGATTACTTGTCTTAATGAAATGAAGTTTATGTTTTTGGTATTTTTAATCATTGTTTTGGTACAAAAGTATGTGAATCTGTTTACAGCTTTGCTCATATGTTATTATGAACGGACTGAAGGATATCTTTGATAAGATTCCTTTGTTGTAACTACCATTAATAATAATTACTTTTGATAATTTACATTGTGTCGAAGAATTCCTTGACCTAAGAAAACGCTATCGAATAATGTTTTGTAACCCATTTGGTTGTTAAAAGCTGTGCCCTTGTTTGCACCCCGAGTCATCTCGAGGTACCATTCCCCTCTTCTCACTATTTTTTATATAGTAGCATAAATCCAACAGGGAGCACCAGAAAGCTGATGGACATCTACCTTTAGTTATTTACCCTAATTATAGTCAAGTAACAGTAGTGTGCACCTCTACAACCAAACTATTTCATATCCCGGCAGGGCCAACCTCATCCTTTCATCCTGACTTCGGAGTTCGATAAATGAGCATGACACACCCTGGGTAATAATAAGCAGCGCTCAGATGCCTGAGGGTTTTTTAGCGCTATATAAATGCTAAATTATTATTATTATTATTATTATTGTCACTTTTTATAGATTGAAGGAGAATCACAAACATCTTTTTCCATGGCTGGAGGTAGATGACACAGTCTCCACCTCAGTGTATCTGGGGTAGTCGTCAATGGCCACTAATAGGTATATCCCCTCTTGGGCCATGCAGAAGTCGATACTGATGGACCCCCATTGAGATTTCCCTTGTGGGATGGAGCACATAGCTTCCGGTCTTGGGGGGGGGGTTACCTGCTGCATGGCATGGGAGGCTAGAGTATATGACTTCGTCCACTTTCAAGTCAAGCAGCGGGACCCACACTCTGCTTCTGATTTGTGACTGTGTGCGCACTAGGCCTTGTTGCCCAAGACAGGATTGTTGGCATTGCACGCAAAGGGTGTGCAAGGCCGACAACCTGGTCTGAAGGTCATTGGGGATGACAATTCATGCCCCCCTGAGGAAGAGGCCCTCTGATGTCCAGTCTCACGATATCACTGCATGTTTTGGGAAATCACTGCATGGGTGTTGGCGAGTGGCTTCTACAATATTAGAGAGGATGATGGCCTTAGACTGCATTGTGTGGATCACCTGTCATATCTGGTCTTCAGTTTCAATAGACTCAGTATTTCTGCAGCCGTTGTGGGCCATGGGTGTTGCGAGAGGAAATGCACTGGGTTGTTTGCCCCGACCTGGTATGCGAGTTTGAACTAGGAATGCTGCAGGTGGAGAAGCCATTTCTTTAGCTGCGCTGATAGGTGAGGCATGGGACCCGTGAAGATCTGCATCAGTGGCTTGTGGTCCATGTAAATAGTGAATTCCCGTCCAAACAGGTATAGATGGAAACGGCGGCAGCCCCAGAGTACCACAATGTCTTTCTTTTCCATGTCGAGTATATCTGCTCAGTGTGGGTGAGAACCTGGATACTTATAAAATGGGTTTGACTTCGCCGGTTGGAGATTTTTGGAATACCACTGCTCCCAACCCCACCAGGCTTGTGTCCACATAGAGTTCTGTCTGGAGTTTTGCGTTATACTAGGCCACCATTCTTTCTGCAGAAAAGCAGTCTTTGATGGCTTGGAATGTTTCTTGACACCTGTTGTCCCAGAGCCACTGCATGGATGTCTTGGTCAACTCTCATAAAGGTTCTGAGAGTGTGGCTAGTTTTTTGATAAAACAGCCACAGTATGTTGTCATTCCAAGGAATCTCCTGACTTCGGTGGACATCATAGGGGGTGATGCTGCATTTTTGTCCACTACTTTGAGAGGGTCGACTGACACTCCCCTGCTGTTGAATATGTAACCAAAAACGACAGTACTTATTTTACAAACTTCTATTTTTCGCTATCTAAGTTGATTCCTGCATCGTCCAAATGGTCTAGCACCGCTGCCAGTTGTGAGAGGTGTTCCGCCTTGTCTGCTGTGAATATGAAGATGTCGTCACTGACTTTGAGGACTTCAGGATGTCGCTGTAGGACCATCTGAATGGCATATTGGAAGACTTCAGCTGCAGAGGAAATGCCGAAGTTCAACCTCTTGTATCTCTGTAGACCAAGATGGGACTAGAAATGTGTTATGTAGTGGGATCCTCGTGGAATTGTAACTGGTGGTAGCCAGTGTTTAGGTCCACTTTGAAGAAAACTTGTCACCCTTTCAGACCCAGGATGATTTCATCAAATGTGGGGGTGACATGTCGCTCTGTGATAATTGCAGTGTTGGAGAGACGCATGTCGATTTACACTCGCACCTTCCCTGGCTGTTTTTGCTGGTGAGTGATGACCATAAACACAAGGCATCGGTCAAGTCACCTTTTCAATAATATCTGCTTTCTCCAGTACTTGTAGTTCCTTGGTCACTAAGGGACATATGTGGAACAGCAACCTTCTATGCTGTATTGCCTTGTGTTGAACCCATGTGCGGACTTGGAGCTTCACCAGCCGACCCTTGAGGCAGCCAATACTATATAACATGTTACAGTATTTAGCAAGGAAGGTCTACATTTCATCAACTGTGGATAAATCACAGACAAATTCAGCTCCTTTCCAGTTCCGTAGACATCCCAGTCCTGTGTCGATGACATATACAGTTTATTGTATTTTGACATTCCCTCTTGTGAGCTCATAAGAGTCCCATCACCGGCAAGGGTTTCTTGCTGCTGTAGGCATAGTGAAGAGTGCCCATGTCTTTCAGGTCTGGACGG
This sequence comes from Ambystoma mexicanum, assembly GCF_040938575.1. Classification (NCBI taxonomy): domain Eukaryota; kingdom Metazoa; phylum Chordata; class Amphibia; order Caudata; family Ambystomatidae; genus Ambystoma; species Ambystoma mexicanum. The sequence continues at coordinate 1,176,263,248 of NC_090935.1, read as the reverse complement.
GGGCATCCTCTTAAACGTTGAGTGAGGCATGACATTCACGGATATGCCTGTGTCGATGGTTAGCATGATGGCTTGTCCGGCAATGAGGATTACGTACCTGGGATGCTTCCTTTTCGACAGCTTGCTGCCCCGGTCTAGGGCCACGATCATGTGCACTTTTCCTCCCCATTTTATTGTGGCCGCTGCCATTTCCGCCTCCTCTTCAATGCCTGATTCTATTGTGGAAGAGTTCTTGCTTACGTCCATTTGGCAAGCTGTCGCTAATTTCTTCTGCAGCTTTGGCCTAATTTGTGTGAGCCGGTTCAGTTATGGGGGAGCTGATGAGAGGCACACTTTGGTGTAATGGTCCAGGCAGCCTCACACACTGCAGGTTGTGCCATGTGCTGGGCATTTTCTCCTAGCGTGGAGTGGTCCGCCACACAAGCTGCATTCCTTTTGGTTGGGCGTGATCGCCACTGTGTGGTGCTGCTTCACGCCACATTGCGTCTCCCCTGTTGGGGGCGATCAAAAAATGGTTGCAATGGCGGATGTGAGAGCGATCTTCAGCTTCTTCAGTGAGAGTGCCATTTGCGCTTCTCTGGCATGGAAGCTCTCTCGTTGATGCCAAAACTACAGTATTCACAGGAGGGGAATGCCATTTCTGCTGAGGACGACGTGCCTCAGATTTGCAGAGCGCATGCCATTGATGACGTGACGTCTGACTTCTTTATTGTCAATGTCAAACTCTCAGGAGAGTGCCAGGCTACAGAGGCGTGCATGGAAGGCATCCTTGGCTTGGACTGTCATGCAGAAAATGAATATTTCGTAATCAGGGTTTGGCTGTGGATAGAAGTGGTTTGTCAGTGCTTTCTTTGCTAATTCGTAGTCATCTGCCCCTCGCCCTCCGGTGTTGGCAAGTGAGCTGAAAAGGTGGAGGACATCCTCTTTCTGGGAGCAGCGAAGTCCTTGCAGTTCATCATTTTAAATTTCTGTAACCAGATTGCCCACCTGTGGAACACCGAAGAGGCACCCATGTGGGGATCAAATGGGGGCATCAGGGTCCCTGACCCACTCTGGAATTACACTGCTGTGTAGAGGCTGGACATGGGTGCAAATCTGGCCGGTGTAGAAGCATCCATGATATGGCTGTGGCCTAATGGGCTGCTTGCATCCGGCGTGGATATTGTTGTGTAGTGACTACGCCGTTGCATGCAGGCGCGAGCGGGATCGAGGCTCGCGCATGTGTCATGTCCTCTGGCAGTTGGCGCCGGGGACCCGAGCGTACTACACGTCTCCGGCGTGGTTCCTTCGGCGCGAGTGTGTGGCTGTGTGTGAATGCGAGTGGGAGCCCTGGCCAGCCCCCACCACTCCAACATTGGTGACGAGGACGACTCCGGAGCAGTTGGAGGAAGAGAACGTTGCTCCGTGTCAGCACGGACTCACACGCACGGCCGGCGGACATCTTTATTCGCTCGTGGATTGCAGCGGTTGCGGCCCGGGAGGGTGCTCGCGTGCCGGCTGCAATCCCCTGAGCCTTTTGGCACATTTTTGGGACCTTCCACAGCCCCAGCCTGCTGCAGGACTGTGGTGCAAAAAAAAGAGCACTGGTGAGGGTGCTGGACACTGATTCACACGTGGACCCATCAGACCGGGTTCCACAATTTTTCGCCTGGGTGCCGGACCACCCCGTCACCCGCAGAGGACAACAACATCCTGTGAGTACTTGACACTGCCATTGGTGAGGAAGGAGAAGAGGAGGGTGCCCTCACCCCAGTCCCATGCAGGATGCACAGTACTCTGGCCCCCATGCCCAAATTTGACACCACGGGCCCGCCATCCAAATTGGGGCCGAAATGGCTCCTATGGGTAAAAAAACTAGAAATGTTTTTCAGAGCCTCGGGGGAAACGGATGACGAGGCGAAGATCGCCATCATGGTGTGCTCTGCAGGGACGGAGGTCCACAGAATATATGACTCTCTCAACATCCCGGTGGTTACATACGACGCCGTGAAGCAAGCTCTTCGAGACCATTTTCTTCCCATGGCAAACGTGGACTTTGACAGATTTGTCATGTGCGCCGAGAAACAGCTGGAAGAAGAATCGCTGTACCAGTCCTGCGCGCGGCTGAGGCACCTAGCAAGCTCTTGCAGGTGGGTGAACGAAGAGGAGATGGTTCGCAACCAGCTGCTGCAGGGGTACAGTTCAGGGAAGCTGAGGAGGCAAGTGTTGAGAGAGCCTGGGTTGACCCTGCAGCAGATTTTGGACACTGGGAGAGCCTATTAACTAGCAGAGGCCAGGGGGGCGAAGATGGATGCAGCCACGCGCTCTGGAAATGGGGAAGAGGCATTCACGATCGGACGCTCTGGTCCAGGGAGTTTGAGATGGACACCAAACAGAGAAGATGGCCCTCCAGCATCGGGCAGTGCTCTGTTGTGCCCCTACTGCGGGTATGACCTGCCGCACGTGGGGGAGTGCCCAGCCAAATCGAGGGTCTGTGGCCGGTGTGGCACACCAGGACACTATGTTAGGGTGTGCAGGGCAACCGCGCCAGCAGTAGCCTCGAGAGGACCAGCGAGAGTTGGCGGGAGCAACACCCGGAGGGTGAGGGGCATGTCGGCTGTCGAGCAAGGCATGCAGGACCTGAACATCGCAGAGGAGGAAGAGGAAGAGGAAGAAATCTTCTTCATTCCAAGCATCGCCAAGGGCCCCGGAGGTAGCCGACAACCGACGTGCATGGTAAACATCAGAGAAGGCCCCACCCCGGTCCTCATAGATACGGGGGCGTCTGTCTGTGTGCTAGCGACCAAACATTATGAAGCACTCCCAGGCCCGCCAGAATTGACAGGATCCACAGCGTGGATATACGCATTTGGGGGAGCCTCGCCACTTCCCATCCAAGGAGTGTTTGTGGCGGTGGTGACCCACGGACAGAGCAAGATAAAAGCAAGGTTCTTCGTCACAAGCGTGAGCCCACACTCCCTCTTAAGCTGTGCTGCTTCTGAAGCGCTGAACCTTGTGCACTTCACTTTTGCGGTGTATCATGCGGACCTGGGGCACCTGCTACAACGTTTTGACATGATTTTCCAAGGCATAGGGAAGTTAAAGGCCGACCCCATACGACTGCACATTGATGGGTCGGTGAGACCAACAGCGCTCAAGCATCGCCGCATCCCGTTCCACCTGCGGGCACAGGTGGAAAAGGAGTTGCAGACACTGGTCGACCTAGACATCATCGAGAGGGTGGAAGGCCCTACCCCTTGGGTCTCTCCGATAGTGGTGGCCCCAAAGCCCAAACAGCCGGGTGTAGTCCGCATCTGCGTGGACATGAGGTTGCCTAATATGGCAATCAAAAGGGAACGTCACCTCACACCCACCCTAGATGACATTGTTGGCGAGCTCCAAGGGGCAAGAGTCTTCTCGAAGCTGGACCTGAGATCTGGCTACCACCAGCTAGAGCGCCACCCCGAGTCGAGATACATTACCACCTTTACGACTCACAAGGGGTTATACCAGTATAAGAGGCTCAGTTTCGGGGTCTCGTCTGCAGCGGAAGTCTTCCAAATGCCATCAGGGGGGCCCTGTCGGGACTCAAGGAGATAATCAACATGTCGGACGACATCCTGGTGTTTGCTAGGTCAGAAGCAGAGCACCTGAAGTGCCTAGAGAACACCCTCGAGAGATTGCGCAGCCTAGGACTGACCCTACACAAACAAAAGTGTGAATTCTTGAAGGACAGGCTGGAATTCTTTGGGTTTGTATTTCACGCTGGGGGCATCTCCCCGGATCCAGAGAAGTTGAAGGACATTCAAGAGGCAGCCCCGCCGGGGTCTCCCGTGGAAATAAGGAGCTTCCTGGGGATGGTCAATTACTGTGGAGGATTTATTCGCGACTTGGCCTCCTTGTCAGAACCCCTGCGAGCACTCACTAGAAATGACGTGGCCTGGACCTGGACCGGGAAGGAACAAAGGGCGTTCACCGCCATCAAGAACGCCCTATCGGGGCAAGAGACCATGGCCTATTTCAACCCGGACCGGGAGTCAGAGATCGTGGTTGACGCCAGCCCGGTAGGACTGGGAGCAGTCCTCATGCAGGCTGACCCTCAGGGGACCATGCGACCCATTGCCTATGCCAGCAAGGCTCTCACCGAGAGACGCTATTCACAAATTGAGCATGAGGCCTTGGCCATTTTAGTGGGCTGCAAGCATTTTCGGATCTCCATTCTAGGGAAGCCAGTAGTTGTTGTGACGGATCACAAGCCCCTGATCCCAATCATGTCAGGAGCATCATCCAAGCCACCACACCGCATAGAGAGATGGATGCTTTCGCTCAAGGAGTACGGGGTCAAGTTGCTGTATCGTCCGGGCACACACAACCCTGCGGATTATCTGTCCCATCATCCAGGAGCTAGGCGACCCAGGGACTCGCTGGAGGTAGCGGACTGCGTGGAAGCCATACACCTGGTGGTCGAATCGGCAGTACCCGTCGCCCTAGCACGCCAAGAGATTGCGGACGAATCCAATGTGGATGAAGCATTCCTGAGAATAAAAGAAGCTGTGGCCAGCGGGAAATGGCGCGAGGTCCTCATGAACAATTCCCGGAGGGATGGCGGCGTGCAAAAGGACCTGCAAGCGCTCTGGAGGGCACGCCACGAGCTGTCGGTGGCAGAGGACGGTCTCCTGCTGAGGGGCCACACAATAATGATCCCAAGGGCACTGGTGGGCAAAGTGCTGCAGCTCGCCCACAAAGGGCACCAGGAGATGGCAAAGACGAAGGCACGCCTCAGGTTGAAGGAGTGGTTCCCGGACCTGGAGAGCAGTGTTGACGAATTCGTGAAGGCTTGTATCCCCTGCCAGGCAGCTGGTCCAGTGGAGAGGGGGGCACCCATTCAGGCCATGGAGACGAGTGTCTGCCCTTGGGGGACAGTGCATGCAGACTTCAGGTCCACGGGCCCGGGGAATGTACTTTTTGGCAGTGACGGAACAGTGGTCGCGCTATCCAGAGGTGGAGCTGGTTGAATCCGCGGCCAGCGACCACACCATCCTGGCCATGGAAAAGATGTTTGCCACCCATGGTTTCCCCCTTGAGATATGCTCCGACAACGGAGCACCATTCCAGGGGCAGCAGTTTGCTCACTATTGTGAGGAAAGGGGGATAAAACATTGGAAAGTCACCCCACTCTGGCCCAGGGCAAATGGGGAGGTAGAACGCTTCATGCGGACGCTCAATGAAGTGTTCCGCATATCGCTGAATGGAGGGGAGCACCTCCGGCACAACCTGTTTGACTTCCTACTCGAATACCGCACGACCCCGCATCAATCCACTAGGGTCGCGCCAGCGGAGGCCCTCTTTAAACGGGCCCCACAAGGACTGTTGCCCGAAGTTGAAGGTCGATGTCCGGGAGAGATTGACAACAATCGGGTGCGAGAGAGAGACGGTACGGCGGGGACTACCAGATAAAGTGATTGCAGTGGGGGACACCGTGCTGGTGCGGAATCAGAGGCCGGAAGGAAAGTTGTCGTTGCCGTACGAAACACAGCCGCTGGGGGTGACCCACGTCAAGGGATCCATGGTCACAGCAGCCAATGCCCGAGGGACAGTCACCAGGAATGCATCATTCTTCAAGCGCATAGAGGAGGCGCCAAACCCGGAAGAAAGCATAATGCAGGGCCCAGAACATGACACAGGATCGTCACCGAGAAACGATGGACCGCCAGAGACTCCTGGGACACCAGAGGTGCCCACAGCTGAGGCAGGCAGGTACCCGAGACGGGCGGGGCGCAAGCCGCCGCAGAGGTTCCACGACTTTATTATGGACTCTGCCTCGTAACCAGTGACAGACTGTCAGTTAAAGTTTGAAATTGTTATTGTTGATTGTACTGGTTGTTAAGGTTTCTTGTTTGGGAGAAAAGGAGGGATGATGCGTAGTGACTACGCCGTTGCACTCAGGCGCGAGCGGAACCAAGGCTCGCGCATGCGCCATGTTAATAAAGACGGTCCTCCGGCAGTTGGCACCTGGGACCCGAGCGTACTACACGTCTCCAGCGTGGTTCATTCGGCGCGAGTGTGTGGCTGTGTGTGAATGCGGGTGGGGGCCCTGGCCAGCCCCCACCACTCCAACAGATATGCTTTTTGCCTGGGGTCCACACTGACCTGTGTTGTGGGTGATCTGGATGTTGTCAGGAGCGCTTTTGGCCAAAGAAATAAGGGGGGGCTCTTCAGATGGCTTCAGGTGATGTTGAGGCCAATTGGATTGATTCCCATTTCTTTTTTTTTCTGCTGTGGAAAGTGGCCATGTGTGCAGCGGCTGGTGAGGTGTGCATGCCCCGAGTGGGATGGCAGCTCAGCGCTAGCAGCACCTATTGGGGTGCAGGTTAGCATCCCTCACTCGGGATACCGCATATTCATACCAACACTCGCTTTCCATCACCCTGTGCTTCTTGATACTAGTCTATATCTATTCTAGTACCATATCTGTACATACCGCATACAAGTGCACTGATTATACGAATGTATTGCGACACATCACAACTCCTGACTGTTATCTGTAATAACTTGTATTTTGTAAACTGTATTAATGTGGCACTATTGCCTCCAATGCATATACCTTTGTACTGTAACCATATCCTTGGCGCCCATATACCCCTGGTTCCGGAGCGCCTTACAAATAAAATAAACAAACAAACAAGTATACTGTGCACCGGCGGATGGCAGGTGGCAAAGAGGCTATTCCTTCTACATTGTGAAGGAGACAGGGAGGCAGTGATACTTGTGTGGTGCTCCCAATCTCCGTACTGACCCGTAACCCCTGGGTCATGCCCCTTTATTCCCTGCATCACCGCCCATGCACAGTTACATGACAGAGGAGCTCTGGGACTGCGGGTACAGTGTCAGGACATAACAGTTACCTCAGAAAAAATCCAACAGAGTTGATCACCACATAACCATAGAGGTGTCCGTGACGTGGAAATGGTCGCATTCATTCCCTGTGTCTCTTCTGATTGTCTGATTCCATCACACAATCTAAGGAGGCAGAGAGTCTCCTCTGACGGCTGTCCGTATATCTAGGGAAGCGAGGATGGGATTCGCTTATACGTGCATTAGAGGCTTAGACTGAAGTGATTGTGTCTCATGCTGGTCATACTTTAAACGATTGTGGTACTCTATGATGAAGCATTACATTGACAGTGAAGGATATGTCGTTATTGAAGGCCCCGGGCTGGGTACTGGCTCCATGGTGTCCTGCAGTCAAATATTAACTATATAAATGTAGTCAAGAGAAAACTAGAAAAACGCCAGCTCCTACCAGGCCATGGATAGTTGGTGACCGACTGTCACGCAGGGTTATATTAAGTTGCTGCACATAATCAATATGGCTGATTTATGATTGGCTAATTGTGCTGTAAAAAGCACTTGTGAGTTCAGCCTACCTGCCCCTGTGCCCATTTCGCTCTGTTTGCAACACACCCAGGAAGGGACACAGTCAGGAAATAAAGTGAGCATTAAACAACTGCTCTAAAAACAATCACTGGCATTACCAACTGTTTCGGCGTTTGCAGTTGTTTATTACATTTAGCATGGAGGGATGGAATGAGCACAGGGAAGAAAAAATGGCAGCAGGTGAGGGAAAAAAGGGCAGGGCAGCGGGGTGAGGGAAGCACTTTGGGGGATGGAATTAGATATAAATGGAAACATCAGAGAATGAAAAAATCCAATGGATGAAATCTAGGAAAGCAACAGTATGCAGGATCATTGTACAACATTTGAAGGAAGGAGTGGCAGTGCAAATGAGAGGAGGAGCAACAGCACAATGGGGACATGACCAACAGCACAATGGGGGAATGAGCAACAGCACAGGGGGCGAATGAGCAACAGTGCAAGGAGGAAAGCACAGACAGCACAATGAGGGAAGGAGTGACATGGCAAGGAGCGAAGGAGTGACAACACAAAGGAGGGAAGGAGTGACAGCGCAAGGGAGGGACGGAGCGACAGCACAAGGGAGGGAAGGAGCGACAGCGCAAGGGGAAAGTTATGCAAGAGCAATGGGGGATGAGGAAACGGGAATGAGCGACAGAGCAAGGGGGTAGGAGCACATAGCAGAGGGTAGAAGCAACAGAGCAAGGGAGAAGGAGCAACAGCACAACGGGGAAGGAGCGACAGAGCAAAGGGGAAAGAAGCGACAGCTAACTGAGGGGAAAGGAGTGAAATCTTAATGGGGGATGTAGCAACAGTGCAATGGGGAGGAGTGAAAGCACACGGGGGAAGGAGCAACATCACACGAGGAAGGAGCAACAGTGCATGGGGAAGGAGCAACAGTGCAAAAGGGATGGAACAACAGCAAAAAAGGGATGGAGCAACAGTACAAGGGGTGAGGACGGACAGCACAAGTGGGGAGGAGGGACAGCGCAAAGGGGGAGGAGGGTCAGCGCAAGGGGGAAAAGGAGCAACAACACAACTGGCGAGTACACCTGTTGGTTTTATGTATAATTGCAGCCTGGTCCTAGTAGTCCTGTACTGTAGTTTTGCCCTAAGTGGGGATCATTTTCAGCCCAGTGCAGATGTCTTCCACTGCTCATCGCGCCGCAGCGCACATCCAACGCCACCCGCAATCAAGACATGCGCATTGAGCAAATGCTCCACTCGCAGGGGGAACAGCTGTCGGGTCGCTGGTGCAATGAAGATCCCACACTTGCCGCGCACAACCGTGAATTGCTTCTTGGATGCTGGACTCTGTTACCGGTAAGCAAGGACCATCTGCTGAAATTTTACGTGTGCCCCTTGTTGCAGGCATATATTTGTCGTTCTACGTTGTGACATTATTTGAAGCTCACTTCCAACTTTACTTGTAGATTTGGCATAGGTTCTCATTGCAATACTATTACGTATCATCATTGGTGATCTCCTGCCAATCAATTCCCTGTACTTTGTTGCCTGCTTCCCTTTTGAATCCCGTTGTCTTCCACCTACTCCACCTGTATATTTGGCATAGGTTCTCACTGCAATACTGTTGTTAAGTGTCGTCACTAGTTATTTCATGCCAATTGATTCCCTGCACTTTGTTGCCTACTTCCCTTTTGAATCCTGTTGGCTTCCGCTGCTTCTAGTCCCCGTTGCACAACACGCCGCCGCCTTATACATTTTAAACGTGTCGAACTTGCCACCACATTTTCCTCAGGAACCTGGTGACTCTGCAGTCCAGTGGGACACCTGGACGGATGATTTAATGTATTATGTCACTGCCACTTCCTGGGCCAAAGTGTAATATGGAGAGGTGCAGGTCTCTCCTAATGCACTGCTTGGGCTATGAAGGCAGACGCATCATAAATCATCTCCCAGATCCCATCACAACCTCACAAGCATCCGGTGAAGGTGTGGATCTCCCTTTGCCCTATGATATAGTTTTAAAAAAGTTAGAAAAACATTATAAGAAGAGGATTAGCATTATTCTACAACGTTATAATTTCAGTACCAGAGAACATGCAAACAATGAGTAAATCGAATGTTTAATTACAGCATCCTATGATGAGCGCCTTCATGACCAATGTATGTTGAAAGTAAGGGAGGCAAACATAAGGGAGGAAATCTGGGAAAGGGGTGACCCAAGTCTTAAAGACTAAAATACATGTTATCGTGTGTAAAAGAGTTGGATGCAAAAGAATGTAAAGAATCTGTTAATTGTGTTTCTTCACGCAAATCTAAGAACGCATTAAAAAAAAAAGCCCCTCTTGGGATGAATGGCAGGAGAAGATGGATCGAAGAAGGGGCGGCAATAGACCATTGTCCTCCACAGGTCCCAGACAGGCTTCAGATGTGAGAGCACGTCTCGCCTGGCTAACAACTCTGAATGTCCTGGTCACAGGGCACAGTCTAACACATGTGGTAGAAAGGGTCATTCTCTAAATGCTGCCGGAATATGGAGTGCAAAGTGCTGAAGGAGATTTATGAAAACCCAGACTATGATGAAGCTCTGTTCCATGAGGAAGCTTGTGGAGTGAGTTGGTCAGGGTGCAAAGTGGACCCTTCCAAATGGCTAGATGAACCAGTCCACTGCATAGTTCTTATTGATGCGGTGGCTGTAAAAATGCTAACTGATTCTGATCTGACTATACCATAATCAATAGGGACACTTGGCAAAATAAATTCTCCAATATCAGATTAAGACCCTCACACATCAAGGCGAGTGCATACAGCGGTTCAGAAATCAACATGATAGGGTGTTTTTTGGCTACTCTAGAGTGTAAAAACAAAACCACCAAAGCTAAAGTTTAAATATATGGGGTTGTCTTTTGGGGTGGTACCAGCAAAACGACAGGGGTTTGACAATCAACCCCAAGATCCCTCGCTGCATTGCCACCATTACCTGATCCCCTGAAAATTATGTGTCTGAAGTGTTTAGAGAGAAACTTGGATGCTTGAAGGGGGGTATCACAAAATCACATTTTAAAAAGGATACAGTTTCAATAGTTGCCAAACTGAGGTGTGTGCCACATGCCCTAAAGGACGAAGTGTCCAAAGAAAGCAAGAGGCTTATTGAGGAAGACATAATTGAATCTGTTGAAGCTGCTGAATGACGTTCCCCAGTGGCAGTAGTTAGTAAACCCTATGGTAGTGCTCGCCTTATGTGGATTTAAGAGCATTAAACAGGTGTGTGATTGTAGATCGATTCCTCCTGCCAAATATTGGGCAACCGGTCAGCCTCACTTCGGGTACTAAAAGAATTTCTACTCTTGACTTAGCTTCTCCCTATCACCAAATCAAGCTCAATCCAGAATCCAGGGACCCAACCACCTTCATCACTCATGGAGGCACATTCAAGTTTAAAAGAATGCCCTTTCAACTCATATAATTGCTGTGGTTTTCTTTTCACAGAATGATGAAGGATGTTCTCGGTGACGTTGAAGGTGTTTTCTATTATCAAGATGACGCTGGTTAGTGATCACTATACCAAATTAAAATATGTATTGGACAGACTTAACAAAGCAGGTTTAACCTTACAAAAGTTCAAATGCTGATTTAGGACCTCTGAAATTGAGGGATATCACCCAGGGAGGACTTAGTTAAAGATGTTGTACAGGCTGTATCTCCCAAAGGTAAGCATGAAGTAATGTCATGTTTAGGAGTCTTAGAATATTACTCAAAGTTTGTAAAACATTTTGTGGATAAATGCATATACATCAGGGCCCTTGGCAAGAACGGATGTGTGTTTGAATGGATGGGTGCGTGTGATAAGGAATTTCATGATATCATACAAGCCATTTCTAATGCCCCAAATCAAATCTTGCTTCCTCTGATAACTCTAAGGAAACACTCTAAGGAAACACTCTTAATGACAGATGCCAGTGGCACTGGCTTGGGGTCAGTCCCCATGTAAAGAGACAAAGATAGTGACCATGTTTTTGCATTTGCTTCTAGATCACAGAAAGATGACGAGTATAGGTATAGAACGAAGCTTTGTCAGTAGTTAGAAAATTTAAGACATTCCTATGGGGCATAACGTTTTCAGTCCTGTCAGAGCGTAGGCCACTGGCTGCTGTCTTCACATCAAAAGGTTTGGGTATACAGACATATTGTTAACTGAGTGATTTCCATACAAGGGCACCATTGTGCATTCACCGCCCGCAGTGTAAAATATATATTTTTTTAAAGTAAAAAAAAAACACCACCATTACAATAGAAAAGAGACTCAGTCCTTTTTTGGATTACAGCAGCCATTTTGGAACTTGTTTGCCATCACTGCCTTTATCTGAAAAGGGAGCTAGTCCCTTTTCAGTTTTATTGGCAGTGGCCATTTTTTGTCTTTTTTTTTCCCACCGACAGAAGATGTGTTTGTGCTGAGGTCATGTCCCATTAGAAGGGGAAAAGGGAAAACTATCTGCACCCTGGTAAATTCCGGGGTGCGAATAGTTTTCCACGGGAGTGCATATAAACAAAATTCAATGACCCTTTTCAATTTTAATGGCGGCTGAAATTTTTTGACATTTTCTTTTCTCCGACTGGAGATGTGCTCACGCAGAGCACATCTTATATCAGAAGAAACAAAATTAAACTTTGCGCACCAAGGGAAATCCCGGGGTGTGAATAGCTTTCACGCACTGCGGTGGGGCGGACATGGGATTTTACATCCTGCAGCCCGAGCTGAGGCCCGAGCTGAGCCCCTACAGAAAAGCTAATATTACCATACAGATTAGCCCCTCATGCAAGCACAAGCTTGATCACGTTTTAAGTTTGAAGGAGAAGAAAAGGCGGTACTTCAGCGTTTCCACAATGGTTAGGGAGAATGCGCTATGTGGAATGGGATGAAGAGAGCTGTAGAGAAAGGGTAAGATTGAAAAATGAAGATGGCAAGAAATGATAGATAAACATGGTCTACGGCCCTCTCTTCAAGACCAATCCCTAAGCCGGCAGCCGAACGCAAGCCTACCCACTAAGGCACACACAACAAGGAACATCCCCTGTCGTCCTGATCCTGTCCAGAGTCGACAGAGTCCAGGGCTAGGAACTCTGCCCTTCGTGCCTCCAGCCTAGTCACCCCCCTACTCACGCATCTACTATTCACCAACTTATACTCTTGTAAGCACCACGTTATGAACACCTGCAGACCTATTGCAATTAACCTGTAATATGCCCGCCTCCCTTCCCTGGGGCGGCTCCATCATCGTTGAACTTTTCCTTCCTGGCTACTCTCTGGTTTTGCATAACTGTGCACACTTATTTTACCATGTCCAATAAGGCCTGTCCGGCTTTGCACACTTACCTAGCAGCACTGCTCTAAATATACAATCCGTTTCATTACTTGCTACCGGGCCTATATGTGGCCTTTGCATCGCTGCTCTCACTAACTATGGCCCGCACTAATCTGCACATTAGTGCAGCACGGCACACTCTGCCCGTGCGTTAATAACTCTGCCAACCATATACCCACTGACTTTGAATATCTGCTTAGCTACGTGTTACGCTCACCTTAGCTCTCCGGGGGTATCCATAACCTCAGAGCGACACTCCTTCCCTGGTTGGTCTTCTTTGGAATAGTTGTTCTATGAGGGCAAGATGAAGGGTAAAATGAATTCTGGGAACCAAACTCTACTGACAAGCCTTAATACACTTCCCATATTGTCTGCCCACCCCTGGTGTGTGAGTGTGAAGGCTCACCTTGTGTATTTTGAAGGTAGGCTCTCCGTCCTGCTTCTTCCGCTTTCAGCAGGGGCGCTTTTGTCCATGGACACCAGTTACTTCACTGATGTGTATTCCAGCCCAGTCCTTCTGTGGCTTGGAAGGTGTTATGCCTTGGAGGGTAGCCTTATGGTACTGTCTCTTCCTGCTTGCTTTTTCCTCCTTTTATGGGCTTCTGTCTTTATCCTGCTTGCTTTTGTATCCTTTTTTGGACTTCTGTCTTTAATTCTTTATCTTCTTGCCAGTCTTATTAATCTCCCTTGCAGGCTTGCCTGCTTTTCTTATCTGTCTATCCACTGTCTGTACTTTTCTCTGTATTCTTAATGCGTGTCTTTTCTCTTCTTATTCAGGACGACGCTCGGAGCGAACCCGCTGTTATGGGGACAGCCGTGCTGACTGGAAGCTGTAGAGCCGTCAACGGTTGAAGGAGCAGGAGCCGCTAGGACGTGGAGAAGACGAGGAGGGGCCGGAGCTGCTGCTGAATCGGCAATCGTGTGAAGGAGCTGAAGCCTCTGAGTCGCGGAGCGGGTGAGGAGGGGCCGGAGCTGCTGCTAGGTCGGAGCTGCGGAGTTGAGCAGTAGGCTGCGGAGTTGAGCAGCAGGCTGCGGATCGAAGGAGGATGAGGTCGGGACTGCGAAGGATTCCAAGCAGGTAAGTGTTGTACAGAAGACTCCGTGAATCCTGATGCCGAATGAAGCCACTCGCAGAAGCAGGGGCTCCCGAACTGCGGTGAGCGTCCTGCTGTCCATGCTAGTGTAACGTGAAGCGTGGATTTCTGTCTGGGTGTGGCTTATACAGGCAGCCACACCCAGAGTTTGGTAAAAAACTAGTCCGTTGTTTCTAGTGCCTTATTAGGGTGCTTCTCCCTCCATGTTGGGTCACAATTTAATGATGCACATCTCAGTTGGTTCCAGGAGCGGCAAGCTCTGGTCCAACTGGGTTTCTCATGTCTTTTGAGGAGATGTGACACCCTATGTGAAAATCTATAGGCCTGTGTGTGTTTGTAGGTAGCTGACTTAAAGGGAGAAGTCGTGACACTACGTGCTAACCTACGAAAACGCATACTTCTCCCATTAGTAAACGTGCCTACCGTATACTTGACTGTGAACAACTGCTTAGTCACGTGCTGACTCATGAAAACGTATACTTGTAGTTCACTTTGTGTTAAGAGAAATGCTCTAGCCTCTGTTGCATTGCATCCTGTGGGCTTTGTATGCCTATATTCAGTAATCTCACTGCATGTTATTTCCATTTTTGTATTATGCTCCTTATTTCCATTGATGTATTTTGCTCTTTCACTCGCTCCTATTAGCCCTGTAGCAACACTGGGCCAGTGCCTGCCCAACCCATATTCTGCTGTTACCCGGTACACGCCTGCCTGTGTACTCGATGCATCGGAACCCACTGCTTTGTAAAAAACTGCTCCATCTGCATTTGTTTCTTTAGGAGCATTCACATCTCGTTATACCCTTCCTTATCTGAAGTCTGTTGATTTTCTGTCATGTGAACACGCATAGCCACCCTTGTGCCCATTGCCTTAAATCCGCCTGCCTAGTTCACCTCATGCTGGCTTTTACATACGGTTCATACCAGTCTCTACTACAACGTTTGACTAAACTCCAGAACATTATTGCCCTCACACGCACGCATGCCTAAGCTGGGAGTTGCCCTACCTGTCCACTCTAACATAGCCAGCTCTCTTATTAACGTCATCCCTCTGGCCTTACAGCAACTTATTCTATTTAGACACCACCTTAATCTACGCTCCCACTTGCTTCGCTGCATGCTAGCCTCCTTAGCCCCGACAATCTGCCTTAGCTACAGTTCTTCCTCACCCCAGTCCACCCCACTGATTCAGGGTATCTCAGCATGTCCAAGCCCACCAGCGGAATCAATCACAATTGGCCACCATGCCAGCTAACACCCACTTCCTTCTTTCCATTGGGTCATCACCATAGTCACCACACCAGTGAATCATCCTTGACCTCCCCACCAGCACCCACCAACCCATATCTCAATTGCCCCACACTATGGCTGGAACACTTTGTAACAAAGCCTACAACCAACCAACCTTGCGCCCTACACCTTAGAAACTTCAAATTAGGCTCCAGATTCTGCTACACAGCCTGCCACTCACAGAACTTCACCACTACAGTGAAATAATCACTTAACCTACCTTGCACCATTCCCCTCAGAAACATCAGTTTAGGCTCTAGATTCCTCCTCACAGCCTGCTACACACAGAACTCCACCACTACAGCAAAACTTCCCTCATCCACCCAGATACCCACCAGTTCCTCTTAGACCTCTCTTACAATAACACCAGACCTCACCATTCACCCCATCAAATGATCAAGTGCGCACTGGTCAATGCCAGGTCCCTCCCCGCTCCACCCTGGACATCGCTGACTTTATTATCACCCAAGATCTTGACCTCCTGGCCATAATAGAGACTTGGCTACATGCAGCCTCTCGTCCCCTACTAGCCCTCGCTATAACCCCTGACTACACAATCATCAGATGCGACCGCAACACCAATCAGTCAAAAGGTGGGGGTGTCACCTTTAGTCACATAAAATCCATCTGCCTCAGAGCAATCCCGAACCAACAGGTTCCTTCTGCAGAGCTTCTATCTGTCAAATTACCCATCTCACCCAATCAAACCGCTACCTTCCACCTTATCTGGAGGCCACCCGGACCTACCACTACTTTCTCTGACGATATTATGGCCATCCTAGCAGATAATACCAAAACTAATTCACAAATTATCCTACTCTGTGATTTCAACCTTGGCTTCCAAGATCCCAACTACCCCATAGCATTGGATATTGCCAACTCACTATCCGACTTGGGTTTCTCTCACAGCATCCAGGAACCTACCCATATCAAGTGGAGAACCCTCGATTAGCTAGTCAACTTAAATTGCAGCATAACACTACAGTCCAACACAACCTGCGCATGGACAGACAACCACCTGATCACCTTCAACATTAAAGCTAATGATCAATATCTCAACCAAGACATTGCCCCCTCCCCCATTCTCACTAGAAAAAAAGGGACATAACGATAGAAGAACTACTCCCACTCATTCTTCCTATTTTGAGCAATGTGTCATCTTTATGCACAGACCCCACTGTTCTTGTCGATACCTACAATCATACTATGCTCTAAGCCATGAGCCCTATTTCCCCCCTTCAGCTAAGGAAACCTAAACCATGTGCTCACCTCAATTTGTGGTCCACACCAGAGTTGAGAATATTGCGTAAAGAAAAACGAGCTGCTGAATCCCGCTGGAAAAATCATCCATCTGATTCCAACAAGGATTGCCTCGCAATACCGTTCCTCAATTATAAAGCAGCTATTTTTGAACTGAAAAAAGAAGCATACAACAAACGCATTCTGCAAGCCGAGTCCAACACCAGAGAGCTCTTCAAGATCCTGAAAGAACTCGAATCCCCAGTTACCCCTCCTGACATCTGCACTAAGGACAGCATTTGTTGCTTAAACATTCAAAATGCACTCCTTGGCAAAATCGTCACTCTCCAAGCTAAAATCAATGCTAAACAAAGCTGTCTGCAGACCGACCACCTGTTCAACCGTCCCACACGTACATCGACCACCACTACCCCCCTCACTCACACACACTTCACTTTCTCACCACTAACCATTACGGAAGTTGAAAACATCATCTAGAAACTCAAACCCTCTAACTGCCAAGGCGACACCTGCCCAGCGCCCATTATCAGGGAGGCTACTCATGAACTTGCCCCATTTATCACTGCCTTCATAAATTCTTCTTTCAAAACAGGCATTGTCCCAAATAACCGTAATGACGCATGGGTCATCACCCTCCTTAAAAAATCTACCCTTGACCCAAGTATACCGACCAATTACAGACCCATCACAACGGTACCATTCTTGCTCAAAATACTGGACCGTGCTGCCTAGCTACAGATCCAAGAGTACTTGGAAACAAACAAACTCCTCAGCCTTAGGCAATCTGGCTTCCGTCCTCGTCATGGCACTGAAACTGCCCTCATCGACCTGAAAACCCAAATCGAAGACCTAAAACACCAATGGAAGCTAGCACTCCTGCTTTCACTAGATTTATCAGTAGTCTTTGATTTGGTCAACCACCAATTTCTTTCCCAACATCTCAAATCAGCTGCCCACTTCTCGGATTCGGCCACTTCCTGGATTAGATCCTTCCCTGCTAATAGATCTATGCAGGATTTTTCCCCCTTAGCCTCTGCTGAACCTTCACCTGTCCTATGCGGCGTTCCTCAAGGATCCTGCCTCTCCCCGACACTTTACAATGTGTTTACTAAACCTCTCTTTGATATTCTTGACTATCTGGGTGTCACATACATTAATTATGCTGATGACACTCAGATAATCATCCCTATCACAGGAGACCACAAAGCAGACACCAAATCACTAAATGATGTCTACCTTGTCATTCAGGCATGGATGGCACACATGAGCTATGCCTCAATGATGATAAGACCAAGCTCCTCATCCTGGGTTCTCATTATTGACTTAACAAACTCGATTCTGCATTCAAATTGTTCACCATCGACGGCAACACCATCAAGGTATCTAACGACACTAAAACACCAGGTATCTACCTCGACTCTACCCTATCATTTTCCAGACAAACCAATGCTGTTAGCTCTGCATCGGCCTACATGTGCAAACTCATCACCACTTGGCACTTCCTCACTACTGCCAATTGTACTATCCTAGCTAGAACACTCATTATGTCGAAGATTGACTATTGCAATGCCCTCTACTTAGGAATGTCCCTACGTAACCTCAACAAACTTCAGGTTACTCAGAACAATGCCATTATGTCAGCCCTCAACATTCCTAGGGGTAGGCGCAATGAAAACACTTGCTCTTACCCACAAATGCCTATCCAATCAGGACCCCACCTATCTGGACAGCCGATTCACACCCCATACCTCCATGCGACCTCAAAGATCTGCCCATGTCAACTGTCTCTACCTCCCTAGGTTTAAGCTTCAAAAGTGGGCGGGACTAGCTTCCCGGTACTAGCCACCAAATTGTGGAACACACTGCCCAATCCGCTCAGATCCCTCCTTCCATTCTTTCAAACACAAAACCAAACTGTGGCTCGCCGCTTCAGACAACCCTCAGCTGCCTGAACCTGTACTGCCTTGATGCCTCTGTTAGCATAACTTTGCAGTTCTGTACATATCATGTTTATTTTTGAACTATTACTGTATATTATGGAACTACTACTGTATATTTACCCTCCTTCAGACTCACACTGTATATATTGTACTGCACTTATACCTTGTATGCTCTACCTGATTTGTACTCCACTGTAACCTATAATATGTATCACTGCAACCTTAAAATAAGCTATTCACTGTAACTTGTAATATGTATCATTGTAACCTTAAGATAAGCGCCCTGATGCCTTTAAGCCAGGCACGCTATACTAATAAAGAAATACAAATACAAATAAAAATATGATATGATGCATCACTTATAACACACCTGTACACAAGTGTTTCTTGGCGCAAATGATGGTAAATCTAAGGCCAGACTCACAAGAGTGGGGACTGTCGAACAGGTCTGGGTACGCAGACCATGTGGAGTTTTAAAAGGTGAAAGCAAGTATCTAGGACCCTTAAGGGCAGACAACTTATTAGATAATGCAGGTCTATTGAAAGATGGAAAAAAAAAAAGGAATAATCAGGATGAAGAAGATCCTACAAGTAAGCCAGTTGTGCCGTGCATGTATGTTTATTTTACATTGACACAGTCCTTTTTTAGTTCATTCAACAATTTATTTTACAGGTCTTTCGATAAGCACGAAAGTTTTTTGGCATCAAACAGACAAAAGTGATTGTGAACGGTGGTAACACGGGTTAAGTGTCAACCTCTGATGTATTGAGGTTAAAACTCCACACTGAAGTACATTCCCTGTATACATGTGACAGAGAAAGAACTATCAAGCAGGGAAAGTATACCTGAGGCTTAAAAATGGCCCCAGGGTTAGTTCACACAAGGTGTACACAACAGATATTTACACAACATACACAAGGGGGAAGATACAATTGTGTCACGGGGATCGACACAGGTGTGTTTCGGCCAAAACATGGCTTGATTGAAGCCGGTCTATATGCTGGCCTTCGTCAGGAAAGGCACCATTGGTGGTGCTGCCCGTTGATTCTGTGGGTTTAAGAGAGGCAGTGAGGATCTTCAAAAAGGGGTGATTTAATTAATTTAGGATAGTATTAAATACTGGCCAAATTTGGCCATGGTGTTACATCTCATGGTGCAACTGAGAAACGGCTTACCTGCTGCTCCGGTGGCAGTGGCAAGCTGGGAAATATCCTCACGTGGTTGCAGGATAGTGTGTGCGTGATTGCACTTAGGAATATGCCTGAGAGTGCTTCAGGCCGACATCTCTCGGGTTCCCGCTGACTGTGAAGGGCCACAGTGGGTCCCAGATCTGAGAGAAAGAGAATACAGGATCAGAATGCATGATCCTGGATAAGGATTCAGAGGAGTGGGAAATACACAGGGGTAGGATTCTCTCACCATCATCGAATCCACTCCTCTGAATCCTTATCCAGGATCATGCATTCTGATCCTGTATTCTCTTTCTCTCAGATCTGGGACCCACTGTGGCCCTTCACAGTCAGCGGGAACCCGAGAGATGTCGGCCTGAAGCACTCTCAGGCATATTCCTAAGTGCAATCACGCACACACTATCCTTCAACCACGTGAGGATATTTCCCAGCTTGCCACTGCCACCGGAGCAGCAGGTAAGCCGTTTCTCAGTTGCACCATGAGATGTAACACCATGGCCAAATTTGGCCAGTATTTAATACTATCCTAAATTAATTAAATCACCCCTTTTTGAAGATCCTCACTGCCTCTCTTAAACCCACAGAATCAACGGACAGCACCACCAATGGTGCCTTTCCTGACGAAGGCCAGCATATAGACCGGCTTCAATCAAGCCATGTTTTGGCCGAAACACACCTGTGTCGATCCCCGTGACACAACTGTATCTTCCCCCTTGTGTATGTTGTGTAAATATCTGTTGTGTACACCTTGTGTGAACTAACCCTGGGGCCATTTTCAAGCCTCAGGTATACTTTCCGTGCTTGATAGTTCTTTCTCTATCACATCTATACAGGGAATGTACTTCAGTGTGGAGTTTTAACCTCAATACATCAGAGGTTTACACTTCCCCCGTGTTACCACCGTTCACAATCACTTTTGTCCGTTTGATGCCAAAAAACTTTCGTGCTTATCGAAAGACCTGTAAAATAAATTGTTGAATGAACTAAAAAAGGACTGTGTCAATGTAAAATAAACATACATGCACGGCACAACTGGCTTACTTGTAGGATCTTCTTCATCCTGATTATTCCTTTTTTTTGTACATATACCCACCTGGGTAAATCAGGACTCCGCCAGGCGCCCTATATTTTCTACCATATTGAAAGATGGCTACACATGGAATAAAAGAAGATTAGATATAAGGCCTATAACATTTACGTATTCACGTGACTTCACTCCTGATACAGGGAAGGAGGTGATATATATATATATATATATATCTGACACATTACAGCTTTTTAAACAACGAGATCCATCTATTGTGCTTAAACCTTAGAGTTTTTAATCATATTAATGTCCTACCTTTGTGTCCGTTCCCTCATATGTGATCAAGTGGTCTGTTTACCGCGAAACACGTTGTTGTGCGCTTCCCTGTCCACAGTTCTTTAAAATAAACTATCTTTGTTGTGGAACTCGTGGTTGTGGATTTTGTGCAAATTGAGGGATTTGCCTCACTCCGCTGCCCCGTGAATTCTATCCAAACAGTGTACTACGGTAAGAGCGTGAGAGCTTGTACCGTAGTACGCTGTTTGGATAAAGGTAAAATTGAATATGAAATTCTAATTGGACAGGAGTGCCTCTTTTATATAAATAAATACACTTATGCAACTTACCTTTATTGCTGGTCCTCTTCACTTCAGTATCTGCAAGGGTTGAGGTATTTGCTGCCTTGTTGAGGGGGTCAAGGGATTTAGCTAAACAGAGAAATGTAACTTACTCGAGAGGTGACATGGAAGGAAATGGGGCACACCCTTCCCTCCATGATTGATTCTACCCATACCTGTCTACTCAGCCCTCAATAGTCTATAGAGCCCCTCTAAACTGCTTCTTTTTCCTCTCTCACTCTCTTCCTCTCTCTCTCTCTCTCTCTATCTCTCCCTCTCTTTCCCTCTATCTCTGTATTTTTTCTGTGCTGCAACCCTGTTCACCCCCATTCTTTCTCTTTGCTACTCCTGCTAATATTTAGTGTACCAAATCTAATTTCCATACGAGATGCAACTATAACGTTGAGTCCAGTACATATAACCGTGTCTTCTAGAGATTTACTATTACACTCTTTAAGCAAATTCCTAGACAGATGGGGACAGATTCTCAAAAAATGATTGAAAATGGAAAAAATGCTTTTTTTTCATCTACCATCATTGGTGACCTGTGCATTTTAGGTAAGATGGACAATAGTGCAAATATACACTGTCTAGCCCATTTGCATACATTAGTGTAATGTATGATAGGCTCCCAGCAGACATGTAGTTGTTTGTAGCACATTTCACATAGATGCTCCTTTAAGGGTCCTGTGTCTGGGAAATACTCATAGAAACAGAATTTTCATCTCTCTATTTGGGGATGGAAATGCAGGTTTGACAGTATGGTTTAAACGACAACCATCACGCTTCATAATAAAATCATGACATGGTAAAAAAATAACTTGTGTCCGTTCCCAACGTGCAAATGTGCAGAACACACCCTTATTTGTGCAAATGTGGGGAAAGTGCATCTGAATGAGCAGATACCTTTTATGAAATGGGCTGCTCCTCTTTTTGGAGCAAGTGAGGCGATCCGCTAGCACCATAAATAGTTTTGAGAATCTAGCCTGTGGTTAATGTCTGATAGGAATATTTGCATGCCACTAGTTGGCTTGGGGAGCTAAAAGAAGCTCTGTGTAGCTTTTGGTGTCATGCTAACCAGACTCTTCTGGGACCTATCCTGGAACTATTTGGCTACCAACTCTCAGCAATTTTGAACCCTGCTTCACCTCACAAGTCGAGGACTTTGGAAAGTACTGCTCTCTTAACAGGGTTCCAACACATTCTTCTGTTCTTCTTAGAGATGTCTGAAAGAATCAAACAAACAAAGAGAGGGAAAGCCCTTCCTTTTGAAGGCAAAAAGGCACCCTGGAATGGATAAAGCAAGCCTGCTTTAAGAGGTCCATTCCCTGTTAAGGTAACAAGTGACTTTTGTCTACTTGCATCATACCCAAAGTCCTTTGCTGTGCAGAAAGTGGAAGACACCAGAAGAAAAGAGAAGCCCACAGGCAACCAAGATGGAGACACCTTTCCTTTTTTTCATTCTGCTCTGCTAGGCTGTCTAATCCAGCCACCTACCCAAGCCTGCAACGTCAAAAGTTCTTTGTTAATAATTATCCTGGAATTAGGATGGCCCTTGGGCTAAGGTTGTGACACTGTGAAGCTTTAGAGGTAGCTTCCTAACCTGGAGAGAGATGTTATCCGACCTTGCAAAGGATCAAAGATAGGTAACTCACTGTGCCTTTTGTCCTGCTGGCTGCAGCAGAGACATGCATTCTAGGGAGAGAATACATGCATCCTGACCGTGGCTGGCCTGAGCTCACAGAGTTGACATGTGTATACTACAAATTGGAGGTGTCCTTAATCATTTTATGAACTAGCAGCCACAAAATTAAAACCCAAGTGTGGCTTATATTTCCAGATTACCCTGCCACCAGGTGATCATAAGCATTATGGTTTTGGATCAGAAACACAGATTGAATTACACCTTCATTCTGCAATGACCTTGCTGTCACATCAGCTGTCAAACAGGGCACATGTGAACTATGAAGCTGTTCTGTGCCACTGGAGAGCAGGGGCTGCAGATCAGGAGACTGAAGCAGAAGTTGAGTTTAATGACGGGGTGGGGGGCTATTTAGCAGGGCACACTTTCTGAGATGTATTGCCTGCATCATTTTATTATTTATAAAAACAAAAAAGCCAGTGTTTCTACCCTGCACACAAGGTGAGTCACTCCAAGAAGCTTGTCTGGCACCTAAAGGGATCCTTCACCTCCAGTGAGCAGGATACAGGGCATAGGCAAGAGAAAGCCAATGGCCCATATCCATTTCAACCCAAATGGCCGATGAGGTGGGCAGGGAGAAGAGATTTCCTCTTCCTTGTAGTCTTTTGTCTTCACCTCTCTGGCAGTGGACTTTGGAGTAGACTCTATCACCAACAGAGCACCAGGTGAATCCTTCTTCTCTTGAAGTCAAAATATGAAACAACTAAGAGTAACCCCACCCCTTTAAAATGCTACAGTATATTGTCCAAAGCCAGCCTGTAGTCAGGGATCCAAACCAATCTGCTGTTAAAGGATCCTTATCCTTCTGATGTGAGGAGGAGGCAGTACGTTTAGGGAAAAATCAGGATATTCAAACCCATAGCTAGGATAAACCTCTCCCCTGGCTATTCTAACTCCACCCCTTTTCTCTTTCTCTGCCTCCTTCAAATGGACTCCAGTAATGAACACCCTGGTGTGGAAAAGCCATTGTCATGTCAGGACTGGTTTCAGGCACCAATTCCCAGGGGAAGATCCAGGAGGGTTACTGTGCCCTGAAGGAAGGAGATGGCCTTCCTCAGGGTGATCAAAGGGGCGGCTAACTGGGCAAAGCCCCACATGGTTGTAGTGGGTACACCCAGGACTGACAGCTAATATGCACCCAGCCCTGTAACTTTAAGAACACACAACAAGGTTACCGTTTTGATATAGAGCACCTTTTCAATTTTTAAATTGTGATTGTCAGTGAATAAAACCACCTGGCCTAGATTTTTCAATGCACCAAAATAAGTGAGGCAGACATGTGATGTAATCAGTGATGTCATCAATGATATTTGTGATGTCATCTCTGATGTCCTGGGTGTTAGTCTTAGCAATGCACTTAGATGCTGCGAGTTATGGTTGCTGAGCTTACCATAATGGGGGAATGTGCAGTGTTTTTTGGTTTCACTGTGAAGTATAACATCCCGTTAACAAATTTTTTTCACTGAATCTATGATATATGATATGATAAGGCATTTGTAACGCGCCTATGCACAAGTGTTTCAAGGCGCGATATATGTACATATATATATAGAGCTGGGAACGAAAACAAAGGTGCTAAACATGTGATGTGGTCAGTGATGTCATCAGTTACATTTGAGATACATCTTTCATGTTCTGGGCGTGACTGTTAGCAGTGCACAGTGGTGATGGCAAGTATGGGGGCTCAGTGTGCCATAACTGGCGAATTTCAGGGGTTTTTCGGTTTTTAATTTGAACCATAATGGAGAGGGCGAACATTTCTTTTTAGTGAAGTGCGCAGGTTTTTCGTAGGGCAACTTAACCATAATGTCCCCTCAACAAAGTTTTTTTTGTAGTGAATTTTACTGGTTTTTGGGAGGGCAACATAACCATAACATCCCTTTAACAAAGTTTTTTTTTAACTGAATGCCATAGGTTTTTAGTAGTGTAAATACATCATAACAGTACGTTAACAAAAATGTTGTATTACATTTATCAAGGTTCTAATAGTAAGACATAAGCATACTACTGTAAAGGAACATTTGAAGTAACTGCCCACCTTCCGAAGAATTCCACATTATCATATGCTGGCGCACAGCATGGGGGCGTGTTCGAAAAGTCACTTCACAATGACATGTGTAACTGGGTGATAGTGCAGAAGTACATTGTATATTCTTGTACGAACTTGAAAATGGAAAATTTCCAGCACAGAACTCCACAAGGCAAGCGTGCAACACAGTATAAGCAAGAGTGCATACCGACGTATCTGGATCATTAAGCCACATTCCTCCCCAAAGAGTGGGGGATGAATGCCATAAGCAATCGGGATTTTACAGCAGTAACCTGTGCTACCAAGAAAGCATATTTTTGTCTTCAACCAGGAATGCCTGTGGTGTTCCCGGCTGAAGAAAACAAATCCTTTGTCAAGATGGCCACCATAGAAAGGGAAGACGGGTATTGGATAGAAACCCTTCTACGCTTCCATTGCAGGCTACAGAAAGCAAAAATGAAACTGTGTGACCGTAAAGGCAGCACCACATTTGTGTCCCTTGAGAAATGTATGGTTATAAGGAACACCTTTACCAGAAAGGCAGTCCCCGGTGGACATGGCGACCTCAATGCAATGTTTGGTCCCTTCCAGGAATGGCCAGTAGCCACATCCCCGACATTGTAGCCACTAACCATACATAGAGGCTACCCCCCACAGACAGAAGCTGTACCGTTAATTTGTTATGTACATGAGTACACTTGTTAAATATCAAAACACTATCACATGCACAACATAAACCTTTTCGGGTGTTGTCAATGACATTTACATACATGTGTTGCAGATGTAGTCATTTTTTTCAGTAAAAATGTGCTTAAAAAACACAAAGGAGTAGTCTATTTACATTTACATAATATCTGAAACAAACTCTGTGATGGGAAGCGCAATGACGTTAGAAATACTGGAAGCAACACCATTACCACTCACCGTTCGACACATAATTTCATAAGTGGCACAGGTCGAAAGGTGTGAAGATATGTGTATTGGGAGGGTGTAACCATGTATTATTTTACAAACATTTCTGTGCACCAAACACTTTCAGTGCACCTTACCTCATTTTCCCACTTTTAAGAAGATAGTAATTATTCTGAACTAATGTTGGTTAATAGGGCATCTGGGTGACAGAAACTGTCTGACGGTGACAGAAATTGCCTGACGGCTCTAAAGCATACGAGATGGGCCTGACCCTCCCGTAGCCAAAGCAAGCGTGGTATGCAGTACCTTTCTCCATAACGTTCATTGGTAGCTTAAACAAATGCGGCCATATTGACGTACGTGCCGTGATGTAGCACCTACAAAAGAACACATTACAACACGCAACGTAGCATGCCACATTGTGAAAGCAGAGAGTAAATTTGTAAGAAAAACACTGACATTTAAAAATTAGTACAGTAGTTTTATTTCACAATAAACTGAGTGAAATCATTGCCCTAAGCAATTAGTAAAGTAGTTGTGTTTCACAATGAACTGTGCGAAATGATTGCCCTGTGCACATTTCCATACAAGTAGTAAGTTTCTGTCTTTCGTCGACAGTGAAAATGGTAATGGGCACGTTGGTTTCTTTCACGCACAGAAAGTAAGCGTTGCCGCCACAGTAGTCGTTTTACTCCCACATGGATGTGCAAGACGACGTCAACCGCTGTGATCTACACCACCAGAAAGGATGGAATGTTACTTCTTATTGCAATAGCAGCGTAGGGACATAGAGGTCCAACACGGTCATCCCACTGAATTATGACACACAGACACAGTAATGAACAGTTGCATTTGACGGTTAAAAAAGATGTCACTCGGCAGCTGTAATCCATGACAATCACAATAGGGAAGGAAGTATCTGAGGGGAAACACGTAAATAAAAAGTATATCAATACGCAACCTCTGCACAAAACAAAGTTGTAAGACATACTATTATTACTAAATAATAATTTAATTTGGGAAATGTACTGGCACCCTACAAAAGGCGACAATGTCCAATATGACGCATAGACAACCGGTAATGAACAGGTGCATTTGACGGTTAAAAAAGGCGTCACTCTGCAGCTGTAATCCGTGACAATAACAATAGGAAAGGAAGTATCTGAGGGGAGAAGCGTAAATAAAATGTATATCAATACGCAACCTCTGCACAAAACAAAGTTGTAAGACATACTATTATTACTAAATAATAAATTAATTTGTGGTAATGTACTGGCACTCTACAAACAGCGACAATGTGCAATGTCCATAATGGGGAAAAAAAATTCAACGGGACGTAAAACTTGTAATGCATTATGAAAAAATATTTTTTTCCCCCAAAGTAAAACTTTAAAGTCAATTCGGTATATAGGTGGGAAAAATACACTTACATGATGTGGACTGGCTCCATTGTGTTAGTTGCAGTCATCTAGTAGTGTAACTAATATTTCATGGTTGGTGCAAACGTTTTTGAAGCATAACCTTATCAAACAATATGTTTTTCTAATTGTCACCCCCTACATTCTACATTCTTTCTGCTCTTTCTCTGCACCCCAAGGTTAAAAAACAACTGACCCTTATGGCTGTCGACAAATGTGGAGCCGTACTGAGCTTGTATTTCAAAAAGAAAATGAAGTGGCCTTCACTGCGAATGCAAATACATTCTCATTTTGCAACAACATATCAGCGGCTATTCGTGAGAACCGCTACTCCTGTACACGCGCGGAACTGCTTTGTGTACGAAATAGAGCATGTGGCTGACTCAGATTCCCGCCAGTCTGACCGCAGTAATGTTGTTTATGTATTGTACAATGGACGCAGTAAGTTCATTTCGTACAATGAGTAGCAAGTTTCACTGTACCATACGACAGTGCTAACAAGAATACTTCAATGTTTCACTTTCTACTACCAAGTCTCATTAACGCTCACCCTTCGAAACAGTGTTCTATAAGTGTAACAAGTGCATTGGTGTCTTCTTCGTTTAGGTATATTAGCAGCGATGTCCGTGTTCAACAGAAAACCAAGTAAACATGGCGGACGTAATAAAATATTAAGACGCACTTCACGCTGTGCCACAACCAATTGGTGAAAGCGCAACATGGTTGCGGCCAGCACGCCATGGAATAGCCAATTGCAATCTTCTCCACGGAGCGAACAGGGAAGTGTGTCCGCGGAGCGGACATAGACATCACAAATTTGTAGAGACATACTTTTTGATCGTTTTTAAGGGAACTAGTGGATGAATTGTCACAAAATTTACAAAAGCACGCTTTCGCGACTAAGCCCCTGCCACTGCCGCAAATTTGGTTGAAATCCGTCCAGCGGTTTGGCCTCTAGCCGTGCGCAAAGTTTTCTCCCATTCAGTCTACGGGAAAAACAGAAGTTTTGGGACCCCCCATAACTTTGCCCCCCCTGTACCAAACCTCACCAAACTTTACAAAAAAATTCAGAGTGGCCCATATACTTTTTTTTTGCAAAGTTTGGTGAGGATTCGTCCAGGGGGAGCGAAGTTATAAGCCGCCCAAAAAGTGCTCTTCCTATGGAAACGGCAACTTAACCATAACTACACGGCCACTACCGTATATACATATATATATATATATATATATATATATATATATATATATATATATATATATATACGGTCAATTGTGCAAAGGTCAATTCCGACCCTTGACTTTCGGTCAATTAGGGAATTCGAACAATTGTGTTCGAACAATTTGGGTAATACCAATTATTTTAGTACATTTTGCAGGCCAATTCAGAAGAACATTATTATTTATGTATTCATAATTGCCAAGTTATAAGTTGTAATTGCTGTGGATTTGTATTGAATTACTAGAGTGAAAGGTTTGTGGGAATCCGAGGCTTCTAGATGCACAAATAATCAATGGAGAGTTCTGTCAATTTAGTGTGGCTACACGGAGCAAGTATTGGCAAAGCCAAAAGAGTTGGCCTTGTTATCATATAGCAGTGGTCTTCAAACATTTATGGCCTGGCCCCCCCTGAGCAAAGTTTGGCCAGGCTGGGTTCCCCCATATATGCCAACTGGACAGTATGTACAAATGGCTATGAACTATTGTGCGCTGTCACCGCACCGTACTCCCAGTATAATCCCTGGGCTCCCCCACCTGCTCCCATCACAGTCGCTGGTCTCCCTCATCCCATTCATACCCAGTCCCTGGGCTTGCCCACCCCATCACAGACCCTGGGCCCTGCCCACTCTGCTCCCACCACTATCCCATTATTCCTGCCCCTCCTGCTCCCATCATAGTCCCTGGGGTCCCCCATCCCATTCCCAACACAGTCCGAGGGCCGGTGGGAGCTGGTGAATTTTTTAAGTGGAGGGGCATAACCAATTAATGGGGATTTGTGGGGCTTTACACCCGTGAATTCTTTTTAAATAATGGGTTAAAATATTGCATTTTAGAGCATACTTTAACATAAAAATAGGTAAAACCACAAACAGTTTGCAATTGGTGCTGGGGGGGCCAAAGTGGAAAGCATGGTATTTTTTACTGAACATCTATGATAGATATTCAGTAAAACACATTACCATCCCCATCCCTTGGGCTCCACAGCGCCTCAGAAGGAGAGCTGATTTTGGCAGCTGGGTAGGGAGATTGTGTAACAAAGGCATTTTAAAATTCCTTTGTTGTACAACCCTCCTTCCCCTCTCCCCCCAACTCGCCAAATTCAGCTCAACAGACCAAATCAAAGACACACACACACATTCACAAAGCAGTCACTTTATCATTCATACGAGCACCCATCACCATACACTCACTGATAACACAAGCATACACGTATCCATACACATACTTAATTAAAAAATAAATTAACATAAACTTACCTTATGCAGGGGCCTGCACGTGGGTGCTGAAATGCCCTGCTCCACGTTGCTCTGTCTGTATGTGCAAGGAGGTGCAGGAGCTCCCCCTCGCACATACAGACATGCAGTGCCCCACCCAGCATTTCCAATGAACTATGCAAGGCTGGCGAAGCAAAACGCCCCCAGCGCTGCATGGCTCATTTATCATGTGTGGCTGGGGAACTGAACTGTCAAAGGGAAACAGTGTTTCCCATTGGCAGTTCAGCCAGCCCTGGAGCACTCCCTCAGCTGGAAAAAGCAGATGAGGGAGTGCTCAGTGTTTCACTGGGCTGGCTCCTCGGCTCCTCCATAATGGGTGAGGGGGCCACTGGGTGGATGCCCCCTCTCCAATTATGGATGAGCCGCCAGGCTCGGACTGGCCTATAAGGCAATAGAGCGATGCCTGTACGAAAAATTCAAAATGCTAGTGTAGGCCAGTCAAAATGGGCCTCTTTTTTGGCCAATATGGGCCAGTGTATGAGTAGTTTTGACCATTGTTGCTGAAGAAATCTTCTTTAAATATCACAATTTGCTTACATTTTAACAAAAACAAAAAAAAACCTTGGGTACTATTCAAACAGTCGGTGACTAAAGGAATGAATATCCATTTGCAACAGTGGGCCACTTTTTCATTGGTGCCTAAGACAGTTTTATGGTCCAGTCCGACCATGTGAGCCGCCACTGCCCATTTCCTCCAAGTTACGCCCCACAGTTTGAAGACCTCTGCCATACAGTGTACTTTTTTGGTTTTATAATACCTGCCCTCGTTCTTGTGCACATGTGGTAAACAAGCATCACAACACCAGGATAGGGCTTGCACCTTCAGGTTCCAGCCACATGCATTAACTGCTTGCAGCACGAGACTGGCTGTTTTCCTCCAGTATGTTTCCCGACCTGCTACCCATTAATCTGGCGGGCGGATAATTAAACGTCCTTATGCACGCTGTTCCAACCTATGCCTTCGCCTCTTACTTTTATACTTGTCTGTTGTTTCCAAGTGTCCGCTCAATACAGACTGAGGTGCCTGGCTCATCTTAAGGACATCTCTGTTCCTATTCACCAGCCTTTCATGCTAATATATGGGAAGGAGTGGCTAGCCCCACCATTGTAAAGTCATTTAGTCCCACTTCTATATCATCTACTAACACTGCAATTTCATCCTCGGGCTAAACCCAGCAGTGGACTGGCCACGCAGCAGTTTCTGTAACCCATCTATATGTTCAACTAAGCACCATCACACGCCAACAAACCCCTTGTTGTGGGGATGCCTGGGCTGCTCCTTCAGCCTCTTCCATACCTTGCTTCCAATCACATGCCTAAACCTACTTGCCATCCCTCAGGTCAGCTGGCCCTCTAGGTAACTGGTGCATTTAATAAACACCCTGGTCACCGGTAATTTTGCAACATTTATCCATGCAGCAGTTAATGTAAAAAGCCATTCTGTATGCTGACCGTGTGTCTTTTTGTAAGCAAATAAAAAAAACTCCTATACCGCCCTTATATGACAGTAAGTGGTATTTGGCTTTTCTTATGTCCCACTGCAAATATTTCCTGTGGCCTTCACAATAAGCATTAGCAATAAGCTGCTAATTTACTGTTATTACTTTTGTACCTCCTACAACACCATGGATGAAAATTAGGATTGACTAAACACAAGCTAAAAGCAGCTGCTGGGTATCCCACATTAATGAGTGACCAGGAGCTACCATTGAGGAACGAGGAGCTAGTACACAGCGTTCCGCAAATTCAACTCCCAATGCAGGTGCAAACGTATTATTTCTTCCAATACTTATGACCCCTTATGCTTTAAATATCATATCAATGAGTACTAAAGTTTATTTATAGCTTGACCCAAATGGGAATCCTACAAAAATGTCGACCTGGAATTGACATGGCCGAAAATGCCAACTTTTTTTTTAACCCCCCTTACACTTCATATATATGTGGGGGGGTTTAAAGTATAATATTATTAAGGGGGGTGGGGTGGGGGGGTCTCCCCCGGCATATATATGTGGCATAAAGGGTTAAAAAAAAAACAGCATTTTTCGGCCGTCGTAATAATCATACTGATCCACCCAAATGCACAGAGTTACATTTACATGGTTGTGTTGTTTCGGCGTCAGATGGCCCAGGGAGCCAAGAGTTGCTCCTTGTAGCTGTTGGCGCCAGGGTAACCAGGCTCTTCTAGGACAGAAGCAAGAGCTACATAGCTGCCCTCAATTTCCAAACCTTGGACACCATTATACAACATACGACCAGGCAGACAAAGAATTGCTCCTCCTAAACCTGTGTAGTACCGATTACCACTGCAGGTGTGTCACTGTTGTCGCCTCCGGTTTGAGTGCTCTACTTTATTTATCTATTTATTTGATTTCCTTTTTGTGCATCTTTGCTCTTTACCAACAATCCCGTAACCCATCAAAGGAACATTATCAACCATATCGAGGCCCACTATGCGAAAGGATCACCTTGGAGCCTACTCCAGGATCCTTTGTCTTCCTCTATGGCGCTTGGCTATCACACTGATGCCAATCAATTTGCTTAAGAAAAGTGCACCCGTAAGTTGCCAACCCACCATCAAGACTTTTCTTTCCCTTTACTTCTTGCTTCATGCAATATACTAGCCTAAAATTCCCTGCCATTTGAAGACAGCTCTCTTACTTAGCTAATCAATCTCCACAGCCGGCTGAGTCATGTCCAAATATGAACAGCAAACACAAAAGTGGTGAATTGCAGGGAGCACACCCCGGGAGTACTCCCTGCACTTACTCATAGAGTGCAAACTGCACCCATGGAAAGTTCATATCTGTATTTTTCAGAGCATAGCCAAGGATTTGTTTCATCCTACGCAAGCTCTCTTTGTACCTTTATAATGGGACGAAGAAACAGCTTATCCCGAGCCTGCCACCCAGCAGGTAGCTCCGGCCCTAAACCTCCACTCTTGTCTGCAAAGGGGCAGATGCAGCGAGATCGGTTTAACAAAGGGTAATGATATTATGATAAGCCCACATTCCCCCTACAGTGAAGGAGGAGACCGCTTGAAGAGTTCCCACAAAAACAGCATATCGCAAGTGCTTGCAAAGTACACACTTAAAGCAATGTCTGATGGAGTATTGTGCCCATGTCAGCAGGCTGATAACAGGCACCTGCACCTCATAGACCTCTGTCCAGTGACCACGGATGAAAGGCCGTAACGCCTTTTCTTGTTGATTGCTTGCTTTCCGTCGCAGTGATTTCCAAATGCCTTTTGTTCGCAGCCTCCTGCTTCCAATTGCAACACGTGTTGTTCGCAGCCTCCCATTGCCAACTGCAAAACGTGGTGCAATTCCTACCCCATGCCAAATGTGACCAAAAGATTCTACTTATTGCCCCCAGCACTAGACCTATAACAACACCCATGCATTCGTAACTTTGCAAGTCTGGCTTCTATTCCAATGCTTATAACCAAGCTAACAATTACCAATACTTCCATTTCTGGGAGACTGACTGTGTGCAAATGACAATGTAAGCTATGAATGATTCAACTTGAGTGTATACTAATTTGTGCAAAAAAACTGCCAAGCAACACGAATATCAAAAAAAGAAAAAGACTGCTTGTGGTGGCTTGGAATGAACACAGGACACTTATATAGTAGATTCAGTAAAAACACTTTGTTAAAGGGACGTTATGGTTCAAAGTAAAACCAAAAAAACCCTGAAATTCGTAAGTTATGGTAAGATAAGCAACCATAACTCGCACCAACACTATGCATTGCTAAAACTAACACCCAGGACATCAAAGTTGACATCACAAATGTCATTGATGACATCACTGATGACATCACATGTCTGGCTCCCCCTTTTTTCCTTTACTGACATATCTAGGCCACATGGTTTTCTTCAGTAACAGCCAGGAACTAAAAATTGAAAAGGTACTATATTTGTAGACTTATTCTTCAAGCATTTTCTTCTTAGGGTCCAGTCACATACTATGAAACATGAACGCAGGGGGAAGACAGAGGCTTGAAAGACAGCAATCCTTTCTGTGCATGAAGATAATCAGTAGGGTTATCAGCACTTTCTGATAGTTCTGTTTTCTTTTTTAATGACTGTACTTTCCCTTTATATGCTCATATTTGTATACATTGTACTCACACTACTTTCCTTAGGGTCCAGTCACATCATGTGATACATATACATAGGGTAAGTAGCAGCTTTGAAACAGAACAATCATTTCTCTGCATAAAGATAATCAGTTAGGTTATGAACACTTTCTGCTACTACTGCTGCTTTTTTGCTTACTTCACTTTCCCTGTATATACTCATATTTGTATGTGTTGTTGTCTCTTTGTGTTTTGTCTGTAATAATGCAATTATGTAGTAAGTGGGTTTTATTAGCTACTTATTACATGTTTCACAGTACACAAAACTCTAATAAGAAAGCAGTTATCATTTCACTATTCCACATGGCAAGATTATGAATATTGCACCTCCATCATGTATGCTGCACACAATGCCTATGTTTCTACATGAGTATTTTAGTATACTGGATAGAACTTCATAATATAATGCTATTTATATCAATGCATTGCTTAATGCACTAAGTAGCTCATGATATTTATTCCAATGATCCTTGACACCTTTTTGTCAACATAATAATAAGAATCATTTGTACAGACTTTTCATTAAAAGTAAATGCACATGCGATGTCATCAGTGATGTCATCAATGACATTTGTGATGTCATCTTTGATGTCCTGGGTGTTAGTCTTAGCAGTGCACGGTGGTGGTGCGAGTTATGGTTGCTTAGCTTACCATAACCTCCGAATTTCAGGTTTTTTGGGGGTTTTTACTTGGTTTTACCATAACGTCCCTTTAACAAAGTGTTTTTACTGAATTCCATAGGCTTTTAGTAGTGCAACTTAACCATAAAGTCCCTTGAACAAAGTTTTTTACTAAATTTCATAGATTTTTCGTAGCGCAACTTAACCATATTGTCCCTTTAACAAAGTTTTTTTACTAAATTTCATAGGTTTTTATTAGTGCAACTTAACCATAACGTCCCTTTAAATGGATGAAGTCCTTTAGCAAACTAGGTTTCCAAAGCGGGAACCCGGGGTGCTATAAAAAAAAGAGAGTCTTCTTCACACAGTGGGACGCCTGTGTTTGGTGCTGTCACATCTGTAACACTTTGGTGCTTCTCGTGGCTGTCTCTCTCTATGCCACTTCCAGTGCAGAGCAGCCATTTTGGGTGCAGGAGGCGGCCCACAAACTTCTCTGCGCCTGCTCGAGGTTTCCTCTTCGGCCCTTGCAATTTGTATGGCTTTATCCAAGTCCAGTTCTTTCTCTTGTATGAATTTGTCCTGGACTTTGCGGGAATTGGTGTGCACCACTAAAATGTTGCAGATGACTTTTTCCACGTTGTCCCCAAATCCACACAATGCTGCTAGCTCTCTCATCCTGGCGATGTAGTCATCGACAGGTTCATTCCATTCCTGTTTGCTTGTGTAAAACTTCATTCTGTGGAGGGCGACATTTTCTTTGTTGGAGAATCTTTTGACTATGCAGCAAACTGCCTCCTTGTAGACATCATCATTTTCGTCTGCGATGGGCACAGTCTTCAACCCTGCAAAGATGCGCTGTTCTTCAACCCCCACAGCATTGAGCAGCATGGCTCTCTTTCTGGCTGGCGAGTAGCCTGTACATCCTAATGCCTCCAAATAGGTGGAAAACAAAGGTTCCCATTATTGCCAAGGTATTGCCGGCGTGCCGGGATACTGGAGAAAGGCGGGGGCAGTGTGGCACCCTGCATGGTTTCTGCACTGTTGTTTTTATGATCCTCGTCGCCGATTATGTGGTGGCCTGGAATGAACACAGGACACTTATATAGTAAATGCGGCATTTATTTGGACACCTGATGTATGTGGAGTAACAGGGAATAATTGAGTCCAGATCATGGAAGGGACAAGTACTCACAGTTCTGTTAATTTGCCCAGTGCAGTTACCTTCACTGCAGGGTATCATTCAGGAAGTGATAATGTCCCTTGTGCTGGAGCTCCCAGGAGGCTGTCCTCAGCCCTGGAATTATCTTCAGCACAAAGGGGCCTGTGGGAGACAGGCTCTGGGAGGGCTGATTCCCCTCAACAGGAGGAGTGCCGAGACCCGTGTGCACTGTGGTGCCTCCAATCTGGTTCTGGTACGGATTGCGCTTTCTTCGCTCTTTGCGCACCAAATCTCGCAACATCTCCAACCTGAGATCTCGCGATGGGAGTCCCCACACACCTCCTTCAGTAGGAAAAGATGGTTCCTAGTCCATTACAAAGTCTGTGAACCTGTCAGGCTTTCTTCTCTCCTGTTGGGGCCTGTTCTGGTTGGTGGTTGCACTTGGGGATTGGGGGGTTATGCGAGATGTGTCGAATGGGGTTGGGTCTATTGATGTTGCTTTCTGGCGTGGTTCTCTGTACCCGGGTGTGGAGCTAATATGGGCATGTTCATCTTGGTCCTCTTCTTCTGTGACGTCCGTCTCTAGTTGCTGAGGGTCGCTTGCTAATCCCCATTGTTCCTGGTTGTTTCCCACTTCCCTGGAGGGGCAAGTAGTGGACAGCCTTTTCTTGTACATGGCCACTCTTTCCAGGTTCCACCTTTTTCCATCGCTGGTGTGTACTTTTGCTTGTGAATTCTATGGCCCTGCTGTATTTTGAGCCTGTATTAGCGTCTTTGTGGGGTAGGAATATTTTCACCAAGTCCCCTTTGTTGACCTCTGTGCGGTGGGCTGCTCTGCGTTTGTCGCCTTGAAATTTCATGATCTCCTTGTTCTTTTGTAATCTGAAGACAATGTCGCTCATGTCGATCTCATTGTCCTCGCTGACTTCGTGTAGCCACAGTGGTACCAGCGTGGATGCAGCCCTTCTCCCTCCCAGCAATTGAAAAGGAGATACTCCTGTGATGGCATTTGGTGTCAATCGATGTGCTGCTACAGCCTCTTTGACGATCTTGTATGGATTCATGCCTGATGCGCATGCCAGTTGTAAGGTGCCTTTGATGAACCAGTGGCCCTTTCCACCAGCCCGTTGGCTTGTGGGTGGTACAGGCTTGCCCTCAACTGATGGATATTGTGCTTCTTTAGGAAGCTTTCCATCTCCCTGGAAACTAACTGCACTCCATTGTCCGTCACAATCTCCTTGGGGACACCTTCCCTTTGTAAAACAGCGCTGAGTACTTCTATAACTCTGCCCGTGGTGATGTCCGGCACAAATGAAATTTTGACCCACTTGGAGAAATAGTCCACCATGACTACCCCATACTTGATATCGCTCGACATGCCATCCAGTGGGCCAATGAAATCCAGCCCTGTTTTGTGCCACCAGACGCCGTGTGGGATTTCTGTGGGTATCATGGGTGCCTGCCTCACCTTCAGTCGTTTCTCACTGTTTGTGGATCATGGCATCTTTCGATCATTGCCCTTACATCTTGGTCCATTCTGAGCCACCAGTATGCATCGCGCACCCTGCGTCGCGTCATATTGCTGCCCAGATGACCCACGTGCGCTCTGCACAAGATCCCTTTTCAGATGCGTCTAGGGGGAATCAATCGGTTGCTTCTATTTATTAGGCCATCCATTTCCGTGATTTTGTCTCTGACTTTCCAAAATGGTTGCAGACCTTCCAGCACAACTCTCTCATTGGGCCACCCGTTGTGAGCCCATTCTGCTACTTGAGCCAGGGCATCCTCCTGTTTCATTTCTTCCTGCCAATGTAGCTCACTCATCTCCATAAAGTCTCTGTTCCTTAGACCTCCTATGGATGCCACCACACATTTGTCTTTGAGGAATGTGGTGCACAGGGTACTTTGGTTCAGTAGCCTGGACATGCAGTCTGCTTGGCGTTCTTCCAAGCCGCAATGTGAGCAATCTCATATGTGTACTCCTGCAGTTTGGCAGCGATTCTTGCTAGACGTGGTGTCGCCTTTTTTGTGCCGCCAGGTCTCAGCATGTGTACTAGAGGTTTGTGGTCAATGACTAAGCAGAATTTGGTTCCCCAAACGTATTACCTGAAAAAACTCCATGGCCCAGGCACATGCCAGCATCTCTTTTTCAACTGTAGAGTAGTCTTTTCTGAGGTGGGCAGCGCTTTTGACGTAAAGGCCACTATATTTTCAGTGTCCCCCTTCTTTTGGGTAAGGGTGGCGCCCAAGCCATATGCACTGGCATCTGCCGTTATGAGGTTTCCCATTCGGGATTGAACGGTTTGAGACAGGGAGGGTGCAGGATTCTCTTTTTGATTTCGACAAAAGCCTCAACTTGTTGGGATTCCCATGTGTACTCTGCACCTTTCTTCAAGATTTCGGACAATCTGGGCCGAATTTCGCATAATATTCGGCCACACCCAGGAACAACTGAAGCTTATCTCTCGACTTCAGAGCTGGGGCATCAACTATGGCTTGTAGGAGCTTCTTCTTGATGCTCACCCCTTCTTTTGAGATGCGGTAGCCCAGGTACTCAACTTCGCTGGCACCAAAAATACACTTCTCGTGACGTAAGTGGACTCCTGCACTCTGTAGTTTGCCCAGTACTTCATTGAGTACTCTGTCTTGGGTTTCTGTGTCCTTGGCGTAAACCAGCATGTCGTCTTGGAAATACGACACATTTTCAATGTAATGCAGCATGGAGTTCATCATTCTTTGAAATGTTGATGCAGCAGATGACAATCCGAATGGCATCCGTGTATATTGATATGTGCCGAATGGTGTGATGAAGGCTGTGAGTGGGTCCGAGGCCTTATGCAGATCTATTTGATGGTAGGCATCTCACATATCAAGTTTTGAAAATATTGTTGCTTCCTTCAGCATCAGTAAGATTTTGTTGATGCTGGGCAAAGGAAAACTGTCCGTGACCACTTCCAGGTTGAGGCTGCGTAGGTCTATGAATGCTCTCAACTCGTTGGAGGATTTCTTTATGAGGACCACCGGGCTAAGCCATTTGGTGCACTCTACTGTCTCAATGGTTCCTTCTTTGACCATTTTCTGGAGCTGAGTTTCAAGTGCCCTTCTCGCCGTCGCTGGAACGGGTCTTACCTTGTGCTTGACCAGCACTGCGTTCGGTTTGAGATGGATTTTGTGTACGTAATTCTTTATTTTCCCTGGTTTTTCAGAGAACAACGCATGGAATGCGTCTTTAATTTTCGGTGCTCCTCCTGAGGAGACCATCAGCACTTGTTCAGCATTGCTGGGGTAAAACTGGATACTCAGTTTATGCTGGTCATCTCATCCCAGTACAGCTGGGCCCTCGGACTAAAAGTAGACTTTCGTTGTGGTGCACCTATCCTTCAATTCGATTTTGGTTCTGATATAGCCTGATAGATCTACAGTGGCTCCCCCGAAGACTGTTGGTCTTTGTTTGGTGCTTCTAATTTCGACCAAGTCACTTCCCATCATGTCGTTGTATGTCTGGATGGGGAGGATGGTCAGGTCGGACCCCGAGTCGGTCATGACGCGCTTTTCCATTCCATCTACTCTTACCATACAATGGGCTTTCTCTCTCCTTGCTCGAGATGAGTTGACCATGATCACCATGGGCTTTTCGTACTGATCATCTTCATCACTCAATCCTCTGTCACTGTCCCCGTGGTAACATTCTCTT
The DNA here is from genome assembly GCF_040938575.1 of Ambystoma mexicanum. NCBI lineage: Eukaryota > Metazoa > Chordata > Amphibia > Caudata > Ambystomatidae > Ambystoma > Ambystoma mexicanum. The sequence continues at coordinate 1,176,223,943 of NC_090935.1, read as the reverse complement.
CTGTCACGTGCATGCCACGGCAATGTGGCCAAATCGCCTGCACTTGGAGCATTCTTTGTTCCTTCTGGGACAATCTCGATCGTTCGCCATGTGTTTGGTGCTGGCACATCTGTAACACTTTGGTGCTTCTCTCGACTTTGGTCCTTTTTCCCTGACGGCTTCTCATGGCTGTCTCTCTCTATGCCCCTTCCAGTGCAGAGCGGGCATTTTGGGTGCAGGAGACGGCCCACAAACTTCTCTGTGCCTGCTCTAGGTTTCCTCTTCGGCCCTTGCAATTTGTATGGCTTTATCCAAGTCCAGTTCTTTCTCTTGTATGAATTTGTCCTGGACTTTGCGGAAATTGGTGTGCACCAATAACATGTCGCAGATGACTTGTTCCACTTGTCCCCGAATCCACACAATGCTGCAGGTTCTCTCATCCTGGCGATGTAGTCATCGATAGGTTCGTTCCCTTCCTGTTTGCTTGTGTAAAACTTCAGTCTGTGGAGGACGACATTTCCTTTGTTGGAGAATCTTTTGACTATGCGTCAAACTGCCTCTTGTAGACATCATCATTTTCGTCTGCGATGGGCACAGTCTTCAACCCTGAGAAGATGCGTTGTCTTTCAACCCCCACAGCATTGAGCAGCATGGCTCTCTTTCTGGCTGGTGAGTAGCCTGTACCTCCTAATGCTTCCAAATAGGTGGAAAACAAAGGCTCCCATTGTTGCCACGGTATTGCCGGCGTGCCGGGGGACTGGAGAAAGGCAGGGGCCAGTATGGCACCCTGCATGGTTTCTGCGCTGTTGTTTTTATGATCCTCGTCGCCAATTATGTGGTGGCCTGGAATGAACACAGGACACTTATATAGTAAATTAGTCGTTTATTTGGACACCTGATGTATGTGGAGTCACAGGGAATAATTGAGTCCAGATCAGGGAAGGGGCAAGTACTCATAGTTCTGTAAATCTGCCCTGTGCAGTTACCTTCACTGCAGGGTATCATTCAGGATGTGATAATATCCCTTGTGCTGGAGCTCCCAGGAGGCTGTCCTCAGCCCTGGAATTATGCTCAGCGCAAAGGGGCCTGTGGGAGACAGGCTCTGGGAGGGATGATTCCCCTTAACAGGAGGAGCGCCGAGGCCCGTGTGCACTGTGGTGCCTACGCTCTGGTTCTGGTGCGGATCGTGCTTTCTTCACGCTTCGCACACCAAATCTCGCAACATCTTCAACCCCAGATCTCACAAGGGGAGTCACCACATTGCTGCAAAAGAAATATATTAAATAATCCTCAGGCGCTGAGCAGCCCAATATCCATTAACAAAGTCTGACTCCTTTTTATGATGGTGCCTACTAGCCTCTCATCTCCATGTAACCCTTTCTTTTCCTTTAGCAAACGGCTTCCAGATTGGGGTGGGGCCGCATGGAAGTTGGAACCCTAACAAGTTCACTACTCTGCAGCCACTGTGCACCAACGTAATTTGCAGCTTTATCAAAACGGATCATATTTCACATGACTGATTAAAAAGATAAATGAACATGTTGTGCTTTTTTACTGTGCTTTATTCTGGGATGGTTAAAGCATCTTGCTTATCTGTGAGCTCCACGTGCCATCCCAACGTCTGCTCTGCCGCACTACAAAAACGATTTATTGTAGCAATCATCACAAAGCTGAACCCAAATGTGCCTATTTAAAGAACACACAAGGCACATTCGAACGATACTGCTCTGCACCTATGCTTAAATGCTGCACCAAACCGTCTTATCACCTTTATGTGGGAGACTGGAGATGCTGTTGGCGATCGGCCTATTCTATTTTTTAAGACGCATGCTTCACCTAACATTTACAGCGCTGCAATCTTATTTATGCCAGTTTAGCTTCCCCTTCACATAAATCGGTGATCACCTGACCTGCGATCGGAGAAACTATTTTAAAGTTATACACCAAATATTTCAATCATCGCGGTATGCTGCTGCAGACGGGGTTCTGCTCAGCCTGTTTGTTTTGCAGCCAGAGAAGCCTACCAGGACACCACATCTACACAAGGCAAACCGTGCCCTCCCTCATCAACCCTTACCATGGTAAATGCTCTTACTCCTTTCCCCGCATAAATAAACCAAATAATCCTCCCAATCATGACAAAGCCTTTCCTCAAATAATTACTATCGGCCTGAAGTCTCTGCCATGAAGCCCAACGCTGTGTCTGAATGCACCTAGTCCTGATGGAAATTACCACCGGCTCGCTGCCCGGCAAAAAACTCATAATCTATTCCCACAGGAAGTGACCCGACACCTATAATTGGCAAACGCACAACACATATCAAAAAATGAAAGAGCAAGGTCAGGCCAATCTCTGCTGAAGAGTAACCACTGCTACACCCTGAGCGGGTGACCCCTTGTGTGGGTGGTCACAGAATTCTCATGAAACTGTTCTTCTGCACAAAAGGGTTTTATTTTGAAGTGCAGTGGTGTAGTAATACACTGGTATTTTGAAGAAAACATAGGACATTCACATTTGAGGACATACAAAGTGTAGTACCTAAGTACGAATGATCAAGTATTTGAGACATCTACTTGTACAGTTTGTTCATTCTCTATAGGTTCCTTGGGTACGAAGTTTAGACAATTCGGTGGAATCATAAATATGTGGGGGGCCCATAGAGTGTGGGCACAATCAAGAGTTGAACAACAACATATTATACATGTCAGCACGACAGTGTTTCGGCCATTTTGCGTGGAGCTAGGTGAGCACAAATGGTGTAGGCCTTCATCAGGACAGGAGTGTCTTTACGAGTGGAGGGTCCTATGTGGTCGAATCCGAGGAGCTTAGTGGCTCATATTAAGAGGTGGAAGGATCCACTTCTTTAGGATGCAGTCGTCATCTTGTCAACAGGCGCGGTCACGTCTATTGTCAGTGCATTCAGCTGCCAAGATCATTGAAGCAGCAGTGTGATGTCTCGGATGTCGAGGATGATATTATTGTACCAACCTGGGCAGAGCAAGGCAGTAACCAGGTACCCTTCAGAATACTAAACGCACAACACAGACAAACATCCCCTTGAGTACCATTGTGACCGCATGACAAAACACGACACACCTAAAAGCTCCATTCTGAGGAACCCAGAGGAGGAAGTGCTGTGCATGCAAGAAATAGCACAGCGAGGGTCGGCACCTATATGTGCTCACCCCATCCCTGCCTCCATTATGAAGGTGATTGCACCTGACATCCTGACTGAAATCACACTGGCAATAAATAATTCATGCCAGTCTGGGCTTATTCCCGCTGAACTGAAATCATCAAGGGTTATCGCCCTTCTTAAGAAGCCCTCTCTGGACCCCACTATCCCAGCCAATTTCCGCCCTATCTCTTTACTTCTGTTCCTATCTAAACTTCTGGAATCTTTGGTCACACCCCTCTTGTCTTCCTTTTTGGAATCCTCCAAAATTTTCAATCATGCTCAGGCGGGTTTTAGGCCTGGGAGAGGTACGGAAAGTGTCTTAGTCTCGGTACAGGATGACATGTCCAGGCTTGTCGACGCTGGCGGAGTTGGGGCCTTGATCCTGTTAGATCTCTCCGCCGCATTCGACACGGTGGATCACTACATCCTTCTCTCTCGCCTTTCACAAAATTGGGATATCTGGTTCTGTTCTTGCTTGGTTTACCTCGTTCCTTTCAGACCGCATGCAGACCCTCGCTATGCCACCGTTTCTTTCCCCTTCGTGCTCCCTCACTTGTGGGTCCCTCATGGATCTTCTTTATCGCCTATTTTGTTTAACATTTACACCTGGGCCCTGATCTGTCTCATCCGCTCTTATGGGCTTAATTGTTACTCATATGCGGATGATACACAAATCCTGATCCATTTAGATCAGGATCAGTCGGAGGCCTCAGTGAGCCTCCACGACTGCCTTAAGGCAGTTGGGATTTGGATGGATCAGAACTGGCTAAAGTTAAATGGGGACAAGACGGAGGTACTGGTGGTAGGCTGCCCCCCTAACCCCTGCGGACCTTTGCTTTCTGGCCTTCTACCTTGGGCCCGCTACCCAATCCAGTTAGCAAAGTAAAGAATCTTGGAGTTATTCTGTCCGCCTCCCTGTCGATGTCCAACCAGGTCATGGACGTGTGCCAGTCCACCCATCACCAGATTCGAATCCTCAAGAGGGTCATGCCCCTGATCCCGGAAGCCCTCGGCCCCCCTGTGGTGGCTGCGTTAGTCCTTACACGACTGGACTATTGCAATTCGCTTTATCTGTCTCAACCGTGTGGCCTTGTACACCGCCTTCAGCGTATGCAGAACCTTGCTGCTAGGCTGGCCACCGGCTCCCCTTACGGTGCTCACATCACGCCAGTGCTCCGCCAATTGCACTGGCTCCCGGTTAACAAGCAAATTAATTTTAAATCTCTGTGCATTGTTCACCGGGCAATTCATGGCCAAGGAGCTGAATTTCTGCAGCTCAAATTCACCCGATACTGTCCGTCTGGGACCTACGCTCTGCCACCTCTAACCTGCTTACTGTTCCTAGGTTTAACCGGGCAAGAGCCTTTTCTGTCACCACAGCCATTCTCTGGAACAGCCTCCCTGCATCTCTCAGGGCTACGACTAACCATCTTGGATTCAGAAGAGCGCTGAAAACTGATTTATTTTAAACCTGTCCTCTCCATTGGTCTTCTCCGATTAGGTAGCTTCCTTTCCAGCGCCATGATGCCTTTGGGCGAACGTGTGCTTTATAAATGCTAATAACATAACATAACATAACTCTTACGCTCTGTTGTTCTCGAAGGAAACAGGAACAAAGACATTCCTTTACCGCATGCAGAGGAAAGGGAGAAAGAGGCAGACCTGGGTTTCTTGCCCCTATTTAATGGCCCGGGCACCAGGCCGCTGATGTCACCTGGCAGGAGCAAAGAGGTCTTCGCGCTGCCAATCCCTGCCCCTCTCCTTGGATTCCCCCTCACCTTCCTGACCTTCATATCCACCCCGGGGTCCATTTCCTCTGGAGAGCTACCCACTTGGCCACTACCTGTGTGGGGGTGGGGGGTTGCCCCTGCCACTTTATAGCTAGGCACCGTAGCACCCCCCTTTCAGGGCGGCTGTGCTGTATCTACTTTAGACTTCATTTTTGTGTGACTGCAGTGCAGATATTTTTTAAACAAAAACCCACGTAACACAGGATCGTCAGATAAGATTTCAATGGGCTTCATTATGAGTCAGCCGGTAATGTGCTGGCAATTTTGTGAAACCGGTGGCACCGTTTCTGTCAACCATAACCACGGAATCACCAGCACATCACAACCGTGTGGGAGCGCCCATGCCGGTAATGGTGCGACCGGCATAATGGAAACACTCTCACCGACTACTAAAGTCCGTGGCACCGTTACCAGTGTGTATCAGATGGAAACACCGGCAACGGAAACACTTGGACCGGAAACAACGTCATTGCAGGAACTGGAAGCTCGCTGGTGGCCATTTTGAAAATCTCAATCCACATAAAATCACAAACTTCCTGTTGCCATCCGGTCATTGTGACACCGCCATCATGAAATCAAACATGAAATCTAGAGTTTCTGATGTGCGTCAGCCACGCTTCACAGAGCAGGAATTTACAGTGTTGACACAGACCATAGTGGACAATGCTGGGTAAATGTTCACCACCAACCACAGGTGCAGTAGCCAACTCTGCAAAACTTCCATATGGGATGAGGTGGCGCACAAGGTGTTGGCTGTGGGCCCCATCCCACGCATCCAAAAAGTCTGCCGCAAGCAGTGGGATGACCTCTGCGTGACGGTCCGCAACCTGCTTTTGGCCAACAGGAAGAAGTGTAGCGCCACTGGAGGTGAGATGGTCTCCCCAATCAAGCTCATGCAGTGGGAGGAGAAATGCAGCAGTGTGCTGCACCTCAAAGGAATCGAGGAAATGGGAGCAGTGGAGTCTGGTGCAGGGTCCCATGCAGAGGAATGTGAGTACAACGTGCCACACCAACAAAAACTATACACAGTGTACAGGAAAATGCAGCACACACTACATGGAGACATGTCCAACTGCATGCCGCCAAACCACATCCAATGCATAGGGTGGCTGAAAAATGATGGCCATTGTCTGGGGGTACGCAAGCATTGCACCTTTCCCCCAAAACACACCCAAACACACATATCACCACATGAGTACTGGTCATGTGCACAAAGTTACATGAGAAGCAACACATAAACGAGGAACACACCAGACCAAGGTGGCGTACATGCACCATGTGCAATGTGTCCCGTACCACACTCACATGCATGCATGCATGCATCAAAGCTGTCCTGACATCATAACTCCATGCACAAGCATCATGTCATACGATGTTGAAACTGAATGTTGCAAGGCCATACGATGTCACAGAGGTGAATAACGGCATTCCCATATCAACCCCACAGGCAGCTCATCTGAGAGCAAGCATGGTGGACCGAGTACATCCCAGTCACTGACACAGAGGAGAAGGTACACATCCTGGGCCACCTCTGCCAAGGCCACACCAGCCTCGCCTATGCAAACTACAAGCCCTGTGAGCATGCCTGCATCCCCTGCAGCAGCAGCAGCAGAGCCACTCGGGCATCACACACCAGACCAGGACGCTTGCCCTTAGCCTAGGATGTAGCGCTCAATTAGAATACTTTTGCTTTATTTCCTAGAATTTGGATTGAGGTGGCACCCAACCTGTCTCACACCCCCTTTTACAAATATCCCCGTTCACAATGGACCATGAACCAGGCCAGTGGGTGGTAATAAAATATTTATTTTAAATTCAAAGAAAATCACTCACTGTTAATATTGGGCAGCAATCACCAATGAGGTGATAATTACAAGATACTACTATAACATATCCAAAGCACAAATGAATGGGAGCAATTTTACTGTTCGGGTAGATAGCACCCGAGTTAAGATTGACCCCTGCAATGCTCCCTCAAACCCCTATAAATCGATGTTTGAGTGGATATAAAGGAGCAGCAAGGAGTCAGGGATACTAGGCAGCAAGCAGTATTAAAATCCGGCCTTCCCCCACAAAATGAGAGGATTTTAAGACCTTTGCAATTGCATAAAAAGGCACTCGGAATGACTAAATATTTAATTTACTATGCGGTTGGATGAATGAGGTAAATTGGAGTTCTAACAGTATCAGGGATGTAAAAACACTAGCAACTACAAGGTAAGGTATCAACAAAGGGCATGGGCATACAGTTCAAAATCAACTTTGAAGTAAGAACACAGTGTAGCCAAATCACACGTTGGAAAATTCCCTTTTCTTCTTTTTAAAGGTTTAAATGTCAAAATGGTTTGAAAGACAGGTGAAATAGACACAATCAGAATGCGGTTTTTATGCTGGGTGATAGATGCACATCACAGGGACAATATGGAACTGAAAGAGTGACTCTAGCTAAATGATTGGATGAGATTTCTTCGGTGAAAGTAAATTTGGTTTAAAAAATAAAAGCAGTTGACAGAGAAAATCGTTTTTTGAAAGGAAAGGACAAGTTTCACTTAAACTAGATTTAGTGGCCAGAAAAGATAAACGCCACCCGTGAATAGAAATGTTACGCTGCAGTTGTTTTCCTTCACACGGTGTGCCTCTTTTAAGGGAGAATTCACTTATTTAATCAAAATATAGCACTAAGGACTTCCAAATAACAGAAACTCATGGAAGAATGGCGCTAACAGTAGGAAATCAAGGACAGGATGCATAGAGAATTCAGACAGTTTTAAACAAGTTATCAGGGTATTGATGGGATTGCTTAGAAGGTGGAACAAAGACAAGGTATCATATTGGGGTATACTATGTGTTGCTATGGGATGGGGAGATACTCACAATCAGCGCTTGAGTTTGTGATTTGGGACAGCCAACCAGGTTTCTGGACTCAAAGGATCTGGTCACAGCGGCGGACTCTCCTGGCAGAAAACAGCTGGGTAATGGTCTGGTCATGGCACAGCGCCACCTCAGCTGGATGGAGCGGGTAGCAGGGCAAGCAGGCGGCACTGGAGAATCCCAAAGAGGGTTCAGCCACCTTTCCCCTTTCTCCCTGAATTTAGTGGGATTTTGTTATGGGGTTTAGTTCTGAAGGGGGGTTCTGCCTGGATGGGAGGGCCTGGATCAACTATCCCTTTTCTGGTAGTGGAGTCTGGAATCTGCAGGGTAAATCTGGAAGGTCTGGGTCTCGGGATGCGCAGGAGCTGGAGAATTTAGAAGAGTCTGTGTCCTTTGTCTCTGTGAGCTTGTCCCTTTTATGAGGCGGGTGACATCACAGGATTTACCATGTGGCAGAACTAAGTTAGGCCTACCACTAAGAATCGAATAGATCAGGCTATGTCATGTCCCCTCCTCCTTAGAAGCAGTTTGAACTGAAGGAGGGCTCAGTTTTATGGGGTTTGTTTTTATGAGGTACAGAGCCATCTTCCAGTCATTTTTGCCAAAAATCAGTCATGACATAAATCACACATTTTTACAGTTCTGGCACCTTTGCAAATCACATAGGCAAATGACATATTCAACACAGAGCATAACATCCCAAATCCCAGGTCTGTAAGACATTGTTTCATCCTTCTAATAATCTTTTGAGCTTTTCAGTGGGAAATATTTCACCTAAAATTGTATAATTTTATATATGTGCACCTATTATCACAAAGCATGTTAGTATTCAATTTCAAAGTGGCACCATATACACTTTCCTCAGAATATACAATTTTATGCCATTTCTGTCCCATACATGCTCGGGGAATCAACAATGTCTTGTTTTAATGCCACCAAAATTACATTTAAACTGTTAAACTGTCGCATTTCTGCGTCTTCCAGTTGCAGAGATAAAAGTCTTAAAGTTTATTTATTTAGATCAGTCTTTCGCCCCAGATGGGCAGCATTGTCTTCCAAATATGGTCATTCCTTTCCAGGCCACAACCAAATGTTGGTTCAGCCCAGTGCTGCCTTGGAGTTTGTCTTTGAAGCTCTCCAGTTTAATTTGAGGGGAGGTGCTACTTGGAATTTCACACGTATGTTTCCTGGAAATCCTTTGTTTCCTGCAGGAGTACAGCCACAAAGTCTGACGAGCGTGTGAGATGCTTCCTCTTGGTCCATTCATAGTTTCAAAGGGGCTGGCGCTTTGGGGGACAGCAAATGTCCTTTGAAGCCAAGGGCCAAAAAACCTGCTCTGCTGGTCTCTCAGCCATTTTATTTATTTATTCATTTTATTTTCCTGACCCAGCAAGCAGACCTGTGGGAATTAAATGTCCTATATATGTTTTACACAACCACCCCCTCACATTTCTATGCAATGACAGGGCCTTAATGCAACATTTCACTTTTAAACAGATATCTTGCTTGTTTGTAAAGAGCACATTTTACATGAGGGTTAATTCTGCTGGGATGTCACTTTCAAATGCGGCCTTCTCGCATTCCTTTTCTGAATCTTTCCAAAGCCCAATCATGTTCCTAATGCACAGGCATTTGTCCAAAGAAAGATCCCATTGAAACTGACATGAGCTAGGAGAGAGAGAGAAGACCTTTTATAAAGAATATAGTTGTGATGTTTTGTTGCAAAGTAAATCGATTTTTCGGTACGGGTTGGAGTAATGTTCTTGATGATTTCACAGATCATGCCTGACACAGCCTGAGATTCAGTTAGAAACATTTTCTTTTGCTGGATCACAACCTTAATATGGCTGGACATAGCTGGGTCTCACTGGATCAGAACTGTATATTGTTGAACAGATGAAAAAGAGCTTTAAATGAAAAATATTTCATTTTCCAATGGGAAATTTTGATCTAGCAGCAAAACAGTGCTGTTTTTCAATTCTTTTCTTTGGTGCACATAAGGAAAACACTGGCAGCCTTTCTCAGTGTGTTCCCTGTTCCCTTTTGCCCCATGTGTGCTTGGCAAAGACAGCACAGCCATCATTTTTGTATCTGCAAAAACACAGTTTTGATGCGAGGCATGAGCGCAGCCATTCTGCTGGTCATGCTGAATTGCAGCTTGGTGATGGAGAGGAATTTTGCTGGGTGGGTAAATGTACCCCACACCACAGAGGCACAACCAGCTGCTCCTGCAGCAGCACCACCACCGACAGATGCACAGCCAGCTGCACCAAGACAGCCATTCCCCCCACCAGCCTCCCAGATAGGTCGCCATGTCCACAGAAGACGATGCAAGACAGGAAGGCAGGGACAGCACTGAAGGGTCACCAAACCACACCCCCTACCATCCGGAGGATCGAAGCAAGGCACAAGGAGATGTATGGACGTGTGCTGCATCAGCTCACGGAAACACGCATGATGTGGGAAAGTGTGCGAGCCACCAGCCGGCATGTTACCCATGCCCTGGGCCGCTCCACATGTGCAACGTTCCTGCTGGCACATAGGGCCCGGGAGGGAAACAATGCAATCTCTGCACTAGCTGAGTCCCTCACAATTTCCCTGCAGGCAGCCCCACAGTGCAGGGATACGGCTGGTTTTGACACCCCCTCTACCATCACCACACCTGCCAGTTCCCAATAGAGCAGCCCAAGGTGCCACTCCCTGCACCTGTCAGCGTCACTGAAAAAGGGCAAGCCTGGTACAAAAGGCCACGGAAGTGACCAAGTACAACTGTGTATGTGACACTCCTGCATCCTAGGGTGTGTTTTGGGGATGGTGTGTTTGGGAGGGTGTATTGTGGTGGTGTTGGTGGGGAGGGTCACTTAGGGAGGGGTGGTGGGGAGGATTAGTTGGGGGGGAGTGGTGAGGAGGATCCCACATTTTGTGATGATTACTTATTTCAAAATACATATGTTTGTGTAAAGGAATTTACGTCTGGAAAGTGGTCTGCTTTATTATTGCACTGCATGACATGCAGTGTGTGCCGTGGGTTGTGTGCAGTTCATAGGTGCTCAGAAGTAGTTCTCAATGGGATCCTGGTGGGCTGCACGCTCATCCCTGAAATCACTGTGTTGGTGTTGTTGCATGTCTATAGCTGCATTCCTGTCACCATCTTCATCAGCACCGACCAGAGGAATGTCCATGTCTGGGGGCAGGGGTATATTCCGCTTGATGCACATATTGTGCAACATTACACAGGTCAGGACTATATTTCCCACCTTCTCTGGCCTGTACATTAGTGCCCCACCTGAGTGGTCAAGACACCAAAAACTTGCCTTCAACAGTCCAAAGGTCTGCTCAATTGTCGTCTGTGTTTGGATTTGAGTGAATTTTTATGCTTTTTCCTACTGAGTCTGGGGATCTCTCACAGGGGTCATCAGCCATGGCAGTAAAAGATAGCTGGTATCACCTGTATGGAATGGGACAGAGGGAGGACCAATAGATTCAAGTGTCTTGACAGTGCATACATACAGGGATGTAAGTGAGCAACATCAATCTGGGTCTGTGCACTTGCAGGCCAACATTCAGCTTGATGCACCCTGTGACATGCAATGCTGGACAGGCCATGTGTAGGGTATGTCGCGGAAGGATGGGTTGATCAAGGTGGGTGGGGCTGAGTCGAGATTTGATGGGTTTTGTGACATAGCATTGATGCATTCTGGTACCTGTAGTGCATTGCATGTGCCTCTCCATCCGTGCTCATATTGTGATGGTGTGTGCATCCGTTGACAAATGTGGTAGCTGTCAGTCATGGCCACCCACTATTGCCTGACGATTGTGTCCGTGAATTGGCATGGTGGCTATGGGTCATGCACTGGTGCCAGTGAACGTACCCGCCCGTGCCCTGGTACCCTTTTGACTAGGTGTGAGTGTTTGCGCTTTCACTCACCCAATAGTCAGGTCCACTGTCCCACATAACGCACCATGTACGCAGGCAGGGTGCTGTTCTGCAGGACGATGGAGTCATGGGTTGATCCCAGGAAGCGGGCGCAGCAGTCAGTGATTGTCAGGTCCACAACACTGATGACCTGCACATTCAATGAGTGATACAGCTTACAGTTTTATACACCTCCTCTGTGGCGTGGGCAGTGAAAAGCTCTCTATGTGTGCAGTCCACTGCTCCCAGTACATAAGGAATACTCGCAAGTTCATAGAAGTGGACCTTGGTGGCATTGACATGTGCCTGTGTGGTTGGTAGGGTAATGTGCTGGGACACATGGCGCAGGAGGGCATCCAGGACCTGCACCAGCACAGTTGAGAATGCTGGCTGTGGGATTCAATGCAGCTCCCCAACTGAGTGTTGGAATGTGCGCTTGGCAAGAAAGTTTAGTACTGATGCCACCTTAAAACAGAGGTGGTATGGCAGTCTGGATGCCTAAGATGCTCTGGATGCCATCCTGTATGAGCTCAACAAGTTTCAGGATGGTCTCCCTGTTCAGGCTGTATAGTGTATGGATCTGCCTGTCAGTCAGGGCCTAGGGTGTGGACCTTGTGCGGGGTATTGGTGCACACCTCTGGGGGAAACCACTTGCATGCCACTGTTCATTTGCATTCTCCTTCTCATCCTCCTCCTCCTCCACTGCCTATAATCCTGTTGCCACTGATGCAAGTCCTGCTCATAAAGCAGCACTCCTGCATGCAGCACCTCCCGGTCCATGACGACTGCTACGAGGGGCAGCATGGTTGTGTTGGCTGGTCTGTGTTGTGTGGGTGTGGTCCTTTCAGCAGTCCTAATGCTCATTGGGTGCAGCTCGTTGCATTGGGTGCACTTGTGGCATGTTGCTCCATATCTGGGCCTGGTTACAGCCTCATCCGCTGTGCCAGTGTTTCTGGCACATTTTTCCCAGTGGCACCACCATTTTTGTGCTGGTGTTTCCGGGAAAACCGATGTGATGCCGCCCTATTACCGTGGTGCCAGTGTTTCTGGCACGGCTTACGGAGGTTTGCGTTTTTTCAGTTCACTGTGCTACCGGCGATGGTAGCATAGTGAATGGTATTACCGGTGCCATTATTACTGGCATTCCTTCTCGTAGTGCTGCAGTCCAGAAAGAGTGCTGGTAAACCAAATTACTGGAATGTTATTTCCAGACCGTCACACTTGTAATGAGGCCCAATGACTGCATATCCTGGAAAGTATAGACAAATCCATCTCGGCTAAATGCCTAAAAAGCACATTTTTATGTGAATGATAAACGATAAAGCAATGTTTTTATGTTAAGTTATTGCAACTCTAGGACTGGACCCAGTGGTCGAAGTGTACAAAAAGAAGTAGTGGAACGATGTTCCCTTCTGGTACGCCCCTGCTCCCCACAAACCCCATTGCCACACCCTCTCCCAGACACAATCCAACCCCCAAACAAAAAAATACACCTGCTGTTTAAGGCACAGTTCAGTGCAATGCACGGAAGTGCAAGTTTAAACTTCTTCCTACACCCTCGTTATTAAACTAAGCCATTCCGGAACAGTTTCTTTTTAAAATAAAAGTATAGGAACAGTACCATTTTTTAAAACAAAATTAGAGGAGCACCACTCCCAACCGCTCCCACCCACTTTGACCACTAACTGGACCTTTGGGCAGGCAAGTCACACAAGTGTGCTTAAAGCATAAGAGTGATTTCTTAGTTTTTATGTTAAAGGAAAGTGAATAAGAAGATATCCGGTCAATATCAGGGTTAATGTAACCCTGATACAGTTTAACAGGAACCACTTAGGGCCCGATTCATGGAATTATTTGCACAGTTCGAAGTGTCTCTGCACTGCTGAAAAGTGACTTTGCACTGCGGACACAAACCCTGATTCATGAAACAGTGCAAAGTGTACTGCAAAAATGACTTTGCACTGCAAAAATACACTTTGCAAAGTTCCATGAATCAGGGTTTGTGTCGGCAGTGCAGTCACTTTTCGGAAGTTCAAGTCACTTTGAACCGTCAAAAAATTCCATGAATTGGGCACTTAAAGTCTGAGTGATTCGTGTTCCTACTTCACAATCCTTCCTCACTTTACGCAAGAATAAGCAAAACCATTAAGCCCACCCTGACGATTTTACTCGAAAGGCATTAAAAGAAACATTTATTAGACAGATGACTATCGTAACGTTCGCCAAGGTTACACAATTAAGAGATTCCAGAATCATCAAATACTTACAGTTTAGCCGACATAAACATGCGAAGTTACGTGAAGCACCGAAGCCATTAAAGTCGGTGCGACTTCATGGGGAATCTGATGTTCTTTGTTGTTCGACGTGAGTCGCTGCCCTGTCAGCTCTGTGCAGTGTTGCTTATAGGAGTGACCCTCACTTCCCCACCCATTTCCTGTCGAGTAAATCCATCCTCCTCGGGCAGCCAGTCCACCGCCCCGCCTCTGTCTAATCGAGAGGAACATTGAAAATATTCAACACACGTTCAGATCTGCTATCTCGTGTGATCTGTGCACGGTAATCAGTTAAACCGAAGCCTGGCAAAGGAGCAAGAGCCTCATAAAATGTCTAATGGAAGTAAACACTGTCATTGGAATGGGCCTGTAGTCAAACAAGAAGTTAAATAGTAATCCTGTTCTGAGATAGATGTGATGTAGTTCTTGGGAACATGTGTAGTAAGCAAATTTCTATTATAATCTGGAGTACCTCATTCCACATTATATTTCCTATATGGAAGCTGCTCTAGGTAACAGTGTTGTGAGCTTGTAATGATGTGCCCATAATTCGGCAGATGATTGTACACTCCTTTTTTTTTTTTACAAATTTTGTAATCTGGGATTTATATTCCTGGATTTCACCATTATAAAACTCGGATTTAAAGGTCCAGAATGTCAAGTTAAAACCAGAACTTGACTAGCATCTCCCGAATTGAGTGGGCCATGTTGGCATATGTGTGCATCCTTGGCCAAAAACACAGTTGACTGCAGATTTTCTCACTCAAAAAACTTGTGCCTCACAAGGTATTGAGGCAATCCAGTACATGACCGATTATAATTAGAGACTAAAGTCGGGTCCGGGTTTCGGGTGCCTTGAATGAGGAATTACCGAGCCATTCAAACCTGGAGGACCCGATAATTCCTCATTCAATTTACCCAACCCCATTCCCATTTGAGCCTCTATGTTAATAATAAGCCCGTTATTAGCTCCCTGGAATGCAGCGGTAAGGGGTTAACGGCACCGGAATGAGGCCCAATGATGTGTAATTATATAGCACTTACGCTTAAGCGCTTTATATAGAAAGAATATACACCGAATATCACCCAACCTGTGTTGGTACTCATTTATCAACCTCAGAAGGATGAAAGGCTGAGTTGAGGCGTTTAAGAACAGACTAAATCCAGTGGTCGAAGTGAGCGGGAGCGGTCGGGAGCGGTGCTCCTCTACTTTTTTAAATTATGTTTTACAGCTCCTATACTTTTATTTTTTTTTAAAACCGTTCCGGAATGGTTTCGTTTTAAAATGAAAGTGTAGGAAGAAGTTGAAACATGCATTTTCAGTGCTCTGCACTGAACGTTCCCTTAAACAACAGGTGCACGTGTTTGGGGGTTTGTATTGTGTGTGGGAGGGGGAGTGGGGTGGGATTTTTGGGGAGTGGGGGCAGGCCAGCAGGGAACATAGTTCCTCTACTTCTTTTCGTATACTTCGATCACTGACTAAATCAGTTACTCACCCCCTGAAGTGTGCCTGAAATAAACCTTTAATGAGTCTAGCAATTATTGTATAGAATTCCAGAAAGACACATTATTTGGTATTCCTATTCTTTCTTATTTAGGGGCAGTGCTAAAAGTGTTAGACTTGTGGAACTCCTGTTCTTATTTTTCTTATTTTTTTTAAGGGGCCTGAACAAGAAAGCCAGCCACTCCAGAGGTAAAGAGCCACATGGTGCTGGCCACAGCCCAGGAGCTCGCACTACACAAAAAAAAGGGAGACTTCAGAGGTCGCAGTTGCGACCTCTGGCGACCCCTAAATGACATGCCTGGTAGACACCAGTCTATCTTTATTGCAAACAGAAGGGTAAGTGATGGGTGAGTGGCGCCAGCAGGTATACCGCTCAGCCATTTCTCACAGGATCGGAAGGATATGACAGTTTAGGATTTCTTTTACTCAGACCATCTGAAATCATCCACCACAAGATGAATATATGTTCGCCTCCAACCAGCACAGTGTTCATGTAAAAAATGTAATGTCAAGGATTAAGAAGTCAGTGTTCAATTTAGACAGATTCTCCCCACTCCTGTCAAACATTGCATCCAGTTTTAGGACGATGTGGTCACTCCTTCTCAATGTCTCATTCCCCATCGTCAGTTTTGCCAGTTCTATGTTTAGCGTCTTTGCCGATGCACTAAGGGACTTCTCCTTCTCTGGGGCATGGCAGTCTCTTAGCAGAAGCAACAGCAATAATGCAGTGCCCATTCAAGGGAACACATTCTTTACCCACAAGAGTTCAGTGATGAGCAACTCCTTCATCCCTTTCCTCCCAAGTGTGAACATGTAAGGGTGGAGGTGGAAAGGCAGAGTGAGAGATCAGAGGGACAGTGACGTGGTGGGAGGAGAACATCTTAAAGAGGCCAGAATAGTGAAGGGTCAGTTGTGAGAGGGTGTGAAGAAGTGAGAGTGACACTGCCGAGGAAGGCACCACCCTTAACACCTGACAATACTAAGCAGGCTAACTGAGAGAAAGCCTAGAAGACTCATAAGGAGTCAGGTAGCCAACATTTTATGGAAACCACACTTAGCCCTAGAAGAACAACAGCCAGTAGGGGTTACTGATTAAAGAGTTACTAACATCCCCCATTGAGTATGCCTAGGCTTGGGAGGCGGTAATAAGGCTGTGGCAGCGACAAGGTAGAGAGGGATAGCCCTAGTGGCAACATCCCAAGCCCCGATAGACCCAGATACCTTTACCAGAAGATACAGCCTTCGTGTCTGTTACGATTTTACAATAAACACCCTTGGACTTGCTATCGGAGTCAGCATGTTTCTTTGTGGTGGGTCGCACTGTCAAATGTGATGTTAGAAGTGAGATTTACCAGATCCCGAAAAGGAGATCACCTATGCCTACCAAAAGATGACAATTTAGGAGATTTTGTCTTTGGGGCTAATTCCTGATTTGGCTGTATTTTATCATCATGGTATTTTGGCTGTATTTTGGTGGTAAATTGGCCTTACCATTGGTGGTAGTTCAGTATTACCCTATTTTGGTAATAGTTCAGTACTATCTTATTTTGTTGGTAATTTAGTGTTAGCTTACGTTGGTAGTAGTTTTTAGTGGTATCTTATTTTTGCGGTGTAGTGGTAATAATAGTGGTAAGCATACCTTCTATAATACAGCCCTATGATAAAACAAACCTTCCCTCTTTATAACTATGATACACTTCAGGTTGACTGTGACCCATCTCCCATACCTAGCACATACCTAGGGAACCCAGTAAAATCATGAATAATATCACTTGTCACATGTAAATTGTGTCAGTGGTTTATATACACCAAAGACCTACGCTCTTAAAGAGCACTGCTTACTCTTCAGCATGCAGAGTAAAGCGCAATCACACACACACAATTCTTCTATCCTGCCTAGACAGATATCCACTTTCTCTCTGATTTTACCTCCAGCAGTATTTCACCACAGTGGTATGAACACCAGAGCCCCCTTGACTCCCAGGCTAGCTTTTCCCCATTGAAACATGAAACTTAGGAGACATTAAAAACTCCTTAAACCAGGTCAATCTAAATGTTTATGATTCTGTTAAACATCATGTGATTTACAATTAAAAAAATATATAACCCAAACAAACTAGTGCATTTCCAACAATCTTACCCACTTAAGTTATGCTGAAGCTGCTAAGAGAAAAGACAAAACAGGCATTTGCACAGAACTGATACCATTTGTTAAACTGTCACCTTACACTATTATTATTTTGAACATGCAAAATGAAAACACCAAGTTTTGATTTTAAAATAGATCTCTATGTTGCCTGATAATAAATGTCACACATTCCACATTCCCCTCAATTATGACCTAACTTACAATGATGTGCGGAATTCCTGCTCTTCGCCTGGTTAATCTCTTTCGGTCGTGGCTGACCGAGGCACCAGCAGAAAGCAGGATCCCAGAATGACCCTCCACCCCTCAGCTCAGATGCCCATATTTTCTCTGTCCATGAATCAAAGTTAGCTCTGCCTTACTTTGACGTGCCTGCCACTTCCCAAGATTCTACCAATCACATTACAAGGGCCTTCATGTAACTTTTTACTTCCTCAAGAACAAAAGGAGTTTTCAGACTGCACAATAAGACAGCTCATTTTTTTTACATTTCACTTCCATGAAGAAATTCCAAAGCAACATCGCCATGCATTTCAATATTAATCAGGGTTAAGGTTTTCTTAATATGGAAGTTAGCGTTGTAATATATGTTTCCAAATGCAATTCTTCACAGACTCTTCACAGATAAGAATGCCCCAGATGGGAACACTCTTAATTTTGTCTATGTGCCCTGCACACCAAATCCACTGTTTTCTTTCTGCATTCTGTTTTGCCATGAAATGCCTTAATCACTGTCCCACTGTTCTAATAACCCAATGTGGCATTTCCTTCGGGTTAATCGCATTACCATGCTGAACTGCACCCGTAATTTGCACCCACTTTAAATCAAACCGCATGTTTCATTGAGTTTTTCTTAAGTGAACACTCATTTTACCGGTTTGTTACTGAAAACATCTTGGTGAGTGCTTTTAAAATGAGCACCACATTTTATTGGCTGTTACTAAAGACATACTGTCATTTTAAAACACTGCCAATGAACATATTGCCCTTCACATGCATTCTGTAGTGGCTGCTTTAAAAAAAAAAACTGCCAATGAAACACCCATTTTGCTTCCCTTGGAAACGCGGCTACCTACACACGTGTTGTCGTTTGCATGAATATATATATCCCTACATATTCCCTCCTTTTTCGGACAATTATGACCAGTAAATTCATAATTGGAGGAAACGCACATCAATTTCTAAATCTCTCCTTCCCCATTGCCACTAAATAAATAATGGTTGAAATAATATCTTCTTAATGAAAATGAACATATAAATATTTCACAACTAATAATTGTTTAGCTGTAAAGCAAAAATGAATCAGAACCCAAATAGGGCCTATCAGTCTTCACATGCATGTGCATGTGTGATGGAATAACGTACGTGCACTCTTCCGGCTGAAGCGCACACATTCAACAGTTTACATACCCCTGAAGTGTCCAAACACCATATCATTGTTATAATTTCTGAATTATAGTCTCTGTCTATGTATTTTATGGAGTGAACATTTCTCATCAGTGTTAATGCACCAATTAAAACACTAATATAAAACAAAAATAAAATAATAAAATGAATTAAATTAAAATAAACAATTTCTATTGTCCCCAGTTTAAGTTCCAACTGGTAAAGCACAGCATAATACTATGCTCCAAAAGTAATAACTGTAAAATCAAAATCAATTGAATACTGTTCCATTGCTGGCATTCACAATCCTCAGGACCACACCTCTGAGATGTCCTGATCACCAGACTTCCATAACAGCATCCTTCCCAGCGGAGTCTCTCTGGCCTGGCACTCATGGACTTTTCTTTACAGAAGTCATCTCTTTTGGCATCCCAGGCTGTTTATCTTCACCTCCATATTTCTGTCCGGAGACTTTCCTGGGGTTTCCTCCCATGGACTCCGGTCCTGTATGCTCCAGTCCTGTGGCCTCCAATGGTCCATCATCTCCAAGAACTGACCCAGCCAAGATAATATGTTATTCACATGTAAATTCAATAGAAAATAAACAGGTTAAGTACCTAGCATAGAACAACTGTCTATCCCTTTTTCACTACTTGGTTAAAAAAAAATGTGGCCCATAATATTATAGCTTCCAGGACTTGCCACTTTTGGACATCTGCAATTAAATACACATTATAGAGATACAAACAGCATTTTACACCTTACATCATTATGCATTACAGTAATTCTCATGCAGAAGAATCTTACCACACAGTATCAAAACTTCTCAGTCTGATTCAGTGCCTTTTATGAAAAATTGCATCATGATTCTTTTGTCAAAGACTAAACATGGCACTTTTGCTTGCTTTTTATTATGCACTAGACCATATTTCTGATTACTCATGGAGTGAAATATATACCACCTTGCACCTACTCACATGTTGTTAAGCCATATGTATCATAAAACAGTCACTCTTCCATGCATTTGCCAACAATACATGTATTTATCATTATTCTCTACTGTCAGCTTTATTTTCATTGCAATCATTATATTTAGCTGGTCTCCACCTGCTCAAGTCTCTTGATCTCATGTTTTGGGTGACAGGGCTTAGTTTGGTTGACATGAACAAATTGCTCTGTCACCATTTCACCCTCCTTTCTGAGTATCTTTTATACTAAAGGGATTAGTTTATCTACAATCTCAAATGGCCCTTGCCATGCCACAAGAAATGTTGAATTTTTATGCCTATTTTTTCCAAAATGATATTTATATGCCTGTTTCACCTATTTTATACTTTTTCACGGATGTCTTTTTTATCATAATAAGTCTTTGCACTTTCAGCAGCCCTTTCTAAATTTCATTGTGGAAATGCAAATGCATGTTGTAAGTGCTTCCTCAATTCCTCCACGTATTTGTGAACTGTGGATGCATTCACAAGTGTTTCCTCATGTGTCCTGTACAATAAATGTTGTGGCAGCACCATTTTCCTTCCTGTCAATATCTCATGGGGACTAATGCCTGTTGCTTTCGCAGGAGTCGACCTAATGGCCATTAACACTAAAGGTAACCATAGATCCCAACTGGAACCTGCATCTGCCACAAATTTCTTCAGTATCTCCACAATATATCTAGTGCTTCTCCCAACATTTCCAGAAGAGGTGGGCATCTAGGAGATGTGCAATTTCCTTTTTACCTCCAATATATGCCACACTTTGCTCCTCAAGGCGTTCCTAAAATGATTTCCTCTGTCTGGTTCTATCTTTGGGGTAACTCGAATCTTGAAAATATATGATTTATCAATAAGGTGGCTGCAGTTTGTGCACTACAGACTGGCGTAGGAATGCATTCCACCGACTTCAACATGAGACATACCAAGGTCAATAAATACCTATTTCCCCTGGCTGATCTTTGTACAGGCCCAAAATAGTCGATTTGCAAATCTGACCATGGAAGAGTCAAACCCCTTATCATTAATGGAGCTCTATGCATTGGGGAAGCAGGTTTAAATTGTGTATATACCAGACACCACCTGGTGTATAATTCCACATCCTGGGACATATGTGGACAGCAAGCATAATCCTTCAATATTTCTTAAGTGCTTTGTGAACCCCTGTGTCCTGCAGTTATTGCGTCATGCGCATTAGCCCTCTGAATGAAAGAGGCACCACCCACTGGGGCTGACCCGTTACAGACTCCCTAATCATCAGATCATCCTGTAGTTTAATTCTTTTTTTGTTCTTTAATAACACTCTCAGTTCTTCCTTTCCTTTGCAATCGTTTTCAGTTAAGGGATTTTGTTCGGGGTCTACCAAATGATTGTAAAAAAACACCCAACACTAGGTCCTCTTTTTGTGTGTTAATCAGATCATGATCTGGCGTATCATAACTCCACTGTACAATAGGTTGTTTAACTTCTTTTGGAGATTTGGAGTGTGTAACTGCATCCACCTGTATTTCACCAATTAAGTGTTCAATGGGCAACAATTCCCCCATGACAGCCCCAATTTTGTCCAATTGATCTGCTTTATCATTTCCCTCCGTATCCTCTCCTGGTGTCTTTAAATGCCCACACATTTTCCTCCAGTGTATTGTTAACTCATTCTCTGACACTAATTTGTCTATAGCTTGAATCATCTTCCCACATTTAAGGGGCTTTTTGTTATATGTGAGCATGCCTCTTGCTTTCCAGCCAGGCAAATATTCTACAAAGTTGTTTCGATCATAATCAGAATCAGTTATCAGGACAATTTCTTAGAATTTATTTCCAATTGTGGTAGCAACTGCTTTATAAATGGTAGCTAACTCTGCTATTTGGCTACTCCAGGCTCCAATTATCATCTTTATGTCAGGAATGACTTCACATTTTCTCCAGACATTTCCTATCCCTGTCACCATTGTTTATCACTATCATGTTCAATATGATAAGCACACCCATCTACGTACACTGTTGGCAAATCTTTGCATACATTTTCATTAAAAGCTTTGTGTGGTGATTGTTCAAATTCATCCAAACTGGATTCTACCTCAATTTCATCTGAAGTACATTCAGCTGCACAGTCATGCAGATCTGCTATCCCTTGAACAATCAGGCTCTTTTTGTTCTGTCCATATCTTACCTCCACAGGGAATCCTTGCAATGCCAATGTCCAGGAAGTAATTCTGGACTGCGCTAGGTTACCTGATCTAATCCTTTTACTTTGTAAAAATTGTAACGGTTGATGATTCGTTTCAATTATCACCTTCTCTCCCTGAATAATGGGACAAAAGTGTTGCAACACCCAGATAGTGGTCAGGAGAGCCTTTTCACATTCACTGAATTTAGTTTCAACCTGAGATAACGCCTTCCTCGCATAGAATCATGCTTTTGAGATAACACAGCTGACATACACTGTTCAGTGAATCCTATTTCTACAAAGAAGTCTTGATTCTTTATGGGATAGGCCAAGCATGGCGACTTCATCAGACATTCTTTCAATTTATCAACTCTTCTCAGATTGCTTATTTTCCCATTTCCAGGGTACATTCAACTTTAACAATTCAGTCAAAGATTGAGTGATTTCAGCGTAATTTTCAATACATTTCCTGTTATATCCTGTCATCCATAATAGACTTTTTAAACCTTTCATACTTTTAGGATTTTTTAATTTCTGTATCGCCTCCACCTTCTTCTTTTAACCCATGTTCAGTTACTTCATGGCCTAAGAAATTCACTGGGTCTCATTACGAGGTTGGAGGTCCGGTTATAACGAAGCCGGTAAGGCAATACCGGCATCCATTACCGGGCCATAGTATTATGACACTAGATGCCAGTCCTACCGGCATCGACAAGGATCCGCTGTGGCCGTGCACCACCGTACCAGCATGCACGCGCATGCGTGGAGCCGTGCCCGTAATACCGGCATGCTGCAAGGAAGAGGACATCACGAGTCGCACAGACATGCACATACAGGCATCCAGATGCTGATCAGAAGGGCCACCATGATGATGTCAATACCGGCATCGCAGATCACCCGTTAATAGGCAACTGCTGTGCACTCAACTGCCACGGGTGCACACAATCAGCACAGGTGGAGGCAATGGAGCCAGGCCCTGCACAAAAGGAGCACACACACAACACCCCTTCCAAAACCAAAATGATACCACTTGCACTTGCCATACTGAAGCTGGAGGACATGCCTGCACTGCTACTCCTTAAGCAGGCAGTAGAACAGGCAACACAGAGGAGATGCAAGAGGAGAAGGAGGGTGAGACTGGCCTAGCAAATCCCACCAGTGTAGGCAGTTGTTCCCTGCAGTCAGCCATCATTTCCACGTATAAGGGCCAATCCATTCAGCTTAACTCCAGCACAGATCCACACCCTGTACCGCCTGGACGGGGACACCATCACCACCATAGTGGAATTAATACAGGAAGGCTTGGTCAGCCTGATCTACATCCGCACAACCTTCTCCACTCTGCTGAAGGTGGCATCTGTGCTCCACTTCCTGGCCATAGGCACCTACCAGCACACAGTGGGCCAAATGCATGGCATGTCGCAACCATGCTTCTCTGTTGTGCTAAACCAAGTGCTGGATGCACTACTAAAGTACACATGGTCCTACATATCCCTACCACGGACACCACAGGAGGAGTATGCCACCAAAATAGCATTTCATGCACTGGCAGTCATGCCCAATGTAATTGGTGCCCTCAACTGTACCCACGTAGAGTTGGTAGTCCCACATGCCATGGAGGTGGTGTACCGCAATTGGAGGCTATACCATTTCATCAATGTGCAGAAGGTGTGTGATGCCAGGAAGATGCTAACACATTGCTGTGCCAGATACCCAGGATCCACGCATGATGCCATGGTGCTGCAGAACTCCTCACTACTCCGCTACATGGAAGGAGACATCGTACGACGTGGCTGGTTGTTGGGTGAGTCTGCCCTCTGGGCCATGGGAAGAGAGAGTGGGGGGGCACTACATGCATATGCAAGGGGAATGCCCACTGGGACATGGGAGGAGAGGGTTGGAGGGGGCTACATGCATACACAAGGGGAATGCCAACTGGGACATGGGAGGAGAGGATTGGGGGTGCCTACATGCATACACAAGGTGAATGCCCCCTGGGCCATGAGAGGAGAGGGTTGGGGGGGCATACATGCATACACAAGGGGAATGTCCACTGGGCCATGGGAGGAGAGGGTTGGGGGGCCTACATGGATATGCAAGGGGAATGCCCACTGGGCCATGGGAGGAGAGGGTTGGGGGGCCTACATGCATCTGGAGTAATCCCCTGCCACAGAGCCCTCACATGTGCGTACATCATGGACCTTGTCAATGCTTCGGGGTGGTTGGTGGTTCCAATGTCAAAGCCCCTAAGTCATATATGTCACACAAGGCTAGCACCATGGATTAACAGGTACTGTACAGGGCAGATAGTTGTGTAGATGTGAAGTCAATGGCTGCCATCGATGGGATAGTGCATGTGAACATGAACGATGTACAGGCCGAGCACATATGGTAACTGAGAATTATCCTTACACATACCTCCTTATGCTCCCATGCAGGTGATGCTGGCTATCCCCTGAAGGTGTGACTCCTCACCCCTGTCAGGAATCCGCAGAACAGGCACGAAGAGGACTTCAATCGTGCACATATATGCATGCGTGTGGTCATTGAGCAGACCTTTGGCCTGTTGAAGGCCATGTTTCGCTGCCTTAGCAGGTCGGGTGGCACCCTCATTTACGGGCCTGAGAAGGTGGGCAGGATCATCATGGTATGTGCTATGCTGCATATCATGTGCATCCGGCAGAACATACCCCTGCCACCTGACATGGAGCTGCCATCACCAGGGGAAGTAGAAGGAGAGGAAGGAGTATATGTTGGACATCGGCCAGGATGCGATACACTTGAAGGACATGCAGTGTGCCATCGGTCATAGACTAATCATTCTGATGTACTGGGATGCAGAGGGTGCCATGTATGTGGGACTCTGGGCACTGGGTATGGGGTTATATGGGCACAGTGCACTATAAAGTAATAAATTGACACACACCAAAGAAGCAATGTCCACCCATGTGAGTTTTTTTACACAATGGGTGTATTCAAGTGATGGTTTGTACAATATGATTTAACCCTCCATGCCCCGAAACACCCCTCCCCCCTACACCTGACACCCCTCACACACTCCCACACACCCACCCCCCCACACACCCCCATTACTACACCCCCTTCACCCTCCACCCTCCCCCTAAAACCCTAAGACATCAAAGGCACAACATGTGTCCGGATGCGGTGCAAATCAAAATGTGCAGGGTGGCCCTGCTACTGTGGACCCCTCCTTCAGAGGTGGGGGTTGCATCTCTGAGCCCTGGGCGCTGTGCAGAGACATGCACTCAGGACTGGTCTGTGTGAACTTGCGGGCGTGGTAGATGCAGAGATGCAGATGAGGTAGATGGTTGTGTCACCGAAGCTGCTGTTTGCCGCTGCTCCATACTATCTGCAATCCTGGTGAGGATCTGGCCCACAGCAGTGAATCCATCGTGGACGCGCTTAGTGTTACGGTTGATGGCCTTGATAACGCCCACAGTGGTGTCACGCATTACACAGCGTGTTGCCTTGCCTTCTGCAAGGTACTGTTTTACATAGCCATGCATCTCCTCCTGATGGCCCTCCATCCTGGACAGACGTCCTTTGAGGTCCCGTATTGCAGTGGTGGTGGTAGATGGTGGGTTTGGTGGTCTGTCTTCAGCCAATACGGGGCTGTGCAATGTTGGTGCCCTCGACTGTACCCACTCTCCATGGCTGCCCTGTCCTACTGAATCCTGGTGAGGGGTGTTCTGTGGGGTGACCTGCAGGCTTGGTCTTCGGCCCACATCCTCTGAATGGAGGACTCCTGCATTGGTGTTGTCATCATGGACCCCTTCCTCGTCGCCACTATGCTGTGCAGATGCAGCCATCTCCCCTATTGAGCTTGTGGCAGCGGACTGTGAGCCCTCATTCTCAATATCAGTATATGTGGCCTCACCCTGTGTGGGTTGCGTCTCCAGGGGTGCAGAGGCAAGTGTCTGCTGGTCCTGTGTAGGTGGCTGCGTTTCTGGTTGGGCACTGGTTGCTGTCTTGCATGCCGATTGAACCATCCTTGCTCCCCTCAATGTAGATGGCCTGGTGCCATCATCTTGGCCCCTGGGCCTTTTTGCTGGTTATCATGGCTTGTGCACTTCCATCACGTTCTTCGGTGTCTGCATCCATACCCATGGGGGACAGAGAGTGGCAGGGCATCAGTGATGGTGGTGCTTGCATCATGCATGCATTGGTCTTTGTGCAGTTGGCACCATGTGATCAGTTGCATGTCTGGTTTTGCGGTGGGCTGGGTACGTGCAAGGTTGGGGGGTGAGTATTGCAATCTCTCAGGTGTTCATATGTTCACCATGGTGTCTGCTGTGGGGCCTACAGGTGTGTTCTTTCTTGCGTGCTTTGTGACACATGCAGGTCATCTGTGTGTCGGGTGTGTGTTTGTGTATGGGAGCAGCAAGCATCATGCATTTGGATGTGATAGTGGTGGGGCCAGCATGTGGACAGGGATATGTGTATGTGTGTATGATGGGCCATGTCTTGGCTTTCATCGCTGTCACATTCGGTGGTCAAATGTGATGATTGAATGTCAGGTGTTTGTAGGGACACTCACCATCATCTGCCGATGATGGCACTCCAAACTACACTCCACCGACTCCTTCAATGGACTCCACATCTATCAATGTGCTGCAAGTTTGCTCCCATCTAGCCAATTTGATAGGTGAGAGAGGTCCGCCACCTGTTGCCAGCCCCTGGCTCCGATTGGCTGACAAGATAGGCCTCCCTCTCAGCCTCAGGTCATCCCAGCGCTTTTTGCAATTGCACACTGTGCGTGTGGTGGTGCCAACTGCACTTACTTACCTTGCCACTTCCTCCCAGATAGCCTTCTTTCTGAGCTGTGAAGGATGCCTGAGGTCAGTACAGAAAACCACATCCGCATTCTCTACAAGGGTATCTGCTAGCATGTTCATCTCCTCTTCCTTAAATCTTGGTTTCCGCAGGCAGGCAGTGCCTTTCTGGGTAGCCTTTGACATTTTGACCATGGTGTGTTTGGAGTTTTGCCTGTGAAGGTCCAGTCTGTGGAGGATGACAATGGATTGTGTTTTTAAAGATGCCACCAATGCATTTCCCGTTCCGGCGCAATGACGTTACTTCCGGGTCCGGTAATGACGGGCCCGTTCATACCACTATGTCAATACAGGTACCGCTATTTGGGGGTTGTTGATGGCAGAGGTGTTATCTGCACATTTGATGATGCTGCTATCTGGGGGTTTGAGGGTCATTACCGGCATACCGGTACGGCTGTTACCGGCGTGCAGGGGTGCACATGCTCGCACACTCGTGATCAACCGCTGTTTCCGGTATCAAGCCTACATGGACATGTTATTACCGGCATGCCGGTAATGAGAGATTTTAAGCGCCATTCTCGTAATGAAGCCCCCTCTCTTTTTGCACCATTGGGCCTTCTGCAACAATACCTTAGCAATAGCCTTCTGCAATTGGCTAAGCACATCTCAAATGTCATCAAAATTACTTCTTAGGCTTTCATTTTTTATCAGAACATCATCTCCTTAAACTATGGTGCCTCTTTCTGCGACATCTGGAAGCGCCTTTCTCAGAAATATGCCAAATTTGCTCCCACTATTAACATACCCAAATGGTCTTCTGGACCAAGCGTATTGCTTGAAATGCTTGAAATTGCGAACAAATTCTGACTGTCTTCTGCCAATGGCACACACCAGTACCCAGATGTAAGATCTAACGTGGTAAACACTTTTGACCCATGCACCTGAGCAAGGCCGTGATCAATGAATGGAAGTGGCCATCTAGACACTGGCACCCTTTTATTTAGTTCAATTCACAAGCAGGTGCAGCTTTCCAGGAACTCAAGAAGGCCTTTATGTTGGTACCCATTCTTCGGCATCCCAATGATAAGAACCCATTCCTGGTCGAGGCTGACACATCGAATTTCGCCATTGGAGCAGTGTTGTTA
The DNA here is from genome assembly GCF_040938575.1 of Ambystoma mexicanum. Classification (NCBI taxonomy): domain Eukaryota; kingdom Metazoa; phylum Chordata; class Amphibia; order Caudata; family Ambystomatidae; genus Ambystoma; species Ambystoma mexicanum. Next base: position 1,176,195,808 of record NC_090935.1, on the reverse strand, counting down.
CAACGAGACCCGAATTCCGGAATCAAACACCCGGTAGCCTACTATTCTCGGAAGCTGTACCTAAGTGAAAAGAATTATGTGGTGATTGAGAAGGAACTCCTGGCCATAACATCTGCATTTGAGGAATAGAGACATCATCTGTTAGAGGGGAGATTTCCTGTGGAGGTACGCACCGATAACAGAAATCTACAATATCTAGGCTCACTGCATTGTCGGACCTCCCGGCAGGCTTCTTGGGCCTTCTTCTTCTCCCATTATGATTTTGTGGTGACATACATACCCTGTGCACAGAATCTAAAGGTGGATGCACTGTCTCATTCCTTGGAGAACATCGAAAGATCTGATATGGATATTCCGCTGAGAGCCCTAAAACATTTTCTGCTTTCCCTTGCACCACATCTACAGTCCCTCTTGAGAGAAACTCCATCGGATCCAGCCAGGCCAAGGCTTTTATGTCAACCTCATGTATGCAAGTGTGACAAGCTATTGTTCTTTCAGGATTGATTATACCTCCCCACTGTTTGCCTACGGACGTCGATATTACAAGGCTTCCACGATTCCATCATCAGTGGCCATTGTGGAGTCAAAGCCAATCAGGAGTTAAACGCCCAACAGTTTTGGTGGCTGGGATGAGCCAGTCAGGTAAAGCAATACGTGGATTCCTGTTCCATTGCCGCTGACTTTATCGTCAAACTACCTCCTTCTAAGGGGCACTCCTGTATCATGATGGTTGTGGATTGTTTTAGCAAAATGGCTCACTTCGTCCCATTCCCAAAGATTCCCACTGTTCTCAGGAGGGCACGCAGTTTGCTTCACGAGGTGTATCGTCTTCATGGTCTCCCATAGAAGATATTGTCAGACTGGGCTACTCAGTGAATCTCCTCATTTTGGAATCATTTGTGTCTCCATTTAAGCATTTAGTGGGCACTGAGCTCTGGGTAGCACCCCCAGACCAACGGACAGATGGAACGAATGAATCCAACGCGGGAGCAGTACTTATGGTGCTACACTAATGCCACACAAGACAACTGGTTAGACCATCTGGACACCGCTCAAGTGGCTTACAACAACTCTGTCGATTCAACCACTGGACTGAGTCTTTTTGTTTGCTCCTTTGGAGTACATTCCAAGTTGCTGCCCTTCCAACCGGTGTTGCCCAGTGCTGTCCCGTCTGCTGATGGAATGGTGACCACCATTCCCGACCAACACAAATTGGAGGTTGGTACTTTAGTGAAGGCTCCAGTGTGCATAAAAGCACAGGCTGACATGAGGCATACCCCTGAAGCCCCACTCCAGGTTGGAGACATGGTATGGTTATTGTGATGCTGGAAATGCATTGGAGGGACAGGGCCTCTGTATCCTTGCCTTTACTGCCTTTTATCATGTGTTTTGTCATGTTTTCCATGCAGGAGTTTATGTGGGATCCTGGCAGTGCAGCTCTCTCTTTTGGTTTGGTGTACAGTCCCATTGGATACCCTTATGGCACCCATGGGCCGGGGTACAGCCCTGTGCCCCTAGTGTATGTTTTTGGGCACCTGTGTGTGGCCCACAGAGCAGGGTATGGGCTGGTTGCAGCTCCATGCTGAATTTGACATGTGCTCTGAGTATCCTCCATTTTGCGATACCCAGGCTCTGCCATTGGAATCAGTTGATTCCTGATAGTGTAACGCACGTCACTCAGCCTGTTCTGACCTCTTACAACCTCGAACCCTTCCCTGGAGTCTACTCGACTGGAGAATGGGCCTGAAACACAGGATTGGTAGAGTTTAACTCCCTATTGTCTCTGTGTGCTTGAACCCCTTTGTCGGTCTAGAAAAATGGATGCCTCTCATTATTGACGGCAAACGTATTTTGGTGGCCGTGGGCCAACCGTCTCATGCACGATACGATAGAAATACAGCTTTCCGAGTTTACCAATGAACGGCCATTTTGATCTAACAAGGATCGCCATTTTGTTTTCTAACAATTGCTCATTGCTTTGTGTTCAAATTGCTTTGCAGCACATTTTCTGCTTACACTGCTCGACTGTTAATATTGTTGTCTGAACGTGAAAGGACAAGGCCACAGGGCCGCAAGGCTAATAAGAGTTTGTTGAAACACAAAGTAGGAAGCGCCAGGAAGGAATGGCCGGCTCACTCCCGAATGTAGCCTTGAAGCAGAGCCGCAGGGCATTTAATCATTTCACAGCTGCCAGCCAGTCCCGTTATATGGTAGAATATGTTAGAATAAAGCAGCTAAAGGCTTGAATTATGCTCTTCTTATGTCCCCCCTTTACCGAGCCCTGTAGAGCGTGTCGGCTCCCAGGACACGAATAGCACCTCATAGATAGCAAGGTCTGGAATGTGACTCTTCCCCTGTATGTAGCTTGCTTCCAAGAACAGAAGCACTGTGTTCTGTTCAACAACTAAAAGATGTCTCTGCACTTGTGAAGTTGCATATTGTTACTAGAATAGATATTTGAAGGTGTCATATTCGTTGAAAGTGTCCATCATCAAACCGAGTTCAAAGAAACCCAATAAAGGGGGGTGTTAAACATGTCACAGCTGATTGTATGATATGCATGTTGTATATATGTAACTGATGTACGTAATTCACTCTCTTGCATCCCTCGGGGTCTAGAGATACACGTCGCGGGGTGTGAGACCGAGTTGGCCAACTGAGACTCTTTTGCTTTGCAATAAACCCTAGATTTGGGAATTCAACCTCGTGTCTGGCGTATCTATCGTGTGTGGTGACTTGCCTTGTTTCCATAACGCGAAGGTCCCCTAGGGGCCCCTTTCACCTTCTTCCCCGGGGTCCAACCCTTCCCTTTGACCCACAGCTCACCTTGTTTTCTTGGAAAGTGTGATCTCCATCCTGCTTTCAGCGCAGGGGCGCGTTGATTGATGCGGGCTCGTTGCTGCCTAGTTACTTCACTGGCAAGAGTCTGACAGGTAAGTATAATGAGTCTTTTGAATAGTTCTCTAACTTCGTTCCTTTCCTTCCTTAGATGATGGCTGGCGTCCGGGGACGGCGACGTGCTGCTAAGATGAGTAGCGCTGAAGGTGAGTGAGAGCGCGATGCACGATGCGACCCTTTTGTATTTGTATTGAACTGAGTTCTTTTTCTGTGTCTTTTATGTCCTGCGACGTTTTCAGCGTGGATGCCGGTTATGAAGAAGAAATATGGTGAGTAAGCGCGGTATGCGACGCCTCTAGATGTTTCCAAGCTAACCTGGAGTGTCTTTTCCCTCTTGCAGATGGATGAGAAGTTCCGGAGACAGAGTTCCCCAGAGCGGCATGGATTCAGGTAAGGGTTTGAAGCTCGTACAGTCTTTAAAAATAAGCGAAGATTTGCTGAATGCTTACTAATGCCTTTTTTCTGTTCTTTTCCATTTTCCTTGGGAAGCGGCGTGCCGGGATGGGAATGACACCGCCGAAGCTGCCTGCAGAACAGAAGGAGCTATGAATGATGGGCAGAAGCGCCGCAAGGTAAGGCTGTTCCTAATGGTGTTCTTGTTCTTGCAGGAGCTGAGCGCAGAAGAAAGATGCATGCCTACTGGAGACTGATCTGAACACAGTGAGTGTCACGCTGCAGGTGCACAAAACACAAAGCATGTTTCTCAGCCTGGGCCTGGCTTAAATAGTCTCTGGGTATCCCAGGTGTCTCTGGGCTGAACCACACCCAAGAGACTAGATTGCACATGCAGTTCTGGGAACCGAAATATGTGGGGGATCCATCCTGTCCCCATCAATTCACTACAAGTCCAATCCCCAATGTTATCCTATGGGAGTGAGTGAGTCTGGTGCCACAAGCACCAAGTCTGACTCCAAGTGGGTCTTTGGAGGGAAGGAGAGGCCCTTGAGGGCCATGTAGGTGATCGTGGCCTGGCTCCAGCCTGACATCTTGGAGGGCTGGGGACATGAGGGGCAGGAATCATGACAGATAGGAAACAAGATGGTCCATGTGGCCTCTTGCTTTCTATTGCCTGTTACCTTGTTTTCCCAAAGTTCTGGGAAGCCCTGATTCTGTCCCTCCCCCCTGACTGGCTGTTGGGTGGAAGTTCCATATATGGTTGTGAAGTACAGGCAAGACAGGCTGGAGCCCTCCCAGTGACTATATGTTGTGGGTACACCCTGTGGGTGGGACCTGGGTGAATGGAGTGTGTGACGAATACGCATTCTGTGTTGTGGATGTCTAGTATCTGGTGTTTGACACAATGACTGAGACAGCCCTTCCCGAAACTGGTATGGATGCAGTGTGGAGTGGTGAAGGCTGGGTACTTGTCCCAATACACTTGCATTGTTGTGAGTGTCTCAAGAGAAGTGAATGGGCTGAATGCACTATGCCTGATTGGATGCCTGCCTGCATGAATGCCCTTCCGACCGATTGTTGCCTCAGTGTGACCCAGCAGAATGAATGGGAGATCAACTAGTATATCTGGGGGCCTCTCACTGCTAGCATTTGTGTTCAGAAGCTGAAGTCCAAACTACAAAGAGTAACTGGTGTGAAACTGAAGGTTGACCTTGAAGCCCTGCTGGAAGAGAAGAATTGCTGTTGCCCTTCTTCATCAATCTGAAACCTGCTGTGTCTAAAGCTCCCTGGTAGACAGACCTACAACTGGCTGCCGACCGGAGATGGGGACTGCTACTTAATCGCAGAGAGAAGTGCCCGGACTGTTGTCCTCCACCATCGACGACCGCTGCCGCCGTCTGGAGCCACCATGCTCTCATTGCCTAAGAACTTAATTTGGTCCAAGGACGCTCTCGCCAGAACCGCCGCCCGCCTTCTCCTACCGGAGAAGGCCAGGCCGTTGGCGCACCGAGGAGCATCCGCCAGTGGGTTTCCCGCCACCCAAAGACCACAGAGACGCTGACGACTCGACGCCTTTTCTTGGCCACATTTCTTCAAACATTTTGCAGTCCAGAACTATCGACATCGAGGTGCCCCACACTCCTCTTCCTTGCAGGATGTTTACTCTTACCCGTCGACGAGCACCGCTAGGAACAAAACTGCCACTTCACTGCCGTAGTTCACTGTGTCCATCGCTGGAGGTTCGATGACCTGTGGCTCCTGCCTTAAAGGGAGGGCACTCAAGAAGGGCCATGGATTCCCCGACGAGGAACGCTACAACGGCAGTTACTTTGGGGTTGCTGAACTATTGGAAAGATTCTTGTGAACAATATATGGACTGGTCTTGTGATATATCTTTATTTTACAAGTTGCAGAGGTGTGGTGATCTCCACACAGAACTGTGTCTAGGTATCGGGGCCCAGTATTCTGCCAATTGTTCTAACCAACTGCTTTCCACCTCTTATATCTATTGTTGGTGTCCTTTATGAACTGATTTGTGTGACATTTAACCGTAAAGTTGATGCACTTTAATGAGATCTAATAGTAATAGTGGTACCACGTGGAACTGTATATTTGCTATTGTAGATAACCAAACACAAAATGAGTTATTGTGATATTGTACATAACCTTGAACATTAATTATATAAAGACTGTGTTTTAACTAATACAATGTGCGGACATTCCTTTGTGAGTGCTTGCGGAATACACTGTACTTAAGAACCAGCCTGCATCACCTCATGAGAAGCTACGCCTTGATTGCTCACCCACGTTTACCGATAATAGAGAATCTTGGCTGGGGTCCTCTTTGCCTCTCCTCTACCAAATAGAGAGCAGAAGTACAGACACCCCCCTCCAGTCTTTACACTGGTGGCAGCGGTGGGATGCTTATGGTTTTAAGAATCAGTGTATAACCGTGCCACTTACAAAATATCTGCACTTTGTTAAATTGAAGTTTAGTTGTGCACAAGATAACTGCATTACAGGCAATGGAGTTTATTGCAAATGGTAAATTGACTAGGATGAGCTTAGAGGCTCTCTAGAGTGCTTGTGAAGCCAGGGAGTTAGACTTTGTGGATAAGTCTAGGGCTGAGCTGGTAGCTGCCCTGGTGGACTACCAGACTGATGGTGAAACTCTTGATGAGGGGGGCAGTGCAACCAATGAGGTCTCCGCCCCTGGGGTTGTCACTGAATCTGATTCTGGGAATGCCACCATTCCTGCTGCCTCTGTTCCAAACTCCAGCACTGCCCTTCAGGGGGAAGCCCTGAAGATTGAACTTTTAAAATTGGAGCTACAACGGGAACAGTTAGCCTTTCAATACAAAAAGTTGGAAACAGAAGCTGAGTTGAAGAAAGAGGAGTTGGCACAGCAAGTGATACTCAAAGATAGGGACACTGAGCACCAAAGAATCCAACTAGAGAAAGCTAGATTGGAGACTTCAGCTAAACCAGTTGAGAGTGGCAGGTCCCCAGCCACCAAGTTTCTGAAAGATTTGGTTGGTGTGTTTGTGGAAGGTTCAAATATCCTCCAATGGTTTGAAGTGTTTGAAATGGCTTGTGCAATTCATGATGTTGATAAGAGAGATTTGGCTAAGTGTTCGGTAAGTAGAGTGCCTCAGACTGGATATTACTGTATTCTGAAACTGAGTGTGGAAGAAAGAGGTCAGTATGAGTGCATAAAGTCTTCTTTGATTGCCAAGTTTGGCAAGACACCTACCCAATACCTTAAAAGGTTCAGGGATTTTAAGAAAAGAGAGAATGTGTCTGGAGTTGACTGGGTGAGTGCTGCGCACATGAACATGTTGGGGTGGATTGATGGTTGCAAAGTGAAAACGTTTATTGAATTCTCCCACCTTTTGTTTTTTGAGCATTTTTCTGAAGCCTGTTCACCAGAGCTGCGTCAGTATGTTGCTGACCAGAAAACATTTTGGATCCCTTTAAGCTGGCTAGGTTGGCTGACAAGTGGGTCTCCCACCGGGTGTCCCCTAAGGACTCCAGTGGGAAGGACAAGGACAAAGAAAAGGGGACCTCTCAGAAAGCTGAGGAGTCCTAGAAGCAATCACAGTCGAATAAACCAAAACCTTCCTCTCCTAAGACCCAGGAATCTAGTGGGGATAAGTCAAGTGCGGGTGGGAATAAGAGTAGTGGTCCACTTACTTCAAAGCAGACTCCCAGTGGTTCTAGTACCGTATTCCACATTCCTGGCACTTGTTGGGAATGTGGGGCTCTGGATCACAAGAAGGGTGACTCCAAGTTGTAAAGGTAAGACACTTGGAGTACAGGCTGTCAGCCTGAGTTACCCTTACCCAATGTCTGAGGTGGAGGCCACCGTCCTCCCCTCCTCTACAGGAATCACCTTTGGTGCTCCTGTAGAGATTTCCTTAGTGTCCCTTGGGGTCTGGGACCAGTATGCGGAAGTACTGGCCACTATCCCACAGAACACCCGTAGGTTTCTGAGAAGTGTCCTCTTGAATAGCTAGCCTTCTACTGGCTTGAGAGACACTGGGGCAAGCATGACAGTGGTGGACAGGACCATACTCAGGCCAGAGGACTATGTAGGTGCTCCTCTGAGAACCATCAGGTTAGGTGGTGCGCCTCCTAAATTATTGCATGTAGCCTTAGTCACACTCATGATTGGAGACAAGACAGCAAAGCTTCCTGTCCTGGTCCAGGACAATGTCCCTGCTAACATTTTGTTATGTAATTATCTAGTAGAGTTGGGGTTGATCTCTGATGGTCTCCCCATGTCTGCTGCTGCAGTCACTAGTTCATAGGTGACACAGGGACTGGCTGTGAGTCAGGTACCCGAGCCAAAGGCGAGGCCTAAGGCAAGAAGACAGAAGAACAAGAAGGCCACCTCTGTGAAGGGGGGGCCTTCCCTTGCTGCTGTTCCTACAGCACCCATTAGGATCCATGCTCGGGACGGGCTGGGTCCAGTGGAAAACCCAAACTCAACTCCTGATGGGGATAAGAGACAGAAGACTCTCCTGTGGAAGAGGTGCTCAAGCCAGAGGACCACCCCGACCTTCAATGTCTGTTGGCTGAAGGGGGACCTTCACGGGCAGACTTCTGTAAGGGACAGAGAGAGTGCCCCTGTCTCGAGGGCCTGAGGAAGCAGGCCCTGTCCTAGGCACAGGGAGAAGTGCCTAGGACATTCCGGATCTATTGGGAGGGTGAGCTCCTTGTTAGTGAACCCACTATGCCTGAACCTGGTGCCCTCAAGAGGTTGGTGGTACCCCAGGTTAACAGGCCCTTCCTGCTGCAGTTGGCGCACGAGGTGCCTTTAGCTGGTCATCTTGGTACCAAGAAGACTAAGCAGAGGCTCTCTGCCCATTTCTACTGGCCTCGGATGGGAGTAGAAGTGGAGTCCCACTGCAGGACCTGCCCAACTTGTCAGTTGTCAGGCAAGACTGGAGGCAGTGTCATTGCCCCACTGCAGCCATTGCCAGTGGTTGGCACCTCATCTGAGAGGGTAGGCATCGACATTGTCATTCCCCTTGACCCTCCCACTTCAGGTGGACATTGGTTCATCCTGGTCTTAGTTGATCATGCCACCAGGTACCCTGAGGCTATACCCATTCAGACTGTTACTGCCAAGGTGGTTGCCAGGGCTCTTCTCCTGGGCATTTTTACCCAGGTTGGATTCCCTTAAGAGGTTGTCTCTGACAGAGGATCCAACTTCATGTCCAGTTATATGAAAACCATGTGGAAAGAGTGAGGGGTAACCTTCAAGTTCTCCACCTCTTACCATCCTCAGACTAATGGTTTGGTTGAGAGATTTAACAAAACTCTCAAGGGCATGCTAGGCGCTTTGGAAGAGCCCCTAAGGAGGAAACAGGATCTCTTCCTGCCATGCCTGCTGTTCGCTTACAGAGAGGTACCTCAAGAGGGTGTTGGTTTCAGCCCCTTTGAGTTACTCTTTGGACATACGGTGAGGGGGCCCCTTGCCTTCATCAGAGAAGGTTTGGAGGCCGCTCCTCCAGGTCCCGCCAAGAAAGTGGGGGACTATGTGTTAGGCCTCAGACGGAGGATGACACAGATGATGGGTCAGGTAACAGCAAATCACAAGGCCAGCCAGGAATTGAATAAGTACTGGCATGACCTTAAAGCCTCGCAAGTGGATTGGACTCCGGGACAGGAAATCCTTGTGATGGAACCTAGCAAGCATAGAGCTTTTCCAGACAAGTGGACTGGACCCTTCAGGATCACCTCCAAGATGGGCAAAGTCAATTATCTGGTTGACATGGGAGTCCCGGGGTAGCCCCTCATGTATTCCATGTTAACAGGCTCAAGCCTTTCCACAGGCGAGCAGAAGTCTCATGTCTCTTGCTAGCTTCAGAGCAAGAAGAGGATGAGAGTGAGCCCCATCCTGATTTGCTGCATAGCAACCCTCAGGATGGCTCAGTGGAGGGAGTACATCTCCCTCCAGATCTGATGACAGAGCAGCAGAAGGCCTGCAGGGCTTTGCTCTGGCAGTATGCCTCTCTGTTTTCACTGACACCAGGTGTTATACCATGGTGTAGGCATGAAATTGACACTGGGGACAGTGTGTCTGTCAAAAGCAGGTGCTACCTTATGTCAGATACCATTAAGAACCACATCCGGGCTGAGGTCGCCAAGATGTTGGATCTGGGTGTTATTGAACCCTCAACCAGTCCCTGATCCAGTCCTGTGGTCCTTGTCCCCAAGGCAAGTACCTAGGCAGGTACCAAAGATTGGACGTTCTGTGTGGACTACCGAGGAGTCAATGCTGTCACCAAAACTGATGCACACCCATTGCCCAGGGCTGATAAGCTCGTGGACACCATAGGTGCTACCAAATTTGTGAGCATCTTTGACCTTACCTCATGCTATTGGCAAATAGCTCTGACGGACCATGCCAAGTATTAGACGGCATTCTCAACACCAGAGGGACTCTACCAGTTTAGGGTCATGCCTTTTGGGTTGAAGAATGCCCCTGCCACCTTCCAGAGATTGGTCAATCATGCGCTCAGTGGGCTGGAGGCCTTTTGTGTGGCCTACTTAGACGACATTGCCGTCTACAGTTCCACCTGGGAAGAGCATTGGCCACATCTGGATAAGGTGTTGCAGGCCTTGAATAGGGCTAACCTCACTCTCAAGGCCACCAAGTGCCAGATAGCTCAGAGGAAAGTCACATATCTTGGTCATGAGGTAGGAGGGGGTCAAGTCTAACCTCTCCCCAGTAAAGTATAGGATGTACAGGACTGGGATACTCCCACTACTCAAACCCAGGTTAGAGTCTTTTTGGGCCTCACTAAGTATTAGCACAATTTCATGGCAGACTATGGAACCATAGCTGCACCCCTAACAGCTCTGACTTCCCCCAAACAGCCTAGAAAGGTTAATTGGACTGAAGACTGTCAGAGGGCCTTTGATGGCTTGAAAGAAAGTCTGTGTAGGGCACCTGTGTTGTGTGGGCTTGATTACAGCCAGCCCTTTATTGTTCAAACTGATGCCTGCAACACTGGAATTGGAGCTGTCTTGTCCCAGTTAGATGACAAAGAGAGAGAACATCCTATCACATTCATCAGTAGACAACTCAAGGATAGAGAACTTAGGTGGGCTACTGTTGAAAAGGAATATTGTAGCATAGTTTGAAGCCTTAGGCATTTTAGGCCCTACCTTACAGGGTCTACCTTCGAGGTCCAAACAGATCATAAGCCCCTGAAGTGGCTTATGCAGATGAAAGGTGAGAACCTGAAACTGCTCAGGTGGTCCATTAGCCTGAGAGGGCTAGATTTCACCATAGAGCATAGACCAGGGAAGAGTCACGATAATGTAGATGGCCTTTCCAGAAGGTATGTTGACCGTCTGGATGAGGGTGTCTATCTCGTGGGAGATTAGGCACCCTAACCTCAGTCTGGGGGGGTGACTGTGATGCTGGAAATGCATCGGAGGGACAGGGCCTCCGTATCCTTGTCCTTTACTGCCTTTTATCATGTGTTCTGTTGTGTTTGTCATGCAGGAGTTCATGTGGGACTCCTGGAGGTGCATCTCTCTCTTTTGGTTTGGTGCACAGACCCATCGGATACCCTTTTGGCACCCATGGGTAGGGGTACAACCTTGTGTCCCTAGTGTATGTTTTTGGGCACCTGTGTGTGGCCCACAGATCAGGGTATGGGCTGGTGGCAACTCCATGCTGAATTTGACAGGTGCTCTGAGTATACTCCATTTTGGGATTGCCAGGCCCTGCCATTGGAATCAGTTGATTCCTGATAGGAAACAAGATGACCCCTGTGGCCTCTTGCTTTCTATTGCCTGTTACCTTGTTTTTCCAAAGTCCTGGAAAGCCTTTTCCCCTGACTGGCTGTTGGGTGGAATTTCCATATATGGTGGTGTTGTGAAGTCCAGGCCAGCCTGGCTGGAGCCTTCCTAGTGACTGTATGTTGTGGGTACACCCTGTGGGTGGGACCTGGGTGAATGGCGTGTGTGACAAATACGCATTCTGTGTTGTGGATGTCTAGTATCTGGTGTTTGACACAATGACTGAGACAGCCCTGCCCGAAACTGGTATGAATGCAGTGTGGAATGTTGAATGGCTAGGTACTTGTCCCAATACACATAAATTGTTGTGAGTGTCTGGAGAGAAGTGTATGGCCTGAATGCACTAAGCACCTGATTGGATGCATGCCTGCATGAATGCCCTTCTGACCAATTGGTTGCCTGAGTGTGACCCAACAGAATGAATGGGAGATCAACTAGCATATCAGGGGGCCTCTCACTGCTAGAATTCGTGTTCAGAAGCTGAAGTCCAAACTACAAACTGGGGTGAAACTGAAGCTTGACCTTGAAGCCCTGCTGGAAGAGAAGAATTGCTGTTGCCCTTTTTCATCAATCTGAAAGCTGCGGTGTCTCCAAGGACTGACCCAAAGAGGACCTGTTAATGAGCCCTCTTCCCGAGCTACGAGGGACCATTGTGCACAAGCTGATCTTTACCAAAGCTTCCTGGTAGGCAGACCTACGACAGGCTGCCGACCGGAGACGGGGACTGCCGTGGAATCCCAAAGAGAAGCGCTCAGACTGTTGTCCACCAACATCGACGACCACCATCGCCGACCGGAGCTACCGTGCTCCCATTGCCTAAGAACTTCATTTGATCCAAGGACGCTCTCACCTGCGCCACCGCCCGCCTTATCTCGCTGGAGAAGGCCAGGCCATCGACGCGCCGAGTAGCATCTGCCAGTGGGTTTCCCTCCACCCAAAGACCACAGAGACGCCGACGGCTCAACGCCCTTGCTGGGCCACATTTCTTCAAACTCTTTGCGGTCCAGAACTATCAACATCGAAGTGCCCCGCACGTCTCTTCCTTGGAAGATGTTTACGCTTCCCTGTCGACGAGCACCGCTAGGATCGAAGCTGCCACTTCATCGCCATAGTTCAGACGTTTGATGACCCGTGGCTCCTGCCTTAAAGGGAGGACACTGAAGAAGGGCCGTTGATTCCCCAACGAGGAACGTTGCAACGGCAGGTACTTTGGGGTTGTTGAACTATTGGAAAGATTCTTGTGAACAATATATGCACTGGGCTTGTGATATATCTTTATTTTACAGGTTGCCCAGGTGGGGGATCTCAACACAGAACTGTGTCTAGGTATCGGGGCCAGTATTCTGCCAATTGTTCTAACCAACTGCTTTCCTCTTATATCTATTGTTGGTGTCCTTTACGAACTGATTTGTGTGACATTTAACCGTACAGTTGATGCACTTTAATGAGATCTAATAGTAATAGTGGTACCACGTAGAACTGTATATTTGCCATTGTAGATAACCGAGCACAAAGTGAGTTATTGTGATATTGTACATAACCTTGAATATTAATTATATAAAAACTGTGTTTTAACTAATACAGTGTGCAGACATTCCTTTGTGGGTGCTTGGGGACTACACTGTACTTAAGAACCAGCCTGCATCACCTCCTCAGAAGCTAGGCCTTGATTGCTCGCCCACGTTTACCAATAATAGAGAATCTTGGCTGGGGTCCTCTTGCCTCTCCTCTACCATATAGAGAGCAGAAGTACAGACAACTCCCTCCAGTCTTTACATGTATCCTCAAAGAAGCTACCTGTGTGCAATTTGCCTACCACATTGGCGCCTTGTTACTTTGGACCCATTAAGATCACCAAAAGCTTGTCTGCAGTGGCGTTCTGCCTGTAATTGCCCCACTCTTGGTGCATCCACCCTGTGTTCCACATGTCTATTCTGAAACCTTTGTGCGAGACATCTATGGTCGCTCTTGCTCAGCCTCAATTTGCATACATGGGGTCCCGGAATTCGAAGTGCAGGAGATCTGCGATTCACAGATTCAACTTGGGGTACTCACGTTTTTGGTGGATTCGAAGGGCTACTCAGTATGTGATTGCACCTGGGAGCCCCATCATTTTGTGCATGCCCCACGTTTGGTTTGTGAATTTTTCCTCTGGCATCCCTGGAAGCCCGGGGCTCTGGGTGTTCCTGGAGAGGGTATGGTGTCACACCACTTACCGGGTCTGGAAGGCAGGGTCGTCTTCTCTGGCGGGTCCCATTGTGGAGGCTTTACCCCGATGGCACTTTGATCAGATTCCTCCGGCCTGGGTCCCCAGCTCCATGAGCGCCACCATGATTACGGGTCTGCGCGGGCGTCTATGCCGGGCCCTCTGCGCATGTGTAGTCCGCATGGATAGCGGAACTTGTGCTCCAAGCCTTGATTTGGGTCCCGACCTATGTCTGGGTCCCAAAAATCAGCGAATCACTGTGTCTCAATGCGGTCAGTTGCCCTGTTCTTGTCACTCGCTCCTGGCTAGTCTGGCCTTGCTCCTTGCCTTGCCTAGCCCTGCTCCTTGCTTTGCCTACCCTTGCTCTTCCTTCTGCTCTTCCCTGGTCTATGTTTCTGTTCCTTGCTGGCTGTCCTTGGTCCTTGGGCCAGGTTGCACCCTGGGTCTGGGTTGGGTTCTGGCTCCCTGATTCTCTGGGTCTGGATTGGGCCCCAGTCCTTGGTTACGTTCCTTTTCTTTGGGGTTCCTGCTTCCTTTTTCAGTTTCCAGGATCTCTTTCTTTGCTACTTTAGCTACCCGTGGCAGTCTCTGGTCTGTCGCTTGTTTGTGACCTGCCTTGTGCCTTGCTTACTACTCAGTCTCACTAAAGAAAAAACACCATTTCCATCCGAACTGCAACTGAACATCCAGAACCTCCATTTTCATCTGGACTACAGCTGGGCCTCTCTGCCAGTGCTTGCACTGTCCTGACATCACGCTAATCAGAGAAGTGCCATCCCGTGGCATTGGGAGCCAGTCCACCCTGTCCTGTTAGACCGCATTGCTTGTTCAACATCTAAGTATATGTCGACAGACTGGCAGCCTCACCACCCCGCTCACCAGCAAGAACAGGTACCCAGCGTTCAGAGACGCCTCATTTAACATAGAGCCAGAATTAATATTAGTAGGGCGAGAAGGCAACCTTGCTTTGTGCCACTATTTATGTGGATCCAGAGGGGAAATATGCCATTCCCAAAGATGCTAGCTCTGGGTTGTCTTTAGAGGGTTATGTTTAGGGCAGTATTGTTTTGTCGAAGTCTGTGCAATCTCAATGACTAGCCTAAGAAAGGCCAACTGACGCTGCCGAAGGTTCTATCGGTGTCCAGCGTCATGGCCACCCCAGGGTTTTGCAAGTTCTATAATGTTGCAGAGCAGTTGGTTGCGGGCAGAGGAGACTCTTACTTTTGCAAATGTATGTATCCGTTTGGGCATTAGGGCCTCCAGCCTCATTGCTTGGACCTTAGCAGACACTTTTGCTTCAGCATTAATACATTATATGAGCCTGTATTTTTTGACTAAGAGGAGGTCCTTACCGGGTTTGCGTATGACGTGGATCATTGCTTCATTCAAGTTTCCTGTAGGGGTCTTATCTTTATTATAGCATGTGCACAGTGCTTGCAACCGTTGGGCTATCAAGTTAATAAAGCCGTGAAAAAGGTCATTGGGAGGCTCTCCATGCCCGGTACATTGTCCTTTTTCAGCTAATTGATGGCTAAGATTATTTCCACGAGAGGGATCTCCCTTTTTAAAGCTGTGACTTCATCAGGGGGGTTCATGAATCCCGTGGGGTGAGGAGTTTGCTTTAAATAGCTATCTATTGCTTCCTGGTTCCGAGGGAGTTCAGGAGTGTTAAGGAGTAGGTACTATTTAGTCTATTCATTTGGCACATTCATTTGGAATGTCCTGGTCTGTATCCAAAACCTTTTGTACCATTTGTCTTAGGTGCAGCAATTTTATTATTTGGGTTCTTAGATTTTAAATAAGTAGTCAGAACAGCACACACCTTATTAGCACCTCCAGAAAAGTGATACTTGGACAGTGTGCCTGCTGCCCTGTGCGTGCTCTGTTTGTTGTATTCTATTTTGGCTTTCAATAGCTCATTTAATGTTTATGGTTTGGGTGAATTCACATTGTCTGCCTGCATAGACTTAATGGTTTTGAAGCCTTGGATTGCATCTTGTTTCACTATTTTGTGTTTCCAGTCATTAAAAAGTATTAGGTGTCCACCGAGAGCGGATTTATATGTAGACTGAATAATTTGCATGTGAATTCCTTAATACAGTTTCTGAACTCTTTGGATTTTAGCAGCTTGATATTGAGGCACCAACTGACACTTTCACTACAGGGCCTACTCCAGTCAAGGGACACGATAACCGCTACATGGTCTGATGTAGGAATAATGCCAATAATGTTTAGCATTGTTATCTTTGTCAATAGAACAAGCTACCATCACCCACCTCCCCTCCTCGTCTGATATCACATTCTGTATTTGTACTGTCAATTTATTATGGAATAGTATAGATACTCCACCATTACGCCCCTTTGCACCCAGGTAGGATATATGACCTACCCATTCCCTCCTACATAGTTGTTTCCTCTCCTGATAGGTGGGTATCTTGGATAAGGGCCACATGAGCCTCTAGTTTTTTTCAGGTGGGTAAATATGTTTGCTTCTTAATAAGGGAGCAGAGTCTGTCATACAAGTGGGTCAATGTGGACCCATAAAAATACAGCCTACATAAATGGAAATGCCGATAAGATTCTCCGTTATTTTTCAGGCACCATGTTTAGTTGAGGCCAAACTCATATCCTTCATTGGGGATCTTGATTTGTCTCTGATCTCCCTGCTTCCATCATTGGCGGTGGCTGCAGCAAGAGATCCTGACCTTGGTATTGTTGGGGTGTCTTTCTGGAAGCGGTATGGAGATAGTATGGCATCCACTCCTGGGGTGGGGAGATTCAGCTTCTGGAAGGAATTGTACTATAATGTCACTACCATTGTGGTGACATTACTACAATTGCGCCGGAGCGTGCTACAAAAATCCTAACCCCCCATTACTGCACCCAAGCAGAGCGGATGTTGCAGGGGTTTCCACTGCTCTCCTTATGCTCAGTAACAGGGGTCAAGGGTTGCGGGGTCTCACCATTATGGTAAGAGGGGACAAGATTAAAAAATGAAATAAAAAAAGGATCCTGCAAAATCAGCACCGCCCCACGAAAATGAGAGGAGCTGACGCCACAGGTGTACAAGGATGCCAGGTGCGCACACAGGCGTGCCCGCACTAAAGGTAAGTGGTCGGGGGTTGTGGTTTTAAGAAATGCTGGCTAGGGCAGACGGGAAGAAGTGATCTATCTGATCACTGCGCTGTGCCCTGATTGCAGTCGACATTTTCATTAGCAGAAATACGGGCGGGGCAGTGATCACATAGATCCGTTCTGGAACTGGAATGTGGGTGTCTGTGCCACCCCATCATTTGGGTAGCTGATGTTGGTGAGGGAGTTGTTTCCATTTGCTTCACTTGTGAGGTTTCTAGGAAATACACCAGGTCATCTGGCTCATCAAATATCTTGGAAAGGCTACCTGCTGTAGTAATATCCATTATCGCCAGCGCTATGAGGCCGTAACAGATCCCTATGCGGCACAGATCAGGATGGAGGCTTAAGAATTGCTTTCTCTTGATCAGGGTAGCCTTGGAATAGTCTTGGGAGAGGTGTATATTGTGTGGCCATCTTGGGTTACTTTGCCACCAGCCTTTTTTAATATCGTAAGTATCTGATCCACTTGTGTATAAGGGAGTAGGCAGGTTGTTAATGGCCTGGGCTTCCTACCTAGATTTTTGCTTTTTGGTCCTATATCTTGTGCTCTTTGTAAATCTAAAGGTGGGGAGAGCTTAACTTGTAGTTTCATTGGGAGCCACTTCTCAAGCCAAGCCACTGGATTAGGGCCTTTGGATGCTTCTGGAATCCCAAATCATCTGAGTTTATATATCCTATTTTGATCTTCGAACTTGGTGACAATGGCTTCCAGTTCTCTGATTCTGCACTGCATATCCTCCATTCCTTCCCTTCTTTCATCCAGTACTGATATTCTTTTTTCAGCATGTTCGAGACTCCCTGTAAATTGGTTCATTTCATATCACATGTACTTCACTTCTTCTTGAACCACCTCAGTTCTTCTGGGAATTGAGCACATTGTTTTCTGAATGTTGGCCTCAAACTAACTCACTTATTCTATCTTCTAATAATCTTGAAAAGATTTTGCAGTCTTTACCAGTATGACATATCCATCTGTAATTACTGACATGCAGGATTCTTATCATATTTGAGTATAACCATTAAAGAAACATGCTTCATACCAGTTGATATTCTACCAGTGTTTGACAATGATCATTTTGACCACCGACTGGCAGAGCCAAAAGAAACAGAGTGATGGACTAACAGAATACAGAGTTTAAGAAAGTTGGAATTACAGGCCCTCGCTTTCTGACCGTCCTCTATAACCCTGTCTGTTTTCAGTATACCCCAACCCTTTGTACTTTTAAAAGAAAACATTTTGAACTTTTTCGTCTGGGGTTCGAGTTGCTAATCTTCAGCCAAGGTGTACATGAAAAAAATATGGTGGACTCAATACATTTACAAAAAGTATTACACCCCTGGTGTTAAAAATGACCTGGTCTTATTCTTTCATACAAATCTCTTTGGGGGGACATTCTCCTTCTGCTTCTGTGGTCGTTTTGTTTTCATGGAAGGCAACTTAAGTCCAAACAACATTCTACTGATGAACCTCAGCTGTGTGTGTGGCAGGGTCTGCTTTGTGTAGTTCGTGTTGCTCTCTATATAGAGACAAGAGCACAAAATAGATTGATTCTTGGCAAACTCTGTGGTCAAATGTGAACATGCCATAACAGTGACAATTGTCATCTCTCGCTCGGTTTTATTTTAATCACTAATAGGAACATTGTTTCATCAGCTGACATTCTATGTTGCAAATCCCCTACTTGTTTCTTGTTTGAAGTGCGACCATGTTAAAGGGGTGCACCATGAGTTTGTTGATGGACACTCTACACTAGAGCCAGTCCTGTCTACCTGCGATGCGTGCAGCACAGAAGGAAAGTACCCTTGCCAGTCCTAATACCTCCGCCCTGGGCATTGACTTTTACCAATCCCGCTGTTAAGTGGTCATTTGATGATGTTTGTTTGGAGGGAGCATTCTATGGTGGTTTCACATTCTTTACATTAAATGCATGGATTAACACCTTGCAGGGAAGACAGCCCTGTACACAGCCCAGTAGAAACGCCATGCCCCATACACACATAATTATCATTAATTGCAGAAAATAGGTAAAGAATATTGGTCATCTAGATGGGGTTGAACTTTGGGGGGACCAAACTGAGTACTTGGTACCCAGTAAATGCATGAACCAGGCCAGAGCCATTTCCCATAAACTACAATCACCACATCAGAATCTTCTTGTCAAGTTTTATTTACCTACTGTATTGGTAATTCTTCTGCTCGGAAAATGTCCTTTTTTTACAACTCACTGCATGCCTTAAGTATACTAGAGTAGAAGACATACTTTCATCATACATTAGCACTTTTCCTATAGTCACATATGCTAGGGGTGGCTTCCTCTTTCTTGGAAATCATCTTTCAGGATTGATCAACTCCAGGCCACGAGGGCCGCATCCATGTCAGATTTTTAGGACACCCTCATTAATATTCAGAGACAGATTTGCATACAATGATTCTAAATGGATGCTCATTGTTACTCATAAAAATGAATGAGAGATGTTGTGAAAACCCATCATGTTTCCAGCGCTCGAGGCCTGTAGTTCTATCAGAAAATAAGGACACAATTTTTTTTTGTGTTCTCTTTTTACATTGCACAAGCATTATTGTAATACGTAGGAGCCTGCAATCGCTGTATAGTGTCTTTATTAAAGTATAGTCGGGGCATTACTTCTCACCTTTAAGAAAATGACATCACTTCTGTAGCTGTTATGGGTTTTTACATTTAATGGAGCAAAACACCATGTGGGGGTTATGACTTGTTTTAAGAAAAACTTCTTTTAAATGCATTATTTTGTTCTGCACTGCATGGCAGATTTTAGCACTGCATGGCAGATTTTAGCACTGCATGGCAGATTTTTTGCAAAACATTAACACTGCATATTATTATTTCCTTCTTCCGAACAGATTCCACGTTGATTTAATGTATCAAAAATGGAACAATCTCTAGCATTAAAGTACACAAGAGAGTGTTAAAGGGGATGACAAAGCGGCCATGTGTTATAAGGAATCTACCACACTTCAAAAGGAAGTTGCGAGTGACCTCGGAGTTCTGTGAACTTATAGAACAACTTAACCTTCAGTCTCACTCCTCTATTTGGACCCTACACCCCTTGGTGACGTGCACTAGTCTTCTAGCATGCAGAACGGGCTTCCTTATTCCATCCATAATTGCAGTAGAGGAACAAGGGAGTGTTCTGAACTCGGGTGAAGCAATACTCTGACAATGTTGCGCAGCTGAACACCTATGAACCTTCTTTCAACTCAAGATGCTGGCATGCATTGTCGGCAGAGCATATATGTGCAGTTCATGGGGAATGACAAGGAATCTACTTGAATGACAAGGGGACATGTAGTGGTGAAACGAAAGAGGGCATCCCACGTGGCTTCATCAGCCCTGTATTGAAGATACTTTTCAGCCAGAATACTGGTGGTATGTGTTAAATGATATATATGTCCAAATGTCACTCTTATGTACAGCTGGAGCAGAGTATCAGTGACATATGTTATTCACCTTTTAAAGACCAGAAAAAGTTACACACAGTCCGAAAATAGGAGAAGGAAGCCTAAGACTTCCATAGACTGAACAGTGGTAAGAATGACTTTCAGCGAATGGGATTTAGAAGCATGCTAACTGTACTTGTGTTCGTTAAAACGTCCATTTGAGACCCTACCATCACCCCCCTTGGCCAGATTGAGGCACCTGAAAATATGACTGCAACTTTAACCCTCCTTGTAAGGTTGTCCGTACTGGTAAAAATAGGCATTTGTAAAGACAGCAGTTTTT
Source organism: Ambystoma mexicanum (assembly GCF_040938575.1). NCBI lineage: Eukaryota > Metazoa > Chordata > Amphibia > Caudata > Ambystomatidae > Ambystoma > Ambystoma mexicanum. The sequence goes on along the minus strand of NC_090935.1, from coordinate 1,176,175,591 downwards.
CCCACCGAGCATTGTGAGCCAGGCAGTATTTTACTGCACGCAGAATTCCTACTTTTCTGGGTGATTTCTGATGATTACGTCTATTCCCATAATTTGCGCATGTGGTAATGGTGATTACTGCCATCTGAACTTCCTGCTAAATGTCTGCAAAACTCAGACTTTGAAAACATTATTCCTCCTGCCTTTTCCCTAGATATTGGCCCTCATTCCGAGTCTTGCGGTAAGGGATACCGGGCACCGGTAAGGAGACCGGTGCCAGTAATCCCCTACCGCCCTATTCTGAGGTCCCTTGGCGGGGACCGTAAGGAACGTGTGGTCGGACCACACGTCCCTTACGGGTCCCGCTAAGGGACCAGGTCGGAAATTACAGGCTTGCCATTCGCAAGCCTGTTATTTGCGCCCTCCCCATTACCATTGAGCCCTATGGGGGCTCAAATGGGAATGGGGAATGGTTGGTGCAATGGGGATTTACCAGTCCCTCCAGAGTCGGACTAGACCGGTAAGTCCCCATTGCACCACACCGGTCTCGGTCCCGTTATTGGTGGCAGTCATGGCACAAACAGTGCCATGACTATCACCAATCTCGGAATGAGGGCCATTGACTTTGTCATAGAAATAACTTACTCCCAAAATTATAAGCATGGGGATATTGCAACTTCCAAAAATGTTCTTCCAAATGTTTAGGCACTAACAGCTATAACGTCCTTTTGCATTTTATTTGTGTTGTTCATTCTCAGGAGTCTAGGGATGGTCAGCAATTCTGGGCCAGGTGCACAGAGAGCAACTTGCACTTACCCTCGCGCTTTCATCTATTCTTTTAAAAGTTTTTATAATCTTAGGTGAGCAGGAATCAGACACCTTGGAGGATGTCAAATAGTATCTGGCTAGTGATGTTATTTTTAAAGGGCCTTCTCTTATGCCAGTAGAATCAAGGAAACTCGAAGTGAATTGATTTGAATCTCAGATTTGCCTTGATACATTGAAAGTGGAGTCCCCTCTTTGTGTGGTACGAGCATCCCATGTACAGGTCACCTTATGTATCATTGTACTGTAGCACTCAGCACTTTTTAAACATGAAAGTGACATATTCCATCTGTTTTCGTTTTTTCCCCCTTTTGTGTACTTGCCGTATATGTACTTGACAGAGTTGTATGAACTTACAGTTTTGTAATATTCTGTTTTTAAATACTGAATGATGGTTTCTTTTTCTGAAAATTATGATCGTCAATCAATGAAACACGTGTGTATGAGCGCGATATAAATAAAATATCATATCATAGCAATTATATTGGTATGTTATAAAACGTGAAAGGTTGAAATGCTCAAACCCTTGTTGCTCTGCATGTGGGCAATTGCCATGTGTTTCTGTGGGCAGATCCATCTCGACAAGTTGGGTGGCCTATATCAGTAATCCTTAATCAAAGAGGGTGCTTGAAGCTATTGAAACTTTTTAGGTCCCCAAATTGCATGCTCCATAAAAGGGCTCCTTTGATGCGGAGGTATTCACCACTTAGAGGCATAAGCAGTCAGTGCCCTGATTACAGAAACGTTACACCGGTGCAAGTACAATTTTGCATGGTATTATTATCAGAGAGCAAAAATAATTCCTTGAATACATTTTTCACCAGTCAATTCTTTTCAATGTTTGCTGTAGCGCCAGGGGTGGCTCGGCCATAACCGGCGAGAAGGAGCCGGCGCATTAAATTCCTCACCAATCACAGATGATCCGCGCCAGCCCAGGAGTGCACTATGAGCTGCTTTTTTGAGCTGAGGGTGCACTTGTTGGCTCTCTTGAAATGTCAAGGTGAAACACTGTTCCTTTGACAGTTATGTCCTAAGCCTCATATGTCCAATGGGCATTTTGCTTCCACAGCCTTGCACGAACCATTTGGGATCCTAGCTGGGAAACTGCATGTGTGTTTGTGCGAGATGTGTGTATGTGCGAGGGGGGGCTTCTGCGCCACCCGGCACATGCAAACAGAGCGGGATGGTGGTATGTCATCAGAGCTCCTGAGCACATGAGCAGAACCAGGAAGTGCTCTGCTTCCTGGTTCCTTTTCATGCTATGTGGAAGCAGTAGGCTCTCTGCAGGCTGCAGCAGAGCTGAACCCAGACCAGAGCTGCATGCAGGTACGACTTTTATTTTTGTTATAATGTGTGTTTCAATGAGTGAGCCTATGATGTATGGATGTGCATGTGAATGAGTGAGTGAATGTTGTGTCTGAATGTGTATGGATGTTTATATGTACGTGTGTATTATGGGCGTCTATGATAAACCAAGCAGAGAGTGTCTATGATTAACCAAGCATGACATGTGTTATTCCTTGACTAGATTGGCAATTTGGGTCAGCCAGTCAAGCCTTTTCTTAGTGTGGCATGAAATTCTTTCATGGGCATTTATAATTGGTTATTTATAACGCACTTAATACCTAGATGTTTCTAAGCGCAGACCTGGGGATCGAGCCCGTGCTGCTCCGCATTGTCTTGTTTCCAAGGCAGCATGTTGCCCCTGAGCTATACTCCTGGGATATGATAAACCATGTATGATATCTGCCATTATTTAGCTAGTCTGGCAATTGTGGCCAGCATCTCTAGCCTTTTCATACTGTGGCATATTTATTATTTACTGGGCATCTATGATAAACCAAGCATTATATGTCATACTTGGCTATTTTGGGTCTGCCAGTCTAGCCCTGTATTACTGTGCCATTTGTTTTTTTTACTGGCCATCTATGATAAACCAAGCATATGTGTTCGTTGGCTAGAATGGTAATTTGGGGAAGCCAGTCATGTCCTTCTTACTATGGCATGTTTTTTAAAAAAAACATTCTGTGCATCTATGTTAAAGCAAGCATGTTAAGTGATATTGGTGTCTAGACTGGACTACATTATGCAGCCAGTCAGTACATGTTTTCTTATTGTGTCATGGCATTTATAAGGTCAAAGCCAAAAAGAGTATGCTCTTTTGTGGGAATACTGCAATATATTGGCAGAGCCCGTGTGGACATGTTTTCATATAATAGCATTAGTGTCATTATGTGCAAAGCAAGTGTATGTTCTGGAATTCTCAACATATATTGGTACAGCACTCATGGAAAAGTATGGGCACGGCCAGTGTGAACATGTATTTATACTGGCATATATCATGAAAATACATTGGGAAATGCTCCTGTGCATTGTTGGTGACGTCCACCAATTGTAGTTTTGGATTGAAGTTACCCAAAAGCAGTTGCAAACTGTTTGGCTTTTTACTCAGTTCTTCACAGAAAAGTGTGCTGTATAATGCACCATTTTAACCCAATATCAAAAACATTCTCAGGAGGAAACCCATCCCAAACCACCCATGTTTGATGGGGCTCTCTTTCTACGCCTGGTTGCTCTGTCATATTTGTGGGGAATATTTAGGCCCTTCCACTTAAACACTTCACCAGACGCCACTGCGTAGATGTAAAACGGAATCGTATTGGCAACAAAGCAAACTTTGCCCTTCCGAAAACATGCTTTGGAATAGTATATTTCTTGCAGTACAACAATGTTTGTTCTAGTGCTAAAAATAAGGTACACGCCACAGCACACATTCTGTAATAAGGCCTCAGATGTTGCATCTCTGTACAATTGTCCTCAGCAAAGACCATTTACGTTATTTACATAGTGACCACATGCACCATTGCCCATCAGGACACAGTCGCGCCTTGAAACACTGGTGTATAGGCGCGTTACAAATGCCATATCATATCATATCAGTCCTGCACCTTGATGCCAGGGTACCATGGTGCAGGCTGCTTCCATTCAGTTTTTCTGGCACCAAAGCTTATGCTTTTGCAAAATGTGCATGATTCTGAGACAGACTGATAACACATTTTAATGTGAAACCAGGCTTTCCTGGGATGTACAATTGAAGGCAGCTTGGTCACAGAGCCATGAACGTCAAGAATATACCCTGCACCAGTCCTAGGACTAAGTACATTGTCCACCAAAAAGGGGGTCTTCGCGTGTGCAAGCAGCTATTAGCCATGACGTTGCTGTTCTATGGTAAATCGACAGTCTTCTTTTTCAGTCTCCTCTCAAGTTGGCTCCCACACCACGCTCTCTGTTGTCTCTATCACTCTCTGTGACTCCGCGTCCTCGACTCCCCCCACCCCCTCTGTCTCTAATGCCGGCTCATTTTAGGTGTCCCTCTCTTCCTCACTGTCTGTCTCTCTCCATCAACCCATCGTCTGGGATTTGTGCCGCAACGCCTCCCGACTTCCGCTGGCAGTGTCTGGGAAGGTTAACATTCAATCAGGTAACACCACAGAGCGACAGGATATGACGCCTCCTTTGCCCTACTTTTATTCACTGCGTCCTTTCATCTTTGAAAAGGCTGGCACCACTCTCGTCCGGTTGGACACAATTACAGTAATTATAATACAAGCATCAACATTCTAGATTCCCCATATCTGTCAGAAACCCATTGGGCATTCTGGATCAGATATGGACGCCGGGGTAAATTGGCTTAAAATATACGTGTTTACAGAAAACAGAGGACAGGTTGGAGGAGAAGAGTGCATACTGTTAAATAATTAATTTCTGTATGTTTTGTTTTTTTTTTCCTTTCAGAATAACGTTTAAAAAAACAGTCCATTCGGAGATATGTACGGACATTTATGTGCAAACATTTCTGGCAGGTTTTTCCCTTTCTCTCGATAAAATGAATCACATCGATTTGATTTTAGACAATTCTGACTAAAACCATAAATAGCAGTACGAGACTTGTAGGGGTGCATTTAAGGATAACGTGTGTGCTCCAATGGCATGTTGTGGCGAGTTACTAAAAACACGGCGTAATACTGATTTTCTAAGCTAGATACACCTACAGGGTAATTCATAGAATTTCGCAGAAAAGTGTCGCAAGCGGCTGGCGCAGAGTGTCCGCGTGCGATTGTGTGCGCCAGGCACGTGCGCTAAAACCGATTTCCGCGCACAGCGTATTCATGGATTCCATGCTCCCAAACCAGCCGTGGCGCAGAGAATCGCAGCGACCCTGCAGCAGCGCCAGTAACGCCCCCAAGAACGCCCTCGCGCAAGGAAAAGCCATCAACATCGCTAAATCATCGCAAAGGGCTGCGCTAACCCTGGACCACTTTACAGGGCTGCCAAACAAGGAACGCAAAGCGGGCAACCTTCATATCAGGAGTACGCGGGAAGTTTTACACGCGATTAGCCAGGGTACGTGTATTAAAGGGGTACGCGGGAAGTTCAACACGCGATAGTCCAGGGAACGTGTATTACAGGGGTACGCGGGAAGTTCAACACGCGATTGTCCAGGGAACGTGTATTACAGGGGTACGCGGGAAGTCTTACATGCGATTAGCCAGGGCACGTGTAATACAGGCGTACGCGGGAATTATCACACGCGATTTGGCAGGGTACGTGAATTACAGGGGTGCGTGGGAATTATCACACGCGATTAGGCTGGGTGGGTCCTCACATGTGTTCCCTGTACACCCTCCACGGCCCCTGCAGGCAGCCCACAAAACAGGGGACTACCCTGCACACCTGCTCATGTCCCCCTGCACCCCCACCCCTCAGCCACCAGGGGCACCCACCACCAGGCCCCCACCCATGTCTCCTACCACCCCCACCCCCCAGCAGTGCAGGGGCAGCCTCCACCAGGCCCCCACTCATGTCTCCCACCACCCCCACCCCCCAGCAGTGCAGGGGCATCCTCCACCAGGCCCCCACCCATGTCTCCCACCACCCCCACCACCCAGCCACCAGGGGCAGCCTCCACCAGGCCCCCACCCATGTCTCCCACCACCCCCACCCCCCAGCACTGTGGGGCACCTGCCAGCAGGCCCCCACCCATGTCACCCACCACCCCCACCCCCCAGCAGTGCAGGGGAAGCCTCCACCAGGCCCCCACTCATGTCTCCCACCACCCCCACCCCCCAGCCGCCAGGGGCAGCCTCCACCAGGCCCCCACTCATGTCTCCCACCACCCCCACCCTCCAGCACTGTGGGGCACCTGCCAGCAGGCCCCCACCCATGTCACCCACCACCCCCACCCCCCAGCAGTGCAGGGGCATCCTCCACCAGGCCCCCACCCATGTCTCCCACCACCCCCACCCCCCAGCAGTGCAGGGGCAGCCTCCACCAGGCCCCCACTCATGTCTCCCACCACCCCCACCCCCCAGCCACCAGGGCACCCTCCACCAGGCCCCCACTCATGCCCGACTCATGTCTCCCACCACCCCCACCCCCCAGCACTGTGGGGCACCTGCCAGCAGGCCCCCACCCATGTCACCCACCACCCCCACCCCCCAGCCACCAGGGGCACCCACCACCAGGCCCCCACACATGTCTCCTACCACCCCCACCCCCCAGCAGTGCAGGGGCAGCCTCCACCAGGCTCCCACCCATGTCACCCACCACCCCCACCCCCCAGCAGTGCAGGGGCATCCTCCACCAGGCCCACACTCATGTCCCCTATCACCCCCACCCCCCCGCCACCAGGGGCACCCTCCACCAGGCCCCCACTCATGTCTCCCAGCGTGCTACGTGTATTTCAGGGGTGCGCGGGAAGTTCCACTCGCGAATAGCCTGGGCACGTGTATTTCAGGGGTGCGCGGGAAGTTCCACACGCGAATAGCCTGGGCGCATGCATTTCAGGGGTGCGCGGGAAGTTTTACACGCAATTTCAGCAGGGTACGTGTATTTCAGGGGTGCGCGGGAATTCTCACACGCGATTTGGCTTGGTACGTGTATTACAGGGGTGCGTGGGAATTATCACACGCGATTAGGCTGGGTGGGTCCTCACAGGTGTTCCCTGTACACCCTCCACGGCCCCTGCAGGCAGCCCACAAAACAGGGGACTACCCTGCACACCTGCTCATGTCCCCCTGCACCTCCACCCCCCAGCAGTGCAGGGGCAGCCTCCACCAGGCCCCCACCCATGTCTCCCACCACCCCCACCCCCCAGCAGTGCAGGGGCAGCCTCCACCAGGTCCCCACCCATGTCACCTACCACCCCCACCCCCCAGCCACCAGGGGCACCCACCACCAGGCCCCCACCCATGTCTCCTACCACCCCCACCCCCCAGCAGTGCAGGGGCAGCCTCCACCAGGCCCCTACCCATGTCACCCACCACCCCCACCCCCCAGCAGTGCAGGGGCATCCTCCACCAGGCCAACACTCATGTCCCCTATCACCCCCACCCCCCCACCACCAGGGGCACCCTCCACCAGGCCCCCACTCATGTCTCCCACCACCCCCACCCCCCAGCAGTGCAGGGGCATCCTCCACCAGGCCCCCACCCATGTCTCCCACCACCCCCACCCCCAGCAGTGCAGGGGCAGCCTCCACCAGGCCCCCACTCATGTCTCCCACCACCCCCACCCCCCAGCCACCAGGGGCAGCCTCCACCAGGCCCCCACCCATGTCTCCCACCACCCCCACCCCCAAGCACTGTGGGGCACCTGCCAGCAGGCCCCCACCCATGTCACCCACCACCCCCACCCCCCAGCAGTGCAGGGGCAGCCTCCACCAGGCCCCCACCCATGTCTCCCACCACCCCCACCCCCCAGCAGTGCAGGGGCAGCCTCCACCAGGCCCCCACTCATGTCTCCCACCACCCCCACCCCCCAGCCACCAGGGGCAGCCTCCACCAGGCCCCCACCCATGTCTCCCACCACCCCCACCCCCAAACACTGTGGGGCACCTGCCAGCAGGCCCCCACCCATGTCACCCATCACCCCCACCCCCCAGCAGTGCAGGGGCAGCCTCCACCAGGCACCCACTCATGTCTCCCACCACCCCCACCCCCCAGCCACCAGGGGCACCCTCCACCAGGCCCCCACTCATGTCTCCCACCACCCCCACCCTCCAGCACTGTGGGGCACCTGCCAGCAGGCCCCCACCCATGTCACCCACCACCCCCACCCCCCAGCAGTGCAGGGGCATCCTCCACCAGGCCCCCACCCATGTCTCCCACCACCCCCACACCCCAGCAGTGCAGGGGCATCCTCCACCAGGCCCCCACCCATGTCTCCCACCACCCCCAGGCACTGTGGGGCACCTGCCAGCAGGCCCCAACCCATGTCACCCACCACCCCCACCCCCCAGCAGTGCAGGGGCAGCAGGCAGTCAGGCAGCAGCAGGTGGGAGCGTGCTCGGGGCTCTGGGGGGCAGTAGTTCAGCCTTCCGGGCAGGAGCGTGGTATTCCGTGTGCGTACGCGTGGCCAGCTTGGTACGGAGTGATTTGGCACGTGAAAATCCTGCACGTCAGCGTGAAAACTGAGGAAAGGCCCTCAGCGCGTAAGCGCGTCTGTGACGTGACCCGCACAGGTGTATCCCACACAGCACGTGATGACAGAGCACACGTGGAAAGACTGCACGACAGAGTATAATCGCGTGTGATTGGTGGAAATGGCCCTACACGCAGAAGTGACAAAGCATGTAATTGGTGGAAATGGCCCTAGCGCGTACACGCCGCGTAAGTGACGCTGGACGTGTGGGCCTGTATAAAAGGTACGTGTAGAACACGTTTTCCTTGTACGTGCTTTTCGTGGAGAGCGAGTGGGTGAATTCTGTACTTCTTGTCGTTTCACACGCGATTTACTTCACGGCGTTTCAAGTTCGTATTCCCTGTTACCTCTGACAGCTTTTTCTCTTTTTTCTCTTTTACTGGTTTACCTGGGCCTGTTCCCTCAAACAGTGTTCCCTTCCACTGTTGTCCTGTCTCCTCAGACAGCGTACAAATCTTCTTTTGGCGGGGGTGTTGCCAACCAAACGTGCTCCTTTTACACGCTTGTTTACCAGGCAGACGGTGAGTCACGCACGTATCTAACATCTGTGCTTGCCCCGTGTGTAGCCTACCCCTTCAGAGGTCATTCTAGGCTGCGTGTGACACGCATACGTTCATTCTTGTGTTACTGGGTGCCACAGCGTAGTGCAGGTTTTTCTTTCTGCACACGTGGTCTAGGAGCGGTTGCGTGCACGTAATCTCCCTTTTTTGGGCCTCCTGTGCGTTGCGTGACCCGTCATCTTTCCCCAGGGGTTACATTCAGCCTTGCTAGAGCACTAGGGTACAATTACCATCTGGTACCCAACCCCTTTGACCCCCAATTGCCCAGGACAATAGTCTACATCCACTCCCATACGCACATTAACATCAGTGCCATGGCTGGGAGACGAGGATTCCGTAAGGGTGGCAAAGGTGGAAGAGCCACAAGTGGTGGCCGTGGTGGATCCGGTAGGGGACGTGGTCGTAACTTGCAGGGTGAGCCTGTCCCCCCATGTGTGGAGGACCAGTCACGGGCACCCATAATCCCCCCCCCCCCTCCCGTTGAGGCTGATGTGGCTGACACCATCCATGCTCAGGCCTTGTTGGACCAGCCCATTGTGGCACCAGACCTGGCTGACTCCATGGCTGACTTCCAGGTCAGCAGGGCTACGACACGTGCGCTGGTGCACGTTGATGCCATCATGCCACGTGGATCTGGGGCAGCAAGGTCATCTGCTGCACCAAGGAGGCAGGGCGGAGAGGCTGCAGGGGCAGCTGCGGCTCCATCCACCCCAGCCCTCACACACCCAGCCAGGACAGTGTCGGTCCTAGTCCATGCTGCTGACATTCCCCCTGACACCATCACACTAGAGCCAATGCCTGCACCAACTCCCATGCTGAGTGTGCAATCCCACACTCCTGATACAGAGTCCACCATGGCTCCTGCCCCTAGTGTCCAGAGCGGCGCAGGACACTCAGGATCACCACCACCTTCCAAGCGGAAGAGGAAGAGTGCTCGTCCGGCACAGGCTGATGCCCCAGACACGGCTACACAGTCCGGCCCGTCCAGGAAGCCCAGCTTCACGGATGACGAACTGAATGCACTTGTCGAGTATGTGTCCGGACATGACAACGAGATGGTCATTGTTGCAGGATCCAAGACCACACCTGCACAACGCCAGGCACACTGGCAGACCGTTGCGGACATCGTAAGTGCCCTTGGAATCGTGAGGCGCACAGCCAATGATTGCTATAAGCGCTGGAATGACCTAAAGCGCAGGGCAAAGAGTAAGCTGGCCTCAAGTCATGCCGCAACTCTAGTGACTGGAGGTGGGTCTCCAGTAGTAGACATGGAACTCACTCCACATGAGTCAGTCGCTGGGACCTACGTCACGGAGGAACAGATCCAAAGCGTGGGAGATCTGGCTGATTACGAAGCATTGTCCGGTGAGTGCACATGCATGTGTGTGTCATCCATGTGCATGGTGTGTGTGTGAGGGCTTCTGTTTGTGTGCCAGGTGAGAGTGTGTGCGCCTGAGTCGTATGGGTCAGCCATGTGCTTCATGCAATACTTCCTGCGCAGCTGCATTTGGCCATAGCAGTATCCCTTCTGCCAACAGTAGACATCTAGCCCAACTGCACGCCAGTTGCCCTTGAAGTGTCACCTTGCCACAACATTGTTGCTTATTTTTCACTGTTCATTCAGTCAGATTGTTTGCATTCCCCCACTTTTACTAGCCATGTCGCTGTCCACTAGTCACATGTCTGACATGGCTATGGTGAAGTGGAGTGACTTTGTTACCTGGATATCATTTGTACACACATGTCCCTGTGCAATTGGACCATTTCAGACTGGCAGCTCCAGGTGAAAAATCTGACCTGTTAGAATTAGAAAAGCAATTACATGCGGGAACTGGACTGAATGAATAGGTGCTGCCCTCCTCTCCATCTTCACTCAATAGCAATGGTACATGCCATCTGTGTGATGGCATGTGTGTTTCACCTGGCAATCACAGGCCAATGTGTGATGCCACTGCCAGGCAGCATGCAGAAAATGTGTTCATTTTCCATCTTGGTGTCATCAGTGTGTGCCATTTGCCTGCACTTCATACGCAGTGAGGGTGCATGCATGGGAGGGTTTTAGTCATGTGGGACATGTGTCAATCAAGTACTGGTTCTCTTGCTTCTCAGCCCTCATTGTGTGCCATGGTGCTAATGCCTGTTTCCATTTCTTTGTTTTCATGTCTTTGCAGGGGAAGACGCACCTGATACTGCTGGGGTTGTGGAGATGGTGCAGACCCAGGAGGGGTCCGAGGGCCGACCAACCACCAGTGAGGGACGTGGTGTGGTGGTGGGGGAGAACCCACAAGTGCTGCAGGTCGTGCTCTCAAGGGGTGTCTCTGGCTGCACCTCCCCGAGCTGTACTCAGGTGTTGATTCGGATGAGACCTACGTGCCGTCGCAGGTGAGTGTTCCAGGGAGGGATTCTGTTCTGTCTCACCCACCTGCACCAGGGTCAGAACCCTCCATGGGGATGTCAGTGTTGGCAGCTACGCCTTTGGTGGTTACGGATGCAGGGTCACACTCCGCGACATCTGATCCTGTTCCTGGGCCAGCAGATCAGAGGGGGAATGCAGTCCTGCAGCCTCAGGCAGTGCCGGCACAGCAAGGCGCAGTTCGCCTTGCCCCAGACAGGTGTGGTGCCCGCCGACGTGGTGGCCGTACGCCACCTGGCAATACCGCATGGGAGCAATCCATTTACGGTATGGCAACCCAACAGGCTGCATCATCCGAGATGATGGCTCAGGCCATGGATAGGGTGGCCACTTCCATTGTCCCCCCAGAAAGGCTGATGGAGCGACTAGAGCAGGCAACCGACTCCATCTGCCAGTCACACAGGGAGGACATGTTGGGGTCCAACAGGGACAGGCGGGTGGCACTGGCGACTCTGCAGGAGGCCATCTCCATTGAGTCCCAGGGCCACAGGGAAGCCCTGAGGCAGGAGCTCCTTCACCTCAGGACGACTCTTGTTGAGCTTGAGGTTCAACACACCAAAGGACAGAACAGCAGCTGGAGCGTCTCACCCGTATGCTCTCAGCTGAGATGCAGGCAACGAGGGCGGAGGTCCGGGCATCCCATGAGTTGTTGCATGGGGACCTCCGCACACTCATCTTCCAGAACCAGACCTACCACACCCGCATGCTTGCAGTCATGGAGGAGCAGACTAGCGCCTTGCGTGGGCTGCCTCCCATAGTGCAACCACCTCCGGATGCAGCTGCACAGGGTGATAATAGCGACAGCAGTGATACTCCCACAACAGGGTAGCCGTGTGGGCCATGAGCCCATGGAGGTGTTTTATTTTCCCAGGATCCACGCAGGTGGGTTCTGGTGTGCATCCTGTCCTCGGACCTCCTGGGTGGCCTCCCCAACCCCCCCGGGCCCATCAATGGCCATTTTTGATTGTTTCTTATTTTTATTGTTATTTATTTTATTCCCTATTTTTTTGGGACGATTTGTTGGCTTCCGTGGTTCCTGTGGGCATACGCTGCATTGTGGCTGGGCACATGCAGGCTTGTAATGTATTTGGTTCAGATGCTTGGGTTTGAGTCACACACACCCCTCCTGCTTCCCGTTTCCATGGGCTTGCAAAGGGTGTGCCCAAGTGACAGTGAATTACACAGTGACGTTGGACTCCCATGAGCTGTGTGGGCAGTCTGTAGTCAATACTGTGCATACATTCCTAGTGCATATTGCTGTTGTGTTGTACACTGCATGTTGCATTGATGTGTAACTCATCTTCTGTGTCTACCTCCCAATTTGCAGGTCCCTTCCTCATGTCTACACAAGGACCTCTAGTCTGGAGATGGGGTCCATGTTGGCAGCAGTGCACCTACAACTCTACATGGCGCCAACACTGCACAGTTGGTGGTGGTGGGAGTGCAGGCATTTCCAGGTGGTGAGACTACTAATATGTAAAATTTGTGATGTCATGTTAATGGTAGTACGTGCTCAAGTATGTTGTTGGTCCGGCATTGCTGTGAGCATTTCAGGTGTTGCAGGTTTCTAATAGGGACACTGTACATAGTGACACTAGTGTCATGTTGTGGGGGGATTACTTTGTTTACCTGCAAATAGCATGACATGGCACGGTGTGTCGTGTGGCGGTGCTGGGGTTGGGTTGGCTGACATGGCACTGTCCTCTTGTTGCATTTTGCAAGTGGGTATTCTTTTTAGCTGCTTGAATGTGTAACTCCACAAAACTGCATTGGTGGTGTCTGTGTGGGTAGGGATGCACACATTGTGACACTTCCAGGTGAACAATCTCAGGCTGATATGGTATTCACGGTTCATTCTCCAGACATTCAGGATCAGTGTCAGGTTGAGTCATCATTGATTGTCAGATGGAATGTGCCAGGGCAGTGTGCACTCCACAGGGGTGTGATTTCTATGTGAAGTAATTAGCCACTAGCTGTGTACGGGCTGCCTCCCCACATGCCCTTTCCCCTCCCATGCGCAGCGGCTGTGCATGTGGTTGGGGATGTGGGGCCACCACCATGTCCACGGCCAGGCCCCGGCGTGTTGCAACGTTGTGCAGGACACATGCTGCCACTATGATCCTGCACACTACTGGGGGAGCGTATAACAGCTGCCCGCCAGAACGGTCAAGGGAGCGAAAGCGTGACTTTAGCACTCCGAATGTGCGCTCCACTATGCCCCGGGTTGTAATGTGGGCTGTGTTATATCTTACCTCGGGTGGCGTGGTGGGGTTCCGAATTGGCGTCACCATGTGGGGGCTGAGAGGGTAGGCACTGTCCCCTGTGGAGGTGGTGATTGGTATCATTGGTGGGGTTGTGACCTTGCTCAGTATCCAACATGCATGCATGTGCAGTGGCATACATACTCACCAAGCAGCCATGTATCGCCATGCCGCCCAGCATCTAGGTCCCGGCATAGGGTGGACATTCGGTAAATGAAGCTGTCTTGGGTGGAGCCGGGATAGTTGGCATATACTGAGGTGATGATTCCCTTGGCATTACATACTACCTGCACGTTGATGGAATGCCAGTGCTTGCGGTTCCTATAGATGTGCTCAGATGCCCTGGGGGGACGTAGAGCCACATGGGTGCAGTCGATGGCACCTAGCACTTTGGGGAATCGTGCCACACCATAAAAATCCAGGGCGGCAGCATGCCTTTCTGCAGGTGTTCTGGGCAGGTATATGTGCCTGCAGACTGATGGGCGTGCAGTGATGATGTTCAAGACCTGGTGTAGCCAGCGTGACTGGGTGGCCTGTGACACCCCACCCACTATGGCACTTGTCCGCTGAAATGATCCAGTGGCTAAGAAGTGCAGTACATTGAGGACCTTCTCCAGGGGGCTGGGTGCTTGGGAGCACAGGGTGGGTGATGTGAGGTCATCCTCCCACTCACTCACCAGGTCCAGTATTATGTGTGGTGGAAACCTGTACCTTCCATACACCTGGTCATCAGGCATCCCGAAAAGGCTGGTTCTGGGTGTGAATATTCTGGCCCTGACTATCCTCCTCCTCCTCCTTTGGTAGCCCACTGCCACTGCTGCTAGGAACGGTATGTTCATCCTGGCGTCTGGCTTGTTATTGTTAAAGTGCGCAAATTCATGCTTTGCGCGTGTTCTAGGCGAGCGTGTGACCCGCGCACCCCTGGAATCCAGTTCCCAGTCCAATAGCGTGTGGAAATGTACGCATAACGGGATACAGGTGCGCTGACGTACTTGCGTGTGTAAGTGCCCGCGCACCCCTGAAATACACGTACATAGGCCAATCGCGTGTACGCGCACTTTTGTCCAATTACACGCGATGACACTCTGACGTGCAGTATTTACACGTGTGCTCCGTCATCACGTGCTGGGTGGGGAACACCCATGCGGGTCACGTCACATACGCGCTTACACGCTGAGGGACTCTGGACCAATAGAATCGCGTATGCGTGCTTACGCACTTACGCGCTAAGGGCCTTTCCTCGGATTTCACGCTGATGTGCCGAATTTTCACGTGCCAAATCACTCCGTATCAAGCTGGCCACGCGAAAACACACGGAAGACCACGCTCCTGCCCAGAAGGCCGAGTTACTGCCCCCCGTGCTCCGAGCAGCCTCCCACGTGCCATCTGCTGCTGCCTGCCTGCCTGCCTGCCTGCTGCCACCGTGCCCTGCCATTTGGTGCCTGCACATCAGCCATCTGCAGGGGTCCAGTTGCTGTGTCCACCCCTGCTGGAACTGAAGACTCCCGACTGGGATTACATCGCTCCACAGCCCAGCCCCAGGACCCAGTTGCCCACCCACACCTGCCTCTGGGGTTGCCATGTCGGGCACTTCCACATCTGGCACCAGTGGCAACCCCAGGCCAGAGGGGCAGAGGGGCACCAGCTTCACTGCCACCGAAGTTGGTGTCCTGGTGGAGCATGTCCTGGGGCAGTATGATGCCCTCTTTGGATCGTCCCGCGCCAGCAAGGATGGACGGGAGAGGATCTGGGCCGACTGTGTGGTTGCCATCAACGCGGAGGGGGTGGCAACCCGCAACGTCCAGAAGATCAGGAAGCGCTGGGAGGACTTGAGGTCCAGGAACCTTGTGAAGGCCCGGCGCCTCGTGGAGGGGGGCCGGGGCCGCATGAGTTCCATCCAGAAGAGGGTCCTGGAACGCGTACGCCCAGCGCTCCATGCCCAGATCCTTGAGAGGGAGGCCCGTCTGGAGTTGAGCGGTAAGTGTCCAAGCATTACTGTGTGACACAGGGCATGTTGCTGTGTGCTGGGTCTATGATACTTGCCTGTATGTGTGCCATAGGCCATGTATGCATGTATGTGTGCATGGACATCATGGTAATGCATGTGCAACATGTGATGTGTGACCCACATGGTTGTTGCATGTGTTCAAATGCCGCATGGGGACCCATATGCAGATTTTGAACATGAGAGCATGCCAGTCTCTGTACCGGGACATGGGTGGGGGTGAGGGATGGGTGCCCATGCCAGGTACATATGTGGTAGCCATGTCTGTGTGGCTGACCTGCGTGTCTGTGACTTGTGCATGCCATGGATGCATGACACATGTGTGTGACAATGCACAGATTCAGTGAAGCAGCCAAATTGCCCTTGTATCCGCTGTGTTTGTTGTGTTTGGGGCCAGATGGATGTGACTGAGGTGAAGTGTGTGCATGTGAAATGCATGAGCCATGATGCATGTGAGTTCCATATCATTGAATGTTTCAAGAGTCCATTGGACATGCATGGAAATGTCCATGGCATGCAGCATGCCTGTTACTGTGTGTGTTTTGCCTGGACTGACCCATGTGTTGTGGAGGGACATGATGGAAGTGTACTTTGACAGTGGTGGTCATCTGCTATTGCTTCCTGTCTAGGGGACCATTGTACAGTACCCTGATGCTTGTGTTCTTTGTCTCCCTCTACGCAGCGGCTAGTGAAGAAGAGGGCGGAGACGGCGCTGTGGAGCAAGGCGGCGGGGATGCCCCCACGGCTGCAGCGGAAGGGGTGGGTGAGCCCCCACAGGGGCCTGCTACGGTGGGAGACGGTGAGGAGCCATCCAGGTTGGTGGTTTGCACAGAGGAGGAGGAGGCCGCCACTGGGGCACACATGGGGCCTGGTGGGGGCATCCCTGCTGGTGCAAGTGGTGCAGTCCAGGGCCAGGGGCAGGAGGCAGCACAGGTCACCGTGGAGGGGCCTGTGCATGTCGCTGTCCCTGACCCTGTGAGTGCACCACCATGCACCAGCAGGGATGCCCCGTCCCAGGCCCATCCGCAGGTAGAGGGGATGTCCATGTCACCTGACTCCCCTCCACCTGCGGACGTGGGAACCCCTGGCCGTGCGGAGAAGGTCCTGATTGGGGTCGCGATGCGCACGGCTGTGATTCGTGATGCCGTGCGTGCTTCCCGGGAGGAGCACGCACGTCATCATGAAGTGCACCGTGCCGACGTGGCCCAATTGGGATCGGCCATGTTCGGGGGTTTCCTGCATGTGTTGGCCAATGTGGCGGCCCTCTCCTCCTCTGTGCAGGCTATACACCAGTCGGTCTCCTTGCCGTCTTCCAGCCCAGATGCCACCAGGGCCCCCTGTGGACCTGCCCCGACCAATGCAGCCAGCTCGGTGGGGATCCCATCCCTGCCACAGTTGGGAGTCGGAGGTCCAGCAGGGGTGGACAACACAGCAACTGGACCCCAGCAGATGGAAGATGTGACAGCATCATCAGGCAGGGCACGTGCACGACGGCGTCGGTGGTTTCCATCAGCCTGGTTGCCGTCGTGCTGGCAGAGGCAGTGGCGTCGGAGGCAGCAGCGGGCTCGGCGTGGGAGGCATCATGGCTCGGGGCCATCAAGATCAGAGGGGCAGGCATCGGCCGGAGGGCAGGGCAACCCTGGGATGGTGGTGTCTTCCGTGTGGGAGCAGTTGGTCCAGCGGATAGGTGCGGAGCGGCAGCAGGCGGAAGAGGAGCGGCTCACCATGGTCAGGGCGGAGTTCTCCATGCGTCGGGCGTTGAGGCGGGCTGAGTGCCTCGAGGAAGCTCGCAGGGAGTTTGAGCTGGACATGGGGTTATCCCTGCGAGACCTCGGGGCCAGGACAGAGTCCCGCCTCCAGGACATCGACATGGAGTTCGATGATGCCCTGGCCAGCAACATCACCGAGTGAGCCGCAGGACTTGCCCGCTGCCTTTGTATATAGTTATTTAGTTAGTTAGTGTTAGGTTTCCTTTATTCATTTTTATTTATTTGGACCGCTCGGACAATGGCCACTTTTTTGTATATATTTTTTCATTAGGTAGTAGTAGGTTTCATTTATGGTGTTGGGCTCATGGACCCTTGAATTTTCGTGTATATAGTTTGCTTTTTGAATGGACATTTCTTTTATTAATTATTGTGTTCACCATGAGGAAATGGTTTTTCATTATTTTCCTTCCACATGATTTTGCTTTGAACTACATTTGTTTTTGGATTCCTAATTTTTTATATTTTTTTACATTTGTTCTCGGACATGGACCTTTTATTTTGTTATCCCCATTGTTGTGTGTTTGATTTGTTTACTCATTTCACATCTTTAATACAATTTTTTTTTACTTTCACTTGTGGTATTTTCTCATTGGTTTCATACATGTCATGATATGGGTTTTGACATTCACTTGCACCCATTGTGTATGTGTGTGTGACGGACATGTGTTCATTTACATACTTGCCATTGGGGTTGTATCATGTAATTGCATTCACTATGTGGGTGGATGCAATCCTTGCCTGGGTGTTTGTGCTGGGTATGATGCCCATTACTGCCATGATTGAGTATCGTCAGGACCTGGGGGCAGGGGGACATGTGTGGGTGCCTGGTGGAGGGTGCCCCTGGATGGTGGGGGGTGGGGGTGGTGAAAGACATGAGTGGGGGCCTGGTGGAGGCTGCCCCTGGTGACTGGGGGTGTGGGGGTGGTGGGAGACATGAGTGGGGGCCTGGTGGAGGGTGCCCCTGATGGCGGGGGGGTGGGGGTGGTGGGAGACATGAGTGGGGGCCTGGTGGAGGCTGCCCCTGGTGACTGGGGGGGTGGGGTGGTGGGAGACATGAGTGGGGGCCTGGTGGAGGGTGCCCCTGGTGGCGGGGGGGTGGGGGTGGTCGGAGAAATGAGTGGGGGCCTGGTGGAGGCTGCCCCTGGTGACTGGGGGGATGGGGGTGGTGGGAGACATGACTGGGGGCCTGGTGGAGGGTGCCCCTGGTGGCGGGGGGGTGGGGGTGATAGGGGACATGGGTGGAGGCCTGGTGGAGGGTGCCCCTGGATGCTGGGGGGTGGGGGTGGTGGGAGACATGAGTGGGGGCCTGGTGGAGGGTGCCCCTGGTGACTGGGGGGTGGGGGTGGTGGGAGACATGACTGGGGGCCTGGTGGAGGGTGCCCCTGGTGGCGGGGGGGTGGGGGTGGTGGGAGACATGAGTGGGGGCCTGGTGGAGGCTGCCCCTGGTGACTGGGGGGGTGGGGGTGGTGGGAGACATGACTGGGGGCCTGGTGGAGGGTGCCCCTGGTGGCGGGGGGTGGGGGTGGTGGGAGACATGGGTGGGGGCCTGGTGGAGGGTGCCCCTGGATGCTGGGGGGTGGGGGTGGTGGGAGACATGAGTGGGGGCCTGGTGGAGGGTGCCCCTGGTGACTGGGGGGGTGGGGGTGGTGGGAAACATGAATGGGGGCCTGGTGGAGGGTGCCCCTGCACTGCTGGGGGGTGGGGGTGATAGGGGACATGGGTGGGGGCCTGGTGGAGGGTGCCCCTGGATGCTGGGGGGTGGGGGTGGTGGGAGACATGAGTGGGGGCCTGGTGGAGGGTGCCCCTGCACTGCTGGGGGGTGGGGGTGATAGGGGACATGGGTGGGGGCCTGGTGGAGGGTGCCCCTGGATGCTGGGGGGTGGGGGTGGTGGGAGACATGAGTGGGGGCCTGGTGGAGGGTGCCCCTGGTGACTGGGGGGGTGGGGGTGGTGGGAGACATGAGTGGGGGCCTGGTGGAGGGTGCCCCTGCACTGCTGGGGGGTGGGGGTGATAGGGGACATGGGTGGGGGCCTGGTGGAGGGTGCCCCTGGATGCTGGGGGGTGGGGGTGGTGGGAGACATGAGTGGGGGCCTGGTGGAGGGTGCCCCTGGTGACTGGGGGTGTGGGGGTGGTGGGAGACATGAGTGGGGGCCTGGTGGAGGGTGCCCCTGGTGACAGGGGTGGTGGGGGTGGTGGGAGACATGAGTGGGGGCCTGGTGGAGGGTGCCCCTGCACTGCTGGGGGGTGGGGGTGATAGGGGACATGGGTGGGGGCCTGGTGGAGGGTGCCCCTGGATGCTGGGGGGTGGGGGTGGTGGGAGACATGAGTGGGGGCCTGGTGGAGGGTGCCCCTGGTGACTGGGGGGGTGGGGGTGGTGGGAGACATGAGTGGGGGCCTGGTGGAGGGTGCCCCTGCACTGCTGGGGGGTGGGGGTGATAGGGGACATGGGTGGGGGCCTGGTGGAGGGTGCCCCTGGATGCTGGGGGGTGGGGGTGGTGGGAGACATGGGTGGGGGCCTGGTGGAGGGTGCCCCTGGATGGTGGGGGGTGGGGGTGGTGGGAGACATGAGTGGGGGCCTGGTGGAGGCTGCCCCTGGTGACTGGGGGTGGTGGGAGACATGACTGGGGGCCGGGTGGAGGGTGCCCCTGGATGCTGGGGGGTGGGGGTGGTGGGAGACATGAGTGGGGGCCTGGTGGAGGCTGCCCCTGGTGACTGGGGGGGTGGGGGTGGTGGGAGACATGAGTGGGGGCCTGGTGGAGGGTGTCCCTGGTGGCGGGGGGGTGGGGGTGGGGGGAGACATGAGTGGGGGCCTGGTGGAGGCTGCCCCTGGTGACTGGGGGGGTGGGGGTGGTGGGAGACATGACTGGGGGCCTGGTGGAGGGTGCCCCTGGATGCTGGGGGGTGGGGGTGGTGGGAGACATGAGTGGGGGCCTGGTGGAGGCTGCCCCTGGTGACTGGGGGGGTGGGGGTGGTGGGAGACATGAGTGGGGGCCTGGTGGAGGGTGCCCCTGGTGGCGGGGGGGGGTGGGGGTGTGGGAGACATGAGTGGGGGCCTGGTGGAGGCTGCCCCTGGTGACTGGGGGGGTGGGGGTGGTGGGAGACATGACTGGGGGCCTGGTGGAGGGTGCCCCTGGTGGCGGGGGGGTGGGGGTGGTGGGAGACATGACTGGGGGCCTGGTGGAGGGTGCCCCTGGTGGCGGGGGGGTGGGGGTGGTGGGAGACATGGGTGGGGGCCTGGTGGAGGGTGCCCCTGGATGCTGGGGGGTGGGGGTGGTGGGAGACATGGGTGGGGGCCTGGTGGAGGGTGCCCCTGGATGGTGGGGGGTGGGGGTGGTGGGAGACATGAGTGGGGGCCTGGTGGAGGGTGCCCCTGGTGACTGGGGGGGTGGGGGTGGTGGGAGACATGACTGGGGGCCTGGTGGAGGGTGCCCCTGGTGACTGGGGGGGTGGGGGTGGTGGGAGACATGAGTGGGGGCCTGGTGGAGGGTGCCCCTGCACTGCTGGGGGGTGGGGGTGATAGGGGACATGGGTGGGGGCCTGGTGGAGGGTGCCCCTGGATGCTGGGGGGTGGGTGTGGTGGGAGACATGGGTGGGGGCCTGGTGGAGGGTGTCCCTGGATGTTGGGGGGTGGGGGTGGTGGGAGACATGAGTGGGGGCCTGGTGGAGGGTGCCCCTGGTGGCGGGGGGGTGGGGGTGGTGGGAGACATGGGTGGGGGCCTGGTGGAGGGTGCCCCTGCACTGCTGGGGGTTGGGGGTGGTGGGAGACATGAGTGGGGGCCTGGTGGAGGCTGCCCCTGGTGACTGGGGGGGTGGGGGTGGTGGGAGACATGAGTGGGGGCCTGGTGGAGGGTGCCCCTGGTGACTGGGGGGGTGGGGGTGGTGGGAGACATGACTGAGGGCCTGGTGGAGGGTGCCCCTGGTGGCGGGGGGGTGGGGGTGGTGGGAGACATGACTGGGGGCCTGGTGGAGGGTGCCCCTCGTGGCGGGGGGGTGGGGGTGGTGGGAGACATGGGTGGGGGCCTGGTGGAGGGTGCCCCTGCACTGCTGGGGGGTGGGGGTGATAGGGGACATGGGTGGGGGCCTGGTGGAGGGTGCCCCTGGATGCTGGGGGGTGGGGGTGGTGGGAGACATGGGTGGGGGCCTGGTGGAGGGTGCCCCTGGATGGTGGGGGGTGGGGGTGGTGGGAGACATGAGTGGGGGCCTGGTGGAGGGTGCCCCTGGTGGCGGGGGGTGGGGGTGGTGGGAGACATGGGTGGGGGCCTGGTGGAGGGTGCCCCTGCACTGCTGGTGGTTGGGGGTGTTGGGAGACATGAGTGGGGGCCTGGTGGAGGCTGCCCCTGGTGACTGGGGGGGTGGGGGTGGTGGGAGACATGAGTGGGGGCCTGGTGGAGGGTGCCCCTGGTGACTGGGGGGGTGGGGGTGGTGGGAGACATGAGTGGGGGCCTGGTGGAGGGTGCCCCTGGTGGCGGGGGGGTGGGGGTGGTGGGAGACATGGGTGGGAGCCTGGTGGAGGGTGCCCCTGCACTGCTGGGGGGTGGGGGTGGTGGGAGACATGAGTGGGGGCCTGGTGGAGGGTGCCCCTGGTGGCAGGGGGGTGGGGGTGGTGGGAGGCATGGTGGGGGCCTGGTGGAGGCTGCCCCTGCACTGCTGGGGGTTGGGGGTGGTGGGAGACATGGGTGGGGGCCTGGTGGAGGGTGCCCCTGGTGACTGGGGGGGTGGGGGTGGTGGGAGACATGAGTGGGGGCCTGGTGGAGGCTGCCCCTGGTGGCAGGGGGGTGGGGGTGGTGGGAGACATGGTGGGGGCCTGGTGGAGGCTGCCCCTGGTGACTGGGGGGGTGGGGGTGGTGGGAGACATGAGCAGGTGTGCAGGGTAGTCCCCTGTTTTGTGGGCTGCCTGCAGGGGCCGTGGAGGGTGTACAGGGAACACCTGTGAGGACCCACCCAGCCTAATCGCGTGTGTGACTTCCCACGCACCCCTGTAATACACGTACCAAGCCAAATCGCGTGTGATAATTCCCGCGCACCCCTGAAATACACGCGCCCAGGCTATTCGCGTGTGGAAATTCCCACGCACCCCTGAAATACACGTACCCTGCTGTAATCGCGTGTGGGACTTCCCGCGCACCCCTGAAATACACGCGCCCAGGCTATTCGCGTGTGGAAATTCCTGCGAACCCCTGAAATACACGTACCCTGCTGTAATCGCATGTGGAACTTCCCGCGCACCCCTGAAATACACGCGCCCAGGCTATTCGCGTGTGGAACTTCCCGCACACCCCTGAAATACACGCGCCCAGGCTATTCGCGTGTGGAACTTCCCGCGCACCCCTGAAATACACGTACCCTGCTGTTATCGCGTGTGGGATTTCCCGCGCACCCCTGAAATACACGCGCCCAGCCTATTCGCATGTGGAACTTCCCTCGCACCCCTGAAATACACGTACCCTGCTGTAATCGCGTGTGGGACTTCCCGCGCACCCCTGAAATACACGCGCCCAGGCTATTAGCGTGTGGAACTTCCCGCGCACCCCTGAAATACACGCGCCCAGCCTATTCGCGTGTGGAACTTCCCGCGCACCCCTGAAATACACATACCCTGCTGTAATCGCGTGTGGGACTTCCCGCGCACCCCTGAAATACACGCGCCCAGGCTATTAGCGTGTGGAACTTCCTGCGCACCCCTGAAATACACGCGCCCAGCCTATTCGCGTGTGGAACTTCCCGCGCACCCCTGAAATACACGTACCGTGCTGTAATCGCGTGTGGGACTTCCCGCGCACCCCTGAAATACACGCGCCCAGGCTATTAGCGTGTGGAACTTCCCGCGCACCCCTGAAATACACGCGCCCAGCCTATTCGCGTGTGGAACTTCCCGCGCACCCCTGAAATACACGTACCCTGCTGTAATCGCGTGTGGGACTTCCCGCGCACCCCTGAAATACACGCGCCCAGGCTATTAGCGTGTGGAACTTCCCGCGCACCCCTGAAATACACGCACCCAGCCTATTCGCGTGTGGAACTTCCCGCGCACCCCTGAAATACACATACCCTGCTGTAATCGCGTGTGGGACTTCCCGCGCACCCCTGAAATACACGCGCCCAGGCTATTAGCGTGTGGAACTTCCTGCGCACCCCTGAAATACACGCGCCCAGCCTATTCGCGTGTGGAACTTCCCGCGCACCCCTGAAATACACGTACCCTGCTGTAATCGCGTGTGGGACTTCCCGCGCACCCCTGAAATACACGCGCCCAGGCTATTAGCGTGTGGAACTTCCCGCGCACCCCTGAAATACACGCGCCCAGCCTATTCGCGTGTGGAACTTCCCGCGCACCCCTGAAATACACGTACCCTGCTGTAATCGCGTGTGGGACTTCCCGCGCACCCCTGAAATACACGCGCCCAGGCTATTAGCGTGTGGAACTTCCCGCGCACCCCTGAAATACACGCACCCAGCCTATTCGCGTGTGGAACTTCCCGCGCACCCCTGAAATACACGCGCCCAGGCTATTAGCGTGTGGAACTTCCCGCGCACCCCTGAAATACACGCGCCCTGCCTATTCGCGTGTGGAACTTCCCGCGCACCCCTGAAATACACGTACCCTGCTGTAATCGCGTGTGGGACTTCCCGCGCACCCCTGAAATACACGCGCCCAGGCTATTAGCGTGTGGAACTTCCCGCGCACCCCTGAAATACACGCGCCCAGCCTATTCGCGTGTGGAACTTCCCGCGCACCCCTGAAATACACGTACCCTGCTGTAATCGCGTGTGGGACTTCCCGCGCACCCCTGAAATACACGTACCCTGATGGAATGGCGTGTGGAACTTCCCGCGCACCCCTGGAATACACCTACCCTGATGGAATCGCGTGTGGACCTTCCCGCGCACCCCTGAAATCCACGTACCCGGCCAAATCGCGTGTGAGACTTCCCGCGCACCCCGGTATACACGCACACGTATTTTTTGTCAGCGTGTCCATGTTTGTGGGTACCCCTTTGCACGTCATTTGTCCTGGAGGGCCACAGTATAGGACATTCATCATGGCAGTATATGGGTGCTATTTGTTGGCGCACCTTTTGGCGCACATTTCTTACAGCCGCAGAGACGCTACCGCCTGCTTTCTTGTGGCGGTCGTGTTTGTGCCTGTGCGCTGGTTTGAGCGTGCGCTTTTTTGCCCTATTCTATTCCATGAATACGTGTTGTAGGCGAGCGTGTGGGCGTTCCGCGCACTTGTGCCCTGTACTTCCCCCGTGACGCCCACGTTTTTGCAAGTTGTTCCCCATTCCGAGTGTTACGCCCGTGTTCCGCCTACTTTTGTTGCGTGCGCCGCGCTATGTGCGAATTTCGCTGTGGCCTGTGCGATTTTCGCTGTGACCTGGCGCACGCTGTTAGATGGCCTGTGCGCCAACGTGCGCGGCGCACTTTTTATCGCACATCCGCTGGTTTTCTCGCGCACTGACTTCCATGAATCGACGTGCGCTGCTTTTCGTGCGATTTTCGCACTTGCACTGCGATTTTCGCTATTCCACTGCGATTTGCACGTTTTTGCCCATTTGCGCCGCGCTAATTATTCCATGAATCGGCCAGTAAGTCTCTTCTGACTTTTAGAAACCGCTGCGACATTCGCTGCCTGCGTTGGCATCTTGGATGGTTTTCCTCAGGTCCGGCACCTCAACTGACCAGAATTGCTCCTCTGTATCACGAGTTTTAAGTAGAACTTTATAGACTTACCCCATTTATCTATCTTCCCAGAAAAAGAAAAAAGAGCATGAGTCATGTTTGAAGGCAAGGACTGAACCCCCCTCCACCCTCGTCCCCCCACCCCCAACTAATGAAGAAGGATGCTAGCAGTTAAAAGGTTAGACTTCTATGTACTGGACTTGCAATCTAGCAGAAAACCCAGCAAAACCAGTAGTATCGCAAGCCTACATACATGTAGAAAAGTGCACACGAAAAGAGCACCACTCTGAGACAGGACTATCGAGGAGCACAGCCATGACGTGTGCTACACTCAGGGCTTTAAGTGGGTTAAGAAATCGAGGGGGGCCCTCATTTGGGAGCGTAGCTTATGGGATAGGCGTGGCCTAAAGAGTACACAAATCATAGTGAGGTACACAAACAAATAAATGCATGTAAGCATTTATATATTTGTATGCATACCTTACTATGGTTTTTGTACTATGCAAGCCATCTTTTATAAATATCTCTTTATAGAAGATGGCTTGCAAAATACACAAACCATAGTAAGGTATGCACATACATATATAAATGCTTACATTTATATATTTGTTTGCGTACCTTAGTATATTTTGTGTGCTTCAAGGTGGCTTGAAAAGTACACAAACCATAGTAAATTTGCCTACTTTTCAACCCATCTTTTTAAAACATGTCTATGTGTATAAAAGATGGCTTGAAAAGTGCACAATTCAAGCCATCTTTTATAAAGCTTTGAGGATGGACAAAGTCGGAGGCGTCTTTGTCAGTCGGCAAAGCTTTATAAAAAATGGTGTGAATTGAGTACTTTTCAAGTCATCTTTTATAAAACTCTAAATATTTAATGAAATCCCCAGATTTGCTGATGGTTAAAGATGCGTCGGCAACCAATAACTTCCTCTGGTGACCGCTTGCATGAGGGGTCACCAGAGGAAGTTACAGTGACCGACAGAAGTGCCAGTCAGCTACAACGACGCTGTGGCTGTCTGGCACTTCAGTCAGCTTGCCTCCCGTCGCGGCTGCGGCCACAGCAGGAAGATGCGTACCATTAAAATTCTGGTGGGACCGGGGGCCCTGGCAGGGCTCTGGCTCAGTCCCACTTTTTGGAGACTGCGGGGGCCTGGCCCAGCTGCCCCAGGCCCACTTAAAGCAATGGCTACACTCCAACACCACATGGGCCAAAATAATTGCCGCGCCAGATCCTCAAAATTAGAACTGCAGCTCCACTTGAAGAGCATGGGCTCAGTCTGATAACCCCTCCTTTGCCAGCACACACTGGCAGCTTTTTCTATATTCCAAAAGCAGGTCCATGAGGGAACCCAGGTATGGGACCGTGGCGACTACGAGGCCCCTATAAATAAATGCATATGTTGATGAAACTAAGTGAACAGCAAACACATCCAACTGAAGCTGTCATGAACATTTTCTCTATGGCAAACATGTAAATCGAAATGTGTGCAATGTTACTGTTGAGGTAGTGGTGATAGATGTGATGATGTCCCCCTTTAGGATGTAACAAGTTCCTGCTAAGGGCCCGTGCTGCTGTCACATGTATGTTATCATGTGACCAAGGTAATAAAAGGGATGAGCTGTTACCACTGATCAGTCAGATCCACCAGGCTTCTGCCTGATGAGTGTTCTTTGCAGCGATGCGCCAGCACTGTGTTCAATGCAGGGAGCCTGCCCTCCACCATAGCAGTGCCCCTGCGAGGTAACGCTGCCCACCTATAAATAGGAGAACCCTGCACTTGTGTCCCAGAGCCCCTGTGTGGCAATTCTGGCTGTGTGGCCTGGACTGGCCTGGTTACCCTCAAGCCATGATCCAAGCGTGTGCCCACAGCCCAGCAGGGTAATCCCTGCAACTATGTATGTCGGCTGGGTGCCCCCAGCAACTATGTGCCTTGTTAAGGATTTCATTCAGGCAATACACCCGGGTCTCAGCCTAGCATGCAGTGCACAAATGAAATATTTATTGTGTCTATAGGTTCAGTATTCTGAATGATATACCACACATACCACACCCTTATCAAAACACCCCCCTCCCCCCCAGGTCACAATGGACTAGGAATCAGGCTGGTTGGTACAGGTAAATATTTATTTATTATTTAAAATTCAGATCAAACACAGTTTTAATATATGGGGCAGCAATCACCAATATGGTGACAATACAAATCAGAAAGTAAGTAAGGCAATTGAATTCACTTATAGCAATACAGAAGATAAAACACAGAGAAAAGGACAGTTTTGGCTTGTTTGAAAAGATAGCATTAAAGTTAAGATTTCTCCCCTGCAAAGTTCTCAACTCACAAAGAAGCAATTCTACACAGAAGTAAGTAAGCAGTGGGTATTCACGAATATAGAGCAGAGTATAGTATTTGAATATAATCTTCCCTCCCCAAATAAGAGCGATGGCTTGGAAACACAATGAAAAGTGTGCAGAAATCCTTAAACTGATATAAATCTCTATGGGAGCAACAACAAAAAGGTCTTAACAAACATAAGCTACAAGATGAGCAACAGTACACACTTTGAATCAGAATAGAAGTTTGGAAATACTTTGAATGGGAAAACACATGTGTAAAACTTTTGCAAAATTGTGAATTCCCTCCTAAATTTCACTATGCAATTTGTAATACATATGGGTCAAAGAAACTGTTTTCGGATGCAGTTTTAGGGTAGAGATGTAGCTACAGGTCCTAGGTTTAACTCAGAGTTGAAAGTCTATAGCTATAAAATTGAGGAAATTATACAAGTTTGAATGAGAGGTATTTTTGAAAATAAAGGCGCGAAAATGAAAACAGAAATCAGTTTTTACAATGACAATTATGCTCTAAAATAGGGTATTCAGAAACACAATAAGCTCCAGAGTGGTCCGCGGAAACCCACCCCAGCACCTCTGTGTCCGCCTTGGAGGACTCAGTCAGATTACCCGTGGGATGAGTTTAAGGGTTTGGGATTTCACAAGACAAAAGAATTTTAAAGAAATTATCACTAGCACAAGAAATCAAAGCAAGGTTTCAAGACTGGTGTGACACTATTACAAGTTCTTAAGTTAAAGTGAGGATGGGTTATAGATTGGGATAGGACAAGGCAAATAGACTATGGTTTACTATGATTCCTATTTATACTTACAGTCCACTGTAATTTAAGATTGGGCCATCAGGTTCTGGTCATCACAGATCGGGTCTACAGACAGCAGGGCATATCTGGCAGAATTTGATCAGCTGTGCGGTTCTGGTCAATTGAACTGGCACCTCAGACTGGAATGGATTGGATTGGCCCTTATGGTTGCTGGACACTGTAGATCAGTGGAATGGTGAGTTTCAGCAGGCAAGCATTAATGGTAACAAGCCAGACTGGATCAGAATTGTTTTGGGATGGTTTTAGGATTTGGGCCTAGCTGAAAAAAGTTCAGCAATGCTGAGGCCTGGGCTTGGTCAATATGAAGAATTCAGGAACAAGATGAAGAAGTCAGGAACAGAGCATCACGTGGAAATCAGGATGGAGTCAGGAATCAGTGTGTGTTGTGTGTTGTGAGGTTCCCTTATTTATCCTGCCAAGTGACATCACAAAGTTTATTGTAGGGGCAGACTTACAACCCACATCCACAAGGCTATGGTTGGTCAAAGGCGCAGCACCCGCCTTACTCTTTGCTGATAGGATGACAGAAAAGGTTGTCAGGTTTTATGATGTGACTTGGGAACTTCTCACAATTATTGGGTCTAAAATTTAACTTTCACACAAATACACATTTATATACCTATGCCCTCTTATAAAATTGGACACATACATTACATACTTTGCGGGTTACCTTTACATCCAACTTCCAAGTCGGTGGGACCTGGTGTTATCATTCTGTCGAATTTTGCAGTTTTTAATCATAAAGGTTTGGCCTAACAATTCCTAACTCGGTACAGAGTAGATTTGCAGCATTAATAGTCTCTGCGAAATTAGTGTTGTTGCATAACTTTTGTTCCTTACGTAGTAAGAAATCCTACCAAATGTTCAACTGGCTAGTCTGAGTTCAAATTTATATGTATGCGTTTTTCATTCCTTTAGTAATTTGTGCCACCAAGTTAAATGCCATGAAGTTCTGTGGCAAAATAAGCAAATTAAATTCAAAATCCGTGTCAGGTTTTTTTTTTCTTGCTTCACAAGTGTTATAAAATGCTCAGTCCTTTGAAGTTCAATTAGAAGGCTACTCCCAGAGCATGGAAAATCCTGCCCCTCCCCTGTAGGGATGAGTGTTAAAGCCTGCCATTTTCTTTGCTTGAGCCACAGACAAAAGTCTGATGAGGTCCTTTGTTCTGAGTATGCAAATCTCCCCACAACAATTAAGCCTTCCTGCCAGCAGTGGAGTGTCAATCTGAAGTGTCAACCTTTCCCAGGCTGAGGACTGTCAAAGCAGAATTGCAATAGTTAATTAACTCAATACTGGGTTTTTAACTTTAAGTTTTACCCACATCTGTCATTAAAACATATAAATTGACACAGTTTGTAGGTGGATTCTTACATTAGTAATCCTTTGACATTTCTTAAAGAATTAAGCCTTATAACAAAACATACTTTTAACAGGTGATTTTGCACTTTCTTCATGGAAAAACACATCACTGAGTTCTTTTAAATCCGATTTTCATATGCAGTACATACACATTTAATTCAGCATTATTCTTTCCTTGAGTGCTAGGATTGTTGCAATCTGTATAATTGTATCCAGCCTTGGTTTAAAGCTTCTGTCTGCACAGCTGATTTCTTTTACATGTTTGCAATTTTAGCCTCATTTTTCCTGTGGAACTGAAAACAAATGTTCCTGGACTGCCTTTTCCTTAGATACATTTCAGAACTGCTGTCAGTCAATGAGGCCCGGTTCCTCTGACCATACTGGATAATCCTGGATTTTCAGTAGGCTTTTAATCTCACTGATTCAATGGAAAATAAATGGATCTAGTGCCAAAACAGCACTTTTGATGGTTGCAAAGCTAGCATTTTAAAAGCAATTTTGGTTTTCAGCACACGTCTGCTGTTTTGTGCTATGTTTAATGTGGCAGAGCCCACTGGCATGCTCCTTCAGTGATAACTCTGTTTTTTACCTGCCTTGACTGTGCGTGGAGGGTGTGAAGCCTTTTCTGGTGGTGACCCCAATGCAGTTTTACAGATTTTGGCATGCACAGGAGTCAGCACATCCATTGTGGGCTGTTTCTTTCACCATTTGTGAAGTGATGCAGTGGGGCACATTGGAATCTGTCAAAATATCCCACAGAAGCCGCCCCGCCGACTTTGGCTTGACTTCCAGTTGTGGGAAGTCAGGCACGTGGCATTTTTCTTTCTGTTCGTGAAGAACACAGGTTTCTTCTGGTGTAAGTTCTTATTCCCTCAGCGAATTATGCTACACACTCTCCTTGCTGGCTCTGGTTGGAATAGGAATGATACCACAGGCTTCTTTCAGGGGTGGAACAACACTCATGATCTCTTTGGTTGTTAGGTATTATTCGTGCAACTATAAACAGAACACAACCCAGTTATGAAAATGTTCCCACTACTGCCCCCAATAGGGAAGATAGCTGTGGGATATACATATGCATTCAGTGACAATTTACAATATTCCCCACATGTATTTAATGACAATTAAACATTTTCCTAGGTTTCATCATTCTCTCCCTCTGGGTTTTCTGTAGGCTCTTCTATTTGCCGTAAAGTATGCCTAGGATGGCAACTCTTTAGCTGGTTTATGTGGACCTGCTTGTCTTCCCCTTCTGTCAAATTTCAAAAGGTCCCCGCCACCTGGGCAAAAATGTGCGCTTCATGGCTTCGTACCTTTGGAAATTTTACAAGCAGACCCTGTCTCCTACTTCATATTCCTTTTTGGTTGTCTTAAGGTCATAGTGGGTCTTCATACTGTCTGCAGATCTTTCTAGATTCCGCTGAGCATATGCAAAATAATGTTGAAGGTGTTTTCTCAGATTCTAAACATACTCATGAGTTGTGGAGGCATTTATCAATGTCTGCTCTTGGTTTCTATAGAGCAGATGCTGGGGTAGCACCATCCTTCGTCCAGTCATCAGCTGAAATGGAGATATTTTAGTTGCACAGGAAGGGGAAGATCTGATGGCCATCAGGACAAGTGATAATCAAATATCCCAAATTGGCCCAGAGTCTGCCACAAACTTTTTTAATATACTCACAATGGTTTTATTGCACCTCTTAACTCCACCACTAGAGGACAGCTGGTAGGCAATGTTTAGTTTCCTTTTTACCCCAAGTATCTCCCACACCTTTGTGATCACCTCGCTGGTGAAGTGACTACGTCAGTCTGACTCAATCCTTTGGGGTAGTCCAAAATGCGAGAAGATGTGATTCATCATCAGGGCAGCTGCTGTTTCTGCCTTGCAACTTGGAGCCGGGAGACTTTCCACCCATTTATTAAACAAGCATGTTACGGTTAACATGTACTTGTTCCCCTAGAGGAGCAAATCACGAGCCCAATGAAATCTACTTTTAAATCTGATCAAGGCAGTGTCATCCCCCTCTTTATAGGGGAGCACGGTGTGTGAGTGATGGCTGAAATTGCACACACACAATACACCCCTTCAAGTATTGGTCGAGGTCCTGCCCCATGTGTGGCCGGTATGCAACTTCTCGCAAGATTTCTAATGTAGTATGAAACCCCCGATGACCGGCTGTGGCCGCATCATGGGCGTGACTTAGCATCAGGCTTGGATTCGGAACATTTATGGACATTTCATCAACACTCTGAGGTCCTCTTTCCCAATGCAATTGGTATCCGTCAGGGGAAAGTTCTCAGGGTCCTCATTGTGTTGATAAAACTTACCAATGATTGGATCCCCTTTTTGAGCCGTGATTAAATCAGCATCTGCGGTCTCCTTACTCTACTGAGCAGTTGAGAGTTCATTTTGAGCATGTTTCTGGGACCTAGTAATAGCAGTGACCTGGATTTCCTCCAAAAGGGACTTGATCTCAAGTAGGCCCCCTGGATGGCCCCAGTTTTTGCCAGCTGATCAGCTAGGTCATTTCCAGTTTTGTCTGGTCCCTCTACTTTGGAATGACCCTTGATCTTTTTCCAGTAGAAGGTCATCCCACTAGAGGTGACCAGATCATCAATATTTTGTATTAGCTTGCCATGTTTGAGTGGTTTGTTGTTAGCACATAGCATGCATCTGGTTTTCCAATTAACCAGGTGCTCCACAAACCAGCTCTGGACATAATCTGAATCAGTGATTATGACCAGTTTGTGGAGTTGGTGTTGGACAGCAGTGAGGATGGCTTGATGAACTGCCATCAGCTATGCCACCTGACTACTATGGGGACCGATTTTGTACCCAGCAGAGGGTTCCGGGGCATCATTCACCCAGGTATTCGAGACAGTTTTCTCTGGCACAATCATGCAAGTCAGTCAGACCTTGTGCGAGGGGACTCTTCTTGTTTTGGCCATATCTGACCACCACAGGAAAGCCTTGCATTGACAGAATCCAGGAAGAAATTCTGGAATTACTCACATTTCCGGCCCGTATTCTGTCACTTTGGAGATATTACAGAGGCTGGTGTGGAGTCTCCACTATGATGTGTTCCCCCTGGATGAACAGGCGGTAATTCTTCAATGCCCACAGAGTTGCCAGGAGGGCCTTCTCACAATCGTTGAATTTTTCCTCCACAGAGGATAAAGTGTTGCTTGCCTAGGAGAGGACTTTATTGACCTTGTCATGCTTTTGGTATAATACTGCAGTCAAACATGTATTTGAGAACCCTGTCTCCAAGAAGAACTCCTTGTTTTTTATAGGGTAAGCTAATTCAGGGCGGTAATTCTTCAATGCCCACACAGTTGCCAGGAGTGCCTTCTCACAATCGTTGAATTTTTCCTCCACAGAGAATAAAGTGTTCCGTGCATAGTAGATGACTTTATTGACCTTGTCATGCTTTTGGTATAATACTGCGGTTAAGCATGTATTTGAGAACCCTGTCTCCAAGAAAAACTCCTTCTTTTTGACAGGGTAAGCTAGGCAAGGCGCTTGTGAGAGGCTTCTTTTGAGTTGCTTTACTGCCTCGGCTTGTTCTGGACCCCACTCCTACTTGACCCCCCCCTTCAACAGATGGATCAGGGGTCTTGTGATCTCTGCGTAATCCTCAATGAACTTTCTACTGTAATTAGTCAGTCCAAGGAGGCTCCATAGCTCACGCAGAGTTGTGGGGTCTTTTAGTTTCAGGAGTGCTTCCACTTTCTTTCCCTGGGGACAGAGACCCTCAGCAGTTATCTCATGCCCCAAGAAATTGTCACGGGTCCTGCACCACTGTGCCTTTTGGAAATATAGTTTTGCTCAGGCAGCCCTCAACTGTGTCAGAACATAACAGATCTCAGCTATGTGTTCCTCCACAGTTGAGCTTTTGATCAGAACATCATCTACGTAGGCCAAGTTACCCCTTTCACCCAAGTCGGGCATGGCCTAGACTAAGAAGATATTAAATTAATTGCCAGAGTTGAAGTATCTGAAGGGAGTCCGGGTCCATGTGTACTGTAGCCCCACGAAGGTAAAGGCCAGATTGTATTGGTCCTCCCTACTGACAGGTACGGTCCAGTACCCATTGGTCAGGTCAATGGCAGTGTATACCTTTGACCCCTGGATCTGGGCCAGCCTTTGGTCAATGTAGGGAAGAGGCCATCGGGATGTGTGGACCCTTTTGTTTAGCTCCCTTAGGTCAGCACAGAGTCTCCACTGGCTGTTCGGTTTTAAAAATCCCTAGCACCGGATTATTAAAGATGCTGTGGACTGTCCGAATTATCCCACAGGTCTCAAGGCTTTTAATTATTTCTGTGAGGGACTCCATGGATGTGAGAGGCAAGCGATATTGCTTCACAAACACTGGAGTCAAGCCAGGGTCCATAGGAATTGTTGTTGTATGGATTGCGACCACAGTCATATGAGTCCACCGCAAAGAAATCCTGAAAATCTAAGAACACTTGTTTCAACTTTTGCTTTTGCTCCCAAGTCTCACAGGCATCAGCTAGGTTGACTCTCTCTTCAACCATTTGCCTGAAGCCCGGAAAGACTTCTGGTTTGGCTATCTCAGTGGCCTCCTCCAGCTGGGTGGAGAAGTCCCTGGTTAAAGTATTGACCTGGACTGAGGGTTTCAGACAGGGAAGGCAGTCCTGATGGATTTGGAAGATCACCTCATCCCTCCTGAAGTCACAGATCATCTCTTCCTTACCATAAGGGCAGGAAAAGTACACCAGGAAATTCCCCCCATGCCGGGTGAAGATCCTGTCTGGTGTTGTGTCATTGTCACTATCACTGCCAAAATAGTCATTGGGGATTGGTCCTATCAGTTCATTACCTAAATCTATGGAACAATGTCGGTCATCAACCGCCATTCCAATAATGGTGCCTGCACCCATGGTGATAGGTCGGTATATTGACTAATGGTGTTGGGTTTAACCCCAACCCTTGCCGTTGGAGATGGGTGTTGAGGTGAACATATGTGTCAGGATTTTGCAGTCTCTGTCCTCTTTTAATCTTTACTTTAAGTGGGAATAGTCAAGTCCGTTCTGGGATGGTGACTTCCTCTCCAATTTGAACTTCAACTGCATACGGCAGCAATTGAGCTGACCAAAATGCTTTTTCTGAATCACAAAAGTCCATGGGATTACCCCCTAATCGGTACCAGGCTTTGAAGTTTATCAGGTCCAAACTAATGGCAAAGCAATTGAGAATGTCACTGCCTAAATAAAATGCAGCAGGGACATCTCGCACGACCCAACAGTTATGTACTAGGTTTTGGTTGCCTATAGAAATTTTGATCGTACACCTGCTAGGCAGGAGATGTTTGGAATTGGGAGTTTCCAGGTCCATTTCCCATTTGTCTGTCAATTTAAATGTGGGAATTGCTGGATCTTTTAGGAGTTTTCGGAACATGGCTTCGCTGAGGAAGCTCTTACCGTTATTCATTCACGTTCGGGCGAGAACAGATTCCTTCCCTCATTTAACTGAATTGGGATGAATAGCTGTTTTCTAATTTTCTGAATGTCAGCTAAGCTTTGAGCTGGTTTCTCATCATTTTGGACTATGGAAGTGGGATTTTCTGATTGTGAATTAGTATAGAATTTCAGAGTATTTCCTTACAGTGTGGAATGCCACTTAAAACTGGAAGGAAAGTTGAATTTCAGCAATAGAGAGGATTCCCCATCACCAGTTTGTTGTCCTACTGCAATTACTGTCACGTTAGGGGTTTGGTTGTTTTGAAAATGGAACTCAATGTGATCCTGTTTTTGTTTCACCATGTGGCATGTGCCATTTAAACTAACATGGTTGACACAATGTTTTAATGTTATTGGTTGGTTAGTGTGGGTCCAGAGGACCTTGTTTACCCAGTCAATTAGGGGAGACAATCTGCGCAGGATGTCATTCCCCAGTAAATATGGTGTACCCTCCGGAAACACGACTAGGACCGGGTGTTTCACCTTGTGTTGCCCAATTTTAATTTCTAAATCTGCAGTCTCCTTGACAGGAATTTGATTCCCATCGAAGTTCTGAAGTTGTCCAGGAAGAGGGGTGAGATGGATCTGATATCTCTGCCCCCTTCCTGAATTCAGCTGATCAAAGGCTCTCTTTGACAGAAGAGTGGCTTGGGATCCAGTGTCCACCAGTGCCAAAAATGTACAATGCCCTTGTACTTGGACCGGGGCATAAAATCTTCCCTCCTTCTCCTCAAGGGGCAAGGATAATGTGCATTTTGGGCCAGTTGGTGGGTTCGTTTCTTGACTCTTGATTCCGACACAGGGGTAGTTTGGGCAGGATTCTGTGGGGGAGCTTGAGGATCTGCATGAAAAATGTGGCAGTTGGATATTGGGGGAGTTTTGGGCTCCCTTGGTTCTGATTCTGAGCCCCCCCTCCTTTTTGGAGGCAGTCCCCAGAATTGGTTTGTGCAAGGTGGTTCCGGCTTAACATTCTGGGGTTCAATGATGGGAGATCCTAACTCAGTCCCCACATTCACCCAGTTTTCATTAGGATCTCTCGGGACCCATTTTTCTTTGAGAGGAGTTTCCCCATCCCTGAAGGAGAAGATCTTTTTACCAGAGTCCTCTGAGGACCCCTCTCCTTCAAATTGGAGGACACTAACCTCCTCCACAAAATGGGTCTTCTTAGGTCCTTTATTTCTCCTACGGGCTCTCTGTTCCTTGGGTTGCAGACTTTCGGTGGCAGGAGATTTTGGTTCCGGTTCCATGGTTTCCAGTGACTTTTCACAAATGGGTAAGGAAGCTTCCTCTAAGGTTTTACACCCCCATTCCCCCGTGCCTTCTCCTTTGGAACCGGTGGATTGTCAGGGTTCTCTCCCCGTAAATGTTCTAGAGTGCCAGACCCTTGGTTTGTAGAGTTCTGAGCCGCCATGTTCATCTGAGGGTTCTGCTGAGCCCTCAACATGCGACCCAGATCCTGGGACAAGTTCTGGACCTGGCGCTCAGTTGGGACACCTGCTCTGGCTGGTAGGTACGGGGGTCTATGGTCCATCCTAGGTGGATCACGGGAAAGGTAGCTGTCCCTTCTCCCATAATACCCTGGGTTTGGCTAGTTTGGGTAACCCTCCACCCTTGTCCTCCCCTCTCCCAGGTTGGGCTGTCTGGGTTCAGGAAAGTGGGGAAAGAAAGGAGGGTTGTTTTGTACGTTGAAGTTTTGCGGGTACCAGGGAAAGAAGCTCAACCCAGCATTTGGGGGATTACTGCCCTCCTGGGGAAAGTTAGGAGGGAAGTTTCCTGGGTTGGTACCTACCTGGTTGGATCCACCCCCTTGGGCTGTGGGAGTCCACACATATCCCAGGATGGGTTTATTGCCATTGTATCGGGGGCTAATGTAATTAGGGGAGTTAGGGGTCGCATTTGTGGGATTACCTCCATGGCTACCTGTCTGGGATTGGCCCAAGGGCCTTCTGGTTCTTTGTCTGGATTCTGTAGCGTTATATTTTTAGGCCCCTCCATCTCCAGATCTAAAATGGGGACAACCTTCACCTGCGCCACCTTAGCAGCAGCAGGGGTGTTGGCTGATTTGGGGATTTTATTGGTGTTCTTACTATTTACAGGTTTCTGCACCTCATAAATACGGGTCGCCTGTTCTATGACCCATTCCAGTGATCTCTTCTCGTGGAAGTCCCTCACCAGCTGAGTCATAATGTATTTGGGGAGTGCATGAAAAGGGTTTTAATGAACTCCCTACTGTCTGTGTGCACCCTCCTGGTGGTCTGCGCAAAGGCATGCTTAAGTTCCTGCACACATTCTTGTGGGGCCTGATCTTCCACACACTGCAGATTGCAGGCCACATGGCCGGCCTCTTGGGGATTTCTATGGACAGAAAAGTGTTTTACGATGGCCGCTCTGTAGGTGGACCATCTTGAGTGGTTCTGATCCTCCAGCTCCACAAAGAAGCTGGAGTACTCAGGGGAGAATGTCCATTCACATGTTGGATGCAACTCTGACTATCTTTCAGATGAAAAGTATCCATCATCTGTTCGTATAATTCCAGGTGTTCCCAAACTGAATGCTTAGCATTTTTGTGATAGGGAGTTATAACACTCCTGATGTCCTTGATCTGCTTCAGGGGATCTTTTTGCATAGCCCTCTTGATTTTGTGTGCCTTTCTGGTCTTAGTCAACCGTGTCCACTCATCCTCTGACTTAGAGGCACTACTGCAGGAGATGGCTATCTGATCCTCTAGGCACTCCTTGATTTTGCGAGCTTGAGAAGGGCTTGCAGAATGTGGGGGCCTAGTTTCCCTATTGCTGTGGTATTCTGAAGAGTCTTCTGACTCTCCCATGCTCCCAGGATTGGCGGAGTATCCCCCCGCTGCCCTACCTGGGAAGAGGTTTTTAGGATACTATTTTTGGGCTTTATTTCCTCCTCTTTTAGTGCCTGTAATTGGGTGTTTTGCTTTGCCTTTTCTTGCTGTAGGAGAGGCAGATCTTCTTTTAAGTTTATGACATACTGTCTGGATTCTGTCTCTAATGCTTGGCTCTTCAGTAGCCTTTGCTCTGCAGAGTCTTGCTCAGTCTGTATTCTTTCTAGTGTTTCCACTTGATTCTTTGCCCGAACTATGTTCTCAGCATGCTTTTCCTGCATTATTCCTATGTGGAGGTACAGGTAGGCCCATATTTTGGCAATTTTCCTCTGCTCCTCTTTTGCTTTTGGGGCCATGTACAGTTCACTAAGGGCTTGGAGTAATGAGCCCTTGTCCTGCCACATATCCAGATCCATGGCAGTGACCTGTTCTTTGATTTCCTGCAGCCAGACCTGCTAATTCTGTTCTGGCCACTCACCCCAGTTTATGCATGAGGTGTTCCCTAGCCATATTGATTTCTACTGGGATTGCCATTTTGGAACTATCAATTTCTTTATGAATTATTTTACGGTTAATTTACTTTTACTCCTACAAACAGGCCTGATTTTGGAGTATATATTTTGAGAGGTGCTTGTACAGTATAACACGGTACACCAACCAATCAAAGTGTCTGTACCCTGCTGTGCTAGACTGTCATGAGTGTTAACTCAAAATCACAGCACAAGACCCCAAATCTATTAAGGATTTCAATCAGGCAATACTCCCGGGTCTCAGCCTAGCATGCAGTGCACACATGAAATACTTATTTATTGTGTCTATAGGTTCAATCTTCTGAGTGATATACCACTCATTCACACCCTTCTCAAAATAACCCCCAGGTCACAATGGACCAGGAATCAGGCTGGTTGGTAAAGGTAAATATTTATTTATTATTTAGAACTCAGATGAAACACAGTTTTAATATATGGGGCAACAATCACCAATATGGTGACAATACAAATCAGAAAGTAAGGCCATTGAATTCACTTATAGCAATACAGAAGATAAAACACAGAGAAAGGAACAGTTTGGGCTTGTTTGAAAAGATACCATTAAAGTTAAAATGTCCCCCCTGCAAAGTTCTCAACTCACAAAGAAGCAATTCTACACAGATGTAAGTAATGTTTGAATATAACCCCCCCCACCCCCCAAACAAGAGAGAAAAACGTTTTTTGGAAATTTTACACTTTTAAAATGACTGTTGAAAATGGCTTGGAAAAACAATGAAAAGTGATAACAAATTTCTTAAATTGTTATAAATCTCTACAGAAGCAACACTAAAAAGGTCCTACAAACATAAGCTACAAGATGAGCAACAGTACACACTTTGAATCATAATGGAAGTTTGGAAATACTTTGAATGGGAAAACACACATGTAAAGCTTTTACAAAATTGTGAATTCCCTCCTAAATTTCACTATGCGATTTTTAATACAAATGGGTGAAAGACACTATTTTGGGATGCAATGGTAAGGTACGGATGTATTTACAGGTCTTAGGTTTAACTCAGAGTTGAAATTAAGTCTCTAGCTATAAAATTGAGGAAGTTATACAAGTTTGAATGAGAGGTGTTTTTGAAAATAAAGGCACGAAAATGAAAACAGAAATCAGTTTTTACAATGACAATTATGCTCTAAACTAGGGTATTCAGGCTGGTTAACAGTTTGAAACACAGTAAGCTCCAGAGTGGTCTGTGGAAACCAACCTCAGGACCTCTTTGTCCGCTTTAGAGGACTGGATTACCCGTGGGATGATTTTAAGGGTTTGGGATTTCACAAGACAAAAGGATTTTAAAGAAATGATCACTAGCAAAAGAAATCAAAGCAAGGTTTCAAGACTGGTGTGACACTATTACAAGTTCTTAAGTTAAAGAGAGGATGGGTTGTAGATTGGGATAAGACAAGGCAAATAGACTATGGTTTAATATGATTCCTATTTATACTTACAGTCCACTGTAATTTAAGATTGGACCGTCAGGTTCTGGTCATCACGGATCGGGTCTACGGACAGCAGGGCACATCTGGCTGGCACCTCAGACTGGACTGGATTGGAGTGGTCCTTCTGGTTGCTGGACACTGCAGATCAGTGGAATGGCGATTTTTGGCAGGCAAGCATTAATGGTTGCAAGCCAGACTGGATCAGAATTATTTCCCTTACGTTATGGGATGGTTTTAGGATTTGGGCCTAGCTGAAAAAGAGTTCAGCAATGCTGAGGCCTTGGCTTGGTCAAGATGAAGAATTAAGGAACAAGGTGAAGAGGTCAGGAACAGAGCATCATGCGGAAATCAGGA
Organism: Ambystoma mexicanum; assembly: GCF_040938575.1. Classification (NCBI taxonomy): domain Eukaryota; kingdom Metazoa; phylum Chordata; class Amphibia; order Caudata; family Ambystomatidae; genus Ambystoma; species Ambystoma mexicanum. The sequence continues at coordinate 1,176,135,421 of NC_090935.1, read as the reverse complement.
TGGAGTCAGGAATCAGTGTGTGTTGTGAGGTTCCCTTATTTATCCTGCCAAGTGACATCACAAAGTTTATGGTAGGGGCAGACCTGGAACCCACAGCCTCAAGGCTATGGTTGGTCAAAGGTACAGCTCCCTCCTTGTTGTTTGCTGATAGGATGACAGAAAAGGTTGTCAGGTTTTATGATGTGACTTGGGAACTTCCCACAATTATTGAGTCAAAAATGTAACTTTCCCACAAATACACATTTATAAACGTATGCCCTCTAATAAAATTGGAAAAATGCATTACATATTTTGTGGGTTAACTTTACATCCAACTTCCAAGTCGTTGGACCTGGTGTTGTCATTCTGTTGAATTTTGCAATTTTTAATCATAAAGGTTTGGCCTAACAATTTCTAACTCGGTACATATATGTGCAATTACCCCTAGGACATGGGTACCAATATTAGATTTGCAGCAATAATAGGCTCTGCGCAATTAGTGTTTTTGCATACCTTTTGTTCCTTACGCAGTAAGAAATCCTACCAAGTTTTCAACTGGCTAGCCTGAGTTCAAGTGCCTGAGTGTGCCATTCTGCCCACAAATCCCCATTTGTCAAACAGGGATTTGCAGGCAGAATGGCGCACAAATCCATGTTTTCGGCACAAATAATTCCATGAATCAGGCAGTTAATGTCATGAAGTTCTGTGGCAAAATCAGCAAATTAAATTCAAAATCCATGTCAGGTTTTTTTTGTCTTGCTTCACAAGTGTTAGCAAATGGTCAGTCCTTTGAAGTTCAATGAGAAGGCTACTCCCAGAGAATGGAACATCATGCCCCTCCCCTGTAGGGATGAGTGTTAAAGCCTGCCATTGTCTTTGCTTGAGCCACAGACGGAAGTCTGATGAGGTCCTTTGTTCTGAGTATACAAACCTCCCCACAGCAATTAAGCCTTCCTGCCAGCAGTGGAGTGTCAATCTGAAGTGTCAACCTTTCCCAGGCTGAGCACTGTCAAAGCAGAATTGTAATAGTTAATTAACTCAAGACTGGGTTTTTACCTTTAAGTTTTATCTACATCTTTCATTAAACATAAACATTGACACACTTTGTAAGTGGATTCTTAAATTAGTAATCCTTTGACATTTCTTAAAGAATTAAGCCTTTCAACAAAACATATTGTTAACAGGCGATTTTGCACTTTCTTCATGGAAAAACACCTTACTGAGTTCTTTTAAATCTAATTTTCTTATGCAGTACATACACATTTAATTCACCATTATTCTTTCCTTGAGTGCTAGGATTGTTGCAATCTGGAAGCATGCATACAGCCTTGGTTTACAGTTTCTGTCTGCAGAGCTAATTTTGTTACATGTTTGCAATTTTAGCTGCATTTTTCCCATGGAACTGAAAACAAATTTTACTGGACTGCCTTTTCCTTAGATACATTTCAGAACTTCTGTCAGTCAATAAGGCCTGGTTCCTCTGGCCATACTGGATAATCCTGGATTTTCAGTACCCTTTTAATCTCACTGATTCAATGGAAAATAAATGTATCTAACGCCAAAACAGCACTTTTGAAGGTTGCAAAGCTAGCATTTTAAAAGCAATTTTGGTTTTCAGCACAATTCTGCTGTTTGTGCCATGTTGAATGTGGCAGAGCCCACTGGCATGCTCCTGAAGTGATAACTCTGTTTTTCATCCCCCCCTTGACTGTGCGTGGAGGGTGTGCAGCCTTTTCTGGTGGTGACCCCAACGCAGTTTTGCAGATTTTGGCGAGCATAGGAGTCAGCGCATCCATTTTGGGCTATTTCTTTCACCATTTGTGAAGTGATGCAGTGTGGCACATTGGAATGGGTCAACGTACCCCACAGCCTGGTCCCTGTTGCCTGTGGTCTGTTAGGGAGAATGTTCAGTTTCTGTGCTAATTCCCTTTAACACTTTGCTGAAATCTGGGACCTTTTTGATTTTAACCTCCTGAGTGAGTGGGCCATTTTGCCACCCACTCATGCCTTTTCCCTCTGAATAACATTTTGTGTTCCTTATGTTTTAATGGAGTTTGGTAAAATCCATAGGCATCTGCTTTTTATATAGTGACGCACAGCACCCTTTGTGCAGTGCCACTAATGAGTCCCTATGAGTCCTCTAAATGTTTAAATGTATTTTCTTGTATGAACTACAGTTCCCAAGAATAGTAGGACAACTTTTGTTTTACCTTATTCATTTTTGGGTCCAGCCCACACCACGTTATGTGGAGTGCTGGAGGGTTACATAGTAATTCCTTATCCCACTTCTCATGTAACCTTTTGTTACACTAACTTGAATAGCTGGTGGCAGTGGTTCCTTTATACAACCTTTTGTGCAATGCATCTGCAGGCTGATTTGTCAGCTTCAGTACAGCACCCAAGGGTGAACATTTTACCAAAATGGCACATGCTTTCTTTTTTTGCCATTTGTGAATGGGTGATAGCACAGGGGCAATGTGCTGGTCTTGGAAGTAAGACCACACAGAGCAAAAGAGATTCCAATCCCAGATCTGTTCTTAGAAACCAAACTCAGGTATTAAGCGCGTTATAAAAAAAACAAGTACAAAAAAAAATCTTGTTTGTTAGTTCCTTCTGGGTCTGAGCCTATTGTGTGTTCAGCCTTGAAGCCAGGCTCCAGTGTGTCTAGCAAGGCAGGAAGTGAGGGAGGAGCCTGAAATATCCATGTCCTTTGTTAGTGGGCATGCTGGATTGAAACCAGTTCCAACTGGGCAGGAGGCAGTCCTAGAGGACACGCCTCCATTTGAGTGAAAACTTATTTTTGAATGAATGGGATTTCGATTACAAGGTGAGGGTTTTGGGAATACATGCAGAGTTGATCGATGGAACATCAAATCCAAAGAAGAAGATTCAGAGAGAAGCCAGCAGCACCTTCCAGGACTGCAAAAGCACCCGTGAAGCATTGCAGCTGTGCTGACCCTGTTTTCCCATCAAAAGGGAAGCTCCACCAAGGATGACTTCCTCCCTTAGGCTAGTGGGACCAACTAGACCCAGGACATGCTTTTCTCTAGGCCAAACCCTGTGTCACTGCAACCTTCCCGAGCTGCAATTTGCCAATAACCAGGGTACCTGGACCATCAACGAGTTTAATATTTTCCAAAGGATGAATCTGGATGAAACTTCGCAGGCATCTGCGCAAGTCTACAGAAGCAAGAAATATTTGTTAGACTCTCCTCACCAGAGTTCAGGACCGAGGGACCAAGGAAATTCCAACCTGGGATATTCTTTCGTCTTTGGCACTGAGAAAAAGGTTCCAAAACCATGAAGAGCTGCTGAAATGAGTGAACTTAATTGCTGCAGAGTCCCTCTCGAGAGTGCTGCCACAGAAGCCCACCAGAGGTCCAGTAACAAGGGGCTGCATCGCTGCATCAAGAAAGAAGTCAGTTGGAACATCTGCTTCAATTCTAAGGTGCTGTGGTGGTTTGGGTTAACAACCTTTAGCCAAATCTAGTGTTTTATAGCTTGGGGAGTGCTTCTTTCTATTCTTTTGAATTACATCAATTCACTTGTACAGGCCTAACAGCTTGTGCACATCAGGTAGGCTCACTTGAGCTCCTGGATTTCTCCTCAAGGAACTACTGACTGTTCAAGTAACTTTTTCTAAGAATATTGCATCAAAACTAGAACTGTCCTATTGACTTTGGCTGTGCTGGCTCCCTAAAGGCATCCCATCTGAACCCTACTGGCTTTGTCAGTGATTGTTCCCTATAAAGTTTTAATTGTTTAACACTCTTATTGCTTCATGGATAATGTCTAAGCTCCTCTGGAATGGCTGTGATGCTGTAATGGAATTGAATGCTAATGATAGACTGGACTATCAACTAGTCAAACAGGCTTGTATAACCAGGTTTGAGAAAACACCTTCCAAGTACCTAAAAAGATTAAGAGATCACAATAAAAAGGATGAGATTCCTTTGGTTATCTGGGTGGTTGAATGCTTGAACAACTTAGATGGGTGAGTTAAGGGTTACAAAGTAAACTCCTTTGAAGGAATGAGAAAGTTATTTTTTAATAGAAACAATTTTTGATACCTGCTCCCCAAGCTAAGACAGCACCTTGTTGACTCAAAGAAAATTGATCCCAAGAGACTAGCTCAGACTAGCTCAGGCTGTTGACTTATGAGTAGCCAACAGCGCCACTCATAAGGATTCTGGGGCAACCCAGAAAAAGAATGAGGGGGAAGTAGCACAAGAAAGTTAGTAAAGAAAATTCTAATCCTAAATCACCATAAAATGGCCACAAAAACCATAAGGGTTAATACCTATCGAAGCCATACAGGTCTAGTGAAATCGCTGGGGCTAAACCAGGTGGAGGTTACCAAAAACACCTATTCTATAAAAGATTTGGTAAATGCGTGGTTTGATGGACTGGTGACCTTGTGAAAGGGGATCCCAGATGCAAGGGTAAACCTTCACGGATCCAATCTGTCTCCTTAGCCTTCATCCCTGTGGGAGAAACTCCAATGACAGATGCTCACTTTCACTTACTAACTAAAGAACCCATTGGCGTTCAAGCTATTGTTTCTTTAGTGTTCTTGGGTCTGTGGGTCTGTGGAAACAACAGAATACAGATGTGTGTGATAAATGTGTTAATACAAAAATAAATTATTGCTGCTTGAATAACTTAATTCTAAAATTGTATTGAATGTTACTATTAGTTTTTGCATATTTAGTGTGATTCCTGTGCTTTGTGCATATAAATACATACTTCAATATAAATTGTGTAAGTGTTTACTTGAATAATTGTATTTACTTATTTCATTGTACTGCTATACAGCTATACAGCTCACAGTACCCCTTCTAAGATAAGCCTGGCTGCTCAGCCACTCAACCGACATATGTAATACAGGCCTGTATTAAAAGTTGGTCACTAATACCAAGCAGATAAGTCTTGTAAAGTCCCACATGAGTTGTACTGCACAAAATCTTACCTAACATGGTCCAGACATAACAAACGCGATGAGGAGTTTAGACTGCATTACTACTGCAGCCACCAGGCTCTCTGCTGGGAGTCTGCATGATGTTTCAATGTTTTCATTGGTACGACAAGAGAGAAAAGACCCCCAGAGTGAAATATCCGCACTCTGGGTCGGAGCTGTTAAGATAATCAAATGTGCCCCCATGAGAAGTCAGGTAAGGCAGCTCGCTGTCGCCGCTGCAATAATGTAGTACACTCCTGGCTGGGGAAGCGTGGTGATGGGGTGACCGCATTGTGGTTTTAGAAGCACCCACCTGAGGTAGAGGAGAGAAGTTTCATCCAGCCTATGATCGTTGCCTTGCTGGCAGTCCCGGTGTGATCCCGGGCCAACCGCTGGTGTGTGTCCTGAGCTCTTGTCTTCTAAGCTCTTGAAAGAAGAAAATAAAGTTATGTGGCTGTCCGCGCAACCCTGACGAGGGTGAAATATATTGTGCTCCATGTCGGAGCACATGGAAATTAATGCGCTTTCTGTTGGCACTTTGAAGATAGAGGACCCGCTGCGCAGAAGAGATCCTGGGCATCTGGTGATGAGAAATAAATGTAGTGCTCCAAGGCATTGAAATTAATATAGAACAGAAATGGCCCCCTGCAGATCCCGGGTCCATCGGTGAAGAGTTGGAAAAAAGAAAAATGAATGAGAGAATCAGTGTGGCTGATGCATTAGGAGCAACAGACATGCTCCCTGAAAAATCTAGGGCCGAACAGGCGGTGAGTTCGAAGTTTGAAAATAAAAACATAAAGGGAAAGGATGTAGAGCAGCTGCGGCGCCTGTGTGTGCAACAGGCAGGCTAAGCTCTGCAGCGTTCCTGGGGCCAAGGCATGATGTATATAGCGCTCTGTGTTGGCGCTGGAAAATATGAGGGAAAGATGAGGTATGCACCATTGGGTGCCAGAAAACACACGTGGCATAGCCCATGCTGCTGCCGCATTGCCTGTTATAAAGATCCTGACTGGGGGAGAGCTGTGGCATGGCATCCAATGCAATTTTGCCTTTGATTGTCTCCAGTTGTAGGAAAAGTGTGTCAATAAGGGGTTGTTAGGGAGCATTCTCCAGAATGGCTAATTTCCCTTACCCACTGAGTCCCTCAGCAGCTTTGCTCGATTTCTAGGATTTATTTTTTTCACCTGGTAAGAGTGTGAGCCTTTTTTCCCACTTTTATATGTGTTTTGCTGTGTGTTTTACATGTTTGTGTTCATAGACTGTAGAGTCTCACCTACTCCACATGCAACATCTTTTTACTGTGTGTCACACAGCACATTTAGTGCAGTGACACAGGGTTGTCTTTTTCAGACTTCCCACTTTAAACTCCATATTCTGGGACTGACTACTGTCTCCCAGAACATGTAAAGTTGCCATGTAAAGTTGCCATTGACTTTATTAGTCTTTCTAGATTCACAGACCCAGTACAAACTATCTTCCATAGAGTACTGGAAAGGGTTAATAGTCATCCCTTTTTGTCTGTCTCTCATGGAACATTATTTTGTTCCCCTTTCTTTAAGACTTGGTGGGTGGCAGTGGTATCTACCATTTTCTCCCTACCGCAGACTATGAAAACAGCATTGGCACTGTTCTTAATCCGCTGGACCCCATTTAATTCTATTTGGATTCGGCTGGCTTTATTCACCATTTCTTTTTTATAAAGTCTTTCTTGTGTTTTACTCTTTGCACAAAACCAGGTTTGGTTTCTTCTTTGTTGCCGTCCTTTGGCGGGCTTCTGCACAGAAGCCCTCCTTAGGCGACTGAGAGTCTGGGTGGACAGGATGTGAGGGAGGGGTTTTAGGCCCTCTGCACAGGGTCTCCTTGGAAACCCAAGTTGCACTCTTGTTTGATTGGTTAGGTGACTGTCCTGCCAGGACAGCCATCCCGCTGTGTGATTGACAGCCAGGCTGTGTGAATTGGGGAGGGAAAACTGCATAAAAAGCAGATTTATGGGACTTGGAGGGCAGAGTCGCCACTTGATCGAGAGAACCGAAGAGAAGCTGAAGGAAGAGGACTGCTCCAAAAACTGAACCTCCCGATGAAGACCTGCTGCATGTCTGAATCTCCTGAACTTCAACGACAGTGATGATCTGCAAGGAATCTTCTTCTCTTGAGCTGGTGGGACCAACCAGTTCACCAAACACCAAGCAAGCCATCCCTACCCTGGTCAAATTTGCTCTGCACCGCTGCAGTGAACCGGATAGCCAGGAGGACAGGACCCTGTTTGGGTTTTGAGGAGCGCACTTATTATTCGTTGCTTTGCTCTGCTGCAGGTTTCTTCCCTGGGCAGTGCAGGACCCTCCAGTCTTCCTTTATCACGCTAACAATCAGACTTCTGTACTTAACTACCGACAAAACCCGATTTGTGGGCTGTTAACGGTGAATTCAAAGAATTATTATGATATGATTATTCTACAGAAGGATCGTTCATTGGAATGTCTCACCAGAAACTGGGTCAGAGGTGGTGCGTATAAATGTATACGGGTGGCAGGCAAAGGGAGGAGGTCAGGTTATGCTGAAAGTGGGAACCTTCCTAGACTGATGTATTAGAAGTGTCCAAGGCCTATATTTGTTGAGGTGTGTGATGCTGTTGTTACAGCATCCTTCTGCATGTGCTGTCTAGTGGATCAGCTGGTTCCCCCTCTATTGCATCTTTCACAGTTGCTCCTCATACACATCTGCAATGCAGATCTTTCCCTTGAGCTGCTCCAACTCAGCGTGCAGGATCTTGTGCAGTCTGGGTAGGAGGTGTGTGGATAAGAGTATAAGAGTGTCTTGGGAGGATAGCACAGGGGCAACGTGCGCACCTTGGAAGCAAGACGACACGGAGCAGCACAGGTTTGATCCCCAGGTCTGCGCTTAGAAACCTCTGGGTATTAAGCGCGTTATAAATAACCTATTATATCATATTATTATAGCTGATGATGATTCTATTCAGAATATAGCAGGTGAAGAAGGTGACATATTTGCCTCCAGACGAGGAGGAGGTCGGAGAGTGACCTACATCAAGCACAGCTGCTAGTGTAGATATCACAAGCAAACATAGATGTGGGCAACATATCATATTATATAATGACCACCATGGGGGGGGGGTGTTTTTACCCAGAATGTGCTTAAGGCGAGTGGATCCAGGGGACTTCCTAAGTGGAGAGGGTGCACATGACACACTATAAGGAGAATAGGGACCCAAAATGTGCACATAGCTGTGATGTTGTTGATGAACAGGCTGTTCATGATTCAGCTCTCATTTTTGGCTCTGTTTAGTAGCTGCATTAACAGGTTTCATGGATAACCACAATTAGCAAATGTTTGGTGTTGACACAGCCATGTTCGTGTCAGGCACATGGCAGAGCAACGAAATTGCAATTCCTCCATGTGCCTGTACCCAACATTTGCAAAAGCAGGAGGAAAAAGGTTGTTTTGACATATGCACAGACAATACATACCTGCCCATTATGATTAAGCAACAGACACTACCAGGTCACTCTGATTAACAAAACATGTCCCATGTGCAGGCTCAGGGAAAATAAAAGCAGAATGGACATAGAATGTTCTAAAATGCAAACACCTTCCCAATGAAAATTGGCTAGGAATATTCTTGCAACCTTCTTGTACAAGAAATCTTCCACAACCAGTAAAAATCTAGCAGTTCATAATCCTTGGGATGATAATCAGATGCCCATCCAATTGCATGACAGACACACACGCATAAATTGTCACATCACGCAAAGGTTGCATGTCTGTGGTTACTTAACTTTATTTAACAAATGTATGTCATAAATGGTATAAGGAACATACCTCTGGCCTTTCATTGACAGTTGGTATGTCACTTACCTTCCACTCAAATCCCCGTCTTTCTGTGCATACCAAACTCCATTCGACACTCAGAAGTAGAATGTTTATCCCTGCAGTGCCTTTCATAACACCAGATAAAATAAATAAATATGTAATCAAAATCCTTAAATTAAAAAAAATAGAAAAACAGTTCTCTACTGCTCTACCATTTGAACATTGAAGAGTATGGGATAGAAAGAGGAGGCGTGTAGCCCAATTAGATTCCTGGTCCCCGTTATATTTATCCTGGAGGGGTCATCTTCAATCCATTAAAATTATGATTTTCCCAATAATTTCATACATTTTATTCATGCTTCCTGTCCCAATTTCCAATAAATTATTTAAAGATGATAATTCATGCCATCCACAAGTTTTTGTGGGGTAAGAAAAAACATAGGATCTCCCTTAGTAAACTGAAGAGGAAAGCCATCTGTGGAGAGGTGGGTTTCCCAGATTTGACTAAATATCATTCTGCCTTTATATTAAAGCAAGCACATTGCTGTTTTTGTCAAGCTGAATATGTTTTCACCCCTACATGGCTTTGTGCGGAAATAAGTATGGTTTGGCCTTTTTCTCTATCTGTTTGTTATGTATTTGATACAAAAAAATGGATTTATTTAATGTAATAATGTTCAATTTACAGCTAAAATGTATTTCAAATCTACAAATCCCTCCAAGTTCATATCACTGTTCATATGGTTCAATAATCTTGTACGGATTAATGGCAGAGTCTTTTTTTGGAAAAATTGGATACTTAAAGGAATTAAATATGGACATCAACTTTTCATGAATTCAGAGAAATAAATTTCTCACTCCCAAGTCTTTTCATCACTGATACTCTCTATTAATGGATGCTATTATAGAGAATCTGCAACCCCTGATGGAATCCTGTGGACTAACCTGTGTGGCTAGATAAAATCATATGTACAATTATCCATTTTCAGCCTCCCTCTTCTATAAAGATCTTATCAATGTCGTGACGGGAAATCACCAATGGAAAAACAGCAAAAATGGCAACAAGACTGTTCTGTTACTTTAGAAGACAATGGTTGGCCATCTTTTCGGAAAAAAACCTCAGCCATAATGGTGTTGCCTAATGATATGCAAACTCTTTTCTTTTTTTCATCACAGAACTTTTATTAGCTGTGCTATACTTTTTAAACAATTTTTTTTTATCATTTTCATTAACATAACAACAATTTTGTAATTCCACTAACCCCCCCCCCGGAAGAGTCGGGTCCCATGCGGTTGTACTTAATGGAGAAGTTACGTGCCATAGATGTCTGAGATTTTAATGTTGTGCGGGCACCATTGTTCCATGTAGTCCGACTTCAAATAGTCCAGCACTGCCCCCCATTTCCTTAAGAAGGAGTTCTTCTGAACCTGAAGGTGGTGCGTTATCTTTTCCATAGACATTTGTGACCAGACCTTTTGTAGCCAGGTAAATACTAATGGCGGTTTTTTTTTTCTTCAATTTTGGGCAATTGTGGCCCATGCTGCAATAACTAAGCCCATGAAGCTTCACCGATGTGCTTTGTGGAGTATTTTGGCCTGTGGATCTGTGAATCCGCACAGCCACACTCTCTCCCCCATTTGGGCTGCCGCTGGGAAGATTTTTGCCATTTCCGCTTGCACTTCCCTCCAGAAGCCCTTGATACCCTGACAGTCCCACCAGATATGCCTCCATGTGCCGGGCACCCTCTCCAGCAGCGGTCCAACATTTCCAGATTCATTGATTTGATCCTCTCTGGGGTGTAGTGCCATTGCGTGATGATTTTAAGCCACATATCTCTGGTTTGGACTGCCCGGGTGAGTTTTGGGATACCAACCCACAGTTCCTCCCATTGTTGTCCTGTCATTTCCTCCCCCAACGTGCCCTCTCATCGTTTCATGTATGTCCATTTCATTTCCTCCTCTGGTGTATTAATGAAGTGGTACAATGTTGACACCAGTTTTCTGTCGCCGGAATTGGATATTATATATTTTTCAAAAGGTGTGAGATCCCTTGCAGCCGCCTGAAAGATCTCCGGAGTGGTGAGCCAGTGCTTTATTTGCTCGTACTTATATCTATCCATATCCGTCAACTTCCACATATTTTTGCATTCCGCAAAGGTCCGTATTTCTTTGTCTTGGATCATTTCTCCGATTTTCCTGCACCCTGCATCTTCCCATTTATCAAATCCTCTGGATTCGCATCCCGGAGGGAACAGTGGGTTTCGGCATATTGCTGAAAAGGGGGCCTGAGGGGTGGTCATGATTCCTTTCCTGGTTTGATCGTCCCATGCATTAATGGTGGCTTTCAGGATCTCGCTATTACGAAGATTCGGGTGTCTGTGTTGTTTGTGTTTCCACAGTAGTTCCTCCAGTGGGGTCCTAGCAACCGCCCTGTCTTGTGTTACCCATGTGGTACGTTGGACCTCCCCCAGCCATTCCCTCAGGACCCAGAGTTGAGCGGCTTGATATATATTTCTTGAAGTGTGGAAGTGAGAGGCCCCTTGCCTTGATTGGTGCTGTGAGGATGGCCCTGGCAACCCTGGGAGGTTTCCTGTTCCACACAAATAGCGAGATGGCCTTGGACAGAGCTTTAAAGAAGGAGTTTGGAACTGTCACAGGGTGGGCCTGAAAGTAGTAAAGCACCGGGGAAGAATGTTCATTTTTACTGATTGAATTCTACCCCACCAAGAGACCCTAAGTGGAGACCATCTGTCTAGGTCCTTCTTTACCCTATCCAGCAGGTGAGGATAGTTGCTTTTGTAGATCATGTCAACCCTACTTGTAAGTGTCACCCCTAGGTACTTGATACCTTCCTCTGCTATTTTTAGGTCTAGCTTGCCAGCCACTTTGCCCAGAGCCCCTTTGTTTCCCGCTAAGAGCATAATTTTGGACTTTTTCCTGTTTATTTTTAGACCTGAAATCTCCCCGAACTCCTCCAGTTCTTTCAGGGTTTGTACTAGGGAATTCTCTGGGTCCTCCAAAGCCAATAGCATATCATCTGCATATGCAATTACTTTATGTTGTCTGCCCACCATCTCTATCCCCTTAACCCCTACCGCTTCCCTGATTTTAATTAGGAGAGGCTCTAAGAAGATACCATAGAGAAGCGGGGAAAGGGGGAAACCCTGTTTTGTGCCTCTTGATATCTCAACCCTATCTGTTACATCCCCGTTTATTGTTATTCGTATTGATGGGGAGTTATAATTGGCTTTGACCATATTAATAAATTGGTCTCCAAATCCCATACGTTTTAACGTTTTGAATAGGATGGACCATTCAACCCGGTCAAAAGCCTTTTCTGCGTCTAGGGAGAGGAGTACTGCTAGTGTGTGAGTGAAGCCTATTTTTTCAACCAGATGGATTATTCTTCTTAGGTTATCATGTGTTTGTCTGCCTTGAATGAAGCCCGATTGATCAGTGTTAATTAGTGATGGGAGGAGGGGTCAGAGCCTGGCGGCGAGTACTTTGGTGTAGATTTCTGAGTCTAAAATAATCAGGGCTATTGGGCGGTATGAGCCAGGGAGAGTGGGATCTTTGCCTGTTTTATGAAACACCAGGACTTTCACCTCGTTCATGGATGGGGTTACGTTTCCACTGTCCTTGAATGAATTGAGCAGCCTTGTTAGCACCGGGACTAGGATATCCGCATACCTTTTATAGAAGGGAGCTGTAAAGCCATCTGGACCTGGGGCCTTATTGTTCGGGAGGTCCTTAATTGCCCTATGAACTTCTTCTTCTGTAATCCTGGAGTCCAGCGACATTTTGTCCTCCTCTGTTATTGTTGGGATGGGGAGAGAGTGTAGGAACCCGTCTTGCTGTTCTTTGTTCGGGTGCTCTGTCACGTAAAGGTCTTGGTAGTAGGCTTTGAAAGCCTCTCCTATGCCCCTATTGCTAGTTTGAGACTCTCTGTGCGCATCCTTAACATTCAGAATTGCCAAAGAGTTCTGTTTCCCTCTGAGTTGTCTTGCAAGATATGTGTCCGCCTTGTTGGCCTTGATATAGTATCGTTGCTTAAGTTATAGTAGGGACTTCTCAGCTTTTTGTTACGGAGCATATCAAGTTGTCCCTGCACATGCTTCAGTGCCTTCTTAAGGCTTCTTGTGGGATGAACTACCATGAACTACCATCTCGCCTAGGATATCCGCTATTTTCTTTTCTAGAGTTCTCTCCCATTCGTAGCATTGCTTATCTTTGGTGGCTTTTAGTGCTGTTATAAATCCGCGAGAATGTCTGGAGGCAATCTCCATCTCCAGAGACCTCTTCTTTTGCCTGGGATTTGGATGTCTAGGCATAGTGGCGCGTGATCTGATATAGCAATAGTGCCCAGTTCAATATCCTGGATCTGCCCCAGTAGTCGCACCGACACCCAGAAGTAGTCTATCCTCGACATCGTGTTATGCATGTGCGAGTAATATGTGAATCCACTGGCCTGCCCCTTCTTTTCCCTCCAGACATCGTGTATCGCCAGATCTACCATCTTTTGCTTAAGTTGTTTGGTCGTGGCCCCCTGTCTGTGATCTCCCCCACACTCCTATCCAGCTTGGGTAGCCAGGCTAAGTTTAGATCTCCTCCCAGGATTATCTCACCCTTCGCAAAGCACTCTAGTTTCCCTAGGGTGTCTCTAAGAAATCCGTCTTGTCCCGTGTTCGGTGAGCAGATTGCCGCAAGGGTAAGCCGGGATCCATCTATTGTGAGGTTTTCAAATGCTTTCCTCCCCTCCCTATCCACTTGCGTATGGATAAGGGTAGCCTCAAGACCCCCCTCACTGCAATCATCACTCTAGCTCTTTTTTCCCCTGCATTCGCCTGAGTCCAGATCATGTACCCTCTCAGATGTATCTTCTTTTTGTCCTGTGCCTTAACATGAGTCTCCTGCAGGAGCAAAAAGTCTGCCTTCTCCCTTCTAGCCAATGTCTCCATTTCTTCCTCTTCACCGGCAAATTCAGCCCCCTTATATTTAGTGAGAAGATTCTAACTTTCCCCATCTCTTCTAGACTGTTGTTAACGCCTTCTTCCCTGTTATATGAGATCCCTTCCCTCTTCCCGAGTCTCTCCCACCCCATTCCCCACCAACTGTTCAACTTACCCCCAACTATTAACCTTAACTCAACTTTAGTCCCGAGGAGGGCCCAGGCACCTAAGGTTGCTAGGGCGTTACGCCTATTGCTCCTGGCCCTCTCATGACTCAGGATATCTTTGTAGGTAGTCTTAAACCCCACATCTTCCTCTAGCCCAGATAGTGTCCCTTCCAGGAACCCCTGCCTGGCCGCTGGTATTTGGACTACCGTGATTCTTTCTAGCTAAACATTTCCCGCCTCCTCCACTTTTATACCTGACCTAATCAATTCCACTGATAGATTTCTATTAATCTCCCTCTGGGTGACCTGTGTTCCCCCAGCCATTTTGCCTCTTTTTGTGGCGTACCACCTCCCAACCTTTCAGCCTGTTGTGTGGGTCGGCCCTAGTCCTGTCCCCTCTTGTGCCAGCCTCCTCCGCTTGTAAGCCCATTGAGTGGAGTCCTTCCTCGCTGGTGGTCACTCTTCTCTTTTTGCCTTCCCACTCGAATAGGAGACCAAATGGAAATGTCCACTTGCATCTCATTTCTCTCACCACCAACTCTTTCACCAGTGGGGCCATCTCCCTTTTTTTAAGAGTGTTGCTGAGGCCAGATCTTGATATAACTGGATTTCCACCCCATTCATCCTAATGTGGTCAAACTGTCTTGCCTTCCTTAGGATCTGCTCCTTTTGCGGATATGATGAAAGGGCAGCTAGGACGTCCCTTGGTCTTTCTCTTGGGGCGCCAGTTCTTCTCGGACCCACCCTATGGACTCTGTCAATCCTAATGCTCTCTGCTTCCTGCTCCTCTATTATGTCCCTAAAGACCTCTTGCACCACACTCTTTAGATCTTTATCCGACACTGATTCAGGCATATTTTTAATGCATATATTTGATCTGAGGGAGCGGTTTTCAAGATCCTCGCATTGGATTTCCAGATTATGGGTTAACCTGACCAGGTGTTCCTGAGTTTCACTGCTCTGTTTCGCTTCCTCTTCCACATTCTGCACAATTCTTTCTAGGATGTCTGTCCTTTCCTCTAGCTTGGCCACATCTATTTTCAGCTCTTGGACTGCCTGCTTCATGTCACTCCTCAGCGAGGTAAATTGTTCCTGCACCGTGGACATGAACTTGTCTTGAAGCTCCAAAAACCATGCCCTCATTTCGTCTTTTGTCAGTGGAAGGGTGCTCTGGCTGAGGGGGGTGGTGACTGGAGCGAGTTCTTCCCCTGGTCTGTCTTTTGGGATCATGGATGCCTCTGCAGACCACATTTGTAGCAGATTTGAATCCTGGTGGGGAGATTGCGCTGCGGATTGGGATGCCCCACCTTTCCCTTTCACCCTAGACATCTTCTCTTGTTCGTGGGTGAGGAACTGCAGTGGCTCTGAGTGACCCTCCTGTGCTTAATGTGGGGTGAGAATAATGGCTCCTCACGGAATCTTACGGTTCTATATTCCCCCTGCTCTGCTTTCCACATGCCTGTGAGCGTTGGATTTATGGCCTCCTCGATGCGGGGAAAGGCGGTGCTGCATCTCCTACGCCTCCCCCGGAGATGTCCGATGCCCGTTGTTCAAATGAGGGCGTGATCCCTGTCCCTCGGTGCCGCTGTCCCCCCCCTGCAGAGTGTCTCTTTGTTATCGTTGAGGGAGGTGGGGGGGCACGCAGCGCTTCTGATGTGGAGCGGTGCTTAAAAAAAAAAAAATTATCTAGCCCCTCCTGGCCCGCGCGCGGCGGGGGGAGGAGGTGTGCCGCCGCCGGCGCACTCACCTCTGTCTCCGGCTCTCCTCGTTGCTGCCTTGGAGTCCAGGGGGGGCCCCAGCTGGCAGCAGCATCCCACTGTTGTGTGTGTCCCCATGGGGGGGACAGGACGAAGCAATCTCAGCAACCTCAGCTCTCTTCGTCGGGGGGGGACGCCGCACTCTCCCTCCTTGCCTGGACCCGGGTACGTGGTCTCCTCCAGATTACAAGGGCACCCAGATGGGCGGTGCCACTGTAGATGCCCCCGGGGGTGTGAAATATATGCTTCAGGCCGCCCGCCAGCCTCTGCTTATGTTCTCCTCCCCGACCGACGCGGCACAAGCTCTGTGTTTCTGGCGGTGATTCTCTTGGTGGGGGAGAGGCGGTCGCCTCGCACGGGTGCTGCGCTCCCCAATATGGGTCTCAAGGGTGGAATCTGGGTCGCCTCTGCCCCCGCCGTCTTGTGGAGGGCTCGGGAGCAAATCCGGTGCGGAATCACCCAGTAATCTTCGATAGAAGTGCTTTATTGTCGGCGGCCCAGCGGGAGCGCAACTCAAACGCAACTTCTCCTGCCGGCAGCCATCTTGAATCCCCGTGCTATACTTTTTAAGTGTAAGTTATCCTTAGATAACAAATGTTGGAATTGTCATGATTCTGAAGACTCTTTCAAACATGTTTTCGGAATGCAAGTATATTGAAAGATTTTGGTGGAAAAATGTATGGCACATCATCGAATGTATCTTTAAAGTAGATTAACATTTTCAATTTAAGATTTTATATCTGGGGAGTGCTCTTTTTCAACATCATTTAGACATATACACATCCTACCTATTTGATCTTTTTATTTTGATTGCAGTTCAAGTTATCACAACTAATTGGATGAAAGTTTACCAAATTAATCATAAAATATGGTGGAACTCTATATGTAATATACACAGAATTGAGGGATTCATTGCTTCAACCCCAATATTGCACCACAAATATGTATTGAAATTGAGAATGTTTTTTTTAATTTCCTAACCTCAAAGGATTACACTATTTAATATGCTATATTTTGTTTTTGTTTTGTTTTGTTTGCTTAATAGCATATCTTTTCCCTGGCCCCCAGACCCTCTCTACTACCTCACTCTCTCGTCTGTAATATATATGTCCCTCCAATATTTTAAAGGCAACGTTTTTTTTCTCGCTTTGATTTATTCATGGTCTAAATCCAATGTGTCAAGTCTTGTATCGGTATCTATGTTCCTAAGATTCACTATTATGCAAAATGTTTGAGCCATGTTATTTTGCTCTAAACTATGTTGTATATGCACCCTAAGTTACCTGGGGGCAATCAGACGTGGTCTCCCTGCTCACTGTGCTCAGAGAGGCACAGCTTCACCTCACTGATGAGGCCCAACAAAGCTGAAACACGTGTTTGGGGTTGCTCTCGGTACTCTTGTTCAGAGAGGAATTGCCATAGCATTTTGGTGCTGGACTGCCCATGTGGGCGGGACAAAGACTGATATGCAAATGGATATTTCCCATTTGTGAAAGGTACAGTGAGCAAAAAGTGTGTGCTGCAAACTCTCACCTCAGAACAGGTTATCATGCCATGTTCTCTCTGGAGAGGAGCGCCTGCTACCTTTTGTGAAACATGTGTAAGGAACTTGGGGTTGGTCACCCTAAGTTACCTGGGGGCAACCAGGCGTGGTCTCCCTGCTCACTGTGCTCAGAGAGGCACAGCTTCACCTCACTGATGAGACCCAACAAGGCTGAAACACGTGTATGGGGTTGCTGTCGGTTCTCTTGTTCAGAGAGGAATTGCCATAGCATTTTGGTGCTGGACTGCCCATGTGGGCGGGACAAAGACTGATATGCAAATGGATATTTTCCATCTGTGAAAGGTACAGTGAGCAAAAAGCGTGTGCTGCAAACTCTCACCTCAGAACAGGTTATCATACCATGTCTCTCTGGAGAGGAGCGCCTGCTACCTTTTGTGAAATATATGTTGTATACGCATTGATGCCTTCAATAAAATAACTTAGCCCAACAAAAATGAAAATGGGTCTGTATGTTAAACATCTCAGAGGCATGTGTAAGCCAACTGTAGGGCTGCTTATATGGAGCAATCCAACTCCAATTACAGTTATTTTGTAATTGTATTTTTATAGTATTTGGTTAAAGAAATATCAACCTTTACAAAACGCATGTATATTCAATACTTCAATATTCAATACTTTAGATAAAATCATATTATATAATACTACACAAGATACAGGAATAACTTCTAATACACAATACATCAATGCATTTAAATAGAATAAAAATACATAATTTCATTTTCAACATAAAACCACACCTCTTCGAAAAACAAAAGCAGCTATAAGGGTGTTTTTTTAACAACAACACAAAAAGTACCTCCAGAATGAATCAATCACCATCCTTCAATACAACTTCATTCACTATTTTGTTTAAATATAAAGTGTGTTGTGTAGTCAGAGCTTCAAAGGAAACCAACATATGTCTCAATGGTTCCAGTTTAGTGGCATCCTTGCAAAAGCGGCATGAGGCGTCATCTTTTGAATTTATTTTATATTTTTATTTAAGTGCTTATGGTCGAATAAACAAACTTTTATACTAAAAATATCAAAAGCATGCAAAGTCACTATAAAAAAACATAAGACCAACATATTCCACACACAAAGCATATACATACTTTTGTCTTTAAAATAGGATATAAAAATGGTCTAGTTTAACAATAACACATTCAGGACGGAGCTACATCCAACATTTTTTTTGCCCACAGCCAGATGTAATAGGCGGCCAATGTCTCCACCAGCGATTATGCACAATAAATTAAACCCCAGAACTGATCAGACTGATAATGCTGAAATTTAAAATAGTCTTTATCATAATTAGGTCTAAGAACAGTGCATTCTGGTAGTATATGGCATGAACTTTCCACTTGTAATTTGCAAAACAGGCAGAGGCACTCCTCTCCCAGGACCCTCTTCCAGAACTACGTATTCAAAAACTGGTAAAATATCCAGGTGGAAATAGAAAATGAATTGGATTAACGCCGAAGTATGCAGCTTGATCAGGTAGCAGCGAGGTGTTTCACTTAACATTCCTTGATGGCTATATAGAACATATTTTCTCTCATTGGCCAATCGAAACAGGGACAACACAGTCATATGCTATCGACTCCGGACCAAAGTCTTTAAAAAATAAAGCTGCCTACGAAACTAACCAAATGGGTAAGCCAATGTCCTCACAATGGCTGTTAACAGTGCTCTATATGGCCTTGTACCATGTGCTTCCAGACCCAAGCTTCACATAACCTAATGTCAGTTTCACAAGTGGGCCACGTGCTGTCCCAGCTGTATTAATCTAAAGCCAGAGCTTACAAACAGCCATCTTCCATGACATCAGAGACTGCAGCACCAATTCCAATCTAATTGCCTCCAATGTAGCCACCAATGATAGGCCAAGTAATGAGCATACAATGTTAGCCTCTCACTTATGCAGCCATTAGAATGCTTTCTCAGGAAGGACATCAAGAGCATCTAGAATACCTGGAATAATAGATATCTTATAAGCATTAAGCTTATCCTCAATAGAGCGGCCACCACAATTGTCTAGCCATTTTTGCCAGGCTTTTGGGGGATCACTCAGAAAGATATGTAAATGAGGAGGACTCCCTAATAAGTAGACCTAAATACTTATATTCTTGAACCTTTGCTAAGCGGGACCTCACAAACTCCACAAATAAGATGTACCACTGAATTACCTTTGCCAATTGTCATTATTTTTGTTTTTGTTGAAATAATGCAGAGACCATTTTGATCCACATACTGTTGTAAAATGGCTATTGAGTGCTCTAATCCAACACCTGTCCTATCCAAAATAAAAGTGTCACCCTGTTAGGAAGGATTTCATATTTGAATGTAATTTTCCCTCCATGTGTCAACCACCAAACTTTTTGCTGCTGTTCTACACCCTGATCTAACCTTTGCCAGAGTAGCACAGCCCTCAGCCGCACTCTTCTGGGCTTTCGCTCAATTCTTATGGGGAAACTGACATGCCCTTAAGACAGTCAGTACTGGTAGACTTCGTTTCCCTTAGTCCGTTCCTCATGTTGCAGCTTTTGTGCAACATGTTACAAGAGTGCGATGTAACTTACTTTACTGCACCCTTGGGTCTCTAGTCATTCCAAAGGCCCTAGAAACTCTCGCTGGACTAACTATGAACTGTGCAGGTGTGTCATGGACAGGACTGGTGGCAGCTATCGTTTATCTTATGTTTTGAACCCTTTTTTGCCATGTTATCCGCGTTTAGCGCGTTTGGCACAAATAGGTGGCCTGGCTCCAAAATGGCCATGCCACGCGGTTCTTTGTCCTGTCCTTTGGTCATCTTGCCCCTTCACCTTCCCCAGGTTGAGCCGACCCGGGTTAGTCCTTATTTGGTCATGCACTTTCCCGCAAAACACAAAGCTTTCGCAGGCTTCTGCATGCCTTGTGTGTGTGCCTCCAGGATGTGGGCTGGGATGTCTTTTCCCCAATACACATCCTCGGTGCCAGAGAGTCTGGAGTGTCCTGAATGCCTGGGACCACCCTGGTCCATGATTGGTCCATGTATGGAGTGAGTGTTTGTGATCAGATCTCCCATTTGTTCCTCTCCGTTTTGGCATGAAGGCAACTTTGGATAAGAGGAGGCAGAAAACAACACTACCATGTTGATTTCCTGAGTTCACATGAACAAAGGATAAGGAGCCAAGTATCCTGCAACAAGAAGCCGAGTCGAGGAACCGCTGGTGACCCACTGGAAGGTTTGGCACCCTAAGCCCGCTGTCTTCCTGCGAGACCCCCTCTGCATCTGATCGTCGAAGAAGATCTGCGAAGGCGCTTCGACCCATTGGAATAGTGGGACCAACTATTCTTGGCACCTTCATCAAACCCTGCAAGTCAGCCTCTTCGGAAGTGTCCCTGGGCCAACCAGTGGGGTGACCAGCTTACACGGGACGTTTGCTCTGTCACCGCCGCCGTTTCGGGGAAGCCCTCGAAACTTGGCCTACTGCTAGCTGTGTGTCCACGGCACCCTCACACCAAATTTTGTACACTTGGCATTCCCAGGTCGGAAGTGAGACGAGTGCGCCCGGACCAGAGTAAACGCGGTTGCCGTGTTGCCCTGCTGTGGTAACGACCTGTGCACGTTTGTTGCATTTGTGACCCCCTTGACCCTGAATCCTGATATCGCGGAATCTACACGGTTTCGAGACATCCTGATTGTCGCATCCGAACGTGCCAGCAACGTGAACTGAACTGGCGAAGTCTGGGTCTGCCTGCGTCGGGGACCAGTCAGTAGTCCATACCCCAACCGGTGGCCCCTAGCGCAGGAACCCATTTATTTTCTACCACTGTTGCGAAATAGCAGATCCATCCTACACTCTCACCCTACCTCTGCCCGCAAGTAGAGGTCTTGCTTGAGTAGTGGGGACTTGTTCTTCATCGCCTCATCCACCTTCCTGAACTGTCAAAGACCCTTAAAGAGACCCTATTTTGTCCATTGGCACAAGCGCGTGCATGCACTATTCAGCATAAGGCTCCTCTCTTCGTAGGGCTTGAGCTGCCTCTTAGTTAGGTGTATTTCTGTTGTCGAACTGGGTCTACCGATTACTTACACTGCCTGTTTTCCTCCCCATCTAGGTGGTCTACGTATTTCATGCTTCTAACTTCTTAGACCTCTCGGTCTTGTATATATATTGTATTGATTGTGATGTGTTGGTTTACTTCAGTATTATTGTGATTCTTTGCTATCGTCGATGTTACAAAGGCCTTGAAATAAATGTGTCTGCATTTTTAATATAACACCTGTCTGGAGTAATTTGTAAGTGTTCTTGCTTTGTGTGCTCATTGAGGTCTTTCAGTCACCCTCTCCCATCTTGAGATTTAGTCTTGACTGCCGACATTGCTACCCATTTTGGTCTGGCTTGTCCAGAGGTTACCCTGTTCCAAGAAACTAGGCTGGCCTTCTGAACCTCTGCCCCTCCAGGTCAGAGTTCAGAAATCCATCTTTACACACCCGGATAAGTAAGACAAAGGCCCTCATTACGACCCTGGCGGAGATCCATGGTGCAATTTGCACCATGGACCATGGCGCAAAGCTGCCAACTCCGCCATGGGGGTTGGCGGACTTACCGCCCCATTCCGACCTTGGCGGGGCGGTAAATCCCCAATCCCCATTTACCCTTCCCCATTCCAATTTTTGCCCCATAGGGTATAATGGGAGTGGGGAAGACGTTAATTACGCCACCGTAAATTACGGTGGCGTAATTAACAACGAGTCCCGTAGCGCCATGGATTTTTCCGCCCGGAAAAAGCAGGCGAAAAAAGCTCCATGGCGCTACGGGAACTCGTAGTAAGGCGGAAAGGTACGCCATGCATTACGCTGGCGTAAACCCCTTTCCGCCAGGGTCGTAATGAGGGCCAAAGAATATTCTCACTTCCAAAATGAGGAAGAAAGTTATGGGCAGACTTCAAGGTCATAGCTAAGTCGGCTACGTATAAATGAAATAAAAGTGGCACAAGAATGCAGCCCTCCTTAAGTCCGGTGTTAGTACAAAATGACTTAGACAGAGTGCCCTTTTGAGACAGCCTGGACCTAATGGACGTGTGACTGTACAGTAATTTAATACAATAAAGTAATGACAAATCGATGTCCCAAGCTTCCAATTTTGCCCACATTTTAGTCCTAAGGGCACTGTCAAAAGCTGCACAGTAGTCATCATAAAATATATACAAAGATGCCTCAGGATTTTGTAAAGTATTGGAAATTAATGTGAGAAGGATTAAATTAGATGTATTGCAACCCTTTCTGAAACCTGTCTATTGAATATTCAGAAGATTATTTGCATCAGACCAAGTTTTCAACATTTCCAATAGAAGGTTTGATCAAATATTAGCACTGCAGTCGAAGAGGGCCAGTAGTCTATAATTTCCTGGTTCCAAACGCAATCTCTTCTTATGTACAGGGATCAAAATATAATGTTGCCAAGACAGAGCAATTGCGTCAACCTCACACATATGGAGAAAGAATTCACACAATCATTCTGCCCATGGCAAAGGACCATCCCTAATAACAGTATTTCACAACCATCCTTAATAACAGTATTTCACAATCAGTCTGGGCCTTGAGCCCGAGATGCTTTTAGCTTTATTATAATACTAGCCCAATCGGCTTCCCTCACGTGGGTCCAAACAGAATTCCCAGTTATAACTGTCAGGCCTACTGCAGGACTTGTTTCCTTCTCATTCCAATAAATATCTCCCTTGAATGTTCGCCAAGCCTCCTGCATAACACCACATCATTAATTTGCTGACAACCCCACTCTGTGTGTACATGTCAAAATCTTTTGGTGTCATGGGTTCTTATCAGAATATTAATGAACTTCCAATTAGACATAACCTCTCAAAATCTGTAAATACTTAGCCAGTGCCTATATTGTGCCCAGGGAACTAGCTATGTGTTTTCTTTTTTCCACCTCGTTTAGGGCAGCACTCCTCATGGTTCCACCTATAATAGTAGTTCATTCATTTTTCTTTGTGGCTGTTCCTAGATCAAAGGGCAAGGACCTATGTTTGACAAAATGTCTATGTTCGGTGGCCAATGAATATCCAACATCGCCTTCAATTCCCAGCTACTAACTGTCATAAGTTCCCTACAGGTGAAACCACTTTGAATCAGCCTTGAGTTAAGACTATTGGGGGCCGATTCATGGAACAAACGTGCGCCGAAAATCTACGCGCAAGCAGGCGCAAGCAGGCGCAAGCGGAAAAAAACAGGCGCACGCGCACGCGTGCGATTCATGGAAGTCCCTGCGCGTGTTTACCTCGGGATGTGCACCAAACCCGTGCATGGCGCACACGTCACTGCAACATCCCAAAAGACGTGCGCGACGCGCACAGTGAAAGCGCACAACCTCGGCGCATACACCAGAAAGTGGGCGGAACACGGGGCGTATCGCGCGGAATGGGGAACAACTCGCGAAAACAAGGGCGTAACTGGGGATGTACTGCAGGGAAGCAGACGGAACGCCCACACGCGCCCAAACCACACGTATTCATGGAACCGAATAGGGCAAAGCCACGCACAGCGAAAGACACGCACAAGCCGATACACGTCCGCCACACGAAGGACGGCGGTAGCGTCCCTGCGCATTACAAAAGTGGCAACATACAGCAATTGTGCGAGCGGGGCACGTGTATTTCGGGGGTTCGCGTGAACTTACTCACGCGATCGGGCCTGGGGGAGCGGGCTACGTGTATTTCAGGGGTTCGCGTGAACTTTCTCACGCGATCGGGCCTGGGGGAGCGGGCTACGCGTATTTCGGGGGCGCGCGGGAAGTGACACACGCGATTGAGCGGGGTACGTGTATTTCGGGGGTGCGCGGGAAGTAACACACGCAATTCCATCAGGGTACGTGTATTACAGGTGTGCGCGATATCAACAGGGTATGTGTATTACAGGGGTGCGCGGGGAGCAGCACACTTGAATTGCACGTGTGGGTCCTCCCAGGTGTTCCCTCTACACCCTCCACGGCCCCTGCAGGTGGCTCACACCACAGGGGCCTACCCAGCACATGTCATGCAGGCACCCCACCCACCATGCCCATGCCCACCAGCCAACCCACATGTCAACTTGCACTACTCCCCCCCCAACGCATGTCCCCCTGCACCCCCAGCCACCAGGGGCAGCCTCCACCAGGCCCCCACCCATGTCTCACACCACCCCCACCCCCCAGTCACCAGGGGCACCTGCCAGCAGGCCCCCACCCATGTCCAACTCATGTTCCCCACCCCCCCAGCACTGTGGGGCACCTGCCAGCAGGCCCCCACCCATGTCCAACTCATGTTCCCCACCACCCCCACCCCCCAGCACTGTGGGGCACCTGCCAGCAGGCCCCCACCCATGTCACCCACCACCCCCACCCCCCAGCAGTGCAGGGGCAGCCTCCACCAGGCCCCCACCCATGTCACCCACCACCCCCACCCCCCAGCAGTGCAGGGGCAGCCTCCACCAGGCCCCCACCCATGTCTCCCACCACCCCCACCGCCCAGCCACCATGGCCAGCCCCCACCAGGCCCCCACTCATGTCCCCTATCACCCCCACCCCCCAACCACCATGGGCAGCCTCCACCAGGTCCTCACAATCCCCAACACACATGTCATTAGAACTCGCACACATGAGCCATACCACAGCCATATCGCAACTGCCACCACCATCCATACACATACAACAGCATGAGCAGCCAAAGGTGAGCCAGACATCACATGCAACACAGGAAGTGCACCACACATGTACACACACCACCACACTTGCATGCATGTGTACACCCCTGCCAAGTGTCGCACTGTTCAGACGTCCATCCATGTCACATCTGCCAATCAGGCTTCCACATACCGCTGTCACATGCATCCATGTGGCATCACTGTTGCACCCTTGTCAAATACACACACATGCACATGTACACAGTGCTGATACATGCAGCCGAAAACAACATACATGCGTGACATCACGGACATGTCTACTCACATACACATTCATCCAAACATGTGTGCCCACACAACTGCATTTGGCATGCAAGCCTACACACACAAGCACCATCCATGTCTCACACATCACAGCCCTCGCATGTGTCAGCCCCACGGCCCTGTACACCCCCACCCATACTCGACCCCATACAAACAGATGTGCAACCTGCACACTACCGAATAATCACCACATGCACTGCTCACAATCAGGATGCATGTACACTCACCGCTCGACTCCAGACGGGTCTGCTTCTCTAGGACCTGGACGTGGAGCGCTGGGGATATGCGTTCCAGGACCCTCATCTGTTCTTCCGACAAGTCGGCCCGGCGCCCCCTGGCATCCGCTGCCTTCAAGAGGCGCCGGCCCTTGTTCAGGGTCCTGGACCTGAAGTCCTCCCAGCGCTTCCTGACGTGTTGTAAGTCACGGACTGCCACCCCCTCCGCGTTGATGGCAGTCACGATGTCAGTCCAGATCCGAGTCCGTCCTTCCTTGTCGGCGCGGGAACTTCCGAAGAGGGAATCATACTGCCCCAGGACTTGCTCCACCAGGACACCAACTTCGGTGGCACTGAAGCTGGTGCCCCTCTGCCTCTCTGGCCGGGGGTTGTCAGTGGTCACAGATGGTGTTTGCCCCGACATGACAACCCCAGAGGCAGGAGTGGGTGGGCAACTGGGTCCTGGGGCTGGGCTGTGGAGCGATGGAATCCCAGTCGGGAGTCTTCGGTTCCAGCAGGGGTGGTCACAGCAACAGCACCCCTGGCTGATGTGCAGGCAGCAAATGGCAATGCACGTGGGCAGCAGGCAGTCAGGCAGCAGCAGATGGCAGGTGGGAGCGTGCTCGGGGCTCTGGGGGGCAGTAGTTCGGCCTTCTGGGCAGGAGCGTGGTCTTCCGTGTGCATACGCGTGGCCAGCTTTATACGGAGTGATTTGGCACGTGAAAAATCTGCACGTCAGCGTGTAATACGAGGAAAGGACCATGCGCGTAAGCGCGCATGGAAACTGCACGTCCGCGTGTAATACGAGGAAAGGGCCATGCGCGTAAGCGCGCGTGGAAACTGCACGTCCGCGTGTAATACGAGGAAAGGACCTATGCGCGTAAGTGACGTGACGCGCGCGTGCGTTTCCCTCAGCACGGGTTAAAGGTGAGCGGGCCCAGCAGTTCGCTGTACGTGCCTTTCGTGGAGACCGACGTGTGTTGCTGCTTCCTGTTGTTTCGCGTGCCATCACAACTTCACAGCTATCAAGGACGTATCTCTTCTTTTGGCGGGGGTATTGGCTATGCGTGTTTTTCTGCATCGCGCTAGTCAGACGGTGAGTCACACACGCTCTTTTTCCCACTGCTGGTGCCCCTGTGTATCGCACCCATTTTCGATGTCATAGTAGCCTGCGTGTCCCACGCGTACGCGTTATTCGTGTTACTGGGTGCCACCGCGTACTGCGGGAGGTTCAATCCACGCACGTAGGCTGCAGGGTTGCGTGCACGGTTTTACTGCAGTTTTGGGGTGCCTGAGCGTTGCGTGACCCGTCACCACATCACCGGGGTCACATACAGCCTTGCAGGTGCAGGGGGGCTGTTAACATCTTGCTTCCCACCCCCTTCACCCCAATTGCCCAGGTCAATTGTGGTGTACACCTCCCATTGGCACCACTCCATCTGTGCCAGCACTACTACATCTGTGCCATGGTTGGGAGGCCACCAAAGGTGAGGGGTGCCTCAGCTGGGCGTACTCCTCGTGGCGGGCGTGGTCGGGGACGTGGCCGTGGTGACCAGGGAGTAGGGGGACTCCAGGGTGTCCAGGGCAGCCACAGAGGGGGAAGAGGCAGGGGTGCGTCACTTGAGCACAATGTTGTGCCATGTGTCGGTGCAGTCATGCCACCACCCCCTGTGGTTCCGGGGGATGCAGCTCCTGCATCTGGCACTGGCACCCATATGACCCGGCAGTCCGTTCCATCGACTGCCACGGGCCCAAGGGTGGTGGTAGCTGCAGGTGCAGCTGTGGACACTGCCACCCAGGCTCAGGGTCTGCTAGCGCAGGCTGCGTTGGCACTTGAAGAGCCCTTGGTAGATCTCCAACAGGCCAGGGGGGAAACCATAGGGGCACGCCGGGCTGCTCAGACCAAGACACGTGTCCCTGGGGCAGTCATGTCATCTGCTGCCCCGAACAGCCGGGTGTTGGCAAGTGCAGGGGCAGATGCACCCAACAGCACCCCGGTTGTGAGTCTGCCAACCAGGACCGTTGCGGCCAACCACCCTGACACAGCTGATGTTGCTGCGCAGGGTCCATTAGTGGGCACCCAGCTGCCACTGACACAAGTCAGGCCTCTGGTCATCCCTCCACCTGTCACTCCCTTGGCTCAATCCACCGAACCCACTGGCCATGCTGGTCAGGGCGGCATTAGCCAGCCAGGGTCTGCGCCACAGTCCAAGAGGAGGAAGGTTGCACCTGCAGCACAGGCTGGGACCCCACACACAGCCACGACCTCCTGCACGTCGAGGAAGAAGCCTTTCTGTAAGCAGGAACTGGACTTCCTCGTGGACTACGTGCGGGGCCACACCCGTGACATGCTAGTGGGTGCCAATAGTCAGACCACGGCTGCCCAACGTGACACCCACTGGAAGCATGTTGCGGAACATGTCAGTTCATTCGGCCATGAGGTGCGCACAGCGCAGGAGTGCAAAAAAGCGTTGGAATGACATCAAGCGCAGCACTAAGGCCAAGCGTGCCTCAAATTACAACTTGACTCTGGTGACTGGCGGTGGGCCTGCACCAGAGGAGGAAGAACTCACTCCGCATGAGGCTCTCGTTGCGGAGTTCATACCACCTGAATTGGTCGAAGGAGTGGGAGAGAAGCTGGACTTTGATGCCCAGTCCAGTGAGTGTTGATGCGTGTTTGTTGAGGACGTGTGTGTTTCACTTGTGGGATGTGTTGTGCATGATTGCTGCTACATGTGACGTGTACATGGTTCTGATGTGTAAGTAATGCAATGCTACCGTCATGCATGTCTCCTCTGCCTGCATGCGGGACTCCATGTAGGCATGCTCCCTTGCCCCTCCTCCACCACCCTGCACCCCAGTTCCACCTTTGCACTGGTCTGCTCCAATCTTGCCAATGTGTAGTTTCTTGTCCATGTGTCCTGTGTAGATGCTAACTTCCAGCGTAGAATCTGCCAGACATATGCCATGTCGTACAGCCTTAGTACCCGATGCAGGGTATCTCACTTGTACTGTGCATGGGTCAGATGTCCCGCAGGGACATGAGTGCCCATTCATGCTCCATGTGCATTGCACGCATGCCCCTATGTGTCCCTGACTGGATGATCACTGTAATATCAGTCCTTGGTTACATACATTGCCTGCCATCTCATCAGCCTTCCCATGTCAACTGTGCCTCAGTCCTGCGTTGCACACATGTTCAGGCTCTGACAATCTGTGTGGCTCACAGGCCTCAGCCTGTTCAATGGCCAATGACTCTGTCCAACTCTTGTTGTGTCTTCTTCACACGTGGGCGGCCTCCGGAGTTTCCATCATGTGTCCTGCCCACTGTCCCAGCATCATTTGCAGTATTGTAATTTGAATCACATGAAGCTGTTGATGCCAGTCTACACTGCCTGTCAATACACAGGTGTATGGTCAGCCTTTTGATACCATGATAGGCATCCCTGCTTTGGTACTGGGGTGGAGGGGTGCTTGGCTTCTGGACATGGTACACATTGAATGCACAATGCACGTGATGTCTGATTTTGACATTTCACTGCCTTCACATTTCCTGGCACACACCATGTAGTGCTTGTACATGTAGGTAGTGAGTGGCGTACACATTTTCTGCACTGCATAGACCCACTTCCATGGAAACTGCCACCTTTCAACAGGTCTGATCACAGAAGCTATTCAAAGTAGACCCAGCATGCATGCCAGGTCATATGTTGTGTGTCACATGTCTGCCTGATGCCTTTGCTGTCGGTGTGTGTGTGTGTCGTGTGCTTCTGACATGTGTATTGACCTTTTCCTCTCTATTTTTCAGGTGATGACGCAATGGAGGCAGAGGATGGTGTTGTCATGCCAGACACAGGGTTGGTAACGCCACATCAACCCGGCACTAGTGGGGGGCGTGGGGTGGTAGGCCACGAAAACCCGCAAGTGCTGCAGTCCATCTTGTCTCTGGCTGCCTATGAGTCCAGCCTTGATGACGACTCTGACGTCCATGTTGAGTTGGATGACCATCAAGTCCATGTGTCAGGGGTGAGTGATTCTGATGTGGACACTCCTCTGTCTGCGACACCTGCACTGAGGGATCAGACAGTCTTGGTTCCTCCGCCCGTGGTGGATCGGGACGCAGGGTCACCATCCACACCAGTCACTGATGTGCCTGGGACATCACGTCGATGGGGGCATGTAGTCGTGCAGCCGCAGGCGGTGCCAACACAGCGAGGACCCCCGGTCCTTGGGTCCCGCAGGGGTCAAGCCCGGCAACGCGGTCGCCGCGCGCAACCGCTGTATACTGAGTGAGAGCAAGACATGACTGCCAATTCCGACCGGCAGGGGGCAGCAATGGAGAACATCGCTGAGAGCATGGAGCGTGTGGCCCGATCTGTGCTCCCCACTGCTAGGCAGGTGCTTCTCCAGCAGCAGGCGGCACGGTCCACGGCCCGCTCGCTCAGGCTGGGCATGGCGGCCTCAGACAGGGCACGCCAGGCTGAAATGTCATCTCTGCGTCAAGCAATTGCTGCTCACGCAGAGGCGCACATGGATGCCTTGAGGGAGGAGTATGCTTCCCTCAGATCCACTCTGGGTGTCCTTATGATGTCCCAGAGGCAGCGGGCAGAGGAGAGGTTTGCACAGCTTGAGTGTACCATCTCGGCTGAGCTACAGGCTTGCCGGGAGGTGCAGCAGTTGTCCAGCCAGGCCTTGCAGGAGGAACTCCGTGAAACACGTGCTACCTTGCAAGAGGAAGCACGTGTATCACGGGATGTTCTGCATGCAGACCTACGTCACATCGCCACACAGAACCAGGCTCACCCGTCCGGCAGACTTGCTGCCAATGAGGGGCAAGCTGCGGCTAGGCGTGGCCAGGCTACTGTGCCACGTCCTCCTTTCCAGGATGAGCCAGACTCGGACGACCATCTATCTCCCACATAGGTCGTGCTGTGCAGGCATTGAGCCCATGGAGGCTTTTTTTTTGGCTCAGCATCATCGCATGTGGATGTTGAGCAGCACCCTGTACCTCCCCCCTCCTGGGTGCCTCCCCTCCCCCCCGGGTCGTATGTGGCCATTTTTGATTTTTCTTTTAGTTTAGTTAGTTAAGTTTCTGTTTGATAGTTAGTTTAAATAGGTAATGTAGGTTTTCCATAGTTAGTGTAATTAGTTAATAGTTGATTTAGTTTAAAATTGCTAGTCTATTGTGCTTTCATGTGACGGTGCGGTGCTTTGTGGCTTTTGAAGGCATCCACTGTCTGTTCCAGCTGGGCCCTTCATGGTTGTCTTGTGTATGTGTTTGCTGCTTGGGTTCCGTGACTCACATATGCCACTCCTGCCTCCCTTATCCATGGGCTCGCAAGGATGGTTCGGTGTTACAGCATTTTACACAAGGGCATTGGACTGTCAAATCTGTGGCATGTCTGGTGCTGTGTGACTTGTGTTGACACCCCTAGTGGGGATGATTTAGGTGTCAATGTCCACTGTTCAGCTTTTGCTAGATGGGGTGTATCATGATTAATGTGGACATTGATTGCTATGCATTGTGTAGTATGTTTCATTTCTTTCCTGTACATGTGCTTGTTGCAATTCATGCTGTAGATAGTGTTCCACACTTTGGAGGTGAAAGACGGACTGATGGTGTGATTTGTGATGTGACTCTCTGACATGGTCAAGTAATGAGATGCCTGATGAGACACACACAGATGACTTTGAAGCATTAATCATGTGTTCCATGCCCTTTCTGCAGGGGGATGAGCCTCCAGAGCACCTTTGCCAGCAGACATGTCCCATTGGACGACGGAATTCTGGACCCGTTTGTTGGTGCCCACATGCACATGTGTGCAGAAGCAGAGGCACAGTGATTGCAGACCCACATCCTAGAACTGCTGACATGTTCCAAGGAACTCCAGGCAAGGTGAGCATCACAGGGGGGCCACGACACAGCAAAGCTTGCACCAGGCGAGTTGCACATGCAGGCTTAGTCACATCACTGAGGGTGAGCTTAGACGAATATTGGTGTTGAAGCACACAATGCAGCTCAGATGTGTTTGTGGACTGATGGCTGCTGATAGTAGGGTTGTCTGGGACACATGCAGGGGCAGTGGCACATACCCTCCGGTACACCAAGGTCCATTGAGCCACTTGTATCAACCATGTAGCCTTCCGAGACATGGAAAGGGGCAGCTCACAGGGACATGCAGCAAGGGACATACTCGGGCGCAGTGCATGTCTTTTCCACGTACTTCATGATAAATGCACTGCCAACTTTGTTTCGGTCATGGTGGTACGCAACTTGCTCTGTAGTCATGGCTTGCTATATGGGTCTGTCTGCTTACCCAGGGAACATTGCATGTTGTGTGAATTGTGACACATTGGTGTTCCATTTGCCACGCACCCAGCAGCGGCTGCCTTACTGCATTGACTGTGTATGACCCGTCACAGGGGTGATGTTATATATGGGTACAAAGCATCAACCACAGATTGTCTGTTTGTAGAGTAGTCTGTTGCTATGGGGCATGTTTGGTGTTGTGTTTTTGTGCAATTGGCACGTACAGGTTGTTGACTGTGTCTCTCTTTGCAGCATTGCAGTGCTCCTGTAACCGGACCTGA
Source organism: Ambystoma mexicanum (assembly GCF_040938575.1). Lineage (NCBI taxonomy): Eukaryota > Metazoa > Chordata > Amphibia > Caudata > Ambystomatidae > Ambystoma > Ambystoma mexicanum. Next base: position 1,176,103,445 of record NC_090935.1, on the reverse strand, counting down.
GAGTGCGCAGGCAGGAGGCCAGCACTCAAAACCAGAGCTAAGTGTCTTGTTGTTTTTCTTACAAACTGCTCTGCATAGGCTTGCTGGGGAGTGTACTGATGCATGGATGTATGTGTGGTTCAATTTGGTATGTTATTTTCTCCCTAATCACCCGTGATCCTATGCAATTTTGAAACCTGTACCCTCTACCCGGTGTTCCTGCTTCCCGTGCCTATCCAAGCAACGTTCCCCGACCCTCTTTCCCCAATGGGGTTGCGGATGCCTGTGTAAGCCCCGAACTTGCAGGCGCCAAAACCCTAGAGGGGGTGGTTGGTTCGTACCACTCCTGAGCCTGGACTACAGAAGGCCATGACAATGATGTCCAAGTCAGTTTGGATTGTGTATGTGTTCATGCAGGTTGTACATTTTCGTGCATTCCCTAGTTTCATGTGTCATTCCACCTCCCCTCTCCTGCCGCTCATTCCAGTCATCCAGTGTGTCAACACCTGTCCCGACTGCATATCCCTGAACCTCCTTTCCCACCAGGGTCTCAGGGGCCTGTGTGAGTTTGACCTTGCAGGCAACCGGGACACGGTGGGGGTGGTTGTTTCGTGGCACTCCTGCGCCTGTACAGGGGACCTCTGACAGTACACATCCATTCATGGTGCATCATCCTATGTCATGTACCACACATGTCTCACATCCTGTCGTGACATTGTTTGGCTGTGCTACCTTGGTTGTTGCATCATTGTGGTAGTACTTGGCCTTTGTGAGGTACTGCTACGTCAAGTCATCTACTGGAGGGTGTTTGGGTTCGTTTTTATGCCTTGGATTTTGTGTTTCGGAAATGAGTGTGTATTCTGAGGGTTCAGGCATCTTTTTACACACAAGGTGGGAGATGGTGACGAAGGGTAAAGGTGATCCTGTGGCCAGGTGGAATTGAGGTTTGGGGGCTCCATGACCCAGGTGCAGTTGTTCAGTGGATCATGGTGATTGTTGCCTTGCCCTGCAGTGTGATGGGAACTCTGACATAGTAATGGTGGTATCCCATGTACATGTTGTGTTCTGCTGATCAATGCCTGTTCATGTGATGTGTTTTCCTTTCAGGTGCGAGGGGATAGTTGTGGTTTGACATGCTGGGGTGTACACATGGTGGATGTTCACATGTGATGTGTAGGGAACACTGATGGTCACTTGAGTGCACATGCATATGTGGAGTGCATGTCCTTGCAGAACCACACACTTGCACTCTGATGCACTACATGTACTCCCACCCTTGCATATACACGTGTACACTGTTTGCCTTCTGGTGCCCACTGTGTCCCGGCAGCACATGTTCTGTGACCGATCACGGATCCAGTACATGCCTGATTTGATGTTTGACGTGGTCTGTCACTTAGATGTGATGCTCAGGGTGTGCATCACACACAATGACTGTTCACTGTGCTGTGCGCTGAGCAGTGTGATGCAGGAGTAGGACACTGCACACATGAGCTGCAGTGTTGATTTTGCAATGCATAATGTGCATGTAGACAGGCATTCATTGTGATGTTACGTCTACGACTGTTGTAATGCATTTTGAAATGACTTATTTTGGGTGGGAGGTTGTTGGTCTGTCATTTCATCTGATCCCGGGTCAGGCAGCAGTGTCTGATGCCACTGTGCATTTAGGACATGGCAATGTGTACCTTATCATAACTGCATTGGTGTATGGGTATTGCGTGCCATGACATGTTGATGTTTGGGAGGGTTTGTGTGACATGACAGTGATGGCCATGTCCTGGTTTGCAGGTGTGTGTGATGCACACCTTGCATGTCCGTGTCATCCGCTTCTCAGAGCAACTAGCTGGGGGTAGATTTCTCTCCGCAGCAGGGCCCTCCCCCTGGAACAGACTTCCGGCCTGACTTGAACTTGAGGGGAATCATCTCCAGTTTTGGAAGCACCTCAAGTCCTTCCTCTTTGCTTCTGCTTACTGTCTGCCTCTCCCTTGCAGAATTCTCCACTGGAACTGCACAGGAGCTGCGACTGGGCCACTCTCACCGACCTCGGTCCCTGGCCCAGCCACTCTCCACTTGCACTGCCTCCCTGGCAACCCCTGCACTGCAGTACTGTCTCTGTATCCCTACAGCCCTCCCTTCCCAGCACTTGTCTGCACTCACCTTTGTAGTTGCCACCAGGCGACCTATGTATTATTTTTTTGGGCTACTTCCCCTGTACTGGACTCCCCCCCACCCTTCCCCTTGCACTTTTCCCATTCCCCCTACCCCTGCACTTGCACGATCCCAATGACACCTGGCCTAGTAGTACCATTCTCTGTGTTCCCTTGTTCCCCCCTCCCTGCCTCATTGCGCCTTGGAATACTTGTGTATGGGCCATATCATGTCATATGTCATATGTGTGCCTTTTGGTCACACAGGATAGCTTGTGTTTAAGTAGCTAGGGATGCAGACGATGTGGCACTTCCATGGCAACTATCTCAGGGTGGTAAGGTTGTGACAGTTGACTGTCTCTTTGTCATCATCGATTGTCACCTGGTATGTGCCAGGCCTGTGTGCACTCCGCAGGGGTGGGAGTTTAGGTGAAAAATGTGGCCACAAGCTGGGTCCGGGCTTCCTCGCCACGTGCCCTGTCCCCTCCCATGGGCAGCGCCTGTGGTTGGGGATGTGGGGGCACCACCATGTCCACCGGGACGCCCTGCCGTGTTGCAACATTGTGCAGGACACATGCTGCCACAATGATCCTGCACACTACTGGTGGTGCATAGAGTAGTTGCCCACCAGAGCGGTCAAGGGAGCGGAAACGTGACTTGAGCACTCCGAATGTGCGCTCCACTATGCCCCTGATTGCAATATGGGCGGCGTTGTATCTTACCTGGGGTGGTGTGGTGGGGTTCCGGATTGGCGTCATCATGTGGTTGCTCAGAGGGTAGGCACTGTCCCCTGGGGAGATGATAATAGTTGAGATTATTAGGGTTTGGATATTTGTCTGTGTGTGACTTGCATGCATGTGAAAGGGCATTTGTACTGACCTAGGAGCCATGTGTCGCCATGCTGCCCAGCTTCCAGGGCCCGGCTCAGGGCGGACATTCTGTATATGAAACTGTCATGGGTGGAGCCAGGGTAGTTTGCATAGACAGAGGTGATGATTCCCTTTGCATCACATACCACCTGTACATTGATGGAATGCCAGTGCTTGCGGTTTTGGTAGATGTGCTCAATGGCCCTAGGTGGACGTAGGGCCACATGGGTGCAATCTATGGCACCGAGCACTTTGGGGAAGTGTGCAACCCTGAAAAAATCCAGGACAACGGCCTGCCTTTCTGCGGGTGTTCTGGGCATGTATATGTGCCTGTGGACTGAGGGGCGCGCTGTCATGATTGCCAGTACCTGGTGTAGGCAGCGTGACTGCGTGGCCTGTGAGACCCCCCCACTATGGCAGTGGTCCGCTGAAATGACCCAGTGGCCAAAAAATGCAGGACATTGAGCACCTTCTCCAAGGGGCTCAATGCTTGGGAGCAAAGGGTGTGGGATGTGAGGTCATCTTCCCACTCCCTGACCAGGTCTAGGATGATATGGGGTGGAAACCTATACCTGCCATAGACCTGGTCGTCAGGCATCCCAAAAAGGCTTGTCCGTGTTGCGAAAATGCGTGCCCTGGCTATTCTCCTCCTCCTGCGGTGTCCCACGATCAGTGCAGCGACAAATGGGGCATTCATCGTAGCTGTATATACGCGTTTGTTGTTTGCGCGCACTTTTATGCTGTGCGCGGGGACGCTTCCGCCTGCCTTCGTGTGGCAGACGCGTTGACGCCTGTGCACGTCTTTTGCCGTGCGCGTGTTTCCCGTGTTCGGATACGGTCTGTCATCGCTTGTGATCGGAGGGGAGTGTGCGTACACGCAAGTGGCCTGGGTACGTGTGTTTCGGGGTGCCCGGGAAGTTCCACACGCGATTAGCCTGGGTACGTGTGTTCCGGGGTGCCGGGAACTTTCACACGCAATTGGTGGAAATCCATGTGTGTTCTGTCATCACGTGCAATGAGGGAAACACCTGCTCGCGTCACGTCACTTACGCGCATAGGCCCTTTCCTCGTATTACACGCGGACGTGCAGTTTTTCACGCGCGCTGAAATGCGCATGCACGTCTGTACGCGTCACGTCACAGGGGCGCTTGCGCTTGAGGGGCCTTCTGTCCAATGAAAATGCGTATGCGTGCAGATGCGCTTACGCGCTAAGGGCCTTTCCTCGAATTACACGCTGACGTGCAGATTTTTCACGTGCCAAATCACTCCGTATCAAGCTGGCCACGGGAAAACACACGGAAGACCACGCTCCTGCCCAGAAGGCCGAATTACTGCCCCCCAGTGCCCCGAGCAGCCTCCCACGTGCCATCTGCTGCTGCCTGCCTGCCTGCTGCCACCGTGCCCTGCCATTTGGTGCCTGCACATCAGCCATCTGCAGGTGTCCAGTTGCTGTGTCCACCCCTGCTGGAACAGAAGACTCCCGACTCAGATGACATCGCTCCACAGCCCAGCCCCAGGACCCAGTTGCCCACCCACTCCTGCCCCTGGGGTTGCCATGTCGGGCACATCAACATCTGGCACCAGTGGCAACCCCCGGCCAGAGGGGCAGAGGGGCACCAGCTTCAGTGCCACTGAAGTTGGTGTCCTGGTGGAGCAAGTCCTGGGGCAGTATGATGCCCTCTTTGGATCATCCCGCGCCAACAAGGAAGGACGGGAGAGGATCTGGGCCGACTGTGTGGTTGCCATCAACGCGGAGGGGGTGGCAACCCGCACCATCCAGAAGGTCAAGAAGCGCTGGGAAGACTTGAGGTCCAGGACCCTCATGAAGGCCCGGCGCCTCATGGAGGGGGGCCGGGGCCGCATGAGTTCCATCCAGATGAGGGTCCTGGAACGCGCACACCCAGCGCTCCACGCCCAGGTCCTTGAGAGGGAGACCCGTCTGGAGTTGAGCGGTAAGTGGCCAAGCATTACTGTGTGAGACAGGGCATGTTGCAGTGTGCTGGTTGTCTGATACTTGCCTGCATGTATGACATAGGCCATGTACGCATGTATGTGTGCAGGGACATCATGGGAATGCATGTGCGACCTGTAATGTGTGAACCGCACGGTTGTTGCATGTGTTTGAATGCGACATGGGGAGCCCTGTGCAGATCGCACACATGAGAGCATGGCAGTCTCTGTTCCTGGACATGGGTGGGGGCGAGGGATGGGTGCTGATGCCAGATGCTTATGTGGTATCCATGTCTGTGTGCCTGACCTGCGTGTCTGTGACTTGTGAGTGCCATGGATGCATGACACATGTCTGTGACAATGTACAGATTCACTGATGCAGCCTAGTCATCCTTGTATGCACTGTGATTGGGGTGTACGGGGCCAGATGGATGTGACTGAGGTGAAGTGTGTGCATGTGATAGGCATGACCCATGATGCATGTGAGTCCCATTACATTGTATGATTCGAGAGTCCATTGGACATGCATTGAAATGTCCATGGCACGCACCATGACTGTCACTGTGTGTGTTTTGCCTGGACTGACACATGTGTTGTGGTGTGACATGATGGAAGTGTACTTTGACAGTGGCACTCATCTGCTATTGCTTCCTGTCTAGGGGACCATTGTACAGTACCCTGATGCTTGTGTTCTATGTCTCCCTCTACGCAGCGGCTAGTGAAGGAGAGGGCGGAGACGGCGCTGTGGAGCAAGGCGGCGGGGATGCCCCCACGGCTGCAGCGGAAGGGGTGGGTGAGCCCCCACAGGGGCCTGCTACGGCGGTAGACGGCGAGGAGCCATCCAGGTTGGTGGTTTCCACAGAGAAGGAGGAGGCCGCCACTGAGGTGCACATGGGGCCTTGTGGGGGCATCCCTGCTGGTGCAAGTGGTGCAGTCCAGGGGCATGGGCAGGAGGCAGCACAGGTCACCGTGGAGGGGCCTGTGCATGTCGCTGTCCCTGAACCTGTGGGTGCACCACCTTGCACCAGCAGGGATGCCCCGTCCCAGGCCCGTCCGCAGGTAGAGGGGATGTCCATGTCATCTGACTCCCCTCCACCTGCGGACGAGGGGACCCCTGGCCGTGTGGAGAAGGTCCTGATTGGGGTCGCGATGCGCACGGCTGTGATTCGTGATGCCGTGCGTGCTTCCCAGGAGGAGCACGCACGTCATCACGAAGAGCACAGTGCCGACGTGGCCCAATTGGGATCGGCCATGTTCGGGGGTTTCCTGCATGTGTCGGCCAATCTGGCGGCCCTCTCCTCCTCTGTGGAGACTATACGCCAGTCAGTCTCCTTGCCGTCTTCCGGCCCAGATGCCACCAGGGCCCCCTGTGGACCTGCCCTGACCAATGCAGCCAGCTCGGTGGGGATCCCATCCCTGCCACAGTCGGGAGTCAGAGGTCCAGCAGGGGTGGACAACACAGCAACTGGACCCCAGCAGTTTGAGGATTTGACGGCATCATCGGGCAGGGCACGTGCACGATGGCGTCGGTGGTTTCCATCATCCTGGATGCCGTCGTGCTGGCAGAGGCAGTGGCGTCGGAGGCAGCAGCAGGCTCGACGTGGGAGGCATCATGGCACGGGGCCATCAAGATCAGAGGGGCAGGCATCGGCCGGAGGGCAGGAGAACCCTGGGATGGTAGTGTCTTCCGTGTGGGAGCAGTTGGTCCAGCGGATAGGTGCGGAGCGGCAGCGGGCGGAAGAGGAGCGGCTCACCATGGTCAGGGCGGAGTTCTCCATGCGTCGGGCGTTGAGGCGGGCTGAGTGCCTCGAGGAAGCTCGCAGGGAGTTTGAGGTGAACATGGGGTTATCCCTGCGAGACCTCGGAACCAGGACAGAGTCCCGCCTCCGGGACATCGACATGGAGTTCGATGATGCCCTGGCCGGCAACATCACAGAGTGAGCCGCAGGACTTGCCCGCTGCCATTGTATATAGTTCTTTAGTTAGTTAGTGTTAGGTTTCCTTTATTTTTTGAGATTTTTTTGGACCGCTCGGACAATGGCCACTTTTCTGTATATAGTTTTTTTATTAGGTAGTAGTAGGTTTCATTTATAGTGTTGGGCTCATGGACCCTGGAATATTCTTGTGTATAGTTGGATTTTTTAAAATACATTTTTTTGATTCATATTTGTGTTCACCATGAGGCAATGGTTTTTCCTTATTTTTTTTCACCATGATTTTGCTTTGGACAACATTAGTTTTTGGATTCCTTTGTTTTTTGGATTTTTACATTACTTATCGGACATGGACAATTTATTTTGTTATCCCCATTGTTGTATGTTTGATTAGTTTACTTCATTTTCTTCGTGAATACATGTTTTTATAACTTTCTTTTGTGGTATTTTCTCATTGGTTTCATGCATGTCATGATATGGGTTTTGACATTCACTTGCACCCATTGTGTATGTGTGTGTGACAGACATGTGTTCATGTACATACTTGCCATTGGGGTTGTATCATGTAATTGCATTTGCTATGTGGGTGGATGCAATCCTTGGCTGGGTGTTTGTGCTGGGTATGCTGCCCATTACTGCCATGATTGTGTATCGTCAGGACCTGGGGGCAGTGGGACATGGTTGGGGGCCTGCTGGCAGGTGCCCCACAGTGCTGGGGGGTGGGGGTGCAAGGAGACATGAGTGGGACATGAGTGGGGGCCTGCTGGCAGGTGCCCCACAGTTCTGGGGGGTGGGGGTGGTGGGAGACATGGGTGGGGGCCTGGTGGAGGCTGCCCCTGGTGACTGGGGGGGTGGGGGTGCTGGGAGACATGGGTGGGGGCCTGGTGGAGGCTGCCCCTGGTGACTGGGGGGGTGGGGGTGGTGGGAGACATGGGTGGGGGCCTGGTGGAGGCTGCCCCTGGTGACTGGGGGGTGGGGGTGGTGGGAGACATGGGTGGGGGCCTGGTGGTGGGTGCCCCTGCACTGCTGGGGGGTGGGGGTGGTGGGAGACATGGGTGGGGGCCTGGTGGAGGCTGCCCCTGCACTGCTGGGGGGTGGGAGTGGTGGGAGACATGGGTGGGGGCCTGGTGGAGGCTGCCCCTGGTGACTGGGGGGGTGGGGGTGGTGGGAGACATGGGTGGGGGCCTGGTGGAGGCTGCCCCTGCACTGCTGGGGGGTGGGGGTGGTGGGAGACATGGGTGGGGGCCTGGTGGAGGCTGCCCCTGGTTACTGGGGGGGTGGGGGTGGTGGGAGACATGGGTGGGGGCCTGGTGGTGGGTGCCCCTGCACTGCTGGGGGGTGGGGGTGGTGGGAGACATGGGTGGGGGCCTGGTGGTGGGTGCCCCTGCACTGCTGGGGGGTGGGGGTGGTGGGAGACATGGGTGGGGGCCTGGTGGAGGCTGCCCCTGGTGACTGGGGGGGTGGGGGTGGTGGGAGACATGGGTGGGGGCCTGGTGGTGGGTGCCCCTGCACTGCTGGGGGGTGGGGGTGGTGGGAGACATGGGTGGGGGCCTGGTGGTGGGTGCCCCTGCACTGCTGGAGGGTGGGGGTGGTGGGAGACATGGGTGGGGGCCTGGTGGAGGCTGCCCCTGGTGACTGGGGGGGTGGGGGTGCTGGGAGACATGGGTGGGGGCCTGGTGGAGGCTGCCCCTGGTGACTGGGGGGGTGGGGGTGCTGGGAGACATGGGTAGGGGCCTGCTGGCAGGTGCCCCGCAATGCTGGGGGTGGGGGTGCAAGGGGACATGAGTTGGTGATCATTGGTGCAAGGAGACATGTGCCTTTGCTGGGGGGCATGCCCATGTTGGGTGGGCTGCCTGCGGGACATGACCAGGGATGCAGGGTAGTCCCCTGTGGTGTGGGCTGCCTGCAGGGGCCGTGGAGGGTGTACAGGGAACACCTGGGAGGACCCACACTGGCAAATCACATGTAGGACTCCCCGGCACCCCTGAAATACACGTACCCTGCTAAAATCGCGTGTAAAACTTTGTGCGCACCCCTGTAATACCCGCACGCAGCCCAATCGCGTGTAAAACTTTGCGCGCACCCGTGTAATACCCGCACGCAGCCCAATCGCGTGTAAAACTTCGCGCGCACCCCTAATACCCGCACGCAGCCCAATCGCGTGTACAACTTTGCCCGCACCCCTAATACCCGCACGCAGCCCAATCGCGTGTGAAACTTTGCGCGCACCCCTAATACCCGCACGCAGCCCAATCGCGTGTGGAGCTTCCCGCGCACCCCTGGAATACACGCGCCCAGGCCAATCGCGTGTGGAACTTCCCGCGCACCCCTGAAATACACGCGCCCAGGCCAATCGCGTGTGGAACTTCCCGCGCACCACTGAAATACACGCGCCCAGGCCAATCGCGTGTGGAACTTCTCACGCACCCCTGAAATACACGTAGCCCGCTCCCCCAGGCCCGATCACGTGAGAAACTTCACGCGAACCCCTGAAATACACGTAGCCCGCTCCCCCAGGCCCGATCGCGTGAAAAAGTTCACGCGAACCCCTGAAATACACATAGCACGCTCCCCCAGGCCCGATCGCGTGAAAAAGTTCACGCGAACCCCTGAAATACACGTAGCACGCTCCCCCAGGCCCGATCGCGTGAGAAACTTCACGTGAACCCCTGAAATACACGTAGCCCGCTCCCCCAGGCCCGATCGCGTGAGAAACTTCACGCAAACCCCTGAAATACACGTAGCCCGCTCCCCCAGGCCCGATCGCGTGAGAAACTTCACGCGAACCTCTGAAATACACGTAGCCCGCTCCCCCAGGCCCGATCGCGTGAAAAAGTTCACGCGAACCCCTTAAATACACGTAGCACGCTCCCCCAGGCCCGATCGCGTGAGGAACTTCACGCGAACCCCTGAAATACATGTAGCCCGCTTGCCGTGCTGGTACAGGGTTAGCGCAGCCCTTTGCGCTGGATTGGGGATTTTGATGGCTTTTCCCTGCGCGGAAGGCGTTCTTGGGGGCGTAACTGGCGCTGCTGCAAGGTCGCTGCGCCACTGTGCGCCACGGCTGGTTTTGGTAACTAAAATCCATGAATACGTTGTGTGCGGAAATGCATTTTAGCGCAGGCGGCTGGCGCAGAGATTCGCACGCGCACACTGTGCGCCAGCTGCGTGCGCCACTTGTGTGCTAAATTCTATGAATTACCCTAAAAGTGTTTAGCGTGTGTATCAAACCCTTCTCGTTTTTCACCTCATCTGGGGGACTTGGATCTGTTTGAACCCCCATATTTGAGGTGCTCAATGCAGTCCCTGCGCACTTACCCGGGAAGACTGAGCTGGGCTGAACTACGGCGCTTCACTTGTTTCAGGACATTGGACGCCAAACACCAGGCTGCTCCTCGTGATCTGCTCAGGGTCATACAGCCATGGACTTCCCGTGGCTTTCCACGACCACCACAGCAATACAGCAGGTGTTCGCTCACACTACTGCTGTTGAAGCAATTATATGCATTTTGCGTTTTCTTGCTTCTAGAGGAAAGAACCTCCTGCCGTTAAGCCGTGCTCCGTGCTACCTCCCACCTCATAAATCATATGACGCAGCCGCTTGCGACAGTACTCCAAAGACATAGTTATAAGGGAAGCATGACAACAAGTTCCCATCATTTTTCTCACAGTTCATACTAAAAGAAGTGTTTGAGAGATAGCTAACCATGCCATCCCCTTTGAAGTTGAACAGGGGTCCAATTACCAAACCAATATATTAATGCAGTGTAAACCATTCAGAACGCAGAGCTGGGTATCTGCACCACACACAGAAAGATAATATAGTGAGAGATAGTTTACAAATATATACATCTTCATTAGACCCTTCTCCGTAAGGGTGATAGACTTGGTGAAATTGTATGTTATGTCATATTATGTTATCTTATGGTATGGTATATTATTTAACTAGGATGTATTCTCGGCACCTCTGCCATTTGCATGGTCCCAGGCACTCTGGAAGTTCTGTAAAAGGGGGTTTATGCTAGCCTAGAAGTGGGAGATGGGGAAATGCAAAACAGCTTTGCTGATGCGTTGCTGCTTTCAGAACTACTGTATGCACTTTCTCTTTCTATGTGGTCTGTGTGAAGGGTGAGAGGCATTGGTGTCCAGGTAGGAACCGTGCGTGCCTATGTTAAGGTGCTGGAGGAAAGCCTGACTAAATACCTAAAAAATACAATGGGTCTCATTACGAATTTGGCAGTAAGGCAACAACGGCGCCGGTAGTGCTACCAGCGCTGTTGTTACCATGCCGCCACATTACGAGTTCTGCTCGCGGGTGCAGCTCTGCACGCCTGGTCAGACCAGGCGTGCAGAGCAGCACCCGCGAGCAGAACTCATGATTGCACCCGCAAATACGTGTTTTCTTTTCCAACATCAGATTGATTAGAATATTTGTTCTTTTATGTTTTATGTCAACACTGTAGACCTTTTTAGTTTTGAATATTGAATACAATCACCTTCACTTATGAAGCTTTTTGCATTACACGACGTAGACGTGCTTGTCTATTGGCCTAGGTTTGACATGGCGTGATATCTTTATAGCTAGGCAAAAAAAATATAACTTAATGTTTCAATTACTTCAGAAAGTCTTTCCAGAGCGAGGTCCACATATATGTTTTTGTGACTACTTGACCCCCATGCTGTTTCTAGGGGCACCCTTTAGTGTTGGAGCATATAGATTGTATTCCTTCGCAGTACAGCACAGCTGACACAGACACAAGGTATACACATGCATCTTACCTATTATAGCATTTCAACACTGAGAAGGGTTGCTGGAATGTTTTCTCGAAACTTTATGAGCCTCTGACTAGAACCCTACCTCCTAACAACAAAAGATCCAATACCCAGAAGCCCAATACCAACGTCCCCCCAAAAAATAGGAGACTTCCTCCCACTACCCAGACCAAAACTGTACCACCTCATCCGTCAAACCACCTACTCAAAGGAGGACTAATAAATGCAAGATCCCTGATAGCACATGCCACAGATATCTGTGACCTGATAGTGCTCGACAATCTGGACTTCATCGCCATCACCGAGTCCTGGCTGCACAACGCAGCAGGACCCCTACTCTCCTTAGCCATCCCAGAAGACTTTACGATATTCAGGCAAGATAGAACTAACACGCGCGGCGGTGGCATTGCCATCATCGCAAAGACCAGCTTAGATATGAGAATCTCACCTACAATAGCAGCTGACTCATGTGAATCACTTACTATCAAACTCCCACTAGCTAGCTCCCAAACTTTGAGGATCCATCTCATCTACAGACCACCTGGTCCCTTAGGGACCTTCGAGGAGGATCTCCATAATTCACTCTCCAATAACCTTAAAACCTCTTCACAACTACTTGTCCTAGGGGACTTCAATCTGGGCTTCAATGACCCTTCAGATAAAAATGCCACCATCATTGCCAATTCCCTCTCAAATTTGGGCATGACGCAAAAAACTCTTGCACCTACACATAATAAGGGAAGAATCCTTGATTGGCTAGTAGACTACAATTGCACTGCCAATATCAAAGCTATTATCCCTTAACCTTGGTCAGACCACTTCTTCCTGTCATTTGAATTATCTACCTCCAGACCACTTCCACCAGCCTCCATCATGGCCCCGCCTTGCCCAACAAGAAACAAAAAGAGCATCACCAGAGACACAGTGATCCCGGCCATTCTACCTACACTTAACGGATTAGCAGATCATCTAGACCCAGAAACACTAGTCAACGAGTACAATAAAATTATGCTAACTACCCTCGACAACATCGCACCCTTGAAACTCAGAAAAAGTAAACCCAAATCTCACCTAAATAAATGGTTTACCCCCGAACTAAAGGATTTGCGACTACTTAAGAGGAGCTGCGAAAACAGCATGGAGGCTCACCCCTTCAGTAGACCATAAAATGAAACTAACAGAAATCTCCTCCCAATATAAAAAAGAAATCCATCTGGCCAAACAGAACTCCTTTAATAAGCGGATCTCCAACGCCAATTCAAGCATGAGGGAACTATTCACCATCCTCAAAGAACTAGAGTCACCCATCCCCATTACGGATACATGCACCAAAGACAAAACTTGGTGCTCCAACATTCAGCTAGCCTTATCCAATAAAATCTCCCTACTCCAAACAAAAATAACCAAAAAGAAAGCCTCCCTTACTCATCATTCCAAGACTAACAACCTCATTACAGGCCCTACCCCAAAGACCCAGAACACAGCCACACGATTCATGTTTTCCAAAACATCGATTCTCGAGGTGGAGAAAGTCATCCTCTCTCTTAAGCCGTCTAACTGCCAGGGCGATTCCTGCCCTGCCCAGCTTATAAAAGACGCAGCTAGAGATCTCTCCCCGTTTATCGCCAAACTTGTCAACTCCTCATTCACGTCCGGCACGGTACCCACCAACTTAAAACAATCCTGGGTACTACCATTGCTTAAAAAGCAAACGCTAGACCCTCTTATACCCACAAACTACCGCCCCATTACAACAGTCCCCTTCCTGCTCAAAATCCTGGATAAGATCGCCTACAATCAAATCCAAAGTTTCCTGGAACAACATAAACTCTTAGGAGAGCGCCAATCAGGATTCCGTCCACAACATGGTACAGAGACTGCCCTCATCGACCTAAAGGCACAAATAGATGAAATAAGAGATAAAGGTAAAATGGCTCTCCTCTTGCTGCTGGACCTCTCGGCGGCATTCGACCTTGTAGACCATGGAGTACTTTGCAGCCATTTAGACTCAGCCGCACATTTTTCCAAGGAGGCCATATCTTGGATTGAATCCTTCCTCAGTGATAGGACTATGAGGGTGTTCTCCCCCTCGGCAGCGGCGGACCCAATCCCCATCCGATGTGGAGTCCCTCAGGGCTCATGCGTCTCCCCGACTCTCTACAACATATTCACTAAGCCCCTTTTTGATGATCTGGACCATCTTGGTATCACCTACACCAACTATGCAGATGATACCCAGATTCTCCTCCCACTTTCCGGGGACTACAACAAGGATTTGGCCTTGGTGAATAGGGTGTATATCATGGTCCAGGCATGGATGGCAACCCACGGTCTATGCCTGAACGATGACAAAACAGAGCTGCTCATCCTAGGGACACATTCTAACATGAAGAAACTCAGTCAGGACTACACCTCATTTGAAATTGACGGGAATATTATCAAGGTTTCCAAAGATGTGAAGACACTTGGCTTCTATCTGGATGCCACCCTCTCTTTTGACAAGCAGGTGAAGTCATTGGCATCTGCCACCGCCTACACATGCAAGCTCATTAGAGCAGGCAAGCACTTTCTCTCCGATAACAACTGCCTTATCCTAGCGAGAGCATTAATCCTTTCGAGACTTGATTATTGTAATGCCCTCTACATCGGAGCAAACAAATCCATTACCCACCGACTTCAAATTCTTCAAAACAATGCCCTACGAGCCGCCCTTGGTGTACCCAAAAGATCACATATTTCAAACATCAGGCGTCAAAACAATTGGTTATCCTCCCAAAACAAAATCCACCTTAAAGTAGCATCCCTGGTTCATAAAGCCCTGAACAATGCAGCACCAAGCTATCTCCGCAATAAACTCACAAAAAGAAATTACTCGCACCCCGCTAGAACTGCAAATGCCAACAGCCTCATTATTCCTAGATTCAGGTTATCTAAGGCGGGGGTAGTAGCTTCCCGGTGCAAGCAGCTCAATTATGGAACTCATTGCCTAATCCTCTACGCGAGGCACAGCCCTTCCCTAAATTCAGAATTAACTACATCAATCTGCTAAGGACTGCCAATGAATAGCCTATTGGCGCCCACTTATCCTTCACCCCACCCTAGAACTTACACTTCATCATGATCTTATGGTCCCACTCTCTTTGGCCACCTGACCGATGAGCTTTCGCCCACACAGTACCTGTACATAGATTGTCTTGAGCATATTTTGTATTTATTCTGCATGTATACCGCAACTGCTGCCTTCCTGTGATATTTTGCATCTATATTTTGTATTTTGTATTTGTACAGTGTATGTATCCCATGACCCCACCCTGCAACCTAAGCTTCGCATTTTCTGTACTGCTGCGCCCGGCTACCTTTGGGTTTGGTGCGCATTATAAGTGAATAAAACAAACAAACAAACAAACAAACAAACAATTGATCCAACCCACTGGCATTTCGCTGAGCAACCGTTGAGTCCATCGATTTTCAGCCTGCCATGCCATTACCAAAGGGTAAAGACTATGCAAATCAGGCTGGTCCACACCGCAAAAGGTTTCTCAGAGTATTCGTTAAGTATAATCTTTCTGCGGAAGACTCTACGAGTACAACTGTAAAGTGAAAATTGTCAAGTCAGTTGTTGTTGCTAAATATCCTGTGCTAAATGTCTCCCTGTATTGTCACACATACACAACAGAATCTCAATTGCTCCCACAACTTGTTTGTTTCAAGCAAGTCCTGATGAACGCAGAAATATGGACAATTACCCCTAATAAACCATGGAACAGAAAACAATGACCTATGACTAGACAGCTCCAGGGAGAAATAGCAATGAAATTGCAACAGCAGTTTGAGCTTTTATCACCCCTCTTTCTGGACCAAGAAACTAGATGTTGGAGACCTGGAGTGCTCAGGACTGAAGATGAGCCCACACCAATGGGCAGTGGTGACTCGCCACTATGGGTCTGGGGGTTCCACCCCCCAGCCACCACAAGAGTGTTAGGGTGCCACCTCGTCTGAGTTGCAGCCAGCACAGTCCCCATGTGCTTTATTTTCCCAAAATATTTTTTTGCAGTGCCCTTTCGGCTCTGCAACAACCATACCACCGGATAGTGTGAGCTTGTGGGGCGTTTGGAAGGCTGGTCCTGCCAGCTCTCATTATTCTGTGCTAGCAACATAAACACAATGCATGACAGGTGAGGAGATCCCTTCTGACAGGGAGAATGCTCACATTGCATAGGCCCGTAACATGAATCCGCTGACTGACAGAAGAAGCCGCCTGTCAGTACCCATTTCTAAGTCCCGGGGAGAATAGGACCCGTCGTTGCACAGACCTGTATGGTGGATGCATGCAGATAAGTTTTTTTTTAATTTAATGTCTGTGTAAGTATGTAGGTTTGTGGCTTTGCTTTTAGGAATGCGTCCATTGAGGAGCTGTATGAATATGTGAATGTGCAGATGAAAGTGTTTTTTGTCTGTTTCTGTGAGTGTGTCCCCAAGTGCCCCTAGATGTAGGGTGTCTGGCTGCTTGGGGATTGGCATTGTGAATTTGATTTACCCTTCATACACAGTACAGTGCATCAAGGGTAAAGCAAACATGATAAGTGAAGTGTTATCACATGGCTAGACTGACAGTATAGCCATGTGATAACAGTTCATTTATCAATTGCTTTACTCTTGATGCACAGTATAGTGTATCAAGGGAAAAACAAAAGCATAACTGGTATTAATTGTCATTAAGTTATGTTTGCTTTAGCCTTGATGCAACGTAAAACATACCTTGCCACATTCAGAAAGAATTTGCAGACTACTATTTCTATTTTCTTTCTGCATATACTTTCTTATTGTGTCATGACATTTCTGTACTTTCCATCAAGGGTAAAAGCGAATATAAGTTTGATTGCGTGGTATACTAGCCTCTCTGGGTATAGACAGTCTGGATATAATTTCTTTCTGTGGCAGAGAGTTCTAGTATAAGCACAGACAGCATGAACATGTTTTATATACTGGCATATGTTGTCGGCAAAGGCAAAATAAAAATGTGTTGCAAAATGATCCTGTGCACTGTTGGTGACTTGCATGTAATGGTTTTATTAATGTGCTACCATACAAAACTAAATGCAAACTATGTGGCCTTTTACCCAGTTTTTCACAGAAAGTGCTGTAAAATGCACAATATGTACTCCGTATTATAAGCATGTTCATGGGGGATAACCCCCATATTCCCTCCTTGTTTGGTTTGGGCTTCCTTGCTGCACTTGGTCGCTTTAAAGCTCAACCATGTACGCCCCTACAGTTAAAAAATCACCTGCTGCCACTGCCAATGGCTCACTGTGTCCAGTACGATCAGGTTCCGAGAATGGCCAAAAATTGGGTGAATACATGAGAGGAATGAGAAGGGAAAGAGAAACAGTGGAGGGAGAGATGCTGTGGAGACATGATGAGAGACAAGAAAGATATGAACATTTGGATGAGACGGAAACCAGAAAGTTCTGTAATCCGGAGTCACTCTGACATTGTTTGGGCTATACCAAAGTGGCAAGCTAGACAAGAGAAACAAGACTGCTGGATGGGTTGTGAGACCAAGAGTAAGAGGCAGGAAGTCAGCAATGAAACCAGTTTAGAGCACTGTGTGAAACATAAGGGACATTTCAAACAACACCACAAGAACTACATGAGCTACTGAAAGAGATGGCAATATGGTATGAATATCTGGCAAGCATAGAGGTTTACTTGGAGAAGTCAGAGAAGCAAGACACATTCATAGCCCACAGGAAAACCAGAGATGGAATGCGAATCGGCATGAGGAAAAGGGCGAGCGGTAAAGAGGCACTGGAGATATGACTACATATGTTGGGCCTAAAGCATGTTGAGAAAAATAGTGAAAGTACTTAAACATATGAAAGACATTGTGAGGGAAAGAGAACAGAGACGCTGAATTTTGGGAATCGGTATCAAAGAATTTAACAAAGAAATTGAGAGGAGGAGAGCTCTGTCACTGACTTCTGTGATTTGTACTTTAAAGTCCAAATGACTAAAACACACGGTGGAAGGAACGCTCAGAGACTGGCTTTCAATAATGGTAGTTCAGATACAGGGCCTAATAAATACAGTGAGAGAAGAAGAGCTTAGACACTGATGTTAAGGAATGTTACCGTAGTCCACGTACCAAAGTGCCTAAGGAACCCTGGGAAAGACAAGGATTTTGGAACTGTGCTGTGTGAAATGGGGTCCTAGTAGGAAAACTCCCCACGATGACTGTGAGAGAAGGAAATGACAGACAATGAATTCTAAGAAAAATAGTTCTGGCTAGTATGCAGAGAGCTTTTTTGAAAGATGTGAATGCTTCAACTCTGCTTGGAGCAAATGAAAAGGAATTCCCCTCAGCCTTAATTGGGGACTTTGAGTACGCAAATCACAAATCCGACAGAAATAATGAAGACATTCTCTTTGGGGAAAATGAAGTAAAACACTTTAAACTATGAATTACAATGGTTTATTCAAATATGTTTCTCCAGTTTGCCATCCAAAACCTTTTTCTAGGACTGGTTTTTCGTCTTTGTAAGGTATGCAGGTGGTCTGGTTCACAACTTACAATGTCTGCTTCTTGTCAATCACAGATATCTCTAAGAGTGGACCCCTGAGCCTGCGCCCCCACGTCCCCACCAAACCATGTATTATGACTCACAACCTAACTGGGATGCTATGCAAGCTGACTACTCTTGCTAACTGAAATTTCAGCAGAGTCGACCCTGTTTGAGAATAGAATGCTCCAAGAAGTAGCAAAAGAAGAGGCTAAAGACAGTCATGTTATAATTCGCCAAGAAAGAAAAAGCTGCCCAAAAAAGGCGGATGACAATCATTAAGCCTGCAGAAAAACGTGGAGCTGGTTTGATCCCCAACGTTAATAACTATGTTACAGAATGCAGCAGACTCCTTCCAGAATGACAAAGCGACAAGCCTGTACAACACGACCTGACCAACAGTCTGTGGGAATCTCTCCCAGAAAGTGGAAACACAATTCGAGTAAGATGACTCCCAGTATAGAAAGCAGATTTTCTCATGTAAAACAGTGCAAGGAACACTTTATTTTGTATTCTGCAAAATATTCATAAACACTGAAAGAACCCTGAAAAAGCTCCTTGCCAAGACCGATCGGCACTGACGGGTCAATTGATATTGAAACCTTTCAGCAAAATATGCTGGCTTCTATCTTAAAAAGTAGTATCCAAAACAAAATCCTATCACAGTGATGCCACTATTGTTATGTAAACTTAGGAAGAGGGGAGCACAACTCTATTTTAATAATTCAATCTGCTTACTTTATTGATATTTTCACATTCCTGCAGCAATTAGCAATGTTGACAGTGTTGGCCAATGCATTTCGGACGCCTTCAGGGCATCTGACTGTAAATAGTACAATACATACAGTCAAGATTAGACCCTTGAGTGGAGACACCTCAGTTAAAAATGGTGCATGATAGAGAACCTACCAACCAATCACAATTTCATACCTGTCTTCAAGAAAGAATGGAAAGTGCATCAGTGAGGAATGTTTGAAAACATGATTCATTAAGATGACAGCTATTGATTATCAAACAAACAGTGATTATGAAATAATATCGTAAGTCAAGAAATATATCACTCCAAAATCATAACCAAAACTGAAATTGTATGCATCCACATACCTTTCCCTACAGGGGAAATAGGTAAACACTTTGTTTGCTCTGGCTCAAGAGTGTTGACTCTGGGGCATGGCTTGGAGCGCCATCGATGTGGCTGCTCCCCTAAGGCCAGCCGAATGAAGCCCGCCGCAAAAACGAAAAAGATGCGGCGTCCCGTTACCCAGTTGGAGCCCAATTAACACCCAGGGCGTGACTGGGCCGAAGAAGGGAGCATAACGCTCATGTGGGACAAAGTTATTCAGCCGGGCCTCTGAACTCTGAACGGCGCCGAAAAATCCAGGATGGTGGCCTCACCTACCCCCAGAGATGAGAAGCAGCACTGACAGCTCCCACGGCACCTACCATCCTCCAGAGCCCCGAGAACGGCCCCCAGCAACAGCGGAGCTAACCCCGGGACCCGAGACTGCAGAGGACACGCAACATCACCGCCGACCCGTGGCCGAGTGGGTGGTCCCCCCGGAATTCCCTCCTGCAACTACACTGAAGCATTCGGCCCTGGCGGGCCACACGGCGAGGTCCGCGGTGCCCCTCAAGGCTGGGGGAGCCCCACCACAGCGCACACCGGGCTGACCTGCGGGGTGCGGTGCCTTTCCTACGCGGGATCACAGCATCGGCTCTGGCTCCATAGAGGATGGTGGCACAGTCGGTGCATCGTCAGGTAGGGGCTGCTGAGGGGCGAGGGAGGGGTGGGGGCCCTCTCACCCCTGACCCGGGCCCCCACCAGAGGAGCTTACCGTACACGTACCAAAGGGGTGCAGAGAGGCAGCCCCCCCGACAGCCCCTGGAACTCTCTTCAGTCTGCTTTCAGTGCCGATCAGCGCCAGTGGGAGAGATTACAGCCAGCACTGAGCCCTCACTCTCGACTCCTGGGGTGCCCCGGCCCATACCCATATGCAGCGCCTCTCCTCTGGCCTGAGAAGCGGAGGAACCTCCTCACTCTCTCCCCCAATATGTTGGATGAAGTTGGGGTCTTGTGAGCTCATCAGACCCCACCTGGTCAGCATTGGGGGCCCACCTACACCCATCTCCAGGCCTACGTCTCCCCCAACCTGCAGCCCCAAGTCCTGGAACTCACAGGTACCACTCAGCAGGGGTGGGCGAAACCGCCGGGTAGCGACACCGTCCACTTGGCACCCCGGGCCGGTAATTGTGTACTCGGTCCCGGGTGGACTGTGCACCAGATCTGGTTGTCCTGCTTCGGCTCCAAGGAGGAGGCTCTGACCCCATATCGTTCTCCGAAGCGGCACACCTCAGCTATCCACTTCCTGGGGCGCCCCGGCCCACCTCCCCACTCAGGCTCCTTTCACTAACCTGATACCTGAGGAGATCCATTAGATTTAACGTCTCTCTGTGGCGGAGTGATTTACCTCCTCTCCCCACCAGACAGAGGGGACATATTCTCCACCCAAAATCCTCAGACCTGTCGGGACTGACCCTCTACGCTGGGGAGCCTCATGCTTGCAGACTCCAGGAGCAACACCCCCAAGCACTAACCGGCGCCCCTGTAGCTGAATGCAAAACCAGCCTCTCTAATACCTCCTCTGCCCCACGATCCGGCACTATGTCCAAACAAACGAAAACAAGCAAAAACGCTGACATCGCCACCATGCTCACAGCATCAAACAGGGGGAAAAAATCTGACCTTGCCAAGCCTCCCCCACAGGATTCCCAGGAGGGGGGGATACCCCGGCCACCAGGGGCGACCTATTGGTGTTCATGGCAGACATTAAAGCTGAATTTAGGTCCTGCATGTCCGAACTCACCACCAAACTGGGTCAAACTGACCACAGGGTAACTGAGGTGGAGCAAAGGCTGGGTGAGGTCGAGGACCACTCAGAGGACCAGGCAACCACACTAGGGGACATTCAACAAGCAGTAAGAGCTCTCCAAGACAAATGTGAAATCCTCGAGTTCAAGCAGGAGGACTTGGAGAACAGGGCCCGCCGCAACATCCTTTGGATCTGGGGAATCCCATCCTCGGTCTCAGACAAAAACCTGCCAGAATATGTAGGGGACTTCTTCCAGACCCTCCTCCCGCAATTGGACAACACCCAATTACTACTAGATCGTACCCACAGATTGCACCCACGCTGGGGGGTAGACGCGGACCTCCCTCCAGATGTCATCACTAGAGTCAATTTCTTCTCCACGAAAGAAGCCATCTCTGCTATCAGCCGCTCACAAGATGAGCTCACCTTTCAGGGCACGCCTTTCCAGATCTATCAAGATCTCTCACTCCTGACTCTCCAGAGGAGAAAGGCGCTCCGACCCCTGGCCCTCTTCCTTCAGGAACATCAAGTCCGGTACAGATGGCTTTTCCCAACGGCACTGCAATTTTCATTTAATGGTTCTCTGCGGAGAATTAGCCACCTGGAAGATGCCAGCAAGATCATGCACCTGTCTTCCCCCAAAGAGGCCACTTCACCGAACCCGGAGGCAACAGGGAGCCCTGAGTCAGCTCCTCCCCCACAACCTAGGTGGTCCTCAAGGTCAAGGGCATCTCGAAACAACAGGAGGAGGTAAACAGTTCTTAAGCCACACTATAGGATCTGTTGCTGCACTATCGGACTAGGTGCCCAGGGCCGGCCCTGGGGGGGGCGAGCCGGGTGACCGCCCGGGGTGCCAGGCCCCCCAGGGCACCTTTTGACCCCACCACGCCAGCTGGGGGGAGTCTTTCAAGGGCTCCCCTAAGCTGGCGTTGTGGGAGAAGGCGCAGCAGGCGGCCTTTTACTGTAAAATGTGCCGGCGGCGGTGGGTGCATTTAAATGCGCGCCTCCAACACAGCCACTTTTCACAAGAAAAGGCGCCATTAGCCCCCCACCACGCCAGCTCCGGGAAGTCTTTCAAGGGCTCCCCCAAGCTGGCGTAGTGGCAGGCGCCTCATTGTCATTGAATGAACCCGCGGCGCCGGGCTCATTCAATGGCAATAGGGTGCTAAGGCGCCCTATTTAACCTCCTCGCAGTAGAGAGGAGGTTATAAAAAAAAGTGGCCCCTCCTGCCCCCGCCCCCCTCCGCCCGCCCCCTGTTAACCAGGGGGGCGCGGTGGGCAAGGAGGGGCGCCAATTCGCCCAGGGCGCTGCTGCCCTTAAGGCCGGCCCTGTAGGTGCCCAACCCTTTTCTACTGCGAAGCTCCAGTTCCGGCCCTGCACAAGATCATTACGACGCATTGCGGCGGGCTTCACCCACGGCCCATGCCCATTCCAAGGTACGTTCCATCTTTGGGTCCTTGGAAACACATTTTATTCCTACTGTTTCAATTGGCCCTGTTGGCCAGGGGTTTGGACGCACTCACAATGTCGACCACCCTGCCAGTTAAAAACTTGGCCTCCCGTTGGGGGCCGGTGTTAAAACCCCAAGAGCAGGACAGCCCGCATCCAACCCGCTCCTATGATGGCAACTAATGGGCGCTCTTCCAACTCCACCCCACCGGATCAGGGGGTGACTGAGGCGATAGCCCGTGAGCATCAGACATTACGGTGCCTCTTGCTAAACGTTAACGGGCTGAACGCCCCCTCCAAGCGCAAGTCAATCCTACAGAAACTACAAGATGAAGAAGCTGGGGTGGTGATGCTCCAAGAAACTCATCTCCTTCCGGCAGACTTTGGACGCCTACGATCCCGTATATACCCACGTCAGTTCCTCGCCTTGGGAGACTCTAAGAAAGGGGGCACAGCGATCCTGTTTAGGAAAGACCTAAATCCCCAGATATTGGACACAATAACCTGCCAAGAAGGCCGCTTCATGGCAGTTAAATGCCTTTTATTGGCAGAAGTCTATACCTTCGTATCAGCATACGTCCCCAATTCGGGGCAGGCAAGATTATACTACTTATTGGGTACCTCCCTCTCGGGCTTCATAGAAGGCCAAACAATAATAGGAGGAGACTTCAATGGAGTACCAGACCCCACCAGAGATAAATCCCACCCCCCCGCTCCTGGTGATTTCATGCAAGCCCTTAGCCTCCTGCGCCTCTTCAGAACCCTGGAAGTAGTGGACTCATGGCGGGTGCTTCACCCCACCGAGAAAGATTATTCCTTTTTCTCCCATCTTCATCGAACTTTCTCAAGAATTGACCTCCTCCTAACTTCGCCTCAAACCCTCGCTTTCGCCAATGAGGTATTCATCGGCCCAAGGATTCTATCGGATCATGCTCCAATGATAATGGAGCTTCGAATCCAGGACCCCAAAGCCAACACCCCACGCAGATGGCCGCTCTACGACCCGATCCTCAATGACATGCTAATTAGAGACAAGATCGCAACCACTATTAAGAATTTCTTTGAGGAGAACCCGGTCATAGACACCTCCCCTGTTAACAATTGGCACGTGATGAAAGCAGTGATTAGGGGAGCCCTGATAGCTCAAGGGGTGGCATTCCACCGGAACCGGAGACAAACCCGACAAGCCCTGGAAGAGGAACTGCAAACAGCAGAAGATGCTCAAAAGAAGAAAGGGTCGTCCCCCAGGACTCAATGAGCCATCCGCACAGCCAGAAAGAAGCTAGAGGCCCACTACGCGGAGCATACCGTGCAACTATTGGCCAATTCCAGGCAATTCTATTATACCAAGAACAACAAAGCTAACAAGCTACTGGTAGCTAAACTGGCCAAAACGAGACGCACCAATGCCATCACAGGGCTCCGAGACCCACAAGGGCTGACTCACTACACTGAGATAAAGAAACAACAACTGCCGGTGGACCACCTGACCCATGTAATGACTGCACCCCCACGAGACCAGTCCAAACAAGTGGAATACCTGCAAGGGGCAGCCTTGCCACGCCTACCCGACCCAACGAGAGAGAGGCTGGAGGCACCAATTACGGACGAGGAGGTCAACGCAGCCATCAAAGCTCTTAAATCGTGGGCCCCTGGCCCTGATGGGTTCTCCTCGAGATTCTATAAAATATTCAAACCCCAGCTGATCCCGCATCTGGTGACACTGTTCAATTCATTCAAGGAGACAGGCTCGGCGACCCCTTCAATGCAGGAGTCCACAACTATCCTCCTTCCTAAGCCAGGGAAGGACCCGAGGGACCTCGCCTCGTATAGACCAATCTCCCTTCTAAACATAGACGCCAACCTCTACTCCAAGATCCTGGCCACCCGGCTGTCACACATACTTCCAGATATAAACCACCCCAACCATTCTGAACAGAGCCGCAGGAGACAATATGCGGAGAACCCTGAACATGGTAGACATTACCCATCGAAACTCCCAGGGCCTCACTCTGATGGCCCTAGACGCCACCAAAGCATTCGACAGAGTGGACTGGTCATTCATGGAGCACACCCTGGAGGCTTTCGGCTTTGGTCCAGCATTCCAGTCTATGGTGCTGGCTAACTACAAAGCCCCTAAAACCCTCCTGAGGATCAATGGCGCCCTCTAAACCCCGATCTCCATGAGCTGTGGGACAAGACAGGGCTGCCCGCTGTCTCCCCTTCTCTTTGCACTAACAATGGAACCCTTCGCCCAGAGGATCAGGTGGAACAAACTTATCAAGGGCCCGCAGGTTGGCTCATCCCAACACAAAATTGCATTATACGCCGACAACGTTTTGCTGACGCTCTCTTAAGCTAGCACCTCAGCGAGGCACCCCTTGGCGGAAATAAAGAACTACGGGGAGGTCACCGGCTTCACTGTCAACTTCTCCAAATCAGTGGCCCTGGGCATCGGCCTCCAACGGGAGGAACGGGAGGCACTAACTAGGCTGTGCAGGAAACGTCCATCCCCTATCTGGGAGTTCACATTGAGGCAAACCCAAAAGACACATATCAGGCAAACATCCCCAGACTATTCTGAGAACTGGAAGGGGACCTGAAGCGCTGGACCACACAGGAAATCTCACTAATGGGACGAATCACGGCTGCCAAAATGAACTTGCTCCCGGGATACCTCTATGCCTGCTCCTCCCTCGCAGTAGCCATCCCAGCACCAGCCCTTCAGGAGCTACAAAGGAAAATGCTAAAGTTCATTTGGAGGGGCAAGAAGGCCAGAATCCCCCACAAGACTCTGGTTGGCAGCGCCAGACTGCGGGAACTGGGGGTCCCCGATCTCCGGGCATATAGGGCGGCAGCGCAGCTGGCACACATTCACGCCTGGCAGATAAGTACAGACCACCCCAGATGGGTGGAACTGGAGCAAGCTCAACTTCCGCTCCCCCTGCGATTCCTCCCACATATCCAGCCCGCCCTTATAGCGGTGGAGGAACCTCTTGCGGATGACCAAACACACGCTAAGCTCCTGGGACTGGGCTGTGAAACAAAAGGGAATCCCAAGAGGTCAAAGCCCCTCTCACCAATCTTTCATAACCCAAACTTCTCACCTGGGACAAACCCCCGTAACTTCCAGAACTGGATAGACAGGGGCCTCGAAACCCTGGAACAGCTATACTTCGGGAACAAACCCTGCACCTTTGAACAGTGCAAGGAGGTGTTTCAACTCCAGGAAAGAGATAGATTCACTTACTGCCAGCTCTGCCACTGGTGCTCGCACCCCCAGACCCTCCAGGTGACCACACGCCCCCTCACTCCCCTTGAGCTAACGCTTAAGGACCTACCATCTAGAGGCAGAACCTCAACCCTATACAGACGCTTCCAGGGGGACTTCCTAATGGCAAAAACTCGAGGCATGGCCCAATGGGAGGCGGACCTGGGTCACTCGATTGACGATCAAACCTGGTGGACATCTGGACATGCACCCACACCTCATCCACCTGTGTCACCAACAAGGAATGCGCATACAAGCACAAGCTGCGATGGTACTACCCCCCGCTTAGGCTACACCACA
Source organism: Ambystoma mexicanum (assembly GCF_040938575.1). Classification (NCBI taxonomy): domain Eukaryota; kingdom Metazoa; phylum Chordata; class Amphibia; order Caudata; family Ambystomatidae; genus Ambystoma; species Ambystoma mexicanum. The sequence goes on along the minus strand of NC_090935.1, from coordinate 1,176,077,336 downwards.
TGAACCCACGAGTGGACTGCTGCTGCTGGAGGGGTTTCACCCAGCCTGGCTCCTTCTTTCACATGTGGTGGACCTGCCCCAAGATCCAGCAATTCTGGGTCCGGTGCCTGTCGACTATCGAAGAGATTACTGGGAGTGCACTCCCACTGGAACCCAAAACCGTCCTACTGGGGGTCCCGACCCCCGGGGTCTACCCCCGCTCCAGAAACAGAGCGAAACTATTAACGCAATGCCTCCTGGCAAGCAAAACTGTGCTGGCCCACTTCTGGAAGTCCCCGGACGGCCCCTGCATGGCTCACTGGTGGGGAAAATTATGGGACATCCTCATCGCGGAAAAGGTAACCGTGGCGAGGGCGGGAGTCCTGCACCGCTTCCAGAACATCTGGGCCCCAGTGCTGGACTATGACCAGCGATTCCCCGCCTTGACATTCAAACCGATCAACACCCGATGGGCTCTGAAGGATCAGGAGACCACTTGAGAGGCAGGTGCAGCGGGCTGAGCTCCGGAACGAGAGAACTGGGGGAGGGAGACAGAGGACTGGAGAGGGGAAGTGGGGGGAGAGTATGAACTCAAGGGAACTATTAAAAACAAGCAATGTTGTCGTGCAATGTTATTTTTAACCTGTCCTGTCTTGGTTTAAAATAAAAATGTTTTAAAAAAAATGTAAAAAGAGTGTTGACTCTACAACGAAAGAATTACATAAAAAAATAAGATAAAACGAAGCACTTAGATACCAATCTAGTTCTACACTTCATCTTACATGTTATTCAATTTGCAAATATGTTAAGGGCTGTCACAGGGTTTTGTGAGGCCCGGGGCAAAACATTTGGTGAGGCCCTCCCGCTGCTTTTTTGCACTGTCCCGGCAGCTATGTAACCAACAGCAGTCACAAGGATCTCTTGTTATATGTATGGAGAAACCAGAATTTGGTTTATTATGACTGCAAGTACAAAAAAGCCATTCATCTCTATGATGCAGAGTTATATTTATAACTATATATATATATATATATTCAGTAAAAAAACTTTGTTAAAGGGACGTTATGGTTAAGTTGTGCTATTAAAAACCTATGAAATTCAGTAAAACGGACATTATGGTTCCAAGTAAAACCGAAAAAACTCCTGAAATTCACCAGTTATGGTAGGCTTAGCAATCATAACTCGTGCCACCACCGTGCACTGCTAAGACTAACACCCAGGACATCAAAGATGACATCACAAATGTCATTGATGACATCACTGATGACATCACATGTCTGACCCTTTCTTTTTTCCTTTAATCTTGGCCAGTAATAGTTAGGAACAAAAAATTCTAAAAGTACTATGTTTGTTTGTTTGTTTGTTTGTTTTATTATTTGTAATGCGCAGGCATGCCCTAAGGTATCAGGACGCAGCAGTTACATAAATTTGCTAAGCTTAGTTACAACAACAGAAATATATACATACGCCCTTAACAGTGATAGCAGGATAATATACATATATAGAGATAAATGCAGGTGGGTACGATATGTGCAGATGGCAAGAATATGAGAGACCAGGCACCTGGGAGTGTTTGATGGCCTATGTTTTCAACCATAAAACAACCTTAGATCGGAAGTTTTGATAAGGTAGGTCCATTCTGAGAGTTGGCCGTAGGGAGTTCCACAGTTTGGCTGCTTTCACTGGGAAGCTGTTGCCCCCTATAGTGGAACGTTTAATGTTGGGGACAGAAAGGCAATCTTTGTAGGCTATTCTTGTGGGTCTCAGGGAAGTCTGTCTGTGGAATCTGTCAATTGAATAAGTCGGAGCAGCGTTATTGAGGGATTTGTGAGTAAGTGACGCAGTTTTTAGGAGAATGTTGTCTTTAATAGAGAGCCAATTATTCTGTTGGCTATGTACTGTGATATGATCTGTTCTGGAGATACTCAATGCCGCTCTAAGAGCGTTATTTTGAAGAGTTTGTAGTTTGCTAGTGGTGGCTTTAGAGGACCCAATATAGAGAGCATTGCAATAGTCCAGGCGAGACAGTATGAGGGCTCTAGCGAGGGTCAGGCAACTAGTGTCGGACAGAAAGGGTTCGGCTGCACGGATCAGTTTACACGTGTAAGCCATAGAAGAGGCTAGGAAGTTCACCTGTCTGTTGAAAGAGAAGTTAGAATCCAAATAAAAGCCTAGCATTTTAACCTCTTGTCCAACTTTGATACTATTGCCATCGATCATGAAGGAGGAATAAATAGGGCCTAATTTCTTTAAACTGGCGGTGGTACCCAGGATGATAAATTCAGTTTTATCATCATTCAGGCATAGTCCATGTATAGCCATCCATGCCTGGATGATGATGTACACTCTATTCACCAAGGCCGCATCCTTCCCATAATCCCCAGAAAGCGGAAGGAGGATCTGGGTATCATCTGCGTAGTTGGTGTAGGTGACAACGAGAGGATCCAGATCATCGAAAAGGGGCTTGGTAAATATATTGTACAGTGTGGGGGAGACACAAGAGCCTTGTGGCATACCACATGTGATAAGTATGGGGTCTGCTGTAGCTGTAGGTGAAAAGACCCTCATGGTTCTGCCATTAAGGAATGATCTAATCCATGTGATGGCCTCAACAGAGAAGTGAGCTGATGTATGGAGGTGGGTGCACAGGACAGAGTGGTCGACCAAGTCAAAAGCTGCAGAAAGGAAAAGGAAGAGGAGTAAGGCGGCTTGGCCATTATCTCTGAGCTTATCGATCTGTGTTTTAAGGTCAATAAGAGCAGTCTCAGTCCCGTGTTGAGGACGGAAGCCTGATTGTCTGGCTTCTAATAGGTGATGTTCTTCCAAGTACTTGTGTATTTGTATGTAGGCAACCTTATCCAAAATTTTTAGAAGGAATGGTACGGTCGTTATAGGTCTGTAGTTTGTAGGCGTGGCTGGGTCAAGTGTGGGTTTTTTCAGTAGTGGAAGTACCCAGGATTGTTTTAAGTTGGTAGGGATAGAACCGGTGGAGAAGGAAGCCTTTATTAACTTCGTGATGAAAGGGGAAAGGTCACGGGCAGCATCTTTAATGAGCTGTGCAGGGCACAGATCTCCCTGACAGTTGGAAGGTTTCAGTGACAAGATGATTTTTTCTACTTCGTGTGGTGACTTTAGAGAAATTGAAACGAGTAGTTTCCCCTAAGATAGGCTTCTCGGATGGTTTGGAAGGGGGGGGGGTTATTCAAGGAGGCTTTTTTACAGGAAATTTTGTTTTGTAGGGTAGCGATCTTGTTAGCTAAGGCATTTTGGATTTCTGAGCACCAATTTTTATCTTTGGTACAAGTATCTGGTGGCACTATTGGAGTTTCCATTTCTTTAAGGATGGAGAATAGTTCCTTCATGTTTGATTTGGCTTGGGATATACGGGAGTCAAAGGAGGTTTGTTTTGCTAGGTAATTTCTTTTTTGTAAAGGGCGGCAGGTTTAGTAAATTTGAGTTTATTAGCTGCTGAAGGGAGTTTTTTCCAGGTAGCCTCGCAGTTTCTTTTTTGCTGCCTTAAGTTTTTAAGGAATGGTGTATACCATTTGTTCAGGTGCGTTTTGGGCTTACTTGGTCTAAGTTTGAGGGGGGCGATTAGGTCCAGCGAGATGGACATGATTTTATTGTATTCCTCGACCAAAGTCTCCAGATCAGAGTTGACAGGGAGTGAGTTGAGTGTGGGGAGTAAGTTCGGGATAAGTCTCTCCACAGTGATACTCTTTTTGTTTCTCATGAGTGTGGATGGGGCCCTGCTGATCGGCAGGGGTGGCGGTCGGATAGTAGAAAGCATGAACGATACCAAATGGTGGTCGGTCCAGGCTAAAGGAGAAATATCGGTGATGTTAGCTAGACCGTTGTAGTCAGCCACCCAATCGAGTATTCTACCTTTGGCATGTGTGGGTTCCATACTTCTTTGGGTAAATCCTAATTCAGAAAGGGTATTAAACGTAGTGCTGGCAAACTGGTCTTCCGGGTCTTTGAAGCCCATATTAAAGTCCCCAAGGGTGAGTACTTGAGTGGAACCTTTAAGGTTGCTGGATAAGATGGTGTTAATGTCCTCATCAAATGTACCTAATGGGCCTGGAGGGCGATAGATCAAGTGGATGTTGAGGGTTTGGGTATTAGTGAGTGGTACTTTAACTGAGAGTAGTTTGCAGGAGAGGATGTTGATAGGGGTTACTAATCTCATGGTAAGACTACATTTGTGGATAATCGCAACACCTGCTCCTCTGGAGTTAGGTCGGTCTTGTCTCAGGATGGAATAATTATCTGGGACTGCAAGCATGAGCATTGGGCCTGCTGCCGGGTGTAGCCATGTCTCCGTGATAGCAAGGAGGTCGAGGTCTTCTTTGAGGATCAGATCTGCAATTTCTGTTGCATGAGCTACTAACAATCTGGGGTTGATCAGGGCTCCCTTGATTTGGGGGCTCACAGCGGTTGTAGTAGTTATAGTGGGGGGGGTGGTCTTGTATTATTTCAGGATTGCTCTGTTTGGAAGGGCTGTGTGGAGGTTTGGGGTTGGAGTTCTGAGATGAGTTAAGTTTTAAGGTGGTAAGGCTAGGCCGGACTGTCACGGTTCTTGGTCTGTGTATAGTAGGCATAGAACGGGCGAGAGGCTCATAGATTTTAGCTAAACTAGCTCTGAGTCTTAAATTCCTGTCGATAGTAGGGCAGGGGGAGCTGGTAGGTAGCAATGGATGTGAGTCATGTATATCTAGAGGTGAACTACTATATAAGTTAGTGTTAGATATAGTCGAGTACCTGATGGTAGGTGAGTGAGGTGACATGCTAAACAGTGCTATGTTGTTTATGAGGAGCAGGAGGCAGGCGAGTAGGCTGCTGACCCAGGGAAACATGCTAAGTAGTTATAGCAAGTGTGTTTAAGTATATGGATAGTTGGCCTAACATTTAGGAAAGGTGCTCAGGCCTAGGCCTATGCAAGATTGGGCTCTCCCTAGACAGAATAGGTCAAGGTAAATCCTTGAAAGGTGGGGTGAGGCACAGATGCTCAGGCCACATAAAATGAACGGTACTGGCCGTAGAGCAGCAGGCAATTCTATAACAAGAAAGTTTGGCCGGGCAATAGTAAGGCAGAAGGCGTGGCACAGGGGGAGGCACTAGCCTCAGTCAGATTTTAGAGGAGTAGGGGTTCAAACTCGATACCCTTATGTCGTGGGCCTCATGCACAAGCAATACCAGAAGGGCAGGCAGACATGGGGGCCATAACCACACATTAGCCCTGCTGTACTAGTATGATAGAGTATCATCATTTCAAAATGAGAGGAGTTGATTAAAGATGCACATGGGCAGCACCTGGTGACAAGCTAAAGGCAGATGGCTACAATGCAGTGGAGAGCCTCAGGGGAAAGATAAAGGCAACGTCATGAGCAGCATCATATCGAAGTCAAGCAATAGGCTAAAATGTAGACAGCATCTATAGTCTAGAATAAGTTAGAATGAAATAACAACAACTAAAGTCAGGATAAGCACAAAGGGTGAAAAGGCAGTGAACAGACCAATACATGTAACTTACGTATTGTGTAATAAATTAATGAATATATAACAGGCAATGCGGGCGCTGGGCGGCTTACAACAGGGTAGGCTAACAAATCCCAGGGGAGGTTTGCAGGCTCATAGGTAACAAATAGTAGGCCTGGATGGCAATCAATCAGGACATGAGTATGCCGCAGTACTGTCTATAAAGCTATGGGGCAAATTGTGCAGGCGGTAATAGGCGAACGGGATGAAATAATGGGGTTCTTAAACAGGTAGAAGGAGGGCTGAGAGGGCATGCAGTGGTGTCGTGCAGGTTAGGCGGGCGAGCATAATAGACAGCGTTACATGCATAAACAGCAATTAACAGACGTTTGCGAATGCAAGCAGTTTGAGACTGAGACAAGCATACAGTATATTCGACCATAGGACTGGCATACTCGGGTTGCTAGTAAGTAAGCACACAATCAGTGACGAACAAATTACCGCTAAGCCAACGCTAACACCTGCATAATCATTGCATTAACAAACGAGGAAGGTCGTTAATAGTCTTAATGATGTGACAACGTTGCAAGTGTTTGTGCGCAAGTTACGTTGGTTGACTGATAGTGTTAGGGCAGTGCGGGTGCCGTGGACAGACCTTGCAGTGGTATGCATGTTCGAGCGGACACACCGTTTTGGGCAGGGACAGCAGTCTAGTGGCGCTGGGTGGAAAGAAATCTGAATATCCGTGAGATGGTCAACAGAGTTAAAGATGTGTGTGCGGAAGGCACGGTGGACACGGCAGAAAGTGGCAATCATTCATCTCACCGTAAAATAGACAGACAAAGGGACTGGGGCACTCGAGCACGACCAAGCTCAGTCAGGCTAAGTCAGGAAGCAGCCTTTGTCGGTAGCCTTCGTCGGGGACGGCTTCGCCTGTCGGTGCTCCCCGATAGGCTAAGGGGATGTGGCCAGCCAATCACAGGGCAAGGCAGGCTTCTAGCCTTTGCAGCAATGTAGAATTCAAAGGGAATAAGCAGCGGCGGCCATCTTAGAGTGGCAAAAACCTCGTGTTTTTGCAGATTCGAATTTAGATGCAGTAGACTTCCTTTTTCTTTCCAGGCAACACAAAAGGGGTAGGATGGATTCTAAAGGCAGTGCTTGGACAGTGCCTTAATTAGGACATAAAATACGATTTGGAGGATGAAGATCATAGGCAGTGCCTAATAGTAGGTGTAGCCTCCAGGCTTACCTTACACCAGGCAGTGCTTGTGGCTGCATGGGGCTGCTCCAGCAGCTCGGAGTGGAGGGAGCTCCTGCTCTAACCTCAGAAAGCCTGGAAGGGACATCAGGCTCAGTCAGGAAGCAGCCTTTGTCAGTTGCCTTCATCTGGGCCGGCGTCGCTTGCTGGTGCACCCGGATAGGCTAAGGGGATGTGGCCAGCCAATCACAGGGCAAGGCAGGCTTCTAGCCTTTGCAGCAATGTAGAATTCAATGGGAATAAGCGGCGGCGGCCATTTTAGAGTGGCAAAAACCCTGTGTTTTTGCAGATTCGAATTTAGATGCAGTAGACTTCCTTTTTCTTTTAAGGCAACACAAAAGGGCTAGGATGGATTCTAAAGGCAGCGCTTGGACAGTGCCTTAGTTAGGACATAAAATACGATTTGGAGGATGAAGATCATAGGCAGTGCCTAATAGTAATAGGTGTAGCCTCCAGGCTTACCTTACACCAGACAGTGCTTGTGGTTGCATGGGGCTGCTCCAGCAGCTCGGAGGAGACTTATATTTCAAATATGTTCTTACAATAATTCACTTAGGGGCCACTCACAGCACATGAAACATATACACACTTGAAGAAAAGCAATGCTTTCTGTGTATTAAGAGAATCAGTAAGGTTTTCAACACTTTCTTATTGTTCTGCTGTTTTTTTATTACTGTACTTTCTCTGGATATGCTCATATTTGTATTCGCATTACTTTCATTAGGGTGCAGTCACATCGTGTGATAGTTATTCATAGGGAAGTCGAAGGTTTCAATCAGAGCAATCATTTCTATGCATAAAGATAATCACTTAGGTTATGAACACTTTCTGGTTCTACTGCTGCTTTTTTTTGCGTACTTCACTTTCCCTTTATAAACTCTACGTTTACACCATGGTGGATGGCGGATTTACCGCCCCATTCCAAGGTGAGTGGGGCGGTAAATCCCCATTTCCCATTTACCCTTCCCCATTCCCATTTTTGCCCCATAGGGCTTAATGGGAGTGGAGAAGGCGCTAATTACGCCACCGTAAATTACGGTGGCGTAATTAGCACCATGGTCCCTTAGCGCCATGGATTTTAACGCCTGCAAAAAGCAGGCGTTAAACTCACCATGGCGCAAAGGGACCTCGGAATCAGGCGTTAAGGGTCGGCGCCGTTTACGGTGCCGTTAACCCCTTAACGCCTGACTCGTAATGAGGCCCATTATATGTAATAATAAATAAGAAATGGAACCTATATATGTAACACATCAACCATCCATTTAAATACCATATGCAGTAAAATGGAATATACCAAAACAAAAAAGATATGCCTCCAACATAATTACCTCACAGAAACTGCACAGCTAGGAGCAACAGCAGACCTACACAACAATAAGAACACAATTTACCAGAAGCTAGTAAGTAAACTTCATTTTTTTATATATTTCTGAACTTTCTGTATTAGGTACACTATAAGTAATATCTATTATTATTTTTTTACACAGAAATGGCCAGTACTTTGGAATGGCTTGAAGAAAATGTCCACATGAGGAAATGACTGAAGCTAATGATACTAATGGTACAAACTTTGCTATGTAACCAAATTAATAATCATAACTTTATGTGTACTTAACATTTGTATTTTTATTCACAGACCATACAAACATTGAGAATAATACACCTAAAGACACCTTAGAACATACTCTGCACCGCATGGAAGAAAAAATGGACATGCTAATGGAAAATTTCAATCTTTTGAAACATTTTCATGGAGTACCACATAAAAGGAAAAATTAAATGTCATTGTCCCACATGTACCTGTTCCCCCTCTCCATGTCCCAGTCAACTATCCCCAAACCTTCCCCACCAAGAAAAACGTTACGATGAGATTTCCATCCCTTCATCTCCTCCCATCCATCCTCTTCAAACCCCCAATTCCCCTGTGTTTGTGTCAGTTTCTGCTTCGCCCTCTCTTTCATAAATTTTAAATCTGTGTATAATAAAAAAAATATTAGATGTGTTTTAATTCAGTCCTTTGTGTCTTATTTTTTTTTTAAAGGCTGTTAAGATGTCCGCGGACAGAGCGGGTGTCTGGGATGTCCGCAATTAACCTAAATGGGGGTGTCCTAAGGACACTACACCCGTCTGTACTGTCCGCAAGCAAGATGGAACTCTACTAAGAACACACCCGCTGTCCGGAATATCCTCAATTAACCAAAATGGAGGTGTCCTAAGGAAACTATGCCTATCCGTAATGTTCGCAGGCAAGTTGAAACTGTTTTAAGAACATGTGCGGTGTTCGGTTTGTCCGCAATTAATCAAAATGGAGACGTCCTAAGGATACTATGCCTGTCCGTAATGTCCCCAGGTAAGATGGAACTGTTCTAAGAACATGCACGGTGTCCGGGTTGTCAGCAATTAACCAAAATGGAGGTGTCCTAAGGACACTATACCTGTCCATAATATCAGCAGGCAAGTTGAAACTGTTCATAGAACACATTCGGTGTCCGGAATGTCCAGAATTAAGCAAAATGGAGGTGCCCTAAGGACACTATGCCTGTCCGTAATATCCGCAGGCAAGTTGAAACTGTTCTAAGAACATGCGCGGTGTCCGGGTTGTCCGTAATTAACGAAAATGGTGTGTCCTAAGGACACTATTCCTGTCCGTAATGTCTGAAGGCAAGTTGAAACTGTTCTAAGAACACGCGCGGTTTCCAGTTTGTCCATAATTAACCAAAATGGAGGTGTCCTAAGGACACTATACACGTCCGTACTGTCCACAAGCAAGATGGAACTATTCTAAGAACACACTCGGTGTCCTGAATGTCCGCAATTAACCAAAATGGAGGTGTAACCAAAATGGAGGTGTCCTAAGAACACTAAACCTGTCCTTAATGACCGCAGGAAAGTTGAAACTGTTCTAAGAATACACACAGTGTCAGGTATGTCCGTAATTATTCAAAATGGGGGTGTCCTAAGGACACTATACCTGTCCGTAATGTCCGCAGGCAAGTTGAAACTGTTCTAATAACACGTGTGGTGTTCAGGATGTCCGTAATTAAACAAAATGGAGGTGTCCCAAGGACGCTATACCTGTCTGTAATGTCCACAGGCAAGTTGAAACTGTTCTAAGAACATGCGTGGTGTCTGGGTTGTCCGTAATTAACCAAAATGGGGGTGTCCTAAGGACACCGTGCCTGTCCGTAATATCCGCAGGCAAGTTGAAACTGTTCTAAGAACACACTCGGTGTCCTCAATGTCCGCAATGAACCAAAATGGAGGTGTCCTAATGACACTATGCCTGCCCGTATTGCACGCAAGCAATATGGAACTGTTCTTAAAACACACGCAGTGTCCGTGTTGTCCGCAATTAACCAGAATGAAGGTGTCCTAAGGACACTATTCCTGTCCGTACTGCCTGTAGAACATCTACGCACATGCGCACCACACCCATAAGTCCTACGAACATTGCGTCTGTCTGTAACTGTTTGTCTCACTTGTGTTGCACTTTTTATTAGTTTCAGGACCCGAACACTGTCCGTAGAACACCCACGCCAATGTGCACACCGTTCCTGTACATTTGGTGTCCTGCAGACACCCGTTCCCTTCGTGGACGAGTTTGCGATGTCATCATGTGACCGCACCCACGCTGAGCGTGGGTCCTGAATTGCGGACACTGTCTGGGTCCCCGAACATATTTAAAGTACGTTTTCAGGCAATCCACAGAATTTTATAGTAAAAATTCACTATAGCACATGTCCTAGACAATGACCCTGACTTTCTACGTACTTTTTGGGACCTTTTGAGCCTTTTTGGAGTGTTCGATCAGTCCGCGGACAGCACGGGTGTCTGCAAAGCACGCACCAGCACCCCTATAAAAGGCCACACCCCAGAGCTGATCTTCATTGTGCTTCTGGCTATCTCACAGAGCATTATCTACTTTGCCTTGCAATCTTCCAGATTTTGCTGCCTTTGCTGAAACCTGATGGCATCCATGGCTGCTGTTCTTCCATCTGGTGCTACATCTGGATCAGCACCACCCCCACCCACTCCACCACCATCACCTCCCAAGGGCCTGAAGAGGGGAACAGGCGTGTGGATATAGAGGTGATAAAGAGGATGAAGAGGATGAGGTAGTGGAAGTCCCTACTACCAGCACTCACCGTGGTGTCTTCGGTGTGGCGGTTATTTACCATTCAAGGTGACATACCCAAAGCATGTGTGAACAAGGTCACCTGCAACCAGTGCAAAATGGTGCTGAGTCGCGGGAGGCCTGGTTCGTTCAGCTTTGGTACGACATATATGAAGTGACACCTAAGGTCGTTCCACGGTGGGGCCATTCGCAAGGTTGTACCTTGTGTTCAACGTAGTAGGTTGAGTTCCTCTACAAAATCCTCTGTTTCTGCTCCTCTCACCACAAGAGACACTCCTGTGGGAGAGCACAACCCTCCAGCTGTCTCACAGGCCATTCACGATACTGATGACCCTTACCTTTCGAGGGTCACAGTTTTGTGTATGCACTGCAACGCAATACTCTGCAGGGGGGAGAGACTTTGAAGTGTTTTCAAAACTGTGGTCAAGGAGCACGAGAATACCTGCTACCTACCTAAGTAAGGCCCACCCTACATCTTCCTCTCTCCACCTGCCTTTTCTTATCCCCGTGGTTGGTGTCCCCCTTACCCTCCTTTGCCCTCCTCTCCTAGTGTGTCGTGTGTAAAAAACCAAAAAAAATATAAAACAAAAAAAATCCAAAGAAAAAAGGCTCTTTTCAGAGCGGGTTTTCACAGTCTAAAAATAGAAGTGACAAATAAATTGAGCAGGGCCCTGTTCATTTTTTAGAAGTCCACGGACAGTTCACGGACATCTTAAATTTTGGGGTGCTACCCTATTAAAACCATTGCACTTTTCTCTGGGAGGAAGTGGTGGCTCTGAAAAGAGCAAAACAAAAGAGTTGATGGCTGGAAGGTTTAGAATAAATCTTGACCTCTGGCATTGCTCTGGGCAACCCTCCAGACCATCGTTCTTCGCCTGCCAAGCCATTACAAAAGGGGAAAAACCATATGCAAATCAGGCTTGGTGCCACCCCCAAAGGGGTAGTCCAGCCCGAACTGCTAGGTCACATCCCTTTTGCACGAGACCACAAGCATCCCCAGACATGTTTCAGCCTTGTTGGGCGTCATCAGTGAGGAGTAGCTTGGGTCTCTAGGCCCAACAGGCAAGGGACCCACGTCTGGGCATACCCTTCCCACTTGGGGTGACAATAGCAAAACAAAAGAGTTGATGGCTGGAAGGTTTAGAATAAATCTTGACCTCTGGCATTGCTCTGGGCAACCCTCCAGACCATCGTTCTTCGCCTGCCAAGCCATTACAAAAGGGGAAAAAACCATATGCAAATCAGGCTTGGTCCCACCCCCAAAGAGCCTTTTGGTGGTGTTTTTTATGTTTGAAAAACTTGAAATACTCAACACTTACTGCAAAATGGCTGGCTGTAATTCCACAAAAGGACGCAATGCATTTTGTACATTTCTCAGAAAAATCTGATTACCAGCATAAGTAAGATGGACTCCATCTGTGCAAAAAATGTATGTGCTACGAAACATAATATTTTCATTGTGGAAAGAGGACATGCCAACATCTCTTAGAAAGGCACAAACAGCTTTATGAACATTCCACCTCGCTTTCTCCATTTGTGGACCAAATGAAGAAGAACGCAGCCACATTTGTCTCTGCGCAATACGAGAAAAAATTACTTGGGAATTTGGAAACATGTCCATGACCTTCCCAAGTCCTTCTTTCATTGCAAATTGCAAAGACATTCCTGTCACATGTCCTACACTGTTCCCTCCACAATGAATTATAATTATGTCTGGATGTCTGGATGATAATTATGTCTCCAAACTAGCACAGAGAGGTACCAAGTCCAACCACTTCATTCCACGCACTCCATGCCAGTGCACTTCCACAGGAGGGAATCCAAGATCTGCAGCTACTCCACAGCGTTCTGCATGCACCTCCAACCAACGTATCCATGAGTCTCCCAAAATCCAGATAATCTGTTTTCTGAAACACACAGCCATAGCTAACTGTTCTTCTCTCAGGAAAAAGAGTTTCTGACAAACTCGCTCCTTACATAACACACCCACTAAACTTTACTGACCAATCCCTTGCTCTGTTCATTCTCATTTGCATGCCTCTCCACCCCAAAATCCCTGTATGTAATATGTGGTGTCCGCAGACATATCGTAACTTGGACAGCCCTTCTACCATTTCCACTTCACTCTCTGTGCCATTCCCTCATTGGATACAGCTAACCAGTCACACAACCATCCACCAATCACATCCAAGACCTCTACATCTAACTCCATCATCAGAGTTCAGAACTTCAAATGTACTGTTGATCACTCTGAGTACAAGTCTCATATCATTGGAAAGCACCTACTAAAAAAACTAATCTTAATGGGGTTAATTCATAGATTTCAGCGCAGAGGCAGCGTACACGAGCAGCGCAGAGAGGGAGCGTGTTCCAGCATGCGCCAGCCGTGTGCGCTAAACAGCATTCTGGCGCACTGCATATTCATGGAATTTCAAAGCCATTTTGAGCGCTGGCGCAGAGAACATCCCGCCGCGCCAGTGACGCCCCCAAGAATGACCCTTGCGCAAGGAAAAGGCATTGAAATCCCCAATGCAGCGCAAAGGGCCGCGCTAACCCTGCACCAGTTTACAGGGCCGATACTCTGTAATAGCGTGAAAATACTGTGCGTACCCCGCTCATGGCAAACCAAAAGCGTGAAAATGTACTGGTGTACGCGTACTCCGCTCGTGCCAGGTAAATTGCGCAGAAAAAGCACCCCCCTGTGGTGTGGGCTACCTGTGGGGCATTGCCAGGGTGGATGGGCTGCCTGTGGGACATGGGGAGGGTGAGTGGACTGCCTGTGGGGCATGGTGGATGGGGTACCTGCGTGTATTTCAGGTGTGCACAGAAAGTTTCAAACGCGATAGGCCTTATGCGAGCGGGGTACGTGTATTTTGGGGGTGCGCGGTAAGACTTACATGTGATAGGCCTTGTGCGAGCGGGGTATGTGTATTTCGAGGGTGCGCAGGAAGTCTTACACGTGATAGGCCTTGTGCAAGCGGGGTATGTGTATTTCGGGGGTGCGCGGGAGGTTTTACACACAATAGGCCTTGGGCGAGCGGGGTACATGTATTTCTGGGGTGCGCGGGAAGTTTTACACGCGATAGGGCTTGGGTGAGCGGGGTACGTGTATTTCAGTGGTGAGCGGGAAGTTTTACGCCCGATAGGGCTTGGGCGAGCGGGATACGTGTATTTCTGGGGTCCGCTGGAAGTTTTACACAAGATAGGGCTTGGGCGAGTGGGGTACATGTATTTCAGGGGTGTGCGGGTAGTTTTATACGCAATAGGGCTTGTGCGAGCGGGGTACGTGTATTTCGGGGTGCGCGGGAAGTATCACACGCGATAGGCCTTGTGCGAGCAGTGTACGTGTATTTTGGGGGTGCATGGGAAGTTTAACACGTGATAGGGCGAGTGGGGTATGTGTATTTCGGGGGTGCGCGGGAAGTATCACACGCAATAGGCCTTGTGCGAGCGGGGTACGTGTATTTTGGGGGTGCGTGGGAAGTTTTACATGCGATAGGGCTTGGGCGAGCGGGGTACGTGTATTTCGGGGGTGCGTGGGAAGTTTCACACGCGAGAGGCATTGTGCGAGTGGGGTACGTGTATTTCTGGGGTGCACGGGAAGTTTTACACGCGATAGGCCTTGGGCAAGCGGGGTACGTGTATTTTGAGGGGTGCGCTGGGAGTTTCACATGCGTTTTCGCTAGTGCAAGAGGGGTACGTGTATTCTGAGGGGTGCACAGGGAGTTTCACACGCAATTTGGCAGTGTGGTCCTTCCCTGGTGTGTCCCTCCCACCCTCTCCATGCCCCGCAGGCAGCCCATCACCCCTGGGCATGCCCCACAGGCAGACCGCATGGCACCATGCACCTGGGAGACTTCACACATGTCTCCTACCCACCCACCATTGACGGGCACCTGCCAGCAAGCCCCGACTCATGGCCCCCTGCACCCCCACCCAGCAATGACAGGCACCTGCTGATACGCTCACCTGGTATCCACAGGGACGCCACCCAGCTGGGTTACTCGCTGGTATGCTTCTCAGCTTTGCCCTGATGTGGTCTGCGGGGAAAGTTCCGCCTGAAAATACAGGAGGACTGTGTTCAAGACTGACTGACTGGGGTAAGTATCCTCCCTCCACCCCCGTATGCTTTCAGTCCCTCTGGCGCCCTCTCCTTACCTTGTAGTAGAACTAGGCGTGCTTTCCGTCCTGCCTTCTTTGCAGGGGCCATTGTCTTTCATGGGCGAGTGCGGTCAGTTACTTCACTGACGCCGGCCCGTTTGATATTGTTCAGGTAGGTCTTATTGCTGTTCTTTAGTTTTGTTGCTATCCTGCATGCCTTTCTTTATTTAAAATGCCCTTTTTTTCTCCCTTAGGTATGCAGAGCTTCAGCGCGACAAACTGGCTTGGTTGAGCCCCGCTGGTAAATGATGGCGCATTAAGAGTGCTATGATGCGGTAAGTAAGCGCTATGCGCAGCGCTGCGAAATATTGCCTTTGCTAACCTGTATTTTCCTTCCTTGTAGGTGTTCTTCAGCACGAGTGGAATGTCCGGAGTGGTGCCAGCCGAGAGGCGACCAGCCAGGTAAGCCTTTTGAGCAGTTTGTAATTTGTAAATGTCTCTACAGCTTTCTTTAATGTTGCCTCTATCTTCCTCTTTCAGGTCATTCTGTCCAGGAGGCGTGCAGATTCGAGGAAGCTGTTCTCAGTAGCTGCAAGTGTTTAAAGATGAAGACTGCAGGTAAGATGCTGCTGCTAATGATGTTCCTTTTGTCTCCTTGCAGGTTCTGCTTTTCCGAGGTTCGAGGGAATAGCTGGACACGGTGAGCGTCACGTTGCAAGCTGCAAAGTAACACAAAGCATGTTCTGCAGTCAGGGTGTGGTTTATATAGCTCAGGTAAAGTAGTACCAGGGAAAGTAGTTCCAGGCACTGCTTTCGCTGCCACACCCAAAACACTAGACCGCATATCTTGGTTCTTAGGAACCAAGCTATGTGGATGCCTCCATGTTGGCTGACAATACAATAAAGTAGTTCCCAAGCACATTGTTTTTCATGGTGTATGAGCCTGGCGCCATAGGCGCCAAGACTGGCCCCATATGGGCTTTTGAAGAGGATGCCAGGCCCGAGTCCTGACTCCACCTGGCCAATGGGTTTGCCAGAGGGGGTTTTGGGCGAGGGTCGTGACACCTGCCAGCAGGCCCCGAGTCATGTCCCTCTACCCACTCACCCACCCAGCAGTGACAGGCACCTGCCAGCAGGCCCCGGATCATGTCCCCCTGCACCCCCACCCACCCAGCAGTGACAGGCACCTGCCAGCAGGCCCCGACTTATGTCCCCCCACCCACTCACCCACCCAGCAGTGACAGGCATGTGTCAGCAGGCCCCGACTCATATCCCCCCAACACGTCATCATGATCCACAATGATGGCCCTTATGCCACCCAAATCCCACCCCACGCCACCCCAATCCAAACACCCAACCAAGTATTACATCCACCCCACATTGAAATCCCCATTACATGATATATCCCAAATGGCAAGTATGCACATCAATACATGTCCGTCACACACACACAATGGGTGCAAGTGAATGAGAAAACCCACATTGTGACATGCATGAAACCAATGATAGAATACCACACATTGAAGTATGAAACAAAAATGTATTAAACACAAAAGCAAGGGAATTAAATGAAATCACACAATAAAGGAAATAATAAACAAAATGCTGCATGTCCAAAATAATAGAAAAATAATGTATGAAAGCAGAATCCAAATAAATCTGAATGAAAATGGGTCCAAAGTGTCCGTCCCTCAAACCAAATCCAAGGGTAAAAAATAAGACAAATCCATTGATCCATGGTAAAATCAAAAAATAATGAAGTGAAATCCAGTCTTCAACTATATACAAAGTACAAATCCAGGGTCCATTAGCCCAACTATTCAAAGGAAACCTACAAAAAACCCTACCTAATAAACAACTTTATACAAAAAGGTGGGGCATAGTCCAAGCGCCCCAAATGAAAGAAAAACAGAAAGGAAACCTATCAATAATTAACTACATACAATGGCGGCGGGCAAGTCCTACGGCTCACTTGTTGATTTCCTGGCCCAGGGCATCATTGAACTCCTGTTCTACGTCCTGGAGGCGGGCCTGCTCCATGGCCCCGAGGTTTCGCAGGGATAAAGCCATGTCCACTTCCAACTCCCTGCGAATTGCCTCGAGGCACTCAGCCCGCCTCAACGCCCTACACATGGAGTTCTCCGTCCCTGACCATAGTGAGCCGTGCCTCTTCCGCCCCCCGCCGCTCTGCATCTATTTGCTGGCCCAACCACTGCCACACGGAAGACACTCCCAATCCAGGGTCCTCCTGCCCTCCAGCCGATGCCTGCCCTTCTGATGTTGATGGCCCCGAGCCGTCATCGCTCCCACCTTGAGCCTGCTGCTGCCGTGCATGTGCCCTACCTCTTGATGCCTGCACGTCCTCCTCCTGCTGGGGTCCAGTTGTTGGGGTGGCCACCCCTGCTGGACCTCCGACTCCTGACTGTGGCAGAGATGTATTCTCCACCAGCCTGGCCGGTGGGTCAGAGGCAGCTCCACAGGGTGCCCAGGTGATACTTGGGCCGGAAGATGGCACGGAGGACAACTGGCGCGTAGGGGGTTCAGTTGAGGAGGGGGTCGGTACAAGGTCCAGCATACAGAGGAATCCAGCACTGGTGACCTGTCCTAGTTGGTCAACGCGGTCAAAGAGGCATCCCAGATAACGTGCAGAGTCTTCACAAAAACCCTGCAGGTCATCTCGGATGCCCCGTTGACGCAACGCCATCCCAGCCAGGACAGGCTCAACACGGTCCCGGATTGCCACGTCTGCTGGGAGAGGAAGGCCATTTGTTGTGCGTGCATCCCCTCCCTGAAAACGGGTCTTGACGAAGGCATCCTGCTGGTGCGGGATGATGCAGTCACAGGATTGGGGACAGGATTACACACAGGCACCTCTGCGGTGGCCTGTTCTGCCTCCTGTCCCTGCCCCTGGACTGCACCACTAGCACCAGTGGAATCCCCCCCTCCAGAACCCGTGTGTGTCCCTTCCACGGCGTCCTCCTCAACCAAACCCACCAACAACCTGGATGACTCCATGCCATCTTCCTCCATCGGACCATGTGGGGTCTCAGCTGCCCCTTCTGCTGCCGAGGAGTCCACCTCCAACCTCTTCCTCTTGGACCTACTCTCGGCAGCTGCGGCCACGGATGCGGCACCAGACTCCTCAATCCCTGCCGAGATGACAACCTGGGAGGGGAGCCAGGCCTTGAGTCTCCGGCTGGCGGTGCGTTCCCTGCCGCTTTGCTCCACAGCACCGTCTCCGCCCTCTTAATCAGTTGACGCTGCAAACAGGGAGAGATAGAACACAGGCATCAGGAACTGTACAATGGTCTGATACACACATGACAGTTGCACATGAGTGGCAGTGTCAAACTTCACACATGGCATCACACTCCCCAACACACATATTTCAAATCACACAAATGCGCAAATCAACAGGAATGTTGCAGCAGGCAGCACCATCCATACACATACTACAGCATGAGCTGAGCAGCCAAAGGTTAGCCTGACGTCACATGCAACAGGGGGAGTGCAGAACACATGCACACACGCCACCATACATACATGCATCTGTACATCTCCACCACCTGTCGCACTGATATCATCGCCATTCCATGTCACATCTGCCAATCAGCTTTCGACATGTCAATGTCACATGTATCCATGGTGTATCAGAGTTGCACACTTGTCAAATACACACACATGCACATGTACATAGTACAGATACATGCAGGTGGAACCAGCATCCATGTGTGACACCACAACCATGCCACAGTACATACACAGAAATTAAAACATGTGTGCACCCACACATGAATTTGGCCAGCATGCATTTGACCACATACACCATTGATGTGTCTCACACATGACAGGACTCACATGCGGCAGGCTCATGTCCCTGTACATACACATGCATACATGGGCATACAAAGACATATGTCCAACCTGCACACTCCTGGCACACCTCAACATGCACAGCGTCCAATCAGTACGCATGTACACTTACCGCTCGACTCTGGACGGGTCTGCCTCTCAAGGACCTGGAGGTGGAGCGCTGGGCGTATACGTTCCAGAACCCTCATCTGGTTGTTGGTAAGGCGGAACCGGCACCCCTCAGCATCCGTTGCCTTCAAGAGGCGCCGGGCCTTGTTTAGGGTCCTGGACCTGAAGTCCTCCCAGCGCTTCCGGACGTGTTGAATGTCACGTGTTGCCACCCCCTCCATGTTGATGGCAGCCACAATGTCCATCCAGATCCTCCTCCATCCTTCATTGTCAGCGCGTGAACTTCTAAAGAGGGCATCATACTGCCCCAGGACTTGCTCCACCAGGATACCAACTTCATTGGCACTGAAGCTGGTAGCCCTCTGCCTCTCTGGCTGGGGGTTGCCAGTGTTGCCAGATGGTGTTGTGCCTGACATGGCAACCCCCGAGGCAGGTGTGGGTCGCAACTGGGTCCTGGGGCTGGGCGCTGGAGCAATGGAATACCAGTCGGGAGTCTTCTGTTCCAGCAGGGGTAGTCACAGCAACTGGACCCCTGCAGATAGCTGACGTGCAGGCACCAAATAGCAGGGCACATGGCCAGCAGGCAGGCAGGCAGCAGCAGATGGCAGGTGGGAGCGTGCTCGGGGCTCTGGGGGGCAGGAACATGGCCTTCTTGGCAGGAGCGTGGTCTTCCAGGTGTTGTTGCGTGGCCAGCTTGATACGGAGTGATTTTGCACTTGAAAAAACTGCACATCAGCGTGTAATTCGAGGAAAGGCCCTTAGCTCGTAAGCGCATCTGTGACATGATGCGCAAGGGCGTTTCCCTCAACACAGGTGCAAGAATGATTGTGACAATATTACAGTTATCAGGATAAGGATTGGATGACTGAGGGATTAGGATGGAACAAAGCAAGACAAGGTTTACTATGTTTCTATGGTTCCTATTGATACTCACATTCCACTTTTAGTTGGGGTTTTGGACAGTCAGCGATTCTGGTCGCCACACGGGTCTGGTCTAACACAGGGCCGCCGGACAAACTCAGCGGGACAGAGTCAGTTGGGCAGGGACTGGATACCAAAGGATAGTTCTTCTGGACTGGCAGTTCTGGTTACTGGATCCTATAGGGTATCAGGATAGCAGGATAGCAGTTAGTGGCAGCAAGCCAGGTAAATTCAGGATGCTTCCCCAAAACACCACAGCACTTCCCTTGGTTATGGGGATTACTTTAGAATTGAGGCCTAGCTGATGCAGGATCCACAATTGATTGGCCTTGTCGTTGGGATCTGGAGTTTAGATGGATAGATGCAAGATGAAGACAGGAACAGACAGGAACAGGACGCCGGCGTAGAAATCAGGAATCAGTGTGTGTCCTGAGTGCTAGTCAGGGGCCCTTATTTATAATGCCAAATAACATAATTACAGTATATGACAGGGGCAGGATTCACTACCCGCACCCGTAACAATAGGATTGGGCAAGGGCATAGTCTCCGCCTTGCTCACAATTGGTTGGATATCAGAAAAGTGATGTCATGTTTATGAGGTGATTTTACTGTATCTAGAAACTCCCACATTTCCTTAATTGAAAATCCGATTTTGCCAAAAACAGATACTTATGCAGTTGCCATCTCTTAGTAAATCAGATACACATGTTACATATTTTGTGCAGCACAAATTAGTCCAAACCTCCAGTCTGTGCGACTTTGTTTCGTCTTTGAGACACATTTTGGTAATTTTACACGTTAAAGATTTGGCCCACAATTCCCCAATTTTATACACAGATGCGAATTGTCCCCAGGGGTGTATGTACAACATTTGACATTTGCAACATGGATGCTTTTCTGGTAATACAACATATATCATTGTTTATGTCCAGAGTGTGCCACGACATTCTACCAAGTTTCAATTCCACTTTTCCGCTGTAAAAATTCCACATTTTTACCAATTTTGACAGCTGAGATATTAGTCTTTTCAAAGTTCTTTATAAAATATTCTTAAGACGAATGGGAGTCATTGGCTGTCATTTTTATTTTCCTCGCTGACACCAACTGGCAGTTTCTTTCAAGCAGAATGGGGGCCTCTCTCTTAATTGAAGGTTTTATTGCCCTTCACACTTGACAAGTGAGTGTCCCAGCACTGCTATTGTCCCAGCCTGGAGCAAAGGTGAATGTCTGATGAGCATGTGAAATGTCATTGTCCTATCCTATTCAAAGTTTTTCAAGCTGGTACTTCGCACCTAAGTGTCCTGGATTAACGGTGTATCTCCCTTCCTCGGAGGAGTTTCATAGCTGGTAACTGGAATTACAGGTTTCTGAGAGCTTGAAACTCCAGCCTATGTGTTTTAAACTGTTTGATTTCTTACTTTAATTCGGTTTGCAGCTCCTCAGATTGCCACCGTCTTGGCAGCTGTCATCATTTTCCTTGCAGCAGGACTCTTATCTAAAGTATATATACAGTTCTCCTTGACCTGGTACAGAGGGTAAAATGTATCTTTGAACTGCTGCACCTGGACACATTTTGTCAAGAAATAAATGTGTGTTTCCTGTTGCTTTTGATTTCTCTGAGAGTTGGTTTTAACCGGGCCTTTTTACTCACAGAGGTCTCAGAATGACATATGAAATTGGCATCAAAGAAGCATTTTGAAAGGGTGAAAACAGTTTTATTTTGAAGGGGATTTTGGCTTTTGCGGCAATGGCAGGCTTTCCTATTCACTTGATCCCATATATGTTTCAGAACACACTGGCCTATTTTTCAGTGTGTCCCCTTGTTCCATTTTGCCCGCAGTGTGTGAGGCAAAATGGTGCAGACATTTTTCTGTTGTTGATGCCAAAAGCAGTGTTGAGGTCCTGGTGTGCACAGGAGCCAGCACAGCCAGGTTACTGTTTCTTGCGCACAAGCAGCTCAGTGACGTGAGGCAATGCCATTGACTGGGTCAATATATACCACACAACATAGTATTATTTTAGTTCATGGACATTAAACAGCCACAAATAATTGCATCCTCCTCTATAACAAGAACTGCCAAACAATGCAGTTGAGGGCCAAACTTGTAGAATGGGCTCAAATCACAGGTTCACTAATTAACCAAATTGGATCTCGGCCTACACATTTAATTTCCACGTCTCACCTGACATAATTTCCGATCCCTAAATATTTCAAAATTGCGAGTCAATCATGGTTTGAGATGGGTTTCAAATGTGTCTGTGTGCCAAAAACCCTTAAAATGGCACTATGTAAACAGGGTATTGTGTAGGATCATTTGTCACATACAGAGTATTTTGTATCTCTAAGTTTCTCTGTTAGAATGTCAGATATCGCTCATGGCAGATAGATGTAAAGTGGTTGAATGAGGGTCTGAGACACTTCTCTACACCATTCTCATCATAATTGATTCTGTGTCGAGTGGAACCTAAAAACAGTGGATGAAAAGAGGGAACAACTAGGGAAACACACAAACATACATATATATATATATATATTACATGGCCACGGTAGTGGCCATGTAGTTATGGTTAAGTTGCTGTTTCCATAGGAAGAGCACTTTTTGGGCGACTTATAATTTCGCTCTCCCTGGACGGATCCTCACTAAACTTTGCAAAAAAAGTATTTGGGTCACTCTGAATTTTTTTGCAAAGTTTGGTGAGGATTCGTCTAGGGGGGGCAAAGTTATAGGGGGGGTCCCAAAACTTTTTTTTTCCCATAGACTGAATGGGAAAACATTTTTGCTCGCGCCTACAGCCCAAACCGCTGGACGGATTTCCACCAAATTTGGACCAGGAGCAGCGGCTTGGTCCCGAAAACGTGCTTTTGCAAATTTGGTGAAAATCCGTCCAGTAGTTTTTTTTTAAAATGACCAAAAAGTAGGCAAAAGAAATTAGTGATATCTGTGTTCGGTTCGCGGACACACTTCCCTGTTCGCTCCGCGGACAGTGTCCTGATTGACCAATCGTCTTGCATGATGTTCGCGGACATGCAACGTGTTCGCTGATTGGACGGCGTGGAGCGTGAAGCGCGTCAGATTTTTCGGTAGCGCCCGCCATCTTGGATTCGCGGACGTCGCGGACAGCGCGGCAAAACTTTGTTCAAAATGTGTATTTTGTAGAGTGTGTTGGTGTGTAGGAGTGTTTGGGGAGGGTGGGAGTGTATGAGATAGGATGAAAGTTGTGTTTTTTATGTGTTAGACGTTCTTTTTGTGTTCGATTTGTTTGCGGACATCACGGGTGTTCTGAAATGTTCTAAATAAACTGACTGGGGGGTGTTCTAAGGACTCAATATGTGTCCGTTTTGTTCGCAAGCAAAGTGAAACTGTTCTAAGAACACTCACGGTGTCCGGGGAGTGTTCGTAGGGGGTGTACTGAGGACGCTGTCTGTATTGTTCTCTGTCAAGTTGAACGTGTTCTAAGAACACCCGCGGTGTCCTGAAATGTTCGCAAATAAACAAAATGGGGGTGTTCTGAAGACGTTTTTGAGAACACTCCCGGTGTCCTGAAATGTTCGTAGGGGGTGTCCTGAGGATGCTGTCCGTATTGTTCTCTGTCAAGTTGAATGTGTTCTAAGAACACCCGCGGTGTCCTGAAATGTTTGCAGATAAACAAAATGGGGGTGTTCTGAAGACGCTTCTAAGAACACTCGCGGTGTCCGGGGAGTGTTCGTAGGGGGTGTCCTGAGGACGCTGTCCATATTGTTCTCTGTCAAGTTGAATGTGTCCTAAGAACACTCGCGGTGTCCTGAAATGTTCGCAAATAAACAAAATGGGGGTGTTCTGAAGACACTTCTAAGAACACTCGCGGTGTCCGGGGAGTGTTCGTAGGGGGTGTCCTGAGGACGCTGTCCGTATTGTTCTCTGTCAAGTTGAATGTGTCCTAAGAACACTCGCGGTGTCCTGAAATGTTCGCAAATAAACAAGATGGTGGTGTTCTGAAGACGCTTCTAAGAACACTCCCGGTGTCCTGGAATGTTCGTAAGGGGTGTCCTGAGGATGCTGTCCGTAGTGTTCTCTGTCAAGTTGAATGTGTTCTAAGAACACCCGCGGTGTCCTGAAATGTTTGCAAATAAACAAAATGGGGGTGTTCTGAAGACGCTTCTAAGAACACTTGCGGTGTCCGGGGAGTGTTCATAGGGGGTGTCCTGAGGACGCTGTCCGCATTGTTCTCTGTCAAGTTGAATGTGTCCTAAGAACACTCGCGGTGTCCTGAAATGTTCGCAAATAAACAAGATGGTGGTGTTCTGAAGAAGCTTCTAAGAACACTCCCGGTGTCCTGGAATGTTCGTAGGGGGTGTCCTGAAGGCGCTGTCCGTATTGTTCTCTGTCAAGTTGAATGTGTCCTAAGAACACTCGCTGTGTCCTGAAATGTTCGCAAATAAACAAGATGGTGGTGTTCTGAAGACGCTTCTAAGAACACTCGCGGTGTCCGGGGAGTGTTCGTAGGGGGTGTCCTGAGGACGCTGTCCGTATTGTTCTCTGTCAAGTTGAATGTGTTCTAAGAACACCCGCGGTGTCCTGAAATGTTCGCAAATAAACAAAATGGGGGTGTTCTGAAGACGTTTTTGAGAACACTCCCGGTGTCCTGGAATGTTCGTAGGGGGTGTCCTTAGGACGCTGTCCGTATTGTTCATTGTTAAGTTGAAAGTGTTCTAAGAACTATCGCGTTGTTCTGAAATGTTCGTAGGGGGTGTCCTGAAAACGGTGTCTGTATTGTTCGCTGGCAAGTTCAAAGTGTTCTAAGAACACTCACATTGTTCGCGGACATTAAAAGTTTCCCATAGATCATAGTTGAAATGTTTGACTCTATGGATGTCATATGCTGCAGTGGTTGTTGCCAGGGCATAGAGTCTTGGGTGCATGGCCATTTGGGCCATGCACCCAAGACTCTATGCCCTGGCAACAACCACCGCAGCATATCACATTCATATTTGCTTATAACTTTGGGTGAAAAACAAATGTATAAGGAACAAAGGTATTAGATACTATGGATGTGATATGCTGCTATGGTTGTCCTTATTATTGTATACTTACTGTTTGGTCTAGTAATGGGAGTCCATGTGTTTCTTCTTCATTTCTGTGATAAAAGAAAATAGCATGTTAGTATTAGTATTTTGTAATGACTTATTACATTGTATAAGCAATATACTTTTATTTTTTTTCAACCCTCATATTTAGTAGAGTACAAATCAGAGTACTGTGCAATTTGCTCAGTTTCTGTATTTGTTGCTAAAATCATTGGGTCTGTGGGAGAAAAAAAATCCATGTTGGATTAAAAAAAAAAACCTTTTTCTGTTATGCTACAGTTTATTTGTTTGTTTGTTTTCAGTGTTCACTTGTTGTTTCTGGCTAATGCTTTATACTTTGCTTTGTTGTATTTTTTTGGAGCAGTAACAGATTCTCATTTGTTTTGATATTATAAAATTTTGGAGCAGTTAGATACCAATTGGCGTATTCTAACTGTCTATTTTTTTTAACATATTTTAGTGGTTTTGATTTATCTATTTGGATATTGTTAAATTTTCGGACAGTTAGATACCAATTGGCGTATTCTAACTGTGTATTTTTTGGCCTAATTTAGTGGTATTCATTTATCTGATTAGTTGTTGTAGAATCTTTGAGCTGTTAGATAGCTTTTGGAGTATTCTAACAGTTTATATTATTTTAAAACAAATTTATAATTTTGGGACAGTTAGATACCAAATGGCGTATTCTAACTGTGTATTATTTGGTCTAATTTAGTGGTATTCATTTATCTGATTAGTTGTTGTAGAATCTTTGAGCAGTTAGATAGCTTTTGGAGTATTCTAACAGTTTATATTTTTTTAACACAAATTTACTTAAAGGTTTAAATACAGTTTATTTATCAAATTTTGGTTTTAAGAACATCAAATAAGCGTTTGTAAGATTTGCTGGTAATCTCTGCTTTAGAGTAATGGTACTATCATTACATTCAAACCATCCACTTTTCTTTTTTATATATGCCGTGTAGTGCCCTGAATTGGTTGTGCCTCCTGCGTGGTAGATTATACCTATTGTTGTGAAGGTTTTCTTACCAAGTGATATTTACTATGTGTGAATCCAGTCAGCTTGCAGTTGTTGTTGGTACCATCTGCATTGTAACATAGAAGCATTAGTATTACGTATTTACTATGTGTTTGTATTACTAACGTGGAGCGATTATCTGAATTGCAGGTAGAGCATAATCTACCATGGTTTGCATTTTGTACAAGTTGCTGAAATGGAATGGATTCACAATTTGGTATTGATAAATATATGAAGCGTTCATTGGGGATTTCGTCTTGTGTCACAATGTTGCAGAGAGTGCATGTATGTTTCCACATGTATGAAATCTAAAAGATTTCATTTATAGGGATGTTTTTGTTTTCCAGTAATTGTAGTAAGTACATTACAAATTATTGTGGATCTTCCTGTGAGTTTATAGTGAATTTCACCATTCCAGCACAGTAGTCCAATTGTTGTCTTATTCCATAAACACTATACGTGTTGTCAGGATTGTTTGCTGCATTTCTGTGAAGTACTAACATTTGCAAACACAATGGGTCTGTACTGTGTAAGTAAATGTTGTCAACAATTGGTGGTAATTGAAATAGAATATTCATTACTACATTTGCGTAGCAACTTACACCAACTATATTTGAGAATTTAAATGGTCCAGGTAGTTCTGTATCTAACTGCTTTTTTTTGGAGTTTGTCTTCCTTCTTTAAAGAAGTACCTGGTTTACGTTCCCTAATTGATTCTTTTTTGCTTCTGGTACTTGATGAAGTATTAGTTTCTTTTACTCTCTTTGGAGGATTTGCAGTGACATCCTGTTGCATTTCTGTTTGATTTATTTTTCTTTTATAACGTTTTACTTTTTGTGGAACAGAATATGTGTTTAGGTGGGGGGTGTATAGTGAGCGAAGTCTATTGTATTCTAAAATGCAAGGAATATCAGCATTTATTTTACTTGCATCAAAGTTGATTAGAAATAGACCGTCAAGTGTACGTAAGCGTGATAGTGCTACGTAGCTCATGCCTTCTTTAAAGACTGTGTTACCAATATCTATCATTGCTTTGTCTAGGGTAAGACCTTGTGATTTATGAATCGTGACTGCGTATGCAAGAGTTAGAGAAAATTGTTCTCTGCGTACATACATATCTTTGAAGAGAAGGAATCTAGCTGTTGAGCATCCTATCCTTTTTACTTCTGAAAGTTTGTCAAAGAGTATATTGACAAACTGAATTTTGTTGTCACGTGGGTATGTTTGAAAGCAAACAACTGTACCCAGTGCTCCATTAACTAGTCCTTGGTCCACGTCAAGGTTACGTTCAAGCATTACTCTGCAATTTAAGGATAATTTTAATATCTTTTCTAAGCCTGCTGTGTTTGAGATTGATTTTTCTAAACTATTTAGTCTTGTTGTGGCTTGGTCACACATGGGTAGTGTCATACCATGTACATCTAGTTTGTCTGTGGCGATAATTTCCATGATTGGTTGCGTTTCTTTACTTAGCATGATTTCATTGAATTTGAAACAGCTTGCAAGAGTTGGCATTAAGGCCATACAAATGACATTTTTGTGGGCTAATTGTTCCATAACATCTGTAGCACATGCATTATCGCCAGAAAGTGCATTAATGTGCCGGGTTTTCAATATTGCTTCTGCTTCTTTAGAAAGTATACCAACTCTGATACTTTTTAAAATGTTGGCATAAGTGAGATCTGCAGATTGCCGCATGTTTTCTGTTAATTCTCTGTATTGGAAATGTTGCCAAAGGTTGACATTTCCAATGCTGCCAACAGTTTTACGGCAGAGTTTGTGTCCTAATGTTTTAAAAATAGGCTCACCTTTTACTGGTGTTAATTGAAGCAGATCTCCAAAAACAATAATGTGTTTTCCTGCAAAGAGCTCTTCATAGTCTGTTTTGAGTACTTCTTGTAATCTGAGGTGAATCAAAGCTAACATCAGGTTGGAGACCATGCTCACTTCATCTATTAGTAGCATTTTCATTTGTTTCAATACTCTGCGTAGTTCCATTGCAGCTTCTGTAGAAAGTTTGTAATAGTCTAATTTGTTTTGGTGTTCTACTGGCAGGAGTAGTAATCGGTGTAAAGTGACACCACCTATGTTGAGGGCAGCTAAACCTGTGGGGGCAGTGACAACAGCTGACAGTTTGTTGTTTGTGAATTCTTGAAGGAACTTACTGATGATTTTGATTAGGAATTTTTGCCAGAACCAGCTTCACCACTGACGTACAATAGTATAGGTTTGCAATTTTGGCAGGTGCATTCTTTGTTTTCATATTGTACACCATGTGCAATTTATTTTGTTACTTCTTGAAAAATGCTACGTTGCTCTTTGTTTAGTTTTGATTGTAGTATAGTTAAGTCTTCTTTATCTTCATACTGACACATGGTGTTTTCTTCTTCTATCATAGCTAATTCTGCCTCATTTGTTATTAGTGGCTCTCCCAGTGGTTCTTGGCTTCCTGTTACAGAAGGTTGACTGCTGTCAGGAGTGTCCTTATCTCGTTGGGCCTGGAGTTCTTCTTCGTGTTGCTGTTCATTGTGCAACATTGTTTTGTACTGTGTAAAGTTTACATCAGTTATAGTGCTTTCATTTGCTTTGAAAGCGTCTTCATATGAGTCATAGTTATCTAGTATTTCTTCTTCTTTTCTCCATGGTTTAAAGAGTTGTGCAGGGACATGTAATATACTTCTTTATGTTGAGGAGTCTTTAATGACAATTTGATATGATTAATTAAATTTGGTTTGGTGAGTTTTACTAAGCTGCCTTCACAGTTTGTCATTTTGTATTTGCCGTTTTTTTCATCAGGTTTTATATTATTTTTGTGTGTGTAGTTTTGGGCTATGTGGTATAGACACATGGTTTCCAAAGTGGTACTCCTGTTTGGGTAGTATGTGTCCAATAAATTGTTTTTTAAAATGTCTTGGCTGTTGAGATCATGTTTGGCTATTGTTTCTATATCTACGTATGATTTTAGAACTCTTTTTCTAGATTTAGCTGGACCAAGACTTAGCCATACTATATTTTCAGATTTACCATACAGTGCAGTACCAGTTAAACGATCAGCTGCTTCATAGGATCCACATTCTCTATGGGACAGCATTTTTATGCCAAAGCTGTATAATTTTTGAGACACTGTTTTATCTGACGACAGGTCATTCCAAAGGTCTTGCAGCTCTGTCTTTTCTGCTTTGGTTATGTATGCTGTGACATATCGTGCAACTGTAGTAGAATTGTCTGCAATGTACTGCACATCTATGTTTGCATTCCATAAGTGGGCAATGATTGCATTGTAATCATTGATATATTTTTCTTCTTCTTTTCTTTTTATGTAATATGTATTTTTAGGTGACTTACCTTTAACACTATGGGCCTCATTACGACCCAGGCGCTAAGTGGTTAACGGCGCCGTAAAAGGCTGCATCGTCGTTAACTACTTAGCGCCTTACTATGAGGTCCCTTTGCGGGACCCGACCTGAACGTCTGGTCTGGATCAGCCGTTAAAGTAGGGACCCGCAAAGGGACCTTCGCGGTAAGTACGGTACCGCAATTTGCGGTACCGTACTTAGCGCCTTCGCCATTCCCATTATGCCCTATGGGGCAAAAATGGGAATGGGGAAGGGCCATGGGGAAATGGGGTAATACGGCTGGTCAACCTTGGAATGGGGCGGTATTTCCCCATTTCACCATGGTGGACATGTTACGATACCGGCATCAACCATGGTGCTAATAGCGCCATGGTTTAGCGCCGGTATCATAATGAGGGCATATGTCTAACTGAAGACATGAGGTTGTTCACTTGACCTGTATTTGTAACTGGTCTAGGGAAACCAAATCGGCATTTGGTGTAGTCTTTCCCTTTGTTTTTGTATTTGCGACGACAATATTTGCCACATTTGTGTCTTTGAAATTGTAAAATTTGTGCATGAAGCTCACGAATTTTTGGATTCCGATGGAATTTCACAAGTGACATATTTTTCAATAAACTGTAAAACAGTGGCATCACTGTCTTGACCAAATTTAGGAGCATCTTTAATCCATAAAAGCATGTGGATATGTGCTGCTCCTCTGGCTTGGTGTTCTTTTCTCCAAAAGAAGTGCTGCACTTCTCCAAGGGGAGGAACAGTTTTATTACAAATGAAATGTAGCATAGCAATGAAGCGATGGTGAAAATATCTTGAAACATTAACAGGATCCAGAGAACAAAGTTCTCCAAGTGTTAGTATATCTATGTTTGTTTTGTTTTTGTTTGATATGCGTAGGAAATCATGTAAATATTCCCATGCATATTCTGCACAAATTAATGTGACAAACCAAGTGGGTGGGCCAAGGTTTCTGATCATACAACGTACATCTCTGTGACGTCAAAACCAGTACTCTTTAGTACCACGCATATTTGCTAATAGATTTGTAATATTTGATTGTAAAACCTCATCTTTTTGTTGTACTTATTGTAATAATTGTGTAGCTGTCATATTTTGAAAGTGTGATCCTGATTTTAATATGTGTGCAACTCCGTAACATAAAGTTGCTAGTTCACTTTCAAAGAGTAGGTGGAATATGTATTCCACATTTTGTCTAAATCTGGGATCATCAGAATACATCCGTAATGAGCGGTATTCTGATGCTGATATTTGAATAGGTCTATCATCGTACCTTCCTCCTTTGCCACTAGGAAAGAGTAGAGGAAAAGCATGTGCTTCTATACTTTTTTCCCATATGCTGATTGGTGATCCTTTTGTTTGACGCATTTGGTACGTTTCCAGTGCATCTTCTATGGTGTCATTAGAGTGCAATGACTGAATTGTATAATGGTCTAAAGTGTTTGATATTGTAGCAGGATCTAGGAGCTCAAATTGACCAGCTTCTTGTGTCTCTAGAATTATTTCAGTTGTATCCTTCAAGTTTTCTTCAATATTAATTTCTTTGTAATATTCATTATTCTCTTTAAGATATTGCAAGGCTTCTCTAACTTTATGTAAATCTACCAGCTGTTGCCAAATTTGTTTTTCTTTTGTAGGTACTCCATTTACCAAGATAATTAAAGATGGTTGCATTGGACGTTGCACTCCTAAAGTGTGCACATTTTCTTTTAGATCTAATGGTAAATACACTACTTTTCCACAAATACCTTTCACTAATTCAGCGGGAGGTAATTTTGCAGTTTTTGGTTGAAGGCGTATTATTGCTTGAAATGGGTGCACTGTTTGAATTATGATGATCTCATATAAATTAAGTTTTTGAAGGGGTTTTGGTATGGGATATAATTCCAAATTATTTGTGATAGCACGTGAAGGAGTTTGGTTGTTGTAAAGTTTTGTAGTGCAGTAACTACAAAGGATTACGGAGTCAGTTATTTTGTATTTGTTTTCTGATATAAGGTAGAGAGCTAATTCAAACCATTAATCTTCATTGTCTTCTATGTTGTTTGATAGGTCTACAGTTTTTTTGTTACTTTTATAAAAAGTTTTGCAGCAACATACACATACATGGTTTGGTACTTCAGCTGATGTACTTTTAAATTTTAGTATTTCTTTTTTGTATGTGTGTAGTAAAAGGTTGCCATGTGTAGAATTGTTACTAATTTGGTTTACAGCTATTTCTTTCTGTAAGTGGGTTTCACTTCCAAAATATTTTTTGGGATATAGTCGATTTCTTCTAGTAGGTCTTTTGCTGTACCATGTAGAAGAATGTTATTTAAATTGGCTAGTGCTAAAGCAGGACTTTTAGCATAGTACAGTTTATAAACTAGATTTCTTTTAGTTGAATGATGTGTCGATATCCTTTTGATATCATGGAAGGTGGTTTTGCAAGTAGGTCCTGCAATGCAGGCCAATGAATGTCCTTTTAGTCCTGTGTACTTGCGTACTGGACAGGTATCCATATTTTGCAGTAGTTTAATTTTCATTTTGTCTTTGCTTTTCACATATTGATTGAGGAATTGGCATAAAGACTTGAAAATTGTTTGGGAATGTTACACATTGACGTGCATGGCCATTTGTAAGGGGTAATTCTAAGTTTTCAGGACATATTTTTGTAAGGAGTACTTCTTGTTCCATTATTGTATTATTACCTTTTTCATAACCTCGACCACTGCTATTTATGGCAATTGTATTTGTTTGCTTTTGTTTGTACGCTTCTTCATTAAATTGTGGTTCTGTGCTCGTAGTGTGACTCCATTCACCTCCGCAGATACTTAAGAAGTTCTTTCTGTTGACATTTCGTTTATTGAGAAGTCTTTTTTGTAATTTAGTTATTAGTTTTGTTAGTGGTTTCATTTTGTTTAACACTAAAATAAATAACTTTCTTTTGAGAAGAATTGCACTGTCTATCAACACTTCTAAGATTAATTTCCTACGATAGGTTTTAAGCATTGAACCTGGTTTCTCTCCTGTTTTTATAAGATTTTGAAGGACTTTGTGACAGAACATTTTGGCTAAAATACTTTAAACTATATCAAGATTTAAAGAAGCAGTTTTATCTGTAGTGATAGCTCATTTTCTGCTAATTGTTTTTTGGTTTGGTTTACATTTTGATAGAGGAGGCAAAGTTTTTGTACTTGAAACTTCTTTTGTTTCACTAAATGACTGTATTAGCTGTTTTGTTTCAACTTATTTTACAAATTGCGCGAGAGATGGATGCTTAAGTTGGACACTTTTATTTTTATTTGCTCTACTTCTGCGTTGCTTTCTACGGACTTGATTTTTGGTAGGCAGTCTTTAGGGTCTGCTGAAAAAAATAAAGAAGGTATGGGTTGTGGTGTTCTGCAATGTATGTGTGCTGTGTGCATGAGTGTTTGAGTAAGATGATAAAGATGTATGTAATGGTGTGTGATTGTGCATTGGGAACTACAACTAGTAGGGATGGGTATTCTTGAATTAATGTGTTACTAAACTGGGGTTCAGATGACAGAAAAAAGTAAGCGAGTGGTGTGGAGAAGTATAAATAGTATATCTAATGCTATACAATTAAAATAGTTGTTTGTTCTATAACATCTAAATTCTAGCGGTTGACTTGGGTAATTTGTGTGTCGCAAAATAGGAATTTGTGGGCCATTCTGGCTGTAAATCGCTGTTTAAGACATGGGGATTTTTGGACAGAATGGTGCAGAATCTCTATTTCTAGGCACAGAAATAGCATAAATTAACCTTACAATGTGTTTGAGTAATAATACAAATATTATGGTGATATTCTACTTACTTTTTTTCTAAAATGAGCAGGTTACTTCTTAGTTGTTCTTTGTACTTCAAATTCGGTTGCTTCTTTTCAAGAGAATGGTCTTCACTGCAATTGTAAAAGAAACAAATTAGTAATTTTGTTTGTATATAGCACTGTTTATAATTTAGACATTGATTATTTTAATAGAAATCCTCAGCGCCTTCCTCAAAACCATTAAAACTATCTTATTTACATAAGATACGTCGCACCAGTTGAATACATATGATATGTTCTTAAAGATCAAATTGTATAAAATATCTTTACTATCTCTTGTGAAAATCATAATGTACCACTGAATACCATTATTCCTGTAACTAAGCTCTTCCAAGTAATAGTGCCTCAATGTCATGGGCTGCTTGTCCTATATAAATGTAAGTAATCAAATAAATAAAGAAATTAAAAAGAAAATTAATTGTACAAGTATTATTGTTTGAGATTTGAACATAGAGTGTGTATGCAATTTTGTTTGACTATATGTACCCTATATATTTCATTTCAAAAATGTTAGTTTAACATGATTTGAGTGTGTGTGTGTATAAAGAAATTAAATAGTATAAAGATTTGTAAGTGACAGTTGATTTTAGGAGATTAAAAAAAAGACAGTAGATTCATTTTACAGATTATACAAGCTAAAAGTCAGTTAGAAAATGTGTTCATGTACTGTATAGAAAATATGCATACCTGTAGTTTGTGTTCATGCATATGGATATGCATGGAGCTGCAAGTAGAAATCTTGGAGACTCGTACAGTATTTCTTGTAGATGGTGCTTGCCAATGATATGACACTTGTACTCAGAAAGATTCAGAGTACATTTGCAGTGCTGATCTATGATGATGCAGTTAGATTTAGAGGTCTTGAATGTGATTGGTGCATGGTCATGTGATTTCTTAGCTACATCCAATGAGGGAATGGCACAGAGAGTGAAGGGGAAATGGTAGAAGGGCTGTTCATGTTACGATATGTCCGCAGACATAGCGGTAGTTCGCGGACATCAGGTGTTGCATCCGGGGATTTTTGGGTTCAGAAGTCATGCAAATGAGAATGAGCACTGAAAGGGATTGGTCAGGAAAGTTTAGTGGGTGTGTTGTGCCAGGAGAGAGTTTCTCAGATACTCTATTTGCTGAGAGAAGAAAGAACAGATAGCTATGGCTGTGTGTTTCAGAAAACAGATTGTTTGGATTTTGGGAGACTCGTGGATACATTGGTTGAAGGTGCATGCAGAAACCTGTGGAGTAGCTGTTGATCTTGGATTCCCACATGTGGAAGTACACTGGCATGGAGTACGTGGAATGAAGTGGTTGGACTTGTTACCTCTCTGTGCTACTTTGGAGACAGAGCAACATCCAGATATAATTATAATTCATTGTGGAGGGAACAGTTTAGGACATGTGTCTGGAATTCCTTTGCAATTTGCAATGAAAGAAGGACTTGGGAAGGTCATGGGCATGGTTCCAAATTCTCAAGTAATTTTTTCACGGATTGTGGCTTCGTTCTTCTTCATTTGGTCCACCAATGGAGAAAGCAAGGGCAAATGTCAATAAGGCTGTTTGTGCCTTTCTAAGAGATTTTGGCATGTCCTCTTTCACAATGAAAATATTATGTTTCGTAGTACATACATTTTTCGTAGAGATGGAGTACATCTAATTTATGCTGGCAATCAGATTTTTCTAAGAAACATACAAAATGCATTGCAACCTTTTTTAGAATGACAGCATCCATTTTGAAGTAGGTGTTGAGTATTTATAATTTTTGAAACACAAACACCTCCCAAAGGCTCTTTTCAGAGCCACCACTTCCTCCCAGAGAAAATTGCAATGGTTTTTATAGGGTAGCACCCCAAAATTTTAGATGTCCGCAGACTGTCCGCGGACTTCTAAAAAATACAAAGGGCCCTGCTTCATTTATTTTCACTTCTATTTTTTAACTGTGAAAGGCGGCTCTGAAAAGAGCCTTATTTTCTTTAAATTTTTTTTTGTTATTTTATATTTTTTTTGTTTTTTTATACATGACACACTAGTAGAGGAGGGGAAAGGAGGGTAAAGGGGGGGACACCAACCACAGGGATAAGAAAGGGTGAGCTGAGAGAGGAAGATGTAGAGTGGGTTTTATTTGGTTAGTGAGCAGGTCTTCTCGTGCTCTGAGACGATAGTCTTAAAAGCACTACGAAGTCGCTCCCCCCTGCAGATTACTGTATCGCAGTACATACACACAACTGTGACCCTTGAAAGGTAAGGGTCATCAGCATTATGTATGGCCTGTGAGGCAGCTTGAGGAAGACGCTGTCCCAAAGAGGTGTTGCTTGTGGTTACAGGATCAGAAACGGAGGATGAAGTAGAGGAAATCAACCTACTATGCTCCTCGCAAGGTACAACCTTGCGAATGGCCCCAGAGTGAAATGACCTTAGGTGTTGCTTCATGGTAGTGGTCTCAAAGCTGTACGAACCATGCCTCCCGCGACTGAGTACCATTTTGCACTCATTGCAGGTGACTCGGTTCGCACGAGCCTTACGACCATCCCGATGAATGGTAAATAACCACCACACCCAAGACTCACGCCGAATGCGGGTAGTAGGGATTTCCACTACCTCATTCTCGTCATCCTCTTCTTCCTCCTCTGCATCCTCACTCCTGTTCCCCTCTTCAGGCCCTTGGGGAGCTGGTGGTGGTGGAGGGGGTGGGGGTAGTGCTGAAGCAGGTGCAGCACCAGGTGGCAGTAGTGCAGCCATGGATGCCATCTCGATGATGGTGTAATCTGCAAGATGCAGGAAAAATAGCTGTGCTCTGAAGAATAGCCAGAAACAAAATGAGAATAAGCTCTAGGGCGTGGTCTTTTATAGGGGTGCTTGTACGCGGTTCACGGTATGTAAGTATGTAGAAACTCAGGATTAGTATGTGGGACTTGTGCTATGGTGAGTTTTTATTGACAAATATTGTGGATTACTTGAAAATGTACTTTTAAATTGTTCGGGGACATGAACAGTGTCCGCATTCAGAACACGCGATCAGCATGGGCGTGGTCACATGATCGAAGCGAACATGTTCACGAAGGAAGCGCCTGTCCGAGGGCACCAAATGCACGAACATTGGTTTGCGCATGCGCGTTGTTGTTCTACGGACACTGTTCGGGTCCTGAAGTAATTAAAAGTGCATCACGCGTCAAACGAACAGTTACGGACAACCGTTTGTTCTTAGAACAGTTTAACTTCCTTGCGAACAATACGGACAGACATAGCGTCCTCAGGACACCTCCATTTTCGTTTATTTACGAACATTTCAGAACACCGCATGTGTTCTTAGAACAGTTTCAAGTTGCTAGCGAACAGTACGGACAGGTATACTGTTCTTCAGGACACCTCAATTTTTGTTTATTTACGAACATTTCAGGACACTGCTTGTGTTCTTAGAACAGTTTCAACTTGGTAGCGAACATTATGGACAGGTATAGTGTTCTTCAGGACACCTCCATTTTTGTTTATTTACAAACATTTCAGGACACCACTTGTGTTCTTAGACCAGTTTCAACTTGCTAGCAAACAATATGGACAGGTATAGTGTTCTTCCGGACACCTCAATTTTTGTTTCTTTACGAACATTTCAGGACACCGTGTGTGGTCTAGAACAGTTTCAACTTGCTAGCGAACAGTACCGACAGGTATAGTGTTCTTCAGGACACCTCCATTTTCGTTTATTTATGAACATTTCAGAACAACGCGTGTGTTCTTAGAATAGTTTCAATTTTGCTAGCGAACACTATGGACAGGTATAGTGTTCTTCAGGACACTTCCATTTTCGTTTCTTTACGAACATTTCAGGACACCGCGTGTGTTCTACATCAGTTTCAACTTGCTAGCTGTAGAGATATCGCGAGAGCCCCACTCTCGCGAGATCTCGCGGCCGCACCGAGACCGCCTCGGCGCGCGCCGCGCGCATTACGGGAGCGGCAGAGGACGCATCGGGACGCGTCCTGACGGCTCCTCCGAGATTTGGGCTTGGGGCCTGCACCACAAGGCACCCCAGCCCTGCAGCTGTTAACAGGCACGTTGCCTGGTTGTTTTGGCACGTTTATGAGCATATGTTTGCAGCAGATGTCGCCCAGTTAATAAAGGACATCAAGCTACCCTACAGCCTCCTGTCATCTTTATAAGAGTTTACTACATAAATTGGCGACGAAGGTGGGATCACCACTACAACCCACGTGAGAACATGCAAGGAGCAAAGCCACCACCGCCCTTCCTGCAAACTTCAGCTAGACCGGCCATCCCGTGGCCGCAATGGCAAACCCTATTCACAACGTATGTAGAGGCACTGGGAGGGGCAGGATTTTCAGCAGCACGGTGCAGGGCTATGTTACTTAACGCCTTGGGAGTGGAAGGGCAGAGGGTGTTTGAGAGTCTCACCCCGATTC
Organism: Ambystoma mexicanum; assembly: GCF_040938575.1. NCBI lineage: Eukaryota > Metazoa > Chordata > Amphibia > Caudata > Ambystomatidae > Ambystoma > Ambystoma mexicanum. The sequence goes on along the minus strand of NC_090935.1, from coordinate 1,176,039,788 downwards.
CGGTGACGGGTGACAGCGATGATGTCTTTAAGGAGGCAGTAAGGAGAATCGTAAAGAGATTTGCCAGCAAAGAAAACACGGTGTTGCACAGAATATGTTTTTACAGCCGCAAACAAGAAATCTCAGAACCCGTTGACGATTACGTCACCAAGCTGCGGGAACTGGCGGCGCTGTGCAGTTTTGGCAACAATGCTGAGCGCCTCATCTGCGATATGTTGGTAGTCCACACAAACAGCAGGAAAGTTCAAGACAAATTCATAGTGGAGAAAGAGTTACAGCTAGAGAAAGCGATTGAAATTGCCAGAGCAGTCGAAGAAACAGCGGGAAGACGAAGAGAACTCACAGGAGCTCAGAGTTCCACCGAAATTCAAGCGGTTGCATTTCACTCGAGAAAGGAAAGACAGGCACCAGACCAGAGAGAGGGGAGAGGGGGCAAGAAAGAACCCCTGAAATGCCACAGGTGCACCAGCACGAAACACCTGGCGTTCGACAGGGAGTGCCCAGCCAGAGATAAAGAGTGCTCCATCTGCAAAGGCATTGGCCATTTTTCGATTGTGTGTCGATGGAGGAAGAAGAAAGTTACCAGCGTAAACACAGATCGCAACATCGAGAGAGAATCGTCCTCAGAAGAGGAGGGGAGACCCACCGTCATTATGGTAAACAGCACAAGGGCGAGAAGAGAAAAGCCCCATTGTATAATCAAAATCGACGGCCTAGAAACAAAAGTCATGGCGGACTCTTGTTCGGACCTCACCATCATACCCCTACGAACCTACAAAGAAATGGTGGGAAAAGAAAAGGTCCAAGTTCTCACTACACGACACAAACCCACAGTTTTCGGCGGGGCGTCAGTCGAACTACTGGGATATATCAATGGAAAAGTGGAGTTTAAGGGAAGAGAAACCATCAACAGAGTCTACTTCAGTCATGAAGGCCCAGCAGTGCTGGGATGGGACGACCAAGACAAGCTGAAAATCAAACTGGACCCCAGCACAGAAGACCAGGTAATGTCCGTCGGCGCGAGGAGCGGGCCCATTGACAAGAGTGACTATCCAAAACTTTTCTCGGAGGAGCCGGGACACATCAAGGGCTTTGTCCAAAAAATAATGCTCAAGAAGAGTGCCGTCCCAGTCAAGCATTGAGTGAGGCCAGTGCCAGCAACCGCAAGAGACACGCTCAGGAATCAATTGGACAAAATGAGAGTGGAGGGAGTCATTGAAGAAATTGAAGCGTCGGAATGGCTGAGCCCGGTCGTACTCATAAAGAAGCCCAACTCACAAGAGCTGAGAGTGTGCATTGACCTTCGCAGTTTAAACTTAGAAGTCATCACCGACAACTACCCACTACCGAGCATAAACAAACTCATTCTGTTGATGAAAGAAGCCAGAATATTCTCAAAATTGGATATGAGAAACGCATACCACCAAATACAATTGCACGAAGAGTCGAAACCACTCACAGCATTCATCACACCGTTTGGCACCTATCAGTTCACCAAGATGCCATTCGGCTTATCGTCAGCGGCATCAGCTTTCCAACGCATGATGGACGTCCTGCTACGGAAGGTCAGAAATGTTGCCTATTTTCAGGATGACATCCTCCTGTACACAGGGGATGAACAGACACACAATGCCACACAGAGAACTGTCCTGTCCAAGCTGCAAGAAGCAGGTGTGAGACTACGCCATGAAAAATGCGTATTCAAAGCGAAAGAAGTCGAGTACTTGGGGTACAAAATCTCAGAAAAAGGGATTAGTCCCAAACAAAACTTGATGCATGCCATAATTAAAGCACCGGAATCCACCAGCAAAGATGAAGTAAGATCATTTCTCGGACTGGCGGAGTATTACGCCAAATTTATCCCCAAGTTCTCAGAAACCTCGGCACCACTCCGTGACCTCCTCAAAAAAGGTTCAGAATTCTTGTGGCAAGAACCCCTTAAGAAGGCGGTCGAAAGAATAAAACGGCACATCATGGAAGCGCCGTGTTTACAACAATTTAACCCAGAGTGGGAGACAGTCATCACCACAGATGCCAGTGCGTATGGACTAGGAGCCGTTCTAACGCAGAAGAAAGGAGACATGGAACATGTGGTAGCCTTTGCCTCGAAGGCTTTGTCCTCGGCGGAACAAAACTACTCCACCATAGAAAAGGAAATGTTGGCATGTGCATGGGCGGTAGAACATTTCAGAACATATGTGTGGGGCACGAAATTCAAATTGGTGACAGACCATAAACCCCTCATCCACATGCTCAGCCTGGGAGGCACAAAAGTGTCTACACCCAGATTGGCACGCATTGCAGCAAAACTGCAGGATGGAAGTGCAGCACATCTCAGGATGGAAGAACTCGCAGGCAGACTGCATGTCGAGACTGCCAGAGGGCAAAGACAAGGCCACCACGTTTCTACAAGGGGAGTGCATCGTGGCATCCATCACTGATATAAAAGCACCTGATTACCTGGAACTCAGTGAAAAACACTGGTTGGAAGAAGACGGAAAAGATCCGACCATGGCAAAAATCCGTGACTGGATCAAGGAAGGGTGGCCCGATGAAAAAGCAATGCCAGAAGGCATGAGACCCTATTGGAAGGTGGCCGAGGAGATATCTGAAACGGACGGAATAATAATGAAAACGGACCAGATAATCCCACCCGTAGGCATGAGGAGAACCATTCTCTGCAGAGCCCATGCAGGTGACCTGGGAAACACGATGACCCGTCGCAGAGTCAGAGAGGCCTACTGGTGGCCTTCCATGGACCAAGAGATTCGCACCATGATAGAGCGGTGTCATGAGTGCCTCAATAGCGAAAAAAGATTAAAAGTCAGACAGGCACCCCTAATTCCCACAGAAGTACCAGAAGCGGTGTGGTCAAAAGTGGGCATAGACTTTATAGGACCCCTGGAGGCGATGGCGCCAGAACATCGATACGGCATAGTGCTGGTAGATTACCTATCCAAGTGGGTCGAGGCGGAGTTCGTCCCGAAGATCACCACCGCGACAGTAATCGAAGTCCTCACTGAAATTTTTCAAAGGGAAGGCCTCCCCAAGGAGGTAGTGACGGACAATGGGGTACAACTTATATCACGGGACATGGAACAATTCCTGAGAAAGCAACACATAGGCCAAAAGAAAGCGGATTTGTATCATCCCCAAGCCAATGGGCTCGTAGAGAGGGCAAACAGGTTCATTAAAGGGGCCATCCAACTAGCCACAGCCTCTGGAATGGACCCACTGAAAACAACCAAGGAGGCCATAGCGGCCCACAGGCTCACTCCCAACGGGATCACGCAAATATCCCTGTTTCGAATGTTGAGAGGGAGGAGTGCAGCCTCCACGCTCATACCCCCATGGCTGTCCAAAGTAAGAGAGGATGAAGCAGTGGACATGTCAGAGGTGGTGTGGAGAATTGAAAACAGCAAGGCACGCATGAAAACATGGAGTGACCGAAGAAGAAGAACCAAGCAAGTATCAGACATGGGAAGGGGAGATTGGGTCAAAATAAGACTGCCAAAGAAAGATCAAATCACAGGCTCGCGGTTCAGCAGACCCATCAAAGTGAGTCACAGGGGAACCAACCATGTTGGCACCGAAGATGGGCGCACGTGGAATCTGGAAAGAGTAGCCCTTTATCAGAAGAGACAAGAAAGAGCGAGGACCCCGGAGAGATCACATGCGGAAGGAGGATTAGACTATGAGCGAAGGGAAGAATGCGAGCCAGAGAGGGACGACAGAGAGAGGGAAGAAACAGAGATGGAACCGGAAACACCCAGGTCTGAACCAGAACAGGAGCAGACGGAAGTTCGCACCGGAGAAGGTGGCCGACCCAGTAGAGAGCACAGAAGACCGGTGAGATACAAAGACTATGTCTTGCAATGAACTTCCTTTGCATTACCCAGGGGAGGTGTGTAGAGATATCGCGAGAGCCCCACTCTCGCGAGATCTCACGGCCGCACCGAGACCGCCCCCGCGCGCGCCGCGTGCATTACGGGAGCGGCAGAGGACGCATCAGGATGCATCCTGACGGCTCCTCCGAGATTTGGGCTTGGGGCCTGCACCACAAGGCACCCCAGCCCCCAGCCCTGCAGCTGTTAACAGGCACGTTGCCTGGTTGTTTTGGCACGTTTATGAGCATATGTTTGCAGCAGATGTCGCCCAGTTAATAAAGGACATCAAGCTACCCTACAGCCTCCTGTCATCTTTATAAGAGTTTACTACACTAGCGAACAGTACGGACAGGTATAGTTTCTTCAGGACATCTCCATTTTCATTTATTTACGAACATTTCAGAACAACTGCGCTGTCCGCGGACACCTAAATTGTTTTTATTTTTTTAAACTGAAACTAATTACAACACAATATTAAAATGTAACTTTATTTAACATATATTAACAATTCATGACAGAGAAGGTGAGGCAGAAATGGAAACAAAAACAGGAGAATTAGGGGTTTCAACATGATTGGTATCAGGTGAAGAAGGGATGGAAGTCTCATCAAAACGTTTTGGGTTATGGAGAGGGTTTGGGGATAATTGACTGGGATATGGTGAGGGGGGACAAGTACATGTGGGACAATAGTATGAGGTTTTTGTTTTAAAATGCTCCTCAACAAAAGTTTTCAAATTATTAAAATTGGTCAACAATATATCCATTTTTAATTTTATGCTGTCCAGAGTGTTATCCATAATAGTTTCTTCAGAGGTATTTTCTATTTTGGTATGCTCTGTACAAATATATATATATATGTTAAATGTATATAAAATAATAATAATTAAATGGTTTATATTGTAAAGTGTGGACCATTAGTTTCACTATCTTCTGACATTTCCTCATGTGGGAAATGCTCCTCTAGCCATTCCAGAGTACTAGACATTTCTGTGAGAAAAAAAGATAATATATTTTTTTTTATCTAATACAGAAAGTTTATAAATATATGAGTAAAATGAAGTACACTTACTATTTCAGGTAAGATATGTTCTGAGTACTCTGTTGGTCTGGTCTTAGTTGTGGAGTGTCTGTGAGGTAATTTTGTTGGAAGCCAATTTATATTTTTTTGGTATATTCCATTTAAAACATATTGTATTTAAATGAATGGTTAGTGTGTTACATATATGGGTTACATTTCATATGTATTACTACAAATAATATGTATGTGTGCTGCTTTGTGAATTTTTCAAATGTTACTATGTTATGATATAACAATTAAACATACCCTCCCAGAGTTTTTAGGTAGTGGTACTGTTTCCGAACATGTCCGCGGACATCAAAAAAGTTTGTGGACATCAAATTCAGTAGAAGGGGTTCAGTATGTTCCATATAACATGTACATAAAGTCAAAGTTATTATTGTTAGGTTGTGCTACTAAAAACCTATGAAATTCAGTGAACAAACTTTGTTAAAGGGACGTTATGGTTAAGTTGCGCTACTAAAAACCTATGAAATTCAGTGAAAAAACATTGTTAAAGGGACGTTATGGTTAAGTTGCGCTACTAGAAACCTCTGAAATTCAGTGAAAAAACGTATTTGTGATGTCATCTTTGATGTACTGGGTGTTAGGCTTAGCAGTGCACGGTGGTGGCGCGAGTTATGGTTGCTTAGCTTACCATAACTGGTGAATTTCAAGGGTTTTTTGGTTTTACTTGGAACCATAACGTCCCTTTAAAAAAGTTTTTCACTGAATATATATATGAGCTATTAAGAAAGCTTCAGGGAAGAATGAAGTGTGCATGGTTAATTGGCAGAAAACATAATTAGTATGCTACGTCGGTGTAAATTTTTAGAGCATTGCATATCCTGTTTCATAATGGATAGAAAATATGTGTGTATTCTGGCCCTTTTTATGCACTGGCCACTATAAAAGAAACTATATATTACTCATAAAATGCAAAAATATATATTGGACTAGTTAACGTGCACAATAAGGGCAGCTCTTAATTAGTGTAATACTTGTCCGTGTGAGTTTGCAGCTCTTTCATAATATTATTCCTCATGAAAACCAGAATACACATTTAATTCAGTGAGTGCATTAAACAGGGATTTCAGCAAATCGTCACTCTTATTCCTTCCAAACTGCGTTTAGCTTTTAATAAGCACTGTACAATGTATGGCAATTATCTTTATTAATGAAAAGTCAGCATTTCAATTTGCATTTGCACTCCATATTAACTGTTAAATGATTCAGGAATTAATCCAAGTGTCTGTAATTATGATGGCATTATTTAAAAAGTACCTTTTTCCTTTTAAATTTTCCTTTCAGGCTTTTATTCTAGTGGGGAGCCAGTATCACGAGGGAAATGAGATTCCCAGAGCAAATCCACACCACACCACATGCTCCAGCTGGAACAGCTGGCAGCAAGGTCGGCTCATTAATCACAAGACCTCTTTGTGTGAAGCCCTGCTGACCAGCTTCATGAGAACAAGTTCCAAAGCAGCAAGGAACTTCCAGGGCTGCTGCTGCCGAAGGTTACAGACTGATTGATAGTAGGACTATATTTCAATTTTAAATGAAGTCTGACATGACCACAAATCTTATATGAAATTTGATGGAACAGGAGCACAGTTCTAAGTGGCCATCCTACATGGTGCTAGCCCCAATATGTAGTCACTTCTAATGATATTTCAAAGACATTGCCAAAAAGTGATATGAAACATACATAACTCACGCTTTTTTAAGTCTCGAAAAGGTACAATTCTCTCTCAGGTATTTGCAAAAATGGTGCATGTTACAAACTATTTCTCCATCACTATACACATAAAATATTCACATATATAGCTCAATCCCACCATTAGGGTGGTAAACCACTGTGACTAACCACAACAAAGTACAGTCCATAAATTGGCTTTACATGATACATCTCCTGACAAAGGGATATTGGGGCTGATTCATGGAATTTGTGAGCTGAAAAACAGGGATTTGTGCGCCATTCTGCCTGCAAATCCCTGTTTAACAAATGGGGATTTGCGGGCAGAATGGCGCACAAATCCCCGTTTTTCGGTGCACAAATTCCATGATTCAGCCCCATTGTGTGTACTGATAAACAAGTTCTTAAGATAATACTATCTGACTTAGAAAACTTCCTTAAACAGGCATGGGTTTTCTTTGATAAACCTCAGTATACTCTGATGGTAGGATGTCATTGCTTGATTAAGATACAGACCAAACATGAATAAGCAGAAACATTATTCAATTAAAGCATAGTGACTCTGGTAGTAGTTGTTTGATTGATATAACATAAGACTATATAATTCTGAATAAGAACAAATATTCAATTATGGCAAAATGAGATAATCAATATAACAGATTAGAAATAAAATACACCACTTCGTTCATAACTTTGACAATGTTAAAGTTTAGTACTGTTGAAATAAAACCATGTACATTCAGTTCTTCATTCATTCCCTTCAGGAACCCTGAATATAATCTGCTGATCCAGATAGTGTCCCTCTGTTCCAATTTAACAGTCATGGACATATTGCGTTTCGTTGGGTCAATCACTTCAAGGATTTGAAACCTCATCTGTGCAATCTGGTGTTTCTTCTTGTGAAAATGTGTAGCTACTGGGGAGTTCATTTTCGTGGACATAACATTAGATCTATCTTCTGTACAGCATATTTTTTTCTGCTAGTCTGTCCCACATAGTAAATTGCACATGGACATCTAATGCAATAAATTATGTGGTTGCTGTCACAGGTACCAACAGTTCAGAGGCTGATATACTGTGTCCCCATTAGTGACATTGTTACATTTTGTACAGTGTAAAAATTGGTATTTACCTTTCCTATTAGTATCTACGTTGGCATGTTTGGTGTCTTTCGTATCTACAAGTAGATCTCTGAGGTTAGTACTCCTCTCATATGAGAATACCGGAGATGTAAGAAAGAGTTCTTTTGTCGATCAAGTTGTAGATTATTCCAATGTTTTTTAATGATCCTTTTTATCGTATTACTCTGAACACTGCATTTACTGATCTAAATAACTGTTCATATGGATGCAGTTAACTGCGGTGCTGCATTTGGTGATGGGAGCTAAACTGCATATTTGCAACTGAATAATAACATGCAAGACGAAGTGTGGAACTATAAAGGTATCTAGGCACTCAGTTCTATCTTATTATTATTTGATATAATTCTTTCATTGAATCTAAGTACTCTTGAGCTACAGCAAAAGCAGTGTTTACCTATTTTCTATGGAATGTCTTTTTGTTTTTGTTTATGATTTTGAAGAGATATAAACATATACATTATTGGTCTGAGATATTTTTTCTTTCATCATTTCTTAATGGAACATGTTTTCTAATATGTCTCACTGATGTGTTTTCCATTCCTGCCTGAAGACAGGCATAACATTGAGATTGGTTGTCAGGTTCTCTAGTATACGTCTTTTTTTACTGAGGCACCTCCACTCAAGGGTCTAATGTTATCTCTATGTATTGTACTATTTCAAGTTGGATACCCTGAAGATAGACTTTACTGTCCAGAAAAAAAATGCATTGGCCAACACTGTGAACCTCTCGAATTGTTGAAGGATTGTGAAGATATCAATAAAGGTGCTTTAAGAATTAAGAAGGAGTAAAGGATTTTGGTTTACATACACATATATGTTTGGAAGTAGAATTTGACCTGTTAGGGTACCAATCTTGTAATTAACATGGTTAAAATAATGCATATGATCAAAAGATCCTTATCCTCATCAGACAATTAATTTCTGTACAGCAGGTGTATGGATGAGAGAGCCCTAAAATCTCACTCACTTTAAAACTTTATTTCGACTTGGACAATGAAAGCATCAAGTTATAAAAATACAAAATGCAGATAATAATTAAAATTAAGCAACTTGTTAGGTTCTTGTTGTAAGGAACCACATAAAATGTATGACACCTGTTACGACTATAAAACCCATGACATCTACAGCTGATGCAGTTCTGGAATTTAAAACCCTGGAGCTCCATAATAATTAATAACCTGTGAATAAGATGTGATTGCAGTTAATACAGTAGGAATAGATATCCTGGATAATAGAAGCTTGTTAGTTGAGTTCCCCAATGCGAATCAGCACTTTGCTCCTTCTCAGCCATGACCTGAGAATGTATTTAGCGATTAAATACAGGACATTAACATCGTCACATCATTTACAATATTCCAATGAGTCTAACACCCTCCGAAAACCTTTTAGTTTAAAAATTGGTAATAACTTCATTGCTCTGAGGTTGTGGTAGCAAAAAGTGGAGAACAGACTCATTCAGTGCGCCACAACACAAACAGTCTAGGCAATTTAAGTTACTCCATTTCCTCGTAAGGGAGGCTACCCGCAGCAATTGACAACAACTTCCCCATATGAAAAACACATCTGGACACCCCAGCCCATCTGATACATTGCTGTTCATGTATGCACCAACACACCTTTTCCAATTGAATGGGCAAGTGCAAAGACAAGTAGGCAGTATGGTCATCATAGCCATAGTTGCTCATAATACAGCTGAACAATACATAGACATTTTAACAAAACCAGTTTACCCAATACATTCAATATTTTGTGCATTAAATATATTGACGATAAGCAGAACATTTAGAAAGGAGATGAAGAAAGAGTGAATAATGAAACATCTTGATCAATCAGGAAGTTTTCATGGTTAGGTTAATTGAGCAAATTATTAACTTCTTGGATTCCACCATTAACATCGTTCCATCATTTACAATATTCCAATGCCTCTAGCGCCCTCCAAAAACCTTTTAGTTTAAAAATTGGCAATAACTTAATTGCTCTGAGGTTGTGATAGCATAACATGGAGAACAGACTCATTCGTTGTGCCACAACACAAACAATCTGGGTAATTTAAGTTGCTCCATTTCCTCTAAAGGGAGGGTACCCCAGCAATTGACAGCAACTTCCCCATATGGGAAACACATCTGGACACCCCAGCCCATGCACCAGCACACCTTTTCCAAGTGAAGGGGCAAGTGCAAAAACAAGTAGACTTTATGGTCATCATAGCCATAGTTGCTCATAATGCAGCTTAACAATACATTGACAAAACCTTCACAAAGAAGGTTTTCTTTGTTCTAAAACAATATGCAATACTGACACCCAGTCCATCGAGGCTCCTTCCAACAAAAAATATATCAGGAAAGCCTTCCTTTTAATCATTTATGAGGTATCCCTAAGAACAGCACTCAGAGCTCAAGATAAGGAGCAATAGGCTGTGAGCTGCTGAGCAGAAAATCAAGACTAATTTATACAAGATTGAAGTAAATAAGGCAACGATTTAGCAAGTAACAGGGAAACCAATATGTGTGTCTCTACCAGAACAGAAATGAAAGCTCCTGTTTGTTTTGGTGAGGGTATAAACTTTGTTTTTAAAAAAAAGAAGCACAAGTCATGGAAAAATCAGAACATCCTCAGTAAGGAAAATAGCAGTTGTGAACAAATGATATACCTTTTTAGAGTTAACAAAGTGATCAGAGGGACCACTATAAGGAGGGGTGTGAGAAAATAATATCTAGGATCACGTTGAAGATCCTTTCACACAATTGTTGGATCTTTCGAGATTCATTAGGCAACATCCATGAGTTTAGAAAATGTACGCTTATACACAATTTTACATCCACCTCAGAAATAAATGCATTTATTTATTTTATTAATGTTTTAATTTATAAATAAACTTTTCACATAGAATATAATTAATAAACATAATGAATAAATACATTTATAGTCCACATACATAGTCAAATACAGATATTTAAAATATTTTCTAACTTAATTCATCCCTGCTACTAAAATCATGCACTTAGCATAATTAAACACAAAAATTAAAAAATACATCTGAAATGTATAATTGTAGGCTCAATATTTTATGTTTCACCTGCTTAATTTCTTGCTTACTCAGGGGATACGTCATATGGACAACAGCAAATACCCATCACATCAAAGCCACTTAAATCGAAATCCTGAGCAGATTCTCAATCACAAGCCAAATATTATACATTGCAATAAAAATCTTCAAGTTGAATGCATTGACACTTTTCCACCAGAAAATATCTTCCCCTACATGTTCAATGTCATGCACATATTTATCGTAATATCTTTTGTAAATGATACACATTGTAGTCCAACTAGTCAGTAGATGTTTCCCAGTCTCGACAATTGTATTATCCTTACACAGCCGACAGTAGCGATCCGCAATGGGGATCTTACCGATTGCACCGGTAATAGCTAAGACTGGGAGCTGATTAATCCTAACTAAAAGTATAAATCATTTTAGCCTTGGCGCTGGGCATAAATTCAAATATAGCTGTGGTTTTTTGTAGGTATATAACATATACTGTACAAACTGGTAATTTTTGAGACCTTCTAATCGGGCGTACTTGTCTATCCAGTCCCCCAGATCGACTTTCCTTGATAAAGCAGATTTTACTGCATGACAATATTCCAACGCTCTTATAGTCCAATTTTTCTCATATAAATACTTCTCAATATTTTCCTTGAAAAAGGACTTCTTAGACTGGTAACTAGAGGTAGTCATTAACTTCAAGTATAGTTCTGCCCTTCTCTTTAATACCAAAGATTTCAATGAAGAGAGCCCTAATTCCAGCCTAAGAACAGCCATAGGTATGCAGGTAGGAAGGCCCATGATCTTTTTCCAAAACTTGCCCTTAACTACCTGTAACCAGTTAAGATCGATTGTCTGCAGGGCTTCTAGACCATAAACCATCATTTGAGCACGTACTTGTAAATAAAATAACCTGGCAGCCCTAATTGTGAAGCCCACATCCGTTTTAGTGAATCGATAGACGAGGGCCGTAATTTGAGCAGCTCTAACCTTTCTCGCTTGTATGCATAGTCGGTAGTCGTAACCCTTTTCAAAAATGCCAAGATACTTATAACTAGGTGTGCACAGTATCTCCAATTCTTGCATCTTTACTCTGGTACAGGCATTTTATTTGCAGGTAAACATCATTACTTGAGTTTTCTCCATATTAATTATAAGATTGTTACTTTTAGCATATTGCCACAAAACCTCTGCCGATCTCCGTAATACGCTGATAGTTTGATCAAGAATGACCAAATCATCTGCGTACGTGAGTACTGGACATTGCTCCTGTCCTACGTGTGGAGGACAATTATTCACGGCACAAATTGCATCCAGCATGTCGTAAACAAACATGTTGTATAATGTTGTTGCGTAACGCACCCCTGTTTGACGCCTCAATTCTGCTCTACTTCTGCCGTCATATTCCCTTGAGAATCTAACTTTAACGAGGTAGTATTATTTACATGGAGAATCCTCAAGTAATATAATAGGCCGTGAGGACAGCCTAAAGATTCTAATTTTGACCAAAGCAGCTCTCTACAAACTCTGTCGAAAGCTGCTTTAAAATCTATAAATAAGGCATAGAGAGGATGATTACCCTTCTTCCTAGCATTGGTACATAAGGTGTCTAGAATCACCAAGTTATGAGAGGTAGAGTAACCCTTCCTAAAGCCGCTCTGAAAGTGATTAAGTAACCATCTCTTATCTGCCCAATCCTGGAGTTCTTTTAACCGTAAACCAGCAAACAATCCAGCATGGATAATAATCTATAGTTTCCTGGATCATACTTATCACCTTTTTTATGGATTGGAATAAGAATTCACTTCTGCCAGGAACTCGGAATCCTCCCCTCAGCTAAAACCCTATCAAATAGGATCTTCATTACCTCTGCCTAAAAAAAACGGGTTAGTTTTCATAGCAATGTTTGCCAAGCCATTGGGGCCCAGCGCACACGATGATTGTCAGCTTTTTGTTTTGAGTTGAAGTTGGTCTACCGTGATTTTAAATGGAGGACTCGGCGGACAAAGTAATCGTACCGTGTCCTGCCATTGCACTAATGTCCTCAAGTATCTTTTTTGTTTTATCCATGCTCTATATTTATTCTTAAGCATCTTACTAATAGAGCAAAAGGAAGTATATGTGGGACTTGTCTTTTTGGCCCTTCGAATTGCTGCTCTCAAAATTCTCTTGGTGTCTTTGACCTCATAATCAAATCTGTTTATCTTAACTGGACCGTCAACATCCATCCCTGTCCCCACTGTGGCATACACCCGAGAGAACAGGGAAATCCACTTTTCAATGTGATCTACAGATATATCATGAAAAATTATTATATCAGGATGTTGCTCAGCTGCTATTACATTTGCCGTTTTTATTATATTTTTCTCAGACCAATAAATACGTGTAGCAGCATGATTAATCCTCATATTTCCCAGTGGTCTCAGATTAGTTACCAATTCTTTTATCTTGAGCGTCAGAGAGAGTGATGCTTGGTCACTCCAGCTATTAATGTTAATTTCAAAATCCCTAACATATACCGCAATTTCAGGGGTGACAAAAATATAGTCCAGAGTGCTTTTAGCTTTACCACTTTCCCATGTTGATTTATCAGGGTAATCCATTATCGTCCGTCCATTGAGCATTTCCATACCCCACTGTTGAAAGAAGCAAAGCCACTGGAGGCCTACATAGTCATAAATTGAGTGTAACATTTTACATACTGACCTTAAGTTAGAGTTATTCGAAGACCAGTACCCACCCATCATATGACAGTTAAAATCCCCCAAAGAAATAATGCATTTATTTTCTTGCATTAGTGACCAATCAATCATTCCCCCATGCAATGTTTCCTGAATTGGTTCATTCTGACCAGCTCCCGGAGGGCAGTACAGATTCAACAACAGGACTTTCTCTATCAATCCCTCAATTAACATTTCAAATTCCACAGCTATAAGTAAATCGTCCAACTTTGTAGAAATACGAAGGGACTTGACCCTATGAGGTATTCCAACAATGAAACCCCCATAATATCTGCCACGCTGACCTTTTTTAGCACAGGACTGATAGAAAGTGTACCCATTCAGCACAATTTGCTTAGTAAGCCAGGTCTCTTGGAGGCAGATCAGCGAGAACTCCTGCCGAGAATAAGTGGCTGAACCCTCTACAATCCAACAATAGAATCGTATAATCTGTCTCTTTATTCAGGGCAACAGGAAGGGATTCAGCTAACCACTTGAGGATATTTTGAATGTCTTCAACTTGTACTGGTTTCCCCACTGCAATCTGGGGATCAGTGGGCTTGATCTCGGGTATCACCATCATTTCCCATTGACAGGTAAGATCCTCTTTATCAGGATCAGTATCCACTTCCACGTCCGCGTCCAATAAGTTGTCTTTGTATGTCTGGATCATTTGGGCCGTAGACTGAAATGTACAATGTATAGCCGATACATTTGTGTTCCGGCTATTCAGAGGCTCAACAAATTCAAAGTCAGCAGATTGCAGTACTCTCAGTTGGGGAATTGAGTGCAGTCTAGTCAAGAAGTCGGTTTGAGTGAGCCAATCGTGATCACTACTTTGATACAAATTCTTAATAAAAAGAGTATTCTTCTTACTCCCCTTGGATGCCGCTATAAAGTTTGTTTTATCTCTTGGTGCCTCGATTTGCCGTGTGCTGAGTGGTGTTGATGAGATCTTATCGGACTCTTCTTCCAGAGAGGACCGGGAAAGGTCTGCCATTTCTTCAACTATCACTGGTGCCTCATCCCTTTCAGGAATTAACCAACTCGTTAGGCAACCTTCACCCATCTGACTGCATTATTTAGCCCTTGCCGCTCTTTTGTTCATTTTTTTAGTCTGCTTTTCCACTGGAAGCGTAGGCGGTAGAGGGGAAGCAACTATACAGGGCCGTTTTCTCATCGCAGCTCTTTTAGCTAGTCTTTGCTGCTTACGAGAGAAATAGATCTCAGAGTTATTATCCCAGTTAGTGTATGGCATCAGTATTATATTAGGTTCCGCGGCCAGCCTTACTGCCTCAGATAAGTTGCTCTCTACCTCTTCAATCATCCTTTGGTTAGTGTTGATAGTGGGAGCAGGATTAATGGTATTCTCCAGTGTTCATTCCCACATCTTCAATAAGATCTTTAGGGCAAATTGGAGCGAGGCCACCGATGACTGTAGTTCCATCAATGCGTTGGGACAAGAAAAGGAATCACCAGTGACTTCCATTACCGTGTGGTCAACAAGGGTCTCCAAATTTGGTGATACAGACAACCGCTCCACGTGAATAGTTGGTTCATGCTTATGTTTAGTCGGCAAGCACTGTGAGTCCCCCTCCATGACAATAGGGGGAACCATTGATCTTTAAATGGACAAGCATAATTCTAACAGTGAATTGTTGTCAATAACTTCTTCATTCTGTGTCTCCTGTAGATTATCACTGCTCATGCTGGTTATATCGCCCGTCTCTGGTGGAGGGAGATTCTCTTCTTTTCCCAGGTTTCCCGGGTTTGGATGAAAGAAAGAAGTAATGGACCCTGGATTTACAAGGGCAGATTTCTCAATTTTACTTGTGTCATCCTTTTTTCCTGATTTCACTACACGTTCTTTCCCATTCTTTCTTCATAGGTTATAATGAGATGTCTCACCCTTCTTGCAGGCAGGCACCTTTCCTATTGCAGTGCTGTTCTTTACAGCTAATAACTGTTATAAGTAGTTGTAAAGATTAGCTGATCTGCACTTGTTCCGTCGCCCGCAATAGGAGAACCACTTCCTGACTATATAGTAGTGCTTTACAACAACACACTACTAATAGTCTTTTGGATTAAAAGAATAGCAGCAAGCATAGGCACCCAGTACTTAAGCTTACTTGTATACACAGATCAAAGGGCCTTAGCTCCACAGTCTCTGCAACACCTCACAGGAACCACATACTTTTATACAGGCAACTGTTTTATTATATCCCCAACTGGAATAGGATTGACTGCCGTTGGAACTTCAGATTCTTCAATTCTGATTTTAAACCTTATTTATGGGCTAACCACTGCATCAGCCAGTTTAATTGCCTTAAAAAAGGCACTGATCAAGCAGGCTACTTGGCAAACAGGCGAAGGGTTGTATATTTCGGCAGCCTTAACCGCCAGAAGTAGATTCCTTATCCCCCTATAAACCGCAAGCCAGCAGTAGAGATGCATGCAGCTAGTGCACCAGTGCTTTAAGTGGGGCAAGAAATTGAGGGGGGGGGCCCTCGTTTGGGGGCGTGGCTTCCATTGCGGGCATGGCCTAAAAGTGCACAAATCATAGTAAGGTGCGCAAACAAATATATAAATGTATTTGAGCATTTATATATTTGTTTGCGTACTACTATGGTTTGTGATTTTTCAAGCCTTCTTTTATATACATAGCAATGTTACATATTTCTATGTTTATACAAGGTGGCTTGTAAGTGCACAAACCATAGTAAGTTACGCACACTTGTGTGCTTACCTTACTATGGTTTGTGTACTTTTCAAGCCACCTTTTATAAACATAGACATTTGTAACATATTTCTATGTTCATAAAAGACGGCTTGAAACATAAAGCGTTGAGGACGGACAAAACCCAAGGTGGCTTTGTCCGTCGACAAAGCTATATAAAAGATGCCTTGAATTGTGTACGATTCAAGCCGTCTGTTATAAACATAGAAATATTTCTACGTTTATAAAAGATGGCTTAAACGTACACAGTTGAAGGCATCTTTTATAAAGCCTTGCCAAAGCAGAAAGGCTCCTCGGGCTCAGTGATCTCTGCTTAGAGCAGAGATCACAGAGCCTGAGGTGTCTTTCACCCTCTGCGAACCCGCGGGCTCCGTGATCTAATCTGCAGATTAGATCATGGAGCCTGAGGGTTCGCTGAGGGTCAGTGACCTGGCTAGGGAAAACTAAGGGACTCTAGCTTCCTCTGATGGCCCCTCAGATGAGGGGTCATCAGAGAAAGTTACAGTGACTGACGGAAGTGCCAGCCAGTCACAGCAACGCTGTGCCTGGCTGGCACTTCTATCAGCTTGCCTGACGTTAAAGTGGCGGGCGCATCTCCCGTCGCGGCTGCGGCCGCGAGGGGATAATGCGTCCTGCCATGGCGTGGTGAGGCCGGGGGCCCCGGCTCAGCCCCACTTTTTGGAGACAGCCGGGGCCCGGCCCCGGCAGGCCCCGACCCACTTAAAGCACTGTAGTGCACACTACACACTGCTGGACTCAACGTAATTGCCACGTTTCTCGGCGTCTCTCTATTACTCACCAAGCAACTGGCCAGCCCTTCCTCCAATACTCACAAAGAGCTGGAGTCTCCCTCAGGCAACACACTGGTGCACTGGCAACACGCCGCCACTGCAGCCACCACTGCACTCTCCGGCTCGACCACAACGCTGAGCCCCGAAATCTTCCACACCGTGGTCTCGGCTCGGGATGGCGTCCTGTCTCTCTGATCAGATGCTCAAATTCAAGGGATTCGAAAAAAGGACCCAACAACTTTGTCCACTTCCGCGTGGAACGTAGAACGCAGCAAACAGTCGTCAAGCCGCACTGAATCTCTGGTAGGCTAGACAAGCGAGTCAGGAGTCAGCTGCTTCCTACAACTTCAGAAATAAATGGCATCAGGGGTCGTTGAACAGATGCACCACTGTGATGGTAATTTGTGGCATCACCTGTCCCTGAAGGATGGTATATGATGGGAAAACAAAACATAAAATCCAGAAAAAATCTATATCGCCACTACACGTTCCTCCACCGATTACCCACTGTAAGGAAGCGGGACATATGCAAATGATATGAGGTGCAGAGTCCTTTGAAAATATGATCATACATATGTAGAAACTACACTAAGCTGTAACAGAAACATATTTGTACGACACAAACGTTACTTCCTGTGGCTTAATGAAGCAATGGGATCACATTAAAATCATTGTACGGCTTAGAGCCTGTTTTTTATAAACAATTCAAGTTACTTAGTTTGACAATGTATTATTTAATTTGCTAATTTAACAAAAGAGGAAAGCCTCTAAAGACTACAGATTTGCTAATAAACTCCTATACAATTCCAAAAAAAGTCAGAACCAATGAACTAGATACGTGACTGCTCAGATTCGTAATCTCATCTCACACATGCAATTAGTTAATAGATACAGCTGTGGAGTAGAGGCTCCACATTTTCTCCTGGGAGCCAAAAGGAAGAAGGGTATATAGATACTTCATTGTCTATATTACTGACGAAGAAGCATTGCTAACTATACTACATGTCGTTCTGTCTTTGCAGGCATTTTACGATAAAAGTGCAGATAAACAGGTTGCTTCTGTCATTTTATTTGATTGATGATCGTTGAATTATTTTTTTATTGCACATGTCAAACACTATTGAAACGTTACTACTGTCCAAATATATGTCCTTCAAGATTTACTGATATTTATCTTGCAATTGCAATTTAAGAAAATCCATGATATGGTCTGTGGCTTCATCTGGAGCACGCAAAGGCCCAAGGGTAGTAGGCTATAATTGAGTAAAGCAATCAAGCGGGTGGCTTGCAGTCCCTGACGTAGGTATAACTTTTAAATCTGGGAAGCCGTATGTGACCAAATGAATACACTTCTCAATGGTTATGGCACCTCACCACTCCAGACGCAGATTCTGATTAATAGGATCATTGCTAGGGTGGGCTGAACATTCCAGTTGCTTTCAGAAGATAGCTCCTTTATACCTATATGCTAATCTCGGGGGCAATAAAGCACTACCTCAGCTCTTATATAACTATATCTCTTTTAAATGGGATGCTAGTGGTATAGGTACAAATGGATAACTCGGATAGAACTGAACTGGCATCAGCGACCACCTGATTTAGTTCCATCTGCATACTTTTTTGAGCATTTGTAGCTCTGTGACTGCTCTCGATTTGCATCGAAAGCATTGAAATAGATCCCCCGTAGATCTAATCTTTCTGAAGCCTACTACTGATAATGTGCAAACTGCTTTATGTTATCAAGCTTCTACTGAGCAAAATGGTGCCACAGAAAGCCACAGCTGTGTTCCATAAATGCATCTAACAGCCGCACATCATACAAATATCCAGCAACATTACTGAACTCCTAGAAAACAGAATCACCATTCTGATCCTGCGGTTTTGCAGTCTTGCTAGCAACAATTGTCAGAGTAAATGTCGGCTTGGAAGACTGGCCTAAATGTTAAACGGCTGAGGCTACAGCATCGTTCTAGTGTGTTTCCTATGTGATGCTATGATTATGCCATGCCTGATGTCAGGTGTGTCAGCATGATACATACAGAAACATTGCCCCTGCTCGATTAATACGGCCTGTATCCATGTTTTTACATCAGCATTGCACTACTTTTCTCTGTTGACTCCATACTGCCCATATTCTTTGTGAAACATGCGGTGACCTCCTGAACCTAAGGCATGCAGAAAAAAAGACCTCTCCTGTGAGTCCTCAGCACCAAGTGCTTCAACGTATCTTCCGAGGAAGAAGCTCAAGGTACTTAGGGTCCCAAGAGAGGCAACCAAGGCTAACTTGTTTGTAACTGGTGCGAGGTCTGCAAGCACTGCCATTACATCGCATTGGGCCTCAGGGGAGAGCTCCCTTTCTTTCTGTTGTCTGATAGTGAACTGCATATCTGGAGGTTCGGCATGTGCCAGTGTTCTAATTGGATCTAAATTAATTTAATTTACTATGTCTCCTTTTCCTTCAAGGCTTAATGTTGCTATTTTTATGAGTGAGCAGATTTTCATAAACCTCCTGCTGATTAGAACGAATGGAGGATAGAAGAGTAGGCCTTTTGCTGTGTGACGAGCATGTGCCACCAGATATGGCGCTTAGAAGCCAGGTATGCTGGTGTGCGACTCGTGAATGCTTTGTAGTTGATACATGCAGTCTTGAACAGTATCCCAGCTTGGAACGGAAGCCAATGTTCTTGGCGTAGGATGGGGTAATTCAGTCAAATTTGCATGCTCCCATGATAAGACATACTGCTGCTTGGTGGACCGCTTTTAGGGGAGCCAAGGGAGCAGCTGGGAGCCCTGTCAGGAGGTCATTTCTCTCATTGATGGGAGAGACCACAAGGGCCTGCACTATAGTCTGAAAGTCCTGCAGTGGGATGAAGGGTTTTATTTTTCAAAGGGTAGAGATTCTGAGCAAGGTTACCTGGGCCTTCTTGGCTATGTGTTTCTGGAAGGACAGGCTGCTGTCAATGGTGAAGCCGAAGGAATTTGCTAAGCCTGAGAGTTGTGGATCAAATCCTTCTAGGCGCATATCATTTAGCCATTGTTGTTAAAGTTGTTTTTTAGCAGGTGGACCGATGAAGACAAATTCGATCTTCAATGGGTTTAGTTTGAGGTAGGCAGTGACATCCAGGAATGGATGATGGCTAGGTAATCAAAGAGATGATTGATGTTCTGCGCGCTAGTTACTCTCATGAACAACTGATTATCGTCCGCATATTGGTGGATGGCTATTTTGGGATCTTTGAGGAGAGAGCCCAGAAGCTCCATGTAAAGGATTGGTGAGAGGATGGAGCCTTGGGGGACTCTGAAGGTGACCTGGAGCCAGTTAGATTGCAATTGATTAATCTGGACATCCTAGTATCTGCCTGAGAGGTAGGAGGTAAACCAATTCAGGACAGTGCGAGAGAATCCCATCCTGTCAGCAAGCAGGGAGAGAAGGATATGATGGTCGATGGTGGTGAATGCAGCCAAGTGGTCAAGGAGGACAAGGAGGCATAAGTCACCCTTATCCATAATTTGGAGAGCATTATCCTCCACTTGGATGGTGGCAGTCTCAATGCTACACTTTGGGCGGAATACTCATTTAGGAGGTGGAGTGGTTTTATTCTGGTTGGTAGTTGTGTAGCAACTACTTTTTCCAGGATTTAGCCAATAAATGGAGGTTAGTAATGGACCTATCTAGGGTTGTTTTTTTCCAGAAGAGTTTCATGAGATCAGTCTTGAGGGCGAGCACATTGAGCCTCAAGCCCGTCAATTGTTGAATGATCGATGCCGAAATTATATCTTCAGAATAAGAAGTAGTTTTGAGGGAGGCACTCATTTTTAGGAGATCTGGGATGATAGAGAGGATAGAATTCAGTCCATAGGGGCAGTGTGCATACCGGGGTGCAGGGAATGTTAATGCTGTGAGAGGTTGATTTGATGGTCTTTTGGATTTTGGCTATTTATTCAATAAAAAATGTGTTGATTCTTTTGAATTTTTCCTCAGTTTCTGGTACCTTGGAATCGTTTGAGGGTTTGGTAGAATGCTTTACTACTTCAAAGAGGGCTTTGTTCCTGTTTGAGGCTGCCGCAATGGTGGCGGAGTAGTAAGAAGCTTTGGCCTCGGTCATCAGAATCCTACAGTTTCCACACAGAGATTTTAGGTTGGTGAGGTTTACCAAGTTATGGTTTTTGTGCTAGCATTTATCAAGGACTCTTATTGAACATTTGTTGGAGGCTAGCTCAGGGGTGTACCATGAAAATAGGGTGGATGGTTTGGTCTTAGCCCAGATGGATGTAAGGGGGGAATGACTGCCCTCCAGTTTCAAAGCAGAGTTGCTGATTACTTTCAGGCGGCCAGAGGCATTCCGTGTGGTTGGGAAGTCTGCAAAGTTTGCTTCTAGCTCATTGACTAGAAAGGTTTTAAATGCGCAGTGTTGAGTGAGGGGGCGTTTAGCCTGACCTTTGTGAGCCATAGTTGATTGGGTAACTGATAATGGGATGGCGGCGTGGTCAGACCAGTCAAGTGGGATAGGATCTGCACAGGTGATGCAGGGGGATGAAGTGAAGATTAATGCTAGGACGGATGTGGTCAGTGTGAAAAGCATGCTTCAAGTGTGGTTGTTAGCCGGTAACTCTGGGGGGTTGAAATCACAGAGAAAGACCTTATTTGAATGTGTTAATTTGGCAGAGGAGAGTACGTTGGAGAACTTTGCAATGAGTCACTAATGTTAGGTGGTCTGTAGATGAAGTGGAAGGTGATAGATTCCTTGTGCGATAGAGGGAATTGACAGGCGAGTAATTCAAATAAGCTTGTTCTGGGAGGGGGATGATGGAGCATGGCCAATCTTTCAGTAATCCAGCTTTCACACAAGGGTTCATCCAGCACCAGTGTAAGTTTCCTTCAAAACTTACAGGTAAAGTTTCAGGTGAAGCAGATCAATCTTCATAGAACAGGCACAGTATGGGACTCAGCAATCCAGGCCTCTCACACATGTAGAACTCTACCAGCAGCAGTGCAAGCTAGCTTTGGAATGATTCTCTCACACAAAAGGTCAGCTTGACATGTGGTGTTCTTCTGCCTCCACAATCACTTTTGATAGCTAGTTTGATTAGCCAAAATCATGCTTGACATGTTTGTGACTAGAGTATCGAAGGCAGTGGCAATTACATTTTGAAGGAAGGGGTGATGGGCCTGGCTGTTCAATTCACACTTGAAATAGTTTTGCACATTTGTTCCAGGTATGTTGCAGAGGCCTCAGTCGGTTCGGCAGGGCATCATAGCAGGTTTCTCTCTAACACACAGAACAGGCACAGTATGGGCGGGCAGCAGCACTGCACTTTTAATGACAAAACAACTTGTCTCGTCATGTGCAGCAGCAACATAAGCTTTGCGTACACAGAACAACTACAGTTTTTCACTTTTTCACACAGACATACAGAGAATGGGTCAATAAGAACTTCCCTCGTAGAGTAGGTCATGATAAGCCTCAGTAGAAGGATATTATCTCAAACAGACCAGGGACTGAATGGCCACAGCAGTGCATGTTATTTCCAATAGAGCATGTCAACATGAGCTGCAGAAGTGAATGTTTCCCTCACAAACAAATAACCATAAACTTCTGTAGTGCAAGCTTCTCTTTCACAGCCTCAGCAGTGAATCCTTTGCTCAAATAGAAAAGTGCCTTGCAGGCTGCCTTGGTGCAAAGTAACCTTCCGTCAACACAGAACCAGAAAGCAGCAGTGTAAGCTTTCATAATAAAAAGGTACTGCATGGGACTTAGCAGTGCAAGCTTCTATCAGATAGAATGGTTGCAGCATAGGGTTCAGCAGTGCAATATTTCCTCACATACAATACTCTTAGCATGGTCCTTATCAGTTCAAACTCCACTCACAAAGCACTGTCATAGGGATGGCCTCAGGAGTTCAAGATCCCCGTATGGAAAACAGCATGTGTGTCTCAAGTGTAAGCTCACCACAAGTAAAACAGGGACCATATGGGCCTCGACAGTGCAATCTCACCCCACAAATAATCATAACAGTATGGGCCTTTTTAGTGCCTGTTCCCCTCACATACAACATTCGCTTCATATGTTTTTCTAGTCCATGCTCCTCTCACATAGAACAGACACAGTGTTATAAGAATAGGCAGTTCAAGCTCCACTTATACAGAACATGCATAGCATAGGCCTCCATAGTGCAGGTGTCACTCTAATGTAACATGCATAGCATGTGGTTCAGCAGTAGATTTACTTTTCACGTAGAAAAGGCACAACATGGCTTTTAGAAATTCTAGCTTTCTCCATCATAACACAGCTGCAGCATGGGGTTCTGCAGTACTCCCTCAATCCATCGAAGTACTCTGCAAATCTCCCCACATCATGTTGTGCACCAAGGCTACCACATCAAATAGTCACAATATGGGCCTTTGTAATGCATGCTTCCTCACATAAAATGGCCACAGCATGGGCTTCTGCAGTGCACCCTGCATGCATCTAGGTACTGTTAGATTATTTTATCAGGCCCAAAGCCACAGGGCTACCTGATGTTATTTTTATATTGGGATCATGAGTGGAAAGCCAAAATCAGACCTGTTGTACACTAGTGCAATTTTCAACTTTGGTGGTATATTTTACTGGTGGTCGAAACTCTGCATAGATTTACCAGATCATCTGAAGACTGTACTATGGAGAACCAGCTCTTTATGATTTGCCCCAGTTCACACTGATTTACTGTACCATACTTATCTCCTTGGATGTATGCCTGTCTATAGGCTACCATGTGTAACCAGGACACACAGTGAATAGACCAGACTGATCCAATTCCATTTGTGTATATATTATATGTCATTAGGATTCATGTGTAATACAAACAACATGTGCAATGCAATGCAACATGACATTGCCTGCAATTCACAAATGAACATGCACATCCCAATCTGTTTGCCCCATGGTAAAGAGATTGTTTTACAATGAACTTCAATTAGCCTTTTATGATAGTTGTTCATAACCCTGTTCTAACTTATCCTGAAATGTATCAGTTGTCTTGTTTGAAACTTACTTCTTGGTCGGTGGAGAATACAGATGAAAAAACTACATTTGTGTGTTAATGTAGAACACATTTCAGCAGCCTGCAGCTGTCATATAAAACATTCATCCCACACACCTCACTTGTACTCTGATATTACCTAGAGCACGCTTGGTTCTATGTGCCTTCAGACTGCAAGGCTAGGATTCCCTCTCTGCTCGACTGTTGAGAATCCCCCCCCCCACCACAGCTCGACTGATCAGTGCTCACACTGGAACATTTCTTATCTGCCTTTCTTCCCTTTCCGGTAGGACAGCTCAGCATACACTCTACCGAGAGACATCCAACCTGTACACCATCAGCAACGCAGCACACACACTTCTGAGAGACAGACCCGTAGCTCAGCTATCCACATTCCTTTTAAGGCCCCTGTCCTGTGATCTTCCCATAAAATGAGTGTATGCTTACGTAAAATGTAAGACTTGCCTGAGCATTGACTGTGATGTTACATGCCAATCAAAAACCACCTCCCTTTTTCCAGCCCACTAGAAGGTTGCAGAGAGCACTTGTTCAGCCTGCACCTTTGACAGTGATTCAAGGCAGTAGCAAACGGATGCACAGAGAGTTACAATTCTCCATGCTGGCTTCCTGTGGCAGAAAATGAACAATGGAGCTACTTTGAGCAACATGGCATTTCACATTGCTCAGCTCACATTTTCCTTATAAAACAGCTTTAATTGTGCACGTTTATTTTCTTCTGCATTTTCCAAGCACATTGCGCAGCCTGTGCTGGCACTATTTCATAAAATTAGCTGACTTGTACCATAGTTCTGTGCCAATATTTTGTACCAATAATCTATGGACTGAGTTGCCTTTAACATTAGTGTGGGGATAGATTAGTAATTTAGGGGTGTTAGTGAGAAGGTAAACTGTTAGTCTTATATTTCATTGCAATTCAGTCCATAACTCTACCAGGGTGTGGTGCCCAAACGATATCATCAGCCTTTATGTATGCCAAATTCAACCCTCCCTTTTACCTTATATGTTTTCTATGCATTTTCAACACTGAATCACACCATATTAAGCCCAGATTCTCATACTAGAGTCTCACCTCTCTTGCTGTCAGTGTATCAGTTCTGTGCGTGTTTTTTAAATTAAATTGTGTAGTCTCAGCTGATATCCTGAGTCTTATTTTCCCTACATATACTCCCCCCTTTGTTTCTGTTGGGACCTGACTCAAGAGTCACTACAGAAACAAGACCCTCGGCTTCACTTCTATCCAAATTTATGATCTTGTGCAAATCATGAGAGAATAAAGAATTCTCATACTTTGACTTCAGGACATCATACACCAAAACATTCATGGATTTTCATGTTGTCAACTATCATGCGATTTGTACCCAAACTCTTCAAATATCAAATATATTTGAATATTTTGTGTGTATTTTGTTTATGAGACCCTTAATATTTATGTATTTAATGTTTGAAGTCTCTTTTATTTGGTTTCTTTTTTTTTACCTATAAATTATGAACAGGATAGAAATACCAAATCCTCAGATTATGCGCCAAATTGTGGTTCTCATTACATAAGTTTACTAAGTTGTGAGTAAAAGATTCTAATGTTGTTGCTGAGTTATAGTGCATTTTAGATGCAGAACATGAACAGTTCTTACAGATGGGAGAAGATTTGAAACATAGAGATCTGGACACACAGCTTCAGGCCAAATGGAATGATCTCAGTGTACAGTTGATTCAGAAAGACAAACAGTTTGGCAAGAGTGAGGAAGAATCAATACAGTTTAAAGCCCTGTTAGACAGTGTATGAAAAGATAAGGGTGTGGCATTTTCAGAAATTCAAACACTTAGAACGTATGGTAGTGAGAAAGCTAAATAATTGCAAGCAATGGAAAGTGAAATATTTTGGCTGATAGATGAAAATGAAGGAAAAAACAAATTAGCTGATCATCAGCAGACACAGATGAATGAATTGAAAAGTATAATCACTAAAGTGAGAGGTGAGAATTCCACACTTTATCATGAAGCACAGCAGTTCCATGCTCAGTTTTGAATCCCCGGAAAAACAACAGTGTACCACATTCAATGAAGCGGAATTTAATTGCATCTCTAGTCAGCCAAACTTGCCAGCATCTGTCCACTCAACAAGGTCTGGCTATGGCCCAGTGTTCCAGGCTGAACCAACCACAACTGCTCACCCACATGTTCACCGACAAGCTTACAGTGGGTGGGAGGGTAACATATCCCACAATGCACCATTTAGTGCATTAAAGATGATGAAGTCCATAAAGGCTTTGATCAAACCATTAAAGCAGGAGATGGGTGTATTGAAGATCATCTCGAAGTTGTGTCTATATTTTTAAGATGCTTCAAATTCTCAGGGCACAATATGGTTGTTATTTTCATCTGACATTAGACTCTGCCTCTGCCAGTGTTATTCGAGGCCAAATGAGCAAGAGAACTTGTCTTCAGAAGATTTTGAGAAAGAGATTCAATGCCAATTCTCACCTTATCATTCTATTCAACAGGCACAAAAATCTGCTTCTAGCATGACAGCCCAGCCAAAGGATTGGCTTTGCCATTTTTTTTCCAAATTTAAAAATGACATTCTCATGCTTTGATGTGACATTTATCGATCATTCAGTAGAATTCAAGACTGCTTATTGTTATGGGCTTCAGCAAGATATTGTGTCTCTGCTAATCCTTGAAATTGACAGGGAAAAACCACTAGAATGGATCATTGAACAGGCAACTAAAATATATGATGTAATATCTAATGAGAAAGAAGAGACAGCTAAGAGTAGAGAAGTGAAACCAAAAACTAAAGAATCCACACCATTAGTTCCAGAGGTAAATTCTGCAAAGATGCCACTAGAAATAGCCCAAACTCAGGCAAAGAATGACACACCACACAACCAAAGGGGTGCAGCTCCACAAAGGACACCCCCAGACCCCTCTATTCCAATCCAGAGATCCCAGTGACAGAAGCTCATACATTAGTCATCAGTATCTCGGTTCTGCTCCCTAGGTGGGGTTTTGCTATGATATTCCAGGGCTAAATAACACCCAAACCTAGATGTACAATGGTCCATACCAGACATTAGGGCCCAAGTAGATTTGCCGTATGGCCATCAGGAAAGTCCATGTTATGTGGTTAATTAATTGAAAATGGAAGTCAGCACAGGGAGCAACACACCCAAATGAAAGACAAAATGTGAACTATGTACATCACCAATATAGTCAGTCCCCACCACATGTTGACCATGCTCAAAGGATGGACACCCCACGCTCCCCACCTACTGTGTCAAGGGAATCTGGGGGAAACAAAAACAGAAATCAATCTCCTGGAAGGTACCAGAACAGGCCTAATAAGTCTGGATTTGACCATATCTGACCTAGGCCACAAAAGGATGGATTTAGAGACATGGACAGGTTTCAATGTTTGGAGGCTCAGGTTAAAATGTTGTCTGAGCAAATAAGGACATTTTGTGCAGTGCGAAAACAATAGCCAAATGAAGGTGCAAAAGATCACAGGAGTGATCTATCGTGCAGCTACAACACGTTACTAGTTAATCATACTTGCAATGATGAGAACACAGATGTCCATGAATTACCTTTGAATGAAAACACTGAGTTGCTTATTAAGTTAAAACCAAGAAGGTAGTGTGGTATTTGGCCAAAGAAAACCTAGAACCTAACACTGTAATGAGCCAGAGCAACAGTGCAGAATGCCACACAATTGTTAGAAAGTATGTTGGACATATATCTCCAAAATGGCTCCCTACTGGTGTCACTGTCATTCTCATGTTCCAGGCTGAAATGCAGGGAGAGAATGAGAAACAATCTTTGGAAATGTATTTGAACCCCAAGAAAAACTGGCAGACACAAATTGATGAAAACACTTTAAAATCTCCCAGTAATTGCCATATGTAAACCTGAAGTATTTCATTTCTGTTACCATTTCAATGTATAGAATTCAACAAAAACATGGTAAAAGGATTACTCGTATTTATTAGTAAATGCACATTTGGCAAATTGTTTGGAACTAATTGAAGGGGTGATTGTTGGCACCATTAAATCTTGCCTTTTAAATCATTGCTCATGGCTCTGCTGAAGGCAGTGCGGCCCAGGCTCAATCCATTTAAATTAAAGTGTGTTTATTGTCTGCCAAGCTGCAGAGAACTGAAATCAAGGAAGTTGTCCAGGGGTCAGGAGTGCACCACTGTCATCAAGGTCCCTGTTGGTACCCTAGAGCAGAGCTGCAGACACTCTTGGACTGAAGTGTTAAGAAGGGAAGGGAATGGAAGGAGGGCCATGGGTTGGAGTCAGTAGAAGAGATAAGGTTGAAGATAGGTAAGAGGTGGGTCAAGTATTAAGTAAAGGTATACTTGTGCCGTGAATCCGTACCCATTCTTTTATAAATATCTCCCACAGGGACTTCACATGGTTCATAGTAGAATTAGCTAACAGTTCAAAAGTGGGAGACAAACAATCAATCAGGACTAATAACGGTTGCTCTGCATTTGATTTTCTAAGAGAAACAGCAATCACAACACTACACAAGCAATACACCCAAAACAACCTAAACATAATGAAGCTGAAACCAGGATACCCAACGAAATGAAGCACCTCAATACTGGCCAGCATAAAAGAACTGGCACTATGCCAAACAAACATAACCTCAAGGAAAAAGGAACAGACTAACCTCATCACTTACCCTACTAATCAATACTTCAAATTATTCTGCAAAACCACTCTCAATCACCAAAATAAAACTCACAGACTCCTCGATCTTAACCTCCATCACACCACAAATCGCAAACATTCTGCAGTGCAACACACACTATTCCAAATGCACTACAGAAAAACAATCCACAAACATGCAAACCATGGCTTGTCCACTACCGACCAAAACACACCCAGCACACAATGACTGTTTTTTCTGAACCAAAGCTTCCAAAAGCTTTTGAAAGCTTGCTTACACTCTCTCTCTCGATCCCACTAACTAACTCAGAGCCCTGCTTCCTTTTCTGATCCGTCAGAGCACCCGGAGACCATGAAAATGACAGATGTGCATGGTATAAATCACAATAACCTAAAATAACATAACTATAGGATTCTGTACAATCAAGCCTTCTACTAGGGCAATGTTCTTCAAAGTGCGGGGCGCTATGCATGGGGGGAGTGCAAATCTCACAGCTTGAAGAAAATTTAAAGCTGATCAGCGCTTATCAGCAGTGTCATAGCAATGCAACGACAGGTGCTGCCTTTTCATTCAGCCTTTCAGTAAGATGCCACTAACAAGAAGTAAACACAGCAGGACTCTTCCAAACTGCATTAACTTCTTGAAAGGAGCAGTTGACAAAGGCAGAATGCAAAGGCAGTGCTTGCCTAAACAGAGCCAATAAACACTGATCGGCTGTTAAGCGACTGTGTTGTGGCAAGCGCTGCCTTTCAGCAAGGAGTTCCTTTCAAGATGTTACCACGGTGTGGTCTCTTCAATGCTGTGTTTACTTCATGAAAGGATCACTTTGCTGAAAGGCCGAAAGCAAAATCAGTACTAAGCACAGCCGCTTTGGCAGTGTTGGCAAGCACAGCCTTTGCATTCTGCCCTACAGTAAGATGCTATTTTCAAGAAGTAAACTTGGTGTGGACTTTTCTGTGCTGTGTTCACGTCATGAAAGGAGCACCCAATCGAAAGAAAGAAAGCATAGTCAATGCTAACCACACAATAGCGGCTTTGGATATGTTATGGCAAGTGCTGACTTTACATTATGCCCTTCAGTAAGATGCTATTTTCAAGAAGTAAGCTTGGGTGTGGACTTTCCCATACTATGTTCCCATCATGAAAATATCACCAGATTGAAAGGAACAATGCAAAGGTAGTGCTTGCCACAACCCAGGCCCTTTGGCTGTGTTGTGACAACCACTGCCTTTGCATTATGCCTTTCAGCATGGTGCTACTTTCATGAATGAGAGGGTGAACTGAAACAGGAAAGGAGGAAGAGACTCAATGAGGGATGTAATAGGAGGCAGAGACAAAAGAGGAAACAGACATATGAGGGAGATGTGTGGAAAGAATAAGAATGGGAGCTCGGCAGTATTGAAGGGGGAGAGACTCAGAAAGAGCCGGAGTGAAGGAGGGAGACAGAGCAGGAGTGAAGGGAGTGAGATAGAATGGTAGCAGAATAGGAGGAGAGAGAAGGAGGAAGAGTGCTGGAATGGGATAGGAAAGAACACAGATAGATGGGAAACACTACGTGAAGGGGGAGACTGAGGGAGAGAGAACTTAAAGGCCGTGATGGAGGGCAGAACATTGAAAGATGAGAGAATATGGAAATGAGAACCTAAAATGGCACAGTCAGAACTGTAAGATAAGAGACTGAAAAGGAAAAGAGATACGCAGAATATGAGAGAAACTTAGAGACAGAAAGCAAGAAGTAAAAGAGAGAATTGGTAGGCAGCTGAGAGAGCGAGAACAAGAAGACACAAATCAAGAATGAGCTGAAGCCAAGAGACAGAGTGAGAGGCTTAGAGAGCCAACAGACCAAATGGGTGCAGGGCTAGAGAAATAAGAGACAGACCTGGAGGAAGAGGAAAGACAGAATGGGAGGGCTGAAAGGGAGCTAGAATGGGGAGATGGAACTATGTAAGGAGAAGCAATAAGAGACTGAATTTGAGTGGATTAGAAGAAATGGGATATATCAAGTCGTAATGAGACAGCACAAGAGAAGGGCAGTCAAGCCCAGAGAGGAAGAAGGGAGACAGTACAGTTTCAGTAAAGAAAGAAGAGAGTCTCAGTGGAGAGTTAAGGATAGGAGAGATTGCATAAGGAAGAAATGTGATACAGAAGGGATTAACAGAGAAGGAGGTATTGACAAGGAATTTAAAAATGTGATAATTATGCGAGGGAGTTGCAGAGTTATACTGTGTAAATCCCACCGATAGTGGCTACATGTTTTATGCTGCCAACAACCTCAATTTCCCAAGGCATGGGGGGCCCTGACTTTAAAACCTTTCTGAAAGGGGGTTTGGATAGAAAAGTTTGAAGACCACTGTGCTAGAGACTAATGCACAAGGATTATTTTAATAATATCCCATTGTGGAGTTATTGGTCAGATAAGTGTTTTGTATGGACAATATCAGAGCATATTATTGCAAGACATCCCTTCCTATGGTGCGACCAAATGGTCATTTTCTAAAACATGGACCATATCTGAACAAAATTCCATTGTTGTATCAACAGGTCCTGTGAAACTTCCCAATTTGAGACAGCCTGGCGTGTTCGACTTTGTCTTAAAGTGAGTCTGTTGTCTTTAGCTGAGCACAGAACTGAGTCAAAACCAAGTTTCAGAGTATTTTTTTCCTACCCAGTATCTCACAGTATGAATCGGATTTACTTGGAATGACTGTCATTATGTGAGTTTATTTCAGGTATTGTTAAGGGATTGTTCCTAGGTTTCCAGAATCTTATGTGGGGTAAAAAACTGTTCAAGGTCTTGTAGAGGCAAATACTTATTAGAGCAGGCAATATCTGGATGTATTATGCGGTTAGTGGTGAACATGAGTTTGAAAATATGCCCATCCTCCCGGGACATGGAAAACCTCATTGTTGTCTGGGGGCACAGGTTTAGCAGTGATGGGCAGTGAGCCGTGGTGAAGTGATTTGATCAAATAGTATCCATCAAGCCTGAAACAGGTATGGTAGAGATACTGTCCACCATTACTTTAGCGTTACACACAACAGGATTAGGAAGGTTGGCAGGCCCTTGGTCAAATATCGACTTCAGGTTCTTGAGCTTCAGCAAAAGTGTAGTATCGTGGGAGCCGGCCACATCATTATGCATAAGTGGTTGGACTAAAAGTGAGGACTCAGGTGAGGGGATGTGACAAGGGGAGAGGAGGAAGTCAGTACGAGAATGGGGAAAGATAAATAAAGTAAGTTTCCTATGTTCTCCATATCCGTATCCTCCTTATCAGGGGAGCATTCAGGTGTCAGAGCTGGAGTCTTGCAGTAGCTGCTGGGGACTTGCCCACAAAACTGGCAACATCGCAGTGAACCCGCGCTGAACACCACGAGGAAGCAATCAGGATCAAAAAGGCACAGGAGTACACCAATGCCGTCCGGCCACTGAGAAGCTGTCAGGAGCAGCCGCGGGACTGACGGTGAAATGGAGGATTGTGTTAATGTTAATGTTAAAGGAAATTTGTACTGTGCACTATCACCACCGGAGTGGTCCCCTGGCGCTCTGGCAGCTCTGAAAAAGGGAAAGGGGTGGGGGCTAGTGGGAATAAGCTAGAAAAGTGCAAGAGAGCAGTGCTGTGCTGTTAGCGGCCTGAGTCCGGTAACTCCGTTGGCTGGGCTTGTGGTGTTTCTGGTCAGTAGTCGTCGTGTGCTGTTGTGCGAGTCTATGCGTGGTTTGTTTTGTTGTTGCAGTGTAGTGCGTGTAAGTTTGTGTGGATTGTTGTGTTGTAGGCTTGTGGTTTTGTTTGGTTTTAGAAGAGTAAGCAGAGGGGTGAAATTGTTAGTGGATTGGTTAATTGGCATTGCTGTCTGGAAGCGAGGCACTAAACCTTCGTATTCTCTCCATTTGCCATCATTCACAACTCCATATGGTCTAGGCCCATGCCTATGTCCACAACTTTGTTCAAGTGTGGCAAGTACTAACATTCACACAACTTCATTCAAGTATCATATCTGGTGGGAGTTATGGGGGGTTCGACCTGGCATCGTCTGTCTTGTTGTTTGTTTGTTTGTTTGTTTGTTTATTGTTTTTGCATGGCGCACCAAACCCGAAGGTAACTGGCTGCAAGCAATACAAGGAGACTTTAAGCTTGGTGATACATAGAATTACGGTACAATTAAGAGATATATACAGTTGCATTAAAATATATACAGTTGCATTACAGAGAAGCGATCTAGTGTGTAATTTCAATTACAGACTTATATGATGGTGGATGCTATCTTAGTGTGTTATTTAGCACAAAGTTGTGGGGTGGGCGTCATTAGTTCTAAGCCATTTCTGTATATTGCGTCTGAAGCTGGGGTATGTTAGATCCGCACGGATTGAGTAGGGGAGTAAGTTCCATGTTTGTGCGGCCATAACTGGGAAGCTTCTGCTGCCAAATTTGCCTAGGTTGAAAAGCGGTATGCTGAGGTAGCATGAGTTGGAGGACCTAGTCAGGCGATTAGTAATTTTTTTGTCTATCCGGTCGGACAGGTACCATGGTACGGCATTGTTGAGGCATGTGTGGGTGAGTGAAGTCGTTTTTAACAGAATTCTGTATTTCATTGACAGCCAGTGGTTTTTTCTTCTAATCACAGAGATGTGATCTTTATTTGGGATATTTAGTGCCGTTCTTAGGGCGTTATTTTGTAACATTTGGATTTTGTTTAAGATGTACTTGTTAGCCCCCAAGTAGAGAGCATTACAATAGTCCAATCTTGAAAGTATGAGGGCATTTGCAAGGGTGATACAACTAGTTGGGGATAGATAGGGTCTGCAGGCCCTGATTAATTTGCATGTGTATGCTGATGCGGACGCTAAAGAGTTGACTTGTTTGCTCATGGTTAGGGTGGAGTCAAGGTAAAATCCAAGCGTTTTTACTTCCCTTGCAACCTTGATAGAGTTACCATCAATGTTGAAGGAGGAGTATTTGTTATTGAGTTTTTTGAGGTTGGCCGAGGTGCCTAGCATTAGAAGTTTGGTCTTATCGTCATTCAGGCAGAGGCCATGTGTGGCCATCCATGCCTGGATGAGGAGTTAAGTTTTGTTCACAAGAGCCATGTCGGAAGTGTAATTGCCCGAAAGGGGTATGAGGATCTGGGTATCATCTGCGTAATTAGTGTACGTGACACCCAGATTGTCCAATTTGTCAAACAGTGGCTTCGTAAAGATATTGTACATGGTGGGAGAAATGCATGAGCCTTGTGGAACACCGCAAGTTATGCAGATGGGATCTGCTGAGTCTGAGGGGGAGAAGACTCACATAGTTCTGTTGTTAAGGAATGATTGAACCCACGCTACTGCGTCCTTAGAGAAGTGAGCTGCTGAGGCAAGTTGTTTGCAAAGGACTTCATGGTCCACCAAGTCAAAGGCAGCTGACAAGTCAAGGAGGAGCAGCATGGCAGTTTTACTTTTGTCTGTGAGTGCCTCAATTTGTGTTTTTAAGTCAATCAGTGCAGTTTCAGTGCCGTGTTGCGCCCTGAAACCTGATTGGCAGGTGCAGAGGAGGTGATTAGTTACCAGGTATTGTTGTATCTGAATGTACGCTACTCTGTCAAGTATCTTTAGAAGGAAGGGCACCGTCATGATAGGCCTGTAATTAGTTGGGAAGGCTGGGTCTAAGGTTTTTTTTTTCAGCAAAGGTAAGACCCAGGATTCTTTCAAGTTACTTGGGACGGTATTAGTTGAAAAAGATGCATTAATGAGTTTGGTGATAAATGGTGACAGGTCTCTTGCTGCATCTTTAATTACTTGTGCTGGGCAGTTGTTGCCCTGGCATCTGGATGGCTTCAGGGAGGAAATAATGTTCTCCACTTCATGGAGACTTTGGAGAATTTAAATTGGTCTGGTTCATTAGTTAGTGTTTTGGCAGTCTGAGAGTGGGGGTCTAGTTTATTAGTTAGTGTTTTGACAGTCTGAGAGTGGGCATCATGTTTGGTATGAGAGGATTTCTTGTTGTTTCCTTAAGTTGGTTATAGATGTATTAAGTGTATTTCTAAATTATGTCATCCTGATCTTTGTGTTTCCCGTTTGATTGTTTAGCTTTATCAATTTGAACCTGTGATGTTGAAGAGCCAGGTTTTTAGTAGTTTTCTGAATTGTCGGTGGTCTTTGGTGTTTCTTATTTCTTTCGGGGAGTTGTTTTTGAGGCTAGACGGCAGAAGGAGGAGCCCCTGAGTTTTTTCTTAAGGTATTGTTTTTGTTCCAGGCGGATTTCGTTGCTTGATCTGAGGAGTCTTGTTGGCTTGTAGATTGTTATTTTCTTTTGTAGGAATTCAGCTCCCTGTCCGCTGATCGCCCTGTGTGTTATACACTTTGTTTTGGTGCTGGAGCGATGTGGCCTCTTCTGGATAGCTTGAGGAGGAGTCTGGCTGCTATATTTTGGATCCGTTGTAGTTTCTTCAGGAGATATTCTGGCATCCCGAGATAGAGGCTGTTTGCATAGTCGATTCTTGACATGATGAGGGCAACGATTGTGAGTGTTTTGTGGGTGAACAAGAGGAAAGGTAGGATTCTTCTTGTTGTGTGAAGAAGGAAGAAACATTTCTTAATGATTGCATTCATTTGTGGTTCTAAGGTTAGGGTGTTGTCCATCAGGACTCCCAGGTTTTTTACTACCTTAGATGGTGTTGGTGCAGTTCCTATGTCCGTTGGCCATGGAATGCAGGTGGTGTTCTCTTGGTTTTTGGATATAATCATGATTTCTGTTTTTCCTGGGTTGATTTTCAAGTTGTTGGTGTTCATCCAGTTAAAGACTTCTTTTAGAACTTGATTAGGGTTGAGTGATCGGCTTGGGTGTCTTCAATTTGTAGATGATTTGGGTGTCATCTGCATAGTTGTAGCATGTACTTTAGTATTTTTTGATGATTCTGATTACTTGAGTCTGGTAGATGTTGAAGTAGAGTGGTGATAGTGAGGACCCTTGTGGTACTCCACAGTCGTTAACTCGTGGGGTGGATTTGAAGGGTTTTATCCATACGGTTTCTGTTCTGTCTGCTAGGAATGATTTGATCCAGAGTAGTGCCATGTCCATTATGCCTATGTCTTCTAGTCTTTTGGTTAGGGTGTCATGCCTAACTGTGTCTAACGCTATGGAGGGGTCGAGCAGAATCAGGGCTGATGTTGTGTTGGAGTCTGCGTTTGTTTTTAGGTCATCCCAGATGGATAGTAGTGCCTCTTCTGTTCCTCTTCCATGTCTGAAGCCGACTTGTGCTTGGTCTAGCAGGTGTTGTTTTTCTACATGTTCTTGGGTTAATTTGTATACGTATGTTTCGAGGAGTTTTGCCCGGTAGGGAATGTTTGAAATCGGTTTGTAGTTGGAGAGGTCTTCAACGTCGCCACTTATGCTTTTTAAAAGTGGTTTGATATATGCTAATGTGAAGGTTCTTGGTACAGTTCCTGTTGCTAGTTTGAGATTTAGGAGTTTTCTGTAGTATTCTGCTGGTGTTCCTTGTGTGAGGATTGATTTGTAGATGTCAGGCAGGCAGGGATCCATGGGTGATCCTGCTCTCTTGCTGTGTTTTATCAACAAGATGAATGCCTCTGCTTATATTTCAGGAACATTTTGGAGTTTGTGCTGTGGCTCTGTGTTAGGTTTGGTTGGTTGAAGTTATGGTTGGTTGGTCTGTTTTGTATGGTTTGTCGGATGTCATTGATTTTGTTCTTGAAGTGGTCGGCCAAGTCATTGCAAAGTTTCTCTGAGGGGGTTGGAGTGTTGTTGCAGCCGGGTGGGTTTCTCATTTCTTTAATGATGTTGAACATTTATTTTTGTGTGTTGGTGGCAATGGTGATTCTGTCATCATAATGCCTTCTCTTTGCCTTTTGTATTTCCTTCTTGTAAGTGCGGATTTGTTTCTGGAACAGTATTTTCTTGTCTAGGTTGTATTCTTCCCTCCATTCCAGTTCCATCTTCTTGTTGTCCTTTTTCATGGTGCTTAGTAGTGGAGTGAACCATTTTGTCATTGACCTTTTTTTGAGGGGGTGAATGGTTTTTCAAGGGTGATGTTTCCAATTGTATCAGCAATCCATTTGTGCAGTAGCTCCGCTTTCCCGTCTAGGTCAGCCAGCTCTAGTTCTGCAGTTGACGCATTGGTCATCTCCAGTTGTTCGAATAGGTTGATTGCTTTGATGGTTATCCAGTTTCTTTTTGTGGTGGTTGTGAGTTTGGGGGGCTGGATGCGGACTTGCGTTGGTAGTCTGATCACGAATGGGATAATGAGCTGGTCGCTCCACAGTATTTGTATTGGTGGTGCCGTGGGGATAGGTCTTTTCTTGGCAAGGATTGCGTTGAGTGTGTGTCCTGCTGAGTGTGTTGCCCCTTTGACCAGCTGTTGTAGTTTCATGTTTGGAAATTGTCCAATCAGTGAGTTTTGGGAGTTGGCTTGTCCTTCTTCAAGCCAAATGTTGCAGTCCCCCAGGATAATTAGTTGTTCCTGGTTGATAGCTATGTTGTTGATGGCTTCTATGAAGTTGTCTACGAAGGTTGCATCGTATGTCGGTGGTCTGTACACCTGGATGAAGGTGATGTTGGTTTTTGGGTTTTTGATAGTTGTATGACCATGGTTTCGCAGTTGAACATGTTGAGCGTTTAGGTTTCCTTTGTATGCTATTGCAATGCCTCCTTCTTTTTTATTTTTCCCGTTTACTTGAATGCATTTCAAGTCGTTGGGAGGCAGCTTTGGAGTGTGATTTTGTAGTTGTTGTCCAGCCATGTTTCTGTGATGAACAGGATGTCAATGCCATTGTCATAGAGAAGGTGAAAGATCTCTGTTGAGTGTTTTGACATGGATCTTGCGTTTATTAGGTTGCAGTGGAGTTTAAAGGTGTAGTTTGGTTTGGACTTAATTGTCGGGGTTGTCTTCTAATCGGTGTTAAGGTTTCCTTCCAGGTCGATCTCTAGTTGAGGTGTTGGTACAGGTGCGTCTGTGTCGTTGAAAAGTTCTTCTAGGTTAAGTCTTGGGTTTTTGATTTCATCTGATTCTTCTTCAAAAGGTTGTGGGTGTCGAGTGGAAGTTCCTCTTGTTTTGGTGATGTAAGGTGTTACTGCATTGATTATGTTTTTGTTATTTCTAGCGTTGTCCTTCTTCTGTGTGGTTGTGTTTGGTTGCCGCTGTAGTTGATTCGCGTGTTGGGTCAGTTCGTTCTGGTGCCCGGTTGTTTGGGAGGTATAGAGTTATGCAGAAGGATTTCTCTCTTCTCTTGGCGTTGGTTCAGTTGCCATTCCTGTCTGTGGGAGTTCTTTCTGCTATTTTTCTTTCCCTCAGTCTTGGTCATTTGCGCAGCATTTTGAGCTAGAGAGGTGTTTGTTGATTCAGAGTTGATTCTTTGCTTTGGTCCGGCTGTCTTGTGGTGTAGTACTGGGTGTAGGGAATTGTCCACTACAAGTTAGGGCTCTGTCTATAGGTGGTCTTGTCAGCTGGTATTGCTGGCTTTTTCAGTCACCATCTTGAGTAGGGAAGGGAGGTTTGGTAGGGTTATATTGTTGGGTATTTTCAGTGGCTGTCCTTAATTTGCATCTCCCTGGACGAGGCTCACTGCAGTGGGCCAACTATGTTGTGTTAGGAAAGATATGGCTTGTAACTACAGAATTGTCCTAATGGGCATAACTGACAATCGCTGTATTATCTCATGAGGTGTGAGCCCCTAGTCACAGTATCACTCCACAATAGTCAGCCAGTGATCTCTGTCTCACTCCACAGTGATGCTCTATAGATGTGAATTGGTCAGTCACATATGAGCATCCTGTATAGTGGGAGAGAGGTCCACAATCAAAAATGCAATTTGTAATAGGACACTGCTAGACTTGAGCATCCTGTACAGTGGGAGAGAGGCCCACAATCAGCAATGTACTTTGAAATCGGGCACAGCTAGATTTGAATGTCCTGTATAGTGGGAGAGAGGCCCAGACCCAACAGATTAGATGGGAGTTGTACTAAACACAGTTAGGTTTGAGACACAGGTGACCGAATGATTACAATACTAAACCCAGTTAGATTTGCGAGTCCTGTATAGTTGGAGAGAGGCCTGCACCTAACAGATCAAAAAGGAGTTGTACTAAACCCAGCTAGGTTTGAGACACAGGTGACCAAATGATTACAATGCTAAACACAGTTATGTTTGAGACACCGGTGACCAGATGATTCTAATACTAAACACAGCTAGATTTGAGAGTCCTGCATTGTGGAACAAAGGACGTGATCTGTCCAACCAGCCTGAGGGAGCGGTGGTGATTAAGGAGGCACGGCAGCAAACACTAAGGAGAGGAAAAGAGGGATGGCAGGTCTCGGTTTTCACATGCACGGCTGTAGCTGTACAAGGAAAGGTAGAAGAAGCCCTGCAGGCCTTGACACACACAGACACAGGGCCACATGACAAAATGGGGGTGGCAGCCCAAATAACCCCACAGTGAGACAATAGCTACTGTATAAGACAGGGCAGTCACAGCAAACAACAAAATATATCATACAGACCACAAGCCAGGAAACAAGTCCCATCACACTTTGCAAGCAAAAATGTCGGAGTAGGATATCCTGGCCACAGTGTCAGCGACCCCACCAAATGAGTTCCAAGCACGATTCAAGGAAGCCCTGTCCATGCTACTACCAGGGGCATTCGATCTCACTGAAACAAGCAACTTAGGTCATAGATGGGCAAGTTGGGTGAGAGACCTTAACATTTACATTGAGGCTATAGGCCCACTATAAGAACACAGAAAGAGATGCCTGCTCACATTATCAGTAGGACCGGCCATGAGGGGCATCATGGTGAGCTACTAGAAGACACAGTGGACACATACAGAGGTCTCAGGATGGCATTGACATGGTATTTCACATCGCACCCTAATGCAGAGTAAGAAAGGCATATATTACACACCACTACACAAAACAAAGGAGATACCATGGACACCTTTGTGATGAGTCTACTGATAAGGATAAAACACTATGCTCTCAATAACTGTTCCAATTAGGAAGTATTGAGATCCCAGATAATAGCAGGGTGTGAGTCGAAGCAATGCTGGAAGTGACTGCTTCAATATCCTAGGTCGCTGGCAGAGATCCTGATATTAGCGTTCGGAGAAGGTGGGAGAGCATCAAGTTGAAGCAATTAACTTATTGAAAATACCAGCGTCAACATCCGACCTAGTAAACAAGAAGGTGACAGCCGCTCACTCACAGGGGAGACAGAACAATTCTGTTTTGTTGCTTGCACGAATTCCCACACCAAGGAACATGCCCAGAAATCAGCCAACAATGCTTAGACTTTAAAGAGGAAAACCACTTCAAGGCATTATGTCACATGTTTCACAGCACGGTAGGCCAGGCGGAGAAGAAATGAGCTTGTTGATACCAAGAATTATCAATCATGGTGACTGCAGCTCTGTTGACAGCGATGCATTATAGGGAAAAACAGTCAGACTCTACAAGTAGAGTCCATGAACAGAAGAGACGACACATGAGGAAAGGAAAAAAAACTGAATGGTGAACAGCCAGAACTTTGGTGTCTCCACACCATTGAAGGGTGCGACTCCACATAAGATACCTCATCATACAGTCACCCTCCAACAGCGGGTTCAGCTCATCAGCTGAAGAACCACGACACAAGGGGTACCTCTACAAGTTAGGAAACACAGCAGTGAAGGTGCAAAGCCTTACCCTACTGTTACAAATTAACAACCTACAAGCAGTATTCTGGTGGACACGAGGTCACTGTCAAAGTGATCAGTGAGGAAATATATAAGAACATACCCCAGGCTCCACGTCTATGACCATCAGAAGTGCATGGATCCAAACCGCTATTT
The DNA here is from genome assembly GCF_040938575.1 of Ambystoma mexicanum. Classification (NCBI taxonomy): domain Eukaryota; kingdom Metazoa; phylum Chordata; class Amphibia; order Caudata; family Ambystomatidae; genus Ambystoma; species Ambystoma mexicanum. Next base: position 1,175,999,174 of record NC_090935.1, on the reverse strand, counting down.
GCATGCAAGGGCAACTTTGAAGCCATCTGTCAATACAAAATGAAATATAGACAACTACCAATACATATGCTGGTGGCGGCCACAAAAAGTGGATGCATCCCAAACTTCAAAGCAGCCATAAACATGGGGCTGTATGAGCAGTATCACCTCAATCTGCCTCTTTCCTCCCTTCGCACCCCTCCAACTAATCCAGAAAACATCTAAAAGACTTATCCTTGGCTTCAGGCCCAGGGACTGCATCTCTCTAGCGCTATAATCTCTCCACTGGCACCCGGTGACAGCATGGATCAAATTCAAGACCCTTTGCATCATCAACAAGGATGACTGGGGCTGGGACCTCTCTACATCTAGCTTTTTCTCCCTAAATACCTCCATGCTAGAGTTCTTTGGTCCTCTAGCTCCAACTCTCTGCAGGTCAGACATGTGTCCAAGCAGAGAGTGGGGGGTAGATTTATTTTATTTTATTTTATTATTCATTATTAACAAGCTTAAAAACAGTGAGTGGTTTCTAAGTGCCGCATAGCGATTCAAACCTGTGTTGTGCAGTGTAGTCTTGCCTCCAAGACAAACACATTGCACTCAGCAGGTTCCTCAGCAGGTTCCTCTCTCTGGAACAGCCTGCCTGCCCCCCTTCGTATTGACCTGGATCTTCTTAAGTTCTGGAAACTTCTCAAGAATTCCTTTTCTCCTGCTCATTCCCTTTCCCTCTCCCGTGCTAATTGTCCCTCTGCCGCAGCAATTAGTTCTTGCTACCTTCTGAGACTTACAGGTGCCAGACCACCCCTGACCAGTCTCCCCCAGTTTCCCCTATGAGCATTTGCCCTCAGTCACCCTTCCCCGGAGTAGCCCGAATCTGGTCCACCCTGTCCATCGCACTTATCTGCCGTTCCCCCTTTTTACCCTGGAAATTGCGCTTGATGGCCCCTTCAGCACTTGCTCACCCCATTGTGCCCCCAATGCAGCACTTCACCCCTTCCTTTCCTGCCCCCTACTCCTCCCTCCCCTGCACTTATCACCTTTGTCTTTGTACTTGCGCGGTAGTATTGTCACAAGGCCAATATAACCATCATTGTTTTTTTTCTTTTTCCGAAGTCCCCCTGGCCCCTTTTTTGTCTTGTGACACCTGGAAACACTTGTGTATAGGCACCATACAATGTAACATAAATAAATACATGAATAAATAAATAGCACATAACTACATAGATTCAGTTGAGAGAATGGAACTGCTGTTCCTGTCACTGTTCAAAGGACTCAGAATGCTAAAACATAAGCAAATCCAACTGTACATTGATCATTCTATCCATCCAGTTGTCCAACAATATCGGGGCATACCAGTAAAAAAACAGCACCAAGTGGAAGAGGAACATAAGCTCCGGGAGCATGACATTATAGAACCCATAATGGGACAACACACCATGGGCATTGCCTATTGCACTGGTGCCAAAAAAGGGGTCCGACACCATCATAATTTGCTTGGACATGGGAAGACCCATTCAGGCCATCCTGAGTTCATCATAGAACTAATGAGTATAGCTCTCTAGGAAAATGTCTTTCTATATGCCAACCAATACTATTTACAGGTTCAAGGAACAGCAATGGGGGTGAGATTTGCTCCCAGTCTTGGAATACTGCATATGGCAGCATTTGAAGATGAGTTTGTTCTCACAGACATAAAGCTTTACAGACTGCAAATTACTAACTGGTATAGCTATATAGATGACATTATCCTTATATGCTCAGGTAACCAGGAGTCTATGGGTGATTTCCTAAACTGTTTAAATGGATGCCACCTTTCGATCACATTTTCTATGGAATCTGATAAACATGAAGTACACTTCCAAGGCATTATTATTGAGGCGGAGGAAGTTCGACTGAAATGCTTGTTATACAAAACAAACACCGGTCGGAATACCATTCTTCACTTTGCTAGTTTACATCCTAGGTCTCTGAAGGATAATCTACCTTTAGTCAATTACTACGCCTGAGAGCAACTGTACCTTCCAAGCATATTACGACGAGCATGCTAATAACTAACCTGAATCAGAGGGGCCACCCAAAGAAACTAGTCTCTCATGCTCTGAAGAGAACCAGATGTGTGCCAAGAGACACCCTATTAGAACCCAAGGATAGATGGGAGACTGCAGATAGACTCACATGTGTCACGACATATAACACAAACTCCTTCTTCATCAAAAGAATGATAAGGAAATACTGGCCGATGATCAACACATGTATGCAAAACACTATGCTACCCATCCTTGCATTCAAATGCTCACAAAACCTTAAGGACAAATTGGTCCACTCAAAAACTGAAAAGACAAGAGCTACCATGTCTAACTGGGACCTATGCCTGTTAAAGGGACATGTTCCATGTGGAATTTGCAAAGCATGCAAATACATCACCAATACACTATCATTTAAGATTGAGGAAACAAAATGGGAGCTCAGATTTATGTCTAATTGTAAAACTTCCAATGTTGTTTACTGGCCTTAGATATGTAGGGCAAACAATGAGAGCTGTCCATGTACGGATTAATGAGCACATATCAAGAATATGTTGCAAAAATGTGGCTGCACCTCTTGTTGCCCACTTTATAGAATACAAGCATGCAGCAGAAGACCTAAATTGGTGGGTTCTACATACATTGCAGTATTTACCAAACCTGCAGAGAGTCCTTCTGAATAAATAAGCATGTTGTATACAGTGTCTCAACACCTTTCAAAAAGGACTAAAGGAAGAAATGACAATGTATGTGTAAGTATGTGGGATGGAGTGAGTCTACCTGTGAAGGTCTAGGTGGGTAGAGATGGTTCTCTCATCAATCTAGTTTAGAACAATCATTGTGTGCAGATGACATGGAGTTATAGTTTTCTCTTACACCGGGTGAAAATTATTTTCAAGCTGTTTCAGACTCTGGTGCATTTTAAACAGTATAACTACAAGTCCAGGGATGTACCCTCACCAGGGTCCGCATTCCCATTCATGTGCTACAACTATTACTCGCCTGTACATTCCCCTTCTATGAAGATTAAGTCGGCCATTGAGAATTAGGGACGGTGCTCATGAATAGTCCTTTGGATTTTCAACATTTATATTTATGTATTACTACCACTGCATTTTATACAGGAGATTATACACTCCAAGATGGTGCCTTGGCTTTCAAAGCCCAAACAGAGCTTGCTAGGCATGCATGTGTTCTTACAAGCTTTAAGTGACCAACTATTGTGGACCCATACACCAACAACTCCGGACACAGGAATGCTGGTATAGTTTAGATTGTCCTGATGAACCCCCTTGGATAAGTACTGAGCCTAGAAAGACTGGTGCATAGCAGTGATATTATCCGGTGACACTTGAGATCCTCACACTGAAAAATCCCTTGTTCACATAGATGTTTGCAGGCATTCAACACCCAGCAGCTCATATCAGCCGTCCCGCACAGATGCAGACTTGAGACCCGGATGCCTCCCAAGTTCCTGGGCAAACTAGTCTGCCTCCCTTGAACAGCATAGTCCTCCCCTTTGGGAAGAAATACCTACCAATTAGCCATTTGGGTGCTGCTTCACATGAGACAAGATGTATTAGCTAAAACAGTCTGCTCATGTCATATCTTGTTTGCTAAGATATGAATACAGTCTGCTGAAGCCTCCCGTGTAGATACAACAGACTGCGAGCAAAGCGGGTCCTCAGTGCCAAGGAACTAAATTGGGGCCTCTCAGCACCCACTAATAAGATCTGTCCAAAATGCTACCAAAAATGAAATAACATCAGACATGATAGTATGGTGATGTCTGCCTCTTAACTCTATCTTTAAGCTAAAGAAAGTCCTGCTCAACGGTCCCCACACAAAACAGATATGAATCCTAAGAAAGGAGACCAGTTCAAGAGCAAATTAAACCTCCTGGAAGGTGCCCACACCTCGACCAGAGAGGGTAAGTCTGACATTTGGGGTGCTCTCTCAACTGCTACTTAGAGTATCCAACACACGATCTTGGTGAATGATACACCTTCTTTTCTTTTCTTTTCTATTGTTTAGGCACTAGTAGGATGTTGTTACTTCTTATTTTTTAAAATTTAGCAATTGCTTTTACCTTCACGTGGTGGATCATTGCTAAATATTAGGTAATGATTAGCAGACGTGTTCCTAACATCTCTCCATATGTTGTGTTTTTATTTATTTTCGTTCCTCAGGGGTCATTCTAAACAAGATTTTTGGTCCTGAGCAAGGCGGAACAACCTTGATATCACTGCAGAAATATATATGCCCCATGTTAACTACTTAGGAGCACAGCAGAGTGGCTGCTCAGTTCTAGTGTGTAACACTGAGCTCTACATAGACACCTGAGCCCAAGAGTTGGCCTTTGTGGAAGGCTTTTAAACAATAGCATCTTGTAACTAGTTAGATAGAGAGGTATCCTTTTATCTAAAAAGTTCTTTTGAAGACTAGGTACACATACAAGCCTTTTCTCTGTGCTATTGAATACTTATTTGTTGGTTGTTAATGCCAATCATATTTCTCCTTTTATTTCTGTGCGTTTGTGTGGAATGTTCCATATATATGTTTGTACAAGTACATATATGGATAACCTTTGCCAAAATAGATGCAGAATAAATAATGTTGCATGGTGCAAAGGAAAAATATTAACATGTTTGTAGATGTGATTTGTTTCTCATGAATACCTAGCTATAGGCATATACTTCAGAGCTTGCCTTGAATACGCTTGAGCTGGGTGTTCCCAAAAAGCCCTTTAAGATGAGTAGCGGTACACTGGAGATGAATGGGGATGCAGATTGTATTCATACATCAATAATCAAGATGACACAGATAGTTTGGCAAAGTTTGTCTGTTTTAATGTCAAGTATCCAAAACAGTGAGTACAACGAACATCAGCAATCGCTCGATACTCTGACTCTACTTACTTCATAAAAAAGCTGAGCATTTGTACCCAAAATTGGTCATCACTGACGTTTTGTCCTGCGTCATTACCAAAGTCATCCTATGTGGCAAACTACAAAAACCTAACAGGAGGTGGGATTGGTTCTAAGTGAATAACTAAGCATAGGTTCCATATCTGTATAGAGTAACAGAGAGAAATAATTGGATATCTAACATCTGATGGGGCAACTAAGCCCTCCCCTCAAAATGCCATTATGAACGTCACTAAAAGTACGACATCCCATTGGCTACACAAACTATAGGACCCCAACTACGTGGTCCCCTACAATTGGTTGGCTTTTAACCCCCAGCAGTACTTTTCCACCTATGCTAGCAGCTTGCAGACTGAACAACCAGGTGCAGGTGAACTCTTCTTAGCACCAGCTTCCCACCAATTAGCATATCATTCATCATCACCTCAATGGTCCAGTGTCAATTAGTGCTTTGAAGGTGGCCTTAGGTTGTACTGTTCTCTGAGAAGTTTTAAGGAGTATGGGCAGCAGCCAGCCTCTGTGCATAGGTGTGGTAATCTCATTCGTCGTACTTCCTTCTATCACGTGACTGGACACCATGAAATTCAGCCTTTTCGTGTATTTAACTTTATTCTTATATAGTCCTCTGACGTCTTTTGTTTTTGTTTGACTTCTCTGAACAGGAGCTTCTGTTCTTTCATGTTAATTGTATCCAATGTCAGCCAATTCCAGTTTGATAAGACCTTGGCTTTCTTGGCTCAGTGAACTCCTTAGCTGAACTTTTATTCTGTTTAATTCAATTGCTTTTCTTAACTGCAACACTAAAATAAGGCCTTCTTGCTTTGTTCAGTACTGCTTATATGCGTAGTGGAAACATCCATCTTTTATTTGTCCATATGTTTCTATAGAGGTATATATGTATATATATTTGTCGGTTGCTGCGGTCTAATCTATTTAAAAGCATGTGGCTAGCTTCATGATTGCTTTGCTGCTTGCGTTTCATTGCATCTGTACACGTTTAAACTAACTAAGTATCTTCATCAGGTTTGTGGCATGGGTCTCTTCATCTGTATACGAAGATGTCACTTATCCTTAGTACTTCTTTGTGTTTTATAAATATTCTGCCTCTCTGGTCTGGTTATCTTTCTATGTGGGTGTCGATTCAACTTTGTATGACGTCACCATTCATCTTTGCCATTTAGTTTCTCTGCTTCTTCAGGAATCTCCAACCACTCTCACATAATCTTTTACATCTAGACATCCTGGTCTGAAGAAATGCTTCTTAGGGATCCAGATTTGAATGACTCCATTCAAGCATACAGCTGTTTTCACATGCTCATCCTTGTTCCATGTCATGAGCATGCCCTGTCCACTTGGACTGCATTAGATCCATCTTCCCACGTACTTCGTATGGTCCTTTGGATACTGTAACTTTGTTCCCTGAGGTACATGGATATTGGCCTTCACAAAGTCTCTGATTTATTTATCAGTCAGATTGTTAGGCTTCCATCCTGGTTCGACATCAATCATAATCTTCATCCCTATGGCTTTCTTTGCTGTCTTCTTGCACTGTGAGATTATTATTTTGATCACACAGAATCCAAGCATCACTAATAATAACAAAGCTCCAAGAAATTTGAACATATCTGCCATCCATTGTGGAACCCACGAGAAGAGTAATCCAAACCAGCTGTCAATAGCAATGTCTTCGACATCTTCTAACATCTGGCCATGGAGTTTCGTTTGAATGTCTGTGGCCTCTGTCAAGGTTCCATTCTAGTCATCATGAGAGGGTATAAATGTGCAACATGATTCTCCTATTTTGGCACAAACACCTCCATCAATATCTGTGATCATGTCCAGGACGTACCTGTTCTGGAGAGTAATAAGTCGAATGGCTCTCATCTCTTCTATGATTGCATTGAATCCTTTTATGGTAGTATTAATCATCTGCAGCAATTCCCATCTGTTGATCAGAAGCCACTTGGTATTTGCTCCAACCTGGATCCTTGGCATGAAGATCAACGTGATCACTGAAGAGGTCTGGCTGAACAATCTATGTTCATATGGAATAGAGTCAAAAGCTTCTATTGATTTGGCAGAGAAGTAGTTCTCCCTCTTCATTTGATTTATCAGCTCCACAGAGCATCTGCTTTTGGGAAACTATTAATGATTAGGTCATCTTTAGGAATCACCAATGCAGGAACATGGACATTCACCAATGTTCAGATTCCTCCCCAATCTTTAGGCAGTCTGATGCAGGCCTTGGATCCACAAGCAAAATAATGATCCATGATTACTGCTGTTCAGATATTCATTCCTGGTGCATCGAAGATTTGTCCACAGTTCTGATTCTCCCCCATTTTTCTTGTACCATTGTTCCTGAAGCACAATTTAGAGCTCTCCAATGGTACTATCTGCAGGGGTTTGACCCATGTCAGCAGTTTAGTAAGTTTTGGCCATAATGATTTACACAACATTTGTGCATTCTCGATTGTTGGTTTATAGTGATCCATTATTACCCAGTCTCAGCAGATTACTACTCCTTCTTCCCAACCATCTGGTGATAGAACAGTTCCCCAAATCTGCATCTGGCCTCTGTTTTTCCATCTACAGATGTCTTCTGTAGATTGTCCTGGAACTTTCAGATTTTTATTTAATTCTCTTCTTATTCCACTTCCTTTTAATCCAGGTTTCTCGTATCTGATCACAATATTCTTTGTCTTGGCATTGTTTCTTGTCTTTATGTCTTGAACATAGTCATCTTCATTTGGATCTGTCCATTCAGTTTCCCATTTCAGAGAGGCTGTTCGACCCATGAACTGGCCTCTTGTACTACAGACAGCTAGGTGCACTATGCAGTATGCAGATAGGGCATCTATTTCAATAGCTATGAAGATTTTCGACTTCCTCATGCTGTATGGCAGGAGTGCACATACAAAGCATTCTTCATTTGATGCCTTCTTCCAACTTCTTTCATGTGTTGGTACCATATGTTGTTTCCCAAATGTGCTGTGCTGTCCAATTAATAATTCAGTTCATAATTATCTTCATGTAGTTTTCTATGACTACGTCTTCAAATGTATCCACATAGCTTCTTCTGGCTGGTTTGTTTGCAGAAACATCCGTCCGGGTTCCCTGTGTAGAAGAAAGTTCAACAAGTCTGTCTCTATCCAACTGTCTTTTTCTAGCAGCAGCTAATGACGCCCATAAAGTTTCTACTATAATCTCTAAGCGTGACTTTTCTTTGGGACTTGTGCTTGGGCCTATTGTCACTGGACCAGGTGTGTCTGCATGCATTATCTGATCTGTATAGGTCCAACCTTTATCAACCCCTTATTTTGCCTGATGTGCCGACCCGGTCTGAGGTATTTAAAAGCATTTTCTGAAACAAGTGCTGTGTGTGATTGATTACTAACAACATCCATTTCAAGCTTAGGTATCTTCCTATCTTTTCTTGGGACAGGAATAACTATGTAGGGTTTAGGCTACCTTGTAGTTGCCATGCTTGTCCTTCTGCTCAAAAACATATGTAGGAGTCTTGGCAACATCTGCTCCTATATGAAATGCAGTTCTCACTGTCAGCGAAAGCAATATGAGTATAAAAATAATGCATGTATAGATTATACAGTGGTATGTGATTTTGCAGCATATAATTCTTGGACAATGTGTGCGTCTGTTCTCATGGGGCAACACAATGTTACTATTGAAATTCCCCATCTCGATCATTTGATGCTAAGGAAGGAAAACTTTAATGGCCCTGCTCTCTGATTACTCTCTGGAAGCTGTTGCCTTCTTTCAGCATTTGTCCTTGATCAAATATCTGCTTTCTGGATGCTAAGAGATGACTTTATCCTTCATTCTGGAACAAGTTTTTCCACCAGTCGGAATGCAAATGTTCCTTTATCGTGAAGAAAAATTAGTTCTGCTTCATATATCAGCTCCCAATCGATGCCTTGAATCTGCTTCAGTCCAGATGACATGTTGCTTCCCTGTCAGCATGAACAAAAAGTTTTGTATTTTATTCACTTCCTCGATCTGTCCCTCGGAGGAAAAGTTTCTACACCGCTCTGCGATTTCTTTCAGAATAGATGCTCACCTGGATGATAATACCCTCCAGGATTACATTCAAGTTTGCAGTGTTTCTTGGATCTCTCAGAAAGGTTACCACATCCGCGTGTCTTCCAACAGGATGCCGGTATTCTTCAATTAGATGAAAGAACACTGCACTGACCAGTCTATGTGCTGCGTCGGCTCATTAAGGCATTTGTGTTTTCTTCACTGTACTCAAGCAAGTACACAAATTCTTCAGTGATGATTATGAGCAATCTTCTTATGAGTTTCTCATTGTCAGGATCTCAAATGAAAGCTGGAATGTGGCAAATTCTCCCCACCAGTGATGGATAAGTACATAACACCAACTCAAAATACGTAATTATGTTCCTGGAAAGGTCATCACTTGGTAACACCATGAGTAGAACCAAACAAGAACTCTGTGTGGAAAGAATCAGGGTATTGTACCCTCTTCAATTGCTGTATCCACAATCAGAATCTGGCATACTCCGATTCTTGTCAAGGCTTAAATTATGCCACAGTCCAAAGTCAATAAACCTTGCTCACTTTTCTTGTTATCAAGGCTTAAGCATGCCTCAGTCCAAAGTCAATAAGCTACTGTAGCTTTAAGAAGGAAGATCTTCCCTTAACCCTGCAACTAAGATGCACAGAGTGTTCAAACGTGTCCTTTTACCCTTTTATTTATAGCTCAAAAGGGAGTATCCAAAATCAAGCCACAGTCCAACTAAAGGGTTCTTTACACTTTACACTTGTCAGGTTATGCGTCCTTCGTCTTTGTCATAGATCTCGTCTGCATGTGCTGTCGTTCTTCCCCTATGATTGTAGCTTCTTCGCGGAGGGGTGTAGGAAGAGGGGTTTCTCCAGAGTAGATTTTTATATCTACCAAGAAGATCTAAGCAAGCCTACCCAGCAATTTGACAGCAGATGGCGCTATGTCCTCAACGACAAAAGGATCTGGGCTTGTCCCACTTTTTCCTTGTGTGGGTACGAACTGGGACCACATCTCTGGGTAAAGTTTTGGAAGTTGTAATTCCAGACGTTGGTTTGTTGGAGCATCTCCTTCTGTGCTGGAGAACACCTTCATCTCTGCAACTGTCCTGAAATTACAGAAAAACTGGAACTCATACAGTTCAAATAGTTTTGCAATTCCAATCCTAACATTTCTGACGTCGGCTGAGCATCACTTCTAACTTGGGATGGAGGCATTAAGGGTATTCTCATTCACCTTCCTGTCACGAATTTGTGATCCGCAAGATGGTGGTCAGAACCTGGTTGGTTCCTCAATGCATATAATGCCAGTGGTAGGCAATTCAACCACCCTTTCTTCAGAGTAAGCTTCAACTTGGCTATTCTTTCTTTGAACAGTTTGTTGAGCTTTTCACAGATCCCATTTCCTTGCAGATAATAAGCCAAAGAAAACTTGTGCTTTATAACAAGCAAAGAGCTGATCTGCTCGAATACTTTATTAACAAATTGAGGTCCGTTATCCAATCTCATTACCTCGCACATTCCTCATCTAGGAAACACTTCTTGCACTATAAACTTATCTGCACAGGTAGAATCTGGGTGTGTGCATGGATCTGCCTCTATACATCTAGAAAAAGGACACACTACAACAAGCACGTATCTATATCCATTGTATACTTGTATCATGTCGACACAGTCAATATGCAAGAGCTGAAAAGGGCCATTGGTCTTGGAATTACTCCCCTAACTATGCGCAATGTATGCCCAGCCATGAACTGTTGGCAAGCAATACAATTTACCATAAAAATGCAACATGCTCCATCAGGTTCGGTACGAGCCAATCCTCAGCAATAGTTACAGCAAGATTCTCCCTAGTTGTTTGCGCTGGGTAGTGTAGCACCACCCTTAATAAGGCTACAGGCATCACTGGCTTACAAGTGCTGTCTTGTCACCACAATGCTTCAGAGGGGTTTAAAGAACACCCTCTTCGCTTCCAAAAATTATTTTCCTCTTGCAGTGCCTCCCCTTGGAGCTCCACTAAATGTGTTGTAGGCATATGATTATATCCTTCAACTGCAGTCATCATCACATTCATCCTTTCATTCACATGAATGGTCTCAATATTCATCAACCCTGTATCTGTATTTGCTATGCGCTTGACTTCAGCATCTGCTGCTTGATTTCTGCGCGAGATAAAATCTGTCCCTTTTGTGTGAGCTGCGCATATAACAACTGCTGTGCCCACTGGTTGTTGTAGTGCCTTAATAAGCCTGTCCAATAAGGCTGCGTGCTGCACTGGTGTGCTGTCCGTTCAGAGGTAACCCCTCCTTTTCCAGCGCACTAATCCTGCATGCACCATCAACGTCACATATGTAGAGTTGATGTACACTATTACTTCCTGGTCTGAGTGATTCTAGATCGCGAGTATCAACGCCAATAATTCTGAAGCTTGTGCACATCTTTGTGCATCATTTTGATTGATTCTTGGAGGCCCATCTTTCAAAACAATCTCTCCCCCTGCCAGTGCATTCTCCTTTACTCTAGGGAGATCATCACAGAACTCTTCATAGTTTGCGCAATCGTGCATGGGCTCTTCTTCTGTGATTGGCTCAGCTATAAACATAGCTGGGTTCACTATTTTACATCAAACTATTTTAATCGCTGGATTTGATATCACTACCTCATAGGCAGAAACCCTTTGAGAAGTCAACGTACTGTTCGGTTTTTCCAAAATGGCAAATAGTGCGTGTTCAACAAATAACGTCATAGAGCATCCCATCACTATGCTTGTAGCCTTTTCTATGGCGAACGCCGCGGCTGCCAAACTTTGTTCACATGGAAAGCGACCTCTCATTACTGGGTCCAAAGTTCACTGTAATATGCAAGGGGCTTGTAACCCAATGTGGTTCTCTGTTTGAGTACTTCTCTCATAAAAGTACCATCTGTATGCGAGAATAAAAAGATTTCCTCTGCATAATTCGGGATCCCTAAAACTGGGGCTGTGCAGATTGCTTTTTTCAATTCATCAAACCCTTCTTCCATTGCCTCAGTCAACACGATTTTTTCTCACGTTGCCTGTGCTTTCTTCAAAGCCTGTAAGAGGGACCTTGTATATGAGCTGTAGTCAAAGACCCATGCCCTGACATAATTGCATAGTCCTAGAAAACTCTGCATCTGTTTTATCGTGTGTGGCATAGATGTTTTTAAAATGGCCTCAGCTCTTTCAGGGGTGACCTTCTTTCCCTCATGTGAAATTAATTGGCCTATGTACAACACTTCTTGTTGACAATATTGTAACTTGTCTTTGTCAACCTTATAGCCTTTGTCAGCAAGTACAATCATCAGCTCAACATAATCGAGTCTGCACTCTTCCTCTGTAGTGTTGCAAACAAAATGTCATCTATGTATTGCAGCACAACGCTTTCTAAAGCAATATTGCTCAAGTACATCTGGAGGACTCCATTGTAAATTGATGCAGACTCACAGTAACCCAGGGGCAGCCTTTTGCTTTTTAATCGCACTTGTCTAAAAGTAAACTATGTCAAATCTTGTTAGTCTTTGTGAAATGGGATTGAGAAAAGCACATTTTTTCAAGTCAATCACTGAAATATTGTGCATCCACAGGTATATTACATAGAATTGTAGACGGGTTTGGGACTAGAGGGAATTCGGCCTCTACAGTTTGGTTTATTGGGCGAAGGTCCTGGATTAAACACCACGACTCCCCCTTAATTTTTTTTCATAGGGTACATTGACGTATTACATGGTGACTCTGACGTCACTAAGATGCCCTGCTCCACCATGGCGGAAATCGTCTTGATAATGCCTTCATCTGCTTCTCGAGACAACACCTGTTCATGGAATCGAACAGGGGAAACCCATGCGCTAAAAAAGACGCGCTAATCCATAAACACGTACGTGAGCAGGAAGCAGGCGTAAGCGGCCCCACGCAGCATAAAAGTGCGCGCAAACAACAAACACATATATACAGCTACGATGAATGTCCCATTCTGTGGCCCCCTAGGAGAAATGAGGTGTCACGCAACGCTCAGGCACCCCAAAAAATCAAGAAAAAGAGATATGCCACCCCTGTAGCCCACGTGCGTGTGAAAATCCCTGCACACCCCCGAAATACACATACCCAGGCCAATCGCATGTGAAAATCACGCGCACCCCCAAAATACGCGCAGGCAGCCCATCCATCCTCCCCATGACCCGCAGGCAGCACACACCACAGGGGGGACTTTTTCTACGCTATTTACCTGAAGCAAGTGGGGAACACGTATTTGGAGGGGTGCGCCTGGTTTTTCACACGCTATTGGCCTGGGTATGTGTTTTCCAAGCCTTTTGGCAGCCACGAGCGGGGTACGCGTATGGAAGGGGTGCGCAGGGAGATTTCCATGCGTTTTGGCTCCCGCAAGCGGGTTTCCCGCATTCAAGGGGGTGCGAAAGTACATTTTCATGCGTTTTGGCTGCCGTGAGCGGCGTACGTGTAATTTGTCACGCGATTACAGTGTAGCAGCCCTGTAAGCTGGTCCAGGGTTAGCGTGGTCCTTTGTGCCGTATTGGGGATTTCGATGGCTTTTCATTGTGTATGGGGCTGTAGTATAATTTATAGTGCTTTGAAGCATAGCGCCTCACTGAATGTGATAGCATTCAGAGGTTTGCTGGGAAAAGAATGACAGATCTTTTGGCAGTTCGCTTTTGATGAGCTCGAGAGATGGATGATCTTCGTGTCTTAGCACTGGCTTGAGAACCCTATGTTTCACCACACACACTTCAGACACTGAGATTACGAAGGCAACCCTTGTCGACTGGTCCGCTCTTCTGAAGGGGGTCGCCTGGGGGAGGAAACCACAGATATTTTGGTACGCAGCCAAGTTCGAAGTGAGGTCATTTTTTATGCGATTGTTTGGCAGATGTGTTCTAAAAATACTAGGCAGTTAGGATAGCAAAGCAAAAGACAATCCCTTGCATTTTTATTTGTTATGTGTTGAATCCTAATTTTAAAAAAAAAGATTTGTTTGCATTGTATTTGTGGTTTTGTTTTTCTCTTCTCATTTTGTTACAGGTAGAGATGAAATACATATGGTAAGAAATTGTATCATGACTTTGTAATGGTTTGCAATATAAGATATATATATATATATATATATATATATATATATATATATATATATATATATATATATATATACCTCTGAGTTTTAATTGTTTTGGGTTTGCCTAAGTGGATGTGGGGAAGATTCATGTTCTTTGGTAATTTAGTCACCCATTTGTTCATGCAGATGGAAAAATAGATAGAATTAGCAGTGATAAATAGATGTATGCGTATGTTCCCCACTGCATGGTGTCTGGGGGAATATAATATAATATATAGATTACTGGTGGTCCATGAACCAGTAATGAATCAGTAATGAGGCCTATGGACGCATAGTTCACTGATGTAGATAAATCAATGATAACACCACGGGTTATTGGTGATGCTCAATGTGAAATTGTGGTGTCTCTGAATGTAGGTCCAAGGCTCTCTATAGATCACAAGAATATTATAAGAATAAGGAAGGTTTCGTGTATGATGGGGCCATAAATAGAACAGGAAAGTTATGCTCACCACTAAGTAATTTGCCACTAAGTAATTTACCACCAGAAATTACCACCAATAGTGTATATTACTAGATTATCTAATATAATGCAACAAAACATGGTCACTGGAAGGAGGTAAGACTAAACCCAATCTAGATGCAAGGACAAGTTATTACCAAATTACCACTTTTCCTTTGGCGGCAAGAAAATACTGCCAGACCCCAACAGGCTGATTCATGTAATTCCTCTCAAAAGTGTCGCACGCGGCTGGCGCACAGCGTGCCCGTGCGAATGTCTGCGCCAGCCGCGTGCGATAAAATCAATTCCCGCGCACAGCGTATTCATGGATTCTCGCCTCCAAAAGCAGACGTGGCGCAGCGACCCTGCAGCAGCGCCAGTTACGCCCCCAAGAACGCCCTCGCGCAAGGAAAAGCCATCAAGATCGCAAAACCATTGCAAAGGGCTGCGCCAACACTGTACCAGTTTACCGGACTAGCAAAAGCGGAGAACGCGTATTACGGGTGTCGGGAACACGCGTGCGCGAGAAGATTCACACGCGATCGGGCCAGGGGGAGCGTGTGCGTGTATTCCAGGGGTGCGCGAGAAGTTCTACACGTGAATGGCCTGGGTGCGTGTATTCCAGGGGTGCGCGAGAAGTTCTACACGTGAATGGCCTGGGTGCGTGTATTTCAGGGGTGTGCGGGAAGTTCCACACGTGATTGGCCTGGGCGCGTGTATTTCAAGGGCTTGCGGGTGGTTTCACACGCGATCGGGCCTGGGGGAGCGTGTGCGTGTAATTCAGGGGTGCGCGAGAAGTTCCACACGCGATTGGCCTGGGCGCGTGTATTCCAGGGGTGCGCGGGAAGTTCCATACGCGATTGCCCTGGACGCGTGTATTTCAGGGGTGCGCGGGAAGTTCCACACGCGATTGGGCTGCGTGCGTGTATTTCAGGGGTGCGCAGGAAGTTTCACACGCGATTGGGCTGCGTGCGTGTATTTCAGGGGTGCGCGGGAAGTTTCACACGCGATTGGGCTGCGTGCGTTTATTTCAGGGGTGCGCAGGAAGTTTCACACGCGATTGGGCTGCGTGCGTGTATTTCAGGGGTGCGCGGGAAGTTTCACACGCGATTGCCCTGGGCGCGTGTATTTCAGGGGTGCGCGGGAAGTTCCACATGCGATTGGGCTGAGCGCGTGTATTTCAGGGGCTCGCGGGTGGTTTCACACGCGATCGGGCCTGGGGGAGCGTGTGCGGGTATTTCAGGGGTGCGCGAGAAGTTTCACACGCGATTGGGCTGCGTGCGTGTATTTCAGGGGTGCGCGGGAAGTTCCACACGCGATTGGGCTGTGTGCGTGTATTTCAGGGGTGCGCGGGAAGTTCCACACGCGATTGGGCTGGGCGCGGGTATTTCAGGGGCTCGCGGGTGGTTTCACACGCGATCGGGCCTGGGGGAGCGTGTGCGTGTAATTCAGGGGTGCGCGAGAAGTTCCACACGCGATTGACCTGGGCGCGTGTATTTCAGGGGCTCGCGGGTGGTTTCACACGCAATCGGGCTGCGTGCGGGTATTTCAGGGGTGCGCGGGAAGTTTCACATGCGATTGGGCTGCGTGCGTGTATTTCAGGGGTGTGCGGGAAGTTTCACACGCGATTGGGCTGCGTGCGGGTATTCCAGGGCTGCGCAGGAAGTTTCACACGCTCTCCTACAACACGTATTCATGGAAACGAACGTGGCCAATCCGGAAACACGTACGCCAGCAGGAAGTAGGGTCCACCCGCACAGCATAAAAGTGCACGCAAACAACAAACAAGCTCAGACGCCAGGATGAACATATCGTTCCTAGCAGCAGTGGCCGTGGGATACCGCTGGAGGAGGAGGAGGATAGACCGGGCCAGAATTTTTACACCCAGAACCAGCCTTTTTGGGATGCCTGATGACCATGTGTATGGGAGGTACAGGTTTCCACCTCACATAATACTTGACCTGGTCAGTGAGTGGGAGGATGACCTCACATCAACCACCCTGTGCTCCCAAGCACTCAGCCCCCTGGAGAAGGTCCTCAATGTACTGCACTTCCTGGCCACTGGATCATTTCAGCGGACAAGTGCCATAGTGGGGGGTGGTGTCACAGGCCACGCAGTCACGCTGCCTACACCAGGTCTTGGCCATCATCACTGCACGCCCATCAGTCCGCAGGCACATATACCTGCCCAGAACACCTGCAGAAAGGCAGGCTGTTGCCCAGGACTTCTACAGGGTGGCACAATTCCCCAAAGTGCTAGGTACCATTGATTGCACCCATGTGGCTCTACGTCCCCCCAGGGCAACTGAGCACATCTATAGAAACCGCAAGCACTGGCATTCCATCAATGCCCAGGTAGTATGTGATGCCAAGGGAATCATCACCTCAGTATACGCCAACTATCCAGGCTCCACCCACGACAGTTTCATCTACAGAATGTCTACCCTAAACCGGGACATAGAAGCTGGGCGGCATGGCGATACATGGCTGCTCGGTGAGTATAAATGCCACTGCGCATGCATGCATGTCAGATACTGAGTAATGTCACAACCCCACTGATGATACCCATCACCACCACCCCAGGGGACAGTGCCTACCCTCTCAGCACCCACATGATGACGCCAATTCGGAACCCCACCACGCCACCCCAGGTAAGATACAACACAGCCCACATTGCAACCCGGGGCATCGTGGAGCGCACATTCGGAGTGCTCAAGTCACGCTTCCGCTCCCTTGACCGTTCTGGCGGGCAGCTGTTATACGCTCCCCCAGTAGTGTGCAGGATCATAGTGGCAGCATGTGTCCTGCACAACATTGCAACACGCCGGGGCCTGGCCGTGGACATGGTGGTGCCCCCACATCCCCAACCACATGCATGCCCACTGCGCATGGGAGGGGAAAGGGCACGGCGTGAGGCAGCCCGTACGCAGCTCGTGGCTAATTAATTCACATAAAATCACACCCCTGTGGAGTGCACACAGCCCTGGCACATACCAGCTGACAATCAATGATGATTGTTACTGACAATTATGATGTGTCAATGGACAGTCAACTGTCACAACCATACCAGCCTGAGATTGTACATCTGGAAGTGTTCCATTGTGTGCTTCCCTACCTACACAAACACCACCAATGCTGTGTTCAAAAGGCACACTTCTATGCTGCTAAAATCATTACCCCCTTGCAAGACACAACATGACAACAGTGCCATGTCACCCAACCCCTCCCCAGCACCGCCACCCAACACACCATGGCATGACATGCCATGTGAGAGCAAACAAAGTCATCCCCCAAACATGACACGTGTCACAAAGTACAGTGCCCCTAATGGAAACTGGCCACACACAATATGCCCACATAAATGTAGAAACAACAACACATATGACCAAATACTTACCACAATACAATCGACATAGGATAAACATGACAGTACTAAGGCAAAGGATACGTAGTCTTACAACATGAGAATGCCAGCACATCCACCACCTCCAACTGTACAGTGTTGTTGCCACGCACATCTGGAAGTCCACTGCTCACAACATGAGCTCCATCTCCAAAGTGGACGGCCTTGTGAAGACATGAGGAATGAACCTGCAAAATAGGAGGGAGACATGGATGCACAAGCACACATCAATACACCATGCAGTGCATAATACAACAACAATATGGACTAGGAATGTATACACAGTATTGACTACAGACTGCCCACACAGCTCATGGGAGTCCAACGTCACTGCGTAATTCACTGTCACTTGGGCACACCCTTTGCAAGCCCATGGAAACGGGAAGCAGGAGGGGTGTGTGTCTCACTGACCCAAGCATCTAACCCAAACTCAGGACAAGCCTGCATGTGCCCAGCCGGAATACAGTGGATGCCCACGGGAGCCACACAAGGCAACACACTGCAACAAAAAATCAAAAATCAAAAATGGCCATGTTTGGGCCATGGGGGGTGGATGAGGCCACCCAGGAGGTCCGAGGACAGGGTGCCCACCAACAGCCACCTGCGTGAATGTTGCGAAAAAAAAACACCTCCATGGGCTCATGGCCTGCAGGGCTACTAAATAGTGGGAGATTCACTGCTGGATTCGCTCTCCTCAACCTCTGCTGCTGCTGCCACAGGAGGTGGTGGTGCCATGGGAGGCAGCCCACGCAATGCCCTAGTTTGGTCCTCCATGGCAGCAAGCATGCGGGCCTGGAAGGCCTCGTTCTGGAGGGATATGGTGCGGAGATCCCCATGCAACACCCGACGTGTTGCCCGGACCTCTGCCCGAGTTGCCTGCATCTCTGCTGAGAGCGTACGCTTGACGCGCTCCAGCAGCTGTTCCATCCTGGTGACAGTGGAAGCCTCAAGGTCCACAAGAGTCTGCCTGAGGTGCCGGACCTCTCCCCTCAGGGCTTCCCTCTGTCCCTGGGAATCTATAGAAATTGATTCCCTCAGATTGTCCAGGGCCGCCTGTCTGTCCCTGACTGATTGGCAAATGGAGTCTGTTGCCTGCTGTAGTAGCTCCATCTGCCTATCTGGGGGGACAATGGAAGTGGCCACCCTCTCCATGGCTGGAGCAATCATTTGGGATGATGCTGCCTGTTGGTTGGCCATACCGTAAATGGATTGCTCCCATGCGGTATTGCCTGGTGGCGGACGGCCACCGCGTTGGCGGGCACCACACCTGTCTGGGGCAAGGCGAACTGCGCCTTGCTGTGTCGGCACTACATGAGGCTGCAGGACTGCATTTCCCCTCTGAACTGCTGGCCCAGGAACAGGATTAGATGTTGCGGAGTGTGGCCCTGCATCCGTAACCACCACAGGCGCACCTACCAACACTGACATCCCCATAGTGGGCTCTACCCCTGGTGCAGGTGGGTGGAACAGAACAGTATCCCTTCCATGAACACATACCTGCGAATCCACATAGGCCTCATCCGAATCAACACCTGAAAAGAGTTCTGGGGAGGTGCAGCCAGGGACACCCCAGGACAGTATGGCCTGCAGCAAGAGAGGGTTCTCCCCCACCACCAAACCACGTCCCCCACTGGTGCCTGGTCATGCTTCAGATCCCTCCTGGGCCTGCACCATCTCGTCTCCCTCAACATCATCAGGTGCATCATCCTCTGCAAAAACAAGAAAGACAAAAAATGGAAACAGGCATTAGCACCATGGCACGCTATTAGGCCAGACAAGCTACAGTACCAGTACTTGATTTACACATGTCCCACATGACTATAACCCTCCCATGCATGCACTGTCCATGAGTTGGAAGGGGAGGAAAATGTCAGACACTGATGACACCAAGATGGGAGAGCAACACATCAGCTGCATGCTGGCTAGCAGTGCCATCACACATTGGCCTGTGAGTGGCATGTCCAATACACATACATGACACATGCCATCACACAGATGGCATGTACCATGGGCATGTCATATATGTGACAATAGGGCAGAGTGATGCGCAGTAGAACCAGGTGAATTCCTACAATCAGCCTGAATGAACACAGCTAAATACGGAACAATGTGGTAGCAAGATGCCACTTCAAGGGCAACTGGCGCAATGTAGTGCAAAACGCCTACTGTGGCCTGAAGGGATACTGTAATACCCAAATCCCGGGGCGCAGAATGCATTGGATAAAGCACATGGGTGGGACAAAACACTCAGGCACACACACCCTGACCTGGCACTCAACCAGAACCCCTCCCACAAACTACATACACATGGATCACACACACATGCATGTGCACTCACCAGACAATGCCTCGTAATCTGGCAGTTCTCCCACACCTTGGATCTGCTCCTCTGTGATGTAGGTTCCAGCAACATGCTCATGTAGAGTGAGTTCTATGTCCTCTTGTGGAGACCCACCTCCAGTCACCAGAGTTGCGGCATGACTTGAGGCCAGCTTTTTCCTTGCCCTACGCTTAAGGTCGTTCCAGCGCTTGTAGCACTAAACAGCTGTGCGCCTCATAAACCCAAGGGCACTTATGCTGTCCGCGATGGACTGCCAGTGTGCCTGACGTCGAGCAGGTGTAATCCGACACCCTGAAGTGACCAACATTTCGGCGTCATGTTGGGACACATACTGCACAAGTGCATCCAGTTCGGCATCATTGAAGCTAGGCTTCCTTGGCGTGCCGGACCGTGTAGCCGTGTCAGGGTCATCAGCCTGTACTGGACGAGCACTCTTCCTCTTTCTTTTTGTGGGTGGTAGGGATCCGGAGTGCCCTACGCCGCTCTGGACACTAGAGGCAGGAGCACCGGTGGACTGTGAAGTAGTAGTGTGCGATGGCACACTGACCACATGACTTTCTGCAGGCATTAGCTGAAGTGTGATGATGGCAGGGGGAACCTCAGTCTGATGTACCGGGACCAACACTGTCCTTGCTGGGGGAGTCAGAGCTGGGGTGGACGGAGCTTCAGCTTCCCCTGCAGCCTCCCCACCACGCCTACTCGGGGCAGCAGACGACATGGCTGCCCCTGTACCACGTGGCCTGGTGACACTGGCTTGCGCCGCCACCCGTGGCCTAGACTTGGTGACCTGGAAGTCAGCCTAGGAGTCACCCTGTGCTAGGTCAGGTGCCACAACGGGCCGGTTCAACAAGGGCTGAGCAGGGATGGTGTCAGCCACGTTTCCCTCAACCATGGGGGGGGATGTGTGTCCCTGACTGGTCTTCCACACGTGGGGGGCTTGGGGGAGTCTGCAAATCCTGGCCACGTCCCCTACCGCGCTCACCACGCCCACCTCTTGAGGCTCGGCCACCTTTGCCACCCTTACCACTTGCTCGCCTCCCAGCCATGGCACTGATGGAGTTGTGCGTATGGGAGTTGCAGTGGACAATTGTCCTGGGCAATTGGGGGTCAAAGGGGTAGGGTACTATATGGAATTCGTACCCAAGTACTCTAGCAAGGCTGTATGTAACCCCTGGGGAAAGATGACGGGTCACGCAACGCACAGGCACCCCTTAAACAGAAAATGACGTGCACGCGACCCCTCGTAGACCACGTGCGTGGAAAAAGGAACCTGCACTACGCTGTGGCACCCAGAAACACAAAAATGAACGTATGCGTGTCACACGCAGCCTACAATGACCTCTGAAGGGGTACGCTACACACGGGGCTAGCACAGTTGGTAAATACGTGCGCGACTCACCGTCTGCCTGGGAAAATAGCGTGAAAAATACACGCGTGTGCGCGTTGGCAACACCCCCGCCAAAAGAAGAATTGTACACTGTCTGAGGAGACAGGACAAAAGGAGAAGTCAACGCTGTCTGAGGAAACAGGTCAAAGAGAAAATCAGAAAAATACTGACAGAGGTAACAGGGAGTACGAACTAGAAACGCTGTGAAGTAAATCGCGTGTGAACCGACAAGAAGTACAGATTTCACCCACTCGCTCTCCACTGGAAGCACGTACAAGGAAATGACGTACTACACGCACCTTTTAAACCGCACCACACGTCCAACGTCACTTCCGCGTATACGCACTGAGGCACTATCCTCCAATCACGCGGGCTGACACTCGGACGTGCAGTTTTTGGTCTTGTAACATTCCCCGGGTACAGGGACACGCCCGTGCGTGTCACATCACAGACGCGCCTGCGCTGTCAGGGCCTTTGGTCCAATGGAATCGCGTACACAGGCTAATCGCGTGTGGAACTTCTCGCGCACCCCTGAAATACACGCGCCCAGGCCAATTGCGTGTGAAACTTCTCGCGCACCCCTGAAATACACACGCCCAGGACAATCGCGTGTGAAATCAACCGCGAGCCCCTGAAATACACGCACCCAGGCCAATCGCGTGTGAAACTTCTCGTGCACCCCTGAAATACACGCGCCCAGGCCAATCGCGTGTGGAACTTCTCGCCACCCCTGAAATACACGCGCCCAGGCCAATCGCGTGTGAAACTTCTCGCGCACCCCTGAAATACACGCGCCCAGGACAATCGCGTGTGAAAACACCCGCGAGTCCCTGAAATACACGCACCCAGGCCAATCGCGTGTGAAAACACCCGCGAGCCCCTGAAATACACGCACCCAGGCCAATCGCGTGTGAAATATACGCTCCCCCAGTAGTGTGCAGGATCATAGTGGCAGCATGTGTCCTGCACAACATTGCAACACGCCGGGGCCTGGCCGTGGACATGGTGGTGCCGCCACATCCCCAACCACATGCATGCCCACTGCGCATGGGAGGGGAAAGGGCACGGGGTGAGGCAGCCCGTACGCAGCTCGTGGCTAATTAATTCACATAAAATCACACCCCTGTGGAGTGCACACAGCCCTGGCACATACCAGCTGACAATCAATGATGATTGTTACTGACAATTATGATGTGTCAATGGACAGTCAACTGTCACAACCATACCAGCCTGAGATTGTACATCTGGAAGTGTTCCATTGTGTGCTTCCCTACCTACACAAACACCACCAATGCTGTGTTCAAAAGGCACACTTCTATGCTGCTAAAATCATTACCCCCTTGCAAGACACAACATGACAACAGTGCCATGTCACCCAACCCCTCCCCAGCACCGCCACCCAACACACCATGGCATGACATGCCATGTGAGAGCAAACAAAGTCATCCCCCAAACATGACACGTGTCACAAAGTACAGTGCCCCTAATGGAAACTGGCCACACACAATATGCCCACATAAATGTAGAAACAACAACACATATGACCAAATACTTACCACAATACAATCGACATAGGATAAACATGACAGTACTAAGGCAAAGGATACGTAGTCTTACAACATGAGAATTCCAGCACATCCACCACCTCCAACTGTACAGTGTTGTTGCCACGCACATCTGGAAGTCCACTGCTCACAACATGAGCTCCATCTCCAAAGTGGACGGCCTTGTGAAGACATGAGGAATGAACCTGCAAAATAGGAGGGAGACATGGATGCACAAGCACACATCAATACACCATGCAGTGCATAATACAACAACAATATGCACTAGGAATGTATACACAGTATTGACTACAGACTGCCCACACAGCTCATGGGAGTCCAACGTCACTGCGTAATTCACTGTCACTTGGGCACACCCTTTGCAAGCCCATGGAAACGGGAAGCAGGAGGGGTGTGTGTCTCACTGACCCAAGCATCTAACCCAAACTCAGGACAAGCCTGCATGTGCCCAGCCGGAATACAGTGGATGCCCACGGGAGCCACACAAGGCAACACACTGCAACAAAAAATCAAAAATCAAAAATCAAAAATGGCCATGTTTGGGCCATGGGGGGTGGGTGAGGCCACCCAGGAGGTCTGAGGACAGGGTGCCCACCAACAGCCACCTGCGTGAATGTTGCGAAAAAAAAACACCTCCATGGGCGCATGGCCTGCAGGGCTACTAAATAGTGGGAGATTCACTGCTGGATTCGCTCTCCTCAACCTCTGCTGCTGCTGCCACAGGAGGTGGTGGTGCCATGGGAGGCAGCCCACGCAATGCCCTAGTTTGGTCCTCCATGGCAGCAAGCATGCGGGCCTGGAAGGCCTCGTTCTGGAGGGATATGGTGCGGAGATCCCCATGCAACACCCGACGTGTTGCCCGGACCTCTGCCCGAGTTGCCTGCATCTCTGCTGAGAGCGTACGGGTGACGCGCTCCAGCAGCTGTTCCGTCCTGGTGACAGTGGAAGCCTCAAGGTCCACAAGAGTCTGCCTGAGGTGCCGGACCTCTCCCCTCAGGGCTTCCCTCTGTCCCTGGGAATCTATAGAAATTGATTCCCTCAGATTGTCCAGGGCCGCCTGTCTGTCCCTGACTGATTGGCAAATGGAGTCTGTTGCCTGCTGCAGTAGCTCCATCTGGCTATCTGGGGGGACAATGGAAGTGGCCACCCTCTCCATGGCTGGAGCAATCATTTGGGATGATGCTGCCTGTTGGTTGGCCATACCGTAAATGGATTGCTCCCATGCGGTATTGCCTGGTGGCGGACGGCCACCGCGTTGGCGGGCACCACACCTGTCTGGGGCAAGGCGAACTGCGCCTTGCTGTGTCGGCACTACATGAGGCTGCAGGACTGCATTTCCCCTCTGAACTGCTGGCCCAGGAACAGGATTAGATGTTGCGGAGTGTGGCCCTGCATCCGTAACCACCACAGGTGCACCTACCAACACTGACATCCCCATAGTGGGCTCTACCCCTGGTGCAGGTGGGTGGAACAGAACAGTATCCCTTCCATGAACACATACCTGCGAATCCACATAGGCCTCATCCGAATCAACACCTGAAAAGAGTTCTGGGGAGGTGCAGCCAGGGACACCCCAGGACAGTATGGCCTGCAGCAAGAGAGGGTTCTCCCCCACCACCAAACCACGTCCCCCACTGGTGCCTGGTCATGCTTCAGATCCCTCCTGGGCCTGCACCATCTCCTCTCCCTCAACAGCATCAGGTGCATCATCCTCTGCAAAAACAAGAAAGACAAAAAATGGAAACAGGCATTAGCACCATGGCACGCTATTAGGCCAGACAAGCTACAGTACCAGTACTTGATTTACACATGTCCCACATGACTATAACCCTCCCATGCATGCACTGTCCATGAGTTGGAAGGGGAGGAAAATGTCAGACACTGATGACACCAAGATGGGAGAGCAACACATCAGCTGCATGCTGGCTAGCAGTGCCATCACACATTGGCCTGTGAGTGGCATGTCCAATACACATACATGACACATGCCATCACACAGATGGCATGTACCATGGGCATGTCATATATGTGACAATAGGGCAGAGTGATGCGCAGTAGAACCAGGTGAATTCCTACAATCAGCCTGAATGAACACAGCTAAATACGGAACAATGTGGTAGCAAGATGCCACTTCAAGGGCAACTGGCGCAATGTAGTGCAAAACGCCTACTGTGGCCAGAAGGGATACTGTAATACCCAAATCCCGGGGCGCAGAATGCATTGGATAAAGCACATGGGTGGGACAAAACACTCAGGCACACACACCCTGACCTGGCACTCAACCAGAACCCCTCCCACAAACTACATACACATGGATCACACACACATGCATGTGCACTCACCAGACAATGCCTCGTAATCTGGCAGTTCTCCCACACCTTGGATCTGCTCCTCTGTGACATAGGTTCCAGCAACATGCTCATGTAGAGTGAGTTCTATGTCCTCTTGTGGAGACCCACCTCCAGTCACCAGAGTTGCGGCATGACTTGAGGCCAGCTTTTTCCTTGCCCTACGCTTAAGGTCGTTCCAGCGCTTGTAGCACTCAACAGCTGTGTGCCTCATAAACCCAAGGGCACTTATGCTGTCCGCGATGGACTGCCAGTGTGCCTGACGTCGAGCAGGTGTAATCCGACACCCTGAAGTGACCAACATTTCGGCGTCATGTTCGGACACATACTGCACAAGTGCATCCAGTTCGGCATCATTGAAGCTAGGCTTCCTTGGCGTGCCGGACCGTGTAGTCGTGTCGGGGTCATCAGCCTGTACTGGATGAGCACTCTTCCTCTTTCTTTTTGTGGGTGGTAGGGATCTGGAGTGCCCTACGCCGCTCTGGACACTAGAGGCAGGAGCACCGGTGGACTGTGAAGTAGTAGTGTGCGATGGCACACTGACCACATGACTTTCTGCAGGCATTAGCTGAAGTGTGATGATGGCAGGGGGAACCTCAGTCTGATGTACCGGGACCAACACTGTCCTTGCTGGGGGAGTCAGAGCTGGGGTGGACGGAGCTTCAGCTGCCCCTGCAGCCTCCCCACCCCGCCTACTCGGGGCAGCAGACGACATGGCTGCCCCTGTACCACGTGGCCTGGTGACACTGGCTTGCGCCGCCACCCGTGGCCTAGACTTGGTGACCTGGAAGTCAGCCTAGGAGTCACCCTGTGCTAGGTCAGGTGCCACAACGGGCCGGTTCAACAAGGGCTGAGCAGGGATGGTGTCAGCCACGTTTCCCTCAACCATGGGGGGGGGATGTGTGTCCCTGACTGGTCTTCCACACGTGGGGGGCTTGGGGGAGTCTGCAAATCCTGGCCACGTCCCCTACCGCGCTCACCACACCCACCTCTTGAGGCTCGGCCACCTTTGCCACCCTTACCACTTGCTCGCCTCCCAGCCATGGCACTGATGGAGTTGTGCGTATGGGAGTTGCAGTGGACAATTGTCCTGGGCAATTGGGGGTCAAAGGGGTAGGGTACTATATGGAATTCGTAAACAAGTACTCTAGCAAGGCTGTATGTAACCCCTGGGGAAAGATGACGGGTCACGCAACGCACAGGCACCCCTAAAACAGAAAATGACGTGCACGTGACCCCTCGTAGACCACGTGCGTGGAAAAAGGAACCTGCACTACGCTGTGGCACCCAGAAACACAAAAATGAACGTATGCGTGTCACACGCAGCCTACAATGACCTCTGAAGGGGTACGCTACACACGGGGCTAGCACAGTTGGTAAATACGTGCGCGACTCACCGTCTGCCTGCGAAAATAGCGTGAAAAATACGCGCGTGTGCGCGTTGGCAACACCCCCGCCAAAAGAAGAATTGTACACTGTCTGAGGAGACAGGACAAAAGGAGAAGTCAACGCTGTCTGAGGAAACAGGTCAAAGAGAAAATCAGAAAAATACTGACAGAGGTAACAGGGAGTACGAACTAGAAACGCTGTGAAGTAAATCGCGTGTGAACCGACAAGAAGTACAGATTTCACCCACTCGCTCTCCACTGGAAGCACGTACAAGGAAATGACGTACTACACGCACCTTTTAAACCGCACCACACGTCCAACGTCACTTCCGCGTATACGCACTGAGGCACTATCCTCCAATCACGCGGGCTGACACTCGGACGTGCAGTTTTTGGTCTTGTAACATTCCCCGGGTACAGGGACACGCCCGTGCGTGTCACGTCACAGACGCGCCTGCGCTGTCAGGGCCTTTGGTCCAATGGAATCGCGTACACAGGCTAATCGCGTGTGGAAATTCTCGCGCACCCCTGAAATACACGCGCCCAGGCCAATTGCGTGTGAAACTTCTCGCGCACCCCTGAAATACACGCGCCCAGGCCAATCGCGTGTGAAACTTCTCGCCACCCCTGAAATACACGCGCCCAGGCCAATCGCGTGTGAAACTTCTCGCGCACCCCTGAAATACACGCGCCCAGGACAATCGCGTGTGAAAACACCCGCGAGCCCCTGAAATACACGCACCCAGGCCAATCGCGTGTGAAAACACCCGCGAGCCCCTGAAATACACGCACCCAGGCCAATCGCGTGTGAAACTTCTCGTGCACCCCTGAAATACACGCGCCCAGGCCAATCGCGTGTGAAACTTCTCGCCACCCCTGAAATACACGCGCCCAGGCCAATCGCGTGTGAAACTTCTCGCCACCCCTGAAATACACGCGCCCAGGCCAATCGCGTGTGAAACTTCTCGCGCACCCCTGAAATACACGCGCCCAGGACAATCGCGTGTGAAAACACCCGCGAGCCCCTGAAATACACGCACCCAGGCCAATCGCGTGTGAAAACACCCGCAAGCCCCTGAAATACACGCACCCAGGCCAATCGCGTGTGAAACTTCTCGCGCACCCCTGAAATACACGCGCCCAGGACAATCGCGTGTGAAAACAACCGCGAGCCCCTGAAATACACGCACCCAGGCCAATCGCGTGTGAAACTTCTCGTGCACCCCTGAAATACACGCGCCCAGGCCAATCGCGTGTGAAACTTCTCGCCACCCCTGAAATACACGCGCCCAGGACAATCGCGTGTGAAAACACCCGCGAGCCCCTGGAATACACGCACCCAGGCCAATCGTGTGTGAAACTTCTCGCGCACCCCTGAAATACACGCGCCCAGGACAATCGCATGTGAAAACACCCGCGAGCCCCTGAAATACACGCACACGCTCCCCCAGGCCAGATCGCGTGTGGAACTTCTCGCACACCCCTGAAATACACGCACCCAGGACAATCGCGTGTGAAAACACCCGCGAGCCCCTGAAATACACGCACCCAGGCCATTCGCGGGTGAGACTTCTCGCGCACCCCTGAAATACACGCACACACTCCCCCAGGCCCGATCTCGTGTGGAACTTCTCGCGCACCCCTGAAAAACACGCGCACAGGACAATCGCGTGTGAAAACACCCGCGAGCCCCTGAAATACACGCACCCAGGCCAATCGCGTGTGAGACTTCTTGCGCACCCCGCACCTGAAATACACGCACACGCTCCCCCAGGCCCGATCGCGTGTGGTACTTCTCGCGCGTGTAGAATTTTGGCGCACATTTTTTTCCTGCGCAGGGACGCTACCGCCTGCTTTCGTGTGGCGGACATGTATGGGCCTGTGCGCGTCTTTGGCCGTGTGCTGTTTTTCCCTATTCGATTCCATGAATACGTGTTGTAGGCGAGCGTGTGGGCGTTCTGCGCACTTGACTCCTGTACTTCCCCCGTGACGCCCACGTTTTCACGAGTTGTTCCCCATTCTGTGTGTAACGCCCCGTGTTACGCCTACTTTTGTTATGTGCGCCGCGCTATGTGCGAATTCGCTGTGGCCTTATCGCACGGCGTTCGATGACCTGTGCGCCAGCGTGCGCCAGCGTGCGCTAGCGTGCGCCAGCGTGCGCCGCGCACTTTTTCAGCGCACATCCCACATTTTGCGCGTGCACGGACTTCCATGAATTGATGTGCGATGTTTTCTGTGCGATAATCGCACTTGCACTGCGATAATCGCACTTGCACTGCGATTTTCGCTATTTCACTGTGAATCGCACGTTTTCGCACGCGTGCGCCTTTTTTTCGGCGCACGTTGATTCCATGAATCGGCCTGCAAATCTATACAAAATATCCTACTTATATATGGTTCGTTGCAGGCTGGGAAAGTGATCATAGAGCACCTACTGGGCGTTGCAAGTGTGTCTCACACTACCATCCGTGCATCAGAGGGACCCATTTCATAATAGCAGTGTGACACTAAGAGTGAATTTCAGAATGTCTCAAATAGAAGCCACATTCTCAGAACTAGTGCAATATCCGGAGGCAAAGTTATATGCACATGGGACATGGTCATCAAATAATGCCACAGAATGGCATGACTGCATTTATGGTCAAGTACAGAAAGAACCACTAGACAGCGTTTTTGCAGAAGGCAGCATAATTCAGGTCTGCCTTCTGAGATTATTAAATGCAGCTGATAAACATGCAGCGAAAGATTGCCTGATACGGCTATGCGCCAAGACATGGTTTATCTTGAATAGGTCCCTGCGAATGCAAGAAA
The DNA here is from genome assembly GCF_040938575.1 of Ambystoma mexicanum. Classification (NCBI taxonomy): domain Eukaryota; kingdom Metazoa; phylum Chordata; class Amphibia; order Caudata; family Ambystomatidae; genus Ambystoma; species Ambystoma mexicanum. The sequence continues at coordinate 1,175,969,377 of NC_090935.1, read as the reverse complement.
ATGATACGAAGTTGATTAACAGGTTAAAAGCTGATCTAGTTGGGGCAAGTAAAGAGGAAGAAATGTTAAGAGCAGAATTGGAGGTATGTCAAAAAGATATGCAGTTAAAATGTAGGGATCTTGATACTCAATTGTCTAAAAGCAAGAAACCGTGTGAGGATAGTGAACAAGAATTGGTACATTTAAAAGCATTGGTAGACCATATTAGACAAGACAAAGATGAGGTTGTTTTGGAAATGCAGATTTTACAATAAGAACATTGTGAAAAAGAAAGTGATCTTCAAAATGTTGAACAGGAAATGGTTAAAATGTTTCAAGAAAGAGACAAGAGAAACAAAGAATTCAATGAATGCCAAATGCAAATGTGCAATATGCAGGAGGTAATTAATAAAATTAGTGATGAAAACAACTATTTGCAAAAAGGGGCAGATAGGCTCCTTAAGAAGTGTAAGGATTTGGAACAGCAAATGCCCATTTCTAGGTCCCAGGATAGACGGGAGGGCACCACATTTAATGGAGTTGAGGTGAATCCTATTTCTACCCAAAGAGCTACTGTCCCAGTGATTGGGCTGGTGACTGAACTTGGCTGTAGCGTCTTGGGGGATTTGATACACCCTTTGGGGGCTGCCACCAACCTCATACACCGGAAACCAGAATTGATTCACAAAGTAGTGCAATTCCATTCATAGCAACGAGTAGCGCCATAAAGATAATGAAATCCATCAAATCTCTGATCAAACCATTTAAAAAAGGAGGGGAGTGCTGCATAGAGGACCTCTTAGAAGCTGTACATGATTTATTTAAATCTCTCCGGATACCTAAGGAACAAAAATGCCCCCACAGCCAGTATCATTAGGGGATTAAATTAACAGCAGAATATGACATGGGCTGAGTTTGAAAAAGAGATTAGACATCATTTTTCTCCTTTCCAATCATTGCAGGAGGCGAAAAAGGTTGCTTACACAATCACTGCTGGGCCTAATACATCCCCTCGCCAGTTTTTGCAAGACTCAAAAAGAGCTTTTTCTCGTTTTGATGTATCTTTTGACCCCAATTCCAATGAGCTTAAAACTGCCTACTTCTATGGGCTACAGAAAGACATCATACCACAGTTGGTCCATGAATTTGACTGTGACAAATCACTTGAATGGATTGTAGACCAAAGCAAAAAACTATATGAGGTACTCTATGGTCAGGGTAGAGAAAATGATAAAATGAAAGACACTAGACCAAAATCTAAAGAACCCTCAGCAACAGGGATGGAAATCAGGTCAGCCAAAATGTCCCTTGAGTCTGCTCAAAGTCCAGGTAAACATAATTTGACACCTGAACAAAGGGGTAAACAACAAAAGTCGTCACTCTCTGCACCAATGTTTCAATCACATGATCCTAGTAATAGGGAGATCTACATCAGTCCATTTACTTAGGAGATAGGCCCCGGGCAGGCTTTCAGCCTGATATGTCAGGTATGAATAATAATCAGAGACAAAGTCAGGATCAAAGAAATAATGGTCCCTACCAGACATTGGGTACACAGAGCAGATTTGATCCCAACACCATGATATATGGTAATCAGGATAGACCCCGATATGTGGATCGATCTACTGATAATGGAAATCAACATAGGGGTCAGTACCCACATCATGAGAGACAGGACATGAGGCAGAATATGAATTACGCTCCACGTCAATACAATGAGTCACCAGCAACAGGGGACTACAACCAAAGGATGGGTTCCCCCCCGCTCCCCTCCACATATGAATCAAGAGTTCAGGAACAATCCCAATATAAATCATTCCCCTGAGAGGTATCAGAATAGATCCAATCAGGGGGAAATCAAACAATATCGATCTAGGCCACAGAGAGAGGATTCTAGAGAAATGGAAATATTCCAGTGTCTTGAGGCCCAAGTGAAAAATGTTGGCTGAGCAAATAGGAAAGGTCTGTATAGTACAAAAACAGTCATCAAAGGAGGAGGCAGAAGGCCATAGCACTGACTGGGTGGTTTCTGATAAGTGACTAAATATTAATGATACCTGCAGTGCTAAGAAAACAGTTTGCTCTGATATGATTTTGCATAATGACTCTGAGATGTCTAAAGATTGAAAAATAAAGATACCGGTAAATGAACATGTGACAGAAAGTGCAAATACTTAGAAAAAAGAAGTTCGGTTTAACCTAGAGCTAAATCAAACATTGGAGATTTGTACAAATGAAACAGGAAAACTTGAAATTCCAAAAGAACAAAGAGACAGATTTAAGAAAAATGACTCATGCATGGGGAATACCAGTGAAGAGGGAGTAAGTGGGGATGCTATAACTCCTTCCCTGGGCAATCAAAACAATAACCAAACACGGGGAGAAAAAATAAATACTCAAAAGGAGGGTACAGTTCAATCACCCAAAGAATTCTTTGAGCCACATATTTTTGAAGAAGTTAAAAGGACTAATCCCATACTAAATAACTACAAATCCCCTGAGAGGTATCAGAATAGATCCAATCAGGGGGAAATCAAACAATATCGATCTAGGCCACAGAGAGAGGATTCTAGAGAAATGGAAAGATTCCAGTGTCTTGAGGCCCAAGTGAAAAATGTTGGCTGAGCAAATAGGAAAGGTCTGTACAGTACAAAAACAGTCATCAAAGGAGGGGGCAGAAGGCCATAGCACTGACTGGGTGGTTTCTGATAAGTGACTAAATATTAATGATACCTGCAGTGCTAAGAAAACAGATTGCTCTGATATGATTTTGCATAATGACTCTGAGATGTCTAAAGATTGAAAAATAAAGATACCGGTAAATGAACATGTGACAGAAAGTGCAAATACTTAGAAAAAAGAAGTTCGGTTTAACCTAGAGCTAAATCAAACATTGGAGATTTGTACAAATGAAACAGGAAAACTTGAAATTCCAAAAGAACAAAGAGACAGATTTAAGAAAAATGACTCATGCATGGGGAATACCAGTGAAGAGGGAGTAAGTGGGGATGCTATAACTCCTTCCCTGGGCAATCAAAACAATAACCAAACACGGGGAGAAAAAATAAATACTCAAAAGGAGGGTACAGTTCAATCACCTGAAGAATTCTTTGAGCCACATATTTTTGAAGAAGTTAAAAGGACTAATCCCATACTAAATAACTACAAATGCACAGAGTTAGACAATGACAAATTGCCAAGTGAGGTTGTTACACATGTTCAGGTGGAGGATTGTAATGATACCTGGATGGATAGGCGAACAGTGGCCACACTCCAAAAAACCTCTGAACATGCGGAAATGAATAAAGTCTCTCACACAGAAATGGACCGAAAGGAGGGAAACATGTCTTTCCATTTACCAATGTGCTTAGCCAAAATTGAAAAAGGCCTGAGAAAGGCGAGTCCTGAAATCAGTAAGAATTCGCACTTCTTATGTGTATTAGAGGAAGTTGAAGACAGGTATTATGCTCCCATCACTGTGGAAGAGAAATGCAATACATTTGCAATGATTGACACTGGCGCACAGGCCACAATTATGTCCAAAGAATTGGTAAAAAGTATTAATGAGGGGAGATCTCCACAGAATCAGATCACAGTGAGGCAAAATGAAGGTCCTGTGCATAATTTTAACGGGGAGGAGGTGACTATTATAGGTGTTACCGAGGTTGACATAAAGATAGGAAAACACAGAATGAAACAGGAGGTATTAATCACATCTATTTGTGAAATTCCATTTCTGATGGGGACAGAATGCCTGAAAAGGTTGTCTCCTCTCATAGATGGGGTGAATGGAGTACTGTGGTCCTTAACCAAAAAGCCCTTGAGACCTAAGAAACTAAAATCACAAAACAGCAATATAAATGAATGTCACACCGTTGCCAAAACAAATGATGCAGTAGAGGTATATCTCCAGAATAGCTGTATACCTAGCGTCACTGTTATCTTGATATGTCAAGATAAAATGCAAAGTGAAAATGAGAAACAATCTGTACAAATTTATTTAGACCCTAGGAAAAAATGGCAAACTGCAATAGATGAGCACACATTACGTTTTTATTTAAAAGAGAAGACATGCAAACAGAATACTATTCCTAAAACAGACACAGAAAAACACATTACTACTCTTGCTGAAATAAACATTCAAGATGAGCAACCATGGGTTCACATTGGTATCAATGACTGTTCTAAAGTAGTAAAAGCCATACTAGCGCTTTAACAGGAAAGAAGCTTTATTAATGAGAAATTACTGCAGAAAATAATGGAGAGGGAGGAGATCCCAACATTTAGAATTAAAAACCAATATGCCTCTGGTTTGGACAGTCCAGACTTTGAAAATCGAATTGCAGGCAGATGCATGCTGATGATTAGTATTGGACAGAAAACAATTCACCATAATGTGTGGATAGTGAGTGGGACACAAACTGACTTTTACATGGGCAATGATATCATGCACAGAATGTGTATGGTGTTAGATTTTCTTAATCAAAAAATATGGTCACGGCTAGGTGGGCCTGCACCTGAATTTGAAGACAAAAGAAGGGCTTATCATTGCGCAGAGTGGGCCCCATATGCAATTGAATTACAGCTGAGGAAGAATACCATTATTCCTGCATTCACCAAGCAGGTTGCCATAACACTAAAATGCAAAAATGGACAACAGGTGAAGGATTCTGATGCATTTGTGTGCTTGAATGAATCCATAAAACAGCAAGGCCTGGATTATGAATACATTCCATTAATAGATGTTGGTGAAGGGTCTGTAAACATTTTGGTGAATAATAAAGGGTGTCAAGATATACATTTAGAGGAAAATTCTTCATTAGGAATGGCCATACAAAAATCACATTATACTGCAGATCTAAATAACATGGTATTGGAAATATCCCTGAAAGGTATATGGATGCCAGGGGTGTGTTGCCAGAATACCTGGATTCTCAGCCCAAAGGAATCTTTAAAATTCAATCTGTGTACCCTTATGATTCAAATGAGACAGTGTGCTGTCATCAAATGGATTATATAGTATTTGACTTAAATTAAAAGGAAACAGAAAATCAGCACACTGAAGTGGAAGTTGATATGCCAAAATATTTAAAAGTGGCAGCTTTACAGAGAGACACAGCCAAAGCACAGAGATTCCTCCACTGGAAGATTTCCCAGAATTTTCAAAAATGGTAGAGGAGCAGATTTTATCAGCAGGTGCATGCGATAGCGATGAAGATAAAAATGAATCGAGAAAAATATTTATGGAGTTTAAAAATGTCTTTGCTAAAGATGCTTATGATTGCGGCCTAACTAATTTACATGTTGCAACACTACCAGAAGGGTGTAGTAGAAGCCCAGTATTTGTGTGCCAATATAGATTACCACTGGCATGTTTAGAGTCATTGGCAGAGATAATTAAAAATTTGGAATCTCTAGGAATTATCAGGCCTATTCATAGCACATCCAACACACCCATTTTAGGTGTGTTAAAGCCAAATGATCAATGGCGTCTATGTGCAGATTTGAGAGAATTAAATAAAAGAGTGCCAGTGTCCAGATGGCCACTGCCATTCATTGATCAAGGCCTGGCTCAGGTGCATGGCTCAAAAGTGTTTACTACATTAGATCTCACATCTGGATATTGGTGCGTGCCGTGGGCAGAGGAAATTCAGAATTTATTTTCATTTTCATTTCATAAGACCCAATACGCATGGGTTAGATTTCCATTCGGGTATGTCACTAGTGGGAGTGAATTTGGCATATTTTTAAGAAATGCTATGCCTGATGCAGCGGAAAGTGGAACCATAGTTTACATGGATGATGTCCTGATAAAAAATGAAGGCTTGAAAGGCCACTTTGATGAAATTAGACATGTTCTTGGCCAATTGTAAAAGGCAGGTGCCAAGGTATCTTTACAAAAAGCACAATGGTGCTAGAAAAAAGTGAATTTTCTAGGCCATGAAGTGACTGAACATGGACTAAACCCACAAAAGAAGAAAGTAAAGGCCATACAAAAGCTAAAAGATCCCAAAAGTGTGAAAGGATTGAAAAGTTTATTAGGAATGACGGGCTATAACAGAAAGTTTATTGAAAATTATGCTGAAATTACTCAACCATTGACTAAACTACTAAAGCTGAATACACCCTGGAAATGGGAAAAAGAGCAGTCTGAGGCAGTGGCTAAACTAAAGGAATGTCTTATAAAGGCACCATGTTTAGCATAACCCCATAAAGGATAGGGATTTGTTTATAGAAATAGGTTTCTCTGAACATTGTATGTCAGCAGTGTTATCACAAAAACATGATTTGAATCACAAAACCATTGCTTATGCAAGTACGGCATTTTCCCAAGTTGAAATTAAATTCAGTGAATGTGAAAAGGCCCTTTTGACCACTGTGTGGGCGCTACAGCATTTCCACCCCATTATTCAGGGAGAAAAGTTAATTATTGAGAAAAATCATCAACCTTTGCAGTTTTTAGAGGGTCAAAGAATTAGGTCAGACAACCTAGCACAGTCCAGAATTACTTCATGGACACTGGCATTCCAAGGTTTTCCTGTAGAACTGAGGAATGGCCAAAATAAAAAGAGCCCAGTCGATCAAAGTTTGGCAGACTTACATGACTGTGCAGCTGAATATGTATAAAATGAAGTAGAAGTGGAATCTAGTTTACAGGAGTTTGGGCACCCCCGCACAAAGCTTTTGATGAAAAGACATGCAAGGATTTGCCAACTGTATATGTTGACGATTGTGCTTTTCACATTGAAAATGACAGTAATAAACAATTGGTGTCAGGAATAGGAAATGTCTGGTTGAAATGTGAAGGCATGCGCAGTATAGGGATGAGAATTGGGGCTAGGAGCACTCAAGTAGCGGAATTGGCAGCCATTTATAAAGCAATTACTACTGCAGTTGATAATAAATTTAGTGAAATTGTCCTGTCGACTGATTCTGATTAAGCACGAAATAGCTTTGTGGAATATTTGCCTGGCTGGAAAGCAAGAGGCATGATTACATACAATAAAAAGCCCCTTAAACATTGACAAATGAAACAAGCCATAGACAAATTGGTGTCAGAGAATGATTTGACAAAATACTGGAGGAAATTACGTGGACATTTAAAAACTCCAGGAGAGGATATGGAGGGAAATGATTAGGTAGATCATTTAGCTAAAATTGGGGCTGTGATGGGAGAGTTGCTACCTATTGAACATTTACTTGGTGAAATACCAATTGATGCAGTTACATGCTCTAAAGCTCCAAAAGAGGTGGATCAACCAGTAGTACAATGGAGTTATGATACACCAGATCAAGATCTGATTAAGGCACAAAAGGATGATCCAATTTTGGGAATTTATTATAATCATTTGATAGACCCTGAACAAAACCCTTTAACAGAAAATGATTGTGTGGGTAAAGAAGAGTTGAGGGTGCTATTAAAGAATACACAACAAATTAGACTACAGGATGGACTCATGATTAGAGAGTCCGTAACAGGAAGAATAGTGGGTGGTACCCCTTTCATTCAGAGGGCTAATGCTACACCATGCACATGATGCAATAACTGCAGGACACACAGGTTCACAAAAAACATTAGGGATACTGAAAGATTATGCTCACTGGCCACATATGTCCCAAGATGTGGAATTATATACTATGGGATGTTTAGTATGTGCCCAATTTAAACCTGCTTCACCAATGCATAGAGCCCCATTAATGAAAAGAGGCTTAAATCTTCCGTGGTCAGATTTGCAAATAGACTATATAGGGCCTGTAAAGAGGTCCAGCAGGGGGAACCGTTACATTTTGAGTGTGGTTTGTTTAATGTCAAAATGGCTAGAGTGTATTCCTGCACCAGATTGTAGTGCGCAAACAGCAGCTACATTACTGGTAAATCATATATTTTCAAGATTTGGATTACCACAAAGAATAGAATCAGAACGAGGAAGTCATTTCACAAGCACTCTAATGAGTAAGGTGTGCCAAATACTGGTAGTGAAAAGAAAACTACATGTTGCATATAGACCTGCCTCTTCTGATGGAATTGAACGCTGTAATAGGTCTGTTGTGGATATATTAAAGAAGTTTGTAGCAGAGGCAGGTTCCAGTTGGGATTTACGTTTACCTCTGGTTTTGATGGCAATCAGATCAACTCCTGCCAAAGCCACAGGCATCAGCCCTCATGAAGTAGTGACATGTAGGAAAATCGTGTTGCCGCAACACCTGCTATACAGGACACATGAGCAGACACTTGTAAGCGCATCTACATTTCATGAATATATGGAAGAACTGAGGAAGCATTTACAACATGCATTTGCTTTTGTGCAGAGGAATTTGGAAAGGGCTGCTGACAGTGCAAAGTCATATTATGATAAAAAGACGTCGGTGAAAGAGTATTGTGTGGGGGATCAGGTGTATAAATTTCATTTTGGAAAGGGTAAACAGAAATATTCTACATTTCTGGCTGCCTGTCAGGGGCCATTTCAAATTATAGATAAGGTATCTCCAGTGGTTTATAAAATTTTGAGTACTGGAGGTGAAACGGTAACCGAGCAATTTCTTTATGTTAATCAAATTAAGCCCTGGCATCCCAAACATGAGGTAAGGAGGCTTGACCGTGTAGAAACAGATCATGTACCTTAAATACATGAAAGAAAACACATGGCTCTATTTATAGGGCCCAATATCAGAGAAATAAAAACAAAGGTGATTGTTGTAATGGAATAGATGTAAATAAAAATATTATATGTGATGATTATCAAAAATGGGCTAAGGCTAATGAAATAATTTTATTGCAAGGTTGAAATATGTTAAATGATCAATGATGCTTTATGTATGTTTGTTTTCTCTCTAACATGTCCTTAATTTCAGAAAGCAAAAGAGAAAGGACAAAATACATTTTATTTTTGATGAAAGGGTGAAATTAGTATTGTGCTATGTACTTAATCTGTTTCTTTTCTAGTCGATTTAGAATCACTAACAGATCTTTTGGTCGCAGGTCACAGAACCAGAGGACACGGGAGATAATGGAGTCCTGGAATCCACAAGTACGGATTCCGGAAAAGCCCCGGCAGGGGGTGAAGACCAAATCTATAAAACAAGTAGCATTAATGATGATGCCAATGATGTGCTTAATTATTATGATGATCCGAGGGAATTTCAAAACTTTGGAAGCACAAGTTGTCATTGAGCCTGGACCAGCATCTGGCATTGCGGTAAAAGAAGCACCAGGATTCATCTTGAGCGATAGAAGGATGATCTTCCAGAACATTTATATACCCTTGAATCCTTATACCCTTGAATCCTTCTACTTTGATGGAAAAACATTTTAATAGTACTGGAATTAAGGCTGAGCAGACTAAAGAGTGGCTAGGACTAAGAAAAGAGAACGCCAAGCAGTCGATAAGAGATATGTTGATGCAATTAGAAAAACCATTTGGGAATTTAGCAGACATAAAGAAAAGGAGAGGAAAAAGAGGAGCAGTAATGCTTGTGGTCTCATTGGTGATGTCTATAGTTGGAGCTATAATAGGTACTACGATGTCAACCGCCAACAGACAATGCCATTTCAGTAGGGACACTGAGTGCTAAAGCACAACATCTGAGTTTTGATTTAGAAATGATACAAAAGACTTTAGATGGAATTAGAGGTGGATTGGATGAACAAGTGAGGTTTATAAATGAAACTGCAATCATTTTGAATGAGCAAGCAGAAGTTGTTCAACGTACAACTAAATTAATAATTAAGCATGACCGGATATCGAATGAGATTCTGAATGTAATGAATCCCATTAATAGATTGTTGACGAATTACATGAGGGAAATTCAAACTGCAATTTCACAATTAATTTGAGGACATATACCATTGTATTTTGTTTCACAAGATATTATTCATCAAATGATAGAAAGGTTGACCAGGAGGGAGATTGATGTGGTACAAGTGAAAATTGCATTTGAAATGCGCAATGCAATGCTCTAATATGTGGATTTGGAAAGTGTTGGAAATAGGGTTTTTAATATGCATCCCATATATAGCTCCTGAACTTATTTATCAAACTAAGTGGGTACCTAATGTGGGATTTTGGCAAGAAGATTAGTTTATAAGGATTTAGGGGGTAATTCATAGAATTCAGCGCACAAGTGGCGCACGCGGCTGGCGCACAGTGTGCGCATGCGAATCCCTGCGCCAGCCGCGTGCGCCAAAACCCATTTCCGCGCACAGCATATTCATGGATTCCAGCTACCAAAACCAGTCGTGGTGCACAGTGGCGCAGCGACCCTGCACCAGCGCCAGTTACGCCCCCAAGAACGCCTCTCGCGCAGGGAAAAGCCAATCAAATCCCCAATCCAGCACAAAGGGCTGCGCTAACCCTGTACCAGCACGGCAAGCGGGCTACGTGTATCACTGGGGTGCGCGGGAAGTACCTCACGTCATTTCAGCTGGGTACGTGCATTTCAGGGGTGCGCGGGAAGTGTCATACGCGATTCCATCAGGGTACGTCTATTTCAGGGGTGCGCGGGAAGTTCCACACGCGATTTCAGCAGGGTACGTGTATTCCAGGGGTGCGCGGGAAGTTCCACACGCGAAAGTCCAGGCTACGTGTATTTCGGGGTGCGCGGGAAGTTTCACACGCGATATCAGCAGGCTACGTGTATTCCAGGGGTGCGCAGGAAGTACCACACGCGATATCAGCAGGGTACGTGTATTCCAGGGGTGCGCGGGAAGTTCCACACGCGAATGTCCAGGCTACGTGTATTTCGGGGTGCGCGGGAAGTTTCACACGCGATATCAGCAGGCTATGTGTATTCCAGGGGTGCAGGGGAAGTTCCACATGCGAATGCCCAGGCTACGTGTATTTCGGGGTGCACGGGAAGTTTCACACGCGATATCAGCAGGGTATGTGTATTCCAGGGGTGCACAGGAAGTTCCACACGCGAATGTCCAGGCTACGTGTATTTCGGGGTGCGCGGGAAGTTTCACACATGATATCAGCAGGCTACGTGTATTCCAGGGGTGCGCGGGAAGTACCACACTCGATATCAGCAGGGTACGTGTATTCCAGGGGTGCGCGGGAAGTTCCACACGTGAATGTCCAGGCTACGTGTATTTCGGGGTGCGCGGGAAGTTTCACATGCGATATCAGCAGGGTACGTGTATTCCAGGGGTGCGCGGGAAGTTCCACACGCGAATGTCCAGGCTACGTGTATTTCGGGGTGCGCGGGAAGTTTCACACGCGATATCAGCAGGGTACGTGTATTCCAGGGGTGCGCGGGAAGTTCCACACGCGAATGTCCAGGCTACGTGTATTTCGGGGTGCGCGGGAAGTTTCACACGCGATTCCATCAGGGTACGTGTATTACAGGGGTGCGCGGGGAGCACCACACGTGAATTGCACGTGTGGGTCCTCCCAGGTGTACCCTCTACACCCTCCACGGCCCCTGCAGGTGGCTCACACCACAGGGGCCTACTCTGCACATGTCCTGCAGGCACCCCATCCACCATGGCCATGCCCCCCAGCCAACCCACATGTCAACTTGCACTACTGCCCACCAACGCATGTCCCCCTGCACCCCCAGTCACCAGGGGCACCCTCCACTAGGCCCCCACCCATGTCTCCCACTCCCCCCACCCCACAGCACTGCGGGGCACCTGCCAGCAGGCCCCCACCCATGTCCAACTCATGTCTCCCACCCCCCACCCACCCCCCAGCACTGGGGGCACCTGCCAGCAGGCCCCCACCCATGTCCAACTCATGTCCCCACCACCCCCACCCCCCAGCACTGTGGGGCACCTGCCAGCAGGCCCCCACCCATGTCTCCCACCACCCGACCCCCCAGCAGGGCAGGGGCACCCTCCACCAGGCCCCCACCCATGTCTCCCACCACCCCCACCCCACAGCAGTGCAGGGGCAGCCTCCACCAGGCCCCCACCCATGTCCAACTCATGTTCCCCACCACCCCCACCCCCCAGCACTGTGGGGCACCTGCCAGCAGGCCCCCACCCATATCCAACTCATGTCCCCACCACCCCCACCCCCCAGCAGGGCAGGGGCACCCTCCACCAGGCCCCCACCCATGTCTCCCACCACCCCCACCCCCCAGCAGTGCAGGGGCAGCCTCCACCAGGCCCCCACCCATGTCTCCCACCACCCCCACCCCCCCAGCAGGGCAGGGGCAGCCTCCACCAGGCCCCCACCCATGTCTACCACCACCCCCACCCCCCAGCATGGCTGGGGCAGCCTCGACCAGGCCCCTACCCATGTCCAACTCATGTTCCCCACCACCCCCACCCCCCAGCACTGTGGGGCACCTGCCAGCAGGCCCCCACCCATGTCCAACTCATGTTCCCCACCACCCCCACCCCCCAGCACTGTGGTGCACCTGCCAGCAGGCCCCAAATCATGTCCCCACCACCCCCACCCCCCAGGAGTGCAGGGGCCGCCTCCACCAGGCCCCCACCCATGTCCAACTCATGTACCCCACCACCCCCACCCCCCAGCACTGTAGGGCACCTGCCAGCAGGCCCCCACCCATGTCTCACTCCACCACCACCCCCCAGCAGTGCAGGGGCAGCCTCCACCAGGCCCCCACCCATATCTCCCACCACCCCATCCCCCAGCAGTGCAGGGGCAGCCTCCACCAGGCCCCCACCCATGTCCAACTCATGTCCCCACCACCCCCACCCCCCAGCAGTGCAGGGGCAGCCTCCACCAGGCCCCCACCCATGTCTCCCACCACCCCCACCCCGCAGCACTGTGGTGCACCTGCCAGCAGGCCCTCACCCATGTCCAACTCATGTTCCCCACCAACCCCACTGCCAGCACTGTGGGGCACCTGCCAGCAGGCCCCCACTCGTGTCCAACTCATGTACCCCACCACCCCCACTCCCCAGCACTGTGGGGCACCTGCCAGCAGGCCCCCACTCATGTCCCCACCACCACCACCCCCCAGCAGTGCAGGGGCACCCTCCACCAGGCCCCCACCTATGTCTCCCACCACCCCCACCCCCCAGCATTGCAGGGGCAGCCTCCACCAGGCCCCCACCCATGTCTCCCACCACCCCCACCCCCCAGCACTGTGGGGCACCTGCCAGCAACCCCCACCCATTTCCAAATCATGTTCCCCACCACCCCCACCCCCCAGCACTGTGGGGCACCTGCCAGCAGGCCCCCACCCATGTCCAACTCATGTACCCCATCACCCCACCCCCCAGCACTGTGGGGCACCTGCCAGCAGGCCCCCACCCATGTCCAACTCATGTTCCCCACCACCCCCACCCCCCAGCACTGTGGGGCACCTGCCAGCAGGCCCCCACCCATGTCCAACTCATGTCCCCACCACCCCCACCCCCCAGCACTGTGGGGCACCTGCCAGCAGGCCCCCACCCATGTCTCCCACCACCCCCACCCCCCAGCAGGGCAGGGGCACCCTCCACCAGGCCCCCACCCATGTCTCCCACCACCCCCACCCCCCAGCAGTGCAGGGGCAGCCTCCACCAGGCCCCCACCCATGTCCAACTCATGTTCCCCACCACCCCCACCCCCCAGCACTGTGGGGCACCTGCCAGCAGGCCCCCACCCATGTCCAACTCATGTCCCCACCACCTCCACCCCCCAGCAGTGCAGGGGCAGCCTCCACCAGGCCCCCACCCATGTCTCCCACCACCCCCACCCCCCAGCAGGGCAGGGGCAGCCTCCGCCAGGCCCCCACCCATGTCTACCACCACCCCCACCCCCCAGCAGGGCAGGGGCAGCCTCCACCAGGCCCCCACCCATGTCCAACTCATGTTCCCCACCACCCCCACCCCCCAGCACTGTGGGGCACCTGCCAGCATGCCCCCACCCATGTCCAACTCATGTTCCCACCACCCCCACCCCCGAGCACTGTGGTGCACCTGCCAGCAGGCCCCAAATCATGTCCCCACCACCCCCACCCCCCAGCAGTGCAGGTGCCGCCTCCACCAGGCCCCCACCCATGTCCAACTCATGTACCCCACCACCCCCATGCCCCAGCACTGTGGGGCACCTGCCAGCAGGCCCCCACCCATGTCCAACTCATGTTCCCCACCACCCCCAACCCCCAGCACTGTGGGGCACCTGCCAACAGGCCCCCACCCATGTCCAACTAATGTACCCCACCATCCCCACCCCCCAGCACTGTGGGGCACCTGCCAGCAGGCCCCCACTCATGTCCCCACCACCCCCACCCCCCAGCAGTGCAGGGGCACCCTCCACCAGGCCCCCACCCATGTCTCCCTCCACCCCCACCCCCCAGCAGTGCAGGGGCAGCCTCCACCAGGCCCCCACCCTTGTCTCCCACCACCCCCACCCCCCAGCACTGTGGGGCACCTGCAAGCAGGCCCCCACCCATGTCCAACTCATGTTCCCCACCACCCCCACCCCCCAGCACTGTGGGGCACCTGCCAGCAGGCCCCCACCCAAGTCCAACTCATGTTCCCCACCACCCCCACCCCCCAGCACTGTGGGGCACCTGCCAGCAGGCCCCCACCCATGTTCAACTCATGTCCCCACCACCCCCACACCCAGCACTGTGGGGCACCTGCCAGCAGGCCCCCACCCATGTCTCCCACCACCCCCACCCCCCAGCAGGGCAGGGGCACCCTCCACCAGGCCCCCACCCATGTCTCCCACCACCCTCACCCCCCAGCATTGCAGTGGCAGCCTCCACCAGGCCCCCACCCATGTCCAACTCATGTTCCCCACCACCCCCACCCCCCAGCACTGTGGGGTACCTGCCAGCAGGCCCCCACCCATGTCCAACTCATGTCCCCACCACCCCCACCCCCCAGCAGGGCAGGGGCACCCTCCACCAGGCCCCCACCCATGTCTCCCACCACCCCCACCCCCAGCAGTCCAGGGGCAGCCTCCACCAGGCCCCCACCCATGTCTCCCACCACCCCCACCCCCCAGCAGTGCAGGGGCACCCTCCACCAGGCCCCCACCCATGTCTCCCACCACCCCCACCCTCCAGCAGTGCAGGGGCTGCCTCCACCAGGCCCCCACCCATGTCCAACTCATGTCCCCACCACCCCCACCCCCAGCACTGTGGGGCACCTGCCAGCAGGCCCCCACCCATGTCCAACTCATGTTCCCCACGACCCCCACCCCCCAGCACTGTGGTGCACCTGCCAGCAGGCCCCCACCCATGTCCAACTCATGTTCCCCACCACCCCCACCCCCCAGCACTGTGGGGCACCTGCCAGCAGGCCCCCACCCATGTCCAACTCATGTACCCCACCACCCTCACCCCCCAGCGCTGTGGGGCACCTGCCAGCAGGCCCCCACCCATGTCCAACTCATGTCCCCACCACCCCCACCCCCCAGCACTGTGGTGCACCTGCCAGCATTCCCCAGCTCATGTTCCCCAGCCAACATGTCATCACAATCTAGATCCCTGGTCCCTATGGTCAGCCTCCAAATGCAAAACACCCACCCGAGTATTGCATCCACCCACTCAGAAATGGCAATTACATGACAGAACACCAATTGCACGTTTCGAAACAAACACATGTCCCTCACATACACCCAATATGTGTCAGTGAATCTCAAAACCCATATCATGATATGCATGAAACCAATGAGATGATACTACACATTGAAGTTCGATAAAAAAATATGTATTAAAGGAAACATAAATAGATTCAAAAATAAAGAAACAGAAATAGCAATGTACAGAAATGAAAAGAAGCATGTCCGTGAAAAAAAGCAAAACCAAAAATCATAATCCAAAGTAATGGTGTCCAAAGTCACTGTCCACAAAAGAAAATCCAATGGGAAATAATAATTGAAAGCCATTGCTCCATGGGTAAATTGTGAAAGTAAAATAAAATCCAACAGTGAACTATGTACAGCCGAACAAGCCAGGGTCCATTATCCCAACAAAAGAAATTAAACCTATCTAACAACACTAACTAATAAAATAAACTATATACAAAAATGTGGCCAATGTCCAAAAGGTCCAAAAAAAAAACAAAAATCAAAGGAAACCTAACACTACCTACATAACTATGTACAAGGGCAGCAGGCTAGTCTGACGGCTCACTTTTGGATGTCCCGGGCCAGGGCATCATCGAACTCCTGCTCAATGTCCCCGAGGCGGTCCTCCTCCATGGCCCCGAGGGTCCGCAGGGCCGTCGACGTGTCCACCTCCAACCCCCTACTGATTGCCTCGAGGCACCCTGCCCACTTCAGGGCCCTCCGCATGGAGTTCTCCACCCTGACCATTGTGAGCCGTGCCTCTTCCACCCGCTGCCGCTCCGCATCTATGGCGTGGCCCAACCGCTGCCACACGGAAGACACTCCCTGTCCTGGGTCCCCCTGCCCTCCGGCCGATGCCTGCCCCTCCGATGTTGAAGGCCCCAAGCCTTCATGGCTCCCACCACGTTGCTGCTGCTGCTGTGCCTCTGCCCGTGCACTGCCTCCTGCTGCCTGCACATCCTCCGCCGGCTGGGGTGCAGACGTTGATGTGGCCAGCCCTGCTGGACGTCCGACTCCCGACTGTGGCAGGAATGCCTCCTCCACCAGCCTGGCCGCACCGTCAGAGGCAGCTCCACAGGGCACCCAGGTGACTGATGGGTGGGAAGATGGCACGGAGGACGACTGCCGCGTAGGGGGTTTCGTTGAGGAGGGGGTCGGAGCAAGCCCCATCAAACGGAGGAATCCGGTCTGGGTGACCTGTCCCAGCAGGCTGACGCGGTCAACGAGCCATTCGAGATGACGTGCAGTCTCCTCATGAAAAGACTGCAGGTCACCTCGCATGGCCCGTTGACGCAACGCCACACCAGTCAGGACAGGCTCAACCCGGACCCGGATAGTCACGTCCGCAGGCAGAGAAAGGCCAGTTGTCGTTTGCTCATCCCCTGCCTGAAAACGGGTCTGGACGTAGGCATCCCTGCTGGTGCAAGATGATGCAGGGACAGGATCAGGGACAGGATTGCACACAGGCACCTCCGCGGCGGCCTGTGCTGCCTCCTTTCCCTGGTCCTGCACTGCACCACTAGCACCAGTGGGATCCCCACCTCCAGACCCCGTCTCTGTTGCTTGCACGGCCTCCTCCTCCACCAAACCCCCCACCAACCTGGATGACTCCGTGCCATCTTCCCCCGTTGGGCCCTGTGGGGTCCCAGCTGCCCCTTGTGCTGCCGAGGAGTCCAACTCCAACCTTGCCTCTTGGACCTCCCCCCGGCAGCTGCGGCCCGGAACGCGGCACCAGACTCCTCACTCCCCGACGAGATGACAACATGGGAGGGGAGCCGGGCCTTGCGTCTCCGGCTGGCGGTGGGATCCCCGCCGCTGTGCTCCACAGCACCTTCTCCGCCCTCTTCATCAGTTGACGCTGCAGACAGGGAGAAATAAAACACAGGCATCAGGGCACTGTACAATGGACACATACACACATGACAGTTGTACATGAGTGGCATTGGCAAACCTCAGACATGCCATCACAATCCCCAACACACATGTCATTTCAACTCGCACACATGAGCCATACCACAGCCATATCGCAACTGCCAGCACCATCCATACACATACAACAGCATGAGCAGGCAAAGCTGAGCCAGACATCACATGCAACACAGGAAGTGCACTACACATGTACACACACCACCACACTTGCATGCATGTGTACACCTCTGCCAAGTGTTGCAGTGTTCAGATGGGCATCCATGTCATATCTGCCAATCAGGCTTCCACATCCCGCTGTCACATGCATCCATGTTGCATCACTGTTGCACCCTTGTCAAATACACACAAATGCACATGTACATAGTGCTGATACATGCAGCTGAAATCAACATACATGCATGACATCGCGAACATGTCTACTTACATACACATTCATCCAAACATGTGTGCCCACACAACTGCATTTGCCATGCAAGCCTACACACACAAGCACCATCCATGTCTCACACATTACAGCCCTCGCATGTGTTAGCCTCACGGCCCTGTACACCCCCACCCATACCCGACCCCATACAAACAGATGTGCAACCTGCACACTACTGAAACATCACCACACGCACAGCTCACAATCACGATGCATGTGCACTTACCGCTCGACTCCAGACGGGTCTGGCTCTCAAGGACCTGGACGTGGAGCGCTGGGGATATGCACTCCAGGACCCTCATCTGATCTTCCGACAAGTGGCCCCGGCGCCCCTTAGCATCCGCTGCCTTCAAGAGGCGCCGGGCCTTGTTGAGGGTCCTGGACCTGAAGTCCTCCCAGCGCTTCTTGACATGTTGTAAGTCGCGGACTGCCACCCCCTCCGCGTTGATGGCAGTAACGATGTCCATCCAGATCCGAGTCCGTCCTTCCTTGTCAGCGCGGGAACTTCTGAAGAGGGCATCATACTGCCCCAGGACTTGCTCCACCAGGACACCAACTTCCCTGGCACTGAAGCTGGTGCCCCTCTGCCTCTCTGGCCGGGGGTTGTCAGTGGTGCCAGATGTTGCAGTGCCCAACATGACAACCCCAGAGGCAGGAGTGGGTGGGCAACTGGGTCCTGGGGCTGGGCTGTGGAGCGATGGAATCCCAGTCGGGAGTCTTCGGTTCCAGCAGGGGTGGTCACAGCAACAGCACCCCTGGCTGATGTGCAGGCAGCAAATGGCAGGGCACGTGGGCAGCAGGCAGTCAGGCAGCAGCAGATGGCAGGTGGGAGCGTGCTCGGGGCTCTGGGGGCAGTGATTCGGCCTTCTGGGCAGGAGCGTGGTCTTCCGTGTGCTTACGCGTGGCCAGCTTGATACGGAGTGAATTGGCACGTGAAAATCCTGCACGTCTGCGTGTAAATCGAGGAAAGGCCCTTAGCGCGTATGCACGTCAGCACGCATATGCGATTTCATTGGACCAAAGGCCCTTAGCGCGTGAGCGCGTCTGTGACGTGACGCACGCGGGTGTTTCCCTCATTACACGTGATGACAGAGCACACGTGGTAAAACTGCACGTCCGAGTGTCATCGCGTGTAATTGGAGGGAAGTGAGCGTACACGCGATTGGCCTGGGTACGTGTGTTTCGGGGTGCGCAGGAACTTTCACACGCGATTGGTGGAAATCCACGTGTGCTCTGTTTTTTTGCGCTTGTGCCTGCTTGCGCCTGCTTGCGCAAAGATTTTCGGCGCACGTTTGTTCCATGAATCGGCCCCTAAAACTCCAGAAGTGGTGGCATTTCCCTCATGGGAGCCTGATGTTTACTTGATCCCAAATTTGGAAACCTGTGTAAAATTTATAGAACAAAATTATATGTGTCCAGGTAAACCATTTATTCCTGATGCTACAGACGCTATTTGTGGTTTGAAATCTGACCCATGTACATCAGGAGGATGCGAAGTAGTTATTAGCAATATGGGAGGTGAAGAGTTGGCACTAGCTAAAATGGTCAAAGGTAAATGGTTGGTCAGCACCTGTATGATAAATGTGATAATTGTACATTTAAATCATGGAACATTTGTTGTTAAACAGGTGAAATATAATGTGTTTTACTTACAGATTCAAAAGGATACAGTTATTTTGATTGGGGCTTTGAAATTGTTTCATATTACAAATGATATTTGGGAAAGCCAAGTAGAAAATATTGTTTTTTTCAAAGGGATGCATTCCCAATAGACCCGGATGTGGAGTTCTTATTGAATCATAAAGAAAAACATACTGTGAAAATGAATTTGAGAAAAAACAATATTACAGTTAGTAGCCTGGGTATAATGGAAGTGGAAAGGTTTAATTGGGGAACCTGGGTGGAACGCACTATGGTGGGTTTAGCTGTTGTGGTGCTAGTGATGGGAGGATGGTTAATCATTTTATCTGTAAAGGTGAAGATGTTGCTAATGATATTAGCAACAACAGGGAATGAAAGATATCCCAATACACATACATTTTTTTTTAAAGGGGAGCGCAAGTTGGGTTTCCTCCAATTGTGGCTTGGACCACTGCCAAATTGTCAGAAAAGTATAATATAATTTATAGTATTTGAAGTATAGCGCCTCACTGAATGTGATAACATTCTATTGACAGCAATAATGTGGCATACACATATAGCCAGTCCTATGTTGCTACCATAACATATGAATATGCAGATGGAGACAGGCTGCAGGTTTAAAAATGCACCAGATTTATTATTATTTTTTTCTTTTCTCTTCCTTGAAATGCCTCATACACAGGAGACTACATTATTTATCTAACTGGCTGACTTAATTAACAAGAACTAATCACTAGTGCTAACTCATTAACATTATAATGTAATCTCTATGTGAAAAATGAGGTGGAAGTACATGTTCTGAAATTCGTTTTCAAACTTGCACTAGGATATTTTTTCTTTCTGTTCTCTGTGTTTGCAGCATGCAGAATCTGCATGCCAGGAAATGATTTTAGTTACAGTTTCTTACTGTAAAAATGGGCTATTGTGTGGAAGGAAGGGTGATGCAGCCTTTTTAATTTGATTGGTGCAAAATATCTGCAGTGGCCCCACGTAGAAAAAGGGGAAGGTGCAAAGGTTTGCTGGGAAAAGAATGACAGATCTTTTGGCAGTTTTCTTTTGCTGAGCTCGAGAGACGGATGATCTTGGTGTCTTAGCACTGGCTTGAGAACCCTATTTTTTCGCCACAAACACTTCAGACACTGAGATTACGAAGGCAACTCATGTCAACTGGGCCGCTCTTCTGAAGGGGGTGGCCTGGGGGAGGAAACCACAGATCTTTTGGTAAACAGCCAAGCTCGAAGTGAGGTCAATTTTTATGCAATTGTTTGGCGAATGTGTTCTAAAAATACTACGCAGTTAGGATAGCAAAGCAAAAGAAAATCCCTTGCATTTTTATTTGTCATGTGTTGAATCCTAATTTTAAAAAAAAATATTTGTTTGCATTGTATTTGTGGTTTTGTTCTTCTCTTCTCATTTTGTTACAGGTAGAGATGAAATGCATATGGTAAGAAATTGTATTATGACTCTTTGATGGTTTGCAATATATATATATATATATATATATATATATATATATATATATATATATATACATGCCTCTGAGTTTTAATTGTTTTGGGTTTGCCTAAGTGGATGTGGGGAAGATTCATGTTCTTTGGTAATGTAGTCACCCATTTCTTCATGCAGATGGAATAATAGATAGAATTAGCGGTGATAAATAGATGTATGCATGTGTTCCCCACTGCATGGTGTCTGGGGGAATATAATATAATATATAGATTACTGGGGGTCCATGAACCAGTAATGAATCAGTAATGAGGCCTATGGAAGCACAGTTCACTGATGTAGATAAATCAGTGATAACACCACAGGTTATTGGTGATGCTCTATGTGAAATCGTGCTGTCTCTGAATTTAGGTCCAAGGCTCTCTATAGATCACAAGAATATTAAGAATAAGGACGGTTTTGTGTATGATGGGCCCTAAATAAAACAGGAGAGTTTGCTCACCACTTAGTAATTTGCCACTAAGTAATTTACCACCAGGA
Organism: Ambystoma mexicanum; assembly: GCF_040938575.1. Lineage (NCBI taxonomy): Eukaryota > Metazoa > Chordata > Amphibia > Caudata > Ambystomatidae > Ambystoma > Ambystoma mexicanum. The sequence goes on along the minus strand of NC_090935.1, from coordinate 1,175,947,939 downwards.
ATTACCACCAATAGTGTATATTACTAGATTATCCAATATAATGTAACAAAACATGGTCACTGGAAGGAGGTAAGACTAAACCCAATCTAGATGCAAGGACAAATTATTACCAAATTACCACTTTTCTTTTGGCGGTAAGAAAATACCGCCAGACCCCAAATCTATACAAAATATCCTACAGGGCGTTCTTGGGGGCGTAACTGACGCTGCGGGATGTTCACTGCACCACAGCTCCAAATGGCTTGGGAAATCCATGAATATGCAGTGCGCCAGACTGCTGTTTAGCGCACACGGCTGAATTCTATGAATTACCTTGTTAATCTTTACTTCCCCAACCCCTTTCAGTAAGCCTATGTCATATGGGCCAGTGGTCCATAATGAATCTGGCACTTTCGCCATATCTTCATCAAAATATTCAAGTCGCTTCTGTGCTAACATCATTCTCTGCGGAATTTCACTCTTCATTGCCTTTACCCAATAAGTAATGCACATTTCAAATATCACAAAATCAGCAGATAGGCTTCTCCAAACAATTCCTCATCAGTGACATTGGTCACTCTGCAGCCTTCATCAATGGCAATTATTGTGCTCCATCAACGACCCTTATCATCAGTTGCATCAAGTAAAGCCATATTTCCTCTGACTATAGCTGCTTCTATGTCTAAGGGATAAATGTGCCCTTCCTCTTCATCCATGGGTATCTGAGGCCTAAATTGAAATTAATCTGGTATCCTTGTGGTTCTACCTACTAAACCTAGTAGCCATGTTAACAGAATACGTATCCCATAATGGAACACCTCGGGTTCAAGCGGTATTGCCCTAGGAGCTATCTGTCCTGTGAATGCCATGATATTTTCGCACATGTTTAAATAATGCATTCCCGGTGTTGAGCATATTATGCCTTTGTCTGTAAATGAAATGGTCATATTCAATTTAGTCATTAAGTCCTAATATGTTGACAGGTGTTTTCCTCGAATAAAGCAGTGGCACCTTCATATCGCATTCTCCTATGGAGACTGCTAATTCTTCTATGAAAGGAACTCAATGTGTTGCTCCTGTAAAGCCATGAGTATTGATCGCATTGTCAAACATTAAAAATTTGCCCTCACATATGCACAAGCGCGTTGCACTTGTATCCACTAAGAAGGATACTGTTTTGCCGCCAATATTTACGTCTATCCTCAGTTCCTCATGAGGATTCAGCGTTCTAGATAGGACTGAACACATCAGGTCTCCCAGTGAGCTGGCCTATTGTGGGTACAGTCTTTTTCCATCACTAGTGAATGGATTTCCTCCATCAACAGTGACACCTCCTATTCTACGAGTCATTGGCAGTTCTGTGTTTGTGTTCTGCTTAAGTTGCATAGGAGTTTGCTGCGATTGTCCTTGCGGTTGGTTACCTCCCATTTGCTGTGATTGCAACCCTTGCTGCACCCTCAGCGCTTGCTGCTGCACTGTATGATTTTGCGCAAACCCATTTCCGCTGCTGCGAATACACAGGTGGATTTGGCATTCCCTGTCTCGAAAAATGGTCATTCTGCACCATCCCTTGACTTCTACACATATGAGCCATGTGCCCTGTCATTCCACATGTCCAACATATAGGCGGTGATCTTCCCATCTGCACATATTGCATATTCTGATTACCGTTTTGCATATTCTGAAAATCTCCCTGATTATTCTGCCAATTCCCTTGATTACCTTGTCAACCTCTTGCTCGATATCCCCTTCCTCGTGGAGCATATCCACTATTTGTCTGATCAAACTGTCTTTGGTTCTTTATTTGTGGCATGTTCACTGCCTGCTGCAAATTTGATCCGCCTACGCTAGATAACATTGCCCCTTCAATGGCGTATTTGGACCGTTTTTTCTGAACCAATTTTGCTTACTCACCTTTTCGCGTATCATCTTCTTTGCAATACTTTTCCTGCAGGAGTCTGCAATAATGTGCAATGCTTAACTTGATTTCAGACCACGGCTTAGCTTCTATACCCACTAATTTCTTGAGCCGCTTCTGTACCTGCTCTGGCAGCCCTTGGCATAATATATGATAAAATACAGGTATAGATTTCCCCCAAGCCTCCCTAGTCTCGAGCGTCCAGGCATCTTGGAAATTTTGAATGTAAACTAACGGATTATCTCCTTCCTTCATCTTTTTTGTCATTATAGCTCCCATATCGGATGTATCCGGATATAGTACTTGTAGTGCTTTCCAAATTGCTGCTCTGCAGTTATTAAATGGCGCTCCATCATGCGCCGTGTTGACTGTAGTCACACCAGGTAACCTGCCCATGTCCATACGTCATCAGCTCTCTCACCAAGTATGCCGATTAGAAGACCTTTAATATCCCCTATAGCTAATGTATTCCCTCCCGTCACTTTCTTCTAACACTTCTAAATTATCTCTGTCCATCTGGGGCCACGGTATATAGTGCGCCTGTCCCTTCCCTTTTCTAACAAGGGGAATTGAGACGCTCCAAACTCATTCTCATCTCTCATCATTTGTCTATCTACCACCGGGGTGATATTCCCACATCGCTGTCTACCTGGCAATGATCTTAACCTACTTACATAAGGCGGGGACTCCCCACTCTGACCGTGGGGGTGCCCCTTATGTCAGTCTGACTGTGTCAGTGGCTCTGATGCCTTAGACATAGGTATTTTTAAATCTGACCATCTTACTCCCTTATCCATAGGCGAATAGCCCTCTGGATCACATACATCAATTCTCTCTTCCCTCTGGAAGGTTTCCCTTTCTTCATCTGATATTTCTTGTGCCCAACTTGTGTGACTTCTCTCATCATCATCTCTATTTAACGTTAGTCTGTCTAAAGACAGCTCCTTGTGTCTCGCACTACAGGAGTCTTCCTCTGTGCAATATTAATAAGTGCTTTCGAGGCAATCATTTTTCCCCTTCCCTTGTGATTCTTTCTGGGCTTGCATTTCGTGGTATAATTTGTCAATCGTTTCCCCAATACTCCATGAGTCAAACTCATCTTCTAGATTTACTCTAGACGTACCTGGTAATGACTCAGATTCAGGAAAAGATTCCTCTATGTCTTCCCATGCTACCTGCGGATTGGGATTTCTTACTTTCCTTTCCAAATACTCAAGATCGCGTGCTCTCTGCCTTCTTTTACGTTCCATGTCATCATTGACTTCTCTGCACTTTCTCAGTTCCTCTCTTACTCTGTCTTCCTCTTTTTCATATCCTTTCATTCATATGCCCTTCATATCTCCTCATCCCTTCACCTATGTATTCTTTTCTCTCTTATCCTTTCCTGTTCATCATCTTCTATTCCTTTTCTATTGTCACGTTTTCTTTGCTCTTCTGCTCTCTCCTGTTTTTTAGCTTGCTCATCTTGATATAACTGTTCTCGCCTTTGTCTATCTTTTCTTTTCACTCCATCATCTTTCAATCATTCCTCCCTTTCTTTGTCTTTTCTGTCTTGTTCGTCTTGGTCTCCCCTTTGTTTTACATCCTTGATGCCGTTACCATCGACTTTAAGTAAAATCTGACCTCACATCCATTTGTTCTGTAAAAATGCTATTTCATCAGTTTTATCCTTGTCTCCTTTCCATCTCTTTATTTCTCTCCTTATGTCTAGAGATATACTTGCTCAATCACTTCTCTCCTTATCATGTCTCTCCTTGTCCCTCGGAACTTTGGAGGTTATATCTTTCTCTGTATCTTTCTCTGGGTCCTCGTCAATACTTTGCGTAGGTGACTCATATGACGGATTGCTATATCACGTCGCTGCTTTAAATTCCCTTAATGGGTATAACCCTTCATCATTCTTAGTTCCCTCTTTTATTTCAAACGGGGCGGGTGGATCAGAAGGCTCTTCACCCCCTTCGTTGAACACATTGAGTATCCAATCTAAAGGAGGTTCCTCCTCCTTTTCATGTTCATACATTTTCAAATGTTCTAGACTCACTAAGCGCATTTCTAACTTTTTTCCTTTGTATGCGGCATGCAAATATGTCGCCTTATGCTGCAGAACTGCTTTTGATAATGATCCGCCTTGTGGCCATGGAATAAACATTTTATCTGCGGTCCCTTTAACCCATTCTGCACTATATTGTTTAAGTTTAAGCGCATGCTTCAGTAGCTGTTTGCAGAGATACACTAATGGAGTAACTTCTTCCATTTCTAACCTTTACTTTTCTCTTTCCTACCCCTCGCTTATGCTTTAGTTACAGTTTCCAAATTATGTCTCAATCAAAATACACTTATGAGCGAGCACCAATCGTTGCAAGCTCCAATCCCATCAAAACCCAATTTTTTTACTTTATTCTTGCTAAAAACCAACCATCAAAGTTTAATTTTAAAACAATCAATTTTCGTGTCTCACCTTCACGCTTCTCTATTACATAAAATGTTTTCTTTCAACTCTGATGTCATCATACCTTTCAATTACATAAAACAAACAGACAACTTAACTGGCCACATGTACTGCTCACAATCTTCTTCTTAAGGCTTGTCTTGCCCTCTTAGATTGCTCCGATTGGAACTAAAACCTATCTCTTTGTGGATCGTCTTTAATCGGTCCCATCTCCTACGCCATCCACTTTATAGGACTCTAGATAAGGGTTTCTGCTAGCACTCTTTAAAGTCTAGGAACAGGGCATTTTCTCTTATCATGGCCTCACTCACGACTATTCCTCTTTATACATTGCTCGGCCACACTCAAGTCACTATGCCTCATTACAAGGTTGGAGGTAGTCATGGCGCTATTAGCGCCATGACTACCACCAATACCGGTACCATGTCCGGTCCCGTTCAATGGGGACTTACCGATCTATTCCGACCTTTGAAGGACTGGTAAGTCCCCATTGAAAAAGCCATTCCCCATTCGCATTTCAGCCCCCATAGGGCTCAAAGGGAAGGGGGAAGGTGCTAATAACGGTACCGCAAATTGCGGTACCGTTATTAGCTCCGAAGTCCCATAACGGTCCCTTCCATAATGCCTGGTAAAATCAGGTGTTAAGGAAGGGACCTGCTAAGGGACCACGTAGTAGGGTGATAAGGGATAACCGGCACCAGTGTCCTTGCTGGTGCCGGTAATCCCTTACCGCCCACCTCGTAACGAGGCCCAATATCTTGCTTCCCATATACATACATATTACACTCTTACTCTTACTCTTTCGTCATATTTTATCCCGCCTCCCTCCGTTATTCTCCGTTATTCACTATGCATGCATCCCTTTGCCACACTCTTTGGTCTATTTACTCACTGCTTGTATATTTTTCTTCTTCGGACCCTTGTGATCACCGCCTTCATTACCGCCTCTTCAAGCCACTTTTTGATCCACTTCCTGTAGATGTGGGAGGGGTTTCTATCTGAAAATAGTGGTCCTGTCAAATCATCCCTTGCAAAGGGTCATCTATTCTAACCATTTCTACAGGGAGCTTCACGTCCTGTCAGCCAAAAGGCAAAGGTTGTGCGATATTGCCGAGACTCTAAAGTTACTTATGTCGACGGTTGCTGGTTATTTGATCAAACCATCTTATCTCTGCTACCAAGTGAGCTGGGTGTTCCCAAACAGCCCTTTAAGATGAGTAGCGGTACCCTAGAGATAGATGGGGATGCAGATTTTAGTCATACATCAATAATCAAGACGACACAAATAGTTTGGCAAAGTTTGTCTGTTTTAATGTCAAGTATCTAAAACAGGGAGTACAACGAACATCAGCAATCACTTGATACTCTGACTCTACTTACTTCATAAAAAAGCTGGGCTTTTGTACCCAAAATTGGTCATCAGTGATGTTTTGACCTGCGTCATTACCAAAGTCATCCTATGTGGCAAACTACAAAAACCTAACAGGAGGTGGGATTGGTTCTAAGTGAATAACGAAGCATAGGTTCCATATCTGTATAGAGTAACAGAGAGAAATAATGGGATAGATAACATCAGGTGGGGCAACTAAGCCCTCCCCTCAAAATGGCCGCTATGAACCTCACTAAAAGTATGACGTCCCATTGGCTGCACAAACTATAGGACCCCCAACTACGTGGTCCCCTACAATTGTTTGGCTTCTAACCCCCATCAGTACTTTTCCACCTACGTTAGCAGTACGCAGACTGAACAACAAGGTGTGGTGCGCTCGTCTTAGCACGAACTTCCCACCTTGCATGACACCTCCAATCATCTTGCCTTTTTTCAAAGTTTAAAAACCCTGCTTTTCTAATGTCTGGGCTGCAGTATCATGCCTTGCCTCCTCAGCGCCAAGATGCCCTCGGGTGTACGTGCGCTCATACAAATGTCTTTAACATAACATAACATAACAAATTAGCATATCATCCATCATCACCTCAATGGTCCAGTGTCAATTAATGCTTTGAAGGTGGCCTTGAGTTTGTTCTATGAGAATCTGTAAGGAGTATCGTCACCAGCCGGCCTCCGCCCGTAGGTGTGATCATCTCGTTCGTCCAACGTCCTTCTATCACGTGACTGGACTCCATGAAATTGAGCCATTTTGTGTATTTGATATTATTCTTCAATAGTCCTCTGACGTCTTTTGATTTTGCTTGCCCTCTCTGAACAGGAGCTTCTGTTCTTTCACGTTAATTGCATCCAATGTCAGCCAATTCCAATTTGATAAGACCTTGGCTTTCTTGGTTCAGTGAACTCCTTAGCTGAACTTTTATTCTGTTTAATTCAATTGCTTTTATTAACTGCAACACTAAAATGAGGCCGTCTTGCTTTGTTCAGTACTGCTTATATGCGTAGTGGAAACATCCATCCTTTATTTGTCCATATGTTTCTATGGAGGTATATATGTATGTATATTTGGTGCTTGTCGCGGTCTAATTTATTTAAAAGCATGTGGCTAGCTTCATGATTGCTTTGCTGCTTGTTGTGTTTCATTGCATCTGTACAAGTTTAAACTAAGTATCTTCATCAGGTTTATGGCATAAGTCTCTTCATTTTGATCCCAAGATGTCACTTATCCTTAGTACTTCTTTGTGTTTTATAAATCGTCTGCCTCTCTGGTCTGGTTATCTTTCTATATGGTTGTCGATTCAGCTTTGGATGACATCACCATTCATCTTTGCCATTTAGTTGCTCTGCTTCTTCAGGAATCTCGATCAAATGGCCATCATATTGTCTTGTATCCATGTATGGTTTCCTCAATGGGTACTTTACCTCCCATATTCTCTTAGGTATTGGTATCCTTATTTGTACTGCACAGAGTCCACACTCTTCTATTTGCTGGTTTAATTGTTCAGTATACGTCACATATTTTGTTTCATACTTTTCAGGTAATGTAGGCGGGGCAGTTGGAGTGGGGGTACTTGACTCCTCCTCTACACGCTACACCACATAAGTAATAGGACTTTATCTCCTGCAAAAAATTACTTTCCTATCGGGACAATGTTTTGTGTCGCATCCTTAGGCAAAGGCATTTTCCCCCCCGACCCCCCACCCCCCTCATCACAGACATGATACACTTGCTAAATGGGGCACAGGTCTTTTCAAAATTAGACCTAAATAAGGGCTATCATAAACTGGAGCTGAGCCTGGAGTCTCGATACATCACAACGTTAATGACCCACCTGGGACTAAACCAATGTACAAGCTTAGCTTCAGTGTATTATTGGCAGTAGGAATATGTCAGGCCTAGATCCACAATGTCAATATGCACATCCCCAACTGTCTGAACTACAGTGACAACATCCGGAAAGGACACAGAGTAACATGACAATACCCTAGCGAGAGTATGTATGTCACTGGAGGCTGCACACCTCACGTTTAATAAGGACAAATGTGAATTACGGAAAGACAAGCTCTGATTTATTGGGCACATCTTCTCAGCACAGGGAATGACCCCAGATCCGCTAAAAGTGGCACCCCTAAACAATACCTCTTTGCCCACAAATGTATCAGAGCTGCGGTCGTTCTTAGGACTTGCCACCTATTGGACCAGATACATCTAAGATTTTGCACCATTCAGCAAGTCCCTGAGAGCTCTAACTAAGCAGCAAGTCTCATTCCAATGATCCAAGTGCTGTCAGGAATGATTTGAGTGCATTAGGCAAAGAATATCATCAGCAGAAAACATGGCTTACTGTGACATGGGGATAGCCACAGAACTGATGGTAGACACCAGCCCAGTGGGGCTGGGAGCCATATTAGAGCAGGTCGATGACAATGTATCCTAAATAAGGCACAGAGTCTCATGTGCAGGCAGGAGCCTGTCCAAAACAGACCAGGCATATAGACATGCAGAAAAGAAGGCCTAGTTGTAGTCTGCTGAATGTAACTTTGCCCAATTTCTTTGCTGATTTTCCACTTGGTGCTCATTATGGGCAATGTGTATAGAGGGCGGTGAGTTGGTAACATAAGGGGGGGTTCAAAGGGTCTCCACTCACTTTACTCACTTGTTGAGGCAAAACAGTGTTAACATTGGGAAAAAAAATTGGCAAAGTTGCATTTGGCAAAGGAAAATTAGGAAACACTCATAGATCTAATCCATTTAAAGGCTTCTTGGGCTTGTTAGGATTCTACGTTCCTCTGGAAAAGGGAACATGTGCCAATACCAGTCTTAATATACATTATCACCAAGAGGTAAAGAGAAAAGCCTGAGAACCAAACCTCTCCTTTCATTCTGCTTGCCAATACCCACAACTTCCAGAATTCCTGGAGCTCTTGTCCAGCAGGCTTTCCCGTGAGAGCCCCTCGGGTTGCATGAAATCCCATGGAGCAGTTTCTGGATGGATAGTGTGAGGGGGTGTAACAAGGAGTGAGAGCTCTCCCTGCTCCCCTAACTTCTGTACTTTTCCATGTTGTGTTTGTCAAGAAAGCTGCTCGTGTTGCAGGTAATCCCAGGGCGCGTGGTCTGGATGGAAATTGTGATGCAGCGTAGCTCTCCATGCTCCTCCAATTCCTGAAGGCCTGGTCTGCACAGGTATTTAAATGTGAAACTACATGGGCAAGGATTGGCATTCTGGGGCAATGTATTTGATGGTAATACTAAGCAAATAGACGGGCAGCTGGCATTTGTTGGAATTTGTTAGTTGGGAAGAAGGTACCTACACATTTGATGTTAATCCTTGCTAACTGGCCAGGTTCATGAGTATTTTATGGCAATCCTTGCCAATGGCTATGGGGCATGTCTGCACATTGTATGGCAATTCCTGTCTATGGGTTACTTACCTGGACATTTTATAGAAATATTTGCCAATGAGGCAGATATCTGTGCTGTTCATGGCAATCTGTTGCAATGATTCATGCCGCTGGGCAGTTAGTTCTTGGTAGACCCTCGTGATGGGGCAAGTATCGGGAAAATGGTTAGCACTCCTTACAATGTGAAATGAAAACAAGCACAAAAAAAACACACCATGTTTGGAACACATGTGAGGGAAATACACCAGATACACCTAAAATAGATAGCATACCCTCTTTCCACATAGTGTGATGTTCTGCCTGCTGGGCTTTCATGTCACGCATGGTTTGTCCTTTCAACAGTCGCTGCATGCAGATTGTGATGAGTGGTTCAACCACACGCTGTGTGTTTCTTTGGTGCACCATGATTCATGTTTTGGCAGTTTCAGGTGCAGTTTGGAGACCCGGCTATGTATACACCTTGGGCAGGTCTGGCTCTTATCACTTTCTTCTTCTCTACCAGAAGGGCTGTGGCCCTGGCATTTCAAGCTTGGTAAATAAACATGGGCTTTGGAGAGCTGTCTGGTGGTGTCTCCCTGGCCATGGTTTACCTCTCATGCAGTATTTACTTGACATTAGATTTATTTCAGTCCCAATGGGGATCATTGGCACCTCAGTCTTTCTGTTATTTATTAGCAGCATCGGTGTCTCCCCGCACAGAAACTATGCTGGGGGACGAAATACATGCACACCATACCACATTTATGTTTTGTGGCCTGAAGAAGGCCGGGTCTGCTTGATGAAATATTTGACCATAGGCCGAAACTCAAGTTGACAATTTCAACATGGCATATTATGCCAACGATTTGCTTTTGAAACACATTTATGTTTTCCATTATATAGTAGTCACATGTAGGTGTAAAAATTACCACGTGCTACAGAGTAGTGGCGCACAGTATTTTAAAGGTTGGTGTGGAGTGGTATACTTTGCCACTTGTTCAGTTCTAATGTGTTACTATATATCTTAACCTCTGATTATATGTGGTATTGTTGTTTGAGTGTTGTCTGATAGTGGATAGATGCTTGTCAATTTGATTTCCTTGGTGAGGTGTGTTGTGAATGGGGGAGGGTTTCCCTTGTCCCCCTAAGTCTCTTTCGATATATATTTCCTTTTGCTTGTATTTGTAGTATTGTATACTGTTTTGTAAAAGAAGTGTTTCTTTGAAAATTGTGTGTTAATCATATAAACACAGTGCAACTTTCCTTCTTGTCTCTTCTCTCCGTCACTGACTTTGGTTTTTATAATTTCTCTTACATGTGTTCCAAACATTGCATGGACTTTTTTGCTTGTTTTCATTGTAGATCCCCACTGAGTCCATACTTTAATTAAATTGGTGGGCTGACCTAATGTTTTGTGTTACTCCATGGAATGTGGACAAGCTCCTTGTTGTTTTATGGCAACACCATGGTAATATCCATGCATTTAGTGGCAATATTTGACATTGGGACATGCTATCACGCAGGTCATGGCAATCCTTGACAATGGAACATTATCCTGGACAAATGTTGGCAATTTGTGGAGTGGGGTAGCTTTCTGTGCGTTTGATGGTAATCTCTTGGTATCAGGCAGGTACCTGGGCTTTTCATTACAGCCATAGGCAATGGAAGTAGCGCCTGGTCAATCCTTGGCAGGTGGGCATCTTCCTGTGCATTTTAAGGTAATTCTAGACTATGGTGCAGGAACCTTGGCAATTGATTGCATCCCTTGGCAACAGATAGCAATCGTGCAAGCGCGTCCTTCACATTTCATGCCAATGCGAGCAGCAGATGGACAATTGATGGTAATCTGTAGCAATGAAATGAAGTGGCTGAAACAGATCAAACGTAGTTAATATCATGTGTGGATGATGACATATATTCTAGATTAATATTTCAAAATAACAAAAAGGGGTCATTAAGTCTTCTTTGGGAAACAAGTTAACGTTCGGAGTGTATTACTTGCCCCACTATACAGTGAGGCGTATGTTTAATAATAATTGTCAGTCAATAAAGAAAGAACCTAGGGGGTTTATGCACATTCTAGAAGGTTTGATGCAAACTTGACTAAAGGGAGGCATGGCTTGACAACAGAACCTATATCTGGCCAGTTGATTGCAATCTCTGGCAATGGGCAGCAGGGCAAGGGAAGCCAGTGAGGACGGCGGTGAGCAAGGTTGCAGCACTTCTCTCCAGTGGCTGTTTTTCTGCAGCCATGCTGCTGCCTTTCAGATCCGTCTGCCAAGCTGCAGGTAGGCATCTGGCACGACCAAACGAGCTAGCTATAGGCAAGCCAAAACTGTTTTCTTTACAATCCCATGTTTGCCATGGTCGTGGGGCATTTGAAACATTTCTGAGCTGAGCTGACCTGTTTGATACATTTTTAAGAACGTTTGTGCTTGCTTTCATGGATGATATCGAGAACCTTCACTGGAAACACATATCTATTACAATAGAAATCACTCCTTCACTTTGTGCAGAAACGTATCTCTGTTACTGTTTTGAAAACTGTGCCATCCCAACCAAAACACTGTGTCAAGAACGTTTGGTCTGTGTACTAAAGTAATGCAACAGTGTAGAAATATCAAACTTCTGTGAGCTCGTACAGATCTCTCACAAGTGCGCTGTCAGTGCTTCTGCACTAGCGCATGGATGCTTTGGAATGCCGACAAGCAGCGTTGGAACCTTTTGTAGTTAGTACCTTCATATCCGGTAAACTTATTAGCCATATGTGAAATGCAGAGCCCGGTGCTTCTGTTTCCAGAACGATGAGGCAACTTTCCCTACATATTCTATGAAACCCCAAATGTTTTTCTTTTGTTTAACACCTTGTACTGACTTTTCTGTAGATAAGCAAATCCTGCAGCTTCACTTCGCTTGCCTTTTGCTCATTTGTTATTGGGAAACTGACTAGTCTTTCAGAATGTCAGTACAGGAAAACTCAAATTCCCTTTTTGTCTTTTTACTTGTTACTGTTTGGGTAACTTGTTCATACTGCACACAGAATCTTCCAGTGCAGTGCACTGAGGATACTTTTGAATCACCCTAGGATTATTGGTTACTTTTAAAATGCCTAAAGAGAATCTGGTTACAGCAGTTACATTTTTACAATGTTTGCTATATTTTTACTTAGCCGTGTTTACCACATTTGGCTACTAACAGTGGCTAATGGCCTAAGATGTTTGTGCCACAAGATTTTTCACTTGTTCTTTGGCCAGTTTGTTCTTTGGCCTTCTTCTTGCCTTCTCAGGTCAGGAATGATCTTTTATGGTCATCCATTTGTCTGGTAAAGCAGTCATTTTTGCAGGCTAGTGCATGGCAGGTGTATGTGGGCTCAGGAAGTGGCCTGGGACTGACTAGTCCCAATCCACAGACTGGTGCCTGTATGTCTATTGAGCATGCATGAGTCAGCCCCACAGTGATCATTGAATGAACCACTGATGTTGTGCATGCGTCGTGCAGATTCTTTCTATTGGAGGGTTGAGTTTGATCACTCACCTGAATTTAGGATACAAATTGGAGTACTGCAGCCATTTCTGCTGATTAGAAGAGGAGCCAGGTATCTGGTGTAGCTGTGCAGACAACGGACTATCCGAGGACAAATCCTGCAGAGGCCTGGCAACAATTTTTGCTGCTGTCCTGGTAAAGCCCTGCTGGACTATCTGATCTCAGGAGACCCTCGTTGCTGCTTTGACCCTTTGGACCGAAGGACGATTCAGACTCAACATCTTCTCACAATCCTGCAGCCTCTGTGTACTGATCAGCTCTGTTTTGTGCTGCCATGCCAGAAGCATCACCATTTCACGGTTTTACCAAGAAATTCAGAGGTTTCTAGCTTGTCCTACAAGTTACCTTCCAGTCAGGTTTCAGCGTCTCAGTGTTGACGGGTTCTGCTCCGGAAGGCTTCCATTGTTCGCGACTGGTGAGACAGCTGCTGTCGTCCGTGTGCAGTGACCAGTGAAACCCCATCTGGTATCGTGTCCTGAAGAGTCCTGCATCGGTGTCTGCTGCATTTCTTTGCTGGGAAAGGTTGCACTCAGCACCTGGACCCAACCTGAAGCTTCCTCGCACCCACATCTCCTGGGCATCTTCTACTGGATCCAACGGTGGGAACACCTACCTCCAGCGACCCCCATTTGACCTGCCAAGTTCTTTGGGGCAATCGGAGTAAGGGTGGTGAGCAGTCGCATTACTTATCCGTGCCCCCATCTCCTCCATTATTAAGTTTACAAGAACTTTTGATTTATATTCCATTCCACTGCTTTTAACATGTTTGTTGAAAAAGCTGCTCTTGAAGCTAGGAAAAGTGTTTTACTCAACTGCAAATCCCTCTGAAAGACTTTTGGAATAATCTTCACATCCACATGAACATTTCTTAAATATGTCCCATCTTCTAGGCACAATGCCCCATTCAACTTAGGGTTCGACTCATAAAGTTAGGGGTTCTACTCCTATGGACTGGTTATACAATTGCTTAACTGCTTACCTTTCTTTTCAGGCCCGGGGCTGAATGGTATGAATTGTTTTAACAAACTGTGGCTGTATATATGTTTTATATTTAGAGTGCTATGTGATAATATTGCCTGCTTAATACACTTGTACAGTGTATTGTTGGGCCTCCCACAAATAAGAGTTTTTTTGTACTTACATGTCTAAGTAGAATCATTGTGTATTTCACTGTGTGGACTCATTGCGGACCCCCTGACCCCACTCACTTCTCCTGAGATTTAGCCTTGACCATTCTCCACGCTTACCTTGGCTGGTTTGGCTAAACTCCCAGAGTTCTCTTGTTCACTATGACTAGGGTGGCCTCCTAAACTCTGTCCACAGGCCAGATTTTAGAAATCCATTTTACTAATAATGATGATGATGATGTTAATGATAATAATAGCAGTAACAATAATAATACTCTATTTCACACCGGCCTGCTGAGATATTGAAGCTTGTATACGTGTACTTTTAAGGGCTTGCTTCTGCTTGTCACATTCTGATATTGCGGCATTCTGTCCCTTTTTAATTTTTCTAAAGGTTTTTGTGTAAGCAATACATCCTAAGCGCTATTATTGTTTTCATAAATGACGCACTTGTTTTCAGTTTGGGGTAACAATACCAAGGCATAACAGGTGAACCTGTTTGAAAAACGGACGGTGGTATTTTTCACTATATTCCAAAAAGTAAAATGTTTGCATCCAACTTTGTTATGAGGCTACTTATTTTGGAAGAACACTGCCCAGCACTTGCATACAAATATGTTTCAATTGCCCTCGAGGTATTTGAATATTCAGCCAATGACCGGGCAAAAAAGGGAAAGAACATTTAACATTAAAACTCTTGCCATCACCCACAAATGCATTCACGAGCTTGCCCCCCCCTACCTGACGAACAGAATCACCAGGCACTCCGCCATAAGACCGCTTAGATCTTTCTACGCCAACACCATTGTCAGGCCTACCTCTCGGAAAGTGCGTGCTGGTGGCTCCAGTTTCCCCACCCTTGCAGCCACGCACTGGAACGCCCTGCCACCTCACCTCAGACTCATCGAGTCCCACCTTGCCTTTCGTAAGGCTATCAAAACCAGACTCTTTGTGTGACTTTAACCTGTTTCTGCCTTAATGCCTGCTAACTTGTAACTAAGAGCCTCCGAATGTAATCTTAAATCTGTGTTTCCTCTGTAACAGCGCCTCGATGCCTCATGGGCTGCAAGTGCGCTTAACAAATGCAAATAAATAAATAAATAAATAAACTTAATAAAGCCACACAATGAACAGCAGTGCACCTGATTTGCAACGGAATTTGCCCTATGAGTTTTCTGATTTTTAGTGGCAAAACAGCAATAATATAGCGTCATCACAAAATCAACTGTTACTGCTATATATATATATCAGCATTGTAATAATTGCAGTGCGCCATAACACTTCTGAGGAGATGACTATCCGTTTCCATTTTAAATTCGCAATTAAATGATACAAAAACACAGGTTCCATTTGGCCAATCCGAATATTCCAGAAGAGAAAAGCGCAGACATAAACTATGCGGTTTGATTGTCTGGGAGAAGACAGCAAAGCAGTGGGGCTTCCTTCAGCAGCCAAGCCTCCTTGTTCCGCCCTTTCTTTCATCGTGTACTGGAACACGCTAATTGGTCTGCCGTGGAGGTGATGGACGAAGAGGAGTGGGCCACATGTCAAAATGACAATCTGCATTACATGGGCAGGAGACTGAGAGGTCCGAGCCCGAGCGGTGGGCAGTTTCCATGTCCCGGACACAATGCACTCCATTCTTCCCGAGTGACTCATGGGGAGAAGGCCCAAACCTGCGCAGATTGAGCGTTTAACTCAAGGGCCTCTTGCTCTGAGTAAGATCGCCTGGTGTGGCTGTGGGAGTGGGCTGAGAATGCGCCTGCTGCCCGGAGGCCATTGCTGCTCTGTGTATATATAGACACCCGGAGGACATGACAGATGGCCCTGGTGTCGAACCGATCCTAGGCCTCAGATCAGTGCCTGCGGTGCACACGGAGTGGCCGAGACGCCTGAAGTCCAGCCTGGGAGCAAAGGTAAGGGGGTGGCCCGTGCTCTCTGTGGAGGGTGCCCAGCTGCGCAAAACAAAGGTTACCACAACATGGAAGTTGCCCAGCCTATGTGCATGTTGCTTACCCAAAATGTCAACAAGCGGTATTGTGTCCAGTTTATCGCAAAAGACGTACATTCTTTAACAGTCACATTTTACGTTAAATTGCATATTTTAATCAATGTTGTAAATTCCATGGTGGATACGCCAGGCAATTGTATCTTGTGCGGTTTTGCTGCACACACAGATAGTCATCTGCACATGTGCTTATACAAATGCTACTACTAATATAAATTAGAAGCACTGTGAAATCAGTGAGTCGGTGCATAAGCGCAAAGCACATTATTGGCACACACCTGCATTGCATGCACCTGCAATGCACCGGCATTACATGCACCTGCTGAATTCTGCAATGTCAGGCAACGGACAGAACACACCCTGCTGCACAACTCTAGCGATCCAAGGTAACCTGCATGCAGGGGAACTTGAACAATTGCGATCCATCTGCTGTACGAGATGAATTCAGGCTTAACCGAAGGCCACTATTTCCCGATAGTGTACACTCGCGAAGAATGCACAAACAGACCAAGCTAAGGTCTCCCAAGTATTTTTAAAAACCTTTAAAAAGTGTTAGGGAAACTTCTCCTTGATTATTACAGCTTTGATTAGTGGAGCTGGTCTGTTATGTTCTCAATAATAACAATTTTTTTTGTATTACACAAAGGTTATCACACTCCTAAGTACATTGACTTAAATGTGAATATAGGTGTATTTTAATCGATTACTTATTATTATTATTATTATTATTATTATTATTATTATTATTATTATTATTTTAATAAGCTATAATAACCATAATAATAATAATAATAATAATGATAATAATACTATTGATTATGTAAATTAAAAACTATCGTTGAGCGCATTCATTGTCAATAACTTCCTTTTCCTACTCTGTGGCACTTAACTGGCCCATCCAAATCTTGGGGGTGATACAAAGTGTCTGTTCGCAGCTGGCACCCTACAAAACAACAGTGAAACAAATTAAAATTAAATAACTGACAGTCATTTATATTGTATCAAAGATAACGCAATGCTAGTACACTATATTGAAACAGTATTTTTTAATCACTATATTTCACACTGATCTTTTACTAAATGGGTTTCACCTTGACCGAAATTGCGTGGGAAATGGAAGAGTATAAACAGAAAGAATCGCCTTTACTCTTTCTTTTTACTCGCCGTTATGTGAGACAATGTCGATGCTGTCTACAAATTACGCTAAACAGGTGCGAATTGCAGGTGGATTTCAAGGGACTGTGCAAGTTTTACGGCAGCATCAACAACTTCTGCTGGCATCAAACAGAGGCATTTTCGAGGTAGGGTAGGAAGTACGAGACAAAACCACCTGCAAAACCTGTGTAAACTCTTCTGGATCGGCGCTGCAAGGCGTAATCGACTGTCCACCTTATTTTCACCCTCTGATTTACCGCTCGGCTAGAAGTAAAATGACTGCCTATCATGTGCTTAATAAAGGCAGGGTCTACGCTTCAGGCCTATAACATCATCCGGGTCATTGCACAAGAAATGTTAACTGCGTGTGGTGCAACTCCGCCATTAGCACGTAGGTGATGTCGTGTCCCTTGTATGCAATTGAACACATTTACAAAGCAGACTGTAGACATGAAGAGTAAAAGTAGGCAACGTCGCATTTTCTCTTCACTTTGGCTCTCTGTTTTGTTAAACATGTAACTGCCCCTGCAAGTTACACTTTGCTGACACCATTTGTAAATGGATCCCTATTGAACCCGTCTGCGTTTATCAGGTGCTAAACTGGGGACGGATTCCATAGGAATCCATGCATTTTACACCTGCATGGAATCTTATGCTGATGTGTACAACTAATTTACTTTCAAGCCAGAGGTGGAAAGTAAAGCAGAGATGTTCACACTTGTTCGTGAACACTTGCCACCTTGAAAGCAAATGAAAGTGGGGCAGAGAGGGCAATTAAGGCATTTCACGCCTTCATCTCCCCCTCTGCTACATAGGCCTTATCAGGAGATGGGCGGAGCGGGAAAATGTGGCGGTGACACTATTACCCCCACATTTACCGCTCTGCCCAATCCTGAGTATGGCCTTCCCTCGATGCATTCACCTCTGAGCTGGAGGTGAATGCGCCGGTGGTATGTGCATTTTCGGCACTATTACCGCCGGCAGTATTTGCGCCAGCGGTACTTCCGCCACCCATCCCCATTGGGTCAAATGGACCCAATGAGAAATGGGAATTACCGCCTTACCACTACTCGTGATCCGGTCCAAAATGCGCCGGACTGAGCAGCGGTAATGCTAATTGCGTTGGCTGGTATCGATACCGCCCAACTTGTGACGAGGCCCTAGTGCCCCGCAGTACTTAAGGCATGATTGCTGAATCCACCAGAAACATTCATCACTGGTGTATGGAAGCCCATCCCATCTGCTGAGCCACTTTGTGGCATAGTTGTGTTAAAAAGCTGATTTTTCAGGCAGAGCTCCTTAGGGGATGATCACCTTCACAACATCAGATCTTGCTTTTTGCCCCACCTAGTATTGAATGTACAGGCCATGTAGTGTGTCGGGCTGTGCTTATTTTGTGCTACATGACATTGCTGGACAAACGATACTTAAAACCACTTTTACAGCTGTACACTACCAAAACACAACCAACAGTACATGTTTCCATTTGTTTCTGAAGGATGCTATACGTGATTTTGTTTTAGTAGTGTGCCATATCATCACATTCAAATATCCCTCTTGTTAGGGTGCGCTGACACACTTCTTAATAGACTTTGTGATAACATGGCTTCTGTTGATTGGTTGTCAGTTGTTAACGGTGTGGCTGCGCCTGCGCCCAAAGCACAGGATTTGAGGGGGAACATGTCTTCTGGTTTTCATGGAAAAGGGCAACAGTGCTCATGTATTAGGTACTTCAAAGACATAGCGCACACAACGTTCAAAAAAGGATTTCAATCTAGTCAAAACTTTGTGCATATTCCAAATGAAAGGAAGTAACATGACATTGTTTATTTAAAATGCAATTGATATGAATGAGCACAGTGGGATTCGTAGTGAATCTTTTTTCCTGAGATCTGCACATTTCATCCATAACCGCATGGTGTATGCCACCCAAAGGAAGGGTAACAATGCATGCACATATCACCTTGATAATCTCGGTATTAAAGTGCCCACGAATGGCTGAGCATAAAGATATCACACAACTGCCAGGATATATTCCATCCAGGGGCTCCAAGTGACAGCTGATAAACAGCACATCACCGGGAACTCCGAGGTGGATTAGACCCTGTCCTGGAAATCTACCCAGCTATAATGATATGTTGTGGGGGGCTCTACTGTGCCCCTTACCCACCTCATTAGCAGTCCATTATGCCCTTTCGTTGAACAGGCTGCAGAGTGGGGGCATAAGAGGACACACAAAAATCCCCTGCCATGATGCAGCAGCAGAAGGGTACAGCATTTGCAAACAGGGACGTCATTTAGGGGTTGCAATTGCGACCCCTGAGGTCTCCCTTGCTACCCGTGTGGTCTCCCTTGCCACCACAAAAAAAAAAGAAAACCTTTTCCATTTTTTTTTTTTTTTTTTTTTACAAATTGAACCTTCTGGGCTGTGGTCATTTGAGCTATTTGTTTATCTGGAATTCCATACAATAATTCCTAGACTCAATAAAGATTTATTTCAGGCACACTTCAGGGGGTGAGTCACTGATTTAGTCTGTTCTTTAAACAACTCAAATTCACAATGCAGACAAAATCCTCCAAAAAGCATTTAGAGTTGAATAAGCATCCATTTCGGACTATGTATTTTGCTTTTCGCAAGTTGCAGGTATAGCATGATTTTTTCTGCCGATACGTATAGTGTTCCATTCTTGTATGACATGTATAGCATGTTACATTAATATTGTAACCATATTTTTCATAGTGTACTTGGAAATTATGCTATGTGATGCCACTTCCTGTTTTGTCAAGGGGTAAACGGTCGTGTTCCATCGCTTCCCGTGATGTCACTTCAGAGTGGGTCAAAGGACATCACTTCCTGTGATGTCATCAGAGGTCAAGGGTCATGTTATTTCACTTCCGCTATCCCTGGCCTTTTGGTGAAATGACGTCCCTGTTTGCAATGGGAAACAGCTGCTAGTGGCTTCCAATGAAAGCAATGCATAGCAATCTCGTAAGCGGTCTAGTGCCCAGAAGACTCCCAGACCATTCTGGGTGTTTGCTCTGGCATTCTGGAAGACATTCCAGTAGGTCTGGTGTACTCAAAGAAAAGTTTGGGTTATAGTGGGAGACATTTTGCAAAAGGGTATTTTTTACTCTAAGGCATGTGTCTAAACATGCAACACCAATGTTGAACATTCTTTAGGAGAAACTCGCACACACCGGGAATGGCTCAGGAGGAGGGGCCCAACTAGCAGAGCTGCATGTCTGACGCAAAGACACAAGCAAGCACTGAACAAGCTAATAGATCAGGCTTAGCGACAATGTTAACGCTTGTATATTGACCTTGTGCGATATGCTGCGTATGGCCTAATAAGAGGGCGAGTTAAGGGGAGACTGGCATGTGTTGTTAGTCGCAGTAGAGAGGGTAAAGGTGCATGGCCATGGAGTTGCAACTATTTTACCCTCCTGCACCACTGTAGCGCTCACTCGTGGGAAGCTTTAGAAGCTTTCATTACTTCACAACAGGGCGTCTGAACTCGTTCCTGAATCCCCATTCTGCAGCAAGGCTGTTAACGGCACTTGTGTCCGTTTGGGATGACATTTTGAGGGCTGACGATGAGTGTGACATTAGCATGCTAGTCATGCTGGCCTTATCGGCGGCCTTCGATTCGGTCCATTTCGAAATTCTTGCCTCAAGACTTTCCACAACAGCTCAGGTGTCTGATGAATCCTTGCAGTCGCTCATTTCTTTCTTATCCAACCGAACCCAACAGGTTACATTGGGTACATGTATGTCTGATTTTCTACTTGGTAAGTGCGGTGTGCCCCAGGGGTCTTCTTTGTCTCGTTTACTATTTAACATTTATAATCGTCACTTGTTGAGAATTGTTTTGGAATTTGGGCTGCAATACCATTCTTACGCTGATGATACCCAGATCTACCTGCGGCTAAAAGAACAGGCGGTAGCAATGGAGAGAACACTTGCATGTGCTCAGAGGATAAAGAGTTGGATGGTGGCTAACAAGCTCCAATTACATCCAAATAAAACGGAGATCATACTATCTGAAGCTAAGACTAAACAGGCTAAAATATCGCAATAATTATCACGTCCAGCACTTTTTCAGGTTCCAACATCATTTGTAGCTAAAGTAAAGAACCTTGGATGAACTTGGCAGACACATCTGAGCTGTAATCTACAGATACATGAAATTGTCAATTCAGTATATTGCCAGTTTAAACTACTAAAACCCCTGCTGCCACTTATTTCAGACAAAGATTGCCCATCAGTAGTTGGTGCATTAGTGAATTCCAGGTTTGATCATAATTGTAATGCCTACTGATGGGGATCCCAAAGGGCCAAATCCAGCATCTGCAGGTAGCTCAGAATGCAGCCTTTAGGCTGATTTTCTCGCTGCCCAGACATTTGCCTATTTCGCAGTTCTGGAGAGACCTTCATTGGCTGCCAGTACAGCAGAAGGTCCTGTTTAAGACCCTTTGGGCCTCATCACGAGTTGGGTGGTAATGCCGGCGCTAATAGCACTGGTGCTATCTGCCCTACCGCCAAACCCACCGGCGCTATTAGCTACGGATCACGGGTTTGGCGGATTTGGAAATCCCCATTCCCCATTGAGCCCATTCGGGAATGCCCCATTCCCCATTGGGCTCAATGGGGAAATTTCGCGCTCATATCGCCGGCGGATTTCCCGCCGGTGTTATGAGCGTGAATTTTCGGTGGATTTCCCCCCAGCTCAGAGCTGGGGAGAAATCCGCCTAGGTCATGATTTGGCAGACCATTAAATCCGGCGGTAACAGCGCTACCGCCCGATTTAAGGGTTACTGCCAAACTCATGATGAGGCCCTTTGTCTGGTCTTTAAGTGCCTTCAGGGGACTGCACCTAAATACCTTTTCTCTAAAATGTCGGTCTACCGGCCCAATCGCTGTCTACGATCCACAGGACAACATCTATTGATGATTCCACCATCCGGATCTGTGTCCTAGGGTGATAGACGATTTTCCGTTGCGGGTCCATGAATGTGGAATTCAATGCCCTCTGAACTCCGGAGAATTGAATCTCTTTGTGAATTCAGGAAAAAGTTGAAGACTTACATTTTTGCCTAAAATGTACAAGATACATTTGGCCTCCTGGTTATTAGCTAAATACCATTTACGCCCAAATGCAATTCATTGCTCGGCTCTACGAGTATATGCGCAATAATCAATTAAAAAATCAATCAAATCAAAATCATTCATATACATTTACTCCCTCTGTTTCTTTGTTTTCAATACTGTTGCACCTATATTTCTTTCAGGGCTGATATATACTAATACAGTAATGCCACTTATTGGAAGTTTCATACGAGATGCAAATTAGTGAGTCAGGATTCCTCTAATACACTTTTGAGCAGGTTTGATGCCATCTTTGATAGTGTGTCATGTCTACCAGACTTGTCTGACCACTTCAGTCATACCAGCCCTTCAGAAATAGCCTGCGTTTTGGGGGAACCCTGTGGTGGCTGCATAGCTGCACATCCTGATAGCTTCTACCTACACCCGGAGGCTTACCACAAATAAAATATAAGAGCATTGCCACACAGAAGAAATATGCCCTGGCACTGCAACGATTAGAGCTAAGAAAGTGGGTACCAGTGCAAAGCCCTGGACAAACGGGAAACACCATATTAGACGTGTTACGGAAAGTAACGGAAATGACTCAGAAAGCCACACTTACCAGGTTCAACACAGGCACAGCAGTGAGTACAGTTCTGCCACACACAGAAAGTAGTGTGTGGTCTGCAGAAGTGGCAGGTTTACTACCACACAAAGCAGTGCCATCTGAGTCAGTAATAGTAGAAGCTTAACACACCCACTGAACAAGTCCAACACTGGCAATGCCCGTGCAACCTTCACACACACACACACACACACACACACACACATGCACACACGCACACTCATGCAAACTGACAAACACAACAGCAAATGTGGCGCTGGCTGAAGCAGTACATCTCTCCCCACACACTGAACAGATGTAGTATTGGCATAGGCAATACAAACTTTCTTTACACGCAAAACAGGAACAGCAGGCATTAACAGTTCAAACTTCACATGCACGCTGTGCAGGCAGAGGTCAGGCAGGAAAAGTGAAAGCACAACATGCACTGAATGAGCTGCAACACTGCATGCTTCAGTTACAGACAGATGCAACACAACAAACCCAGTGTCAGAGGAACCCCCACACTCACACACACACACACACACACACACACATAGAAAAATAGAAGAGGTATAGTACTGTCAACAGCATTGCACACACATAATACGTAGCAGATACCGTCTGAGTAGCAGAACAAGAGTGGCAAATTAGCTGATGTTTCCCATTCACTGTGCTGCATAATAGTTCGTTCATGTAGTAGCAGCAGTCACAGTTAAACAAATGAACATTCCAGGAATAAAATGTCATTTCCTGGAACCACTGTACATAATTACAACATACTTCATAAAGCTCAAATAGGAACAGCACAACCTCCCAAGCATCCTGCATTCGAAAAGGTGCATGTTGCTTCTTGGTTATCGTTCTATCTCAATAAAGAAATTGTATTATTTCATTATTTTATGGCAATTGTGTGCAATTGAAAATAGGTGTGTGTAACTTCAGCCCAACACATGTTTCACACTTGCTAGCACTTCTTCAGGACTTGCATATTTTGAAAAGTAGATTTAGTTCTTCTGGTATTTCAGCTTAGAGTATATGTATCGAAAGGGAACATTCCATAACTGTGGGTGTTTAGGAATATCAAGAAAGGAATGTTACATGCGCTCGGAAATACCCAACACACAGGGTACGAGCTCACTGTTTTTAAAGTCCCTTTTACAATAAATACACATGTTTCTAAAGTGATGTCCCACTAATTTTACTAACAAAAAAAAGCATAAGCGACACAGCAAGCATTAATTCTAGCTATACATAACATTGGAAAATGTAGTGATTGGTTTGCACTGTATTCATTGTCATTCAAGCTACATATGCTTATTACAAATATGTTAATATTATTTCGGTCTACACCTTGCATATTAACAATACAATCCTTGATTTTAAATGAAAATTACTAAAATACTGCTGCAATAGGAGTATCATGAGGTCGGACACGTTAGTATGAAATCTAACAGCATACTGAGATACGCCTAAATAGAATTAAGGAACATTTTCAAGAAGATCATTTGAAATCCCACCCTTACTATGTCCATTTTTGTTTCCTTTTGGTCCTGGCCCAGGACGAGCTTGAAATGTTATATATTTGTTCTTGTGCTTGCCATTTATTTCCAATTTCACAGACAGCTCAGTACATTGTGACAGTCCATAGTAACGCATTTGGCTTACTACTCAACTGATGTGTGCGCTAGTTTGCTCAGCTCCAGATTTTGTGAACGACAGATAGACCACTGTGGCAGAAGCACGCCTCCTTCCATGGCCTATCCTGATATTGTGCCTGCCCTGCACACCTTGAGAGCTGCTTTGGCGGGGTGCAGATGCACTGTTCGATGGAAGATGCCTTGACGCTGCATCATTCCATTTGTGGACCCTCACCCTCCCTAAAAAAGCAGATTCATTTTCTGTTCATGCAGCAACAATATATAGCTTTGGATGTTACTTAATGTCGTTATATCATGGTATCTAACAAGCCCCCAAGAGGTATACAGTCTCTGGTGGATCAAACTTGACGCCCCCTGTCCATCTCCCCAGGGGTACAATCAAGGAGCATACTTCCAACACTACACCGAAGGGCCGAGAACAAACCCTCCTTCAGATTGTGTTGTCCCTACTGCATATGCCACGGAGGGAATAGCTCCATGTTTTCGGTGGTGCTCCTTGATTCCAGTGACATTTGATGGTATAGCTGATGATAGTAACCCTTCTATATCAGCAACCTGCCCAGTACACACAACAAACATCCAGATGTGCCTAATGCATCAGTTCTGAACAAAGCACATTTGATATAATTCAGCATAAAGTCTTTTGGAGAATATTATGGCAGGGATTGCTAAGGCTGTGTTGTAAAAGTGAGAACATGCTGTCCAAGGCAAATCCAGCACCATTTCCGTGTTTGGTTTGCTCTGCTCTGGAGCACGCAGAATGTGCTGGAAACTACAGAGGGCCTGATTCACCGAGCCTTTTTCAGTTGAATTCTGCAATTAGAAAATGCTTCTGTGAATCAGTTCCAGGATGCTCTTTGGGAAGGTTACTTGAATCAGAAGTGTTTTCAAATATGCCACAACAATGTTCAGATGTTCCTCTTAACTATGCTCACGAGGAAGGCCCTTCCTCAAGTTAACTTCCAAAGCATCCAGACATTGTGCCAGTTGTCAAACCTTATGGGCATTATATGGATCCATAGTGCAGTGAGAGGCTGGCCACAGGGATCTCATCAGAATGTTATGTGGCATCTTTATACTTAACAACCGAGGACTGTGACCCCAAAGCATTCAGTAAATGAGCCAGAGGGTAGCCATGACCACGGACAGCCATTGCAAGGGGTGGTACGTTTTACAAGAAGACAACTGACTTAATGGGGAGACCCACATTTAGGGGATTTTAGTGAAACTCCGGTCATGGCATGATGGCGTTCCTGCATAGTTGATTTAAAGAATAAACGCGTGTTGTTAAAGAGCGCTGAGGTTCCTAACTATCCTTGCAGTTATGGGGGTGCTCTCTGCAGGAGGGGCAGAGGATATGTTTAACCAATTAAGAGTTGTTCCCCCAAATGCATCCCTCTGATGTACATACAGTTCATTATCATAGATCCCTGAAATTGGCTAGGCAAATGAGCATAATACCATACAAACCTTCACTCTCCCATCTGATCTGCCAGTTCATTTGGATTGTTGTCCTCATCACGTTGAACTGAATTCTGAGCAACCTCATCAGATCTTCTGGTGGTCTAAACAGTTGACGCCTAATCATCAATATGAGCAGGTGGCAGCCACCGGTTTACTTGACTAGAGCTAAAGTGACATTTCCCTTGCTTAGCAAGTTTGGACTTCACTTTGAGTCAACAACTGACCTAATCCATTGTCTGGTCGATCAGCAATCCTGCTACCTGTTGGAGCCTCCCTATCCATAGCCGAAGAGGATGATATCAATGTAAGACCTGGCTTATTGGGTATTTGTCAAACCCAAAATCACAGATACAAATCTTGGCAGAGAAAAAGCAGGCCTTTCCCTGCCAAGGTTTGTGAAAATGAGTAGCATTGAATGAGATAACAACATCTATTATTACTGTGATTTCTATAGTGATTAAAAGCAGGCAACCCAACATGAAGCACTATATAAAAAAATGTCTTTGTAATGGGAAAACGGATTCCCTGTACTCTAATAAACACTGGTAAGTCCCAATATTAAACGGGGTCAATGGTGTACTGTACAGTGTGCAAAAGCACTTCTATCACATCTATCGCCTGGCCATGGAACATGTCCCATAGGTACTGGGCGTCATTGATTGCACGTATGTTGCTCTACAGCCCCCTGGACGACCAGGCAGATGTACCACAACCAGAAGCATTGGCATTCAAACAATGCACAGGTCATCTGTGCACAGGGAGTCATCATGCATGTGAATGCCAATTTCCACAGAAACACACATGATAGCTTCATTTACAGCCATTCACCAGTATACCAGGCCCTGGCATCAGGAACCTTTGGCAGCACCTGGCTCATCAGAGTATCAACTATCAAGCGCATGAAAGCAGTCACATGACACACAGAAAACAGACCATGACAATCAATGCTACAACCATTTCCACACTTTCAGGGGAAAGTGCCCACTGGCTCTCACTATTCCTGCTCACGGCATTCAGGAACCCTGCCACCCCAGCTGACATAAAGTATAACTCACTGCAAATAGCCACTAGGGGCATATTGGAGCACACATTGAGGTGCTCAAGTCATGCCCAGGCTCCCTTTGTAATGGTGTATTGCTATAGGCCCCAAAAGTAGTTTGCAAGAGCATCATAGCATCTTGTGTCCTGTACAATGTTGCAATACAGCACGGAAAACCAGTACAGCTGCAGAAGGTACATCACCCTCATCCATATTCACTACCTATCCCCTTGGTAGGCAATAGAGCACACAATCAGGACTGGATGCACACAATCAGGTTGTGCAAACCTATTTCACCTAAATAGAAGCCCCTATGGAACACACAGAGTGAAGTCAGTCCCTGGTGCCCTTCAATGATGAATCAGGGCTTATTGACCTTGCCCATAACAACACCCCGAGAATGTGTGTCAGGAGAGCCAAACTGTGTGTGCCCATAGCCATCAAATCAAGAGCACAAACCACTGACACAGTCATAGCAAGTGGAAACAACAGTATCCTTGTCGCTCACACAAAATCACACAACACAATCAATGAAACCTGTAATCACTTCCACATGCTCACCGCCAACAATTGCACACTCTGACACCCAACAACGCACAGGAGAACAGAAGCAGAATGGCTCAGCATACATAATGTAAGCAGGAACAAACACTTGTGAGGACTGTGTCACAAGCTCGTCCTGCTCCCCATGGTACCAGTGCTCATTCAGCTCCCTCACACTGTCTCAGGTATGGTAGGTGCTCGGCACTCTGACACAAATAATACACAAGGCCAGAAGTGGGCTGAAAAGTCCTGTAATGCTAACACACACCAG
This sequence comes from Ambystoma mexicanum, assembly GCF_040938575.1. Classification (NCBI taxonomy): domain Eukaryota; kingdom Metazoa; phylum Chordata; class Amphibia; order Caudata; family Ambystomatidae; genus Ambystoma; species Ambystoma mexicanum. The sequence goes on along the minus strand of NC_090935.1, from coordinate 1,175,920,324 downwards.
TACTTGGGAGGGCTGCATTCGGTTCTGCCCCTCCCCAGCCTGGCTCATCCTTATGTACAATGCAGAAGCCTCATCTTATTCTCCACCCATTAACACCATGTATCATAACAAAACAGGTCATTACACTGAACAGGGGGAACAAAAGTACATTTCATAACAGCAGACTGTCTCTGCATGGCAGCCTCTGGCAGCCTTGCGACTTGAGCCCGCAGCATCACAAACTAGTTCAGCACTATCTCCCCTGTCCCTTCCCTGCAGTACCCTTTTTAACAGCTGTTCCTTGGCAACACACACCTCCTTCTTCCTTTGTACCGACTGGGGGAACACATCCCTATTGTCCACCATGCTCCTCAACCTCTCCAGCACTGCCCTCACCCCCGATTTATATGACAGATCTGCCCCCGCATCTTGCTTGGTCAGTGGACCGGCATCTGACATATTGTAACTGAAACTGTAATCTGTAATCTGCCTTATTCCACTTTAACTCAAGCGTCTGACTTCACACTCCTACCCTGTGCCCTTTACAGCATCAACCCTACTCCCTCTCTCCACGACAGGTGCTCTGACTGTATCACAGGTGCCTAAGAATGCTGTGGTCTTATTGCAGTCCTGTAGTTGCCCTTGTGGCCCTGTACTGTATCACTACCGCACTCCCAGGCACTATCTCAGTTTTATTCCTAGAGTCCCCGAAGATTCCAAATTCCACAAATTCCACTAGTCAAACGCGCAACAGGTACAGAGAAAAATATTTTTCACCTACCCATTGTATTGCTGTAATCTCCAGACATGCACTTCAGGAAGGGGAGCTCCCGGGGATTGGCACCATCTGTCACAGGCTTGTCCTGTTCCCCATGATACCAGTGCTCATTCAGCTCCCTCACCATCTCAGGCATTCCAGGCACTCGGCACTCTGACACAAATAATACACAAGGCCATAAGTAGGTTGAAAAGTGCTGTAATGCTAACACACCACAGTGTTTGGGAGGGCTGCATTCAGTTCTGCCCTCCCCAGCCTGGCTCATTCTTAAGTAAAATGCAGAAGCTACATCTTATTCTCCACCCGTTAACACCACGTATTGTAACAAAACAGGTCATTTCGCCGAACAGGGGGAAAGAAAGTACATTTCGTAACAGCAGACTGTCTCTGCATGCCAGCCTCTAGCAGCCTTGCGACTTGAGCCCACAGCATCACAAACTGTATACTTTTCAGGGAGAGCTGTTATCATGCCCTTCTCTGAGGCCTTAAATCATTCCACAGATCAGCTGTGCTTGGCAACATCCCTTCCATGGCTGTTCAGTTGTTAGGCCAATGTCTTAGGCCAGTCCTTTTGTATCTGATGAATCTCAAGGAAACCAAAAGAAAGTGCAGAATCAGAAATGTAACATGTAAAAGACTGCTCATGCCACCCTAGGTGTGTCTCACCCCAATATGCAGGTGGAGTGGCTACTCCTTTCCCTGACAACAATACAGCTCATAAAACACATCTACATATAAATAGTCATACAGACTGAGAAAAGTGCAATTTCAGTTCAAGAACGATGTCCATCTCTCCTCATTTCTTTTCCCTTGAGAGTCTGTGCCAGCTGTCCCCAGTCATGTAGCAATGCACCTCTCTGTAGGTGTTCAAACCAGCCTAAACTGCAGAGATGTGGCATGCAGGCATTGCACAGCCCTGTGTCCTTGCATAGCAGCTACCATCTCCACCAGCAGAATGCCTCAGAAGAAAGAATAACACAAGGTCAAAAAAGGCAACACATCCCTGCACACAGTAACACTGTACCCTGCACCCCCCTGACTGCCAAGCAACAACGGCAATGACTCACCAGCCTCCCATTTCCATGTCTCCATCCACACCCATGCAGCTGAACCTGCTCACCTCAGTCCAGCACACTGAAAAGCACCCCACTCAGTGACAGCATCCGCACCCACAACATCAACACTGTGTGTCCCCCTGAGTGCCATGCAACAAATGCAAGCAATGTCTCACCAGTCTATCATCTCCATGTCTACCTCTGCATCCATGGAGCTGGACCTTCTCACATCAGGCCAACACACATACACCGAACACTGTGAAACCATCCCTGCAACCAATGTCACTGTACCCTTTGCCCACTGACACAATTACACACCAGCAATTCACCCTAAATCACATTCTTAGCATGCATAGGCATGCAGTGTGTGATAGTCAACCAACTGGACAGCCTTGAGTTGTCCCGTATGGAATATGGTAACTTGACAGCTATGGTCTTCCCAGTAGCACCAAAGGATGGGGTAGCAACCCTGGCCATCCAGATCCCTCACTTTGAGCTTTGTCCTCCAGAGTGGGCTGAGTCCCCTGTTAGGAACTCTGCAGAGTAATGTTGCTGGCACACTGCTTCAGAGGCAGGTGCACAATGGCTGGTTTAGCATGCCTGGATGGCCAGGGCACTGGATGCGATACCCCTGAGTCATGCCACCTGGAGAGGCCTGGGCATGGCCTGTCAAACCTCCTTGCCTGCTCACCTAGGCATGCACTGCAGAATAAAATAAGTGCTCTGTCAATGAATCCTGTATGGAACTGTGAAACTTGAAAACCATGGTTTACAGAGCAGTTCCCTCTGCATGACTAGGGTGTGCCCCTGGCCCTGCAAAGCTCCAATGTGTTTAGCAGCTGCCTGCCCTGCCAAGGTACCCACATCCACCCCACTGCAACATAAAACCACCTGAGCATTCATTCCTGGGGCCACACAGAGGGGATTCTTCTGTGCCAGGAGGCCAGTGGTTGTGCCTGTTTATGACTTCTGAAGTTCCAGTCCCCAAAGCCCTGCTTTTATGCAGCAAAACCCCCATTCATCAGCCTAGCTGTCACTCAAACATGCTAAGTGTTGAGCCGGGCGGCTCACCACTGGGCCAATCACACAAGAGTGCGACTTGAGTTACCAAGGCAACTCAGTCCAGGGCGTCTAATCCCCCTCCCGCACATCCTGTTGACCCCAGACAGAGTGGCACCATTTGGAGGGCTTCTGTGGAGAAGCCCGCCAAAAAGTGGATCAAATGGCTCGACTTGGGTTAGAGTTTCAGAGGCGAACACAAACGCCATTTTAAAACCGAGTCCTGGCAAAAAGACCCAACCGGGGAATAAATATTAAATAAATAACCCAGCGGTATCTTTAACATTGCACCAAAAAGTGGTGTGTTAAAAATGAATGGGAAAATCCCATAGGAAATATTCTGGTGGAATATTTTGCGTGGTATCCACGGCCACCAGCCAGAAACTCGACAAGGGGGGACTGGACAGTGCCCCCTTGGAAAACAGACCCAGGGGCAATTGAATTACCCCTACCAGTACTTCCACAATATGATGGTTTGTACTGGTTCTGTTCACAATTTGAGACTAGTAAAGCCAATGGTGACTTTACATGCCCTGGGAGACAGTAGTCAGTCCCAGGGTATGGAGTCTATGTTTGGGGGTCACTATGACACGCCTGTGTTACTGCACTGAGGGTGGTGTGTATCACACATACCAAAACACATGAGGCCCTATGGAGTAAAAGACCCCATAGCACATAAAACACATTTCATAATCAAAGGACATTCTCAAATCATGCCTAAGAGTGGGAGAAAAAGAGTCCCACTCTTAGCAGGAGAAAAAAAATAAACCCCAAAAATCCAGCAAAGCTGCTGGGGGACTCACTAGGTTTGGGAAATTAGCCTTTACAGAGAATTCTCCCTAACAAGGCCAGTGGCTGTGCCTGCTTATCTGGCTCATTGAAATAGCCATTGTGTGCTCTGACCTGAGATGGCTGGGTGTACTGTCCCCTCCCCTGAGAATCTGCCTCAAATGTGGGTCAACCGTTTGCCTGGCCAGTAGTGGACACAAGGCATCCGGCTAGGAGTACCTTTCCCTACCTGTAGGGAAAAACACTAATGCACCCTGGCCAGAGCACCACTGCCGCATCTCCTCACCCCTGACCCTTGTGCCCTGTGGATCGCATATGGGTCTACTGTGGTCCCTGCTCATTGGAATGTATTGCACTGCCAGAAACAATTCCAGATGGCTGTCAATGGTTCAAATTCTATCTGGTCCAGAAGGAGTAGGACACTTGTGGCCAGAACCCCCCCTCTATCACCTAGGGTACACATGAAACATCAAAGCTCACTCACCTTCCTCTGGATTACTGCAAACAGTGTGCAAAAGACCTCTCTGTGCCCCTCTTGGTTCTTTCTGGCCCACCCATTCTTTGTGGTGTGCCCTGAACTGAAGGACATGGGCCCCCTCAGTGAGGCTGTGTACACCACATTCCCTGGACACACCGCTGGACGTGTATGCAGTGCTGGGCTCTTCCCCCACCATGTGCTGTTACTGAGGTAATCCTGGTCATTTACTTCAAGTCCGCTTAGTGAGATGGTCACATTCTGCATCAAACCACATATGTTCTGAGGCCATGCTGGGTGAGCAGAAACTCGGGTGGCTGGGCTCGATCCTGGCCCTGTTGGGTTGTTGCCTCAGAATGGTATCTCTTGGGTTGTCATGTGTGTGCTGTCCTGATCTGCAACAAAAACCACCTGGGGAGTGCTTGCCTGATGGATGTGGTTTGTGAGGTCAGCGCCCCAGACCCATCGCATGCTGGCAGCTTTGGGACACAACAGACAGCTACTTGTGTCAAGCAAGCTACCCTTGGATAGGGGAATGTGCATTGGGGGTTCAACCACCCACCACCACCAGGTGCATACTGTGAACATGCCTCACCTGATCCCACGAGGAGTGAAACTGTGAGGCCAGGAGTCCCTGGAAACAAGTAAATGGGCCAGGTCCATGAATTTAGTGGCAGTGCTGATCTGGGGCTGAGCGTAGGGGGACAAAGGCTACAGGGAGCCTGTGATCCTGTGACAGGCAAAGCTGCACCCAGTGGAATGCCCTGAGACAATTGATGTAAAAGTGACACCCAGACCAGCATAGCCTCAGTAGGAACAGGGAGCTGCAAGGTGAGATAATCAATGTGTTATAAAGATCACATATACACATTTCAGCTAGCTGAATCTTTTCACTGATGTGTGAGCTGACTGATCCACCAACAACATTCACAGACAAATTACATCCATCCAAATGTTGGCCAGAAACTGCTGGTGCAGGAGAGGCTGGAGGAGGCAGCGTCAACCATCCTGCCAGCATGGCGAGATGGACCCATGCCTTTTTCAGCATCCACCCTTGTGAGTCCAACAAGGCCATCATGGAACACAACAAACATGTTCCCAGTGCACTGACCTCCACGTCTGCTTGCTGGTTTCTGTGGCAGCATGACATCCATTCACATGGTGACGGTGGCCAGGTCTTGGACAGACATATGTGTGCCTTGTGCAAGACCACCAGACCCATTGCAAGATACAACTAGGGCCAATTAAAAGTGTACCAACTGTAACATATTCATGTGGACCTGGCCTCACCATGGCTGCTACCACCAGACCTCCAATGGTTCCCTGTTAAAGGATGTGAACTGAACTCATTCTATTCACAGGGAATCGAAAGAATCCTGTGACATTGAAGTCACTACCTCCCCAAATTAGGAATGCCCAATTAGCATGCCTGGTGCCTTCCTTGGATGTGGTGGCTGTTTGTCAGGTTCACTCACTCGAAATGAGACATGATTAACCCTTACCTGTGAGCACCATAGTAGGTACAGGAAGTTGACTGGCCAGACATCACTAAGTATGTTTGCCATCACAGGAATGTGCAAACTGACCAATTGGAGCTGCCCTGATAAGGTGACTTTATCACCTTCACAAAACACGGTTGACCTTTCTCTAAATCATGGATAGACAATGTAGATTTATTATTCAGTTCGACTATGTATTAGGGATGCATTCCCCCAGCCTCCAACGATGGGCCCACAATCCCCGACTGCTGTTTGGTTACTTAAAGTAACAGACAAATGGATACAAAAGCACCCTGTGTCTCTCACGATCACACACATACACATACACACACACACACACCTGGAGAAACATTTGGAGAAAGAGTGACTACTATGCAAACATGGATAAGAAACACACACATAAACATGCACACACACACACACTGGACATGCTCTTAAAGTGACAGACACATGGATACAAAAACACTCTCTCCCTCTGTCTCTCTCACACACACAAACACACACACACACACATAGATAGCTGGATCGACATACTTGGAGAAACAAATGAAAATGCATAAGATTTATTACAACCTTAAAAAATAAAGTCTACAAACTTTAAAAATGCCACCATTGAAGTCACTGCCAACATTCTACCTGAAGAAAAAAGTAAAGTCTGACAGTATTAAAATGTTAATGTTACTAGAAACATTCAGCTTATTCAAAGGACATCAAACTTTACCTCACTATGCACAAATGTTTCACAACACTAACTTTAATAATTAGGTAGCTTATAACATTACTTTTAAAGTAATTAGTCGACTGCCACTCAGATGCACCACACTGATGTTTACAACATGGTAGAAACATCTGTCTGAGGCTGCTATTGGTAGTTTGTTCAGAAGAACATTGCCTTGCATTTTCTTGCAAGAATGACCTTGTGGGCAAGCTCAGACTCATATGCAGATGATCATTGCTTCTACGTACAAAAGAAATGAAGAGGGCAACCATTGTGATCCATGTTGCTTCCCCTGAAATGTGGTAGTATACTAAGGTTTTTGTGAAATTTCCATAATTAAAAATGCACTAGACACTATTCCACACTCGGAAAGGCAGCACGTGAAAGTAACACGACCATCCACCTTAACTGAAATCTTTGTACAAGAGGAGGCAGTGGTAGTGGTGGTGGAGGCAGATGACAGCGCCACTTAGAGATAAGAAGGGCGATCCAGTGGAAACTCTGGCTTTGGCTGTGAGTAAACTCTGAGATGCCCCAGAAACTCAGATGGAGCTTCAAGGCACATACAAATGACTCTAAATGGTAACCATGTGTTTTCAAGTTCAAGAATGAAAGGACAATTGTTCCCTGGCCCACAATTAGCTTTTGGAACTAGTGGGGTTTCAAAGGAGAGAAAAAGCAGTGATCCAGAGGCAACTAAAGAGAGGAAACACATCTAGAAAAGTGTCCACTATAGATATCCCTTGTACAAGTCATGGCCATCTTAAGCAATGTCGGGCCCGTGACACAGAACCTTTGGGGCCCCCCTCCAACAAACCAAAGGGATTAAGGGATCCACATTATCAAGGCATGCCCCCTCTGTCATAGAGAATGCAAAAGTGCTCAATCATGGATAAAGAAGACCAATTGTAGAAAGTAGCACATACCATATCATAGATAGTGGATGAAGATTAAAAGCTACCAGCAAGGTTTCATTTTCCAGACAGACTAAGATTCGAAGTGGGACATGGCTTTCAACTAGTATTTCCACTAGAACAAGAGAGCAAAAAGACAAGTGGCTGTGGTGTGCAGTATGTCAATGCCCACTATTAATATAGAGGAGGAAACACTATAGCGAGTGAAACCAGGAGTGAGGCTGTTTTGAAGATCATACCCAGAGAACAAAATCACTGTGGAGGTAAAAGGTTTAGAGAATGGCAATTTTGACATGCTAGGCAATACAACCGTAAATGAAATGCCCAGGATCACACATCGGTTAAGTGTTGAAGCTAGGATGTGTGCTGACTCTGGAATGTATGCACTTTACCACTTTCTTTTCCAGTTCTAAGCATTAACTAAAATAATCCCATTTTGTAGAACTAAATTGAAACATACACCAAGCACATAACATTACAGGTTTTAAAAACACAGTGTTAAAGAAGAGTATTATGCAGAATGGGAATTGTTCTAGCTTCATTGCCTGCATTATCCAGGGAAGTATATAAGTACAAGCATACCAAGTGATGTGATATTAAAAGATTTCTTTTTTTTTTACCATATCTTTTTCATTAATAATCGGTTTAGTTGAATTATCAAATTTTTCAATTTTGATGATACAAACATATATTTACCGAATAATTTATTTTAGGCAGTGTTAATTAAGTCATAGTGAATGATTGGATCATTATAGATGGTGATCAATGGAGCTAGACAGATAGTAACATATTCTCACAATCTATACAAACAGTTGTATGTTACAAGCTCCACACATATTGAAAGGAGAGTAATGACGTGCAGAGAATCAATACCTAATTCAAATTGTGTTCAATTATCAGATTAAAGCAAAAATTAGGTTACGAAAAAGAGAATTAAGTTCACAAGACAGCCTTAACTACCATTAAAAGTTTTAAGGTTGGCACATTCGAGTCTTGTGATCATTTAGATCATCATATGCATCATAACTTCTAGTGCTGCAAACAGAAATGACCAGGTATTATTTTAGGTTAAAAACTTGACTGGTTGAGTTTAAATGCTTACAAGATGTTTATTCTGGTTCATATGATGAACTTCAAACAAGTAAGTTGTTATGTTGTCAAATATGTTGTTACAGCAGTCAATGAACGAGAAGTAAATCTTTTCGTCTTTGTCCTAGATGATTTGATATTGACGTAATTGGAGGTTGAGCTATAAGAAGTATGGTATATTACTGAGTTCTAGAATCTATATTGATCTTGAATCGTGTGATGTAAATATGTTAAGTCCAGTTAGCAATTGCACTATATCAATAATAAAGGAAGTGTTTGGAGCATTAAAAACTGCTACCCAGAGTTGCTCTTTGGTAGTTAACGACAAAGGTTGAAAGTGTTTATGAAGATATCATTTCCTAGAGTAAGTCAGGGAAGGACATTCTGTTATAAAGTGTTTTGTGGTCTCAATGCTGTCCTCAAACATGCAGAATCTGCACGTGTTAGTTAAGTTGGCATTTTTGTTATAATTTGCTACTTTGGCATTCGTTGGAAGCAGGTTTAACCAGAGACGTAAAAAGAAATCAGCGTATTTTAATTCAGGAAGATTCATTAAGTACTGCAGGAGTTCATTTAGGGCTCTAGTTAGAGAAGTGCCCTCCTTGAACGCTACATATGTAGTGGTTTTCTCAGTTGTGTTGATCAATCATGTCTCCATAATTGAATTTTTGCTTTATCAGGCTCCTCAAGGAGCAGAGATACAGAAATGTTAGCATCTTGAAGTATTTCGGTACCTGATTGTTTCCACTCTTGCAACGGGCTAGAATTTGGAGCTTTAAGTAGAATTTTGAGTGAAGGAAACAAGTTACATGAGGCAGTAGTGGAAAAGATTAATTTCCTATATGTAGAAAGCATTAGCCAATGTACTGATGCATTAAGAGAGGTTAAACCAAGTTCATACCTGATTAAGGCAATCAGCGTGCTTTGAGCAATAGGTAAGATCAGCTTCCAATAGATACCATCAAGTATATCCCACCTCACTGATTTGGGAGATATTTTTGTTTGACTTCCATAGGTGATTACAGGAATTTCTTTTTGAGTATAGCATATTGTTAAGTGACTTCAAGTCAGCAATCCCACTAAGTCAGTGCCTCGTCTGGGACGCCCAAGGGAAGCCCTTATTTATATATTTTTATGACAGGTTATACTCTGGATGATAAACCCTTATATAACGCCCCTCTCTTTGAAGCCCCCTGACCTCACTGAGCCAAGAAGTAGGTTTGTTTTGCAATTTAAAAGATTGATTGGAAAAATGAAACAATATATATATATATATATATATATATATATATATATATATATATATATATATATATATTACACTTTTAAAATAAATTAATATTTGATATCACACTTAAGAATATGACAGTGATCAACAATGGGTGATGTTACACTAGCACACTGATTTAATTACTTAAGAGTTAGTATAGGGAGGAAAAGGTAACTGAGAATGCTTTTATGGTTTCAAGGAAAAACAATGATGGAAAGAATGCAGTACAGAAATAACTGGTAGGGTTTCACAAGAGATAATATGTTCACTTTTCCCCTGGTGGCAATTCACTCCCCCCCTATGCAATAGAAGATGGAAGGGAGAGCACACAGTTCTCAGGAATACAATCAAATGTAGTTCGGTTCCCCCCCTAGCAAGCTTAGATCACAGGGATGATTTTAAAACATAGGCAAAATCCTTTTAAATGTGGTGGCAACAAAGTAAAATATGCTAAAAATGGTTTTTAATTCCCTATAAGAGATTCAGGGTGGGTGATAGCTACTTTAAATTAGTTCAGGATCACTTTAGCAATGCTCTATGAATGATTGTCAGGTTGCAAATGAATTTCAGCAAAGGAAAGCAAGAAGCTGCTATTTTGACAAGTGAAGAAATTTGAGCCAAATCGCAAATCACGGCACTTTTTCCGAGTGTGTCGAGCGCGATAATGGCAAAAGTATAATGACGAGACAGTCAGTTCTGGGTTTGTTGGAAAGCCTAGAATCTTAGCTTTAAAATGAAAGTTAAATCACGCTTCTAGCACAAACGGTTCAAGAGATACGGACGATTTCGTGAAGGTAGATTTTCAGAAATTAAATAATGATTCAAAATGGCAAAATGACACTTTTACAGGTTTAAAATCGGAGAAGGGACACACGATTCCTATGATGCAGTCTGGACAGGTTCAAATGTTTTGAATCAGATTATTTTAAGCTAAGAGATTGGTTTTGCACAGTTCTGGCTGAGTACTCACACTATGAATTTGAAATAGGCCGTCAGGATCTGGTCAGGTTGGGACTGGACTACAGGCGGTTGGTTCTGAAGTCACAGCTATCTGGGTCAGTTGTGCTCTGCTGGTCTGTTCTGGAATCTCTGGTTCTGCTCACAGCGATCTGGTCTGGTCTCTCTGGATACAGCACTGCTTTCTGGGTCCGCTACCGGTTCTGGCAAAAGTTCTTGGCAAGAATCCAACAGCTCGCATGGTGGATTTTCTGGTTTGTCCACTTCCTCCAGCTCAAGTTGCTCACAGAGGCACTGCCCCTCCCCGTTTCTCTCAAGAGGAAGCCATTTACGACCCCCCCTAATTTAACATTTGCCTGAGCCAAGGAAGGCTCGTTGTTCAGTTTCTTGCAGTCCCCAGCTACTCCTCCCCTAATCCAATCAGAGAGGTGTCATCTCCCTTTGGTGGGGCAGCACAATGCAGCCAGGTCTGGGAAGAGTGGCTGAGCAAGTTTCAACTCCTGTCGGGGGTAGTTGCCGGGCAGAATTCACTCTCTTCAAGCCAGGCTCTGCTGGTCTGGTCTGGATCTCTGGTTCTGCTCACAGCGATCTGGTCTGGTCTCTCTGGATACAGCACTGCTTTCTGGGTCCGCTACCGGTTGTGGCAAAAGTTCTTGGCAAGAATCCAACATCTCGCCCGGCTGTAGAATAGTTTGGTTGGATTGCTGGATTTTGAAGGCCTGCTGAAAAAGGATTTAGCTGGTGGTCCAGGCCTCTCTGCTTTAAGTTCTGGAGTGAAGTGCTGGATCTCTGAAGTTCTGGATTCTGGAGTTCTCCGTCAGAGTGCTGCGCAGGAATTCAGTTGAAGGTTGGAAAATGAATGTCCCTGTCTGGCTTCCAGTGGCTCTTTTTATGTCTTTTGAAAATGGGTGTGGATGCTAACTTTCTGTGCCCACCCCACTCATGATTTGATAGGTCAAGAATTTCTCTTTGACCTGATTTGAGAAAGGAGCAGTGAGTCATCAGGTGTCATCTTTATGGCATACAGAAAGAACACTCCCCTTTGCTTTTACATTAGAAAATAATTTTCATAACTAAACACATTTCCCAGATACACAAGTGGTTGACATTACATATACACATCATATATCACATAAGGTAGTTTCTGTTCCAACTCTGATGTTTGTAAGAGCTTGTATTAAGAAATGACAACATTTTGCGCTTTTTGGTTGGTTTACCAATATTGGATTTTTACAAAAAATGACACAGATGTACACCGCCTTTCCACAAATATTCCAGTAAATTTTCATTTTTCTAGCGTGAACCCCGTGTATGAAATCTCCATAATTCATGGGGTTTTGCCTCAGAACATGGTACAGAGTTCTAACACCTCTTAAAATGTGCACAGAAAAATCACAAGAATAAAGATATTAATTATATAATTTTGACAAGTCCGTACTATGAATTATCCCTCTTTTTTTTAAATTAAGCTCTGGCCCAGAGGGGTGTGGTTTCCCAAAGCACATGGTGGATTTTCTGGTTTGTCCACTTCCTCCATCTCAAGTTGCTCACAGAGGCACTGCCCCTCCCCATTTCTCTCAAGAGGAAGCCATTTACGACCCCCCCTAATTTAATATTTGCCTGAGCCAAGGAAGGCTCGTTGTTCAGTTTCTTGCAGTCCCCAGCTACTCCTCCCCTAATCCAATCATAGAGGTGTCATCTCCCTTTGGTGGGGCAGCACAATGCAGCCAGGTCTGGGAAGAGTGGCTGAGCAAGTTTCAACTCCTGTCGGGGGTAGTTGCCGGGCAGAATTCACTCTCTTCAAGCCAGGCTTCAGCCAAATGTCATTTTGGTCCCAGTTTTTCTTCATTCAAAACAAACTTAACATTTTTACACATGCAGCTAGAATGCTGATTCTAAGTTCAAAACTATGACATTTAACAGTTGCAAACTATGTGACATTCAACAGTAGATCACCCCTTTATTTTAAACATTTAGATTTTAGTGTCTTTCAGTCCAATTTAACTTAGGCTGCTGACATCCACAGCTCAGCCAGTTTCGTTATAAACCTTATTTTAGGCTCTTTCTTTTCCCGGATTGTGTATGCACATAAGACTGCATTCTGCCAAATGTCCGCTGGTGTTCAGTGAGATTTTTTGAATATCTTGCGATGTTTAAAATAGGCATTTTTAGCTTGCATTTCAGAGAAACAAAGGTGATTTCAAAGCGCTTTTTGAGCCACCGGCACTGCTGTTTTTCCTTTGGCACACATTTCACCCATGGCACTCCTGACCCATCACGCTCGCACTGGTGGGTGGTATGTCAGGTGACCATTTTGGTGTGTGCAAAAACTGCATGGTTTTCCTAGATCCTGGCGCAAATGTGGGCTTTTCCGCCATCTTGGATTTCCTAAGCCCACAGCACCAAATGTTGCAGCATAATAGTCCAAACGTGGGCAGGACACCCAAAAAGCCCCCCCGCCCGACTGCGCTTTGATTTCGAGTCGAGGGGGAGTCGGGTGCAAAGGATGTTTTGATCCACGCGCTGGTATGTCCGCATCATCTTCTTCCAATTCCGTAGATGGCACAGTTCAGCATCTTTTCCTCCATCCAGTTGGATCGATCGGTTCTCTTCGCCGGTCCTGATGGGAATATTGGGCGGTGCCCCGGGCCCCTCGGATCTTTGCTCCCGGTCACCGGGTCGTTCTCCTTGGCCAGTCTCCATGGTTTCATCTCTCCTAGGATGATAAAGCGAAAGCGGCAATACACATTCCTAGAAATTTTTCCACCACTATTAATGGTGTGGCGAACATATACATTTTATACATCAGGATACATTTTGCAGTCTTATTTTAAAAACAAAATATATTCAGGAGATTCAACATCAAGAATCATAATATTTTAGAGACCATATGTGGGATATTTTAGGGTTGGAACTGAATTACTCTGGAGCGGCCCCATCTGGTATAGCAGAGGACTCCTCCAGTTGCTGCAGAGTGTGCCTGGGATGGCAACACTTTAGATGATTTATATGGACCCACTTGTCTTCCCCTTCCAACAAACTACCATTGGGGATGCGGATCTTGCATGCAACTGGGGAGATCTTGTCTAGAATTTCAAACGGTCCCTTCCATGTAGGCAAACATTTTCGCTGTTTGGCCTGGTTCCTTTGGAAATTGTATAGGTAGACCCGGTCTCCCACATTATATTCCTTCCTGGTGGTTTTCAAATCATAGTGAGTTTTCATGCTATCAGCTGATCTTTCTAGATTCCGCTGAACATAGGCAAAAGCATGTTGGACATGTGTGGCCAGTAAGCAACCTCTCTTAAAATCTCAAGTGTTGTATGAAACCCCCTATGACCGGCAGTGGCTGCATCATGGGCGTGACTTAACATCAGGCTTCGGAATAAGGTAGGAACCACCCACTGATCATGGCCAGCTTGGGATTTCCTTACCAACAAACCGTCTTGGATTCAGAAAATATTTGGACATTTCATCAACACTCTAAGGTCCTCTTTCCCAATGTAATCGGTATCCGTCAGGGGAAAGTTCTCAGGGTCCTCAATGTGTTGGTAAAACCTACCAATTATTGGTTCCCCCTTTTGAGCCGTAGTCAAATCAGCATCTGGGGTCTCCTTACTCCATTGTGCAGTTGAAAGATCATTGTGAGCATTTGTCTGGGACCTAGTGATAGCAGTGACCAGGATTTCCCCAGACAGGGACTCTATTTCTATTAGATCCCCTTGGATGGCCCCGGTTTTGGCCAGCTGATCAGCTAAGTCATTTCCAGTTTTGTCTGGTCCCTCTACTTTGGAATGACCCTTGATCTTTTTCCAGCAGATGGTCATCCCATTTGAGGTGACCAGATCATCAATGTTTTGGATTAACTTCCCATGTTTCAAGGGTTTGTTATCAGCTCATAACATGCCTCTGGTTTTCCAATGAACCAGGTGCTCCACAAACCCGTTCCATACATAATCTGAATCTGTGATTATGACCAGTTCGTGGAGTTGATGTTGGACAGCAGTGAGGATGGCTTGATACACAGCCATCAATTCTGCCACCTGACTATTTCAGGGACCAATTTTGTACCCAGCTGAGGGTTCTGGGGACTCATTCACCCATGCATTCCCTACGCCGGCCACCAGTTCTTTCTCCCCGAGAACCCTGTCTCCAGGAAAAACTCCTTGTTTCTGACAGGGTAAGCTAGGCAGGGCAGTTGTGAGAGGCTTCTTTTGAGCTGTCTTACTGCCTCGGATTGTTCTGGACCCCATTCCCACTTGACCCCCCCTTCAAGAGATGAATCAGGGGTCTGGTGATCTCTGCATAGCCCTCAATGAACGTTTCTGCTGTAATTAGTCAGTCCAAGGAGGCTCCTTAGTTCCCGCAGAGTTGTGGGGTCTTTCAGTTTCTGAAGTGCTTCCACTTTCTTTTCCTGGGGACAGAGACCCTGAGGAGTAATCTCATGCCCCAAGAAATTAACACGGGTTCTACACCACTGTGCTTTCTGAAAGGAAAGTTTGCTCCGACGGCCCTCAACTGTGTCAGAACATAACGGATCTCAGCTATATGTTCCTCCACAGATGAACTTTTGATGAGGACATCATCTACATAAACCAGGTTACCCCTTGCACCCAGGTCGGGCATGGCCTTGTGTAGGAAAATGTTGAACTCATTGCCGGAGTTGAGTTATCCGAAGGGAGTCCGGGTCTATGTGTACTGCTGGCCCCCAAAGGTAAAAGCCAGTTTGAATTGGTCCTCCCTACTGACAGGCCCGGTCCAGTATCCATTGGTCAGGTCTATTGCAGTGAATACCTGTGACCCCTGAATCTGGGCCAGCCCTTTGTCAATGTAGGGCAGAGGCCATCGGGAAGTATGGACCCGTTTGTTGAGCTCCCTAAGGTCGGCACAGAGTCTCCACTGGCCGTTTGGCTTCAATATTCCCAGCACCGGATTATTGAAGCTGCTGTGTACTGGACGGATTATTCCCCGGGACTCAAGGTTCTTAATTATTTCAGTAAGGGACTCCATGGATGCGAGAGGCAAGTGATATTGCTTCACAAACACTGGAGTCATGCCAGGGTCTGTGGGAATTGTTGTTGTGTGGATGTCGGTGCGACCACAGTCATATGAGTCTACCGCAAAGAGATCTTGGAAATCCAAGAAAACTTGTTTCAACTTTTGCTTCTGTTCCAGAGTCACGCAGGCATCAGCTAGGTTGACTCTCTCTTCCACCATCTGCCTGAAGCCTGGAAAGACTTCTGGTTTTGCTATTTCAGCGGCCTCCTCCAGCTGGGTGGAGAAGTCCCTGGTCAGAGTGCTGATTTGGACTGGAGGCTTCAGGTGGGAAAGGCAGCCCTCATGGACCTGGAAAATCACCTCATCCCTCCTGAAGTCACAAGTCACATCTTCCTTACCATAAGGGCAGGAAGTGTACACCAGGAGGTCCCCCCCATGCCGGGTGAAGATCCTGTCTGGTGTTGTATTGTCATCACTGTCACTGTCAAAACAGTCCTTGGGGATCGGTCCTAACAGTTCATTCCCTGAATCAATGGAAAAATGTCGGTCATTAACCGCCATTCCAATAATGGTGCCCGCGGCTAGAGTAATACTCTTTAAGTCACTATTATCCACCTCTATTGGAATGGTGTCATGTTCTATGTTGACTAATGGTGTTGGGTTTACCCCCAACCCTTGCTGTTGGAGAGATGCATTTAGATGCATATAAGCATCAGGGTTTTTCAATTTCTGTCCTCTTTCAACTTTCACTCCCAGAGAGAATTGTCGGGTCCTTTCTGGGATGGTGACTTCCTCTTTAATCTGAATTTCAACTGCATATGATAGCAATTGAGCTGACCTAAATGCTTTTTCTGGATCATCAAAGCCCATGGGATTATCCGCTAATCGGGACCAAGCTTTGAAGTTTATTAGGTCCAAACTAATGGCAAAGCGATTGAGAATATCACTGCCTAAGTAAAAGGCGGCAGTGACGTCTCGCACGACCCAACAATTATGGACTATGCTCTTGTTGCCAATAGAGATTTTGAGCATACACCTGCTTGGCAGGAGATGTTTGGAATTGGGTGTTTCCACATCCATTTCCAATTTGTCTATCAGTTTGAATGTGGGAATGGCTGGATCTTTTGGGAGTTGGCGGATCATGGCTTTGCTGATGAAGCTCTTACCATTGCTCACACACACTCGGGCGAGAACAGAGTCCTTCCCATCATTTACCTGAACAGGGCTGAACAACTGCTCTCCAATTTGCTGAACATCAGCCAGGCTCTGAGCTGATTTCACATCTTTCTGGACTATAGGAGTGGGAGTTTCTTATTGTGGATTAGTAAAGAATTTCAGAGTGTTTCCTTCCAGTGTGGAATACCACCTTAAACTGGAGGGAAGGTTGATTTTCAGAAATAGAGAGGACCCGCCATCACCAGTCTGTTGTCCTACTGCTATTACTGTCACATCTGCAATTTGGTTGTTCTGGAAGTGAAATTCGACTTGGTCAGATTTTTGTTCAACCATGTGGCAGGTGCCGTTTAAACTAACATGGTTGACACTCTATTTTAGTTTTATTGGTCGGCAAGTCTGGGTCCGGAGGACCCTGTTTATGCAATCTATTAGGGGTGACAACCTTCTCAGGAGGTCATTCCCTAGTAAACAAGGGGTGCCCTCTGGAGTCACTACTATAACTGGGTGTTTCACCCTGTGTCCCCCAATTCTGATGTCCAAATCCGCAGTCCCCTCGACGGGAATTTCCTTCCCGTCAAAGTTCTGGAGTTGTCCAGGAAGAGAGGTGAGAGGAATACAGTAATTCTCCCCCCTTCCTGCATTTAGTTCATCAAAGGTCCTTTTGGACAGAAAGGTAGCTTGGGATCTAGTGTCCACCAGTCCAAAATTGTACCCTACCCCTGTACTTGTACCGGGGCATAGTATCTTCCCTCCTTCTCTGTAAGGGGGCACAGATAATGCACATTTTTGGACAACTGGTGGGCTAATTTTCTGGTTGTGGACATTGAGAGAGAAGAGATTTGGGCAACATTCTGTGGAGAGTCTCGGGAATCTGAAAGAAAAAGTTGGCAACTTGAAATGGTTTCGGGTTCCCCTGGTTCCGGTTCTGGGCCGCCCCCCCTTTTTGGAGGCAGTCATCAGGATGGGTTTGACCCATGGGATTTTGGTATTGTTGGTTCTGGGATAGAATGATGGGCGGCGACAGCTCAATCCCCCACATCTACCCAGTCTATTGATGCGTGGTTTAGGTTCCCCTGCTTCCGGTTCTGGGCCGCACCCCCCTTTTTGGAGGCAGTCACCAGGATGGGTTTGAACCAGGGGTTTTCGGTATTGTTGGTTCTGGGATAGAATGATGGGCGGCAACATCTCAATCCCCACATCTACCCAGTCTGGATTGCAATCCCTTGGGACCCATTTTTCCTTGGGAGGAGTTCCCCCATCTCTAAAAGAGAAGATCCTTTTCCCAGGATCCTCTGAGGATCCCTCTCCCTCAAATTGGAAGACCTGTACCTCCTCCACAAAATGTGTCTGTTTGGGTCCTTT
The DNA here is from genome assembly GCF_040938575.1 of Ambystoma mexicanum. Taxonomy (NCBI): domain Eukaryota; kingdom Metazoa; phylum Chordata; class Amphibia; order Caudata; family Ambystomatidae; genus Ambystoma; species Ambystoma mexicanum. The sequence continues at coordinate 1,175,902,206 of NC_090935.1, read as the reverse complement.
GTTTCTCCTACCTCCTCTCTGCTCCTTGGGTGGCAGACTTTCAGGGGTAGGAGATTTTGTTTCCAGTTCCTGGGTTTCCAGGGGCTGTTTACAAATGGGGAAGGAAGCTTCCTCCAAGGCTTTACACCCCCCTTCCCCTTGTGCCTCCTCCCTGGGAACCGGTGGGTTATCGGGGTGCTGCCCCCGTCATTGTTCTGGAGCACCAGGCCCAGAGTTTGGGGCATTCTGCGGTGGCATGCTCTTCTGAGGGTTCTGTTGAGCCCTCAGTATTTGACCCAGATCCCGTGCCATGTTTTGGACCTGGCGCTCTAACTGTGAAACCCGCTCAGGCTGATCCAGGGTTCTGTTTTCTCCCCTGGGCCTCCCCTCTCCTGGATTCGGTTGTCTGGGCTCAGGGAATTGGGGAAAGAAGGATGGATGATTTTGGTGCTGGAAGTTGGGTGGATACCTGGGGAACAAGTTCTGCCCAGGATTTGGTGAATTTCTGCCTCCCTGTGGGAAGTTAGGAGGGAAGTTCCCTGGGTCAGGTGCTTGGCTGGATCCCCCCATTGGGCTGGAAGAGTCCACACGTAACCCAGGATGGGTCTGTTTCCCTTGTAGCGGGGACTTACATAGTCAGGTGAGCGAGGGACCCCATTAGTGGGATTACATCCTTGACCCCCTGTCTGTGACTGGCCCGAGGGCCTTCTGGGCTGTGAATTGTTCGGTGCAGGCAGGTCTTTAGGCCCCCCATCTCAAAATCTAAAACAGGGGCAACCTTTACCTCTGCCACCTTGGCAGCAGCAGGGGTGCTGTTGGTTTTGGGGTTTTTGGGCTGATTCTTATTTTCTACTGGTTTCTGCACCTCATAGATGCGGGTGGCTTGCTCAATGACCCAGTCTAAAGATCTTTTCTTGTGGAAAAGATCTTTAGACTGGGTCATTATGTATTTGGGTAAGGCATGGAAAAATGTATTAACAAATTCTTTACTGTCCCTGCGCACCCTTTTTGTAGTCTGCGCAAAAAGCTCGCTTTAACTCCTGCACAAATTCTTGTCGGGCCTGATCCTCCCCACATTGCAAATTGTAGGCTGCCTTGCGGGCCTCTTGAGGATTTCTATGAACAGAAAAATGTTTCAAGATGGCCACCCTATAGGTGGACCATCTTGAATGATTTTGGTCCTCCAGCCCCGCAAAGAAACTGGAGTATTCTGGGGAGTCCATTTGACGTACTGGATGCAGCAACTGCTGTCCTTCAAATGGAAAGTCTCCATCATTTGCTCATAAAGCTCCAAGTGTTCCCAAACAGAATACTTGGCGTTCTTGTGATAAGGGGTGATGACACTCCTTATTGCCTTGATCTGCTTTACGGGGTCCTTAAGCAAGGCCCTTTTTGCCTTATTGGCCTTTTTGGTTTGGGTAACCCTGGTCCACTCATCCTCTGACTCAGAGGCACTGCTCCCAGAGGTGCCCGTCTGATCTTCCAGGCTTTCCCGGATTCTGCGAGCCTGGGAATGGCTGGCAGAATATGGGGGACCTAGTCTCCTGTTTCCTGGGCCACTATGAGTAGTCTTCAGATCCCTCCTTGCTGCCAGGATTTGATGGGTACCCCCCCCACTGACCTAACTGGGTGGAGGTTTTCAGGATGCCCTTAGTGGGCCTACTCTCCTGGGGTTCCCCACTAAATTGCACTGTGCTTAGGTGCCCATACCTGGATGCCCGCCCATCCATTCCTGGGAGGTACTGGCATATGAACCCCATACGTTTGGCTGGATAGTAATCTGCCCTCCCTGTGGCCCTGTGCTCATGTGCGCCAGGGGACATGGGGGTGGCAGAGTCCAAGGACATGGAGAGATGAAGGCCTCTGGTACTAGGGCTCCTGAGGTTATGCTCAGGTGTTTCCCTTTCCCAGCGAACTTCATCTCTATCAGCCCCTGCTCCCTGTTGCAATGCAAGAGCCTGTGCTTTCATTTCCTCAGTTAAGGCCTTACTAGACTCTATCAGTCTCTCCTGCATGGCTACCTGTTGCTGGAGCGTATCATTGTGCTGGCAGAGAGCCTCATTCTCTCTCTGTGCCTCCTGAATGGTCCTGGAATACTGGGCCAGTCTTTGCTGCAGGAGGGTTACCTCCTGAGTCCCATCCCTACTGGCCTGCTCCTTTCTTGCCAGAGCATCTTCCAACCTACTGGTGTGCTCTAACAGGTTCTGATGCTCTTTTTGGAGGTCACCCAGCCCCTGGAGGGCCAGGTGATTTCCTTCAATTTTTTCTTTTAATTGGCAGACTTCCTGGTCTAAGGTTTCCCTTTCCTGACTAAGTGTTATGATGCCTGCCCCCGGAGCACCAGGCCAGGCCCAGCACCCCCGGAAGCAGGCATCATGCCCTCTGGTAAAAGCCCAGCGGCCCCTTATAGGGGCTCTTTGGACTCAGTCCTGGCGCCTTTGGCGCCAGGCTCATGTTGGACATCAGTCCTGGCGCCATAGGCGCCAGGCTCATAAAGGGAGGTGTTTGGTGCACTTACCTGATGCAGACCATGCTGCACGCTTCAGGCCTCCCTGAGACCTGAAAGGGACTATTTTTTCATATGGACTATTTTTTCACTCGGGCGTGGCCAGGGAAGGATACATACCTAGTTGGGGAAGGATACATACCTGGGACTTCTTTGGAGGCTATTTAAGCCACGCCCAGACAGCAGCTCATGCTTCGCGTTGTTCTGCATTCCAGCAGCTGAACGCTCACTGTGTCTGCTCCTGCTCCTGGACTCCAGCCACGCCCGCCTCGAACCTGGAACTCCTGTTAGGAAAGAAGAGAAGAGAAAGGTGAAAACCACAAACTATTTCAAACTTCTTACCTGCATCCGGAATCTTCACTCCAGCATCCCTGAAGAAGGACTTCCATTTAAAAGCATTGCGTTGCTCGCTGCAGCGCGCTCTTCACTCACCTGTCCTCGAGACCTCTCCCGGCTCCATCGCGGCTGTCAGCACATGTCGCCACATCTCTGCGCCTAGGGGAGAGAAGAAGAGACAAAAGGTGAGCAAAGGGAACACCGGAGGAAAGCCTAATTTACAGCCATAATACTTACCATCTTTTCTTGGTGTCATCCCATATTTCGGGTCGGCGCCGCTCCGTTGGCAGGTACCGCACCCTGGCCCCTATGGGGAAAGGACAAAAGACATTATTGGGAAATGATAAAGACATTTAGAGGAATCGCCCTCACTAACTCACCTGAGTTTACCATCGGCAATTAACCCCTTCAACGCATCGTCTTCATTCTGCATCTGAAATAAAGGACAGATCACAAGTTAGGAAGACAACATAAAAGGGGGCTCACTCTTGAACTTTTGAATCTTCATACTTACAGCGTTTCGCTCAGAAAAGTCAAGAGGATTTTGCCAGCGCCATTCTGAAAACCAGTGAAGTAACTGGACTAACAAGCGCCCATGCACCAGACGCAGGATGGAGAGTTCATCCTTCCAAACCATAAGGTGAGCTTAAACCGGGGGTTTGGAGGAGGAAGTTAGAGGAGAACAAAGGGGAACGAGGGGGGAATCAAGCACACTATTCGCCAGACGGTTAATTCCCTTTCTCATCTGTAGAAGGATATTCCTACGGGCCAGTCAAGCAAGATTTGGGGAGCCAGTTCAATCGGTGTTCCGGGCTCTGCGCATCACGCTTGAAGAGGCCACAGCAATCCAGACTAGACCTGTGCCTCCGTGGGAACCAGGTGAGCGTTACAGAACGCGAAGCCTCCCTACAAATTCCCACCCAGGCGCTATGGAAACTTCAGAGACTGACCAACTGGCCCAACTACTGGGGGAATTACGGGCCAAGGTACACGCCGCTCGTCAAGAGACTAATGCCCTCAGGAGAGAAGTGATTGTAACAAGGGAAAGAACTGATGACCTGGCTAGACAGCTTTTGCAAGGTCAAGCTGGACAAACTCCTTTACCCGGTTCCGGGGGGAACCCCACTCCTGTGGTTTCCAGTAACCCTGTACAGATTAATCTACCTGGAAACATGCCGCTGGCCCCACCCGAACGCTTTGCAGGGGACCCCAAACGATTTGCTGTATTCATGAATCAGTGTCGTTTGCACTTCCTATGCAGACCTGGGGCCTTCCCTAATGACCAGACTAAGGTAGCCTTTGTATTGTCATATCTCAGCGGCTGTGCTGCCGATTGGTCAGTTCCACTGGTTACTCAAGATGACCCGATTCTCCGTGACTTTCAAGGATTTCAAGCAAGCATGGAAAGGTTATTTGCTCGACACTCTCAGGGGCAGGCTCTGGATGATGAACTTCTATCCCTGCGACAGGGCAATCAGGACCTCCTATCCTACATTGCAACCTTTAATAGACTAATTGTGGAAACTGGGTGGCCAGAGGATAAGAGAATCACGTTATTTTATCGAGGTTTACGCGGAGAACTTAAAGATGTCCTTACCCATGTTGTGAATCCGCCCCAAGAATGCACAGAATATATAGACTTAGTGATCCAACTGGATCACAGACTTCAAAACAGAAAAGCAGATCGGTCCAAGTTTGAAACCCGGCCGTTGGTCAAGACCCACGTGAATCCCAAGGGTGCCGATATCTCCGAGCCTATGCAAATTGGAGAGGTTAAAGGACCTTTAACCCAAAAGGAACATGAAAGGAGGCGGCAGTTAAAATTATGTCTTTATTGTGGGAACTCTGGACACTTTCTACGAGATTGCCCGGCAAAACCGCCCAAGAAGGTGGTAGGAGCCGCTGATAAAAACCATGAAGACTCTGTTTCGGGAAACGACCCCGCCCGACAAGCGTAGGGGTCCGCTTGCCGAGCTTGAAAACTAACTCTCAGACCTCGCATTTCATTGTGCCAATGGTTCTCGTAGATCCGGAACAGCCTAAGTGGTTGCATGCAATAAAGGCATACATCGATAGTGGGGCTATAGGAAACTATGTGGATTGTGAATTGGTCTCTATGATTAACCTCCCTCTGCGTCCTAAAACCAGCAAAGATGTCATCACCACAGTCGATGGAACTGAAATTGCCTCTGGACCGGTAACACATTCCACTACTGAGGTGACTCTTATTGGTCCAGACGGCCATCGGGAGGCAGTTGTGTTTGACGTAATCAAGGCTACACAGTTTCAGGTTATTCTTGGAATTCCTGGGTTAGAGACACATAACCCTCGAATTGATTGGCGAGCGAAGAGAATAACCTTCCCGGATTATGCACAAACCTGCTACCCAGAAAATCTGAAAATTAGTCTAGCATCAGTAACCTCTGACTCCATGCAACTACCTCCAGAATACCAAGACTTTCAGGATGTCTTCCAAAAGGAACAGGCCAACACGTTACCTCCCCACCGATCGTACGATTGCCAAATTGATCTGGTGCCCGGTGCACAACCCCCTCGTAGCAGGATTTACGCCCTTACAGAACCCGAAAATCTGCATTTGAGACAATATTTAGATCAATACCTAGCCAATGGTTTCATTCGCCCGTCAAAGTCTCCGGCATCCTCGGCTTTGTTCTTCGTGCCTAAAAAAGAAGGCGACCTTAGAACTTGTATCGATTACCGCACATTGAACTAGATAACTGTTAAAAATCGTTACCCTCTGCCTCTGATCCCTGAACTCCTTGACCAGGTGAAGGACGCTTGCATATACACCAAGTTAGATCTCCGGGGGGCTTATCATCTGGTACGAGTAAAAGAAGGCGACGAATGGAAAACGGCCTTCCATACAAAATATGGACTATTCGAATACCAGGTGATGCCTTTCGGGTTGTGCAACGCGCCTGCTGCCTACCAATTCTTCATGAACGATGTCCTTCGGGAACTCATCGATGTCTGTATTGTCGTGTATATGGATGACATTCTTGTGTACTCCTCTTCGGAATCTGATCACAGAAAGCATGTCAGGGCCGTTCTAGAGAAATTGCGCCTGCACAAACTGTTTGCAAAGCTGGAAAAATGCGTTTTCCATACCACCGAGGTTGAGTTTCTTGGATTCATCTTGACACCTAAAGGGGTCCGAATGGACTCACGGAAAGTGGATGCCATCCTCAAATGGCCATCATCTAGTTCGGTGAAAGGCGTCCAAAGCATGCTTGGTTTTGCCAATTTTTATCGCAGGTTTATCCCGGAATTTTCACGTGTGGTGCAACCCATCACTGCACTCTTATGGAAAAATAAACGTTTTGAATGGACCAAGGAAGCCGAACAGGCATTTCAGGAATTGAAAGCTAAATTTACGTCTGCACCTATTTTGAAGCACCCACGTCCCGATCTCCCATATATAGTTGAAACCGATGCCTCCAGTTTAGCCATGGGAGCTGTCCTGTCTCAGAGAGACCCTGAAACTAACCAACTGCAGCCCGTAGCATTTTGGTCCAGGAAGTTCTCGCCGCCGGAGATAAATTATGCAATCACCGATAAGGAATTATTAGCCATTAAGTCCGCCTTTAAGGCTTGGCGGCATTACCTTCTTGGTGCCCGGCATACCATCACCATGATCACTGATCACAGAAATTTGCAATATTTAAAAACTGCCAAGGCTCAATCGTCTCGACAGCTCCGATGGGCTTTATTCTTTGCTGAGTTCGATTTTGTAATCACCTACTGCCCCGGCTGTAAGAATGGCAAGGCGGACGCTCTATCTCGAATTGGAATGGGAGAAATAGACACAAACTCAGAGCCTGTGCCGATAATTCCCGAACAAAGAATTTTGGGGATTTTACAATCCCTTGAAGACATTCAAGCACGAGTAAGACAATTCCTGGACTCTTCAGCCTTGCAGGATTGGATCAAAAGGGGGTCTTACTTTTCAGAAACCGATGGCTTACCTTACTTCCAAGGACGCTTATTTCTGCCAGAAAAGGAATTGCAAGAACTGGTTATTTCCCGTCACCATGATACCCTGATGGAAGGACATCCTGGCATTGCCAAAACAGAGGAAAAGATTAAACGACAATTCTGGTGGCCTTCCTGGCGAAAGGATATTAAATCTTTCGTGATGTCCTGTGGAGTTTGCGCCCAAAACAAAGGTCAGAAAACAAAACCCGCCGGTTTTCTTCAGCCCTTAGACATTCCACCAGCACCTTGGCACACCTTGTCACTAGATTTTATCACGGACCTGCCCTCCTGTAATGGATACAATACTATTCTGGTTGTGGTGGATTTATTTTCCAAAATGGCCCATTTTATTACATTGAAAGGATTACCTACAGCTTTTGTTCTTGCCAAGGAATTCCTCGAAAATATCATCCGATTGCATCGATTCCCGTCCATACTAGTCTCAGATCGGGGAAGCCAGTTTATTTCTCATTTTTGGAAAAAGTGTTGTCAACTGGCACAAATCGACGTAAGACTCTCAACCAGCCACCACCCACAGACCGATGGTCAGACGGAGAGAACGAACCAGACCCTTGAACAATATCTACGATGTATATTTCCCCAAACGGAGGGTAATTGGAAGGACATTTTATGGGTGGCTGAATATGCATACAATAACTCGATACACTCTGGAACTGGTCAGAGCCCCTTTTATACCCTATATGGACATCACCCTCGTACTTCAGACTTGGACTCACCTCTGAGCTTTGAAATGCCCGCAGTGGACGATTTGCATTCTACGATTACTCAAGCCTTCAAGAATGCAACTGCACATTTACAACATGCGAAAGGGAAATACAAAAAGAATGCGGATCTGCATAGAAGAGAGGCGCCTCCATACCAAATAGGGAATCAAGTATGGTTGGCTACCAAACACCTATCACTCAAGGTGCCTCGAACTTTTAATCCAAGGTATTTAGGCCCTTACTCGATCAAAGCTATAATCAACCCAGTGGCAGTCAAGCTCGATCTACCAGCTAACATGCGGATTCACCCCGTTTTTCATGTGTCACTTTTGAAACAAGTGCACCCAGGAACCAGATTAACAAAGTCACCAGAACCGATTCAGATAGATGGGGAGCCTGAATTCGAGGTTAAGAACATTTTGGATTCTAAGATCTCAAAATCAAAACTTTTCTATCTAATTGATTGGAAAGGGTACGGGCCTCAGGAAAGGTCTTGGGAACCCAGTGACCACGTACATGCACCTCGGCTGGTAAAAATGTTCCATCAGAATTTCCTAAACAAACTGAAACCTCCAGAAGGAACGACCTTGGGAGGGGCCTTGGGGGGGAGTGCTGTTATGATGCCTGCCCCCGGAGCACCAGGCCAGGCCCAACACCCCCGGAAGCAGGCATCATGCCCTTGGGTAAAAGCCCAGCGGCCCCTTATAGGGGCTCTTTGGACTCAGTCCTGGTGCTTTTGGCACCAGGCTCATGTTGGACATCAGTCCTGGCGCCATAGGCGCCAGGCTCATAAAGGGAGGTGTTTGGTGCACTTACCTGATGCAGACCATGCTGCACGCTTCAGGCCTCCCTGAGACCTGAAAGGGACTATTTTTTCATATGGACTATTTTTTCACTCGGGCGTGGCCAGGGAAGGATACATACCTAGTTGGGGAAGGATACATACCTGGGACTTCTTTGGAGGCTATTTAAGCCATGCCCAGACAGCAGCTCATGCTTCGCGTTGTTCTGCATTCCAGCAGCTGAACGCTCACCGTGTCTGCTCCTGGACTCCAGCCACGCCCGCCTCGAACCTGGAACTCCTGTTAGGAAAGAAGAGAAGAGAAAGGTGAAAACCACAAACTATTTCAAACTTCTTACCTGCATCCGGAATCTTCACTCCAGCATCCCTGAAGAAGGACTTCCATTTAAAAACATTGGTTGCTCGCTGCAGTGCGCTCTTCACTCACCTGTCCTCGAGACATCTCCCGGCTCCATCGCGGCTGTCAGCACATGTCGCCACATCTCTGCGCCTAGGGGAGAGAAGAAGAGACAAAAGGTGAGCAAAGGGAACACCGGAGGAAAGCCTAATTTACAGCCATAATACTTACCAGCTTTTCTTGGTGTCATCCCATATTTCGGGTCGGCGCCGCTCGGTTGGCAGGTACCGCACCCCGGCCCCTATGGGGAAAGGACAAAAGACATTATTGGGAAATGATAAAGACATTTAGAGGAATCGTCCTCACTAACTCACCTGAGTTTACCATCGGCAATTAACCCCTTCAACGCATCGTCTTCATTCTGCATCTGAAATAAAGGACAGATCACAAGTTAGGAAGACAACATAAAAGGGGGCTCACTCTTGAACTTTTGAATCTTCATAATTACAGCGTTTCGCTCAGAAAAGTCAAGAGGATTTTGCCAGCGCCATTCTGAAAACCAGTGAAGTAACTGGACTAACAAGCGCCCCTGCACCAGACGCAGGATGGAGAGTTCATCCTTCCAAACCATAAGGTGAGCTTAAACCGGGGGTTTGGAGGAGGAAGTTAGAGGAGAACAAAGGGGAACAAGGGGGGAATCTAGCACACTATTCTGCAGACGGTTAATTCCCTTTCTCATCTGTAGAAGGATATTCCTACGGGCCAGTCAAGCAAGATTTGGGGAACCAGTTCAATCAGTGTTCCGGGCTCTGCGCATCACGCTTGAAGAGGCCACAGCAATCCAGACTAGACCTGCCCCTCCGTGGGAACCAGGTGAGCGTTACACTAAGAGCCTGCATCTGTGCCACCAGGTCGTCCCTCTGCCTTTGAGAGGCACCAGCTTTCTGGTGTTCTTGATCAAACTCTGCCTGGGTATCCAGGTCTTTCAAAATCAATTTATTGCTTTCCTCTTTCTCTCTGTCTAGTCGGATTTGCAGGGTGGCTACCTGCTCTGTGCATGCCCTGTTAAAGTCTAGTTGTTGCTCCAGCTTTGTCTGGCTCTGCAGTAGGGAGTCCAAACCTTCTTGGTACACCTTCTGCAAGGCCAGAATTCTGGTATCCTGGTCAGCCTTTTCCTTTTGCAGGATATCCATATCCTCCTTTATTTTAATAATATACTGCCTACTATAATTTCTGACTCCTGGCTCCTCTGCAGCCTCTGCTCAGAAGAGACAAGGTCAGATTGGGCCTTCTCTAATGCCATCAGTTGCCTATTTGCCAGATCTTGGCCTTCAGCACATTTGTCCTGTATGGCTCCCATATGTAAATATAAATATGCTGCTACCCTGGCAATCTTGTTGTGCTGATCCTTAGCCTTAGGGGCCATATATAGTTCACTCAGGGCCACATGTAAGGGACCCTGATCTCTCCATTTATCTGACCCTGCTTCAGTGATCTGGGGTGCGATTGCCTGAAACCAGACCGCCTGGTCCTGATGAGCCCACTCACCTCTCACAAATAGCTTATGTAAGAGGTGTTCTCTGGCTATTTTGATATCTACCAAGGTCGTCATTCTGAAACTTGATTTCCTTCCTGACTTACAGAAGTTTGTATTTAATTTTGGGGTGATTTTACAGTGTAACACGGCGTGGAGATCCAACAGAATTTATATATCCTGTCAGTTAGCACACTGTATTAATCTGCATAGTGATAGATCTAATCCAGAATCCCGGACGAGCCCCCACTCTGTTAAGTGACTTCAAGTCAGCAATCCCACTAAGTCAGTGTCTCGTCTGGGACGCCCAAGGGAAGCCATTATTTATATAGTTTTATGACAAGTTATACTCTGGATGATAAACCCTTATATAAAGCCCCTCTCTTTGAATCCCCCTGACCTCACTGAGCCAAGAAGTAGGTTTGTTTTGCAATTTAAAAGATTTATTGGAAAAATTAAACTATATAGATATATATATATATATATATAGATATATATATATATCTATATATATATATATATATATATTACACTTTTATAATAAATTAATATTTGATATCATACTTAAGAATATGACAGTGATCAACACTGGGTGATGTTACACTAGCACACTGATTTAATTACTTAAGAGTTAGTATAGGGAGGAAAAGGTAACTGAGAATGCTTTTATGGTTTCAAGGAAAAACAATGATGGAAAGAATGCAGTACAGAAATAACTGGTAGGGTTTCACAAGAGATAATATGTTCACTTTTCCCCTGGTGGCAATTCACTCCCCCCCTATGCAATAGAAGATGGAAGGGAGAGCACACAGTTCTCAGGAATACAATCAAATGTAGTTCAGTTCCCCCCTAGCAAGCTTAGATCACAGGGATGATTTTAAAACACAGGCAAAATCATTTTAAATGTGATGGCAATGAAGTAAAATATGCTAAAAATGGTTTTTAATTCCCTTTAAGAGATTCAGGGTGGGTGATAGCTACTTTAAATTAGTTCAGGATCACTTTAGCAATGCTCTATGAATGATTGTCAGGTTGCAAACGAATTTCAGCAAAGGAAATCTGCTATTTTGACAAGTGAAGAAATTTGAGCCAAATCGCAAATCGCAACACTTTTTCCGAGTGCGTCGATCGCGATAACGGAAAAAGTATAATGAATAGAAAGTCTGGGTTCGTTGGAAAGCCTGGAATCTTAGCTTTAAAATGAATGTTAAATCTCGCTTCTAGCAGAAACGGTTCAAGAGATACGGACGATTTCGTGAAGGTAGATTTTCAGAAATGAAATAATGATTCAAAATGGCAAAATGACACTTTTACAGGTTTAAAATCAGAGAAGGGACACACGATTCCTATGATGCAGTTCTGGACAGGTTCAAATGTTTTGAATCAGATTATTTTAAGCTAAGAGATTGGTTTTGCACAGTTCTGGCTGAGTACTCACACTATGAATTTGAAATAGGCCGTCAGGGTCAGGTCAGGTTGGGACTGGACTCCAGGCGGTTGGTTCTGAAGTCACAGCTATCTGGGTCAGCTCTGCTCTGCTGGTCTGGATCTCTGGTTCTGCTCACAGCAATCTGGTCTGGTCTCTCTGGATACAGCACTGCTTTCTGGGTCCGCTACCGGTTCTGGCAAAAGTTCTTGGCAAGAATCCAACAGCTCGCCCCGGCTGTAGAATAGTTTGGTTGGATTGCTGGATTCTGAAGGCCTGCTGAAAAAGGATTTAGCTGGTGGTCCAGGCCTCTCTGCTTTAAGTTCTGGAGTGAAGTTCTGGATCTCTGGAGTTCTGTATTCTGGAGTTCTCCGTCAGAGTGCTGCGCAGGAATTCAGTTGAAGGTTGGAAAATGAATGTCCCTGTCTGGCTTCCAGTGGCTCTTTTTATGTCTTTTGACAATGGGTGTGGATGCTAACTTTCTGTGCCCACCCCACTCATGATTTGATAGGTCAAGGATTTCTCTTTGACCTGATTTGAGAAGGGAGCAGTGAGTCATCAGGTGTCATCTTTATGGCATACAGAAAGAACATTCCCCTTTGCTTTTACCTTAGAAAATTATTTTCATAACTAAACACATTTCCCAGATACACAAGTGGTTGACATTACATATACACATCATAAATCACATAAGGTAGTTTCTGTTCCAACTCTGATGTTTCTAAGAGCTTGGATTAAGAAAGGACAAAATTTTGCGCTTTTTGGGTGGTTTACCAATATTGGATTTTTACCAAAAATGACACAGATGTACACCGCCTTTCTACACATATTCCAGTAAATGTTCATTTTTCTAGCGTGAACACCGTGTATGCAATCTCCATAATTCATGGGGTTTTGCCTCAGAACATGGTACAGAGTTCTAACACCTTTTAAAATGTGCACAGAAAAATCACAAGAATAATTATATTAATTATATAATTTTGACAAATCCGTACTATGAATTATCCATCTTTTTTTAAAATTATGCTCTGGCCCAGAGGGGTGTGGTTTCCCAAAGCACATGGTGGAATTTCTGGTTTGTCCACTTCCTCCAACTCAAGTTGCTCACAGAGGCACTGCCCCTCCCTGTTTCTCTCAAGAGGAAGCCATTTACGACCCCCCCTAATTTACATTTGCCTGAGCAAAGTAAGGCTCATTGTTCAGTTTCCTGCAGTCCCCAGCTGCTCCTCTCCTAATCCAATCAGAGAGGTGTCATCTCCCTTTGGTGGGGCAGCAGAATGCAGCCAGGCCTGGGAAGAGTGGCTGAGCAAGTTTCAACTCCTGTCGGGGGTAGTTGCCAGGCAGAATTCACTGTCTTCAAGCCAGGCTTCAGCCAAATGCCACTTTTGTTCCCAGTTTTTCTTCATTCAAAACAAACTTACAATTTTTACACATGCAGCTAGAATGCTGATTCTAAGTTCAAAACTATGACATTTAACAGTTGCAAACTATGTGACACTCAACAGTAGGTCACCCCTTTATTTTAAACATTTAGATTTTAGTGTCTTTCAGTCCAATTTAACTTAGGCTGCTGACATCCACAGCTCAGCCAGTTTTGTTACAAACCTTATTTTAGGCTCTTTCTTTTACCAGATTTTGTTTGCACATAAGACTGCATTCTGCCAAATGTCCGCTGGTTTTCAGTGAGATTGTTGAATATCTTGCGATGTTTAAAATAGGCATTTTTAGCTTGCATTTCAGAGAAACAAAGGTGATTTCAAAGCGCTTTTTGAGCCAACGGCACTGCTGTTTTTCCTTTGGCACACATTTCACCCATGGCACTCCTGGCCCATCACGCTCGCAATGGTGGGTGGTAGGTCAGGCGACCTTTTTGGTGTGCGCAAAAACTGTGCGGTTTTCCTGGATCCTGGCGCCAATGTGGGCTTTTCCGCCATCTTGGATTTCCTAAGCCCACAGCACCAAATGTTGCAGCATAATAGTCCAAACGTGGGTCAGGACACCCAACAATATTCTTGCAGGAAGGAGGGAACATTTTCCATATTTTACTTGTAATGCTTTCCCTTGAATAGCTAGTAATCTCATTATAGTTACAAGATCACTTTTGTAAGGTTGATCCGAGGGATGAGAGATGATGTTGACCCCAAGATATTTATATTGATAGATTTGAAGAAGAGAACTGTTTCCTAGCTGCCAATTGAATTTGCAGTTTGACTTGAGGGGCGATGATTAAAAATGAGGATATTGGATTTAGTTGTATTGATTACTAAATTATTTTCTTGTGCAAGCCGATGGGAGTTCTATCTAGTAACACTGGATCGTCAGCGTATAGTAGGTATGATATTTCGCAGGAGCCTAATTTGGGTGGAAATGCACTAATATGTTTAAAAGTAAGATAAATATAATTAATAACAAAATTAAAAAGAATAGAAGCAAACGGACAGCCTTGTTTAAGGCCAGAATTGGTTTCAATGGCATTTGATAGGAGGCTGTCAGATGTGAGTTTAACTTTAATAAGGGTGTCAGAATAAAACTGGTAGATTAAAAACCTAATGTACAAGGGGCAATTTGTGTTGAGTAGTTTAGTCCAGAAGATTTTTCGAGGGACCAAGTCAAAAGCCTGTTTAAAATCAAGTAGGCCAAGGCAAGAAAGACAGGCTGTTTGGACCGTAAGGCTTGATGTTTTATGGTCGAGAGTATTAAGAGATTTAATGCACTTCCTATGCCAGCTACATAGCCTGATTTATGTATATCTATGAGTTTTTTTTCAATAAGCCATTTTGTAAAATCTCGTAACACTACTCTAGCTCAAATTTTGCTGGGCGCACCTAATAATGCTATCGGGCGATAGTTATCTCATTTTGACCTGTATGCTTTTTAAAAATGGTAATTAAAATTGCCTCTCACCAGGATGGAGAGCTTTGGCATGTCTTTATCACTTGTCTAAAAAGAGTTTCAAGGATTAAAGCCCAAGTTTCTGGATTAGATTTGAGGATTGCGTTTTTTAAATTGTCGGGGTCTGGGGCTCTAGAGTAGCTCAATTTTTTTATTATGACGATGATATCTAGTGTGTCAAATTTTAGATAAGTGCGGTCTGGGTTAGTAGGGAATAGAACACTTGGTTGAAGGTTGGGAATCATTAAAAGATTTTGAAAGTGAGTAGTCCACGATGATTCCAATATTGTGTTTATTTGTAGAGACCTGTGAGCATTGACAGGCATATTGTTACTGACACACCATATCTGGCATGATGACCTAGATATAAGAGATACAAAAGATTTCATCCGGGTTTCTCTTTTGTATTTTCAAGATTGTACCAAAAAACATCTGTGTGAAATTGTTACTTATGAACGTGGCAGATAAACCTTTCAATTGTACAAAATAGAAACTATTTTGTCTCAAATGAGCCGACCTCAAAATATGCTTGCTGTAGGCATGCAATATCTGGTCTATTCTTCTCTCTAAAATGCCTTCCACTCAAATGGCCCACATAAAAAGTAAGAAAAGGTGATGGGCTTAACAATGCCATCAGCATGTTAAAATGCAAACCCATTCACAGAGGACAGCACACTAATGTTAGTTGGCTTGTCCAGGATCACCGCATCAAATGCTGGCAAAGCTTAAATGCAAGCATGAATGCTTTGGTTCAACAGTCTTAATTTTGTATACCTAATCACCTCTCAGACAAAACTTTATGGTCATCATTGGAGGTGGCTGCCTAGATTTTATAACTCCTTATCTGAGCAAACCAATTTCTAGACCTTTCCCATACTGACGCTATGTTCATTTTCTTTTGCAGCTGCTATATAGTCCAGGTACATTGCTGATGATTGCACATGTTGTTCTACAAACTAAAGTACATATACATGTAGATTTATCAACTTCAGACATAGGAATGGCAGGTTCAACTTTGCTGGAATTTGCTATTGTAATCTTACATATGAACACAGATCACTGCAATAAGGGCTCAACATACTAAACTATCTCCTGAACCATTGGGGCACAAAAATGTCTCAATACCCATTTCAGCTTTGCCTTTTGTACATGATCAATATAATTACCACAGATAGGTGAGAATGCTATGGGAGCTGTGTGCGGTGTGAACGTACACACTATGCATACCACAGTGAACACACAAAGCATTACGGAATTAATTGATCAGCCCCGAATGTACCTGTCAATAGCAGACAGGCAACAGGTTTAGAGCCTCAGCATAAACTATCCTGACATGTGCTATTAAAGTTTGATAAACAATGGGAACTGACTTCTTTACATTAGGCCGCATTGTAGGGGCCCCTGCAAGGTTAGGGCGTGGGGCAAGTTCCCCTTTTTCCCTCCCATAAAGACATCGCTGGAACAAGTTATACCTCCCAAAAAATCCTGGCCCATTCAGTTTCACAAAGAAAAATGTGAGCACTGCTAGGCATACAATTCCAACCATACCTACACATGACAAGCAAGAATAAAGAGCAAACCCATCTGATCACTTAATGACTACCGTATTATCCCTAGCTCATGCACCCATACATAAACTGAATGTGTTGTCTATAGAGGCTTTAATGACTGCACCAAACAAAGCTTATCCATATAAGTCAGCCAATCAAATGGCTCCCATGTTCCAGCCACACTGGGAATTTCATAATATAGTCAAACTCACAGGAACATTGCCTACAGTGAAGCATAAGAAATGGCAGGCCATGATAAATGACAAAAAAAGCATACACCATGCGCATGTTCCTAGACATACAAAGCACTGCAATGATGGGAACTTCCCAATGTTGCTCACAGAAAAGACAGAGTCTCATCTAGTTTGATTTCAGGAACTGAGAAGTCTCAGGAGAGTTCCCATAGTCAAATGTAATCCTCTGAATAACTATGTAGCCATCAGATGTAGAGAGGGAAATTCCAGAAGCGTTAAGAAGTGGGGAGCTAAGTAAAACATCTCCAATTTCTGACAGATCTTCTGACACTGTGCAAAGACAACTGCAGAATACTAACTTATGGACCCAAACTAAAATGAATCCTGATCCCTAGCTTAAAGCTATTGTGGGTCCACAGCTGACAAACTCTAGGACCACACTTAAAAAGGATAAAAGGGTACCTAGATAATTTTGCTCTAAATCAAGTCTCTGTACATTCCCAGTGCCCTCCACGCACTTGATGAACATCGAATTGGCATCAGAAGAGGGAGATCTGATCTCCCATATTGGGACAACTCAATGTTTCTTCTAGCCAATTCCCATCCTGAAATGGTCCCTTACAAAGTAACTTGAACTAGAGGAACTTTACTCCTGGCTTAACAGAATATAGATCTGCCTAACATCTCCTCCTTTCACCTTTATTTTTCTACACCACTTTCCGTTACCCTAAAGCATGGTAGCCAAAGCAGTGGCAATAACCTATCCCATCCATATAGTCCTTTGACCAGAAATATGAGGGGTTTGTAATTGTTCTTGCTCCTCTTTACCATGTTTTTAAATTATTTTGTTAGCTACACTATCTAACTATTTGTTAGGCACACTAGCAGGAGTTCCTGTTCTTCGCACAGTAATTCCTACGGCTGAAGCATGTAAGCTTTGTACTGTTGTGATGGCATACATTCATCAACTTCCATGGTAAATGAAGTTTCTGTAATTTTCATGAAATATTTCCCACAATGTGATGGACAATGTAATTGCAGACACTATTGAAGAGACACACACCGTTTCCTTTCACCCACGTTGCTACAAAAGCACTGTATTGTGTCACCCGCATTTCTTCAAAACTGAGTGACGCTAATGTCAGCTAGATTGCTGATAGTATGGGAAGTTTAGGAACAATTAACTGCTGAAGTTTACATGAACTGCTGAACCTTAGGAAAAATGAATGTAGAACTACAGCAGAACTACGGCACAAAGAGCCATATGTCGGGGTAAACATTGCAGACCGCTTAAAAATAAATAAATCAAAAAGTGTATATTTTATACTTTTTGCATTGCTTGCACCATGGAACCAACGCACATGCCAACTTTCAGGTTTTTAGCATGTTGGGAAGTATGCTGAACATTTCAAACAATCACACACACATATTCAATCATTGCAGGCAACAAAAGTTAGGAAATGTACCTGTTATAAGCTTTCAATTGTCTACACCATGGAACCTACTCACATGCCAAATTGCAGGTTTGTAGCATGTTACGAAGTATGCTGAAAATGTTGTGCAGGCACACACACATATCCACAAAATTCACTTTTCTATTTATACTAGCAGGTCCAGTGCTTTGCATGGCAATTCCTACTTCAGTCCTAGTTTTAAGGTTATTTAATGAATTAAACCAGTACTTCTTTGTAGACAATGTAGGAGATAGTGTGAACTAATTGTCTTTGTTTTAAACTCTGGAGCAAGCCACACAAAGCTGACAATAAGAAAAGTATGAATCCAGTAAATCGATTCCAGCTACTTTGAGTTGGAGTGTTGACATTACGCAGCAACATTTTTGTGTCCCTATATACAGCCGAGGCAGGAGCAACTTCATTATAATTGGTGTACGTGTAGGGCTGAAGCCTGTAAGCTTGAAGTCCTGTACCCGTACGTGTACACCTGAAGCATGTAAACTTCATACTGTTGAGATGGCATACATTCATCAACTTCTGTGGGAAATGAAGATTGTGTAAGTGTCATGAGAGATTTGCCACGATGTGACAGACAGAGTCATTGCGGACACTATTGAAGAGACATGCACCATTTCCTGTCACCCACATTACTACAAAAGCACTGTATTGTGTCACCCAGATGACTTCAAAAGTGAGTACCTCTAATGTCAGCTAGAATGCTGATAGCGTGGGAAGTTTAGGAACAAGGAACTGCTGAAATGCTCATGAACTGCTGAACTTTAGGAACAATTAACTTAGAACTGCGGCGGAAATACAGTGTGAAGAGCCATTTGGAAGGGGTAAGCATTGCAGACCACTTAAAAAATAAATGCATCCGAAAAAGGTATCCAAGCATTGCAGACTACAAAAATTAGAAAAATGTATATTTTATTCTTTTTACATTGTATACACCATAGAACCTACCCACATGCCAAATTTTAGGTTTGTGGTATGTTGGGAAGCATGCTGAAAATTTCAAACAGACACACACACCTATCTAAACATTGCAGACCGTAAAATTAGAACTATTTACATTGTATACTTATCACATTGTCTACACCATGGAACCTACCCACATGCACAGTTGTAGGTTTGTAGCATGTTGGAAATATGCTGAACATTTCGAACAGACACATTCTAAGCATTGCAGATCACCTAAAAAACATTAGAAACATTTATATTTTGTACTTTTTATGTTGTCTGTAGCATGGAACCTACCCACATGCCAACTTTCAGGTTTGTAGCATGTTGGGAAGTATGCTGAACATTTCAAACAGTCACACACACGTCCACAAATGTCCCTTTTATTGCACGGCCTGCATTAGCAGCAGTGTAGTTATGGTTAAGTTGCTCGACTCACAGGAATAACACTTACTGGGAGGCCTATAACTTAGCCTACCTTGGATGAATCCTCATGGAACTTTGTAGATTGATTCTATGAAGTTTGGTGAGGTTTCGTGGAGGGGGAGTAAAGTTATAGGTGGGGTCCCAAAATGTCTGGATTTTCCCATAGATGCAATGGAAAACAAAAGTTTCTCACATCTGCAGCCCAAACCGCTGGACGGATGTTCAGCAAATTTGCGGCAGGAGCGGCAGCTTGGTCCAGTAATTGTAAATTTGGTGTAAAAAGGTAGTTAAAAAAATAGCAGTATCTGGGATCGGTCACAGGACTCACTTCCCTGTTTGGTCCCCGGACAGGCTTCCAATTGGTCCAGAGGGTGGCATGATGTCTGCGAATTCCATACGTGGCCTTTGTCAGTGGGCTAAACAATATTCCTTGACCCTTGGGACTTTAATAGATGAGAATCAGGTACTACTGTTTTCAGAATCTTCTGAAAGACTGAATCTTTTGGTTGGCCATGGACCCATGGTGCATTGATGCGGAACCAGTCAGGACAGCAAAGACAGCTCAGCCTGCTCCTTTTCTGGGGCACATCTGCACCCCAGATTTGAAGGACCACAGGTGATCGTTATCAAGAGGGTTCTGTAAAGTAATATAAATGACTCACCCTCTTCTGCAACCAACATTAGTGGGTGAGGGTCACCTCAAGGATTTTCACCCCTTGAATGCACACCTTCAAGTCCATTAACTCCCATAAGGATCTGGGGATCCACAGGAAATTCCTAAGAGAGCTGCAAGGATAACTAAAACCACAACTGATGCTCTGATGCCGCTGGAGACACCAGCTGAATCCATCGAGGCCCACAAGGACCGTTAATGACATAAGATGGCCGCTGTCACCGTAGTCATGGAAACTGCCACAACAACATCACCTGTGTGCCTGGATTGGGCCCAACACCTCTCTGCACCCTCCCCTCCTGCTTTAAAGGGAGAGGAGGCGCGCCGCGAGGCAACTCTGCGTAGGGAAGGCCAGGATGTAAGGCTGACGTCCCTCTCTGCAACTCTCCGCTGCTCGAAGGTGCAGAAGGCTACCAAATCATGCCCAGTGATAGGTAAGAGCCTTGCGTCTGCTCACAGTGCTTACACTGTTCTCATTTCCAAAACTGCCCTAAGGAATGAGTGACTACACGCCCACACAAAAAGGCCCTTTGAATCTACCATTTGCCCGAGCGCTCTGCTCAGACTACTTCATGTTAGGGCAAGATTCCACAAGCCATCTGATTCATTCATATCCCACTATCCACAAGGAGATGTGGGTCTGCTCATTCCTGCACATACCGGCTATACACAGCTTGTCTCCACCTCACCCCGTCCCCGCTTTCCACTAAGCCCCTCCTAAAAAAAAAACAAGCCATACCTGTGCGCCACACTTCCAAACCAATAACATGCTCAAACCTAAGCCTGCTAGGCCGCCGCAGCACGCATCTGCTCCGTTGACTTGAATCTCCCCGCATGCAACAAAGTGGCTCCACCCACTGGTTTAACTATTGTCTCGCCGAAATATCGGGCACCTTTAAACATCGACATCTATAAAGACAGTGAGATGTCCAGTAGTCCTCACGCAGGAGACACTACCAACAATTATGGATGTAACTATAAAGCCTGCACATGCAACATGCCCCTACCTGCTGCATGCACCCTACTGAAATGTTATTCTACCTACTGTTGTGTTGCCCTGTTCTGATGTTGCACTGCCACCATGCATTGATGCCAACATTACTAATGTGCCCACACCTGTCTCATGCGCCCCACTGCAATGTGTTGAAAATCTTAATATCCTGCAGTCGGTTGCTCTGCCCTGTACCAGGCCCTCCACCCATCTCCTCTTCTCTCCCTCTCCCCAATCTGATGCCCACCTAAAATGTGCCCTCATCAACTCTCAATCCCTACTGGCACATGCACTAGATGTACATGATCTGATCAGCAGGAACAACCTTGACCTCCTTTTCCTTAGTGAAACCTGGTTAACTGATTCATCTGGACCTGCCTTCACCCTCTCCATCCCTGCTGGGTACACTATCTACAGACAGGACCGCTCCACCCACAGAGGGGGTGGGGTAGCCGTCATCAGCAAAGAATCCCTATCAATTAGGGCTACTCAGAGAGACCTTCATCAGAGCTCAGATTACCTTTTACTCAAACCTAAGATCTCGGAAAATTGCAACTTTACCTTCCACCTCATCTTCCAACCACCTGGCCCTTCCAGTGTCTTCCAATATGCTCTAACCCACTTGCTCTCAGACAACCTAAAAACACATTTAAAATCCTGCTCTTGTGGGACCTTAATCTAGGCCTTAATGACCCTAAAGACCCACACGTTAAAGCTCTCACCAAAGCCCTCTGCACCTTAGGGTTCTCGTAATCCATCTCCAGCCCCACACACACTAAAGGCCACCCCCCAGACTGGGTTGCCCACCATAATTGCTCTTTCAGCCCCCCTCTGATCACTCCACTAACCTGGTCTGATCACCACTGTATTACATTCAACATCCTCACCTCCAAAGGTCCACAAACTCCCACCATCCCTCTTCCAGCAGCCCACTTCCGCAGCTCAAAACTGCTAATGCATGACAACTTGTCCCAGCACCTTAAGGTACCCTCTCTCCTACCCCCTTTCTCTGATGACCCTGATCTTCTTGCCAATGACCTCAAGAAGGTCATCATCCAGGCCGTCGACCTGATGGCACCTCTCACCCTCAAAAAAGCCAAATATTCTAAGCATTCCAATGCCTGGTTAACCCAGGATCTCTTATAAATGCATGGTAAAAAGAAGGGATGCACTCATCACCTTGATTAACAAACCCTCTGTGGACACCAGAATCGCCTTCAAAACTATCTCTAAACAATATAAAATCACCATCACCAATGCCAAAGCCACCTCCTTCAACACTAGGATAGCTAATGTCAAATCCAGAAGTAGAGAAATATTTGCCATATTCAGAGAGTTTGAGACTCCCACCTCCCCTCCATCACCTATTGTGAAGGATGAAGCTTGGTGCAATTTCATTCAGTCCACCATTCTAAACAAATTGGAAACCCTACAAGCCAAAATCCTCGCCCACCAACGGAGCTCACCAAACTGATCGCTAGCAGTCAAGGCAACCATACGCCTGTAGCTAATTCCAACCATTCCCCTCTGTTCAACTTCAAATACATGAGTGAAAACGAGGGCATCACATGCCCCCAATCCATCAAACCCTCCAATTGCAAAGGCAATGCCTGCCCAGCACAAGTCATCAAGGACTATGCCCCTTCCCTAGCCCATATCATCATGGCATTCATTAATGCCTTATTTTGCTCTGGCTACGTCCCAGTGGGACTAAAGGAAGCGTGGGTTTGTCCGCTCCTTAAAAAAACCCTCCCTTGACCCCTCCATCACAGGTAATTACAGGCCCATCACCACCGTCCCCTTACTACTAAAAATTCTGGATAAAGCAGCTTACCTGCAAATACAAAAATTCCTAGAGGACAATCACCTCCTAGGACTTAGACAATCAGGATTTAGACCACGTAATGGGACCGAAACGGCTCTCCTTGACCTCAAAAACCAGATTGACGACCTCAGAGATGAAGGCAAACCTGCGCTCCTTCTGCTTTTGGACCTATCGGCGGCCTTTGATCTGGTCAACCACAAAACTCTATGCCAGCATCTCTCCTCAGTAGCCAACTTCTCTGAAAGTGCGTGCGAATGGATTGGCTAATTTCTAAAGGACAGAGCAATGAAGGTCTTCTCTGACTCATCAAGCGCTGATCCCAGCACCATCAAATGCAGGGTTCCGCAAGGCTCTTACACAGCCCCACCCTCTACAACCTCTTTAAAAGGCCATTGTTCAAAATCCTCTCGGATGACTACCTGTCTCATCAGAACACTCTGAACTCCATATACACAACAATCCAATCCTGGATGGCAGAAAACTGGGCATGTCTCAACAGTAAGAAAACCAAGCTCCTGCTGGTTGGTTCCCCATCCACCTTGAGCAAGTTGGACAGCCATTACTCCTCCTTTACCATTGACAACATCCCCATCATCGTGTCACCCTCCATCAAAACCTTAGGTGTCTACCTGGAACCTGACTTGACCATGAACAGGCAGGTTAACGCCATAGCCTCCACATCTGTTTACCACTCTAAGCTCATTAACTAAGTAAGACCTTTCCTGTCCTAACAAAATTGCCTCACCATCGCCAGGGCCATAATCATATCCAGGCTTGATTACTGTAATGCGCTGTTCATAGGCACTTCTGCCAAGAATGTCCCCAAGCTTCAAATTGAACAAAACAATGCGCTCAGAGCCGCCACTGGTCTCGCGCTCAGAGAACACATCTCAGAACTCAGAAGACAGGTCCACTGGCTTCCAGTTAAGGAAAGGCTCACCTTCAAAGCTCTCGCCCTAACTCATAAGTGCCTCCATGACCAGCCCACCCCCAACTTGGCACGCAGGATCACCAAACCCACCACCCATAGACCATCCAGATCTCCCTACTCCAACCTGCTATCTGTTCCCAGAACACGTAAAGCCCGGTCTGGCGGCTCCAGCATCCCTACAGTTGCCCCCACACTCTGGAACTCCCTACCACCTCACATCAGGCTCATTGAATCCCACTCAGCCTTTCACAAAGCCATCAAAACAAACCTCTTTGTCTGACTGTATAGACCTGTATTATGTGATACTATGTAACCATTGACTCTGAAATGTAAACAAGTTCTTCATTGGGAGGTTTCTTTGTAACCCTAAATCAAGCCTTCTTAAGCTCTGATACAGCGCCTTGATGCCTGCGGGCTGTAGTGCGCTCTACAAATCCAAATAAATAAATAACTGACACTCTCTGATGAATTACAATCACACAATGCATCAGAATAACCCTGTCAATTACACTGATTAGATTGCCAATTTTCCATTATAATAATATTGTCATTTAAGTCTGCTCTACATTGGCAACTGTTGGTTCATTTTACACTGCTTTTATGTATCTGTTTATGATCTTTAAGATATTAAAAACTTGTTTGTAAACATAATCTGTTTTCATTTAGTTTCATTTATAATAAAACACCATTTGAATAATCAATTAGCACCCCTGGTGGTAGTAGCAGCTAATCGGGTTCTTTGGATGGCAGGCTAAATCTACCGATCAAAGCCCACATTCGATGGAACCTGAAGTCTGCTTCCCCCTCACCACCATCTTCCCCACACCCTCCCTTTTCTTTTAACGCACCTGTTCCCTCTCACTCCATGTACCGCTTTTTTCACTGCTGCCATGCTGCTGCTGCCGCTCCGTGGTGCCATGGAAATGGAAGAGGGGCTCCAGATACATGGTGGCCATCTTGTGCCAGTATTTTCATTCAATGAAAGGGATGCGCACTGCGTCTCGCACATTGAATACAAATAACAATTTGCTTATAACCCCGGGTTTACGCATTCCCTATCCTTTGTCCCTTTCAAAGCACCTAGCCACCCACTGTTGGCTGCTGGGAGAAAAGCGGAGGGATAAAGTATGGAATATTTTTTGGAGGACCATCAAATGTGCCCCTGTCAACACCATGATGGGCCTTGACTTAGAGATTGTTGCAGCTCAGACCAATGATCTCTGTGATGTAGCAATGCTGCACAGGAAGGAGCAATACTGCTCAATCTATCTAGCACTGCCCCCCCCCGCCTCCTCTGTAGCTTTATCTGCAATGACCACCTGCCACGCTTTCCCTATCCAGCAGGGACAGGAGCTTTTAAGTTAAGTAAAGGGAACGGGAGGGCACAGGAATCTGCAACTACACCATTTGGTGGATATATCTTGTATTTGTTGATTATCCCAGGCCCATTTTACTTCAATAGTTAAAATATATTCCTACTGTGTGATGTGAGGCTACACTGGGAATTTAATGGCAGCACCTGGACAAGTGGGGCTATACCTTACATAAAATTACGTTGTCAGGTAAATTAGGCATTACTTGTGATAAGATGACATTACTGGAGCATTTGAGGCCACACTTGGCACTTATTAAGAACACTGTATGCGTGACTTTACAAATATAGTGACTACACCATACATATTTCTTTACTATTTCTAACATGTCATTACGGACATTTGATACTTTTAAAATATATGTCTTTCCATTCGGCTGTATCACAGCAATGATTTAAAAAGACATTTATGAAATTATAGTACACCTGTCAATGTGACTGCTGTTGCAAAAAGAAATACACTATGTAATATGTTTGGCAGAGACCACCTGTTCTGAAAGAATGTACATTACAATTTTAAGACAGTGGGCCTCATTTTGAGTCCAGCGGTAACCCTGCCGGTGCTACTGGCAGGTTGCTGCCGGACTCATAACATTTTACTCTTGTGCAACCGAGAGATTCCATGTTGGGCGGCCCGGGAATTCAGACGCCGGTGAAATGAAAGTCCCCATTCCCAGAGAGTCCAATAGGACTCTATGGAAGAGGGGACACGAAAGTGCCGGCACCGTTGGTAACTTTGCTGGCGCTTCTGTGAAGTGTCTGCCTACTGGGACCACTGCACCCGGCAGGGTCAGACCTGTCGGGCGCATCAGCCACGGCAAGCAAACACGTAGTTTGCCGGTCCGGAAACAAGGGTGCCGGTGAGCTTACTGGCACCCTAGTTTCCGGACCGGCAAACTTATAATGAGCAATGTCATCTTTCACATGTTTATGTTCGCAACAAGAGTGTTAGGATTCTGATGATTTTTATTGGTGTGTAACAGGAAGCTGGCCTCCATTTGAAAACATAAGGCAACAATCTCCAGATGTATGTACAAAGTCATGTTTAGAAAAGGGGTCGTTCAGCATGTTTTTCTGTTAATTAAAAGTCCTTGCACCTTCATACATTTTGTCCCTGTGCAATACAAATGTCGACCAAAAATTCATGGAGAAATCTGAAACATTTGTTGATGTCTGTTACATGGGAAAGTATCTATCTGTATGCCACAGGTTCACTTTCTTATTGTTGAAGAAACATGCAAAACATGTGAATACCACAAGGCACCATTTCAGCACCTCAGACTTTAGTTGAGCATTTGCAGACTCCATTTTTATGATTTCTTTGTCTTACAGCAGGTACAGTCCTACGTAAAAGCTATATCATTTAAAGAGGGTATATAGCGCACAGTGAACCTGCTTTGTGATTTAGAATTAGAATTGACACCCTAGGTAGCATCATAGGAGTTTTCTCCTGCCATTTGACATCTCTGAAAGTTTCAGACAATTTAAATTGAAAGGTGGTAGGACACTGACTTTTATTTGTGTCTATCATCATCATCATCAATGAAGTAATTGAAAACTATACCTAAACACATTATAGTGTGTGTTGTGAGGTTGAACCCTATTACATGAAAATAATAGGAGAGTGGGCTCTGTTGTGCTATAATTACAAAAGGAGCACGTATCTGGAGAAACCCAAGCCTTCACAATTGCTTACAATAAACGCAACATCATACAATATTTAATTAAACAGTCTCTATGCACAAAGTCTATGCCCAAGGTAGGAATCAATAGTTTGCCACAGATAGCATACAACATTCTAAATTAAAATCAGTCGAAGAATTGATGAACTATATTGTAAAGTAAACATTTTTCTCTGATATTAACACTTAATGTTTTTTTTTTAATGAGGTCAATGGTTTAGTTTTCAAACTTCATTCGGAGAACTGCTTCACTTTTGGATATTATGGATTAGGTGGGTTTAAGAAAGGCATAATTCCAGAATGCAGATTGTTTGAATTAACTTTGTAAAACCATACATGTCTATTTGTGTGTCTAAATCCTGAAGTATTTGAGTCCATTGTCTAGAGTAGTCATTATTTTTGTTTTCGTTCAATCTTTATCGGCTTGTACCGTACATTGCATGTACAGCATGCATAACAAAATAGTTCCATTTGAGCCCAAGATGGAGACTCCAGAGCACACTTTTAAGCAAGGTCATAAACTGTTTAAATAATCTTGAGAGAAGAAAAATAATATAGAACAATATAAAAAAAAAGATCAAGACATTTGGTATATCCAGAGCGTATTCTTATGATAAGGATCAGTCCAGAGATAAAATGAGCTTCTATTGGGTTAACATTTTTAAGCTTCTTAGATTATATTAATCTAAAGGAGCTGAGATTTTGGATTTATGTTTTATTGCAGGAAAGTCATTCTGTTGTAGTGTAGGAGATTTGGTCTTATTGGGTAAATTTGGGATTTGGCAGTATTTTCTTATTGTAAAAATATTGGTGGTAATTTTGCAGTAAAATAGTCTTACATTTAGCATGGGTTTGGTATCAGACTATTTTAGTGACGATATCTTTTTAGCTTGTATTGGCTGTATGTTTAGTGGTATCTTGCTTTGCAGTATTTTTAGAATTATTCTATTCCTGTGGTATAGTGCTGAGCATGGTTTTTCTTTTTTTTTCTTACTATAACACCATCATAAAACAAACCTTTCCTTTCTATTAAAATATCTTCTAGTCTCCTGTGGAGAACCCCAGACTTAGCACACTTCAGGGAACCCAATGAGTTTATTCATAGTGCCACCTATAGTTTGTGGCTGATATTACTGGCTTATGTACATCCAGTAACCTATGTGTCGGATTCAACACCCCTTCCCGTCAGCATGCAAGGAAGGAATCACTCATCATAATGCACACAACTCTCTACTTTGTAGCTGTTTATTACTGACTTTCTCTTGTATGCTATTTTAGTTACAGTGGTAAATTGGTAAATGCACTACTGCACTGATATGAACCTCCCCTCTATATTTCACTTACATGAATAATTAGATGCATGAATGACACTAAAATCTTAGTTGTTTTTGTTTATATTTTGTATTACATGACATTTACAAGTCACCAAATCTTACCATGCTTTATTTACAGCATCATCTGCAAGATAAAAGAACAAAACAGAACTAGCAGGTATTTTGCAAACATGAATTAGTTCCCACACTTTGAATATAGAGAGAGAAATACACCTATAATATTCCTATCCTCCCTACACTGCAATAAATCCTAGCCACATGTACGGCATACAATCTGTTCCTCACTTGGCACAAGTCTCTTACAAAGCCAGTAATCTGAGATTCCCGCAACGACCTTGCTGTCTTTTGCAGTCCGGATGTCAGCACGAAACTCTCCACAAATTTGTGTGGGGAGCACCAACTGATTAGATTCACAGTCAGCGCTCGACCCTCTTTAGACAGCACCGTCCGTCTATCTCCTGAACCCAGCATGAACTGCCAACCCTCCTCCTTTGTCTTTCTTAGGAAAACTTTGACTCAGCCCTTTATTGATGTGGCTTGTCTGCCTACAATTTCTACCAATCATAATAACAAGAATGTGCCCTGTTTCAGCCTTCATTTTCAGAACAATGAAAGCTTCATGTTCAGAGTATCTGTTTCGTTTTGCTTCCTGCCTCTTGCATATTTTCTGTTCTCCACAAACTGAAGAAAACGGTTCACTTCCTCTTAGAAACAATACATTTTAGACAATGCACCAAAAACATGGATTAACCTCATTGAGCATATAAGACTGCATTATCATGTTAGAAATTAGCATTTTATGTGCTGGCAAAAATGCTATACATGTCCTTACAGTACAAACTGCATAAATGGGGACCAGATCTCCAGAAATGTTGGCTGTGATTTAGCACATGGCTGCACTAAACCAGAATCTTTCCCACCATTCGAGTTTTGTTATTTTTCCATTTATGCACCAATGTAATTCTGGACTATGGGCCTGGTTATGGGTACGGCAGTAACCGTGCCATTACTACCGGTAGGTTGCCGCTAGACCCGTGAATATTTACCGGCACCTGACTTCCCGGTGCCACTGGGAGATTACAACCCCGGCGGCCTGGAAAGTCAGGCGCTGGTAAATTGTAAGTCCCCATTCCCATAGAGTCCCATAGGACTATATGGGAGTGGGGACAAGGATGCACCGGCACCGTTGCTAACTTGTTTCCTTGAACGGTCTGCTTACCGTGGCTGCTGTGCCCATCAGGGTCAGAAACATTGGGCACAGCGGCTCTGGCAGGCAGGCCTGTAATATGCCGGTCCGGAAACAAGGGTGCCAGTAAGCTTACCGGCACCCTTGTTTCTGGACCGGCAAGGGTCATAATGAGGCCCAATGTGTGAGTAATACTCCAGATATTACCTTGCCCCTGGCAGCCGGGAATTAATCCTGCTTGCTCAGAGTGGATAAGGTTTGGAAGTATCATTGCTAGGTGGTTCATTAATATTTCAGAGAAGATCCTGGCCTCCTTAGTTAGCACTGCTATCAGTCTATAGGGTTTGCATTTGGGGCGTTAATTCCCAGGTTTTGCTATAAGTGTGAGCCCTGATTCATCCATTGTGGGTGTGATCACTTTTGTTGTTAGGAAACTGTTAAAGAGGTCAACTCGATGGGGTATCAGTAAATGTGGGAATTGTTTATAAAAACTAGCTGAGAGCCCATCAGGGTCTGGGGTTTTATTAACTAGAAGTTGTTTATTCACTAAAGATATTTCCTCTTGAGAAATAGGCGTTTTGAAGGGATTCTTTCTTTTGCAGCGATAATGTTCGGGAGATTTTCCTCCTGAATAAAGGATTCCTTTAGCGAATCATCCAGTTCTTCTCCATGGAATAATATTGAGAGAGAATTAGCAATTTTGCTATTTCTGTAGAATGGAGTCTCTGTTCTTTATCCAGAAGTGTATCGATTCTGTTCCTGGCTCTTTGGGTCTTCAGTTAATATGTCAGTTGCCTTGAGTGCTAAAGTAGTATTGTTTAGTTTTCAGCAATTTACAGGAGATTTCTGAGACACAAAGGGCTTTTAGTTCTGCCCTGGCAGTTTGTAATAGCCTATAGATGTCACGGGTGCCCTTACCCTTATATTGGTTTTCTAGCATTCATAATCGAAGCTCTGTTTTGGTGCGCTGAGCTGTAAATATTTTATGTGTGTTAGCATTTAGGCTGACACATATCCCTCTTATTGAAGGTTTAAAGGATTCCTATTGTTTTCAGTGAAGGTTTCAGGATTTGCATTTTTTTGTAAAATATTTGATGATTCTGGTGGATAGGGAAGACTGAATTTAAGCAGAGAGTCATTATGCGCCATAGAAAATATTTAGGAGTTTCAATATTTTCCACCTCATTGCTATCGGTGAGTGGTCAGAGAAAGTAGGAAGCTCAATGGAGGGCCTGGGCATTTCTGGTATCAATGGGTGTCCGGCCATGGAATTATCTAGTCTTGAATAGCTGCGATGCACATGTGACACTTCGGTCTAGTCCCTTGTAGTTCGATTAAAGTGCCTCAAGATATCTATTAGGTCTCGGCCTGAGATCACTTGTTGGAAGGGTGGGGGCATCTCCTGAGAGTGTGCTGGGCATGATTTATCTAGTCCTGAATTTAATACCACATTAAGATCTCCCCCTACGATCAACTCGCCTTTTGGAAATTGGGCTTTGAGTGTAAAGGTTCGGGAGTAAAAGCCTTCTATATTGGTTGGGCCATGAATATAACAAATTGATATATTTTATCCTGCACTGCATAATGATTCCAAGTACCCTCCCCTGGTCATCTTTGTTGTGCGCTAGCATTTTTAAATTAACTGTTTTATTGATCAATATGGCCAGCCCAATTGTTTTATCTGTAGGGGATGCAAATATTGGTGAGGGCTCCATCAAAATTTGTAGGCGAGGCTGTCTGATTTGAGGAGTTTGGTCTCCTGAAGGAGTGCTATATCTACCTGTGGTTCAATTAGTTTGCTAAGGATGCTTTTTTGTTTTGTTGGGGAATTAATGCTTTGTTCATTTAGATGGACGCAAATAGTACTTGAACAAACTTCTCCAAATTTGAGTTTGGAATATTTTTAGGAATATCATAAAGCCTGATGTTGTTTCTTCTTGATCTATTTCCATAGTCTTCAAGCATTTTGTCTAAGCGGTGATGGTGTTCTTCCAATTCAAGAACTCTTTTTTTCCAGGTGTTTATAGGAGTGTTCATACAATGTTGTTTCCAGTCATTGACTCTTTTTTCCACCACCTGAACATTTTGGGTCAATTGCCATTTTAAGCTCATACCTAGATGAGGCTAAATCCTGCTTTAAGGATTGTAATAAATAGGCAATGTGGCCCTTGGTTGCAGGTTCGGATTTCTGATCTAATCCAACCGTGTGTAAGGATGGCCCAAGGTTTGTGGTATTCATATGGGCACTTAGCAGCATGTCTTTGATGGAGCAGGATGCCTTATTGTCTTTCACTTTTGTGGGGCCCGTCATAGAGATGTGTTACTGCGAGAAGCAATTATGTTACTTTGAGGTGTTTGTGGTAGATTGAATGAGAACTGGGATGGGACCCAGAGGTTTTACTTTGTTGCGCTGCTTAATTTACAAAGTAATTGCTGAGGGTGCGTAGGCAATGTAGACACTCACAGATAGTGGAAGAGATAGCAACCACTCTCAAGAGTAAACATTCTAAACAGGGTGCATAAACAGGATAAGTGTGTTGGAGTGCAAAACAATATTGGTAAATCAACATGTCCTTTGTTTTGTTTTGGGGACTAAGGCTGTGGGGCTCAGTCATCCAATAATGAAAGTTCAAGTGTAAAGTGTGAGGTAGGACCTCTTATATTTTCCAGGATTGTAATGAATTTGTTCACCCCTACGATGTTGGGGGGAATGGATTTCAAGTATGTTCTTGTGCCCTGTAGATTAAATGCCAACAACAGCACCCGGCTTACCATATTAGGTAAGGATTATGCCCAGACGTTTTCGGCAGATTAGAGGGAGAAGTGCCATCATGAAACCCATCTGCCATGTGTTATGATAAAGCACCTGGACCGGGCCAGTGATCTTGCCAGAATACTGGGGGCCACGCCTTCTGGGCCAGGAATGATGGCTGAGATGACACTCTGGGGCACGGGAACCGGATGCCATCCCAGTCTGCTGGATAGAGAGCTTTGAGGGTGTGAGATAATGGGATCCCAAATTGTGTCAGTGTGGGATGGGTACTTCATTTCCAGAGCCAGCAGGCCTTTCAAGATGAGCCTCAGTTGGCTGATTCTTCTTGGTGTGCCCTGATGGGCAGGGGGTGGGTCAGCATGAAGTGATGGCCCTGGCTTTATAGGTGACGTGGAGTTGGGTGCCTGTGATGGGATGCCTGGCTCCAGAGGTGAATTCAGGACCAAGTTCAAGTACTGGTTTGCAGGTCTTCTGAACTATGGTGAGGACTGGGGGGGCGGGAGGAGGGCACCCAGGCTGTGTTGTCTGCAGCTCCCTGCAGTGCAAGCCAGCTCTGCCATGGAGCAGATTCTAGGTCTCAAGTTGGATCAGGCCACCATCTTGAGAGTCCTTGTGTTTGTGAACGATGATTGAGTTTTCATCATAGTGTCACCCTTTTTCAAGTGAGGAAAATGCCTGGAGGGCAGTGTATGTGCACAATCTGTTCCTGACAAAGTGGAGCATGTTCAATGGGGGAAACTTGGTTTGTCAGCCGAAGTGCCCCTGAGCTTGTGTGCTTATGTGTCCATCGGGCAGCGGTCTAGCCATGCCCCCCATTTTTCATTTTTCTATGTATGGATGTTTCAAAGATCCAAAGTAGACGGGATATTTTAGGTTTTTCTTTCCGTAGACAAGATGCCTGTGTTCATTTGAAGTGTTGTGGGTGACACTCCACATTTGCACGTTAGGCGACCACCTTTAAATCCTTAATTTATGATTTTATGTAAATCTAAAATATTTAGATGGAAACAACCGGTTTTTTTTCGCAGACTGTGGGGTAGGAATATTGAAGTGGAGGGTATTTTAAAATCAGGGATATTTCTCCATAATCACAGGATCGGAACTTATATATATTCCACAGATAGATCTCATTGGTCTCATTAAATAATTGCCTATATTTTTTGTGGTAGTTGTGGTGATGCACAAGTGCATCCCTTAACTTTTTCCAAATCGTGTTTTGATTCAGGACCATTGTCTTGGGAACATTTATTATAATAAAGGATGTCATCGATAATTGTCACCTTTGGTAGTATACCTTTCACTAATAGGTTCCACTCTAAACTACCAAATGTTTTGCTAAGTCTCAACCATCTTGATATAATAAATGACATACATTTTTGATTCTACTTTGGCATGCATTTTACAACATTTACCCTTGATTATTGAAATGGACATTAAACTTAAGCCCATTCCCATGTTTCTATTTTATATTTGTTTATTGGTGTTTTGTCATGTGCCCCCAGAGTGATATGAGAGATGTCATTGCACTTGGTGGCCTAATAAACACATTACCATCGTACACAGTATACCTGATGTCTACCACCACTGTATACACTATACCTGATGTTTACCACCACCGTATACACTATACCTGATGTCTACTGAAACCCACCTTGCTCGCATAGGAATTCCAGTATAAAGCCTGGCTGATGACTCCCTTATGAACTAACAACAGGTATGATGTTCCCTACATAGTGCTATTCGGAAGAAATAATTGTTCTAAATGTATTGAAAAACGAAAAACTGTGGATAGCCTTGTGAGGCATACGATATATGCACACATTTGATATGATTATAATAATATACTTTGTTTCTCGGCTTTCAGCCTCATTCCATTTGGTTGAAATGTCCCAGAAATCTGTTCTATTTCTCTAATATTGCAGAATAGTAGATGCCAAGATGAACTATGGAGTAAATACATAGATCAATCAACTGAGGCATAAGTACAAGCATGAGATTAGACGTCTAATATGGGCTAATGCCTTATCACTTCTCCACCATTCGCAGTGGCCTGTGCAGGCACAAGTCACAGCTAGGTAGATACCCTTTTCTCATTTGTCGTCACCCGAAGCAAATTTCCAGACCGCACATTGATTTGCTGTTCTTGCAAGACTGGTCATATTCGTTCAAATGCTACCGGTTCCAAGCCCGTTTTAACTTAGTATGCATTACAGCATGCAATATTGCACCACCTATTTGGTGCATGCACATACAAAGGGTGGTACTGCAGGCTGCAATGGACAACATATGCTGGATAGGAAATGTTCTTGTAAAGACATTGTGGCTGGAAGTTTCCCTCTCATGCATACCGAGAATTAGGCTGAAAGTCTGAAGCATGTTATAGAAAATACTCAAGACCTGTAATTTTATATTCTATCGATCGGTTGCATGTACATGACCTTCAGAGATTATGATATGATATGATAGTTTATTTATGTAGCGCCTATACACAATATGTTTCAAAGAGCTTCAAGGGGAGGGAACAAGGGAAAATACAATGACATTCTTAAAGGCCATTAACAATAAGGATGTGAAATTAACTGTGTAGTGTGGCTTGACGCTTTGACGTTAGAGGGTGCTTACCTTTAACCAGTTTTCGGGTCGGACTGTGGTGCCGTAGAGCCACACTGAGGTTGGAGCTCTCAGAACTGCCCACTGCAGTGAATTTCTCAGCAGCAGCCCCCTTGTATTGAGGTGAAGGTAAAGGTGTGTGGAAGTCCCTTGGGCCCCTGAGGCCTTTAAGGTCGCTGTGGGCTGAGGAGAATGAGCAAGTTGTGTGGCGTTGGCCTGGGCAGTGTTTGTTCAGTGTACGGTAGAGCTGTGTAGCTGGGCAGCGGGAACAGGCTCTTGGCGGAGAGTCCATCCCTTAATCTTGTACTCCTCGTGGCCAGACTTGTAATTCATATTCTAACCGGCTTTGGGAAGAAACCATTGCCTTGCCTTTGCCTATGCATGTATTTATTTTATTTGTTAAGCATTCTTAAGGTGCACTGTACAACAGGACAAGTTTCTAGGCAACACAAGGCAAAGGGGAGGGGCAGGGAACAACAGAGGATATAAAACAACAGTATCGGTCCTACTTGGCCTGGTGACATTCAGATCATGCAAGTGCAGGAAGAAGTGTTGGGGTTGAGGAGTGGTGGGGGGATGGGAGCCGGGGTTGGGGATGGGCCCAGACCAAAGGCCAGGCAAGTGCTCGGGGTGGATGGCCTAGATGGCCTAGACCATGGGCCAGACAAGTGGTCAGGAAGGGGGCAGGGAAGTGCCCCAGTCTAAGTACGAGAGGTGGATGGTTAGGATTTGGGGGGGGGTGTCCATCTATCAGATTGGGCAGGGAGGAAAGAGGGCAGAGGATGGGCCCAGCCAGTAGGCTAGACAAGTGTTGGTTAGGGGTGTGCTGGTGGAGACTGGTCAGGGAGTGCCTGGTACACTGTGTGACTCATAAGTGCACCAGGCCATCAGTCACAGCTGTAGGAGGGGGAATTTGGCAAGGGAGGGGGGGAATGAGGTAGAGAAGAGCAGAGTCTTGAGAAACTTCCTGACACTTAAGGAGGTCTGGCTCAAGTCTGAGAAGGGCAGGGCGGCC
Organism: Ambystoma mexicanum; assembly: GCF_040938575.1. Taxonomy (NCBI): domain Eukaryota; kingdom Metazoa; phylum Chordata; class Amphibia; order Caudata; family Ambystomatidae; genus Ambystoma; species Ambystoma mexicanum. The sequence continues at coordinate 1,175,866,697 of NC_090935.1, read as the reverse complement.
ATTTCAGAGGGAAGCACCCACAGAGGAGAGTGATCTACCCCCCATTCTCTGCTTGGAATAACATCTGATCTACAAAGAGTTAGGGCGCGAGAACCAAAGGGCTCTAGCAGGGAGATATTTATGAAGAGATAGTTGGAGGTACCGGGGATCCCATACACCAGAAGGCCTTGTGGAGGATGCAGCAGTTCTTGAACTTTATCCTTGCAGTCACTGGGAGCCTGTGGAGAGATTTAAGGGCTGGAGAGATGCAGTCCCTGAGCATGAGGCCAAGGATAAGTCTTGCAGTCCTATTCTGGATAGGTTGAAGGGGCTAAAGAATGGAGAGAGGTAGATTGAGGAAGAGGCTTTTGCAGTAGTCCAGCCTAGAGAGCAACAGAGCACTGGAGACATTGAGTTTCTGGGGGAAAGTAAGGAAAGGTAGAATACCTCTGAAGAGGTGAAGCTGAAAGTGGGCCTTCTTGGCAAGGTCAGTAAAATGTGGGGAGAAGGAGAGAGCAGTGTCAAAGATGACACCAAGGTTTTCTACCTCAGTAGATGGTGACTGGAGGGGATCCACGGAGCGTGGCCAGTGAGAGGGAGGGAAGCAGAGGGGAGGAGACTCTGTTTCAATGAGAAGGATCTCAGTCTTACTGGCACTAAGACAGAGATCATTAGCCGAACACCAGGTCTGAATAGAAGTCAGACAGTCATGGATGATAGAGAAGGAAGAGGGGGAGTTTGAAGGAGAGCTGAGTGTCATTGGCATAACACCGGAAATGAGGACATAAGGAGGAAATCAAGTGGACCAAAGGGGCAAGGTAGATGTTGAACAGCCACAGTGATAGGATAGAGCCCTGAGGGACGCCACAGATAGAGTGAGAGGTGGAGGAGAGGAAGGGACCCAGTTGCACCTGGGAAGGTCCATTAGAAAGGAAGGAGGTCAGCCAATCAAGAGCAAGGTCTGTGTAACCAAGGGTGTTGTGGAGTCACTTTAAGAGGGTGGCATGATTGACTGTCAAAGACAGAGGAGAGTTCAAGAAGGATGAGAACAGTGGGGGAGTTAGAAACAAGGTTTGAGAGCAGGACTTTACGAGTGTTCAGGACAGCAGTTTCCATGCCTCTTGATGCTCTGAAGCCAAACTGGTGATCATGGAAGCAGCCAATAGATTCAGTCTGGTGGGACAGTTGGGAGGTGACCAACTTCTCAAAGAGTTTGCCCAGGAAGGGGATAGTGGAGATAGGGCGGTACTTAGCCAGGCAGGAAGGGTCACCTGACAACTATTTTAGAAGAGGGTGCACAAGGGAGCGTTAGGTGCGATCTTCATATTAATGATAAATCTTCCTGTCCTGTGTCAACTCCAGAACGTTTTGGTTTTCTTATACCTCTTTGAGTGGGAACTTTTTCCCACACTCACAAAATATTGTACTCTTTTCATGGGTGTCATTTTTAAGACTCTCCATAGTGTCTTTTAAAAGTTATCCTCTTTGACAACTTGTTGCCAATAAGTGCCTGTTGCTGGATTCCCCTAGGGGATCCCCTTTTAACTTTCTCTGGCTAACCTTGTGAGAACTACAATTCCCAAGGGTAGAAAATATTTTTGGATCATTTTTATATTTTATTAAGTGAGACCAACACCTCCCACCTTATGTGGAGTTCTGGGGAGATACTGAGTATCCCATTTGTCATTTCATGTAACATTTATGTTACAAGGACAAACTTGCGTTTAATGGCTGGTGGCAGTGAACCTTTTTTTATTAATTCAGTGAACCTTTACCACGGGCTGTTTGCACAGCGGGTGCTCATTTTACCAAAATGGCCCCTGTCTTGTTTTATTTCCCAAGTTTAGTATTCCTTGTCCTTTCTTGTTCCTTCTCCTGACATCCAGGGCAGAACATTTCTTTTGTATGATTTTTATCTTCCTGTGGACTCCCCGCCCAAGATCCAGTGTCTGTGAAGTTAGGAAGCGAGGGAGGAGTCCAAAACTCTGCATCACTTTGTCTACCAGCCTGAGTGCGAGATTCCAGTTGAAACTGGGAGGCTGTCTGTCCTGAAGGGATTGCCAGCCCCTCAAGTTTGACTGTGGCAAGGCTGTTTCATTGGCTGGGTTCCTACATAAAGTTCCGATCCTGGAAGCTAAAGACTTTGTCGACCACTGGAACCAAAACCGAAGAGGAAGATGAAGAATTTGTGGCTGAAACGATTTCCAGTGACTGAAGAGCTTGTTGTGTAACCGGAGCCTGCTGTAGCCTTTTGTTCAAATCAACCTGCGCACTCCGAAAATGACGACCCCGAACAAGAGCCTGGTGAAACCCACTAGATGCATGAAGACCTGCATTTTGAGCCATCTCTGTGACAAATCAACTTCTGGAGGACCAGTGGTCCAGGGATGAATATAGGTTTCTAAACCATCACTCAGCTCACACCACTAGTACACCAGAAGAGATCCAAACAGATTGGAACACAAGTAATTATAAACCTCCTTGTCCAATTTTGGTAATGTGGATGGAACGGCAGGCCTATCTCCACAAGGTCGTGGATCGTTGGGTAGTTGCAACACATTGAAAATACAATAATTACCCAATGATGAAAGGGACTGTCCAGGCTGGATGAACGGCTGCAGTCTGGCCCACATGGCAGATCGGTGTCAAGAATCGTTGTCTCTTTGCTGTTTAGTGGATCTGGAATGCTGGTCAAGGTGCCTCATTACACGGATGGCGGTAGGGATTTACCGGTACCGGTAAAATACCGGTACCGGTAAATCCCTACCGCCTCACTACGAGGTCCCTTTGTGGGTTGGGGGATTTAACGCCTGCTTTTTGCAGGTGTTAAAATCCAACCCGCTAAGGGACCTCGGAGCTAATTATGGCACCGCAAAATTGCGGTACCGTAATTAGCGCCTTCCCCATTCCCATAGAGCCCTATGGGGCAGAAATGGGAATGGGGAAGGGCAATGGCGGAAGGGGGATTTACCACCCCTCCAACCTTGGAATGGGGCGGTAAATCCCCTTTCCGCCAAGGCGGTGCCGGTATTTTACCGGCATGAGCCATGGCGCTAATAGCGCCATGGCTCACCGCCTACCAGGTAATGAGGCCCAAGGTGTCTCAACAGTCAGTGGTGCAGTCAGGCGTGGTTCAAGGGCTGGCTGCCTCGAAAATGTCCTTAAAAGATGGACGCTGGTTGATTCTTGTGTGGCACTCCCCATAGTTCTTTGCAGGGCTCTTGGCATCCTTTCAAGGTGGATGGGCCAAAGCTGAGGAGATTGTTTTCAGGCAACGGCCTTGTTCTTTGTTCAGAGACTCTCTGGCACTTCCCACCTAGGACATTTTCTGGCAGAACCTAGCATGGCATGCTGTGTGCTGGCTGTGTACCGGTTCTGGAGCTCATGGATGGGTCCTTGCTTCCCTCTTGGAAATCCTGGCCTTCCTTCACTGGTGGAAGCTGAAGAACCTATCCTGACCTTCCTGTTGGACACTAGACCATAGTGACCCCCCCTTCTGCCACTGAGAAAACTCATGCTCCAAGAATAAGGGAAAGACTTCTAAGGATTGGGCCTTTTGCATAGAAAAGAGAATACATGTTTAAAATGTACTTACTTGCAAAAGAAGTTGGTTGGTAACTCCAACTCTTAGGATGAGCAGTTACACAAGTTAATACATACCTTAGAAATGTTCTGCCATTATGAAAAGTAGATATAAGGTTGTTTTACTTACCTTAAAAATGGTTTGCTATTCTGAAAAGTATATGTAACATCTTCCTTTCATTGGAAACTGTTTCACCATTCTAACAGAACGTAGATGTAAGGTTATATTACTCACCTGTGATTTGGTTGTGCCTCTTCCCAAAAGTAATTCTGTTGGTTTCACTTCACTATTCCTGTTAGAATAAATCTATGAGCATCCCCAACTGGGCAGAAGAGTTGCTATGGGGGGGGGGGGTAAGGGGGCTATAGGCCTGGTTGTAGCCCCAGATAGAAACTCAGGGTCTAAAAGCAAAAGGCTAGCTAGCTCCAAATCCCGACAGTCCTGATATTAGCGTAGCCCCAGATCTTTTCCAGACCTAGCAACACCCTTGCAACTGGGCCTTACTTCCCGTGACTTGCTGTTAGCCTGTCCAGAATAAGTCTGCATTAGGTTTTACCTACCTAGAATAACTTTGAGTCATGCATAAAGTGTAACACAGGGTTTTGCTTTCCCTAGTCTGTTGTAGATGGACACAAAAACATTCTTAGGTTTACACCTGCTTTTAAGTTGCTTATGGCTCCTGCAAAAAAGTGTATAGGTTTTACTTACCTTGAATATAGCTGTGTTATCCTAAAATAAGTTATAGTTATTGTTCCCCTTAGTCTGTGAACTGAAAAGCAGCTGTAATTGAACATTACACCCCAAGTTCCAACTTCCCTGGAATAACTGTATTATCCTGAATCAGAGTTTTTGGGTTATACTGCTCCTAGAATCTGTGTTTCACTAGAGTAGATAAGTATATTGTCCAGTTGATATTACTATGTGATTTCTTGCTGAGTGTCACAGTACAACTGATAGGGTCTGCTAGCCTGGTATTACTGAAAGTAATATAAAAGTAACTATTGTTTTTGACTTGCCCAAAACTCCTGTTAGGTGTTCCAAATAAGGTTATATGCTTTGGTTGGTGTACCTTCAAGCGTAAAGTTGAGTTTTTCTTTAATGTGTTTATATAATCTGTGATTATCTGTGATACTACTGATTTGCCCCAAGATGTATCTGTGCCTACTAGTATTTAAATAAACCATTTATTTTTACAATACATAAGGCCGCATTATAAGTTTGCCGGTCCGGTAGTAACAGCGCCGGTAAGCTACCGGACCGGCAAACTACGAGTTGTGTTCGCAGGTGCCTTTCTGCCCACCAGCTCTGACCTGGCGGGCAGAGCAGCATCCACGAGCACAACACGTTGGATGCACCAGCACCATTCATTAATGGTGCCGGTGCATCCGACCTCCCCATTCCCATTGAGCCCAAAGGGGAATGGGGAAGAATATTTTCCTGTGTCCACGAATGGGCAAATACCAGGTCTGGCAAGGCCGTAATGACCCGGTAATTGCCCACTTGCGGACGCTGGAAAAACAATTATACCAGCACGGCTACCGCCAGTGTCATAATGAGGCCCATAGTGTTTCACTGTTTCTTTGGACCAATTGTATTACAATTTTTTGTACTGATTCTACAGCCCTCTCTCCGTCCTAACATAAGCCTGGCTGCTCTGTCTATGCTACCATGAACTCAGGTGGTACAGACTTATACTAAGAGTGGAGTCTTGTACTGACTCAACTGAATGGTTTAACTTGAACTTCAGAAAAACTGTCCTTAAAGGGAGTGCTTGAGGGAAAGTAAGAAAGGAATGGTTACAGAAATCAGACAAGGCAGGAGTGAGAGTGGAGATGTTGTACGTGATAGTTCTGGAGGAGGAAGGAAGCATCTGTTTGGAGGAGCCTTTCATGGAGCCGACCCACAGTCTAGAAAAAGGAAGGAGATTTAGGAAAACTGGTGCTAATGAGTTCACGATCGCTCTAGGAAAATAGCGGTTGTCAAGCACTCATGGTACTCATAGAAGGCTGGACCATATGGCATGGTCAAGCGATGGGGGCAGTTCTCCTGGAGCCGGGATTTCAAACTATCAAAAGCCCGAAGGTATCCGGGCAATGAGCATGGGAAGTTTCTGCACTAAGGATTGGCAAAGGATTGTAAGAACACAGTGAGTCAGCACATGGCTACATAACATCAGTCAGATTGGAATGGCCCAAACAAGGCTGTTCAAAAATATGTGTCTCTTTGGTGCAACGGGAATGCCCTTGGTGAGAAAATAAACCTTGCAATTTGGGCTTTGGAATGTTGCACATAGGCTGAAAGTTTGTTGTTGTGGCATAACACATGCTTGGCCGATCATACCGTGCATACCAAGTAGTTTCTCTTGATTGTACACCCCCCTCGAAGTTGTTCATTGTATTGCATCACTGGAATGTCCATGTCATAGGGAAAACCTGTGCTATGATGAGTTAAGATAGACACATTTAAGGACATCTGAACTTTGAACTAAGGCAGTGATTATGTGTGTGAACAATCGCAGTCGGGCAACTTAAGGTATGCATGTATGTAAGTGACTTATATAGTGCAAACCAAGGTAGAAATGAAGAGCACTGTTCAACAGATGGAGAAGAACATTATGAGGGATGAAGGATCGCCTTGACTGTCGCTGTCCTCATTTGTCAATGAAGTGTTCCTTGGAGTGCAGGGTTTTCAGATCTTTCCAGCGTCGCAGGATGCAGGGGGCAGTCTGATATTAGCAGGAGGTTTGTTTCAGAGGAGTGTGGGAGCATAGCAGGAGAATGCATGTTCTCTGGTTTTCTCTTTGCAGTTCTTGCATTCCAATCTGGCAATATTTTGGCTCCCGGTGCTGTGTTAACCTCCTGATATGGTGAACCGTTAAGATATATATGATGAGGTTTTGGACATTAGAGCTTTGTCAGTGATGCAGGCTGTCTTCCAGGCGTTAAGGACGTTAAGGACGGGATCCGCAAAGGGACTCTGGAGCTAATAACGGTACCGCAATCTGCGGTACCGTTATTAGCGCCTTCCCCATTGAGCCCAATGGGGGCTAAAATGGGAATGGGGAAAGGCCCTGGTGAATGGGGAATTACCGGTCCTGCCAACATTGGAATGGACCGGTAACTGCTCCATTCACCAGGGTGGAGTCGGAACGAGTTTGGAGGCAGCCATGGTGCTAATAGAGCCATGGCTACCTCCAACCTCGTAATGAGGCCCAATGTGTACAAATAATCGTAGCTTCTCCACTTTACCAAATTGTTTGACCCCGGCCAAAGCACACTAGCTCAAAGTACCTAATTGTCCTTACCTGCTGAAACTCTTTCTTTTGGACATTCCCGACTATGCAGCCTTTTATCAACCATCTGACACTGCTGGTGAGGCATGGCATGCTCATTGGCACCAACTGTGCCTGGAAAGATGAATCAACACTTGGAATATGATGGCAGCGCCTAGGCATTTGAGGTTGTGCCTTACACACGGGGACTATACAAGATCACCTTGCATAATATGGCTGATCAAGGCTGCTCATTGCATATGCCGGCTGTACCTGTACCTCGTATAGTGCAGTACTACCTGGGTTAATGAGGTTGCGCTTAGCATACTATGGGTGGGTCTAGGAAGGTGTGGCTCTATTTAGCATTGTTCTGCTACACCTGGTATTTGTTGATTGACTGGAATATGAAGGTAGCTCCCCGGGACTATGATGGCTCTGATCAGAGTTCCCCTGTCCATGATGCAGAAAATTAACTAGTATGTGATATAATATCCTTTAGCCTGCTTCTATAATATTTTTATTTTGTTAATCTTACACTTGTAGTTTTTTAAGTACTTTAGTGGCATCACTTTCTTTGATGCCATCCGGACCAAAGGGCATGCAACATCATTTCATGTGATGTAATTGGGTAAACGTTCATATGAGGCTACTTCATGTGATGTCTTTCAATGTGTGATGTCACTTCTGCTTCCCCTAGGATTTTGGTGAATTGACGTCCCTGGTTTCATGATGTTTTACCTAATTTTCTTTCAATATTTGTTCTTTATGAGTTTCCTTGTTAATATGTATTTAATTTAATATGTGCTTCTTGTCTTTTTAGTAAGCATGCTAGTCAAGTGTATTCCCTTTAAACTATGTGTAATATTTGCATGACAAGCAATAAAACAAATGTCATGGGCACATTGCACAATGCAATATACACACTAAAAACCATCAAGATGTGGGCCTAAACAAGAACTATACTATGTAAGCCAAATGAAATGCACCTGGCAGCTATTTAATGCTAGTGAAACGAAGGTTGGTGCATCAAGATCCCACACAGCATCCACTCATTTGAATGATGATGTTCCATGTGGCATCCCAAGGAATGGTTTCAGAGGGCTCCAGGGGGCAGGGGGAGATACCTGCTGTGCTATGAGATGCCTGGTGCTAGTATAGTGGGAATCCGCCAGAGCTTATGTCCCCTCCACAGTCTGCTGGTAAAAAGTAAGCCTGTATCCCTAACACCTGGGGGATGGAGAATCAGAGTTGAGCACATTTTCATTGGAACAACAAATCAGGATTCAGGACAGCAAGTTGAAGTTGTTATAGATGTGCATAAAAAAAACAATGAGTGGACTGGGAGCAATACCACGGGACAGCTTGCTCAGACATCAGCCTCGGGAAGCAGTGATACGGGTCTTGTGCATGATCTTCAAACTGTAGCCATGGTTTACCAGAGGGGTAAGACAGATGCGGATTGAGCTTAGTGAACTCTGGCCAGGTCCAGGCAGAGGGTACTTTTCTCATCTTGTCCCATATGTTGGTGTAAAAGAAGTACTATAGAATGTAAGAGGAGGAAAGAGAGGAAAGGTTTGTCATTCAGGGGAAGGACATGAACCATGATCTGCGGGGAGTCAAAACTCTGATTCTGGCTTTACTGAGCAGGGAAATTGAGCCAGCGGGAAGGGGTTAATGGCACCCGTAAGGATGCAGGTGCCGTTAACCCCCTACTGCCGCATTCCGAGGTCCCTTAGCTGTCTCCAAAGTCGTGTCCGGGTAGTCTGAATGGGGATTTACCGGGTCATTCCAACCTTGGAGGACCCGGTAAATCCCCATTCTGAAAACCATTCCCCATTCCCCTTCGAGCCCCCATAGCACTCAATGGGTCCCGCAAAGGCAACCTCGTAATCAGCCTTGATGGAATGAAGGGGGCCGGTCCTGTACCGCCCCCTTCATTCCGTCAGCGCCACGGTCGTAATGAGGCCCATAGTCATTCATTTAAATATCAAAATGCTCTTTTCTTCCAGCATCCTCCCCGGCATCAGTTATATGTGACACCCCTCGGTTCAAAGGCAAGGATGAGAGACTGGGAGTATATCTTTTTAAATGACATTTAAAGTTGCATTTTTCTTTCTCAGAAAGTCACAACATGAAAATGTTCTTCAATTTACAGATAACCACCATAAAATAAATATTTTCTGATTCCGATTCTGAGGACCATACTTTGACCGCTCATGACCTTCCTGGAGTGAGCTATAGTTTTGCAGAGTTTTTTCATACACTCAAATAGTTATGAACATCAAACTTCACAAAACACACATTCATTTTACTTTCTATCAGCTCGAATTGTGGATTTCTGTCATTTATAGGAGTGTCACAATCCCATTTTTATCTCCAGCTCAAATCACACACATTGCATGATGTTGATATTTACATAGACCTGACAGCGTGTTTGTGATCTTTAATATGAATCCTCGATGAGCGCATTGGGCCACACACTTTTCTTTTTATCAAGGGAATTGAGTACCATGTAATTCCATGGCAATACATTAATGTATAAGTGTTCAGTTTCACATTCAGAAACCAGGGGGTTTTGTTTCTCCAAAGTCACATGACCTGGACATCTGCTTGGCTCCATGTTATTCCAGCTCGCAATTTAGTCCATTAGGCATGTTTGCATATAAGGCCCTGTTTATTGGGATTGTAAAAGTAATCTGAAAGGTCAGGGCAGTATTCCGTTATCTGACCCCTTCGGTGGATTAGATCTCCAAAAATGTCTTTGCATTTTTTGGAAACAGTCCTGCATTCCTGGTATGCATCGCCCCAAAGAACTCTGGGGTCAGAGATTCAGAAACACTGTCCAGCAGTTAAATGGTGATAGTGCAAAAACAAGCTACAATCACATTTGCAAGCTGAAAACAGTGTCCTTTTAAATCAAAAGAAGTGTTTTATATGTCATATATTTTATTTCCATACATTCTTTCCATGTGTATATATATATCCTTAATCTTACAGTTTAAAAGACATGAGTGTTGACACTGAATTGTCCACACATGGGCCACAGTTTACCATGGAAAATCGGTGTCCACTTTAAAAACAAAGGGCCTCATTACCTGGTAGGCGGTGAGCCATGGCGCTACTAGCGCCATGGCTCATGCCGGTAAAATACTGGCACCGCCTTGGCGGAAAGGGGATTTACCGCCCCATTCCAAGGTTGGAGGGGCGGTAAATCCCCTTTCCGCCATTGCCCTTCCCCATTCCCATTTCTGGCCCATAGGGCTCTATGGGAATGGGGAAGGTGCTAATTACGGCACCGCAATTTTGCAGTGCCGTAATTAGCTCCGAGGTCCCTTAGCGGGTTGGATTTTAACGCCTGCAAAAAGCAGGTCCCTTTTCCCATTTTACATGAAGTTAGTATATGCAGCAACACATGTCTTTTTGGAATCCATTTGGCACATTCACCAGTAGCGCCATGGCTGCCTCCAAAGTCGTAATGAGGCCCATCGACATTTACTTGAATTACATGAACATTTTCCTTGAAACATTATTATTTTTAATCCTCATTTGGACATTTCTTTATGAGTATGTTATGTTACCCAGATTTATAGCGCGCATATACACCCACAGGCATCTTGGCGCGAGGATCTTCACAGCAGTACAGCATCAATCTAGTGGACTAATCAAAGAACAGAGTTTTTAACAAGTGACGGAAGTGCAGATGGTTCATGGTCAGCCTCAAATTTAAAGCGAGACCATTCCATAACTAACTAGCGGCCACCGAAAAAGGCTTGACTGCCCACTCTTTGAAGACAAAATCGGGGGACAACAACCAGACAGTCACTACTTGATCGAAGAGGGCAGCCAGGAATATAAGGAGTGAATTTGTTCCCACAAGAAATTGGAAACAGCCTGGTAGTATGCCCGGTGAACAAGACATAGAGATTTAAAGACTATTCTTTGTTTTACCGCAAGCCAGTGTAAACAACGTAACACTGGGCTAATGTGGGAACAATCAGGGGTGGCTGTGGCTGTCTGAGCAGCCAAGTTCTGCGGCAGTTGCAGGCAATGGATTAGGCCCGAGTGCTGGGCCAGGTAGAGAACATTACAATAGTCCAGTTTGCTGGAAATAAGAGAATCCGCACTGGAGAACAAAGAGAAGGAGGAAGAAAGGGCAGAATCTTGCAAAGGACCCTCAGTCAGAAGTGGCCAGTCTGGAACAATGCGCTCACCTGTGACGTCATGGAGACAGAAGGGGAGAGATAGACCCCAAGATTTGTAACTACCGTCACTGTAATAGGAAAGTCAACCAGTGAGGATGGCCAGAAGTCTGAGGACCAAGTACAGGATTCAGAGGAGGCACCCACCACGAGATCCTCAGTCCTGTCCCCATTGAGTTTGAGCCAATTGGCACCCATCCACTCCCCCATGGCCGCCAGGCAGTCAAACAGACGGGACGACATCTACTCCCATTTCCGATCTAAACGGACCAGGATCTAAGTGTTGTCAGCGTATGAGTAGCACCTGAAGCCGTGAGAGCGGATGAGGTCAACCAAAGGCTGCACATAGAAGTTAAATAACATCGGGGACAAGGCAGATCCCTGGGGGACGCCACAGGAAAGAGACTAGCTAGAAGAGAGAAAAGGAGGTAAATATACTGATTGGCCTAATTGGTCAACAAAAGAGGTAAACCATGCCAGTACAGGACCTGAGATGCCTATAGAGGCCAGGCGGGATAGGAGTATGCAGTGGTTGACAGTGTCAAAGGCCGTTGATAGATCAAGCAGACTTAGGGCCCCCACACCACCTGCATTGACCAGCCTGGCCATATCATCCATTACTGAAACTAGGACACTTTCGGTACCTCTCCCGTGGTGGAAACCTAACTGAAAGGGGTAAATCACAGAGGTAGACTCAAGAAACCCGGAAATAAGTGGAGATATCAAGGCCTCAAGAATGTTCATAAAGAAGGGAAATAGAGAGATAGGGAAGATGTTGGACAGAACAGAGGCATCCAGTGATGGCTTCTTTAAAACAGGGATCACGATAGCGTGTTTAAGTTCTTTAGGGATCACACCAGAGCAACAAGAATGTTTACTGCCTGGGTCACCACAAGAATAATCTCTGGAAAGAGATCTTTAAGAATAAATAGAGGAATAGGGTCAGATGCGACTGCAGATTTCAGGTGAGCGATGGCCTTCAATACAGCCTCATCACAGAATACAAGGATGGTAGCCCAGCCAGATGTAGCTGGCTGGCTGCACCCCACGATGGTCACACCAAGGCTAACCTGCGTGCAATGGATATGTTTTGGGATATTAAAAATTTTGGAAAGGAAAGACTCAACAAGTGCATCACAGTGTGACTGAGAAGCAGGCGCTTGGTGACGATAAGGAGCTGTAGGAGAAAAGGATTTTTTTTTAAACATATTTTTATTGAGAGAGTAGGTCAGCAGCAAGATACAACATAAACATATCAAAACATAGCTTAATTATTTTACAGCCTTCAAGTTAAGGGAGGAGGGGAAGAGGAAGACATCACAGTTTTCGGACATGAGAGCAACCAGTACAAGAGTAGTAGACATTGCAAATCAAGGTGAGGACCCGGGTGTTGCATCAGGGTCCGAGTCCAGGTCGCACAGGTAAAAGCGTAGCAATGACGAAATATCCTTGGGGCGACATGGTGACGGAACCGACAATACAAATAGTTCCTCATCGTCATTTACCATACAAAGGTCTTTTAAGAAAGTGGCTCTGGTTGGGACGGTGGAGGACTTCCAACATTTAAGAATACAGCGTTTGGCAATAATGCAAGAGATGTTAAATAGTCGCCTTGTGGTTTCCTTTACCTTGCCTATATCGCCCAACAAGTATTTCAGGGGGGAGAGAGTCGCCGGGATGGCCGTGATATCTTCAAGGAGCCTCGCGACTTCCTTCCAGAACTCCACAATCAACGGACATGACCAGTACATATGATAAGGCCCCGCATTGGGGGCGTCACATTTGGGGCAGGCACCTGTGCAATTTTCCACAAATTTAGCTAATCTGGCAGGGGAATAGTGTAATTGGTTTAAAACTTTGAACTGAATCAGCCGGAGCCCAGCATTCATGGACACTGATCGAGTAAGCTGACAATACCGGGCCCAGCGGACCTCATCTATCTGAGTGCCCACGTCTCGCTCCCAGATTTCTCTCATCGTGTTGCGCGATGGGGAATGGGTCTGCACCAATGAATATAGCATAGAGACCCCCTTGCCGTGACCGTCCTTAGACACTATTGACCTAATGCATGCATGGGACTGGGGTTCCTGCGGAAATGTCGGCCACTTCGCTGAGAAAGCAGCCCTCATCCTGTAGTATTGAAGGCGTTTAAGCAGGCCCCTCCCCACCGCTTCAGTAAAGCCCGTGAGGTCACAGAACTCACCATCAGGGAACATGTCGCGTAGCGTGAAAAGCTTGTTAGGGTCCCAGGATTGCTGGAGGGCTCGATCAAATGTGGGGGAAATGCTGGAGAAGTCCCACAGGGGGACTTCCGGGTCATAGGGGGATTCCAGTCCTAGCCTCTTGTAAATTCTGGCCCAAGCATGAGTAGTCGTGTATACCGGATCGAACGGGCATAAGTCCCCATAGCTTGGGTTAAGAAGGACTGAGCGTATGTTGTTTGGGCGAACAGAGTGCTTTTCAATCAATATGTGGGGGGCAGTGTCCTCTGGGTCGAACCAATACTTTGCAAATTGAGCTTGCGTGCATAAATAATAAAGCTCGAAGTCTGGTGCCGCGATGCCTCCCTGCACGAAAGGCTCAACCATCTTATCCCAACCCATCCTGGCAGTTTTCCCATTCCAGATAAACGAGGAGGCGAGTGATTTAAGTTCCGAGAAGAAGGGTTTACCAGGCCAAAGTGGAATGTTATTGAAGTAATATAGGAGCTTGGGGATGACCACCATTTTGAGTAGCGCAACTCTGCCATACAGGGATAGTGGAAGGCTAGCCCACATCTGAAACAGTACCCCATGATTGTGCGTATATAGCAGGGTTTTATCTCTGGCGACCATTATCCCTAGGTAGCGTTCCTTGGTGGGGGCAGGTCTAAATCCCTCTATTTCAGCTAGGTCTTCCGTGCCGTCAGTAAGGGGAAATATTTCTGACTTCGGTACATTAATTCTATATCCCGAGTATTCTGAGAATTCATGTATGTCCGACATGATGTGTTGTACATTTTCTTTGGGGTCGCGGACATATAGTAAAGTGTTGTCCGCGTAAAGTGATATTATCTGAGGGGGGCCGGTCATCCTAAGACCTCTGTGTGAGTGGTTCTGATGTATAAATTCTGCCATTGGTTCAACGGTCAGAGCGAAAAGTATGGGCGAGAAGGGACATCCCTGCCTGGTCCCCCTGTGTAGGTGGAATGACGGGGAGAGAGCAGTGTTAGTCAGGACCTTATCTGTCTGCTGTGTATATAATAATCGGACAAAGTTAATATAGTACTGGCCGAGACCAAACCGCTCCAGCACCAGAAAGAGGTATGCCTAGGAAACGGAGTCAAAAGCCTTTTCGGCATCTAATGCGACCACGGCCGCCTTGGCATTTGGGTCTATCTGTGCCATAACATTAAATAGGCGTCTCAGGTTGAGAGCTGTGGATCGGGCTGGTATAAAGCCGGCCTGGTCAGGATGAACCAGGATCGGCATGTATGGCAGGAGTCTGGTGGCCAGCACTTTTGCGAAGATTTTTGCGTCAGTGTTGATTAAAGACAGGGGTCGCTAGGAAGCCATGTCTTGTGGCGGTCTACGGGGTTTCAAAAGGACAGTGATGATTGCTTCTCACATCGATTCCTGGAGAACCCGCAGGCTCATTGCCTCTTCCCACACTTTCAGCAGTATCGGGGCCAATTCACTAGAGAATTCTTTGTATAGTTCCGCTGGAAGGACATCTGAGCCAGGGGAACGGCCGCTCGACAGAGCTTTTATGGCCTCTGCAATCTCCTCTGATGTGATTGGCCTGTCTAGTATATTACGGGTTTCGGCCGTTAATGTGGGAAGGTCGAGATTATCTAGATATTGAAACGTGTCCTCTTTGTTTTTTTATTGTGGTTGGAATAGAGGGAGGAGTAGAACTCGGTAAAAGCAGAGTTAATGTCTCGGTCTCTGTTTACCGTGCCTCCAGTCGGTGTCTGTATGCTCGGGATCGGGTTATGGTACCTATCAGTTCTAAGCATGTTGGCCAGGAATCTCCCAGCCTTATTGCTTTCCCCGTATCGTCGGGCTTTGGCTGGTGCAGCCATATAGAGAACTTCTCTATGGGCCAACTTGTGGAATTCTTTTAGCGTAGTATGTATTTGCGAAAGGGTTCCCTTATCCTGTGTGATGCTGTACTCAGTCTGTAACAGGTCAATTTTTGTCTCGGCCAACCCCAATTCCTCACGTACCGATTTCAACATACCAGTCGACTTGCCCAGGATGGCTCCCCGGACCCAGGTCTTGAATGCATCCCATAATGTGGCATAAGTGGCAACCAAACCTTCGTTTAGTTCTAGGAACTCCGCAATCTCTGTATGTAGCGATTCGCATATGTTGGGGTCTCTTAGGATTGCAGGGGGCATCCTCCATCTTCTCGCCAGGGGGGAGACATCACTAAAGTTGATGTCAAGCGATACCGGCGAGTGATCCAAAAGGGTACGGGGATGCATATCACATTGGGAGATCGCCCCAGATAGGGACTGACTAACGATCCAATAGTCAATGCGCGAATGTGAATCGTGCCCCGACGAGTAAAAGGTGTATTTCTTCTCGCTTGGGTGTAATGCACGCCATGCGTCTACCATACCCATCTGTTCCATTAATTGTGTTACTACCAATGCGGCCTTGGAGGGGGTTCTGGGGACAGTCGATGAGCGATCCAGGGATTGGTCCAATATCATAATGAAGTCGCCACCCCAGAGTATTTGTGTCTCCCCAGATGATGATACCATATCCAGTATTGTGCAATAAAACTGTGGGTCATCTAAATTGGGACCATAGGTATTAATCAGAAGCACTTGGTGCCCCGCCAATTCCCCCCACACCAGTACGTATCTACCCTGTGGGTCTATTTTGCTGGACTGATATTTAAAACATAATTTGGGGTGTATGAGAGTCAACACTCCTCTGGATTGTGCTGAATATTCTGTATAGTACCTGTGCGACCCCCACCTGGGTAAAAGTTTAGTATTGACCTGCCCAAGCGCGTGCGTCTCTTGCATAAAAAGAATGTGAGGGTCGTGGCGTGTGATGTATGCTGTGATCTTCCTTGCCTTAATCGGGTTATTCAACCCTCGGATATTCCAGGAAAGGAGCTTAACATTCAAGCTCTTATTGACCTGTGTCATGGTCGTACCTGAGACTAGGCATACGTCCAAACTCCCGCCCCTGTCGCAGGGAGAATGGGTATCCCGCTGCAAAACCGCTCTCTATTTTAACCGCAATAACAAACCGAAACATGGGTTCCCCCAACAAGCCCGGCATTTCGCACGGCAACACCGTATCCCTATTCCACTCCCAACCCCCTCCCGCATCATCAACCCCAACTGGACGATGTACCCCTAAAACCATAACCTAGGAACACTCCTGGGGGTGTGAGCTGCACTCATATGACCGCCGACCCAGGAAGTCTGCACGGCTCCATTCCAACAAACATTTAATTCAGGGCCACCCTCGCGGGGTCGTCGGGCTCCACCGGCCCCGGGGCGGCAGATTCTGGTTCCCGGCCAGCTCCCGGGTCGGTAGAGGGATGGAGGCTTCAACGTAGAGCATGGCTTCGGTTGGATTTTCAAAAAAGTGAGCCCTGCCTCCATGCTGGATTCTCATTTTCGCTGGGTAGACAAGGGAGTACGGGACCTGGCGAAGTCTCAGTTGTCTCTTGACGGGCTCATAAGATCTCCTAAGTGATTGCACATTGGTGGAAAAGTCTGGATATATGTGGATTCTGTTGTTTTCATGGTATAGGGTGCCCTTTTCTCTGGATATCCGCAGGATAGCATCCCTGTCCCTATAATTGAGAAGGCGGGCAATTATTGTACGAGGTGGAGCTCCAGGCCTGGGCGGAGGCGCCGATGTACGGTGTGCTCGCTCCACAAGGAAATGGTCCGAGAAGGAGTCGGAACCCAGGAGTTCCTTCAGAAGGGCCTCTACCTGGCATTCCATAGACCCCTTGCCAAAGGTTTCAGCCACACCAACCAGACGGATATTGTTCCTCCTGGAATGGGATTCCAAATCCTCGCATTTGTCAAGGGTTTTCCGGAGGTCCCCTTTCAACTGGGCAATATCGTGGCCATGTTGTAGTATCGAGTCTTCATTAAAAGCGATCCTGCCTTCAGCCTCAATAATCCGTGTGCTTTCCTTGTCCACCCTCGCCTTCAAGGAGCTGATTGTTGCCCCTATGTCATCCAATTTAGTGTTCACCCATAGGAAGCCATTCTGAACCATAGCCATCAATCGGTCCACCCTCTCCTCCATTGGCAACTCGGGCTGACTGTCCACTTGCTGCGACGGGGGCGCCATGGACCCGCCGGGCTGGGAATTGGCAAAGGAGTCCATTGGGCCTGTTTTCTTGGGGCGTGCTCCCTTCTGCTCGTACCGGCCCATGTGTAGATTCAAGTAGACCGCGTATTCCAGCGCCTCCAGCCCCGTTCTCCCCAACGTATGGTACGGACTCTATACAGGATTGGTAGTGAGCTTAGACCCAGTTATCGTGCAGGAGAGGTGTGTAAAGGTTATCAACCAGGGAGGGCTGTAGTCGGATAAAATGTCCCCTCCTCGGCAGATCCTGTTCGGGGTGTCCACCTTTCTCATGCGTTGCCCGACCTGTTCTTACTTATTTTTACGTCCGTCCACTTGTGGAGGGGCACTTCACCAGTGGGAGATATCAGGGGAGCCAAGGGCAGCTCCGCAGGCACGGGAGTCGGATCAACAGTGGCCCGCATAGCACGGCGGCTGCACACAACGCGGCCGTTGGCAGGGGACCACCGGGTTCGCCGTGCCCAGTGTGCGGTGGCGATATATACCGACGTGGCACCCTCACATTAGCCGGCAGCGATGGTCCGATCACCTCCAGGAGTTTGGTCGAAGTGCGGCCTCTCTCGACTCGATCCGGCCCCTCCCCCCGTGGCTCCAGGGGAAGTTCGCCCGGAACTCGCAGGTGGCCAATGTCCCAGCCTCCGTCCGCAGGATCTTCAGGACGGTGTATCTTCAACGCGGTCCGGCGTAGCGGCCAAATTTTTCCCAGTATGTGCCCACAGTCTTGCGCCACAGATCGAAGCGCTTCGTTTGTTCCGCGGGCGGCCCTGAGAGAGGATGCGTATCTTGAAGGATTTATAGAAGCCGGAGCTCTGGAACTAGGCAGCCACCTTAGATGTGCGCAACAGCGCCATGAGAAAAGGATTTAACAACTGCAAATAGCTTCTTCGACTGATTGAGTAAGAAATATCTTACTCCCTTTATGTATGTTGTATTCTTCATCCGAG
Organism: Ambystoma mexicanum; assembly: GCF_040938575.1. Classification (NCBI taxonomy): domain Eukaryota; kingdom Metazoa; phylum Chordata; class Amphibia; order Caudata; family Ambystomatidae; genus Ambystoma; species Ambystoma mexicanum. The sequence goes on along the minus strand of NC_090935.1, from coordinate 1,175,848,386 downwards.
TTTCCATTCTTTCCTTTCATCCTTCAGATGGTTCATGAGCTCTACCCTCACTGGGCTCATCAATCAGACGTAAAGCTTGGCTGGGATGACAGCTCTATAACGGATTGATATGTACCCATTTTCTTATGTGTGCTCTCTTTTAGGGGTGTGGATCTTATAGGCAACAGGTGAAATTTTATCACCAATTTCAAAGGAACCACACCAAAATGAAAGTAACTTCCGCTCCTTGGTCTGGTTCATTTGAACATTTTACAGGTAGACTCTGTCACCTACTTTGTACTCTTTTTTGGTGGTCTTCAAGATGTGGTAGGTTTTCATTCCTTCCAGTGATTTTTCTAGGTGACGTTGAGCATAAGCAAAAGCATGCTGGAGGGGTTTCCTTACATTTTCATTGTACTCATGGGTAATGGGCACATTTATCAGTGTCTGCTCTTGGGTTTTGTAGAGCAGATGCTGAGGTAGCATCATGTTTCATCCAGTAATTAGCTTGAATAGAGAAATTTTTGGTACAGAAGATGGTGTGGACCTAAAAGCCATCAGAAGAAGTGGTAATCGGATTTCCCAACTAGGCCCAGAGTCCTACACAAATTCCTTTAAGATGCCCACAATTGTCTTATTGTACCTATCAATCCCCACGCTCCACGCAATGTGGAGTTTTCCTTTTACCCCTAGAGTCTCCCATGTCTTGGTCATCACCTTGCTGGTAAAAGGACTGCCCGGTCTGACTCAATCCTTTATGGGAGGCCAAAATGAGAGAAGATGTGGTTGATTTTTACTGTGGCAGCTGTCGCTGCCTTAAAATTTGGGGCTGGAAGATTTTTGACCCACTTGATAAACAAGCATGTTACGTTCAGCATGTACTTGTTTCATCTAGAGGAGAGAGTCACTGGCCCGATGAAGTCTACATGAAAGTCTAACCAAGGCAGTGTCATTACCCTTTTGTGTAAGGGAGCTATGTGTGTGAGAGAACTTGGCAGGAAGTGAGCACACACAGGACAACCCTTTAAGTAGATGTCAAGGTCCTGACCAATGTGTGGCCAGTATGCAACCTTGCACAAGATTTCAAATGTATGACATCCCCATGGGCATGACCCAAAATCAGGCTTCGGAATGAGGTAGGTACTACTCACTGGTCACATCCAGATAGGGATCTCTATACCCAACAAACAGTTTTGGATTCACAGCATTCTGGAAAAGTTCAGCATTATCTTTGCTCACTTGAGGAGAAAGAAGGAAGATTGGATGCTCCGGTTAAGGTACAGAAAGGGATCCCTCCATCCCTAAAAGAGAAGATTTTGTTACCTTAATCCTCCCCAGAGCCTTCTCCTTCAAAAGGATTGATTCGGAGTTCCTCCACAAAGTGGATTCTCTTTTGCTTTCTGCTACTAATACTCTATGGTTTAGGTTCCAGCTTTTTGTGGGTAGAAGATTCATATTCAGATGTTTCCAGGAGTGTGGTTTTGGTGGGAAAGGAAGCTTCCTCTTGGGCTTGGTAACTCCCTCTCACCCGGGCGCCCTCCTCAGTAGCCTGTTGGTTGTCAGAATGTTATTTCATTCATTTCCCCCCGGGGGCATCAGACCCGGGCATTGGGCTGTTCTGAGCAGCATGTTCTAGTTGAGGGTTTGACTGATCCCTCAGCATGCGACCTAGGTCTTCGGTTATTTGTTGGACCTGTGGCTCCAGTTGGGAAACTTTTTCAGGATGGTAAGGAGGTCTTAATTCATACTTCTGCTGCTCCCAGAAAGGGCAACTGTCCCTTCTTCCGCAGAACCTCGGGTAATGGAAGTTTCCCCCATAATTTTCCATCGTAGGTCTCCCTTCTTCCGGGTACAGGAATCTATTGTCCTGGAAGTGGGGAGAGAGAGGAGGATTGTTTTGGAAATTCTGGTTCAGCGGGTACCTGTGGAAGAAGTTCTGGTTGGGAGGTAGAGTATTAATTATCTTCAGAGGGAAGTTTGGAGCGAAGTTTCCCAGGGTGGTAGTTAACTGATTGGACTCCCCTTGTGCCGGGGGAGTCTCTACATATCCTGGTATAGGTTTTGTATGGATTTTGTACCTTTGTATCGCAGGCTTACATACGTGGCAAGGTCAGAAGCGTTATTTGTATGGTATCCTGCCTAACTCCCTTTGGATTGGGCTGGATCCGAGGGTCCCCTCTGCCTTTAATTCTGCTTGTTGGCATAGGGAGTATTGTTGCCCCCCCATCTCCAAGCCCAATGGAGGGGTATTTTTCATCTCTGCCACTTTCACAGCAGCAGGTGTGTTGGAGGGTTTAGAGGTTTGGGGTTATTTTTACATTCAGAGGGCTTTTGGACCTTATAGATCCTGGTGGCCTGTTCAATCACCCAGTCCAGGGTCCTATGCTCATGGAAGTCTCACACCATCTGAGTCATAATATATTTACGGAGTGTATGGAAGCAAGTAGTCACAAACGCCCAACTTTTGGTATTCACCTGCCTAGAAGTTTGGGCAAATACTAATTTCAAGTCCTGCACAAACCCTCTAGGCACCTGGTCTTTGCCACACTGCAGGTTATATGCTGCATTGCGGGCCTTCTACGGGTTTCTGTGGGTAGAAAAATGTTTCAAGATGGCCTCCTTATAGGTGGACCATTTATAGTGATCTTGATCCGAAAGGCCGGCATAGAAGTTGGCGTATTCGGAGGACAATGTCCACTTTGAAATTCCCATAATTTATTATTCCAGATGATGCCATCATTTGCTCATAAAGCTCTAAATGCTCTGATACCGAATAGTTTGCTTTCTTGTGGTAGGGAATCATGAAGCTCTTTTTGCCCTTTTTCTGTCAGGTTGGGTCTTTCACCAATCCTTTCTTCTGTTTGACAGTCTTTCCTTTCCACAGCAGCTGAGTCCACTCACCTTCTGATTCCAAGCTGCTACTGTTTGTGGTCCATTCTCTGTCCTTCTGGTACTCCCTAATTCTACAAGACTGGGATAACCTCCCAAATTTACTTCCTCTGGACTCCCCTCTCCTGTGTCGCCATGGATTATTAAGGTCAATTCCCCTGCGTTCACCCTCTGGCACAGCATATTACTCATCCTCCTCATCCCTCCTTGCAGGTATGCCGGGGAAATCCCCCCATCTCCCTGAATGTGTTGAGGTTTTTAAGATGCTCTTTCTAGGCCGAAAGTCTGGCTTTTCTGGTCCCTTTGTTGTTTCATTTTCTTCCACTCCAACTCCCTGATCTTTTCATTGTAGGAGACCTCATGGTCTGAAGTACTCACTTCAGTATTTTTGATTTCCCAGGACCCACTGGTCCGACCACCTTCCCTTCTGCATGGTAGGGATGAATATTCTTCAATATCTGATAAGAACTGCCCTTCTGGCTCAGTTTAACTCGGCCTGGGTGAGTCCATCTGCCTCAACCTTTTGTGTTCTTGATAAGTGGTATGCATGAGGTCAGCTGCACTCTGGACATATGTAGTGGCGGTTAACTGGCATGAGGTCCCTGGTAGAGAGGTCCCTACTCCTTGATCAGAGGGCATTTTTCCATTACCTTAACTGGTCAGTGTGCCTCAAAGCCTGTTTGTATCTTTCTATTTAATCTGCCAACCTCTCAGACCTGTTTTTCTCAGTCCCTATCTCTTGCTGGGATGCACAGACCTGAGTTGTTTATTCTGACACAAGTGCTTGATCGGCTTCAAGCACTTTACTTTGAGCCATCAGTCAATCTTTTAATCCCATGATTTCTTTATGACTGGACTCATTTTCATTTTATGAGGCCTGCATTGTGCATGCGTATTCAGAACTTGTTATTTTCAAAAGACTAATTTCTTCCTCTTGCACATTTCTGCACTGTGCTGCCAGCAATAGGTCAGTCTATGCTTGCCTAACATGCCCATTTATTCTGCATCTTCTCGCATAATGCCAGTCAGTTCCTGAGAACCTGACTCGCTATTCTCTGCATACAACTTTCACTGATGCACCTCCTGAGCCAGGTCACTATTCCCTAGGTTTGACCGGTCTTTCTCTTTCCTCAGCTGCTTTTTCTGTTGTTTCATGGTGTTCACATCTTGGTGCATATGATCAAAATCACTTTGGGACGCTATCCTTTGCTAATTAATTGACTATTTCCAGTTTTCAATGGTTTTATTTGTAATTAGAAGGCCATATTGTCCTCCAATAAGACTGTATTATTCGTAGCCTGGTAACACAGCTTGTGTTGCAGCTCACTCAGATTGTCCACACACTCATATGCTCATCTTGCAGTGCAGAAAAATGCATTTCAAGCTCTGCACTCTGTTGTTGCTGTGTGTTTAACTCATGTTTGCTCAATGATGTGTTCTTGTTTTAACTCTAAGATGTGGCTCTGTTGTGCTTTATTTTCAATTTGTTGAGTTCTTTCTGGGCTTCAGTCAACACCAAAGTCTGATTCTGCACCCAGGTCACACTGTTCTGATATCGTTCTTCCGCTATCAGTAAAGGAAAGTACATATAAGCTGTGAGCTGAGTCATTGCAGTCTGCTCATCTCTAGAATTATGTGTCATATAAAGGTCTGTTAGAGCTTCATGTAACAGACCATTATGCTGCCAAATGTCAGCTTTTATAGAGGTAAACTCCTGCAGCATTCTGGCTTGCCACATTTCATGTTCTTCCTCCTACCTTTCACCTTTAATAAGTAATTTGGACAGGATGTCCTTCTTGGCATCTTTGATTTATATGGTGCTCATTTTGAAATGTGTTCTGCAACTTTATACACTTTCTATGCAGGGCCAACATCTCACCCTGTTCCTGCTTAGCTTCGATTCACAATGACAAATTAAAATGAATACTGTTCCATCGTTTGTTTTCCCTAAACACCTTCCTGGGACCCAGGGTTCAAGCTTCCTCCCTCTGTGCCACCAATAAGCCAGATCTGACTGGTATATAGAAAAAGGTAATATCAATGTACTTAAATTACAAAATTAATAATAGCTATACAACAATAATTCAAGCCATCCACTCCATGGCACAACACAATAATCACATATGAAATGTACTCCCATTAAAAGACTGGCCTGTATTTCTTAGTAAGCTTTCAGTTGCAACAACAAAACACAGGCTGTGATTACTCTGTACATTAGCACATAGGAAACTATAAAAATACAGAGTCACACAGCCATGCATTTATTTATCAAAATACGCTTTTCTGCCAGCTCCCCCCACTGCCACGGATCAGTTATACGTGACAGCTCTTGGTTCAAAGGCAAGGTTTATGGACTGGGAATATAATGGAAATTCATTTCATCTGGCTTTTTCATTTGAAAGGCAGGATTTGGAAATTAAAACAATGGGAACATTTGTTTGGCAACACAGCACCTTTAATTGAAAGGCAGGTCTTTGGGGATTTGGAATGAATGTGAAAATGTGTTTGGGAAACACATATATTCAAATGAAAGGCAGGGGTTACAGGAAAATGACGTCACCCAATTATGTTATTATGTTTATAGTGACTATAAAACACTGGGAACAAGATTTGTTAATTTGGAATTTTAACAAGAATCATCCTGTGATATTTTCTATCAAGGAATTCAATAATTGTTTTCAATCAAATGGGATAAGGGTCTACACAGTTTTGCCAACCATTTAAGGGGAAAGGATTAAAGCAGGTATTTTCCAAAGGCATTTGATAGCTTTGGGATAAATCTACTTACATGAAAGCACTCTGTTCTTATCTCAGTATGCAAGTCAGATTTTAGGACCCTCTTTTGGGGACAGTTAGGAGTCAGCTCACACCACAGGTATGGACAGCTCAGCCATTCTCAGCAGGACCCAGTCAGGTTTGGAGGCTGTCTCCCTCAGTCAGGACTCCCAATTTTGCAAGAACAAGTCTCCTTTACATTCTCCTTCTTTCTCTTTGTGTTTCTGTCTCTTGCTGTCTCTCTCTCCCCTCCTCTTTCTCTCCCTCACTCTGTCTGTTTTCCTTTTCCAGCCTCTTTTTCCCTTGGTGATAGGGTAATACTATTATATAGGATTTATGACACATCCACATTATCAATATTCCCTCACATTGGATTGGACATTAATTTTTTCGCCCACCTCTCTAGTCCGGCCTCTGCCAGCCAATTGGGCAAGGGTTTTAGGAGGTCCAGTTTATGGCAAATGAGGGGAAGAGAGAAATGCATCTTTTTAAAATGACATTTTAATTTAATTTTTCTTTCTCAGAAAGTAACAACATGTCAACTTACTTCAATTTAGAGATAACCACCATAAAATATATGTTTTCAAATTCAACGATTTATGCTGGAACTGCGGACACTACTTTGACCATGGCATGCCCTTCTTAGAGTGAGCTATCATTTTTTCGCAGTGTATTCATATACCCAAATAGTTATGAACACCAAAAGTCACCAAATTGTGGATTTCTGTCATTTATAGGAGTGTCATAATACCATTTTGATCTCTAGCTCAGATTACACACATTACATCATGTTGATATTTACATAGAACTGACGACCATTTTGTGATTTTTAATATGAGTCCTGGATGAGTTTACAGGTACACACAATTCTCTTTATATCAAGGAAATTGAGTCCCATGTTATTCCATAGCAATGCATTAATATAGTTGTCTTGAGCGTCACATTCAGAACCCAGGCAGTTTTGTTTCTCCAAAGTCACATGACCTGGACTTCTGCTTGGCTACATGTTATTCCAGCTCAGCAATTTAGTCCATTAGGCCTGTTTGAAGCCGAGGTACTGTTTATTGGGAAAGTAAAAGTTATCTGAAAGATTAGGCCAGTATTCCCTTATCTGGCCCCTTCCATTGATTCAATACCCAAAAGTGTATTTTGTTGCATTTTGCTGAAACAGACCTACATTCCTGGTAAGCCATGCACAAAAGGTCTCTGGGGTCAGAGATTCAGATACACTGTCCAGTAGTTCAATGGGGATGCTGCAAACACAAACTATAATCATGTTTGCAAGCTGAAAACAGTGTCCTTTTAAATCAAAAAGATCTGTTTTATATGTCATATATTTTATTTCTATACATTGCATGTGGGCCTTCTTTCCATGTGTAAATATATTTCCTTAATCTAACAGTTGAAAAGACATGAGTGTTTACTCTGAATTGTCCACATGTGAGCCACAGTTTAACATGGAAAAACCGTGTCCATTTAAAAACAAAGTCGTCCTTTGCTTTCCAATGATGTCAGTTTGTATGTTGGAAAGTGTTTCTGTTCCTTTCAAATGAAATATGTCACTTGGCTTCGCTTTTAGATTCAAATTACAGTTCCTATTTATTTTCAAAAATGCACAGCATTTTAATGTAGGGCATTCTCATGTACCATGCTGCTGTTTGTTTTTCTAAGTCAAAATGTGCCTTTTCCCATTTTACATGAAGTCGGCATATGCAGCAACACATGTCTTTTGGAAACCAATGGGCATATTCAGCAGTATTAAGTTTTAAGGCACAATTTTCTTCACCTGGGTGTATTCCCATTTTTGTAATGTTGAGTGAGGCCCACTTTTCGCATTCACTATGCCTTAAGTTGGAAATTAACATGGTAATTCATAGAAATTCGCACAAAAATGGCGCACGCGGCTGGCGCACAGTGTCCCCGTGCGATACACTGCGCCAGCCGCGTGCGAAAAAATCCTTTTCATCGCACAGCGTATTCATGGATTTTAGCCTCCGAAACCAGCCGTGGCGCAGAGTGGCGCAGCGACCCTGCAGCAACGCCAGTTACGCCCCCAAGAACGCCCTCGCGCAAGGAAAAGCCTTCAAAATCCCCAAATCATCGCAAAGGGCTGCGCTAACCCTGGACCAGTTCACAGGGCTGCCAAACAGCAAACGCCAAGTGGGGAACGTGTATTTCAGTGGTTCGCGGGAAGTTCCACACGCGATTGTCCTGGGTACGTGTACATCAGGGGTGCGTGGGAAGTAACACACGCAAAAACAGCAGGGTACGTGTATTCCAGGGGTGCGCGGGAAGTATCACACGCAAAAGCAGCAGGGTACGTGTATTTCAGGGGTGCGCGGGAAGTATCACACGCAAACGCAGCAGGGTACGTGTATCTCAGGGGTCCGCGGGAAGTATCACACGCGATTCCATCAGGGTACGTGTATTCCAGGAGTGCGGGGAAGTATCACACGCAAAAACAGCAGGGTACGTGTATTACAGGGGTGCACGGGAAGTATCACACGCAAAAGCAGCAGGGTACGTGTATTTCAGGGGTGCGCGGGAAGTATCACACGCGATTCCATCAGGGTACGTGTATTCCAGGGGTGCGCGGGAAGTATCACAAGCAAAAGCAGCAGGGTACGTGTATTTCAGGGGTGCGCAGGAAGTATCACACGCGATTCCATCAGGGTACGTGTATTACAGGGGTGCGTGGGGAGCACCACACGTGAATTGCACGTGTGGGTCCTCCCAGGTGTTCCCTCTACACCCTCCACGGCCCCTCCAGGTTGCCCATACCACAGGGGCCTACCCTGCACATGTCCTGCAGGCACCCCATCCACCATGGCCATGCCCCCCAGCCAACCCACATGTCACCTTGCACTACTGCCCACCAATGCATGTCCCCTGCACCTCCAGCCACCAGGGGCAGCCTCCACCAGGCCCCCACTCATGTCCCCTATCACCCCCAACCCCCAGCAGTGCAGGGGCAGCCTCCACCAGGCCCCCACTCATGTCTCCCACCACCCCCACCCCCCAGCCACCAGGGGCAGCCTCCACCAGGCCCCCACTCATGTCTCCCATCACCCCCACACCCCAGCAGTGCAGGGGCAGCCTCCACCAGGCCCCCACTCATGTCTACCATTACCCCCACCCCCCAGCCACCAGGGGCAGCCTCCACCAGGCCCCCACTCATGTCTCCCATCACCCCCACCCCACTGCCACCAGGGGCAGCCTCCACCAGGCCCCCACCCATGTCTCCCATCACCCCCCCCCCCAGCAGTGCAGGGGCAGCCTCCACCAGGCCCCCACCCATGTCTCCCATCACCCCCACCCCCCAGCAGTGCAGGGGCAGCTTCCACCAGGCCCCCACTCATGTCCCCCTGCACCCCCACCCCCCAGCAGTGCAGGGGCAGCCTCCACCAGGCCCCTCTCATGTCTCCCATCACCCCCACCCCCCAGCAGTGCAGGGGCAGCCTCCACCAGGCCCCCACTCATGTCTCCCATCACCCCCACCCCCCAGCATTGCAGGGGCAGCCTCCACCAGGCCCCCACTCATGTGTACCATTACCCCCACCCCCGAGCCACCAGGGGCAGCCTCCACCAGGCCCTCACTCATGTCCCCCATCACCCCCACCCCACTGCCACCAGGGGCAGCCTCCACCAGGCCCCCACTCATGTCCCCCATCACCCCCACACCACTGCCACCAGGGGCAGCCTCCACCAGGCCCCCACCCATGTCTACCATCACCCCACCCCCCAGCAGTGCAGGGGCAGCCTCCACCAGGCCCCCACTCATGTCCCCCATCACCCCCACCCCACTGCCACCAGGGGCAGCCTCCACCAGGCCCCCACTCATGTCTCCCACCACCCCTACCCCCCAGCCATCAGGGGCAGCCTCCACCAGGCCCCCACTCATGTCTCCCACCACCCCCACCCCCCAGCCACCAGGGGCACCCTCCACCAGGCCCCCACTCATGTCCCCCAGCCAACATGTCACCACAATCTAGATCCCTGGCCCTTATGGTCAGCCTCAAAATGCCAAACACCCACCCGAGTATTGCATCCACCCACTTAGAAATGGCAAAAACATGATAGAACCCCAATTGCAAGTTTGGAAATGAACACATGTCCCTCACATACACCCAATGGGTGTCAGTGAATGTCAAAACCCATATCATGATATGCATCAAAACAATGAGATGATACTACACATTGAAGTTTGATGAAAAAATATGTATTAAACGCAACATAAATCTAATCAAAAATAAAGAAACAATAATGGAAATTAAAAAAAAAAAAACAGCAGGTACGTGAAATAATGCAAAACCACAAATCATAATGCAAACGAAAGGTGTCCAAAGTCACAGTCCACAAAAGTTAATCCAATGGAAAATTAAAATCGAAAACCATTGCTCCATGGGGAAATCATAAAAAGAAATGAAAATCCAAAAGTCAACTATATACAGATAAACAATCCAGATCCCGATTACACGCGATGACACTCGGACGTGCAGTTTTACCACGTGTGCTCTGTCATCACGTGTCATGAGGGAAACCCCCGCGCGCGTCACGTCACAGACGCGCTCACGCGCTAAGGGCCTTTGGTCCAATGAAATCGCATATGCGTGCTGACGTGCATATGCGCTAAGGGCCTTTCCTCGATTTACACGCAGATGTGCAGGATTTTCACATCCAAAATCACTCTGTATCAAGCTGGCCACGCGTAAGCACACGGAAGACCACGCTCCTGCCCAGAAGGCCGAATTACTGCCCCCCAGAGCCCCAAGCATGCTCCCACCTGCCATCTGCTGCTGCCTGACTGCCTGCTGCCCACGTGCCCTGCCATTTGCTGCCTGCACATCAGCCAGGGGTTCTGTTGCTGTGACCACCCCTGCTGGAACCGAAGACTCCCGACTGGGATTCCATCGCTCCACAGCCCAGCCCCAGGACCCAGTTGCCCACCCACTCCTGCCTCTGGGGTTGTCATGTCGGGCACTGCAACATCTGGCACCACTGACAACCCCCGGCCAGAGAAGCAGAGGGGCACCAGCTTCAGTGCTAGGGAAGTTGGTGTCCTGGTGGAGCAAGTATGTGCCCTCTACGGAAGTGTGCGCGCCGACAAGGAAGGACGGACTCGGATCTGGACGGACATCGTGACTGCCATCAATGCGGATGGGGTGGCAGACCGCGACTTCCAACATGTCAAGAAGCGCTGGGAGGACTTCAGGTCCAGGACCCTGAACAAGGCCCGGCGCCTCTTGAAGGCAGCGGATGCTAAGTGGCGCCGGGGCAGATCAGATGAGGATCCTGGAATGCATATCCCCAGTGCTCCACGTCCAGGTCCTTGAGAGGCAGACCCGTCTGGGGTCGAGCGGTAAGTGTACATGCATCATGATTGTAAGCTGTGCGTGTGGTGATGTGCCAGTAGTGTGCCTGTTGCACATATGTTTGTATGGGGCCGAGTATGGGTGGGGGTGTACAGGGCCGTGCGGCAAACACATGCGAGGGCTGTCATGTGTGAGACATGGATGGTGCTTGTGTGTGTAGGCTTGCATGCCAAATGCAGTTGCGTGGGCACACATGTTTGGATGAATGTGTATGTAAGTAGGCATGGTCGTGATGTCATGCATGTATGTTGTTTTCAGCTGCATGTATCAGCTCTGTGTACATGTGCATGTGTGTGTATTTGACAAGGGTGCAACAGTGATGCAACATGGATGCATGTGACAGCGGGATGTGGAAGCCTGATTGGCAGATGTGACATGGATGCCGATCGGAACACTGCAACAGTTGGCTGAGGTGTACACATGCATGCAAGTGTGGTGGTGTGCGTGCATGTGTAGTGCACTTCCTGTGTTGCATGTGATGTCTGGCTCACCTTTGCCTGCTCATGCTGTTGTATGTGAATAGAAGAGCTGGCAGTTGCGATGTGGCTGTGGTATGGCTCATGTGTGCATGTAGAAATGACATGTGTGTTGCCGATTGTGATGCCATGTCTGAGGTTTGCCAATGCCACTCATGTGCAACTGTCATGTGTGTATGTGTCCATTGTACAGTGCCCTGATGCCTGTGTTTCATTTCTCCCTGTCTGCAGCATCAACTGATGAAGAGGGCGGAGAAGGTGCTGTGGAGCACAGCGGCGGGGATCGCACCGCCAGCCGGAGACGCAAGGCCCGGCTCCCCTCCCAGGTTGTGATCTCGTCGGGGAGTGAGGAGTCCGGTGCCGGGTTCCAGGCCGCAGCTGCCGGGGGGAGGTCCAAGAGGCGGAGGTCGGAGTTGGACTCCTCGGCAGCAGAAGGGGCAGCTGGGACCCCACAGGGCCCAACGGGGGAAGATGCCACGGAGTCATCCAGTTTGGTGGGGGTTTGGTGGAGGAGGAGGCCGTGCAAGCAACAGAGACGGGGTCTGGAGGTGGGGATTCCACTGGTGCTAGTGGTGCAGTGTAGGACCAGGGACAGGAGGCAGCACAGGTCGCCACGGAGGTGCCTGTGTGCAATCCTGTCCCTGATCCTGTCACTGCATCATCTTGCACCAGCAGGGATGCCTACGTCCAGACCCGTTTTCAGGCAGGGGATGAGCTCACGACAACTGGCCTTCCTCTGCCTGCGGACGTGGCTATCCAGGTCCGGGTTGAGCCTGTCCTGACTGGTGTGGCGTTGCGTCAACGGGCCATGCGAGGTGACCTGCAGTCTTTTCATGAGGAGACTGCACGTCATCTCGAATGGCTCGTTGATCGCGTCGGCCTACTGGGACAGGTCACCCAGGCAGGATTCCTCTGTTTGATGGGGCTTGAAAATGACCCCCTCCTCAACTGAACCCCCTATGCGCCAGTCGTCCTCCGTGCCATCTTCCCACCCATTAGTCACCTGGGTGCCCTGTGGAGCTGCCTCTGACGGTGGGGCCAGGCTGGTGGAGGAGGCATCCCTGCCACAGTCGGGAGTCGGACTTCCAGCAGGGGTGGCCACATCAACGACCGCACCCCAGCCAGCGGAGGATGTGCAGGCAGCAGGAGGCAGTGCACGGGCAGAGGCGCAGCAGCAGCAGCAATGTGGTGGGAGCCATGATGGCTCAGGGCCTTCGACATCGGAGGGGCAGGCCTCGGCCGGAGGGCAGGAGGACCCAGGATGGGAAACGTCTTCTGTGTGGCAGCGGTTGGGCCACGCCATAGATGCGGAGCGGCAGCGGGCGGAAGAGGCACGGCTCACGATGGTCAGGGCGGAGAACTCCATGCGGAGGGCCCTGAGGCGGGCCGAGTGCCTCGAGGCAATCCGCAGGGAGTTTGGGGGGAACATGTGGACGGCCCTGCGGACCCTCGGGGCCATGGAGGAGGAGCGCCTCTGGGACATTGAGCAGGAGTTCGATGATGCCCTGGCCCGGAACATCCGGAAGTGAGCCGTCAGACTAGCCCGCTGCCCTTGTCAATAGTTCTGTAGTTAGTGTTAGGTTTCCTTTGGTTTAGCATTTTTTTTTGGACCTTTTGGACAATGGGCCACATTTTTGTATATATTTTTTTTTAGTGTTATTAGATAGGTTTCATTTCTTCGGTTGGGATCATGGACCCTGGATTGTTTATCTGTATATAGTTGACTTTTGGATTTTCATTTTTTTTTTATGATTTCCCCATGGAGCAATGGTTTTCGTTTTTAATTTTCCATTGGATTAACTTTTGTGGACTGTGACTTTGGACACCTTTCGTTTCCATTATGATTTGTGGTTTTGCATTATTTCACGTACCTACTGGGTTTTTTAAAAAAAAATTCCATTATTGTTTCTTTATTTTTGATTCGATTTATGTTGCGTTTAATACATATTTTTTCATCAAAATTCAATGTGTAGTATCATCTCATTGGTTTGATGCATATCATGATATGGGTTTTGACATTCACTGACACCCATTGGGTGTATGTGAGGGACATGTGTTCATTTCCAAACTTGCAATTGGGGTTCTATCATGTTTTTGCCATTTCTAAGTGGGTGGATGCAATACTCGGGTGGGTGTTTGGCATTTGGAGGCTGATCATAAGGGCCAGGGATCTAGATTGTGGTGACATGTTGGCTGGGGGACATGAGTGGGGGCCTGATGGAGGGTGCCCCTGGTGGCTGGGGGTGGTGGGAGACATGAGTGGGGGCCTGGTGGAGGCTGCCCCTGGTGGCTGGGGGGTGGGGGTGATAGGGGACATGAATGGGGGCCTGGTGGAGGGTGACCCTGCACTGCTGGGGGTTGGGGGTAATGGGAGACATGTGAGGGGGCCTGGTGGAGGCTGCCCCTGGTGGCTGGGGGGTGGGGGTGATGGAAGACATGGGTGGGGGCCTGGTGGAGGCTGCCCCTGGCGGCAGTGGGGTGGGGGTGATGGGAGACATGAGTGGGGGCCTGGTGGAGGCTGCCCCTGCACTGCTGGGGGGTGGGGGTGATGGGAGACATGAGAGGGGGCCTGGTGGAGGCTGCCCCTAGTGGCAGTGGGGTGGGGGTGATGGGAGACATGGGTGGGGGCCTGGTGGAGGCTGCCCCTGGTGGCAGTGGGGTGGGGGTGATGGGAGACATGGGTGGGGGCCTGGTGGAGGCTGCCCCTGGTGGCAGTGGGGTGGGGGTGATGAGAGACATGTGTGGGGTCCTGGTGGAAGCTGCCCCTGCACAGCTGGGGTGTGGGGGTGATGGGAGACATGGGTGGGGGCCTGGTGGAGGCTGCCCCTGGTAGCAGTGGGGTGGGGGTGATGGGAGACATGAGTGGGGGCCTGGTGGAGGCTGCCCCTGCACTGCTGGGGGGTGGGGGTGATGGGGGACATGGGTGGGGGCCTGGTGGAGGCTGCCCCTGCACTGCTGGGAGGTGGGGGTGATGGGAGACATGGGTGGGGGCCTGGTGGAGGCTGCCTCTGCACTGATGGGGGGTGGGGGTGATGGGAGACATGGGTGGGGGTCTGGTGGAGGCTGCCCCTGGTGGCTGGGGGGTGGGGGTGATAGGAGACATGAGTGGGGGCCTGGTGGAGGCTGCCCCTGCACTGCTGGGGGGTGGGGGTGATGGTAGAAATGGGTGGGGGCCTGGTGGAGGCTGCCCCTGCACTGCTGGGGGGTGGGGGTGATGGAAGACATGAGTGGGGGCCTCGTGGAGGCTGCCCCTGGTGGCCGGGGGGTGGGGGTGGTGGGAGACATGAGTGGGGGCCTGGTGGAGGCTGCCCCTGGTGGCAGTGGGGTGGGGGTGATGGGGGACATGAGTGGGGGCCTGGTGGAGGCTGCCCCTGCACTGCTGGGGGGTGGGGGTGATGGGAGACATGGGATGGGGCCTGGTGGAGGCTGCCCCTGCACTGCTGGGGGGTGGGGTGCAGGGAGACATGAGAGGGGGCCTGGTGGAGGCTGCCCCTGCACTGCTGGGGGGTGGGGCTGGTGGGAGACATGTGTGGGGTCCTGGTGGAGGCTGCCCCTGCACTGCAGGGGGGTGGGGGTGATGGGAGACATGAGTGGGGGCCTGGTGGAGGCTGCCCCTGCACTGCTGGGGGGTGGGGGTGATGGGAGACATGAGTGGGGGCCTGATGGAGGCTGCCCCTTGTGGCTGGGGGGTGGGGTGATAGGGGACATGAGTGGGGGCCTGGTGGAGGCTGCCCCTGCACTGCTGGGGGTGGGGGTGATGGGAGACATGGGTGGGGGCCTGGTGGAGGCTGCCCCTGGTGGCTGGGGGGTGGGGGTGATAGGGGACATGAGTGGGGGCCTGGTGGAGGCTGACCCTGCACTGCTGGGGGGTGGGGATGATAGGGGACATGAGTGGGGGCCTGGTGAAGGCTGCCCCTGGTGGATGGGGGTTGGGGGTGATAGGGGACATGAGTGGGGGCCTGGTGGAGGCTGCCCCTGCACTTCTGGAGGGTGGGGGTGATGGGAGACGTGGGTGGGGGGCTGGTGGAGGCTGCCCCTGGTGGCTGGGGGGTGGGGGTGATAGGGGACATGAGTGGGGGCCTGGTGGAGGCTGCCCCTGCACTGCTGGGGGGTGGGGGTGATGGGAGACATGGGTGGGGGCCTGGTGGAGCCTGCCCCTGCACTGCTGGGGGGTGGGGGTGATGGGAGACATGAGTGGGGGCCTGGTGGAGGCTGCCCCTGGTGGCTGGGGGGTGGGGGTGGTGGGAGACATGAGTGGGGCCTGGTGGAGGCTGCCCATGGTGGCAGTGGGGTGGGGGTGATGGGGGACATGAGTGGGGGCCTGGTGGAGGCTGCCCCTGCACTGCTGGGGGGTGGGGGTGATGGGAGACATGGGTGGGGGCCTGGTGGAGGCTGCCCCTGGTGGCTGGGGTGTGGGGGTGGTGGGAGACATGAGTTGGACATGAGTGGGGGCCTGGTGGAGGCTGCCCCGGCACTGCCGGGGGGTGGGGGTGCAGGGGGACATGTGTGGGGGCCTGGTGGTGGGTGCCCCTGGATGCTGGGGGGTGGGGGTGCTGGGAGACATGTGTTGGTGATCAGTAGTGCAAGGTGACATGTGGGTTGGCTGTGGGACATGAGCAGGGGTGCAGGGTAGTCCCCTGTGGTGTGGGCTGCCTGCAGGGGCCGTGGAGGGTGTAGAGGGAACACCTGGGAGGACCCACACGGCCAAATCACGTGTAGCATTCCCTGGCACCACCTAAATATACGTACCCTGCTGAAATCGCGTGTGAATCTTCCCGCGCACCTCGGAATACACATACCCAGGCCAATCGCGTGTGGAACTTCCCGCGCACCCCGAAACACACGTACCCCGGCTAATCGCGTGTGGAACTTCCCGCGCACCCCGTAGTACACGTACCCAGGCTAATCGCGTGTGGGACTTCCCGCGCACCCCGAAGTACACATACCCAGGCCAATCGTGTGTGGAACTTCCCGCGCATCCCGAAGTACACGTACCCAGGCCAATCGCGTGTGGAACTTCCCACGCACCCCGAAGTACATGTACCCAGGCCAATCGCGTGTGGAACTTCCCGTGCACCCCGAAACACACGTACCCAGGCCAATCGCGTGTGGAACTTCCCACGTACCCCGAAACACACATACCCAGGTCAATCGCGTGTGGAACTTCCCGCGCACCCTGTAGCACACATACCCAGGCTAAACGCGTGTGGGACTTCCCGCGCACCCCGAAGTACACGTACCCAGGCCAATCGCGTGTGGAACTTCCTGCGCATCCCGAAGTACACGTACCCAGGCCAATCGCGTGAGGAACTTCCAGCGCACCCCGAAACACACGTACCCAGGCTAATCCCGTGTGGAACTTCCCGCGCAC
This sequence comes from Ambystoma mexicanum, assembly GCF_040938575.1. Lineage (NCBI taxonomy): Eukaryota > Metazoa > Chordata > Amphibia > Caudata > Ambystomatidae > Ambystoma > Ambystoma mexicanum. The sequence continues at coordinate 1,175,831,524 of NC_090935.1, read as the reverse complement.
CCCGTAGTACACATACCCAGGCCAATCGCGTGTGGAACTTCCCGTGCATCCCGAAGTACACGTACCCAGGCCAATCACGTGTGGAACTTCCCGCGCACCCCGAAGTACATGTACCCAGGCCAATCGTGTGTGGAACTTCCCGCGCACCCCGAAACACACGTACCCAGGCCAATCGCGTGTGGAACTTCCCACGCACCCCGAAACACATGTACCCAGGTCAATCGCGTGTGGAACTTCCCGAGCACCCTGTAGTACACGTACCCAGGCTAATCGCGTGTGGGACTTCCCGCGCACCCCGAAGTACACGTACCCAGGCCAATCGCGTGTGGAACTTCCCGCGCACCCCGAAGTACACGTACCCAGGCCAATCGCGTGTGGAACTTCCCGTGCACCCCGAAGTACACGTACCCAGGCCAATCGCATGTGGAACTTCCCACGCACCCCGAAACACACGTACCCAGGCCAATCGTGTGTGGAACTTCCCACGCACCCCGAAACACACATACCCAGGCTAATCGCGTGTGGAACTTCCCGCGCACTCCGTAGTACACGTACCCAGGCTAATCGCGTGTGGGACTTCCCACGCACCCCGAAGTACACGTACCCAGGCCAATCTTGTGTGGAACTTCCCGCGCCTTCCGAAGTACACGTATCCAGGCCAATCGCGTGTGGAACTTCCCGCGCACCCCGAAGTACACGTACCCAGGCCAATCGCATGTGGAACTTCCCGCGCACCCCAAAACACACGTACCCAGGCTAATCGCGTGTGGAACTTCCCGCGCACCCCGAAACACACGTACCCAGGCTAATCGCGTGTGGATCTTCCCACGCACCCCGTAGTACACATACCCAGGCTAATCGCGTGTGGGACTTCCCGCACACCCCGAAGTACACATACCCAGGCCAATCATGTGTGGAACTTCCCGCGCATCCCGAAGTACACATACCCAGGCCAATCGCGTGTGGAACTTCCCGTGCACCCCGAAGTACACGTACCCAGGCCAATCGCTTGTGGAACTTCCCGCGCACCCCGAAGTACACGTACCCAGGCCAATCGCGTGTGGGACTTCCCACGCACCCAGGTACACACGCATACGCTATTTTTCACACAGCGGGTGTCTGTGTTTGTCGGTACCCCTTTGCACCTCATTTGTCCTAGAGGGCCACTGTATGGACCATTCATCATGGCTGTATATGGGTGCTTTTTGTTATCGCACATTTTGGCGCACATTTTTTTCAGGCGCAGGGACGCTACTGCCTGCTTTCTTGTGACGTACTTGTTTGGCCCTGTGCGCGTCTTTGACCATGCGCTGGTTTGCCCTATTCGATTCCATGAATACGGGTTGTAGGCGAGCGTGTGGGCGTTCCGCGCACTTGCCCCCTGTACTTCCCCCGTGACGCCCAAATTTTCACGCGTTGTTCCCCATTCCGAGTGTTACGCCACGTGTTCCGCCTACTTTTGTGATGTGCGCCGCGCTATGTGCGATTTCGCAGAGGCCGTGGCGCACTCTGTTGGATGACCTGTGCGTCGGCGGGCGCGGTGCACATTTTCTGCGCACATCCAATGTTTTCTCACGCACGGACTTCCATGAATCGATGTGCGCTGGTTTCCCTGCGATTTTCGCACTTGCACTGCGATTTTCGCACTTTTACTGCGAATCGCACGTTTTGGCACCTCTACGCAGGAATTTTCGGCGCACATTAATTCCATGAATCGACCGCTAAGTGTTTTGGGCTGGCCTGCATTTTTCCATCAGCCAGCTTTAATCTTGCAGCCGCCATCTTGCTTGGCCTTTCAATTCATATAATTCTGGAGCTGAATGTATACCCCACAGAGTAACCTTGACTACTGTGTACAGCAGATTTCAGAATGGTTGGTTGAAGGCCTGGAAAGAGCATGTTGATCAGATGCCTGCAGTCGCTACAGGAGCCAAGAAGCAGGAAGATACAATGAGTGAATACCATGAGTGAATCACAGGATAGTATATTTCCTGAAGATGTGGGGGCTGACCAAAGGTTGCATCTGAATGAGTTCTTAGATCACATTTCTAATGTCTTCTCTGAACTTCCTGGCTGAGCACAGGGGGTTCTATCATCATATTCACATGCCACTAAAAAATTAAAACAATCCGACATGCTCAATATGGACTGCCAGAGGCCTGTCTTCAAATGATCAAATATGAACTCCAGAAGGTGCTAGATTCAAAGGTCATCGAGACATTTCACAGTCAGAGGTCCTCACCGATCACACACGTGAGGAAACAAAGCCATTTTGGAGAATTTGTATGATCAATACACAATAGCAATTTCCCTCAGACCCATGCCTAGTGTGGGTGAGCTGATCTGACCAAAATGAATCCCCATACTGGACCTCATCAAATGCTATTGGTAAGTCCCCCTTGATCAGAAGATAAAGAAAAGGCTGAATTTAACACATTTAAATCCATCTTTCAATGTATTATATTGCTTACTGGATTAAATGGAACTGTAGGCAACTTCCAGCACCACATGCACTGCATAATGTCCCCTCATCAAGCCTTTGCTGCTACTTTCTTTGGCGACATTGCTATACACATCAGGTTCTAAGTTAAGCATATTTATCTTCTTTATCTAGTCACATATTATTTATGAACTATGAAACTGTCAGACACTTTAGACAAATGCCACTTACCCCATTCAATGGTGCATTTTATAGGATTATGGGCAATTAATGTGTTGGTTGAACAGCAGGAACGCAAAGTAGAAGCCATCTTGCAAAAATCCTCTGACCTCTACAAAAGCTTCTACCAGCCTTTGATCCTACAAACTGATACTTCAAATGTACATTTCATGAATACAATTAGACTGCAAGAGATTGTCGTGTCGGAAGCGGCCTCTGCAGTTTTTTTACATCTGTCCATGTTTGTTACGAGCCTCTGAGCTCTTGAGAGGTGTGGCTTGACATGCAAGGTGCTTTTCTCTGATCCCACTACCCTGTCTCTGTTTTGATTCTGAGAGCGCGGCTGTGGCTGAAAATGCAGAACGAGCTGCACGCTGCGAGAGAGTGAAGCCTTCTAGCCTCTCTCCCACCTGACTGTGTGTGCACGGCTGCAGACTTCCAGACAGCAGACTCCCAGTAGTCTGTTTACCGGCTCGGTAAGCCTTGGAGGGACAGTGATTGAGAGGGCACAAGAGGTCTCCGGGTTGCTCCAGGTTGCTCAATACCCACAAGCCAGACTCAGCAAGCACAAACTGATTCCCCCAATTGCAGAGCAAAGTATGGAATAAGTGCCTGGCCATAAACATCCTCCTATGAACTTCACAAAGACAGACAAAAGATAAAACCTTATAACAATGTTGAAGAAGGTGACGAGATGACAGAAGAGTGTGTAAAGCTAACCGTGTGCACAATAATCACAGAATTGTAACCTTAAGTGAGCAATTGGATAAGTGCACAAAGAACTCTTTGCAAAGATCCCCGCCTTAAGAATCCTTAAATCTTGCGACCTTGACTTTGTGCAGCCAATAAAGCGCCCGTTTGGTGCAATTTCCAGAATCCATTCTGTGCTTCCTGCGACTGCCTTACTTATTCATACACAGGAGGATTCCTTTAACTTTGTAGGTTACGATTTGGACATACCTGTTTCTGAAGACTTTGTTATCTAACCCATGTGAACATTGTGGAACATCGAAAGAGAACAACAAAAATAAAAAACAAAAAACACTTACTATTACAACTGAATCAGCAAGGGACACAGACAATCTAGCTGGGTGGAAATGGCTGAAGAGGCTGATTGGGAAGTTGTAGGAATCTGAGCCATGAGTGCTGGAAGTAATTACGTGGAACACTAGAGGACACTCACATTTTTGAAAATGGATGGTTCTTTACGTTCCCTAGTGAAAACCCCTATATTCTTACTCCAGGAAACTTGGCTCATGTCTGATTATCATATTGACACCCATCGAATCTTTCAGCATCATGCCAAAAAAGGTGCAAAAGGACGTTCCTATGGCAGTCTTTTGACGGCTGTCTTCCACGATTACCACGCCAAAGAAATCTCTGCTGCAAATGTTAATGATTGTGTATTGGCTGTGGAAATCAAAGCTAAATTGGGCACTCAGCCTCTGAATATGCTAATTGTTAATATTTATGATTCCCCCTCTAATATATCCTAGAATAACATCCCTGAGAGTCTCAATGAAATCTTGACCAATTGGCTACTGATCTGTGGGAATGAGATGGTATACTTGGTGTTGATCTTAATGCCTATTGTGGGATTTCTACTATGACAAAGTCATTTGACAATGTTTCCCAAACTAATGTCATGCTTAAGAATAAGTGTAATGATAGAGGGCGTGCATGGTCTAATTTTTTTCCAGATTGGGAGATATGGCCCTTGAATGGCCGGATGTTAAGTGGTACTCTGGGTAAGTGTACCTGGTTTGCTGGTAACAAATCTGCCACTTTAGATTACTTGTGTGGTAACATTCCAGCCCTTTCACATATTTGTGATCACTCCATGGTTTAATTGAAGTTGGATTTACCTTCACCTAGCCATTCTGATCGTGGTCCCACTAATCTTGGTGTATCCAACTCTGGTACCCAAATAAAATGGAATGCTTTTAAGGTGAAGAGAATAAAGAAAAGAATCAATAAGGTACTCTCCACTAACACCTTTTTGACTAGCAATGATATTGAACATATGATTAAGCAATGGACCAGTGAGGTAGCTGCCACCCCTGGTACCCCAAACATTGCCAATGGTAAACAACACAAATCAGCTTATGATAGAGAATTGGTGTTGGTGAGGCGAGTGCATCTCAGTGAACTACGGAAATTAAAGAAACTCCCAATTCCTGGGGATTAATTTTTATCCCGTATGAAAAAACGAATTAATGTATATAGTGGTTGGTGTAAACGTCACCATATAGGAACGATCAATGGAAAATGGCAAATGTTAATTAACACCATGCAGAAAGGTGATCGTGGCTCTATTTGGAGACTTCTAAATATAACCAAAGGTGTAGATCTGCCCCAACCGTTGAATGCTATTGATGAATTGATATGGTTCACATAAAAGATTAGGCAACACACAACTGTGTAAATGCTACTAGCAGCAAGCAGAGAACCCAAGACTAGGTCCAGTTCATAAACCCAAAAAGATTTTTTACTGTGGGGTGGACTCAAGTCTATTCATGAAGGAAAAGAATAGAACAAGGTTGTGGCTGAAGACAGAAGGATAGAGCTTAACAAGGATACTATCCCTGCCTACTGTGCACTCTCAGCTAGGTTGCGGTGTTACAACGCCTGTCTAATAGTGACAGAATAAGAGTAAAATTACCACTTCTATGGTGTGTAATACATTCAACCTTGAGAGTCCCAACCCACTCTCTTCCAAAATGGCTTGAATCGGAAGAGACTACCAGTAAAACCAGGGGAGAGGGAAAAGAAGAGTAAATCCAGGAAGAAAAAAAGAATCAGTTTTTCTCTTCAAAACAACTCATGTGACATCTAATGGGGTAAACAGTTTTTTAATAGCCCATTGATTGTCACACTAATCCTGGGGTACTCAAGTTTTAAAATGACACAAAATGAAGGAAGTAGGAAAAATTCCCATTCCCAAAAACACAAACAAAGACGATACAATCACCACTTCACATATGTAATCAACTTCATATTCATGGAAAGTGGGACAATGTAAAAAGGTTTGCTCAAACTAAAATGGGGGCAAATTGGAGCCCTTTTAGATGTAACAAACACAGTGTTTGTTACATCTAAAAGGGCTCCAATTTGGGGGCAAATTTCACTTACAATTTACACAGTTGTGTGTTGCCTAATCTTTTGTGTGAACATTACCTACTTAGGGCAATACCCTGTTAATTGGTAGAAATTGCCCCATTGTTTACTTATGAATTGATATGGGCCAAACACCTGACTGAATCCATGTATGATGCTTTCATAGTTGAGCCATTTCTACATTCTGATGGTCCCTGGCCTTTAAATTTCACTATTATGAGAATAATTGTCAAGCATAACAATTCCAGGGCCCCCGGTCCCAAAGGTCTTGCGTCATGTCATGTCAAAAACGATCCCATGGTTTGGTCTACAATCTTAATGTCCCTCTACAATAAGGTATGCCATGAAAAACGTATCCCTGAGTCATGGTCGAAATCCATACTAATTCCTGTGTATAAAGCAGGCTCACGTAAGATTCCCTTGAACTACCAGATCCTTTCCATACTTGACACCACCAATAAGATCTTTTCTGCCATAGTATTGACTCATTTTCAATCTTGGGTCGAGACCAACCAGATTCTCCATCCTTTTCAATCAGGCTTTTGGTCTGGATGTTGCAGCACCGATAACATCTGACTTCTTGATGCTATCATGTCCAAGGCCAAACATAGTCCTAACCCGTCGATCTATGTAACCTATGTCAACTTTAGCAGTGCCTTTGATATAGTCACTTGTAACAAACTATGGGAGATCTTGCGCGACTATAAATGTCCTGCATGGTTGTTGGAAATCATTGTCAAACTTCACCAGAATAACACTGCCTGTGTATGCTTAGACAATGAAGGTAGACTCACCAAGCCCATACAACTTAATAAGGGTGTCAAGCAAGGATGCTTATTAGCAGCGCTGCTTTTCAACCTTTATACTGCTGCTTTAATAAGACGTTTGGAGAGCCGTGCTAATTGTCCTGCGCAATTCTCCAACATCAAGGTTACTGCGCTACTTTACGCAGACAACCTTGTCGTTATCGACCATACCATTTCTGGAATCAAATCTATCCTGGAGGAATTGGGTGCTTTTTCTGCAGAACATAATATGATAGTTAATTTAAGAAAGACCAAAACAATGCTTATCTCTCCCAAGAAGGTTAATAGACCTACTATGAATATCAGTTGGGGCACGATCGAATATGCAGATGTTTATAAATATCTTGGTGTGGACATGGATAGCAAACCAGGGTATCTATCCCTGATAGAGTCACATTATCCAATATGCTGGATACACCTTAAAGTGACTTTTTTTGCTGTATAGACAATGGTTTGTTCCCGCAATGACATATGGTCTTGAAGCTCTCACCCTTGAACATCTTTCCCTGTTGGACAACATTGAAGGCTTTTTTTGGCGGTCTCTATTGAGTCTCCCTACATCCTGCCCAATTCAATATATAAGAGCGGAATTCGGCTTAACATCGCTTAGAGCCCTAGTCATACTCCAAAGAGATATTTTGCCTCTCCGAGCCTTGTGCCACCCCATTAGTGAGTTGCTTCAGTTCATCGGCCAAAATGTCATTGCTTTAAAAACAGGAATAACACAGATAAATGCATACAATGCCATGTGTATGAAGTCCTACTCTACCCTGAATCATCTACAGGTATCACAGTCCTCAGTTGTACCTGATAAGTTGTCCTAGCTCTGAGGTGAGGAGATTTCACCTACAGATGCGTATTAACCAACTACCAGTTAGAGCCACTCATGGCTCACAGTGGAAGCTTGCATATGACCAACGTATGTGTCGCATATGTGCGGTGGAAGGTAATCTGGAGACAGTCAACATGCGCTCACTGCTGGCCCCAAAATAGAGCATGTATACAGAGCCCGCTATAGCTGTTTCTATCATTCATTCGAATGGGTAGCTACAACCTTTTTTTGGAACCTGTGTCTTAATACCTCATCTGAAACCTTAATCATTGCCTTGTACAATGTTTGGACCGTGGCAAATCAAACGAGTTTGTCTCTTGGTGATAGTGTATATACAAGGTCATTTGATGTAACCAGCTGATGATGTATTGGATGAGGTAAATTTGCACTAACAGTGATAACGCACCTTTGTTATGAATTCTTGGAAACTGTTGTCAAATTTTAAACATCATAAACCAATACTAGACAGTTTGAATGTTCTTGCTGATGTATGCTATTTACAATGTCAGCCTAAGGTTAAGTCTTAGCATGAATCTTGGTAGTATATGATCACGCTCATTTACAAGTCGGCACTGTCTTTTTTACTTGTATATCATTATGTTCATTTAGAACTTGTCTTTGTCTTTTTAAAAAAAATGTGTACTTGTATTTATATCTATATCTAAAGCATGAACTGTTGAGTTGAAGTTGTATGTAAACTCTTGTGTGTAATGTTGTAAATAATTCTTTGGACTAATAAACAACAATAATAATAATTAAAAAAAAAGATACTTCAATTCTCGGGTTTGGGCAGTTCCATCACAAGAACATGAGAGGAATGAACAATTCATTATTTTCATGAGCCATGCGATATTCCCAAGAGAGAAATCATTGCATTATTCCACTGGGAGTGGGCAGCAGAAATACCGAAATATCATTTAACAGGACAACATTTTGATTAGTCACTGACTAGTGCCCTCTGGCCCAGGATAAGGACACGAATCCCTGTGTAATGAATTCGTTTTTGGGTTTGCAGCCATATGTTTTCACTATATAGAACACAGAGGGAAAATATCAATCGCATTTTGAATTGCTGAGGCAGCATCCTCCTTCCCCCTGGGAAGAACATAGAGAGGCAGATTGAAAGGAGGTGCATGTGATGATTTTCCATTTGGAAGGCAAAGTGAAGGGTTTCAGGTGGCTCTGAGTGCCAGGCGAAAACACCTGGTCTGTGACGACACCTTTCAAGGTGGTGCAAGGCTGATGCCCCATAGCCTCTCTCCTGGTGAGGGAAAAAAGGATTATGAACTAACATACTATACTTATGTTCTTAGAGTGGGTAATTTCTGCTAAAGACAAATGGTTATGACAATGCAGAAAAAAAACAAGTGGGCAGCAACGACAGGGCCATATGATTTAATGTTGTCAGGAAGGAAGGAGGGCCCCGAAATGTGGCAAGCAGTGTGGGAGGTTGTTGTTGGGTATTTGGCTGCATAGCACTTCTTTTCTGTTTTGTTAGCACTCAGGTAGAGGAAACTGTGGGTCATCCAGGTTTGCATTTGAGTGAGGTGGTTCATTACATGGTGGTGTTGTTTGAAATGTTGGTCAGCATCAGCATGAAAATGGGCTGTATGTGGAAATGATGACATATCATTGTGGGCACTGGGTTTGCTGAATGGCACTGGTACAGCACCAGATGTATGGGTCCAGCCAGCATTAACAGGTGTTTGTTTTGTCATTGGTAAGTCTGGCATATATTGTGTGCAACCAGCATAAAAATGTATTGCACAGGGCAAAGTGAACCCATATTTGTGGGCAATGAGCAACAGCATGGAAGTGATACAGTGCTGGCATCTTCTGTTGACAAGCATGATGATCTGCTATGTCCACAGTCATTGTGAACATGTGTTTTACAGGGCAATGCTGCCATATTGGACACATACAGGATGAACATATGTTTTAGATAGCATTTCTGCCCCATATCGAGAAGAGCCAGTCTACAAAATAGTTTTCCAGGGCAATGCTGCCATATAGTGATCTGCAATTAAAAAAGGAGGGGTGGGTGGCAGTTAGTAGGGTGAAGTGGGAGTAAGAAAGTGAGAACGGCATTGTACTGTTGGCAGCTTCAGTTCGGTTTTCTTCGTGCACTGAGCTTGGGTGTAATTATCGTATTGATGTGGGTCGTCGTGTGCTGTTGGTGCAAGTTATGTATTGTTTGTTTGTTGTTGCAGTGTGGCGAAGTACGTGTGGTTTGGTGTGTAGAGAAGTGGTTGTGTGGGTTTTTGTGTGAGAGATGTATGCGGAAAGTTTAGTTTTTGGGTTAGTGTTTTTTTGCCTCTTAATCTTTGATAATGTAGTTTGTTCGTCTCGTAGTTAGGTGTGATGGAGTGGCAAGTTTCCATCTGAGCTATTTCGGAGGTTTGTGTACTAGGTTGAGGCACATGTTGTCCCGCGCTCTGGTCTTGGTGCTGTATATTTTACCTCCATCAGCTCCCTTCCTACCCATTTCCCTGTCAATGATCCATAGTTGCCTATGTTTGCTCTGTCGACTAAATGTGTGTTGAAATGTCATCCCTACCCTTCCCCCCTGATCTCTCCGTATTCATTCTTAGAGTAATCTTAGCGTATCTATGTTTAATTTTGGTTTAGTGATATGCTGTAAATTGGTCTTCCCCCACCCTCCGTTTATGGGAGCTAGCTTAGGGAGATAGGGAGGATCAGTTCCTTCTCTGAGTATTGTTTCCACTGCGTTAGTGCCCCTATAGGCGTTCCATGTAATTATGGGGAGAAGAGCCCGGTTTTGCGTAGTTTTCTAAATGCGAGGTGATCTCTAGTGTTACGTATGTTTTTTGGAAGCTCATTCCAGGTTTTTGATGCAAGGTGAGAGAAGGAGGATCCTCTGAATGTTCTTTTGTTGTATGGTGTTGGTTCCAAACAGTTGTTGCTGCTAGATCTGAGTGGTCTCTTTGGGTGGTAGACGTTTATTTTCTCTATTAGGAACTCTGCTCCTCGGCCGTGGAAAAGAAGCATCCACTGCCTACTTTGAAAATGCACCAAAAGCCACTGTCTGATTTCTGGAGAATGCATGCTAGGTGATGCACAGAGGAATGAAAACCCACATAAGGCTGCAGAGCAAACAAGGAGCTCTAAAATCCGGCAGATATTATGAAGTAGAAGCATTGCAAAGTTTGTTCAATGGCAAAGCTACAATAACAAGAATTCAGAAACCAACAGATATAATATTACAAACGTGGATAAATAACATGTTTGTCCATTCAGGATTTATGAATAAATCTTACCCCGTGCTTTACAATTCCAGGCGCTTTGGTTTTGAAATAGTTGTTTCATGAGTGGCCTGTCTCATGGCACTGACCAATGACAAGTCTTGACTTTACTTGTGGGTTTTTCTAACAATTTGAAATTAGATGTATTTGCCTCTGAGAACATATATCCAAATGTATTGTTTCCTAACTTGACAGGAAGTATCTTTAAAAGTGGGTATCTTTTTTTGTATCCTTGAAGTTGAGTTCTTCAGAAACAAGAGCACAATGTTCACTGTAAGCAGTTCTTTCAGTTTGTGTGAATCTTTCCTTATTAAAAATCCAAACTTTAAGAAAGACCAAATGTTGTGGATCATGAAGGAAGCTCTCACACACAAACAAGTTACCCATGTCATTCAGGCACCAAAAAACAAACTGGCCTTGAGATATCTCACAAAACAGCACTAGATCATTAGTTGCTTACTTTTCTTTTCTCTGTCTGCTTTTAATTGAGCTGTCCAGCAACCCTAAAATGGTTAATTCCACATGTGCAATCCATATAAATGTACTTGCTAGTTCACTTTCTCACTCATTATCACTTACTGACAACCCTTTTATCTTGTCTGCTGAGAGCTAGAGCCCATCCCTGCCGCACAGGCCTACAAAAGTTAAATAGTCAAAAACAAGATGACTTACCTACTCACTGTGAACCGCCATCTCTCCCTCATAGCCAGCTCTCTGCTCCTGCACATGCATGTGCCCGTGCCACAGAAATGAAAGAGGGGCTATGGCTCCTTAGCAGCCATCTTTAATGTAAGTGTCTAATTTGATTGCTATAAAAGCCCACAAGCACTCTGTGGCCTGCTTACACTCTCACAATTTCGCCCAATGCACCAAACCCTGTGCTGTTGGGCTGTTCTGGCTGGCTGGCAATGGATCTAATCCATAAGTGACAGCTCTAACTGCACTCAGGCGATTTTACCTCAGGGAAGTTATTTGAAAGCACAACTTTTAAGCATGAAGTATATTACCTGATTCTGATTTCTGCTGTGCTCATCCTATTAAGGGCCATTGAGCCGGTGTGGGGACAGAAGGGTAGTCTGGGCTGGGGCCCTGCTGCATTCTAGGGGCTCTGAATTGGGTCAAGCTTCCTACTCAGCCCAGGCTATTTACTCAGCGCCTTTCTTGATCACTTTCTGAAGCAATGGTACAATACTAGTGATTATAAGTATTAAAACTTAAGTGATGGCTCAGTGTCTGTGAGGCATTCGACCATCCGCATCGAGAGTGTACGCTCGCCTGGGCTTTTTTGATTTTTGAATTGAAAATTAATGATGGGAGATCAGCCTCTGAAAATGTGTGGGGCCATTCTGCACACATTTTCCCTGATCACAGCACGCAGACGCATGGTCGAGCGTACTCCAGGAGGACAAAGCCAACAGGTGCTGTCCTCCCCTGTCATGTTCAGCTGGAATGTGACAGCGACGGGTACATCAAAGCATCTCAAGAAGGTGGAAGGTGACACCTTCCTCCGGCCATGTGAAGCCTATTGAAAATATAAAAGGCTCCATGCATTTGCCTTCCTATTGTCTAAACCTCTGGTGTCAGCACATACTAAGATGAGTTCATTGGAACTGGTCTGTTTCAGGCTTGATCAAAGAATGGACAAGAGGAAGGCAGGACTAACACTTCTTGGATATGCAATGTGTCAACTTGAAGCTATGCCCCACCCCTCTGTACGAAGGACAGTGAATGGCATGTCTGGGTCTTCTTTTTACTGTAGGCAACCCCTGCAGGTTGGACCCTTTTCAGAAGGATGAAGTATGTGATTTGAGGGAGACAGAAGTCTGTTCTCACCACAAACATCAAGGGATATTTTCACTTTAATCAAGAGCCACAGGGGGCTCAGTTGACCAGCGAGACACTTTGAAATACAACAGACAGGAAGATGGGTGGGACTTAGTAGTACATGTTGTCACCTCTTCCCTTTCCTGTTGCAAAGCACTCTGGTCCTGACCTAACGCTAACAGAAGATTGTTTCTAGGGACACAGGATTGGTTTATTAAGGTAGACCTAGCCTGCACCAATCACTGGGGCCCATTTGGCTTTAAAGGAGGGCTGAGCTCCTGACTTAGCAGATCATCTGATGACTTTAAAAGGAGTAAGAATAAGGACTCATTTGGACCCTGGCTGAAGGTACAGTCTGCCTTACATCTTCAGCCAGTGAAGGAAGGCCAGGATTTCCAAGAGGGAAACACGATCCCTCCCCTAAACATCTCCCAGGAAACAGAAGGAGATACCAACCTCAGAGGACCCATCCAGCAGCTCCAGAACAGGTACCCAGTCAGCACACAGCATGCACTGCTAGGTTCTGCCAGTAAGGTTCCTAGGTGGGAAGTGCCAGAGAGTCTCTGAACAAAGGAGAAGGCCGTTGACTGCAAACACTCTCCTCATCTTTCGGCTGTCCACCTTGAAGGACGACACAGCCCTACAAAGAAGCTGGGAGGAGTCCCACAACATGCATCAACCAGCATCCATCTTTTAAGGATAGATTCCAGGCAGTCGAGCCCTCAAACTGCGACCAGCTGAACCACTGACTGTTGTCATGCTGCAGTCACAAAATCTGTCTCCCATATTGAACTCTGTCACAGGACCTGCAAGGCGTCCTGGAACGGACTGAACACTGTCGAGCATCAAGATCAACTCAAGCACCAGGCACATTGTGGTTCTGTCCCACTAGTCCTTTTCTGAAGGCATTTACAACACGTTTGCTCCCTTGGTGCTGAAACCAAAAAACCTTGAACAGTTAAGAATGATTGCTTTACCGACTACTCACTTGTCAGTATCCAGAGTACTTCCATTTCCTTTGTGAAACTGTCTGATCTGTGTTCCTTTAGAGGGTGGGTTATATTTTGTAGTGTGCTAGAACTGTCTGTTGTAATAATAATTATTTCGTTATTTTTATACAACATTCACTGGGTATCCCCTTTTATCATTGGTTAATAATTGTATTTTCAATGTGTTCCAACTAACCAATGATCCACAACCATATGAAGATAAGCCTGCAGTTCCATCGATGTTGCCAAAATTGGACAAGGAGGTCTTATAGTTTACATGTATTCCAATCTGTATGGCTCCCTTCTGGTGTACTAGAGGTGTGGGGCTGATTGATGGTTTAGAAACCGATATTCATCCCTGGACCACTGGTGCCCCGGAAGTTGATTCATCACTGCATATAAACCTTTGAAATGCTCAGCACTGGCTTATTCCTTTGGTCCAAAGTGGAGAATAGCTCTCTAAGATATTTTCAGATGCAATGTGTGTTACAATGATTTTAAAGTGGAAGCAGTCAGGACATGTCAGAGTAAATAAAGGCATTCATGCATTACTTCATATTTATGAGCTAGCTCTCTATGTCAGGGGCAGATTTGATTGACTAATAATGTGTGCATGTTACTCCTTTATCCCCTTTTAAAAAATATTACATGGCCGCGGTAGTGGCCGTGTAGTTATGGTTAAGTTGCTAATCCCATAGGAAGAGCACTTTTTGAGCGGCTTATAACTTCGCTCTCCCTGGACGAATCCTCACCAAACGTTGCAAAAAAAGTATATGGCACACTATGAATGTTTTTATTAAGTTTGGTGAGGTTTGGTCCAGGGGGGACAAAGTTATAGGGGGGATCCCAAAATTTCTTTTTTTCCTATATACTGTATGGGGAAAAAAACGTTGCTCACTCCTACAGCCCAAACCGCTGAACGGATTTTCACTAAATTTGCAGCAGGAGCAGCGCCTTGGTCCCGAAAGCATGATTTAGTAAATTTGGTGAAAATCCATCCAGTAGTTATTTTTAAAAATGACCAAAAATTAGGTCACAAAAAATTTGTGATATCTATGTCCGGTCCGCGGACACACTTCCCTGTTCGCTCCGCGGACAGTGTCCTGATTGGTTAATCGGCTTGCGTCATGTCCACAGACATGCGACGTGTTCGCTGATTGGATGGTGAGGAGCGTCAGATTTCTGGAAACGCCCGCCATCTTGGATTCGCGGACAGCGACCGATGTCCGCGGACATCGCGGTAAAAACATATGAAAAAACACAGCATTCCACTTGTCAAACTTATCAAATAATGGTTGCAAGAAGCAAAAAAAAAATGGGTATTTTTTGCCGCAAAAGTCTGCGAACAGTCCTGATGTTCGCGAACAGTCCTGTGAAAGTTTGCGAACACCTCAGCATTACAGGGTTGGTGAAATGCAGTTCGTGGATGGCTTATAACTTTGGCACCACTTAGTGAAACTGCATTAAATTGTGCATGTATATTCCTGGGCTGATTCTTAGTGAGTATGCAATGTCTGGTGGGATTCTGTCATGAGGGGGCAAAATTAGAGGGGGGGTCCCAAAGTAATGTAAAGGCTTATAAATGAGGTGCCATTTGACGAATCTACACTTCATTTGGCAAACTGATAATAGATCAAGATATACATGTTTTTGCAAAGTTTAGTGGGATACTGTCAAGAGAGAGCAAAATTAGAGTGGGGGTGCCAAAATATTGTAAAGGCTTATACATGTGTTACCATTTGACAAATCTTCACAAAGGTTTGAAAAAAGATTATAGATCTAGATTTAGATGTTTTCGTAAAGTCTGAATGGATTTTGTCAAGTGGGGGCTAAGTTATATGACGATTGTATGTGCATACATCTGACACTTTTGAAAAAATAAAACATGGGTGGATTTCCAGCAAACTTGCGTAAGGAGCATTGGCAAGGACCTACAAGCATGGTTTTGCAAATGTTCCAGTGTTTTATTATTTGACAAGTGTCATAATGTAGCTACAAAAAATAGTGGTATACCTATTGTGACTGAGGGGTAGCCTGTGGCCATGGGCAGTGGCCAGATTGTCCGGGTCATGGAATAAGGTCATGATCCGGACAATCTGGCTACTGGCCATGACCACAAGGGACAAAAGATAGGATGAAAGTGGCCATGACCACCTGGGACTGGCTTTGTGGTAAAGTTTTTCAAAATTAGGATAGATTTGAAAGGGAAGAAAAATGTGCTTTTTGTAATATGGTCATAGGTTTCTCTTTTTGCCTTCTGCAGGCTGCTATGGAAAGCGCAGAGGGCCCTGTATGGAACCCTCACCTTCCCTTTCCATGGTGGCCATCCTTGAAAACGATTTTCCTTCCTACACCGGGACGCCAAAGGTATCCCGGTGTTGGAAGAAAAATCCTATCTTTTAACACCCTGGGTTCCCACTTTGGGAACCTAGGGTGCTAATGGCCTCCATCCCCCATTTCGGGGGCTGGAATGGGGGGATAATGGTCCAGAGACCTTGTTATACACCCTCGCTTCGCTTGGGCTGCTGGGCCGGTATCCACCGTTCCAGTCCCTAGAAAGGATGATGAACGCCACAATATTCCCATTAGCATAACACAAAATGCAAATGCATAACACAAAATGCAAATGGAAATGTTGGAAAATCTTATTAAGTCTATGTACTTTTCTGAAAAATATAAAGTAGATGGAGTCTATACATTTTTTTTTAGTTCTATTTTTTAACTGTGAAAGGTGGTTCCTAAAGGAATATGATGTTTGTTGTTTTTGGATGTATTTTTTTTGGCAGGAGAGCTGAGAACGAAAGGTGGGGAGGGAAATGAGGGAAGAGCAACCAAACACTAATATGGAAGGGTAGGTGGACAAGGGAAAATGTTGCGCTTGTGTTATTTCTAAGTTCGGGGGCATTGTTTCTCATGCTCCTTGATTACAGCAGTGGTGGTGGCTCTTGGGGACGAGGGATGATATTAGCTGATGCCATTTTAAGATAAATAGCAGTTTTGCTAAAATTATGTACTGTGTACGAGCTTGTTAATGGATAATGAGTAGGAATAGGTGTTGGAGCTGTGCAAGGGACATTTTTAAGTGGAAGTTCCTAGATCAGTAGAAAATGCAGTTCCGAAATGTCCGCCAAGCAGGGATCTTATAGTGAAGTGCAGACAGGTTCTCAGACACGTTATCATGCCACGCGCCAACGTATGGTCATGTGGCACTGTCTGGAAGGTCCGCTATGAAGTCAGATGTTCGTAGATGTCTATGGATGCATAACTAGTTGAAATAGTTGCAAGAAGTGTATAGAAGTGTTAAAATTCATTCCAGATGGTGGGAAATGGCAGAGTTTTAAGGTGAAACTTTGGAAATTGGACACAAATATTGTTATATTAGGTAAGTATGATATTAGTAATTTGTAGGAAAATAGCATGCACTGGTAAAAACCTATGAAATTCAATGAAAAAACTTTGTTAAAGGGACGTTATGGTTAAGTTGCACTAATAAAAAACTTTGAAATTCACTGAAAAAACGTTGTTAAAGGGATTTGATGGTTACGTTGGACTAATAAACACCTGTGAAATTCAAAGAAAAAACTTTATTAAACAGACGTTATGGTTCCAAGTAAAACCGAAAAACCCCTGAAATTCGCCAGTTATGGGAAGCTAAGCAACCATAACTCGCGCCACCACCGTGCACTGCTAAGACTAACACCCAGGACATCAAAGATGACATCACAAATGTCATTGATGACATCACTGATGACCTCACATGTGAAATACAGTTTGATGAAAAGTCTCTACAAGGAGTTGTGTTTATATTGTTGATAACAAGATGTCAGGAGCAATCGGGAGACCTATTATGAACTGCTTAGTCTATTAAAGAATGTACTCATCTAATATCATTGTATTAGAGTGTTGTTGTTAATACAGAAACCTAATCATATATAAACATAGACAATGACTGCAGCATGCACCATAGAAGTACACTATTTATAATATTGTAATTTTGGATAGTACAATAATGAATGCTCCCTTATCAGATGTTTGAGTAATGTTAAACATGTAATAACTAGCTAACAATTCAAGACTTACAGCACTTGTGCTGGTACAAACAATACATATGAAGCACCACAATGCACACAAATCAGAGGCACATACAGGGGAAACCAAAGTAAGGAAGAAAGAAACTGCATCATCAGAAAATGTTAATGACATTAAAGTTTATCTTCATGTATACAAATGAATTGTGTGTTTGAGGCCTGCTCATTTCCCCATGTATGTGCACCATGAGCTGAGACCAAACCCTAAGGAAAGTACTTAAAGAACATATGACAAGGTTAACATCTAGATATATAGCACCTTTTAAAATGTTAATATTCTGGCTGCCAGTGAACAAAATCACCTGGCCTATATATGTCAAGGAACAAAAACAAGTGGCCCAGATATGTGATGTCATCAGTGATGTCATCAATGACATTTGTGATGTCATCTTTGATGTCCTGGGTGTTAGTCTTAGCAGTGCACGGTGGTGGCGCGAGTTATGGTTGCTTAGCTTACCATAACTGGCAACAAATTTCAGGGTTTTTTTCGGTTTTATTTGGAACCATAACATCCGTTTAACAAAGTTTTTTCTTTGAATTTCATAGGTTTTTATTAGTCCAACTTAAGCATAACGTCCCTTTAACAAAGTTTGTTCAGTGAATTTTAAAGGTTTTTATTAGTGCAACTTAACCATAAAGTCCCTTTAACAACGTTTTTTCATTGAATTTCATAGGTTTTTATTAGTGCAACTTAACCATAACGTCCCTTTAACAAAGATTTTTCAGTGAATTTCAAAGGTTTTTATTAGCGCAACTTAACCATAACGTCCCTTTAACAAAGTTTGTCATTGATTTCATAGATTTTTATTAGTGCAACTTAACCATAACGTCCCTTTATCTAAGTTTTTTTAGTGAATTTCAAAGGTTTTTATTAGTGCAACTTAACCATAACGTCCCTTTAACAAAGTTTTTTCATTGAATATATATATATATACATATCCTATGGGAAGGCACTGAAATGGAATAGATAACTTTCTTTAAACTTCTTAACACAAAAAACGAAAGTTTAAAATTCACAGAACACCATGATCAAACAGAAGTGGGAGTCTTAGATATAAAAATCAAAATTATCAATGAAATTATTACCACAGAAGTTTACTGCAAGCCGACTAGCACACACTCAGTACTACAGGCAGCCAGTACTCACCCCACCAGTTTGAAGAACAGCATACCCTATGGGGAATTTCTGCACATAAAACACAATTGTAGCGAACAAACAGATTATCAACAAAATGCCAAAATTGTGGCAGCTAGATTTCACACCAGAGGCTACCACAAGTTGATCATCAACAAAGCATATGATCAATGCTCAAGCCAGACTAGAGATAACATCCTTAGTAAGGCAGATATGGAGATGTCAAAATCCAAAAATACAACTGAATGTATTACTTTTATCACTACATTCAATGATGGGGCCAAATATTTTGGCAAACACTGGTTCCTTCTTCAAAGGGACCCGTACACTTTCGGCAATGCATACAAACTAATGCCAGTGTAACCTCTAGAAAGGCAGAATTGATACAATTGGAATTATCACCCAGCCTCTTTCAATCCCATCCCATATTACATGCCTCTAGCTGGCATACTTATACATCTATGGGTTTTCAAAAATGTGCCAAATGTAAGGCCTGCATATTTGGTTTAAACACAAAACAATACATTCATCCACATACCGGATGGAATTTAGAGATCATGAAACACATTACTTGTTCAACCAAATTTGTGCTATATGTGATTCTATGTAGCTGCAATTTATGGTACATAGGGAGCACCACACTGGAATTCAAAACCTGTATACTCCAACATTTGAGGGCGATCAATAATCATGATCCAGCATACCCCCTTGCCAAACACATTGAAGAAGTACATGGATGAGATAGCTCTTCCCTGAAGTATTTTGGTATTGATACCATACTCCAACATACCAGAGGAGGGAATTGAGAGCAAAAAACCGAGACAACATGAAAGCCATTGCATTATTGATTATAACACCAAGACCCCCAATGGTCACAACAAATACGAAGAATTTGTGGGAGATTAAATCAACGATCATAAGGATAACTCTCTTAGCACATGCATTAACACTTTACAACCTTTCATATGTTTGAAATATGACAAAAATAGGCATTTAGTGGTGCTTTAGTGTGAGCTTCATTTGAATTGTTGTTCTTAAGTGTTAAGATGTATCACTTTTATTACCATGCAAAAGACCATATTTTTTCTTTGTTGGTTTTAAAATGTCACATTATGGATCAGTTGTAGTAGCATTTTCCATTTCAAGTGCAATATGTTGAAACAGTGACCACACATTTTAGGTCCTTCTTCTACAGTTTGGTCTTGCCATCCAGGTTTTACCAATACTATGATTGAGTAAAGCACTGGTATCATACACCATGCACTTTAATATGGGATGCATAGGATGGGAAATCTACTGCAGCGGTATATCCCCACTGTTTATACTCTTTATATATTTGACATAGCAAGGCTGGTATCACAGGAGATTGAAAGTATCAAGTACCATGTGTAGTACCATGTTTATGTTGCCTAATTGCAGTGAGGGTGACAATATACAATGTCCGGCTATACAAAATAGTTTACATTGGGCCCCTTTCGTATAGAGCATCATAGTTGGGATCGGCTCCAATATAGAGCAAATCAATAGAGCGCTATGCACTTCATGGCGCGGTCATTGTATACAGAGAACTTTATTATGATTCCATAGATTGGGACGTTGATACAAGGTCTTTAAACCTGGATTGGCTCCAATATCGAGCAGTTAGAGATTGAGCACTATGCACTTTATGGTACAGTATTGCATGTTAAGCACCTTATTATGAGTTTATAGCTCAGATTGCCTCCCATTGTGAGCATTCAAGTAATGAGCACTATGCACTTTATGGCAAATGCTCTAGCTCATAAAACCACTTTATCACAATGTTGCAGAATCCGAGGGTCATGAGATGCACCTTGCACTTTATTTATGAACTTGTATGTAACAGGTAATGACCATATATATTTTGATGATCTAATCCAGTTTGAAAGGGCCCCAGGGTTAAGAATGCGGTGGCCAATTTTGGTTCATCCATATGTCAAGTCCCCCCCACCCACCTGTTATATGGGCATTCATCACCACTGCTCTGATATATCGGCACAGGCTATGGTTTATTATTCTACATGGTATGCACCTTGCACTTTATGTACGAACGTGCATGTAACAGGTAATGGCCATATATATAATGATGGTCTAATTCAATTTGAAAGAGCCTTGGGGTTACAAATGTAAAGTTCCCTCTGTTATATGGGCATTTATCATCATTGCTCCAACATACAGGAATATAAAACAGCGCCCCACAAGCTATGGTGTATTATGCTACACACAGACCACTTCATTCACACTCCAGCTTATAAATAGGGGCAAGACCATCCACGGTGAATGAAAGGCTATGGCAATAGGCTTTGTATTCTATTGTATTTGAAAGCCCTATAGCGAAGTATCTGCACGTTTCTATACTCACAGATAGAAGCCCACACCATGCTTTATTACATGAAGCACCGGTTACTCTTTCCGCGTTATAATACACAGAGTGCCCATAACCAAAACCAAAATTATATTCAGAAGGATCATATTTTCCTTTTTAATTATAAGGATGTGTAATTCGAGGCATAACAGGCGCTGTTAACAAATAGCTGTTAAATTTAATTGAGGGTTAAACAAATGTTGAATACTTCATATTTGTTGCAACATGGCGGTCACCATAAGCACAGTTGTAACATCAGGGGTTGCACCAGATAATAGAAATGGAAAATGCACTCAACAACATTAAGATGTAAATACACTGGAAAGAGAGAGAGAGAGAGAGAGAGAGAGAGAGGGAGAGGGAGAGAGAGAGAGAGAGAGAGAGAGACCAATGCATGAGAACTGCTAACAGGAAATCTATCCTTTGTACCACTTCAAAATGACAGTCTTTTCAACACTCTAATTTGCAGGCGTTTTTCTGCTGTTGGAGGAGTCCTGCCTCGCAATTTAGAAAAGTATTCAATCTCTGGTGTATCTAATTCAAACAGTAACAGGTGCAGCAAATTCACTGTTGAAAATGTTTGCATAGTAGATTATCAACTTTGAGGAAATGAAACTTTAAGATTGTCCTGGAGGATTGTAACCCTTGATCTGCTGGGTACACCCAGATCACTGCACTTAGAGAATTTACTACTTAGCTATCTCGCTGGTATTGGAATGTGAAACCTACAATGAATATAATATGTGTAGCTTTATTTTGTCTTAAATGTTATTTACATGCAGGGGACCACCAACATTAACGTACGTGCTGCCGAGTCATCTTCTTGCACTTTTAAATATTCATGAGTCAGTGGGAGAAAGGAAAAGGAAAGTGTGGTGAAATGTTTCGTTTTCCTCTCTGGCTCGTGAAAAAGTAAATGCTACCTGCACATTATGCATTGCAGCCAGCGTTTACTAATGGAGTCCTAGGAAATCTTCTAGGTCATTACCTGGAGGTATTGAAGGGTGGATTCCATTGTCATTTTGTGCCTGCATGAAAATCTCACGCAGGTGTTAAAAACGAAATACTCACACAAGATGGAGGAGGGAAGCAACACATAGATCTTATCTCCTCTCTATGCTCCTCCTCCACCACGAATCAGCACGAAAATGGGCTTGAGAATGACATGGAGGCTTGAAAGCAATAACCCTTGCCTTCACGCCTCCATTTAACAGACCATCCATTGTGAAATGACACTGGTGATATCTAATGTAGCACGATCTAACACATTCCTGCAGTTTAAAAGGGCTTTAAATAACAAGTATTATTATTGCCCATTGTATGGCCACACACACATTAGCAACCTCGGAAGGATCGATGGCTGAGCCAACCCTGTCTTGGCAATTGAATATGTGAAGTGCCGACTGGCTCCATGTCGGAGGCCAGTACTATTCTTCGTGAGCTATCCACTTCGGCATTTTGCACACACATATCCCTGCAGTGGGCACACATACCTCTCAGGCTATTTCCCTCTCATTGAACATATGACCTAATGGGTAGACACACATCTCTGCATCAGGTATGTTAACCTCCTGAGCGACCTTATTGGCATTACAATGTGTAATCTGCAAGTGACGTGTAGCTCTACAGCATGTGTTCATTTTCCTAACCTATGTCCAGGTCATTTAAGTGATTTTTCACACAGCACCCATACCCTTCAATGTTTTGATTGTGCTGGGAGTCTTCTTTTTACCCATATTCTATACAGCGCTACATATGAAGAAAGAATCAGAGACTGGGCCCGATTCATGGAAAAATGCACATTAATCCTGCAAAGGCCCCCCGCCGAGAATGACACTGCATGAGACTGCTTCGAGAAATGTTTTTGTGTGCTCCATGTATTCATGGAATTGTCCACGCAAAGTAACCGTATACGTAAGTCGTGGACGGAACGCCCCTGACACTCCCCCACGCAAAGCAAAAACAGCCAGAAACAGCTACCTTTGCGTGCTCCCTGGATGCAAATACATGCACTCTGAAAAGAGTGCATGGGGTCCCCCGCAAGCAAGTCTGCATCTCGAGGATCCTGTGCGGGGTCCCCTGTAACTGTTACCGGCACCTTGAAAACATGCATACGATTTATTGTAACTCTGGTAAAACTCAGTAAATGTGTGTGAGAACCCTCGTAAACCATTCCAGCCCCCGCTGCACTGCATACACACAACCCCAAGTTAGAATGGAACCCCAGCTGCGTGCACACACCCATAAATCCGAAATGCGATCCCACCTCTCCACCCCTGTGCTGTAATTCCTATGGCAAGTGCCTCTATGCCTGCCTGAGAGTGGCGGATAATATCAGGGCTTTGCAAGGCCATTTCCCTCACAAGAGGCTGCGCGGGTCGGTCCATGAATACGTGTCATTTCGCGCAATTGTGGGTGTTCAATGGACTGCCTGCTGCCCGTCCCTTGTATCGCCCACATTTTCGCATTATCTTCCCCATTTTCTGTGTTACGCCCCCTGCCCCATCCCTGTCAGTGCAAAGCGTTTGCTGCATACAGCCTGTATATACAAAAGGTCTCTACTGTAACATTGTGAAGATAAACAGGCCGATTCATGTAATTCCTCTCAAAAGTGTCGCACGCGGCTGGCGCACAGCGTGCCCGTGCGAATGTCTGCGCCAGCCGCATGCGATAAAATCAATTTCCACGCACAGCGTATTCATGGATTCCCACCTCCAAAAGCAGACGTGGCTCAGAGTAGCGCAGCGACCCTGCAGCAGTGCCAGTTACACCCCCAAGAACGCCCTCGCGCAAGGAAAAGCCATCAAGATCGCAAAACCATTGCAAAGGGCTGCGCCAACACTGTACCAGTTTACCGGACTGGCAAAAGCGGGGAACGCGTATTACGGGCGCCGGGAACACGCGTGCGCGAGAAGATCGGGCCAGGGGGAGCGTGTGCGTGTATATCAGGGGTGCGCGAGAAGTTCTACATGCGAATGGCCTGGGCGCGTGTATTTCAGGGGTGCGCGGGAAGTTCCACACGCGATTGGCCTGAGCGCGTGTATTTCAGGGGTGCGCGGGAACTCCCACACGCGATTGCCCTGGGCGCCTGTATTTCAGGGGTGCGCGTGAAGTTTCACACGCGATTGCCCTGGGCGCGTGTATTACAGGGGTGCGCGGGAAGTCTCACACACGATTGCCCTGGGCGCGTGTATTTCAGGGGTGCGTGGGAAGTCCCACACGCGATTGGGCTGCGTGCGTGTATTTCAGGGGTGCGCGGGAAGTTTCACATGCTATTGGGCTGCGTGCGGGTATTTCAGGGGTGCGCGGGAAGTTTCAAACGCGATTGGGCTGCGTGCGTGTATTTCAGGGGTGCGCGGGAAGTTTCACACGCGAATGGGCTGCATGCGTGTATTTCAGGGGTGCGCGGGAAGTTTCACACGCGATTGGGCTGCGTGCGTGTATTTCAGGGGTGCGCGGGAAGTTTCACACGCGATTGGGCTGCATGCTGGTATTTCAGGGGTGCGCGGGAAGTTTCACACGCGATTGGGCTGCGTGTGTGTATTTCAGGGGTGCGTGGGAAGTTTCACATGCGATTGGGCTGCGTGCGTGTATTTCAGGGGTGCGCGGGAAGTTTCACACGCGATTGGGCTGCGTGCGTGTATTTCAGGGGTGCGCGGGAAGTTTCACACGCGATTGGGCTGCGTGCGGGTATTTCAGGGGTGCGCAGGAAGTTTCACACGCGATTGGGCTGCGTGCGTGTATTTCAGGGGTGCGCAGGAAGTTTCACACGCGATTCGGCTGCGTGCGGGTATTTCACGGGTGCGCGGGAAGTTTCACACGCGATTGGGCTGCGTGCGTGTATTTCAGGGGTGCGCGGGAAGTTTCACACGCGATTGGGCTGCGTGCGTGTATTTCAGGGGTGCGCGGGAAGTTTCACACGCGATTGGGCTGCATGCGTGTATTTCAGGGGTGCGCGTGAAGTTTCACACACGATTCCATCAGGGTACGTGTATTACAGGGGTGCGTGTGGAGCACCACACGCGATTTCATCAGGGTACGTGTATTACAGGGGTGCGCGTGGAGCACCACACGCGATTTCATCAGGGTACGTGTATTACAGGGGTGCGCGGGGAGCACCACACGTGAATTGCACGTGTGGGTCCTCCCAGGTGTTCCCTCTACACCCTCCACGGCCCCTGCAGGTGGCTCACACCACAGGGGCCTACCCTGCATATGTCCTGCAGGCACCCCATCCACCATGGCCATGCCCCCAGCCAACCCACATGTCAACTTGCACTACTGCCAACCAACGCATGTCCCCCTGCACCCCCAGCCACCAGGGGCACCCTCCACCAGGCCCCCACCCATGTCTCCCACTCCCCCCACCCCCAGCACTGGGGGGCACCTGCCAGCAGGCCCCCACCCATGTCCAACTCATGTCTCCCACCCCCACCCACCCCCAGCACTGTGGGGCACCTGCCAGCAGGACCCCACCCATGTCCAACTCATGTCTCCCACCCCCCCACCCCCCTGCACCTGCCAGCAGGCCCCCACCCATGTCCAACTCATGTCTCCCACCCCCCCAACCCCCCAGCACTGTGGGGCACCTGCCAGCAGGCCCCCACCCATGTCCAACTCATGTCTCCCACCCCCCCCACCCCCAGCACTGTGGGGCACCTGCCAGCAGCCCCCCACCCATGTCCAACTCATGTTCCCCATCCCCCCACACCCCCAGCACTGTGGGGCACCTGCCAGCAGGCCCCCACCCATGTCCAACTCATGTCTCCCACCCCCCACCCCCCAGCACTGTGGGGCACCTGCCAGCAGGCCCCCACCCATGTCCAACTCATGTCTCCCACCCCCCCACCCCCCAGCACTGCGGGGCACCCTCCACCAGGCCCTCGCCCATTTCCCATCCATGCCCCCCTGCACCTGGGTCCCAACAATCCCCAATCATGTCCGTAATGGCCATCCTCCCCTGCCAAAAGGCCCAACCAACTATCACATCCACCCACATATCAAAGGCAATTACATGTTACACACCCAATGTAAATAATGCAAATGAACACATGTCTGTCACACACAATGGCTGCAAGTGAATGTTAAAACACCCGACATGACATGCATGAAAGCAATGAGATGATATGACACATTGAAGGATGAAAATAAAAATGTATTGAAAATCAATTTGAATGGAAATGAAATGAGAAAAACCACAAAGCAAAACAACCAAAAGAAGATGAATGTCCATGAAAAAATCAAAAACACACAGCACAATCAAAATGAATGGTGTCCAAAGTCACAGTCATAAAAGTAATCCAAGTGTAAATGATAAACAAAAACCATTGCTCCAGGGCGATGAAAAAAATCCAAAAAATAAAAGAATCCATTGAAGAACTATTTACAAGATAATCCCGGGTCCATGAGCCCAACCAAATGAAACCTAACTATGACAACTAACAAAAAACTGAACAATATACAAAAATGTGGCGCATTGTCCAATCGCAACCAAATTAAAAAAAAATTAACGGAAACCTAACACTAACTATATAACTATATACAAAGGCGGTGGGCAAGTCCAGCGGCTCACTCCGTGGTGTTCCGGGCCAGGGCATCATCGAACTCCTGTTCGATGTCCCGGAGGTGGCCTGTTCCATGGCCTCGAGGGTCTGCAGGGACGCCGCCGTCTCCTCCTCCAACCCCCTGCGGATTGCCTCGAGGCACTCGGCCCGCCTCAGGGCGCTCCGCATGGAGTTCTCCGCCCTGACCATTGTGAGCCACGCCTCTTCCGCCCGCCGCCGCTCCGCACCTATATGCTGGCCCAACCGCTGCCACACGGAAGACACTTCCCGTCCTGGGTCCTCCTGCCCTCCGGCCGATGCCTGCCCCTCCGATGTTGATGGCCCCGAGCCATGATGCCTCCCACGTTGACTCCGCTGCTGCCTCCGACGCCACTGCCTCTGCCAGCATGACGGCATCCAGGCTGATGGAATCTACCGACGCCGTCGTGCACGTGCCCTGCCTGATGATGCCGGCACATCCTCCATCTGCTGGGGTACAGTTGCTGTGGTGTCCACCCCTGCTGGACCTCTGACTCCCGACTGTGGCAGGGATGGAATCCCCACCGAGCTGGCTGCATTGGTCAGGGCAGGTCCACAGGGGGCCCTGGTGGCATCTGGGCCGGAAGACGGCAAGGAGAATGACTGGCGTATAGTCTCCACAGAGGAGGAGAGGGCCGCCAGATTGGCCGACACATGCAGGAAACCCCCGAACATGGACGATCCCAATTGGGCCACGTCGGCACGGTGCTCTTCGTGATGACGTGCGTGCTCCTCCTGGGAAGCACGCACTTCATCACGAATCACAGCCGTGCGCATCGCAACCCCAATCAGGACCTTCTCCATACGGCCAGGGGTCCCCTCGTCCGCAGGTGGAGGGGAGTCAGATGACATGGACATCCCCTCTACCTGCGGACGGGCCTGGGACGGGGCATCCCTGCTGGTGCATGGTGATGCACGTACATGGTCAGGGACAGCGACATGCACAGGCCCCTCCACGGTGACCTGTGCTGCCTCCTGCCCCTGCCCCTGGACTGCACCACTTGCACCAGCAGGGATGCCCCCACCAGGCCCAATGTGCACCTCAGTGGCGGCCTCCTCCCCCTCTGTGGAAACCACCAACCTGGATGGCTCCTCACCATCTTCCGTCGTAGCAGGCCCCTGTGGGGGCTCACCCACCCCTTCCGCTGCAGCCGTGGGGGCATCCCCGACGCCTTGCTCCACAGCGCCGTCTCCGCCCTCTTCTTCACTAGCCGCTGCGTAGAGGGAGACATAGAACACAAGCATCAGGATACTGTACAATGGTCCCATAGACAGGAAGCAATAGCAGATGAGTGCCACTGTCAAAGTACACTTCCATCATGTCCCTCCACAACACATGTGTCAGTCCAGGCAAAACACACACAGTGACAGTCATGGTGCATGCCATGGACATTTCCATACATGTCCAATGGACTCTCGAAACATACAATGTAATGGAACTCACATGCATCATGGGTCATGCCTATCACATGCACACACTTCACCTCAGTCACATCCATCTGGCCCCATACACCCCAATCACAGTGGATACAAGGATGACTAGGCTGCATCAGTGAATCTGTAAATTGTCACAGACATGTGTCATGCATCCATGGCATTCACAAGTCACAGACACGCAGGTCAGGCACACAGACATGGATACCATATATGTACCTGGCATCAGCACCCATCCCTCACCCCCACCCATGTCCAGGAACAGAGACTGCCATGCTCTCATGTGTACAGTATGCATAGACCTCCCCATGTCGCATTTAAACACATGCAACAACCGTGCGGTTCACACATTACTGGTCGCACATGCATTACCATGATGTCCCTGCACACATACATGCGTACATGGCCTATGTCACACATACAGGCAAGTATCAGACAACCAGCACACTGCAACATGCCCTGTCTCACACACAATGCTTGGCCACTTACCGCTCAACTCCAGACAGGTCTCCCTCTCAAGGACCTGGGCGTGGAGGGCTGGGTGTACGCGTTCCAGGACCCTCATCTGGATGGAACTCATGCGGCCCCGGCCCCCCTCCACGAGGCGCCGGGCCTTTGAGGGTCCTGGAACTCAAGTCCTCCCAGCGCTTCTTGACCTTCTGGATGGTGCGGGTTGCCACCCCCTCCGCGTTGATGGCAACCACACAGTCGGCCCAGATCCTCTCCCGTCCTTCCTTGTTGGCGCGGGACGATCCGAAGAGGGCATCATACTGCCCCAGGACTTGCTCCACCAGGACACCAACTTCAGTGGCAGTGAAGCTGGTGCCCCTCTGCCCCTCTGGCCGGGGGTTGCCACTGGTGCCAGATGTTGATGTGCCCGACATGGCAACCCCAGGGGCAGGAGTGGGTGGGCAACTGGGTCCTGGGGCTGGGCTGTGGAGCGATGTTATCCGAGTCGGGAGTCTTTGTTCCAGCAGGGGTGGACACAGCAACTGGACCCCTGCAGATGGCTGATGTGGAGGCACCAAATGGCAGGGCACGGTGGCAGTAGGCAGGCAGGCAGGCAGGCAGCAGCAGATGGCACGTGGGAGGCTGCGCGGGGCACTGGGGGCAGTAATTCGGCCTTCTGGGCAGGAGCGTGGTCTTCCGTGTGTTTTCGCGTGGCCAGCTTGATACCGAGTGATTTGGCACGTGAAAATCCTGCACGTCAGCGTGAAATTCGAGGAAAGGGGCTTAGCACGTAAGCACGTCAGCACGCGTATGCGATTTCATTGGACCAAAGGCCCTTACAGCGTATGCGCATCTGTGACGTTTCGCGCACGGGCGTTGCCCTGGCAGGGCTTGGTGATCGCGCGTGCCTTTACACTGCTCTGTACGTGCTTTTCGTGCGGTGCGTGTGTTTTCCATCCGTTGGGGTTCACACGCTATTACTTCACAGCGGGTGTTGGCTACGCGTTCTTCTACACGCAAGGCAGGCGGTGAGTGGTACCCCGCTCCCCCCCAGGCCCGATCGCGTGAAAAACGTCACGCGCACCCCTGAAATGCCCGCACGCAGCCCAATCGCGTGTGGAACTTCTCGCGCACCTCTGAAATACACGCACACGCTCCCCCAGGCCCGATCGCGTGTGAAAACACCCACAAGCCCCTGAAATACACGTACCCCGCTCCCCCAGGCCCGATCGCGTGTAGAAACACCCGCGAGCCCCTGGAATACACGTACCCCGCTCCCCCAGGCCCGATCGCGTGTGAAAACTCCTGCGAGCCCCTGAAATACACGCGCCCAGGCCAATCGCGTGTGAGGAACTTCTCGCACACCCCTGAAATACACGCGCCCAGGCCAATCGCGTGTGGAACTTCACGCGCACCCCTGAAATACACGCACACCCTCCCCCAGGCCCGATCACGTGTGGGCCTTCTCGCGCATGTAGGACTTTGGCGCACATTTTTTTCCTGCGCAGGGACGCTACCGCCTGCTTTCGTGTGGCGGACATGTATGGGCCTGTGCGCGTCTTTGGCCGTGCGCTGTTTTTCCCTATTCGATTCCATGAATACGTGTTGTAGGCGAGCGTGTGGGCGTTCTGCGCACTTGCCTCCTGTAATTCCCCTGTGACGCCCACATTTTCATGAGTTGTTCCCCATTCTGCGTGTGACGCCCCGTGTTACGCCTACTTTTGTTATGTGCGCCCCGCTATGTGCGAATTCGCTGTGGCCTTATCGCACGGCGTTCGATGACCTGTGCGCGAGCGTGCACCAGCGTGCGCCAGCGTGCACCGCGCACTTTTTCAGCGCACATCCCACATTTCGCGCGTGCACGGACTTCCATGAATTGATGTGCAATGTTTTTTATGCGATAATCGCACTTGCACTGCGATTTTCGCTATTTCTCTGCGAATCGCACGTTTTCGCACGCGTGCGCCGTTTTTTCGGCGCACATTAATTTCATGAATCGGCCTGAAACTCTATGCCTGGTCTCTACTTCTCGCTCTTGGACTGGTGCTGGTCAGTCAGTACGCAGATTTGGTTGCAATGGGGTGGGAAGTGGTGCTGGGCTGTACATTATTACATGAACCTGGAGTCCAAGCTGACTCCAACGCCTCCCCCACGACCCCTTCCTATTGTATGTATTTATTTGATGTCAGGTAAATTTAGTCCATTGCCTGTGTCATCTTAACTGACTCAAAGTACAAAGGCACATAACGCAGCTCATTGCTGCAACGAGAGATTGTGCAAACAACCTAAACGAAACCTGCATGCTTCCAAACAAAACCTGCATGCAACCACAGAAATGTTGCAAATGTGTACTGGTGAGTTTTATAATGCCCCTCAGGTTTCAGACTTTTAAGAAGACTTGCCATAGTCACATACAGAAGCATCACAGGCTCTTCTGTACTGCTTTTTGTAGCCAACACATGCCAGGAAATAAAAATGAAGGTGATCAACTACAAATAATCGTGCCCTAATTTATATGCACTTATACATGAAATGGGCAATTTTTTTTAGATATTTCCCAAAGATCCCATCAATGTGTTAGTAGGGGAATGATTACTCTACACATGCACAGTTCGGACAATCAGCCAGTTTCGGCTGCTTTGGGCTTTGCATCACCCTGTAGGGGATCACACATGCACAGTTTGGGAAATCTGCTCTACTCAGTGTCGGGTGCTTTGCGCTTTGCATCACCATGTAGAGGAATGATAGCACGTGCACAGTTCCCCTGTAGGGGAATGATCACACATACACAGTTTGGGCAATCTGCTCTACTCAGTATCGGCTGCTTTGGCCTTTGCATCACCCTGTAGGGCAGTGGTCTTCAAACTTTTTGGCTGGCCATCCCCAGAGAAAAATGTGGCAGGCTGGGCCCCCCCAAAAATGCCAAATGGACAGTATGTATTGCGCGCCGTCACCGCACTCTACTTCCAGTATAGTCCCTGGGCCCCCCCCCACCTGCTCCCATCACAGTCGCTGGGCTCCCACATCCCACTCCTACACAGTCCTTGGGCTCTCCCCACCCCATCACAAACACTGGGCTCTCCCCACCATGCTCCCACCACTATCCCATGGTTCCCGCCCATCCTTCTCCCACCACAGTCCCTGGGGTTCCCCCCCTCCTGTTCCCAACACAGTCCGAGGGCAAGTGGCAGCTGGTGAATTTTTTAAGTGGAGGCACATAACTATTTCCCCCAAAAATGCCACAGCGACCGAGCACAGTGAGTGAGCCCAAACCAATGAAGGGAGGTTCTGGGGGTTTTCCACCCGTGAATTTCTTTTAAAATAAAGGGTTAAAATGTTGCATTGTAGAGCATATATAAAAAAAAAAATGAGTAAATAGCCAAACAGTTTGAAATTGGTGCTGGGGGCGCCCAGGGGGCAGGCATGATATTTTTTACTGGATATGATAGATGTTGAGTGAAACAATATCATCCCTGTCCCCTAGGTACCACTAAGCCTAACACAATCAACATGAATATATGTGTATACAAGGCGCTAGGGTGCCAAGGGGGAAAACACTGTGTTTTTGACTTGAGAGCTATGATAGAAATCCAGTAAAAAAATACCATCACTGTCCTCTGGGCTCCACAGCGCCTCAGAAGGAGAGCTGATTTTGGCAAGTGGGTAGGGGGATTGTGCAACAAAGGCATTTAGGCATTTTTAAAATGCCTTTGTTGTACAAACCTCCTTCCCCCCTCTATCCACCACTTGCCAAAATCAGCTCAACGGACCAAAACAAACACACACATACACATATTCATACAGCAATCACGCTATCATTCACACAAGCATCCACCACGATACACCTACTCATAACACAAGCATACATGCATTCATACACATGTTTAAATAAAAAAATGAACATAAACGTACTTTCTGCATTGGCCTGCATGTGGGTGCTGAAACGCCCTGCTCCAGGCTCCTCTGTCCGTATGGGCGAGGAGGTGCAGTAGATCCCCTTCGCACATACAGACATGCAGTGCCCCAGCCGGAATTTCCAATGAGCTATGCAATGCTGGTGAAGCAAAAATGTCCCAGCACTTGCATGGGTCAGTGAGCATGTGCGTCTGGGAAACTAAAACTGAACTGTCAAAGGGAAATAGTGTTTCCCTTTGACAGTTCAGCCAGCCCAGTAGAACTGCCTCAGCTGGAAAAAGCAGCTGAGGGAGTGCTCATTGTTTCACTGGGCTGGCTCCTTAGCTCCTCCATAATGGGTGTGGGTGCCACAGGGTGGGCGCCCCCTCGCCATTATGGATGAGCCGCCAGGCTCGGACTGGCCTATAGGGCAATGCCTGTAGCAAAAAATGCAAAATGCTAGTGTGGGCCAGTCAAAATGGGCCACCTTTTTTGGCCAATGTGGGCCAGTTTGGTTAGTTACTTCACTATGTAGTTAGTAATTTTGACCATTGTTGCTGAATAAGTATTCTTTAAATATCACAATTTACTTACATTTTAACACAAAGCACCCCTTTGGGTACTATACAAAGTTTACATTGGGCCCCTTTCGTAAAGAGCATCATAGTTGGGATCGGCTCCAATATAGAGCAAATCAATAGAGCGCTATGCACTGTATGGCGCGGTCATTGCATACAGAGCACTTTATTATGATTCCATAGATTGGGACGTTGATACAAGGTATTTAAGCCTGGATTGGCTCCAATATCGAGCAGTTAGAGATTGAGCACTATGCACTTTATGGTACAGTATTGCATGTTAAGCACCTTATTATGAGTATATAGCTCAGATTGCCTCCCATTGTGAGCATTCAAGTAATGAGCACTATGCACTTTATGGCAAATTCTCTAGCTCATAAAAGCACTTTATCACGATGTTGCAGATGGGATGCACCTTGCCCTTTATTTATGAACTTGTATGTAACAGGCAATGACCATATACATTTTGATGATCTAATCCAGTTTGAAAGGGCCCCAGGGTTAAGAATGCGGTGGCCAATTTTGGTTCATCCAAATGTCAAGTCCCCCCCACCCACCTGTTATATGGGCATTCATCACCACTGCTCTGATATATCGGCACAGGCTATGGTTTATTATTCTACATGGTATGCACCTTGCACTTTATGTACGAACGTGCATGTAACAGGTAATGGCCATATACATAATGATGGTCTAATTCAATTTGAAAGAGCCTTGGGGTTAAAAATGTAAAGTTCCCTCTGTTATATGGGCATTCATCATCATTGCTCCAACATACAGGAATATAAAACAGCGCCCCACAAGCTATGGTGTATTATGCTACACACAGACCACTTCATTCACACTCCAGCTTATAAATAGGGGCAAGACCATCCACGGTGAATGAAAGGCTATGGCAATAGGCTTTGTATTCTATTGTATTTGAAAGCCCTATAGCGAAGTATCTGCACGTTTCTATACTCACAGATAGAAGCCCACACCATGCTTTATTACATGAAGCACCGGTTACTCTTTCCGCGTTATAATACACAGAGTGCCCATAACCAAAACCAAAATTATATTCAGATGGATCATATTTTCCTTTTTAATTATATGGATGTGTAATTCGAGGCATAACAGGCGCTGTTAACAAATAGCTGTTAAATGTAATTGAGGGTTAAACAAATGTTGAATACTTCATATATGTTGCAACATGGCGGTCACCATAAGCACAGTTGTAAAATCAGGGGCTGCACCAGATAATAGAAATGGAAAATGCACTCAACAATATTAAGATGTAAATACACTGGAAAGAGAGAGAGAGAGAGAGAGAGAGAGAAAGAGAGAGTGAGAGAGACCAATGCATGATAACTGCTAACAGGAAATCTATCCTTTGTACCACTTCAAAATGACAGTCTTTTCAACACTCTAATTTGCAGGCGTTTTTCTGCTGTTGGAGGCAGAGTCCTGCCTCGCAATTTAGAAAAGTATTCAATCTCTGGTGTATCTAATTCAAACAGTAACAGGTACAGCAAATTCACTGTTGACAATGTTTGCATAGTAGATTATCAACTTTGAGGAAATGAAACTTTAAGATTGTCCTGGAGGATTGTAACCCTTGATCTGCTGGGTACACCCAGATGACTGCACTAAGCGAATTTACTACTTAATTTTGACCATTGTTGCTGAATAAGTATTCTTTAAATATCACAATTTACTTACATTTTAACACAAAGCACCCCCTTGGGTACTATACAAACGGTCTGTGACTAAAGGAATGAATATCCATATACAGCTACTTTTTCATTGCTGCCTGAGACAATTTCATGCTTCAGCCTGACGATGTGAGCCGCCCCTGCCCATTTCTTCCAATTGTTTTTTTTTTCATGCTGGGCTCTCTCGGCCCCCCAGGTATGCGGCCGCGGACCCCTGCGGGGGCACGTCCCACAGTTTAATACAGCTGCTAGTGGATTGATCACACATGTACAGTTCGGTCAGTCAGCCAGTGTTGGCTGCTTTGGGCTTTGCATCACCCTGTAAACAGATATGAGTCTCCGCTATAGCTTGCTAATCAAACATTCCTTTTACACAATAGCTTAACAGCCCTGCCTGCCGAATTCGATTTTTGGAAAGGAGCTATTCACACGGTATTTTTGTGAGAGGAAATGTCACCCTTCCATTTATAAGCTGATGGGGCTCTTATCCAGAATGAATGGCTGTGTAAGGTTACAGCAAAGTAGATTGCTTATCTCGTTTGCCAATTGAACAGTTCACAAGTCTGAGTGCTCTGGGGGAAGCTGTGCGAGTAGAATTGTTATGGTGTTTACTTTTGCAAACTCTCCATTAATTCCTGCTCTGAGTTATACCTCCCAGGATGGTTCCCCTATCAGAATTGCAACTGTATTAGCACGCCAAAGCTAATTGTTCTGCCTTCTTTACAGTCACTTTGTTTTCTGTGTTGCCAGCTTCTGCTATCATATGCCCAGGTATTAATACCATGTGGTGGCATTCGGATCATATGCTCAGGGGCTAACATCATTTACCAATAATTAACATGATATTCTCTGCTAATCACATCGCATGGTAGGTATTGAAATCAATTGCCAGAATGTGCCTTGTGATCAGAACTTTTGCCAGGTAGAGCCCTCACATGCCAAAGAACAGCCACAATAACCTCTAAGGTATTGGGTCATATGTAGCTGACATTTGAAATGTGTATGACCTCTTGTTCTTAGCAACATGCAAGAGATCAATTGTGTTTGGTTTAGCATGATCGCTGTTCCTTCAGTGATGTTGTATGCCAACCGGAAAAAATCAAAACTTTCCATATAGGTAAGATTCTTGGTGCTTTGGATATGGAGTCTGACGAGAACAACCTCTGCATACTCTGGTTTGGTCATGTTTGTTTTTAGCTTTGGTGGTGATCCAGGTGGTCTTATGTAGGCATTTCCTAAACATAGAGGGCCAGATTAATGGAAAAGTGTGCAGAGATCCCACAAAGCCTGCCCGCCGAGAATGACTCTGAGCGCTCTGCCTATTCATGGAATTGTTCGCGCAAAGTAACCGTATACACACGTCGTGGCCGGAATGCCCCCAACATTCCCCCAGGCAAAGCAAAAACAGACAGAAACAGCTACCTTTGTGTGCTCCCCAGGGTGTGAATACATGCACCCTTTAAACAGTGTGTGGGGTCCCCGAAAGCAAACCTGCATCTTAGGGACCGTGTGCGGGGTCCCCCATTACAGTTACTGGCACCCTGACAACTCAAAATCATAATATTGACAGAACAGGTCTAACAAGGCATAATGAAGGCTTAGAAACGTAAAACGAGATTGAAAAGCCTGAAAAAGGCATAACAAGGCACACACAGTAACAACATGGCCTCCATCCCACAGCACTCCCACTCAACTCTTAGATAACTTCTTCTTCTATTCTTCTTCTCCAACTGTCACCAGTCTCTCTCTCTCTCTCTCTCTCTATCTCTCTCTCTCTCTCTCTCTCTCTCTCTTCCTCTCTCTCTCTCTCTCTCTCTCTCTCTCTCTCTCTCTCTCTCTCTCTCTCTCTCTCTCTCTCTCTCTCCATACAGAACTCAATGACCAACAATAATCTCTGCATCAAGGCTGCTAAGACTGAAATGATTTATCTGGGATGGACAGCTTCTTCTGCCTTATTAGAGCTCTGGCCCTTCGTATCTGAGGAGTTAATTTAAGAAATATCGCCCTGACAAAACTGTTTAGATCCATGAACTCTGCAACCTTCATCATAAGGATTTTCTGAAGGAAATATACCAGTGGCAGGATGCTGAACACTTCAGGTGCTGACCTTTGAAGCACTTTCCCTTCCACACTAAGAAATGAAGCGCACCACAATATTTTCATTAAAAAGTACAAGACTGATCTATACAGTAATTCCACCTATCTTTTTCATCTGAACTTCCTCTAAAGTTATCAAAACCTCAAGTATCCCATAACTTACCCATTGACAGTCTGTACGGCACTTCTTTTTTGTAATCTATTTTTCTTGTGTCACTTCTCCACTGACCCTACTCAGCACTTAAAATATGTGGAATGCTCCAAGTCTATGAATGATCAGATCCCCCCTTTCCCTCCATCCTGACCCTTTCTTGTTTTCCTCTTGGGATTCTGTGTAGCGACTGTGACGCACAGCACCATACAGATCAATCGTAAAGAAATACATCAATGAGTCCCTGAAGAGGCCAAGAAAGTCCGAAAAGAAGATGATTAGTGACATCACAAGAACTCGGACTGACTTGCAGATAGAAAACGACGACCGGTGAATAACAAAAAGAGAGGAAACACCATAGATAAGCGACATCCTGAGTTGAAGTAAAAGGACAATGGCAAGTATAAGAAGTTTATGCCATAAAAGTGATGAAGATATGCAACCAGTTTACACATGTACATATGCTTGGAAGCGCAAGAAAGTTGAGGAAATCCTATGGCTTGCTATGCTTAGTAGGAAATTAGATGCGGCAAGCGCCACATATACATATCTACCTCAAAAGGAGCACTTTATATAACGTACATGTCCACTTTGCAAAAGAGCAGAACCAACCTCAAGTTACCAGAGGCCCCAGGTGAGAAGGCCTGCAAACACGGGAATCGAAAGCCAAGGTCAGAAATGAAACTCAGAAGCATGAGGCCCATGCAACAAAACCAAGATCATCTTAGCTGACACAGGCTAATACAATTTATGACACCAAGAGTGGAGTATCCAGTTCAAAGGAGTCGAGATAAGCAGCAGAAGACATTTGGTGTACAGAAAGCTAAAATTCAAATACACAAATTACATGGATACAAGACAATTTCACGGTGCCTCAGACATGTGAACTGCCAAGCAAGAGGAGTTGGGGCATTCACACTTACGCGCAGCCTTGACCCATGCACAGA
This sequence comes from Ambystoma mexicanum, assembly GCF_040938575.1. Taxonomy (NCBI): domain Eukaryota; kingdom Metazoa; phylum Chordata; class Amphibia; order Caudata; family Ambystomatidae; genus Ambystoma; species Ambystoma mexicanum. The sequence goes on along the minus strand of NC_090935.1, from coordinate 1,175,793,601 downwards.
TATCGGAGTTCTCCCAGACAGAGAGGCAGCATCGAGGCCTACAAATTAGAAACTAATTGACATATGGCCAGTGGGTCAGTGATGGATGGTGGTACTGGTTGGTGGGAGGCTAGGGGAACTGATGGGCACCCTGCACCTGGCCGACCATTCTGCATGCTGCTAAGTAAAGTGGAAAAGTACAAGGTGACGTTGTATCAACCCAATCACAATGCACAAAGTAATCTAGGATCCTATAGTCCGTGGAACCAATGAGACGTCGTACTCTTTGTGACGTTTACAGTAGTCATTTTAAAGGAAGGGCTTAGATGGCCCACATGACGCTAGCTATCCAATCCCCTCTTTTCATTACTGTATACAGATATAGTACCTGTAGTAAAGTTACCTTCCTATAACCAATAGAATTGCATGCAACATTTTTTGCGTTTCACGTCAGCGATGATGAGTTTTTAGTATAAAGGATGTCATTTTTGTGAAGTTCGTTGGAGTTGAAGCGAGAAGGAAGATTGCGCCACTGCTGATATTCATAACTCCCCCTTTTTTGTACTTGTCATTAAACGGACTCCCTTTGCCAAACCATTCAGTTGTCATTATTGATTTAATGCTTGAGTACTAACCTGCATCCCCATCCATCTCATGGGTGCTGCTATTCAATCTTAAAGTTCTGTTTTGGAAAACCCCAGGCCTATGGGCCGGCTGGGGTCCCTCCTGCACTCTTGGTAGCAGAGATTGATGGATATCGATTATCGATTACATAAGACACCCATTGACCGTCAACATAAAGTAACTCTAGGTCCTCTGCAATATCACAAGTCCTTTGCGATCCGGCTAAGTAGACTGTGAAGCTCCCCTGTAGATAGTGGTTAGAGTAAAGAGCAAAACCTGCAGGTGAAGGCTTGAAGGGACCTGTACTTTCCCCTACAAACCCCTTCCCACTTCTACGAGCAGCTGAGCGGGCGGACGGCAGGAGAAGCAGTGACGAAGACGGTGATCCCGAGCATCCAGAGAGGAAAATGCGAACGATGAGTGAAAAAGACTAAATACTTGGGCAAAAGTGCATGCCTTAGAACAAGTGAGGGAAGGTAACGGAGGGAGGCAGGAAAAACAAAATATAGTTAGAAATAGAGTAGTATATATATATATATATATATATATATATATATATATATATATATATATATATATATATATATATATTACATGGCCACGGTAGTGGCCATGTAGTTATGGTTAAGTTGCTGTTTCCATAGGAAGAGCACTTTTTGGGCGGCTTATAACATCGCTCTCCCTCGACGGATCCTCACCAAACTTTGCAAAAAAAAGTATTTGGGTCACTCTGAATTTTTTTGCAAAGTTTGGTGAGGATACGTCCAGGGAGGGCAAAGTTATAGGGGGGGTCCCAAAACTTTTTTTTTTCCCATATGCTGAATGGGAAAAAAATGTTGCTCGCGCCTACAGCCCAAACCGCTGGACGGATTTCCACCAAATTTGGACCAGGAGCAGCGGCTTGGTCCCGAAAGCATGCTTTTGCAAATTTGGTGAAAATCCGTCCAGTAGTTTTTTTTTAAAATGACCAAAAAGTAGGTAAAAAAAAATTAGTGATATCTGTGTTCGGTTCGCGGACACACTTCCCTGTTCGCTCCGCGGACAGTGTCCTGATTGGCCAATCGTCTTGCGTGATGTTTGCGGACATGCAACGTGTTCGCTGATTGGACGGCGTGGAGCGTGAAGCGCATCAGATTTTTCGGTAGCGCCTACCATCTTGGATTCGCGGACGTCCGCGGACAGCGCGGTGAAACTTTGTATTTTTTAGAGTGTTTGGGGAGGGTGGGAGTGTATGAGATAGGATGAAAGTTGTGTTTTTTATGTGTTAGACGTTCTTTTTGTGTGCGATTTGTTTGCGGACATCACGGGTGTTCTGAAATGTTCTAAATAAACTGACTAGGGGGTGTTCTAAGGACTCAATATGTGTCCGTTTTGTTCGCAAGCAAAGTGAAACTGTTCTAAGAACACTCGCGGTGTCCGGGGAGTGTTCGTAGGGGGTGTCCTGAGGACGCTGTCCGTATTGTTCTCTGTCAAGTTGAATGTTTTCTAAGAACACTCGCTGTGTCCTGAAATGTTCGCAAATAAACAAAATGGGGGTGTTCTGAAGACGCTTCTAAGAACACTTGCGGTGCCCGGGGAGTTTTCGTACGGGGTGTCCTGAGGACGCTGTCCGTATTGTTCTCTGTCAAGTTAAATGTGTCCTAAGAACACTCGTGGTGTCTTGAAATGTTCGCAAATAAACAAAATGGGGGTGTTCTGAAGACGCTTCTAAGAACACTCGCGGTGTCCGGGGAGTGTTCGTAGGGGGTGTCCTGAGGACGCTGTCCGTATTGTTCTCTGTCAAGTTGAATGTGTCCTAAGAACACTCGCTGTGTCCTGAAATGTTCGCAAATAAACAAAATGGGGGTGTTCTGAAGACGCTTCTAAGAACACTTGCGGTGCCCGGGGAGTGTTCGTACGCGGTGTCCTGAGGACGCTGTCCGTATTGTTCTCTGTCAAGTTGAATGTGTCCTAAGAACACTCGCGGTGTCCTGAAATGTTTGCAAATAAACAAGATGGTGGTGTTCTGAAGACGCTTCTAAGAACACTCCCGGTGTACTGGAATGTTCATAGGGGGTGTCCTGAGGACGCTGTCCGTATTGTTCTCTGTCAAGTTGAATGTGTTCTAAGAACACCCGTGGTGTCCTGAAATGTTCGCAAATAAAATAAATGGGGGTGTTCTGAAGACGCTTCTAAGAACACTCGCGGTGTCCGGGGAGTGTTCGTAGGGGGTGTCCTGAGGACGCTGTCTGTATTGTTCTCTGTCAAGTTGAATGTGTCCTAAGAACACTCGCTGTGTCCTGAAATGTTCGCAAATAAACAAAATGGGGGTGTTCTGAAGACGCTTCTAAGAACACTTGCGGTGCCCGGGGAGTGTTCGTAGGGGGTGTCCTGAGGACGCTGTCCGTATTGTTCTCTGTCAAGTTGAATGTGTCCTAAGAACACTCGCGGTGTCCTGAAATGTTCGCAAATAAACTAGATGGTTGTGTTCTGAAGACGCTTCTAAGAACACTCGCGGTGTCCGGGGAGTGTTCGTAGGGGGTGTACTGAGGACGCTGTCCGTATTGTTCTCTGTCAAGTTGAATGTGTCCTAAGAACACTCGCGGTGTCCTGAAATGTTTCCAAATAAACAAGATGGTGGTGTTCTGAAGAAGCTTCTAAGAACACTCCCGGTGTCCTGGAATGTTCGTAGGGGGTGTCCTAAGGACGCTGTCCGTATTGTTCTCTGTCAAGTTGAATGTGTCCTAAGAACACTCGCAGTGTCCTGAAATGTTTGCAAATAAACAAGATGGTGGTGTTCTGAAGATGCTTCTAAGAACACTCGCGGTGTCCGGGGAGTGTTCGTAGGGGGTGTCCTGAGGACGCTGTCCCTATTGTTCTCTGTCAAGTTGAATGTGTTCTAAGAACAGCCGCGGTGTCCTGAAATGTTCGCAAATAAACAAAATGGGGGTGTTCTGAAGACGTTTTTGAGAACACTCCCGGTGTCCTGGAATGTTCGTAGGGGGTGTCCTTAGGACGCTGTCCGTATTGTTCGTTTTTAAGTTGAAAGTGTTCTAAGAACTATCACGTTGTTCTGAAATGTTGTAGGGGGTGTCCTGAAAACGGTGTCCGTATTGTTCGCTGGCAAGTTCAAAGTGTTCTAAGAACACTCACATTGTTCGCGGACATTAAAAGTTTCCCATAGATCATAGTTGAAATGTTTGACTCTATGGATGTGATATGCTGCGGTGGTTGTTGCCAGGGCATAGAGTCTTGGGTGCATGGCCATTTGGCCATGCACCCAAGACACTATGCCCTGGCAACAACCACCGCAGCATATCACATTCATATTTGCTTATAACTTTGGGTGAAAAACAAATGTATAAGGAACAAAGGTATTAGATACTATGGATGTGATATGCTGCTATGGTTGTCCTTATTATTGTATACTTACTGTTTGGTCTAGTAATGGGAGTCCATGTTTTTCTTCTTCATTTCTGTGATAAAAGAAAATAGCATGTTAGTATTAGTATTTTGTAATGACTTATTACATTGTATAAGCAATATACTTTTATTTTTTTTCGACCCTCATATTTAGTAGAGTACAAATCAGAGTACTGTGCAATTTGCTCAGTTTCTGTATTTGTTGCTAAAATCATTGGGTCTGTGGGAGAAAAAAAAATCCATGTTGTATTAAAAAAAAAACCTTTTTCTGTTATGCTACAGTTTATTTGTTTGTTTGTTTTCAGTGTTCACTTGTTGTTTCTGGCTAATGCTTTATACTTTGCTTTGTTGAATTTTTTTGGAGCAGTAACAGATTCTTCATTTGTTTTGATATTCTAAAATTTTGGAGCAGTTAGCTACCAATTGGCGTATTCTAACTGTCTATTTTTTAAATATATTTTAGTGGTTTTGATTTATCTATTTGGATATTGTTAAATTTTGGGACAGTTAGATACCCATTGGCGTATTACAACTGTGTATTTTTTGGTCTAATTTAGTGGTATTCATTTATCTGATTAGTTGTTGTAGAATCTTTGAGCAGTTAGATAGCTTTTGGAGTATTCTAACAGTTTATATTTTTTTAACACAAATTTACTTAAAGGTTTAAATACAGTTTGTTCATCAAATTTTGGTTTTAAGAACATCAAGCGTTTGTAAGATTTGCTGGTAATCTCTGCTTTAGAGTAATGGTACTATCATTACATTCAAACCATCCACATTTCTTTTTTATATATGCAGTGTAGTGCCCTGAATTGGTTGTGGCTCCTGCGTGGTAGATTATACCTATTGTTGTGAAGGTTTTCTTACCAAGTCATATTTGACCATGTGTGAATCCAGTCAGCTTGCAGTTGTTTTTGGTACCATCTGCATTGTAACGTAGAAGCATTAGTATTACGTATTTACTATGTGTTTGTATTACTAACGTGGAGCGATTATCTGAATTGCAGGTAGAGCATAATCTACCATGGTTTGCATTTTGTACAAGTTGCTGAAATGGAATGGATACACAATTTGGTATTGATATATATATGAAGCATTCATTAGGGATTTCTTCTTGTGTCACATTGTTGCAGAGAGTGCATGTATGTTTCCACATGTATGAAATCTGAAAGATTTCATTTATAGGTATGTTTTTGTTTTCCAGTACTTGTAGTAAGTACATTAGAAATTCTTTTGGATCTTCCTGTGAGTTTATAGTGAATTTCACCATTCCAGCACAGTAGTCCAATTGTCGTCTTATTCCAAAAACACTATGGGCCTCATTACGACCCAGGCGGCAAGTTACCGCCTGGGCCGTGACTTTACCACCATGGCGTAAACTACGTTTACGCCATGGTGGTTGGCGGACTTACCGCCCCATTCCGAGGTTGGCGGGGCGGTAAGTCCCCAATCCCCATTTACCCTTCCCCATTCCCATTTTTGCCCCATAGGGCATAATGGGAGTGGGGAAGGCGTTAATTACGCCACCGTAAATTACGGTGGCGTAATTAACTCCATGGTCCCTTAGCGCCATGGATTTTAACACCTGCTAAAAGCAGGTGTTAAAACCTCCATGGCGCTAAGGGACCTCGTACTCAGGCGGTAAGGGTCGGCGCTGTTTACGCCGGCGTAAACCCCTTACCGCCTGAGTCGTAATGAGGCCCTATATGTGTTGTCAGGATTGTTTGCTGAATTTCTGTGAAGTACTAACATTTGCAAACACAATGGGTCTGTACTGTGTAAATAAATGTTGTCAACAATTGGTGGTAATTGAAATAGAATATTCATTGCTACATTTGCATAGCAGCTTACACCAACTATATTTGAGAATTTAAATGGTCCAGGTAGTTCTGTATCTAACTGCTTTTTTTGGAGTTTGTCTTCCTTCTTTAAAGAAGTACCTGGTTTACTTTCTCTAATTGATTCTTTTTTGTTTGCGGTACTTGATGAAGTATTAGTTTCTTTTACTCTCTTTGGAGGATTTGCAGTGACGTCCTGTTGCATTTCTGTTTGATTTAGTTTTCTTTTACAACGTTTTAGTTTTTGTGGAACAGAATATGTGTTTAGATGGGGAGTGTATAGTGAATGAAGTCTATTATATTCCAAAATGCAAGGAATATCAGCGTTTACTTTACTTGCATCAAAGTTGATTAGAAATAGACCGTCAAGTGTACGTAAGCGTGATAGTGCTACGTAGCTCATGCCTTCTTTAAAGACTGTGTTACCAATATCTATCATTGCTTTGTCTAGGGTAAGACCTTGTGATTTATGAATCAAGACTGCGTATGCAAGAGTTAGAGAAAATTGTTCTCTGCGCACATACATATCTTTGAAGAGAAGGAATCTAGCTGTTGAGCGTCCTATCCATTTTACTTCTGAAAGTTTGTCAAAGAGTATATTGACAAACTGAATTTTGTTGTCACGTGGGTATGTTTGAAAGCCAACAACTGTACCCAGTGTTCCATTAACTAGTCCTTGGTCCACGTCAAGGTTACGTTTAAGCATTACTCTGCAATTTAAGGATAATTTTAACATCTTTTCTAAGCCTGCTGTGTTTGAGATTGATTTTTCTAAATTATTTAGTCTTGTTGTGGCTTGGTCACACATTGGTAGGGTCATACCATGTACATCTAGTTTGTCTGTGGTGCTAATTTCCATTATTGGTTGCATTTCTTTACTTAACATTATTTCATTGAATTTGAGACAGCTTGCAAGAGTTGGCATTAAGGCCATACAATTGACATTTTTATGGGCTAATTGTTCCATAACATCTGTAGCACATGCATTATCGCCATGAAGTGCATTAATGTGACGGGTTTTCAATGTTGCTTCTGCTTCTTTAGAAAGTATACCAACTCTCAAACTTTTTAAAATGTTGGCATAAGTTAAATCTGCAGATTGGCGCATGTTTTCTGTTAATTCTCTGTATTGGAAATGTTGCTAAAGGTTGACATTTCCAATGCTGCCAACAGTTTTACAGCAGAGTTTGTGCCCTAATGTTTTAAATATAGGTTCACCTTTTACTGGTGTTAATTGAAGCAGATCTCCCAAAAACAATAATGTGTTTTCCTGCAAAGAGCTCTTCATAGTCTGTTTTGAGTACTTCTTGTAATCTGAGGTGAATCAAAGCTAACATCAGGTTGGAGACCATGCTCACTTCATCTATTGGTAGCATTTTCATTTGTTTCAATACTCTGCATAATTCTATTGCAGCTTCTGCAGAAAGTTTGTAATAGTCTAATTTGTTCTGGTGTTCTACTGGTAATAGTAGTAATCGGTGTAATGTAACACAACCTATGTTGTAGGTAGCTAAACCTGTGGGGGCAGTGACAACAGCTGACAGTTTGTTGTTTGTCAATTGTTGAAGGAACTTACTAATGATTTTGATTAGGAATGTTTTGCCAGAACCAGCTTCACCACTGACGTACAGTAGTATAGGTTTATAATTTTGGCAGGAACATTCTTTATGTTCATGTTTTACACCATGTGCAATTTGTTTTGTTACTTCTTGAAAAATGCTACTTTGCTCATTGTTTAGTTTTGATTGTAGTATAGTTTAGTCTTCCTTATCTTCATACTGACACATGGTGTTTTCTACTTCTATCATAGCTAATTCTGCCTCATTTGTTATTAGTGGTTCTCCCAGTGGTTCTTAGCTTCCTGTTACAGAAGGTTGACTACTGTCAGGAGTATCCTTATCTAGTTGGGCTTGGAGTTCTTCTTCATGTTGCTGTTCATTGTGCAACATTGTTTTGTACTGTGTAAAGTTTACATCAGTTATAGTGCTTTCATTTGCTTTGAAAGCATCCTCATATGAGTCATAGTTATCTAGTAATTGTTCTTCTTTTCTCCATGGTTTGAAGAGTTGTAGCAGGGACATGTAATATACTTCTTTATGTTGAGGAGTCATCAATGACAATTTGATATGATTAATTAAATTTGGTTTAGTGAGTTTAACTAAGCTGCCGTCACAGTCTGTCACTCTATATTTACCTTTTTTTTCATCAGGTTTCATATTATTTTTGTATGTGTAGTTTTGGGCTATCTAAGGCTTGTCTAACTTTATATAAATCTACCAGCTGTTGCCATATTTTTTTGTCTTTTGTAGGTACTCTATTTACTAATATAATTAAAGATTGCTGCATTGGACGTTGCCCTTCTAGAGTATGCACATTTTCTTTTAGATTTAATGGTAAATAAACTACTTTTCCACGAATGCCTTTTACCAATTCAGAGGGAGGTAATTTTGCTGTTTTTGGTTGAAGGCGTATTATTGCTTGAAATGGGTGTACTGTTTGAATTATGATGCTCTCATATAAATTAAGTTGTTGTAGAGGTTTTGGTACTGGGTATAATTCCAAATTATTTGTGATAGAACGTGAAGGAGTTTGGTTGTTGTCAAGTTTTGTAGTGCAATAACTGCAAAGTATTAAGGGCTCAGTTATTTCATATTTGTTTTCTGCTACAAGGTAGAGAGCTAATTCAAACCATTTAGAATCTTCATTGTCTTCTATTTTGTATGATAGGCCCACAGTTTTTGTGTTACTTTTATAAAAAATTCTACGGCAACATACACATACATGGTTTGGTACTTCAGCTGATGTACTTTTAAATTTTAGTATTTCTTTTTTGTATGTGTTTAGCAAAAGGTTGCCATGTGTAGAATTGTTGCTTAATTGGTTTAAAGCTATTTCATTCTGTAAATGGCTTTCACTTCCAAAATATTTTTTCTGGATATAGTGAATTTCTTCAAGTAGGTCTTTTGCTGTACCATGTAGAAGGATGTTATTTAACTTTGCTAGTGTTAAAGCAGGACTTTTAGCATAGTACAGTTTATAGACTAGATTTCTTATAGTTGAATGATGTGTTGATATCCTTTTGATATCATGGAAAGTGGTTTTACAAGTAGGTTCTGTAATGCAGGCCAATGAATGTCCTTGTAGTCCTGTGTACTTGCGCACTGGACAGGTATCTATATTTTGCAGTAATTTAATTTTGATTTTGTCTTCGCTTTTTACATATTTATTGAGGAATTAGCGTAAAGATTTGAAACATTGTTTGGGAATGTTACACATTGACGTGCATGGCCATTTGTACACTAGACGTTCTGATTCAGTTGAATGGAGGGGTAATTCTAAGTTTTCAGGGCATATTTTTGTAAGGAGTACTTCTTGTTCCATTATGGTATTATTCACTTTGTCATAACCTCGACCACTGCTATTTATGGCAATTGTATTTATTTGCTTTTGTTTGTACGCTTCTTCATTAAAATATGGTTCTGTGCTCGTAGTGTGATTCCATTCACCTCCACAGATACTTAAGAAGTTCTTTCTGTTGACATTTCGCTTATTGAGAAGTCTTTTTTGTAATTTAGTTATTAGTTTTGTTAGTGGTTTCATTTTGTTTAACAGTAAAATAAATACATTTCTTTTGAGAAGAATTGCACTGTCCATCAATGCTTCTAAGATTAATGTCCTACGATAGGTTTTAAGCTTTGAACCTGATTTCTCTCCTGTTTTTATAAGATTCTGAAGGACTTTGTGACAGTATATTTTGGCTAAAATACTTTTCTTGGTATGCTTACTTTGCACTATATTAAAATTTGAAGAAGTAGTTTTATCTGTACTGATAGCTGATTTTCTGTTAATTGTTTTTTGGTTTGTTTTACATTTTGATAGAGGAAGCGAAGTTGTTGTACTTGAAACTTCTTGTGTTTCACTAAATGATTGTATTAGCTGTTTTGTTTCAACTTTTTTTACAAATTCTGCTAGAGATGGATGCTTATGTTGGACACCTTTATTTTCATTTGCTCTACTTTTGCGTTGCTTTCTACGGACTTGACTTTTGGTAGGCATTCTTTAGGGTCTGTTGAAAAAAATAAAGAAGATATGGGTTGGGGTGTTCTGGAATGTATGTGTGCTGTGTGCATGAGTGTTTGAGTAAGATGATAAAGATGTATGTGATGGTGTGTGATTGTGCATTGGGAACTAAAACTAGTAGGGATAGGTATTCTTGAATATATGTGTTACTAAACTGGGGTTCAGATGACAAAAAAAAAGTAAGCTAGTGGTGTGGAAAAGTACAAATAGTAAATCTAATGTATACAATTAAAACAGTTGTTTGTTCTATAATATGAAAATTGTAGTGGTTCAGTTGAGCAATTTGTGTGTCCAAAAATAGAAATTTGTGGGCCATTCTGGCTGTAAATCGCTGTTTAAGACATGGACATTTTTGGACAAAATGGTACAAAATCTCTAATTTAGAAACCAAAATAGCTCGTATTAATGTTATAGTATATTTGATTAATAATACAAATATTATGGTGATATTTTACTTACTTTTTTTTAAATTAACAGGTAACTTCTTAGTTTTTCTTTCTTCTTCGAATTCGGTTGCTTCTTTTCAGGAAACTGGTCTTCACTGCAATTGTAAAAGCTTCAAATTAGTAACTTTGTTTGTATAGCACTGTTTTTAATTTAGATATTGATTTTTTTTTAATTGAAATCCTCAGTGCCTTCTGTAAAACCATTAAACTAATTTATTTACATAAGATACATTGCATCAGTTCAGTACATATGATATGTTCTTAATGAACAAATTGTATTGAATGACTAACTGTAGCAAAAAAAAATATCTTTACTATGTCTTGTGAAATGTATAATATATTAGTGATTACCACTATTTCTGTAAGTAAACTGTTCTAGGTAATAGCGCCTCAATGTCATGTCTAATTTAAAGTAATTAAGTAAATAAATAAATAAAAACCAAAAATATGAAATTGTATAAGTATTTTTATAAAGGTTTAAACATAGATTGTGTTTGCATGCAATTTTGTTTGAATATATGTAGTCTGTATATTTCATTTAAAAAATGTTAGTTTAACATGATTTGAGTGTGTGTGTATAAAGAAAGTAAATAGTATAAAGGTTTATAAGTGATAGTTGATTTTAGGAAATTGAAAAAAGTACAGTAAATTCATTTTACAGATTTTACAAGGTAAAAGTCTGTTTGAAAATGTGTTCATCTACTATACAGAAAATATGCATACCTGAAGTTTGTGTTCATGCATATGGATATGCATGGAGCTGCAAGTAGAAATCTTGAAGACTTGTACAGTATTTCTGGTAGATGGTGCTTGGCAATGATATGACACTTGTACTGAGATTCAGAGTACTTTTGCAGTGCTGATCTATGATGATGCAGTTAGATGTAGAGGTCTTGAATGTGATTGGTGCATGGTCATGTGATTTTTGAGGTACATCCAATGAGGGAATGGCAGAGAGAGTGTAGTGGAAATGGTAGAAGGGCTGTGCATGTTACGATATGTCCGTGGACATGGCGGTAGTTCCGGAGATCGGGAGTTACATCCGGGGATTTTTGGGTTCAGAAGTCATGCAAATGAGAATAAGCACTGAAAGGGATTGGTCAGGAAAGTTTGGTGGGTGTGTTGTGCCAGGAGAGATTTTCTCAGATACTCTTTTTGCTGAGAGAACAAAAGATAGCTATGGCTGTGTGTTTCAGAAAACAGATTGTTTGGATTTTAGGAGATTTGTGGATACATTGGTTGAAGGTGCATGCAGAAAGCTGTGGAGTAGCTGTAGATCTTGGATTCCCACATGTGGAAGTACACTGGCATGGAGTACGTGGAATGAAGTGGTTGGATTTGCTACCTCTCTGTGCTACTCTGGAGACAGAGCAACATCCAGACATAATTGTAATTCATTGTGGAGGGAACATTTTAGGACATGTGACTGGAATTTGTTTGCAATTTGCTATGAAAGAAGGACTTAGGAAGGTTATGGACATGTTTCCTAATTCTCAAGTGATATTTTCACGGATTGCGCAGAGACAAATGTGGCTTTGTTCTTCTTCTTTTGATCCACAAATGGAAAAAGCAAGGCGCAATGTTAATAAGGCTGTGTGTGCCTTTCTAAGAGATTTTGGCATTTCTTCTTTTCACAATGAAAATATTATGTTTTGTAGTACATACATTTTTCGCAGAGATGGAGTCCATCTTACTTATGCTGGCAATCAGATTTTTCTGAGAAATGTACAAAATGCATTGCGACCTTTTTTGGAATTACAACAACGATTTTGAAGTAGATGTTAAGCATTTACAATTTTTGACTTACAAACATCACCCAAAGGCTCTTTTCAGAGCCACCACTTCTTTCCAGAGAAAATTACAATGTTTGTGATGGAGTAGCAACCCAATTTTTTTAATGTTCGCGAACTGTCCGCAGACTTCTAAAAAATACAAAGAGCCCTGCTTCATTTATTTTCACTTCTATTTTTTAACTGGGAAAGGCGGCTCTGAAAAGAGCCTTATTTTTTTTTTGATTTTTGTAATTTTGTATTTTTTTTGGTTTTTCAGACACGACACACTAGGAGAGGAGGGTAAAGGAGGGTAAAGGGGGGGACACCAACCACAGGGATAAGAAAGGGCGAGCTGAGAGAGGAAGATGTAGAGTGGGTTTTATTTGGGTAGTGAGCAGGTCTTCTCGTGCTCTGAGACGATAGTCTCAAAAGCACTCCGAAGTCGCTCCCCCCTGCAGAGTACTGTGTCACAGTACATACATACAACTGTGACCCTCGAAAGGTAAGGGTCATCAGCATTCTGTATGGCCTGTGAGGCAGCTTGAGAAAGATGCTGTCCCACAGAGGTGGTCCTTGTGGTGACAGGATCAGAAACAGAGGATAAAGTAGAGGAAATCAACCTACTACGTTCTTCGCAAGGTACAACCCTGCGAATAGCCCCAGAGTCAAATGACCTCAGGTGTCGCTTCATAGTAGTGGTCCCAAAGCTGTACTTACCATGCTTCCCGCGACTGAGTATCATTTTGCACTCATTGCAGGTAACACGGTTCGCACGAGCCTTAGGACCATTCCCATGAATGGTAAATAACCGCCACACCCAAGACTCACGCCTAGTGAGGGTAGTGCGGATTTCCTCTACCTCATTCTCATCATCCTCTTCTTCCTCCTCCGCATCCTCACTCCTGTTCCCCTCTTCAGGCCCTTGGGGAGGTGGTGGTGGTGGAGGGGGTGGGGGTGGTGCTGAAGCAGGTGCAGCACCAAGTGGCAGTTCAGCAGCCAAGGATGCCATCTCGATGGTGGTGTAGTCTGCAGGTGGCAGCAAAAATCACTGTGTTCTGAAGAATAGCCAGAAACACAATGGGAATAAGCTCTTGGGCGTGGTCTTTTATAGGGGTGCTTGTGCGCGGTCCGCGGACATGCGCACTCTCCGCGGACAGATCGAACACAAAAAAAGGATCGGAAAGTTTCAAAAGGTATATAGAAACTCAAGATTGCTATGTGGGACTTGTGCCATGGTGAGACTTTATTGAAAAATATTATGGATTAACTGAAAATGTACTTTTAAATTGTTCGGGGACACGAACAGTGTCCGCATTTCAGGACACACGATGAGCGTGGGCGCGGTCATATGATCCGTTTGCGAACTTGTCCGCGAAGGAACCGCCTGTCCGCAGGACACCAAGTGCACAGAGATTGGTTAGCGCATGCGCATTGATGTCCTACGGACACTGTTCAGGTTCTGAAGTAATTAAAAGTGCGTCACACGTGAAACGAACATTTCAGGACACCGCGTGTGTTCTTAGAACAGTTTAAACTTGGTAGCGCACAGTAAGGACAGATATAGTGTTCTTCAGGACACGTGTAATTTAGTTTATGTACGAACATTTCAGGATACCAATTGTGTTCTTAGAACAGTTTCAATTGGGTAGCGAACACTACGAACAGGTATAGTGTTCTTCAGGACACCTCCATTTTCGTTTATGTACGAACATTTCAGGACACCAATAGCGTTCTTAGAACAGTTTGAACTTGCTAGCGAACAGTACCGGACAGGTATATTGTTCTTTAGGACACTTTAATTTTTGTTTGTTTACGAACAATTCAGGACACCGCGTGTGTTCTTAGTACAGTTTCATGTTGCTAGCGAACACTACGAACAGTTGTACTGTTGTTCAGGACACATCATTTTCGTTTATTTACGAACATTTCAGGACACCAATTGTGTTCTTAGTTCAGTTTTAAGTTGATAGCGAACATTACGGACAGATATAGTGTTCTTTAGAACACTTTAATTTTTGTTTCTTTATGAACATTTCAGGACACCACGTGTGTTCTTAGAACAGTTTCAACTTGCTAGCGAACAGTATGAACAGGTGTGGTGTTCTTCAAGACACCTCCATTTTCGTTTATGTACGAACATTACAGAACACTCGCACTGTCCGTGGACACTTTTATTGTTTTTAAAAAAAAAACGGAAACTATTCACAATACAATATAAAAATTAAACTTTATTTAACATATATTAATAATTTATGACAGAGAAGGTGAGGCAGAAACAGAAACAAAAACAGGAGAATTTGGGGTTTCAACATGATTGGTATTAGGTGAAGAAGGGATGGAAATCTCATCAAAACGTTTTGGATTATGGAGAGGGTTTGGGGATAATTGACTGGGATATGGTGAGGAGGGACAAGTACATGTGGGGCAATGGTACGAGGTTTTTGGTTTGAAATGATTTTCTACAAAAGTTTTTAATTTATTAAAATTAGCCAATAATAAATCAATTTTTTCTTCTATATTGTGAAGACTGTTATCCATAACAGGGTTTTCTGAAGTTTTTTCTATTCTGGTATGCTCTGTACAAAAAAATAATATATATGTTAAATGTATATAAAAAAAATAATAAATAAATGGTTTATATTATAAAGTGTTTACCATTAGTTTCACTATCTTTTGAAATTTCTCCATGTGGGAAATTGTCCTCTAGCCATTCCAGAGTACTAGACATTTCTGTGAGAAAAAAAAAAAGATAATATATTTTTTAATCTAATACAGAATGTTTATAAATATATGAGTAAAATGAAGTACACTTACTATTTCTGGTAAGATAAGTCCTATGTATTCAGTGGGTCTGGTCTTGTTCTCAGTTCTGTTGTGTCTGTGAGGTAATTATGTTGGAAGCCAATGTATCTTCTTGTGGTATATTCCATTTCAGAACATATTGTATTTAAATGAATGGTTAGTGTGTTACATATATGGGTTACATTTCTTATGTATTACTATATATAATGTGTTTGTATGCTGCTTTTTTAATTTGTTAAATGTTCCTATATTATGATATAACAATCAAACATACCCCCCCCCACACCCCCCCACAGTTTTTAGGTAGTGGTACTGTTCTCCAAACATGTCCGCAACCATTAAATAAGTTCGCGGACATCAAGTTCATAAGATGAGATCTAGTCAGTTCCATATGACATGTATATAAATTCAAAGTCATTATTGTTAAGTTGTGCTACTAAAAAACTATGAAATTCAGTGAAAAAACTTTGTTAAAGGGACGTTATGGTTAAGTTGCTCTACTAAAAACCTATGAAATTCAGTGAAAAAAACTTTGTTAAAGGGACGTTATGGCTAAGTTGCGCTACTAAAAACCTATGAAATTCAGTGAAAAAACTTTATGTTATGGTTCCAAGTAAAACCGAAAAACCCTTGAAATTCGCCAGTTATGATAAGCTAAGTCATCAGTGATGTCATCAATGACATTTGTGATGTCATCTTTGATGTCCTGGGTGTTAGTCTTAGCAGTGCACGGTGGTGGTGCGAGTTATGGTTGCTTAGCTTACCATAACTGGCGAATTTCAAGGGTTTTTCGGTTTAACTTGGAACCATAACGTCCCTTTAACAAAGTTTTTTCACTGATATATATATATATATATATATATATATATATATATATATATATATATATATATATATATATATATATATATATATATATTGTAAACACATGGAGGATGGAAAAAACCTGCACTCCATGCACGAGGTCTTTAAGTCCCAGAAAAAATGAAAACTCGAATCCAAGTAGGAAAAAACGAGTTTAATGGAAGGTAAAAAAAATTAAATACACGGCAAGAACACACAGCAGACAAAACAGGACGCCTAGGCAGTGTCCTTAACGACGCGTTTCGCGCTTCCCTGAGCGCTTGTTCACGTTAGGAGGACGTGTGGAAAATGAAAGTAGATATTTACAAGTTAGTCCTTTTTCCATGTTGCCAACAGGCTTAAGCTCATAATCTTGCACGCCAACATGGCGGCCATTTTAGAGTGTGGTCAAAAGCTGCATGAGTCATAGAGAAAGCATGTTAGACCCAGCAGAAAAATGCAAAGCACATTGAAAACCAACATTTAAATATTCGAAATATAAATTGAATAAATGTAGAAGGCAGGCAATATAATGGATGGCAATAACATTTGCTGTACAAGAATAAATACACATAAGCAAGAGATGTAAATTCATACAAAGTCCGCAGCTAGTCGGCAGCTGTGGCATAAAATGCAATTAAGTTCCTATAAAAGCTTAAAAGCTAGTCGTGCAAATAGCTAACAATTATAAATACAAGACTGTATATGTATAAAGTGCAAGTGCAAGTCTTCGCTAGCCATGGCAGTATATAATATACGACACATAATAAGAACACAGCTCGGACAGACCTGTATGCAGCCTTCAAGATAAAAACATATAGTAAACTGCAGTATAAAGTGCAAGTGCATGAAACTGTAAACATATGACTCTAACCAAGTGGCCTAGTCAGTATGGTTCACGTAAGTGTATCATAGAGCATTAAAAATGATCTGTGAATACAGCCTCAGTAATAAGACTTGTAATAAGCTACAATGTAGAGAGCACGTGTAATGGATCGTGAACCTGTCACTCAAGCAACATGGCCTAATTGGAAAGGTTGTGTAGTCATAAAGTGCAAGTGCATTATACATAGAGAGTTTACTGCTGGATAAAAGTGCAAAGGCATAAGGTCATGGACTAATCACTCTAGCAGCATAACCAAATTGAAAAAGGTCAGGTGATCATAAAGTGCAAGTATATGGCACAATATAGGAGCTTATTATGGAAAAGGTACAGGCAATTGTACAGTGGAGGAGCAATATCAACCACTAAACTTTCAAGGTACAGATACAATCATGTACTCGTAAACTTCAGACTTTAAACCCCCTAAACACAAAAGAGAGACTGGGACAAAACAGCCAAAGTTCACCAACTGAATAAAGAAAGTTGGATAACATAAACAATCAAAATAAAATAAATGAGCAATTCCAGGCCAGATCAATAAAAATTTTTACAAATAAGTAAAAATGAAAAGGAAAACAAGAAACAGTATACAGATGATGGAAGGCCAAGATCAAATAACATGTGACAGGAGAGAAGCAAGAAGTATAAGGAGGTGCATAAAGAAACTAAATAATCAAAATAATCAAGTTCCCACAAAAGTATATAGCTCCTCGTCCACATTGTGCCCATTGGGGTATTTAGAGTCAAAATCCAGGATAAACCTGGTTTCAAGCTGTCTCAGTTTTAAAGTGCGATCACCTCCCCTTGGGTCAATCGGACATGAGCGACAGCAAAGAATGTAAGTAGAAGGACATCACTGTCATGTTCCTGTCTGAAATGTTTGGCCATGGGATACGTGGGGTCAAAGTTCTTAATAGCTCTGAGATGCTGTAAAATGCGGAGCTTAAGAACGCATGTCGTTGATCCCACGTACCATTTTCGGCAGGGACAGGCTAAAACATAAACAACAAACGGGGTCTCACAATTAATAAAATGTTTCAGCTTAAATTCCATACCCGTGACAGGATGTTCAAAAGATTTACAAATAATTGCATGAGGGCAGGCTTTGCATTTTTGGCACTTAGTAAAACCCCTAGATAAGGCAGGTAACCAACTGGTCCTGATGGAATTTTTCGGGACGGGGGGCAAAAAACTGGAAACCAGTCTATCCTTTAAGGAGGGTGCCTGTTTGTAAGTTAACGTGGGGCATTTGGGAAGTAATGGACCAAGATCTTTATCTAGCCTAAGGATATGCCAGTGTTTTGCAACAATCTTACGGACATCACATGAGGCTTTATTGAATGTGATGATAAGGCGAAGTTCATCCTGATCCTTATTTTTACTCTTGCTGGCGGAACCATGTAGTAACATTTCTCTAGAGAGTGACCGTGCTTTTAGAAAGGCCATCTCAATGATCTTTTTTTGGTATCCCTGAAGTAAAAAATCGGCTGCATCCACCCTGCAACAGTGATCAAATTCCTCAATATCTGTACAGTTGCGCCGAAAGCGAATAGATTCGCCATAGGGGATGCTGTTTTTACAAGAGAGCGGATGACAACTCGTTGCATGGAGTGGCAGTCCAGTGTTGGTTGGTTTTTTGTGAAGGGAGGTATGGATGCCTAAATTGTCCAATCTTACATTAACATCCAAATACACAATATGGGTAAAACTGTGACATTCAGTGAATCTCAAATTCACAACATTGGTGTTAATACTGTTCACAAAACATGCCCACTCGTTCTCATTGCCCTTCCAAATGATAAAAATATCATCGATATACCGCCACCAACCAATAACTTGTGTGGAAAAACTAGCTAAGAGTAGCTCGGACAAGAAGGTAGCCTCCCACCACCCCATAGTCAGGTAAGCATATGTTGGCGCAAAGGTACTGCCCATGGCAGTGCCCCTAACTTGGTGATAAAAAGAACCCTCAAAAAGAAATACATTGTTCGTTAAGCAAAATAAAAGCATATCCAAAATCATACCATTGTGCCCCAAGTAATTCAAAGAACGAGTGTCCAAAAAGTATTTGCAGGCTGCCAATCCAATCGTGTGATCTATAGATGTATAAAGGGAGACAACATCCAAGGTTGCCAACATTAAACCCTCCTCCCAAGGTATATCAGCGATATGACTCAGAAAGTCCTTGATATCACGTAGATACGAAGGCAGGACTGACACCAACGGGAACAAGGTCTCATCGATAAATTGGGCCATATTTTCAAGGAGGGAACCACATAAGGTAACAATCGGCCTGCCAGGTGGATGGATCAAGGACTTATAAGTTTTTGGCAAAAAGTATATAGTCGGAATGGTATGACTCGTAGGCACAAGAAACTTGGCAAGCTCATCTTCAATAAGGCCGTTCTCGGCCCATTTGGTACATAGGGTAGTGAGCCCCAACTGTATTTCAACAAAAGGATTCTTAGGGAGCCTGGAATAACAGCATCGATCTCGTAGCTGACGATTAGCCTCAGCCACATAACATTCCCTGTCCTGAATAACTATATTGGAGCCCTTGTTGGCAGGTTTTATCACAATATTGGCAGATTCTGCAATTCATTAAGAGCCAATCGTTGTGGGACAGTAAGATTCTGTTTTTTGTTGCAGGGTTTTTTACGAAGTTTACGAAAATCATTTACACACAAATCATGAAACGCCTCAATGCAACCACCTACTGAGAATTGTGGGTTAAACTTAGACTTATTTTTCAATTTGGTACGTACATCCCAGTTGGGATCGATATCAAAGTCAACTGGATCAAAAGTGGAGGGGTCAAACAATTCATTTTCGAGACAGGCCAAGTCCGTGAGAGTAGGAATATCAGAGATATGAAGGTCGGTGCGGCCAAGACGTGGCACAGATGGTTTGATTTGCGGAGGGTTGATTGAGAAGAATTTTTTTAGTCTGACTTTACGTAAGAATTTGTCAAAGTCCAAACGCGATTGAACATAGTCAAACTGAGTAGCAGGACTGAAATTCAAGCCCAAAGAAAGTAATGAAACTTGTGAGCCCGTGAGGGTGTGGGAAGACATGTTTATAATACGATGAAGATTCATATTGTCTGTAGTTGCTATTTCGCCCCAGAGCGCATATATATATAGAAGAGAAGGAAATAGAGACTCAGGGGGTGACCAAGTAGTGAATAGGAATACCGAAGAGGACACCCGAGAAGAGGGGGATACCAGGAGGATACCTGAGAGAAGAGGGGAATACCGGGGAGGACACCCGAGAAGAGGGGGATACGCCCAAATTCATACGCTTAATATAGCTGCTAGAAGAAGCCTGCATCCATAGTCCTGAATAAAATGGGAATAAATAGGAGAACACAGCGGTTTAAGATGTTGTGAAAGGGATGGGCTTACACCCCATATCGGGGTAAGATTTGGGGGAGTATTCTGGGTAGCCTGCTGGAGTTTGTCTAGTCCGTTAACGTCTGTCTTATGTGTTTTGTAGTGTGACGTCATAGGATGAAAGTTTTCCTTTAAGGGACGAGCAGTGAAAATTACGCGATTGAGTAACTGAGATATTGTGGAATACGAATTGATATTTGTTGGTTGAGAAAAGAAAAAGAGAAGTATAATTTTTGTGGAAAAAACAGGATTGGAGCTTGCGACGATTGGTGCTCGCTCATGTTGTTGGAGTTCTTTAAAGAAACAGAAAGGCATAACAAGTGTTATATGAAGGATAGGGGAACAGATTTAAGCACGGAGGATATGACTCCATTAATACACCTGTGCAAACAGTTGCCAAAACATGCACCCAAACTGAAGAAATACAGTGTGGAATGGGTTAAAGGAACAAGATGTTTATGCTGTGGCCCCAGGGTGGATCGCTGTCTAAATCAGTCCTACAGCACATGACGAAATATTTGCACGCCACATACAAAGATAAAAAGTGAGATAAACGCCTAGCTAGTTTAGAGTTGTGGAAAATGTATGAAGAGGATAAGGAGGAGGAGCCACCATTAGATTGGATACTTAACATATGTACAGGGAGGGGTTAGACGCCTTCCGCGCCACCTGCCCCGTCTGAAAAAATAATCGGAGTCAGTAAGGACAAAGGATTATACCCACTAAGAGAGCTTAAAACAGCCACGGGGTTCAACAACCTGGCATATGAGTCACCTACACAAAGTAGTGATGAAAGCCCAGACAGAGACAGAGGTAGAGATATCGCCTCCAAGGTCCCAAGGGACAAGGAGAGACGCGAAAATGAGAGTTAAGACCAGGTACAACCAATTACATCTCCTGATACAAAGAGAGAAGGCAAGAGATGGAAAGGAAATGAGGACAGAACTGATGAGATAGCATGAGCACAGAAAAAATGGATGGAAGGACAGATTCTATTGAAACTCGATGGTAAAAGCATGGATGACGCAAATCGAAAAGAGAAGTTAGAAGATGTAGAGAGAACAGAGAAGAAACAGGAAAAAGGACTGAGAGACGGAAAACTTGGGAAAAAAGAATGGCAGAGATGAGAGCAGTTATATCGCAAAGAGCAAAAAAGACAACGAGATCATAAATAGGGAGTATCTAAAGATGAAGACATACAAGAACGAAGGCGAATAGAACATGAGCAAAATATACAGGAGATACGAATAAAGAGACCAAGGGATGAGGAACTACGAAGGGCAAATGAATGTAGAAATGCAAAGAGAGAGGAAGAAGACAGAGTTAGATAAGAAGCGAGGAAGTGCAGAGAATTCAATGATGACATAGAATGTAAGCGGAGACAGAGAGCATGTGATATTCAATGTTTGGAAAGAGAGGATCAAAAACTTGATCCAGTAGTAGAGTGGGAAGACATCAAAGAATTATTTCCTGAGTATGATTCAGTACCAGGCATGTCTAGGGCAAATATCGAGGATGACTTCGACACCAGAAGCATCGGAGAGACGATCAATAGAATATATGACGAGATGGTATCAGGTAATAATATTGCCATATATATGGTCGCCGTAAATAATATCGCCGGGAACATGTCGTGGCAATATTATTTGTGTGACAATATATATGGGGACAGGGGCAAAAAAAAAAAAGAATTAAAAAAAAGTTTGGGGGTTGCGGGGGTGTCCCCCGCATGTTCAATGCAATAATGTCGCCACAAAAAACGGCCATTTTTCGGCGATATTTTTGCATGGCAAGAATTTTGTGGCAACATTATTACATGGACCCTACGAGATGGGGCTAGAACAAATACCCCAATGGGTAGGGGAGGACGAGCACCTGGAGAGCACTCAGCTTTATGATGCTGAGGACGTCTCCCTAAATAGTAAGAATAGAGAGCTATCCCTAGATAGGTTGGAAATCAGTAAGAACATGGAGGATGTGAGAAGTTGCACAAGTTGGGCACAGATAATGTCAGATGCAGAAAGAGAAGAATATGAGGAAAAGAAAGAAGAGAAAAGACACGAACGACGCTTCTCAAGGGGAAAGGGAATAATATGGTCGGATTCTAGTGTGTCTGCACTGAGGGCATCGGAATCAGCCACACAGTCAGGTCGATGCAAAGATATATTGTACTGTCAGAGGGGGGTGTCTCCACCACCCTATGTGAGCCAACTGAGGACATTACCAGGTACGCGGCGATGCGAGAATATTGTTCCTGCAGTAGATAGAAAGACTATGAGAGAAGAGAGAGAGAATTATACATCCCAATTTCCGTTGCTCGAGAAAGGAGGAGCGAGACAACAGTATATTCCATGGCCAAACATGGATCAGGAAAACCTGAAAAACAAGCTTCCAATGCTGACTTAGGGAGACAGAAAATGGATACATGAGTTTTAGAAAATGACGGGAGGGAACACTTTGGTTATCGGGGATGTTAAGGGTTTTTTAATCACCATACTTGGTGATCGAGCTGACGATGTGTGGACATGTGCAGGCTACCCTGGCGTGACTACAGTTAATACTGCACATGACGGAGCACCGTTTAACAATTGCAGAGCCACAGTATGGAAAGCATTACGATCGCTCTATCCGGATACTTCTGACATGGGAGCTATAATGTCAAAGAAAATTAAGGAGTTAGAAGACCCTTTGGTTTACATTCAGAATTTCCAAGACACATGGGTATTTGAAACGCAGGAAACTAGGGGGAAAGCTATACCTGTGTTCTACCATATATTATGCCAAGGGCTGCCAGAAAAGGTACAGAAACATCTCAAGAAATTAGCAGGAATCAAGGCCAAACCGTGGTCTGAAATACAGATGACAATAGCTCAGTATTGCAGGCTGTTGCAAGAGAAGAATCGCAAAAAAGAAGCTACACGAAAAGATGAAGAGGCGAAATTAGTGCAGAAGAAATTGTCAAAATATGCCATTGAAGGGGCAATGATAATTAACACAAACTGATCCAATATGCAGCAGGCCAATAATCAACAGCAGGGGAATCAGGGCAATAATGGGTTTTACCCCAGAGAGAGAGGCTTTCGAGGAAGAGGATGGCAGAGTAATCAGGGAGGTTTCCAAAACATGCAACATGGAAGTCAGGATATGTCAAATGGGCAAATGATCAGACTACCGCCAATATGTTGGGTGTGTGGGATGACAGGGCACCTAGCACGAACATGCAGAAGTCAAGGCATGGTGCAAAACGACCAACGAATCAGAGCCGGTATGGTGAATCCACCTGCGTTATTATAATAGGTAGGAAATGGAGTTGCGCAAAATCACACAGTGCAACCTCAAACGCCAGGAGCACAGCAAAGCTCGCAAACTCAGAATTTGATAAATTGTCCACAAGGACAGTCCCAACAGTCACTGATGCAAATGTTGCAAACAACAAGTATAGGTCAGGCTTTGAACGATGGGATAAGAGTTAACACTGGTGATGGGGGAAGACCATTCACGCAAAATGGGACAAGATTGTATATGGACTAGGACAGCTCACTGGGAGACCTGATTTGCTCTATCCTTTCAGCGAGACCTGACCCTCACCAGGAACCAAGGGTGGATGTCATTATAGGGGGTAAGGAATATTCCTTCTTAGTTGACACGAGTGCGACAAGCTTGTGCATATGTGAAGGCAAGTTTTCCTTGTCCGGCGATGCTATAAACACTCCGGGCCTCACAGGAGCAACAAGTCGTGTTCCTTTTACAGACACACTTCCAGTCTCTATAGGAGAATGTGACATGAATGTGCCACTGTTATATTCAAGGCAAACCCCAGTAAATATATTGGGACGAGACCTAATGACAAAGTTAAACATGACAATCTCGTTCACAGAGAAGGCATAGTATTATCGACTCCAGGAATGCACTATTTGAACGTACGTAAGATAATTAGAGCATACGCAGGACACACAGCCATGGGAGCTATACCATTAGAGCAAGATATATTTGCATACAGAGTGCGGGTGTTGATGGCGTGGCTGCCAGGCCTTGCAGACAAAACCATGAGGACCCCAGATGAGTTTTTATTTAGGCCAAGAATACCTATGCACGAGGAGAAGGGACAAGTATTTCCCTTGACAATGCACACTGCAATAGTGCAACGGGAAATGGCTTTGATCAATGGTTGTGATGATGAAGGCCGACAATGGCGCACAGTGATCACCATTGAAGAAGGGTACAGGCTAACTGACGTCACGGATGATGATCTGTACAATGAACGAACAGACGCTGAGTGTTAGGCAGAAACCTGTGCAGTTCCCTCTGGGACCACTGCAAAAGTTTAAGTCTACAGGAGTTAGCAGTAAACCTAATTGGTAGCAGTCTGTACCACCCAGATTTACCTGGTAGCTGTGGCTGAGCAGTCAGACTTCTCTCAAGACGAGTTAGGCCGTATTTGGAGTATACAAGATAGGGAAATTTACACAGTAGAACAAGCAGACACGGATCAGAGCTTGGGTGTAAAGATATATAATTATTTATTTAAAAACACATCTATGGAAGACACACTGGCACTAACATGGTAAACAACTTCAATCACAGTTACTATAAGCATATATCAATCCCATAACAATATTTCGACAAGTCTAGGTTCAACGGCACCACTTATTTGCAGACAGAGGTGAATGCCTTAACCTAGATGGCACTCTAGTATTCGTTAGAAAGGGAGAGAAAAAGGCAGGTTATGAAACCAACTCAGTACCAACACTTTTGCGAAACAAATGCAAGGCGAGAGAGGCAGGGTCTACTGTAAATCACAAAGTTCAGAGGCCAGGCCCACTCGGAGAGAGGCAAGGCTGTAAGCCCCAAAGGTATCACAGTGGAAATGCACTTCAAGTCTTTGTAGCAAAATGTCACAGAAAGGTTGGACCAGTTTTAGAACAAAAAGTTAAGAAGGTCTGGAAGCGACCCAATGGAAAGGTAAGGATTTAAGACACGTCACGCTAACTGTCACAAGGGAAGCCAGGCGGACACAGTACCTTGAAAGTGAAGAGACAGCTCCGGCGGGGGCAGTTGTTCCTGGTGGTGGATGCAAGTCGGGGCTTTGCCAGAAGAGGAGATGATCTCCTCGTCGAGGAAAGTTGAAGATCGTTGCACCACCAGGGAAGAGACCAGCCGCGGAGTGCTCAGTCACAAGGCACCACCTTTTGGTCGCGGTACAGTGGTTAGTGGCTATGCGGTGGCCGGGGCGCTCAGCACGGGCAATTCGACCAGTAGAATCCTGGAAGCAAAGAAAAAGCAAGGGACTGGTTGTTCCCACCAGTCAGGGGAAGAAGACTCTCCAGCAGGGAGATCTCCTCTGTCGTTGGGAAGTGGTAAGTCTGTTCCGCAGGGCTCCACCAGAGGTGTCGTCGTTGCAGGTCGGCTCAGCTTTACCCTCGTCGGATTCTTAGGTCCTGTGGCGACTTCTGAAGTTCCAGTCCCAAAAGCCGTGCTTTTATGCAGAAAACCCCCATTCATTCAGCCTAGCTGTCAATCAAACATGCTAAGTGGTGAGCGGGGCAGCTCACCACTCGGGCCAATCACACAAGAGTGCGACCTGAGTTGGCAAGGCAACTCAGTCCAGGGTGCCTAAACCCCCTCCCACACCCCCTGTGGTACCCAGACAGAATGGCACCATGTGCAGAAGCCCGCCAAAAGTGGAACAAAGGGCTCAACCTTTGGTTTGGAGTTACAGAGGCGAACACATACACCATTTTAAAAACCGAGTTCTGGCAGAAAATACCAACCGGTGGATTTATTTAAGACAAATAAAGCGGCGGTATGTTAGAGACTAATGTGAAAAAGTATTAGCCTCCAACAATCGGAAGAATCCCATAGGAATATATTCGCGGTCAAATATAAAAAGTAGTATCCACTGCCACCAGCCAAAACTCGACGAGGGGGACGGGACAGTGCCCTCTCGAAAAACAGACCCAGGTGTAATCGAATTACCCCTACCAGTAGGTCCACAATAGGATGGTTTGTACTAGTTCTGTTAGCAAATTTAGGTCTAGTAAAGCCAATGGTGACTTTACATGCCCTGGGAGACAGTAGTCAGTCCCAGGGTATGGGGTCTATGGTGGGGATCCTCTAGGACACCCCAGTGTTACGGCATGGAGGGTGCGGTGTAACACACATAGCAAAACAGATGAGGCCCTATGGAGTAAAAGACCCCATAGCCCATAGAACATCTTGACATTCAAAGAAATCAACCACATTCATGTCCAAGAGTGGGAGGAAAAGAGTCTCACTCTTGGCAGGATGAAAAAAACAAACTCCAGAAATCCAGCAAAGCTGCTGGGGGACTCACTAGGTTAGGAAATTCAGCCTAAACAGAGAATTCTCCCTAACACTGAGGAAATAACAGTTGAAGTGAATCTCACTTTCTGGGCAAAGATGATCAAGAGAGAAGTGCCTCAGAGAATGATGTTGGCACAGAACCGTTCTGAATATTTTGACGAAGCATGGCCCAGGTGCCTGTCTCAGTATGGACCACAGGCCCCTATGATGTAGGCGTATTGAAAGGAGTAGGAGAAGACAAAATTAAACTGAAGCCTGGAGCTATTTTACCAAAGGTAAAACAGTATTCCATGTCTAGGGAGGCAGATGAGGGAATTTAATTTTCAAGACAATTTCGGCTATGATGGAACAGGGCATCTCAGTGACATCAGAGTCGTCATGCAATACCGCAGTTTATCCTGTCAAGAAATCAAAGGGAGGGTCTTGGAGGCTAATTCAAGATCTATGTCAAATAAACGGAATCATAGAAGCCGAGTTCCCTTTAGTCCCAAACCTGGCCACAATCCTATGAAATGTACCTGTTGAGGCAAAATATTTCATGGTGATTGACTTGAAAAATGCGTTTTTCTTAATCCCATTGCATCGAGACTCACAAGATCTGACATCATTTACCTTCAGACAGATGCATCAGAAAAGCACGAGGTTACCCCAGGGGTACTGTGAGTCTCCTTCAATTTTCATTAGAGTCCTACAGATGGTTTTAAGCAATATTGCGTTAGAGAGTGTTGTCTTGCAATATGTAGATGACATTTTAATTTGCAGCACCACAGAGGAAAAGTGCAGACAGGATTCTATTCAGCTATTGACTATACTGTCTGAGAAAGGATATAAAGTGTGCAAAGTAAAGTTACAATATTGTGAGCAAGAAGTGTTGTATATAGGCCAGCTGATCTCATACGAGGGGAAAAGAGTTACCCCGGAAAGGACTGAAGCTATACTGAACACAGCCAATCCATACACGATAAAACAGATGCAGAGCTTTCTAGGTCTTTGCAATTATGTCAGACCGTGGGTCTTTGACTACAGCTCATATATAAAGCGCTTGTTACAGGCCCTAAAGAAAGCACAGGTGATGAAAGAAAAAATTGTGTGGTCCAAGACCATGGAGGAAGGGTTTACGGAACTCAAGAAAGCCATTTGCATGACACCAGTTTTAGGGATTCCCAACTATGCAGTGGAATGCTACCTGTTCTCACACACAAATAGCAGTGTTATGACAGCAGTTCTCACACAGAGAACCATATTGGGGTATATGCCCCTGGCATACTACAGTGGGAATTTGGACCCAGTGATGAGAGGCC
This sequence comes from Ambystoma mexicanum, assembly GCF_040938575.1. Lineage (NCBI taxonomy): Eukaryota > Metazoa > Chordata > Amphibia > Caudata > Ambystomatidae > Ambystoma > Ambystoma mexicanum. The sequence continues at coordinate 1,175,765,915 of NC_090935.1, read as the reverse complement.
ACTTGCCGTGCGAACAAAGTTTAGCTGTCACAGCGTTCGCGATAGACAAAGCGACAACCATTGTGATGGGATGCTCAATGACATTGTACGTCGAGCATGCGCTATTTGCCATTTTAGAGAAACCAAAGGGCACGTTGACATCTCAGAGAGATTCTGCTTATAAAGTGATCATATCGAATCCGTCGATTAAGATCGTTAGATGCAAAATAGCGAACCCAGCTATGTTTATAGCAGAGTCAGTCACTGAAGGAGAGCCAATACATGACTGTGTGAACAATGAAGAATTTTATGATGTGATTCCCAGAGTGAAAGAAAATGCATTTGCAGGAGGAAAAATTGTCTTTTTTTACGGTTCCTTGAGAATCGATCAAAACGATGGGCAAAGATATACAGGCGCTGCTGTGATGAAGCACACGGCAAATGGAGAATGTTCGAGTGCTCCTTAGTGCACGATTACCATCTCACTATTCAGCACAGGCTGCAGAGTTATTGGCGTTGATACTCGCGATTGAGAATCATGCAGACCAGGAAGTGATGTGTACAGTGATTCCACCTTTGTGACATCAACAGTACATGCAGGCTTAGCGCGCTGGAAGAGGAGGGGCTACCTCCGAGCGGACGGTGCGCCAGTGCAGCACGCAGCCACATTGGATAGGCTCATTAAGGCACTACAGCTCCCAGTGGGCATAGCGGTTGTGAAGTTCGCCGCCCACTCGAAGGGGACAGATTTTATCTCACGAGGAAATCAAGCAGCAGACACAGAGGCCAAGTGTATGGTGTCCAAGGGTGAACCCATAATGGACATAGAAATAACTGATGTAAACGAGAAGATGATTTCTGCACAAAATTAACCTGAGGGCTATAATAATATGCGGCAAACCCAGTTAATGGAACTCCAAGGGGAGGCACCACAGGAAGAGAAGAATCTCTGGAAGTGGTGAGGGTATTCTTTAAACCCCTCCAAGGGCGTGTGGCAATAAGACAGCACTGGTAAACCAGTATGCCTATAGCCTTGTTAAAATTAGCACTGGAGAAGTTACACTATCCAGCACACATGACAAAAGAGAATCTTGTGGCAATGCTTGCTGAAGACTGGTTTATACCGAATTTAGAGAGCACGTTGCCTTTTTCATGATGAACTGTATGATCTCCCAGCAGTTCATGGCTGGGCACACACTAAAAGTAATTAGAGGAGTCATCCCAAGGCCCGATGATCCTTTTCAGCACTTGCATGTCAACTACGTTGATATGATTCATGTATGTAACGGGTACAGGTATCTAATTGTTGTGGTGTGTCCATTCTCTAGATGGATAGAAGCAGGTCCATGTACACACTCTACCTGTGCAGCCACATTTCTGGTGAGAGAGGTATTTCCCAGGTGGGAAGTATGTGAAGTCATGAGATCAGATAATGGGGCTCACTTTGTCAACAAAGTTTTTGAGCAGATTAGCTTGTTGCTTGGTATAAAGCACAAGTTCTCATCGGTGTATCACCCGCAAGGTAATGGGATCTGTGAGAAGCTCAACAGCTTGTTAAAGGAAAGGATAGCCAAGTTTAAGCTTACTCTAAAGAATGGATGGCTGCACTTCCTTCCACTGGCACTGTATGCACTCAGAAACCAGCCTGGTTCTGACCACCACCATACGCTGCACGAAATAGCAACAGGAAGAAGGATGCACACTCCCCTGACACCCTGAGGCAGAGCTAGGTGTGATGCCCAGCCGACAAGTGAAATCTTAGGGTCTGAAATGCAAAATTACTTGAACTGCATGGCATCTTGTCTTACTGTAATTGCAGGCCAGCTGCAGTGACGATGAAAAGGGTGCAGGTCAGCACAGAGCACAGAAGGAGACGCTACTGTAGACACAGCTCTGAGTCTATGTGTTCCTCCAGTCTTCCCTGGAGACACTGTCCTGGTGAGGAATCACATAAGGAAAAAGTGGGACCAGCCAAGGTTCAACGGACCGTTCACAGTTGAAGACGGTACTCAATCTGCAGTCAAGCTACAAGGAATAAGAGCTTGGATCTTCCTGGGCGATGTCAAGCCATACATCAGAGAAATCCCCCTGCCTGCAACCCACCGCGAAGAGACTACAGACAACGGGGAAGAACCACAGCACATGCAGACGAGATCCATGACGAGGAAGAAGGACGCATGACCAGCAGCAAAGCAAAGACAAAGAACTTGTATGCAAATTTGTGCTTGAAAACGGACATTCCTCTGAGCACAAAGAGAAGAGGATAAGGACATAAAAAGTATATGGACAATCTGTGCATCCTAGTTGCAGGGTTAAGGAGAGAAGTGCATATGCAAGCCACAACATAGGTTAGTGACTTTGAACTTTAGACTGAGGCACACTGTAGCCTTGATAAGAAAAGAATATGTCAAATTTCAATCACAAACACACGAGTTGGATGAAAATACAGTATCCAGACCCCTTCAAGACAGGAACATTGTTTGGACCCACAAATGGCGTCCCACAGTCGCGACATCACTATAGACGTTTTGAACTACTTTGACCTAGTCTTGAGGTCACACCCATCACTAGTGGGAAGGCTGACTAGCATCCCCAAATTTCTGCAAGATCCTGAAAACAACAAGATAATAAGGAGGCTGCTCACTGTGATCGCCGAGCAGTTCTTCCTTCTTCCAGAATACAGGGTCCCAAGCGGCAGAAGACCCGGCAAACAGAGAACGCTTGAGCATAATCTTGAACGGCATAATCATCCAGGTCACTCTCCACATCAATCTAGATCATAGAAGCTACTCACAGTGAGTAACGAACTGTTCCAGAATTCAGCAAGGGAAAAACAAATGTCCCTGTCACCAGAAGATAGCAGATTGGCGAACAATGTCTTATTTAGCCTAAATGAGGAATTTACAGAACTTGTAAGGAGACCTGCCGGTGTTGACGTCCTCACGTTCATCAAAGACCCAGCAAAATCTACCCAGCTAAGCATGCTCCGGCATGGTATTGTAGTACAAATTAAAGTTTTCGATCTCCACCAGAGTTTCCAGAAGAAACCTTGAAGCTTCCCGACGAAGGACAGATCGAGAAAGCGTTGCCAGAGACCTCACTCTTGTTACACCGACAAAGACACAACATTTCGTCTGGGATGAAGCAAATGAGAAGCATCAACTAGGAAACTCGTGTACTGTGAACATGCACGGTAAAAGAGATGTGCTGACAGCAGTACCTGATTTTGACTTTTTTCATACATAGAAAGAGAGAACTGTATCGAGAGATAACAGACAATCCAGTGTCCAGGCAAGAGGGACAGTTGTTTCCGTATGGATCCGTACATATAACCCGCATGAGGAACCAGCAGTATCCAGAGAAAATATTGCCTAAGATTGTATTAAAGCGTTAGCCTATTCCTTAAAAATTTTTGAGATGAGAAATCAAAATAGCTACCATGTTCTTCCCCTGGAGGAGAGACAGACTTATTTGTCCAGAAGTAAATGTTGCAGGCTAACCTATGAGGGTATCATGTACTTATGCATTATATACATCATTGTTTTATTGTCACTGATGATTAGAACTGCATTTTCTATTGGTAAGCAAAGTGTTCAGAGTCCGGTGCACCCACCTAACGATGCACACATGAAACCCATGAAGGCACCCAAACCCTATATAGTCATTCCAGTCCCTAGAAGATCTGACAATGGAGTGAGTGAACTTGTGATGGATGTGAGTATCAATGACGCACACATAGTTGCAGTACCAAGCACATTAATAAGCCTGAGACAAAGTCGGCACAATGTGAGTGAAAACAGGTTACTTACAACCACAAGCATGCAAAAGACGAGTGCACATACACCAGATCTAATTTCAATAACTACAGAACCACAGGTGAAAGAAGGGTAGGGCAACCAACTGTGAGAAGCTACCCCATAAGTGAAGAGAAAAGACAAAGAGGAAAATCTGCACTTTTGAAAAGACAAAAAGAGCTGAAGAACGAACCAACAGAGACAGCATTGACAAACACGCCTGATTCGACGAAAATAACATACACAAGTACCGCAAAACTCTCACGTGCAGAGATAGTGGCAGAATCAATTTGGCCATTCAAAACCATAGCCAAGGAAAGACAGGAGATGAAGGAAAGAATTGCAAGACTGTCGCCTACCTCATTGGTACAGATGAAGAGGCCTGAATCATGGATGGAAGTGCCTTCGAATCCCCCAGTGAAAAGAAGCTACATGGATGTTATTAAAGATGTGAAGATAGCAAATTATATGAAAACCTTGAGAATCAAGAGAAGCATACAAGGAGATGACAGTGAATTAAATGATTACATGGACAGCACAGCACATTTGGGAAATAAAATATGGTACCAGCAAATGAACGAATTTGGAAGACCGAGCTTAGTGGGGGAATGCTTTGTTTGTGCACTCCTACCCTACAGCATAGGGAAATCAGAAGATCTTTGTAGCCGTAGAAATTGACGTCCAGATAGCACACTGTTTATCACACAAGGTCAATTTATGGGAAGTGATGCTTCCCTTAAATGGGCAACTGAAAAGACAGATCCAGATGAAGATGAATACATACAAGACAAGAAACAGAGCCCATATGAGGAATCATGTGATCAGATATGAGAAGCCAGGAGTGAAAGGAGCTGGCATTAGATGAGAAATGAATAAAAAACTTGATGTCAAAGGAAAATCTACAGGAGAAGCCAGAAAATGGAAGAATAGAGGTCAAAAGCAAATATGGGGAACAGTGCTTTCACCAGACGGATGGGAGAAAGGAGTAGTGATCTGGAGAGCATGGATGGTCACTGGAGCCTGCAAAGAAGCAATTGAAAATACGCAGAAATTATGCAAGCCACTATTGCCAAAACTTGTGAAACTATTGACATGGGTCGAAGATAGAGGAGGACCCCTACAGATAGTGCCACTGGAGAATCCGAAACTATGCTTCAGAAACAACGGTACAAGAAAAATGGGAAAAAATCAGAACTGTGGACGAATCTTTGACGCTCCAGGAATTGTACACGGTACTGCGGTGAACATGGATCATTATTGTCATGTGGATGCAAAGCATATATCAGACTGCCGAAAAACTGGGGAGGTATATGCACATTAGTAAATGTCCATGTTCCAGCACTGGTGATTCCAAAAGGTGATTTGAATATTGACAGTTTTCCGAAGGCAAATGCTCACCTGAGGAAGAAGAGATCTGTAGAAGTAAGAAGCAGGATGAAAAGAGAAAATTATTGTTCTGCCTAATCAATAGAAGCCTTTGATGTGATTCCATATGAACACAGGCTGTTCAGTCAGACCTCATCAGTGTTCACGACAATCTTCATGCCGAGAATCCGAAACTGTGCTTCAGAAACAATGGTACAAGAAAAATGGGAAAAAATCAGAACTGTGGACGAATCTTTGATGCTCCAGGAATGGTACACGGTACTGCGGTTAACATGGATCATTATTGGGCATGTGGATGCAAAGCATATATCAGACTGCCGAAAAACTGGGGAGGTATATGCACATTAGTAAATGTCCATGTTCCAGCACTGGTGATTCCAAAAGGTGATTTGAATATTGACAGTTTTCCAAAGGCAAATGCTCACCTGAGGAAGAAGAGATCTGTAGAAGTAAGAAGCAGGATGAAAAGAGAAAATTATTGTTCTGCCTAATCAATAGAAGCCTTTGATGTGATTCCATATGAACACAGGCTGTTCAGTCAGACCTCATCAGTGTTCACGACAATCTTCATGCCGAGAATCCTAGTTGGAGCAAATACTAAATAGTTACAAATAACCAGATGGGAATTACTGCAGACAATCAACGCAACCATAAAGGGATTCAACGCGATCAAGGAAGAATTAAGGGCTTTTGACTAATGGCTCTCCAGAACCGATACGTCCTTGGATACGTCGGATATTGTGTTATCAAGATAATAATCTCTCAATGCCAGAAAGCTATGAAAACAGCCATCGGGATGAAGATCATGATTGATGTTGAGTCAGAATGGAAACCCAAAGACCTGACCGATGAAGAAATAAGAGACGTTGTAAAAGCTAGCATTCAGGCACCTGAAGGAACAAAGTTTCGATATCCAAGGAGACACAGAAATTATGTGGGGAAATGGATTTATTGCAACCCAAATGGACAGTGTCAACTTATGACATGGAACAAAGAGGGACACGTGAGGACAGCAGGAAGCTTGAAGGGAGTGATAAAAATATGGACCCCAAAGAGACATTTGTTCAGGCCGTCATATATAGACCCAAACGATGAAGTGAAATTGAATGCAGAAGATGCAGAAAAGGTGGATAACAAGGAAAAAATGAAAGTGGTCAATGAATTGCCCAGAGGGGGGAGTGTAGAGGAGGTCCCAAGCACGACCTGTACTCAAAGCGCACATTTTGAAGTGCCAGGAACGTTCACGCCGAGATACGTGACATACAATGAGTAAATAAACCAGCAGAGAGCCGCAATGGGGCTCTGCCCGGTACCGATCAGACAAACAGCACCGATTGAAGTACCTACATCAAAGAAAACATGGACAGTAAAGTACCCATTGAGGAAACCATATCAACAAATAAAACAGAATGAGGATCGTCTGAATACAGTCCCTGAAGAGGCCAAGAAAGTGCGAAAAGAAGATAATTGGTCAAATCACAAGCACTCGGACTGACTTTCAGTTAAAGAAAACGATGACCTGTGAATAACGAAAAGAGACAAAACACCATAGATAAGCGACATCCTGAATTGAAGTAAAAGATAATGTCAAGTATAAGAAGCTTATGCCATAAAAGTGATGAAGATATGCAATCAGTTTACACGTGTACATATGCTTGAAAAGGTAAGAAAGCTGAGGAAATCGAACAGCTTGCTACGCTTAATAGGAAATTAGATGCGGCAAGCACCACATATACATATCTACCCCAAAAGGAGCACTTTATATAACGTACATGTCCACTTTGCAAAAGAGCAGAACCAACCGCAAGTTACCAGAGTGCCCAGGGGAGAAGGCCAGCAAACACGGGAATCAAAAGCCAATGACAGAAATGAAACTCAGAGGCACGAGGCCCGTGCAATGAAACCAAGGTCATCTTAGCTGACACAGGCTAATACAATTTATGACACCAAGAGCGGAGTATCTTGTTCAAAGGAGTCGAGATAAGCAGCAGAAGGCATTTGGTAGACAGAAATCCAAAATCAAATACACAAATTACATGGATACGAGACAATTTCATGGTGCCTAAGATTCGTGACCTGCCAAGCAAGAAGAGTTGGGGCCTTCACACCTACGCGCAGCCTTGAGCCATGCACAGATATCTCCCCTACAGAGAGGCAGCATCGAGGCGTACAAATTAGAAACTAATTGACACATGGCCAGTGGGTCAGTGATGGATGGTGGTACTGGTTGGTGGGAGGTTAGGGGAACTGACGGGCGCCCTGCACCTGGCCGACCATTCTGCATGCTGCTAAGTAAAGTGGAAAAGTACAAGGTGATGTGTTATCAACCCAATCAAAATGCACAAAGTAATCTAGGATCCTGTTGTCCGTTAAACCAATGAGACGTCGTACACTTTGTGACGTTTACAGTAGTCATTTTAAAGGAAGGGCTTAGATGCCCCACGTGACACTAGCTATCCATTCCCCTCTTTTCATTACTGTATACAGATATAATACTTATAGTAAAGTTACCTTCCTATAACCAATAGAATGGCATGCAACATTTTTAGCGTTTCACATCAGCGATGATGAGTTTTTAGTATAAGGGATGTCATTTTTGTGAAGTTCATTGGAGTATAAGAAAGAAGGAAGATCGCGCCACTGCAGATATTCATAACCCTTGTTTTTTGTACTTGTCATTAAACAGACTCCCTTTGCCAAACCATTGAGTTGTCATTATTGATTTGATGCTTGAGTACTAATCTGCATCCCCATCCATCTCACGGGTGCTGCTATTCCATTTTAAAGGTCTGTTTGGTAAAATCCCATCCTATGGGCTGGCTGGGATCCCTCCTGCACAATGGTGCCGTCTATGTTGATAGCGGCGTAATCAGGATGAAGGGCATTTATTTTAGGTTGGGAGTCCACAATAAGAATCTCGGTCTTATCACCATTAAGGCTAAGACTATTTAGGGCCATCCAATTTTGAATAATGGAGTCAATTTTGTTAATGGTAAGTATGTCTTGGTCCTAGTTCCCTGATAGTGGGATGAGGATCTGGGTGTCATCTGCGAAATTCATGTAGATGACACCCATATCGTCCAGGGATCAGAAAAGGAGCTTAGGGTAAGTGTTGTAGAGTGTGGGTGATAGACAAGATCCTTGTGGTACACCTATGGGCACCAGTATGGGATCGGCAGCCTCTTTACCTATGGCCACTCTTAAAGTGTGTTCTGCCAAGAATGATTTGATACACATGGTGGCATCATTGGAAAAATTAAAATCTTTGGCTAGTGTTGCAGAGAGTTTATTATGGTCGCCCAAATCGAACGCTGACGATAGGTCTAGTAAAAGTAGGATACATAGTTTTCCTGAATCTCTGATGGCATCCATTTGTATTTTGAGGTCCAGGAGGGCTGTCTCAGTGCTGTGGTTGGGGTGGAAACCAGATTGCCTGGTGCCAAGCAGTTGGTTCTGTTCCACGTGAGCTTGAATTTGATTGTATGCTATTTTGGCAAGGATTTCCAATAGGAAGGGGACAGTGGTTATGGGCCTGTAGTTGGTAGGCATAGCAGGGTCAAGGTTGTTTTTTTTAGCATAGGGGTAACCCATGCTTCTGCTTCCTTGATGCTGGCTGGCACCTCGTTTTTGTCAAATGAGGCATTTATGAATTTGGTTATAATAGGAGTCAGTGTGTGTGCACAGGATTTCACAATTATGGCCGGGACGGATTCACCCCTACAGTTGGAAGCTTTAAGCTTGGCTGTAGTATTCAGCACTACTTCTTGAGAGACTGGGTTGAGCTGAAATGGGGGTTTGGATTCTCATTAAGGATGGTAGGTGGTTATAGGGAGCATACTTCTCCCTAAGTATTTGTTTTTTATCTAAGATTGTGTTTTGTAAAAGGTTAATCTTTGCAGAGAGAGCGTCTTGGATGGTGTCACTCCACTCTTTGCTGGAGTTAATACTGCTTGTACTACGCAATGGATTCTCTAGTTCTTTTAGGATTGCAAAGATTTCTTTAGAATCGGATGCAACGTTACTGATCCGGGTATTGAGGGCATTGGCGTTGTAGGTGATGATGGCTTTTTGATGTAGCTGTTGATGGATGTTTCCTGTGGGTGTGTTCTAAGGCGCATTTCGTTCTCCTAAGTGTGACAATATCCTTACTAAACCAAAAGCACAATCGTTTTTCTGACCATTTGGTTTTCGTGGTGAGTGGGGCTACTGCGTTGATGGTGGCTGAGAGGAAGTTATGGTAGTTCTCAGCTAGAGAACTCGGGCTATTGACGTGGATGGGTAGGGTATTAAATGCCTTAGACAGCAGTGGCTCTAGGTTTTCTGATGTGAGTTTGCGGGGGTTTCTGGTTTCATATGTGTTGGAGATTTTGGGGGCCAGAGGCAAGTGGTTTGTAGGTGTTGATGGTGAGCAGGATGCTATAATGGTCTGACCAGTCAAGTGGGGTTATCCGATTAATGGAAACATCCATGTTGATCGCGAGGACCCAATCCAAAATGCATCCTTTGATATGGGTAGGTGAGTTTACTAGCTGCGTAAAGCACATGTCCTTCAATGCGGAGTGAAGTGCTTCGGCTTTATGGTCCTGACTATCATTGAATCCTAAGTTTAGATCTCCCAGGATGAGACATTTAGTTTAATGTATGATATGATGTGGCATTTATAACGTATGGAGATAGTAGCAAAGGAATGTCAATATCTGGCTGGTTATTAGAGTTTGGGGCTCTGTAGATGACTAGTAAGTTCATGGTGGTTTTGCCATTTATGGGGAGTTTAGCTAACAGTAGTTCGTAACCTGGAATGCTTTCAATTTGGCAAGATCTTAGTTGGAGAGAGGTTATTGCGATAATTGCCACACCACCTCCATGTGTGTGAGCCCCATCCGTTCTGAGGATAGTGTAGTCTGGTGCGATGGCTACAGTGAGGAGGGGACCCGACGCTTGGTGCAGCCAGGATTCTGTGACAAATAGGATGTCTAATTTAGATTCTATGATAAGGTTGTGTATTTCGATAGCGTGTGCTCCTAAAGAGCGGGCATTTCTGAGAGTGTATTGGATGGTGGAAGGAGGATTTGATGGGGCTTTTTTTACGGGTTTAGTGGTCATAGGTCTGGCGTTTTTGCTTAATTTGAGTGTAGTTGTAGCAGAGGTTTGTGGAACTCTTGGGAGCGGGGTAGTGTTTGTGATAGTTGGTAGAGTGATGTGGTACGTGTGATGAATCCCTTGGTGCTGGGTTTGTGTCCTTAGGCGGGACTGTCTAGCTTTTCCTGTGATGGATATTGCATGCTTTACGGTTGAGTTTCTGGTGCTCAACATGCCTTTAAGAGGTTGTGTGGTTGAGACCTCAAGAGTGGAGGTCTGTGGGTTGGCATTATGGTTAGGTTGATGAGATAAAGAGCAGGAAAGATAAAAAGTGGAATGGAAATTCCTGAAGATATCCCATGATGCTAGATGTGCAATTCCTCTGCATAAAGGGGCACCGTAACCTGAGGGGGATGAAGAGAAAGAGGCAGACAATGAAAACAAAGCGGTGGGTGGGCCCGAACGCTTGGCACTGGGATGGTTGCCCAGTGCCACAATTCTGCAATTTCGCTTTTGTAGTATATCTAGCTGCAACTAAAACTCATTTCAAAGATCTAAAACATACGATCCCTGGCACAAAGCTCTAGGATGGACAGTTCTCTAGCAAACAAGGGGAAAGGAATATTTGCAGAGAGACCAACCGACTACAAGGACCATGAAAATGTGCCAATGGCGTCAGTGCCTAGTGCAGGCAGACAAGGGCTAATTGGTCTTTATGATGCTGTCAATCATCCTAGAGTTCTTTCATCACCAAGATAGAGAAATTGCAAACAGGTATGCAGTACTTACCTCATTTTTTGTTGATCTCCATCAGAGAGTATGGAGGGCTTCATACTATTATGTGCATTTTAATTAGACAACAATCTTTTTTCAAGTTTCTGGCACACATCGCTTACAGTCTGCAGCAAGTGGCTTTCAGGTTTTATCCCCACCACAAGGTGTGAACTTTGCTCGGGGGGGGGGCTTCCTGGTGGCAGTAAGGGACGAGCACCTTGTTAGAATTGTGGGCCTCATCACATCCTTGACGGTATCCTGGCAGTAATATGTCAACCCAACCTTTGTATTTTTGAACTGTACTACAGCTTTGGTGGTGACATGAAGTAATTCCGCTGCCTCACCACCAAAAATCATTACTGCTGGCGGTAATTCCGCAAAAATCTGGCAGTATTTACGCCGGACCAAGTGGCTGTATTTACCACAGGAATACCGACTAAGTTGTAATGAGGCCCATGGTCCTGTTATGACCACGTGTTTGGATGACCGCTTACTCATATTAAGAGCAAGGAACTGAAATACTTTGCGAGTCCTTCTATCACATGCTCAGATATTCTGTAATGTTTCCGGAATTGCCATTATGTGTCCAGGGCTACATGTTTTTTCATTAGTGTGCGCAAGTCAGCGCCTTTGTATCCGTGCAAATGTAATTGTAAATAGTTAAATGTACCAGAAAAGTGAAAACAAAACAACAATCAAACTGATATAAACAGGGGAGAGGTGTGAATTGAAAATAGTGTTAAAATGTGAAGTACATGGGGTCTATGCCCATCCATAAAACAAAAAATTGATAAAAACAAATACAATTTGCACTACTAAAAGAAAACTGTCAGCCTGGCTACCAATATAAAGATAAGGATTTGTACCCTGCTATATCTTTTGATAGGTATTGACATTGGATGCCACATAGTCTCGGAAGGATGGCTCAGGGGCAACGTGCTCGCCTTGGAAACAAGAGGACACAGAACAACACAGGTTCGAACCCCGGGTCCGCTCTTAGAAACCTCTGGTTTGTACGCAAGTTATAAATAACCTTTCATTTCATATTCCCACCAAATGCTAGATTTGGCCACCATATTACCAGCTCTATACGTCTTGAATGAAATGCCTATGAGTTTACACTATTTGTCAGGTTTCTAAACTCAATCCCACATAATCATATTATGTGCCAGGGGGATTATATCATATGCCGGCCTTGTCATTGAATGCCCGGGCACTGACAACATACACCAGGTTTTACCATTACATATCAAGTTACTGATTTCATATGTCATGTTTTGCTGTCACGTTCCGAGCTACTCAGACCATTTGCCATGTATTACCATCAAAACGCAGGTGTTCATCATTGGGCAGACGCTGCCATCATTTGAAAAGAGATTCACAGCTTCAGCAAGGGAATGAAGGCAGATGTTCACGTAAAAACATTATATTACAAGTTTTGCTAGAAAAATACCCACATAATCAATCTGTTTGTAAGGTGAAGACATCATATGCCCAACTACTCATCTCATATGCCCAGTCGTTCTACCAATTGACTACATACTCCCATAACCTATCAATTGTTGCCATTGAATTCCCAGGTGTCTCTAGTATGGGAGAGAAGCACTGCATTCTTGCTCATTATCCCAGGCAGCCTGCTTCCGCAATATTCCACGTGGGCGTTGACGTAGGCATGCTTCCAGGCGATGCATGCCAGACGATAGAAAACGTGTTCCACTCTCCTTTCATATCTCGGCTGAAAGAAGGCTAGCTGCACAGAGTACCACAGCAACCCTGCGCTTCCCCTGTCCTAATGTCTGTGCCTTTAGGAGCTCGGTCAGGGATTTGGGGGCAGCATTAGGATTCTAGTTATCCTTCTCGCCCAATCATCCTTTCTGGCATCCTTTCTGGGAGTGGGAACATAGCAGAGATGTATTTTCACTCCCCCTCTGGTCTCCAGCCCCACTTGCAAAGTTATAGAGTAGGCCATGACCCTCTACCACCTTTCTTAGCAGGGACTGGGAGGTGGCAATAAGAGCATACATAAAGCACATTACTCTCCTCTCATCTCGACTGACGATAGGGATATTCAGCATCCCAGTTCCCTCCCTGCCATGGTACGTGTTGCTTCACACAGATGTGAGAAGCCAAAGCACTCTATGCCTTCACAAAATCATGTGAGCCAACATACTAAGTTACGTTGGCTCTAAAATGGTGAACGCATGACAATATGCCAAAACGAATGACAAAATAGAAGTAGTTATTTTTCTCGTTTTAGTTTTGCTGAATTCTTGTGGTGCTTGTGCCACAAATTTGCCGAAACCAATGTTGCAGAAGAGAGGGAATGGGGATACTCAACTGAGAATATATGGTTGGTTGGCATGGAAACAGGCAATGCCATGGCATAAAACTGCCAAATCACTAACATCTCTTTTTTCCAAATTCCTTCGCTCTACTATCCATTGAGAAGTTCCCTAACAATATTTTGAAGCAATCGACGGCTTTGTAAGAAGCAAGCTGAGTGCAGGGCTTTCCATCTCCCAGTTGAGTAGTGACTTCACATTGGGCTATTTTGGGCTGTTTCTCACAAACAACTGGGCCAGTTGTGGGCTACTTTGACAGCAGATCTGTTTTAACAGCCTCCTGAGAATCCCTTTCTACACCCACCCAGTCACCCTGCACCCACCACTTCTACCCCCGCCAATCTACTCCATCCCAATTACGTGTGCTGGGTGGGTTTTGTTTGGGCTATTTTGGGCTACTTTTGATAAGTCTTCCAGAGGCTGCTTTGTTCTTCATTTGTTTACCGCCCCCCCCCAACCAACTACCATAGCCAGACTAAGGGAAGCAATAACTCTAACATATTTTAGGATAACACAGTTATACTCAAGGTAAGTAAACCCTTTTGATGTAATTTTCAATTACAGTTGCTTTTCAGTCCACAGACGTAGGGAAGCAATAACTCTGACTTAGTTTAAGATACCCCAGTTATGCTCAAGGTAAATAAAACCCATGTACTTTAGTCAGGAGCTACCAGCAACCTAAAACGTAAGTATGACCTAGGCAGACTTATTCTGGACAGGCTAACGGCAAGTCAGGGGAAGCAAGACCCAATTGGGGACACCCATACAATTATCTTAACAGGAATAACAAAGTGAAACTAACAACATTACTTTTGGGAAGAGGGGAACCCAATTCACATGTGAGTAAGTTAAGCTTCTATCTACTTTTTGGTACAATGCCGAGACAGTTTTTAAGGAAAGTAAAACTTTGAGAATACTTATTTAAGAAGGCACACAGCTTATTCAATTTAAGTAAATCCCATATATACTTTTCAGAATGGCAGAACATATCTAAGGTAAAAACTTTTGGTAACTATTTACTCAGAGAGTTTAAAGTTACCAACTTACTCTTTTACAAGTAACTACACTTTTCAACACTTGGTTTTCTTTTCAAGGCAGACCCCTTAAAGTACCAGCCCTTCCCAATTCTAGTACATGAGATCTCTCAGAGGCAGAAGAGGGACCCTAGTGGTCTAGGATCCAGCTGTAGGAAGGGTGAGATAGGGCTCAGTTGCAGGTAATGTTCAGAGTTTCAGAGGAAGACTGTTCAAACAAGTAAGTATTCTACTTTACAGTTAGTTTATGGGCCAGGGACTTCAGAGAAGACACCCTAGGAGGATTCCAGCAGTGGGCCTGGGTGAACTGTACGAGAGGCCTCCCAATCACAGAAAACACCCCAAAACTGCACAGGAATCACAAGAGACTTATGATAAGTAAATAACCAAGCTGGTACAGTATCTCAGCACAGAAGAAGATTTTGCAGCAGGAGGACTTCAGGATCTGCAGCCAAAAAACTGGTTGTTACATTCCTTCATTAAGAAGACAGAAGAGCAGACACTGAAACGACTTTTGCAACAAGTATCATGGGGAAAGCTCTAGGCAAGGTTTTCGTCATGGCTGGACGTGGCTGTGTGCATTTGGTGCCTTTTTCAAGAGCACATAAGAAGACAGAACTTTGCCGGTCGGATTCTCGTCGTTTGCAAGGTCCAGCACTCTGGTGAGGAGAGGATTTGAACTGGATTCGTGCCTTTTCGGATCCAGCAGGATGCCCACAAAGTGTCAGCAATATTCGGAGTTGTGAAGACCATGCACTACACAATGGCTTTTGTTCCCAGGGTATTGAGTATTGCAGCCCGCAAGGTTGCAACGTGGCTTGGGATGGCTCAAAATGCAGGTTTTCTTGAGTCAAGTCTGTCTCACTAGACTCTGGGTTGGGGCCATTGTTTTTGCTGTCTCCAGTTTGATTGGAAGGCAGGGTAACAGCAGGCTCTGATTACACAGCTCTCTGGTCACTGGAAATAATCTCAGTCATGAATTCTTTATCTTCCTCTATGGTTTTGGTTCCAATGGTTGACTACCCACACTACTTTGCCCAGAGTTATCAAGTCTCAAGGACTATTAAGAAAAATTGGAGCCTTATCTGGCTAGATCCTCATCTTATTTAGCTCTTCCAGAACCACCAATGTTGGCTTACAAAGGAGGTAATAACTTCAGGGACACCCTAGTCAAGGCAGAATGTCCTAAGAAACCAGTTCAGAGAACTTTGCAGAAGGTCAAGGTTGGGACATTTCCATGTCTTAACTGCCAACATTGTTCTAATATAATAAAAGGAGATCGCGTAAGACATCCCAGTTCCGGAAAAAAGAATAAACCTAAACATTACGTCACATGTGAGACTCACAGTGTAATCCAAGCCCTGGGAGGCCCATACAACTTTGAGAAAGGCAAAGGACAGGTGGACGGAGAACAAGTCCAACATTAGGACAGTTAACATCAGATCCTTGGTCTATAGACATTTTTCGGAAATGAGGCATACAATTGCACAAATGAGATTTGCCATTTTGGAAATGGTGACCCACACCCATGCGGGGGAGACCTCGAGAGAAATTTGGCTCGAAGGGAACTTTTTTAGACACAACAACTCGACTCGGTCTATATGCTAGGGATGAATGAGGACTTTTACTTGTGTCCATTCTTGTGAAATGACCTTAGCCATGGTGTGACACACACTATGACAACACATTGATAGAATGTCATCCTTCTTTATATTCTTGAGTATGTAGAACAGTTCAGAGAAAAGTGACAGTAAGCAGAATGGGGACACATCATTGAGGTACCAGTTTTTATTGACAAATTCTGTCCACTACGTAGACTCAGGCATTGTAAATATTAATTACCTCATTATCACTTATAGCAAAGAATTTAGAAGATCATTATTATGTAAATTGAGATGCTATTTTGGCAATTATGTGTAGCTAATTATGTATTATGATTCATCACATTATGTTGTAATGATAGGATAAAGCTAATGTTTAACATCCTTAAACATTATAGCACAGATGATCTTGTGGAACCATTTTAGTTGACCAAGTGGTGCGAATTATGCATTGAAGTACATAATTCTGTATTGTAATATTATGTTAAAACTACTATCCAATGGTTACCATGTATACTTCAATTTAGCAACATATTGATTCAATGTGACAGAAAGGATAGGCTTGCTCAATGACCTCGAGTTAGCTCTTTCTCCTCCAGATGGACGACACTCAGGATAAGTATATTATATGTGCCTTGGATATTTTCCATCATATCACTCTTCAAACAGTTAACTATATATTAGTGTTTCCATTAATAAAACCTTTTTTAAGGGCTACATAAGCATTTGCGCCGACATACATTTACTCAGGGGCCGCCACTGATTTTTATTATTATCTCTTCAATCAGATGACCATTCTTTATTGTTTGCTTCCATAAATTCTGTAAGTGCAATTTAAAGAATTTGCGCTAACATACATTTACTCAGGGTGCCGCCACTGATTGCAGAGTGTTGCCTAGCCCATTTTATTATTGTTATTGTTGATAGCGTTGCACGAATCACACGATGACATCATTGCGTCTCGCCGGCATTACCATAAATCGGTGTCCATTTTGCTGCACTTTTTTTTGCTGAAGAATGACTGTATTTACATCTGTTTGTACAAATTGAAGTGTCGAAGGTGAGGGAATCGCTTAGCAGCTACTTCTTGAACTTCAAGTTACCTGTGAGGCGTACTTAGACTAATTGGGCATTATCTTTATATGTTGGTACCTATTACAAACTTTGTTGTCTAAACTTTGTGACTCACTCAATACCTTGGGTGTGACCATTCCCATGAGGTAAGAACCTTTCGCGTTATCATTATTCTAATGAGAGTGTTAGCCTTTTGTCAAACTATGTGTTTAGCACTACCTTTGAAGAGCTATCCCTTTATCCAAAGTTTTCACAATATTTCTTGATATTTGAGCGAAAGTCTATACTATGATAGTGCCTCATTACTTAAAGGGAAATTTGGGGAAGATTATTAATTGACTATTAATAGTAAATAGTTACACATTTGTATCTCTTCTTCTAGACTGGAAAGGGTTCCACGTTCTGACCAGTTTTGACTACCGGTAGTATTGGGGTAGTCTTTGTTCCTCTCAGTGAGATCACCATTACCCATGAGGGAGAGGTTGGATTGTTAATAGGCTACCATTTACTCCACCCTACTATCCATTTAGGCTCTGTTATTTTTACATTTTAGGGACACTTGATTGCAGATTGGAATTGTATTTGGAGAATGAAAATGAATACACTGGGTTGTTCTTAAAGAATGATTATAGGTAAGACTTATGTAACCCGTTGGGACATACAATGCCTAGATATTTGAGTATAGATTTACATTGTTCACTCATTTACACACAGACCTTTTTTGTACTCCAATCAAGCAGCAGAACATTGTCACCGGGAACATTGCCCCATGTTTGACATTTGGATCAAACCTTTAAAACAAGAGGTGATTGAGCAATCCGATTTTACAAAAGTGTTTTGTTTAGCATTAGACTACTTTAAAGATATATTGTCTATAATTGTCTCTCTATGAATATTTTCAGAACCTATAAATATTTGACATCCATGATGAAGAGAATTGTTTCTTAAAACGTGTTGGGTTCAGATGTTTTTGTTTGAAAATAAAATAAGTTTTGTATGACAATGAATTGGATGTTAAACACGTTTTTTATTATATCAATTGGATGACTACTTATCAGATACTATCCCTACTAATGTAATAACCCATACCTCAATTTAATCTTGTCAGTATTATTTGGCTTTATTAGGCCACAGATAGTGTGCTGGGAACTTTTTCTTCTTTGTATATATACCCCCTATATACCATCAAATGCCCCCTCCTCTTGCCTTTGCTCTAGAGAGATCATAATCCAACCTATGCATCGATGTGCAGTGTGCGCTCCAAGTACTTCTCCACAGCTGCAGTGGAATATAACCTAATCACTATGGCCTCCATGTCCAACCAAAATAAGAAAATCACTGCCTATCTCAGCACACTCTACCACACCCTATGTGATTCTACCAACCCCAATGCACCACTGAAATATCAACTCAGCAACCATAAGCCTTTCACATATTGCTGCAAACAGAAGCACAGACAGCAAAATCACCATCAAAAAACAAGAAGCATATTAGAGAAAATTCTGCAGCAATCATAGCTAATCATCTTGTCAACCTTATGTTCAGGACACAGGCCACTCATCACCACAGCCAAAGAAAACTATGACATAACAACCATCATGGAAGCATCCAATGAGAGAAAAGTGATTTTCCAAGCCATGAAGCATTGCATTACTGAGACCATGCTGAAGCACAATCCATGGAAAGTGGAACTTCATAAACAACTTCTTGACAGACAAGCTGGACAAGATAATGCAACACACAGGCAGTTCCAAACACAACACATATGTCCTGCAATACCAGCACCCAATAAATCAAAATTGACAGAATTCAGGGCAGCTAGTCCAGAAGACCCGACCAACACTCTCATAGCCCTCAAACCCACCACTGACAAACACACCATCTTATCTTCCTCCATTGTAAATGCCTTCACAGAAGCATTCAGACTGCTACACAACATCATTTCTATCTGCAAAGCAGCTCAACAGAGCAACTGAAAGCAGCACAGAGCCATCCCCTCCTGCAGAAAGGCACACTATTCTGGGACAACCTGGACAACTGTCACCCCATCACATATCTCCTCTTCCTAGCCAAAGTGATTGGGAATCCAACCACCGCCCAGCTGCATGAAAGGATCACATAGCACAATCTCTTACGGGACTTTCAATCCAGATTCTGATCATCGTGCAGCACAGAGAATGCCACTATCCAAGTTATTGGCAATGATGTTAACATTCAAGACAAAAGGAACCCCTGCCTATTGATTCTACTCAACCTCTCTGCCGTCTTTCATTAAGCATCAAGCAAAGTCCAACATCCTCATCACAAGAATATTCTTAGATTGAACAGTGCTGCAGTGTTTCTCCTCCTACATGTTCAAGAGGGTTAAACTAATTTAAATCGGCCCCAACCGAATCCAGAGCCACCCAGTAACTTGCAGAGTTCCATCAGGATCCTGTCTGTCCCCTGTCATCTTAAAACCCTGCATAAGCCTCTCTGATAACTCTGCCACAATACTGACCCCAACTCTGACATTAAGATACACTGATACACAGCTGGCAGCTTAAAGACAGATCAATTGCCTGAACAAGACTCATAAATGCAATCACTGCATGTCCCTCATGAAAGTCTGGATGCTAAGTTGAACACGACGAAGACCGAACGCATTCTCTGAGGAAATCCCACAAAGGATGCCAAAGTCTAGAATTCGCTAATGTAAATTAAGCTCGATTGATTAATGCCATAATTTTGAACTAATATAAAATGTCTCATCTTTAACATTGACTGTGACCTCTCATTCAAAACAAAAAGGTCCACGAAGGCACAGAGAGAATGCTACCAGGACACACACTTCCACAAAGTTAAGTCCCCTATCTGAAAGTGATGTTTTAGAATGGTTGTCCAAGCCTTGGTAATCTCCCAAATTTGCAGGGATCCAAAGAGCCACCATAGCCTCACTGTATGCCGTACAGCATGCTGCAGCATGACTTGCCACAGGACTAAGAAAACATGACCACCCCACCCCTATCCTCAAGAAAGCTGAACTGGCTACCCCTTCAAACACTCTTAATGTTCAAGACAGCCTGCATCACCTATAAACAAAGCAGTCACAACCAAACCATCAAGGCGCCTGACTGATCACCACCTCTGGAGGGCACTGCACCGCCAGAAGTCACAACATCCCCAGACTGGAAACAAAAAACTGCAATAGGGAAAAAAATAGGGAACAGGCATTTTCCAGCTGTGAACACTGTCTCTGGTGCAAGTTACCAATGCACATCAGACTGCCCCCTCCTGCCTACACTTTAGAAAGGACCTGAAGACACAGCACTTGAAATGCTATAGCATTAATTGGCAATTACACTATTCAATGCTACTTTTCCCCATCCTGTTCTGCTCCTCCCCTCTGTCTTCCATCCATCACCCCATTCACCTCTATACAAACCATAAATACATGCATGCATACATACATAGGTAAAAAAAAGTACACATGATCTGCCCATGTAGTACTAGATCTATATGCCTCGTACACTATATTAGGAACTGAATGTGGCCTCCTTACTTTAAAAATAAATAATAGAATGTGCAACAGACATACTAGTAGCACATAGCTCAACAGCCCTGTTGCAGGTCCTGATAGTGGAACAGTCAGGCTGATTTCTAGATGGAGACACTGTGTACCATATACACATGGTGGGTTTCCTAGATCAGTTCTTAAACAGGCAGAGGAAAGCTTGTCACAAGCGCTGATTAAGTGATCCCTTTGGCCTATACATTGTGCAGTTGACTGTGGATCACTTCAAAGGTTTAAGGATTCAAAATGTTGGGGGGAAGCTTATGGTAAAACTGCCATATTATGGGGTGGTAGTGAAATGCAATGGAGAAATAAACAAGCAATCAATCAGGGTCAACACCATGATCAAAAAAGTTAAATAAAATATTTAATAGCAAAAAACAAACCAGAAACTAAGCAAGCTTGCACTCATAAGGATAACCGCTCTCACGCTTACCGTGCAACCCTTACATAACCTTCTGCTTGTCACATTTGTGGCCCTCTTTTACTGCTCTATGTATGTATATTATTCCTGCTTAAAACACTCTCTGAAGTGGAGGCAAGGCTGGAATCTCAGTGCTACAGAAAACAATGAAATAAAATAAACAAATAGATTAAACCATGTTTAAGAACCTGGACAACATTCTCAAAATAGTCTAAAACAGTTATGTTTTTCTCAGGTGTCCTGTACGAGTGTGAATCAAACAAAGGGACAGAAAATAGTTCCTTGAAAAATATTGTTTCATTATTTCATAAGTGTGTTGGAAATAAATACTCATACACACTCTCAGATTTTTTTTAAAATAATGTATTGATGTTTCCCAATGTGCTGCATTGTAAGGTCATGCAACTACTTCAGAATGCTGAGGAGGGAAAAGTTAGAGTGATTGGGGAAAACAAGATAGAAAAAAGGATATTTGAAGAGGAGGGGTAAAGTGATTGCCCATTTCAAAGCAAAGCCAAAGGACTCTAAGCTTCCATAGTTGCTTAGAGTGACTTCTATTCTGAATAATATTTAAACATTTGATAATAGTTCTGGTGGGAATTCTGTCTTTTAGTTTGATGGAAGGCTTTCAGAAAGAGGTTAGCCTTAAGAACTGTTCTTACCTTGTGGTGATCTTGGCATCACATTTGTTGAGAGTGGTCATAACATATTTTGGATCCAAGAATAACTAGATGCCGGTGCCCAGGTCTCCATTTTTTATAGGGAACTTGGCCAAATCTGCTGGAGATGAATGATCTCAGGGAGCTGCATGATGCTTGGATATTTGTCAATGGGGTTTTTACCCTGGTTTCTGAAGGCTTGTTTTGACATCTGAATGACCGGGAAATGTGCTCATGATTCTTTAAACCCAAGATCTTCCCACAGTCCAGCTTTGCACCAGTCACAGTTAATTACATCTGTTTTGGGTTAGGGCAGCAAAAAGACTGTTGCAGTAGTCCAGACAAATGAGTAGAAGAACTTGCACTACTTCCGCCTTAAAACTGAGGTCCAGAAGAGATATGATTTTATTCAGCTTGTGTGGTTCGAGGTTAGCCTTTTCAGGATACTTAAAAGAAAAATATAGCCATATAAATGAGCATCAGAGTTTGCCTGAACTCTTGTTTGAATTGTTTTTTTGAAAGTAGCTTTCTTATTGATAAGATGCAACAAGGAATAGTTTAGTCCCACCAATGGCCCAAGTGGAATCAGGCTGTGTGGCTTCTAGGCACCACAGATTCCCCAAGCAGACTTTACGTTGAAGTAACAAACTACGAGAGACTCCAGGGTATTTGATAAAGCAGCAGGTGGGTTATACCTGGTTAAACTAACCTTCAAACACAGCAATAACCTCCTAGATGGCTAGTGCAAATAGAATAAATAGATCTAGATAGGGAGTTATAAATCAACCTTGGAGTTTGTATTACCCATCAACAAACACATCTGTGTAATCACCAAAGACTTGACTTGAGAATTCTTCTGCCCATAACCATAAAAAACAATGATACATAATTACATACATCTAAAAACTTTACACTAAAAAGGACCATAAAGTGCGAAAATAAAGTGTTCCCGTGCTAAGTTAACATGTACCTGTAAACACCACAACTCTCAATGTGCAAACAATTCATACATCTGGTTACTCAAGTAGAGACGCTACCCTACTTCACATGCCCAACATGTTTCGTTCCTAATCTTCAGAATTAATCTGCAGAACTTCATCAGGGAATTTTTTTTACAACCAACTCAGGCACCTTAGTATGTGCTTTGGTGATTCATATACTGAAAGTAAAACTCCTTAGTATTCTGACCACCAATTGCTCTGCACTCTTGTGAGCATTACAATTTATTGACCCACTTGCAGGGTAAATTCTATCTACTGCACCCTATAAGGCTTTCACAATGGAAACCCTTTTGTTTCTCAGTTGTCTGTGGTCAGCTCTATTAGTGTCTAGCTTGTCCACTTAAGCCCCTCTATATTGACCTTCCAATGCGGAAAGGTACTCAGCCACTTCTTTGTAGCTGTCCAATCCAACCTGTGAACAAAAAACTGCAATCATCTGTTAGGTACTGTGTCCAGATTACCATATGTTGGTCATATAGCTGTTACTCTGGCTTAGCTACTTACAAATAGGAATAGTCCATCTCGTTCACTTCTCAAAACCCTTATAGTAGTTCTGATGTAGCTTCAACAAAAACACATACAAATACCATTACAGGCTGACTCAGAGTATATACTGACTATAATGAGTCAGCAGTCGGCGCCCTCTCCTTTTTGTCCATTGCTTACATTTGAGGTGCCCCAAAAGCCGAGTTGGTGTATTCTGAAAGTCATAAGGCAGATCTAGAGACGCTGGTGTATGTGTGCCGCCATCACCACTGCACGATCACCCTGCAAGAAGGTCAATATGAGCCACATCAGAGGTTCCGTCTCTGAATAAAATCGGAATCAGCTGCTGCAAACATCCCACTGCTTTTGCATTTGCACTGACTTTCATAACAACCTGCATAGATGCCTGTTCGTTGTACCGCATGCAGTGGTCAGACGTGAGTACTATGTCTAAGAAGATCTTTAAAACAGTGCATGCGCAGCGTTACACTTAACCAGGTAGCTGCAAGTTCCTTAGTCACATGTCATTCAGAACTCCCATGCTGAGTGGGAGTGTGAACGGGACCTATATTGGAATGGTTGCCCTGCGTGCAGCGTCGCTATGGGGACCAAAAGCAACAAAAGTTGTTACAAATTAAATGTTATGTCCACGGCTGGGAAACTATCCAACCACTTCTTAATTAATGAGAATCAATTCCCATTCAGCATGTTTGTTCAATTGCATGTTATAATAATAGTACTGTGTTTGTGTATACTGAAACATCATCTTACTGCACCAGAGTTGGGTGTACCAGAGCAAATCCACGCACGAGTGCTAGCACTCTGAATCACAGCAGTATCTTGGCAGGATCACTACTACTACTGACACAATTATATATATGTGCATTCATAAGGGATCGGTACCATACACTGGATCCATTTATGCTCAGCATCTTATCATGTGCCATTCAATATTTTCGTTAAGGCCTTTTTGATCACACTTTGTTAGGAAAATGAGCTCTTGTTCCATCCTAAACAGCCCTTTCTGTAGCCGCATTGCTGTCTCTGTGTTTACACAGTTTGTATAGTACTGTCCGTTTCAGATAATTGCATCCATGTTGTTTGGCTATGAAATTGTCTACTGTGGATGCTTCACTCATCTTTTTGCGGATGCAGCTTTTATGTTCGCTAATGCATGTTTTCACTTTTCTTATCGTTTTCCCAATGTATAGGACAACTCCTGCTGTCACTTTGGGCCTGATTCATAGAATGTTTTCCTATGGTATTGCACCATTATAAAACACTTCCATGAATCAGGCCCTTTGTCTTCAAACCTATGTCTACCTGCTGTGATCTTTGTGTGGTAGAACAGCATTTGCACTTTTTGCAAGATGTGTGGCCTCTGGTGGGGTCCATACCCCACAGTTCAGGTAGACGCTGCAGTTTACAGTGTATGTCGTTTTTCATCACTTGGTCTTTGAAATTTCTGCTTATTTTAAAATCCATGATTGATCGTCTCATGGGGGGCTTACCCTCTTGTAGGATTTTCCAATTCTTTATAATGGGTTTGGATATGTCATTCGAATGATCATAGTAGGTACTGACAAACACTATTTTGTCTGTATTATGATCTTGTTTGCCACCATATTCGAGAATAAATGCTCTGTTATTGTTCCTGGCCCTTATACAGGATTTCTTTACTAGCTATTTTGAGTAACCCCTTCCCATGCGTTTCTTCTTTAGAAGTTTTGCCTCTGATTTATAGTCTGATTTTACAGAGCTATTGCGTCTCAGGTGAACAAATTGCCTGAATGGGAGTTTGTCCCTACTGTGCTATGGGTGAAAGCTGTCAAATTTCAGCAGGGAGTTTTTTATAATTTTCTTGATGACATGATTTCACAGCATGATTTCTTGTTCTCTGCCTCTGCATACATTGTTATGTCCAAAACCAAAAAGTTAATTTGGGATTTGTCACACGTCATAGAAAACAGTAGAAATCTGTCTGGTTTATTTAAAGATTTGACAGTCATTTATTTCGTCCTCGTTGTTCACAGCCCATATTAGTAAAACGTCATCAATATATCTTTTCCACAATGTTATTTTGCTCTTGTGGGGGTTGTTATCAGAGTAGATTTTAGTTTCTTCTAACATGCCCACATAAAGGTTAGCTACACTGGGAGATGCCGTGGCTCCCATTCCGGTACCAAGTATTTGGTGGTAGAATGTGTCTAGAAACACGAAATAGCTCTCAGTAAGTGTAATTTCAACACAACATAATAAAAAAGAATTAGGTATGTCATTTGGGGTACGTTTGGGGTACAGCAGTTCCTCCAGCATCTCTAAGGTGTTTGCCTGTGGGATCATGGTGTACAGTGAAACGGTATCCAGACTAGCAAGTCTATCTTCAGTTATATCAAATTCCAATCCATCCATATTAAGCCACGTCACCTTCTAAGGAAGGACATAAATACGGGCACCCGTGCGCACCAGCGCGCACGCACCAAGTGGAGTGCCTGCTGAGTGCCTCTTTGCCTCTTCACCGATTGCGAGAGTGTGGGTGGTCACTACAGCAGACCCTCCTTGAGTGCGCTATTCCTATTCACGATACTGATAAAAGTTCTGATTTCTTGTGCTGAGAAGTTTCATTTTCATTTTTTTTAGCTCAATCAGTACCCCTGATCGTGCTCTCATAGCCAGGCAGCGCCGGCTTCAGTCCTTAAAGTCAGGCATGCCTGAAACTGCAAAGGTTCTTGGTAACCCCGTGAATCTCTGATTTCCAGCTACAAAAGGATCAAAGCGAAATTTGAACATGACGAGTTCGACACCAGCAAGACGGCCATCTTCAAAAATAAAAACATCCATCTCGAAAACTGAAATTTGTGCGGACATTCGCAAATATTGTAAAGATTTCCATTTGGAGTCTGATCCACCTTCCGCCCAACAAATAGCTATGCATACTGCGACTATAGAATCCCTATCCGGAGTTCAGCCATCCCCAAACCTGTCAGTCAAAGCTCTTGATTTGAAGTTTTCATCAATAGAGCCGCCAAAGATAACTTCTCCTTTGTCACATCCGTCGCCCACGGATAGCATGCTCCTGGATAATGTAACTAATTTGTCTTCCGTCTCAGTCCCTCTACCTGAATTACAACAGCCAGAGGACGAACAGGTAATTATTGATATTGACGCACCTACCTCAAGCTTTAATAATGAGACTCAGAGGCGTTGCTAGGGGGGGGCTAAAAGGGCTATAGGTCCTGATCTTTTGGTTGTAGCCCCGGATAGAATCTCAAGAGCTACAGCAAAAAGGCTAGCTAGCCCCCAGTCCCAACAGTTCCAACATCAGCATAGCCCCGGGTCTTTTCCAGACCTAGCAACTCCCCTGATGAGACTACACATCACAATTTATCAAGGTCACCGGTCCTTTATTTAGACACAAGTCATTCCTCGATTAGTTCTATTGCTTCATATTCTGCTCCCACACCGCAAAAAGTGGGAGATGCATCGGGAGAGCATAGATCCCCCTATCCAGATTCAATCTCTAAAGTCTTAGAGGTCACTTTTACCACCATGAATCTAGCGTTACAAACAATGACCAACCCAATGACCAAAACTCTGAAACCCTAGAGGTTAAAATGAGTATACAACACTCACAAATAGAACAAATCCTTTGGTGGCAACGTGACACATCAGATCTTTTGCAAAAGAAATCAGTGCCCCCCATCAAAACTGTCAAAATACGTCCAATGTGTGTGTCCCAGTGCTCTCAGACAACTTCCGATTTGTCCTCTGAAGTGAAAAATCAGCCTGCCATTCCCATGATTCATGGGCTGTTTCAGGAAGTTAGCACTAACACAAGATCCATTGAGGGCCTTTCGGATACTGCTATTATTATTGATTTAGCTGCTTCCCATAATTCCCAACTGAAACCAGTACAGGTAGCCTCTGATCCCCAGCAAATACTTGTAAAATCTCTTCAAAATAGAAAATCTGCATATACTATCTTTAATAAAGTCAAGGCAGTTACAATGGACATACCACTGTTGAGGAAACTCCCAAAGAATCAGAAGACCCAATCAAAAATGTATGGATCAAAAACTAAGCAATTTTTTAGCGCTTTACCAATGCTGAATGCGGCAAAGAATACGATTTCAATCTCCAAAGCTATATCTAAAAGTACCACAGATTAGACGTGGCGAAAAAGGGAGGTCCTTCCACTAACACTCCTGTGGACAATTTGGCAATGCC
This sequence comes from Ambystoma mexicanum, assembly GCF_040938575.1. Taxonomy (NCBI): domain Eukaryota; kingdom Metazoa; phylum Chordata; class Amphibia; order Caudata; family Ambystomatidae; genus Ambystoma; species Ambystoma mexicanum. Next base: position 1,175,738,502 of record NC_090935.1, on the reverse strand, counting down.
TTATGCCCCATTAGATAGCATAGTGGAAGCCGCTACAAAACAACAAACTCTTCGGGCGCAAAAAAAACCCACCCAATTGCAGTGCATTGACTCTCAAGCTCAACAGCGAAGAGAGATTCGGAAAGCAGTAGATGCTTATATGTTAGAAAGCATGCCTGTAAAAAAAAAACTAGTCCAATGCATCACAAAAATTCAAAAGTGTCAACGATTTCAATCTGTTCTGATTTGGTCCCTATGGCGAATCAGCAGCAACATAGCGGTAACCAATGTCTGGAAAATCCCCACAATAAGGATGTGCCATTGACATTGGATGCCTGTAAGCCATCCAATCAGTAACTTAACTTTGAATTGCATGAGGCAGATTCCATTTGCTTACCAGAGTCCAAAGATGGCCAGCCCTCTTTAATGACTTTGTCTCAAGCTATTCACCTGCTTCAAACTGCTCTTGTGGGGCTCACGAATCCAGCAGCCATGACGGCTCCGATAAATTCCAACGTGAATAAGCCAAGGGAACCCAAAGGCACCTTGTTCGCTCCAGTGCTGAAGCGCCCGGCAGCTTATTCTTTGACTCTGGCCTGCCGACCTCATCCACAGCCGCAATATGTCTTAAATAGACGTTCAGCACTAGCAATCTTCTCTGACATCCCCCAATTGGAAGACATTTTGTCAACAGACATAGCCTGTGTTGAATTCCTTAAAAATAAATTTGCATCAGCTGTAAGACTCTGGATAAATTCCAGGGTCCTACAGAATACAATATGGTCTCTACAACTTGAGCTTCGTCATCTCAGTGGAAGATGTACAAAATCCACAATTGATCCTAAAACAAAATCCATTTAGTCAAAAGGTCTTTTATCCTACTGTAAAAAATGGAGCATTCCCCCAAATGAAAGTTGTGGAGTGTGCATGCATGAAAGCTCACATTCAAAAGTAGCCAACAGAGACCAAATTAATCGACAGCTTTGCACTAGTCAGTTGGAATACGAGAGGCTTCAAGCATTTGATGCATAGTTCAAAGATCTTGAGAATTACTGTTAGACGGATATGATGTGTTTCTGAATGCAGCTTCTAAAGCTGTGAATGGTCGCCCGACATCAGGCCTATTCACGGCCATCAAAATAAGCCCGGGCATTATCCCCGAACAATGGGCCAATGCAAATGGATTTATACATATGGTTAAAGTTACAACTTTGTTGTATGTATATGCTTTTATTAATTTGTATTGGACCCCGGGTGGGCATCTCAGACGCACGATTCATGGAGGATCTTAATGATCTAATGCTTACAGTTTCACAAGATAAATCAATTACCCATACAATAATAGCAGGTGATTTGAACTTGAATCGTGTTGGTGAAATAACACCAAAATCTGCCCTTAGATTGAAAATGTGGAACAAATTCATCAAACTTCATGATATGGTGATGCTCAATGGGTCCTGCTCAACTGACATGCCCGCACAACTGACCTGGCGTCGTGGGGGTTCCACTGCTCTGATTGATTACATCTACGTTAGTGCTTCCCTATTTTCTTTGGTTGTTGAGTTTTGCATTGTGAAATCCCCTAACAACCACGAACAATTAACTGCCAAATGGATGTATAACTTGGTCTCTAAAAATGTAGGGAGGGCTTCCCAGCTAACAAACCTAATCATGAATGCAAGAGGTACTAGACTATGATATTCAGATCAACATTTATATAATTATCATAATTACTTGCTGAATCGTCTATCTTTAGTAGATCAGGGTTTTCCCCTAGATACTACTTATTATACAAAGATGCTGCTTTTTTGGTCGGTAAGCCGAGAAACTCGGCCCATGTGAGTCAGTCACTAGATCATTATGATAATGAATTAAAACTTAGGAAAACCAAGTTCAGGGCTGAGAACAGGGACACCTTAAAGTTACCCCCTGAAATAAGAGGCCCTGCACTCTCCAGGATTAAGACCCGATACAAAAACTGGTTGAGAGCGAGACAGGCTTCTATATATCAGGAAGATAGCTGGAATATGCTAACATTAATACAATTTAAAAACACAGCGAGAACCTGGACCATTATAAATGGTATTCATCATGGGCTTCAAGGAATTAGCCAAGCAAACAGCGTAACCGAAAGCAATTGGATCTCTCATTTTTCCAGCCTATATGCTCTCCCAGCAAACAATGTGAGCCTCGAGGCATGCACTTTACCCACAAAATCTAATTTATAATTTGACCTTCTCGACATACAACTGTGCATTAAATCAATCAGCCACTAGAGAGCGTGTGACCCGGACGGTCTTTCTAATTACATGTTAAAACAAAATCCTACTTCATGGGCCCAAATTCTCTTCATTATTTTTTCCTTAGTGAACAAATGGCAAAGTATCCCCCAGTCTTGGAGACATTCGATAACAGTTCCGATATATAAAAAGGGAGACTGACAAGTCCCCAGTAGCTATCGACCCATAGCACTACTGGATGCGCCGGGTAAGATCTTCTCGCGCATTATTTTGAAAGCACTCAATCGGTTGGCCTCCAATATGCATTTGCTAGACCCTTTCCAAGTGGGGTTTGTACCTGGAGTTGGCACCATTCCTAACATCATGATTCTTAATGTAATTAAATCAAAATATGCCAATTGTGGCCAATCTCTTTATCTTGCTTTTGTAGACTTTAGAGTTGCATTCGACTCTATTGATCGCTTACTGCTCTACCAGAAGCTAAGTAATTATAATTGTCCTCCCTCACTCTTAGCTTTGATTATGCTTTTGCATACAAACACATTCATGCAAGTGAGGTTAACATTAGATGGATTATTGTCATCATACATTCAAACACAAAGAGGATTCAAACAGGGATGCATTTTGGAGTCAACATTATTTAATCTATTCATATTAGATATCAGACACACCTTCTGATAGACTATATGTGATGCTCCAAAATTAGGTACTCATCCAATTAACTATCTCTTATGCGCAGACAACTTAATTCTTCTTTGACAAACCCCTAGTGGTTTGCAAAATATGTTAAACACTCTGGAAGTTTATGCATCAAAAAATAATATGGTTATAAATACTTCCAAGTGTCAATAACAAATTCACTGAGAAATAGCAATGGTGATATGGAAATTCATCTGAAGTTGCAATCATTAACTGTGCAAGCTAAGCTATTAAAATACAAATTTGCAAAATTTTCTTACACGTACATTGCACTTTTCTCTAAGCAAAAAGCGATCCCAATGCTCACGGATGGTGCGGAAACATCATTACCCAGACAACGTGAGTTTTGGACGTCATTGAATTCAAAGTCTAGAAGAAGATTCTGTTACTACCAATGTGTACATCACGAACAATGATTCGTTTTGAATTAGGCTTATCATGTCTACACTCTCAAGTCCAATGGAAAAGATGTGCACTACTTAGAAAATGTTTACTACATCTCTCGTCAACAAATGGAGTCAGACTGTTGGCCCGTCATTTAACAACATCAAATGACTTATTTTCCAGAAGATGGCTTCAAAACACTTCAAACATCCTCGCAGATGCCAACATCCCATTAGAAACGCTTCTATGTAATCCCACAAGAGCGAAAACAAAAATGTTTCAAATGGATTAGATCATCACTATTGACAAATGCTCATTAATAAAAGACTTTGATATTAATCTATTTGGCCACAAAAAATTGGGAACCATGGTAGATTATCTGAATAAGTGGCCTTCTCCACAAATGTGCAGCGAATATTTACGCTTTAGATTTAACCTCTGGCACACAGGGGAAATCCTAGCAAGCAGGATGCTTATTCCAGAGAATCAGGATTTTTGTAGGTGGTGTAAAAATATTTTGTCAAATTTACCTTTTCTCTACTTCCTATGGATCAAACGCAAGCATGGCAATTGCTATTCAATAATACTAATGTATCAGTACGAATTGCAATTGTTCAATTTCTTAATGTGTTATTCAAAAGTGAAGACAAATAAGTAATTCATTTTACTAAGAATCTCTTTTATCTTTCCTTTCAGGATTTTGTAAAATTCCTTTTATATGCTATGCATCCTATCGTATGTATTTTTTGTGTTTCGTTATACTAATGACAAATCAACTTTGTTTTTCTAAGAATGTAATGTCCAGATATGTAATTAACAATTTATCTGTCTGGTTCAATAATTCACCAACCAAGTAAAAAAATAAAAAATAAAAATGTTTGAATTCTTTCCTAAATTAGATTTTCTTATGTATATGTGCAACTGATTTTCTTATGCATATGTGCAATCGAATTCTCAGGTCAAACCTGTGGGTGATTACAGAGATGTTTGTTGATGGTAATAAAAACTATAAGGTTGATTTATAACTCCCTGTTTAGATCTATTTATTCTGCTTGCACTAGTAGTCCAGGAGGCTTTCTCTGTATTCAGAGGGTAGTTTAACCAGGGAGATGTCTGCAGGCACAGTTTTCAGAGGAGAGCGCGAGAGAGAGAGCGAGAGAGAGAGAGAGAGAGAGAGAGAGAGAGAGAGAGAAGAGAGAGAGAGAGAGAGAGAGAGAGAGAGAGAGAGAAGAGAGTGTGTGTGTGTATGTGTGTGTGTGTGTGTGCGCGCACGTTTGTGTACCACAAATGAGGTGGGCATTGGTTGTTACCTCCCAGTCCTTGGCTATCTCTCTAAATCCTTGAAGGTTGTGAAGGTCCCCCCATTCAAGCATGATTGCAATTGCTGTGTGCTCCCAGTCACATTCTTCCATGTCCATTGTAGTGGAGCACAGGGTCCATCAGGCAGGTCATACTGGGCCACTGGGGGTACAAAGATAGTATTCCTGAAGAGAACAAAGTCCATCTCCAGTTTTCCTACATAAGGCTTAAAAGGCGGTAGTAAGAGCTCAAGAACTCGGGCTGGAGTGCAGACATGCTCCTCATCATTAATCTCAGTAAGACCAAATTTGTCTTGAGATGTGTGGGATTTTTTGTTAGAGTATCCTGGGGAAGCTGGGAGGTTATTGGTGTTTCAAAGGGCAATTCTTATAGGTGTCAGATTATGTGATAGCCATCGATAGTTAGTCACCGTCCTGCTGTTAAATGATGTGACAGGGACATTTCCATTTTATGCACACTCCTTCATTCTCCACAGCATTTGCTTCCACACAATAGCAGAAAAGGGCTCTCTGATATGTCACAGACGGCTCCAGTATTGGGCCGTTGGATAAGATTCGTCAGTTCTCTGCTTGACTGGCCAATTACACAAACCACTGGCTCCTTTAAAGATGATATAACCAGAGTTCTGCAAAATCCGACTCCACTGCCTATAACAAAACATGTCTATAAGTCAGGGCAAGCAGTTAAAATTCCCTAAAGAATATTGTAACCTCAAATGGGTTTCCAAGTAGCGAGTATGCTATTTATATATTATATATTTATGCAATATTAATGCCTGCTGTAACGTATCTGAAGGAACTGTGGAGGAAAACTAAGATCCCTGGGGCTGCAACACAACACACCATATCACACAGGCACATCCCTCGTAAAACCGCCTACTGAAATAGAATATTGGGGATGGGGTTATTCGGCGACAATGTAAGAACAGAAATGTAACATCAGAAAAGGCTACACTGCCACAAATATGCGAGAATATTTATAAATGGTAGATCTCACAATGGGGATGGCTAACAGGCCTCTGGATCTCCCTTTATACAAGCTAAACTCTTAAAGACCTCACAGGTAATTGTAATCGGTTATTTATAACATGCTTAATACTCAGAGATAAGCGCGGACTCAGGGATCGAGCCTGTGTTTCTCTGCGTCATCTTGCTATCAAGGCGAGCACGTTGTCCCTGAGCTATCCTACCGAGACTTTAGGTGGGCATTACCTTTGCCTCGACTTCTCTGTCTTCCTGCTTAATGCCACAAATTGGAGCGCGATAGGAAACATTTCTCCACATAAATCAGATCCACCCACTGTCTGAAATTCCATTTCATCCTCCGCCATTCAGCTTCCTCACCCTTACTCCCTGTGGCGCGTATGGAAGACCAATTGTCCTATCCATAACATCTCTAACCAACAGTATGCATGGACCGACCACAACTTAATCACGTTTAACATTCAGTCCAAACCTGCTAGCCTCTCTCCTACCATTGCACCGGCTACTGCCACCCGCAATAAATGTGACATCACTTGCGACAGACTCCTCCCCCTCCTCCTCCCGGCTCTCAATGACCAGGTTCGCTCATGCTCCGACCCCACGGCTATGGTTGACACCTTTAACCTTGCTATGCAAAAAGCCTTAGATACCATCGCCCCATCCAAACTGAGAAAACCCAAACCTCGAGCCCATCTGAACTCTTGGTTCACACCCCAGCTCAGAACCCTGCGCAAAGAAAAACGAATCGCGGAATCACATTGGAAAAGCAACCAGTCCATAGCCAACAAATTGTGCCTCCTCCTGGCCACCCTTAACTACAAGGAAGCCATATTCCAGGCTAAAGAAGACACTTACAATAAACGCATCGAACAAGCCAAATTCAACACCAAAACATTGTTTAGAATCCTAAAAGAACTTGAAACCCCTGTCACTGCACCAGACACTTGCATCAAAGATAGCACTTGGTGTACCAAAATCCAAGAGGCTCTCCTCGGCAAGATCGCCACCCTCCAAATTAAAATCAATAACAAACAATCAAGCCTACAATCCAACCCACAACCCAACCCTATCCCCATCCCCACCATAAACCACCCCATCCCAGACTCTCTGACTCCTTTTAGCTTCTCTTCACTCTCCATTTCCGAAACGGAAAAGATCATCACCAGCCTTAAATCGACCAATTGCCAAGGCAACCTCTGCCCTGCATCTATAATCAATGAAGCAGCTCATGACCTAGCGCCATTCATTACTACGCTCATCAACTCTTCCTTTAGCTCTGGGATCGCACCTGACAATCTAAAGGACGCATGGGTCATCCCCCTATTGAAAAACCCTACCCTGGACGCTACTATACCCACAAACTACAGGCCAATCACCACGGTCCCGTTTTTACTAAAAATCCTCGACCGTGCAGCATATCTACAAATTCAAGATTACCTTGAATCTAACAAACTTTTGGGACTTAGACAATCTGGGTTCCGGCCATGTCACGGCATTGAAACTGCCCTCATAGATTTAAAAACACAGATTGAAGATCTAAAAGACAAAGGCAAACTTGCTCTCTTACTCCTCTTGGACCTCTCGTCAGCCTTTGATCTCGTCAATCATGAAATTCTCTGCCACCACCTAATCAGCTGCACACTTCTCCGATAAAGCTACAACCTGGATTAGCTCCTTTTTAGACAATAGATCAATGCACGTGTTCTCTCCACTAGCAGCTGCCCCACCTGCACCTGTCTCCTGTGGCGTGCCACAAGGATCTTGTGTTTCACCCACGTTGTATAACGTGTTCAACAAACCTCTCTTAGATATCTTGGACTATCTGGGTGTCACTTACACCAACTACGCTGATGACACCCAGATACTAATCCCTATCTCAGGTGACTACACTGCTGACTCCCTCGCTATCAATGTCATCTACCAAGTCATCCAGGCGTGGATGGCACAACACGGACTCTGTCTTAATGATGAAAAGACTGAGCTCCTTATTCTTGTTTCCACAAAAACTTACCAAACTCGATCCTGCGTTCAAGTCCTTCACCCTCGATGGGAATATTATTCCAACCGCCAAGGACACAAAAACCCTAGGGATCTACATTGACTCAACCCTATACCTGACCAGACAAACTAACTCAGTCTCTTCGGCAGCAGAATATACCTGCAAGCTTATTACAGCCTGTCGTCCTTTCCTCTCGGCAACCAATTGTGTCACCCTGGCTAGAACTCTTGTATTATCCAAGATTGATTACTGCAATGCACTGTACCTAGGCACCAATTGCTGCAACCTAAACAAGCTACAAATTGTCCAAAACAATGTGATTAGAGCTGCCCTCAACATTCCCAGGCGCCAACACATATCCGACACCAGACGCAATATTCCCTGGCTCTCAGTCCCACACCATATCTCCCTGAAAACCCTGGCTCTTACCCACAAATGCCTTCATGACCAAGCTCCCTGCTACCTGGCCAACTGATTTGCCCTCCACAACTCCATTAGACCCCGCAGAATGGCTCATTTAAACTGCCTTGAGGTTCCACGTTTCAATCTCCAAAGATCAGGTGTAATTAGCTTCCCTATCTTGGCAGCTAAACTCTGGAACACGCTTCCTAATGAGCTTAGAGCAGAACCCTCATTCCTGAGATTCAAACACCTTAAGAAAACCTGGCTGGCCGCCCAGGACATTTAGCTCTGGGTTCTCTGCTTAATTTGTACATGTATATATAATCTGCTTGTCCTCTCATTGCTATTATTATACCTGTGAATTCTGTATTATACTTGTAAACTTTGTAATTATGGTTCTGCCTGTTTTTCTTATGTTGTAACTAAGTGATGCGCCCTGTTGCCCCTGGGCCTGGTACGCTATACAAATAAAACACATACAAATACAAATACCACATTGAGCGCCGACATTTTGTAAACGTGTGCACTCTGAGACGCCTTCAATTTTCCTGTGTCTGGTTAGTACTATCTAGGATCAAGTGCAAACCTTTTGAGAGTTAGAGGTTTTGAAAATATCACTTGCATATCAGTATTCAACTCGTGCTCTTTTTGTAGAACAAGCACTTTCGTTTTTAGGTGCAATGGCCATGTATGATTCACTATGTTGCTCGTTTTGCTATTGTACGCTTGGGTTGGCAAGCTATACACATTCCACAGTGTGGCACGTTTGTACATTGATATGCAGCTTGTACATTAGCAGAACGCTTTTAATTTTCCTGTGAATGTGCAGCCAGTGAGAGAGCTAGGAGTTTACACTAGGGCAAAAGTCATGAAACATGAATGATTTCAACAGAGGTCAATGCGAGCAAGAACTGGCAGGAACTGCATTCCACCAGGTTTATGATTTACTGGTAACAGTTAAACCACATTTTTGAACCATTTTAAAAGTCCCACTACTGTTCTTTTTGCTGTGAAAGCATGACACTTATTTTCAGTTGATAGGCTATTTGAATGAAATCCCTTCACTTGGAATCCTGCCCGGCTGGCAAGAATAGAAACAATGCGTTATTAGATGTCCTCAAGTGATGTGGATTAGCTCTGAATTAGCTGCAGAGGGGCCTGCAGGAAGAACTTGTTCCTCTTAAAGAGAGATATCCAGGGAAGTTAAGTATCATATATAAATAAACTATCAAACATACACATGAGACATAATTCCAATATGTTAATATATGACATCACTGACCCTTGACCTCTGATGACATCACAGGAAGTGATGTCATTTGACCCCACCCCAAAGTGATATCAAGGGAAGCGATGGAACACAGCCTTTCACCCCTTGACAAAACAGGAAGTGGCATCGCATAGCATTGTTCCTAAGTACACTACGAAAAATATGGTTAGGATATCACTATAATGTGATATACAGTTCATACAAGAATGGATCACCATATGTATCATTAAGATGAGTGTGTATAGGCCCATTTAACCAGATTACTGTGAATGCAAGCAGGCGTCCATGGTCAAATGATAATGATGTGTTATTATATAGCACTTATGCTTAAGCGCTAAAATATACATACAATATCACCCAACCTGTGTTGGTACTCGTTTATTGACCTCAGAAGAATGAAAGGCTGAGTTGAGGTGTTTAAGAACAGACTAAATCATTGACTCACCCCCAGAAGTGTGCCTGAAATAAACCTTTCATAAGGCTAGAAATTATTGTATAGAATTCCAGCGACACAAATTATTTGGTATTCCTATTCTTTCTTATTTAGGGTCACTGCTGAAAGTGTTAGACTTTTGGAACTCTTTATTTTATTTTTTTAAGAGGTCTGAACAAGAAGGCCAGCCACTGCAAGCAATGAGCCACAACGCGCTGACCACAGCCCAGGAACTTGCATTAAAAAAAAGAAAACGGCAACCCCTAAATGACATCCCTGAGTGGAACTGGGGTAATCACAGTAAAACAAAAAAAAACAAGTAGATATCATAGAAAATTAACTTTCCAGACATAAAGTCATATTTAAGTACAATAAAATCATATTATGTTCTTATCATATTCTATGGTGATTCATTACTTTTGTCCTCCTCTTTTAAGATTCCACAAATATTAAGCCGCTGCCAGGGTAACTCTAATGAATGCATTAGAATGACATACCCAACAAGCGTATTAAATGGTTTGGATTCACCAGGCTGTTAGGGTGCATAATAGCGAGAATAGGACATGCACTAAGTCTTCATGGATAACACCATGAGAGTGGCATTCCCCATTTCTCATGCCCCTTCCAATTATCTGTGAAGGCCAATAGAGGTCAAGTTTCAAGTCTCAATTTAACACATAATGATTTGGCATAGTATGGGTTGATTATACTTAAATAATATTCTATGCATCAATAATGTTTAATCCCAAAATAGACGACTGCCAAACTGTTTGTGCTACTGTCTGTCAAGGGGTGCACAAGACAACCTGAATGGCAGGACGTGGCCAGGGCACCCTAGATAGGTTTGGGAGCAGCTACACTCATATAAAGGGACAGACAAGCACATACAGCAGGAGGGTAAACAAGAAGGAGGAAGAGTCAAGATAAACCAGACCAATGGAACAGGAAGAAAAGGCAGGCATCTATGGTGAACAAGAAGGGATGGGAACCATATAATCGACAAACAATGTGGAATATCACTATGGGTGTACATAGGTTGGACTTCAGACTACCCACAGAAATAAGGGATGCTCAATGCCTCTGTATAAGTTAGTCTTACAGGCAACACACCCTAAAAGCCAATGGAAGGGGGCAGCAAGTGTGGCTTCTGCACCCAGATCCTAAAGCACTTACAGGAGGGAAGCCTATCTGGGTCCCGCCAGAACATACAGCTGATGCCTTCTGTGGGAACCGTATGAAACACACTGTTACATGAAAAACACCATAAACTACAGGTAAAATGAGACAAAGGAAGGGGCACTGGGGTATACGAGCCAAACTATGTACAGAGGAATACACAGAAGCACAGGTGCACACACCATAAAACACGTACCAGACACTAAGTGACCCAAAAGGGAAACAAGAATTCTGAACAGGAAAACAGGTACTAGGAAAGCAGAAATCTATATCACAAAACTGGTACTAGGTAACAGAGGCCAGAAGGAGGTACAAGGTAACAGAGGCAAGGTACTGGTAAAAGGTAACAGAGATAAGGCACTGGTAAAGTGTAACTGAGCAGGGTACTGGTACAAGCATCTGTATCCAGGTAACAAAATCAGGCTGGAAAACTGGAATGGAAACTCAGAATCTTTGCAAGGCAAGGCTGTGGAAAAAAGGACTAGAATTAAGGGAAACGGTCAAATGGAGGTGAGGGAAATAAAGTCTGTCTAAGTGGGTAAAGCTTGAGACTAAATAGACTTGAACAAACAAGAAAAGGAAGAGCAGGGAACAGAGCAGGAGACTGAAGGCAACTCAGGGTGGATCTATATGATTGAGCTACACACAAGTATGGTTAATGGAAATCCCTTTTATATACAAAAAGAATGTCCGATATTTAAATAGGTGTCACTAAAACACTCTTCCCACATCAAAGTGGAATCAATTATCACAAAATGTTATTAAGATTCAATACATTTCATAAAACAATCATAAAATGATCATAGTACAAAAAACATATACATCGTGTTAAAACCACACAAGTAGAAGCACCATGGGTGAGTAATGTTGCAATAATTTCTTTAGGATCACACACTGTGTGTACATATCACACTCTGATTCCTATGCCTCACTGCTAATGGCCTATTTCCTATTAGTGTAATACAAACAACCCGATAATGGAAATCCCTGGCATGGACTATGGGAGAGGATCCAGTGCTGACAAACTCCATGTGTTTTTCAAAAATGCAGTATTTGCCATGGCATTTTGAATGTTGCAGTCCATTGAAATGGGTCTGTCTCCTTCCAGTCATGGTGAAACCAATGTGCACGTAACTCATATTCCAAAAGAGTTTCTGGATTGGGTGCAGGTGCATTATGGGAACAGAAGTCCATGTCTTTGGAAATACAGATTTATGAAAGGAAATATTAAATAATGATTCTCTGTCTACTCTGGTGATGATTGACAGCGCCACCCAGAGGCAGAGATGCAGAGATGTGACACTAGTAGACGGTTTTATCATGACACTATTCTTCAAAAGTACTATTAAGTTCCCCATTTCTATTAACTATAGCAGAGATATGTATCATGGTAAAATAAATGGGGTTGGAGGCCTGTGTGTCTTGGAACAGGTGATATGATGCCTCTGGGTGACTAATGTGATATATAAAAGTCAATAACCTAACATCATTAGTTCAGACAACATATGCCAGTCAGGATCATTATGTTTTCTTTATATCCCTCTTGAAATCAAAGATAATATATGTACATTCTACACTGGAGTATTGTGTTGAATTTTTGTATGGAAGGTAGCAATATGAATTTTATATATTTGTCACTAAGTTTTATTGGAAATGTTTTGATATTTTAAATCAGTTCTTGGAAGATGTCTTTTAATATACATGCTTGCCTTTGATGCTCTTTTTATTTTATAGTATCACTAATTTGGAACGTGTGGAACATATACATTGTTTTAATATACCTGAGGATTTTAGATTGTAATATTGTATGATTGGTGTCTTTGTTGTACTCATGTTTCTATCACTTTGTCTTGTTTTATATTGTATATACAAAACCAATCTGGTTATATGTATATTAAATAAATAAATTATTGTTTTGAAAATCCCCCTATGTTTTAAAACCCTGAAGAATTAGAAGTGAGTGAGTGGGGTGTCAAGCAAAAGTAATAATATCTAAAGTAGTGCTAGGAGCAATATGTTTCTATTGATACAATTGACTGAAATAAGTAGGCCCTCTTTATGATTCCTACAGTTTTGGATCTGTTCAGTACACTGAGAAAGTGAGTAATTGGATTCCAATGCCTTGTAGGTTAGGGTCCTACAATCAGTTATGAGTGCTTTTGTGAACGTCTTCTGAGACCACACAATTTTAATGGTATCTAACTCATGACCTACATGATCTTGTATCCTGGTGATCTCTCTTATATCCCCTTGGATAGTTAACACACATCTTCTGTTGTACCTCAACCAGTAAATAATTGTTGTTTATCAAAGATTCCCTATACTTGGTAACATTTCTATAAAACCACCTTCCCTTCCATCATCATCATTTAAGAAATGGCCAGGAGCTACATTGGTATAAGGATTTGAGATAGTAACTATTTTGTTATTGCCAGCCTAACTAGACTTACTATAGTAGCCATCTGGTGCCTTGGCTTGCATCTCTGAAAGAGGATATTTCACAAAGTATGAAGAGTACATTATTTTGCAGGAAAATCTGAAGTTGGACCCATTAGATGCTTTCCTTCACTGAGAAGGTCAGTTTTACAGGTATCATAATTTTACCCTGCATGAAGGATCAAACCAAGTATCATTGAGGTGGATATTCAGACCTTCTAGCTTTTTAAATTGCTATTAATCTGGGCATGGATGTCATTTAGGGGTCGCCAGGGGTTGCAACTGTGACCCCTGACGTCTCCCTTGCTACCCCTAAAAAGAATTATAAAAAGAAAAGTGTTTTTAATATTTCTTTTTTAATTGAGGCACTTGAGCTGTGGCCAGCAGCATGTGGCTCTTTGTTTCTGGATTGGCTGGTTTTCTGGTAGCTATAGCCGGTAAAATAGATCAGTGGGTTGAGTGCTGGCTGCTGCAATGTGTGTGTGATTTGCAGGTTCGACTCCCAGTAAGGTCAACTCAGCCTTTCATCCAGCTGAGGTTGATAAACACAGGTTGGGTGATATTGTATGTGTATTTGTTCTATATGAAGCGCTTAAGCGTAAGTGCTATATAATAACACATCATTATCGTTTGGCCTTGGACGTCTACTTGCATTCAGTGATTTGGTAATGAGGACCTATACGCACTGATAGTAACGATAAATATGGTGATCCATTCTTGTATGATATCTATATCACTTTACAGTGATATCGTAACCATATTTATCATGGTGTACTCAGAAAAAATGCTATGTGATGCCACTTCCTGTTGTGTTGTGGGTGAAAGGTTGTGTTTCATCACTTCCCGTGAAATCACTTCTGGCTGGGGTCAAATGACATCACTTCCTGTGATGTCATCAGAGGGAAAGGGTCATGTGATGTCACTTCCAATACCCCTGGCATTTTGGTGAAATGACGTCCCTGAATCTGGGATTGTAATATATTACATTAGCTGTGCAGATTGTCATCATCAACACCCACTGCTTCCGATCATATTGAGGGAATAGTAAGCCTTGTGTCTAAGGGCAAAGGATGGACAGCATTCACAGGGATGCCATCCCTCCAGGCTTTGCAAAAAAGGGGTTGTCGTGAATCTTGGGTGTCCAATTCAGTGTTCATTTGATTTACTAAAGTGGAATAAATATTGGTATCTCTGGCATGATTATTACATTATCATCTACCAAATAGGTGGGGTGAGAGAGCTTTGCATCTCTACCTTCTGCTCTGGCTATGTCCCCTCTCAAAGCTGTTGGCTCTGGTCCTTTTAAATAAAAGTTGAGTATCCAGGGGGCTGGTCAGACTAGTTCAATTGTTAATGCAGTCAAAGTCTACAAATGGGAATGGAAAATGTCATCTTGGTGTTTCTTACTGGGTAGCTCTATCATGGAAGGTGATAAATTCAATCCTCTTGTTGCGGAAGAACATGTTTGAGATAAAAATCCCTCTAACATCTGTTCACTCTTTACCCGTTTATGAAGGAGCCATATTAATTTTGGGATCACTCCATTAGCTGCTGCAAAATAGGCCAAGTCTGTAAAGACTTCCCATGTATCCATTCGGAACAAAGCAACTTTGCTGTGAGCTGTTTAAGAGGCAGACTGCCATTTTACTATGGGGTCTTTACATACTTGCCCTTTCTTGCCTAAAAATACAATAGAATAGTGGTTCAGATGATGTTTCTATGCCTGGATAGCAGGGTGTTTTTCTTTGCTTTGTTTCATACTATTGCCCTTACAGTGGACGTGTAGCCCAAAATTCATTGCATATTTTTGGTTTCCTCATTCTTTGGAGATCACACTAAAACATTTGATCACAAGTGGAAAAGAGTTTTTAGCTTAATATTTATAAGAACATTAGGAAGAGAAAATTAACTTTTAGAACACTATGTGAGCATGCAGCACCTAGGAAAGGTTTCCTTTGTTTCTTTGGTGTTCAGAGTTGGCTTAATTGTGCCACTGGCCGCTACTACCGCACTCCTGAGTATGTGCACATTTCATTACATATCTTAAAGTGGTGCTCACTTTCTCCAACACATTTCCAGATTAATCCCATAAATTAGGAGATACGGTTTATGTATATTAAATAGCTGTATACAAAAAAAGAAGATGGTGAATAAACTCCTATATCATTTCAACAAAGGACTGTGATTAACATTCAGGAAGAAGATCTGTATAGATAATAAAGAGATCAAATACCTCTAGGATCCCTGGCCCAGATTGGCTACCAAATGCCATTTTTAAAGAACAGCCTAGTGTATGAACCTGTATTTTACACATTATTTTCAATACGATTTGTGAAGTAAATAGAATACCCAATTCATGGAAATGATCATTATTGATCCTCATCTTCAGAAAAGGTGATAGGGTTGATCCCTCTAACAATCACCTTCTAGCTATCCTGGAAGCCTCTACTACAATATCCAGGTTGCAGGAACATGTCCTGACTCAGGTTGTTTTTCATTTGTTCATACGTGCCTAAAAGGCAAATGTTACTTTGCCTTGCACACTTTGATTATGAAAGGCCAATTTAATTACACTTGCATATTTCACTTTAAGATCATTTTACTTCCTGTGATGTCACTTTTCATTGCATATGACAATGAGCCCCCACTTTTTTGAAAGACTTGTACACTGGGGACATTGAACAACTACTCAAAGCACGAAGCACACATGCATCTGTCACTCTGTCAGTTTATGTGGATGGTACAATGATCCTTGAATGGCCCAGTGGACGATTATCCTCCTCGAATGCCAGAATATAGGTCGCATATTTATTTTTATTTTTATTTAATGTTTCATTGGTTTGACAAGAAAAAAAACCACACAATTCTTTCTCTCATTACGTAAACCTTTAACATTACTATATCCAATTTAAAAGGAAGGGAAAGGAAAATCTAAACCTTAATTCACGTTCAATCTTTCATTCATCTCATCTCAGGGCGCCTATTCACAAATCCTGTCACCATGTGCTCCTCCCATCTATAACGTTTGCACTTGTTGCTGTGCCATGCCCTCCGTCACTCTCTTTGCCCCATGTTCCAGCTGTTGGCAGGTTAATGAGTTGTTTTAGTCTGTGGCGACCATAGGAAATGGCATCTGGCTGTGGTGCAAGAGGTGCATGCGGGAAGAAGCCTGGAGACATTTTCCGCCATGCTAGATCCTGGGAGAGTAAACATTCTTGCTAGGGTTTGACATCATTTCACAAACATGCTGATTGAGCTAGCAAGCACAGTATGAATGGGAATTCTGAAATATGGCAGAGTAGCTCATTTTAAACCACTGTCACTATCGGTATGATGTACTGTAGCTGTTTGAAAGTATGCAGTGTTCTGGCCTTTAGGCCCACTGGCCTTTTAACCAATATGTATAACGCTGGCATTTATAACATAGCAAATCAGTTTCTTGTTGCTTCAGTTAATCTATTGAAATGACATGGTTGTGACAGATTGTTCTTCTGTGATGTTCGGGGAATATGTTTGTGTGTACTGCTTCCGGTATTTGAATTATTTTCTTGTCTTTGGAAGCAATTCTGAAAATTAAACTACTATTTGAAAGTAACGGCCTGGCCAATTTAGCCATTCACGTTTAATGTTGCTGAGTCCAATTAGGATTAAAGAAGAGTAGCACGCTAGAGAGTGGCATAGCATAGTGTGGCAGGTTGTGCCTCTGAGACGGCTAATCACTAAATCACGTAATATTAGGTGATAGAGCCATTTGTTGATGAGCAGCATTTTAAACAGCTATCATAACAAACTTGCATATCAGTGAGTGGCACATTGAATAAACCATGCAGCAGCGAGAAGCACATCCCTGATAAAATAGCAAACAAACAGAAGAGCAGCACACCAATGGGGAGTGGCGTATTTAGGCTGTCTGCGGCCCTAGGCCGAACTAAGTGTTTGCACTCCCCAACTCTATTTCTCCTGTGCCAGATTCTGCACCTTCACCACATTCTGTCCCTTCAACAGACTGTTTGCCTTGGCCAAACTACACCCCTTCACCACAATCTTGTCCCATTTTGGCTCCATAACATAAGGCCGTTTTCATGGTTGACAGGATTACAAAGTTATTATTCCACTCTGATTCAAGCATGTTATCTTCTATGTTATGTTGGTTGAAAGAGTGTATTCAGGTCTCTGCTGCCCAGGATTTGGAGAAGGCAGTGTGTTCTTCAGTGGAGTACACTAGAAGTATTTGTTAAGGCACACTGCCTAGTTTTGGTTATGTCAGAGAACAATCTTTTAGAGGAAGTAATCAGAACATAAGCTGTCTCTCAATTGGACACAAGTGAGCGAGGGTTGGAATGAGGACTTTTTCTTTCAATGCTAATGTTTGGCTTCTCACGAGTTGTCTGCTGTCACCCCATGAGAAGCAACCAGCCTGGCCTGTAATATGAATGTTTCAGGAAACATAACTACATTTATGCATGCGGTCATGTGAAATGGTATAGTTTATATATGAAATATAGGTAGTGGTTCAGGTGCATCTTAAAACAAAATGTTGATTAAAAAAGAACTAAACCTTCTCACGGTTTAAGCTACGTTGTTAGTAGGGGCATAACGGACCAAAGGCAAGTTACCACTTGTTGCCACTCCTGCACCTCTAATCCCTTGTGCTGGAATAGCATTAAAAGATTGCAAAATCGCAAGTGAAATTTAAAAACTCTGTCTGAGCAAAAAATGCCTCATTGGAGTAAAGACAGTTGGCGAAGCAGTGGAGGCTGGTGATTTTTTGTAATTTGAGCGGCGTAAATGTTTGCCTTGAATATGCATCAGCGATCTAGCATAGCGAGAGAGCCCAAGCCAACCCATGAGGGTTCAGAGGGTTTGTCCCGTCGAGAAGATTCTTTTAAAAATTTGGTTTAATATGGTGCATTTTCTTGCATACTTTTTGTGAAAAATTGGGTAAAACAATATGTTTGCTATCAGTTTTGTATAGAGCACATGAAAAAAAATATCCATGTTAGCCAGCAAGAGTGCACAGGAGCTTTTCCTCAGAACCTTTTCTTTATGCCTTTGCCCACAATGTATGCAAGTACAAACAACATTTCCATGCTGGCTGTACCCATACATATTCATGCAGAATGCACCAATAGATGTCTTTATTACCATATAAGAACTTAGTCCTGTTAACCTTTGCCAGTTATAATACCATGCTACAGTAAGAAAGCACATCCAAACTGACTGCACCAATCAAAATCAGTCTTACAACATAATAAAACCCATGCTTTACCCTTTATGCCCAGTAGAAAATACCATGCCACATAAGGAAGTATAGCTAAACTGGCTGAACCCAAGTATACCAGTCTAGCTATGTAATGGTAGTCATGGTGGCTTTACCCTTGATGGCCAATAGAAATACCATGGCACAGTAAGAAAGTATAGTTAGACTGGCTGCACCAAAGTATGTCAATCTAGGTATATAACATAGCACTCGTATTTGCTTTACCTTTTACCCTTGATGCCCAGTATAAATGCCAATGTTGCCAGTAGCAGCCCCCTGAATAAGAGGATTGCTCCCCCTCATCCACTCTGAACAGGGCAGGCACAAACATGCCCTCAGTCACACAACATACACTATCATTCCCTCCCATGCCCCACACATCAGAGGTCTCTGGCCGCCCAAAAGATGCAAGCATGAAGCAGATTGTAAAGAAGTCAA
Organism: Ambystoma mexicanum; assembly: GCF_040938575.1. NCBI lineage: Eukaryota > Metazoa > Chordata > Amphibia > Caudata > Ambystomatidae > Ambystoma > Ambystoma mexicanum. The sequence continues at coordinate 1,175,719,483 of NC_090935.1, read as the reverse complement.
AATTGTGAACAGTAATACTAAATGCGTAAGTGAATTAAGAAGCCTGTGAAATGATGCCCAAAAACTGTGTACTCAAGGTACACACTGTTTCACAGCTTTAAAGAAGAAATGTATGAGTTGTCTTGTCAAGATATCCATTTGGACATCTATACAGAAGCTACCCAGTGCTAAGCAGGTAAATGGCATCCCTGCTGGGTTTATCATGACTTCAAATGCATTCAGCTGCACTCTGAGTACCACCAAGGGAACAACGGCAAGGTATGCCACACAATGTATAACATTTATGTTTATAAGTAACCTTTACATGAATTAGATTTTAAATACTGGGTATTCACTGCAAAAGAGTACCTCAAGCAGTAGGACATTTATACATATAAATCTCAAATCTCAAAAGGTTCCTTTGTATTGCAGAGTCTAACCAACTCGAAAAAGTGTTTGTCGTATGACTGTATACATTCGTGGTTTAATGACAGAGTGCATGTTGTGTAAATGAGAGTGTATGTTGTGTAAATGTGTACATGCCTGGTTGAATGAGACAGTTTGTTGTGATGTTGTGCCAATGTATGAATGCCTGGATATACGAATGAGTGTGTTGTGTGTCAACGTAGGAATGCCTGGGTGAATGTAATGATTGCTTCTGAACATCATTTTAGTGCCAGCCTTTGGGTTCTCTTTGCCTGACTTAAGCATAGACATGTGCTTTTTAGTGAAAATTGATGTATAATTTGTATCCTGTACTTTTCTGGAGGGCAAATCCTAATTTTTGCAATGGTTTAAAAATATGTATGTGATGGTATTTGAACATAACAGTGATTGCTTTAACTCAGGGTGTGTGGATGAGAACAACCTTCAATGATAATGAGGAGTGGCACCAATAAGAGCAAAGAGGCTCTGGCTATTTTTAATATTTAGGAGCATTCTGGGAACATAAGAATGACCAAAGAGGTTTATATCGGTCATATATGTCTGTGAGTTACTAAATGCCTAAATCACGGTAGGTTTGATAGACATTTCTGTTTTAAAACAAGTCAGCCTAGCAATAAAGCTTTTGTAAATATCAAGCATGTATTCACGTTTCACCAGCATAAACGTTAGCTGTCAGGGTGCATTGACTGCCTTCTGCTCCAAATCAATCACTTGTTGCTGGTCAGCCAGACTCGGAAAACAAAACTAACTTTAATTTAATAAATGACAAGTGAATTGAAATAAACTGCTATAAAAAATAATTTGGGTGGAAATCTGCCACTCTAGGCCTGGGCCTATTTGGCCTTATTGTAAATACGTCACTGCCCATGGGTGCCAGAAGCTAGACGCATCACTGCTGTCTCACCCCTGAGCGTGGGTTTACAATATGTTTGCAGCAACAGGCTGGATGAAAACATGCTTTAACATGAGTCCGAATAAAACTGAATACTAACCGTGATTTCAGTGAAAACTGGACGCATGCACATGTTTCCATATACTTACTTGTTTCCATGCATGCACAATGTTGGCTTCCGTGTGTTTTGTGTTTAACATCAGCTGGCAATATGCACTTGAAGCAACCCTCCTGCGGCGTTTACATTTCAATATTTGTTTCTGTTAGTATTGAGTTGCTCGCAGGCACTCTGCATTGAAGTGTGTGGACCTGAGAAATGCAATCCTGTGTGTGTGTGTGTGTGTGTCACTCTGTCTCCATGTCCATGTATGTATGTTTGCCAGTGGTGTGGGAGGTGGCGTACTGAGACACAATGGGCCTCATTACGAATGTTGCGGTAAGGCAAAAATGGTGCCAGTAGTGCTACCGACAGCGTTGTTGCCATGCTGCAACATTACGAGTTTGCTCGCAGGGGCCGCTCTGCACGACTGGTCAGACCAGGTGTGCAGAGCGGCACCCTCAAGCAGACCAGGATGGTAACAACGGTACCGATATGAACGGTACCGCTGCTACCATCCTCCCCATTCCCATTGAGCCCTATGGGGGCTCAAAGGGGAATGGGGACGTACTGGGTCCGGGTCCCGCGAAAGGGAATTACCGGGCCCTCGAAGGTCGGAATCGCCAGTAAGTCCCCTTTTGCGGGACCCGGACCCGAGTTTGGAGGTAGCCATGCCCTTATTAAGTAATGAGGCCCAATGAATTTGATGCTACACAGTCAACATGGTTGTGATTTATAGTGGCAGGCTTCCTTTTAATGTTGCCACCATCATGGAAGAGATATAGGGCCCGATTCACAGAGCGTTTTCCAATAAGACTGCACCATTATAAAATGCTTCTGTGAATTAGGCCCATAAAGTGGCACTATGCAAATACATTTGGGCTGAGGGAGCATGACAGTAGTTTACAGGGAAATTATTTATATATTATCGGAGCCAATGTGGAACCAGTTTACAGTGGAAATATAGGTTTATATTCGGACATAGGGACTAGAAAAAGGTGTATTACAGGTGAATGCTAGCATATTGTGTACAAAGGTATCACACATATGTGATTTACATTGGTAGTGCTGGCATATATTCTGGTCCACAGTAGCAAAACAGGATTATCTTTTGGCACAGGTATGATACAAATGTTGTTCCATGCTCCTGTGGATTTTGTGCCCTGGCATGTAGCTAATTCATTTTGTCATGCATGACCCACAGAACGGATTGAAAGGTTTATGCCTTTTTACCAATTTTTTCTCAAACATTGCACCATTTAAATACACAATTTCAAGACATTATTTAAACAGAATTCTCGGGAAGGAGTTCCCCTGAACCTCCTTCACAATGCTCAGTTCCTCATGATAATTCGTGGGAAATATTTGCACAAGCACACCTCGTATAGAAATAAATCAACAGCCATCAGTGACTTGGAATCATTTGTAATGGAGGTGCACCTCAGGATCCCATAACACGTAGAGTGGATTTTACACTCCGCTCCCCAGCTTTTTCCAGAAAATGCAACAAAAACGGTACAGGATGTAATTTACAGTAAACTGCGCACAGCCCATTTTTGCAGTGGCAGAAAAATGCGTATTGCTGTCTTGTATCTAGAGTGTTGCCAAGTGACAGATTCCAAGGCTGAAAAAGAAACACTAATGTTTCACTTGCTCACATGTTGTTTTTCCTTGGCCTGAGAGCCGGTCTAGTGAGTTGAACAAGTGAAAAAGACTTTGGCCAGTCCACTGGTGTATCGGACCAATTCAGATGCCAATGACATGCAAATCAAAGGCAGACTAACGCTCCTAAATGACTTTCAGATAAAAGTTAATTTACTGGATGATATAAACTGCTTGCCCAACAAATGGCAATTAGCTTATGCTTAATATTTGACAGACTTATCAGGCTCCTGCGTCACGCACACTAGCACTTATTATTTGGCGGAGCACTTGAAATCATTGATCATTTGGGGCTATTAAAAAATATGCTAATTTGCAAAGATTGCTGCTTTCTTGAAACATCTGCCTTCTATTATGACACGTGACCTGCAATGCCTACACTCTTGGATGCTATCCAACTGTTTTTCTGAATGGTAGGCAGATCGGGATGCTTTCAACTGCCTGGCCTCCCAGTTTAGACCCTCACACATAATAGGTTGCCACCTACAATACGAGGGAGTTGGGAGTGGGTGCTTACCACCGCAGTGATACAGCCCTACAACAGCAATGATGGAGACATGGGCCTCATTATGAGTCAGTCGGTAGCCATGCCGGTAAATACCGGCACGGCTGCCTCTGGGGTAATTTCTTTTGGCCACACAGCAATGGGGACCTACCGGGGCATTACAGCCCCAGTGGTCCTGGTTATTCCCTATTGCCGGCTCCTGGAAAAAAATACTCCCCATTCCCATTCGAGTCCCATAGGACTCTATGGCAATGGGGAGGACGGATGCAATGGCACCATTCATGAATGGTGCCGGTGCATCCGTCAAGTTCTGCGAGCGGGTGCCGTTTCGCCTGCCAGGTCAGACCTGGCGGGCAGAAAGGCACCCATCTGCAGACCTCGTAGTTTGTCAGTCCAGTAACAACAGTGCCGGTAGCTTACCGGGACACCGTTGTTACCGGACCAGCAAACTTGTAATGAGACCCATGGTCCAGCTAGGGCATTGAGCTTTTGTTGGTCTAGCTCAGGGGTCGGCAACCTGCATCTCTCCAGATGTTTTGGAGTATTACACCTTTTATACCTCGCCATTGACTATGTTGACTAGGACTGATGGGAATTGTAGTTCAAAACATCTGAAGATCCAAAGTTTGCAGACCCTTGGAGTATAGGTTATTTGCAAGTACATCATTATTGTGACCACATTCAGTCTTAAGATATCCATTGCAATTGACTTGTGCTGCCAAAATAATACATGCGTGGCTGCAAAAATGTTCAAATTATGGCTGCAGCAGATTGCATTCGATTTCTTTTTTTTAAACTTTGAAGATCACTTCCAAAAAGTAAGAATCAAAATAGTACCAAAGATGTAATGGGCCAAAAGGGGCTATGCCTCTAATTGTAACCACATTGCATGTGCAAAGAGGATCTGAACAATACAAATTACGGGCACATCTACAGACAGAAAGTGACTAGCCTGATTCACTGAAATAGCAAAGCAATCGCTCGTGCAGCAATTTGCCAGGTTCCCAGTCTGTCATATATCTGTTTTCTGACTTTTGTCAATGCCCTCACAGGCTGACATAACTTTCAAGTAAAAATGTTAGACATGTATGTTGTTTACTTTTTTCCTCCCCATGAGAAGTTGAACCTTCGGATAATTGTGGCTGGTGATTTGCTCTTTTATTGCTTGAATCAAGTCTGTTTGCATATGCAACATGCGCAGGTGCAAATGGATTTTTATGCATGAGCACCTTAAGTTGTAAACCTTCTCTGACTACACCCCAAGACTATGGAACCCCTTCCCCGTCGGCATCAAACTCGCCCCCACACTCCTACTGAAAAGAACTCAAGATCCACCTCTTCAAGGAGTCTCTCCTCTTCAACACCTAGGCCATCAAGGCGCCCCTCGCACCACCGGACTCGCTAGACGCTGCTCGCCCCTCTCCTCCCCGCTACCCGGTACCCCTTCTCTGTGCCCCTCTGCATCCTACCCCTTGCTGTATATCTGTTTGTTGTTAACTCTAAAAAGAGCTCCGTTATTCATATGTAATGTTGTACACCTCTGTAAAGCGCTTCGTTATGTATCTGTATTGGTGTATACATCTGTAAAGTGCTCTGCTGCTTCTCGAAGCTAGGTCTGCACTCAATAGATACCATAATAATAACAATAATAACAGTAATAATAATATTGATTACTCTGTGTAACCCATGTCTTTTAACACATGAAGATCACCAAGAGGTTGCAAGAACAAATTGTGTGCTTGTTTTCCCTAGTGTGGTTTTAGTCCAGTCTTTGGCATCTATGTTTGAGAAACAAAGGAAATTCCACAACGTTCGTTAAGTTGCATGTGTGTTATGGGTTAGTATCTCCCTCTACTTCTCATAGGCTCATTGAAAAGCTGTTTGCACCAGGGAATATTATGGGCATAACATCCTTCTGCTGACCCTGTCAAGAGATTCTGATTCAAGCCAAACCTGATCCGAATATGTCAACAAGCTGCAACGAGAAAATAGTAGTTTACTCCTAACACTCAGAGACAGCTAACTCATGTGAATCCCTGCATCTATCCAGACTGGCACCAGCAAGGAATGCAGAAGCCACCCCTTCAGAGCATAGGAGGGAGAATAAGGAGCTGAAAATACGAGGTGCACTACATGCTGCCTCTACAGTCACTGTGCAACCTGGTCATCTACTGCACTCCTAACCCATGAGACCTGAGTTGGAGCTGCCATTACACGGTTGCAGTGGCGGCTGGTGAGTTTGAAAGCTGGTGGGGCGTAAATTTCCCAGGGTGACTCTTTGAGCGAGCGTGCACAGCACGCAAGCCCACACCACCCAACTGAGGTGTGGGGGGATCTCCCCCCGCAAAATCTTCTGAAAAATCACCTCCAAAATGTGCAATTTACTGTCCAAACCTACCGAAATATGACATCTGATCCCCGCAAACATTTTTTTAAACATGATAGCTTTGTACCTTCTTTACTAAAGATGAACCCAAGCCCTGAGCACCCAGCCCTACAAAAGACTCATGCTAGCTCACCTGCCTTGTCATTCTGGAAAATGGTCTCTGCAATGAACTCCTTCGCAGGCTATGGGAAAACCACATCCTGGAAGGTGCAATGTGGAGGTTGAAGTCTGATATTTTTAGTTTCACAATTACCCTGGACTGGTTGGATTTGTTCATGCAAGATGTTTTCGATCGTCTGTAAAGAGAAAGCGAGAGACTGATCTGAGAAAAGGTAACATAGGCTCAGAGCAGTATTAAAATGGTTTCAGGCATGAAGGAGTGAGTTAACTGCTTGTAACATTGAAGTTGCACCAGAATACTCTTAATGCAATGTGTAAAGAAACTACCAGCAACTGCCACCATGTGCTAGTCAAAGGCCCCAAGCACCCGTCCCCCTCCCACTACCTAGGACGTGAGAGTCCAGGCCTGATAAATTCTCTTTTCAAGGATACATTTAGATTTTAGTTTTTTGCTGACACATGGGACCACGAGCTTCCCTCATGTAACGAGTGCAAATCCAGGCGCACTTAGAGTTGCCATCAATTGTCCCATTTGTTAAAAGCCTAATACTCTGTTGTTGTAATCCCAACCGCTGTGGAAACCGTACTGTGGTGAATTAACGCCTGCGTCCTATTCCTGTTACGGCAGTCCCTGGCTCAGTGTACACAATGACACCTACGGAGACAATGACAAGCTGCGGGAAATGCGCATTGAGCATATATGTAGATTTATCCTATTTTAAATATCACAACATCAACAAATGTTTTTGGAAAGGGCCATGCGAACGTGAGGTGGGTTAGGGACTTCAAATGAAAATGTCATTAAGGGCCATGAGTTGGCATAAATGTCCAATTACGTTTGGCTTTCCACTTCGGAAGTAACATGGCACTGCAATGAGCGATTACTGCTGGCAAACAGCCTGGATGTTCATTTCCCTGATTTTAACGGGCTCCGGGGAAAGCTGTGCAGTCTTCTAAACCGCCTGTATAGACAGCGAATGGCTTTTTATGACCATCTGATTTTAACTGGGCTTCTCTGCTTCCTGGGCAAACCAGAGGCCATTGAGGCCGCTCTGATTAAACATTTTACTGTTAATATGTTTATTTAACAAGAACAACAACAGTTTCCTCATTACCCGCCCCAAAATGTGACAGATGGACTTACAAACAACGCAGAGGCAGAAGCTAAGTACCAGCTGTGCAGGGCCTACAAAACAAATTCTGTGGCTCACTTCTTTTGGCCCAGGAGCGTACCGCTTACTTTCAAAGTAAGCGGTGCGCCCCTGGGCCATACTTTACCTACGGTCCGTGGCCAATGAAGGTCCCCTCTACCAGGGATGTGGCCCACGTCCCATGTAGTGGAGGCCTCCCGCCAGGGGCCCCAAGTTGCCTACACGGCGCCAAAAGTCAGCACTGAAAGACGTGTAGCCTACCATCTTTCAGTGCTGACTGTTGGGGTCGTGTTACATGGCCCCAACGGTCAGAATTGACGGATACTTACCGGCAATATTCTCTGGCAATGGCCGTTTCGGCTGTGCTGGGCAGGGCTGCTCAGCTCAGCTCAGCTTGTCTCGTCGATGATTCCGAACATCACCTCTGCATAGATACAGTAATGTCATTGGCTGGCAAACAGCCAATGACATTACTGTATCTATACAGGGAGGGAATCTTCAGTGCGCTGTTTGCGCACATATTTTACTGGCGGGGCCACCCCTCAAGCACCCCGCCAGCCTCCTAATAAAATGGTTTACGTAGAGTGCGTGGAGCTATGAGCTCCACGCACTTTACCATAGGGGAAAAGCAGTGTAAAACGGGACGCGCCCCGCTGTGGCAGTCCGCCAGTGATAGGAAACAAGTTGAACAATGTATTGTTGCCACAGTGCCCCGCGCTGCTGGCAAACGCAAAGATTCAGAAGAACTTATTCTGAATCTTTATTCTGCTTTATTATTCTGAACATCAGCCCGGGTCCCAGTGGGGGGGCCCAGTGGGAGGGTGCCACCCTGCCGCCCTATGATAGCGACCGCCACTGCATGGTTGTGCTCACTTAGGGCCTGAAGCACAGACACCTTTGGTTTCCTCTTCAAAACTAAAGAAATTAGCTTTTTCCCTAAACTCACCTTGCCCTCTTCATCCTTACTGGAATTGGAATAATAAACAAGTGGCATTTCAAGGGCAACATTAGGTGCTCACGACCAGGATACTTGTGATATACCATAGATACAGTGCACTTTTTAACAGCGGCTGGGGTATACATTCAGTACACAGATCAGCAGCTGTATGAAAAAGGTCCTGATAAACCAGCAAAGACACAGAATAGATTAGCAGCCTTACAGAATAAAAAAAAAGACTCAAGCATGGTTACCAGAGAATGATCGGAAGCAACGTGAAGGGATCACATAACGTAGCATAAATAGTGGATACTGATAAGAAGTTAACTGGAAAGTTGCCTGGGGAAGCTGGAAGTTGAGCTCAGCGTGCAATTTCTACACTTGAACGAATTGTTTTCCAGTTGTTATTATGTAGCAAGCTGCAAATATTTGTGAATGTTTGATTTACATGATCTCAAATAATGCCCTGTTTTGTAGAGTTGACTAGAAAATTATACAAATCACATATAACCCACCATTAAAAGATAACCGCTAAGGGACGCAGGCATGATGGTCTGACAGTTGGGCTCCATCTCTGCCCTAGCTGATAACTCAGTGCATTGAACGGCAAACGCCCGGTATTCACCCCCATAGGTCTGGTGACAGTTACCGGGTCGGTGGAGGTCCTGGAGGAGGGAGAATTGTGGCGCTGCAGTACACCTGAGGCAGTGGCTGGCGTGGCACTGTGGGGTTGGGTGCTAGGCCTGGTGTCGACGCAGCTCAAAATCAACAAGACTCATCCTGGGTGCCGTGTGTGGAGGGGTCTGCTCCCCAAACCCCAGCCGTGGCACCGTACTGGTGATGCTGCGGGAAGCCTTGCCCAATGTCGGAAGAAAGGAGGAAGCCTCACTGGATCAAAGCGTTTCCCCTGACTGCAATGGGGGGCGCTGGGGCGCGCTCCCAGAGGCCTGGTCTGCTAGGAGAAGTGCCTGCATCAGCAGAGAGAAATCCAGAAGATAAGTGGCCTATGCAAGAGTGGGCCTGGTGAGCTGTATCAATGGGCAAGGAAACCCTCGCTCAGAGGAATTGGGTGGCAAGGAGTGTACCATTGGTGAAAAGTTGAAGGGGCTTTCTGAGGCCCCAGAAGTGATGGTGTGGTGGCGTGGTGAGTGGCCTGCTCCTCATGAGCTCTGGTGTGGTCATCTCATGTCACTGTGAGTGCGAGAGAGGACCCCCTTTTACCAATCTGAGTAAGGTGAGTGGGGTGCTTCAGGGCTGACAGTCCCTGTTAGCTGGGAGCCGGTTGAAGAGTTCCTAAGGTGGGGTTACCTGTGCCAGTGTGCACAGTGCCAGCTGATGGGTACATTTTGACACCCCATTAAGAGGTTCATTGCGAAGGGTCACCTGAGGTCAATGAAGTCACGGAAGCACTAGGTTAGTGGGCTGTGGTGAGCATGCTGTCAGAAGAAGTGGCCCAGAAACTGGATAAATTCAAGAGAGGCGGACCCAATGGTGATTGAGAGGCAGTTTGTGCAGGTGCCCTTGGGTGAAGAGATGGCCACTAAGTCGGATTTTAACACACTACTGTAGGAGATACGATCGATCAGAAGTGACATCCAGGCCTCGGTACATGTAACGCTCACCTGATATCCAAGGGGGACGCCACTCAACCGGTCCGGACTTCCAACCACTTCAAAGCCTTCCCTGGACTTACTCAACCAAGCACTGGGCCTGACACACAGTATTATCAGAGGTCAATTCCCTATTGGTCTTGCTTGTCTGGTCCCCCTTTTCTTCTCTGGGTCCCAACCTTCCCCCGGACCTCTCCTCACCTTGTTTTTTGATGTGGGGCGCTCTCCGTCCTGCCTTCGATGCAGGGGCGCGCTGGGTGATGCGGGCTGGACGGTGCCTAGTTGCTTCACTGGCACGGGCCCGGCGGACTGGGCTTGCTGCGGCTTCAGCCAGACCGGTAATTGGATAATTAGAATGAGTCTTACAAAAGTTCTGATGGCTCCAGTCCCTTTAATACTGCGTCTTTCTTTCCTTAGGTGATGAAGGTCTTGAAGATGGTGATGCACTGCTGAAGTAAGTAGGAATGTGGAGCGTGATGCTTATTGGCTTCCTTAGCACTAACCAATGTTCGTCTTTTCTGTGTCCATGGAAGCGAGCTGAGGAGCTGCGGTGCTGCGGTGAGAAAGCGCGATGTGCGGCACCTCTTAAATGTTTTGCGCTAACCTGATGTGTTTTTTCCCCTTTTTCAAATCGGCGGGATGCTCCGGAGCAGAAGTTGTCCAATCGACGGGAGTTCAGGTAAGGATTAAACTCTATTTGCAAATTCGAGAGAGCTAAGTATTGCAGAAGGCTTACTAATGTCTTCTCTTCTATTCTTCTCCCCTTTGGTAGGGCGCGGAGTGCCGAGATGGAGTTGACTCTGCCGTAGAAATCCGCAAGACTGGGAAGAGCTGGACAGAAGTTGGATGCTCTTCGAGGTGAGTATTGGCAACAAAGTTCTTATTCTTGCAGGTGCGCTGGCACTGAAGAAAGAAGTGGGCCTCGTCAGGAGATCCGAGCATGGTGAGTGTCACGCTGCAGGTGCAGAGAAACGCAAAGCATGTTTCTCAGGCCGGGTGTGGTTTAAATAGTCTGTAGGTATCCCAGGTATCCCTGGGCTGAGCCACACCCGAAAGACTAGACCACTCATCCAGTTCAAGGAACTGAATTACATGGGAGCCTCCATTGTCCCATAATACATTGCAAGTCCAATACTAAGTGGATCTCAGGACTGTGTGTGAGCTTGGTGCCAAAGGCGCCAAGTCTGAGTCCAAGTAGGTGTCTGGGGAGATGGAGAGGCCGACTAGGTGGCCGTGACCTGGCTCCAGCCTGATATTCCGGGGGCCTGGGGCAGGAATCATGACAGCACTCCCCCCCCCCAAGGCCCCTCTCAAGGTGGCTTTCCCCTCAGGTCCCGGCTTGTTTGGGTGGTTTGGTGGAACCTCCTAAATAGACGAGGTGCGTGGATGTATTCACAGGGTTCCCATGTTCTGTCCTGGGGACCGTACCCTTTCCAGTCCACTAGATAGTATAGTGTGGATCTGACATACTTGGAATCCAGGATGTCCTTGACCTCGAATTCTGGCTCTCCTGCGATCTCTATTAGCTTCGGTGCTGGTGTCACATGGCTCCCAGGTTGAACAGGCTTTAAGAGAGACACGTGGAGCACAGGATGAATTAGCATATTAGCTGGGAAGGCTAGTTTTACAGCTACTGGATTTATCACGGAGGTGATAGTGTATGGGCCTAGGTATCTTGGACAGAAGGTTCGGGTCCCTTTAATGGGTACATGCTTGGATGCTAGCCAGACTTTGTCTCCCACTTGGTAGTTAGGGGCTTTGATTCGGTGTTGGTCTGCAAATTTCTTCTGACGATCCTTAGCTCAGAGTAGGTGTTCTGCTGCCCTTTTGAAGGTTTGTGAAATGATTGTATGTAAGGTTTTAATTGCTGGCATTTCTAAGGTCGTAGGGGTGTCCAACTCGGAAGTGTGTGGGTGTCGACCATATATGGTATAGAAGGGTGTTTGCCCAGTACTGGTGTGTAGGGAGTTGTTATAGGCATATTCAACAATCCATAATATATCTGACCAGCTCTCCTCAGCTTGATGGAGCATACAGCGTAGATACTGTTTGAGTGTCTGCATCGTTCGCTCAGTTTGACCATCCGTTTGGGGATGGTGACTGGTGGATAGTCGGATGTCAATGTGAGCCAAAGAGCAGCACTTCCTCCAGAAATTGGACACAAACTGAGTATTACGATCCTAAACCAGTACCGAGGGGAAACCATGGAGCCGTATGATGCATTCCAGAAATACTTTTGCTAGAGTGGAAGCGTTTGGGAGCCCCTTTAGAGGGAAGAAGTGTGCCATTTTTGAACACAGGTCCACAACTACTAGAATGGTGTTGAATCCCTGACTGGATGGTAGGTCAGTAATAAAGTCGAGGGATAACGTGTGCCAGGGTGCTGGTGGGATATCTAACGGTTGAAAGAGTCCTGCCGGTTTCTGTTTGGATGATTTGTTTTGAGTGCATACTCCACAAGATCGGATAAATTGAACAATGTCTTTACGCCACGTGGGCCACCAATAATTCCGTTTTACTTTGGCTAAAGTTTTTGCGATCCCCGGGTGGCCTTCGATTAAGGAATCATGATAGCTGGACATGACTTGTTCTCGTAGTTCCAGATTTGATAAGAACAAGCGGTTTCTGACGTAGGGCAACTGGTCCCTTATCGTGTAATGTTCCCCTTGTGTGCACCACTCTTGTGATTGTTTAGGACTCATCAAGTTTTGGATTTTTTCGTGCAGTTCTGAGTGATGGTTGCTGTAATTCCCAGGAGTTTATCACATGGGATAACAGGTATCAGGTCTGGTGGTTTGTAGCCCTGTTCTTCATATGTTTCCCATACGTATTTCCCATTCGTATGTTTCCCATACGGGAAAGGGCATCGGCCTTCCTGTTTTTGACTCCAGGTCAAAATGTAATCATATAGTCATATTCAGCGAAGAATAGGGCCCAATGTAAATGTCGTGAAGATTGCGCTTTAGCAGTTTTTAGATACTGGAGATTTTGGTGATCTGTTATGACAGTGATTATGTGTCTCTCACCCAGAAGGTAATGGCACCAGGCCTTAAAGGCAGACTTGATGGCTAGGAGCTCTTTATCTGTGATGACGTAATTGAGCTCGGGGGGTGTAAATTTACGTGACCAGAAGGCAAACAGGTGTAACTGACCCGTTTCAGGATCCTTTTGCAAGAGGACGGCTCCCATTGCCATGTTTGATGCGTCCGTTTCCACCACGTATGGGAGTTCTGGGCGAGGATGGCGTAGAATTGTGGCCGAAGTGAATCGAGCCTTAAGTTCCTGGAAAGCTCTTTCTGCTTCCTCTGTCCATTGAAATTTTGTATTGCTCTTTTTTAGTAACAATGTGATGGGATGTACTATCTGTGAGAATTGCGGGATGAACCGGAGGTAGAAGTTTGCAAAACCTAACATGCTCTGTACTCCCTTGAACGAGTTTGGTGATGGCCAGTTTAGGATCGCGTCTACCTTGTGTACATCCATACGGATACCCTTCGGACTAAGAATGAAACCAAGGAACTGCACCTCGGAAACATGGAATGAACACTTTTCAAGCTTGGCATAGAGCTGATGCTGGCTGAGTTTTGCCAGTATGGATCGAACGTGTTTGACGTGGTCTTGTTTTGATGCGGAGTACACTAGGATGTCGTTAATGTATACTAAAGCACAGACATCAATTAATTCCCTTAAAACATCGTTCATGAAATATTGAAATGCAGCTGGCGCGTTGCAAAGACCAAAGGGCATTACTTGATATTCGTACAGGCCATACTTGGTACGAAAGGTGGTTTTCCATTTGTCGCCCTTTTTAACTCGGACAAGGTGATATGCTCCTCTTAGTTCTAGTTTTGTGTAGATTTGGGCGTCTTTGACTTGGTCAAGCAGTTCAGGAATCAATGGCAGGAGGTAACGGTTTTTGATGGAATCTGGTTCAATGCGCGATAGACGATGCAAGTTCTTAGGTCCCCTTCCTTTTTCGGTACGAAGAACAGAGGACTGGCCGCCGGGTACTTCGAGGGATGGATGAACCTGTTTGCCAGGTATTGGTCGCGATAGGACTTCAGGTGCTGGTTTTCTGGTTCTGTGAGTGCGTAGATTCGTCCACAAGGGATCTGGGCGCCGGGTATCAGGTCAATCTGGCAATCGTATGGTCTGTGTAGAGGTAGGGTATTAGCTTGTTCCTTCTGAAACATGTCTTGAAAATCCTGGTACTCTCTTGGTAGAGTCCCGGCTGCCACTGTTCCCAGTGTAGAGGTTCTGGCATTGATTGATTGTTTCTCTTGACGATAACACGTTTGAGCACAGGTCTCGGAGAAGGCCAGCTCCTTTGCTCGCCAATCTATTCGAGGATTATGAGCTACCAACCAGAGCATCCCTAAAATCAGCGAAACTGAGTTGCCTTGATGAGGTCCCCATCCGGGCACAGAAGGGTTAATGTTGCAGTGCATTGGGATACTGGACCGGAGGCTATTTCCGTGCCATCGACTGTGGTTACAGTGTCTGTGGTTAACTTTGGACATGAAGGAAGTCCCATCTTTGCTGCGAGATCTTGGTGTAAGTAATTCCCAACAGCTCCACTGTCTATGTACACTCTTGCTGCGTGCATCTGCGATGGTTGTTGGTGATCGATCAGGATCACAGGTAGTTCAAAATGGGAGGTCTGTAGTTCACTTTCTCCGCTCGACAAGTGCACCCCTACACTTGCCGGGCTAGGCAGTTTTCTGAATCTTTGGTGGGGTCTTCCTTGTCCGTAGCTCCTACTATTCTTCTCGGTGGCTTCACTGAGCACTCCTTTAGAAAGTGACCCCATTTTCCACAGTACAAACATAATTGCTGTTGCCTCCTCCTATCTCTTTCCGCCTTAGTCAAGGTGACCTGACGCCTCCAATCTGCATTGGTTCCCCTGAGCCTTCTGTTGATCGAGAAACATTGTCCCTTGAATGCACATAAATAGGGCGAGAGTCAGGTCTGATCCGATCTGCTCTTCGGTCTTGCAATCTTTGATCTAGCTGAACCACCAGGTTAATAAATTCTGCACAGTCTTGAGGGGGGTCCACTACTTGTGCGAGGACATCCTTTAGCTCTCCCCGCAGACCCCTATGAAATAACGTGGTTCTTTTCTCTGCAGGCCATTCAGCTTCAACCACAAGTCTATTGAACATGACGATGTATGTCAATAGGTCTTGGTTCCCTTGACGAAGGGATAGAAGTTCGTTGTCTAGAGCCTGTCCATGAGTACGACGGGTGAAAAGTTTTTTCCATTTCCTGTAGAAAACCCTGGAAATCGCGTAACAGAGGATCGTCTTGAGTCACAAATGGGACTGACCAGTCTGCAGCACTTCCTCTCAAATAAGATAGCACAAATGCGACCCGTGATTGGTCATTTGGAAAGGCCCTGGGCCTGAAAAGGAAGTGCAGACGGCAATGGTTCATAAAAGTGGCATATTTCTTAGGATCCCCAGTGAATCGTTCCGGTGGCGCCAAGGGAACTGCCCCAGGAAGGGTTATCTGAACAGGGCTGGCTGATGGTACTGGCATTGTAGGCACGTTTCCCGGCAATGGTGCATGTCCCGCTTGCGACTGGAGAAGTTGTCGGCTTAGGTCATCTGTTCGTTCCTTAGCAACTATCAACTCCCTCCTCAGGGTGTTGGTCTCCTGCCGGGCTGCGTGTACTTCGGAGCGTAACTGTCCCAACATTTGGGCTAACTGGTCGATTTCTGACGTTTCCATGACGCCCAGGTGGATTTTTGGTGTGAGGCTTTGCGTTCTGTAACGCTCACCTGATATCCACGGGGACGCCACTCAGCCTGTCTGGACTTCTGATCACTTCGAACTCTTCACTGGACTTGCTCAACCAAGCACTGGGCCTGAAACACAGTATTATCAGAGGTCAATTCCCTATTGGTCTTGCTTGTCTGGCCCCCCTTTTCTTCCCTGGGTCCCAACCTTCCCCCGGACCTCTCCTCACCTTGTTTTTGATGTGGGGCGCCCTTCGTCCTGCCTTCGATGCAGGGGTGCGTTGGGTGATGCGGGCTGGACAGTGCCTAGTTGCTTCACTGGCACGGGCCCGGCGGACAGGGCTTGCTGCGGCTTCAGCCCGACCGGTAATTGGAATGAGATCTGATGGTTCCAGTCCCTTTAATACTGTGTCTTTCTTTCCTTAGGTGATGAAGGTCTTGAAGATGGTGATGCACTGCTGAAGTAAGTAGGAATGCGGACAGTGATGCTTATTGGCTTCCTTAGCACTAACCAATGTTCGTCTTTTCTGTGTCGTTTTAGGTGCTGCAGTAACCCAGCATGGAAGCGAGCTGAGGAGATGAGCTGCAGTGAGAAAGTGCGATGTGTGGCACCTCTTAAATGTTTTGCGCTAACCTGATGTGTCTTTTCCCCTTTTCCAGATCGGCGGGATGCTCCGGAGCAGAAGTTGTCCGATCGACAGGAGTTCAGCTAAGGATTAAACTCTGTTTGCAATTTTGAGAGAGCAAAGTATTGCAGAATGCTTACTAACGTCTTTTCTTCTATTCTTCTCCCCTTTGGTAGGGCGTGGCATGCCGAGATGGAGATGACTCTGCCGTAAGGATCCGTAAGACTGGGAAGAGCTGGACAGAAGTTGTATGCTCTTCGAGGTGAGTATTGGCAACAAAGTTCTTATTCTTGCAGGTGCGCTGGCGCTGAAGAAAGAAGTGGGCCTCTTCAGGAGATCCGAGCACAGTGAGTGTCACGCTGCAGGTGCAGAGAAACGCAAAGCATGTTTCTCAGGCCGGGTGTGGTTTAAATAGTCTGTCGGTATCCCAGGTATCCCTGGGCTGAGCCACACCCAAAAGACTAGACCGCTCATCCAGTTCAAGGAACTGAATTACATGGGGGCATCCATTGCCCCATAATACATTGCAAGTCCAATACTAAGTGGATCTCAGGACTGTGTATGAGCCTGGTGCCAAAGGCAGCATGTCTGAGTCCAAGTAGGTGTCTGGGGAGATGGAGAGGCCCTTAGGGGCCGTCTAGGTGGCCGTGACTTGGCTCCAACCTGATATGCCGGGGGGCTGGGGGCAGGAATCGTGACAGTACAGTCTCTAGGAGGCAGAGTGGAGAAGCTGGACCAACAGTTGGAGGCGTTGGACCACAACCAGCTATCAGTGGATCTTCTGGAGATGAAAATGGAAGCCTGAATGAGAGAATTAGAGAAGAGAAAGAGTATGAGGTCTCCCTCAAGGTTGATGACCTCTAAAATAGCGAGAGGCAGTGCAACATTTGAATTATGGGGTTCAGAGAGGGAGAAGGTGAGAGCGTTCTGGGCCTGGAGGCTAAATTCTGATCTATTCTCTGCACCCTGTTGACAAAAGAGGGGGACGTGGGGAAGGACATCAGCTTCAACAGGATCCACAGAGTGGGGGCCCCCCGGAGCACCACCCCCCAATCCAGAAGTACCGGGAACTGCTCTATGAGGGGGTGTAAGGTGGCCATCTATTAGGACTAATCAGCATTCATGTTGGCCAGTCTGAAGCACTGTTGCCCCTTACTCAATTGTTACAAGATCATGGAATAAGGCCCTGCTGGGTGTTCCCATTCTCTATTATTTTTGAGAAAGCAACTGTAGATTTTTGGTTTACCACCAAGGAAGAGGCGGAAGGGGCCCTAGCACATCTGCAGGATATGGAAAAGAGCACTAGAGAGTCCCAAGATGTTGTCCGGAAAGGGCACAGGCCCAAGTCCCCCTAGGAGCCTGGGATGAAAGAAAAGAGGCCGGGAGCAGAACATTCTGATGACTAAACACACCCTCACCACCAACTTGAGGGAGTCCGATGGATAGGTTGAGGAGGGGCTGATATCCAGGATGGGAAAATATATGTTGTTTTCTATTGGGGTTCGCTGTTCAATGTTGTGTTTGGTGGGTTAAGTTGGCTTGGTGTTGGCAGGGATGAGCTCAGAGCTACCTTGGCGGCCCTGACATTAGGTTGGGGCATCTCATGTGGAGGAGTCAAAGTGGGAGTGTGGTGGGGTGTTGGGAAGGGAAGGGGTTTGAGGGTTGGCAGAATCAGGGTGAGGAATCTGGTGGGTTAGCAGGTCTGGCTGGTTCAAGGGGGTAGTGGCACGGCAGTGACAGTGGGTAGTCCAGGTCCTGATTGTTGGTGGTAAACTCAGAGGTTCCCCAATAACGATGGCCTCTATATAGTCCCCCAATCAGGGTCAGCTTTCGTTTTTTGAAGAAGCTTTATTGATCATAATTGGTGAGTCACAGGGGACTTTAATACTAGGGGAGAATTTAAATCTGTGGGCAAATCCGAGGTGGGATAGGATGGCTACTTAGGCTGAGGAAAGGGAGAGGGTGCCTCTGTAAAAGCAAAAGAGAAATATCGAGGCTGAGTACCACAAAAGGAAATACACCAAACACAGGCTTATAAAGATTCATAGATCTTTATTCAAATACCTGTACATTTTACAAAGGAACGAAGTATCAGATAGCTATCTGGCCCTCAGTACATCACAACGAATGCCAGCCCTTTCGGTGTGAGAAGTGAGAGGTACTGGATGTCTACATATCCTCATATTTTATACAATTCTCAATCGCAATGTCCAGCCTCTCTGCAAGTTAATTATTTTCAGACTAGGGTTCATGCTGAGTATGCCTCTAGTTAGTCCAACTATATGCATGTGGATTACATCTAGTTTAGAAAACAACAAATCACAATGGCAACAGTGTATCTTAGAATTTAACATTAAGCCTTAGTACATGTTTTATACAATGTAGTTCAACAAGTGCTCACATTCAGTATTTAAACAACATTGTATTCAATGTAGGCCCGCAGATCAGACTTGTTGGCGCAAGTGATCCTTTGATCTTCAGGTCAAGCATAGGACATGGTCTTATTACACGACCCAAACATTTAGCCTACAGGCAGTTTAGGCATTAACCTGTGTAAAGGTCCGGACGGCTAAGGTTACGAGCAGGAGAACACTGTCCACCATTTTAGAATACAGAGTGACTTTGAGGTGGAAATCAAAATGGCGGATGTTCCCAAAAATGGTGGCTAGGTCGATCTAAGGTGGGAACCTTGCAACGCGGATTTCTTCGCAGATCGACTGGCTTAGGCCAATATATACAATAAAGGAGGATTAATATGATATCCCGTTTAACAAACCCTCCTTTTGGCCTAAGCCAAGCGCTAAACTACTTCTAGTCACTTTACAAGGAACTCCACGTCTCAATGTCCATACTTCCTGAATCATTATCAGAAATATCAATTGCCATGAGGTCGGATACTATGATTTCTTTCAGCACAAATTCATTGGAGATCTTCTCTGGAGCGTATACTTTGTGCCCTAATGCACTCATCGCTTGTGCACAACATCCTCCTAACATCGAACATATACCAGGAAGACATTGTATACAGCAGCAAAGAAACAACAGAATACCTAAAATAATCATCAAGACTGAAAGTAACTTCCATCCCCAAGATCGTAGGAGGTCCCAGAACCAAGCGCTAAGTTCCCAGTTTCCCTCAGGAACATGCACTTCTGAATTAAAGACATGCAGATTTTGGATCGCCCTAAAGATTGTTGGGGAGGAATGTGGCAAGAAAACGCAGCAAGCGGATCCCACTAATTTACATACCCCACTATGCTCAGCCAGGATGACATCTAATGCCATCCGGTTCTGAAGTGCCACTAACCTTATTGCTTTCTGTTCTAACGTCATATTATAGAGTATGTCAGTGGTCCGCTTGATGGTCCTCTCCAGTACTCTTGCTAGTCTCCTGATATCTTCTGAGTTCAGTATTTGCCCCCAAAATGGCAAAAAGGATTTAGCTACACCGCCCAGAACTTGTGCTGAAGTATCGCCATTCTCGTCCCGCTACGGACGAGCCTTTGAAATTTCTCCAGTGCTGGCAATGTATACCCCGGGTAACAGAATCCCTAAATAAAAAGTTCCCTGCCAATCCCTGGGTAACCATGGAAATGCTACATTACCCCAAACAAAGTAGACAGGTTCGCCTACATACAAAGGTCTGTTCTCACTAGTCAAATTCGCAACGTTGGCGCAACCTTTAAAATCACCCATTGACTGTGTACCATTCCTCTGTATGCAGAAAGAAACTGAATCGGAGCGGTAGTGAACAGGATAAGAAGGTGGCATGGCATCCTATTGCCTATAGGAGCCATCTTAAAAGAAATCAAAGATTGGAAAGGACGGGACAGTCTATCAGAAGGCCTAATAGAAGCAACATTTGGCTTCCTCCTATTCGCAAAAAGTGAGCATCCGAGGGGCGTCAGAACACGTCTTTCAAAATCGTTCAAGTTCGTCCCATCAAAGTTCCCTGAGATGCTATCGTTCCATTGGCCAAAGAATAGTGCTCTAAGAGAAGCATAGCAAGCAGTTGTCAAAGGTAAAGGATGAATATACCAACCCAGCCCCTTTTCCCCGTGTTGCGGTAAATGCGAACAAACCCAACAGTTAGACCTATTAAGAATGGTATGTGTAGCGTTCATGATGAGTAATAGAGTGTTGTTGTGATAACTCTGTCTGTGCTGAGAATCTCTCAGAGATAAAGTATGCAGATGTACAAAAGGAGTAGGAACAGTGGGTACATTTTCAGTGGGTAACACACTTTCGAGCAGATGTACTTCTTCCAGATACCAAAATCCTAAGGCAATGACTATTGTAAAACCAATCAACATTATCACTACGCAACAATATGTTTTCGGGGCCCACGCATTCGAATGTTCATTTCCGTAGCTGGTCACACAGTCTCTTATCTTTTCCGTATGAGCGGGAGTGGTTGCAGACAATGTTCTTCAAACGATTTACACCAATGTTTTTTTGCTGGTGACCTCCAGGCCGAGCGTCTTCTTAGTCCTTTCACAAACCCTAGCCAACAGAATCCCTTCTTCACAAATGATAGGGCCAAAAAGGCAAGCCCTTGATGACTTTTCTTCTGAGGCACAGCCGAACCGTGCAGTAGGTCTATTTCCTCGGACGCAGATCGTACCTTGTGATCCCTGGTATTGAGTGATCTGTGAACAATGTGTCGTCACTTCCCGTTGGAAGCGACGATTCCAAAGCAGGATCTGATGCAAGATCCAGAACAAATTCAAAAGAAGAAACTGTTGGAGAGTGTGGAGATGAAATGGCTGTTTCCCCAGGCCTCACGGGCTCAGGGAGAGTCTCCGATGCACTCTCGATGCTGTTTACTGCTTTGTGATCGTTGATTGCAGTACTGGTGAGGGGTTCTGTATCTTCTGTAGCGTGTGGCACAGGGTGTGGAATCCTCTTGATGTGTGACGCGTGGATCCAATTCTTCTTTCCTGCTACCCGCACCGCCGTCTGTGTGACCAGGAGGACTTGATGCGGGCCCCGCCAAGAAGGTGTGAGGCAAGAGGATCGCTTGAATGCTTTTGTAAGGACCCAGTCACCCGACCTTATGCTGTGGGTGGGGCCCTCGTATTTCACAGGTAAAGCCTCTCGCACCTGGTGATAAATCAAATATGGATTTTTAGTTAACTGGCCACAATAGTCAGAAAGAAGTACATTATCGACCTCGCACAAAGAACGGGGCCTGGGGACATTCCAAATGTTAGCTGGCCTACCCATGACCACCTCAAAGGGAGAGAGCCCAGTCTTAGTTTGAGGGGTCATCCTCATGAACAATAATACGATTGGTAAGGCGTCCGGCCATTTTAGTTTGGTGCCGGCACACGACTTAGCGAGCTTGTTTTTGATGATGCATTACCTTTTCCTACATTGTCTATGACCTTCTGATGCGCTGCGCATTTCATGATAGCTAGCTTAGTCTTAGCGAGCTTGTTTTTGATGATGCTGTTGTGTCTTTCTACTAGTCCAGCACTCTGTGTGTTTCTGGCCAAATGGAATTGTTTATCGGTCCGTAATCCCGCGCATATCTGCAGAATTACAGCAGCGATAAAATGTGGACCATTGTCCGACCAGATGACTCTTGGCAAACCAAATCTTGGAAAATATTCCTTTATCATGGTCTTTGCCGTGGTCATGGCTGTGGCATCTTTGACGGGAAAAGCTTCAACCCATTTGCTAAAGTCAAAATGAATCACCTCAAAGGGGACAGAAGGTGGACCAAAACTACCCCTAGGAGTTGATGTGCCCTTTTCCACATTGTGCTGCAAACAAATCATACATCCCTGAACGAATCATTCAGCTACTTTAGGGATTTTATCATTTACCCACACATTTTGCAACATTTTAGTGACCTTACGAGCACAAATATGGGTGGGACCATGAGCCATAAGAACCATCATCATAACATATGCGTCAGGCAATAGCCATTTCCCTTCAACTTTGTCCACCCAGCACCCATCATCATCCAGTTTTCCCAAGCCCTCAGCCCATTTCTTAGATTCTTCTAATGCGGCATCGGCTTGAATATTCTTTATGGAATCAATACCCTCGCCCAAAGTACAGGCATTTGTGGCTTCCCTTGAAGTATACATTTCTGAAGAGGGATCAGTGGCAGTCTGTTTGGCTATCTGGTCAGTGAAAGCATTACCTTTTCCTACATTGTCTATGACCTTCTGATGCGCTGCGCATTTCATGATAGCTAGCTGAGTAGGGAGTGCAAGCGCTGAGAGTAACCGTACTATCAAGGAGCCATGTTGGATTTTAGTGCTATGTGAAGTCAAGAATCCTCTTTATGCCCAAAGTCTGCCGAAGTTGTGAACCACCCCAAAGGCATACTGACTGTCAGTATATATATTTACTGTAAGCCCTTCGGAAAGTTCATAAGCTCGGGTCAATGCTATAATCTCTGCGGCCTGCGCAGAGTTATGCATGATTCTTTTGGTCTCGACGACCATGCTCAATGTGGTGATTGCATAAGCAGCTGTGGATGTACTATCCAGGAGTTTGAAACAGGAGCCGTCACAAAACAGCTCCCCAGGCGGATTATTCAAAGGAGTGTCCTTTAGGTCAATTCTGCCTTTAGTCTCTTGTTCTGTGGTGTAAAGGTAGGCATGTGACTCTTCGTCACTGCAAGCAGTACCTTGCGGGAAAGGTAGAAGTTCAGCCATATTAAGGACACAACACCTCTTATTTGCATGTGCAGTGCAAACAAGATCAATTTGTATCTCGGTAATCGTGCGGAGGTGAGGTGTTGCGTTTGTGTTCTGTTTAATAGAATATCTACAGAGTGAGGTATCATTAGGGTTAGAGCATGGCCTAGGACCATCCCCTTGCTCTGTTTAATGGACGCAGCAGCAGCAGCGACAGCTCTCAAACATCTTGGCAAAGTGCATGCTACAGGATCAAGGGCGGAAGAAAAGTAGCTGCACGGCCTATTCTTCCCTTCATGTTCCTGCGTTAATACAGCCAAAGCACATCCATCACATTCATGCACATACAACACAAAGGCCTTTTCATAGTTTGGTGTGCCCAAAACTGGTGCCGGGCACAATGCAGTCTTGAGCAGATCAAATGCTCGCTGGTGTTCCAAGTTCCACGGCAATGGCGAAGAAATACCCTTCTTCATCAAAGCCAACATTGGTTTAATCACTAAGGAGAAATTCGGGATCCACTGCCTACAGTAAGAAGCCATACCTATCAAGGCTCTAACTTCCTTCTGTGTATTTGGGACAGACATGCTAGAAATTATTTTTATCTGTTCAGGGGTCAACCTTCTTCCCTTCTTTGACAGGAGATAGCCTAAATAGGCGACCTCCTGTTGACAATATTGACATTTTTTAAGCAAAGCTGTGTGTCCATGTTGAGCTAGATGAATAAGCAACAACACAGTGCCCCCCCTTACAAGCACTCTCTGAGTCAGCAGCTAAAAGCAGGTTGTCAACATATTGAAGCAGTGTACAAGTAGAGAGCAACTCAAGTGTATCGAGCTGCTCTTTCAAAGCCCTACTATAGATGCTAGGACTTTCCGTGTAACCTTGCGGTGCACGGGTAAAAGTAAACGAGCGTCCCCCTAAGGTGAACGTGAACAAGTATAGACTATCCTTATGTATAGGGATACTAAAGAAGGCGTTCTTTAGAGCCACAACAATAAAGTAGGTAGCTGAAGCCGGGATCATGGTCAATATTGTTGTCACATCAGACACAATAGGAAATTGTGGAGCAACGATTTTATTAATGGCACGTAGATCAATAATAAAACGGAAGGGAATTGCATTATCGCCTTTTTGTACGCGGGCAAAATCGGACTATTGCACAAACTACCTGCAATTTCCTCAATCACCCCTCGATGCACAAAATCGGAGATGATGCATTTCAAAGCTTGCTCACCATCGACCGAGATCTTATACTGGGGAATACGTGGCAACTTCACTCCTTGTTTCAAAACAATCTTAACGGGCTCAATTTGCAAAACACCGACATCATTGTCGTCAATCACCCACAAACAATCCGGAACATCTCTAAATTCCGGCGTCAATGGTCTGGTCAAGAATTGAGAGACAGAAAGTTGCTGTGGTGAAATCGTCAAATGCACTCCGTCAGAAGAACAATGAATTACCGCATTTAATTCCTTCAACAGATTCAACCCCAACAAATTCTCTCCACAATTCGTGGTCAAAATGAATGGACAGTGGTCTGTAAATGGACCCAAAGAAATAGGTACCGGCGAAGAAACCGGACAGATGACTGGTGTGCCAGAAAACCCTACAGAAACATTGCTTTACCCTGACAGTGGAATCTTTGGAACCCGTGAATGGTCAATGGAACACTTCTGTGCCCCTGTATCTATCAAGAATAGATGTCTCCTATTACCCACTAACATTTCAACGTAGGGACCTTTCTGATTAACAGGAATAGGCGTTGGTTCCAAACCCTGTTTCAGGCAATCCTAGCAAAACAGAATTTCGTTGAAAGGAAGTTCTTCAGAGAGGAAAGCAGCAGAAGGATGGTTAAAAATGTTTCTATTATCCACACTCTATGCCTGATTGTCCTGCAAAAAAGGTTGCCGTGAATCTTGTGAAAACTGACCTCTACCAGGACTCCCTACCCCAGGGCGGCCTCTGGATTATCTACCCATATTCCCAAATGTGTTATTTGACCTCTGCTGGAGGATCGGGCATTGTGCACGCCAATGACCCTCTTGTCTGCAATAAGCACACTGGTTAATGTTTACAGGACCCAAGGGCGCATTTCCTTGTGGAACGTGCTGACCTTTAAATTGCGAATTACCCCCTCTAGGGCCTCTAACAATTTGCTGCAATAGTACTTTTGTATTTAAGTCACCTTTTCTCTTTTTAACTCTTTCCTTGTGCAGTACTTCTGACTGAGACTTCGCTTGCCAAGTGCTCTCGGAGGACATGATCTGTGACTGGATGTCAGACAGCAATCTGAAAATACTTGTCCCAAATAATCCTTCTTGCAGGAATTATAGTCTTCAATTTTGTAACTATTCTGTCAGGTTAAGTTAGTATTACCAGTGGTGGTCTCTCACCAGTTGGTCTTTCTCTATCGAGCCTAGTCATATTATCCCATGAATCTCCTAACCCTGGTACATCATCTATAGCCCTAATCTGTTTCCACAAATCAATGTGCAGGAGTACGGGAAACAACAGATCAATATCACTTAAGGTGAATACTGAGGATTGTAAAACAGACTCTATTTCTTTGTAGAACCCTGTCGGATTCTTTCTAATATCGGGAATAGACTGTTTAATGGTGTTCACTTCTTGTCTCGAGAACGGGATGTGAACGAACTGCGACACATAATGTTCAGGAATGTCTTGAGAAGCAGTACCTGCTACAGCATTAGCTGGAATCTCTTCTTTTGGGACAAATGTCGGTGGGACTTCTCTCATTGGCACCTGAGAAGTAGGCAACTCCGAACGCTTACTAAGCAACAGAGCTAAATCGAGCGCTAAAGCAGCGGAAGAAGTGTTAAACGAAAAAGCTCTCTTATAAATACTCAATAACTGTGCGGGACAACAAATCTTTCTTTTTACACACTCATCCTGTAAGTACTCTACCGTTACCTGTATCACTTTCCTCTGCATTTCTGGCGTATACTGACTTTACGTGTCATACACTTCAACAGGAGCTATCTATGTATCTGAGATCCACCTAATCGCAACTTTCGTACAAATTTGTGTTTCCTCAGTTATCGATTTTCGACAAGGAGAAAAACGTTTCTGTACGAACATAACATCCAAGCTATCACCATCTACATCTTCATTCTTTAGCACTTCCAATTCCCTTCTATAGCCAAGAACCCTCTCAACATGCTTGTGTACCTTCTCCGCAGTATCTCTAGAAAACGCTAAAGTATTCAGATCCCTTAACCCTTGTGGGAGATCTGTATCACTTAGTCTGTTCCACATTACACATAAATTAATTCCTAATCCCTCAATAAAAACGATTTTCTCAGGAAAATTGTCTAAATTATAAAGTATGGCAAGAATATCAGCTTGGTCAACCTTCTCCATGCAATGCTTAGCCCACGCAGTTAACTCACACTTTTTCTCTGAAGATACAGTGTTACGAGTTACAACCCTCGATCCCGCTCCCTGATCTACTACAAGCGGTGTAGAACCACTTGGAAGAGGGAGAGTAGGCAAATTTTGAACATCTGGATACAGAGGTACAAGCCCATGGACCCGTAACAGTAGGCAAAAGTGGAGGAGCAGGTGGAGGAGCGGCGACAAGAGGAGGAACAATGGGAGGAAGAGGAACATTAAGAGGAGCAACAGGAGGAGGAATATCAACAGGAAGAGGAACATATGGAGGTGGCGCAGTGGCACCAGGCCTTCGTTCATTTAACAGTTTATCAATAAGTTCATCAGATACATGAAAGTCTTTAGAAGGATACATTATCTGGATACCAAGTGAGAAAGCCCTTTCCATATTCCTGACTGACTCAGACTGTTTACTCTGGTCATATAACAAAATTTTTTCAGCGTTCGTCATATAACGGCGCGCATGCTTTTCAATACTCTTAAGCTGCTGCATAGCTTCTTTCTTCCAATTTTGTAATACATCAAATGCTGCAGGTCTAGCCTTTTTCTTCAATAATATAGATTCTAAGGGCCTCATTACACGGTAGGCGGTAAGGGTTTACCGGTACCGGTATTTTACCGTTACCGGTAAACCCTTACCGCCTTACTACGAGGTCCCTTTGCGGGTTGGAGAATTTAATGCCTGCTTTTTGCAGGCGTTAAAAACCAACCCGCAAAGGGACCAGGGAGCTAATTACGGTACTGCAATTTGCCATTCCCATTATGCCCTATGGGCAAAAATGGGAATGGGGAAGGGCAATGGGGGAAGGGGGAATTACCACCCCACCAACCTTGGAATAGGGCAGTAATTCCCCTTTCCACCAAGGCGGTGCCGGTATTTTACCGGCATGGACCAAGGTGCTAATAGCACCTTGGTCCACCGCCTTCCGTGTAATGAGGCCCTAAGTATTCAATACGAGGGATTTCAAAACTACCATTAATTGGCCACTGAAGTTCGGAAGCATGTCTAGTTTGTCTGTGCCAAATATCGTTAAATACTATACTACCAATGCCGTTCTTACAGTACATAGTACACGCCGGCGACCCCTCCATTGGTGCTGGTCAGCCAAATTCCAAAGATTGTTTGTCACTGCGGAATAACGCCCTAAAACAGGCAGACAATTTCCCAGGCATATCAGAATACTGGTGTTACCTGGTCAATAATTGCACTAATGCGCCAAAACAAATTATCAGGATACTTAAGAATCGGGTCACGACTCACCTGATCAAATCCTAAGGAGGTCTGATCGGAATACACATTTTTCTAACTAAGGTGCCTCGTGGTTGGTAATTTCGGCAAATCTGCCCGCTTTGATATATGGACCCTCGTCAAGATGCCGACTCGGACCTCGGGCTCACCGTCCAGGGATCGGGTCGTGCAGCGCTGCTGAGGTGTCGCATCTCATCCAAGAAAGGGGCCCCCTTTTACACCATCTGATCCTGGTCCAATAGCCGCGTCAACCTTCAACGAGCTGGCATCAATCTTGAGGGTCCCTATTCGGGCGGCATCTGTAAAAGCAAAAGAGAAATATCGAGGCTGAGTACCACAAAAGGAAATACACTAAACACAGACTTATGAAGATGCTCAGATCTTAATTCAAATAACTGTACTGTTTACAAAGGAACAAAGTATCAGATAGCTATCTGGCCCTCAGTACATCACAACGAATACCAGCCCTTTCGGTGTGAGAAGTGAGAGGTACTGGACGTCTACATATCCTCATCTTTTATACAATTCTCAATCGCAATGTCCAGCCCCTCTGCAAGGTAATTATTTTCGTACTAGGGTTCGTGCCGAGTTCGCCTCTAGTTAGTTCAACTATATGCATGTGTATTACATCTACTTTATAAAACAACAAGTCACAATGGCAACAGTGTATCTTAGAATTTGACATTGAGCCTTAGTACATGTTTTATACAATGTAGTTCAACAAGTGCTCACATTCGGTATTTAAACAACATTGTATTCAATGTATGACCGTGGATCAGACGTGTTGGCGCGAGTAATCCTTTGATCTTCACGTCAAACATAGGACATGGTCTTATTACACGACCCAAACATTTAGCCTACAGGCAGTTTAGACATTAACCTGTGTAAAAGTCAGGATGGCTAAGGTTACGAGCAGGAGAACACTGTCCACCATTTTAGAATAGAGAGTAACTTTGAGGTGGAAATCAAAATGGCAGATGTTCCCAAAATGGCGGCTAGGTCGATATAAGGTCGGAACCTTGCAACGCGGATTTCTTCGCAGAGCGACTGGGTTTAGGCCAATATATAAAATAAAGGAGGCATAATATGATATCCCGTTTAACACCTCTGGGTGGGAGGACACTTGGATCACCGTTTGCTACCCTTGCTTTGGCAGATGTTTGCACGGAGACAAACTTAGAGGGGGATGTTTCACCTTCTCCGCCCAACCCCACAGTAGACATACCAACATTGATTAACTTTGTGTCCCTAGGGAACTGTTGGCATGTGTGGCTTCTAGTGTGGTTGTCCCAATAGGCTGGTCTGACCATGATATGGTCTCAATGGACGTTAACCTCCGGTGCATGGAGAAGCCGGAAGGCCTGTGGAGGTGCAACAAAACCTTTTGGAAGGATGTGGTGTTCTAATCTGAATTGAGGGACACAATCAAGGAATATTTTGTGCTTAATGACACAAGACGGATAGGTCTTAGCACAGTTTCGGAAGCCGCTAAAGCGTCATGGTGGAGTATATTGATTAGGGAAGGATCCTACAGGAAAAAAGAGTGCCATATTTTGGGAGACAAATTACAGGGGGACATTAAGCAGTTGGAGGGTTCCCTTTTGGGTGCACGGGAAAACCGCAGTGAAATAGTGGAGACACTTCTGGTTAAGAAAAGGTAGCTTTGAGATCTGGACATGGGTAACGTGGTGCACAAATTGAAATTTATGAAAAGGTGATAAGGAGGGCTCTATGCTTGCGGCATGGCTACAAGTACAGAGGGCAGATAGTTGGGTGACTGTGATTGAAGGTTCTGACGGGGTGATTAGTAGAGACCCAGGAGGAATTTCACAGTGTTTTGCCATGTACTATGTAACCCTCTACACACCGGAACATGCAGTGGAAGAGGTAATGATCAATTCTTATTTAGCTGGGTCCCATTACCAACTTTGATGGAGGAGAAATCGGGAGGGATGCAGCAGGCGGTTATCCCAGAGGAGGTGCAGTTGGCCATATCAAGCCTCTCCGTGTGCAAGTCCCCCAGTGAGTATGGCTTCACGCCCGGGTTTTACAAAAAGTATGCAGCCCAGCTCTGCCTTTTCTTGGCAAAATGATATACGGACATCTTAGATAAGGGGATAGTGCCTCCTATGTTTGGGAAGGCTCTCATAGTAGTTATACCAAAGAAAGGGAAATTTTGAATAGATTAGGCCAATTTCTCTCCTGAGTCATGATGCAAAAAGTGTTACGAGTTTGTTGGCCACTCGGTGTGGCAGAATAAAAGACGGAGAAAGGAGTACCAAATGCTGATATTTCCCAGGGAAGTGGGGGTTGTGGGGTTCCTGGACTTGCTGAGGTACCACGGGGTGGTGCAATTGAGGGTAGATCTACCTAATTTCAGGATGGACTCCCAAAAGCAATGGGTGGGTTTAGAAAACGATCTGCTCTATCCGGCTGCAGTTGGGGAATGGCTTTGGGCTCGTAGGGAGTAGGCTCCTCGAAGAGTATGGGACAGTAGCATGTTAGTGGTACCATGGGAAATCCGGAGACCGGGGAAGGCGATAAAGTGAGTTAACACGTGATCTTCACCACTTATTCATTTGTGGGCCCCCTTATGAGAAATGACATATCCAAACCGGGCGGATCCAATTCTGGCATGAGCGGGGATGGGAGAAGGAGGGTCAGCTGTGAAGAAACGGAAAGTTTATAGCATCACCAGACCTGGAAGAAGCATTGGGCCTTTCTAATCTTTCGGTCTTTCTTTATTTGCAATTTGAGGGGTGTGTTGTTGGCTGGAACATGGAACATTAAAGCTACAAAGAGATTTCTCTCTGGTAGTTGTGGTTTTGATAGGTGGGCGGGAAGTAAGGGGGTGATCTCAGAGCTTTATAACAGGGGCGGTAATTTGGAGTCACTCGAACTCAGATGGGAGAGGAATATGAATGATGGCATTTATGATGAGCTGTGGGCAGCAATTATCAGGGCAGCACAGAAAACCGTATTCTCTTGTCAATATAAACTACACAGGATCAAGCTCATGCACAGATCACAATTCAACACAGTAAGGCTCTCCAAAATGTTCCTGGGGTCAATCCACACTGTTGGAGGAGATGTGGTCAGTCTGCATCTTACTGGCATATGTAGTGGTTGTGCGTGGGGGTAGGGGTGCAGGCCTATTGGAAGGAGGTGTTGCGATGGATCTTGGGGTGAACGGGATTACAAGGCATTTGGACCACATGCTAGTTTAATTTGGATTGGTGAAGGAAGAGGATGCATCGAGGGTGCTCCCACACATGCCCATTTCCTGCTGCTAGCTGCTTGGGCTTTCTTGGTGGTGGGCTGGAAGAGGGTTTATACGTGATGGAATCCATCACGGCTTCCTTTTGCGAGATGTAAGGTCATCGAGTGAAGGGGAATGGTCTGCCTTCCTGGAGAATAAGTTGGCTGGAAATGAAGGGGCAAGGGACCAATGCACTGGCATTCCATGTTGTGGAGACCAGATCGACTTGAGTTAGGGGTTAACTTGTGGCGTTACCTGCCTGAATTAATGCAGAATTAATGAGTTGCCCTGAATGTGTTATTTGATTTGTGTTATTTTTCATGATGTCCTGTCGGGAGGGTGGGGGGCGTAGGAGCAGGGCATGTGGGGCGGAAGGTGTATGAGGGGTGTTCCTTGGTTTATTATTTGACAGTTTGTGGTGAAATGTGGTCGTTTTGTCATTTTGTGTTTGAAAAAGAGAAAAATTGCTTAACATAAAGAATTAAAAAAATGTGAATAAATGTCTAGAACAATGTTACACTAAAGGTTCACGTTTTAGCTAAATTGTCTCCATCCTCAAAGGACGCAAACAAGTACCTGAACACTAATTGATGCAAGCCATATCTTG
Source organism: Ambystoma mexicanum (assembly GCF_040938575.1). Lineage (NCBI taxonomy): Eukaryota > Metazoa > Chordata > Amphibia > Caudata > Ambystomatidae > Ambystoma > Ambystoma mexicanum. The sequence goes on along the minus strand of NC_090935.1, from coordinate 1,175,688,145 downwards.
GGTTTCCATTGCATTGTATTTTAAAGCTTTAAATACACTTGTCGATTGTTATTCATGTTGTATTGTATTGATTGTAATTTGTTATTTATACTGTGCTCTTTCCCCACTTGTGTGGCCTCAATGCGTTTTTTCCTTGGTTGAATGCCCTTGGTGACCGTAGTCAATGTGGTTGGAAGGTTCTAGTGGGTTTAGCTTAGGTGATGCGTGTGTGCATGTTGCCATTCTAGGACTTGGGGGACTGGCAAGGCTCGACTAAGCAGCCCAAGAGAAGTCAGAAACATGGATGGGTGCTGTTGAGGGTTAGAGATAGAATGCTATTGTTGAGAGGCCAGCTATACCAAATTCCTTTTGGGTGGTGGTCGCTGAATGCTAGTGGTAAAGGTGTTGAGGTACGTCAGGTGTTTCAATCAGCTGTATTCTATCATGCATTGATGCTAGGCCGTGCCTGCGGCCTGTGTCCACGCTAGTGGTGTGAGATATACGTACCGTAGGCTGCGAGATTGTTCGGATGGGGTAATATATGAGCAGGTCTAGAATTGAGAGGCCTATACCAGTAGGTCTAGCTTTCATGATGTAGCAGGTATCCACATATATTGAGCAGAGATGGAGGCTACACCTAGATTTGAGAGTCCTGTATTGTGAGAGAGAGGCCTACACTTAAGAGTGCAATTTGAGTGCAAAACAAAACACAGCTAGATTTTAGAATCCTGTATAGTGGGAGAAAGGCCTACACCTGACAATGCAAATTGAGTACAAGACTAAACACAGCTAAAACCTACACATAACAGTGCACTTTTAAGTAGGAGACTACACGCAGCTAGATTTGAGAGTCCTGTATAGTGGGAGAAAGGCCTACACTTGACAATGCAATTTGAGTACAAGACTACACACAGCTATATTTGAGAGTCCTGTACTGTGGGAAAAGGGCCTACACCTGACAATGCAATTTGAGTATGAGGCTAAACACAGCAAGGAACTAATCCTAATAGTGCAATTTGAGTACCAGACTAGATACAACTAGATTTGAAAGTCCTGCATTGGGAGAAAGGCCTGCAAGTGTCAATGCAATTTGGGTACAAGATTAAAGACAGCTAGCCCCTACCCCTAACATTTCAATTTCAGTACCAGGCTGGGCACAGCTCGATTCGAGAGTTCTGTAAAGTGGGAAAGAGGCCAACACCTAGCAGTGCAATTTGAGTACAAGTCTAAACTGTCGATGTGACGCGGGCTAGTGTTGACAATTCTGTCAAAGTGTGGCATATCCTATTCGCCATTGTGTCTAGGTTTGGCACATACCAACATTCACAGTTCTGTGAAGGTGTTGCACTTGCCACCATTCACAGTCCTATCTAGATGCGAAGCAGGATAATGTTCACAGTAGTATGAACTTAGATGTTAGAGACTAACATTAACAAATCTTTATCTAAATGTGGCACATGCTAGTAGTCACAGTTCTGAGGTAGGGTAATGAAGAGTGGCAGGGTTTTCTGGAGTAGAGTAATTGCTCTACGCCCCACTCATGCCACACTTACTTTGGTGGTTGCTATTGGTTGATGGTTGGTCACTAGCTTCAATGGCATCCCCTGCAGACACCTGCAGACACTTTCTGGAGCCGCCTCAGTTAGAGCAGCCTTTTGCCTCGGGGCCCTTAGCTGCAGGGGCTGCATGGGCAGAGGACTGCCCTGGGAAGGCCGGTTAAGACTGGAGGATTCACCAATCAGGTGAGGTGGGTGGGCTGGGAAGTGGGAGGGAAGAGGAACAAGGAAGAGAGAAGACACTTGGGGGAAAGGGGCAGATGGGGGGCTTGGGCAACAAAATGGACAATACCTGATTCAGAGGCCCAGCAGGGTCTCACAGCCAGATGCAATATCCTTGCCGTGCCAAAATAAAACAAGCGTGCAAGGGGTAACTGGGCCAGGTAGGCTGGGAGGCACACAAAGTGATTCTTCAATCGGGGGAGGTGGGCAGGCTGGGAGGTGGAAGGGAAGTGGAATGAGGAAGGGTGAAGGCACTCAGGAGAAGGGGGGAAACGGGGGAGCTTGGGCAACAATATGGACAATACCTGATTCCAATGCCCAGGAAGGTCTCACGGCCAGATGCAATCTCCTTGCCATGCCAAAATAAAACAAATGTGCAAGGGGTAACCGGGCCAGGTAGGCCGGGAGGCACACAGAGTGATTCTTCAATCGGGGAGGTGGGCGGGCTGGGAGGCGGGAGGGAAGGGGAATGAGGAAGGGAGAAGGCACTCGGGGCAGGGGGCAACGGGGGGGGGCCTTGGGCAAGAAAATGGACAATACCTGATTCCGAGGCCCAGAAGGGTTTCACGGCCAGATGCAATCTCCTTGCCATGCCAAAATAAAACAAGCATGCAAGGGGTAACTGGGCCAGGTAGGCCGGGAGGCACACAGAGTGATTCTCCAATCGGGGGAAGTGGGCGGGCTGGGAGGCGGGAGGGAAGGGGAACGAGGAACTGAGAAGGCACTCGGGGGAGGAGGGAAAACGGGGGCTTGAGCAACAAAAGGCACAATACCTGATTCTGAGGCCCAGGAGGGTATCACGGCCAGATGCAATCTCCTTGCCATGCCAAAATGAAACAAGCGTGCAAGGGTTCTGTTGTGAAAAGGAAAATTTGAAACTGTACAAAAAACAGAACTGAAAGTAAGCTTGCAACAGACCTGTGATATTGGGTCGCCACTTTTCCCTCTACGGCCCCTTTCAATTAAATGACCTACATAAAATTAAATAGCAGACAATGACCTAAACAATCGCACTAGAATTTTGCAGGGCAACATTTTCACAAAGGACAGTGCAGTAGTATACAGTGGGATAAGATGATTGTCCAGGATCACTCTACAGTCTAGTGGTAAATCCAGAATATGAGCCTTCAAAACATTGTTTCTGCAGTCTTGAATATGGCTACCAAATCACCTCTCCAGACTAATGCTACGTGCTCTTCATTGTGGATTGCTGCCCAATTTTTAAAACCCACTTCAGGAGGAACAGTGATCTACAAGGGCACCACACTGGTGCAATGCTCATTTTTATAGCTAGTACACTCTAGTGCAGATACATTGCTGTGTAACACAGTAGGTGCTAATATCCCCAAGATATATGTACATGAAAATGCATCAACCTCGCACATAGGGAAGAAAGAGGCAACCCTGACAGAATGACCTACATAAAATGAAATAGCAGACAATGGGCCTCATTACAAGGTTTCCGGTACGGATACAATGGTACCGGTAAGCTTATTGCCGGTCTGGATACAACTGTACCGATAAGCTGACTGGTACCATTGCTTCCGGAACGGCAAACGCTGCGTTGTGCTCGTGGGTACTTTTTATTCAGCCAGGTCTGCCCTGGCAGAATGAAAGGCCCCCGCGAGCACAGCAAGCCTGCAGCACTGGCACAGTAATGAACCATGCCGGTGCTACAGGCATCCCCATTCCCATTGAGCCCTATAGCGCTCAATGGGAATGGGGATCTACCGGCTCCGGCACCCGCGAAAGAGCAATTACCGGGTCTGGCGGGGCAGGAATACCCCGGTAATTGCCCATTCTCAGGTGCCAGACTTTCTTGCCAGTTTGGAGGTAGCCTTGCTAGGTTTTACTGGCAAGGCTACCTCCAACCTTGTAATGAGGCCCAATTACTTAAACAATCGCACTAGAATTTGATAGGGCAAACATTTTCACAAAAGACAGTGTAGTAGTATACAGTGGGATAAGATGATTGTCCAAGATCATTCTACAGGCTGGTGGTAAATCCAGAATATGAGCCTTTATACCATTGTTTCTGCAGTCTTGAATATGGCTACCAAATCATCCCTCCAGACTAATGCTACATGCTCTTCATTGTGGATTGCCGCCAAATTTTTAAAACCCACTTCAGGAGGAACAGAAATCTAAAAGTGCACTACAATGGTGCAATGCTCATGTTTATAGCTAGTACAGTCTAGTGCAGATACATTGCTGTGTAACACAGTAGGTGTTAATATCCCCAGGGTACATGTACATGAAAGTTTATCAACCTCGCACATAGGGAAGACAGAGTCGAACCTGACAGAATGTGGTACTGTGGTCTGACATAGGATACAAGATATCTATAACAAGTTCTTCTGAACCATAGAAGCACTCACATTTATCAATGTGCATTTCAACGTAGTGTTCATACACATGTGAAAATGCTACAGGAGTTGTTTGATAGTAAACATACAAACTGTATGACCTATAGTGAACACAGGGAGCATTACACGATTAATTGTTCTCATGGAATGTACTTGTAAACAACAGCCAAGCAGCAGGTTTATAGTTTCATCAGCTCACTATAATATATCCTACATGTGGTATTTATGATTTTTAAAAAGAGGCAAAGACTTTGCATCAGGCAGCCATGTGTCCTCCCCCAAGGAGGCAGCTTGGGCATGTGTCCTTTTTGCCCTCCCAAAAAGATGTCTCATCTTCAGTGCTTCTTAAACAAGCCCATTGTGGTGTCTTCTGGAGAAGAAATGGCCATTGAGATAGGAGGCCTCCCAGGAGGGTTTGGTATCTCAGCATCAATCTAGTAGAGGGATTGAAGGAGGAAGGATGGTCGGATTCAATGGGGGAAGCATGATATACAGTGTTGAAGGCTGGAGAGAGGTTCATTAATGTAAGGTTGTAAGAGAGGTGAGAGTGGTGAGCAGAAATTAGGAAGTTATACACAAGAGAGTGGGAGTAGTTTCAAAGTAATGTTTGCTTCAGATTCAATATTTGGGGCTCACATAGAGTAGAGTGTGGACTCAAGGGAGTTCTCAATGCAGTTAAACAAACTCTCAAGGATCTTTAACTGCAAGAAATTAGATATTGGGGAAAGGGAGGCAGGACAAGAGATGGAGAGACAGAGGGGTGTGGGAAAGCTAAGAAGGTGAACAGCAAGACTGGTATTTTAGTGATTTTATGGGAAAGGTAGAAGGTCATGAGGTAGAGAGGGAGATATAGGAGGTTAGATAGTGGTTTGTCTGGGAGAAACATGGCCAGGAGGATCATGCATAGTTTATGAGTGTGGGAAAGGAGGAAACTAAATAGGGCAGTGTAGTATAAGTATTTAGCAGAGTCAAGAGCTTTGGTAAGGGCAAGAAAAGAGACTGTGTAGGCAGTAAGGAAAAGGGAGTGTAGAACTATGAATAGTGTGTGCTCACACTCCCTTATATTCCCAGAGATGAGAATACATTGCAAGGCCAAGTTCAAAGACATTCTTCAGGGCAGAAGGCATGGGTGATAAGAGATGTTGGGTTAATTGGGTGGGGAGGTACAGTCCAGTCCAACCCCTGACACCTGGGGTATGATCTTACGTGCTGCTAGTGAGTCGAATGTTGCGGAAGGGCACAAGCATGCCAACCAATTGTGGAGGGCCATATAATGAAGGGCCTTGTAGTTTTAGAGACATTGATGTACCATGTTTCTATTAACTGTTGAAGATGACTTGCATTAGGGGTTGGCATGAGTTGTCAACTACACTGTAGAGACCCAATCACAACCCAACCCCTTCTATAAAGTATACTTAGATGTTCCTCTTGAACCAAGCACAACCCCCCATAGGATGTTCTTATTTGCCACATAGTATGATGTCACGTATGATGAGATTTTACTATGAAAGCATTGTTTTTTTATGAAATACTTTGAGAGAATGCTGTGCAACGTCTGTTGATGTCCTTTGAAACTCCCTGTTTTAGAAAATTGATAATAAAACAGTAAAAATACTTTGCCATCTTCCTGAGTTGGTTTGATTATTTGGTGTTAAGAGTTACTCTGCTTCCCATCCAACTGCATGACACGCTGCTCCCCAAGTGCCCTAAATTCATGTGGTAGCAGAGGATGGTATAAGACCCATCGATCAGTTAGCTCCAGAACTTTGGACGATTGGACATTCTCCTCCATCTAGCCGGAAGATTGTGGGATTTCCTTTGGAGAGCGGCTGAAAAGAAATCTTCCTAGAAAAACAGAGACAGTGGGCCGGGTCCCTCTTTGACGAAATCCCTACGTGGTTTCCATGGGTGCTCTACAGACGGAAGGCAAAAGTGGTCAGTTGGAGGAGGAGATGATACCAAAGGCCTTGAGTCAAATAAAGACCAAATGGTGAGTAGACTGAGGGGAATGGCAAATTAAGGAGACGGGGTTGTGGTAATTTAAAAGTAACTGGAAATATTCGGTGGAGATAGAAGCGCTCAGAAGCCCAACCCAAGGGGGTCTAGAAGAAGTCATCTTACACTCCAGCAGGAGTCACTAGGCTACGTGTGAACAAGTTCACATAAGGAGATGATTTAAATACTGTGACAGGATATTTGAATAGGGGCAAGGAGAAAAGGGGTGATCATGGAGTATTTTTAGTAAATGTGTATAGTCGAACTAGTCTGTCTGTGTTATCTATTGAGTTAAGGTGTTGTAGAGTGACAAAAGTTATTAAGGAATTGAAACAAAGTTAAGGACCCAAAAAGACTATCTAGGAAGTGGTTGGTGCCAATCCAGAGATAATTGGAAAGCTACAGATTTGAGCGTCAATTGTTGGAGCACGCTCATATTTGTTGTTTCAAGAATATTGAAAAGTCGCAAAAGTATTTCACAAAATCTGGTAAGTATTGAAAGTCAATTGAGACTCATCACAATAGGAGACACCCCTCTGATGCATCTATGTAAGACATTGCCAAAATACATGCCCAAGCTCAAACAGTATAGTGTGGAATGGGTAAAAGGCACTGCAAATAAGATGCATGCCCAACTCTTTTTTCATCCTGGGCTCACGTGACAGGAGACCACAATTCGGCCCATTTTGCAGCATTTAATTGTCTTGAATTAATAAAACGTGGCACTCATGGTGTTCTTTATTTGCACCTTAACAAGGGATGATTTAGCTTCTCACGTTCTCTGGCTTTAGGAATAGATAAACAGTCTTGTCTTCGTTCAGTCTGGACACCAGGCGAGAGAGCCCTTCTTGATTCTTCCATGCTCCCAGATAATTTAAATCATATATCCTCTCACTTCTTGCTCCTCTCCTCTGTCCAGCACCCTGTCCTCCCAGGCCCTTGAAGAAAGGGAAAATCCGCCACATGAGGAGTGGATGCTTAATCAGTGTATGGAGGAAGGTGTTGAGCCCTCAGCTCCCCTTACCTCGCCTGAAGTAAAAGGTGCTAGTGCGGAAGAAATAGGGTTGTACCCTCTAAAGGAACTGAAAGCGGCAACAGGGTATAGTAATCCGATATACAAAAAAACACACTTATAGCAGTGACGATAGCCCAGAGGAAAGTAAGAGAAAAGAGGAGATCTTTAAGATCATACAAAATAAAGAAGAGAAGAGTGAGTGATCAAACTCATCGACAGAATTAGAAAGGGAGATAAAGAGATGGAAATGGGAAAAGGACAAAGCTGATGAGGTAGCGCTTGTGCAGAACGAATGGATGGAGGGCACATATTACTCAAGCGAGATGGGAAAAGCACAGAGGAAGTAAGGCAAGGAGAAGATAAAGATGAACAGGATAGAAAAGACCTGGAGCGAGAAAAGAGGTTGAAGGAAGATGAGCATAAAAAAAGAGCAAGAAATGACAAGAACATGTATCAGGAGGAGCAAGAGAAAAAACAGGAGCGGGAAGAGGAGCAACGAAAGTAAGACAATAGGCAGAGAGCAATCGAAGATAGGGATAGAAAAGAAAGGAAGAGAGAGGAGGAGGAAGCGCAGAAATTAAGGGACAAAAGTTCACAGAGACGAAGAGAAGTGGAGGAAAGGAGAGCAGAAGAGAGGAGAGAAGAGCGAAGACAAGAAGAGGAGAGAATTAGAAGGGAGGCGAGAAAACAAAGAGAATTAGATGAAGAGTTAGAACAAAGATGGAGACAGCAGTACTTTGATATTAGCCTTTTTCGTAAGGAATCAGTAGAGCCAAACCCAGAAATATGATGGGACAGAATCAAAGAGTTTCGTCCACTAAAGGGAGCAACGTCAGGGACATCTAGAGTAGCATTAGAAGAAGAAAACTTTGATATAGGAAGTATCAGAGACAGGATTGATAAAGTGTATCAAGTATTAAAGGAAGGTAGCAAATCTAGAAACTGAGGGAAGGGCGATCAGTCCCTAGTGTTCCAATCCCAAAGCAAAGAAGAAAATCCATTTAGCCTCGAGCGCAGAGCCTTATCCTTAAGCAGACTGAACTTAGATATGGGTGAAGGGGATGAGAGTCACACTAGTTGGGAACTAAACATGTCAAATGAGGAAAGAGAATGCTTCCTTGGGGAAGAGGGAGGGAGCGCATGTTCCCCCAGGGAAGCCTGCAGACGGACAAAGAAGTAAGATGGTCTGATCCAGAGCAACCTAAGGATAGGATGCCAGATCCCCTAGCTTATCCAGAGCATCTCAGAGGACTATCATGTAGCGAAAGCGGGAAAGGAGAATCACTGTCATATTTGAGGAGGTTAAGATCACTACCAGTAAGGTGGTGGACAATTGTCCCTGCAATGGATAGACAGACATTGGGAGTCAACTGTGAGTTAAGTTTTATGCAGTTTCCCCTATTGGAAAAAGGGGGAACAAGACCACAGCATATCCCATGGTCGCAGATGGATATGGATAATTTATGGTGTAAGTTCCCGAGTTTGACTTCGGGTGCTGGAAAATCGATATATGAGTTAAAAAAAATGACAGGAGGAACACTCTGGCCATAGGGGACATTAAGGGTCTCTTGGCAGCTATTCTTGGGGAGCGAGGTGATGACATTTGGAAGAGAGCAGGCTATACAAGTGTGACAGTACAAAACACAGCGCACAATGGAGTGCCATTAAATAATTGTAAAGCAGATGTTTGGAAGGCTCTTAGGGTGAAATATCCCGACACATCAGACATGGGTGCAATCATGACACGTAAAATGAAGGAAGATGAACACTCTATTTCTTACATTCAGGTCATTCAAGCATGTTAGCAGCTTGAAACACACGAGCCATGGGAAAAAACTGTAGCATTATTTTACTACATTTTATGTCAGGGACCGCCCGAGCAAGTACAGAGGCAAATGAAGAGACAAGTGGGAATGGAGGTGAAGCCGTGGGCTGAAATACAGTTAAGGATAGTGCATCACTGTTGGCTATTAGTGAAGAAAATCAAGAAGAAAGATGAGGCTAGGAAAATTGAGGAAGCCAAAATGGTTCTGAAAAAATTGTCAAAATCTTCCATGGAAGGATGGTATTGACAAGCAGAGAAGGATTGGGAATGCAGCAAGCAGTGGATGCATCGCAGGTGAATAATAAATGCCCAATGGATCAAGGAGGGAATGGGTTCATGCCACGAGGCAGAGGTATGGGCTATAGAGGAAGGGCTGGATTCCAAAACAATCAAGGTGGCTTTCAAAATGCACGGAATGAGAATTAGAATACGCAAGGAGGATTCATCTAAGGGGGGTTAGTATATTGGACTTGCGGGATGACAGGGTACATTGCACGCGTATGTGGGAGTCAAGGGAATGTACAGAATGGCCAATTCTCAAGAGGGGGCAGCATATCCTCCATCATATAGCACACAAACTAGGGAAGGATTTGCCCAAGATCAGACAGTGTATCAGACACAAGCACCACAAATGTAACAGATACAGCAACCAGAGCAAGTGCAAATAAATCCACTGCAAGGGCAGTCACAACACACCACCATACAGAAACAACAGTATGGAAACACAGGACAATTACTGACACCAAGAATAGGAGGTGCCACTGTGGTAGAGGAAATCCTTTCACAGGTACGGGGGTATGCATGTACCCACAATAGGACAGCTCACAGGGTGACCTGATTTGTTCAGTATTATCAGAGACACCAGACCCCCAAGAGGAGCAAAGGGTTGATATGACGAAAGTAGGCAAATCTTTTTCTTTTCTAGTAGACACAGGGGCTACTCGTTCATGTATACGAGATGGAAAATATCCAATGTCAGGAATTGCCATGAATGCTCAAGGGTTCTCTGTAGCTACAAGTCGAGTTCCTTTTACAGATGAATTACCATTCTCTATAGCAGAATGTGACATGTCTGTTCCATTGTTGTATTCACGACAAACACCAGTTAACATTTTAGGAAGAGATTTGATGACAAAACTTAACATGACAATTTCATTAACTGACGAGGGAATAGTGTGTTCCACTCATGGAATACACTACTTAAATGTGGGCAAATTCATACTGGTGTTCACAGGTCAAATGACTCTGTGAGGCGTTCCAGTAAACCCAGAGGTTTTTCTTTATGGGCTGAGCATTCTACTAACATAGGTACCTGGTTTAGTGGGGAAGACTGTGAGGATACCTGAGGAATTCTTGTTCAGATGACAAATACCTATGAACGAAGAGGGTGGACAGACTATCCGCCTAGAGTTAGAAGCAGCCATAGTACAAAGTGGAAATGGTGATGCTCAAAGGAATGGATGATGAGGGTATACTATGGAGAACAGCAAAAGCTCTCGAAGAAGGGTACAGGTTGACTGACATTACTGATGATGATATGGTTAGAGAAGACCCAACAGACAATGAAGTTGTGTTCTTTATGAGAATTACATACTGGATAAGAATAGAGACAAGGAAAGTCTCACAGCGAATGGCAATGATGCAGCAGTGTCCAGCATTTTTTTCAGAGGACTTGGAGAAGGTGCCCAGCATCCTATGAACTACAGGCCCTTATGATGGAGGATTATTGAAGGGAATAGTGGAAGGTAAAATAAAGCTGAAGCCAGGGGCAATTTTACCACGAGCAAGACAGTACCCCATGTCTCGAGAGGCTGATGAGGGTATATTCAAGACCATTTTACCACTGATGAAACAAGGTATTCTGGTGCCATCAGAATCATCGTGCAACACAGCAGTGTATCCAATCAAAAAATTAAAGGGAGGGTCATGGAGATTCATACAGGATATGAGACCAATTAACCAGATTGTATATGCAGAGTTTCCTCTAGTTCCTAACCCAGCAAAGATACTATTCAGTATCCCAGTAGAAGCACCATTTGTCACAGTGATTGATTTGAAGAATGTGTTTTTCTCAATGCTTTTGCACAAGGACTCACAAGACTTGACTTCATTTACGTTTCGCCAAACTTGACTGAAATACATCAGGCTGCCTCAAGGGTACTGTGAATATCCATCAATCTTTAAGAGGGTCCTCCAGATGGAGCTAGGCAATGTTGATTTGAAAAGTGTGGTGATACAATACGTAGACAACATTTTAATTTGTAGCACTACAGAAGATGAGTGCAGGCAGGACTTGATTCAGTTGATGACTATCATAGCAGACAAAGGATAAAAGGTAGACAAGGAGAAGCTACAATATTGTCAAGAAGAGGTGTTATACATAGGACAGTTGATTTCACACGAAGGAAAAAAAATGACACCTCAAAGAGCTGAGGCGATTATGAAAACTGCAAAATCGCACACAGTAAAACAGATGCAACCATTTTTGGGACTATGCAATTAAGTTAGAGCCTGGTTGTTTGACTACAGTTGGTACACAAGACCCCTTTTGCAGGTGTTAAAGAAAGCACAGGTGAATGAGTTTAAAATAGAATGGACTGAGGAGATGGAGGAAGGGTTTGAGGAATTGAAGAAAGCAATTTGTACAGTTCCTGTTTTAGAAATTCCCAATTATCCTGAGGACTTTTATTTGTTTTCACACACAAAAGGGACACTCATGACATCAGTGCGTACACAGAAGACTACTTTGGGGTACAAGACTTTAGCATATTACAGTGGTATTTTAGACCCAGTTATGAAAGGACACTTTCCTTCTAAACAAACAGTCATTGGCAGTTGCCACGTTCACAATTGAGAAGTCTACAAGCATTGTTATGTCCTGTGGTTTGACTCTCTTCGTGGAGCACTGTTTGCCATTTTAGAGAAACCCAAAGGTACATTGACATCTCAGAGAGCTTCATCTTATGAAGTAATGATTTCAAACCCAACAATCAAAATTGTCAGATGTAAAATACTGAATCCTGCCACATTTGTAGCTGAGCCAGTAGGAGAAGGCGATCATGTGCATGACTTTTCAAATTATGTTGAATTTTATGATGAAATACCTTGTGTGAAAGAAAATGCTTTACTAGGAGCGGAAATTCTCTTTATTTATGATTGTATGCAAATTGATCAGAATAGCGGAGAAAGGCATTCTGGCGCAGCTGTAGTGAAATATAGATTAAATTGAGAATTTGAAGTTGTAGCAAGTGCAAGACTGCCATCTCACTATTCAGCACAAGCAGCAGAATTGGTAGCGCTCATTGTTTCACTCGAGGAACACGAAGGGCAAGAAATGACAGTGTTCAGTGACTCCGTCTATGTGACGTCAACTGTACACACAGAGATAGCATGTTGGAAAAGGAGGGGGTACCTCGGAGCGGACAGCACTCCAGTACAGCAAGCATCCTTATTGGACAGGCTTATTAAGGCACTACAACTCCCAGAAGCCATAGCAGTGGTTAAATGCGCCGCTCACACTAAGCAAACAGATTTTATTTCTTGCGGGAAGGAAGCTGCCGAGGCAGAAGCCAAACAGGTTGTGTATTCCCCAGGTATCTCAAACATTGACACTCCAAACATCAAAGAGAAAGTAGTCACGATGATGGTAATGCAACAAGGGTTTAATCATTTGCCAAAGACCCAATTCATGGAGATTCAAGGGAGTGCACTGCAGGAAGAGCAGGAGTTATGGAAACAAAGGGGGTGTTCTTTATCCCCCACAGAAGCATTATGGTGACAGGATAGCACTGGAAAGCTGGTGATGCTAGTAGCATTGTTGAAAGTAGCACTTGTGGCATTACCCCGCGCATGTAACTAGGAAAAGTCTTGCTGCAGTGACTGCGGAAGACTGTTTCATTCCAAATTTGTTAGAACATGTTGCATTCTTAATAGTGAATTGCATTGTGTGTCAAATGTTTACGGCTAGGCATACATTGAGAACCATTAGAGGAATAATACCTCAACTGAATGGTCCTTTTCAGCATTAAAATATTGATTATGTTGACATGCTGCAAGTATGTAATGGATATAGGTATCTGATAGTGGTGGTGTGTCCCTTCTCTAGGTGGATCGAGGCAGGTCCGTGTACACACCCTGAGGCCACTTGTGCAGAAAGGTTTTCAGTACGTGAAGTCTTTCCAAGATGTGGTGTGTGTGAAGTGCTGAGATCCGATAATGGGCCACATTTTGTTAATGAAGTGTTCGAATAGATATGACTATTATTGAGTATTAAATGTGAGAGACTCAATGGCCTTCTTAAAGAAAGGATTGCCAAAATCAAGCTAACTTTGAAAAAGGGATGGCTATATTGTCTGCCCTTAGCTTTATAAGCCCATAGGAATCACCGCCATTCAGACCAGCACCTCACCCCACATGAACTAGTGACAGGGAGGCAAATGAGAACACCTCTTACACCTCCATCGAGGAGTAGAAGTGATGCCCAGAGTGCAGCAAAACTGTTAGGTGATGAACTGCACAATTATTTGACGTGTATGACCTCTAGCATCTCTTTCATTTGAGACCAACTCACATGTCAGAGGGGTTGGTCTCAGAACACAGATGAAGACAATCCAGCAACCGAATCTCCTGAACTTCAGCACCTAAGTTTTTGTTGGTGACACCGTTCTGATTAAAAACATCACCCAAAAGTGGCACGGGACACGTTTCAATGGCCCATTATCCGTTGAAAATATAACCCCCTCAGCAGTAAAAGTCCAAGGCAGGCGAGCTTGGCTTCACTTGAATGACATAAAATTGTACAATGGCGAGACTGCCCCTCCTACTGTTGCTGATCCAGAAGTAAGACAAGTAGAAGAATTTCAGCATGTGCAGACTCGATCGATGACGGAGAAGAAGGACAATAAACCAACTAGCTGATAAAGCAGATTTTGCATTTGGACTGTGGCTCATTCGCACACTCCTTCTAGATATTATAACGGGAGTTCAAACCTTTGCTGGGAGTCACAGAAATCTTTGAAAATGAACTTTTGAGAAACATTGATGTATCACAAATATGCCTGAATGTAATTTTGAGTTCGAAGTTTGGAAATGAGAGCAATGTCCAGATTCCTTTCCCACTCATGTGCATAAGATCGTGTTATCTGTTTTTGTACTTATTCTTCAAGCTTATCCTGCTCTTGTCAGAAGAAACATTGACATTCACACTGTTTTACAGGATCCTAAAAATGGTCCTGTGATTAGGAGGCTGTTAATTGTAATCATTGAGCATATATTACAACTTGAAAAGTAAAAGCTTTTCCTTATGATTATATTGAGGAATAAATGAAGAATGATGAGGCAAACTCGATTTTAGGGAATAAATGAGCACAACCAGCACCAGGATGGCGAGAGAGGTGGATGTCAATGTTCTTATGCATAGTGTATGCATGTACAATGTATCTTTTTATCTCTCTGTTTTTCCTGTTTCACACTCTTTATCACATTAGTCCAAATAAAGCAGACATCCTGTTGGTTCTCCCCTCTATGAAAACCACTTTTGATTCACTTTGTGGCCAGTATACAAACCTAGCAAATGGGAGAGTTAGGAGAAATGCAGAGGAAGATAATGAAGGGATAAGCACTTATCTAGATAATGCAGCACACTTGGGTAATAACATGTGGTATCAACACATGAGAAAGGTGAGAGAGAGAACATCTCAGGATGGTTGGTACATGTGTTCTCTAATATCATATGCTTTGGGAACCTCTAAAATATTCATAGCCACAGAGGTATCAGTGAGAAAAAGCACATTGCCTGACACATCTCACACTTTGCCTGACAAGAGGACAGTTTCAATACAGAAGAAACATCCATAATGTGTATGAATAAACTGACATCTCAAAGAGAAGACAATTATGTGCAAGATTTAAGGACAAGATAGAAGCCAGAAACAACCCATCACATAATAAAATATGAACAGCCTGGAATAAATGGAGCAGGAATCAAGATTGAAGAAAACAAGAGTCTGCAATGCAAAGATAAGAATGGGAAGGACATATGAGAATGTTGGGAAAGAGGTTAACTACAGATCAAAGGAACAGTGCTTACTCATGAAGGATGGGCTGATGGACTGGTTGTGTGCAAAGCAACAGCTTTAACTGGAGAGTGGGAAGCAGCTGTGGCAAATGCAGAAAAAGAATGCAAAGATCAATGGCCAAAGATTGCAAGATTGCTGACATGGGTCGACGATAAAGGAGGAACAGTGCAGATACTACCCCTGAAGGATGCGTCTTTCAGAAATAAGGGTACAGGGAAGGTTGGAGAGAATTGCCAGTGTGACCAGATTTTTGATATACCAGGCATGAAGGAAGGGACAGTTGTCCTGATGGATCATTTTTGGGCTCTGGGTCCAGAGCCTACATGAAGCTGCCCAGGGACTGGGGAGGGAGGTGTTCCTTAGTGCTCACCCATGTTCCTGCATTAGTGATTCCTCAGAGTGACCTGAACATTGGAGAATTTCCGAAAACAAATTCCCAATTAAGAAGAAGAGGAAGATCATTCAAATTTCTCAATCGAACAAGGAGGGAGAATTATTTATCAGCAAAATCAATAGAAGCCTTTGATGCTATCCCATATGAGCACAGGTTGTTTATCAAGACTGCCTCAATATTCACAATTATCTTTATGCCTGGGATCCAGACGATGACCAACGCCAAATGGTTACAGATTACCAGATGGGAACTTCTGCAGACCATCAACACCTCCATACAGGGATTTAATGCTATCAGGGAAGAATTGAGAGCCATAAGATTTATGACCCTGCAGAACAGATATGTCCTTGACATGATCTCAGTGATGGATGGAGGAGTTTGCACCAAAATTGGGCCATCATGTTGCACATTCTTACCATCCCACAATAACGAGAATGTGACCTTGATAGAGGCCACAACGTTGTTAACAAACCTGCACAACAAGATGGAAGACAAGACAGAAGACATCACAGATGACGGATGGTTCACATCTATTTTCACATGAGTTCCACAGTGGAAGGCAAACATCTTCAAGTTTCTTGGAGAAATACTAGTGATGGTGATGTTTGGATTCTGTGATATCAGGATAATAATTACACAGTGTAAGAAGGCAGCGAAGAAGGCAGTAGGAATGAAGATCATGATTGATGTCGAATCATGGTTGAGACCCAAGGAGCTGACAGATGAATATATCAGAAAATGCATAGAGGCCAGCATTGTAGCACCTTAGGGAACCAGTTTCCTGTACACAAAGAATCACAAGAAGTACATGGGACGATGGGTCTGCTGTAATCCGAATGGACAGTGCCATTACATGACATAGAGTGGGGATGAACATGTAAAATCAGAAATAACCCTAAGAGGAGTGATGAAGATTTGGACCCTGAAGAAGTACTTCTTCAAAAGAAGAAATCAAAAAGTGGCGATTAGTGAAGGTTAAGGAGTTTATGATGATTTAATATGTGGTATAATGAGTGACAGTGGTATGGAAGATGAGAAGGAATGAGAACTATTGTATTGTTCCATCAATGGTGGACTGGTACTGACAATAGATTCATATTGAAAACTGGTACTACTGACTAATGTCTAAATGTTTAGAGTTCTTGGAAACAGATTATGACTTATACTAGCTTGTCAAGAGGAAGAATGTTTATGAAATTGTTAAATGAAACATAATTAATGTATTTTACTGATGTTTTTTACTATATGGAAATATAATTGATATTTTTGATACGTAATTTAGTAGTGGTAGTTATATATAATAAAGAATAACATACATGACTGGAAGAACCCAGGTGGGGATTGAGAAGCAAGTGACCCTTTAAACAAATTGTATGTGGTGGTCGATGAATCAACCAGAGGGGGGACTGTTGAGGAGCAGCTAACTGTCCCTGCAGCAAGTCCCGACCTCCTACTACATGTATGCTGGCAGCCTAAAATTGTCACATGCTTCACACCAGTAGTTGTGACTATTCCGCGTTGAAACTTCAAGAAAAGATATCCACTAAGAAAACCCTATCAGATATATTGCAGAAGAGATGACAATCTCTTGTAAGAGATCCTGGAAGGAATATGAAAAAGATAGGAAGAGACATTGGTGATGCCGCAAGAAAAAGCGTGATGCACTGAAAACACTGACTGAAGAAGAGAATGTGTGGACCTTATAGAAATTGATGACGAAGTAAAGAATTGAGTAAACTTTCATATGCAAAATGAAGATTGCATGTGTGAAGAGCAGCAGAAAATATACATTGTTCATTAAATGTACAGCTGCAGCAACGTAAGTAGACAAAGTAATCATTAAAGCTGGCTACACGTAGTGAATAGACTGCAGGCGGAGTGACCATTATATAGAAGCTGAACATCGGTGTCACAATTTTAGTAAGTTCAAACCAAGAACAGAAGGGCTGAAAGCTGTGTCGCAGTAGAAAATTAGCTAGAAGCATGGAAGTATTGAGAAGGGCTGTATGGCCTGGTGTCAAGACTGAAGGCAGCCAAGACTGGTTATCTATTCTTAAAGGCAGAGAACGTGAGAAGCTGAATCATCCCTTGTTAGGGTGCAAAGAAAGAACACCATGAGTGCCAAGTTTTATTAGTTCAAGACAATGAAATGCTGCAAAATGGGCGGAATTGTGTCTCCTGTCATATGAGACCAGGATGAAAATAGAGTTGGGCACACAGCTCCAGAACTATGATAAGCATGTGCTCACACTCCCTTATTTTGCCAGAGACAAGAATACATTGAAATGCCAAGTTCAAAGACAATCTTCATGGCAGAAGGCATGGGTGATGAGAGATGTTGGGCTAAATGGGTGGGAGGTACAGTCCACCCCTTGATACCTGGGGTATGAGCTTAGGTGCTGCCAGTGAGCTGCATGTTCCAGGAGTGCATGAGTGTGCCAACCAATTGTGGATGGCGATATAATGGAGGGCCTTATAGTTTGAGAGCCAATGATGTGCCGTGTTTCTAATGCATATTGAAGATGACTTGCACTAGGGGTGGGCTTGAGTTGTCCACCTGACTTTAGTGACCCAATCACAACCCCGCCCCTTACAGAAAGTATACTTAGATGTACCCCTTGAACCAACCACAACCCCCATAGGGTTTTCTTATTTGCCACGTAGTATGACATCACGTATTTGTTTTTACTATAAAAGTGTTTTTTTTTTTAAAGATTCAAGAGAACGCTGTGCGACATCCGATAATGTCCATTGTAACTCTCTGTTTTAGACAATTGATAATAAAACAGTAAACAGACTTTGCCATATTCCTGAGTTGGTTTGATTGTTTGGTGTAAAGAGTTACTCTGCTTCCCATCCAACTGCATGATACGCTACCCGCCAAGGGCCCTAAGTTCAGGAGCAACTTTTTCACCAACGGCTTGAATGAGGTTACATAGTGTCCTTCATCTGTTGAATGACTGGAGAGATCCATGGTTGAGGCCGTGGGTTGGAGGGGGTGGAAGAGCAAGCAGGATGGTAACAGATCAATGGGATAGCCAGGCAATTGCCAAATTCAAGGACGACTGAACTATGTTCAAATAGGGAACCATGGAGTCAGGTTTCAATATTGTTTGTTTGTTTTTTTGTTTTATTATTTTCAATGCGCGCAAGACCCGGGGGCATCAGGGTGCAGAAAGAAACACAGATGTTTTCATCTTAGGTTACAGTGCTGTACAGGAAAATACAATAAGATAAAAAGAACAGATACTTAGATAATATATACAGACATAGATATGGCATAGACTGTCAGGCAGTCAGTTGCGAGGAAGCAACATAACATACATTGTCAGATAGTAGGGTGGAGCTGGTGGGAGGAGCCCAGAGAATTAGTGGTCATTTTCTTTAATCCAATATTGTTTTGGTAATTGGGGATGGAGAGGGGAATGAGAGTGGAGGTGAATGGAGATGGGGTAGTAGATAAATGAGTGGTTGGGGGAGAGAGGTCAATGATGATGAGTTAATAGAGGAGAACAGGTAGGTGAGTTAAAGACCACTCCCTTGGGAATGAGTAGGAAAGTTATGAAAGTTGAAAGTTGACTAGGGAATGGTCAGAGTGTGTGGAGTCCAATTGTATTATATGAGCTTGGTATTATTAGAAGGACTGCAATCACCCATTTTGATGGTAGCAAATCAATCAGAAAAGCTGGTTCCATGTGTTAATATCCTGGCAAAAATATCACCATACAAAAATATCACCATATTTTTGCAGCGATATTAAGGCATGGAACCTGCGGGGGACACCCCCGCAACCCTTGCATTATCTTTAAAGGAGCAGGGGACACCCCTTCAACCCCTGCTCCCAAAACCCCCAAAAAGTCCCCCACCACCCAAAATATCGCCTATGGCCGTTCCAGATGACCATATATACAGACAATAATTTTGGTGGAGATAATATGTAGTGATACCGAAAAGCTTCAAGTCACAGGTCCAATTCAGAGACAAAGATATGTAGGGTGCTCAATGGGTAGTAGCTAAGGAGGATAGTAAGAGGGGTGGGATGAAGAAGTTACACATATGTTCAAAGGATACAGCTGTTAATTCGGAGAGGGTAAGAGGGGCTTGTGGTGTGGCCTTGCTGATCTTTGGGCCAACACCACCACCTCTTTTGTTAGTTATGGGGTGAGAAAAACGTTGGTGAAATAAGTGAAGAGGGCAGCCCTAGTGACAGTGTTGTTGGGGCTAATTCGGGTTTTGTTGACAGCTGCCACTGAGAGGTAGCAGTGATTGGAGTTAAAGTGGCAAGTGAGGAGAGATGTTTTATTGAAGCAGGGCTGGGCATTTCAGAGGCACAAAGTGAGGTCAGTAGCAGCGACTGGTGGTGAAGAGGTAGGGAGGAGAGTAGCAGTTGGAAGATGGATAGGGTACATAAGGTTAGAGTGCATAGGGTAGGTAGGAGAGGCCTGGTCAGTGTACAGTTTAGAGGAAAATTGGTAGATGGGGATGGAGAAAGAGTGGTGAGGCAGGTGGAGTAGTGAAACAAGACAAGGGATAGGTGGAAGTCACATTAAAGAGAGATAGATGATAGTAATGTAGAAAAGCATGATTGGCTGGAGCATGACGGGGTGAGGAGAGTAAGATTGTGGTACTCACAGGGGTTGGGGGGCTTTGTTAGAGGAGTCACAAGAAGGTGATTCTTACCTTGTTGTTCAGACAGGGTTGCCAGTGGTGACCATATGTAAAATTAGATTATCAGGCTGGTAGTGGCCAACAGTAAAATTAAGCAAATAGTCTGATAGAAAGCGAGAGTAAAAACGCTCATGTGTGCCTTAGTGACAAACAGTAAATTAGGCGGGTTATTCCACTTGCCCTTTGCCAAGAACCTGTAACAGACTTCCCCATTTTTTTTTATATCATTCTGTTCACTACTTTCAATCTCAAATGAAGAGAACAAGCAGTAAAGAGAAGCAAAGAAAGAATAGAGAGGAAAGGAGGTGGATACAAAGCGAGGTGGAAACAAAAAGAAGGAAAACAAACAAGAATGCAGCCAAAGGACGATCAATTTCCATGGAAAGAACGGAGAGGTGCGAACCCATTATATGCCCAAGAGTGTTTCCCTAGTGCAAGCTCTGTGAATCACATTAAAAATGACCCTGCTCGGACAATGCTAAACCATTGCCGCCCCTTATACCATACTGCTCAGCTCTAATAATGCACACAATGAAAGTGCTTGACGTTTGTGAAATTAGCATTGTCTAAAATTGATTTTAAGAATCTAAAAGGAGCCAGTGCATTAAATGTGGAGTTTCTGATACCGGAGAGCACAGCGAAGGCCCTGAGCCACAAGTCTGGGTACCTGTTCAGACACAAGAAGCCAGATACTGGTCCTCACCTATAGGATTAGAGTAGCTGCTTTGAGGCATAATGGGCCTATTCAGACAATGAGGGAATTCTAGTTTGCTGAACTACACTAGTCCCTGCAGAGGATGGATTTATGTCTTTCCTTCGCCTGCCTTCACTTTGCCATACATTAACTTTTTCACTTTTACTTCGCCATACCATTACTTCTCCTGTCTTTCAATTCTAGCATTCATGTGTCATTGAAGGAGAGCCCCCCGCACCCCACTTCTTTTCTACCCTAATTCTTGCACAGCCACTCCTTGAGCCCAATCCTTACCTTAAGCTAACCTTTACCACATCCATTGGCACCTTGACAATGTGAAGATACAAACAAAGTAAAGGCATGAAGAAGTGAATGCATGACAAACTAAATGTTAGGCAAAATGAATGTAGACAAAGCAAGTGTAGATGATGTGCTCTAGGGAACATAAAGGAGGATACCACAGTGGATGTACCTTGTTATCATAGGAATGGAAGGTATCAATCAACATTGCATTTTAGTGAAAGTAAATTAGTGTGCTGAGGTATTGTTGCACGGACAAAGGGTCTTATTATGCGTATGGTGGTAATGATAACAACATGTGGTATTTTAAAATTAGCACCTAATCATGAGTACGGATTGCTGGGTATATTTACCACATGGTGTACCTAGGAAGAACTGCATGGGGTAATTAACCCAACACAATACTTTCTATGTCCCCCATGTAGCGAATAAGCCCTGCACTGCCAAATAGTAATTAGGAGGTGTTTTGAAAACGAGTGATATATTTAAAATATAACGGGGGTCATTATAGGTTTCCCAGTATTACGAAAGTTAATTCCGGTGGAATACTGGCAAATAGACCTTCCGTTATCTGATAGCCCGGAATTTCCAGGATATTACAGGTGCCGGCAATGATAGTAATTCCCCATTCCATGGAGTCTCATCGGATTCTATGGGGGGAATTGACGGTATTACCGGCATCAATATCAGTGGTGCCGGTAATACAGACTGTTTTTTGCCAGTGGGGCCCTGATTTGCCTCCAGCTTTTTGCTGGGGGTAGATCAGTCAACAACCCACCGGCAAACTTGTAGTTTGGTGGTCCAGGAATGTGCTGGTAAACAGAATTACAGGCGTGTTAATTCCAGACTGCCAAACTTGTGATAAAGGTCCATAAACTATCACACACCATACACATAATTAGGCCCAAGTTTTGGTTGTTTGAGTGCATCAAAATTAATGTCTTGCTAGACTTTTTCCAGGCTCATGAATATAATTTCAATGAACCCACTACAGTTCAACAAGTTGTCACCACTTCTTTGATCTTGTACGTGCTGATACCAAAACCCTATTAATTATTAATCTGGTGAACAGTATATTCTGTTAAGCATTTTTTTTTATATCATCAGAATCATTATAGGCTTCCCGGTATGCCACTGGTAATTCTAGCGGGATACCAGGAAAATGCCCCTACCCTCTCTGCCGCCTGATACCCGGGTATTACTGTGATATTACAAGCAGCAGAGACGGCAGTAAATTCTCATTTCATGGAGTCCTATGGGATGGGATTGCCAGAATCACTGACACTGGTATTACTGGTGCAGGTGTTTCAGGCATTTCTTGGCCGTTCGGGGCCGGATCTACTGGCAGGTCAGGTCAAGCCAGCCAGGAGGCCTGTGGCCCACACTGGCTAACTTGAAGTTACCGGAATTAACAGCATTTGCTCAAGACCAGTACGATTGTAATGCAGCCCGATGTCTCATAATTACGTGAGCACAGACATCAAGCCCTCCTAGCTACCTAGCAAATTCATATTGTGTAGGGCATTTTTTGTCAAAGTGCTTTATGGTGTAGCAGAAGGTACATTCGTGCTGTAGACAACACTGGTGCGGGTTTTCCACCTTTGTATCATTGTTAGGTGTTGCCTAACGTTCTACTCTGCAAATTTACAAAGTGCATCATTGGTGAGTAACAATTTTTGTTACATGTTTGACTATGGATGACATGTAGTCATGTTGACTAAATGCTATACTTTGTCAGAGAAGCAACGACCTTATTCTGCAAGTCTGACGAGCTGGTGTGTATTTTGGACATAACATTACTATATGTTTGTGTGGCCTTTATATTTACTAGCCTTACCCAGAATATTCAATGGAGAGGACTGATGGGAATTGCAGTCCAAGACAAGTGTTTTTCCTATTTCTGTTCCTTAGAGTAGTAATGCACAATGCCCAGGATGTTTAGTAATTTATTTTTTCGGTCTTATGACCATAAACCTTTCTTAACGGTTTATGGTCATAAGACCGAAAAAAAAATTCTCAAAAAAAAAATTCTCGAAAAAAAGGCTGAACATTTTTTTTTATGACGTTTTTTATTCGAAATGGGGGGGGTTCCCCCCAACCCCTCTTTTTTTAATTTTCTTTTTTTTCCCATTTTTTTTTTAATCCCGGACCCCAAAATAAATATATTTTTTTCGGTCTTTTTTTTTTTCGACCTTATTGTCAGTCGAGATTTTTTTTTCGAGATTTTGACCGACCACCGTTAAGAAATGTTAATTGATGAGACCTTTTATTAATTTCGTCCAGGTGTACATGTACCACTCCAGTTAAAGGAAATATAAACAAATGAACAGGTTTCTTTTTCTTTTTTATTTGTTGATATTGGCTTAACTGGAAATAATAGATAAATGAATATGAATAAATATCCATATAGGGATAAATGACGATATAAAACCATATTCATCCTGGGGCCCAGCCTGGGAGAGGGGGGGGGGCTTGTGGTATGCCATGGAGAGTTGTTGTGTGTTTGTCTGAGGCACTTGAATGACTAAAGGGGACAAAGAAGGAAGCAGGTGAGTGTATCGGCAAAACTGTCCAGAATGTCAGTGAAACATCACCAAAACTAGTTTATCTTGTGCTTAATGTTCTATGTATTATCTCCTGTATAGTTTGCATGTGCAAATAAAATGTCAGGTAGTATTATGGTTCTCAGGTTTAGAGGCAGGGAAGCCTTAGTATTCGACCAATTCAAGTTGACCTTTTTACTGTTCGAAGGTGACCAGGTGTTTGAAGAACAGGTGAGCCATTTCACCACGGGAATGTTTGGAGCTGCTTTCGATCATCTACTCATCCTCTGGAGTAATAGATTGCACTATAGACTCCCCATGTAGTCACACTATGGGGAGTACATTCTGGCAATGGGTAGTCAGATGATGGGGCACCAGACAGAAGTTCTCTTTTTCCTTAAAACCATGGGGTGAGGGTGATTGATATCAATGGGAGCAACCGTACAATGGGTTGCCTGGAGCGATAGGGGCTAATGGGGTGCCAAAGTTGAGTAGACATCATTGCAGTGTAGTTGGTGAGGCTACTAAGGGAAATTATGTCATTTGTAAAGGTGTCAAGAGGTCTGTCAGGAGGAGTTTCATGAGTGGGACAGCAGTTAGGTTGGATGGACAAAAGAGGATGGGATTTCTAGGACGATTTGTAAAGATATAGAGGGGTAACAGACCCAAGATCGGAGTCAGTCCCATTGGAGGGTGATTGGTTGCTAAGGCGCAAGTTATGGAATGCTGAGGCACAGTTCATGGTCATGTGCTCATCAGGCTGTGGCTGTTCCTCAGAATATATTGCAAATATATAGTCGACTGTGCCTCCTCTAGCATGTGGAGCTGAGTAGCAAGACCCCCCTGCTCAGATTGCACCATCATCCTTGGCAGGTGCATGTTGTTCCCCGAGAGGCACAAATGCATGCAGCACTCAGATAAATCTTCTATATCTGGTTGTGCAGGGTGAGTCGTCCGTGCTGTAGGTGCCTGGCCATTTTGCAGGCACCTCATGGTCCTTCATATTATTGACATTCCTGATTTTGCTGAACATCAATCTCATCATCAAAATCCACTCCTTGAATATCCTCCCTAGTGCAGAGATCGTAGGCAGATTCTTGTTGTCATGATATATTATGCAGCACCAGCATGTCAGGGATCTCTTACCTTGCAAATGAAGCTGGCGCACAATATAACGCTTTTTATTATTACAACATTTTTTTTTAAGGAGGCCTCCAACCCCTTTCACACCCAACCTCCACCAGCACCCTTTGTCCCAATAGACCAGAAACCAGGCTGGTGTGTTGTCAATTAATACTTTATTACTTTATTATTTTAATATCAAATTAGAACAAATAGATGACAGCAGCCACTATTGATGTGGCAACACAAGGGCACAGAATTCTAAAAAGTAACCAGGTGAAGAGATACTGTGATGCCACTCCTATTTGGTTTTATGAAAAGCAAGACAAAACAATTCAACTCAAATGATTGCAGGAAGGTTAAGCACCCCCGCCCCCTGCGACATTCCACCCCCAAACAACAATTGGATTGAATCCCTTTGAATGGAAGGCAGTGACAGGAGTAAGGCCTCAATGAACAAAATATTTTGGGGTGGTGCTCACAGACACAAGATGGGGACCCAGTAAAAAGGGGGGACATTTTGTTTTGGAGTACAATAGAAAAATGGGTTTTCAATAATGTAATACTACTGCTATAGGAGACCACACAAGGGTACTTTGGGCTGCTTACACTACAAGACAAATGGGACTTCAAAACAGACCAGCTAGTATACACAGGACTTTCGATTTTAATACAGGCAAAACATGAAGAAAACAAATCTAAAATAAAAGGGAATGCAATTTGAAATCCGTCATCAGGGTACAGTAGGGCAAGGGAAGTACACTAGGAAAAAACAGGTTTAAACAGGTGAAGTGACATTTTTTGAAAAAAGAAAATGGAAATCACACTATTTTTTGCTGGCGCTGGGAATGACAGAAACGCTCCAAACAATGGAAAACGAAGGACATGCAATTCAAAATCCATGCTCAGAATATGATGGGGGAAGGGGAATGCTCTAGGAAAAACTATTTTTCAAAGGTTAAACGAAATTTAAAGAAAAACGAAAATGGAAATCACACTAATTTTGCTGGAGCTGAAAATAACAGGCACGCTTTCAACAATGATGAAAGCACTTAAGAACCACGGTCTTCAGTGAAAATGACAGGGGCAACCAACAGGTAGGCTTTGGGCAAAGGGATTACTCACAATGGGAACAATGGTTTGGGTTTAATATGACAGGTGCACATGAGAATTTGTTTTTAAACACACAGTTTAACACATGTAAGAATTGGTTTTTCAGCTCTTAATGAAATAACTTCTTGTGGAACAATTTATACTTAAAATGACTCACAAGACACAGGGAAGAGAGATAGTTAGTTTTGAACGCTAACTTTCTCAATCCCGTGAAATAAGGGGGACATTAATTGATTTACTGAACAAAATATTCTAGGGATTCACTCAAATGATGGAAGGCTCTTCAATGAGGAATGACAGAATTGCACAGGTAAACAAAGGATTTTCAATGGGGACAATTACTACAATGCACAAACAAATTAAACATGTCAATGCAAAAAATATAACTGAATTACACAAACAAAGAAGATAGGGGGTTTACCATCTGGGAAGCTCTATGACAATGCTGAAATATATATGGTTTATTGAATCTATTGCTGGGGAGGTCCATGCTTACAAGAAAAGGGCTTGATGGACCTCAAGGGGAGCCAGAGTTTCACTGCAGTGACCATCAAGGGGATCAGTCAAGGCCTCTCTCTGTCCTCCAAAAAGGTCCTTCTCCACATCCTGGTTTTTGCTGCTAGGTTATGCCCAATTCTGCAAAGATGGTTCCAAATTCTGGCAGCTGCTCAGGTCGTGACTTTCAGGGTGAGTCTCTCATTTGAGGCAGAGTGACCTATTTATAAGCTAAATGACATCACTGATGTGTCATCTTGTGCACCAAATGGATTGGACAATTTCCAGAGATTCCCGCCCATCCGCCGGGTGATAGGTCCAGAGAATGGGGGAGTGATTTGAGAAGCCAGAGGAGTATACCTCGTCCATCATATGACTTAGATGGAGGGGTGGATCTGGATCTTGTACATGGAAATCTCACATTATGACAACTGCCCTTTCTCATCATATTGTGCCACATATGATAGCATTTTTCTACATTATAGTTTTCTGTGAATCGAATCACAATCATTTTTTTTTGTCTTACTTTTGATATATTGATCTCAACAAAGTCATGTTCGGCCCACCAGATGCGGCTTGCGCAGAGCATTCCAGGAATCTGCACATGAATATTCTGGGATGGATATTCTAGATATTACAGGATGAAAAGCATTTCTCCTAATTTTACACAAAGGGAAATAAACTCTCTCCATAAACCTGCCCCCACCCTCTGCCATGTGTGGCTGTGACATCAAGAGGGTTGATGTACTAGTTTCAAAGGTATAGTTGCCATCTAAGGCAACTTTTATAGCAGCCTTAAGTGCTTTTGGTCATAAAACTTGGGGATCCAGAGAATTCCTCAGCTCATCCACGTGGCAACAGGGCTTTTAAGGACTGGTTTCACTTGTGGGTAAATTGAAACATACTGGTAAACAATTCCCTTAACTTTTCCTTCTTCGCTGAAATGTCCTTTTGAGCTTGCATTTGACATGAACTTTGTAAATGCACTCCATTAATATATTCAAATATCACTACAACGCTGTTCCCTGCATAAAGTGGTTACATGTGGGCAACATAGTTACACTTTTCAAGGCTTTGATGCACAACTTGTTTTACAAAGTGATACTTAAAGGCAAAATCTAAATGTCTTTTGTAGTCTGAGCCGTGGAAAAGACATTCATTTGACTGCAGCTGTGTAACCCAGATCAGGTTCCCAACATGACAGGAATGAAACTCTTATGTTGACAGTTTTGCACACATTTTGAGGAGCATGTCTTTAATGAAAAGGAAACACAGATTTTGAAGGCAATGATTTTGGTCAAAGAATAAAACTCCATTCTGCAGTGCAAACTTGCACACAATCTGGTCATTTTATTTACACACTGGATGCTGCCATTTCGGACAAGATGGTCTGAATGTTTCCAGACTTTTTGCAAAGGTTTCCTGAGGTCTTTCCCTCATTTGTGGCAAGGAACATTTTCAAGCCTCTCCAGGCTTTGATACCAAAATGTTCTCCTTTTCGTGTTGGCATTATTTCCATGTGGATTCACAGTGGGCCTTTTATTTTGGGGAGCCCTCATGCTGACTCCATCCTTTAGTTATGGGGTTCAGGGCTTTTTCACCTCACATTGTGACCCCTGAACTTTCTCCAACACCCTGGTGCCTTTCAGTAGAAATGTCTCATCCGTGTTGAGGTCCATCAATGGCAGATGTGTTGGCATTAAATAAAAACACCATACAGCGGCTTATTGTCATGAGCCCTCCAAAGTGGAAAAACACACCAAACAAAACTGTACCCCCAATAAGGATCTGATCCTTCTAATATCAACATTGAACGAATGAGAACCTTTTAATGGGAAGAGCTGTAATGGGAATAACACAAGAGACAGTAAGGTACCCGATGCAGTGTTAAGCAATTCCGATACTAATACAGAAATTGAAAATGTCATCATTGACATTATGGGAAGAGACAGGAAAGACACACACTTTAGTGGAGTCCAGTAACCTACCTGAAGCAATCAAGAGGACTTTATTCTTCTCTGAAGCCACTCAGATTGTGTTGGTCTTTTGTGGAACATTCCTCATTTGCTTCTGAGTTCCATTCCATTTCATGGTAGGTTCCTGGCCTTCCAAAGTTGGTCTATTCATCAAGGCAATCTTCTGGCATGCATGGTCCATTGCATAATGTAGATCAACTATTTTGAAATGGGTGCAATCCTATTGGGTATTAACAAATACAGTGTTCAGATTTAAACAGCAGTAAATGTGCACTTGGCAAACTCTCCCTCTGTTTTCACAGCTGCACTGGCCATTGGGGTTCATTACAAGCTTGTTGGTATCTGGGTGGTAAATCCACCCAGTTACCAGCAAATATATTACTCTTATTACTCTTATTGCCACTTTCTCAAGTAATTCTGCCAAAATTTGGGGAAAAGTACACAGATTTACCTCCAGCTCATAGCTGGAGTTGAATCATCCAAGCTTTCGTCAAACGCATAGTTGCGGGGTGCAGTAATAAGGCGGTATACGGTAATTCTGATACATTTTACCAGCAGCACCTAACTTGTAACGAGGCTCATAGTCCTTTCAACAGATGTCATATCATGTGATTGTCTTACATTTTTTAGTTTGAAGTACGGCCATGCTATGAGAGGTGGTTATCTTCAGGGCATTTATCACATACCACAGCGAAGGCTTTGCAGTGCTCTGTCACCAAATATCCTTAATGGTCCATTCAACCAAAAACTGTAGGCATTGGCACTCAGCAGTCAGTTAGGTATGAATCGGCTGGGATGGGAAGGGCAGGAAAGCTTCATTACAACAGTGAGTTTGAAGAAGGTACTGCTGTGAAGTAGAGGGGCTTTATAGAGAAGTGCAAATAAGTTCTTCAGACAATATGCAGGCCTTTCCAACTGCCTTTGCATGCTCAAAGTGTTACTATAAGGGTTGCATTTTAAAAGGCAAATTAAAATGTCTCATACAACTACCTTTGCACTTTGCCCAGAATTACAGTACAATATTTAGTATCCCCTCTAGCCTGATACATTAGTGAGATAACCACTGATATTCAGGGGTAAGAGCGGTACCTGTTTTCACACAAATCTACAGTACAAGATGTGTGTGTTGTGTATAGTACAGGCCAGTATGCCCCATGGATTCTGACCATCCTGGAACATGCAGTCAGAGATTTCTGAGAAAATAAATGCAGCTTCAAGAGTCTCTACTGCAGCAGTGTCCCATGATACGCAATGCCACCACCCTCTGTCTAGATGTTCAATTTACTGTACAGTAATTGTATACTGTCCAATACCTATAATCGACTTTGATATATTGGCCAACACAGAATGCACCCTTGCCTGTGATATGAGACTTGTAGTATCAAATAAAACACACATATTGTTTGATTCCAGAGATCTGTGATCGGGTGTCACTTACAGTGAGACTGGTAAATAGAGCACTGTAAGTAATAACGTCACACATTACTGTGCTGTACCTTATAAAAACAAGTAATAGAAAATAAAGTAATACATATAAAAACAAAACACATAGTGCTATGTTGTGTTGACTGCATGAGGGTTCAATCTATTAATGATGGTGTTTACCAGGATTGAACCCTGGTTCACAGTTAGCTGCTCAAACTTGTGCCCACTGATGTTCTAATGAACCACAGGCACCGGAATGACTATGGGTCTCATTATGAGTCAGGCGGTAGTCGTGCCGGTAAATATCGGCACGGCTGCCGCCTGAGTCTTTTTTTTCCAGCTCCTGGCAATGGGGACCTATTGCCAGCCGCCAGAAAAAAATGACTCCCCATTCGCATTCAAGTCACATTGTACTCAATGGGAATGGGGAGGACGGATGCACCGGCACCATGAATCCGTCAAGGTCTGCGAGCAGGTGTTGTTCAGCCCACCAGGTTTGACCTGGTGGGCGGAAAGTCACCCGCCCACAGACCTCATAGTTAGCCGGTCCAGTAACAACAGTGCCGGTGGCTTTCCAGCACCGTTGTTACCAGACAAGCAAACTTGTAATGAGGCCATATGTCTTTGAATGAACCTGTATGTCACACTCTCCACCATCTCAATGCACCATCACACCAGGGTATTTAGCTGCAGGTACTTTGGGCCCTATAGAATGGCATGGAAAAAGCATTTGAAGGCTGTGCCTGCCATGTTTTAGAGAAGACTGAAGATTGCCAAAGTGCATAGCGCAGGAAGTCTTGATTCTATTAAAGACACAGAGGCGAGCATTATACTTTAACTCCTTTAATACTGCCAATCACTGCATTATTTTTTTTTAAACTTACAACAAAAAAAAATATCTACTTAAACTCAAGTAGCACTGAACATAACTCGCTCTGTAAACATCCCACAAGTCCCAAGAGGCTCTAGTGTTCTAGTAGTCCAAGCCTCGCTCTCATCCTACCAATAGGTGAACCCCTGAAGGTATAAACAGTCCAAACTCCAGGTGCCTTCCTCTTCTTTTTTGTGGAACTGTTAACTTCTCTGCCTTAGAGTCACTTTTGAACTGATTAAACTTCTCTGATGCTTCTGTGTGATCTTCCCTCAATCCCTGGAGTTCTTCTGATCTTCCCCTTAATCAAAGAGAACGAAACCATTAGGGTGGGAATTCGCTAAACTGCACAGCATTGAATATAACATACAGATTCACATATTCCGAATTTTCTTTCTTCACAAAATTAATCTTACACAGCGAAATTCATGTCTTGGGTGGGATAATGCTCGCCTCTGTGTCTTTAATAGAATCAAGACTTCCTGCGCTTCGCGCTTTGGCAATCTTCGTTCTATGACAAGACCAGAGGCGAGCATTATGCTTTTTCAAAGCTTTGCACAATTGTTCTTGCAATATTCGCCACTGGCTTAAAATAGAAGGTTCTGAAAACTGAGTCACTGGACCAGTCCGCCGCTTTCAGGATCTCCTGCAGCAGAAAACCATTTGCAAAAGCTCCGGAAGCCATAGATCCTCTAGTTGAATGAGCTCTAAAAACAGAAACATCTACGTCCGCCAGCTCCATGATCTCTTTCACCCATCTCACTATGGTGGCAGATGTAACTGCTTTAAAAGGTCTCATGCGCGCTATGAGCAATTGTGCTACACCATGGGGTCAGACACCTGCTGTCACTGCTTTGTAACATTTAATACATTTTGCTACACATAGGGCCTCATTCCGAGTACGGCGCTAACCAATGGCGCTATTAACGCCTTGGTTGACGCCGTACCCGGACCGGCAGCGCCTTGGTGGTTGGCGGAATTACCGCCCCATTCCAAGGTTGGCGGGGCGGTAATTCCCCAATCCCCATTTACCCTTCCCCATTCCCATTCCTGCCCCATAGGGCATAATGGGAGTGGGGAAGGCGTCAATTACGCCACCGTAAATTACGGTGGCGTAATTAACATCAAGGTCCCTTAGCGCCATGGTATTTAACGCCTGCTAAAAGCAGGTGTTAAAAGCACCATGGCGCTAAGGGAACTCGGAGTATGGCGGTAAGGGATTACCGCCACCGCTCTCGTTAGCGGTGGCCGCTATCCCTTACCGCCATACTCGGAATGAGGCCCATAGTTTGTCGTTATCGTGGAAGTAGGGATATTAAATCACTTTGGAATTTATCTTAGTACGCTGCACTATGTTGAAAGCTACGCCTTCTGGATAGAAAATCTGTCTGTCGATTTCTAGCGCTTTCACGTCCGATACTCTTCGGCATGAAACTAAACAGAGTAAGGTCGCTAATTTTCCTGATAACTGTCACCCTGACAATAGATCATTCCTAGGCCATTGTTCGAAATGTCTTAATATCTTGTTTACGTCCCAGAGCACCGAATATCTAGGAAGAGGAGGTTTTGTGACTTTGATCCCTTTAAGCATCCGGTAGACTGCTGGGTGCTCTCCTACTGGGACTCCTTCTACAAGCTCGTGTCCAGCTGAAATAGCTGACCTATATACTACCACTGTTCTGAAAGCTTTCCTGCTCGTGGTTAGAGATGCCAAAAAATTCAATATATATACTATAGGGGCTGAAATGGAAGAAACACTCCTCTCTCTGCACCATAACTCCCAGGCTTGTCAAGCAGAATTATAGGTCCTGGCTGTAGATGGGGCCCATGATACTTTAATGAGTTCTGTAGCCTCCTCAGAAAGGCCTGGCAAGCACCATCTGTGCCTGAAATTCTGCAAGCTATCAGGTTCAGAGAGTTGTTCTGAATCAGTGGGTGAGGATTGCCTTTCGGGTCTACTAGCAAGTCTGGTCTGTTCGCAATCCTCTGAGGAAAATCCATAGAAAGTTCCATCAGAACTGGAAACCAGGCTTGAGATCTCCACTATCGTGTCACTAGGACTAATTCTGCTTCTTCCATGCAGACCTTTGCTAGAGTCCTCGCCACCATCGCGAAGGGAGGGAAAGCGTAGTGCGTCTGAGCTCTCCAAATGTGTAGGAATGCATCTGTCCCTGCTGCTCCTGAGTCTAGTCTCCAACTGAAGTACTTTGTCAGTTCGGTGTTTAGTCTTGAAGCGAAAAGATCTGTATCGAACAAAGCCCACTTCTACTGTAACTTATTGAATATGGATACAGGCAGCATCCAGTCGCTCGAGTCTGTCAGATACCTGAAGTTCCAATCCGCTACTGAATTGCTCGCTCCTGGAAGATATTCTGCTTTTACTGCTATTTTTCTTGACAAACAATCGTGCCAAAAATCCTTGGCTAGTTCCGCTAACATCTTGGATCGAGTGCCTCCCAGTTTGTTGATGTATTTCACCGCTGAAATGTTGTCCATTCTCAGCAGAATGCAACATTTCGCTCAATCTTTGGTAAAGGCCTGAACTGCAAAAGATCCCGCTAAGAGCTCTAGACAGTTTATGTGCAACTCCAGCTCCTCCTGTGACCATTTTCCCCCTGTCTCTGTGAGCCCGCATCTCGCTCCCCAGCCTGTTCTGCTGGCGTCTGACTCCATGACTATCTCTGGTGAGTCTCTGATTATGGCGCGGCCGTTCCAGGCTTCCATATTGCTGAGCCACCATTCAATCTCTGATCTGCTCTCCTGATCTAGAGGCACTAGATCATGATATCTCCATCCCTCTTGTAGGTATTTTATCTTGAGCCTCTGAAGAGCTCGATAATGTAGAGGCCCTGGAAATATTGCCTGAATTGATGCCGCTAACAGGCCCACTATCCTAGCTAGATTCCGAAGCGATATAACCGGCTTCTTCAGGACTGATTTCAAATCTCTTTTTATAGCTCTGATTTTGCCCATGGGAAGTTCTAAAATGGCTTTCTTTGTGTCTATTATAAAACCTAGAAATTCTATCCTTTTGCATGGTATTAGGGCTGATTTTTCTGTGTTGATAAGAAATCCTAGACCTGCGATCAGTGACACTGCTCGCTGAATTTGTTGTTGCAACCTGTCCCTGTCTTCTGCCATAAGCAGGGATATCGTCTAGGTATATGATCATTCTGAAACCTTCGTCTCTCAAAGCTGCTAGCGGTCTCATTATCTTGGTAAATACCCATGGGGCTGATGCTAGACCAAAAGGTAGAGTCTTGAATTGCCATCTCTGTCCTTTCCAATTGAATTGTAGGAAATGGCGATATTGTTGGGCAATGGGTATTGTTAGATATGCGTCCTTCAGGTCTAATCGGGCTAACCAGTCCCCTTTCCTGAGAAGATCTGCTAGTAGATGGATTCCTTCCATCTTGAAGTGTCTGTAAACTATCCAGCTGTTCAACTCTTTTAAGTTTATCACTGGTCGCACCTTTCCTTTCCTGTGCACTAAAAACATGTTGCTCAAGAAACCTATTGAATGTGGATGCGCTTTCTCTATTGCCTGTTTGTCTGCTAAGGCTTGAATATCCTTGTCTAATAAACCCTTCTCTTCCTCCGAACAGTGCATTGTCAGTGGTGGGCCTAGCTGTGCGGGGGATCCAAGGAATTCTAGCTGGTAACCTTGGGCTGTCTGAAGAACCCAGGCGTCTGATGAAAGCTTGCACCAATTGTCTATGATTCGCAAGGTCCTACCCCCCACTGGCAGATATAAAGCACTGCGTTCTCTCACCTGCATTGGCATTCTGGTGCCTGAAGTAGCCTCTGCCTCTTCTCCCCCTGAAGCTCCTGCCTCTGTTCGGGAAAAATGCATCTTGTTGGCGCGATTCCCAATATTGTGCTCTTGGTCCTTGTGGCCTTCTATTTGAATTAAAGCGGCCGGTCGACCGGCCTCCGAATCGACCGGCCCCGGCAAAAACTCGACCGGGAAACACTTTCTTGATCGGTGCCTGAGCCTCCTCCAGAGCTGCATACGTTCCCACAAATCTGCTCATCTCCTTCACGAAGGTGTCTCCGAAGAGTAGACCTTGGGCACCTTCTCCCGCCTCATAAGAGGCTAGATCGCCTAGTTTTGTGTCTATTTTGTGGAGCATTGACTTCCTCCGTTCTGTAGAGATGGCGGAATTAGCGTTGCCCAATAAACATATGGCGCACTGCGCCCAACCTGCTAGAATGTCTGGGTCTATGTGTTCCCCCGTATCTTTGGCTCTTTCGGCCAGGTCCATTATTTTCGCTATGGGACCTGTTAGGTCCAGAACTTTATCTTGGCAGGGTCGCCAAGACCGGTCCATGCCTTTCCTTAAGTCTTTGCTTGCTTTGGAAATGAATGAAAGCATTTTTGGGTCTAGGTCCGGAGTCTCGGATACTTTTCCACTGAGCTCCGGTCTTAGGCACTCTGATCTCAGACGGAATCTAACCTCTTTCTCTAAAGGTTTCCTAATTCTCTGAGCCATGTAAGCGGCAACTCTTGGGGATGGGATCCACTACGTGGACCATGGATGTCTGATTGCCTCTGGCTCGAACATGTCGGACATGTCGTCCTCAGGTGTACTCTCCACTATGCTGGCTTTTCCTGTACCTGTTATCTTCTCTGGTACGTTATTAATACTTAAACTCTCATCATCGTCTTCCTCTTAATCAAACTCCTCAGATGATGAGATTGATTCCCCCATATTATTCACCCCTGGGGTAGTGTGTGGGAGGCTGGACACAGCTGATTTGGACAGGAATGCCTCCTTCAGTCTGAGGAAGGCATCAGCTGCCTCCTGCGCCTTCTCTCTTATCCCCTTTATAGAGCCTGGGGGGGGGGGTAGAAGAGTGCTTCCTCTTCCGGGCTACTTTACACCCCCTATTCGTCTTATCAATCGTGTTGGTGGAGGTCCCCTCACCTGGATCGTCAAGTAAGCCAGCTTTAGTGCCCAAAAGATTTTCGAGAACTTGCAGTCTCTCTTGAATAGACTAAACCCCCTGTGCTACAGCTTTAATCAGGGAGTCTCCCAAGACTTTCTTAAAACTAAGAGATAGGTCCATCTCTTCTTCCTGGAGCTCTGTGTCTTGCTCCTCATATTCTTCCCAGTACTCCTCACCTCTGTCTGAGGCCATCTCTCTTTTGGCTGTGAAGTAGAACTCCTTAAATCGAAGTGCTTGCCAAGGCTATGCTGTTAAGGCAAAGGAAAAGGAAAAGGGGAGATTTCTCCAGCGTACACATTTGCACTTAATGGGAGGATAAGAAGCATTTTTTCTTTTTTTTTATCTTGTTCACACTCTTAGTATACTTTTCTCCTGTCCTTTAGCCTGGAAATCGCTTAAAACGGAGCTTCTGCTTTGAAATAAGCTCCCTGGGAAGGTACGCGACTTCTCCTGTTCGTGACCGTTAGGCAGACACGAATTCTGCATTGCGCATGCGCGCGCATTCTCATATCGATGATCGCCTGTCTCCACAGCCGTATTCAGGCTTTGCTGACAGGGATCGAAATTAATATTTAACTTGGCCTCTGTAAACGGAACCCAAATGCGAGCGATAACGCTAGCGGGTCCTTATCAATACATCATGAAAATACAGTGAGAAAAAATAAACAAAATTATAATGG
This sequence comes from Ambystoma mexicanum, assembly GCF_040938575.1. NCBI lineage: Eukaryota > Metazoa > Chordata > Amphibia > Caudata > Ambystomatidae > Ambystoma > Ambystoma mexicanum. Next base: position 1,175,651,879 of record NC_090935.1, on the reverse strand, counting down.
TACACGTACGCGTGTATTTCGCCCTACGCGCTTAATATAAAACTCGGCTGCATATTACTCTATATAAGGCATTACATGCTGCAATGTTTCTCATGAACAACAGAAACGTCCTCAATACATTACGATATTAAATTACTAATACAATTGTCAATGTGAGGTACTTAGCTGTGTGACAGCAAAAAAGAAGAGGAAGGGACCTGGAGTTTGGACTCTTTATACCTTCAGTGGTTCACCTACTGGAGGATGAGAGCGAGGCTAGGACTACTAGAACACTAGAGCATCTTGGGACTTGTAGGATGTTTACAGAACGAGTTATGTTCAGTGCTACTTGAGTTTAAGTAGATTTTTTTTTGTAAGTTTAAAAAAAAAAACAAAGAGTTTGTTTACATTTTATACGTTTTGAAATGCTGTGATTTGCAGTATTAAAGGAGTTAAAGCATGATGCTCGCCTCTGGTCTTGTCATAGAATTAGGCCCACGGTAGTGTTGCAATGTGTTTGTTGGACAATTGGGCTAATAAAAAGAGCTAAATGTACAACTGTTGCTGTGAAGTATAATAGGATGTGGTTCATCGTAGACTGGAGAAATCCCACAAACTCAATTCAGACAGGATCCTCACTTTTCCTTATTGTATGTTACAGGGACCTAGTCAAAGAGTTCAGTACTACTGGCACACCACATACTGAACCATCTTTGAATCAACAGTCCAGAGTTGTCAAATGAATTGCACCATAAATGGGAGATCCTCGGACGAAAAGAAATGGAAAGCTCCCAGCGGATCTAAAAAGATCCTGAAATAAATATTTACCCGAAGCTATTGAATGTACAACGAATTAAAGTTTTATTTATTTATCTATTTATTTATGTATTGCCCATATGATCAAATAATGGCTTTGTATAAACGCCATCATAAAATATTCCCTATACAAATGACATGCCATATACTTCATGAAAAAAATAATAAAGACACATCCAATTCATACATCAAATACATACAATCAAACCTTATAATAAAAACACACTAAGTTCATAAACTATTTTCATGAAATGTTCGCAATAATTAACACCATAATAGATAATATTAAGGTCGTCCCCACCCATATTCAAAGAAAACGTAGTATGCATTGTATTTTTAGAAGCAAACCTGTGTGACAATTCACATTTATTTGAGTGCACAAATAACACAAAGGCTGATTTTGAATGTATGTGGCAGTCCGTGGTCTTTGAAGGAAAGACCATGTGCAACAGTATACATTGATAGATTGCTTGCGTAAAACGAATGAACACAAAGTAGATTTAACTGGAGTTCCAAAATGGCCTGAAAGCGATATTTGACAAAGGTGTACATAAAATGTTGGCTTGAATGATCTTCTACTGGTGAACGCAAGGTTCTACACGGTAGAATATGTCACTCTATAGAATCCACTCTCAGCATAATGTCTTGCAAGGTAGCTGAGCTAAATGATCAAGAAGCCCAAGTACTGGTGTTCATCCTGCAGGACATAGGCTTGAATCATGGCATGCCACCTATGCCTTTCACCCTTCAGATGTCAACACGTTGAGTCAACACGTTGAGTGCAATTACATAGGGTAATAACAGCACACAGGATGGGGAGGAATACTTCCTGGAGAGCTGTATTATAAGTTAATGTGATGAATCAGGTAGGAATACCACACATCCCATAATGCAGCCCCTGATTCTTTGTATCTTTAAATAAGTAGGTGTGAGATCCAAATTTGGTGGTATTCTCAATCAGAAATCTTCAGGTGGTAATTACCCTTGTCAAATGGGATATTCTGTGAAGACTGTATGTTTTGTACCTTTACAGTCACTGAGGTGGTGACGACAATGAAAACATTCAGCATATTCAGAAGTTCTTCACGTACCATTGTGACAAATCAACTTCCGGGGCACCAGTAGTCCAGGGATGAGTGTCGGTTTCTAAAACATCAATCAGCCCCACACCTCTATTTCACCAGAAGGGATCCAAACAGATTGGAAAAACAAGTCAATTATCTCTAAAACGTCCTGGATCATTGGTTAGTTGCAGCACAGCGAAAATACGATTATTACCCAATGATAAAAGAGACTATGCAGTTTCCCTACTGTAAACATTTGTTCCAGACGTGACATTCAGTGCCCTTCGTACAGAGGAGTGGGAGCTAGCTAAGTTCTGTGACCAGGCCTATTTGCAGTACTGCTCCAATTAACTCTCATCAGTATGCGCCACCACCATACAGAAATTAGACAATAGAACAGGGTGGATCCATGGAGCCTTTGATAATTAATTAGGCTAGCCGTGGGAGGAGGAAGGTGTTGCCCTTCTCCTCTGGATGCTTTTGTGAACCCCTCACTGTCACGTGTCAAATAAATGTGACAGGGAGGACTGCGCCTGTAGGCTGTGTCCCCCAGAATACACTGGACTATGTGTTTGTTGTGCGCCGAGCATTGGAAAATGTGTGCTGGTTAGCCCCACACATTTTCGGAGGTTGATCTCCCATCATTCCATTTCCTATAAAATCAAAAAAGCCCAGGCGAGCGCACACTCCTGTGAGGATGGTCGATCCCTCACAACCATGTTTTTTTTTTTTTGTTTTTAATGAAAAAATGTATTTCCATTCCTGTTTGAGTTTTACACCACTTTTGGTCAATGAAGAACAGTCTTCAGATGTGCAATGACGCTTCAGGGGCGTTACGGCGGGCATCTGGGTCGCCACAATATCACTCCCTTTAGTGGTTGGATGCACCTCTTTTACCAATTGAAGGGATGCTGTAGGGAAAGCCTTCACGCGCAAAACACAAGCTTTCTAACATGCTGGTTAAGGTGATTATGTTGCTGCCAGAGTTGGTGTTGAAGTAATCATAATCACTACGTATTTCCTCTGTGCGATATTCCCGGTATAGTAAACACGTCAGGCATACACGATCAGGGGCCGGGTAAAAAAAAAAGGCAGCATTTGAAATGCCCACTGTTTTTATCATTACTATCTAACTCATAAAGTGTGTGTGACGACCCTCGATACATGGCGAAAATAATTACAAAGGCATGCACTGTGCCCAAACTTGTACCATGATTCAGCTCAGTGGTGTCTCCTTCATGAAGGTAAAACAGATAGAAAGAGAGGACTGTATTGACTTTGCCTTTGTGTTGATAGCCCGGCCCGATGGCAGGTTACAGCTTCAGCTATGTGAGACAGCAGCTGAAGCACCCAAACAACAATAGTATGATTTGTCCCATATAAGAGAAATGCCTAGGCTGGGTTCTATAAAAGTAAGCACTTTATGTAAACACAGACAACTAATATAAACAGTAAGAAATGTACACGGATAATGGAGGCTAATGCTATATAGACTGCAGCCTTTTATAAGGCAAGAGAGAAATATATGCCAGGATCGATGACTAAAACAGTGAAAACCTAAACAACAACAAAAACCGAAACTGGTTACTTGAAAAAACCTCTTTTGCTGAGGTAGAATATAGGGACCAAATTAGTCACTGGAGCCCAATACAAAAAGCCAGGGGATCCCGCTACCTACAATGCCTTGGAAAAGGACACAAGTTCACTACCTTTGTCTCTTAAGCAGCTCAACATTGTCAAGTTCGCTTCTTGGTCTTTCTTCTTGTGGAAGTAGGTCCAGGCATAATGAACCGGCGGGTATCTCAGGCTCGTGAGGCAGCCAGTTGCGAGAATCATTTTGCTGTTCATTCAGGGGTATGAATGCAGCTTCCAGCTCCAAGAGAGCCTCAATTTCATCTTGAATCAGCTGGTCATTTGCTTAGCAGCAGTAATATGCTACATATTGGACATAGACAGCTCTGTGGCAGGGACGTCATTTAGGGGTATCCAGGGGTCGCAACTGCGACCTCTGAGGTCTCCCTTGCTGCCCCTAATTTTTTTTTAAAAGAACAAACTTTTCTTTTTCTTTTTTCTAATCCTGAACTGTGGCTAGCACCATGTGGCTCTTTGCTTCTGGAGTGGCTGGCTTTCTTGTTCAGGCCTCATTCAAAACTTTTTTTTTTTTTAAAAGAACAGGGGTTCCACAAATCTAAAAATGTCAGCAGTGACACTGGGAATAACAAATAATGTGTCTTTCTAGAATTATGTACAATAATTGCTAGACTCATTAAAGGGTTATTTCAGGCACACTTCAGAATTGCGTCAATGATTTAGTCTGTTCTTAAACACCTCAACTCAGCCTTTCATCCTTCTGAGGTCGATAAATGAGTACCAACACAGGTTGGGTGATATTATGTGTAGATTTGTTCTATATAAAGCGCTTAAGCGTAAGTGCTATATAATAGCACATCATTATCATTTGGCCATGTCTGCTTGCATTCACAGTAATTTGATAATATGGGCCGATACACACTGATCTTAGCGATACATATGGCAATCCATTTTTGTATGCAATGTATATCGCATTATAGTGATATTGTAACCATATTCTTCGTAGTGTGCTTAGCAACAATGCAGTGTGATGCCACTTCCTGTTTTGTCAAGGGGTGAAAAGTCATGGTCCATCACTACCTGTGATATCACTTCGGGGTGGGGTCAAATGACATCACGTCCTGTGATGTCAACAGAGGTCAAGGGTTGTGTGATGTCACTTCCGCTACCCCTGGCATTTTGGTGAAATGACGTCCCTGCTCTGTGGGTCATTTTACCTGTCCCTTTAAAGATCAGGTCCTCTTTTGCATTTCCCAAGAAAGGAAAGAGTGCAAAAGGTACATGCAGGAGAGTTACCACAAATGAAGCAGCAGACTTCCTAGGTACCAGCCCTCATCATTTCTTAGAAGCAGTCATGATTCTAGTTCCCGAAGCAGGTAAACATTGTGCCCCTTAGAGGTGGTTAAGGAAATCGCTGATCCATGCGATAATGTCCCCGCACAATTGTCACCTGGCAAAAAGGTCACCAAAAAATTGCAGTTTTTTGCAGGGACATTATCACATTGAACACCCCTTCAACTCCCCGCTCCCCTTGGCCCCATATATATGGTCACAATACATGTCGACAAGACTTTTTCCCACCAACATTTTGTATGGCGACCATATATATTGGGATAATATTACCGGATACCATTTAAATGTGTGGTGGTTTCAATAAAAAAATTCAACATTTCCAGGGTCTCACTGGGCTATAGAATTGTCTCAGGCACCAATGAAAAAGTGGACCAGAGTTGCAAATGGCTATTCATTCCTTTTGTGACACTGTTTGGATAGTACCCAAGGTTTTTTGTTTGTTGATAAAATGTGATGAAATTGTGCATTTCAAAGAATATTTATTCAGCAATACTGGTCAGAGCTACTAGCCGCAGAGTGAAGTAACTCAGCATACTGGCCCACATTGGCTAAAAACGTGGCCCACTTTGGCCCAAATAAATGGCGCACGCCAACATTTCGCGTTTTTGGGTCGGCCATGCGCTTGTTGTCCTATAGGCCAGACCGAGCCTGAACGATGCTTACAAAATATATATATTTATACTGGAAACCCACATAAAGAGATATAACATTGCAGACCAAGGGCCCCATTCTGAGGTGCATGCTTGAAATGAGTTGTTCCTTGGAGGAGCCTTTCTTAAAAACACAATTTTCCGTTAAACTAAGAATTTGGCAGCCGGACATTCAATCCTCAGCTTTTTCATGCACCTGACAATGGACCTAGTGACAATCATTAATTCGGTGGGGGACACTGCAAGGGCATTCTGCTTTGCAGCGCTCTTCTTTTGCATGTAAAAAAAGAGTTAAAAACGACACCTGTGAGGTGTTGTTAACATTTCTACACAAGTTTTCACTTTACAAGTTAGGCTTTTCCTTTGATGGCAACACTACTTTTCTTCTTTACTGAAGGCTCAAAGCGACTTTAGTAAATAAGAATAGTGGCAGACATTTTAGAAATCCTCACAGTGAAACTGGTGCCCATGTTGCTCCCATAAGAAAAGATGGTATAAGCTTTTGCAGATGGAAAGGTATGGCAGCTTCCTGCTAATTCTTTCAGCCACCTCAGAAGGGTGGTGCTGGAATCTGGAGAGCAGATTGCCAGCTATGCAATCTAGTGTTTTCCACAGCTCAGAAGCAGTCCCTGAGGCACTTAAAGTCCCTTTAGTTTAAAGGAAGACTCAAGTCACTATATCTGAGGTTTGCCAAAACCAAAGGAACTTGGTTACCGACTCAGAAACACTTTGAGAAATCATCAGTATAAAAACATGTGTAATTCCATGGAAAATGTCCAAAGCAGTTAACTCTTAGTTCATGCAGTGGAACCCAGTAAAAGTGTTTGTGGGGAAAAGTTGTGCAACGTCAATGAAAAACTAACAAAAATCAGTCTGTGAAAACTTTCCCAACTCTCACCCCCACAACCGTAAGTAAAAGATTCAATCTTAATCGCAAAAATAAGCTTTGCTAATTGCCATTTGGAAATGTAATTAGGCATTCGGGTAGCAGCCCTAATCCCTTCTCCTCATTTGCCAAGTCAATTACAGATTATATCCTACAACCTATTCTCTGATGATTATCCACCTGTGACCCAGAGCTTTTTTTTAACTAAAGCCGTATTCTTAATAAGTGTATCAGAAGAGACATCTGAAACTTCCAGCAAACCTCCACATTTGCTTATGAATTTATTTATGACTTTCGCAAATCCCCAAATTGTTTTCTGCTGGAGAACAAAATCCAATGAGGATCTTGGGGAGATCTAGAAGTGGCTCGCATACCTTGAGCGATCACCATTTTACAAAAGCCTAAGATGACTGTAGGCTAATTTACATCCAATAACTGAAATTGGGACACAAGTGGGAAGGGCGAGGACACACCTCCATAGTACACCTTCCAATGTGATTAGTATTTGCACCTCACCTAAATGCATATTCTCCAGTCCATAAAATATGACAGGCAGAGCCTTGGCCTTGCAAGAATTATTCACCAGCAACAAAGAAAAGCTTCAATATGTGCTATTAACTTTGGGACTCTATCTCAGATGCTGGCATTTTTTAGATGGAATCTGATAGTTTGAGAAAACAAAATAGGTAAATTGATGCACTACTTCCAACTTAGTGTTAGTGATTTCCTAGACAAAAGTAATAGCCTTTTGGTTCTTAACATTTTTATAATTGTGGACTTGACTATATTAATTGAAAGATCATTGTCGGAAGCGAACTGATTATACCGTTCTATAGGTCATTACAGCTAATAGGCGTAGAGTCCAATTGTAGTATATCATTATTTGATGCAAGGCAACCTAGGCTGAAATGGCAGAGTGGTGGGAGAAAAAAATGTTGTTTTGTTGTTGAAAATTTCATCCAAATACATCCAGTGAGTCAAAAGTTATTAGCAATAGAATGTTGGGAAAGACAATGCAAACAGGTTGTGCCTTACTGTAGGGTGGCAACCACTACAATATGAAATAAGATAGAAATACAGAGCTAAATACAAACATTTACAGTTGCTGAAGGAAAAAAACATCTTTTATATGTATTTTGTTTATTATTTTTTAAAGACCTCTGGGATGACATACCATCTGACAAAACACTTTCACATAAAATGTACAGCTTTGGTATCAAAATGCTGTCACATAGAGAATGCAGGTTCTACAAACAGACAGATCGATTAACAGATACAGTCTTGTGTCGGAAATCTGAAAACATTCTCTAGCTATACCTTGGTCCAGCTTCATCGTGAACAAGAGTACTGAAATCCTTCCAAGACATCTAATCTATAGCTACAGAAAATCCCAACAGCCAAGATATCTTAAAAAATAATCTGATTGATACATGTTTTATTTTAATTTCAGAGTCATATCTGGAAATGCAAGTCTGCGTAGAGGTGTTTTGGCTTTACACTAGGAAAATACTTTGCCTGCAGATTACCGATGTGAGGCAGAAGCAAAAACATTCATAAGTGTGTATGAATGTATGGAATTAGTTTAGGGTAAACCTAACCACCAAGCTACACAACAATGTACAAAAAGCAGGGGGGATGCAAGGAGAGAACACCACAGAGATCTGGGGGAGGAAAGACCAAGTAGTAGTTTTGATTCCATGTGCAGTGTATGCACATATGTGTGTATGCATAAATGTTATTCAAGTTGTACAAAACAATTTATTAAAGAGAAAAAGAATAAATAAATATAAAACACAATCATTAAAAGAATGACATAAAACAGGAAAAATCACTTGGATCACTCACAATTGTCACAAGTACATCATGATGATACCTTTAACTCGTGAGTATGTGTATGCAAAGCACTTTGTATGAAAGTATTCACAACGGACAAAACCCAGGATGCATTACAAGTTGTTATGAGATTAAAGGCATTATTACACTTCCTGATATTAAAACCTTCCATGATCAGAACCAGATAAAAAACATGCAATTAGTAGGTCTTCTGCAATCTACATGTTCAAAGCAATGCCAGGCTCCAGAAGCCCTCTTTCAGTGACGCATCATTTCAAAGTTAGGTGTTTGACTCCTATTTTGGAATGTACAACATTAGTGGGTAATAAGATGGTAGCTTGTCATGGCCAAATAATTTAAAACATTATTAAACAAAAGGGATATTTTTTGCCGAAATGCAAGCGATAAGAAAATCCTAAATTGTTTGACAGTACAGCTTTAGAGTAAGACCATGTCAAACGCCACATCTTGAGCGGTGCTCTATATCATGAATGAAAAAAGGTTGGAATACCCAATTCTATGTATAAACACGCTGTTTCTCAACTTGAAGCAAAAACACTATTTGTACCCCAGTACAATGTCCAGGGGTACTAATAGCAATATAACCATTGCAGGAGGACATTGCCTGTCAGGTAATGCCCTGAGGCTAACGTTAAAGCCCTCGCTTTGCTCAGGCTTCTAAATTATGCCCTGGGGCATTACCTGACCAGAATTCCCCCCACACTCCTTATCGGGTTATATTTCTTAAGAAATGCAAAACTAATAGCTCACTAGAAATGGAAGTGGAACCTCATTGGAGAGGTAAAACTCAAAGGACTGAAAGCTTACTGATAATTAAAAGCATATTAGCATATTCAAAATGTCAAACTGGGGGGTTCCTCTGAATGGCTGTACCAACCTTACTGGGAATGTCAAATTGGGGGCTCCACTAAATGTCCATATGCTGGGAAAATCATCATGTCATGGCTTGCTATGCCATACCATGACCTGAGTGTGAATGACAGTCAAAGTGACAGAGTCAAAATCAGTGTGAGGGTAGGTGTGAGAGACTAAGTAGAGAGTGTGTGTTTTAGTCAATGCAAGGCAGTGTGAGTGAAATAGTTAGTGGAAGTATGACACTAAGTGTAATTGTATACATGAGTGTGATTTTAATTGTACACTTGAGTGTGTGTGGTAGTGAGTTTGACAGCGAATTTGATAGTGAGTGTGTGTATGAGTGTTAAATGAAGAGTGAGTGTGAGTGTGTATGGGCTCTGATTATAAATTCAAATAGTGAGCAACGTACAGTAGCATTATCTCATCCAAGTAGTTATGGTTTGAGTTGTATTCTTATCCCACTCACATATGTTATTTCCGGAATGGGTCTATATCTTAATCCATGCATCTGCATTGTGCGAGTCTTCAAGGGTATCTCCTGTTCCCTTTACCTTGATGATATCCAGACAATAGTTTGGGTGATTGTAACAATGGCTTGTTTAAGAGATCAACATTTGGCACTTGTATTTTATTTTATATATTGCAAAAATACAGATATGCACTCATGGCATTGTTGTCTTTTTAATTGGAATGTGTTAGGTAAGATGTTCATAGTAATGATAAATCTTCCTGACCTGTGTCAAACCCTGAACTTTTCGCTTTATTGGTGGATAATTTGTCCTTATACCCCAGTGAGTGGGAACCCTTTTCCACACTCATAGAGTCTTTTAATCTTTTTATGGGTATCCTTTTGTAGACTCTCCATAGTGCCTTTTTAATTCTATCCTATTTGACAACTTTTGGCACATACTACCTATTTTTGCTGGGTTGCCCTTTGGACTACCTGTTTAACTATCACTGCCTAACCTTGAGAGAAATACATTTCCCAAAGGTAGAAAGGATCTTTGGATCCCTTTTTTACATTTTATTTGGTGAAACAAGCACACCCCACCTTACGTGGAGTGCTGGGGAGATACAATGTATCCCCTTTCACACTAAAACTTTAACAATTCTGTTACAGGGACAAGCTTACCTTTAATGACTGGTGGCAGGGATACCTTTTACTAATTTGGTGCACCTTTACCGGGTGCTGTGTTCACAGCCGCAATAAAGGCACCCAAGGGTGCTCATTTTCATAAAAATGGCCCTGGCTTGTTTTTGCCATTTTAGTGTTTCTTTTCCTTCCTTTTTCCTTCCTCTGACTTCCAGTGTGGGAAATTCCTTTCTGTGATTTTTATTTTCGGCGGGAGTCCCCTGGTCTTCCTGCCCAGGCTCCAGTCTGTCTGTAAAGGCAGGAAGCGAGGGCGGAGTCCAAAACTCCACATCCCTTTGCCTTCCTCCTTGCCTGAGTGGGGACAAATCGCAGTGGCGGACTGGCTGTCCTGATTGGATAACCAGACCACCCCTTGTTGTAAAATGCAGGGAGAGAATGCAGAGCTTGTTTTGTAGTTCCTGTTAAATACTCTGAACCTGAAAGCTGAAGACAAGTTGGCCACTGCAACCAAAACCAAAGAAGTTGATGAAGGAAAAGCGGCTGAGACAATTTTCAGCGACTGGAGAGCCTGCTGTGTAACCTGAACCTGCTTTACCCTTCCTTCCAATCAACCTGGGGACTCCGAAAATGATGACCCCGACCAAGAGCCTGGTGAGACCCACTAGACTCAAGAAGTCCTGCATTTTTAGCCATCCCACAATGTGCTGCGATCTTGCAGGACTCCAATACCCCAATCCCCTGGCAACTCCAGCCATTGTGCGGTGCATGGTCTTCCAAATTCTGAATCTCGCTGAAACTTTGTGGGCATCCTGCTGGTTCTCTAGAGACATGATTCAAGTCTGAAAGATCCCCTCACCAGAGTGCTGGAACTTTGTAACGACGAGACTCCGACCAGCAATATTCTGTCTTCTTCTCTGCTCCTGAAAACGGCGCCATATCCACAGAGCCGCATCCAGCCACAAGGAAAACCTTCCCTTTAGCCTTTCCCATTGACCCCTGCTGCAAAATCCCTTCCAAGGTCCTGTTTCCAGTCACCATGACAAGGAATCCACTGACCAGGTGTTTGGCTGTGGATCCTGAATTCCTCCTGCTGCAAAATCTTCTTCTGTGTTGTGGAACTGTGCTGGCTTCGGTATTTATTTACCTTCATTTCATGTGATTCCTGTGTAGTATTGTGGTGTTTTCTGTGATTGGGAGGACGCTCATCCAGTTCACCCAGGTTCACTGCTGGAATCCTCCTAGGGTGTCTTCTGTGAAGCCCCTGGACCCTCAACTAACTCTGAAGTAAAATACTCACCAGTTTGAACAGTCTTCCTTAGGAACTCTGACATTTGCTACTTAAGAACCTATCCTGAAACACCCTGTTGGACAACCCCCTTCTGCACGGAGAACACTCATGCTCAAGAATAAGGGAAATACCTGTAAAGGATTGGGCCTTTTGCCTAGAAAAGAGAATAAGTGTGTAAAAGCTACTTACTTGTAAAAGAAGTTGGTTGGTAACTGTAACTCTGGGAGTGAACAGTTACAAAAGTAATAACTTACCTTAGAAATATTCTTCCATTCTGAAAAGTAGATATAAGGTTGATTTACTTACCTTAGAAATGTTGTGCCATTCTGAAAAGAATATCTAACATTTTTCTTTCCTTGGAAACTCGTTTCGCCATTCTAACAGAAAGTAGATGTGAGGGTATATAACTCACCTGTGAATTGGTTGTGCCTCTTCCCCAAAAGTAATGCTGTTGGTTTCACTGTATTAATCCTTTTAGGATAATTTTTTGATTGTCCCCCAATTGGGTCTTGCTTCCCCTGACTTGCTGTTAGCCTGGCCAGAATAAGTCTGCATTAGGTTTTACCTACCTAGAATAACTTTCAGTCATTCATAAAGTGTAACACTGGGTTTTGCTTTCCCTGTTCTGTTTTAGACGGACACAAAAACAGTCTTAAGTTTATAGCTGCCCCAAGTTGCTGATTACTCCTTGAAAAGGTATATGGGGTTTACCTACCTTGAGTTAGTTGTGTACCATCCTAAAATAAGTTACAATAGTTACTGCTTATCTCAATCTGTGGTTCACTGATCTCAGAAGCACCTGTAATTGAATATGACATCCTTAGGTTTTACTCACCTAGTATAAACTGTGTGTTATCACAAAAGTAGTTATGGGTTTTTACTGTTCCTAGAATAAGTGTTCTACTATTCACAAAATGTATATTGTCCAGTTGACTTATTATGTGATGTCTTGCAGAGCATCTTTGTACAACTGTTAGGGTCTACTACCCTGGTATTACTGAATGTAATTTGAAAGTAACCATTGGTTTTACTCCCCGAGAATAGGTGTGTCCTATATTGAATGTGTTTAAAAAGTTTGCCTTCCCTAGAACTACTGATAGGTGTTCCAAATAAGGTCATATGTTTTGGTCTTTGTACCTTTAAGCATTGTGTTGTGTTTTATTATAGTGTGTTTATGACTTTGACCAGTACTTACCCCAAGACTTAACTTGGCCTAATTGTATTTAAAATTAACCTTGATTTTTTTATATAATACTTCTGGTTGTCAGTGTTTTGATTGATTCATTTGTGTGTTATAAATTGTTTGTAGGTTTGATTGTTTGGAGTTTTAAGGGCAATCAGGCCCCTGCGCTAACTGGTAAGATTAGTTGGTTGCTGTGGTATTGCCTGCATCCTGGCACATGGGTTGTATGGGAACCAAAACTCCAATGTTCCCAGTTGGTAAATTGTCGGATGATTTGACAAACCTTGTTGGTTAGTGGTGCTGGTGGGTACTTGTCGTCAACAGTGAAGGTTTTAATGTTGTGATACACATGAAACCAGAAGGCCTAGCAATTGGCTAGGTACAGGTGAGAGGGGAGACAATGCACATTTCGACTGTAGTTTTTATCAAGACTGTGATGGGTGGTGTGGTGATGTGACAATTGTGCACAAAGCACGACGCACCAGTAGGAGGTCATTCATATTATGTAGTTTACAAGCAATATTTTTAATCACATGGCATGGTCAGGTGAACGTGTGTGAAGAGTGGTGGTGGTGACAGCACAATTGACAGTTTATTAACAAAACATGTTATACAGTTGAGGCAAGTATGGATTAACATTTCTACATTTGGCCAATTTCTATTGGTCATGTTGTGATGATGTCAGGGTACCAAGGAGAGAAGAGCGGGGTGGGGAAGGAGGGAGAGCAAGGTGGAGTGGGGTTAGAATGAGGAAGAGCTGAATCAGCTAAGACATGTAAATGGTAAGGGCTGATACCTGTCTACAACCTTCTCTCCCTCCTAAAATAAGCCTGGCTGCTCTGTCTATGCTACCATGAACTCAGGTGGTACAGCCTTATACTAACAGTGGAGTCTTGTACTGTCTCAGTTGAATGGTTTTGATGAAGTTGGGTAGAACTTCAGAAAAACTCTTCTAACAGAATGTATCAATAAACATGCATGGCAACTTAATAGCATTCTGAAATAAAAGTTTCTCTTACAGATCCAAACAATGCATATTTCCTAAATGTATCCAGACCCCAGCAGTCTAGTCAAAAAGCCATGCAAGAAAACATTTTCCTTTGTTATTTGTACATGTAACAAGAATAGGGAAAGGCTGACGTGCTGCATCTCCCTTCCATGACATTGTAGCTGTTGATTATGAATTTCATCATTTTCTGACATGATGTTACAACGGGAAGCTACAGGATTCAATAAATGAAATAATTGTAAATGGTGGAAACTATACCTCTATAAATACACTCCAGAAATACCACAATTGTTACACATGGTAAATTAGTGCAAAAAACGTATGTTACTAACTTTTCTCAAACAGTTTAAAGGCCTAAGCCTTGCAACCAGTCCTCAAGTTCAATAGAGTCGCCTGAAGTGAATCAGGCTATCAGAAGATTTGGAACAAAATTAGCATCAGTCCCCTAAGATACAATCCATGCTATCCACGTGTGATATATTTACTTTCAAGTGGGCTGTGAGCCTTTATATGTTTAGAATGAACCTGTTCCTTTGACGAATTATGAAAACAATGTCAAGGTAGACACAGGGACGTCATTTCACCAAAATTCCAGGGGTAGCGGAAGAGACATCACACGACCCTTGACCTCTGATGACATCACAGGAAGTGATGTCATTTGACCGCACCCTGGAGTGATATCACGGGAAGCGATGGAACACGACATTTCACCCCTTGACAAAACAAGAAGTGGCATCACATAGCATTGTTCCTAAGCACACTATGAAAAATATGGTTACAATATCACTATAATGTGATATACATTTCATACAAGAATGGATCACCATATGTATCATTAAGATCAGTGTGTATAGGCCCATATTACTAAATTACTGTGAATGCAAGTAGACGTCCATCCCCAAATGATAATGATGTGTTATTATATATTATATAGTACTTACACTTATGCGATTTATATAGAAAAATTATACATTTAATATCACTCAACCTGTGTTGGTACTCCTTTATCGACATCAGAAGGATGAAAGGCTGAGTTGAGGTGTTTAAGAACAGAATAAATCAGCGACTCACCCCCTGAAGTGTGCCTGAAATAAACCTTTAATGAATCTAGCAATTATTGTACAGAATTGCAGAAAGACACATTATTTGGTATTCCTATTATTTCTTATTTAGGGTCACTGCTTGTGGAACCCATGTTCTCTTTTTTTTATTGTTTTTAAGAGGCCTGGACAAGAAAGCCTCCCACTCCAGAAGCAAAGAGCCACATGGCTATGGCCACAGCCCAGCAGCTTGCATGAAAAAAAATTACCCTTTTTTTAAAAAAGATTTTTTTTAGGGATAGCAAGGGAGACCACAGGGGTAACAAGAGATACCTCAGGGGTCGCATTTGCGACCTCTGGTGACCCCCAAATGACGTCCCAGGGTAGACATTTGACTGCCGTTGTGGGCTTTCTCTCCTACATTCCTCTTGGTTGGCAAGCAGAAGATGAGAAATGGTGATTTCCCAATTATTTCATACAGTTTGATATTTTGCAGCTGGTCAACCGAGTCGAGTGATATGATATAATAAGTCATTTATAACGTGCCTGTACACAAGTGTTTCTAGGCGCGACAAGACAAGGAAGAGGACAAAACAACAATGTTACTAGGCCTTGTGTCAAACAGATTGCGCAAGTGTGGGGACTGGGGGTGTAACACCAGCCCTAATTAGAGAGCAAGCAAAAATATCTCTAAATGGAATTGATGAATCTCTCCACCCACACAATCTTGGTAAGAAAATGAGAAATGAAGCATTTTCCCAAGCATTTTAGAAATAAAATGGCTGAACATCCAAACGGTAGGGTGAAATGATCGTGATACGTATCATGACACCAGACTGTGTCCATACTTTAGAAACGTATCTTATGCCATGTGCTGACAAGCTCTTGAACAAAGCATGCGTCGTAGTCGGAGCACCCGTCAGCAACTCCTTGAAACGCATGTTGGAGGGAGGCAGGCATCTAAAAGTGTTAAGCCTGGGTCTCCTCACTAATGCTTAGAGAGCATTTTCATAATTTGCTGAATAAACCGATTTTTCGTTGATTTTGTTCACACAACATGTTTTGAAATGTTCAAGACATTCGAGTGCGGATGATCAAGGCCATCATGAGATAGAGAGTAGGGCAATGGAAGGAAAGTCATACTGCATTCCCATAAGGCCCTGCTGGGGCATGGCGGGACCCTGCAGGGCAATGGGGAGTGTTCAACCTGGCCTTCAACTTCCAACACCTTGTGCTGGTAGGAAAGTTGCACATAGGCCTGCTGTGCTGTGGGCTGAAGGAGACAATGGCGAGCAGTGAAGGGGCTGAAGGAAGGGTAGGAGTTCTTTAAGGAGGTGCAGCGGCTGGTTTGCATCCCCAAAAGCATCCAGTGAAAACATGGCACTTTTGGGGGAAATCATCCTAGCCATATTCATCACTCATGCTTTTTTGCAAGCCATTAATATCCCCAAAAACATTTCAGTTCTGATGGCATGACTTAAGCATATGGGAACTAAGGAGCTGCTGGCAGTGGGGGCTCAATTTAGTTGCTTTAATAAAAAAGTTAATTCTCAGATCATGTGCCCATGATCGAAAATGAGTGCAAGGTATACAATCAGAATACTAACATGACCCAAATCTTCTTTTAGAAGTTTAGCAATATGTTATTATAAAACAGATTCCCTAAAATAAAATACAATGTTCACCACTTTATAACATACATAAATACAGAAAACAAGTACACATACAAAATAACTAAGTATAATTGGCATGTAGTAGCCACAAAAAAGGCAGGAAACAAAAACAAATACACAAGAAATATTCATTTTAGCCACTCTAATTATTGATAGATTTGCTCCAATGCAGTGCATGGTCAAGGCGCATGATTTAGTTTATAGGATGGCCATTATAATCATAATGCCGCCACACCTTCATGAGGATCAGAGGATCAGAAAAAAAGAACATTCTTGGCTGGCAAGAACAATTCAAATGAAGGGGTTGGCAATCCAACCTTTCACTGTCTATTCAATGGCAGTGCAGAAAGGTGAATAAATCACCTTTAGTGTATTTAGTGCTCAGCCTAGAACGGAGCCTTTCAACAGAGCACACATGCGTGATATTACGGGGACTTAATGAGCGTTCCGAATGAGAAGTCCGCCAGCTAGCATCTGTGAAGATGGATATGGTGCGCCACGTATGCAGTTCCACGAATGCAGGAGAATCCAAGTGGCACAGCGAGTAGAGCGCTCCCTTTGACATCCGTTCGAATCCCGGCAGGGGCCAAACTCAGCCTTTCATCCTTCCAAGGTTGATAATTGAGGAATAAGAGGGTTCGTAGCGCTATATAAGTGCCAAATGTAATTAAATTATACGGGTTCTGCCGTTGTGCTCCACTCTACATCAGGGACCGCATATTCTCCAGCTGTGGACGCTGGCAGCGAATTTACACCCCACTTGGGTGTGCACTTAATGTGCCCAGAACCAGATACTACATTTTCTCAGCCAGTGGCTACTTCAGAGGAAACCCTAAGCATTAGCATTGCATGAGCACACATCCCGCCTCTATGCGGTGACTTACCTGGGCTGAACCAGGTGACTTACAGGCTGAAAAAAGACCTGCCAGCAGGATGTGGAGTGTGATTCTCTGAAAGAAGACAGTGTGATTTACTGATTTACAGCAAGGAATGGCATAATATTTTCTTGGGCTCATTATTAACAACACATCTAAATATAAGGGCATAAAACATGTTTTCCATGAAATAATGTTCTACATTCCTGTGCTCTGCTTTGACAGTTTTCCCTGCTCATTGAACGCTTTCAGCCCATCATGTCATCATCAATAAACACGTAAGTACTTAAAAGCTGACATGCATGTTCATCACAACATAGTTGACTAAAAGGAAGCGATTGAGCCTCGAATACGTCACAGTTAAACAGAGTTTAAAAATGTCCGCTGCGTCCGAAGTTTAGTAAATGGCAGAATGGGGATCGTACTGTTGATGGGCGGCCTCCCCTGTCGCAGTTCATAGATTTTCCTCAGTTTGGCTCCATTTAGTCAAGCAACTGCTCGTTTAGACAATGTTTATGTTGCTGTTCGATGTTATCCTGTTAGGTTTCACACTGTACTCCGCTGCAGTGCCCTTGATCTCTTGAGAGCATAGGTGCCATGGCCAGTGGACGTCACATTGGGAAGGAAACTGTGGCGGGATTAAGGACTGCTTGCTGTTGCCTGTGGGGGACACTTAGGTTTGGGAGTGGGGTGAAGTGCCCGTCCTGTGCCTGGTGTGTTCGTTCTCTTACTGGAGAGTTTCCCTGAGGTGTCCAGAATGCTGTCCCTTTGGTTCCCAGGAGTTCTACTTGATACCTCGAGCTCGTCTGTTTATCCTATTCTCCTTCCAGGTTCATACTGGTTTTCTTTCCCTCCGTTGCGTGGACTTTTATATCATTGCTTTATAGGAGCTGGAATAAAGCTCAGTAAATGACGGGGTCTTCTCTGCCATCTGGATGTAGCCCCCAAGCATAGGTTTGAATCCGGCAAAGGCTTTCTCCTGCCTACATCCTTCCGTGGTCGCGTAATTGAGTGCATTTAAATGGGTTAATATGAACTACTATGTTGCCCCTTAAAATGGGAGCAGTCTGGTAGGAAACACTGTATAAAGCAGGGTTTTGCCATTATTAAACATGGCCGAGTTCTGTATTATTTAGGCGTTACAAAAGCTAGCTGTGTAGAGGATGACGTGTCTCGAAGGAACCGTGAAAGAAATTCCATCATGGCAGCAAGCAGGTCCATCAAAGCACCAAGGATGCGGCGTAACAACAGCAGTTATGGACGTCCCCCAAACCAATATGGCCTTCCTCGCAAATAGCACATTAGAAGGAATATTAAATACATTCGTTTTGTGACAAAAAAAATCAGCGTTTTCTCTGGATGCCAGTGTTTCATTATTAGTAAATAAACTCATTACAGGTTTGGCGGTAACTGCAAAAACATCTGATATTTATAACACGTCATATTTTTTACTGAGGTTCTGATTATGAATTGCCACTGCCTGTGAAATTCCAAAAGAAGATAATAACTTGAACTTGATGAAAGGACGAGCAACACCAAAAATGCAGTAAATATTGCCGAATAGTGTTTCCAGCAAAAAACAGGTGATTACGCCGGGTGAGGAAATCAGGCACAGGCGACCCACATCACCAGAAAAAAGGTATAACGCTCCAATACAAGTAGAAACATGCATGTCAGCGGCATGTCTTACTCCATGATCCTTTTCATTGTTCAACAAGAACTGAGATGGAGTTGTCTTGTGCCATGTTGACACTGAGGTGAGACTACGGTCCATATCATGGTATGACTGGCTGGCAGTGAGAAATCATATGCCATAGGTGGCTAGGAAAGAGGCCTCTGCAGCTGTATTCTGTAGCATGCCCTGCAACAAGTTCCAGAGCCAACCAAGCGCGAGGAGACGCAAGGATTAGTTTGAATCTCACAAGCAACGCGGGCTGTAGAGGAGTAAACCCAGGGGATGAGCAACACGCTTCAGTAAGTAGCCTTCCCAAAAGTTATGCTTTTACCAAGAACTACAAGAAAGTCCCATTGAGCAGCATAGCAGTAACACATTATAAGGAGGTAATGGACACAGAAGAAGGACTAAGAGGGAGAAGCCATCTACACCAGCTCCCGTTATACCTCAACCTAACAATCCACTGTAAACCTCTATGAGGCAGGATCCAAGGAAAACCAGTAGGTGCTACAGCCTCAGAGGGCCCCCACAAACCACAGAAAGAATGAGAGAGAGAGAACGCTGATGTGGGCCTGTGCACAGGAGATTGCGTGCACAGTGATGTGTAGGCTAGTACCACGATTGACATTGGATTTCCCAATACATATTCCACCATTGTGATTTGAAGTGCAGTCCCATCTGCTCTCTTAAACTACTACTGGGCTGGGTTGTGTCGAGGTCTGCTACGAGCAGTAGCTGGCATGACCCACGCAACGCATTACCCTGCTGGGATTGAAGCTTTGAACGTGCACCTCACAATCTGCGTATATATGTGGATGGAGTCACGCATCAGTAGCAGCAACAAAAGGCCGTGAGGAGACAGATGGAGTTCAGAAGGATCACTCTGCTCATGCGAGAGCTTCACGCTGGATGTTCAGCAAAAATGCAAATAGTTACTCTATTGATCCTAGACAGGAACACCTTCATCTTGCACCTCATCCTGTGGGGCATCCAGAGCACAAGTGAAATCATGGAAGCATGTGCTGACACCCTCCTTGTATGTTTTGCAGAGTACACATAGGTACATGTTCTAGTCTTTCAGTAGTAATTGGAAGGAAACCAGATATTAAGCACATTCCTTTGGGGGAATGTTACCAGATCACTCCATATCACCATGTAACCATATTCTGCGGGGCTTTACTTTTACTTTAATAAAATGTATTAAATAGATGCAATCCCAGACTGCACCACCAGGAATGCAACTGACAGAGACACAAAAACCCAGGACTGAAGCATGGTACCCATGTTAACCAAGCTGCGTGCACAGAGGGTCCAGAAAACCAGGCCCAGAAACTATTCTCAGCACTGGAAGCATGTGGCTGATCTACTGTAGGTTCAGAACAAGGTAAAAAGTCCATATTTATAAAAGGAGTACATAGTACGTTTGCATTCCCCACCTGTGAGGCTAAAGACCTTGGGGTCATCTTCCACTCCACCCTTTCCTTCTCTCCTCATATCTCTGATGTCTCTAAGAAGTCACACTACCAGCTGCACCTCCTCAGAGGTATTTTTCCTTTCCTCTCCTTCCCCCAGAAGCTCACTGTCTCCAGAGCTCTGGTTCTCTCTAGGCTGGACTACTGAAACAGCCTCTTTCAAAATCTGCCTGCCTCTACTCTCCGCCCTTTGCAACTCATCCAAAACAGGACTGCGAGACTTGTCCTTGGCCTCAAGCCCAGGGATCGTATGTCTCCAGGACTGAAATCCCTGCTCTGGCTCTCAGTGGCGGCCAGGATTAAGTTCAAAACCCTCTGCATTGTCCACAAGGTTTTCTGGGGCCTGGGGCCTCAATACCTTCAACTCTCTCTCCCTAAATTTCTTCTTTCTCGAGATCCCCGCTCATCCGCCTCCAACTCCCTCAGGGTCAGTCGCTTCTCCAAGCAGCGAGTTGCTGGTAGATCTCTTTCTTCTGCTGGGGCCTAGCTCTGGAACAGCCTCCATGCCTCACTAAAACTTGAGGAGAACCATCTCCAGTTCCGGAAGCACCTCAAGACCTTCCTGTTTGCTCCTGCTTTCTCTCAGCCGATGTCCTGGCTGAATCTGACACTGCACTGGTTACCTGGCTACACCCTGATCTCGGGCTCAGGTCTCCTCCCCGCCAGCTGCACATCACTCTCAGGGACTGTTTCTGTATCCCTACAGCCCCTGCTAGCACTTGACTTCTGATGTCTGCACTTACTCCCTGCACTTGCCTCCAGCTCGCTGCACTTTTATTTATTATTTATTGTCTTTATTTATTTTACTGTTATCCTATGTATGCACTGCCCCCTACCCTTCTCCCCGCACTTTCTCCCTTGCCCCCTCCCTTGCACTTGTGCGATCTAAATGTCAACTAACCTAGTAGGATTGCTGTCTCTGTCTTCCCTCTGTTTCCCCTCCCTTGCCTAGTCACGCCTTGAAACACTTGTATATAGGCAGGTTATAAATGCCATATTTTATCATATCATATCATTGAAACTTGTGTCAATTTTAGTGTTGGGACACTTATGTCTGTAATATATGCTTGTGCCCAGTGTTGATCTTAGGTGTCAAAAAATGTAACTGCTGAATGCAGCAAAAATAGCATTATTTTATTTATTTTATTGATTGAGCTTTTGTTAGGTGCCTATACAACCGAATGGTGTTTCCAGGCGACACAAGACATAATGGGGAGGGAGCTAGGGGAGTAAAGTAACAGTGGCAAAAACAATAAATACACAAATGCCACAAGACAAGAGGGGAGTGAGCAAGTGCTGTGAAGAGAAGTGCAGGAGATACGGACGAGAGGGTGGGTGGGGGAGAGAGAGGTATGGACAAGTGCTTTTGGGAGCCCAGAGGGGAAGTGCAAGGGGAGCAAGGTTGGTATCCAATGGCAAGTGCTACGGCAGAAGAGTCCCATGAGTGGGATGCACAGCCACCGGGGGAGAGGTGGGGTGATAGTGTTGACTGGGTGGAGGGCTGGTAACCTGTGAAATTCATGAAGGAACAAGGCCATTAGTCTCACCGGCAGTGGGGCGATTAGCAGGGAAAGGAGCGAGGGGAAAGAGGTAGAGAAAGCAGAGTTTTGAGAAGTTTACAGAACTTAAGGAGGTCCGGCTCAAGTCTGAGCCAGGCAGGGAGACTGTGCCAAAGGGAGGCACCAGCCGAGGAGAGAGACCTGCCCCCTACTGTCTGCTAAGAGAAGCGTTTGACAGAGAGTTGAAGTTAGAGGAGTGGAGGGCTCTATCAGGGAAGTAGTTAGGGAGGGAAAACCTTGTGGATGATTCAGAGGGTCTTGAATTTGATCCTTGTTGCCACCGGGTGCCAGTGGAGGGATATTAGGGCTGGAGAGATACCGTGCCTGGGCTTGAGGGCAAGGATAAGTCTTGCAGCCCTTTTCTGGATTAACTGAATGGGGGGGAGCGGGAGGAAAGGGAAGATTGAGGAAGAGGCTGTTGCAGTAGACCAACCTAGAAAGGACCAGAGCTCTGGAGATCTTGAGCTTCTAGGGAAAGGCGAGGAAAGGGAGGATGCCTCTAAGGAGGTGGAGCTGGAAATGGGCCTTCTTGGCAAGGTCCAAGATGTGAGGGGTGAAGAATGAGAGCAGAGTCAAAGATGACCCATAGGTTTTTGGCCTCACAGGATGGTGAGGATAGAGGGCCGAAAAAGGGCTGCCAGAGGTATGAGGGAAACAGGGAGCAGGGGTCCCAATGAGAAGGATCTCCATCTTACTGGCATTGGGACAAAGATCATTTGACGCACACCGTGCCTGGATATGATTTGATATGATATGATGTGGCAGGGTAGAGGGCCCAAAGAGGGCCGCCAGAAGGTATGAGGGAAACAGGGAGCAGGGATCCCAATGAGAAGGATCTCCATCTTACTGGCATTAGGACAGAGATCATTAGACGCACACCATGCCTGGATATGATTTGATATGATATGATGTGTCATTTATAACGCACCTGTACACAAGTGTTTCTAGGTGTGATTGCAGTCAGAGAGTCGGGATGAGAGAGGAGGAGGAGGAGGTACAAGAGGGACATTTGAAGGAGAGCTGTGTGTCTTCATCATAACACTGGAAGTGAGGAGAGAAGTAGGTGATAAGGTGAGCAAGAGAAGCGAGATAGATATTGAAGAGCCACGGTGATAGGATAGAGCCTTGAGGGAAGCCGCAGGTAGAGCGTGAGCTGGTGGAGGAGAAATTATCTAGTTTCAGCTGGGAGGGGCAGTTAGTGTGGAAAGAGGTCAGCCAGTCCAGTGCCCGGCATGTGATACCAAGGGTACTGCAGAGCCGTTTTATGAGGATAGCATGTTGATGTGTCAAAGTGAGAGGAGAGCTTGAGGAGAATGAGAACAGCAGGAGAGTTAGAGTGAAGGGTTCCGAGCAAGTATTCAGGAGATGTTAGTCCAGTCGTGCTTTGTCTTTGCTTTGTGGGACTTATAGTTCTGTATTTTCCCTTTAAAAACACACATAAGTCCCAGAATGAATAGAAATAGGGACTGGACTAGCATGGACTGGACAAGCATCTCTGGAATGGAAGTAGGCATGTTAACATGTATGCCAAACATTGAATGGAACTAGCGTACGAGCAGAAAGCCAGATGTGTGATGCATAACCATTTATAAAAAATCCAGTATGTTTTACTTACTTCTTTCCGACTGTTTTTATGGAAGCCCTACCTTTTCCTAGTAACTGATTCAGTCCATCCAGATCAGCTGCGCGCCCTCATATGGGTCTAACCTGTCCAGTAACAATCCTTCTATAAACATCTGGGAAGGACACATAGTAAAACAATGTAATTTGTGAAACCTGTTCCTTCACTAGCAAATTATTCACCAAGCTCATTATCAGACATTACGTTTTTTTAAATCAATTCATTTTTTTTAAAATGTGCTTCAGTATTCCACTCCTTGTTTCCTAGTCAATGTTCATGTGAAAAAATAAAGTCTACACACATACATGTGGCTAACAACTGCACTACAGAAACAAGCACAACATGAGACAGACTAGCGAGCTCAATGCTTTCCCTAGTCATCTGCAGGACACAGGTGAAAACCCAGTGAGGAATTACTCAACCCCTCACCATCAATTCAGTACCAATTAGGTGTTAATATAAACTATCATTATGTGAGGAATCTGACATGAAGCACTTTACGAAATGGTTATAATATTATGTATAGAGCACACACCATAAACTAAGGTGTCACAGACTTGCACTCAAGTGCGAGCTTGATCCAACTCAACGGCACGTGGAAAGGGTGAAAGGCTGAGAAGGCCTCACTAGGGATGTAACATGTGGGGGGCAGCCTTTTGGATGAAGGCAGTCTGATCATTGCAAGGAAGAACAGACCTTAACAAACTCCGTTGTCCTAATAGTAATATCATTTGTATGATGGGGTAAACAAGGGTTCGCTGGGTCCTGGCTCCATTTTGTTTCAATTTGAGGGGGATATTCTTTGAGGGGAATGGGATTGCATTAGTTAGGTTTAACAGGAATAACCCATGCCCCACAACAAAGGCAACACTGCCACTTTATTCTGTTGGGGTGTGAGATGCATATACATGTCCAAAATAATGTCTCTATGATTTTTGCACACACTGACCTTTTTTAAACGGATTCCCTTCACAGCGTGGGAACCATGGAATGTTGTTTGTGTTTCCCCTCTCTGGGCAGGAATCTGACTAAGCCCGCATCAGTATTCCGAGGCTGGACTAGAGAACAGGGATCCCCACAGACTTGCGGGGGGGGGAGGAGAGAGAGAGAGAGAGAGAGAGAGAGAGAGAGAGAAGAGAGAGAGAGAGAGAGAGAGGAGAGAGAGAGAGAGAGAGAGAGAGAGAGAGAGAGAGAGAGAGAGAGAGAGAGAGAGAGAGAGAGAGAGAGAGAGAGAAGAGAGAGAGAGAGAGAGAGAGAGAGAGAGAGAGAGAGAGAGAGAGAGAGAGAGAGAGAGAGAGAGAGAGAGAGAGAGAGAGAGAGAGAGAGAGAGAGAGAGAGAGAGAGAGAGAGAGAGAGAGAGAGAGAGAGATTATTTGAAGATAATGAGGGTATAAATACCTATTTAGATATTGCAGCTCACTTGGGTAATAACACATGGTGCCAGCACATGAGGAAAGTAGGGAAAGAACATTTAAGGAGAGTTGCTACGTCTGCTCTCTCATCCCCTGTGCCCTGAATACAGTGCAAACTTTTATCTCCAGAGAAGCCCAGAACATGATGCCAGGTGCCTCATTCATCTTGCAGCATGCATGACCAGAGAACAATTTCAGGAAAATCGGGCCACTTTACGATGGAGATTGAAATGGTTGTTCCATTTCCAAGATGATTATATCAAGACTACACAGATGGAAAGGGAACCTGGAGGGCACAGAAGATGCTTGTGTATCATGCAGCAAGACCAGAAGAGGTAGTCATTGAAGACATGCAGAAACTGAATTGCCCTAATGTAACAGAAATAGCTTGATCGCCTGGATGTGGGAAGCAAACTCAAGTCTTAGGGGGTCATTACGAGATGGGCGGTAAGGGTTAACCGGCACCGGTCACCGGTAAGGAGACCGGTGCCGTTAAACCCTTACCACCCTATTCCGAGGTCCCTTAGCGGGTCCCACCAGGAACGGCTGGTCTGACCAGTCGTTCTTTTACAGGACCTGTTAAGGGACCTCGGAGCTAATAACGGGCCCGCAATTGCAGGCCCGTTATTAGCGCCTGCCCCATTCCCATTAAGCCCTATGGGGGCTCAAATGGGAATGGGGAATGGCATTTGGAATGGGGACGTACCGGGTCCGCCTAGGTCGGATGTCCCGGTAAGTCCTCATTCCACCAGACCGGACACAGAACCCGAGTTTGGAGGCAGCCATAGCGCCATCGCCATGTCTACCTCCAAACTGGGAATGAGGCCCTTAGTCTATGGATGAGTAATGTCCAAGAAGGGGTAAGAAGGAGTACTGATGTCCTGTGCAGCTCATCTACTCAAATCAGAATATATGCAAGAGGTGCAGAGAGTGACCAATGGATGTTTGAAGTCATGGGCTAAACATGCCAAACTACTGACATGGGTAGAAGATTAATCAGGCCCATTGGTTGTGATCCCATTGGCAAATCTAACACTGTGCTTCTGAAGACACAGACATAATCGTGTGGGAGATAGCAAAGACTGCAAAACTACAGTTGATGTTTCTAGGGTGGGAGAAAGGACAACTGCCCCCATTGATCAATATTGGGCTTGTGGGCATGGGCCTACATGAAGTTGCCCAAGGATTGGGGTGGAGTATGCTCCTTGGTGCTCATCCATGTTCTGGCATTAGTGATTCCTCAGAGTGACTTGAACATTGGAGAATTTCCAAAAGCAGATGCCCATTTGACAAAAAAGAAGATTGCTTGAATGTCTCAATCGGACCAGAAGAGAAAATTACTCTCAGCTAAATCAATAGAAGCATATGACTCCATTCCTTATGAACACGGGTTGTTCAGCAAGACTGCCTCAATATTTACGACTATATTCATGCCTGGGGTCCAGACGATGACCAATGTCAAGTGGTTGCAGATTACGAGATGGGAGCTTCTGCAGACAATCAACACCACTATAAAAGGATTCAATGCTATAAAGGAAGAGCTGAGGGCCATACGACTAATGACCCTGCAGAACAGATATATCCTTGATATGATCACAGCAATGGAATGAGTCTGCACCAAAATCTGGCCATAATGTTGTACATTCATACCTTCTCACAATGACGAGAATGGAACCTTGACAGAGGCCATAACGTTGTTAAAAAACCTGCATAACAAGATGGTAGAAGATATGGAGGACATTGAGGATGACATTTGGCTTGCTTACATATTCACATGGATACCACAGTGGATGGCAAACATATTCAAGTTTCTTTGTGCAATATTGGTGATGGCGATGTTTGGATTCTGTGTAATCAGGATAGTAATCAGCCAATGCAAGAAGACAGTGAAGAAAGCAGTAGAAATGAAGATCATGATCGATGGCAAATCTGCCTTTGCACCCAAGGAATTGACTGATGAAGATGTTAGAAAATACATAGAGGTCAGCATTGTAGCACCTGAAGGAACAAAGTTTTTGTATCCAAAGAATCATAAGAAGTACGTGGGACAATGGGTTTATTGAAATCCGAATGGACAATGCAACTACATGACCAGGAGTTTAGTTCAACATATCAAATCAGCTGGCACCCTGAGGGGGGTGATGAAGATCTGGACTCCCAAGAAGCACTTCTTTAAGAGAAAATATCAAGATGTGGAAACAACTGAAGATGTGGTCAAGGACTCAACCAGAGGGGGGAATGTAGAGGAGCAGTTACATGCCTCTGCAGGAAATTCCGCCCCCCCTATCTCCAATATGTTGGAAGCCTGAGATCGTTCCATGCTTAACACAAGCAGTTGTGACCATACCACGGTGAATATTTGAAAGAAGGTACCCATTGAGACAGCCCTATCAAATCTAACCCTGGAGAAACGACAATCTAAGGGAGGAGCTCCCCGAAGGATTATGAAAAGGAGCAGAAAGAGGAGCTGGTGACATCATGGAAGAAAAGGGTGACACCCTGAGAATACTGTCTGAAGAGAATGCATGGACTTACAGAAACTGATGGTGCATTTAAGAATCAAGTAGACTTTCACATGTGAAAAGAAGATTGCATGTGTGCGAAGCACTGCAGAAAATGCAAACCGTTCAATAACTGTACTGATGCTGTAATGCAAGCAGATTAAGTAATCTTAGAAGCTGGCTATATGTAATGAATAGACTGCAGTCAAAGCTACCATTTTATATAAGCTGGACATCAGTGTCATGAATTTAGTAAGCAAGGACCCATGGAGAGAAAAGGCGTGAACTGTGTTGCAACAAGAATATCCTGAGATCGTGAAAGCGCATGGTGAGGCTGTCTGGCCTGGTATCAAAGCTGAAGCAGCCAATGTCGGTTAGCTATTCTTGAAGGCAGTGAACATGCAAAGCTAAATCATCCCTTGTTAAGGTGCAAAGAATGAACAACAAGCGTGCCAAGTTTTATTCATTTAAGACATTTAAATGCTGCAAAATGGACCATATTGTGTTCTCCTGTCACGTGAGCCAAGGATGAAAATAGAGTTGAGCGTGGAGTTCTAGAACAACGATAGTGAGTGCTCGCACTCCCATATATTTCCAGAGACAAGAATACTTTGCAAGGCCAAGTTCAAAGACAATCTTCATAGCAGAAGGCATGGGTGATGAGAGTTGTTGAGCTAATTGCGTGCGGAGGTAAGGTCAAGTCAACCTCCTGGAACCTAGGTCTGAGTTTACGTGCGGTTAAGTGAACCAAAAGTTCCAGACATGGCACAAGTATGCCAACAAATTATAGAGGGCCCTATAATGAAGGGTTGAAGATTACATGTTTTTAGATGTAGGCATAAGTTTTCCACCTGACAGTGGGCAGCAAATCACAATCCTAGTCCCTATGCAATGTATACTTAGATGCTCCCCTTAAGCCTATCACTGTTTGCAGTAGGTTTTCCATTATTTGCCATATAGTATGATGACATCTCGGATGTATTTTTTGCTTATATTTTATAATATTATATTTAATAATTTTTTGAGAATTGCACTGAGAGCTCAAGCAAACGTCTGTTGATGTCTCCCTGTATTAGATAATTGTTATATAAAACAGCATCTTTGCCATCTTCCTGAGTTGGTTTGATTATTGGATGTCAGAGTTATTCTGCATCCCCATCCATTGCATGCAGGCAACTGAAAGGGCCACATGCTCACAACCCACAGGGCAGTGCTGGGCCACATATCACTGGCAATGCACTGGCAGGGCACCACTGGAAGAAGCCTATACTGCTGGGGCCCTGCACCTATGATATAGCACTTCTGGAGAAGGCTAACACACTAGAGTCCCACAGAACATATGTATCCCTTTATTGCACTTCAACACACTGTTAAATGAATCTTAGCGGGCTGTGGCCTGGTGTCCCTGACAAGGCACATACAGGGAAATGCTGGAGGAGACACCGACATCTAAAGTCCCATAGCACTGATAGTGGAGAAAGCTCACAATGCTGATTTCCTATGGCATTAATGGGGCTCTGACAACTTTCTTCTCTAACAAGCTCATACTGTTGTGGCCCTGTAGAAACAGTGGACTACTCAAGGGATGTTGCTTGAAATTGCACCGCTCATGGATGTTCAAACTGTTATGTTCTTACCATAGGGGCGAGGCACAACTACAGGAAGATTAGCCTCCTTGTAGCTTACCTGACTGGGAAGGATTGTTGGGGACCAATTGCAATGAAAATGTTCTTCTGGAAGAAGAAGGCTTTCACTAACCTGACAGTATTTGGTCAATGCATGAAAAAACATCAATGGGCATTCTGCAAGTGTTAACCTCAATCAAGTGCAATGTGGCAAGTTTGTATTCAGTGGCTGGGTGCTGCTAGAGGACTTTACATTGCACAGGCCCTAGAGGAGTAACTCTTTTCAAACAAGTGAATTTGCGTCAATGCCTGCCATTTCAACTGCTCCAGAGCAGCAGCAATGCAATCCCCATTGGCTGTAAATCCGTTCGTGATATGGTACCACCAGGTAGCATGACCATGGGCAACAGGGAAGGAATGAAGAAGGGGAAGGGCAACCCCTGCTTTCCCCAGCTGTGTCACCACATGCAACAGTAAAGTCATTGCCTTGCCTGTGTTAATTGTAGAGCTAATCAGTCAGTAATGACAATGCCCATCTGATAAGGAAGCACTCTGCAAAAGAATACTATGGCACTGACAGAAACCACAGGGGAAGCTCATTCTGCTATGCTTTTGTAGCCAGCATAGAGCACTCATACATGAGGCATAATCTGCATGAATCTTACAGCATTGGCATCACAGTGCAGGGTTGTGCAACATTCTAAGAGAAATGACATGCTTCTAAGGCTCCTTATGCCTAACATGGCACTGCTAGAATTATTATTATTATTATTATTATTATTATTATTATTATTATTATTATTATTATTATTATTATTATTATTATTATTTGTATTACATCTATTGAGTGTGTAGTTATTGAGTGTGGACCTAGCTTTTAGAAGCAAGAGAGCACTTTACGGAGGTATACAATGCAGATACATAACGGAGCACTTTTCAGAGGTATACAGCAACACAGATGCATAACGGAGTGCTTTGCAGAGATAACAACTGAATAGATATCGAGCGGGGGTAATATACATAAGGGCACAGAGGAGAGGTACAGCTGTACCGGGTGGTGGGCAGGAAAGGGGCAGGTGATGTCTTGCATGTCAGGTGGCACGAGGGGCGATGTAATGGCCTAGGTGTTGAGGAGGAGAGATTCCTTGAAGAGGTGGGTCTTGAGTTATTTTCTGAATTGTACGAGCTTGGGGGCGAGTCTGATGCTGATGGAGAGGAGGCAGCGAAGGCTTTTATTTTGCTCCTTTCCTTTTTGCAGTGGTGGATTTCAAATCTGCAAGTGTCCTGGCTCCTGGTGGTGTGCTGTCCGCGGAAGTTGCTGAGTTTCTTTTTGAGGTAGCTGGGTGACTTGAGGGGATGACTGCCTTATAGATGATGCTGCAAGATTTAAAGGTGATTTGTGTATGCAGTAGGAGCCAGTGAAGGTCGATGAGGGCCAGACTGATGTGGTTTTATCTGCGCAGACCCTTGATGAGGCATGCAGCCGCGTGTAGGACACTGCTTAGGGGCACAAGGGAAGACGACAGAGGACCTTCGAGGAGTGCATTGCCCCTTTCTAGTTGGGATTGGACGAGTGCTTGAACACTGGATCTAAAGCTGTCCAGAAAATCTTGCTGGTGTCTTGTATATCAGGCAGTGTACTTCTGGAAGAAGCATAGAGTGCTTAGCCCTGCAACCCTGACAGCACATGGCTGGAGAAAGACAAGCTGTTGTTGACCTCTAGCTATGGCTGCTGACAGTTACAGGCGGCTCACACTGATAGAACCATACAACATGAGCATGGATGGCCTAGAGGCCAATCTCACAGGAAGGGCTCTGTTTGGAAAGTTCACACTCCTGGGTCCTGTATAGCAATCAGTGCAATCCTGCACTGTTAAAGGTGGCTAATACAGCTTGAGTCTAATAGTAAACGCAGGTCACAGCAAGGGCTCTAAAGCACTGACGATAGGCGCGCCATTTCTAAACAAACATATTCTGAGATCCCATTTTGCTACAGAATTAGCATCAAATATCTACTCTACCGTCACTTTCCAAAAATGTAGAAAGTTAAGTAGGGTTACAGCTAAAGACCCATCTTGAATTGTGAATCCTCTTGAGTTCCATTCAATCAGGTTTAAGACCATGGGGCTGATACCTGCAAATCTCCAGATGTTTTGGACTGTGACTCTGATTATCCCTCACCATTAACATGCTTGCTAGGGCTGATGGAAGTTCTTGTCCATAAAATCCAGAGAGCTAAATGTTTCAGACTCCTGTTTTGGACTAGTGCGAGTCTGCCTGATTGAAGTAAGTGACAATATTTTTCTCAAGAAGGATTCTGGGGACATTACACTCCTCATCCTTCTTGACCTCTGCGTGACTGGATACCATCTTCTTTTACATCCTCCTTTCACTGTTGCCATAAGTAAAAGGAATGTCGACTTTAGACCTTCAACGGTTCTATTCTTTTCTGCATGGCCAATGTTCAGCAGTTATTTAACATTCATATTTGCTGTCTTATTCAGTTGGTGAGCACTTTCAATCGAGGCTATATCTTCTATGCTGATGATACCCAACTTTATGGCAACTTTTGTAGCTCTATCCGCGGAGCTAACAACGAGATGGACATGCTAAACCACTGAAACCAAAAAAGGTGATGGTTGGAAGGTTTTGAATTAATCGGAACCACTGGCATTGCTCTGGGCAACCTTTCACACCACCGTATTTTAGCCATCTGTGTCATTGCAAACCCGGTCCAGCCATATTCAAATCATTCATGTATTGGCACCAATAGGCACTGCCCTGCCCGAACTGCTAGGCCAGGTCCCTCTCCACAGAAACACAAGCAAGCCCTGACATGTTTCGGCCTTGTAAACCACTGCCTTCATGCACTTAATAATTTGATGAGAGACAATTATCTGCATCTCAATGCAGAGAAGACAGAGGTATTTTTTGGGATGTCCTGTACAACTATGGGAGGCCCCCAGACATGGAACACCCCCACTTCTTGCTTCCCCTGATTGTTAATATAAAATCCAAGTTCGTATAAATTGGCTCCTTTTGGCACAATGGTCTGAATATGGCCTCACGAGTACATGAGGTGGTAAGGCTGGTGTGCTTCCAGCTGCCTATGCGAGGGGGATCCAGGTCCTGAACTATAACCCTTTGTAGTGACCCTCACAAACTCCTGGATGGGTTAATGCAATATCCGGTTGGCCTGGTTGCTGATCCATCTGAAAAACAGCCATCAGATTGTGCAAAATGCAGCAGTCCACTTGGTATGTGGGGCAGGTGATGCGATCACATCTCGTACCTAAGGACATCCCTCCATTGACTGTCGGTGAGGGCTAGGATTGTCTTTAAAATAACTTGTCTAGACTTTAAAGCCCTGTCTGGTCAAGCTCGGAAATAACTAGTCTATAATCTAAAGAGAAACCACCCCTAAGGTCTTTACAATCTTCTAAGGCAAATTTGTTGGTAGTGCATTTCAGTATCCATGGTCAATTGTGTGAACAGCCTTCCATTCTCGCTAAAACGACATAGCAACTGTACAGACTTTCGGAAAGACATAAAACCGTTGCTTTTAGTGCAGGGGTTTGGTCTCTCCGTTGGTTCTGTTTGACCATGATTAATTCTTGGCTGTGGTGTTTGGCGACATGAGACAGTGGGCCTCATTACAAGTCCGGCGGTAACCGCGGCGGTAAAACTGTCTGCTTACTGCCGGGCTCGTATTACCATTCCGCCTCCGTGACTCCCAGAATTACCAGGGCATTACAGCCCCGGTGTCCCGGGAGTCACGGAGGCGGAATTCGGTAAGTCCCCATTCCCATTGAGTCCCATAGGACTCAATGGGAATGGGGAAGTGGAAACACCGGCACCATCTCGTGATGCTGCCGGTGTTTCCTCGTCCGCCTGCAGGTGGGAGGAGTTCAACCCGCCAGGTCAGACCTGGCGGGAAGATCACCTCCCGCCTGCAGGACTCGGGATCGGGTGGTCCGGAATTAACAGTGGCGGCAGGTTTACCGCCACTGTTAATTCCGGACCGCCTGCCCCGTAATGAGGCTCACTTCATGCCATGGTTATCTGCACCTTACAGATAACTTTAATCAATTAATTGTATGCTCAGAAACAAACATGGCTTATAAATGATGATACCCTGAGTGAGATAAGAGAACATTTAGTTTCTGAAATACCCTATATCAATCTTCAAAAGTATTATAAGGAGGCCTCTCATTTTTCAGCTTTTACTGATTTTCTTCCTTACAAAAAACAAAATTCACTTTCTTTCCTTTCAGTATTTATTTGTAAAAAGCAGAAGAAAGCAGAAAAGTATGTGGCTTGATGGATGTGTAAAGAAACACATTTGAGAGGCCAAGAAAGGGATGTATTTCTCTTTCAAGGGTGTAAAGGATTACAGTGATGTTTAACACATCAGCAAAATGGGCACCTGTTTGATTGTAACGTTAACACAGATGCTGGGTTGAAGAGCCAAAACCCATCCATCTAAGCTTCCCATTACAGGCTTCAAAGCTCTACATTTTTAATTTGAATACATGGAAAAAAAGCAGGAGTGTCAACTTATTTTCTTTTACATAGCAACTATAAAGGTGGATAATCACAAAAATGAAAAAGAAACATATTCCTACAGATAGAAATGTAGAAGACTGAAGTGCCATGAAACCAGAAGCCTTGCCACTTCCAAGGACCACTGGCAAGGACAGCGCCTGTCTGTGCTGTAGTCAAGCTGGCTGGTAAACATCAAGCTGCCCCTGCACTCATTGGGTGCTTGCACTATGCATCGAAGGGAGGCCTTCCAAGTGGCCTATAGAAGAAGAATAATGGGTCGGAAGCCCAGGCAAATATGTCCGCCACCAGTGGCATTACCACCAGGAAGACCGAATCGGCGTTCTCCCACTTCCAAGGAGCACTGGCAAGGACAGCACCTGTCTGTGCTTGTCTGGCCTTGGCAAGCGGCCTGGCAGGAACCCATACTCTAGGGTACGAAGCCCTATATACATTATCGTATTCTTGCCTCCACCTACAACAGTGAGTTTCCCACACTCATCTACTGCAGTGCACACCCACCCTGCGCCTACCCTGGGCTGGCCCCGAGACCCCAGTTGTACACTTTATACCATGCGATCTGATTGCATTGTCAAACTTGCACCACTGATGACCGAAACCTATTGAACCACCCTGACTTTATGCGGCATGGCAGGCATAGCCCCCTTTACTGGCAAGCCCACTTCCCCACATCAGCGTCCTCGCTGTCCATGCTACCCCACCCGCCTCCTGTGCTTAGTCGGATCCCAACAGATGGTTGAAATAAGTGCCCATACTTTCGACTCGATAGTTCTTTCCTTAATTTCACTTTCGCAATATTAGCCCTCGGCATACTACCAGCTTTTCTTGTATCCTAACTGCCCTAATTTGTAATCCCAGCTACTTATAACCTTCCTGACTCACCATGCTTTCGAGCAATTTACATGTTTTTGCATCCTGCAGCCTAGTGCTGAATGCGCATCCTAACGTGTTTGCATTCTGCAGCCTAGTGCTGAATGCGCATACTAACGTGTTTGCATTCTGCAGCCCAGTGCTGAATGCGCATCCTAACGTGCTTGCATCCTGCAGCCTAGTGCTGAATGCGCATCCTAACGTGCTTGCATCCTGCAGCCCAGTGCTGAATGCGCATCCTAACGTGTTTGTAGGATGCGCATTCACCTAACGTGTTTGCATCCTGCAGCCTAGTGCTGAATGCGCATCCTAACGTGTTTGCATTCTGCAGCCCAGTGCTGAATGCGCATCCTAACGTGTTTGCATCCTGCAGCCTAGTGCTGAATGCGCATCCTAAAAGGCTTGCATCCTGCAGCCCAGTGCTGAATGCGCATCCTAACGTGTTTGCATCCTGCAGCCCAGTGCTGAATGCGCATCCTAACGTGTTTGCATTCTGCAGCCCAGTGCTGAATGCGCATCCTAACGTGTTTGCATCCTGCAGCCTAGTTCTGAATGCGCATCCTAACGTGTTTGCATTCTGCAGCCCAGTGCTGAATGCGCATCCTAACGTGTTTGCATCCTGCAGCCTAGTTCTGAATGCGCATCCTAACGTGTTTGCATTCTGCAGGCTAGTGCTGAATGCGCATCCTAACGTGTTTGCATCCTGCAGCCTAGTTCTGAATGCGCATCCTAACGTGTTTGCATTCTGCAGGCTAGTGCTGAATGCGCATCCTAACGTGCTTACATCCTGCAGCCCAGTGCTGAATGCGTATTCTAACTTGCACACTAATATTGAATATGTATCGTACTTATCTGCAACCCACCTTATTTTGCCTTTGTGTGTCTGTATATGTGATATAGCCCTCTGTACCATGAGGCGTGGCTTTTTTTACCAGGCTGTGCTTTTCAAGAACCACCTGCATTCTGTTAATTGTATGCATGGTTTTGCATCTGAAGAATGTTCTCTTTGCACTCCTTGTAACTAGCGCCCTGATGCCTGAGGGTTCGGTGTGCTGCTATAAATGTAAACATAAATCAATTATAATATACAGAACACAACTGCAGTCTCATTAACAATGCACTATTTTTTGGGTGTGCAGTCACTTCTAGGTAATCCCATGTCATCAGCTAGGGGAAAAAGGCACACTGATGCAAAGAGATTTGCCCAGGATCAAAGTTTGGCCATGTTGGTAAGCCAGGATTTGAGCGCAGGTAGCCTGATGCTACCGTTTGAAATATTGGCAGTAAGCTACAACTTTTCCTACATATCTTTAGTTTTACAACAGCATACAATGTATCATTCATAACTAAATAAGTGCTATGTGTAGGATTGCCATCTGGCCTGGGTGTAAAAGTCCTGGGTTTTTTGATTTGTATGAATCATAAAATTATGTCAGTAATCCATCTCAGAAAGTGTTGTTTTTTAACCAGTCCCCCTTTTCTTAACCTCCATGCCAAAAGCAAAGTGTACGTCTGTGGCCTGTTGCATATCTGCAGCCCCTACTCTCCGGTGGCATAGAGCAGGTTCAAATGTCACAGGTGCACTGTTTGACACCTGCTGTGACAGCCAAGCCACTGCAGTCTTCACCTCTTTCCCCAAATCATCATAATTATAAGCCAATTCTAAATCAAAGGCCTTCTTCACATAAGCGGGGATGCACACCAGAGAGCCTTTGACGTTGCAGACCTCGAAAGGGTGAAGTTAGGAAACTCGCGAAGCACAAGTGGGTTTGACGAAGGATTCCTCTGTCATACTTTTCAGTGGTCTTTTGTCTCCTTCATTTCTGCTTTACTTCGGTGGAACCAGTCACTCTGTGTCTAACATCAGAAGGCAAGGCACGCTTGTCACAAGGACAGAGATTGGACCCCTTAAGGCAGGCTTGGTTTCCTCCAATCCCATGAGGCATCTTGCCTATAAAAGAGGGTGTCTCCCACTTCTTTGTTGGTTCATTTTGGATCTACAAGAGTTCCAGAAGAATTCATGTAAACCTCTTTTGGGAGAGATGATCTTTCCGAAGCCCTGAGCTATTGCCATGAACACGGTCTGCTCCAAGGTAGAGGCAAGCTTGGATCCCTGCCGACTAGGGGAATTGGGGGAGAACTGCTGCTGAGCAATAGCTGCCTCTCTGCCAGCTACACTGGTACCAAAGTTCACACTGAAAGTGCTGGAGTCCTGCAGGTGTTAGCCTCCATGTGGTTGGAAGAACAAGGACTTGTGTCCCTGGGCCCCTAGATTGGGACTCACAGCATCCTGAGAGTCAGAACAACCACAACCACTTATTTTGCTGTTCACACTGATCAGACCCATCTTTAATCCACGTTCGACACCTTCAAACCAATGGGACCCAGAGGTACTGCCTTTGGCACTCACTCAAATTTTAAACCACCACTGTTTGCATTTATTGAGCTGGCTTGATGCTGAAGTGGCCCCAGCAAAGCCTTGTCACCCATTTGTTTTATGCATCAGCGCACCATGCAGATGACTTTGAACCGTTGTGCCATCAAACTAAATTGTTCCATCAAACTAAACTGCCAGGTCTTCACGTAGCAGCTCGACTCGAATTACTGGATCTTTGAATGTTGAACCAAACTAGGGGTACTCATCCACCAAATCTGCGCTCGATCATCAAACTGTTCCTAGAGGTTCATCCAGGGCCAGTCTTTGCATCAGGCAATGCAGGCAGCTGCCTGAGGTGCCAGGCCCTAGGGGGCATCAGTATGACTTCAACACCACCGCTGCCATCATTTTAATTATTGTAACAAATTGCGTATGGTACAAAGGTGATACCTATTAAATCAGACTATCCAGATCAGCAGTGGTGCGTTCAAAGCCAGGTCCTCCTGTGGTATCTGCAAGCCCTGGATGCCGGGGCTTTAAAGCAACATTTGTTGCCTATCAGTCGAGTTGGGGCTGATTGATTGATTGGGCTGGCAGGATAGATATAGCACTTGTATGCCAGTAAGGGACACACGGTCCGGATGTGAAGAAGTGATGTGCCTGTGTTTGCATTGCTGTAGCTCAGCATCGCGATCTGTGAGGCCAGTGCTGTGCAGGTGGGTGGGGGACGGTGGTGTGACGACCATTGGGTTGGGCAGATTAGATTTTAGCCCCCCTTGACATTTTCCGCTATATTGATTTGACCCGGTTGTCCTACACGGCGATGCAAAGGCCCTCATTTGAAATGTTAATGGTGTGTCTGTGCGTGTACACCTACTCATTTTAATCTCAGTTTTATCATCCATAGTCGTATGAAAACCGTAATTGTGATTCTCATGATGCCCGTGCATTACCAGTACGAGCGTAACACAGTAATATAAGCATTGCTCATATTATAGGCTGTATGTATTATTAATGAAATTTAGGAATGCAAAGGTGTTCCTTTGTCACTGTAATGTAGCACTGCACAGCCCCTTCATTACCAGAGTAAACGCCTTTATTGTTAATTTTAGTTGCGTAATGGAGCAATGCAAAATATCCTACATTTAAAATGATTGTCGCCACTTTAACACAGACATGAAAAGCACTTTCTCTTCCATGCTGTGGGTGTAGTAAAAGCATAGCGATTCCAAAAATAAGAGTTTAAAATATAAACCTAAAATGTCTTCTTTTAAATATTCATATTGTGACCCAATTCAAACAGTATAGAAGAATGTGCATTCTGATTTTAGTATTACACTGTAATACATCAAGGTAAGGTTGGGGTTGCGCACTGCAGAAGAAACAGTCTACATTTAGAAGGCGACCATTTACGTTTCCGCTTCACCATCCGTGTTGTCACTGAAATAATGCAATCAACTTGAATATTAGCGACTGTCTGCAGGATAAAAGTACTGTGCACAGAAGTGATAGCTAACCAGCATGAGCTTATATATTTTGTGGGTCGTCCTCGTTTTCTGAGTACTCTGCAATATGTCGCAAAGGTTCCCCCCGGCCAGGCTTCCCTTTGCTTCCCCATGCTGCTGGTGTTTGCTAAAATACTGCACAGTACACACAGACAAAGCTGCACCTATCATTGTGTCATGCACGGTCACACACCGAGGAACACTCAGGCACTGGAGAAGCACCAGATGAGACACATATGAGAGGGTTGGAAGGGATAATGGTGAGGTTGGGGGGCATAGGCACTGCTTAGATGCACTCTCACGCCTGTAGAGAAGGAGCCAAGTACCCCCACCTCAATCACCTCGCCCATCTTGCCTATATGTTGGGAGTCAGAGCATGAGACACGTACAGAGCCATTCAAACTACAGATATCAAGGAGAATCTTAAAAACAAGGTTGCCATTGAGAAAACCATACCTGCATATGAGACAATACGATGACCGTTCAAATAGAAGTCTGGAAGAAACAGGACAAATGAATGGCAAAAATAAGTGATGATGTCACACAAAGCAAGACTGACTTGTATAGAAGAGATGCAGAGGCTAGGGAATGCAAGCAGGCTTATGAGGCATCAAGAAAGTATTGAAGATAAGTGTCATCTCGGGCACGAGATGAAGAGGCTTATGTTTCAGAAATGTTCAAGATATCAAGCTGTTTCACACGTGTAAATATGCAAAGAAACGCAAGCAGACGAAGTATTCTTGAGGCTAGCTTTATAGTAAATAGATTGAACATGTACATATATATATATATATATATATATATTACATGGCCACGGTAGTGGCCATGTAGTTATGGTTAAGTTGCTGTTTCCACAGGAAGAAAACTTTTTGGGTGGCTTATAACTTCGCTCCCCCTGGACGAATCCACACCAAACTTTGCAAAAAAAAGTATATGGCTCACTCTGAATTGTTTTGCAAAGATTGGTGAGGTTTGGTCCAGGGGGGGGCAAAGTTATAGGCGGGTCCCACATTTTTTTTTTCCCATAGACTGAATGGAAAAAAAACTTTGCTCGTGCCTACAGCTCAAGCCGCTGGACGGATTCTCACCAAATTTGGACCAGGAGCAGCGGCTTGGTCCCAAAAGCGTGCCTTTGCAAATTTCGTGAAAATCCGTCCAGTAGTTTTTTTTAAATGACCAAAAATTAGTGATATCTGTGTTCGCTTCGCTGACACACTTCCCTGTTCTCTCCGAGGACAGGACGGTGATTGGGCAAGCAGCTTGCGTGATGTCCGCGGACATCTTACGTGCTTTTCTATTGGCTGCCATGAAGCGTGCAGTGCGTCTATTTTCAGAGACGCCTGCCATCTTTGTTTATCGGAGCGGGATCTGCTACCTGCACAGTGTAGATGTGGGCTGCGTCGGGCCTGCTTCGGCCACGAAAAGGCGGTGATGCACAGGCCCTCGTGTCTCTCTCTTGTTCCCCACACCCCCAGCTCATGGCCCGTGTCTCCCATGTTCCCCCCTCTCGCTGATTCTCTGTGTGTTCCTCCCACCCCCCGCTCATGCTCCTTTTCTCTTTCCCGTTCCCACCCACTCATGTCCCGTGTCTCCCTTCTTCCCCCACATCCCCCACTCATGCCTCGTGTCTCCCGACTGTTCCCCCAACCCCCCGCTCATGCCCCGTATGTCTCCCTCCTTTCCCCCCACCCCCTGCTCATGCCCCGTGTGTCTCTTCCCTCCCCCCACCCCTGCTCATGCCCCGTGTGTCTCTCAACTCCCCCCCACGCCTGCTCATGCACTGTGTGTCTCTCCCCTTCCCCCCACCCCCCGCTCATGCCCCGTGTGTCTCTCCCCCTCCCCCCACCCCCCGCTCATGCCCGTGTGTCTCTCCCCTTCCCCCCACCCCCTGCGCATGCCCTGTGTGTCTCTCCCCTTTCCCCCCACCCCCGCTCATGCCCTGTTTGTCTCACCCCTTTCGACCACCCCCTGCTCATGCCCCGTGTGTCTCACCCCTTCCCCCCAC
This sequence comes from Ambystoma mexicanum, assembly GCF_040938575.1. Lineage (NCBI taxonomy): Eukaryota > Metazoa > Chordata > Amphibia > Caudata > Ambystomatidae > Ambystoma > Ambystoma mexicanum. The sequence continues at coordinate 1,175,611,486 of NC_090935.1, read as the reverse complement.
CCCCCGCTCATGCCCCGTGTGTCTCTCCCCTTCCCTCCCACCCCCGCTCATGCCCCGTGTCTCTCTCCCCTTCCCCCCACCCCCTGCTCATGCTCCATGTCTCTACCCTTCCCCCCCAACCCCCCCCTCTTGCCCTGCCTGCCTCCCCCCTCCCCCCACCCCCCGCTCATGCCCCGTGTCTCCCTACTGTTCCCCCCACACCCGCTCATGCCCCCTGTGTCTCTCCCCTTCCCCCCACACCCGCTCATGTCTCGTGTCTCCCTACTGTTCCCCCCACCCCTGCTCATGCCCCGTGTCTCTCTCCACTTTGCCCCCACCCCCTTCTCATGCCCCTTGTCTCCCTCCTTTCCCCCAACACCCGCTCATGCCCTGTGTGTCCCTCCCCTCCCCCCACCCCCTGCTCATTCCCGTGTGTCTCTCCCCTTCCCCCCACCCCCGTTCATGTACCGTGTCTCCCTACTGTTCCCCCCACCCCCGCTCATGTCCCATGTCTCCCTACTGTTCCCCCCAACCCCCGCTCATGCCCCGTGTCTCTCTCCATTTCCCCCCCACCCCCCGCACATGCCCTGTGTCTCTCTCCACTTCCCCCCACCCCCGCTCATGCCCCGTGTCCCCCTCCTTCCCCCCCACCCCCGCTCATGCCCCGTTTCCCCCTCCTTCCCCCACCGCCCGCTCATGCCCCGTGTCCCTCTCCTTTCCCCCAACCACCGCTCATGCACCATTTCTCCCCTGTTCCCCCCAACCCCCCGCTCATGCCCCGTGTGCCCTGTTCCCCCCACCCCCCGCTCATGACCTGTATCCCTTGTGTTACCCCCACCCCCCCACCCCCAGCTCATGCCCCGTGTCTCCCTTGTGTTATCCCCCCACACCACGCTCATGCCCCCTGTGTCTCCTGTTGCCCCCACCCCCCGCTCATGCCCCGTGTCTCCCTCGTGTTCCCCCACCCCCCGCTCATGCCCCGTGTGCCCTGTTCCCCACACCCCCCGCTCATTACCTGTATCCCTTGTGTTACCCGACACCCCCCCACCCCCAGCTCATGCCCCGTGTCTCCCTTGTGTTATCCCCCCACCCCCCGCTCATGCCCTGTGTCTCCCTCGTGTTCCCCCCACCCCCTGATCATGCCCCTTGTCTCTCTCCTTCCCCCCCACCCCTGCTCATGCCCCGTGTGTGCCCTATTCCCCCACCCCCTGCTCATGCCCCCGTGTGTGCCCTGTTCACCCCACCCCCCGCTCATGCCCCGTGTGTGCCCTGTCCCCCCCACCCCCCGCTCATGCCCCGTGTGTGCCCTGTTTCCCCCACCCCCCGCTCATGCCCCGTGTCTCCCTTGTGTTCCTCCCCACCCCCCGCTCATGCCCCGTGTCTCCCTCGTTTTCCTCCCACCCCCCGCTCATACCCTGTGTCTCCCTCGTGTTCCTCCCCACTCCCCGCTCATGCCCCGTGTCTCCCCTGTTCCCCCCACCCTCTGCTCATGCCCCGTGTCTCTCTCGTGTTCCCCCCACCCCCGCTCATGCCCCATGTTTCCTTCCTTTTCCCCCCCACCCTCTGCTCATGCCCCGTTTGTGCCCTGTTCCCTCTCACCCCCCGCTCATGCCCAAATGTCTCCCCTGTTCCCCCCACCCCCCGCTCAAGCCCTGTTGTGTTCTCTTTATACACCCCGCCTTCCCTTTCCATGGTGGCCATCTTTTTTTTTTTTACCACCCGGGGTCTCACTTTGAGTACCTAAGATGCTAGTGTTCTTCATCTATTGAAAAGGATGTTATGGTGACGTTGCACTAATAAAAATCTATAAAATTCAGTAAAATAAAAATGTGTTACAGGGACGTTATAGTTAAGTTCCACTAATAAAAACCTATGAAATTCAATGAAAAAACTTTGTTAAAGGGACGTTATGGTTAAGTTGCGTTACTAAAAACCTATGAAATTCAGTGAAAATACTTCGTTAAAGGGACGTTATGGTTAAGTTGCGCTACTAAAAACCTATGAAATTCAGTAAAAAACCTTTGTCAAAGGGACGTTATGGTTCCAAGTAAAACCGAAAACCCCTTGAAATTCGCTAGCTATGGTAAGCTAAGCAACCATAACTCGCACCACCACCGTGCACTGCTAAGACTAACACCCAGGACATCAAAGATGACATCACAAATGTCATTGATGACATAACATGTCTGGCTCACTCTTTTTTCTTTTGCTGACATATCTAGGCCACATGGTTTTCTTCAGTAACAGTCAGAAACTAAAAATGTTATTTTATTTGTAGACGTATCCTTCAAGTAGGTTCTTACAGTAATTCCCTTAGAGTCCAGTCACATCATATGAAACATATACATACGGGAAGACACAAGCTTGAAAGACAGCAATCCTTTTTGTGCATAAAGATAATCAATAGATTTATGAGCACTTTCTGATAGTTCTGTTGTTTTTTTTATGGCTGTACTTTCCCTATATATGGTCATATGTGTATACATTGTACTCACACTACTTTCCTTAGGGTCCAATCACATCAAGTGATACATATACATAGGGTAAATAGCAGCTTTGAAACAGAGCAATCATTTATTTGCATGAAAATAATCAGTTAAGTTATGAATTGTTTCTGCTACTACTTGTGCTTTTTTGCTAACTTTACTTTCCCTCTATATATCCATATTGGTATGTGTTCTTGTGTCTTTGTGTTTTGTCTATAGTAATGCAATTATGTAATACATGTGTTTTATTAGCTACTTATCCCATATTTCACAGTACACAAAAATCTATTAAGAAAACAATTATCATTTCATTATTCAACATATTAACATTACGAATAGTATACCTTCATCTTGTACACTGCACACAATGTTATGTTTCTGTATGAGTAGCTTAGTATACTAGATAGAACCCCATAATAGAATGCTATGTATATCAATGCATGTTCAATGCACTAATTAGGGTATGATATTTATTGCAATGATCCTTGACACTTTTTTTGCAACATTATAATAAGAATCCCTTATACACATATTTCATGAAAAGTACATACACATGTGATGTCATCAGTGATGTCATCAATGACATTTGTGATGTCATCTTTGATGTCCTGGGTGTTAGTCTTAGCAGTGCACGGTGGTGGCGCAAGTTATGGTTGCTTAGCTTACCATAACTGATGAATTTCAAGGGTTTTTCGGTTTTACTTGGAACCATAACGTCCCTTTGACAAAGTTTTTTCACTGAATTTCATAGGTTTTTAGTAGTGCAACTTAACCATAACGTCGCTTTAACAAAGTTTTTTCATTGAATATATATATATATATATATAGCCACTCTAGTGGCCATGTAGTTATGGTTAAGTTGGTGTTTCCATAGGAAGAGCACTTTTTGGGCGGCTTATAACTTCGCTCCCCCTGGACGAATCCTCCCAAAATTTGCAAAAAAAAAGGATATGGCCCACTCTGCAAAGTTTGGTAAGGATTCGTCCAGGGGGGGCAAAGTTATAGGGAGTTCCAAAAACTTTTTTTTTCCCATAGACTGAATGGGGAAAAAACCTTGCTCGCACCTACAGCCCAAACCGCTGGACAGATTTTCATCAAATTTGGACCAGGAGTAGCGGCTCGGTCCCGAAAGCGTGCTTTTGCAGATTTGGTGAAAATCCGTCCAGTAGTCTTTTAAAAAATGACCAAAAAGTAGGTCATAAAAAATGTTTGATATTTGTGTTCGGTCCGCGGACACACTTCCCTGTTCGCTCCGCAGACAGTGTCCTGATTGGCCAATCAGTTTGCGTGGTGTCCACGGATAGACGAAGTGTTCGCTGATTGGACGGTGTGGAACGTGAAGCGCGTCAGATTTTCAGTAGCGCCCGCCATCTTGGATTCGCGGACATCTGCGGACAGCGCGGTGAAACTTGGTTCAAAATTTGTATTTAGTAGAGTGTGTTGATGTGTAGGAGTGTTTGGGGAGGGTGGGAGAGTATGAGATAGGTTGAAAGTTCTGTTTATTTATGTGTTAGACGTTCTTGTTGTGTTCGATTTGTCTGCGGACATCACGGGTGTTCTGAAATGTTGTAAATAAACTGAATGGGGGTGTTCTTAGGACTCAATATGTGTCCGTTTTGTTCGCAAGCAAGCTGAAACTGTTCTAAGAACTCTCGCAGTGTCCTGAAATGTTCGTAAATAAACAAAATGGGGGTGTTCTGAGGACGCTGTCCATATTGTTCGTTGTCAAGTTGAAAGTGTTGTAAGAACTGTCGCGTTGTCCTGAAATGTTTGTAGGTGGTGTCCTGAAGCCGCTGTCCGTATTGTTCGTTGTCAAGTTGAAAGTGTTCTAAGAACTCTCACGGTGTCCTGAAATGTTCGTAAATAAACAAAATGGGGGTGTTATGAGGATGCTGTCCGTATTATGTTCGTAAATAAACAAAATGGGGGTGTCCTGAGGACGCTGTCCGTTTTGTTCGTTGTCAAGGTGAAAGTGTTCTAAGAACTCTTGCGTTGTCCTGAAATGTTCGTAGGGGGTGTCCTGAAGACGCTGTCCGTATTGTTCGATGGGAAGTTGAATGTGTTCTAAGAACACTTGCGGTGTCCTGAAATGTTCGTAAATAAACAAAATGGGGTGTTCTGAGGACGCTGTCCGTATTGTTCGATGGCAAGTTGAAAGTGCTCTAAGAACTCTCGCGTTGTCCTGAAATGTTCGTAAATAAACAATGTGGGGGTGTCCTGAGGACGCTGTCCGTATTGTTCTCTGGCAAGTTGAATGTGTTCTAAGAACACTCGCGGTGTCCGGAAATGTTCGTAAATAAACAAAATGGGGGTGTTCTGAGGATGCTGTCCGTATTGTTCGTTGTCAAGTTGAAAGTGTTCTAAGAACTCTCGCGGTGTCCTGAAATGTTTGTAAATAAAGAAAATGGGGGTGTTCTGTGTTCTAAGAACACTTGCGGTGTCCTGAAATGTTCGCAAATAAACAAAATGGGGGTGTTCAGAGGGTGCTGTCCGTATTGTTCATTGTCAAGTTGAAAGTGTTCTAAGAACTCTCGCGGTGTCCTGAAATATTCGTAAATAAACAAAATGGGGGTGTTCTGAGGACGCTGTCCGTATTGTTCGTTGTCAAGTTGAATGTGTTCTAAGAACACTTGCGGTGTCCGGAAATGTTCGTAAATAAACAAAATGGGGGTGTTCTGAGGACGCTGTCCGTATTGTTCATTGTCAAGTTGAAAGTGTTCTAAGAACTCTCGCGGTGTCCTGAAATGTACATAAATAAAGAAAATGGGGGTGTTCGGAGGACGCTGTCCGTATTGTTCATTGGAAGTTGAAAGTGTTCTAAGAACTCTCGAGTTGTCCTGAAATGTTCATAGGGGGTGTCCTGAAGACGCTGTCCATATTGTTTGCTGGCAAGTTGAATGTGTTCTAAGAACACTCGCGGTGTCCTGAAATGTTCGCAAATAATCAAAATGGGGGTGTTCTGAGGATGCTGTCCATATTGTTCGTTGTCAAATTGAAAGTGTTCTTAGAACTCTCGCGTTGTCCTGAAATGTTTGTAGGTGGTGTCCTGAAGCCGCTGTCCGTATTGTTCGTTGTCAAGTTGAAAGTGTTCTAAGAACTCTCACTGTGTCCTGAAATGTTCGTAAATAAACAAAATGGGGGTGTTCTGAGGATGCTGTCCGTATTATGTTCGTAAATAAACAAAATGGGGGTGTCCTGAAGACGCTGTCCGTATTGTTCGATGGGAAGTTGAATGTGTTCTAAGAACACTTGCGGTGTCCTGAAATGTTTGTAAATAAACAAAATGGGGTGTTCTGAGGACGCTGTCCGTATTGTTCGATGGCAAGTTGAAAGTGCTCTAAGAACTCTCGCGTTGTCCTGAAATGTTCGTAAATAAACAATGTGGGGGTGTCCTGAGGACGCTGTCCGTATTGTTCTCTGGCAAGTTGAATGTGTTCTAAGAACACTCGCGGTGCGCGGAAATGTTCGTAAATAAACAAAATTTGGGTGTTCTGAGGATGCTGTCCGTATTGTTCGTTGTCAAGTTGAAAGTGTTCTAAGAACTCTCGGGGTGTCCTGAAATGTTTGTAAATAAAGAAAATGGGGGTGTTCTGTGTTCTAAGAACACTTGCGGTGTCCTGAAATGTTCGCAAATAAACAAAATGGGGGTGTTCTGAGGATGCTGTCCGTATTGTTCGTTGTCAAGTTGAAAATGTTCTAAGAACTCTCGCGGTGTCGTGAAATGTTCGTAAATAAACAAAATGGGGGTGTTCTGAGGACGCTGTCCGTATTGTTCGTTGTCAAGTTGAATGTGTTCTAAGAACACTCGTGGTGTCCGGAAATGTTCGTAAATAAACAAAATGGGGGTGTTCTGAGGACGCTTTCCGTATTGTTCATTGTCAAGTTGAAAGTGTTCTAAGAACTCTCGCGGTGTCCTGAAATGTACATAAATAAAGAAAATGGGGGTGTTCGGAGGACGCTGTCCGTATTGTTCATTGGAAGTTGAAAGTGTTCTAAGAACTCTCGCGTTGTCCTGAAATGTTCATAGGGGGTGTCCTGAAGACGCTGTCCATATTGTTTGCTGGCAAGTTGAATGTGTTCTAAGAACACTCGCGGTGTCCTGAAATGTTCGCAAATAATCAAAATGGGGGTGTTCTGAGGATGCTGTCCGTATTGTTCGTTGTCAAATTGAAAGTGTTCTTAGATCTCTCGCGTTGTCCTGAAATGTTCGTAGGGGGTGTCCTGAAGATGCTGTCCGTATTGTTCGCTGGCAAGTTGAAAGTGTTCTAAGAACACTCATAATGTCCGCGGACATTAAAAGTTTCCATAGGCCATAGTTGATATATTTGACTCTATGGGTGTGATATGCTGCGGTGGTTGTGGCCAGGGCATAGAGTGTTGGGTGCATGGCCGTTTGGCAATGCACCCAACACTCTATGCCCTGGCCACAACCACTGCAGCATATCACACTTATAGTTGCTTATAACTTTGGGTCAAAAACTAATTTATAAGAAACAAAGTTATAAGATACTATGGGTGTGATATGCTGCGATGGTTGTGGCCAGGGCATAGAGTGTATAATATACTTACTGTTTGGTTTAGTAACTGGAGTACATGTATTTCTTGTTCATTTCTGTGATAAAGGAAAATAGCATGTTAGTATTAGTATTTTGTAATTACTTATTACATTGTATAATCAACATTTTCTTTTTACCCTCATATTTAGTATATTACAAACCAGAGTACTGTGCAATTAGCTCAGTTTCTGTGTTTGTTGCTAAAATCATTGCGTCTGTTGGAGAAAAATCCATGTTGGATTAAAAAAAAAACCTTTTTCTGTTATGCTACAGTTTATTTGTTTGTTTGTTTTCAGTGTTCACTTGTTGTTTCTGGCTAATGCTTTACACATTGGGTTGTTGCATTTATTTGGAGCAGTAACATATTATTTATTTGTTTGGATATTGTAAAATTTTGGAGCATTTAGATACCAGTAGGAATATTCTAACTGTCTATTTTTTAATATATTTTAGGGGTATTGATTTATCTGTTTGGATATTGTTAAATTTTGGGACAGTTAGATACCAATTGGCATATTATAACTGTCAATATTTTTATATATTTTAGTGGTATTGATTTATCTGTTTGGATATTGTTACATTTTGGGACAGTTAGATACCAATTGGCGTATTCTAACTGTCTATTTTTTCCTCTAATTTAGTGGTATTCATTTATCTGATTAGTTGTCAAATCTTTGGGCAGTTAGATAGCTTTTGGAATATTCTAACAGTTTATATTGTTTTACTACAAGTTTACTTAAGGTTTAAGTACAGTTTAGTTATTAAATTTTGGTTTTAAGAACATTAAATAAGAGTATGTAAGATTTGCTGGTCATCTCTGCTTTAGAATAATTGTACTATCATTACATTCAAACCATCCACATTTTTTCTATATATATATGCAGTGTAGTGCCCTGAATTGGTTGTGGCTCTTGTGTGGTATATTATACCTATTGTTGTGAAGGTTTTCTTACCAAGTGATATTTGACCATGTGTGAATCCAGACAGCTTGCAGTTATTTTTGGTACCATCTGCATTGTACCGTAGAAGCATTAATATTACGTATTTACTATGTATTTGTATTGCTAACGTGGAGCGATTATCTGAATTGCAGGTAGAACATAATCTACCATGGTTTGCATTTTGTACAAGTTGCTGAAATGGAATGGATTCACAATTAAGTATTGATATATATACGAAGCGTTCATTTGGGATTTTTTCTTGTGTCACATTTTTGCAGAGAGTGCAAGTATGTTTCCACATGTATGAAATCTGAAAGATTTCATTTATAGGTATGTTTTTGTTTTCCAGTACTTGTAGTAAGTACATTAGAAATTCTTGTGGATCTTCCTGTGAGTTTATAGTGAATTTCACCATTCCAGCACAGTAGTCGAATTGTTGTCTTATTCAATAAACACTATACGTGTTGTCAGGATTGTTTGATGCGTTTCTATGAAGTACTAACATTTGCAAACACAATGGGTCTGTACTGTGTACGTACATGTTGTCAACTATTGGTGGTAATTGAAATAGAAAATGCATTGCTACATTTGCGTAGCAACCTACACCAACTATATTTGAGAGTTTAAATGGACCAGGTAGTTCAGTATCTGACTGCTTTATTTGGAGTTTGTCTTTCTTCTTTGAAGAAGTACCTGGTTTACTTTCCCTAATTGATTCTTTTTTGCTTGTGGTACTTGATGAAGTATTTGTTTCTTTTACTCTCTTTGGAGGATTTGCAGTGACATCCTGTTGCATTTCTGTTTGATTTATTTTTCTTTTATAACGTTTTACTTTTTGTGAAACAGAATATGTGTTTAGATGGGGGTGTATAGTGAGCAAAGTCTATTGAATTCTAAAATGCAAGGAATATCAGCGTTTACTTTACTTGCATCAAAGTTGATTAGAAATAGACTGTCAAGTGTACGTAAGCATGATAGTGCTACGTAGCTCATGCCTTCTTTAAAGACTGTGTTGCCAATATCTATCATTGCTTTGTCTAGGGTAAGACCTTGTGATTTATGAATCGTGACTGCGTATGCAAGAGTTAGGGAAAATTGTTCTCTGCGTATATACATGTCTTTGAAGAGAAGGAATCGAGCTGTTGAGCGTCCTATCCTTTTTACTTCTGAAAGTTTGTCAAAGAGAATATTGACAAACTGAATTTTGTTGTCACGTCGGTATGTTTGAAAGGCAACAACTGTATCCAGTGCTCCATTAACTAGTCCTTGGTCCACGTCAAGGTTACCTTTAAGCATTACTCTGCAATTTAAGGATAATTTTAATATCTTTTCTAAGCCTACTGTGTTTGAGATTGATTTTTCTAAACCATTTAGTCTTGTTGTGGCTTGGTCACACATGGGTAGTGTCATACCATGTACATCTAGTTTGTCTGTGGCGCTAATTTCCATTATTGGTTGCATTTCTTTACTTAACATTATTTCATTGAATTTGAAACAGCTTGCAAGAGTTGGCATTAAGGCCATACAATTGATATTTTTGTGGGCTAATTGTTCTATGACATCTGTAGCACATGCATTATCGCCATAAAGTGCATGAATGTGCCGGGTTTTCAATATTGCTTCTGCTTCTTTAGAAAGTATACCAACTCTGATACTTTTTAATATGTTGGCATAAGTGAGATCTGCAGATTGCCGCATGTTTTCTGTTAATTCTCTGTATCGGAAATGTTGCCAAAGGTTGACATTTCCAATGCTGCCAACAGTTTTACGGCAGAGTTTGTGTTCTACTGTTTTAAAAATAGGCTCACCTTTTACTGGTGTCAATTGAAGAAGATCTCCGAAAACAATAATGTGTTTTCCTGCAAAGAGCTCTTCATAGTTTGTTTTGAGTACTTCTTGTAATCTGAGGTGAATCAAAGCCAATATTAGGTTGGAGACCATGCTCACTTCATCTATTAGTAACATTTTCATTTGTTTCAATACTCTGCGTAGTTCTATTGCAGCTTCTGCAGAAAGTTTGTAATAGTCTAATTTGTTTTGGTGTTCTACCGGCAATAGTAGTAATCGGTGTAACGTGACACCACCTATGTTGTAGGCAGCTAAACCAGTGGGGGCAGTGACAACAGCTGACAGTTTGTTGTTTGTCAATTGTTGAAGGAACTTACTGATGATTTTGATTAGGAATGTTTTGCCAGAACCAGCTTCACCACTGACGTACAGTAGTATAGGTTTATAATTATGGCAGGAACATTCTTTATTTTCATGATGCACACATGTGCAATTTGTTTTGTTACTTCTTGAAAAATGCTACGTTGCTCATTGTTTAGTTTTGATTGCAGTATAGTTAAGTCTTCTTTATCTTCATACTGACACATGGTGTTTTCTACTTCTATCATAGCTAATTCTGCCTCATTTATTATTAGTGGTTCTCCCAGTGGTTCTTGGCTTCCTGTTACAGAAGGTTAACTACTGTCAGGAGTTTCTTTATCTAGTTTTGCCTGGAGTTCTTCTTCGTGTTGCTGTTCATTGTGCAACATTGTTTTGTACTGTGTAAAGTTTACATCAGTTATAGTGCTTTCATTTGCTTTGAAAGCATCTTCATATGAGTCCTAGTTATCTAGTATTTCTTCTTCTTTTCTCCATGGTTTAAAGAGTTGTAGTTGTAGTAGGGACATGTAATGTACTTCTTTATGTTGAGGAGTCTTTAATGACAATTTAATATGATTAATTAAATTTGGTTTGGTGAGTTTAACTAAGCTACCTTCACAGTTTGTCACTCTGTATTTACCTTATGTTTCATCAGGTTTGATATTATTTTTGTATGTGTAGTTTTGGGCTATGTGGTATAGACACATGGTTTCCAAAGTATTACTTCTGTTTGGGTAGTATGTGTACAATAAATAGTTGTTTTTTAAATGTCTTGGCTGTTGGGATCACGTTTGGCTATTGTTTCTATATCTTCGTATGATTTTAGAACTCTTTTTCTAGATTTAGCTGGACCAAGACTTAGCCATACTATATTTTCAGATTTACCATACAATGCAGTACCAGTTAAACGATCAGCTGCTTCATATGATACACATTCTCTATGGGAGAGCATTTTTATGCCCAAGCTGTATAATTTCTGAGACACTGTTTTATCTGATGACAGGTCATTCCAGAGGTCTTGGAGCTCTGTCTTGTCTGCTTTGATTAAGTATGCTGTGACATATCGTGCAACTGCAGTAGAATTGTCTGCAATGTACTGCACATCTATGTTTGCATTCCATAAGTGGGCGATCATTGCATTATAATCATTGATATATTTTTTCTTCTTTTTTTCTTTTTATGTAATATGTATTTTTAGGTGGCTTACCTTTAACACTACGTCTAACTGAAGACATGAGGTTGTTCACTTGACCTGTATTTGTAACTGTATTTGTATTTGTATTTATTTTATTTATAAAGCGCAGCCAGGCCCAGGGGCATACGGGCGCGTAAGTTAAATCTGGTTACAGTTACATTTGAGTGCAGTAAACAAAGGTTACGTTACGGTTACAGATATGTACATACATTGGTATTACTGATACATGTATACATGTTGCAATGTTCATGTAGCAGGCAGTGGAGGCTGCCGATAAAATATAGTCTAAGATAAATTCTTTACAATATGTACAGTAGGCAGTCAGTCGTTCAAGGAATCGGGAGTTTAGGCTGTCATTGTGTTCCTGTTGTGAAGCCAGCGCTTCGTGTTACGTTTGAATAGGTTAAAGGAGGGTTCTGACCTAAGGAGCGTGGGCAGTGTTTTCCATAATTTCGATGCTTGTACAGGGAAGCTAGCTCCACCCGAGTTATGGAGTTTGAATCTCGGTATGGACATAGTGTTTACTTGAGCTGCTCTGAGTGGTCTTGATGATGTATGTGGTGTAAGTTGGTTGGTGAGGTAGGCTGGTGCAAGGTTGGCCCTGGCTTTGTGTGTGAGGGCCAAAGTTTTGGGGGGTATTCTATGCTCTACTGGGAGCCAGTGTAGATTACGTCTAGTCTCAGAAATATGCGACTTTTTAGGGATGTTGAGGGCTGCGCTGATGGCATTATTTTGAACTATTTGTATTTTGTTGATATTTTTGTGGCTAGTGCCTAAATAAAGGGCATTACAATAGTCTATTTTGGACAAGACTAATGCTCTAGCAAGAGTAATGCAATTGGGTGTGGAGATGAACGGCCTACATGCAGTGATCAATTTGCAGGTGTACGCGGCTGATGATGCTACTGCATTGGTTTGTTTGGAGAAGGATAAGGTGGCATCAACGTAGATGCCTAGGGTTTTTGTGTTGTTTGAGACAGGGATAAGATTACCATCTATAGTGAAAGATTTGAAAGCAGAGTTTAGATTGTTTCGTTTGGCGTGAGTACCAAGGATGATCAACTCAGTTTTTTCGTCGTTGAGAAAAAGTCCATGATGTGCCATCCATGCTTGTATTACTGAGTATATTTCATTGAGGGTTTTGCTGTCTGTTTCGTAGTCACCCGAGATAGGAATGAGTATCTGGGTGTCGTCCGCATAATTGGTATACGTGACACCCAGATAGTAAAAGATATCGAAGAGGGGCTTTGTAAATACATTATAGAGCGTCAGGGACACGCAAGAGCCTTGCGGGACTCCACAAGGTACTGGTGAGGGTTCAGCTGAATTAGTGGGAGAGAAGACCCTCATGGTTCTGTTTGCCAGGAAGGAACTGATCCTGGCAGTGGCTGCGTCTGAAAAGTGTGCAGCAGTTTTCAAGTGGTGACAGAGTGTTTGGTGGTTAACCAAATCAAAAGCTGCTGACAGGTCAAGCAGTAAGAGAAGTGCTAGTTTACCGTTGTCTTTTAGGATTTGGATCTGGGTAGTGAGATCTATTAATGCAGTTTCTGTGCCGTGTCTGGGTCGGAAGCCGGATTGCCTTAGTTCCAGGAGATTGTTCGATTCTAGATAAACGTGTATTTGCAGATAAGCTGCTCTATCCAGTATTTTTAATAAGAAAGGCACAGTTGTTATCAGCCTATAGTTAGACGGGTTGGCTGGGTCCAGAGTAGGTTTTTTGAGTAGAGGAATGACCCAAGCGTCTTTTAAGTTATCAGGCACTACTCCGGATTTGAAGGAGGCATTGTTGAGGTTAGTAATAAATGGTGCCAGATCATGTGCTGCTGTTTTGATGATCGGGGCAGGGCAGGCATCACCTTGGCAATTTGATGGTTTAAGTTTCCTAATGATGTTTTCTACTTCCCAAATTGAGAAGGGTGAGAAACTGAATGGCTTACAAGTTGACTTAAAGGTAGGTGACTTGTTAGGAAGTTGTTTGTAGTCAGGGTCAGCGAGTAGCAGGGATTTTTTCGCATTGATTTTAGATTGTAGGTGAGTTATTTTGTCTAATAGGGCCTTCTGAATGTTACTGCACCATAGTGCGTCTGTAACACATTTGTCAATAGGGGCAATAGGGGATCCTAATTCTTTTAGAATCTTGAAAAGTTCTTTTGTGTTGGATTCCGCTTGCGTAATCCTTTTGTTGTAGGTGTTTTTTTAGCAAGTAGGATGGCTTCTTTGTAACTAGTGGATGCTAGGGTTAGCTCATTCTTATTGGTTACTGTAGGGCACTTTTTCCAGTGTGCTTCCGCAGTTCTCTTAGTTTTACGTAGTTCTCTTAGCTGCGGCGTGAACCATGTATTCAGGTGACATTGTGGTTTAGATTTCCGCAATTTTAGGGGGGCGATGGTGTTCAGTGCTTTGAGAATTGCCTGATTGTAGAGATCCACTAAGACTGTGGGGTCGGAGTCAGAGTCAATGTTGTTCAGAAGGGGGAGTAATAACGGTAGGAGTGTATCCAGTGTAATGTCTTTCTTGTTTCTCGTGCTGGTAGCTGGAGCGATGATAGGGGCCGGGTGTTGTGTGTTGGCTTTCATGGAAAAGGTTATTTTATGATGATCAAACCAGATACAAGGATCATTAGATAAGAGATGAATAGAGCAGTTGAGTTGAGTGAGCCAGTCCAGTGTTCTTCCTTTGATATGTGTAGGCTCATGAATAATGTGGGTGTGACCCAAGTCAGATAATGTGTTGGCTAGATCATGGGCGTTAGTATTTTTAGGGTCGTTAAAACCAAGATTAAAATCCCCGAGTAGGATGGTTTGTGAATTAGGTTTAGTGTCAGTGGTTATGAGTGATACAATATCCTCTATAAAAGAATAAATGGGTCCTGGTGGTTGGTAGATAAGGTGCATTGTTGCTGTGTGGTTAGGTGATAGAGGTAGTTTGATTGACAGGGATTCAGCAGAGGGGATTTGAACATCCTGAATGACTCTGATGTCAAAGGTATTTCTGAATATAAGGGCGAGTCCGCCTCCCTTCGTCTGATTGGTGTTTCTGTCGTATCTAACAATAGCATAATCATTAGGTATAGCAAGGGCCAGCGATGGGCCGGAGGCAGCATTAAGCCAGGTTTCCGTGACTGCTAGGAGATCAAGCTTTTCATGAGTTATGAAGTCAGCGATGTCCAGAGCATGGGCAGAGAGAGACCTAGCATTCACCAAGGCTGCTTTGATGAGTGTGTCTTTTGCAAGGTTTTTTTGTGGTAGTATGGGTTGGTCATGCTAAAGGATGGGGGCTAGCTTACTGTCTGAATCAGTGGCCAGATTGGCTAAGTTGTTGTCCTTACGTAGATGTTTGTTGCTACTGTGAACATACGGTTGGGGTTTTTTAGTCCCCAATCGGCTCCTAATCTAGAATTTCTGGTTAAAATGCTAGGATGGTGAGAGCGTGGTGAGGTAGGAGCGTAGTTATTTGTGGTAATGTTGCGAGAAAGGGTTGAGCTGTAATATAACTTCAGGTATGGGCGCTGTTTAAGTGGGGTGGTTCTGGAATTTAGTCTAAGGTTTCTATTAGTGGTAGTACAAGGTTGGTTGGGTGATGGTCTGGTAGCAAAGTGGCGTATCCAGAGTGCTGGATCATCCAGGTAAGGGTTTGCAGATGCCATGGTACTAAACCAACAAGTCCAGTTAGGTACCAATACATGGTGTGGGTACAGTGACAAGCGACAAAAGGGTCTCAAATAGATCAGAGGGTGCAGTAGATGGTGACCAAAGTGTAACGCTCACCTGATTCCCTCGGAGGCGCAGGTCCGGGCTTGGAGATTTCAGTGTCTTCTAGGGTCACGCGCAGGCCTCTGGTAACACCCTGGATAGACCCTCTCCTCACCGTAATTTTGACCTGGAGGGTGAGGTGTCTGCAAGCAGGAGAACAAGGGGTTAATGTATGTCTGGTTGGCCAATCTGACCTTCCCCTTTTCTGGACTCCCCACATTACTCGTAGGCTGAATATGCTCACCTTATATAGGTGAAAGCGGAGCTCTCCATCCCGCGTCTGTGCAGGGGTGCTGATGCCAGTTGCTTCACTGGTTAATTGCCCAGCCTCTTGATTGCAGAGGATGAAGTCAGGGAGCAAGGCCGTCGTTAGCTGCACGAACGGTGATTGCTTGAATATGGAGTTTTATTTATATGACCCCTTAAATGTCTCTCGCCATTGCAGGTCCGGTATGTAGATAAGGTAAGCGAGAAGAATGCCGGAGCTCGTGAAGGCACGTAAGTAAAAGAATGTTATTCGAAGTTAAATGCACTTCTTAATGTCTCTTTTCCCTTTCAAAGTTAAATGCACTTCTTAATGTCTCTTTTCCCTTTTTCAGGTAGCCGTAGCAGTCGGCGTGGAGATGGACGCCGAGGTACGTGCCGGAGAATGGGCAAGCCGATGACAGCCAGAAGGCACGTGAGTAGTGATGGTGTACTGTGCCCCTAATGATGTCCTTCTTGTTTTAGCAGGTGCAGACAAACAGCGCCTGACGAAGATCGAGGCGTACGTGGCACAGGTAAGCAGAATAATCACGGAGGTTCACTAACCAATGTCCTTTGTTTCCGCAGGATTGCCGGAGTATGAAGAGTGCGGCACGCGGCCTCAGGATGCTCCGATGGACGAGGTAAGTGCTGCGCTGGTTTTGTCTTGTCCTAACCTGGTGTCCTTGCTCTCTTTCAGACGCTGCTGAAGACTGAAGACTGATCTTCCGGGAGGTAAGACTGAAGATTTCTTATTCACAGATGCAGAAGCTGAAGATTCTCTGGAGCTGACACGGTGAGCGTCCTGCTGCTAGTGCAGAATAACGCGAAGCACGTTGCACTGATCGGTTGTGGTTTAAATAGGCCACTGGAGTGCTTAGGTGTCTCCTTCCACAGCCTCGCCCAGACAAGAAAGAAGTTCCAGCTTCCAGAACAGTTCCAGTATCCAGTCCCAGGGAGTGGTGCTGGCCACACCCAGAAGGTAAATTAGTTCCAGCCAGGAATGGATGAGGATATCATCCTACAAGTAAATGAGCAGCATGGTCTGCAGCAGGTAGGTCCACCCAAGCACCATTCCTCTCAATATGAGCCCGGCGCTTCCTGTGCCGGGACTGGGTTCCCTTATGAGCCTGGCGCCACTGGCGCCAGGACAAGGTCCAAAAGGCCCCTGTGGGGACCGGCTGGTGCCTAGAATGGAAGTTGTGACCCTGCTTCCAAGGATGTTGGGCTGGGTCTGACTCCTTGGAGACAGCGGTCATGACAGCACCCCCCTTCAAGGCCCCTCCCAAGCTTGTCTTCTCCGGAGGCCTTGGCTTGTTGGGAAAAGTTCGATGAAACTTCCTGACTAGACGAGGTGCATGGACATATTCTGAAGGCTCCCAAGATCTCTCCTGGGGGCCAAATCCCTTCCAATCAATCAGGTAGTACAGTTTCGATTTGGAAATTTTGGAATCCAAGATGTTTCGAATTTCAAATTCCAGTTCTCCATCCACCTGGATTGGCTCTGGAGGATTAGTCAAACGGGTTCCGAGTTGCATAGGTTTAAGGAGAAAAACATGGAAAACGGGATGTATCTTCATCCGAGTAGGTAGCTCCAATTTCACAGCCACCGGATTTATCACAGCCGTGACCGTGTAGGGTCCTAAATATCTTGGGTTGAAGGTGCGTGGTCCTTTTAGGGATAAATGCTTCGTGGACAGCCAGACTTGATCTCCTACTTGGTATTGAGGGGCCTCTTTTCGATGTTGATCCGCTCCTTTCTTATACATTTCCTTGGCTCGTTGAAGGTGAGCTGTGGCTTCCTTAAATGCTTGAGTTATTGTCGCATGCAGATGGTCTACAGCGGGCGTTCCGAGAGCTTGAGGTGGATCCAAATTAGAGGTTCGAGGATGACTTCCATACAGCAGAAAGAAAGGGGTTTTTCCAGTTCCTGAATGGATTGAATTGTTGTAGGCGTATTCAGCAATCCAAAGGACATCCTTCCAAGTGCCCTCCGATTGTTGCAACATACAGCGTAGATATTGTTCCAGAGTTTGGTTAGTCCTCTCAGTCTGCCCGTCAGTTTGGGGGTGATGGCTGGTGGAAAGTCGTACATCAATTTGCGCTAAACGACAACAACTTCGCCAAAAATGGGAAATAAATTGGCTCCCTCGATCGGAGATTAACACTGAAGGGAACCCGTGCAACCGGACGATGTTTTCAAGGAATTCTCGGGCCAAAACGGGAGCTGTTGGTAAACCTTTCAGTGGAATAAAATGAGCCATTTTTGAAAAAAGGTCCACGATTACTAGAATTGTGTTGTATCCGGAGCAGGAGGGTAAATCCGTGATAAAATCCATTGAGAGAGTATGCCAAGGGCATGGTGGAATGTCTATTGGATGTAGCAGACCTGCTGGTCTTTCCTTTTGACTCTTGTTTTGTGCGCAGATGCCGCAAGAAGCCACAAAATCTTTAATGTCTTTTCTCCAAGTCGGCCACCAAAAATGTCTTTTGATTTTCTCTAGGGTTTTGCCCACCCCTGGATGTCCTTCTATTAGAGAATCATGGTAGCAGGTGATGACCTGCTTCTGTAAGTCAACACATGGCAGATATAGTCTTCCTTGGAAATACAATAGATTCTGATCTATCGTAAAATCTTTCCCTTTCAGTTGCCAATTCAATGAATCTTCAGGAGTTATTAGTTGACTGACTTTTGCTTCGATATCTTCAAGGGATAGCGTGTTGATTACTCCCAGTATCTTTTGTTCAGGGATTATTGGTACCGGCTCTGAATTAGCTGAGTGTTCGTCTACCCCTATTCGGGAAAGGGCATCTGCTTTTCCGTTCTTATTCCCTGGCCGATACGTGATCACAAAATCAAATTCCGCGAAAAATAATGCCCAGCGGAGTTGTCTCGAAGATTGGGCCTTGGCTGACTTCAGATACTGGAGGTTGCGATGATCAGTGATTACAGTGACTGTGTGCCGCGCTCCCAGGAGATAATGCCGCCAGGCCTTAAAGGCGGACTTAATTGCCAGAAGTTCTTTGTCCGTAATTGTATAGTTGATTTCGGGGGCCGAAAATTTGCGGGACCAAAATGCCACAGGGTGTAATTGGTGTGTTTCGGGATCTCTTTGTGATAGCACAACCCCCATTGCGAGGCTGGATGCGTCTGTCTCGACGATATACGGAAGTTCTGGACGAGGATGCTTTAAGACTGGAGCGGAGACAAATTTAGCTTTCAATTCTTGGAAGGCTTGTTCGGCCTCTGGAGTCCACTCGAATTTTTTATTCTTTTTCAGAAGGGCCGTGATGGGTTGAACTACTCGGGAAAATTCTGGAATGAATCTCCGGTAAAAATTAGCGAAGCCCAACATGCTCTGTACTCCTTTCACGGAAGTTGGGGACGGCCATTTGGTGATAGCGTCCACCTTTCTTGAGTCCATGTGAACTCCATTGGGTGACAAGATGAACCCCAAGAATTCGACTTCCTTTACATGAAAAGTACACTTCTCCAATTTAGCAAACAAACGGTGTTGGCGAAGTCTCTGTAGAACCGCTGTGACATGTCTTCGGTGCTCAGCTTCTGAGGATGAGTATACCAGGATATCATCGATATAAACAATTACGCATACATCAAGAAGTTCTCGGAAAACGTCATTCATAAAGAACTGAAAGGCGGCCGGTGCGTTACATAGTCCAAAGGGCATTACTTGATACTCAAACAATCCGTATTTAGTGCGAAAGGCCGTCTTCCATTCGTCACCCTCCTTAATGCATACCAAGTGGTAAGCTCCTCTGAGATCTAGCTTTGTGTGTATGCAGGCTCCTTTAACTTGGTCCAATAATTCGGGAATCAGAGGCAAAGGATATCTATTTTTGACTGTAATCTGGTTCAGGGCGCGATAATCGATACATGTTCTCAGGTCACCTTCTTTTTTCGGAACGAAGAACAAAGCTGAAGAAACTGGAGATTTCGAGGGACGAATGAATCCGTTAGCCAGGTACTGGTCCAGGTATTGCCTGAGATGGAGATTTTCTGGCTCAGTGAGAGCATATATTCTACTGCACGGAGGAGTAGATCCAAGTATTAGGTCTATCTGGCAGTCGTATGACCGATGCGGGGGCAAGGTATTGGCCTGATCTTTCTGGAAGACGTCGCGGAACTCTTGGTATTCTGGAGGCAATTGGGGGCTCTCAGAAGCGATGGCTGCTAGCCTGATATCGGGTCGAGGGTAGCAAGTTGGGGCGCATTCTGGAAACCGGATTACCTTGGCTCGCCAGTCTATCTGAGGATTGTGCTTTTCCAACCAAGGAATACCCAGGATTACTTGAAACTGCGGGGCCTTGATTACATCAAACACGATCTTCTCCCGATGTCCATCTTGGCATAGCAACATCACTTCCATGGTGGTGTGAGAAACCGGTCCGGAAGCTATTTCCGTACCATCCACTGTAGTGATTATGTCTTTAACCATCTTAGAACATAGAGGAAGATTCATCCTGGTTGCCATATCTTGATCTACATAGTTACCGATCGCTCCGCTATCAATGTATGCTTTAATTGCATGCATGCGATCTGGTCGATCTGGACTTATGAGGACCATAGGCATTACCAAATGCGAGGTCAAGGAACTGGTTTTAACGCTCGGCAAGCGGACCTCTACACTTGTCGGGCGAGGTCGTTTCCCGATTCTAGTTTTTCAGCATTCTTATCGGAAGCTCCTACAGCCTTCTTGACCGGTTTCACTGAACAATCACGAAGGAAATGTCCGGAATTCCCACAGTAGAGGCACAGCTGTAATTGTCTTCTCCTTTCCCGTTCCTTTTGGGTTAATGGTCCTTTAACAACCCCTATCTGCATGGGCTCCACGGAATCAGTTCCTTTAGCGGAGCTCTGAGGTCTTGAACATTTTTGGGTTTCAAATCTGGAACGATCGGTCTTCCTGTTCTGTAGCCGGTGATCTAATTGGACTACTAGGTCGATATAATCGGAACAATCTTGCGGGGGATTCACCACCTGTGCTAAGACATCTTTAAGTTCTCCACGCAGCCCTCTGTAGAAAAGCGTGATTCTCTTATCCTCAGGCCACCTAGTCTCAACCACCAGTCTGTTAAAAGATGCTATGTATGCTAGGAGATCCTGATTCCCTTGTCTTAGTGATAGGAGTTCATTGTCCAAGGCCTGCCCCTGTGAGTGTCTTGCGAACAACTTTTCCATACTGGTCTGGAAATCTTGAAAGTTATGGAGGATCGGATCATCTTGTGTCACAAGAGGAACGGACCAATCTGCAGCACTACCGCTAAAATAGGAAAGTACGAACGCTACTTTG
Organism: Ambystoma mexicanum; assembly: GCF_040938575.1. Classification (NCBI taxonomy): domain Eukaryota; kingdom Metazoa; phylum Chordata; class Amphibia; order Caudata; family Ambystomatidae; genus Ambystoma; species Ambystoma mexicanum. The sequence continues at coordinate 1,175,590,874 of NC_090935.1, read as the reverse complement.
GTTTGGTCAGTTGGGAATGCGGCGGGTCTACACAGAAAGTGCAAGCGGCATTGATTGATGAATACTGCAAACCGTTTTGGATCACCTGAAAAACGTTCGGGCGGGGCCAAAGGCACATTCCCTGGCAGATTAATTTGCACCGGATTATTTGAGGTTGTAGGAGTGTAGCTCCCTCCCGAGGCAGGCAGAGGCGTCTGTCCCGCTTGTGTGTGTAACAACTGTCTGGCCAGATCATCCGTTCGTTCTTTTGAAATGATCAACTCCCTTCGTAAAGCATTTGTCTCTTGGCGGGATGCCTGTACTTCAGCTCTCAGTGCCCCAAGCAATTGGGCCAACTGATCTGTGTCCGAGGTTTCCATTGCGCCTGGGTGGGAATTTTGCTGTAGGCTTCGCGTTCTGTAACGCTCACCTGAATCCCTCGGAGGCGCAGGTCTGGGCTTGGAGATTTCAGTGTCTTCTAGGGTCACGCGCAGGCCTCTGGTAACACCCTGGATAGACCCTCTCCTCACCATAATTTTGACCTGGAGGGTGAGGTGTCTGCAAGCAGGAGAACAAGGGTTTAATGTATGTCTGGTTGGCCAATCTGACCTTCCCCTTTTCTGGACTCCCCACGTTACTCGTAGGCTGAATATGCTCACCTTATATAGGTGAAAGCGGAGCTCTCCATCCTGCGTCTGTGCAGGGGTGCTGATGCCAGTTGCTTCACTGGTTAATTGCCCAGCCTCTTGATTGCAGAGGATGAAGTCAGGGAGCAAGGCCGTCGTTAGCTGCACGAACGGTGATTGCTTGAATATGGAGTTTTATTTATATGACCCCTTAAATGTCTCTCGCCATTGCAGGTCCAGTATGTAGATAAGGTAAGCGAGAAGAATGCCAGAGCTCGTGAAGGCACGTAAGTAAAAGAATGTTATTCGAAGTTAAATGCACTTCTTAATGTCTCTTTTCCCTTTCGAAGTTAAATGCACTTCTTAATGTCTCTTTTCCCTTTTTCAGGTAGCCGTAGCAGTCGGCGTGGAGATGGACGCCGAGGTACGTGCCGGAGAATGGGCAAGCCGATGACAGCCAGAAGGCACGTGAGTAGTGATGGTGTACTGTGCCCCTAATGATGTCCTTCTTGTTTTTGCAGGTGCGGACAAACAGCGCCTGACGAAGATCGAGGCGTACGTGGCACAGGTAAGCAGAATAATCACAGAGGTTCACTAACCAATGTCCTTTGTTTCCGCAGGATTGCCGGAGTATGAAGAGTGCGGCACGCGGCCTCAGGATGCTCCGATGGACGAGGTAAGTGCTGCGCTGGTTTTGTCTTGTCCTAACCTGGTGTCCTTGCTCTCTTTCAGACGCTGCTGAAGACTGAAGACTGATCTTCCGGGAGGTAAGACTGAAGATTTCTTATTCACAGATGCAGAAGCTGAAGATTCTCTGGAGCTGACACGGTGAGCGTCCTGCTGCTAGTGCAGAATAACGCGAAGCACGTTGCACTGATCGGGTGTGGTTTAAATAGGCCACTGGAGTGCTTAGGTGTCTCCTTCCACAGCCTCGCCCAGGCAAGAAAGAAGTTCCAGCTTCCAGAACAGTTCCAGTATCCAGTCCCAGGGAGTGGTGCTGGCCACACCCAGAAGGTAAAGTAGTTCCAGCCAGGAATGGATGAGGATATCATCCTACAAGTAAATGAGCAGCATGGTCTGCAGCAGGTAGGTCCACCCAAGCACCATTCCTCTCAATATGAGCCCGGCGCTTCCTGTGCCGGGACTGGGTTCCCTTATGAGCCTGACGCCACTGGCGCCAGGACAAGGTCCAAAAGGCCCCTGTGGGGACCGGCTGGTGCCTAGAATGGAAGTTGTGACCCTGCTTCCAAGGATGTTGGGCTGGGTCTGACTCCTTGGAGACAGCGGTCATGACACAAAGGGTCTAAATAGGTCACAGGGTACAATGGCAAGCGACCAGAAGGGTCTCAAATAGGTCGCAGGGTGCAGTAGCTAATGACCAGAGGGTCTAAATAGGTCACAAGGTACAATGGCAAGTGACCAAAAAGGTCTCAAATAGGTCACAGGGTGCAGTATCTGGCGACCTCAAATAGGTGAAGGCAGAGAGCAATGCCACGTATATGGCAGGGGTAGCCAATAGTAGTGAGGCAGTCAATATGTTATGCTAGTACACTACACATACATCAAACGCGGGCAAGTAAGGAGCAGTGCAGGGTACACAAGGCATCATTCAAGGGTGTGGCACAACACAGGCATGGTGCGTTGAGCATTATCAGGCAGAAGAGCAATGTAACAAACGTGGGGCAGATCAGAATATGTGAGCAGCAAGTTTAGACAATGCAGGATGTGGGCAGATTAACTCCAAAGCACGCATATTAGTCAAGGGCAAATGCAGTCATGGAGCATAGCAGGAAAGCATAGGCAATATGTCAGATGTTAAACAGGGGTGCTGCAGATGAACACGTTATTAACAAACAAAGGGCGGACACTTTAGACGGTAAGCAAGACACTGTATCGCAAAGTCATTGAAGTACATCAAGGGTGGTGCAAGTAGCGTGGTTTACCTTGCATTGTAGGTGGTCAGGTTAGCAGGAAGGGCGCTAAAGGCCAGATGAGATGTATACATTTTTGGCATAAGGACGGAGCCTTGCGCCTGGTTGCGCTCGGTCAGCTCAGTCAGGGGATGGCCTTCTCTCTAGGCCTTGCCTCGTTGGCTGGCTCTCGCCTGCCGGTGATTGGTGGTGCAAAAAGAAGGCAATTTGCACAAATCTGGCAGCAGCATGGGTCGGAGGACGGTCAGGCAGGAAATGCAGACAGGGTCATGCGCATGGACAACAAAGCGCGGTGGCCATCTTTAAATGCCGAAAAAGTCGATTCTCACACGGATTAAGAAAACACACGTGCAGTGTGGGCCTGGAAGGCGCAGGTAACGAGGTGGAGAGGCTTGCAAAATATAACATGCGGATGCTATAGTTTTAAATGGTATTTGGAGCGGAGAGCAGCTTTTAAAAGCAGTGAGGATGGATCGGGCTCTGAGGCAGCTGGTAATATGCCTGGAGCTTACCTCTTTTCCTCAGCATCTCAGGGTCAGCGTAGGCTGCTCCTGCAGCGGGCACACAATGAGATGAATACTGCTCGTGCGGAACAGCAGACTGGGGCTCAGCAGACTGGTCTAGGGAACCCAAATCAGCATTTGGTGTAGTATTTCCCTTTGTTTTTGTATTTGCAATGACAATATTTTCCACATTTGTGTCTTTGAAATTGTAAAATTTGTGCATGAAGATCACTATTTGTTGCTTCCATTGGAATTTCACAAGTGACATATTTTTCAATAAACTGTAAAACAGTGGCATCACTGTTTTGACCAAATTTAGGAGCATCTTTAATCCATAAAAGCATGTGGATATGGGGTGCTCCTCTGGCTTGGTATTCTTTTCTCCAATAGAAGTGTTGCACTTCTCCAAGGGGAGGAAAAGTTTCATTACAAATAAAATGTAGCATAGCAATGAAGCGATGGTGAAAGTATCTTGAAACATTAACAGGATCCAAAGAACAAAGTTCTCCATGTGTTAGTATATCTATGTTTGTTTTGTTTTTGTTTGATATGCGTAGGAAATCATGGAAATCTTCCCATGCATATTCTGCACAACTTAATGTAACAAACCAAGTGGGTGGGCCAAGGTTTCTGATCATACAACGTACATCTCCATGACGTTGAAACCAGTACTCTTTAGTACCATGCATATTTTCTAATATATTTGTAATATTTGATTGTAAAACCTCATCTTTTTCTTGCACTTTTTGTAATAATTGTGTAGCTGTCATATTTTGAAAGTGTGATCCTGATTTTAATATGTGTGCAACTCCGTAACATAAAGTTGCTAGTTCACTTTAAAAGAGTAGGTGGAATATGTATTCCACATTTTGTCTAAATCTGGGATCTTCAGAATACATCCGTAATGAGCGGTATTCTGATGCTGATATTTGAATAGGTCTATCATAGTACCTTCCTCCTTTGCCAGTAGGAAAGAGTAGAGGAAAAGCACATGCTTCTATACTTTTTTCCCATATGCTTAATGGTGATCCTTTTGTTTGACGCATTTGGTATGTTTCCAGTGCATCTTCTATGGTGTCATTAGAGTGCAAGGGATGAATTGTATAATGGTCTAAAGTATTTGATATTGTAGCAGGATATAGGAACTCAAATTGACCAGTTTCTCGTGTTTCTTGAATTATTTCAGTTGTATCCTTCAAGTTTTCATCAATATTAATTTCTTTGTAATATTCATTATTCTCTTTTAGATATTGCAAGGCTTGTCTATCTTTATGTAAATCTACCAGCTGTTGCCATATTTTTTTGTCTTTTGTAGGTACTCCATTTACCAATATATTTTAAGATAGCTGCATTGGACATTGCACTCCTAGAGTATGCACATTTTCTTTTAGATCTAATGGTAAATAAACTACTTTACCATGAATGCCTTTTACCAATTCAGAGGGAGGCAATTTTGCTGTTTTTGGTTGAAGGCTTATTATTGCTTGAAATGGGTGCACTGTTTTATGCTCTCATATAAATTAAGTTGTTATAGGGGTTTTGGTAGTGGGTATAATTCCAAATTATTTGTGATAGCATGTGAAGGAGTTTGGTTGTTGTCAAGTTTTGTAGTGCAGTAACTGCAAAGTATTAAGGGGTCAGTTATTTTGTATTTGTTTTGTGCTACGAGGCAGAGAGCTAATTCAAACCATTTAGAATCTTCATGGTCTTCTATTTTGTATGATAGGTCTACAGTTTTTGTGTTCATTTTATAAAAAGTTCTGCGGCAACATACACACACATGGTTTGGTACTTCAGCTGATGTACTTTTAAATGTTATTATTTCTTTTTTGTATGTGTTTAGTAAAAGGTTGCCATGTGTAGAATTGTTGCTAATTTGGTTTAAAGCTATTTCATTCTGTACGTGGCTTTCACTTCCAAAATATTTTTTCTGGATATAGTCAATTTCTTCAAGTAGGTCTTTTGCTGTACCATGTAGAAGAATGTTATTTAAATTTGCTAGCGCTAAAGCAGGACTTTTAGCATAGTACAGTTTATAGACTAGATTTCTTATAGTTGAATGATGTGTTGATATCCTTTTGATATCATGGAAGATGGTTTTACAAGTAGGTCCTGTAATGCAGGCCAATGAATGTCCTTCTAGTCCTGTGTACTTGCGCACTGGACATGTATCCATATTTTGCAGTAGTTTAATTTTGATTTTGTCTTTGCCTTTTACATATTGATTGAGGAATTGGCGTAAATACTTGAAAAATTGTTTGAGAATGTTACACATTGACGTGCATGGCCATTTGTACACTAAATGTTCTGATTCAGTTGAATGGAGGGGTAATTCTAAATTTTCAGGGCATATTTTTGTAAGGAGTACTTGTTGTTCCATTATGATATTATTCACCTTTTCATAACCCCGACCACTGCTATGTATGGCAATTGTATTTGTTTGCTTTTGTTTGTACGCTTCTTCATTAAAGTATGGTTCTGTGCTCGTAGAGGGATTCCATTCACCTCCGCAGATACTTAAGAAGTTCTTTCTGTTGACATTTCGTTTATTGAGAAGTCTTTTTTGTAATTTAGTTATTAGTTTTGTTAGTGGTTTCATTTTGTTTAACACTAAAATAAATAGCTTTCTTTTGAGAGGAATTGCACTGTCTATCAACGCTTCTAAGATTAATTTCCTATGATATGTTTTTAGCATTGAACCTGACTTCTCTCCTGTTTTTATAAGATTTTGAAGGACTTTGTGACGGTACATTTTGGCTAAAATACTTTTCTTGGTATGCCTACTTTGCACTATATCAAAATTTAAAGAAGCAGTTTTATCTGTAGTGATAGCTGATTTTCTGTTAATTGTTTTTGGTTTGTTTGACATTTTGATAGAGGAAGCAAAGTTTCTGTACTTGAAACTTCTTGTGTTTCACTAAATGACTGTATTTGCTGTTTTGTTTCAACTTTTTTTTACAAATTCTGCTAGAGATGGATGCTTATGTTGGACACTTTTATTTTCATTTGCTCTACTTCTGCGTTGCTTTCTACGGATTTGACTTTTGGTAGGCATTCTTCAGGGTCTGTTGAAAAAATAAAGAAGGTATGGGTTGGGGTATTCTGCAATGTATGTGTGCTGTGTGCATGAGTGTTTGAGTAAGATGATAAAGATGTATGTAATGGTGTGTGATTGTGCATTGGGAATTACAACTAGTAGGGATGGGTATTCTTGAATTTATGTGCTACTAAACTGGGGTTCAGATGACAGAAAAAAGTAGGCTAGTGGTGTGGAGAAGTACAAAAAATAAATCTAATGTATACAATTAAAACAGTTGTTTGTTCTATATTATCAAAATTCTAGCGGTTGAGTTGGGTAATTTGTGTGTCCAAAAATAGGAATTTGTGGGCCATTCTGGCTATAAATCACTGTTTAAGACATGGGGATTTTTGGACAGAATGGTGCACAATCTCTATTTTTAGACACAGAAATAGCATGAATTAACTTTACAGTGTGTTTGAGTAATAATACAAATATTATGGTGATATTCTACTTACTTTTTTTCTAAAATGAACAGGTTACTTCTTAGTTCTTCTTTGTTCTTCAAATTCGGCTGCTTCTTTTCAGGAGAATGGTCTTCACTGCAATTGTAAAAGAAACAAATTAGTAATTTTGTTTGTATATAGCACTGTTTTTAATTTAGACATTGATTTTTTCATTGAAATCCTCAGCGCCTTCCTCAAAACCATTAAAACTATCTTATTTACATAAGATACGTCTCACCAGTTCAATATATATGATATTTTCTTAATGAACAAATTGTATTGCAATGACTAACTGTAGCAAACAAAATATCTTTACTATGTCTTGTGAAATTCATAATGTACCACTGAATACCACTATTTCTGTAACTAAGCTCTTCGAGGTAATAGTGCCTCAAGGCATGCTTAAATTAAAGTAATTAAATAAATAAAGAAATTTAAAAAATATGTAATTGTATAAGTATTATTTTTGGAGATTTGAACATAGAGTGTGCATGCATTCAATTTTGTTTGAATATATGTAGTCTATATATTTCATTTAAAAAATGTTAGTTTAAAATGATTTGAGTGTGTGTGTGTATAAAGAAAGTAAATAGTATAAAGGTTTATAAGTGACAGTTGATTTTAGGAGATTGAAAAAAAGACAGTACATTAATTTTACACAAGCTAAAAGTCAGTTTGAAAATGTGTTCATGTACTGTATAGAAAATATGCATACCTGTAGTTTGTGTTCATGCATATGGATATGCATGGAGCTGCAAGTAGAAATCTAAGAAACTTGTACAGTATTTCTTGTAGATGGTGCTTGCCAATGATATGACACTTGTACTCAGAGAGGTTCACAGTACATTTGCAGTGCTGATCTATGATGATTCAGTTAGATGTAGAGGTCTTGAATGTGATTGGTGGATGGTTATGTGACTTCTTAGCTACATCCAATGAGGGAATGGCACAGAGAGTGAAGTGGAAATGGTAGAAGGGCTGTTCATGTTACGATATGTCCGCGGACATGGCGGTAGTTCGCGGACATCGGGTGTTAAATCCGGGTACGTTTGGGTTCAGAAGTCAAGCAAATGAGAATGAGCACTGAAAGGGATTGGTCAGGAAAGTTTAGTGGGTGTGTTGTGCCAGGAGAGAGTTTCTCAGATACTCTTTTTGCTGAGAGAACAACAGATAGCTATGGCTGTGTGTTTCAGAAAACAGATTGTTTGGATTTTGGGAGATTTGTGGATACATTGGTTGAGGTGCATGCAGAAAGCTGTGGAGTAGCTGTAGATCTTGGATTTCCACATGTGGAAGTACACTGGCATGGAGTATGTGGAATGAAGTGGTTGGACTTGCTACCTCTCTGTGCTACTTTGGAGACAGAGCAACATCCAGACATAATTGTAATTCATTGTGGAGGGAACAGTTTAGGACATGTGTCTGGAATTTCTTTGCAATTTGCTATGAAAGAAGGACTTGGGAAGGTCATGGACATGTTTCCTAATTCTCAAGTAATATTTTCGCGTATTGCGCAGAGACAAATGGGGCTTTGTTCTTCTTCATTTGGTCCACAAATGGAAAAAGCAAGGTGCAATGTTAATAAGGCTGTTTGTGCCTTTCTAAGAGATTTTGGCATGTCCTCTTTTCACAATGAAAATATTATGTTTCATAGTACATACATTTTTGCAGAGATGGAGTCCATCTTACTTATGCTGGCAATCAGATTTTTCTGAGAAATGTACAAAATGCATTGCAACCTTTTTTAGAATTACAGCATCCATTTTGAAGTAGGTGTTGAGAAGTTATAATTTTTGACATACAAACACCTCCCAAAGCCTCTTTTCAGAGCCACCAATTCCTCCCAGAAAAAATTGCAATGGTTATGATAGGGTAGCAACCCAAATGTTTCGATGTCCGCGCACTGTCCGCGGACTTCTAAAAAATTACAAAGGGCCCTGCTTCATTTATTTTCACTTATATTTTTTAACTGTGAAAGGCGGCTCTGAAAAGAGCCTTATTTTTTTTATTTTTGTTATTTTGTATTTTATTTGTTTTTTTATACACAACACAATTGGAGAGGAGGGGAAAGGAGGGTAAGGGGGGACACCAACCACACGAATAAGAAAGGGCAAGCTGAGAGAGGAAGATGTAGAGTGGGTTTTATTTGGGTAGTGAGCAGGTATTCTCATGCTCTGAGACGATAATCTCAAAAGCACTTTGAAGTCGCTCCCCCCTGCAGAGTACTGTGTCGCAGTACATACATACAACTGTGACCCTCGATAGGTAAGGATCATCAATATTCTGTATGGCCTGTGAGGCAGCTTGAGGAAGACGCTGTCCCACAGAAACGGAGGATGAAGTAGAGGAAATCAACCTACTATGCTCCTCGCAAGGTACAACCTTGCGAATGGCCCCAGAGTGAAATGACCTTAGGTGTCGCTTCATGGTAGTGGTCCCAAAGCTGTACGAACCATGCCTCCCGATCTGAGTACCATTTTGCACTCATTGCAGGTGATACGGTTCGCACGAGCCTTAGGACCATTCCCATGAATGGTAAACAATCGCCATACCCAAGACTCACACCTAGTGCGGGTAGTAGGGATTTCCTCTACCTCATTCTCGACATCCTCTTTTTCCTCCTCTTCATCATCACTTCTGTTCCCCTCTTCAGGCCCTTGGGAAGGTGGTGGTGAAGGGGGTGGGGGTGGGGGTGGTGCTGAAGCAGGTGCAGCACCAGGTGGCAGTAGCGCAGCCATAGATGCCATCTCGATGATGGTGTAATCTGCAAGTTGCAGGAAAAATAGCTGTGCTCTGAAGAATAGCCAGAAACACAAGGGGAATAAGCTCTAGGGCGTGGTCTTTTATAGGGGTGCTTGTACGCGGTTCGTAGACATGTGCGCTGTCCGCGGACAGATCGAACACAAAAAAAGGTTCAAAAACTTTCAAAAAGTATGTAGAAACTCAGGATTAGTATGTGGGACTTTGGTGAAATTTTATTGAGAAATATTGTCGATTACTTGAAAATGTACTTTTAAATTATTCGGGGACACGAACAGTGTCCGCATTCAGAACACGCGATCAGCATGGGTGCGGTCACATGATCGCTTCGCGAACATGTTCACGAAGGAAGCGGCTGTCCGCAGGACACCAAATGCACGGACATTGTGCGCATGCGCGTTGATGTTCTACGGACACTGTTCGGGTCCTGGTGAAATTAAAAGTGCGTCACACGTCAAACGAACATTTCTGGACACTGCATGTGTTCCAGAACAGTTTGAAGTTGGTAGCGACCAGTACGGACAGGTAGAGTGTTCTTCAGGACACCTCCATTTTTGTTTATTTATGAACATTTCAGGACACTACTTGTGTTCTTAGAACAGTTTCAACTTGCTAGCGAACAGTACGGACAGGTATAGTGTTCTTCAGGACACCTCCATTTTCATTTATTTACGAACATTTCAGGACACCAACTGTGTTCTTCGAACAGTTTCAACTTGCTAGCGAACACTACGGACAGGTATAGTGTTCTTCAGGACACTTTAATTTTCGTTTCTTTACGAACATTTCAGGACACTGCGTGTGTTCTTAGAACAGTTTCAACTTGCTAGCGAACAGTACGGACAGGTATAGTGTTCTTCAGGACACCTCCATTTTTGTTTATTTACGAACATTTCAGGACACCAATTGTGTTCTTAGAACAGTTTCAACTTGCTAGCGAACACTACGGACAGGTATAGTGTTCTTCAGGACACTTTAATTTTCATTTCTTTACGAACATTTCAGGACACCGCGTGTGTTCTTAGAACAGTTTCAACTTGCTAGCGAACGGTACGGACAGGTATAGTGTTCTTCAGGACACCTCCATTTTCGTTTATTTACGAACATTTCAGAACACCCGCGCTGTCCGCGGACACCTACATTGTTTTTTTTTTTTTTAAACGGAAACTAAATTACGACACAATATAAAAATGCTATTTTATTTAACATATATTAATAATTTATGAAAGAGAAGGGGAGGCAGAAACGGAAACAAAAACAGGAGAATTAGGGGTTTCAACATGATTGGTATCAGGTGAAGAAGGGATGGAAGTCTCATCAAAACGTTTTGGGTTATGGAGAAGGTTTGGGGATAATTGACTGGGATATGGTGAGGGGGGACAGGTACATGTGGGACAATGGTATGAGGTTTTTGTTTTAAAATGATCTTCAACAAAAGTTTTCAAATTATTAAAATTGGTCAACAATAAATCCATGTTTTCTTTTATGCTGTCAAGAGTGTTATCCATAACAGTTTCTTCAGAAGTATTTTCTATTTTGGTATGCTCTGTACAAAAATATATATATATGTTAAATGTATATAAAATAATAATAATAATTAAATGGTTTATATTGTAAAGTGTTTACCATTAGTTTCACTATCTTCTCTCATGTGGGAAATGCTCCTCTAGCCATTCCAGAGTACTAGACATTTCTGTGAGAAAAAAAAAGATAATATTTTCTTTTTTATCTAATACAGAAAGTTTATAAATATATGAGTAAAATGAAGTACACTTACTATTTCAGGTAAAATATGTTCTAAGTACTCTGTAGGTCTGGTCTTGCTCTTAGTTCTGTAGTGTATGTGAGGTTATTATGTTGGAAGCAAATTTATCTTAATTTTGGTATATTCCATTTTAGAACATATTGTATTTAAATGAATGGTTAGTGTGTTACATATATGGGTTACATTTCTTATGTATTACTACATATAATGTGTATGTGTGCTGCTTTTTGAATTTGTTAAATGTTCCTATGTTATGATATAACAATCAAGCATACCCCCCCAGAGTTTTTAGGTAGTGGTACTGTTCTCCGAACATGTCCGCGGACATTAAAAGAGTTTGCGGACATCAAGTTCAGTAGAAGGGGATCAGTATGTTCCATATTACATGTACATAAAGTCAAAGTTATTATTGTTAAGTTGCGCTACTAAAAACCTATGAAAATCAGTGAAAAAACTTAGTTAAAGGGACGTTATGGTAAGTTGCGCTACTAAAAACCTATGAAATTCAGTGAAAAAACGTTGTTAAAGGGACGTTATAGTTCCAAGTAAAACCGAAAAACCCTTGAAATTTGCCAGTTATTGTAAGCTAAGCAACCATAACTCTCACCACCACTGTACACTGCTAAGACTAACACCCAGGACATCAAAGATGACATCACAAATATCATTGATGACATCACTGATGACATCACATGTGTATGTACTTTTCATGAAATATGTGTACAAGGGATTCTTATTATAATGTTGCGAAAAAAGTGTCAAGGATCATTGCAATAAATATCATACCCTAATTAGTACATTGAATGATGCATTGATATAAATAGCATTCTATTATGGGGTTCTATCTAGTATACTAAGCTACTCATACAGAAACATAACATTGTGTGCAGTGTACAAGATGAAGGTATAATATTCGTAATGTTAATATGTTGAATAATGAAATGATAATTGTTTTCTTAATAGATTTTTGTGTACTGTGAAATATGTAATAAGTAGCTAATAAAACACATGTATTACATAATTGCATTACTATATCACTGATGACATCACATGTGCATTTACCTTTCATGAAATGTCTGTACAAGGGATTCTTAGTGTAATGTTAATAAAAACAGTGTCAAGGATTATTGGAATAAATATCAAGTGCTAATCAGTGCTTTAAGCTATGCATTGATATAAATAGCATTCTATTATTAATTTCAATCCAGTATACTAAGATACTAATGTAGAAACTAGGCATTGTGTGCAGCATACATGATGGAGATGCAATATTCATAAACTTGACATGTTGAATAGTGAAATGATAACTGTTTTCATATTAGAGTTTTGCGTACATTGAAACTTGTGATAAGTAGGTAATAAAACCCACTTACTACATATTTGCATTATTATAGACAAATCACAAAGAGACAACACCACATACAAATATGAATATATACAAGGGTATTGAAGTAAGAAAAAAAAACAGCAATAGTAGCAGAAAGTGTTCATAACCTAACTGATTACCTTTATGCACATAAATGATTGTTCTGTTTCAAAGCTGTTACTTACCCTATCTATATATATCACATGATGTGTTTGGACCCTAAGGGAAATAGTGTGAGCACAACATATAAAAATATGAGCATATACAGGGAAAGTACAGTAATAAAAAAACATCAAAACTATCAGAAAGTGCTGAGAAATCTACTGATAATTTTAATGCACAAAAAGGATTGCTGTCTTTCAAGGTTGTGTCTTCCCCTATGTATATGTTTCATATGATATGACTGGACCATAAGGGAATTATTGTAAGAACATACTTGAAGGATAAGGCTACGAATATAGTACATTTACAATTTTTAGTTCCTGACTGTTACTGAAGAAAGTCATGTGGCCTAGATGTGTCAGGAAAGGAAAAAAGGGAGAGTCACACATGTGATGTCATCAGTGATGTCATCAATGACAATTGTGATGTCATCTTTGATGTCCTGGGTGTTAGCAGTGCACGGTGGTGGCGCGAGTTATGGTCGCTTAGCTTACCATAACTGGTGAATTTCAAGGGTTTTCGGTTTTACTTGGAACCATAACGTCCCTTTAACCAAGTTTTTTCACTGAATTTCATAGGTTTTTAGTTGCACAACTTAACCATAATGTCCCTTTAACAAAGTTTTTTTACTGAATTTCATAGGTTTTTAGTAGCGCAACTTAACCATGACGTCCCTTTAACAAAGTTTTTTCACTGAATATATATATATATATATATTGGAGTCAGTAAATAATGGATAGTTCCACTACATACAAAAGCAGAGCTGAGCGAAATAAGGAAGACCGCTTTTCCAGTATGGCGCAGTTAGAAAACAAATGAATTATAGGCAAACCTCAGAAAGGCGAGGCAGGATGAACCAAGAAACGAAGGCCATATCAGGCTGAAATAAGCTGACATTGGATACAAATCATGTGAAATAATGAAGCTCCTGTTTGGGAGGCATGGACAAAAACAAGAATACGTCAGAGGTCTATTAGAAAATAGTATAGTAATACACTAGAAGCTCAATTTGGTGGTCTTCAGTCACATGGGGAGAAGAAGTTAGATGAACATGATGGTCACACCTACGTACAAGGGCAGAGCGTGCCTTCACTCCTCTGAATTCTCCAGAGCAAGGAACATTTCCAAAGCCGACTTCAAAGCCCTAATTGACAGCAGACCTCTGAGGTGATTATGGATGAATATGCTAATTGCTGGGAAGCTATGGTTAAGACGAGCTCACCAGCACCTGGAGGATCAGCCTGCATGCTGCAGTACATACGTAGGAAGCTACTGATGGAGGTTAGAAGACAAACAATGATAAGAGACCGAATAATTAAGGGTCCTATAGTTGTTTAGCCAATCGAACCTTGTGTATTTAGTGATGTTCCTAGTGGCATAGTTAAGGGAAGGGCTTAGTTGCCCCACCTGATGTTAAGAAGCTTATCACATTCTTACACTGCCATAGATGAGTATGGATCATATACTTAGATGATCTTCTTAGAATATATCAAACTCACCATTAGGTTTTTGCAGTTTGCCACATAGGATGACGTTAGTAGTACATGGGTTAATGTCACCTTCGCCGATTTTTTGTTATAAAAGCAAGCTTTTTTTAAAGATGCATTGAGATTGTGATGAGAGACGTCTGCTGATGTCCGTTGTACTCCCTGTTTAACTACCCGAGTTGTTTCGATTATTGATGTTTGAATAATTTATGCTTCCCCATCCATCTCAAGAGAATTGCTACCTCATCTTAAAGGGCTGGGAACTCCAGTTCACGTGGTAGCTGAGAGGACGGTTTGATATCCATTAAGATAAGTAAGCTTTGGGGTCCCAAAAATATCTAACAACCTATGCCATTCAGCTGAAAGGGTGTGAGGCCCCCTGTAGTTAGTGGTTTAGTGTAACGCAAAGTCTTGAAAGCCAGGTTAGATGGGTCCCTTGTTTTCAAGCAAAATCCCCTCCCGGTGTCTACAGGAAGCTGAGCGAACAGAAGGTTGGAGAGGCTGTTATGGAGGCATACGATCCTGAGAGTCGGAAGTTGAAAAATTCAAATGGTGAGTAAAAACTGAATGGGCAGTGGGTGAAAAAAGTCATAAGGGGGAAATAAGTAATGGAGGGAGGTGTGGATAATGTAATTTAAGAATAATAAGTGTTTAATAGTTAGTAAATTGACTTGAAGAAAGGCAAAGCAATTAAGAGGTAACGTGAGGAGAGGCCACGATAAAAGACTATGCCTAGATACATGCGGTCAGAAGGAACAGCACCTAGAGTCCTGTAGTGGATGACGTAGAATACAGACACAATTAAAGACGGGTCTAAAGAGGGCAGTTCAAACTCCGTAGGAGTATTTTTAGAGGTAGGAAAAGTCCTAGGAGAAAGGCTAAAATACATGTGGCCGGCCAAGTGTGTTTGTCTGTCTGTTTGTTTTAATGATTGTGTAATGATGATGAAATAATAGACAAGATTGATAAACGTAGAGAGGAGAAACGTGAGAGTTAAAGAACTAAGCATGTATTTAATGAACTTGAAGTGACTGTATTTTTACCAGATTAAAGTAAAAAATGAAAGAATAAAGGGTTTGGAGCTGCAACGATTGGTGCACGCGCATATAATTTTTGTATTGATTGAAAAACTATTATTAAAATTTGCAAAGGGTAAACGGTCAGTATTGACAGTCAAAGAGTGACGTGTCAAAATGGAGGATATTACTCTGCTTATACACCTTTGCAAGCAACTGCCGAAACATGCACCTAAGCTTAGACAGTACAGTGCGGAATGGGTTAAAGGAACCACAGACAAAATGTTCATGCCGTGGCCACAAGCGGGATCGTTATCGAAGGCAGTTCTGCAGCATGTGATGGCATATTTGCATGATGCATATACAGGGAAAAAGTTAGAGAAACGACTAGCGAGCTTAGAACTCTGGAAAATGTACCAGGAGGAGAGAGAGGATCCACCTCCTGTAGATTGGATCCTTAATGTATGCACAGATTGGGGTGAAGAGCCTTCTGCTCCACCCGCTGCACCTGAAGCAGACGGTGATAGTAAGAAGGATAATGGGTTGTACCCATTAAGAGAGCTCAATGCAGCAACAGGGTATAGTAACCCGGCATATGAGTCATCTGTGCAAAGCAGTGATGAGGGCCCAGCGAAAAATAAGGACAAGGAGAGACGCGGAAAGGAGAAACGTGAACAACCAAGTACATCTCTAGATATAGGACGAGAAACAAAGAGATGGAAAGGAGAAAAGGATAAGACTGATGAGTTAGCGCTTATACAGAGCGAATGGATGGGTGGTCAGATTTTGCTCAAACTCGATGGTAAAGGCATTGAGGATGTAAGGCAAAGGGGAGATTGTGATGAACAAGATAAGAAAGATAAAGAGAGACAAGAAAAAGATGATGGGACAAAAAGAAAAGATAGACAAAGACGGGAACAGTTGTATCAAAAGGAGCAACTGAGAAAACAGGAAAGAGCAGAGGAACAGAGAAGGTATGATAACAGCAGAGGGCGATCGAAGAGCAAGAAAGACTAGAAAGAAAAAAGGGGGAAGAAGAGGAACAGAAATTGAGGGATAAAAGAATGCAAAGACGCAGAGATGAAGAAATACGAAGGGCAAATGTGAGAAGGGACATGAAGAGAAAAGAGGAAGACAGTGCAAGAGAGGAAGCAAGGAAATGAAGAGAGTTTGACTATGATTTGGAACAAAAGAGAAGGCAGAGAGCATGCGATCTTGATCGCATGAAAAAGCAGGTAATGGATCCTAATCCAGTAGTGGCATGGGAAGATTTAAAAGAGTTCTTCCCAACACATTAGCCAATAGCAAGTCCGTCCAGAGTAATCTGGAGGATGAATTTGACTCTAGAAAATTAGGGGACGGAATTGATAAAGTTATCATTATATGAAGTCTAAGAAGGCACTGACGGTGAAGGGGAAAAATTAATGACTTGTGAGTATGCAGCTGTATGATAACGAAAGAGCTGCATGTAGTTTTGAACCCAAGGAGCTGTATTTAAATAGACTGACTCTGAATAGAGATGATGAAGAGAGAAGTCACACAAGTTGGGGACAGGATATGTCAGACGAAGATAGAGAACCCGTTCATGGGGAGGAAGGTAATACAGGTGGACCTTAAAGGTGTTTGTCAATGGATAAGGAAGTAAGATGGTCGGATTTAGACCTTCCTATGTCTCGGGCGTCAGACTCAGTGACGCTGCTAAATCGGCCTAGAGAACGATCCCATGGTCAGAGGGGGGACTTGACACCATATGTGAACAGGCTAAGGTCACTACCAGGTAGAAAGCGATGCAGATCTATTGTCCCTGTTATGGACAGACAAACGATGCGTGATGAATGCAAGTTTGGTGTTTCACAGTTCCCGTTATTGGAGAAGGGATGGGCCAGACCACAGTATGTACCTTGGCCGCAAATGGATAAAGATAACTTAAGGTGCAAACTCCCAAGTTTACCTTCTGGTGCTGGGAAGTGGATACATGAGCTAGAAAAAATGACAGGAGGAAACACGTTAACCATAGGGGACATTAAGGGTCTCCTGATTGCTATTCTTGGGGTAAGAGCTGATGATGTTTGGTTGAGAGCAGTATATTCTAGTGTTACCACAGTAAACACTGCTCATGGTGGAGCACCATTCAATAATTGCAGAGCGGCAGTTTCGAAAGTGCTTACAGAGCTGTATCCAGACACATCAGATATGGGAGCTATAATAACGAACAAGATGCAGGAAGGGGATGATCCGCTTGTTTAAATCCAAATTTTCAAGAGCAATGGATTTTGGAGACACGCGAGTTTTGGGGGAAATCTATCTCTGTGTTTTATCATATGATGTGCCAAGGGCTGCCAGACCCAGTACAGAAGCCGCTCAAGAAGTTAGTGGGCATGAAAGCAAAACCATGGTCGGAGATACAGCTGACCATTGCGTACTATTGCCGGCTTTTGCAAGAAAAGAATCAAAAGAAAGACGATATTAGAAAAGGTGAAGAGGCAAAGTTAGTGCAGAATAAACTCTCCAAGTATGCTATTGAAGGGGCAATGTTGACTAGTGGGGATTGATCTAGTCCACAGGAATCAGCAATCATGCTGCAGGTGACTAATCAAAGGCAGTTTGATCGAGGTAATAATGGATTTATACCGCAGGGAAGGGGAGGTTTTCAGGAAGAGGCTTCCAAAATAATCTGGGAAACTTGCTGTCACGATTCCTGCCCCCAGCCCCCCGGCATATCAGGCTGGAGCCAGGTCACGATTACCTAGTCGGCCCCTAAGGGCCTCTCCATCTCCCCAGACACCTACTTGAACTCAGACTTGGCGCCTTTGGCGCCAAGCTGACACACAGTCCTGAGATCCACTTGGCATTGGACTTGCAATGTATTTTGGGCCAATGGATGCCCCGATGTAATTCAGTTCCTTGAACTGGATGAGCAGTCTAGTCTTTCGGGTGTAGCTCAGCCCAGGGATACCTGGGGTAACTACAAACTATTTAAACCACGCCTAACCTGAGAAACATGCTTGGTGTTTCTCTGCACCTGCAGCGTGACACTCACCGTGCTCGGATCTCCGAAAGAGGCCCACTTCTTTCTTCAGTGCAAGCGCACCTGCAAGAACAAGAACATTGTTACCAATACACACCTTGAAGAGCATCCAACTTCTGTCCGGCTCTTCCCAGTCTTGCGGATTCCTATGGCAGAGTCATCTCCATCTCGGCACGCCGCTCCCTACGAAAAGGGGAGAAGAATAGAAGAAAAGATGTTAGTAAACATTCAGCAATACTTAGCTCTCTCGAATTTGCAAAGAGAGTTTGATCCTTACCTGAACTCCCGTCGATCGGACAACTTCTACTCCAGAGCATCCCGCCGATCAGAAAAAGGGGAAAAGACACATCAGGTTAGCACAAAAACATTTAAGAGGCGCTGCACATCGCGCTTACTCACTGCCGCTCATCTCCTCAGGTCGCTTCCATGCTGGGTTACTGCGGCACCTAAAAGGACACAGACAAGGCGAACATTGGTTAGTGCAAAGGAAGCCAATAAGCATCACGCTCCGCACTCCTACTTACCTCAGCAGCGCGTCGCCATCCTCAAGACCTTCACCACCTAAGGAAAGAAAGACACAGTATTAAAGGGACTAGAGCCATCAGAACTTTCGTAAGGCTCATTCCACTTAACGGGCCTGTGCCAGTGAAGCAACTAGGGACCCTCCAGCCCACATCGCCCAGCACACCCCTGCACCGAAGGCAGGATGGAGAGTGCCCCACATCAAAAAACAAGGTGAGGAGAGAACCGGGGGAAGGTTGGGGCCAATGGAAGAAGGGGGACCAGACAAGCAAGACCAATAGGGAATTGACCTCTGGTAATCCTGTGTTTCAGGCCCAGTGCTTGGTTGAGCAAAGTCCAGGGAAGGGTTTGGAGTGGTTGGAAGTCCGGTCCGGCTGAGTGGCGTCCCTGTGGATATCAGGTGAGCGTTACAGAATGCAAAGCCTCATAAAAATCCACCTGGGTGTTATGGAAACGTCAGAAACCGACTAGTTAGCTCAAATGTTGGGGCAGTTACGCTCTGAAGTGCACGCAGCCTGGCGGGAGACCAACACCCTGAGGAGAGAGTTGATAGTTGCTAAAGAACGAACTGATGACCTATGCCGACAACTTCTCCAGTCGCAAGGGGGACATGCACCATTGCCAGAGAAACATGCCTACCACGCCAGTACCATCAGCCATCCCTGTTCAGATAACCCTTCCTGGGGCAGTTCCCTTGGTGCCACCGGAGCGATTCACTGGGGATCCTAAGAAATATGCCACTTTTATGAACCAGTGCCGTCTGCACTTCCTTTGCAGGCCCCGGGCCTTTCCAAATGACCAATCACTGGTCGCATTTGTGATATCTTATTTTAGCGGAACTGCTGCAGACTGGTCAGTACCATTTGTGACTCAAGACGATGCTCTGTTACACGATTTCAGGGGTTTTCAACAGGAAATGGAAAAACTTTTCACCCATCGCACTCATAGACAGGCTCTAGACAACAAACATCTATCCTTTCGCCAAGGGAACCAAGACCTATTGACATACATCGCCACGTTCAATAGACTTGTGGTTGAAGCTGAATGGCCTCCAGAGAAGAGAACCACGTTATTTCATAGGGGTCTGCGGATAGAGCTAAAGGATGTCCTGGCACAAGTAGTGGACCCCCCTCAAGAATGTGCAGAATTTATTAACCTTGTGGTTCAGCTAGATCAAAGATTGCAAGACCGAAGAGCAGATCGAACCAGACCCGACTCTTGCCCTATTTATGTGTGTTCAAGGGACAATGTTTCTCGATCAACAGAAGGCTCAGGTGAACCAATGCAGATTGGAGGCATCAGATCCCCCTTGACTAAGGCGGAAAGAGATAAAAGGCGGCAACAGCAATTATGTTTCTACTGTGGAAAATCGGGACACTTTCTCAAGGAGTGCCCAGTGAAGCCACCGAGAAGGATAGTAGGAGCTACGGACAAGTAAGACCCCATCAAGGAGTCAGAAAACTGCCCAGCCCGACAAGTGTAGGGGTCCACTTGTTGAGCGAAGAAAGTGAACTACAGACCTCCCATTTTGCACTACCTGTGATTCTGATCAATCACCAACAACCATTGCGGATGCTAGCAGCAAGAGCGTACATGGACAGTGGAGCTGTTGGGAATTACATAGACCAAGATCTCGCAGCAAAGATGGGACTTCCTTTATGTCCAGAGTTAACCACAGACACTGTAACCACTGTCGATGGCACGGAAATAGTCTCTGGTCCAGTATCCCAATGCACTGCAACGTTAACCCTTCTGTGCCAGGATAGGCATCAAGAATCTATCACTTTCAACCTCACCAAGGCACCTAAGTTCCGAATAATCTTAGGGATGCCCTGGTTGGTAGCTCATAATCCTCGAATAAATTGGCAAGCAAAGGAGCTGGCCTTCTCCGAGACCTGTGCTCAAACGTGTTATCGCCAAGAGAAACAATCAATCGATGCCAGAACCTCTACGCTGGGAACAATGGCGGCCGGGACCCTACCAAGAGAGTACCAGGATTTTCAAGACGTATTTCAGAAGGAACAAGCTAATACCCTACCTCCACACAGACCATACGATTGCCAGATTGACCTGATACCCGGTGCCCAGATCCCTTGTGGACAAATCAACGCACTCAAAGAACCAGAAAACCAGCACCTGAAGTCCTATCTCGACCAATACCTGGTAAACGGGTTTATCCGTCCCTCGAAGTCCCCGGCAGCCAGTCCCCTGTTCTTCGTAACGAAGAAGGAAGGGGAGCTAAGAACGTGCATCGACTATCGCACACTGAGCCAGATTACTGTCAAAAACCGTTATCCCCTGCTGTTGATTCCTGAACTGCTTGATCAAGTCAAAGACACCCAAATCTACACAAAACTAGATCTAAGAGGAGCATATCACCTTGTCCGAGATAAAAAGGGCGACAAATAGAAAACTACCTTTCGTACCAAGTATGGCCTGTACGAATATCAAGTAATGCCCTTTGGCATTTGCAACACGCCAGCTGCATTTCAATATTTCAAGAACAATGGTTTAAGGAAATTAATTGATGTCTGTGCTCTAGTATACATTGATGACATCCTACTGTACTCCACATCAAAACAAGACCACGTCAAACACGTTCAATCCGTACTGGCAAAACTCTACCAGCATCAGCTCTATGCCAAGCTTGAAAAGTGTTCATTCCATGTTTCCGAGGTGCAGTTCCTTGTTTTCATTCTCAGTCCAAATGGTATCCGTATGGATGTACACAAGGTAGATGCGATCCTAAACTGGCCATCACCGAACTCATTCAAGGGAGTCCACAGCATGTTAGGTTTCACAAGCTTCTACCACAGGTTCATCCCGGGATTCTCACAAATAGTACATCCCATCACATCGTTACTAAAAAAAGAGCAATCAAAAATGTCAATGGACAGAGGAAGCAGAAAGAGCTTTCCAGGAACATAAGGCTCGATTCACTTTGACTCCAATTCTACGCCATCCTCGCCCAGACCTCCCATATGTGGTGGAAACGGACGCATCAAGCATGGCCATGGGAGCCGTCCTCTCACAAAAGGACTCTGAAACGGGTCAATTACACATGGTTGCCTTCTGGTCACGTACATTTACACCCCCCGAGCTCAATTACGCCATCACAGATAAAGAGATCCTAACCATCAAGTCAGCCTTTAAGGCCTGGCGCCATTACCATCTGGGTGTAAGACACACCATCACTGCCATAACAGATCACCGAAATCTCCAGTATCTAAAAACTGCTAAAGCGCAATCTTCATGACAGCTACGTTGGGCCCTTTTCTTCGCTGAATATGACTACGTGATTACGTTTCAACCTGGAGTAAAAAACAGGAAGGCCGATGCCCTTGCCCGTATGGGCATTGAAGAACAGGAGTACAAACCACTAGACCTGATACCTATTATCCCATGTGACAAAATCCTAGGGATTACTGCAACCATCACTCAGAAAGAACTGAACGAAAAAATCCCAAACTTGATGAGTCCTAAGCAATCACAAGAGTGGTGAATACAAGGAGAACCTTACACGATAAGGGACCAGTTGCCCTACTTCAGAAACCGCTTGTTCTTGCCAAATCAGGAACTACAAGAACAAGTCATGTACAGCTATCATGATTCCTTAATCAAAGGCCACCCGGGGATTGCAAAAGCTTTAGCCAAAGTGAAACGGAATTATTGGTGGCCCACGTGGCGTAAAGACATTGTTCAATTTATCCGATCTTGTGGAGTATGTGCTCAAAACAAATCATCCAAACAAAAACCGTCGGGACTCTTGCAACTGTTGGATATCCCACCAGCACCCTGGTACACGTTATCCCTCAACTTTATTACTGACCTACCATCCATTAAGCGATTTAACACCATTCTCGTAGTTATGGACCTGTTTTCAAAAATGGCACACTTCATCCCTTTAAAGGGGCTACCAAATGCTTCCACTCTGGCAAAAGTATTTCTGGAATGCATCGTATGGCTCCATGGTTTCCCCTCGGTACTGGTTTCGGACCATGGCACTCAGTTCGTGTCCAACTTCTGGAGGATGTGCTGCTCTTTGGCTCACATTTACATCCGACTATCCATCAGTCACCATCCCCAAACGGATGGTCAAACTGAGCGAACGAATCAGACGATAGAACACTATCTACGCTGTATGCTTCATCAAGCTGAGGAGAGCTGGTCAGATTTATTATGAATCGCTGAGTATGCCTACAACAACTCCCTACACATCAGTACTGGGCAAACCCCCTTTTATACCATATATAGTCGACACCCAACCACTTCCGAGTTGGACACTCCTACGACCTTAGAAATGCCAGCAATTAAAACCTTACACACAACCATTTCACAAACCCTCAAAAGGGCAGTGGAACACCTACCTAAATTTGCAGACCAACTCCGAATCAATGCCCCTAACTACCAAGTGAGAGACAAAGTCTGGTTGGCATCCAAGCATGTACCCATTAAAGGGACCCGAACCTTCCGTCCAAGTTACTTGGACCCATTCACTATCACCTCTGTGATAAATCCAGTAGCTGTCAAACTGGCCTTACCAGTTAATATGCTAATTCATCCTGTGTTCCACATGTCTCTCTTTAAGCCTGTTCAACCTGGGACCCGCCTAACACCAGCAACGAAGCGAATAGAGATTGCAGGAGAGCCAGAATTCGAGGTCAAGACATCCTGGATTCAAAATATGTCAGATCCAATCTATACTATCTAGTGGACTGGAAAGGGTATGGTCCCCAGGACAGAACATGGGAACCCTGTGAGTACATCCACGCACCCCGTCTGCTTAGGAGGTTCCACCAAAACCACCCAAACAAGCCGGGACCAGAGGTGAGAGCCACCTTGAGAGGGGCCTTTGGGGGGAGTGCTGTCACGATTCCTGCCCCCAGGCCCCCGGCATATCAGGGTGGAGCCAGGTCACGATTACCTAGTTTGCCCCTAAGGGCCTCTCCATCTCCCCAGAGACCTACTTGCACTCATACTTGGCGCCTTTGGCACCAAGCTCACACACAGTCCTGAGATCCACTTAGCATTGGACTTGCAATGTATTTTGGGCCAATGGATGCCCCCATGTAATTCAGTTCCTTGAACTGGATGAGCTGTCTAGTCTTTCGGGTGTGGCTCAGCCCAGGGATACTTGGGATACCTACAGACTTTTTAAACCACGCCCGGCCTGAGAAACATGATTTGCGTTTCTCTGCACCTGCAGCGTGACACTCACCGTGCTCGGATCTCCTAAAGAGGCCCACTTCTTTCTTCAGCGCCAGCGCACCTCCAAGCTCAAGAACATCGTTACCAATACTCACCTTGAAGAGCATCCAACTTCTGTCCGGCTCTTCCCAGTATTGCGGATTCCTACGGCAGAGTCATCTCCATCTCGGCACACCTCTCCCTACGAAAAGGGGAGAAGAATAGAAGAAAAGACGTTAGTAAACATTCAGCAATACTTAACTCTCTCGAATTTGCAAGGAGAGTTTGATGCTTACCTGAACTCCCGTCGATTGGACAACTTCTGCTCCGGAGCATCCTGCCGATCTGAAAAAGGGAAAAAGACACATCAGGTTAGCGCAAAAACATTTAAGAGGCACCGCACATCACACTTACTCACCGCCGCTCATCTCCTCAGCTCGCTTCCATGCTGGGTTACTGCGGCACCTAAAAGGAGACATAAGAGACGAACATTGGTTAGTGCAAAGGAAGCCAATAGGCATCACGCTCCGCACTCCTACTTACCTCAGCAGCACGTCGCCATCCTCAAGACCTTCACCACCTAAGGAACGAAAGACACAGTATTAAAGGGACTAGAGCCATCAGAACTTTCATAAGGCTCATTCCACTTACCGCCTGTCTGAAGTCGCAGCAAGCCCCATCAGCCGGGCCCGTGCCAGTGAAGCAACTAGGCACCTTCCAGCCCGCATCCCCCAATGCACCCCTGCACCGAAGGCAGGACAGAGAGTGTCCCACATTAAAAAACAAGGTGAGGAGCGACCCGGGGGAAGGTTGGGACCCCCGGAAGAAGTGGGTCCAGACAAGCAAGACCAATAGGGAATTGACCTCTGGTAATCCTGTGTTTCAGGCCCAGTGCTTGGTTGAGCAAAGTCCAGGGAAGGGTTCGAAGTGGTCGGAAGTCCGGATCGGCTGAGTGGTGTCCCCATGGATATCGGGTGAGTGTTACACTTCCAGAACAATCAGTGTGGGTTCTAGAACATACAGAATGATAATCAAGGTATACAGGGAGGACAGATGGGGCAACCTCCAGCTATATGTTTGACATGTGGTATGACAGGTCATTTTGCTTGCATCTGTTGAATTCAAGGATTTGTGCAGAATAATACATTTTCAAGAGGGGAATGTCAAACCCTCCTGCACATTCGCAGCAGAATAGGGATGGGTATGCTCAGAATCAGACAGTGCAGCAGACACAAGTGCTGAGAGTACAGCAAGAATTTCAAACACAGCAGGTAACAATGAATCCGCCACAAGGGCAGTCACAGCAATCACCTATGCAGATACAGCAAAGCACGAGCACAGGACAGTTAATGACTCCTAGAATAGGGGGTGTCACTGTTGATGGAGGGAATCCTTTCACAGGTACGGGGATGAGAATGTGCCCACAATAGGAAAGCTCACTGGGAGACTTGATGTGTTCAATACTATCAGTAATGCCAAATCCTCAAGAGGAACCAAGGGATGACGTTAATATAGTAGACAAGGGTGCAACACGCTCATGTATACAAGAGGGGACATTTTGATGTCTGGAAATGCCATGAATACTTAAGGATTCACAGGAGCTACAAGTAGAGTTACTGACGCACTACCATTCTCTATAGAAGAGTGTGACATGTTTGTACCGTTATATTCAAGACAGACAGCTGTTAATATATTGGGTCAAAACTTAATGACCAAATGGAACATGACAATTTCATTTACTGATGAAGGCATAGTGTGCTCAACACCGGGAATGTATTATTTAAACATGAGTGAGTTTGTTATGGCATTTGCAGGACATGTAGCCATAGAACCAGAGGTTTTTCACTATGGAGTACGCATTCTGTTGACATGCCTGCCAGGTCTGGTGGGCAAGACGGTGAGAATACCTGATAACTTTTTATTCTGGCCAAAGATTCCTATGTTTGAAGAGGAAGGATGAGTCTTTCCTTTAGAGTTACAAGCAGCTATAGTACGAGGAGAATTAGCTATGCTTGATGGGTTCGATTATGATGGCAGATGATGGAGCACCGTGATTGCCATTGGGGAGGGTTACAGATTCACTGATGTCACGGATGAAGACTTGTTTAGAGATCATCCATCAGATGATGAAGTAATCTTTGAAACAAGCATCACTTATTGGTTAAGAGCAATTGAACATCAAGTCCCTCAGAAAATCGTGTTAGCATAGAAAGGCCCTGAGTATTATGATGAAGACATGGAAAAGATACCAGTTTCTTTATGGCCAAAAGGCCCCATATGATGTAGGCCTCTTAAAGGGTGCTGAGGAAGTAAAGATTAAATTGAAACCAGGAGCAATTTTACCTCGAGCACGACAGTATTCCATATATCGAGAGGCAGATGAAGGTATTTTTAAGAAGATATCTGCTGCGATGAAACAGGGTATTTTAGTGACGTCAGAATCACTGTGTAATACAACAGTCTATCCAATCAAAAAGGGGAAAGGAGGGATGTGGCATTTAATTCAAGATTTGAGACTGATTAACCAGATTGTAGAGGCCGAGTTCCCTCTAGTTCCAAATCCGGCAACAATCTTATGTAATATACCTGTTGAAGCACGATATTCCACTGTCATTGATTTGAAAAATGTGTTTTTCTCAATCTCATTGTATAAAGACTTGCAAGATCTGAAGGTATTTATGTTCAGACAAACTCACCTGGAGAGCACTCGATTACCACAGGGGTACTGTGAGTCCCCATCGATTTTCAATAGGGTCCTACAGATGGACTTAAGCAATATTTATCTAGAAAGTACTGTATTGCAGTACGTGGATGACATATTGGTCTGTATCACCACAGATCAGAGTGCAGATGCGATTCAGTTCAACTGATGATTAATCTTGCAGAAAAAGGATATAAAGTAGACAAGAGGAAGGCACAGTATTGTCATGAGGAAGTGCTGTACATGGGCCAGCTAATCTCAAAGGAAGGAAAGAATGTTACCCATCAAAGGGCTGAAGCTATATTAAAATCAGAAAAAAGCAGTCACGATAAAGCATATGCAAAGATTTTTAGGACTATGTAATTATGTGAGAGTATGGTTCTTTGACTACAGTTCATACATAAGGCCCTTGTCGCAAGCTATGAAAAAAGCACAGGTAAATCAGGAAAAAATTGTTTGGAATTTGGCAATGGAAGAAGGGTTTGATGAATTGAAGAAAGCAATTTGCACAGCTCCAGTTATAGGGATTCCAAATTATGTTGAGGCATTCTTCCTGTTTTCATACACAAATGGCACTGTTATGACATCTGTACTCACACAGAGAACTATATTGGGATACAAGCCCTTTGCGTATTACAATGGGATTTTAGACCCAGTAATGAGGGGTCACTTCCCTTGTGAACAATCTTTGGCAGCCGCCGCCTTTGCCATTGAGAAGGCTGCAGTATAGTAATGGAATGTTCTATGATGTTATTTGCCAAACATACATAGTTTGCCATTTTGGAAAAACCTAAAGGTACGTTGACATCTTAAAGTGCTTCTGCCTATGAGGTGGTCATATCGAATCTGGCAATTAAAATAATCAGATGCAGAATAGTAAATCCTGCCATGTTTGTAGCAGAGCCACTGGCAGAGGGTGAGCACACACTTGATTGCTCAAACTATGAAGAGTTCTATGACGAACTCCCAATGGTAAAGGAAAATGTTTTGCCAGCTGGGGAGATTCTCTTTATTGACGGTTCTTCTAGAATTGATCAAAATGATGGACAAAGATGTACAGGTGCCGCTGTAGTAAAGCACACAGCCAATGGAGAGTTTGAAGTATTAATAAGTGCGTGATTACCATCTCATTTTTTTGGCACAGGCTGCAGAATTAGTGGTGCTGATTTACGCGCTTGAGAATCATGCAGACCAGGAAGTCACGGTGTATAGTGACTCCGCTTATGTAACGTCAACGTTGCACGCAGGGCTAGAACGTTGGAAAAGGAGGGGCTACCTCTGAGTGGATGGCACTCGGGTTCAGCATGCAGCTTTATTGAACAGACTCATTAGAGCACTACAATTCCCAGTAGCCATAGCAGTTGTAAAATGCACAGCTCACACTAAAAGGGCAGATTTTATTTCATGTGGAAATCAAAAAGCAGATGAGAAGCCAAACGTATTGCATGTACAGAAGTAATCATGCCATTTGATACGCCTGATGTTATGTGAATGAAAGCATGGTGGCAAATTGTTATTATAACCTATCTGGAACTCAGTTGGGAGAACTTCAAGGGGAAGCGCCCCAAAATGAAAAAGACTTGTGGACGCGGAGAGGGTGTTATTTAAAACCCTCTGAAGCATTGTGGTGGCACGATAGCACTGGTAAACCAGTGATGCCTGTAGCCTTACTAAGGGTGGCGTTGGAGCAGCGGCACTACCCTGCGCACACAACTAGAGAGAGCCTTGCTGCAACAATAGCGGAAGATTGATTTGTTCCAAATATAGTAGAACATGTTGCATTTTATGTAATAAATTGTATTGTATGTCAAAGTTTACTGCTGGCCGTACATTGTGCACAATTAGAGGAGTTATTATGAGACTAATGGTGCCTTTCAGCATTTACACATCAACTATATAACATGCTTCAGGTCTGTAATGGATACAGATATATGATTGTAGTAGTATGTCCCTTTTCAAGGTGGGTTGAAGCTGGATCATGTACTCACCCAGATGCCACCTGTGCAGCCAGATTTTTAGTACAAGAAGTGTTTCCTAGATGGGGAATATTGAAATTGGCTCTGAAGAAAGGATGGTTTCATTGTCTATCACTGGCATTGTATGTGTAGAGAAATCAGCCAGGGTCCGACCACCGTCTTACCCCTCAGGAGATAGTGACAGGGAGGTGAATTAGGATACCTCTCATATCTCTGTCTAGAACTAGAAGTGATTCCCAGCCAACAGCAGAATTGTTAGGAAAGGAGCTACGTGACTTCAAGTGACTTCAAGTATCTCTGTCATTTCAGATCAGCTCAAGCATAAGTGGTGTAGGGCAACGCAGAACACAAGGAGATGCCACAGCAACCGGAGTTGACCAGCTTTGTCTTCCCATTTTTTTTCCCAGAGATGCAGTCCTAATCCACAATTTCATTAGGAAGAGGCACAAACCTCGTTTCAACGGCCGTTTCATTTGCAAGACGTCACGTCGTCTGTAGTCAAGGTGCTAGGCAGACCTGCTTGGAAATTCCTCGGCGACGTAAATATCTATACTGGAAATCCCACATCACCTTCACCCCATCCAAAGAGAGCTTTGGGGAAGAACCACAGCACGTGCAGACTAGTTTTATGATGAAGAAGAAGGACGCAGAGGCTGTTGCCAAGTAAAAACAAAGAGTTCATTGGATTGTGGCTTATTTTAAGCCTTGAATAAAAAGATGAAAATATGCCAAATCTTGAGTTCCTTTTCAATAATTGAAAGAGGGAGCAGTACCAAGATTAATTTCTTACTGAGTTCCTGTTCAGAGGCACGCATGGTGGTGCCCAATGATAATGTTTCCTGGATCGTTCTTACAGTTTTCTTGTTCATCTTGCGTGCTTACACTGCGCTGGTAGGGAGAACTACTAGCGTTCATTTGTTCTTGCAAGATCCTAAGAATGACCCAATTGTGAGAAGATTGCTTGCAGCTATCATTGAGCAGATCCTTCAGCTTTCTTAGTTCGTTGGGGAGACATAAATGCCTCTGTCACCGGATAATGCACATAGACTGGCCAGCATAGTATTTTGCTATCGGATAGAGGAATGCCAATATCTTATTGGGAGACAAACCAACGTCCAAACTTTCTTGAGAGATCCGAGAAACAATGCAGCTCTCAATTAAATATTGAGAGACATCATAAACAAAAGTGAATGGCTACTCTGAGAGAACATTAGAACTGAATGAGACTTTCGAGGAAGAAGATCAAAAGGTCTACTGATTAAAGAACTTTTGTTTCATGCTGAAAGAAAATCTTCAAGTTGTCTGGT
The DNA here is from genome assembly GCF_040938575.1 of Ambystoma mexicanum. Lineage (NCBI taxonomy): Eukaryota > Metazoa > Chordata > Amphibia > Caudata > Ambystomatidae > Ambystoma > Ambystoma mexicanum. The sequence goes on along the minus strand of NC_090935.1, from coordinate 1,175,561,033 downwards.
CAGAGGCCAATTTGTGGCATCCATTGGAAATTTGAGTTCATTATTGTATGGTCAGCCAGCTGAAGCTGATCAAGGAACTTTTGAGCCGATTCAGCAGATTCCAGAAATAGTGCATGATGTTGCCCCATTAATAATTATTTTTTCTTTCCTTAAAAGTAATATGGGCAGCATCAGTAGCAACTTCGTCATGGCAGATCACGAGAGACGTCCACGATGTGCCAAAAGTTATTGCTTTAAATGGTTATGTTTCTGCACAATTTACACTTGTATGTTGTTCATAGTAATACTGCTCTCATTTACAGTACAAACAGCTTATTATGTAGATATAAATAGTGTGAAGATTCCTGTGTATCCTCCTGTGCAAGAGAAGGGTACAGACGTGGCAACTATTATGCAGCCAGGTCCTTATGTAATTGTTCCTACTTTAGAGGTACACACAAGAACACCTGGTCCTGTGATGAAAAAGCCTGGGTTACCTTTTAAAAGAGATCCCATATGGAGATTATGCAAGATATTTTGATGCCCAAAATGTATGTTGATAGGATGAAACTTTTGGAAATTTCTCCTACACAGGTAGCACACATAAATGCACCTAGTCCACTGAATAATGTGTCCAGAAGTGGGTTAGTAAATAAGAACTATGCTGATATTCTACATGAGATGGTTAAAGAAGCTCGTAGGCGAAAAACCAGACCTAAGAGAAGTGCTAGGGTAGATGATCATGAGCTAAATGATTACCTGGACAGTACAGCACATTTGGGGAATATTATTTACAATTAGCATATGAAGGAAGTAGGAAGGAGGACCTTGAATGAGGAATGCTTTGTATGTGCACTCCTGCCTTATAGCATTGGGAAGTCTAAGATCGTCATAGTTATTGAAATAGATGTCCAGACAGCACGTTGTTTATCACACATAGCACTCTGTAGAACAAGAGGCCCTTTCATGGATCGAGATGCCTATATCAAAAGGGCAACTGAATGGACAGATCCAGATGAAGATGACTGTGTTCAAGACACAAAGACAAGAGAAAGAGCTCATACCAAGAATCACAATATCAGATATGAAAAGCCTGGAGTAAAAGGAGCTGGAATCAGATGGGAAGTAAACAAAAGACTAGAGAGTCCAGGAAAAACTGAAGAAGACATCCGACATTGGAAGAACAGAGGCCAGATGCAGATTTGGGGATCAGTTATATCACCTGATGGCTGAAAAGAAGGAGTGGTTATCTGCAGAGCCTGGATGATATATGATCGTCCTGAATCAACTGTTTGGAATGCAAAAGTGGGATGCAAACCATTTTGGCCAAATCTTGATAAACTTTTGACCGGGGTCGAGGACAGAGGAAGACCCTTGCAGATAGTGGCTTTGGAACGTTCAAAGCTGTGCTTCAGAAACAATGGCACAAAAAATGTCAGAGAGGATTAGAACTGTATTCGGATCTTTGATGCACCAAAGATTAACCTTGGAACAGCAGTGATCATGATTCACTATTGGGATGTGGATCCAAAGCATATTTGAAACTACCTAAAGATTGGAATGGAATATGCACACTGATGAATGTTCATGTTTCTGCGTTGGTGATTCCTAAAAGCGACTTGAATGTTGACAGTTTCCTGAAAGCAGATGCTCACCTGAGGAAGAAGAGATCTGTGGAGCTGATAAATTGAATGAAGAGGGAGAACTATTTCTCTGCCAAGTCAATAGAGGCCTTTGACTCTATTCCGTATGAACAAAGACTGTTGAGCCAGACTTCATCAGTCTTCACATTGATCTTCATGCCGAGAATCCAGGTTGGAGCAAACACTAAATGGCTGCAGATTACCAGATGGGAATTGCTTCAGACGATCAATACAAAGATAAAGGGATTGAAAGCGATCAGAGAAGAGATGAGAGCCATACGTCTGATGACTCTTCAGAACAGATACATCTTAGACATGATCACAGCTATGGATGGAGGTGTTTGTGCAAAAATTGGAGAATCATGTTGCACATTCATTCCTTCTCACAATGACGAGAATGGTACCTTGACAGAGGCCATAGAAATGCTAACGAAGATACATGTCCAGATGGTAGACAAAGTAGAAGACATTGCTGATGACAGCTAGTTTGGATCACTTTTTTCTTGGGTTCTACAATGGACGGCAGACATGTTCAAGTTCCTTGGAGCCCTGACTGTGCTAGTGTTGCTGGGATTCTGTGTGATCAATATCATAATCACACAGTTCAAGAAGACAGCAAAAAAAGCCATAGGGATGAAAATTATGATCGATGTTTAGCCAGGATATAAGGCAAGAGAAGAGATCATAGACTTTGTGAAGGCCAGTAATCATGCACCTGAGGGAACGAAGTTCATGTATCCAAAGGACCATAAGATGCATGTGGGAAGATGGTTCTATTGCAGTCCAAGTGGACAGTTCATGCTCATGACTTGGAACAAGGATGAGAATGTGAAATCAGCAGGATGCTTGAAGGGATTCATAAAGATATGGATCCCAAAGAAGCATTTCTTCAGACAAGGATGTCTAGATGGTAAAAATGATGGGAGAGTGGTTGATGAATCGCCCAAAGGGGGGAGTGTAGAGAAGGAGACAAGTACCCCCACCTCAATCACCTCGCCCACCTTCCCTGCATGTTGGGAGTCAGAGCATGAGACACGTACAAAGCCATTCAAACTACAGATACCAAGGAGAATCCTAAAAACAAGGTTGCCATTGAGAAAACCATACCTGCATACGAGACAATACGATGACCGTTCAAATAGAAGTCTGGAAGAAACAGGACAAATGAATGGTGAAAGTAAGTGATGACGTGACACGAAGCAAGACTGACGTGTATAGAAGAGATGCAGAGGCTAGAGAATGCAGGCAGTTCTATAAGGCATTAAGAAAGTATTGAAGATAAGTGTCATCTCAGACACGAGATGAAGAGGCTTATGCTGCAGAAATGTTGAATCAAGCTGTTATACACATGCAAATATGCAAAGAAACTAAAGCAGATTAAGTATTCTTGAGGCTAGCTTTATAGTGAATAGATTGCGGCATATGCCAACATGTACAAATATATATATATTGGAGTCAGTAACTAATGGATGGTTCCACTATGTACAATAGCAGAGCTGAGCGAAATAAGGAAGACTATTTTTCCAGTATGTCGCAGTTAGAAAATAAATGAATTATAGGCGAATCTCATTAAGGCAAGGCTGGATGAGCCAAGAAACCAAGGCCATATCAGGCTGAAGTAAACTGACATTGGATACAAATCGTGTGAAAGAATGAAGCTCCTGTTTGGGAGGCATAGACAAAAACAAGAAGACATCAGAGGTATATTAGACGATAGTATTTTAATACACTAGAAGCTCAATTTCGTGATCTTCAGTCACGTGGGGAGAAGAAGTTGGACGAACCAGATGGTGACACTTACGTACGGGGACAGAGCGTGGCTTCCCTCCCCTGAATTCTCCAGAGCAAGGAACATTTCCATGGCTGAGTTCAATGCCCTAATTGACAGCAGACCTTTGAGGCTATGATGGATGAATATGCTAATTGCTGGGAAACTATGGATAAGACAAGCTCACCAGCCCCTGGACTCTCAGCCTGCATGCTGCTATACATATGTGGGAAGGTACTGACAGAGGTTAGAAGACAACCAATGATAAGGGACCTCATGATTAAGGGTCCTATAGTTGTTTAGCCAATGGAGCGTAATGTATTTAGTGACATTCATAAAGACATAGTTAAGGGAAGGGCTCAGTTGCCCCACCTGATGTTAAGAAGCCTATCACATTAATCCACTGCCCTAGATGAGTATGGCTCGTATACTAAGATGATCTTCTTAGACCCTATCACACTCACCATTAGGTTTGTGTCGTTTTCCACATAGTTTGACGTTAGTAGTACGTGGGTTACATAGGATGACTGCATCACAAATGGAGACTAGAGGGTTGTTTAAGGATCTAACAGGAATAATCCCCCTAATTAATATTTCAAAATATACACAAATGAAAACATTCCTTTAAGTCACGTGTTTTGTGTACCTATGTAGTTCAGAGATGTTACAAATGTTAATCATTATAACATCTGATCGTGTAAAGCCGTTTTCCATTAAGCATGCTAACACCCGTACTTAATACATTTTAATATCAGACAGAAAACCATTTCTCATTTTTTATCAATAAAAACGAGTTTAATCCATCATTTCATTTGAACAGATCGCAATATCATAAAACATTCATGATATTATACAACTAGTGGGTATAGCAGTAGTGTTAGTATAGGCAGTGGTTTCCGATATACTCTCCACTTGATCTTTTGATTAGAACTATTAAAAATTTCAAACAACCTCATATGTCCTTATTCACTCATTCACTTCCTACATGACCCAACATGTTTCACTCCTTCTCATTCTCATTTAGAATAGTTGATTTTGGAGTTTCATCAGGGGAACACTACGTACAGTATCCAAATTGTTTTTACAGATCTGCAACAAATACATTGTTAAAACATCAATCATCTGCTTTATCTTATTTCCTGTCATTTAAGTTGACATTTTGAGTTCCAAGTTACTCTTCCATGGTCATTCCTGTCTGAATTCACCAACTATCACAGGGTCTTCCTTAACTTTTGCAGAACATCCTTATTTTCATCTATGGTCTTCTTCAACTGTACACATCTTTGATAAAGAGCACTCCGTTTCCCAGGGTCCAAAGAATCTTTTCCTATGCCATCCTGGAGCAAACTGTCAATCTTGCCCAAAAACGACACCAATGAAGGAGAATAACATGCTGCTATATGTAGGTGGCAGGTACTGACAGAGGTTAGACGACAACCAATGATAAGAGACTGCATGATTAAGGGTTCAATAGTTGTTTAGCCAATGGAACGTCATGTATTTAGTGACATTCATAATGACGTAGTTAAGGGAAGGGCTTTGTTGCCCCACCTGATGTTAAGAAGCCTATCACATTATTCCACTGCCCTGGATGAGTATGGATCATATACTTATATGATCTTCTTAGACCCTACCACACTCACCATTAGGTTTTTGTAGTTTTCCATGTAGGATGGCGTTAGTAGTGCGTGGGTTACGTAGGATGACACATTTTAGCCACTAATTCGGGCTACAAATAGCGCAATTATTCACTTTAAACCTGTGCATCCCACAGGAAGCAACAGGATTGCGGCTTACCATAGCCACTTTTTCCTTCACATAAAAAAGACAAACAAGGTAAGGAAAAATATCTCTTTCCTCTTTACTATTCACAAATTAGAGGGGCAAATCTCTTCATACACCTCATTCTTCCAATTAACTACTCCAAAAACTTTGATAAAATGACTTATTTTGCTCTCTCCTTCTCTTCTTTCTACCATTTTGGGATACCAACTTGAATTAAACCAGTCTGATGATTGTATCTACAGAAAACCTTAGACAAGAATTGAATTGTGACTAAAACTTGAAAACCTAGGAAACTCATATATTAGGACCAATAGAAACTCAGGGTGAGTCACCTGTGTATTCTTGAATATAACCAGCAAACTTTGCTAATTAAGACTACACTTAATGCATGCAGCAATATTCATTACAAAAATGTAAAACTAAATAACATGAATTAATTACTTTTGAAGAAAAATAGAACTCAATAAATTTGTAACTGCATTTATGAATCATGCATTGTTTTAGAATGAAACTGTACCTAGTTTATTTACTTAATTTACTTCTGTTGATTTTTAGAGTACTATGAATTTTAGAGTACTATGATTATGAAATCTCTCCTGATGAACCATTGAATCAAAATGGGGAAACACGTGTTGAGAGATTAAAACCAGATCGGAAATCAGAGTGAACCTAACTCAAATTTAAAAAATTTAAATTCTTTTTGGGAACAAAACTTTGCCAGAAAATGTATTTGCATCTGGACTCCCCACCAAAATGTAAACAATACTTCTAAAAAACTAGTTGGCGAATTAGAGAAACCTCCCTCCCCCACTATTAGCTTACCTCTTCTGTGTGGCAGCCACACAAAATGCGATTTACCTCTGCCTGACAACCAGGGAATTTGAAAATCCAAATAGTGAAATCACCAAGGGTTAGCTTTGAAAAGCTGCAAACCTCCCTAAGTACGTGGGTTAACGTCACCTATGATGACTTTTTGTTATATAAGCAAGCTTTTTTTCAAGATGCATTGAGACCATGATGAGAGAGGTCTGCTGATGTCCGTTGTACTCCGTGTTTTAGATATTTGATATTAAAACAGTTATCCTTTTGCCAACTACCTGAGTTGTTTTGATTATTGATGTTTGAATAATTTCTGCATCCCCATCCATCTGAAGGGTATTGCTACCTCATTTTATAGGGCTGGGAACTCCAGTTCACACATGGCCCCGCTCCCCCAACCATCCAAGTCGGGTGAATCAAGTAGAGCACAGGCAAATACCCCATATCCGCTTCAGTCATACAGATAATAATAATAATAATAATAATAATAATAATAATAATAATAATAATAATAATAATAATAATAATAATATATGATACCTGGAATCTTAAGCAAAACACATCAAACCCCATGACCCCTCCCCAATATTAGTAAGACAGTTCAGACTCCAGCGATCACACCTCTTCCATTCATCATGTTTTGTAAGATGAACAGAACTGTAGAGAGACAGAACAGGGCACAGAAAATAAATGCTGCTGGCGGCTGCACAGTTGACAAATGCCCGTCAATTACTAATGTAAAACGTTTCATTGTTAGCATGTGCGTTGGTATGCATACATTTTTAGGCAATTGAAATCGTGATGTGGTATTCGTACTTATTTGTCAGGGGAGTGATTGGAAGGGTAGAGACTTTCCATTCTCACAGCAGTGCTTAAGTGTGTGGCTTCTGTATGGTTTCAGACCTGAAGAAGAGTGTTAACTGATTGTAACATTGAAGCATTGAAGCATTAGAATGTGTACAGATGTGCGATGCCCCCACACAAATTACCCCCCCCACACAATCTCTGAAGTTAGCATCTCTCACACCATTTGGGAGTGGAGGGGCACCAATGATGCGTCCCCCCTGGGATGCTATCTGGTCTAAGGCGGGCTCTGGGTTCATTGACTTGCATCGCTAGATGTTGCTTTCGAACCACATGGAGCACTTGCTCGAACCTGATTTGAAATCAACTCATCGCCTGGGACGGTACACCCCATTTCGGCGCAGCCAGTTGGGCATGGGCCGCTTTGGCGCGGCCAGTTTTGGCACGACCAGTCCAGCGCCGGGATCTTTTGGCACCAGCATGTAAAATAAAATAAAACAATAAAGAACTGCTGCTGTCTTGAACCATGGCCTGCAGGGCTGTGAAACCGAAAAACTCACCACTAGGCTCTGGAGATCTGATCACTTTTGAAATGTACCAGCTTCTTATATTAACGTAGATCATGATCCATTTTTTTTACACTGATCACCTCTTGGGATAATCTGATGGGGAGGGAAGCAAGTCCTGGAGAACAGTGGGCGGGAATGCTTCATGGGGTTGCTTTGTAGTGTGTGCCTTGTTTAATCGCTCTCCTAATGCCAACGAATATTTGCCGGAAACCAAGCATTTAGATCGATGACCTGGAAATATTCACGCTTCACCTTTGGGAGTTTTGCCGGCGATCAAATTAACCAATGATATTTAATTTAAAAAAAAGAATACAACGTATTAGGTTCATAACTGCATACAATGTTGTCTAATTCTGCATGTGTTTCACACTCAAAAATGGTGCTGGTGCTACTTGCAATGTACATAAGCCAGAGAGCTACTTTTGTAAGACTCCAGGCCTTTGGGATTTTTCCAAAATCTGCATTTATAGCAAATTGTTAACAGCAGGTAGATTCGGAATTCGGGAATGGAAGCTACAGCTTCACTAGCTCTCGGTCTGGTGCATACCTGGGGCCAGATTACAGAACGTAAGCACCAGTGCAAGTGCAAAGTTTGCACGGTACTAGCACTAGGGCAAAGTGGGCCCTATTTTCAAAAACACTGGGACACTTTAAAAAACAATTGCACCTCGACAAGTGCAGTTTGGCCTATTAAAAGAAACAGGGCGAAAATTGACCTAGTGCTAAAATGATTCATTTTTGCATCAAGGCAAAGTTTGCCCTAGTGCTAATACCATTCCGTATTAGCACGAGGGCAAACTTTGCCCTGGTGCAAAACATTTAGTGAAAAGGCATCTTTTTTGCAGTAGGGCAATTTTTGCCCTGCTGTTTTTAATGACAAACTTCACTTTCCGAGGTGGAATGGTTTTTGTATGTGTCCCAGTGTTATTAAAACTAGTGCTAATGCCGTGCAAACTTTACTTGCACTAGTGCAAACTTTTTGAAATATGACCCCTTGTTACTGAACCCTGAGCATAGATCCGTGTGGGTGCTGTCAAAAGCACTTTTCCCTGATTGGGTTGTAATGCACTCACCTGTCCATTGATGCGTGTCAAGTCACGTCCGGACATTACCGTGCTTTTTTATCTGCTGGGCTATTATGCATTCCTATGCAAAAAGGACAAGCATACTCGCCCTTAGCACCTGCATAACTTCTGACGGGCATGTCGTTCCGCGCGGCTAATGTGTGGAATGGAGTGGTGCTGGTTTAAAGGTTTTCAGAATGCACTAAACTATCATTTAAAATCATGTCTTCCTTGGCCACATGCATACCAGCAGCTGCAACCGCTATCTCTTACCGCGGGCGATGTGCCTACGCAGTTGCAAAGTTGAAGGGTTGCAGCAGGAGGTGTGATCACGAGCGATGTCTCTCATTTCCCCACGGCTCGCCGGTGTTGCCAACCAATCATGTCTGTGTATGCAAATGTGGTCTAATGGGCTGCGAGTAAAAGGCAAAGGGAAAGTCCATGCTCAGTCAGGCCAAACAGTTCCAGGGCTTGTCTAACACCTTGCTTTGTGTCACCTGTGTTCCAGAGAACAGTGAAACATGGCTTCAGAAGGGAAGAAAAAGCAAAGCCCGGACCAGAACGGCGCTCCCGCAACCCAGCCCGCACCCATCCGGGACCTGAAGATTAAATACACCAAGGTGAGTGCCGCACAGGCATGAATAAGCAGGTAACGGCCACGTTTACTGTAAGGGTCCAGGGCAGCCACAGCACACCACCGGCCACCGCCGGAAGCTCGCATGTAGGTTCCTGCGCGGACATATTGTTTAACTCAATATTCGCAGTTTCACCTTTTTCATAAAGTTATTCAAGTCTGCATTTTCTTGGAAGCGAGTATGGTAACCTAATAATTGGCATTGTATTTTGTGAGTACTAACACACACTCGCTCAGTATTATTGTACACGATATAACAACACGAGCATCTAAAATGCCATGGAACGGCAAACATGCGCTATATATCGATGATGGCGAAAATAAACACAACAAAAAATGCAAGAGACATAAACAAGGCCGCTGCAATTGCCACATGTTACACATGAGTACATGAAATGTAATGCTCCGTGCCCAGCGTGCCAAATGTGCAAGTAGACTAATCAAATGTCGAACTGCAAACTAAATTCGCTTTCCCAAACATCAAGAAACATCTCCAACTCCAACAACAAATAAAAAAAAGATGAAGCATTAAGAAATGCTTTCTGAAAACTCGCCCTTGCATCCGTGGCTTACCCTTGGCTTATTGTGCAAACCTGCGCAGACTTAAGTCTGTGAACTTTGAACAAACAGGGAGCCCGCGGCAATGCCTGTACTTTGGCCCCGTTTCAGGGTGGCTCAGTGGGGTAGAGGCACTCCGGCGTCGATTAGATAAAGAGCCCCGCGCGTGAGGGCCGAGCAGGTCGTTATCTCGTAGCGATGACGAGCGCCCTCCTCTGTGGTAACGATGAGAAACGTGCCCGTGTCCCTGAACTTGAGACAAACTCACGCCATGTTACATCGCTGCCAGAGGGGGCCAGTTGAGAGGAGCAGCTCTCTCTGGAAGTCAAGGCCATTCACAAAACCCAACCATATCATCTGCTGGCTTGGTGGGGAATCTTGCAAAACACAGTGATGTCGAAAGGGAAGTATGTTTGTTGTGATAAAATGCAAGTAGAAATATACGCAGATGTTTCCATTTCCCTTACGGCCCAAGAAAGAGTCGATTACCCGGGTCGAGTGAAGGCCTTTTGTGGGCAGTGGTGGAAATGGGAAAAATGTGAAGGGGGATCCCACAAGGGCTGGGCTGGGGGCAGAGTTTGGAGGAGGGGAGGAGTCCCGAGGGGACGGAGCCTGCAGTTTAACTGTGCTCAAAGGAAATGTTCAAAATAATAGTTTAAAAATGGTGAAATTTCTTTATGCTGTTTCTTTCCACACTGTACATCAATTCCATTTTAAATCATTCCATGGCAGTGCTGCACCCAAAATACTGTTGTTAATGCAATGATTTTTATTACATGAAGGGATCCGTAAACAGCTCTACAGTAGGATAGCCGGGTAGTTCAACAGGTTGAGTGACTGTTGCTGAGAGGTTATATATTAAAAACCGGTTGCTAATCGTATGACTTTTTGCAATTCCTCTTAAAAAAACAAGTACTATAACATGTGTTTGTCCAGGGCATGGTTTGGGGTGGTCACTTTCGTATATATACTTTTGTATATACACGGCGGTAGTATTTCTGCAGCGAAAATCAAAAGTTGGCACCCATGAACCCACAGTTTAATTTCCTAATAACTGCTGTCAGCTGAACAGACGCATGTATTTCTTATTAAGCAGTTGCTAAGCATATAATTGCAACCCTTCCTTCAGCATTGCTCCCTTTCATAAACACCAGACTAACAGTTGACTCACAGACACAAGTGACCTAATTTCCCAGCCCTTGCTAGCCCTTTCAGACTAGCAATACTGGCAGGTGAATTCCCAGCCCTACTGACCCTCCACAGATGGTGCCGGTGGCGGCACTACACCCCCTCTGATCCTCCTCCCTCCCCCCAGCATCAAGGGAGCTGGTGCAGGGCCCAGAGCTGCAGGTGAGCATCAAAGGGAGCTTTGCCTCCAGCTCACTGTCATGCAAACCTAAGTATCAAACTAAATGCGCATGATAGTCACCTGGCCTGGAGGCAAAGCACCCATTATTTGCTTTTGGTGAAGAGTAAAGCACCCGGCCACACACAATACAAGAACATCATGTGACTCGTGTGTGTGTGTGTGTTCAGTGCTGCATTATGCTTTATTAGGTGTGCAAAACTTTTCTCGCTGTCCCTCTCTTAACTAATTAACAGTCAATTAGTGACCAAAGGGACTTTGAGAACGTTTTTTTTCGGTGCACCCTCACCCTTCCCCCCGAGGGGAGGTGGATACACCGAAAAATCTCTCCCGGGGCGTTCCGTGGGTTGTTTGCCAGGGCTGAGGCAGAAGCAAGATGGATCCTGAGATCCGGCTGGAGATCTGATGCCGATCCGGATCCAGCGAGAGCCGGCCTGGCCCATTGGCCAGCACTGTTTGTGGGTTGTCCCTCATGCTCGCTCAGAAGTCATTTCAACTGCGGCAGATGAATGATTTTTAAAGGGTTTGTGGAGGCTACAGAATGGATGCAATGGATGTAAAGAGCGACACAGCAACTGCTACACCTGCACGGAGGGGCGTTTCTCTTATGCATTTTTGTTATGGGCACGGCAAGGGTGCCTTGTCACTGGGTTCACCCGTGGTGTCTTCATCTGGGGATGAGGTTCACAGGCGGTGACAGGACAACACTTCACTAGCTGTGCTTGGAGATGCTGGCAGCAGTGGCAAAGTGGGTGCCACAACGCCACGTCACTGGGTGCTGAAGAGGCTGCAATCAGGTGTGTACTGGCCTATAGAGAAATCTGGAGATTTCCCAGTAGTACTCTGCAGCCAGGGCCTCTTTCGTGTGGTAACCTATGTTATTTCCAAATGTTCCCATAGGAAAAGGGTTGGGCTTGCTGAAAATGCGTAATATGGGGCCACTTTTGAAAACTATTTCCATTACCTCTTTTGGTTGCCAGTTCTCCCCTGGCTGTACCCAGGATGAGGGCTGCAGGGGGCGCCACAACACCACTTCACTAGGTGTGCCTGGAGAGGCTGCACTTAGGGAAGAAGAGCACAGGGGGTGCCACAACGCCACGTCCATGGCTTTGCCCGAAGAGGCTGTGCCTGGGGATGAGGGCTGCAGGGGATGCCACAACATCACTTCACAGGATGTGCATGGAGAGGCTGCACCTAGGGAGAAGGGGCACAGGGGGGGGCTACAACGCCACATGACTGAGAGTGCAGGAAGAGGCTGCACCCGAGGATGAGGGCTTCAGGGGTGCCAGAATGCCTGATCACTGGGTGTGCCTGGTGAGGCTGCTCTGGGGCGGAGGGGGGGGAAGCAGGTGGTACCACAACACCACGTGACTGGTTGTACTCACAGACACTGCACCTGTGGAGGAGGGGCCCCTGGACAGCACGTCACTGTTTGAGAATAGAGAGGCTGCCCCTGGGAGGACGCTTGCCACAATGCCATGTCACTGAGTGTCCCCAGAAAGGTTGCACCTATGAAGTAGGGGTGCAGGGGCTGTCACAACACCACATCTTTGGGTGACCCGGAGAGGCTGCACCTAGGGAGGAGAGGTACATGGGGTGCCACAGCGCCACGTCACTTGATGCGCCTGAAGAGACTGCGCATAGGGAGGTGGGGTCATATCTATGACATGACTCATTCATGAAAGAGTGCTTTGAGGAGGGACTGGCGCCAAAATAATGCCCTCTAATATACTCTTCAATACCATTCATGCCCATGTAGAACACCATGTCCTCGAGGGCGGGAGGGGCTCTGGGGCTCCACAGGATGGAGCGCTGTTTCCCTATCTGGGACCAGTTTTGGCATTTGCAGCTGGGAAATTTTTAATTGGAGCAGTGTACATGTTTCCAAATAATATTTGTGAGCAGCCGAACAACTAGGGAGACCAAGCCAATTATGATGAGATTAGCTGGGGGGGTTTCCCCCAGAATCATTTTTATAGCATGCTAAACTGGTGTCTTTTCAGCACATTTTCCGTGAAAAATTGGGTTAAAAGCCACACTGTTTGCAGTTGTTAATATAGTGTAACACATGGAAAAAATCCAGCATTTGCAAGTCACCAACTATGCACAGGAACATTTTCCATAAAATGTACATGATGTCTTTTCCCATAATATAGGCCACTACAAAAAGCATTTTCTCACTGACTGTGTCCAGATACGTCCATGCTGGCTGCATCAATATATGCCTGTATTTCAATACAAGAGCATACTCAAGTTTGCTTTGCACATAATGCCAATCATGATACTATGGGAAATATGTCTGAGTGGGATCTGCCAATACTTGCCAGCATCCCCAAGTAAGAACATACACATGTTGCCTTTGCCTGTAAAAATGCCATGCTACAGTAAGAATATGATGTCAGATAGGCTGTGCCAAAGTAAATCAGTCCAGTCTAGCCACATAATAACACTTCTCATGTTTTCTTTACCCCCGAGACCCACTATAAAATGCCATGCCTTGATAAGAATATATGGCCATCATGACTGCACCAAAATAGGCCATTCTAGTCACGTAATTACACTAATCATGTTTGCTTTACTCTTGATGCCCATTTAAAAAATACTATGCGATAGTAAGAAAATATATCAAGACTGCAAACACCAAGTTAGACCAATCTTACCAAGTAATACAACGTATGATGTTTGCTTTAGCCTTAATCCCCAGTACAAATATTCTGTGCCATATTAAGAATAAATGGACAGAGTTGTGTCGCCAATTCAGCCCAGTCTAGCACTGTAAGAGCACTTATCAAGTTTGCTTTACAATTGCTTCCCAGTAAAAAGGCCACTCTGCAGTTATGATATGATATGATATAGCATTTATAATGCGCCTATACAGAAGTGTTTCAAGATGCGACGAGGCAAGGGAGGGCAAACAAAGGGAGGACAGGGAAAACGATCCTACTAGGCCAGGTGACATTGAGATTGCACAAGTGCAGTGGAGGGGGGAAGGGGAGAAGTGCAGGGGGAGTGGAGGGGGCAGTGCAGTACATAGTATAACAGTAAAATAAATAAGACAATAAAGACAATACATAAAACTGCGGCCAGCACAGTTAAAAAAAATGTCCAGGCTGCCACTCTGAAACTCTCCAGCTCTACCCCGAGCACCACAATCAGAGGCCCGCTACCCTGTACATATGCATCGTCACCTTCACAAATCCATTCAGTTTTATCATTCATTCGCCCACACACACAACCCCACACACAACATACAGTGTCTCATTCACATGAACACACAGACATGCACTCTCATTCACAGGCACACTTACAAATAAAAACCCTCTCACGCATGCATACATATATATATAATACTGCACTTTGTTTAATTTCCTTTTAGGCGCCGGTAACACACACTTGGCCGTGGTGAATGACTGGATGCCAAGCTATTCAGTTTCTCACTATTTATATTTAAATTATTTATTTTAGTTCTAAGTTCCTTGTAGCCACTAGGGCTGAGGGTGCCTGGCCTCCTTTAGCATGCCATGGCTTTGCTCGGCAGTGCAGTTATTTCTACATTAAGACCAGTGTGTATTCACGGCCGTAGTCTCTCTTTGCTGTCCATAGGCAACATCTTGGGACAGGCCACTTTGAGGCTTATCTTCCTGCTCCACTGACAAACAGTGGATACACCAGATAGGCTTTAACTCCCTGGGTTCTTGCTGATGTGTGATATTTTATTTCTGATTACTGCACTTTGTTTCATTTCCTTTTAGGCGCCGGTAACACACTCGGGCCGCAGTGGTTGACAGGACGCCAAGCTATTCAGTTTCTCACTATTTTTGTTCTACCTAAGTTCCTTGTATCCACCACGGCTGAGGGTTCCTGGCCTCCTTTAGCACGCTGTAGCTTTGCTCGGCATTGCAGCTTTTTCTACATTGAGATCAGCATGTAGTCTCTCTTTGCTGTCCATAGGCAGCATCATGGGACAGCTCTCGTCCATAGTATGTGAATTTATAATGGGTACCAGGTCAGGAAGTGCAGCAGACGAGCGCAGCGGGAATGCACTTGCTGCGCTGTATTGACACCCAAGTTAAGCCTGTCTGTGATCGTCCGTGCGCCAAGGCCCACTCTTCCTTTTTCCATGACCATTTTAAACAAAACATGGTCCCGGGGGACTTGTGGTTTTAGCACCACAGTTTTGCCCTCTTCTATGTTTCCCCCCCACGTTCAAGCTACGAAATAAGGTATGTATACAGTGTTATTGGTTAATGCACGTTTTCCGGTTTGTCAAGCAGCGTCCTGCAAAGACCTTATTATGGAGCTGAGTCGAGATCTTGTCTGTGTTACAGAGAGCTGGCTAAAAGACTCTTCTGGACCCATAGTCGTCCAAACCCGCCCAATACTTATAATATGCTCCGTGCAGATTGTGTGGGAGCCCATCCAGGTGGGGGCATTGATACTATCTGTAAAGCATCTGTGATATTCACCCATTCCTTTAAATCACAATATTAACCTGGAAGTTCTTCTAGCTCATATTGCTATCTCTCCCGCTTTTACATTTTATATTCTAACTGCTTACCACCCCACTGGGATGGATTCTCTTTTCTGCAACCAATTTCTGGGTGATTTCAGTTTTTTTATTTAATCCTTTCATTAGTGGTGGCCCCGTTTTTTGAATCTGTGGCTGATTTGGGTCTCAAGCAGCTGGTCAATGGCCCAACCCAGCTACTGGGAAATACTTTTGATTTAGTCTTTTTTGCGCCCAGTTCTATGGTAACTGTTTTTCCTTCTTTCCCTATTTTATGGCCTGACCACCACTCTGTGGTCCCATTTCTAGTTCAGACACAAACCCCTCGAGTGGCGCTTGCCTACCGACAGGTTTTGAAGCGTAGTTGGCATAGGGTAACTAAGGAGGATATTATGGCAAATATTCAAGCTGAATGTAATGCTGCACACTTGGTGGATTCCTCTTTATGACGGTCCTTTACTGTAGTCCCTGATTCTTTGGCTCTGCTTAAGCTGCATTGGGCCGCTTCTCAGCCCTCTGAGCCTTGGTTTAATGACAAGCTTAAATCCTTGCGCTTGAAAAATTGGCAAACCGAACGTAAGTGGCATTCCTCCTACTCTCAAGAAGATACAACTCTATTCAGACGTTGCTCTAATAGCTATCATCAGGCGATCTGTCTTGCGAAATCCGCCTCCTTTACTCACAAGGTAGAGTGTGTGCTGAATAAACCTAAGGAGCTTTTCTCCCTTGTGCGTGCGTTTTCCTCCAGAACCGACGCACTGGTAGGCGTTACTACTTCACAAGCACTTTGTGACTCTTTATCTGATTTCTTTGTTAAAAAGGTTAGAGACAAACACAATCAGATCAAATCAACATGGCTGTGTACAGCAACCCATGGCCTACCTTCTTCACCTGAGGGCGACGTGGAATTGTGGTCTACTTTTCCTTCTTTTTCATCTGAAAATATTATAAGTGCAGCCAAGCGTCTTAAATCATCCTTCCCTTCGGATGCCATTCCCCTAGTAATCCTTCAGAAAATCATGCCTCAAATTGCCCCCTGGATGTCTCAGGCGGTCAATCTGTCCTGTTCATCTGGCCTTATTCCTTCAGAGCTAAAGCAGTCTTGTATCATCCCTATTTTATTGAAACCTTCTCTTGACCCTGATGTTCTTGCTAATTTCGTCTCGTCTCTCTTCTTCCCTTTTCTATGAAACTCTTAGACTCCTTGATCTCCCCTCTTCTCACATCTTTTCTTGAGCATTCTAAATTTCTGGATCTCTTTCAATCGGGATTCCATCCTGGTCGAGGTATGGAAAGTGTACTTGTCTCCATCCTAGATGACCTGATTCAACTGGTAGACTAGGTGGTCTGAGGGGGGGGGGGGCGGTGCACAGGTCCTTTTAGATCTATCAGCAGCATTTGACAGTGGACCACCTTATGCTGCTGCACCACTTCTCCCTGGCCGAACTCTCTTGGCAGGTCCTTCCCTGGTTTTCATCTTATCTGAATGATAGGACACAGATCCTCTCTCTTTCCTCACTTCTCTTGCAAACTAGCATGCTTTCTTGTTGTGTCCCTCAGGACTCCGCCTTGTCCTCTGCCTTATTCAACATTTACATTCACCCTCTTTTGTTGCTCATCCACTCCCACGCGTTCCATTGCTACACATACGCTAATGATAACCAAATCATCAACTGGCTTGACCTTGCCCAGCCAGACACAGTGTCTCAGTGCAGGGTTGCCTGGCAGTGGTGGGTAGCTGGATGGGTAGCAATTAAGTTGAATGGGGAATAGTCAGAGGTGTTTCTGGTGTGTACCTCTCCTGGTCCCCGTTCTGGATGCTCACTCCCTTCTATGCTCTGGACGGCTGCCTAGTGGCCCTTGAAACTTGGCCACTGCCCTTCACGTTTCCCAGGTGAAAATGTTCCTGGGTTCATATTCTCTGAGTCCTTGCCTGCTGCAGCTCAGATCAGTTCTATATGTAAAACTGGCTATTACCAGTTAAGCGTTCTTCGAAAGGTCTTGCCTTCCCTCCTTATTCACCTCTGCACCCTTGGCGTTTCTTCTCTTATTTTGAGCCGCTTAGATTATTGCAATTCTCTGTTTTTGGCTGAACCGCTTTACATTCTTCACCACCTACATTCATTGCAAAATCATGCGGCCCCTATCGCTACAGATATTCCTTATGGCTCCCACATCTCTCCTGTCTTACGCTCACTTCACTGGTTGCCGGTTGAAAAACAGATTATTTTAAAATCCTTTGGTTTGATCCACAGGGCTTATTATGGCTTATGAGTAGAGTATTTGCAGGAGAAGCTTCAACTTTATGTGCCTGGCCACTCTTTTCACTCGTCTTTCGCCGATTATGACTTGTTTGGATGGGTGGTCGCTCATTTTTCATCATATTGGCCAAGTTGTGGACTAGTCTTCTTCTCCTTTTTCGAGCAACGTTAGATCATGGGAGCTCCTGTCGACTTCTCAAAACCCATCTATTTTAGGCTGTCTCCGACCCTGTTGTGTCCTCCAGTGCCATGATGCCTTTGGAGAAGGGCACGTTATAAAAATCGTTAACATAACATAATAATTATGCAGTATGAGCAGGAACAAGGAAGCAGAGAGATCACCTGGTTCCAGAAGGTACGCAGGGTGGTTCTGGAGTGCCTCTGTCATGCTAACAGGGTGAAACTTAATGGTTGGGGCGTCATGGGAGCTACCTCGTGGCACATTTAGGCCTGCAGTTCCCCACCTTGCAACACTTGTGTATCGGCGCGTTATAAATGCCATATCATATCATTTCATATCACCCTTAGACCGTGCAAGGCTGGGGAAGCAAAACGCCCCTGGACTTGGAAAGCTCATTGGGCATGCATGCAGGGACCATCTGTCAAACAGAAACCAAGTTTTGCTTTGAAAGCTAATTAAAGCCAGCCCAGGAGTGCTTGGTAACGATTCACTGGGATGGATTTGGCTCGTGCATAATGTGTGACACTGGCGGTTGCACCCCGTCGCCCATTATGGAAAAGCCGTCCCTGATTTCCAGCTGCTTCCAGCTGTCTTGGACAGGCTGCAGGCATTGCCTCTTTATGAGGTTACCACCTTATGATGGTGTCCAGTGTGGAAAGTCTGCAGGCACCTTATCTCCCCTCCCCATAGTTGGGCTCTTCTTTAGCCTTGGTTTATCAGAACTCTAAGTGGCTCATAGACACCTCATCCTGCTCCACCTGTATCAGAGGGATTGGACAATCCCCCCCTATCCACATAGTGGCTTCTGGCCCAGACAAAAGCCAGGAAACAGGATTTCCTTTTAGACAGGACCACCCTCCCAGACCCCAGCGAGTGCCCTGTGAGCGAACACTAGTAAGGTACAGTGAGCAGGCTTCAGAGTGAAGAGACACCAAGCCCAGGTAACCATGTGAGCAGACACCTCTCAAGCCCAAAGAAGCAGAGCTGTCCAATTCCAGGGTTTTTCATTGACTCTTATACATTGGTGCCAACTTTGAATTGGTAAAATGGGCCCAGAAAACCCCTCTTGAACGTAAGCAAATGACTTTGCAAACTGAGGATGCTTGGTCCTTCAGGGAATTTGGAGGAGGGTGAAGGAACTACCCTAAGATGTTAAAAACGATGGGTTGAAACGTTCATGTTCCTTCAATTGCACCAAAACAAGCTGTGCGTCCTCCATATAGGCCACCTGAATGTGTGCTATTACAGTCCCCCTTTCTCCCTTGTGTGAAATAGGGCCCGTCAGAGGCCATTTCTGCATATTTTAAGTGCCTCTGGAATTCTACATGAGATACACTTTAAAATGCTCAGAAAACAAACAGGTTCCCCTGTGTCTGTGCTTGTTGGGAGCAGGGGGAGGCTCGATGCAGCACAGGGTCATTTCTGTCTCATACATGATATGATATGATATGGCATTTGTAACGCGCCTATACACAAGTGTTTCAAGGCGCGATGAGGCAGGGAGGGGGGGAACAAGGGGAAGACAGACAACGATCCTACTAGGCCAGGTGTCATTCAGATCGCGCAAGTGCAAGGGGTAGGGGGAAGAGAGAAAGTGCATGGGGAAGAGGAGGGGGGAAGTGCAGTACAAGGTAAGTAGAATAAAATAAATAAAGGGCCCGCTGGTGGCAAGTGCAAGGTAAGTGCAGACAAGTGCTGGGAAGGGGGGGCTGTAGGGATACAGAGACAGTCCCGCATTGCAGGGGTTGCCAGGGAGGCAGTTCAAGTGGAGAGTGGCTGGGCCCAGGACCGAGGTCAGTGAGAGTGGCCCAGTTGCAGATTCGGTGCAGTTTCAGCGAAGAATTAGCAGGGGAGAGGGAGAGAGAAAGCAGAAGCAAAGAGGAAGGTTTTGAGGTGCTTCTGGAATCGGAGATGGTTCTCCTCAAGTTTCAGGGAGGCAGGAAGGCTGTTCCAGAGGGAGGCCCCTGCCGCGGAGAGAGATCTACCCCCAGCTTGTTGCTTCAAGAAGCGGCTGACCCTGAGGGAGTTGGAGACGGATGAGCGAAGGGCTCGGGAAGGAAGATATTTAGGAAGAGAGAGTTGAAGGTATGTAGGCCCCAGAAGGCCTTGTGGACAATGCAGAGGGTTTTGAACTTTATCCTCGCAGCCACTGGGAGCCAGTGTAGAGACTTCAGTCCTGGAGAGATACGGTCCCTGGGCTTGAGGCCAAGGACAAGTCTCGCAGTTCTGTTCTGGATGAGTTGCAGAGGGCGGAGAGTGGAGGCAGGCAGATTAAGATAGAGGCTGTTACAGTAGTCCAGCTTTGAGAGAACCAGGGCTCGTGAGACAGTGAGCTTCTGGGGTAAGGAGAGGAAGGGAAGAATCCCTCTGAGGAGGTGCAGCTGGTAGTGTGACTTCTTAGAGATGTCAGATATATGAGGAGAGAAGGAGAGTGTGGAGTTGAAGATAACCCCAAGGTTTTTTGCCTTGCAGGTAGGAGCAGGAAGAGGGCCAAGAGAGGCCGGCCAGAGAGCTGCAGGGAAGGAGGGAGTGGGTGTGCCGATGAGTAGAATCTCAGTCTTCATGGCATTAAGGCAGAGGTCATTGGCGGCACACCATTCCTGCATAGCAGACACACAGTCAGAGATGAGGGAAGGAGAGGAGGAGGCCGAGGGTAGCCTGAAAATGAGCTGGGTATCGTCCGCATAGCACTGAAAGTTGGGGCAGAGAGCGGCGATGCAGTGGGCAAGGAGTGCCAGATACTGGTTGAACAGCCAGGGGGAGAGATTTGTTCCCTGGGGAACACCACAGGTGGAGAAAAAGATGTCAGAGAGGCAGGACCCCAGTTGGACCTGGGAGGGTCGATTGGAGAGGAAAGAGGTCAGCCACGCCAGAGCTTGTACATGCATGTTTTAAGTGCACCAGAAGTGGTATAAAACTGTGCGGTCACAATTGCATTTCTAGCCCCAAATAGGAATAGAAATGCATTTGATATATTTCTTTCTTTTGCATTTCATGATGATGGGCCCTCTATGGGACTGCTACTGTGAAATGCTCTCCCAAACAGCCACTTGGGTGCTCGGACACTGTTGTACATTCATGTGGGGAGTGTGCTCCTGATTCTAATGTATTAAATAGGACTGGCCTGCACATCATTTGTACTGGTGTGAATAAGGATACCTCAGCATTGACTAAAGCGCTGTGTGCTTATTTTGTTTGCAGCACTTTTTGAAAATCTGACCCATAGACTTAAAGGTAATTTGACCCCTTCCAATAATACAATTGTGTTTTTATTAGTGACTAGTAAAAAGTGCCCTTTCCCCGAACAGGTTCTGCTGACAGACATGACAACACTCTCATCAAGTGTTGAAAAACAATGATCCTGTAGGTCGCTGTTCTGATTCGCTCATTACTTTAAGTGCTTTGTACTCTGAAGTAAACTGCAGTGGGAATAGGCGTGTGTGGCTGGTTGTCATTCCAAGGAGCAGACGTTGGGGGGAGGTGAGAGTTGGTGTTCTGCTGTATACTGGGGCCTACTGTGCTCTCTCCCCACCTGTGTGAAGGTGCTTAAATCCAGAGAAATGGGGGTGTCAAAATGTCATGTAGCCACTAATGTCCAGAGCGTCCTTACAGGCAACTATGCACAATTGGGTGCATATTGGTGAAGCAGTGTGGAATTGTATAAAGGACAACGCTTCTCCAAGCCACAAACCCACCAACAAATTTAGAGTTTTGCGGAAATCTGCGGAAAGGGTTGGCGTGTCCAAATGACGTGTAGACAGTAATGTCTGGAGGTTCCTAACCGGTAACTATGAAACATTTGGTGCATATTGCTGAAACTGTGTGAAATTATATAAGGAACAACACTTCACCAAGCCACAAACACAGCCACAAACCCACACACTTTTACTTGTTACATGGCCTGCGGTAGCGGACCTGTAGTTATGGTTAAGTTGCTAAACCCATTGGAAGAGCACTTTTTGGGTGGATTATAACTTCGTCCCCCCCTGGACGAATTCTCACCAAATTTTGCAAAAAAAAAGTATATGGCCTACTCTGGATTTTGGTGAGGTTTGATCAAGGGGGGCAAAGTTATAGGGGGGATCCTAAAATGTATTTTTTTCCCATAGACATAATGCGAAAAAACTTTGCTCACGCCTACAGCCCAAACCGCTTAACGGATTTTCACCAATTTTACAGAAGGAGTGGCAGCTTGGTCCCGAAAGCGTGCTTTTGTTAATTTGGTGTAAATCCGTCCAGTAGTTATTTTTTTAAATGACTAAAATGTAAGGCAAAAAAAATAGTGAAATCTATGTCCGCTCTGCAGATACACTTCTATGTTCGCTCCGCGGACCGGAAACTGATTGGTGAGGTTTGATCGGGCGGGGGGCAAAGTCATGGGGGGGATCCTAAAATTAATTTTGTCCCCATAGACATAATGGGAAAAAACTTTGCTCACGCCTATAGCCCAAACCGCTGGACGGATTTTCACTAAATGTATGGAAGGAGTGGCGGCGGCTTGGTCCCGAAAGCTTGCTTTTGTTAATTTGGTGTAAATCCGTCCAGTAGTTTTTTTTTAAAAATGATTAAAATGTAAGGCAAAAAAAAATAGTGATATTTATGTCCGCTCTGCAGACACACTCCCCTGTTCGCTCTGCGGACAGGAAACTGATTGGTTAATTGGCTTGCGTCATGTCCGCCGACATGCGACATGTTCGCTGGTTGGTTGGCGTGAAGCGTAAGGTGGTCAGATTTTTGGAAACGCCCGCCATCTTGGATTCGCGGACATCGGCCGGTGTCCACTGACATCGCAGTCAAAACAGATTAACAAACACCACATTGCACTTGTCAAACTTATCAAATAATTTCTGGGGAGGTGAGGGGTGATGAGGATGGGATGGAATATGGCTGCAAACAGCAAAAAACCGGGTGGTTTCTGCCGCAAAAGTCCACGAACAGTTTAGATGTTCGCGAACAGTCCTGTGAAGTTCGGGGCCACTTCAGATGTTTGGGGGCAGTTTTTGGATGGCATATAACTTTGGCACCACTCAATGAAACTGCATGAAATTTTGCAATTATATTCCTGCCCTGATTCCGAATGAGTTTGGAAAGTTTGGTGGGATTCTGTGAAGAGGGGGCAAAATTAGAGGGGGGTCTCAAAATAATGTAAAGGCTTATAAATGAGGTGCCATTTGACAAATGTACACTCAATTTGGCAAACTGATAATAGAACTAGATATTAATGTTTTTGCAGTTTTGTTGGATGTTGTCAAGGGGACAAAATTAGAGGGGGTTCCAATATATAAAGGTTTATAAATGAGGTGCAATTTGACGAATCTACACTTATTTTGGCAAACTGATAATAGATCTAGATGTAAATGTTATTGTGTAGTTTGGTGGGATTTTGTCAAGAGGGGTCAAAATTAGAGAGAGGTCCCAAAATATTGTTAAGGCTTATAAATGTGGCGCCATTCAACAAATCCACACAAAGGTTTGCAAAAAGATTATAGATCTATATATAAATGTTTTCATAAAGTCTGAATAGATTTTATTTTTTGACAAATGTCATAATGTAGGTACAAAACATAGTGATTTACCTTTGGTGACTGAAGTGTAGCCTGTGGCAATGGGCAGTGGCCAGATTGTCTGGGTCATGGAATAAGGTCATGATCCGGACAATCAGGCTACTGGCCATGACCACGAGGGACAACATATGGGGTTAAAGTGGCCATGTCTACCTGGGAATGGCTTTGTGGTAAAGTTATTCGAAATTGAGATAGGTTTGAAAGGGAAGAAAATTTGCTTGTGTTAATATGGTCATAGGGTTTTCTTTTTGCCTTCTGCAGGCTGCCATGGAAAGTGGAGAGGGGCCCTGCATGGAACCCTGTCTTCCCTTTCCATGGTGGCCATCTTGAAAAAGGATTTTCCTTCCTACACCGGGATGCCGCATCCTGTATAAGGGTAATTTGTGACTCCCATTGTATGACCTCATTGTGGACCCTTTACAATCTCACCCCTCTGAAGATCTTAGCCTAGACCTCCTGTCACTGCTACCTTAAACTGGTTTGGCTACAGCTTCCCAGAGTTGTCCCTGTCACAATATAGGTTGGCCTTCTATACATCTGTCCACCAGGCCAGAGTATAAGAAATCAGTCTTAACAACCACTTACCCATGTAGGGGTGTTTCCACATTCCCCTGCATGCCACCTCGATCCAGAATCGGTCATTAGTGTTATTTTAACACTGACATCTGAGTGAAACTGGGTTTCTATGTCGTTTTGCAACCATCACTTAAAACAGATTGTGGAATGCCACCTGCCATATCCGTGCCAGGCAGACAGTATTTACGCTAATACCCTGGAATCCGCCTGCTTTTTGCACATGAAAAAAAGATGTTCATTCTATCAGAATCCATTGCATCTCCTCCCGCTTCAACATACACCCTTAAATCTATGAGCGGATGGGGCTGATGCAATTTTTAATTACAATCTGTTCCCAGCTCCACCTGCTAAATTCATTAAAATCGCATGGTGAGTACTCACCCTTCGATTTACGAGAATGAGCCCCTTTGTGTTGTTGCACCAACTATCATATATTTCTGCATACATTCACAATTGTCTAAAATTTGACATTGCTGCAAACATTTTGGAAGATGTATTTCTGTCAAAAAACTCTGCTCAGGGAGGGACCTGATTAACATTGGCCCATTGATTAACTCTAAAAAAATCATGCTTTGCTTAAGTACGTATGGCATATCGATGCCAAATGAAGGTGACCAAACTAGTTTACTCCATCCACTTCATTGCCCTATAAATATTTCAATTGTCTATGGTTCCATTGGGAGATATTAACTTTCCATTTGTTTAAGGGTGGTGCGTTGAAACCTATGCGCTGCTATTGATTGGCAGGCTAGAAAAGGGAAACATTTGATACCGGCCTGCAAAGCTACGCTAGCTTCTAACCAGTAATGAAATTAGGAGGCCTTTAACTCCCAAAAACAGACCCGTGTAAAGGTCAAGCTTTTTTGGGCGGGTGCTCGGTGGGCTTGACCCGCCCTGTGGGATTTCCATGGGTGTCCAAAGGGTCAAACCCCGCCTCAGGACTCCAGGCAGAGTTTGAGTTCTGCTCTCCAATGGGGAGTCCCAAGAGAAGGTAGTTTGACCAGCTACTCAAAGGTTGTGAGCCATTCCATTCTTTAAATGTGTTTGGGCCTTTAATCAGCAAAGTTTGATTTCTGCATCATTGGTAAGTCTTACTTGAATGTCGAGATGAGTCAATAGGATAGTTTCACACATTGTTGGTTTTGTAGGAGTTTGGAGTGCATTTGGCAGGTTTAGGCGAATTTTAGAGAGTTTTGGATGCGTTTTTGTAGAGTTTGTTTATCACTGCTTGAACCCTATATATGTATCTGTGTGTGTGTGTATGTGTTTTAGGCCCTCTTTCTAAACATACATGTACCCTTTCTCCCTTGTAAACAATTAAAACAAACACAAAAAACAATTTCTCTTCTACTTTGTCCTGGTTCTTATTCTCTTTGTGTCATCCCAGAAATAAAAACAAGCTCAACTTGTACTTTCTTCTGCTTCTTTTTCTGAATAAAAAACGTTTCCTAAAACCTTCTTTTTCATGTGTTTGCAGAAACCTTTTTGTGAACCTGAGAAGAGTATAAGCCAGTCAGAGTCCCTACTGTTTGTATGTTCTGAGAACGTTTCCCCATTGTGTGCGTCTTGTGTGAAGGCCTTTGTTTAACATTGTCACTTGTTTTGTGTGTGTTGCATTGACGCCTTAGGCAATATGTACTTTTATTTGAAGGAATGTCCTGTGGGAGATGATTCAGAGTTGGAGTACTTCTCAACTTCAGAGACAGAGGTCAAGTTAGCCAGCCAACTGGGAGAGTCGGAGGGGGGGTATTTGGAAAATAATGTAGCACATGAAGTGGGGAAGACAGTGGCTGTAGAGGAGGAAACTTAGATTGGGGAGAGAAGGTGGAGCTTGAGGGGCAGATGGGGCAAGAGGAGGCGGAGTTGGAAGAAGCTGGTCTTTTGGCAGGGCCCAAGTTAGGACAGGGCTATCGTATGCCACAGCTGGTGGTCAGAGGAGCTGGCCATGTTAACCACGGGGGAGGATGCGGCAAAAGATTAGGGAGAGAAAGATTTAGATGTATGCTCACCCTGTGAGTTCCTGTATAGTGTGGTTGAGTACAATGACATTAGAGATGACAGTGAGGAGGTGGCACTCCATAAGCAGCAGGGACAGGTAGCCAAGGAGCAGCAGGAGGATTAAGGGCTGACGGGAGAGGAGAAGGTGGTGGTGCTGCAGTAGAGTGAAGAGCACCAAGCGGAGCAGTCCAAGAAGGTCCCCGAGCAGATGACCCAGAAGGAGGAGACTGCAGGCACACACTATCCTTAAAAGAATGAATGTGAGCCAGAATTCATCCTCGCCCAAGACTTCACCACCCATCTTGTCCTGGGTGTGGAACTACTACTACGTGCTGGGGAGTATTATTGTGAGTGGGATGCATGAGATGTAATATGCAACCTCGGACAGAAGACCCCTTAGTGGGCAAAGCCAAGTAAGAATTTCTTGGGGACACATCGTTAATAATCAAGCACTGTATGGTGTGGTGCATGGATGATTATGGAGAGTGCACATCCTGTGCAACAGATCATGCTACTAAAGCAGCCTCCTCCAAAGGTGACCACATCAACAATGGAGTGTCAATGACACTTCAGTTCATCACAGGTCATCCTCTAGCAAGTGACCCTCATCCTCCCTGACCCTGGACCAGACCAAAGGTTTCCTGACACAACCTAACCCACTAGCACCATTGAGTACTAAGCTGTCTTTACCACCACTCGTAACACTGCATTCTGTTGGTGGTGGTAACGTTCAGATTTTGGCACCATTTCAGCAGGAGAGAGCGTAATGTAGAATGCTTGTACATACTTCCTGATTGCCTATCCCCTGTCAGTCATGGGTATATGGATCCTGTGGTAGAGGTGGCTTTCATGAAAAGCACATTCCCCAATGCCACTCTACCTACCCTCTTGTAGTTGCCTCAGAAAATGGTGATCAAATGGGAGACATAGAAAAACACTAGACTTCACAAAAAATGCAGGATGTGCTCAGCTGGTTGGTAGAGCCAAGTACATTGAGGTAGAAATTCCAGATGGCAAGTGCCATTCTAGGTCTTAGAGAATGTCTCCACTTTTTGATAGAGCAAAAGACAATAAGGCAGAACCTTCATGTTGTGAGCATAGTACAAGGACATAGACGGTGTCTCTGTAGGTTTATCCTTAAAAAAAGCCAAAAGGAATGAGAATGAAAGAAAAAGTCAACTCTTATTGGTGGAAGGCACTTAAGTGTCTCAGAGTAGCTGACAAGACGGATTTCTTCCAAGCTATATACTTTGTGTTTCATCCCCGCATAGTATTCGGCAATATAATGCTACTTCATTTTTAAGAAAGTAAGCTCTTTCATGTGTGTGTGTCATTGAGCCATCTTCTGCGGCCTGAGGCAAATCCACTGCAGGGATAAGTACCTGCTTAAAATGGCCATTGTCTGGGGGAAGTGTAGACATCTTTCAGCTAATTGACCAAGTACAGCTAGCCACACTGATGGGTTGCCATGCCAGAATTACTGTGGATCATTACTACTCAGTTAGCATTTCTTTCAAGGACATGGTTGTCAACCCTCTGGTCTGCACTTCGCCAATACACACAGAGAGAAAGACTGGGTATGGAATCTTTCCCAAAGCCTTTTCTGTTTTTCCACTTTACAAAATCAAATCTCATGGTGATGCCCTGTAAACTATTGTTTTACATTTAGTAACATGAGTGTGCACTGTCCTATAACCATCTTTGCAGTGGTTCAGTCCAACACTAGCTTGATGGTCTGTGACCTTTAGATCTTGGTACATCCAGACTTGTGAACATCTCTTTAGTGTACTCTCATACTTGGATACTACATCCTGTTCTGAATGTCAACCCCATGTGTTTTCCTCATCCTCATGTATATACGGGTTGAAAATTGTCACTTTCACATTAAACTGGGTCTGGGTTAAGACAATATGCCAGGATGTACTGCATATTATCCTTCATGACAACAATGCCTGGATCTATGCTGGAAAGGTGAGAGCGGGTTTATGGCCAGTTGTTCTGCTTCCGAATGTCCAGACATTTCATATCCGTGTATTCTGCTGGATAATTCTAATTTCATCAAGCGCATCAATGCCAGCACATTGCTGAGTGATGTAGTGTACAATTAAAGCCACTGGGTGTCCTTTTAAGGCTGCTGTAAAGAACAAACCACATTCAACCTTTACCACTTTGTAGGTTTAGTTAGGCACTGTAAAGTCATCAGCTGTAGCTATTGGAGTTGTAGGTCATTGCATAGTATTGTTCTAGCAGACACTGCAGGATGCAGAGGAAGGGGTGAACTCCATTGTGTCAAAATTGTGGTTTTCAGATGGTTGTAGGTAAAGTAAGAGCACAGGTATAGCTTCCCTAACATATGTCTAGCCCCGTTGGAGCAGCTAAATGTGCAGCATATCTTCTGAGGCACGCTTACTAGCTCATCTAGGAGTGGTTACTGCCTTAACAAGTGGTTAACCACAAGATTCATGACATGGGCAAGCAGGGGGAGTGCATGGTTTCATCTACTCCCAGGGCAGATACAACAGTAGACCTGTTGTCAGCTGCCACAAAGTCCCACTATAAACCATGGAGAGTAAGGAAATATGCCATAATCTATTAAACTTTTTCCCAGAGATCAACTCCCCTTTCGGACTTCTTCCAAACCCTTTCTACCGAAAGGGGCCTGCTGGCAAGTGTTGCTCATGCTTGGGGCTTTCTTGACCAGCAGTATGGTGGACAGTAAGCCATGGTCCAGTGATGGCTGTACATTATGTGCCTTCAGAAATGATCCACATGCCCATTGTCAATGGCCTTTCTTACACCTAGAGTGCCCCAGTGCCATTCACACTAGCTCCCTACTATAGTTGTAGAGGTGAGTTGCTGAGGTTCATGCAAGATTGTGACAACTCATATTTTCATAGCAAAGACCAACAATGCTCAGGAGCTGTCTGAAGCCACTGCTTTCAAAAATGGGGAAGGACAGCAAATCTATTCCATGATTACATCAAGTTTGCCATTGAACAGACAGAACTTCTGTGTCCTTTCTGATATTTTATAACATGCTCAAAAGCTTCTGAAATACTGTGCTGGCACATCGAGAGCTGAATAATATACCTGCATACCATTGGATCGGCTGGCTCAGACAGTGGCCCTCATTCCGAGTTTGGAGGTAAGGGAAAAATGATGCCGGTAAAGGAATACCGGCATCACTTACCGCTACAGGCTATTCTGACCAACCAGACCGCTATTAACGGCAATGTAAAGTATGATGCCATTAATAGTGGTCTAGGCGCGTGCACGCAACACACCATGCCGGCATTAACGGCATGACGTAAACTGGAGAAGATCACAAGTGAGGCGGACATGCAAATAACGGCCTCATGAAGGCGGAAAAAGTGCCTACCGGCATGGCGTAAATACTGGAATCGCCGACCAGGCGTAAAGAGCCCTGAGCAGTGTTTCCAACTGTCACAGGTGCACAGAATCAGCACAGGTGGAGGCAAAGGCGTAAGGCCCAGTAAAAAAGGAGCACACCCACACACCACACCCCCTCCCACATCAAGATGATACTAATAGTAGTAGCATTACTGGAGCTGGAGGACCTGCTTGCAATGCCTCAACATCAACAACAACAGCTGCCACCACAGTGGAGACGCAGGAGGAGAAGGAGTGTGAGACAGGCCCAGCAAGCCCCACCAGTGCAGCCACCATTGCCACCCCGGCAGCCCACAATCCCTCGCATGAGAGCCAGTCCATTCAATCTAACCCCTGAGCAGATCCACACCCTGTACTGGTTTGACCGGGACACCATCACCCCCATAGTGTACCTGATACATGATGACATAGTGAGCCTCATAGAAATACGCACCACCATCCCACCTCTACAGAAGGTAGTGTCTGTGCTCCACTTCCTTGCACAGGCACCTACCAGCACACAGTGGGGCACATGCATGGCATATCACAACCCTTATTTTCCTGGATTCTGAACCAAGTGCTAGATGCCCTCCTCAAGCACACAAGAGACTACATATCCCTACCACGGACCCCCCAGGAGATATTTGATACAAAAGTTGCCTTCCATGTACTGGCAGGCATGCCAAATTGTGTAGGTGCCCTCGACTGCACCCACGTGGAGTTGGTGGTCCTGCATGCCATGGAGGTGGTGTATCGCAACCGCAAGCAATACCAATCCTTCAATGTGTAGATGGTATGTGATGCCAGCAAGATCATCACACATTGATGTGCCCGATATCCCGGATCAAATCATGACTCTATGATCCTGCAGAACTCCACACTACCACGCTTCATGGAGCGACATGCTGGATGACGTGCCTGGCTGCTTGGTGAGTTGCCTGACTGAGCCATGGCAGTGCATCAGGGCTGTGAGGATGCCTGGGTGGGAATAGGGGGGGGTGCATATTCCGCCTTGGTGGGAATGGGGGGATGCATACTCCACTTAGGTGGGAAGGGGGATGGGGATGCATACTCCACCTGGTTAGGAATGGGGGGATGCATACTCCACCTGGGTGGGAATGGGGGGATGCAAACTCCTCCTGGGTGGCGGGGTGGGGGTATCAATTCATCCAGGGACATGTGCATGTGGGTACCGATTACCTGCAGGCATGTGAGCGTAGTACAGTTGTCCAACATGATTTCGAAAATAATTACCTTCATTCACCTCTCATGCAGGTGACGGTGGCTATCCCTTGAAGCTGTGGCTCCTGACCCATGTCTGAAACCCACAGAACAGGCACGAGGAGGACTACAATTTTTCCCCTACCCGTACACGTGTGGTAATTGAGCAGACCTTTGGCCTGTTGAAGGCACGATTTCACTGCATTAGCCAGTCAGGTGGGGCACTCCTCTACAGACATGAGAAGGTGGCCAAGATCACCATGGCATGTGCAATGCTGCACAATATGTGCATCCACCGGAACGTGCCCCTGCCCCCTGACATGGAACTGCTACCATCTGATGATGATGAAGGGGATGATGAAGATGTGGCAGGACCTCATCACGTTGGCGATGCACAGGAGGGACGTGCTGTGCGCCAGTCAGTGATCGCACAATATTTCTGAATTACATGTCAGCAGAGGATGACATAATGGTTGGACGCACTGGATGTGGGGATACATGTACACTATGCACTGTGCAAGATTAAATGACACATGCGCAATGATGAATGTCCACTCTGTTTTTTTTTTACACAACCAGTGTATTGAAAATAATAATATTAGCATGAATGACAAACCCTCCACCCCCCTCCCCCCACAACTCTCCCACACACCCTCACTCCCCCTCCACCTCCCCCACAACTCCACCACACAGCCTCACCACCTCCCCCTCCCCCCACAACTCCCCCACACACCCTCAACCCCCTTCCGCCCCCCCACAACTCCCCCACAAACCCTCAACCCCCTCCCGCTCCCCCACAACTCCCCCACACACCCTCACCCCCCTCCCTCCACAACTCCCCCACACAAGTCCCATAGGGTCCATGGAGCCTACATGAGTCTGTCAGTACAGTCACTCAGCACTCACGGTGCAAGGGGGAGGCATGTCCCATCGGCACAGCGCACAGACCGACCGGCGGAGCGGGGTGGTTTGGGTAGAGCTGCTTGTGGGGTGTGGCCTCATGCTGAGGCTGTCGGGTGGGAAGAGCTGCTTCCAAAGCATCAGCGATGCGCGTGAGCACCTCGCAGTGGCAGTTCGTGTTATCAGTGATGGACTGGCCCAGTGCCCTCCAATCCGTGCGCCACTCCTCCCTGGCCTGACGGTTGTCCTGCACAAATTCCTGTATTAGTGCAGTGAGCTGGTCAGCCCGCTGTGCTCCTGCGACTGCACCTGTGGCCGTGCTTGGGATCTGTCTGGCATGTCCAGCCTGCTCATCCTCCCCGGGACTGTATACAGGACTGATATGTCCCTGGATCTGTTCTTGCCCAGACTGCTCTGGTGTGTTGGTATCAACGGTGTCACTCATGGATACCTGGGGGGGTGACAATTGGGCTGGGGTGTGGACAACATCCACTGAGTCGTCCTCAATGGTGCCCCAGATGTCATCGGGGCTGTCTTCGACTGTGAGTGGGGCCGTGGCTGCCACCTCCCCAGCCACACTGGACTCCTCAGAATGGGGCGTTGGACAGGTGTCTGCAAGCAGTGCAGTCAGGGGTGGGGGTGGTGTGCCGTCCACGGGCCTTGGTGTTGCTGGTTGTATGTGTCCCTGTGGTGGCTTCCTTGCTGGGACACGGCACCCCCTGGCTTGGCCCCTGGATGTAGAGGGATGGCTGCTGTCCTGCGCAGGGGTGGTGTTCTGCTCCTCACTGTCATGCTCACTGCCTGTGGGGATGGAAGAGAGGGACAGCATGAGTGATGTTTGGATAGGCATCATGCATACATTGGTACGATTGCACATCCACACAATTGTGGGTAATAGGCATTTGTGTTGGGAACGGCACGTCATTCCATTCATGGGTGGTAAATGCAGCCATATGTCAGTTTCACTCATGTTGGCCAGGTACTGTGCTGTCTGACATGCTCACAATTTAGGTAATGCATGGTGTGTGCCTCATGGAATTTCCTACTTTGTGTGGTATGTGTCATGTACGTTACGGCCTTGCACCAAGCAACGGCATGTGTCTCACTTGCTTCGGCATACTTTACAGGGAGTGTGTGTGTGGCCGACCATGGCGTCACTTTTTGGACAGACATTGGAATTGACTTTAATCAGATTTGGCTTAGCATTTTTTACTTTGAACACTCACCTCCATCAGGAGATGACGTGGCACCACACTCCATCTTTCCCACGCCTTCTATGGATTCTGGGCCAATCATGCTTGCACATGTTTCCTCCAAGGGTGTGAGCTTAATGGGAGAACTTGGTCCTCCTCCGGTCTCCAAGGCCTGGGTACGGTTTGCCGAAAGAATGTTCCGCACCCTCAGACGCAGGTCACCCCACCTTTTGAGGCAATCCTTGATTGTGCAGGGGTGTTGCCCACTGCACTGACCTTCTGCCCGACTAGTGCCCAAATCTCCTTTTTCCGCAACACTGCCTCCCTTCTCATGATGCTGATGAACACTGTCCCTGCATGCTCATGCAGGGTGTCGACGAGCATCTGTAGTTCATCCTGGCTGAAGCGCTCCTTTTCATAGGCGGGCAGATCCCTTCTCGGGTGCTTGTGGCATTCTGGGAAGGTGATTTTCGGTAGATCACCAGTGTCCCAGGGGTCCTGTGTGGTGAGGGTGGCAATGGATTGTGTTTTTAAAGATGGCCGCCATGCTCCTTCCCGTTCCTCTGCGATGACGCTATTTCCGGTTCCGCTATTTAACGGTGACTGTAAATAGCGGTGACCGCTAATTACGGTCACCGCTATTTACAGTCACTGATAATGCCGCTTTGGACTATGGCGGTAGTGTTATCTATGGTGCGCTTGATGCTGGTAAGGGGTTTTTGGGGCCGTTTTGTGGCATGGCGCTAGGTACCTTACCGGCATGGTGCAAAGCTTGTGCCTGCAAAGTCGTAATAGTCCTCTATTAGCGGGCTGCTGCCTGCTCGGACACGCTATTTGCACCATGCCAGTAAGGGACGAAACATGGAATGAGGGCCTTGCACCTCATTACGAGGTGGGCGGTAAGGGATTACCAGCACCGGTAAGGGCACTGGTGCCGGTAATCCCTTACCGCCCCACTACGAGTTCCCTTTGCGGGTCCTCCCTTAACACCTGGTTTTACCAGGCGTTAAGGACAGGATCCGCAAAGGGACATTAGAGCTAATAACGGTACCGCAATTTGCGGTACCATTATTAGCACCTTTCCCATTCCCATTGAGCCCTATGGGGGCTGAAATGGGAATGGGGAAGGGCCCTGGTGAATGGTGAATTAGCGGCCCCGCCAACCTTGGAATGGGGCGGTAATAGCTCCATTCACCAGGGCAGAGTCGGTAAGGTTTTGGAGGCAGCCAAGGCGCTAATATCGCCATGGTCACCTCCAACCTCGTAATGAGGTCCATGTATATACATATTTGTTTTCCGGTGCCGAGACACATTTTTTAATTATTAACCCTAAATAACCTCACATGACTAATTATTTTTGTGGCTGGTGTGAATCCCAACCCGTCCTCTCCTAAGTACTAAATCTACTAAATTCAGGTCTGGCACATATTAATTTGGCATACTCCCCTTCATACCTAATTCTGATTTTGCACACTCTTATGCCTACCAAATCAACATTTGTTTAAGACTGTTTTGGCATACTCTCCCACCTACAAAATGTACATATGTTTATGAATGCTTTGGCATACTCCTAATGCTACACAATTAATATGTGCCTAATACTGCTTTGGCATACTCTTCTGTCTACAAAATGAATGTGTGTGTATGACTGCTTTGGTGTATTTTCCACCTACAAAATACACAGATGACCGAGAATGCTTTGGTATACACCACCACCTACAAGATACATTCTTTATTTCAGGAGTATAATATTCTCCTAATAGATACCAATACAATATTATATCAAACACAGTGTACCCACAGTGATAGTCCGTGCCTTAACTAAAATCCAGGATGAAGTCAAACAGATTAAAATATAGAAAAAGTTAAATAAAAACTATTCAGCTCTAAAAAATGTGCTCTTAATACTAAAGTATATTCAGTATACATATAAATACACTGCACAGAACTCTAATCCAAAAATCGATCAAATTAAGTAAAAAGCTATATGAACCTGCCTCACCCCCCCCCAATTTCTCAACATTGGTCTAGATGTTTATTTCCTAATTTTGCATAAACAGAGCACAACAGCATAACATGTAATACATCGTCTGCAGTATGCACATTACGAAAACATTTGCTCACTCTTTTTCTCCCCTTGGCTGTTGAGAGAGCTATACCTTTCGCGATTAACACATTTGTCCTGAGACGAAGAAAAATGTCTTTCTTGGGTTGCTAAACCATTGTACATAGTTTGGCGTGCCTAAACGTGGTATGTTCCTAAAATAGAATTGAACACTGTGTTTTGTATGCTTTATTTCTTGTCCATGTCTTCGTTTTACACACGGAAATACTTTTTTGACTAGTCTGAGTTCTTCATTGCTAACAGCCTTTTTCTTAACATAATAGTCAATGAGGTCAAGGGAAGTTAATATTGTTCTTATATATTTCAGCCATGAAGAGGTAGTGTGGACATCTGATTCCATGATGTCGTCTACTAACAGTTTTGTTAGGCTCAGATTTGGATTCCCTCATAGTCCCAATCAATAGACTAGTTGTAGACAAATTAGATCCTCAATATAAGTCAGACCACATTCCGCGTGTAAAAGATAAATCAGGAAACCATGGTGAACTCCCAATATACTTCAGAGGAATTGATTCTCCTTGATTTTTGTTATTTCAGGGCATGGATATTCCCAGACCCCCTCTGCATACTAGCCAGGGGCACAGACATAGTTCTATAAATGCACATGATATGTTCGAGGGTCAAGCCTCCTAATTTGTTCCCATAGTTTAGTATTGAACCATTTACCTGCGCATGTTAACTCTCTTGATTTATATTATGCAAATTCCACTTAAGGTCTTGCGCTATAATGACACCTAACCCTCTCTATTATCCTTCCTTCCACAATTATTGGGCTACCAGCTGTCTTTGAAATGCCAATACACATGGCTTTGGACTTATTTATGTTAATTGTTAGGTCCCTCAAACCCATGTATTCATAAAACCCCATAATCAGCGTTTGTAAAGCATTTTGTGTTCTTGCAACCTAAACAGCATTGTCTGCTTACATAAGAACACATACTTGCTTTCCTCCCAATTTGGGGACATCACTAGTTAATTTATTTAACGATGATGAAAGCAAATGTATGTATAGATTAAACAGTATTGGTGCTAAAGCACAGCCTTGCCTTACCCAACAGGTCGACATAAATGCCTGTGTAGTTTACCTGTGTTGTCAACTCTCACTCTTGCTGACAGGTTGCTCTGCATTTTGACCAACATTTGGAACATTGGAGTGCTCATGCTTAGGCCCTGTAGAGTTGTCCAAAGTTTTTTGTGAATAACGCAGTCAAATGTTAAGTTATGTTGATTTATACAATGCACCGCTACCATTGAGGGGCAGTCTCCAGGTGCTCACATGGCTCTTCAAGAAAAGAGGGTGGGGCGTGTTAGTGAGGATAGGATGATAGGATAGGTCCAGTATCAGGAGAAACTGTCATCTGTGTGGGTTGTTTTGAGTGCAAGTTGGTTGTGCGGTCTGGCTTGTTGTAACCGTAAGGGAAAGACACAGTGTCTCGGTTGTGTACCAGTGTTTATGTTGGGTGTGTGAATCGTATGCGGTTAGGGTGGAAGTATAATTGTGCACACTGGTTTGTTGTATCCATAAGGGGAAGTGCAGTGTTGTTGTTGTTGTTTGTTACATGCCTGAGAGAGTTCTTTTGGTTTGTGTTTCAGAGCATTTGTGTGAGGTTAGGCTTGGAATTTATGGAATGTGTACACTGGTATGTTCTGTCTGAGGTTAGATCGAGTGTCTCTGAAGTTTGTTGAGTGCAAATGTTAATTAATGTTTGGTGTGTATGTGTATTCTGGCTATCCCATAGTCATTTATAGTGGTTGCGGAGGAGTAGGGTGGATTGGTTAGTAAATTGGATAACAGTACCTCCAAAATATCTCCTATGTGCTCATGCTGTTGCTGCTTAGTGGCACCCATACAACACTGTTTCCTCTGAGTGCAATAGATTGGTTTCACCCAATAGGTCTCTAGTTGCTCAGCAAGAATTATTAAGTATAATTGTGCTTCGGCCTGTTGTAAATTTGCCAGCTAAAGTGACTCATGGTCCTCAACAACCTTCAGTAAGTGATGCGTGACTGAACCTCCCCAAACATTCTGGAGTGATGCATGGTTAGTCAAACATGCTTCCATTTAATGCATTCAATTTAATGCATTACATGGCTGTTCATTTCAGAATGCCTAGATGTTGCGTGTGGGGTGTCTTTCACAGATCTTTCTAATGAGAGACATGGCTACTCTTCGCCAGTCTCTCTAGCTGTGGTGCATGACTGAAGGGTGGCGGGGCATTTTGGTTCTCCCTGATTTCTTTGCTATTGTCCCTTATCTGTGCTATTGTCCCTTTCTTGATTTTGTATCAGTCCACTTTGCATCTGCTGCTATTGTCCTTTTGTGCTGGTCATTGGCAGCTGAATAACCATGTTTTTTCTTTCCAAAAGGTAAGGTGGTCTTCTGTGGTTTTAATTTCCTTAGGCATTGTGTGAGAGCGAAACTCCAGCCCAGCTATGTGACCTTAATAGGGAGATTAACACTAAAGATATCCACAATAGAGAACATGCTTTTCAGGGTAAACCTCTTTCTGCTGATCTCCTGAATAATAGCACAGATTTTGCTAATAAAAGGGCCCTTAACACACCAGGAAATTGTTTATACTGGTAGTGGGATATGACCACGTTGAATGGGTTTACATTTCTTTATAACCTTTGAGCTTTTCGTATAATGCCAGTTCTCTTCTGCTGTTTGAAATGTGGGTGTAGTCAATGTTCCAATTTTCAGACAGGTTACGCTGGCTTGGAGGTACACAGCTATGTTTCTCTAAATAGACTGCCACAAGCACAATTGAGCAGTGCTTCTTCTTGGATCATATCAAAGTATGTTAAAATATGAGGTGTCATATATGGCATTTGACTTAAAGGAGAATTTGGATTCACACGATACGGTCTAGGAACAGTACTCAGTCATGCAATCTCAGATTTAGAGAGTGACAGCAGGGCATGGGTATTGTATTAGTTGCAAATGAACAGAGCCTTCATCAATATAGGGTTTGTTTTGCACCTCTCAGCATGATCAAGATCCTTGGAACTCATACTTTGGTTATCTGCCATTAGGCAAAGCATTTTAAACATAGTAGTCACCCAACAGAAAACCTCTAAGAATGACAGAAAAACCACAACTAATGTATGAAGTTCCCAAAAAATCAAAATGAAAGCACATGGAAAGTGTGCTTGTTCAGGCCAGTAATGTGGGTAACGAATACATAAAGTCAGGGCCCAGTACCTCAAGACAGCGCAACAAGCATGTTCTAAAGTCATGTCCTATTTTATGCAGACGCCATTACACATGTGGGCTACAGGCCATGCGGAGTAGGAACAGGAATGATATTGGACAGAATATACAATTGAGAAACTTAACATTGAGGTATCTTCAGGTACACACTGAATGTAAAAAGTATCCCTGAAGATCGCAATGGGAATCTAAAATGAGTTGCACCCATGATATGATATGTTAGGTTATTTATAACGTGCTTAATACCCAGAGGATTCTAAGCGCGGACCCGGGGATCGAATCTGTGTTGCTCCGTGTCAGCTTGCTTCCAGGGCCAGCACGTTGCCCCTGAGCTATCCTCTTGAGACTTACAGAAGTCGCATATAGAAGTAGCAGGTGTGATCACTTATTCCCACATACAGCACCACATTGCCTACATTGTGTAATGTTCCCTATCTGGGGACAGCTGGGAGATTATGCAGTCCTTGGGCGCTTACTTGTGTGTCCATGAGCTTTACATGCCCCACTGCATTGAGAAAGTAGGAAAAGACTGACACTGCCTCTGAGAGGAAATGGGCAGGAAGATCCTGTGTATTATTTGCAGCTGCAGCTATTTCATAGCTTGGATGCCCAGAGGATAATGATATCTCTGTATACCCCTGGTATAATAAGGACAACCTGAACCAAGCTATCTGCAGCAATCGACAGAGCAAACCCACAACTGGACAGGCCGTTCAGCATTCAAATGCAACTAGAGACTACCAACATAGTAAATATCCTAGAAATACTCATGGACAACGGACTAACCCTGGAACCACAAGTCAATGCAATTGTCCAAAATGCTTCTTCCTCCTCTGACTGTTCAGATAATTACTCCCCTGCCTCTCCATCCCCCATAGAACCCTCACAATCATATACTTGATACTAACAAGAGTTGACTATGCAAACAACCTCTACCCAGGAATGCTGGAAAGAATTACCAAGAAACTCCAAAGGATACAAAATACAGCTTCCAGCATCTTAGTAAGACTAAACAGAAGAGACCATATCATTCCAGCACTGAAAAGCCTACACTGGTTACCAGTAAAAAAGCACATCCAATTCAAAGCACCCTGCATAGCCCACAAAGCCTTGCAAAGAGAAAGAGCTGAATTCCTCCAAGACAAGGGGCCTCATTACAACCCTGGCGTTGGACCATGGTGCTATTAGCACCATGGTCCATGCCGGATTCCGCCATGGTGGATGGCGGATTTACTGCCCCATTCCAAGGTTGGCGGGGCGGTAAATCCCCATTCACCCTGGCCCCTTCCCCATTCCCATTTTTGGCCCATAGGGCTCAATGGGAATGGGGAAGGCGCTAATTACGGCACCGTAAATTACGGTGCCGTAATTAGCACCAAGGTCCCTTAGCGGGTTAGACTTTAACGCCTGCAAAAAGCAGGCGTTAAAGTGTGAATCTGGCGTTAAGGGTTTAACGGCGCCGCAGCCTTTTACGGCGCTGTTAACCCCTTAACGCCAGGGTTGTAATGAGGCCGAAGATAAGCTGGTTTTGCTCAGGAAGGTAATTAAGATCCATCAACGACATACAAATAGAGCCAAAACACTTTGAAAAATGGAAATTCGGCGGAACAATGTTCTCAAATCTAATTGCTAAAATCTTTACCACCATCCCCAAAGAAATTAGAACCAAAGAAGACCAAATCACCTTAAGGAAACTGCTCATAACCTGACTATTTAGCATACAATGACAACCTAGAAAGGACACCAGCAACAATGACACCACAGACAAAAAACTAGAGAGGAAAGGAGATGGGTCAAAGAACTAAAAACAAAAAACTGACTAGATACTGTCAAGCGGAAACCAAACAGCTGTGCCAGAGGCTCCAACAAACCGAACGACATACTAATTAATCTTCCCCTTGCTGCTCCACCAACACAACTGAAGCCACTACACCAGACCTTGGACTAGCCACACTACACATAAGCAAACCATGAATCAACACTACGTTCACAACCAGTAGTTCCATATGCTGAAGGGTGCCTATAATGAACCACAAACATAGTCCATAAAACCATCAACAATGCAATGAAACACCAGGATACCAGAATATTTTACAGCTACGGCCACCTGTGACTCTGGATCCCTTATGGACACTATCTAACCAGTGCACACAAACAAACACACCACAGCCCACACAACATACTAACAACACCACAAAACACTACCATACACCGAGGCACTTAATCTTACCCATACATTTAAAATGCATGGGGCCTCTCACACACATTCTCACACTCACAGATGACAGTTGCTCATAGTTCTGAACCAATCCTCTCATCCTAATCCCACTAACCACCCCCCCTCTCTAGCAGAGCCACACGAGCAACTGGAGACTGCTCCTGGGTAGCAGTGATGCACAGTATAAATCAGCATAACATAAGAAACTTAAAATCAATATTATAAAAGAAGCATAACCCATATTCAGGGACTTTCACAACCAGTGGTCGAAGTGCATGAAAATAAGTAGTGTAACTGTGTTCCCTGCTGGCCTGCCCCGCTCCCCACAAACCCCATCGCACATGCTGCCTCCCTCCCACACATTATACAAACCACCAAAGAAAAGCTGTTTGAACTGCATCATACACTTTAATTTTTAAACAAAACCATTCCAGAATGGTTTCTTTTTAAAATGAGAGTATAGGAACAGTAACACGTAATAAAATAAAGTAGAGGAGCATCACTCCCAAACGTGCCTGCCCACTTCGACCATTGCTCACGACTGAGAATAGTGTTGACAAATGTGTAATTTATATGATAATTTAGGCAGAAAGCGACAAACTTATGTAGGGGCTGGGGGAGGCCAGGAGTAAACATGCTTTGAGGGTTTGTTTTGCCCACTATTATGACATCGGGTGGGCCTGTTAGTTGAAATATTTGAATTATTTTGATATCATTAGGACACCCATTGCTGTAATTATTTAAAAAAAAAAATTCTAAGACAATTATCCTGAGAACATAGTTGCCTTTGCAATAGGGATGCGATAGAATTGATAATCATACAGTAAATTGAATTGTAACATTGGCACTTATCAAACCCAAAAGATTGCAACATATCAATAAAATTAAACCGATTAACTTAATCATCGATTTAAAGGTGTTTTTCGTACGAACATATCAGCACAGTAATCGATCTCTAAATCCACGGTTACAATTTTTGTATTTTTTCCAGGCGAGATACATAAGCAACACTAGCAGAAAGGACACCACATTTTCTAGCAGAGGTTCAGGGCAAATCTGAAATTAAGTCAATTTGCTCTAACCACAAACAATATTTGAAATGGAACGGATTTTAAAACATTCCTGAACATCAGATTTTCTTGCAACCTCAGAACTATCAAAATGATTCTAAAACGTAGCTCAGATTATTCCAAATTGTTCAAGTGAGATGTACTCTTTCGATTCAGAATAGATTGTCTTCGTCTCCCTAAGGTGCCCATTTCAAGTGGTACTCGTTTCCCATGCCTTCTAGCTCTTTGTGGATAACATTCATCAGTTGAATTTAAAAGCTGTAATGAGAACAGTGTTTTACACAGGGGCAAACATTTTAAGTTGCAAGCTACTAGCCAGGCATAAAAAGTCAATCACACCTCCGCACTCCACACACACACACACAGCAATTTAAGAGGAGACGAGCAGGATGGGCAAGTGTAATATCCTCCAAGTCAGACAGAGGAGAAGTGCTATATGTTTCAGGCTGAGTCAAGAAATGTGCCTGTGGGCCACACTCCTCATGATGAGTGAACATGCCAACTGTGGTCCTGTCACAATATATTATGCAGCACAAGCAAGTCAGGCACCTTGCTCCCATGCAATGTGCACACAATAAAGCAGCATTTTATTTTTACAATCCCAAATAGTTTGATAAGGAGGCTTCCAACCTGTCTCGCACACAACCTCCACATGCACCCCGAGTCGCAGTAGATCAGGAACCAGGCTTGTGGGTGATCAATTAATATTTATCAATTTGTGATTTGATAGAAAATGTGAATGTACAGTTACAAGAACCACCAATGTGTGGCAACAAAAGTATCAGAACAGTTCAAAACACCATTAAAATCAATGCAACCCACAGGAAAGTGCATGCGCACACATAGGAGTTTGGAAGGGATTTTCAGCAACACTATGGAAAACGATACATTTGTTTTCTGGGCCAGGTAAATGGATTTGCATTTAGTCGGGAAAGTTACTATGGGACAGTACACAAGGATATTTCATGCTGCTTAAACTAGAAGAAACATGGGGCTTCAGAACAGAATAGCTAGTACATCATAGGAAATTTGATTTTAATACATGCAACACATGAAAAAAAATAAAAAGGGAATGCAATTTTAAATCTGTTAGC
The DNA here is from genome assembly GCF_040938575.1 of Ambystoma mexicanum. Taxonomy (NCBI): domain Eukaryota; kingdom Metazoa; phylum Chordata; class Amphibia; order Caudata; family Ambystomatidae; genus Ambystoma; species Ambystoma mexicanum. The sequence continues at coordinate 1,175,518,532 of NC_090935.1, read as the reverse complement.
AGAATATAGTAGGGGAAGAAGGATATAGTAGGAAAAAACTTTTTTTAAAAGGTGAAATAAAATTTCCACGAAAATGAAAATGTAAATCACACTAATTTTTCTAAGGCTGTGAATGGCACGCCATCTCTAGGCATTGAAAAATGAAAGAATCAATTCAAAATCTGCACTCAGAATATGATAGAGGAAGAAAGGATAGAGTAGGAAAAATGATTTTTCAAAGGTTAAAAGACATTTTTAGAAAAACAAAAATGGAAATCACACACGTTTTTGCTGACACTGCAAATGACAGACCTGCTATAGGCAATGGAAAATCCAGATAAGAAAATCGGGTTTTAGTTAAAATGAGAGGGGCAAGCAACAGGTAGGGTTTGGACCAAGATTACTCACAAAAGGAACAACAATTTGTGTTTAATATGAAAGAGGCAAATGGGAATTTGTTTTTGTAAACACACTTTAACACATGGAAGAATTGTTTTTTCAGCACCTAATATAATGGCTTCTCGGGGAATATTAATGACTTGCAAGACACAAGGTAGGGAGATTTAGTTTCGAATTGTAACTGTCCCGATCCTGTGAAGTAATGTGGAAATAAATTAATTTACTAAGCAAAACATACTAGGGATCTACACCAACACTGGAAATACTTAAATGGGAAATGATGAAATTGCACAGACATACAACAGATTCTTTCACATGAAAATAACTTAAATATGCAGGCAAACAAAGGACATTTCAGGTGGAAAAGGACTACAATTATCAGGCAACTGACAGATGATTGTGTTCAATAGGAAAATTACTTAAATGCACAGTTGAACACACTATTTGTCAATGGGAGAGTTAGCACAATGTAGAGACAAATAAAATACTTTTCAATAAGAAAATGACTGAATTTCACAAACAGACAAAATACAGGATATTTCCCATGGGGAATCTCTAGGGTGGTACGAAAGAAGATATGCCTTGTTTGCTGTATTGCTGGGGATATCTATACTTACAAGAGAGAGTTGCATGGAGCACCAGAAAGCATCGGGCCTCACTGTTGGGACAGCCTGGGTCAGTCAAGGATTCTCTCTGTCCACCAAAGACTACCAAGTCAGCTTACTACAGCTCCTGACTTCACTGCAAGACCTATGCCTCTCTCTCTGCAAAGATGGTTCCAATTTTGGCAGCTGTTCCCCTCATGATTTGGAAGTAGAATCCTCATTGAGGTGGAGTAACCTATTTATATGGTAAATGACATAACAGCTGAGTCATCTTCCTTACAAAATTGATAGGGCAATGTTCAGCCCCCCCCTGTGAGTCGGTCGGTCCAGAGAAAAGGGGAGCAATTTCAGAAGCCAGGTGATGCTAGCCCCTCAATCATCTAACTGGGACAGGCGTTTGGATCTGGACTTTGCACATGAAAATCTCACATTAGGACAAATGCCCTTTCTCATCATATTATGCCACATATGCACGCCTTTTTTAGACAGTATATTATTTTTGTGAATCAAATGATCTGACCTAGAAGTTTGTAGGTTATTCTGTGGCAAAACTATGGTTTTTCCTCCTTTACTCCCCAACTATTTTCATGAAGCATCTGGCACTTGGTGTACAGTATATTGGCCACTTTCTTCATGTTCCCTCAATTACTCATATTTCTCAGTCACACCAAGAATGCCCCATAATATTTTCCTAAATAACCTGGGTTGTGTGGGTGTCATAAAAATCATTTTGGTCTCACCAGAAGCAGTTCATTAACAGTTATTCATAAATCTGAACATGAACAGTGTACAATTAATATTTCCCAAATTATTGCATTAACAGCATATATCCCATTCTGTTCAACAGCTTGTGAAACCCCTCATTACTCCACCCCTTCCTTTGGGATCAGGTTTTTGGGCTCTGATGTCACGAAGGCAGTATTTGTTTAGAATAGCCCTGAGCTTCAAAGGCTAAATGACCAGGTTTATGAAGGCCTAAGTGATTTTAGCCATAAAACATCGGGCTCCATAGAATTCCTCAGCTCATCCCTATGGCAACAGGGCTTTGAAAAACTGGTTTCACTGGTTGGGGAAACTGAAACTTTAGACTTGGCCTTATTTCCATGTGGATTCACAGTGGGCCTTTCATTATGGGGAGCCCTCATACTGACTCTGGCCTTTTATTATGGTCTTCAGGGCTATTTCACCCCACAAATCATCCCCCTAGCTCTTTGGTACTTTATTTAGAGAGAAGAGATAGGAGAGAGTGGAGTGTTAATTAATGAGGGCCTGGGTACGTACGATGGATCCCGTTTAGAGGGCATGCTCCCAGGTTCATTCCAGGACTCTCCTTCAGAGCGCGTCTGTCTCATCCTTGTCCAGGTGTAGTGGTGCACTGGTTCGCACCCACTCTCTTCGGATTTTGGTTTTTCTGTTTGTTTGTGGGGCCTGAGCCTCTCCCCTTCTGGCAGCTTTCCTCCGGCCTGTAGAGGCAAGGAGTTAATAGATCTTCCAAGAGGAACTGAGAAATTAAGTATTTTATACAATACCAGTTTCCCAGGTAGGGACTTGAAAATAGATAACAAAACAGAAGAAGAGACACTTATAAAGTATACATGACATGCACACATTTGGTTTTTCTACATTTATACATTTCCCAAACAGTGGTGCCTTACATTTTTTATTTCATAATCATTTCAAAATAAGAATAATTGTTCTACTCCCTGTCAATGTATGATTTTATTCATCCAGGTTCCAGTTCCTTACCTCTACTCCTGAGAGGATTCCTGGGTTGTACCCCCACTGGGTTCTTCAATCAGTCAAAAGTTCTGCCTGGGATGACTGCACTTCTGCTGATTGAAGTGCACCAATTTCTCTTCTATTTGTTCTCCTTTAGGTATATGGCTCTTGTAGGTGACAGGTGAGATTGTATCTATATATTCAAAGGGGCCACGCCAGGAGAGAAGGAATTTCCACTCCTTGCTCTGGTTCCTCTGAAAATTGGACAAGTAGACCCTGTCTCCTATTTGATATTCTTTTTTAGTGGTCTTTAAATCGTAGTCGGTTTTCATCCCTCTGCCTATTTTTCCAGATTCCGTTGAGCGTACGCAAAAGCATGCTGAAGGTGTTTTTTCAGATTCTCAATATATTCATGTGTCGTGGATGCGTTGATCAGAGTCTTCTCTTGCATTCTGTAGAGCATATGCTCTGGTAGCACCATTTTTCGTCCAGTCATTTGCTCAAATGGTGACATCTTAGTGGCAGAAGAGGGTGTAGACCTGATGGCTATCAGGACAAGCGGTAGTCAGATGTCTGAACTCGCCCAGAGTCCACCACGAAATTCTTTAGGATGCCCACAGTAATTTTATTTTACCTCTTAACTCCCCCACTAGAGGCTAGGCAGTAGGCAATATGGAGTTTTCACTCTACCTCAAGTGTCTCCCACATCTTTTTCATTACCTCGCTGGTGAAGTGACTTCCTCAGTCCGAATCAATCATTGGGGAAGGCCAAAACGTGAGAAAATATGGTTGATCATCAGGGTAGCTGCTGTTTCAGCCTTGTAATTTGGGGGCGGGGGATATTCCACCCATTTGGTAAAAAAGCATGTTACTGTTAACATGCACTTGTTTACTCTAGAGGAGCGAATCACGGGCAGGATGAAATCTACTTGTAAATCTTACCAATCTGATCTGGCTCGGGAGGATATCTCAGGGGCAACGTGCTCACCTTGGAAGCAAGACGACACGGAGCAACACAAGTTCGATCCCCGGGTCGCGCTTAGAAGCCTCTGGGTATTAATCGCATTATAAATAACCTATGATATGATATCATATCGTATCAAGGCAGTGTCATCCCTCTTTTCTGGAGGGGAGCTTGATGTGTGAGAGAACTTGGCTGAAACTGTGCACACACAAGACACCCCTTTAAATATTGGTTGAGGTCCTGACCCATGTGTGGCCAGTATGGAACCTCTTGCAAGATTTCCAAAGTAGTATGAAACCCCCGATGACTGGCTGTTGGTGTGACTTAGCATCAGGCTTCAGAATGAGGTAGGTACTAACCACTGGTCACATCCAGGGACTCAATCTCAATGATATCCCCATAGATGGCTGCGGTTTTGGCCAACTGATCAGCCAGGCAATTTCCGGTTTTGTCTGGTCCCTCTATTCTGGAATGACCCTTGAACTTCTTCCAGTAGATGGTCATCCTATTAGAGATGACTGAATCATCAGTGGATTGTATTAGTTTGCCATGCTTGAGTGGTTAATTGTTTGCACACAGCATGCCATTGGTTTTCCAATTAATCAGTTGCTCCACTAACCCGTTCCTGACATAATCTGAATGAGTGATTATGACCAATTCATGGAGTCGGTGTTGCACAGCAGTGAGTATGGCCTGATGAACCACCATCAACTCCACCACCTGAATACTTTGCGGTCTGACCTTGTACCCAGCGGAGGGCTCTGGGGCATCATTCACCCAGGCATTCCCAACGCCGGCCTCCAGTTCCCTTTCCCCATTGTGATGAACATGGTAGAAGCACATGTCCACATAAACTGTGGGCATCCCCTGGCACGTGTCTTCCTCATAGACTTTGTGCGGGGAATTCGGGTACGCCTCCATGTTGTCTTGTGTTTTGAGACTTTCATCCTCAAGACAGTTTTCTCGAGCACAATCATGCAAGTCAGCCAAACCTTGCACAAAGGGACTCTTCTTGTTTTGGCCATATCTGACCTCCACAGGAAAGCCTTGCATGGACAGAATCCAGGAAGTAATTCTGGAATTACTCACATTCCCTGCCTGGATTCTGTCATTTTGGAGGCATTGCAAAGACTGGTGGGGAGTCGCGATAATGATATGTTCCCCCTGGATGTACGGGTGGTCATTTTTCAATGCACACACCGTTGCCAAGAGTGCCTTCTCACAATCGTTGAATTTTTCCTCCACGGAGGCCAAAGTCTTACTCACATAGGAGATGACTTAGTTGACCTTGTTGTTCTTTTGCTATAATACCTGTGTTAAGCAAGTATTTGAGAGCCCTGTCTCCAAGAAGAACTCCTTGTTTTGTCGGGGTAAGCTAGACAAGGCACTTGTGAGAGGCTTCTTTTCAGTTGTTTCACTGCCTCGGCTTGCTCTGAACCCCATTCCCCCTTGACCCCAGCTTTCAATAAATAGACCAGGGGTCTTGTGACCTCTGCATAGTCTTCTATGAACTTTAAACTATATTTAGTCAGTCCAAGAAGGCTTCTTAGTTTATGCAGGGTTGTGAGGTCTTTCAATTTTAGTAATGCTTCAATCTTCAGGGATGATTTCATTCCCTAGGAGTTCACGCAGGTCTTACACCACTGCGCCTTCTTTAAGGACAGTTTTGATCCAGCTTCCTTCTACTGGGTCAGAACATAGCGGATCTTTGCTGTATGTTTCTCCACAGTTGAGCTTTTAATTAGAACATAATCCACATGGGCCAGGTTTACCCTTTCAACAAAGTCGGGCATGGCTTTGTGCAGAAAAATGTTAAATTCATTGCCGGACTTTATATATTCAAAGGGGGTTTGGGTCCACGTGTACTGCTGCCCCCCAAAGGTAAAGTCAAGCTTGTACTGGTCTTCCTTACTCACAGGTACTGTCCAGTATACATTTGTTAGGTCATTGGCGGTATCCTTCTTTGACCCTTGGATCTGGGCCAGTCCATGGTCAATGTAGCGAAGAAGCCATCGGGACATGTTGACCCATTTGTCCAACACCCTAAGGTCTGCGCACAGTGTCCATTCGCCATTGGGTTTTAGTATCCCCAGTACCAGATTATTAAAGGTACTGTGGACTGGATGAATTATCCCACAGGACTCAAAATTCTTTATGATCTCCATGACAGACTCCATAGATGCGAGAGGCAACCAATATTGCTTCAAAAAAACGGGAGTCATCCCAGGGTCAGTGTGTATGGATGTAGAATGTATCTCGGTGCAACCACAGTTGTACGATTCCATAGCAAAGATTTCTTGAAAATAGAGAAACACTTGCTTCAGCTTTTGCTTTTGCTACTCGGTCTAACAGGCATCAGCGAGGTTGATTTGCTCCTCAACCATCTGCCTGAAGCATGGAAATACCTTGTGTTTGGCAATCTCCATGGTATCCTCCAGCTGCATGGAGAGATCTCTGGTGATGGTGTTGGCCTGGACAGGAGGTTTCAGGTAGGAGAGGCAGTCTCAGTTGACCTGAAGTAGCACCCCATCCTTCCTGATGTCACAGGTCACCTATTCCCCCATTTAAGGGCAGGAATAGTACACCAAGAAATTCCCCACTTGCTGGGTGAAAATCTTTTATGGAGGTAAGTCATCATCACAGTCGTAGTAGTCATTGGGGATCTGTCCAATGATTTTATTCCTTAATTCAATGGACAAATATTGGGCATCAACTGCCATTCCAATAAAGATGTCTGCACCCATAGCGATATTCCTAGGGTCACTTTTATCTCCCAATTTTCTAATGGTGTCATGTTCTAAGTCCCCTAATTGTGTCAGGTTCAAATACAACCCATGCTGTTGCAGATGATGATTTAAATTTACGTAAGCGTCTGAGTTTTGGAGCTTCTGTCCTCTCTTAATTTTTAGGGGGATAATGAATCGTCGGGCCAGCCCTGGGATGGTGACCTCTTCCCCAGTTTGAACTTCAACTGCATACAGTTGCAATTGAGCTGACTGAAATTCTTTTTCAGGATTGTCAAATCCCATCGGGTTACCCCCCAGTCAGGACCAGACTATGTAATTAATGAGGTCCAGATTAATTGTGAATCGATTGAGAATGTCACTGCTTAAGTAGAAGGCCTAGGGGACATCTCGCACAACCCAACAATTATCCTCTATGCTTTTATCACCAATGGACATTTTTAGCATGCACCTGCTAGGCAGGAGATGTTTGGAATTGGGAGTTTCCAGGCCCATTTCCCACTTATCAATCAATTTAAATGTGGGAATGGTCTGATCGTTTGGGAGTATCCAGAATAACGCTTCACTGATGAAGTCTTTTCCATTATTCAGGCATACTCTGGGGAGAACAGGCTCCCCCCCTCATTTACCCGAATGGATAGGAACAGCTGTACACCCTTTTTCTAAATATCAGCCAAGATTTGAGTTGGTTTGTCATCATCTTTTTTTCATGGGATTTGGGTTTTCTTCCGATTGTGGATCTGTATAACATTTCTGGGTATTTTCTTCCAGTGTGGATTGCCACTGAAAACTGGGGGGAAGGTTGCTTTTTCAAGAATGGAGAAGTGTTCCCATCACCAGTTTGTTCTCCTACACTAATTATAGTTATGTCGGGGACTTGATTTTTCCTAAAGCGGAACTCAATTTTGTCAGACCATTGCTCAACCATATTGTGTGTGCCGTTTAAGTTTACATAGTTTGTGCTGTGTTTTAATTTTATTGGCTAGTTAGTCTGTGTCCTGAGGATGTTGTTCAATCTATTAGGGGTGACAACCTCTGAAGGAGTTAATTGCCTAGGAGACAAAATGTTCCCTCTGCAGTGATGACTATAACTAGGGGTTTCCCCTTGTGTCGCCCAATTTTGACCTCCAGATCTGCAGTCCCTCAGACGGGAATGTCATTTCTGTTGAAGTTCTGGAGTTGTCCAAGAAGAGGTCTGAGGGGAATTTGGGGGCTCTCCCCCCTTCCTGCATTGAGTTGATCAAATGCCTTTTTGGATAGAAGGGTGATTTGGGATCCTGTATCCACCAGCACTGAAAATGCACACTGCCTTGTACCCTGAGGGGGGCATAAAACCCACCTTCTTTCTCCTCCAGGGGGCACAGTAAATGTGCATTTTGCCCCAGCTGTGCGGTTGATTTCTTTATTTTGAACTCCAACACAGTGGGATCTTGAGCAATTTTCTGTGCCAGAGTTCAGGAATCTGTGAGGCATCCTCAGATTTGGGGTATTTGAAGATCCACAATTTTTTCCCCCGATTCTGTGCTGTCCCTCTTTTCCTGAGACAGTCACTCGAACAGGTTTGGGAGGTAGTACCTCATTTATTTCTGAATCATCGGGTGACATTTTTGGGATTCAGGAGTTAGTAGTTCTGGGTCAGACCCCAGAATTACCCAGTCTAAGTTAGGGTCTTTTGGGCTTGAAAGAGAAGAATTTCTTCCCTGAATCCTCTAGGGATTCTTCCCCATTCAAACTGGAGGATGCAGACTTCCTCCACAAAATGAGTCTTCTTTATCACTTGGTTTCTCCTACTTACCCTCTGTTGCCTAGGTTGCAGCTTTTCAGGGGTAGGAGATTCCAGTCAGGTTCAGAGGTTTCTAGGGGCTTTTCACGGGTGAGGAAGGAAGTTTCTTCTAGTGCTTTGCATCCCCCTTCCTCCTTAGCCTCCTCCTCTGGAACCTGTTAGTTGTCAGGGTTTTCACCCTGTCATTCTCCCGGGGTGCCAGACTCTGGGTTCGAGCTGTTCTGAGCAGCCATGTTCATTTGAGGGCTCTGCTGAGCCCTCAACATGCGACTCAGGTCTTGGGTCAGGCTCTGGACCTGGTGTTCCAGTTGTGACACCCTCTCTGGTTGATATGGGGGTCTACGATCAAATCTTTGCTGCTTTCAGGAGGGGTAACCGTCCCTTCTCCCAGAGTAGCTTGGTTATTGAGGGCTTCCCTGTTAGCCCTCCATTCTTGGTTTCCCTTCTCCCTGATTTGATGGTCTACAATCCTGAAAGCGGGGAGAGAGGGGGTATGATTCTGGAAGTTGGGATTTGGGGAATACCTAGGGAAGAAACTTAAATTGGAGGGTGGAATATTACCCGAGCGAAGTGTTGCGCAAAATTTGGAGGGACGTTGGGAGGAACATTTCCTGGGGACGTCCTTACCTGGGTGGATCCCCCTCTTGAGCCAGGGGAGTCCATACGTACCCCAGATGGGTCTGTTCCCCTTGTACCTCAGGCTGATGTAGGTGGCAGAGTCAGGTGGCACATTTGTGGGGTACCCTGTCTGGCTACTACCCACTGGGACTGGTCAGAGGGTCCTCTCTGCCTTTCAGTTGGTTTGTTAGTGGGAGGTGTATTTTTAGGCCCCCCCATTTCTAGGTCCAAAATGGGGGTATTCTTCTTCTCCACCACATTGGCAGCAGCGGGGATGTTGATTGGTTTGGGATTTTTGGGCAAGTTCTTATTTTCCACAGGCTTCTGGAGCTCATAGATCCGGGTAGCTTGCTCTATTACCCAGTCCAGGGTCCTTTCATTGTGGCAGTCCCTGAACAGTTGTGTCATTATTTACTTAGGGAGGGCATGAAAATAGGTATTAATGAACTTGCTACTGTTTGTGCGCATCCGTCTAGTGGTTTGGGAAAATGCCTGCATTCATTCTTGTACAAACTCTCTCTGTGCCTGATCCTCTCTGCATTGCAGGTTATAGGCCACCTTGCGAGCCTCCTGGGGGTTCCGGTGCACTGAGAAGTGTTTACAAATGGCCACCTTGTAGGTAGACCACCTTGAATGATTTGGATCCTTTAGCCCAGGAAAGAAGCTGGAGTATTCTTGGGAGAATGTCCATTTGGTAAAATCCATACAATTATGGTCATTTTTTAGGCCAAATGACGTAATCATCTGGTCATACAGCTCCAGATGTACTTTGCATTTTTATGGAAAAGGGTCATGAAACTTCTAATGGCTTTTATCTGTCAAATGGGGGTCTTTTACCTGAGTTCTCTTTTGTTTGGAAACCTTTTCTTCCCTTTTTCAACTGCACCTGAGTCCACTCGCCCTCAGACTCAGAGCTGCTGCTATTTGTGGTCCCACCCCTGTCCTGATTCTTTGAGATTGTGAGTCTCTCCCAGAATGACGGGGTCTAGTCTCTTCTCCCCTGTTATATTGTGGGCTCTCTGGGTCACTTCCCCTGGACTTCCTTCTTTGCATAGGGGAGTACTCATCTGACTCCTCCCTTCTTCCAGGATTGGTGGAAAACTCCCCCCACCTCCCTGAATAGGTGGAGGGGTTTTCATAATGCTCTTTTGGGGCCTAAACTCAGACTCTTCTTTATCAGCAGATGGTCTCTTTGTAGTTTATGTCTCTGCCAGTCTAACTCCCTGATCTTCTCTTCATAGGAGTCCTCCTGGTCAGATGCATTTGCCAAAATATTTTTGAACCTAAGCAGTGATGTACGTCTATCAATCTTTGAAGGGGGCTGGCCTTCCAACTCAGTCCTGCTAGGCCTACTTAAGTCCAACTGCCTCATAATACCTTGTTCTTGTGAACTCATTAGCAAAAAGTGAGCATCGCCTTGTGCATGCCAGGTGGTGAATTGCCATGAGACCTCTGGTACAGAGTGCATCACAACATGATCAGGGATTGCCCTTCCATTCCCTAACTGTTTGAGGTTCCTCAAGGCCTTATTAAATCTAGCCCATTCCTTTTCTAACCTCTCTAATGTCTCTTTCTCAGACCCTTTTTCTTGGTAGTATGCAGAGGCCTGAGCTTTGTGCTCTGCTGTCATGGCCTGACTGGTTTCTATGACCTTACCTAGTGCTACTACTTGGCCCCGGAGTACCCTATTCTGCCCACAAAGGGCCTCATTTTCTTTCTGTGTGTCTTGTATTGTCTGGGAATACTCAGGCCATTTCTGTTGCAGGAGACTAATCTCCTCCCTCTGTGAATTATTTGGTCTGTATTGTCTGCTCTAGATCACATTATATCTGTCACATGTGTCCCATACATTTTTCATTCTCTACTTTTAGGTCAGTCAGTTCTTAAAGACATGACTTGCCTTTCTCCTGGTCTGCCTTTTAATTTGCATATTTCCTGTCATAGGGCATATTTTTCCTGATAAAGTGTGCTATTCTGTTCACTGTTTCATAGCGCTCAACTTCCAGGGCTCCTGGACAAATTCCTCTTGGGAATGGACCTCTTTAATAATCAACTTGTTATTTTCCTCTTCCAACTGCTTGATCTGATTTAGCAAAGTGCACATATCCTCTAAGCAGGCTGTATTGTACGTCACTTGTTGTCTCCATTTTAATTGACTCTCTTTTAGGTTCTGAACCCCTTCTCGGCACTCCTCTTTCAGTGCAGAGAATTGGGACTCTCGGTCTGAATGTATTTGTTGCTGTGCTGCCAACTCCTTCTTTAGCTGATGAATGATATTTCCCAATTCTAACTCAGAGTGTTGGCTCTTTAGTACTTTCTCCTCTGCTTGCCTTAACAACCTTTGTGCTTGCTCTAAAAGCTCAGATTGATTTTGCCCAGAGGCTACACTCTCCTGGTAATTTTTTCCATAATTATCATGTGGAAATACATATACACAGTGAGCTGGACCATTTTAATTTGCTCATCTTTGTTCTGCATCATATAGAACTCTGTCAGGGCTTGATGCAACATGCCGCTGTCCTGCCACACATCCATATTTATAGGGGTCACCTCTTGCATCACCCTAGATTGAAGGCTTTTTGTTTATGTTCTGCCCATTCACCTTTAATGAACAATTTGGAAATGAGGTGCTGTCGAGCCATGTTAATTTCCTTGGTGCTCATTGTGTAGAGTGTTTTGTTCCTGCTGGGTTATCAATGAAAGGGCAAAATATCCACCCTGCTCCTTCTTAGTTTATGCTTACACTATTTTATTTGGCCATGCCGCTCTGACACCTAGAGTACAAGTTTGGCTGGCACATTCACATTATAAAACAGCTTACCATCCACTAAATGTAAGAATACTTCAATGGGCTGGTCTGCTGTGCTACACTGTCACGGGTGGAAACAATGCTTAATCCGAGACTCGAGCCCTCATGTCTGTCATGATATATTATGCAGCACAAGCAAGTCAGGAAAATGTTCCCCTGCAATGAGTGTGCGCACAGTAAAACCGCTTTATATTTTTACAATCCCAAATTGTTTTTTAAGAAGGCCTCCAACCTGTCTCGCACCCAACATCCACACGCACACCGAGTCACAGTAGACCAGAAACCAGGCCGGTGGGTTGTCAATGAATATTTATTAACTTGAAACATTGAATGCACAGTTACAAGAACCACAATTGTGTGGCAACACAAGCTTCAGAACAGTTCAAAACACCATTAAAATGAATGCAACCCACAGGAAAGTGCATGTCCACACATAGGATTTTGGAAGGGATTTTCAGCAATACTATGGAAACAGCAATTAATGGAAAAATTTGTTTTCTGGCCCAGGTAAATGGGTTTTTATTTAGTTGGGACAGTTACTATCGGACAACACACAAGGGTATTTTGTGCTGCTTAAACTAGAAGACACATGGGGGTTCATAACAGTCTAGCTAGCACACCATAGGAAATTCGATTTCAATACATGCAACATATGACAGAAAAAAGTTAATGCAATTTTAAATCCATGTTCAGAATATAGTAAGGGAAGAAGGATAGAGTAGGAACAACACATGTTTAAAAGGTGAAACAAAATTTCCACGAAAATGAAAATGTAAATCAAACTCGTTTTTCTATGTCTATGAATGGCAGGTCAGCTCTAGGCATGAAAAATAAAGGAAATGCAATTCAAAATTGCCGCTCACAATATGAGAGGGGAAGAAGGATAGAGTAGGAAAAATGAACGATTCTTCAAATGTTAAAAAACATTTTTTGAAAAACAAAAATGGAAATCACACACGTTTTTGCTGAGGCTACAAATTACACACACGCTTTAAGCAATAAAAAATGAAGGAAAGGCAATACAAATCCACACCCAGATTATGATAGGGGAAAGGTTAATTGAAATTTTTTGAAAAAAAAAGAAAAAGGAAATCACACACGTTTTTGCTGAGGCTGCAAATGACACACGCGCTCTAGGCAATGGGGAATCCACATAGGCAAATTGGTTTTAGTTAAAATGACAGGGGCAACTAAAAGGTAGCCTTTAGACCAAGATTATTCACAATAGGAACAACATATGAAAGAGTCAAATGGGAATTTGTTTTTTAAACACCCTTTAAAACATGGAAGAATTGTTTTTTCAGTTTTTAATGAAATGGCTTCTTTGGGAATATTTTGATTTACTAAGCAACATATACTAGGGATCTACACCAACACTGGAAATTCTTAATTGGGAAATGATGAAATTGCAAGGACATACAACAGATTCTTTCACAGGAAAATAACTTAAATATGCAGGCAAACAAAGGACTTTCCAGGTGGAAAAGGACTACAATTAACAGGCAACTGACAGATGATTTTGTTCAATAGGAAAATGACTTAAATGGACAGGTGAACAAATGGTTTGTCAATGGGAGAGTTACCACAATGCGCAGACAAATACATTACTTTTCAGTAGGAAAATGACTGAATTTCACAAACAGATAACATATGGCATTTTTCCCATGGTGAATCTCTAGGGTAGTACTAAAGAAGATAGGACTTGTTTAATCTGTTGCTGGAGCTGTCTATACTTACAAGAGAGAGCTGAATGGAGCATCAAGAAGCATCAGGGCCTCACTGCTCAGACATCCAGGGTTCAGTAAAGGAGTCTTTCTGTCCACCAAATACTCCCAAGTCAGTTTACTCCAGTTCCTGGCTTCACTGCAAGACCTAGGTGTCTCTCTCTCCAAAGATGGTTCCAATTTCTGCAGCTGCTCACCTCAAGATTTTAAAGGAGAATCCTCATTTGAGGTGGAGTAACCTATTTACACAGCAAATGTCACCACAGCTGAGTCATCTTCCTCGCAAAATTGATAGGGCAATGTCCAGGGGTTCCCTCCCTCTCTGCAAGCCGATAGGTCCAGAGAAAAGGGGAGTGATTTGAGAAGCCAGGGGAGGCTACCCCATCAATCACGTAACTGGGACTGGGGGTTGGATCTGGACTTTGCACATGGAAATCTCGCATTATGACAAATGCCCTTTCTTATCATATTAAGTTACATATGCCAGCATTTTTAGACAATATATTTTTTTGTGAATCAAGTGATCCGACCTAGAAGTTTGTAGGTTATTCTGTGGCAAAGCTATAGTTCTTCCTCCTTTACTCCCCAACAATATTCATGAACCATCTGGTGCTCGGTGTGCAGAATATTGATCACTTTCTTCATGTTCCCTCAGTTTTTCATATGTCTCCGTCAAACCAAGAATGCCCCATAATATTTTCCTAAATAACTTGGGTAGTGTAGGTGTCATAAAAATCGTTTTGGTGTCACCAGAAGCAAATCACTCACAGTTTTTCATAAATCTGAACATGGATAGTGTACAATTAATACTTCCCAAGGTATTGCATAAACAGCATATTTCCCATTCTGTGCAATGTCTTGTGAAAACCATCATTGCTCTCCCCCCGCCTTTGGGATCTGGTTTTTGGGCTCTGTCAAGAAGGAGGTATTTGTTTAGAATAGCCTCAAGCTTCAAAGGCTGAATGACCAGTTTCATGATGGCCTGAGTGGTTTTAGTCTTAAAACTTGGGGATCCAGAGAATTCCTCAGCTTATCCCCATGGCAATGGGGCTTTGAAAAACTTTATTCACTGGTAGGGGAAATTGAAACTTGAGACTTGCCATTTCTCCCCACTGCTGAACAGTATTTTACATTTAATCCAACCTTAGGAAATGCACACTTTTGTATGTAAAACACTTGCACAGTAATTTCCTGCAAACAGTGATCACAGAAAGGTGACATAATGTACATATTTCCAGACTTTAGCTGTGCATGTGAAAACTCAAAGTGTTAATGTAAAAACACCATGGCCATGTTACATTTCCAGCCGTGAAACCTTTAATTCTGTGGCAGTTCAAAATCTCCATGTAGATTCTTCAAATTATTATGTCTTTTCATGATGAGCTCATGATGAACAAACTTGCAATTCCTTTCTTTAATTCCTGCACACATTTAGAAGAGCATGTCTTTGATACAAAGGGAGGGGAAAAATGGATTTTGAAGGCAATGATGCTGGCCAAAGTACAAAACTCCATCCTGCAGTGCAAACGTGAGCACAATCTGGCCATTTTATATACCCACTGTATGCTGTCATTTCTGCCAATATGGTTGGAGCTTTTCCAGACCTTTTTCAGAAGTTTCCTGAGGTCTTTCCTTCGTGTGTGGCAAGGAACATTTTCAGGCTTCTCCAGGCTTTGATGCCTAAATTCACTCCTTTTCATTTAGCATTGCAAGGCCTTATTTCCATGTGGATTCACAGTGGGCCTTTCATTATGAGGAGCCCTCGTACTGACTCTGGCCTTTCATTATGGTATTCAGGGCTATTTAAGCTCACGGTGAATGCCAGCAGCCACTTTGTCACCAATTTAGCATTGAATAAAGCAAACTACACGCAAAACAAAGCTGCTATTTATAATGCTACGTACTAATCATCTCTGCCAAAAATTTCCATTTGCATAGAGTGACAATGATAATGAATGCAATGCACCATCATTTATTTTCGGACCACAGTATATTGAACTCCCACAAAACCTAAAGCGATTTGAGGCCCTGGCAATGGCATCTGGGTGCAATAAAATCATTACATACCATAAGAATAGAGAAGGCACCAATGTACTTTTGCTGTAGGCTGGACCACATTGATATGGAAACCTCATATTCAGGGTATACATACTGATGCGATTTAGCATGGAGAAGGGGGACCAGTTTGTTGACTGAGTGTGCAGTGGGAGTTTCCTAGGAGTTGTCTTGCTCAACAAGTTTCTGGCCGGGCTGTACTCCTTGTCACCTAAGCCAACATAATCCGGTAGTTATAGAGCCCAACATAAGGAGGTCAGATTGAGGGCCTTATACATGGAATTTAAAATCAATTAAACAGAAAACGAAAGGATCCAAGTCCTTGTAGTATGCAATACATGATTACAACAGTTATTCTCCAATTGCAGTGAAAGTGAAACAAATGAAAATAAACAATTACATAAAGGAAGTAGAACAATTGTTTTGGAAAATAGTTCATAATTTAACATCAAAGCAGTTCTCCAAAACAAATTATAATTGCAACAAGGGAAGACAGAACAAACTACAGAGGCAAGGCATATTCTTATGTCCTGTAATGTAAAACAGCACTGTGCCCATCTCAGAACGCAGAAATGTACACCAAAAGTGTTACCAAGACCACCAAGTACTTAAGTTTGTTTTGCCTTTGTAATTTGTACTCACCTCCCTCGTTGCAATTATAATTTTGTTTGAAGAACTACTTCAATGTATATTAAATGATTAACCATTTTGTAAAACAATTGTTCTAATTCCTTTACTTATTTGTTTTTCTTCATTGATTTCACTTTCACTGCAGTACTGTTGTAATCATTCATTACATAATTCAAGGACCATGTTCCTTTCGTTTTTGGTTCAAAATTCATGTGTGCATAAGACTGCTTTGATCTAGTCACCTACTCCAAAATGTATGTGTGACTTAGACTGTTTTACTCCTCCACTTACAAATTCAGGTTTTCTTAAGTCTGCTTTGGCATACGACCTTGCCCACAAACCTCACTTGTATTTAGGAGTTTTTTGGCATACTACACTCCCTGCACAATTCACACATGTCTATGAATGCTTTGGCATGCTCCTCTTCCTACAAAATGAATGTGTACCCAAAACTGCTTTGGCATACACCTCTGCTTTCAAAAATCACCCGTGCCAAAGGCTGCTTTGTCAAACTACCCCAACCTACAACCTTATCGTGTTCAAATGAAATCTTTGGTGTACTCTCAAAGCTACGAAATTCACTTTTTAATAAATCTGCCTCAGCATATTTTCCCATGTACACAATTCAATTTGACTTATTCTGCTGAGCTCACAAAATTCATATGTGCATAATACTGCCTTGGTGTACTCTGGCAACAACCAAGGTCACATGTACCTTTGATTGCCTTGACATACACACCCATTTAAATGATTAGTGTGCCTAAGGCTTCCTTCCTTTACTCCCGTAAGTACTAAATTACTAAATTAATGTGGTAAACTACCCCAAGTACAAACGGCACATGTACCTATGTCTACTTTACATAGTCCCCCACATGCAAACTTCAACTGGGTCTAAAACTGCTTTGGCATACACCCCAAACAATAGAATTCACACATGGCTAAGAATTCTTTGCATATTCCCCTAGCCTACATATTTCATGTGTGACTAGACTTCCTTAGCATACTCCCCTGCATACAAAACCCACATTTGCCTATTTCTGCTTTGACATTGACAGCTAAAATAATCATGCGTCCGTAAAACTGCTTTGACCTTATGCCCCACGTCTGCCTCAGTCTGGCTCGGCAAACTCCAATGCCAACAAAATTCAAGTGTGCCTCACATTGCCTTGGTCGTCCCCCCTGCATGCAAAATTCATGTTTTTCAAAAACTGCATCTGTATACTCATCCACCTACAAAACGGGCATGCAACTACGTCATTTGTCATGCTGTCCTACCTAAACAATTCACCTGTGCTAAAAACGACTTCCTCACCAAAAAGACTGAATTGGTGTATGCCGTGTGACAAAGTCTATTGCCCTTTGGCATGAGAAAGTCACAGATTGGCCTACCTCCCCAACGTGCTGCCCCCAAGGGAGCTCATGACACCAAAGCATGTGGGAACCAGCAAAAAAAAACATTTGTGTGCAGGGCACCAGAACCTCTCGCCAACAAGACCCAAGCACATTTTGTGAAAGAGGTAGACCTCCTGATACAGCTTTCTCTTTTCACTGACTAATTCTGCAATACATTCTTTCTTTCCATACCAAAAGCTAACAAAGGGATCCTTTGGCACCAGGAACATTCGTGCAGATGATGCAAATATAAAATATCAGTTGTCAGAAATAATAAAAAAAGGAAAACATATGCGAAGTATCAAAGCAAACATCTGTTATTCTCCTGCTCCCTGTGGATGGACAGTATGTACAAAGTTAGAATTTTCTTCTAACAGATTCAGGATGTTGTGAGAGCAGATAAAGAGAGATGTCATCTGAGAAAGAGCAAAACAGGATATCACCTTGCAGAGCAAGGTGCTAGTGAGTCAGTGGGAATGAATGAGGAAGATGGCCAGCAAAAGAGTTAGGAAAGGGAGGAGAAAGATCATGATCAGAAGGAGGGAGCTGTCTTTTTGAGGAGTAAAGGAGAGATCCATCAAGCTTTTTGGAGTAAGGGGAAGGAGGAGGTTACTGTTGTGAGGAGGGAGGAAAGATTTAAAGTTGGAAGATAGTCGGGAAGTGAATGAGAGAAACAGGGGGTACATCAGTACCTATGGAGAGAAGACATAGAAAAAAGACCACCCACGTATGTGCTAAGAATAGTCAGGTTTTGGGGGACTAAAACAGTCAAAGGGAGAGCATAGAGCAGGGTGGAGGTACAAGACAGCATCACTACACTGGCATACAGTAGAGCAGCCTAGGCATAGTCAAGGTGGGGAAGTACCCCTCAAAGACCATTGTCTGACCGAGTGGGTGGTTGAGTGTGAAACCACAGTCCTCTTACAAAGCTGACCAAGGTGAAGCAAACCAATCCAAAGACATAAACTTTGGGCTCAACCTGGCAGAAAGACCTTGCCAGACTGCGTTAAGAGAGACTTACTAAAGTTTCTATGAGGCTGAAAAGGGCAGACCCCAGAAACATCTGTCTGTCCAAAAACCCTTGTCTGGAACCACACAATGTCTTCCTTCCACTCTGAAGGTCAAAGGGCATGACATCTTCTCTCACATTAAACCCTGGAGGAGGGGTGATGCCCTGTTTAAAAAGTGAAGACCGTTCTTTATACCTTTGGGATTGTTCTTTGGTGGACCCTTGGAGACACTTTGGCCAATTTTCTTGGATAACTCACGGTGTACTGGCACTCTACACCACTGAACAGAACCCCTTTTGTTCAAGAGGGGACATATCTGATCATTTGCCTCCATTGTTAAGAGAAACTGAAAATCCCTCATGTTAGTCTTGACTCCTGGAGCTACCATCCTTAATATACTTTACTGAATGTTGCCAGCAGCCAGACACTTGATGTCTGCCTTTCGAGCATTTATGTAATAATTTGCTTTTAACATATTCCTTGTGCCCTGTATCCATTCTAAAGGATGGTGACAGATGCCCTAGTAACCTAGTGACCTGTATCACAAACACAATTCAAATGCATCTAAAACTGCCCTGTCTTTTCCCCTCATTTACGAAATGCATATGTGCCTAAGACTCTTTAAACAGACTCTCCCACATACAATACCCCGGTGCCCGTATGAGTGCTTTGTCAACCTGTTGGTCTACAAAATTCACACCTGCCCAAGACCTCTTTCACTTTCAAGATTCATTTTGTGCTAAAAACTGATTTGCCACTCTTCCCCATCTACCAAATACATGTATGGGTAAGACTACTTAGATATGCATCCTGACCTCCACAATTCACACAAGCCTTTACATATGCCACCATCCATAACATTCATGTGTGCCTGTGATTCATTTGGCATACTCCCCTTCCTTAAACATTCTCTAGGAGTGCTTGTTGCCTTCCTCAGTCTACACAATTCATTTGAACCTCATACCTCTTAGGCTTACTCCATGCCTTCAAAATTGACATGTGCCTAAAACTGCTTTAGCCTACACCTCCACTTTTAAAATCTGCATGTGTCTAACAATGCGTTCTATTACTCCCCTGCCTGTAGAATTATCTGCTGCCTAAGACGGGTTTGGTGTACACCCCACCTGCAAAATTATCATGTGCCTAAGAGTCCTTGAGTGTACTTCTTCTCTTTCAAACTTTACATGTGCATAAGTATGTGTGGCATTCTCCCTAGCCTACAACATTTGCTTTCCCAAAACTGCTTTGCCCAGCGCCTCCTCCTACAAAATTCACATTCTCCTTAGACTTCTTTTGCATTTTGTCAGCCTTCAAAATTCAATGTGCATAAGACTTCTTTGGCATACTGCTCTGCCTACAAAGTTCATGTCTGATGAACTCTGCTTTAGAAAACTAACCTGCCTACAAAAGTCACATAAACATAAGAGTTATTTGACTTACACCCTTGGTATCTAAGACTACCTTGGTGTACTCGCGTAACTACAAATTACACATGTGCATATGACTGATTTGGCCTACTCCACCTACAAAATTCACATGTTCCTAAGTCTGTTTTTGCATGGTAACCAGCCAACAAAATTCAAGTATGCATAAGACTGGTTTGGTGTACTGCATTAGCTACAACATTCATGAGTTCTGAAGACCGCTTTATAATACAACCCTGTCTGAATAATTAATGTTTCTAAGAGCCTTTTTGTGTGCTCTCAAGCTTCCAAAATGCACATGTGCTCAAGCCTGCCTCTTCATACTCCTATGCCCACAAAATAAAAATATGCATAAAACTGTTTCGACACCACTGACAAATTCCCATCTGGCTATGGCTGCAACAATGTGAAACCCATTCTGCAGAATTAAGGCGTGCCTACAACTGCTTCGGCCTTCTAATACACCTACACAAGTAAGGGTTGCCCAACAATATCCTTTGCATTCTCCCATACCTTAAAAATTATGTTGGCCTAAGAATGCTGTGGTATACTCCACTGTCTACAATATTCACATGTGCCTAAAATGACTTTTGGATTCTCTCCCACCAACAAAATTCACATATACTTAATACTGTATTGTTATACTCTAAAATGTATGCATGCTTACAAACTCTTTGGCGAACTCCCCCATCCACCCTATTCCCTTGTGCCTAAGACTGCACTGGTCTACTCCCCAACCTTCAACAGGCATGTCTGCCTAAGGCTGCTTTGGCCATCTACAACATGTATTGGTTCCCAAGACGGCTTTGTTGTATTCATTAACCTACAAAATGCAAGTGTGCCTAAGCCTGCTTTGGCATACTCCCCTACCCAGAAAATGTATGGTATGTGTGCCCAAGTGTACTTTGACTTACAAACCTGCTTACTAAATTCATGTTTTCCTGAAACTGCTGTGATAAAGTCCCCTGTTTGGTTACACGCTTTAGTAGTCTGGTGGTCCAAGGGGCTTTAGACCCCCCCTTTGCTCTGGGTTGGTGTCCAAAGAGGAGATAT
This sequence comes from Ambystoma mexicanum, assembly GCF_040938575.1. NCBI lineage: Eukaryota > Metazoa > Chordata > Amphibia > Caudata > Ambystomatidae > Ambystoma > Ambystoma mexicanum. The sequence goes on along the minus strand of NC_090935.1, from coordinate 1,175,497,624 downwards.
CTGGGGATCCACTGGGATACCACACTGCATCCTTTTTGCATACTATGGGACAGTCAAATGAACACCACAAATTTCATAATTGCTTCGAGTGGAAGGAAGATGAAATCACTACTACTGTCGTTGCTATGCTCACCACCCAGGCTGATAACTTAGAAGACCACTAGAAGGATAAGAGGGCAACCTGGTTTGACACTGACCCTTTACGGGCTACCCAGAAGATAGGGTCAACCTGATTGGCCAGATTGGTGTGCCCTGTGCCTCAACAAACAGTCAGACAAGTAGGTGGGCCCCTTTAAGAGAATAAAGAGCAGTGCTCGGGAAGCCACCATCTGGGGAGATACCTGTCAGCCAATGTCTATACTAAAATCCTAAACATTAAAATGGAGTGATGAACTCCAAAAACGGTAAATGTTGCTCCTGAGGCTTCAGTCCAGAACATAATGGAGACCCACCAACGCCCAAAAAATGACAATTTCCAAGCACCTTATAGTAAGTCTTTACACCTAAGTCGCCTTTCCAAAAAGTGTAGCTAGAAGGTGGGCCCTGGGCCCCTATAAGAAACTAAGGATTGAGTGAGCGTGGGAGTTAGGAGGAAGGAGGACATCATCTGGAGCAGGAGCCAGAGCTGAAAGAATGAGTGTAGAGAGTGCTGGAGGAAGGGGTCTGGAAAGAGCTGGAAGGAGTGTGGAGTAATAGAGTGCAGAGCAGGAGCTGTCAGGCTGGAGGGGGAGACACCCTGGTGGATATTGTTTGGGATTTGGTTTCTGGCGGAGAACTGACTGGTCTGGCAAACCCTCAAGGAAGTCAAGGAGAGCCTGATACTTGAGCTGTTCATTCAGTCACTCCCACCCAAATTCCAGCAGCACATCAGATGACTCCATCAGACCACAGTGGAACTGGATGCCCAAACCGCCAATCGGGCCCAGCTGTGGAGACCACCAGTCCCTGAGAATCTTCCCAAAAGACTATCAGCCCCAACAAGACCACCCACTGGTGGCAGAAAATCCTATTTTTGAGCAGTATGTAACACTAAGGGTGCATTCCAGGGAAACCTACTGCACCAATGGGACCTATTAGCAGAACTTCTTGAATACATATGCCCAAGACACAACCTGGCTCTATGCTAGAGCCCGGTCACCAGAGTGCTACAGGTGAGGGAAGATGGGTTATAACGCCAGTTTTTGCATAACATTACCACCCCAGTGCTGATGGATACTGGTTACTGCTGACCAAAGGAAGATCCAGAGGTTGATGCTACCCGTTAACGCTATACAGAATACCAAGCTGTTGAGATGCCAGAGGAAGCAGAGTATTTGGCCCCTGGATGAGTCTACACTGATGTATACAGAAATAATGTCAGAAATAACAAGTCTTGCTTGATTCCAATGGTCACCATACCAGAGCCATGTCTGACACTGTCTTGCCCGTAAGAACTTGATTCCAATCATCTCTCAGGTATAAACTCTGTCCACGGAGACTGTGATGGCTATGCTCAGATGAGTAACTGGTTGTTGGCAGAGGCGGAAGAGTACAAGAAGGAGATGGTGATGATATCTGGCCTCCTCGAGAAAATAATTCTGTGGAAAGATCATCCCCAGTTTAATGACAGGTTTTGTGAGGCCCAAATTGTACATTGAAACCAGAAGATGGTAGGCTAGTCTGAGAGATCCCTCCCACCCTCAGTGCTAGAGCTTCCAAGGACTTTGATCAGACTTTGGGGCCAAACCCAAGCCCCAAAGTCCCAGAGACTGTGCAAGCAAATGAAAAGTTTGGGACCTCTTGATCCACACTTACAACCCATAAGGGGAGGTTGTGAATTAGAGGGGGAGATATATTATGATGTTTCCTGCTTGGCAATGAGGTCTGACAGTGTTGTGGCTGCAGGGTCTGTGGAACACCCTGTGTGCTGTGATCATGACCCAGAGGAGGTGTATGAGGAATCCTCATACACCTCCTCTGAGGTACCATTCCTGGGACCACTTGCCCATCAGCGGCTAATCACTTGGACACCACAAGCCCCAAAATCCCTTTGACGAGTAGGAAGAATATACCAAAATAACTGCCCTGACTATCCAATTCACCCTGTTTGCAGTAATAGAGGACTATCCGATGGCTAATTGGACACCCACATTTGAAACTGGCCCTTAAAGGGCTATCGAGAAGATATGGTCTCCCCTCATTGACCATGTCGGTAATTGCAACATTCATCTGTGTTTCAGTAGAAATAATGGGACAAGCAGCTGTGCTATGGGTAGACTCCACTCTAAATTCTCCCACAATTAAGTGACTGTTCATTTTAATAAATTTCATTTGTGCATCACTGTTTGTCTTCTACTATTAGAAAAAATAGCCCCAGGTGCAGTAAAATCTCTTTCAGGACCAGAGGGGGTGTGAGGAGGAACCCTGGTCACCCCAACACCTGGTATAGGGAGCCTGGGCTCATCATACTAGCTAATAAAAAAAAAATCTGGCACTTTAAACATTGAAAGGAGGCATTGCCACTAACAGGAGCCCACAGAGATCCTTTAACTTAGACCAGGTGGTGGAGAAACAATTCTCATTTGTTTCTGGCAAAGTGTAATCCCAAATAGCAACAACAGCACTTACCAGCATTCAAAGAGATACATTGTTCCCAGGTGAAGATGCTGCTTGAGCATCACTGGCTCTGCTTACTCACACAGCACTCCGAACCTTCTGTGCATGCACAACATCAGAAATAATTCAAAATGACAAACCACTTTTACAGCCTCGTCCCAGAATACACAGGAGACTCTGTTCCTCAAACCAACACACCATAAATAAAATGATTGGTGGGACCTGGCACATTATGCACTGACAAAAGAAATCACTCACATGGTAAAGCCCTCACCTGGCCCACAGAGAGATGATAGGTGATGATATTTAGAAGCTCAGAAATACCATAGGAGTGGGAGTTGGGAGACGGAGAACGTACAAATTCAGAAATAATTGAAGAAAGGAGAGTCTAGTAGCACATAGGAGGCTGCAGGTGGAAGGAGGAGCACGGTAGCAAGGGGATGGAATAGAATCTAAAGAGGAGGAACTGAAAGGTGGAGCAGAGGAGCAGTAGGAGGTGGTGGTAAAAAAGTACAATGTGGTGATGAACGGGAATACATCAAGAATATGCAGGAGGGAACAAGAACTGAAGAGGAGGTGATGGTAACATGAGCTAAGATGTTAGAGGAAAGAGTATTAGTTGGGGAAGAGGAGTCAAAAGTAGCAAAGATATTGCAGGAATGAGGGAGGCAGAATAGAGAAAGACGACCACACACCACGTCTAGAGGTGGTCTGATAGATGGGAGAAGTTACATGCATGTGGATTAAGGAAGTAAATGTGGATTGAGTAAGCATAGATTGTGAAAGAGGGAATGCACAAGTAGACAACTTAGGAAGGAGCTTATTTTGAGGTGACTTGGAGGAGAGTGAGATTGAGCTATAGAGCAAGGCCTATTGTGCAAGGAAATGTTCAAGGGCCTAACAAACAGCCAGAGAACCCTCTTTACCCCTGGCAAGAGCAGTGTGCCATGTGGACAATCTGGCCTATATCTGAGTAGGAGATAGGTGCTGAGAACTTTCTTATGCCAACCAGCATACATATGAGTAATATGTGACCACTATGGAGAAGCCCTGAACCACAGACTAAGCACTGCAGTGATGCTTGGGAGTGACCAGGGGTGCTTTTATGAGAGATGTTTTCCGCTGTTTTGGAACTGCATACTTGAACACAAAACATCTTACAAATCTTTTAAGATTGACCTACCTTTCTGTTTAATACCTGAAAACCCCCTTTGCTGAACCTGAAATGCTGTCATGAGTCTTTCCACTCGACCTAATGGCATACTACAAACCGGTGAGTTTGTCATGGGAGCACGAGCTTGAACTGCAACCATGCTTATGGTGGTTTCTAACATTCCATCAGTGGAACCTTTGATGTTTCTTGCATGGAAGAGAGTTGTACAGAGGTAAATATAACAAGATAATACTATGAAAAGAGTCCAGAGAGTGCATTTCGATTGGAAAATACCCCAACATCTACATATAACAGAAATTGTCCTAACATTCTATGTTCTAACTCAACACTGGTTGAGAATATTACCACACATGTGGATTCGAAAATTCATGCTTTAGGAAACAGTTATAACTTAACTTATTGTATGTTTGTTTTTAGGAACTGTGCCAGTGAGTTTATTGAGTAGCAAAACCAACAAAAATACTAAACTGTACCGTACAGTTCACATGGACCAGGTGTATAATTGAAGACTGTTAAATTGTGTGTTTATATGTGTGTGTTTGCGTTGATTGTCTTGGATATCCACTGATTTGTGAGTAACATAGTGCCTGTCACCCTTCAAGGCAAAGAAATCACATGAAGAAGAGAGGGCTGTGTAACTATCTACTTTAAAGATGAAACAGTGTTTCTCACCAAAACAAAAGGCTCTTTAAAGTGGTAGATTTATTTCAGTAGTCTGGCCTAACGGCAGGGAGAGAGGGGGGCTTTTACTGAAGTATAGCTACACCACACAACCAAATTAAATGCACACATTAGTATACTGAGCAATATACACGTTATTAGAAAATACATAGGTTATCTATTAGGTACAACAGTGAAACAGGTTAAACATTACACAGTGAGAACACGGTGCATGCATAAAAACAGCAATGGTCAGTTAAGTCCTAGACACACTTATGATAGGCTATTGGGTGTGGAGAATCTGAGAGACATTTAAAAGAATAAATGTTCTCAACTCACATCAACAGCCAACCTCTCGCATTCAGCCTCCGTCTGGGTGAGATCCTTCTTAGCCGACAGATCCTACTGTGTCATGAACGTTTTCTCTGCCAAACCCACTCCTGTCACTTGTGGAGACCCCCAAGGTTCCTGTCTCTGCCTCACACTCTACAACATTTACACCAAAGTCCTCTTCGACTACCTTTGCCTTCTAGGCATCTCATGCACAAACTATGCTGATGGTACACAGCTCCTTATCCCACTCTTTGGATCCTATGCCCAGGACTCAGCAACCATAAACGATGCCTATGAGCTCATTCAAAACTAGATGGCCTCCCACCAACTTTGCCGCAACAACAGAAAAAGAGAAATCCTCTTTGTCGACTCAATCCCAACACTGCTTAACATTGATCCAGCCTACAAAGAATTTTCCATAGATGGCAACTGCATCACCACCTCCACCACTACCAAAACCCAAGGGGTTTACCTGGATGCCAACCTCAACTTCTCATGGTACGCGAACTCAATCGCATCACCGGCTACCTAGACAGCCAAACTGCTTCTTGCCAGCAGGCCATTCCTCTCAACTCCTAACTGCCTTAAAATAGCAAGAGCCATTACTGTAACCAAGCTTGATCATTGCAATGCCTTATTTAGCGGCACATCCCAAGGCAACCCAAATTGGACCAGATCTTGGAAGCTAGGAGAGCTGCACACTGGTTGCCCATTCCGGGAATGGATTATATTCAAAACATTATCCCTGGTGCACCGTTGTCTCTCTGACACTGCCCCGATCTACCTGTCATGGTGTGTACAGAAATACACCCCTACCCGTCCTCTGAAGTCATCCAACTCTCACCTCCTGAAGACCCCCAAGTTCAACTGTCTCTCAGCAGGGGCAAGAGCTTCCCAGTCATGGCAGCCACACTTTGGAACAATCTGCCACTTAATTTCAGAAAAGAACAGGCCTACTGGACCTTCCGCAGAAACCTGAAGATGTGGCTGTTTAACTGACTATACCCTCACTAAGACTATTGTATCCCCCTCTTTTAACTTCTTCTCTATAGTAATCATCATGCACCTCTTTTCAAGTAACGTAACCCGTAACCTTTCAATCCATTGTAACTAATGCACCTAACTAATGTACCCCAAACGAAACTAGCACAGGGAAATGCATAAATAAAAAAAAAAATACATTACAATAAAACATCAAACTATTAAGGTCATAATCAGGACCTCATGTGCCAAAATATAAACTAGTCAGATTATTCCTAATCCTCTAGGATACAACATTATAAATAATGCAAATCCACACCTCACAGTAAAGGTAGGACATTAAGCTAGCAAGGGGAGCCCTTTTACATCACAAAACCAGAAACCACCCAATTGCCGAACACACTTAGACTTATAGCACCAGCTCCTTGAAGTCTTAGACAAATAAGAACGGTACCAATTTGCAGTAACTACATATTCTCCATAGACAGGAGTGTAATGCAAGACTTTAAAAATACATATAACATCAGTGGCTAAAATTCTAGTCTTTGCCTAAAACTCCATGGACTCAAGAGGGACCCAGGAAAAATGTCCAAAGGCTGGTAAATACCTCTAAAGGTACTTTGGGAGAGTTCCAGGTGAGTTCAGAAGTCCTCCAGAGAAATTAACGGGACAGAGCTAGTAGGCACAACCATAGCTATGGAATAAAGGAAGATGATATCCATTTCTATCTCAGAGTTGAGGGGAAGACAATACAATCACTGAGCACAGGTAAGACCAGTCATTCAGAAACTCCAAAACAACCTTGTGAGTGCAGTGCATTTTGTACTTGGGCTGTACAGGACTCGGTCACCCAGGGACTTGAACACCAGACCAATGACTATCCAAACAGTCAAAAAGAAAAAGTATCTGTCTTTCCAGGAGTGTGATCCATCAGCCAGAACAAAAGCAATGGCTAAAATGGTCCTTAAAATATGGAGGAATCCATCAAAACAGATTCCTATGGCAAAGATGGAAAAAGCAGGGCATCCAAAAAGCAGGACATTGTTCACAGTGAAGGAAACAGTGGGCGACCCAAGACAACACAATAAAAAAGGAGAGATGGCCACAATACCGGTGTTAAAATATTCCCCAGTGAAACTCCACTTTCTACATCAAGGCAGACAATCATGGCGGCGAGATGGGGAAGCAGCAGTAAAAAAGGCAAGAGACAGTTCCAGGACAAAGGTCCAAGCCCAGTCAATGTGGTAGACCAGAGGGAGGAAGAGAATAGTCCAGTAATGACATCCAGCAGCCAAAACTCCAAACTGGATCTAAGGTAATGCGTCCTAGCGAGTATGGCCAAGCCTTGTCTCAATTTAATCCTGGCAGCTACAGGGAGCCAGTGGAGAGATTTCAGGGCTGGAGAGATACGATCCCAAGGCTTGACGCCAAGGACAAGTCTTGCAGTCCTGTTCTGGATAAGATGCAAAGGGCAGAGAGTAGACACAGGTAGATTTAGAAAGAGGCTGTTGCAATAATCCAACCTAGAGAGAACCAGTGCTCAAGAGACAGTGAGCTGCTGGGGGAAGGAGAGGAAAGGCAGACTAACTCTCAGCAGGTGCAGTAGGAAATTTGACTTTTTAAAGACATCAGAGATGTGGGCAGCGAAGGAAAGCGTGGAGTCAAAAATGATCCAGGAGTTTGCCCAGAAAAGGAGTGATGGAGATTGGTTGATAGTTAGCCTGGCAAGAAGGGTCAACTGTGGGTTTCTTGAGAAGAGGGTGCACATTAGAGTGCTTCAGATGTGAGGGGAAGGCTCCTGAGGCAAAGGAGAGGTTGCATAAATCAGGCAGGGCAGGAGAAAAGGAAAGGTGTCAATCTGGTCCTTGATGGTTTTGGAAGATCAGGGAGGAATCTGTTTTGACGAGACCTTTATAAATCAGTCTTGTCTAGCAACCTCTTCTGGTGAGAAAAGAGGAAAGGACAACAAAGAGGGTGGGGGTGGCTGAAGGAGGGCCAGCTTTCACAGAAGGAGAGGGGAGAGGAAGGGAGGGGGCGAGAGGGTGGACAGGATGTCCTGGGTTTTTGAGATGAAGTGATAGGCAAGGGCCATGCAAAGGGCTTGGGAGGCGATAGGAGAGTTAGAGACGGCAGCAGGGTTGGCCAGCACTTTGCAGATTTTAAAGTGTTCGCTGAGTTGTTAGATGCTGCAAATACACAGGCTTGGATGTGGGCTCTCTTTTTAGTGTGAACAGAGATTCAGTATTGCCTTTGAAGCAGGTGACAGGCCAGTTTGTCAGAGGATGAACATGAAGCCCTCCATTTCCCCTCAGTCACCCTACACTTAGGTTTAAGTGTAGCTAGGTCAGAGTCATACCAAGAATGTCCCTTGGTTTTGGGCTTCAAAAGGATCCTCATGACAGGGGCAAGAGCATCAAGAGTATCGGAAATACAAGAGTAGAGCATAGACAGGGCTGTGTCAGGATGTGAGTCAGCTAGAGGGGGAGAAGGTGGTAGCGAAGGCCTCAGCTGACACACGCTTCATGGGCCAGATGTCCGAGAAGCTAGTTGGCAGTGTTGGGGTATGCTTGGCCTGGGGGCAATAAAGAGAGAGATGATTGGAGAGGAGGGAGTGATCATTCCAGGAGAGAGGAGTGCTCAGAGGGATGCAGAGGGTGAGATCAGAGGAGACCAAGACATAAAATGTGTGCCATGCAGAGTGAGTTGGACTAGAGGGGAGGATAGAACAGGAGAGGGAATCACAGAGGTCATGGAAGACTACAGAAGAGGGACAAGGAGACTCTAGATGGATATTGAGGTCACCAAGAAGGAGTTGAGTGGTTGAGGACAGGAGGGAGGAGGAGAGATCTGCCCACTCAGAGAGAAATGAGGTGATCTGGCCAGGAGGCTGGTAGATAGTAGTCACGGTAAGAGTGGCTAGGAGAGAGAGAGAGAGCCTGCAGACAAGTAATTCAAAAGAGGAGTATGTCTGTGTGGGAATGATAGAGGCAGAAATCCACTCAGAAAAGATCAGGGCTACACCCCCTCCGGACTGGGTGGTCTTGGTGCGGAGAGGATCTTGTAGTCATCAGGGAGGAGAATGCCAAAGCTTGTGACAGAGCTGGCAGTGACCATGTCTCAGTAGGACCGAGGAAATCGAGGTCAAGTTCTTCCAGGAGGTGGCAGATGTCAGTGGAGTGTTTGACAGCAGAGCAAGAGGTGAGAGTAGCAAGATAAAGAAGGTTGCCAGCCTTAAAGGCCTTCCAGTGAGGGGTACAAATCAGAGGTACACCCTGTGTAGGAGAAGGACGAGCCTAAGGTGGGGCAGAGGGAGGGGAGAGGGCAAAGTAGCCAAGGGGGGTGGAGGGGACAGCAGGAGATGAAAGGAAATTGATGAGATGAGGCAAGCACCTATCAAAGAGTAGGAGATTGGCCTGAGGGCCTTGGACCATGACGGTGCCATTAAGGTAGACATTAATGATGACTTTAGTGGAGTCGAAGGGAGCCATGAGAAATTCCCAGCAGCTGCCACCATTAATGGGAGAGGAGGATACAGGACAGAGCACAGAGATCATATGAAGAGTCCATAGATCTGGCGAAGGAATGACAAAGAGGATGTCAATGAGGGTCTGTCTGGAGGAAACACTGGAATAGGTGTCAACGATAGGGAGACCAGGGTTGGAGGCCAAGATATCCTTTTTGAATTTCTTCCTACCAGACCAGAGGGAAGAATAGTCAATGGAGAAGCAGTTGGAAAAGATAGGAGAAACAGAAAGCGCCATGGGTGTGGTTGTGAGAAAAAGGAGGGAGAAGCAGATGGGGGGCAGGTAAGAGCAGAACACAGAGAACGGTGAAGTCACTGGGCCAGCAAGTTGCAGATAAGCAACAATACAAGCAAAGTGCAGAGCAGGATTGCAAAATACAGAAAGATTTCACTTTTAACCAAAATGCAAAAGCTAATAGATTTGAATCTTAAACACAATGCAACACACTGCAAGATTTGACTTTTAACTAAAAAGCAAAACACAGCACAATTTGACCCTAACCAAAATTCAAAACACAGCAAGATTTGACTTTTAACCAAAATGCAAACCACAACAACATTTGACCTTAACCAAAATGCAAAACACAGCAAGATTTGACCTTAACCGAAATGCAACACACAGCTAGACTGGAATCTTAAGCAGAATGCAAAGCACAGTTAGATTTGAAGCTTAACCAAAATGCAAAACACAGCGAGATGTGTAATTTACAATTGGGTTTAGATGCTAGCAAAGGGTCTAAAAATGCAATGCGTTTCAGAATGTAAACATGGGAGAAACAAGTAGAGAAGGACAGTGAAAGTCAAAAGAGTGTAGGAGTGAGTCAAGAAGGATGGAACTAACCCATAGTTAAGGAGGAATCAATGCCATGGTGGTCTGGCTTTCTTTGAAGAGTGAGGTGGCAGCATCATGGGTGTTCAGATGCTGGGGTGAGGAAAAGACCCAGAGTAGCGTTCTGGTAGCGGACAGGGAGCAGATAGGGGACTTGGAAATGGGCCTTTGAATCAGTGGGCCGGCTCCCACCTCCCGGTACCACCGGTTGGCTGATAAAGATGATGTAGCCAATGGTGGGGGATCCGAGCAAGGCTAAACAATAAACAAGATGCATTACAAACATGCAGCCATGTTTGAAAGGGGGGAGGGCTTCTAAAATAATGAACAAAGGCTGCCACAGTGGCAAATTCAGACAACACCCAGCACAATGCAGAACAAAACACGTGCTTCAGCACTCATGCTTCTTTGCGTGCACGGCTGCGTTTTACATACCGTGCACACGAAAATGCTTAGAATTCAAGCAACGTGGTTTCATCAGTTCAGAATGATGTGAGGGACCTGTGACATTGAAGGGGCCATGAAGCTTACCTTGATTAGGGTGCGCAGCTGCAGATCGTGGCAGAGGTCGCAGAACAGCTGATTTCAGTTAAATATGCACGCAGAGAGCTCTAGATCAGCTGTATGCAGGAGACAAAGTGAAGAAATTAAGGTCCTGGGTCCAGAAGTGGGCCTTTGAAGCAGTGGGCTGGCTCCTGCCTCCCGGTCCCACCAATTGGCTGATAAAGATGAGGTAGCCAATGGTGGGTGGTCCCCAAATATATCAGGCACCAGTGGTGGCTGTGAGTTTTTTTATTGGAGGGTGTAAATGTTTGCCACATTTATGCGATTAATAATCAAGCATAGCGAGGGGGCCCGAACCTACAAATACGGATATGTGGGTCAAGGGCGATACCCTCCCCAAAAAAATGTTTTGAATGATGGGTTTAATGGTATATTGTACAGCACACTTTCTGTGAAAAAGTGGGCAAAAAGGCCAGAAAATCTGCAATCAGTTTTGTGGGGTAACTCATGAAAAAATCCAATAGATGCAAGGCACCAAAAGTGCACAGAAACATTTCGCAGTGCATTTTTTATGCCTTTGCCTGCTATATATGCCAGTATGAAAAAACATTTTCATGATGGTAGTGCCCATGCATGTCCAGGCTGCTCCACCAGTGTATGCCAGTATTCCCATACGTGAACATACTCCTATTGGATTGACCACTAAAAGTGCCATGCTACGATAAAAAACATGTCCAAACAGGTTCCAATGTAGGCTAGTCTAGACACGCAAGAACACTTATTACACTTGCTTTATCATAGATGCTAAGTGAAAAAAAGGTCATGCTTGCTTTATCAAAGGCTCCCAGTAATAAATGTCATGGCACATTAAGAAATGACTAGACTGGCTCAGCAAAATGCCAGTCTAGCCATATAATAACAGACATGACGTTGACTTTGCTTGAAAATGCAAGTAAAACATGCTATGTCACTCAAGGTAATGCCAGAAATGCTCCAGTGATCCCTGGCCCCCCACACCTTGCACACACACATAATTACCTTCACCCTCTTTCACCCACCAGTCACTCATCCATACAACCTACTCTCAGATCCACTCACAATGCTTTCTTCCCACAGGCACCCACCCTCCCAGAACATTTAAAAATCCACATAATCACAGTCATACCCATTCACCCACCAGTCACTCACCCATACACATTCTCTAAATACACACACACTGCATTCTCCACACAGGCACCCACCAACCCAGAACATTCTCACACATACACACAACCACATTCATACTCATTCACTCACCAGTCACTGACCCATACCATATACATACATCTGACACGCACCTCACACACGCAAAGTTCAAATATTACATTTTGCACATATACACATAGAAAAAGCCCACAAGCTTTCTTACCTGTTTCCCACTGAAGCTTTGGTATGCCCTGTCATTCAAAACCTCTTGCTCTTTCATGCAGCATGGATACCGGAACCAGGAAGCTGGAGTAGCATCCTGGTTCCTCTATGACAGTGCACGAGGAAGCCGGAGGCGCCGACCCTCCTTCCCACACTGTAAATCGCATACTTCCCATTTACAGCTTTCAGCCTAATGGGTGAGGGTGAGGCTGGGCCCCCCCTAGACCTGGTGTGGCAGGGCCACTGCACCACACGGCTGTGACCCACCCCCGCCACACAAGTGCATGTGGCACAATGCCCATTTTATCCCTGCTTCATTATTTGCAAGACAACAAAATGACTCAAAAACCTAACGACTTAGAGCAGGACTTAAATAAAAATACACTAGTATGATAAAATATACCAATAAGTTACAGTGAGCTACTAATGTGGTAAATTAGTTTGCAACCCTGGTGAAGTCACAACTACAAAACAAACAGTTGTTATAAATCTATCTCTAAAACCCATGCAAGTTGATATAATCACCATAAGGCCAACATGGGCTGTCCTACGAGCCATACGGGCTACCATAGGACCTGCATAATGAAGAGTTGTAGTGGCTGGTGGACTTCATTGGGTGTCCCTCTGACCAGAAAAAGAGGTTAAAGATTCTGAAAACCAAAGGGAAAAAGCAGCAAGTTTAGGGGTCCCATAAAAGGAACAGCAGAACCACAAAACGTAAATTCTGCCCTAACAATATCCATCAAACTACCTCCCAGTCAACTGGTGCTAGAAGTGTTGAACCTTATTATGGTGTATTTTTAAATAACTGCAGCACTTTCTTCTGAAGTATGGCAACATCAATTCACCTGCGAGCCCATGAAATATACTTGGTCAGACAAAAATTACACAGCCTACCGTAGTGGCCGTGTAGTTATGGTTAAGTTGCTAATCCCATAGGAAGAGCACTATTTGGGCGGCTTATACCTTTGCTCTCCCTGGACTAATCCTCACCAAACTTTGCAAAAAAAGTCCCACTCTGAATTTTCTTGCAAAGTTTAGTGAGGTTTGGTGCAGTGGGGCAAATTTATAAGGGCGGTCCCAAAATTTCTTTTTTCCCATAGAGTGAATGGGGAAAAAACTTTGCTCACGCCTACAGCTCAAACCGCTGGACGGATTTGCACCAAATTTGTGGCAAGAGCAGTGGCTTGCTCCCGAAAGTGTGCTTTTGTAAATTTGGTGGAAATCCATCCAGTAGTTTTTTTTTTAAAACAACAAAAAAGTAGGTGTCAAAAAATGAGTGATATCTATGTCTGCTCCACGGACACATTTCCCTGTTCGCTCCACGGACAGGACACTGATTGGCTTATAGGCTTGCGTCATGTCCGCGGACATACAGCGTGTTCGATGATTGGCTGGAATGAAGCATGACGTGCGTCGTATTGTTTTGATGCGCCCGCCATCTTGGATCCGCGGACATCCGTGGACAGCACAGTGACGAATGGGGGAAAATACAACTTTGGGGAGTGTGTTAGTGAGTAGGGGTGCTTGGAGATGGTGGGGGAGTAAGAGATGGGTGAAATGCTGTATTTGTTTATGTGGCAGGCACCCCTGATGTGTTTGTCATGTCCGCGGTCACAGCGGCTGTCCGCGGACATAAAAAATGCATTAGCCCATATAGCACAGTTAAAATGTTTGATTCTATGGCTGTGTTATTCTGCAGTGGTTGTGGCCAGGGCCTAGAGTCTTGGGTGCATGGCCGAAGGCTGTAGGCCATAGGACATGCATCCAAGACTCTAGGCCCTGGCCACAACCACTGCAGCATAACACACCCATAGAATCAAACATCCATCAAATATCCACAAATCTACAGTTTGTGTACTGTTTGATTTGTATAGTTTGTATGTGAAGTTTTGGCTACGTCATGTAGTTAAGATTGTAGAGTTTGGTAACACGCAATGCAGTATAACATATCCATGGAAGTAAACATTTTAGATTGTGGTGTATGGTTAGATGTTTGCTTCAATGGTTGTGTGCTTCAATGGTTGTGTTATGGAGCAGTATTTGTGAGTTGTATCATAATATACTTACTGTTTGATTTTTTGTGATTGGATATATTTTTTTCATGACTTGGGTAACTGGAGCAGATATTCTTTTTCAATTTCTGTGATAAAAGAAAAGATCATGTTAGTGTAGGTAGTTTATAAAGAGTTATTGCATTGCATAATAGACATTTCTGCATTATTTCGACCCTCATATTTAGTAGTTTACAAACAAGTGTACTCTGCAATTTATTCAGTTTCTGTGTTTGTTTCTTAAATCATTGGCCTGTGGGAAAAAAATCCACGTTGGATTAAAAAAAACACTTTTTTATCATGATACAATACATTTCTTTCTTTATTTTCAGTGTTTCTTTGTTGTTTCTGGCTAATGTTCTATCCGTTGGCTTGTTGCAGATTGTTAGATACCTGTTGGCGTATTCTAACTGGTTATAGTTTTTTATTTATATTTTCAAGTTGCTCATCTATATGTTGGGTTGCTGCAGATTTCTGGGGCAGTTAGATACCTGTTGGCATATTCAAACTGTTAATTTCTTCTTATATTTTAGTGGTATTGATTTAATTGTTTGGTTGTTACATAATCCTGGGGCAGTTAGATACCTGTTGTCATATTCTAACTGTTTATTTCTTCTTATAATTTAGTGGTGTAAGAGGATTCAATTCAACACTACAGCTAAGTCAACACCTAGTCTAGAATTCTGAATGAAAACCCTTATTGATATATCTTTATGTCCAGTTCATGGGTTCTGGATGACTACCCCTATATAACACCCCTCTCTTGGAATCCCCCTGACCCCACTGAGCCAAGAAGTAGTTCTGTTTTGCAAGTTTAAAAGGTTTATTTGATAATTTAAACAATAGATATATATATCACACTTTATAATAATTAATAATTGAATATCACACTTAATCTGAGCAGTAATCAATAATGGATAGTCTGGCACTAGCACACTTGTGAATAGGAACAGAAGAATAAGGTGGTAGAGAATGCTTTATATAAGTTCAGATGGATGTAATGTTGAATGAAAAATGCAATACAGAAAATACTCAATATGATTTCAACAAAACAATGTAATCACTTTTCTCTGGCAATCCCCTCCCCCCTTTATGCAATGCAAGGAAATGGAAGGAAAGCACACAGTTCTCAGAAATGCAATCTAATGTAATTCAGTTAACCCCAGCAAGCTTAGACTACAGAAGTTTGAAACACAGGCCCAAAATGCTTTTATATGTGCTGGCAATGAAGTGAAAAATATGCTAAAATGCTTTTAATTCCCTCTAGAGGTTCAGGGTGAGTGGTATCAAGTTAATATTAGCCCAGGCTCACTCTAGCAATGATTCAGGGATGGTTCTTAAGAGGCAAACAAATTTTTAGCAAGGAAAGCAAGGAAACTGCTGTTTTCACACGTGGAGACATTTGCAAATCGGGGTAAATTCGCGAGTGCGTTTTTCGCGATTGCGGCAAAAGTGTAGGGGGTAGGAATGCGGTTCTAGGTTCGTTGAAAAGCGAGGATTCCCAGCTTTCAGAGGAAAGTTACTGCAAGTCTCTAACACAAACGGTTACGGAGTTATGAATGATTTTGTGAAGGTTGTTTTTCGGATTTGAAATTTTAAAACAAGTGACAGCTAGCAAATGACAGGTGACAGCTTTGCAAATGGCAGGTGACAGTTAGGAGGCAGTTCTACTTAGATTAAAATAGATTGAATTATATTATTTTAACTAAGAGATTGGTTCTGCACAGTTCTGCTAGGTACTCACAATATATTTAGAAATAGAATGGGCCTCGCCACGGATCTGGTCAGGTTTTCTTCACTCGCCACGGATGTGGTCTCTGCGCACAGCGGTCTGGGTCAGCTCTCTGGTTCTGCGAACAGCGGTCTGGGTCTCTGGTTCTGATCAGGTCTGTGGGTCCGGATACAGCAGTCTCCGTTTCAGCTGGTCTCTCTCTGGATACAACACTGCTCTCTGGCAAATGGCAAGAGTTCTTGCAAAGAATTCAAACAGCTCGCCTGGCTGTGATAATGGCAATGTTTTGAGGCCTGCTAAAGAGGGATTTAGCTTGTAGTTGACCTCTCTGCTACAAATTCTGAAGTAAAGTCTTGGTCTCTGAAGGTGGATAGATTGAAGTCTCTATGTTGGCTCCCTGGAGGTTGATGGAGGTAAAGTATGGATTTTCCCGGCAGAGCGTCCCGCAGCAGATGGAATAGAATGTCCCTATATGTCCTGACTGTCTGCCTTTATGTGTTTTGAAAATGGGTGGAAAGTCTAGCTTCCTAGGCCCTACCCCTCTCCACTTGTCATTGGCCACTTCCTCCTCTTCCCCTTGATTGGGGGAATGAAATGAACTGTCATCCTGATGAGGTCTGTTTATGGTACAGAGAACCCACCCCTGTCAAATTACACACAATCTATATTTTGACCCAAAGACATATTTGCACAGGTACACATTTGTTTAAAATTACATGCACCCATCACATATCACAGGAGGTATACCCTGTCCAAATCTGCTCTTCCTGGGAGCTTGCATTCAGAAATGGCAACATTTGCCCTTTTTAACGGGTTTCGTAATATCGGACATTACCCCAAATTTATACACATGTGCGCAAGGAGTATGGACATTACTTGATGAAGTGTCAGATTTTTAACATGCATACATTTTAAGTAATACCCTCTTAACTGCTAGTTTGCCCCCAGATCATGCCACCGGTTCTAAAAACCTCTTAAAATGTGGGCAGAAAAATCACAAGAATTATGGTATCATTTAAATAATTATGACAAGTCCGTACTATGAGTTATTCATCTTTTTCTAAAACCATATTCTGGCTACAGGGGTGTGTCTTTTCAGGTCACATGGTACAGAAACCAGTCTTTCCACTTTCTTCAAGCTCAGCCTCTGTCTCCAGTTTCTCCCCCTCCCAGTTTCTGCCAAGAGGAAGCCATTTTTATTACCCCTGCAATAAACCATCTGCCTGGGCCCTGGAAGGCCCATTGTTCAAGAGGAAGCCATTTATGGCCACTTCAATAAACCCTCTGCCTGGGTCCTATGTTTATCTCTAGCAGTCCCTTGGTAATTCAATCAGAGAAGTGTCATATCCCTTTTGGGTGGGAACAGAAAAAGGCAGCTCGGCCTGGGAACACAGCTGTTGTGCAAGTCTCAACTCCTGTCGGGGGTAGCTGGTGGGCAGAATTCAGTTCCTTAAGCCAGGCCCCAGCTAATGTCACTTTTAGTTACCCAGTTTTCTGCATTCAAATAAAACTAACCATTTTACATATGCAGCTAGAATGCTGATTCTAAGTTTAAAACTATGACATTTAAACAATTGCAACCTATGTGACACTCAAAAGTAGGTCACTCATTTCTTTTAAACATTTAGATTTTTAGTGTCTTTCAGTCCAAATTTACTTAAACTGCTGAAATCCACAGCTCAGCCAGTCTTGTTATAAACCTTCAAGTCACTTCAGAATATAACTTTACATTGGATCCACCTCTCAGTAAGTCTTTCTTTGGCCTGCTTTGGGTTCATTTATTCAGTTTTACACAAAAAAAAAGTCTGGTGTGGTTTTAAAACGCCGGCTTTCTGATAGTGGTGAGTACTGGTAATGCACCCATTTTTGGGATTCAAGAAAATGAATTCCCCACAATTTTAGGTTGCTTTTGGCAATCAGCATTGCCATTCCCAATGGTTTCAGACTACTGTGTGGGTAGTCCAATGGTGGTTTTAGGCAGTGCCCTTCTGTGCCCATAACATCGGTAAAATGGGTGGCGGCCTATTCTTCATGCACTTCCCTGGGCATTTTCTGGGAAGCTCTGGCCATCATGATGTTTTCAATGCCAGTACTGCACAGTTTTTGAGGTAGGGCTCGGATGCATGGGTAAAAACATCCCACAAGCCCCCCTCTTGCGATGGCCATTCTGTTTCACTGATGGGACTCACAAGACCTGGGATGTTTCCTCATCTTCTTCCAATAGATGGCACAGTTCAGCATCTTTTCCTCCATCCGGTCGGATCGATCGGTTCTCCTCGCGGGTCCTGATGGGATTATTGGGCGGTACACTGGGCCCCTTGCGTCTCTGCTCCCGGTCTCCGGATCGTCCTCCTTGGCCCGTCTCCAGGTTTTCTTTCTCCTAGGACGACAAAGGAAGAGCGGCAATACCTATTCATAGACATTTTTCCCCCACCATTGATATAGTGGGGTGGCATATAAATTTATAGTCAAAACATATGAACATGCACATTTCTTTTTGCATTCAAAAACGAAAACACCCACATTGAGAAACTCAGAATTTGATAGGCGATATGTAGGATATTTTAAGTTAGAACTGAATCAATCTGAGACAGTACCCTCTAGGATTCCAGAGGATTCCTCCAGTTGTTGCAGAGTGTGCCTGGGATGGCGACACTTCAACTGGTTAATGTGGACCCACTTGTCTTCCCCCTCTGCCAAACCGCCTTTGGGGATGCGGATCTTGTAGGCCACAGGGGAGATTTTGTCTATAATCTCAAAGGGTCCCTTCCATGTAGGCAAAAACTTTCGCTGTTTGTCCTGGTTCCTTTGGAAATTGTATAGATAGACCCGGTCCCCCACCTGATATTCCTTCCTGGAAGTCTTCAGGTCATAGTGGGTCTTCATGCTATCAGCTGATCTTTCTAGATTCCGCTGAGCATAAGCAAAAGCATGTTGAATGTGTTTCCTTAAATTCTCCACATACTCATGAGTTGCTCTTGGGTCCTGTAGAGCAAATTCTGCGGAAGCACCATCTTGCGCCCAGTCATCAACTCAAATGGTGACATTTTGGTTGCAGATGAAGGGGTAGATCTGATGGCCATTAGGACCAGAGGTAATCGGATATCCCAACTTGGCCCAGAATCTGCCACAAACTTCTTTAATATGCTCACAATGGTTCGGTTATATCTCTCTACTGCCCCAGAAGAAGCTGGCCGGTAAGCAATATGCAACTTCCTTTTGACCCCCAGTATCTCCCACATCTTTGTCATTACTTCACTGGTGAAGTGGCTACCCCTGTCTGACTCAATCCTTTGAGGTAGACCGAAACTTGAAAAGATGTGGTTAATCATCAAGGCAGCTGCCGTTTCTGCCTTGCAGTTTGGGGCTGGGAGACATTCCACCCATTTGGTAAAGAAGCATGTCACAGTCAACATGTACTTATTCCCCCTAGCAGAGTGAATCACGGGGCCTACAAAGTTGATTTGTAAATCTGACCATGGCAGTGTCATCTCCCTCTTTTGGAGAGGCGCACGGTGCGTGAGGGATGATGGCTGAAATTGTGCCCACACAAGAGACCCCTTCAAGTATTGGTCGAGGTCCTGCCCCATGTGTGGTCAGTATGCAACCTCTCTTAAGATTTCCAATGTTGTGTGAAACCCCCTATGACCGGCGGTGGCCGCATCATGGGCGTGACTTAACATCAGGCTTCGGAATGAGGTAGGAACCACCCACTGATTGTGGCCAGCTTTGGATTTCCTTACCACCAAACCGTCTTGGATTCGGAACATTTTTGGACATTTCATCAACACTCTTAGGTCCTCTTTCCCAATGTAATCGGTATCCGTCAGGGGAAAGTTCTCAGGGTCCTCAAGGTGCTGGTAAAATTTACCAATTATTGGATCCCCTTTCTGAGCTGTAATTAAATCAGCATCAGGGGTCTCCTTACTCCATTGTGCAATTGAAAGATCATTGTGAGCATTTGTCTGGGACCTAGTGATAGCAGTGACCTGGATTTCCCCCAACAGGGACTCAATCTCAATTAGATCCCCTTGGATGGCCCCGGTTTTGGCCAGCTGATCAGCTAAGTCATTTCCAGTTTTGTCTGGTCCCTCTACTTTGGAATGACCCTTGATCTTTTTCCAATAGATGGTCATCTCATTCGAGGTGACCAGATCATCAATGTTTTGGATCAACTTCCCATGTTTCAAGGGTTTGTTGTTAGCACATAACATGCCTCTGGTTTTCTAATTAACCAGGTGCTCCACGAACCCGTTCCGTACATAATCCGAATCTGTGATTATGACCAGTTCGTGGAGTTGATGCTGGACAGCAGTGAGGATGGCCTGATGCACAGCCATCAATTCTGCCACCTGACTACTTCGGGGACCAATTTTGTATCCAGCGGAGGGTTCTGGGGACTCATTCACCCATGCATTCCCTACGCCGGCCACCAGTTCTTTTTCCCCGTTGTTGTCAACATGGTAAGAGCATCCATCCACATATACAGTGGGTATTCCCTCACACTTGTCTTCTTCAAAGACTTTGTGGGGGGAATTAAGGTATGCCTCCATGTTGTCCTTTATTTTTAGACTTTCGTCCTCGAGACAGTTTTCTCTGGCACAATCATGCAAGTCAGCCAGACCTTGCGCGAGGGGACTCTTCTTGTTTTGGCCATATCTGACCTCCACAGGAAAGCCTTGCATTGACAGAATCCAGGAAGTAATTGGGGAATTACTCACATTTCCGGCCCGGATTCTGTCACTTTGGAGATATTGCAGAGGCTGGTGTGGAGTCTCCACTATGATGTGTTCCCCCTGGATAAACGGGCGGTAATTCTTCAATGCCCACACCGTTGCCAGGAGTGCCTTCTCACAATCGTTGAATTTTTCCTCCACAGAGGATAAAGTTTTGCTCGCATAGGAGATTACTTTATTGACCTTGTCATGCTTTTGGTATAATACTGCTGTCAAGCACGTATTAGAGAACCCCGTCTCCAGGAAGAACTCCTTGTTTCTGACAGGGTAAGCTAGGCAAGGCGCTTGTGAGAGGCTTCTTTTGAGTTGTTTTACTGCCTCGGCTTGTTCTGGACCCTATTCCCACTTGACCCCCCCCTTCAGGAGATGAATCAGGGG
Organism: Ambystoma mexicanum; assembly: GCF_040938575.1. Lineage (NCBI taxonomy): Eukaryota > Metazoa > Chordata > Amphibia > Caudata > Ambystomatidae > Ambystoma > Ambystoma mexicanum. The sequence continues at coordinate 1,175,476,718 of NC_090935.1, read as the reverse complement.
TCTGGTGATCTCTGTGTAGCCCTCAATGAACTTTCTGCTGTAATTAGTCAGTCCAAGGAGGCTCCTTAGTTCCCGCAGAGTTGTGGGGTCTTTCAATTTTTGGAGGGCTTCCACTTTCTTTTCCTGGGGACAGAGACCCTGAGGAGTAATCTCATGCCCCAAGAAATTAACACGGGTTCGACACCACTGTGCTTTCTGAAAGGAAAGTTTTGCTCCGGCGGCCCTCAACTGGGTCAGAACATAACGGATCTCCGCTATGTATTCCTCCACAGATGAACTTTTGATGAGGACATCATCTACATAAGCCAGGTTACCCCTCGCACCCAGGTCGGGCATGGCCTTATGTAGGAAAATGTTGAATTCATTACCGGAGTTAAGGTATCCGAAGGGAGTCCGGGTCCATGTGTACTGCTGGCCCCCAAAGGTAAAAGCCAGTTTGTATTGGTCCTCCCTGCTGTCAGGCACGGTCCAGTATCCATTGGTCAGGTCTATTGCAGTGAATACCTGTGACCCCTGAATCTGGGCCAGCCCTTGGTCAATGTTGGGAAGAGGCCATCGGGAAGTATGGACCCGTTTGTTGAGCTCCCTGAGGTCGGCGCAGAGTCTCCACTGGCCGTTTGGCTTCAATATTCCCAGCACCGGATTGTTGAAGGTGCTGTGGACTGGACGGATTATTCCCCGGGACTCAAGGTTCTTAATTATTTCAGTAAGGGACTCCATTGATGCGAGAGGCAAGCGATATTGCTTCACAAACACAGGAGTCATGCCAGGGTCCGTGGGGATTGTTGTTGTGTGGATGTCAGTGCGACCACAGTCATATGAGTCTACCGCAAAGAGATCTTGGAAATCCAAGAAAACTTGTTTCAACTTTTGCTTTTGTTCCAGAGTCACACAGGCATCAGCTAGGTTGACTCTTTCTTCCACCATCTGCCTGAAGCCTGGAAAGACTTCTGGTTTGGCTATCTCCGCGGCCTCCTCCAGCTGGGTGGAGAAGTCCCTGGTCAGAGTGCTGATTTGGACCGGAGGCTTCAGGTGGGAAAGGCAGCCCTCATGGACCTGGAAAATCACCTCATCCCTCCTGAAGTCACAAGTCACATCTTCCTTGCCATAGGGGCAGGAAGTGTACACCAGGAAGTTCCCCCCATGCCGGGTAAAAATCCTGTCTGGTGTTGTATTGTCATCACTGTCACTGTCAAAGCAGTCCTTGGGGATTGGCCCTAACAGTTCATTACCTAAATCTATGGAAAAATGTCGGTCATCAACCGCCATTCCAATAATGGTGCCTGCGGCTAGAGTAATACTCTTCAAGTCGCTGTTATCCACCTCTATTAGAATGGTGTCATGTTCTATGTTGACTAATGGTGTTGGGTTTACCCCCAACCCTTGCTGTTGGAGAGAAGCGTTTAGATGTATGTAAGCATCAGGGTTTTTCAAATGTTGTCCTCTTTTAACTTTCACTTCCAGGGAGAATTGTCGGGTCCTTTCTGGGATGGTGACTTCCTCTTTGATCGTAATTTCATCTGCATAAGGTAGCAATTGAGCTGACCTAAATGCTTTTTCTGGATCATCAAAGCCCATGGGATTATCCGCTAATCGGGACCAAGCTTTGAAGTTTATTGGGTCCAAACTAATGGCAAAGCGATTGAGAATGTCACTGCCTAAGTAAAAGGCGGCAGTGACGTCTCGCACGACCCAACAATTATGGACTATGCTCTTGTTGCCAATGGAGATTTTGAGCATACACCTGCTTGGCAGGAGCTGTTTGGAATTAGGTGCTTCCAGGTCCATTTCCCATTTGTCTATCAGTTTGAATGTGGGAATGGCTGGATCTTTTGGGAGTTGGCGGAACATGGCTTCGCTGATGAAGCTCTTACCGTTGTTCACACACACTGGAGCGAGAACAGAGTCCTTCCCATCATTTAATTGGACAGGGATGAACAACTGCTCTCCAATTTGCTGAATATCAGCCAGGCTCTGAGCTGATTTCACATCTTTCTGGACTATATGAGTGGGAGTTTCTGATTGTGGATTAGTATAGAATCTCAGAGTGTTTCCTTCCAGCGTGGAGTACCACTTTAGACTGGAAGGAAGGTTGATTTTCAGAAAAAAAGAGGACCTTCCATCACCAGTCTGTTGTCCTACTGCTATTACTGTCACGTCTGGAATTTGGCTATTCTGGAAGTGAAATTCTACTTGGTCAGATTTTTGTTCAACCATGTGGCAGGTGCCGTTTAAACTAACATGGTTGACACTCTGTTTTAATTTTATTGGTCGGCTAGTCTGGGTCCAGAGGACCTTGTTTACGCAATCTATTAAGGGTGACAACCTCCTCAGGAGGTCATTCCCCAGTAAACAAGGGGTGCCCTCTGGAGTCACTACTATGACCTGGTGTTTCACCTTGTGTCGCCCGATCTTAATGTCCAAGTCTGCAGTCCCCTCAACGGGAATTTCCTTCCCGTCAAAGTTCTGCAGTTGTCCAGGAAGAGAGGTGAGAGGAATTTGGTAATTCTCTCCCCTTCCTGCATTCAGTTCGTCAAAGGCCCTTCTGGACAGAAGGGTAGCTTGAGATCCAGTGTCCACCAGTGCCAAAATTGTACCCTGCCCCTGTACTTGTACCGGGGCATAGTATCTTCCCTCCTTCTCCTCAAGGGGGCACAGATAATGCACATTTTTGGACAACTGGTGGCCTAACTTTCTGGTTTTGGACATCGCTAGCGAAGAGATTTGGGCAGAATTCTGTGGAGAGCCTTGGGAATCTGAAAGAAAAAGTTGGCAACTGGAGATCAGAGCCATTGTGGGTTCCCCTGGTTCCGGTTCTGGGACGCCCCGCCCTTTTTGGAGGCAGTCATCAGGATGGGTTTGAACAAGGGGATTTTCTTGCGGTTGGTTCTGGGATGAGATGGTGGGCGGCGGTAGCTCAGTCTCCACATCTCCCCAGTCTGGATTTGCATCCCTAGGGACCCATTTTTCTTTGGGAGGAGTTCCCCCCTCTCTGAAGGAGAAGATCCTTTTCCCAGGATCCTCTGAGGATCCCTCTCCCTCAAATTGGAAGATCTGTACCTCCTCCTCAAACTGAGTCTGTTTGGGTCTTTTGTTTCTCCTACCCCCCCTCTGCTCCTTAGGAGGCAGACTTTCAGGGGCAAGAGATTTTGGTTCCGGTTCCTGGGTTTCCAGGGGCTGTTTACAAGTGAGGAAGGAAGCTTCCTCCAAGGCTTTACACCCCCCTTCCCTTTGTGCCTCCTCCCTGGGAACCGGTGAGTTATCGGGGTGATGCCCCCGTCATTGTTCTGGGGCACCAGGTCCAGATTTGGGTGCGTTCTGCGCCGGCATGCCAATCTGAGGGTTCTGCTGAGCCCTCAGTATGTGACCCCGATCCCGCGCCATGTTTTGAACCTGGCGCTCTAACTGGGAAACCCGCTCAGGCTGATACGGGGCCCTGTTTTCTCCCCTGGGCTGATCCCGGGAAGGGTAGCTATCCCTTCTTTGGTAGCACCCCTGGTTGGGAAGATTTGGATACCCCTCCGCCCTTGGCCTCCCCTCTCCCGGATTCGGTTGTCTGGGCTCAGGGAATTGGGGAAAGAAGGGTGGAGGATTTTGGGGCTGGAAGTTGGGTGGATACCTGGGGAAGAAGTTCTGCCCAGGGTTTGGTGAGTTTCTGCCCTCCTGTGAGAAGTTGGGAGGGAAGTTCTCTGGGTTAGGTGCTTGGCTGGATCCCCCCCCTTGGGCTGGAGGAGTCCACACATAACCCAGGATGGGTCTGTTTCCCTTGTAACGGGGGCTTACATAATCAGGAGAGCGAGGGACCCCATTTGTGGGGCTGCCTCCCTGGCTCCCTCTCTGTGACTGGCCCGAGGACCTTCTGGTCCTAGCATTATTAGGTGCAGGTAGGTTTTTAGGCCCCCCCATCTCCAACTCTAAAACGGGGGTGACCTTTACCTCTGCCACCTTGGCAGCAGCAGGGGTGTTGTTGGCTTTGGGGTTTTTGGGCGCATTATTTTTATTTTCTATTGGCTTCTGCACCTCATAGATCCGGGTCGCCTGTTCAATGACCCAGTCTAAAGATCTTTTCTCGTGAAAATCCCTCACGAGCTGGGTCATTATGTATTTGGGCAAGGCATGGAAAAACGTATTAATAAATTCTCTGCTATCCGTGCGCACCCTTCTTGTGGTCTGTGCAAAAGCACGCTTTAACTCCTGCACAAATTCTTGTGGGGCCTGATCCTCCCCACATTGTAAATTGTAGGCTGCCTTGCGAGCCTCTTGAGGATTTCTATGAGTAGAAAAATGTTTCAAGATGGCCGCCTTATAGGTGGACCATCTTAAATGATTTTTGTCCTCCAGCCCCGCAAAGAAACTGGAGTATTCTGGGGAGAATGTCCATTTGACGTACTGGATGCAGCTACTGCTGTCCATCAAATGGAAAGTCTCCATCATTTGCTCATAGAGCTCCAAGTGTTCCCAAACAGAGTACTTGGCGTTCTTATGATAAGGCGTGATGACACTCCTGATTGCCTTAATCTGTTTCAATGGATCCTTAAGCAAGGCCCTTTTTGCCTTATTGGCCTTTTTGGTTCGGGTAACCCTTGTCCATTCGTCCTCTGACTCAGAGGCACTGCTCCCCGAGGTTCCTGTCTGATCTTCCAGGTTTTCCCGGATTCTGCGAGCCTGGGAATGGCTGGCAGAATGTGGAGACCTGGTCTCCTGTGTCCTGTACCGTTCAGAGGAGTCTTCAGATTCCTCTTTGCTGCCAGGATTTGATGGGTACCCCCCCCCACTGACCTAACTGGGCAGAAGTTTTCAGGATGCCCTTAATGGGCCTATTCTCCTGGGGTTCCCCACTAAATTGCACTGTGCTTGGGTGCCCATACCCGGATGCCCGCCCATCCATTCCCGGGAGGTACTGGCCTATGAGCCCCATGCTCCTGGCTGGATAGTAATCTGCCATCCCTGTGTGCGCCAGGGGACATGGGGGTGGCAGAGTCCAGGGACTGAGAGAGATAAAGGTCTCTGGTACTAGGGCTCCTGAGGTTATGCTCAGGAGTTTCCTTTTCCCAGTGAACCTCATCTCTATCCGCCCCTGCTCCCTGTTCCTCAGGTAAGGCCTTACTAGACTCTATCAGTCTCTCCTGCATCGCTACTTGTTGTTGGAGTCTATCATTGTGCTGGCAGAGAGCCTCATTCTCTCTCTGTGCCTCCTGATTGGTCCTGGAGCACTGGGCCAGTTTTTGCTGCAGGAGGGTTACCTCCTGAGCTGTGTCCCTATTGGCCTGCTCCTTTCTTGCCAGAGCATCCTCCACCTTCCTGGTGTGCTCTAACAAGTTCTGGTGTTCTTTTTGGAGGTCACCCAGTCCTTGGAGGGCCAGGTGATTTTCTTCCATTTTCCTTTTTAAGTGGCAGACTTCCTGGCCTAAGGTATCCCTTTCCTGACTAAAAGCCTGCATCTGTGCCGCCAGGTCGTCCCTTTGCCTTTGGAAGGCACCAGCTTTCTGGCGCTCCTGGTCAAACTCTGCCTGGGTATCCAGGTCTTTCAAAATCAGTTTATTGCTCTCTGCCTTCTCCCTATCTAGGTGGCTTTGCAGGGTGACTACCTGCTCAGCACATGCCCTATTGAAGTCTAACTGTTGCTCCAGCTTTTTCTGGCTCTGCAGTAGGGAGTCCAAACCTTCTTGGTACTCCTTCTGCAAGGCCAGAAATCTGGTATCCTGGTCAGCCTTTTCCTGTTGCAGGATGTCCATATCCCTCTTTATTTTAATGATGTGCTGTCTACTCTCATTTTCTGACTCCTGGCTCCCCTGCAGCCTCTGCTCAGAAGAGACCAGGTCAGATTGGACCTTCTCTAACGCCATCTGTCGCTTATTCGCCAGATCTTGGCTTTCAGTACATTTATCCTGCATGTCTCCCATATATAGGTACAGGTATGCCGCTATCCTAACCATCTTGTCTTGTCATCCTTAGCTTTAGGAGCCATGTATAGTTCACTCAGGGCCACATGTAAGGGACCCTGATCTCTCCATATATCTGACCCTGTTTCTGTGACCTGTTGCGTGATGGCCTGCAACCAGACCATGCGGTCCTGGTGAGTCCACTCACCTCTCACAAATAACTTATGTAAGAAGTGCTCTCTGGCTATTTTCATGTCTACTAAGGTCGTCATTCTGGAATTTGAGTTCCTTCCTGACTTACAGAAGTTTGTATTTTATTTTTGCAAAACAGACCTTTTCCTTAGAGCGTTCCTTTGAGGAGTGCTTTACAGCGTAACACAGCGTGTGCTCCGACCGGATATGTGTATCTGGTCAGCTGGCACGCTGTATTAATCTGCAGAAGTGATAGATCTAATCCAAACGTCCGGCACGAGCCCCCAATTTGTAAGAGGATTCAATTCAACACTACAGCTAAGTCAACACCTAGTCTAGAATACTGAATGAAAACCCTTATTGATATATCTTTATGTCCAGTTCATGCGTTCTGGATGACTACCCCTATATAACACCCCTCTCTTGGAATCCCCCTGACCCCACTGAGCCAAGAAGTAGTTCTGTTTTGCAAGTTTAAAAGGTTTATTTGATAATTTAAACAATAGATATATATATATCACACTTTATAATAATTAATAATTGAATATCACACTTAATCTGAGCAGTAATCAATAATGGATAGTCTGGCACTAGCACACTTGTGAATAGGAACAGAAGAATAAGGTGGTAGAGAATGCTTTATATAAGTTCAGATGGATGTAATGTTGAATGAAAAATGCAATAAAGAAAATACTCAATATGATTTCAACAAAACAATGTAATCACTTTTCTCTGGCAATCCCCTCCCCCCTTTATGCAATGCAAGGAAATGGAAGGAAATCACACAGTTCTCAGAAATGCAATCTAATGTAATTCAGTTCACCCCAGCAAGCTTAGACTACAGAAGTTTGAAACACAGGCCCAAAATGCTTTTATATGTGCTGGCAATGAAGTGAAAAATATGCTAAAATGCTTTTAATTCCCTCTAGAGGTTCAGGGTGAGTGGTATCAAGTTAATATTAGCCCAGGCTCACTCTAGCAATGATTCAGGGATGGTTCTTAAGAGGCAAACAAATTTTTAGCAAGGAAAGCAAGGAAACTGCTGTTTTCACACGTGGAGAAATTTGCAAATCGCGGTAAATTCGCGAGTGCGTTTTTCGTGATTGCGGCAAAAGTGGAGGGGGTAGGAATGCGTTTCTAGGTTCGTTGGAAAGCCAAGATGCCCAGCTTTCAGAGGAAAGTTACTGCAAGTCTCTAAGACAAACGGTTACAGAGTTATGAACGATTTTGTGAAGGTTGTTTTTCGGATTTGAAATTTTAAAGTTCAAAGTGACAAGTGACAGCTAGCAAATGATAGGTGACAGCTTTGCAAATGGCAGGTGACAGTTAGGAGGCAGTTCTACTTAGATTAAAATAGATTGAATTATATTATTTTAACTAAGAGATTGGTTCTGCACAGTTCTGCTAGGTACTGACAATATATTTAGAAATAGAATGGGCCTTGCCACGGATCTGGTCAGGTTTTCTTCACTCGCCACGGATCTGGTCTTTGCGCACAGCGGTCTGGGTCAGCTCTCTGGTTCTGCGAACAGCGGTCTGGGTCTCTGGTTCTGATCAGGTCTGTGGGTCCGGATACAGCGGTCTCCGGTTCAGCTGGTCTCTCTCTGGATACAACACTGCTCTCTGGCAAATGGCAAGAGTTCTTGCAAAGAATTCAAACAGCTCGCCTGGCTGTGATAATGGCAATGATTTGAGGCCTGCTAAAGAGGGATTTAGCTTGTAGTTGACCTCTCTGCTACAAATTCTGAAGTAAAGTCTTGGTCTCTGAAGGTGGATAGATTGAAGTCTCTATGTTGGCTCTCTGGAGGTTGATGGAGGTAAAGTATGGATTTTCCCGGCAGAGCGTCCCGCAGCAGATGGAATAGAATGTCCCTATCTGTCCTGACTGTCTTGTTTTATGTGTTTTGAAAATGGGTGGAAAGGCTAGCTTCCTAGGCCCTACCCCTCTCCATTTGTCATTGGCCACTTCCTCCTCTTCCCCTTGATTGGGGGAATGAAATGAAGTGTCATCCTGATGAGGTCTGTTTATGGTACAGAGAACCCACCCCTGTCAAATTACACACAATCTATATTTTGACCCAAAGACATATTTGCACAGGTACACATTTGTTTAAAATTACATGCACCCATCACATATCACAGGAGGTATACCCTGTCCAAATCTGCTCTTCCTGGGAGCTTGCATTCAGAAATGGCAACATTTGCCCTTTTTAACTAGTTTCGTAATATCGGACATTACCCCAAATTTATACACATGTGCGCAAGGAGTATGGACATTACTTGATGAAGTGTCAGATTTTTAACATGCATACATTTTAAGTAATACCCTCTTAACTGCTAGTTTGCCCCCAGATCATGCCACCGGTTCTAAAAACCTCTTAAAATGTGGGCAGAAAAATCACAAGAATTATGGTATCATTTAAATAATTATGACAAGTCCGTACTATGAGTTATTCATCTTTTTCTAAAACCATATTCTGGCTACAGGGGTGTGTCTTTTCAGGTCACATGGTACAGAAACCAGTCTTTCCACTTTCTTCAAGCTCAGCCTCTGTCTCCAGTTTCTCCCCCTCCCAGTTTCTGCCAAGAGGAAGCCATTTTTATTACCCCTGCAATAAACCATCTGCCTGGGCCCTGGAAGGCCCATTGTTCAAGAGGAAGCCATTTATGGCCACTTCAATAAACCCTCTGCCTGGGTCCTATGTTTATCTCTAGCAGTCCCTTGGTAATTCAATCAGAGAAGTGTCATATCCCTTTTGGGTGGGAACAGAAAAAGGCAGCTCGGCCTGGGAACACAGCTGTTGTGCAAGTCTCAACTCCTGTCGGGGGTAGCTGGTGGGCAGAATTCAGTTCCTTAAGCCAGGCCCCAGCTAATGTCACTTTTAGTTACCCAGTTTTCTGCATTCAAATAAAACTAACCATTTTACATATGCAGCTAGAATGCTGATTCTAAGTTTAAAACTATGACATTCAAACAATTGCAACCTATGTGACACTCAAACGTAGGTCACTCATTTCTTTTAAACATTTAGATTTTTAGTGTCTTTCAGTCCAAATTTACTTAAACTGCTGAAATCCACAGCTCAGCCAGTCTTGTTATAAACCTTCAAGTCACTTCAGAATATAACTTTACATTGGATCCACCTCTCAGTAAGTCTTTCTTTGGCCTGCTTTCGGTTCATTTATTCAGTTTTACACCAAAAAAACGTCTGGTGTTGTTTTAAAACGCCGGCTTTCTGATAGTGCTGAGTACTGGTAATGCACCCATTTTTGGGATTTAAGAAAATGAAGTCCCCACAATTCTAGGTTGCTTTTGGCAATCAGCATTGCCATTCCCAATGGTTTCAGACTACTGTGTGGGTAGTCCAATGGTGGTTTTAGGCAGTGCCCTTCTGTGCCCATAACATCGGCAAAATGGGTGGCGGCCTTTTCTTCATGCACTTCCCTGGGCATTTTCTGGGAAGCTCTGGCCATCATGATGTTTTCAATGCCAGTACTGCACAGTTTTTGAGGTAGGGCTCGGATGCATGGGTAAAAACATCCCACAGTGGTATTGATTTATCTGTTTTGTTGTTTCAGAATCTTGGTGCAGTTAAATACCTGTTGGGGTATTCTAACTGTTTATAGTGTTCTAATTGAAGTTTCATTAATGTTTATGCACAGATTAGTTATTACATTTTGGTTTTAAGAATAATAAATAAGCGTTTATAACATTTGCTGGTAATCTGTGCTTTAGAGTAATGGTACTATCATTACATTTGAACCATCCACAATTCTTTTTTATATATGTAGTGCAGTGAACTGCATTGGTTGTGGCTCCTGTGTGGTAGATTATACCTATTGCTGTGAAGGTTTTCTTACCAAGTGATACTTGACCATGTGTGAATCCAGTCAGCTTGCAGTTGTTTTTGGTACCATCTGCATTGTAACATAGAAGCATTAGTATTACGTATTTACTATGTGTTTGTATTTGTAAGGTGGAGCGATTATCTGAATTGCAGGTAGTACATAATCTGCCATGGTTTGCATTTTGTACAAGTTGCTGAAATGGAACGGATTCACAGTTAGGTATGGATACATACACAAAGCATTCATTAGGGATTTGTTCCTGTGCAACATTGTTGCAGAGAGTGCATGTATGTTTCCACATGTATGAAATCTGAAAGATTTCATTTATAGGTATGTGTTTGTTTTCCAGTACTTGTAGTAAGTACATTGGAAATTCTTGTGGATCTTCTGGTGAGTTTATAGTGCATTTCTACGAAGGACTAACATTTGCAAACACAATTGGTCTGTATTGTGTAAGTAAATGTTGTCAACAATTGATGGCAATTGGAATAGAATATGTATTGCTACATTTGCATAGCTATTTACACCAGTTATATTTGAAAATTTGAATGGACTAGCTAGTTTGGAGTGTGTGTTGCTTCTTTGAAGAAGTACCTGAGTTACCTTGATTAGTACATTCTTCTTTGGTTGTAGTAATTGATGAAGTATTAGCTTCTTTTACCCTCTTTGGAGGATTTGCAGTGAGATCCTGTTGCATTTCTGTTTGAAGTAGTTTTCTTTTACAATGTTTTGATTTTTGTGGAACAGGATAGGTTTTTAGACGGGGTGTACAGTGATCGTAGTCTATTGTATTCTAAAGTGCGAGGAATATCAGTGTTTATTTTACTTGCATCAAAGTTGATTAGCAATAGACTGTCAAGTGTACGTAAGCGTGATAGTGCTACGTAGCTCATGCCTTCTTTAAAGACTGTGTTCCCAATATCTATCAATGCTTTATTTAGGGTAAGACCTTGTGATTTGTGAATGGTGACTGTGTATGATAGAGTTAGAGAACATTTCTCTCTGCCTACATACATGTCTTTGCAAAGAAGGAATTGAGCTGTTGAGCGTCCTATCCTTTTTACTTCTGATAGTTTGTCAAAGAGAATATTGACAAACTGAATGATGTTGTCACGTGGGTATGTTTGAAAGCCAACAACTGTACCAAGTGCTCCATTAACTAGTACGTTTAAGCATTACTCTACAGTTTACAGATAATTTTAATATTTTCTCCAAACCAGCTGTGTTGGAGATAGAGTTTTCTCTGGTATGTAATCTTGTTGTGGCTTGTTGACACATGGGTAGTGTCATACCATGTTCGTCCAGTTTGTCAGTGGAGCAAATTTCAAGTATTGGTTGCATTTCTTTTTTCAACATTGTTTCACTTGAATTTTGAACAGCTTGCAAGAGTTAGCATCAAGGACATACAAATGACATTTTTGAGTGCTAATTTTTCCATGACATCAGTAGCACATGAGTTAGGGCCATACAGTGCATGGATGTGCCAGGTTTTTAATATTGATTGTGCTTCTTGAGGTAGTATACCAATTCTAGTACTTTTTAAAATGTTGGCGTATGTGAGGTCTCCAGATTGGTGCATTTTTTCTGTTAATTCTCAGTATTGGAAATGTTGCCAAAGGTTGACATTTCCTATGCTGCCAACATTTTTACGGCAGAGTTTGTGTCCTAATGTTTTAAACATAGGTTCACCTTTCACTGGTGTCAATTGAAGAAGATCTCCGAAAACAATAATGTGTTTACCTCCAAAGAGCTCTTTGTAGTTTGTTTTGAGTACTTCTTGTAATCTGAGGTGAATCAAAGCCAACATTAGGTTGGAGACCATGCTCACTTCATCTCTTAGTAGCATTTTCATTTGTTTTAACACTCTGCGTAGTTCCATTGCAGTTTCTGTAGAAAGTTTCTAATATTCTTGTTGGTGTTCTACTGGAAGGAGTAATAATCAGTGTAAAGTGACACCGTCTATGTTGTAGGCAGCTAAACCTGTGGGAGCAGTTACAACAGCTGACAGTTTCTTGTTTGTCAATTGTTGAGGAACTTACTAATGAATTTGATTAAGAATGTTTTGCCTGAATCAGCTTGACCACTGATGTATAGTAGTATAGGTTTGTAATTTTGGCAGGTACATTCTTTATTTTCATGTTGTACACCATGTGCAATTTCTTTTGTTACTTCTTGAAAAATGCTACACTGCTCATTGTTCAGTTTTGATTGCAGTACAGTTAAGTCTTCTTTAGCTTCTTCATAGTGACACATGGTGTTTTCTACTTCTGTCATAGCTAATTCTGCCTAATTTGCTATTAGTGGCTGTCCCAGTGGTTCTTGGCTTCCTGTAACAGAAGGTTGACTACTGCCGGGAGTGTCCTTATCTAGTTGGGCATGGAGTTCTTCTTTGTGTTGCTGTTCATTGTGCAACATTATTTTGTACTGTGTAAAGTTTACATCGGTTATAGTGCTTTCATTTGCTTTGAAAGTGTCTTCATAGGAGTCATAGATATCTTGTAACTCTTCTTCTTTTCTCCATGGTTTAAAAAGTTGTAGCAGGGACATGTAATATAGTTCTTTATGTTGAGGGGTTTTTAATGACAATTTGATATGATTAATTAAGCTTTGTTTGGTAAGTTTCACTAAGCTGCCTTCACAATTTGTCACTCTGTATCTACCTTTGTTTTCATCTGGTTTTATATTATTTTTGTATGTGAAGTTTTGGGCTATGTGGCATAGACACATAGTTTCCAAAGTGGTACTCCTGTTTGGGTAGTATGTGTCTAGTAAATGGTTTTTCAAAATGTCTTGGCTGTTGGGATCATTTTTGGCTATTGTTTCTATGTCGTCGTATGATTTGAGAACTGTTTTTCTAGATTTAGCAGGACCAAGAGTTAGCCATACTATATTTTCAGATTTTCCATGTAAAGCAGTACCGGTTAAACAGTCTGCAGCTTCATAGGAGCCACATTCTCTATGAGAGAGCATTTTTATGCCTAAGCTGTACCATTTCTTAGACAGTGTTTTGTCTGATAATAGGTCATCCCAGAGGTCTTGAAGCTCTGTTTTTCATGCTTTGGTTAAGTAGGTTGTAACATTTCATGCAACTGCAGTGGAATTGTCTGCAATGTACTGCACATCTACGTTTGCATTCCATAAGAGGGCAATGATTGCATTGTAATCATTGATATATTTTGCTTCTTCTGTTCTTTTTATGTAATATTTGTTCTCAGGTGATTTACCTTTAACGCTATGTCTAACTGAAAACATGAAGTTGTTTACTTGACCTGTAGCTGTAACTGGTCTAGGGAAACCAAAGCAGCATTTGGTGTAGCATTTCCCTTTGTTTTTGTATTTGCGACAACAATATTTCGCACATTTCTGTTTTTGATATTGTAAAATTAGTGCATGAAGATCACTATATGTTGCTTATGAAGGAATTTCACAAGTGACATATTTTTCGATAAACTGTAAAGCAGTGGCATCACTGTTTTGACCAAATTTAGGAGCATCTTTAATCCATAAAAGCATGTGGATATTTGTTGCTCTTCTGGCTTGGTATTCTTTTCTCCAAAGGAAGTGTTACACTTCTCCGAGGGGAGGAACAGTTTTATTACAAATAAAGTGTAGCATAGTTATGAAGCGATGATGGAAATATCTTGAAACATTAACAGGATCTAGAGAGCAAAGTTCTCCAGGTGTTAGTATATCTATGTTTGTTTTGTTTTTGTTTGATATGCGTAGGAAATCATGTAAATCTTCCAATGCATATTCTGCACAACTTAATGTAACAAACCAAGTAGGTAGGCCAAGGTTTCTTATCATACAACGTACATCTCCATGTCATTGGAACCAGTATTCTTTAGTACCACGCATGTTTGCTAACAAATTTGTAATGCTTGATTGTAAAACCTCATCTTTTTCTTGCACTTTTTGTAGTAATTGCATAGCTGACATATTTTGAAAATGGGTATCTGATTTCAATGTGTGTGCAACTCCGTAGCAAAGAGTTGCTAGTTCACTTTCAAAGAGTAGGTGGAATATGTATTCCACATTTTGTCTAAATCTGGGATCTTCAGAATACATTCATAACGAGCGGTATTCTGATGCTGTTATCTGAGTGGGTCTATCATCATACCTTCCTCCTTTTCCAGTAGGAAAGAGTAGATGAAAAGCACATGATTCTATACTTTTTTCCCATATGCTGATTGGTGATCCTTTGATTTGTCGCATTTGGTATTTTTCTAGTGCATCATCTGTGGTGTCTTTAGAGTGTAATGCATGAATTGTATAATGGTCTAAAATATTGGATACTGTAGCAGGACCAAGAAGTTCAAATTGACTAGTTTCTGATGACTCTTGGATTATTTCAGTGGTTTCCCTCAGGTTGTCTTCAATATTCATTTCTTTGTAGTATTCATTATTGTCTTTTAGATATTGCAAGGGTTGTCTAACTTTATGTAAGTCTACGAGTTGTTGCGAAATTTGTTGGTCTTTTGTAGGTACACCATTTACTAAGACAATTAAAGATTGTTCTATTGAACGTTGCACTCCTAGAGTGTTTAAATTTTCTTTCAGCTCTAATGGTAAATAAACTACTTTGCCACACATGCCTTTAACTAATTCTGAGGGAGGTCATTTTGCTGTTTTTGGTTGAAGGCGTATTATTGCTTGAAGTGGATGCACGGTTTGAATTATGATGTTCTCATATAAATTGAGTTGTTGCACAGTTTATGGCAGTGGGAATAAATCCAAGTTATTAGTGATAGCACATGAAGGAGTTTGGTTGTCTGCAAAGTATTAAGGGGTCATTTATTTCATATTTGTTTTCTCCTATAAGGTATAGAGCTAATTAAAACCATTTGGAACCTTCATTGTCTTCTATTTTGTATGTTATGTCTACAGTTTGTGTGCTACTTTTATAAGCAGTTCTGCTGCAACACACACACATGATTTGGTACTTCAGCGGATGTACTTTTAAATTTTAGTATTTCTTTTTTGTATGTGTGTAGTAGAAGGTTGCCATTTGTAGAATTGTTCCTATTCTGTTGTAAAGCTATTGCATTTTGTAAGTGGCTTTCACTCCCAAAATATTTTTTTCTGGATATGCTCTATTTCTTCGAGTAGGTCTTTGGCTGTACCATGTAGAACATTGTTATTTAAATTGCCTAATGCTAAAACTGGACTTTTAACATAGTACAGTTTATGGACTAGATTTCTTATAGTTGAATGATGTGTTGATATCATTTTGATATGATGGAAGGTGTTTTTGCAATTAGGTCCTGAAATGCAGGCTAATTAATGTCCTTGTAGTCGTGTGTTTGCGCACTGGACAGCTATCCATATTTTGTAGAAGTTTCATTTTGAATTTGGCTTTACCTTTTACATATTGATTGAGGAACTGGTATAAAGATTTAAAAGATTTTTTGTCAATGTTACACATTGGATTGCAGGGTCATTTGTACACTGGACGTTTTGGTTCAGTCTGATGGAGAGGTGATACTTATTCTGTACCAGCACCGTGATACCTTCGGGTTTGGGTGCTACATAAATGCAAAAATAAATAAATAAACAATGGTGAGTCTTCAGGATTAGAAAAACATGTGCATGTTTCCAATAAAGCTATGTTTGGCACATCGTCCATCATTTCTAAAGCCCCATTGGAAAATAACCAATTTAAAGCAAGCTTTTTTGAGTTCAGTGCCAATATATTTTTATTTGTAATGTTTAATAGCCATTTAAATTCTTTGCAGGAAGTATTTTTTGTAATTGCTAGTGGGAGCCTGCCACATGTACCCCTGCATTGAAATCTGTTCACCCTTCACATTTGTAAATATCCTAGTTTTCTCCAGGCTTACTCAAAGAGCAACCATGTCTTGTGCCACAACTCAACTGTAATTAGGAGGGCATAACCAATGTCTATACATGTATACTCTTGTTCTGCGACATACTACCTACACAGCACTTTCAAAACAATACCAAATCAACGCTTCCCATGCTACCACCTATTTGGGACAATCAACCAACTTTTTGTCATACAGTTCATCCTTAATCCAATTTGGTATTATTATCCCCTGAAAGGCCCTGCAGATTGTGCATTAGGGATCCCCTCGCTCCCTTTACAAATCTGATTGGGTCAGCACTTGTGGGATTTGAGATAAGTACCTTAATCCATATGAATGGAACCTTGTAATACATTTTGAATTCCAAATGAATTAAACCGATATGAAGGTCATTTTAAGTTTTGGCTGCAGTTTTGGCTGCAAGTATTATCAAGGATTCTCTGTCTTGACTGCTAAAATCCTCTTTCGGAAACCAGGAATGTCTGCCGTTCAATTTTCCTAAATGTTCCACACAGAAACTATCTGGGCATTGTATTGTCAACAAGCTAAACCAGCCAGCACTGATCATATCTCTGTTTGAGTAATGCCACACCCTGTGTTCTGGTTCTATTGACTCAATGTAATAAACTCAGGAACACTGTACAGTTAATCTCTTAAGGACATGTTTACATGTTTAATGGCATTCAGCTGCTTTGCAGTGTCTTTGAGCTTAGTCAGCAATCTGCACATGGAGACTGGATCACTGAGCTGGGCAATAAGATGTTGTCAGTGCCCAGTGATAAACGATGATTTAAACTATCCTAGCTAAGTAAGTCATTATCAAGGTTTTTCTTGAATGCATGTTGTTCCTTTCTATTAATGTGTTATCTTCAGCCCATTTACCAACCGCAAAGCAATATAAGCATTTTCATTACTTATCTTGTCCTCCATTCTGTAAACTGTCTTCAATCCCTGATTGATATCAGAGAGGAGAGGAAGTGCAGCCTGCAGATCCAGCGCAACAGCAAAGATGCAACATAAAAGGCTGTGTTTTATTTAAGCAATAAAACCCAAGTTGGTGGGCTGGATCCGGTTTTAATGGCCCAGGGCCCAAATTAATGATGCACCCAGTGCCGTAACCACCCATTTTGCCCTGCCGGAGAGGGTCATATTGCTATTAGAAACCTGGTTTCGCCCTCCGAAAACCCCGGGTGCTAAGGTTCATTCCAACAAATTTCTTACAAGAGATGGCTGCAGTGGTGGAAGGTGGGGCTCTATGCCAAGTCCCTCTTCCATATCCATGGTGGCCGGCAGTGAAACAGAGCGGCCCCCAAACCTATCAGGTAAGTGGGGGTTGGGGGTGGGAAGGAAGCTCAGAACCGAGGAGAAGGGAGGGTAGGATGGGGGAAGATGGCAGGGTGGGGGAAGCAGCAATCAGGCTGATAGGAAGGTGGACTGAGATTGTGATATTCAGACCATGATATGAACAACCTTATTCGTTGGCTCCCGTGCCCCGGGTGCTAATATATGTTCCACCAACAATATTACAGATCTCGATATTCTGCTTCACCAGTAATAGTAATATTTATAGTAGTGCAAGTAATAGTAGTAGTAGGTTTTGTACCGTACGTGGCAGTGCAGCGGGCTAACACTTTCACCAGTGCTACAACTACTATTAATATTAAAACAAGAGTGTGAGTAGTTGCAGTATTGGTAGTAGCAGTAATTGTAACGTTGCTACTGTTAGACTCACCAATTTTATGAATCGTAGAAGTACTAGTATCAGACGTAGTAGTCAAAGCAGTATTTGCAACACCACTAGTATGACTACTATTAGTGGTAGCAGCAGAACTACAGTAATCAGTATCAATATTATGTATGCACTGTTATCACTACTGGCAATAGCAGTGGTGCAGCCACTACTATTACAGCAAATCCTGGTAGTTGTAGTAGTAGTTGTAGTAGTAGTAGTAGGAGTAGTAGTAGTATTGTTAGGATTAATACTACTAGCACTGTTTCATTATGTTGCTAATAAAATAGATGAAATTAGTTTCTGGTTGGTAAATGAAACGTTACTGTACAATATGTTTTATTTATGTAAACATCGTGGGCAGATTCTTAAAGATATTACTATGACTAACTGACTTATCTATGCCTAACTCTTGGACAGGGCTATTTGATTGGGTCGTTACTACAAATAACTCTGATTTACTCCTGGTGTACTATTAGTAGGCCAGACTGCTGACTTATTGCAAGTAAGTTAGGAGTAACCTCTTGGTAAATTGCATAGCCCTAACCTGGAATAACATCCCTGGTTAACAAGACAGAGACAATTTCCAAAGATTTTACTGAGGGTACTCTTACTTACATTTTACTTGCTCCTCGAGAGAGCTGTTCAACGTCCCCCTGACTTACTAGTTGTAAGCCAAATGTCCACGGATAACTCAGTTACTTATATTAATTTATTGTGAATCGGTCAATACTATATTTTTCAAAATTGATCGTGGCCCCGAGGTAAAAGGATAATTTATATTTTCACTATCCATTTTTTACAATCCATTTTAATCAATGTTAACCAATTGATAATCAATTTTGACTACCACTCTAAGAGGCTCAGAAATAGCAAAGGTTTGCTGGTTCACACATTTTTAGAAAACTGTACTTAAGTTATCTTGTACTATCAGAGACATGGCAAACATCCAAACTATGATGTTGCAATAGGAGATTTTGAAAGGCCTCCTCGACAATATACATAGAGTAAAACACTGTGATTTGCGGGTAAAAGGTGCACAGAGTAAAAGATTAATACAAAGACCCATGTGCAACACATTTCACATTTATGTCATGCCAACTTACACATGAGTGTAATGACAATACTTAGATTATCACAGAAAGTCTATTAAAAGAAAAGGATGGACACATGATTGCAAAGTCTGTCGAATAAGGTAGTCAATTGTACTACAAATGTTTGGTTCTTACAATTTTTCACAGACCGTTCACTTGATGAACTAATTACATGTATGTTTGTATCTAGGTATGTCTGCATGGGATTTATAAAGTGCAAACATAGCTGGGAAGCGACGTAGTGCTGTACAGAGGGGGCACCCCGAGGATTTATACGTAAGGTGCAGGGGTAGCAGAGGAGCTGGGATGTGTAGGGGAATCACTTCTATGCAGAACCAAGATTATAGCATTATTGACCACAAATTCTGTCATTAATTGACTGATACGCCATTCTAGGCAATACAGGATCGTTTGAACCCAGATGCCTGTCGTTTGGGCCTCTGCAAAGCACAAACACGTAGGGAGAGCATATGGATCATATGATCCCATATTGTCTAGCAGCTGTGAAAAATAAGATGATTTGTACCCGGCTAATAGAACAGAATGCGTCCCAAAAGGAGCAGAAAGTCATATTGAAAGGACCACTGAGCAACAGATTCTCAGCAGCCTGGCAGTGGAAGTCCTTTTTTGCTGTTCATGAGAGTTATCAGCATCCATGGCCACACCTTATTGCCAGGCTCGGACTGCCCTATAGTGCAACAAGGCAATGCCTGAACCAAAAACTCCAAATACTGGTGTAGGCCAGTCTTTTTTTGTCAAAGTGGCCCACTTTTTTTACCAATGTTGGCCAGTTTGGTGAGTCACTGCACTATGCGACTAGCAGTTTAGACCAGTTTTGCTGAATGAATATCTTTATAAAATGCACAATTTGCATCACATTTTATTATAATAAAAGACTCCACTTTGGGTATTATTCAAATAGTCTGTCAGAAAAGGAATGAAATGCATTTGCAACTGTGGGACACTTTTTCATTGGTTCTCGAGAAAATGTTATGCCCCAGTCTGACCCTATTTATTGCCCTGGATAATGATTGGCTCCCAGGAGCCCATAGTTCTACCCTGGATGCTACTACTAATTAGCACATTTTGACTATTACTGTCTGATTTTAAGCCAGCGTTAATACTGAGAGTGGGGCCAATGACTACCAGTCTTAGCCATGTTGTGAAGATGTTTATGTTTTGCCAAATGTAATGTTTAATTGTTGCATAGCTTTCACACATAATTCACACCACTCAATGTGAACAGGGATGGACAGATGTGCAGAGAAGGGAAAGCGGGTCAACGGTTTTACTTAAAAATCAACTCTAGTACCTCGCAGAACACAATCTCTTCCATGCACATTGCCTCCCTACACCTGACACGGGTTCCCCAGTTATCTGACAGATGAGAGTGTGCCAACTTCCCTCCACTGTATTGTGCCCGCGGGCCTAAGCACTAGTGGTCTGTCACTCGAGCCCCTGGACAGTTACTATATCCTTGACATACAAGTTCAGCTTTTGTTGGCTATCATTTAGTGTTCTCCGCAAAGTACACACACCAAATACTACGCTTTTGGCACACAAACATGTTACCTCATGTGCAAACATAATATTCAATGGTCTGTCTGGTCCTAACAGGCTTAGATCTCAGGAGGGGTCACGATTGCTGGGTATTAATTCCCATCCTCTACATATGTTCATGGACTTCACCTCAGGTCATCATTTTGTTGTGGACAAATATACTATCATAATGACCCCCATATTTGGTATAACGTCTTCATAATTGGCCTTCAACTGGTACACAGGGCAGAAGCAAGTGTGTGAAGCCAGGGTAGATGACAATACACAGTTACGGGGCAAATATGGGATAATATTGATTCTGAGGGAAATACATATTGCCAGATACACATCATGCTGAGGGCTATGATATTTTTGGAGGGCAAGATTTACATCCTGAAGGGAAATAATATATTATATGTTGACAAACAACAATCTGTATTTATGACACCGCAATACACATTTAAGCTCAAAATGCTCTATAACCGCGAACAATGAAACATGTTGTTACACAAAATATACCCTTCACCACAAAAAAATGTGCATGCCTTCGATCGAAAAACATCGTTAGGCGACCATAACAAAACACTATTTTGTTCAGTTTCTTTTGCCTTCTGAAAATGCCATCCTTGGAAAGTAACTTCCAGTTCACGTGGCAAAATAGTATTAAGACACCTATATTTGAACATTCCTCTACCCGTGTTTGCTAATTTGGACCTCGCAAGGAAAATACCCCGCCACCCCCCAGGGAAACGGTGTCAGGTGCGGGTCAGTGTTACCGCATAATAGCCGCTGGGTCCATTTTGAATTTGCAGCAGCAATGGTGAATAAAAAGGGACCGGTTCAACGTGGGAAAGTGCAATAATTATCAGCCTCAGTTGCACTTTACCATTCCTATTTGCTTGGTGATATTGCCAGCGTGAAATGCGTTTAATGTACTAAAACACGGATTTAGCTAGTGTACTTAACTCAAAATGGCGCCTGACTCGATTGCTTCCGTTTGCACGGTAGGTGTAATGTTGAAATGTCGAACATTCCGTGGAATCCTCCGGAGCCTGTAAGTACTTTCTAACAAGGGTCCGACTCTTGGCCAGGCATATGCTATGTAATATTGTGGTATCAAAACTAGCTTCATTGACCCTCTCTGAAGTCACTAATGTTATTAAATGTGCGGGTGAAGGGCTTTGTCATCCCCTCCCTTTCCAGTGTCCCTCCTCAAGCTCATTATCTGCTTTCTGAGAGCTTCGCTTAGAGTCTAATTCCGCAGTATTCCAGACAATCTGATTGATCTTTGTTGGCAATATTCAGTCGAATACGGTACTCATATCTATGTTTAGTTCTTAACACCCTGTACAAGGCTCGCTCATACAGTACTTGTTAGTGCAGCTGTTGCGCCCAATGCATGTGTGGTGCCACGCCCCTTATCAGGATAGTAAATTGTAATGAATTTTCACACTCAACAAATTTCTTAATCATTTGCAGATATTTATAAACAACGAGTGGCATGAGGCTGCCAGCGGCAAGAAATTTTCAGTCTACAACCCTGCAACTGGAGACAAGATCTGTGAAATCGAAGAAGGCGACAAGGTAAGGTGCTCATCATGGAAATGATTCATTATTGTTTCGTAAAATCTTGAGTCATGTGTCATTTATCATTGCACCTTAGTTAGCCTGGTGCTTGGGTACATTTTTCACCATTTGTATTTTGAATCTGTTTATTGAGAACATAGACAAATATATTTACATACAGCTGTTCCCAGTGTACACACATTAAAGGTAAATGCGTCAATAGATCAACTGGGTAAGAAACAATGTACAGTGGCTCATAATTGTGGTGGCCCGCCTCCGATCACTGGGGGCGAGCCACAGAGAGTGTCAGGGCACCCAACAGGAGTCTCAGGTGCTGCGCTCACGCAGCGGACAGGGGTCACCTGCTATGCCCAGGTCACCGGTGTGTTTGCTTCCCTGCTGGGGGGCACCCCAGCAACAGCAGCCGAGGTCCTGGGGGCACCCAGACACGGACACTAGTCAGGCCGCGACCACGCGGCCAGAGGACATGCAATAATGACACAGACACAAGTTGCCGCTTCCTGGGGCTCTGCTGCAGAGCCCCTTTTATTAGAGAGGCGTCATGACGAGGTCATGACGCTCTCTCACAAAAAGAACTAGACCAACAAGTAACATCAATGTTCAGGCTTTATGTCGTAACAAACAAAAAACAGCCCAGGGGCAAGAAGCTCAGGCAATCTTCGTGTGGTTGAGAATAGGACATCTTAGAGCGGTCTTAGCAAGAACAATCGATGTGGCTGATTCGGATTCCCTATGTCTGTGGGTCATGTAGGGGTCCCAGACACCAACCATTCTTCTGTCTGTCATATTTGTGCGCCTTGAGGCCCTTGCGCGATCTGGCACATTCTTTAGAATTTAAACAAATAAAAAAATAAAATTACATCTGCATAGTGCATCGATGCCCATAAAAGGAAAGAGGAAAGGAGGGGGAAACAGAGATAGAGAGAAAGAAAAGAAGAAAGAGAGAAGAAGAAAACCAGGTGTGGGCATGCACCCGTTTTCACAGCGGTTTATCATCTGATGCATGGAACATTGTCAAAATAAGGGCTCCCGAGGCCGCAAAATCTACCGCTGATTCACGGACATCAATGTCCAGGTCACAGTGCCAGGCCGTTGTTTCTGGTAGGCACCAACATTCAAAGTCCCTGTACCATTTGCTGTATTAGGGCCCTTGTTTATCCTTCCATGACACAGCTTTGCATATTTTAGCCACAATGCATGCAATGTCCATAAACTTAATCACATGCTTCAGTTTATTTCACCTGGGGTACCCACCCAAAGAACATTCATGTGGGTTCCAGTCGAATTTGATGATCCCAGCTTGCACACAGGCACGCTTAACCTGGGACCAAAAATCGTGCAGAGAACCAAAACATGTTGGTTAGATCAGCTCCATTCCGATGACACCATGGGCAAGTGTCTCAACATTCGCATTAAATCTTGCCACCCTACCTTCGGTCATGTATGTGCAATGTAATAGATTAGTAACTGAAATCGCACATTCCGAGACGCATTTTTAACAAATGACAAGGCATAGTCCAGTTGAGTTTCAGTCATTTCCAGGCCAACATCCGTTTCCCAGGCGTGTGTTCCTGTTGCTAGTCATAACCAGGAGGCAACCGTATATTCTGGACACCGGGCCCCATCCATCTTCTAGCCCACACATCGACTCTCGGAAGACCGCCACATCCGGTCCAGCAGGCCATTCCTTCCATTTCCTCTTAGCCACCCCCCTCAACACTTTCATATACCGCAAGAGGTGGCGCCTGGGAAGGCCTTCTATCTGCATCAGACTGGCCAAGTCCTTGAATTATCCATTCTCAAGCATATCTCCCCAAGTGGATTCAGAGCTTCGCTGAGTGTGAATCCCGAAGGCTGAGCTTGTCAGTAAAATGCTTTTAATGGTCATCAACACCTAAACACGTACTGGGATATGTTTATTCATTCTAAACATTTTGCATATACACTGTTGCACCAACATAAATACACAAAAAACATGCATGCAATGTCTCAAGAAAACTGGTTTTGAGAAGGAGCTGCAACACCCAGAGCATGTAATAACCAACAGCAAACATAAAAGTGTCTATATCAAAGGTGTGATCGATGAGCACATAATACATTTGCCGCCAACCATACCCTATGAATGAAGACCTTCACGACAGGGAGAGAACAACCACTGTTAAGAAGCAGCAGTTTAACAATGTCCTACCTTGTAATGAGTGTGTATTCAGACCCCAAACCATCTACATCCAACTCATCAGGAGAAAACTTAATTAATGTGTCTTTTTCTGCAACACAGTCTAACTAAGAAGTCAGCTGTGTCCCATGCATACCTAAACACCATAGTGAGAATGCTACCTAGTGATGACAATGAAGGCCATGTGTCCCAGGATTGTTCAACTTCAGGCCTCGAGGGCCAGAAACATCTCAGATTTTCGGAATGTCCCTCATTAATATTCATGAGATACATTTGCATACAATGATTCCAAATGTGTTCAAATGTAATTAATTCAAATATTTATTAGGGATATCCTGAAAAACGAACAGGTTTACAGCCCTCGAGGCCTGGAGTTGGACAACCCTGCACAATATCCCACCGTGTTCATACAAGTATACTGAGTAACATTATGACAACAGACAGGCATCTCTGCTGGATCCATAGCAACAGAGTCTGAATTGAGGCAAATCATTTGCGCCTCACTGCAAACAATGGGACTGCCCATTGTTATTTGTAATCATTTATTCATTTAAATTTGTGTAAGTCACCGCATGTATAAATGATACTCCAGAGTACACTGTTGTACTCGCATTCTGAGTTTAGTTCCACAATTGCTGATGGGCATCTGGTTATCAATTGTATCATACGAGGTGTCAACATGTGGAGCTTGACAATTGTAGAAACATAGCCCTTGCAAAAGACAATTCAGATTCTCCTTCAAAAGCATTTTCCTTGGGTAGAGTGTTAGGGTAAACAAGCACTGGCAAAGCAAATAGGTATGGCTTTATTTTATAGGTGGTAGTGCCAATATATAGGTGTTAGCGCCTGTTTAGTTTGTGTGGATGAATTTTATTGCGTGGTTGTAGGAATGATGGGTTGATGAGCATGATAATGTGGATGGAGGATGGATGGGTTGATTAACATCATTGTTTACTAAGGGTGTACCGATAGCATATTTAGTATTCAGCTGAATACAGAATACTTTGTCAGGTATTCAGCAGAAGCCGAATATGAAGCTGGATAGTTTTCTATTTTTTAATTTACGTATGTGTTGCCATGTTTCATTTATTTCTCTTTATTTAATCAACATCTAATCCTTATTTATTGGACACACTCCAGAAAATAGAGATTAACAAAAAAGCATGTACCATCTGTGCAAAGAGGTGTTGTATATGCAAAATCTATTCTACTAAAGTGAGGGGCTTCACAAATGCAAAGTGCTATGGTGCAATGGACAACATGGATACTGCAATTTACAACTGTCAGTGAGAATCACACACAGTGCAATCTCTTGCCATTTGCAAGGTAGCATACGTGGAAAGTGAATTTCGGAGCTTCCTTTCAGCTCACTCAGAAATGCAAACAGGTTTTCTGACTTCTCAGGCAAAACTCAAGTCGAGGGTACATGCGAAGTAAGTGGAGTTCACTACTCTGTTATTTTTAAAGAGGGCACCCCCTCCCCCTTAAATCAGACATGCTAGATGACTCTCCCAAAAGGGCTGCTAGGGTTGGGATAAAGGTAATCACACATTGCAAGGTTTGACAAGTGACTGAATCTGCCCAAACACTACAGGCTCTATGAAAGCACTTTTCTGTTGGACACTCACTCAGTTTCACCAAATCCCAATCCATATCCACTTACCCTCTCTCCCTCCCACTACACTAGAGGTTGCAAGGCTTTGTGGTTTTTTCTGCGTCTCTCACTTTCGAACCCTCCATCCCACAACACAAGCAGATACAGTGCTCACTATCACTCTCTGTCTTCACACACATTTCCTGTTGGTATGTACTCTTACATGCATGTTTCCCCAAGAGGGAATGCAAGTTATGTACTTTCTGAAAATATATGCTACTCTTTATAACACCATGTCCTTAGATATATGGAAGAGTTTGTCTTCTTTGGGTCTAAAATAGTGTGCAGGGGATGTGAGTTCCCATCATTGGGAACTTATTTGCCTTGACACACTCTCGGCACTGAGAGAGGGTGGAATCTGGAAGCAGCAAAAACGGGTTCCAATGATAAAGCGCTGTTCGGCAATGGCAATGGCTTGCTGGTTAAAGATGCAGGGAATGACAGGTGGTGCCGCGTTGTTGGCGCTGGAACATTTTGTGGCTGCAGAAGCATGAAAGCAGAGAATTGCCTTTCACAATGACCAGGCTCAGCTGACTCATCACAGCGTAGGGGTACTGCAACGGCATCCGCCTGGAGCTCGAAGAAACTGGTGTGCTGGTGGTGGCATCAAGTTGGGGCCACTAGAAGTCTCACCAGGTCTCAGATGCAGGGAAGGCAGAGCTTAATTGTCAAACCTAACTCAGAGGATGCAGAGTCAGTTGAACACCTATGTTAGAAAAGACTCCAGCGGTTCCTTTGCACTGCGTTAAATGGTGTTAAAGGGGCCAAAACTATTGCTGCATTGGTTGTGAGATGCAGGTAGAATGAGCTATGACTACCTTTCTTCTTTGTTTTTTGGGATGCCCAGTCCTGGGTCACAAGGGTAACGTGTGTAGAGGGCACTTGCAAGGGTTCTATCACCTTTAGTGGCAGGATCCTGGGTACCAGTGCCTCATTTGCAGTAGGCCTTGTCCATTCAACAGTTTCACCCCAAATGTGCCATTAAGATGGTTTGGGAGAAGAGCTTTCATCTTCCTAGGAGCATTCATGCTTCATCTCTATGGCAGGGGACCTTTGAACAGACTTTATACCCAACAGAATTCCAGATGAATCCTTCTAGTCTTGATGTTCAAGGATGAACCAAACTGTATCAAACAAGATGATTCCTGCGCAGAGCCCACATGGCTGTTGTGGGTACACCGAGGCTAGACTGATAACACACATACAGACCTGACAAATGTTTGTGGCTTTATAATTGGTTAATCTCAGTAGCCACCATGTCATAACCAGTAAACCATAGCCTGAGGTGTGTTATCTGATGGATAAGAAGTGATCATTATCTGTAACATGGTCCCCATGGTCATAGACCTATCCAGTACATCTCTCCCACACCTGCGTATAGAAGCAAATTAATATTTATTGTAGGTAGGGGAAAAGACCCATTTGTGAGAATGTTAATAATCTACAGTAAGGCCCTAATGCCCAGTAGCACTTACTGTAATGTGCAGTGAAGTAAAAGTAAAAATCTCCCAGGTTCGCGGACCACGACTATTTTAGTGAAAGCAAATGGGAAGATAGTCCCAACGTGGCTACTTAAAGTAGCATGCAGTTTGGTCGTAAAGATGTAATCGTATAATGATGGTGATGATGACATGATTGTAAACAAAGTGTATGTTGCTTTGCAGGGGCAACCTACGTCCAAACTAATATTGTCAAGTATATGCCATAGGATGTGAACTTCCTAAAGGATCCAAATACTCACTTGAACACACAAATGCATGACAGTGCTATGTGCAGCAATACGCAAACAAGTAGCAACCACCCAACACCATTACTACTAAAAGGACTGAAAGTCTGCTGTAGGTGTTGCATTCCATTAGTCATCTGGATAAAGAATGACATGGATCCATAGCGCATGCGCCTGTCCTAATGCATACCTGTAATCTACGTGGAAATACATGTAGCCCATTGTACTAAGATATTAGAACCCATAAGAATTAGGATCTAAAGCCACAAATGATGTTGACTGATACTTTAGTCCATACCCGAAGGGTGTTTGGAATATCTTAAAGAAACGTATATGTACATTGTCCATACTCATGTTCTCTTTAAATATCAGACACTTGATATATGAGAAATAACATGTATGTGAAATGTGCACAATTGTGCTCCCAAACATAGACTGTCAAAATGAACGGTTCAATAGATGCAGTTTAGTACAGTATTCATACTCATAATCTCCTCAAACTCAGTTCTACAATTTGTAGGTAATACATGTCTGTGAATTGCACATACATATTAGCACAGATGTCCAGTGTGAAAACAGGTAATACCATAAATGCAGTGCAACAAGTATTAAAGTCCAGTGATGTCACGTATGGTCATTGCTGCTTCCTTTCTCATAAGAGTGTACAATCTAATCAACTGTTAGGTCAAACCTATAGTTGAACTGTATGGTAGGTTCGCTTTCAAGTGGGAGGGATGAAAGCTGCCAACGTGCAATGCATTATTGACATCTGCCGGCTTTCTATAAATGCTGGTCAGTAGTGTCCCTTCTGAGTAGGTGACCATTCCATCCCCAAAATATATACTCGTATCTCCTATCCCCAGAGTGAATTCAGTGCAGAGAGTGCTCATACTCCAGTTTCTATGCCAAAACGCTTGGCACAAAGCTGTTGAGCACCAAAGACGAAAAGAACAGATAGTTTATACAATAATCAGGTGTATTAATACCAGATCTCGAGGTGCCCTTTATGTTGGAAATACTACTGCATCTTAAAATTAACGCTTTAAAACATAAACTATGCCTTCAATAAAAGTTCAAAAGTCTTCATAATATGCATCCTTTGATGATTTGTTCGCTGTATTTTGAAAACAGAGAAGGAGTAAACTGCAGCCAGCACCATTTCAGACGTGAGGTCCGTCCTCAGGGCTGACTCCGTCCTTTGGTCTCAACCAACACACGGATGAATATGCTTGAAGATATGATCTCTAGGGGGATAATCTCCTAGGTATTTACAAATTCTCCTTCCAAAATCTGTGTTCCACAGTATATCCTGGAGTTGAAACAAGTACCACTCCAATTGCCTAAAATCCTGTGGCTATCTGAGTGGTCTGTCTGTAGCTGTTCTAACCCTTTTTTGTCAAGAAGAGCTGTAGGAATCTATCATATACTTTGACATTTTGGTTGAATTCGTAGCCTGAGCACTTCTGTCTACAAACCCAGAGTGCCCCTTTAGTTTAAAATCAGCGTTCTCAGTGTTTGTAATAATGGGATGTGAAAAACGTGCTTTCATTAGTTGTGTGCATTTGTGTTCGTTTAATTAAAATAATATTTTCCTAGAACCTTGTTTGGGCATTCTTTTACTTTGGTACCACAGCACTATTGTAGCTTTTGTTGCATCTCTACCTGCTCACACCCCTCCTGAAGAGTAAACTATGCCCTCGGTCCTGGCTACCAAAAGAGGTGAAGAATGTACACGTGTCTGGCTGTTCCTGTTTCCCTGCTGGATTAGTGGTGTTATGGGACTGAGTGGTTGTTTTAGCCACAACTCATCCCTGTACTATAACAGAGCAGTAGTCATTTTGTTACAGGAACACACATGAAAACAATGCAATTAGGATGCAAAAGGCTCTATAGAATATATCCTCTAGCAACATAATGGGCCTCATTACCACCCCGGCGGTAGCCATGCAAGTAAAAATGGCACGGATGCCACCAGAGTTGTGTTTTTCTCCAGCGCATGGCTTCAGGGACCGCCGGGGCTGTAATGCCCCCCCATTCCCTTTCGAGTCCCATTGGACTCAATGGGAATGGGGAAGACGGTAGCACCGCACATTCATAATGGTGCCGGTGCTACCGTCAAAGTCTGCGAGCGGGTGCCTTTCCGCTCACCAGATCAGACCTGGCGGGGGGAAAGGCACCTGGCATGCAAACTTGTACTCTGCTAGTCCGTTAACAATGGTGCCGGTAAGACTACTAGCACCGTTTACCGGACTGGCAGGTTTGTAATCAGGCCCAATGTGTCTTTGCAGTGTATACGCACATTTCATGTGCCTATTGGAAAATCCCTGCTTCCACATCATGAGATCTCTGGTGATGGATTCAGCGAGGTATGTATGATTGGACAATTAGTTGGTCAGATGCACATTTTCTCATAATATTTACACTGCGCTTGGAAGTATCCATTATTTATTCTTATGCATTTCATTTTCACTTGTGCAAAAATGGTACACTGACTGCTTTCAATATATTATATAAGGAGGTTTTATAAAGAAACAACGACAGTCGTTATGGAGTTTAGCAACCATCGTGCAGAGGAAGCATGTTTCTGACAGTTAAGATGAGGTCAGGTGAACCATGTAGCAGGGTCAGGGTACCAATGGCTAAGTGTTGTGTAGCTAGAAAGGGTAACAGAAAGGCTCAAGGAAGAGGGGAAGTTTGATCAAGGGGCATGGGAGTTCCTACTGGTGATATGCAATATGATATGATATATGATATGATATGGCATTTATAACGTGCCTATACACAAGTGTTTCAAGGCACGACGAGGCAAGGGGGGCAACAAAGGGACGACAGACAACGATCCTACTAGGCCAGGTGTCAATCAGACCGTGCAAGTGCATGGGAGGGGGGGGGAGGGAAAAGTGCGAGAGTGAAAATGAGATGGGAAAGTGTAGTAGAATAAATAAGATAATAAAACAGCCATATGGTGGCAAGTGCAAGGTAAGTGCAGACATAAGTGCTGGTAGGGGGACTGTAGGGAGACAGAAACAGTGCCTTGGTGCAGGGTTGCAAGGGAAGGTAGTGCAATACCTACGGGATTTAAACATTAAAGAAAAAAAAAACATGTCTTCGAATTTCTCTTAAATCTGGCTTCCAGTCTGAGATTGTGAACTGTATGTAAGCATTTTCCACGTGGAATCCCTGTTGTTGTGAATGTGATCACTTCAGACAAGCAGCAATTAACTTAAGCAAAGCCTTCTGTTGCTCAAGTCCTAAGCATGCAATTTAATATCATGCTAATTGAAGGAATATTAGACTTGTGCAGCCTGGTTCCTTTTCTGCCCAGTGATCTGTGAACTAATCTTTAATGGCAAGTGATATTAACGAATTTGGCCACAGAATAGCTCAGCAGGCTTGAGCCCAATACAGCACAAAAAAGTCTTCTGATAAAGGATCACAAGGTTTCAAGAATGTGATTCTTCACACAATAGGTTTACACAAGTCTTTACTCTTCACTTCGACAATTCCTGTTAGTAAAAAAAAAATTACATATCCCCTAGGATGTGCGTGGAAACCGCTTTCATAACAGTAGATAGGTATTTAATCATAAAATGTCTCCCTATGGCTGTATTCAACGGTTATGTCATTGAGAAACACCTTCTTGCATAGCCTATGTAGCTCCCAGCCCCACTGGGTGCAACTTTTCTGGTGTGCACCTTGTGACCCTCTAAATTATTGCTTTAACTTTTACCGAGTAGGCAGGGCATGTCTTAACGTTTCTCTGGCAGATGGAAATCCTAATGCCGTTTACTTCATGGTATCTGCTTTTGAACTATGTATATTATAACTGTCTTCCTACTGTGCAACCTGAAACACCATAGTTCACCAACTCTAGACTGCATTGCCTCGCATTGCCGATGTAGCCCCCAGCTTCACTGGGTGCGGCTTTTTCAGCATGTGCCTTGTGACTCTCTACACTACTGTTCCCTAAATTTGCCACTGTGATCAAATTTAGAACACGCCCACCTTGCACAAATTTGGTCCCAGTAGGTGGGGCATACCTTATCGTCTTTCCAGCATTCAAAATTGGGTTCATGGTAACTGCTTTTGAGACTTGTATCTTATATCTCCTGTCTCGCAACTGTACAACTGAAACCTTGTAACTGTAATTTGCACATTAATGCCTCAGGACTTTGTGCGCTGCTATAAAGGCAAAAATAAAATAAAATAAATAAATACGTTCTGCGAAAGGGGAGAGGTGCAGATCTTATTTACCAAAGACCAGGAAAGATCGATAGACGGAATACTGGAACAGGATGGAAGAGATTTAAAACCAGGTCTCTTTTACAGCCACCTCCATCCTCTGGCTGAGACAGTAAAGATGATTAGATGGATGATGATCAAGGAAAAGACTATGCCACATCAGACTCCAGACAGGAACAAACCTTGCAGTTGAAAGGTGGCGGTACTGATGAGGCAGAGTGGAGTGACAATATAGATGCAGTTGCTGGAGTATTAATAGAGATGCACTGCTCCAAATGTTTAGAGTCTGCTTGAGAACCGGCCTTCTCTTCGCAAATAAAAATGACATCTCATCACTATGTGGCAAACTGTACACTATGAGTAGTACCACCACCAGAACTATCAAGGTCACATGAATTCAGCGTGTGTCACATCTCCCTCACTTTGTAAATCAGATGTATGACAGTAATTTGCAGAGAATAAACAGCAAACAAACTGGGCACTTGTAAAATAGTGTACTGAGGGAAGGCAGGGATCAACTTATGTACCATAACCGTGCCACCCCATATGCAGTGGCACCATGCACAGACAAGGAAGTCAAAAGATCCAAGGAGCATCCATCCATGTACCATTGCTGTGCATACACGTGTTTCAGGTCAGAATCCACAGGGGTGTTGAAATCTGGGAGAAAGTGAAGGAGGTGTAAGCACAGTGGCTATTGCCTCTTAGTCGAGGCACTAGACACTGTCGTCGAGGAATGACTCCTCCAATTGTTCGCAGTATATGCCCAGCTGTAAACCTTTGACATACGATGTAGTTTACTACATAAAATGCATCATGTTCTAATAGGTTCGGTACGAACCAGACTTCTGTAATTGTTGCAGCAAGACTTAACCTAGTTACATGCTCAGGGCAGTGCAGCTGTTTAAGCGCTACCTTTAACAATGCTACTGGCATTACAGGCTTTCCGCTGCTATCCAGCCACCATAATGCTTCTGCAGGTGATAAAGCCCCCCCCCCTTTGCTTCCATAATTCCTGCTCTTCTGGTGGTGCACTGCCTTGAACCTCCATTATCTGGGCTCTTGGTAAATGATTACATCCGTTATTCACTACCATAATCCTAACTACCTTCTCCTTAACATCTGGAGTATCAAAACCTGAACTATCTGAAGAATATGCAACCCTTTTGGCTTCTGCGTCTGTGGCTTTGTTCCCACAGTTTGCTTAGTATGTGCTGTGCATTTAACTATCGCTATGGCTACTGGGCATTGTAGTGCCTTAATGAGCCTGTCCAATAAGGATGCGTGCTGCACTGGAGTGCCGTCTGCTCGGAGGTAGCCCCTCCTTTTCCAGCATGCTAGCCCTGCATGTACGGTTGACATTACATAGGCAGAGTCACTGTCAACCGTCACTTCCTGCCCTTCATGTTTTTCAAGCACGACAATAAGCACTAGCAATTCTGCCGCTTACGATGAAAAGTGAAATGGTAGTCTTGCACTTGCTACAACCTCAAATTCACTGTTTGCTCTATGCCTCACTACAGCTGCGCCAGAATGCCTAGCTCCACTTGTTTGATCAATTTTCGAAGACACTTCAATAATGAGAATTTCCCCTCCTGACAATGTGTTCTCTTTTATGCACGGTGTACCATCATAGAAATCTACATAATGCACACAGTCATGGATATGCTCACCCTCTGTCACTGGCTCAGCTACAAAGGTGGCAGGGTTCACTATTTAACATCTGACAATTTTAATCGCTGGATTCAATATCATTACTTCGTATACAGAAGCTCTCTGAGATGTCAATGTACCCTTGGATTTCTCCAAAATGGCAAACAAAGCATGCTCCACAAAAAGTGTCATATAACACCCATTACAATACTTGTAGATTTCTCAATTGCAAACGCGGCGGCTGCCAATGACTGTTTGCAAGGAAAATGCTCTTTCATAACCGGGTCTAAAATTCCACTGTAATATGCCAGAGGTTTTACCCTAATGTAGTTCTCTGTGTAAGCACTGTTGTCATATCTGTCCCATTGGTATGTGAAAACAAGAACAACTCCTCATCATAATTGGGAATTAGTAAAACAGGAGCTGTACAAACTGCTTTCTTCAACTCTTTAAATCCACCCTCCATTTCCTCAGTCCATTCTATTTTCTCTTTATTCATCTGTGCTTTCATCATAGCCTGCAAAAGGGGTCTTGCGTATGAATTAAAGTCAAACACCCATGCTCTCACATAATTACATAATCCAAAAAACGGTTGCATCTGTTTCATTGTGTGCGGTTTTGCAGTTTTCATGATTGCTTCAGCTCTTTCAGGTGTTACCCTCTTTCCCCCGTGTGAGATCAACTGGCCTATGTACAGCACCTCTTCTTGACAGTACTGTAACTTCTCTTTGTCTACCTTGTATCCCTTGTGTGCTAGAATAGTCATGAACTGGATTGAGTCGTGTCTGCACTCATCTTCTGTTGTGCTACAAATCAAAATGTCATCTACATACTGAATCACAGTGCTTTTTAAATCAATGTTACCTAGATCCATCTGTAGGATTCTGTTAAAGATCAATGGGGACTCACAGTACCCTTGAGGCAGCGTAGTTTGTTTCTGATGGATTTGATGGAACGTAAATAAAGTCAAATCTTGTGAGTCCTTGTGCGACGGGATTGAGAAAAACACATTCTTCAAATCAATCACCGTGAATATTGCACTTCTACTGGTATACTACATAGTATTGTCGCTGGATTAGGAACTAAAGGAAACTCTGCCTCTACAATCTGGCTAATCGGTCTCATGTCTTGTATAAATCTCCCTGACCCTCCCTTTTATTTCTTCACAGGCTACACTGCAGTAATGCACGATGACTCTGATGGTACCAGAATACCTTGCTCCGTCAGTGCTAAGATAGTCTCAAAAATGCCCTCATCTGCCTCTCAAGATATTGGTTATTGTCTCGTTTCTGGTAAAATCCCCCCTGGTTTCAGATTTATTTTAACTTACCCGACTCCCTTCAATAGGCCTACATCATAAGGGCCTGTAGTCCATAAAATGTGTGGCACTTTCTCCAAGTCTTTGTCAAAAAATGCTTGACGCTTCTGCATTATCGCCATGCGCTGTAGGATCTCCCTTTTCTCTATTCTGATCCAATATGTAATGCTCATAACGAACATCACTTCATCATCTGATGGACCATCTCTAAACATGTCATCGCCAGTGACCTCAGTCAATCGGCACCCTTCCCCAATGGCAATCACTGATCTCCATGGACTACCCTCATCATCCGTTCCTTCGAGAATTGCCATTTCCCCTCGTACTATGACTGCCTCTAACTCTAGGGGGTATGGTCAGTCCCCCCTCTTCGTCCATAAATATCTGTGGTCTAAATCAAGATTCATCAGGTATCCTCATAGTCTTTCCCACTAAGCGAGGTAGCCATGTTAACAGAATGCCCTCCCCATAAAGGAAAACTTCTGGTTCTATCGGCAAACCTCTTAGAACCATTTGCCCTGTAAATGTCAATATAAATTCACCCACATTCATATAGTGTATCCCAGGAGTAGGCCCCACTATACCTTCATCAGTAAAATAAATTGTCATGTTAAGTTTCTTCCCAAAATATTAACTGGTGTCTGTCGTGAATACACCAAAGGAACAGACATGCCACACTCTCCTATAGAGATTGGTTATTCATCAGTAAAAGGAACTCGACTCGTAGCTCCAGCGAATCCTTGAGCATTCATGGCATTTCCCAACATTGGATATTTTCCCTCTCGTATTCATGAATGCGTTGCACCAGTGTCTACTAAAAATGAAAAAGATTTGACACCTGTTGTCACCTCAACCCTTGGTTCCTCTTCGTGGTCTAGTGTCACAGATAGTACTGAACACATAAAGTCACCCTGTGAGCTGTCCTATTGTGAAAACATGCATACCCCTGTACCTGTGAAAGGATTCCCTCCTACTACAGTGACACCCCCTATTCTAGGCATCAATAATTGTCCTGTGTTTGCATTGTGCTGTATCTGCATGGGGGCATGCTGGGACTGCCCTTGTGGTGGATACAGTGGTGCTTGCTGTGGTGGCTGTGCCTGTTGCATTTGTGGCGCTTGAGCCTGATACACTGTCTGATCTTGGGCAAATCCTTCCCTGGCTTGTGAGCTATATGCTGGAGGATAAGCTGTCCCCACTCTTGAGAATTGCCCATTTTGTACATACCCTTGACTTCTACATACGCGCGCAATGTGCCCTGTCATTCCACATGTCCAAAATAAAGGAGTACTCCATGTGACTAGGCCCCCTTGGTTGAACTCTCCTTGCGCACTCTGATTCTTATTCTGCACATTCTGAAACCCACCTTCAGTGTTTTGAAATCCACCCCTTCCTCTGAAGCCCATGCCTCAACCTCGTGGTACAAACCCATTCGCTCCTTGGTCCATTGGCCACTGATTACTCGCCTGCGATGTACCCATTGTTTGCTGTACACCTAGTCCTTCTCCGCTTGTCAATACCCCCCCTTCTATGGCATATATTGACAATTTCTTCTCAACTAACTTGGCTTCCTCAATTTTTCTAGCATCATCTTTCTTCTTGTTTTTTCTCTTGTATCAGCCGACAATGATGCACTTCTTGAGTTGCATCTGTACCTGCTCACACAATCCCTGGCATAAAATGTGGTAAAATACTACCACTGTTTTCCCCACGGATCATGCATTTCAAAAGTCCAGCATTCCTGAATGTCCTGAATGTAAGGAAGCAGACCCTCATCCTCTTTCATTTTACATGTAATAATCACACCCATGTCTGACACATCAGGATACTGTACTCTGAGAGCTCTCCAGACGTCTGCACTACAATTATCAAATGGCTCTCCATCGTGCACTGTATTTTGTGTGGTCACACTTAAATAGCCTTCTCTTTTCCAAATATCATCATCTCTTTCCTCAAGAAAGGCTGCTAGGAGACCCTTCAAATCTCCTATTGCTAAGATATTTCCTCCTGTCATTTTTTCTAACTCATAAATCCATTTTCCCGCACCCGCCGTTAAACTGCAGAGTTTGCACCTTAAATTATCCTCATCCATCTGTGGCCATGGACTATACTGTGGTCTCATTCCCCCTTTTTCCAATAAGGGAAACTGCGTAAATCCTAATCCGCAATTGACTCCCATTGTCTGCCTATCCATAGTAGGGACAATGGTTCCTGACCGCCTTCTCCCTGGTAATCACCTTAACCATTTTCCATATGGCGGTGACTCTCTCATATGCTTTAGGATCTGGCATCCTTTCCTTAGGTTGCTCTAGATTAGACCATCTTAATTCCTTATCTGCCTGCAGGCCTTCCTCAGGGGCACATGCACCTCCTCCCTCTTCCCCACGGAAGGATTCTCTCTCCTCGTCTGACATATCTAGTACCCAACTAGTGTGACTCTCATCCCCTTTACTCTTGTCTAAGGGCAGTCTACTTAAAGACAAGACTCTATGCTCAATACTGAATGGATTATTCTCTTCTCTTCATGATTGGAAGACTAGGGTTTGATCTCTCTTCCCTCACCTTCCCAATTTGCCAACGTCTCTTAAGTCCTGATAGGCTTTATCAATCCTATCTCCGATGCTTCCTATATTGAAGTCATCATCTAAGGTTACTCTATATGGACCTGTCATTGCTTCCTGTTACGGGAGGAACTCTTCTATACTGCCCCATTGTATTGCTGGGCTTGGCTCCATCAATTCCTTTTGAATGAGGTCAATATTGCACTCCCACTCTCTCCTCTTTCGTTCTAATTCTTCATCTACTTCTCTTTTTTTTTGCTTCCCATCTAACTCTTTCCTCTTCTTGTCTCATCTCGTTCTCCTTACACCCTGCTCTTCTGTCTTCCTCTTTTCTTCATCTCTGCATTCTTCTATCTCTTAATTTCTGCACTTCCTCCTCTTCTCTCTTCCTTTCTTGTTTATCCCATTCTTCTATTGCTCTCTGTTGTCAAACTTCCTTTGCTCATCTGCTCTTTCTTCTTTCCTTTGTTGCTCCTCCTGATACATCTGTTTTTGCAGCTGTCTGCTTTTCCTTTTATACTCATCTCTTTTTAATCTCTTTTCGTATCCCATCTTTCCTATCCTGTTCATCTTGATCTTCCCTTTTCCTGACTTCCTCAATGATCTTACCATCTAGCTTGAGTAATATCTGGGTATCATGAAATATTATCCCATCAATAATATCACCATATATATGCTTGTGGGGTAAGGCCTTAGGCGATATTATTGCTGGGGATCATTAATGTGCTAAATGGGGCCAGGGGTTGTGGGGGTGTCCCCCGCTCCCTTTTAAAAAATATGGGGGCTGCGGGGGTGTCCCCCGTAGGTTCCATAGCTTAATATTGCCGCTAAAATATGGCAATATTCTTGTATGCCAATATTTTTGCGGGGATATTAACACAAGGAACCAATATCTTTCCTCCCAGCCATTCGTTCTGTACAAGCGTTACTTCATCAGCCTTATCCTTCTCTCCTTTCCATCTCTTGATCTCTCATTCTATATCTTTCAATACATTCTATCACTTGCTTTTCTCTTCCCTGTTTTCTAAGACCTTAAAGATCTCCTCTTTTCTTTAAGTCTTCTCTGGACTATCATAACTACTATAAGCAGGCGGTTTGTATATCTGATTACTATACCCCGTTGCCGCTTTCAATTCCTTTAACGGATACCATCCTATGTTTTCCATGCTATCACCTTTTATCTCAGACGAGGCAAGGGGAGCATAAGGCTAGACACCTTCCTTCTTACTCTGGTTTAGCATCAACTCCTCAGGTGGCAGATACTCTCTCTCTTCTTGGTACATTTTCCAAAGTTCTAAAATAGCTAACCTTTTCTCTAATTTCTTTCCCGTGTGCACAGCATGCAAGTATGTGGTCATGTGTTGAAATACTGCTTTTGACAATGATCCCCCTTGTGACCATGGCATGAACATCTTATCTGCCGTGCCTTTCACCCACTTTGCACTGTACTGTTTGAGCTTGCATGTGTTTTGGCAATAATTTATATAAATGTATCAGAGGAGCATTATAAATGCATCACAATGTCTCCCATTGTGACAAGTCTCAATTGACTGGCAATACTTACCAATGTTTACAAAAATACTTTAATGAAAACAACAAATTTGAGCGCGCTCCAACAATCGCCACTCAAAACCTCTACTTTTCAGTAATCTCATTCTACCTCTGAGTCGGTACGGACAGTTTCTCTTGATAGACAATATGTCTCTGTCAACCTTTTCTCAATTTTCCTTACACAATTGTCGTTCTTCGTAACATTAATATACCACACATACACAAACAGTCAGACTAGTCACATCTTCATATTAATCCTCATTGATCCCTCATTTTATCTCTGCCCCTAATAATACCATGATCACTGGATGTAAATTGGTATCTTATATGGACCTGTCCAATACGTAGCCTGTTTTACTTCGACTGAAGGGTATAACAAGGGTTCGACTGAAAAGTTCTTCTGAATCGCCTTTGGGTTAGGACTGCCGGGTTTTCTCTCTCACTTATTTACACACAAAAAAATCACTCGTTACTTTTTTAAACTACCCATTACTTCTCCCGTTACTTTCCCCGTTATGTTCTAAACTACCACAATCCTATCCCCTCAGTTTGCC
This sequence comes from Ambystoma mexicanum, assembly GCF_040938575.1. Lineage (NCBI taxonomy): Eukaryota > Metazoa > Chordata > Amphibia > Caudata > Ambystomatidae > Ambystoma > Ambystoma mexicanum. Next base: position 1,175,437,586 of record NC_090935.1, on the reverse strand, counting down.
ATTCCCCTTAATCTACTCACCATTTGCTTGTTCAGCTTGAGGCATTTGGTATCGACTTTCCCCTCCAATCAACCACTTTCACCTTCCATCCGCAAAGCACCCGTGGAAACCAGGGAGATTTTGTCAAAGAGGAACCCGTCCCACCGTCTCGATTTTCTTGCAAGAATTCTTTATCGGCTGCTCTCCACAGGAAACCTTGCGATCTTCTGGGTAGATGGCAGAGGGTGCCTCATCCTCCAAAATACTGCAGTCTAACTGGAGTGGATGGGTCTTGCTACCAAACCATCCTCTGCTACCAAGTGAAACCTCATGGTCCTTTTAATTAAGGTAACACATCGTACAATGGATGGGATGGAGAATAACTCTCACACCAAATACAAAGACCGACCCAGGAAGTTGGCAAAACAGACATCAACAGATGCTGCACAGCATGGTCTCAAAGCATTTCATAAAAAACATTATTTGTATAGCAAAAACTTGTCATCCGTGACATCATACTAGGTGGCAAACTACAAAAACCTACGCAGGATTGTGATAGGACTAAGGGGAGTATCTAAGTATACTTTCTATATGGGATTGGATCGTGAGTAGAAGTATGATGCATCATTGGCTCACAAACTATAAGACCCTTTGCTATATGGCCCTCTACAATTGGTTGGCATGCTTGTACCCTTCTGGAACATTCAACTCTCTAGCAGCACGTAAGCTGGTACCCCAGGTATTGGTGGGTGGACTTGACCGTACCTCCCCACCCAATTAGCCCAACATCTCTCATCATTCGGGCCTTCTGTCATTCAGATTGTATTTGAACTTGACCTTGTAGTTGCTTTTCTTCTCTGGGAATGCAAGGGATTATGAGCATGTTCTCATCAAGATTCAGGTCTGAAAGCCCACATCTATTTCCATCCTGGACTCACGAGACAGGAGACCGTGAATCCGCCCATTTTATAGCATTCAAGTGTCTCAAATAAAGAAACTTGCCACTCATGGTGTTCTCTCTTCGCAATTTACCAAAAGATGCCTTGGCATCTCACATTCACTGTTCTCAAGGACTGATAACCAGTTTTGGCTGCCTTTGCCTTTGACCAAAGGCCAAGCAGTCTTCTTTGTTCCATCTTTGAGCCTTGGCTTATTTCTCTGCTGCGAAACACACACAGCTATCACTCCTCCTTTCTCCACGGGTTGAGTTTACTAAAATTGTTACATCGAATGTCCAGCTCCTATATATTGGCGGCACCACCTGCAGTCTATTCACTACGTTTAGCTAGCCTTTACAATTACTTAGTCTACTTGCGTTACAGCATCTGTACAGTTATAAAAAGGTTTGCATTTTCTACAGTGCTTTTTCACACATGCAATCTTTATGCCACAAATTAATGTTTCTCCAATTCTTTACTTCACCATCAGATTCTATAAGGTCTATGCATTCTCTTCTTTGGTCATCCTTCTCAGTGCATCAAACTCATTGTTTGTGACTTCATCAGCCTCTCTCCTTTTCTCATCTTCACACTTCATCTCGTCGGTGATACATCACACAGGGTTTTCTCAGTGGGTACTTTGTCTCAAAGGCTTTTTATGGTATAGGTACCATTACTGGTGTTGCACATGTTGCCATTTCCGGTTTTCAACACATAGGCAGAATAGGAATGGGACTTCATGCAGAGGCATTCAGCTGCTCCTCTACACGATGAACCACTTGAAGTTGAAAGGCACCTAGAAAAAAAAAACAATGATAGGAATCTGGCAGATTAGGTTACACGAAACCTGCTAGGGCAGTTTTCTAAGTAGCAAACATTATTGGCACAAATTCATGAAATGCTTGTTGATTTGCTCATTGTACCTTTTCCTTTTAGGTATTTGGTATAGTGAAGATATAGCTCCAAGGGGTTCCAGTTAGAGTTACAAAAACATCTGTTGTCGAATAAGCATCTTTAAAAGAATGTGCTATAAGCAACATAGTCCACCTTGAGGGGTGCGAGTGGGGAAGAGAGGGGGGGAGAGACATGAGGTCACAATAGGGACACCAGATTGTGAAGGGAGCAGGTCATTTTGTTTTCCCTTTTACATATTTATATCACACATATTCACAATTTGTAGCACCAGTTCATCAAGTAACACAATTATGGGATGAAATGCATGTAAAGGGATTAAACATGTGTCCCTAAATTTCAAGTTCCTCAATTTGGTAACTAAACTATAACTCCTCCCATCTATGTCAAACAGGTCACCTTTAGGTTTAAGACAATATATCACATTTCACTACAAATGCAAGTATCTCTAATAATTGAAGGAATACATTTAGAAATAAAAAGGGTGATATCAGCAAAATATTTTTGAACGAAAAAGGGAACGGTCATGTAGTTTGTCACCAGAATTTGTGAAGAAAGCATATTGGAGACGTGGTGCCACTTTGTATTGTGTAAACAATTGGTAGAATGATTTGCAGCTTGCCCATTAAAACCAGTTGAGACCAAGAGGGATTGGATGTGTGATGGGCCCGAAGGGTGCTCAAGTTGTTCAGTGAAAAGTGAAGGCCTTGATCTGGATTCAATTCATCCTGTACCAGATCAAATCCCAGAGAGATAGATCAGGGCGGCCGGCTGCACGTAGGTAGTCTTCGTAGTCTGCATGTTGGGCTGTATAACAGATTAATGTGATTAAATTATGATCCGTGAAGGAGGGGGAGTATTGTATATGTTTGCCCTATGGTGGGGCACCTAGAGGCACATGCCAGTAAAAATACCTGCCCTTGCCTATCAATGTTCAGCTGTTTTATGTGCCCTATGGTATGGCAACCTGAAGCATAGGCCAACACAAATATTTGACAATAACCACTAACAGTGAAGCTGCTAAATGTACCATACAGTGTAGCGCACTGACGGACAGCAGAAAGCTGTAGAAATACACCCCAATCACCCATGTGCAGTTTCCTTATGTATCCTATAGTATCACCCCCAGCAGAACAAAGACAATACAAGAATCCCACACCCACAAAAACTGCAATTCTTCAGTGAATTTTTTGCATGGTGACATTTTTGCGAGGGACATTATGACATGGAACTGATATTTCACGAAAGGTGTAATGCTCATCGGAAAATACTCTTAAGGCATGTGTTTTAAACAGAAAGAAATGCAGAGGCCATTTTGGAAACACAATCTACATGAAATCACTCATTTCCAGGCATCATCCACCTAAATTGCCTACACAAAGAAATTCAAGAGAAAGGGCATGGCAGAGCAGCAGGTGGGCATCATGGAAAGTAAATAGTTCAGAGCAGAAACTCCTTGATCTGACCAATGATGTTCTGAAGAGAAAATATCCGCTGTTAGGCACCTCATTTTCCAAACTTTCATCAGAACGGGAAAGGTTGGGGGCAGTTGTTGGGACAGGATCCAAAACAAGGTCCTGGCTGTATCCTCCCACCCCAGGGCATTGAATTGTGGCATGACCTCTTGCCTTAAGTGTGGACACTGTAACAGTTCACTGACAGCAGTCCAATGTCATCTAGCCTTAAGCGTTGAATCTGTTGCTGTTCACTGCCAAGGGTCCAATGCCACTGGGGTGGGAGGGCCACATCCTGGTACTGGTTTTCCATCTCTGGGAAGAAAAGGCCTCCTCCATAATTGACCTAGATGGCCTGGAGGCCTCAGGAAGCCAGGCGGTGTGTGACAGAGTACCGCGCAGCTGTTGATTGGGGACAAGTACAAATCACGCCTATCATTGACTCTTTCATATATTCGCTGCACATAGGGAATGTGACCACGTGCCGCGTGAAGAGCTATCAAGAGGTATTGGCACAAAACAACCTAATTCAAACCCCATATGTTCCATATAACCCATACATTTATAATCAAGCACCCATGATGAGCACCACATATCATTCCTCCTCACTTAAACACTGTTAACAGACGTGTTCATGACCGTGTTCATACTTTTAAGTAATTATTTTAGAATACAAATAGTAAACGAGTTAGCTTTCTTCAACTCAAAAGGCTTGTAAGATTTTTTTTTAAGTTTTCCATTCATTTATCAAAATTCAACATGTTCAGGTTCTCATTATGCACATTTTAAATCAAAGCCATGTGTGTGTTCACGGGGTTAGTAAGCGCAGCAGTGTCGTACCATTTATCATCTGCGTCAAATTGCAATGTCTAAAATGAAACACTCTTTTTAAGAATTGAAACAGAACATAGGGCCAGTTCCCAAAACTCTCCCCCTAAAACGAGTTGTGATCCTCATGATTATCGATTAAGAGTCGGTGTATTGAGGGCTTTTTACATTAGCTCTTCCGGCTCCTCCTTTCTGTGCTACATCCCTATAATCCATAGACACTGGCAGACAGAGCCAGCCTTAGTGGGGGGCGAGCCGGGCGACTGCCCGTGGCACCACGCCCCCCAGGGCGCCTTTTGCCCCTGCCACGCCAGCTCGGGGGAGTCTTTCAAGGGCTCCCCCGAGATTGCGTTGTTGGACAAGGCGCAGCAGGCGGCCTTTTACTGTAAAAGGTGCCCGCGCCGGTGGGTGCATTTAAATGCGCCCCTCAGAGTGGACACTTTTCACAAGAAAAGGTGCCATTAGCCCCCCACCACGTCATCTCCGGGGAGTCTTCCAAGCGCTCACCCGAGCTGGCGTGGTGGCAGAAGGCGTGGCAGGCGCCTCATTGCCACTGAATGAACCCGCGATGGCGTGCTCATTCTCCAGCATGGGGTCTGGCATGGATTCACATGCTCATGAATATTCCCCGTCGTCAGGCTGGGAATCCTCGGTAAAGAAAAAACCAGTATCAGTTTCGTTTCTGATCTGTCTTTCGTAGTAATAACCAATCACTGGTCTCTGCGTCATACTGACCACAGCCAATGACTGCCCTCTACCTAAGCACCGCCTCTGGCAGCCATCTTCAGATTTTTACCGCACGTTCATGTGTTGGGATCCTCGTGCTATTGCTCTCGAGCGTTAGTGCTATTTTTCGCGCTTTTTTCACAAAAAACTTCGATTCTTTCGGTCAAAAGAGCCTCAAGCTCCACCGATCCTACATCCGATCAACGGGGACCCGTGTCGGATTCATCTGTGCCCCTCAAGGGTGAAGATTTCGTCGAGCTACACTTCGGAGGAATCCAGAAGCTTCTCAGGCCCGGTCTCGGAGATGGCCCAGGAGAAGGGAAGCTCGACGCCCGGAAAGCTGTTCAGGGTCTGCCCTGGATGCCAGCTGCAGAACGTCTTCAAGGAGGACGAACACTCTTTCTGCCTTTACTGCCTTCATGAGGACAAGACGCACGTGGAGAAGGACTGTGCGTTTTGCGGCAACATGTCGGAACGGACCATGAAGGACCGCCATCAACGTCTCGCCAACTGGCTGGAGGGTAAGAGCCCGTCTGGCGAGAAGAAGAAGAAATCCGAGCGGTCTTCTAAGACCTTTGAGGGCGCCCCGGCGACGGGGGCCCAACATAAGGCCAAGCACCGCGAGTCCGCTGGCACCGGGAGCGCCGAACGGTCGGGCTCTACGGGCGCCAGGCAGGGCGCACCCTCCCCGGCACCATCAACCACGAGCCAACGCTCTGGGTCGGGTAAGAGGAAGGCCGAGCACCCGGCGAAGCTCCTGGAGAGGCCCCGGTCGAGCTCTAAGGCAGAGGAGGAGCGTGGCAGTGCCCCCTCCCTCAAGGATAAGGCGGTGAGCGCACCTAAGGTGGTGAAGGCCTTGATCCATCCGACCAAGCCCTCTATCGAAACGGTCGCGGCGGCCCTGGCTCAGCCTGTGGTGGCTGCACCAGTGGTGGCGACCTCAGGGCCCAGAATCTCCCTGCCTCCTCGGAGGGAGTCTTCCTTTGTGCCCATCGATAGGACCCCCGTGAAACCCTCCGTGGGGAAGAAGAAGGGGGGGCAGGGCGTCGTCGGAGATTCGGCCTCAACCTCAGAAGAGGAGCTGATCGAGGTCTTAAGCCACGGCCTAGGCGTGGAAGAAGGCCAGCCCGTCGGAATGGACCCCGACGCAGGTGACGACGACGACATCGTCGAGGATACCGACGGGGCCCCTGCTCGCCCGTCGGATTCCCCTCTGCCAGCGCCGCAAGACAACTCGGCGGCCATTTTGTTGGCCATACAGTCCTTATGCTCCGAGATAAGGACGAGGCTACCGTTACCGACGGAGGAACCTCTCCCGTCGGGGGATCCAGAACCGGGACCTTCTGGTGTTCCCCCTACCAAGAAAAGAAGGATCCATCCACCACCTCCTTTTCAACCGTCGCGCCCCTTCCAGCCCTCCTCCCCGTCCACCCGAGGGGATGATACGGGGACTGACACGGCAGCGACGGGTACGGACGACGAGGCATACGACGAGGATTTTCCGTCGTCGCCTCCCACCAGGGCTTCTCCGCCCGACGAGATCGGATCTTTCCACTCCATGATCTCCAGGGCTTCCGAGCTTTTCCAACTCTGCCCTGAGGAGAAGAAAAAGGAAGGCTTCCTTTATCAGCGGCGCGAGGCCAAGAGGAAGACGGTCCTCGCAGTGCCTCTGTTGGACGACATTTGGGATGAGGGCCTTTCCCTCCTCAAGAATCCTTCCACGACGCCAGCTAGAAGAGACCGGTACGAGAAAAAGTACCGGGTCCCGGACACGGCCCCCCTGTGCCTCCGGGCGCAGCCTACCCCGGACTCCGTCGTCTCCGCGGCAGCCAGGAAGAAAGCGGGGGGGGGGTGCGGCCTCCACATCAACTTCCCCGCCGGACGGCGAGGGAAAGAAATTGGATGCTATGGGACGTAGAGTCATCTCGTCGGCAGCGACGACGATTAAAGCGGCCAACGCCTTGACACGCCATCACCGTGGCGACGGACATCGCCGACACCGGGTTCCGCCAGCTGGGCAACGGCGTTTGCCTTCGACGTCGTGGATGGCTCAAAGCTACGGACTTCCGGCAGGACGTCCAGACCAGAGTCCTGGACATGCCCTTCGACGGGAACAACCTGTTTGGGAAGACAGTGGACGATTCCCTTCAGGCCATCAAGGCGGATACTGAGACGGCCCGGGCCCTTGGAGTCCTGCAACGACGGACGCCCTTTCGGAGCGGCGGAGGCAAGGGCGCCTCCAAAGGTTCCGGCGGCGGTTTCGCTTCCTACCGTCAAGCGGCCCGCTCGTCGTCGCAAGAGGCCTACAGAGGACGAGGCAAGTCTAGCGGACCCCGCCGTCGTCGCCAAGGAGGTCAAGGCGGAAAGGCCACGTCCAAGCAGGATTGAACCGGCCGTGGGGTCGGGCCCCCACCGAAGCACCCCGGTGGGAGGCCGGCTGGCGGGCTTCGTCAGCGTGTGGGAGTCCATCTCCACCGACCGTTGGGTGCTGGACGCCCTGGCCCGGGGCCACGCGCTCGAGTTTCAAAGAAGGTGCCCGCGCGTCCCCCACGTGTCCAGGAAAGAACTTCACGTCCCTCAACTTCTCCTGGAGGTAAAGGCGATGCTCAGAAAGGGCGCCATCGAACTCGTCCCAAAGAGGCTTCGGGGCTCCGGAGTCTACTCGAGATACTTCCTCGTGAAGAAGAAGACGGGAGGATGGCGCCCCATCCTAGACCTGCGACGTCTGAACAAGTTCATCAAGGCGCAGAAGTTCCGGATGGTCACCCTCCAGCACGTCCTGGGTCAGCTGGAGGAAGGAGACTTCCTATCGTCGTTGGATTTGGAGGATGCCTACTTCCACATTCCCATCCTAAAGGGGCACCGCAAATTCCTCAGATTCGTGGTCCAAGGGCGTCATTACCAGTTCAAAGCCCTTCCCTTCGGACTACGGTCGGCACCCAGGGTATTCACCAAGTGCCTCGCACCGGTGGCGGCGCAGCTGCGCCGCGAGGGGATTCACGTCTACCCCTACCTGGACGACTGGCTCATCCGCGCCAAGACGAGGGAGCTCGCCGTGGTCCACACGGCAAGGACCGTCCAACTCCTCACGGACCTGGGATTCTCCGTGAACTACGCCAAATCCCACCTGGTGCCCGCGCAAGTCGCACTGTTTCTGGGAGCCAGGCTCGACACAGTGTCCCTTCTGGCCTCCCCGTCGGAGGAGAGGACCAGGACCATCTTGGGCAAGGTGCAACGGATGTTGGTGGCCGACGCGGCCAAAGTGAGGTCCATCAAGTCCCTCCTCGGGATGATGTCTTCCTGCATCTACCTCATTCCCATGTGCAGGCTCCGGATGCGCCCGTTGCAAGAATTCCTGGATGCGCGCTGGATCCAGACGACGGGCAGCTTCGAGGAAAGGATCAAGCTCGACGAGAGTTTCCGACGAGCGATACGGTGGTGGGGCACCCGCGCGCATCTGACGGCGGGCATGGACTTCCAGACCCCAGCCCACCAGGAGACTGTGACCACGGATGCCTCCCTGGAAGGGTGGGGAGCGCACACCGAAAATCTGCACGCAAGGGGACTCTGGCTCCCGACGGAGAAGTCCCTGCATATCAACGTCCTGGAGCTCCGTGCAGTGTTTTGGGCCCTCAGGTCCTTCCTTCCGTCCCTCAAGGGCAAGGTGGTGAGGATCTTCACCGACAACACCACCACCATGTTTTACATCAGGAAACAGGGCGGAACCAGGTCCCCAGCGCTGTCCAAGGAGGCGCAGGACCTGTGGCATTGGGCCGTTGCCCAAGGGATTTTTCTGGTGCCGTTTCATCTGGCAGGGATAAAAAACACCATCGCCGACTCACTCAGCAGGGAGCTGCGCTCGTGCCACGAGTGGGAACTACGGCAGGATCTGGTGGATCGCCTCTTCCGACGGTGGGGCACACCCCAGATCGACCTGTTCGCGACGGCGACGAACACCAAGTGCCGGAGGTTCGCCAGCAGGTTTCCCCAGACGAGGAGCATGGGCGATGCTTTCTCGTTCCCCTGGGAGGGCCTGTTCCTCTACGCGTTCCCTCCCTTGCCTCTGCTAATCCGGCTCGTCAACCAGCTCAAGAGGTCACGGTGCAGGATGATCCTCGTCGCACCTGCGTGGCCGAGGCAGATATGGTTCCCGGACCTTCTGGACTTGTCAGCGTCCCCGCCGATCAAGCTGCCGGCGGACGCGGATCTACTCTCCAGGGAAGGAGGCGCCATCCTCCACCACGACCCGAAGTCGCTGAACTTGCAGGCCTGGCTCCTGCAGCGCTAGAGTTTGGAGGATACGACATACCGGCCGATTGCAGAGAGGTTCTTGCAAAGGCCAGGGCGTCCTCGACTCTTAAATGCTACGGACACAAATGGAAGAGGTTCTCTGTCTGGTGCCACGCACAGAAGATTAACCCTCTACGGATTACGGCCCCCCAAGTACTGCCGTACCTGCTGACGCTGGCCAAAGCTGGTCTGGCACACGCGTCCATCAAGATTCATCTTGCTGCGATCTCCCGATACACCAGAACCACGGGGCGGACGTCCTTGTGGTCTCATCGTCTGGTGAAAGAGTTCATGAAGGGACTGTTCAGATCGTTCCCGCCGGTGAAGGCTCCGGCCCTGGCGTGGGAGCTCAACGTGGTGCTGACCAAGCTCATGGGACCTCCGTTCGAGCCTCTGCACTCGGCCCCGTTGAAGTTTCTATCGTGGAAAACAGTTTTTCTTGTGGCCATCACCTCCGCACGACGAGTGGGAGAGATCCAGGCCCTTTCCTGCAAGGCCCCGTACTTGACTTTCCACGACACGAGGGTAGTGCTCAGGACGCACCCCTCCTTCATGCCCAAGGTACCGTCGGACTTCCATCTCAACGAACCCTTGGTGTTACCTGTGTTCTTCCCGTCGCCTTCGTCGCCGGCTGAGAGGACTTTGCACTCGCTGGATGTAGCTAGAGCGCTGAAGTTCTACGTGGACCGCACGAAGGGTTTTCGGAAGACGTCACAACTCTTTGTGAACTTTGGACCTGTCAATCAGGGGAAGGCTCTCTCGAAGGCTTCCATTTCCAGATGGCTCTCCGGCTGTATCATGTAATGTCATCGGTTGGCAAACCGACCGCTGCCTGGCCGTCCGAGAGCCCATTCCACCAGAGCGATCGCAGCTACCACAGCGTTCCTTTCTGGTGTGCCCCTGCTGGACATATGCAGGGCTGCTACGTGGAGGTCGACGCACACCTTCACAAAATTCTACTGCGTCAATCTGGATTCCAGGGAGGAGTCCAGGGTCGGCCAAGCAGTGCTGCGCAACCTGTTCGCCTGAGGTGAGCCTGGTGAGGAGGTAAGATGCTTAATGTTGAGTTTGATGTAATGCTTAATGTTGAGCCTTTGCCACCTCCCGTGGTTGTGCATGTGTGTACTGCTATGTATTCTTTATTCATGAGCATGTGAATCCATGCCAGACCCCATGCTGGAGAAGGAACAAGTTACTTACCTGTAACTGTTGTTCTCCAGCATGGGTCTGGCATGGATTCACATGCGAACCCTCCCGCCTACCCCTCTGCGGCTCTTCACTTGGTCATACTGCCACTTCACGTGCTTCCAAATCTGAAGATGGCTGCCAGAGGCGGTGCTTAGGTAGAGGGCAGTCATTGGCTGTGGTCAGTATGACGCAGAGACCAGTGATTGGTTATTACTACGAAAGACAGATCAGAAACGAAACTGATACTGGTTTTTTCTTTACCGAGGATTCCCAGCCTGACGACGGGGAATATTCATGAGCATGTGAATCCATGCCAGACCCATGCTGGAGAACAACAGTTACAGGTAAGTAACTTGTTCCTTCAATGACAATGGGGTGCTAACGGCACCTATTTAACCTCCTCGCCGGAGCGAGGAGGTTAAAAAATAAAAAGATGTAAAAAATTGCCCATCCTGGCCCCGCCCCCTTCCGCCCCGCCCCCTGTTAGCCAGGGGGGCGCGGTGGGCGGGGGGGCGCCAGTTCGCCCAGGGCGCTGCTGGCCTTAAGGCCGGCCATGCTGGCAAACCTATTGCATTCTGGGACCTGCAGTCCTGAAATGGACTAACAAAAACCCTGCAATTATCATTATTCCATGGCCACTGCTGAACCCACTTACAAGTGGCAGGAAACTTTACCACTAATGTGAGTATAGTCCTGCGCTTGTAAGACAACAAGTGCGTTGCACGCACTCACTGCAGGGTCCCAATTGTGCACATGGGGAAAGAGATGAGAAGAAATCTAATTCAGGTATATAGCACTGTTGTATGCTTCCCTTTTAGGCATGGAATCAAGTGAAATACTAATTTAATTTAAAAACAATGTACTGTTTCTGACCACATTTAACTCATGGAGACACAATCCTACAAGAATAATGGAAAACGCATTCCATTATTGTGGGTATGCACATGAACTGCATGCCATTAACCCCACATGTGTGCAAGCAGCACTGCTTTAAGCTCAGAAACACGGCACCCAGGGACAACAGTCAGGTGCTGATATTCAGTTTTCCGGAGTGATTGGGTGGCCTCCAAAGGGTACCTGTTGCTGCTGAAAACATTATCCCTCTCCTCCTTCCAGCCTTATCAGGACTAGAAAGTAACAACCCGGATACCCTGGTAAAAACTTTCAATAATGCTATGACCAAAGCATTAGACGCATTTGCTCCAGCCAAACTACGTAAAGCTAACGCCTGGTTCACGCCCCACCTCAAATCGCTGAGACTACAAAAAAGAAAGCTCCAATCCATCTGGCGCCACTCTCCCACTGAATACAACAAAAACAACCTAACCGAATTTGCCAAATCTTACAAAAAAGAAATATCAAAACCAAGAAGAACACCTTTAATGACAGGATTGCAAAAGCCAACTCTAATACCAAAGAGCTCTTCACCATCCTCCGCGAGCTGTAATCCCCTATTCAACCAATAGACAATGCCCCTAAAAACAAAGCTTGTTGCACAAACATACAAACGCCCCTGCTAACAATATTTCCTTGCTTCAATATAAAATTGCTAAAAAAAAGGCCACACTTCCACCTCTGGACCAACAAATACCCCAATCCCAGGAGAATAAAACCACTGCTTCATTTAGATTCAAATCCATCTCCATAATTGACACAGAAAAAATAATACTCTCCCTCAAACCCTCAAACTGTAAGGGCGACTCCGGCCCAGCACAATTAATAAAGGACACAGCTAGGAATCTAGCTCCCTTCATCTCCAAGCTCATAACCTCTTCCTTTAAATCCAACACGGTACCCACCAACCTCAAAGAATCATGGGTCCTCCCATTATTGAAAAAACAAACTCTGGACCCCACTATCCCCACTAACTACAGACCAATCACCACAGTGCCTTTTCTACTAAAAATCCTAGACAGAGCTGCCTACAAACAAATCCAGGTTTACCTGGAGGCTAACCACCTGCTTGGCTCACAGCAATCTGGCTTCCGCCCACTCCATGGCACGGAAACAGCTCTGCCAGACCTCAAGACACACATTGAGGAACTTAAGGATAACGGGAAAACAGCCTTGCTCCTCCTACTGGACTTGTCGGCTGCGTTTGACTTGGTGGACCATGCAGTCTTATGCAACCACCTCGAATGTGCCGCCAACTTCACCGGAGATGCTACTGCCTGGGTCCAAGCCTTCTTAGCAAATCGCACCATGCAAGTCTTCTCCTCCGCCAACTCAGCTGACCCTATCAAAATATCCTGCGTTGTCCCACAAGGATCCTGTGTCTCCCCCACCATGTACAATATCTTCACCAAGCCTTTGTTTGACAAGTTGGACAGATTAGGTGTCATCTACACAAACTACGCAGATGACACCCAAATCCTCATACCCCTTTCGGGCGACTACGAGACAGACTCAGCCTTGGTGAACAAGATATACACTCTCATTCAGGCATGGATGGCCGCACATGGCCTCTGCCTGAATGACGATAAAACAGAACTACTAATCTTAGGCTCTGAAGCCAACATCCAAAAACTATGCCCAAACTACACATCCCTCAGCATTGATAACAACCCTATAAAGGTGATGTCTGTGGTTAAAACCCTTGGATTCTATCTGTACTCCTCGCTTACTCTCAAGAAGCAGGTCAACTCCCTCGCCTCTTCCACTACCTACACATGCAAACTCATCCGTGCAGCTAGACCTTACCTCTCCGGTGCCAGCTGCATTACATTAGCTAACGCCCTTATCATGTCTAGGTTAGATTACTGCAATGCCCTGTACTCTGGAACCAATAAATATATCACCGATAAACGTCAAAGACTACAGAACAATGCCCTAAGAGCAGCACTAAATATCCCCTTCAGAGAGCACATCACTAATTTCAGGAAAGAAGTTAACTGGTTAAAAATAACAGACAGAATTCTACTTAAAACAGTATCCCTCACATCTAAATGTCTAAACAACCTAGCCCTCCCATATCTTATGGAAAAAATTAATAGGAAAATCTCCACGCGACCCACGAGATCTGCTAACACCTCCAAACTAGAGATTCTAAGGTTCAAACGTTCCACCGCGGGAGGAACTAGCTTTCCTGTCACCTAGCTTCCTACCTAGTCATGACCTACCCATTGCCTGGACACCCCAAGACATGCCCTGCTTCTTGGTATATGTTTGTATATATTCTTGTATGTATTTGCTTTTTGCCATTGTGTTTTATATGCATATGCTTGTATTTAGTCTCACAAATATCTGCTCTTTTTGCCACTGTGTTGTACATACTCATGCCAAATACTGTAACAAGTTTAAGTCTTCATGTAAACTGTTGCGCCCGGCTACCCATGGGTTTGACGCGCATTAACAAATAAATAAACAAACAAATAAACAAACCTGTGCACGGCACACCCTGACCTATCACTGCACTACTGAGTGCATGCAATCTGCATTTCCAACAAGTGCAGACTCCAGTGACAGTGATGCTCTGAAAACCATTGTCAGCACCAATTCACTCAATACTTCCCAAACAACAACTGCCAGCACTACCACCACTAAGACCACCACTGGTTGCACTCAATTTCCAGCACTTCGTCTGCTGAGGGTGCATTGACTGCACTGCCACTGCTTCAACGTATATGCTTGGGTAGGCAGCAGCATGGGTTCCCTAACTTGGAATTGGCCTCAGATTTGACTGAAGCTGGGGAAGTGCCACTATATAAGTGTGCCTGACAGGACATGCTAGATCAAGAGATGTCTCCTTGAACAGTGTCTTTAGATGATGACATGGTCGATAGATTCTGCATAGAGATCGAACACAAATACATTGATTATTACCAATAAGCCTGGCCCAGATGTCATCCAGGACTAATACCAATAGCTCAGATAGTCAGCCAGACTGCAAACTGGTTTGCAAGTTATCTAGTATTAGGTGAGATTCCATAAGGTCTTGTAGCTAGTATGGTGCTAACTCCAATATATTCCCTGGGAAAGGAAGCAACAAGCTGTGGAGAAGGTTTGGTGGTGCATAAACATCTGCACCTGTCTCCTTCAAAAGTGATACCGCCAGTCCTTTCTGTGTTACATTTGAGATACGATGCAGCTTACTAGATAGGTTACTGATGGATCCAAGTGACAGGTGAAAGGTGTGACAAGGGATGCCTAACTGTGGTCTTTAGGTAATGTGTATGAAAATTAGAGTAGGGTTGAACTTGAGCCCTGGACATGGAATTGTATATGGAGTGAACAGTGTATATAGTTGTAGCATGGGCCTGGCGGTTGAAAGTGGTTGAAAGACATATCCATGTCGTGTTTAGGTATGCTAGTGACTATGTCATTATTTTATCCACCTGAGTGGTCAAATAGGAAGCATACATTTTGTTAAGGTCTACAGCAGCAAAGATTTGCAGGCCGATTCATGGAATTAAAGTGCGCCGAAAAAATGGTGCACGCGTGCGAAAACGTGCGATTCGCAGAGAAATAGCGAAAATCGCAGTGCAAGTGCGATTATCGCACAGAAAACATCGCACATCTATTCATGGAAGTCCGTGCACGCGCAAAATGTGGGATGTGCGCTGAAAAAGTGCGCGGCGCACGCTGGCGCACAGGTCATCGAACGCCGTGTGATAAGGCCACAGCGAATTCGCACATAGCGCGGTGCACATAACAAAAGTAGGCGTAACACGGGGCGTTACACGCAGAATGGGGAACAACTCGTGAAAATGTGGGCGTCACGGGGGAAGTACAGGAGGCAAGTGCGCAGAACGCCCACACGCTCGCCTACAACACGTATTCATGGAATCGAATAGGCAAAAACAGCGCACGGCCAAAGACGCGCACAGGCCCATACATGTCCGCCACACGAAAGCAGGCGGCAGCGTCCCTGCGCAGGAAAAAAATGTGATCCAAAGTTCTACACGCGCGAGAAGTTCCACACGCGATCGGGCCTGGGGGAGCGTGTGCGTGTATTTCAGAGGTGCGAGAAGTTTCACACGGGATCAGGCCTGGGGGAGCGTGTGCGTGTATTTCAGAGGTGCGCGAGAAGTTTCACACGCGATCGGGCCTGGGGGAGCGTGTGCATGTATTTAAGAGGTGCGTGAGAAGTTTCACACGCGATCGGGCCTGGGGGAGCGTGTGCGTGTATTTCAGAGGTGCGCGAGAAGTTTCACACGTGATCGGGCATGGGGGAGCGTGTGCGTGTATTTCAGAGGTGCGCAAGAAGTTCCACATGCGATCGGGCCTGGGGGAGCGTGTGCGTGTATTTCGGAGGTGCGCAAGAAGTTTCTCACACGCGATCGGGCCTGGGCGCGTGTTTTTCAGGGGTGTGCGAGAAGTTCCACACGCTATTGGCCTGGGCGTGTGTATTACAGGGGTGCGCGAGAAGTTCCACACGCAATTGGCCTGGGCGCGTGTATTTCAGAGGTGCACGAGAAGTTCCACACGCGATTGGCCTGGGCGCGTGTATTTCAGAGGTGCGCGTGAAGTTCCACACGCGATTGGCCTGGGCGCGTGTATTTCAGGGGTGCGCGAGAAGTTTCACACGCGATTGGCCTCGGCGCGTGTATTTCAGAGGCGTGCGAGAAGTTTCACACGCGATTGGCGTGTAGAAGAACGCGTAGCCAAAACCCACCCGCTGTGAAGTAATAGCGTGTGAACCCCAACGCCTGCAAAACACACGCACCGCACCACACGAAAAGCAACGCCCGTGCGCGATATGTGACAGACACGCATACGTGCTAAGGGCCTTTGGTCCAATGGAATTGCGTATGCGTGTTGACGCGCTTACGCGCTAAGGGCCTTTCCTCGATTCACACGCTTACGTGCAGAATTTTCACGTGCCAAATCACTCCGTATCAAGCTGGCCACGCGTAAGCACACGGAAGACCATGCTCCTGCCCAAAAGGCCGAATTACTGCCCCCCAGAGCCCCGAGCAGCCTCCCACGAGCCATCTGCTGCTGCCTGCCTGCCTGCTGCCACCGTGCCCTGCCATTTGGTGCCTGCACATCAGCCATCTGCAGGGGTCCAGTTGCTGTGTCCACCCCTGCTGGAACAGAACACTCCCAACTGGGATACCATCGCTCCACAGCCCAGCCCTAGGACCCAGTTGCCCACCAACGCCTGCCTCGGGGGTCGCCATGTCGGGGCAAACACCATCCGAGACCACTGGCGACCCCCAGCCAGAGGGGCAGAGGGCCACCAGCTTCAGTCAGAAGGAAGTTGGTGTCCTGGTGGAGCTTGTCCTGGGGCATTATGATGCCCTCTTCGGATCACCACGCGCCAACAAGGAAGGACGGGACAGGATCTGGGACGACTTTGTGGTTGCCATCAACGCGGAGGGGGTGGCAACCCGCAACATCAAGCAAGTCAAGAAGCGCTGGGAGGACTTCAGGTCCAGGACCCTCATAAAGGCCCGGCGCCTCGTGAGTACCATCCAGCTGAGGGTCCTGGAATGCGTACGCCCAGCGCTCCATGCCCAGATCCTTGAGAGGCAGACCCGTCTGGAGTCGAGCGGTAAGTGGCCAAGCATTGCTGTGTGAGACAGGGCATGTTGCAGCGTGCTGGTTGTCTGATACTTGCCTGTATGTGTGACATAGGCCATGTACGTGTGTGTGTGTGAAGGGACATCATGGTCATGCATGTGAGACCAGTAATGTGTGAAGCACACGGTTGGTGTATGTGTTTAAATGTAACATGGGGAGCCCTATGCGGAATGGACACATGAGAGCATGCCAGTCTCTGTTCCTGGACATGGGTGTGGGTGAGGGATGGGTGCTGATGCCATGTACATGTATGGTGTCCATGTCTGTGTTTCTGTCTGTGTTTCTGACCTGCGTGTCTGTGACTTGTGGATGCCATGGATGCATGACACATGTCTGTGACAATGTTCAGATTCACTGATGCAGCCTAGTTATCCTTGCATCCACTGTGTCTGGGGTGTACGAGTCCAGATGGATGAAAGTACGTTGAAGTGTGTGCATGTGATAGGCATGACCCATGATGCATGTGAGTCTAAAAACAACATTGTATGCTTCAAGAGTCCCTTGGAGATGTTTGCTTATGTCCATAGCATGCGCCATGCCTGTTACTGCATGTGTTTTGCCTGCACTGACCCATGTGTTGTGGAGGGACATGATGGAAGTGATCTTTGAGAGTGCCACTCATCTGCTATTGCTTCCTGTCTAGGGGACCATTGTACAGTACCCTGATGCTTGTGTTCTATGTCTCCCTCTACACAGCGCAACGTGAAGAAGAGGGCCGAGATGGCGCTGTGGAGCTAAGCGGCGGGGATGCCCCCACGGCTGCAGCGGAAGGGGTGGGTGAGCCCCCACAGGGGCTTGCAATGGCGGAAGACGGTGTGGAGCCATCCAGGTTTGGTGGTTTCCACTAAGGAGGAGGAGGCCGCTACTGAGCCGCACATGGGGCCTGGTGGGGGCATCCCTGCTGGTGCAAGTGGTGCAGTCCAGGGGCAGGAGGCAGCACAGGTCACCGTGGAGGTGCCTGTGCATGTCACTGTCCCTGACACTGTGACTGCACCACCATGCACCAGCAGGGATGCCCCATCCCAGGCCCGTCCGCAGGTAGGGGGGGTGTCCATGTCATCTGACTCCCCTCCACCTGCGGACGAGGGGACCCCTGGCCATATGGAGAAGGTCCTGATTGGTTCGCGTTGCGCACTGCTGTCATTCGTGATGAGGTGCGTGCTTCCCGGGGGGAGCAGGCACGCACGTCATCACGAAGAGCACCGTGCCAACGTGGCCCAGTTGGGAGCGGTCATGGTCGGGGGTCTCGTACATGTGTCGGGCACTCTGGGGACCCTCTCCTCCTCTGTGGAGTCTATGCACCAGTCGTACTCCATGCCGTCTTCCGGCCCAGATGCCACCAGGGCCCCCTGTGGACCTGCCCCGACCAATGCAGCCACCTCGGTGGGGATCCCATCCCTGCCACAGTCGGGAGTCGGAGGTCCAGCAGGGGTGGACACACCAGCAACTGGACCCCAGCAGATGGAGGATGTGACGGCATCATCGGGCAGGGCACGTGCACAATGGCGTTGGTGGTTTCCATCAGCCTGGATGCCGTCATGCTGGCACAGGCAGTTGCGTCGGAGGCAGCGGCAGGCTCGACGTGGGAGGCATCATGGTTCGGGGGCATCAACATCAGGGGTGCAGGCATCGGCCGGAGGGCAGGAGAACCCTGGAATGGGAGTGGCTTCCGTGTGGGAGCGGTTGGGCCAGCAGATAGGTGCGGAGCGGCAGCGGGCAGAGGAGGAACGGCTCACAATGGTCAGGGCGGAGAACACCATGCGGAGGGCGCTGAGGCGGGCTGAGTGCCTCGAGGGTCTTCGCAGGGAGTTGGAGCTGGACACTGCATTATCCCTGCGGGACCTCGGGGCCAGGGAACATGCCCGCCTCCAAGCCATTGAACAGGAGTTTGATGATGCCCTGGCCCATGACTACAACCAGTGAGCCGTCGGACTAGCCCGCTGCCCTTGTAAATAGTTATGTAGTTAGTGTTAGGTTTCCTTTGCTTTTTTATTTATTTTGGACCTTTTGGACAATGGGCCACATTTTTGTATATAGTTTTATTTTATTAGGTAGTATTTTTATGTAGGTTTCATTTCTTCAGTTGGGATCATGGACCCTGGTTTGTTTATCTGTATATAGTTGACTGTTGGATTTTTTTATTTTTTTTTGGATTTACCCATGGAGCAATGGTTCTCGGTTTTGTTTCTACCTTGGATTTACTTTCTTGAACTGTGACTTTGGACACCTTTCCTTTGGATTATGATTTGTCATTTTTCATAATTTTACGGACATGCTGCTTTTTGTTTTTGATTCCCATTGTCATTTGTTTATTTTTAATTCCATTAATGCTGTTTTTAATACATTTTTTTCATCAAACTTCAATGTGTAGTATCATCTCATTGGTATCATGCATATCATGATATGGGTTTTGAGATTCACTGACACCCATTGGGTGTATGTGAGGGCCATGTGTTCATTTCCAAACTTGCTATTGGGGTTCTATCATGTCATTGGCATTTCTAAGTGGGTGGATGCAATACTCGAGTGGGTGTTTTGCATTTGGAGGCTGACCATAACGGCCAGGGATCTAGATTGTGATGACATGTTGGCTGGGGGACATGAGTGGGGGCCTGCTGGCAGGTGCCCCGCAATGCTGGGGGTGCAGGGGGACATGAGTGGGGGCCTGCTGGCAGGTGCCCCGCAATGCTGGGGGGTGGGGGTGCAGGGGGACATGAGTGGGACATGAGTGGGGGCCTGCTGGCAGGTGCCCCACAATGCTGGGGGGTGGGGGAGCAGGGGGACATGAGCAGGACATGAGTGGGGGCCTGCTGGCAGGTGCCCCGCAATGCTGGGGGGTGGGGGTGCAGGGGGACATGAGTGGGACATGAGTGGGGGCCTGCTGGCAGGTGCCCCGCAATGCTGGGGGTGGGAGTGCAAGGGGACATGAGTTGGTGATCAGTGGTGCAAGGAGACATGTGCTTTGCTGGGGGGCATGCCCATGTTGGGTGGGCTGCCTACGGGACATGACCAGGGATGCAGGGTAGTCCCCTCTGGTGTGGGCTGCCTGCAGGGGCCGTGGAGGGTGTACAGGGGACACCTGGGAGGACCCACACTGCCAAATCACATGTAGGACTCCCCGGCACCCCTGAAATACACGTACCCTGCTGAAATCGCGTGTGAAAATTCTCGCGCACTCCTGAAATACACGTACCCTGCTGAAATTGCGTGTGAAAATTCTCGCGCACCCCTGAAATACACGTACCATGCTGAAATCGCGTGTGAAAATTCTCGCGCACCTCTGTAATACACGCGCCCAGGCCAATCGCGTGTGGAACTTCTCGCGCACCTCTGAAATACATGCGCACAGGCCAATCGTGTGTGGAACTTCTCGCGCACCTCTGAAATACACGCGCCCAGGCCAATCGTGTGTGGAACTTCTCGCGCACCCCTGAAATACACGCACACGCACCCCCAGGCCCGATCGCGTGTGGAACTTCTCGTGCAACTCTGGAATACACGCGCCCAGGCCAATCGCATGTGGGACTTCTCGCGCACCCCTGAAATACACGCACACGCTCCCCCAGGCCCGATCGCGTGTGGAACTTCTCACGCACCCCTGAAATACACGCGCCCGGGCCAATCGCGTGTGGAACTTCTTGCGCATCTCTGAAATACATGCGCACAGGCCAATCGCGTGTGGAACTTCTCGCGCACCTCTGAAATACACGCGCCCAGGCCAATCGCACAAGACAGTTATCTATACGTTTAGCTTTTTAAATGACCATTAATAAGTCAGATGGCATGGTTTTCCAAATGGATTTATGCAGTAATAGCCCAAGGTTTATTGAATACAGGTATCCTTCATTTGCAGAACCATTTTAAGTTTATTGAGCATAACAGACAATTCCCTTACTTTGCTTTACCGATCCCTCTTAAATGTACTCCTCGTGCAAAATAAACAGCTTGTCTGACAGTATATACAAACACTCCTGCAGGTTGGCTCTGCATCTGAATAATAATCAAATGGGTATTGGTGAACACGTCTGAGCAATTCCAAACAGCTTGTTATAGCTGACACAAAGGCTCTAAAGGACGAGAAGACATGGGATGGAAAGCAGCATCTTGGGCAGGCGAGATGTGCTTTCAGCTAATTCGGATTTTAGTGTTGGTCATGTTAGCGTGAGATTGTTCCATAGCTACTGTGAATGAAAACAAACAATGAGGCCGCTTTCTGAGAATTGGTAAAAACTTCAATATCAAAGAGAACAGTTGAGAAAGACTTCAATAGTGTCATCAGTTTGAAACATTGACATCCGTATGCATCTATTTGAGTCCAGGTCCAAAAAGACAGATGTTCACTGAACAATCTCCAGCTTAGCTCTAGAAGTACAGATTCTGCTTCTCTCTCAGCACTCTAGAGTCTTCTAGAATTTGGATTCGTCTTCCTCTCTGCAGCAGACTCCAGAGAGTCTTCAGAGAAATCTTGATTGTCACCCTTTATGACAAATTCATGATCCCCATATTGCACCTTGCATCATATTGGTTTATGATGGCTGAAGCACCTCTTCCAGTGTGCAAGCACTGCATGCTGGCCAGTCTCATATGTTTCTCAATCTTAGTACGCTAATGGATGGCTGGCCACATCGTCTTAGAACTGTTCAATACGAACACCCAATTAGCTAATTTCCTTGGCCCTTCTGCTGTAGAATCCTTTGCCAGTCTCATCATGCCCCAAATAAATCTATTAAACCATTAATGTGTCCAAAAGTATAGCTAGAACACACCACTGTAAACGTTTCAGAAAAGTTAAGTCTTGCTGGTGGTAGCTCTGCTGAATCAACCCAATGGTTAATCTCACATCTCATATGGTGATAATCAAATGGGAGGCAGAGTGTGGAGAACCTGGAGCCTAGGATGCTTCTTGGAAGGGAAGCACAAAGGCAGAAAAGTCATCATTCACTGAGTCTGAGCCTGCACAATGGATGGAGTAAAAAAAAAAAGTTAAATTGGGCTTTAATATGGGACTTTATGCCAGAGTCCAGCCTGTAAGGAGGAAAGTACAGGGTATTGATTGTCCATGAAATAACTGAAAATAAAATACCTAATTTGAAATGTCCGATTTCTTTTGGATCGACAACTGAAAATTATTTTGGGGTTTTTGCCCCTTTTCTTAATAATGCAGGGGGAGATGCCCACACCCACCCTACTTCCCCCTACCTTAACTTATTCCCTACCCCACCTATTTTTCAATAGAAATATACAGGGATTTAAAAAAGATTCGACCCAAAACATTCAGTCATTTCTAGTTAAGTAATTTGTATTCAATGTTTTCTACGAATCCCCAGGGTATCAAAGCCAAGCTGTTCAGGGTTGTCTTGCTTACATGACAAAACATTGCACCTGACCTATCCACCAACCCTGAGTAGTGACTGTGTATGCAGCATTACTTGACCTGGAGAAGGCATTTGATTCCATAAACAGGTGCAAACTATGGTGTAAGCTTGAGGGCATGGGAGTGCCACTGGATTTCAAATCTGCTACGGGGATATCACCGCTGCAGGAAGGTACACTGGTGCAGGTAGCATTACCCTCAAATTTGACAATAATAAGGGGGTAAAGCAGGCTGTCTGCTTGTCCCCTTGCTGTTCATCCTGTTTATGTCAGACCTTGGTAGGGGGGACCATAAACCTCTCCTTCCCAGGTCAGGGAACGTTGAGTACAGTGCCCCAGTGTATGGAGAAAATACAAAAGTTAACGAAAAGTGAAAGCAAAATTGTGATTTTTGGCAACCAAGGTAAACCTTCCATCTGGAATATGAAAGAAGTATCATTAGATGTAGTCGACTCCTATCTGTATTTAGACTTACTATTTTCTAGGAATGGTCAATTGACCACCCCCATAAAATACCAGGCTGAAGGGGCGGCCCTTATGCTAAAAGGGCTTTTGAGGTTCTATCATCTGTATGGGGTATTGAGCCTGGACAAGTGTATGGATGTTTTTAGGATGAAAGTATTGTCATTTATTCTGTATGGACATGAAGAATGGGAATACCAAAATCGTAAACCCCTGGAGGTAGCACAGAACACATTTACATGACAATTACTGGGCCTCCCACATGGTAGCCCAACCGATCCACTGAGGATTGAGATGGAGCACCAGAGTGTGGAGCTACTAGCACAGTCCAGATTCTTATCTTCTTTTGCAAAATCCAAATTAGGCCATGTAGACAATCCCAGCGGGGTCGCAGGGTTCTAAGAGATGGAGGCATCCGAGAGCATGCGCAAATATGAGTGGTACAGGAATGGGTGTAGACTTTAGTGAGACTTCACAGCTGCAAAGGAGGACAACCCATTCTAAAGCAGTTTGAAGCAAGCCAAATGAAACATCCAAACTTGGGTCAGAAAAAAAGCTCTGGAGTTTGATGGAGAAAAAATTCAATCTCTATCTGCTCTGGTTATGTATCCCGATCTGAAGAATGTTAAGGTGAGTTCAGGTCCCATTGTTAAGTTAAACTCACCAGCAGGAAGGAGGCTGCTCATTTTGGCCCATTTGAACTTACTAACCCCTACTCAGAAGGACATGCTGGCTGAAGGTCCCACAAAAATGCCAATCCGACATGGAGGTGGATGAGGACCTGGCACACTTTCTCCTGATCTGCCGCAATACCACAAGGAGCGGAAGGAATGGCTGAAACCATACTTTCCGGGGTCATCATATTAGGTCTTGTAAGGGAGCTATGCCTGCTGCATTTAACTGTGAGGACGCCCAGTTTCTATATAACTGGCAGAGTTTATAAGTAGTGCTGCAAAACTGAGATTGCATGTCATGCATGGTACAGGACTTCAGTGGTCTTGGGTAACTAACAGGTATTTGATCCAACCAACACTATCTGTTTTAATATCAATCACGGAGAGGGGAGGGCCTATCTAAGCTATGGTTGTTATTGTGTATGTGTTAATGGAGAAATCTTAAATACATTTCCGGATTGTGTACTGACCATTTTGGAAAGTGATATATTTGATCCTTCATTGCCATTATTCGTGGAACTTATAACTTAAAATGGCTTCCCGGCGTTGAAGCTTTGCAGTTAGACGCACAGACCATCTAAGAAGCGGGATAGTGCAGATTACTGACGCCCACCGGATTCTGCACGTGATGAACACGTACACGTAGCTCACTTCAGAAATGCCCTGCACGTTTAAAACAGATCTGTTAGCATGTCGGGAATTAAACAGAAGCTTTTAAAATAAGATTGGCCTTTCTGGTCACCTGAACATAATAGGCCTCATCACGAGTTTGGCGGTAATCCTTAAATCCGGCGGTAGCGCTATTACCGCTGGATTTAAGGGTCCGTCAAATATGGGCTTCGGCAGATTTCTCCCCAGCTCTGAGCTGGGGGGAAATCTGCCGAAAATTCACGCTCATACCGCCGGCGGGAAATCTGCCAGCGGTATGAGCGCGAAAATTCCCCATTGAGCCCAATGGGGAATGGGGCATTCCCGAATGGGCTCAGTGGGGAATGGGGACTTCCAATACTGCCAAACCCGATCCGGCGCTAAGAGCACCAGGGGGTTTGGCGGTAGGGGAGATAACGCCAGCACTATTAGCGCCAGCGTTACCGCCAAACTCGCGAAGAGGCCCAATATGCGGTGTGAAGTGTTCCAATGGATAATGTTTCTAAAGTGTGCAGGCAATTACGCAGTCATTACACAAATGTTCCAGTACAGTGTGTAGTGCTGAGTTCGCAACATATTATGCCAGTAAAAGTAGATCGCATATCAAATGTTATGCTCATTTGCCAAGTTATTTGTTTTTTCGAGCTGATAGAAAATAAAAACTCAAATATTTACATTATGGGGAGTGTCGTTGGCCATGTGTTGTGTAATATGATTGCAGTGTGGAGTGGCCAACACACTAAGAATTGGCTTTTCCAATGTTTACTGGGTGCATGCTGTTCACTTGATTAACAAACCAGCCAACATTTTGTTTTCAAATGTATTACCATTTATAAAATGACCAAATATTTTAGTTAGCTGACAGTTACATATTTTTTTTTAAAGTACTTTCTGTTTGGTTTTCAGGAAGATGTTGACAAAGCTGTCAAGGCTGCAAGAGATGCGTTTCAGCTTGGCTCCCCCTGGCGAAGGATGGACGCGTCCGAAAGGGGGAGGATCTTAAACAAACTGGCAGACCTAATCGAAAGGGATCGTCTGATTTTAAGCGTAAGTAAATCCGTAATCACTACATTTTCATACAAAATGCACGAGTCTGTTATGGCACAACATAGCTGGGAAAACCTTGTCTACAATATTTACCATCCTATGAGAAATGAACAAACACAATTATTTACTGGAAAAACGCAGATTTGCGTGCCTTTCTGCCCGAAAATCCCTGTTTGAAGTATGGGGATTTTTGGGCACAAAGGCGCGCAAATCTGCGTTTTTCACGCAAATAATCCCATGAATCAGGCAGAATATTTCCTGGAGAAACGAGAATTAGGGGCAGCTACACAGGAAGACAGACTAGTGACCTGGAATGCTCCAATGCTGTCACAAGACTGACGTAATATTGGAACATGAGTATGTGCAAATATCATTCTTCTCATGCTAAAAAGAGCACATCCCTTGACATTTCACATTCAGAATATTATTACAAAATAATTGCACTGGTTCAAGTGAAATTAACAATACTGCAGTTATTGACCTTTTGCAAAACATATTCTTTCAATACATTTTGTTCACCAGAGCAATGTTTTCTGTAGTCTTTGTACTTTGCCTTGTTCAAAGATGCAATGGAAAAATATGTTTTCTGCACTTTTACCACTGCACTAATTGCAGTTGAATTGGTCAATGTTTCTGTAATATGGCCCAATTACTGTATGATGCAATAATGTTACCTCTCGCCACTAAGAACACACATGGTGCTTACTTTGGAAACTGTCAGCTGGCATTAGATTCTGATGCATTATGCTAAGGGATATTTCAACATTTCTTTAAGTATTATGGAGATAATTCATAAATCGTTTGCTATGTAATGCCCATAAATGCTCCCTCCTACCGCATCTCGGGTGTTCTGGGCATCACCAGATGACACGACTTGGACAGACAAGAGAAGAAGAAATGCAAACAACAACCAACCAAGGAACAAGCAGTCTCTACGCTGCCAGAATGTGACACCATAAACCAATCAACATCAGACTCGTTCAACCTCAGGAAAATCAGGAAAGAAATCCTGTTCTCCTCTTACAGGAATACCTTCTTCACACTCCATAAGATACACCCCCTGGATCCACAGAGAACCGTATGTCTCCTGATGATTAACTTTTACAACACACAAACTTCCTTCCCGCAGACACTCTTTCAACATGGCCACGTGTTTCCTACGAACCTTACATTGAAACTATTCCCTACTGCTCTAAATGATGTGACAATGGTAAATGCTGTGGGCCTGATTCATGGAAATGTGCAAAGAAATCCTCCATGAACCGTGCGCCCAGAAGGACACTGTGCAAGCTTGCGTGCAGAATGAAAATACACGGCCAGCGTATTCATGGAATTTACAGTACAGAGTAAACGTAATCGCAAGTTGCTGGCGGAAAGCCAGCAACACACCCACATGCAAGGCATAAAGAACCAGAACAGCTACCTTTGCGTTCTCCCCCACGTGCAAATACACTCACCCTTCAAGTAGTGCATGCGGTCCCCCGCAAGCAGGCCGGCATCTTGGGGACCATGCGCAGGTTCCCTGTAACTGTATCCGGCACCCCGACAACACCTGTATGAAAAATTCTAACTCGGTTCAAAGCTCGACAAATGTATGTGCGAAGCCCAATAAACCATTCCTGCACCCTGCATATGCGCACCCCTAAATCAGGTTGCAACCTTGGTTGCATACACACACCAAGAAATCCGACATGCAAATGCACCTCTGCTCTGCGATACTTATGCGCCAGTGTACTTAAGCATGCTTTCAATTGGCGGATAGTATGAGGGATTTGAGTGGCCATTTCCTGAGCCGAGAGGATGCGCGATCAAATCCATTCATATGTATCATGCCATGCAATTGTGGGTGTGCGAAGCACTGCCTGCAGGCCGTCCCTCAGAATGCCCACTTTTTTGCAAGCTCTTCCCCATTTTTTGTGTTCCGGGCCCTTCCCATCCCTCTGCGCAAGCCATGCCCATGCTCTGCGTGGTGTCTCGCGCAAGGCGATCGAAGTCTCGAAGAGATGTGCCGAGTCTGCACTAACTCCATGCAAGTCTAGGAGAAGTCCTGCACATTCGATTCCATTGATCGCTGAACAGGGACTTGCCTGCGGTTTTGCGTGCAAGTCCCTGATATTCCACACAAATAATTTCATGAATCGGGCCCTATGTATCATGTCTGTCCACCACCTCCATAATCATAATGTATGCAGGTACCATCTACCATCTATCTACCGATGTCCTGCACTTTGTTGCTTTCAGAAGCTAGGTTGACCCTCATCAAATCCCCAAAAGGAAATGATAAATACATAATTATGGCAATAAATAGATATGTGGCCACAAAGTGTGACTGAAAAAGAAACATATGACATGACTGAAAAAGAAACATATGACATTTCTGCAGGGGTCACATTTAACAGTGCATGCTTAAAATGCATTATGACTGCATTGTATGTGCACATGTGTGATCAAGTGGGAGGGAGGAGGTTGTGCTTCCATGAACACCCAACTTGCACATGAAAACCCTTTTTTTATTTTACAAAAAGGGATCAAGTCATTACCTTTGTTTCTCCCTGATCACAATTTGACCCACACCCAGGGTCGGACTGGGCCATACAATTGTCTCGGGCACCAATGAAAAAAAGTGACCACAGTTGCAAATGGCTATTCATTCCTGTTGTGACACTGTTTGAATAGTAACCAATTGGGAGTTTTTTGATGAAGTGTGATGCAACTTGTGAATTTTAAAGAATATTTATTAAGCAACACTGGTCCAAACTACTAGTCGCAAAGTGAATGAACTAATCAAACTGCCCCAAATTAGCCAAAATAGTGGCACACTTTGAGCAAAGAAACTGGGCCACACCAGCGTTTTTTGTTGGGCCTATTGCCCTATAGGCCATTCCGGGCCTGCCCACACCCACACGCTGTAAGTCAAACTGCATTGACCAATGAAACATGTCCTTACAATTTTATGCTGAAAGTATTTCACTTCCTCCACTGTTTGACACCACCTTTAGTGCAAAACCTGTAGGTACCGAAAAGTCCCTTTTCAATTTCCCAAATGAAAGTCCCACTGATAGGGACTTGCTCATGGGTATTTGCTCCTTATTTGTGAATCAAAAGTCATTTGCACATGCAATTTGTTGAAAGTGCACATTACACGAGCCAAGTGGAATTCTTTGTTAATCACAATGCACGCACAATGTGTGGATGTTTGCAGGAAGTTTGCAAGTGGTTTTTGTGAACCTTCCCCTATGTGCCGTGTACTCCAATCTCACAGTATGTACAACCACATAGTCTGGATCAAGAAAGGAACAACCAATAGATGTATATTTACACTGTACACGTGCAGTGTCCATTTCTGATGAATACATGACACTGGATTGCAAGTCACAAATACATTGTAAATGCTTTCAATAGCTTGTAAGTCATTATTTGACGATATATGTTCACTGTCAACAGCCAACATAAAGAACCACAAAAACAAAGTGCACACGGCTCATACATGTGTTGATTTGACATTTACAATACCTAGTATAGTTAAACCTTTTCACAATGATTAGGTGTAGATTCAATAAAATAGTTAGAAGAACATATGTATTGCCTTCTACAAAGATTAGACTTCCAAGTACCTAAGTGTGTTCAACAACACAAGCCCCTTGGGTAAGAAGAACACCATGGTGACATAGGCATAATAGGACCTTCATCTGAAATCTGTAATCCAACAAAACCCTGTAATAATACAAGCATGGCCAAAGCTACTGTTAGTGTAGCAGGCAAGATATGTTTATCTTGCAATACAAACCACTCTATATTTTCTTTTTTTTTCTCATTTTCTGCATTAGAGTGCATGCTCAAATAAATATATATTGACACCTTTAAAATAATGTTTACAATTTTGAGTGGAGTAGAGTCTTTGTGTGGCTTTAACCCTATCTTTCTTTTTAAGGGCATGACTGGTCCAGGGTTGAAGTAGAAAAAAGACTTTCTAATGGCGTCCTCTTGCTTGGAGTTGATTTGGCTGGCAATTTGGGCCGGACTATGATTAAGGACAGGAACAAGGAACACAGAACTAAACACATCTTCTTTTGAATGAGGAAGCCCATGCATCAAGCTGTTTCAGCATCATTCTACGTAGATTTCCCACATTATTAGCTTTTAATTCAGAAGAGTTAATACATATTGTTTTCTTTTAAGATATCATCCCCGAAACTATACAAATAGTATTATTTTCACCTGTTGTAGGTCTAAATTCATAGATTGGTCCAGCAGGAGAGGGGTCACCCACAGGGTGTGGGGTATTTTAAATTTAGCAAGACATTGGAAAAATGGATGGCAAAACAGAGGATGGATATAGTCACATGGAAGTTGTCATTCAGCGAAGAGAGGCACTTCCTGCATCACAGAGCAGTCAATTGGCACCATTGTTCCTTTGTCACAGAAAACAGATGGGGGACACACATCTAGCATGAGGTTGGTTCACCAAACCTTTAATAGCAGCACTGATTGGTGAACAAAGAACCGAAGAACAAACAATCCCTTGTAGTCCAAGATTGTGGTATCCCTGTTCCGACATTGACTGGTCTTTATGCCTTTTCAGCACATTGACCTCAATAGAATGAGTGCACAATTTCCTGGTCTCATTAAGGAGGATTTCCGTCCTCACAAATTAACACAATGGCTGGCTCAGTAGAGGTAGGCAAACTCAAATACCCAATGTCATTTTCCATTCTCAGGAGATATGCAACAGAGATGTGTATCTCATGCACTTGCATCCAGAAGTCTTCATATGGTAGGCCTTTAAAAAAGATTTAAACTAAAGGAACCATTATTTACATTGTACCCCGCCTGCGATGAACTGTCTATGCATCAATATAGTTAAACCTTTTGACAGGGAGGTGCCGAATATCAGGCTTGAGTCAGATATATGGATCCCCATGGAAAGAATTGCTGCCCAGCAGTATCAATAATTATTTGCATTGCTGATTCAAAGTCAGCTCAGTGGCCTGACATTCTGTGTGACAGGAATGATCCCCAAAAAAAATAGCTGCCATATGTGTCCTGCGCGATCATGCATGTGGGTTAAGAAAAAGGCCACAGGGAAACTTGTGAAATATTTAATAGCAAAGAAACCTTGAGTGGTTCGACTTGAGAGGCAATCTTGTTCCCCTGAAGGATGTAGTCATGAAATATTTTTTATTGTTTCTGATAATCAGTGGTACGGTTCACTTGAATCATGAAATCCTTCTTCACTATTTTAATGAGGGCTTTATTGCAAATGCATCGGATAAAGAAGAAAAGGTATTCTTGCAGGTATCCAATGCTGCCATTAAACACTTGACTATAGAACTCATACTTTTGCCTTTTTATAAATTAAGAAATGTTAGCAGCATGGTGATACCACTACATAATCAGTTGTTGAGTATGTTCGATATGGCACCTGTATGGTTTGGTTACACCGATGTTCAATGTACATCTCTCATCAACTCCAGTGTATTTAATGCTGAGGAAGAATGGGAGTCATAGTTCAACACATCTGGAGAGCCACCGATTGCAGGCATCAGTATTACAGACCCGAGACCATTCCATACAGTTCTGAAACATTGAACCAATTGAGAGAAGAAAAGTCACAGCCAGACTTTCTGGGTTTTTGCGAAGGTTTCAGGAAGAATGTAACCCTACTTTTGGAAAAGGCCGACCGCTCCAAGCTCTCCTGTGTGCAAATCCACAGGATGCAATGCAGATTTCATCATTGATGGGCTATCTGCTCATATCATTTCTTTTTTCAGACTCTGGAATGCCTTGATGCTGGGAAACCTTTTGCTGCTGCCTACTATGCTGATTTGCCAGGCGCCATTAAATCATTGCGCTACTGTGCGGGCTGGGCTGATAAGAATCATGGTCGCACTATACCCATGGGTAAGTAGTTATAATGTGAAAATACTTGAGATATCCTTAATATTGCTGTTTGAAACTGTGGCGTGCAAAGCTACCGGTGCCAGGCAAGGATACTGACATGTTTTTATAATGTCCCATTAATGTTCACCCAATGACATGTTTACCTACATTTTTAAAACATTGAAGCCTGGAATAGCGTAACCATCTCTCTCGTTGCAATACAAATGGGTAGGACTTCCAAAACCTCTATGTGCATGTTTACAAATGTTTAAACAAGGGGAAAGTAAAATGCAAAGTTATATACTCTGCATCTCTTCTGCTAGAGTGTATCCGCAGATTCTCTACTTCTGTGGTGTCTATTCCATACAAGGTACTCAAGTTAGCTTTTGGTTCTTATATTGTTAAGAGATAATCTATTAATAATACATAAAAACATCGTACATTTACAAACAATGTCTGCCCCTTGTAAAGCAAAAGTCCTTGGCACATTTCTACGAGGCTGAAACATATCTGGAGATGCTTGTGGTCCCACGGAGAAGGGATGGGATCAAGCAGCTCAGGCTGGACTAGGGATGTCATTTACGAGTCACCAGGGGCCACAACTGAAGCCTAAAATGGCTCTGTTCAAAACGGGTTTCAGTATAGGACACCCTACATAATATTAGTGCTCTTCAGTTCCTTATATCGACATGCAAAGGCAGAATAGAAGACAGGCTATGCTTATGCTTTATAGATTTTAGTAAAGCATTTGACACGGACACGGTGTCTAGACCCTTGATTTGGACCAAACTGAGAAACTGGGTCTTGACCTTTCCCCATTGCACTTAATGACTGCCTTGCATACCGAAACGACTGTGGTTGTACGCATGAGCCAAGAGGGTGAGATCTTCCTACTAACATTAAAGTCAAACAGGGGTGTGTATTAGCCCCAATGATGTATAATTTATACGTCAGTGATATGGATTTAGCCATCAAGTCAGTCCGTAATTTCCCTCAAACTATCAGAACGACACCAGTCTCGTGGGTTGGATATGCAGACGATACAAATATTGATGGACGACATCTCATTGGCCTACAGCGGTCCCTAGAGGCATTGTCTAC
This sequence comes from Ambystoma mexicanum, assembly GCF_040938575.1. Taxonomy (NCBI): domain Eukaryota; kingdom Metazoa; phylum Chordata; class Amphibia; order Caudata; family Ambystomatidae; genus Ambystoma; species Ambystoma mexicanum. The sequence continues at coordinate 1,175,405,561 of NC_090935.1, read as the reverse complement.
CTATGCACAGGAAAGTAAACTTAAAGTAAATACATCCAAAAACTAAAGTTTTAATTATAGGTGGCAAATCTAATAAATCTACTTTCTTATGGAATCTTGATAATATTCAATTGGAAGTAGTGGATAGATATATCTATACTGGATTTCAGATCTGTGATTCTCTGCCACAAGATTTCTACCGTAACCACATATGTTTGAAAATCTTAAAGAAAGGACTTTTGCTAAATCTTTTTATATGTAAAATGGGTGGGAATAACATTGAGGGACGTATTTCCATATATCGTAAAGGTATAGTTTCAGAAATATTATATGGACATGGAGTCCTTCCTGTAAATATGATGTCCTGGATCGAAAGATTTGAGGGAATACTATTACAATCCATATTGGGAGTGCATGTGGAAGCACTTTGCAGCAAACTTGGTATTCCATCAATACACTGCTTAATACGGCTGGTACAATGATGCAAACTTTATTTTGCTATTATTCTATCTCCCTTGTCATCTAATAGTTTGATCAGCTGTTTATCAAAACAATATGCCTTGCAGAGCAATAATGAGTTCCTAGTACAATTACGTAAAACTACATAGATGCGCTTAACTCAACTCAATTTATCTATCAAAGATCTGATTTTAAATCCAAACAGGGCAAGGATCTTAAAAAAGCAAAACTAGAGATTCTGATATGTGCTACAACATTGATAGATTGGCCAAGCTAAAACTCTACGATGCATATAGGAAGCAGGGCTTCAATAAGAAACGTTGCTGCTCTTATTTAACTAAATTTTATTCAATTCAAATTTGAAGGTTCATTGTATATCTTCCATTTGATATATTGCCCATGTTTCAGCATTCAGGGAGGTGGACTAATCTGCCCAAAAATGAAAGGCTATGCCAATTGTGCAGGCTGGATATCGAGTCAACCCGGCATCTCCTTACACAATGTGTTAAATTACAATCTAACTATATTAATAGCTATTTCAAATTTGTTACCAGCATTGATCGTATAGAAAGTAATTCATTCTGCAGTGCTATTATTTAGCTATTATTTAATGTCCAGAAAGAAGAACTCCTTTATTGATCCCCATATCTTAAGATCTATATTTGTCACTGACATGAGCCCAACCTCTTCTTAATTGTATTGCTGTCTTCACACATTGCTATTTTTCTTGATTTAGATTTTACATTTAATTTTATTGCCTTGTATAACCTGATTAATATATATATTATATTTTGCTGCTAATAATATTTTCCTCTATGTTTTGACATGGGATACATATATGGATTTGGAATTATTTATTCATCCTTATGGATATGTGTACTGTTGAATATTTATAATATGTGTAAAGGTTTATCTATAACAAATTGAAATATATATATATATATATATATATATATATATATATATATATATATATATATATATATATATATATATATATATATATACATGTAGTTATGGTTAAGTTGCTGTTTCCATAGGAAGAGCACTTTTTGGGTGGCTTTTAACTTCACTTGCAAAGTTTGGTGAGGTTTGGTCAAGGGGGGGCAAAGTTATACGGGGGACCCAAAACATTTTTTTTTCCCATAGACATAATGGGAAAAAACTTTGCTCACAGCTACACCCCAAACCGCTGGACTGATTTACACCAAATTTGCAGCAGGAGCGGCGGATTGGTCTCGAAAGCGTGCTTTTTTTTTTATTTAGTGTAAATCCATCCAGTAGTTTTTTAAAAAAAGACAAAAATGTAAGTGAAAAAAATTAGTGATATCTGTGTCCGCTTTGCGGACACACTTCCCTGTTCGCTCCGCGGACAGGACGGGGATTGGGCGAGCAACTTGCGTGATGTCCGCGGACATCTGACGTGCTCTCCCATTGGCTGTAGTAAAGCGTGCAGTGCTTCGCCCGCCATCTTAGTTTATTGTTCGAATATTGGCATCTGTGGCAAGCTCTGTGGTGACTTCAGACTTCACAAGTGATTATCACAACGTAACAAGCGAAAATTCCAATGCGGTAAAATCAGAGGACAGCAGGGCCTCCAATGGGGCTGTGTGAGGTTCATGTGGATTACACTTCCTGAAATTCCCAGGCTGCTGCAGAATTGCAGGAGACACGCCATCGGTACACGGTGGCCTGCGGAGGACCGAGGAGCGGATATCCCATTCCCCCACCCCCGCTCATTACCCGTGTCTCCCTCCTGTGCCCCCCACTCCCTGCTCATGCCCAGTGTCTCTCTCTTGTTTCCCCCCACCCCCGGCTCATTACGTGTGTCTCCCTTCTGTTCCCCCCAACCCCACTCATGCCCCGTGTCTCCCCTGTTCCCGCCCGCCCCCCGCTCATGACCCGTGTCTCCCTCCTGTTCACCCCGCACCCCCCGCTCATCGCTCATGCCCAGTGTCTCCCTCGTGTTCCCCCCACCCCCGCTCATGCCCCGTGTCTCCCCTGTACCCCCCACCCCCGCTCATGCCCCGTGTCTCCCTCCTGTTCCCCCCACCCCCCGCTCATGCCCCGTGTCTCCCTCCTGTTCCCACCACCCCCCGCTCATGCCTGTGTCTCCCTCCTGTTGCCCCCCACCGCTGCTCATGCCCCGTGTCTCTCTCCTGTTACCCCCCACCCCCGCTCATGCCCCGTGTCTCCCTCTTGTTGCCCCCCACCCCCTGCTCATGTCCCATGTCTCCCTGCTGTTCCCCCCACCCCCCGCTCATGCCCCGTGTCTCCCTCCTGTTGCCCCCAACCCCCACTCATGCCCTGTGTCTCTCGCCTGTTACCCCCACCCCCTGCTCATGCCCCGTGTCTCCCTCTTGTTGCACCTCATGCCCCGTGTCTCCCTCGTGTTCCCCCCACCCCCTGCTCATGCCCCGTGTCTCCCTCTGTTCCCCCCACCCCCTGCTCATGCCCCGTGTCTCCCTGCTGTTGCCCCCCACCCCCCGCTCATGACCCCTGTCTCTCTCCTGTTGCCCCCCACCCGCTGGTCATGCCCCGTGTCTCCCTTCTGTTGCCCTCCACCCCCTGGTCATGCCCTGTGTCACCCTGCTGTTGCCCCCCACCCCCTGCTCATGCCCCGTGTCCCTCTCCTGTTACCCCCACCCCCCTCTCATGCCCCGTGTCTCCCTCGTGTTCCCCCCACCCCCGCTCATGCCCCGTGTCTCTCTCCTGTTACCCCCCACCCCTGCTCATGCCCCGCATCTCTCTCCTGTTACCCCCCACCCACCTCTCATGCCCCGTGTCTCTCTCCTGTTGTCCCCCACCCCCGGTCATGCCCCATGTCTCCCTTCTGTTGCCCCCCACCCCCGGTTATGCACTGTGTCTCCCTGCTGTTGCCCCGCTCATGCCCCGTATCTCTCTCCTGTTACCCCCAACCCCTCTCTCATGCCCCATGTCTCCCTCGTGTTCCCCCCAACCCCCGCTCATGCCCCATGTCTCTCTCCTGTTACCCCCCACCCCCCGCTCATGCCCCACGTCTCCCTCTTGTTCCCCCACCCCCTGCTCATGCCCCGTGTCTCCCTGCTGTTGCCCCCCACCCCGGCTCATGTCCCGTGTCTATCTCCTGTTACCTCCACCCCCCACTCATGCCCTGTGTCTCTCTCCTGTTACCCCCCACCCCCCTCTCATGCCCAGTGTCTCTCCCCTGTTGCCCCCCACCCCCCGCTCATGCCCCGTGTCTCCCTGCTGTTGCCCCCACACCCTCTCATGCCTAGTGTCTCTCTCCTGTTACCCTCCACCCCCCTCTCATGCCCCGTGTCTCCCTCGTGTTCTCCGTACCCCCCACCCCCGGTCATGCACTGTGTCTCCCTGCTGTTGCCCCCCACCCCCGCTCATGCCCCGTGTCTCTCTCCTGTTACCCCCCACCCCCCTCTCATGCCCCGTTTCTCCGTGCTGTTGCCCCCCACCCCCCGCTCATGCCCCGTGTCTCTCTCCTGTTACCCCCCACCCCCTGCTCATGCCCCGTGTCTCTCTCGTGTTCCCCCCACCCGCTCTCATGCCCCGTGTCTCCCTCGTATTTCCCGCACCCCCCGCTCATGCCCCGTGTCTCCCTGCTGTTAACCCCCACCCCACCGCTCATGCCCCGTGTCTTCCTCCTGTTGCCCCCCACCCACTGCTCATGCCCCATGTCTCTCTCCTGTTACCCCCCCACCCCCGCTCATGCCCCGCATCTCCCTCTTGTTCCCCCACCCCCTGCTCATGCCCTGTGTCTCCCTGCTGTTGCCCCCCACCCCGGCTCATGCCCCGTGTCTCTCTCCTGTTACTCCCCACCCCCGCTCATGCCCTGCATCTCTCTCCTGTTACTCCCCACCCACCTCTCATGCCCCGTGTCTCTCTCCTGTTGCCCCCCACCCCCAGTCATGCCCCATGTCTCCCTGCTGTTGCCCCCCATCCCCCGCTCATGCCCCGTGTCTCTCTCCTGATACCCCCACCCCCCACTCATGCCCTGTGTCTCTCTCCTGTTACCCCCTACCCCCCTCTCATGCCCAGTGTCTCTCTCCTGTTTCCCCCACCCCTCGGTCATGCCCCGTGTCTCCCTTCTGTTGCCCCCCCACCCCCGGTCATGCAATGTGTCTCCCTGCTGTTGCCCCTCACCCCCGCTCATGCCCCGTGTCTCTCTCCTGTTACCCCCCTCTCATGCCCCGTGTCTCCCTCGTGTTCCCCCCAACCCCCTCTCATGCCCCGTGTCTCCCTGCTGTTGCCCCCACCCCCCGCTCATGACCCGTGTCTCTCTCCTGTTACCCCCACCCCCGCTCATGCCCTGTGTCTCTCTCCTGTTACCCCCACCCCCCTCTCATGCCCCGTGTCTCTCTCCTGTTGTCCCCTACCCATGGTCATGCCCCGTGTCTCCCTGCTGTTGCCCCCCACCCCCGATCATGCCCCATGTCTCTCTCCTGTTAACCCCATCCCTTCTCATGCCCCTTGTCTCTCTCCTGTTGGCCCCCAACCCCCGGTCATGCCCCGTGTCTCCCTGCTGTTTCCCCCCACCCCCTGGTCATGCCCCGTGTCTCCTTGCTGTTACCCCCCACCCCCCTCTCATGCCCCATGTCTCTCTCCTGTTGGCCCCCAACCTCTGGTCATGCCCTGTGTCTCCCTGCTGTTGCCCCCACCCCCCGCTCATGCCCCGTGTCTCTCTCCTGTTGCCCCCCACCCCCGGTCATGCCCCGTGTCTACCTGCTGTTGCCCCCCAACCCCTGCTCATGCCCTGTGTCTCTCTCCTGTTACCCCCCACACCCTCTCATGCCCTGTGTCTCCCTTGTGTTTCCCCCACCTCCGCTCATGCCCTGTGTCTCCTTGCTGTTGCCCCCCACCCCCCGCTCATGAACTGTGTCACTCTCATGTTGCCCCCCACCCCCCGCTCATGCTCCGTGTCTCTCTCCTGTAACCCCACCCCCCTCTCATGCCCCGTGTCTCTCTCCTGTTGCCCCCCACCATGCAGTCATGCCCCATGTCTCTCTCCTGTTGCCCCCTACCCCCGGTCATGCCCCGTGTCTCCCTCGTGTTGCCCCCCACCCCCCGCTCATGCCCCGTGTCTCTCTTCTGTAACCCCCCCACCCCCCTCTTATGCCCCGTGTCTCCCTCGTGTTCCCCCCACACCCGCTCATGCCCCGTGTCTCCCTGCTGTTGCCCCCCACCCCCCACTCATGCCCCGTGTCTCCCTGCTGTTGCCCCCCACCCCCCGGTCATACCCCGCGTGTCTCTCCTGTTACCCTCGACCCCCCTCTCATGCCCCGTGTTCCCCCCAACCCCCGCTCATGCCCCGTGTCCCCTGCTGTTGCCCCCCACCCCCTCTCATGCCTAGTGTCTCTCTCCTGTTACCCTCCACCCCCCTCTCATGCCCCGTGTCTCCCTCATGTTCCCCCCAACCCCCGCTCATGCCCCATGTCTCCCCTGTTCCCCCCACCCCCTCTCATGCCCCATGTCTCCCTCCTGTTCCCTCCAACCCCCCGCTCATGCCCCGTGTCTCCCTCCTGTTCCCACCACCCCCGCTCATGCCTGTGTCTCCCTCCTGTTGCCCCCCACCCCCCGCTCATGCCCCGTGTCTCTCTCCTGTTACCCCCACCCCCGCTCATGCCCCGTGTCTCCCTCTTGTTGCCCCCCACCCCCCGCTCATGCCCCGTGTCTCCCTGCTGTTCCCTCCACCCCCCGCTCATGCCCCGTGTCTCCCTCCTGTTGCCCCCCACCCCCCACTCATGCCCGTGTCTCTCTCCTGTTACCTCCACCCCCGCTCATGCCCCGTGTCTCCCTCTTGTTGCCCCTCATGCCCCGTGTCTCCCTCGTGTTCCCCCCACCCCCTGCTCATGCCCCGTGTCTCCCTCTTGTTCCCCCCACCCCCTGCTCATGCCCCGTGTCTCACTGCTGTTGCCCCCCACCCCCCGCTCATGCCCCCTGTCTCTCTCCTGTTGCCCCCAACCCCCTGGTCATGCCCGTGTCTCCCCGCTGTTGCCCTCCACCCCCTCGTCATGATCTGTGTCTCCCTGCTGTTGCCCCCCACCCCCTGCTCATGCCCCGTGTCTCTCTCCTGTTTCCTCCACCCGCTCTCATGCCCCGTGTCTCCTCGTGTTCCCCCCTCCCCGCTCATGCCCGTGTCTCCCTGCTGTTGCCCCCACCCCACCGCTCATGCCCCGTGTCTTCCTCCTGTTGCCCCCCACCCACTGCTCATGCCCCATGTCTCTCTCCTGTTACCCCCCACCCCCGCTCATGCCCCGCATCTCCCTCTTGTTCCCCCACCCCCTCCTCATGCCCTGTGTCTCCCTGCTGTTGCCCCCTACCCCGGCTCATGCCCCGTGTCTCTCTCCTGTTACCCCCCCACCCCCGCTCATGCCCTGCATCTCTCTCCTCTTACCCCCCACCCCGCTCATGCCCCGTGTCTCCCTCTTGTTGCCCCCCACCCCCCGCTCATGCCCCGTGTCTCCCTGCTTTTCCCTTCACCCTCCGCTCATGCCCCGTGTCTCCCTCCTGTTGCCCCCCACCCCCCACTCATGCCCGTGTCTCTCTCCTGTTACCTCCACCCCCCGCTCATGCCCCGTGTCTCCCTCTTGTTGCCCCTCATGCCCTGTGTCTCCCTCATGTTCCCCCCACCCCCGCTCATGCCCCGTGTCTCCCTCTTGTTCCCCCCACCCCCTGCTCATGCCCCGTGTCTCACTGCTGTTGCCCCCCACCCCCCGCTCATGCCCCCTGTCCCTCTCCTGTTGCCCCCCACCCCCTGGTCATGCCCGTGTCTCCCTGCTGTTGCCCTCCACCCCCTGGTCATGACCTGTGTCTCCCTGCTGTTGCCCCCATCCCCTGCTCATGTCCCGTGTCTCTCTCCTGTTACCCCCCACCCGCTCTCATGACCCGTGTCTCCTCATGTTTCCCCCACCCCCCGCTCATGCCCGTGTCTCCCTGCTGTTGCCCCCCACCCCACCGCTCATGCCCCGTGTCTTCCTCCTGTTTCCCCCCACCCACTGCTCATGCCCCATGTCTCTCTCCTGTTACCCCCCACCCCCGCTCATGCCCCGCATCTCCCTCTTGTTCCCCCACCCCCTGCTCATGCCCTGTGTCTCCCTGCTGTTGCCCCCCACCACGGCTCATGCCCCGTGTCTCTCTCCTGTTACCCCCCACCCCCGCTCATGCCCTGCATCTCTCTCCTGTTACCCCCCACCCACCTCTCATGCCCCGTGTCTCTCTCCTGTTGCCCCCACCCCCAGTCATGCCCCATTTCTCCCTGCTGTTGCCCCCCATCCCCCGCTCATGCCCCGTGTCTTTCTCCTGATACCCCCACCCCCCACTCATGCCCTGTGTCTCTCTCCTGTTACCCCCCACCCCCCTCTCATGCCCAGTGTCTCTCTCCTGTTTCCCCCACCCCTCGGTCATGCCCCGTGTCTCCCTTCTGTTGCCCCCCCACCCCGGTCATGCAATGTGTCTCCCTGCTGTTGCCCCTCACCCCCGCTCATGCCCCGTGTATCTCTCCTGTTACCCCCTCTCATGCCCTGTGTCTCCCTCGTGTTCCCCCCAACCCCCTCTCATGCCCCGTGTCTCCCTGCTGTTGCCCCCACCCCCCGCTCATGACCCGTGTCTCTCTCCTGTAACCCCCCGCCCGCCGCTCATGCCCTGTGTCTCTCTCCTGTTACCCCCACCCCCCTCTCATGCCCCGTGTCTCTCTCCTGTTGTCCCCTACCCATGGTCATGCCCCGTGTCTCCCTGCTGTTGCCCCCCACCCCCGCTCATGCCCCATGTCTCTCTCCTGTTAACCCCATCCCTTCTCATGCCCCGTGTCTCTCTCATGTTGGCCCCCAACCCCCGGTCATGCCCCATGTCTCCCTGCTGTTTCCCCCACCCCCTGGTCATGCCCCGTGTCTCTTTGCTGTTACCCCCCAACCCCCTCTCATGCCCCATGTCTCTCTCCTGTTGGCCCCAACCCCTGGTCATGCCCTGTGTCTCCCTGCTGTTGCCCCCCACCCCCCGCTCATGCCCCGTGTCTCTCTCCTGTTGCCCCCCACCCCACCACTCATGCCCCGTGTCTTCCTCCTGTTGCCCCCCACCCACTGCTCATGCCCCATGTCTCTCTCCTGTTACCCCCCACCCCCGCTCATGCCCCGCATCTCCCTCTTGTTCCCCCACCCCCCTCTCATGCCCAGTGTCTCTCTCCTGTTGCCCCCACCCCTCGGTCATGCCCCGTGTCTCCCTTCTGTTGCCCCCCCACCCCTGGTCATGCTCTGTGTCTCCTTGCTGTTGCCCCTCACCCGCGCTCATGCCCCGTGTCTCTCTCCTGTTACCCCCCTCTCATGCCCCGTGTCTCCCTCATGTTCCCCCCAACCCCCGCTCATGCCCCGTGTCTCCCTGCTGTTGCCCCCACCCCCCGCTCATGCCCCGTGTCTCTCTCCTGTTACCCCCACCCCCCGCTCATGCCCTGTGTCTCTCTCCTGTTACCCCCACCCCCTCTCATGCCCCGTGTCTCTCTCCTTTTGTCCCCTACCCACGGTCATGCCCCGTGTCTCCCTGCTTTTGCCCCCCACCCCCCGCTCATGCCCCATGTCTCTCTCCTGTTAACCCCATCCCCTCTCATGCCCCGTGTCTCTCTCCTGTTGGCCCGCAACCCCCGGTCATGCCCCGTGTCTCCCTGCTGTTTCCCCCCACCCCCTGGTCATGCCCCGTCTCTCCTTGCTGTTACCCCCAACCCCCTCTCATGCCCCATGTCTCTCTCCTGTTGGCCCCCAACCCCTGGTCATGCCCTGTGTCTCCCTGCTGTTGCCCCCCACCCCCTGCTCATGCCCCGTGTCTCTCTCCTGTTGCCCCCCACCCCCGGTCATGCCCCGTGTCTCCCTGCTGTTGCCCCCCAACCCCTGGTCATGCCCTGTGTCTCTCTCCTGTTACCCCCCACACCCTCTCATGCCCTGTGTCTCCCTTGTGTACCCCCCACCTCCGCTCATGCCCTGTGTCTCCCTGCTGTTGCCCCCCACCCCCCGCTCATGCCCTGTGTCACTCTCATGTTGCCCCCCACTCCCGGCTCATGCCCCGTGTCTCTCTCCTGTTACCCCCACCCCCCTCTCATGCCCCGTGTCTCTCTCCTGTTGCCCCCCACCCTGCAGTCATGCCCCATGTCTCTCTCCTGTTGCCCCCTACCCCCCGGTCATGCCCCGTGTCTCCCTCTTGTTGCCCCCCACCCCCCGCTCATGCCCCGTGCCTCTCTTCTGTTACCCCCCACCCCCCTCTCATGCCCCGTGTCTCCCTCGTGTTCCCCCTACCCCCGCTCATGCCCCGTGTCTCCCTGCTGTTGCCCCCCACCCCCGCTCATGCCCTGTGTCTCCCTGCTGTTGCCCCCCACCCCCCGGTCATACCCTGTGTCTCTCTCCTGTTACCCTCCACCCCCCTCTCATTCCCCGTGTTCCCCCCATCCCCCACTCATGCCCCGTGTCTCCCTGCTGTTGCCCCCACCCCCTCTCATGCCTAGTGTCTCTCTCCTGTTACCCTCCACCCCCTCTCATGCCCCGTGTCTCCCTCATGTTCCCCCCACCCCCCGCTCATGCCCCATGTCTCCCCTGTTCCCCCCACCCCCGCTCATGCCCCGTGTCTCCCTCCTGTTACCTCCAACACCCCGCTCATGCCCCGTGTCTCCCTCCTGTTCCCACTACCCCTGCTCATGCCTGTGTCTCCCTCCTGTTGCCCCCCCACCCCCCGCTCATACCCCGTGTCTCTCTCCTGTTACCCCCCACCCCCGCTCATGCCCCGTGTCTCCCTCTTGTTGCCCCCCACCCCCCGCTCATGCCCCGTGTCTCCCTGCTGTTCCCTCCACCCCCCGCTCATGCCCGTGTCTCCCTCCTGTTGCCCCCCACTCATGCCCGTGTCTCTCTTCTGTTACCTCCACCCCCCGCTCATGCCCCGTGTCTCCCTCTTGTTCCCCCCACCCCCTGCTCATGCCCCGTGTCTCACTGCTGTTGCCCCCCACCCCCCGCTCATGCCCCGTTTCTCTCTCCTGTTGCCCCCCACCCCCTGGTCATGCCCTGTGTCTCCCTGCTGTTGCCCTCCACCCCCTGGTCATGACCTGTGTCTCCCTGCTGTTGCCCCCCACCCCCTGCTCATGCCCCGTGTCTCTCTCCTGTTACCCCCCACCCGCTCTCATGCCCCGTGTCTCCTCGTGTTTCCCCCACCCCCCGCTCATGCCCCGTGTCTCCCTGCTGTTGCCCCCCACCCCACCACTCATGCCCCGTGTCTTCCTCCTGTTGCCCCCACCCACTGCTCATGCCCCATGTCTCTCTCCTGTTACCCCCCACCCCCGCTCATGCCCCACATCTCCCTCTTGTTCCCCCACCCCCTGCTCATGCCCTGTGTCTCCCTGCTGTTGCCCCCCACCACGGCTCATGCCCGTGTCTCTCTCCTGTTATACCCCAACCCCGCTCATGCCCTGCATCTCTCTCCTGTTACCCCCCACCCACCTCTCATGCCCCGTGTCTCTCTCCTGTTGCCCCCCACCCCCAGTCATGCCCCATGTCTCCCTGCTGTTGCCCCCATCCCCCGCTCATGCCCCGTGTCTCTCTCCTGATACCCCACCCCCCACTCATGCCCTGTGTCTCTCTCCTGTTACCCCCCACCCCCCTCTCATGCCCAGTGTCTCCCGCCTGTTGCCCCCCACCCCTCAGTCATGCCCCTTGTCTCCCTTCTGTTGCCCCCCCACCCCCGGTCATGCACTGTGTCTCCTTGCTGTTTCCCCTCACCCCCGCTCATGCCCCGTGTCTATCTCCTGTTACCCCCCTCTCATGCCCCGTGTCTCCCTCGTGTTCCCCCCAACCCCCGCTCATGCCCCGTGTCTCCCTGCTGTTGCCCCCACCACCCGCTCATGCCCCGTGTCTCTCTCCTGTTACCCCCCACCCCCCCGGCTCATGCCCTGTGTCTCTCTCCTGTTACCCCCACCCCCCTCTCATGCCCCGTGTCTCTCTCCGGTTGTCCCCTACCCACGGTCATGCCCCGTGTCTCCCTGCTGTTGCCCCCCACCCCCCGCTCATGCCCCATGTCTCTCTCCTGTTAACCCCATCCCCTCTCATGCCCCGTGTCTCTCTCCTGTTGGCCCCCAACCCCCGGTCATGCCCCGTGTCTCCCTGCTGTTTCCCCCCCAACCCCTGGTCATGCCCCGTGTCTCCTTGCTGTTACCCCCCACCCCCCTCTCATGCCCCATGTCTCTCTCCTGTTGGCCCCCAACCCCTGGTCATGCCCTGTGTCTCCCTGCTGTTGCCCCCCACCCCCCGCTCATGCCCCGTGTATATCTCCTGTTGCCCCCCACCCCCGGTCATGCCCCGTGTCTCCCTGCTGTTGCCCCCCAACCCCTGGTCATGCCCTGTGTCTCTCTCCTGTTACCCCCCACACCCTCTCATGCCCTGTGTCTCCCTTGTGTTCCCACCATCTCCGCTCATTCCCTGTGTCTCCCTGCTGTTGCCCCCACCCCCTGCTCATGCCCTGTGTCACTCTCATGTTGCCCCCCACCCCCCACACATGCCCCGTGTCTCTCTCCTGTTACCCCCACCCCCCTCTCATGCCCTGTGTCTCTCTCCTGTTGCCCCCCACCCTGCAGTCATGCCCCATGTCTCTCTCCTGTTGCCCCCCCCCCCGGTCATGCCCCGTGTCTCCCTCTTGTTGCCCCCCACCCCCCGCTCATGCCCCGTGTCTCTCTTCTGTTACCCCCCCACCCCCTCTCATGCCCCGTTTCTCCCTCGTGTTCCCCCCACCCCGCTCATGCCTGCCCCGTGTCTCCTTGCTGTTGCCCCCCAGCCCAGCTCATGCCCCGTGTCTCCCTGCTGTGGCCCCCCAGGCCCTGCTCATGCCCCATGTCTCTCTCCTGTTACCCCCGCTCAAGCCCTGTGTCTCCCTGCTGTTGCCCCCCACCCCCGCTCATGCCCCATGTCTCCCTGCTGTTGCCCCCCACCCCCCGCTCATGCCCGTATCCCCCTACTGTTACCCCCCACCACCCGCTCATGCCCTGTGGCTCTCTCCTGTTACCCCCCACCCCCCTCTCTTGCCCCGTCTCTCCCTCCTGGTCCCCCCTACCCATGCCCTGTTGTGTTCTCTTTATACACTCCGCCTTCCCTTTCCATGGTGTCCATCCTGGTAAAAGATTTTCCTTCCTACACCGGGACGTCGCAGGCAGACTTTGAGAACCTAGGATGCTAGTGGTCTTCATCCATTGAAAAGGATGTTATGGTTGCGTTGCACTAACAAAAAACTATGAAATTCAATTAAAAAAATGTGTTAAAGGGACGTTATGGTTAAGTTGCACTAATAAAAAACTATGAAATTCAATGAAAAAACGTTGTTAAAGGGACGTTATAGTTAAGTTGCACTAATAAAAACCTATGAAAATCAATGAAAAAACTTTGTTAAAGGGACGTTATGGTAAAGTTGGACTAAGAGAAACCAATGAAATTCAGTGAAAAAACTTCGTTAAAGGGACGTTATGGTTAAGTTGCGCTACTAAAAACCTATGAAATTCAGTGAAAACACTTTGTTAAAGGGACGTTATGGTTCCAAGTAAAACCGAAAAACCCTTGAAATTCGCCAGTTATGGTAAGCTAAGCAACCATAACTCACGCCACCACCGTGCACTGCTAAGCCTAACACCCAGGACATCAAAGATGACATCACAAATGTCATTAATGACATCACTGATGACATCACATGTGCATTTACCTTTCATGAAAAGTCTGTACAAGGGATTCTTAGTGTAATGTTTATTAAAAAAAGCGTCAAAGATTATTGGAATAAATATCAAGTGCTAATCAGTGCAGTAAGCTATGCATTGATATAAATAGCATTCTCTTATTAATTTCAATCCAGTATACTAAGGTACTCATGTAGAACCATAGGCATTGTGTGCAGCATCCATGATGGAGGTGCAATATTCATAAGCTTGCCATTTTCAATAGTGAAATGATAACTGTTTTCAAATTAGAGTTTTGCGTACAGTGAAACTTGTGATAAGTAGGTAATAAAACCCCCTTACTACATAATTGCATTATTATAGATAAATCACAAAGAGACAACACCACATACAAATATGAATATATACAAGGGAATTGAAGTAAGGAAAATAAAACAGCAATACTAGCACAAAGTGTTCATAACCTAACTGATTACCTTTATGCAGAGAAATGATTGCTCTGTTTCAAAGCTGTTACTTACCCTATCTATATACATCACATGATGTGTCTGGACCCTAAGGAAAATAGTGTGAGTACAACATATAAAAATATCAGCATATACAGGGAAAGTACAGTAATAAAAAAACATCAAAACTATCAGAAAGTGCTGATAACTCTACTGATAATTTTAATGCACAAAAAGGATTGCTGTCTTTCAAGGTTGTGCCTTCCCCTATGTATATGTTTCATATGATATGACTGGACCATAAGGAAATTATTGTAAGAACATACTTGAAGGATAAGTCTACAAATATAGTGTATTTACAATTTTTTGTTCCTGACTGTTACTGAAGAAAATCATGTGGCCTAGATATGTCAGGAAAGGAAAAAGGGGACGTCAGACATGTGATGTCATCAGTGATGTCATCTTTGATGTCCTGGGTGTTGGGCTTAGCAGTGCACGGTGGTGGCGCGAGTTATGGTTGCTTAGCTTACCATAACTGGCAAATTTCAAGGGGTTTTCAGTTTTACTTGGAACCATAACGTCCCTTTAACAAAGTTTTTTCACTGAATTTCATAGGTTTTTAGTAGCGCAACTTAACCATAACGTCCCTTTAACAAAGTTTTTTCACTGAATATATATATATATATACATATATATATATATATATATATATATCGTCCAGAAAGAGCAGCCACACAGATTCAGGCAACATAGTACAATTCTGCAATTTAGACCATTAATGCTGATGGTGCTGGGCAACAATGCCGGGCATATTGACCATTGTAAGGCTTCCATCCTATGATGAGACTTTGTTGTGCATAATTAAAAATGTTTATCAGCGACACTGTTTCTAACTTCTTTTTGGCCCCTTAAGTTTATCAGTGTTTACTTTTTTTTTGCCCTAGATGGAGACTTTTTTACTTTTACAAGACATGAGCCGGTTGGTGTGTGTGGACAAATTATCCCCGTGAGTAGATATTGCCTACTCTGAGTGAATATGAGGAATTGATCACATGAAAATAATCAAGCTGACTAGCACTTGGGTGAAGAATCAATCTGATGCAGAATTAATGTACATTGTGGACAATTACATTTGTGAAATGTCTGGATTGTATGTATCTCACACCTACTATCTTATGTTTATTATTGCAAGCAATATTTCTGATGTCCATGTAATAGTTGCATCAATTAGGATTTTAAATATAAAGCACTGCTGTGACATAATTCACTGACATCTAGAAAAGATGGATAAAATATACTTGAATTTCACTTCAATTAGGTTACAAACATTTGCAAACTAATATGCATACAGAACATCTGCGTATGAATATGTGTGCATAGGCAGAGCTGTTTTTTTAAAGTTATCCTCCATGCAATCATGGTCGTCTTTAAATGTTAATGTCATTTAGCACGTGGAAACCTTTCTAATGGTGCCCTTCTATGCCAAGGCACCATTTCCACTTATAATAAAGGGACACGTGGAAAGGGGGCTTCAGGCCTAGCAGCAGTGGGGGGACTATCTATGTGAAAGGAACAGACTTGGAGAAACGATATTGAGTTTCAGACATGCTCTCATTTACTGAGGAGAGTCCACACGCTACACTCATGAGCGTGCTATGCGGAAACAATGTTGAAGGCAGCAGAAATGGAAAAGAAGAAAACCATGGGCAGAGTGTTTGCATCCTCCTGGCTGAGTGAGTACATCACTACACATTGAGACAAGAGCAGTTTTGATGTGTATAGGTCAAGAGCCAGAGTGCAATGGATATTGGATGAGCAATATTCCTAGGATATGTGTTGCCATGAGACCCTGGTACTTTCCATGTTACTTAAGATGCAAGGTACTATGGCGCAGGGGCATGTTTAATGGAAGGCCAGTGCTGCATCATTGAATGATTTGTAAATGATGCCCAGGGTGAAGGGGCTTTTGATAAAGGTGCTCACTGAAAAGGCCATTAGGGCAGTTTGGGTTTGACTCACACTTTGGGATTGTTCAACCTGGATCTGGGAAGGAAAAAGGCCATAGGGCTGCACTCGGTGAAAATTAGGTGGCTTGGTATGAAATTGAAGTGAAGAGTATCAGCTTCATAAACATGCAATTAACTTTCTGTAATATTCCTCTCTGCTTGTCATGGTTTTGTTTATTGTGTTTTCTCATTCAGAACTTTAAAGAATTTACATCATGCTCTATGTCATGCCACATCATGCTCTCACATCTTCACCCATTAATGGTGGCAGTAGATGGCAAGTACTCTTGGCAGGCTTCTCATCAACCGGTTGTATCATGAATGTCTATCACAATGGCACTATCTTGGATCAGGGTCCTCAACCCAACCTCTTCCTCCTTGACCGGCGCTTGCCGTCCCTCGTTATCTTCCCACACCTGCTACTCTTTTTTCCACTCTCTCTGCTCCTCTCCTCCGACTGGTGTACCCCTCCTCGGAAAACCTTCAAAGGCAGTGACCTCTTGCATCTAGCCATGCTTAATGCTTGTTCTGCTATCAAACACTCTGCTGACATCTGCCTCCTGCTTGACGACCTTGAGCTCGATATCCTCGCTCTTACCAAGATGTGGTTTAATGCCATCTTATTCACTGCTTTTTACTTGCTATTCCCTGATGGCTATAAGATCATCTCCATGCCGTGTCCTAACCATGCTGGTGGTGGGGTTGCCCTGATCTTCCCAGAGTGGGTCCCTTCTTCCCTTATACCCACCCAGCCTTACTCTTCCTTTGAGAGCCTGGTTTTCAAATGTATCATCTATCCCACTTCCTCCCTGACCATTGCCACCATCTACAGCCCACCTTGCTCTACCACCCTTTTCCTCTCTGAATGGGCTGATTTCTCCTCCTCTCTCCTCTCATCCACCCCTGAAATCCTTCTCCTGGGTGACTTCATCATCCAAGTTGACTCATCAATCATGGCATCCACTCTCTTCTGTGACCTCTGCACCTCGCTCTCCCTCTCCATTCTCCCATCTGGTCCTACCCATTCAGATGGTCTCACACTCAATGCCATCTCCAACACTGACCTCTTGCTCTCCTCCGCACTCACCACCCCATCGTGTGGTCAGACCACTCTCTCCTCTCCTCCAAGCTGGGCCCTCTCTGGCATCTGACTGCACCTCCCTCATTCCTGCCAGCCTTTTTCACAAACATCCATCCGATGAAACGAGTGTCCTTCCCTACCTTTGCATCTACCTTCAAACCCCCTCTGCCCCAACCTCTGACTCTGCTCTTAGCAACCCCCATCTCACCATCATGAACACTCTTGACATTCTTGCCCCAGTCATGAGGATACGCCTGATACATGCCTCTAAGCAAAAAACCTGGTATGACTCTGAACTTGCAGCCCTGAAGCGCAAGTGCAGAGCTGCAGAACGGAAGTGGCAAACCTCAGGCTCACCCTCTGACAAACATCTTCCCTCAAGCACTCTCTAGTAGACCCCCTCCAGAAAAAATTCTTCTGCAGACCCATCCTGCCCTGCTCACTACTGCCCCATCTCTATCACCCGTTTCCTTGGGAAATTCTTTGAGAAGCTGATCTTCCCCCAGAAGACAGAGCATACTGGGCTTGTTGGTTGCCTCCATGACCATCAATCTGGATTCCGAGCATCCAGAGGCACAGAAACTGCTCTTCTGAAAACCTTTGAAGAACTGCTTGCATCTCTTGATTCTAACTCTCTTGCCATTCTCATTCTATTTGATCTCTCCTCTGAATTTGACACAGTCAACTTCCCCATCCTCATAAACCTGCTTCACAATACCCTAGGTATCTAGGAGTGGGCACTGGGGACTGGCTGACCCCCTTCCTCAATGACTGTCTCTGCCAGGTTATCCCGGGCTCTATCTCCATTCCCACATCTATTTCAACCTGTGGTGTCCCCCCGGGCTCTAACCTTTCTCCATGGCTCTTTAACATCTGTCTTGCCCCGCTTGCACACCCAATTTCCACCTACTCACCTCACTTCCAGTGTTATGCAGATGGCACACAACTCTTCTTCAAACTTCCCTCTGTTCATCTCCTTACCTCCTCCATCATTCCTGACTGTCTATCTGCCACACAGTCCTGGTGTGCCTCCAATGATCTCTGCCTCAATGCCAGCAAGATGAGATCCTTCCCATTGGGACTCTTACTCACTCTTTCTTCCCCTCACTCTGGCCACTCTCTATGGGTTCCCCCCTTCTCCTTCATCCTAAGCCACAATCCTTGGGGTCATCTTTGACTCCTCTCTTTCCTTCCTCCCTCACATCCAGGACATTGCCAAGAAGGCCCACTTTCAACTCCACCTCCTCAAAGGAATCCTTCCTTTCCTCACTTTTCCCCAGAGCTCAATGTCTCCAGAGCCCTGGTAGTCTCTAGACTTGACTACTGCAATAGCTTCTTCCTTTATATACCCTCTTCCTCTCTTTGTCCCCTCGAGCTAATCCAGATTAGGGCCGCAATACTTATCCTTGGCCTCGAGCCCAGGGACTGCATCTTCCCAGCCATAATAACTCTCCATTGGTTCCCGGTTGCTGCAAGGATCAAATTCAAATCCCTCTGCATCATCCATAAGGCTGTCTGGGGCTGGGGATCCCGCTATCTACAACCAGTTCTCAGTAAATACACCCGCTCCAGATCTTTACGTTCCTCTGATACGAAATCTCTGCGTGTCATGCGGTTTGCTAAACAGCGAGCTAGTGAACAATCTCTTTCCTCAGCTGGCTCCCTCCTATGGAGCAGCCTCCCCCTTCCTCTTTGTCTTGAGCTGGATCTCCTCAAATTCTGGAAGCTCCTCAAGACTTTTCTTTTCACCTCCTTCTTTGCTAAACCCCACAGTCGCTGAGATTGGTGACCAGGGCACGTATGTGTTCGTCTGGGTCCTGCACTTCCAACCCCAGTTGCCTTCAGCCTGTGCCAACACCCAGCACTTGCCTTAGGCCTCCACTGGCCTGTGCTATCACAGGCCTGCATTATTTATTGGCAGTTGACCACTCTCTACCAATTGATCTCTGCCAGTAACTTAAGAGTTTGCAACTTACTCCCTAGCACATCCCTCCTTGTTACTCCTTGTTACTGCTAGCACTTACCCCCTCCCTCATCCCTCTCTCTCTGCACTTGCACCCTCTGAATGCTCACAAGGCCTAGTAGGACCGCCTCTCTCTTTCATTGGTATATTTGCCTTTCATTCCCATGTTCCCTCCGTGTTGCCCCGTGGGCGCTTTGAAACACAATTTACTTGATGTATTAGCGCATTACAAGTGCACAATAAATACATACATAAATACAATGTTGTTTTGCTTAGGGTTGCCTGAAATATGATTCCCTCCTGTTCCTTAAATTGAACCCTCGAGACATTCCCCTTCTTGCTAGTTATCACTCGGGTGTGCTTGCTATTACTCTTTTCTGTGGGAAGATAAACTTATCAGCAACACATCCTATATAAAAAGGCAATTCCCTCTGCAGTCAAGCCCAGTCTCTGATTGTGAAAGTAAAAGTTTGTTGCTATGAGCTGATCTAAAACACTCTCCCAATTTCGAATGATAATAAGAGGATCAAATTCACTCTTCCAAAAATAACATTCTAGCCATTTCTTCCGGGATATAAATGGTTGTATTTTTTACGGTTGTGTTTGTATTTGCTGTTAGAACTTAGTGTCAGTAAGTGTCTCATGTTAATTACACACAGCGTAAGATGTAACCACATGTTATATTATGTTACTTGGAGTGCACCTCCTCCATTTGCATTGTCTTCTGGTGTTATGGTGGATCTGAATGTAGAGGACAGTGAAGGTCATATGTGTCATTTGAGATAGTAATGCAATTTCTTGTTATACTGTATTTACTTTTTTCACAAATATACATATACGTGTTTCTGCATTACAGTGGAACTTCCCTTTGGTTATGTTGGTTTGGAAGCTTGGCCCTGCTCTCTGCTGTGGAAATACTGTTGTCATTAAACCAGCAGAGCAAACACCCCTTTCTGCCGTCTACATGGGATCATTGATCATTGAGGTGAGTGTACAATACAAGTAACTGTACAGGCTTCATACAATGTTCAAGATGGAGTATTGAGCCGTGCAAGATTTGACAAGTTCTGCTAGTGGTCAGTGTGACAACAGCGAAACAGGGCAGCAAACTGTGCTATATATGAGCAAGGATCTATGGTAAAAATTCAATCTATGCAGGAGAGCTCCCTTGTGGTCAACCATTCATAAGCCACTCACATCTCGGACAGTCAACATTCATGGCTTTTCAGGTCCACATCATCTATTCTTTAGCCAACGCTGCAAGTTTGATAAACTACAAACATGGAAATGTAGCACACACTTAAAAGTGCATAGACTAACAAAGGCTCCCATATAGTTCTGATTTAAAAGGAGCCATGGTAGGTGGTATTGTGAAAACATGTCAGATCGCTTAATCGAATGGGTCAACAGAGTTAGCTCTGTCTTTGGAACGAGTTCTTCGTTTTGGTGGCCAAAGGCCTCCTCATTTTTAAAGGAAGGTACAAATCACTGGGTGTGAAAACCCAGATCATTTCTTTCAGGCCAACATGCGTTTCACAAAGTGAAACCTTCGGGGCTGAAGTAAATCACAGTTTGACATGAATGTGAATGGACCAGAAGTCACTGGCACTGCCTCTGTGACCAGGGGACACAGAGGCAGTGTCAGGGGTACCCAAAGGAAGACCAGGAGTACCATTAGCTATCTCTGACAAAACCCAATTGAAATCTATGTGGTGTGTGTGACGCTAGGTGATGAGCAGGGTTAGTACGTTCCAAGTCCCTGCAGATCTAATTCTTTGGTGCCAAAGTTAATTTTTCACTACATCTCCTATTTCAATATGCTGACAGAAGGAGATACCCCTCCACACTCGTTGTCACTGACTCATTTTGATGTGTTATTAGTGTTTTGCCATTGCTGCTTATGTACACAATACTGAAACATCAATCAATGTTCTTACACAACACTTTTCCAGCAGTTTACTTCACCCTGCTATGGACGTGCCCCTAGATGTCATTGACATTGGTCTTTTCAGCCATACATGTACCTAGAATTGTATTTTGATTGCTGCAACTGACAATTTGTCATCAAAACTGAAGGCGAACTGTGATAACTTCCAGGAAAACCAGTTGTTTGGAAGTCAATAAAGAAAAATGGCAGTGGATGGGGCTTTCATTTCGTATTTTTCCACTCAGTCTATAAATGTTGAGATCCAGTCTCCTAATAACACTGTTAAGCCAGTTCATGGGAACAGAGTGCAAAGGAACGAAGAATGCATATTTATGTACAGGATCAGGGTGAACCTTTTTGCAACGTCAGAAGATATAATCCTAAAAGGATGCAGGTTTAACATGGCTACTACGTGGTAGATTCTAGAACTTTAAAGATCTAACATTTACCCAGCAACAAAATCAGAACAGCTGATTGCCCCAGCTTGTGATCTTGCATGTTTTGCATTTTTGCGCTGCTGGGTTAATACAAGGGAATACTTCAATGTTGATTCATTTATCACTGTTTGCTTTTAGTAAAGTGCTAAAAAAAAAGTTCTTGTGGCAAGGATAAGACTAATAGCAGGCTTTATTTGTATAACCAAAACCATTGTGGAGTTTGTTAATGTGAAGACAGGGACGTAATTTGGGGGTCGCCAAGGGTGCACCTGCAACCCCTGAGATCTTCCTTGCTACCCTTGTGGTCTGTCTTGCTACCCCAAAAAAAACAAAAACAAAATATATATATGCTTTTAAATGGAAGCTCCTGGGCTGTGGTCAGCACCATGTCTCTCTTTGTTTCTGGAGTGGATGGATTTCTTGTTGGTTGGGTGATATTGTATGGATATTTGTTCTCTATGAAACGCTTAAGCATAAGTGCTACATAATAATACATCATTATTGTTTGGCCTTGGACGTCTGCTTGCATTCACAGTAATTTGGTAATATGGGCCTATACACACTGATATTAACAATACAAATGGTGATCCATTCTTGTATGAAATGTGTATCACATTACAGTAATATCTTAACCCTATTTTTCGTAGTGTACTTAGGAACAATGCTGTGCGATGCCTGTTCTTCTTTTGTCAAGGGGTGAAAGGTTGTGTTCCATCGCTTACTGTGATGTTTCTTCAGGGTGGGGTCAAATGACATCACTTCCTGTGATGTCATCAGAGCTCATGGGTTGTGTGATATCACTTTCAGTGAACCTGGCATTTTGGTGAAATTACATCCCGTGTGAACTGTGTGTTTTATGACATTGATGGGTTTCTGAATGGTGTAGGGATGACTGATTGCATAAACATTTGGTTTGTCACACCTGGGAAAATATGCTCAGCAGTGGCAGGAATTAGCTTCTCAGTGTGGAAAGTGGATTGTACGATGAGAACCACCTAAGCACGTTTGTTGCACATATTTGTCTCCACAACATAAAAGTATTTTTCAGCTGTCCAACATAGGGTTATATTTATGATTGTGCAGAATAATGTTGATATGCTTAGTGGTATGATGTCGGCAGTGTGACCATTTCTAACAGGGGCACCAATGCCAGCTACTTCCAATTGTCAACCCCACTGCTTTATTGTAAGCATTCATGAATATCATGGGGACTGTGTCCCAAACAGCTCAGTCTACTTTCCCACGTGCGACCTGACAACCTGACAACCTCAAAAATCCTAGTGTCCTGCTTGATTACCACTACAACACCATTTTGGTAGCAATCTGAAATGGTCACTTCTCTGTACATTGTCCTAGGCAGCTTGTTACCATATTGTTGTATTACATTAAGGGCCCGATTCATAGAAAGGTATGCACTTTTCAGCACACAAAACTCCTTTTCCAGATTCATGTTTTTCCAGGACTCTGCTCCGTCATGTCTTTGCATGCAGTCAAGCACTTTGGGTGACACTCCTCGCAAAGTGTGGGACGGACCTATGAAGAGAAATAAATAGGGGGCAGAACATGCATATTCCCCATTCTCCCGGCAAAATGAGGAAGAACGTGGGCATGTTGAGGGACGGGCCACGCAGTGAAATCGCAAGCCAGTCAAGCACAAACCTAACCAAATTCATGCAATCCAATGCACAACTACATGTCAGAAAAAGTACACGCAAACCTTGTACACTCACCGCCACATGACGAGAGGCACAGAGCACTGTGTGCATAGGATCCAACGTGCAAAGGTAAAGTACACGTAGCAATTTAGGGGTGCCGGCATGTAGTTTAGGTGCCACTTGGAGTTATGGGTGTTCATACACAGATTAGCGGGGTGCAGCCTTGAATTACAGTGGCTCGCACGCAGGTTTACCGGCCGCTACCTTGCATTACAGGAAATGGTGCACAGGTTGTTGGGGTGCAGTTTTGGGTTACAGGGTTTGTATGCAGTGTCTGTCGCCAGGGTGCTGCCTTGGTTGAGGGTGGGAAGGGATGGAATATTGCCAGGGAGCTTGATGGTGCGGATAAGGTAGGCACAAAGGTTGTTATATTTTGCTGTTTTTTCTTTGCGTGGGGGCGTGTCGTGGGCGTTCCAGGAGATACTTGTGCCTAGGGTTACTGTGCGGTTAAAATTCCATGAGTACACGGGCCACGCAAAAAATGCTTTTGTGAAATATGTTTTTTCCATGCAGGCAGGCGTAAAGTCGTTTTACACGCAGAGCGCTTTGCAGGCACTTTGTGCTTTTTCTATGAATGGGGCCCTTAATGTTTATTTTGATGCGTGACATTGCATATGCCCCCAAACCATGGCTGCTGACCCCCTTTCTGATGCCACAGAATGATGTTGAAATGTCCTATACTGCCTCCCATATCAAAACATGAAACAGCATTGATCGTGCATTTGGGTTGCACAAGAGTCGATGTGTGTGTCTCCCTTGCTCGGGAGGTGATGTGCTATGGATAATAAATATGGCTACAGTAGCCCTCAACGTGAAAAACGTCAGGTTTACTTTTTTTCACTAATAGGCTGCATGCACCACACCCTCTCTAGGCTTGTTGGTTGCTGGTAGTAGGCCACCAGAGGATGAGGGACAGTTAAAACCATTAAGTGAAATGTCTGATACAGGACTCAATAAAGACCTTTCCCTTGCACTTGTATGATCTGGAGATTTCACAGCCGTAAAATGCATAACTATTGCATGCAAAGTGTGATAAGGACAAGTATGCATTTTGAATTATTCACAAGGCATTTTTGGAGGGTAGTATAACTTTTCAGAATCTCAATTTTGAGAGTGGTAGCAAACTCGACCCTCGCATTATCAGAAGGATTACCTCTATCAGTAATGTGAAACATATGCATTTTTTCGTATAAAATGGATACTATGTCTACGCACTTCATTTTGTAATTATTTTTAAAACCCTGCGTGTGGTGATTAACTGAATCGTTCACCTCCTTCCTAAGCTGAGAATGCTGAATGGTCATTTAAAGTAACTTCTCATGATCTTGTAAACTGCTTTGGACCTTGCTCTATAGCTTAACAGTGTGCTGTGTGTGCTGATCAGAGGCCTGCAGCTTGGTGTCACAAAGAGCAGCAATGCCATCAATTAAATATCCTTTTCATAGTCAAGAAGGGATGTAAGTATATTGCTCAGAACATAAAAACAGCTCAAATATTGTGCTCGTGTTCTTGCTCGAATTCTTTTAACACAGAATTCGGGGGTAGAGCCCCTGCAGTCCTCCACTACCCATCCCCACCATCCCACCCCATCAATATTGCCAGATTCAACCCACCATAGGTCCATTGCCGTCAGGAACATCCTCAGCCGTTGTCACTACTTTGCGGCTAGAAAAGACATTACCTGCATGGTCCTGTCAGTCCATGACCATCACGTTTTCTATTCTAGATCATGGGCCTCATAACGACCCAGGCAGAGTACCATGGTGCTATTAGCACCATGGTCCATGCCGGTGTCCGCCGTGGCGGAATGGGGAATTACCACCCCATTCCGAGGTTGGTGGGGCAGTAATTCCCCATGCCACCATGGCCCTTCCCCATTCCCATTTTTGCCCCATAGGGCTCAATGGGAATGGGGAAGGCGCTAACAACGGTAGCGCAAATTGCGGTACCGTTATTAGCACCAAAGTCCCTTTGCGGGTCCCTACTTTAATGGCTGGAAAAACCAGCCGTTAAGGTCGGGTCCCGCAAAGGGACCTCGTAATCAGGCGTTAAGGGTTTAACTGCACCGACACCTTTTACGGCGCCGTTAAACCCTTAACGCCAGGGTCGTAATGAGGCCCCATATGTATATTAGAGGTTATTGCTGGGTCTTCTGACAGCTTCAGACTGTCTTTGTCCTTTATATTTCTGCCAATTAATTCTCACCTTCCAATGAAGTGTGGGGATATTGATTTAATCACTTTCAGGTTATTCCATAGACATCTCAGTGTCCCGCTGTTGCAATGCCTGATCGTTCTGACTTGCCCCTCTGAATCACAAACATTAGAGCAAGAAGAAACATTACTGCGGGAAAATGAGCGAGTGCCATTTAGAGGAGCTAAACATCTTTCTACACTTAGTCATTTGCAGCACTTACAGAGGTCACATAGGCGCCCTCTTCACAGATGGGTGACAGCAAAGTCACTTCAGCGCAGAGGCTGCATTTAATATATGTGCCGCCAAAACGATATCATTTTAAGGAAGTACTCTCTTGGTACAAGTTTAATCTTTAAGCCTATGGGCCTCATTACGACTCAGGCGGTAAGGGGTTTACGGCAGCATAAACAGCGCCGACCCTTACCGCCTGATTCCGAGGTCCCTTAGCGCCATGGGGGATTTAACACCTGCTTCTAGCAGGTGTTAAAATCCATGGCGCTAAGGGAGCATTTTGTTAATTAGGCCACCGTAATTTACGGTGGCGTAATTAACACCTTCCCCACTCCCATTATGCCCTATGGGGCAAAAATGGGAATGGGGAAGGGTAAATGGGGATTGGGGACTTACCGCCCCGCCAACCTCGGAATGGGGCGGTAAGTCCGCCAACCACCATGGCGTAAAAGTAGTTTACGCCATGGTGGTAAAGGTACGACCCAGGCGGTAACTTACCGCCTGGGTCGTAATGAGGCCGTATGCCATATCTGAGTTTGTGGTGTGGTAGCTAGTATTTCATATCATTATTAAAGCAACACCTGACTTGTATCATACATGTGTCAACACTGTGAGCAAGACCAGCTGTAGATAGGTTGTGTGTATTCTCTCTAGACAGTTGGTCTCTGCTGCACCAAGCAGGACCATAGCCACTGAGGGCTGCCTCTCCTTTGATCCTTTCTGAGGTTGGGTAATACTTCTCTCCAGCAAGACAGTCCCTCAGCATTAGCTGTCCTGCGAAACAAGACACAAAGGGCACAAAAGTACTTGCCTCACACCAGGGTGTTGCATACCAAAGGGCCTTCGATTTTATGGGTTTGGGAAAGGGGATTTGTTAGTGTAGTCCTCTTCCTTCCTTACCCATGTACTTCTTTTAACACAAATCTCTCTGGGTATGATGCAACCTCTTATCACATTGACAGGGACTGGACCCCTAAATCAGGTTTGCTTTCATTCAGTACTATGCTGCCTTTTGCCGATGAAAGAGAGGGTCTCTCACCCTTTCTTTGATTTATTTTTGGACCATACAGGGCGTAAGAAATAATTTGTTAGGACCTCTTTTGGGAGAGTTGATCTTTCCAAACCCCTCACGTATTGAGGTGACGAGGGAGTGTTCCAAATCAGAGTTAAGCTCTGCCCCCTACCCACTCCCATGGCACAATGAGGGTGACACTTGCTGAGGGGTAGGACCTACCACACTGCATGAAAACATCTCTTTAGTTGGACATCGGACCTGAAAGGACTCACCCTGTCCTATAGCTTCTGCAGTCAGTCTCACAGCATCCTGAGGGCCAGAACAGTCAGGATTTCTGTTTTTACTGCCTCAAACGGATTGAGCTGCATTCAAGCCATGTTCTACGCATTCAGGTGGTTTCCATGCGTCGGGTCGGGATTCAAACCTATGCTGCACCTATGTTGCTTTCAAGACAAAATCGCTGCCCCTCAGCTATCCTTCCTCCCCATTACAATAGCATTTCTCTGTCTTTCATTTACAGGGCTGGGCATATAGAATGTTTTGGATAACTGAGTGTACAAAGGATTTACTTAATTATAAGTATACATTTTCATAGAACCATGATTGGGCATTGTGATAATTTTGAACAGTTGCACTTTGATGTTTGGGTTGCTACTGGCTCACACTCACACCCCTTCCGAGAGTTTAGCCTTCCCTCATGTCCAAGTTCCCACAAAAGGAAAAGGAGGTGTATCTCTTAGCTGTGCCTGTTTTACATTTATGACTGGGATCAGTTGCTTTGTAGAAGTGTAGGGGCTGAGTGGATGGTTTAGCCACGACATATCATTTCACATCTGCAGCTCAGAGGTCCTTATGACACATACACAAACTCTAGTTTCCCTGGGTAGGAAGAACAACATTCATACTCCCATGGGCTTTTCTGGAAAAATATTAAAAAGAGTCAAAGCATAACTACCAATCAGCTTATGCATTTGAGGAGCAGGGATACCACTCACGCTATTCACAAGGCACACAGTGGAAACGTGCAGCCGTAGGCGCGTGGAGTCAACGTGGCAAGTCTGATGACAGAGATGCTGGCTCCGAGGCCACAGATGTCACGCAGAAGGAATGCACACAATGGGATGCCTATTAGTGAGCAGCCAAGGATTTCTAAGGACAAGAAGTATGGAACTGTCAACATCCCAACCCACTCCTCCCTCTCTATTGTTACACCATTAATGCCCACGCAAATGCACTTCATTGTGCAATGTTCTCACGTTGAATGCCTTTGCATGTTCTTTGTCTGTGGCTCGCCTGTGTGTCTGCCACCTTGCATTGCGTAATTTCTCTGGCAGAATCCATTTTGTATGTATTTGTCTGGAAATGAACCCAGGTTTCTTATTACATCCCACCATGTGCTCCTTAGTGACATATAAATTCATGTAATGTAGCATTTGGTTTCAATTTAGTCACGGTTGCTTGGAGTCACGGTAGAACAGCTGATTAACATCTGTGTTTGCAATTGTTCTCAAACGCAGCAATCAAAGGTGTTTACCAATTTGGCTAAAATGTGTTACATTGAAAATTGCAGTGTTGCACTACAAGTTTGTATATTTCGATCTGCAACCTCAACACAAAGCACTGCAATCTAGCCTACCCTCTCCTCCCAAAGTAACGAAGCCCATGCTCCCCCTTACATATTTGCCAGAGCGCCTGAAGCCCATGTTCTTGACAGATGTTTGTGGAAGCAATTCTAATAAGTAACATAACATTTAAATATTGTCATTACTCTATCCGTTCAGGCAGGGATTCCACCGGGCGTAGTCAACATTGTGCCCGGTTATGGGCCAACAGCCGGAGCCGCCATTTCACATCATATGGACGTTGACAAAGTTGCCTTCACAGGGTCAACTGAGGTATGTGACATGGAAACGTACTTTCTACTATTGTATTGGCTTTAAGTGATTAGTTGATTGAAAGAATTGCTTGAACATTGTTTCAAATGCTGCTTAGATATATTTTTTTTTTTAAAAGGTCAGTGTGCGCAAAAAGACCATAACACAGAAATTCATCTTAGAAGAACATTTGGAAGACCTACTACACAGAATCACTAGAAAAACAAGCATTGGCAACGCCAACAATTATAGCTTGTAAACAAGGAGGGCTAATGTTGATTCCTCTACAGCGTCTCTTCAAACTGAAACGTATCCACTTCATATACAAAGCTAGTGCTTATTTTTTGTATTTCCCTTGCAAGACTGTGCCCTG
Organism: Ambystoma mexicanum; assembly: GCF_040938575.1. Lineage (NCBI taxonomy): Eukaryota > Metazoa > Chordata > Amphibia > Caudata > Ambystomatidae > Ambystoma > Ambystoma mexicanum. Next base: position 1,175,377,189 of record NC_090935.1, on the reverse strand, counting down.
GATTTCATCAGGAAGTCATGGGTGGTCCATCTCTGCTGCTAGCGCTCCTGTTTGTTAGAGCCTCAGGCAGTCATGGCTCACCCTGTGGAGCAGTACTCTCAAGCAGGACATACATACACCAAACCCTAGGTGGTAGTACATTGCAGCCATGTGCACCACTGATCCTCCATCCCTCCGCCCATATATAGAGAACACCATAGTCCCGATTGGCGTGGATGCTGTTGCTCTGAGCACAAATAGCTACCACCAACAGACACAGTAAAAGGATTTTCACCTCTCCCGTTAGAAAGAAGGCTTTGCTATGTGTTTTAGTAGTGCTAAGTGTAAAAACAAAGCAATCACGACACAGAACACAGGGGACAACAAGCAAAACACAAACACAAACACAGTGTAATACAGCAGAACAGTGCAAACACATCTATGTAATGTACCAAGCAGCATGAAGACAAAACAAACTCTCCACAGCTCTATTTGTCATTTCTCTCTCCAACCTAGACAGCTCCACTTGCTCTTTTAAAAAGGTGACTACTCTAACAGGGCTTTCAGTAGGGTGCATTGGCTATGAATGACAAAGCAAGTGACTGACACCAGTGCCCCTTTCTTGAATGTGTCTGTATCAGCTCTGGCAGGGAGCAAAGTCGGCTCCGTCAGAGTTAAAAACTTGATTGGCCTTCTTGAATCCCTGCACAGACATATTCGAACGGTGAATATAATATCTAGAAGGTTAAATCCATAAGTATTGGATGTTATTGTGCCTTTGCAGTACACGTGTGCGCAACACCAAGAAATACGAGGCCACTTATTTGCTTTGTGACGCGCAACGTAAAATAAAGCCTGTAGTGTCCACTAACATGTCATTTATATTATTGCTAGTCTCAATATCATAGTGCCCAATCTGAAGGTTCTGTAAAGCCACACACACTATACCTAGATTTGGGCAGGCTTGTTTGTTGTACAGAATTCTTCTCATATTTTATGTGACATAACCAACATAAAATGTCCTGCATGTAGCCAACCTAATTGTCTTGTGCGACAAGTTGAGTAGGTCTTGTGCTGCACCTTTTGTACACGCACCTAATGCCTTAAGCATGTAAGTATACACTTGTTCTATTTCTTTCTGATGACATATGCAGAAACATGCTGCGAGCTATTGCTAGAATGCTGTTTTACTCATTTTTCAAGCAATGGAACTCAAGCAGTCAAGTTGCAAAAATCGGCCCAAACAAACGTTGTGTAAAAGCCATGTGGACCGAAACCACAAAAACGCTGCACCATTAAACTGGTGTTTTTCGCTCCATATCAGTGAGTCGCCAAGGGTAAGACTTAGGGTCTGATTCGTGGAATTTTTAACATGGTGCAAAGTGACTTGACACTGGTGCAAAGTGATTTGGCACTGCCAACCAACACCCTGATTCACAGAGCAGTGCAAAGTGTATTTTTGCACTGCAACATGATTTTGTATCAGTGCAAAGTTAGTGTAAAGTCATTTTGTACTGCAAAAATAATTTTTGCACCACTTTGTGAATCCGAGTGCTTGGTGGAAGTGCAAAGTCCCTTTGCACCACCTTAAATATTGAATGAATCCGGCCCTTAGTTTATCACTGAATTGCATGCTGTGGGTTTAAAGCAGCTCCATTTTGAATGTTAATTTCTTTCACATGTCAATAGAAAACTCTGCAAGCTAAAGATTAGAGCACATTGCACTGATTTTATAGCCCACAGGGTTGAAAGATGCCACTTGAATCTGTGTCCTCCCTTTTTTATTCCCAAGGAGAAGTCGTTCTATAGAACCCAGTCTCAAGTTACTTGCACAGCCTGGGCTACCTCCATACAGATTCTCGTCCTTCACCGCATGAGGCCTAATGTTAGTTTCCAAGCCATTGCGACTGATGCTTACAGACTCTGGGCCTGATTCTGAGCTTGTAATAATAAGTGCGTGGAAATAAGACATTCTCAACTCCAGTTCCCAGTACCATGATTCTGTGGTGGGTGGAAATATTGGAGGGAAGACTTTGTGCTTTCCAACAGCAAAACCTGCTAAAATCACTCATTGTGGGGGAAACGTGCTGCAGTGACATTGCAAACATTTCTTAATAGATTGCCCCTTTTCTAGTTTAAGAATGTTTTCTTAAACTTTCACTAAACTAGAAAAGTGGTGCTGCAGTCTAAAAAATGCATTGTTTATATAGAGAAAAAGTGTGCAGTGTAGTTTAATAGCACCTCAAAGGTATCGTATTTGTGCTCCTTTTTTTGTCGTGCTAAACCAGTGCTGCTGGGAGGAGAATCCCCTCCATGTGGCTGCCCTGCATTCCTGATGGTTGCAAGGGCTGCTGTCAAGCCATAAATCAGGCACATGCAAAAGCCGAAGCTTTCATGTCCCTGCACCACATTCTTTCTTCATCAGAATATGATGTTTGTAAGTAAAGTGTTCCTCCTTCATGGAGGAACACTTTCTTACATGTGCACACACCTCATACATTCTGTTTTGCAAGGAAAAAGAGCAGGCAGCATCTGCAGAGATCCTCGCCATTCCACTCTCATTAAAAGTGTGCTCTGGGCATTCAGGGTCATTTCCCACATGGATCGGGTGCAAGCGCAGAACATATTCTCTCTGCCTATGTCGTGCTTCATGAATGCAACAGGTTCCAAGATATGATGGATTTGGGAAAACAAGGAGAGGGTTTTGCACCGCATTCTTTAATACAACTGTTTCATATTGCGACCGGATCAAGGCTGTCCGCCAGGAGTTGCTATAGGATGTACAAATAGTGTCAGAAGTATAAACTATCCTAGTTTTTTTGATTTAGGAAAGTTTAACTAATTGATAGTTATCCCTGCTGTTTCAATTGTCTTATTTCAGGTTGGCAAACTCATCAAAGAAGCTGCTGGAAAGAGCAATCTGAAAAGGGTCTCCCTGGAGCTGGGAGGAAAGAGCCCAATCGTCATATTTGCTGATGCTGACTGTAAGCACAAGGTTTATTTCAATAGTGTGCACGTGTGATATTTTTGTGGATTGACGACTTATGCTTTCAAACAGAATAATTGCCTATTTTCTAATTTAAATAAAGCTTGCATTGGCCCTACCTCATGCTCGTGGTGAGGATGGAAGCCTGTGCTTTAATTGGCTTGAAAATTGGAGCTGGGGGTTTTACCGGGACATGGCCAAAAAAGGGGCGTGGTCATGCAGGGAGTCAGCACAGCAATAAAGAGGCAACCCAAGAGTCACCTGAATGCCGCCTGGTAGGCCACGTTCCTGTAAGAGCCCTAGCTCAATTTTGCAATAGAGCCATGGTCTAACAGGCAGCATTTAAGTCAAGTAAGTGCTGCCCCTTAATTATGGTGCTGACCCCCTGCCAGGCACTCCTTTGGCTCGATCTGGGGTGCAGGAGTGATGATTGCAGCATTTCTAATAAAAGTTGTGTCTGGTGTGGGGTCAGCGACACAATGAAAAGGCAAGCCTATTTTCCAAAGCCTGAAGCTCTCGCTTATATACGAGAGCGTCAGGCTTTAGAAAAAAAGCCTTGGTTTCTAGTGGCCTGGTGGGTTGGGTTTAGCAGGAGACTTCAGGGAGCACCAGCAGGGCCCTGTCTCAGACACAATTGTCAGAGCTTGATCTGTCCCTGCCCTGGCTAGCCTCAGCCCACTTAAAGCCCTGATGGAGACCTTTTCCAATGATTTCAAATCCTGTTGTTCATTACATCAGAATCAGTGACTCCATGGAGCTGTTACCTACCCAGAATGGCGGAACCGTTCCATGGGCACAATGGATGGGTGTTGAGCACTGCAGGAAAGTGGAAAGAAAGGCTGGGTGACAACATGTGGTTGACTCAAGCACATACTGGCCTTTAAAGTCCCATGGATGGAGCACATATGTATGCCTGTGTTTTCAAATGGGTGGGCCCATCTTTCCACTCACTCAGTTGGACAGGGCAGACCATGCAAGTGGGGCCGCCACATTGCATGACCTCCACCCCTCACATAACAAGGTGGATATGTGGCTGTGTCCTCACTGAGAGGGTATGCAAGAATTTTGCCAATGTTAAAGCGATAGTTAGCTCAGAAGTTGTATTGTCCCATTCTATCGGGCATGTGTTTTCGATTGGATATATTATCCATCTGAAAAAATGGCCTATACGCCTTACATTAGTTTTCCTCACTTTTATACCAGTGAAAATGCCTGCCTGGGCACCATCGTCTTGTGGAAATCTTATCAGTTGATCCATCGCCCTTAGTTCAAGTGCCTTTGCAGCACTAAATCATACAACCTCCCCCTCAAGCTGACATCACTTGTCATAACGAAATGCTCCACCTATTTTAATTATGTTGGTGGTCAGAGTTTCCAAATGTACCCTGGTATCAACAATGTCATGGCGTTATCTAACGCAGAACCCAGAACATAAACAGACACATTGCCCTAGTTGGCGAGACTTTTCATTCTTGTCACTAAAAGGTTGAAAATGTATATTTAGAATAAAACTGTGATAATCGGAATGATATCAAGTACTTTTATTCTTGTTCGAATGTTGAAAAGAGGAGATCATGTTCACAAAAACATCTTACAATGCTGATGCCTTCATCGATCAATTTAATCGACATACATTGTGATACCTTAGTGAGAAGGATGGAGTGGTTTCAGTTTGAAATGCAACACTTTCACATCAGCAGGTTTTTATAAACTATAGGCTTCCATATTGCTCCATGTTACTGCAACAGAGAAAGGCCAGATTGTTGTCGGGTGATCATCCCAGATAATTGTAATTAATTATGAGTTGTACACTTATATTGTCCAATTCCGATTGAAGAAGCTGTCTACAGGAACATCACTCCATGACATGTGCACATTGGGACGATGTAACTGTAAAATCGAGAATAAAAATAAACATTTCAGGACACATTTTATTTATAATATACAAAGTAAATAAATATGTTAACTATGAATTCAAGTTATAATTATTTATATATTAGAATTATCATTATTATTTATTTATTTGTATTTATTTATTCTATTTTATTGTCTTGCAATTATTTCAGCACACAAAGCCCAGAGACATCTAGGCGCTAGTTCCAGAAAGTACATTAGTGAAGTTCATGAGTATATATATATATGGTTACAGACAGAATAGGTGCGTGTACACAGACTGACAAAGCCACACCTCATGGTATGGGGGGCTACTTCCGGAATGCAGACAGGCATTTGAGTCCAAACGGATACAGGTAAAAAGAGTGGTAAAGCCACACCTCATGGTACGGGGGCTACATCAGGCATGCAGACAGGCATATGAGTCATAATAGGTGCAAGTACAAGACTGGCAAAGCCACACCTCATGGAATGTGGGGGCTACATCAGGCATGCAGACAGACATATGAGTCAAAATAGGTGCAAGTACAAGACTGGCAAAGGCACACCTTATGTTAATGGGGCTTCATCAGGCATGCAGACAGGCATATGAATGAAAATAGGTGTGGGTACACAGACTGGCTACATCATGCATGCATTTGCTGGTATGTGAAATACAACATCAAATATGCAGTTGTAGGTAATGCAGGTGCACAGGTTAAGCCGTACAAAGCTTTTGAGTCAACAAAACAGGTGTATTGTAAATAGATTAAATGTGCAGTGCTAGTAGCCATCTGTGGAGAGGAAGGGTCTAACCTGGTCAGTACAGAAAAAAAGATGGTCAAATACCGAGAGACAGTGGAGGCCGTGACCCTTAATCGAGTGCTAAACACAGACATGCTCTGAAGCCATTGTAAAATGTTTGCTGGCTTCACAGACCAGAGAGAGCTCCCAGATGGAGGCACACAGGCCTTAGACACGTGTGGCGGGCCGGCGTGCAGGGCGATTAGGAGATAAATAGGAACGGTGGTGCAATGAGTCATGAGCATAAACCAGAAAATTCTGTGTAAATGTACAGACAAATGCAGTGCCTCCCCTTGTTCAGAGAAATGGTTCGCGTGTTTAGTGCAATAACATTTGCTAACAAATACTAACCAGTACAAATGTTTGTAATAAAATCAGCAAACTCTAGAGCACGTTTCCACACCAACCAACCTGTTCTAGATATGCTCTTAATCGCGCTGGTTTCATACATGAATCACTCCACCAGTGGGATTCTGCTGCTGAGCGGGTGCTTTACTTTGTTCTGATCTCTATAACCCCACCATGAACTCAACCACTATCATGAGACGACCCTGCAAAGTAAATAAACAGCCTGTTAGGGAGAATTCTCATTTATGGGTAATTTCCCTCACCTAGTGAGTCCCCCAGCAGCTTTGCTGGACTTGTGGAGTTTATTTTTTTCCACTTGGTAAGAGTGAGAGCTTTTCCCCCACTCTTACCTGGGTTTTTGCAATGTGTTTCTACCTGTTTTTGTGATTGTGGACTCTGAAGTACACCACTCCAGTAGCCCCCTTCTTTTTGTGTGTCACACAGCACCTTCAGTGTCCGTGGCACAGGGTTGTCTTTGTCCCCCAGAAAAGGGTAAAGTTACCATTAACTTTACTTAGTCAATCTCCCACACATCCAGTACATCCCATCTTCCATGGAGTACTGGAAAGGGTTAACTCGTATCCCTTTTTATCTGTACCTCCTAGAGCATTGTTTCGCTCTTCTAACATTTAGACTTGGCTGGTGGCAGCGGTATCTACCCTAACTTTTCTACTGCGATTATATTAGATAAATGTGGTACTGTTCTTGGATAATATATTAGCCTTGAACATAAACATGCTTGACCAAATAGTCTTTCTCTTGGCTCCGGTTGGGTTTAGTCGCCATTTCTTTTTGTTAAAGTCCTTCTTGTGTTTTACTTTGTGTGGCAAACTAGGTTTGCCTTCTTTGTTCACTGTCTTTTGGCGGGCTTCTGCCCAGAAGCCCTGCTCAATGAGCCTGGGTGTCTAGGTGGGCTGAATGTGAGGGAGGGGTGTAGTCACCCCCTGCACAGGATATCCTAGGAAACCCAAGACGCACTTTGTCATGATTGGCCAGGGTAGTTGTCCGGGCTGGACAGCCCCCCTGCTGGGTGATTGACAGCCAGGCTGCATGAATGGGGGTTTTTCCACATAAAAGGCAGGTCTCTTTGGCTAGAAGTCAGAGAGTCGCCACTGGAACTACAAGGAACTGAAGAGAAGTGGAGAGAACGACGGCTGCTGCAACTACCCCGTCCCGGTGAAGCCCTGCTGCAGTCCCAAGCTATCTGCCCTTCAACGACTCAGAGAAGGTCCAGTCCGGAGTCTTCTTCCCTTGAGCTTGGTGGGGATAACCAGCTCATCTTCTACAGCCAGAGGATCCTCTTCCACAGCCAGAGGATCCTCTTCCGTGGTCGAAATAGCTGCACCCTGCTGTAGTGGTCCGGATAGCCACCTGAAGAGCCTCTCCTGTTTTTAAGGAGCACACCTTTTATTCCTTATCGCTGCTGACGGCTTCATCCCTGTGTGGTGCAGACCCCCTTCAGACGTCCTCCTTCACGAAGAAGCTCCAGGAATCGTGGGTCTGCGGGAAACCAACAGGAACAACTGCCAGGGCACCAGCTGCACCATTGGAACAAGGTACTGTGTTCTGTTGAGGAAACTGGGTGAATCCATTTCTTCTTAATTTTCAAGGCTTGCCCTTGTCTTCCCTCCTTCTTATAACTTTTGCTTCCGAACATTGACAATATTGAAGTACTTTTGGTTATGTTGAATCGTGAACTGTTGGACCGTGTGATCTTTGGCAACTGGCCCCGGTGTCTTTTGACCCTGGCTCCGGCCCTTTGACTTTTGAACTCCTGTCTCTGAGTGTTTCTTGATTCTGCCTGTCTAACCAAATTATTGCCTGTCATTTTTGCCTCCAACTCCTTCTGGGTTTCTCAGGTGCTAAGTGTGTTTTTACCCCGGTAGCATTTCATGTCACGGATACGCATTTGTTTCGTAGACCGAACTGTCAAAAAGTGATCACAATTGTATTCGCGGTAACGTATTTTTGTGCCTAACATCGGTTCATTCCAACACAGGGTACTTACCTTGAGACATACTGTACAAAGTGAGTTGGATAGTTGTAGTATATTTAGCATGTGTTTTTTATTGAGGTTTAATAGAAGTGTTGTGTTTATAACGAATGGTTTAAAAATAAATGTACTTATATTTTTCTACCTGAAACCTTGAGTCAGTGTTTGCTTGAGTCACAGTAATTGTGGTCCCTTTGTGTTATCTCTGCTACTGCTCATATACTCTTGAGATAAGCCTGGCTGCTCCGCCACTGCTACCACTCTGATATAGTAGTACAGGTTTGTACCAAAGCTAAAACTTGTATTGCCACCTGTAGTCTTAATTGTGTGTAGTGGTCCCTAAGGGCACTACACAGGATTCTGCCTAACACAGCCCAACGAAGTAAAGCAAGCCATTAAGATAAAGCAGACTTCTCATGACCCTAAACACGTTGCAACGGTTACTTCCCTAAAATCTACTCAGACTATCACACTGCAAGACCACATCATGCCAAAGGGATGGAAAGATAGCAGGATTCGATTTGAAGAGCGAGAAAGGAAATCTAAGACATCAGTTAATCAATCACCAAGAAAAAGTAGTTGTGGTTGTAAGAACCCTCCAAAAATACCTCCAAAAGTTTTCATCGCTCGATACGTCCTTGGGAAACTTACTGAACTGGAAACAGCTAATCCTCATTCACTGCAGGCCACTCAACATACTGCTAACCAAGAGAAGCAGCACTATCCAGGAAAGACCTGCATCCTTGACCAATTGACCCTCACTTTGAAACAGGCAAATAACCAGAATCCTCTCTCTCCTAGAGTGAACACACATAAGACCTTTCATCACGAGGCCACTCCCTACCACCAACTCTCTCCAGAGCCAATATAGCAACGCAGACTCCAAGGAGGACCTGCATAGTTCGTTGGAAAAGAGATGCAACATCCGAGAGACCTTAGAATCCCAAACTCCCAAGGAAAATCCCAGAAAATGTGAAACCACACGGGGTTGCAAAGAAATGTGAACAAATTGCCACCTCATCATCATCTTTTCCATAGCTAATCATCTTGCAAGATCTACATCTTCCTCGTGAGGACATAAATGTGCTACTATTCATCACATACACCTACCTCACTACAACATACTTCCTGAGGGCATCCTGAGGCTATACGGTCAAACTCACCAACAGAACGATGATGGGAGGAGGACAATTTGCATTTGCTCGCTAAGGCATCATGAAGATTAAAATCTCTCCATCTGACCACATTGTGAACTTTAAATCTCTTCTCCTAATCTGATCCACCTCATACACATCCATGCCTACGTACAATTTACCTCTTTGAAGATAACCTAGCTGATGTGGTCACCAACACCCTGATAGACAACCAACACCTCACCACATTGAGAGAGTCAAATATAGAGCAAGAAATGGGTTGCTACATAGCTACAAAATCACTCTATGAAGAACTGGGCACCTTACAGCCCACGTGACAAGTTAAAGTATGCAAACCAACATGCTCTTCTGATGAAATACCCAGTCGCTCCACTCGAGATATGAATACTATTGCTTGCTTTTATTGAAAATATTTATTTGTATTGTCTCAGAAATTCAAAGAAAAATACTTTTTAAACATAAATTTCTTAATGCGTTCTCACACTTAAGCACCCAATTTATTTTATTTTATTTTATTTTATTTTATTTATGCATTTGTAAAGCGCACAAAGCCCAGAGGCAACTAGCTGCTGTCACTTAAGAATATGGTTACAGAGATTTTCCTTACATATACGTTAGGATAGACGCTGGCACTTAAGAATATGGTTACAGAGTTTTTACGTTGCATACATTTGACAGTGCAATTTTTTTGAATTACATACAATTCACAGAATGAAGTTCAATTTACATTTTACGTTCATTATTTAGAATAATACACAAAATTCAAAATCAGACAATGGCTGTACCCCAAACCAAAATCATTCACACCCCTTCTATACTGGGATCTACAAATCCATTTGTATATGACTTTTTTTTAACAAAAAAAGAAATAGAACATTTTACATTTCTCCTTGTTTCTTTCAAAGTTCTACATATAATAGAAGATTTCATTTCAGTAATAACTCAGTGTCAATGGGCCTCATTATGACCCAGGCGCTAATGGGTTAACGGCACCGTAAAAGGCTGCGGCACCGTTAACCTATTAGTGCCTAATTACGAGGTCCCTTTGCGGGACCCGACCTTAACGGCTGGTGTAGACCAGCCGTTAAAGTAGGGACCCGCAAAGGGACCTTGGTGCTAATTACGGTGCCGCAGCCTACGGGGCAAAAATGGGAATGGGGAAGGGCCATGGAGAAAGGGGGAATTACCACCCCGCCAACCTTGTAATGGGGTGGTAATTCCCCCTTTCTCCATGGCGGAGTCGGTAACTTACCGGCATGGACCATGGTGCTAATAGCACCATGGTCTTCCGCCAGGGTCGTAATGAGGCCCAATGTGATGGCAAAACGACACCGTTAAGGCTTCAGTTTTAAATTTCAAAGATGTGGTATACACATCGACGCCACTATGCGTTTTGGGGCTACAGGGCCCCTTCTTCAGGTGAAGACTGTTATTGTTAAAGCATTCAACTGTTCACCATCCTGATCCAAAATCCTCTTTTGAGTATGTAATTGTCCTCACACAAAATGTGTTTCAATCAATGAGATTGTATCACTAAATCAGCCCTTCAATTCCCGGACATTCATCCAGCACTTCACCTCCACATTCCTTCACTTGTTGTCACAAACGCGATGCGGGAATGAGAAAACCGGCTGCATCTACTAAAGGATGCACCCATGCAAAAGGTCACACTGGACAGGGGTTTCTGCAATGAGAACACTACCAGAGTTTCTGCTCAGTTATTTTAACCTGTGGAGCGCACATTTCGATCCTTTTTGGCATCTTCACCAATGTGCCATCACCTCCAATGTAAATCAATGCTCCCCAACATTAAAATAGCCCTGTTAGGTGATCCAGATGGGAATCCTCCTTGTAAAACCTGAAGGCTTCACGCATAAGTACACATCCGGAAAACATATAAAAATGACTGACAATTTTCTTAACAATATCCTTAACTGTATAAACAACAACCTTGACATTATGGCTTATAAAAAACGTTCATATTTTAACAAAAGCAACACATTGCCAAAAGTTTACCCCCAATTTTAGACTCCTTAAAAAAGAAAACAGGATGCTCAGGAAAACCTGGTGATGAGATTATCTTGCAACAGACAAATTGACTCAACATCAACAACTCAGATTCTACGAAGTTGAAAAGAAAAAAGCAATAACCTGTCCTTACACAAACTTAATGGAGTCAGCACAACACTGCCAGAAGGAGGTCTGCAAAATGATCCATAAACTCAAAACTACGCAGCCATCAATACCAACAACTTTTTCAGAACTCTACGACTCAATTACAAAACACTTCAACAGCAAATTCCAAGAAATTCAAAACCATTTGGCCAGAAAACAACCGACTCCACCAATGTGAGGTGTGAAAATCTTTGCTTAACTTCTTCACCCAGGGCTTCTTTACTACGTTCAATGCTAGTGATCCAGCAGGCGTGCTAGTAATTCTGTTCCCCTCTTATGTCTACAAAGCAATAACAAAGCAACCCAAACTAGTGGTAAGGAATTCACACTATGCTCAAAATGGATATACTAAAAAAAAACAAAGCGGATGCCAACTGGCACCCATTGCACTCATCCTGGCGGACATCTCTTATGCTTTCAACATTAATAGTCAATATTTTCTAGAAAACGAGGAGTGGTGCATTGAATTCAAATGAACCCATCTATACTGGATCACTTCTTTCCTGACCAAGAAACACACACAGCGACTTTCAGGTCATGCTTCTGCAAGTTGACCCACCTCAATAAAATAAACTCAGGCCTCACTATCTTCAAGTATCCAGATGATACCCAAATCATCTACAAGCTCACAAATGACTGTTCATCAAATTCAATGGGTCCCAAGACATGCAATGTGCAAATGGAAATCGTGATGATAACAAATAGACTGAAACTAAACACAAACCAAAACAGAACTTATGTTCAGGCTCCTCGTGCAAAGAAATTGGACCATGCCCTCTTCCTGCTACAATCGTCACAAATCTTGGACTTGTGAGGGGCAGCGACCTCACAGTAGATATACAGATTAGAGCCATGATAGGAAGCTGCTTCTTTCAACTTTGAAAGTTCAGACACTTCATGCCCTACATGACCTTCAGACAAAGAATCATTGCAGTGATCACACCAGTACTCTTAAGACTAGATAACAATAACAGCCTTTTCTTGGGGATCCCACATTACCTACTCAAGAAACTAAAAAGAGTGCAAAGTTGAGCATCTAGACATGTTATGAGCCTTACAAGAAACAAACACATTACACCACCCCTCCAAACACTCCACTGTCTCCCAATCCAACAGATGATATATTTTAAAACTTTATACATTGCCCACCGTTCCCTCCATGGCTTAGTCTACGAGTCCATTTAAAGTAAATACAATAGTTACCAACCATCAAATGTGCTTCTATCCAGACAGTACCCTAGTAACAGTGGTAACGTTCCACTGGAAATGCCAAGAAGAATTCTCCATCTCCTTCCTCTCAGTCAAATTCTTTAATTCTCTGCCTATGCACTTGTGCACGTAGGAAGATTACCTGACCTTTAAGAAACAGCTGACAATCTGGCTTTTCGAGTAACACATTGGGGCTGGCATTATAACTTCAACATAGTACCACTCAGACTAATATAAATCTGGGGAAACCCTTCAATAAAAGATGATTTAATTCAATTAGGTAAATCTCCAAGGAAGATTTCAAACTGAATCTGACCACTACTCCTACTACTTTCTCCACGCGCCCTTTCTACTCAAAACATGGACAGGCAAAAGCATTTCAATAAGAGGCCACAGCCAAATACTCAAACACTAAATAAACCATCCAGTACCCATTTGTTCACTTTCACCAAACCAACCCCTCCCATTATAACCTACTTCCATTCTAAACTCTCTACAATACACTAGTCACACAATCAATCTCCACAATCGCCAGCTAGGCCACCACTCAAATCTGGTCCTATCACACCTCCCTACACCAATGATCAACCAAGCCCACATCACGCTGATCAAGTAAATAATTTTGGGCTATACCTTTTGGATGAATCAAACTGCTCATGGCTAATCAAACTGACATTCAGTGTTCAGGAACCTCCGGCCAGCACACATCAACACTAACGGATTCACTCATGCACTTTTCTTGCTAAACCATGTGCATTTAGGCCACCAAAATGGCAGAGCTACACTATACAAAACTCTTTACATTACATACTCAAAAGAACAAGTACAAATCTGTAGCCTGTACACAATCCACTATTTGCTGGCTGTATATGCTTGTGCTGAAAAAAGTGGTGGAGTCTTGCTGGAAAGAACAGGCAAAGTAAGTTGTGTTGATCTTTACTGAATTACGTAAGGTCCATGCTAAGTACATTTTCCATGTTATGTTTGTAGAATCTTTTAACCTTTTGTCTGGGGATTCATTTTGCCCTGTGGAATTAATGTTTTCCCATGAAAGAGAATGGTATGGCTTGACTGTGTTCAACAGTAATACACTTGAATAGTAAACATTACTTTAGGTGGAAATACATCATCACGCATAACACATTAGATCCAGAGCAGATTCTCACTTTTTCACCTACAATTGCAGATGGTCAGTGATGCAAATATTTACCTCTATGAACGCAGGAAATAGATGGTGATTATCTGAGATGCATTTTTAATGCAAACAATACGAAATAAATATGTAGGGGGCAGGTAACAGTAAATGGATGTCCAGCAGTTGTTCTGGGGCTCTGCTAGTCCGCAATTGGAATTGTCCTTAAACTGACACAAGGCAGTGTGGACATCTCTCACAGCATCGCATACTTTCCTTATGTTTGCAGATTACTCAGAAGTAAAGGTGGGTAAAGCTTCTCAAAAGTGATGTGCAGACTCGTGCAGATCTCCTAGTGAGAGTCTGGTAGGTTTGTAAGCTCTCAAAGACTTTTCTTCTAGCATGAATCTGCCCAAATCTCATTTAAGAACCCAATTGCACAAGAGAGTTCAGCAGACGTTCGGCCACGTTTGTAATAGAACCTTTACAAAAACTATAGTGCTGGAGAAGAGTCAGTCATGCATTGGGTGTGCATGACATTTTAGCCTGATGAGTTTGCTTACATGAGGATTACCGAGATTAATTATTTATTTAAAGAGTGTCCGTAACTGTAGGTCAATGACATCAACAAGGGTAATAGGACTGGGCCTTAGTCAGTCACAAGTCAATCATTAATTATGTAGACCCTCACAGTCCTTAAAGAAATACCATATAGTCAGGTTGGATTGCAATGTTATGAGGTTTGTACCTGGGAAAAAACACATAGCATATCTACAGTAAAAAGAATATTCTCAAAAGGTGTATTTGCTTAAGTGATGTGTTGAGCTAGTGCATTTAATCAATTACACTCAATAAAATATGTGTCCAATTCACAAGGTTCCTAAGAATCTGTCAATCATCGAGGTGTACACTCAGATTTCCTTTCCCACCCCGTTGGACATTTGCACAACTAATGGCACTTTTCTGCATATTTTAATTTGCATCTCGAATTCAGAAGTGGGGTAAGCAATGGGCCACATTATGAGTCAGCCGGTCCAGAAACAACGGTGGTGGTAAATCCGAGTCCTGCAGGCGGAAGGTGTCACTTCCGCCAGGTCTGACCTGGCGGGATTAACACCACCTGCCTGCAGGCGGAGATGGTAACACCGGCTCTGTCATAGACGGAACCGGTGTTTCCATGTTCCCCATCCCCATGGAGTCCTATGGGACTCCATGGGAATGGGGATTTACAGAATTCCACCTCCCGAATTACCGGGTCACCAGGGTTGTAATGCCCCAGTGATTCCAGAAATCATGGAGGCAGAATGGTATTACGGGTCCGGCAACAGCCTGCCGGCTTTTCCGGCACGGCTACCGCCGGACTCGTAATGAGGCCCAATGAAATGCGCAGAGAAAAACACAATCTCGTGTACCTCTATGGAATAAATTCAGGGGAGGTGCATTCCTTGACAGGGTCATTTCTATCCCGTTCATGCATTTGGACCAGTAGTGGCATGAACCATAGCTGTCCCATTCGTATTATTATTCCCCATACACGGATATAAATGTGTTTTATTTGTTTACATTTCTCAATGATAGCACCCTTAGGAAATGGTCTCCTAGAATCCATATGTGATGCAAGGAGCGCCATACATGCCCCTGACACAATTGTATGCAAGGGGACTGGCAAGCCCATCATTTGCATTGTAGTACAGCATGTTGGAAATGAGCAGGCCATATGTGAATAAGGTGAACTGTGCATTTCTTTAAGTAATGTATATGAAAAATGCATTGTCTGGGCATTTTCTATTTGCATTACATTTTGTGAACAGGGCTCTGCTTTGAACATGTGCTGGCAGGACAAAGTATGACTTTTTACGTCAACATTTCAACAACATGTATTGTTATGTGCTTAACCCGAATCTGTCACCTGAAACTCTGAAATGTTCATCTGACTCAGAATCACCCGAATACAGTGAACATTCAGGTGATGCAGGTTTCTGCTGAATTGTTCACCCTGACCTACTCAGAAGGTGGTTTATGGTGCCAGCATTCCACTGTACAAAATGGTGTATATTTGTGATGCCTGGGGTCATGCAGAACACTTTTCTGTTTGAAAGATGGTTACTCATTCTCCAGGAAGTTGTGCCTATTGGCCCCTTCAACCACACCTCCTTCATGGCTTGTATTTTCGTTCTGAGTGTCTCACCTATGACCTGGTCATCCATGCCATGTTTTAATTCTGTAGCTTTGCCTTTTTTATGTTTTAGGTCTTTCGTACTGCATTTGGGAAATATGTTACTACAAGGGCAGATAGAATACATGTTTTGACTGAATTGCAGTGTTGAATGATTATGGTTTCAAATGTTCTTCATACAACTTTAGACATTAGTTATTAAAACGTACAAATATAATTAACGGAACATCATAGTTGTATCAGAAACAGGATTCTAACTATAGCCTTTGCAACACATTTATAACATACAGGGCACACAGCTGACAATATAAAGATTGATTGTTTTTCAAAAATCTTTAAAGAATATTTTGATAATATGCGTTAATAACCAATGTTTATGGTGAATATAAAAATAGTAGACACACATTCAGCTTTCTCCTCAAAAGAGGGTGCTCTAATTTATTAGCTTAGCCTTATATATTACACATTGCAAAAGCTAGCTTGGTCTTGTTAAGTATGAACATGGCACCAGATGGCACCAGGGTGAAAGTAAATGTATTTCTGCAATAGACATTAGGCCTGATTTATAGAGTTGTTCAACAGGGCTTTCGCATTAAAAAAGACTTTTGCAAATCAGGTCCACTGTAGTGGATGCTCCGTATGCATTTTAATACCCAGTATTTCCCTGTTTGCAATGGAAAGATGAAGAATTAATGAGTAATTATCCCATAATGAATGAGTAACTAGGAATGGAATTGTGTCTGCATTATAAGACATCACTCCTTCTGAAAACATTGATTACAATGTTAGCTGGAATTACAGAACAAATTAAGATTATTCAGACATTAGAATAAAAAGGGCATAGCTTGAAGTCATTGAATATGTTTATTTTCAATTGTATTAACTGGATCTTAAAAATGTTGAGATAAAACAGGGCGAGCGGCCCTCTGTTGCAAACCTATAATGAAACAATGAATTAGTGATCAGCTATACTATTCCTACTGCTCAACATGTGAGTAGATTTGATGTAAAATAAGCTACATACTGCAAACTGCTAGAACATACACAAAATCATACCTCAATCTGCCTGTGCCTGATAAACACTGGACATCTTCACAAATGTCCATCTTATAATATTAACTTGTGCATTTTTACTGCTGCGCTGGAGGGCTAGGACATTTTGAAAGATGCCAGAAGATCCAACCACTCCTTCAAAATAGGTGACAAAAATATGGTACTAGGCTGTCCAATTTTGGGTAAGCGCAGAAGCTGAAAAGGCTAACAGGATTGCTAAGTGGGACACACAACGTATACATGATCATATGGGCAATGTGAGTTTGATCAATTTTTTCAAAGGAAAAGGATGGTGTCCATCACATAAATGAAGAGAAAATACGTGTTATGTACAGCACTAATGGTAGGTGTGGTTTGCAAGTTTCAATTTCACCTTCATCCAAAAAACAACATTTCCTTTCTCTTTCAGTGGACAATGCAGTCGAGCATGCTCACAATGGTCTGTTCTACCACCAGGGCCAATGCTGCATTGCCTGCTCCCGGATATTTGTGGAGGAGCCAATCTATGAAGAGTTTGTTCGTCGGAGCATTGTGAAAGCGAAGGCAAGGGTCCTAGGAGACCCTGTGACTCCTGGAGTAAATCAGGGACCTCAGGTAAAGCACATTTCTTTGTTTTTCAATACGGCTTTTGACTCATGTGATCACTGTTGCACTTTGGTCAAATGGACTGGTCCATTCCTCTCTACAAATATAAGTCAGATTAGTATTGTCGGATTGTGCCAGCTCATACCAAACCATTGAGAATTGGTGTCCATTCAGAATACGAATCAGAAATGAGTTTATCATCCATATAACCTTTCAGTTATATACACATTAAAAATACCCCAAATCGGCATGGCAATTTAAGGTATATATCATTAGTGGTCCCAGCCAGTAGTTCACCTAACAATATAGCAATGATTTAATATCACTTTACATCAGGGATCCTTTAGATACATTTTGATCGCTGGAGTGCAGCCAAACAATGGAGGTCTTATTTCAGGAATTATTTAGGAGCTTGCGTCAGATGCAACAGGATTGGTGTGCACTCAGTGAACCCCTTATTTTTAGGGATGTTTGCATTACATATAATACCATTCATTTTTGTATTGCCACCGTTTGTTCCACTAAATCCATATTCTTGGTGAACCATCAAGCAATGATGAACCCGTTACATTATTTCACATAAGGTTGCACTTTTTTCAACTCACAGTTTGACATTGGTGATTGATCTGCTTTGTGGTGCCTAACATCAACTTGTACAACATCTTTAAAAAACAAGGGTGCCCTATGTCATGTGGCTTATGCTGACAAATTGGCACAAGGCAATGTTTCCAGGTAGCATGGCAGGACGAAGGAGCCTAATGCTATCTATGCTGAATGATGAAGTTACTGGTGCAGAAATATAGACCACAAACCAATCATGAACATACAACAATGTATTAACATGGATATCCACTAACATTGTGCCTTTAGAACGCCAAGGAATAGTGTCAACAGATGTTGGTGATTCCTTTTTTTCCAGGCTGTACACATCAGTGTGTTTTGTTCCTTACTTGTTATGCCCAATTAAGGCTGGAACAACTACTTGATCCACATTTTACTTATGTGTGATAGTAAGGACCTGAGCCACCTCTTTATGCTTCTCACATTAATTTTTACGGTTTTAGAGGATTTGATAATCTTGGCAGACATTATTGTACATTTTCATCCTCATAAAGTTCGATTTCTTAACACTTCCCTTGCAGTGCCTGCTATGGTTTATAACTACAGACCTATCAATCAACATAATCGTGTGTGCCATTTTGGAGTTTATTTTGTGTTCCTAAAAATATTGATAGCAGCTTCATTTTAAAGAACATGTGTTCCAAAAACCAGACCATTATTTTGTAGAGATGTTGTTTTCCCAACCCACACCTCTCTGGTTTGCTGTTAAATCATCTCAGACTTCCCTGTTGTCTGGATCTTCACTTTTCATCAATAGCTGCTGCTGTTTCCGTAATCGCTGGATATCTTTCTTTCTCTCCATCTCTCTCTCTCTTTCTCTCTCTCTCTCTCTCTCTCTCTCTCTCTCTCTCTCTCTCTCTCTCTCACACCACCTCTCGTTTTTTATCTCTATGTCGCCTTGTCTTCCTCTTTCAAAGTCATTATTGGCATACAGTGTCATATTAAAAGAAAATGCAGCGTGTGTCTCCTCTCATATGTGATTGTGGTTTGATATCTCTTCTGCCATATTTTTGTAAAAGCTAAGATGGCTAATTGTACATACATGTCCCTTTCTCCTCTCCCACAGTTGTTCATCCGTCTGCATTACTAACATTGAGCGGTGCATGTTGATTCTATTGCTCCTTTTGTGCTATTGGGCTTCATTCACTAGCCATGCCATTTTCTATCTTTGTACTTGCAGATCTGTCTGCCACCTTTGACAATGTTTATCATCTTAAACTCCTTTGTTCATTGTCATGCTTGGCTTTTTCGAAGACTTTTTTAACTTGATGTCATTCATGTCTTCAAATGGTCATTTTCTCTCAAATTAAATTAATCTGAACTTGTGATATCCAGCAATGTTTCTGCTACATCAACTTCTTCTCCTCATCTATGCTATCCGAAGATATTAGATATGGCTACCTCGATATTCACATGCACTCCACCCGCATACTGATGCATGCTCATTAGTGGTCTATCAAGCATCTTTCAGCAATTGAGTCATGGTAGGATCAATGCTGAATTCACATACATTCCTGCAAACTGAAATAATAAGCTACTTCCATTCTTCCTCTTCACCTACCAAGCTGTGCTTCGTTTTGTCCTACCCAACTTTTGTTACAGTTCGCTATTTTCATGCTCTCTGTGCTTTAAGTTGAATCCTTGAATTTGTCTTGGAGGTTTCTTAAACAAATTCTAAAACTTACTGTGATAGATTGCCATCTGCAATTGTTTACGAAAGCCTTTGGTTTTTGATTATCATTAAAAAGTATTGCAGGATTCTGCAAGTGTTTTATGTTAATCTGACGCCCCCCTTTCAAAATACTCCATGCAAAAAATAGAGTGCCCACAAGTGCATTGTTTTAGCAAGTCCTATGACATATACATTCTCATATCTGTAGTGGCACAGAGCTGGTACAAAGGTCACCAGTGTATCCCTGACAGCTGCTAGAACAATAACTAGAATACTGCCTCGTTTGATTATTCAGTAGGAAGTATACCTGCTTCCTGCATGGCTTAGATACCCCCCCCCCTCTTCCCTCAGGAAGGTTCTAGGGGACTGTGCTTCAGAAGCAGCACTGATATAACAAAATCAGCCTCACACAAGGGTGTTGATTTCCAGAATGCCTTTGAAGCCAGCAAGCATTGGAATGGGTTGGACATAGAGTACCCAGAGAGGGAAGGTAGGCCTGGAGAGATGTTCCACCATCTTTCTTTCTGTTAGTACTCTCTTACTTTTTCTGGGCCTCATTACGACCCAGGCGGTAAGGAGTTTACGGCAGCGTAAACAGCGCCGACCCTTACCGCCTGATTCCGAGGTCCCTTAGCGCCATGGCGGATTTAACACCTGCTTTTAGCAGGTGTTAAAATCCATGGCGCTAAGGGACCATGTTGTTAATTACGCCACCGTAATTTACGGTGGCGTAATTAACGCCTTCCCCACTCCCATTGTGCCCTATGGGACAAAAATGGGAATGGGGAAGGGTAAATGGGGATTGGGGACTTACTGCCCCGCCGACCTTGGAATGGGGCGGTAAGCCAGCCAACCACCATGGCGTAAACATAGTTTACGCCATGGTGGTAAAGGTACGACCCAGGCGGTAACTTACCGCCTGGGTCGTTATGAGGCCCTCTGTCCCCTTAATTTCCTGCAAGCAAGGTACTATGTGTGTGATGTCATAAGGCAAAGGACACTTTTAACAGTAAAATGGGTTGGATCCCTTACAGCAGGCTTGCTTTAGACCAATCCCCTGAGGCATTTTGTGTTTAAAAGAAGAGGGGCAACCCCTCATTCTTTAATTCATCTCTGGATTTCTATTGGGGATACAGTCTGAAGTCCTCTGTTAGGGAGGTGTAGAGAGAAGGCATCAATGCCACGGACCAATGGGGCTGACTGTTATTAGACTAAGCCCTCACGGTCACTGTAGCTGTACTGGAACAAGAACCTTGTCAATGTAGGTGAATCTACCCTTGTAGGTGCCAGCCAAGCTCTCTTGAGTGGGAGCACAACAAAAGGATTTGCCTTGTCGTGGATCCCCTGGATTGACATTTCCAGCAAAAGTTGAACCAAGGCAGTGTCCCTGGTTCACCCTGCATCTCTGGACTGACTGAACTCTGGTTTAGGTGCAGTAGACACTGTCTAGCTTACTGCACAGGAACTGCTGTATTCATCCTTGACCATGACATTCAACTGCCTTTGCATGCCCAAAGCTGTTCGATGCAGATGCCAAAGCTCACCAGTGTTTCATTCTGAGACCCACTGAGTCTTCTCAAAACCCCACCTTCTCACAGCCAACTGATTACCAGCTTCTTTCATCTGTCACTGCAGTACCCCAAGACCATGTCGAGCCACGTAAGCCCACTTGCCACCAAAGGCAAGTCTCCATTTCACAATCCCTGAGGCCACTGACTCTTTTAGAGCTGCAGATCTAGCACCAGTGGCCATTCCCAGTTGCTTCAACCCAAAAGCTAACACAGCTGCTGAATAGCAACACATCATTGGGACAGGTAGACGAAACTCACTGGCTCACCTGTGGCCCAGCGATGACAGAACCCAGACTCCTGGTTCAACATCAAACAGCATGGATTAGCATTGTTGAGCCCCAAAGGCAATGAAATTAGGCACTCTGAAGTTGTCCTCTACCCCTGGTCCACTTTTGGGACCATAGTGATTTTTAAGCCCTGATTCACTGCCTTATTCTTACAAGACACCTTCTTGAACATTGTCGTTGCACCAGTTGATTGCCTGAACATCCCATCTCATCTACACAGAGTGCTATTGTACAATAGCTTCCATTTTCTGTATTTCTTAACAAGGGTGTGTCTTAATGAGTTATTTGTCTTTTTATTGTTTAATCGAAATGCCATTGTTATAGATCCTTGATTGAACATTCTTTTATCTGTGCCTCGTTGTACTACTGCTGTTTTGTGGTTGCTACTGTTAGCACCTTCAACCCCTCCTGCAGATGTAGTTTGTCTTTGGCCTGCACTGCCGCTGTAGGTGAAGCCGGAATACCTATCATGGTGTGCTGTTTCTCTTTTATGACTAGCATCACTGCTGGTTTAGCATTAGTGTGGGAACGAGCTGGCAGTCCTGCCTCTACTCATTGTTGTACTGCTAGAGAGCAATAGTCATTGTATCACAATGACTCTGTGTCTCCTCTGACTATATAATGTTAAGAAGATCCATACTTGTATCAGTTTCTCTGCATCACTAATTGTGTTGTGCTTTCATTGCAGTCCACTCTTCATTCAGATGTTTGTACGTAGTTTGTGCTTAGTGATTCTACATGCACTCCCTGATTTCTCTTCCAAGTTAATGCTTTGTTCACTGTATTTACATATTAACATTAATTTCATGCATCTGTGAACTTGCCTTTGGTTGAATAGACGTAGTGGAACTGTGTTCCCTGCTAGCCTGTCACCCGCTCCCCACAAATCCCATCACCGCAGCCCCTCCCACGCGCAGTACAAAACCCTAAACAAATTGACCTGCTGTTTAAGGGAATGTTCAGTGCTGCGCTCTGAAGTCCAAGTTTCAGCTTCTTCCTACACTTTTATTTTAAAACGAAACCATTCCAGAACGTGTTCTTTTTCAAATAAAAGTATAGGAACAAACAAACTTAATTTAAAAAAATAGCAGAGCGCCGCTCCCAACAGCCCTCGCCTACTTAGACTCCTGAAACTGGCCTGCATTATTTCCTCTATGCATTTTAGAGGCGGCTACATCCGCATCGACCCACGATTAACCTTTAGGCATTCCATCATGAATTCTGAGCCATACTTTGGGCTCTCTGTGCACTACCACTATGCATTGTTTCACACACACACAAACACACACACACACACACCCTGACATTTTGGAAGATCTTTTGTTCTGCCATTTGCCTTCCACCGTTACAGTGCTCAAAAGAGGACTAGCTCTTCCCTGTTGATTGTTCTGGTTTTGTGTGGTTTCTGCTCTTGAAATGCATAATGCCATAGGCAAACTTTGTCTTTCTGCTGGATTTGCGCCATTGCTAATGGGGCTTCATGCACGTGTGGTACTTTGGATAAAGACACCGTATTAACTATATACAGTGTATAAACGAAACAAACCAATAATGAAACAATTCAGCTTCATTTTTAGCCTTACAATTTATCAAAGTATACACCGATGACTACAATGATAATAATAGATCGTAGAGCCTGCAGACCTACATATTGGCATATTCAAAAATGCCAGAGCAGTATCCATTGCCATATCTGCTACACATGTAGGGTGACCAGATTTTAAAAGTAAAAAACCGGGACAGGGCAGCTAACATAAAAGTAGGGCTAACACTTGAAAGTGGCTGTCAAGGCACTACACTTCAGTAGATGTTGGAGGAGAAGGGGGTTTTAGTGTTACTGTTCAAATAAGCGCATATTATACATTTATCACAAACTAACACTATCTTAAGTTGAAAAATGCAGCATTTATTCAGTGTCAGGTTGTGCATTAATGCCTGTCATCTCTAAAGACGACTACCAAAAACCGGGATCACTGCAGTTTCCAATGGAAACATAATCTTGAGAAAGGGGGACAGAGCACCAAAAACCGGGACAGTCCTGCAAAAACCGGGACGTCTGGTCACCCTATACACATGTGATACCAATCGTTTGTTGTGCTGTTTCCCCACAGTCCGTTAATTGATGAGCCTCCTCCCATCGTCAGTGGAGCATCCATAAGCCCAGGCAGCATGGGAAACAGTTTCTCTCACCACAACATTCACTATTATACCACTGTCTCTGGCCGTCACCAATATGTTGTTGGTTCGGGCCTATTTTATGAAATTACCTCAACTTTGGGTCAGAGACATGTCAATAATGCCATTGGAGGCATGCGGTACCATCTGGTAATGGTCCACAGTGCCATGGTAATGGTTAAGTGTGACAAAGGCATTAGTGGGGGAGGCGGGCCATTACCCAGATGGTGCCCCCTGCTGACAGGTGCATTATTGTGCTTAGCACCCGATAAAGGAGAGTGATGCAGGATACAGACTGAAAGAGGGGGTGCCTTTGATTGGACAGGCGTGTACAATATGGGATGTCCGCAATGCGCAGCCGCAGTAATGGATGGGGGTGAATAAACACTGACCAAGAAGTGGCCGTGGCAGAGCTGGCAAACAATGCCCAGAGAATGCACGATGAGGAGGCAAGGTAGCAAAGATGTAAAGATGGAGGTGCATGAAGGAGGAGTGGGCAGGGCCCAAGGTTAGGGGGGTAATGGCAGCTGGAGGCCTGGCAAACAGCAGGTGGCTTGAATGTGAGTGCACCGTTGGCAGATACTGACCACATGCCGAGCCGCCTGATTATCTGCGCGGCACCTTCAGCCTGTTACATTTAAAAACATACATGTTTCCATGCCTGTTTTCTCACGTACGTTCTGTGCTTGTGTATAAGCTTCCTCTGGCTATTCAGTGCTTTAGGACGCCTCTTATGTTTATAGACAATCCCACAAATATAATAACATGCAAAGTGGTCAACGAGTGTTGTTTTGTATGTCTCCTTTTACATGTCAGGCATTATTCAAGTCAGTATACTCTGGGCCTGATTTACACACATAGTGCAAATGCCCCCGCTAAGTAGTTAGCAGGAGTAAGCACATTGCACGGAACACATATTCTGCGCTGTGAGCCGATTCATGGAATCACAAGAGCTGAGAAATGTGCAGCACAAAGAAAAATGTGTAGCATTCGGCACGCCCACAACATGCCACAATGGCTAACAGAGCATAGCGCTGATGAAGCAAAGCCTGTGGAAAAAAGGAATAAAGGATTACTTACTAGTAATCACCATAATGTTCCCCGACTAGTCTGTGGGTCAGCCCCCTACATTAAGGCTGAACCCAAAGTTGTCCCTGGTTCCAGTACCCCGAATAGTCTGCGGGTCAGCCCCTACATTAAGGCTGAACCCACAAGTCATCCCTTGTCCCAGTACTATGACTAATCTGCACGTCAGGCCCCCACATTAAGGCTGAACCCACAAGTCATCCCTTGTCCCAGTACTGTGACTAATCTGCATGTCTGGCCCCTACATTAAGGCTGAACCCACAAGTCTTCCCTTGTCCCAGTACTTTGACTAATTTGCATGTCTGGCCCCTACATTAAGGCTGAACCCACAAGTCTGTCCTCGTCCGAGTAACCTGACTAATCTATACACGAGGCCCTCTGCATTAAGTCTGAACCCACAAGGCCACCCTTGACCCAGTACCCCAACTAATCTGCACATCAGCCCCCTATATAAAGACTGAAACCACAAGTCCATCCTTGTCCCAGTTCCCCAACTAATATACACATCAGCACCCATGGCCCATCTCAATGTGGAGCACTTACCTTCCTCAACTCCTCTGGCCTGTGTCTCCCATGAACCATACCTGGCAGACATCCTCCTCCAACATGATCACTTGGAAGCAGTGCTGTTGTACCCAGGACAGGAACCTCTTTCACGTTGTCCCCTTGGATCACACTCAGCTTCACAACATTAGCCAACCATATAGTTGCTGCTGCTACATTGTGCTCCTTTGATGCACAGGTGGCATAGCCCACATGTGAGGTGTCTAGCTCAGTGAACCAGAGTGAGACCACACCCCTCCTCATCATCCCCAATGCCAATAAACCCTACCAGCTGTGGACGTGTGACCACATCCACATGGACAAGCAAAGGTGAAAGGCCCACCTAAACTGCTGTGCTAGCAGAAAGGAACACTACATAGATGAATTGGCAATCTGTAGAAGTGAATAGGCAGGAGTGAATGAGCTGTCTCCAGATTCCTCAAATATCCCTGCACTGGAGAGCATCTGGTCAGATACCTAAACAAATGTGTACTCATACACAATAAGAGACCCAAAACATCTTCTGAATAATACCTCCCATCACAAAATGTATACCCAAATTGCCATCACTAGACACACAATTCAAATTATGCACCACCACCACTGATACGCATGAATGCAAACATGCAATGGCCCTGCACATAAATGGCATCAGTCAATCATACTTTGCTACCCAAACTCGTGTGATGCTCCCTTCCCTACTAGCGAAGCACGTGTCCACATTCCCATGTGGGCAAGTCAGTCACAGTAATGCCACCATGCCTACCTCAAATAACCCCCACCATGAATCAATACCCATGAAAATATTTACAAAGGAAGTGCCATGCCAACCACACCATACATATGTGGCACACCAACACACACCATGTACAGAAATGACCAACATTCCTGTACTGCAAAGAATGGAAGTAGTTAAGCAACAGATGTGCATGACAAAGATGCCAAACATGTGCAACTCAAAACAGGTAATTTCCCCACATCTACCATTGTCCACGTGTATACATTGACTATGAAGGCATCATACTAAACATCCCACTCACCTGAAGCATGCACACATGATCCACAGCAAATAGGCCAGTACCAATATGACACACAGAGTGTGCCTCAAACCCACATAACAGCCATAGGACATACGTAGCTGGAGACCATGTTCAAACAAAAGGTGCACATGGAGAAAGAAGCACACAAGCACAAATAGGCGACAAACAGGGTTGGACTGGGGCATAAAATTGGCTCGGACACCAATGAAAAAGTGGCCCAAAGCTGCAAATGGCAATCCATTGCTTTTGTGACAGACTGTTTGAGTAGTACCCAATGGGGAGGGTTTTGATAAAATGTGATGCAAATTGTGTATTTTAAGGAATATTTATTCAGTAACACTGGACAAAACTACTAGCCGCATGGTGAAGGTACTTTTCAAACTGGCACATATGGGCCAAAAAAGTGGTCCACTTTCACCAGAAAAAACTGCTGCACACTACCATTTTGTATTTTTGCTTAGGGCATTGCCCTATGGCCCAATAGGCCAGCCTGAGCCTGGCGGCAAACGGTGGAATTGAATGTTAAAATATAAATGTATTCATAAACAACTATTTACAAAAAGAATCAAAAAAGAATATGCATGAAAAAATAATAATAAAACAAATAGAAAACTACAAATACAGAACTATATTCATCAGGCAGCAGGCTTGTCCATGGAAATGTCTGACAATACTTGTGCCAAGGAGCACTCCCCTTCAACATCCACCTACTGAAGGCAGGCCTCTGTTTTTTCCTGGAGGGCATGCAGGGCCTCCCTCATCCGACACTCAATCTCCTCCGCTGCCCTGCAAGAATCCTCTGGGATGGCAACCCATGCCTTCACCACCCTCTCCTCAAGCTCGGCCCTGGCTATCCCTGCATCATGTGCCTGCTGCCTCTCCTCCTCCTGCTGCCTCACAAAGCTCACCCCCGAAGACACCAGTGCCTGTATGTGCCGATGTGCCTCCTGCCTCACTTGCACCATGCCTGCGCCCCGTGCCTCCTCCTGCATGCAATGCCTGCAATGATTTGCCTCCTCAGCACCAACCTCACCTGGAAATGAGCTTTGGTCACTCTTCATGTTTGGGTGTTATGAAGCCTGCATAATTTATGTTACTATCGTATGGAAGAAGATTGCACATATCTTGGTAACACTGACAACTTGAAATAACATTGTAATTTGGAATGTGTAAATGGAATGTGATGTTTTTATTATATTTTTATTATGAATGTGGCTAGATGATTGAATGGAGTGTATTATACGTTGACATTTGTTAACTATAAAATACTGTAAACAAATAAATAAGTATAGGGGAATTCCAGAAGAAGTAGCAATCAAGCATACATACTGGGTAATTGACATTGACATGCATAATGTGTCCCGCGCTTTGCAAATCACCTACACATTGATGGAATGCAATGTTTCCGGTCGCGCTTTATGTACTCGGTGTCTCGTGGCGTGGGGCAGTTGCAAATCTACATGGATGCAGTTGATGGCTCCCAGGACCTTGGGAAATTGCACAACAGCATGGAATTGCCGACAGACTATCTGCCTTGCCTGCAGCGTGCATGGTATATCAATGTGCACACGTGCCAGGATGCAGCACAAGACCTGGTGAAAGTACCGTGACTGTGTGGGCTATAATATGCCCCCAAATATGGCTGTGGTGTGCTGGAATGATCCAGTGGTCAGCAAGTTTGAGGCTGCTAGCACCTTGGCAAGAGGTGGCACAGCCAGGGAGCACATGATGGGTGATGTCAAGTCATTCTCCCACTCCATAACTAGGTCTAGGATGACAAGGGGAGAGAAGTGGTATCTTACATCCACCTCCTTATCTGGCATCCCAAATAGTATGGTTTTTGATAGTAACATTGTGGCCCTCTTCCTCCTTCTCCTCTTCCTTGTCCTTCCATCTAGTAGGATCAGAGCTAACAATGCAGGATCCGGGCATTGTGGCAAACCTAAGATCTTTGGGGTTGAATAGTGCTTTTTATTTGTGGCCTTTCATTTCGCTTTATGCTTTGTGACGGGTTAAGTGTAGTGGTAATATAGTTTTCCTTTGAAGTTGGACAGATTGCACAATACATTCTGTGAGTAGGGTTTACTTAGCACTTGATGGGGTCATATTGGTTGTTTGTTCAGTGCCCCCCACCACCATCATGTTCCTCCTCATTTTCCTCATGTGATGTTCCGCCCACCTATTCTTTTCTTTGGGCTGGCCCTTCCCACGCTTTGTATCACGCAAAGCGATCCTGCACAGCGCATTTTTGTAGGGGAAACCAAATAGCGCTGGATATCTCCCAATATGAGTGAGAGCTTTCAAAATGAAGTAATTTTGAGTTCAAGGTGGTCCAGTCCGACTTCGAAAGCAGATTTATTTTAATGCAATCTTTTATGAAAAAATAATAACCATTCATACCACTCTTCCATTGCATTCACATGTTCTATTTTTAAATCGTCTAGGAACTATAATTCAATGTGAATTAAAAGTCATTACATTTCATTGTAGAAAGTGTGCACCTTTTTGAAACCTATGCTAACCAGCACTGGTATAGTGGAATCCTGTGCACAGTACATCCCATGAGAAGGTTTAGCAGCATCGGTTCATCAGGCATATAATACGAGTCTTTAAACAGTGAACAGTGGTGATATAATTATTCAGAGATTAATATTGCTTGTTCTTAAAGTAAGCTACCTTGGGACACTGAGTGCGCCATGTTCCCAGGCTTCCTAGGTGTTGCTCTGGCTGAGTTGGGAAATTGGAAGCCCATGTGACCGGGCGTGTTGGCAAGGCAGCCACACTGCATAATTAGAGGTTGTGCTTTAACTCTTGTCAGAGTACATTCCTATCTCCACCATCATTTAGATATCTTTCTGAGAAGTGGCCGGGAGCAGGCCCGTGCAGAAAGCTGACCCGCCTACCACCGCCCTGACGTTTATCCCCATCTCCAAGGAACTTGCAGGTTGCCCTCTGCAAACGCACTTTCTGGCCAAATGTTCCCTAAACACTTAATCCCCGATCAATCAAATATCACTTTACACAATAATGGAACCGGAGTGCACAGGTTTGTGACGTTAAAGCATCGACTGATAAGAGGTTCTTTTGGGTCACCGGTGCACATTCTTGCACTAAATATCTGAACACAAATCAGTGTGACCTCAATGAAGGCTTGCAGACTTGTTATTTTAAAAAAAAAAATACTGGTCTTGTTACAGCTGCTTCTATTACACAGTTTAAGGCAGTTGTGAATCTGTGTAGTACAAAGACATCATTTAATATCCCTCCAGGAGTATTACAAGGCCTAGACTCTTTAGAGAACTGTTTCTTTGAAATCATAAAGCCTTTTGATGGAAATGTGAGGAAGCCGCAGACGTGTATCTTGAGAAAGCATTATTCCTCTGCTTACGGCTTGCAATACCCACGAAATAATTCAAAAATCTTGTTATGACGATTGTGCAGTTCCTGTTGTTATAACCAAGCCCCCAGGGAGCCGGATGGCGATGGTGGCCCCCGGCAAAACCCAACTGCTAAGGCCATTTTCTCAGGCCATAGAAGGTCACAGTTCAACTCTCTCGATTGCACGGTATAGTCCATTAAATGCTAATATCCTCAAGAATGTCATCAGACTATATGCCCCTGTCAACCTGCTGCAACACAACGCTGTCCCCCCTTCTACCTTCCTCTCTGCTGCTGACTCGCCCCTACTGCCTCCCCATCAACAAGCAATGCGCCTTTGCATCCCTGCCTAGGAGCATACAGATATCACTGCTTCTCCGCACGCACTGTACACCACAAAACGTCCTTAAATACTCCTGTAACATTACCCTGCCATAACACACAACTAGGATCATGCATGCATAATGTGATGCACTTTCACAAGGCGCTTCCTGTAAAATGGAGCTCAACTACAGACTACACAGTCACCCTCCTCACCATCAAGAACTCTGCCAACAGACATTCTCTCCAGCCGCACCCGCTGAGCTGCACCTCACACACCACTACCATACTAGGAACTGCCCCTTCAAAACGCTCTTCATCCAGCCACGACTGCATCATCACACCCCGGTGACACACCAATTTCCTATGATATCCCAAGTTGCCCGAGGCTTAGCACAGGTAACTCACCCACCTTCCATTATATCCCAAGCTACCCTGAGCTCAGCACCACATCGTCCTCACAAATGCTGTCAAACAACGATGACCCACTGCACCCCACCATTTCTTCCTTACTGCCTACACCCAACTGTCTGACAGCCACTTCTAGCAACCAACCTGGAATCTCAAAACCTCCAAGCCTGCTAGCCACTTACCACTCACAGACCACACGTATCGGCCCTCCCTGCTCCACGCCTGCACTGCATGCGCTGCCCAGCCCAGAGTCCATACACAGCCAAACCACAAACTCGCATATCAAATGTGCCCTTATCAAAACCAGGTCCCTCCCAGCACATGCACTGGACAGGATTGCATGAAAAGATCAAATCTAAAATGCTGAATGCACATGTACTGTGAATTCGGCATGGTAGATTAGATCAAAGCCCATAATACCAAACAGGGGAGCATGGGTTGCAGGGGTACCCACCATTGCCCCAGTACGGTTTTATGGATTGCAGGAGTTGCAGGGGTGTCCCCTGCATGCATTAAAGGCAGTGCAGGGGACAAACAGGAAAAATCCCAACGGATCAGATTACAAAATGGGCAAGTGGGCTCCTCAATTTTGTAATTCATCTTTTAGGATTCGTTATTTTAATGTACATCCGCACTGGGCATCTGGGACCTAATCAAGACCGCCAATGGGACCTACTCACTATTACTGAAACCTGGCTGCATAAAGCCGCAAAGATCGGCCTGACTCCAGTGGAGGAGGGTTGGCCATAATCGCGAAAGACTCCTTGGGCTGCAGAGAATCCAATACTGAAAACTTCCCATCAGGTGATCTCGTATCCAACAAATGGTCACCCACATACTCTTCTACCCTTAACTTACACGTGATCTACAGACCACCAGGCCCTACCCTATTCATCTCCTCTCCTCTGAAGCCAAACCAACAACTAGAACCATCCTCATAGGGGATCTGAATCTAGTGGATGATTTTCAAGTCCATACTTCCTATCCAGGAGCTTAATTATATGCATCTTGGCATTGCTACACATCTCATTTCCGCATTCCATGTGTTATGAATTAAAACACAGTAAAACAGTCAAATATAAGATTGTTGATTGTCAAGGTACGTGTGACACATACACATTGCTATTCATTTATTTTTCCTGTGTACTTAGATTGACCAGGAGCAGTTCGACAGAATTCTTGATTTAATTGAGAGTGGGAAAAAGGAAGGAGCAAAGCTGGAATGTGGAGGCGCGGCCTGGGGAAATAAAGGTTTCTTTATACAGCCCACGGTCTTCTCGGATGTTAAGGATGACATGCGCATCGCCAAAGAAGAGGTAAACCAACGTCATGCTCTATTAAAGGCATTGCTTTCACCTGCTTCTCTTATGTGGAGTGTTTTTTTTTGCAGCTCTCGATTGAAATGAAAAGCAATTTGTTTTCCTTTCTGTGTCACTCTGGTAAGTGAATTGGAGTTGTGTTTTTTGCTGGAACTTTGTTACATAGAAACGTTTCACCAACATATTTACACATCAGTTTGTAGTGGATCATTTAGGAGCTTATTTGATGCATATGTTAAGCTGTTTTTCTACTAGAATTATTTTTAGTGATTTTTGAATGCTTTTCAAATAAGGAGCTCACGCTGTAAGACACGTTCCATGATCACCTTAAGTTAATGACAGCAAGTGTGAGAATTGAGGCTATCTATTAGACTCATTAGACTTTATGAAGAACATTGGGGGTCATTTTCGGTGGGTGGATGAGTCAAATGGAGATGTAAAAGGAAGCATAATGCTTTTACGGTTCCATTTAATGTTCTCCCCTTTTTAGTGCCAATTGAAGGCGTAATAGAGGAACAGAACCTAGTTTGAACCTCCACTTTGCTTTCCTCCTGCATCTTGGAAGAGCACCCAGTTTTATGCCTGCAAGAGATTTCCATGCCAAGACATAGGATTTCCAGGGAATCCACCTCACATTCACACCTGGGAAATAGCAGGCAGATTCCACTGCAATACATTCTAAAATGCTGCCTGAAATGCATAATCTGCAGGGGGCGTTTTAGTTTTCTCAAAACAGAGAGTAAAAGTGAATAGTGAAGCATTGTTGCCTTGATTTACTCTTCACGTATACACTTTGCTTTGTGATTGATGGAAATTGCAAGCAGGGGTCCAACAGCATGTGACTGCAAACTTTGGCAGTCCCTCGCATCAGATTTTCGTTTTGGACAAAATGTCCCCCATTGAGTTTTCAAATCAACAAAGGGTCCCAATAACGACTGCCAGGTGATGAAGTGGCATAACGTTGGGGACAGTATTATGGTGGGGGATGGGAAGTGGAGGCAAAAATCACAAAATGCACAAAGTTAGGAAGCAAACATAGGAGACATTTGGGACTAGAAGGTGCACCGAATTGATCAGGCACAAACTGTGCAGGATAGACAATTATCAGATTGCCAAAGTGTGTTCCTGAAATGTAATGGTGCAATGCTGCAAGTGATAGCATGTAAAAGGTGTGCACACCACCTCACCCAGATCCATCTCCAGTACATCTCTTCCTCCGTTATCAATCCCTGATATCTACTAAATCAAAGTAAAAGAAAAAATAAACGTCCAATAGCACGAAATTAACTGCTGAGTCCAAAATATAAAAGGGTGAAAAAAAAATGCAATGATAAACTGGTAAAAAAAAAACGTACACACTGATGCAGAAACAATTAGTCCCACGAATGTCAAAGCACACAGTGGAGCTCCAGTTCAATTGTGGTGTAATGTGAATGGAAGGCGTAAAAGCCTTGAGTAAGGCTTGAACGCATTCCATTCTCGCCACACCAAGGTTTCAATCATTTTCATGGCAGCGAGGAGGGCTGGAACACAACCTGCATATCCACCACCTCCCTTCCTCTCCTCCATATATATACTCCTGGATATGCACCGGCATGGATTTTCATGCCGCATCGAAGGCTGCGTATACAATTACTAATAAATGCTGCCCGACATGCTGGCATGTTGGACAGCATATATTTTTTATTGTGAACACTGCTTACCATGCGTGCATGGTAAAGAGTGCTCATAATGAAAATTAAACGCTGCCCGCCATGCCATAATTGTAATTGTGCGCACCACTTGACATGCAAGCATGGCAAGCAGCTCTCACCATTAAAAGTAAATGCTGCCTGGCATGCCAGCATGCCAGGCAGCTTTTACTCACTTTAGCACAAGTGCATTATGCCACCTTTTCCCCTTTACACCTGCACTCCCTAATGCAAAAGATCACAAACCAACTTGCATACATACAGGCCCCCACCACCGAATTTGCATGGACATTCGAAAATGAGCCCCCGTGGGTGATTATAAAAAAGTAGAACATTAAAGTGTAAAAGCCAGGTATACTGCTATTGTGGCTTCATTTTGCACTGCAGCTCATGTCTGTGCCCTTTCAAGCAGTAGGAGGGGCACAAAGTATAGTGTTCATCTCTTCCTTTTTTGAAGAGCACAACGTTTTCTGCCTGCATGCGATTTCCATGGAGCCGTTAAACACATGGATTTCTGTAGATTGTGTCTCAGACTAGCACCTGCCCATGAGCAGGCAGATTCCATAGAAATCCCCTTTCAAATGCCCCCTGCAACTCATATTCTGCTTGTGGCATTTACTTTTTTACAAAGCCGAGAGTAAAACTGGAGAGTAAACGAGGTGTGGTCTCGTTTTACCCTTCACCTTTGCACGACAATTTGTAAACGTTTAAAATTGCATGCAGGGCACACAGAAGCATGGACGTGCAAATGGTGATCCCCTGTATCCAATTTGCATTTTTCAAAAAATGACCTTGACAAAAAATAAGCTACATACTCCCACCTTAAACAAAACAATCATTCCCCCTGTCTCCTTTGCTCAATCCCTCTGTTAACCTCTATCCAACAATCCAAAGAACCCACTAAATAACCAGAAGTGAACTTTCATCGCCAGAGCTTCAAACGTCCTCTTTGTAGTGCAAGGCTGCAGACTAGTCACACAACGAGGGTCGTCATTTCACTCGTTTTACTCGCTGCTTTCTGAGATTGAACGCACTGCCTTCGAATACACTTTTCATTCCGCGTGTTATAACTGATGCTAATGGAATCCCCCTGCACCCCACCAGATGTAAAAGCAGTGTGTATTCCATTGGAAATTCTCATGCAGGCCTATAACCAAATGGTCTCCTGAGATGCAGGAGGAAAGCAGAGATGCTATCTCTGACGTGGCTGCCCTCAGGATGGCTGTAAAATGAGCAGGAGAATACATGGAAAGCGTAAGAGCATATTACACTTTCCAATTGCACTCCATTCATTAGAAAAGGACCTGCTTAGTGTGTATCACTTAAGCTATGCAATTTGACTATAGTATAGCATCAGTATGTGGATTGGACAAAACTGATTTCCTGTCACTAAGATTGTTTTTCCATATCAGGTACGTCTGGTCCCAGTTCAAATGCTGTGTAATAAATGTTGACTTTACCAAATGGCATATTAATAACTCAGAAGGGACAGCATGTGGCATCCCAGCCAATCAGGGAGCTCGTAATGCAGGCTTTACCTCATGGTATGGCCCGTGTACCGAGGCCCTTGAGCATAGGAATGCCAACATTTTCCCTACATGGCATATTGTTAGTCTGAACACCCCTCCTCCGTACCATACAATTCCACCTCCCCAACCTCTGCCACTTTCCTGCAGCTGTCTCCCTCTTTGACCATGCCTGGAACACTCAATTTTCTGGTGCTTTCTCGCCATGCCAATGGCTGTCATCAAAAGATAGAAGGGACTATGTGTCGTTCCCTTCTTCCTTGTCCATGGTGACCAACTTGTTTTGTAGTTCTGTTTAGATTGAGAAGTGCCAAGGTAATGCCCCTGGGCTCACATTAACTTGCCCCCCAGTGCATTGCCTGACCTGATAATGCTTCCCCATGTCAGGGTCTATTGAATTAATGCACAAAAGCCACAAACTTCAGTACTTTCTAGATATATTGAATTATTTCCTGGAACTTTTCTGGTAAAGAGCAGGTCTAAAATAATTCTCTTCCAGTCTCTGTCGTTGGAGTTCATGCTTTGCCTGCTTTCTCTTTTAAACAGAGGCGGCAACATTGTGGTGGTATAAATTGATGATTCCCAGAGGAGTTCAGCAATGACTTAAGGTGGTCCTCATGTCCATAACACTACTTGAACCCCAAAAAGGAACCTGTGAAGACAAGGGCCTCATTACAAGTACGGCTGTGTGATAAAAATGGCGGTAATATGGCAGTTATTCTGTTACCGCCACATTACAACACCGCTCCACTATACGTTTGCTTGTAAACTCGAAGCTTATAACTTGTAAGCTTATAATCCTCCAGCAGAAATCCGGAGGTCAATCCTCAAACCTACCACCAAAATAAAAGTAAAATCAGCAGAAATACCAAAAGCATAATTACCGCCGGTGGTAATTCTGCTGAAATCCCCATGGAGTCCTCTGGACTCCAAAAATTGGGACTTGCACAGCCCTGACACCACTTGTAATCCTGTGATAAATCCAAGCGGCTTTAACAGTAATTCTATTTGACGGTATTTCGGCAGATTTACCCTTGGACTACCACAAAACTCGTAATGAGGCCTTATATAGGGTCTGCTGACAGACCAGGCACAGAATGCTGTACTTTTTTGGGAAGTAACGAATTGAAAGAAGACTGAATTGGAAACTCAGTGACTTCCAACATGTAAAACCCCTAGGGCAGACTACAGGTGCAGGCCTTCAGATACCCGTATGCACCTCACTGCAAATTGCAAAAGAAGAATTTTCTACGCACAGTATGTTGGCCAAGCAGACAACCTAAATTGTAAGAGCGGATAACGAGTTGAAAGAGGGAAAAAAATGATAATAGATTTGTGTCATAGGGAGCTGTGCATATTGACGATAAGCAAGTTCCCGGTCCCCAGCGTACATCCCATCACACATTCTTTGCAAACTCTTCCCATGTCTGAACACCGACACTGTTCCCATGTTCAACCATGTCCAGTTCAGCTGTATCAAGATTCATGAAATTGGCCCATCTGTTGATGACATATCCGCAGGCATTGAAAGGGCTGTTTACAGTACAAGCATCTGCCTCCATTTACTGGCAAAAGACCAGTCAGAACAGTAAGTGTGGCAGGACATGCAGGGGTGAGACAGACGGGACGGGGATGGGGTACTGTCTGAAGACACTGCAGAGGGCAGGCAGGGTATGTCCAACTCAACAACTTTGAATTCCCGGCCTTTACTGACCTGGCTGGTTGCCTGGCTCATTGGCTGTGTTGCCCAACCCTGCATGGATGAAGCTACATAGTTACAGCCAACACAACACAGGCTCAGCCACTGCCGAACTGGGGTGCCACCAGAATCCCGGGCAGCATGAAATTGCAGCGCAGGTTTCAAACTCTTAAAATAATCCCCACCATGGACACACCACTGTCAACACCTCTGTGCTAAGGAGGACTGCCAATGTGGGAAAACATGGCTTTGTTGCCAGGTAATGTACTAACCTTCAATGTCAAGCAGTTTGCTCTGAATCCTAAAATGTTGAGACGCCCTGTGCACAGGCAATGGAACAATTAGCAGAACGGTATGTTTATATACTGCTCTCCCCCCTGTTTAACTGTATCCGTGTCAATATTAGTATTTTTAAGTGAGGGATGAATTTAGTCAATGTTTATTTAGCATGTTGGCACTGGCACACTGCCGGCTGCAACATCAATGTGCTGCCAAACACTGGCCCACAGCCACACGTGTCAAGCAGTGCAGCGTAGGGCAGTGCAGGGCTGTGCCGCCTCCCGAGAGCCATTTGGGATCCAGCAGCGGGGATGCCGAAGACGCCATTCTGAAGGAGCATTCTGCTTGCATTGCCTTGCAGCTATCCGTAGCCTGGGTCTGTCAAGGAAGCAGTGAGGAGTCACGTGCTTCGGCGCCATCCTGCCTGCTCGAAAGTGACTGGGGAAGGTGGGAAGGCAGCCATGAAGTGTGACTTCCTTTTTATGACGTTCCCATCCGGTTTCTAATGTATGAGCTAGCAAGCCTGTCCTGCCCCTCCCTGCATGTTCCCATATGGCGTTCTCTCATCATTAGCCAGCACCTGCTATATGATCAGCAGACTACTGGCTGGAGATGCATTGCAGCGCTTCTGTCTTCCTGCGTGAGGCTGCCTCTGTGCTGATGGCCTCGAGATCTACTTGCAGAAAATCTTTGAATGACCACATGCTTTCTATATTCTGCTTTTTTGCCAGTAGAAGGTGGTTTCCATTGGAAATCCTGCTTACACCTGTGTGCCAATTAACCGTTGCACTTCCTTTTGGAAATATGCATCCATAAACACTTCAGGGAAGAGGCTCTGCTCCACGAGAGTGCCATACAAACCTTGGGATAATGGCAGAGCTGTCAAAAAGCCAAAACAAATTTGTGCATTTTGCTTGCTGTAAAAATGTTTGGTTTTTGTGGGAGTGGATTTTCTCTGTAAAAGAACCTTAAAAAAGTTGATGAGGTGGCTTTAATGTGTGCAAAGGTTTCACGAGGGTGCTTCTGCTCCACGAGAGAGTCTCAAGTTTGATGCTACACCTCTGCCCTGTGGGAGAGCCATGCACATATCTCCTGGAGCAGATGAACTCTCTAGATAGTGGGGTATCTGGTAGTCATTATCAGGGAGACTATTAGCAATTAGGCAATGCCAGCAGGAAATAGGTTCATCGGTCATGCTTCACCACAAGTGCTACTGCGGTGCGTGTCACAACCACCATACAAGACCTGACTGCACCTGTCTAATGGGAAACAGGTCATCATCCTCTGAATTTGTGTTGTGACCACTGTCATGTTGTTGTGGTTGGTATAGAAACCTGTAAGACCCTAATCTGCTTATGTGTGCTTTTGGTTCATTTTAATGAATGTAGTCTGGTCAATATAAGACTAGGAGAGGCTTCTACTGCTGTCAGACACACTAGTTCCAGCATCACTATACATTCGTTTGTACTGTGCAAGGGTTAGGATTTGATGGCCAATCTGTCAAGTGCTGTTGGCTACAATGACCACCTGTAGAACCAATGCCGATATGGATGATCAAGCATTCGTAGTTGGGATCTACCATGAAGATAGTCACCCACCATGCAGGCAGATGTAATTCCCTTCTGTGTGCCTGTAGACTGTGCAACAGTGATGTTCCCTAAACATGATGTGGAAGTAGGGCAATGTAGGAGAGGATAGGGGGGCTCTGCCTGATCATATCGTTCTTGTTAGTGTGGTAGACTGTGAGGCCCAGGCATTCTTCCTATTACTCTTTGGTAAGACTGCTCAGCGAGTTAGCATGCATACTCCAGACAACTCTGTACTACTTTTTCAGCACAGGGCATGGAAAACTCCAACTAGAGACAAAGATATGCATAAAACCATCCTAATATTGTGACAACAAACAATTCTGTGTGTGGTTTGCCCAAGGCGCACATGCAGTTATTCCCTGGGGCAACACCAGGAGTTCTTTCCCGAATTATTTGGGCAATTTCAGAGGGTGTGTCTGAGTCTGACTGGCTCCTCTTCAACCTATATTCAACGGGGGGGTGTCTGCCAGCCCAATGAGCAGTCATACCAAAGAGTAATATGAATAATGTTTATAATGATCTAGAACAAGTGCCATAGAGTGGAGGTAAGGCAAACAAGAGAACATATCAGAATGATCTACCTATACACATCTTCGAGGTATGACCTCAAGCATCTAGATAGTCTCAAACTTTACCCTTTCTACATCCATTCTTCGAAACTGTGATGCACCGTCTGCACACACGTGTCTGTAGCATGCCCTTAACCCAATTAGCCGTCTAATAGGTATGAAGGTTTTATTGATTAATGCTATAGCACTGTGCTTTTCCTTTCCAATACTCTTTATCCCATATATACATATACATACACGCATACATAAATACATAAGGACATTCTCTGACTTTGACTCTTGAACTTGCAAGTGAACACAGATGTATGTATCAGATCTGGTAACCCAGTGAGCTGTTTCACTCGCGCACGGTGGCCTGAAAAGTATGTGAAACATTCAGTGACACTATGTCTATCCAGTAGTGTTAATATTCTACAAGTCCAGGGAATTTGGTGGAGATTTGAGGGCAGTCACAAATGTCCTCAAACCCCTCAACCTTCCTCAAAGTTCTTTGAGGAAGCTCAATATGCCAGTACATGTATTTCCAAGACGTCCACCCATGCGTAGAGTAGTATTGCATATTTTTTCATCATTATTATTATTCCTTTAGAGTTTTTGTGAAGTGGCACATGCTGTGTTTTTCGCTGCATCAAAGCACACATGGAAAGGGATTAAGGAAGGCACACACCTGAGTTCCATAATTCAGAGCAGGGTTCTCTAAGTCTGTTTCTCAACACTGTCTGGGGTTGCTGTTAGTACACTTGTTTAGAAGAGAATTGCCAGGCATTTCAGTGCTGGACTACCCTTGGGCAGGGCAAAGACTGATATGTAGTGGAAATGTCTCTTCTGCGAAAGGATGGTGAGCTAAAGATTCTGATTGAGACTATAACCCGGTAGTAGAGAAACTTTCTGAACTCCCTTTGTTTTTGCGTATTAAGTAGCTTGGAGTTTTCACCCGAATGATACGAGAGTAATCCAGATGCGGAACCCTTGCTCACTACTATTAGAGAGGCACAGCTCTGCCTCGCTAACGAGGCCCAACCGGGCCGGAACACGGGTCTGTGGTTGCTGTTGGTACTCTTGTTCATAAGAGAATTGCCAGGGATTTTGGTGCTGGACTGCCTTTGCGCAGGACAAAGACTGATATGTAGTGGACATTTCTCTTCTGTGAATGAACAGTAAGCTAAAGACTCTGGTTAAGACTCTAAACTGGGATATATGCCATTAGTAGAGAAACTCCCACAATCCCCCTTGTTGTTCCACAAGACCACCAACTACTCCAAGTACTCAGAATAGCTATTGACGTTGCAAATTAACCCCATTTCAATTGACTTATTGAAAAGTATTTTATTTGTCAATCTGACAACATGGAGTGGATGTGGCTCTTGAGGACTCGACTTGCATATCACTGATATAAGAGTACTACAGATGGTTCGAATAGCACAAAGCTACCAAGAGTAAGAAATAATGCTTCTGACCCCACCATGTTGTGTATGGAAACTGATTGATGACAAAGCAGTCATTATTCATTGCAGGTGGAGAGAAGGTGGCATCAGACAACGTATCAATTGTATGAGCATTTTCCTGGAAGCTATAGAAGCCTCACAGGAACTGATAGTCTTGAGAGGCTTTGGAAACTTGGGAAGCCAACTTCAGAGTGGGAAAATCCTTCTTTACCCTATGCATTCCCTCTGTCATGCATGTGGGTATATTTAAGTCCAACACTCCGAGACCTGACCTGACTTGTATTTGTGGATGGCTTTGACAAGGTATTCAAATGTCCTGCCATTCTACCTCCTACAAACAAGCTCACAGATACATGCCAATGTTCACATAATGATGGTCTGCGGATGCTGATCTTAGTAGAAGAAATGGGGTCCTTATTCACGTGAATTGACAAGAGTCAAAAGACCTTCCCAGAAAACATATAACATGCATGTTATCAAAACGGAATCGAGTGAGTGATTTAAATGGAGTGCATACAGTCCAGGTGCACTTTATATTGTGAGTTTTGTGCAAAGGGAAGATGTGTATAGTACACAATACGATCGTTGCCAGTCAAAATCAATCAGACTGATGCATAAAGTACTTGGCATTCACTCTTGTACAAAAGTACTTAACTTCACTGTGCAATGTATCTAACACAATCCAAGCCGGTCTTTACATGAGCGTGTAAGGATTGCATTACAGTCACATGACTCTATAAGACCCAGCAATATTGAGAAACTGCACACCAATAAAAAAGAACACGTCCCACTGTAGTGGACATGCCCTATTGCTTGCTCATTTCCTTTGCCCCATAGGAAACCCACATAGATAGCGTGGCGGCTTCTGTTACAGAGGGATCTGCTTTCTAATGTATCCTAAACCCTATAACCACAGAGGTACTAGAGATTGAAAAATGTACAAGGTTAATCACAAATTAAACTCCTAAATGGCCACTGGTCAAAACACCATTCAAAGTTCTCCAAGCGCTGTGTAATATACTGGGTGCATACATACATTTCTTTGTCCCCCTACTGTTTTACAGACCAACTACTCCAAAAATTATTGCTTACACGTATGGCACTTTTTTTTTACAGAAGACCGACAGTCAGGCTTAGGCAAAAAAAGGCAGCAAAATTAACCATTGCAATAACACTCAGCCCCAAAGGGTTCAGGACACCAAAGGCCTTGCCCTGCAACAATATATGATCCAATTGTGATGTGAAATGTACCTACTCACAGCATTGTGGAACCTGCCACCGTGACATTGGGACAATGACACTAGCAGAACTATGACTATGGCGACACACAATCGGAGAAGGGTGGGACCTATCTTTCACTTTCCCTTTCAAAAATAGCATTGCATTTCTAGGCCTGCAGATGTCCGCCGTTTGCAAGGATAAACATTTTAAAACACGGTGCATTGCGTTTCTTGCACTGCTGCATTCATGATTATGATAAATCACTGCACAGCTAGCTAAGCAGAGACTTTACTTCCTGCATACTGTTCCCTTCCTTTTCATGGAAAGCGTTTTCTGCTTCACCATCCGCTTCCAGGAAAGTGAATCCCAGAATAAGGGTGCTGTGCACAGTTTTCTCTGTCCAGAGAGTTTATCATCAGGCTCATCACAAGCCCTTCCGGGTCATGCCAAAGATTTAACGCACCTCACGCTAAGGGCGTGCTCTCTATTCTTGATATTATCAAAAACGAATTGCGGTGTTTCTAAACAAAAGCATTCACATTATAAACTGCCACAAGCCTGACAATGACGCCACCTCTGTGATAGTCTGACACCTTCCAGTTTGTGTATATGTCACAAAGTCACCGCACGGCGGCGCGTTTACAGGTAACTTGTCATTTTAGTTGTGATGTGCAATGCAACCTCTCCACCTCTCGTTGTTTAGCCCCTTTCCCTCAGCTGACTTACTGCCATGCATTTGGTACCATCTGCCTGCAGCACCCCGCAGTGCACGGAAGCAGCCATCTTGCAAGAGCATGCTACGAACAATCATTACATACATTTTGTTATAATGACTTTGCTTCAAAACTCTTCACCCTACCAACCCAGATTCCCGATGAAAGATAATTGTTTTGATGAGAAAAAGGTGCCTCAAATGTAAAAGAAAACTTAAATCAAACAATTACCTAAGTTAAGCATTCTGTCGACTTACGCAAAGTTGTTTATTTTTTCATGCGCCTACATCAGATATTTGGACCCGTTCAACAAATCATGAAATTCAAAACAGTAGATGAAGTTATTAAGCGAGCCAACAACACTACCTATGGCTTAGCGGCAGGAGTTTTTACCAAAGACATCGACAAGGCACTGACGTTTGCTACTGCTCTCCAGGCGGGCACTGTATGGTAAGCTGCATTCCTTTCATTCTCTTTGCTAGTGTGTTCATTGTTCACTCTTGCCTATGCCATGCTGCTGTGAATGACTTCACCCACTATTATGTGATGTATTTTATTTTCGAGTCTTATACTGATCTGCATCGATATAGTGCCAGCTGCGAGCTTGTCAGAGAGGAAGGGTGGCTTGGGGACGAAGCATGGTAGATACGAGGTTAGGAGCCAGAGATCGAAGGATGAGGTCAGCAGAAGAGAGCAGAAAGTAGATACATTTTATTTCAAGAAAGTCATTGTTGCATTCCTGGTACTCCACAGTCCTCCAGTAAGGATTACATGGGGTTAGGTCGAGGATGCCTGCTGGGAAA
This sequence comes from Ambystoma mexicanum, assembly GCF_040938575.1. NCBI lineage: Eukaryota > Metazoa > Chordata > Amphibia > Caudata > Ambystomatidae > Ambystoma > Ambystoma mexicanum. The sequence continues at coordinate 1,175,333,764 of NC_090935.1, read as the reverse complement.
AGAATGTCTTTATAATCTTGTTGAATTTGGACTGGTTTGTCGCCACTCTAAATCTCTGTGGTAATGTGTTCTAGTGTCTCGGACCAGTTGGTACATGATATCAGTTTGCTTGCATTTCTTTTTCTTTTGATGGAATTTTAGGGACAGTAGACCTGCAGATGATGAAAAAAGATTCCTTTTAGGTGTATATTCTGAGTTGTAATTGGCAAAGACGCTGGGGCCGGCCTCATTATGAGGTGGGCGGTAAGGGATACCGGGCACCGTTAAGGAGACCGGTGCCGGTAATCCCTTATCACCCAATCCGAGGTCCCTTAGCGGGAACCGTAAAGGACGTGTGGTCTGACCACACGTTCTTTCCGGGACCCATTAAGGGACCTTGGAGCTAATAACGGGCCCGCAACTAGCGGGCCCGTTATTAGCGGCTTCCTATTGAGCCCTAAGTCGTAGTCTTTTAAATTCCACTTTTTGATGGAGTGGAAGTCCCTCTAGGTATTCTGTTGTTTTTGTCTCTCTAATGCAATACTTTTGTGCAGGCATGGGATCGCAATCTTTCTCCCACTTCAACTACTTGTATCCCCTCCTCTTCAGGATAGATGCCCTGAATGACCCCTCTCTCTAGATCCTTAACTCAGTGCATAGCCACTGCAATGTTTTACATTCGTCAGTATATCTCTCTCCCCATGTCTGATGACTATATGCTGTGCCTAATGAGACTTCTGTAGGTCTTTCTTCAATAGCCCAGTACCCAGGCTATTACAATATTCACATTCCAAAAGCATTATGGCTCATAGCCCTTACACCGCATTTGGAAGGCAATGGAAGTTATCTTTTTTGGAGTATGGGCATCTAGAAGGGAAGACTACCATTCACATTATTAATCTGTGAATTGAATGATAGAGTTACACTGAGAAGTATTATTAGATTCCTCATTTTCTCTTCAGGTGTAGGAGGGATACCTAATGTGTCTGACCAAGTAATTGGTAAAACATACATGTTTTGGGTCATTGGTGCCAGAAAGAAGAATTTACATTTTTTGGGCCATGAAAACAGAGGCTTCTCATGATCATCTTATTTTGAATTGTTTTGATGCATTTTGTCTGGTTAGTTTCATTGTAATCCTTTAGGTGGTTTATTTTGCAGAGTTGTCAGCATAGAGTTGGTTTATGGTGAAAAGCCATGGTGATGAGGCTGAGACCTGTGATATTAGAGGAAGGACAAAGCACATTCATGGTCACTTCATTTCAGTATAGTGATTTGTGAAGGCGGATTAGTAGTGTGTTGTGGTTCACCATGTCCTAAGATTTTGATCACCAGGCTGGTGCTTCATAAGGCAATTGTAGGCAGCATTGGGCACAAGCAGCAGATGGGCACAAGAGGGTGCACTTTAAATCCTACAATTAATCAAACTGCAATTTGACTTGGGAGGCTTGTATCCTAGCCCAGTACAGGCCCAACTCACCACAGCCGTTTCCCCCATTTATTACCTGGCCATTTTGCCACATTCTTTTGCTGCATTTGGCCGGATCATGGGGATAGGGAATATTTTTGTAATATTTAAGTGTCGAAGAAGAGGTGAGGGAGGTCTAAAAGGCGGGTATGGGAGGTTTGCCCTCATTATAAATGTCACAAAAAATGCGAGGAAATGGCTGTGGTGCGGTGGCCTCACTGTGACCTGTACCAGATCCTCCTTGCCCCCCAGTGCTGCTGATAAGTCTAGTAATACCATGGTGGATGTTTTCTTACTATCTAGTGCAGAGGTCCCGATCCAGGAGTTCTGGCCTACAACTCTCATCAACCATAGTCGGCAGAGTCAAAGAAGGGAGGTCTTCAGTTACAATTCAAAACATCTGTAGAGTTGTCGGTTGCGCAGCCCTGATCTCCGGATATTATGAACACCTCTTGACAGTAAGAAAGCAGACTGATTGTCATGAAGTAGGTGGTTGCCTTTGCTGAATTTCTTCAGCTGGTGTTGCTTGATTATTTCTGTTATTCTGGCATCATTAGGCAGATCTGCTATCAGCCTGTATTTTGTCACACCAAAAGTGTCAACATTGGCTATTAGGAGGTGTGTGATGTTGGCATTTTTAATCGTGGTGGTCTGATTCCTGACTCTGGTAAGGAGTTGCATTAAGTGGTAAGTCCAGCAACAAGCAGCATTGCTTAAGCAGACTGGGCAAGGCCAGCCAAAGGAAGCAGAGTAGATGTTTTTATGCTCTTCACCAGTTTTCAGAGATTTCCTACCCTAATGTAAGAAAGACGATTACATTGGCTGCTCTCCAAACACATGAGTTCCCTTATGTGTGTGATGTTGAGTTTCATAGCTTTAACCTTATCGCTGAACTAGTGGGGATGTAGTTTACCAGTGTTCGCGTTAAAGTGAAGGGTTAGTCGGTTCTGCTGTATTATTGGGTGATTTGCGTATCCTGTCTTCTTCTTTCACCAGATGGTCTCTGTGGCATGCAGCAAGGACTTTGTAGACCACTTTCTAGGTTATATGGAATCCAAGTTCGTTCTAGCTTTCTTTCTTCCCTTTTTAACTCCACCAGGACTTTTGAGACATTTCTTGGTCAATTTCCACTCTGTGTTCATTCCTCTAGTGATAGGTTGGGGAAAGTGTGTCCAGGGTAATGTTGATTTCTGTGTGGAAGGTATTCAGGAAAGACACCGTAAGAGCTTTGTAATTTACAGTAGCAGAAACTAATCCTTGCATGGGGTCTAGTTTACTACACCATCAGTTAATATTTCAACAGAATGCATGTTCTAAACATGCACAATATTAGCTACTTCTTGCACACTATGCAAGCAATGCTATGCTCGCCACAAACACCGTTGCCGTCCCTTTCCTTTCATAAACAGCCTGCCTTGTATTGCATGCATTGAAACTAATTGCATGTAATACGAGACATCTGACTCAATCCCTGTTCAGATTACACAAGATAAGATTCTGGCAGCAAAACACGAAAGGACTGCGACGTTAAACTAAGCTTGGTCATATTTGCTTAGTTAATGGTGGACCCCATCCAGCTGATCAAGGATGTTTAACCCATTGTACAGCTTTATAAGTGCAGTTGAGGTCTATGTTTATACGCAGCTCAGACAATGACACTGATGATTGATAGAAATGAAAGAAAAATTGGCACATGTTGAAAAGGTACTGTGCATTCTTTTATTCATGTGTTTTAGTGTAAGATTTTTAGAACTTCTCTTATCGTGCAGTGCTGTCATTCGCTGTTGTAGTTTCAGTGTCAGGCTATTGTTCAGAATAATAGTGCGCATATTGTATAAGAAACACCACAAGAAAGGGCAATCAGTATTGCTTGACACCGGGACAGAGCAGGATTACCGGCATTATCCCTCTTCACCTGATAAAACGGTAAAACAGGTCCTACGACCTGCCTTACTCTCTACCGTTTCATTCGGTCCCTTCAATTCACTGGCGGTCTCAGAGAAAATGAAACACCGGCGTAGAAGGGGGTCATGGGTTGCTGCTATGGAAGAACCCTTTATGCCACCGTCCTATCAGCAGGCTGCATCATGGGGGAGCACTTCAAATCAAGGAATGTCTTGGTGTGACCTACTGTGACTCTCCAATACATTTTCCAAAATATGAACAGCTTGAAGTTTCTGGACAATGGGCCTCATTACACGGATGGCGGTATTAGCACATGGACCAAGGTGCTATTAGCACCTTGGTCCATGCCGGTAAAATACCGGCACCGCCTTGGTGGAAAGGGGAATTACCGCCCCATTCCAAGGTTGGCGGGGCGGTAATTCCCCCTTCCACCAGTGCCCTTCCCCATTCCCATTTTTGCCCCATAGGGCATAATGGGAATGGGGAAGGTGCTAATTACGGCACCGCAATTTTGCGGTGCCGTAATTAGCACCAAGGTCCCTTAGCGGGTTGGTTTTTAACGCCTGCAAAAAGCAGGCGATAAAGCACCAACCCGCTAAGGGACCTCGTAGTACGGCGGTAATGGTTAACGGTGACCGTTAACCATTACCGCCATCCGTGTAATGAGGCCCAATGTCTCCCAATTCTCTGATGCCACTGAGATACCCACATGGAATGCAATGGATGCATTGGAAGTGGGTGCAGTACATTTGCATGGGGCACGTCTTCAGGCGATTAAGGTCAAAACTCCCAGATGGAGTTGAGTGGTGTGTTCCATGGATGGGGGCATGCCCCTGCCAGTGTGCACAGTTCAGTTGCTTCTACCATTGTGTAGTCTGTAGTACATGCCCCCAGGAGATAGCCAGTGTTACTGCCTGGCAATGTTAAATCCCCTCCGGGACTGGCATCCTTCTTCAAACCCTGAAGGGGAGCTCTGCTGCCATGCCTGTACATTCTAGGGGGGTCATAGTAAAGTAAACACAGCCTGTAAATTATGCTTTGAAAACAGCATTTACTAATTTGATTCTCTGTTAGAAAGCATGAGTACGAGGATGGACATAGGAAAGCTCAATGTATCCATGATGGTGTGAATGTCATCCATGATGGTGAGAATGGCAGTTTAACACTCAGCATGTGGTTGGAGTTCTTATGGGAGAAGATAACTTTCATAGGCATTTTGAAGAGGAATGGCAGAAGTTGATGCAGGTAATTCCCTAAATTGCATTCCAAAATCATAGTAACAAATGCGTCCTCCTGTATCAGTCCCCTGATCTTCAGCACCTGTGCTCCAGTGGCAGAGAGGAGTTTCAGAGGTTTCAGGTGCACATTTGACTGTTGCTGTGACAGCTAAGTCACTTCAGGCCAAAGGTTGCATTTATAGGCTGTCCCTCTGTTTCAAAACCATATAGTTATGAGGAATTACTATTCTGGTTGCAGTTGCATCTTTAAACATAAAGCCATTCCTGAGTCTAGGATATGGTGGATAGTAATTCACATAATTATAGACAGCTACATCTGATTTGTATCATACATGTGTCAACCCCGTGAGCCCAGGCCAGCTGTGGAAGGATTGTGTGTTTCTGGTCAGACAGTCTGTCCCTGCAAGCCAGTAAGGCAAGAGACTTAAAGACTGTGCCTCTCTTTTGATCCTTTGCGAGGTCAGGTAATACCACTCTCCAGCAGGATAGCCCCCCAGAAGGAGCTGCCCTGGGAAACAGGTATCAAGGGCTCACCCTCTTCAAAAGGACTAGAATCACACCAGGGTGTTGTAAACCAATGGGCCTTTGATACTATGGAACTGAGTTAGTGCAGCCAGAGTGGGCTCAGCACAAGTGTGGAAGGATTGTACCATGTTGTTTTTTCTCTGTGCCTATCTTTCTTTCCTGTCTTCTTCACTTCCTTTAGCAAAGAGCACTTTATGTATGATACAAACAGAAAAAGCCCACAGGTCACAAGCACAGGGAATAGACTCCTTAAATCAGGCTTGCTTCTGTCCAATCACCTGTGAACATTTGCCTCCCACTCCTTCTTTGATTCACTTTTGGACAAGGCAGACATAAAGAAGAATTCATTTGGACCTTATTTGGGAGAGTTGATCTTTCCAAAGTCCTCTGCCAGTGAGGTACAAACCAGCACATCTGCAAACCACATTGGTTCCTGAGACCTCATTGGAGGTGAAGGATCCAGTCTTCCAATGTTGGGTGAAATGATAACAAGGATGTATCTTGACACTGAGCCCCAGGATTGGGACTCACAGCACCTCCTCGAAAATCTAGACCTTGATGTTCTGGCTCTCACTGAGACGTGGTTCAAGGCCAGCTCTCTCACTGCTTTCAACACTCGTATCCCTGATGGCTACAAGATAATCTCCAATCCTAGGCGTACCCAGTCTGGGGGTGGGGTGGCCATGATCTTCCCTGAATGGGTCCCTGCCACTTTCATTCCCACACAATCCTAACCTTCCATTGAGGGCCTTGTCTGTGGCTGGGTGTTTCTCACACCCTCTCCGTCACTCTTGCCACTATCTATAGGCCCCTGGACCTACACCCCTTTTCCTCTCTGAATGGGCTGACTTCCCCTCCTCTCTCCTGTCCTCCTCCCCCAAACATCTCTTCTTTGGGGACTTTAACATTCATCTTGACTCTCTGGATACCGCCAATGTACTCTTCCGTGACCTCTGCAACTCTCTCTCTGTCACAATCCCTCCCACTGGTCTGACCAACACTGCCTGACACATCCTGGATGTGCTCATCTCCACTGACATCCCTCTCTCCAACCCTCTAACTACTACTCTCTCCTGGTCCGACCATTCTCTCCTCTTCTCCAACTGGGAGCTCCCTGGCCCCCTGGTGATGCCTCTGCCCGCACTGCCAGCCTCCTTCTCCATCATCCCACTGATGAAGCATGTGCCAGTTGCTGCATTTGCCACCACCTTTATCCCTCTTCCCACTCATGCCATTGACTCTCAAACCAACTCAGCACCTGCTAAACTCCATAAATCTATCTCAAACACGCTGGACATCCTTGCCCCTGTTATGAGGATCTGCCTGAAGCCTGCCTCCAAGTGCAACTATTGATATGACTCTGACTTTGCCACTCTGAAATGTAGAGCTGCTGAACAGAAATGGCAGGCCTCAAGCACATCCTCTGATAAACTGGCCTGTCGCCTGCTCCAAAGCCTATATCGACTCTCCATCCACTCTAAGAATAGGGCTCATGTCGAAGCACACATCTCTGAGGCCACCAACAACATGGCTGAGCTTTTCAAAATCTGCAAGGAACTTGTCAATCCTACTGCTGTCTCCTCCTCTCCTCTTCCCTCCCCTCCCAGGCCCTATGCACTGCACTGGTCACCCACTTCTCCACTAAAACTCAGAACATCCTCTCCTATTTCTTTCTTTATTTATTTATTTATTTTAATTGTTATACTCCACACACCTGTAGGTCTCAGGGTGCACACAAAACAAATACAAATCAGGATCAGCAGAGGAACTAGAGGAAGGGTAATTTATGCAAGATTGAAGAGTTGAGTCTTAACTTTTTCCTCACTCTACTCTACCCCACAACATACCCTCCTCTCTTGCCTCCCTTGACCATGTTCTCCCTCCCCCAATACTCTCCTCCTTCTCTCCCATGCACCAAATGAGGTCGGTCTCTAAAGTACTCCGCTCTAGGAAAGTCTCATCCAAACAGGTGCTCCCCTGCTCTTCCAGAACTATCATGGACAACATCTCCTCTCTCGCCACTGAGTTGGCTGGCTTCTGTAACCATTCCTTCACCACTGACTCTTCCCACATCCCCTCAATCACTCCCCTGTGCACCCGCTCTTAAAAAAGCTAATTGCAGGCCTTTCATGCCCGGCTCACTATCGCCCTATCTCCAGCACCCCCTTCCTGGGCAAACTCCTGAAGAAGTTGGTCATCCCCCAACTGACCCACCACACTGAAGATGCTGGCTGTCTCCATGACCACCAGTCTGGCTTTAGAGCCTCCAGACGCACGGACACTGCTCTCATGAACACCCATGATGACCTGCTCTCAAATCTGGATTCCAACCTTCCAACTGTTCTGATCCATCTTGATCTTTCCTCCGCCTTTGATACTGTCAACGATAACATCTTCATAATCAGATCTGTGAAACATTCAGCATCACAGATTGGGCTTTGGCCTGGCTGGCCTCCTTCCTCTCTAACCAACCTTCCCAAGTATAACTGGGCCCTTTCCTCTCTTCCACCTCATGCCCTACCAGTGGCATCCCTCAGGGCTCTATCCTATCACCATGGCTCTTCGATATCTACCTTGCCCCTTTAGCCCACTTGATCTCCACCTTCTCTCTTCACTTCCAGTGCTATGCTGATGACACACAGCTCTCCTTTAAGCTTCTTTCTTCTACCTCTTCTTCCTTCTCTGATGACTGTCTGCTATCCAGGCATGGTGCTCTGTTAAAGATCTCTGTCTTAATGCCATTAAGACCAATGTCCTTCTCATTGGGACGTCTATTCCCAGTTTCCATCCCACTCTCTGGCTGCTCTCCTTGTGTATCTCTCCCCTTCACACTCTTGAAAAGCAATAACTCTTGGGGCCATTTTCAACTCATCTCTCTCCTTCTACCCCTCACATCACAGACCCTGCCAAGAAGTCCAACTTTCATCTCCACCTCCTCAGAGGCATTCTACATGTTTTTACCTTTCCCCAGAAGCACAATGTCTCCAGAGCTCTGGTTGTCTCTAGGTTGGACTGCTGCAACATCCTCTTCCTCAATCTGCCTCTGTCCTCCCTTCGCCCTCTTCAAAGAATCCAGAATAAGGATGCAAGACTTATCATTGGACTAAAGCCAAGGGACTGCATCTCTCCAGCCCTAAAATCTCACCACTGGCTCCTGGTGACAGCAAGGATCAGATTAAAGACCCTCTGCATCATACACAAGGCTTTTTGGGCCTGGGACACCGCTACTTCCAACTTTCTCTCCCCAAATACCCCGCTATTAGAGTCCTTTGGTCCTCTAGCTCCAACTCTCTGCTGTTCATACGTTTCACCAAGCAGAGAGTGGTGGGTAGATCTCTTTCTTGAGCAGGTGCCTCTCTCTTTGTTTGAGAGGGGCATGGAGGGGAATGACCTCCATGCCCCTCTCAAACTCTAGCCAGTTCTCCTTAAATTTAGAAAGCTTCTCAATACGTTTCTCATCTCCTCCTCCTTTCCTCTCCCCCTTCCATGCTAATGTAGCCCTGCCACTGTGGCTGGTGCCTGGTCCCTTATGATTCTTACTGGGTCCAAGTCCTCTTCGACCAGTCTACCCCAGCATTCCCAATCAGCACTTGCCCTCTGGCACCCTTCAATGACCACCTGATTCTGGTCGACACCGTCCCCTCACTAACTGACCTACTCACCTGGTTTCCCCTTGCACCTGCCTTTCTTGGGCTCCTGCCAGCACTTTGCCCAGCCCCTGGGGCCCTTCCTTCCTGCACATCCCCCTCTCCCTTACTACAGCCTTTCCACTGCGTCCCCCCTGCACTTATTCCCACTGCACTTACACGGTCCGAATGTCACAAGACATAGTAGGACCATTCACCGTTTTTTCATTTTACTGTTATTTTTTGCCACTGACACCCAGCCCCCTTTTTGTCTCGTGTCCCCTTGAAACACTTGTTTATAGGGGCCACACAAAGGCCAAATAAATAAATAAAAATAATAAATAGAGCCAAAACAGCCAAGGTCACTGTTCTTTACTGACAAACCACTTCAAATCAATTTAAATTCACGTTCAACAGCTGTCAAACCAACAGAATGCACCCAGGCTGCTGCTGGCTGTCTCTTTACTTCAAACTACGGCTGCTCACATCTTCAAACCAATTTGATTCTGCATCTTCTCAAGCCTAGCCTGTCACCTGTTTGGCTTGAACCAGCTGATCATCACCAGACCTTGTTTCAAACCATTGGAAACATCCCGTCATTCATCATCCAAAACCAGAGGTTACCAACAATTCCAACAGGCTCAGCATCGAGTTGCCACCTCATCAAACTGCACATCAGAAAATCAGGATCATAGTTTTGAACCATCAATGGGCCTCCTCTCAATCTGATGAAGTGTCACGTGCCGACCCTAACCAGCAATTACCACGTCTCGAACTGGCTTGATCTTTGAAACCGAATCTGGTGCGCCATCTGAACTGCATCACTCTAACACCATACTTGAATTACACTGTGCTACCGCTTTGAACCAACTCTATGCCTGCTCACTGCTTGGATCTACATGACTCGCTGTACTTGAACTTGATTCAACTTGTTTGCACACATGATACAAATCCTGGTTTATGGCTGCTGAAACTCTTTATGCCAGAGTGTCTGGTTAGGTCACTTTTGATCCATTTTTCTTGCACCAGAAATGTCCTTTTCTAATGTTGTGGTACTTTATTGTGTGATTCCTCCCTGCTGAGTATTCACAGTGCTTACATTTCCTACAGACTGATTCACACTTTTCTGTTGGTCCGAGTGAGGCTATGGTTTCACCTCCTAAGCATCTGTGATGCTCTTAAGACAAATATATCCAGCTTCAAGCAACCCGGCAAAAGCTGCAGGACCCATAATTAGAGTTTGTCACTTTCATTCATCTAGCAGAGCTTTTAAAGTGTGAGCGAGTTACGAATGGAGGCCCGTTTAAGAGACCGTTGTTTTGGACAAGACATTCTTAACGTTTCGGTGTTAAGAAATGCAAAGGGTCATTTATATTCTTAAAGCGCACTCCACTAGTTAGCTGCTTAAAGCTATGCCCTCCTCCAAGCCACTTAAAATATATCATACAAAGCTGTTTTAAACTAACTATATTATTTTCAGATGTTCAAATTTAACACCCCAAAACATACATTTTTGGTAGAATGTAATTTTTGTATCACACCATATAGAAAGCTGTATTTGTCAAACTTTGAAAAACAAACAGGTAACCTTTTCACACATTACCTTTTGTTAAAGTCATGAAAGTACATTTTCAAAACAGCTATGTCCTGCCTTCTGCTGATTTGCATTCAAGATGGGAGAGAATAATGCCATAATTGTATCCTTTTTGCCTAACATGTTTCTATAAGGATTTATATATGTTTGTGAATACCTTACTATGGTTTGTGTACTTTTTTAAGTCATCTTTATTAAATAGAGTACTATTTGAAGCCACACATGAGGTGTGGGGAAACAATGAGAGGGCAAGTGAGTCATTTACATAGGCTGAGGATGTGGTAATAGGTTGCAATCATGGAGAGGTTGTTTTCCCTCATTGTGGTCATATGTTGCTTTTCAGGGCACAAGCAGAGGGTACATGTGTTTGGGCGCACTTTCTTCAGAGGGTGGACGCTACCTCGTTTGGTTGTTTTTGAGGCCGGCAAACCTGCTCAAGTGTTTGGCTATAAGGATTTTACACATGTTGTCATGTTCCAAGTGCAGACACTTACCTGCAAGACCACATGAAAGTGTAATCAAAACACGCCTTGTATTGAGATTTTATTTTCTCTGGAATATTTCCATATTTATTGCTGTTTTAGGCAATGCAGGTACCCCCTCTCTATTTTATATAGTTTAGTGTTTTCGTTTTTTTTTTAAGTGCAAATGTACCTCTTGCAGTGCAAGCTCTGTGGCAGCATTGTCGTCACAGAATACCGACTACACACCCTGTCTTTAGAAAGTCACCTGCATCAGGTTGCACCAAAAGCTACACCACAAAAGCAGCAGTAAATGCCTGTAAAATAATATGCCTGTAAATTAATACTAACCTGTGATCTAATTATGAAGTGAGAGAATGCACACATTGTGTCCATACAATGCAGTGTACACAGACAAAATCCAATACAAGCAGATGATGACTTTTAAATTAGAATGTTCCTAACTATAACACAATCACTTCAGAAAAGCAAAACAATTCACAACTCTTAATTTCGATACCAATGTTGGTTATACAGGTGTTTTAAAGACAGAATATGCACCACTTCTGTGTAAGATTAATTTGCTCATGGTTGATGTGTAAAACTAGTTGGGATTGTTTCAAAACTCTTTAGGAGATTGCTTAAACATAAATTCACACTGGGCTGTGGACTCCACAGGGTGGTAGTGTCCCGGCGCCTAAGGTATTTCACTTAGAAAAAGGAGGGGTTAAACGCCACGCCCTGGCACAATTACCGGCTGGTGAAGACCACCACAAGGGTTATCATTGCGCATGTACTAATAGTGAGTTAAATGTTAAAGAAAGAAATGCTTCAAGCACATGGGTCATTTAGACATGGCTGCCAGAGAAACAGAAGATGAAGCTATGAGTGCTGCACCTCTTAACTTGCAATGGAAGGCTATGGTGGGGAACTGGCGCTTTGAGTAGCGCTTTGCTTTAGGTAGAGCTGGAGAAGTGACCATGAGCCTTAAGTAAGTTTAATGGGGTTGGAGAGCAGCGTGAGTGGCAGGGGAAGCAGGAGAGATACGTGTGGTTGAGAAGACTGACAACACTGAATGGAGACATGTTTCGGCAGGGTCCAGCTGGCTCGGAGCACAGTCTTGTATATGGAGATATAGCCCAGGTTTAAAACGAACTGATTGGCTGCCACTACTGACCAGGGTGCTAATATTTCTTAAAATCATATAATATTATTGTTCAGCATTTACAATAAAAACGCATTTGGGGAGTGGGACTTCCGTTGGAATTATTATATCAAATTATGACTTTTTAAAAATTATTTATGTAATTGTGCCAAATTGTCAGCTTAAAAATCTGTGCTGATAAGTGTTATACAATTGTGTTCTATTACAGAAGCTGACAAACATTCCAATACAGCTAGACCTTACTATTAGGCGTATATGGCCAAAAATGCTCACTGGAGTAAACAGAACATACGGGTATGGTGGTAATTCTGTGACTGTTCTGTGGAATTAGCCCCACACTCATGTACTGTTACTGCCACTCGGTCCGGTGGATTTACAGCTGGATTGCGAGTGGTGCTAATGCAGTGTTCATTCTCATGTTTGGAGTCCATAGAACTGCATGTGTTTTTTTGCAGATTTGCAGTGAGAAGTAATTCTGCTGCAGTAAATCCACCACTTTTTAGAGGTGTAGTGAAGGCTTTCCCTCGCACTATATTTCGTCCGTAAATCATCCTCTTCACCTCCAAACTCAGAATACCACAGCATGGCGGTAATTCCGTTAGTTAGTAATTAAAATCCTGCCAGCCAGACTTTCATCATATCCCAAGAAATAAGCATGTGGAAAAATGACAGTGTATATTACTTACATACTAATTATTATACTGCAATTATTATTTGGCAGTCTGGTGAGCCCAGCCCAGTTATGATATATAAACACACTCTCTTGTCTTTATAGCTAGAACAAATACTGCAGATATCACCTGCCACTATTATTGAGGCTTAAATGAAGTAGGGGGAAGATGGCAGTGTAGCATGACTGATGACTGAAGGGCAGGGTGAAAAACCTAAGACTTTTAATCTTGTTCTTAGTCTAATGTACTTAACAGATTCAGACACTATCCATCTTCTATAAACAACCATGATGTTAATTTGTGCAATTCATAATCCTCGGGCTACCCATATTTCTAACCTGCCCGGTTGGTGCCATCCACAAACAATTGAGATTTTCATATTGAAACACAGGTAACCAGGTACTTCCAACATGCATCCATCAACACCAAAAGTTTCTGCATCTGCCTCGCTTCCTTACACAGCCATGCACAGCAAAGCCACAATGATTGGCAGAAGGGTGCCATATAATACCACTTTGCATTTACATTTACTCTCGTAAAAGCAATGCTACTATGGAAATTGATGTGCCAACACCCTCATAATTATGTGGAATTTCAGCAGCATAGGTAATTGTAACATGTAGAACCTGTGCACTAAACATAAGTATGTCCTCCCTGTAATATACAGAGTTAGTGTGTGCCGCCAGACACCAAGAACATTTACACTAAAAATGCATAATATAGCACACAAAAGATAACGTTGATTTGTTACGGAGTATTATGCATGTCAAACCACCATGGCAGGTTAGTCAGCTGAGAAGCCAGTGGTCCTCCAATTAAAGAATATCTCCCCTCTTATATAACTTGGAGTGCCACACAAAGAGACTTTGCTCATAAATGTACATAGATATCGTGTGCAAAACAGAGATGAACTCCATTCCCGGCCACATCCATTTCTATGCTTTTTCCCTTTTCTGAAGCTCCTCTTAAGCATTTTCCATATATGCATGTGTATCAGAATTTTGAAAAGGCTGGGGTCACACCTAAAGATTTTATTTCATTTTTACAAAGTCTATGCAAAAGTATGAAAATCAGACTGGCTGTAGTGGTGCGAGAATTAATGGGCTATGCATGCAGCAACACTATATAGGACTACCCATCTACCGGAGGTGCATACCGTACTAACCACCCCGCTTCCTACCATCCTTACAGTATGCAAATCTCTCCAGCAATATACAACCCAACATTGCCTCCAACCTTAATCAAGGCAACGCTCCGACTTATCTGACTCCTTCCCTCATAGATATTACTCGACCGTGTCTACTGACATACTGGAACAACAGACTAAGATCCAGATTCGCCAACTCCCAACATCAGTCGGCCACTCGTCTAACTAAGTCAGCACAGTACTGCATTCTCCCCAGACATATAGCCCCTCACCTGAACAACATTGGTGACATTCACACCCTACCACACGTGGATTAGACCAGCCCCATGAACCAATTCAGCTGCCCTAAGGTTACCCCTAGCAGCCACCCTGACTTACTAGTAAAAATCTTTGCTACAGAAATTCCATCAACATCTCTGCCGCAACTACCCACATAAGCAATGCCTCCTAATGACACCAACAAAGCCCACTCCACAACCCACACGACTAACACCCAAAACGCTCTACTGGCTAGAGTTAAACAAAATACTGAAATACCCACTATCAAGGGAGCACTCATTAATGCTAAATCAATCCTAGCCCATGCCTGGACATCGAAGACCTCATCACAGCAGAACACCTAGACTTCCTAGCGATTACAGAAATGCATGCAGCCACGGGGCCTGTTCGTTCCCTGGCCATACCTAACAACTATACTATATACAGGACAGACAAAACTGGTGTTAAGGGAGGTGGCGTAGCCTTCATCACCAAAGACCAACTAAAAATACGAGAAATACCCACACAATCGTTCCCTTCAGGGGAACTCCTTTCTATCAAACTTTCACTGTCAGCTCGCATTAAACTATCTCTCCACCTCATATACAGACCCCCAAGTCCAACAACTACCTTCGATGAAGATGTCATACAGCTCCTCATGTGCAATACTAAGCCTAGCTCTCAAATTATACTGATGGGAGACCTAAACGTAGGACTCAACAATCCCCTCTCCAACAATGCCTTAGCCTTAGCCAATTCCATCACAGCATTAGGCTTCCTGCATAGAATCAATAACCCTACCCATATCAAAGGCAGAACCTTGAATTGGCTGACCAATTTATATTGTAATATTGAGGTCCTCTCCAACATAACACAACCTTGGACAGAACATCATGTCATAGTCTTCTCCACCCAACAAAACACCCGACAGCTACATTGTCCACCCTTGCTCCAGCCTCTCTCACCAGACATAGATGAAATATCACTGCTGAGAAATTACTGCCACTCTTGCACCCTATCATAGATAACCCACATAACTGTAGCCCAGATCCAGCACCTATGGTTGAGACATACACCCAAACACTTCTAGCGGCTATCGACAAAGTTGCTCCATTGTGCATGCGTAAAGCCAAACCTCTTAGCCACCTTAACTCATGGCACAAAATGAACCTCAAAACCATGCACAATACCAAAAGAACAGCTGAGATCACTTTGAAAAAGAAAACTTCAATATCTGACGAAGAGTGTTTTGCCATAGTGTCAGAAAACTACAAAGAAGCCATCCTCCTAACCAAAAGTGAGACTTACAATGACAGAATAACTAAAGCCAGCTCTGGAACCAAAGAGCTCTACACCATCCTACGTGAATTAGAATCACCAGTACCACCAAAAGAATCTTGCAGTAAAAGCACTGCATAGTGCACAAATATCCAAAAATCACTTTTTGACAAAATTACCCTATTACAATCTAAACTATAATCAGACAAATGCTGTTTAAGGTCTAACAAACACACCCAGATGTTCGCTGTTACTCCTGTGAAACCTAACAAACAGTTTGACTTCACCCCTGTGTCCATACCTGAAGTAACCAAAATCACCAAGAGTCTCCAACCAACCAGATGCCAAGGTGATATCTGTCCATCCACAGTGATCAAAGAGGCAGTAACTGAACTTGCTCCCTTCATCACATCGCTGATAAAAGCCTCATTCGAATCTTGCACTTTCCCATCCAATCTTAAAGATGCATGGATCTTACCATTGCTTAAAAAACTAACACTAGATCCTAACATCCTGACCAACTATCGCCCCATAACCACAGCACTGTTCCTGCTAAAAATACTGGACTGGGCAGCTTACTTGCAAACTCAAAACTACCTAGACAATAATAACCTTCTTGGTCTCCGCCAGTCAGGCTGCAGGCCTGGCCATGGAACAGAATCAGCCTTTGTCGATCTAAAAATTCGAATGGACGAGATCAAAGATAATGGCAATCTAGCACTCCTTGTCTTATTAGACCTCTCAGCGGCTTTCAACTTTGTCAACCACAATATACTCTGTGAAAATCTTTCATCTTCAGCTCACTTTTCCTCCAAAGCTGTACAATGGACACAATCCTTCCTCTCCAATAGAACTATGAGAGTGTTTTCCCCCTCAGCAACAGCAGAGTCTGCTCCAGTCTCTTGCAGTGTCCCATAAGGATCCTGCGTTTCCCCCACACTCTACAACATGTTTACAAAACCACTGTCCATCCACTAGGATGATTTGGGTGTCACATATACTAACTATGCTGATGACACCCTAACTTAATACCTATCAGAGGTAATCATGACACTGATGAAAAACTCCTAAACGAAATCTACCAAACTATTCAGGCTTGGATGGCAACTCATGGCCTCTGCCTAAACAATGACAAACCTGAGCTACTCCTCATAGGCACGCAAAACAGACTAAGCAAACTAAATGACCAGTTCAAACTTTCACCATTGACAATATCACCATCAAAGTATCTAAAGAAGTGAAAACTTTACGCGTTTACCTTGACTCTGCCTTCACTCTCACCAAACAAGTCTCTGCCGCAGCTTATACCTCTAAACTCATTTACGCTTGCAGACCTTTCCTCTCACCTGATACCTGCATTACCCTGGCCAGAGCCATCATCTTCTTGAGGCTAGACTACTGCAATGCCCTGTATGCGGCACGAATTGTAGCAACCTTAAAAACGACAGGTAATCCAAAATAATGCACTAAGAGCGGCACTCAATATCCCAAGGAAAAACCACATCGCTAACTAAAGACGGAACGTCCACTGGCTGCCAGTGAAAGATTGTATCTCCTTCAAAACTCTCTCCATGACTCATAAATGCCTATGCAACTCAGCTCCCAGATATCTGGTGAACAAATTCACCAAACCTCAATTTACCAGACCAACACTGTCTAACCAAGTATACTTATTATCCATCCCAATGTTCAAACAGAAAGCAGAAGGCAGCAGCTTCCCAGTGGTAGCCGCCAAACTCTGGATCACGTTACCATTATCCCTAAGGGCTGAACCCTCATTCTGGACCTTTAGAAAAGGTCTGAAAACCTGGCTCTTTGCACAGTAATGTATTATGGAAACCCACCTGCTTAAGTAATTGTACTGTATACACAACCTGCACTATATGCATATTTGCTTCTTGCTTAACTTGCCCCCTTTTCAAATGTCTTTCTTTACATTTTTTCTGTTATCTGCTAAGAAATGTGCCAAGATGCCTGAGGCTTAGGTGCACTATACAAATTTAGAAATACATAAATGAATAAATAAATATAGATTACACAAATCTTGGGGTAAGAAATCTTTGCACAATCTGATCACCTGAGTGGTGGTGGAGACTATATGCTCCTCCTCTAGACCACCCATTTGCATGGGCAACCCCTAAGGGTTAGCCTTTTACCATTGCACAAATCTCCAGCCAAAGAAATGGAATTCAAAGGCAGGCAGTGAGACAGTGACTTGTCAAACCAAATTATTCTCTAGCATCTTATGGGTCATGCTCAGTTATTTGATAAAGTTTACTGCCAGCATATAGTCTGATCCTATGGGTTTCCTCCAGCTATTGGCAGGTAATGGTAAAAAGGTACTAGACGATAGTAACGTGTAATGTATTATACTATTTGGCCTGATGGTTTAGTCAAACCTTGCAGGATCTCAACCTTAATACATTAATACACTGCAAAAGGTGTACTAAGATACATTTGACAGTTCCATCCATTACTGTACATGGCTTGAGTTGGTACCTATGTTATGCACACCAAAATGTTATGGATAAAACACTGGGAATGCCTATAAGTACCATCCATTCCAACATGTCTTCAACCTCCTTGTGTTATTACAAAACGGATCCAACCATATGGAAATGAGTATTGATTCCGCCGCAGACAATTCTGCGTGAAGTGCCATAGCATGTATCCTCTGCATGGGCAAACAAGCAACCCCGGGGCGAGTCCAGTGAGCGAGGAACCATTGGCATGTTTCAGTGGAGGCATGCCTAAATGAGTGCGTCCTTTTCTAGCTGTGCACAGAGAATCAAGGTGCACCTTACTCATCATGCCCAGCCATGTCAACACATTTCTGAGGGATCCTGGCAGAGACCAGGTAAAAAGCATGATAAACACCTCACCGGGTGGAGTTTGCCACGCGTTCTGCTCTGTTCAAAGAGCTTCGTCAGGCTGTTTGTTATGAGCGGACTCCACCCGGTGAGGTGTTTATCGTGCTTTTTACCTGGTCTGCACAAAATGAAAGTAAGAATTTTTTAATATTGATGCTCATGGTGTTAAAGAATCATTAAATATTTATTTTTTACACCAAGTCGGTCTAGTGTGCTTGGGCATTCTTCGGCTACGATACTCTCAGTCCTTGAGAACTTATGACTGGAGTTAGTAGTTTTGTGCTTTTTTGAAATATATATATATATATATACATATAGTTGCCTTTGAAATCACAAGAGACCATTGCCATTAAGCACTACAGGGCTGCTTTGTGACAGCAGGTTTTGTGGGAGCAGGCAGTGGCCTCAATAGAATGCTGTTGGCACTCCCGAAGATCCCAGAAGCCGGAGGCAGAGAGTAAGCGGTCCTCCAAGGACCACTCCACTTTGTGGGCGGTTAACTCTTGCCCTGGGCAGTCGTTAACCATTAATACGTAGCAAATCATTGATGCAATCTCCTTTCGAGTGACGAGGACGGGGTTCACACCCGATTCCTTTCTTATATTAACCCCCACAGGGTGTCTCAAAGTGAACTTTGCAATCCACAGTACATGTTATCATCCGTGCTCATGCCAAGAACATGGTAAACAGTTGGATATCAGTGGTGGAAGTGGGTGGGGGCGGTTTGGAGCGGTGCTAATCTACTTTTTAAAAAAAGTGCTACTGTTCCTACACTTTTATTTTAAACAGAAACGGTTCCGGAATGATTTAGTTTTAATATAAAAGTGTAGAAGTTGAAGCTTGCACTTCAGTGCAGTGCACTGAACATTCCCTAAAATAGCGGGTGTGCTTGCTTGGGGGTTTGGATTGCACGTAGCAGGGGGTGTGATGTTAGGGTTTGTGGATGGCGGGGGGGGGGGGGGGGGGGCAGGCTAGCAGGGAACATACTTCCACTCCTTCTTTTCGTAGACTCCGACCACTGGTCACTATGATCTACTACGCGATTGCATTTGCCTCTTCTGTAACAGGCAGGATAGCACAACACCAGTTATTTTCCATACCGTTCTATTAATACTTCCCACTAGTTTCATACCACAGTTGGGAGCATCAAATAAACGTTGTTGAAAGTTGTGCATTTTAAAAGTGTAGCATTTTGCAAAGGAACGACGTTGGATTTTAAATACATTAACATTGTCAATGGATCTTGTTTCCGCACCAGGGTTAATTGCTACAGCGCCATGTCCTCACAGTGTCCTTTTGGAGGATTTAAAATGTCAGGCAACGGGAGAGAAATGTAAGTACGCTAATATTGTTATGTTTGCAGTGGCAGGCTTGCACCTAGTGCTGTTTGTATCAATGTTTTCTTAATTCTTTGTGAAACTGGTAGAAATGTTTTATGAAGGAATGTCTGCATGCAAATGCTGACCCCACAGCTCTTGGAGTCAAAATGTTAATAACAAACCATGGTTCAGGCAATTGTTCTCTGGCTGTAAATGTAATGCGTGTTTGTCTTTAGAAGTCTTCACAGGACAACAAAATCATAACTTTTGTATTTAGTTACGAGAGAGTTAAGGTGTTCTGATTCAACGCAACAAAACCCACAACATGTGCAGTTGTGGGAAGTGATGAATATCTCCAAGGCCCACAACGCCCTAGTGACCTCAGGGTCCACTGCCTTTCGGCCAGTTCCAGTGGCCCACTAGCCATGGCCTTCATCGATGGCCAATGGGCACAGCCTTTGGCCTTGCCCACTCTGCATGTTGCCCCACATTTAAAAAAAAAACATAGGGACACAGCCAGCAGCCTCAGTGTTCACTGGGCACGGCCTTCAGCTAGTCCCACTGTCCATGTTGCATGCACATATTTAAAACATAGCTGGTGGGCTCAGAGTCCGTTGGCCATGGCCGTGTCCACTGTACATTTTGCACCCATTATTCCCAAAGACCCATTGCACGAGCCTAGTAAATGTAATATTTGCAGGTGTAAAAGCCTAGCCCGGTGACATTTTCCCCCTCTCCCTATTCCCATGATAATTTCCCAGTAGCCATTCGTGTGAATGCCGATTCCTGTGGTAATGAAACGTTTGCCCATACCCGTAGTAATAGGAAGTCACTAGAAAATTAAAAAAATCTTCCCTGTCCTCACTGGCACTTAACATGTTTCATCCTGTGTTTTTCTTGGTTCCCCCCAATAGTCTCCATTGTGTTTTCCCTTCCTGAACCTCTCCTGTTATCCCCTTTCACTCTTTGGTTCATGTGACACATTTTTGTTTTGCGGGTGTGTCTTGTGATACCACTGTGGTAATCTCCTAAGATTCTGCAAGGATTCGTTTGAAAATTCAACAGTGTTCTATGTGAAACAGGCATCCCAGCCCACCACCAATTCCCCCATTTCATATGTTGCCCTCCCTCTTCCCCTTCCCTACCTCTAGCCTGATATGAGTGCACCCGTTTTCCTCCTCCAAACAGCATTTTGACCACTTTGCATTGTGCCCTCCCTCAGTATTTCTGCGGGAATCGCTTGCATCCATGGAAAAAGAGGTTGCTTTTCATTTTTGAAAAAGCCTTTTAGTCTCTCTGCCCCAAGGGACCATGGGAGATATATAAACGATTTTCAGAATCAAGCACGGGGCACCCCCTTTTCTATGAACAGTTACAAATTTACCACAAACCAGCAAAAGCCACATCTGTAAAGCTTTGTGAGCAAATTGTTTCTTATTTGATGTAAATCCATCCAGCGGTTTGCGGACTACGGGTATTCAATCAAAACCCTTTTTCTGTGTAGGAAAATGAATGGAAGCCGAAAACAGTGTTTCCTTGTTTTCGTGATTACCTTTTTTCACCTATTAACGAATTTTCACCAACGTTCAGATTTTAAGGGGCCAGTGACAAACTTCTGTTTTATAAAATGTCAACCGTATCCATTCAGCTAGTCAAAAGGTATTAGCAACAGAATTTTGGAAAAAGGGCTATGTGGAATGGCCTCACCTTAACTATAGGGCAACAACTTCCGCCCTTATATTTTACTTGGACCCATATAAATATATAAATTACTATTGATTTTATATTTTTGTGGGTCTAGAAGAAATCTTAGGGTCCATAAACAATAACACAAGATGAGCAGTGATATGCCTTTCCCTACAGGACCTTACATTGAATGTAATATGTTTTTTAAAACAATTTACCAAGAGCCATAGTGGACATGTTTTCTATTTCATTGGGTATGGGCAAAACATTTATTTTGCAAAGAGTATATTTACGGTGCTACATAGAGCTAGAGCACGATCATGGCAGGCAGTGCCAATTTGAAATGTTTTTAAAAATCCAGTACAGTTTAGGAATATATTTTTTTCCTTTTGACAAGGGAACAGGCAGATCATAAAAAAAAAAAAATAGTGTCTTGTCTACAGCTCTCTCCTCTGGAGTCCCCTTAGTATAGTTTTATTTAAAATATATTTGTGCTGTTTAAATATTTTGAACTGTACATTTTTTTTTTAAATCATGACATTGTGACTAGTTTGTGTCACGATCGCTTGCAGATTTGGAAGTTATTTTATTGCACTGATTATATCTTTGGGGGTTATTGTGTTATGCTTAAGAGGGGGGACTCTGTGTCATACCACATTTTCATATTTGTACAGCGCAACATTGATATTTCTTGTGGATGTTCCACTTTCCTTATGGGTAGATTTCAATCCACCATGTGCACTGATTACAACATCCACCCACTACATACTGGCTTAATAGGCTTGCGTCAACACTGTTTCATCCACTGGTTGGCCGACCGGAGGATCTTCATGACATCTGGCGAGGGCTTGCTGAAGGTAGTTATTCTTTTGTATAGTTTGCTTGTGGGTTCTGCTGTTACCCGATACTCATGAACAGGTGCTGGTATTCTAGGAATCAATTCTTCTTCATAAACAACCACAAAGGTTGTGGTCTGCCTCATTCCAAATATAACATATTACAGAAAAATGTTGGCACTGTTAAAAATGCCCCATATGAGCGAATGATAGCTTTGCCTGAAATGCAGGTTAACAAGTGCAAGGCTTCAGTGAAGTGTGGTCTGCTGAACACTAGGGACCTGATTCATGGAAAAGGGCACATTGATCCTGCAAATGCTTCACGCCGAAAACGACTATGCACGGCCCGTCGCACAGAATAAAATCTGTCTGCTCTGCGTATTCATACAAATATCTGTGCAGAACCACCCAAAGTGCAGCCTGCAAGAGGAACACCCACGACACGCACACATGCAAAGCCCTATCAGCCATGGAGAGGGACCTCTGCGCACACCTCTGACGCGAAATCAATGCACCCCGACAAAACTGCCTGCAAACCCCTACAACCAAGCCAGCACCCAAGCTGTTGTGTGTGGGGTTCCCCAGAGCCACATGCAGCGCCCCATCACCATGCATAGCACTTAACGTGAAAGTCAACATATGATGGTAAATATGCGTGTGGTGAACCCTCGCGAAACACTCCTGATAACTCCGATCCAAAACCTGATTGCCTGCACGCACCCCCAAATCAAAAATCATTTTCAAGTCATACCGAGTTTCTGAAACCCAAATCGAGTTATCTTATCTGCACCCAATATCCAATGAAAGATGTCAGGAACTAAAAAACCTATGTTATTTCCATGTTTGATGATATTCAACCGTGCGTTGCCAATCCCAAAATAGAAGTATGGCAGCGTAAGGCCCTCATCTCTATTGTATCTTGAAATCCTCCTGCACTGCTGCATCTAATGATTTTTAAGTTTCAGTAATTTTCTGCGTTTTTCACTTGCTTAAAAAGTTATACCATCTATGCATGTCGGAAGATACACAAATGGTCATGTCGGCAAATCAATATGCAGACTCTATAGTCCATTTTATGGTCAAATTCATTAATAAACATTTAGCTGAATGCATCATTCGCAGTTCTCTTAAGGAGTCTATAGTCGCTCCTCTCCTTAAGAAACCTTCATTTTAACCAAATACTTCTGGCAGTTTTTGTAAATTGTCTGGTCTGCCTATGCTCTCACAAATCCTAGAATACATGTTTACCTCTTAACTATTTCTTGTATCTAATGATCTACTTCACAACTGTTCATCTGGATTCAATCCCAAACACGGCACAGAGACTGTCATTTTGGCTGTCTGGGATGATATTCTATTCATTGCTGACATGGGTCATTACACTATTTTCGTAATTCTCTATTCCTCTGCTTGACAAGCAAAAGAAACAACTACTAATGATGGTTGCTTATATAATAAAAGCTGTAGAATACATTAGATATAAATGTGGCTACAGAATTAAATGTGATCCCTCATCTAAAGTTCAGGCGGTAGTGTGGTGAAATAATGTATTGTAATGGAGATACACATATGTACATGTTATATGAAAGTAAATGGATGGGCAAACATTGAACCTAACAGCGAGTGTGCAATAGGAAAAGCCCAATAATGATCCTGCCATTTGGCAATGCACAGGATGACAGTGAAAGAGAAGTAGACTCAGTGGCGGCTGCTATCATAGGGCGGAGGGGCGCCGCCCCCCCAGAAAGAAGAGCAGATAAAGAGCAGAAGCAGTATAAAGATTCAGAAGAATCTCTTCTAGCGTTCGAAACTTAGCCAATTATTTTTTAATATCCCCCAGTATATTAGTCTTGCATTCTGGCTGAATCTTTTTGCATTTAACAGCGCGGGTCGCGGGGGCGTGACAACAATACAGTATTGTATTGTCGGGCCGGCTGCCACAGCGGGGCGTGTCCCATTTTACGCTGCTTTTTCACTATAGTAGAGTGCGTGGAGCTCGTAGCTCCACGCACTCTACGTAAGCCCTTGAATTAGTCAGCTGGCGGGGCGCTTGAGGGGTGGCCCCTGTGGGATGTATTTACCCATGCATCCGAGCCGTACCTCAAAACTGTGCAGTACTGACATGGAAAACATCATGATGGCCAGAGCTTCCCAGAAAATGCACAGGGAAATGCATGAAGAATAGGCTGCCGCCCATTTTTGCCGATGTTATGGGCACAGAAGGACACTGCCTAAAACCACCATTGGACTACCCACACAGTAGTCTGAAACCATTGGGAATGGCAATGCTGATTGCCAAAAGCAAACCCATAACTGTTGGGAATTCATTTTCTTAAATCCCAAAAAGGGGTGCAGTACCAGTACTCACCACTATCCAAAAGCCGGCGTTTTAAAACCACCCTGTGTTTCTCTGAAGGCAGGCTCAAACTGTCTATTTTAAACACTGCAACACATCTAAAAACTAACTGGACACCAGCAGACATTTGGTAGAATGGAGTGTTGTGTGCCTACAAAATCTGGGAAATGAAGAGCCCAAAACAATGCTTATAACAAAACTGCTATGGAGTCAGCAGTTTAAGTTGCACTGGATTTAAAGACACTAAAATTGAAAATGTTTAGATTAAATGAGTGACCTATGTTTGGTGTCACATGCCTTTGTAACTGTTCAAATGTCATAGTTTTAAACTTAGAATCAGCCTTCTAGCTGCATATGTGAAAATGTTTAGTTTTATTTGAATGCAGAAACTGGGGAACAGAAATGACAGATTAAAGAGATTCCAATTTGCCTGGCAACTACCCCCATCAGGAGTGAAACTTGAGTCACAGCTGTGTTCCCAGGCCTAGCTGCCCTTTTGCTGCTCACACTAAGGATATGCCATCTATCTGATAATTGAATTACCTGTGCTCTACAGGAGCTCTGAACAAAGCCCTGTCCTGGCTCAGGCAAAGGTTTTATTGGCAGGAGTCGTAAATGGTCGTAAAAAGTGGCTTCCTCCTGAGGAAAGGGGAGGGGCACTGCCTGTGAGAGCAAGCTGGCTTGGCAGAACTGGATAAACCAGTATTTCTACCTTGTGCTGAGAGGAAACCACACCCCTTTGGAGCCAGAACATAACTCTAAAAAGATGAATAACTCATAGTACGGACATGTGAAAATTTTATAAATGACACCATAATTCTTGTGATTTTTCTGCCCACATTTTAAGAGGTTTTTCGACCCGGTGGCATGTTCAGGGGGGTTTTAGCGGAAAAGTGGATATTACTCTAAATGTATGCATGTTAAAAATCTGAAACTTCATCAGTTAATGTCCCTACTCCCTGCACACATGTATGTAAAGTTGGGTCAATGTCAGAAAGTGAAAAATCAGTTAAAAAGTCAATTATGTGCCATTTCTGAATGCAAGCTCTTAGAAACAGCAGATTTGGACAGAGACATGGCTAAATTCAGCCACACCATGTATATGTAATTTCAAGCAACTGTGTAACTGTGAAATATGTCTTTTATTATCAAATATAGAATGTGTGCAATCTGACAGAGGAGTGTCCTATCTGCAAGCCATAAAATGACATCCCTCTGACTCACAGTTCATTTCCCAATCAAGTGACAAATGGAAGTTTGACCAATTAGAAGCTGAGAGAGAGGTAGGGTCAGTGATGCTAGAACACACCCACATTCTAAACACATAAAAGCAGACAGACAGGACAGATAGGGACCTTCAATTCCATCTGCAGCGGGACGCTCTGCCGGAAAAATCCATACTTA
The DNA here is from genome assembly GCF_040938575.1 of Ambystoma mexicanum. Taxonomy (NCBI): domain Eukaryota; kingdom Metazoa; phylum Chordata; class Amphibia; order Caudata; family Ambystomatidae; genus Ambystoma; species Ambystoma mexicanum. The sequence continues at coordinate 1,175,307,978 of NC_090935.1, read as the reverse complement.
CCTCCATCAAACCTCCAGAGAGCCAAACTAGAGACTTCAATCTATCCAGAACTAGAGACCCAGACCAGAGAACCAGAGAGAGCTGACCCAGATCACTGTGAAGTGCAGAGACCAGAGGCGAGTCTAAAATCTGACCAGATCCGTGGCGAGGCCCATTTCACTCAAGAATATAGTGTGAGTACCTAGAAAACTGTGTAGAACCAATCTCCTAGTTAAAATAATATAATTCAATCTATTTAATCTAAGTAGAACTGCCTCCTAACTGTCACCTGTCATTTGTAAAGCTGTCACTTGTCATTTACTAGTTGCAAGCTGCACTTTTCTTTTTGAACTTTAAAATTTCAAATCTGAAAAACGACCTTCACAAAATCGCTCATATCTCCGCAACCGTTTGTGCTAGAGACTTGCACTAACTTTCATTATGAAGCTGAGATCCTAGGCTTTCCTAGGACCCCAAAACGATAGAGATCGTCCTTGTGGTTCCTCTGTAATAGCGCTCGGCGCATCCGCGAATTTTACCGCGATTTGCAAATTTCTTCACATGTAAAAACTGCTGCTGCTTGCCTTCCATTTGCCAGAAATTCGTTTAACCTGCTAACTATCCCTGCATCATTGCTAGTGTGAGCCTGGACTAATATTAACTAGATACCACTCACCCTGAACCTCTGAAAGGGAATTAAAAGCATTTCCAGCATATTTCTCATCCATTGCTAGCACATATCAAAGCATTTGGGCCTGTGTTTTCAAAACTCCTATCTGTTTTCTGTAGTGTAAGCTTGCTGGGGTGAACTGAATTACAGTTGATTGCATTTCTGAGAACTGTGTGTTTTCCTCCCATTTCCTTGCATTGCATAAAGAGGGGGGGAGTGAATAGCCAGAGAAAAGTGATTACATTGTTTGGGTGAAATCATATTGAGTATTTTCTGTACTGCATTCATTGAATATTGCATCCACCTGAGCTTACATAAAGCATTCTGTACCTCCTTCTTCTTTTGTTCCTATTCACCTGTGTGCTACCTTATCCATTTCATGTCAACTCCTTATTGATTATAGAGAAGCGTGTTAGTGCCAGATTCTTCGTTGTTAATCTTTATCATATCAGATTAAGTGTGATATTCAATTATTAATTTATTATAAAGTGGGATATATATACCTATTGTTTATCAAATAAACCTTTTAACTTGCAAAACAGAACTACTTCTTGGCTCAGTGGGGTCAGGGGGATTCCAAGAGAGGGGTGTTATATAGGGGTAGTCATCCAGAACGCATGAACTGGACCTAAAGATATATCAATAAGGGTTTTCATTCAGTATTATAGACTAGGCGTTGACTTAGCTGTAGTGTTGAATTGAATCCTCTTACAAATTGGGGGCTCGTGCCGAGACGTTTGGGTTAGAATACCACTTGTGCAGCTTAATACAGTGTGCTAACTGACGGGATACATACATCCGGTCGGATCACCACGCTGCATTACGCTGTGAAGCATTCCTCAAAAGGGACACTCCAAGAAAAGTTCTGTTCTGCAAAAATAAAATACAAACTTCTGTAAGTCAGGACAGAGACCAATCTCTAGAATGACGACCTTAGTAGACATGAAAATAGCCAGAGAGCACCTCTTGCATAAGCTATTTGTGAGAGGTGAATGGACCGAACAGGGCCAGGATGTGTGGTTGCAGGCCATCACACAACAGGTCACTGAAACAGGGTCAGATATATATAGAGATCAGGGTCCCTTACATGTGGCCCTGAGTGAACTATATATGGCTCCTAAAGCCAAAGAGGAACACAATAAGATTGCCAGGATAGCAGCATACCTGTACCTATACATGGGAGACATGCAGGATAGATGTGCTGAAAGCCAAAATCTGGCAAATAGGCAACAGATGGCATTACAGAAGGCCCAATCTGATCTGGACTCTTCTGAGCAGAGGCTGCAGAGGAGCCAGGAGGCAGAAAATGATAGTAGGCAATATATCATTAAAATAAAAGAGGATATGGGCATCCTACAACAGGAAAAGACAGACCAGGATACCCGATTTCTGGCCCTGCAGAAGGAGCACCAAGACAGTTTGGACTCCTTACTGCAGAACCAGAAAAAGCTGGAGCAACAGATCAATTTCAACAGGGCATGCACAGAGCAGGTAGCCACCCTGCAAATCCAACTAGACAGAGAGAAAGAGGAGAGCAATAAACTGATTCTGAAAGACCTGGATACCCAGGCAGAGTTTGATGAGGAGCGCCAAAAAGCTGGTGCCCTTCAACGGCAAAGGGACGACCTGGCGGCACAAATGCAGGCTCTTAGTCAGGAAAGAGACGCCATAGGCCAGGAAGTCTGCCACTTAAAAAAGGGAATTGAAGAAAATCACCTGGCCCTCCAGGGGCTGGGTGATCTCCAAAAAGAAAACCAGAACTTGGTAGAGCACACCAGAAGGGTGGAAGATGCTCTAGCAAGAAAGGAGCAGGCCAATAGGGACATTGCCCAGGAGGTAAACCTCCTGCAGCAAAGACTGGCCCAGTTCTCCAGGACCAACCAGGAAGCACAGAGGGAGAATGAGGCCCTCTGTCAACACAATGATAGGCTCCAGCAACAGGTAGCGATGCAGGAGAAACTGATAGAGTCGAGTAAGGCCTTAACAGAGGAACTGAAGGCACAAATGCAGGCTCTTGCATTGCAACAGGGAGCAGGGGCGGATAGAGATGAGGTTCGCTGGGAAATGGAAACTCCGGAGCATAACCTCAGGAGCCCTAGTACCAGAGGCCCTCATACTTCTCAGTCCCTGGACTCTGCCACCCCCATGTCCCCTGGTGCACATGAGCACAGGGCCACAGGGAGGGCAGATTACTATCCAGCTAAAAGTATGGGGCTCATAGGCCAGTACCACTCAGGAATGGAGGGGTGGGCATCCGGGTATGGGCACCCAAGTACAGTACAGTTCAGTGGGGAACCCCAGGAGAGTAGGCCCATTAAGGGCATCCTGAAAACCTCTGCCCAGTTAGGTCAGTGGAGGGGGTACCCATCAAATCCTGGCAGCAAGGAGGAATCTGAGGACTCCTCTGAACTGCGCAGGACACAGGAGACCAGGTCCCCACATTCTGCCAGCCATTCCCAGGCTCGCAGAATCCGGGAAAACCTGGAAGATCAGAAGGGAACCTCTGGGAGCAGTGCCTCTGAGTCCGAGGATGAATGGACAAGGGTTACCCGAACCAAAAAGGCCAATAAGGCAAAAAGGGCCTTGCTTAAGGACCCCTTAAAGCAGATTAAGGCGATCAGGAGCGTCATTACGCCTTACCATAAGAACGCTAAGTATTCTGTTTGGGAGCACTTAGAGTTGTTTGAACAAATGATGGAGACTTTCCATTTGAAGGACAGCCAAAGCTGTATTCAATATGTAAAGTGGACCTTCTCCCCGGAATACTCCAGTTTCTTTGCGGGGCTGGAGGACCAAAATCATTTAAGATGGTCCACCTATAAGGCGGCCATCCTGAAACATTTTTCTGTTCACAGAAATCCTCAAGAGGCTCGCAAGGCAGCCTACAATTTGCAATGTGGGGAGGATCAGGCCCCACAAGAATTTGTGCAGGAGTTAAAGCGTGCTTTTGCACAGACCACAAGAAGGGTGCGCACAGATAGTAGAGAGTTCATAAATACGTTTTTCCATGCCTTGCCCAAATATATCATGACCCAGCTCGTGAGGGATTTTCACGAGAAAAGATCTTTAGACTGGGTCATTGAACAGGCTACCCGGATCTATGAGGTGCAGAAACCGGTAGATAGCAAAAGTAATGCCCAGAAAAACCCCAAAGCCAACAGCACTCCTGCTGCTGCAAAGGTGGCAGAGGTAAAGGTCACCCCCGTTTTGGATTTGGAGATGGGGGGACCTAAAAACCTGCCTGCACCTAATAATGCTAGGCCCAGGAGGTCCTCGGGTCAGTCACAGACAGGGAGCCAAGGAGGCAGCCCCACAAATGGGGTCCCTCGCTCTCCTGATTATGTAAGTCCCCGTTACAAGGGAAATCGACCCATCCTGGGTTATGTGTGGACTCCTCCAGCCCAAGGGGGGGATCCAGACAAGCACCTAACCCAGGGAACTTCCCTCCAAACTTCCCACAGGAGGGCAGAAATTTACCAAACCCTGGGCAGAACTTTTTCCCCAGATATCCACCCGACTTTCAGCCCCAAAACCATCCATCCTTCTTTCCCCAATTCCCTGAGCCCAGACCACTGAATCCGGGAGAGGGGAGGCCAAGGGTGGAGGGGTACCCAAATCTTCCCAACCCGGGGTATTACCAGAGGAGGGACAGCTACCCTTCCCGGGATCAGCCCAGGGGAGAAAACAGGGCCCCGTATCAGCCTGAGCGGGTTTCCCAGTTAGAGCGCCAGGTTCAAAACATGGCGCGGGATCTGGGTCACATACTGAGGGCTCAGCAGAACCCTCAGATGGGCGTGCCGGCGCAGAACGCACCCAACTCTGGACCTGGTGCTCCAGAACAATGACGGGGGCAGCACCCCGATAACTCACCGGTTCCCAGGGAGGAGGCACAAAGGGAAGGGGGGTGTAAAGCCTTGGAGGAAGCTTCCTTCCTCACTTGTAAACAGCCCCTGGAAACCCAGGAACCGGAAACAAAATCTCCTGCCCCTGAAAGACTGCCTCCTAAGGAGCAGAGGGGGGGTAGGAGAAACAAAAGACCCAAACAGACTCAGTTTGAGGAGGAGGTACAGATCTTCCAATTTGAGGGAGAGGGATCCTCAGAGGATCCTGGGAAAAGGATCTTCTCCTTCAGAGAGGGGGGAACTCCTCCCAAAGAAAAATGGGTTCCTAGGGATGCAAATCAAGACTGGGGAGATGTGGAGACTGAGCTACCGCCGCCCACCATCTCATCCCAGAACCAACCGCAAGAAAACCCCCTGGTTCAAACCCATCCTGGTGACTGTCTCCAAAAAGGGGGGGGCGGCCCAGAACCGGAACCAGGGGAACCCACAATGGCTCTGATCTCCAGTTGCCAACTTTTTCTTTCAGATTCCCAAGGATCTCCACAGAATTCTGCCCAAAATTCTTCTCTCGCGATGCCCAAAACCAGAAAATTAGCCCACCAGTTGTCCAAAAATGTACATTATCTGTGCCCCCTTGAGGAGAAGGAGGGAAGATATTATGCCCCGGTACAAGTACAGGGGCAGGGTACAATCTCGGCACTGGTGGACACTGGATCTCAAGCTACCCTTCTGTCCAGAAGGGCCTTTGACGAACTGAATGCAGGAAGGGGAGAGAATTACCAAATTCCTCTCACCTCTCTTCCTGGGCAACTCCAGAACTTTGACGGGAAGGAAATTCCCGTCGAGGGGACGGCAGATTTGGACATTAAAATTGGGCGACATAAGTTGAAACACCCGGTCATAGTTGTGACCCCAGAGGGCACCCCTTGTTTACTAGGGAATGACCTCCTGAGAAGGTTGTCACCCCTAATAGATTGTGTAAACAAGGTCCTCTGGACCCAGACTAGCCGACCAATAAAATTAAAACAGAGTGTCAACCATGTTAGTTTAAACGGCACCTGCCACATGGTTGAACAAAAATCTGACCAAGTAGAATTTCACTTCCAGAACAACCAGATTCCAGACGTGACAGTAATAGCAGTAGGACAACAGACTAGTGATGGGGGGTCCTCTCTATTTCTGAAAATCAACCTTCCTTCCAGTTTAAGGTGGTATTCCACGCTGGAAGGAAACACTCTGAAATTCTTTACCAATCCACAATCTGAAACTCCCACTCCTATAGTCCAGAAAGATGTGAAATCAGCTCAGAGCCTGGCTGATATTCAGCAAATTGGAGAGCAGTTGTTCATCCCTGTTCAGTTAAATGATGGGAAGGACTCTGTTCTCGCTCGAGTGTGTGTGAACAACGGTAAGAGCTTCATCAGCGAAGCCATGTTTCGCCAACTCCCAAAAGATCCAGCCATTCCCACCTTCAAACTGATAGACAAATGGGAAATGGACCTGGAAGCACCTAATTCCAAACATCTCCTGCCAAGCAGGTGTATGCTCAAAATCTCCATTGGCAACAAGAGCATAGTCCATAATTGTTGGGTCGTGCGAGACGTCACTGCCGCCTTTTACTTAGGCAGTGACATTCTCAATCGCTTTGCCATTAGTTTGGACCTAATAAACTTCAAAGCTTGGTCCCGATTAGCGGATAATCCCATGGGCTTTGATGATCCAGAAAAAGCATTTAGGTCAGCTCAATTGCTACCTTATGCAGTTGAAATTCAGGTTAAAGAGGAAGTCACCATCCCAGAAAGGACCCGACAATTCTCCCTGGAAGTGAAAGTTAAAAGGGGACAAGAGTTGAAAAACCCTGATGCTTACATACATCTAAATGCTTCTCTCCAACTGCAAGGGTTAGGGGTAAACCCAACTCCATTAGTCAACATAGAACATGACACCATTCTAATAGAGGTGGATAACAGCGACTTAAAGAGTATTACTCTAGCCGCAGGCACCATTATTGGAATGGCGGTTGATGACCGACATTTTTCCATCGACTTAGTAAATGAACTGTTAGGACCAATCCCCAAGGACTGTTTTGACAGTGACAGTGATGACAATACAACACCAGACAGGATGTTTACCCGGCATGGGGGGAACTTCCTGGTGTACACTTCTTGCCCTTATAGTAAGGAAGATGTGACTTGTGACTTCAGGAGGGATGAGGTGATTTTCCAGGTCCATGAGGGCTGCCTTTCCCACCTGAAGCCTCCGGTCCAAATCAGCACTCTGACCAGGGACTTCTCCACCCAGCTGGAGGAGGCCGCAGAGATAGCCAAACCAGAAGTCTTTCCAGGCTTCAGGCAGATGGTGGAAGAGAGAGTCAACCTAGCTGATGCCTGTGTGACTCTGGAACAAAAGCAAAAGTTGAAACAAGTTTTCTTGGATTTCCAAGATCTCTTTGCGGTAGACTCATATGACTGTGGTCGCACTGACATCCACACAACAACAATCCCCACGGACCCTGGCATGACTCCTGTGTTTGTGAAGCAATATCGCTTGCCTCTCGCATCAATGGAGTCCCTTACTGAAATAATTAAGAACCTTGAGTCCCGGGGAATAATCCGTCCAGTCCACAGCACCTTCAATAATCCGGTGCTGGGGATATTGAAGCCAAACGGCCAGTGGAGACTCTGCGCCGACCTCAGGGAGCTCAACAAACGGGTCCATACTTCCCGATGGCCTCTGCCCTACATTGACCAAGGGCTGGCCCAGATCCAGGGGTCACAGGTATTCACTGCAATAGACCTGACCAATGGATACTGGACTGTGCCTGTCAGTAGGGAGGACCAATACAAGCTGGCTTTTACCTTTGGGGGCCAGCAGTACACATGGACCCGGACTCCCTTCGGATACCTCAACTCCGGCAATGAATTCAACATTTTTCTACACAAGGCCATGCCCGACTTGGGTGCAAGGGGTAACCTGGCTTATGTAGATGATGTCCTCATCAAAAGCTCAACTGTTGAGGAACACATAGCGGAGATCCGTTATGTTCTGACACAGTTGAGGGCCGCCGGAGCAAAACTTTCCTTTCAGAAAGCACAGTGGTGTAAAACCCGTGTTAACCTCTTGGGGCATGAGATTACTCCTCAGGGTCTTTGTCCCCAGGAAAATAAAGTGGAAGCACTTCAGAAACTGAAAGACCCCACAACGCTGCGGGAACTAAGGAGCCTCCTTGGACTGACTAATTACAGCAGAAAGTTCATTGAGGGCTACGCAGAGATCACCAGACCCCTGATTCATCTCCTAAAGGGGGGGGTCAAGTGGGAATGGGGTCCAGAACAAGCCGAGGCAGTAAAACAACTCAAAAGAAGCCTCTCACAAGCGCCTTGCCTAGCTTACCCGGTCAGAAATAAGGAGTTCTTCCTGGAGACAGAGTTCTCTAATACGTGCTTGACGGCAGTATTATATCAAAAGCATGACAAGGTCAATAAAGTAATCTCCTATGCGAGCAAAACTTTATCCTCTGTGGAGGAAAAATTCAACGATTGAGAGAAGGCACTCCTGGCAACGGTGTGGGCATTGAAGAATTACCTCCCGTTTATCCAGGGGGAACACATCATAGTGGAGACTCCACACCAGCCTCTGCAATATCTCCAAAGTGACAGAATCCGGGCCGGAAATGTGAGTAATTCCCGAATTACTTCCTGGATTCTGTCAATGCAAGGCTTTCCTGTGGAGGTCCGATATGGCCAAAACAAGAAGAGTCCCCTCGCGCAAGGTCTGGCTGACTTGCATGATTGTGCCAGAGAAAACTGTCTCGAGGACGAAAGTCTAAAAATCAAGGACAACACGGAGGCATACCTTAATTCCCCACACAAAGTCTTTGAAGAGGACAAGTGTGAGGGAATGCCCACTGTCTATGTGGATGGATGCTCTTACCATGTTGACAACAACGGGGAGAAAGAACTGGTGGCCGGCGTAGGGAATGCATGGGTGAATGAGTCCCCAGAACCCTCCGCTGGATACAAAATTGGTCCCCGAAGTAGTCAGGTGGCAGAATTGATGGCTGTGCATCAGGCCATCCTCACTGCTGTCCAGCATCAACTCCGCGAACTGGTCATAATCACAGATTCGGATTATGTACGGAACGGGTTCGTGGAGCACCTGGTTAATTGGAAAACCAGAGGCATGTTATGTGCTAATAACAAACCCTTGAAACATGGGAAGTTGATCCAAAACATTGATGATCTGGTCACATCGAATGAGATGACCATCTATTGGAAAAAGATCAAGGGTCATTCCAAAGTAGAGGGACCAGACAAAACTGGAAATGACTTAGCTGATCAGCTGGCCAAAACCGGGGCCATCCAAGGGGATCTAATTGAGATTGAGTCCCTGTTGGGGGAAATCCAGGTCACTGCCATCACTAGGTCCCAGACAAATGCTCACAACGACCTTCCAATTGCACAATGGAGTAAGGAGACCCCTGATGCTGATTTGATTACCGCTCAGAAGGGGGATCCAATAATTGGTAAATTTTACCAACACCTTGAGGACCCTGAGAACTTTCCCCTGACGGATACCGATTACATTGGGAAAGAGGACCTAAGAGTGTTGATGAAGTGTCAAAAAATGTTCCGGATCCAAGACGGTTTGTTGGTAAGGAAATCCAAAGCTGGCCACGATCAGTGGGTGGTTCCTACCTCATTCCGAAGCCTGATGTTAAGTCACGCCCATGATGCGGCCACCGCCGGTCATAGGGGGTTTCACACAACATTGGAAATCTTAAGAGAGGTTGCATACTGGCCACACATGGGCCAGGACCTCAACCAATATTTGAAGGGTTGTCTTGTGTGTGCACAATTTCAGCCGACATCCCTCACACACCGGGCGCCTTTACAAAAGCGGGGGATGACACTGCCATGGTCAGATTTACAAATCGACTTTGTAGGCCCTGTGATTCGCTCGGCTAGGGGGAATAAGTACATGTTGACTGTGACATGCTTGTTTACCAAGTGGGTGGAATGTCTCCCAGCCCCAAATTGCAAGGCAGAAACTGCAGCTGCTTTGATGATTAACCACATCTTTTCCCGTTTTGGTCTACCTCAAAGGATTGAGTCAGACAGAGGTAGCCACTTCACCAGTGAAGTAATGACAAAGATGTGGGAGATACTGGGGGTCAAGAGAAAGCTGCATATTGCTTATAGACCAGCTTCTTCTGGGGCAGTAGAGAGATATAACCGGACAATTGTGAGCATATTAAAGAAGTTTGTGGCAGATTCTGGGCCAAGTTGGGATATCCGATTACCTCTGGTCCTAATGGCCATCAGATCTACCCCTTCATCTGCAACCAAAATGTCACCATTTGAGTTGATGACTGGGCGCAAGATGGTGCTTCCTCAGCATTTGCTCTACAGGACCCAAGAGCAGACACTGATAAATGCCTCCACTACTCATGAGTATGTAGAGAATTTAAGGAAACACCTCCAACATGCTTTTGCTTATGCTCAGCGGAATCTAGAAAGATCAGCTGATAGCATGAAGACCCATTATGACCTGAAAACTTCCAGGAAGGAATATCAGGTGGGAGACCGGGTCTATCTATACAACTTCCAAAGGAACCAGGCCAAGCAGCGCAAATTTTTGCCTACATGGAAGGGACCCTTTGAGATCATCGACAAGATCTCCCCTGTGGCCTACAAAATCCACATCCCCAAAGGTCCTTTGGCAGCGGGGGAAGACAAGTGGGTCCACATAAACCAGTTGAAATGTTGCCATCCCAGGCACGCTCTGCAACAACTGGAGGAATCCTCTGGAATCCTAGCGGGTACTGTCTCAGACTAATTCTGTTCCAATCATAAAACATACCACATCTAGTCTCTAAAATATTGTGATTTGCATGAAACTGTCTCTTAGTTATACTGTTTTTTATCAAAATAAGAATGTAATGTTTCGTCATGATGAAATGCATATGCTGCCCCACTATCTCAACAGTGGTGGAAAAAGTCTATGAGTAGGTATTGCCGCTCTTCCTTTGTCGTCCTAGGAGAAAGAAGACCTTGAGACTGGCCAAGGAGGATGATACGGAGACCGGGAACGAAGATCCAATGGGCCCAGTGGACCGCCCAATATTCCCATCAGGACCGGCGAGGAGAACTGATCGATCAGTACCGGATGGAGAAGAAGATGCTGAACTGTGCCATCTATTGGAAGAAGATGAGGAAACATCCCAGGTCTTGCGAGTCCCATTCGTGAAATAGAATGGCCATCGCAAGAGGGGGGCTTGTGGGATGTATTTACCCATGCATCCGAGCCGTACCTCAAAACTGTGCAGTACTGACATGGAAAACATCATGATGGCCAGAGCTTCCCAGAAAATGCACAGGGAAATGCATGAAGAATAGGCTGCCGCCCATTTTTGCCGATGTTATGGGCACAGAAGGACACTGCCTAAAACCACCATTGGACTACCCACACAGTAGTCTGAAACCATTGGGAATGGCAATGCTGATTGCCAAAAGCAAACCCATAACTGTTGGGAATTCATTTTCTTAAATCCCAAAAAGGGGTGCAGTACCAGTACTCACCACTATCCAAAAGCCGGCGTTTTAAAACCACCCTGTGTTTCTCTGAAGGCAGGCTCAAACTGTCTATTTTAAACACTGCAACACATCTAAAAACTCACTGGACACCAGCAGACATTTGGTAGAATGGAGTGTTGTGTGCCTACAAAATCTGGGAAATGAAGAGCCCAAAACAATGCTTAAAACAAAACTGCTATGGAGTCAGCAGTTTAAGTTGCACTGGATTTAAAGACACTAAAATCGAAAATGTTTAGATTAAATGAGTGACCTATGTTTGGTGTCACATGCCTTTGTAACTGTTCAAATGTCATAGTTTTAAACTTAGAATCAGCCTTCTAGCTGCATATGTGAAAATGTTTAGTTTTATTTGAATGCAGAAACTGGGGAACAGAAATGACAGCTTAAAGAGATTCAAATTTGCCTGGCAACTACCCCCATCAGGAGTGAAACTTGAGTCACAGCTGTGTTCCCAGGCCTAGCTGCCCTTTTGCTGCTCACACTAAGGATATGCCATCTATCTGATAATTGAATTACCTGTGCTCTACAGGAGCTCTGAACAAAGCCCTGTCCTGGCTCAGGCAAAGGTTTTATTGGCAGGAGTCGTAAATGGTCGTAAAAAGTGGCTTCCTCCTGAGGAAAGGGGAGGGGCACTGCCTGTGAGAGCAAGCTGGCTTGGCAGAACTGGATAAACCAGTATTTCTACCTTGTGCTGAGAGGAAACCACACCCCTTTGGAGCCAGAACATAACTCTAAAAAGATGAATAACTCATAGTACGGACATGTGAAAATTTTATAAATGACACCATAATTCTTGTGATTTTTCTGCCCACATTTTAAGAGGTTTTTCGACCCGGTGGCATGTTCAGGGGGGTTTTAGCGGAAAAGTGGATATTACTCTAAATGTATGCATGTTAAAAATCTGAAACTTCATCAGTTAATGTCCCTACTCCCTGCACACATGTATGTAAAGTTGGGTCAATGTCAGAAAGTGAAAAATCAGTTAAAAAGTCAATTATGTGCCATTTCTGAATGCAAGCTCTTAGAAACAGCAGATTTGGACAGAGACATGGCTAAATTCAGTCACACCATGTATATGTAATTTCAAGCAACTGTGTAACTGTGAAATATGTCTTTTATTATCAAATATAGAATGTGTGCAATCTGACAGAGGAGTGTCCTATCTGCAAGCCATAAAATGACATCCCTCTGACTCACAGTTCATTCCTCAATCAAGTGACAAATGGAAGTTTGACCAATTAGAAGCTGAGAGAGAGGTAGGGTCAGTGATGCTAGAACACACCCACATTCTAAACACATAAAAGCAGACAGACAGGACAGATAGGGACCTTCAATTCCATCTGCAGCGGGACGCTCTGCCGGAAAAATCCATACTTACCTCCATCAAACCTCCAGAGAGCCAAACTAGAGACTTCAATCTATCCAGAACTAGAGACCCAGACCAGAGAACCAGAGAGAGCTGACCCAGATCACTGTGAAGTGCAGAGACCAGAGGCGAGTCTAAAATCTGACCAGATCCGTGGCGAGGCCCATTTCACTCAAGAATATAGTGTGAGTACCTAGAAAACTGTGCAGAACCAATCTCCTAGTTAAAATAATATAATTCAATCTATTTAATCTAAGTAGAACTGCCTCCTAACTGTCACCTGTCATTTGTAAAGCTGTCACTTGTCATTTCCTAGTTGCAAGCTGCACTTTTCTTTTTGAACTTTAAAATTTCAAATCTGAAAAACGACCTTCACAAAATCGCTCATATCTCCGCAACCGTGTGTGCTAGAGACTTGCACTAACTTTCATTTTGAAGCTGAGATCCTAGGCTTTCCTAGGACCCCAAAACGATAGAGATAGTCCTTGTGGTTCCTCTGTAATAGCGCTCGGCGCATCCGCGAATTTTACCGCGATTTGCAAATTTCTTCACATGTAAAAACTGCTGCTGCTTGCCTTCCATTTGCCAGAAATTCGTTTAACCTGCTAACTATCCCTGCATCATTGCTAGTGTGAGCCTGGACTAATATTAACTAGATACCACACACCCTGAACCTCTGAAAGGGAATTAAAAGCATTTCCAGCATATTTCTCATCCATTGCTAGCACATATCAAAGCATTTGGGCCTGTGTTTTCAAAACTCCTATCTGTTTTCTGTAGTGTAAGCTTGCTGGGGTGAACTGAATTACAGTTGATTGCATTTCTGAGAACTGTGTGTTTTCCTCCCATTTCCTTGCATTGCCTAAAGAGGGGGGGAGTGAATAGCCAGAGAAAAGTGATTACATTGTTTGGGTGAAATCATATTGAGTATTTTCTGTACTGCATTCATTGAATATTGCATCCACCTGAGCTTACATAAAGCATTCTGTACCTCCTTCTTCTTTTGTTCCTATTCACCTGTGTGCTACCTTATCCATTTCATGTCAACTCCTTATTGATTATAGAGAAGCGTGTTAGTGCCAGATTCTCCGTTGTTAATCTTTATCATATCAGATTAAGTGTGATATTCAATTATTAATTTATTATAAAGTGGGATATATATACCTATTGTTTAAATTATCAAATAAACCTTTTAACTTGCAAAACAGAACTACTTCTTGGCTCAGTGGGGTCAGGGGGATTCCAAGAGAGGGGTGTTATATAGGGGTAGTCATCCAGAACGCATGAACTGGACCTAAAGATATATCAATAAGGGTTTTCATTCAGTATTATAGACTAGGCGTTGACTTAGCTGTAGTGTTGAATTGAATCCTCTTACACCCCGCCAGTATCAAATGTGCGCAAACAGCGCACTGAAGATTCCCTCCCTACAGTAATGTCATTGGCTGTTTGCCAGCCAATGACAACCCTTGCATTGGCTGGCAAACAGCCAATGACATTACTGTATTGGTCCACGCTGCTCTCCCACTTCCGGTCCGCGTGGGACGGGCTGGGCACGGCGGCGAGGAGGATATGGGACCCCGAGGCACCAGTGCCCCCTGCGTCAAGGAGCTGTGGGACACCCGCGGAGGGCAGCGAGAGCTTGTCACTCGGTTCTCCTGGACGTGCGCGCCTCGTGTGACATGCCAGCTTCCCAGCCCAGGCTTGGATGTTAGGTGCTCGACTCCTGCAAGTGGGGAAGGTGTAACAGGTTACTTGGCCATCACTTCTTCCTTCTTCTGCAAGACTTTTCCAAATGGATGGCAAGACAGTAGCCCGCGGCTCCCACGTTAACTTCCTCGCCAGTTTCAGGTAGGGGGATATGGGCAGCGTTGCGAGCGTGCCGGACGATCTAAAGGAAAGGCTGGGTAAGTGTGGCTCTGCGTGGCATGCACCCCCAAACCGCGACTGCGTTCTCTAGCACATGGAAGAGTACTGTCCTGCAGAAATCTGTTCTCATTTGTATTTAAGGTGTACTCCCCCGCTGTTTGCATGTTGCTGCTAACTAGAACAATGTCACGAGTCAGCAGGACAATCAGTCTGGCTATTTACCCAACCACACTTTGCTTTGTGGAACTCGTAGGCTCACTTTTAGTGATCTGAACATTAGCCCGTAAATCCGTGCATGCAGAGTTTTAGTGGCTACAGAAGGACTGTGTCAGCGGATGGATATGCTTTGAGCGTATAGATAAACCCACTGGCGCGATCCGCGGCATTAGAGCACTTTTCTTAGCTCCATTAGCCATTCCAGAAGCACACCGTTCACTAATCGGTGAGATTTGCTGAAATTGTGAAATACAGTTCCAATTAAAGCATGTCATTGCAAATGCAGGAAGTCTGTAGAGTGCTGTTTAGCGATCACCTGTGCACACCTGCAAGATTCTCACCTGTTTTTAATTCGATAGCTTTTAAAAGTAGAGACCCCCTCTTTCTACGCAGTCTCCATGTTTGGAGATCACTTGATGTAAACACAGACACATTGACCCTTCTGTCCAAGATCACACTGTTTGCTCAGTTTGGGTAGCTGGGATTGGAATAGAGTCCTGATTTCACAGTCCACAACTGCTAGACCGCACATATTACAGCTTTTTTAAATATCGTGTGTCTTGATTTTCAGCAAACCTTTCACTCGAAACAGGAAAGAGTAAACTTCACAGTATTACAATAAGTTAGAAACAGGAATTACGCTTTATAAGTTCAATTCGCCATTTTCAGACATTGTCGCTTCTTTAGCTAGCCGTATTGCTGTCCCCTTAATTGTTAATAAAATCTGACCCAAAGGATTGATTTGCCAAAAATGCATCTTTCTTGCAAAACTCCAAAAGTGGGCCTGCCTCAGTACCGTAGTACCAGCTATTCTCAATACAAGCTGCTGTAAAATACACCATCTCACTTGCACACGTAAGAATAATGTACCACCATTAATATGTAAAACCTAATGCTTTGTCATATTTTCGGTGCACATTTTGGAGGCCATTTCCCCAAAAATTTCCCTGGGGGAGAACCCCCCGCACCTCCTTTGGGTGGTGTGCGCTCAAACATTCCCCTTGGAAAATGTACGCCCCACCAGCTTTCAAACTCACCAGCCACCACTGAGTAGACTATAACTATGGTGGATGTGAGTGGGACGCCTCCTCCTCTGGCCTTCCAACATTAGAGATGGCAGAATGGTATCTCCTTGGACCAGCTTGCCATTTCTTGAAAATATGCTATTTTATTGGGTCTCTGGACATCAACACACAGTGGAGATGGAAAGTGTGCCCAAAGAAGAAACAAGCCGCCAGTGTCCAAGCGGAAGGCGGGTGGCACAAAGATATTTCACATTTGTATTCATATTTATTTGTATTTATTAAATGTATACAGTGTTTTAATCCAAAGTGCTTTACATGGAAACAAGACTAGATAGAGAAATCGGAAGCGTACTTATAAACATGACACAAACCTTCAAAAAAACAATATGTAGAACAATTTAACTAGGTATGTAACAGAGAAACAGAGCAGAGAAGGAGTAAGAGGGAAGTAAAGAGGTTAACAGGACGGGGAATGAAGAAGATGAGATTTCAAGGAAGAACGGAAGGAGGGGTGTGAGGAAATTGAGCGGATAGAGAGAGGGAGAGAATTCCAGTTTAGGGGGGCAAGGAGCTGAAATGATCGGAAATGAGAAGGGGCACAGGGAGGCAGGGGTAAAGTGATTAGGAAGAGGTCAGCGGATCGGAGGGGGAGAGAGGTAGAGTAGAATGAAAGTGTCTCTTCAAAAATAGTTGCATCTTTGACTTGTACCCTTTTTGTGCAAACAATTTGAAAGTTGGAAGGTTTTGAATGAATGCATTTTAGCCATGTTCTCCCTTATTACTTACTCTTGGGTAAGACATTGTTTCACCAATTCTGAAATCATTGAATCTAAATTCCACAGTAAAAATACTTACTCTTCCACATCTACAGTTCAATAACACATGAAGCTGCTGACTCAAAGCTATACACAAATAGTGATACATAGACATTTGATTACCACCTTCACAAAACAGACATATTTATGAAGAGATTTCCTTGGAGAAATGTACATGCAATTTTATGACTTTTTCAAATTTAAGAGATTGTTCATCATAGAAATATGACTGTGTCTTTTTTAGCTACAATATGTATGAAAGTAAACAGAGTCAATCTTTCGATTATGTGGGACAGCATGAGAACCAAAGGCTTGGTGTCACACTAAGGGGTTACATTATTGCCCACTTCTCTGAGTGGTAAGCAGAAGCATACGACAAGGTAATGAAATATTGGAGAGTGGCCCACCTGTGCAGGTTGCACCAGATCTTTTTACATAAGTTATACCTATATTTGAACTCTGGTGGGGTTTCTGCCATCCCACTGTCTTTTTGGGTGCCTTTGGAAGAATATATACACATGTTTTTGTGGTCGGTCTTTACTGTCAAAGGAAGACCCATAATATTGTCTTGAAGTGCATAGACACTACAATAATCCTAATGCATCTCTCTCCACAGCCAAACAGTTCTTTTTTCTTGTTTGTCCCAATAGAAACACTTAAGGTGATGTTGACCTCCTCCCCACTCTACATTTGAGTGAAGACTCCTAACCACTTCTCTCTGGGATGTATAGTGATATGTGCACATAAAAGTGCAATACATGTCCTCAGCTTGGGGCTCTGTTATGTTCTCTTTAAGCACTGTAAACTCTTATTGTCATTAATTTGCCCAGGTACATTTCGAGTCCTTTTAGTAATTTTCACATTTGTGATGTCCTTACTGGAGGTGATTGAAATGTCCACCTGCAAAGCAAAAAGTGCAATGTTTGCACTGGAAACCACTTTCACCCGTTCTGCAAAATCAGCATTATGGTTACGGCATCACCGACATAACGCCTGTTTTTTTGCAGTTTCGAGTGCACATGATTATTTGTTCCCACGTTGGTTTCGTGTAGCACAACGAGAAACTTTGCACATGTCTTTTTTTCGATCCAAGAAAATGTTGTACAGCCACACGAGAAACTTTGCGCAGGTTTTTCCGAACCTTTCTTGCACTTTCTTTCTACTGTGCTAGGTTTGCACGGGGCCATGGGAAATTTCATGCAGTGTGTTTGATTTGTACCAGGTTTGCACAGCCCCACGAGAAATTTCTTGTCACTCTTTTTGATTCGTGCTAGGTTCACGCAGCATCATGAGAAACCTCACACGGCTTGTTTTAATTCATGCTAGGTCCGCGCAGTGACATGAGAAACACTGTGCCGCTCTTTTCGATCCGTACTAGGGTTTGATGCTTGTTTTTGGGACATCTGCCTTACTTTCCAAAATTACCTGTTCAAATTATTTCAAGTCTACCAAGGTATTTGGTGACACTGAAATAACATTTCACCAGGGTGAAATTGATTTCTGTAATGTTCCATGGTCCTTTTTTCTTGACACCCAGAAACTTCAAAATGAAATCATCATCTCTGCTGCTTAATCAGCCTCTGCTCTTTCTGGCACATGTAGGCTGTACGCCCTTTGTGTTGAGTGTGGGTCTCCCATGCTTGTTATTTGCATGGCATTGCCATTCATATTGCCAGTACTTGGTCTGTCCTTTTCCCTCACGTTTGTGTTACTTGGCTCGCTACTGATTTGGGCTCCGTTGAATTAGAGTTTGTGGGTCACTTGCTTTGCAGTCTTACTCATTTAAACAGATGCCACGTCATGTTCTTTCGAGCTATGGCTAGAATATTCTTCTTTGTCCTTTTCATACCCACCTTGACCAGCATTGCTCTACGTATTGCCTCTCTCAAGGTGGGGTTCCTGGCTCTCAACAGTGTCTGTTGTATGCTATGATCCACATTAAACGTTGTTAGCTTGTCTTTGAGATGCTCTTTGGCTGTCACCATGAGAGTGCAAGTACCTCTGAGCCCTCTTAGAGAAGCTCTTTGTTTCTTAGGGGGGGTTAGCTCAGCGCCAACGTGCTCGCCTTGGAAGCAAGATGACACAAGCAACACAGGTTCAATCCCCGGGTCTTACAAACCTCTGGATATTAAGCGTGTCATACAACCCATCATCATCGTCATTCGTCTACAGATTCCCCCTTCTTCATATAACTCCAGTTCTATGTTTGGCTTATTCCCAACAAGTTCCTTAAACCTAGACATGGCTGTCTCTTCATTTCTTGTGTCTGTTCGCCCCTTTGCTGTGCCGCTGGCTTCCTTTTGGATCCAGGTAGTCGCCTGTCGCATACTGGGGGGAATGCAATGTCCTTCTGTTTCCAAACTGTGCAGTCCCACTATTTCCTAATATTCACCAGTTCCTTCTTCACCTGCTGCTGCCATAATGTACACCTGGATGGCATCTGTCCAGAGGTACCATGGTATGGTGAAAGGGAGTGATTTCAAGGCACTGTGCTGCAATCAGAGGGACACCAACCATCATGTCTGTCCAGCTCCAAGAACTGCCCTTAAATATAAACCTTCTAGACACCACCATGGTCTCAGTACAATCACCATAACTCTGTTGTGACGTATGCATGTGACAGCATAGCAGTTTCCATGTTATATTGCACAAACAACTGTGTGAGTCAAAACTATATTCGCACAATGATGCCAAATGTTGATTAGGCCCAATACGTGTATCAAAATCAAAATAAAACTTAGTACTTCTTTAAAATGTTAAACGAAGAGGAACAAGACGTGTTATGCATGGATCGTGCTTCCATAAATTCTTATGAACTACTCACTCTAATCTCAAAAAGATAATAATCAAAAAGGCACATTTTCAATTCTGATGAATTAGGGCGAGATTTCTCATTTAGAAATGTCTAAAGTCATGATTCTACATGTCTTTTACCACTCAGCCTGGATCATGCAATGACATTTTCATGAACACGGTGGCCGCATTTTAGATGAAGGGCTACAGAGGACATACCGGTGTTATCAAGAAACACATCTCGCTTTAGTCATTGGAGAGATCTACAACATTTGAAAGTTAGGATTGCCCCCTGAAGAAGCCGGAAATGACAATAGAGCATTGTGTGAAATATACTTATCCTACAGGACACGGGGAAGAAAAAGAGCTAAGTAAAAGCAGCAGTCCCCTAGAACGCTTACATTACATAGTGCTTTTCATTTGAGGACCAACAAGAAACCAAGACCAAACGGATAGTAGGTATGATTTGGGAGAGCTGATTTTCCCAGGCAGATATAGCAATGTGTGACTTCAGGACCAGCCCCAGCATTTGCACTGGCAGGAGCTCATGTGCTAAGGAAGCCCTGCAGAGCGCCTTCACATTATGAAGACATGTCTTCACCTATCACCATTCTGCAGTTAGGACCATGAATAAGTAGGTACACATGATGGCTACTTAGGTTTATGTGGCCATAGGTGAGCTTTATGTGTACTCTATATCACTTCTCCTTTGTCAATATATACTTTGTTCCCGTCATTCTTTTGTGAAAGAGCTCAGAGGGTTATCTGGCGTGCTGCATGCACTAGTGGGCAGTTTGAAGATCATAGATTTCCAATGAAGACGCGGAGGAATCAACCTCTTACTTAACCCTTGCACCACCAGCTGCTGGCCGCACTACTTGTTATTTGATCCCGTGTACGGCACTTGCCCTTCCTCCCCTCCCCTGGCACATTTCCACTTGGCCTAGTAAGATCGTGAGTCTCTGTCTTCCCTCTGTTCCCCTCCCGGTCTTCTCGTGCCTTGAAATACTTGGGTATAGGCACTTTATAAATGCCATATCATATCATACCCTAACAAAGTTGATGAAAGTAGGACCACAGAGTTCTAATTTAACTCCTCTTTGCGTACCAAGAAACAATTCCATTTCTGGGTCCAAGTAAAAATGGTATGCCACTCACCAGTGCTTTGTGTACATTGCCATCACTTTCTTCAGATCTCCAGACCGCTTTTACGACTTTTTGAGAGCAATTCAAAATCATATTTGGCTGACAGTGGGGAACAAACGTGTTGTGTTTAACTCGTGTAACGCCTTCTTTCGGAGCAATGGTTTCTCTCTGGGAATCATGAAGGGCACCACAGATTCCATTTGTTTTTGGGAGCCCCCTCTCTTTAGAACGAATCAAGTAATCTGCATCAGAAGCTGCAGGGGACACAACCTTAAAAGAACATGTGCACGTACAGTGGCCTCGGGCAGCACAAAAAATCATGCTTTGGACCGCTTCCAATATCATCTCTAAAAGCACCCAGCAACATTACTGTAATTTAGATCTGCTGGTAAAAAAACAGGCCGAGCTTTCATGAACCTGGGGCTAGCATGTACCATCCAGCAGGTTCCACATTTCATTTGTATTCCGGGCTCTGCGAATTGTGCCTGCAGAATTCCCCCACCTTACCTTCTCCTTGAGTTCCATCAGATGTCAATCATACACAGCACACCTCTGACATCCACCCCGCGGCACTAAAATCCTGACGGGGCACAAGTGGAAAAATGCAAACCCACCAACTAAGGCGGATTGGGACAGAGATATGTTATGGATAAATTAATGACCCAGAAGAACTATATATATAGACTTGGTACTGCCCTCATCCAAGTTCAGAAATATATGGGCCAGGTTCAAACAATATCTGGCAGAAAGAGCCGAACTTGAAAACTCAAACTAAGAAGGAATGTAATTGTATACAATGTACTGATGTAAAGTGGATTTTATATATATATATATGTAGGTAAAATACCTATGGGCAATGATAAATAAAGTTTTTAAAAAAATGATGTTTTTTATTTGTTTATTGTTCACTTGTTAGGCGCTTAAGCAAGAAGTAAATACTGTTTCAAAGCACCCAAAGCGCAACATGGAGGGGATAAGGGGTGAGAAACAATTAAAAGACATACACAATTAAATACAGTGGGGCAGGGGAAAGACGAACCTACTACACCTTGTGAGTATTCAGCATGTGCAAGTGCAGATCTGCACTTCCGATGAGACTTCACATTGAAGGTGCACACTAGAACAATCTCCAATCAATAGACCAATACATTAACAATGGCATTTGACTTAACTTTATATTTTTTTTAAAAGTCCAAAAATAGCTATAATTGCAATATGTGCCATGTTAAAGTTTAATGATTAAGGAGGAAGGAGGCATTATTGGGTCACATATCAGGATGCTTTCCGAAGGCTGGGCTTGCACGTGGGAAGCAGAGAGGCACTCACAGCAATCACTGCAGGTTGCTTTTCAGTTGTGTTTACAGTTCAGCTTAGCAAGTGGTATGAATCACTTGAAGCAGCCAAGAAGACAATTACATGCTGTGGGATTAGATGATTTAGGCCATAGAGGATTGCCACTGAAGCTCCATAATGGCATGCCTTTTTTCAAGTGGATTTAATGACGTCATGGGACAATTACGGAAATGCTTGACTGATATAATCATCGTCACCACTTAAACCTCAAGAAAGAATAACAAAAGCCTGGAATCCAAGAACCCTCCCTTGGCATGCAATGTCCTTGTGGATACAGAGGAGCACATCATAGCAGGATCCACAAGCTTTTACTTTGAATTTGCAGAAACTGTTTGCATATGTCTGACAACTCCCCTGCTTTTAATCTGTACACTGGACGTTAGGATTACTCTTAGGAGAAGAAGTGTTTTTACAATGCATATTATGTTTATTTCTGACATGTCGGTCCATATAACATATAGTAAAAAACAGCACATATTTAAAAAATAAAAATAAGTAATAGTAATACAAAAGCAAATAAAGTACAAAAAGAGAACATAATGATAAAGTGCATGAGTAACTAGATGTCTGATAGATGTTAAAAGAAAAGCAATGTTGCGTTATACAATGAAAACTGGTAGTCTATAAGATTTAAATAACTTATTTGAAGTCTCATTCTTCTCCATGGCCGCAGTCGAAGAGCTGATACTGCATATTCGTCATAAAGGGCAGACAGTAAATTATAGTAATAATTGCACACATCAGTTCAAATATGCTCAAGAAAAACAAATGTTTAATCCTGACATTCACGAGTATGTTTCTACATGGAAATCCATGCAAGTATATAAATAAATATTGACTGTATTAAAAATCTGAAAATCGCCAGGACTCTGGACCTTGTTGGACTTTGCAACACATTATTCAATTTAATGGGGGAATATGGGAGAATATGTTCTATTCGCCTCTGGTAGCACTACGGTCATTAGGGAAAATACCAGTGACGTGGAAACAATGTTTAGAGTAATTTATGAAAAAGGTCAGTACACTGAAGCAGGCAAAGGCAGACTCATTGCTCCTTTGAAGACCCTAGTGAAAATCTGTTTAAATATTCTGTTATAGAGCATCACAAATTCGGAATAAAAAATTCAGCACTTGGCAATCATTGCCGGTTTATCCAGACTGGCAAATGTCATGCCCCTAGACCCAACCAAAGATAAAGCCTGCTGTAACAACAATACCACCTTATGTGCTGTCCATTGATTTCTGTGTGACATTTGACCATGTAAATAACAATACATTATAGAACACATTGCACACATGGGGCATACCGTGAATTCTGCTAACAATGTTTATAAACATGGGTATGTGGCAATAGGAGGGTAGCGCTGTCACAGTGACATTGGTTTATGGGCCCAACCAGTGGGATACCTTTTTCTAGAGGATTAAAACAGTGTTGAATTCTGTCGCCAATCTTTTCCAAATCTTACATTGTGGACATTGTGCTGGCTATGGCCAAAACACACACTGTTCATTCCAAGTAGTGTTCTACCAATCTACAGTGGCTAGACTGCAATGATGATTATTTGCAATTGATCTCAGCCAGACAAAGAGAAATTATTCAGACTAATAACTATTGAAAGAAGCTTGAGTTTGACATCAACTATGCTAAAAATTAAAACGATGTGTTTAGTCACAAAAGTAAATGTCATGTGTACAGAAGAAGCATCAATGGTAAAAAAAAGAAAAGTAGAAGTTGCAAACATTTCAAATATCTGGGAATTATTTTCAGTCATAACCCAGATGGATCTACCAACATGCAGTATACAGCATGACGAGACAAGTAATGTCAGTATTATGACGTTTTGAGAAAAAAGAAAACCTGTAGATATAGCATGTTGCCACTGGCAAAGGTCTAAAAGAGGAATGAAATAGATCATACATTTAGCAAAGGAATGCATGATATTATACCCTCTATGCAGAACTCGTGAAATGATGTAGATCTGGTTCCTTCTATTACTTTGTGAAGATTTAAATGATTAGATGTGAATATGCTTATGGGTTAATGGATGAAACAACTGTGGGACAAACGGTCGTGTCAATTATGTAGTTTTTCGAAATAATTGAAACCTTTCAGTGCCTCTTTTATAGAATGTGAAGCACTAGTCACAGCATAAGAATTCAACATAATTAATAGGGAAAATGCAATTGGGACGAAGTACACAGGAATGGTAGTGTCAGTCCCGTCGGGATTATCGATTCTGGATACCTGTACACAACATATTGATGGGGATTTGCAGTCACCTCTTAACAATGATGCTGTATAATGAGTGATTTAGGGAATACATCGCAGAGTGCAAAAAGAAACATGCAAGTAATAAGTGAAACACTACTGTAAGCAGCACAGGAATTATCCCACAACAAGGTACACATGCTTTTACATGACAATATTAACGTGATAAAGGAAATAATGAAGGCATTCAAATGTGGCCGCTGTTTAATATATGTATACAAGCTTTTTTTATCTACCATGCTATACCAATTAAGTATAAACCCGTTATCAACCTAAATGTTTCACAAAAATATCTGTAGGATGTAGATTTTCCAAAGTGTGAAGAGAATTTTTGGTAAAATAAAAGTGATATATCTTAAGGTTTCCAAACCAATTCCAATGTTTTCAAAAGTAAAACAGTTATTCAAAATCCAAAATGCATGTTTTACAATCGCTTGGCTAATTTGGCCCTAACTTTCAAATATTGAAACATCTGTTGTAAAACATGAACACGAAAACCCAATAGTTTAAAATGTTAGAAAGTTTATGAGCGTTTTTTAGCTTGACCTTTCACATGGAACAATACTTTGAGATTTCCCAAAGAATATCAAGTTTGTCCCATGAGTTAGACAGAGGTGAAAATTCACATTTCTTGCTTGGATTTGAGAATTTTCAAGCTCTGCTGCGTCTCACTTGATCATAAATCTATGATTTGAAAATGATGCCTTTAGAGAATGACAAGGGCAAATGAGTTTAAGGAAACTTTCAATGAAAGATGAATTATTTGATAGTTTACATGTTTTCGTTATCATCATTATTTGAGGTGTATACCAACCATGAGAGCAATGTAAGACAATGGTTTAATAAATTCATCAATAGCTATAAAATACTATTCGTCAAATATGTTTTCAATATATTTCTCAATTTCATCAATATAGTGCACATATAGTAACTTCATCTCATCAGCTATATTTGACCCACATATGATTGCATATGCAGTTACATGTTCATATGCAACCTGCTTCAATCCATTGGCCTTTGGTGTATCAGGTATAAATGAGAAAATAGAAACATGTAAACCACTTTAATATACAAAATCAGAGAAATGACTGCTCTCTAACATCGGCCATTTGAAAACAATGTATTACAAAGTATAAAGAATGATGGGCATGTCCATTCATGGGCATGAAAATATGTATCAGACGGCTATCGGGTGAGACGTCTAAAAGTCATGGATTAAGAAATGGAGAAACAAACATGCTGGGGAAGACAGAGGAGCTTCCACGTGTTAAAGTGTGCGCTTGTGGTAAAGACCAGTCGAAGGACAGATGTAGGCCCTTAGATGTTGTTGTTGGTGGGCCGAGAGGATAACTCAGGGACAACATTTGTCGTGGAAGCAAGACAAGGCAGAGTTTCACAGGTACGAATCGTGGTCCCACGCTTAGAGGCTGGTCTATGGCAGAAAGCTCAATATAAAACCTCAATTTATATTTACATCATTTATAGTCAGGCAGTTTTGTGGTGGCATTGTGCTTTGGAGTTTTCTGTCAGGTCACAGGGAGGATGACATCTGTGAAAACTATAGATGTGCAGTCTTATATTGGTTCCCAATTGCCTATGTTTATCCATGTTACAGGCTCTCAGGGTTTATTTGTCCCACAAAGAGGCCAGGATAATTATCTCTATGGATCTCCCACACTCATGGCTTGTATCTTTTGGTACTAGAATTCTATCAAATATGGGTAACCGCCAGGCTGGAGGTTTGAAAGTCTTAATTACTCTATAGTTTTTAAAGGAAAAGAAAGTGTACTTATGTTGGAAAATACCAAAAATATTCACTTCCAAGAATCGGCAACCATACCACTCCTCCACTTTGAGGAATTATTAGAGGAAAATTTAACATCAATTTCTTGAAAGGTTTTTACTTGATCTCTGATCTAGACTGTCATGATGGTAGATCCTCTATGATCATGACAGTCTAGATTTTTTATCGCATTGCAATTACAATTTTCGCTGTCTAAAGTCTAAAGACTCGAGCTATCAGTTAACTTTTAAACATTTCAACTATGCACCACTAACACATTGACACGTTGACAATTATTCACCTGCACATCTGCAGATTCAAATCTCTTATCAGTATCTTTGCAAAGTAATTTTACAGTATGGTGTTTGGCATGAGATATCAGTACTGCAAGCAAAGTGGATGTTTTCTTTTGATATGGACATAATGTTTAAGATATTTTCTTTTTTTCACTGCACTGACGTTCTCATTTCTGGATAGCGTTTTATCTGAATTCCACAAGCAGGCATTACAGACCAACTCATCCAAATAAACTCGACTTATGAACTGTTTACTAAACCACTCCCCCCTATCCCTTTGAATATTATTTATTTAACATTTTCATGAAAGGCTCTCATAAGATTACACTTGTTTTCAGTGTATCGGCTTCTATAGCCTGCAGGGATTGATCACTTGCAGGGAAAGCATTTAAATATGAATCCAGTATTCAAAACAGAGATGTGCCTGTTAACGATGGATTGGCCGTTTATTTCTGAGATTGCACAACATGCAGGATCATTTCTGATCCGTCTCTTGATAACGAGGACAGCAATTGCTCTGAAAGTGCTAGACATTCATATTCTTTTGCATTAAATGTCACCCTGACAGACTATTTATGGTCTGTTATTGGGAAATGTAGTCAGAACATAGAGGTGAATGCAGGGAACAAATATTTCAGTGTGAGGACAACTATTGATACATTTATGGGCATCAAGCTGCACATTGTTTGTGCTGATAGACGGCCATAAGGAAATGTGCAAATAAATGGTGTGACGTGCACCTTTTGTAAAAGTCGGTATCCGAAAATGGTACCTTGTGCATTTAAGTACAACCATTTGTATGACTAGTGATCATTTTTCTTAGAACTAAACTATGGGTGAACATGCATGGTGTGCAAACCTATCCCCCTTTGCTGTACCATTTAAGACACACACATTCCAAACTTTGAGTAATTGGATCCAACTCCTCCCTCTTCTAGTACCATTAATTCCAACAGCAAAATAAAGAAAAGGTACATCTTACAGATGCATCTGGAATTTAGATCACTGGCAAGGAGCACCCAGTTATTAGGTCACTACAAGGCAAAAGTCGAAACTATTTTCAATGATTAGCTGGATTGGTTTCATGGCAAAGGAAACTGATTGAGAACAGATGTTTATTACACATTTGCCAATATTACTTTGCTGAACCTTTGGGGCTCAGTCTTAACACCTACATCCTGGGAGTTATCACCATTGTTGGGAAGGAGCCTAGTGCTTTCCTTCATTTCTGAACTTTCCAAGTGCTTTAGAATTAGGCAAGACTTCTGTTAAATGTTTTTTTGGGAAAGATTCTGTTACTATTTCTAGGCACCACAAAAGACCATGGACGGAGGGGGGCATTAATAGAAGGCAGTTATTTAAAGATAAGGTGCATTAGCTGAATTAATTTGTAAATGTTAAAGCGTATGCAGTTCTTAGCACACGACTCAAAAATACTCCCCCTCCCTTCCAGGAAATAATGCAGCCTGTAGTAAAAATAGACTATAAGCCATTGTGTGGGAACCGGCTAGATCTAGTAGAGAACACGAGGTAACTAAGCACCTGCTCCTGTCCATCAAAAGCCAATGGAGACTAAAAAAGATTTGAAGGCTCAACAGAATACTATGGGAAAACAGGGTTTTTGTAGAAATTACCGGACCAGATCAAATATAAATGTATTGAGTGAAGTGTTGAGAGTATGGCGTGAAGATGTGTTTATATATGAATGTTTATAACATAGCAAATTATGCTAAACAAGAGCGATAATTTATTCCTACAGAGGCAGCAGTATGTTACATAGCTTTGTCTAAATGTAAAACTGGTCATGCAACACTGGAGACTACTGCATCCCTTGTATGGCAAGAAGAACAGTTTTGGATGAACTCTGCCGGTATCCAGTAACCAAGTCAAGAGTATTTAAGCTCCAGGCCCAGCACCAGTCTTCAGGACCTGGGAGCTAGCCACGGAAGACAGAATGCTGGTCGGAAATGGTAGAGTCCTCTGCCCTTTCCCCCAATCCTCATGATCTGTAAAGATTACAAGTTGTTATCCCTTGCAAGATAGACTCATGTCCTTAATTCCATAGAGGGGTGCATTTAATCTGGTGTGAGCGTGATCAGGGAATACCCCAAAATATTAAAGGTGTGCCCCTGTAAATTGGGGTTCAGTTTCTTTAAATGAAAACGCACACATATAACAATTCTCTACAAGCCATTTTAGATCAAAATGAGGTTGCATCATGCAAAGAACCTGACAAGATTGGGTTGATGGAAGTGCTTTGGGAGACCCATTACAGTCCAAGAAACTCTGGTTAAGTCTTACCATACCTTAACCTTACAGTGAAGGTTATGCCACCCTGCCTCACCTTCACCAAAGTTATGTTATGATTGCCTTATGTGCAGTGTAACAATATTCAAAGAAGACAACTTATGGTTCAATTGTTCACCATCACACAAATTGGCAGTGGAGGGATCAACTTTCTTTTCAAGTGGCCACACTGGAGGCTCCTCCTTCCCCTTTTGCAAGCACTAGCCCACTGTTACCCCGATTTCACTGCAAAAAGCCATCTTCTTGAGACTCCATTTAGCTCGGAATGCTTCTCTATATTCCACACACTGGCAGCCAATTGAGAACTTGACCTCTTATTCTAGTTTAGATGTTTAAACAATGTAAAGGGACAATGTTTACATAGAGATTTGTGTATTTTTAAAGAGTTATTAACTGCATTTTCAAAATGTTTTCCCAACCCATTGTTTAGGCTTCATGTTCCAAACATTATTCTCTTGAAACTTAATTCAGATTGAACTATTATTCAATATTATATGGAACATATGTTGGTGGCACAATATACTGAGCACATTTACAATTTGTTATTGATAAAAACAGATTTGATAATTTACCGAAAAACATATAATCATATATATATATATATTGTTTCATTTCTCATTTTCTTAGGGGAGAATATGGCATTTCAGAATATACAGAAGTTAAGACTGTCACAATCAAAATTCCACAGAAGAATTCCTAAACGTTCCTGGTTTGAAATGAACCTGACTCCATTAAGTTAACAAACATCAAGCATGGGCCTTTTAAAAAAGCAAAGTTGTTAGAAATGTGCACTAACTTTACGTATGCTTACAATAAAATAGCAGAGTTTTAAACTTCAATGTGTTTGTTTTTTACTATTTTTCACCTGACCATTGTATACTTGAATTAGTAATAAGGCAATACAGAATCAAAGAGCAAGTCAAATGCACGACACACGTCCTTCTGAGGTCCAGGCTCGTATAACACAGTCCTTGCTCCGCCGAAAGGCCAGGGTGTCAGAAAAATAACAACCTGGCTAAGATATTTGTAAGGCGGGGCACATCATCTGCTGAGATCCCATTCTCCGCTCTGGGCGCATGTCCTAATGGCCACAATCCAGTTGCTCAACCAGGAGATGGTGAGAGACCTAAGGATTATGACAATCCAACCGGTGAGCCATTAAAGTAGAACACATGTGTGCAGATTTAGCAAATCCAAAGTTTGCAAATGAGCTACATTTTAAAAGGTGAATTTCTGCCTCAGGAGTTAAAAAAAGTCTCTATGGACCCACGCTCATGATGCCACGCTTTGCCACTGTCTTGATGTTCAAAGATGGATGCATTAAATGTATAGGACTTTTTATAGTCTGAGGGTGTATGGACGGATACATGCTTAAGTGCGATAGAAATGAATGTGCCAGGAATGTCTCATGATGTGCCAGGATCAATGTGCCAGGAATGCCACGTCGAGGATTGAGTATGCTCCAGTCCACAAGGCATACGGCCTTGCAGGGGTGGAGTGACTTATTTTTGGGCTGGAACTATAAATGGCTGGCACACGTTTTTTCTACTTCTGATTTTACTGATTTGACATTCAAAACAATGGAATAGGAAGGTACATAGGGCACTTGGAAGTGCTTCTGATTATTTTAATGCTTTGCATGCATTACTTTTTAGTGTTGAAACCTGCGTGATTACTGAAACGTGAACAGTGTTTTTAGGCCAGACTCCCTGTGACCTGTCTATTAGGCATCTCACTAAAGCGGCATCTGTGCTTTCTACCATCATAATTTGCATTGGCACAACACATATCTTAATATGCCACCTAGAAAGCTAATGAGCTGACTGGATGTGCCACTTTCTGATTCAGAGACAACACATTATACAGAAGACAACTCGTTTTGGTGCATTAAAATGTGTTACTTGACTCTGCCCTACTTCGATATGTAGATCCCATGTTATATGATAGACATGTCTTACATTCAATAGCACTTTACTTAAAGGGTTTTAAGGCGCTACATGATGTTATGTTACTGCTTCTATAATCATTGGAATGCGGGGGCAGAGGATCAACTGAAGTCAGGTTCTGATGGAAAATATTCCGTAAACTATTTAGTAAAGGACTTTTTTTTGTTAAATTTGTTCTGGCATTATTGAAATCACCCAATGAAAACACACATTAACAAAGTCAATAGATTTGCTTTAGTGTGGTGAAAACATGTTTTACATTCATGCACACAGACACCCTTATGAACATGGAGAACATGCCTAGGGGACATAGTGGGGAGAAGCCACTCTAGGACTGGAGGAATGAATATAAATGCGAGGATTCCGGAGAATTTTATTACATTTTGTGATGCCTGTGCCAACCATCAAAACAAAGAGGGAGGTGCAAGGTAATTGGGAAACCAACCTCAGCAAGCAGCCCCTCAGGAAGGTTGTGAACGTTTATACTGGACTAAAAATGCTTTGGGCTTTAGATCATTTCAAGAGGTTATGGGTTGCTGATTCTAGTGAATTATAGTAGACCTAGAACCTATGGCCATCCTGTGTAGCCTTAAATTAGCAGCCAATGACAATTGCAATTATTTCAAAAATCACATTTTCTTCATATCAACTCTGATAGAACACTGTAAAAAACACTGCAAAAGACAGTCACAATATTAACACATGTCTGTGATTGAAAACGTGCTAGTGCTGTGCAATGCTATATAGAAATTAGCACACGTCAATCAGTCCTCGAAGACTCATTCTCACCCATTGATCCTTTTTTCACTACACAAACAAAACGCAACTTGTTTTTTTCCTACGTGTCTAATATTATATTAACATTCTAGGAAATTCTTCAGGGGTAACTGTCTTTTCGGTGCAAATAGCAGTGGTAAAAGGAGCTTCCTTTCCACTTCTTATTAGTGTGTGGGAAGAGGGGTCGCAGCGACTCCCCCCATCCATTCCGGGTCAAGCATACTTCCTGTTCGTGTTGTGGCATGGATGCTCTGGGCAGAGGGCCCCGGCTACACAGCACCCGTGTAGGAATGCCACCAGTGAACTGTAGCCCTTGAAGACAGCATATTAAGACTCCAACTGGTGTGCTCACCAACTCCATTTTCTCTTTGTACAATGGCAGGCCCAGCCGTGGAACCAGACAACAGACATGCAACTCTCCTCCTTGAGCCGCGCACAGTGAGCGAGCTACTCCCCCCACCTCCTCCCCTCTGTCATTTCTGAAGCTGTCCAGTTCTCATGGGAGACTGGCCGCACGATTGAAACAAACTTCAAACTGTATCTTCTGCTTTCCGTCTTACCTCATTGACCCAGTCATGGCCCAGCTCAAGGCCTGGTCGCAGAAAGTAATTTGCCTTTACAAACCTGCCCCCCCAAATGCAGACCCAGGCCAAAAAGAACACTAACCCCATATCCTTTGAACATGCCTGAATAACTGATAGTGACCCTTGAGTATACAGTGTTCGCCTACAACCTCAGTACATTGAGCTTCGATATATTGTAGTAAATCCCCTTCCAACAACACATTCAAGAATGGTTTGCTCATGAACTGCCTCTACGCGTTTTGAGCATTAAAGGAATTATAATGAATTACAGTGCATAGTCCTTTTTTATGAAATACGTATAAATGCCAATGTCACCTGATAAAATTTGTTCGCATAATATGAAGTATATTAGATGATATAATGTTATATACTAGGTGTGTGATAGAAATAGACAATAGTAACGAAATGCACAAATTAATGAGAAATTTAAAATGCATGTGTGAACTCAAGTTACCTTTTTCAGTTTTATATTAACATATGCACTAAAACGTGTAGTAATGATCATGTATTCACATGTCATGAATATTATGATTGCACTGTGATAAATGTGTGCCTAAACCTACATATAAAGAATCTATTTAAGAAATCCTGTCTCCTCATGTAACACAGGGCTGTGCCTAAAACGGGCCGTATTGCCCTCCGCTCCGCCAACCATGCTCGGGTTGACCAAGAGATAATATATAATGGTGTTTAGTTAAATTGACCCAGCCTTTGCAGTAAGACCTACTACCACTATGATATACACTGCTTGTCACCTGGCCCTTATCTGTGATATACACCCCTCCTCTGCCCTCATTTGATGTACAAGATGGACATTCCAAGTCAAACATCTATCTTCAACCTGTGAGCCCTTGAAGAACGTGTCTTAAGGTGCAATAACATGTTGTTAACCTATCCATCAATAGATCTAATACCAGGCTCGTTGAAGCACCCTCAAAATCTATCCTGGGAAAAATAACCTGAATTTATGCTTCGTTTTTCTCTTGATGTTAGATTAACGATTTCTAGGATTTGCAGGACATTATTTGTAGTTATTAGATGAATGCGTATGTGTGGCCACAAGGGCAAATGTTAGCAAATGTTAGATAGGTTCACATGTATCACTCAGAGAACCGTCCGGTACAGTATGCCAATCCAATGATCCCAGCTGACCGATTAACCCAAGGAGAATCATCATAGCACCACATGAGTCTCCGCCAACTACGACGCACCAACCCTATGGACTGTATACGGACCAGCCCTTAGTATCCAATCCCAACCCTTCCTGTGGCCCGTAGGTTGCCCCGTCATCGATTATGTCAAACTGTAACAAAACTGCGTGTTATCGTGTACTTCGGCAGAGCGCTTTCTGGGCCTCCTTACAACAATTCCGGAATGCGTTTAACGGCGCCGGTAATGGTGACGGCACCATTAAATGCATTCCGCACTATTACGAGGTTCCCTCGTGGGACACGATGTGGACGTCTGGTTTTACCAGACGTCCAGAGCGGGTCCCATAGGGGACCAGGGAGCTAACAACGGGCCGGTTTGTAATCAGCCCGTTGTTAGCTCCCGCACCCATTCCCATTGAGCCCTATGGGGGATCAAATGGGAATGGGGAAGGTCCGGGCCTGGGTTCCCTGAAGGAGGAATTACCGGGCCCTCCAAACTCGGAATGGCCCAGTAATTCCCCATTCAGGGAACCCAGACACGGTTTTGGAGGCAGCCATGCCCTTATTAAGGTCATGGCTGCTTCAAAAGTCGTAATGAGGCCCTCTGAGTTTGCAAAGTAGATTTTGCTTACCCTATTTTAGATAAAGTTTTTTGCTATCACCAGCACTTGGTCCGGGTCTCATTCCCTTCGGAGGTCCGTCCTATTTGACTCTTATTGAGAGTTTGTAATTGCATTTTGGGGACTTCTCACTTTCATTAGTCATCATTAAGCTCCATTGTCTTCCCTGTATTGTGTGAAGATGTAATCACTTTTGATGGACCCAATGTACACTCCTGAAACAGTATTAACATTGGTTTTAGTATACAATATGTTCAAAAATAATTCTTATTTTAAACACAGAATAATAACTATATTCTATGTAGTTACATTGTATTTGTAACAATCTTAGTACAAAGCGAGAACGCTAACCGAGACATGCTCTGTGACACCTGTAGAACATGGCTGTAGTGCCTCTTGCCTTGGGTATTCACCCCATGTGCTGAAAAGAAAGTATTTTTATAAACGGAGCGGTCTCCACAGAAACTGATTTAAGAAAATGATCACTACTGTTGGTTGCATTAGGAATGCAAACAGATGTACCCCATTCATAGGGGTACCTTGGTCCATGATCGCTAGGGACTCACAGCACCTAGTGCATGTGTCGTTATTCAATGCATGCTTAGCCAACTAATAAAGCTCTAAAGTGGCGTGCCTCTATTGGGGCCTTGCATCCACAATGTGGTACAGCAGTGCAGCAACACAATGACTTACCGAGATCCAAAGCCGTGACGCTTATGAGGCTATTGACATCTACAGCGAGAAGCAGCAATGATACGGTAGGTCAGTGGTTGTCGTCTGTTCAAGTCCAATACCACCATCTAAGTAAATGAACAACAACAAAAGGGGGTCCTAATGTAAATAGCTGTGTGTGCTCATGTCATTCCTAAAGACCAATGCCACGTTACATGTCCATTAGCAAAACTGAGCGTTCTTACCTGAAGTGGCGTTTGTTCTGTCACCATCTCCATTTTGCTCCGTATCTTCACATTCAACAGCTTCCCTTTACTGATGTGATACAAGCCACAGATCCATGGCAGCTGTGTTCCGTATGAGTCTTAAAGTTGACTATCTAGAAACAGAATGTTCGTGGTTACAGAATACCATTTACATGTTGTGCATGTACACTATTATCTAAAAGTTGGAGCCCTACTCACCGTTTGGTTCAACGACCTGAAATTGGGTCTGTATTGCTCCGGATGGTAAAATGACACTGCCATCCTAGTATCCATCCGGCATATGTGGCTCTGTTTTAGGTGACTGAGTCCATTTTCTGTTTTTCATGTGGAAGATCGTATTACACTTCCTGGACCAGGGCTAATTCTACCCAGGCCTCTTTCTATCACCATTATTGTGCTCTTGGTTCCCAAGCTCGTAGTTAATTCAGTCAAGGTGCCAATGTGTTGCCATGGAGATCAATTAGTCCACAGGGCCTCAGTAAGATTGTTACCTTTCGCGTTCATACATCGACCCCTCAAGCCATTAGTCCTCAACTAAGGAATTGTCCTGAGTTGTGGTCAGGTATATGTCTAGTCTAGTTGTTAGCCATCCATGGCTCAGGCAACCATGTAATAAACATGCTTCCCCAAACTTAGTTTTCATACCATTCCATTTTCTCGTTAAGGCCTTTTTCAACACTATTGGCCAAGTAAATGTGCTGACGTTCCTTTCTCAATAGTTTTCTCTTGTAAAGGTTTGAATCTGTCCCTGTCTTAAGTTTAAATAGTACTGTCCACCTTAATTCTTCATGTCGATGTATAAATTCAATCCAATGTTCAACCAGTGGAGCATTGGGGGTCTGATTTCTTTGATGTTCAGTTATCCTTGTTCTGATTTTTCTCTCTGTTTTCATAATGTATAATTTTTTACAAGGGCACCAAATCCCATATATGAGCATAGTAGAATTACATTTTGTGAAGTTTGTTTCCATAGCTTCGGTAGGCCAATATCGGTCTTTGTACCTTACGTCATTATGTGTTATCTGGTCTTTCAGATGTTTGCTTTTTCTGAACGCCACTATTGCTTTACTAAGTGGGTTTGCACCTTTTTCTAAGATATTCCAGTTCTTGATAATGATCTTGTTGATCTTGTTGATGGGATTTGAAAGATGACTATATATATTGACGAACACCAGTTTGTCTGCTTTACTCATGGTTTGTAATTCTTTGTACTCCAAGAGTGAATCTCGCTTATTGTTGTTGCCTCTTTTCAGCGCTTGTGATGTTAAGCACATTGGGTAACCTTGGTGGTGTAGCATTTTGCTTAATTATCTAGCCTTTTCTTTGAAGTCTCTTTTCCTAGTGCTGTTCCTTTCTGAACATAGGAATTGGCCCAATGGGAGATTGTCTCTCACGTGGTGCGGGTGAAAGATATCGTAGTGGAGTAGCAAGTTGCGGTCAGTTGGTTTGTGGAAAGGATTCACAAAGAGTGTTTTACTCTCTTCCTCAACAGTAAAGGTGATATCAAGAAAATGCATTTTTTTTTACTGAAGTTAGACCTGAATTGCAAGTATCTGTCTTGTTTTTTAATCCATTCACAGAAGAGCTGCCCTACCTTATGATCAAAATTTCATCTATATAACGTCTCCACACACGTATAATATGGATTGTTCTCGCTGTGGATCTTATTGATTTTGAATGCTTCCATGTAGAGATTAGTTACGCTCGTTGCCAGGGCTGCCCCCATTGCTGTTCTATGTGCCTGTTGATAGAATCCTCCATTCATATTGGTGAGTGACATCTCAGCACACCACAGGATGAAGAAGACCGGTGTCATAGTTACCATTTGTTCTTGAGATAGTTTTTCTCCTAACATCCCTATCGATGCCCCTTGAGGAATACTTGTGTACAGGGCTACTACATCCAGTCCCAATAAGATTTTATTTTCTGGGTGGTCAAAATTCATACACTTCACCTCTTTGATGATTTATGTGGTATCCTGTATGTATGATGGCATCCTTTCTACTAAAAGTTTTAAAAAGGCACCCACAAAACGAGACAATAAATGCACCCCTGATACTATTGGTCGACCAGGAGGATCATGAATGGATTTGTGGATTTTGGCCAGAATGTAAAATTGTCGTCTCTTCGGTTTGTCCGTTATCAAAAATTCAGCTTCTTTCAGGGACACCCAACCCCTTTTGTTTGACTTTTTGAATTTTTTGGTAATAGTTTTCTGTAGTTTTATAGTGGGGTCATTAGTCAATCGTTCATCTGATAATTATCACATTCTCTCACGTAAGTTTCTTGATCTTGTATGGTGATAGCGCCTCACTTATCAGTTTTGCGAATTACAATTGCTTTACTATCCAAAAGATTTTTCATGGCTAACCTTTCCTTGTTACTGGTATTGTCGAAGGTTGAGGTCTCGGCGGTCTGTTTTTCTAATTGTTCTTTGTCACTGAGTTCTCTATTTTCAAATACTCTGGCTTCTGCAACCTGTGCCTGTGTCGGCACACAGTAGGTGGATCTTTTATGGCGACCAGTGTCTGTTGCAACATCTTCTGGCTCTTTATCCTGGAAAAATGTATGTAAATGTACTTTTCTCATGAAGCCGAAACCAAGCCCGTGCATACCATACACTCCATGTTTGTCACTGTATCTTAATATCATGATGTCATATCTAGAATATATACAAAACACTGTACAGCTGTCATGATGCTGTGCACAAAATATATACATCATTCCTCTCGTAAAACACATTTACACCATTGCAACCAAATGCATTGGTCACCATTGCTACTGTAAAACGCTTATGATGATGTAGCTGCAGACAAAATACATGCCTGCATTGTACAACTCCCCAGAAATAGTTTTGATGTTTGTTCACTGAACAGAAGGTATGCATACGCCCTTTACTTCAATACAGCAAAAAGAAAAGTGCTGGCATAGGAACACTGGAAGGAGGCCAGAAAGTGGGGATCTCTGATGTCACCCGCTAATCACCTTTCACAAGTAATTTACCCTTTTTTCATTGAAAAAAAAATGTGGCATCAACAAGTATTATCCCCTGGCCATCACCACCTTCTATAAGAGCTTGGAAAGCAGAAGAAAAGAAAACAAAAAAAGGAAAAAAAAAACATTTCAAACAAGAGTTTTTTTGCTCGAACACCACTGGTGGTGTTCCGTCCAGAAATACCACTTCTGTCACCGTTGAGCTTATTGTATTTCAGTAATTAGTTGGATATGTTTTAATACCCCCCACAGTGGTTGTTATTAGCGCTTGTGGTATGTTACCCGAAAAATCAGCTAAGACTTTAATGAGACCCTAATGAAATCTCCATGAGGCATGTTTTTCTCTGAAGCCAACATGAATATGTAGCATATATATATTGTTAAAAATAGCTCCATTATATTACTAGAGTAATCACATTGGAATGACACGTGCCAAGTGCTCAAAGTGCCCAACATCAGTCACGGATATGCCTTTCCATCCTTGCTTGCTTCTTTATTTGCATCTTGGGACGTCTATAAGTACAGTTCAATAAGTCCCCAAATGAACATCCAAAACCAGGACTTTATAAGCCAATTCATCTGGCATGGACACATTTCATTACTCTACGCCTGGAATGTTACAACGTTTTATACTGTGACAAATCACCATGCTAGTAACGTCCAGTAGGCTGCTTTGAAAAGACCGTGATCTACGAACAGGTTAAAGATTAGCATAAAAGGAGATAAGAAATCAAGTATGAAAATTAAAATATATAAACTATTAGGTCAAATGCACAATGCTCTTTCAATGTTAGCATTTAAGGATATAGCCGTTGCATATTTAAAACACTCAATTCTCACATTCCGAAAAGGAGCACATTCCAGCTCAATCAGACGTGCAACTCTTCCCCACTCCACCACACACCAATGTGCACATGTATTCTCTCAGAAGAAATGGCCAGGGGAAAAAACAAACACACACCAATTGCTAAAATGGCCCTGGCGAGAAGTAATGATCACATTCAGAGAGGAATCCATAACTCATCCAGAGACTGGCGGTGGAGTTGATGCTCCACGCTCGGTGTATTCACTAATCTCCCTACTCGCAGTAGCGGATGTAGCTTTTGGTGCTGTGGGGGGCGGATAATAAGGCACCAGCAGGAGGCTGGGGGATGCACTGGGCACCAGGAGGAAGGCAGGGGGGCGGCAAACCCCTTGTCCCTTCCCTGCCTCTGCCACTGCCTACTCCACCCCTTTCCACTGATCCTCCCACCCGGCCTCCATCTCCATTGCAGGACTGTATCCTTCACCAATACCCACAGAAAGCGTCATTGGTGAACTTTTATCTGCAAATGGTCACAAGGCAAATAGGTGGCTCAAAGCTAGCCTGAACTCACACATATGATTTGTCATGCACAACTGCATTTTCCGTTGCCCAAATATGTGGGGAATAGTAACATCTGTAATAAGCATCACTTACATTTCTAGTATAGTGCTGGGTGATGCTGAGAGGAAAGAGGTAGTGTTATGACTGGTGTGACAGGAGCATTCACCCAATTAGGGCCTGCATGACACTGTCATGTTGCAGTCATCAACATCACTGAATGGAGGAATTATCTACAGGAAGGGAGCAGCAAACTGAAGTACTTTATTATGGTAAATTGTCTTTTACACCAACCATAGTCATCTTCTAGGGCAGAGTCGTGCCCAAAATAAAGTTGAATTGTGACCCCTCTAGCCCAATAGCCTCCAGATCCCATAGCCTGTTGGTTGAACAGATGAATGGAAAGGGAAAGAGGGTGATGACTATTGACAAGGAAGATGGATCTGAATTCAAATGTGTGATGAGAAAAAAATCATGATAATCATTCCCTGGATACAACCAAAGTTAAATATGTGTTTGGATCCAAGCAGTGATCAGTACAGGCAAGTTAATGAAGGCACATAGTAGTGCAATGCTGTGGTGGTACAGGTGTAAATTGTGCTATGGATGCGAGTTGACATTGAAGAATTCCTTGTTAATTTGCTTTCTTATTTTAGTTTCTAAGTACTTTACGATGTTGGAATTACTTGGAGAAAAAAAAAACATTGACTTTTTATTTTTATTTTGGTGGTCTCTATTGTTTGACCAAATCCCCAAACCCCTCCCCACCCATTTTTACCCTGCCCCGCATATAATTAGATTTGTTTTTTCGAAGTAATTTCGACATCGGAAATTACTTTGAAAAAAAAAAATGCTGTCGGAAAATAAACACGATACCGGCCTTGAGATGTGCTCAAGAGTGCTTTGTAGTGTGGAGACATTTATACTAGATCATTGAAAAGAACCCCTTCTTGATGAAAAGTGGAATGGGGCCTGGTAATCCCAAACCCACTGACAGAGGTGTCGGAGCCAAGAGTTGCACCTGTGAAGAATGAATGTTAGGGGACACACCTGAGCGAGCAACCCATGCCAGGATCAAAAACCAGGAAGGTAAACGAGTGTATCCTGCTAGTATGTAAGTTCAAAGAGGGTGGAAATGAATGATCCTTGTAGCAAATTGTTCCTGTGTTGTATATAGCAAAGTAATTATATTAATACTCAAGCCATAGTAGTATAATACAGGGATAGGTGCTCAAGCTGCCTGGAAGTGATCAGAGTGATCAGAATGATCAGAGTGAGCATAATGAATCAACTAGATATCACATCCTATGATGCTGATCGACCATTCATGGATCAGATTTTGAGCAACAGTGCCAAATTATATGACCTATTCCTAGCAGACAAGGTGGTAAATTATGAACCATCATAAAGGCTGTACAACTGGCAAATAGTCTTTTCATCAGTACAGATCAGCAACTCCTATCGATCAACCACTCTGCATGTCATCGGTCTACTAAACCAGAGGATATATTTTTATACAAACAGTAGCACTCTCTCCTGTACACATCGCCATATAGGTTTATTTCTACATATAGACTTCCAATCTCAATCTGGCTGAAATATGACAGTTCCACCATATGCCATCTGGGCGTTGTTGCACCCTAGTGACACCAAAACCTACCTCTGCTGACTGGGTCACTATCGCTCTCCACACAACCCTTACCCTAACACTCTACCACCCCCTCTTACCTCCTCAGCTCCTTTCTCACACCTTGCAGCGAAACAAAAAACTCTGAAAAAACTGTACCACACATTGGCTGGATTTTTTATTAACTGTATTTGATTTCTATTTCTCTGCCAATTCTTCTCGGACACCCAGATACCTAGTTCAGTCGCCTTGAAAGTATATCTTGGAGTGGCTTCAATGGGACTGCATTCTCCTGGGAAACTTCAGTCTTACAACATTTCAATGCACGGTTTCAGCTAAATATTCAAACGAAGATGGCCATTACTGTCACAAAAGTTATTATGAGATTTCTTCAAAAATGCATTCTTAACCGGGGCCTACAAAACACGGGTTTTCTAAAGTTCACATTTGCTCAAGCAGCCCCACAGGCGCCTATCATAATACCCCCTGAAACAATTTGTGCCCCTAACAATGAAGTATTTACGATAAGACCAACCAGACCCAGGTCTAGGAGGACAGATTTCCACCCAAATAATTTTTTATAGCAGTTTACTTCATTTATTAATTTTAAGTTAGTTTTGCTTTCCTGAGTCTGGCTGACAAGCAACAAGTCCTGAGTGATTTGGAGCAGTAGGTAGTCATTGCATCCTTACAGGGAACGTTTTTACTGGTTAAATATGAATATATGCTTGATACTTACAAAAGCTTTATTGTTAGGGTGACTTGTTTTAAAAAAGAAATGTGCACCAAACCTACCGTGCATTAGGAATTTAGTAACTCAGTCATACAACTCTCACGGTCATATGTGACCAAAATAAAAGCAGCCAGAACCTCTTTGCTTTTATTGGTGCCACTCCCCATTATCATTGACGGTTGTTCTAACCACAAACACTTTTTAAACGGAAATCATATAGTGCCTCCTTTTTATTTATATTGACCTAAGCCTAGTTGCTCTATTGGGAAACCCGTGTTGCAAAGTTCTGATTTTGGATCGACTTCGCCGCCATTTTAGAGTCATCCGCCATTTTGATTTCCGTACGTATAATTCTCTGTTCTAAAATGGTGGACTGTGTTTTCAACTTGCAACCTAGCCTCCCGACCTTTGAGTTCTGTTAATGTTTAGGCTGTCCAAGAGCCGACTGCTTAGACTAAGTAATGAGGCCTTGTACTACACATTGGGCCTCATTACGACCCTAGCGCTAATGGGTTAACGGCGCCGTAAAAGGCTGCAGCGCTATTTACCCATTAGCGCCTGATTACGAGGTCCCTTTGCGGGACCCGAACTTAACGGCTGGTCTACACCGTTAAGTTGGTGCAATTTGCGGTACCGTACTTAGCGCCTTCCCCATTCCCATTGAGCCCTATGGGACAAACATGGAAATGGGGAAGGGCCATGGAGGAAGGGGGAGTTACCGCCCCGCCAACCTTGTAACGGGGTGGTAATTCCCCCTTTCTCCATGGCGGAGTCGGTAAGTTACCAGCATGGACCATGGTGCTATTAGCACCATGGTTTTCCGCCTGGGTCGTAATGAGGCCCATGAACTGTTGTCCTAGCATTGTCTATGCTAACAAGCCTCATCCTCGAATACACATCTGGGACAATACAGAGTAAATCACAAGCGTGGACACAGGCTGAAATACATTGTGACGGGATATAGACTAAGGCTTACCGCAGGATTCAAGAATATACATCACCATTGTAAATTGATGGAAATGCAAACTCAGGTAATCCTTCTCCATATTATCGTATACGCTGTATGTGAACTAGGCACAAACTGTAGACCACAAATTATTAACATGAAGAGGGGCTGGACAATATTTCTGAGAACTGCATAAAAGTGTGAATGTTTAGATGTCCAACACTCTCTCTCCTCTCTTTGACGGGCTGGTACTCATTATGGGGTGTTGAGAGCCAGATAGCTATCTGTACCTATGTTTCTTTATAAAGTGCACAGAATAAAAGATATGTGAATCATCTTTATAACCCGTGTTTGGTGTATTTCCTTTTGTGGTTCTCAGCCTCGATATTTCTTTTGCTTTTATAGATGGCGTCCGAATAGGGACACTCAAGATCAATGCCATCTCATTGAAGAGTTGACGCGGCTATGGGACTGGGATCAGACGGTGAGAAAGGGGGCCCCTTCTTGGATGAGACGCGACACCTCAACAGTACTGCACGGCCTGATCCCTGGACGGTGAGCATGCCACCCGAGACAGTATCTTGACGAGGGTCCATATATCAAGGCGGGCAGTTTTGCCGAAATCACCAACCACAAGGGTCCTTTGTTGTCCTTAGTAATCCAATCGGACCTCCCTTTGTCCTTTGATCAGGTGAGTCGTGCCCCGATTCCTAAGTATCTTTATATTTGATTTGGCGCATTGTTCTCGCGAGTACAATTATTGACCAGGTAACACCAGTAATCTGACATGCCTGGGAAATTGTCAGTCTGTTTCAGGGCGTTATTCCACAGAGACAGACAATCTTTGGAATTTGACCATTCGGCACCACAGGAGGGGTCGCCGGCATGTACTATGTACTGTAAGTACGGCATTGGTTGTATAGTGTTTAACGATATTTGGCACAGGCAAACTAGACATGCTTCCGAACTTTAGAGGCCAATCAATGGTAGCTTTGAGATTTCTTGTATAGAATATTTAGAATCTATATTGTTAAAGAAAAAAGCTAGACCTGCAGCATTTGATGTATTACAAAACTAGAAAAAAGAAGCTATGCAGCAACTTAAAAGTAGAGAGAAACATTCACGCCGACATATTTCGAATGCCGAGAAAGCGTTATTGTACGATCAACAGAAACAGTCAGAGTCAGTTAGAAACATGGATAGGGCTTTTCAACTTGGCATTCAGAAAATATACCCGTCTAAAGATGTCCATGCATCAGATGAACTGGTCGATAAGCTTTTAAATGAACGAAGGCCTGGTGCCACTGCGCCACCTCCTTATGTACCTATTACTGTTGCTTTACCTCTTCCTGCTGTTGTTCCTCCTCCCATAGTAATTCCTGCACCTCTTATTACTCCTCCGCCACTAGCTATCATTCCACTTCCTATTGTTGCTCCTCCACCTGTACCTTCACCTTTGCCTGCTGCCATGGGTCCGGTAGATTTGTCTTTGACACCAGTGATAGCACCTTCATTACCTATTGTACAAGATTTGTCTACTCTTTCTCTTCCAAGTGGTTCTGCTCTGATTATAGTTGATAAGGGAGTGGAATCGAAGATTGTAACTGGCAATAAAGTTTCTAAAGAAAGAAAGCGATATCTGAAAGCATGGGCTAGACAGTACATGGAAAAGGGTGAACAATCTGATGTCTTTGCTACACTCTCTAATCCGGAAAGTTTTCCTGAGAAAAATGTTTTTATTGAAGGGATGGGAATCCATTTATCCGTAATGTGGAACAGACTGAATGATGTAGATATTCCACAAAGGTTAAGGGATCTGAATATTTTAGCTTATTCAAGAGATACTGCGGAGAAAGTATATGAGCACGTCGAGAGGGTATTTGAGTTTAGAAGGGAGTAACGGAATGATGAAATAGATGGTGATAGTTTGGGCGCTATTTTTGTGCAGAAACGGTTCGTTCCTCTTAGTAAATCGATGAGCGAAGAAACGCAAATTTGCACGAGAGATGCACGTAGATGAATTTCAGACATGTCGATATCTCCCATAGAAGTATATGACACGTATAGGCAGTATACGCCAGAAATGCAGAGGAAGGTGATACAGGTAATGGTAGAGTACCTACAGGATGAATGCATACAGAGAAAGATTTGTTGTCCCGCAGATTTATTGAATATCTACAAGAGAGCCTTTTCGTCTGACACTCCTTCAACTGCTTTAGCGCTTGATTTAACTTTGTGCTTAGTAGCATTCAGAATTACCTATTACTCAGTTACCTATGGGAGAGGTTCCTCCGACGTTCATCCCTAAAGTCAAGGTTCCGGCTAATGCCGCAACAGGCGGTGCCGCCTATGATATTGATGCACATTATGTATCGCAGTTTGTTCACGTCCCGTTTTCAAGACAGGAAGTGAATACCGTTAGACAATCTATTTCAGATATTAGGAAGAATCCGACAGGGTTTTATAAAGAGATAGAATCTGTCTTACAGTCGTCAGTATTCGCCCTGAGTGATATAGATTTGTTTTTTCCTGTGCTCCTACCTGCCGATTTGTGGAAACAGATCAGGAGAGTAGACGATGTGCCAGGGTTAGGGGACACATGGGATAATTTGACTAGACAAGATAGAGATAGGCCAGCTGGTGAAAGACCACCACATGTAATACTGACTTTGCCTGATAGAATAGTGACAAAATTGAAAGCCTTAATTCCTGAAAGAGGGATAGTTTGGGACAAGTTCACTGCTTGTATCCAAGGAAAGTCTGAGGGTCTACCAAATTCTTTAATCGGTTTGAATAAGTATTTTCAGATTTTAGCGGACAGGATTTAAGCACAGAGTCTAGAAAAAGATTATTTGTGGATACATTTGTGTGTGGATTGTTACCTGACTTCCAGTCACAAATGATGACTTCTGAGAG
This sequence comes from Ambystoma mexicanum, assembly GCF_040938575.1. Lineage (NCBI taxonomy): Eukaryota > Metazoa > Chordata > Amphibia > Caudata > Ambystomatidae > Ambystoma > Ambystoma mexicanum. The sequence goes on along the minus strand of NC_090935.1, from coordinate 1,175,263,057 downwards.
CGCATGGCAAGCTAAATCACAGTCTGAAGTGTTGCATATGGCTCAGTATTATGAAAACCGAGTTAATAATGAGAAGGAAAGGATTGAAAAAAAGAACGGAGACTTGAAAACTAAGGTGTTATTGCAACAGATTGTTAGAGGACCTAGAGGGGGTAGTACACAGTTTCGGGGACAGCATGTCCCACAAGGTAACATGCCGTTGGGTCCTGTACACGTGAACCAATGTGCTTATTGCAGACAAGAAGGTTATTAGCAAGCACAATGCCCAATCCTCCAGCATAGGTCGAATAACACATATGGTGAGTGGGGATAATAGAAACATTTTTGATCATCCTTCTACTGCTTATCCCTCTGAAGACATTTCCGTTGATGATATATTGTTTCGCTAGGATTGCCCAAAGCAGGGTTTGGAACCTACACCTATTCCCCTTAATCAGAAAGGTCCCTATGTTGAGATGATGTAGAAAATAGGAAACATCTATTTTTGATAGCTACAGGAGCACAGAAGTGTTCTGTTGACCATTTGCGGGTTCCAGACATTCCATTGCCAGGGCAAACCAATGTTTCTGTCGGGTTTTCTGGTATGCCAGTGGTTAGTCCGGTTTCTTTGCCGGTACCAATTTCACTGGGTCCATTGACGGATCACTGTCCGTTTCTTTTGACATCAAACTGTGGTGAGAATTTGTTGGGGTTGAATCTGTTGAAGGAATTAAATGAGGTAATTCATTGTTCTTTGGATGGAGTGCGTTTGACGATTTCCCCACAGCAATTTTCCGTCTCACAGTTTCTGACTAGACCTTTGCCGCCGGAATTTAGTGACGTTCCGGAATGTGTATGGGCAATTGAAGACAATGATGTTGGTATTTTACAAATTGAGCATGTTAAAATTATTTTGTAACCTGGAGTAAAGTTACCACATATTCCTCAGTATAAGATTTTGATTGATGGTGAGCAAGCTTTGAAGTGTATAGTTTCTGATTTTGTACACCGTAGGACAATTGAAGACATTGCAGGTAGTTTGTGCAATAGTCCAATTTTACCGGTGTATAAGAAAGGGGATAATGCAATTCCTTTCCGTTTCATTATCGATTTACGCGCTATCAATAAGATCGTCGCTCCACAATTTCCTATTGTGCCTGATGTGACAACGATATTAACAATGATCCCAGCTTCTGCTACTCATTTTAGGTCATAGATCTTAAGAATGCCTTCTTCAGCATTCCTATACACAAAGATAGCAGATACCTGTTTGCGTTCACCCTAGGGGGATGCTCGTTTACATTCACCCATGCGCCACAAGGGTACACGGAAAGTCTGAGCATTTACAGTAGAGCTTTGAAAGAACAGCTCGACACACTTGAGTTGCCTACTACCTGTATATTGCTTCAATATGTTGACAATGTTCTTTTGGCTGCAGATTCAGAAAGTGCTTGTAAAGAAGGCACTGTGTTATTGCTTATTCATCTAGCAAAGCATGGACATAAAGCTTCACTGAAAAAGTTTCAATATTGTCGACAGGAGGTCACCTATTTAGGCTATCTCCTATCAAAGGAGGAAAGAAGATTGACACCTGAACGAATTAAAATCATTTCTAGCGTGTCTGTCCCACATACACAGAAGGAAGTCAGAGCTTTGATAGGGATGGCTTCTTACTGTAGACAGTGGATCCCAAACTTTTCACTAGTGATCAAACCAATGTTGGCTTTGACAAAGAAGGGCATTTCTTTGCCATTGCCATGGAACTTGGAACACCAGAAAGCGTTTGATTTGCTCAAGACTGCACTGTGTTCAGCACTGGTTTTGGGCACACCAAATTATGAAAAGGCCTTCGAGTTGTATGTGCATGAACGTGATGGATGTGCTTTGGCTGTGTTAATGCAGGAACATGAGAGAATAGGCCGTACGGTTACTTTTCCTCCACCCTTGATCCTGTTGCAGGCGCTTTCCCGAGATGTTTGAGCTGTCGCTGCTGCGTCTGTAAAACAGAGCGAGGGAATGGTCCTAGGCCATGCTTTAACCTTGTTGGTACCTCACTCTGTAGACGTTCTATTAAACAGAACGCAAATACAACATCTTACCTCCGCGCGATTAATGATATACAAATTGATCTTGTTTGCACCGCATATCCAAATTAAAAGGTGTTGTGTATTGAATCTGGCTGAATTATTACCTCTGCTGCAAGATATTGCTTGCAGTGACGAAATGTCACATGACTGCCTTTATACCACAGAACAAGAAACTACAGGCAGGATTGATTTGAAAGATACACCTCTGAATGACCCACAAGTAGAGCTGTTTTGTGATGGCTCTTGTTTCAAACTTCCGGATCGTACATCCACTGATGCTTATGCCATCACTACATTAAGCACGATTATAGAAACCAAAAGAATTTCGCATAACTCTGCGCAGACCACAGAGATTATTGCATTGACCCGAGCTTGTGAACTTTCCGGAGGGCTTAGAGTGAATATATATACTGATAGTATGCTTTTGGGGTGGTTCACAACTTCGGTAGACTTTGGGCAGAACAAGGTTTCTTGACCTCACATGGAACAAAGATTCAATATGGCACCTTGATAGTTCAGCTACTCTCAGCGCTTGCACTTCCCATTCAGCTAGCAATTATGAAATGCGCGGCACATCAAAAAATCATAGACAATGTAGGAAAAGGGAACACTTTTGCTGACCAGATAGCCAAGCAGACTGCTATTGATCTCTATTCAGATATGTACACTACAAAGGAAACCATGAACGTCTGTACTAGAGATGAGGGAATCGATTCCATAAAGAATATCCAAGCAGATGCCACTCTAGAGGCAACTAAGCAATGGGCTGAGGGCTTGATGAGGTTGGATGATGATGTTGGAAAATTGATGTTGCCAGACGCGTACATCACTATGATGGTTTCCATGGCCCATGGTCCCACCCACATATGCGCTAGGAAAATTTGCAAAATGTTAGAAACTGTCTGGGTAAATGTTAACATCCCGAAAACTGCAGAGCGTTTTGTCCTGAGTTGTATGGTCTGTCTACAACACAATGTAGGGAAGGGTACATCAACACCAAGGGGTACTTTTTGTTCACCTTCTGTACCTTTCGAGGTAATTCACTTTGATTTTATTGAAATGGAGCGTTGCAATAACCTCAAATATGTTCTGCTAGTCATTTGTGCTTTCAGTAAATGGGTTGAAGCCTTCACTGTAAAAGATGCCACAGCAATGACGACGGCAAAAACCATGCTCAAGGAATATTTTCCTAGGTTTGGTTTGAAGAGGCTCATCTGTTCGGATAATGGTCCACATTTTATCGCTGCTGTTATCCTACAAATATGCGCAGGATTACAGATCGATAAAGGTTCCATTCAGCCAGACATGCTCACATGCTCAGAGTGCTGGATTGGTAGAGCGGCACAATGGAATTTTAAAGAACAAACTTGCTAAAACGTGTGCCGGCACCAATTTGAAATGGGCGGATGCCTTACCGATAGTGTTACTCTCTATGCGCACCACCCGCAGGACTGGGCACTCCCCATATGAGGTGGTGATGGGGAGGCCAGCTAACATTTGGAATCTTCCTAAACCTAGGGCTTTGAGGGATATAGAGCGTGTACTTCTTTATGAATATTGTGAACGGTTAACTCAAAATCTGTATTTGATTCATCAACAGGTGCGAGAAGCCCTCCCAGCCAAATACGAGGGGCCAGGTCACAGAATCCGACCAGTAGACTGTGTACTCACAAAGTAATTTGAGAGAGCATCCTGTCTCGCACCGCGGTTGAGAGGGCCCTTTCAGGTCCAATTGGCCACACAGACTGCCGTACGAGTAACTGGAAAGAAACACTGGGTGCATCCAACACATGTCAAGAGGATACCTTTCCCTTTGCCACAAGACGAACAAGATAAGGAGAAACTTACTTGCCCTGTTCCCAACGATCGATCAGCATTGAGCCACACCAAGGGTTTTCTGAAGACACTCCCTGAGCCCGCGGGGCCTGGGGAAATTGCTGCTTCGTCTCCACACTCTTCGACAGATCCTTTTGAACCTTTGTCTGGTCTTGCTTCAAATTCATCACTTCCATCAGGAAGCAATGACACATTGTTCGAAGATCACACAGTACCAGGAGTCACAAGGTACAATCTGCGTCCACGGACTTAGACTTATTGCACAGTTCGGCTTTGCCTACAGGGGAACAACTGAAGGGCTTGTCCTTCGCCACATCTTTTGCATCTGAAGGAAAGTAGGTGGCTGGGGATAGGGAAAGACTAAGAAAACGCGTGATCAAGAGATCACCAGCAAATGGACTACAGAGTTTTTTTGCAGGAATCTTTTCGAAAAAAGAGAAACAGCTTCAAAGGAACAATGCTTGTTATTGTCTCTACTTGTGCGGAACAAACAAGTTACTGGGTAGCCAACAATGACAATGGACAATCAAATACATTGTCTTTTAAAATGTGTTGTTTTCTTGTAAGTGCGTTAACAAGTTTCATTGTATTAGCTGCCATAGGATTTTGGTATATGGAAGAAGTATGCCCATTTGAAACATTCTTGCCTACTGAGAATGTTCCTACTGTATCTACGCCTTTCGTGCACTTGCACACTCTATCTCCTAGAGACTCTCAACATAGACAGAGCTATCATAACAATACATTACAGCTAATAATGAATGCAACTCATGCCATTTTGAATAGGACAAACTGCTGGGATTGCTCTCATTTACCAGAACATTGGGAAAAAGGGTTGGGCTGGTATATTCATCCTTTGCCTTTAACTATTGCATGTTATGCTTCTCTATGGGCATTATTTGTTGGCCGGTGGAATGATAGTATCTCAGGGAATTTTGATGGGACAAATTTGAATGAATATGAAAGGCGAGTTTTAACGGCTCTGGGATTCTCGATCTTTGCAAATAGGAGCAAGCTTAATGTTGCTTCCATTAGGTCTTCTGATGGACTGTCCCAACCTTTTAAATCTATGATTTCTTTTAAGATGGCCCCTATAGGTAATAGGGATGCCACTCCACCTTCTTATACTGTTAACCATAGCCCCAACTCTGTTTCTTTCTGCAGACAAAGGAATGGTACTCAGTCAATGGGTGATTTCAAGGGTTGCACCAATGTTGCAAACTTGACCAGTGAGGACAGACCTTTGTATGTAGGCGAACCTGTCTATTTCGTTTGCGGTAATGAAGCTTTTCCATGGCTACCTAGGGATTGGCAGGGAACTTTTTATTTGGGAATTCTGCTACCAGGGGCATATGTAGTTAGTACAACTGAAATCTCTAGGGCTCGTCCAAGGTGGGACGAGAGCAGTGATACTCCTCCACAAATTCTGGGTGGTGTAGAAAAATCTTTTCTACCATTCTGGGGACAGATTATGAATTCCGAGGACATTAGGAGACTAGCGAGAGTACTGGAAAAAACCATCAAACGGACCACTGACATACTCTATAACATGACTCTAGAGCAAAAGGCAATCAGATTAGTGGCACTACAAAACCGGTTGGTATTAGACGTCATCTTGGCTGAGCGTGGTGCAGTATGCAAATTAGTGGGGTCTGCTTGCTGCGTTTTCATACAATATTCCTCCCGACCATCTTTAAGGCAATACAAAATCTGCACATCCTGAGTTTTGAAGTACATGTTCCCAAGAGGAACTGGGATCTTAGTACTTGGTTCTGGGACTTCTTACGATCTTGGGGATGGAAGCTTCTCTCGGTCTATTTGATAATTCTGGGTATTCTGTTGTTTTGCTGTTGTTGTATACAATGTCTTCCTGCCATATGTTCAATATTAGGGGTTTGTTGTGTACAGACTATGGGAACACTAGGACCAAAGGTACACACACTTGGAAGAATAACCAACAAATTTGTGATGAAGGAAATTTCCACCACAGATCTTATGGCAATTGATATATATGATGAATGTGATTTAGGATGTATGGAAATTGAAACGTGGAGTTACTCGTGAAGGAACTAATGTCGAGTTTAGCAGCACTTGGCTTAGGCCAAAAGGAGGGTTTGTTAAACGGAAATCATATGGTGCCTCCTTTTGATTTATATTGGCCTAAGCCTAGTTGCTCTATGGGTAAAACCGCGTTGCAAAGTTCCGATTTTGGATCGACTTCGCCGCCATTTTAGAGTCATCCGCCATTTTGATTTCTATACATATGATTCTCTATTATAAAATGGTGGACTGTGTTTTCAACTTGCAACCAAGCCTCCCGATCTTTCAGTTCTGTTAATGTTTAGGCTGTCCAAGAGCCAACTGTTTAGACTAAGTAATGAGGCCTTGTACTACACATGAACTGTTGTCCTAGCATTGCCTACGCTAACAAGCCTCGTTCTAACAAGATTTACCACCCTCATGTCCCAAACAATGAGAGCTTCAGATTATAATAACTGTATCTTTTTCGGTTTCCTGCTGCCTTCCTTTCTGCTTTCTGCATTCAACATAGCAAGAGAAAAGAAGAGAAAAAAATTCCAGTGCACGTTTAAAAACAAATTCCAAAATATGTATTTTCACCTCATTTTGTACATCGGACTACATTATAATGTTAAGGAGTTAGCATTAGTGATGAGTAATTGTTAATTAAGTCAATCAGTTATATAAATAATGTAGTCTTCTATGGATGAGGTATTCAAGAGAAGAAAAAAATGTTTTTGCACTTTACTCTCTGCAGCTTCACATTGGGCTTTTGTTGCATTATGAATTCTATACCTTGCATGCCACTAGCAACATATTCACATGTTATACTGGCAACATAAAAATGACTATATGTGTGTGTCACATTATTGCTGGCAACAACAAAAACAAAAAAATATGTCATCACACTTAGTGAAGTGCTATATATTCTAAAGCGCTATAAATATTATAAAGCGCTATATATATTACTACATACCCCTTCTTTTCCGACAATTTGGCAATACTCAAATCCACAATTGGAGGAAACCCAGCTTGTGCTCCTCTTTCTCATTCCATCATAGCAACTCAATAAAATAAACATTTACATTTTTCATAATAAATCACTGTTTAATCACCATAAAATCAAAATTCATCTCAATTGAGTCCATTAGTTCTTATAGAATATTGTACACTTCTCTTTCCAACTGAAGTGTCCATACTTTTAAATGTATTTATTCAAAGTGAAACAAATATTTGAAGTCCAATAACAAAATAATAAAATAAGACAAATAATTAAAACAAATAATTAACATAACTAATTAAAAAAATTAAATAAAACAATAAAGTTGTGGGACTCCATCGCCCACACTTCCACGATGCATTGGAAAAAACAAAATGTATTATCAACTGCAGTAGTAATTGCTTTATACATGCTGGCAATTCCGCTACCTGACTGCTCCTAGCCCCAATTCTCATCCCTATACTGGGAATGTCTTCACATTTCAACCAGACATTTCCTATTCCTGATACCAATTGTTTATTACTGTCATTTTCAATGTGAAAGGCACAACCGTCAACAAACACAGTTGGCAAATCCTTGAATATCTTTTCATCAAAAGCTTTGTGTGGTGATTGTTCAAACTCCTGTAAACTAGATGTTACCTAGTTTGATACAGGTTCAGGTGCACATAAATCTGCCAATCCTTGAGCAACTGGGCTCTTTTTATTTTGTCCATATCTCACTTCTACAGGAAAGTCATGCAATGCCAACTGCCAATAAGTAATTCTGGACTGTGCTAGCTTTTCTGACCTAATCCTTTTACTCTCTAAAAATTGCAATGGATGATGATTTCATTCATTGATTACCCTTTCTCCCTGAACAATGGGGCGGACATTCTGTAATGCCCACACAGTGGTCAAAAGGGCCTTTTCACATTCACTGAATTTAATTTCAACTTGAGAAAATGCCTTACTTGCATAAGCAATGGTTTTATGATTCAAATCATGTTTTTGAGATAACACTGCTGACATACAATGTTCAGAGAAACCTATTTCTATAAAGGAATCCCTGTTCTTTATGGGGTATGCTAAACATGGCGCCTTTATAAGACATTCCTTTAAATTAACCACTGCCTCAGATTGCTCTTTTTCCCATTTCCAGGGTGTATTCAGCTTCAGTAGTTTAGTCAATGGTTGAGATATTTCAGCATAATTTTCAATACATTTCCTTTTATATCCCGTCATTCCTAATAAGCTTTTTAAACCTTTCACACTTCTAGGGTCTTTTAATTTCTGTATGGCTTCCACCTTTTTCTTTTGTGGGTTTAGTCCATGTTCAGTCACCTCATGGCCTAGAAATTCACCTTTTTCTTGCACCATTGTGCTTTCTGCAAAGATACTTTGGCACCCGCCTTTTGCAATTGGCCAAGAACATGTCTAATTTCATCAAAATGGCTTTTTAAACTTTCATTTTTTATCAGGAAATCATCCACATAAACTATAGTTCCTCTTTCCGCTGCCTCAGGCATAGCCTTTCTCAAAAATATTCCGAATTCACTCCCACTATTGACGTACCCGAATGGTGTTCTAACCCATGTGTATTGCGTCTTATCAAATGAAAATGAAAACAAATTCTGAATATCCTCTGCGAGTGGCACACACCAATATCCAGATGTGAGATCTAATGTGGTAAATACTTTTGACCCATGCACCTGAGGCAGGCCTTGATCAATAAATGGCAGTGGCCATCTGGACACTAGCACTCTTTTATTTAATTCTCTCAAATCTGCACACAGATGCCATTGACCATTTGGCTTTAAAACACCCAAAATAGGAGTGTTGGATGTGACATGAATGGGCCTGATAATTCCCCAAGACTCCAGGTTTTTCTGCCAGTGACTCTAAACATGCCAGTGGTAATCTATATTGGCGCACAAATGCTGGATTTCTACCACACCCCTGCGGTAATGTGGCAACTTGTAAATTAGTTAAACCGTAATCATATGCATCTTTAGCCACATCTTTAAATTCCATAAATATTTTTCTAAATTCAGTTTTATCTTCATCGCTATCACATACATCTGCCAATAAAATCTTCTCCTCTACCATTTTTGAGAATTCTGGGAAATCCTCAAGTGGAGGAATCGCTGTGCTTTCTTCTGTGTGGCTGTGTCTCTCTGTAAAGCTGACACTCTTAAATATGTTGGCATATTAGCCTCCACTTCAATGTGCTGATTTTCTGTATCATTTTCATTTAAGTCAAATACTATATAATCCTCTTGGTGACAGCACACTGTCTCATTTGAATCATAAGGGTACACATATTGAATTTTAAAGATCCCTTTGGGCTGAGAATTCAGATATTCTGGCAACATCCCCCCTGCATCTACATACCTTTCAGGGATATTTCCAATTACCATGTTATTGAAATCTGCAGTATAATGTGATTTATGTATGGCCATACCTAATGAAGAATGTTCCTCTAAATGAATATCCTGGGGTCCTTTATTATTCACCATTCTCCAATATCTATCACTGGGGTGTATTCATAATCCAGGCCTTGTTGCTTCATGGACTCATTTAAACACACAAATGCATCTGAATCTTTAATTCGCTGTCCATTCTTGCACTTTAGTGCTATTGCAACCTGCTTGTTGAATGTAGGAATAGTAGTATTCTTCCTCACCTGTAATTAATTTGCATATGGGACCAGTTGTGCGCAATGATAAGCCTTTCTATCGTCTTCAAATTCAGGTGCAGGCCCACCAAGCCGTTACCATATTTTTTGATTAAGGAAATCTAATATCATACACACTCGGTACATGATATCATTGCCCATGTAAAAAATATTTTGTGTTCCACTCACTATCCACACATTATGATAAATTGTTTTCTGCCCAATATTAATCTTCAGCATGCATCTCCCTGCAATTCGGTTTTCAAAGTCTGGATTGTCCAAACCAGAGACATATTGGTTTTTAATTCTAAACTTTGGGATCTCCCCCCTCTTAATTATTTTCTGCAGTAATTTCTCAATAATAAAGCTACTTTCCTGTTCAAGTGCTAAGGTAGCTTTTATCACTTTAGATTGGTCATTTATACCATTGTGAATCCATGGTTGCTCATCTTCCATGTGTATTTCAGCAAGAGTGGCAATGTGTTTTTCTGTGTCTGTTTTAGGAGTAGTATTCTGTTTGCATTTCTTCTCTTTTAAATAGAAGCGCAATGTGTGCTCATCTATTTCAGTTTGCCATTTTTTCCTAGGGTCTAAATAAATCTGCACAGATTTTTTTTCTTTTTCACTTTGCATTTTATCTTGACACATCAACATGACAGTAACGCTTGGTACACAGCTATTCTGGAGATTTTCCTCCACTGCATCATTCGTTTGGCAATGGTGTGGCATTCATTTGCACTGCTGTTTTGTGATTTTATTTTCTTAGGTCTCAATGGTTTTTTGGTTAAGGCCCACAGTACTCCATTCACCCCATCTATGAGAGGAGACAATCTTTTCAGGCAATCTGTCCCCATAAAAAATAGAATTTCACAAACAGATGTGATCAATACTTCCTGTTTCATTCTATGTTTTCCTATCTTTATGTCAACTTCGGTAACACCTATAATAGGCACCTCCTCACCGTTAAAGTTATGCACTGGACCTTCACTTCGCCTCACTGTGATCTGATTCTGGGGAGATCTCCCTTCATTGATACTTTTTACCAATTCTTTGGACATAATTGTGGCCTGTGCACCGGTGTCAATCATCGCAAATGTATTGTATTTCTCTTCCACCCTGATGGGAGCATAATACCTGTCTTCAACTTCCTCTAATACACATAAAAGGTGTGAATTCTTACTGATTCCATGACTCACCTTTCTCAGGCCTTTTTCACTTTTGGCTAAGCACATTGGTAAATGGAAAGACATTTTTCCCTCCTTTCTGTCCATTTCTGTGTGAGAGACTTTATTAATTTCCCCATATTCAGAGGTCTTTTGGAGTGTGGCCACTGCTTGCCCATTCAGCCCGTGATCATCAGAGGTCACACTACAATCCACCAACTGAACATATGTAAAAACATCACTTGGTAATTTGCCATTTTCTGATTATGTGCATTTGTGGTTATTTGGTATGGTATCAGTCTTTTTAACTTATTCAAACATCTGTGGCTCAAAGAACTCTTCAGGTGATTGATCTGTACCCTCCTTTGGAGTATTTATTCTTTCTGCCTGTGTTTGGTTAGTGTTTTGATTGTCCAAGGAAGGGGTTCTAGCATCCTCAATTACTCCCTGTTCACTGGTATTCCCCATGCATGAGTTGTCTTTCTTAAATCTGTCCCTCTGTTCTTTTGGAATCTCATGTTTTCCTTTTTCATTTATGCAAATCTCCAATGTTTGATTTAACTTTAGATTAAATCGAACTTCTTTTTTAGATATATTTACAATTTCTGTCACATGTTCATTTGACGGTATTTTTCCTTTTTAAATCATTGCGCATCTCTGAGCCATTATGCAAAATCAAATCAGGGCAATCTGTTTTCTTAGCATTGCAGGTATTATTAACATTTAGTCACTTGTTGTCTGAAACCACCCGGACATTGCTATGGCCTTCTGAACCCTCTTTGATGACTGTTTTTGTGCTGTGCAGACATTTCCTATTGCTATCAGCCAACATTTTTACTTGGGCCTCGAGACACTGGAATCTTTCCATCTCTCTAGTATCTTCTCTCGGTGTCCTAGGTCGATATTGATTGTTTTCCCCCTGACTGAATCTATTCTGATATCTCTCAGGAGAATGATTTCTACTGGGGTTGTTTCTGACATCTTGATTCATATGTGGAGGGGAGCAGGGTGCACCCATCCTTTGGTTGTATTCCCCTGGTGGTGGTGATTCATTGTATTGATGTGGGACATAATTCATATTGTGCCTCATGTCCTGTCTCTCATTTTGTGAGTGTTGTCCCCTATTCTGATTCCCATTCTCAGTAAATCGATCCACATATCAGGGTCTATCCTGATTACCATGTATCATTGTATTATGGTCAAATCTGCTTTGTGTCCCCAATGTCTGGTAGGGACCAATGTTTCTTCGATCCTGACTTTGTCTCTGATTATTATTCATACCTGACATATCAGGCCAATACCCTGCCCGGGGTCTGTCTCCTAAGTACCTAGGGCTGATGTAGCTCTCCCTATTACTAGGATCATGTGATTGAAACATTGGTGCAGGGAGTGACAACCTTTGTTGATTACCCCTTTGTTCAGGTGTCAAATCATTTTTACCTGGACTTTGAGCAGACTCAAGGGACATTTTGGCTGACCTGATCTCCATCACTGTTGCTGAGAGTTCTTTAGATTTTGGTCTTGTGTCTTTCATTTTATCATTTTCTCTACCCAGACAATAGAGTACTTCATACAGTTTTGTACTTTGGTGTACAATCCATTCAAGGGACTTGTCACGGTCAAATTCACAGACTAACTGTGATATGATGTCTTTCTGTAGCCCATAGAAGAATGCAGTTTTAAACTCATTGGAATTGGGGTCAAAAGATACATCAAAGTGAGAAAAAGCTCTTTTTAAGTCTTGCAAAAACTGGCGAGGTGACGTGTTAGGCACAGCCATAATCGTGTATGCAACCTTGTTTGCCTCTTTTAATGATTGGAAAGGAGAAAAATGACGTCTAATCTCTTTTTCAAACTCTGCCCATGTCATGTTCTGCTGTTCATTTAACCCTCTAATGATACTGGCTGTGGGAGCATCTAGAGTTAAGTGAAAGTATTGCCTGCAATGTTTCTTAGGTATCTGGAGGGCTTTGAATACATCATGTACCGCTTCTACGTACGTAGTCCTCTATACAGCACTCCCCTCCTTTTTTGAATGGTTTTATCAGAGCCTTGATTGATTTCATTATTTTTATGGGGCTACCCGTTGCTATGCATGGAATTGCACTACTTTGTGATTCAACCCTGGTTTCAGGTGTATGGGATTGGTGGCGGCCCCCAATGGGTGTGTCAAATCCCCCAAGGGCACTGCAACCAAGTCCATTCACTGACCCTGCCACTGGGGCACTAGTTCTCTGTGTAGCAATAGAATTCACTTCAACTCCATTGAATGTGGTGCTCTACCGTTTATCCTGGGACCTGGAAATGCATATTTGCTGTTCTAAATCCTTGCACTTTTTAAGGAGCCTATCGGCCTCCTTAAGCAAATAATTGTTCTCCTCACCCATCTTATTAATTACCTCTTGCATATCGCCCATTTGCATTTGGCATTCATTGAATTCTTTGTTTCTCTTGTCTCTTTCTTGAAACATTTTAACCATATCCAGTTCAGCATTTTGGAGATCACTTTCTTTCTCAAAATGTTCTTTTTGCAAAACCTGCATTTCCAAAACAACTTCATCTTTGTCTTGTCTAATAGCGTTTACCCACGCTTTCAAGTGTTTCAATTCTTGTTCACTATCCTCAAACTGCGTCTTGCTTTGAGACAATTGAGTGTCGAGATCTCTAAATTCTGACTGCATGTCTTTTTGACATACCTCTAATTCTGCTCTTAACATTTCCTCTTTTTCACTTGCTCCATCCAGATAATCTGCTAATCAGCTTGGTATCGTTTTCTTGCATTCACAGGGACCTATTTAGGATAAACCATGTCTTGGCACATAGCCTTATCAGACAATCTTTCTCTGCATATTTATCAGCTGCATTTAGTAGTCTCAAAAGGCAGACCTGAATTATGCTGCCTTCTGCAAAAATGTTGTCTAATGGTTCTTTTTGTACTTCACCATAGATGTGGTCATGCTATTCTGTGGTATTATTTGATGACCATGTCCCATGTTCATATAGCTTTGCCTCTAGATATTGCACTAGCTCTGAGAATATGGCCTCCATTTGAGACATTCTAAAATTCACTTTTAGTGTCACACTGCTATCATGAAATGGGTTCCCTTTAATACATGTGTAGTAGTGTGAGACACACTTACCACACCCAGTACGAGCTCTATAGATACTTTCCTGGCCAACGCACCATGTATGTAAGATATTTTGTGTACGTTTGGGGTTTGGCATTATTTTCCTTGCTGCCAAAAAAGAAAGGTAGTTTGGTAATAACTTATCCTTGCATTTAGATTGGGTTTATCCTCATATCATTCTAGTGACCATACTTTGTTATAGTATATTGGAGAATCTAGTAATATGTATTACTTGTGGTATTTTGCAGTAATATGTTATTTGTGGTATTTAGTGGTGAGCATAGTTTCCTTCCCTATATAATAACCCCATCATAAACAAAACCTTCATTTCTATGAGAACACCTCCTAGTGATCTATAGAGAGCCTTGGACCTATACACACAAGAAAACCCAACACTTTTATATAGAGTGCCACCCACAGCCTGTGGCCAGTATCACAGGCTTATCTACACCAGTGACCTACGTGCCCGTAGGCATCATTACTGCCTCATAGACCTCCAGTAATCTATGTGTTACATTAGATTCCCTCCAAACAACATGCAAGGAAGACACACACACACAGCTATTTTATCACTGCTTATTCTGTTTGCTATTCTATCTGCATGGGCAAATTGACAAATGTATTACCAAAGAGAATGAATCTCTCCCTGTGTTCACAAATAAAATCCCAAAAGCAATAAAAGTCTCTAAATAATTTGTTTGTTATATACTGATTATATTGCAGACAAGTACAATTCACAATTCAAATCTTACCAATGTTCATTTCACCATTATCTGTAACAAAAGAAGAAGAGAAAAAAAACCAGAAACAGAGCAAACAAGCCTTTTTAAAAATATGACTCACTTTTTAACATTATAAACATGACAAATTAAATGCTACTCTGCCTACATGACATTTCTAGATCGGTCATTCAGCTGACAGCACACAGTGACTTCACTTAAACTGTGTCTGCTTACCAGAGGTATTTGTTTCAATCTCTAACACATGACCTTGTCCTTGCTCCCCTCAGAAAAGCAGTCCCATCCAACAAACTGCTCCTGTAATCTTGGATGCTTGGAATGCGTGGCGAGAACGAGAGGTTCTCCAGCCAGCGCTCAATGAGACTAGGCACGTCTGTCTCAGAGCCCAGTCTTCCCGAACTTAACTTCCCTCTGTCATCTTTCTATTAGAAAAACTTAGATCCTCCCCAAATGTGATGTGACAAATCTGCAGACACTTTCTTCAAATCATATTAGCAGAAAATGTATTCTGTTACCACCCTCATGTCCCAAACAATGAGAGCTTCAGATTATAATAACTGTTTTTTTTGTTTCCTGTTGCCTTCCTTTCTGCTTTCTGCATTCAACACAGCAAGAGAAAAGAAGAGAAAAAAAAACATTTCCAGTGCACATTTAAAAACGAATTCCTAAATATGTATTTTCACCTCATTTTGTACATGGGACTACATTATAATGTTAACGAGTTAGCATTAGTGATTAGTAATTGTTAATTAAGCCAGTCAGTTACATAAATAATGTAGTCTTCTATGCATGAGGTATTCAAGAGAAGAAAAAAAATGAGTGCACTTTACTCTCTGCGGCTTCACACTGGGTTTATGTTGTATTATGAATTCTATACCTTGCATATCACCAGCAACATATTCACATGTTATGCTGGCAACATAAAAATGACTGTATGTGTGTGTCACATTATTGCTGGCAACAACAAAAACAAAACAAAAATGTCATCACCCTTAGTGAAGTGCTATATATTTTAAAGCGCTATAAATATCATAAAGCGCTATATATATTACTACATCTCCCAATAGAGAACCACAATAGTGGGGGGTTGACCCACGAGGCTGAGGTCCGTAAGGTCACCCTCCATGAGGGTGGCAGTCGGGTTGACTCCTCAAAGATGGAGTAGTCCTAACCACAGAAGCAGGGGACGGACAGGGCTGTGTGGGGTGTACCCCTTCGTCAGAGTCTGGATTCGGCTTCCCTGGCTCAGCCCCTTCTGAGCCCCTTCCAGCCCTCCCTGCACCTTCTTCCCTCCTGGCCCCCAAAACCCCTTAATCAACACAACTAGGAGGTTTTTAATCTCAGCCATTTCAGAGAGCCGGTAGAGACAGGAAAAACTAGGAAAATTGGCTGGTGCTGTGGATGAAGGAGCTGGTGGACAATGATGACCTTTAGAGGGGGTTTACAAGCCCAGAGAGGGCTAAGGCAAAGGATGCAGCTGGCCCCCGAGGGAGCATCAGATGTGGGCTCACTCCCTATGCTGGATGGAAGGCTGGACCTCTCTCTCAACCCCAGACCCCCTCGGTCGACTCGCCCATAAACCGAAGACGTGAGCTCATGAGAAAGAGGGGAGTGAGCCTCAGGGAGAGCCAGTGACGTCCGCAGGGCTGAAAAATCAAGATTGGGGGCAGAAAAAGGATGGATAGGGGCCAATGCCGGTGAAGAGACCCGGGGTGGTGGCACGGGTGGGGTCAATGAGGCATGCCCTACTGTCCGCTTCGAGATGCCCACAGCGATCCTCACACAGCCATTAGACAGGGTATCCAGTAGATCGGCAATGGCCGCAGAGTAAAGACCCTCTCCAGGAGTTAACAAGTTAACACTGGATACAGGTTCATCCGGAAATGGGTTTACAAGATCGATCATGGGGTGAGCAGATGAAACAGGACCACAAGTGGTTCACGAAGGCCATGATGGGGCCCCAACATGCGACTTGTGATTGCAGGATGGCTTGAATGAGAGCATCCCAGAATCTCCTTCTTTGTCATGGTCAGTGGCCAGAGGGTCTCAGTACAGGTTCCAGTGCAGGCTCCCTCTCCCTATTGACCCCCAGAGCTTTACTCAACATTGCCTCCTTCTGTCTTCTGCCCATAATTGGCTTCCGGTGTACCAATGGTGCTGGGGGACATTGTTGCATTGATAAGAATGAAGATTTCAAGAGGTAGAGCGGGGAGAAGGGAGAGGGTATGTCTATAGCTCCAAAATCAGTACCCCGGGGAGAGCCAATCATCATGAAGACTTGGTGGGGAGAAACCATTGAAATCGGCTCCAGACAGAGCAAACAAATAAGTCTCACCTCAACAGAAAACGTGCTGTGGGCTGTGGGCTGTGGGCTGCTGCACTGGGCCTCAAGCGCCTGTGTTGAGTGGTTGCCCCCCACAGATGCTGAAAACGTTTGTCCTCCCAGGAATAGCAATGGCTTTCTTGTTTTCACACCTCACAGTTCACAGTCCAGTCCAGGTTGTTATAGACCAATCTGCCAGAACCCCACGGTTCACAGGAAACACTCCGTCCGGGGGACTGTCTATGCGCCTCTCCCTCCAGGTGCGGAACAGCCTATGGGCTGCAACACCCACGCCCTTGTTCCCCTGTGGGCTTCAGGCCCTGCGAGGAGAAGCTGGGAAAATAATGAGAAGGCGGCGTGGCCTCCCCTCGCCTTCTACGGTGGCCCTTCTGGACTTACTGCGAGGAAAAAAACAGGCTACAACACACATGCCCTTGATCTCCTGCATGCTGAATTTGTATGGGTACAGCCAGCATGACAATGTTGTTTATACTTGCATACATTGTGGGCAAAGGCATAATGAAAAGGTTTTTTGTCATGTGCTCAATACAAAACTGAATGCAAACATATTGTTTTGCCCAATTTTTCACAAAAAGTATGCAAGAAAATGCACAATTTTAACCCGTTATTGAAAAGAATGTTAATGAGGGGAGAACCGCTCTGAACCCTCATGGGTTGATTTGGGCTCCCTTGCTATGCTAGGTCGTTGACGCATATTCAAAGCAAACACTTCCAATAAAAAAATTAACCAACCTTCACTGCTTTCCCAACTCTTCGCTCATCCGCCTCCAACTCCCTCAGGGCCGCTTCTCCAAACAACGAGTTGGGGGCAGAACTCTCTCCTCTGCAGGGGCCTCCCTCTGGAACAGCCTTCCTGCCTCCTTGAAACTTGAGGAGAACCATGTCCGGTTCCGGAAGCACCACAAAACCTTCCTCTTTGCCTCCGCTTTCTCTCCCCCTCTCCCCTGCTAAAACTACTGAAACTGCACTGAATCTGCAACTGGGCCACTCACCGTTCTCAGTCCCTGCCCAGCCACTCTCCCCTGCACTGCCTCCCGGGCAACCCCTGTGCTGCGGGACTGTGTCTGTATCCCTACAGCCCCCCTTCCCTAGCACTTGTCTGCACTTACCTCGCACTTGCCACCAGCTGGCCCTTGTTAGTTATAATGTTTTTTTTGCTTATAACCCTGTACTGCACTTTCCCCTCTCCCTTTCCCCTTGCACTTTTCCCTTCCCCTCTACCCTTGCACTTGAAAAATCTGAATGACACCTGGCCTAGTAGGATCGTTGTCTGTCTCCCCCCTGCTCCCCCCTCTGCCTCGTCACGCCTTGAAACACTTGTGTATAGGTGCGTTACAAATGCCATATCATATCATATAATATCATAACTGTCTTTACTCCAATGAAGCGTTTTTTGCTCAGGCAAAGTTTTTAAATTTCACTTGTGTTTTTTCAATCTTTTAATGCCATTCCAGCACAAGGGATTAGAGGTGCATGGGTGGCTGCAAGTAGTAACTTGCCTTTGGTCCATTATGCCCCTGCTAACAACATAGCTTAAACCATGAGAAGGTTTAGTTCTTTTTTAATCAACATTTATTTTTAAGATGCATGAGAACCACTGCCCTTATTTCAAATGTAAACTATACCATTGCACATGACTGCATGCAGGTATGTTTCCTGAAACATTCATATTACAGGCCAGGCTAGGTGCTTCCCATGGGGTGACAGCAGACAACTCATGAGAAACCAGACATTAGCATTGAAAGCAAAAGTCATTGTTCCAACCCACACTCACTTGTGCCCAATTGTCAGACATCTTATGTTATGATTACTTTCTCTAAAAGATTGTTCTCTGACATAACCAAAACTAGACAGTTGGCCTTAACAAGTACTTATAGTGTACTCCACTGAAGAACACAATGCTTTCTCCAAATCCAGGGCAGCAGAGACCTGAATGCACTCTTTCAACCAGCATAACATAGAAGAAAGCATGCTTGAATTAGAGTTGAATAATAGCTTTGCAATCCCATCAACCTTAAAAACATCCTTATGTTATGGAGCCACATTTGGTCAAGATTATTGTGAAGGGGTGTAGTTTGGCCAAGGCAAACAGTCTGTTGAATGGACAGAATGTGGTGAAGGTGAAGAATCTGACAGAGGAGAAAAAGTGTTGGGGAGTGCAAACACTTAGTTTGGCTGAGGGCAGCAGAAAGCCTAAATACGCCACTGGCCCCTACCGCTATGCCCGTGCTACACCAGCTAAAGAAATTACACCCACCCTTTTCAGTTTCCCTGTGTGTCTTTCAGCGCAGCACCAGCACCTGTGCCTTAACAAACAATAGCTATCCTACCTGCGCCCTGTGCAGTGATGTCACCACTCCCAATGTCATCTTCCACCTCACTCTTGATGTCACCACATTACTTGTGTAAATGGTATGTGCGCCCCCCCTTGGCAGCATTGGATCTGGACCCTTGCAACATTCCCCCCTTTGATTGATTTATCGATCAACATATCTTTTGCCATTAGCTCCCTTTTTTGCCCTTCGGTAGCCATTGCCTTGTTGCCCTATGCAATCTCCTGCCTTGTGCCTCATACTCTTCTGGGGAAAAATCCAATACCAAACAAGTCTCTTCCTCAGCTGAATAATATACCCAGAACGCTTAACATTTGTCTATTTTCAGGCGTGGCCTTGTGAACAATCCCAGGGGCGTGCATTCAGGCATTTCAGTTTGGGTATTTGTGTGAGTCCTACGTGTGGTGTTGCTTCCCTTGTCCCATCAACATTCAGGGGCAACATATATACCCCACCACCCTTCTGCCCTTTTGAACCCTTAGCCCTATTTGAAATTCACAAAAGGTGATGAGTACCAAAACGAAGATTGGGAGAGTTATCTTAAACAAATTAGACAACCACATGGGAACCCAGGAAAACAGGTTGTCAAGCTAGTTGTCAGGTGTTGCTGGGCTTGTTTCTTTTATAATAATCTCATGGAGTGTGTGAAGTTCTTTTATTTACTTGGAAAAAGTGCCTTTGGTTGCTTCGTTTGCAGGCACAAATGTGGACCTTCGCCATAGACTTGGACCTAGAGTAGCGGCAAGAACACAGAAACAATATTATCATGTCTTCTGATGATGGCAAACTCTTCGTTGGTGGTCTGAACTTTGAGACGGATGAGCAGAACTTGGAACATCATTTTTCCAAGTATGGGCAGATTGAAGACATTGTGGTGGTGAAGGATGCTTTGCTGAACAGGCAAAACTCTAGTGGAAAGGCGGCTAGTATATTGGATGACTTGTGGGATCAGTAATTGTGGTCTCTGTGAACTCTTGCAACTTCAAGAGTCTGGCCGATCACGTGTGTACCCCCCTCTCAACACTTTATTGTTATTCAATCCTTTATTCAATAATGCAGGATGATCAACAAATTAAATCAGTTCTGAGCAGGGTACCACAAGAGCAGGGTTGTGTAGCGACATGAGAGAGCATGTTATACCCCAGTTTGGGGGGAGCTGGTGAACACCTGAGTCCCACATGCCCACAGTAGATTCATTAACACTGCAGTCTCACTCTTCAGCAACATCATCACGTTTTGGCACCCTATGTTGTTCCCAAACTGCGTTATAATATGAGTGAGTTCCCTTATGTGTAAAGGTTGTTCAGTCTCATCTATCCATGTTATAACGTGAACATGCTCATTCCAAATTATGCAACAGTTATCATTCATCTTTTCAACCACAGCTTCTTCAAACCCTAGCAATCATTCTGCCCTACATTGCAGCATTCCCTTCTCCCACCCTTCATTGTGGAAAACAGATCTTTGAATGTGCAATAATGGTCTTTTGTGGCACCATGGCATACTGTGCCCTGTGGCATTGGAACATGCTAGTCTGCTGTGGGTGGCGAACAACTGCTTCCCATTATCACCCTATGTGTGACATTTTTCAATATAATGTTCTTGGTGGCCTCAACATTCGCCATCCTTGATAATTGCACATAATTATCAATGTACACTCCCTCCCCATCATCAGTCCAGTGGAGAGCAACTGTATGTCCCTGGAACAGACAACTTATTTTGCACAATGCCAAATGCATCAGACACCCTCCCATCTGAGCAGCTACCTCTTAAGGGAGAAATACCTTTGGCATCCCTGTGACATGTGAAAGGAGAGTCGCCCCACAGTTCTCATATGGGCATACAATATATTGCCTGGCCCAGTACCATGTCTGCCCCCGGATGCCATTTTTGGACATTTAGAAATTAAAACTTTCTAATTTCTTGCACATCTCTTTCTTCATTGCCACTCCAGCGAGGGGCAAACTGTCCCCTTTCAGCTAAAAATCAAAGAAAAAGAAAAAGAAAAAGAAAAAGAAAAAGAAAAAGAAAACACTACACATCTCTTTACCCCTTCCCTGATGTTTCAACTTTCTGCACCTCTCCTGGACCACTCACTGGTCTCCTGTAAAGGAGAAAGGAGGAGAAAAATGTCATAGTGAACTGAATGATGCTTCCCATCAGTCGGACCCCCTTCCTTCTCCTGCAAGGGGAGTACCAGACTTGTCCCAGCGGATGTCTGTAAGATGGGCCCATGGATGCCTCTCTGCCACCTTCACTGCTATTAGTGTGAAGTAAGTGCGTCACTGTATAGGGTCTGGTGGAGCGGGGTTCTGTCCAGGTGCTCGCGAAGTTCTGGATCAAGTCCTTATTGCCAGGATAGAGAGGAAGCTGTGTTGTAAACTCTTCAGTCTCTGGCGCTGATGAATTGTCTGCACTTGATACCAGGTTGGCAGACCTGCCTTGTCGTGGTTGGATCTGGTGTGAGATATATTTTAGAGAATTTCTGAGCTAATTTAAATACACATTAAATTAATCTCCCAATAGCTGTGCATCGCTGTTAGGATCCAACATTGTGCATGCAGGAGTGAAAAGCGTATGCATTCTTCTATCCATGGCAATTTTTTGCTGAGTCAAAGGGTGATCTGTGCCGGGGAATTGCACAGTGCAAGCAAAGTGAGAGGCAGGCAGCAGAGCCAATTCTTGCCAAGTGTGTCTGCCTACTTGGCAATGCACCTTTTAAACAGGCCATTGAGGCACTCAACAAAGCTGTTGGCTTGGAGATGGTATGCAGAGCACAGTTTGTGTGTTGTTGCCAACAAGGAGGTTATCTCCTTAAAAAGGTAATTTGCAAAGGGATGTCTCTGATTGGACCTCAACACTTTGCATACACTCCACCTGGGGAATGCCTTGCATACCAAAAATGTGGCTGCCAATTTGGCATCAGTGTAGGCACATGGACAGGCCTCAAGTCAACGTGAGAAAGGACTTCAGCAACTATCATGTACCTATGAGAGCTACACCTGTCCTGCATATCAACATAGTTGAAATGTAGATGCTGAAAGGGCCTCTCCAGGCCTGGCAATGTTGATTTCACAGTTTTGAGTGTCTTCCCAGCTGTGAATCTCTGGCAAGTCACACAATTATTTACAAACTCGTTGACCAATTCCTGTAAGTTTAGCACAAACCATTGTTCGTGCCATTGTTCTCTTTACCTCCATTCTCCTTTGAGACATGTGCTGGGTAATGCAACTGATCCATGGGTGACAGTGAGAACCCCCTCCTTTTTTATAACTCCTGCGCTTGCTGGGGTGCACCCCCCTGTAGCTCTATCACTTGGACAGTGGGAAAGGTGTTGAATGGCTCAACAAGGGTGGAGTGCTGCCTTTGTAGCAATGTCATCAAAGGTGCTTGATCTTTTTTGAAGGGCATGAGCAGCTTTTCATGTAATGGCAAATATGCTGCTTCCTTTGCTGTGGAATCGGCCATATTGTTCCACCTTGATATTATATCTGTAGCGTTTGTATGGATGGCGCATTTTATTAGAGCCAGTTCTGCAGGGAGGGGAAGTACGTCCATTAGTCAGGACAACAATTATGCATGTTGCACAGGGAGCCGTCACTCCTCAGGCACCCCCATCTTTTCCATCATTTCAATCCTGTGCGCACCGTGGATGTGACGTGGGCGGAATCTGAGAATACGGAGTATGCATGTCCTCCTGACATGGCTATGGCCATTATCAGAGATGTCAACTCAGCTACCTGTGCTGAACAGTGTAGTGGCAACCTCATCTGAGCCCACTCCAGAAACCTTCTGTCCTTATGACAGACAACTGCTGCACCAGTATGCCGACAACGTCAACAAAGAATATTTCTTCTCCTTCTATGGGTTCTTCCTGTCCTACAACATCTTCCTCATCTGTACCTTTATACCCAAACACTGCCCTCTGCTGTCAACGTCATCACCCCATTAGCCCCCATAAAAGCCGAAGTAGTAGTTCATACTAATTCCTGGTACAACCCAGAGCTCATGTCACTCAGAGGCAAAAAAAGACTGGATGAAACCCACTGTAAATGTAAGCCCACAGAAGCCTATAAATTGCAGTTCTTGAACCTCTCAAAACAATATAAAATGCTATCATTCAAGCCAACATCTCTGCCTTTAACACCAGAATAGCCATTGCCAAATCAGACACTAAGGCATTATTCACCATCCTCAGAGCACCTGAAACCACAATCCCTGAAGCATTCTCCCTTAACAAAGATACTGCTTGGTGTGACGGTATCCAAAATGTCATGATTTCCAAAATGGACTCAAGCCATCCTGACTCACCCCTGCCAATCCCACCCATGCCCAATACTCTTGCCCCAGATATCCCACTGTTTAGCGTCCACAATGTCTCCACCCAAGAAACAGTATGCATCCTAAGAAGTCTCAAGCCATCTAAATGCAAAGGGGACATCTGCCCGGCCCCATGATCAAAGAGTGTGCTGAAGTTCTAGCACCACTCATCACGGCCATCATCAATACCTTCTTCACTACTGGTGTGGTCCCCACCACCCTTAAAGCTTAAAAAAGCCTTGATACTCCCCCTTGTAAAGAAACCAACACTTGACCCGGCCTCGCCCAATAACTACCGGCCCGTTACCACTGTTCCATTCCTCCTAAAAATACTTGACAGAGCGGCCTCCATCCAAATACAACTTCACTAAGAGAACAAATATATACTTGGAACGGGCCAATCGGTCTTACACCTAGGCCCTGGGCCAGAGACTGCACTCTTAGACTTGAAAAACCAAATGGATGAGCTCAGGGATGAAGGGAAACCTGCCCTGCTGCTCTTCTTAGACTTATTGGCAGCATTCAACTTAGTCGATAACAGAATCCTATGCTGCCACCTCACACCCTCAGCCTACTTTTAACAGGAAATAGTATCCTGGATTGCCTCCTTCCTCAAAGGTAGAATCATGAAGGTTTTTGCTGAGAACACTTGTGTAACCCCCACTGCTATCAATTGCGGTGTAACCCAAGGTCCTTGCGTCTCGCCTATGCTCAAAAACATATTCATGAAACCCCTCTATGACCTCCTTGACTCCATAGGCGTAGCCTATACAAATTACTCAGATGAAAGAGAAATTCTCCTCCCACTATCCGGTTCCTACACCAATGACGCTACTAGGCTAACCTCCATCTATGCCACCATCGAAGCTTGGATGGCGACCCATGGCTTCTGACTAAATGACAAAAAAACAGAACTTTCTTATTACTGCACTGGCCGTGGTACTAAAAAAATGGACCCTCTCTACTCAGCCTTTATTCGTCAAAACTCTCGGGAACTACCTTGACGCCACGCTATCCCTCACCCGTCAGGTCAACACCATAGCCTCTTCAGCTACCTACTCAACTAAATTACTAAATGCTGTCAGACCATTCCTCTTGAGTGACAGTGTCCTGACGATTGCCATGGCGGTATTGACTATTGCAATGTCCTCTTTGCTGGGACTTTGACCAAAAATATAAAGAAAGTTCAGATCATTCAAATTAATGCCCTGCACGCCGCCCTGATCATCCCCTGCTTGGAACACATCTCTGCTGCTTGCAGAGGAGTTCACTGGCTACAGGTCTGTGAAAGAATAGCGTTCAAGACGCTCCCTATCACCCACAAGTGCATCGCCAAATCTGCCCCCATACCTGGTACAAACAAATTACAAATCTGTCTAGGCTAGGACCACCAGAACCCCATATACTCACAGATTGGTGCAGCCTAAATTGAAACGTACCAAAGCCGGTGGTGCCAGCTTCCTAGTCATTGCGGCCAAGCTCTGGAACGCTCAACCCTGCACTAAGAGCAGAGGAATCCTACTGGGCCTTCCACAAATCACTTAAGACTTTGTTGTTTGTCGACCCGGCTGACCCTGCCACCTGCTATAATTGATTGTACCATGAAGTAACCACCTCTGCTCTCTGATGTGACCACTATTATGCAGACTTTATTTGATTGGCCCCCGGGCTTCATGTAACTGGTTCTTTCCAGCACCTAGATGCTTGAGGGCTTGTACGCTATACAAATGGAAAAATTAATTAATTAATTAATTAATTAATTAATTAAACTGTGTCCATGTATGAAGCACAATCATGCACATGCTCCCCTTTCTCTGCTGGCTGTGCAATGAATGACAATAGGTTAACAATCTGACACCTCACTACCTCATTGGATGGATTAGATAGTATTTTCTCATACCCTGACACTTTCTGGGTTGTTAAAGAGGACTTTGATTTTTCCAGTATCGCAAAAAGTGAATGTTCCATGTATGTTTCACTGCACAGCCTATGTTTTTTTCTGCTGATTTCTCAATGGCAAATGCTGCTGGGGTGAGTGCCTGTTTACATGGGAATTGGTCTTGCATTACTGGATCTAGAAGACCACTGCAATATGCCTGGGGATTGTGTGCTTGTGACATCTGTTGAGTGATGACAGCTGTCATCACAGTGGCATCATAATGTGAGAAGACATTTTTTTAAAATCTTGTAATCTGGCATTGCCAAAACTGGTGTGTGGGCTAACGCTTCGTTGAGCTCTGGAAATTAGTCAATCATTTTACGTGTCCATATTATGGGGCCTTTTACCATCTATGCTTCTTTTAATGCCTGAACTAGTGTTTGTAAATGTGAAGTAGTTGAAAATCCAGGCCCTGCAATAATTGTACAGCTTAAGAACTGCTTCATCTGCTTGCACATGCATGGCTGTAGTGTGTTGTGTATTGCTTCTGCCCTCTGTGGAGTGATCCTCCTGCCGTCCACTGATATTATCTATACTAAGTAGACTACTTCCTTTTGGCAATACTGTAATTTCTCATTGTCTACATTGTATCTCTTCTCTTCTAGTAATGTCAGGAATATCACTGAATTTTTCCTGCACTGTTCTTCTGTTGTGCTGCACATCAGAAGGTCATCCATGCACTGGATGACTGTTCTAGGCATTTGCAAGTTACTTAGGTCCATCTTGAACACAATATTGAACACACTAGTAACTTGCAATACCCTTGTGGTAAGCTTGTGTGCTGGAACCAGGTGTGTGATACATAGATGCAGTGATATACTATGAATCTGGGTGTAATGTGATGGAGAAGAACAATTTATTCAAATCAATACCTGTAAAGTACGTTTCTTCTGTGGGTATGTTATACAATATGATGGCTAGATATGATCTTGTGGAAACGTTTCCACTATGTTGTTCAAGGGGGGGAGATATTGAATAAACCTCCACATCCCACATTTTGATTTCTTGACAGAGTAAATAGTTGTATTACATGGGGATTGGGATGTTTTTATTATGCCCTCTCACCATAGTGCGAGGAGTGTGTGATATATGCCCATGTCTGTCTCGTGTTATAATGGGTTTTGTTTGACCCGGGGCAGCAATGCGGACCACCCCATGTCCCTTCAACAACCCTACATCATGGGGCCCACTTGTCCATAGTACCTCTGGTAATATGTTCAAATCGTCCCGCAAGTGAGCTGATATCATGCTCACTATTTGCATTGTCTGGGGGGGGCTGTCTCTCTTTTATGGTCACCCGACATGATATGCATATCTGGAATCCCACCCCCCTCCTCTTAGTCTTCTGAAAACAGTTGTTTGTCTGTCAAGTCTATTAGTCTTAATGTTGGTTCAATGCATAGGACTGCATGCATCTCTGTACCCTCTTTGTCTGTCCCATACAATAATAACATGTCCTTCCTTGTAAGTGCAGTTTCTAAATGTATTGTAAGTCTTGTTCCTGGTGTCATTTCCTTGTGTACTGTCTGTCAGATCAAAAACTCTGTGGCCAATCGAAAAACCTTGTGTTTCATTCTGGGTACCCACCCTAGCAATACTGCTGCTCCATAGAGGAATAGCCCGGGGTGATGGGTTAACCGTGGAAGTTGCTGTGTGTGTAGAATGATTGTTTGATTGCTGTGTGTCAAGCATACAGTGCCCTTATCCAAAAATGAAATAGTCATATTAAATGTACTCATATGTCTCTTCCTAATGTGTTGATGGGCGTGTCTTTTGAATACAACAGGGGCACTTCTATTTGCCGTGTGGCCATTGTGAGTGGCAAGTCTTCAGTGATAGGAACCATTACAGCAACCCCACAAATCCCTTTGTGTCCATTACTTTTTCCAACGGGGAAAAGGCACCCTCTTTAGTGCAGGATTTGGTGGCTCCCATGTCGAGCAAAATTTAGAAATCCTTTTGTCCAATCTTCAATTCTACTTTAGGTTCCTCTTCTGGGTTTTCAGTTACCAAGAGGATTGGGCACACACATGTCTTCTCTGGGCTGGCCTATTGGACATTTGGGCCCCGTCCTAGAAATGCGGACGGGGTTTCCTCAAAGTACTGTCACTGTTGCATAGTGTGGTACTGCGTTCTGTGCTAACAATGTACTGTTCCCCTGCGTAAATATTTGTGTTTTAGCCTGTAAGGCATTTTGTGGTACTGGTGCCTACAGCTGTGTGTTTGTCTGTGGTGTCTGAGTAATTCTGGGTCTTGTCGGCTGCATTGTATGCATGAAGGGCACCTGCTGTGGCTGCATCTGCTGCTGTATGGGGTTTGTCTGTTGCTGCATGGGTGACATATGTTGCTGCATGGGTGGCATCTATTGTTGCATGGGTGGCACATATAACTTGGACTCCCCTTATCTCTCCTGGCTATACTGCACTGTTGTCTGTGAAGGCACATTTGTGTAAAGTGTACCCCCTGCACACATATAAAACATGGCCCTCCAAATCTGAGCCGCGCTCCTCCATATCCATTATCCCCTTCCTCTCTGTGAGTATTCTCTGCCCTATAGATAATATCCCATCCGAGAGTTTCCACCCTTGGTGGTAACAGCTGTGTTACTGATATGCCCCCTGTGGGGCATACACTGCTTGCTGCTGGAGCCTTCCTCCTTGTTGTATACATCTCCCTGTGGCACGCCCCCTAAGGGAAACACCCTTGTTGGGTGGGCGCTACTTCAAACTGCCCTGGGACAATGTTTGTAATCACAGCTCCTTCCATGAATATTTTTGCTCATTTAATTTGCACCAATTTCGGCTCCACCTTCACTGCATTGTCTGCCATGTATTTCTCTCTTTCCTCTTTCCTTTTGCAAAAGTGTACAATGTGGGTCTGTATTACTAGCCACCTCTGCACCTAAATCCAAAAATCAAACAAATGTCTCTAGAGATTCTTGCACACCCGTGAGAAGACCCCTGAGCAGTCTGTGATAGAATATTGGTATGTTCACCTCCCATGATTGCTGTGTCTCTAATGTGCACATCTCCCATATCTTTTGTATATATTCTTCAGGGTCTTCGTCTGGTTTCATTTTGTGTTCTAAAAGGGCATGCATGTCTGATGTGTCAGGATACATAGTCCTCAATACTTTCCACATGTGTGCATGGCAGTTATTGAAGGGTGCCTTTAATCATGTGGACCATCCCACCCTCTGCCACCACTTTGACACAGTGGACCTCATTCCAACCCAGGCGTTAAGGGTTAACGGCGCCGTTGGCGCCGTTAACCCTTAACGCCTGATTTCCACCTGAACGCCTGCTTTTAGCGTCCTTGGCGCTAATTACGGCACCGTAATTTACGGTGCCGTAATTAGCGCCTTACCCACTCCCATTATGCCCTATGGGGCAAAAATGGGAATGGGGAAGGGTAAATGGGGATTGGGGATTTACCGCCCCACTCACCTTGGAATGGGGCGGTAAATCCGCCATCCACCATGGTGTAAAAAGAGTTTACACCATGGTGGTAAAGAAGGGAACATACCACCTGGGTTAAAATGAGGGCCAGTATTACCCAAATTGACCTTTTACAATTGACCTTTTGTCCTAATTTACCTAATTATAGTGGTCCTAATTGACCTTCTGCACAATTGACCTTTATATTATTTTAGTTATTTTACATATGTTTTGGGTTGGTTTTGGATTATAAATAATATAAGGGGATTGGGTGGGGTTCTTTGGAGGGTTTTGGATTGGGTGGGGTGTTGCGGGGGGGTGGGTTCCCCCTCCATATATGTCCAAATTGACCTTTTAAATTAGGTCAATTTTCCCGAGGTCAATTGTGAAAAGGTCCATTAGTACACATCCCCTTGCCACCTCTGCCTTCTTCTCCACTGCTGCCACCAAGTTGATCGACTCCTTAGTTGCCAACCACACATCCAAAGTCTTCTCTGGCACCTCTGCTGCACCCCCCATTGCATCTTTCTGTGGTATATCCCAAGAATCCTATGTCTCACCCACCCTCTACCATGTTTACACCAAACCACTCTTTTACCATTTCGTTAGACTCAGCACCACGTACACTAACTACAATGATGACATTCAATCATTATTTCACTTACGGGCAACCACCAACTGGACACGCTGAAAGTTAACTCCATTTACGAAATCATCCATCAAATCTGCCTTAACAACGACAAGACAGAGATCCTTCTTGTAGGCAACCCATTCCGCCTTGCCAAACTCGACTCATCCTACCAATCCTTCATCATTGATGGCCACACCATCCAAGTATCCCTTGGCATCAATGTCACGGCATGTCAAACCCATTGCTTACTCCGCCGCCTATACCACAAAACCTGTGGTAAATGCCAACAGGCCCTATCTCTCGACTAAATGTTGCATGTGCTATCATTGGATCAAAGTTAGACTACTGCAATGCTCTCTGCTGAGCACCACTTAAAAGAACCTAAATAAGATACAAAAAATCCAGATCAATGCCTTTGCGTTGCGCTTGGCCTTAGCAAACACAACCACATCTCGGATGCTAGGAAAGAAGCTCATTGACTTCCCATTACAGAAATAATCAATTTCAAAATCCTAACTATCACACGCTGCTGCATTTCTAACACTGTACCAAGCTACCTGTCTCAGAGACTTACCAAACTGGTCGACACTAGACCAACCCGTTCTGCCTACTGTAACCACCTCATCATTCCCAGGCACAGGCGTGCCAAAGCTGGAGGTTCTAGCTTCTCTGTCACTGTGAATACACTCTGCTGATTTCTCAATGCTTCCCAAAACCCTCCATGCAGAACCCTCTTACTATGCCTTCTGGAAACAACTAAAGGCTTTCCTCTTCAAATAACTCTATGCCTTGAACCCTGACCTGTCTTTTGAAGGTAAATAATCTTTACATCTACCTGTGACCAGCGCATTGATGCCTTGACGCCTTAGCACCTTGACACCTAAGGGCTTATTGTGCTTCTATAAATGAAAAATCAATGAATAACTGAGGCATAAACATCTCAAAGGTATTACTCCCCTTTTTGGGAAGCTCACTAAATTTCTTGAGTTAGTGTTCTAGGGTTTTGCAGAACTTCCTGAGGATAGCAGTTTCTTCTTGGAATAGATGAGCCCTTCCTTAGGAGTCAACTGAATAATTACATCAGTTGAAACAGTTGTTAGGCGACGAATAAGGACTACACCCCACTACTCCTCGTCCACCTCCTGGAGGAAGAAAGTGAACGCCAGCTTTTTGAACCAGTCCAAAATGCTGTTCCCCTCCTCATAAGGTTGAATCAAGTCCTTGGGGAGGTGGCATCTAGGCTTTCCTAGGAAATAACAGCTGGAGATGTTTCCTTCCCACCTAGAAGTTTTGCTGAATTCCCTCTGGGGCTCAAGCTCCAGCTTGTGCAACTTCACAAAGTCCTTTTGTTTCTTTTCTGCCGGAGCCGAGGCAGCCAGTTACTTTTGCTCCAGGGCCACCCTCCATTCTTCCAGGAGTTAGAGCATTTCAGGGCCGAGCACAGCTAGTTTCTCCCGTGGACTGGCTGAAGCACGGGAATCCAATGATGAGTGTGATTTGCAGGAGACTTGTGACCCTTGGGATGCTACCATACCTGCCCAGTGCAAAGAATATTGGGAATCGCTATTTCTGTCACTTTCCTCATGGGTGCATGAGTAACAGGCAAGGGCATCCAGTATGCTGCTGGTCCCCTTGAAACCCTCCAATGAACCCTCAAAAGATTGGAGACTTTTTAACAGTTTTTCTTTCCTAACATTACTGCCTTGAGGGTGAGCCTTCTTTCAACAAAGGTCAGGCAAGACGCTTGCTTTAAAGACCTGGACCACACTCATGTCGAGTTCCATGGTTGTAAAAATACATTGGCATTGAAAACTAACATTATCTGCACACTTTAATTTTGGCAGCGTCTGTCTCAAATCCCACAGCTACCACCAGTGTGACGAAATGGATTCTGCTCCACAAGAGTTCAAGGATGAGTAGGTGTATAATGGCCAAAACCCAATGCAAAAATGAAGGTAAATCAGGGACAGATAAGAGCTGCACCTCTTTCGCCTTTTCTGGTAACATGGGCCAACAGAAGGCTATGCTCTTAGGAGGGTGGTGAATGTGATTCAGTAGTGGCCCAAATAACACAGTAACACAATCCAAAATCTAGGTTCTATAAACATATGTATACTTTAATTTAACACACCATCTGCAATAGAACGAATTATAAAACAGTGTACAACACCCTACCCCAAAGGAAGAACAGAGAAGATGCAACAGACTGAAAAGAATAGCACTCTGATGCAAGTGGATCAAGCCTAGTTTGGGTACAGTGGTTGTGTATACCCAAGCAGCAACCGGGCGTTGAGCAGGGGGAAATGCGGTCTCTCAGTGAGGTCAAAGGCAGGCTTTAAGTGTTGCAGGTTGCGGTGCACACCACAATCTCATTGAGGTTGGGTTACTGCATTACGCTCCAGCTGTGCAAGTCGGCAGGCAACGGTCATCGAATTGGTGATCTTGGGTGTTGCAATTTGCAGTTAGATGAAGCAGCCATTCTGACGTGAGGTACGGCTGAATTGTGGTTGTAAACTTTGGGTAGGATCAGTGTTTGAAGAAACATCTGACGAAGGAATCATGAAGAGAAGCTTGCTGCATCCTCCTGGACCATTGAACTGCCCGGTGAAGCCCTGCTGCTGCTGTGCTTATCTCATCGACAAGAGAAGCTCCGAAAAGTATGGCTTCTTCCCTTGGGTTAGTGGGACCAATTAACCCCAGAATTAACTTTGCTGAAGACCTTCCCCAACTGGCTGTACTTCTTTGCTGCTGATGAAACTGAGTGCCAGGGGTTGAGAAATCCATAGTCGAGTGCAACGTCTGTAAGCCGGACAAAGCTCCAGGAGTATCCTGAGGACCCTCCCCAAGCTCGAGTCACCTCACCAGAGTGCTGGACTCAAGGAGTGATGGAAGCACAACTGGTGTCCAAGAACTGCGTTGGTGCTGTTTACCGCATGCTGAAACCGCAAAGTGCTACTGAATTGAAAAGAGCCCGTAGCTACCGCCATCCTCCAAACTGCTCTGCAGGAGTCCTACAGATGTCCTCTCTCTTGTCCCAATGACTGAGGCCCAGGAACACAGGATTGTCACGACTCTCGGCCAAAACCCCCTCTGGCAAACCCATTGGCCAGGTGGAGTCAGGACTCGGGCTCTAGAGCCTGGCATCCTCTTCAAAAGCCCTCATGGGGCCAGGCTCATACACCATGAAAAAACAATGTGCTTGGGAACTACTTTATTGTATTGTCAGCCAACATGGAGGAATCCACATAGCTGGGTTCCTAAGAACCAAGCTATGCGGTCTAGTGTTTTGGGTGTGGTAGTTAAGGACTACTTTACCTGGACAATTTTGTTGGGACTATTTAAACCACACTCGAGCAAGACAATACGCTTCGCATTAGTTTGCAGCTTGCAACGTGACGCTCACCGTGTCCAGCTATTCCCTCGAACCTCAGAGAAGCAGAACCTGCAAGAAGACAAAAGAAACATCATTAGCTGCAGCATCTTACCTGCAGTCTTCATTTTTAAACACTTGCAGCTACTGAGAACAGCTTCCTCGAATCTGCACACCTCCCGGACAGAACGACCTGAAAGAGGAAATTAGAGGCAACATTAAAGAAAGCAGTAGAGACATTTACAAATTATGAACTGCTCAAAAGGCTTACCTGGATGGTCGCCTCTCGGCTGGCACCACTCCGGACATTCCACTCGCGCTTAAGAACACCGCGACCTACAAGGAACGAAAATACATGTTAGCAAAGGCAAGACTTTGCAGCACTGTGCATAGCGCTTATTTACCGCATCAGAGTGCTCTTAATGCGCCATCATTTACCAGCGGGGCTCAATCAAGCCAGTTCGCCGCACTCAAGCTCTCCATACCTAAGGGAGAAAAAAGAAACATTTTAAACAAAGAAAGGCATGCAGGATAGCAACAAAACTAAAGAACAGCAATAAGACGTACCTGAACAATATCAAACGGGCCGGCGTAAGTGAATTAACTGGAACACACTCGCCCATGAAAGACAACGCGCCCCTGCAAAGAAGGCAGGACAGAGAGCACGCCTAATTCTACCACAAGGCAGAACCTTCCCTGCAGACCACATCAGGGCAAAGCTGAGAAGCATACCAGCGAGTAACCCGGCAGGGTGGCGTCCCTGTGGATACCAGGTGAGCGTAACAGGATCTGCAACATTGCAACCAAGACAGAAGCCAGCTTCTAACCTAAGGTACTGCTCTGACTAAGGGGTACTTACTTCATTGTCTGTAGCTTGCTTTTCTTGTTTGAGATTTGCAGTAGCTGCTTTTTCTAGAGTTGATCTCAGCTCTAACTTTCGCAAGCCTAACAGCTTGTGGGCCAACATTGATTTTCTACAACAAACTCCCTAACTTGGGCAAGACATTTTGCTATCTAAGAAGTGCCGCAGCTCCGTAAACTTTGCTCCAATTGACTTTTGCTGTCCTGGCTCCCTGCAGACTCTTCTAGACCATTGACTTTTATTCTAACTGTCCCTCATTGGTGATACATTGGTTATAACTAATATTGGCGGGAAAGGTTTTATCTAGACTTAATTGGGAGATGTAAACGTGCTCATATGCTCTGAGAACCTGTTAACCTTTTTCCTCCCGCTAACCTTTCCTTTTTACCATCCTCAGGATTTACAAAGTACAAAACTAATATATAAATGCCATTAATGTCTTACTTAGTGAAGTCACCTCAGGGTGTAGGAAGTGTGTATGAAGCATCTCTAAAGAGTATCTACTTGCTTTGCTTTGATTCTAAGAATGTATTTTAAAGTGTATTTTTATTGTTGCACATTGCCCCTTTTAAAAAATGCGTATTTAAAACTGACCATTATATAAATAAATACTTATTTTACTGGAAAACCTTGAGTGGAAGTGTTATTTGGATACTTCTATCTGTAGATTTCTATGCTATAGCTCTACAGCTCACATTTACCCCCCTTGAGATATGTCTGGATGCTCAGTCACACTACCAACTTGTGTAGTAAAGACCTATACCAATAGGTGGGTTACCTAATACTAAGGGTGATGTAGTTTCCCACAGGTTTACTACTCCAATTTGTGCCTAACATCCACCATGCCTACACTTAGGCATAGCTTTTGAAGATTATCCTACCACTAACATTTATAATAATTGTAGGTATGGTACAGTGAAGGGCATATCTTAAATTCCGCCTCTGTCCTGCAGATACTTGTCTGTCGTTTCGGCTGTCACATGGGTCTCTTTTGACCTCTGAACCTTCTCTATGCCACGGGCGGATCAGGCTACTGATGCAGCAGGGCACAAGTACACTATACTTATTGCAGTGAGTTTACGAAAGGGGAATCCGATTGGAAGATTACCCTTTTGGAGATGGAATAACCAGCATCATTTTATTTCTTAATCAAAATACAAAATAGAAAGTGTTTTGCACACTTGCCAGATGGCAAATCCTGAGAGATCATGTATGCATTACTTTGAACATACATTTTCACAAATATGGGAATCTGCAACACCTTGTTTTGAAGTTATCCATCTTGATAATTATTGCCTTCCATGTCATGATCACACCCCATTCTCCAGTTCAGCATGATTTACAACTCTAATCATTTTGTTGAGTCACACCTGTAATTTTGTACACTTGATCCTTCTGGGTGTACCAGAAAGTGGAATGCTGCACTGCAATTCACTCCCTCTACTTCCCACTGCTTATTTGCTACTCTAAGAAGTACAGATAAGGCTCCCTCAGCAACGTTCTTCATGGACTCCAAATTATAAGTGCATAACTCAGTCTCTGCTCATTATTGCTAATAACAAGCCGTGTTTGGAAATATTGATGGTCTTAAATCCTATATCCCAATGATAAGTGCCCCTATATCCCCAGATGTATACATATCTGTGCACTGCCTGCTACCCACTCTGATCTGTGCAATATGGAGGATGCAGAAAATGTTGTGTATGAATTCAATCCCATCTATGATGATCAGCTTTGCGAATCACTGCATCCTTGGATCTCGTAGTTAAATAAAGGTGTGGTGTCACAGATCTTGCCAGCATCGGTCCTGAAGAGTGCTGGGCACCTGAGTCAGTAGCTCACATAGCGAAACTATTGGACCTGCTCATCGTTGTTTACATGAATACATAATTGTGTTTATTTCATTGAGTAACTGTTTAGATGTTGTGTGCATTATTATCCCATACTGGTTATGACATTAAGCTTGAAATTTTGGGGTCTTTATTAATAAAATATGCTCAGTAACATCATAGATTGAAACTACTGCTGCACATTTATTTTAACTTTGAATATGCCATTAATTATCACATTGTGAGCTGTAGGATTATCACAGAGATTTACAGTGACAATTATCCAAATAAACACTTACACTCAAGGTTTCTTGATTAAACAATTATATATTTATTTAACAGTCCTGAAGCTTGGGTCCGACTTAAAAGCGATGCACTCGGTCTGGTGTTCCTCTCCCTGGCACTTCGGTTCCTGCAACAGCAATGGAAGTACAGCCAGCTCCGAGAGGATGTCCAGAAGAGTTCACTTTGGGGTTGATTGGTCCCACAAACCCAAGGGGAGAAGTCGTCTATTGCAGGGCTTCTCGAGTTGAGGTGAATTCAGAGCTTCAGCAATGCAGCAGGGCTTCACCGGGCAAACCAACGGTCCAGGAGTTGCAGCAAGTGTCTCGTCCAAGTTTTTCTTCGGATTCCTTCGTTCAGTGGTCGACTCTGCCTTCCAAGCAAAAATCCTTGCCTTTTATGCAGGTCTCTCCCATTCACTCGCAGCCTAGCTGTCACTCACACAGCAGGGTGGCTGTCCTCCAAGGACAACCAGCCGGCCAATCACCTTTGGGTGCATTCCGGTCACTGAGGGGATTAAGCACAGGGAGGTTCGGGCACCTCCCTCATTTCTTGCCCCTGCTTCACCCGTGAATCCCGCCAAAGACAAAATGAAAAAAGCGACCAAACCTGAGTAAATCTCAAGAAGGACCTTTCATGAGAAACTAGACAAAGGGGATACTAAGTAACCCCTCCAGCACCCTATTGTAAGATAGTGTGTGCTGGGTCTAGAAAGTTACAAAATGTAAGTAAAGTCAATTTCACTTCACTGCTCTTGGAAACAGTAGTTTCATCAAGAGAAGGTATTTAAATCTTTGGAAAATTTAAGAAACTTACCTTTGTCACTGCACTGAAGGTGCTGTGTGTCACTATGAAAAGATGATGCCTATGGAGTTTGTCAGACTCCAAAGTCAAAAGAAACACAGAGGCCAAATCACAGAAAAATACATGAGAGAGTGGGAAAAAGTTCTCACTCTCTCCAGGTTAGACATTAAAAGTCCTAAAGTCCAGCAAAAGAGCTGGGGGTCTCTAAGATAGAAGGTAATTAGCACATTTCTGGAAATTCTCCCTACACTGTGTATTCAAATAATGTGTGACATCTAATCCTCACCAATGTGCCTATGGTTTCAATTGTTTGCATTTATATTGAATGAACATATCAAATACATTTTTTCTTACAGTATGGACAATATATGAAATTATGAATTTCTGCTGGCAGCTATAAATGTGCAGAATTGTTTCCCTTTTGTCATTAAGTTTCTGGGGTTCAACACCCCGTTTATTTATACAGGCACGTGACGGAGTGATACGTCACTCCGACGCGTGCGTGCCCTTAAAGGGCCAACGCCACACTACCTATGGATTTTCTATGTCATGTATCTTTGCACTATGAAGCAGTTGAAATGGCCAATGGGCTAAAGCTCTCAGACTGATGCTGTAGAGACGTACACAGCTATTGGAGGAGAGGTTGGAATGAACCTTGTCTTGCAGGGTTCCACCGCTTCCACTCCACAACACATAAGTGTTTCCTGGAAAATATCTGTAAGGCAGGGTTAATATGGTGAGACCTAAACTGAGGCTTCCATGCAGCTGGCTCTGCCTTAGCTATTAAACAAAAGAAGTGGGTTGGATGCATACCCCTGATGCTCCCTAGGTCTGCAAATTAATGGTGAGGCCACGGAAAAGTGTCATGAAAATAATGCAAACACATATACAGGGGTATTGAGAGGCTAGGGCAGAAAATTGCTTGAACTGTAGATAACCTTAACTCATGACAACAGAGCTTGCCATATTACAAAATGAAAGCAAAGTAAGAGATTCCAGTAAGCAGTTGTTATGGGTACACATCAATCCCTGTTCATGTTAGCCCGCTGAGTCTCACACCAGATATATTGGTGTGGCTCAAACGCTGTGGGTTCTAAGAAAGGAGCTCCTTTGCTCCCATTTGTGTATGTTTTTGCACTGGCTGTCAATATTTGCGTAATGGAAGTAATGATTATACTCAATGCTTGCACATTGCAAAGAAACAGGCTGTTAGGGCAGGTGTAGAATGCATGCAACCAACATAAATTAACTAGGATGCAGTGGCTCTGTCTCTTTCACTTTCAAATAACATGCATGGATCTAAATTGAGGAACGGAGAGTTGCTAGTACCTTACGTTTTTACACCCCAAATTTCACTGAACAGGTACCGCCTGAAGGTGGCCTTAGTGTGAACATCTATGTAAAATAGGGTTGAGATAACTAGTTTGGGCACAACTCAAACCTTCCAAATTTTCGTTGACCTTTCAACATTTCTGGTAGATAAAAAAGAAAATGAATATATATGGCTGTGAACTAGAGATGAACTTCTAGTGATGTCTGCTTAGTGGCTGTTTGTGATCTGGCTGAAATCACTAATTCTGCTTTCACATTTCAGAGTTTAATTTCAAGCCTTTTAATCCACCATGACTTTGCTGGTGTTTGCTCAGAATGCTCGAATGATCCAACTACAAAGGTTCATACTATAGTGCACTGACAAGTCCCAATAAGTGTGAAACATGGAGGCAGTTGTCTGAACTCTTAGGAGCTGTCAGCCCTGGGTTGAAAATTGTTATGTGAACATTGCACTTCCCTACAACAAAGAATTGACATTATTCCGATCCAAAGGAAAACAAAAGAAAACAACAAGTTGATACCTTAGTTAGGCTAAGGAAGTAATTTAGTAGCAAGCTCTTGTGCTCTTCACCACTTCCTCAGATGGGGAGGAAATGAAGCTGTTGAGCAACATAACAACATTATAGCTTAGATAGCACCACCTGGGATTGCTTGTATCCTTATCCGGGCATGTGTGTGTACATAATTTGTATTTTTGTTTTATGGAGGCATGCATTACAGATGTTGACCCCACCCACACACATTGCAGTCTTCAAGGTTTGAATGTTACATTGTGTTAAACATGCAGAGGTCTAGACAAAAGGAAAAAATAAATAAATAAACATGCAGCCTATCATGTTTGAGTGCTCTAAGGAAGGCATGAGGGGATTGGATATTGTCTGTCATGGTACTTGCAGTCCCGGTGAAGCTTGTTATATGTCAGGCCTAACCCTTTGAAAGATCAGTGGTGGCACAATCATCTACATATCAGGACTGTGCTTCTAGAAAGGCAGTAGGTAGAATGTACAACTAGTCATGTGTTAGGCCTTTGACTCATGGAGCCAATGTGGTAAACTGTGTCAAATACTAAATCAGGATTGTGTTTTATCACAATTATGAGGACATGGCAGGGTCTGACATGAGACAGAGGCCAGCCCCAGGCTCATGGAAACTTTTGGGACTCAAGCATTTTGAGGGTTTTTAGGGTTGGGCTGAGTCTGGCAACAACACATTGCCTTAGAGAGGCTGATGTGGCTGGTTGAGTGTCAGCCAGATGTTTTTTTTTTTAATGCAAGTTAATTGCTATGGAAACTTTGTAGAATGTGTCACATCTGAACATTGTGATCCCTTCATTTCTATGGGGGTGGGGTGGGGGGGGTGAGAGTGATAGTCTGTTAGTGACACATAAAACCACAATATCTGCTCAAGCCCCTCCCAGTGTATTACACATGTGCGTGCATTTGAATTGCTAGGTCTTCCTAGCTTTCTCCACCCTAAAGTTACTCTGGAGTATAGCAATTTTAAGATCATCAAGGGTATGGTGTGCTTCTGAAAAATTATCACCAAATGGTCTCTCCTTTTTGCATCGTTTGATACTCTGACAGTGAGTCTAATGCATTTATTTCGTGTTTCATCTGTTTCCCCTTCATACAAGCCCCACACAGGGAATTTCATGTACGCAATCAAAAAGGCAATGTTGTTGGATGCACATGTAAAATGACCCATCATTGTGTTGTCCTGTCCCATGTGGAGTATCTTGATTGTATCGGAAGTGGTAATTTGTGGATAAGCTAGGTCACTTTTGTTTTTGCATAGAATGGTTCAATCAATTTTCTGTGCTATTTGTATGTAGTTTGCTGCTTACCAGCTTTTCCTTCAGATTGGATAGCTGTCTGAAACATTGGGCATTTCAAGAAAAACTTCTCACAAGTGTTCATTTGTTTCATAATGGGTTGCAGTTACTCAGAAATCATGCAAAGGGCTTCTAACTCTGGGTTGTATGTGACTAACACATGCACCTGGGTTTGGGCATCTTTAGCTCGGTATTCTAAAAATGTTCTATGCAGGAGCCATATTGGCCTAAGAATCTGGCTGTCCACAATTCTGTGGTTGTATTTATGAATTATGAAATCTGATCTCAAAGCTTGTATTTTTTTATTTTGTTATTCTTGTTTTTAATCAATTATGATTTTTACAAGATTTACAAGACAAAAATATTTAACACAATAAGTCAAAGTGCATTATTAAAAAAAGGTTTCTACAGTTTTTTCATACTAAAATAAGTTCATCAAGTGCCCATTCAAATTGTCCAATTAACATTAGTTTTCAAGACAAATTAGTCGTCTGCTATCGTGCATAAGCAAAGATTATTTACAAAATTCACAGAGGCAATGAGTAAGCTCATATTAGTTGAATTTAATAACAAGACCATCTCAAGCTAGGTTGCACATTGGCAACAGTGGATACATGTTTCTTATACATATTGTTTTCTTATTGAACATAGTGCAGAGCATTCAACTACTAGATGTTCTAGAGTTTCTTTTTGTGATAAGTTGTTACAAAATCTACAAAAGTTATCAGAAACAACAATTTGCTTTCGTTGTGCTAATATGTCTCGTGTGGACCACAAATTGAAGCGTAGTCTCATAATCGCTATACGGACATGAGGTGTATGTTTTTATGCTAGCCCCATGTGTCTAAGCATATTCAGTTGTATCATAATGTCATGTTATGTTGATTTATACTGCGCACCGCTACCCCCCAGGGGCAGTCTCCAGGCATCTATAATGCTTGGCTGAATACTGTAGAATGCTTTGCGTGCATTGGATGAAAGCTGTCACTCTTCAAATAGCGGTCCCAGTTGTTTGAATTGTGATATGCTGTGGTCTGTATTTGGAATTTAATTGATTAGCATGGGATTCATTAAATCATCTGTGGAATCTTAGCAGGTCCTGTTCTCCAGCATTACAAACTAGTTGGATACATTCAATGTAGCACAGCTCTCTGAATGGTCAGCAATCAGAGGTGGCAAGAAAATCAGTCTATAATAATGCCATGAATACATTTGCATACTGTATATATTTACATTCGTACATATACCCGTATTTTTTTTAATCCACATTATAAGCTTTCCATAATGTAGTTCTTTCAAGGGAGAAAGTAGAGATTTTTTCTGGGGGGAAAACAAACATACCATTCTTCTACAGTTAACAAATCACAGAAAACAGAGGGATTAGCACTAAACAACGTAATATTCCAGCACAATCAAATGTCTTCTCTTGTTGACAAAAAGGGGAATTAACCCCATCTCTTTGTTACTACTCAGGAAAGGATTTACATATTATGATAACTAGTTGGGGGAGCACAGTTCTCCAACGTGATGCAGCGATTGAATCAAGAGCGAGCCACAACGATGTAGGGCCTCATTTTATAATGGTGCAATCTCATTGAAAAATCTCTTTGCATCAAGCCCACAGTCTATTATATTAAAACCTAAGTTTTGAGACCATGTTGCTCTAGGATTAATTTCATCTTTTACGTTCCCATTCAATTTTCCTTGCTCCCACATGTCAAACAATGCAGCCTAGTTTACACCCATGCTTTAGCTTTACAGGCATATGGATAACTGCTTGCCCTTTATACAAGTCGTGAATAACAGAATTCAGACCCCTGGCGCAATTATCAAGGAAACAGTGTTACCATCGCCCAACTAGGAGAGTGCAAGACATTACCAATTAATGACATAAAATGCAGAATTGTTCATTACATCAGATTATAGTAAATACTGATTATAATCAAACATTTTATTCCCACTATCAGGGAATTGAAGAGTTTAATGGCTAGACCCCCTGGGTTGAAGTGTTTAGGTGGATAAGCACTCTTCCCACATTATTACAGATTCCAAAGAGCACCCCCCATCCATGGTCTACCTCACAAACATTTGAGAGCAGTCTGTAAAACAACTATATATCCATACAAAACAGGAGGTTCCTCTAGTCACAACCCCTCCAGTCAGATTATATCCAAGTCATTTAACTAAAAAGCACTGAGGTTACAAGCTAAAATATTAGTTAAGCCCCTCAAACTCCAAGAACAAGGTTTTAGGGAAGGGGTGTTAAAGAAGTACCTTATGTAACAGTGTCTGGACACCCCCTGTATATAAAACAGCTGTCAACAAGGACCAATCATTCTGTGGCAATGAGCTCTCACCATCTGTGCTTATTGTAATTATCTGTTTTACTGAAATGCCATTTCACTCGAAATCTATACGTGATCCTTTGCAATACATTTTACTTAAAATCTTATTTTTAGTTTATTTTTTATTGTTTGGTCATTTATATAGCGCCTATACACGCATTTCAAAACGCTCCAACGCAGGGAGGGAGTAGGTAAGCAAAGAGAATTGACATTCTTAATATGCATTGGAACATTCATGATGGGAAGTGGAGGTACAACATTGAACAAAGAGGAATACAAACTGATTACAACATATAACATCCATTATTGTACGTGCAAGATGGTCTTTCAACAATGAAAGAGCTATATATAAAAAAAAGTAGAGAGGGGAGGCAGGACGGGGGGATAAGACGAGCAAGGCAATGTGTCCATCACGCGTCCCTGACAGAGTTTCTCATAGTGATAAGTGCATGAGACATGAAATAGGATAGGAAGGGGGAGGGGAAGCAGGGAGAGGCACATTAGGGACAAGAAAGAACTGGCTGCAAATGTAAAGAGGAAAGTAGCTGCACTTCACATCCTGGTCAGTCTGTAGGAGGCCTAGCAGATAAGGAGGGCACAATGCAGGTAGGTATGCAAAGAGTGCAGTGCACAAAAAGAGTGAGAAATGCGAAAGGCACAAACCACGTAGATTCTAATTTAAACAACACAATGCAATGCAAAAAGGATGCAGTGATGTAAAAGGCACAAACCACCTAGA
Organism: Ambystoma mexicanum; assembly: GCF_040938575.1. Classification (NCBI taxonomy): domain Eukaryota; kingdom Metazoa; phylum Chordata; class Amphibia; order Caudata; family Ambystomatidae; genus Ambystoma; species Ambystoma mexicanum. The sequence goes on along the minus strand of NC_090935.1, from coordinate 1,175,220,052 downwards.
TTTGAATTTAAAAAGAACGCAATGCAATGCAAAATGGATTGGATGCAGTGATGTAAAAGGCACAAACCACCTAGATTTGAATTTAAAAAGAACACAATGCAATGCAAAATGGATGCAGAAATGTAAAGGCACAAACCACCTAGATTCGAATTTTAAAAAAGCACAATGCAATGCAAAATGGATGCAGGGATGTAAACCACCAAGATTTGAATTTAGAAAAATGAGTCTGTTTCTAATAAGTGACTATTTATAAAAACAGCCAATTTGCTTATAGTCAGCTTAAGTTGGTCAGTATTTTATTTCTGATGCATTTCAGTGTTTTTTTGGCTTATCCAGCTTGCCTATATACAACCTGCTTGTATTGTAGTTCATTAATGTATACAAGATTTCCTACTGTGTAGTTCTTGTAAGTATGCTTCAATAGAATTTATTTGGCAGTGATTGGTTTTCTAAAAAGCCCTGGTTTACACTGTTTCTGACCCAGAATCGAAAGACGATCAGTAGTTTTCTGCCGTATTTTTTCGCAGCTCACACTTGCATGTATCTTCCTTATTAGAACACTTATTAGACCGCTTCATGTGTGTATCAAAACAGCTTTATATAACCTGTTTCCCGGATAGTATTGTGGACTGTTAAAACGATCATAAGCTTACACTTATTACATATTCTATTGTTGGCATGTCATTAACAGCATGTAGTCATTGTTTTTGATGTGGGAGACTGTAATGATGTATGTGCATATTTTAGCATGTCATCTGTTGCCATGATTGCTGAATCACTGATTCGTTGCTCATATTGTGCCTATTAGGTATGTAGTGATGCATGTTCACTTGTTTGTCAATATGAACATTATTTATTCTAAAATGATTATAGCATTTTACATTGCAATGCTTATAGGGAAGCTATACACGCTTATTGCATTTATGTATTCCATTTATGTATTGCCCTTTTCAAGCTTACTCAACCGTGTGTTTCTCATAGAATAATGTGAACTCATTATCAATGAGTTGCTTCTTTTTCCTGGTACTTAACAAGTCCTTTAACCCCTTAACCCCCAGGCTATTATGCAGGTCTATGCAAAAAGGACGATCATACTCGTCGTTTTTTTTTCTACAAGAATTATTGAGCTTACTTTATTTAGACATGTAAAGCCAATGCCATTAGTCTATATTGCTGTGTGCAATGCAAATGTAAAAAAAAAATCATAATTATGATATAAATCAGCATTATCATTTTAGACATGGCATTTTATTCTTTGGGTATGTGCACTTTATTTTGTCTGCTGACTTGCTTTATTGTTTTGGTTGTTTTTTGTGCAATTAATGGTGTTCTGTGTGTTATTAATTGTTGCAATTAATTATTATGTGCTATATATGTGTAGTTTCACCATTCACAACTATGTAAAATATGATTTAAATGGTTCATGTTAATACGCCTCATTTGCTACCATATTGCCATATCTCAATGTCTAATGAATCTATGTAGATGCTTTCAAAAAGCACATCCATATGCATTCGTCTCATTCTCTTTTTGTTGCCAGCAATTGGTGGAGGGTGACTTTTATTAATGTGCACAGTATCACTAGTTCGACTGCTTAATCCTCTTTCACCCGTGTAGCAGACAAGGATATGCACCATTTGAGCATTATTATGCACTCTGAGGATTACTGGGTTTACAAATGTTTACTGCTCACAGTATCAACAATATCCATTTGCCTGTTATCTTTGCAGAATTGAAAAGTCAAATGAATATGACCATCGTACTTAGCTGAATGGCAACTTCTTACATTTTATTTGTTATGCAGCACACAAGGTTCAGTGGAATTTACAGGGTTACATTTATGTTATCTGAACTATATTTCATTGAGTTGATTTCATTTTGTATTAAGTAACTGGACATTATGTTACATAATTATAAAATGTGTCACTTTGATAGTTTATACGTGGACAATTAAATAAATTAAGCAGCACACACCTAGTTGAGATGCAACGGAGCTCTGTGCTAATTAGATTTACGTTATCCAAATGAATTCACTTCTTAACAATGTGTAATAGAATACACATGGCAATTATATGTTGCAATACATGTGTTCTATGGTATCCCATGCATGTGCATCTGTGCTTTTCAAAATGCTTTCTAAAAAGTCAACTTTTTTTTATATACAATAGAATTGCTTTTTATTATGGGGTGTTCCTGTGGTGTCGTTTAATTCTATTTCTATGTAACTTTTATCATAAGTAAGGTTTTTTTTCTGTTTCCGAAAAAGGCTTTTTGTTAGAATACACGTTATCGTGGCATACAGCCATAAATGCGTAATAAAACAATACACATACAATAATCAGAAAACTAGATCTGAGTCGTACCTGTCAAATTTGCCTCTAGACATTCCAGGATGTTGTTTTGCCTATTCCAGTCTCTCTTATTTCAGAATTCTCAGTTGTGCCTTGGTTATTTGTTGCCTTTTCAAACTCTAGAACTCCAGCCAGCCACTGATGTTGATATGCGAATCTCAGGATCACACTTATTTCAGAATTTCGGTTGCCGCTTTCTCTCACTCACATGTGCACTCCCCCACTCTGTTTCGCTGAAAAAATAATATAAACTGCATTATTTGTGAACAATGTTTTTTAGGTTTTAAGGTAGGCACGTTTTGTTGTTCTGCTGCCTTGAGTTTTGGCTAGCTTCCCTCTGCCAAGGGCCAGTCGTACTGCCAACCTGCATCCCACAGTCTGCCAATTCCCTTCTCTTGGGTTGTGTGGAAGAAGTCTCCCTCTATGCACGGAGCATCCGTGTTTATAAGGACACCTGACTTCTTATCACTTATCATCTTGAGCATTCATCTTGGTTCAGTTCTGTCTTTCCACCGGAATGATTCGCATGTCTGTGGCAAAAAGTGTCCTTGCTTTCTAATTCCACTTGTTTTGCATCTAATCCATGTCCGTCCTCATCGCTTGTAAGTTGACATTACCCATTGACATGGACCTTACTAGGAGCTCATCTAAATTGCAATATGACATTGCAAAATATGAAATTGACTTACAATCTCCTTAGCAATTGAGGGTCTTGACCACCATTCTGCATTTGTTCTAATTTCCATCTTGTATGCTTACATCATTTTCTTATACTTTGCCTACAAACTTCTCATTGTTGCTCAGCTCCTGTGCAAGGAAGATGAACAAGCCAGCTCCACCACACTACAAAATCTATACAGGGTTTTTATTGCCTGGGCATGCTCACCACTTACAAAATGCGTGTCTGCCTAATGCTTCTTTGGCTTTCTCCTACACCTTCAAAATACAGATGGGTTATGCATTATTTCTATACTGTACCCTGCCTATAAACTGTATGTGGGATTTCTTATTTAGCTTTTCCGCTGCTTGAAAGATGTGCTGAATCTTGCTTTGGTATTCACCTCCGTCTATAAAATGTTTTTGGGGCTCAAACTGCTTTGGCATTCTCCTCCACCCACAGAATTGACCTGCACCTAACACTGCCTCAGCATTCTCCTCAGCCTACAAAATAAATGTCTGCCTAACATTGCCTTCGCTTTCTCCTCCGACCTACAAAATGCAGGTGTGCCTAAGAGTGTGTTGTCATTTCCCTCTGCCAAAAAAACTTCACATGTTCCTGGAATTTCATTGGTGTATACTCTGCCTACATAATGTATGTGGAATCTTCGTTGTTTCTACCGTCTTCTCTGTCTACAAAATCAAAGTGGTGTACATGCTTTGGTGTTCTCCTCTGCTTACAAAATTCACAGATGTCTCAAACTGCCCTGGCATTATCATCTGCTACACAATGTATATGGGGTTGTCACTGCCTTGATATTATCTTTTATCTACAAATTGAATATGGTTTTTCACTGCTCCAGCTGCAAAATAGCTTGCACTTTTCATTGCGTTGGTGTCATCTTCTACCTAAACCAGTGGTCTTCAAACTTTTTTGGCCAGGGCCCCCCTGAGCAAAATTTGGGCAGGTCGGGACCCCCCAGAAATGCCAAATGGACAGTATATATTGCGCGCCGTCACCTGCTCCCATCAAAGTCGCTGGGCTCCCTCATCCCACTCCTACCCAGTCGCTGGTCTCTCCCCACCCCATCACACACCCAGGGCTCTCCCCACTCTGCTCCCATCACTATCCCATGGTTCCCGCCCATTGTGCTCCCACCATAGTCCCTCGGTTCCCCCATCCCGTTCCCAACACAGTCTGAGGGCCAGTGGCGGCTGGTGAATCTTTTTTAAGTGGAGGGGCATTAAGGGGAGGTTCGGGGGGGTTTCCCCCTGTGAATTTTTTTTTAAATAATAGGTTAAAATGTTGCATTGTAGAGCATACTTTTAACAAAAAATGGGTAAATAGCCAAACAGTTTGCAATTGTTGCTGGGAGTCCAGGGGGCAGGCATTGATATTTTATTTCTATCGCGCTCGTACACAAGTGTTTCAGAGCGTGACAAGGCAAGGGAGGGGAACAGAGGAGAATAAAACAGCGATCTTACTAGGCCCAGTGACATTGAGAACGCGCAAGTGTGAGGGGAAAAGTGCATGGAAGGGGGGAGAAGTGGAAAGTGCGAAGCAGAGGAGAAACAGATAAATAACAATAAATAAATAATAAAGGCAACAAACAGTGGTAGTGCAGCCAGCAATTTGCAAGTGCTACGTTTAAGGCAGCAGACAGGGTAGGTCTGATAAGTGCAGGAAGAAAGATGGTTCTCCTCAAGTTTTAGAGTGGCAGGGCGCTGTTCCAGAGGGAGGCCCCAGCCGAAGACGGAGATCTACCCCCAGCTCGTTTCTTTGATAAACGACTGACCCTGAGGGAGTTCCAGGTAGAGGAGTGAAGAGCTCGAGAGGGGAGGTATTTGCGGAGGAATAGCTGAAGGTATTTTGGACCGAGGCCCCAGAAAGCCTTGTGGACAAGGCAGAGGGTTTTGAATGATAGATGTCCGGTAAAAAGATACCATCCCTGTCCCCTGGGCCCCACTGGTCCTAACACAATGAACATGATTATGTGTATATGCAAGGCGCTGCACATTCATACAGCAATCACTCTATCATTCACATGAGCATCCATCACCATACACTCACTCATAACGCATCCATACACATGTTTAAATAAAAACAATGAACATAAACGTACCTTCTGCATTGGCCTGTGTGTGGGTGCTGCTCCAGCTGCTCTGTCCGTATGTGCGAGGAGGCGCAGGAGCTCCCCCTCGGACATACAGACATGCAGTGCCCCAGCCAGCATTTCCAATGAGCTATGCAATGCTGGCGAAGCAAAACGCCCCAGCACTTGCATGGCTCAGTGAGCATGTGCGGCTGGGGAACTAAACTGAACTGTCAAAGGGAAACAGTGTTTCCCTTTGACAGTTCAGCCAGCCCAGGAGCACTCCATTAGCTGGATAAAGCAGCTGAGGGAGTGCTCACTGTTTCACTGGGCTGGCTCCTTAGCTCCTCCATAATGGGTGAGGGGCCACTATGCAGTTAGTAATGTTGACCATTGTTGCTGAATATATCACAATTTACTTACATTTTAACACAAAGCACCCCTTTGGGTACTATTGAAACAGTGGGCTTCATAACTACTCTGGCGGTAGCTGTGCCGGTAAAACCGGCACGGCTGCCACTGGAGTTGCATCCGGGTCTGGCACCCGCGAATGGGCAATTACTAGGTCATGCCGAGTTAGGCGGACATGATAATTGCCCTTTCGAAGGTGCCGGTAGATCCCCATTCCCATTTGAGCCCCATATGGCTCAAATGGGAAGGGGGAGCTCGGATGCACCGGCACCGTTAATAACGGTGCTGGTGCATCCGACGAGCTGAGGTCAGACCTGGCGGGGGCTGTCAAGCACCCACGAGCACAACTCTTACTATGGCGGAACGGTAGCAACGGTGCCGGTAGCTTACCAGCACCGTTGTTACTGGTCCGCCATAGTAGTAATGAGGCCCAGTCTGTGACTAAAGGAATGAATATCCATTTACAACTGTGGGCCACTTTTTCATTGTTGCCTGAGACAGTTTCATGCTTCAGCCCGCCCATGTGGGCCACCCCTGCCCATTTCTTCCAATCTAAAAAAAAAAAAAAAAAAAAATCTTTTTTCATGCTGAGCTCTCAGGGCCCCCCTGGGATGCACCCGCGGACCCCTAGGGGGTCGCGACCCACAGTTTGAATACCACTGACCTAAACAGTGGCGCTCTCAATGCCTTCTTTTCTAAGCCATCTACCAAATTCCAGTGGTGTTTGCTATACCTTCACATTCTGCTCTGCCTACACAAGTCATGTCTTCTTAACACTGCATTAGCATTCTCCTATGCCTATAAAAGGCACATGGGATTCTCACTGATTTGGTCCCTCCCCCTATGCATACAAAAGCATTTTCTACTCTTATTGCAAACTCGGTTTCTCACTGTTTCAGCACCGGAGGGCGCAGTAGAGACGGGATCAAAGGCAGTACCTTCCTCAGCATTTTAAGTTGGAAGTAACCAGCATTTCAAACAGCAGAGATGTGTTGGTTCATAGACAGTGAGGCCAATAGCATTACACCCATGTTTTTTACCTTTTTAACCGGGGATGGCAGGGGTCCCAGAGAGGGGGGCCAGAAGGAGGACACCCAGAGTGTGGGATCAGGTGGGTAGCCCACCACCATCACCTCAGTCTTATCAACATTCAGCTTGAGCCAATTATGGTTCATCCAGTCTCCAACAGCTGTCCGACACCCCCACAGACACGACGACACTTCAGACTGGTCAAGATCTAATCGGATCAGTAAGTGAGTGTCGTCGGCATACGAGTAGCATCTGACGCCAAAGGAGTGGATGAGACACACAAGGGCCCAGAAGTAAATGTTGAACAGGATAGGTGATAGGGAGGAGCCTTGAGGCACTCCACAACTGAGATGACAGGGGGTTGACAGAAAGGGAGGCATCGAGAGGGTCTGTGTACGATCCGCAAGGAACAACTTAAACCATGCTAGCACCTGCCCTGAGAAATTGGGCAAGACGGGATAGCAAGATGGAGTGGTCTAACGTATCGAAAGCCGCTGAAAGGTACAGCCTGAACATGTCTTGTTCTCACTGTTTTTGTATTCTCCTCTATCCCCTGTATAGACTGACTCTGACAGTACCAATGGGCATTATTGTCATGCTCCCTGCCTTCTTCCTGTTAAGCCTGTTATATATGAAATGATATAAGTCATTTATAACGCACCTGTACACAAGTGTTTCTAGGTGTGATATCATCAGTACCAATATTCCAGGTAATCTTGATTCCTGTGTGGGAAGTACTGAGAAGACGAAGAATCCCAAAGGAGTCATCAGGAATACCTATCTGGCAGGTACTGGGAAGAGGTTGCCCAGAGGAAGCATGAAGATTGCATCCTTGAACCAAAAGATGCACTTCAGTGTTCCACTGGGGAGGGCCCAGTAACTCAGCATAAAAGTAAGGAACAACTTGACAACTGGAAGAGCAGCAAGGCCAAAGCCTGGCAACCCTGGGAGTTTCAATCCAGGAGAGGAGATCGCTGGCAGTGAACCGAAGCCTACCCGTAGGAGCATGTTGGAAGCAGACCAAAGAAGTCCTCAGTAGGCCTAAGGAGGAAGGGCCGAAGAGGAAGCAGGAGACTGGGAGACATTGGTACAGAGACTGGGAGATGGTGGAGACGGTTATGTTATGTTATGTTATGTTTATTTATAGATCGCACGTTCACCCGAAGGCATCTTGGCGCTGTGAGGAGGAAAGGGCTACAAGCATGAGGGCATGGAGAGTCTTAGGGAAACATCAGAGTCAAAAAAGATAGGTCTTAAGAGCCTTCCGAAAGGCAAAGTGATTAGACAGTGACTTCAGGGTCAGTGGAAGACTGTTCAACAGTTGAGTCGCTGCAACAGAGAAAACACATCCTCCAGTCACGCACAACGAAAGGAGGGCACCATGAGTAGACCAGCTGAAGCTGAGTGCAGCGAGCGGTTAGGAACTTACCGCTCAAATTTAACACAAAGATACTCAGCCCCGAGGCCATGCAAAGCTGGGTGAACAATGCACAACGCCTTGAATTGAACTTGCTGTGCCACCGGGAGCCAATGGAGAGAACGGAGTATAGGGGATATGTGGGTCCCATAAGGTGTACCCGTAGCCAGCCTGGCTACCAGATTCTGGAGGAGCTGTAATCTGCCAATCGCCCCTTTAGGATGCTCAAGGTACAAAGAATTACAGTAGTCCAACCTGCTGAGAATCATTGCTGCTACTACAGGTGGACAAAGCAGGGGAGGGATCAAGTGGAGCACTTCCCCAAGAATTTTCACCTGGAAATGCCCCTGCTGACATACCGTGGAGACTTGGGGGCCCAGTGACAAGTTGGCAGACACAATAACACCAAGATTTTTTACCTTGGTGGAAGGAGTCAGGAGTTGGGCCAGGGACGAGGGCCAGAAGGAAGAAATCCATAGTGAGGGATTGGGGGGGGACCCACCACCAGCACCTCAGTTTTATTCCCATTCAGTTTCAGCCAACGTCGGTGGTCAAGCCCCCAGAGTAAGAAGGTTGGGCAAGTTGTCTGGAGCAATCTCCCTCATCTCAGTACTTGTCCCAAGAGTGAGAAGATTGGGCACGTCAGCAGGAGTAATCTCCCTCATGTTAGTAGTTGGCCCAAGTACAAACTGTGACAGATTAAAGAAACCTCAGGAGTAATCTCCCTATCCCAGTACTTGCTCCAAGTGTGAACTAAGTGTGAACGATTACAGAAGCCTCTGGAGTAATCTCCCTCATCTCAGTGGTTGGCCCAAGTGTGAACTAAATGTGGCAGAGGAAATACACCTCAGGAGTAATCTCCTTTGTTGCCATGCTTGGTCTAAGCATGAACAAAGTGTGGTAGGTGAAAGAAGCCTCAGGAGTAATCTCCCTCAGAGAAAGAAGGATTGTGTTACATTGGTGAAAACTCTGAGAGAAGCTTGGAGACAACTGCAAGAACTGATGAGAACTGTTGAAACAAGAGAAGGGAATAATTCTCCTGGTTACCATCATTGTTGAATTCGAAGCTAAAGTAAATGGTTGTTTCTATGCCAGAGAGACTTGCCTTGCTGATCAAGAAAAGATCATTAGTGGATTTGGAAATACTATTGAGGAGAATTGAGAATTGTTTGACAATAGTAGACATTTGTGAACACCAAAAAGGGAGTCATTCTCCTGGTTGTTTCAACACCGGACAAAGTGGCATTGTGAATCAAGAAAAGATCATTGGTGGATTTTGAAAGACTTTTGAGAAGATCTGAGAACTGTTAAGCAAGATTGGAACTTTGTGAACCAGGAGAAGGGAGTCTTTCTCCTGTTTGATTCGCCAACTGGAGGTTGAACTTTTTTGTTAGCACGCCCTTCGGGATGATCCTCATTTTGTCAGGAGAAGGGCGTCATCCTCCTAGTATCTCTCATATGTCTGTTCTTTTGTAGTGGTAGGGCTAGAGTAGGATATTGGACAGAGGACGGATATTGATTTGGACTTCCATCTTGAAAACGAGCACCCCTTTATGACTTTGGTTAGGTAGGAAAAGCCCCCGTGATAGGGAAAGGTAGGCCTTTACTGTTTGAATACATATATTGTTGAAATGCCACCTCTGCGTCCGTCTCCTCACTCCAGCACACCACAGTCTGCAGAATGATCTTTCATGGCATTGTCTGTGTTATGAAAGATGTGAAAGCCGCCTAAAAAGGACACTTTACAATAAATTCCTAAGGAATTTGCCTCCTTGCAACAGGTGTTCAGATCCCATTGGAATCCTTTCCTTTCACACCTGCATGAAAAGCGCATGCAGACATAAGGGCTTGTGCCCTTTGCAGTCGAAGGAATGCTCGTCGGAAATGGCAATACCCTTTTGTTCTCCTTCGCCCCTCTAAATGGCTGTAAAGTTCCCTTCACTGTAATTGGAAGGCATACATACATACTTTCCACCTGTCGTCAACACACTACGTTTGCACTCTGGAGTGGTGAGTTGAATATATTTGACTTAATACATATACTTATATATCAATATCTCAATTGAGGTACCGTGGTGACAAACGGCCCTTTTACAAGTACTGCATAAAGCAAGAATTGCAAGCCAGTCCACCCAAAGGGCAAGAGCTGTTATACGGCGATGTATGTATCAGTTGGTTGTTTTTTATAAAACCAGAACACTGCCCTGCATGTGTCTTTTTAATGCCCCATGTAGATCTAATTACAGAGTTCAAGAAACAAAAACACACCCTTGAAAAGGCAGTCAAATATCTGCCGAGCTTGCATTCAGTTTAGATGAATACTTGCCAAAACAATTTGCACAACAAGGTGAAGGTTGCAATTTGAACACCGTAATCTTCAGATACTATAAGCCCCACTGAAATATGCTATTATCAGACTGCACCTTTGCACCGAGTACAAAGTCCAAAATTACAATGTTTACCGAGCTCAGCAACCAAAGGCAGAATCAACAATGACCGAGCTGGATCAGCAAAGAACTGGAGTGACCCTGCTGTGTGTGCTTAACACATGTGGCAGCACCGTGTTTATAGGCGAGCACCACAGGCACATTATGAAGGCTCTCAATTATGCTGACGATAGTTGTATATTCTCCAATAGCGTTCTCTGTTCCTTGCCTTTTCGCGCCTAGAAACACCAGTGTACAGGCGCATTATAAATGACTTATCATAACATATCATATCCGTGGCGCTGAATTGCAGCACATTTGCTCATCTAGAAACGGAGTTTGCGGCTATAAAATCCACAGTTCTGCATGTGCAATCCAATAACCGCCTGCGCAAATAGGTTCTCAGTGTATTTTCACTGGCAAATCTGCTGCCATTTTGTACCTTAAAAGTGTTGCACGGTATAGAGGGATAATGCAATCTGTTGGTTTAAAACAGCACGCACTTCTAAATGGTTACTGGGCTCAAAAGATGTTTTGCCTCATTAGTGAACTCAAGTCATTTAATATATAATACTAATGGAACAGAACTATCACTACAAACGTATTTAAATTATTTTCTTTTAATACATGAACGCAATACCCATGCAAAAGTTAATGTACTTATTACAGTCTAGTAGTGACATCACCATTAACACATAAATCAGATACAGAGATCGGTCTGGGTCAGATCAGCTCAAGAAGTAATCTTTATTAAATAGTTCTGACAACTAAACCATTGTAACAAAAACTAGAAAGCCCCTCTCCCTCAGGATTCAACAGGCTTTTATATCTGTCGTGGACTTATAGGATAGATAGTTGCTGTGAGGAATTCGACCATCCACATGGTGGGAGTGCGCTCGTCTGGGCTTTTAAAAAAATTGTGATGAATGATGGTAGACGGACCTCAGGAAAATGTGTGTTGCTGAACCATGCACATTTCCCTATGCTCACACCATGACAAAAGCATAGGCCTGTGTACTCCGGGCTGGACACTGCCTTCAAGCACAGTTTGCCCGTTCATATTCAGTTGGAATGTGACAGCCAAGGAGGGCATGATGTCATCCGAGTAAGGGGGAGGAATGACCTTCACCCTGCCATGGTCAGCCTGATTAACTGAAAAAGTCTCCATCGAAATGCCCTGCTCTTATTTTAGGCCCTGCAGCTGGTGGCAGCAATTATCAAACCAACAGGGGCTATTTCTAACAGGCCCACAGGGGGCATGGCTGCAGAGTATAACAAAGGATAGAGGAAACCCAACAACCTTTCATATGTAACTGTGTGATCCTGAAGCCAGCTCATGCCGCTCAGTATCGATGGCAGTGAACTGGCATGTCTGAGTCTGTTGTTCTAGTAGGCCACCCTGCTAGGGGACCCCAGTCATACATTACCAGAATGTGGTTTGCATGAGCCAGAGAGTCTGGTCTCTCAGCAGCTTCAAGGGGCACCTGTTGCTTTAACAGGCACCACACAGGGAGGACCATTAACCAGAGAGACTCTTTGGACACAACAGACAGGAAGATGGGTGGGACTTAGTAGTGCAATGGAGTTAGCCCAGAGCTCCCTTCTGTTGAGAGAAGGGTGCTGCCATATTAGATCTGGGGCACACCTTGTTCCTGTTTTCACTCCTTTACCTTTCCTGTTGCAAATCACTCTGGTTATGACCTCACACATACAGAAGATTGTTGGTAGAGACCCCATTATGGTTCATTAAGGCTGGCTTAGCCTACACCAATCACTGTGGCCACATGTCTTTAAAAGAGGGCTGGAGCCCCTTGTTAAGCAGATCATCTAAAGACTTCACAAGAAGCCCAAAGAGCGAAGCAAGATTCCCTCCCCTTAACTTCTCCCAGGGAACAGACAGAGAGAAGAACACTGAGGACCTTCCAGCCGACACAGAACTGGTAACCAGCCACCACACAGCATGCCCTGCTACTCTCTGTAGCAAGCTTCCTGGATAGGGAGTGCCAGAAGGTCTCTGAAGCAGAAGTCAAGGACAAGGCAGCTGCCTGCTACACTCCCTTTGGGTTGTCTGCCTTAAAGGACAACACAGGCCCAGTGAAGAAGCTGGGAGTAGTTCATTGACAAGATCTACTGCCAACCACCTTAAAGGACATTGTAGAGCTAGTCAAGTTTCTCGATCCACAATCGACTGCAAAAGTGACTGCTGTCAAGCTGCAGTCACTTAAAGAAACCCAAGATGTCTTGACCAGTGCTTCAGAACTGCTGAACAACACTGAGACATGGATTTCTGACCTAGATTTGCCACGTAAGGCCAGCTTGCAGCTGTTCATCGAGATTTGCCCGCCGAACCGTGTTGATACCGGATACCCGCCGCTGACTCGCATCTCTAACTCTGTCACAGAAGCCTACAGTTGAGCACCAAGCACAACTACAGCAAAATGTACATTGTGGTTCTGTCCACCTGGTCCTTCCCAAAAGGCCCCTTTTTGTCCTTTCTGTTGAAGCCAAGAAACCCTAAAATCTATTGTGGTTATTAACCATACCAACCACCCTCCTGTCAGTATCCAGAGTGCATCCCTGTTTCATTCGCAGAAACTGCCTGTTCTCTGCATTCCCTTACAGGGTGGGTTGTATATCGTAGTGTTGTAAGACTGCCTGTTGTGATAATAATAAAGTTGATATTGTTATACAACCTTGAGTGGACACTCCTTTTATCAATGGGCAATAATTATGTTTTCACTGTGTTGCAATTAACCAACAATCTACAACCTTTAGAGGAGATTTGCCTGGCATTCCATCCACTTTACCAGAATTGGGCATGTATGCCCATTTTAATTGTATGCCTGTTTATTCCAATCTGTTAAGATCCATTCTGGTGTATTAGTGATGTGGGGCTGACTGATGGTTTAGAAACCGATACCACAGGTGCCCCAGAATTTGATTTGTCACTGTGGCAGTTCTATCATCTCATCAAAGCGACTAAATTTACTGCATTGTGTGTTCTATTCAAATAAAGGCACTCAAGCCAGTTAGAACATAGGTAAGCTGGCAGCAGATCAAAGGAAGTAAAACAATGGCCTTCAAGCCCTTCGCTGCAAATTAGCGAAGCAGAGAGGCAATATAAGTAAGCTTCCCAACACTGCGCAACTCACACCTGCTCCTAGACATGTTGAACCCCCATTACTGTCTGTTTTTAATGTCTCTCTTATAATGGACTAGGCAATATGTCCTGCATTGGTTAGTATGACAAAATTACTTCTGCTCTGCAAGAGTAGAATGTTGAGTAGTGGCTAAACCACCTACTTATCCCTCACACTTTTACAAACCATATACCTCCTCCAGCTTTTGAGGTATGATGGGCAGTGGGAGAGGTATAATCTTAGAAGGGATATGAATGTGAGACAGTAGCAATCCAAGGAGCACTAGTACATCAGTTTCAAAATAAAATAATGTCCAATCAAGGTTCTATATACATGTATATATTTCAATTAAATTAATTATGCAACTAGTTTTTAAATACACTACAAAAAGCAATCTCTGTAAAAGAAGACAGAATATGTTATGTTATGTTGATTTATACCGGTCTGGTGCCGGCTTAGGGCTGCCTGCAGGCCCCACCTACTCTCAACTGCTCTGCATGATCAGGGCCTGCAGGCAGCGAGTCAGAATGCGACTCCATGGCGCCAGCCGCCACTTTGACAGTGAAGGAAGTGTTACTTTTTTACAAAACACTGAGAGTGGGCCGGGCTGGGAAGCCCGCCCCGCTCCCAGTGTGTTGTAAAAAAAGTAACATCCTGCAACTCGCTTGCCCACCCTTGAAAGGACCTGGGGAAGCAGCAGGGCAGGCTGCTGGCGTTGCCCTGCACATGGGGAGCTTTCTATAGCTTCTACGTGCTATATGCTCCTTGCTGTTTAATCAGTCTGGTACAAGAATCACTCGTTTTTTTAATGCATGGAAGAACCAGACTCTTAATGGCACAGTTGCAGACCTTATCGCGTCGAGGCACGATGACTGTGGTAGTTGCAATGTAGCGCCTTGTGCACACCTGTGTGCTTTTTGGGCCAGCCGCCCCTCGAGTCTGCATTTACTAAACTCTATGTATGTTAGTACTCTTTTTTTTTATTTCATGAGTGTGCATATTTAAGAGTATACCAATAAGTAGAGTTTTTTTTTTTTTAATTATGTGTTTTTTATACTAAACACACACACCTTCCATTCGAGTCTTCAGAGACCCTGCTTGGAGTTGCCTTCTCGCAGAACAAGAACCTGATAATAGAGTGTTTTTCATGGAATGCGCCATTCTAAAATCCTTCAGCCATTATTTCTGCTGTCCTGACAGTATTATCTTCCCTGAAAGCGCGCAAGCTAAGACCGCATACCGAATGCAAGGAGTGCACGGGAATAAGTGGAGAAGTCTGAGAGCGCAGGCGTTTCTTATGATTTGGTTATACAGTCCAATGGCTAGATCGCCGCCATGCAGGTGTGCAACAAAACATACATTTGGGAGACAGGGTCGTTGTTTTACCCCTCAAATGTTGGGAGAGGCGCTAACCTCGGAGACCATGAGGGAGGGACACATTTATTTGTTTGGGAGTCATCTAACTTCTTTATGCATTCTAATGAGACTATTCCCGTACAGCTTCAATGTTACAATCAGTTAACTCTCTCCTCTAAGTCTGAAAGCACCTGCTTAAGGACAGCTGTGAGAATGAGCAATCTCTTGTCCGCTCTCTACCTTTCCAATCACTCCCATGGCATGCAAGTACTAACCCCCACATTACTATTTCAGTTGGTCTGAAAATGAATGCAGGCGCTAACAGTGAATTGCTTTAAGTTAGTATTTGCAGGGCTTTTGGTAGCAGGGAATCCCAGGTGCCGATTAACATAGCTCATCATTTTGGGGGTCAGGCGGCTGAAGCCCGGTCTGCTCAATGGTGTTGCGCCACTGCTGCCATGTATCTAGTTATCCTCGCGGTTAGAGATCACACACAAAAAGTTATAACAGTATTTGTTGTGTTATTAGTCATGTTAAGAAGCACCACAGTGCACCAAGCCAGCGCCTGGGCTCATAGCACGACAAAGCATTCCCGTGGCAATTGCACTCTCTTTCTGGGGAAAGTATTGCATTGCAGGTCCCTTTTTAGGCGAAAGTACATGAAATTGTCATTTTTGCCAGAATATAAAAGATTTCTGGAGTGTTTTTAATATATTTTTTCAGTCACACTCGTGGTGCGCAATGTAGTCACGTTTCCAAGCTGGAGAGCGCGCTTTTGCTTTGCACAGTGAGTTTGTGCACCGATCGCTGTGGCTGGCGTGATAGGAGGCAGTGGTTTATCGTTTGAGCCGAGGCGGCATAAAGGGAAGAACCTACACACGGACTCATCCGGCCATAGTCACGGGCCACTCACAATGGGGAACCAAGTGTACTCTTTGGTGCCTGCATAAGTCACGTGCGCCGTGGCAATATCTTGGGGCCACAATCAGTGCAAGGTGATTGTCCTGAAAGCATACAGTCGCAGAGAGGGGGAAAGCACGAGGAGGAACGCTGTGGTAGAAAGTGTATGTAGGAACTTGGAGACTGCGGGGTGCAGCACCGTGCCCTATTCAACACTCATATACGGCAATCAGTCCAGTGAGTGAGTGTGTGTCTATGTCCGTGTGTGCGCACTCCGCTTGCCGACTGTCGAATGTGGAATTTCGAGTTATGTGGGCGCGCTATCTGTGCGGATGGAGGCGTCTTTCATCTGCTCCTGTTTGTGGTGGGGGTAGGGGGCAGCAGTGAAAACCCACATTTCCATTCACCCTGCGTTGTGATCCGCGCACAGACAGAGCCTTTGCGCATTGGCCCGTTCTCGCAGGAAGACTGGCTTGCTATGTTGCCATTGCCGGGAGTGCATTATACTGTATATTATGCTTTGGGGAGAGCGCAGTGGGGACTTATGCTTGACAGGTATGCATTTCCTGGTCTCTGGGCAAAAGAGCAAGCCCTGTTCTATACAGGCAGTTATAGAGAGAACGGGAGGGCGAGACACACAGGTAGAGTGGGATTGAGGCATTGACGGAATGAGGGCGTGCGTTAAGTTAACTGGGAGCACGCGCCCCTGCATAGCCCCACAGAGGGGCACAGGCATCCAGGTGACCCCCATATAGACAGTGCATTTCTCTGGATTGAGATGGAGGTCAGACAGGCTTGAGGAGCAGAGATACAAGAGAGAGAAGGTGGGGGCTGCTCCCAGGTAACTTGGTGAGGCATCAGGCTTACCCGATAGCAGGTTCGGACTGGCCCACAGGGCAATGCCTGAACCAAAAACGCAAAATGCGAGTGTGGCCCAGTTTTTTGGGTCAAAGTGTGGCACTTTTTTTGGCCCATGTTTTCCAGTTTGATAAGTTAGTTCAGCATGCGGCTAGTTGTGTTGACCAGTGTTACTGAATATTCTTTCAAATGCTGGCATTCACAGTAATTTGACAATATGGATCTATACACACAGATTAGATATTAATGATACATATGGTCATCCATTCTTGTATGAAATGTATACCACATTAGTGAAATCATAACCATATTTTTCGTAGTGTACTTAGAAACAATGCTATTTAATGGTGTTTCATCAATGGCACTGATTCTGTAGAAACATCTGTGTTTGCGCAGTGAGAAGCGCGGTAGGCACTGCATTCCTTTCTATAGCATTGCGCTTTTCTGGGCACATATTTCTCAGTCAGTGCTCACTCTTTATCAAGTCTCACTCACACAAACACATTGTGTTTTACAAGTCCTTGTAGTTGCCGTCTATTTGAAAGCTTGTATTTAAATAATTTTAACATGTTTACTGCAATCCCAGTTTCCTGCAGTAGCACGTTACTATCTGGAAATTCTTTAGCAATGTGCATCCTCCAAACGAAACAAGGAACACATCAACACATCACAAATCAACAAATCATCCTCTATTGTTAAGCACCAACTTGTGGCAGGTCCCAAAACCACAGTGGGGGTGGTTGGTTCATGCCACTCCTGCACCTCAGAGCTGTGGTCCCTCTCACAGAACTGTATGCAAAGTTATGTTTTTTAATGAGTTGTGTTGTAATGTAACAGACACATGAACCCTCCATAAGTAGCACTTTCTGTAAAGTCGTAAAATTACTGCGATTCACATATGATGGTTTGAGGGCCACTTTTTTGAGGCGATGGGTGGGACACATTTTTTTTGGGTGTCCAGGCCGGTGTCCGGTCAAATCTTCGAATGCATTTGATCGAATGACAAAATGCTGGAGTCAATTTGACCGAAAACAAAAAAAGGTCGATTTTTTTTTTAAAATGTATATTTTTTTTTGTTGCACTAGTACGGGTAAAAAAAGGTGTTTTAACACCAAAAACAAAGGTTTGCGGGGGGGGGCCTAAAAAAAAAAATGTGACCCTTTTTTTCTGTCAAATTGACTCGAGCATATTGTCATTCGATCAAATGCATTAGAGCATTTGACCTATTACCATCCAGGCCTATTTCTTTTCCCAGTCTGACGCTGCGGGTTCGTGGTGCAGCCTGGCTTGTTGTCACCTTAAGAGTAAGACTCAGTGCCTTGTTTGTCTATTATTGTTTATGTTGGGTGTGTAACCGTGTGCACTGGTTTGTTGTATCTGTACAGGGGCGTGGGTCCAGTGCTGTGGTTGTTTGTTACATGTCTGAGGGTATTGTGTTGGTGTGCGTTTGTGTGTGATAAGGCTGGTGTTTTATCGCCTGTGTGCACTGGTATGTCCTGTCTGAGGTTAGGACCAGTTTCTTTGATGTTTGTGGAGTGCAAAATGTAATTAATGCTTGGTGTGCATATGTATAGTTTGGCTAGTCCATATTCGTTCATAGTGGTAGTGGATTGTGTCGGAGGAGCAGGAACAGGGTGAATTGCTTAGTACATTGGTTAATCTCGACAGTACCTGTTTGAAGAATAATCTCCAAAACAAATACGTGCAGGCACTATGGACACTTAAGCCAGTAAGAAAAAGTAAAGGATTACAGTAATGTCACTCAAAAGGACATGTTATTTAGGAAAAAGATGCACCAAGGGCCTTAAATACGCACCAGGGCCACCAAAATGGACCAAGAGGACAGGGGCTCTCAATGGTGACTGATTGTAGCCCTTGGGTGGTTAAACACAGCATTTTAAGAGAAAACAAAAGCATCAGAACTGGTCTACTAATTTGTCAGCTTTGATAAGAATGTTTGAAGGACTGAATCTAACTGTCATTGAAGATGAAACATGTTTCTATGTATAAAAAGATCTCACCCCGCACAGCAGTAATCAGCAATGAAAGAAATGGAAAAGGGCTAAAAAGACTTCCTTAACAAAGGAGGGGGGCTTGAGGAGTATGTGGAGAATGAAAAGTAACGGTAAGTCTCATACCATTACAATAGATCTCAATATTACACTGTAGTTAAGCCTAAGCTCTAATACGCAAAAAGGGTCATTTATTTTCTTCTCTACCTCACATGAATAGGAAGGGGATGCAAGCAACGACCAAGAAGACTATACCATGGCAAAGGATCACTCGCAAGAGGAGGTGATTGCCCCCCAATACTGTCCCCATGGGTTAGATGATCTTTACATGCCATCGATGGCATTAAAACTGGTCTAATGAACTTTGATCATATTTTACAGTTCCCTATACAAGATATTTTTACAAAAAAAGACATCACACTTAAACAGGCTTGGATTCTTGCTATATTTCAAGTGATTGCTATTGCACACTTGATTTCTAATTGAAACTATCTGGCTTCATTTCTGTCAGTCAATCAATTAAGAATTATTAAACTTCAAGTCATATCAAATAGTGTAACTCATATGGTACTGGAGCCTCCGGCTTGTCTGCTCCTTATGGGTTTTGACAAAATTCAGGCCAATGAACAAGACTCTTTTGCGAGCAACAGACAATCATGTCTGAAGGAATGCTTGGCTATATTTAACAATCATCAAATCCCATGTTCCAGGAGTAATAACACTAAGAGCGTGGTAGTTAGCTAATTAGTAAACTCCTAAATTGGCCAATATTGATGCAGACTGGAGATGTCTCTGCAAAGTGCTAACAAAAGGTACAAAGAGTCCTTCGTGATTCAACAGGGAATAGATTATTCATTCTTTCCTGCTATTTAAGGGGACATTCTGAAATAGTGGGCAACACATCCCTTTAAAAAATCGTTAATTGTGCATGACTTCATTCTGCTTCAAGGGATTTGGCAACTAACTGTCTTGTCCTCAGTGTGCATTTGTTCTAATTTTCATCCTGTCTGCTTATGTTATTTTCTTATACTATGTCGGTACACTTCCCTGTATTGCTCATGCAATATCCAGTGTGGTTGGATGGATTTATGACGAGTCCAACACTGAAGGTTCCCTCCCTTTTTAGCTTGCTTAGTTCTTGGCCCCATGAAAAACAATGAAGAAATCTAGTGTGCCAAGCCTTCAAGGGATAGCTAACATTGCTATCTTCCAGCATACAAAGATCTGGCCTACATTGGTGGGCGACTCTCTTTCTGCACTGGCCGTTTTAGCTCAGCATGTTGGCTGCAGGTCCCTTTTATGTGCTCCCTACTGGCCATGTACAGCAGGACGCAGGGACCTATATGCAGCAGTATATTGTTTCCTTAAATATATTGTCATCCTAAGCACCAATAAATGCAGTGGTTTGGTTTACATCATGTTGAAGGAATACATTTCACACTTAGTAAATGGAGCTGTTCTTTAACTGAATGCTCCATTCACAAATGAGTTGCTGTGTGCTGATATGCAGGGCACGCGGGAAACAGCAACTTGTGAATGGCAGTGAACAGACTAAAAAAAAAAGTTATAGCGATAAGAGGTGTCTAACAGCACCTCGGAAAGCAAGTTATTTGGAAAGAGGGCAAAAAAGCATTAGTGCCAGGGGAGACTCTTACAGAATTGGACCCCAAAATCATCGGGTTTTCCCTTATTCCCATGTTGATATAATGCAAGCAGAAATTAATTCCAGCAATCACATGCAGTCCTGAAGTATAGTCCTCTAACAGTGATCCTTTCTGGTGAATGAGGGTATATTTTGGAGTCCATGCATTGGAGTGTCAAGAAATACACAGATGCCACTATTTAGAATGAAGTTGGGATTGGTGCCTTGAAGCAGTATGGTAAAACTAAGAAGGTGCACAAGCTGCCTGACAATAATGCATGCTGCATAGGGAGAAGTACACAAGTATTAAGAAAAGCAATGAATTTGAAGAAACCTACGGAGCTTAAAAAGTTTGATCTGGTTAACAACCTAGTTTTTGGCGAGATTGGATTTGCATATGATATGATGCTGGGATATCTCTGAATACCAAACCGAAATGTCTAAAGCAAAAAGCAAATAATCTGGGATTTGCTAATTAATTTGCTTCTAATTGAGACAAAGCACAGTCAAGGGGATTTTAATAAGATATATCCTCTGCATCATGGAACTACACAAAACTATGTTTGTTTTTTTCCAAATAGAGACCAAAGACGTTTTTGTATTAAAATCTGATTGAATATATTAGAACATTTAGAGGTGCTTTTCCCTAGATTAAAACTGTCTTTATTAGATTGTGTGTGTAGATTCTATAAAAAGCAAGAAGCCTTGGACTCAATTAAACATATTTGGCCCTGATTATAAGTTTGCCGATATTACTGGTGGGATACCGGCAAACTGCACTTACCATCTCCGCCGATATTACTGTAGGTGTAGTGCCGGTAAATTCCCATTCCCATGGAGTTACATTGGACTCCATGGGATGGGATTTACTGAATCACTGTCGCTGTGTTAAACAGTGCTAGTGATCCAGGCATTTGTTTGCTGGTAGGGGTCTGAACTCCCAGCAGGTCAGGCCTGCCAGGAGATCCATGGTCGCCACCGGCAAACTTGAAGTTCGCCAGTCTGGTAAAAATACCAGAATTACCAGACTTTTTACTGGACCTGCACACTTGTAACCAGGCTCATAATCTTATGTTGTTCAGTGATTACCATGATAAGGATGAAATATATTTGAAAGCTTTGTGCAAGAAGAAGATTTTTTGGGGACCGAGATGTTTTGGTCTTGCTGTATGGATGTGAAACAAATAACCTTGAAACTTACTGTGGTACAATTTTGACATTTTATTCAAATGAGATTAAAATAATAGAACTGTTTGTAATTTGAATTTGCATACAGAAAGAGACAGTGATTAAGGGCCTTATGAGGATAGTATTGCGTAACAAAAAAGAACATTCCACAGAACAGTAAGATGGAGGAATCCTTCCTAAAACCCTCTATGCTCTCTGCCTACCCTAACTCCTTCCTCTCATAGTTTACAGATGCATAGATTCACTTTGGTGCCATGCCCTAATGTGAGGCAAGCCTTAAAAACAGAATTGCCTCTTTGTATCCAGCGTGTCAGGAGATCTCCCTGTGGGCCTGGAAGGGATCAGTTACCAAACCTCCCGAGTCTCTTTTGTCTCATTCACTGCATGGCAGACAGCCAGGCTGCCTGGAATCCACTTAGCCTCTCATGGCTGGTCTGAGCTCACAGGGCCGACACTGGTATGAATCGAATTGTATGTACCTTTTAAATTATATGGACTAACAGCCACCTTACCAAAACCTAGGCTTGGCCCATTTCTCAAGATTATCCTGTCTACAGTGAAAATGGCACGCAACGTTTGGACCTGCTCTGTGCCCCTGGTGCAGCATCTCTGTCAGGAGATTGGGGCATCGGGGCACATGTGTACACTATGCTTTTCATATGGAGTTTTATGAATGGGAATCTGGTTAGCAGACCACCCTGTCTGACATGAATAAGTGCACCGTTTTATTATCAATACAAATCAACAAAGATAGGACCTTGACACCCTTGTTGGATGCCGGCCAATATGTCATAGTTAAATAGTGATGTAAGTTACTGACATATTCGATATGTAAGCAATATTTAGTTCCTTACCAAAAATTGAAGAAAAGTGGAGAAGCTCTCTATTATTTCCGGTAAGGACTGCAATCTGAAAAATGCCATATAGCTTCCTCCACTTTTTTACATAATGCCTTAGAAACCTACGAAAAGGCAGAAAAGAGAAAAAACCCTTTCTCATTATTGATGGCACAACAGGGAGGAAATCATCATGAAAAATGATCCAAAATCTCCAAATTCTTTTCTTCGTTCGTCTTGCAATACAACATTCTTATGTAACTGCTCCCCAATGCCACAATCAAAATCTCTGCACACGTGTAATTCTGGGAATCATCATCCAGTACCACCAGTGCAGATGATTTTCCATAATTAGGTGGACTTCAAGACACACCAAATGTGGTATGTTACTAACCCCTTTAATTATTTCCATAAATGTGCTTTGCCCTATTTACTTTATAAGGAGATCTTTAGCATTTATAATGTTTTACATGCTATTATTTTCCAAATGAAATTGCCTTTGCCCTGAATTGGTTACTAGCAGTAAGATAAGTGATTTTCTGCCAGGGAACCGCCTGCTGAAAACCTCTTGCTCGTATTTGTTGTTAATGCTTATTTTACATATTCATGTCAGCTTTTGCTTTCATTACTGATGTTGAGACCTGCAGCAGTGTTGGTCCTTTGTATGCTGTTATACATTTAAACTACTTATGATCCAGGGTTTGGATGACCAGTGGCAGAGCACCCATCTATGTTTTATATTCCAAGATGGAATATGCAATTTGAAAATAAGGACCTTTTCTATCTTCTCCATAACAAAGGGAAGATAGCAGATCCTATGGGCCCGATTCATGGAATTATTTGTACAGTTTAAAGTAACTTTGCAATGCTGAAAAGTGACTTTGCACTGCCGACACAAACCCTGTTTCATGGAACTTTGCAAAGTGTATTTTTGCAGGGCAAAGTCAGTACAAAGTCATGTTTGCAGTGCAAAATGACTTTGCACTGCGAAATACACTTTGCACAGTTCCATGAATCAGGGTTTGTGTAGGCCGTGCAAAGTCACTTTTCCGCCGTGCAAAGTCACTTTGAACCATGCAAAAAATTATATGCATCGGGCCCTGTGTATTTTCATTTGATTCAGAGGTCTAAGTGCCAAAAAATGCACATGTCTGCCTTAAGTGCCACCCCACAGGAAGTACACTA
Organism: Ambystoma mexicanum; assembly: GCF_040938575.1. Taxonomy (NCBI): domain Eukaryota; kingdom Metazoa; phylum Chordata; class Amphibia; order Caudata; family Ambystomatidae; genus Ambystoma; species Ambystoma mexicanum. Next base: position 1,175,196,551 of record NC_090935.1, on the reverse strand, counting down.
GCATTGTTAGGAGCCTCATTAACCTGATGCTGGAGTCTAGAAGGTGCAGAACAGTTTGCTGGAGCTGGCAGGTGCATAGAGCTGAGAAAGTCATAAAACACTTGCTCACTTGCTCACTTGTACTGCCTCGGCACTCCACACAGCATAAGCCACGTAGAGGGGTAGACGACTCCTAGAGCCCAGTTACCTGAGATACACATTCTCCAACTGACAAAGAAACAAAACATGTACTCTAAGTTACCCAAAGCAGCCCTGTTCATGCGATTCACAGGCTGTCTCGATGATACCACATGACCAATGCAAGGAGGGAGCTTCACTGGCTCCATACAAAGCATAGAATAACACACACATTCCTTACTCTTGCCTACAAATGCTGGAACGAAGAGGCTCCAAATAACTCACAGACCTCCTCAAGGTAGACCAACCAAGGCTTAATCTACAGTCTCAAGACCAGTTTAAGCTGATGCAACCCTGGTTCAAGATGGTCAGATTGGGCGGCACTAGCTTCGACGTACAGGCACCTGCAGTGTGGAATATTCTCCCCCTGGGACTGAGAACAGCAAACTCCCTCACAGAATTCAGAAGAATAACCAAGACCCACCTGTTCAACCTTAAACCGGCTGACTGATTCTCATACCCCGCACCCCATGACATTGCTACCTCTTCTGTTGTCCCGTCTTGTCTATGTTTTTCATACGCCTTGAAGCCCGTGGGCAAGTGGTGCATTATAAGAATTCATTTAAATAAGGGTTTTGTGTTTGTTAATTGAGGTAAGGACTAATCCCTCTTATTAATCGCAGTAGGTAGAACATTTCTTTTTTTCTATTGAATTGACTTGTGGTACCAAAGAGAGGCCATTGTCCATGAGCATTCCCAGATTTTTTATCACTGTTGATCTCTCCAGTTGGGTCCTCATGCTCGGTGACCAGGTAAGGTATGCCTGTGTTGTGAAAATGAAAGGGTGATTCTGGATTGTTGCGCTAGCCTAGATAACCATGAGTAAAATAGTCATAAGTATAATCAGCAAAATTAAGGTTTTCAATTGTTAATTATTTTGGATTTTTCTTCATAGTCAAACATTTCAGCCCTTCAGCCAATACGTGTTTCATCAGTTTTTCTTTGTCAAGGCCGATCAATGGACATTGAGCATATATACACATTGGTAATATTCACATAGTTAGAAAAAAAATCAAAATCGTCAGTACATACCAATTTCGGGTTTAGGGAGGGCAGGGACAGAGATGGCGACAAGTGGAGAAGGGGAGTAAAATTTGTTACATTAGCATAGGCAAGTGGCATCCAATTATTTGCATACTTTGCAAAAATCATGTTAGATTCGGTAATATATATTGATTATTTTAAACAAAGTATTGTGCACAATGTGTCCTGGTAAATAACTTGACGTATTGTTGAAATTGGACATTTGATCCTATGAAATCTCCTTTTTTTTCTTTTTTAATATTTTAAAAAGCTGAAATCTGTCGGAAAGCTTGTTCTGATTCCTAACAAATGAAATGATTAGTGAAAGAACCAGGACAATGCTACTAGACTATATTTTATTTAATTATTTTACCTGCTTTGTTTCTTAAATTGTTTCCTTGACTACATATGTTGAGTTAAGTAAGAAATGATGTGTTGTTGTATTCTTGCTTTATTGTCTTACTATAAAAATCTTTTGTTTTGAAAGGTTAATTAATTTAAAAAAAAAAATGGTTATTTTGATATAGTGCCAAAAGAAATCACATATTGTGTTATACTTATTGAGTGAAAATGTGGTGGAAGAAGCACTCAAAAGTCCCATAACTGAGAGTGCCACCAAATAGTGTTTTGTGCAAACTAATAAATTCAAAGATGACTTCCTATTTGGAATTTTGACAGATGATTGGCTATCATGATTGCCATAGTAGTGTGACTGTGAATATAAAAATGAATACGTAACACACTTAGATAAGTGACAGTGGTCTGATTAATAATCCAAGCTCACCAATGTTGAGTTCTTGGTGGACCTACAAAGTGCACGCAGAGATACAGCACAGGTAAGAAGCCAAAGGTTAATGAATTTCTAGTGTGGGGAATAAGGAATTCGGTAAGCAATAACCAGATTTGTCTGGTTTGAGACTCTATTTCTATGAATAGTTTGCTTCTCAGCTTTTATGTAGCTCTTTAATAGGAACTGGGAGAGGTGATAGAACATCGAGATTACGATAATGTAAGGTTGATGATCTTAAGTAGAACGAGAGATGATGTTAGAATGCACTTACCACTCACTCTTATTTGTTCAATTCAGGGGAAAGGTTCCAACGCACAGCAGCTGTTTACCAAATATGTATCCCTGTAAAAGGGTAAAAGGCTGATTATAAAGCAAAACAAATGTGTGGGCAGCATGTGGTAGGGCTACAAACATACGATCGTATGATTGCTGGTTAAACCTCTCTTAGAAGCATATTGTATGCAAATAAGTGCTGCTAAAAATCAGGGCACTGATACAAATGGTTTGAATATGCTGGGAAAAGCTTGTGTGTCTGCTAATAGTAAACACGAACAATTGCTGCTAAAAGGTGGCAATCTACTTACCTTATAAGAGGCAATTCATCCCTCGGATTTGTTGTCGGCTGTTACGCTATCCGTGTGTCAATATTTATTGATTTGTTTCTTTTTTCCCGGGATTCATGTCTTGCGCGACTGCGAGTGTGACGTGACACGTTATGTGCGTATGGTTGCATGAAAATGTAAATATTTGCATTTTCCCACCGGGTATGAATATTTGAAATGCATTTCAAACTTAGAATTAGACAAGGAGGTACTAATTAAAAAAGGGTGCATAAAAGAGCATGAATATTAAAAGTAACCCTGACATTATTGCCAAATTGGCCGAGATATAAAGATTTGGGTTGTTGGTTGGAAAAGTTGTAGATGACGCAAATTAGTAATTTGAGATAAAGCAGTGGCCCATGTTAGAGCAAGTATACAAAAATACAAATGTGCATGTTGTATGTCATAGAATATGTGTGCACTGAGAAGGCCTCACATTAATTTGTTGGAATGTCAATATGGGTTGTGTGGGTGCCTCTTCTTCCAATGTTGGGTTGTTAGGCATTTTATCTGGTTATTAGGAGCTATCATAGGGGTTGTGGATTGCTCAGACCCCTGATAACAACCGATACCATATATCCAGTGCTCAGTTTATGTAAGTCACTAGCACCTATAATTAGTGTGTTCTAATTGCAATGTACCTAGTCAGTTTACAGAAGAGTGTAACACACTTTGGTGTAGGAAAGTTTGTAGTTGGGCATATCGATTCATCTTTAGTATTGCAAGGATTGGTGCAAGCACACCATTGGAACATTGTACATGTGTTAGCAAATAGATGTGGTCCAGATGTCCCTGAATATACAAGTACAATGTCCCTGAATACAGTGTTATTCCATAACAACAGTTACATTAATTATTCCATAATTTGAACTCAGTTACAGAAACCCATATATTTCATGTTCTATATTGAGGCCATCCTCGGTGCCTCTGCATTTACAAATGAGTTTATGATTCCATTTGGCATAACAGTACTGTACGGTTATCCCCGCGTTTGTTAGTAGTGGCTTTCAATTGCCCTATGAATCGGATTTCTCTCTTGGCTGACATTTGGTGATTGTTCTGTCAATGTTGTGCTAGGTGTAGCATAGGATCTTGGCTATTGACATTGTCCAGGTGTTCTCGTATGCAAATTCTCAACTGTCTTATGGTGCTACCAATATAGAGTTTTTTGCAGGTACATATGATTGCGTAATCCACTTAGGTGGTTTTGCATTTGATTAATTATTTTATGATGATCTCCAGTCCATTTGTGGGTGAAAATCTGTCACAGTTTCCAGGCACATATTGGCACATGTTGCTTGCTCCACAGCGATGGAAACCAGGCAGTGGTGTCAATCAGTTGGTGGCATTGCCTGTCTTAGACACATCGCTGCTCATGAATGAAGGACAAAGCAGGTTTCTGATAGTTGGTGCTGTGGTGTACACAAATCTGGGTTTAGAAGAGATATGGTTAAGCAAATCCTTGCCCACGCATAATGGATTCCAATGCTTCAGAACTGTTTTGTGAAATGTGTCAGCATCACTTGAGTATTGTGTGATGATATCTGTTGTTGTGTGTTTCTTAGATTGGTCTTGTGATTTGGGATGCGGACCTCTTACCATGTACATTGTCTGATTCTATCAAGAGATTTACTGACCAAGGGTACTGAGTATCCTCTTGCTTGAAATCTTGTGGACCGCAGTGCACATTTTGCTTCAAAGTGTTTGTTTTGACTACAATTTCTTCGAGCCCGATGAAACCCCCTGGCAGGTATATTTTTGACAGTGGCTCACCAGTGACAGCTTGAGGCATGGATAGTAGAGTTTATATCTGTTGATTTCTACTTCCTGCTATGTAGATATATAGGTCAAGAAAGTCTATTGCAGTGTTACTGCAGTGCCCGGTAAGGCATCTACCAAAGTTGTTTGTGTTTAGATGTTCTAGGTATTTAATGAAAAGTGATGCAGATCGATCCCAAATGAATAGGATGTCATCAATATATCTCTTCCAGCTAGTCACTTGTTTTACAAATGCATTGTCATTGAGTGCATGTGTATCCTCGTATTCGGCCATGAAGAGGTTTGCCAGAGAAGGAGCATATCTAGCCCACATGCCGACACCCTTGATTTGTGCATAGTATTATTCATCGAACAAAACTATATTGTTGTCAAGTGTGAATTATACAAGGGATTTAATCATTTCAACATGTGAGTATGATGAAGAATGGTTCCTAAAGGTGTAATCAATTGCCATGATAGCTAGATCATAATCAATTGAGGTGTATAGAGCTTCCACATAAAGTGTGGCTAGCATATAGCCCTCTTTCCATTCATAGTCGTTCAGCAGTGTGAGTACTGTGGTGCTGTCCCTGAGATATGATGGGAGTGTAAAGACATGTTTTCTGATAGCTTGGTCAATGTATTCGGATAGGCTTTCAGGCGCCCATCCAATCTCACTCAAGATAGGACTGACTTCGGGAAGCTTAAAATAGGGCTTGTGTATTGTTGGTAGAAAATATATTGTTGGAATCCTGGGCTCTTTGCTGGACAGGAATTTAATGTCGTTATTGCTCAGGAGCCCCGATAGTTGCCATTTTGAAATTTCAACCTGAAGTGTAAGCACTATTCTTTTGGTGGGTTGCTGGTTAGGATCTTATAGCAGCCTGGTGTTTCTAGATGCACCAGACCCATGTTGATGTAATCTTTTCTGTTCAGTACAACCACATTCCCACCTTTGTATGCCTCTTTGGTGACTATGTTGGTATTGGAACCTTGAGTGCCTGTCTCTCATTCCAACTCAGATTGGTTCTGATAGCATGCTGTGCTTTTCTGGTGGTATCATGATGCTTATGAATTTTGTTAGTTCTTTTATGCGTGTGCTGTATATTGTCTTCCTAATATTATTTCTCTTTTAGTTGCATTTAGCTAGAAGTTTTTTGTCATCCATGTGTTTATGTCGGTGAGGCATATGTTGAGGGTGTTGACCCGTTCTCGATCAGAAGTTATCTTGAAGATGAAATGGGTTTTGTCTGAGTAATTGTAGGCTGTTATTCCATGGGTTTGAATGAGTTTCATTAGTGGGGCCATGTAGATGTTGAAGCGAAGTTGTGAGAGGCTTGATTCTTGCGGTACACAGCATATTTTGAGTGTTTGATGTAAACGGCTTTAGGTGTGTTCTTTCGGTTTGGTTGGTGAAGAAAGATTTCAGCCATTGTAGTGCAGATTTTTCATTTTTATTTTATTTTTGGTTTTATTGTTTAAAGTGCGGACTTAGCTTGAGAGCAGCGAAGCGCTGTACAGAATGTGGGTATCCAGCATTTGGGCTGCCCTCTCTTAACAGTAGAGTAGTACTGTGAGGTATATGTGTCGGTATGTGCATCCATTGGCATTAGTCCTCGATCAGGTGTTGTTGAAAAGAGACATGTTTTGAGAGATTTGCAAAATTGGAGAATTGTGCAGGCATTCTGAGCTGCAATTGAAATGGAGTTCCAGAGGATGGACAAGAGAAAGATTTTTTGCGGGTCCTTTCTTTGCGGACCAGTTATGATTCAAGGCAATTGGTCGATTGGCTGTGTGAGGAGCATTTGCCACCAGGTATTTGAAGCTTATCCTCAAGATACACTGGTGTGCTACTCGTCACTGCTTTGTAGATGATACATGCAGTCTTGAGAAGAGTATCCCGGCTTGCCAATGTAGTTTGTGTAGGATGGGGGAACAGCAGAGCTATTAATGCTGCATTCCTCCAGTCTCTTTGTTAGTGTTGTGTGTCTAATTGTGTCAAAGATGGTTGATATGTCCATTAGTATGAGAGCCGATTGGGTGTTGTTGGCCACATTTATTTTTAGGTTGTCCCATATGGAGAGGAGTGCTGCTTCAGTTCTACTCATAGGTCTGATGCCGACTTAGGATTGGTCAAGTATTCTCTTGCTTTCTGCATGATTGAGGAGTTATTTGTAACATGGTTCTCTCAGATTATCTCTGTGTGTGGTAGATTTGAAATAGGTCTCTAGTTAGTGGGGTCTTCTGTATTTCCTATCTCATCTTTTAGAAGGGGTTTGATGCACACTGATTTGAATGATTTTGCTGCTATCCCTGTGATTAGGGATAATTAGTATTCAGAGGTAAAAGGCTGGTGTTTTTTAGTTGAGAACTTGTTTGTGGATACCCGGTGGGGATGGGTAACTGGAAAATCCAGAAATACAAAATATGGGTGGGCACCATAGTGATTTGTACTGTAATTTAATTACTCTACTATTAATAATTTAGAGTTGCTTTGTCCTGGGGCTCCCAATCTGGAAAAGATCCTTTGGCATCTGGACCTCACAAACTAGCGAAACAGAAAAAATAAGGTGACTATACCCTATGTAAGGCTGGTGCTCTCAGTTGGCCCTTGTCAGGGCTGCACAGGTAAATTGAGGGTTTTCAAAGTTTTTTCCAAAGTAAAAAATGCAAAAAATCAGTAAGAAATTTCGCAAGGGAAATGTTTAATTCACATTTTTAGTTTCCATGTCTCATATTTAACTTTTATGTAATGAGGCAACCAGTAAATACGTAGGTCAGCATATTTGTAAGTACATATGCCAATGCATTTCGGTCTATGACCATCTTCACGCTGTACTCAAATCATATTCAATATTATTGCTAAACAGTTGTAAAATGTAGGACAATGCATCATATTACAATAAGAATGTAAATCACATACCCAAGTAGGTCCGGATTTTGTAGTAGTTAAAGAAAAGAAAAACAAAAGGAATAATGTCAGCAATGCTCAACATTTAAGAAAACAAGTTCTACTAACGTGTGGATGTAAATAATCTGTATTTTACGTGTTGTTGTATTCCTCACGGCTACGTGTAAAAAATCTTGTTGTGTCCAACGCTCCTGTTAGGCAAAAGCAAAGACTATGAGAGCCCGTCTATGTGATGGATGTCTCTTCTACATATTAAACAGGGGGATCTCTTACCTGTTGTTCGTGTACTCGCGTTCTAGACCAAGGCGCATTCGCGGTGAAGCAAAATGCGCGCAAGTGCAGATGCATTACTATGCTCCCATGGAAACGGGGGCGGGGCGACGGGCAGCAGCGCGAACGCTAACGCACATACGCCTCGGGCCCCACTTCTCCGTGGCGTCACGGAAGGGCGGGGTTGTCACCATGGGAACATGTAATACTAAGTAGACTATGTGCTTGTGTGTAGATATTTATCAAAATAGAAACAAATACAATGAAGCGTACAATAGCGGTTAGGTTGAAAATTAGGGTGTGTAGAGGCATAACGGGTGAGCTGGTGAAGATCATCAGTGATACCCTCTATCTCTTCATATCCAAATGTCGGAGGTTCACACTATTGTTGTCCTATCATTAACATGGATATTGATATTCAATTTACTCGAAGAATATGATTGGAAAATCTAATTAAGTTTAAAGAAAGTCTCGCATTTGTATAAATAAAACCAGAATATATATCACATCTGAATATTATGTAATCAACAGTACACAATGATAGTTCTCAATGCTCATATTCGGAAAATGCATGAGTTCTCCTCTCTGGATCAGAGGAAGCACATGTAGTTGATCTCTTCATTGATTTCTTTTGGTGTCAAGGAGCTCAGTCTGTCGATCCAGAACGTCTCATTTTGATCAAGTCTTTTTTTGCAAATCTTCATGTTTCTCTCTTCTTTGAACTCTTTCTAAGATTACAAATTTGATTTGTGACAAGTTGTGCTGATTGTTCTGCCAATATCTGGCCACTGCAGAACTTGCAGTCTTATTCCTGATACAGGATCTGTGCTCGTTCCACCTTGCCTTTGCTGTTCGCTGTGTTTGGCTTACATAATACAGACCACATGGGCATTTGATTCCATAGAAAATCCCTGGTGTATCACAAGTTGCATAACATCTAAGTTTAATCTTCTCTCCGGTATAAGGATAGTTCACTGTTTCTCCTTTCATAATGTAACTGCATTTACTGCAATTCAGGCATGGGAATGTTCCTATGTGGTCTGTATTTCTCTTCTTCTGTGGTGGTCTAGTGTGGACTAATCTATCCTTTAGGTTTGCACTTTGTTGGTAAGCAAAAGTAGGAATTTCTTTAAATAAATGCTCAACTCTTTTGTCGTATGTGCCAGTGTTCCAATTTTTCTTAATGATTGCCTTAATTCGATTGCTCTGGTGTGAGTACTTAGATACAAAAAACAGTGGTGTGGTGTCTTTCTTTGTTGTTCTGGGTTTAAGTAGGTCTTCTCTGTCTGTGTGGCTGTGCGTAATTCCGCCGAGGTTACTTCTTCCTCTGAGTATCCTTGTGCCAAGAACTTCTTGCCCATCTCTTTAACTGCCGCTTCATAGGCCCTCTGGTTGCTGACTATTCTCTTCACTCTGAGCATTTGACTATAAGGCACATTTTTCATCAGACTAGGTTGATGGAAGCTTAGTCTTTGTAACAAACTATATCCTATCCGTACTCTTGCGATAGATCGTCGTCTGATATTCTGTTTCTGTGATGTTTATTTCCACATCTAGGAAATGTATTGACTTGCGTGAGTATTCATATGTAAACTGTATCCGTGGGTCTATGTTTTTGAGATGGCCAAAAAATTCAAGGAGTCGCGTTTCTGTGTTTTTTCAAATCCCAAAAACGTCATCGATACATCGAATCCAGATGGTAAGGTCTTGGTTCCATAGTTGATTCAGAAGCATATGTTCAGTTTCGAATTTATGCATGAACGCATTTTCATATGCAGGGGCCATGGTGGACCCCATTGCTGTACCCGCAACTTGCAAGTAATATGAGTTCTTGTACTGAAAGTAGGAATTATTACTGATGAATTCGAAAAGTGCCATGATAAATTCTTTTTGTGCAGTTATGTCACCTTCCTCCAAAAGTATCCATTCCACTGCTTCTCTACCTAGATCGTAAGGGATGGACATGTAGAGACTTGTGACGTCTACTGTAAAACAAATGTTGTTGATGTTCAATGGGATAGCTTTCAGATGTTGTAGGAAATGTGTGGAATCTTTGATGTAAGTGCTGTTTTTTTGGATGAATGGTTGTAGAAAATAGACAATGTATTTGCCAAGAGGTTCCAGAATACTATTGATACCTGCTACTATGGTCTTCCTGGTGGTTTCTGCATGTCCTTATGTATCTTTGGGAGAGTGTAAAAGTGGGGTATCTTCGGATGTAGGTTGTTCAAGAATTTCTTTGTGTTGTGGTTGATCCATTTGAGTTCTTCCACCTTTTGCAAAAGTTTCTCTAAGTTACCTCGAATTTCTTCTGTGGGATCTGAGTTGAGTGGAGCATAGGTATTTGTGTCACCAAGTTGTCTAATGCACTTTTCTTCATAGTCACTGGTGTTCAATAGTACCAAGCCTCCTGCTTTGTCTGTCAACCTTATGGTTATGGTGTCATCTCCATATAGATTCCTAATCAGTTTGAGCTTGTGTGGCTTCATGTTCTGATTTCTGGGGTGTTTAAATTTGATTTTCTCCAGGTCTCTTGTCACCTGTTTCTGGAAGATATCTACAGAAGGAACAGTTATCGGTGGAATGAAGTTGCTCTTTCCTCTAAATTCCTTAAGGTCTAGATCGTCCATATCCCTTGGATTGTCTTCTTCTAATTCGCTAAAAAACACTTTCAATTTCATTTTGCGAATCAATTTGTATAGTTCCATTTTTTAATCAAATAAGGTACTGTCGTGGGTTGGGACGAAGCTAAGTCCTTTTTGTAAAGTTTTAATTTCACTCGAAGTCAGGATTCTTGAAGATACATTGATAACTATGTTTTCTTCGGTTGTAGCCTCGTGTTCGGTCTTCCTCTTTGTTTTTCTTTTCCCCCTTTGTGTTCTCTTCTTCCTTCCCCTAAAAAAGGCATTCTGTCTCTGTTAGATGTTTATGTTGCGTCTGCTGTTCTAGATGTTCCCGGGGTAGCTTCCTCTCCTTGGTTGGTTGTTTCTCTTTCTGTATCTGTGCCAGAGCTTGATGTTTCACTGGTATAATTAGTCTTTGGTTTTCTTAGTGGAGGACCATATTTCTCCAACCAACTGTAGACTTCATTCTTCAAGTAATCGTATGTGTCTCGTTTAAATTTGCAGATTTTCTTTGCTTCAAGTTCTGTTTTGTATCCGGACAATGTATTGTTAATATCTTCCAGAATAGCATCCACCTCTTCTCTATTTAAGGTTGCCACTAATTCTTTTTCTATTTCTTGGATCTCCTCTCCCAGCTCTTTTAGATTTTTGTCCAATTCTTGTTTAGTAAGTAGAATGAGGTCTAAAGAGCATGTATTAATAATTGCTTCCCATTTCTTTACAAATGCTTTGCTCTCCTCACATAGAGTGGGTCGCAGCTGTATGCGTAGACCTCTTGGTATTCTTTGGCTTTTATGGTATCTGCCCAGCGTGATTGCATGAAGATTGCGATTAATCTCCTTCCTTATTAGATACTCCAATTGTTTAATTTGACGAGTTGGATCTTGTTTATTAGTGCTTGCTGCACTGAATCTGCTGTCAGTAATCAGACCGAGTATTTTGTTTGCCTCCTCGGCTGTGAAGCCCAAAGCTTCTGCTCTATTTGTCGTTAAGCCTTCTATGTCGGAAAATGACATTCTTTCTAATAGAAAATTCTTCAATATTTCAAAATGTGTGCTTCCTCCTTGGGTATGCCTAGACAAGTTCAAGAAATACAAAACATGGGTGGGCACCACAGTGCTTTGTGCTGTAATTTAATTACTCTACTATTAATAATTTAGAGTTGCTTTGTCTTGGAGCTCCCAGTCTGGAAAAGATCCTTTGGCATCCGGACCTCACAAACTAGCGAAACAGAAAAAATAAGGTGACTATACCCTATTTAAGGCTGGTGCTCTCAGTTGGCCCTTGTCAGGGCTGCACAGGTAAATTGAGTGTTTCCAAAGTAAAAAATGCAAAAAAATCAGTACGAAATTTCGCGAGGGAAATATTTAATTCACATTTCTAGTTTCCATGTCTCATATTTAACTTTTATGTAATGAGGCAACCAGTAAATATGTAGGTCAGCGTATTTCTAAGTACATATGCCAATGCATTTTGGTCTATGACCATCTTCAGGGCTGTACTCAAATCATAATCAATATTATTGCTAAACAGTTCTAAAATGTAGGACAATGCATCATATTACAGTAAGATGCTGTGAATGCGCCTTGGTCCAGAACGCGAGTACACGAACAACAGGTAAGAGATCCCCTTGTTTAACATATAGAAGAGAAATCCATCACATAGAAGGTCTTTGATAGTCTTTGCTTTTGCCTAACAGGAGCGTTGGACACAACGAGATTTTTTACACGTAGCCGTGAAGAATACAACACGGAAGGTACAGATTATTTACATTCACTCGTTAGAAGCACTGGTTTTCTTAAATGTTGAGCATTGCTGACCATTATTCCTTTTGTTTTTCTTTTCTTTAACTACTACAAAATCCGAACCTACTTGGGGTATGTGATTTACATTCTTATTGTAATATGATGCATTGTCCTACATTTTACAACTGTTTAGTAGCAATAATATTGAATATGATTTGAGTACAGCCCTGAAGATGGTCATAGACCGAAATGCATTGGCATATGTACTTACAAATACGCTGACCTACGTATTTACTGGTTGCCTCATTACATAAAAGTTAAATATGAGACATGGAAACTAGAAATGTGAATTAAACATTTCCCTCACAAAATTTCTTACAGATTTTTTGCATTTTTTACTTTGGAAAAAAACTTTTAAAACACTCAATTTACCTGTGCAGCCCTGACAAGAGCCAACTGAGAGCACCAGCCTTAAATAGGGCATAGTCACCTTATTTTTTCTGTTTCGCTAGTTTGTGAGGTCCGGATGCCAAAGGATCTTTTCCAGACAGGGAGCTCCAGGACAAAGCAACTCTAAATTATTAATAGTAGAGTAATTAAATTACAGCACAAATCACTGTGGTGCCCACCCATATTTTGTATTTCTTGAACTTGGTCTAGGCATACCCAAGGAGGAAGCACACATTTTGAAACATTGAAGAATTTTCTATTAGAAAGAATGTCATTTTCCGACATAGAAGGCTTAACGACAAACAGAGCGGAAACTTTGGGCTTCACAGCCGAGGAGGCAAACAAAATCCTCGGTCTGATTACTGACAGCGGATTCAGTGCAACAAGCACTAATAAACAAGATCCAACTCATTAAATTAAACAATTGGAGTATCTAATAAGGAAGGAGATTAATCGCAAACTCCATGCAATTACGCTGGGGAGATACCATAAAAGCCAAAGAATACCAAGAGGTCTACGCATACAGCTGCGACCCACTCTATGTAAGGAGAGCAAAGCCTTTGTATGGGAAACAATTCTTAATAAATGCTCTTTAGACCTCATTCTACTTACTATACAGGAATTGGCCAAAAATCTAAAAGAGCTGGGAGAGGAGATCCAAGAAATAGAAAAATAATTAGTGGCAACCTTAAATAGAGAAGAAGTGGACGCTATTCTGGAAGATATTAACAATAAACTGTCCGGATACAAAACAGAACTTGAGGCAAAGAAAATCCGCAAATTTAAACGAGACCCATACGATTACTTGAAGGATGAAGTGTACAGTTGGATGGAGAAATATGGTCCTCCACTAAGAAAACCAAAGACGAATTATACCAGCGAAACATCAAGCTCTGGCACGGACACAGAAAGAGAAACAACCAACCAAGGAGAGGAAGCTACCCAAGGAACATCTAGAACAGCAGACGCAACAGAAACACCTAACAGAGACAGAGTGCCTTTTTTAGGGGAAGGAAGAAGAGAACACAAAGGGGGAAAAGAAAAACAAAGAGGAAGACCGAACACGAGGCTACAACAGAAGAAAACATAGTTATCAAGTTATCTTCAAGAATCCTGACTTCGAGTGAAATTAAAACTTTACAAAAAGGACTTAGCTTCGTCCCAACCCAGAACAGTACCTTATTTGATTCAAAAATTGAACTATACAAATTGATTCGCAAAATTAAATTGAAAGTGTTTTTAAGCGAATTAGAAGAAGACAATCCAAGGTATATGGACGATCTAGACCTTAAGGAATTTAGAGGAAAGAGCAACTTCATTCCACCGATAACTGTTCCTTCTGTAGATATCTTCCAGAAACAGGTGACAAGAGACCTGGAGAAAATCAAGTTTAAACACCCCAGAAATTAGAACATGAAGCCACACGAGCTCAATCTGATTAGGAATCTATATGGAGATGACACCATAACCATTAGGTTGGCAGACAAAGCAGGAGGCTTGGTACTATTGAACACCAGTGACTATGAAGAAAAGTGCATTAGACAACTTAGTGACACAAATACCTATGCTCCACTCAACTCAGATCCCACAGAAGAAATTCGAGGTAACTTAGAGAAACTTTTGCAAAAGGTGGAAGAACTCAAATGGATCAACAACACAAAGAAATTCTTGAACAACCTACATCCGAAGATACCCCACTTTTACACTCTCCCGAAGATACATAAGGACATGCAGAAACCACCAGGAAGACCCAGAGTAGAGGGTATCAATAGAATTCTGGAACCACTTGGCAAATATATTGACTATTTTCTACAACCACTCATCCAAAAAACCAGCACTTACATCAACGATTCCACACATTTCCTACAACATCTGAAAGCTATCCCATTGAACATCAACAACATTTGTTTTACAGTAGACGTCAAAAGTCTATACACGTCCATCCCTCACGATCTAGGTAGAGAAGCAGTGGAATGGATACTTTTGGAGGAAGGTGACATACCTGCACAAAAAGAATTTATCATGGCACTTCTCGAATTCATCAGTAATAATTCCTACTTTCAGTACAAGAACTCATATTACTTGCAAGTTGCGGGTACAGCAATGGGGTCCACCATGGCCCCTGCATATGCAAATGCGTTCATGCATAAATTCGAAACTGAACATATCCTTCTGAATCAACTATGAAACCAAGACCTTACTATCTGGATTCGATATATCTATGGCATTTTTGGGATTTGGAAAAACACAGAAACGTGACTCCTTGAATTTTTTGGCTATCGCAACAATATAGACCCACGGATACAGTTTACATATGAATACTCATGCAAGTCAATACATTTCCTAGATGTGGAAATAAACATCACAGAAATAGAACATCAGACGATCTATAGCAAGAGTACGGATAGGAAAAGTTTGTTACAAAGACTAAGCTTCCATCAACCTAGTCTGATGAAAAATGTGCCTTATAGTCAAATGCTCAGAGTGAAGAGAATAGTCAGCAACCAGAGGGACTATGAAGCAGCAGTTAAAGAGATGAGCAAGAAGTTCCTGGCACGAGGATGCTCAGAGGAAGAAGTAACCTCGGCAAATTACGCACAGCTACACAGAACAGAGAAGACCTACTTAAACCCAGAACAACAAAGAAAGACACCACACCACTGTTTTTTGTATTGAAGTACTCACACCAGAGCAATCGAATCAAGGCAATCATTAAGAAAAATTGGAACACTGTCACATGCAACAAAAGAGTTGAGCATTTGTTCAAAGAAATGCCTACTTTTGCTTACCAATGAAGTGCAAACCTAAAGGACAGATTAGTCCACACTAGACCACCACAGAAGAAGAGAAATACAGACCGCATAGGAACATTCCCATGCCTGAATTGCAGCAATTGCAGTTACATTATGAAAGGAGAAACAGTGAACCATCCTTATACCAGAGAGAAGGTTAAACTTAGATGTTATGCAACTTGTGATACACCAGGGATTATCTATGGAATCAAATGCCCATGTGGTCTGTATTATGTAGGCCAAACACAGCACACAGCAAAGGCAAGGTGGAACCAGCACAGATCCTGTATCAGGAATAAGACTGCAAGTTCAGCAGTGGCCAGACACTGGCAGAACAAACAGAACAACTTGTCACAAATCAAATTTGTAATCTTAGAAAGAGTCCAAAGAAGAGAGAAACATGAAGATTTGCAAAAAAGATTTGATCAACGTGAGACGTTCTGGATCGATAGACTGAGCTCCTTGACACCAAAAGGAATCAATGAAGAGATCAACTACATGTGCTTCCTCTGATCCAGAGAGGAGAACTCATGTATTTTCCGAAATATGAGCATTGATAACTATCATTGTGTACTGTTGATTGCATGATATTCAAATGTGATATATATTCTGGTTTTATTTATACAAATGCAAGACTTTCTTTATCCTTAATTAGATTTTCCAATCACATTCTTCGAGTAATTTGAATATCAATATCCATGTTAATGATTGGACAACAATAGTGTGAACCTCCGACATTCAGATATGAAGAGATAGAGGGTATCACTGATGAACTTCACCAGCTCCC
Source organism: Ambystoma mexicanum (assembly GCF_040938575.1). Taxonomy (NCBI): domain Eukaryota; kingdom Metazoa; phylum Chordata; class Amphibia; order Caudata; family Ambystomatidae; genus Ambystoma; species Ambystoma mexicanum. The sequence goes on along the minus strand of NC_090935.1, from coordinate 1,175,180,622 downwards.
CCGTTACGCATCCACACACCCTAATTTTCAACCTAACAGCTATTGTATGCTTCATTGTATTTGTTTCTATTTTGATAAATATCTACACACACGCACGTAGTCTACTTAGTATTATGGGTTCCCATGGTGACAACCCCGCTCTTCTGTGACGCCACGGAGAGATGGGGCCCGAGGCGTACATGCGGCGGCGTTCGCGCAGCTGCCCGTCGCCCTGCCCCCGTTTCCATGGGAGCATAGTAATGCGTCTGCACTCATGCACATTTCGCTTCACCGTGAATGCGTCTTGGTCCAGAACGCGAGTACACGAACAACAGGTAAGAGATCCCCCTGTTTAACATGTAGAAGAGACATCCATCAAATAGAAGGGCTCTCATAGTTTTTGCTTTTGCCTAACAGGAGCGTTGGACACAAAGAGATTTTTTACACGTAGCCGTGAGGAATACAACAACACGGAAGGTACAGATTATTTACATTCACTCGTTAGTAGCACTTGTTTTCTTAAATGTTGAGCATTGCTGACATTATTCCTTTTGTTTTTCTTTTCTTTAACTACTACAAAATCCGGACCTACTTGGGGTATGTGATTTACATTCTTATTGTAATATGATGCATTGTCCTACATTTTACAACTGTTTAGCAATAATATTGAATATGATTTGAGTACAGCCCTGAAGATGGTCAGAGACCGAAATGCATTGGCATATGTACTTACAAATACGCTGACCTCGGTATTTACTGCTTGTCTCATTACATAAAAGTTAAATATGAGACATGGAAACTAGAAATGTGAATTAAACATTTCCCTCGTAAAATGTCTTACTGATTTTTTGCATTTCTTACTTTGGAAAAAATTCTTTGAAAACACTCAATGTACCTGTGCAGCCCTGACAAGGGCCAACTGAGAGCACCAGCCTTAAATAGGGTATAGTCACCTTATTTTTTCTGTTTCGCTACCTGAAAAATCCAGCAATGTTGTTGTCTTTTATCAGTTTGTCAAAACATTCTTTGCATATGGGTTCGAATCGATCGAGTGTTTTGGTGGTTGATGGAGTGCTGATTTCTGGGAGGGTGTTTGTGGTACTTCCACTAGCATTGATGGTCTGTTGTATTGCTTCTATTTTTGCTTTTAGATGGATAGTGATACTGTCACATTGGGATTGTGATAGCACAATGCAGTTGTTGTAGAAGTATTTTTTTATTTCCTTGATGATTTTGAAATTTTCTTTTGTATGTATGTCGCTGATTGGATGCTTGCCCTGTATCATGCTTTTTTGGCTTTCAGGACTGCTGATTTCTATATACGGATTTGCCATTGGTAGTTGGTTTTGTCCAGTTGGTTGTAGTGTTTTTGCCATCATTTTCCATTTTATGGTTTATTTATTGGATTCTCCTTAGTCCTTCTGTGAACCATCTTGCTGCAATTTTCTTTGGAGTGGGTTTGAAGAGTTTTAGGTTTTAGGGGTGCTAATTGATCTAGCACATCTGTGAGCCTGGTGTGAAGCTTCTCTTCCACTGAGACCGGTGCCATTCTATTTAGCTGCAAAATATCAGGTTGGTTATATTCTGATATATCTGTTAGGGTTTCCAGGTCAATTTTTTATACAGTTTCTTCTGTTTATCTCTGGGAGTTTTATGTTTCTGGACATCATGCGGCTTGGGATTTTGATTGTGAACAGGATCATTTGATGGTCGCTCCATATGATTGTGATTGGTATCAGTGGGGTGGTGGTCAAGAGTCCACCTCTGCAGAAGATTGCTTGTAAAGTGTGTCCAGCTCTATGGGTGGGACCATTTACTATTTGTTTGAAGTTAAGTGTTTCCAGTAGGGTGCTGAGGGAGTTTGCAGTGGTTTATAATTATCTTTCAAACCAAATTTTCAAGTCCCCCAAACCAAGTATGTTGCCATGGTTTGTGGAGAGGTTCACTATGGTGTCAATGAGATTTGTGGTGATGTTGTGGTTGTAGTTGGACGGTCTGTAGATCAGAAGGAAAAGTAGACTGGATTGGTTGTTGAGGTTGACATTGACTAAGAGTGATTTGCTGTCTTTTATGTCAGTTGAGGGAAGGGGTGCTGAGCAGATGTGATTTCATGTACTAGGGAGATTCCTCCTCCTCTTTCATGTTATCTGTTAGAGTGTATTACTTTGTAGTTGTCGGGTATGGCTTTGTGGGCAATTACTTTGTAGTTGTCAGATAGCCATATCTGTTCTACTTTCGCTTAAGAGGTTGTACATTTCTGTTTTGTGGTTTGCCATATATCATACATTCAGTATACAGCAGTGTAGTGTGTGCGATTTGTCTTGTGCTTTGTTAAGTGTCATTTCTCGCATATCAGTTGAGGCAGTGACCATCGATTCTTTGGCTCTCACTTGGGTGAGCCTGTTTTTGGCTGGGTGCACGGTTGGATCCTCTGTCACCTTTGATGATTAGTTCCATTAAGTTGTGTGATGGGTTTCTCTGTTCTGATTCGTTGTCGTGGAGTGTTTGGTTGTCCATGTGGTTCTTTTTCCAGTCTCTGGTTATGTAAGGTATGTGTATGGTTAGGGATAGGTGTCTTTCCGATACTTTTCCACATTGCTGGTTTCTGTGTGCTTTGATGGGTGGTTTGATAGTCTGTCGTGGTCCACTCTAGTATTTCTTTGGTCCTTTGTTGTGGGTTGTTTGTTTTTAGACATAGTAGCGTTGTAGGTGTGAGTTGTATTATGTCTTCCTTCTTGACTTTGTCCATATATTTATTTTCTTTAGAGGTGTTTGATGGTGATTTTGAGGTGTAGGGATTTCTGGTAGGTAGTTCCGGCAGTTCGATCTGGGTGAGGTTTCATTCGTCTTTCTTTTTCTCTGTTCCATTCTTGTTTCCTTGTCTTATTTGTATTGGGGCATGTTTGTAATTGTGGTGTTTCATGACTGTTGTGGCTCATTGTTCTACCGCAAATCGGGTTGTGCATTAAGCTGTTTTGGTAGTAGGCTCCCTAGTTGGGAAGCTCTCTCTTGTTGATAGTTCCTGCTGGTTTTGATCATGGCATGTAAGCCATAGTGTTAGATGATTGTTGGCGGTATAGATTGATGTGGGGCTGCACACAGTGGTGGATGCCTCACTGTGGTTATAGGCTTGTTGCGAATTGCCTGGTCACAGATATCTCAGATTTGTCATGTATCCTTTGTTCCAGATGGGAAGCCCTCTTGCTTTTTTGTTGTGTCTCTCTGCGTTATCAGCAGCTCTTGGTGATAGATGTCAGTCGGTTAGGTTTGCGGTGATCGAGGTTGGTTTTCCCGGGGCAGAGCTTCTTTGTGTGATCTTTTATTTCAAGGTTGATAATCCTTATGGTGGGGAATTTCTGTGAGATTCTTGGTGGCGAGGTATTGAAAAAGACAGTACTTTCGAAGATCTCCAAGGGGACCGAAGCCTCCCTGTGGTGCTTGTCTCATAATTGGAATATTTGCTTGGGTTGGGAACTCTGGATTTCAGTATGGGTGGGGGTTTTGTAGAGAGAAATTCAAACAGCTAGAGTTCAAAGGGGCAAATTCAGAGGAGTTAGGTTCATGGAAGTATCCTTGTTAGAGTGATTAAGGTTCGGCCTGGAGTACACGAATCAGTGGGATCCTGAGGGTAAAAATTCTGTGAGTTAGTGTTCAAAAGGACTTAGATCGAGGTCGGAGTATCAGATGTCAGGGTTCAGGAAGTGGTACGGATTATTTTGAAAGATTTCAGGTTGTTACGTTTGAGAGCGGTAGAGTTCAGATCGTTGAAATTCAGAGCAGCAAAGAAGAGTCAGGTTTTCAGAGTTTGAGGTAGCAAGCATTCAGAATGAACAAAATTGTTGGTGCAAGTCGGGAAAAAATAACTACCGTTTGAAGCAGCCAATTTCAAAATAGCATACGTCAAGACCAAAAGTAAGCCACTAGTATCAGGTAGTAACTAGTTTAAAATGAAGAGATTCAAGCGCAGTAGGTATGAAGCCTGTGACATTTTAAAGTGGTTAGGTTTCAGAGCAGCAGAATTGAATCAATATAGTTTTAGAATGGATGAGCGGTGGAAGTTCTGAAAAGCAAATTTTAGGGCAGCAGGAACAAGTCAGTGCATTTATAAGAGTGGTTGAATTTTTGCAGCAGTACACACCAAGCCACTACGGTTTATCAGTGGGCTTTTCAAATGTTGCTAAATTCAAGCAGTAAAAAGTTAAAGGCAGCAGAATATATATATATATAATTATAATTGTTTTCTTTTTTCTTTTGTTTTTAAGTTCAGAGGTGAAGTCTTACTGTAGGAAAATTAGGTGGTGGAAACCTCACAGTAGCAAAATTCCCAATTGACGAGACTTCACAAAAGCAAAGTTCAAAGTGGCAAGATACAGAACAGAAAGTTCAAAAATGGTGAAACCTTGCAGTGGCAAAATTTCAAAAGCAGGAGAAAACCACACAGTAGTCAAGTAGAAGGAGTGGAGAAAGTCTCATAGAGGCAAGGTTCAAAGTGGTGAACGTTCAAAGTAGCAAAATGTCATGGTGGGGAATCATCATAGTAGTGAAGTTCAAAGGTGGATGTGCTTCACAGTGACAAAAATCAACAAGGTAAAATTCAGGAATGCTAAATTCCAGGTGCTGAGACTTCAGTAGCAAGTAGCAAGACTCAAATGTGGTGAACCTCACAGCGGCAAAACTCTAATGTGGGGAAACCCCACAATAATAAGACTCAAATTTAGTTAAACATTACAGTAGCAGAATTCAAATGTGTTGAGACATCAGACAAACAAAATTCCAAATGTGAAACCTCACAGCAGCAAAACTCAAATGTGGCGAAACCTCACAGCAGCAAAACTCTAACCTGGCAAAACCTCAAGAAGCTAAGTCCAAATGTGGTGAAACCACAGAGTACAAAAATGCAAATATAGTGAAACCCCATAGTAGTAAAATTCAAATGTGATGAGACCCCACAGTAGCATGGCTCAGAGAGGACAAGATTCAAAAACAGCAGTGCTCAAGATGGTGCAAATCTCACAGAAGAACACATTCAAATGTGGAGAAGGCTCACAATTGCAAAATTCAGGTGTAGGGAAAGCCCAGCAAACATGGTGAAACTTCACAACAGCAAATCTCCAAACCGGCGAAACCCCACAGTAGCAAAACTCAGATGTGGTGAAATGGCAGCAGCTGCAAAATTCAAAATTGACAAGATCCCACTGTAGTAGGATTCTAAGTGGACAAGATTAAAAAACAGTGGAGCTCAAAATGGTGCTAATCTGAATCTCACAGTAGCAACATTTAAATGTGAAGAAATCTCACATTTGCAAAATGCAGATGCAGTGAATCATCACAGTGACAGGACTCAAATATGGTTAAACCTCAAAGTAGCAAGACCCAAATGTGGTGAAGCATCAGAGTAGCAACATTTAATTTGTTGAACCCCCACAGTAACAACATTCAAAGGTGATGGACCCCTCAACAGCAGAATTCAAATGTGGCCTGACCTCTCACTGACAAAATGCAAATGTGCCAAAACCCTGCATTATCAAAGTCAAGTGCTGCGAAAGCTACCAATAGTAAATTCAAATGTGGTGAAACCTCCAGTGGCAAAATACAAATGTGCCAAAGCCCCGCAGTAGCAAGATTCAAGTGTGGCGAAATCCCACATGTGCAGAATCCAAGTGGGATCAGACTACACAGCAGCAAGACTGAAATGCGGTGAAACCCCACAGAGGCAGAACCCAAATGTGTTTAAATCCCACAGTAGCCAAATCCAAATGTGGCGAATTCTCAGAGTAGCAAAATTCAAGTGTGGTGAAAACATCACAGTGGCAATGTGCAAGTGTGTAGAAATCTCACAGTAGCAAAAGCCAAACACGGTGAAACCTCATGGTAGCAAAGTTCAAATGTGGTGAAACCTCAGGGTAGCAGAATTCAACTGTAGAGAAACATTACAGTATAAAAACTCAAATGTGAAGGAACCCCACAGTAGTAACATTTAAATGGGGTGAAACATCGCATTAGCAACATTCTAGTGTGGAGAAAACGTCACAGTGCCAAAGTGTAAATGTCCTGAAACCAAACAGTAGAAAAAGTTAAATATGGTGATATCTCACAGTAGGAAAATTCCAATGTGGTGAAGCCCCCAGTTGCAAATTCGAATGAGAAGAAACCCCACAGTAGCTAAGTCAAATGTAGTGAATCCTTACAGTAGCCAAATTCAAGTGTGGTGAAAACCTCAAAGAGGGACAGTGCAAATGTCCTGAAACACTAGAGTAGCAAAATACAAATGTGGGGAAACCTCACAGTAGCAAGATTCAAAAGCAGAGGAACCCCACAACACCAAAATGTAAGTGTGGTGAAAATTCACTGTGATGAAGTGCAAATGTGTTGCTATCACACAGTAGCCAAATATAAATGTGGTGAAATCTCACAGTAGCATAAATCAAGTTTTGCAAAACATTCACAGTGCCAAAGTGCAAATTACATGAAACCCCTCAGTAGCAAAGGTCAAGTGTGGTGAAATCTCACCACAACAAAATTGAAATGTGGCAAAACCACACAGCTGCAACATTCACATATTCAATGTGACAAAACCACAAAACGGCAGGACTCAAAGTAGCCAATGCAAAAAAAGGAAAAAAAAAACTCTGGAGCACAAAAGGTGCACATCTCACAGCAAGATCAAAACAGATGCAGTGCCTCAGAGGAGCAACAATCAAAGTGGCAAAGTTTCAAGACTGCAAAGGTTACAGGTGACACCACTTCACAATGGCAGGATTAATACAGTGGATTTCCACGTGGTGAAACATATGGTGGATTCTATTTTTTGAGTTGAAAAGATTTTATTTTATTTAATACCAGAATGCACATTTACAATCTGAGAGTATATGAGTTATAAATTGTGTAACATAACATTTAAAAGCCTTTTAAGATACTTTCTATAATACATTAACTGATAACTAAAACAGCATGAATTAATTTACACATACGTGAATTACTCAGTAGCATTGAATATATGGTTGAATAGAGGGGAGGGGTTATTAGAGGGGTGAAGAGGGGAGAAGGAGGGGAAAAAGTATAGTAGTAACAGAATAAAGCGAAAAACAATAGAGATGCCTTTATAAGTGTAAATAGTGTTGACATTATAGTAGTTAAATGAGTTAAACATTTGTATTATTTAAATGATTCAAAAAGATGCCATCTTTTGGCGTGTTTGAGAGAAAGAGAGGATGAATTATCAGTACATTTCTCCATTCTATGAACATCACATATATTATTCCACCAGACTTTTATGGAGATTTTGATCAAATATTTCCAGTTAGACGTAATTAATCAAATTGCAAGAAGTATAAACAGGTTGAAAATAGCAGAAGATGATTTAGGGGCCGATTCATGGACCAAACGTGCACCGAAAATCACAGCGCAAGCTGGCGCAAGGTGGCGCAAGCGTGAGAAAGCAAGAGCACGCGCACGCGTGCGATTCAAGGAAGGGGCTGTGCATGTTTTCCACTGGTAGTGTGCCAAATCCGTGTGTGGCGCACACGTCATTGCAACAACCCGAACGCCGTGCGCGACACACACAGGGAAAGCGTACAACGTCTGCGCACACACCAAAAAGGGGGCGGGACACAGGGCATAACGCGCAGAATGGGGAACAACGTGTGAAAAAGAAGGCGTAACTGGGGAAGTACTGCAGGGAAATATACGGAACGCCCACACGCACGCGAACAATTCGTATTCATGGATTTGAATACGGGAAACAAGCGCACGCAAAAAGACGCGCACAGGCGTCAACACGTCCGCCACAGGAAGGCAGGCATAAGCATCCCCGCGCACAGTATAAAAGTGTGCGCAAACAACAAACACGTTTATACCGCTATGATGAATGCCCCATTCGTCGCAACACTGATCTTGGGACACCGCAGGAGGAGGAGAATAGCCAGGGCCCGTATTTTTTCCCCCCGGACTAGCCTTTTTCAGATGCCTGACGACCAGGTCTACGACAGGTATAGGTTTCAACCTCATATCATCCTAGACCTGGTCAGGGAGTGGGAAGGTGACCTTACATCCCCCACCCTCTGCTCCCAAGCGTTGAACCCCTTGGAGAAGGTGCTCAATGTCCTGCATTTTTTGGCCACTGGGTCATTTCAGCAGACAACTGCAATAGTGGCGGGGTCTCACAGGCCACGCAGTCACGCTGCCTACACCAGGTCTTGGCAATCATGACTGTGCGCCCCTCAGTCCGCAGGCACATATACATGCCCAGAACACCCACAGAAAGGCAGGCCATTGTCCAGGACTTTTACAGGGTGGCACACTTCCCCAAAGTGCTCGGTGCCATAGATTGCACCCATGTGGCCCTACATCCACCTAGGGCCACTGAGCACATCTACCGAAACCACAAGCACTGACATTCCATCAATGTGCAGGTGGTAGGCGATGCAAAGGGAATCATCACCTCTGTCTATGCAAACTACCCAGGCTCCACCTATGACAGTTTCATATACAGAATATCCACCCTGAGCCGGGCCCTGGAAGCTGGGCAGCATGGTGACACATGGCTCATAGGTGAGTACAAATGCCCGTGCACATGCATACATGTCACACACAGACAAATACACAAACCCCAATAATCACAACCATTATCACCTCTCCAGGGACAGTGCCTACCCTCTGAGCAACCACATGATGACGCCATTCCGGAACCCCACCACACCACCCAAGGTAAGATACAACTCTGCCCATATTGCAGCAAGGGGCATAGTGGAGCGCACATTCGGAGTGCTCAAGTCACGCGTCCGCTCCCTTGACCGCTCTGGCGGGCAGCTACTCTATGCACCCACAGTAGTGTGCAGGATCATTGTGGCAGCATGTGCCCTGCACAATGTTGCAACACGGCAGGGCATACCGGTGGACAAGGTGGTGCCCCTACATCCCCAACCACAGGCACAGGCCCTGCCCATGGGAGGGGATAGGGCACATGGCGAGGCAGCCCGGACCCAGCTTGTGGCCAAATTTTTCACCTAAACTCCCACCCCTGTGGCGTGCACACGGGCCTGGCACATATCAGGTGACAATCGATGATGACAAAGAGACAGTCAACTGTCACAACCTTACCACCCTGAGAATGTTGCCATGGAAGTGCCACATTGTGGGCATCCCTAGCTACTCAAACCTAACCAATCCTGTGTGACCAAAAGGAACACATGCAAGGTTTGTTTCACACACACTTGCAAAACAGGCCATGACAATCACTGGTATGTCACCCAAACCCTCCAAAACCACATCACCCTTGCCTGCCACACCATGACATGGCAAGCAATAGCAAAACCCCAACACAGTACCAATAATGTACAAATTGACATGTGAAAAATGGAAAGTTGGGTCAGACAATGATGCCTGTGATGGAATCAGATGAAATGACTGACCAACAACCTCCCACACAAAACAAGTCATACCCAAATGCATACCAACAGTTGTAGCATGAACATAACAATGAATGCCTCTTTACATGCACATTGGGCATGGCAAAATCACCACTGCAGAATTTGTGTGCTGTGTCCATTTCCTGCAACACACTGCTCAGCACACAGCATAGTGACCAGCCATTGTGTGTGACGCACACCCTGAGCATCACATGAAAACGACCAACTAAAATAAAAAAGAAATGACGCATGTACAGGATCCGCACATGTTCATAGATCATGTGCTGCAGGGACACAGGGGGCCCCAGAAAGCAAACTGAGTGCACATGTGGACATGGAAGGGTGGTTGTACATGTTGTGGATCATAGTGCGAGTGTGTGTGTCAGTAGGGACATGCACTCAATACATGCATGTGCAATCAAGTGACCATCAGTGTCCTCTACACAGCACATGTGAAGATTGACCATGTGTACAATCCAGCATGTCAAACCACTCCAATCCCCTCACACCTGAAAGGTAAACACAACACATGACCAGACATTGATCAGCAGAATACATCATGTACATAGGAAACCACAATTACAATGTCAGGGTGCCATCACACTGTAGGCCAAGCCAATTGTCAAACAACAAAATACCCCCCCCCCCCCCCTCACATATCACCATGGCCCACTGAACAACTGCGCCTGGGGTATGTAGCCTTCTTCCTTGAAGTCTACCTGGCCACAGGATCACCCTTCCCCTTTGTCTCCATCTTCCATCTTGCATGTAAATAGTGTCCAGCACCCTCTGAGCCCACCTTGACTTGCAAAAACACCTAATCAAAGAGGACTGAAAGGAGCCAAACACACAAGGCAAGCAAAAAGCCTGCAGGCAGCAAAATACACCAGAAGAGTCTCCAGTAGATGACTTGAAGTAGCAGTAAATCACAAAGCACAAGTACTAGCACAATGATCGAACAACCAAGGTAGCACAGTGAAACAATGCCACAACAGGATGTGTACCATGTTTGGTATATAATATACAATCATGCACCACAAACTGATGTGTAGTGTCACAGCTCCGGTTTACAGGCGCAGGAGTGGCATGAACCAACAACCCCCACCGTGGTCTGGGTGCCTTCAAAGTCAAACTTACACAGGCCTCTGAGACCCAGGTGGGGAAGGAGGGTCAGGGATATGTTGTTGGGACAGGCATTGGTATTCTGGATAACCGGAAAGAGGGGTTGGAGAGGGGAGTAGGATTGTCAAGGGAAGTAGGGAATGTACAAAAATCTACTATTCACATTAACACATGCACAATCAGACAAAACGTGTTCATCATGCACATTGTACCAAATGACTCAAATGAAAGTCAAAGAGAAACTTATCTCTGGGGTGAGTGCTGGCCTCCTGCCTGCGCACTCTCTGGTCCGGTAACAGGAGCAGTTCAATGCTGCAAAGAGAGTCAGAGTTACTAATCTGTGTGTGCCCATAACACACACACACACACACCACCATAAATGCCCCAAAGTAACAAACTCCTCTACAAACAAACAATCTTGTGTGGTGCTTTGTACCCATATGTAAGATTCCCCCCGTGATGGTTCACATACAGTCAATGCAGTAAGTCCGGCGCACATGGGTGCGTGGCAAATGGAAGACCAATGTGTAAAGATTCACACAACATGCAATCTTCCCTGGCTAAGCAGCTAGACACATTTAGCAAGGTACGACTTCAGTACAAGTTGTGTTCCAGCATCCCCCAAATAAAGTAGGTAGTGCATGTGTCAATTTCAACATGCAAATGACATGTACTGCACACGAGTCTGCCCCTCGCTGTGTGTCCCTGTGTGCTGCTACTTTCCCTGGCTCGGAACACTACAGGGCTAATACATCTGCCTCAATGGACCATGGTGGACCGGAGGATATGTGCAACTGCCCCTGCGTGTGCCCCCAACAACTTTGTCATGAACTAGCCATTAGTCTACCAACGCATCTTAGCTGTACTGTGCGCTTCAACACCAATACCTGTCCAAGCTGACCATCAGTGGCGCTACTTAGCATGCATGTGCAACTGGCCTGGTGGAAGGTTGGCTGCGGTGTGGCCCCCTTGTGCTGCTCACCTTGCCTGGAGTTCCTGGAAACATGTCTGCTTCAATTGGATGTATGAGTGCAATCCCTGTGGCTCCTTTGTGCACACTTGCGCACGTCTGCACCACCGAACGTGTCCAGCTGCCAGACGTCCAATGGCCCATGTCTGCTGGCAAAGGTGGTCTGGAGGCTCATTCCCCTGTAGAAAGGGGCACAAAACACATGATTAATGCTGGAAATTCCCCTGTATGTGTCTCTTCAGGCAGGTCATGACTGGACCATGTCAGAGACCTACATCAGAATTCACACTATCAGTGTGACTTTGACAGGCAAAGTATGGTAGCCACTGTCTACAGCATGAATTGCATCAAGCACATGTACAGTAAAGATAAGAAACATACTACACAATGTATATCAATTACTGTTCACATGAATCATGAAACCACCCATCTCTCAAAAGAAGAAATGCGGTCGATAAAACCCCCTATAATCCCCACTAGGGGTGTTAACACAAGTAGTACAGCAGCAGACGTGCCACAGATATGACAGTCCAAAGCCCTTGAGAAATAGGCTGTAACACCGGACCATCCTTGCGAACCCATGGATAAGGGAAGCAGGAGTGGCTTATGTGGGTATCAGGTAATATTATCCCCATATATATGGTCGCCGTACATAATATCGCCGGGAAAAGGTTGTGGCGATATTATATGGGTGACCATATATATGGGGATAGGGGCAGCCAAAAAAAAAGCGTTTGGGGGTTGCGGTGGTGTCCCCCTCATGTTCCATGCAATAATGTCCCCACAAAGAACGGCCATTTTTCGGCAATATTTTTGCATGGCGATATTTTTGTGGGGACATTATTACATGGAACCCTTATGTGAGTCAGGACCCCAAGCTGCAAACACATACACAAGACAAGCTTGAAGGGACCAGCTGGAACAGATAGTGGATGGTTTCAAAAGCCACAAAGCACCACACCTTCACATTAAAGCACAATAGACAAGCAATTTAACTACATTAACTAATTACACTAACTATAAAAAACCTACATTACCTAATTAAACTAACTATCAAATCAAAAGTTAACTAACTTAACTAAATAGAAAAATCAATAATGGCCACATACAACCCGGGGGGCGGGGGCACCCAGGAGGGGGGAGGTAAAGGGTGCTGCTCAACATCCACATGCGATGATGTTCAGAAAAAAAAAAACTCCATGGGCTCAACGCCGGCACAGCCCGACCTGTGTGGGAGATACCTCATCGTCTGAGTCTGCCTCTTCCTGAAAAGGAGGACATGGTACAGGAGCCTGACCACGCCTATCCGCAGCTTGTCCCTCATCGGCAGCAAGTCTGCCGGATGGGTGAAGATGGTTCTGTGCGGCGATGACATGTAGGTCTGCATGCAGAACCTCCCGTGATACGCGTGCTTCCTCTTGCAAGGAAACACATGTAACACAGAATTCTTCCTGCAAGGCCTGGCTGGACAACTGATGCACCTCCCGGCAAGCATGTAGCTCAGCTGAGATGGCACGCTCAAGATGGGCTAACCTCTCCTCTGATCGCGCCTTCTGGGACATCAAGAGGACACCCAGAGTGGATCTGAGGGACTCATACTCAGCCCTCAGAGCCTCCATGTGTGCCTCTGCATGAGCAGCAATTGCTTGACACAAAGACATTTCAGCCTGGCGGGCCCTGTCTGAGGCTGCCATGCCCAGCCTGAGCGAGTGGGCCGAGGACTGTGCCGCCCGCTGCTGGAGAAGCACCTGCCTAGCAGGGGGGAGCATGGAGTGGGCCACACGCTCCATGCTCACAGCAATGTTTTCCATTGCTGCCCCCTGGCATTCTGAATTGGCAGTCATGTCTTGCTCCCACTCAGTATACCTTGGTGGCACGCGGCCACTGCGTTGCTGGGCTTGACACCTGGGGGACCCAAGGACCGGCCGTCCTTGTTGGGTTGGCACCGACCGCGGCTGCACGACTACATGCCTACGTTGACGCGATGGCCCAGGCCCATCAGCGACTGGTGTGGAGGGTGACCCTGCGTCCCGATCCACCACAGGCGGAGGTCCCACCACTATCTGACCCCTCAGTGCAGGTGTCGCAGACAGAGGAGTGTCCACATCAGAATCACTCACCCCTGACGTATGGACCTGATGCACATCCAACTCGACATGGATGTCAGAGTGGTCACATGGGCTGGACTCATTGCCAGGTAAAGACAAGATGGTCTGTAGCACGGGTGGATTCTCGTGGCCTACCAGCCCACGACCCCCACTTGTGCCGGGTTGCTGTAGTGATAACAACCCTGTGCCTGGTATGACAACACCATCCTCTGGCTCCATTGCATCATCATCTGAAAATTAGAGAGAAAAACAGATTACTACACATGTTAGAAGCAGACAACACACACACATGGACATCACACAGGCAGCCAACACATGAAGCAAATATGTCACACACAAAAGAGAACCTGCCATGCATGCCGGGTGAACTTGACATTGCTTCTGTGATTAGGCATGTAGAAGGGTGTTATACCGCTCAGAAGTGGGTCGATGCAGTGCTAGACATTTGTAACTTACTCACTATCTACATGTACAAGTACTTCATGATGTGTATCAGAAAACGTGAAGGCAGTGCAAGGTCAAGTTCAGGCATCACATGAAATGTGCATGCAATGGGTTGCATGGCTACAAGCAAACCACCCCTCACCCGAAGTGGAAATGCAGGGATGCCTTGCATGGTATCAAAAGGGTGACCATAGACCTATGCATTGGCAGACAGTGTTGACTAGCATCAATTGCATCATCTGAGTGAAGTGACAACACAGCAGATGATGATGGGACAGTAAGCAGGACACATGATGCACCCTCAGGAGTACACCCCTGTGTGCAGAAGACACTACACTAGTTGGACAGAGTCAGTGGGCCTGAAACAGGCTGAGGCCTGTGACCCACACAGACTGTCACACCTTAAACATGTGTGGGACGCAGGACTGAGCCACAGTGGCCATGAGAAGGCTGATGAAATGCCATGCAATGTAGGTCACCCTGGACACGTACTACAATGATCATCCAGTCAAGGACATATAGGGGCATGCATGGAATGCACATGGACCTAAATGGGCACTCATGTCCCTGCGGAGCATCTGTACAGTCCAAGTGAGAAACCCTGCATCAAGTACAAAGGATGTACCCCACTGCACATGTCTGGCAGGTTGGTTGGTGGAAGTTAGCATGTACACAGGACGCATGAACAGGCCATTGCATTATGGCAAAATGATGCAGATGAGTGCAAAGGTGATATTGGGGTGCAGGGGGGGTGGAGGGGCAAGGGAGCATGCCTACTTGGAGTACCCGCATGCAGGCAGAGGATACATGCACGTCAGACATGCAATGACATAGTCCCAGTGCTGAGAGGAAGGACACTCCAGGCTACATGCAGAAGCCCAGTGAGCTGGAACATGGACCGGAGGGGCATCCAGGTGACCAGCATGTGAGTAGGCGGCAAGTGTGGTGATGAGGACAGTCCCTGTCTGGTCCACATGTCCACCATCCTGCAGAGCAGCCATGCATCAGTGAAGCATTGCAATACTTGCACATGTGAGCCATGTACACATAACATGTAGTGGCAGTCATGCACAACACATCACACAAGTAAAACACACATGGCCTCGACAAACACGCAGCAACACTCACTGGACTGGGCATCCAAGTCTGGTACCCCTCCCACTCCTTCAACCGATTCAGGTGGTATGAACTCCGCAACGAGTGACTCGTGCGGAGTGAGGTCTTCCTCCTCAGGTGCCGGCCCACTGCCAGTCACCAGAGTCATGTTGTAATTTCAGACACGCTTTGCCTTAGCTCTGCGTTTGAGGTCATTCCAATGCTTTTTGCACTCTTGCGCCGTGCGCACCTCATGGCCAAATGCACTCACATGTTCCACAACTTGCTTCCAGAGGGTATCACAATGTTTGACAATTAGGCCCCACTAGCATGTCATGGTTGTGGTCCCGCACGTAGTCCACGAGGAAGTCCAGTTCCTGTGTACAGAAAGGCTTCTTCCTCAATGTGCAGGAGGTTGTGGCTGTGTGTGGGGTCCCAGCCTGTGCTGCAGGTGCAACCTTCCTCCTCTTGGATGTTGGGGCAGACCCTGGCAGGCAAATGCCGCCCTGATCACTATGGCCAGTGGCACCGGTGGATTGAGCCAAGGGAGTGGCAGGTGGAAGGACGACCAAAGGCCTGACTTGCGTCAGTGGCAGCTGGGTGCCCTCGAATGGACCCTGCGCAGCAACATCCCCTGTTTTGCAGGGTCATTGACCGCCACTGTCCTGGTTCGTAGACTCACAACTGGGGTGTTGTTGGCTGCATCTGCCCCTGCACTTGCCAACACACGGCTGGTCGGGGCAGCAGATGACATTACTGCCCGAGGGACATGTGTCTCGGTCAGGGCAGCCCTGAGTGCACCTACGGTTTTCCTCCTGCCCTGTTGGAAATCTTCCATGGACTCTTCAAGTGCCAACGCAGCCTGCACTGGCAGACCCTGAGCCTGGGTGGTGGTGTCCACAGCTGCACCTGCGGCTACCACTACCCTTGGGCCTGTGGCAGTTGAAGAAACGGACTGCCGGGTCACATGGGCGCCAGTGCCAGATGCAGAAGCTGCATCGCCCGGAACCACAGGGGGTGGTGGCATGACTGCACCAACACATGGCACAACATCGTGCTCAAGTGGCGCACCCCTGCCTCTTCCCCCTTTGCGGCCACCCTGGACACCATGGAGTCCCCCTACTCCCTGGTCACCCCGGCCACGTCCCTGACCATGCCCGCCACGAGGAGTACGTCCAGCTGAGGCGCCCCTCACCTTTGGTGTCCTCCCAACGATGGCACAGATGGAGTGGTGCCGGCATAGATGGAGAAGTGCCAATTTGAGGTGTACACAACAATTGTCCTGGGCAATTGGGGTGAAGGGGGTGGGATGTAAGATGTTAACAGCACCCCTGCACCTGCAAGGCTGTATGTGACCCCGGTGATGAAGTGATGGGTCACGCAACACTCAGGCACCCCAAAACTGCTGTAAAAGCGTGGACACAACCCCTGCAGCCTACGTGCGTTGAATTAACCTCCCGCAGTACGCAGTGGCACCCAGGAACACGAAAAACGCATACGCGTGGGACACGCTGGCTACTATGACCTCAAAAACGGGTGCACGATACACAGGGGCACCCGGAGTGGGAAAAATAGCATGCGTGACTCACCGTCAGACTAGCGTGAAGATGAAAAACACGTGTAGCCAATACCCCCGCCAAAAGAAGAGATACGTCCTTGATCCACTGTGAAATTGTGATGGTGCCGAAACAACACGAAGTAGCAACACACACGTCAGTCTCCACAAAAGGCATGTACAGCGAACTGCTGGCCCCGCTCACCTTTAACCTGTGCTGAGGTAAACACCCGCGCGCATCACGTCACTTACGCGCTTAGGCCCTTTCTCGAATCACACGCATTCACACACAGATGTGTGCTTTTTTCACGTGCTGATCCAGTATGCACCCGTGTTGAGGAAAACGCCTGTTAGCATTACGTCTCAGACGCGCTTACGCGCTAAGGGCCTTTCCTCGAATTACGCGCTGACGTGCACTTTTTTCACATGCCAAATCACTCTGTATCAAGCTGGCCACGTGACAATACACGGAAGACCACGCTCCTGCCCAAAAGGCCATTTCCCTGCCCCCAAGAGCCCCGAGCACGCTCCCACCTGCCATCTGCTGCCTGCTTGCCTGCTGCCCACGTGCCCTGCTATTTGGTGCCTGCACGCCAGTCATCTGCAGGGGTCCAGTTGCTGTGTCCACCCCTGCTGGAACAGAAGACTCCCGACTTGGATACCATCAGTCTACAGCCCAGCCCCAGGACCCAGTTGCCCACCCACACCTGCCTCGGGGGTCGCCATGTCGGGGCAAACACAATCTGAGACCACTGGCGACCCCCAGCCAGAGAGGCAGAGGGCCACCAGCTTCAGTGAGAAGGAAGTTGGTGTCCTGGTGAAGCATGTCCTGGGGCATTATGATGCCCTCTTCACAACATTGTGCGCCAACAAGGAAGGACGGGAGAGGATCTGGGAGGACGTAGTGGTTGCCATCAACGCGCAGGGGGTGGCAACCCGCGACATCAGGCACGTCCGGAAGCGCTGGGAGGACTTCAGGTCCAGGACCCTCAACAAGGCCCAGCGCCTTATGAAGGCAGAGGATGCAGAGGGGTGCCGGGTTAGCAAGACCAACATCGAGATGAGGGTCCTGGAATGCATAAACCCAGCGCTCCACACCCAGATCCTTCAGAGGGAGACCCGTCTGGAATTGAGCGGTAAGTGGCCATACATTGCTGTGTGAAACAGGGCATGCTGCAGTGTGCTGGTAGTCAGCTACTTTCTTGTATGTGTAACATAGGCCATGTATGGGTGTTTGTGTGCAGGGACATCATGGTAATGCATGTGAGACCAGTAATGCGTGAACCACATGCATGGTGCATGTGTTCCAATGCAACATGGGGAGCAGCATGCGGAATGCACGCATGAATGCATGCCTATCCCTGTTCTTGGACATGGATGGGGGTGGGAGATGGGTGCTGCTCTCATGTACATGTATGGTGTACATGTCTGTGTGTCTGAGAAGCGTGTGTGTGACTTTGAAACGCCATGGATGCATGACACATGTCAGTGACGATGTGTAGATTCACTTATGCAGTCTGGTCACCCTTGTATCCACTGTGTCTGTGGTGTACGAGCCATGATGCATGACCCTTCGGTGATGTGTGTTCCTGGGATCAGTCTGAGCCATGATGCATGTGAGTTTTAAGGCAACATGTATGTCAATAGAGGCCCTTGTACATGGATGCTGAAGTTGATTGTATGCGCCGTGCCTGTTTCTGCATGTGTGTTGCCTGCATTGACCCATGTGTTGTGGAGGGACAGGATGGAAGTGACATTTGACAGTGCCACTCATATGTTATTGCTTCCTGTCTAGGGGACTATTGTACAGTACCCTGATGCTTGTGTTCCATGTCTCCCTCTACGCAGCGTCGAGTGAAGAAGAGGGCGGAGATGGCACTGTGGAGCTAAGCGGAGGGGATGCCTCCACCGGGCGGCGACGTATGGCCCAGCCACCCTCCCAGGTATTGCCATCATCCGGGAGCGAGGGGACTGGTGCCGCGTCTGCCACTACGGCTGTAGCGGAAGGGCCGGGTGAGCCCCCAAAGGGGCTTGCAATGGTGGAAGACGGTGTGGAGACATCCAGTTGGGTGATCTTCAAAGAGGAGGAGGAGCCCGCTACTGAGCCGCACATGGGGCCTGGTGGAGATAGTACCACTGGTGCAAGTGGTGCAGTCCAGGGCCAGGGTCAGGAGGCAGCACAGGTCGCCGTGGAGGGGCCTGTGCATGTCACTATCCATGACCCTGTGACTGCACCACCATGCACAGCAGGGATGCCCCGTCCAAGGCCTGTCCGCAGGTAGGGGGGAGGCCCACGTCATCTGGCTCTCCAATACCTGCGGACAAGGAGTCCCATGACCGTATGGGCTCCGTCCTGATTGGTGTCGCGTTGCGCACGCGTGTCATTCGTGATGACATGTGTGCTTCCTGGGGGGACCACGCACACCATCATGAAGAGCTGTGTGGCAACATGGCACAGTTGGGAGGGGCCATGGTCGGTAGGTTCCTACATGTGTCGTGCACTCTGGCGGACCTCTCCTCCTCTGTGGAGACTATGCGCCAGTCGTTCCCCCTGCCGTCTTCCGGCCACGATTCCACCAGGGCCCCCTGTGGACCTTGCCTGACCAACACAACTAGCTTGGTGGAGATCCCATCCCTGCCACAGTCGGGAGTCGGCGGTCCAGCAGGGGTGGACACCCCAACAACTGGAGACCAGCAGATGGAGGATGTGCAGGCATCATCGGACAGGGCACATGGACAGCAGGAGCAGCAGGCTCTAGGTGGGAGCCATGATGGCTCGGGGCCATCAACATCAGAGGGGCAGGCATCGGCCAGAGGGCAGGAGGACCCTGGAATGGGTGTGTCTTCCGTGTGACTGCGGTTGGGCCAGCGTATAAATGCGGAGCGGCAGCGGGCGGAAGAGGTGCGGCTCACCATGGTCAGGGCGGAGTTCTCCATGCGTCGGGCGTTGAGGCGGGCTGAATGCCTCGAGGCAACTCGAAGGGAGTTGGAACAGGCCATGGATGCATCCCTGCAAGACCTCGGGCCAGGGCAGAGGCCCACCTCCAGGAGATTGACATGGAGTTCGATGATGCCCTGGCCCACAACATCACAGAGAGCCGTAGGACTTGCCCGCTGACGTTGTATATAGTTAGTTAGTGTTAGGTTTCCTTTCTCTTTTTTTTTTCTTTTGGGACGCTTGGACAATGCCCCACGTTTTTGTATTTAGTTCTTAATTAGGTAGTTTTTTTTTTATAGGTTTCATTTCCTTTGTTGGGCTCATGGACCCTGGTTTCAATCTCTGTACATAGTTGGACTGTGGATTTCTGCAAAAATATTATTTTACTTCACCATGGATCAATGGATTTGAAAATTTAGGTTTCCTTTGGATTTGCTTTGGTGGACAAGGAGTTTTCACTGACTTTATTTTGGATGACTTTGGATTGTGACTTCATTATTTTTTTTTCTTTTTTGTACATGCATTCTTTTTTTTGATTAATATTATTTTCATGCTTTGATTCCATTTGCTTAATTTTGTGCAAAATACATTTTGATTTCTTACTTCCATATGTGGTATTTGCTCATTGGTTTACTGCATGTCACAATGTGGGTTTGCACAATCACTGGCACTCAGTGTGGGTGTGTGTGTGTGTGTGTGACGGACATGTGTTGATGTACATAGTTGACTTTTGTTTTGTGACAAGAAATAGGCCTTTCAGTGTGGGGTGGATGGGAACATTGATTTTGTCTCAGGACTGGGGTGGCGTGCAGTGGGATTTTGGTGGACATGAGGCCCATGAATGTGCATCTTTATGACATGTTGGGTGGGGACATGTGTCGGGGCCTGCTGGCAGGTGCCCGTCAATGCAGGTTGGGTGGGAGTGCAGGGGGACATGTGTTGGGGCCAGCTGACAGGTGCCTGTCAATGCAGGCTGGGTGGGAGTGCAGGGGGACATGAGTCGGGGCCTGCTGGCAGGTGCCCGTCAATGCTAGGTGGGTGGGGGTGCAGGGGGACATGAGTCGGGGCCTGCTGGCCGGTGCCCGTCAATGATGGGTCGGTGGGGGTGCAAGGGGACATGAGTCGGGGCCTGCTAGCAGGTGCCCGTCAATGCTGGGTGGGTGGGGGTGCAGGGAGACATGTGTCGGGACCTGCTGGCAGGTGCCCGTCAATGCAGGGTGGGTGGGGTAGCAGGGGGACATGAGTCTGGGCCTGCTGGCAGGTGCCCGTCAATGCAGGGTGGGTGGGGGTGCAGGGGGACATGACTCGGTGCTCACTGGTGCATGGTGACTTGTGGGCTGGCTGGGGGCATGGCCAGGGTGGATGGGCTGCCTACAGGACATGACCAGGGGTGCAGGGTAGACCCCTGTAGTGTGGGCTGGCTGCAGGGGCTGGGGAGGGGGTACAGGGCACACCTGGGAGAACACACACTGCAAAATCACATGTGTAACTCTCCGCACAGCCCTCAGAATACACGTATGCCGCTCGTGTGTGATTCTCCACGCGCACCCCCAAAATACACGTACCCCACTCGCACAGGGCCTATCACGTGTGATTCGCCATGCACACCCCTAAAATACACATACCCCGCTCGCACAAGGCCTGTCGCGTGTGATTCTCCATGCGCACCCCCAAAATACACGTACCCCACTCGCATAGGGCCTATCGCGTGTCATTCTCCACGCGCACCCCCAAAATACACGTACCCCGCTCGCACAAGGCCTGTCGCGTGTGATTATCCACGTGCACCCATGGAATACACATACCCCGCTCGCACAAGGCCTGTCGCGTGTGATTCTCCACGCGCACCCCCAAAATACACATACCCCGCTAGCACAAGGCCTGTCGCATGTGATTCTCCACGTGCACCCCCTAAATACATGTACTCCGTTCGCACAGGGCCTATCGCGTGTGATTCTCCATGCGCACCCCAGAAATACACGTACCACACTTGCACAAGGCCTGTCGCGTGTGATTCTCCACACGCACCCCCGAAATACACGTACCCCACTTGCACAGGTCCTATCGTGTATGATTCTCCATGCGCACCCCCGAAATACACATACCCACTCGCACAAGGCCTGTCGCGTGTGATTCTCCAGGCGTACCCCCGAAATACACGTACCCTGCTTGCACAAGGCCTGTCGCGTGTGATTCTCCATGCACACCCCGCTGCGAGCAGGGTTCGTGTATTTGGAGGGGTGTGCAGGGAGTTTTACAGACGTTTTCATGGTTTGGGGGCTGTATGCTGGTCCACTGGCCTGTGCGCCATGTACGGGCGCATGGGGCGTGGTTGGGGGCGTAACTGGTGCTGCTGCAGGTTCGCTGTGCCACTCTGCGCCACGGCTCGTTATGGATGTTAGAATCCATGAATGCGCTGTGCGCGGAAATGGATTTTGGCACACACGGCCGGCGCAGACTGCCGCACGCGCACACTGTGCGCAAGCCGCGTGCGCCACTTATGCGCTGATTTCTATGAATTACCCCCTAAATGTTACACTCCTTGAAAGCCAGGCTACCAAGCAGGATATTGGTTACTTTTAATGGAATGGAGATTTTAAAAATCTGTCCAAGGAAAGTCCAGACATGGTTCCAGAAAATGTTTACCAAGGGGCAATCAAAAAACATATGTCTAAAAGATCCAGATGTAAAAGGACCAGCATAAATCATTATCTGCCAATTTTTATGAAAAGAGCTTCTTGGGAGTGATAAATGCTCTATCCGTGAAAAGTAAAGGGTCCGGGTAAGATTTGCAGCTGCGGATAAAACTTTAACCTTGGACCATATCATGGACCACAACTCATCACCAACGTGTATTCCGCAGTCTTCTTCGCATTGCAATTCAGATAACCACAAATTATTGGGGGTTCTTTCTGACATTATAACTTTATAAACGTTGGATGCTTTGATGGCATCAGGAGATTCTATGATACACATGGGTCTACAAGTAGTTGCCGGGAATCATTTCTACTGCTATAATCTAAACATGCATTGATTAGATTAACATAGTGACTGAGAGGAAATGTTGGCAATGAGAATTTGGTTTTAAAGTTGTCTGATGAAAGGATATCACCTCCCACAATTATTTGATCAATATCACCTTTATTAAACCAGAATTTGCGCAATATATGTCTATTGTTTATAGTTGCATATTTATTGCACCAAATAAAGGAAGAAAAAGCCACAGCCGGCTTATTGATTCGATGAAACACAAAGTCCTTCAAATAAGAGCTAGTGAGACAAATTGTTTTAGAAAAGCCCATCTTGGATCCATTGGAAAGACAAATTATGTCTTTGATATGTCTTTGATATCAAATGGTGTGACAAGAAACTTTTCAACAGTTAGCCAAGAAGGTGGGTTAATGTCAACATTAACAGGGAATCAGTTTTTGGCTTGTCTCAGAGCAAAGGCTCTATGATAATTTTGGAAATTTGGAAAGTTAACACCACCATTGGCATATAGATATTTTAGTTTGCTATAAGCAATTATTTTCTTTTTCTTGGGACCTCATAGAAAATCATATAGACTTAAAGAAAGAGGATGGTAAAAGAATGTGAACAATTTGTAGTAGTATAATATCACAGGTGTGAACATCATTTTAATTACCTCTAATCTTCACCACCAGGACAGGTATAAGGAGGACCATGCGGTTACGAATTCATTTGATTTTTATTGTAATTTGTGTAGGTTAATTTTAATCATTTCAGCAATTGAAGAGGCAATTGATATACCTAGATATGTAAAGAAGACAGGATTCCAACTGAGACCAAAGTGGGCAAGATCTTCTTTAACACATTAGGGATGAAGCGAGAGTATTTCTGATTTATCTTTGTTCAAACTATACCCTAAGAACTGAGAGGAAATGTCAATTGTATCTAGTAGATGGGGAAGCGTTGTGGTCAGATTGTTAAGGAAGATCAATATGCCATCAGCATTGGCAGCTAACTTAAACTCAGATCCCCACATCTAATAACAGCAATGTCTTTATTAGTTTGTAATAATTCTAATAGTGGTTCAAAGGCCAAAATGAATAAAATAGGTGAAAGGGGACATCCTTGTCTACTATGTCTATGGAGGGAAAACCTAGGGGAAAATTGATTATTGATAAAGATTGAAGTTTTTGGAACTGAGAATAAGAGCTTAACTAATTTAATATAACCATCTCTGATGCCATGCCATTTTAAGACTTAAGACAGAAAATTCCATTCCACGCGGTCAAATACCTTTTCGGCATCTAATGCAATTGACAAATATGTTTTTTTAAGGTGATTTCTCCGACTCATACAGTACAAGAGGTTCATAAACAGTCCGGAGTTTGCTGAAATAATTCTACCTTTAGCAAATCCTACTTGATCAAGGTTAATTAATTTGTACACAGAGGATTCTATTCTATTTGCCAAAATCTTTGCAAAAATCTTACAATCAGAGTTAATTAACAAAATGGACCTATAGTTCTTGGGTAATTCACTATCTTTATTGTGCTTGGGAAAGAGGATCAGGAGGGTTCCCGTAAAGGAGCCTGATGACTTAGCTATTTTAGAGAAAGAATTGTAAAGAGATTCTAGTTTTCTAGTTTAGGTGAAAGGGTAGAAGAGAAATGTGCAAACAAATCCATCGAAAAACCATCCGCCAGGGGCTTTGCCCTTCTTAAGATCTTTAATGGCCTTGGTGATTTTGTTGATATGGATTGGACCATCCAAGCTGCTTAAATCAAAATTAACATGGTGGTTGTGTTTCAATCGATAGAAAAAATAATTGAAATGCATGTTAAATTGAGTGTGATCTGAGGAGTATACATTTTCGTGGAATTTGGTGAGACATCCAGGATATCTGCAGTTGAGGATACTGGAGGATACTATTTTGCCTGAGTCATTTTTGACAGCAGATATCCTAGATCTTTCTTTCTTAATTTTGAGATACAATGCAAAAGCTTTACCAGCTTTACTGGATGATTGATATATTTTTTATTTAAATTTCAGGACCACACTGCAAGCTTGTTTAATGTTTTTTTTATTAATTGAGAAACAAAGAGTTGAAATTGTCTTTAAGCAAAGCATTACTCTTTTTAGCATTGTATCTTTTCTCCAGTGCTCGTAATTCATTATATAGGTCATCTAAACTTTGTTGCACACTTTCTTTCTTTTAGCTACAAATTAGATAATTTGTCTCCCGTAGGGCTGCCTTATAGGCATCCCAATTGTTGGCTGGAAAGGTGTCATCGTCTTTGTTAATATGAAAGAAAAAGTCATGAATTTCAAGAAAGGATTTTTGAGAGTTGATGTCTTGAAGCAGTGAATTGTTAAATCTCCATCTACTAATGTGGTTTTAGTGCATCCCAATTCTATGTTAGTGATGGTCCGATATGAATGAGCATTTAACAGAACAAGACTGCAAAACCTTTCTTTGGCATCAAGACCAGGTATCGTATATCTCCAGCACTGAAATCTCTTCCTTGGCTCACAGTAGCTGCAAGGATCAAGTTAAAGAACATCTGCATCTTCCACAAGGCTTTCTGGGGCCTGGGACCAAAATACCTCTATCTGTCTTCCTTCTCAAGCTATTCGCTACTCCTCCAACTCCTTGAGTGCAAGTCTCTTCTCCAAGCAATGAGCTAGGGCAGATCTCTTTCTTTGGCTGGTGCCTCCCTCGGAAACATCTTCCCTGCCTCTCTGAAACTTGAGCAGACCAATCTGTGTCCAGAAGCACCTCTTTGCTTCTGCCTTATTTCTTCCTCTCCCCTGCTGATCTCTGATCTGATACATGCACTGGTCACCTGGCAATCCTCTGAATTCGGGCCCAGGTCCCTTCCTGTACAGCTGTGACCCTGCACTGCTTCTTGGCACCTGCTGCACCTGAGGTATGTATCTGTAACCCTACAGTCCCCTCTCCTGCATTTATTAGATACTTGTTGGCTGTACTCCTTGCACTAGCACTTGCCACCCGTTGACTGCACTAATTGTTGTTTCTTGATTCCTTGTCTTGCACTTGTCGATCCCCCACATGGCACTTCTCCCCTCCCCAGCACATGCGCAATCTGGATGTCACTAGTTCTATTAAGATCGTTGTTTTTGTCCTCCCTCTGTTTCCCTGCCTTGCCTTGTCGCGCCTTGAAACACTTGTGTATAGGCGCATCATAAATGACATTTCATTACTTCATTACATTTAATAGTGTAGTCAACCAACTAAAGATTTGGTGACACAAATATAATCAATGCACAATATCAAGTTATGTGTGAAGGAGTGAAAGGTTAAGTAAAGATCTGTGGGATGTGAGAACCTCCATGTGTCAACAACTCCAATTTCCACTAAACATTTTGTAAATTCAGTATGTGATTTGTTGCGTTTGAATTGACATGAGGGTCTTCTGTCAATAAAGGGATCGATAACATTGTTAAAGTCCCTACTTATTATCAAATTGGGAAGATCTGATCATAAAATAATTTGCTTCAGCTTCCTCCAGAACTTGGGGTTCAGAGTTAGTGGGCCCATAAACATTAAGAATTGAGACAATTTGAGAATGAATTAACCTGATAATTGGTACCCTTTCTGATTAAAACTGATTAAAATTGCCACGCCATTATGTTTACCATATGCCTGACTAGTCAATACCTGGCCTACCCAAAAACTCTTCAATTTCATGGATTCCTGCAATGATAGATGTGTTTCTTACAGGCAAGCAATAGGTGGCTTGAATCTATTAATGTGAGCTAGGACCCTTTGTCTATTAATTGGGCTGTTAAGACCTTTAACATTCCATGTCATACATTTGAAGGCCATAATCTAGGAAGGGTTACGAGTAGTAAGAGTAGTAATATTAAAACAAAGTAAACATTCAGAATCAGTCCAAAATCAGAACACTTTTCGCTTATACAGAAGTGTGCATACTACAAAACAAAGGAAACATTCCCAAGAGTATTGTAAAATGTTAAACTTGGGTATACAAAACAAGAAGAAAAGGAAAAATAAAAGAGGCATTTTGCGACAAATGACAATAGGATGTTGTCAAGGATAAACTTGCGGCTTGGTGGTGCCTGAAACATTCCCACCCAGCTGATATGAGGAAGTGAAATAGAGCAAAAATAAAAGGCTCCAAGATCAGAGTTGCAAAGTCAAGTTCCATAAGGGGGTGTAGGTCATTCCCACAGAGGGTGAAACAGCGAACAAAAACCAGAGAACCAGAATGCTCCAGAAGAT
Source organism: Ambystoma mexicanum (assembly GCF_040938575.1). Classification (NCBI taxonomy): domain Eukaryota; kingdom Metazoa; phylum Chordata; class Amphibia; order Caudata; family Ambystomatidae; genus Ambystoma; species Ambystoma mexicanum. The sequence continues at coordinate 1,175,153,770 of NC_090935.1, read as the reverse complement.
CCTTAGATTGACAGTTCCAGAAGGATGATTATTCGAAGGAAACTCCTTTGGAGGTGAGTTATACGACAGAAGCCAGTGAGGAGAGAACGAAAATCATGTGTGCCTGGTGCTGCCTGTATCCATTGCTTCCATCTATTGCAGTTTTATTTAGTTCTTTAAGTCAGTTGGGTCTTCAAATGAAGATGTCTTGCCATTAATGGTGACCTTAAAAATGCATGGATGGATCAAACCATATCTAGCATTCAATTGCTTGAGCACAGGACAATATGAGAGTAGGTCTTTTCTCTGCTGAGATGTGTCTTTGGACACATCTTGTGAAATGAAGATCCTGTGGCCGTTCCAGATGAGATGTTTTATTCCTGCAGATTTCTACAGAATCAGTTAGAGTTGCGCGTACTGAAGAAGCAAGAAAATGATTGTTCTTGGTGTATTTTTCTTGTATGACGCTGCCCTTTTAGGCCCAATTCTGTGGGCCCTTTGAATATTAAGAGCAATGGACTGCCGTAGATTCAAGATGTTTGGAAGAGTTTTCTTAAGGAAGAGAGAAACACTGTCCCCTTCCCTTCCTTCTGGAAAACCAAAGACACAAAGATTCTATTTTCCGGGTCTTCATTTTGTTTCTGTAGGGTAAGCATGGATTGTTCCATCTCAGCAACTCTGTTAGCAATGTCTTCAGCCCCGCTAACTCTCTTTTCTACTTCTTCAATTCTGTTCTCAAAGCTTACCCATCTTTCATCTAATTGCTGAAGTTTGGTGTTAGTGGTCTCGATAAAGGGTTTGAGTGCTCCCATTTCTGATAAAATAGTCTCAATATTTGATTGCAAGGTAGTTTGAGTAGGAAGAGGGGAGTCACTTTTAGGCCTTTTTAAGGTGACCACTGCTGCTTCTTTGTTAGCAAAGCCTTTTGCTTAATGTTTTTGTAAAGACATATTAAGAGGTGGGCCCGGGTAGCAAAGGGGTCTTGAAGCATCAGAGTCTTCTGTTATGTCTAAATGATAAGGTCAGCACATATTATCCATATATGCCTGGTTTAAAATAGTTATTTGTAGGAGACCACCATTAAATAAACTTCAGTAGTAAAGGTGTTTGGTGCAGAGAATCATAGTATGTAGTTATTATCCTGGCAAATTAGTTAACCACCTCTTTTAAGTGAACTAACTGGCAGTTTTCTTATTGAGAATTTATTTGCTCAAATAGTCATTTGTGAAGAATGGTTTCATGAATATTGTTGATAACAGCATTGATGAAGGGCCAGAAGTAACTTAATTGAAGTTTCCTAATATCCATTTTGAGGAGAAATTTCTTGATAAAGACCAGATAGCAGCCCTAATAATAGGCTGAAATTATCTTAGATTCTAAATTTGCTGCAGGAGAGCTGTTAATGGGGTGGCTGCCTGTGTTGTAGATGGCTTGTGCTTCCCCGATAAAGAACAGCCCACGCTTCAGAGAGTGATCCGATGTGGCTGACAGGAAATGCAACGTCAGTTACTGCTGGGCACCGGTGCTTCAGGCCTCGTTGCTGCATCATTCAGAGGCATGGAATGGAACCGGGAAAGTGTCCCTTTGACTGATATTTCAGGACGGACCAAGAGGATGGTATGTATTTAAAATAAAAGCTCCTCTACACTCAATAGAATGTGAAGGGAGCGGGATCTCCGATTTAGTCCGCCATTCCGTGCTGCACTTGGCCACGCCCCCAAATGGTGGATTCTAACTTTTGAAAGATTATTGTGTCATCGCTTAGCTTTTGTCCTTGGTCCTCTGGATTGTTAGGGGGTTGCAGTTCAGGGCTGGGCGCAGTGCCAGTCGAAAAGGCAAACAGGAACATTGCCCTTATCCTCTACCGTTCGCCGGCTGCTAACGCCATGCTGCCCTGAGAGGGTCCAGTAAGAGTGCTGTAAGGGCTAGTTGGGTCACGTGACCCCCCAAGCACCAATCCAGGGTTTGGGGGTGTTTAGGAGAGGATCTTATGGGATAGGGACGGAAACCAGAAGTGGGTATTGTTTTTCTTTTTCTGTCTTTTTTATTTAAGGGTAAAAGTCAATAAAGTTATGTCATGGGGTGAATTAATTAAATTAAGGGTAGGGATCAGAATTAATTAATTAAATTATGGGAAAGGGGTCTGAATGTATTAATACAAATTAAGGGATAGTGTCACAATCAGCTATTATATTAAGGACAGAGAGGTGTGAATGAAATAATTAAAATTGAGGAATGGGGGTAGCAGTCAATGAAATGAAGGGCAGAGTGGTCCGAATTAAATAATGGAAATTAAGGGCAGTGGGGTCGGGATAAAATAATACAAATTATGGGCAGGGGTTTGGATAAATTGATTAAAATGAAGGGCAGTGGCATCTGATTTAGATAACTAAATTAATGGAAGAGGGGTTTGACTAAATAATAAAAATTAAGGGCAGGGGTTTAGGGTAAATTGATTAAAATTGAGGGCAGGGGTTCAGGGTGAATTTAAGGGTAAGGGGAGGGAGGTTTTGCAGAGGTAAAGACCTGAATATCTTGATTTAACTGCTTCTCGAGGCAGCAGGAAGCGAACATGGCTTCATTTTGCCTTGTTTGCTTCTTTTTCCCCTTGGCCTTGCTGGCCCCAACAGCACCAATCAAGGGTTCATTAACTATATTAAGGAAAAGGATCACAATAAATTAATTAAATTAAGGGCAGAGGGGTCTGAATTAAATAATTAATATTGACGGATAGGGGTCACAAATAAGTAATTAAATCAAGGGCAGAGGTGTCCGAATCAAAATAATTAAAAATAAGTGCAGAAGGGTCAGAGTTAATTAATTTAAATTAAGGGCAGATGGGTCGAAATTCAAAAATGTAAATTAAGGGGAGGGAGATTGGGATAAATTGAAGGGCAAGGGTGTCGGATTTAATTAATTAAATTAAGGGCAGAGGGTCAGATTTAAATAATTAAAATGAAGGGAAGGGGAGTTGGGATAAATTGCTAAAATTATTGCGGGCATCGGGGTCGGATTTAATTCACTAATTTAAGGGAAGATCGGTCAGAATTAAATAATAAAAAATAAGGGCAGAGGGGTCGGGCTTAATTAAAATTAAGGGCACTGGAGTTGGAATTAAATAATTAAAAGCAAAGGGAGGGTGTTGGTATAAATTGGTTAAAATTAAGGACAGACCATAATGTCAAACAAATGAGCATTAAAGATACCCCACCATCATACATGAGCTGTTATTCTTTATTACTATTTTGTCCTTGCTTTTCCGTAATTTGATAAATATCATTAGTTCACAAGGGAGGGCATTCTCCTCCTCGAATTGGCTCCCTTAATGATTGTACTGCAAGCTGCTTTGTCTTTCTTTTTCGACAGCACAGGCTGCTGACATCTACCTCTCGCTGCTCGGCCACCTGAGGTCTTCACCTTTTACTCCACCAAGTGGCACCAGATGACCCTGTAACCCTGGCTACCACTGCTACTCCCAACACCTCCCTTGGCACTGCTTGCAAGAACTCCTGTTTTCTCCATCTGAAGTCTTAAACCAGCTTCACCTCTCTACAGCACAGCGTGTTCTCTTTTTGCTCATCGCTCCCTGGACTCATCACCTCAAGTTACTGTTCCAGGGTTGTAATCGTTGCACACACCTTGAAGGGAGGCTTAGCCAGCCAGTAATGAAGCCGGAGCCTCTGTTAAGGACTTTGATTCATACGTACCTGTAATTCGAGGTTTATTCATTAAGCAGCCCACACAAAACACTACGAGACAAATGTATAGCACAGTTCTCTGTTGGAGACCACATTCAAGAACATAATACACAGTAAACTAAAACTGCTATCCCATTTACCCTCACACTTGCAGTTACGTCACTTTTAGATAATGTATGAGATCCAGTCAAACTTACTATTTATCGCTCTTCGCATTGAATTACTTTTCAAGTTCTGAAAATGAATCTTCTTTTTATAGACTAGTTCTTTTTTATTTAGGTTCCAAAATCTCAATTATACATTTATTTGGCTCACTCAATAAGAATACTACATATCATCTTACAGTTTTACAACATGTTCCTAACTGTCAAACACACGAGGACAGAAGCTAGCAACGAACACGTGTGTGGATGTCTTGTTGCATAGTATCATAGTGTGCCTCACTACATGTTTAATTATGTACAGTAATCTCTGTGTTAATCCCTTAATGAACGCAACGTATTCTGATCCTTCTTGGAATATCAAACATGTGCATCGAAATCTGCAAAAGTCTTCCCAATGCCCTGCAGTCGCACAGTTTTGGATACAATCACTACAATGCCTAGCTAGACCATTCAGGACATCAATGGCCTAAACAACGCCATGAAAAAGAATAAAAACCTGTGGGTTCCATAAATGTATCAGACATAGGTGTTTTGCTACGAGAGACTCACTTGTCCTGCAAACAGGCTATTACATTAAACAAGAATGGATACGCTTTGAGATTCATATTTGTCACATAAAACAATCTTGAGAGGTATGTGCTATTGTACTTATGACATAGTAATCTAAGACAATCTTCTTATGCTGGTAGTGGAATGGAACATGGTCTGTGATCAAGATGAGCATTGGAGATACTACTTTAGCGGTTGTATACGAATTGTTCGTTTTACAACTGTTCGAATGACAATTGACCTTTTCACAATTGACCGAATTGTGAAGGTCAATTGTACCATATATGTGGGGGGAAACCCCCCAAACCCCCCCACCCAACGCCAAACCCCCCAAAACCCCTATATATATATATATTCGGTCAATTGTGAAAAGGTCAATTGAGACCCTTTAAATTCGGTCAATTGTTCATTCAAACAATTGTAAACGAACAATTTGGGTAATACCACTTTAGCATGTGCATCTGCATGTAATGCACTCGTTTAGCTAAATCTCAAAAGCATCATAATTGCTGTTGATTTCAATGTTGTATGGGCCATGTTCTGGAGTGGGGATCACACACACACGACTGAGGCCAAGGTGATAGAGCCACACTGCAGTCTTTTCTGTCACAGCTGGCCAAGACAGGTATCTGGATACCAATAAGACAACCAAGTGGAGACTATTACAACTGTTTTGTACAGCAGGAAATATGTGTCAGCATTGCATTGTCCCTAATGAGTAGACCAGTTACTAAGGAACTGAAACTTTTTGGCATTGACTGTGTATCGATATTAGATCATGCCCACATTAACCATTCCTATGATTTGTCCAATTGTACCCAACAAGACCTGACAATATAAATACATGTGATTATAAAGAACCAAGAAAGAGTAAATGGAGTGAAAGTAATTTTGAAAAGCCTAAACATATATACAACAGTCATCATCCCTTCTCACTGGTTTTAGAAAATCAAGAGAAAAACAGAAGGGTTTAGCCCTCGCCAAAACCCTATGACAGTGCTGAATGATTCAGAGATTTCAAATCTCTCCCATCCTTCACACACCTCTTAGGAGCTAGGGAAAGCCAAACATAAAATAAATTCCTCCACTCCAAATAAGCAGGATATTCCTTAATTGTAAGTACTGGAAAGGCTTTAAGATCCCACATCCCAAAAGGAGCCTTCAAAGAAATAGCAGAATATTCTCTGGTGTAACATTTCCCTCAGGGGAACTATTAAAAAGAGTCACAAATCAGTATCTCATTTGCTACCTTATTTATTTGCATTCCAACATCACTAAAACAAAAAATGAGTTTTTTTTTGTTTTTGGTAAAACAAATCACTATTATGACCTACTCTGACCAAAGATTAACAAGCACAATGAAAAAATAAACACTTGAATGTTCTTTGAAAGTAACTATATGGTAAAGAGTTGAACAGTATCTAATTTAATCTAATTGGCTGAGAGGCCTGTTTGAACCCATTTTTGTACAGGTTGAAATTAGTTACAAACCCTTCCTGGGTCAGGTTTAAAGAAATAAAACTGGATGTTATTAGCTTACTAAACATAAACATTTTGTTTTAACCCTGGTACAGTCACACAAGGACAACACTAGAATGAAGTTACTCTTCCAACCCAAACAAGGTTTTTTCTGCATCAAATGTTAATACACTTATGGAGTTCTATGATGATTGGGTAAGGAATCGTGGTAGCCTGAGCTCAGGGGCATTGCATATTACCACCTATCTTCTTAGCAAGGATAACCTTGATAAAGAGTGGTACTTTGATGTTATAATGCCTGTCAGTAGGACAAGTCTATGGGCCTCATTCCGAGTATGGTGGTAGTCATGGCGCTATTTGCGCCATGACTACCTCCCATACCGGTACCGACTCCGACTTGGTTCAATGGGGACTTACCGGTGTAGTCCGACCTTTGCGGGACCGGTAAGTCCCCATTGAAAAAGCCATTCCCCATTCCCATTTGAGCCCCCATAGGGCTCAATGAGAATGGGGAAGGCGCTAATAACGGTACTACAAATTGCGGTACTGTTATTAGCTCTGAAGTCCCTTTACGGGTCCCATCCATAACGCCTGGTAAAACCAGGCATTAAAGGAGGGACCCGCTAAGGGACCTCGTAGTAGGGCGGTAAGGGATTACCGGCACCGGTCTCCTAACCGGTGCCCAGTATCCCTTACCGCCCTACTCGGAATGAGGCCCTATATGTCTAAATACCCTCCCAATAGTGGACTTGTCATCTAGTTGGAGAAGAAAACATTCGGATTAATTTGCATATTCTAAAAATATGAACAGAGGTGCTCATTTTTATGGGTTGGAGATATTGATGGTTAATTCCCTATTTAAATCTCTTAATGTTGGGTCATCGAGTACTGCTCTCCTGATTTGCAATGTAATGACTAATGGATTCATAGTCTTTGAATTATGACATTTTACTTTAAGAGCTTGGCTTCATAGGCTAAATTATAAAAAAGCCATGCCAATAACTGTATTTGTTCAACCAAATGTTCTGCTAATCATTATTAATGCAAATGTGTAGATGTAAACCATTCAGATATACTGACCAATGACACATGTTTTGCCTATATTAACTTTTGTGATGTATTAGTAAATATGTCATATCCACTTTTATGAATCATATAGCAGTTATGAAGCTGGGCTACCGAATAGATTATTTTTGTGTTGTATGTGATAAATTACTTAAATGAACTTGTTGTTGATGATAATGATGATGATGGCAACAAGATTGTCAAATCATTCCATGCATCCAAAACCCATGGTCCTGACTGGTTTTCAAAAAAGTTCTTTATTTTTTTAAAACATGACCAATAACAAATCCTCTGTCAATTCTATATGGAAAACATCAATTGGGCCCCATGCCCCTAATGTTGACTGAATAATCTTAATAAAACTATAGGTTGAAAGAATTGGAAACGTATTTTCAAATCTAATCAATCTAGATTACACTACATACAACTTTTGACAATGTGCAATCATGCATACCTATTCAATTTCCTGAGGTGAAGTACATTTATTGGTACGTATTTTGAGGCTTTCCAAGCTTGGTAGCTAGATCCTCATCATGCATCTCTTGTACAGAGGCGTAGCCACGATTGTCTCACTAGTGAGGCCAGAAGCTAATATAGTTGGGTGACCACCACAGTGACATTAACATCTGTAAGTGCCCACACAGAGCTGCTGAGTGGGCAATTACAGATTTTGGGTGGCCCTTGTCCGCTCAGGCCCTACCCTTTGTACACCTCTGCTGTTGTAATGTGTAACATCTGTCAAACCAAAAGTAAAGAATGGAATTTTGCAGGGCAGCACTTATCCACCACCCATTTTTGTTCGGCTTCTGGAACACCAGTTACTATCCACATGAATACGAAAAAATTGAAGAAATCATATTTGGCAGAAATGAACTGAAACTTCTACTGGTAACAGGTGATAAAATGGACTCCTTATTGGCTCCATCTATTTCCATAGTGTGTCTTCTGGAGGTTCTTTTCCTGGTTACAAGATCAACTGAGGTAAGTCAAATAGTATACTTCTTTAAAACGTGCACCTTTGTATTTGACTGTGACTACTGGCAACTAGAATGAGCCGTAGGTCATTCGTTTTCCCATGTCATTGCACTATTACGGCTCTTAAAACCTTCCTCTTTTGACTCTTAACGCTAGTACCACCTATATCGTCTCTGGTATCTCTAGTGCACTAGTGTACTTTATTCTGTTCCTCTTTCTGTGTTGTCCGCGCCTTCATGCCTGAGGGTCTATAGTGCGCTATATAAATACCTTGTAATGTAATGTAATGTAATTTACAAACATAAAGAAGACACTATACGTAACTAAGATCTCTGGACACATATGCATCATTATTACCTGGCAAAAGAAGCAATGACTATCTACAGTGTCAATCTAAATTCAGTCAAGATGTGTATCCTTCTACAAGTTTATTCTGCATCAACAATGTGTGCCCCGCTTGTACTCAATACCTGATATTGTGCTTTGACTCTCTCGTAGGGGAGACAATCAGAAGGCCTTGATCTCAACCTTATGAGAATTCCATCGACTGAAGGCAGATTGGTCTTCATGACCCAAAATTATATAAAAAAGCACTATGTTACACCATTCAAAACATGGGTTCCTCCCTCAAACACCATAATCCCTGAACTATTGAGATGTTAAGAGCTAATTAGTTTGAGGGACACTACTTTACTCAATAGAGGGTTCCCACAGTGTTAAGAGTGATAGGCTGATGAAGGAAATACCAAAATCTGCAAGAATCACGTTAAGAAATGTGGAACAAAAGCAACATCATGTTCTCTTCCTTCATCAAAACATGCTTGTTTATCGCAAACATAAAACACATTTATAAACAAACCTTATATTAAGGTTATCTGCAGAATGCTTTCATTTAATGCATCACAGGACATAATTACAAGTTTGGTGGTGTGCTAAAAAAGTGGCAGTAATTCCGCTATTGTTACTTTTTTGGGGGTAGCAGAATTACTGCTGCATTTACCGCACCATCTAACTACAAGTATTTCTAAAGTGAAATCCTTCTTTTTAACACCAAAAATCTGCTGATTTACTGCAGCGGAAATTACCACTCATGTCAAATCCAATAAAATCCAGATGGACTCCTATGGACTCTAAAAATGGGGCTAGCACCACCTAACCACCACTCAGAATCCAGTGATAAGTCCACCGAACCAAGTGGCAAAAACAGTAACTGATTTTGGAAGTAATTCAGTGGATTAGTTGCAGAATTACCGCCAAACTTGAAATGAGGCCCTTTGCTCTTGCAAATAGTGAACTATGCAATTATTGTATTCTGGCATCTCTATTCGGCACTCTACATACCTCTGAAAGGATAGCATTCATGAAGACGTACACACTGTTCGAAGCACGACTGTTAAACAATTGCAAAGATAATACCTTCCGCAAATATTTGCAATATGTTGAAAGATGGAAGGATGGAAAAGCAGTATCCGGAATACAAAAAAAAAAAAAGAAAACAGGCAGCGCCCAATGCCTAGGAAAAGTCACTTCAGATTGAACATTCAGTGCTCAAGATCTGCAGAACATTAAGTTAAGTCAGCCAGCAGCTCTTCTCCACAAAAGCTATGAGTCACTGGTGTGCTGACAGTTTTGCAAGAGTGAACACTGAATGCTCTTTTGAAAGAGACTGTTAGGGAGAATTCTCTTCTAAGGCTAATTTCCCTTACCTGTAGCGTCCCCCAGCAGCTTTGCTGGATTTGAAGAGTTTATTTTTTTCTCCTGCTAAGAGTGAAACTCTTTTTCCCACTCTTAGACAGATTGCTAGTGTGTGTTTTAGGCTATCTTGTGTGCTTATGGCCTATGGGGTTTTTCTCACCCTCATAGGAATCATCTTTTTAACCTGTGTGTTACACAGCACCCTCATTGCAGTGACACAGGGGTGTCATAGTGACAACCAAACATAGACTCCATACCCTGGGACTGACTACTGTCTCCCAGGGCATGTAAAGTCCCCATTGACTTTGCTAGTCAATAATTATGAACTGAACCAGTACAACCCATCTTAATATGGAAGTACTGGAAAGGGTTAATAGTTTTTCCCCAGTGTTCATTTTCGAGGGGGTACCGTACAGACCCCCTCGAAAGTTTCTGGCTGGTGACAGTGGTTACTACTGTAAATATTCGACCGTGAATATTTTCCTACGGGATTTCCCCATTGTTCGAGGCTACCACTTTTACTGAAAGCCTCTAACATATCGGCAGTTTATTTTAAAATTAACTTTAATCCAGTGGGATTTTTTTCCCCAGAACTTTAATAATATTTCTTTCACGTGTCTTTATCTGAAATCCTAACCCAGGTCGGGGATCCTTTGTTCATCCTTTTGGCAGGCTTCTGCACAGTAGCCCTCCTCTCGGCGCCACTGAGTCTGGGGTAGACAGGATGTGTGGGAGGGGGAATAGGCACCCCGGACAGGGTTGCCTACGCAACCCAAGTCGCACTCTGCCCTGATAGGCTGGGGGGTTCTCCCGCCAGGAGAGCCACCCCACTGTGTGAGTGACAGCTAGGCTATATGAATGGGGCTCTTGCTGCATAAAAGCAGGGTCCTGATGACTGGAGGACAAGACGTCACCACTGGAACTAGAAACCCGAAGAGGAGAGAAGCTGAAGACATCTGCAACGACTGAACCACTGATGAAGCCCTGCTGCAGATCCTCACCACTTTTCTCCAACGTCTCGAGAAGATCTTCACCTGCATGAGTCTTCTTCCCTTGAGCTGGTGGGGCCAACCAGTTCACCAATCGCCTTCCAGGACCTGCCTTAGTCGAATCGCCAGTGCCCTGCACTCGGAGACCGGATAGCCAGACATCCGTCCATCACGACTGTGATTTAAAGGAGCGTACCTTTTATTCGTTTTGGCAGCACCGCAGCTGGCTTCATCCCTGGGCAGTGAAGTAACTCGAACCGTCCTCCACGACGAAAGCCTCTCTTCCTCTGCTGGATCTCCTGAACTGCAGGAACTGCCAGGAACTACCGCCACCGCAGGAGCCTCTTCCACTTTCAAGGTACATGTTCCTCCAGGCCTCCCGTTTTGTTGGGTATCGCTAAAGGTGTTTTAAATCCTTTACTTACCTACTAGGTTGGCCGCCCCTATTGTCTAACATTATCTTTTACCTTCTGCAACCGTCTTTTCAAATTTGTTAAACAAAAACTTGACTGCAGCTACTAGAACAGTTTGATCCTTGGCACATTGCCTTGTGCCATTGACTCTGGCACCGGCCTATTGACTCTGGCTAAATCTGTTACAACTGCCTTCTCTAGATTGCTTTTCACCTAGAAATGTGTTGGTGCACCTAACTCTTATAACCACCTTTTTACTTCCCCTTGTTAATATTGTGAAGTGCCATTTTGCTCGGTTTTCGCCTCAGTATTGCCTATGCTAAAGTACTGCCTTGCCTGACTTGTTCACAATCTACTTGGGAAGTGTTGCTAGTGTGTTAAAGAGTCTAAACCTATATAACTCGTCCTTTCCCTCCCTTTTGAGAAATTGCTAGAGTGCCATTTCTGCTTGGTTTTCACTGTGCCATTTTGCTCAGTTTTCACTCTTGCTCAAACTTGTCTACAATTTAAATAGGGAGTTGTGTATACTTTTCTTGACTGTTTTAACTTACTATATTAATAGTCATTTGTGTGTGAACATCAGAGTGTATAAAATAAATATATTCTTTTTGATACAAAGCTTTGCTCAGTGTTTCCTTGTTCCATAGTATTGTAGTCCTAGTGTGTAAACCCTGAATACTGCTCATCTCCCTCTTGAGATAAGTCTGACTGCTTAGCCACAGCTACCAATCTTTGTGGTACGGACTGATACCAAAGGGGATTTATTGCATATACCTGTAGCCTTAATCTTCTGTAGTGCTCCCTAAGGGAACTGCATAGGATTCTGCCTAACAGAGACACAAGTGTCCCTGGACCCTGCTGAACCCATCAATACGGGTGCCATCAATGTGTGCAGTGTGTGTGTCACCTCCTGATTGCTGTACAAAATCAGGGCCTAATTGCCCATGCACGTGGTATGGTAATATGAAGTATGCACGCAAGCAATATGATTCTCTTTTATGCAAGGGACGTATCTAATTTCAAATTATGTAATGCCATATATAAATTACGGGACATCATTCATTATTACAAAATTAGCATTGCTGTTACTACTACAATTCCCTTAGTGCACCTTATGCAGAGCAAACGGTATAATGTGCCATTTTGTGCAGGGGATGCAATACGTGTAAAGATGCCCTTCCGTCATAGAACAGGAGCTTGAAAAGTTGATGGTAGGAGTATCCCCAAGTTCCAAATCATTAGGCTTTACAATCGACTGCAGGCTTTCCTTAAAACTTCACATCAGTAAAACAGCCCAGATAGCCTCGTACCAATTAGCATGATTGTTCTTAAATCTTGCCTTTCTTGGATATCTGGACTGCAGTAGACTGCCTGGTTCTAGCACACCTGTACAGAGAAAAGCATTCAATCCAATAGATGCAAGTTAGCAACAGCGCACACAAGAATTTCCCAAAACATGTTCTTGATGCCTTCCCAATCTATGCCAGTATAAAGAACATGTTCATGTTAGCTATGCTGATATATTTTCATGCAGGCTGCACCAATATATGCCAGTATTCCCATGAACTCCTTTGTATATACCCCTGTTGCCTTTACCATTAAAAATGCAAGCCAATTTTTTATAAATTGGCTTCACCAATAGCTGTTTCCTGATACATAATATCTCTTACCATGCTTGCTTTACCCAGTAAAAATTGCCATGCCACAGTAATAAATCATAGCTAGACCAGCCACATTAAACTATGTCAGTCTAGCCATGTAGTTGCACCTACCATGTTTGCTTTATCATAGATGACCAGAAAACTAAGACTTACATCTTTTTTTTAACAATAATTAATACAGTGAGCAAGAGAACGATACAGGTCTGAGGGTAAAATCTTTGTTTTTCAATTCAATATGTTTTTTCGGAAACAAATTATCCATAAACAGCAATTACAGAGTAAAATACATAAAGTAATACAAAGTTCAATTCAATAGTTCAAAAAAATAAATAAAAATAACAATGGCTCAGACATAAAAACTTTTCATATATAAGGCAAGTTATGTTATGTTATGTTATCAGCTTTTATAAAGCGCACGGTCGCCCAGAAGCATCATGGCACTGGGAGAGAAGAGATCAGAGACAGAGGGATCAGAACAGATACGTTTTTACCTTCCTTCGAAACTCCAAATAATTGGAGGTTTTTTTGATAGCCAGCGGAAGGCCATTCCACAGTACACCAGTGGCAATGGAAAATGTCCGGCCACCCACCCGAACACGGGAGTACTTGGGCACAATGAGATGCTCCATCATGGCCGAGCGAAGGCTCTGGGTGGGGAGAATTTAGCTTGGAGATATTCCACTCCCAGCACATGAAGGGCCCAGTGAACAATACACAGGGCCTTAAATTCCACCCGCTGAGCCACCGGGAGCCAATGGAGTGACTGCAGAATAGGAGAAATATGTGAGCCATACGGATTGTCAGTGGCCACCCGAGCAGCCAGATTTTGGAGCCGTTGCAGCTGTTTAATCAGGTTCTTAGGTTGGGCAAGATATAAGAAGTTGCAGTAATCTATGCGTGAAAGAACTAAGGCTGCAACCACTGGCGGGCGCAGAGTAGCCGGAATCAAGGGCAAAACCTTCCTTAGCATTTTCAACTGGAAATGACCAGACTGGCAAACAGCTGAGACTTGATGGTCCATGGACAGTGTGGCCGACAACACGATGCCCAGATTTTTTACCTTTTTTACCAGGGACGGCAGTGGTCCCAGAGAAGAGGGCCAAAAGGAGGACACCCAAAGAGTGGGATCGGGAGGGTAACCCACCACAATCACCTCACTCTTATCACCATTCAGCTTGAGCCAGCTGTGGTTCATCCAGTCTCCAGCTGCAGCCAAGCACCCCTGCAGGCACGACAACACTTCAGACCGATCCAGGTCTAAACGGATCAGTATCTGATTGTCGTTGGCGTAAGAGTACCACCTGATGCCAACGGAGCAGATGAGACACACAAGGGCTCAGATATAGATATTAAACAGAATCAGCGACAGGGATGAACCCTGAGGTACACCACAGCTGAGGTGACACGGGGGACAGAAAGGGGGTTATAGAGAGGGTCCGCATCCAATCTGCAAGGAACGATTGAAACCAGGCTAGCACCTGCCCCGAGATGCCAAATTGGGCCAGGCGGGACAGCAGGATGGAGTGGTCGACCGTATCAAAAGCCGATGAAAGATCCAGAAGGATCAGGGCTCCCACTCCCCCGTATCCCCAAGTAAAAAAAGTGCATGTGTGCATTGTGTTTACAATACAAGTAGTGTCCATCAGTGAGGTTCTAAAATGGCCACAAGATTTTCAATGTTCGCTCAGGTTTTGAGAAATAATTTTAGTTCTCCGATACCAGTACTTTCTCAAGTATTCCACTGATCCGCATGCCACTGATAGTGTAGCAGCTGAGAGTAAATAACATAAAGCAGGCCTTGCGTGGGTTGTACCTGTAGGCCTAAGTAATGGCAATAGTGTTTTCCTTCTCAGGTCCATATAAGTTGGGCAGAACAGCACAAAATGTAAAAGGTCCTCCACAGGCCACTGACAGCATGGACAAGCTATAGGCTGTACATTTTTAGACCAGCTTTTGGTTCTAGCCTGAGCCACAGAGAGTCAAATCGGGCTTGTGGCAAAGTCCAACATGTAAAAGCAAGGAAATATCGAGTCTGAGTACCACAAAAGGAAATACACCAAACACGGGCTATAAAGATTCACAGACCTTTATTCTACTGTACAGTTACAAAGAAACAGAAATACAGATAGCTATCTGGCCCTCGGTACATCACAATGAGTACCAGCCCGTAAGAGTGAGGAGGGAGAGGTACTGGACATCTAAACATTCACATCTTTTATACATTTGTAACAATATTGTCCAGCCCGACTGCATGTTAAAAATCTGTGGTCTAGAGTTTGTGCCAAGTTCACTTATAGCTCATACACTAATATGCACATTGATTACATTGGTTTGCTTTTCCCAACAAGTTACAATGGCAAAGTGTATTCCTGGATTTAACAGTGAGCCTTAGTGCATATCCCTTCACAATGTAGTTCAGCCAGTGTCCATGTTCTATATTTACATAATATTGTTGCAGACATGTATTCGTGGATTAGGCTCGTGAGCACAGACAATGCTGAACCAACAAGTCATTCCCGGGACAAGGTCTCATTACCTAGTCTAAACATTCGGCCCTCGGGCAGTCTAACCATTAACTAAGCACAAAGGTTGGGAAGGCTCGGTTACAAGTTGGAAACACAGTCCTCCATTTTAGAACACAGACTGACAAATGAACAGAAATCAAAATGGCGGATGATCCTAAAACGGTTGTGAAGTCGATCTAAAATCGGAACTTTGCAACGCGGTTTTCTTCGCAGAGCGACTATGCTTAGGCCAATATAAATTAGAAGGAGGCACAATTTGATTTCCCGTTTAACAAACCCTCCTTTTGGCCTAAGCCAAGCGCTAAACTACTATTAGTCACTTTACGAGTAACTCCACGTCTCAATGTCCATACACCCTGAATCACAATCATCGGAGATATCAATCGCCATAAGGTCTGTGACAGAGATTTCTTTCAACCCAAATTCGTTAGTCATTCTTTCTGGTGCGCATACCTTTTGTCCTAATGTTCCCATAGTCTGCGCACAACATCCTCCTAACACTGAACATATGACAGGAAGACATTGTATACAGCAACAGCAAAACAACAGAATACCCAGAATAATCAATAAGACTGAGAGTAGCTTCCATCCCCAAGATTGTAAGAAGTCCCAGAACCAAGCGATAAGATCCAAATTTCCCTCGGGAACATGCACTTCTGAACTAATGACGTGCAGATTTTGTATAGCCTTAAAGATGGTTGGGGATGAATCCGGAACGAAAACGCAACTAGCGGACCCCACTAATTTACATACTCCACCACGCTCAGCCAGGATGAAGTCTAATGCCATCCGGTTCTGTAGGGCCACTAACCTTATCGTTTTCTGTTCTAGAGTCATGTTATAGAGTATGTCAATGGTCCGGTTGATGGTCCTCTCCAGTACTCTCGCTAGTCTTCTGATATCCTCTGAGTTTAGTTTTTGCCCCCAAAAAGGTACAAAGGATTTTGCTACGTCACCCAGAACTTGTGACGAAGTATCGCCATTCCCATCCCGCCTTGGACGTGCCTTACAGATTTCTGTGGTACTAGTTATAAATACCCCTGGTAACAGAATTCCTAAATAATAGGTTCCCTGCCAATACGTGGGTAACCATGGGAAAGCTTCATTACCGCAAACGAAATAGAGAGGTTCGCCTACATACAAAGGTCTGTCCACACTGGTCAAGTTTGCAACGTTTGTGCAACCCTTGAAATTGCCCATTGACTGAGTACCATTCCTCTGTATGCAGAAAGAAACTGAATCTGGACTATGGTTAACAGTGTAGGAAGATGGCCTAGCATCCCTATTGCCTATAGGAGCCATCTTGAAAGAGATCAAAGATTGAAAAGGACGAGACAGTCTATCAGAAGGCCTAATGGAAGCAACAAGCTTGCTTCTATTCACGAAAAGTAGAGCATCCCAGGGGCGTTAGAACTCGTTTCTCAAACTCATTCAAATTTGTTCCATCAAAGTTCCCTTAGATGCTATCATTCCATCGGCCAAAGAATAGTGCCCTTAAAGAAGCATAACATGCAGTAGTCAAAGGCAAAGGATGAATATACCAGCCCAACCCCTTGTCTCCATGTTGAGGTAAATGAGAGCAGACCCAGCAATTAGACCTGTTAAAAATTGCATGTGTTGCATTCACGATAAGCAATAGTGTGTTATTGTGGTAACTTTGTCTGTGCTGAGAGTCTCCTAGAGATAGAGTGTGCAGATGCACGAAAGGTGTAGAAACAGGGGGTACATTTTCAATGGGCAAAAGAGTTTCAAGAGGACGTACTTCTTCCATGTACCAAAATCCCAAAGCAATTGCTATTGTGAAGCCGGTTAATATAATTACAAGACAACAATACGCTTTAAGAGACCATGCATTTGATTGTCCATTGTTTCGATTGGCCACACAGTCATTTATTTGTTCCGTACGGGAGGAGGCAGTTGCAGGCATTGTTTCTTCAAAACAAAACACTCCAGAGTTTATTTGCTGGCGATGTCTTGATCACACGTTTTCTTAGTCCTTCCCTATCCCTAGCCAACAGCTCCTTAGTATGCAAAAAGACAGGGCCAAAAGACAAGCACTCTGATGATTTTCCTGATAGCACAGCCGAACCGTGCAGTAAGTTTAGCTCCGTGGACACAGATTGTACCTTGTGACTCCTGATATGGTGTGATCTGCGAACAATCTGTCATTGCTTCCTGATGGAAGTGGTGGATTCGGAACAGAACCTAACAGTGATGAAAAAGGATCTGTAGGAGAGTGTGGAGATGAGGCGGCTGTTTCACCAGGCCCCACGGGCTCAGGGAGTGTCACCGAAGCACTCTCGATGCTGCACAATGCTGAATGATCGCTGGGAGCAGAGCAGGTAGGATTTTCTGTATCTTCAGTATCGTGTGTAAAAGGGAAGGGAATCCTCTTGACATGCGACGTGTGATCCAATGTTTTTGTCCAGCCACTCGTACAGCAGTCTGTGTGGCCAGGAGGACCTGATGAGGGCCCCTTAAACGCGGTGCGAGACAGGATGCTCTTTCAAATGCTTTCACAAGCACCTAGCTAACAGGTCGGATACTGTGACCTGGCCCCTCGTATTTGACTGGGAGGGCTTCTCGCACCTGTTGATGAATCAAATACAGATTTTTAGTTAACCGGTCACAGTAGTCAGAAAGAAGTACATGTTCAATGTCCCTCAGGGCCCGCGGCTTGGGCAAGTTCCAAATGTTAGCAGGGCTACCCATAACTACTTCAAAAGGGGAGAGCCCAGCCCTAGTCTGTGGGGTTGTTCTCATCGACAGTAACACGATCGGTAAGGCGTCCGGCCATTTCAATTTGGTGTCGGCACACGTTTTAGCGAGCTTGTTTTTCAAAATTCCATTGTGTATCTCTACCAATCCAGCACTCTGAGCGTATCTAGCCGAATTGAACCGTTTATCGATCTGTAACCCAGCGCATATCTGCAGAATTTCAGCAGCCATAAAATGTGGACCATATGTCGACCAGATGACTCTTGGCAACCCAAACCTAGGAAAATATTCTTTAAGCATGGTTTTCCCAGTTGTCATTGCTGTGGCATCTTTAACAGGAAAGGCTTCAACCCATTTACTAAAGACGCAAATAACAACCAAAACGTACTTAAAGTTAATACAATTCTCCATTTCAATAAAGTCAAAGTGAATGACTTCAAAGGGGACAGAAGGTGGACCAAAACTACCACTTGGTGTCGATGTGCCCTTTTCCATATTATGCTGTAGACAGATCATGCAACTCTGAACAAAACGTTCAGTTGTTTTCGAGATTTTATCGTTCACACAGACAGTTTTTGAAATTTTGCAAACCATCCTTGCACAGATGTGAGTAGGCCCATGAGCCATTGTGACCATCATAGTAATGTACGCATCTGGCAGCATCCATTTTCCCTCTAACTTGTCCACCCAACACCCGTCATCATCCAACCTCGCCAAACCCTCAGCCCATTGCTCAGTTTCTTCTGAAGAGGCATCTGCTTGGATATTCTTTACAGATTCAATACCTTCATCTATGATATAGGCATTTGTGACTTCCCTTACAGTATACATTTCTGAATAGATATCAGTGGCAGTTTGTTTGGCTACCTGGTCAGCGAAAGCGCTCCCTTTTCCTACATCATTTATAATTTTCTGATGCATTGCGCATTTCAGGATCGCTAACTGAGTGGGGAGTGCAAGCTCTGAAAGTAACCGTACTATCAAGGAGCCATGTTGAATCTTTGTTCCATGCGAGGTCCAGAAACCTTGTTCTGCCCAAAGTCTACCGAAGTTGTGAACTACCCCAAAAGCATACTGACTATCAGTATATATGTTCACTCTAAGCCCTTTGGAAAGTTCACAAGCTCGAGTCAATGCAATAATCTCTGCGGCCTGCGCGGAGTTATGCGTAATTCTCTTGGTTTCCACAATCGTGCTTAATGTGGTGATGGAATAAGCAGCCGTGGATGTACCATTCGGAAGCTTGAAACAAGAGCCATCGCAAAACAGCTCCCCTTGTGGGTCGTTCAAAGGAGTATCTTTCAGGTCGATTCTGCCTTTGGTCTCTTGCTCTGTGGTGTAAAGGCAGTCGTGTAACGTTTCGTCACTGCAAGCAGTATCTTGCGGGAAAGGTAAAAGTTCAGCCGGATTAAATACACAACACCTCTGAATTTTAATGTGCAGTGCAAACAAGATCAATTTGTATCTCGTTAATCGTGCGGAGGTGAGGTGTTGCGTTTGTGTTCAGTTTAATAGAACATCTACTTAGTGAGGTACCATCAGAGTTAAAGCATGGCCTAGGACCATACACTTGCTCTGTTTTGCAGATGCAGCAGCAGCAGCGACAGCTCTCAAACATCTTGGCAAAGTGCATGCAACAGGATCGAGGGCGGAAGAAAAGTAGCTCCACGGCCTATTCTTCCCTCCATGTTCCTGCGTTAATACAGCCAAAGCACATCCATCACATTCATTCACATACAACTCGAAGGCCTTTTCATAATTTGGTGTGCCCAAAACCGGTGCTGAACACAGTGCAGTTTTGAGCAGATCAAAAGTTTTCTGGTGTTCCAAGTTCCACGGCAATAGCAAAGAAAATGCCCTTCTTTGTCAAAGCCAATATTGGTTAAATCACTAAGGAAAAGTTTGGGATCCACTGCCTACAGTAAGAAGCCATGCCTATCAAGCCTCTGACTTCCTTCCATGTATTTGGGACAGACATGCTAGAAATTATTTTAATCCGTTCAGGTGTCAACTTTCTTCCCGCCTTTGACAGGAGATAGCCTTAATAGGCGACCTCTTGTCGACAATATTGAAACTTTTTGAGTGAAGCTTTATGCCCATGTTTTACTAGGTGAATAAGCAACAACACGGTGCCCTCCTTACAGGCAATCTCTGAGTCAGCAGCTAAAGGAATATCATCTACGTATTGAAGCAATGCGCAAGTGGCAAGCAACTCGAGTGTATCAAGCTGCTCTTTCAAAGCCCTACTATAGATGCTCGGACTCTCCGTGTACCCTTGTGGTGCACGGGTGAATGTAAACGAGCGCCCCCCTAGGGTGAATGCAAACAGGTATCTGCTATCCTTGTGTATAGGGGTGCTAAAGAAAGCATTTTTAAGATCGACAACACTAAAATGAGTAGCCAAAGATGGGTTCATAGTTAATATCGTCGTTACATCAGGCACAATAGGAAATTGCGGAGCAACAATCTTATTGATAGCGCGTAAATCAATGATAAAACGAAAAGGAATTGCATTATCGCCTTTCTTATACACAGGTAAAATCGGACTATTGCACAAACTACCTGCAATTTCTTCAATTATCCCACGGTGTACAAAATCGGAGACTATGCACTTCAAAGCTTGCTCACCATCAACCGAAATCTTATACTGAGGAATATGTGGCAACTTTACTCCATGTTTGAAAATGATTTTAACAGGCTCAATTTGCAGAACACCAACATCATCGTCATCAATCGCCCATAAACACTCCGGAACATCACTAAATTCCGGCGGCAAAGGTCTAGTCAGGAACTGAGAGACAGAAAGTTTCTGTGGTGAAATCGTCAAACGCACTTCATCCCAAGAACAATGAATTACTGCATTTAATTCTTTCAACAGATTCAACCCCAACAAATTCTCTCCACAGTTCGTTGTCAAAAGAAACGGACAGTGCTCCGTGAATGGACCAAGTGTAATCGGAACCAGTGAAGAAACCGGACTAACCACTGGCGTACAAGCAAACCCTACAGAAACATTGGTTTGCCCTAACAGTGGAATGTTTGGAACCCGCGAATGGTCAATGGAACACTTCTGTGCTCCTGTATCTATTCAGAATAGATGTTTCCTATTTCCCACTATCATTTCAACGTAGGGACCTTTCTGATTAACGGGAATAGGCGTCAGTTCCAAACCCTGCTTCGGGCAATCCTAGCGAAACAAAACGTCATCAAAAGGAAGGTCTTCAGAGAGATATGCAGTAGAAGGATGATCAAAAATGTTTCTATTATCCACACTCGGTGACTGATTGTCCTGTGAAAAAGGTTGCGAATTCTGAGAAAACTGGCTTCTACCAGGACCCTCTGGCCCAGGGCGGCCTCTGGATCGTCTACCCATGTTACCAAATGTGCTATTCGACCTCTGCTGGAGGATCGGACATTGTGCTCGCCAATGACCCTCTTGTCTGCAATAAGCACATTGGTTTGCGTGTACATGACCCAACGACACACTACCTTGTGGAGCATACTGTCCCCTAAACTGTGTATTACCCCCTCTAGGACCTCTAACAATTTGTTGCAACAACACCTTAGTTTTCAGGTCTCCCTTTCTCTTTTCAATCCTCTCTTTTTTATTATTGACTCGGTTCTCATAGTTCTGAGCCATATGCAACACTTCAGACTGAAACTTAGCTTGCCAAGCACTCTCAGAAGTCATAATTTGCGACTGGATGTCAGGTAACAATCCTCGCACAAATTTGTCCACAAATAGTTGTTTTCCAGACTCTGTGCTCAAATCTTGTCCACTGAAATCTGAAAACACTTGTTCAAACCGATTGAAGAATTCGGTAGCACCCTCAGACTTCCCTTGGACACAAGCAGTAAGTTTGTCCCAGACAATCCTTCTCTCAGGAATTATGGCTTTTAGTTTTGTTGCTATTCTATCAGGCAAAGTCAGTAATACCTGTGGCGGTCTCTGCCAGCTGGTCTTTCTCTATCGTGTCTAGCCATATTATCCCATGTGTGCCCTAACCCAGGTACATCATCCACTGTCCTAATCTGTTTCCACAAATCAGCGGGAAGGAGCACAGGAAATAACAAATCTATATCACTCAGAGTAAATACTGACGATTGCAAGACAGATTCTATCTCTTTATAGAACCCTGTCGGATTCTTCCTAATATCTGGGATGGATTGTCTAATGGTGTTCACTTCCTGTCTTGAGAACGGGACGTGAACAAACTGTGATACATAATGAGCAGGAATGTCATAAGCAGCAGTACCTGCTGCAACATTAGCTGGAACCTCAACTTTTGGGAAAAATGTCGGAGGAACCTCTCTCATAGGCAACTGAGAGATAGGAAACTCTGAACACATACTCACCAACAAAGCTAAATCGCGTGCTAAAGCAGCTGAAGGAGTGTCAGACAAAAAAGCTCCCTTGTAAACATTCAATAATTCTGCGGGACAACAAATCTTTCTTTTTATACATTTTTCCTGCAGGTATTCTACCATAACCTGTATCACTTTCCTCTGTATTTCTGGCGTATTCTGACTATATGTGTCATATACTTCTACGGGAGATATCGACATGTCTGAAATCCATCTAATCGCATCTTTTGTGCAAATTCGTGTTTCCTCACTCATCGATTTACAAAGAGGAAGGAACCGTTTCTGCACAAAAATAGCGCCCAAACTATCACCATCAATTTCTTCATTCCGTAACTTTTCCAACTCCCTTCCATACTCAAAAACCCTCTGAACGTGCTCATATACATTCTCCACAGTATCTCTTGAATATGCTAAAACATTCAGACCCCTCAACCCTTGTGCGAGATCTACATCATTCTTTCTGTTCCACATCACAAATAAATGAATTCTCAGTCCTTCGATAAAAACATTTTTCTCAGGAAAACTTTCTAGATTACAGAGTGTGGCAAAAACATCAGATTGTTCACCCTTCTCCATGCACTGTCTAGCCCATGCAGTCAAATCGCGATTTCTCTCTTTAGACGCAGTATTGCGAGTTTCAATCTTCGATTCCGCTCCCTTATCAACTACAAGTGGAACATAATCACTTGGAAGAGAAAGAGTAGACAAATCTTGTATAATCGGTAACAAAGGTGCTATCACTGGTGCAGAAGACAAATCTACTAGACCCGTAACAGTAGGCACAGGTGGAGGTGCAGGTAGAGGAGCAACAATAGGAGGAGGAACAATAACCAGAGGAAGAGGAGCAATGGGAGGAAAGATAGGAGGAGCAGGAATTACTACGGGAGGAGGAACGACAGCAGGAAGAGGTAAAGCAGCAGGAATAGGTACATACGGAGGTGGCGCAGTGGCAGCAGGCCTTCGTTCATTTAGGAGTTTTTTGATTAATTCATCAGATAAATGAAAATCTTTAGACGGATAATCTTCTGAATACCAAGTTGAAAAGCCCTGTCCATATTTCTAACTGACTCAGATTGTTTACTTTGATGATACAACAACACTTTTTCAGCATTGGACATGTGACGGCGCGCATGTTTCTCTCTACTTTTAAGTTGCTGCATAGCTTCTCTTTTCCAATTTTGTAATACATCAAACGCTGCAGGTCTAGCCTTTTTCTTTAATAATATAGACTCTAAATATTCTATACGAGGAATTTCAAAACTACCATTGGTTGGCCACTGAAGTTCGGAAGCATGTCTAGTTTGTCTGTGCCAAATATCATTAAACACTATACTACCAATGCCATGCTTACAGTACATAGTACAAGCCGGCGACCCCCCCTGTGGTGCCGGACGGCTAAATTCCAAAGATTGTCACTGCGGAATAATGCACTAAAGCAGGCAGACAATTTCTCAGGCATATCAAATTCTTGGTGTTCCCTGGTCAATAATTGTACTTGTGAGAACAATATGCCAAAATAAATTATCAGGATACATAAGAATCAGGTCACAGCTCACCTGATCAAAGGACTAAAGGAGGTCCAATCGGATTTCTAAGGACAACAAAGGACCCACATGGTTGGTGATTTCGGCAAATCTGCCCGCCTCAATTTATGGACCCTCGTCAAGATGCCATCTTGGACCTCGGGCTCACAGTCCAGGGATCGGGTTGTGCAGTACTGTTGAGGTATCGCGTCTCATCCAAGAAAGGGGCCCCCTTTTTCACCGTCTGATCCTGGTCCGATAGCCGCATCAACCTTCAACGAGATGGCATCAAATTTGAGGGTCCCTATTAGGGCGCCATCTGTAAAAGCAAGGAAATATCGAGGATGAGTACCACAAAAGGAAATACACCAAACACGGGCTATAAAGATTCACAGATCTTTATTCTACTGTACAGTTACAAAGAAACAGAAATACAGATAGCTATCTAGCCCTCAATACATCACAATGAGTACCAGCCCATCAGAGTGAGGAGTGAGAGGTACTGGACATCTAAACATTTGCATCTTTTATACATTTGCAACAATATTGTCCAGCCCCTCTGCATTTTAATAATCTGTGGTCTAAAGTTCGTGCCGAGTTCACTTATGGCTCATACAATAATATGCACATGGATTACACTGGTTTGCTTTTCCCAACAAGTTACAATGGCAAATTGTATTCCTGGATTTAACAGTGAGCCTTAGTACATATCCCTTCACAATGTAGTTCAGCCAGTGTCCACGTTTGACATTTACATAACATTGTTGCAGACCTGTATTTGTGGATTAGTCTCATGAGCACAGACAATGCTGAACCAACAAGTCATTCCCGGAACAAGGTCTCATTACCTAGTATCAACATTCGGCCCTTGGACAGTCTAACCATTAACTAGGCACAAAGGTCGGGAAGGCTTGGTTACAAGTTGGAAACACAGTCCTCCATTTTAGAACACAGACTCACATATGAACAGAAATCAAAATGGTGGTTGATCCTAAAATGGCGGCGAAGTCGATCTAAAATCGAAACTTTGCAACGCGGTTTTCTTCGCAGAGCGACTAGACTTAGGCCAATATAAATTAGAAGGAGGCACAATATGATTTCCCGTTTAACAAACAGTCAAAGGGTTTATCACTGTGGAGCAGATACAGCTGGATAGCATCTACAGTTGGTAAAACAATATGTTTTCTGTTTGCAGGTATACCCAAAGCAGAAGACTCAATGTTCGACACAAGAATGGCATTAAAAAGTTGCTTGTACTTCCTTAAGGCACACAGGGTCAAAAAAGTTAATGGACATACAAGGCTTGCACAATTCAACTGACCAATGCATTTCTGGATATAAGAGAGCCACGTGATTTGCTTTGCAGCTGGACTACTCACCAGAGCACTTATAATCTTATGTGAGAGAACAGCCCTCGGGTTAGATCATAGAGCCAACCAATGTGAAATAGGGGCCGATAACCACTCATCAGCAATATGTGGGCACCCCAGTTCCAGGTGAGTGCCATAGTTAGGCGAAGACTGCGGTAGCCCAAGCAATTTTTGAAAAAAAGGGTTCTCCACATTTTCAATGGTTGTGATCTTTTCCATGCCCCACAATGCAGCCCCATAATTAGTAGCTGTTTTGGGTTGTGCTCTGTACACTTCAAGAATTTGTTTAATAGGGTGCCCTACACAATTGTTTTGAAACCAGTACAAGCCACCAAGAGCCTGTCTCATCCTTAAGCATTGTTTATCAACATGGCCAAACCCCTGCCAATTCTCGGTAAAACAGATTCCCAAATATTCAAATCTGGTGACCCTGGATATAGGTTCTCCACCACTCCAGAACATGTGCATCTTAAGGTGTCTTCCACCCATACTCTTGCAGGCCATGATGGCAGATTTTATGGAGTTCACTGTCAACTTGCAAGCGGCCATATTGAGTGACATCCACCAGGCATTGTAAAGCTATGGGGGTACACCATGTTGTCAGCATAGCCTAGTACTGGGAGTGGAACTCCTCCTACCCTAATTTAATCAGCATTGGATCTAACAAATGCCTGGTAGACACCATTTATATACAGGGTGAATAATACTGGTGCCACAACGCAACCCTGCCGGACACACAAAAAGGTCTCAAAAAAGGCTGTGCACTGTCCCTGTCCTCCGAACCTAACACAGGCTGATGTATTTTTGTGTATCACTTGCAGAACTTTAACCAGGTCCTCCGGACAACCCATGGACCTGAGCACAGCCCAGAGCATAGCCCTGTCCACTTTATCGAATGCGGTGCTCAGGTCCATGAATGATAAATACAGTGGTTCACCCCTCACGTATATAGATGTTGCATCCACCAAATACAAATTCAAAGCCTGATCCCTAGTCCCCAAATCAGGTTGAAAACCATATTGTGTCTCTGTAAGTACCCCTGAGTCAGAGATCCACTGTTCAAGCTGTGCTAAAACCTCCCGGCCGAAGATTTTGAATGAAGTGTCCAGCAGGGTGATCGATCTATAGGAAAGGGGACTACCAGGATCACCCTTCTTAAAAGTTGGAAAGATTATTGCTTGTCTCCATGTTGCTGGATAGGTACTCAGTTCCAAGAATGCATTAAAACACTTGTTCAATATTGGAGCCCACATATTCACCTCATTGCAGAAAATGTCAGCAGGAATGGCGTCCAGGCCAGGGGCTCGGTTTTGAAGTTGCTTAATAATAGCCACCTCTACCTCTTTTATAGTTAGGCGCATAGATGAACCAGTGGGACCGGCATATCTGGTAGGGGGATCAACTTTATATGAAGAGCTAAAATGGTTAGACCGTGCCATCGCACTTACGTTGTTCTCTTTATGAGACCTTGTTCTTTTATGGGGGGCCCATTGCCCACAAATTCCCAAAATGTTTTGGAATCTCTGTTTTACGGCCTGAATAAATTCCGCCCACGCCTGGTCTTCTAAATGGCTCTTCCTTTTATATAGGACGCCTTTATAGTGCGCCCAAGCACTGATTATCTCCCGTCTAGTACTATCTTTTGCGTGTTAAGTATCTTTAAAATGTTTCTGTGCTGTCCGACATGCTGCATCGAACCATGTCTGCGGATTCATTCTCCCCGTTATAAACTCATTTTGAAAAATATCAGACATGGTATTTCAGATTTTTTGTGACACAGAAGTGCCAGGGGAAGAACCGTTTGAGAGGATGATGGTCATTTCCTCTATATTCAATTTATAAATGTGCCTGTGTGATCCAGCTTGGCCCATTTTACTCTGCGTTTACACAAAGGGTTAACATCACAGTGATCCAGTTGAGGGAGATTAACAACTGGAACCACTGTCAGATCAGTTCCTAGAAACAACCACAGCACATGATGGTCACTGAATAACTTCTTAACCACCTCAAACTCCTTTATTAAATGCTAGTCCTTTACATGAATACAGACGTAATCAATCATGGAAGTCCCGTGTGTGCCCACAAAAGTTGGCTTCCCAGGGCGATCTACACCTACACTGCCATTCAATGAATGAATGCCCCACTTCAGAAACCACTCACAAAACTGCAATTCTCTTGCACACATTCTTTCGTCTGCCATTTGAACAGGAGCTACTCCATATACCCATTTTTCACCAGGATCTACGTTCTCCGATTGTATCCCCAGCCCAAACTTCACATTAAAGTCACTACTCAAAATTAGCAGTGAGTCCTGGCTCCCATTGGCGAGGCCAAGTGAATCAAGCAAGCCCCTTAGTGCCCTTGGTCACCCTTGGTTAGAAATGTGTGGGCTATTATAAAAGTTAACCAAAAGTAAGGTGCGGCCAGAGTCTGGGCGTGCAATAATAAATTGTATGTTCGAGTTTTAGGTCTCTCTCACTGTTAAGGTTAACATTAGAGAAGCCTTTAGCAAAATTGCTAAGCCACCAAAACATCGCCTCGTCTTCCTTTCTTAGCTGAGACACACTCTGAAACATAACCATCAAAACATATTGGGGAGAGAGCCCATGTCTCCTGGAGGAATATGATGTCATACTCCCTCAAGGCTGTGGCTATCTCCCTCTGCGAGAGCTTAGTCGCAGCACCAGCTACACTCCAGCATAAAAAGAACATGGATATATAGGAAGACACCTGATCATTACTAGACAAATTATGCCCCACTTCACCTCTATTTTCAGATTTACCCTTGACTGAGCTGCCTCCCCCTCGGCAGCGGGTCAATCCAGTTCTTCAATTTCCTCCAAAACCTTACAACGATTGGTCAAATCCACAGTAGCCACTGGGTTATTTGGTGCCTTCTGTCTCCCTCCCCTGGGCCTGCGTGGGCTACAAACCAATTTGAGGGTTTGATGGGATTCCCTGGTGCAGACATAGAGGGGGTTACAAAATAAAAGGCTCCTAAAGGAAAAAAGGCACTATTCTGAGGGTAAATTCTTCAATACCGCCACTCAGGATTAATAGAGGTAACCACATAGTCGAGCATAGCTTCAGCAATCATCAACACCACCACACAGTCCCCCTCTACCAATTTTGGTTCCTTCCCCACCCACGCAACCCTTCTGGCCATAAGGATACCTCTGGGATTCTCCTTCATCCCAGCAAACGTGTATTTATGCATTGTGCCATTTTATTTAGAAATGACGAGGTAGATTTGACAAAGCCAGTGTCCGGGGGGGGGAGTCCTGTAATTACTCCAACCAGAGAGGCAGCCTCTGGGGATAAATTAAGCACTTTTTGCTCACTCGAAGGATATTTGTCCTTTAAAATCTTATGTGAGCCCACAGCTGAGACCACTAAGCGGCCCTTATTACCCTTCCACACACTGCCCTCGAAAAGGGAGTTATTGTACCGTACAGGAGGTGGAATTGGGAGCGACGAGACTATAGGATTATGAGCTACCGTTCCACCTACCTGTGATTTGTTGGTGGAACTTGACAGCGAAGGAGTTGGATTTTTTCCGCAGCAGGCGCAGTTACTATTGACCCTATTCATTCTACAACAACATTTTTAAGTTCCGAAATATCTTTTGTGAAACCTCTTATTAGGTCATCCATAATGCATAAGGTTGTGCTTAAAGAATTTTTAAGGGGCCCTATTTTATCAAGGACTGGTGCTAGTTTTCTATCCAGCACCTCGTCCAAGATTTTAAAATAACTTGATGCTGACTCCATCGAGTCATTCAAGGACACAATTAGAGGGTACTTCCGTCCTCTGTCCTCCAAACTGCCAATGGAATTAGCTGCTTCCACTTCCTCATATGCAGTTGCCCCCATTGGATACCCCCCACTGCCACATCCCAAAAGGTCCTTTTCTAGAGCATTATTACTCTGACTGGTTTCGAGACATTGCGAGAGACTTGGAAGTGAGGTGTTCGGGGAAGCTAAGGAGGGCATTCTTTTGTCACCAGCTTCACTAGAGTGAAGACTGACAACCTCAATAGCTCTTTCTGTATGTTGAATGCGCTCTTCTAATTTTCCAGCCATTTGTTCAAGGTAGCCGTTTAATGTTGATTGGCCAGGGAGGACATGAGCACTTTTTCTTTTTCTGGGCTTCATTTTAGGGACATTACCACCAGGGTCCAAACCACCCAGCGCACCCAAAGAGCTGGGCTTACTTTTTTGGTTTTGTTAGGAACCAATGGGGGAGTTTTAGCCTTGCGTTTGGACATATTTAATTGTGGCACTGTCAACAGTGCTTACCTAGTGAGAAGCGTACAAAGTGTACAGAGATTTTCCTGGGAGCTACTGGCTAGTCCCACAAAGAGCCAAACACCAAAAGAGCTTCTCAAAAAATGTCTACTCAGTGAATTCCAAAAACGTGAAAACAGGAAGCATGAGACTAGGCACATTTTGTCAAATCTTGAACGGGCAGCTCTCAAAGCACTTAATGCTAACAGGGAGCTAGTTATTAAACCCTGCGATAAGGTGCTGGCATTGTGGTCTTTAATCAGGCTCAGAACCATAGCATGGTTCAGGACTTGCTTAAAGAAGTTCAGAATTGCACCGAACTAGACCATGATCCATACCCTAATATCAAGCAAATAATATTGGAGACCATGATCTTTGGGTATCTTTTGTATAGAGTGCTGTAAGGAACTCATGGTTCAAGGGTGTTTATTAAACTGTAACAATTGGTGAGATAACCGCCTAATCTAAATCTAAATCTAAGATGGGAGCAATCTACGACCATCAAATAATAACAATACAGTCCAAGTGGTGTCTTAGTGAAATAAAAAAAAAACTATTGGCAATCCTTACTGCTATGTTACAAAAGAGTGTGGGATAATGTTCACAAGAAAATAAAGAAGTGTTCTCAAAATGGTAAGTCAGGACTACCAAGCACAGCACACTCCTGGGCCTCTCCAGCATGAGGTCACAGTTCCTCTCAAAAATATATGGACCTTCTGGGGCCAATTCTCTTTTTATGCAAAGTCTCTTGCCTAAGAGGGTCTGATGGACCATAAACAACAAACAAACAAAAGTTCCTTCAGTAATCTCACGTCAAGTGATTTCTCTTCACCCTTGGACCCCCTCAACTGGGCTCTGATCCTTCTTGCAATGTTGGCCCCCCTCTTTTGGGTTCACAATGGCCTTTCATTCAAAATGTAACATTCAAGAGTCTCAATGTCTTTTTAAACAATTAATCACTGTGGAAATGCCTCAGCGGGGTTCACTCTTGCCGACACAATGTTCACAGGTGCATTATGATACACCCCCGTTCACAGGCATCCCTCAGCCGTGTTCACATTTGCCAAACACACAGTTCACTTTGCTTTATCTTCATGCAGGATTCACTTCCCTTTTCTTTCCTCTTGTCAATCTGTCAGAGACTTTCGATTGTACAAGGGGTTTGACTCGACCCTTGTATGATCACTCTGACTTCTCACAGCAGCCTCTCCTAGGGCCTCCTGTTAGTCATAGTTTCAACAAAGGGGACCAGCCAGAGCGCCCATGTGGCATCTGACCACTCTGCTGCTGGTCATTCACTGGACCATCTTTTAAGTTCAAACACACACAAGTTCTTTGTTCACAACATCATATAATGTTGTTGTTTGCAACCTTGGGCTCTGCACAGTCCAGTTTACTATCAGCTCTCCCTGACTCACTGGCTTTGCTGAACCCGTTGGCGTTTCCTGCCTCTGGAGCCAAGAATGGCACCAGGGTAGCAAGCTTGTCTCCCTGCCTTGGCTATCAGTGCGAGAGGGCTTCGGGCACCATTGACATCTGTCACACCACACGTCAGCTGTACTTGCCGGTTTTATGATACCCCTCATGGAGGCTTTGTAGGTCTGGGTTGAAAGGGCAAGGGCCTTTCCCTACTTATCGTCCTTTCAGGTCTCGCTGCCTTTCTCCTCCATTTGAACTGCTTGAGCAGAATAGCTGCTTCCTCATGCGTTTGGCCTTGCTCGTAGGGTGCTCTCGTGTTCTGCCTTTTATCCCTGTGGGGAAGGGAAATGGCCATCAGTTGTGTGTAGTTATTGTCAATTGCCTGACTCTGCCTGACCCTTGTTTTGGGACCTTTCAGGTAAACGGCTCTAGTGTTAGTCTTTTGTCTTGCGCGGTGTAAGAAAGTGTTTGTGTCGTAAAAGGTAGATTGGGGTAAACCTTCTAAATATCCTACAGGGTAGGATGGGGAAAAGCTGTCAGGTGGAAAGTGGTACTGCGTCTCACCCTTAGGTGTCCCACTTCCACTCCCTGAAGACCCCCCATCCAGGTGATCCTCCCCCACTGGTCCACCCCAAGGAACTGAATCCAATAGCGATGGTTGTGTTACTGGCACCTAGATGACAGATCTCTAGGGACTAACGGGCGAGACACCTTGAGGTTTCTCACAGTGCCCATGTGAAAAACAGTAGATTAGACAAACCACCAGATCCATACATAGAGTGTACGCTGAGCAGGTGCGTAAATTCAGGGACCACAGTACCACTGTATAGCAGCGGTTACCATGTTTAACACCACAGACACCTAGAACAAGTGACTTCAACTGCACAAATATGACAATTTCTGTCACATACTGAGATCGGGTTTTATCCACAGAGCAATTTGAATTTCATACAGTTGGGGACTCGCGCACTACCAACTCTGAATGCTGATGCGCACATGCAGCACTGTCCATTAACACAACAACAAAGCAGACACATTAAGGTACACCAAATAAAGTCAGCGACAGATATCACACAGTTCATATGGTGCCTTACGAATTGAGACATTGTTATATATCGTTGCCGGGCATGCACGTTGCAGTGGTGTCTACTTTGCAATGAAGAAACAAATATAACAGAGACTGTAAAACGGTGGATCTTTGGGTGGAAAACCACAACTATGGTGATAAGGTCAGTTGCAGAGAATCAACATAAATATGGAATCAGGCAGATGAGCAATACATACACTTTTCTGGTAATAACATTGTAGTATTTCTTTATGCGTGGTCAGTTTTAAAAAAAAAAAACGTCTGTCTTCCTGACGAAGGCGAAGAAATAGTGACATGGTCAAAACGTCCCAGAGTGCAGCATGTACACACTCTTCCAGCTGAGGAGAAGGAACATGCTACTGTTATTCTAGCCTTCGACCTTAATCGGAGACGTTGAACCCAAGCAACCAAAGCAAGAACTCACGTTGGTTCCCAAACATTAGACTCAAGGTAGACTTTGATAGGTCCCTTAATGAGAGAATATTGAAGTTACCCTGCATTTCTTTGAATTATGACGCATGCTGTCAACATTGTATGCCGATTTTTTGATTGCATCTTTTTGAAATTCTTATGTATTTTGGATGAAATAGGAGCCGCCCGAGTCTGTACACACGTTTCAGACACGTAATGAATTGACCAGGAAGGTCGTGTAATTGTAGTATTCGACTAAGAATATCAGTCGATTCAATTCACATTGGTAATTTGTTAATTTAAGTCACATTGATAAATTGGGGTTTCTATCCTTTTGTCTTTTCATATTCTCTTTTCACACATTTATTTAGTTTCAAAGAAGACGACTGCAACTTAATGTTGCATTACAATTGTTTGTGCATTGTTTTATAATCGGAAAAAACATAAATAACACTTTGAAAACGTCGATAAATCAATATGGAGTCTGCAATTGCTTAATCCAAGAAATATGATATTAATTAATATATTGGTTTGAGTTGAAGCACAAAGGAGGAGTTTAGAATCGAATTGCTACTGGTAACACCTTTTATATATTGCAGAAAAAAAGGTTGGCCACAGTACAAATTATAGGTAAAGTGGCACAAGCAACATGTGCCAGTCTTGCCATGTAATAACAACAAACTTGCCCATTGAAGATGTTCAGAAACAAATACCATGCCATAGTCAGAAAACATGTTTGTGCACTGCATGGAGCCGACAAGAACATGTGTTCTTACCCGGTTATTGCCATGCCCCACTGCCCCCTACAAGCCTCAGTCTACACGAACATACATGAACACATGCACACACACATACATTCATACACACATGCACACAAGCAGTCGTGCACCGATATAGCATCTCTCAACAATTCACAAAGCACCCACATGCATATTCAGCCACCAATGCACAAAAGCAGTAACGTACCCATACAGACCAATCAATCATTCACACGGCACCCACCAGGATGCTGTGTGAATACTGAGACTACATCCATGCGTCTCAATGGAAATCATCCACCTGGAACTGGGCATCTGCTCGATGGCCCCAATGCTCCTACTGAAAAGTGGACTACTATATCTGAAGGCCATCACAAACCCACAGTGCAACCTACTCAGTCTATTCGGTATGGACATGAGCACGAGAGTATGGCTGTAGTGAAGGGAGACTTATTCATAATGGTTGGTGACATACCACTTGTCTGCCCATCATTAAGGATGCGGTATCACAGAGATCAGCTCACAGGATCGCTGCCTCTCACCGCAGGAATCATGCAGGACATTCTTATGAATGACCAATGGGACATGCCTGGCTTGCACCTACAACTCTCTCAGAAATATTTGAATTTTCCATGTATTAGAAAATTACTTGTAATTTGTAAGGTGTTTTGCCCAATTCTTTGTAAAAGCAGTGCTCATAAATTGCACCATTTCAAAGCAGTATTAAAAGGCTGGAAATCCGCAGCCAGAATGTGTACATATTGGTTCTCAACAGATTTTAGCAGATCTCCTGGTTTGTGTACATAGCCAATAGGGATTAACTCAATTAATTGTTCTCTCATCCCATCCGTCTCCTCAACGTTATCTCCCTGTAGTCCCCACCCTGTTTTGTAAAGTGCTCCGTTACTTAGTAACTAGGTTTAAGCTACATTAAAACTATACATGCCATAATATATACATACAAACCACTGTTCACTTTTGCCACCTAATTACTTCATTTGTACTATTGTTTTGTAAAACATAGGCTGAAACAGACCTCTGAAATCATGTTTTTTGATAGCACATGCCATTGTACATTCCTGTTTAGCTCTATAAATATAGGTGTACAAGCACCACAATGCAGTGCAGCTAGTAGTCCTCCATATTTGCTTAAATGTAAAATTACTGTTAGCGCTTGAATTCCTGTATTGGAACACACACAGATGTGGGCTCCGGTTACCAGACATTTCATAGAAAAAAATTGGTCGACTGGACAAATGGTCGAACCAATTTCGTCGAAAACCAAATGGTCGAATTTTTTATTTTTTTTATTTTTACCCTTTTTTTGGGGGGGGACCCCCCCAACTCCCTTTTTTTTCTAAAAAACCCTTTTTTTCCCTAAACTACAACCTTAAAAATAAATATAACATTTTTTTTAAAAAATCGACCATTTGGTTTTTCGTCGAAATTACGTCGACCAAATGTCCTGTCGACCAATTGTTGTCGATGAAATGTCCGGACACCGTGGGCTCCTCCATATCCTGGCAAATTCCATCTTATCTTCTAATACAGTTTAGGTACTAGTGCCTTAAAACAGAGAACTCAGTTTCTTCAAATAACAAAACAATTACAGTCTTACCAAAACAGCAACACAACACTAGATGCACATACACACACAACCGATTTCAGCTGTAGCTTTATTTATCCAATCTGATTGAAAGCCTATAATTACCAGCATGAACATTAATGCTTACTGAAATGAATCTAAAGAAACACAGTGAGACTGTATCAATCAAAGCCCCATCTTTGTTTCACATGGCATGCAGATTAATGCACCACTTACCTTTCCAATTAGCCATATGTTGCACCTTTTATTGACAATGGCCACAACACACATTTGCCATGTACTTTTTTTATTCATAGTGATCTCCTTGTTGGGACACTGACCGACCCATTCAGGGCAGATGCAGCCCTCCTCTTCCCATGCATGTTAGGCAGAATCCTGTGCAGTGCCCTTTGGGTCCACTACACACGATTAAGACTACAGGTGGCAATACAAGTTTTACCTTTGGTACAAGCCTGTACTACTATGTCAGAGTGGTAGCAGTGGCGGAGCAGCCAGACTTATCCCAAGAGTATATGAGCAGTAGCAGAGATTACACAAAGGGACCACAATTACTGTGACTCAAGCAAACACTGACTCAAGCTTTCAGGTAGAAAAATATAAGTATGTTTATTTTTAAACCATTCTTTATAAACACAACACTTCTATTAAACTTAAACACAAACCACATGTCAAATATACTACAACTAACCAATTCACTTTGTACAGTATGTCCCAAGGTAAGTACCCTGTGTTTGAATGAACCGGTGTTACAAACAAAACATGTTACCGCAAATATGATTGCGATCACTTTTTGACAGTTCGGTCTACTAAACAAACACGTATCCGTGGCATGAAATGCTACCTGGGCAAAAACACACTTAGCACTTGAGATACCCAGAGGGAGTTAGAGGCAAAAAGCACAGGCAATATTTTGGTTAGGCAGACAGAATTGAGAAACACTCAGAGACAGGAGTTCAAAAGTCAAAGGGCCGGAGCCAGGGTCAAGTGACGCTGGGGGCCTGTTGCCGAAGATCGCACAGTCAGTTAGTTCGGAATTCAACGTAGCCAAGAGTACTTCAATATTGTTAATGTTTGGAAGCAAAAGTTATAAGAAGGAGGGAAGACAAGGGCAAGCCTTGGAGATGAAGAAAAAGGGTTCACCCCGTTTCCTCAAGCAGAACACAGTACCTTATTCCAATGGTGCAGCTGGTGCCGTGGCAGTTGTTCCTGATGGTTTCCCGCAGACCCACGATTCCTGGAGCTTCGTTGTGAAGGAGGACATCTGAAGGGGGTCTGCACCACACAGGGATGAAGCCGATAGCAGCGACAATGAATAAAAGGTGCGCTCCTTAAAAAAGGAGAGGCTCTTGATATTATATGATAGGCTCTCACTTGGGTTTGAGTAGTAGGGGTGGCCCAGTTTTGTACAGCTTGCACTTTGCTAGGCAATGGCCTTATTTCACCTCCTCCTACCTCACGCCCAAGGTAGACCACTGAACTCTGACCAATTTGACATTTGCTTGCCTTTATGGTCAGATGGGCCTGCCCAAGAGCCTGCAATACATAACATAGGTGTGCAACATGTTCTTTCAATGTAGGGCTGAAAACTGCAATGTCATCCAAGTATGCCATGCAGAAGTCCTCCATCCCATTCAGAACTTGATTGACCATCCTCTGAAATGTAGCAGGTGCATTCTTTAATCCAAAAGGCATTACCTTGAATTGGTAGAGGCAAGCTGGGGTGGAGAATGCAGTTTTCTCCTTGGCATGGTCTTTAAGGGCTATTTGCCAATAGCCTGACGTTAGGTCAAATGTGCTGAGGTACTTGGCTGCACCAAGTTTGTCCACCAGCTCATCTGTCCTAGGCAAAGGATAGGCATCAGTCGTTGTGACTGCATTTAGAGCTCTATAGTCCACGCAGAATCTCAACTGTTTGGATCCTGCCTTTGGTACCAGCACAACTGGGCTAGACAATGGGCTAGTAGAGGGCTCTATAACCCCGAGTTCAAGCATCTTATTGACCTCATTCCTTATGTGGGATCTGACATTGTCTGACATTCTGAACCCCCTGCTTTTGACAGGCAAACAGTCACCAGTGTGTATGTCTTTCCGGCCCCAACGGGTCAAGCCTGGTGAAAGTGAGAACAGGGAGGCAAACTGATTTAACAGTAACTTGCACTCATCCTGGTGGTCAGATGTGAGACTGGAAGAGAGATTGACTCCTTCCACTTGCTCACCTAAAGGTACGCCTCTGAGGAGGTCAGGTAGAGGGTCACTCTCCTCCTCCTCCTGAGCTGAAGCTAGAATCAGAACTCCTATGTCAGGTCTAGATACATAAGCCTTTAAACGGTTGGTGTGAAAGACTCTGGAAGCCTCCTTAGGATTGCCTAAGTCCACCAGATAGTTCAACTCTCCAAGTTTACCCACAATCCTGAAGGGTCCTATCCATTTGTTCTGCAAGGCCCTCTGCCTTGTTGGGACCATAACGAGAACAAGCTGGTCTAGAGTTTACTCAACCATGTTAGCCTTCTGGTCATGCCAATGTTTGACCAGAGCTTGACCAGCCCTCAAGTTATCACTTGCCTCTGCCATCATGTGTGACATTCTCCTCCGGAGACCTATCACATAGTCAGTCACTCTTACTGGCTTGGGGGAAGGAGCACTCCTCAACCCCTCCTTAATCAGGGACAATGGACCTCTGACTGGATGGCCATAGAGAAGTTTGAAGGGACTGAATCCTACTCCCTCCTGAGGGACTTCTCTATATGCAAAGAGAAGACATGGCAGTAGAAGGTCCCACTTTTTTCTAAGGGGTTCTTCTAAAGCACCTATCATGATCTTCATAGTTCTGTTAAACCTCTCTACCAGCCCATTGGTTTGGAGGTGGTAGGCAGTTGAGAATTTGTAGGTGACTCCACAGGTTTTCCACATGGTTTGCATGTAGTGGGACATAAAATGTGATCCCCTGTCAGATATCACCTCCTTAGGAAAACCTACCTTGGTAAAAATACCAAGTAGGGCCTTAGCCACAGCTGTAACAGTCCTCATAGGTATGGCTTCAGGAAATCTAGTGGCATGGTCCACTACAATCAGAATGAAGCTGTTGCCTGAAGATGTGGGAGGGTCATGAGGACCAACAATGTCAATCCCAACCCTCTCAAAAGGAGTTCCCACCACTGGGAGAGGCACTAAGGATGCTACATTCTTGGATTCTCTCTTGCCAGAGGTTTGGCAAGTGTGGCTGCTTCTGCAGAATTTGTCTACTTCTGTACCCATCTTAGGCCAGTAGAAGTGCAGAGATAGCCTTTCTTTGGTCTTCTTAAAACTTAAGTGACCAGCCAATGGTACCTCATGGGCTAACTGCAGAAACTGGAGTCGGTTCACTAGAGGTACTACAAGTCTTTTGTAGTCTCCAGGGCTTGTCTCAGTTGGTTCACTGTAGAGAAGGCCATCCTCCCAGTGCAACCTATACTTCCCAGGCTCAGTCCCATTGAGCTGAGAAGCTGCCTGTTGGCGAAGACCTTCCAAGGTAGGACACTCTCTTTGTCCTTTACTGAAATCTTCCCCGCTGGGTCCACCTTCTGCCAGTAAAGACTGCAGCTCAGGATGGTCAACAGGGTCAAGATCTCCTACCAAGGCAAGATCCTCTTTTAGATCTGATGCCTCAGTATCTAGTTTGACCATACAGGGTTGAACCTCACACTTAGCCTCAGCTGATGTGGGAGTCACAGGTGTGACTTTGGACAGTCTAGGAGATGTCCTTCTGGGCACAGGAGTGCTTGCTGGTTTCTTGCTGGCAGACTTAGGTTTCCCCTTTGTCTTTTCTTGTCCTGCAAGGACAGTAAATAAGTTCTGTGGACTTGGGGTGATAGTTTCCTCTATCATGTCCCCAGGAGAGCCTCTTAAGGTTCTCTCCCTTGCAGACCTTGTGAGCTCCTGCTTCCTTGTGCTGGGGTTCTGGGGGTACTAGACACAACTCCAAGAGTTTTAAGGTCATTACCCAACAGGACCCTCCTAGGTATGTTATTTTGCACACTTACAGGTATCCTGACAGTCATGTCATTACACTGGATGAGAGCTGATAACTGTGGAACCATTTGCACAGGGCCTCCAGCTAACTTGGTTAGGTGTTTGGGTGCCTTAGCAACATCCTCCACCTTGAAAAAATATTAATCAACCGACAGTTATGCTGGCTCCAGTGTCTCTGATGCCAGGGGTCTCCTGACCATTCACAAGAACACTATCTTTGTAAAACTCTTTAGTATTATCTGGGATTGAGTTATAGACATGTAAGTTCTGTTGTTCCCAAAGACCCAAGGACACTAAAGAAACACTAGCTGAGACTCTCATGGGCTCATCAGCTAGTAGCTGAACGTTTCCACTGGTCATAGGTACTTCATCAACCTTAGAGAAGGCTAAGGAGACAGTGATGATCCCTGAAGGTTTACCCTTACACTTGGGATCTCCTTTCACATAGTCAGGCAATCCACAAACAAAGCATTTCCCAAATGCTCTCTGGAATGGGGGTTTGCTCTGACCTCCATCTGGTGTGGAACCAGATGGTATACTATCCTGATTCGGTTTACCTTGTGGCTTACCCTGGTTATGTTTGGGGCCCTCTTTTGGATTGGAATTATTGGAATTATCTTTGTTGTCTTTCTTTGGCTGCTTCCCCTCATCCTTCTTCTGAGTAGCCCCAGAATTCGTGTGAGTGGCCCTGTTGGCAACCCACAAGTCAGCAGCCTTAGCTAGTTTCTTAGCATCTATCTCCTTTGAATCAGCCAAGTGCTGCCTGAGGTCAGGAGGGCAGACATCAAAAATAGACTCCAACATTACAAGATTCCTCAAACCTTCATGAGTGTTCACTTTGTAACCCTTAACCCAACCATCTAAGTTTTTCAAACATTCACACACCCTGCTAGCCCAAGGGGTACCATCATGCTTTTTGAGGGTTCTAAACCTCTTAAGATACTGGGAAGGGGTCTTCCCAAATGTAGCTATTAATGCTAGTTTCACACACTCATAATCCTGTTTATCCTCCTCCCCAACTCCATTACAGCATCACTTGCAACAGGGGGGAGCCTAGAGAAAAGGCAAGGAATCAACTGATTCCCTGAGATACCTTGAATCCCATGATTGTACTCAAACATTGCTAACCAATCCAAAACATCAAGTTTAGTCTCATACATACCAATCATTTCCTTTGGCATACAGGGTCTCTTAGGGCTGGAAGACCTAGAAGACTCTGGGAGAGAAGCATTTTCTAGAGACAGTTTCTTCATTTCTAGTTCATGGTTCAGTTCCATTTCTCTGAGCCTTAACTCTTGATGTTTCATGGCAGTTTGTGCATCAATACGTTTCACTTCCAATTCAAGTCTCATTTTCTCAAGTGCAATAAGCTCATGAGTAAGTGTAGGACCTGTATGGGTCCCTGTGTACAGAGGTTGTGCATTGAGAAGACAAAGGAGTTGTAGGGTTTCCCAACAAGGACTCATCTACTTCTTCTAAAGTAACACTCTCAGAATCAGAAATATCACAATCCACATTTGCTGGAGTGGTAGGCCCTTCTGACCCACTCTCCAGACATTTTCCCATTAACTTTGCAACCAGTTTGGATTTCTTTCCTTTACCAGAGAGATTCTTATCCCTACACATGGTTCTCAGAACCTCAGCAGTATAGAGTAAAAGACTCTCTTCAGTGTAGCTTTCCATATTAGACATGGTTTCTTAGTTAAATAGAATCGGTGGTGTTAGCCTTGTGGTTAGTTGAACCCAAGCAATAGCAGCACTCTAAGTGTAATCACTCTACTTCTAAATCCCCCCGCTGCCACCAGTTTTAGGCAGAATCATGTGCAGTGCCCTTAGGGACCACTACACACGATTAAGACTACAGGTGGCGGCAATGCAAGTTTTACCTTTGGTACAAGCCTGTACTACTATGTCAGAGTGGTAGCAGTGGCAGAGCAGCCAGACTTATCTCAAGAGCATATGAGCAGTAGCAGAGATTACACAAAGGGACCACAATTACTGTGACTCAAGCAAACACTGACTCAAGGTTTCAGGTAGAAAAATATAAGTACATTTATTTTTAAACCATTTGTTATAAACACAACACATCTATTAAATTTAACCACAAACCACATGACAAATATACTACAACTAACCAATTCACTTTGTACAGTATGTCCCAAGGTAAGTACCCTGTGTTTGAATGAACCGGTGTTACGAACAAAACACATTACCATGAATACGATTGCGATCACTTTTTGACAGTTCGGTCTACTAAACAAACGCGTATCCGTGACATGAAATGCTACCGGGGCAAAAACATACTTAGCACTTGAGATACCCAGAGGGAGTTGGAGGCAAAAATCACAGGCAATATTTTGGTTAGGCAGACAGAATCGAGAAACACTCAGAGACAGGAGTTCAAAAGTCAAAGGGCCGGAGCCAGGGTCAAGTGACGCCAGGGGCCTGTTGCCGAAGATCACACAGTCAGACAGTTCGCGATTCAACATAGCCAAGAGTACTTCAATATTGTCAATGTTCAGAAGCAAAAGTTATAAGAAGGAGGGAAGACAAGGGCAAACCTTGGAGATGAAGAAAAGGGCTTCACCCAGTTTCATCAAGCAGAACACAGTACCTAATTCCAATGGTGCAGCTGGTGCCTGGCAGTTGTTCCTGATGGTTTCCCACAGACCCATGATTCCTGGAGCTTTGTTGTGAAGGAGGACGTCTGAAGGGGGTCTGCACCACACAGGGATGAAGCCGGCAGCAGCAACAACGAATAAAAGGTGCACTCCTTAAAAACAGGAGAGGCTCTTCAGGTGGCTATCCAGACCACTACAGCAGTGTGCAGCGATTTCAACCACAAAGGCAACCCCTGGCTGAAGAAGATGAGCTGGTTATCCCCACCAGGCTCAAGGGAAGAAGACTCCGTACTGGATCTTCTCT
The DNA here is from genome assembly GCF_040938575.1 of Ambystoma mexicanum. Taxonomy (NCBI): domain Eukaryota; kingdom Metazoa; phylum Chordata; class Amphibia; order Caudata; family Ambystomatidae; genus Ambystoma; species Ambystoma mexicanum. The sequence goes on along the minus strand of NC_090935.1, from coordinate 1,175,112,102 downwards.
TATTCGTCGAAGGGTAGATAGGTCAGGACTGCAGCAGGGCTTCACCGGGTCGGGGTAGTTGCAGCAGCCATCGTTCTCTCCTCTTCTCTTCAGTTCCTTGTAGTTCCATTGGCGACTCTCTGACTTCTAGCCCAAGAGACCTGCCTTTTATGCACAAAAACCCCATTCACACAGGCTGGCTGTCAATCACCCAGCAGGGGGGTTGTCCATCCTGGACAACCACCTCAGCCAATCATGGCAGAGTGCGACTTGGGTTTCCTAGGATACCCTGTGCAGAGGGTGACTACACCCCTCCCTCATATTCAGCCCACCTAGACACCCAGGCGCCTTCTGGAGCGCTTCTGAGTAGAAGCCTGCCAAAAGAGGGTGAACAAAGAAGGAGAACCTAGTTTGCCACACAAAGTAAAACACAAGAAGGACTTTAACAAAAAGAAATGGTGAATAAACCCAATCGGAGCAAAAAGAAAGACAATTTGGTCAAGCGGGTTTATGCTCGAGGCTAATATAATAGCCAAGAACAATACCACGTTTATCTAATATAATCGCGATAGAAAAGTTAGGGTAGATACCACTGCCACCAGCCAAGTCTAAATGTTAAAAGAGAGAAACAATGCTCTAGGAGGTACAGGTAAAAAGGGATACAAATTAACCCTTCCCAGTACTCCATGGAAGATGGGGTGTACTGATCTGTGGTAGATTGACTAAGTAAAGTTAATGGTAAGTTTACCTCTTTCTAGGGCACTGTAGTCATCCTCAGAAATGGAGTCAGGGAGAAATATTAAAGACAACCCAGTGCCACGGCACTGAAGGTGCTGTGTGACACACAAAATAAGGGGGCTACTGAAGTGGTGTACTGCTGAGTCCACAATCACAAAAACAGAGGAATACACTTGTCAAAACACAGGTGAGAGTGGGGGAAAAGCTCTCACGCTTACCAAGTGGGAAAAAAAACTCCAGAAGTCCAGCAAAGCTGCTGGGGGACTCACTAGGTGAGGGAAATTAGCCATTATTGAGAATTTCCCCTAACAATGCACACAGCTTTTAACTGTTTGTTTTGCAGGAAGAGGAGAGGGAGGGGCAGGGGAATAGGCCCAGTAACTTCACACATGTTGGTGTCTGATGCACAGAGCTACTGGGAAGCCTCAGGCAAGCTCCTAGTTGCTCGCAATCTACTGGTTGGAGACACTGGCTCTGGAGCCTTTGGGTACAAAAGTCATGAACTGTATGTAAGGAAACATGGCTCGAGCTGGTCACCATGCAGACAACGGGGCCTGTAGTTGCTTCATTGTTTTCCAATGTTATGGCTGCAGCTACAACTGCCTGTTTCGCTGTTTCATTTCAGGTCCTTTTTCTGCATGGCTTCCAACTTCACCTCCATGTTAGTTTGGTTAGGTCACAGATGGGGCTGATATAGTGCCTGTTGGGGACCTATTGAAGTTACAATTGAAGCATAAAAGCATATTGAACTGGATGTATTTCAATAGAGAATCTGGATTAACCATAATATTAGGGATTGTATATATTCACATGCGACATTGTTTAGGCTTGATTGATAGCTTGCTCATAAGGCTTGTTTGCTCCCCAAATATACCCTTGTGAAAGGACAGAGGTTTGCTTCCTTAACACATTTCTGTTACGATTCTGAGAATTGCCATATCTATTTAATGCCAAAGTCAACACAGCTCCACAGAAGCACCACAAGATTTAAAGTGTAACTCAAAACTGCACACAAGTCAGGTCAATAGCATGTATGCTTTTAAATCACCAGGTAAACACGAACATCATGCTTTGCAATGCCTCTGGTATCCTAATGCTTCTGACTCTCACCTCACCACAATCAACAATACATCATCTCGTTTTCCACTGGTATTACGATCATGCTATGACATCCCACCAAGTTAAGTCCACTTTCCTCCAGCTTCTTCTCTAAGACCTCGACCTCTGTAACCTCTCTTCACTCACAAATACTGTACTGCAGGAAACCTCTTTACATCCCCGGCTCCAGATTCCCTCCTTAAGCCCTGTTAGGGGCAGTGGTTGCCTTCCACTATGGGTGGGGGGAAGAGGGGCACCACCCCATTGCCTGAGTGGCAGGCAGCACAGTCCCCATGTGCTTTATTTGTACAGGGGGCTATGCTGTCTGTCTGTGAGAAGGAACATGTTCCCCACAATGCAATTTATTTTCTTGATTGTATACAGAGCCCTTTGTGCTATGCAACAAACATAGCGCAAAATAATGAGGTGCAGTGTGGAGGCAGAAGCCTGGCCCCACTGTTTATCATTATTGTGCTAGCCACATAGACATGCTGACTGACATAAGAGGAGCCTGCTATTGTCAGTCAGCGTTTTCGAGTTCTGGCGAGGAGAGCAGTGGTCAAAGTGGGCGGGTGCAGTTAGGAGCGGTGCTGCTCTACATTTTTTGATGATATTTTACCATTCCTATACTTTCATATTAAAAAGAAACCGCTCCAGAATGCTTTTGTTTTAAAATAAAACTGTAGGAAGCAGTTGAAACTTGCACTTCACTGCAATGCACATTACATTACCACTAGTTTGGGTGCTTTTACTGCACGTGGAAGGGGTCTCGGCGATGGGGTTGATGGGGGCAGGCCAGCAGGGAGACGAGTTCCACTACTTCTTGTGTACACTTCAACCACTGGAGGAGGGGCATTTAGTCATCTTTGGCAGCGCAGCACATGTGGACGGTGCATGCGGGTAAGGTATTTTTATTTGTTTATGCATGTATGCAGGTATCAATTGTATGCATGCATGTATGTATGTATGTGTGTTTGTTTTTATGAATGTGGGCATACAAGGAGTTGTATGAATGATGTGTGAATGCATGGGTAAAAGTGCTGTTTGTGTGCAGTTGTGTGTGTAAGCCCCACCCCTACATTTAGTGGTTGTGCTCTAAATTCACCCTATATTTAGGGGTGGGGGCTTCTTGGCTAATGCAAACATGATAAGTGTAGTGTTTTTACGTGGCTAGACATGCCTAGTTCATCCTAGCCACATAATTACACCTAGGTTTGCTTTACCCTTCATGCACCAATGTACGCCAGTCCAGCCATGTAATAACACATATCATGTTTGCTTTACCCTGGATGCCAAATAGAAAATGTCATGCCACATCAAGAAAGTATATGCAGACTGGCACTACTATCATCTGTCTGCATATACTTTATTAATGTGGAATGGCATTTTTTACTTGGCATCCAGGGTAAAACAAACATAGGTGGTATGATATTGCTATACTGACCTACATGAATACTGCACTTACATTAGTATTGCCATTCTGCATTTACTTTCATAATGTGGCATGACATTTCTTTTCTTGAAATCAAGTATAAAACAAACAACATGAATGTTATTTTGTGTCTAACCTGGCCTATAGTGTCAGTGTGCATTTACCTTCTTACTACTGTGGCATGGCTTTTGTTACTTTTTTCTTGACACCAAGTGTAAAACAAGGATGACAGTGTTATTATGTGGCTAAACTGCCTTATGTTGGTGGCTCCAATCTAGCCATACATTGTTTGTGTGTCATGGCATGTTTGTACTTCGCATCAAGGGTAAAAGCAGACATAAGTCTGATTGCATGGTACACTGGCCTATCTTGGTATAGCCACTCTAGATATAGTTTATGTCTGAGGTATGGCATATTTTACAGTCCTTATACGGTTACAATGGCTTATATTGGTGCAGCAGGCATGGATATGTAACTGGAAAAGCAAGCATGAATATGTTCTATATACTGGTATATGTTGTGAGCAAAGACATGAAAATGCATTGAAAAATTGTCCTCAGCACCGTTGATGAATTGCATCTATTGGGTTTTTACATGTGCTACCATCCAAAATTGATTGCAAACTGTGCGGCTTTTTACACATTTTTTCACCGAAAGTGCTATAAATATACCCATTATTTTCAAAATGTTCCCGTGGGAGAACCCCCAAACTCCTTTTGAGTGGTTTGCGCATCCATGATGCGCTCTGTCGGTCTTGCATATTAGGCGCACACATTTACTCCACTGCAGTTCAAAGGTTCATCAGCCACCAGTGATTAGGGGACTCATCCAGTGATCGGAGTGTACGAAAAGAAGTAGTGGAACTATGTTTCTTGCTGGCCTGACCCTGTTCCCCCAAACCCCATCAATATGTTCCCTCTCACAAGCATTCCAAACACACCTGCTGTTCAAGGGAATTTTAAGTGCAGTGCATTGAGGTACAAGTTTCAACTTCTACCTACACTTTTATTTTTAAACAAAATCATTCCCACCCACTTCAACCACTACGCAGTTATTTTCATCAAGAAAGGTGCAATTGTTTGTGAATGTTTGACCTTCATTAACTAAGATAATACTATTTTATAGACCTGAAAGATCCTTGCAGAAACATGTTATACAAAAGGAGAATTACTTTACTGTAGCTTTATTTTCTCTTTCAGTATTCAAGTAGTAACACCAGTGGCGGCTGCTATAATAGGGCGGCAGGGCGCCGCCCCCCCAGAAAAAAAGAGAGAAGCTAAAAGAGATTCAATCAGAGAACTTCTCTGATTGAATCTCTTTTAGCTTAGGATGCTGCATGTCCTTTGCCAACAGCGTGGGGGTGCTGTGGCAAGGAAACAATAGCTATAGGCCGGCCCAGCTTTCACAGCAGGGCGCTTCCCAATTTAGAATATTTAATTAGAACCCTGGCGGGGCGCTTCAGGGGTGGCTCCGCCAGTATAAAATGTGCACAAACAGCGCATGTATTCCTCATCCTTCCCCTGCCATGGATACAGTAATGTCATTGGCTGGCAAACAGCCAATGACATTACTGTATCTGACTGGCGGCGCAGGGTGTGTGCATGCGCCTGCGCCGCCTTCACACGTCTGTTGAGTCGGTTTCTCTTTCTTTTATGCCCGACGACGAGTGGACAACAACACCCGAGTGTGCTGCTGCACAGTGACCAGTCCAGCGGTAAGTACCCCATTGTTTCTTGCTTCTCTCTCTGTTTAGGCCCGGGGACTCGGGAGTGTTACACTTACACTCCCCTCTCCGGGCCCAAACTATGTGGTCCACCAAAGCCCAGGCCCAGTCAACACTGAACGACGTGTAGGCCAGGGCCTACACGTCGTTCAGTGTTGCTGCCAAGCTGTCTGCCGTCAACTTGGCCACTACCACCAAGGCGGGGGCTGCCTGGCTGGGCCAGGCGGCCCCCGCCTTGGTGGTAGCGGGCTTCCCGCTACCACCAAGGCCTGGGCCTAGCGGCCTACTTTGATTACCCCCGGTCCATGCGTGGCCCAAGGGCCTTGCCTTGGGCCACGCCGGACCGGTACGCAAGCAAGGCCCAGGGCAGGCAGGCGTGCGCTGCGGCTGCCGCGGCGGCCTGCGACCACTCCCGTATCTGCTAATTGTGCCGCGGCTCTCCCTGGTGACTAGTGCCGTTTTATATTTTCGGCATTTTTTGTCGAAAAATGCAGAAAATATAAAACGGCACAATTAGCAGATGCGGGAGTGGTCGCGGGCCGCGGCTGCCGCTGTCCTTCACCAAGTAAAGATTTATGCTACCCGTCAGATTGGAAGAGGAGGGCAGGGTCATCACAGTGTGTGTGTGTGTGTGTATGTGTAACACTCCGAAATGCCTTTAAGCGCCTTCAGGTTCTGCAATTGGTATTTGGTTTGCTTGCAGGCGTTTTCAGGCTTCACTGAGGGGAACACGCTAGGTTATTCTGCTCCCCTCGACCAAGACAAAAAAACACCTGCAAGAAAACCAAGGGCCGTGGTGCAGTCTGGCAGGACAGGGCCGAACTGGGCCATCAAATTGTCTCGGGCACTAATGAAAAGGTGGCTCACAAGTAAGTTACAAATAGCTATTCATTCCTTTTGTGACACTGTTGGAATTGCATCCAAGGGGGAGTTTTTCGATAAAATGTGATGCAAATTGTGCATTTTAGTGAATATTTATTCATATCCGCATAGTCTAGTAACTCCTCAAACTGGCCCAAATTGGCCAAAAAGTGGCCCACACCATCATTTTGTGTTTTTCGTTCGGCCATGGGCCTATTGCCCTATGGGTCAGTCCGAGCATGTGCAAGGATCACACAGTGTGTCAAATGTGGACTACGGGATCCCTGCTCATATGTACATAGGCAACAGAGAGAACTAGACCAAACTTCCATATAACGTAAAGTCGTTGCATATCAAACTAATGGGAAAAAGCTAAACTTCTCTCGCCAGAATGCACCATGTTGTTGGTTTACAAGTTAGAACTACCCGAAGGTTTTGTTCATGGCAAGGGGCAGTTTGACCGCTATTTATTGTAACTGATAAATCACTAGCGCTAACAATGGTCGTGTGTGCTAGTGGAAGCAGCTCTGATAACAATATACCAACGTGCTGATAAAGATGCTGTTCATACTCTACTAAGCAGTGTGCATTTCGTGAACATTGACATGGTGAAAGGCAGAGCCGGGCCCCTTTAAATTCTCCCAACTCCAATCATCATTTACAAATCACTCACAGTGGCGGCAGGGGAGGCGCGAGGATACGTTATTGGATTATATTTCCTCCATGAGAGCCAGTGTTGGCCACTCAGACAGGAAGTTCACTGTTGGTCCTCTTTGATGTCGGCATCCCCAGCTGGGCTGTCTGTTATGTACTCCATCCATCAGCCCAGATGGTATTAACCTCTTCAGCCACACAATGCCAAGACCGCCCTTGATAGCTTTATTTTCTGCGAGACAATCTTATCCGTCTTCTTATCCAGCCCAAACCAATCAGGAGGTTAATTGTTACACAGCAAAGGACCTAATGAGATTCGATGCCCTAAACACACAGCAGTACTAGTTAAAGGAAAGCCTGAAGTTGCTTGGCTAGATTTGCCCGAACAACTCTTCATTTTAGAATTGCAGGCTGCAATGGAGTGCACGTGCATACACCATTCCGGTGTACGTAACGGGGAGCACAGATTGGATGGTCAAGTAAGTACACATATATGGTGTCCCCTAGCGGAAGTCATTTCGATATTAAGAGTCAGAGCAGCCCATTGTCATTAACTTTCCTGACCGGGAACTGGCATTTAACGCACAAGCCCAGGCAGGCTGTTGATAGGCAGGCAGACATTAATGGGGTGGGAACCATAGAGCCTGTGGCATGCGCAAAGTCACACACATCCCCAGCTCTGTCGAATTATTTTTTTAATGTAGAATAAAAATTCGGTTTAATTTGTTGTCTTGTGTCACAGTGGAGTTTAGGGTGAGCCTAGCATCAAAATGAGTACTTGCTAAGAAAAAAAGCAGAAGGTAGGTGTCGGAGGTACTATTTCCCATAGACCCCTAGCAGGGTCATGGTGTGTGAGGCTCTAGGGCAGCTCAATGGCATGTCAACCTAATTGGCCATAGAGTTGGACAAGGCCCTCTAGTGTATATGGTAATGAACCATGCAACTTCAGCAGATGCATCAGGAATGGAAACCTTGACACGGAAGGAATTTATCAGGAAGTGAAAGGTCACCCAAAAGTAATTAACTTGAGGATGTCTCTAGGACCGAGGAACTGGAGAAGTTTACAAAAGTAACTGGCTCAAGATTCACTGAAAATGAAGGGGTCCATAATAAGAGAGTTAGGAGCTCAGACCCATCTTTGGCTGCACATTCTACCCTCTTATAGCGCACTATTATTCGATTCCTACCTGTGTGGTGCGTTAAAACAAAAGGTGAAGGGGGAAGGGGGCAGATTAGATAATGTATATTAGAAATGTACCCCCTCCAATGCCCAGGTATTTACATCACATCAGGACCAAAAGGATCGTTTGAGGCAGCCTTTGGAAATGGGGTCAGTGTTGGAGCACTCAACATAATAAACTTAGTAAACTATTTCTGTTGCATTTTTCTCCATGCAATATGTATGTGCTATTTCTGAGACCTGTGCATTCCACGTGTTGCAACTTTGAGCAACTGAAGCAATGGCAACTCAGCGAGGCAGACAGCCATTAGAGGTAGGACAAATGTCACATTAATTAAGTGGTTAAAAACGAAAGTAATATTTTAGCTTAGTTTCCCCCTTTCAGAAAATGCCTAAAATCCCACCTTAGTAAGAGGATGAACGCATGTGAATGCCAGTAACAGCATGACAAACATATGTTTCCATCATCACTGACTATATAATGAATTTCTTTATGCATTCACCATAGTACCAGCTATTCTCAATAAAAGCTGCTGTAAAATACACCATCACACTTGCACACGTAAGAATAGTGTACCACCATTAATATGTAAAACCAAATGTGTTTTTCATATTTCGGTGGGGTTTTTGGACAGTAAATTGCACATTTTGTAGGCCATTTTTCCAAACATTTCCCGGGGGGAGAAGCCCCGCGGACCCCCCTTGGGGGGGTGGGTTCGCGCGCTGCGCGCGCTCGCTACTAAATTCGCCCTGGGAAATTTACGCCCCACCAGCTTTCAAACTCACCAGCCGCCACTGAGTAACACTACGGGAGCCTCACAAATGTCAGCTGCATTTTACTGCTGTAATTCAAAGCTTTACTACAGCCAACAAAGTGAACATTGTGATAAGGTCAGCTGAGTATGATCCTTTTTGACACAGATTTGTATATTGTTATTTATGATGTGAAGAACATTTGAAATTGTACAAAAAGCAAACCCTTTTCTGTCAAATAAACAGATCTGAAAGTAATCTCATTAGAGGCCTGAAACATTTTATCAGCTCTCTCTTGTCTAGTACCCCTTCCACTCAAAGGGCCTACAGGAAGGGAAAAGATAGGAAATGGTCTAACCAATGCCACTGGAATATGAGATGGATAACCTTTTCACAGAACTATGCAGAGAGAGAAAATGATTTGTCCAGAATCACATGATTCATTGACAGATTTTCCTCAATGAGCACACCTCCAGGGTATTCATAGGTCCTGAGGCAGCTGACCCCATACCTGTGCCCTACAGTGTCCCTCAGGGTTTTTGCATCTCCCCCACACTCTACAACATGTGCACAGAACCTCTGTTTGGCCACCATGATGTTCCATACACCAGTTTTGCTGATGGCACTCAAATCCTTCTGGAAATCACTGGGAACCATGCCCTAGATTCATCTAGCATCAATAGTGTCTACAGCATCATTCAGACCTGGATGGCTGAGCACCATCATTGTCTCAATGATGACAAAGCAGAGCTTCTCATTGTGGGATCCCATCATCGGCTCAAACTACTCGACCCTGCCTTTGTGTACTTCTCTATCTACGGAAACCCCACCCCTGTCTCCAGCAATGTGAAAAACTTGGGTGTTTACCTTGATGCAGAACTCTAAGCAAAAGCACGTGAGTGCCCTGGCCTCATCTGCAGCATATTCCACGAAACTGATCAACCTCAGCAGAACGTTTCTTACATCTCACAATTGCCTTACCCTAGCCAGGGCCATTATTGGTTGTAAACTGGACAACTGGCATGCCCTCCTCTCTGGCACATCCACCAAAAACCACTCCAAACTACAACTGATCCAAAACAATGCCACCTGTGCTTCCTAGGGCATATCATGTATGGACCATATCTCTCAAGCAAGGCAGGATGCCCACTGGCTTCCAATCAAAGCCTGTATAGAGTTCAAGATCTTGCAATCACGTACTGATGCATCCACAACGCGGCACGCTCCTTCCTTAACCAGCGCATATCCAAAAAAGCAACACCACACTCTCTTTGCTCCTCATCACTCCTTGTCCTATCTACACCCAGGTACAATAGAAAGCGAGCAGGGGGAGTGAGCTTTGCTGTCAGTGCACCTACACTGTGGAACGCCCTACCACCAACCATCCAAGAAGAACCATCATATATTCTCTTACGGAAATGTCTGAAAACATAGTTGTTTAATACATACTATTAAGACCCTTTGAGCCTGCCAGCACAAACTCTGTCTACCATTGCCTATGATACAAATTGGGCCTGATGCCGAGTTTGCCGGCCGGAAATAAGGGTGTCAGTAAGCTCACCGGCACCCTTGTTTCTGGACCCCAAACTACGGGTTTGCCTGCCAGAGCTGCTGTGCCAAACAGGTCTGAACCTGCCGGGCACATCGTTCACGGTAGGCAAAGCCGTCACGGAAGCACTGGCACCATTAACAACGGTGCCGGTGCTTCTCTGTCCCCACTCCCATAGAGTCCTATGGGAATGGGGATTAACAAAATTACTGGTGCCTGTCTTTCTGGCCGCTGGATTTCCCGATGGTACCAGGAAGTCTGGGGTCTGTATTTTTTTACGGGTCTGGAGGCAACCCGCCGGTAGCACTGGCAGGGTTACCGCTGGACTCGTAATGAGGCTGAGGTCTTTAATGCTACCAACTATCTATTAGCACTGTGATACCTATGGCATGGGTGCTGTAAACAAATAAATAAATGATCTGATTACTTACAGGTAGTCTTAATTGATTGACATGATTGGTCAGGTGCTTTATAGCAAGTATGCACTTTTTTAATTTTAAAGGGCTAGTTGCATGTTACTGTACAAAGGCTGTGGGAGAAAGGAGTGGGTGTAATGAAAATTACACGTGAGTAATGAGACAAATTAAAACCAGTTTCAGAAACCTTAAACATATTTGCATATCTGTGTATCGGATACATATCTATTGCTTTTGTCCTAAATTCTGTACAGCACTATAGTGCCTACAGTGGCATGGGCTAAGCCTAACACAAGTATATCTATACATGAAAACATGAATGCATACTTTAAGTCACTAAATACTTAAACACATTCTGTCCCTGCTTTTTAGCGTCATTGTATTCTCGTTCTTATGTGTCTTTGTATGCTTCCCTCCTTTCTCCATTTCCTTTTATTTTTATTTTGTATTAAATATGTTTCATGTTATGTCATTAGTATTACCTTTTCTGATTGCTATCTTCATGAAACATTGTGTGTTTTATCGCACATGTGATGTACATCTGCCAAATTAACTTTAAACGAAACAAGGATATATAAAACCAACATTCTAAATCACACATTGATTAAACTTTATTGCGGACGTTGTTACTGTGCTTACAGGTAAATAGCAGCAGCACTTTGCTTCATAGAGAACAGATATAGGGCAATGTGCTTTTATTGGCCAAGCATACATTCAGATGCAACAGTCGACTCATGGGGTGATTTACATAGAAATACAAGTATTCTTTATACAGCAAGATATGAGAAACATACAGAGGGGACACAGAGATGCACCATATTGATCTGTTCAAATTGAAAGACAACTGTATTGAGGTAATGTGCAGGAACACAGGTGTACACTGATCATTTATAAAAGAAGTAAAGATTCTTAAATCAACCTAAAAGTTCAAAAACATTGTAGTTAACATTGAATTCAAGTTTAGTCATTTGTAAGACACAAGAAGGGGTTGCCACTTATCCTAAACATCATGACATATTCACTTGGCGATTCGGTTTCCATTAAGATTCTGTAATAATGGGATCAAGGAAATGATCCTAAGATCGTGTTACGTACTTAAGGTTATTTGATGGATGTGAACGAGGTTGCTTGCACATACAGTAACACCTTTTATTTTGTCGTAGTGTATAGTGTTTAACTTGCAAATACATGTTGACAAAATAATCACTTAGAAGTTACACCTGACAATATTATGTTGTGTAAAACTGCTGTAAAATGCGTTGTAAATGAAATGCACATTTAAATTTAATTCTGCATGTTTACAAAGCACTTTTAAGGAAGATAGACTGAGAACGTGTCCGTTTTGGCGTTTGATTGGCATGGGATAGGATTGTGGCGAGAGCCGAGTTAAAATATATGCCAGCATCAATTTCAATCTGAATCTTTGAAAAATTATAATTCGGCTGTCTAGTGGGCAATTCGTGCTGCTGGGCGCCTTGGAGAACAAGGGGGAAATCAGGGTGTACCCTCGAATCCATTCTCTACTTCCATGCTTTTGTTACACAGTGAGCTAAGCTGCGGCAGCTGACAGCATAGCTTGAATCCTGCATGGCATGAAATGATAATGCTGAGAGTAATATAACATGGGCGGCAGTGTAATTCTGCTCTTTAGTGGAGCATGGCCACATTTCTGACATTTTCACATCAGACCTGTCATGGCAGAAGTATATTGCTACCAAATTATCGGGGATTGTTCGACCATTAATTAAATGGATATATATTATTCAGTAAAAATAGATATTCCTGTATATACTTGTTCATTCCTTATAAGAGTGGTAGTTTGTGGTTGTAGATTCACTGTACTTTAGATATTAATGCATGATAAACACGGAGCAACTGTTACACAATCATGAACTGGCACATGAAAGGCAATTCACCTTTGCACGGTTTGTCAAACCACTTGCCAGTAGCAATTCCCGCCAAAGCCACACAGTTTTCCTGCTTCCCGCCATCTGGTTGGGTGGTGATTTCAGTCTCCCAGTTTTTATATCCCACTTTGCTCCCCGACATGTCCACCCACGACCCCTCAGATGCCATATCATTGATGCCAATCCAGACTTCAGCCTCAGACCCGATGACTTTCCTCATGTAATCGTACAAGGAGTCGTTTTCATCGCCGTTCTCTGGGGTGCTGAGAGTACCTCCTTGGGCGATACAGTCGTCACTCGCTTGATGATAAGTCTTTGGTTGGAGGAACGCCAGGAAACACTTATTGTGCACCTTAATACCTTTCAAACAAACTGAAAAGAAAAAAGAAAATATTAGAAGCATGATTAGTGTTGATTTTTTCTGACACAGATCTTTGAAGACGTTTGGTCAAATAATGAGTGCAAATAAGAAACTAAACACAACTAACAAATGATGTGTCAGATTGGAAAGCAGAAAGCCAAATGGCTTAGAGTTTTGGTGAAGATGAATTACAGAGGGACTCACACCCTGAATTCACAAGGGGGGAGGTGTTCTAAATAAAGTATCCATTGGCACAGAACTATAGCAGAGTGAACATTTAATTTCCACAAGTTAATGTGGGCAAATTCATAATTTAACCATTCATAAAACTGCAAAATGACTATTTGATATTAAATAATGCTGCTGTAGATACTGCCGAAGGAATCTTGCTATTATTAATTTGCACAATTTTCCCCCAGCTAAATAAGAAAAAATGCATAGTTATTGCTTAATTTTTAAGAAATTCTCCAACAAAAGTTAATGTGTCTATTTGTTTACTGATAAAACAAATGGAAAACTCATTTTGAGAGTCTTCACTTATTTTTCCGAAATATTATCTATCAAAAATTAATCTGTTTATTTTCTCCAGCAAAACATGCATGGAGTACATATTATTCTGGAGGATGGACCATCATTGTTGCACATATGTGTAGCCAAAATCCTATTTAAAATTACTGAATACTTTTTTAAAAATAATGTGAAATATTACCAATTTTGTGAAGTTCGTTAAATGCAGTGCCCACTTTGGCAAAAGTGAAATTGTTGAAAGTTCACAAAGCCTGCACAAAACACATGAAACTCTTTAAGAAGAGTGGTTGCTGTTAACGTATTATATATTGTGGCAGATCCGGGACTCATGTAACGCAGTACTTCTTAAATGGACACCACAGCCACTTTACAACCGTCTATCAACTGTTTGAAATTTAGAGCCAAGACATCAGAATTGAGTATCTCAGTTACAAACAAAGGCTATAAAATATTGTGGATATGTATTTCATGTGTTTCTTTGCATCCCCCAACACAGTGGTGTCCTTTTTTTCTACAGTTTAATATTTTGTTTAAGATGCTTTGAAAAATAGAGATTGGTTTATGATAACATTTATATGGAATTAAGGAGTGCCATGGTATCTTAAGTTTATCTGGTGTTTATATCAGGGTGACAATACTGTTTGTCAGCCTACATTATTGGCATGGATTGGGCTTGTCTGAGTTTGTGATTTGGGGCGGCTTCCCACAGGAGAGGGCTTCTACACTAAAGGAATTGTGTACAGTGGTAGAAGTAGAGAGCTAGGTAAACTCTGTGTAAAACTAAACATGATATTCACAGGATATGAGTGACTAGCCCTATGACTGCTGCAAAGTATACTATAGACAGGCACATCAGCAGTGCCTCACTAAAACACCAAGTGAATCAAACAGTCTTTTGAGAGTGCAGAGATTTCTGGGAGATGGTGTATTTCTTAAGGGGAGAATGTGAATAGGATGTGGGATGGTGGAGACAAATTGGAGGTGGGATTGAGGCATCTGAATCTGGGTCTGGAGTCGTGGTGATGATGGCTCGACAGATATTGCTGATTTTTAAGGAGAAAAAGACTGATGGGTTTCTGCATAGTTTTTTGGATGACTCATGAGGTTAGAAGAGGAGTTGGAGCATTGGAGGCCGCTGACAATCCTTAAAGATTCTTCTGCAGTGATCATTGCAGAATTAAAGCAGTTTGAGAAGTACTGTTTTTTTGTTTCAGTGATCTGGTTTTGTAGTGTGACAGAATGGGTTTACAGGTGATGTTCACATCAGGACTGCAACAGCTTCACCAATTTCTCTCTAACTCTAACGAGTTTTTGTTTATTATGAGTAGCAGAGACAGGTGTCATTTTTGAGTCAGGTGTTTGGTGTGGAAAAGATTAATATACCTGAGTGGGGAGATCACCTCCAAAGTCATGCTGAGGCATTTGTGGAAGTCAAGAAAGACACATGTTGGGTTTGCCAGGAGTAGAGGTTATGTTTTTGGTTTGAGATGTATTGTAAACCTTAGGAGTCAACTGTAACATTGGACCATTTTCTTTGTGGGATGGTAGGGGGGATGTGCCTTTGGATGATAGGTTTTTCCAGGAGGTAGATGTGGAACATGATTCTGTAATGGTCCGCCCATGGTATGGGAAGTGGGGGAGAGAAAGAGATGGAGGAGTCAAGACCAAATATGCTGCCCGATGTGTGCCCTGGTGAGTGCAAAGGCCTTAAACTAGCTGTGTAAGGACACATACAGAGATGCAAGTAAGAATGTATTTGGTATCTGGTAGTTTGTCTTTTTCGAGTTAGTACTTCAATTTGCGTATGATTATTTCGTAGGACCGAGAAAGAATTGAGTAAATGGGTCTGTGATAGCTTGAAATAAATGTGGGTTAGGTGATGAGAGTCTATAGATCTGTAAGATGTCACATGCAATGCATTGTGATAAAACACATTTCAACATTAAGTCTGTCATTTGTTAAAAATGGTCATTGCATGCAGCAGACCACCAATGCTTACACTTACGTGTTGCTGGTCCCCTGCATGCAATTTCCAATGTTCTCAAAGCAGAGAGTAAATGTAAAGTGTAAAACAAGGTGAAATTGCCTTTAGCCTTTACTTTTATTCTCCGATTTGAGACAAATTAAAGACTGCCTGTAAATAAGCTTTGGAGACAGTATTTTATAAGAGATTGCAATGGAATCCGCCTGCTCATCAGCAGGTGCTATTGTGAGGCACATTTCATTGGAGTCCATTAGATTTATGCCTACATGAACATCTCATGTGGTGCAAAAGAAAGTGCTCTCCTTGGATGGAGGAGGAAAGCAACGCAGAGATGCTATCTCTCCTTTGCTGACGTCCTACACCTTAAGACTCCTCCAAAATGAGCGGGAGTGGAAAATTGAAGCGTAAAAGCAAATGTGTGCATTCGTTTTCCACTAAACTCACTTTAAAATGACCCCTTAGGATTCAGAATTTGGTAGGGTTCATGTGTCAGTGGGTTTTATAATGAGCAAGCCTCTGAAAACTATGTCGTCATCCGTGCCGATTCTTTCAATCCAATCATTGCAAAGCATGTGAAAATCTGGGGGACATGTCAGTTAACATTAAGGATGATGTTTCAGAGATTCAGGATTCTGTGATGAGGATCATGTTTATTTGCTCATCGATTAATAGGTCACAGATGAGTTGTCTGTTTTTTACTGCAGAATTTGCATTGAAGAAGAAGTTTTTAATTTTTGGCTCTTGGAATTTAGGAGGAGGAAAGGTTGGTAAATGAGGAGTGTCTTGAAGAAAAGGCATGAAATGGAGAGTAAGATTGTTTGTGTGGTGGGGCATGCGGTTTGGTAGATGGCCAAAGAGGTGAGGAGTGTTGGCTGGATGAGAGGGCTACTTGTTATAACAGATCACATGGGTAGGTCAGGAAAGGGGCTTTTGGGGATGGCGGGTGGCAGGCAAGCTTCAGTGGTGATTGATGGTTAATAGAATGAGAGTGGTGGATTGAATCAGCTTGTGAGGTTGCAGGCTTTGTATGCCAGAGATGTGTACTCAGTGCTAACCCTGCAGGGGCTGCTAGTAATAGTGGGTTCTAACTTTCATGTGTTTCTGATCATAGTGGGTAGGGTTGAAGTTGCCCCTTGGTTGGAGGATGGGTTAGACATAGAGGGCTTCATTCCAAGTTTGGAGGTAGCCATGGCGCTATTAGCGCCATTGCGGCCTCCAAAATTGGTCCGGGTCCGGTCTGGTGGAGGAGGACTTACCGGGACATCCCACCCTAGGCGGACCCAGTAAGTCCCCATTCCAAAAGCCATTCGCCATTCCCATTTGAGCCCCCATAGGGCTCAATGGGAAGGGGGAAGGCACTAATAACGGGCCCGTGAATTGCGGGCCCGTTATTAGCTCCAAGGTCCCGTAAAGAACGTGTGGTTCGACCACACGTCCTTTATGGTTCCCTCCAAGGGACCTCGGAATCGGGTGGTAAGGGAATACCGGCACCGGTTTCCTTACCGTTGCCCGGTATCCCTTACTGCTCGACTCGTAATGGCCCCCAGAGTCTCAGGAACTAAGGGATCTCATTGTATTTTTAGGGTCTTTGCGATATAGGCACGTGTGTAATGGTACAGGGCTCTTAGTGATTTAGCAAAACAGCATGCTTGTGTTAATGCTGAGGCAGCTGTGCAGGAATAGCACGGTCCGATTTTTTAAGGTGGTTTGCAGTGACTCAGAAATCTCCTTACTTTTTTTTTTTTTTATTGAAAAACTACAGTTTGAAATTACAAACTTTTGTTTCACATCAGCGGAATCACCAACGAACCAGACCCAACAGATCAAATCAGAATTAAGCGAATCAAAACTATCCAAAAATTTGACATCAAATATCTGTTTTCAAAATCATATCAAAATAGTTCACATTTGCACAAACAAGTTGTGTACTGTGCCCAGTGATAATCCTGGCCCACCACGTCTCCATATCATCATCCAGAGGTGAAAATTGACCAAGATGCAACGATCGCTGGGTAGTTGTTCGCTGATATTCAATTAATAGATGTTTGGTGGTTTCTATCGAAGATTCACAAAAACGACACAGATTATCTTTTAAGGATGGGTCCTTTCTTTGCCATAAAAGTTCCTTGGTTTTTAGGATGTTTGCTCGCAACCGTAAGAATTGAGCTCCATGATAACGGGATGGGCAATGCAAAAGGTAGCAAGCTGGTTCGTTAAGTTTTCGGCAGTCATGATCCATCACTTTGGTTGACTTCAGCTTTTTTCTTTCGTCATTATTGATGCTCCATGCCCAATGATCAAATTTCTTTTTTGCGTGTTGTGGACGAAGTAGGAGTTCTTCATTGCTGATATTTGCTGCAGACAGATACGCCACTAGTTTGCCAAACCAGATATTAAGAAGCTCGAACTTTTTTGCCATCTGGTTGAAAGCAAACAATTTGTATGCGGGTTCCGGCGCTTCCAAGCACATTTTACGCAGCGTTGCTATTGAGTTCCACACCATATTCATGTGTAGAGAGTTGGTGGCTAATTCATATCTCACAATAGCAATAGGAGTGGACTGTGGGAGCTTCAAAACCTTCTGCCAAAAATGACCTTCTAAAACATGCCAGGTTTGCTCACTTATTTTCCAACCTGCAATAGCCTCGAAGATCATTTTTGGCACCACTTTTTGCTGGTAGAATTTAATGACAGGTTCCAGAGAAAATTTGCCGTAGTTCCTGTTGATTTTTACAGCTTGTAGTGTTAGTTTCTTCATTTTAGAAGTTAGATCTGTCACCCATTGCTGTTCTCTGATAGAGTTGTTGAATTGTATACCCAAGTATCTTATTGAATCAACCGATTAAATAATTGCTTCTGTAATTTTCCACCTAAAGGATTTATCATTTTTTCCTTTGACATTTCCAATTGAAACAATCTTTGCTTTTGTGGTGTTTATGGTTAGTTCATTTAGATCCATATATTTTTGCAGGCCTGTTAGTAGCCTCTGCAGCCCAATTTGCGTTCGGTCCAGCAGTACCAAATCGTCCGCATATACGATACATTTGATTGCGGTTTGATTTATTTTGGGCGAGAAGCATGGAATTTGCATGAGAAAAGTTGGTAGGTCTGCCAGGAACAACTTGAATAGCTCTGCGGCTAAGGGGCATCCTTGCTTGACACCTTTTTGGGTCATGATTGAGTTGGTGAGCAACCCATTGTTATTCAGCCTCACTTTGATTGAGGTATGGGTATGTAACGCCATTATTGGTTCCAAGATAGATGCAGGACAGCACCATTTCCGTAGTTTTGCCCACAACAGGTTGCGATTTACACCATCTAAAGCTTGTTTCAAATCGATGAAGGCAAGATGTAATTTGCCATTTGATTTCATGGTTTCCAATTTTAAGATTGTTAGGATGAGTAAATTAACATCAACCCCAACACCTTTTGTGAACCCAGTTTGCCGTATATCATTTATTTGCACGGTTTCCGCCCATTTGGCAAGTTTGATGCGCAGGTTTGAGCCAAATATTTTACCGATCGTATCTAGCAGGGCAATTGGGCGATAGTTGTTTTGGTCGTCCTAACTGCCCCGCTTATGAATTGGAACGATAATCGCAGTCTTCCAGGAATCAGGCAATTTTTTTGCCAAGCTGATTTTTCTGAAAAGATTTCCAATGAAAGCTGCCCACTCGTTTGGATGTCGTTTTAAGTCGATATTTGAAATCAAATCTGGCCCAGCAGCGCATGAGTTCTTTAGCGCCTTGATAGCAACAATAAGGTTGTCGTATTCCATTGGCACGTCCCATTGAGTGTCCACAGAGCTCGATGTTATCACATCGTTACCATTTGAGTTTTGGAATACCAAAGAAAAATGCGATTCCCATATGTCGCCTGAGATGGTGTTTATTACATATGGGATACTTTTGGAGAAGTCCATATTCAATATCTTCCAGATATCACGGGTGTTTTTTGTCATAATTAGACGTAACATGTGTTCCACACGATCTTGCTCTATTATTTGCGCCTGCGACCTTGCCCAATTTCTATAGAGTATGCGTCTAGCTTTTATCGCTTGTTGAGCTTTGGATTTTGATAAGCTTTTCTTAAGTTGCCTTAAATCTTTCCGCATTGCCTTTTTCTCATCGTGCAGCACCTTACAATAAATATGTTGGTGAGACCGACCTTGATTTTGAGACCCAACTACAGGCATTTTAAAGGCAATCAGCAGGGCAGTATAATCTGCCACATGATTATCTGGAATGTTCATAAGTTTAGTGCTGAGCCCTTGGATTTGTTTGCCACTTAATCGTAGACGATTTCCACCTGAGTTTACTTCTAAAATGATGTTACTTGAGCAATCTGGCAATGGCATTTCCATCACTATGCAGAGTTTTAACAGGCAGTGGTCGCTGTATTTCATTTGTTTTATTTCTAAGTCAACAACCATGGTTGCAAGGTTACTTGATATCCATATGTAATCCAGAATGCTGTTGGTGGCTTCACGATGCCACGTTGGCTTAGCAGGGATGTCTCCTTTAGTTGTTCCATTTAGCATGTGTATATCACGAATCGACATAGCAGACTGCCAACAGCTCTCTCTTTCGTCAATCAAGGCGGGAGGGATCAACTGAAATTTCCCTGATGAATGTTCAAACCCGAACCAATTGCAATTCAGGTCCCCGCAGCAAATCACTGATATGTTGGTGTAGGTCAACATTGCCATGTCGATTAATTCAGCGATTGCGGATATAAAGATGTCTGACCTGATCTTTGTCGAGTGCCAGTAAACGTTTATAATCAGAAGGTATTTCCTCGCGTTAGCTTTCTTGCCAGTTGTGTGTATGATTGTACCTTGTACATGTGGATTGGGATTTTTAGACTCCAGCACAGCCCATGATCTTGAAATCCTCACCATAGTTATAAGGCCAGAGCTTGGACGGCCTTTCACATTTTTTTATTGCTGGATTTAAGATTACAGTAAATCCATCACAAATGGGAGGTGAGCAGAGCCAAGTTTCTTGCAAACATATAATGAAGATATTTGCTAGCAGTGTTTCAAAATCATTAAATAAGTGCTTAAATCCACATGTATTCCAGGAAATAAAAAGGGTTGAGTTGCCAGAGTTGTTTAATTGTGGCTAATGTTGGTTTCTGGGCCCATTATCCTTGGTATTTTTTTCAGTAGCTTTCCTTTGCGGGACTTGATGTGATCTTGAGGTCAATGAGTCACACATCGATTGTCTTAGAGCAGCCGCATCAACTGGTTTCATTGGTTTCTTGTATCCATCTTTGGAGCATTCAGATCGATTTGGAACTTCACAATCTGGTTCAACCAGAATTTCAAAACCGAAAAACAACAATTCATCACTAGCATTTAAAAGGGTGCTGCGTACCGTAGCAGAGTTGATATGTAGCAAGACCTGGTCTGAACATGTTTCAGTAGCATACTCCACGATTCGTATATCGTCGGAGACGATGGTTCGCAGCGAAGGTACGCACTTGAATAATTTCAAAATGTTTGTTCGATTTAAATTTACTTCAGCTTCTTCGCTTTGGATGTTTTGTAGCCGCAACTTGCGGCAGACGCTTTGCTCTCTGCGGTGGGTCAATTTATGCACTCGACTTTTAAAGTGATTACGTAGGTTGCTCTGATTTGAGGTGAATTTAGGATTCAGTTGTGAAACCACAGCTTGGGCCTGAGGAGATTTTTCTGAGCCTCTCGAATCTCTTTGCCCGTGCTCCATCGTTGATTTTGTTGGTTTTGCAGCATCCTTATTTGTACTCGCATCAAATGACTGAGAAGGGGCAGCACGAGAATAGGACAGAGAGTCTACTACATCGTGCTCATCTTGCGATGGATAGGTGGACAAATCACAAAGATTTATTGATGTAGAGGTGATTGTGATGTTACTGGACTCCGACTCAGAAATTAATCTTCTGCGTTTCAAGGCAGGTTTGAGTCTGGCCTTCGTTGGAAGAGGCCAGGCCACTCTTTGCAATTCGGCATCTGCCTTTGACTTTTTGTTGTTTTCTTTCCACTTAAATAGACTCTGTCTTGGTGGCGTAGAGAGATTCCTTATAAACGCTTTGGTCTTTGAAGTGCCAGCTGATTTAGAGCTTTTTGAAAGATTTTTTAATGATCCACAACCTTGTTTCCCAATTGATTTGGTAGCAACCACTAATGGCTCAGTTGACATGGCTTTGGCAGGACCAGTAAAAATGCCAAAAGACGAAAACTGGACATCTGGGGCTACAGGTTTTGTTTGACGTTTGTCCAAGAAATTCTCTGTGCTGACGCCTTTTATAGTTAGTGCTTTCGATTGAACTACAAGAGGTCCTGCACAAGACTCATCAATGATAGGAGAAACTGCAGTAGGAATACTAGGCAAAGACTTTGCTCCTTCAATCATGATTTCGTTGTTTGTATTTTTTTTGTTTGAATTTTTTTGACCCACGTTATCATTAGAATTTGGGGAATTTCTCACAATTGTTAGATTAAGATTATGAGATGTGGAGCCACCAACTGGACACGTGTTAGTGCTGTTATGACATAGAGTGACCTTCTCACATTCCATGTGACATTGACAGTGTCGTGGTTGTTTCATCAAGTCAAGTATGTCATCGACGAGTTTTTCTTGTTTTTGGCTGTTTCAACGGGCTAGGTTATGATGCCGTTGTTGCCATTCCATTGTTCGTTCCGCTTCTCCCTGAATCATGTTTTTGAGAGACCCATTTGATGTTTCCACCTGACCCATTTTCTGAGTTAGATTCGCTAACAGCGCACTTTGGTCTTGTATCTTTTCACATAGGGCTTCATACAGTTTGACAAAGGGAATCATCGCCAGAGAGGAAGCGGCTAGGACATTATTATGAATTTGCATCGCGGCGGCCGCCGAGATGCTGGCTTTCGCCGGGGTTTGCCTGCTTTTATCTCCCCCATTTGGTGAAAGACTTGATAAGTCATTCGATTGAGCATATGTTTCATTCATCAAATGGCCTTTCCTAGTCGTCTCAGGGCCAGTGCTTGTTTTGTTCCTTTTGTTTTGCATTGTCGGAGTGCTTGTAATGAGCTTTGTATGTTCCGATATTCGAGATGAAATCCGCGTTTCAGGTTTTTGTGTGTTCATAATCATAGACTTGCCCTGACTTGTCTTAGAGCCAGAGGGCATTGCTATTCCCAATGATGATTGACCAAGCTGTTGTGTGGTGTCATCGCGCTGTTTGTCCAAGCTGGTTATTGTGGCCAGACCATGTCGGCAATCAAGCTCAGGCCGGTTGTTAGCCGCACTCAATATAGGGATCTTCGCATGTTGCAATCGTGGGCTTGGAATCAGCAACGATGATTCACACGGAATAACCACAGATTTCTGACCAGTAATTTGCTCTGAAAGGTCAGGAGACAGAAATGAAGATGATTTAGCGATTTTGTTAGCATTGATCTCCTTACTGAACAGTGTACTCATCAGAGCTGAATTGCTTGAACGATGCCCTGTTTCTGGTCTTTTGGACTTCAGGAATGTTCTGGTGCCAATTTTCAGAATTTGGCAGGTCGTGCAAAGGGCATACATTGTCTCAATAGGGCTGTGGTATGTTTCGAAGGATATCTCAAGGTCTTCACATTATTTTCAATGATTTGAGTGGGATTCATAATGCTGTCTCAGCATTACAAATCATTGCTGTACCAGCACTTTCACAGTGGTGTATGCTATCAATGACATGGGCTTAGTATTGAGCATCTGTAATGATGTTATGGTAAAAATCATGAAAAGATTTTTGCCACCTCTTCTATGTGTAAACTCTTTTTGTGAGCACTGCTGGGGCTCTTGCATCCCTTATTGGTCATAGTGTACAGCACCCAGTCAAACCAGTTCTACAGTGCCATCAACAAAGGCAACAAAGGGTTGAAAGAGCAACACTCACGGCCTTCTAGGGTGCTGATGCCTCAACTACTGGCCTTGCAGAAGAGTCTGGTAGCGTGAAGCTCAGATCCATTACCCCCATTGGATCAGACACATCAAAGCTGCAACACCGCTGACTAAGTAAATGCACACCGTTGGTTCACCCCAAGTTTCAGAGTGTTGGCAGATCGAGCCCTTGTGAGAGGGCCATGGAGGGTTCAGTATTTGGAACTCTGAGATTACTGCTGCACAAATGGAATGATGCTCAATCTTTGGAGGTTACAGCTAGATTAGAGATGCATTTCAGCTAATAAAGCTCACGTCAGCCATTGCTACTGATGGGCAGTATCCATGATCTGCTGTGAGGGTGCAGCTTGAAATCAGAGGTTTTGGTGGTTTTGAGTTGGATGCAGAGGAACTTAGGCAGACCCCACCCTCACCATCACAGTATTGGGGTCATTCTGTGGGAAACCCCAGAATTAACCCATAGAAACCCAGTGAACCCAAACATGTACCCATCATCATGAGTTTGCGGCAGTGAGACCACCTTGTTACCATAGTGAATGTGAGCATGCCAGAGATCCCCATTAAACCTATAGCATCCCCTTTGGGAGTTATATTAAGCGGGTGTGTTTTTAGAGCATGAAGTGAGAACAGGTTGCCACCAAGAAAGCATAATGACAGCACAGAGTTCATTGCAATTCCTTGTGTATACTGAGGCTGGGGAAGAAATTTCATCATCCTTTACTTTAGGAACCCAGTAGTACCTAGGTACCTAGTCTTGGGACACTAACCGTTTTCATATTGGAAACAGTTGTTTCACCTGTCGGGGTAAAGGGGGGGCTCTGGAGATGTGAGTTGACCTGTATCCATTGTCATCCAGAAGGTGGTGGTAGCTATCCACATGGTGATGGATAACATAATGGACGGAGAAGTAGAGGTGGGTACCACTTTGATAGATCCTGTATTTTTAAATTTAAAATTTTTCTTGGACATCACAGATGGATAACATAATGCCAGGTCTAGATGGGTTCCCTCAAATATCTGTTAATCTCTGCCAGAACTGTGGGAACCCACGTGTGTTAACATATTTAATTCCATTCTTTCCCAGGGTAGATAGCTAGACCAGTGAAAAGGGGATGGTTGGCCTATTTTTAAAAAGGGTAAGAATTCCTCCCCCTGCTGTAGCATTCATCCGTTTGTTACATTTTTCATCTAAATCATTTGAGAATATTCTCCATGTAAGTTTCACAGAAGGGATAGAAGAAATAGGCCTTATGTGTGATGCTCAATTTGGATTTCGGGTAAGGTTGGGTTGCAATTGCAGAGCCTTAACCTGTACGTGATGTTAAATAAATAGGGGTTGAGACACAGAGAGCAGTTACAACTAGCATTTATGTACCCCCCCCCCAGTCAGTTCCCCACTTGGATCACTGGACTTTGTGAAAAACCTTCACTTAAATGGTGCTCCGTTCTTCCGTGATATGTCCCCTAATGGAGCTTCTATTTGTGTACTCCAGGATTTGTAAAATATAGAGTGATGGCAGAAGACATGAATCCATTCCTATTAAGGATAGTAGTCAAGGTTGTGTTGTGGACCGTCTTCGCATCATTCCCTTTTTATTGACCTACCTAGAATTCTTCATAGTGTGACACTGATGTTCTTCAATATAGTTGTCAATGTATTTCATTACTACTGTAGGCCGACAATATTCAGTCAGCACTGGCATTACCGAAGTTGATAATTTGCTATATTGAACTTATTAGTATTAGAGGACTAATGGACTAATGCAAAGCACAAGACCTCTTAGGTCAGATGACTCTAATCTTCTCACTATCCCCCCGATGTAAAACTAAGAAGTCCAGGGATGCTACTTTTCCTTCAGCGGCCCCCCAGCCATGGAACACTTTAATGCTTTCCTTGAGAATTATTGGATCTACGGAGGTCTTTAAGAAAAAGTTTAAAATAGTCCTTTCTCCTAACTTTATCTCTCTTCATTAGTTGTTATGACGACCCATTGAACCCATACTCCGGCCTGTTTCTAAGCTAGCATCTGTAGCCCTCTCTGTTTCTTGTGTTTGTTTGTTTGAGTGCCCTTAAGCCTTTGGGTACCTGTTGTGCTATATAAATCCCGAAACATAAACATAAACACTAAGTTTTAACTCACTAAAATCCAACATTATGCATCTCAGAGTTAGAACAAAGTTTGGGATAGCAATCATATCAGGAATGAATCCTGTACTTAGATGTAGAACATATGACGTCCAGGGTCTAAGATGTAGCAATAACATATTCTGTATGCCACTTATTGAAGACAAAGTGGAAAAGGTCCAAGAATTGGGAGAACTACTCTGTTTGTTGGCACGTTAAACCATCACCCTGTACACTATATGGCCATGATATATAAACCAACACAAAGATCACTTATGGTCCAGGTGTCAGGCGTGGTTTAATAGCATGTAAATCTCTGCAACGTTTAGGACATGTTTTTTTTATTTTTAGAAATATCTTGGTATTTCCAGAATCAACATCACTTTATAACATACATCTGGAAATGATTGAGCTGTTTGTGCAAGATATTGCATTATAATAATTTGCAGATCTATGGGCACAGGTCTGGAGCACTAATAGGCATTCCTCGTGAGATACATGTTGGATAGACTTAAACCATTCTGAAGGCGATAGCAAAGGATTAATAACCTTTGCCAACATCATATTTATCTTTATATAATGATGCAGTCAGTATACCAAAAAAGCCAAGTCTACACTAGAAAACTGAAAAGACAGTTATTATTAACATCAAATAGAGCTGAAACAGTAAGCCCGTATTTACCATGGGGTACATATATTATTACACCCCTTATCTACATTGTGTCACTAAGTAAATGCTCAGAATGTTGCTGACCAGATTCTGCTGCCACTTAAACCATGGACTAGCCATTGGGCACAGCAAAGAACGTCTAATGCACTGTGTCCCTGTGGGTGTGATGAGGAAGGGGTCACTTTTGCACTTTATATAGTACTGTTAGGAAGAAAGAAATGATAACTCGGTAGTTCCTGATGCTGTTACCAGATGCAACAGTGTCTTTTACAATGAGCAATTATCTTAAAGTAGCACTTCTTAATAAAAGGAGGAAATTAGGATAAACTGATATACTATGAACATATGCCCACTCACATTGAATAGCTGTTTGTCCTTTTTCTTTTTATAATGTTTTGCACTGAGTGTGCTGTTTAATTTTATGTCATATTTACATTATGTATATTTTAATGCTTGTTTTTTTTATATGAAATGTGTATACCATTTCATGGAAAATACATTTTTTCAGAAATAAAGAATAACTTCACTTGCAATGGACTCAGGTTCTCCGAGCAGCTGACAAAACTGACAGTTGCGTGAATTTGGAAGTTTGAAGACCAGCCACAACTGTCGGCGAAACAAATCACTACCACGTTTCTTGATGCCCATATCCGTTTGGCTTCAGCTGGATTGAATACACATCTTCATGATCTGAAGAGCCTGTTGAGGGGTCTTTGCTTCTTTCAAGTGGTGGGCATTGTGTTGGCTTCCACTCTAATCTTCGGTGATATGAAGCTCAATCATTTTTCGTAGAGTATTCCTCCCACCTGTGTGCCATTGAGGCATGCCTGCTGAACTTGTAAATATCTCTAGAAACACTAAATGCTCATTCACGATGCACACTAGTTTTGGGGTAGCTTAGTCTTTTCACAGCTAATTGAGCAAGTACAGATCGCCACACTCACCGTTTGCCATGGCAGAATGGCAGTGGATCATCATTGCTACCCAGATGGCATGTGTCGGGAACATAGGCAAATCAGTGAGTTAGCTTGCTGATTTCTCAGGGTACCCTAATGCATTCAGTAAGCCGAACTGGGGAAGGAGTCTATCCCACAGTTTCTTAATTTTTTCATTGCATGAAAGCGTGTTGTAGTGTCCCCTCCTCTCATGTCGGAGATTAAAGAAAATCACTATGCACTATCTTATAACCGTCTATGCAGCAGTGAAGTCCAACACTGGGTTGTTGTCCTCCACGTTTTGCTCTCTCTTCTGGGATCAACTGTTTCAATGATTTTACTTGAATCTCTCATTGGAACTTTTATCATGCCTCATTTTGCCTTTTATTGGCCTGACTTCTAATAACATCTGTTGGATTTCATATTATTGAATTTTTCTGCTAAGGCCATTTGATTCTACTTAAGGAAAGGTGCCATGTCCAGCAACATCTGAGACCTTTAAAATGACGAGTCAGCACGCACCTGCAAAAGCACATGGCGAGTGCACCATGAGTGCTGTTTCGCTGTTCAGCTGGCCGGTGTCGGCAGCGGCGTACATCTTGTTTGGACAGTCCCCAAAGTTATTGGCCTTCATTACGACCCTGGCGGAGTACCATGGTGCAAATTGCACCATGGTACATGGCGCAAAGCTGCCAATTCCGCCAGGGTGGTTGGCGGATTTACCGCCCCATGCCGACCTTGGCGGGGCGGTAAATCCCCAATCCCCATTTACCCTTCCCCATTCCCATTTTTGCCCCATAGGGTATAATGGGAGTGGGGAAGGCGTTAATTACGCCACCGTAGAATACGGTGGTGTAATTAACAACGAGGTTCTCTACCGCCATGGATTTTACCGCCTGCAAAAAGCAGGCGTAAAACCCTCCATGGCGGTAGAAAATCTCGTAGTATGGCGGAGAGGTACGCCATGCACTACGCTGGCGTATAACCCTCTCCGCCATGGTCGTAATGAGGGCCATTGTCTTTACTTTGCAGTACTAAGTGGGGCGTGAAGAAAATGTGCTTTTGTTACCAGTTGTAACATGATGTCATACGCTTATACATTAAGAACAAAGAAGCCAAAGTCTGCGCTTCAAGAAGCAGGTTCGTGTAACCATGTAATTCCTTCCTCTTGGAGCATGGGTAAGGGGGCTTCTATAAAGAGCAAGGCTGGAGCCTCTAAAAAAAAAACGTAATCTTCAACAATGGGCATTTGATGCTGTTTGAAGACACTGGGGGCCTCATTACGACCCTGGCAGTAGCGGGTTAACGGGGCTGGTAGAGCTGCCGCTCTGTTAACCCCCTACCACCTCATTACGAGGTCTACACGTGGGATCCGCTAAGGACGCCTGGTAAAACCAGGCGTCTTTAGCGGGTCCCGCGAGCAGACCAGGTTGCTAACAACAGGCACGTCATTAACGGGCCCGTTGTTAGCATCATCCCCATTCCCATTGAGCCCTATGGGGACTGAAATGGGAATGAGGATGTACCGGGTCCGGGTTCCCTGAATGGGGAAATACCGCGCCCTCCAAGGTCGGAATGGCCTGGTATTTCCCCATTCAGGGAACCCAGACCCAGTACCCGGAATGGGGGTAGCCATGCCGCAAAAAGCAGCATGGTTACCTCCAGGGTCGTAATGAGGCCCTGGGCCTCATTACAAGTATGGCGGTAAGTAAACAACGGCGCCGGTATCACTACCAGCATCGTTACTACCGTACTGCCATACTAGGAGTTCTGTTCGCGGGTGCCCTTGCAGCCACCATGTCTGACCTGGTGGCCATACCGGCACCTGCCAGCAGAACATGATGGTAGCACCGGTACAGTTATTAACGGTACCAGTGCTAGCACACTCCCCATTCCCATTGAGCCCTATAGGGCACGGTGGGAATGGGGATGTACCCTGGCCGACACCGGTGAAAGGGCAGTTACCGGGTCCGGCTGTGCCAGAATATCCCAGTAATTGCCCATTCGCGGGTGCTGGACCGGGATGCGAGTTTGGAGGTAGCCTTGCCGGTAAAACCGACAATGCTACCTCCAACCTTGTAATGAGGCCCACTGTTACAAGAGGGATTTACGAAAAAGTGTAAATCATCTGATTTACCTGCTGTTTTGATGTTGCAAGTGTGAGAGAATGAAGAACTCATTGAAGCGCTGATTGTTTTTAACAACATTGCTGCTTCGGCAATACTAGCGTGTGCTACTTGATGGAGAGGGACGAGAGGCAAATTCCATAGTGACAGGGCTCATGAAGTCACCCTTGTCACCCCCAATTGTAACCACAACGCTTTTTCTGAATCATTTGCTTTACTATTAAATCCAAAGGTTAAAGGTGCTCAGTGGAAAACTGTGAATGGAATTTCACCTATGATTTAGATAATATTTTGTGGTTTATTACATAGACAATTAACTCAAGGGTCCCTGGACTTGGTGGTTTATCAAATCAAATGTTTAAACAACACGCAAAGGCTTGGACCAGAATATTAGAATCCCTCTTTAAGCAAATACTTAGAACCAGCATTATTCCTACGTCTTCGAAGAGGTCGGTAGTGATCCCGATTTCTAAGAAAGGAGACAGTGAAGCCTCACAGAACTACTATCTCATAGCTCTCCATTATGGTCCAGTAAAGATATTTGCTCATTTAGTATTAAGGGATTTAATGGAGTGGGGGAAGGAGGCCAATTGCCTCAACCCTGCCTTATCAGAGTTTGTTCCAGGGCTCGGCTCTTCAATTAACCTGCAGGTCCTAAGTCTAGTAAAGAAAAAGGTTTTTTATAGATGGGGTAGTCTGTGTATCTGGCATTTATAGATTTTAAGTTAGCTTTCGATTGTGTGGATCGAGGAATTTTATTTGGCAAGCAATATAAGTGGGGCTGTCCGGCTCACATTTTGGCTATAATCCATGATTTTATTCTGAAACCTCTATGAAAGTTAGATTAAATCAGCTGGGTCTTTTATCAAGAAAGATTCCTATCTGTAGAGGGTTAAATCAGGGGGCTATATTATCTCTGGCTTTATTTAATCTCTTTATAGCCAATTTGGGGGTTGATCTGTCTAAGGTCAACCCCCACTCTACCTTGGCACTAGTCAAGAGAACTTAAACAAACTCCAAACTACCCAACATAATGACATTCGTGCCGCCTTAAACATCCCTCGTAATCACCATATCTCAGAAACCAGGTCAAAGTTAAAGTGGCTACCTGTCAAGCAAAGAATCTCCCTCAAAGCACTCGCCATTACGCACAAATGTCTGGCCAACAAGGCCCCCATCTATCTCAGCAGTCGACTATCGCGACACTCGACCTCCCGTCCTCTAAGAACTGCCCAATCCCATTGCTTAGCAATCCCTAGATTTAAGCTGCAAAAAGCAGGGGGCTCAAGCTTCCCGGTCCTAGCCTCCAAGCTCTGGAATTCTCTCCCTATTACTATCAGAGCGGAAGAGTCTTTTCACACCTTCAAACCCAATACCAGATCCTGGCTTTTCGACCTGCCTTAAGTCACACACAGCGCCTCTGTCTTATTCTCTCTGCCCTGCTGACTGTTTACCTGTATTTAATGTCCTGTTCATATCATGTAATGTCATTTCTATGTAAAGTCATGCATCTTGACTCCTGTATCTATGCACTTCTGTAACCTTCAAATTGCGCCCTGATGCCCCCGGGCCTGCGGGTTTTGCGCGTTATAAATAAAACAAATACAAATACAAAGGTGGCCTCTTTTCCACCAAAATTGGTCAAACTCCCAGGGGGTAATTCATATAATTTAGCACAGAAATGGTGCACGCGGCTGGCGCACAGAGTGCGCGTGCGCCAGTCTGCACCAGCCGCGTGCACTAAAACCCATTTTAGTGAAGAGCGTACTCATGGATGTTTACACCCATAACCAGCCGTGGCGCAGAGTGGTGCAGCGCCCCTGCAGCAGCACCAGTTATGCCCCCAACCCCGCCCCGTGCGCCAAAAACATCGCACAAATCCCCTACATGGCGCAAAGGCCAGTGAACCAGTAAACATCCCTCCAACACGAAAATGCGCTAAAAACGATACACAGCCCTCACGCGCCAGCAAAATCACATGGAGAACTCAGAGCGCACCCCTGGGAATATGCGCACCCTGCTCGTGCCAGCGAAATCGCATGGAAAACTCCCTGCGCATACCTCGGAATACGGGTAACCCGCTCGCACCAGTGAAATCACATGGAAAACCCCCCACGCACCCCTCGGAATACGCGTACCCCGGTCGCGCCAGCGAAATCGTGTGTAAAACTCACTGCACACTCCTCGGAATACAGGTACCCCGCTCGCTCCAGCGTAATCACATGTACAACTCCCTGCGCACCCCTCGGAATATGGGTACCCTGCTTGCGCCAGCAAAATCGCATGCAAAACTCCCCGTGCACCCCTCGGAATACGGGTACCCCACTTGCGCCAGCGAAATCGCGTGTAAAACTCCCCGCGCACCCCTCGGAATATGCGTACCCCACTCACGCCAGCAAAATCACGTGGAAAACTCCCCACGCACCCCTCGGATTATGCGTACCATCATGTGGAAAAAGTCCCCCCTGTGGTGTGGGCTGCCTGTGGGGCATGGACAGGGGTGATGGGCTGCCTGCAGGCCATGGAGAGGGTGAATGGGCTGCCTGCGTGGCCTGCCCAGGGGTGGATGGGCTGCCTGCGGGGCATGGGGAGGGTGGATGGGTGGCCTGCGGGCCATGGGGAGGGTGGATGGGCTCCCTGCGGGGCATGCCCAGGGGTGATGGGCTGCCTGCGGGGCATGGGGAGGCTGGATGGGCTGCCTGCAGGCCATGGGGAGGGTGGATGGGCTGACTGCGGGGCACTCCCAAGGGTGATGGGGTGCCTGCGGGCCATGGCGAGGGTGGATGGGTTGCCTGCGTGGCATGCCCAGGGGTGGATGGGCTGCCTGCAGGGCATGGTGAGGGTGGATGCGCTGCCTGCGGGCCATGGGGAGGGTGGATGGGCTGTCTGCGGGTCATGACCAGGGGTGATGGGCTGCCTGTGGGGCATGGGGAGGGGGGAAGGGCCACACCCGGGAGGGCCCACACTGCCCAATCACGTGTAAAACTCCCCGCGCATGGAAAACTCCCTGTTCACCCCTCAGAATATGCGTACCCCGCTCACGCCAGCGAAATCACGTGTAAAACAGGCAGGCTGCCAATCACCCCTGGGCATGCCCGCAGGCAGCCCATCACCCCTGGGCATGCCCCACAGGCAGGCCACATGTCACCATGCACTTGGGAGGCCCGACTCATGTCCCCCACCTCCACCCCCCATTGACGGGCACCTACCAGCAGGCCCCGATTCAATACCCCCACCCCCGCCACCCCCATTGACGGGCACCTGCCAGCAGGCCCTGACTCATGTCCCCTACCCCCCAACCCCCATTGACGGGCACCTGCCAGCAGGCCACGACTCATGTCCCCCACCCTCCACACCTCCCATTGACGGGTACCTGCCAGCAGGCCCCAACTCATGTCCACCACCCCCACCCACCCCCCATTGAAAGGGCACCTGTCAGCAGGCCCCAACTCATGTCCCCCACCCGCGCCACCCCGCATTGACGGGTACCACCTGCCAGCAGGCCCCGACTCATGTCCCCCACTCCCGTCACCTCCCACTGACGGGCAACTGCCAGCATGCCCCGACTCATGTCCCCCGACCCCCCGTTGTCGGGCACCTGCCAGCAGGCCCCGACAAATGGCCCACCAAACACCATGTCAAAACAAAACAGACCCATGGCCCTAATGCCAACCCAAATACCCCCCACCTCCCAGTACAAGCACACAACCATCCTCTGCATCCACTCCCAAATTACCCATGCCATGAGAGTCTTAAAAGAACCAGCATGTCCATGCATAAATGTACAACAGAGCCACAAAGTGGCAACACATGACTGAGGCAATGTTCATAGAGACATGCACAAAACCAATGAGAGTACACAACACCAATATTGAAGATATATGAAATGTATTAAAAAACATAATAAAATACATAATGAATATCACACTTGCAAATTAAGAAATAATGAAAGCAATACCAAAATAATAGTAAAATCCAATGAAAAACAAAAAATCACAACATGAAAACTGAAAAGTGGTCCATCGCCAAAGTCCATATAAAGTAAATAAAAAACAAAAGTACAAAAAACCATTGATCCATGGGATGTTGAAATAACCAAAGTATGTACAAGTCTGGAACTATTTACACTGCAAGTCCGAAGGGTCCATGATCCCCAAACAAAAGGAAACCTACCAATAATCCTATAAAAAAAACTATGTATACAAAGTGGAGCAAAGTCCATGAACACCACAAAAATATATAAAACAAATGAAACCTAAGCCTAAAGAACTATGTACAAAGGCGGCGGGCTAGTCCAACGGCTCACTCTTTGATGTTCCATCTTTGATGTTCCGGGCCAGGGCATCATCGAACTCCAGTCGATGTTCTGTAGGCGGGCCTCTTCCCTGGCCTCGAGGTCTCGCAGGGATGCAGCCATGGCCTCCTCCAACTCCCTGCGAGTTACCTCGAGGCACTCAGCCCGCCTCAACACCCGGTGCATGGAGTTCTCTGCCCTGACCATTGTGAGCCGTGCCTCCTCTGCCTACCGCCGCTCAGTATCTATCAGCTGGCCCAAACGCCGCCACACGGAAGACACTCCCAATCCTGGGGCCTCCTGCCCTCCGGCCGATGCCTGCCCCTGGGATGTTGAAGGCCCGAGCCATGATCTCTCCCACACTGATCCTGCTGCTGCCTCTAATGCAATTGCCTCTGGCACCACAACGGTCTCCAGGCTGATGGAATCCTCTGGGGCCGCCATGCATGTGCCCTGCTTGATGATGCCTGTACGTCCTCCATCTGCTGGGGTCCAGTTGGTGCGGTGGCCACCCCTGCTGGACCTCCGACTCCCGACTGTGGCAGGGATGTGTCCTCCACCAGCCTGGCCGCTGGCTCAGGGGCAGCTCCACAGGGGGCCCAGCTGATACTTGGGTGGGAAGGTGGCACAGAGGACGACTTACACATAGCGGGTTCAGTTGAGGAGGGGGTCGCAAGACGTTCCAGCACACGGATCAACCCAGTGCCGACGACCTGTCCTAGTAGGTTGATGCGGCCAAAGAGGGATCCGAAATGACGTGAATTGTCCAGACGAGAACCCTGCATGTCATCCCGAATCCCACGTTGGTGCAACACCACGCCAGCTAGGACAGGCTCAATCCGGTCATGTATTGCAACATCTGAAGGGGAGGAAGGCCAGTTGTTGTATGCACATCCCCTCCCTGAAAATGGCTCTGGACGGAGGCATCCCTGCTGGTGCCGGACGATGCAGTCACAGGATCGGGGACAGGATTACACACAGGCACCTCCACAGTGGCCTGTGCTGCCTCCTGTCCCTTCCCCTGGACTGCACCACTAGCACCAGTGGAATCTCCCCTCCAGGCCCCGTGTATGGGCCTTCCACGGCCTCCTCCTCAACCGAACGCCCCACCAACCTGGATGACTCCATGCCATCCTCCTCCATGGGCCCTTGTGGGGGCTCAGCTGCACCTACTGCTGCCGAGGAGTCCACCTCCAAACTCTGCCTTTTGGACCTCCCCTCGGCAGCTGCGGCCGTGGACACGGCACCAGACTCCTCACTCCCAGAAGAGATCACTATGTGGGAGGGGAGCTGGGCCTTGCATCTCCGGCTGGCAGTGGGATCCCTGCCGCTGTGCTCCACTGCACCATCTCCGCCCTCTTCATCAGTCGATGCTGCAGACAGGGAGAGAGAGAACACAGGCATCAGGGCACTGTACAATGGTCAGATACACACATGACAGTTGCACATGAGTGGCAGTGTCAAACTTCACATATGGCATCACACTCCCCAACACTCATATCATTCGAACCCACACACATGCACAAATTAACACAAATCGTGCAGCAGGCAGCAGCATCCATACACACACACCAGCATGAACATCTGATGGTTAGCATGACCTCACAAGCAACATGGGGAGTGGCCAACACATGCACACATGCCACCAGACAGACATGCATCTGTACATCTCCACCACCTGTCACAGTGCAATCATCAGCAACTATGTCACATCTGCCAATCAGCTTCCTACATGTCTGTGTCACATGCACCCATGGTGTATCATAGTCGCATACATGTCAAGCACACACGCGCACATGTACACCGTGGACATACATGAAGGTGGAACCAGCATCCATGTGTCACACCACAACCATGCCATAGTACATACACTAACATGTGTGCGTCTCCACATGCATTTGTGCATCATGCTTTGTAACACATACACCATTGATGTGCATCACACATGACTGGACTCACATGCGGCAGGCTCATGTCCCTGCACATACACATCCATACATGGGCCTTTCCAGACATATGTCCAAGCTGCACACTCCTGGCACACCTCAACATGCACTCTGTCCAATCAGTACGCATGGACACTTACCGCTCGACTCCAGACGGGTCTGCCTCTCAAGGACCTGGAGGTGAAGCGCTGGGCGTATACATTCCAGGACCCTCATCTGGTCGTTGATAAGGTGGACCCAGCAACCCTCTGCATCCGTTGCGTCCAAGAGGCAGCGGGCCTTCCTTTGGGTCCTGGACCTGAAGTCCTCCCAGCGCTTACGGACGTGTGGTAGGTCGCGGGTTGCCACCCCCTTCACGTTGATGGCAACCATGATGTCCATCCAGATCCTTCTCCGTCCATCCTTATTGGTGCGTGTTCTTCCAAAGAGGGCATCATAATGCACCAGGACTTGCTCTACCAGGGTGCCAACCTCTCCTGCTGTGGGGGTTGCCAGTGGTCTCTGATGGTGTTTCCTCTGTCATGGCAACCCCCGAGGCAGGTGTTGGTGGGCAACTGGGTCCTGGTGCTGAGCTATGGAGCGATGGAATTTCAGTCGGGAGTCTTCTATTCCAGCAGGGGTGGTCACAGCAACTGAACCCCTTCAGATGGCTGATGTGCTGCACCAAATAACAGGGCACATGGCCAGCAGGCAGGTAGTCAGCAGCAGATGGCTGATGGGAGTCAGCTCGGGGCTCTGGGGGCAGGAAAATGGTCTTCTGGGCAGGAGCGTGGTCTTCCTTGTGTTGCCAGCTTGATACGGAGTGATTTGGCATGTGAAAAAACAGCACATCAGCATGTTAATGCATGTAATTTGAGGAAAGGGCCTAAGCGTGTAAGTGATGTGACGCACGCGGGTGTTTCCCCCGGCACGGGTTAAAGGTGAGTGGGGCCAGCAGTTCACTGTATGTGCTTTTCATGGAGATCGACGCGTGTGTTGCTACTTCTGGTTGTTTCACACGCCATCACTACTTCACAGTGGATCAAGGACGTATCTCTTCTTTTGGTGGGGTATTGGCTGCGCATGTTTTTCATTGCCGCGCTAGTCAGACTGTGAGTCGCGCACACTCTTTTTCCCACTACGGGTCCTCCTGTGTATCGTGTACCCGTTTTCGAGGTCATAGTAGCCCTCATGTCCCACACGTACGTATTTTTCATGTCCCTCAGTGCCACTGCATACTGCAGGAGGTTAATTCCACAAACGTGGGCTACCAGGGGTTGCGTGCACGGTTTTACTGCAGTTTTGGGGTGCCTGGGCATTGTGTGACCCGTCACTTTATCAGCGGGGTCACATGCAGCCTTGCAGGCGCACAGGGGTGCTGTTAACATCTAGTACCCCACCCCCTTCACCCCAATTTCCCATGACAATTGTTGTGTACACCTTCCATTGGCACTACTACATCTGTGCCGGCACTACTACATCAGTGCCATGGTTGAGAGGCCACGAAAGGTGAGGAGTGCCTCAATTGGTTGTCCTCCATGTGTCAGGTGTGGCCAGGTACGTGGCTGGGGTGACCAGGGAGTAGGGGGACTCCTGGGTGTCAATGGTTGCTGCAGAGGTGGAAGCGGCAGGGGCGCTCCACTTCAGCAGGATGTTCTGCCACATGTTGGTGCAGTCATGCCACCACTCCCTGTGGTTCCGGGAGATGCAGCTCTTGCATCTGGCACCGGTGCCCATGTGACCCGGCAGTCCGTTTCATCGACTGCCACGGGCCCAAGGGTCACACTCCACACTAGTTGCTGATGTGCTTGGGGCATCACGTCAACGCATGGATGTAGTCCTGCAGCCGCAGTGGTGCCAACACAGCGAGGACCACGGCTCCTTGGGCCCCGCGGGTGTCAAGCCCGGCAACGCGTGCGCCACCGGGGTATACTGAGAGGGAGCAAGCCATGTGTGACAATTCCAAACAACAGGGGGCAGCAATTGATAAGATCGCTCAGAGCATGGAACGTGTGGCCCAATCCGTGCTCTCCCCTGCTAGGCAGGTGGATCTCCAGCAGCGGGCAGCACAGTCCACGGGCCGCTCGCTCAGGCTGGGCATGGTGGCCTCAGACAGGGCATGCCGGGCTGAAATGGTCTCTGCGTCAAGCACTTGCTGCTCATGCAAAGGCACACAGGAAGGCCCTGAGGGATGACCATCAATTCCTCAGATCTACTCTGGGTGTGCTCAACATGTCCCAGAGGGAGCAGACAGAGGAGAGGTTGGAGGAGCTTGAGAATACCATCTCAGCTGAGCTACGTGCATGCCGGGAGGTACTCCGGATGTCATGTGAGGCCATGCAGGAAGAACTCCGTGTTACACGTGCTACCTTGCAAGAGGAAGCACGCTTATCATGTGAGGTGCTGCATGCTGACCTGCGTGTCATTGCCGCACCTGACCAGGCTTTACCAGTCTCGCAGACTTGCCACCAACGAGGGACAAGCTGTGCATAGGCGTGGTCAGGGTACTGCGCCACGTCCATCTTCTGCTTTCCATCCAGAGGGTGACTCGAATGACGACTTATCTCCCACACTGGTCGGGCCGTGCAGGCGTTGAGCCCATGGAGGTTTTTTTGTTGTTGATCTCAACATCATCGCATGTGGGTGTTGAGATGCACCCTGTACCTCCCCCCTCCTGGGTGCCTTCCCCCCCCGGGTCCTATGTGGCCATTTTTTATTTTATAGTTAGTTTAATTAGTTAATATAGTTTAAAATTGTTTGTCTATTTTGCATTCATGTGATGGTGTGGTGCTTTGTGGCTTTTGAAAGCATCCACTGTCTGTTCCAGCTGGGCCCATTCAAGCTTGTCTCGTGTATGTGTTTGCGGCTTGGGGTCCTGACACATATGCCACTCCTGCTTCCCCTACCCATGGGCTCGCAAGGATGGTTTGGTGTGACAACCATTTACACAAGACCGAACAAAAAAGGTTGCAGTTACCCGTAGATAAACTGCACATCCTCCTATTATTGATTCCTATAAATTCATATGTAGAGAACGTTGCCTAATCCCCCCCAAAAACAACAACCCTATTTGAAGAGTATATATTTAACGTACAAGACAGCATGTCAGAACTCATTTGTTTAAGATTTATTTCATCATATTTTAATTGTGGAATTTTTTTAACAAAAAGAGCATATCAAAAAATATATTAATAACACATCTATAAACAAACCAATTGCTAGACAATACACATTTTATCACATCAACCGGAAACAAGCTCACATCTCACATATCATTCCTTACATACTCTTTCATCCCCATACATACAAACAACCACTCATACTTGTGCAGAAAACGCAATCCTGGTAGTTTTGTTCTGTGACTCAGAACATCCCATCCATTGGGTTTAACATTTTAACAATTCAAAATATGCCTATTTGACATTATTTTGTTTATAAAAATATATAAATCACTGTGTGGATGTTCCAAAGTAATTATTTATGGACACATATTGATCCCCATATTTTATCTGTGTGAACCCAAGTTAGAGCCAGCTCTTGGAAGAGTAGGCTCTATGGTGTTGTCGACTCGAGGTTCAGGCTACCAGAACGGTCTATACGGCTTCCGTCTGGTGCACCTCATCAGGACGTATACATTACAAACAAACACAATTTCTAAAAACAAAGTTCTGATTGATGTGAATTGACAAATTTCATTCAATTTCCAAGCTAATTTCTTTCGCTTTACAAAGTGTCGCAATTGGTAATCCAAGTATCTTTTTTCCTTCAGAAGAGTCGCTTTGGCTAGCAAGCTGTTTTTTTCTCTCTCTCTCCCAAATTGTGAAGAACCTCAGGTAGGTCTCCTCGTGTGTTATGCACAGGCTCCGGCCAACGGCTGCATTGTCTTCTTAGTTATAATGTTGTGGTATCTCATGAGATTTCTTAGAAGGCAACCGTCTCAGGGGACCAAATCCCAATTCTGCAGCGCTACTGTGCGCTGCTGCATCAAGCCAACCATTTACACAAGGGCATTGGACTTTAGTCATATTTGTGGCCTGTCTGCTGCTGTACTACTTCTGTTAATACCCCTAGTGGGGATTATGGATGTTTTCTCCACGGCATATCTGCAATCAATTTTGGTGATTACATTATTGAACTGTCCATTTATTGATGTTATTTGTGATGTATGTTCTTTTCTTGCCTGTAGACGTGCTTGATGCACTTCATGTTGTAGACGGTAGCCTGCACCCTTTGGCTGTGAAAGTCACACTGATGGTGGGAGGGGGCCGGATGTTGACAATGTCAAGTTGGTACGTGTTGAGTTCAGCCCCTGGGGATTGTGGCAAAGGAGGATGCATTAGGAATGTGACCCAAGAGGCACAACTCATGGTCCAGTCCTTGCCTGAGATGTCAGCCTATTCTACTATAACGCTCCTTTCCATTTGGACGGCACATTGTGTCTCTTCCCTCTTGGACTTTGATGCTGCCTGATGGTTCAGTTTTCCTACTGGACTGCGGCTCTTTTACTTGTTTTTCACACTCTTGTGCCTTTAGTCCCTGTTCTTCTTCCTGCTACTGTCCCTGTTGCAGATCTGTCCACCCGTCTCTCGGGCTGTTATTTCCACGTACTCTTACACTGCCTCGGTTTGCCTCAGTACACTTCTGTTCAACAGCATCTTTCTGTCGCTCCTCCTGTCTTTCATCTACTACATCAATGCCTTTATGTTGGCTGTAGGCTTTTACCAATGCTATTCAACTGTTGTGGCTCTTAACTTGCTGTCAGCTGTTTCCGGCTATCTCGCATTCTCTGTGCCTGTCCAGACTTGTGCTGTCTCTGCCTTTCTTTGTTCACGCTATCAAGGATTGATTGGGTTTCAGCTCAACCATCCAGTTGTGCCAGCCTCCTTGGTTATTATTGAATCAAGATCCAGCTCTACCTGTCAGGGTACAGAACCTGGGGTTCTGTGGGAGGAGGTCAGATGTAGGTCTCAGACATGGCCCAGTGACAAGCAGCATAACGACACACACACAGGAAACTTTCCAGCCTTATTAAACGTTTTTATGCCCTTTCTGCAGGAAAAGGAGCCTCCATACTACCTTTCCCAGCAGACACCGGGCCAAGAACTACAAAACCCTATCCACGTTGGGTGGTGCACATGTGCGCACGCGTGCAGAAGTACGGGGCTTGTGCTCAGACATCCGACAGAGGCAGACATGTTTCCAGGAGCTCCAAGCAAGGTGAGCAGCACGAGGGGCCACGCCCCAGCCGACCTTCCTCCAGGTCCCTCGCACATGCAAGCTAAGTAGTGCCAGTGCTGGGGAGCTTAGCCAGGCGTTGGGGAGGATGCGCAGAGTACAGCTAAGCCGCGTTGAGGAGCAAATGCCAAGAAGCTTTCCAAGTTGTCAGGAGCACACATAGGGGACATCAGCAATATCCTCAATTCCCCCATGCCCCATAGAAGCTAAGTTATTAGCGCAGTAGCGTTCCTAGCCACAAACGTAGACAGCGCCAGGGGGGGCAGCCAGTGACGCACAAACTCGAGTGCAGTGCATATCATTAGCATATGCAATTAGCCACGTGGGCTGCCTATAGTAAGCCGCGGCTGGCATAACGCAACTTGTACTGAAGTCGCACCTTGCCACACGCGTCTAGCAGCACATCCAAGGCACATTCTATCATGTGTGATTCTTAACACATGGTCTTCCGTTTAACACAGGGCCACGTGCGGCTACCTTACCTCATTAACAGTGTATTAACCATCACGGGGCAAGTAAAAGTATACGAACGAAGCAGCAGACAAGAGTAGACAAGAGTGCTTGTTTGGGGAGGAGCCACTAAGTTCGAGGCATGAATGATGTTATGTGTGTGTGGGGAAAACACACACAGAATAGTAACTCACTGTTACGCTCACCTGGTATTCACAGGGACACCACCCAGCTGGGTTACTCACTGGTATGCTTCTCAGATTTGCCCTGATGTGGTCTATGGGGAAGGTTCTGCCTGAAAATACAGGAGGACTGCGTTGAAGACGGACCGACTGGGGTAAGTATCCTCCCTCCACCCCCATATGCTTTCAGTCCCTCTGGTGCCCTCGCCTCACCTTGTGGTAGAATTAGGCATGCTCTCCGTCCTGCCTTCTTTGCAGGGGAGTGTTGTCTTTCATGGGCGAGTGCGGTCCAGTTACTTCACTGACGCCGGCCCATTTGATATTGTTCAGGTAGGTCTTATTGCTGTTCTTTAGTTTTGTTGCTATCCTGCATGCCTTTCTTTGTTTAAAATGTCTCTTTTTTCTCCCTTAGGTATGCGGAGCTACAGCGCGGCAAACTGGCTTGGTTGAGCCCCGCTGGTAAATGATGGCGCATTAAGAGCGCTATGATGCGGTAAGTAAGCGCTATGCGCAGCGCTGCAAAGTCTTGCCTTTGCTAACCTGTGTTTTCCTTCCTTGTAGGTCGCAGTGTTCTTCAGCGCGAGTGGAATGTCCGGAGTGGTGCCAGCCGAGAGGCGACTAGCCAGGTAAGCCTTTTGAGCAGTTCGTAATTTGTAAATTTCTCTACAACTTTCTTTAATGTTGCCTCTATCTTCCTCTTTCAGGTCGTTCTGTCCGGGAGGCGTGCAGATTTGAGGAAGCTGTTCTCAGTAGCTGCGAGTGTTTAAAGATGAAGACTGCAGGTAAGATGCTGCTGCTAATAATGTTCCTTTTGTCTCCTTGCGGGTTCTGCTTCTCCGAGGTTCGAGGGAATAGCTGGACACGGTGAGCGTCACGTTGAAAGCTGCAAAGTAACACGAAGCGTGTTCTGCAGTCAGGGTGTGGTTTATATAGCCCAGGTAAAGTAGTACCAGGGAAAGTAGTTCCAGGCCTGCCACACCCAAAACACTAGACCGCATAGCTTGGTTCTTAGGAACCAAGCTATGTGGATGCCTCCATGTTGGCTGACAATACAATAAAGTAGTTCCCACGCACATTGTTGTTCATGGTTTATGAGCCTGGCGCCATAGGCCCCAGAACTGGCCCCATGAGGGCTTTTGAAGAGGATGCCAGGCTCTAGAGGCCCGAGTCCTGACTCCACCTGGCCAATGGGTTTGCCAGAGGGGGTTTTGGGCGAGGGTCGTGACACTCACGTTCTCTTTGCAGCATTGAACTGCTCCTGTTACCGGACCTGAGAGTGCACAGGCAGGATGCCAGCACTGACCCCAGAGATAAGTCTCTCTTTTGCACGCCTTGGAGCCATTTTGTACAATGTGCATGAAGTACATGGTTTCTATGATTGAGTATGTGTAATTGTCAATAGTTGTATTTTGTATTTGTACTACTTTCCCTAGCCCATCCACCTCCCCTCTCCTGACTCTGTTTCTAGTTATTCTAAATACTGATGCCTATCCAACCAATGGATCCCTTACCCTCTTTCCCCGCCAGGGTTTCGGAGGCCTGTGTAAGTTTTACCTTGCAGGCGCCCAGACCGCAGAGGGGGTGGTTGGTTCGTGCCACTCCTGAACCTGGAGACCAGAGCTGTGACACTACCCATCAGTTGTTGCATTCTCATTGATTATTGTGTACTGAAATTGCTCCCTGTCCTGTTGAACCCTTGTTCAACTGTGGTACCTTGGTAGTTATTCTATAATTCTGCTTGGACATGTGCTTGGCCATATTCAGCGACTTCAAGTCATGTACTGGAGACTCTTCCAGGGTTTTTTGGTGGCTACAGGCTTTTTCCCTGTTTTGGGGGTTTGGCTCCTTGGAGTTCTCTGCGATTTGGTATTTTTACAAGTCAAGGTGGCCTCTAAGGGGGCTGGACCCTATTTACATGAAAGGTGGAACAAGGAAACCAAGGGGTAGGGGGATCCCGAAGCCAGGTAGACTAGAAGGAAGAAGCCATCGGCCTCCAGGCACAGTTCTTCTGAAGGTCATGGTGATGAGAAAATGAGGGAGGGCCTTTTGTTGTCAGACAGTACGCTTGGGCTACAGTGTTTGGGCACTCTCTGACATTGTCATTGTGGGCTACTATGTACATGATGTGTTCTGCTGCTCAATGGCTGTTCCTGTGTTGTGTTTACTTTTCAGGTGTCAGGGGATTGTTGTGGTTTGACATACTGGGGGGTACACATGGCCAATGTTCACATGTGATGTGTACAGAACACTGAGGGTCACTGGATTTCACATGCATGTATTGAGTGCATGTCCCTACTGACACACACACTTAAACAATACCACCCTTCCATGCCCACACGTGCACACAGATTGCCTTCTCTGGCATGCTGTGTCCCTGCAGCGCATGATCACTTACCATTTGGGGATTGTGTAGATGCATCAATAGATTATTTGTGTTGCTTGTCCTTTTGATATGATGCTCAAGGTGTATCCCCAACACAATGGGCCTCATTACGACCCAGGCGGTAAGTTACCGCCTGGGCCGTGACTTTACCACCATGGCGTAAACTACATTTACGCCATGGTGGTTGGCGGATTTACCGCCCCATTCCAACCTTGGCGGGGCGGTAAATCCCCATTTTCCCATTTTCCCTTCCCCATTCCCATTTTGCCCCATAGGGCATAATGGGAGTGGGGAAGGCGTTAATTACGCCACCGTAAATTACGGTGGCGTAATTAACTCCATGGTCCCTTAGCGCCATGGATTTTAACACCTGCTAAAAGCAGGTGTTAAAACCTCCATGGCGCTAAGGGACCTCGTACTCAGGCGGTAAGGGTCGGCG
Source organism: Ambystoma mexicanum (assembly GCF_040938575.1). NCBI lineage: Eukaryota > Metazoa > Chordata > Amphibia > Caudata > Ambystomatidae > Ambystoma > Ambystoma mexicanum. The sequence goes on along the minus strand of NC_090935.1, from coordinate 1,175,068,265 downwards.
CTGTTTACGCCGCCGTAAAGCCCTTACTGCCTGAGTTGTAATGAGGCCCATTGGCTTCTCACTGTACTGTGTGCTGAGCGGTGTTTTGCAGGAGACACACACAGCACATGGGTTTGGGATTTGCGGATTTGGCTTGGCCAATGTGCATGCCAACTGGCATTCTGTCTTTTGTTGATGGTACCGCTGGTGGCATGCATTTGTGTATGACTTTGTATGTGTGGGAGGTTGTTGGTCAGTCATTTCATCTGATTCCATGTCAGGTGTGATTGTCTCAGGCCTCTTTCCATTTATCATGTGTCACTTTGTATCTAATTGGTCATGTGTTGTGCTTTTGGTTTGCTCTTTTGCTGTTGCATGCCATGTCATGGTGTGGCGGACAAGGGTGATTTGGGTTGGGAGGGTTTGATTGACATACCAGTGATTGTCATGGCCTGTTTTGCAGGGGGTTGGTGTGATATACACCTTGCATGTGTTCCTTTTTGTCACACAGGATTGGTTATGTTTAAGTAGCTAGGGATGCACACAATGTAGCACTTCCATGGCAACATTCTCAGGGTGGTAAGGTTGTGACAGTTGACTGTCTCTTTGTCATCATCGATTGTCACCTGGTATGTGCCCTTTCCCCTCCCACGGGCACCGCCTGTGCCCGTGGTTGGGGATGTGGGGGCACCACCATGTCCACCAGTATGCCCTTCCGTGTTGCAACATTGTGCAGGACACATACTGCCACAATGATCATGCACACTACTGGGGGTGCATATAGTAGCTGCCTCCCAGAGTGGTCAAGGGAGCGGAAGAGTGACTTGAGCACTCTGAATGTGCGCTCCACTATGCCCCTGGTTGCAATATGGGCAGCGTTGTATCTTACCTGGGTGGTGTGGTGGGGTTCCGTATTGGCGTCATCATGTGGTTGCTCAGAAGGTAGGCACTGTCCCCTGGGGAGGTGAGGATGGTTGTCATTAGTTGGGTTTGTTATTTGTCTGTGTGTGACAGTGAGGATGGTTGTCATTAGTTGGGTTTGTGTATTTGTCTGTGTGTGACATGCATGGGTGTGCACAGACATTTGTACTCACCAATGAGCCATGTGTCACCATGCTTCCCAACTTCCAGGTCCCGGCTCAGGGTGGACATTCTGTATATGAAACTGTCATGGGTAGACCCAGGATAGTTTGCATAGACAGAGGTGATGATTCCCTTTGCATCGCCTACCACCTGCACATTGATGGAATGTGAGTGCTTGCGGTTTCGATAGATGTGCTCAGTGGCCCTAGGTGGACGTAGGACCACATGGGTGCAATCTATGGCACCAAGCACTTTGGAAAAGTGTGCCACCCTGTAAAAGTCCTGGACCACGGCCTGCCTTTCTGCAGGTGTTCTGGGCATGTATATGTGCCTGCGGACTGAGGGGTGCGCAGTCATGATTGCCAACACCTGGTCTAGGCAGCGTGACTGTGTGGCCTGTGAGACACCCCCAACTATGGCAGTTGTCCGCTGAAATGACCCAGTGGCCAGAAAATGCAGGACATTGAGCACCTTTTCCAAGGGGCTCAGTGCTTGGGAACACAAGGTGGGTGATGTGAGGTCATCCTCCCACTCAGTGACCAGGTCTAGGATGATACGAGGTGGAAACCTATATCTGCCATAGACCTGGTCATCAGGCATCCCAAAATGTCTGGTCCTGGGCAGAAAAATGCAGGGCCTGGCTATTCTCCTCCTCCTGCGGTGTCCCACGATCAGTGCTGCGAGAAATGGGACATTCATCATAGCTGTATATACGTGTTTGTTGTTTGCGCGCACATTTATACTGCATGGGGACGCTTCCGTCTGCCTTCGTGTGGCGGACGTGTATACGCCTGTGCGTGTCTTTTGGCGTGCGCGTGTTTCCCATATTCAATTCCATGAATATGTGTTGTTCAGGCGCGTGTGGGCGTTCCGTGTATTTCCCAGCAGTACTCCCCCAGGTACGCCTTCATTTTCATGCGCTGTTCCCCATTCGGTGTGATCTGCCCCCTTTTTGGTGTGTGCGCTACACGTTGTGCGCTTTTGCTCTGCACATCGCACATGGCGTTCGGGATGTTGAAGTGACGTGCGCGCCACCCACGGATTTGGCGCACATCTCGGGGGAAACACGCGCAGGTCCTTCCATGAATCGCACGCATGCGCGTGCGCTTGCTTTTTCACGCTTGCGCCACATATTTCGGCACACATTTGTTTCATAAATCGGCCCCCCCAGTCTCATGGCTTCTATATGCAGACAATCTGGTCCTATTGGACCAGATGCCGATTGGGCTACAGAGGCAGCTAACTATGTTAGAAGCTTATGCGAATGTCAATCACATCAGAATCAATGTGGTGAAATCAAATGTGATGATTCTGACTTCAAAGACAATTAGCAAACAATCTTCTTTATCTTGGTATTTGTTTACAGCTCCTCTATTGATAGTGAACGAATATAGATACTTGGGAATTTGCACTAATGATAATGTTAAATAGGCTCCTTACAGACAGGAAGCAAGGCAGGGGGATATGACAGCGGCATCTCAGAGGTTGATAATTAATAAGAGGTTTGGATGAAATTGATGTCATTGGTAATTCATTATAAGCAAACAGTTCCTATCCTGATTCATGGGGCAGAACTAAATTACTCCATAGAGCCATGGAATGGAATAGGATACAGCGGGCCTCATTACGAGGTGAGTGCAAAGGGATTACCGGCACCGGTAAGGACACCGGTGCCGGTAATCCCTTTGCGCCCTATTCCGAGGTCCCTTAGTGGGTCCCTCCCTTAATGCCTGGTTTTACCAGGCGTTATGGACGGGACCCGTTAGGGGTTTCAGGGTCAATAATGGTACCGCAATTTGCGGTACCGTTATTGACGCCTTCCCATTGACCACTATGGGGGCTCAAATGGGAATGGGGAATGGCTTTTTCAATGGGGACTTAACAGTCCCGCCAAGCTCGGACTGGACCGGTAAATCCCCATTGAACGGGACCGGGCACGGTGCCTTTATTGGTGGTAGTCATGGCGTAATGAGGCCCAGGGTCTTCTTTGTAAAAGGATTTTGGCTTTCCAATGAGCATTCCAGTCCAGATCATTTATTTTGAATTACGGGTGCTGTCCTTAGACATCATTTAAAGTGGAGAGCTTTAGCTCTACTGAGGAAATGTTTATTGGGCATAAAACGTCTATTGTCCCTGCTATTGGCAATTTGTTGGAGATTCAGATTGATTGTTCCTTACAGAAATGGATGCAGGACTGTCTGAACTTGCTAATCACAGCAGATATTTCTCTGGACACCCTGTTGTTGATCCCAGATAAAGCTAAAGGGAAATTATGGTGGTTTGATTCGATCACGACTATTGAACAGTGTCCTTGGTATAAAATGTTCAATTTCTTTTCTAATGAAACCAAGTCATTGAACTGTATGCCGAATTACTTAAAGAAATTTCCATCTGATAGATACCATATGGATTTTCTAGGGTTACGCTTCAATTTGTGGCCAAAAAGGGAAGTCAGAGGAATAAGGATGAAATGGCCCATAGAGGAAAGATGTTGTTGATTGTGTGATAATCAGGATGAATTAAAAACCCAGAGGCATTTGCTGGTAGATTTTCCTAAACTATTAGATAAAAAGGATCTCATATTTGTTTAAGTATTTTGAGAGTTACAAGAGTTTGATGGAAAAGAAAGCATGGATGATGATGTTTAATGGACAACATATATCTCTAATTTTAGCAACTATTAGATGTTTGAAGTTATTTTACTAGAGGACCTAGAAAGGGGCAGTTAAGATGAACTATTTAATATGAATTAGGTTGGCCTATTAAATGAAATGGAACGAATTGGGAAATGTGAAACTCCTCTTATGAATTCATCGATTTTTATACATTGAATATTATTTTATGTGATTTTATGTGATTGTTTTATGTTATGAAACTTGTAATCTTATTATAAGGTTGAAATAGTTTAGCCATATCAATAGGTAAATAATAATAATAATAATAATAATAATAATAATAATAATAGTAGTAATAATAATAATAGTAATAATAGCAATAATAATGAACATCATAACACAAAGTAAAGATGCTAGGTAGGCACTGTCCAGTTGCTGGATCTAGATATTGCAGTAGTGGGTCACCTCATTGCACTGATCTCTCAGGCATTGCAGCATAAGGAGGGTTCAGTTCTAGTACAGATATCCTTAGATATTTTGGGCACTTGAATAGCAGCTACAGTGGGCAGAGATCTTCCGAGCCATGCCTACCATCTTATCTTGTGGCAATTACTAATAAAGAAGATCACCACAAGATGGAGCAAAAAGGCAAAGCAGGGCAAGTTGTTTTGCCTTTCATCAGAGCAGCTACAACATTAACCAATTTTCAGTTCCCACAAAGCCCACTTGGAAGCCAACAGAAGTAAGCCAATGTTCCACAACCTGATTTACTTTCTTCAGGAAATCAATGTGCCTGTGGGATTTTCAGTCCAATCCTTCAATTTGCAATGTGTTCTGCTGTTGTATAGCATTCTGTGACAGTTGTCCAAGGCTTTGCTGATGAGAGGTAAGGAGGAATGAGGCCCATGGTCTGGTGATGGTCATTAGGAATCTGCCTTGTGCACTGGTACACAATTTAATTGTCCTCACAATATTCTAGTGCCATTCCCACTGTTTTCATAACGTGGTCTTAGAGCTGTGGTATTTAAGTTTGACTCTGAATTTTCCAGCAGGGATTGAGATTGCCAAAGTGCCATCTGAAGCCACCACTTTCAGCAACAGAGTAGGAAGGTACACCAAGGTTGTCATTGGATAGAGATCTCAGTGCATTTTGTGATATTGTGTAAGATACCCAGGAGCCTCAGCAATGGTGGCCTGTCGCAGTGAGAGCTAAATAGGTTGTCTGCCTGTTGTAGGTTCTGCAGACACTGAACACCTTATGACAGGGTTTGTGAAAATAAAATCCATGAATCTGCAAGTCTTAATGAGTGTAATAGTGTATGATTGTGGTGCAAATGAGACCATTGAATGCAATTGAGTGTTGGGAGGCTGGCCTCTCAACTTTTTTTTCTTTTGCAAGTATGAAGATGGTGCCATCCCATGAGGGCCCACAAGGAAGAGGGGCCCACATGTCCTCCTGGCCTCCCTCCCAAGACAATTGTTGAATTTAAGGCAGGTGGCAAAATGTGCTTTTTTGCTTCGCTGCTGCAAAATAACTCCATCGGGCCATTTTATTTTTAGGCTGATGCATGCCTAAACACTCTCCTTCTTGGTGTTTGCCCAGTGCACTTAGCAGTTGCTTGCTTGAATGAGCGGTGTTAACTGAGGAGGCGGTGATGCTGATTTGATTTACTTCAAAGCAATTTCTTTATAATATTGTACATTGGTGCAAGAGGAATGACTGAATATGTCCTCCTTTGCTCAGTGCTTAGAATCTGGAAATTGGATGGGTTTTTTAATGCCTGAATTATATGTTTCTTCCTCTGTAGCTGCGGTATCCGCAAATAAGAGGTGTCTGAGTCTCAATCTGGAATCTGGGGATGGAGCACAATCGTTTTCACGATCTTCATTGTCACCTGTTTCCAAAGATGTCAAAGATGGCGAATCACCTCTGTTAATGCCCGTCCTCTTTGCTTCTCACTTCCGCTGAATGTAAATGCATTGGCCTTGCATGGTTGATGACAATTCTTCCAAATGCACCGAAATCAATTGAGGCATATGCCTCTTTTTTTATAGAGGAGGAGATCGGTGGCTGCTTATTGATTGCTGTAGGTGGACCTCAGACCCACATACTATCCTGGCTTCTACAATGCAAACCGCTGCTGCTTTACCAGGTGAACAATGGGTAACAGATGCATTCTTCTACTAACACATACCCTCTGCGTATATTGAATATATATTTGAATAGTGCAGTAGATTTAGATATGTTAATTGTATTCAGCTTTCATCTACAGTAAACCCAACAATAGTCAGACAGCCCAAATGACTGCATTAGCTTGCTCCTCCATCTATGAATTTCACGTGTACCTAAGACTGCATTTTCATACTCCCATGCCTACATAATTCCTGTGCGCCTAGTACTACTATGCCTGCTCTCCCGCCTACAGAATTCCCATGTGTTTAAGACTACTTTGTGTACTCCTGGCTTACAAAGTTCACGTATTCCTGAGGCTCCTTTGGCATAGGCCTACAGCTAGAAGTTTCACGTGTGCCTAAGACTGTTTTAGCGTACTTCCCGGCCTACAAAATATATTCATAACTAATACTATGTTGGCCTACTCATCCACCTACATATTGCTACTGCGACTGTGACTGCTTTGGCATACTACCATGCTTATCAAATTCACATGCACCAAGAGCTGCTTTGACATACTCCTCCACCTACATAATTCACTTGTGACTGAGACTGATTTGGTGCAGTTCTCTAAAGGCAATAGTGTGCCTAAGACTAGTTTGGCAAAATCCCACACCTACAAAATGCATGTGTAGGAGACTCACTGCTTTGGCTTCACCTGGCTTGATGTGCTTTGCCTCCCCTCTGAAATCATGTGCCCAAAACCCCTACACAATGCTTCTCCAAATCCATTACACTACCTAGTTGCCTATTACTAATGTTGTACTACTCTAATCTACTATATAACTCATCCGAAATTCCTGGTAACTATGCAAATCCTCTTCCTTATCTATTCAGAGCTCCATAGATTGGCTTTTGTCTCTTCAAACCACAACCACAAAGTGTCTCGACTTTCTACTCTGTAAGAGGATTCAATTCAACACTACAGCTAAGTCAACGCCTAGTCTATAATACTGAATGAAAACCCTTATTGATATATCTTTATGTCCAGTTCATGTGTTCTGGATGACTACCCCTATATAACACCCCTCTCTTGGAATCCTCCTGACCCCACTGAGCCAAGAAGTAGTTCTGTTTTGCAAGTTAAAAGGTTTATTTGATAATTTAAACAATATATATATATATCACGCTTTATAATAAATTAATAATTGAATAGCACACTTAATCTGATATGATAAAGATTAACAACGGAGAATCTGGCACTAGCACACTTCTTTATAATCACTAAGGAGTTGACATGAAATGGATAAGATAGCAACACTACTTTTATGGTTTCAAATGAATGCATTGTGGAATGAAATGCAGTAAAGAAAATAACTTGATAGGATTTCAGCAAAAACAAGGTAATCACTTTCTTGTACAATTCACCCCCCCTTTTATGCAATGCAAGGAAATAGAAGGAAGCACACAGTTCTCAGAAATGCAATTCAAATGTGATTCAGTTCACCCCAGCAAGCTTAGACTACAGAAGTTTAAAACACAGGCAAAATGCTTTTATATGTGCTGGTAATGAAGTGAAAATATGCTAAAATGCTTTTAATTCCCTCTAGAGATTCAGGGTGAGTGGTATCTAGTTAATATTAGTCCAGGCTCACACTAGCAATGATTCAGGGATGATTAGCAGGTTAAACGAATTTCTGGCAAATGGAAGGCAAGCAGCAGCAGATTTTTTTACACGTGGAGAAATTTGCAAATCGTGGTAAAATTCGCGAATGCGCCGGGCGCTATTACAGAAGAACTACAAGGACTATCACTATCATTTTGAGGTCCTAGGAAAGCCTAGGATCTCAGCTTCCAAATGAAAGTTACTGCAAGTCTCTAAGACAAACGGTCGCGGAGATATGAGCGATTTAGTGAAGGTCGTTTTTGGTTTTGCAAATTTTAAACGCAACACTTTTTCAGCTTTAAAAATGATGGCAGAATAACACAATTGCTAAGCTGCAGTTCTACTTAGGTTAAATAGATTGAATTAGATGAATTTAAACTAAGAGCTTTGGTTTGGTACAGTTTTACTATGTACTCACACTATATTCTTGAATTAAATGGGCCTCGTCACGGATCTGGTCAGGTTTTCTTCACTCGCCACGGACAGTCTCCCCGCACAGCGGTCTGGTCTCTGGAACTGCTAACATGGGTCTGGGTCAGCTCTGCTCTCTCTCTGGGTACAGCACTGCTTCTGGATTCTGGAGATTGATGGATTTGAAGTCTCTAGTTTGTCTCTCTGGAGGTTTGATGGAGGTAAATATGGATTTTTCCGGCAGAGCTTCCAGCGGCAGATGGAAATGAAGGTCCCTATCTGTCCTGACTGTCTGCTTTTATGGGTTTTGAGAGGGGGTGTGTATGCAGCATCACTAGACCCTACCCCTCTCCACTTGCCATTGGTCCAGCTTTCATTTCTCCCCTGATTGGGGGAGCTAAGTTGTGTCAGAGTGATGTCATTTTATGGCTTGCAGAGAGGACACTCCCCTGTCAAATTGCACACATTCTATATTTGATAACAAAAGACATATTTGCACAGGTACACATTTGTTTAAAATGACATACACACATGAGGCATTACTGATGTTAGCCCCTGTTCTGACTCTGGCGTTTCTAGGAGCTTGCATCCAGAAATGGCAATATTTTGCGCGTTTTAATGTGCTAAACAACATTGGATCTTCATTAAATTTTATACAACTGTTCCTCCCATATCTACCCACATACCAATGAATTTTCGTTTGTCTAGCTGAAACAGGGAGTCTGTAATATTAATAAACAGCAGGGTTTTGTCCCAGAATATCCCACAATTTGGAGTTTGGGCTTGAATTAAAGGTACATTTTTTTTAAATTAAGTCTCTCAAAGTTATACATTTCTGTCATTTGATTACAAAGAGTTATCAGTGTTTTTGTAAAATATATATTTTGCTTTCAAGTCAGTTCAGAGTGTTGAGGTCCGCCTCCAAGACTTGGGTGGGTCAGTCACAGGTGTCCTCTGGGCAGGCAGGCCTTTGTTGACAGCAAACATTCAGAATTAACATATTCCTTTCAGAGGAAAGGGTCCTTTGTGTGGTGTCCTGCAAGCTCAGATCAGGAGGCCAGGGAGCCACTTTGCATTTAATTAACAGAACCCTGTTATTTCCTGGCTTCTTGTGTTGAGTTCTGAAGTGTCAAGAGTTCTCGGGACAGGCAACCCCTTTGAACTTTTAATGACATGGGACCCCTTTCTTTGCACTTAGACAGTTTTGCAAGACAGCTCTCCTGTCAGAGTTTAGACCGCTAGCGCCACCATCAGGATTTTGTGGTTACTGCATCCATCCTTGGGATTTTTTTTTAGATTGATTCATTTCAGCAAGTGATATTACATGGAGTATATTGTCCATGTTCAGGACATGGCATTGGTGTGTTTCTGAAGTAAAGTAATTCTGTGCCCATGATTTTGCCATATTTGACATTCAAGAAAAATAAATTCCCAACAGTTATGGGTTTGCTTTTGGCAACCAGCATTGCCTCTCTGAGCTCACAACATAGGCGAAATGGGATTTCCCTGTGCATTTTCTGTGGAGCTCTGGCCATTATGATGTTTTCAATGCCAGTAATGCACAGTTTTGAGGTAGGGCTCGGATGCATGGCTAAAAACATCCCACAAGCCCCCCTTCTTGCGGTGGCCATCTGATCCTTCACTGGTGGGACCCGCAAGATCTGGGATGTAGTTCTCATCTTCTTCCGGTAGATGGCACAGTTCAGCATCTTTTCCTCCATCCGGTACTGATCGATGGGTTCGCCTCGTCGGTCCTGATCGGAATATTGGGCGGTACCCCGGGCCCATTGGATCTTCGTTCCCGGTCCCTGGGTCATCCTCCTTGGCCAGTCTCAAGGTCTTCTTTCTCCTAGGACGACAAAGGAAGAGCGGCAATACCTACTCATAGACGTTTTTCCACCACTGTTGAGATAGTGGGGCAGCATATGCATTTCATCATCACGAAAAATTACATTCTTATTTTGAAAAAAAAAACAGTATAACTAAAAGACAGTTTCATGCAAATCACAATATTTTAGAGACTAGATGTGGTATGTTTTATGATTGGAACTGAATTAGTCGGAGACAGTACCCGCTAGGATTCCAGAGGATTCCTCCAGTTGTTGCAGAGTGTGCCTGGGATGGCAACACTTTAGCTGGTTAATGTGGACCCACTTGTCTTCCCCCTCTGCCGAAGGACCTTTGGGGATGTGGATTTTGTAGGCCACAGGGGAGATCTTGTCGATGATCTCAAAGGGTCCCTTCCATGTAGGCAAAAATTTGCGCTGCTTGGCCTAGTTCCTTTGGAAGTTGTATAGATAGACCCGGTCTCCCACCTGATATTCCTTCCTGGAAGTTTTCAGGTCATAATGGGTCTTCATGCTATCAGCTGATCTTTCTAGATTCCGCTGAGCATAAGCAAAAGCATGTTGGAGGTGTTTCCTTAAATTCTCCACATACTCATGAGTAGTGGAGGCATTTATCAGCGTCTGCTCTTGGGTCCTGTAGAGCAAATGCTGAGGAAGCACCATCTTGCGCCCAGTCATCAACTCAAATGGTGACATTTTGGTTGCAGATGAAGGGGTAGATCTGATGGCCATTAGGACCAGAGGTAATCGGATATCCCAACTTGGCCCAGAATCTGCCACAAACTTCTTTAATATGCTCACAATTGTCCGGTTATATCTCTCTACTGCCCCAGAAGAAGCTGGTCTATAAGCAATATGCAGCTTTCTCTTGACCCCCAATATCTCCCACATCTTTGTCATTACTTCACTGGTGAAGTGGCTACCTCTGTCTGACTCAATCCTTTGAGGTAGACCAAAACGGGAAAAGATGTGGTTAATCATCAAGGCAGCTGCAGTTTCTGCCTTGCAATTTGGGGCTGGGAGACATTCCACCCACTTGGTAAACAAGCATGTCACAGTCAACATGTACTTATTCCCCCTAGCCGAGCGAATCACAGGGCCTACAAAGTCGATTTGTAAATCCGACCATGGCAGTGTCATCCCCCTCTTTTGGAGAGGCGCGCGGTGCGTGAGGGATGATGGCTGAAATTGTGCACACACAAGACACCCCTTCAAGTATTGGTCGAGGTCCTGCCCCATGTGTGGCCAGTATGCAACCTCTCTTAAGATTTCCAATGTTGTGTGAAACCCCCTATGACCGGCAGTGGCCGCATCATGGGCGTGACTTAACATCAGGCTTCGGAATGAGGTAGGAACCACCCACTGATCGTGGCCAGCTTTGGATTTCCTTACCAACAAACCGTCTTGGATCCGGAACATTTTTGGACATTTCATCAACACTCTTAGGTCCTCTTTCCCAATGTAATCGGTATCCGTCAGGGGAAAGTTACCAATAATTGGATCCCCCTTCTGAGCGGTAATCAAATCAGCATCAGGGGTCTCCTTACTCCATTGTACAATTGAAAGGTCGCTGTGAGCATTTGTCTGGGACCTAGTGATGGCAGTGACCTGGATTTCCCCCAACAGGGACTCAATCTCAATTAGATCCCCTTGGATGGCCCCGGTTTTGGCCAGCTGATCAGCTAAGTCATTTCCAGTTTTGTCTGGTCCCTCTACTTTGGAATGACCCTTGTTCTTTTTCCAGTAGATGGTCATCCCATTCGATGTGACCAGATCATCAATGTTTTGGATCAACTTCCCATGTTTCAAGGGTTTGTTGTTAGCACATAACATGCCTCTGGTTTTCCAATTAACCAGGTGCTCCACGAACCCGTTCCGTACATAATCCGAATCTGTGATTATGACCAGTTCGTGGAGTTGATGCTGGACAGCAGTGAGGATGGCCTGATGCACAGCCATCAATTCTGCCACCTGACTACTTCGGGGACCAATTTTGTATCCAGCGGAGGGTTCTGGGGACTCATTCACCCATGCATTCCCTACGCCAGCCACCAGTTCTTTCTCCCCGTTGTTGTCAACATGGTAAGAGCATCCATCCACATAGACAGTGGGCATTCCCTCACACTTGTCCTCTTCAAAGACTTTGTGTGGGGAATTAAGGTATGCCTCTGTGTTGTCCTTGATTTTTAGACTTTCGTCCTCGAGACAGTTTTCTCTGGCACAATCATGCAAGTCAGCCAGACCTTGCGCGAGTGGACTCTTCTTGTTTTGGCCATATCTGACCTCCACAGGAAAGCCTTGCATTGACAGAATCCAGGAAGTAATTCGGGAATTACTCACATTTCCGGCCCGGATTCTGTCACTTTGGAGATATTGCAGAGGCTGGTGTGGAGTCTCCACTATGATGTGTTCCCCCTGGATAAACGGGCGGTAATTCTTCAATGCCCACACCGTTGCCAGGAGTGCCTTCTCACAATCGTTGAATTTTTCCTCCACAGAGGATAAAGTTTTGCTTGCATAGGAGATTACTTTATTGACCTTGTCATGCTTTTGGTATAATACTGCCGTCAAGCACGTATTAGAGAACCCTGTCTCCAGGAAGAACTCCTTGTTTCTGACAGGATAAGCTAGGCAAGGCGCTTGTGAGAGGCTTCTTTTGAGTTGTTTTACCGCCTCGGCTTGTTCTGGACCCCATTCCCACTTGACCCCCCTCCCTTCAGGAGATGAATCAGGGGTCTGGTGATCTCTGCGTAGCCCTCAATGAACTTTCTGCTGTAATTAGTCAGTCCAAGGAGGCTCCTTAGTTCCCGCAGAGTTGTGGGGTCTTTCAGTTTCTGAAGTGCTTCCACTTTCTTTTCCTGGGGACAGAGGCCCTGAGGAGTAATCTCATGCCCCAAGAAATTAACACGGGTTCTACACCACTGTGCTTTCTGAAAGGAAAGTTTTGCTCCGGCGGCCCTCAACTGTGTCAGAACATAACGGATCTCCGCTATGTGTTCCTCCACAGATGAACTTTTGATGAGGACATCATCTACATAAGCCAGGTTACCCCTCGCACCCAGGTCGGGCATGGCCTTATGTAGGAAAATGTTGAATTCATTGCCGGAGTTGAGGTATCCGAAGGGAGTCCGGGTCCATGTGTACTGCTGGCCCCAAAGGTAAAAGCCAGTTTGTATTGGTCCTCCCTGCTGACAGGCACGGTCCAGTATCCATTGGTCAGGTCTATTGCAGTGAATACCTGTGACCCCTGAATCTGGGCCAGCCCTTGGTCAATGTAGGGCAGAGGCCATCGGGAAGTATGGACCCGTTTGTTGAGCTCCCTGAGGTCGGCGCAGAGTCTCCACTGGCCGCTTGGCTTCAATATTCCCAGCACTGGATTATTGAAGGTGCTGTGGACTGGACGGATTATTCCCCGGGACTCAAGGTTCTTGATTATTTCAGTGAGGGACTCCATTGATGCGAGAGGCAAGCGATATTGCTTCACAAACACAGGAGTCATGCCAGGGTCCGTGGGGATTGTTGTGGTGTGGATGCCGGTGCGACCACAGTCATATGAGTCTACCGCAAAGAGATCTTGGAAATCCAAGAAAACTTGTTTCAACTTTTGCTTTTGTTCCAGAGTCACACAGGCATCAGCTAGGTTGACTCTCTCTTCCACCATCTGCCTGAAGCCTGGAAAGACTTCTGGTTTGGCTATTTCAGCGGCCTCCTCCAGCTGGGTGGAGGAGTCCCTGGTCAGAGTGCTGATTTGGACCGGAGGCTTCAGGTGGGAAAGGCAGCCTTCATGGACCTGGAAAATCACCTCATCCCTCCTGAAGTCACACGTCACATCTTCCTTACCATAAGGGCAGGAAGTGTACACCAGGAAGTTCCCCCCATGCTGGGTAAAAATCCTGTCTGGTGTTGTATTGTCCTCACTGTCACTGTCAACGCAGTCCTTGGGGATTGGCCCTAACAGTTCATTTCCAAGATCAATGGAGAAATGTCGGTCATCAACCGCCATTCCAATAATGGTGCCTGCGGCTAGAGTAATACTCTTTAAGTCGCTGTTATCCACCTCTATTAGAATGGTGTCATGTTCTATGTTGACTAATGGAGTTGGGTTTACCCCCAACCCTTGCTGTTGGAGAGAAGCGTTTAGATGTATGTAAGCATCAGGGTTTTGCAAATATTGTCCTCTTTTAGCTTTCACTTCCAGGGAGAATTGTCGGGTCCTTTCGGGGATGGTGACTTCCTCTTTGATCTGAATTTCAACTGCATAAGGTAGCAATTGAGCTGACCTAAATGCTTTTTCTGGATCATCAAAGCCCATGGGATTATCCGCTAATCGGGACCAAGCTTTGAAGTTTATTAGGTCCAAACTAATGGCAAAGCGATTGAGAATGTCACTGCCTAAGTAAAAGGCGGCAGGGACGTCTCGCATGACCCAACAATTGTGGACTATGCTCTTGTTGCCAATGGAGATTTTGAGCATACACCTGCTTGGCCGGAGATGTTTGGAATTGGGTGCTTCCAGGTCCATTTCCCATTTGTCTATCAGTTTGAAGGTGGGAATGGCTGGATCTTTTGGGAGTTGGCGAAACATGGCTTCGCTGATGAAGCTCTTACCGTTGCTCACACACACTCGAGCGAGAACAGAGTCCTTCCCCTCATTTAACTGAACAGGGATGAACAACTGCTCCCCAATTTGCTGAATATCAGCCAGGCTTTGAGCTGATTTCACATCTTTCTGGACTATAGGAGTGGGAGTTTCTGATTGTGGATTAGTATAGAATTTCAGAGTGTTTCCTTCCAGCGTGGAATACCACCTTAAACTGGGAGGAAGGTTGATTTTCAGAAATAGAGAGGACCCCCCATCACCAGTCTGTTGTCCTACTGCTATTACTGTCACGTCTGGAATTTGGTTGTTCTGGAAGTGAAATTCTACTTGGTCAGATTTTTGTTCAACCATGTGGCAGGTGCCGTTTAAACTAACATGGTTGACACTCTGTTTTAATTTTATGGGTCGGCTAGTCTGGGTCCAGAGGACCTTGTTTACACAATCTATTAGGGGTGACAACCTTCTCAGGAGGTCATTCCCTAGTAAACAAGGGGTGCCCTCTGGGGTCACAACTATGACCGGGTGTTTCAACTTATGTCGCCCAATTTTTATGTCCAAATCTGCCGTCCCCTCGACGGGAATTTCCTTCCCGTCAAAGTTCTGCAGTTGTCCAGGAAGAGAGGTGAGAGGAATTTGGTAATTCCCTCCCCTTCCTGCATTCAGTTCATCAAAGGCCCTTCTGGACAGAAGGGTAGCTTGAGATCCCGTGTCCACCAGCGCCAAAATTGTACCCTGCCCCTGTACTCGGACCGGGGCATAGTATCTTCCCTCCTTCTCCTCAAGGGGGCACAGATAATGCACATTTTTGGACAACTGGTTGGCTAACTTTCTGGTTTTGGACATGGCGAGAGAAGAGATTTGGGCAGAATTCTGTGGAGAGCCTTGGGAATCTGAAAGAAAAATTTGGCAACTGGAGATCAGAGCCATTGTGGGTTCCCCTGGCTCCGGTTCTGGGCCGCCCCCCCCTTTTTGGAGGCAGTCACCAGGATGGGTTTGAACCAGGGGATTTTCTTGCTGTTGGTTCTGGGATGAGATGGTGGGCGGCGGTAGCTCAGTCTCCACATCTCCCCAGTCTGGATTTGCATCCCTAAGGACCCATTTTTCTTTGGGAGGAGTTCCCCCCTCTCTGAAGGAGAAGATCCTTTTCCCAGGATCCTCTGAGGATCCCTCTCCCTCAAATTGGAAGATCTGTACCTCCTCCTCAAACTGAGTCTGTTTGGGTCTTTTGTTTCTCCTACCCCCCCTCTGCTCCTTAGGAGGCAGACTTTCAGGGGCAAGAGATTTTGTTTCCGGTTCCTGGGTTTCCAGGGGCTGTTTACAAGTGAGGAAGGAAGCTTCCTCCAAGGCTTTACACCCCCCTTCCCTTTGTGCCTCCTCCCTGGGAACCGGTGAGTTATCGGGGTGCTGCACCCGTCATTGTTCTGGAGCACCAGGTCCAGAGTTGGGTGCGTTCTGCGCCGGCACGCCCATCTGAGGTTTCTGCTGAGCCCTCAGTATGTGACCCAGATCCCGCGCCATGTTTTGAACCTGGCGCTCTAACTGGGAAACCCGCTCAGGCTGATACGGGGCCCTGTTTTCTCCCCTGGGCTGATCCCGGGAAGGGTAGCTGTCCCTCCTCTGGTAATACCCCGGGTTGGGAAGATTTGGGTACCCCTCCACCCTTGGCCTCCCCTCTCCCGGATTCAGTGGTCTGGGCTCAGGGAATTGGGGAAAGAAGGATGGATGGTTTTGGGGCTGAAAGTCGGGTGGATATCTGGGGAAAACGTTCTGCCCAGGGTTTGGTAAATTTCTGCCCTCCTGTGGGAAGTTTGGAGGGAAGTTCCCTGGGTTAGGTGCTTGGCTGGATCCCCCCCTTGGGCTGGAGGAGTCCACACATAACCCAGGATGGGTCGATTTCCCTTGTAACGGGGACTTACATAATCAGGAGAGCGAGGGACCCCATTTGTGGGGCTGCCTCTTTGGCTCCCTGTCTGTGACTGACCCGAGGACCTCCTCGGCCTAGCATTATTAGGTGCAGGTAGGTTTTTAGGCCCCCCCATCTCCAAATCCAAAACGGGGGTGACCTTTACCTCTGCCACCTTGGCAGCAGCAGGGGTGCTGTTGGCTTTGGGGTTTTTCTGGGCATTTCTTTTGCTATCTATCGGTTTCTGCACCTCATAGATCCGGGTAGCCTGTTCAATGACCCAGTCTAAAGATCTTTTCTCGTGAAAATCCCTCACGAGCTGGGTCATGATATATTTGGGCAAGGCATGGAAAAACGTATTAATAAATTCCCTGCTATCCGTGCGCACCCTTCTTGTGGTCTGTGCAAAAGCACGCTTTAACTCCTGCACAAATTCTTGTGGGGCCTGATCCTCCCCACATTGCAAATTGTAGGCTGCCTTGCGAGCCTCTTGAGGATTTCTGTGAACAGAAAAATGTTTCAAGATGGCCGCCTTATAGGTGGACCATCTTAAATGATTTTGGTCCTCCAGCCCCGCAAAGAAACTGGAGTATTCCGGGGAGAAGGTCCACTTTACATATTGAATACAGCTTTGGCTGTCCTTCAAATGGAAAGTCTCCATCATTTGTTCAAACAACTCTAAGTGCTCCCAAACAGAATACTTAGCGTTGTTATGGTAAGGCGTGATGACGCTCCTGATCGCCTTAATCTGCTTTAAGGGGTCCTTAAGCAAGGCCCTTTTTGCCTTATTGGCCTTTTTGGTTCGGGAACCCTTGTCCATTCGTCCTCGGACTCAGAGGCACTGCTCCCAGAGGTTCCCGTCTGTTCTTCCAGGTTTTCCCGGATTCTGCGAGCCTTGGAATGGCTGGCAGAATGTGGGGACCTGGTCTCCTGTGTCCTGCGCAGTTCAGAGGAGTCTTCAGATTACTCCTTGCTGCCAGGAGTTGATGGGTACCCCCTCCACTGACCTAACTGGGCAGAGGTTTTCAGGATGCCCTTAATGGGCCTACTCTCCTGGGGTTCCCCATTGAACTGTACTGTACTTGGGTGCCCATACCCGGATGCCCACCCCTCCATTCCTGAGTGGTACTGGCCTATGAGCCCCATACTCTTAGCTGGATAGTAATCTGCCATCCCTGTGGCCCTGTGCTCATGTGCGCCAGGGGACATGGGGGTGGTAGAGTCCAGGGACTGGGGGAGATGAAGGCCCCTGGTGTTAGGGCTCCTGCGGTTATGGTCAGGAATCTCTCTTTCCCAGCGGACCTCATCTCTATCCACCCCTGCTCCCTGTTGCAATGCAAGAGCCTGCATTTGTGCTTTCAGTTCCTCTGTTAAGGCCTTACTCGACTCTATCAGTTTCTCCTGCATCGCTACCTGTTGCTGGAGCCTCTCATTGTGCTGGCAGAGAGCCTCATTTTCCCTCTGTGCTTCCTGATTGGTCCTGGAGCACTGGGGCAGTCTTTGCTGCAGGAGGGTTACCTCCTGATTCCCATCCCTACTGGCCTGCTTCTTTCTTGCCAGAGCATCTTCCACCCTTCTGGTGTGCTCTAACAAGTTTGCATGCTCTTTTTGGAGATCACCCAGCCCCTGGAGGGCCAAGTGATTTTCTTCCGTTTTTCTTTTTAACTGGCAGACTTCCTGGCCTAAGGTGTCCCTTTCCTGAGTAAGAGCCTGCATCTGTGCCGCCAGGTCATCCCTCTGCCTTTGAAGGGCACCAGCTTTCCGGCGCTCTTCATCAAACTCTGCCTGGGTATCCAGGTCTTTCAGAATCAGTTTATTGCTTTCTGCCTTTTCCCTATCTAGGTGGCCTTGCAGGGTGACTACCTGCTCAGCACATGCCCTGTTAAAGTCCAGTTATTGCTCCAGCTTTTTCTGGCTTTGCAGTAGGGAGTCCAAACTTTCTTGGTGTTCCTTCTGCAAGGCCAGAAATCTGGTATCCTGTTCTGACTTTTCCTTTTGCAGCACATCCATATCCTCCTTTATTTTACTGATGTACTGTCTGGTCTCATTTTCTGACTCCTGGCTTCTGTGCAGCCTTTGCTCAGAAGAGTCCAGATCAGATTGGGCCTTCTCTAACGCCATCTGTTGCCTTTTTGCCAAATCATGGCCTTCAGCACATTTATTCTGTATGGCTCCCATATATAAATATAAATATGCCGCTATCCTAACAATCTTGTCGTGTTCATCTTTGGCCTTAGGAGCCATATATAGTTCACTCAGGGCCACATGTAATGGACCCTGATCTCTCCATAAGTCTGACCCTGTTTCAGTGACCTGTCGCGTGATGGCCTGCAACCAGGCATCCTGGCCCTGCTCAGCCCATTCACCTCTCACAAATAGTTTATGTAAGAATTGCTCTCTGGCTATTTTCATATCTACCAAGGTCGTCATTCTAGAGATTGGTCTCTGTCCTGACTTACAGAAGTTTGTATTTTATTTTTGCAGAACAGAACTTGTCTTGGAGTGTCCCTTTTGAGGAATGCTTCACAGCGTAATGCAGCGTGGTGATCCGACTGGATATGTGTATCTGGTCAGCTGGCACGCTGTATTAAGCTGCACAAGTGGTATTCTAACCCAAACGTCCGGCCCAAGCCCCCAATTTGTAAGAGGATTCAATTCAACACTACAGCGAAGTCAACGCCTAGTCTATAATACTGAATGAAAACCCTTATTGATATATCTTTAAGTCCAGTTCATGCGTTCTGGATGACTACCCCTATATAACACCCCTCTCTTGGAATCCTCCTGACCCCACTGAGCCAAGAAGTAGTTCTGTTTTGCAAGTTAAAAGGTTTATTTGATAATTTAAACAATATATATATATCACGCTTTATAATAAATTAATAATTGAATAGCACACTTAATCTGATATGATAAAGATTAACAACGGAGAATCTGGCACTAGCACACTTCTTTATAATCACTAAGGAGTTGACATGAAATGGATAAGATAGCAACAATACTTTTATGGTTTCAAATGAATGCAATGTGGAATGAAATGCAGTAAAGAAAATAACTTGATAGGATTTCAGCAAAAACAAGGTAATCACTTTCTTGTACAATTCACCCCCCCTTTTATGCAATGCAAGGAAATAGAAGGAAGCACACAGTTCTCAGAAATGCAATTCAAATGTGATTCAGTTCACCCCAGCAAGCTTAGACTACAGAAGTTTAAAACACAGGCAAAATGCTTTTATATGTGCTGGTAATGAAGTGAAAATATGCTAAAATGCTTTTAATTCCCTCTAGAGATTCAGGGTGAGTGGTATCTAGTTAATATTAGTCCAGGCTCACACTAGCAATGATTCAGGGATGATTAGCAGGTTAAACGAATTTCTGGCAAATGGAAGGCAAGCAGCAGCAGATTTTTTTACACGTGGAGAAATTTGCAAATCGCGGTAAAATTCGCGAATGCGCCGGGCGCTATTACAGAAGAACTACAAGGACTATCACTATCGTTTTGGGGTCCTAGGAAAGCCTAGGATCTCAGCTTCCAAATGAAAGTTACTGCAAGTCTCTAAGACAAACGGTCGCGGAGATATGAGCGATTTAGTGAAGGTCGTTTTTGGTTTTGCAAATTTTAAACGCAACACTTTTTCAGCTTTAAAAATGATGGCAGAATAACACAATTGCTAAGCTGCAGTTCTACTTAGGTTAAATAGATTGAATTAGATGAATTTAAACTAAGAGCTTTGGTTTGGTACAGTTTTACTATGTACTCACACTATATTCTTGAATTAAATGGGCCTCGTCACGGATCTGGTCAGGTTTTCTTCACTCGCCACGGACGGTCTCTCCGCACAGCGGTCTGGTCTCTGGAACTGCTAACATGGGTCTGGGTCAGCTAAGTTGTGTCAGAGTGATGTCATTTTATGGCTTGCAGAGAGGACACTCCCCTGTCAAATTGCACACATTCTATATTTGAACAAAAGACATATTTGCACAGGTACACATTTGTTTAAAATGACATACACACATGAGGCATTACTGATGTTAGCCCCTGTTCTGACTCTGGCATTTCTAGGAGCTTGCATCCAGAAATGGCAATATTTTGCGCATTTTAATGTGCTAAACAACATTGGATCTTCATTAAATTTTATACAACTGTTCCTCACATATCTACCCACATACCAATGCATTTTCGTTTGTCTAGCTGAAACAGGGAGTCTGTAATATTAATAAACAGCAGGGTTTTGTCCCAGAATATCCCACAATTTGGAGTTTGGGCTTGAATTAAAGGTACATTTTTTTTAAATTAAGTCTCTCAAAGTTATACATTTCTGTCATTTGATTACAAAGAGTTATCAGTGTTTTTGTAAAATATATATTTTGCTTTCAAGTCAGTTCAGAGTGTTGAGGTCCGCCTCCAAGACTTGGGTGGGTCAGTCACAGGTGTCCTCTGGGCAGGCAGGCCTTTGTTGACAGCAAACATTCAGAATTAACATATTCCTTTCAGAGGAAAGGGTCCTTTGTGTGGTGTCCTGCAAGCTCAGATCAGGAGGCCAGGGAGCCACTTTGCATTTAATTAACAGAACCCTGTTATTTCCTGGCTTCTTGTGTTGAGTTCTGAAGTGTCAAGAGTTCTCAGGACAGGCAACCCCTTTGAACTTTTAATGACATGGGACCCCTTTCTTTGCACTTAGACAGTTTTGCAAGACAGCTCTCCTGTCAGAATTTAGACCGCTAGCGCACCATCAGGATTTTGTGGTTACTGCATCCATCCTTGGGATTTTTTTTTAGATTGATTCATTTCAGCAAGTGATATTACATGGAGTATATTGTCCATGTTCAGGACATGGCATTGGTGTGTTTCTGAAGTAAAGTAATTCTGTGCCCATGATTTTGCCATATTTGACATTCAAGAAAAATGAATTCCCAACAGTTATGGGTTTGCCTTTGGCAACCAGCATTGCCTCTCTGAGCTCACAACATAGGCGAAATGGGATTTCCCTGTGCATTTTCTGTGGAGCTCTGGCCATTATGATGTTTTCAATGCCAGTAATGCACAGTTTTGAGGTAGGGCTCGGATGCATGGCTAAAAACATCCCACAACTCCCCTTCCTTTATATAAAAGCAGGGTTGCACACAATGGGCCTCATTACACGGATGGCGGTAAGGATTTACCGGTACCGGTATTTTACCGGTACCGGTAAATCCTTACCGCCTTACTACGAGGTCCCTTTGCGGGTTGGGGAATTTAACGCCTGCTTTTTGCAGGCGTTAAAAACCAACCCACAAAGGGACCCAGGGAGCTAATTACGGTACCGCAATTTGCGGTACCGTAATTAGCGCCTTCCCCATTCCCATTATGCCCTATGGGACACAAATGGGTATGGGGAAGGGCAATGGTGGAAGGGGGAATTACCGCCCCGCCAACCTTGGAATGGGGCGGTAATTCCCCTTTCCGGCAAGGCGGTGCCAGTATTTTACCGGCATGAACCATGGCGCTAATAGCGCCATGGTTCTCCGCCATCCGTGTAATGAGGCCCAATATGTCTTCAACCTTAAGAACAATATAAAAGGTTCTACTTTGTTGGATCTATGGACATTCTAGGGGGTCAGGTTTTGAATGAACTGTACTGCCCATGAGCACCGGATATTTACCCTGAAGAAAAAACATGGCCAGTTCTGACGTAAAGAAAACCACAAATGCTCCCACAAGATGCCCCAACATTCCCGCAAAGATGCACAGGTGTTCATGCCCACCAGGAGACAATAGTGTTGTAAACAGAGAGACCAGTGCTGTAAACAGAGACCAAACAGTTTCACCTGAGGAGCCTTGCATTTGATTGAAGGCAACGGCAGTCCTCAGGCCAGGTTTGGCGCTGCTTTCTCTTAGGATATGACAGAACAAAGTCAGATAAGGGAGTGGTATTCAGATATAAACCTCACTGCACACAAATCCCCTATATTTACAGCTAGCTATATTGTTGCTTTAGGTCTCCATGTGTTAAATATCAGACTATTACATAAAAGAGCACTTACGTTTACCCATAAAGTGCCCCTGATTCAATCCTGAAGTCACAGTGACACCACTAAGAGCACCAAACAGAGATGCCTACGGATGCCACATAGCCTACCAGAGACCCCCTTATTAACTTCAACTAACTGCTGGGCAACCCTAGCATAGGCAGAAGGTTCGGAAGTGAGAGGAGAGGCAAGGACCACGGGACAGTAAGCAAGAATTGAGATTGTGAGTGAAGTGCATGAGGAGAAAAGTATAATAAAACAAGAAAGGAAAGGTAGAGAGAAGTGAGAAATTGGATACATTTATTGGGCCACATTATAACTTACCCGGTCCGGAACAAATGCTAAACACATTGCCGGTAGGAGCCAGGAACTACTGGCAGGCCTGACCTGCCGGGAGTTCAAGCCCCTACTGGTAAATAATTGCCAGACTCCCATTCCATGGAACTCCTTGGAATGGGAACTTACTGACTTCTTTGTCGCATGTAATGTCCAGGTAATACTGCGATACTGGGTGGTGGAAATGGTAAGGCAGTTTGGCAGTATCCCACTGGTAATTCCTGAGCGATACCGGCAAAGCTGTAATGAGGGCCATTGACAAGAAAGTGAAAAAGAACGCGATATTCAAATGGAGGTAGATGAAAAATAGTTTAATTGTGACCAAATAATTTTAAAGTATTTTTTTCTGCACATGACGGGCGTGGACGTGCTACTTTTCAGTGGAAACAACGATTTATCACCAGGCCACTGTAAGGAGGTGACAAGGTGGGCATTACTGATGACCATTCTCTCATACCTTTCATGCAATGCATAGCCTTTTCTGCATTAAAAAATGAAACTGTGGTGTATACTACTACACCAAACGGTTGTACATTTCCGACTTTTCCCATCAATATTGTGGTGGGAATGGTTAAAAAACTTTAAACATATACAAAGGTTTATTGTTTTAGTACAGATGAACGTATGACAGCAATACTTCTACCATTAACACTGTACTTGTGGTGAAATATGTATTTCGTGGATTTTCAGGAATGGCACTGTGCTTGCGGTAATTACCTCTGGGGGTATTTATTTATGCATGTATTTATTTATTTTGACATTTACAGCAGCGCACCAAACCCTCGGGCATCAGGGTACTAGTTCCAGAAAGTGCGAGATGACAATCTTAGGTAATCCAGCCACAGTCAGGTAAATGTATAAACTGGAAGAGCTGCGCCTCATTGTACCGGGGGCTACATCAGGAATACAAATGAGCAGTCGCAATCAGGTAGGTGCATAAACTAGCAAAGCCATGCCTCGTGTTACGGGGGCTACATCAGGAATACAAATGACCAGTCGCAATCAGGTAGGTGCACAGGTAGGTGCATAAACTGGCAGAGCTGCACCTTATGGTACAGGGGCTAGATCAGGAATAGAAATTAGCAGTCACAATCAGGTAGGTGCATTAACTGGCAGAGCATCACCTTATGGTACGGGGGCTAGATCAGGAATACAAATGAGCAGTCACAATCAGGTAGGTGCATAAACTGGCAAAGCTGTGCCTCATGGTATATGGGCTACATCAGGTATATAGCCATATTCCATTTTTAAAGAGATGTGCAAAAATGTATGAAACAAAACACACCTAGGTTTGAATATCCCAGTGGGCATATAATGCAATATAAAGTGGAAAATGCAGTGATGTAAACACACCAGAGTTCGGGGAGCGGTCGGGGGCAGAGAAACCAATGTAGTCTGAGAAGTCATCAGAACATCAGACGTGGAAGTTACGGAAGGTTGCATAGAGGATGGAGAACAAAGAAAAAGTAGGTTCTGGCTAGAGCCGACACAAGGCATTATGGAGTATAGGAGGGGAGGAAGGTTCCAGATCTGTGCATAGTTTTAGAGAGGGTACCAGCAAAGTAGGTGCATGTGAAGGCAACATAGCGCCCGAGGGAGAAGGGCTGCGCACAGAAAACATGCTACTCGTTGAGGGTCGGCTGTGACTCAGGAGAGGTGAAGTGCAGAGGCCACAGTGGGTGAGCAATGACAGGTCCATGGCAGAACAGGAAACCGTCAGCAAGATTACCAACGTTGTTGCTCTTACCTGGGAGCACTGGGATGAAATGGAGGTTCGAGGGAGCGCTGTAGGGCTTGTCAATAAATCTGACCAGCTCACAAAGAGTCCCTTATTGTGGCATTACTGTCTTAAACATGAGCTACTGTATGATGTGTAGGGGCCGGAATGGCTTGCAGAAACCAGGATGTGATTGGCAGAGGTCATGTGGCCAATGCTAGGCAGTGCACACTAAACTATTCTTTACATGTTTGCATTAATTACGCCTTTTTTTTGTTGTACAATTTGAGGTTTAGGGCGATAGTTTATTGGTTAATAATCGCAAACTTCTTTGTCAAGTTCAAAATCTGCAATAGAAGCCATGCCTTCAAATTACAAGATGAGCAGTTTAGATAACAGATCCAGTAATCCCCTTCCAAATAATGGAGACACACAGACTCGGAGCCATTAAGGGTAACAGAATGACACATTTGGATGTCTGACATAAGCGCATCAGAAAATGATACAGGCGGATTCGCAGTGTAGAGAAAGAAAAGGAAATAGAGGAGGCCAAATGGACACTCGATTAAGTGTAAGTAAAGCAAGCAGATGAAAACCAGGCTGTATATATATATATATATATATATATATATATATATATATATATATATATATATATATATATATATATATATATATATATTCAATGAAAAAACTTTGTTAAAGGGACGTTATGGTTAAGTTGCACTAATAAAAACCTATGAAATTCAATGAAAAAACTTTGTTAAAGAGACGTTATGGTTAAGTTGCGCTACTAAAAACCTATGAAATTCAGTGAAAAAACTTGGTTAAAGGGACGTTATGGTTAAGTTGCACTAATAAAAACCTATGAAATTCAATGAAAAAACTTTGTTAAAGGGACGTTATGGTTAAGTTGCGCTACTAAAAACCTATGAAATTCAGTGAAAAAACTTTGTTAAAGGGACGTTATGGTTAAGTTGCGCTACTAAAAACCTATGAAATTCAGTGAAAAAACTTTGTCAAAAGGACGTTATGGTTCCAAGTAAAACCGAAAAACCCTTGAAATTCACCAGTTATGGTAAGCTAAGCAACCATAACTCGCGCCACCACCGCACCGCGCACTGCTAAGACTAACACACAGGACATCAAAGATCACATCACAAAGGTCATTGATGACATCACTGATGACATCACATGTGTATGTACTTTTCATGAAATATGTGTACAAGGGATTCTTATTATAATGTTGCGAAACAAGTGTAAAGGATCATTGCAATAAATATCATACCCTAATTAGTGCATTGAACGATGCATCGATATAAATAGCATTCTATTATGGGGTTCTATCTGGTATACTAAGCTACTCATACAGAAACATAACATTGTGTGCAGCGTACAAGATGAAGTTATAATATTCGTAATGTTAATATGTTGAATAATGAAATGATAATTGTTTTTTTAATAGATTTTTGTGTACTGTGAAATATGTAATACGTAGCTAATAAAACACATGTATTACATAATTGCATTACTATAGACAAAACACAAAGACACAAGAACACATACCAATATGGGTATTTACAGGGAAAGTGAAGTTAGCAAAAAAGCACAAGTAGTAGCAGAAACAATTCATAACTTAACTGATTATTTTCATGCAAATAAATGATTGCTCTGTTTCAAAGCTGCTATTTACCCTATGTATATGTATCACTTCATGTGATTGGACCCACAGGGAAAGTACAGCCATAAAAAAAAGCAACAGAACTATCAGGAAGTGCTCATAAGTCTATTGATTATCTTTATGCACAAAAAGGATCGCTGTCTTTCAAGCTTGTGTCTTCCCGTATGTATATGTTTCATATGATGTGATTGGACTCTAAGGGAATTACTGTAAGAACCTACTTGAAGGATACGTCTACAAATAAAATAACATTTTTAGTTTCTGACTGTTACTGAAGAAAACCATGTGGCCTAGACATGTCAGCAAAAGAAAAAAGAGCGAGCCAGACATGTGATGTCATCAGTGATGTCATCAATGACATTTGTGATGTTATCTTTGATGTCCTGGGTGTTAGTCTTAGCAGTGCACGGTGGTGGCGCGAGTTATGGGTGCTTAGCTTACCATAACTGGCGAATTTCAAGGGTTTTTCGGTTTTACTTGGAACCATAACGTCCCTTTGACAAAGTTTTTTCACTGAATTTCATGGGTTTTTAGTAGCGCAACTTAACCATAACGTCCCTTTAACAAAGTTTTTTCACTGAATTTCATAGGTTTTTCTTAGCGCAACTTAACCATAACGTCCCTTTAACAACGTTTTTTCATTGAATTTCATAGGTTTTTATTAGTGCAACTTAACCATAACGTCCCTTTAACAAAGTTCTTTCATTGAATTTCATAGGTTTTCATTAGTGCAACTTAACCATAACGTCCCTGTAACACAATTTTTTTTTACTGCATTTCATAGGTTTTTATTAGTGCAACGTCACCATAACATCCTTTTCAATAGATGAAGACCACTAGCATCTTAGGTCCTCAAAGTGGGAACCCCAGGCGGTAAAAAAAAGATTTTTCTTCCCAAACCGGGATGCCTGTGGCGTCCCGGTGCAGGAAGGAAAATCTTTTACCAAGATGGCCACCACGGAAAGGGAAGGCGGGGTGTATAAAGAGAACACAACAGGGCATGAGCGGGGGGCGGGGGGGAACAAGAGAGAGACACGGGGTATGAGCGGGGGGTGGGGGGCAACAGCAGGGAGACACGGTGCATGAGCGGGGGGTCGGGGGAACACGAGGGAGACACGATGCACGAGAGGGGGGTGGGGGTAACAGGAGAGAGACACGGGGAATGAGCAGGGGGTGGGGGGAAACAGCAGGGAGACACGAAGCATGATTGGGGGTGGGGGGAAACAGGAGAGAGAGACACGGGGCATGAGCAGTGGGTGGGGGGCAACAGCAGGGAGACATGGGGCATGAGCGGGGGTTGGGGGGCAACAGCAGGGAGACACGGGGCATGACCGGGGGAGGGGGGCAACAGGAGAGAGACACGGGGCATGGGAGGGGGTGGGGGGTAACAGGAGAGAGACACGGGGCATGAGCAGGGGGTGGGGGGCAACAGCAGGGAGACACGGGGCATGAGCGGGGGGTGGGGGGTAACAGGAGAGAGACACGATGCATGAGCGGGGGGCTACAGCAGGGAGACACGGGGCATGACCGGGGGAGGGGGGCAACAGGAGAGAGACACGGGGCATGAGAGGAGGGTGGGGGGTAACAGGAGAGAGACACGGGGCATGAGAAGGGGGTGGGGGGCAACAGCAGGGAGACACAGGGCATGAGCGGGGGTGGGGGGAACAGGGGAGACACGGGGCATGAGCGTGGGGTGGGAGGAACAGGGAAAACACGGGGCATGAGCGGGGGGTGGGGGAGAAAAGGAGGGAGACACGGCATGAGCGGGGGGTGGGGTGGAACAGGGGAGACACGGGGCATGAGCGGGGGTGGGGGGCAACAGCAGGGAGACACGGAGCATGAGAGGGGGGTGGGGGTAAAAGGAGAGAGACACGGGGCATGAGAGGGGGGTGGGAGGGCAACAGCAGGGAGACAGGGGCCATGACCGGGCGTGGGGGGGCAACAGAAGGGAGACACGGGACATGACCGGGTGGTGGGGGGCAACAGGAGAGAGACACGGGGCATGAGCGGGGTGTGTGGGGTAACAGGAGACAGACACGGGCATGAGCGGGGGGTGGGGGGCAACAGGAGACAGACACGGGGCATGAGCGGAGGGCGGGGGAAAACG
The DNA here is from genome assembly GCF_040938575.1 of Ambystoma mexicanum. NCBI lineage: Eukaryota > Metazoa > Chordata > Amphibia > Caudata > Ambystomatidae > Ambystoma > Ambystoma mexicanum. Next base: position 1,175,040,198 of record NC_090935.1, on the reverse strand, counting down.
AGGGAGACACAGGGCATGAGAGGGGGTGGGGGGTAACAGAAGAGAGACACGGGGCATGAGCGGGGGTTGGGGGGCAACAGGAGGGAGACACGGGGCATGACCGGGGGGTGGGGGGTAACATGAGAGAGACACGGGGCATTAGCGGGGTGGGGGGTAACAGGAGAGAGACACGGGGCACGATGGGGGGGTGGGGGGCAACAGCAGGGAGACACGGGGCATGACCGGGGGGTGGGGGGCAACAGAAGGGAGACACGGAAAATGACCGGGGGGTGGGGGCAACAGGAGCGAGACACGGGGCATGAGAGGGGGGTGGGGGGTAACAGGAGAGAGACACAGGGCATGAGAGGAGGGTGGGGGTAACAGCAGGGAGACACAGGGAATGATCGGAGGGTGGGGGGCAACAGGAGAGAGACACGGGGCATGAGAGGCGGTGGGGGGTAATAGGAGAGAGACACGGGGCATGAGAGGGTGGTGGGGGTAACAGGAGAGAGACACGGGGCATGAGAGGGGGGTGGGGGTAACAGGAGAAAGAGACACGGGGCATGGGCAGGGGGTGGGGGCAACAGCAGGGAGACACAGGGCAGGAGCGGGAGGCGGGGGGCAACAGCAGAGGGACACATGGGGCATGAGCGGGGGGTGGGCGGGAGGGGATAGAGACACATGGAGGATGAGCGGGGGGTGGGTGGGAGGGTTATAGAGACACACGGGGCATGAGCGGGGGGTGGGCGGGAGGGGATAGACACACGGGGCATGAGCGGGGGGTGGGCGGGAGGGGATAGACACACGGGGCATGAGCGGGGGGTGGGCGGGAGGGGATAGACACACGGGGCATGAGCGGGGGGTGGGCGGGAGGGGATAGACACACGGGGCATGAGCGGGGGGCGGGAGGGATAGAGACACACGGGGCATGAGCAGGGGGTGGGAGGGAGGGGAGAGACACATGGGGCATGAGCGGGGGGTGGGTGGGAGGGGAGAGACACACAGGGCATGAGTGGGGGGTGGGTGGGAGGGATAGAGACACACGGGGCATGATCGGGGGTGGGTGGGACACACGGGGCATGAGCAGGGGCTGAGTGGGAGGGGAGAGACACACGGGGCATGAGCAGGGGGTGGGTCAGAGGGGAGAGACACACTGGGCATGAGCAGGGGGTGGGTAATAGGAGAAAGAGACACGGGCATGAGCAGGGGGTGGGGGCAACAGCAGGGAGACACGGGGCAGGAGCGGGAGGTGGGGGGCAACAGCAGAGAGACACACGGGGCATGAGCGGGGGGTGGGCGGGAGGGGATAGAGACACACGGGGGATGAGCGGGGGGTGGGTGGGAGGGATATAGAGACACACGGGCATGGTCGGGGGGGGGTGGGAGAGATAGAGACACACGGGGCATGAGCAGGGGCCGGGTGGGAGGGGAGAGACACACGGGGCATGAGCAGGGGGTGGGTCGGAGGGGAGAGACACACTGGGCATGAGCAGGGGGTGGGTAACAGGAGAAAGAGACACGGGGCATGAGCGGGGGGTGGGCGGGATGGGATAGACACACAGGGCATGAGCGGGGGGGCGGGAGGGATAGAGACACACAGAGCATGAGCGGGGGGTGGGGAGGAGGGATAGAGACACACGGGGCATGAGCGGGGGGTGGGGGGAGGGGAGAGACACACGGGGCATGAGCGGGGGGTGGGTGGGAGGGATAGAGACACACGGGGCATGAGCAGGGGGTGGGAGGGAGGGGAGAGACACACGGGGCATGAGCGGGGGATGGGTGGGAGGGGAGAGACACACAGTGCATGAGGGTGGGGTGGGTGGGAGGGATAGAGAGACACGGGGCATGATCGGGGGGTGGGTGGGAGAGATAGAGACACATGGGGCATGAGCAGGGGCAGGGTGGGAGGGGAGTGACACACGGGGCATGAGCAGGGGGTGGGTGGGAGGGGAGAGACACACGGGGCATGAGCAGGGGGTGGGTGGGAGGGGAGAGACACACGGGTCATGAGCAGGGGGTGGGTGGGAGGAGAGAGACACACGGGGTATGAGCAGGGGGTGGGTGGGAGGGGAGAGACACACGGGGCATGAGCAGGGGGTGGGGGTAACAGGAGGCAGACACGGGGCATGAGCGGAGGGTGGGGGGAAACCGAGGGAGACACGGGGCATGAGAGGGGGGTGGGGGGTAACAGGGGAGAGACACGGGGCATGAGCGGGGGGTGGGGGGTAACATGAGAGAGACACGGGGCATGAGCGGGGGGCAACAGCAGGGAGACACGGGGCATGAGCGGGGGGTGGGGGGAACACAAGGGAGACACGGGGCATGAGAGGGGGGTGGGGGGTAACAGGAGAGAGACACGGGGCATGACAGGGGGGTGGGGGGCAACAGCAGAGAGACACGGGGCATGACCGGGGGGTGGGGGGCAACAGAAGGGAGACACGGGGCATGACCGGGGGGTGGGGGGCAACAGGAGAGAGACACGGGGCATGAGAGGGGGGTGGGTGGTAACAGTAGAGAGACACAGGGCATGAGAGGGGGTGGGGTAACAGGAGAGAGACACGGGGCATGAGAGGGGGTGGGGGGAAACAGCAGGGAGACGTGGGGCATGATCGGAGAGTGGGGGGCAACAGGAGAGAGACACGGAGCATGAGAGGAAGAGGGGGGTAATGTAACGCTCACCTGATTCCCGTAGAGGCACCGGTCTTGACTGGGCATATACCGTATCTGCAAAGGTGATGTGTAACACACGGCTGGCTCTTTGGGCTGGACCTCTGTGCACTGTATGTCTGACTTGAAGGGTAAGATGTCTGCAGATAGAAAATATGGGATTAAGGAACTGGGTTATTGAATGTCTCTCTCTTCTTCCCTTTCTCTTCTCCTGTAGAACCCCAAAGGTTAACGCTCTCACCTTAGGTAAGTGAACGCCGTGCTCTCCATCTGCCTCGGGGCAGGGTGCTGTAACCAGTTTCTTCACTGGATAAGGGGAGCAGGCCTCTTGACTTCAGAGGGCTGCTGTCCGTCGTTTACTGCACGAACGGTAAGTTTCGAGTAATTCTAATGTCTTTAAAGTCTTTAGTAATGATGTTTCTTGTTTTGCAGGGTTCCGGCGATGGCGGATGACGGGCTGAAGTGAGTTGAAGATGGAGCCCGTGTGATGAATAGAAGCGCCTGGAAGCACATAAGCGCTTGTTGCCTGCTTCACGATGTGCTCTAACTGTCTTTTTATTTTGCAGGTACAAGTTCGGAGCGGCTGCAGGGTGCCGGAATACCCACTGGGTTAGATGTGGAAAGGAGTAATGGCACGTGAGTATTAAAGTTCCCCAATGTCCTTAAACACACCTTGTTTTGTCTTTCAGATGCGGGATGCAGCGCCGAAGGCCTCCGGAGCGTGCGAAGAGTTGGTAAGCTTTTGTCTTTCAGATGCCGGAATGCAGTGTGAAGACTTCCGGAGCGCACGAAGAGAAGGTAAGCCTTTGTCTTTCAGATGCCGGAATGCAGCGCGAGGCGTTGGTGACAGCCGATGGGCCAGGTAAGTGAAGAGCTGTCATTGAAGACCGTAATGCTAACCTGTTCTTTCTTGTCTTTATAGGTGTTGCTGAAGACTGGATTCAGGATGGTAAGCCTTTTTCCTTAGGCCCAGGATCAGATGCAGAAGACACGATGAGCGTTCTGCTGCAGAGGATGCAGAATACACGCAAAGCAAGATTCATCCATCGGGTGTGGTTTAAATAGCCTCCTGTAGTGCTTAGGTGTCTCCTTCCACAGCCACACCTAGGTAAGAAAAGAGTTCCTGCTTTCCAGAAGAGTTCCAGTGTTCTGAATCTAGGGAGTGGCTCCTGCCCCACCCAACAGGAAAAGTAGTTCCAAACAGAAGAGGATCAGAGGCTCAACTGGCAGGCAAGTAAGCAGCATGGTCTGCTGCAGGTAAGTCCACCCAAGCATTATGAGCCCGGCGCTTCCAGCGCTGGGACTGGGCATATTTATGAGCCTGGTGCCACTGGCGCCAGGACAGGGTCCAAAAGGTACCAATTGGGACTGGCTGGCACTCGGAACCTGGGTTATGGATCTGCTTCCAAGGGAGTTGGGAAAACCCTGACCTTTTGGAAGCAGAGATCATGACAGTACCCCCCCTCAAGGCCCCTCCCAAACCGGGCTTCTCCGGGGGTTTTGGCTTGTCAGGAAATGTTCGGTGAAATCTTTTGATTAGGCGAGGAGCGTGGACATATTCAGCAGGTTCCCAGGATCTCTCTTGGGGGCCGTAGCCTTTCCAGTCAATTAGGTAAAATAGTTTAGATTTGGAGATCTTGGTGTCCAGAATGCTTTTGACTTCAAACTCGAGTTCTCCATCAACTAGGATAGGTTTTGGAGATTTAGTTAGTCGGGTTTGAGGTTGCACGGGTTTTAATAGAGCGACGTGAAAGACCGGATGTATCTTCATGTGCGGGGGCAAGTCCAACTTGACCGCTACTGGGTTTACTATGGTAGTGATGGAATAGGGACCAAGGTATCTTGGGTTGAATGTGCGTGGCCCTTTTAGAGGTAGATATTTGGTGGATAACCAGACTTGATCCCCTACTTGATATTGAGGGGCTTCTTTCCGATGTTGATCTGCTCCTTTCTTGTATTGTTCTTTAGCCCTTTGAAGGTGAGAAACAGCTTCCTTAAAGGCTTGGGTGATTGTAGAATGCAGGTAGTCTACTGCCGGTGTTTCAAGATCTTGGAGGGGATCCAACTCCGAGGTTCGAGGGTGACTGCCGTACAAAAGAAAAAACGGGGTTTTCCCAGTTCCCGAATGGACAGAGTTATTGTAGGCATATTCGGCTATCCAAAGGATGTCTTTCCAAGTTTTTTCAGTTTGTTGCAGCATGCAGCGTAGATACTGTTCCAGAGTTTGATTGGTCCTCTCGGTTTGTCCGTCGGTCTGAGGGTGGTGACTGGTCGATAGTCTCACATCAATTTGAGCCGACCGACAGCAACTTCGCCAAAAATGAGAAATAAATTGACTACCTCGATCCGAAATTAGAACCGAAGGAAAACCGTGCAGTCGGACGATGTTTTCGAGAAATTCTCGGGCCAGAGTTGCTGCTGTTTGCAAGCCTTTGAGCGGAATGAAATGCGCCATCTTGGAGAATAAGTCCACGATTACTAGAATCGTATTGTGTCCGGAGCATGGAGGTAGATCGGTGATGAAGTCCATAGAAAGCGTATGCCAAGGGCGAGGTGGGATGTCAATAGGGCGTAAGAGGCCTGCTGGTCTTTCCTTTTGACTCTTGTTTTGAGCGCATACTCCACAGGACATTATAAAGTCTCTGATATCTTTTTTCCAAGACGGCCACCAGAAGTAGCGCTTGATCTTTTCTGAGGTCTTGGCTATACCGGGATGTCCTTCCATTAAAGAATCGTGATAACAAGAGATTACTTTTTTCTGTAAATCTGTGCTGGGTAGGTATAATCGTTCTTGGAAATACAATAAGTTGTCCTTTACTGCAAAGTCCTTTCCCTGCAGATGCCAATTCTGTGTGTCTGCTGGAGTTACAAGTTGCCTGGCCTTATCCTTAACTTCCTCTATGGATTCTGTGGCGATTACACCCAGAATTCTTTGTTCGGGAATGATTGGTACAGGTTTAGGGTTGATCAAGTGTTCTTCCACTCCCATCCGAGAAAGGGCATCAGCTTTACCGTTCTTTGTACCAGGTCGATAGGTAATTATGAAGTCAAACTCGGCAAAGAATAATGCCCAACGGAGTTGTCTAGAGGATTGGGCTTTTGCGGTTTTCAAATATTGCAGGTTTCGGTGATCCGTAATCACAGTAACGGTGTGTCGGGCCCCCAGCAGATAATGCCGCTAAGCCTTAAAGGCAGACTTGATAGCCAGAAGTTCCTTGTCAGTAATCGTGTAATTGATTTCAGGAGGCGAGAATTTGCGGGACCAAAATGCCACGGGATGCAACTAATTGGTTACCGGGTCCTTTTGTGATAGAACTGCCCCCATGGCAAGGCTTGAAGCATCAGTTTCCACGATGTAGGGGAGTTCGGGGCGAGGGTGTTTTAAGATTGGTGCAGAGATAAATTTAGTCTTCAAATCCTGGAAAGCTTGTTCCGCCTCGGTAGACCATTCAAAACGTTTGTTTTTCTTTAACAAGGCAGTGATTGGCTGGACTATTCGAGAGAATTCAGGGATAAACCTGCAGTAAAAGTTAGCGAAGCCTAACATGCTTTGCACACCTTTTACGGAGGATGGTGATGGCCATTTGAGAACTGCATCGACCTTCTTTGAATCCATACGCACTCCACCAGGTGATAATATAAATCCCAAGAATTCAACTTCAGTCACGTTGAAAACACATTTTTCCAACTTAGCGAAAAGTTTGTGTTGACGCAATCTTTCGAGGACCATTTTCACATGTTTCCGATGTTCAGATTCCGATGAAGAATAAACGAGGATGTCGTCAATGTAAACAACAACACACACATCTATGAGCTCTCTGAGGACATCGTTCATAAAATATTGAAAGGCGGCCGGGGCATTGCAAAGTCCGAAGGGCATGACCTGATATTCAAATAGCCCATACTTGGTGCGGAAGGCCGTCTTCCATTCATCGCCCTCTTTTACTCGTACCAAGTGGTAAGCTCCTCTAAGATCCAGCTTTGTATATATGCATGCTTTTCTGACTTGGTCCAGGAGTTCAGGGATCAAAGGTAACGGATATCTATTCTTAACAGTGATCTGGTTCAGGGAGCGATAATCTATACAAGTTCTAAGGTCTCCTTCCTTTTTTGGAACGAAGAACAAAGCTGAAGAAGCAGGGGACTTGGAAGGACGAATAAACCCATTTGCCAGGTATTGATCCAGGTATTGTCGAAGGTGAAGGTTCTCAGGCTCGGTGAGGGCATAAATTCTACTACAAGGAGGAGTAGATCCAGGTATCAGGTCTATCTGGCAGTCATAAGACCTATGAGGAGGTAGAGAGTTAGCCTGATCCTTCCGGAAAACATCTTTGTATTCTAGGTATTCGGGAGGTAACTGGGGAGTCTCTGAAGAAATTGCTGCCAGTGCAACACCAGGTGGAGGGTGACAAGTAGAGACACATTCTGGAAACTGGACCGTTCTTGCTCGCCAATCGATCAGAGGATTGTGTTTCTCTAACCAAGGTATTCCTAGAATAATCTGAAACTGAGGGGCCTTGATCACATCGAACACGATCTTCTCATGGTGTCCATCTTGACTTACTAGCGTCACCTCTTGAGTGGTATGCGTTACTGGCCCGGAGGCTATCTCCGTACCATCCACCGTAGTAATGACGTCCTTTACAGCCTTGGGACAAAGAGTTAGATTCATCCTCAAAACCATTTCATGATCCACATAATTGCCGATGGCACCGCTGTCGACGTAAGCTTCAATTGCATGTAATCGATCTGGATTATCAGGGCTAATGAGGACCATAGGTATCACGAAATGCGAGGTCACGGAACTGGTTTTCACGCTCGGCAAGAGGACCTCTATTCTTGTCGGGCGAGGTCGTTTCCCTGCTCAGAGTTTGTAACTTTGGTAACTGCAGCTCCTACTGCCTTCTTGGCAGGTTTCACCGGACAGTCTCGAAGAAAGTGCCCTGAGTTTCCGCAATAGAGGCATAATTGCAACTGTTTTCTCCTTTCCCGCTCCTTTTGTGTTAGAGGACCTTTCAGACCCCCTATTTGCATGGGTTCCCCGGAGTCTACTCCTTTGGAAGGAGTTGGCGGTTTGGAAAATACTCGAGCATCAAACTTGGAACGATCGGCCTTCCTGTTCTGCAGTCTGTGATCTATTTGAACGACTAAGTCTATATAGTCCGAACAATCTTGTGGGGGATTCACTACTTGGGCTAACACATCTTTGAGCTCTCCACGTAGACCTCTATAAAACAGCGTAATCCTTTTGTCCTCAGGCCATTGAGTTTCCACTATCAGTCTGTTGAAAGACGCAATATAAGCCAAAAGGTCTTGATTACCTTGTCGCAATGAAAGAAGCTCATTGTCCAAAGCCTGCCCCTGTGAATGTCTTGCAAACAGTTTTTCCATACTGAGCTGAAAAGCTTGAAAATCATGGAGGACCGGATCATCTTGATTTACTAGAGGGATCGACCAGTCTGCCGCATTGCCACTAAGGTACGAAAGCACGAAAGCTACTTTAGCTTGATCAGTTGGAAAGGCTGCTGGCCGGCATAAGAAATGCAACCGGCACTGATTGATAAATACTGCAAACCTCTTTGGGTCACCAGAAAATCGTTCGGGCGGCGCCAGAGGTACATTCCCAGGTAGGTTGATCTGCACTGGATTCATAGAGGATGTAGAAGGAAGATTTCCCCCAGATGCGGGTAACGGGGTCTGTCCAGCTTGTGACTGTAGCAATTGTCTAGCGAGATCATCTGTTCGCTTCTTGGAAATAATCAGTTCCCTTCTTAGAGCGTTCGTTTCCTGACGGGCTGCATGCACTTCTGCCCTTAGTTCCCCAAGTAACTGGGCTAGCTGGTCGGTATCCGAGGTTTCCATAGCGCCTGGACGGGAGTTTTGTGGTAGGCTTTGCGTTCTGTAACGCTCACCTGATTCCCGTAGAGGCACCGGTCTTGAATGGGCATATACCGTATCTGCAAAGGTGATGTGTAACACACGGCTGGCTCTTTGGGCTGGACCTCTGTGCACTGTATGTCTGACTTGAAGGGTAAGATGTCTGCAGATAGAAAATATGGGATTAAGGAACTGGGTTATTGAATGTCTCTCTCTTCTTCCCTTTCTCTTCTCCTGTAGAACCCCAAAGGTTAACGCTCTCACCTTAGGTAAGTGAACGCCGTGCTCTCCATCTGCCTCGGGGCAGGGTGCTGTAACCAGTTTCTTCACTGGATAAGGGGAGCAGGCCTCTTGACTTCAGAGGGCTGCTGTCCGTCGTTTACTGCACGAACGGTAAGTTTCGAGTAATTCTAATGTCTTTAAAGTCTTTAGTAATGATGTTTCTTGTTTTGCAGGGTTCCGGCGATGGCGGATGACGGGCTGAAGTGAGTTGAAGATGGAGCCTGTGTGATGAATAGAAGCGCCTGGAAGCACATAAGCGCTTGTTGCCTGCTTCACGATGTGCTCTAACTGTCTTTTTATTTTGCAGGTACAAGTTCGGAGCGGCTGCAGGGTGCCGGAATACCCACTGGGTTAGATGTGGAAAGGAGTAATGGCACGTGAGTATTAAAGTTCCCCAATGTCTTTAAACGCACCTTGTTTTGTCTTTCAGATGCGGGATGCAGCGCCGAAGGCCTCCGGAGCGTGCGAAGAGTTGGTAAGCTTTTGTCTTTCAGATGCCGGAATGCAGTGTGAAGACCTCCGGAGCGCACGAAGAGAAGGTAAGCCTTTGTCTTTCAGATGCCAGAATGCAGCGCGAGGCGTTGGTGACAGCCGATGGACCAGGTAAGTGAAGAGCTGTCACTGAAGACTGTAATGCTAACCTGTTCTTTCTTGTCTTTATAGGTGTTGCTGAAGTCTGGATTCAGGATGGTAAGCCTTTTTCCTTAGGCCCAGGATCAGATGCAGAAGACACGATGAGCGTTCTGCTGCAGAGGATGCAGAATACACGCAAAGCAAGATTCATCCATCGGGTGTGGTTTAAATAGCCTCCTGTAGTGCTTAGGTGTCTCCTTCCACAGCCACACCTAGGTAAGAAAAGAGTTCCTGCTTTCCAGAAGAGTTCCAGTGTTCTGAATCTAGGGAGTGGCTCCTGCCCCACCCAACAGGAAAAGTAGTTCCAAACAGAAGAGGATCAGAGGCTCAACTGGCAGGCAAGTAAGCAGCATGGTCTGCTGCAGGTAAGTCCACCCAAGCATTATGAGGCCGGCGCTTCCAGCGCTGGGACTGGGCATATTTATGAGCCTGGTGCCACTGGCGCCAGGACTGGGTCCAAAAGGTCCCAATTGGGACTGTTTGGCACTCGGAACCTGGGTTATGGATCTGCTTCCAAGGGAGTTGGGAAAACCCTGACCTTTTGGAAGCAGAGATCATGACAGGTAACAGGAGAGAGACACGGGGCATGAGAGGGGGTGGGGGTAACAGGAGAGAGACACGGGGCATGAGAGGGTGGTGGGGGGTAACAGGAGAGAGAGACACAGGGCATGAGCAGGGGGTGGGGAGCAACATCAGGGAGACACGGGGCATGAGCGGGGGGTCAGGGGCAACAGCAGAGAGACACACGGGGCATGAGCGGGGGGTGGGCGGGAGGGGATAGAGACACACGGTGCATGAGCGGGGGGTGGGCGGGAGGGGATAGAGACACACGGGGCATGAGTGGGGGGTGGGCGGGAGGGGATAGAGACATAGATACACACAGGGCATGAGCGGGGGGTGGGCGGGAGGGGATAGACACACACGGGGCATGAGCGGGGGGTGGGCGGGAGGGGATAGGCACACACGGGGCATGAGCGGGGGGTGGGCGGGAGGGGATAGACACACACGGGGCATGAGCGGGGGGTGGGCGGGAGGAGATAGACACACACGGGGCAGGAGCGGGGGGTGGGCGGGAGGGGATAGACACACACGGGGCATGAGCAGGGGGTGGGCGGGAGGGGATAGACACATGGGGCGTAAGCGAGGGGTGGGCAGGGGGGATAGACACACGCGGCATGAGCGGGGGTGGGCGGGAGGGGATAGACACACGGGGCATCAGCAGGGGGGTGGGCGGCTGGGATAGAGACACACGGGGCATGAGCGGGGGGTTGGGGATGGAGGGATAGAGACACACGGGGCATGAGCGGGGGGGGCGGGAGATATAGAGACACACGGGGCATGAGCGGGGGGGGGCGGAGGGGTAGAGACACACGGGGCATGACCGGGGGTGGGCAGGAGGGATAGGGACACATGGGGCATGACCGGGGGGTGGGCGGGAGTGGATAGAGACACACGGGGCATGAGCAGGGGGTGGGTGGGAGGGATAGAGACACACGGGGCATGAGCAGCGTGTGGGTGGGAGGGATAGAGACACACGGGGCATGAACGGGGGGTGGGTGGGAGGGATAAAGACACACGGGGCATGAGCGGGGAGTGGGTGGGAGGGATAGAGACCGACGGGGCATGAGCGGGGGATGGGTGGGAGGGATAGAGACACACGGGGCATGAGCGTGGGGGTGGGTTTTCAGGGGAGAGACAAACGGGGCATGAGCGGGAGGTGGGTGGGAGGCCTAGGGGCATGAGCGGGGGCTGGGTGGGAGGGCTAGAAACACACGTGGCATGAGTAGGGGGTGAGGGGAGAGACACACGGGGCATGAGCAGGGGGTGGGGGGAGGGAGAGACACACACGGGGCATGAGCGGGGGGTGGGCGGGAGGGATAGAGACACACGGGGCATGAGCGGGGGTGGGGGATAGACACACGGGGCATGAGCGGAGGGTGGATGGGAGGGATATGGACACATGGGGCATGAGCGGGGGGTGGGTGGGAGGGATAGAGACACACGGGGCATGAGCGGGGGTGGGTGGGAGGGATAGAGACACAGGGGGCATGAGCAGGGGGTGGGAGGGATAGAGACAAACGGTGCATGAGCGGGGGGTGGGTGGGAGGGCTAGGGGCATGAGCGGGGGGTGGGTGGGAGATCTAGAGACACACGGGGCATGAGTAGGGGGTGAGGGGAGAGACACACGGGGCATGAGCAGGGGGTGGGGGGAGGGAGAGAAACACACGGGGCATGAGCGGCGGGTGGGAGGAGTGACACACACGGGGCATGAGCGGGAGGTGGGTGGGAAGGATAGAGACACACGGTGCATGAGCAGGGGGGGTGGGAGGGCTAGGGGCATGAGTGGGGGGTTGGTGGAAGGACTAGAGACACACATGGCATGAGTAGGGGGTGAGGGGAGAGACACATGGGGCATGAGCAAGGGGTGGGGGGGAGGGAGAGAAACACACGGGGCATGAGCGGTGGGTGGGGGTGAGGGAGAGACACACACGGGGCATGAGCGGGGGGTGGGCGGTAGGGATAGAGACACACGGGGCATGAGCGGGGGTGGGGGGGAGGGAGAGACACACACGGCGCATGAGCGGGGGGTGGGTGGGAGGGATAGAGACACACGGGGCATGAGCGGGGGGTGGGTGGGAGGGAGAGAGACACGCGGGGGGTGGGCGGGAGGGATAGAGACACACGGGGCATGAGCGGGGGTGAGGGGGAGGGAGAGATACACACGGGGCATGAGTGGGGGGTGGGCGGGAGGGATAGAGACACACGGAGCATGAGCGGGGGGTGGGCAGGAGGGATAGAGACACACGGGGCAGGAGCAGGGGGTGGGGGGACAAACAAAAACATGGACATGCCGTACGGACATGAGTTCGTGCGGCAGATCCCGCTCCTCGGCCCTCTGCTGGCCACCGTGTGCGATGGCGTGAACGGGGGGCTGGAGGAACAGGGGACACACGGAGCATGAGCGGAGGTGAGGGGGACAGGAAGGACACATGGGGCATGAGTGGGGGGGACAGAAAGGACACACGGGGCATGAGCGGGGGGTGGGGCAGACACGGGCATGAGCGGGGGTGGGAGGAACAAGAGACAGACACGCTCCTGCTGACCTGACAAAGCCTCTCATGCGGGAAAGAAAGAATGCGGGCGTCTCTGAAGCCAGACGCACTGCACGCTTTCACCGCATCCAATGAGAGAGCACGTCAGATGTCCGCGGACATCACGCAAGCTGCTGGCCCAAACACCATCCTGTCCGCGGAGTGAACACAGATATCACTAATTTTTTTTTACCTACTTTTTGGTCATTTTAAAAAAAACTACTGGACTGATTTTCACCAAATTTGCAAAAGCACGCTTTCGGGACCAAGCCGCTGCTCCTGGTCCAAATTTGGTGAAAATCCGTCCAGCGGTTTGGGCTGTAGACGCGAGCAACATTTTTTTCCCATTCAGTCCATGGGAAAAAAAAAAGTTTTGGGACCCCCCTATAACTTTGCCCCCCCTGGATGAATCCTCACCAAACTTTGCAAAAAAATTCAGAGTGACCCAAATACTTTTTTTGCAAAGTTATAAGCCGCCCAAAAAGTGCTCTTCCTATGGAAACAGCAACTTAACCATAACTACATGGCCACTACTGTGGCCATGTAATAAATATAAATATATAGACATTTTATGAAAAACACACAATTTTAAAACGTCATCAAGGGGTCCAAAACTAGAAATATAACATCATGTGACAGTAACAATAGCTTAACCCCCAAAAATGTCTACCTCAAGTTCAGACCATTATATATGTTATCAACAGTTACGTCAACAACAGCTTTACACAGCACACACTTCCTGGGGGCAGTCTGCCTGGGTGTGGAAACTTGCGTTTGCTCTAGTACTCTGTGTGGTGGCATGCCACTGGGAGTACTACAGCAGACCCTACACCGACCCTTGAAGGAAAGTGCTTCTGTAACTTTGGAGGGCTCACAGCCCTTCTGCCAAACTCATTTACTGACTGAACCCTCATTGCCACAACATATGAGCATAGGCTTCTGATCAAGGAAAGGGAATACGTTAAGATGTTATGCGTGGGTCAGAAATCCCTGAAGTTCTGCACACCAGGGTATGTACAGAACATCTTTAAGGCCTTATCATAGGTCACCTGCTGCGATCTTACTCATCATGTGCCATACCAGGAACCAACATCTCTGAGGCAGGATTAATCAAATTCCAGGGTTCATCCATCTTAAATAATCTTCCCAGGCCCTCGAGAATGGACATGAGCTTCCTGAAGTTCGGGAGAGTTGCGAAGACAAAGCTCTTCTACGCTGCATACAGTGCTATCACTAAGGTAAACAACATCCATTCTCAGCCCCCATCTTGAACGGCCAGATCTCGAAATCTGGCCCCACTCTACCAATTTAGGGATTGATTACCATCCAGGGCTCTTCATATCAAGGCTTTCCTATCACACGCTGACGATCCCATGAGGATTTAATCAATTCTGACTGTCACTACTTGTGCAGTATCCTTTTCCTCGTCTTCTATAAGCCCCAACCTACTTAGCTCTCTGTGGTGGCTTTATACAGCATGCAGCGCCTAACAAAAATCAATTAGAATACAAATGAAAAATACATAATAGATTACATCAAAAAGGTAATTGCTGTGCACAGCTGTGTGTCATACTCATCACAGTGGTTGCCATTTACACTAATAAACAAGACAGAATGGGCTGATTTGCTATACAAAAAACAATGCGCCCTACAGCTACTCGCCCAGCGGCCTAATGGCCTCTGTCATACTCACTGTTCTGCAGCGCCTGCTGCTCTTTCAAAATGATCATCTCGTGCAAAATGTCCTCAATCTGCTTCTTCATATCTTCAATCATTTTGAGGGTGACCGCATCTGTGCAACAGGACAGAATCAAAACATATAAAAGAGTCAGCCAAGAGGCACAGCCAAGTTATTAAGCAGGGCAGCGTGTATTCAGATGGGCTGCAAACGCTTTAGACAGTGGAATGCTACCACTCTTTTAGGTAGCCGGAATATCCAAACACATTGTGGGAACTCACGAATGTAATGGCATATCACCTGGACACTCACATATTGAAAAGTTATTTCCTGGTTACACAGCTGGAGAATGGTTCTTATTTGTGTAAATATTAGATGCAGGCGTTTCTACCTTATACACCCTGTTGTGTCTCCCAAAATGTTATCCATTTATTTTTGTTCAGCTAACCAGGGGCTTCCATTGGTGTACTCACAATCACATATGTTTTTTTATTATTATTTTTTTGCCATTTTTGATTTTAATACAGAACATAAACATATTCATAAATTACATAAACAATGCAATTTAACAATCACATATCATATTGTGTAATTGAGCACAAAGGCAAATGTTTGCATGGTTTAATAACATGTAATAATAAAAAATAATGGTGTTTTCAAAAAGCAGCACATGGTTTCGGTCTTAGAGTGAGTGGACCTGGTTTTGTCATGAATTGAAAATGATCGTCTATTATATCTCTAGCAGGAGCAAGATGGCAGCCCTGAAAATGGAAACACGTTCTTTTCTGTCTCCAGCACGAGCAGAAACGCTCGCACGCAGGAGCACGCTTGAAGAAAACCATCCTAACATGCCAAACTGTCCCCCAGGGTTAGCAAGGCCCTCGCAGAGCAGTGGGGCGTATTCTGGCGCTCTGTGGGAGATGGCAGCCTGCTCTCCTCCTACAAAACTCGAGGGACCCGAACAACCGGAAATTCAAGGGGTTGAGGTTTCCAAAAATCATAAACACGTTCACACATGCCTGATCCTGGCTCTTCCAAGAATGGTAACACTAAACATGTGTGCATTGTTCATGGAGATATTGGTCTCTGTTAGCAGTCAGTCGCGATTGGCATTGGAAGAACTGTCTTACAGAACGACTTGTCTAATGTTCCCATTTTAAAAGGAAACACTCCAAACTAAAAGATACAATGAAGTAAAACGTTATGGGCCTCATTACGACCCTGGTGGACTGCCGTGCCTGTAATGCAGACACGGCTGCCACCAGAGTCGTTTTTTTCCAGCGCCCTGGAAAGGGCAATTACCGGGGTATTACAACCCCGGTGGACCCGGTAATTGCCCATTCTAGGGCACGGGAAAACAGTCTTTCCATTCCCATTCGAACCCCAAAGGGCTCAATGGAAATGGGGAAGCCTGATGCACCAGCACCATCCGTGAATGGTGCCGGTGCATCCAACGTGTTGTGCTCGCTGGTGCCTGTGTGCCTGGTAAGGTCTTTCCTTCACCATTATGCTGCATTGAACCCTGAGTAGCTTGCAACACAATTGTATGTTTACATTCTTTTAATGTTTTAAGAACACATCACTACTATGAAAGTTGAGTTCAAATGTTATGAATGGTATTTAAGCAAGGGTGTAGCCAACTGCATAGCAAAGGAGATGATACCCTATAGGGCTGCCTTCAAAAGAGCATTCCATGGTTTCCATTTGTGGCACAAGTGGCATGGATGCTCTCCATGTGGCTCCCCATAAATGGGTAAATAGTGGATCACTGACTGATGTATTCTGCAAAATTAGAACAACCTGGGTGATGGCGCATTTGCCAATGGGGTCCTTCCATCTGCAGCAAAAAGTATGTAAGATGGGAGCGACAGAAATGAGCCGCCATGAGGCCTACATTATACTGTATTTTCATGTCATCAAAAGTGTACAAAAAGAATCAAACATTAAAGAAAATAATATTATTATATATTTTCACTTAAACTAAAAAAAGTTTTTTCCACATTCCTATTTTACTTCCAGATGCCTCGAAAACCTGTCATTGATTCTGAGACCATAAAAGAAGTCTTGAAAGGTTATCCTGGCATTTGTAATGCTAATTGCAAGTTAAAGGTAGCTTCGGAACCTGTTTGGAGGGAAGTTTTTTCTCATGAATCCTTTAAGTATATTTTGAAACGGAAACAGATCCATGATTATGTATATCAAAATAGACATGATCTGCAGAAATTCCTGCTCCTGGAGTTTAAAATCACATCACCTCTGTCAAAGACAGCAGAAATATTGCACAAGATCTCATTTGACTCAAGTAGTTCAGATGAGGACTGTTCAGAGAGCAGCGTTGAACAGTTAGATAGAAATAAGCCATCCGTCGTATGGCAGATATCAATACCTTATGAACAGTACATGGAGATTAAGCCTAATACCGTCATTTATAGTGAAGGAAAATGCAAGAAAAGGCGTAGTGTGCAAAAAAAAAATGTGTGGAGTGCAGCAATTGCAGATGAACTTCATAAGCAGCATGGAATTCCATGTGCATTATCTTTTAAGAGGAACAAGGTTCGAGTGAGCGATGATCAGAGTAGAGGATTTTTCACTGTAATGGGGCATTGCATAGAATGCAAAGCATTCATATATGTTTCTGCAGAAGAGAAACCTGATGCTGGCAACCCATTAATCCTTCATGTAAGGGCACCAGACACAAGGGCTATACCACATTCAAGGAAAAGTCAGCTGAGAGGTGAGAAAAGACATAGAATTGGAGAAGAAATGTTAAAGACATTGCCATGCAACTGGAGGCGAGAAAAACTTGATAAGGAAATAAAGTTTGCAGAAAGAGAGCCACCCAATATACCATCTCTGAGAATTTGTCAGGATGCCAGGCAGGAAGCAATGAACAAGAAATTTGATACACCCAAGATAAAAGATCCTGTTTTGGCTCTTGCAGAGATGAAAAGTACTCAGGTGTATATAGGAGACATTCATACCATCTCTTATGATGCATTTTTTATACATTACTGGTCAAAAAAACAAATATACATTTTTAGAAATGTATTGTTGAAAGCAATCTTTTCCTAAAATTGCAGTGGATGCCACAGGCAGTTTGGTACTAAAATTAAAGAGAACACATGGATTGTCTGCTCACATTTTTTTATACACAATTGTAATCAATAGCGAGAATACTCAAATATCTGTGTCTCAAATGCTAAGTGAATGCCGAGATACTCCCACAATCACTTTTTGTATAGAAAAATGGCTGAAAGATACACAGAAATTGCCTAAGGAATGTGTCTGTGACTTCTCCTATGCCTTACTTGGAGCGCTATCACGTGCTCTAAATGAATGCAGCCTTAACACTTATTTAAAGAATTGCATGTCAATCTTATGTGGCTTGAACAATGAAACCCCCAGCTGCTACTTTAGGTTAGATGTGGCCCATCTAATTAATACCGTTTGCCAGTGGAAGTGCTATCCCAAAAAGGCAAAACTTGTTAGGAAATTCTACATTAGATGTGTTGGTCTTATGGTCAAGTGTGAATCATTTGAAATTCTTAAGTGTCTACTTCTCAGTACACTAATACCTGCTGGATGTGAAACAACAGGTAAGGTTGCTGTAGGTAACATATCAGAATGTGAAAAATCAAAGTTATACCTTTGTCATTGCATTGAAAGTGGGGAGTTAGATTTTATTGATGCTACCATTGATGATAAGGATGTTCCTGAAAGACTTCCTGTTGATGAGGAAATCCATTGTTCGCAATCATTGTCCGGGTGGGAGAATGACTTTGCTCATAAAGCAGCAAAAACATTCCTAGAAATTGGTGATGAACCACACCCTTATTTCTGTCCAAATTTTTCAGAAAAACTACTTCATCTGATGAAGTTTTTCCCCATCTGGACATCAGTGATGCGACCAGTGTTTCAATCGCCAAACAAAACAGCCTCTTCAGCTTCAGTTGAGGGGGAATTTGACCTCTTGAAAAATGCAATACTGGAACACAACCCTTACCAATGCGAGTTGACAAATTTGTTGCATGACATCTTAAGGCCCTTAAAGGGAGCACTGAAATAGCAGCTGCAAACAGTTCGGAAACAAATCAAAAGAGAGATGGTATGAACACATCTTCAGAAGAGAAGTATTGGCCAATCGAAATACGGATGATGTCAGAAAAAGAAAAGGAAGTTAATCCACATGCGCTGGTGTTAACAGATAATGGACTGCCATTGGGAAAAACGTTTGAAAACAGCAGCACTTCAGACATACAATCCACAGAAGGAAATGTGATTGACTTTCGACAAGAAGAACACTGGCAGGGAAAAACAAATCTGCATGGCACTACATCTGATTTTGAAACAGAAAAGAAAGTTCATCTCCGGTCACCAAACTCCAAGGACTCCTTGAAAAAAAACCCCAAGAAAAAACATACATATTTATCTCCATATCCTGAAATCACTCAATTAATTGACAGCCCTTACCAGAAGAAGCCTCTGGGTATCCTCAGAAATGGAAGCGGTTTAAACCCAATAAGAATAGATCATAAGGTTTACAAGGTAAATAACACATGCCCATTTGATTCTCTTTTGAACAGTTTATTCTGCATCTATGTTGACTATGCATCATACAGAAACATCATCAATAATTCCAGAAACTCTTTTCTCAATTTGGTTCAGTATTTTGTTAAACATGGTCCTATTCAAAGTACATATAAAAAGAGAGCTCAACTGTTAATGGAAGTGGTCCCATGCACCAACCTTCCAGGTGAGATTATATGCTTAAATGCTGAGGACTACGTTGGCAATACCATTCAGATTTTTTTGAAAGATGTTCCGAGTTCAATTGAAACATTTACTTGTCAAACCCGAACTTTTCAAAATAATGGAGAACGATGTGGTGTATTTTTGGCCAATTAACTCCAATGACGTGCAACGCGACTTTGAATTTGTAGTGAAAAATGCATCTAAAATCATAAATAGGCAATGTTCACTGAACTGCAAGAAACATATGACAATAACCACCAAGCCTGGTCCACACCTCATAATCGAGCCCTGAATTGGGGAACCTTCGACAAAGCAATGTCACACTGACTTTCCAAATGAAATATCAGTAACGGGTATCATGTATGCTCTAGGTGCAGTAATAAGGCATGTCGAAGGATGTCACTATGTGTCTTATTGTAGAAGAAAAAACAATGTTTGGGAGTTGTATAATGATATTGCATGTTCTGTAAAAATAGTTGTTGCTAACAAGGTACATGGCCTAGCAGAAGTGGTTATATATGTGAAGGTGTAGGCAACAATAGCAAAGTAAGAATTATTGTTTTTTGCATAATGTAGATCATTTAAATAGTGAGTTGTAGTTCTTTATGTACTGTATTTAACAACATAAATATGCTCTAAAATATCATCTGATCAGATAACCATAATGTACAATGTTTTCAATTGTATCAATTTGAATTGTTTTACAAACAAATATATTAAGTTGGTGAAAAAGTTGAATTTGAAGTGGCAACACTGCTATTGGTGCCAGCCTTCTCTGAGTTAAGGTGGGTTAAATAATAAAAACCCTTTAAAGTAATAATACTCCAATTTTGTCTTATTTGTTTCCCACTCATGAATGTACCACACACTAGGTGTAGGTGTAAATATCTGTGTAAAAAGGGAGTCTGTGGATTGGCTACTAACTTACATATTGGTACATATTGGATTGAAGCAGAATGAAAAACCTGAGGTTGGCTCGAGCAAAATCCCCTGTGCCAGAGAAACAGAGGAGCCCAGAAATGTGACAAATGACTGCTTTTATTAATAGAATCGAAAAGCAGGGATAGTGTCATGGGTTTCAGGCAGTTAGTTGGGGCAAGCTGGGTGGAGGCTTGGCAGGCCTGGCATAGACACACAAAGAACCCATGGCAAATCCTTCCTTTAATTTTTTTCTAGTGTTTGTAGCAACTTCTTGATTGCCACTTCCTGTTGCCAAACAGGAAGTGCATAATGATTCATGAGCTCTCTAGTATTTGGGTGTGGCTCGCTATATACGCCACACCCAAGATTCTTCCAGTGCTTCGTGTTGCTTACTGTGAGCTGTATCAGCAACAAACTTGCCGTGCTCTGGATCAGCCAGCTTCTGCTTACCTGCTCCGGATCTTCCTGCTTCAGCTTACCTGCTCTGGATCATCCTGCTTCTGCTTACCTGCTCCAGATCATCCTGCTTCTGCTTACCTGCTCCGGATCATCTTACTTCTGCTTACCTGCTCCGGATAATTCTGCTTCAGCTTACCTGCTCCGGAAGAACCTCCGTTCTTACTCCATGCCACAGCTATCTCCAGTCAAGAGGGGACTTCTACATTGGCACCTGTAAGAACAAAAAAGAATTGCATTAGCACACGCACATCAGTAACTCTGCGCATACTCACCGAATCTTCCCGCGACGCTGGAATCCAGGTCAGCTGTACGAGCGCACAAACCCCTGCAAAAGAAAGAAGAGACATTATTCATGGCCGCCAACAGCCCATCACTGCTCTCTGCTTCCTCCCACTAACTCAACCTCCCCTCCTCTTTCAGAGCCGCCAGAGCGCCAAGGGACCACTACGGTGGTGATAGTGCGCGGTACAAATGTCCTTAACATTAACATTAACATTGCGCTCGCCCCTATAACGCGGACACTTATTTCACTGCGCTCGCGGTGCATATTAACTGAGAATAGAGGGGCCTGGGGCACTTTAGCCCACGGAGCAGGCTGATTCAACCATCGCTCCATCACTATTTTGCCTGCCGGGGCCCAGTGAAGGAGGGGGATGACCACCACCTTTGCCGTCGCCTACTGAGATGAGGAGGTGTGCCGGGAGCAACAAGGAGAAGCCAGAGGTGTTGGGGCTCTGTTTGATAAACCCTTTCCTGAGAGTAATGCCCACACAAGTAATGCCCAAACAAGTAATGCTCAAACATGGAGAAGAGAGGCCTTTAGGAAGTGGGTGTCAGATGTACAAGACATAGGAACCACACTGAGCTATAAGTCACCCTACAGAAGTGTAACTTTGAAGCCTTGGGGTCCCATGCAGCACAAATAAATTAGACCAGCTGTTTAACTGCATTCTGTTCTCAACGACATCAAATCACAGAGAACTCATCGCTCTGCCCAGTAAAAACCAGCACAAGCCGTGCAGTTCTGAGTGCGTACCCAGACGGCAAGGAGCACAATCTCTGACTTCCAGTACTAGACCGGGCCTCCCAATAGGTGGGCCTAAGGGACGGACTGTCTTACAACAAGAGGGGCAATAATTCATTGCTACACCTGCAACCCACTAATGCCGCTCCCCATCACACCGCAGACCCTACCAACTGATCTACACCTCACAGGCCCTCCTGTTTGCTTAGAGCTCCTCTGCAACATGGTGCCCGCTGCTGCCTGCTTGCAACAATGATCCTTTCAGTTTTTGTCATCTGCTGATCCTGACCCTCATCTCCATTCATTCATTCTCTTCTGCTGGCCTTTTGCCCTGACTCTTGTGGAAGCCACCCTATGGAACTGCTCACCATTGCTTACCCTCCTGATGATCATCCATCACTCCTGATCTGCCTGATTCAGCATAAGACTTCTTGTTGGGCATCTACCTGCCTCGTTCAGCTGCTAGGCCACCTGGCGAGTCACGTCTTGCCTGTGCAGTTCTCTCTTCTATCCCTTCACTCCACTCTCTTCCTTCCTCATGTCACTCTCAATCTGTCTCATCTACTCTAACTGCTATTCTATCACCCACGTTCCCTCTCTCACAAAGTCTGGAAGAAAAACATTTAAAAAAGATCTCCTGTCTTCTGATCCTGGTTTACCTATTGCTGACACCTATGTCAGTGCTACTTTCAGACAGATTATCACAGGTATCCTCTTTTCTGTCCCCTCTCCAGACCTATGGACTCCTCACCTGATATCCACTCTCTTCCCTTTCTCGTCCTCACCCGTTAATGGTGGCATTAGATGGGAAGTACTCTTGGCTGGCTCTTCATTGTCCAGGTGCATCATTAATGTGTACCCCTCCACGGAAGTCTTTCAAATGTGCCAACCTGCTCCACTCTTGCTCTGCTGTCAAACACTCCTCTGACATATTCCACCTTCTCGAAGGAGGATGTCCTCGCTCTCAGTGAGACATGGTTCATGGCCACCTGTGTCACAAGTTTTGAAACTCTCCTCTAAACCTGTTTACCTAACACACAAGGCCCTTTAAGACGATGTATCAATACTTTGAGATAGATGGGGATGCAGAATATACGCAAACATCAATAACCAGACTGACTCAGGAAGTTGGTAAAGTAAGTCTGTTTTAATAGCCATTGCCTAAAACAGGGAGTACAACAAACATCAACAAATATATGCTCGATCTTCTCACTCAACAAGTTTCATAAAAAACATGTCATCACTGATGTCAATCTACATGGCAAACTACAAAAACCTACTTGAGAAAGTGATAGGTTTAGAGGGAACATCTAGGTATACTTTCCATACTTGTCAGGGAAAGTGATTGGGTCTCTAACATCAGGTGGGCAACTAAGCCTTCCTCTACTGCAAGTCATTACGAACGTCATCAAATACCCGATGTTCTATTGGTTATACAAACTATAGGGTTCTTTGATATGGGGCCCTCTATTATTGGTTGGCACCGTCGCACCCCTCTGTACTATTTCACACACGCTAGTAGCACGCAGGCTTGCACCCAGGTGCTGGTGGGCTGGTCTTGACTATAGCTTCCTACCTAATTAGCCTGCCATCTGTCATCACTCTTGA
Source organism: Ambystoma mexicanum (assembly GCF_040938575.1). Classification (NCBI taxonomy): domain Eukaryota; kingdom Metazoa; phylum Chordata; class Amphibia; order Caudata; family Ambystomatidae; genus Ambystoma; species Ambystoma mexicanum. Next base: position 1,175,017,226 of record NC_090935.1, on the reverse strand, counting down.
CATCTGCCAGTCCATTAGCTTTTGAACATGTCCTTGGTTCTGTACTCTGTGCCTGAGAATAAAGAGGGAGTATAGACATACTCAGTCTCTTGGTTTCGGTGTATCTCGTCACAACTTCAATTTTCATCTGTCCACATGACTGGAGACCATGTTTCAGAGCTTTCACTGTATTTAAAATACTATTAAATGATGAACCGCTGATGTCTTTAATGTTCTCGTCCCTCACCTCAAACAGGAGTCTGTTGTTTTCACACGTTTTGTAGCTACTGCATGAACATGCAGGCTCAAGGCTTTAACTTCTTGGTGCTGACTCAGCCAAGCCTTTCTTGAATCCACCTCCATCATTAAGTCATTTTCTAACTGCGCCACACTGAAAAAGCCTTTCTGTTCACTGGGCCCAAGCTCTGCTAAAGTGCGTTGTGGAACATCCATAGTCCATACATTCCTATGCATATACGGTATTGGCGCATCGCCGCAATCTATTAACTACGTAGCTAGTCTCATGATTGCTTTGTCTGCATCTGTACATGTGTAAAATGACTTTGCATTTTCTTCAGTATTTCTGTAGTATGAGCATCTTCATCTTGAGCCCGAAATGTTGCTAATCTTTAACACCTCCTACTCTGATCCTTATAGAATGTTTATGTTCTTCTCATCACTGCATCTCTTCTGGGTGCATCAGTCCTGCTTCACATGACATCACCAATCTCTTTTTTTTCCTTATTTTCACACTTCCTCTGGGATTTCATTTAAATCGCCATCATATTGTCGTGAATGCATATATGGTTTCATCAATGGGTACCTTACTTCCATGATTCTTTGCGGTATAGGTATTTTCACTGGTACTGCACGTGTCTCACACTCTGGCTCCCAGGATATAGGCAGAAATGTAGCTGTGCTTGAGATGGGGGTACTTGGCTCCTACTCTACACCTCCCTGAGGGCTACAAGATCCTCTCTGAGCCCAGAAACAACCGCCCGGAGAGTGAGAAGCAGAGTGAGAAGCTCTCATCTTTCCAGAGAGGGTCCTGCCTCTGTTATTTCTACGCAGGCCTACTCTATGACTGTGGCCACCATGTATAGACCACCTAGCTAGGTTTCCCTCTTCCTCTCTGAGTGGGCTGACCTCTCCACATCTCTCCTTCCCTCTCCCTCTCAACTGCTCCTCTTTGGAGACCTCAACATCCACCTGGATGCTTCTGATCCCTCCATGGGGTTCTTCCGCAATCTCTGCAACTCTCTCTCTCTCTATCTCTCTCTCCCTCCATTCTACCCACTGGTTCGACACACTGCTGGACACAACTTGTATGTTCTCATTTCCTCAGCCATCCCTCTCTCTAACCCTCTCACTACTCCTCTCTCTTGGACTGACAACTTTCTTCTTTCATCTCACCTGACACTCTCTGTCTCCCTGGCAAAGCCTACCCCAGTACTGTCACCTGCCTTCTCAGTCATTCAGCCCATCAAGCATGTGTCAGTTGATGCCTTTGCCTCCACCTTCTCTGTGGCCGATTCACACCCTGAAACAACCCTCTTTAATCTGCATCTTGCCATTTCCAACACTCTGGACATTCTTGCCACTGCCATGAGAATCCGTCTGAAACCTATCTCTGCAACTCTTCGTATGACTCTGACCTCGCCACCCTGAAATGCAAGTGCAGGGTGGCAGAGAGGAAGTGGAGGACTTCAGGTGCATCCTCTGGCGAACTGGCCTGCTGTGTGATGCAAAGGCAATACAGACTCAATGTCCTGTTCAAGAGAGTCCACATCCAAGCCCGCATCTCTGCAGCCTCTAATAACATGGCCACACTCTTTAAAATCTGAAAAGAGCTGGCTAATCCTTCTGCAGTCTCCACCTCTCCTGCTCCCTCCTAAGCCCTCTGTATAGCCATGGCTTCTCACTTCACTACTAAAACTCAGGACATCCTGTCCTAGCTTTCCTCTTCCGATCCTTCCTCCACTCTAGGCCTGACTCCGGACGCCTCTCACTCTCCCCTTCCTTTCTCCTCTTTCTCTCTGATAACACCTGACAATGTTTATAGACAAGTCTGATCTATTAAAGTGTCATCCAAACAGGCACTCACCTGCTCCTCCAGAACAATCAAGGACCACATTGACACCCCCGCTCTGGCCTTGGCTGATTTCTGCAATCACTCATTCACCACTGGTGCTTTCCCTCTCTCCTCAAGCACTCCCTTGTTCACCCCCTCCTTAAAAAGCCATCTGCCAATCCTACTTGTCCAGATAACTATCGCCCTGATCTCTATCGCTCCTTTCCTGGGCAAACTTCTGGAAAAGCTGGCCATCTCCCTGCTTACTCTCCACACTGAAATTATTGACCTTCTCCATGACCACCAGTCTGGCTTCAGAGAAGCCAGAGGCACAGAAACTGCTCTCCTGAACACCTGTTAAGATCTGCTCTCCAATCTCGACACCAGCACCTCTTCTGTACTCATCCTCCTTGACCTTTCCGCTGCTTTCATCACAGTCAATCACACCATCCTGATCAACCAACTTCGTGAGAACTTGGGCATTACAGATCAGGCCCTGGATTGGCTGACCTCTTTCCTCCTGGACCGACCCTCCCAGGTCCAACTTGGGTCTTTTCTCTCTACCACATCTCTCTCCTCATGTGGTGTTACCCAGGGATCTAACCTCTAATCTGGCTCATCAATCTCTATGTGGCCCCTCTGGCCGACCTTATCTCCACCTTTTGCTCTAACTTTCAGTGTTATGCAGATGACACACAGCTCGCTTTCTGTCTCCCTACAGCCTCCTCTCATCTCTCGCACATTCCAGACTGTCAATCCATGATTCAGGATTGGTGCACCTCCAATGATCTCTGGCTTAATGCCAGTGAGAAAGAGATCCTTCTCATTGGGACCCCTGCTCCCGCTTTCCCTACCTCACTCTGTCCACCATCCATGGGCCCTCTTCCTTCGGCCTTCCTATGAGGCAAAAAATCCTTGGCGTCCACTCTCTCCTTTTCTCCTCACATCAGTGACCTTTCCAAGAAGGACAACTACCAGCTGCACCTGTTCAGAGGTACTCATCCTTTTCTCACTTTCCCCCAGAAGCTCATTGTCTCCAGACCCCTGATTCTCTCCAGGTTGGACCACTGTAGCATCCTCTTTCTCAATATGCTGTCCTCTACTCTCTGCACTCTGCAACTAATCCAGAACAGAACTGCAAGACTTATCCTTGTCCTCAAGCCCAGGGACTGTATCTCTCCAGCTTTGTAATCTTTCCACTGACTCCCCGTGGCTGCAAGGACCAAGTTCAAGACCCTCAGCATCGTCCACTAGGCTTTCGGGGGTGGGGTTGGCAACAAATGTTCTCGGGACTGGATCATCCTCATAATCGAAATGGCGGAGGAAGAAACTAAGAAACAGGGAGATGAATTGGCTGATTTGGAAAAAGCATTTTTAGAAAGTAAAACAATCAAAGATGCGAAAACACAATTGGAAGACCTGGAAGTAGAAATTGTCAAGTTTAGGAAAATCAATCTTGATCGCAAAATCTTTAAATTCCAAAAAGATGTGGTAAATTATTCGGAAGAAAAAACGTATCCTTATTTGAAGGAAGGCTTCTTCACTACTCAGGTGAGAACAGCCAACTACAGGAGAAACAAAAGGTTTGTTTCCTTCTCCAATACTTCTGGTTCATCAAGTGGCTCAGATCCGTCACTGAATAATCAGGGACCCACGAACATAGGAGGAAGAGGTCAACAACAGAGGGGTTTTTACCGAGGCAACCAGAGAGGATGCCCCAGACAAAATCAGGGACGATACAATCAGGGACCAGGGATGAGAACCCGACAATGGTATCAGAATCATTAGAGAATCGAGATAAAATACCTATCATCAATCTATCCACGATTGTTCTGAACCCCAACGAACTGAAAATTCTGTCGAAAGGTTTATCTTTCGTACCCACCACAAAGGCAAATCTTTTTACGACTGAATTAGAGCTCCATCGCTTTTTCCGGAATATACGACTAAAACATTATTTCGAGATTTTCCTACCTAATTTAGACAGGATTCAACCAGGAACATCTGGGGGGAACGAGGATACACCTAACAGAACTGGTCTCAAGAATAAGTCCACTTTTAACCCTCCCCCATATGCATGCCCGCCTGAGATCCTGGCTTTTGAACATAAGGTTATAAAAGAAGTGAAGGAAGCCATCACAAAGAAACATTTTCAACTGGACAATCTGACTAGAGCTGAAAGAAACAGCTTAAAAAAACTTTGTGACACAGATGGCATTACCATCAAGCCCGCAGACAAGGGGGGCGGGATAGTGATTATGAAAACTAGTAACTATGAAAAAGAATGACTAAGACTCCTGGGAGACATACACTCTTATAAAACCCTCGGACAAGATCCTACCTCGAGATTGAAAGAGGAAATAAAAAGCCTCACCGACCATGCCATGAGAGAGGAATGGATCAGTGAGGGAGAAAGATGTTTCTTGAATAAAAGTCATCCCAAAACGGCAGCATTTTATATACTGCCGAAAATCCACAAGGATAAAATGAATCCCCCTGGAAGACCCATTGTCTCTGCCATAAATTCACTACTCGAGCCATTGTCAGTGTATGTAGAATTTTTCCTAAAACCTTTCGTTGAAACGATGCCTAGTTACGTCAAGGACTCCACAAGTATGATCAAAATCACACAAGAAATCGAGTGCTCTCCGGGATTGATCCTCGCAACAATGGATGTAGAATCGTTGTATACATCTATTCCGCAACTTGAATGCCTGGATGTCCTGGGTAAATTTTTGAACACCCGTACTATACCTCACGAACCACCTACACCTTTTATACTTGAATGTGCTAGGTTGGCGATGACTGAAAACTTCTTTTTACACGAGCAACAGTTGTACAAACAATGCAGGGGTGTCAGCATGGGGGCCACATTTGCCCCTGATGTGGCGAGCCTGTATATGGCAGACTTTGAGGACAAGTTTATATCAGGACATTTAAATGCACTTGAAACCATTCCAGACCTATGCCAACACTTGAAAGGGTGGCATAGGTATATTGACGACATTTTTATAACATGGACAGGCAATGCAGAATCCCTGAAATCATTTTATTAATGGCTAAACAGACAAGATACCCACATCAGGTTTACTATGGAATCAAGCATTGTTGAGGTAAGTTTCCTTGATCTAATTATCAGAAAAGCAGGAGCTAAATTGGAGACAACACTCTATAGAAAGCCAACAGACCGTAACACCTTGCTTCATTACACCAGCTTTCATCCTGCAGGCCTGCGCTATAACTTACCATATGGGCAATTTCTAAGGATACGCCGCAACTGTAGCACTAATCAAGAATTTATGGAACACTCAAAACAGTTACAGGATAGACTGGTGTAGAGGGGTTATCCCACACGACTGGTCAAAAACAATTTGAAGAGGGCAAAAAATACCAGTAGGGACATATGTTTAACTCATCAGCCAAAGGTAAAAAAAGAGCGATTGGTCTGTGTTACCACCTTTAGTCCAATAAGTAACCAGACTAAAAAGATAGTCAACCACAATTGGGACCTTGTAAAGCAGGATGGGTCTCTACACCAGAGACCAATGTTTGCCTTTAAAAGAAACCAAAATCTGAGTCAAAAACTAGTACATACATACGTGGAACCAAAAAACAACCAGACGTTAATCAATGGGGGTTGCCCCCTGTGATTGGTCACCACAAATGTGGAGGATGTGTAGCTTGCCCTTTGGCAGAGGTAAGAACCGATTTTGAGTACAGACAAGTTAAATGGCAACTCAAAATGCATACTAATTGCAAAACCAAGAATGCCATTTACGTAATAAGATGCTCGTGCGATCTTCTATATATAGGAAAGACCACTAGGGAAGTACGGCAGCGCATCTCAGAACACAGATCTTGTATAAGAAATAAAGTGGCGGACAAGCCGCTTGTGGTACATTTTGGGAGATATGGCCACAAAGACACAGACCTAACGTGGTTTGTATTACAAGTAATAAAACCTTCAAAGAGAGGTGGCGACATGGGCACTCTCTTACATCAGAAGGAACAACGTTGGATACACACCTTAGACACAGTGAAACGGGATCTAAACCTGTCCGTGGAATGGAATCACCTGATTGCCAATATGTAAAACAGTTTTTTTCCCTGCAGCAAATCAGAATTTTACATTTAGAGGCGTTACCAAAACAAGTGACAATATCCACCACCTCTGTAACAAATACGCCTGAAAAAAGCGTGGTGCAGTTTATGTTGCATTTATGCATATCTGACCCCTGCAGAAATATATACCTACGAAAGAAAGATGCCTGGATAAACTACATTTTCCGAATAGGAGTTTCACACCGCGTTTTTACAATAAATGGGTTAACACAAATTATCTGGCAACAGACCTTGGATTAGTCTGCTTTTTCTTATTATTAACATAGAAGCAGTGCCTTTACAAGTTGGGAGGTGCTTGGTTATTACTGATCATCACTAATCCAAGCGCAACAATGAGATTACTTGCAAACAAAATATAAAATAAAAAATAAGGACATGAAATAAAGCTCGCAATGCGAGGAGACGCCCCCCTGCGCTAGCGTATACCTTAAAGTCCGCTTTCTATGAACATTAACACGAGGATTCGCGTTGACGGTATCCGCGTCCCCGCCGGCTGCATTGCGCGTTATTGTGGTGCAGGCAGGAAAGAAAAATCGGAGACGGCGATAATCGGGTAAGTACACTCCATCAAAGTGAAAGTATAAATGAATCCTCTTTGGGACACGAGACGATGTCACCGGTATAAACATAAACGGGAGGCAGTGGCTCTCTAAACAACAAATAAGGGTATAAATGCGTGTCTCTGCAAATTGATCCACGCTTTTTTCTTTAAACACAAGAGACTTCTATGTGTTATAAAAAGCATTAGTTGGTGGTTATCCAAACAAATTAGTTTAGGCTCATGTACTGCAATACTTTTAAATAAGCGGACCAGTATCAACTTTAGAGAATAAAAAGGGTAAATACCCGAACAGGAAGTAAGATACTCCCTTTGTGTTGACAATTAAAATGAAAAAAAGAAAAATGTACAAACACGAAGCAATACAACCCCATATTGAATAATTTCTAGCTAGGTGGAACATATATAATCAACCAATGGTGTTTGTATATTGTTTTCAGATTCATGAACCAGAAGGAAGGTGATGAAAGAAGGATAGCTTTGGAATTATAAGCCTTCTTTACACATATTTTGTCCATCGAACATCACGTCTCCCACGAATCCGCTTTGGAAGCTGTGGCTGTTGCTACCCTGAGTAAGTGATGTAGCCCTTTTTAACTCGGGTCCGATCCATTGATGGGTACCCTTTGTGATCTGTAAAGTTACAAAAATAATGTTGGCTTTTGCGATCAAGTGAAATTGAGACAGTCTTAGGTAATGGATACAATTTTCTAACCCCTTAGACCAGAGGACAATTTGCCTCCAGATTCCAACTGACCCCATCGGATAGGAGGTGAGTTGGTTGTTGTTCTAGTGATTATAGAGCACATCATATTAATATGTAATCAAATAACTTGAAAAGGAGTGAAAGGGATACACAATACTCATGTAGTGTTTTATGTATTTTTTTAGATGGTGTGGCCCATGTCAATATATGTGCCTGAAAAATGGGTTGTTTTGTCCTGAAGAAGGTTGCCATACAGAGAGAGTAGTAATGATGATGCTCGCTGAGAGCAACTGAAACACGTGTCGAGGTGAGAACTGTGGGAATAACAGAACACAGACTTGTGTGATACCCCAAATTGGTGGGGATGTTTTCACAATGAATTGTAAACATATTTAGAGATAACAGATGTTTTTACTGTTTTTTATATACAGACCATTTTTTCAAAGAATGAAGTGTAGAATGAGAGATTGATGAGGAAAGTATAAATGTGAACAAATGAATTAAGAGCATGGGCCATAGAGTTATATGATTTGTTTAATATATTTTTTGATACAGCATATTTGCTTGAATAAAATAAAATAAGCTTGGGAACTGTAAACCGAGCTCAAACTACTTGTGTACTCCGTCATTTTTGTATTGGTCTACTAGTTCAAATCCTGTGGTATTTCTGTTAGATTGACCTGTAGAACTAGGGACGTTAAAACAGGTACCCCTTCTTTTTATTTTATTTCTGGGGTTGGGGCCTGCACTACATTGAACACTTTCTTCCTAAATACCTTCCTTCTCGAGCCCTTTGCTTTGCTGCCACCAACTCTCTGAGGGTCAGACGCTTCTCCAGGCAGAGCGTAAAGGGCAGATCACTTTTCTCTGCAGGTGCCTCCCTCTGGAATGGCCTCCCTGCCCCTCCCAAACTTGAGCCAGACCAACTGAAGACCCAGAAGCAGCTCAAAACCTTCATTTTCTCCTCTGCTTTCTCTACCTCCCTCCCCTGCTGATCTACCTGTCTGCTGCATCACTGGTTGCTTGGTTACCCTCAGAGTCTCTCGAGGTATCTGGCTCCTCTTGACCAGTCTCCCCCGCACTGCCTCCAGGCTTGTTGCACACTAGGGTCTGTAACTGTAACTTCTACAGCCCCAGCCTCCTTGCACTTACCTAGAGCCACGCTGTCCTGGCTGCACTTACTTAGAGCAATGCTGCCCTGATTGCACTTTCCCCTTCTCCCGCCTTGCACTTCCCCCATCCCCGTCCCCTGCACTTTGCATTGCCTCACTTGCACAATCTGAATGACACAAGGCCTAGTAAGATCGTTTGTCTTGTCCCCCCTCTGTACTCTCCCTTGTCTTGTTGCACCTAGAAACACATGTGTACAGGCACGTTATAAATTACTCATCATATCATATATCATATCGCAATGGCACTATCATGGCACTATCATGGCTCAGGGTCCTTCACCCAATCTCCTGCCGGCTCTCATCAACTTCCTTCCCACTCCTGCTATTCTTCCATCCTCTCTCTCCCCTACACCACCTTCTCCTCCTCTGATGGGCGTACTACCCCCTGTACCGCACCTGCTGGGAAAAACTTCAAAGGTGGTGACCGGCTTCACTTGGCCATGCTTAATGCTCTCTCTGCTATCAAATATTCTTCAGACATCTGCCTTCTCCTTGAAGACTTTGATCTTAATGTCCTCGCTCTCACTGAGACACGGTTCAATGGCAGCTCGGTCACTGCTTTTGACTCCCTCCTCCCTGATGGCTACAAGATCATCTCTAAGCCCCATCCCAACTGTTCTGGCGGTTTGAGTAGCCTTGATCTTCCCTGAGTGGGTCCCTTCTTCCCTTATACCTACCCACTCTTCCTTTGAAAGCCGTGTCTACAAGCTTGGCCTCTCTCCTACTTCTTCTCTGACCATTGCCACTATCTACAGGCCCCCTGGCCCTATCTCCCCTTTCCTATCAGAATGGGCCGATTTCTCCTCCTCTCTCCTGACTTCTACCTCTAAATTCCTCCTTCTGGGTGACTTCAACATCCACCGCGACTCTTCAGTCACACCCTTTCCGTGACCTCTGCACCTTTCTCTCCCTCTCTATTCTCCTCTCTGGACCTACCCACTCGGCTGGACAAACTCGTAATGCCTTCAGCCAGGCTGATCTTCTGCTCTCTAGCCCCCTCTCCACCCGGCTTTCCTTACCACTCCCTTTTCTCCTGCCACCTGGGACCTCTTGGCCCTCTGACCGAACCTCCCCCAGCTCTGCCATCCTCATTTGCAGACATTAGCACTCCTACGTCTGCTTGATCTATCGGCAGCTTTTGACTTGGTCAACCACCAAACACTCTGCCACCACCTAAAAACAGCTGCCCACTTCTCAGATGAAGCTACATCTTTGATCAAATCCTTCCTTGCAAATAGAACCATGAGGGTTGTCTCACCATCTGCTGACGCTGAACCCTCACAGGTCCTCTGTGGGGTCCCGCGAGGGTTTTGTGTCTCCCCAACTCTCTATAATGTGTTCACGAAGCCTCTCTTCGACATTCTTGGTTATCTGGGTGTTACATACACAAACTACACGGACGACACCCAGATACTCATCTCTATGACTGGTGACCGCACAATTGACACAAAAGCCCTGAATGAAGTCTACTCAGTCATCCAAGCCTGGATGGCGCATCATGGACTCTGTCTAAATGATGAGAAAACTGAGTTACTAATCCCTTGCTCTCACATTAGACTTAATAAACTGGACTCTGCCTTCAAATCCTTCATTATCGATGGCAACACTATCAAAGTCTCCAATAATACCAAAACCCTAGGTATCTACCTTGATGCTACACTATCGCTCACCAGACAAACTAACGCTGTGGTTGCAGCATCAGCGTACACATGCAAACTAATTACTGCGTGCAGGCCCTTCCTCACGGCAAGCTAACAGTATTACCCTTGCTAGAACCCTAGTCATGGCCAAAATTGACTACTGCAATGCCCTTTACCTAGGGACTAGTCAAAGAAATATCAACAAGCTCCAAGTAACCCAGAATAATGCCATTAGGGCTGCCCTCAACATCCCAAGGCAACTTCACATTTCTGACACAAGATGAAACCTTCAGTGGCTTTCTGTTGAGCACAGAATCTCCCTTAAAACCTTGGCACTGACACACAAAGCCCGGGCGAACCTCGCCCCAGCATATCTTACCAACCGGCTCTCTGCCCACACATCTACAAAACCCCTTAGATCAGCTCAAGCGCACACCCTATCCATCCCTAGATTTAAGCTCAAAAAAGCTGGAGGATCTAGTTTCCCTGTCCTAGTGGCCAAGCTATGGAACACTCTACCTTCCTCCCTCAGAGCCGAACCCTCCTTCCTACTATTTAAAAGTAAAACCAAATGTTAGCTTCAGGTGTTGGACCATGATGGGCAGCACTCTTAAGTCTAGCTACCTCTTGACCCGGTGATCTGGAGGGCTCTCCATTCCACCCAGCCCCTACTATTATCTTCCCTTAATGCATAATCTTACCTTGTTCCTCCTAGGTAACCTTCACTGTTACATTCACTTGTTTTTACCTATATAATGTACCTGCCCGCACTATTCTGTGTACCTGATGAATATTCCTCTGTATTCTTTGTCAATCTGGGCTTTCAGCTGAATACTATGCATTTGTCTTCTCAATATGTTTTAACCTCGAACAAAGGTTGTTTTTGCCCTTTATACATCTGTAAGACATACACCCAGATGCCCCAGGGCCAGGAGCACAATACAAATAAAATAAATACAAATAAATAAATATAAATTTGTCCGATGAAATGAGTGTCATTTGCTCCATTAGCTTCCACCTTCATTCCCCCTCCCCCTCCTGACTCACTGACTCAGCTCCCAACAATGTCCAACTCGATATCACTAACACTCTCGATGATCTTTCACCTGTCATGAGGATTCGCCTGAAACTGGTCACCAAGCATAATAAATGTTGTGATTCTAGTCCAGCAGCCCTGAAACTCAAGTGGAGAGCTGCAGAACGCAATTGAAAGTCCACCCATCTAGGGGCGAACCCCCCCCCATTTCTTGGCTAATGGGGGCTATTATTAGCAATAGTGTTTAATGCAAGTTTAACTATGAATTCCATTCAAGATATATGGAGAAGAGTGATTATTATACCAATATATAAAAAATGTAATAGAGGTAGCCTGACACCATTCAGACCCATTTCCCTTTTAAATAGTATCTTTAAGATTTTTTGAAGGTGCCAGCTAAACATCTTGAAAAATTGGGTCAAAGATAAATCAATATCATGACCAATACAACTTGATTTCCGCCTCTCATTGGGACAATGGAACAAGGTCTAAATCTCTTCTTAGTGGCCGCCCATTCCTTATTCGTTAAAAAGGAACTAGTATATCTGACGTTCATCCACCTCAGCATGGCCTTTGATAAAGTTAACAGAGGCAAACTCTGGCATGTGCATATGTCCTAAAATTGCCCTAAATCTTTGGTAGACATACTAAAGGTAATTCACACAAATAACTTGAGTGAGAAGTAGCATAGAAGGCCACTGCACCCCCCTGGATCCCGTTATGCTCAGGGGTTAGACAAGGGTGCGTTATGGCCACATTGCTATTTTCAATATACATTAATAAACTCCAGGAAGTATTACTCGAATGTGAAGCCGATGTCCCAAAATGGGTGAAAGACCTGTACCAGTATAAACATATGCTGACGACACTGTCTTAATCACCTGCACACCAAGAGCCCTTCAAATCAATACACCGTATATATGAACAGCCTATATATATACATCTGAATTCAGTAAAATCTGCAATAACGGCTTGCTCGTATGGCAAGAAAAAGATAAAAATTCAAACAATGTGACGCATTGACATGTATAAAACATTTAGATTATTTAGTCTTTTGCTTGCCAAATTCCCTTACCCCTGATTCACACAGTGAAAAACAGGTGATCAGAATGAGGCAAACATTGAAAATGGTTGATCTTACCAGTTCTAATGGCTATGTATTTAAATTAATGTCTTTTCCCCAAAATGTTGAAGGGGGGGCAGGCCCCCCTCGTTTGCAGCCAAATATTTCAGCACCTGAGTGTGATCTAACAGAAAAAAGCCCTGATCATACCGGATCTAACATATATCTAACCAATGACATTGATTTTTGTACATTTTTGGTGGAGAGGGGCTAACTGGCTTACTAAATAATTGCTTATAACTTCTGCTATGTAACAAATCTAATGTTGAAAATGGTTGATCATACCGGATCTTCTAAGGAAGAGCTAAAAAATGACGTCCGTTTTTGTACTATTTTTGATTGAGGGGGGGTGACTACCTTACTACCGGTTAGCCCCCCTCTAAATAAAAGCCTATAACTCTGGTTCTGTAGTGGATCTAACGTTGAAAATGGTTGATCATACCGTATCTAACAAAGATCTAACAAATGACATACATGTAGGTCAATTTTTTAATTGAGGGGGACTGGCTATGGGATAGCCCACCCTCTAAATAATTGCTTATAACTCCTGTTCTGTAGCGGATCTAACGTTAAAAATTGTTGATCTTACCGGATCTAACGAATATGCATTGAAATGTATTACTTTTTTTCCAAAATTGTGTTGAGTGGGGGCCAGCCCCCCTCCTTTGCAGCCAAATATTTAAGCACCTGTGTGTGATCTAACAAAAAAATGCCTGATCATACCGGATCTAACATATTTCTAACCAATGACATCACATTTTTTTCATTTTTTGGTTGAGGGAGGGCTAACTAGCACACTACAGGTTAGCCCCCCTCTAAGTAATTGCTTATAACTCCTGTTCTGTAGCAGATCTAACATTGAAAATGGTTGATCATACCTGATCTAATGAAGATCTAACAAATGACATATGTTTTTGTACTATTTTTGATTGGGGGGGATGACTAGCTTACTACGGGTTAGCCCCCTCTAAATAAATGCCTATAACTCCTGTTCTGTAGCGGATCTAACATTGAAAATGGTTGATCATACCGGATCTAACAAATATCTAACAAATGCCATATGTTTTAGTACTATTTTTGATTGGGGGGGGGGGGGTTGACTAGCTTACTACGAGTTAGCACCCCCTTAATAATTGCTTATAACTCCTGTTCTGTAATGGATCTAACGTTGAAAATGGTTGATCATACGGATCTAACAAAGATCGAACAAATGTCAACCGTTATTGTACTATTTTTGATTGAGGTGGTGACTAGCTTACTACGGGTTAGCTACCTCTACATAAATGCCTATAACTCCTGCTCTGTAGCGGATCTAACATTGAAAATGGTTGATCATACCAGATCTAATGAAGATCTAACAAATGACATACATTTTGGTCCATTTTTTTAGGGGGGCTGGCTAAGGGTTAGCCCCCCCTCTAAATAATTGCTTATAACTCCTGTTCTGTAGCGGATCTAACATTAAAAATGGTTGATCTTACCGGATCTAACTAATATGCATTGAAATGAATGACTTTTCTTGCCAAATGTAGTTGAGGGGGGCCTGTAAGAGGATTCAATTCAACACTACAGCTAAGTCAACGCCTAGTCTAGAATACTGAATGAAAACCCTTATTGATATATCTTTACGTCCAGTTCATGCGTTCTGGATGACTACCCCTATATAACACCCCTCTCTTGGAATCCCCCTGACCCCACTGAGCCAAGATGTAGTTCTGTTTTGCAAGTTAAAAGGTTTATTTGAGAATTTAAACAATATATATATATATATATATATATATATATATATATATATATATATATATATATATATATATATATATCACACTTTATAATAACTTAATAATTGAATATCACACTTAATCTGATATGATAAAGATTAACAACGGAGAATCTGGCACTAGCACACTTCTTTATAATCACTAAGGAGTTGACATGAAATGGATAAGGTAGCACACTGGTAAATAGGGACAGAAGAATAATGTGGTAGAGAATGCTTTATAGGGTTCAAGGAAATGCAAGGTTGAATGAATGAAATGCAGTATAGAAGATAAACTGATATGGTTTCACAAAAGACAAGGTAATCACTTTCCCTTTGTGGCAATTCACCCCCCCTATACAATGTAAGGAGATGGAAGGAAGAGCACACAGTTCAGGTATACAATCACAATGTAATACAGAGTTCCAGTTTCCCAGCAAGCTTAGAGGAGAATAGATATGAGTTTTACACAGGCTCAAAATGCTTTTAATATGGTGACAATGCAGTGAGAAATATGCTGAAAATGCTTTTAATTCCCTTCAGGAGGTTCAGGTTGAGGATTAGTTGGTTTAAATTAGTTCAGGCTTACTTTAGCAATGTTCTAGGAATGATTGGCAGGTTAAACGAATTTTTGGCAAATGAAAGCAAGGAAGCTGCTGTTTTCACACGTGGAGAAATTTGCAAATCGCGGTAAAATTCGCGAGTGCGTTTTTCGCGATTGTGGCAAAAGTATAGGGAATAGGAATGCGGTTCTAGGTTCTTTGAAAAGCCAAGACTCCCAGCTTTCAGAGGAAAGTTACTGCAAGTCTCTAAGACAAACGGTCACGGAGATATGAGCGAGATGGTAAAGGTCGTTTTTCAGATTTGAAATTTTAAAAGTTCAAAGTGACAAGTTACAGCTAGCAACTAGAAATGACAGGTGACAGCTTTGCAAATGACAGATGACAGTTAGGAGACAGTTCTGGTTAGATTAAAATAGATTGAATTATATTATTTTAACTAAGAGATTGGTTCTGCACAGTTCTGCTAGGTACTCACAATATATTTAGAAATAGAATGGGCCTCGCCACGGATCTGGTCAACAGGTTTTCTTCACTCGCCACGGACCGTTTCTGCGCACAGCGTCTGGGTCAGCTCTCTAGTTCTGCGAACAGCGGTCTGGGTCAGCTCTGCTCTGCCTCTGGTTCTGGATACTGCTCTGCTTTCTTTGGGTACAGCACTGCTTCTGGATCTTTCTGCACAGCTTTCTCTGGACCCAGCGCTGATCTGCACGGCTCCTGGATGCTGCTATCGCTGTTAGGTTTGCTGGATGCTGAGGCCCACTGAGAAGAGTTCTCAGTTTGTGGGTTTAGGCCCTTGCTTTGAGTTCTGAATCAAGTTCTTTGGAGTTTTAAAGTCTAAGTGTTGAATCTAGTATCTTCTGGATGTTGTGTGGTCCGGCAGAGCGCGATGCAGCAAATGGAATTGAATGTCCCTATCTGTCCTGACTGTCTGCTTTTATGTGTTTTGAAAGTGGGTGTGTGTGCAGTATCACTAGCCAGCCCCTCTCTCAACTGCCCATTGGCCCAATTCTCCCCTCTCCCATGATTGGGGAAGGAACTGTGAGTCAGAGTGATGCTGTAGGTTTTATGGGTCAGAGGATCCTCCCCTGGTCAGTTTGCCCACAAAATCTATATTTGATCAAAATGCACACTTCATAGATACACAGTGGTTTGAAATTACATGCATCCATCATGCATTTACTGATGGTAGCCCCTGTTCAAACTCTCCTCTTCCTGGGGGCTTGCATTCAGAAATGGCAATATTTTGTGCTTTTTAGTGGTTTTGCAACATCAGATTTTTCTCCAGATTTGTACACATGTACACGGCCTGTCCATACATACTCCAATAAATTACCATGTCCCTAGCTTAAACACAGAGTCTGTAGTATACATAAATAGCAGGGCTTTGCCCCAGAACATCACACAAATTGGAGTTTGGGCTTGAATTGAAGGTACATTTTTTAAATGAAGGCTCTCAAAGTTATACATTCCTGTCATTTGATTACAAAGAGTTATCAGTGTTTCTGTAAAATATATATTTTGCTTTCAATTCAGTTCTCAGAGTGTTGGAGTCCGCCTCCAAGACTTGGGTGGGTCAGTCACATGTGTCTTCTGGCAGGCAGGCCTTTGTTGAAAGGAAACAGTCAAAATCAACATATCCTATTCAATTGCAAGAGCCTATTGTGTGGTCTCCAGGAGGCTCCCAGCCAGTCTGCCTTCTATCAATCAAGAGGTCATGTGAGATTCTAACTCCTGGTGTGAATCTCTGGAGGTGAGAGGGTTTCCCAGGCTTCAGGCCTCTGGGAACAGCAGGTGGCTAATTTTTAATTAAAATGCAGCCTTTGAAGTCAGCTGAGTCAAATCCCTTTGTCAGCAACTGCACTCAGTTCTCCTGTCAGAGTTTAGACCTCTAGCGCCGCCTTGAGGATTTTCTTGGTACTGCATGCAATTTTGGGATCTTTCTTGGATTAATGCATTCTAAACAGGAATGGTTCTTACATGGTAGTAAATAATCCTTGCTTAACATTGTTTTGATGGGGCTCCTTACAGTAAGATGGTTATGCGGAACCCCACAAAAGGGTTGAATCTTTAAAGTGGTCCAATGAGTCACGATTTCAGCAACTTTTTGACATCAGTAACAGTGGATTTGTTAACAAAGATCTTTCTTTACACTGGTGGGTGGCAAGTTAGGTAACCATTTTGGTGTGCGCACAAACTGCGTGGACTAGCTTACTACGGGTTAGCCCCCTCTAAATAAATGCCTATAACTCCTGTGCTGTAGCGGATCTAACATTGAAAATGGTTGATCATACCGGATGTAACAAATATCTAACAAATGCCATATGTTTTAGTACTATTTTTGATTGGGGGGGTTGACTAGCTTACTACGAGTTAGCACCCCCTTAATAATTGCTTATAACTCCGGTTCTGTAATGGATCTAGCGTTGAAAATGGTTGATCATACGGATCTAACAAAGATCGAACAAATGTCAACCGTTATTGTACTATTTTTGATTGAGGTGGTGACTAGCTTACTACGGGTTAGCTACCTCTACATAAATGCCTATAACTCCTGCTCTGTAGCGGATCTAACATTGAAAATGGTTGATCATACCAGATCTAATGAAGATCTAACAAATGACATACATTTTGGTCCATTTTTTTAGGGGGGCTGGCTACGGGTTAGCCCCCCCTCTAAATAATTGCTTATAACTCCTGTTCTGTAGCGGATCTAACATTAAAAATGGTTGATCTTACCGGATCTAACGAATATGCATTGAAATGAATGACTTTTCTTGCCAAATGTAGTTGAGGGGGGCCAGCCCCCCTCCTTTGCAGAACTATATTTCAGCACCTGTGTGTGATCTAACAAAAAAAATGCCTGATCATACCGGATCTAACGTATATCTAACCAATGACATGGAATTTTGTTAATGATTTCGTTGAGGGGGGCTAACTAGCTCACTACGGGTTAGCCCCCCTCTAAATAATTGCTTATAACTCCTGTTCTGTAACTAATCTAATGTTGAAAATGGTTGATCATACCTGATCTAATGAAGATCTAACAAATGACATCCGTTTTTGAACCATTTTTGATTGTGGCGATGACTAGCTTACTATGGGTTAGCCCCCCCTCTAAATAAATGCCTATAACTCCTGTTCTGTACCAGATCTATGTTGAAAATGGTTCATCATACCGGTTCTAATGAAGATCTAACAAATGACATACTTTTTGGTCCATTTTTTGATTGAGGGGGGCTAGCTATGGGTTAGCCCCCCCACTAAAGAATTGCTTATAACTCTTGTTCTGTAGCGGATCTAACGTTAAAAATGGTTGATCTTACCAGATCTAACGAATATGCATTGAAATAAATGACTTTTTCGACAAATTTAATTGAGGGGGGCCAGCCCCCCTCCTTTGTGGCCAAATATTTCAGCACCTGTGTGTGATCTAACAAAAAATTCCTGATCATACTGGATCTAATGTATATCTAACCAATGACATCGAAGTTTGTTAATTTTCTGGTTGAGGGGGGGCTAACTAGCTCACTACGGGTTAGCCCCCCCTCTAAATAACTGCTTATAACTCCTGTTCTGTAACTAATCTAATGTTGAAAATGGTTGATCATAGCTGATCTAACGAAGATCTAACAAATGACATCCGTTTGTGTACTATTTTTGATTGAGGGGGGTACTAGCTTACTAGGGGTTAGCCCCCCCTCTAAATAAATGCCTATGACTCCTGTTCTCTAGCGGATCTAACGTTGAAAATGGTTGATCATACCAGATCTAACGAAGATCTAACAAATTACATAATTTTTGGTCCATTTTTTGATTGAGGGGGGGCTAGCTACGGGTTAGCCCCCCCACAAAAGAATTGCTTATAACTCCTGTTCTGTAGCGATGTAACGTCAAAAATGGTTGATCAAACCAGATCTAACAGAGATCTAATGAACCAGATCATTTTTTGTAATAGATCATGAAAAGGGGGGGCTAACCCAGGTGAGGTGGAAGCAAGTAACAGCTGTGCTTTTTTCCATTGTTTTGTGGCCAGTAGAGAACATTAGTTCCCGGTGAACCATTTTGTCACTTACCTGCTCGCACTGATTTCTGAGCATTACCTGACTGGTAATCCCTCATCTGACATCCCGTCTAGCGCCAAACCTCTGCTGCATCTCTGGTGTTCCTTCCTCGACTGGCCACCATAGAAAGGGGGAAGGGACTACATGTAGTCCCTCCCCCCCTTTACATGGCAGCTATTTTCTTTGTTTTGATTTTTTCTTCATTTTACAATGGCCGCTATGGAAACGGAGAAGGAAATTCGATGTGCTCGGGCCTATAACTATGGGCCCCAGGGCATTTCTAGACATGTTTATGCCCCCCCCGCTCAGGGCTTATTGCCTAAGAATTGGACTCTTACTATTCACACATGCCTCTTGATATTTGTAATGAACACAAAAACGATGAATTCTGCTTGCTCTCCATCATGCATGTACATGTCAATGATTCAACTTGAACCACAAATGTATTTCATGTGGATGCCGGAGAACAATAATACTAGGTATTGTTAGATTAGCTGCTAAGGTCTGCCAAAACCCATAATGATTGCCTACATGCAAGAAAGCTACCCGGAGAGTAGAAGTGAAAGATATGAGAGAGAGAACGGTTCTTTAAGGACTCTAGTGTAGGTGCAACATCCAAAATCCAGCAGTGCACCAAGAAAGATTAACTCTGATATTTTGGTGTAAACTCTGTTTTCCTTTTTGGTAGCTAGGCCGAGCAATCAGCCTAACTCAACAAGATTTACTAAGTCATATAATACACAACAAACCCAATCCCTCATAGTCAAGCAATACTGATCCTAAGGTCTAGACAAAGATAAATATAAATTAGCCAAACATGTTCACTAACTACCACTAACCATGTGACATGGAATATATTCAAGCAGGATGAACTGTTTAATTAGAAGTATTAGATCTTATAACAAATGTTTATTATAGCAATTCCATGAGATGTATGTTTTTTGACAAATATTTCAAATTTCACTCACTGTCCATATGGCTCTTGTTAGTGGGTCTGGGAAAATGGGCAGGTTAGACCATGACTGACGACCTTGCCATAAGGTTTCCTGAGAAAAGTTACCTATAAACATAAAAACCCCTGGTGCTAAGTTAACTCAAGTGCTAGAAGCTTACAAGCAGCGGCCTAAGCACAGTCCACAGTCAGGTTTAAGTTCTTGAAGTGCACATATCTCAAGCATATGTTGAGGAGGTGTCTTCTCAGTCATAAGTCAATGAAAGGCCTTTTTTCAGACTGAATTGTGCATACAGCAAAAACCTTATTTTTCAGGCGGCTGGGAGCAGTTACCCATGCCATAGAAGCCAGAAAGCATGTCAAGGACTCAGAGCTTCTCCATCTTGAACACAATTATATTGAAAATATTGCAATGCACAGTAATTCAGTGACCTCATATTGTGCTAATTTTCATGACTAGGTGTTTTCCACATTTTCTAAATCACAAGACATGTGTTGCAAGTTTAAAGCTTGAAAAAGCAGGTTTTGGAAATTCTGCATTTCTTTCAGACTTCTTAGCACACTGTGTCCAAGACATAGGGCCTCATTACACTGTAGGCGGTAGCCATGGTGCTATTAGTGCCATGGCTTCCTCCTTACCGCCTTCCAGGTCAGGCTTCCTGGAATAGGGACTTACCGGTCTATTCTGACCTTTGCGGGACCGGTAAATCCCCATTCCGGGAACCATTCCCCATTCCCATTTGAGCCCCCACAGAGCTCAATGGGAATGGGGATGGAGCTAATAACGGTACAGCAAATTGCGGTACCGTTATTAGCTCTGGGGTCCCTTAGCGGTTCTCGTCCTTAACACCTGGAAAAACCAGGCGCTAAGGAAGGGACCCGCTAAGGGACCTCGTAGTAGGGTGCTAAGGGATTACCAGCACCAGTGCCCTTACCGGTGCCGGTAATCCCTTAGCACCTATCGTGTAATGAGGCCCACAGATTATCTGCCTAGTTCCATATTGGCTAATCAACCTTCCTTATCTATTTCTCAGATTTTATGCCAGCTTCATTTTTAAGCAACACTGTTGAAAACCATCTATTCTATACTTCAAGCCGCAAAAGTGTGTGCAACTGGGTTGCCCAAACCCCAACCCTGCTCTCAGTCAACCTTGGCTTGGGATTCTTATCTATTTGTCCAGGGTGTTCCCATTAAGTATTTATGTGATTGTAAACACTTGTGATTCTCCATGAGAGTTAAGGCCTATAATCATCTATAATACATGATGTGACATTCATTTTGGGGGGAAACGACTACCTGTTGCTGAATTATATTGTATTATAAGAAATCTATATTCTGTTTTAATTATGTCGTTAGAAATGTAAGCATTCCTTTGTTATGTTGTCCTAAATACATGTGTGTAGTGGAACATTGTTCTAATGTACCTGCCAATAATAAGGGCAGCCTGGCTGCCTCAATGGACAATGCTTCTATCTTTTATAGTGTTAGACAGGAATGCGGGGCACATGCCCTTAATCACAGTTTCACCCTTTCTACTCATCTTCAAAGTTGAAAAATTTCCAGCTGGAAGTAGACATGTTTGATGGCCAAATCAGGAGGTGAATTTCTCAAATAAGACTGAAGATTGGTAGGAGGACTTTTGAAAAAAACTGCCCATTAGACTCGTCACTAGTTGCAGATGGGTTTGAAGCAGTTTTGATGCTTTTGAATTGACTCGACAAGAGCCTTGAGTGATGCACTAAGAACCTCAACAACAGAAAAACAGGATGTAAACGTGGCATCAAATGGCCTTGAAGTTGTCGGGTTTCTACGAGAATTTCACAAAAGAAAACCTTTCTGCACAATACTTGTACTCAAACCAACAGGATTGGTGCACAATTGCAGCCTCTCTTGTATCCTAAACATAATGCCTTAAGACTACATCTGAGTGCTTCTTGAATCACTTTTGCTGCTGGTGTCACCCAAGACCACTCTTCATTCTTCATTTCTTCCCATCTAGAGTAACTGCAGTACCACCACAACCAATCACTTGGATTTGAGCCGGTGGGAGAGACCTGCATATACAACAAACAAGAAGTAGGTTGATACCTTGAGTCTTATGATGCTTCAGGATGCTGCCTTTCCTGCCCTGGTGGGAATATGTATTCCAGCGTGAACTGTTTCACCTGAGAAGACGGCATGGCCCAAATAACATCAGCGTAACTAGCCCACCTTCTCACATTTTAAATTAAAACCCTTTGCCTAATAGATGAGATTTCTAGCTTCTGAAGTGGACAATGTCCATATATGGTAATGCTACTTACCATTCCAAATCCCTATTCTCCTTTCTTGTATGTGGCGCAAGGCTAGCCATTCATCACTCTGGGAAAACACTGTATGAACATTAGTTGTTCAAGTTGTGAACGCAAAGGGATATCTGACACCACAGTATCAAAAGCTGAGCCAGGTCACTTAAAGCTGTGCACCCCTAATTCCCGGGTATGTAGGCAGGCTTTTCTTTGAAGGCAGGTCTTAAAGACAATGCAGAAGTGTCTCTGTATCATGAATGGACAAGAAAGAGGGGCCAAATCACAAAGGCATGGATGTAAACACAGAATTATTTCATTCCTTTCCATTATGATTGAAAGTGATTTTCCCCCTAAATTACGTGTTTGAATTCCAATAAAATGCTCTTGAGCCTGAAGGAGTGGTCCAATATGAGCAAAGGTTATGCTGCTCACTGTGAAAGTGTAAGCAGATGGGATTCAAAAGATATACCTTTCACATTGCTTTTTCATTTCTCCTCTTTCGCTGATCCCACCTCTCTCCTGCCTCCTTCATCCTGTTGTACTTCAGTCTCCTTCTGTTTTCACCTCCATCTCTCTCCAAATCTCCTCCTCTCCCACATAACACCCAAACTCTAGTCCAAATGCCAGCTGCTCATATAGTGCTCATGCACCACCCCGTGTATTTTGTAGATTTGAGCTGCTAACTTTAATTGGTCTCCAGAGCAGATTGGTTTGGGATGAGTGTGCACGATTTCCATGACCCCTTTCATCTCCGCACTTCTTTGCGGGAATCCATGGTACAATCCTTTAGTCCGGCCAACAGCAATTCTGAAATCATCCATTTTAGATGCTAGGGGCAAGGCTGCTGAGTCCTGGGCTGTTGCGTGGGACCATTTTCGGTATTAGCTACACTGAAAGATGGATTGTGCCTTAAATGTTTCATACACTCTTGGAGTCTCCCTTTAAGGGCCAGGGGCATGCTTTTACTCAATGCGATGACCCCCTGCAAAATAATTGTTAGTTGTTGGAGTGGGCCAAGAGATCCTCTGCACACTGTCCTTGGGCATGGAAAAATGAAGCAGGTGGCAGCACCAGACTCCTATGTCCTACCTAACTTCTACCCAAAAGCCATGCAGGGGACTTCATCAAAGGGCTGAATTATGAAATTCGGTGTCTGCATATATGTTTACATTATTCAGATAATTTCTCGAAACATAAAACATCAGTTAAATGTGGGAACATTTAAGTAAAATGTGATTTGAAAGAAAATCTATAAAACAACCACAATAAAATAGTGCAATGCCAAATATATGCACATGAAAGAAAAAAATAAAGTTTCAGAATTAAAAATGATACATATTAGCCTTTTTTATAACCAAATGTTTGGAACGTACTTAATGACGAAAGGTAATGCTCATATTTTACAAAGGAAAGATGTTATTGGTGTTACAAGCCAATTTTAACTTTTACTTAGGTTAAAAATTGATAAAAACAGTAAATTCTCTTCTATATTGCAACAATGTGGACCCAATGTTGCTGCATAACTACATTTTCCAGCTAACCAAATGTTGGCATTCTGGATGGCGCACTGTGGAAAACAGAGCAAAAGGGCTGACATTTTTTTCTGGCCTCACACCTTTGCCATGCAGCATTTAATTAACTGAAAAAGCAATTGGTATTAGTAGTACACATTTCAACAGATATTAGAATCCACATTATTGGTGGCAGCCAATCAGGATGTTAAAAATGCAGGTTTAATGAACCAGTCATCTTCCATCTTCGGCGCATTCTGGTATGTGCCTGAATTTTTCATAGCTGTTGCCAACCATCCCTCATCTCCATCTCAGCTGGACAATAGTATTCCACTCATCACCCCGAGCTGGACACCCCACTTAAATAGTTTGACAACCTGACGTGGCAGTCCCCTTCTGTCATCTCCACGACCGGGGAAATGGCCATAGTGCTATGGCTGGAGCCCCAGTGGCCATCTCCATGGTGGCCATCTTTATTGTAGTTTTTTTGGGGACAAAAACCGGTTCACATGCCTTCTGCTGGCCATGTTCGTTGACAAATCAAAAGGCATGTAGCAGCATGGGCATTTCCCTGTGGCACCAATAGCAATAACACACACCTTTCAGGGTGCACGGCTTGGTAACGACCTACGACCCAAGTTAATTTGACAGGTGGACCCTAACCAACCTGTAAAGCCAGTCAAACGCAGCTCTATTTTTTATTTTTTTTATTTTGGTGAAATGTTGTCGTTTAATTGTAAACTTTTCCATTTATAGAGAGACGTTAGTAGAGTTCCAGAGTTATGGGGACTCATTGCCTCCATTTGTTAAGTTCAATAATTGATTGTAGAAATAAAGCAATTGTGTAAGTATAATTGTTCTTTTGACCGCTCACTAGCATGGACCATCTTTCCTCTGTTCCCATTTGCTGCGCTGAGAGTTTGAAGAAGCCGCCAAATTGTTCCCATTGGACAGAAAGTGACTGGCATTCCATCACAAGGTGATAAAGAGTTTCAGGTATAGTTTGAACCTTGCAGAATCGGCAGTATTGATCCACAAAAGGTATTTGCCTTGCGATGGCGAGATTTGCTCTTGTGGGTATCATGTTAAGTCGAATTCTAAGGAACGTTGATCTGATGTTGGAATATGGAAAGATTGAGAGCTATTTCGGTAGTTCGTGGATTGGTGGAATATCTGTGATAAATTGAAGATTCTGTTGATAATGGTTTTTGATTTGGATTGTTT
This sequence comes from Ambystoma mexicanum, assembly GCF_040938575.1. Classification (NCBI taxonomy): domain Eukaryota; kingdom Metazoa; phylum Chordata; class Amphibia; order Caudata; family Ambystomatidae; genus Ambystoma; species Ambystoma mexicanum. The sequence goes on along the minus strand of NC_090935.1, from coordinate 1,174,992,459 downwards.
TTATCCAGTCGTTGTGCAAGAGTTTCGTTTTTGCAATTTGGGGGCGAAGCTTTAAAAGTTCTTCTGAGATGCCCTCATTGGCCATATCTTGGAGGAGCTTCTGCTTCCAATCTCGGAGTACTGTGTTGTTACATTTTTCCGGGTGAAGCCTCAGGATTTGTATGGCTGGTGTTTTCTGATCAGTTAGTATTTTCCGGAATATGTCCAGTTGCTTCCAGAATACAATTGATTCTAGTGACTGGGTTGCCATCTCGTATCTTATTCTTGGCATTGGGTACAACAGTGGTTGGTGTAAAATTTTGCGCCAGAAGATTTCTTCATATTTTGTCCAGTCGATGGTCCTTGCATTGAGCATCGCCTCTGTCCCAAAGTTGATGAGGGGAATACAATTTTGCCTGTAGTACGCAATGATAGGCTTGAAAGAGAATTTCCCATAGTTGAGGTGTATAAGACACCCCTGTCTAGCTAATGCTTGCGATTTCTGTTCGATTTTATCTAGCCATTGTTCTTCTGTTTTGGATTGGTTTATTGGGATACCAAGATATTTGAAGGTGGTGACAGTTTCTAGGTGTGTCCCATCCAGGATGAAAGTAGCTTGTTTTTCTTTTTTGAATGGAATCTTGGCTAAGGCCATTGTTTTGGTTTTTGCAATGTTAATGGACAATTTGTTTGTGTTCATGTATCTGCTTAATGAAGTCAAGCTTGTTTGCAATCCTGATTGGGTCTCATCGAGAAGGATAATATCATCAGCGTATAATGTGATTGGAACTGGGATGGAGTTTATCTTTGGTCTATTCGTTGTAGTGCTGAATATGTGTTGCTCGATGTCAGCCGTGAAGCGATTGTATAGGGTTGCAGCAAGTGGGCATCCTTGTTTCAGGCCATTATGGGTGTTGATGGATTCTGTAGTTGCCCCTTCTTTCGATAGTCTGACCTTGATTGATGTTTTAGATTATAACAGTTTGGTAGGTTCTAGGATGTCTGTTGGGCATTTCCATGCTTTCAGTTTGTATTAACATGAAGAAATCCTCACCTTAAGTTTCACTGTTCATAGTAGACGTGGTGGGTGGTAAAATCTACAAAGCATAGAAGCACAAACTGACAGGACCACAGGGGGAGAACTTTACCTCTGTTTCCCTCACATTTGCCCCCACGTCACTCACTCACATTTTTAAAGGAGAAATGGGGAAACATAGAATGAGGTTGTATGTCAAAAAAACATTAACCCCAGACATGTACAATGAATCCTAGTAACTTGGAGGTGTATACAGTGAAGTCACTCAGGGAAACGGCAGAAGAAGGAGAATGGAATCTGGGTAAAGGTGGGGAGCTGAAATGTGAAAGCAAATAGAGATGTGTCAAAGAGGTAGTCACAGTCTTTGCAGTCAACTACCTGCAGTGTGCTCATGTTTGTTCCTGAGTTCCTGAGTCCTGAGTCTTTCTACCAGTTCTACAACATTTTGTGGGCGGACCCATAAACCATCCCTACGGCCACGGAGCTAGTCACTGAGGTAGTCGCAGTCTTTGCCGTCCACTACCTGCAGAATGCTCCTGTTTGTTCCTGAGTTCCTGAGTCCTGAGTCTTTCTACCAATTCTACAGCATTTTGTTCCAGGACATATAAAACCATCCCTACGGCCGTGGAGTGGCTGTGGAGCTAGTCGCTGAGGTAGTCGCAGTCTTTGCAGTCCTTGACAGGACGGCAAGATGGGTAATGGAACCGGACACTCTCCTGCCCGCGACTAGCTCCCCACTGAAACAGCTTTACGAAGGAGACGGCAAGAAAAGATGTTTAAGGAGCTCTCGGGCTCCCGCTTCAAGAAGAGAAGCTCCCACTGTTCTCCCACCAAGCAGTGTTGGCCTGCTATCGGCACCGGTTACAGCATCAGAGCTGCTAACACAACTGGACTCTGGGGTGCCCGTTTCCCCCTCACCAATATCCACAACTAAGCTCCAGACGTACGAAGTGAGCAGATCCACATGGAGCCCACAGGAGAAACGGCTAGCCGGACTGGTTTGAAAAGCGGCATAGTACCCGAAAAGAAGACTGGTTCCCTGCAGACTCCAGCATGGGAAGCCAAATCCTTGCCTGCCACCTGCCCCCCTGTTCTGGCCGTAAGCGATGCTCCTATGTCGCCGGTCAGAGGGCGGACGACAGGGAGGCTCGCCCCGGCTGGGCCTGCAGAGGTGAGCATGAGGCCCCATGATACAGAGAGCCCGGCGCTGGAGCAGCTGCCCTTCCCTGAGTTACTGTTTGCGAGAAATCCTCCTTCCCCTCAACAACATATTTCACCATCCACTATCGGTCTCGGCCTTGAGGGGCCTAACGCAGCGGAGCCCATGAATGTCTGGAAGGATCAGGACCCTCGGCCTCCTTCACCCACCTGGCCACCAGCGGCGGAGGGGGCCCAGGAGGCAAGGAGTAGCCGCCCGACCACTGCCGCATTGGTGCATGCCAACAACATCAGCCCTTGCTACCGGTACTCCTTGGGGGGGTCGCAGCGGGCCCTAGGGTTGTGGCCTAGGCAAACTGTTTTGTCTACCATGAGCTCTCCATTACCGACCAGGAGTTGCCACAGACAGGCAATCATGAAGATAAAAGCAACTACAGGGGCCAATCCAACGTCTCTACAGACATAAAAGAAAAGTTAACCAAAATGACAAAATCGACCTGCAATCAGGTCGAGGCCGGCCGCAAAGCACAAAAACTATCCCTGATTGAAAAACTGACGCAAGAATTGATACAACTACCAATTCCTCTACCTGAAAAAAAGAACGCAAGCCGATCAATCAGGGCAAAAAATAAAAGAAACCACAAAATGACTTTAAAGAAACCTTTCCTAAAAATGGCATATTGCAACTCTTTAAAAGACTTTTTCAAAAGGCAAGGAAAACGAAAACACTACCATCTAGAAGAATTATCTGATGCAGAAATACTAGAAGCCATTCAAGACCCCCCGCCTGCTATTAAGATCCAGAAAACAGGAATAAACTTAGAGGCTACCCCTCCGCAGAAACTTCCTGGACCAAGAAATACTCCTCAAACCGTTATAGCAGAAGCGAGCCCGGTTAAAAATCAGGAGCACATCGGGGAGGAAGAAAATACGCAGACCCCCGACTCTGCCCTTTCTCCACAGAGGAAAGAAAGCCCAACTAACAGGGCCCCTCTGCCCTTAAACTTAGAGAACACCCAAACTTTGCCTGACCAACTCAATCCTGACTCGATGCCGTTGCACCCTTCACTGATCCGACAAGGTGGTGTAGTACCTGCCTCCCCACTTTCAGGAATGCTGAGAACAATAGCAGCTATAGGCAGGACAAAAGATCGGCTGCACAAAACGAAGGCAATGGCAAAGTTGCTCTCATTACATCGCTAGAGAAAGACCCTCCACCCAATTTACCACTCCCCCGACGAAGCAACAGAAGCCTCTCAAAATCTCAGTCACCTGTACGACCGGCAGCACATGACTCCATCTTCAACACTCCGATGAGGCCCCAGAGACAAAGTGAACAACCACCTACTGCTCAGAAGGAGACTCCATCCAAGAAACCAGACTTGCTAACGATCATGTCAGCAGTAACCTTTGCGCTGGCTCTGTTTGGAAAATTATACGAAGCAATAAACAACACCGTGAAGGACCATTCCACTATATCTGCTATGATACACACAAAATTGATCTACCTAGAAGGGTACATCACAGCAATGGAAGAAAATATCAAGGCCCACAGCGAACGGACAAATGCTCAAATAAGTAGGGATTCCAGACTCGACCAGCGAATCAATAAACAACAGGTCAGTTACACAAATCTGACACAAAATGTGGCAACTCAAACAGTCCAGAGTAATCAAATGGAGAGCATATTTGCAACCCCCTCAGCAAGGGCGGAACCTAACCCAGAAAACTTCAGCATATTTAACTTTCAACAAGGATGCACCACGGGGGTGAATACCACCCAACCAGCAGTTTTCTTTTTCCTGCAAAACCCCCCTGGGAAATCACTGGTTAAATTGACACATTTGAGAGTTGACACTACCCAGACACAGGCCGAAGACGCCTCTGCATCATCATTGGGTCGTCCTCTAAGAGAGCGAAATCCAATACAGAGGAAAATAAGAGAAATCAAGCTCTCCTGAAATTACAAGACCCTGCTTGTGTAAAAAAGGGCTTGCCGACAACAACAAGCAAACCCTTAGAGAATACATAACTAAAAGAAGCACAAACCACAAAGGTATTACAGCCACCCCCTCTGGGGCAAGAGACCACATCTACTCACAAAAATAGGCTCCAGACACCACCTAGATCTTCGATCACGGCTGCCGACTTTCTTGCCGATAAGACCTTCAGGAATATTTCGCAACATCTCCAGTCAGATTCAGAAGAAAACCAGTAAGGCTGATCCAATAAACAATTCTCCAAAAATTAATTGAAATGACTCTCAGGAGAAAAACCACAAAGATCGGACAGAGAACCGCCGTCATTGCGTCATTCATCAGGTAGCCCGAGGAAACATCAAGAAAGCGGAACTCCAGAGAACATTCTACCCCGCCGGTCCCGAAATCTAGAAAGACTGACTTTTCGTTGGAACAAAATGTCTGCAGCAGGCTGCAAAGATCAGCCCACAAACCAATTAATAAATATTCGAGATCTGACTCTCCAAAAGCACATAAGTGAAGTTCAAAAGAGGTCTCAAACCAATCCTCAGATGGAGCAGCTGCCATATTGAGAGAATATCGCTCCCCTGCTCGACACAGAAAGAGAAGAAACTCCACTCCAACGAAAACTCTTAAATTGGAACAAATAACAAAGAACCGCGATAACCTTATTCTAAATAGAAGAACAGTATGGAAAATATTTAGCAAAAACTGCTTGTTTAAAACACTGAAACCTGAAGATTACATCCTGGTAGAACCATATCACAGAGGCTCCAAAGCGAAGTCATACCTCCATATAAGAACATCAGCACTAACCTCATCACTCAAAGAAGGAGGGATAGAACTGCTCAATTGGGATTACCTCTTGACTGACCTTTATGACAACAGACACAAAGCAAACTTGCCGAGCCACACAAACCAGCAACCGGGACATCATTATACTTCCAAAACAGAGGCTCTGTATAACAGCAATAGTATGCAGCGCCACATGGTCAGGGACCCAGCCACTACAGAAGACACATTACCCAAGCACCCACAAAAGAATCTAATGAAGAGGGGAGACCTACTGAAAAGACAGCTAGCCTATTTAAACCACTTACCACAGATAAACATCAGTGCTAAAGCTCAGAAAACTACGTACAACCGGGCTCTTCTGGAGGCTCTGCTCGGATTCTGGCATCTACAAGTTCAAACAAGCTTCCAAACTCGCCCACAAAAACGACCCATCTGCCCCCAATGAAACAGCTGTGGGCTTGGCTCCCAAAAACTCTATCCAATTATTCCAATAAATAGCAATCCATGGCCCACGGACATGGGCCTCACCAATTGGACACTTCAACATGCACGAAAGCTTCTACTACCACTTTAAAACTGTGTTGGTGGAATACCCAGTGCCGACAAAATCTGACGAAAAGAGGAGGTATACAATTAAGCAATTTTGACATACTCTCCTTACAAGAAATGTGGTTGATGGAAAAACCCTACCTAGATGGCTATGTCATAGAAATTTCACCAGCAGTAAAAGCCAACTAGGGCGTCTCTCTTTAGGGCTTCTATTAGCTGTCCGATCAGGGAGTGGACTTACTATCCAAAAAACATTGGCTTTTTCACTAAATCACCTGGCAGTTTTGACAACTTGGAATCTTCCTGACCCCGAGACTAGCACCAACCGGTCTATTTCAGTACCAATAATTATTGCCTACTGGAACCAGCAAACAATCTCAGACAAAATGTTCTTAAGGACTATCGAAAAAGAAATTGACAACATCTACGCGGAAAAGAAAGTTACGCACATTATTATATGCAGAGACTTAAATGCCAAATGTCTGAGATTGTCTACCTGCGCCACAAGAAACAACCAAAAACTCCAGCGGAAAAGAGGGCCATGCTCTGGCAAGAGCTGATAGACTCTCGAGGTTGTCACCACATCAAGGTTTTCCCTAATCCGGATCGCCATCGTGGGAGAGAGAAGATTCTGTGGCGACAATTGATTACATCTTTGTGTCGGAAAAGATGCTGAAGCTAGTAACATCTTTTGAAGTCATCAGAACAGCGGCAAGTGACCACAACTTGCTGAGAGCGACATTGAAATCATCTACACGCTGTAACCCAACAACGACGATGTCCAGTGAGTGCAACAGCCAAGTCCACCGTCTCAAGCTTACAGCCCAAAGAATCGAAGATCTGACATTCAACTATTAAAGACAGTTGGATCACAACAAATCCAGCCTTCCCACAGAATTAGACTACCAGCCTCTGCTGAGCCCCTATAAGATAGCGATGGGAAAAAAGGTCTCATCACTGCACCCTACAACTCATCAAAATGACAAACTGTTGGTAGAAAAACGTGCGTGCCTAAGACAACTAAAACGGAAAGCAATGAACACGAAACTGCACAAAGGTCAAGTCAACCATTTCGAAGGAACCAAGAAATACACATCCTGGATAAAAAAAACACTGAGTGTTACTCTATCAAAGAGATTCAGAAAAGATGCTGAAGAAAGTGGCGGGAAAGAACGCAAGGGAATTCTGGACAATAAAAAAAACATAGTGAACCATCACAGTCAAACAACGTAAGCAAAGAAAGATGGAAATCTCATTTCAGGTCTTTATTCAAAGCTCCACCTTCAGACTGCACGATCCCTACAAATGACCTAGAATCAAGAAGACCTCTCCAATGAAGAAGACATTTAAACAATCATTCACAGGTTAAAAGCCTCAAGGGCTCCAGGGCCAGAAGGGGTCACAAATATCGACCTCAAGAACTTTCCATCAGAGATTCAAGATCGATTCCAAGGTCTTGGACTTTGTCGGTGGTGGTCCCAGTTTTCAAGACGGGCGACAGGGCAGACCCACGAAACTACCGACCCATCGCCCTCCTTGACACCATCGGGAAAATGTTTGGGATGCTCTTATTACAGAAATTCCAAGCATGGGCAAAGACTGCCCCCAGCGCCGATCCCTTCCAAGAGGGTTTTAGAAAAAACTCGGGAACAACAGTAAACATCAATCTGCTAAGTATTATAAAAAGCAAAATCCTGGAAGGCACTGCAAGGGTGTTCTTAGCGTTAGTAGACCTTACTCAGGCTTTCGACCAAGTGGACAGAGCCCTGCTGTGGCCAAAACTTCTGGCCTAGAACTGCGCTGGAAAAATCCTTGCACCTATAAAAGCGCTTCACTCTGCCACATCGATGAGAGTCAAACTCAACAACAACAGCCTCCTCTCAAATGAAATTCCAACAAGTAGATGGGTAAAGGAGGGCTGCCCCCTAGCACCTACACTCTTCATAGCCTTTCTTGGGGACTATAAAGATGCAGACAGGGCCATCAGATCTTTTCCGCCAAAAATCGGTTGTATGTCAGTGTCACGAATACTATACGCGGAAGATATTACACTGCTAGACCAAACCCTGATTGGCTTAAATGCCAATTGACCAACTTGTCTGATTACATAGGCCGGAACAAGCTCGAAATCAACAAGAAAAAAACAAAGATTATGATACTAGAAAGAAAGGCAAAAAGATCAAATACCCTGCACTGGCAGCTAGAAAACGTCCAAATTGAAATAGTCAGTGAGTTCAAATACCTGGGAATAATTGTCGACAGCACCAGATCAGAACTGAACATGCAAAGATATCTTTGGACAAAAACCTGCTTACTGACGATGATGGACAAGAAATTCTGGCATTTCTCCTTAATGCCAGTAATTAAGTTCTACAAAGCAAAAGTCGTTCCCTCTCTAGTTTACGGTGGAGATGCAATGCTAACGATCCCTGAAGAAATCTGGCATAAAATAGAGTGTTACTTTTGGAGATCAGTGATGTCCCTTGTAAATCAACTTCGACCCCTGCAGGAGAGAGATAGGACTGATCTCTTTAAAAGCAATAGTCAAATCCAGCAGTATGTCACTTTTCAGGAAAACGTTACTATCTGACGCCCTCCCTTTATACAGACTGATCAATAAAGAAGCTAAGGAAGGTGGTTGTAAAATGCTGACAAAGTGGGCAATCCGAAAAATAAACCAGCTCGACTTAATTGCTTGCACTGAGGCCGACCTGATCCAAAACCAGCTCAGAATCAAAAAGAAATTAGAGGAGCTGGATTGGATCACAACCCTAGAAAGGGCCAGCAAGAATAAACTTCTAAGCCACTTACCGACACACTCAATGGAAGTGAATGAAACAACGCACATTTTCAAGAGATTCCCCAACAGACCTCTAAGGCAGATTTTTCTGAGAGCGCGTCTAAATCTACTGGCTACCAATGAAATTCTCCATGTATTAGGTCTTTCGAGCACCAACATCTGCAGGCTCTGTAAAGAGATTGATCAGATTGAATAGGTTCGACACCTCTTAATGTCCTGCCCCGCGCTCCGAGAGACGAGACAGGCATATCTCTCTCCAGTACTAGAGGCTTTCACCACTCGAGAAGAAGAAGAATGGTGGCCATGATTGATAACTGGAGAAAAAAACGCACGGTCAATCGCCACTGCAAAAATGCAATAATAAGAAATAACTGATCAGACTTTTGGACGAATCCGCGCCGGCACTACATAGCCACGACTGATTAGACCTCACTGTCAGTCAGCTAAAAGCCTTTTGGACTGCCTTGTAAAATCAAGTAATCTTGACAAACACAAGTAAATAAAAAATAAAATATAAAAAAAATAGTGATGGGATAAGAAAAAGGGAGGGGGTGTTCTAAGGAGCAGATGTGAGGTGAACGAAGAAATCAGCAAAGAGGGCAGCATTTAGTTAACATATTGTAGGTTAAAGGAAGGAGAATAGAAGAAAGACCACTGAGGGTATGCAGGTCTCTTAAAGGTAATGCAGCAGTGTCAGAAATTGGAGAGAGAGTGTTGGGAAGAGGGGAATGGGAAGGAGTGAGAAAGGCAGGGATAGGAAGAGATGGCAGAGGAGAGAACAATTGCCCTTTCTGCTGCATGGAATTAGAGGAGCCAGCATGTCCAAGGATGATAGACGCTAGGTGAAAAATGAGGACCCCAATATCTGTGGTGGAAGCCATCGCTGCTGTGGCCAGTGACTGCCATGATTTCTCGAGCTGCAAAAAAGTCAAAGTAGAGGAGCTGGTGGCAGAGGCAGTGTTTTGTTTACTGTTGTGAGTCTTTGGCATGTACTGAAATGCACTGCCTCATGATCCCAAGAGCGCGTGTTGCTAGGGATCGAGTAGAGCGACACATAGAGGCAGAGGAGAGATGAGAAAAGCATAGTTTTCAAGGTCGCACAACAAACAGGATGTATTGCAAGAGTATAGACATACATCATTTGAGGGAGAAAACAGAATATTTGGGATCATTGGGATGGTGTACAACATTCCTTGAAACCTCGCTGTATTGCCCCTGGTGGTTGTTTGTTTTCATGAAAAGTGAAGATAGCATAAAATAATCCAGATTCGTTGGTCTGGACTCACAAGGTGAAGCACAATAGGACATGCAAACCTTTGTGGTCATGGTGGTTGGGCTGTCTATGTCGTTGTTCGTGGGCCTACTTTCATGGGGGACCCCTGGCACCATATGCCGTGCCTTCACCAGGCAATAAAGATTGTTTTCAAGAGAGGCTGTGCTGCTGGCAATTTTTTTGCCTGTCCCAGTGTGGCTGTCCGGTGCTGCCACCTCCCATCCCACTATTGCTTTAAACGAGACAACTATCCCCATCCCCATCAGCCCAGAAGACGCTGTGCGCCTCACAATTACTGCTTACACTTTCTTTGCTTTACTGCAGAGTATTTAAAGTGAGAGTGATTTATCAGTGATGGTTCATCGACTTGGACGAGACGTTTTTTATCGTTTCCGTGATCATTTTTGAATAATGTCACATTTCTTCACAGCATACATGAAGCATGTATTTGTCAAACAATAAAAAACAACCAGGTTACCGTTTCACACATATTTTGGGTCCTTAAGTCTTGAAAGTGCATGTACAAAATGCCCAGGCCATTTTTTAGCCTTCTGCTGAATTGCATTCTGGTATTTGTAATCTTCAATCCGAGACTGGGGAAAGTAATGTAATAATTATACACTTTTTTGCTTAAAATATTTTAAAAATGTATGGTATATCTGTGCAAATACTTTATTATGGTTTGCACACTTGTCAAGTCATCTTTGTAAAACAGAGTATTGTTCAAACCCAAACATGGGGGTTAAGGAGGAGAATGGATGGAGGTCAAGTGAATCATGAGCCCAGGGTGTAGGAAGACATGTGGCAGTCCTGGAGACTGTAGAGGTTATTTTCCCTGGTCCTGGCCTGCATTGATACAAGTCAAAGATACATGTGGGTGCACCGCATCCACACACCTTTTTTCAGAGGGCAGACACCATCCCCTTCAGCTGCTTTTGAGGCTGACATTGACAAAAAGGATTTTGTTTAAATGTTCGGCCGTCAGAATTTGAACACAGATTGTCATGTTACCAGCACTTACCAACAAGATCCTTTAAAACTGTCAGGAAAGGAGAACAAGTTGTCAGATTTATTGGAGCTGCGCCAATACACGTATTTACTCAAGTGAGGGCTGTTGCCTTTAGAGAGTTAGAGAGTTAGCCTACAACCACAGGCTAAGTTAATTGTAAAAGATCAGTGTCAAAGCATACAGTTTAGTGTAAATATCTTTAGATTTAATCAAAAGATATTAAAGAAATCATACAAAGAATGCTAATTTAAGTAAACTTAAATTATGTCCCATTGAAATACAAGCTGTCAATTGTATGTGTTTTGTTAGTAAGGTGACATCCTGAGTTTTGACTCATTAGCGCATAACGTATTCATAAATAAAACAACTAAAATATTAAATGCATCAAATACGCTAAATTGCAAGTTGCACAAATACTGAGAGCATAAAATATGCTAAAATGAAAGTTGGCAACTGTTTGGCCATCAGTTACGTCCCATTGGAGGCTTTCTCAAGGCAAAGTCACAGTCCTTTCCAAATGTTTCCTTATTGTAAACTCTGGTAGTAGGCCTAAATTACACCAGCCCAATAGTTTGACACCATCCGAAACACTTCCATTATTCTTAGTTTGGTTTCTTCTATGTCGTAAGAATCAAATGTGTGTGAGTATGGTCTTCTACAGGATTACAAGCTACCTCAAGACTAATGATCGATGCAACCATCTCAAATCTAGATTCCAGAGCTGATACTGAAAACAATTGCCACCAATTCATGCCTTTGGCTTTTTATCCTCTTCTCACATTTCAAGCTCTTCTCCATCCAAATTCTCTTGTACCCGTTCTGTGAATTGACCACCTCCCTCTACTTCTCACCCTCTAAAACCTTGGAATCGAATGCACTGCCCTGTCCTATGTCACTGGTCATACCTACTCTCACTCTTGGAACACTGACACCACTGACCCTGCAACTCTGTTGGTTGGAGTCCCTGAGGGCTCTTTCAAAGGACCAGTACTCGTCATACTCCATACCTCCTCCCTCAGTAAAATCATCTCCTCTGTTGGGTTCTTCTCATCGCATCTCTTTGCAGATAATACCCACATCCTCTTCTTTTTCGCCTTCACATCAGTCCTCTCTTTGAGGATTCCCAACTTTCGTTGCATCCTCTTTCACTGGATAGCACTTTCCTGTCTTATGCTCCACTCCTCGAAGACATTAATAAGTCATCTACCTTCATGCCCTTAACATCCCTGGTCTTTTCCCCAAACTCTTTTTCCCCTGACTGCTTCACACAGTCACACTCCTCACCCTTGGAGTGGTCTTTGAATGTGATTTCAGGTTCCAACACCTCATAACCTCTGTAGCCACAGCTGCTAGGATGAATCTGCAAAACAGCATTAAAGTCTGTGCCCTCTCAACCTTCAACTCTATCAAATCCCTCATGTGCACCTTAGACCTCAGTCACCTCATCTAGTAATCTCTGTTGGCCTCCCTCTATACTCCTTTGCTCCTGGGACTAAATCAGTAACATTGCCACCCACACCTTGCACAACCTCCTCTGCTCCATGCCCACCTCTTGCCACCAAATTCACCCTGGCTAGCTCTCGATGTGCAATCAGTCTCCACAAATTCATACTAGTCCTCAGATCCTTTCACAAACTCGCCATGCAACCAGGTTGCCTCCATCTCCTGCTGCTCTCCTCCTCAAACCATTTGTTATTCCACCTTCATCAACCCGTTCTTCACTCAACCATTATGTGCACACTCTCACTTCTGCTCCATCTTCATTCTTGCTCCCTCCTTGGGAACTCCCTTCTCCAAAATCACTAATTTTACGAGCATTTATTCATACAAATCTGCCCTCAAGCTGCATTACCTCTACCTGGAAGGAACATCCACACTCTTTAAGAACATGAGCCCCCTCATAGCATGCCCCTGACCACCACTGCACCCCTCTGTAAATATATATCCCCATTAGCTCTGTATATTGTCTGATCATTAGATTTCCTGGTTTGATAATTTATAATACCCTGTCTCCATCAAGTCATGTACCAAATATTGAATGTTAGAAAATCTATTTTAAGGCACCTTCTCTGAAGATTGCCCCATCTAATATACGTTTCTATTTATATCATAATGCCCTTAATAAATGCAAATACGAATTACAAAAATGAACATACATGGGAGTGCATAATACCTTATTTAGCAGAAGAAAAAGGACACAAATCAATATCTAGTATGTTCATATTTAGCTAATCATCACCACTTAATAGTCTAAAAGAACACGTGTTGCCAAATTAAAGAGCCATATTAGCTACAGACGGATGTATATTCGTTTTGACCCCCAATAAAATGAATAAAGCATATCGTTTTGTACCTTTTGTTGAAATATCAAATATATTGAAAAAAGCTGTGTTGAAAATTACTCAGTATATCAACATCTCATAAACATGTGCAGAATTTCAGCTTCCATTAAACACTAGTGAAGGCAACTCTTTGTAGCACCTCTAAAATGATCCTGAGGGATTGTGGTGCCTGTTTGAGGAGACCATTATGGGAATTATTATCTTTGCCTCCCTACTTACACAGACAACTGTGTTAGCTTGCAATCAATGTGGACTATTGAATGTCTACTGAACTATGCTAGAAGTACTCAAAAGTTCAGTACATCTTTCTGTCTTCCTGCTGAATCTCGAGCCTTGGCCTCAATGCCTTATCCTCATTTCTACAGGGGTACTGTTAGTCCAAGCTGAATACCTGTTAAAACTGTGTGGTGTGTGCATGGAGGGCAGCGCTGTGCACACCGGGCATCTTAGACATGCTGAGCATGGACACACTCATTATTTTGAGGAGATGAAAGGATGCTGATACACTCTGCTCTTAATGAAAGAGTTTGCATGACAGTAACTAAAACCACAACTGCAGGGAACAGCAGCAGTGCAAGGAGACCTGTGTCAGTTCTCTATGTGATGTGTATCCAGGAAGATTCCTGAAATGCTGAGCTTGTGCGCAGCACACCCTATCACAATGTCTCCAAAAACGTGCATCTCAGAGACTTTGCTGACCTCCTGCCTCGTGAATTAGGCATCTTCTTCCGAGTTACTTATTTTCTTATCTGTGGGTTCCTCTTTCCTCCTCTCATGGTCTTCTTTCCACATTTCTTCTTGGTCTCCCAGCCATGCTTAATTCTTCTCTACCTCTCCTCGACCTGCTTTGAGTAATTTGCCTGCTTGCTCGGTAACAGTCCCTCATTTGTGTACTAGCTGGCAGACTCCTAATTTCTTGAAAATACTTTCCTCCATATGACCATCATTCCAAGGCAGTTGAAGCAAGAATCCACTCTTTGTAAATAAGCACATTCCTCCTGATTAATTTCACGTGAGGTATCCTGTCAACACAGGAAGTATCCGCTTTGTCCTCAAGCATGTTCCTCCTTAACACAATTCTCTGTGTGGGAGTGTGACAGAGTATTTTTTTAAAAAGCTGACCTTGTACTCCAAAGAACAGAACCTACATAAGGGACATCAAGAAACTCTACATCAGTAATGAAGGTCTTCATATGTGGGGGTAAGGAGGTCCCTGTTGCTATTTGAGATGTTTAAGCGGTTGAACAAAATTGTTCATGCTTCCCATGATTCCGACCATCTATAGATGTCATTGTCACTCTTGCTGAGTTCCAACTAGATGCAGAGCATTTCATCAATCCTCTCCCCTCTCCTTGGTATCTACATACCCTTGGGAACTTTGGTCTTGACAGATCTGCAGGGTACTTAGAAAGGCGGACTCTGGAGCAGACACAGCAGCAAAGGAAGCAGCGTATTTACTGTATGTTACTGCACGGGTTCCCATATTTGCAAATATTTCAGGGCAGCCGGTGCAACTGACAGACCCATATAAAGCTTTGTCAGTGGCTCAAATTATAGAACTGCAGAAACCTGCTCCCCAGGAAGAAAAGGATCTATGGGTAAGATGTTCTTTGTCACCCATGGATTTAATATGGAGACAAAATGTTCTGAGAAAGCCTGCCATGCCAAATGAATGACTCCACATTGCTCTTACTATTGCATTGTGTTCCCTTTCTTGCTTCAGCTTGCTTCTCTGGAAGCATGATGTGGAGTAGCCCATAATAACATTCAATCTCTTTATGGATTGATTGATTGATTTACCCCATATAGGAGCGCAAATTACAAGTACACGTGCAATATGCAAGCAATACATGCATGGAAAGATGATTGTTGGAACGATGCAAATGTTCTGGAACATAGTCTAATTATATATTTTAATAAATGTATTACAAATGGCTGTGCATGTGACTGAACTACTGCACATGGCCTGAGCAAGGTTTACATGAAAGTACCAACTATTGATTCCACCAATTTCGTGAAAATGCGGGAACTGCTTTACATTTTGCAAACATTGGCAGAGTTTGTGCATTTTTCTTTTTTCTCACTTGTATGTCACACTTATTGCATAATCTTTTTTTTCCATTTTCATCTGCCACCCTGCCCTGTGATTAATTGTACGACACCGACTGAAGTTAACAAATGTACCCATTCATTTTTTATGACTATGTAATTCATCAAAATACCATAGTATTATGTAGTTGTTCTTTAAAAATAACATGGTGCTAAAATAATATCCATCAGAAATTATAACAGTCAAGATCATTAAAAAGGTAATAATTAATACAAATACCATAAACACAAAGATCACATTGAAAATAAATAACACACCTATTAATATTCAAGATGGATAAACACATGTAATTATTCATGAAAATTAATATACTGACAAGTATAGTATCGATAATATTACTGATCAGAAATAATAATATTCAAGATGAATAATAATATATAAAAACAAAGCAATAGAACATAAATGTAACAATAGTATTTTTTTAAATAATACAATCACAAAATACAGAATAATTGCTTATAAATGAAAAACACAATATCAGCTTGTTTGCATTCAGCAGATAAGTTCATTGATAATCAAATTACAAAATTTGAAAAATTGCACACATGAAATAAAAATTAAATGGTTTACATTTATGTTGGTCTACATACTTAAAATATGTTTAAATGTATAAGTATTATATTATATGTTTAATCGATATGTCGTTTTTAATGATGTTTAAATAATTATGTAATTTAATTCCGAGAGCTGCAGGCCTCACCCTCTTTTCGAAATGGAAAACAAATGGCCTGGCAGTGGCTAGCCTGCCCCACTGAACAAAGTGAAGGGTTGAACAAACAAAATGTCTTGCAATTACCCTGACACTCCTGTGCCCAGTATGCGATTTCCCGCTTGCTTTTCCTTCTATTTTGTGCTATACAAAAGAGAAAAACAGGATTTGGAGGTCCTGTCTGTAATATATGGTACACTCGTCTATATAATCCTTTTGGGCTGAAAATAATTGGCTTGTGAGAAATAATTTCAGCAAACTGGGTTTTGTGCTAACCTTTTTCCACACTCAATTCCGTTTCCGGTTGTTAATTCAGTAGCAGAAAGTTTGTATTGGTTACAGCTTTTTGCAGTGGGGCAAACAACACAGTATCCCCACAGCACTCATTATCACATACATGTTTTCCTGTGCATTACTTTATAGTCACAACATCTTCTTTGCAGGCATCTTATTTTGCTCCCATAAAACTTTGCAATTTGGTGAAGTTTACAAAGTTTTGCAGTAAACTTCCACAAGTGGGTGATGCTGATGGCTGGCAATTTCACACAGCCCGAGTATGATCTACACAAAACATATAAGGTTATTTGTTACATGACTTCATGGGAGGCGTTACAGTGAATAATCACAAAAGTAGATGGAGGGTTCCTGCATTGATGTTTTCCAAAGTGTGGAAAAGGAAAAGTGTTTCCTCATTTAATTTGATTTCAGATATGGCAATGCTGGCAAAACATGAACAATTCATCCACAGAGGTAATTTCTAAGAAAATATCCCCTTTACAGCCTGTGTCCATTTCTTCAACCTTTATATGAAAAGTGATGAAAGGGCCCTTTTCCCATCAAATCTTGATGCTGAGCTGTATAACCATGCTATAAAAGGTTGTGAATAGGATGGTTAATCACTGCATGGTATCTAGTATTTCAACGATCTATTAGTCTTAATTATCACATTGAAATATTTATTTTAGTTTTAGTTTAGTTTTCTTACTCAGACACATCTTTCCATTTTCAGGAAATTACTGGACATATTTCTTTGATGGATGCTGGTATGTTGGAATTCAGATGGTGTCTTGCCTGCATTTCCCAGACGTCATAGGGCTTCATGCTAATTGCCATTCGCCAAGCATGCATATGGTGAGTGGCTTTACAAATGTTTCTCTAAGGGTGTGTAAATAAGGCATGGAAACCACGGGCTGATGTTCAATGTCTAATGTACACCCCATCAAAGAGACAACCATGTTAATATTATTATTTTGTTTTTATTGTGTTAACTGAATTAACAGTTTTTACAAAAGAAAATCCTATTTCCTCAAAAACCTTTGGGTATTTTCACATTTTGTTTCTTCAAGTTGCTTGTCCAGTTGCTTGTCGAAGGGCTAAGTCCTTTAAGGTTTTTCTGGTCATTGACAGATAGCGTCCAAGTTCAAACTATGCAGAAAGTTTACGACAGCGATGACTGGTCTTCAACTTAGCCCATTCATCAAGACCACCAATAGTCCTCGTCCAGTCTTGAAAATTCAGAATAGAGGTGACCTAGGTGGGTTTCCCTGTTGCCAGTGGTACCCGGGCAATGGAGAATCACGTTTTTTAGGCTCTCCTTTGAGTCCTGGTTCAGACAAAAACGGCAAGAGTCAGTCACAGATTTGCCTCGAGTTCTCAAGACCTCGTTTGTTTTTAAAATGTTCAGTCTTGCTCTCAAGAAAGTCGAATGAAAGATCTTGTTTGGAAACTTCAATAAATAGCTGATAGGCTCATTTATTTTTTGGGAAAAAAGCAGCAGATGGGTCGCAGATTTATAATTCAGAGCTTTCAGCTGTGTGTCGCACCAGTCAAATTCTTTAAATTTTTTTGCCGTCTTTGTTGGATTAACCAAAAGCTCGTCCTCTGAACTTCCTATTGTTTTTAGGAGAGGTTGGTTTTTATGTATTCAGGCTGTTAGCATTTTGTTTGAGACTTTCTTGATTTCTTCTTGGATTAGTGTGTAGATTTTCTCCTTAGATGATCTCACTTCCCTGTAGAACATCAAGCAGTTAAGGGATACCGTGCCTTCGAATGAGATAAGGCTGAGTTATCTTCTTATAAGAGTTATTGACGTAGAGCTAGGCAGTCGGAGGACTTTTTTCCAGAGGAAGCCTTCTAGTTTGGGCCAAATTGAGTCTGGAATACTTGGTATGGCTGTCACACCGTAGGGAAGCGCTGGAACCACTTTCATCCTGTAAAAGTTGATTGACGCCTTGACTGAGAAGCGACCACATTTTTTGTCCATGATGATCAGTTGATTGATTAGTCAAGGTTTTGTTTTTATGGATCAAGAGTTCTAGCATTAGTTGCTCATTCATCTTATTACTGAACATGGTGCCCAGGTATCTGAAAGATTCCACCTCCTCAAGGCGGACGTTGTTGAAGAACCATGCCTCTGATGCTTTTCGTTTGGCCGCTTTTATCAGGCGCATCACTTTAGTTTTCAGGGCGTTGCTTTCCAGATCGTTGGTTTTCAGATATTCATTCAAATTGTCCAGTTTTCGCTGGAGCCCTATCTTCGTTTGGTCAATTAGAATGATATCATCTGCGTAAAGCAGCCTACTGATCTTTTCAGAGCCCAGAGAAGGGGGAAAAGCTTTTACATTTCTTTTGGCATGTTGGTAATCGCCAGTGTAGGCGTTGTAAAGTGCCGGTGCCAAGGGACATTCTTGCTTTACCCCGCAGTTTGTACCAATTGGTGAGGAGAGTAGACCTGTACCATTGAGTCGAACTCTCATAGATGTTTCAGAGTAAAGTTCTTGTATAGGATCCAACAAGGCGGTGGGGACAGTTCCAGTTGGTAAGTTTTGTCCATAGCTTCTCTCTGTTTACTTTGTCGAATGCTTTGGACAAGTCGATAAAAGACAGGCACAGGGGGGTGCCCCTTCCTGGACTATGGCCTTGAGAATGTTGATAGTAAATATGTTTGCCATGGTGCTTAGGTTTTTCCTAAAGCCAGTTTGGAAAATGTACCACCCTTCTGAAGAAGACACCCAGATCTTGAAGCTGTCAAGTAGGAAGGATCCGAAGAGTTTTCCGATGCAGTCGAGGAGTGCGTTGGGGCGATAGTTGTTCTGGTCACCCATGTCTCCTGATTTCGAAATAGGCACAACGTTTGCTGTCTTCCAGGACGTCGGAATAGATCTAGTTGCCATGCACGATTCAAAGTTTTCAGCTATCAGGATAGACCAGCTTGCCGGATTGGATTTTAAGTCCATGTTTGACAGACCGTCAGGGCCGGGTGCTCATGATGATTTTAGTTTCTTAATTTTAGATACAATGCAAGTTGGGTCAAGTTCGATGTCCCAATGGGTACTTCAATCTTTCAAAGATTCTGTCCCCTTCTTGAGTATGCCGAAGAGAGCTGAAAAGTGGCCAATCCAGGCTTCTTCTGGGACGCTGGATGACAAAGAGTCCTCACTTGATGAGCTTTTTGAAGTAATCAATGACCAGAAAGCCTTTGTTTGCTTGCAACTAAGTACTCGCAGCATTTGCTCAGAATCGTCTTGATAAAGCTGGAGTTTGAAGCCTTTTAACCAGATGTTATAAACATTGGTAGTGGTCCGAGCTGCTTCTCTATTAATAGTGGAAGGAAAACGTCTAGCCTTTCTTGTGGCTCATCTCATTATCAGCCTTTTTTCTCTAAGTATCAAATTGTTATAGTGGTGGGTCTTCACTTTGCTTCAGCTACCAGTTTTTTGAATCTGGTATGGCTGTAGTAGGGGACAGTGTCCGTGAGGCTACCTGCTCTCTTAAAATGTCCAGTGCTTTTGCTTGACAATAATTTGTGGTTAGTGTCGTAACGGCTGAGCCTTTCAACCTCAGACGTGTGGAGTTCGCGTGGGTCTCAATGTTGGCCAATCTCAGGGCACACAAGCTCTCATGGACATGTAGGCGGGAAGCTGTCCATGTCATTTTCAAAAGGTTATGGTCGCTGTTGCGTATTCTGATAACCTCAAAGCCTCTGACCTGCGTCAGAAGGTTTCTGGAGAGATAGACATAGTCTAGGGTAGCGTGTCTTCCTGCTATCTCCCAGGTTGGGAGGACCGGGTGGGATGCTTTGCCCAAGAAGTGGGCATTGTGAAGATCGAAAGTGTCCATCAAGTTCGCCCATTTCTTTTCTCTTTGTAGGGAGTTTTCTGGCAATGTTAAGATGTTGGCTTTTATTTGGGAATTTTCAACTCTTTTTTGCATGATCTTGACATTTAAATCACCACAGATGATAATACTGTCGATTGAGTTGTTTGATAGAGCAACTTTCAGAATGTTTTCGATGTTTGAGAAGAAGTGCTCCGTTGCACATTCTTTAGGGTTCCAGTACAATTTTACTAGTAAGTAAGTAGTTTTCTTTTGTTTACTTGATCCTTGTTGGCTGGCGTGTTGTTGAATCAGTGCTGCCAAGATGTGTTGCTCCTCCATTATAACTTTAAGAAACTGGAGGTTGGATCCGATGCACAGAGCAAATAGTAATCCGGCCCTTGGTCGACCTGTGGCTCCTCTCAGGGCTGGAGAAAAGATGGTTACATAGCTCTCTATCGTTGGTTTGTTTTGGATCCATGTTTCTTGGAGACACCAAATTTCAGATGATCCCAAGTTTACATCTGAGGAGTTTGTCAGGTGGGTGAAGCCTCGTGTGTTCCAGGAACCCAAGGTTAGGCCGGTAATGGATTCCATGTTTGATGACTGACCAGAGGAATCCTTGTTTATCTGTCTTATGTTTGATTGCTAGTATCCTTGTTTTGTTGACAGGGCTTTGGGCAGCCAGGTCCAACGGTTTGGATCTTCTTTGAGACTGATTTGGTTCCGGTCGCCAAATGACTTCTCTTTTCCTTTAGTTGAGATGTCTTGTTCGTTGGTAATGTTCCAGTTTTTCTGGGGACCTGACTCTTTACAATTCTAGAGAGCTTCAACGATGGCCCTCGTTCTGTTTCCGCAGAGCAGACCTTGGGTTACGCCTGTTTGAAGATGACGAAACACGCTCATACAAGTGAGGAGTCCCGTTGGTACGTTGGTCGTTCGTTTTTCTGGCTCTCAAGCGTCTTTCCAAACGATCTGTTGAATGCTCTTTGTGTTTGTGACCTTCATTGATCGTATAATCTATGAGATTGTATCCTAAGGCTCTTAATTTATTTTTTGCCTTGGTTAAGAGAGACTTTATTGTTTCAGACTGTATGTGTAAGCAAACACTGTCAACTCGCTTTTTGTCTTGAAACTCCAGAATCGTAAGATCTTCTGTTGATAGATTTTTTTAGTGCTGGAACCAAGTGCAAGATCTTTAGAATGGTTTTCCTGTTGAGAATGAAAGAGAATCTTCTTTCCAGATGCTTTTCAGGATGAAAGTGCGGGTCTTAGTAGACCTAGCAGAACATCTTATGAGTTCTCTTTTTGCTCGGCGTTCTTTGCTTTTTTCTCTAGGTGTTATCGCATGCTTTAAATTTCGGGGCCCTCTGGAATTTGAAGTTTGTTGTTTTCTTGGTGTAAACGAGGGTCTGGCTGCATGATCTGATTTTGGTTGCCTTTTTGTGCTCCAATTTCTTGAAGTTGAACACTGATCCCTGTGGCGCCAATGGCAGAGTCAAGGCTGCAGAGTCAAGGCAGTCCGCGGCAGTCTCTCTACAGTTGCTGTTCCTAGTGAAGGTGTGTCCATAAAACACCCATCTATCTGCGGAGCGGGCCGCGGAGTCAAGGCTGCAGAGTCAAAGCAGTCCACGGCAGTCCAAGCCAGGACCGCCGGGACTGCCCTCACAGCACTGGCAACATGAACCGTGCACCAGAAGAAGAAGTGCACTGGCTAAGGAGCCAAATAACCCGTAGTGAAGACAGCGGGCTGGAGCACCGTAGCCCCCACAAAAACCCTTCGAGAAGCAAAAAACAACAGGCAGCAAGACCACTCATACCCTCTCAACAAACGCACAAACTGCCGACAAACCCCCAAAGTCAAGGCAGTCCGGAACCATTGGCTCGACCAACAGAGGGTCCCAAGCTGGATGCAACCAACCTCTCTGCAACCCCGCTAGCCACGCCGCTCCCCAAGGGAGGGCCAGGAAGGTCTGCCCGACAATCGGCGGCAGCGCCGCAGAAGGATGCCAAGCTTGAGAGAGTTAACCCTCCCCCGACCCCTCCACACTCTCTGGTCGCTCTGGGAGCGTCGGCTCGAGCCCACAGAATGGAGGAACAAGACAGAGCCCAGGACGGCGCCATCTCTACATCTCTAGCCCCCTCCTACCCCCCGGCAGGCCTGGGAGCGTCGGCTCGACCGCCGGGGGACACCGAGTGGGGTGCGGAGTCTGCGGAGGCAGCCCCGTATCAGCAGGCTGACTCAACTATAACGGCTGGTCTGGGAGCGTCGGCTCGACCAGCTGCGGTAGCGACCTGCGAAAATGAACACAACAGGGATCGCCCGCCTCAAAAGTCCCCACACTCACCGCTGGGTCTGGGAGCTCTGCCTCGACCGTCCTCGGGCGTTGCTGGGGCGGGCGCTCTGGTCTCTCCTACGAGACGCTCCTCGCGCGCGCCGCCGCACGAGGCGAATGTGAACGGGGGAGAGGAGTCTCCTCGCGAGGGCGTTCTGCCCCCTCGCGGCCCTCCGGGACCGGGAGTCGCAAGAGAAGAGGGAGTGGGCGGGAGCTCACTGGCGCTGCTCTGCTTGGCTGGAGCGGGCCCCGGAGAACTTCTCCCTGGAGCGGAAGGAGAGGGCGCCGCACCAGACCCAGCGCCCCCTAGAGACTCATTTGGGAATCCCATATGCTCCACCACCATACACACCTCCAACGAGGCCAATGACCCCATAAAAACGCGCAACATTGACACCCCCAGATGTGGGGGAAACAAAATAAAAATTGATATTGAGATTCATCCGGTGCTGGCCAGGGAGGACTTAGCTAGTCCCCCACCCAGTACGGGAAACTTGAAAACTGTTTGGTCAGGCGACTGCTCATACTCAACAAGTGAGGACTCAGAAAGTGAGAACTCCACAAACTACGTCACAACGCCCCCTTTATCCACCTCAAAGGCAACACTACTGAGGTTCTCTGAAAAGGAGCCTTCACCCAACAACAAAATGTCACCTAAAGACTCAACCCCAATGAAGGTCAAACACTCACCTGTGAAGGGAAATAGATCAAAGCCAGGAAAAACAAATAAACCTAAACCTCTCACATGCAGACTACCAAAAAACAACTTGCATCCCGCCCCAACAAACCGGAACAAAGAGGCCCAAATTCCATCAGTGGGCACACTGGATAAATTCTTCAGCAAACAAGGGAAAGAAGTCTCTGTAGGGAAATGTGAGATCTCTGACGCAGAACTCCTGGAGGGGACCTTAGAAGAAAATGATCACACCGACTCCCCTGTCATTCCGACGAGACTAAACTTCAACGCAAACTCTCCCAACCCTATCGCTTCCAGCCCTCAACTACCCATCAACAAAAGATGGCACTTTGGGAAACCGCCAGTAAGGAACACAGAATTCAACACACCAGGAAACCCTTCACAGCGCTTTGCTCCATCACACAGCCACAATAAGCCAAACACGCCTAAAGAAAATCTGTTACATGGTAGAGCGCCAGAGCCAATTGCCACATCGATTAAACCACAAAACCCCGGTCCAACATCCAAGAAACTGGATTCAACAAACTCAAAATCTGAGAGGCTCACAACACAACCCTTGCCCGCAAAATTAACGCAGGCTACTCCACATCAGGATCATTTGACAATGACTAAAACACCAATAATCAACCGACCACAAGAAGCTCAAACTCTGAATCAGCTCACGCCAAGCACACCGCCAAAGAACAGGAGAACAAGTGAAATCACGGGAAACTCTGGTAAAGAAACACCAACCAAAAAACCGGATCTACTAACGATAATGTCAGCTATCACTATAGCCCTAGCTCCGTTCACCAAACTGTATGAATCACTCAATGACTCTGTAAAGGATCAAGTAACGCTGGCAGCCTCTGCACAGGCAAAACTAATCTTCTTAGAAGGATTTATCACCTCAAAAACAGAAAACAGGAAGACCACTAAAGAAGCCAGCACACAGACAAGGGTCCAACAACACCTGATAACAAAATCTGTTCAGTCCCAGGTCGACTTTCCACCAGTGGCAACATTCCATTTCAAAGCAGGAACTGCCGACAAGAACAGCAACCCTTGCTCAGCTGTATCAGGCAAGAACCTCCTAACGACCACGGCGCCGGACAACCAGAACCCAAGACTCTCCCTTCTAAGCCCCACATTGGATTTGACAAAGAAAACCCATATAGGCCAACCTTATGGGAATCAAACCACTCTCAACTTCTCAATACTATCAACGAGCAAGACAAAGGCACCAAATGGGTGCATGATCAATGAGAAAGAACAAGAGCTCAGAGTCTCTGCTGATAGACCATCCATACCCTCAGCACCAGCAACGAAACCAAAGACCGGGACAATTGCCCAACCCAAACTGGCAATGGAACACCCTAAGGTTACGGGAAAATCTTCACTTTCAACCAAACGAAAGTGCATCAAAACTGCAACTAAACCACCGACTCCAAAGGCTACTCAAAACAACCACGTGAGATTGAATAGCAATAGATCTCCCTCACCTACAGAAAGCGATTTAATGGGAAACGCCCTGGAACTCTCTTCTCAATGGCTGACCAAAGACCCAAAATCCGATAATAACCATGAATCAAAAAGAAAAACTGTGTCCTTTGATCGGAACCATGACAATGGTACACCTCCAAAAAAAATCAGACTTTTGGAGTCAAAAACCACACCGCGATACACGGCCGAAGACGCGAAACGACAGTCCTCGACTTGGCCAAAACAAAGACATCGTTCTAGCCCTAAAAAACAGGATGAATCCAACAATCAGAAAAAAATTCATACCCCCAATAAATGGAAATCCAGAGTGCACATGCAACAAAAAAGAGAACCCATAGACTACCACCTAAAAAGAGAGCCGAACGGTTTGATGCCACCAAAGCACTTGGATAGAGATTGGAAACGCACTCGTCTTACGAGACCCAAGAGAACAACTGATACTCGTTCTTTCTTCTTGCAACCCAGTCACAAGTCAAAGCCCAATCAGGTTCTAAATAGATCTGTAATAATGGACCTACTCCATCAAGTTCCGTCTTTAAGATCAGTAACATCAGACCACCTTGACGTCATTGAATTTTCGGGTCCACACTGCATAGACAGTGTATATATCCATATATCTTCATCAAGCACGAGACATAAACTCAAGGACGAGTCCAGAGCCCTTAGAGACCTAGGTTACTACCTGGAAGAAATAAATAGCAACAAGGAGAACCTTCGCCAAGCACCAGCCGGATCTAAAGCGAGAGATCGCACGCTAAGCACAGAACATGCTCCTTCTGATAAGATAGACACCTCTTCAAGATATCGAGCTTCATTCTACGCTCCCCTTAAAAAACACTCAGGATTCAGAGCCCAAGAACTGAACGAAAGGAGATTACTCGAGGACAATTCGGACGCCCCTCTGCGTCACCGAGCTCCACACTATAGACCTCGTAAAACTCATTCCAAAACCAGAACACTGGATTCTGAGGAAAGGAGGCCAATCGGTAACCACTATGGAAAGGAACCCACCAAGGACGAGAGAAGAACCTCCAACCACAAGGACCGACGGGACTCCCCACACAAACCAACTAAAACTCAACAATGGCATAAAAGCCCCACAAGTAACACCACGATTCGACATAAAGAAAAACTGAGCAACATGGAGCCAGAACGATTCCCGAAGGACCCCGTGCTGAAACAGAAGTCAACAATTGATCAGGACCCCCCCAGAAGGAGAACAAGTGAAATACATAATTACCTGCGACACTCCCGTAGAGACAACGAAAAAACTAGATGGGCCTGGTCCCCGGAAAGACCCTCAACAGAAACAAGAAGATAGCCACGAACAACCGTGACTGGAGAAGACAAAGACCCCAGAAGTCCACCACAGACCCCTAGAAGACTAATAATGGGCTCGTGGAACACAAGAGGCTTCACCCATCTGACATCCAAGTCAGACGTTGAATTGGGATCATTTGACCTTCTCTGCTTACAGGAGACGTGGCTCCTCAAGAAGCCAACAATTGACGGCTTCGAAATCGATTTCTCACTAGCAATGCAAGGAACAACAGGCAGACCTAGATCAGGGCTCCTGACAGCTGTCAGAATCTGTAGCGGCCTGCGAATAAAACAAACATTCTAAGTAGCGCATTCATTCGGGCTTCCTTGGTTTCCGGACACAAGACCGCAGCGGGCAAAAACGCGGACAAGCCAATGTCATACTTAGTGATAAACATATACTGGAATCCAAAAGCGTTGAAAGAAGCAACTCTTCTGTCAAATATTGGTCAAATGATAGAATCCAGTCTAAACACGAAGGACATCGACCACATCATAATATGCAGGGACTTAAACCTGACCCTAGCTAACATTGGCCAGAACACAAAAAAGGGCGACCCAAATCCTAGATCGGTAACTCAAGATCCCTCGACAATCCGAGAATCGGATCAGCGAGGCAAGTGTTGGGAAACATTCATGGACGAACGTCATGTTCATAATCTTCACTACTTGAACTCACCCACATCTAACCCCATCCCCACCTGGGAACAAGGAAACCTCAAAGCTTTTTTGGACCATATATACGTATCCAGAAATCTGCTCTCAAAGATAACTGCATTCGAAGTGACAAGAACCGAAAAAAGTGACCACAACCTTCTGACGGCCACATGGTCAGCCCCAGATCCAAAATCGGAGGAGAAAAGAAAGAAAATGACTCCGTTAATTGCCATCAATGGTGCAGGGACAAGACTAAGACTCACCAGCGAAGCAATAAGAGCAATCACAAAGAATTACGAAAGAACAATTGCCGTACCAGCGGGGTCATTAACATCCGATTATTACCCCCTACTGACCCCTTACCAACAACAAAGGAAACCACAAGCATTTGCAAAGAAACCGAATCACGTGCGCAACAAGCAATTGGTGGAAAAAAGAAGAGAAATGAGAAGAACTCTACGTAAAGCAAAATCTCGCCCCTCAAAACTAACAGCTGAGGCAGCATGGCTCGCAAAAAAGTCCTACAGAAACTGGCTGAAATCCCATCGTGCCATACTATACCAAGAGGACGCGGAGAACATGCTAAGGACTCTAAGCGGGAAACAACCTAAAGCTTTCTGGGCCCTGATCGACCCGAAAGGAAATAATTCCAAGGATGCCTTAGCCAATTCAATTGGAGAGGCGCAATGGATCTCTTTTTTCTCGAACATGTTTGCTTCACCTAAGAGCATTACCTACGAAACTCCACGGGCCCAAAAATACAGATGGGACATAGAATGCGACGAAACGGAAATGTGTGGGAAAATCCAGAAACTGAACAACTCCCGGGCACCCGGACCGGATGGAATCTCCAATGCCGACCTCAAAAACAACACAGAATCATGGGGAGCCCTTATAGCCCGAATATTCCAACAATGTGCTGACACCCGCTCTATCCCGAAATCTTGGAAAACAGCAAACGTGGTTCCAATTTTCAAGAAAGGCGACAAAGGGAACCCATCAAACTATCGACCAATCGCCTTACTGGACACCATAGGCAAACTGTTTGGCGCCTTCCTTCTGGACAAATTCAAGACATGGGCAGTCACCTCTGAAGCTCACGACGACTTCCAAACAGGCTTTGTAAAAAACATTGGAACAATGGCCAACATAATGCTATTAAGTATACTCAAAGCTAAAGTTCTGGAGGGACGTCCAAAGATCCATCTGGCTTTCATAGATCTCTCTCACGCTTTTGACAGAGACCGACTTTGGAGGAAACTGAGGACCTGGAATTGTCCTCCATCAATCCTGAACCCAATCATCGAGCTGTATTCAGGAACCTCCATGAGGGTCAGACTCAACGGAATAGGCCAACTCTCAGAGGAGATTAACACCTATAGAGGCATAAAGCAAGGATGCCCACTGGCCCCCGCACTGTATAACGCATTTACTGGTGATTACCAAAACTGGGACCCCACAGCCAGAACTTTTCCACCGAACATTGGAGACGAGAACGTTGGCAGACTACTCTACGCTGATGACATTCTATTACTCGACCAAACTGCCATAGGTCTACAACGCAAACTCAACTTACTTTCAGAATACCTCCAAGCCAATGACCTGATTCTAAACTCAACAAAAACAAAAATAATGACATTGGAAAAAACAACAACACGAAACGAAAAATCAAAATGGTCTCTGGCAGGTGAGAGACTGGAAAAAATAAAATCATTTAGATACCTGGGAGTCACGATCAATTCAAACCGTTTTGAAATCCCCATGCAGGAATCCATGATCGCAAAAACAAAAATCATGATGACACAAGCACGACTCATGGACAAAAAATTTGGAAAATTCTCCTTGAGACCAGTTCTTAATTTCTACACAGCAAAAGCAGTGCCTGCTATTTCCCATGGGGCAGAGGCGATGCCTATGATACCCGAGAGAATCTGGATAAAACTGGAAGGCCTATTCTGGAGGAAACTTCTGATGCTCCCACAATCAACGCCAATGGCGTCGATTCGCAGAGAAATCAATGTCCTTTCTCTAAAGGGAAGAGTCAATTTAAACACTCTGATGCTACATCGGAAAATCAGATTATCCTCTGAGAAGATCTTTAAGCTATTAAACAAAGAGCTAAACAAAGGCTCAAACACCATCCTCTCCACTTGGCTGCAAAGAAACACAGAAACACTAGCCGAAATAGGAAGCACATGGCAAGAATTGGAATGTAATCCAAACAAAACTGTCAAAAAATTCAAAGAAATGGACTGGATCAAAACACTAGAAGACGCCGCGAAATACAAATCGGCCTTGGACCTACCGGTCAACCTTCAAAAACAAAACGAGCCTATGAGCTACTTGCTAAAAGGTCCCAGCAAGCAAATTAGAAAGACATACCTAAGGGCCAGGCTGAACCTTCTACACACCAAAGAAATTCTATTCATCAGAGGCTCTGCCTCCAACAACCTTTGCAGATTCTGTAATAAAACAGACACAGTGGAAACCCTGAGGCATCTTTTGCTGTCATGCCCTGAACTGGCCTCAAAAAGAATGACCCACATGGGACACTTGTTCAAAAACAGATGGTGTATGGAAGAAGATTACTGGTGGAACATTCTGATGTCGGGTGAAAACACCAAAACAGTAAATGCGGTCGGACAGTTCTTTCAGAACATAAACTTGACGAGAGAAGAAACAATCTGAAAAACAAACCGCACCAATGGAAACAAAGGATCAAATGAAGAAGCATTTGTTTAGGATAAAATGAAGAATCATTTTGTAAAAACTGTGATAAACAGTTCAATCAAAAAAAAAAAAATGAGTTGAATTTTCTGTCAGCCGTTCGTATTTTGGTTTTTGAGAATCACCTCTCATTGATAGTTTCCTGTTAAATGAACGAGGCCTGGACCTAGCCCGCACAGGAGACTTTTCCGCTTTCTTGGCCGGTGGCTACTGAAACATTCTAGTGCCTTTATTTTTTGCCAGGAGATTTAGTTTCTTCTCCTCCAGTGTTAAAAAGATTGGACTTGTTTGCTCCGGAGAGAGCATTTTTTTTTCTTGTTTTTGTTTTTGGTCAATGTCCTCGGTACTTGACGCAGGAGATTTACTATTTACGTTTCTTTTCCTTTTTTGTGGTGGCTTCCGATCGACCTCGTCCCAGTCCTCCCAGGCTTCAGTCTCATTCAAGGCCGCCTCCATGAACTCACGTTCCATGATTGACAAGGTGGTATCGTCCATATCCTATTTTCCTTCGGTGCAAGTATGTGAAATCTTTGGTTGAGGAAGAAGAGTAGGATCATTAGGTTTGGGCTCAAAAGGTAGGCAGGATTGTTTTAATGAAGATGCCAGACTGTCGTCATCGATTTTGAGTCTGGCTGAGGGCCTGCTCGTCGTCACCTTGGAATGCCTACTCAGTTTAGCACCGTATTTTTGGATGGATTGGTTAGAGGACCAGATTGCACATCCATTTTTCGGTTGAGGTTTGGTTACATTTTTCAGATTGATTTTCTTCAGGTTAGTTGGAGACGCCTGCAAAGTCTTAGTGTTCAAAGATTTGTTTTATTCTTTTGATTTCAGTGTAGTCGAGCTTGCAGGAGGAACTTCAGCTTTTGTTGCTGCCTTCCGGCCAGATGGCTCGCTTATTGCTTGAGTGGTAATGGCTATCGTGGCTTCTTTTGCCGAGTTTCCTGTAAATTGGAAGGTTTTGATGATTGGCTCATCCGTTTGAGTGTGCTTCGAAAACTTTGTGCCAACGGCAGGATAGCCAGGTTGCAGAGAAACTTCTCCCGGAGGAGGTTTATTGATTTCCTTTGCTGTAATGTAGCCTTTGATGAAGGAAAATCGCATTTGCATGTGGGCCAATAAAGTTACTTGGTCTTTTGCTGAGTCAATGAGCGCTTCGTACAGCTTGGTGAAAGGAGCTAGTGCTATAATCAGGGATGACGTGATGGTAAAGAGGTCTGTTTTTCTTTTTGGAGATTTGATGGGTGACCCAGGAGCAGCTCTGGAGTTGGGCGTAGAGTTATGATCATATCTTTCCGGTGAGGGTTGATGTAAATTATTGAACCTCTCACTTGCAGAGTTCACTTGGGTGGAACTACAAGGAGCAGCATCTCTTTTCCTCACTTCCTGGTCGGTCGAATTTATTAAGTCTTTGCCCGGGAGTTCGATCCAGCATTGACTCTTCGTTGGAATTACAGAACCTCTTAGCACAGGATCCTCGACTGTCTTACTTGTGACAGGGACGCAGTTAATTTGCGCTTGGTCAGTGAAGAGTTTGGTATCCATTTGTGTCGGTTTGGATTCCGGTGCGTTCAAGGTGGCTCCAAGGCCTGGCCTCTCCACTTTGAGGTGCCATCTTTTCAGGAACGCAAGTTTGCGCAAAGAGTCTTTATCGCTTTCGTGGTTCAGGTCTTGATGAGTTCCTTCCAAGAGTTCGGCGTCCGATAACTCAGCTTTGTCTTCCTCCTGCAGGTATTTTTTTTTTGTCGCAAAGAAGTCGACTATGGATCCCGTCGTTGATGTTTTTTGAGCCTTGCAAGGGCGTGATGGTGTTTTGTCTTTCATCAGTGGTTTTTTACTCAGCTGCTGCTTAGTAAACCTGGGAAAAGACATCGTACATTGTTGTGACTGGCACTTAATGTTGGTTGCTACCATGGGATTTAGGCGACTTGTGAATACTGTTTCAGTCAGCGTGGAGTGTGGCTCAGAGAAATGGAGTCTTTGGGGGATGGTTGGAGGTTTTGTGGCATCCCCCGATACATCCAGGTCGTCTTCAGAGTACTCAATTGTAGAGTACGAGCAGTCCTCAGTGCTCTTGCCAATAGCCATGTTTTTTGGGGGACTGGGTAGGTCCTCATTTTTGAGTGGTTGGTGAATTTCCACTTTGGTTTCATCTTTGTTCTGAAGGTCAGCTAATTTGTCTGACAAGATGGTAATTACTAAAGGCGTAGGCATACTTGGCACTTTTAGGGGGGTAACAGCTGGTTGGTGGACCCCCGATGCAGGTGGCTCCTTCGTTATCTGGGTCTCCTAAATTTTCTGGAAAAGCAGGACCCAGTTTTAGGTTTTCTGGCGAAGTCGGGTTCTGAGGATTACCCCGACCTGACATTGGAGCAGGCTGAGCCTCTGAGTTTCGCAGTTCATCCGAGTTCCGCAAGGGCTGCATGGTCGGCAGAGTCTCCGAGACTGAGCCGCCACTCCGCCCCGTGTTTTCCAGCTCACTCTCCATCATTCGCGGCTCGTCGGCAGTGAGACTTGTCGCCTCCGCGGCGGGCTCCCGGCCGGTGGCGGCGGCGTTCAGTTCGAGAGGAGGAGGATTTCGGACGGGTGAGACTCGTGGATCCAAGGGGAAGGAACAGTGCGCCTTATCTGCAATTTCGCCCTCAGAGACTTCCACCTCGGCGACAGCGTAATCGGCAGGGTAAGTTGCTGGCTCCTCCGCTTGCAGGTCTTGAGGGTTAGCAGAGCCCAATGAACTGTCTTCAGGAGGGAGGGGGTGGTGGGGTAAGATCTTGTTGTCAACAGTGGGGCATGTTTGAAGGCTTCCTCCGCCACTGCTGCCATTGCGGGCTGGTCATTCCCCTCCATGTGACTATGCCGTTCCGGTGGTGTTGAAACTGGAGGAACTTCTTCCAAGCTGGTTAAGGCTTTAGTGTAGTCTTCTTGGTGTATGCTAGAGTCCCGCAGCACCAAAGCTTGAAGTGGTTTGGGGTTTTGTTGAGCTGTGCTTGCCTTCGTGGAGGGTGGTTTTCTGGCGCGGCTCACCAGCCTCAAAGGACTCCGCCGCTCCAGGCCACTGTCCTCGCTCCGGGTTCGCTGGCTCCGAAGCCAGTGCCCCTCACTGCCCGTTTCACAGACAAGCATCTATGAAGCAAGCGGACCTTGGAGCGGCCGCGGACTGCCGTAGACTGCAAGCACCTCAGCGAGCAGCTACGCGGCCGCTCCGCGGCTCGCATGAGGTTAAGAAGGCTGTGTGGGTCACTCCTCCCACCACAGCAATAGAGAGCAGACTGCAGGGAACAGGAGACTGCCGTAGACATGTAGACTGCGAGCACCTCAGCGAGCAGCTCTGCGGCCGCTCCGTGGCTCGAATGAGGTTAAGAAAGCTGTGTGGGTCACTCCTCCCACCACAGCAATGGGGAGCTGACTGCAGGGAACAGGAGACTGTCGTAGACACGTAGACTGCGAGCACCTCTGTTAATATTCTGATTTTTCAGTGAAGGGATACAGACTGTATGGTAAACAACGTTTTTTCAAAATGGTCTCCTCATCATTCTATTTTAAATGAATCCTTTGTTGACTTAATAAACATGATACTGAAATGAATGTGCAGGCAGTCATGGGCCCCTTTAGTGACCATCAATTGCTCTGTTGTTCTACAGCTGGTGCACAAAATAATTTGATGGGCTTCATTACATACTCTGACAATGATGTTTTGGATCTACTGGAAACTTCTAATCTCGCTACCTCCAGGGTCTACATGCTTTCTGAATCCGCCACAGATTTCATCTATGCATCTTCTGCTGATTTTGCTTGTCTAGGTTATGAATGTATAATCGAGCATGTTAGATTGGGCAATAGTGTACCCACCCACAGACAACACTTCTCTACTCACACTTCATATACTGACAATGCTTACACACAGACTGCTAGGTGAAGGTCAATTTGCAGACAACTTCCATCAGGGTATGAACCTATCACGATCACAACCTCTAGAGGCGGAACTCGATTTGTTTAAATACATCAGGGCTCAGGAGTTGAAGAAGCATCTGATGCGAGCAGTTGGCAATGGATCTCTTCTTTTCTTCCCTTCCATCAATGGATTCGTCCATAGCTGAGACAACAAAGGTACTCTCATGGAACACCCACACAAATTCACATCTATTTCACTATTTCGGGTTAATCCCAGGTATTGACACACTTAAAATAGTGGCCCTTCAGGAAACCTGACTCACTGAAGCAATTGCAATAGATGGCAGACGAACAATCCAACGTCTAGCCACCAAAGGTTATAAGGAGCACCCTAAAGGAGGCCTAATTATCAGTGTGGACAGTCTATTCAACCTGCCTGAGAAAGCTTTTTCAAATGACTCCATTCTCGATTTTTATCTTGGACCTCCCTCTTGGGACACGTCCTCACTCTGCTACTTCTTAACATCTATGACTCTCCAGGTAGTAAGCCCAATCACACTGTGATCACAAAGATAGAATGCTGCTGATTATGGAATTGTTTAAACACCCTTAATTCTAGGATACCAGCTGATTTAGCCACTTATGAAGGACTTACCACACCTGTTCTTAAACTAACTAAGCATGATACTTGTGGACTGGAAGGGATTACACGGTTTGGTGCCCATGGGCTATGCATGCTTTACCGGAGGTGTGAAGGGGACTATCCAGGCAACTATACGAAAGTAACTGGTAATAGTGCCTCTATCATTGATGACATGTTTGCTGCCACCTGCCTTTTTTCCCCAGAGATTGACCTTTTTTATCCTGCCTCATGAAGATAGCGACCACTGCGCTCATCTAAGCATTAGCTATCAGAGACTTTTGTTCAACAAGATTGTCCTGTTAGAGATTAGCAAAGAGCTCAATAGGATCCGTTGGAGTAGTGAAAACATATACAAAGCCAACTTTCTACTGCCCTCTTTTGCCAAAAAATACTATGATTACTCCACCTTGAGGCTGTTAAGGAACAGTGCCTCCATTGACAATGGGCAGCTAGATATTGGAGGTGCTTTTTGCGATGCTTTTCACCGACTAATTGTGGACAAGTGATTGTCTTCTCCGACTGTCTTCACAGTGCTATTACAAGTTATATGGAAGGTGTCAATAGCATCATAACTAAGGCTTGTATTGATAGGCCGTGATGCACAAGCACCCCTCTGCTGAGTGTGTGTGGGGAACATTTACATCCTTGGGATTATGAGATTTGCAAAGCCAAAAAACTGCTTAGGCATGACCTGTGAAACATCATCAACAGCCTCAGCGATGGCCATGCCTTAGCCAGGGCTTCAAGGTCTAGAAAACAGCTCTATCGCAAGTGGCTATGTGCACACTGCATACGGAATCATGCCTCATCGAAGCCCTCATTATGGCGGCAGGAAGTAATGATGGACAAGGTTTCTGGAAACGTATTAACTCCTGCAGAGTCGCTCAATCTTTAATGGGGGCCGTGTCTTGCTCAGACTGGTAAAAACATATGAAGCAGACTATTTGGCAATGTTTTGCTACTGACAGTTGCAAGCTCGACTTAGTAGACAGGTTGCAGTATTTTGGTGATGAAAGTGAACCTGCTGAAATAATTGCATCTT
This sequence comes from Ambystoma mexicanum, assembly GCF_040938575.1. NCBI lineage: Eukaryota > Metazoa > Chordata > Amphibia > Caudata > Ambystomatidae > Ambystoma > Ambystoma mexicanum. Next base: position 1,174,957,830 of record NC_090935.1, on the reverse strand, counting down.
AAATAAATTCTCTTGCCCCCGGGTTGGATGGCCTTAGCAACATATTGCTCAAAAGTAATCCACTCTGGTGGGCACAAGTTCTGCATATTCTCTTCACAATCATAAGCTTATGGGGTCCCCTTCTTTCGACCTGCATTGAAAGCATCATCATTCCTGTGAACAAACATGGCCTTCGTTCCAACTATCGCATCTTGGCGATGTTGGCTCCCTTCACAAAGTTTACATGTGTGCTATTGCAGGAACTGAGCAGCTGGGCCCCATCTGCTAACATCATCCAGTACAAGCAAACAGGGTTTGGTAAGGGCACAGGGACTTTCGCTATTGTGTTGGCATTGGTATCCCTAGAAGACAATTCCTGGCTAAACCTATGTCAAACAGTTTACTCAGTCTACGTAGACTTCAGCTCTGCATTTGACACTCTAATGCAGGACTTCATTTGGTAGAAGCGGATTAGATGGGGAATCCTATGTGGCCTACTTAAAGTATTTGTATTTGTATTTTATTTATTTGTATAGCGCACCAGGCCCAGGGGCAACCGGCGCATCACTTAGTTACAACATAAGAAAGACAGACAGAACCATAATTACAACGTTTACAAGTATAATACAGAATTTACAGGTATAATAATAACAATGAGAGGACAAGCAGATTATATATACATGTACAAATTAAGCAGAGAACCCAGAGCTAAATGTCCTGGGCGGCCAGCCAGGTTTTCGTAAGGTGTTTGAGGGTTCTGCTCTAAGCTCATTAGGAAGCGTCTTCCAGAGTTCAGCTGCCAAGATAGGGAAGCTAATTCCACCTGATCTTTGGAGATTGAAACGTGGAACCTCAAGGCAGTTTAAATGAGCCATTCTGCGGGGTCTAATGGAGTTGTGGAGGGCAAATCGTTTGGCCAGGTAGCAGGGAGCTTGGTTATGAAGGCATTTGTGGGTAAGAGCCAGGGTTTTCATGGAGATACGGTGTGGGACTGAGAGCCAGCGAATATTGCGTCTGGTGTCGGATATGTGTTGGTGCCTGGGAATGTTGAGGGCAGCTCTAATCGCATTGTTTTGTACAATTTGTAACTTGTTTAGGTTGCAGCAATTGGTGCCTAGGTACAGTGCATTGCAGTAATCAATCTTGGATAATACAAGAGTTCTAGCCAGGGTGACACAATTGGTTGCGGAGAGGAAAGGGCGATAGGCTGTAATTAGCTTGCAGGTATATACTGCTGCGGAAGAGACTGAGTTAGTTTGTCTGGTCAGGGATAGGGTCGAGTCAATGTAGATCCCTAGGGTTTTTGGGTCCTTGGCGGTTGGGATAATATTCCCATCGATGATGAAGGACTTGAACTCAGGGTCGAGTTTGGTAAGTTTTTGTGGCGAACCAAGAATAAGGAGCTCAGTCTTTTCATCATTAAGACAGAGTCCGTGTTGAGCCATCCACGCCTGGATGACATAGTAGATAACATTGATAGCGAGGGAGTCAGCCGTGTAGTCACCTGAGATAGGGATTAGTATCTGGGTGTCGTCAGCGTAGTTGGTGTAAGTGATACCCAGAAAGTCCAAGATATCGAAGAGAGGTTTGGTGAACACGTTATACAACGTGGGTGAAACACAAGATACTTGTGGCACGCCACAGGAGACAGGTGCAGGTGGGGCGGCTGCTAGTGGAGAGAACACACGCATAGATCTATTGTCTAAAAAGGAGCTAATCCAGGTTGTAGCTTTATCGGAGAAGTGTGCAGCTGATTTAAGGTGGTGGCAGAGGATTTCATGATTGACAAGATCAAAGGCCGCCGAGAGGTCCAAGAGGAGTAAGAGAGCAAGTTTGCCTTTGTCTTTTCGATCTACAATCTGTGTTTTTAAATCTATGAGGGCAGTTTCAGTGCCGTGACGTGGCCGGGACCCAGATTGCCTAAGTCCCAAGAGTTTGTTAGATTCAAGGTAATCTTGAATTTGTAGATATGCTGCACGGTCGAGGATTTTTAGTAAAAACGGGACCGTGGTGATTGGCCTGTAGTTTGTGGGTATACTAGCGTCCAGGGTAGGTTTTTTCAATAGGGGAATGACCCACGCGTCCTTTAGATTGTCAGGTACGATCCCAGAGCTAAAGGAAGAGTTGATGAGCGTAGCAATGAATGGCGCTAGGTCAGGAGCTGCTTCCTTGATTATAGGCAGAGGTCGTCTTGGCAATTGGTCGGTTTAAGGCTGGTGATGATCTTTTCCACTTCGGAAATGGAGAGTGGAGAGAAGCTAAAAGGAGTCAGAGAGTCTGGGATGGGGTGGTTTAGGGTGGGGATAGGGTTGGGTTGTGGGTTGGATTGTAGGCTTGATTGTTTGTTATTGATTTTAATTTGGAGGGTGGCAATCTTGCCGAGGAGAGCCTCTTGGATTTTGGTACACCAAGTGCTATCTTTGATGCAAGTGTCTGGTGCAGTGACAGGGGTTTCAAGTTCTTTTAGGATTCTAAACAATTCTTTGGTGTTGGATTTGGCTTGTTCGATACGTTTATTGTAAGTGTTTTTTTGAGCCTGGTATATGGCTTCCTTGTAGTTAAGGGTGGCCAGGAGGAGGCACGATTTGTTGGCTGCGGGCTGGTTGCTTTTCCAATGTGATTCCGCAATTCGTTTTTCTTTGCGCAGGGTTCTGAGCTGGGGTGTGAAACAAGAGTTCAGGTGGGCTCGAGGTTTGGGTTTTCGCAGTTTGGATGGGGCGATGAGATCTAAGGCTTTTTGCATAGCGAGGTTAAAGGTGTCAACCATAGCCGTGGGGTCGGAGCATGAGCGAACCTGGTCATTGAGAGCTGGAAGGAGGAGGGGGAGGAGTCTGTCGCAAGAGATGTCACGTTTATTGCTGGTAGCAGTAGCCGGTGCAATGGTAGGAGAGAGGCTGGCAGGTTTGGACTGAGTGTTAAACGTAATTAAGTTGTGGTCGGTCCATGCATACTGTTGGTTAGAGAGGATATGGATAGGACAATTGTGGGAGGCTAGCCAGTTGAGGGTTCTGCCCTTAACGTGGGTAGGTTGGTTGATAAGCTGTATGAATCCTGCATTCATAAGCATATTATCAATAGTCATGGCAGCAGTGTCATTGGGATCAGTGAGGCCCAGGTTAAAGTCCCTTAACATCGAGGCTTGGGATTTGGTTTTGGTGTTATGAGTGATGATGTTGGAGAGGTCCTCAGCGAAGGTGGTTAGCGGCCCAGGTGGCCGGTAAAGTAGATGGAAGGTGATAGAGTGGTTAGGAGTGACGGCTAGTTTGGCTGTCAGTGCTTCCATAGAGGAAAAGTGATGCACAGAGGAGAGGTGGAAGTTTAGAGCATTTTTATGGATGATGGCAATGCCACCACCTTTGGACTGGTTAGAGTTACGATCGTGTCTGATAATGTAACCTGGAGGGATGGCAAGGGAGAGTAGTCGGCCAGAAGCTGCGTGAAGCCAAGTTTCGGTGATAGCCATAAAGTCGAGGTCGAGGGTAAGAATAAGGTCAGCCACTTCTAGAGCGTGAGCGGTGAGTGATCTGACATTGATTAATGCACCCTTAATATTGCTAGTGTTAGGGAGGTTGGGGTGAGGTGATGATGGGTTTTTCAAGTGTGTGGATGCCGTGGAGGTCAGAGGCTGTTTGTTAAGATGCACAGAAAATTGGGAGGCGTGAGTGAGTCGCGAGCCAAGTCTGGCATTTCTCAGGGTGATTGAACATGGTATGTTTGGTGAAGATCTGGAAGCAAAGTGTTGGAGCCATAAGGCTGGGTTGTTGAGGTAAAGATTGGTGTGGTGAGCAATGGACGGCATAATCATGGTGTTGTGAAGATTGGGGTAGTGGAGGGAGGCGGTGGTGTAATTGGGTACTGTCCCACCGGTGTGCCATGTGAGGTAGAGTAGGGTGGGCAGTATTCTTGCAAATAGAGTAGTGAGGGTGGAGGGCATGTTGGCCTAATACAGTCTAAAAGCAGATGCCTACCAGATCTACAAACAGGGTGGTTGAGGTAGAGGTGCTGTTGTAGGCAATTGCACACAATGTTAAACAATAATAACAATGACCACCGTAGATTCAGTGGCGTGCACAGAAAGTAAGGCAGCAGTAACCACGGTAGCAGTGTATTAGGGTACAGATACCTAGATACCTAGATTCGATTTTAGCAGAGGGAGCCAAAAAGGCAGTCGATTAAAATGCAGAAAGGCACAAGTTCAAATACATAATCCAAACATACCTAGATTCGATTTTAGCAAAGGGAGCCAAAAAGGCAGTTGATTAAAATGCAGAAAGGCACAAGTTCAAATACATAATCCAAACATACCTAGATTCGATTTTAGCATAGGGAGCCAAAAAGGCAGTAGATTAAAATGCAGAAAGGTACAAGTTCAAATACATTAATAACGAACACATAAATGTGATTTGTCTATGAGGAGAGGGGATAGTAGAGATGTCTACCAGAATGTAGAGTACATAGGTCCGACTAAAGGTGGCGCACTGTTGCGAATGTTTTAAGCAACCTTAACATCCAATGAAGTGACTGGGACACATAGCAGATGCCAGTAGGGTAATAAAGGGAGCAGATTGAGTGGACAAGGTAAGGGGCGCAGGTGGAGTAGGTAAGACAAATATGGATTACTCACAACCTCATAAGAAACGAGCAGGGGGTATTTATATAAGTAATTATATTGGTTTCCAAGTTCGCAGCTGGACTGGAGCTGTCTTAATCCTGGAGCTTTGCTGGCAGGGCCTCGACGTATTATTCACTCTGGTTGTCCAAGAGACACAGGAAGGAGCCGGGGATAAGTGGGAAGTGGAAATAAGAAGCAGCGACCTCTGTAATGATGGAGACCGGGTGCCTTGAATGACGAGGGGAGAAGCCTTCGGCTACAATATGAGAAAAGGCCTGGGCAGCAGCAGCTGAATGGGGGGTGCGGGAAGGCACCAGGAAGGTGAGCGACGCCGCTTCCAACAGGCAAGGTTAGAGCATATGGGTGGCTGAGCGGCTATGCATGCCTGACGTCGGGCGTGGCGAGGATGGGCTCCAGATCCCTAGCTGATCTCAGGGGCACTGTGGAATGCAGTGGCAGTAGCGGGCAGGCAGGAGGGTGCCGAGCTGGAAATGAAGTGAGGCCTGCTTCGGAGGCCCCCCATGCATACAGAGCGATTGAGTGGAGTGTGGTGCAGGATGGCGGCCCTTCCCCCATCTGAGATTATTTGAATTCATCTCCCCACACAAGGTCGGTAGTGGGCCCTTAGGAAACATTGCAGTTCATGCAGAATCAGATATTATCAAAGCATCTCTAGGAGGTGGAAGGGGCAGAAAATGTAACTTGTGCATGGACGGTCTGTGACCACAGGTGGTACTACTGCACTAACAAATAGATGTAAGGACCTTTGGCAGAAAACAATACTCGATCCACCCTGGAGGTGGATATGTCCTGAACACAAGAAAGAGAGGCCATTGGCACCAAATTTGCTTCCCCCACATGAAGGTGCACGGACAGGGGCTCCGCCCCAAGGATGCGGAGGCTGAATTTACTGCAAAAACAAAGACCTGCCTAGAGAAGCACCTTACCACTAATCCCTGACTGATGCTGTGGCCCAGAACTAAAGAGGCCCAAAGACAAACAGACACAGCACAAAAGAGGTCACCAAGCGAAGGAGACCTCCATTGCTGCTGGAGGAGGGGAGCCCGTGAGTCTGACGATCAGCAGAGACAAGCTCAGTCTGTGGAGACGGCCCAATGCATTACGGGTACTGAGAGCACAATGAATAAAAACAAGATGATGCATTATCTGAAAGACTTCCAGGAGACAATAATAAGCTCCTTTCAGACACAGTTCAAGAAGCTAAAAGATTAAATAAAGAAAACAATGAGAGAACTGAAAGAGGAACTCAGAAATCTAGAATAATGTATTGGCACCACGGAATGGGCACTGCAAGAGGATTGAGAAGATACCAAGCCAACTGATGAGTTGCTGGAGTTACTATCAACCTTAGCGCAAAACCTGGACTTTCAATGCAAGGATCTAGAAAACATATCCCGCATATCGAACATCCGTATAAAAGGGTTCCCTGAAGTTATCATTGATAAGGACCTCAAACTAATAGTGCAACAATGCTTCATCAAGTTTATCTCAGACATCCCCAGTGAATACATATGCATCGATAGAATCCACTGAACAGGCCCAAAAAGAAAAGAGCCAGGAACAAGGCAGAGAGATGTATTGGCTGTTCTCACTACGTATTACCAGACGGAGTCCATCCTTTGTGCAGCCTGACAGACAAGGCACATCACTATCAACGGGGCAGAAGTAGATCTATTCCAATATCGAGCACAGCCAACTTTACCACCAGTCACCACCAGTAACAGGGAGACTTCCAAGGATACAGACTCTATTGAATATACATTTGCTGCCTATTATACAACACTATACGAATCAGCAGCTCCGAGGGAGGTCTCTCAGACTACATAGATAAACACTGCCCCACTATCAAAGATATCCCCTGTGGAGTGGGAAGAGCTAAAAGGAGAAATTTTGGTGGAAGAAGTCGTGGCAGCAATACATTCCCTTCCATTAAATAAGGCCCTGGTACCAGATGGCCTTCTGCGCTTTTTTACAAAACGTATACGACAACCACTTGTACCTGCACTTACAAAGCTGTTGAATTATTTTAAGATGGAAGAGGATAATCTGGTAGTCTTCCCAAAGCCTCTGAAAGACCCTACTAGCTGTGGGTCTTATCGACCCATAGCCCTGATAAACTCTGACACAAAATTATATACACACATTTTGGCTAAGCGCAAGCCATCATTACTCCCAAAACTCCCACTCCCAGAGTGGCAGACATTCTATAATGTGAGGAAGGTATGCCATTTTATAGAAAACACCTCCTACACAAAAACACAGGCATTCCTACTGTCCCTGGATGCTGAAAAAGCAGGTGACCGGGTTGAGTGTCATTCCTTTTTAAAACCTTAGAATGTATGGGATTTGGAGCCGTCTTCCACCAGAGAATCTTGGCAAACTATAGATTCCTTTCTATCAGACTATCAATTAATGGGAGCGTCTCCAGGCAAAATTGCCTTCCGCAGGGTACCAAACAGGTCTGTCTATTGTCCCCCTTACTTTTTGCTCTATACTTAGAGCCTCTCTTAGCCAGAATTCGATCATCATGGGACATCAATGGGATTGCCTTGTGAGGGGATCATAAGGTAATGGCTTTCACAGATGACATGTTAGTGTCACTAACTGATCCTACAACATCCCTTGAAGCATCAATAACTGAGCTTGGGGAATTTGGAGAATTTGCGGGGCTGAAAATAAACACGCAAAAATCTGAGGTCTTTAACCTTTCTCTAGGGCAACATACAGTAGATAAGATTAGGCATGGCGCCCAATTTAGATGGATAGAGGGAGGAATTAGGCACTTTAGGGTGTCTATTTTCAACAGGCTTAGTCAAGTATACGAGGCAGATTATCCAGTCTTATTACTGAACGTTAGTGCTGATCTGGGGAAATGGAATCCACTCAGGATATTCTGTTTGGAACAAGTTGCTACAATCAAGATGGTCGTCCTCCCAAGGGTCCTGTACTACTTTCAAGCCCTCCCTGTGCCACTTCCCAAATTGTTCTTTAAAGTGCTTAACAAAATATGTACTGCTTTCATTTGGCAGAACAAACCACCATGGTTGGCGATTGAGATGTTAATGGCCCCGACCAACAGAGGAGGGTTCGGCCTCCCAAACATTACAAAATATTATGAAGCAGCACAGCTTACGGTAATCAGGGAATGATTAACTGAGAATACATCTAAGATATGGGCTATAATGGAGAGGGCAGTGGTGAGGACATCCCTTACTGGAATATTTTGGATAGAGAGGCTGGATAGACACCCAACTCTTAGAATTAGCGACATCATGTCTCGGGGCATCGACATTTGGGATACACTACTAGCACAGGGCGCCTTATCAACCAGTCCATCTCCATTCACCCCCCTGTTTGGGAACCCTCTCCAGGAATGGAGAGTGGTGCATTTAAACAACGGTAGGATGCCTCAAGATAAGCGACATGATGGAGGGGCAAGAGATAAAAACATTTGAAGAGTGTAAACAGAGATTTGGTGTGAAGGAGAGAGAAATGTTAAGACACACACAACTTAGACACTAATTATAGAAACTGAGCGTAAAACCGGCAGTCATTAAGAAACTGACACCATTTGAAAAATTCATATTGACACAATCAGGTATATAAAATAGTGATAGACGGCACTCCCCAATCACAGTGGCCATACAAGGCGATGTACCTCTAAAACAGTGGTAAGATCTCGGGAGTAATATTCCTAAACTCACTCACTCAATACCATTAAGAGAAGTGTGGTACAAAATAGCTACGCAATGGTGTCACACTCCAAAAGTGGTGCACAAAATGTACCTGAGTGCCTACCACACTGCTGGAGGGGCTGCCAGGAGGTTTGGGACTGGGCACATATATGGTGGGGATGCACTGTGTTTTGACCCTTTTGGGAAGTCATTACAAAACAACTAACAGACCACGTCCCCTTTAAAAAGGGAGTAAATATGTAGCAATGGATGAAGGGACTGGGGGTTTCTGTAAATATGCAACAATGGATGATGGGACTGGAGGATTCTGCAAACACTCTACCATCTAAAGCACATAAGAAAGCACTTATGGGATTCTTGATTGCAGCATGGTTAGCCATTGTTAAAACATGGAAGCAGAAACAACCAACATCCAAATTTGAATGGCTTCAAAAGGTATTGCGTTGTTTGCCATGGAATGGGTCGTGTACAACATTCTAGGGGATCACCTTGCTTTTTGGCAAGACTGGGGCGTGGCTCTTTTCTTCAAAGTGACTTTAAGATCCAATGGTGCCCTCACAAACTGAAAATTCTGGAGATTTTGTAACCCAACCATTAGAGAGCCATGCAAAGGGATAGAGGTAAAGGCACAATCTCTGATGTACTGGGGGGAGGGTGGGATTTACGGATAGAGGAGGAGAGGGACAGGGGCTTTTTGTTTTTGTTTCTTCAACAAAATGCCAATATTTTTTTTTTTTTAAAACATGATTACATCACTGCATACCAACACCAAGGTTAAAATTAGGGTCACCATAGAAAGGGGGCGCTGCTGCGCAACAAGATGGCCGCTTGAGTGAGGAGCTCCTCTCCGGCATGAATCCTGATTGAATTATCCCCTGTTTCCAGACTGCATTGAACCTCGTAAACTACCCGCGCTGGTCCCGGAGAACATCCTGACCTTGCAGGCGAAATCCCGACCGAAATCGGACTTCCCAAGCCTGGGAACCCTGGTGGACCTTGAGGACACGGGCCTGAGCCGCTTCGCAGCTCCACAAGAATCTACGAGGATGCCGCGGCTCCCTCTTACACCGGGCCTCACAATGGGCGGAGTGAGACTGGCAGACTGCGGCCATGATACTTCGCGGCACACATTCTCTGGGCATACTGTGCTCTGCCCGGCATAGGGCGCCCTGCAACGTCCCTCCCACTGTGGAAGGTGCTCGCAGCGGGGCCTCCCGGACCCTCGTTGCTGCACCCCGGCCTCCTCAGAGCCCGGCTGCTGGCTTCCGGGCCCTTCGCTTGGATCGTACGTGCGTCCAGACACAGCGAATCTCCGCAGCAGCCCCGGGGTGCATCCCTGGTGGCGGCCCGGCGGCCTGGATTGGACGTTCCCTATAATGTTCCTCATCCCCGAGGTGAGAGCTGCGTGGGACTGGGCTGGCACGGCGGCTGGGCGCAAGGCACGTGTGGGACTCTCTGACCCGAATCAAACATATCCTGGGGCTGCCCCTGACGGATACGGCCTGTGTACCCCGGGTCACCCTGTGTTCCCCTTCATTTGGCTCGGAGCTTCTACCATCAAATTACACTGTGAAAATTCACGCCTGTCAGCTCTGGCAGTCATCGCCCTGCTTACGCCATGGAGCATGCCATCTTGGAACAATCGATGTTTCGGGTGCACCGTGATCCCTGCGGACCTTTCGCTCTCCTGAGCTGTCCTCCACCAAACTTTAACACGCGGCCCTCTCATCCCATCAGGTCCACCTCCACGATGCCTGGAAAAAACACGGGCAAAACCAGGAAGACGGGGCCGATGGACTCCTTTACTAGCTCACAATCATCTCCTGAACGCCCGGATCCTCAATCTCCGGCCTCACCCCTAAATGCAGAAGATACGAAATTTGATCACCTGCTGACAACAGTTCAAAATGGATTCCTGGCCATTAATGTCAAACTTGATGACATTGTCTCCACGATAGGCTCCCTAAAAACTCGCCTGGACAAGGAAAGTGCCAGAATCACAGAAGCCGAAAGTAGAATTGGCACGAATGAGGACTCTAGTCGGCAAAACACACAGGACATCACACTCCTTAGAGGGGAAATTAATAAACTCTGTGATAAATGCGACGATTTGGAATCCCGATCCAGATGGAACAACATCCGTATAGTCGGCCTCTCAGAGACCTTCTGCAAAGGTCCGATGGAGTCCCGAATCGAAGACCTTTTGAAATCTCTCCTCGGGGAGGAGACACTCTCACCCCAGTTCCTCGTTGAGCGGGCACATCGCTCCCTCGCTCCGCTACCCAGACCAGGGGCTCCTCCCCGCACGGTGATTGCCAAACTGTTGAACTACAGGGACAGGGACGCCATCCTCAAACTGGCAAGAGAGAAAGGACCCCTGAGGTTTGGTAACGACAACATCCATGTATACACAGACTTCTCTGCAGGGGTCCAGACTCAAAGACGATCCTACGAAGCTGTCAAGCGCCAGCTGCGATTGAGACAGGTTCCCTACGCCCTTCTCTTTCCGGCAAAACATTGTATTCAACATGCTGGAAGAGCACACTTTTTCAAATCTCCTGCGCCAGCTACGATACCCCTCCCGCCTGGGAGACGGGAACTTGACCAGAACAGCTTGCAACAACCTGTATAACCTGTTTTCCTACTCATTGGTTTCAGCCGCAGTCAGGGCTGGTCTATGCTGGTCACTGTGAATACTGGAAACAGGATGTAGCAGGGAGAACTCCCCTGCCCTCGATCCTTTAACAATGCCGGATGAGATGCGCCCGACCTCGAAGCGGAGTTGCTGCACTCGTCCCCTTCTTTGGGAACATTCACAAGTTAGTTAAAAGGGTTCATCATCAAGTTGGGCACGATGGTGTGGAAGGGTTGGGTACAGGCAACAGGGGACTGTTTCACTGTTCGAACACTACATTAACGCTGCAGGAAGCCCCTGTTGGGCACCAGCACAATGTTCAGTTGGCTTAACCATCGGTAAAATTGCACTCACGGTTTCACTTGCTGTCCTCCACTACGAGAAAACCCACTCTCCCACGCTCTTGTATGACACACGGAAATGGCGCAAAAAACGAATACACTCGGGGGGCTTAAACTAAAACTGCTCACCTGGAATATCCGGGGGTTAAACAACAGGGCAAAAGCCAGCAAAGTAGGCGCTTACATTAACAGACATCACCCACATATCGCCATGCTCCAAGAGACTCATGCATTAAAATCCACCAATGAAAGTATCCTGCGACAGTGGGGAAAACATAGGTATTACACGGAATCACGCTAATACACCCCTCACTGGGGTTCTCCACCGAGAAAAGTATAATCGATCCACAGGGCAGATATGTTGTGGTCTGGGGCACCGTGGCTGGCAGAAAATGTATATTGGTCACTACATATGGTCCAAACCTAGATGAGCCAGGATTCTACACGCACCTCCTTGCAGAGATAGGCCCTACAACGGAAGCCTGGGTATTGTGTGGAGGAGACCTTAACACTATCCTTGACACTACGTTAGATAGGTCCTCAAATAAACCTAGAGCCCTTACTAAAACAGCCAACATTATACACCAAGCCCAGGAGGAACTTGCTTTGTTCGATGCGTGGAGAGGGACCACCCCACAGATAGAAAATACACCTTCTATTCCTCAGTCCATGATTCTGTATCCAGAATAGACTACTGGCTCATCTCCTCCCCCCTCATCAACTCCATCGAATGCTGTTATATTCTTCCGCGCACACTCTCGGACCATTCCCCCGTCACTCTAGGTAGACTGCTCCCCGACATCCGCCGCTCTGCACAGCGATGGAGGATGCCCCCCAATATATTGAAGGACCCGAATGTGGTGGAGGCTCTATATACTGAGACGGAGGAATTCTTCCAGCTAAATAAGGGCTCTGTGGGCAGCTGGGCTTCCATCTGGGAAACATTTAAGGTGTGGGTACAAGGCAATCTTATGTCCAAGACGTCTGGTCTCCTCAGAACCGTTAGAACCAACGTGGGCAACACAGAATCAATCCTGCAATCGCTCGAATCTGCCTAAAGTAGGACCCATGACAAACGTATTTTGGCGAACATTAGTCTACACCTCCAAACATTTAATGCACTGGCTACCAAAGAACAACAATACATGGCGATCCCGTCCAGGGCACGCAAATACGGGGAGGACAACAGGGCGGGCCACCACCTGGCCCGTATACTTCGCAATGACCACACCCGCACCCCTATTGCAAGTATTCTAACGGATGGGGGAACGGCTGTGCACGGGGAGGATGAAATAAACTCTGAGTTCACAGACTATTACATTAATCTTTATGCCAACCACGATAGATCCACACAAGATGACGTAAAGTCATACTTGAGTAAGATTTCCCTCCCTAGGCTGACTTTAGAAGACAACTGGTCCCTTGAACAACCCATGACGGCCGAGGAAATTGCTGAAACGATCAAAGCACTAGCAGCAGGTAAAACTCCCGGGCCAGACGGCCTAAACTCCGACCTGTATAAGGCATGCTCTCCGATACTCGCCCCAATATTGTCCCTTGTTTGGGAAGAGGCTATGAACGCTGGTTCACTCCCTGAGTCCATGTCAGATGCAGTCATTACGGTGCTCTTGAAACCCAGACGCCTGGCACATGAACGCTCCTCCTACCGTCTCTTGTCCCTGATTAACATGGATGCCAAGATTTACGCGAAGGTGCTGGCCACTAGACTGCTCCCCAAAATGACCACCTTAATCCATCCCGACCAATGCAGATTTATCCCTACGAGATCCACAGCCCTGAACCTGTGCAGACTTTGCGGTGTTCTAGCACAGATCAAACCAGAGGCACAAGCGGCAGCCATTTCACTTGACGCCGAAAAAGCGTTCGATTCGGTATCATCGCTTTACATGTTTGAGGTTCTTCACAAATTCGGATTCAGCCCTTATCTGATAGGTTGTGTCAAACTTCTCTACTCCTCTCCCAAGGCCAGAGCTCTAACCAATCTTACCCTATCCAATCAATTTACTCTATGCAGGGGAACGAGGCAGGGATGCCCCTTCTCACCCATCCTTTTTGCCCTCACCATCGAACCAGTGGCGGCTGCAGTCAGAGCTGAACAAGACCTTAGGGGTATAAAAATGGCCAGGGTATACCAAGCCATCTCATTGTATGCAGACAATGCACTACTATATGTTCGGGAACCAGAAAAGAACCTATCCCCCATTTTTGCAGTGATCTCCGAATTCACTACACACTCTACAAGATTAATACCTCCAAATCCGAGATCTCTCCGTTGACACGTGCCACTACTTGCCCCACAAACACTCATGGCCTATCATGGACTCCCGATCACATTCGATACCTGGGAATCCTGGTTTCTCACGACAAGAACACTCTTTATATAGATAACTATGAAGCCACACTACAAACCATAAACCCTAAGCTTCAAATTTGGTCCAGACTCCCCATATCTCTTGCCGGCCGGATAGCGGTCCTCAAGATGACAGTACTCCCTAAGCTCCTATACATCTTCTGTAATGTACCTATATGGCCGGGCAAGCTCTTCTTCGATAATCTGCGTTCTATGGCCACCAACTTCTTGTGCAACGGTGGCGCGACTAGAATGAAATGGAACAAATTGGTCGAACCATATGATATGGGAGGCTTAGCCGCCCCTGATTTCGAATTGTACCATTATGTGGCACAGGCACACTACGCAAAGTTCTGGCAGGGCCCCTTGGATAATACACCACATATACCCATCGCGTGTCATTCTTCCGCCCAACCGATTTGAGATCCATCATATTTATGAAGTTACATAAAGATGATTGAAAGTTTGACCCTGCCTCCTGCACAGTTGCAGCATGGGCTGCAATAAGCAAATGTCTGCACATAGACTGCCCTTATGATTCCCAAGCCCCGTTCTGGAACTTCCTGGGCATTAAGCCGACGTATGACATTGCCATCCAGAAAAACTGGCTACCCGAATATGAACTCACAATGAAAACCATGTTCCCTAATGGTAAATTTGTAACTCCTGAAGACTTTGCAAACTCAGTGGGGAGCAGCCAAAAAGCCACCCTACAATTCCACCGTATGAAAGCCGCGTTGAAAGAAAGGTGGCCATCATTCCCAGACGAACCCCCCGAGCATGTATGCTACCAGTCATATGCTACCACAGGCAGGCACTGGTGTGTCCAAATTATACAATATTGTGCAGGCTAATACGAAATCATCGAACACTATCAAGGCATTGTGGGAAAAAGACATGGATACTACAATCGAGGAGGGGAAGTGGTCCAGATATTGCCTATTATCTAAGAAGATCTCACTTAATACAAGCCTGAGACTAATACAATTCAAGGTTCTGAACAAACTACATTACACTCCAGACAAAATGGCAAAGTTCTACAAGCCCACTCCGGACAATTGTCCGAAATGCCAGGCCCCTGGTGCGTATTTGTTTCATATGTACTAGGCCTGCCCCCAGATAGCGGGTTTCTGGCTCGCAGTGGCCAACATCCTTGAGGAAATAACACAAATATCTGCACACCTCAATCCACCTCAATACGTGTTTGACAACAATGGCAAGGTCCCGGAAAAAACGAGGAGACTGTTCAACGTCGCCTGCGCCGTAGCGAAGAAATGCATCCTTCAGAAATGGAAGAGCGGCCAGGCTCCAACAGCAGAACAGTTCCTTGCGACCCTCAATTACGTGAATGAATGTGAGGAAAACTATTTTAGTATGATATCTGCTCTGTGTAAAGCAAAGGACATTTGGGCCCCGTTCAGGACATATATAAATGAAACCTCCACAGACACTGAAAACGTGGACAATGATAGCGTGGATGATGTGCCATGCCACACAGCTAGATATATGTAACTCCTTTCTATGGGTATACACGAGGACATGCACCTGATGTAAAAGTCTGCAAGGGAAGCTGGGTTGTCAATTTGTAATGCAAATCTGCATTATGTAGATGCAAGACATGCAGAGTGTACTGTAACATGCAAATCAAAAATAAAGTTCTTAAAAAAAAAATTAGGGTCACCATGAAGGTCAGGGTCCCTATATCTTTGTCCACTAATGGACTAAAGCAAAGGAGCATACTAGCACCTTCCTTGTTTATCGTATATCTTGTGGACCTCAATGATCATATGTCCACACCTGCCGCTTGTCCAGCTAGATTGGGTTTTCCCAGTTGCAGTGGCTAGATTATGCTGATGACTTTGTGCTGTTTGACTGTATGCCTCGAGGCCATACAGAGCAGTTTAATTGCTTAGAACAGTATTCCAGGAGTAACGGCTTGACCATCAATGTCTCCAAAACCAAGGTTATGTGTTTTAACCCTTGACCACATATGACCAAATGTACAATGCATGGTGGCTTGGAACAAATAGAATTGTAGTCGTTAACACCTACGACTAACTGGGATTTACATTGATAATAAATCACCGTGGGATCCTAAAATGGACAAGTTTGAGAGTAAAGCATTACAACATCTGGTGGCCATATGCATTTTTGCAAAGAAGCATGGTGGTTACTCCTTGGGCACAGATTTTCAAAAATATGAAGTTAAAATCCCACGGGTACTCCTGTATGGTGTGGAGGTTTGGGAGCTAATACATACTGACTGCCTAAGGAAAATTGAGGGGAAATGTCTTAAGATCTGGGCATGCTGCCCTACCAGTCTATCGAGAGAATACATACACAGCGGGCTTGGTATTCCTAGTCTTTTGGGACAGCTGCAAGAATGCTGTGTGAGTCTTCACTGGAAGTTGGAAAATATTTAGATCTCTTCACGTTTGAGTGTAGTCTCTGGTGCAAGCCAACGTTCAAGGTACTGGTAGTATGGCACTAAATTCACTACTGATAGTCTGAAACTAGGTGCCCTAAATACTTGAATTATCCCACACAATGTCTCCCACAAATGTATCCTCTGGCTACACAAGAAGCACATATTGGCCCTAGATCGCAAACAACTTGAGACCAATTTCGCCACCAAATCACATCGTGGTCAATACTTATTGCAAAGTTGTAGGTGCGGTTTCCATCCTGCGTATTTAATTGCTATCCCTACAATCAGATAGTGCATGAATATATTCACTTACAGTTCAATTTGGTTAACACTCTGCAAGTTATGGGCTTTAGGATGCGCCTTGTTAGCATTGCTGGAGGCGGCCACCTGTGTGTAGAAGGAGTCCCGGAAACCACTAAACATCTGATGTATTGTGTTAGCCTAGATTTGCTGTGCAGGAGTACGATGAGGGTGATTTGTCAGTCACTCCTCTTAATCTTGATTTACTTTGGGCTACTTACTTTCAGAGGAACTATTGCATAACAATGTATCGCCTGACTAAGATGTGGCTTAGTATCAAACGCATGCTGGACGCATTGATCTAGTAATATTTATATTCTTAATATATAACTGTTAATGTTCTGTTAAGAAAGGTTCTGTTTTTTTAACTGTATGTACTAACAGAGAGATTTTGTAAATTCTGTATAGCCTCTTTTCTCTTGTTGCGTGCAGTGTTTCGATTTTGTTTATAAAAAGCTTTAATTGGCTATATTATATTTAACAAATAAAATAAAATGGTTGGACATTCCCAATGCATTTGAAAGTATTGTGTGAGCTCTTGACACTTACAAAAATGCAGCTGCACGCTCTAAGCTCTATGTGCTCAGAGCTCACCCATCTTCCCTTAGGTGTATCGGAGGACTTTGCAGTGTATGCAGGTGCAGAATACATGGGGCACTTTTCCCTCTTGCATTCAGCTCCTGCATCTGTTTTGTTGATTGGGGCAATGGACTGTTAATCCATTTCTTACAGGTATCCATGAATTTTGTTTGTACGCAATGCGTACTTTGGGATCCAGGAAAAATGTGTCTGCTCGTTTTGTTCGCTCTCACCTACCTTAGTTGCAAGATTGATAATTCATTTTAATTCATAATAAGTCATATAAAGTAAGTTTGAACATACATGAATTTGTCTTAAACCTGCTATTTCAGATGTAGCTGTATTGGGATAGTGAAATCTTTCAGAGTTTTGTCAGGGACGTCAATTTACCAAAATACCATGGGTAGCGAAAATGACATCATGCACACAATGACATCACCAGAAGTGATGTCATACAACCCTAGACCTCGATGGCTTCACATGAAATAACATTCCATGACATTTAACCCAGTTGACATCACCTGAAGTCACTGATGGGTGCAAAATCATACATACATCTAATATAATATAACAAAGTACCAAACTTGTACTAAAGCAAACATAAGACATTTTTAGAGACCAACTACATGTTAACTAGGGTACTGCCTTTATATGCCATCTGTGGGATGTATTGACCCACTCTGCTATACTACGCGGCCTCACTCTGCTGTCTATGGTGGGAGAAACAATTCAATGGCGGCAAAACCCTTTTGTGTGCCAAAACGTCAAAAAACGTGTTTTGCAACACACAAAAAGATGGCTGCACAACCTGCCACCCATGGTGCATGTGTGGTGGAAGAAAGCACAGGATGCAGAAAAATTGCCAGTGGATTCCATGACAAGCAAACATGGAGTAGAGAGGGAGCAGCAGCGCTTTGCAAGTGAATCTCCAAAATGCCTGTACAAAACACTTTCTAACACTCAAAATCTTGCTTGCCACTAATATACATTTAATCCAATGAAGCACTATGAATTTACAAGGTCCTGAAAAGTTCAAAGCAATAAACCTTCTCAGCAAAACTGGATTTCCTATGAATGACAGTTCCTGTTAAAAATCTGTGTGCAGCCACACTTGGCTACCTGTGAGTGACAGCCTCTGTCAAATGGGCTCTCCTGATTAAACTTTAAAGTTGTCTAAAACCAAAGATCTGCCGGATTAGCAAATGTGAAAGGATTGTTGTTGAAATGAACACGAATCTCAGTTGTTTTGATCCCACAGGTTAAATCTAAGAATGTAATTTATCCATGTCATCTGATGCAACAAGGTTGTTTTAGGCTGGCTGGGCTTGCAAGGAGTTGAAAAACAGGTTTCCCCCAAGGGGAGGGCCTTCCTCTCAGCAGATACTCACTGACATATGATAATTGTGGGGTACGATAGACTTTTGTCTGCTGCCAGAGACTGAACAATGGCAGATTCTCCAGGCCAGGAAATGGACGTGTGAAGAGGTCCTAAAATTGGCTTGCTGGAGGAAATCCCAAAGGAGGGGGCTACTCCTTGAGCTCCAGAGACAGAAAAAAGGCAGACCATTCACTGCTAAGAATATGTAATGTGTAACGCTCACCTGATTCCCACGGAGGCGCTGGTCCCGGCTGAACTGTTATAGTCTCTTCAATTGAGAAGCGTCGAGCTTGGATGACTCTCTGGACTGGGCTTCCTCTTATTGACCGTCTGGCTTGCAGGGTAAGGTTTCTGCAGGCGGAAGTAAAAAAGGGTTAATGACCATTTGGCTGGACTTCCTCCTCACTAATCGCCAACTCTCCGAAAGTCCAATGTCCTGGTGAGCTCTCACCTTAGGCGTATACATGCTGGGCTCTCCATCCTGCGACTTATGCAGGGGTGCGTGGGTTCCAGTTACGTCACTGGAGGTCCTCAAAGTCTTTTGTGGTCTTAGAAGTGGCACAGGTGCTGAGATGCCAAAAGGTGATGCTGCCGTTACTGCACGAGCGGATGCCAGTAGGTATAAAGAGTTTATAGTCTTGAAGAGATGGGCACCTTTAATGAAGTCTTTGCATTGTCTCTTTCAGGTGCCTGGATGCTGAGGGCGTGGTCACTGAGAGCGCGACACGTGCGGTTGTACGTAGGTATGGGAATTTCAATGACACCTCAATAATGTCCCTTGTTTTCTGTTTTCAGGTCTTGAGATGTTGCGGGCGTTGTTCGTCCGTTGCCGTTGCACGTGCAAAGTACGTGAGTATAATGATCTGTGACCTTATTATAGCACCTCTAACAATGTTCTTTTCTTATTTGCAGGTGTCGGGACCTTGCGGGCGTTTTCCCAGTCGCGGATGCACGTGGGGAAACACGTAAGTGTTAGGCTTTCTTGCAGTCTTTAATGGCACTTAAATAATGTCTTTTCTTGTTTTCAGGTGCCAGGCTGCTGCGGTTGAAGAGATCGTAATACGCGCACAAAAGCAGGTAAGAAAAGTAAATGCGGCCGCCTTCACCCGATTCCTACTTAACAATGTTCTTTGTCTTTACAGGTGCCGTTAGGCTGCTGAAGAGAAGGCTGCGAAGAATCTGTGAAAGCACAGATGGATCAGGTAAGCGAGCGCAGCTGCAAACGTGTTGCAACTTGCTAACCTTATGTTTCTTTTGCTTGCAGGTTCTGCCGGTGTCTGGATTCCTGGATGGTAAGTATAGTTGTTGTGTCTTTCTTCCACAGGTTGCTGAGCTGAAGCTGGAGATGTCACTGGAATGCTGGAGCTCACTCGGTGAGCGTCCTGCTGCAGATGCAGAATAACGCGAAGCACGTTTTCCCAATCGGTGTGGTTTAAATAGTGTTGGAGTGATTGGGTGTCTTCTTCCTCAGCCTCGCCCAGAGTTCCTGTGTTCCAGAGCTAAGGAGTGGCACCAGCCCCACCCAGGTAAGAAAGTAGTCCCAGTTCAGGGAATAGTTCCTCCCAGCAGAAGGCTGGGGACTTCATCCTGCCAGCATTTGCAAAGGTGAGTATGCAGCATGGTCTGCTACAGGTAGGTCCACCCAAGCACCTTTGCAAGAATTATAAGCCCGGCGCCCCTGGTGCCGGGACTGAGGTTCCTTCTGAGCCTGGCGCCAGAGGCGCCAGGACATAGTCCAAAGGGCCCCAATAGGGTCGTGAGCCTGCTTCCGGGGATGCTGGGCTTGACTTGGCTTCTCGGGAGCAGTGCTCATGACATAATGAACAATTTTTAGAGACTCATAACTTGCTATCAGAACTGGTGAAAAATATAAAAAGGACAGATTTGTTAGTCTAATTTTTGGCTTTACATTTCAAGATGTGGTGGAACTGTGTAACATATCCGGAACAGGAATGGCAATATATGTGGTTTTATGTGAACTGTATACATGCTAGAATTGTTAAAGTTTGCACGCACATTCCTATGGTAAACATGCATATTTGTGGAAATTTGGAGAAAGTTTGGAAAATGTGTTCATGGCGAAATGGACAAAATGCTGCAAAAGGGCGAAACAAGATCTCACAGCTGTGGGATTTTGAGGAACAGATACTCCATAAAATATGTAATCCCTGTATGTGATTTTTGTAGATGTTACAAATGTATAAATATGTATTTAGGAGAAAATTTGATTTTGATACTAGTGGCTAGGGGAGGTTTCTAGGAATTGTAAAAACTGAACCATAAAGTTGACATCATCCGTCTTTGATCCAATCACTCGAATGCAAGGCGGAGATGAGGATCTGATCCAATCCCAGTTCACAGAGCTAGTTTAGTTAAGCCAGCCCATACACCCATTTTTGTGATGTCATTTCAAAGGATAAACAGAGACATCTGAAAACACATAGAGACTCACTCTTCTGATTCCAGCGAAGCACTTTGTTACAGCATTCAACATCCAGCTTTAACATCTTTCCAGATCCAGATGCCAAGGGCCAGGCCAAGCAGTAGCTGAACCATTTCAGCAGGGCCTCAATCCTTAACTAATCCTTACAACCCAGTAGAGTGCTGTGGTGTAGGGAAGCATCCTGAAACTATCCGGCTTGCTACCCTAAGGCTTGCCTGATGAACTCGCAATCCCACTGATCTAACATATCCAGAAACAAGAAGGACAGATCCTGTGCAGTTCCAGTGACCGGCCTAGCTGATCCAGTCCCGTGCCTGATGTGCTGTCTTTCCTTGATAGACCCGATCCATTGACCAGAATCTTGATGGGCCTAAAATCTTAAATCCCAGTGTATTGTGAGTATCAATAGGACGCTAGAGAACTATTGTATACCTTGCATTATCTTGTCCCACCCTAAAAATCTGAACTATCTTTATTTCATAACCAGTAACAGTGTTAAAATCTTTAGTGCTAACTTTTTCTGTCTATTTGCTAAAGCGTCATGTTCATAGTAATATTTATTTGTGTAACTCCCATTCAGAAATCCCACTTTGAGTGTGTGGACTGCTTCCGCCGGGGAAGACGCTGGGGATCTGTTACTGAAGTCATGATTTAGTCTCAGAGCTTACTGTGTCCCGACTTGGTTGTCTAACCTGCATGCTCTAGTCCTGAGTAAAAGCATCATCCATATTTTCTGATTCAAAACTGAAGTTCTTGTCCAAATTCGTGTCTTTATTTCTGAAAAACACCTCTCACTAAACCCTCCATAACCCCCTCAGTTTTCAGGATAGAAACGAAATTTCAATTCCCACTGATACCTGACATCCTTAGCTATCTCCACCCTTGTAAAACCGTGCAATTGACCCATTATATCCAAACTCCCATAAGTAAATGTTTGCCACAAATGTCCATTTACCAAAGGTTTTACATGTGTGAATTGCGTTTAAATTATTTCCCACTTTGCCTTTGAGATTTCAAATGTTTTCTGTTGATTAAATCATTGCTTGCTTGTGATTGCTTTCATCTGTTCAAAGCGGATCCCATATAATTTTATAATAATTTAAGCATTTTTGACCACATTTAGTGTTTTTGCTCAGCCAATTTCGAAGCCATTCTGACAGTTGAAAAGTCAAATCGGTTTTCTCATTTGTTTAAAGGGAGAAGGTGGGAGTGATATTCTGTTTGGTATGTATTATTACAGAGTACCTGCTCTCTACTCACCTCTATTTAATTTGCCTATTGGTGGGTGGAGGGGTGTTGCAGGAGGATGTTCTAACCACAGTGCAATCTGTTCCAAACCAACACAAAAGTATTCTTTCTTTGTTGCATTTTTGTGTTCATTACTTGATTCCCAGTGCATTAAAGATATTATTAATTGTTCTTGTCACCCATTGGTGATTGTTGTTACCTATTAAAACATATTGTGATTTAAATTTAAATTTAAATAAGTATTTACCTTCCCAAACTATCCTGATTCCTGGTTCAGTGTGACCGGGGGGGGGGGGGCACCAGGAGACGGGTGTGATATGAGTGGTATATCATTCAGGATATTGAATTTATAGATACAAATAAATGAGGGTTTCATTTGCGCACTACATGCTGGCCGAGAATTGGGTGTGTGCCTGATTGAAATCCCTTTACACATGGACAGGGTCATGTTATGACAGGGGTAGACCCAGTTGAACTACCATAGACCATGGGCACGTCTATGCATATGCCACTACTGCCTCATATGACCATTTACTGTCATTGTGTGCCAATTTAAGCTGCACAATCAGGTCTGTTGATCATGTGCCAAGTATAGCCGCACGTTCCCAGGTACTGCCATACTAGAGTATGCCAAATGTAGCCTCTACTTGAGGATACTGCCATCATATGTTTCTTATAACCGTGCAGCCTAGTCACAGTCAAAATATATTAGTTACAGCGTTATACATCCAGTTGCTTCTAACATATGCCAAGTGCATCCTCAAATGTCTATTAATGTCACCCATTGCCAATCAATGCCTCATATACCTGGCATGGTCACCATATATAAGAGAGAGCCTACCATGTCTAATTGCTGTCATCATATGTGGAGTGCAGCCTGAAATGCCCCAGTAATACCATGCAATGCATTTATGTGTGTATCAGGTATTATATGTCCAGCCTCACCTGTAATTGATTGCATCATGTTCCAAGCTCAGCCTCAAATGATCAACAAACACCTCATAGTTCCTTATATGCATGCATATTTACCATGGGGGATATGCAGCCTCATATGGCCCTGGAAATGACAGTGAATGCCTCATGCAAATAGGATGTCACTGCATGTAATGTATATTTATTGAGCACAAACCTTCCTTTGGGAATCAACTGAGCACTTTACAATCATAGGGGGATGAACACAGAGAGGGAAGCAGAGAAAAAACGGAGCAGGGAGCTAACAGCAGAAGATGAGGGTGGGCAATTGGCAGCAAAGGGATCTTCAGGCAACCGGGGGTAATAGTGGGGAGCAGATCACTGGGTCTATGGTAGGGTGGGGAGTGCAGGGCGTGTGGACCTATGTGTTAAGCAGTTAGGTGCCACGTAGTTCTTTTTGATTCTAATCCTGGTAGTACCCCAAAAAATTAATCGGGACTGCGCAGAGCTGCCTAGAGGATTCTCTCTGTTCCACAGCCCTGTGTTGGTGGGTCCCCGAACTGTGAGGTGCACGCAAAAAATCCTAATCTGGGCCGCATCTGTCTCTGTGCTTGATGGAGCGTAGCACTTTCTCCCAATCATCAGAAATGTTTGATTTCCTCCATATTCTTTCCAGTTTATGATGTAGTTGGGTGAGATCGGAAAGCAAGGTTGAATACCACAGATTGATTTAAAAATATTTGCACCATCATTAAATAATTCATCACACTCCATATCGGTCTCATTTACTGCCAGCACCATTGCTTTTTCGGTTTCTGAGATTTTGAGGAGAATTTTATTGTAACAAGTCTTTATGTTGATTAGCAAAGAATGAGTTCCTAGTAGTAGTAAAAGAGAAAAATCTAATAAAAATTATCTGAACAGGAGATCGTTTCAGTATTACCGATCTTAATACCTGGACCATACAGTAGTACCAGATCCAGGGAGAGTCCATGTTGATGTGACGGCGAGGAAGTTAAAGAGCTTAAGTCATGACTATTCATAATTTCCTTCAATTGAGTCCGGCATAGTAAGATCATCTAGCCATATATTCAAATTGCCTCTGATCAATAGCTGGGTATATCTAAGTCCAGTTGTTGCTAAGCATTTACCCAGGTTAGTTAGAAAGGTCTTGACTGATCAAGGAGGTCTAGAGCATAGAATGATTTTAAAAGCAATATGGGCAAGAGAAAAGATGAGAAATTGAATGATACAGTGGGGGATTGGTGAATGTGAGAGAAAGAAATAGTGAGAGAGAGACAGCAAGGGGGAGAGATGGGTGAAAAGGAGAAAGCAAAGGAGGCAGAAAAAAGAAAGCCAGGGAGAGAGAAGGGAGAAGCAAAAGATTCAGAGAAGAAGTTCTGTAGAGTCTAATGAGACCTGAGTAGAATGGTAATGCCAATAGAAACCATGGTGAGATGGGAGAAATCTCTTACCTTCCAAGTCACCTCTCGAGTGAGTTACATTTCCCTTTTTAGCTCAATTTTTCGACCCCCTCCACAAATAAGCACAAACCTCAAGCCTCAAAGACATTGATTCAACCCATTGTGCTTCCAAAAGTCCTTTTTTCCCAGTATACCACACTGACATACTAAATGTGTAAATTAACTTCAATTCGATAAATATATTAAAGTGAAGCCCTTCCCCGCACCCTCTACATTCCATTCAACCATGGGTGTACATGAGGAGAAGCACAGACATAGCCCCCCTCCCTATGACCAGTGACCAATGCAGCTTTTGGAGCTGGTGGGAGGTGTGGGTGAAGAAGTCCTTAAGGGACATGCAAACTATAAATGAGTCAATGGTAGTGGTGGTTGGTGAATAATTTCAATGGAGGAGCATTAATATTCACTTTAATTAACAATAGTGACCAAGCTGATTGCCTCACCCTGAATGTTTTACAAAAGGATGAAATGGTGAATTTTACACTATAGTTTGGGAGAAATATGGGTTAAAAAGTCATAACGTTTACAATCCATTCTGTTTGGAAAAAAAAACAGTAGCTCTGCCCCCAATAGTACACCAGAGCATTCGGAAACTCTTTCATGATGCTGCACCTCCCATATCTGCCTGCATTCCCATTGTAAAACAATTTCATGATTGTACCCGCAATATAGGTCATCAGGGCCACAGTGAATAACACGCTCATGGTGCTTGCCCTGTATCCACGATATAGGCCAGAATGACCATGTAAAACTTTTATCATGCTTCCTGTACCAAAATATGTGCCAGTAGTACACTGTAAAACCCGTTCATGATACCCACAATATATGGCAGCATGGTCTTGTAAAACACTTGGTAAAGCCACCTGTGTCAAAATATATGCCACTACTGTCACTGTAAACATTTTCATAATGGTGCCTGTGCCCACAATATATGCCAGCATGATGTTAGTGTATATTTGGTGTGCAAAGCCCCAGCAAACACTATTGTTATATTACATAAGAAAGCTTTTGTACTGCACCAAAGTGGTTTCACAGCACTGAGGCTTGTACGTGAGTAGACTTATTGTGCCCACACCATAGGTACCCAAACTGTTGTCTGTGGAAGAAAGGAAAAAGCGAGAAAAAGAGCAAAAGAGGGTCCAAGTGATTTCAGGGTTATATTAACAGATAGCGTTTTGGAGAAAGATATGCTGGGCTGATGGCAAGAGTAATGCTTGTGGCCTTTTTGACATGTATCCTTGCCCAGACCACCCCATCTGGGGCAAAATTAACATCAGTGAGGGTAGAAAATGCTGCACCTTCGAGTCTTATGCCATTAACAAGACAGATCAGACTCGGCAGCTTGCACATGCAATGAGAGTGGCTTAGAGTGTTTGTTGACAAAACTGTGTTCTTTGTAAATAAGAGTGCTGAGCACCGCAATGTGCAGTGGGAGGACAATGCCAAATAAGGTGATACCTTTCGGAAAAGGTAGAAAGATTGCGTATATTCTAAACAAATACACTTTGCTTTGCATCTGTAATGCCACATGTACTTGGAATCTATCAGCCCAAGTTAACAATAATCCAGTTCTAAGTCTCACAAAATGGAGGGAGGCCCATTCTCGCTCATTCACTAGGCCTCATGTTGAAATCACTTTTTTGTACAGGCTTTTATATTTCATCAAAATATACTGCACACATAGCCAGCTGCACTCTCACAATTGGGCCTAGCATGGCCTCTTCATCGCTGTCGCTCCGGGGCTGTCTTTTTACCCCAAAATTAAATACAGAGTGACGGCATGCTGCCTGTCATGCTGCTGGGAGCCTGGGTGGTTTGACTGCATATTCCGAGTGGCAGGGTCAGAGGATATGCACTGCATTAAGGCATCTGCCCACACAGAATTGTGTGCTTTGATTATTCAGACCTTTAGGGACTGAAAAGCTTTTCTTTCTTAACGTGGAGTTTTATGACAGGCATTATTTAAAGTGCCACTACAAAATTATGTTATGTTTAATCCTATTCTTTCCATGCATTTTTATATATGAATAGCTCCTAAACAATGTATGAATTATGGTTATACCATAGCCATCTATGCATAGCTAGGGTTGAGAAGGGATGTATTACTCCAATAAGTGGATACAGTGTGCCCGACATACAGGGGACTTTGTCCCGTGAAATTGCAGTGTGGTTGAGTTTGCACCATTGCCAGTATTTAGAGAATGGTGGCACTTGAACCATCAAGAGGTGTTTTGTGGTTTATGACGATTCATGTCGAACTGTGGAGTAAGAGAACTCACAGCAAGTGGGGGTATATGTTTACTGGAGAATTGTTTTAATGGTGAAATGTGATGTCTAGTGAGAGAAAACCAGGATGCAATAAATCTATTATTTATACACACTGACACATTGTTCTCTTGCTGTCCTGAGGGACAGTAAGGGTTGTGTTAATTGATGAATGTCCAGCTAATAAAGTGTATTTTATAAACATGTTCTGTAGCTTATTCTCATTTATCCCTGTGGGAATTTGGTATAAACCAGGAAGAGTCTGGCTCAGTGAGTATATAAAACAGAAGTGCACCACTGCTGGTTGTTTTTACATGTAGAATTGCTACACATGCAAGGGGAAGCCTTTTTAGCCTTTTTTCATCCTATGACCTGGTATGTAAAATAAATAATCTGTTGGAGGATGTCACATGTCCCTTGGAGTAGAAGATAGTGCACATTATGTTCAGTGGATAAAGACATTCCATTGTTTGAGGGAGATCCTGGCACCCATTGCGGGTGGTATTGTCAGCCCCAAGGGAAGCAGGTTGGCCCTATGGCCCGGAAGTTATAGGTTAACCCCACAAGACAAGTTGGCAAGCCAGCCAGGAGAGATTCGGAGATAAGTGGTAAACTCCCCATTACACAGAGTTATCTGTAAATGCGCAAGTGAATTGAATCGTTACAGCAAACAGTCTTTCCCCAGCAAGGTGAAGAGCCATGCAGGGTTGATTTACTGATAAGGAAGGCCTTCCAGATGAACTAATTCATTAATTTAATAATTACTTAAAAGTAATAATAGACTCAGGAATTCACCAGAGAGGGAGTTCCACACCACAGCTAGAGAGATAGGCACTGCTATAAAAGAAATGATCTCATTGCACCTAGCGCTGAGAAGTGGGCTAATCATTTTAATTGATCTAGCCCTTATTAATGGGCAGGAACAGATACCGGGCCCTACCACAAAGGTCCATAATGAGTATCCCCAAGCAGAATTTAGTCATTTACTGGCATCTGAAAAGGATTCCATATAAACCCGTGGAAGGGTTAACTGTAGAAGATCATTTCATACCCTTGAGATGTTGATCAGGTTAATGACTGGTTGCATGAGGCCAACATTTACAGAGTAAAGCAGGTCTTTATAATATCTGTCCAGCAGATACCTACTGGGAGAGCGCTGAACAGTGAGAATTTGCATGCGTGCCCCCGCAAAGGACAAGTTTAGAACCTTAGTGTATTAAACAAACTCAGAAAGTTTGACTTCAATGCCATCCTAACAGTCATTGTACACCTGTAACATAGGTATCACCTTCGATTCCTCAGGGATTAAGGTACCCCGAGGCCATTGCCAGACATGGTGACAGTGTGCGGTCACCTTGGTCATTGGAAAGGGTAATGTCCTTTCACGCCTGTAAAGACACAGTAGGGTCCATTACTGTGCCAGAATATAATTGATTGATCCACCATGTCTAGCACTTGAGGTTCTGGGCGCTAATGAAAGAAGTAGACCAAGAAGGGAAATGCTCCTCCCAAGGGGAGACCCCCTTGTTACCCTCCAGGGCCGTTCATTCCAAACTGGGTATTGATTGTCCCTTAGCAGAAGGACAATGTGAATTGCCACCAGCCTTGATCAATGTTGAGCTGGAGAGGGCAAAACGTTCTGTAGCCAGAATTATTAAACTCATGTTCAGACATGAGGCAGACAAACATGAAGGAACATTTCTTTACATGCTGGAGGATGTGAATCGGAGGTTAACAGTGTACACAGACCATGTACACAGACCATACATCTGTGACACGTGCACATGCGTTCAAGCCCAAGAGATATCCCAAGCAAATGCCCTCTTAAGCATGTACAGCTGGCCATTTTGGATAGCAGCAACTTGACAATGGAATGCTTTGCGTCCCTTGGGTTACACAGCTCTCCCTGAATTCATAAATACTGATAATAATGAGCAGATTAATGCTTAAGACCTTGCATCATTAAGTAGCAAGCTAGCAAAGAAATGATTTACATTGCTTTAACTATGTACTAGTTTATAGACTGCATAGCGCTAAATTACATGCTGTATTAGCTTAGGAAGATAGGCTTTCCCCACAAAAAGCTCAGTATGTAAATGCACTGACAACCGTTTATCGTCTCAGAGTAGAAGCTCTCCATCTTCTTATAAATAAAGAGGCCTGCAAGCAAAATGAACAAGAGAGATGAGCTCCCACAAATCGCAGGATGTGTCATGCTATAAACAAAATATTCCCCTTGGAAGCACACAGAGTGCACTCTGGTCAGCTGTGCATAAATGTGCCTGTTTAAGCCTGTAGACATTAGATCAAACAGAGCTCATTAAAACGACTGCACCCAGCCGTCCCCCACTGTGCGCAGAATAAAATGATATAATAACTACCTATCCACCTTAAAGGTCGATGAATTGCTGCCAGCAAAGTTCTTAAAAACTAAGGACATCCAAATGGAATATTCTATCCTGATTTACACCAGGTGAATGATTAATGATGGGTCATGGTAGACACAGTCTGTGAAGATAGTACTATGTAATATCACTTGAATATCCTTTACTAAATGAGTTGTGTTCTTCACTCTCTACCTGCAATTATAGATTATCATGAAGGTTTATGAAGGACATACAGTGGGAGCCTATGCTCCTGAGGAAGGGAGGGTGTTCCCGAAACGCGTAGAGCAGAGATTTTTCTGTGAACCGCATGTATTGTATAAATATTGAAGATCAGATTTTGAAGAATTTGTATATCCTTGAGGTTTTGATTACCTTTAATAACAACTTTTTGTATACAACTGTGTGAATGAATTCATTCTAAAACTAGTTGAGATAAATATCTTAAAACTACTTTTTGTTACACAAACACACTTGGTGGCAGGGGACTCAAGTGTTCCACAGTCTGTGGACACAGGTTTCTCTATTATTGCCATTACGGAGCCTAGTGCTCAGGCTGTTACCTTCTCCCCTGCACTCTCTTATGTCTATAGAATATATTAAATTGATTATCCTGAATATTGGAGTGCACCTCTACACCAGATTTTTGTGTCACAGAATAAAATGAAGTACCCGTTGGACTCTTAAGCAATTAAAACAAACACAGCTCATTAAAATGACCGTACTGCTTTTTACCGGCTGTTAGCAGGAGCGCATTGCAAATATGGATTGCATTTAAAAAATAAAACACTCTTGTAGATAGAAAGGAGTAAATGTGTTACGTTTGCATGTGGCAATACATTGCGTCTAACGAGCTATTGATATGCCTGAGATAAGGACGTAGCAAGTCAACTTCAAATGAGAAGATGGCTCAAAAGGTCTTATCCCAACCAACACACTTGCAGATGCCATAAGCAGACTTCACTGTATGAAATGGGTTCTAGTTCTCACGTCAGCTCCCATTTGAATACCTGGGTATGCAGAGAAGCATTAGTGAAATGATGCTCCATGCATTGGAAATACATATATAAGTACCTTATTTTGACCCTGTGCACAAAGCACAGCTGTCAGAGAATGACAGAAGAGGTAGTGAAGAGAGTGAAGACACCCTGATCCACAGGATGAAAGCATATGGCGCAGAAGGCGTTGCTAGGTCTGGAAAACATTCGGGGCTACGCTAATGTCGGGGCTGTCTGGACTCAGGGCTAGCCAGCCTTTTGGTTGTAGCTCCTGAGCTTCTATCCGGGGCTGCAACCAAAAGACCAGGGGCTGTAGCCTCCTCAGCCCCCCCACACCCCCACAGCAACGACTCTGCTGCACAACTTATAACTACCAGTAAGTCCCCAGCTCAACTCAACCTCTCTAAAACAGATGAAAGGGCATGCTTGAATGCGTAATCTTTATTGAAGCCTAGCACCTTGGCAAAAAATGCCATACGCCAGATTCACACCTGAAACTTGATGCATCAAATTACAGCCACATGCACAAAAGGGTATACAATAGAGAACATGCACATGCAGTGCCACATGTGTGGTACTTTTATGTCTAGAAAGATGGCGGAAGTGGTAATATTCTTTGCAAATGAGTCCAAGCCTACAGATTACAAATGTGCAGTGTGTGATATTGTTAGACATGGCGCCTATTTGAATTCAGTGACAGTATTCAAATCACTTTATTTTGAGATTATCTGGTGTTAACAAGGAAAAATAGTACTGTGAAGTGATCCTTGTTTCTAGTGCATGTTGATCCCAATAGGTGGATCCGATGGGTGCAGAATCAATGAAGGTGTGGGACTGTCTGGCCTGTGCTGCTCGATGTAAAGAGGCATAGCCTGACATATTGTAGCCAAGTAGAGCAAGACAGCCTTAGTGGCTTAGGCTCAAAAGTGAGTCATGCAAAAGGACATAGATGGAAAATCTAATAGCAGAAGTCTGCAAGCGGCAGAAAAAGGCAGCCAGGCAGTAGTTGCACAGAACCAAGAGACAGCCCTGGTGGAAAGATGATGTTGGAACAAATTCAGGATTAAAATCACATAGGCAAAACATAGTGGTAATACACAATAAACAATATCACACAGGGGTTATGCTGGTGAATTGAAAGGAGCAGATTCACATTTGGGAGGACAATGGGTGTGGCAAAACATTACGCAAATCCAGCCACAACATCTCAATGGCAGACAAAAGGAACGGGTGATGGAGTAACAGCAAAGGATCAAAACACATGAGGGAACACAATCACCGTGGGTATGACACAGGAGCCCACAAATGTCACAAATGTATCATCACCCTTAGAAAAAAATGAAAAGGGGAGCAGAAAACACGTGTTAAATATACAAGCAATTGCTAGGCTTTAAAAAGCACCAGAAACCAAGACATCTGATGGATGGAAGGTTTTGAATGAATCTGAATCACTGGCATTGCTCTCTGCAACCTGCCACACCACTGTTTTTTAGCCCGTCTGTGCCATAGCAAAACGGGTCCAGCCATACGCAAATTAGTCAGGTACTGCCACCAAAGGGAGCAGCCCAGCCCAAACTGCTAAGCAAGGTCCCCTCTGAACAGAAACACAAGAAACCCCAGACATGTTTGGCCTTGTTGAGCCTCCTCAGTGAGGTGCAGCTTGGTTCCCTATGGCAACTATAATATCTGCCATGCATTAGATTCCATGCCCACTCCCACCTTCAGCTTCATGAAATCATGCTAGTAAATTGAACAAACCAGACTAGCTCCTGGTCTAGGGGAGGAAATGCATGAAAGGGTATGATGAGAAGAAAGGGATGAACCATACACAACTGGAGAGAGAGATTGCACTCCCAGTAATCTTTTCCCAAACATTGCTGTTTGTTTGACGAAAGAGCTTTTAAACTCCCACTGTTAAATATGCTAATCAATCTGCTGCAGTCACCCTACTTGTAAATTGTGACACTCATTTTTCATTCCTTTGTTCCTCTTTATAAAAGTGCATCTT
The DNA here is from genome assembly GCF_040938575.1 of Ambystoma mexicanum. NCBI lineage: Eukaryota > Metazoa > Chordata > Amphibia > Caudata > Ambystomatidae > Ambystoma > Ambystoma mexicanum. Next base: position 1,174,925,749 of record NC_090935.1, on the reverse strand, counting down.
GGACTATTAAAATGCACAGGAATCCTCCCCTCCTCCAATCAACCTCCTGCACTACTCCCTCACACTCAAAATTGCATACCACTTATTGCACCATGTCTCTCTGCACATTTACCATGACCCATTGTCACGCAATGCAAGAATAGGGTGAACATTGAAGCATGCAGTGGCATTCTCTGCTGCAGTCGGATACTGCACACCCAACCCACCTGTTTGCTAAATATTGCCATTGTAACCAGAAACATGGATCATGCTGTGCACTTGTACACACATTCACGCAATCTCACAAACCGGGCTGCCACAAGGCGTGACATGAGCGATAAACCATCAGCTTTGCAGAGGTCTTATTGTCACCCCCTTGCCAGTGTTGTATGTGATCATAGACCTGGTTATGCAATTTATCACAGGGAGGCAGGATCACATACAACACTGGCAGAATGCATCGCATTAACACCTAACACTGAATGTGGGCATGCTTTAGCTCGCATGTTAAAGGGGGCCTTGCTGTCACCATCAGGCTGGTGTTCACTCCTTGGATATTAACACCTCTTCTGACCACCCAGCAGTGAAATGACAGGGTGCAGGCTGGCTACAACGGGAGTGTGACTGCAGCTCCCACTATGCCCCTGTCTAGGATGGGCTCTACACACAGGAATCACCTTGCTGCCACCTGGACTCTCTACAGCTTGCTTTGAAGACCTGGACTGCATGCTTCCAGCGTGAAGTTTGACCCTACCCCTCAAACCTCCACGCCAACTGCCTTATTCGGTTTTCAGGAGGAAAAGTGACAAGGGGATTGTTTTGTAGGTATTTCTCATGTGGTTCATGACCACCAGATGGGCTGTGGGAAGTAGTGGACAGTTGTGTATGAAGGAATAATATTTGGAGGGGGCGCTCACAGTTACAGGTGTTGATAACATTAGCAAAATTTGAGGTTCGGGTTACATGTCTTTTCTTTCCCTTCTTATTCCCTCCCTTTTTTTCTACCTTGTCCGTTGGGTTTTCATTCAGGATATCTGTGTTGTATCCTCTTGTATCTCTGAGGTTACTGAAATGTATACAAATAGTTTCACCATGGAAGATTACACCATGGTGCTTCCTTTTCTCCCATGATGCATAACACTAAGATTCCATTTTCTGAATAGGCATAGTTGGTACATCAGGATAATATCATCCTTCTTACTTCTTGTTTAGAAAAAAAGAAAACTAAATGAATACTTCAATACGGAAGTATGCCTCTGGTACATTGATGGTATGTTCAAAAGTTGAAACTCATTTGTTTCTCTCTGCACTATCCACAAGGTAGTTAAAGGCTTTAATGTGGCTCTTGAAGCTAATATACCCTTTTTCACCTTTCTTCAGAGCCTTTCCCCTTCAAAAAAGTATGTCAAATACTCAATGACAAGTACGTATCGCTCCGAACTGTCAATATTTCGTCAATAAATAAATAGCTTTTCTACTTGTTGACTTCTTTTTATTGGAAGGTACGTTATTAGTCATTGCACTTTCTGATATTTATGTGAATTTGTTTCACTTTGTAGGAACGTTTATCTACTTTCCAAACATTTCAATCAAATTATATGAGCACACATATTTTGAGAATAAAAATCCTGAAACAATGAAGGAACTAGGGGTCAGCCCAAAATGGCACATCTCTTGACCAACACAGGATGTACACAAGTGAATATGTCAGCCCAAACCTGTCTCTAAACTTCTTATTGACAACTTGATTTGGGGCAAACATGTTTAAACTGGAAACACATCACTATATGAAGAATCATGAACTCTTGTACAGATAATGCAACAAAATCTTGACATTAAGGAAAGTAAAAGTAGTATAAAAAAAATCTAGACAGTCTAACCTCTTTACTATCTCGGAGGATGCCTTTTTTATATAAAATGTATGGACGTGTTCTTTACTTTTTCTGAATATGTACATACTATTATAGTATACATGCTTATTATATGTACATAGAACACTCCCAACATGTTTTAAGCCTGGAATTTGCTCCCCATTTATATTCTTTAGATGCTTTCCATTTGTTTAGTGGGCTTCTTGCAGGTGCTTTACTTTACATTTCTTAAGAAACTGTTCAGCCAATAAAACAGCAACAGACTATGATAGGCATGGCCAACATCCCAATGGTATTCATGCTGCTGCACAACATTAAGTGAACTGGTGACAGGAGAAGGTTGACCTTTACATCCTGTCTAGAGTGTATGTGATTTTAAGATTCAATATCTGCTCCAAATGTTTTCCTGAGAAAATGTGCAGATATCTTACTCTGCTAGAGTTCCATGCTGCAATTGTACCATCAAAATCAGTAAGGGAGCAACATGCATTTAGATGCATGACATCTTTTTTATCAATCTCAGAGTGTGTTCTCCCTGTAATACTTACCGAGCTACATAAAGCATAGCATAGATATATCAGACTTAGGCGTACACAGTAAAGTGTCATCATCATAGCTGGACCCATACCATTCTGGGCATTGATGATTTTAAATCCATCATCCCACTTGGTTAAATCTAAGAGATATTCATGGGCCAAGCTTAAAGGTGATGTAAGGGAGGGAAAGCCTTCCAGGTCACCCTATGTCATTGAAAATAGGGAAATGTGTGAGGCTTTCATATAATAATATAAACACGGATATGAACCATTTCCCAATACTATACCAGATTGTAAACTTGCAAATAAATCACTAGTCCACCCAATCGAAGGCCTTCTCTGAATCAAGTGCCATGGCTGCCAACGTTTCTTGAGATTGTTCAGCTTGGTTAATGATAGAGCGTTGAGTCTGGCATTATAAACTGAAATATGTCCCTTAGCAAACCTCTTAGTGTTGATATGTGTAGGTAATGCAGATGCCACGTGTGTCACCAGACATTTTGAAAATAATTCTTGAATGGCCAAAAGACCATGAAAATTAGAGTACAACATCCAGTCATATTTGTGTTAATTTGTCTAATGATCCAGTAGATTAGAGAATGCCACGAACAAACTAACCATCCCCTGTATGAATAATAATGTCCTATCCCTTAACTATATACGGTGTTCATTAAGTGAAATGAAGTAGTGATCTGATTGAGAATTGAAAATTACATTTTATTAGAATGATAAATCCTCATGCAATAATGGGTCTTTCTAAATTAACGCATTGAATTATTTCACCAATGATGAATCACAAAATGGCAAGCAAGTTTGGAAATCATGGATAACATATGATCAAAGACAGTCTCTTGGAAACCTCATGATCAAATTCCTCACACACAGTGCATTGTGCATTGAACTCACCTTTCATATCTAATGTGATAGAAAGTAGGCCCTTTGCGTGTTGGCTATCCATCAGGGGCCAGATTACAGAAACAGTGCACCAGTGCAAGTGCAAAGTTTGCACTATATTAGCACTCGGGCAAAGTTTTTCCTATTTTTAAAAACACTGGGACTTAATTAGCCTATTAAAAGCATCAATGCTAAAATTGCCCTCGTGCTAAAAAGATACATTTTTGATGCATTTTTGCATTAGGGCAAAGTATGTCCTAGTGCTAATAGCATTCCGTATTAGCCCTAGGGCAAACTTTGCCCTGATGCAAACATGTAGTGAAAATGCATCTTCTTTGCACTAGGGCAATTTTTGACCTGGTGCTTTTAAAATGACAAACTGCGCTTGTCGAGGTGCAATGGTTTTTTAATGTGTCCCAGTGTTTTTCCCTAGTGCTAATGCCGTGCAAATTTAGCACTTCACTGGTGCAAAGTTTCTGTAATCTGGTCTATTCCATGACCGTTAATAAAGACATACTAGCAGACACACTTGCCAGTGAATACATTTTTGGCAGCCCTTAGTTATTTTATTTAAAAAACAATGAAGGTCCTTGCAACTTATATACTAGTCCATAGATACGCCTTTAATCCCTTCTGATGCCAAATCCCAGGTATGGAATAGAATAGCTGACAAACTCATTCGAATGTATGAAGACGTCCCTAATGGCTAAGTCAAAAGTTAGCGCCTACCCTCCCATTTCACTGATGTCTTGTAATTGCATTCATTTGTGTCACATTCCTTCATTAAAATAGAAGGAGTGTTTAACCAAATACCTTGTAGTATATTGATGTGGTGCCCATACCGAAGATTTGTTTCTCAAATACAAATCTCAAGAACAGCAAGAGGCTCAATTATGTATAACTGCCGAAAAAAGGTGTACGTATACAACATATTCAAATCAAAATCAGACTTGCAGTAGGTTGCAGAGGTTGAAAGAAACATCATTTATAATCTTCATACATTTGGATAATTATTTTGCATTGGTGTCCTATGCCAATATGTGGAACCCCACCACTATTCCAAAACATATATGCAAGTCCAATATTATGTCATTATTGTCAGCCTGGTGCAAACCTGGTACCAAATCACATTTCTGTTCAGTATATCAGACTGCAAGGGTTTTCATTAAGAATTCCTATATGTTACCTTTGTGGACTGTCATAAGTATCCAAATTAATAGGGGCTCATTCCTATGGACACTAACAAGCCCTTCAGCTAATTAGTCTGTGCTACTTCATCAACATTCTGGAAATGTGAGACAATTGTCCCTATATTATTTTAAAGCTACATCTGTGTTTATGTTTATTTCACAAGAATTAAGATATTACGGAATTACATTTTTATTTAGCTTTTTGTGAAAGACACTGGTTACACCCTAACAATGTGTTAACATTTTAACAAAATCATCATATTAATGTAGTATATTAGTTGGATAGTGCTAGAGGCAGATACACAACCTGGGGTGCTGATGGGTGCTGATCAGAATCCCCAATGACTGTGTTCCACTCTGCTCTATGTATGTATGGCAGAGACACTTGGGTGCATTTTATCCATAGGGAAGAGCCCGAGATCTGATGACCAAGGACAAAAACAGATGTGTATAGCAGTCGTGTAATTTGTAAGGACTGCTCTTCCAGTGATACGGAGGAGCTGTCAGGGATATGCAAATACACAAAGTGTGAGATGTCGTGAAAGTTGGTCTCCTGGAGCCAGCAAGGTACTGCTTCGCCCATAAAAATCTATTTTGCACTTCAAAAGGGAGAGGGGCTATCTTACTGGAATATGGTGGGGTTGACTGATTTGTGCTCTAGTATTTACAACTTTTATGCATTTTGGTATGATTTCTGGGATAAGCGTCTGAGAATTGTGTTTGTAGCGTTTTGAAGCTGGTTCCAAAAGCTATGAACAAAGATATGCGTTGTCCATGCTGAGTCCCTTTGGTTGCCTCATCATTTTCTAGCTTCTTGTGAAGTGTGGTCTCCTCATTCAGGGGAATAGCTCTGCTGTATACATCTTGAGCATTTAAGCAGCAGCATTCCACATTGTTCCAGTACTAAACAACAAAACAACTCTACTAATACACCTGAATTCTTACTTGATGAATCCCCTGTTGTTTCAGTGCTAAGTAAAACACATCTATGTCAAAAGACCTGCATCGCCACCTGCTGCATTCCATGCTGTATAAGTACTAAATATTACAGCTTTGGTACTGCACCTTAATCCAAATATCCAAATACACAGCACCCCCTGCTGTTAGAGTACAAAGTGCTGCACAGCTATGTCAATACACCTCAATTCTGATTCACACCTTTCCTTGTTGTTCCAGGGGATAGTTTAATATGACTGGATTGTCCCGCTATAGAAATGCGAGGTGTTAGCCAGTGTTTAATCAGTACTGCAGATTTCTCAGATTGTTAGGACGTTTTTTTTTTATTTTAAAGTCCAACTAAGGGCTTAGTTAAACCATATAGCTGAGACAGTTCAAAAGTCCACTCTTAGTATAAGACTGTACTACCTGAGTATTTGGTAATATAGACAGAGCAGCCAGGCTTATTTTAGCAGGGAAAGAGGGTTATACTTTGTTACAAAGAAATTGTAGCACACATATGGTCCAAAGAAACACTGAAACACTATACGCCTCATTACACAGTAGGAGGTAACCATGGCGCAATGAGCGCCATGCCTACCTCCTACCGCCTTCTGGGTCCGGGTAGGCGGTATGGGGACTTACCGGGTCATTCAGACCCTTGAGGACCCGGTAAGTCCCCATGCCAATTGCCATTCCCCATTCCCATTCAAGCCCCCATAGGTCTCAATGGGAATGGGGAAAGAGCTAATAATGGTACCGCTTTTAGCGGTACCGTTGTTTGCTCTGGAGTCCCTCAGCGGGTCCCTTCCTTAACGTGTTAACACATTAACACGTTAAGGAAGGGACCCGCTGAGGGACCTCGTAGTAGGGCGGTAGGGGATTACTGGCACCGGTGCCCTTACCAGTGCCAGTAATCCCCTAACGCCTACCGTGTAATGAGGCCCTATGTATTTGAAAAATTAATGGTTTATTTAAATACGAGTAGGCCAAGATGAATCTTGGATAAATAAGTACTATCACAAAATATATAGGCATAATCATTAAAAAAAAACAATACTTAAGGGATACAACCCAAATGATTAACTTGGTAAAATGGCTATCATCAGTTCAAGGTTAGGTAAGCCTATAACACATTCAGAATGCAATCAGCTATTCTTGGCAAGTGAAACCAGGTTACATATACTTTATGAATACACTCAGTAGTTAAAGGGTAGTAGATACTGCCACTCATGCAGTTACACTCAGTTAAGGAATCACTTAGTTATCGAACTCTGCTACCAGGTTATTTTTGTGAATATTGGAACACAAATTCATGTAACAATATGAACCTATAACTACATGTATGATAACCTTCAATTATACCAGGTGAGTAAAACCTAATTTTGTAATAAACTATTAAGGTTGCTTTTCAGATCAGTGGAACACAGATTAATGTAAGCAATAACTCTCAAACCTATTTTAGAATGGCACAAGGCAGACCAAGGTTAGTAAAACCCAAACTGTATTCAGGATAACATTCAGTTATACTAGGTAAGACCTAATGGTGTAATAAACTATTACAGTTGCGTTTCAGATAAGTGGAACACAGACCAAGGTAAGCAAGAACTCTTGACACTATTTTGGGATTGCACTTGGCAGACCGAGGTCAGCCAAACCCACAGTACAGTTATTCAGAATGGCACACAGCTATTCAAGGTGTATAAAACCCAAAGCAGACTTATTCTAGACAGGCTATGAGGTAGGACAGGGGAAGCAAGACCCAGTTGGTGAATTTATACACGTATACTCTGAAAGAAATTGTTAGGTGAAATGGGGGACCCAATTCACAGATGAGTAAAATAACCTTATACATACTTTTGATAAGGGCAAAACACATTCAAAGTAAGAACTTTTGTAACTGCTCATTTCTGAGGGAAAGTAACCAAACCAGCTCTTTTACAAGTATGTCACTTTTAAACCCTTGTGATATTTTTCAAGGTATAATCCTTTTCCTATCCAGTTCTTCCCTAGTCTATTGCATGAGTTCTCTCTGAGGCAGACAAGGGACCCTAGTGGTCTAGGTGCTAGTTTTAGGAGGGGTGAGATAGGGTTCAGTTGCAGAAAAAGTCAGAGTTTGTGTGGAAGTCTCTGCAAGTAAGTAGTTCAATGGTGAAGATGCACACGTACATGGGAGCTGTGTGCACTGATCCCACCATATAACTGTGGGACATTGAGAAAGTCAGGTTGTTTGTGAAACCAATATTTCCCAAACTGCATATGTAACTACAATTCGGAACCCCCTCCTTAAATTTGGCCACCACCACAATGGTCGTATGTCACCTGAATTTAGCGAAGTGGACCTCATGTCAGGAGGTTACCATCGCAACCTGACACCCTGCTGAAGGTTTCCAGTCCCGTACTGAGCCTGTTGACCATGGTAAAGGTTAATCAAAAATCTCATTCAACATCTTTAATGTGTGGCTCTATGGACCGTTGGGAATACCGTCTCTCACCTACCAGGTATTAGGCAATAGCCACAAAAACGTGGTGTTGTGAGCAAGTGTTTAAAGCCACTATAAACTGCACTAGACGGATCGCGGGCTCTGAGGGAAACAGTGCAATTTCTGGGTAAGTGCACTTGGCCGCTTGACCGCAGTATATCTGAGCTGCGTTCTATTAATAACATTGTAAGTGGTTTCACCCAGCACTCAACCTAAGTCAATGCCTAGCGTGTGATGCCCAGCTGGAACCCTTAATTATATATTTTTATGTCTAAAGTTCTTTTGTTTCTGAATGATGTACCCTTATATCACGCCCTTCTCTTTGAATCCCCACTGGTCTAACTGAACCAAGAAGTAGGTTGTTTTGCAAAGTTAAAATATTTATTTTATGAATTGAACAATAGATATATATCACACTTTTATGAATTTGAACAATATCTAGATATCACACTTATTAATATTTATACAATGATCACCAATGGGTGATATTAAAATCAACAATCTCTTTAATCAATAGGAGTATGGATGAAAAGAATAATGTAGCAGATAATAAAACTTTGTGTGGGTTCAATGAAATGCAATGATAGGAAATTAATGCAGCATGGAAATAAAACTTGATATGAATTCATCAAATGCAATGTAATCACTCTTTCCCCCTGATACTACTCAATCCCCCCTAATATGCAATATAGAGATGGAAGGAGAGAAAACAGGTTTCAGGAATAAACACTCTACAAATGCAGTTTCAATAGCAGTTCCCCCCAGCAAGCTTAGAGAAAAACAGGAATGATTTTAAAACAGGTCAATTGCTTTTGAATGTGATTTGAATGAATGGGAAAAATGCTAAAAATGGATTTAAAATCACTTAATGGGATTCAAAACTAGTGGGAGACGCTTTGGATAGCTTTAGATAAACACTAGCAATGATGGTTGAATGACTGGCAGATAGGAAACTGAATTCAGCAGTTGAATGCAAAAAATAGCTGTTTTATATGGGATGAAATTGAGCCAAATGCAGAATCGCGGCAAACTTTTCCGCGCGCATTATGCGCGATTGCGGCAAAATTATAAGGAGTTGGGATGCGGTTGGACAGGATTCAGGCGCTTGGTTCTGCACTTAGCAAGGCACTCTGGTCTCTGCACGGCCTCTTGGACTGGATCTGAAGGGATGGTTCTGGGTTACAGCACTGCTCTACTAGATTGGATCTCTGGGTTCTAGCAAGGGCTCTTGACAAGAACCAGTAAAACAGAACAGCCAGGCTTTTCAAATTTTGATGTGCCCCTTGGAAGTTTGGGGTTAAAATCAGGTTGCAAGATTTTACAGGCCAGCTGAAAAGGGTTCAGCTTTGGATTGGGCCTTCTGCTTTCAGAGTTCTGGAGTCTGGATCTGAGTTCTTCCTGCAGAGCGCTTCGCCAGTAAATCAGTTGATGGGTGAATGTGTGTGTGGCCCTAGGTCCTAAAGCAGTCCCTATTTATCTATTTTCCAAAGGGGTGGATAGGCTGATTATACTAAGATCACCCTCTAGGAAACTGATTGGTCAAAGTATTCCCTCTCTCCTGATTTGAGAAGGAAACCAGAGTGTCATGATGTGTCATGATGATGCTGTGCTTATGGTCCAGGGAAAAACCTCCCCTTTGTTTCTACACAGGAAATATACATTTTTCATATAAAGCATATTTACAATATCACCAACTTACTAATAATACATATTCACATCCCAAATTAAATAAAGCATGTATCTGTCCAAGTCCCATCTTCTTAAGAGTTTTGGTTCACAATTGACAGTTTTTTGCACTTTTGGTTGGTTACCCAGTGTCAGATCTGTACAGATTTTTCCACATACATGCGCATAACATCTGGGCATAGTCCTGTACATTTTCATATTCCTAGCATTATCACAATTGCTACAATATTAACATTTTCCGTGGTTCAGTCTCTGAATATCGCACAGATTCCAGAGTAGTTTCTACTTGTCAGCAACATTTTCATTTTAACAACCTATACATTTCAGATTTTTACCAGTTTGGTCTTCTATGAGTCTTTTCTCAAAACTATATTTTCTACAGTTCCAGATACACATTTCAGTCTAGCTCCAACTCCAAGGTTTGGCTGAGCCAAGAGCAACCTGAGCCTCTTCCTGCCAGCAGCTGGTTTCTGTTGACGCCCAAATTTGCATTTCCTTTCAGTGAAGGGAGCCTTTTGTCCCTACTCAGAGCAACAGGCCAAAATCCCCTCCTACTTCCCTTCTCAACTCAATGCCAGTTGCTCAGCAGAGAGCAGGGGGGAAGATTCCTTTGTTTGGGAGAAGCTGTGGAATGTCTTTGAAGTCCAGTGTGGCTGGCTTTAACTCACTTTTAAATCAATGTTTAAAATAGTCTTTTTCTAGAATACAATTTATATTTTTAACAAATATAGCCACACATCTCTTAATTCCAGCCTTTTTAAAATATAGAGATTGAATTTTATCAAACTATATTGCTTTTGATGGGAAGTCTCTTCTTTTCCAAACTTTGATTTTAATGTACAAGTTTAAATGACAGGTTAAGTAAATGCCAGCTTCTGACACGGCGAGCGGCGGTACTGCGCCCATTTTTAACATATTTTTCCAAGCAAGCACCTTTGAATGTGGATTTTCTTATGATGACATGTGTTTTTGCTGACATTGTGCTTAGGTGGATTCTTTAAATAAAGTGATGTTTAACACCCAACAAGAATGTTGAATCTTCTCTGCTGTTTGAGAATCATTATTTTGCAATTTTAACAGCCAAGGAAAAACAGATGTTTAAAGTAGTTCTGGTTTTCCCTTGCAATGCAGCACTGTTTTTTCAAGTAGTTTCATTTTACTCTGTGAGCAGCCAAATGATAGGTTTTGGAAGTGGTCTGCTGTGTTACCACTGACATAGGCAAAATGGATTGGCGGCCTTTCTGTTGTTTTGATGCAAGCAGCACACAGTGATGTTTGTAGGGCATAGACTAGTGGGTTAGATCATCCCACAAGCCCCCCTCTTGCGATTTGGCATTGATTGTCCATCAATGGGAAGTCACAAGACTGGGATGTCAGTCTCTCTCCTTTTGGTTCCAAAAATGGCAAAGTTCATCATCTTTTCTTCCATCAGGGGTGGATCAACCAGTTCTCCTCACCCAGTCCTGCTTATTGAGCGATACTCCAGGCCCCTTGGATCTTTCTCCCGGTCCCTGGGTAGTCCTCCTTGGTTTCAGTCTCCATGATTTCCAAACCTAGGATGACAAAGCAAAAGCAAAAGTAGACATTTCTCCACCTCTATTAATGTAGTGGGGCGAATACATACATTTTGATAAATCAGTACACATTTTTCGATTGTAATTTATGGACTATATATGGAATATTTTATAGTTGGAATTCTAGGGTGCTGGAGTGACCCTCTCTGGGGTTCCAGAAGACTCCTCCAGTTGCTGCAGAGTGTGCCTAGGATGCAACACTTTAGTTGGTTAATATGGACCCACTTATCTTCCCCCTCTGCCAAACTGCCTTTGGGGATGCAGATTTTGTAGGCGACTGGTGAGATTTTGTCTACAATTTCAAAAGGTTCCCTCCAGCCAGGCAAAAATGTGCGCTGTTTGGCCTGGTTCCTTTGGAAATTGTATAAGTAGACCCAGTGTCCTACATTGGATTCTTTTCTGGTAGTCTTTAAGTCATAGTGAGTCTTCATGCTGTCTGCAGATCTCTCTAGATTTCGCTCAGCATAGGCAAAAGCATGTTGAAGGTGTTTTCTTAGATTTCAACATACTCATGAGTTGTGGAGGCATTGATCAATGTCTGCTCTTGGGTTCTGTAGAGCAGATGCTGGGGAAGCACCATCCTGCGCCCAGTCATCAGCTCAAACGGTGACATTTTAGTTGCAGATGAAGGGGTAGATCTGTTGGCCATTAGGACAAGAGGTAATCAAATATCCCAACTTGGCCCAGAATCTGCCACAAACTTTTTTAATATGCTCACAATTGTTTTATTGTATCTCTCTACTGCACTACTAGAGGCATTCCGGTAAGCAATGTGCAGCTTCCTTTTGACCCCAAGTATCTCCCACATCTTAGTCATTACTTCGCTAGTGAAGTGGCTACCTCGGTCTGACTCGATCCTTTTGGGGTAGTCCAAAACGCAAAAAGATGTGGTTGATCATCAGGGCAGCTGCTGTTTCTGCCTTGCAGTTTGGGGCCGGGAGACATTCCACCCATTTAGTAAACAAGCATGTCACGGTCAACATGCACTTATTCCCCCCAGAGGAGCGAATCACGGGCCTGATATAGTCGACTTGTAAATCTGACCAAGGCAGTGCCATCCCCCTCTTTTGGAGAGGTGCACGTTGTGTGAGGGATGTTGGCTGAAATTGTGCACACACAAGACACCCTTCAAGTATTGGTTGAGGTCCTGCCCCATGTGTGGCCAGTATGCAACCTCTCTTAAGATTTCAAGTGTTGTATGAAACCCCTATGACCGCCTGTGGCTGCATCATGGGCATGACTTAACATCAGGCTTCAGAATGAGGTAGGGACCACCCACTGATCATGGCCAGCTAGGGATCTCCTTACCAACAAACCATGTTGGATTCGGAACATTTCTGGACATTTCATCAACACTCTGAGGTCCTCTTTCCCAATGTAATCGGTATCTTTCAGGGGAAAGTTCTCAGGGTCCTCAATGTGTTGATAAAATTTACCAATTATTGGATCCCCTTTTTAAGCTGTAATCAAATCAGCATCTGGGGTCTCCTTACTCCATTGTGCAGTTGAGAGTTCATTGTGAGCATTTGTCTGGGACCTAGTGATAGCAGAGACCTGGATTTCCCCCAAAAGGGACTCGATCTCAAGTAGATCCCCTTGGATGGCTCCAGTTTTGGCCAGCTGATCAGCTAAGTCATTTACAGTTTTGTCTGGTCTCACTACTTTGGAATGACCCTTGATCTTTTTTCCAGTAGATGGTCATCCCATTCGAGGTGACCAGATCATCAATGTTTTGGATTAATTTCCCATGTTTCAAGGGTTTATTATTAGCACATAACATGCCTCTGGTTTTCCAATTAACCAGGTGCTCAACGAATCTGTTCCGTACATAATCCGAATCTGTGATTATGACCAGTTTGTGGAGTTGACATTGGACTGCAGTGAGGATGTCTTGATGCACAGCCATCAACTCTGCCACTTGACTACTTCGGGGACCAATCTTGTACCCAGTGGAGGGTTCTGGGGTCTCATTCACCCATGCATTCCCTACGCCGGTGTATTGCTCTCCCAGAGTGCACGGACAGTCATAAATCACCAGTACATCTACGGAGCCAATACTTTGAATGCAGGAAGACACAATAACTTGCAACCACACACTCTTAGAAAATAATGAGCACTTATACAGCTATTTATTCAAAGCTAAGAAGCAACCAGTGATAACATAGAAATAAATCACAGAAGAAACATAGAAATAAATCACAGAAGAAACACAGGATTCAAAAGGAAATGCATCACCGTGAGCGTAACTGGATTCCTCATCTCACCAGAAGCGGCTGGAAGACCCAGATAACAGCCAGGCCGAGAGCACAACAACCCACAGGTATGCAGGACGAAAGCGTCCCCCTCCGGCTGAAGTTTCACCTGACCGCTCAGGGGTTCCGCATATATGCATCCTTCAAAAGGGGAGGCGATTTCTCTAACCTTCTGGCAATGCACTTGCGCATTGATGAGCAGCCGTTGGTTGCCAGCTGGGTCAACCGACAGTACCATCAAGGAGCAAAGTGCCTCCCTCCTCTAAAAACAAGCACCATGAAAAACAGCCCCATAGCTCATAACGAGACATAACAAAGTTAGCTTTCCCAGCAGAAATGTCCTTGACTGCATACCAGGTTTGGAAAGCATGTTTTCTTCAGCATCGTGAATCTAACTCTCAGCAAAATACGTGCAGCTTTTCACTGCAGCATGAAGTAAATATCCATCAATGCTCCGAGTGCTCCCAGAATGCACTGCGCACCAGCGCCATGTTTTAGCTCAAGCATAACAATTCCACCTTTGGATATTTATCTTCCTTAGCCCAGTGGCAGAAGAGCCGGTCTCTGAAACCGATGAAACATTAAAACTAAATTAGGAATGCATTGAATACAACAACAACAAGCTATTATGATAGCTAATATAATGCAAATGCAAGCAAAAGCATAACATAGTGTGCCCCCAACATCAGGAATCTATGAAAATAACCAATCCCACCAATTCCCAGTATGATCGTGGGACACTTGAGAAATGAGATCCCACAAACCTCGAATATGACTTTCAATGGATTGTGAATGGTCACTTAGATTGAAACAACACATACCTTCAACTGCGTTATACCCTAAATTATGCTTTAGCAATAGATAATCAACAGCAGCTCTGTTTTGCAAAGTTGCTTTTCTAATAACTTGACTATCAAGGAGTAATTCTTCTAATGCATGAGAAGTATGTCCTTTTACTACTAAACATCCTAATTTAATCAAAGATTTGTAACCCCCAGCAGCTAAACCCCAAACTCCCACTAATGAAAGGGTTAATGCTAGAACCTCAGCTTCTGATAACAAATGTACATGTGAATCACAATCGGGAGATACACCCACAGACTCGAAAGTTGACATTTTGCCTCCAGTCATCGCTGGGTGTAAAGGAAACATCACTAGTCCTAATCGAGTTAAGGCACATGGACCTCCGGAAATGTTAGCTGGAATATAAGTGTATGTGATGTTACCACATGAAAAGAGCCATCCTGTTGGAAATTTCACATGATTCAAATGACTGGCAGCTATCACTGTATGATTACAAGACATAGTATTATTCACACTGGTACATGTGCCTGGCACTCGCGAACATAATCGTTGCTCAAACATCGTATGATTTTGCTGTTTGGTTAAATCGAGCTGTTGGCATTTGCCAATTTCTTTTGCATTGCATGTCATAAGGTAGCACACATTGCCTTGGGTTATATTATAGGTTATAACACGTGTCAAATTTCTCCATTTGCGATCGGTTTCCTGGCAAAATCTGCAGTACTCATAGACGGAAAAAGATTGCCTAATATCGAAATCTTGAACCAAAGAATCATTATGTGTGACGCCGAAAATATGCTTTAAAACCGGAACTGGCGTCGGCACTGCTACTAAGCACGTAGTCAATAAGGCTTCAGCATAGGGCACATCAGTTGTGCCAGGTATATCCACATATTCTCCGTTTGTGTAATCATGGGAGAATGTTTTCGCCGTCCTGAAGATGCCTCTCGCATGACTGGCATCAAGGTTGTTTTCACTTGCTCCTGACATGTTTGCCGCATTTCACGAATCCATGTCTTCGGTCTGGCTGGCTTTTCGGCATCGGCATAAGGCTGCTTTTGGACAACATTACTCATCACTATCAGTATCCCCTTGATCACTAGCACAGATGTGAAATTTTTCGTTGGTAGCAGCATGCTGTTGAACTCTCCCAAATGGAGTCCATTTAGTACCACAATTACACCAGCCAGACACAGGATTTACAAGGCAAACCCAGAAAAGAGATATCAGTGTTGTACATCACTCTCTCAGGTAACATTTGTCTGCGGGCACATATTGCCATTTCTTTCTACCGGGCTCCATTACTAAAACTACTTGGTCTTTGCCTGATGCAATGACATCTGCGGGCACTGGTGGGCCACTTGGCCTTTCCACCCACACCTTCGCACCCGGTACCATACTGTCTGAAGAGCCAAAACCACGATCCCCACGGGTAGTTAACACTGTAGGAGGCTCCCCCTTCTTAATCATGGACAACTTAACGGGAATGATAATCAATTGGGCCACCCGATCACCCTTGTGGATCGATAACAATTGGTCCCCACTATTCATCAGGATGACTTTGATCTCGCCTTGGTAATCAGCATCAATTACCCCTCCCAACACTTGAACTCCCTTCAATGCTAGGCCAGATCTAGGGGCAATCCATCCCATATGCTCTGGGGGAATTTGTACTCCAATCCCTGTTTCAATTACAACAATCCCTCTTGGGTCTAATCTGATTTCTTCATGGGAATGCAAGTCTACCCCTGCTGACTCTGGAGTCACCCGATAAGGAGCTAAAGAACCCAGGGTAATTTCCCAGTACAGTAGGGTTTCTTTGACTGAATTGGGTTGAATCTGTAAAGTAGGAGTCATTAGCCGCATCAAAGGAGTTGCATGCTCATTCACAGGCCTATTGTTTAATACTTGCACCGCATCAAACACACGATCACGCCAGCCTGTCAAACTGCTATCTCCAGATTTGCGCAGCTGTTCTTTCAACAACCCATTCATTCGTTCAATCACCCCTGAAGCAGCAGGGTAATAAGGCACATGGTATAGCCACTCAATGCTCTTTTCCTGGCAATGCTCCTGTATCAGTTTGCCTTTGAAATGTGACCCATTGTCACTTTGAATCTGCAAAGGCACTCCGTAATGTAATATGATCTGATCTAACAACCTCATGGTGTTCAGTTGTGTTGCACGCTTGCATGGCAAAACCATCAGATATCCTGAGTATGTATCCACAATAGTGCATGCATACTGGCAACCTTTACTGATTGGCAGGGGACCGATATAATCAATCTGCCAAATTTGACCTGGTAGTTTTCCTCTTCGCAATGTACCCCGAACAATCTGAGGGATAGGTCTATGCTGTTGGTGTTGGCACACTGGACATTGCAAAATGATCATTTTCACTACCTCTAAAGGAATACTGATTCCTCGAGCTTGTGCCCACCTTATAGTAGCCTTTTCTCCAAGGTGCCCACATTTCTGGTGAGCTCACTTGGCCAAACCCTCCAGATCATCTTCCTGAGCCTCCGCATCCACAGATGAAATCTTGGTGTGTTCGTCTGCAACAGAATTAAACCAACGTTCTAATGATTCTGTAGCACAATGCGCGTCCACATGATACACAGTGACTTCACTTTGTGATAACATTTCTGCAATATCTTGCCACAGTTCTTTTCCCCGCAACTCTTTTGAATGAATCTTCCACCCATTCTTCTGCCAGGTTGGCAAACACACCGCCAATCCATTCGCCACTGACCATGAATCCGTGCACACATGACATCGACCAGGGGTCTCTTGTTTCAATGCTTGGTAAACTGCGTAAAGCTCTGCAAACTGACTGCTCTTCCCTTTCCCTGACGTTGTCAACATCTTTTTTGTCTTGGGATTGTACGACACTGCTTTCCAGTATCGCTCAGTTCCCACATATCGGGCTAAGCCATCCGTGAACCAGGCATGCTCTGTTTGCTCCACGGTCAAATCGCTGTAAGGTAATCCCCATTTCACGGGAGACTCGCGTTTTTCAGGCACACCCGGTGGTATGTAATCTGAGGGCGGTATGTTGGCTACTTGCTCATGTAATTTTGCAACTCCACCCTTCCCTGATTTGGCTCTGTCTTGAATGTACCATTTCCATTTAATTATGCTGGCTTCTTGCGCATGTCCTATTCTATGCGTTTTGGGAGAGCTCAGTACCCATTGCATGATTGGTATCTCTGGCCTCATCAATACATCATGGCCCACCGTCATTTGCTTGGTATCAACAAGGGCCCAATAACATGCCAGCAACTGCTTCTCAAACGGAGTGTATGAGTTACCAGCATCGGGCAACTTACAACTCCAAAACCCCAATGGCACACGTTTCCGGTCCTGTTTCTGCCACAGACTCCAGTTAGCATAATCGTCTTGTACAGACACATTCAATTCCACTTTGGCTTCCTTCAATGGCCATAAATCAAGCACCTGCTGCACGGTGTCTTTCGCCAACTCAAATGCTTTCTGCTGCTCTTCCCCCCACTGAAACTCATATTTCTTGCGTGTCACATTGTAGAGGGGGGCCAATATCTGCCCTAAATGGGGAATGTGCTGTCTCCAGAACCCAAACAGCCCAATAAACTGCTGAGCTTGCTTTTTGTTCATTGGAGTGGTGAATTCAAGTATTTTCTGTCGGGCTTTTGGCACCATTTCTCGATGCCCATGATGCCACTGAATCCCTAGGAATATCACTGTTTCAGCTGGGCCTTGAATTTTATTCGGGTTGATCTCCCAACCTTCCTTCTTCAATCCGTCCATTATGACATTTAACTGACTTTGCACACTGTGCTCATCCTTGCCCTGAATCAAAATGTCATCAATGTAGTGAGTGATTTGTATGTCAGGTTTACACGATATCTTGTCTAAGTGCTCTGCCACCAGCCGGTGACAGATAGTCGGGCTATGTATGTGCCCCATAGGTAACCTTGTAAAGGTGTACTGACGCAAGCTCCAAGAATATGCAAACTGCTCTTGACACTCTTCAGCAATTGGCACAGAGAAAAATGCATTGGCTAAATCGATCACTGCATCCCAAGTCCCCTCAAACTTTTGGACATTCTCAATCAAGGTAATGGCATCTGGGACCGCGGGCACTAAGGGAGGAGTGTGTTTATTCAACTCACGGTAATCCACCGTCATCCTCCACGACCCATCCCCCTTTTTAATAGGCCAGAGAGGATTGTTCCATGCGGTGGTGATAGGACGTAACACACCCGCCTCCACATACTCTTTGATGGTGTCTGAAATTTCCTTGTGCCCCCCAGGAATGCTGTATTGCTTCATTGCTACCCGCTTGGTTGCCACAGGCACTTGCACTGGGGCATCTTCAATTTGCCTACGGTAATGGGTGTACAGGTCAATGCACTCACCCCAAACTGGAACGTTTTACCTCCAAGTCCCAAAGTCAACCCTTCCAGAATGTCAAAGCCAATTATATATTCAGGTATCGGGACAATCAACACTTGGTATTTCTGCCTATTCAGATTGCCTATTTTCATCTCCACTTTCGTTTGTACTGCGGGGGTCTCCTTTCCCCCAAGACCTGTAATAGTAAATTGTTTGCCTTTAAATCGTGCTGGATTGCCAAGAACCAGAGAGGCCTCCGCCCCGGTGTCTATCAATGCTCGCACCCCTTGCGTATTTCCTGGCCCCCAAAAAATCTTAATCTCAACATGGGGCCGCCTATCAACTTTTATGCGAGCAGACGCTGCAGGAGCTTGGCCGTAGCCCTAGTCAAATTTTGAATGAGTATGACTTGACTCCGCCTCTAACATTGTACTCACCACCTTCCTCAAATCAGAGTATGTTGGCTGTTACGGGGAAGGTGTCCCCATAGACCCTTCTTCTTGTTCTTCCTCAGGAGGAGCGGAAGGTGAGGTGTCCGTCCCCCTGTGGCTTGGTTACTACCTGTTACTTAACTTGTTTATAGCGCTCTTTGGCTGCAAGTCCTCTTTTTTTGTATAATTCATACATTACTCTGGTTTCAATGCCATCAATTTCTTCTCGTGGCACACCGTCTTTTAACAAAGCCAAAAACATGTCCTTTCTGGACATTCGGGAGTCTCTACTATCTTGCCTCCTGCCTTCGGTTCTTCTCTCACTACGCCCCTCTCTCTCCCGTGGCTTGTCATCACTCTTGTCCCACTCCCCTAAATCTGTCAGTTGCCGAATGGCATCCACTACCTCATCAGTGGGTTTGCCCGTCATACCTACGAGCAAAGTCATAATGACACTTTTGTATGTGGATGGCGCAGTTCTAATCACCATGTTTTGAGTTGAAACTGAGAGCAGCACGCCCCCCATTTGTCCTGGAGCATCTACGTGAATTGCCTCTTTCATAGCATGCTCTCTGATTTTTTGAATTGCCTCTCTCAAAGTATACCACTTTGTTTCCTCACGAGGCCAATCAATGGTAATGGGGTATTTACGGTTACATGCTTGGGCTGCTAGGTGCAACAAAGACACCTGTGCATCTTGACCGTTGTCATCAGGGGGCGGCCCTGCCCTTAAAACCTCCTGTACATTGGTGTCAGTTGACAAGGGTAGAAAACGCGGTGAGTCCGTGGAATCTACCAACAATCCAGCAGCTCCCCATCTAGCAATCTCACCATCCATGTCAATAAAGGTTCCCCTGATTTTTGCCGCAAACGGGTAATAATTTCCCCAACCTCCTGCGTGTAATCCTCCAGCGTGGTTAAATTCGCCACTCCCCCTGCAGGATTCTGTGGGTGGGGTCCGGCTCGCCGTCTTCTAAGGGGCTTAGCCGCCACTGTTTTCTGCTTAGTTTCCATCGTGGGGTTGGACTCATTTGCAGAACTACTCTTTATACTGGTTGAGTCAAAAATAACACCATCCCACTTATTCGGGTCCCAGTCCACACCGGCGGTAGCGATTACAGCTGCCACCTTTCTTTTGTTGACCCCTCCCATTTTTTTCCTATACTTCTACCGGGCTACTCTGACTGCTGCCCTCTCAGCCACAGCCTGATATGTGTCAGCCTTATCTTTAAAAAGTTTCATTTGAATCTGCTGCATTAACGCAGTCTGCCTTTCTGCAGCCAGCTCTCTTTCTAATCGCAAAACCTAATTTTTCATTTCCAAATTCTTTTGATGTATTTTCTTATAAGCATGCAAAAGAACCCAACCTCTCCTACCTAATGCAGCGCATTCTCTGCTACGTTCCACTGGAACTTGTTGCAAGCACACCATTACATCAGACAGATCAGCATCTCCCAATCCCTGATCCCATGTTTCACTTAGCCCTGTGCCGCATGCCCATGCCTGGGCCAATTTATCATATGGACTCTTAGTCCAGCCTGGAATGATAACATCAGAACATTCACCGCCAGCAGTAACGCTCTTCTTCCTGAACAAATTACTCATTATTGCAAACAAAACAAAACCTCTTTATATCTATAGATTTTTTTTTCTTTCCACACTGCAATCACTCCCACAAGCACGCACACACCGGCAAAGGAAAAAAAAAATGCTTAACACAGTTCAACACTCACTGCCAAATTACTTTCGCTTGCAAGGTAACATAAGCCTATCTACGTTCAAACAGATTCTTGAATATTTGGAACAATTCATCACAAATATCATGTTTGTGACGCCAAAAATGTATTGCTCTCCCAGAGTGCACGGACAGTCATAAATCACCAGTACAATTACGGAGCCAATACTTTGAACGCAGGAAGCCACAATAACTTGCAACCACACACTCTTAGAAAATAATGAGCACTTATACAGCTATTTATTCAAAGCTAAGAAGCAACCAGTGATAACATAGAAATAAATCACAGAAGAAACACAGAATTCAAAAGGAAATACATCACCGTGAGCGTAACTGGATTCCTCATCTCGCCAGAAGTGGCTGGAAGACCCCGATAACAGCCAGGCCGAGAGCACAACAACCCACAGGTATGACGAAAGCGTCCCCCTCCGGCTGAAGTCTCACCTGATCGCTCAGGGGTTCCGCATATATGCACCCTTCAAAAGTGGTGGCGATTTCTCAAACCTTCTGGCAACGCACTTGCGCATTGATGAGCAGCCGTTGGTTGCCAGCTGGGTCAACCGACAGTACCCTCAAGGAGCAAAGTGCCTCCCTCCTCTAAAAACAAGCACCACGAAAAACATTCCCATAGCTCATAACGAGACATAACAAAGTTAGCTTTCCCAGCAGAAATGTCCTTGACTGCATACCAGGTTTGGAAAGCATGTTTTCTTCAGCATCGTGAATCTAACTCTCAGCAAAATGCGTGCAGATTTTCAGTGCGGCATGAAGTAAATATCCATCATGGCTCCGAGCGCTCCCAGAATGCACTGCGCACCAGTGCCATGTTTTAGCTCAAGCATAACAGCTGGCCACAAGTTCTTTTTCCCTGTTGTTGTCAACATGGTAGGAGCATCCATCCACATAGACAGTGGGCATTCCCTCATACTTGTCTTCTTCAAAGACTTTGTGTGGGGAATTGAGGTATGCCTCCATGTTGTCCTTGATTTTAAGACTTTCGTCCTCGAGACAGTTTTCTCTGGTACAATCATGCAAGTCAGCCAGACCTTGCGTGAGGGGACTCTTTGTGTTTTGGAGATATCTGACCTCCACAGGAAAGCCTTGCATTGACTGAATCCAGGAAGTAATTTAGGAATTACTCACATTTCCGGCCCGGATTCTGTCACTTTGGAGATATTGCAGAGGCTGGTGTGGAGTCTCCACTATGATGTGTTCCCTTTGGATAAACGGGCGGTAATTCTTCAATGCCCACACCATTGCCAGGAGTGCCTTCTCAAAATCGTTGAATTTTTCCTCCACAGAGGATAAAGTTTTGCTCGTATAGGAGATGACTTTATTGACCTTGTCATGCTTTTTGTATAATACTACAGTCAAACATGTATTAGAGAACCCTGTCTCCAAGAAGAACTCCTTGTTTTTGACATGGTAAGCTAGGCAAGGCGCTTGTGAGAGGCTTCTTTTGAGTTGTCTTACTGCCTCGGCTTGCTCTGGACTCCATTCCCACTTGACCCCCCCTTCAAAAGATGAATCAGGGGTCTTGTGATCTCTGCGTAGTCCTCAATGAACTTTATGCTGTAATTAGTCAGTCCAAGGAGGCTCCTTAGTTCCCGCAGAGTTGTGGGGTCTTTCAATTTCTGGAGTGCTTTCCCTTTCTTTTCCTCGGGACAGAGACCCTGAGGAGTAATCTCATGCCCCAGGAAATTTAAACGGGTTCTACACCACTGTGCCTTTTGAAAGGAAAGTTTTGCTCCAGCGGCCCTCAACCGGGTCAGAACATAACGGATCTCTGCTATATATTCCTCCACAGTCAAGATTTTGATGAGTACATCATCTACATAGGCCAGGTTGCCCCTCTCACCCAGGTCGGGCATGGCCTTATGTAGAAAAATGTTGATTCATTGCCGGAGTTGATGTATCCGAAGGGAGTCCGGGTCCATGTGTACTGCTGCCCCCCGAAGGTAAAGGCCATCTTGCATTGGTCCTCCCTACTGACAGGTACAGTCCAGTACCCATTGGTCAGGTCTATTTCAGTGAATACCTGTGACCCCTGGATCTGGGCCAGCCCTGGGTCAATGTAGGGAAGAGGCCATCGGGAAGTATGGACCCGTTTGTTGAGCTCCCTAAGGTCGGTGCAGA
The DNA here is from genome assembly GCF_040938575.1 of Ambystoma mexicanum. Taxonomy (NCBI): domain Eukaryota; kingdom Metazoa; phylum Chordata; class Amphibia; order Caudata; family Ambystomatidae; genus Ambystoma; species Ambystoma mexicanum. Next base: position 1,174,902,868 of record NC_090935.1, on the reverse strand, counting down.
GTCTCCACTGGCCGTTTGGCTTCAATATCCCCAGCTCCGGAATATTGAAGGTACTGTGGACTGGACGGATTATCCCACGGGACTCATGGTTCTTAATTATTTCAGTAAGAGACTCCATTGATGTAAGAGACAAGCGATATTGCTCCACAAACACTGGAGTCATGCCAGGGTCCTTGGGAATTGTTGTTGTGTGGATGTAGCTGCGACCAGAGTCATATGAGTCCACCGCAAAGAGATCTTGAAAATCCAAGAAAACTTGGTTCAATTTTTGCTTCTGCTCCAGAGTCTCACAGGCATCAGCTAGGTTGACTCTCTCTTCAACCATCTGCCTGAAGCCTGGAAAGTCTTCTGGTTTTGCTATCTCAGCGGCCTTCTCCAGCTGGGTGGAGAAGTCCCTGGTAAAAGTGCTGATTTGGACTGGTGGCTTCAGGTGGGGAAGGCAGCCCTCATGGACCGGGAAAATCACCTCATCCCTCCTGAAGTCACAGTTCACATCTTCCTTACCATAAGGGCAGGAAGTGTACACCAGGAAGATACCCCCATGCGGGTAAAGATCCTGTCTGGTGTTGTGTTGTCATCACTGTCACTGTCAAAACAGTCCTTGGGGATAGGTCCTAACAGTTCATTGCCTAAATCTATGGAAAAATGGCGGTCATCAACCGCCATTCCAATAATGGTGCCTAGGGCTAGAGTGATACTCTTTAAGTCGCTGTTATCCACCTCTATTGGAATGGTTTCATGTTCTATATTGACTAGTGGTGTTGGGTTTACCCCCAACCCTTGCTGTTGGAGAGAAGCATTTAGATGAATATAGGTGTCAGGGTTTTTCAATTTCTGTCCTCTTTTAACTTTCACTTCCAGGGAGAATTGTCGGGTCCTTTCTGGGATGGTGACTTCCTCTCCAATCTGAATTTCAACTGCATAAGGCAGCAGTTGAGCTGACCTAAATGCTTTCTCTGGGTCATCAAAGCCCATGGGATTATCCGCTAATCGGGACCAAGCTTTGAAGTTTATTAGGTCCAAACTAATGGCAAAGTGATGGAGAATGTCACTGCCTAAGTAAAAGGCGGCAGTGACGTCTTGCACAACCCAACAATTATGGACTATGCCCTTGTTGCCTATGGAGATTTTGAGCATACACCTGCTTGGCAGGAGATGTTTGGAATTGGGTGTTTCCAGATCCATTTCCCATTTGTCTATCAGTTTAAATGTGGGAATGGCTGGATCTTTTGGGAGTTGGCGGAACATGGCTTCGCTGATGAAGCTCTTACCGTTGTTCACACACACTGGGTCGAGAACAGTGTCCTTCCCTTCATTTAGCTGAACAGGGATGAACAACTTCTCTCCAAATTGCTGAATATCAGCCAGGCTCTGAGCTGATTTCACATCTTTCTGGACTATAGGAGTGGGAATATCTGATTGTGGATTGGTAAAGAATTTCAGAGTGTTTCCTTACAGTGTGGAATGCCACCTTAGACTGGAAGAAAGGTTGATTTTCAGAAATAGAGAGGACCCCCCATCACCAGTTGGTTGTCCTACTGCTATTACTGTCACGTCTGGGAACTGGTTGTTCTGAAAGTAAAATTCTACTTGGTCACAGAGGCATAGCCAGGACTGTCTAACAAGTGGGGCCTAAAGCTAATGTAGTTGGGCCCACCGCAGTGACATTAACATCTCTAAATGCCCATGCAGCGCTGCTGAGTGGGCATTTATAGATATTGGACGGGCCTTGACCGCTCAGGCCCTACCCTGTCTATGCCTCTGCTTGGGCAGGTTTTTGTTCAACCATGTGGCAGGTGCCGTTTAAACTAACATGGTTGACAATTAATTTTGTGGGACGGTTAGTCTGGGTCCAGAGGACCTTGTTTATGCAATCTATTAGGGGTGACATCCTTCGCAGGAGGTAATTCCCTAGTAAACAAAGGGTGCCCTCTGAAGTTACAACTATGACCGGGTGCTTCACCTTGTGTCGCTCAATTTTAATATCCAAATCTGCAGTCCCCTCGATGGGAATTTCCTTCCCGTCAAAGTTCTGAAGTTGTCCAGGAAGAAGGGTGAGAGGAATTTAGTAATTCTGCCCCCTTCCCTGAATTCTGTTTATGAAAGGCCGTTTAGGACAGAAGGATAGCTTGGGATCCAGTATCCACCAGTGCCAAAATTGTACCCTGCCCCTGTATTTGGACCGGGGTATAGAATCTTCCCTCCTTCTCCGCAAGGGGACACAGATAATGTACAGTTTTTGGACAACTGGTGGGTTAGTTTTCTAGTTTTGGACATTGATAAGGAGGTTATTTGAGCAGAATTCTGTGGGGAGTCTTGGCAAAAGAAAAGGTGGCAACTAAATATGGGAGAAGCTTTGGGTTCCCCTGGTTCCAGTTCTGGGCTGCCCCCCCTTTTTGGAGGCAGTCACCAGGATGGGTTTGAACCAGGGGATTTTCATGCTGTTGGTTCTGGGATTGGATGATGGACGGTGATAGCTCAGTCCCCACATCAACCCAGTATGGATTTGGATCCTTTGGGACCCATTTCTCTTTGGGAGGAGTTCCCCATCTCTGAAGGAGAAGATCATTTTCCCAGAATCCCCTGAGGATCCCTCTCCTTCAAATTGGAAGATTTGTACCTCCTCCACAAAATGGGTCTTTTTGGGTTCTTTGTTTCTCCTACTCCCCCTCTGCTCCTTGGGTGGCAGACTTTCAGGGGCAGGAGATTTTGGTTCTGGTTCCTGGGTTTCCAGGGGCTTTTTACAAGTGGGAAAGAAGCTTCCTCCAAGGCTTTACATCCCCCTTCCCCTTGTGCCTCCTCCCTGGGAACCAGTGGGTTGTCGGGGTTCTGCCCCCGTCATTGCTCTGGAGCACCAGGTCCGGAGTTTGGGGCATTCTGCGCCGGCATGCTCATCTGAGGGTTCTGTTGAGCCCCCAGCATGCGACCCAGATCTGGTGCCATGTTTTGGACCTGGCGTTCTAGCTGTGACACCCGCTCAGGCTGATAAGCGGTTCTCATGTCTCCCCTTGGTTGACCCTGGGAAGGGTAGCTATCCCTTCTCTGATAATACCTCTGGTTTGGAAGATTTGGGTACCCCTCCACCCTTGGCCTCCTCTCTCCCGGATTGTGTTGTCTGGCTCAGGAAAGTGGGGAAAGAAGGATGGATTGTTCTGGAGTTGAAAGTTTTGTGGGTACCTGGGGAAAAAGTTCTGTCCTGGATTTGGGGAATTTCTGCCCTCCTGGGGGAAGTGAGGAGGTAAGTTCCCTGGGTTAGGTGCTGTTTGGTTGGATTCCCCCCCCTTGAGCTGGAGGAGTCCACACATGACCCAGGATGGGTCTGTTCCCCTTGTAGCGGGGACTTATGCAGTGAGGGGGGTGAGGGATCCCATTTGTGGGACTACCTCCTTGGCTCCCTGTCTGTGACTGGCCCGAGGGCCTTCTGGGCTTGGGATTGCTCTGATTTTGTGCAGGTGGGTTTTTAGGCCCCCCGACATCTCCAAATCAAAATGGGGGCAACCTTCACCTCTGCCACCTTAGCAGCAGCAGGGGTGTTGGTTGTTTTGGGGCTTTTAGGATTATTCTTGCTTTCTATGGGCTTTTGCACCTCATAAATTCGGGTGGCCTGTTCAATGACCCAGTCTAGTGATCTTTTCTCATGAAAATCTCTCACTAGCTGGGACATGATGTACTTTGGTAGAGCGTGGAAAAAAGTATTGAGAAATTCTTTGCTGTCTGTGCGCACCCTTTTAGTGGTCTGCGCAAAGGCACGCTTTAATTCCTGCACAAATTCTTATGGGGCCTGATCCTCCCCACATTGCAAGTTGTAGGCTGCCTTGCGACCCTCCTGAGGATTTCTATGTACAGAAAAATGCTTCAAAATGGCCGCCCTATAGGAGGACCATCTAGAATGATTTTGGTCCTCCAGCCCCGCAAAGAAGCTGGAGTTTTCTGGTGAGAAGGTCCATTTCACATATTGAATACAGCTACTGCTGTCCTTCAAATGGAAAGTTTCCATCATCTGCTCAATGAGCTCTAAGTGCTCCCAAACAGAATACTTAGCGTTCTTATGATAGGGCGTGATGACGATCCTTATCGCTTTTATCTGTTTTAAGGGGTCCTTGAGCAAGGCCCTTTTTGTCTTATTGGCCTTCTTGGTTCGGGTAACCCTGGTCCACTCCTCCTCTGACTCAGAGGCACTGCTCCCAGAGGTACCCGTCTGGTCTTCTAGGTTCTCCCAGATTCTGCAAGCCTGGGAATGGCTGGCAGAATGTGGGGACCTAGTCTCCTGTGTCCTGGGGCACTCAGAGGAGTCTTCTGATTCCTCCTTGCTCCCAGGATTTGCTGGGTACCCCCCTCCCCCGCTGCCCTAGCTGGGCAGAGGTTTTCAGGATGCCCTTAGTGGGCCTACTCTCATGGAGTTCCCCACTAAATTTCACAGTATTTGGATACCCATACGCAGATGCCTGGCCATCCATTCCTGGGAGGCGCTGGTCTATGAGCCCCATATTTCTGATTGGATTGAAATCTGGCATCCCCGTGGCCCTGGGCTCATGTGCGCCAGTGGACATGGGGGTGGCAGAGTCCAGGGATTGGAAGAGGTGAAGGCCTCTGGTACTAGGGTTCCTGAGGTTATGCTCAGGTGTTTCCCTTTCCCAGCGAACCTCATCTCTATCAGCCTCTGCTCCCTGTTGCCATGCAAGAACCTGAGCTTTCTGTTCCTCAATCAAGAACTTACTAGCCTCTATCAATCTCTCTTGCATGGCTACCTGTCTGTGGAGCCTGTCATTGTTCTCACAGAGAGCCTCATTTTCTCTCTGTGCTTCCTGGGTCGTTTTTGAGTATTGGGTCAGTCTTTGCTGCAGGAGGGTTACCTCCTGAGTCCTGTCCAGACTGGCCTGGTCCTTCCTTGCTAGAGCATCTTTCACCCTCCTGGTGTGCTCTAGCAATCTTTCATGCTCTTTTTGGAGGTCACCCAGTCCCTGAAGGGCCAGGTGATTTTCTTCCAGTTTCTCTTTTAAATGACAGACTTCCTGACTGGCTTTGAAACGCACCAACTTTCGGTCGCTCTTCATCAAATTCTGCCTGGGTGTCCAGGTCTTTCAGGATTAATTTATTGCTCTCATCTTTCTCTCTTTCTAGTTGGCTTTGCAGGGTGGCTACCTGCTCTGTGCATGTCCTGTTGAAATGTATCTGTTGCTCCAGCTTTTTCTGGCTCTGAGAGTCCAAACTTTCTTGGTACTTCTTGGTACTCCTTCTGCAAGGCCAGAATTCTGGTATCCTGTTCTGCCTTTTCCTGCTGCAAGATACCCATGTCCTCTTTTATTTTGATTATATACTGTCTATTTTCATTTTCGGACTCCTGGCTCCTCTGCAGCCTCTGCTCAGAAGAGTCCAGGTCAGTTTGGGCCTTTTCTAATGCCTGCAGTTGCCTGTTTGGCAGATCTTGGCCCTCGGCATATTTATCCTGTATGGCTCCAATATATAGGTATAGATATGCCGCTATTTTGGCAATCTTGTTTGTTCTTCCTTTGCCTTAGGGGCCATATATAGTTCACTCAGGGCCATATGTAAGGGGCCCTGATCTTGCCATGTATCTAACCCTGTTGCAGTGATCTGTTGTGTGATTGGCTGCAACCACACATTCTGATCCTGCTCTGTCCATTCACCTCTCACAAACAATGTATGCAATAGGTGCTCTCTAGCCATATTGATCTCTACCAATGTTGCCATTCTGGAAATATTGATTTCCTTCCTGATTTACAGAAGTTTTCTTTTATTTTTGCAACACAGACCATTTCCTTAGAGCGTTCCCTTTTGAGGGGTGCTTTTTACAGTGTAACACAGCATGGTAGCCCAACAGGATTTATGTACCATGTCAGTTAGCACACTGTATTAAGCTGTCACAAGTGGTATATCTAATTCAGAAATCCCAGATTCGAGCCCCCAATCTGTAAGTGGTCTCAACCCAGCACTCCACCTAAGTCAATGCCTAGCGTGTGATGCCCAGCTGGAACCCTTAATTATATATGTTTATATCTAAAGTTCTTTTATTTCTGAATGATGTACCCTTATATCATGCCCCTCTCTTTGAATCCCCCCCGGTCCCACTGAAACAAGAAGTAGCTTGTTTTGCAAAGTTAAAAGATTCACTCTTTTATGAATTTGAACAATATCTAGATGTCACACTTATTAATATTTATACAATGATCACCAATGGGTGATATTACAATCAACAATCTCTTTAATCAATAGGAGTATAGATGAAAAGAATAATGTAGCAGAGAATAAAACTTTGTGTGGGTTCAATGAAAGGCAATGATAGGATGATTAATGCAGCATGGAAATAAAACTTGATATGAATTCATCAAATGCAATGTAATCACTCTTTCCACCTGATACTACTCAATCCCCCTCAATCCCCCTCTAATATGCAATATAGAGATGGAAGGAGAGAAAACAGGTTTCAGGAATAAACACTCTACAATTGCAGTTTCAATCCCAGTTCCCCCCAGCAAGGTTAGAGAAAAACAGGAATGGTTTCAAAACAGGTCAATTGCTTTTGAATGTGATTTGAATGAATGGGAAAAATGCTAACAACTGATTTTAAATCACTTAATGGGATTCAAAGCTAGTGGGAGCCGCTTTGGATAGCTTCATATAAACACTAGCAATGATGGATGAATGACTGGCAGATAGGAAACTGAATTCAGCGGTTGAATGCAAGAAATAGCAGTTTTATATGGGATGAAATTGAGCCAAATGCAGAATCGCAGCAAACTTTTCTGCACGAAATGTGATGTGGCAAAAATATAAGGAGATGGAATGCGTTATTTTATTTGTCTGAAAGTTGAGGATGTTAGCTTCAATTTGACACTTAAATTTTGTTTCTAGTATGTACGGTTCAGACGTTATGAAGGTTTTAGTAAAGGTCGAATTTTCTCAAAAAGAGTCAAGATTTCAAATGAAAGATGCGTTTTTCAAAATTACAAACAAGGATTGGCTTTACACTAGGGTCTATGAAGATGCGAGATACCAACGGTACAGCCACCAGTCCAGAGGCGCCTCTGTCTGATCTTTGCCCGTTGCAACACTTGCCTTTCTTCAGCAAATATATATTAGCTCAAAAATGATTATCACTACAATTATCACAGGACTATATGGATGAGAGAAGGATTCAGGACAGACAAAAGAGATTCTACAATGCAGTCTGGATATGTAGGAATGTGTTTGATGGGATTACCTAAGGATAAGAGATTGGCTATGGACAATTCTATGCTAAATTCTCACAACTATTGTTTTGGAATAGGCCCGTCAGGATCTGGTCAAAGGGTTTTGGACTGGAATCTGCTTGCCACCGGACAGGATTCAGGCAGTTGGTTCTCCACTCTGCAAGGCACTCTGGTCACTGCACAGCCTCTTGGACTGATGGGTTGGTTCTGGGTTACAGCTCTGCTCTACTGGTTTGGATCTCTGGGTTCTAGCAAGGGTTCTTGGCAAGAACCAGAAAAACAGCACAGCCAGGCTGTTCAAATTTTGATGTGCCCCTTGGAAGTTTGGGGTTAAAATCAGGTTGCAAGATTTTATAGGCCAGCTGAGAAGGGTTCAGCTTTGGATTGGGCCTTCTGCTTTCAGAGTTCTGCAGTCTGGATCTGGGTTCTTCCTGCAGAGCGCTTCAGCAGTAAATCAGTTGATGGGTGAATGTGTGTGTGTCACTAGGTCCTAAAACAATCCCCATTTATCTATTTCCCAAAGGGGTGGATAGGCTGATTATACTAAGCCCACCCTCTAGGAAACTGATTGGTCAAAGTATTCCCTCTCTCCTGATTTGAGAAGGAAACCAGAGTGTCATGATGTGTCATGATGATGCTGTGTTTATGGTGCAGGGAAAAACCTCCCCTTTGTTTCCACACAGGAAATATACATTTTTCATATAAAGCATATTTACAATATCACCAACTTACTAATAATACATATTCACATCCCAAATTAAATAAAGCATGTATCTGTCCAAGTCCCATCTTCTTAAGAGTTTTGGTTCACAATTGACAGTTTTTTGCACTTTTGGTTGGTTATCCAGTGTCAGATCTGTACACATTTTTCCACATACATGTGCATAACATCCGGGCATACTCCTGTACATTTTCATATTCCTAGCATTATCACAATTACTACAATAGTAACATTTTCCGTAGTTCAGTCTCTGAATATCGCACATATTCCAGAGTAGTTTCTACTTGTGAGCAACATTTTCATTTAAACAACCTATAAATTTTAGATTTTTACCAGTTTGGCACAGTTTTCTATGAGTCTTTTTCTCAAAACTATATGTTTTACAGTTCCAGATACACATTTCAGTCTAGCCCCGCCTCCAAGGTTTGGCTGAGCCAATAGCAACCTGAGCCTCTTCCTGCCAGCAGCTGGTTTCTGTTGACGCCCAAATTTGCATTTCCTTTCAGTCAAGGGAGTCCTTTGTCGCTACTCAAAGCAACAGGCCAAAACCCCCTCCCAGAACTCAATGCCAGTTCCTCAGCAGAGAGCAGGGGGGAAAATTCCTTTGTTTGGGAGAAGCTGTGAAATGTCTTTGAAGGCCAGTGTGGCTGGCTTTAACTCACTTTAAAACAATGTTTAAAATAGTCTTTTTCTAGAATACAATTTACATTTTTAACAAATATAGCCACAAATCTCTTAATTCCAACCTTTTTAAAATATAGAGATTGAATTGTATCAACCTATATTGCTTTTTATGGGAAGTCTCTTCTTTTCCATACTTTGATTTTAATGTACAAGTTTAAATGACAGGTTAAGTAAATGCCACCTTCTGATACTGGCGAGAGCCGGTACTGTGCCTATTTTTACCATATTTTTCCAAGCAAGCACCTTTGAATGTGGATTTTTTTATGATGAAATGTGTTTCTGCTGACATTGTGCTTAGGTGGATTCTTTAAATAATGTGATGTTTAACACCCAACAAGGATGTTGAATCTTCTCTGCTGTTTCAGAATCATTATTTTGCAATTTTAACAGCCAAGGAAAAACAGATTTTTAAAGTAGTTCTGGATTTCCCTTGCAATGCAGCACTGCTTTTTCAAGTAGTTTCATTTTACTCTGTGGGCAGCCAAAGGATAGGTTTTGGCAGTGGTCTCCTGTGTTACCACTGACATAGGCAAAATGGATTGGCGGCCTTTCTGTTGTTTTGATGCAAGCAGCACACAGTGATGTTTGTAGGGTATAGACTAGTGGGTTAGAACATCCCACAAGGGTGATTGAGGGTTAAGTTCCGATTGCCTGTTTGACAATATAACATACTGTGCAATAGATTTAATGCTCGATTTAGAATTAATATGTTCTTTAGGAATGAGTGGACTGTAGGGACACAGACCGCAATGGCTCTTCCGAGTTTATGTGGTCTGGGCACCCTTTTGTAGACTGATGTAGCACACATTCAGTGACAGAGTTCACCGCCTTTAAAACTTATATATACAGAGAGCACGTGTCACACGTGTTTATACATTTACATCTTTATACAGTCACACTGCATGACATCAAGTAACTGTCCGCTATTTTCTTACAGTGCACATATTGTAAATCATGGAGAGTGTTGCAGCTTGCCATCCAGTGATTGCCTCGCCTTACCGGCCGTGGCCTTGGGGTGGGTAAGTAGCTCCCAGATGTTCTATGTTTAACCATCAAAATTGATGGGTTCTTTCCAATATGTTATCTTAATATCTAAACCCCTTTGTACCAGCCGGTATTAATATAGAAACCTCTTCATGTGCAGGATTGATACACCTCTGAACTACACAACCACAACGTTCAGGTTAGTGTTCTATGTGTGTTTACACACTTACTAGATGTTTGAGCTGGTCCTTCCATTTAACAATTTTTAGTAAATCAACCCACCTGATGTGTTAACAGGTGTACACTGTTACTCGAAACATTAAGTACCTTTAAGACTCAACCCCCTGAAGATGGATATTATTTCCAAAACGCGTTGGCTTTAGTTGTTTTTCTGGACAACATTTTGAATTCTTTTTGGATGTTGTTAAATTTCCATGTCATTTTTTCCATGTTAACAATTATACATGCAACAAAATTGAGGAGATATATCTTACATTGTTACGAATGGTAATGGTCAGATAGGCCCTCAGTCTTGAACTGAGAAATATTTATCTTGTTTGTTTGTTTTATTTATTTGTATAGCGCTACAAATCCGGAGGTAGAAGGGCGCTTAAAGAAGACGGTTACATAGTGTTATAAATACAATTTCAATATACAACAATTTAGAGAGTTCACAAAGATAGTTAAGCAGAAGGAGGTGTACACACATATCTGGAGGGTACGTGCTACTCTTTGTTCAGGAGCCAACCGATAACATGTTTCCTGAAGATCTGGAAGGACTCAATAGTTTTAATGTTGAGTGGTAAGGTGTTCCAGAGTTGGGAGGCAAGTACTGTGAAACTGGCACCTCCAGCTCTTTTGAAGGAGAACCTAGGCACTGTCAAGCATGATGTGTTGGAGGATCTAGTGGTTCTTGTGGCAGGTTTCATGGTAAATGTATTAGTGAGATATGTGGGGCTTGTTAGGCAGATCCTGTGCAGTTCCCTTGGGGAACACTGCAAAAAGATTAAGACTACAGGAGTAAGCAGTAAACCCAATTGGTAGCAGCCTGCACCACCCAGATTTACCTGGTAGCTGTGGCTGAGCAGTCAGACTTCTCTCAAGATGAATAGGGCAGTATACAGAGCATACACAATAGGGCCAAAAACACAGTGGAGCAAACAAACACTGACCAGAGCTTGGTATCAAAAGTATATAATTATTTATTTAAAACACACTTTAGGAAATACACTAAGCACTCTAAATCAAAGCAAGTTCAAACACAGTCAGATAAAGTATACACACCTCCCTTAATAATTATTAGACAAGTCTAGGTTAGAACACCACTATTGGTAAAAACAGATGTGAGTGTTTAATTCAGATGGCACTCCAATAATTAAGTTAGAGGGAGAGAAAAAGACAGGTCATGAAAATAAACAGTTCCCAACACTTTTGTAAGACCACAGCAAGTTAGTGAAGGCAGAGTCTACTGTAGAGCCAGAGTTCATAGGCCAGGGCCACTTTAAAAGGAGCAAGGCGAAATGTGCCCAAGATCACACAGTTTAAAAATGCACTCAAGTGTTTGCAAATATGTTGAAAAGAGGTTGGTTTGATGCGAAAGATAAAGTTAGAAGGTCTGGGGGCCAACCCAGTTGGAAAACCAAGGATTTAAGGGTCACCTTTAGCGATCCGAAGAAAGGGAGGCCAGGCGGAACACTGTATCTTTAAAAGTGAAGAAGCTCCAGCAGTGGCAGTTGTTCCTGGCAGCGGGTGCAGTTCATGGTTTCGACCAGGGGAAGATAAGATCTCGTCGAGGAGGAAACTTGGAGTTGTTGCACTGCCCAGGGATGAAACCAGCCGCGGACTTTGTTTAGTTAAAGGGTGCGCTCCTTATATTCGCAGTCCCAGTGGACTGAAGCTTGGCTATCCGGCCGCCAGGGAGCTTGGCACTGGCGATTCGACCAAGGGGCATCCTGGAAGGCGAATGTCGAACTGGTTGTCCCCACCAGCTCAGAGGGAGAAGACTCTTGCAGCTGAAGATCTTCTCTTGTCATCGGGAAAGTGGTGAGGTCGTTGCAGCAGGGCTCCACCGGTGGTGTTGTCATTGCAGATGGCTCAGCTTCTCCCCTCTTTGGATTTCTTAGGTCCTTTGGTGACTTCTAAAGTTCCAGTCCCAAAAGCCCTGCTTTTATGCAGAAAAACCCCCATTCAACAGCCTAGCTGTCACTCATACATGCTAAGTGGTGAGCCGGGCGGCTCACCACTGGGCCAATCAAGACAGAGTGCGACTTGGGTTGCTAAGGCAACGCAGTCCAGGGTGGAAATTCCCCCACCCACACATCCTGTGAATCCCAGACAGAATGGCACCAGTTGAGGGCTTCTTTGGAGAAGCCTGCCAAAAAGTGGAACAAAGGGCCCGACCTTGGTTGGAGTTACAGAGAGGGACACGTATGCCATTTTGCGAAAGAGTTCTGGCAAAAAGACCCATCCAGCAATTTTATATTAATTAAATAAACCGGCGGTATATTTACAATGCACCAAAAAAGTGGTGCGTTTAAAATTAATGGTAAAATCCCATAGGAAATATTCTGGTGGAATATTTTGCGTGGTAACCATTGCCACCAGCCAGAAACTCGACAAGGGGGGGACTGGACAGTGCCTCCTTGGAAACAGACCCAGGGGTAATCTAATTAACCCCATCCAGTACTTCCACAATATGATGGTTTGTACTGGTTCTGTTCACAATTTTGGACTAATAAAGCCAATGGTGACTTTGCATGCCCTGGGAGACAGTAGTCAGTCCCAGGGTATGGAGTCTATTTTTGGGGGTCACTGTGACACTCCTTTGTTACTGCACTGAGGGTGCTGTGTAGCACATATACAAAACAGATGATATCCTATGGAGTAAAAGACCCCATAGCCCATAAGCACATGCCAAGTCAAAAACATACCTCAAATCATGCCTAAGAGTGGGAAGGAAAGAGTCTCACCCTTAGCAGGAGAAAAAACAAACCACAAAAATCCAGCAAAGCTGCTGGGGGACTCACTAGGTTTGGGAAATTAGCCTTATAAGAGAATTCTCCCTAACACTCGCCCCCCCAGACTAAGGGACAGGAGGATGAATCTCATACCTCTAGTTGGTTACAAACATCCTAGAGAGACCATCAGCATTTTGGTGGTGATACCCTGACCTGTGCTCAATGGTAAAATCAAAGGTATTCCTTTGTAAGCTATATGACCTCCAAACCCTTTGAGGATCATCTTTCTCTTTCAATCTATAGGGGATCTGGTTGACCAGTCCCTCAGAAGTTGGTACATTTCCTGAACCTATGTAGGCTTTTTTAAGGGGTCCTTATAAAGGATTCCCTTAGATCTAGAGGGGCCTCCAGGGTTCCTCACCACCTCTCTGTTGGGAGCAGGTTGGGTCTTAGGGCTCTTGGGTGGAGGGGTTGGGGTTAGACAATGTACCTGCTTCCCATTCCTCTTAGATCTAACCTTACCTACTTTAGGAGTTTCCCTCCCAATACTAGGATTTGAGTTGGAGTCTTCAGTAGAAGGTCCAACAGTCTGAAGGTTTTTGGCCTTAGACTTCTCTTTTCTTGTTTTGGACCAGCACTGAGAATTACCAGTTTTCCTAGGCCTAGAGAGGGGTCCAGTTGGTCTATCCACCTCTTCCTCAGAAGCAGGTGGAGTCAGAGACTCTAAAACTGGGGGAAGAATGATGGAGCTTGGTTGGGGCTCCCATTTCCCTAACATTCTAGCCTGAAATTTGCCTGGGTTAGAGGTCAACTTACTAACACCAGGGCTTGGGTTGGGTTCTCAGTTGAGGTTCCCACAGGCTTAGAGGGGTCCCTTAAAGTGGCCTCTCTAGCCAATTTGGTTTGGTTCTGCTTCTCCATACTGGGAGGCCAGGGGGTACTGGATACTACTCCTAGAGTTTTAGATCATTCCCCAACAGGACTCCCCCAGGCACCTCATTCTGAACACTGACAGGAATCCTCACTGTCTTGTTATTACACTGAATGAGGGCTGGTAGAATAGGAACCATCTTGACAGGACCTCCAGAAAATTAGTGGGACCTTTGGGTGCCTTAGCAACATCCTCAGGCTTGAAAAAGCTTTCATACACTACTGTTCTGCTGGACCCATTGTCTCTCCTGGAAGGAGTATCCTGGCCATTGACAAGAGCACTGTCCATGTAATATACTTTAGAGTTTTCTGGTAGGGAGTCATACACACCCCTATTCTGTTTGCTAACCAGACCCATGGACTCTAAGGATACAGTTGCTTGAAGACCCAAGGGTTCTTCAGCAAAGAATTCAAAGTGAGCACTAGCCACTGGTACTTCCTCCTAAGGAGTGAAGGCTAAGGAGACTGTGCTGATCCCTGTAGGTTTACCCTTACATCTGCGATCTCCTTTGATATGGTCAGTTGGAGGCCACCAGGGGGCGCATAGGTAATGGCTGCCTAGGTGCCGTGCTCCCGCCAAGGCTGGGACTTTAATGGGGATTGAGCCCCCCGAGACCCCCCAGGCAGATTCACCGGGCCTGTCCGTGTCGGTGACTCCCCCGTGGCACCCCCGCCCGAAGTAGCGGAGCTCAAGGCCCTCGGGAGACCAGAGACCGGGCTGTGATGGAGGTGCGGCCTAGAGAGAGCATCCAGCTCATCGATTAGGGAGGAGGAGCGGCCCGTCGGAGAGAGGAGATCAGCCTGCAGACCAGGCCCCCAACAGGCCATGGCACCCGAGAAGGTGGTGTGGCCCTCCTAAGCAAACAAATTCAGCGGGTGGATCCGGCCCCCAACAGGCCTTGGGAAGGAGAGACGGGCTGCCGAAGCAAGGAAGCCTGCCAACCGGTTTCACCCCCAATAGGCCCTGGGACGTGGGAAGAAGAAGCGGCCCGCTGAGGTGAGACCAGAGGGCCGACCAGAGGGCCAGCCCCCATCATCACCGACCCCCCCGGCACCGGGGGGGTACGCCCGCTCCCAGAACAACGACCCCCGCTAAGGAACTTGGGCCTTCCCTGCCCCCTCCACCCCCCGCCTCCCTCAGAGTCAGCGCAAGTCCCCGGCAGAGCGGGTCCGGTGGGAGGAGCGGTGAGGCAGCACTGATCCCGGCCTCCGGGTCTCGGAGATTACGGTAACGGGACTCGACATCCCCGGGAGCCAAGCACAGTGAAGAGAGGGCGGCCCGAAAAAGTGAAGACATCCATCTTCTCCGGCCCAAACAGGTGGTGGCCCCTGGGCCAAGCCCCAGGGCATGTGCCCGCCAGTCACTTCCCGGAAGGAGAACAGAGGCAACGGACAGAGACAGGGGAACGGTGCCGGCGGTCCCTCCACCCTTCAAGACTACACCCGAGACGAGGAGAGGCCCGGGTGTGAGGCCCCCACCCAGCGTTGGTGGGGCATGTGCCTGCCTGGAGGCCGGCCCTCCCTGCACAGGGGCGCCTGTCCCCCACGGGCAACCCCAGAAAAAACCATGACCCGGCGCTACAGGGTGGGGCCCCAGGGAAACCCCCCACCGCTCCAGGACAGCAGAGGACCCCGCAGGGTGCGCAACAGAGGACTGTATGCACTGGCTAGAGACCCTGCAGGCATTCCGCTACAGGGAGACGGGGAGTCCTAGCTTCTCTCGCTCTGGTGTCATGGCTCACCCAGAGGCCTCGACGAAGTCCATGATGGTGATGGAAAGGGGCTTCGCCTCCATCATACAAGAAATTAGGGAAATGCGGGCAGACATCGCCCAGAAGTTTGAAAAGATGGACCAAAGGGTGGACAAAGTTGAGGAGAGACTCCTACAGGTGGAAACCAACCAGTCCTCATCAGCAGCCCAGGAGATCCAAATAGACATGAGGCTATCAGCCCTGGAGAAAAGGGACGAGAAGAGAGCCAGGCAGATGGATGACTATGAAAACAGGGAGCGGAGGAACAACCTAAGATTTTTCGGGATACCGGAGACGGAAGGGGAATCTGAGAGGGACTTAACCCGAGTGGTGAGAGACATCACTACCCTTCTGTTCGCAGAGGAGATGACCACAGAACTCATGTTCGACAGGGTGCACAGAGAAGGGGGAAAGGCGGGGAATCCCCAGTCTGTCCTTGCCCGATTCCACTTCTACACAGAAAAGACCAAGGTCCTGGAGGAAGCAAGGAAGGCGGGGGTGATCACCTTTAACAACGCCCAGATCTCCATTTTCCAGGATCTCTCCGCTTACATTTTAGCTAAACGCAGAATGTGTCACCCCCTAACGCAACTACTCAAGGAGAGGGGGGGGGCTACAGGTGGGGGTATCCTTTCTCCCTGACCTTTGAATATATGGGCCAACGGACAATGCTGGTCACTGAGGAGGATATAAGAGGGGCCATCCGGGACTATGTGGTGGACTCCACCCCTCGTAGACGCCCAGTCGGCCCAGCAGCGATAGATGGGGGAGGGCCAGGTCAATCGGGCACCAGGAGAAGGAAACCCGGCTCGCGGAAATACAAGAAACTGAATACGCCACCGCCCACACTGGAAGGAGAGCACATGGACTCAGAGGGCTGACGGCGGGGGAGTCCCGACCAGCTGCGGGGCAGGAATGGATTTTCATGAGGTTTCAACGAAGACAGTGTCCCTCTGAACAGCAAGTATAATGGGGGCAGCCGATGGGACGAAGCAGGGGGGGTGGGGCTCAAGGAAACAAGCATTGTACTGGGAGCCTGGCCGAGGGGGACAGGCTGGTGGTCCAGCCAAATGCCAGTACTGGCAGGACTAACTGGCTGGACGCCGGGAAGGGGGGAGGGGGGCAGTTCAAGTTGTTTGGGGTCGTTCCTTTAGGGAGAGGGGTGGGGGGGCAGCTGGGGGTCAGTTTTAGGGCCCCTCGAGGAGGAGGGAGGGAGAATTCAAGAAATCAAGTTGCGAGACAAAAGAAGCGAAGCAGGAGTTTCGATGTGATGTGGGTAGCCAAATGGGAGAATTGCATAGATTATGGCTGAAGGCTTGCCGGCCCTGGGGGTGGGCACCTTGAATGTGCGGGGCCTGAATACCCCCACCAAGAGATCTCTAGTCTGTAGAGAATTCAGGAGGGCCAAACTGGACCTGCTTTTTTTGCAGGAGACACATTGGGCTCGGGGGAAGGAACCCAAGATGAGGGGAGGAGGAATTGGCGAGATGCTTTGTGCATCACACAGGTCTAAGAAGAGGGGAGTGGCTATCCTTCTAGCAATGGGTGTAGTCTTTGAACAGCAGGTCACACTGAAGGACCCCGAAAGCCGCTACCTACTGGCAAGGGGTTCTCTGCAGGGCGTCGCCCTAACTCTCGCAGTCGTATATGGCCTGAATGAGGGTCAAGCTCATTTCTGGGAGGAAGTAAGGGACCGACTGAAACTTTTTGTGCACGGCACGATGATAGTGGGGGGAGACTTTAATATGGTTCTGGACCCGTCCTCAGATAGAAAACGAGTGGGTCCCCCAATCATCAGGCCCGCGGAGAAAGCCATGGCGCGTAATTTTCGGAAGGTTAATTTAGAGCTGGGCCTGGTAGACACAATCCCGACCCCTAGGACAGACGTCCCCTCATTTACGTACTGCTCGGCCATACATAGCTCATACTCTAGAATTGTTTATATCCTGGTGGACGAGACCTTCCGTCCCTATATCTCGGGCCTCAGGGTTGACCAATGGTGAAGTCGATGAGGAACGCTCAGGGGACAATGGGCTACGACGCTCCACACATAGGGGAGGCCTTCTGCCAATACTATGAAAAATTGTACACGTCAGAATATGACGAGAGCGATTCTCAAATAGAGGACTTCCTGGGGTCCATTCAAGTCCCGGCCTTAATGAGAGAGATGTCGGAGGGGTTGGAGGGCCCGGTCACCGAGGAGGAGATAGACAAGGTAATTAGCCGGATGAAGGTGGGAACCTCCCCGGGGGAGGATGGTTTCACTGTGTACTCTTACAAAAGGTTCCGCTCCACCCTATCCCCGTGCCTGGAGAAGGTTTTCAACTCAATACTGGAGGGGAGCATTCTCCCCGAGTCCCTAATGGGAGCCATTATAGCAGTGTTGCCCAAGGAGGGTAAGGACCCCGCAGAGTGCTCCTCTTACCGCCCAATATCACTGCTAAACACGGACGTGAAGATCCTGGCTAAGGGGGTGGGGAAGCGGATGGAAGGGATAATGCCGAAGCTGGTCCATGGTGATCAGGTGGGTTTCATTAGAGGGAGGAAGGGGGCGGACAATATCCGCAAAACGATAGACATGTTTCATTATGCACAGGAATCCGACCTGGACCCATGTGTCCTTTCCCTTGACTCCGAAAAAGCCTTTGATAGGGTGGAATGGAGGTATATGGAGCTCCTCCTCCAGAAAATGGGCTTCGGGGTACATATTAGGAGCTGGGTGTCCGCACTCTACAGAGCCCCCACAGCAAGAGTTCATGTGAACGGGCGGTTGTCTGAGTCCTTTCCTCTCTCGCGGGGAACCAGGCAGGGTAGACCGCTCTCCCCTTTGATATACATCCTCACAATGGAACCGCTAGCCATAGCGATTAGAGCACACCTGGCCATCAGGGGGATTATCAGTGGTGAGGTGGAATTTAAGTTATCCATGTTCACGGACGACATTCTGACGTATATGGGGAACCCTGCCTCCTCACTCCCCCCCTTCTTGTCTCTGGTGGCCACGTTTGGGCACTTCCTGGGGCTCAAAATTAACCCTACGAAGTCAGTTCTGCTCCCAATGAAAGTACGGGACCCAGAGATGGACCCGCTGGATAGGTTTGAAGGGATAACAGGGCGTAAGGTCTCCATACGATACTTGGGCGTCTTGCTGACCAGGGACCTGGCTAATCTTGCTAGTACCAACTACGACCCCATAATGGCAGGAATCACATCAGACCTAGGGAGATGGGGTAAGAGGTTCCTGTCTTGGTATGGCCAGATGACAGCGATCAAAATGAATGTCCTGCCAAGACTTCTGTACCTATTCACAGTGCTCCCCACCATAGTCCCACAGCAGACCTTTAGGGACCTACAGCACGCAGTACGAGAATTCATATGGCAAGGGAAAACCCAGAGGAATGGGAGGGCGATCCTAAAGCTGCTGAGGGAGGAGGGGGGGGTTTGGGCTCCCTGATTTCCGCCTTTACTTCTGAGCTGCCCAATTGAGAGTCCTCCTGGAACATATGAAAGAAGGGATGGGGACGTATTGGTCGTACTAAGAGGACGTGGACACCTCCCCCCTAAAGGTCAGGGACCTCCTGTGGGCCCCGCGTAATTCTATCCTGGGAAAGCTGAGAACCCATCCGACCCTGGGAGTTCTTCGGGAAATCTGGAGAGAAGGCCCACAGACAGCTTATCTTACTTCATGGCCGTCCCCGATGTCCTCCCTCAGGGGACTCCCCCTTAACCTGGGTAACAGGGGGTTTCGAAACTCTCAGATCTGGTCAGACATGTGAATGGAATGGGCGGGGCAGATGTTTAGGGTGGGAGAATTCCTGCCTTACGAGGAACTGAGGAATGCACTGGGTCAAGGGTCCCGTACCATTTTTGAATACCTCCGCCTCAAGGGCATATTGTGTGACCAATCTTGGGGGCAAAATCTGAAGGGCCAGCTGACCGCCTTTGAAAAGTTCCTGGACATGGCGTCCTCGAGGAAGGACGCGGTATCGAATATGTATACAATTTTGAATACCATTAACCTCCCCGAGAGGCGGAGCTTCCGCTCATTCTGGAATGATCTGGTGGGGGAGGTCATCTCAGAGGATGCGTGGTCCAAGGTTTTTAAGATTGCCTTTCACGGGAACCTATTCACCTCGGACATGGAACATAATTTTAAGATTTTTCAGGGATGGCACAGGGACCCAGTGAAACTATCGAAAATGTTCTCAGGTGTATCACCGAGATGCCCGAGGGGATGTGGCCAGGTGAGGAAAAGGAAACACATGTGGTGGCTTTGCCCGAAGGTTCAGGACTTCTGGGGGAGGGTTTGGTCCTGGATTGCGGAGGTGTCGGATGAGCCTCTCCCTATGAACCCGCTGTCGATGCTGCTGGGCCTCCCCCCGGAGGATATGGAAATATATAGATACCCAAGGATGACAGAAACAATGTTGCGGGCGGGAAGGGTGGCCCAGGCACAGAAGTGGAAAAGCCCGGAAACCACCTCCAAGGAGGAATGGTTGAAAAAGGTAAAGAACATGTTCTTGATGGACAAACTTACTGCAATGGTGAACAATGACTCCGGTACTTTCCTGGCAAACTGTGGGGGTAGGAGGGGGAAAGGGACAAGGGTATGGAACGGGTCGATTGATTGTTTTTTATATATCTCGGCTATGCCCAGTTTGTAACAATAAGAAAATGCTAATAAAATCAAAGTTTAAAATGATATGGTCAGTTGCCCCACAGAGATAGCATGTTCCAAATGCTCTCTGGAATGGGGACTTTGGCTGACCTCTCTCTGGTTGAACACCAGAGGACTCACTAGCCCTGTTTGGCTTCCCTTGGGGCTTACCCTGGTTATTTTGTTGTTTTTGGCCTTCTTTGGGGTGGGAGGTATTAGAAGTCTCTTGGTTCCCTTTTAGTGGCTGCTTTCCCCTCATCCTTTTTCTGAGTGACCCCAGAATCCTTGTGAGTAGCCCCGTTGGCAACCCACCAGTCAACAGTCTTAGCTAGCTTCTTGGGATCTATTTCCTTTGAATCAGCCAATTGTTGTCTGAGCTCAGGAGAGCAGGCATCATAAATTGACTCCAACATAACAAGATTTCTCATTCCCTCATAAGTGTTCACTCTGTAACCCTTAATACATCCCTCTAAGTTCTTCAAACTTTCACTCACCCAGGTAGCCCAAGGGGTACCATCATGCTTTTTGAGGGTCCTAAACCTCTTAAGGTACTGGGAAGGGGTCTTCCCAAATCTAGCTATTAAAGCTAGCTTCACACATTCATAATCCATCCTATCCACCTCCCCCAACTCCATTACCACATCAGATGCAACAGGGGGGAGCCTAGAGAACAACCAAGGAAGCAACTGATTCCCTGTGATGTCCTGGAGCCCATGGTTATACTCAAACATAGCCAACCAATCCAACACATCCAACTTAGGTTCATACATACCCACAATCTCTTTAGGCATCCAGGGTCTTTTGGGACTGGAACTCCTAGAGGATCCGGGGAGAGCAGCATTTTCCACAGACAATTTCTTCATCTCTAGCTCATGCTTAAGCTCCATTTCTCTGAGCCTTAGTTCTTGGTGCTTTCGTTCAGATTGGGCACTAAGTCTTTTGAACTCTAATTCAAGCCTCATTTTTTCTAGTTCTATGAATTCAGAACTTAGTGTGGGACCTGATAAGGGTCCAGTAGGCAAAGCTTGAGGTGGTAGAGCAGGCAGAGGACCAGTGGGGACAGTTACATTAGTCTCACCTTCCTCTTCTAAATCTACAACAATACTATCAACACTTTGATTCATATTAACCTCATTGTGGTTGTCTACATTTGCTGGGGAGGTAGGCTCCTCTGAACCACTACCCAGACTTTGGTTTTCTAACAATCTTTCAATCAATTCTATGTTCTTGCCTTTTACAGAAAGACTCTTATGTCTACAAAGGTCTCTTAAACAATCAGCTGTATTTGCAAAAAAGGACTGCTGGCTGTAACTTTCCATAGTTGACTTGTTAGAAATTAGCTGTTTAGTGCTAAGCTTTGTGGTTAGTTGCACCAAAGTATCAGAAGCACTCTACAATGTATACTCAATACAAATCCCACCGCTGTACACCAGTGTTAGGCAGAATCCTGTGCAGTTCCCTTGGGGAACACTGCAAAAAGATTAAGACTGCAGGAGCAAGCAGTAAACCCAATTGGTAGCAGCCTGCACCACCAAGATTTACATGGTAGCTGTGGCTGAGCAATCACACTTCTCTCAAGATGAGTAGGGCAATATACAAAGCATACACAATAGGGCCAAAAACACAGTGGAGCAAACAAACACTGACCAGAGCTTGGTATCAAAAGTATATAATTATTTATTTAAAACACACTTTAGGAAATACACTAAGCACTCTAAATCAAAGCAAGTTCAAACACAGTCAGATAAAGTATACACACCTCCCTTAATAATTATTAGACAAGTCTAGGTTAGAACACCACTATTGGTAAAAACAGATGTGAGTGTTTAACTCAGATGGTACTCCAATAATTAAGTTAGAGGGAGAGAAAAAGATAGGTCATGAAAATAAACAGTTCCCAACACTTTTCTAAGACCACAGCAAGTTAGTGAAGGCAGAGTCTACTGTAGAGCCAAAGTTCATAGGCCAGGGCCACTTTAAATGGAGCAAGGTGAAATGTGCCCAAGATCACACAGTTTAAAAATGCACTCAAGTCTTTGCAAAAATTTGCAAAAGAGGTTGGTTTGATGTGAAAGATAAAGTTAGAAGGTCTGGGGGCCAACCCAGTTGGAAAGCCAAGGATTTAAGGGTCACCTTTAGCGATCTGAAGAAAGGGAGGCCAGGTGGAACACAGTACCTTTAAAAGTGAGGAAGCTCCAGCGGTTGCAGTTGTTCCTGGCAGCGGGTGCAGTTCATGGTTTCGACCAGGGGAAGATAAGATCTCGTTGAGGAGGAAACTTGGAGTCGTTGCACTGCCCAGGGATGAAACCAGCCACGGAGTTCCTTCGGTAAAAAGGTGCGCTCCTTATATTTGCGGTCCCAGTGGACTGAAGCTTAGCTATCTGGCCGCCGGGGTGCTTGGCACTGGCGATTCGACCAAGGGGCATCCTGGAAGGCCAATGTTGAACTGGTTGTCCCCACCAGCTCAGAGGGAGAAGACTCTTGCAGCTGAAGATCTTCTCTTGTCGTCGGGAAAGTGGTGAGGTTGTTGCAGCAGGGCTCCACCAGTGGTGTCGTCGTTTCAGAAGGCTCAGCTTCTCCCCTCTTTGGATTTCTTAGGTCCTGTGGCGACTTCTGAAGTTCCAGTCCCAAAAGCCCTGCTTTTATGCAGAAAAACCCCCATTCAACAGCCTAGCTGTCACTCATACATGCTAAGTGGTGAGCCGGGCGGCTCACCACTGGGCCAATCAAGACAGAGTGCGACTTGGGTTGCTAAGGCAATGCAGTCCAGGGTGCCAATTCCCCCACCCACACATCCTGTGAATCCCAGACAGAGTGGCACCAGTTGGAGGGCTTCTGTGGAGAAGCCAGCCAAAAAGTGGAACAAAGGGTCCGACCTTGGTTGGAGTTACAGAGACGGACACATATGACATTTTGCGAAAGAGTTCTGGCAAAAAGACCCAACCGGCGATTTTATATTAATTAAATAAACCAGCGGTATCTTTACAATGCACCAAAAAAAGTGGTACGTTTAAAATGAATGGGAAAATCCCATAGGAAATATTCCGGTGGAATATTTCGCGTGGTAACCACTGACACCAGCCAGAAACTCGACAAGGGGGGACTGGACAGTGCCCCCTTGGAAACAGACCCAGGGATAATCTAATTAACCCCTTCCAGTACTTCCACAATATGATGGTTTGTACTGGTTCTGTTCACAATGTTGGACTAATAAAGCCAATGGTGACTTTACATGCCCTGGGAGACAGTAGTCCGTCCCAGGGTATGGAGTCTATGTTTGGGGGTCACTATGACACCCCTGTGTTACTGCACGGAGGGTGCTGTGTAACACATATACAAAACAGATGATACCCTATGGAGTAAAAGACCCCATAGCCCATAAGCACATACCAAGTCAAAGACATACCTCAAATCATTCCTAAGAGTGGGAAGGAAAGAGTCTCACTCTTAGCAGGAGAAAAAACAAACCCCAAAAATCCAGCAAAGCTGCTGGGGGACTCACTAGGTTTGGGAAATTAGCCTTATAAGATAATTCTCCCTAACAAGGCTATGTGGTTTAATGCCTTGTATGTGAGGCAAATAGTTTTCAAATCAATTTTTTGTTTTATGGAGAGCCATTTGCACGATTTCCTAGCAGTGGAGATGTGCTCTCGCCGGGGGATGTTAAGTACTGCACGTAGTGCGTTGTTTTGAAGTACCTGTAATTTGTTAATTATAGATTGGTTAGCACCTAGGTACAGGCTATTGCAATAGTCCAGTTTGGACTGTATGAGGGCTCTGGCAAGAGTGAGGCAGTGATTGGGTGATAGGAAGGGTCTACTGGCTCTAATAAGCTTGCCGGTGTAGGCGGAGGCTGAGCTGATCATGTTAGTTTGTTTGGTGAGGTTAAATTTGGCATCAAGGTAAAAGCCGAGAGTTTTCACGCTTTTAGCGATAGGGATGGTGTGACCATCGATAATGATGTTGTTGTAACTAGGATTAAGTTTAGACAGGTTACTGGGAGAGCCGACAAGTAGGAGCTCCGTCTTCTCATCATTCAGGCAAAGGCCATGAGAGGTCATCCATGCTTGAATGATGGAGAAAATTTCATTAATCCGGGTGACATCTGCATGGTAGTTGCCTGTGATAGTGAGGAGTATCTGGGTGTCATCTGCGTAATTCGTGTAGGTGACACCCAGACCATCCATTTGGTCAAATAGTGGCTTTGTAAATATGTTATACAAAGTGGGGGAGACAGAGGAACCTTGTGGGACCCCGCATGTGATAGGGATGGTGTCTTCTGCAGCTGTTGTAGAGAAAACCTGCATGGTTCTGTACGCCAAAAAGGATTGTATCCATGTGACGGCGGAGGGAGAGAAGTGAGCTGCGGTGGCTAGGTGGCTGCAGAGCATTTTGTGATCGACCAGGTCGAAGGCCGCTTAGAGGTCTAGGAGGAGTAGGATGGCGGCGTTAACTTTGTCTTTGATTTCATCAATCTGACTTTTGAGGTCAACAAGGGCAGTTTCTGTTCCATGTTGAGGTCTGAAGCCAGATTGATGTATTCCTAGCAGTTGGTTGGATTTCAGATGTTCCTGAATTTGGAGGTAGGCGACTCTGTCCAGGATTTTTAATAGGAATGGGACTGTAGTGATAGGTCTGTAGTTATTGGCTATGGCTGGGTCTAGTGATTGTTTTTTTAAGAGTGGGAGAACCCATGACTGTTTTAGGTTGCTAGGGACTGAGTTATTAATGAATGAAAGGTTGATAAGTTTAGTGATGAAGGGGGATAAATCTCTAGCTGGGTCTTTTATGATCTGGGCAGGGCAGCTGTCCCCTTTGCAGTTCGAGGGTTTTAAGGAGGTTATGATTTTTTGAACTTCTACCGTAGTTACTTTCTTAAATGTGAAGACCGATTTGGTATCAATGGGCGTTGGCGAGTTAGGATTGGTAAACTTATTGTTGTAGAGTTGTTGACGTTTGTCCTCAATTCTAGTTTGGAGTGCTGTGAGTTTGTTGTTAAGGGCGTTTTGGATGCTGGTGCACCAAGGTTTGTCTTTCAGGCAGGTGTCTATAGGTGGATTGGGATTTTCTAGTTCTTTTAGAATTTTAAATAATTATTTAGTGCAGGACCCTGCCTGATCAATCCTGATATTGTATTCATCTTTTTTGGTGCAAATTATCTCACTTTTATATAAAGAAGATATATTCGCAAGATTTTATTTATTTTCCGCAGAAGGATTGGTTTTCCATAGGAGTTGTGCCTTAGCTTTCTTTTTTCTGAGTATCTTGAGTTCAGGGGTGTACCATGAGTTCAGATAAGCTCTTGGTTTAGCTTTACGCCGTTTCAGAGGGGCAATGGTATCCATCGCATTGGCCATGCAGTCACTGAAGGTGTCAATCAGTAGGTTTAGATCAGCATTGGCTGGAAGTGCGTTAAGGGTGGGTAGGACCAGGGGTAGTAGGGCCTCAGCAGTAATGTTGCATTTGTTTCTGGTAGGACAGGCTGGTGCCGTGGGGCACTTTTTGGGTGCTACATGATTAATGTTAATTTCAAGAAGGATGAGATAGTGATCCGTCCATGCAAGAGGTTGGGGGTCCTTACAGATTGTATTGCAATTGTAAATCGTTATCCAGTCTATTATTCTGCCTTTCTGGTGGGTGGGGAGGACATTAAGTTGTGCAAAGCCATGTTCTGTTAGGGCATTGGCTAAGGATGCAACAAGGGCGTCATTGGGGTCGTGGTAACCAAGGTTAAAGTCTCTGAGGATAATAATTTGTGCTGATGGCTTGGAGTTTTCATCAATGAGAGAGGTGATGTCTTCTTCAAAGACCCCAGGGAGGCCTGTGGGTCTATATATGAGGTGAAAGGTGATCGTGCTTGTGGGGGAGGTTTGAAACTTGCCTGTGAGTAGCTCGCAGGGTTTGAGTGACACTGAGGAGACTGATCTAAAGTCTAAGGAAGATCTGGAGATGATTGCTACGCCTCCTCCCCTGGTGTTGGGTCTATCAGCTCTGAAGATAGAGTATTTGTCAGGGATGGCTAGCGATAAATTTGGTCCGGACGCTTCATGAAGCCAGGTTTCAGTTAAGGTAAGGAAGTCAAGATCATTCGTTAGAATGATGTCGACGATTTCTGTAGGGTGGGCAGCAAGGGATCTGACGTTAAGTAGGGCTCCTTTTAGTGGTAGTAGTTTGGGCTTATTAGGTGCCTTGTGCTTTGTGTTGGTTTTGGTGTTGGAATTGGCAGTAGGCCTTCTAGTTGTAATGGGGAGCCTAGTGCCTAGTCTATTGTTGAAGGCTGTGAGGTTAGGAGTGATAGTGGGGGTAGGTCCTGGAGGCTTAGGTGGGAAGGAGTGCTTGGTGTTCAGTTTGGCGTAGTTAGGCTTAGTAGTGGGTGAGGCGCTGCCTGGAACACTGTGGCTAGGGTAGCTGAGGGTTTTGTCAGCATTGGCTGGGAGGCCAGTGTTTATGGCTGAGGTAGGAGGCGACTGGTAGGAGGTGGGAAGGGGGCAGGGGTGGTAGGAAGGATGTGGGGCAGGGGATAGGGTAGTGTCTTGGACATCCAAGTTTGGCTAGGCCGTTCTTGAAGACTATGTAGTTATTACAGCTGCAAGGTACGTTGTCCAGCGTGACACAGAAGGGGAACATGATAAGAGAGAACCAGGTGATCATGGTCGCGCTACAGGGTTACGCAGTGCTGGTGGCATGAGTTGTAGAACTAGTTGGATGAGCACAACAGGGTGGGGCTTGCAGATAGCTAATTAACCTAGGTAGGGGGCAGGTCTATAGGGAACCTCTAGATTCAAATAATACACTTAAGCTAAAATGCAGTGGGGAAACTCCTAGATTCAAAGTAGTACACTTAAGCTAAAATGCAGTGGGGGCAGCACCTAGATTCAAATAATACACTTAAGCTAAAATGCAGTGGGGCTACTTCTAGATTCAAAGTAAAACATTTAAGCTAAATGCAGTGGGGCAACACCTAGATTCAAATAATACATTTGGCTAGAGAGCAGTGGGGCGACACCTAGATTCAAATAATACATTTGGCTAGAATGCAGTGAGCACCTGTAAAATGTCCACAGAAGTAAATTGATTCAACTTTGCTAGGAGTTGGGAAAAAGGCAGGATCAACTTAGCTAAGTGTGCACAGCATAGGCAGATTCAATTTGGCTAGGAATTGGCAAGAATAGGTAAAATCAACTTTGTTGGATCTACATAAAAGTAGCTAAAATCAACTTTGTTGGATATACATAAAAGTGGTTAAAATCAACTTGTTGGATATACATAAAAGTAGGCAGGTTTGGTGTTCTGATTCAGCAATGACTGAGGAATATGTGGTAAGAGATTTATCCCTGAATACTATAACTATTGTGCTCTGTGCACATATATGCTCGGGGTCATAGACCCATGGACATTAAGGCAGGACGGAGCAGCCAGATGACAGAGGGCGTCTAAGTGAGGGCCTTGGGTGCTATACTTGTATACACATAAGGGCCAAGCAAAAGGAACGATGCTTCAGGAGCAGTCAAAAGTCAATATGAGGCTAACATTACATTTAACATCAGGCACGGCATAACTTGGATACACTTGTTGTAAATTGGCAGTAATGATTACAAAAGTGATTGTGAACACGTTACAAAATTGCAAGGCACGCTGCGTGAAGATAATAGCAGCAGATAGGATCATGGAGCGATTTACACTAGTCTTGCTGGAATGGTGACCTTACGCGCAGGTGGGTCAGCTAGTCTAGGATTAGCGCATCATAATATTTACATAGTGCATCAACAGAATGGTGGGGCAGAGAGAGTATGGGCCCGACAATCTTTCACATAGGAGGACTGGTGGACAAATGTTGTATAACATTTATAGATGATCACAACCTCGCTACCTATCCTACTACAAGAGCGGGAACTTAAGAGAGCGGAATCTCAATGAATCATGGGTGGTCGACGGGTAGTATAGTTAACAGATCAGAATGTCAAGGGCAGGATAGGGCTGAGGACTGTAGAGGTACCTGCCTTGTGCACGGTAGTGGTTGGTCCTCGGACAATGTGGGCAACTTGACCAGCGTTCCGGGCTAACGGCTTGGAAGGCTGTGGACAGGCTTGGACAGGAAGAAGCCTTGGTTCCTTCGTGCCTTTGTGAATGAGGGCCGGCTTACGCCTGCCGGTTCCTTTTTGGTGCATAAATTGCACACTGTAGCCAATCTGTGGCTGGCAGGATGCATCAACGTGGAATTAGGCAACAACTGTGTGCCTCTGGTAGATGGTGGCCATCTTAGAATGGTCTTCCTCGTGGTACAGTTCCAATGCTGCAAAGGTGCAACAAAGTAGATTTCTGGGCACAGACAAAACCGAACGGCGATTCGGTGGATTTGAAGCACTTCTTTCGGTCACGCTTACTGAGATTTTCTATTTGGCAAATTTCTCATTTTTATGCTAAAAAGAATATTTAAATCGAAGTTGTAGCGTGCAGCAGCCTGTAGCACACTCTCACCGTGTGGATTAGCTGCTTGCTCGCTTCATCCTGGGGGGAGTTACTGCTCCAGCAGTGCTCCTGGCTCTGCTGCTCCTCCGGTGGGATACTGGAATGGAGGACAGGCTTGGACAGGAAGAAGCCTTGGTTCCTTCGGGCCTTTGTGAATGAGGGCCGGCTTACACCTGCCGGTTCCTTATTGGTGCATAAATTGCCGATGGCTGGCAGGATGCATCAACATGGAGTTAGGCAACAACTGTGTGCCTCTAGTAGATGGCAGCCATCTTAGAATGGTCTTCCTCGTGGTACAGTTCCAATGCTGCAAAGGTGCAACAAAGTAGATTTCTCAGCACAGACGAAACTGAACTGTTAAATTGCCATTTGTCATCAGTTGTTTTACATAAACACACTTTGTTTTAAGTATGGTTTAATCTGCTTATTTTGCTCTCATTATATTTTCTGCAATTTTTAGTAGACCAAAGGGGTTTGTTTTACCCTAATTACAGCACATTGTGCATTATGGAAAACTCAATTTGATGAATGTTTAAAATTGCTTTATTGATATGCAAAGGTCATAGTGGGGTTGAGGCTCCACACCTAATAAATATTGCTCAGTATGTGGGGAGCACACACACACCCGCACAACGGATGGTGCATTGGGAGCATGTCACAGACCAGATCAACACCGTTGGTGTGGAGATGCGAACTGCTGAACAGGTTTGGAAATGGTGGAATGATATCACACAAAGGACCAAGCACAATCTCAGTGTCAACCTGGCCTCTGCACTGGCCACTGGAGGGAAGCCACCACAGGAGGAGCAGCTGACACTGCATGAAGAGGCCACAAGTCAATTCATCCTCCTTGACCAGGTGCAAGGCATTGGAGGCCTGGATAACTATGAGCATACATCTGGTTAGTGGCATTTCTTGTGCATTGTATGTCCCGTCAATCATGCAAGACACACCGTATATTTGTAGTTGTACATTTGCCTGCATTTGCAAAACATCCTTGGGTTATGCATGTTTGGAACCGTTTAGACTCATGTTACATGGCATTCATTCTGGGAGCATTATGTGTGGTGGATATGTGTGGAACATGTTTGTGTGACGTACACATCACTGTCTGCTGGCCTACACTGCAGTGGCAGTGCATGCATGCAAGGTATCAATGTCAAGAACATGTGCTACTTGCCAAACCCCATGTTGTGCAGTAGCAGTTTGCATTGTATGAGATGGCTGTGGCCGTTGCCTGACAGTGTTATCCAAATCAACATTCAACGACTGTTAGTCACTCACTCATGGCCACTCTACAACTGACGCTTTATATGGCAATGTCATGTGTATGGCAATGTCATCTCACACATTGTTAATTTGCAATGCATTTTCTTGATTTTTTCTAGGCATACAGCAGGGGATTTATGCTGATGTGCAGCCACACACAGTGTGTCAGGAGACCTGGGGCCTCATTACGAGGTTTGCGCTCAGGGAATAAAGGGGGCCGGTACGGGACCGGCCCCCTTCATTCCGTCAGGACTGATTACAAGGTTCCCTTCCCGGGACCCGGATCGGCCGCCTGGTAAAACTAGGCATCCTTTCTGGGTCCCGCGAGGGGAAGAGGGAGGTAACAACTGGACACCCATAATGTTCCCGTTGTTACCTTCATCCCCATTCCCATTGAGGCCTATGGGGGCTCATATGGGAATGGGGAATGGTTCCTGCAAGGAGGATTTACCGGGTCCTCCTATGTCGGAATGACCCGGTAAGTCCCCATTACAGGAACCCGGTAAAGGAACCCGGTTTGGAGGCAGCCATGGAGCTAACAGCTCCATGGCTGCCACCAAACTCGTAATGAGGCCCCTGGTGTTGACATTGATGTGACACTACACATGGTAACAGCCATGTGTGTGCTCATTTGGCTGGCAAACTCTAGGAGCACTACACTGAGAAGTGTGTGATTTTGACAGCCCATACATCTTTGCTGCACACATATCACGACATACTATGTACATGGACTACTCTCAGCACAACGATGCAATGGGCCATGCCGTCCTGATCAGGGTGCATGATTGCATTAAGGTGAAATGTGGCAGTGTTTGTGATGTTGGGTGGATGGAGTTGATACCAACGGGGAGGGAATGCATGTATGCAACGTCCCAATGCAATCACAGGAGCAATTTTCACAGGATTTGACAGTTCACCATCTCATGCATGCTGCATATGCATTGATGATGCAAAATGGTCATACAGCATAGATGTGTCTATTGGTTGGACATGGTTGTCCACTTCTCAGTTGACATCTTGTTTTGTGTGTCATGTTTTGATGGCGGTAGTCTCTGTGGACTTATGTGGCTGACTGATGCCATGTGATGACTTTCACCTTTACAATGCCCCATGTGCAGTAATTGTCCCTGGGTTGTGTGCTGACATAACTGTTGCAAGGACCATCAGTCACTTAAGTACGTCAATGTATCCACTGATGGCATGGGGTGCCACATGTCAGCAAATGCCATACATCCTTGGCTTACTGCTCAGAGTGTGCTATGTCACATTGTCAGATGCTTGCGTTTCCTGCCATTTTGTATCTGTCTGTACTTTGATGAACATGTGCATTTTTGCCAGGAGGAACATGTCTCAATGTGTCATTCTCTGCACATGTGCAGGTGAGGATGCACCAGATGCAGAGGAGGAGGAGGAGGAGTAAGAGCCGTTGGTACGTCAGACCTCCAGTGAAGGCCGTGGTGTCGTTCACCATGAAGACCCACTGGTTCAACAGACCATCATCAGTCATGCTGCGGCCTCTTCGGACTATTCTGACTCAGCTGATTTGGATGCAGAACCAGAAGTGTCTGCCTCACAGAGGAAGAAGGTGAGTGCCTGAACGGGCATATCAGATGGGGCCATTGAGTGTGCGGCTGTGAAGCTAGCTTCACAAGGCAAGTCAGTAGTGGTCCTCACACCAGCAATGGTTATGGCTTCAAGGCCACCCTCCCGTGAGTTTGCATCAGGTTCTGGAGCTGATGTCCGACTGAGGGTTGCAGACATGCAGCCAATGACAGGGACACCGCAGCAATGGGCATGGACCCTTGCATCAGGCCACTGTGGGGTCCACACACGTGGTGCATGTGAGAAGGCTGCAGAGACAGTGTGGGAGCAGCAAATGTTGCATGCAGCCATCAGACATGGCAGTGTGTTGTACAGAATTGCAGAGGACATGGATAAAATAGCCAATAAGATGACCCCACCAGCAGCCTGGGTAGAGCAACGGCTGGAGGCCATGCAGTCCTCAAGCCTTGTTAGGGAGAATTCTCAATAATATGTTAATTTCCCTTACCCTTTGAGACCCCAGCAGCTTTGCTTGATTTCTAGGATTTTAATTTTTACCTGGAAAGAGTGTGAGCATTTTTTCCCACTCTTTCATGTATTTTGATGTGTGTTTTACTTTTGTGTCTTTTGGATATGGGGTTTTAAACAAACTCCATAGGCATCATCTTTTTCTTGTGTGTCACACAGCACCTTCAGTGCAGTGGCACAGGGGTGTCTTTCAGACTCCCCAAGGTTTAAATACCTTCTCTGGGACTGACTATCATCTCCCAGAGCATGTAAAGTTAAATTTACTTTGCTAGTCTTTATACATTCATAGACTAAGCACACACTATCTTCCGAGTGCTGGGGGGGTTGCCTAGCATCCCCTGTGTCTAAACACTCATCTAACAGTCAACCTTTACCCCTTTCTCTTGAAATGGCTGGTGGCAGTGGTTTTAGAATGAACTACCATGATTTTTCCTGACCACGAACACCGGTAGCTAAAAATCGGATCAGCCATGTTTTTCAATATGTCGCCCATGACACCTCTGTAAAAACAGACTCCAGTCAACTTTTTTCACTGTTTCTTTAAAAAAAGGTCCCTCTTGTGTTTAACTCTTTGTGCCAAACCAGGTTTGTTCCCTTTGTCGATGCCCTTTGGCGGGCTTCAGTGCTGAAGCCCTCCTCTGGTGCCTGAGTGTCTGGGGTGGACAGGATGTGAGGGAGGTGCCAAAACTCCCTGTGCTTAGTCTCCTAGGAGACCTGAATGCACTCTGGCATGATTAGCTGGCTAACTGTCCGGCAAGGACAGCCACCCTGCTGGGTGAGTGGCAGCTAGGTTGGAATGAATGGGAGAAAAATGTTTAAAAGCAGGTCTCTGGGACTTGGAAGGCAGAGTCGACCACTGGAATGAAAGAACCGAAGACGAGCTGAAGGAAGACGACTGCTGCAACTCCTGGACCGTTGGTTTGCCCGGTGAAGCCCTGCTGCAAGTCCGAATTTCCTGAAACTCCATCGACAGAGAAGCTCCTTCAAGGACGACTTCTTCCCTTGAGCTGGTGGGAACAACCAACTTGTAAGCCACCTGGACACGGGCTCCATACTGGCCGAATTTTCATCAGAGTACTGTTGAAAACCGGATAGCCAGTGAGAAGGATACCAGTTTGTGGGCTTTAAGGCACTCACACCTTAAAACCAACGCTTAGCCAAGCTTGTGGCCTCTTCCCTGGAAGTACAGGAACCTCCCGATGTCCTCCTTCTTGTCCCCGCGACGGAAGCTCAGGAACAGCGAGATCTGCAGGAACAGCCAGGAACAACTGCCCCAGCTACAGCTTTTCTTCATACCTAAGGTACTGTGCAAACGCGGTGTGGAAATCTTTTCTGCTGCTGTGAAAGTTTGTGAAACTTTCCCCACTTTGGAGTCTTGTTCGCTCCTAATCCGACATATAACTCTTTTTCTGGCAAACTACTTCCTCGAACATTGGCAAAGACTTAACCGTTTACTACCAGAACTGTGCTATCCTATCCAAGACTCTGAACCATTGACTTTGGCCCAGGCCTATTGAATTGCATTGCCAGTTGTATTGAGCTGAAACTATTTGCCCTGCCTTTGAAAGTAATAGTGCTTTAATTATTTTAACCTTTGTCTTTTTACCCCTTTTGAAAGTTACTGAAGTGCCATTTTGCTCCACTTCAGGGGAGCCTAACTTGTTAAGAAACGTATTGGTTGTGTACTGTAGTGTATGAGGTTGTGGTATTGAGCTGCTTCTTACTAGTGGAATGTTTTCCAACTGACAATAAATGTGTATTCATTTACCAAGAAACCTTGAATAGTGTGTGTTTGAACTACTGTGATTGCAAGTCCTTTGTGTAACATCTTGTACTTCTGACATCCCTCTTGAGATAAGTCTGGCTGCTCAGCCACTGCTACCACATAACTGTGTAGTACAGGCTTGTATCAAAGGTGAGATTGTGCTTACACCTGTAGTCCTAATTGTGTGTAGTGTTCCCAAAGGGTACTGCATGTAATTCTGCCTAACAAGCCGCTCCTACAGACTAGGCGTGGAGGCCAACAACAAGGGCCAACGGGCTGATCTGAGGTGTCTGCAGGAGTCCCTGTAAGCAGATGCTCAGGCACACAGAGAGGCCCTCAGGTGTGAGATGGAGGCATCGCATAGTTTGCATAACCAAGAGATGGAGGACGGCCCTGCATGACAAACTCTCGGCCACAAGAACACTGCTGCATGAGGAGAAGGATGCCTTGAGGCAGACACTGTCCAAGCAACTTCATGCGTCACGAGTGAGTGTACATACAGACTCTGTTACCATTCGTGAGGAAGCACATCGAGACCTTATTGCCATCAGGTCACTTGTACATTTCTTAATTTTTCTATATTCTCTACCTGGATGTTTTGCGTGCTCTGATCCAGCACTGTGAGTGACTGCACAGTGCGTGTGCACATTATGTGCCCATGCATGTGGTACATCGTCCACTTCCCCCAGGTTGTCTTCATCTGTTGTCCCTGTAGGAGCTACCATTGCACCCTGGGATCCATGCAGACTTACTGGGACTGTCTCGCACGGGGTGTTTGGTCTATTGGAGGGTGAGTGGACAGCTTCATATTGTGCTGAGGTCTATTTACATTGCTGTCCAACAGGAGGGGTGTGTGGTTGGTGCAGGGTGTGGGTATGTGGTTGTAGGCACTTATTTGTGTGGATGTTGCGAACATGGGTCTATTTCTGCTTTGCATGCCATGGTGGGTTGTGCATGTTGTTTCTTTGATGTGAAGCTGCTGATTGACCTTTCAGAGGTGGCCTTGATTTGTCAGTCTGCCCTTCTCCATCACCTACTTTTGTCCGTCATCGCCCACTACACATGCTACCTTCCTATGTATGTGGCTTCCAGGCTCTCTGACCAGGCTCCTTCTTTCACAAGTGTTAATGTCTCTGTCTACCTGTCTTAGCCACCTTCCCTCTGCCCTGGCCAACTGTGATGTCAGACACATCCATCCTCATCTCCCCATCAGCCAGTCTCCTCCTTGCACTGCTTTTCCCCTACCCCGCTTCCTCTCTCTCTCTCTCCACTCCACTGCTAGGCAATCATCACTCTGTTTCCTGTCACCCTCTTGCCCGCTGTCACCCTTCTCATCAGCTACCACAGTTTTACTTCCATTCCCAGGACATTGCCTCCCCATTTGGTACACATGGTGGGAGACTGTCGGTGAGTGTTTCCTTGCATTTGTTGCATGTGTCTTACATGCAACATGGCATCCCATTCACTGAGCTTTTCTAGTCATGTCTACCCATGCAGGCCGTCCACTCTTGTTCTTCTGCCCCTTCTGGGGGTGCTGTCCCAAGACAAATTCACACACAGCACAGGATCGAGGGCCATTTGGGGGATGCCGTGTTCACCACAGACACCAGACACACACCTTTGGCCAGGTGTTGTTGTTTGCCATGGTGGACATGTACCATGCACGGTACACCAACAGACATTTTCCAGCCTGTTGACAGCTTCTCACTGCATCTCCACACTCCCTTCAGTTCCAAACACATTGTTCTTCGTTCAATTCTGTCCCTGTGAATTCTACCTTCCCTTCATTTTGTGTGTTGCCTGCTCCCTTTTGTGTGGCAGGGTCCTTGGCCTCAGTTATGCATTCATTTATCATGTCTGCATGCCTCTTTCATGCCAGTTACCTGTGTGCCCTGACTTTCTGTATAACTGATGCCTCTGTAAACAGCTACCTTCTGTCAGATCCTCTCTTCGATGCAATTGCTGGTATGTTTGCATCCCATCATCTTGGATTGGCATCATGGGCTCCCCTACCAGTGTTTACTGCACGGTCCCGCTGCCATATTAATCACTGAATGACATATTTTGGCATTGGAAGTACTTCCAAGGAGATCCTGGGTTTCCAACCCCTCAGTGATCTCTTTTTGGGAGTCCTCTCTGTGTCATACTGACTGTGGTTGGATCTGAGTGTTCACAATGTCCCATCACCATGACATGTGGTAAGTGGTGGTCAATCAAAATGTCGAAAATAAAATGTAGAATGACAATAATGTCAAAAAATAAATGTAGAAAAAAAAATGTCGAATTCCCTCTTTTTTAATTATATATTTATTTTGGGGTCCAGGAATATGTAATTTGGGGGCTAAATGCAGAATGCTGGTTGGTGTCCATGTGACAGTGGTCAGGGACTTTATTGCTAGTGTTGTGTGCTTTTGGGTGTAATACATGGACACTGTTGTTTCCAGTGGTGATTTGTGCACTACCCTACAGATAAGTGGTCTATCAGCCACTTCCACTCCATACAAATTGGCACATACATCAGTTAGAATAGGGGGTGGACATACTCCCCAACAAGTGTATTTATACAACAAGGCATGTGGAATCTTGCACCCCTAATTTCAACAACACAGATATGTTTGGCCCAGTGGTGCACATAGTACCACAGCTGTTCATTGATAGTTCACTGCCTGAATGGAAGAAGTAAACATGTATCTTTTTATGTGCATACATGACTAGCTGCAAAGGAGTGTTTCTTTCCAAAAGAAATGTACAGATTTCCAGTTAGGACATATTTTTCTCGCTTCTTCATTACTCTCATTGTGTATTGGACGTACATTTTTACTCCCTATGAAATAATTGTACACCCTAATTTTGAAAATGGGAGTACAGTACTCCCACTTTCAATTCTTATCTGGAGCACTGTTTGTACATGGTATGTTATGTCTAATGGTCGCACACATTTTGCCTCTCCCAGACATATATTCTCAGTGTGGTGTTGTGGGTACAGAGGATAGCCTCCAATTCATCATTGAATGACACATAGGTTGTGGCCTCGCTTTGTGTGCTCCACAGGGGCTGGTTTTAGGTGAAATATGAATTTTTAGCTTTCACACAATGACTGTGCCATACTTGTTTAGTCCAATTTCAATTTCTCAATTTGCAAGCTGACGCGCAGAGATGAAAAACTGCATTTTGCAGGTGGGTTTCAAACCCAGGAAATTCAAGGAATCACATATCATTAACTATGTTGAACCATCAATATTGACACCTGTGCTATTTAAAAAAAAAAAAGTATGCCCGGTTTTGAAAAAGGCTTGGGATTAGCCAAAACATGTGTCACAAAAGGGCTCTCCCTCGGGAGATTTATGATTTGTACTCACAACTTTCTGTGAACTATAACATTTAGAAATTGAAACTGGAGTAAACAAGTGTAGAGCAGTCATTGTGTGAAAGCTAAAAATTCACCTTTAACCTCGGAGGTGGGGTAGTGGTTCCTCCGACCACTCTTTCACACACATGCAACACTTCCACATCGTATACTTAAGAGGTTGTGAGACATAAGAGGTTGACTCCCAAAATAACACCACTCTCAACTTCTTTAGGTGAAGTATGTTTGCACCAGCTGGGTGTGTGCAGCCTCTCCACATGCCCTCTGCCCTGCCAAGGGTAGGGGTGGTGCCTGTGGGTGAGTGTGGTGTCCCACCTGCATTTTCACTGGTACAACTTGCCCTGTGGCTACATTGTGCAGTAAACATGCTGCCACTATGATTTTACAGACTACTGGTGGGGCATTCAGCAATACCCCACCAGAGTGGTCACGGGAGTGGAAATGTGACTTTAGCACCCTGAATGTGCTCTCCACTGTGACCCTAGTGGCTACATGTGCTGAATTGTATCTTATCTCTGCTGGTGTGGCAAAATTCCAGAACGGCATCATCATGAATGGTGACAGCAGGTAGGCACAGTTTCCTGCAATCGTGTGCGGGGTTGTTTTTGGCATTTATTGTCATGGTCTGTTGTTCAGTGTGTCACATGCATGCATGCATGTCAATTCATACTCACCGATGAGCCATGCAATGCAATATTTTTCAGATGCCAGGGCCCAGTGAAGTGGTGACTGGTGGGAGATGTAGCTATTATGCGTGCTGCCAGGGAAATTGACATATATCTCCATGATCAGTCCATTACCATCACCCACTACCTGCACATTAACAGAGTGCCAGGGCTTGCAATGGGGGTAGATGTGCTCCGTCAATCGGGGGGGACGTTGTGCTACATGTGTACAGTCAATTGCACCTAGTACATGTGTGGTGTGCGGCTGCGTAAAATTCCTGGCACACTCTCTGCCTTTCCTCCAGTGTCCGGGTCATATACAAATGTGCCTGCACACACAGGCATGTGCTGTTGTGCATGCCAATACCTGGTGGAGACAACAGGATTATTTGGCCTGCGATATCCGATCGACTATTGGCAGGGTTGGCTGGAAGGAACCAGTTGCAATGAAATGGAGTGCAGTCAGCACTTTATCAAGGGGGGTAAGGGCCAAGAAGCAGATTTTGGGTGATGCTAGGTCATGTTTTCACTCCCTGACAAGGTCTAGGATTTCATGGGGGCAGAGGGGGTCAGTCCCTAACATATACCTGGTCATCAGGCATCATAAAAAGCATGGTGTGTTGTGCAGAAATCCGGGCCCTGGGCCGCCTCCTCCTCCTGTGCACATGGACGATAGTGCCTGCTATTGCTGGGTTCATCGTAGCTGTGGACATTGGATTGGGCGCTTTGTGTGATTTATTCGCATTGGTACCTATGCACGTTCAACTTTACATCTGCTATCATGTGGTGGATGGATCACAGGGAATCCATGAATACGGTTAGGTTTGCCGTTAAATAGGCGTGCGATTGCTTGGTGTGGATCGTCCCTCCAATCTCCCACATTTTCCCTTGTTCTTCCTCATTCTGCATGTTGGGCCACCTATTTGGGTCTCTGCGTAGGCCTGACTCACACTCTGCAAGGAGTCTCGCGCACGGCGCTCGACTGCTCGCAGAGTTCTGCCGAGCCTGAGCAGAGCCCCTGCATGTCCCAGAAAGTTTTTGCATGCAGAATGGCACACATAGTCCTGATTCTCTCTGCAAATGATTCCATGAATCAGGGCCCATGTGTGAATTCGCAAGGTGTCACTATCAGTGCATGTTCTCTATATGTTTTTAGTTTATAGGGTGTGGCTTTTAAGTATGCGTGTTGGTAAGAAGCCTGCCTTGACTGAATGTCAGAACCAGATCATCACCAGTTGGCTTAAATTGCCTCTCCAACATGTGCAGGCATCTTCCCAAATATCTCTGACAAGGCTGGGCAGGAATATAGACCATCTTGAGAAAAGAACCAATACAGGCTTCATAGGACAAACGCATTGGGAGTATGTATGTACAGCAGCAGTACTGCTCGTATTGAACAAATCCATCAGGACTGTGCACTTAAAATAGTCGGAACAGTTCAGTTCTTATTGGACAAACCCATCAGGGGTGTGTACTTACAGTAGCAGTAAATGCCTTGATCGACAAACACATCAAGATGTTTCTACTTGCTGAACTGGTACTGGCCCGATTGGGTAAACCATCATGAGTGTGTACTTAGAGTAGCACGGCTGGCTTCATAGGCTTGAGTGCTTACTTATAGTACTAGGAGTGTTCAGCAAAGTCATTATGCATGTGTACATAAAGTGGCAATGGTGGCATATATTGTGAGCAGAACATCCTGTAAACAAATTG
Organism: Ambystoma mexicanum; assembly: GCF_040938575.1. NCBI lineage: Eukaryota > Metazoa > Chordata > Amphibia > Caudata > Ambystomatidae > Ambystoma > Ambystoma mexicanum. The sequence continues at coordinate 1,174,863,655 of NC_090935.1, read as the reverse complement.
TGGAATGTTAGTGACTTGCCCTCTATTGGATTTGTTCATGTGTCAACCCACAGAAGCGATTGTGAATTGCATGGCATCATCCCCATTTCTTATCAAAATGTGTACTGAAAATGCACCATGTACACCCTATATATATATATATTTAATTGTCTCTGGGCAGAACAACCATGAAAGACCCTGGTTTGGTTTGACATTCTTTGCTATGCTCAGCGGTTCATACTCGTTAATGGGGAATGTTTACACCGCAGCATTAAACAAAATCACAGCTGCCCCTGTGGGACATACGCCTAGGAATATCAGTATTAAAGCAACCAAAATATGTACTTCTTACGATGCATGTGCAATGTATTTTTACCACCGTAATCACTCACCAAGATATTACTACCAAATTACATGGACTAGTTTGCAACACATCATTCATTTAAGAAGTGATTGAAAATATGTAGTTTCAAATATAAAATGGGAAAAGACAGCGTGTATCTTATTAAATATAGCTGAATCCAGAATGAATTTCCCAATTCTGTTTGCGAACATTTTCAACTGGAACGACCATACATTAATAACCCCCAATCACTTTTAGAATGAAACCGTCGTACCGTGTACGTGGGTAAATAAGTAAAAAATACACACACGAAAAAGCAAACATACAGCCCATAGGCTGGTGGCAACTGCTCTCTTTATAGAACTATACACATGTAGCTAGTTTGTTCTTCTTACACATCTGGCACGCGTTTTCTATTGTTATGTTCCCATCAATCTGCTGCGGACATAGAGTAATGAACTGTGTAGAACGAAGGCGGGATGAGGGAACGAAAGAAAGAGAGAGTGAAAGAAGGAAACGAAGAACAGCGGAAAAATAAAATAAAAAGAAAGACTTGATTAAAGAGAGGAAGTAGGAAGGTACAACTCTATAATGGATCCTAAAGTGAAGTGGCATGTCATATGTGTTTTGTAATTATTATTATGGTAGGAGCGTGTACATTCCTATGGTAGGAGGTGTGTGTCATATGTGTTTTAAACGACACAATTCGGACCCACTCTATTGATAACAGTGATTGTACACGGTTTGCACTTCCTTTCAGTGCCATGATACATGTGTTGCTACTGTTAGCCATAAGGACATTGTCTATTGAAAGTAAATGTAAATAAAATGCATTCTTATTTCTAAAATACACATAGCAGAGCCACATATTACCATGGATTTTAGTTTGGGATATTAGTTGTCGCTTGCGACACCTGTACGCCAAACTATTGTAATAGAGTACAGATACAGGCATGACATATGAGGAGAGACACAGAGGAATGACACATAAGGAGGGACACAAAGCCTATAGCTGTTCGGTTATGAGCCCACCCAATGACTGCCCATGGCCATGCTAACCCCTCTCGCCATTCCCACCCATTCCTGTATCTCCCGCCCAAAACTCCTCCTCATGGGAACTCTTTGAGCTCACTTTATTCAAGCCGTGCCATCAAACTTTTCACCACTTAGCAAGCCCCGCCCACCTGGTGCCTTCCAGCTTGCCGCTCTTTTTCACCACTTAGCAAGCCACGCCCACCTGGTGCCTTCTTGCTTGCCGCTCTGTTTCCCAACTTAAGGAGCCCTCCAGCTTCTTTTCCCTTGCAGATGGGGAGCAGGTGCAAGTGGATCTAGGTCACCTGGCCTAAGCCCCGCCCACCTGGTGCCTTCCTGCCTGCTGCTCTTTTTCACCACTTAGCAAGCCCCGCCCACCTGGTGCCTTCCTTCACCATCACCGTGTTGTGGCCAATGCTGGATTTGACTTTTATGGACTTCATTCATTCACGGTGCGTCACTCTTTCTCAACTCTCATGCTGGACTTCCTTTGCATCTTGTACTCATGGTGGCCCTGAATCATACTGTTCCCATCTTCATCTTGTATCCTGGCTTGCAACATTATGTGTTACTACTGACTTCTGCAATTGTATTCGCTCTCCACTCTTGCTTCTCCACTCTTTTTGACTGCTTACTCTCTGTACTCTCCTCCTTTCCCTTCTCACTTTCTCCCTTTTCCTATCTCCTCCCCTTACTTTCTTCTATGCACTTACTCTATCAGAATTGTCCCTGGACCTAATATGATAGCAACCTTGCCTGTTTCCTCCACCCTCCCATTACTGTTATTTTCCTCCCTACCACCCCTCCAGCACTGTCTGAAATGTCGTCAGGCCTAGTATGATAGTCGCTTGTGTTGTTCCTCCCCTCCCTTTCTGCACCCCTCTCCCTCACCTTTTGTTTTTCTCCGGCTCTACCAGAAATGTTGTCGGGCCTAGTACGGTAGTCTCCTGTCTGTTTCCATTTCCTTCCAACTCTCCCCCTCCTTTCCTTATCTATGTCTTAGCTCTTGTACTATCTGAAATGTCGTCAGGCCGAGTACGATAGTTAATTTCACATCCTTACTGTTCATGGCCTGTAAGAATGTGGTTGTATTTTCCCTTTTTCCCTCCCTTGCATTGAAGCGCTTTGAAACACATTGTGTATAGGCGCTATATAAATAAACTATCATATCATATCATATAATAGGAGAATGTGTTTCCTAATGCAAAATGAATGAGTGGTTTCCCATGTTTTAGATTTAAAGTTGGATAGCTTGACGAGTTCCATTGTTGAACCTAATTAATTTCCCAGCATATTAGAGACCCCACTCCAAAGAGCAAAAAGAAGGGTGCTGCCATATGTCTGTGATTATTGAACACTTTTTGGAAAGGTCTGTCTTCAGCCATCAGTGCACAATTAAAGTGCACCACCCAGGGCCGGACTGGGAACCAAAAGAGGCCCTGGAAAATGTTGTCAAAGTGGCCCAAGATTTTGCTGAACGAGCGAGCATAGCGCGTGAGCCCAACACACTGTGCATTAGACAGGCCACGAGACACCCGGTCCCGCACCAAAAGGGTGTTAGGAAACCTGCTATTATTAAGAGTAGGAGATTGAAATTAACAGGAGGAAGGAACACCTGCCCTGCCCTGCTTCCAAGATGGTGCCAACTGAAGGGTATTTCTAGGCACTTTAAAAGGGCTAGGGTCAATGCCCAGGCCATGAATGAGTCCGGTGTTATCTTCCCCCTGTTTCTGTGTTAACTGACTCGTAGCTTGGGTCCGTTGTTGGGCCAAAGCACAGGTAGGCAAATACGAGCTGAGGCTGTTAGGGAAAATGGGCACCGTGAAATCAATGCCAACTGCTTAGCGCTTCTGGGGCCCCTGTCCATGGCACGGTTGTCCCCCATCCCCTCTCTAAGCCTAGCCCTGGGCTCTGGCAGATGTAGGCCCCCAGGGTGTGTGGTAGTCACTAGTCACATTCTGTGAAGATTTTCATTGGATCTGCTATTTGCTCTCACTCTAACTGGCTTTGTGAGGGATGATGAAAACTCTGTACACTTGTCCCTGCACATGCTTTCTGTGCCCCAATGTGTGCAAACAGATAGGAACTATATGAACATTATTCTGAGGGTCCTCTCAATGTGTTAACGTGTGCAGGGGATAGGAGCTATGTGTAAAGGCTTCTGAGAGTGCTATCAATAGCACAGGGTGTGCACAGAGGTAGAGGCTGTGTGTACAGGCCCCTGAGAGCACTCATACAACAGTACCATGTGTACAGGGTGATGGGGGCTATGTGTAGGCGTCTGAGAGCACTCTCAATAGCCCTGGGTTATTAGGGAGGTAAGCGCTATGTGTGCTCCCCTGAGAACGCTCTTAATGGCCGTGTGTCTTCATAGAGGTAGGTGCTATGTTCACAGGCATGAGAGAGAGCTCTCAAGTGATCTGTATGAATGTAGGAGCTATGCACACATGTAAGTGCTCTTATGGGTGAAGGGAGGTAGTAGACATGCATAGAGGTGTGGGACTGCTTGCATGGGGTCTGGGTATGAAGGGATGTAAACGGAGTCCTGGGGTGTTCCTAGTGACCCTGTGTGTGCACGCTTGTAGGAGTCATGTGCACAGGCCACTAATAACTCTGTGTTGTGGGGTATGCATGGCAGTAGGTGCTATGTACACAGCAGGACAGCTGCTTGAACACATTGTACCCTAGAGGCAGGCAGGCCAAGGCCAGTGCCACGCCTGTTTGCCCACAATCCACAGTGCACAACGTGCAGGAAACTGGTATGAAACACACATGCCGTGATTTAGGCTTGGTGCCCCAGCCAGCTCCTGAGGGTGTTTGGGGGGAGCTTCTGTGCTATTAATTCCCACCAGGCTTTGTGGATGTGCTGCAGAGGCAGGGCACTGGGCACGTGCATTAGACAGGTCCCTGGATTTGAAAACACAGCAGGCAAAGTTTGTGTGACAGGGCAGTGTGCAAAGAACAGGCAGACAATGTGCACAAAGGACTGCCTCAGGGCACGCAATGCAAAGTGCATGGGAGGGAAACTAAAGTGCAATTATGCAATCCTCACTGTGCAAGGATTGGTCATAGAGATCACACTGTGGAAAGAAAGATGTAGGGACACCGAGTAGGTCATTGGTACAGGAAACGTAACCAAATGTGTAAAGTGCATCCACTGCATACATACTATGTTCAAGGGCCAAGAAGAATTTGGGCCTGTACCCATTAAAACACGTTTTGTGATGAATCATTCCCATTGCATAATAAACAGACTTTGGGACACTGTGTAATGCTAATGCCCACCCATTACTTAGTTATTTGATGCCAACGCATGAATTGCAAAATATACATGCAGGGGGCGCGCCTCCCGTGATTTGCACCATGCACACAGTGGAAATACACTCCTCCCATATAATTTGCAAAATGTGCATTTCGGAAACACACTTAGTAAGTGCATATGATATGACTGGTGATATACACAGACTTCAGGAATACACGGACACCACACCCTCATGGCAGTTGCACCCACGTGCCATAGTTTCACTGGACCAATTTGGTACATTTTACTGTTGGCTCTAGAAAATAGACTGTGGGGGCATGGGAAGGATCCAGAAGAGAGGAGGGCAGGTAAGCCTGGAGAGGAGAGGAAAGAAGGAGGTAAAAGTACCAGAGAAAAACTAGCAAGTGATGGTCACTCAGCAGTGTTACCCAAAATACTCATCCAAGTCTATCTGTCCTCCCCACTGCGACCTTGGCATGGACAGGTGTGTGCTCCTTCAAGGAGCTGACTTTGACACTCCCTTCTGACAGCTGTGGCTCTCCTCTGCCCCATTTCAAAATGTGCTCTGCGGAACCTCTTTCAATAACTCTAACAACTCAAAGACACCACTACAACACGTGGCTGTGTGGATTGCAAGTTAGAGTCACGAAAATTGTCTACCAAACCCCGACTAACAATATAACATTATGTCAAAAAACGAAAGTCAGGAAAACACAGCCAAAATGTGCACATCAGTGAAAACCACAAACAAGTAAAAATGAACCTACAAGTACGTTTTAACTATTATTTTACATTGGATAACATGGCAATGCACCCATTCAATTAACAAAGTATGTATGTGAGGATCAATCTAACCTGGTGTGATACCTCAGTCAAGCAAATGGTGGCCTGATTCGAATCGGTGTCAGTGAATTGGCCATTGTGGATACAGGTGGTGTATCCACAATGATGCTGAAGCAAGATAAGCAGATATTATGCATATTTCAAGCTCGTTAACATGTCTCCACGAATAACAGCAGCTGTACACTTATGTTTCCCATGTGCTTAGGTTTGTGTTAAGTGTAAATGGTCCGGGTATTCCATGCACTTGTGTTGTAGGTTCTTTTGTGAAGGGTGTGGTTGATTACTTTTCTCCATATGGAAAGTAAGTCTTGTTTAAAGTGTTCTTAATGTGACACCAGCCTTGTATCAATCAGTGGCATCGTCAGGAGGCTTCATTGAACTCTCAACCTTAATTACACTTGTCCAGAGTTCGAAAATGTAACGTCCAGTCACTTATGTGAAGTATTGACTCGGATTAGTGCTTTTTAGATTTCATTTTATTTTTTCTTCCCTTTTTTAGCCAGTGCTTCAGTGAAACGTGCCATTCAATAAGTTACACTACATCCATATCTTAATATGAGGATAGACCCCGCGGTAAGCCTGCGGGCAGTGGCATTACATTGCCCCTTGTGCGCAACTAGACTCAGCAGAAGATACAATGGGAGAGTGGGGCACTCAGCACGCAAAAATAATTCTTACCTTTAAGTCGGCAGTCTGGCTGCTGCCCTCAGCCTCAGCCACAGCCTCCCTCGAGTCGCCTCCTGCTTCTGCTGTCTGCTGATGGATTAGGGTGACCAGATTTCCAAAACGAAAAACTGGGACGACCAACAACATAAAAGAGGGAGTAACACGTTGCAGCCCACCAATTACCGCCCCTCCCCAACCCCAACACGCCCCCACAACCACCACCCAATCATATTTCCAGCACTTCTCGTTTTTATAAACTGTATATGATCTAATTTGTGCCGTTTTGTCTGTGAATCTTGCCATGTTAATTCAAAACAAGCGTTTGCTCTCATTCATATTATATGGCTTGCTGTACAGCCATTTTCAATGCAGTCTCTGTGGCACAGTCAATACGTGCTGTGACACCGGGTTTGAGTCAAACCTCCAGCTCCAACATTTTGAACGTGTTAACTACAATTTTAATTACCATAGTCGCGGCGCATCATATTTCCAGCACTTTGACTTTTCATAAACTGTATATGATCTAATTTGTGCTGTTTTGTCTGTGAATCTTGGCATGTTAATTCAAAACAAGAGTTTGCTCTCATTGATATTATATGGCTTTCTGTACAGTCATTTCCAAGGCAGTCTCTGTGGCACAGTCAATAAGCGCTGTGACTTGTACTTGAAAGTTTGGGGGTTCGAGCCAATCCTCCAGCTCCAACAATCTGAAGTGTTAACTACAATTTTAATTACCATAAGAGGCCCTACAGACAGAGGCCTACCGGGGGTGTCCTGGTGGGGCAGTCCAGCCCTGGCACCACCCTTCAATGTATGAGGACTAATGTTTCTTTAGTGCAAATGTGCATAACTTCCATCTGCCCTCATCCTGTGGCAAACCCTAGAGGTAGCAATAGAGAGGATGTTAAAATTACAGATGATCACAGGACTACTGGTTTCTGCATAGCAAAACAAAGAAAACAACCAGCCGGGAAGCTGAAAAAACTCAAATGACGAGATAAGGAAGACTATTAAGATTTCCTGTCAAATTGGAAGGGGGACCACACAAGGAGAAGAGTCCCATTCTAACTGAATAGCTTGAAAGGCCCTGATGCCAGGCCTGATTATAATCTTCAGATGCATGGATTTTGCAGGCTTCCTCTTGTTCAGAGTCATGCCCCATTATCACAATGTGAGTTACCTCACCAGGCTGGTTGCTTCGTGACTGAGCATACATAGTTTCTGGAAGTATTTCTAGTTTTTGGAGTACAGTAGTGTCTGTTGCTGGCGCAGTGGAGTCTCAAGGGCAGGGCAAGGGTGATTCCTTCCATGTAGCCTGCCCTCATCTCCCTTACCCTTCCCTGCACTGAGCAACAGGAGGACTGGCGCTGGGAACATGCAGCACACAGAAACTGTGTGTGTTACAGATTCCAGTCAGGTGAAATGTTCGCACAATGCATTTAATGCAGGCTGCACTTCGACATTCTCACAATTCCCCCTGCTAGGATCCTTCCTCATTTCACATAAGTTGCAGCTTTCATTTCAGTGGCTAATGTGCTTTTTTTCACAAGGGTACAGGTAGTGATTAGGGTTTTTCTATTTAGGCCAGGCAGACTGGATGCTCCACTTCAAGAGCAAAACAAAATAGGTGATGGCTGGAAGGTTTTGAATACATCTTAACCTCCTGCATTGCTGTGGGCAACCCTCCAAACCATTGCTCTTTTCCTGCCAAGCCATTAGAAAAGGGAAAAGACCATATGCAAATCAGGCTTGGTTCCACGCCAAAAGGGGCAGTCTGGCCCAAACTGCTAGGTTACATCCCTTCTTCACAAGACCACAAGCATTTAAGTATGACTGCTGTGATTCTTACTAAACGTCAATCAATCATCCTACAGGAGTCCTATCCCATGCAGTTTCTTTCCTTCCATGAGATATGTACTAATCTAATTAGTTTAGCTGTTAGGTGGCACTTCAGCCACCTGTAAGCTGAAATGAGTGCATAGTAATAGAGATATAGAGAAAATCATATGAAGGTACACACAGCTCGTAGATGTTTTTTGGTATGTGCCCACCCATTCACTGCACATAGCCATGCTAATCCCAGTGGCCATTCCCAACAGTTCCTGCTCCTCTCCAATCAAAACACCTTGTCATGGGCACTCTTTGTGCTCGCTTTAATCAAGCCTTACCATAAAATGTTTAACCTGAACTGCCTGCCAGTGTTTTTCCAAAGCAAAGTAGTCTTCTGAGAGTAAATTGGGGCTGCAAATACACTACTGGTGTAATAGAAATGTCATAATCAGGTCTATCTTCAGCCACTCAATTTAAAAACACTATGGAGCTGATTCATGGAAGTTGTGCGCCAAAAAACGGGGATTTATGCGCCATTCTGCCCGCAAATCCCTGTTTAACAAATGGGGATTTGTGGGCAGAATTGGCGCACAAATCCCCGTTTATCGGCACACAACTTCCATGAATCAGCCTGTATATGTGTCCCTCACTGAAGTCCTGTTAAAAACAAGCATTAGCAAAGCCAACAGTTTTGGCTTGTGTATAAAAATTACACATATTCCAGGCACTGCTTTTAAATGCCGCGGTACTTGAACCATTGTGCACCTTCTACCACCAATAGGCAGTTTACACCACTATGGACGTGCCTGGCAAGTCCCTTCCTATGCCTACACTAAACCACAAACGTTTGGTATTGCCAATGCTTGTTTACATTGATTTTATGCTTAATGTGGCAATCTTCCCAATAGGCCGGTAATAAGTAGCCTGCCTGCCTAGAGTAAAAAATAATCCACATTAGATACATTGGCTGTTCATTTAACTTTCTTCTTTAAAATGAGTCCCAGAGAAGGTTTGATGAGGCATTAAAAAGAGGGTGTGGTGAGCTTAGCTTAGCTTAGCTGAAGGAAGAGGTGCCATACCTTTCTTTCCATTCCCCTGCTTGTCCTTGCGCCTGGACTCCTGCTGGACGCTGACCTGCGCGAGGCAGAAGAGGCACAGGACAAGGCGGGCTGCTCGGAACTCCATGGTGTCGCGTGCAATGAGTGAGAGGCGAAGGCCCTCCTGCTTAAGAGTTGCTCTAATCAGAAGCGGCTGCCGCAAAAGCACTTCCAGGCCTCCCTTCAGCATTCCCAAATCATGACATAGGAAGCAGACGCGAGCTTCTTCACAGGCGGGGGGTGATAAAGAGAATGCGGCTCTTCCAACTCAAGATCAAATATTGGGAAAGCTGGCGGAATGTACGTGTGTAATTAGCATTTATTTAAGCAGAGTACGTCATCTTGTGCATTCAAAGACAATATGGTGTTTTTGAGCTCAATGTCTGCCTTCCTTATAGGTGGCCTCTTGGATCTAGGTTCTGTAATTAGGGAATGAGGGGAAGTAAGGAGTAGGAGTGGGAGAGGACAGGAGCGAAAGCTGGCGTTGATGAGTGCACATGTAAAAACACCTTTTCTGTGTGCCTGTAGTTTTTGGTTTTGGCGTATTTTGTGGCGTTAGCGTCCCCCAATGCAACGACATTGCTACTGCTAGAAGAAAGGGAGAAAGGGGAGTTCAGCAGCAGTCTTTTGTCTTTGGCTTGGCAAATGCCCCACGCTTACGGCATGAATGATTCGAAGTACCGCTGCGCATGGATTTGTCTCCAGGAGCTGGTGAGGCCACCAAAGAACTTACATCTCATAAACAACGGAAGAATGCCTGAGCCTGCCCCCATCAGCAGGTCCGTTTTCGATGGGTGTTGCAGCTCCCACGGGATTTACACAGGATTGCACCCCCACCCCCTACCCGAGAGTGGGCCCTTTTGCCCACTGTCTCACCCCACCTCGCCTGTTTCTTAGATGTGTTCTTCTCTTCTCTGTTTGCTGACTATACCAGCAAAATTGAGGTTTTATGCTGGGATTGTGTTGTGCTCTGCCTCTGCCAAATCCTGTCAGCGCCTCCCCTCTTAGGTGCCCCCTTCTGCTTAGACCTGCATTTGCTGATGGCTGCAAAATCCCAAGGCACTTTTGATGTTCGGATTTGCACGTCAGGGCAGGCATGCTGTTATGGTGGATCAATTATGGTGCGGTTCTGATTTTAGGTTGTGCAGCCGTTTGGGGCATGGGCTGCAGTCGTGCTTGTGTAGTGTAGATTGAGGAGGGCGAGGCTTGAGGTGGCACCTCACCTAAAGTATATGTCTGGACATACAGCAACCTGGTGGCTACCAACGTGAGGATTGCGGGAGTAGTGAGCTGGAAGTGTGGCGAGCACTTCCGTTCATAGGTACGCATTGCAGAGTTCTCAAACCTTTTCAACGCTAGCCCCAGAGTGTCTCTGTTCTCCTACGCTGCATCCGCTCCCCTTGGCCATCGTAGTGTTCGTTGGTTTCTTGGTTGCTGCAGAGCCTACTGATGGGCCCGCTATATGTTTCTGGTGGAGGCGTTTGGATTTCTGGTGGACTTTGTGTCTTTGCTGGTGATCAATGTTGTGGGAAGGAAGTGCATAAGCACATAATGGTCAGCAGGATGGGCTGGGCGGCAGCCATCTTGTCCATAAATAAGCAGATTGGTGCCCAAGCTGGGTCTGAAGATTGCGGTGGTGGTGACTGTGGGATGATATGATATGATAGTTTATTTATATTGCACCTATACACAGTGTGTTTAAAAGCGTTTCAAGGTAGGGAACAAGGGAAAATACAATGACATTTGTACAGGCCATGAACAGTAAGGTTGTGAAATTAACTATCGTATTGGGCTGACAACATTTCGGATAGTGCAAGAGCTAAGACATAGATATGGAAGGGAGGGTGCAAGTGGGAAGGAAATGGAAACAGACAGGCAACTACTGTACTAGGCCTGACAACATTTCTGCTAGAGCCAGAGAAAGACAAAAGGTGAGGAAGAGGGGTGCAGAAAGGGAGGGGAGGAACAAAACAAGCAACTATCGTACTAGGCCTGACAACATTTGAGATAGTGCTGGGGAGATAGGGGAAGCAAACAAACAAGTAAGTGGAGGGTGGACGAGACAGACGAGGTTGCTATCATACTAGCTCCAGGGACAATTCTGATAGAGTAAGTGCATAGAAGAAAGTAAGGGGAGGAGGGAAGGAGATAGGAAAAGGGAGAGAGAGGAGGAGAGAACAGAGAGTAAGCAGTCAAAAAGAGTGGAGAAGCAAGAGGGGAGAGTGAATACAATTGCAGAAGTCAGTAGTAACACATAATGTTGCAAGCCAGGATACAAGATGAAGATGGGAACAGCATGATTCAGGGCCACCATGAGTACAAGATGCAAAGAAAGTCCAGCATGGGAGCTGAGAAAGGGTGACGCTCCGTGAATCAATGAAGTCCATAAAAGTCAAATCCAGCATTGGCCACAAGACGGTGATAGTGAAACCAGAATGAATCAGGACAGACTCATGCAGAAGTAGGCTTGAGGGGGTGGGGGCAGGGTAGAAGAATCAAGCCAAACAGGCAACACCTGTGTGCGAGAAGGGTGGGGGGCACAAGGGAACATCACAGGGGGACGAGAGGGGGTGGGGATGGCATGTGGGGACAGATGGGGTAAACACATGTTGGTGCATGTTTACCTGCTGTCTGAGCAGGGGGTCAGTCCCTGGGTCCTCCTGGTCTGAACAGGTCCAAACAGGAATTGCTCTTTTCTTTTGTCAGCCCTTCGCTTCGGATGTCCGGGCAAGAGATGCCCTTGATCTAAGAGTTAAGAGCAGAAAGGAAGAGACTGGGCTAAGAAGATGGGTGGTGCTTAGACCCGGTGACCTAGGTCCACTTGAACCTGCTCCTCATCTGCAAAGGAAAAGGGGCTGGAGGGCTCCTTAAGAAGGGAAAAAGAGTGACAAAGAGGAAGGCACCATATGGGCGGGGCTTGCTAAGTGGCAAAAAAGAGCAGCAACCTGGAAGGCGCCAGGTGGGTGGGGCTTAGGCCAGGTGACCTAGATCCACTTGCATTGCTCCCCATCTGCAAAGGAAAAGAGGCTGGAGGGCTCCATAAGTAGGGAAAAGAGCGGAAAACAGGGAGGCACCAGGTGGGCGGGGCTTGTTAAGTGGGGAAAAAGATTGGAAACCTGAAAGGCACCAGGTGGGCAGGGCTCAGGCCAGATGACCTAGATCCACTTGCACCTGCTCCCCATCGGCAACCAGAAAGGCACCAGGTGGGCCGGGCTTGCTAAGTGGAGAAAAAGAGCGGCAACTTGGAAGGCGCCAGGTGGGCAGTGCTCAGACCAGGTGACCTAGATCCACTTGAACCTGATCCCCAGATGCAAAGGAAAAGAGGCTGGAGGGCTCCTTAAGCAGGGAAAAAGACCAGCAACCAGGAACGCACCAGGTGGGCTCGGCTTGCTAAGTGGGGAAAAAGAGCGGCCACCTGGAAGGCGCTGTTAGGCAGAATTACATGCAGTACCCTTTGGGAACACTACGCACAATTAAGGCTAGAGGTGTAAGCACAATCTCACCTTTGGTAGAGTCTGTACTACACAGTTTTGTGGTAGCAGGGCTGAGCAGCCATGCTTATCTCAAGAGGGATGTGAGCAGTACAAGGTGTTACACAAAAGCCTTCCAATCACAGTGGTTAAAACAAACACTTACTCAAGGTTTCTTGGTAAAACAATATTAATTTATTTATACAGTCATTTAGAAAACATTCCACTAGCAATAAGCAGCTCAATATCACACTATAATACACTCCCGTACCAAACCAATGGTTCTGAACAAGTTAGGCTACCAACCCATTTATCTGGGGATGGTAGGCAGTAACTTGTAAGTCACTCCACAGTTTTTCCACCTGGCCTGCATGTAGTAGGACATAATATTGGATCCCCTGTCAGAGATGACTTCCTTAGGAAAACCTACCCTGGTAAAATTATCAAGTAGGACCTTAGCACCAGCTTGAGCTGTATCAGTCCTCATAGGTATAGCTTCAGGGTATCTAGTAGCATGGTCTACTACAACCAGGATAAACCTGTTGCTTGAAGAGGTTGGAGGGTCGAAGGGACCAACAATGTCGAGTCCTACCCTCCCAACAGGGACTCCCACCACTGGGAGAGACACCAAGGGTGCCACATTCTTGGCTCCACTCTTGCCAGATGTCTGAAAAGTGTGACAGTTCCTACAGAATTTATCGGTGTCCAGTCAAAGGATCGATTACAAAAGGCTCGAATGCAAAAGGTGAGTGTCAATAGGGTCGAAAACCAAAGGTTCGAATTTTTTTTTAATATATATATTTATTTTTGGGTTTCAGTGTAGGTAAAAAAAGTGGTTTTTACCACAAGAACAGGGGTTAGGGTGGGGACCCCCCCAAAAAAAAATATAAATAAAAAAAAAAAGTTTTTCGAACCTTTGTTTTCGAGACTATTGACTCCAACCTTTTGTCATTCAACCCTTTGTAGTCGATCCTTTGACCTATAACCAAGTGTATCTACATCAGACACGAACGTAGGCCAGTAGAAATAAAGGGAAAGCCTTTCCTTAGTCTTCTTGAAACTCAAGTGACTAGCCAAAGAATCCCGTGCGCTAACTGTAGGAACTGGTGTCTAGTCTCTAGAGTCACTATAAGTCTCCTGTAGTCCCCTGGGATAGACTCAGTTGGTTAACTGTAGACGAGGCAATCTTCCCAGTATAAACTATGCTTCCCTGGCTCTTGACCATCCAGCTGGGAAGCTGCCTGTTGGCAAAGGCCTTCCAGAGTAGGACACTCTCTTTGACCTCTGCTGCTGAAGTCTGCCCTACAGGGGCCACCTTCTGCCAGTAAAGACTGCATCTCAGGATGGTCTGTAGGATCCAGATCTCCAACAGGGGGAAGTTCTTCTTCCAGCTCTGAATCTTCAACAGCTGATGATTCAAGCAGTCCTGGTTGTTCCTTACACTCAGCTTCAGCTGGTGGAGGAGTCACAGGTTGTGACTTTGGACACTCTTCTCGGGGATGTCCTGGTTGGTAGCAAAGGAGTGCTTGCTGGCTTTTTCTTGGAGTTTTTAGGTGTCCCCTTGTCCTCCTTTTTCTTTGAAATAGTCAGTAATTCCTGTGGACTGGGGGTTATAATTTCCTCTATAATTTCCCCTAGAGATCCTTTTAAGGTACTCTCTCTGGCCTTCCTTGTCTGTTCCTGTTTCCTCTTGCTGGGAGGCCTGAGGGTGCTTGATACAACTCCAAGAGTTTTTAAGTCATTCTCCAACTGCACTCTCCCAGGTACTTCACTCTGCACACTAACAGGTATCTTGACAGTCATATCATTGCACTGGATGAGAGCTGGTAACTGTGGAAGCCAATGGACAGGGCCTCCAGCTAGCTTAATGAGGTATTTGGGTGCCTTAGCAACATCCTCAACATTGAAAAAAGATTCATCTCCTACAGTTATGCTGGCCCCTGCGTCTCTGATGGCAGGGCTATCCTGACCATTCACAAGTACACTGTCTTTGTAATATTCTTTGGTATTGTCTGGGATGGAATTATAGACATCTACGTTCTGTTGTTCCCACAGTCCCAGGGACACTAAAGAAACACTTGCTGAGACCTCAGCAAGTAGTTTAAAATTTCCACCTGCCATTTGTACTTCTTCCTCTGGGTAGAAGGCTATGGAGACAGTGTGGATCCTTGAAGGTTTAACCTTACATCTAGGATTCTCTTTCACATGGTCAGTTGACCCACAAGCAAAACATTTCCCAAATGTTTTGATACATGGGTGTTTGGTCTGACCTCCCTCTGGTTTAGCACCAGAGGTTTCACTAGCCTGATTTGGTTTCCCTGGGGGCTTACCCTTATTATGTTTGTGGCCCTCCTTTGGAGTGGAGGTATTGGAATTCTCTTTTTTATCTTTCTTGTGCTGCTTTCCCTCATCCTTCTTCTGAGTAGCCCCAGAATCCTTGTAGATTTCCTTGGAATCAGCCAAGTGCTGTCTGAACTCAGGAGAGCAGGCATCATAGATAGATTCTAACATGAACAGATTTCTCATACCTTCATTAGTGTTAACCCTGTAGCTGTTAACCCAACCATCTAAATGTTTCAAACATTCACACACCCAGGTAGCCCAAGGGGTACCATCATGCTTTTTGAGGGTTCTAATCCTCTTAAGATACCGGAAATGAATTTTCCCAAACATAGCTGTCAAAGCTAGTTTCACATTTTCATACTCCATCCTGTCTATTTCCCCCACCTCCATTACAGCATCAGTTGCAACCTGGGGTAGTCTAGACAAAAGCCAAGGAATCAGCTAATTCCCTGTAAGTTTCTGAATCCCATAGTTAAATTCAAAAGCAGCCAACCAATCCAAAATATCAAGCTTAACCTCATACTTACTTACTGCATCTTTGGGCATGCGAGGCATTTTAGGCCTGGAAGACCTAGAAGACTCTGGGAGAGAACCATTCTCAAGAGACAATTTCTTCATTTCAAGAGCATGTTGTAATTCAGTTTGCCTTAGTTTAAGTTCTTGATGTTTACTTTCAGTTTGTGCTTGGAGCCTTTTGAACTCTGACTCAAGTCTCATCTTCTCAAGAGAGACAAATTCCGACTCAGTACTTGACCTGGTAGGGTCCCTTTGACTAAAGGTTGAGGCCTAATAGCGGTTGTATACGAATTGTTCGTTTTACAACTGTTCGAATTACAATTGACCTTTTCACAATTGACCGAATTGTGAAGGTCAATTGTAACATATATGTGGGGGGAAACCCCCCAAAACCCCCCACCTAACGCCAAACCCCCCAAAACCCCTATATATATATATATATATATATATATATTACCAAACATATATATATATATATATATATATATATACGGTCAATTGTGAAAAAGTTGATTGTGACCCTTTAAATTCGGTCAATTGTTCATTCGAACAATTGTAAACGAACAATTTGGGTAATACCCTAATAGCAGGTAGAGGTGCAGTAGGGCCTACATCTTGAGACTCCTCTGCCTCTTCTAACTTATCAATAACATTTGAGTTGGACTCTGAAACATTAGTATCCTCATCATCAATTTCCATATTTTCTACAGAAGTAGGTGTAGCAGACCTATTTCTCAGACTTTGAAATTCTAACAATCGTTCTATCAATTCATTGTTTTTGCCTTTAACAGTGAGGTTGGAAGTTTTATACATTTCCTTTAGTTGATCAACTATTAAAATTACTATGGCCTCCTGTCTGAAGTTATCCATATCAGGCATGATAAAACAATTGCTTTTCTAGTGGTGTTTAGCCTTGTGAAGGTTATTTGAACAACAGTAAGAGCAGCAGTCTCAATGTAACAACTATACTCTATCCTCACCACTTGCCACAAGTGTTAGGCAGAATTACATGCAGTTACCCTTTGGGAACACTACACACAATTAAGACTACAGGTGTAAGCACAATCTCACCTTTGGTATAAGGCTGTACTACACAGTTTTGTGGTAGCAGGGCTGAGCAGCAAGGTTTATCTCAAGAGGGATGTGGGTAGTGTATGGTGTTACACAAAGGACTTGCAATCACAGTGGTTCAAACAAACACTTACTCAAGGTTTCTTGGTAAAACATAATTAATTTGTTTACACGGTCATTTATAAAACATTCCACTAGCAATAAGTAGCTCAATATCACACTATAATACACTCCAGTACCAAACCAGGATGTTTCTGAATAAGTTATGCTCCCCAGAAGTGGGAGCAAAATGGCACTTCAGTAACTTTAAATGGGAGTAAAAAGACACAGGTTATAAGAACTAAACACAAATACTTTCTCAGGCAGGGCAAACAGTTTCAGTTCACTACAAGAGGCAATTCAATTCAATAGGCCTGGACCAAAGTCGATGGATCAGTGTCTTGGATAGGATAGCGCAGTTCGGGTAGTAAACGGTTAAGTCTTTTGTTCTTAGAAGTAGTTTGCACGAAAAAGAGTTATATGTCGGATTAGGAGCGAACAAGACTCCAAAGTTGGGAAATTTTCACTGCGGCAGAGAGGATTTCTCAACCGTGTTTGCACAGTACCTTGGTAATGAAGAAAAGCTGTAGCTGAAGCAATTGTTCCTGGCAGTTCCTGCAGATCACGCTGTTCCTGGGCCTCAGTCTTGGGGACAAGAGGGAGGACATCGGGAGGTTCCTGCACTACACGGGGACAGATCCACAAGCTTGGCAAAACATCAGTTTAAGGTGCGAGTGCCTTATAGTCCACAAGCTGGTATCCTTCTCACTGGCTATCCGGCTTTCAACAGCACTCTGAAGATAATTCGACTAGTATGGAGATGGTTTCCAGGTGGCTTGCAAGTTGATTGTTCCCACCAGCTCAAGGGAAGAATTCGTCCTGGAAGGGGCTTCTCTGTTGAGGGAGTTTCAAGCTATTCGGACCTGAAGCAAGGTTTCAACGGGCAAACCAACAGTCCAGGAGTTGCAGCAGTTGTCTTCCTTCAGCCCGCCTTCGGTTCTTTCGTTCCAGTGGTCAACACTGCCTTCCAAGTCTCCGAGAACAGTTTGCTCCCATTCATTCCAACCTGGCTGCCACTCACCCAGCAGGGTGGCTGTCCTTGCCAGACAGTCAGCCAGCCAATCACACCAGAGTGCATTCAGGTCTCCTAGGAGACTAAGCACAGGGAGTTTCGGGCTCCTCCCTCACATCCTGTCCACCCCAGACACTCAGGCGCCAGAGGGGAGCTTCAGTACTGAAGCCCGCCAAAGGCAAACAAACAAAGGGACCAGACCTGGTTTTGTGCACAGAGAGAAACACTTGAAGGACCTTTCCAAAATGAAATGGTACAAAAAGTTGATTGGAACCTGTTTTTACAGAGGGCTCAGACGCCATCTTGAAAGACATGGCTCTGGTGGATTTTAGCTACCGGAGCGTTTAAATGGGTCACGGTCTGGAAAATCATGGTAATACCACTGCCATCAGCCATTCTGAGAGGTAAGGGTAGCATTTGAGTGCTACATGATTTTTCTAGGCATAGGGAATTCTAGGTATTCCCTCCAGCACTCCGCTGCAAGGCAGTGTGTGCTGGGTCTAGCAATTTAAAAAGACTAGCAAAGTCACTTTAACTTTACATTCACAGGGAGACAGTAGTCAGTCCTAGAAAAGGTTTTTAAACCTTGGGAAGTCTGAAAGACATCCCTGTGCCACGTAGTTTCTCTAGGTTCTCGATGTTTACAAGCATGTCTTAAATACGCATTGGAAAGGCGTTTTCAACGTTCTTTCTGCTGGCATTCTTGGTGAATTTATGTTGTTCCGATGTTCACGCATGTTTCTATTACAGAAAGAGTTTACATGACAGTGTGGTGTCACCCGGCGACCTCCGGTGCTGTTCGGTTTCAGTATGTGGAACATTGCTTTATGTTCCCTTACACTCTAGGTGCTACATAATGCTAGATGCGATGAACCTTTATTCCAGGTGTCCAAGAGAACTATTCCTGTTTTGGGCTTTTATCCTGATGCAATAACAAAATGTGCTTGTCTGCACAGTTCTTAACAAGTGTTTTAAATTACATGTGTTGTAACACACCTGCTCTTTTCTTACCATCACCCATGCATTTGCCCCAAAATCTTTCTTTCATTGCAGTGTATGTATTGCGGTTTTGTCATACCACTCTGCATGTGTACGTTGTGAAGGGCAAGTATACAAACAAGAATTAATGCTTACATAAGAATGGGTTGGATTCAGGAGGGACAAGCTGCAGGCTATGGTGTAGAGACTTTGCAAAATAGCGTTTTTGAGGCCTAGAGCGTATGCTTTATTCTGCGAGTAATCATCAATATCATTGTATTTATTTATTTATTGAGCATTTGTTAGGTGCCTGTAAAACAAAATAGTGTTTCAAGGCGCCACAAGGCAAAGTGGGGAGGGAACAAGGGGAGAAAAAATACATAATGGAAAAAGACAGAAAATATACAATCATGGCCCTACTAGGCCTTGTGGCATTCAGGCATACAAGTGCTGTGAAAAGAAGTGCAGGAGAGGGGGTAGAAGAGAAGGGAAGGTATGGGCAAGTGCTGATGTGGCCAGGGGAGGAACTGCTGGCTAATTGCTAGGGTGAGCGGTTCCCAAAGGCGGGATGCACAGCCACCCGGTAGGAGGCCCAAAAGGGCAGTGCTGGGAGCGGGTGCTCGTATCTACTGGGCACGGGCCTGGTATCAGAGAGATTCAGGAAGGTCCAGGCCAGCAGTCTCAGTGGCAGTGGGGTGATTAGCAGGGAAGGGGAAGAGGGAGAGAAAAGCAGAGTTTTGAGAAGTTTCCAGAATTTAAGGTGGTCCGGCTCAAGTCAGAGAGTGGCAGGGAGGCTGATCCAAAGAGAGGCACAAGCCTAAGAGAGATCTGCCCCCCCCCCCCACACTCTTTGCTTGGAGAAGTGTTTGACATGCAGAGAGCTGGAGTTAGAGGATTAGAGGGCTCTAGCAGGGAAGCATTTAGCAAGAGAAAGCTGTAGATAGTGTGGTCCCAGACACCAGAAATTCTTATGGATGATGCAGAGTGTACTGAATTTGATCCTTGCAGCCATTTGGAGACAGTGTAGAGATTTTAAGGCTGGAGAGATATGATCCCTGGGTTTAAGGCCAATTATAAGTCTTGCAGCTCATTTCAGGATTAGCTGAAGGGGGCATAGGGAGGAAAGGGGAAGATTGAGGGAGAGGCTGTTGCAGTAGTCCAACCTTGAGAGGATCAGAACTATTGAAACGTTGAGCTTCTGGAGAAAGGTGAGGAAAGGAAGAATGCCTCTAAGAACGTGAATCTGAAAGTCGGCCTTCTTGGCAAGGTCTAACATATGAGGGGTGAAGGAGAGGTAAAAGTCCAAGATGACCCTGAGATTTTTAGCTTCAAGGGAAGATGAAGGTGAGGGGCCTAAGGAGGGAAGCCAGAGGGATCAAGGGATACAGGGTGCTGGTGTCCAAATAAGAAGGATCTACGTCCTACTGGCATTAAGACAGAGGTTGTTAGCCACACACCATGCCTGGATAGCTGTCAGACAATCGGGGAGTATGAAGAGGACGTGGTAGAGGGAAATTTGAAAGAAAGCTATGTTTCATCAGCATAGCACTGGAAATGAGGAGAGGAAGAGGAGATCAGGTGAGCAAGAAATGTAAGGAATACATTGAAGAGCCATGGCGATAGGATAGGGCCCTGGGGGACACCACAGGCAGAGAGTGAAGTGGTGGAGGAGTAAGGGCTCAGCTGCAACTGGGATGGGCGGTTTGTGAGGAAAGAGGTCAGCCAGTCCAGTGCCCGATCCATGAGGTCGAGGGTATCACGCAGCCATTTTATGGGGATAGAATGATTGACTGTGTCAAAGGCAGAGGAGAGATCAA
Organism: Ambystoma mexicanum; assembly: GCF_040938575.1. Classification (NCBI taxonomy): domain Eukaryota; kingdom Metazoa; phylum Chordata; class Amphibia; order Caudata; family Ambystomatidae; genus Ambystoma; species Ambystoma mexicanum. The sequence continues at coordinate 1,174,843,297 of NC_090935.1, read as the reverse complement.
GGAGAATGAGAAGAGTAGGAGAGTTAGAGTCAAGATTTGCAAGCATGTCTTCATGGGTGTTCAGGAGAGTAGTTTTCATGCCTCTGGTTGCCCTGAAATCAGATTGATGGTCATGGAGGCAACCAGCGAGTTCAGTCTGAAGGATCAATAGAGAGAGGACCAACTTCTCCAGGAGTTTGCCCATGAAGGGCATGATGGAATTAGGGCGATAGTTAGCTGGGCAGGTAGGGTGAACAGATGGCTTTTTTAAGACAGGGTACTCAAGGGAGTGCTTGAGGGATAGAGGGAAAGAGCCAGTGGCGAAGGAGAGGTTCCAGAAATCGGTAAGAGCTGGGGCTAGAGAAGAGATGTTGTCCTTGATGGTCCTAGAAGAGCAGGGGAGCACCTGTTTGGATGAGACCTTCATAGAGCTGACAACTTTAGAGACCCCATCAGGTGCTATGGGCAGGAGGGAGGGGAGTGTCAGGGGTGGAGGGAGGGGAGCAAAGGGAGGCAGGAGGGCGGGAGTGGGAGTGGAGGTGGGGTGGTGGAGAGTGAGGACAGGATGTCCTGAGTTTTAGATGACAAATGGGAGGCCAATGTGGTGCAGCGGGCCTGAGAAGGAGGAAGAGAGATTATGACTGCAGTTGGATTGGCAACTTCCTTATTTTGAAAAGCTCTGTTGTATTGTTAGTGGCTCCAGAGATGCAGGCTTGGATGTGAGCCCTCTTGCTGGTGCGGATAGATGAACGATATGCTTTTGGAGCAGGTGACAGGCCAGTTTGTTAGAGGATGAAACCGAGGTCTGCCATTTCTGTTCAGCTATTCTGCAATTAAGTTTCAGAGCTGCTAGATCAGAGTCATACCAGTCATTGAACTTTGAGGCAGGTTTCAAGCAGGTCCTCATGACAGGGGCAAGGATATTGAGGGTGTTAGAAATGGCAATGTGCAGGTTGTCGAGGACAGAGTCAGAGGGAGAATCAGGGGCAGTGGTGGGCGGGGGGATGAAAGTATAGAGACAAGCAGCGACTGACCCTGGTATAGTGAACAAGTGTAGCAAAATACAGCTGATTAATGTTAAATACATAGAACACAATCACAGACTTCTGGGTGCATAGCCTGCCCCACAAGCCTAAATAAATTGTTATGTGGGATTAAAAGGTGTGCTCCTATAATTTGAACGGTTGCTATCATATGGTGAACATATCTTTCAAATCAACAGTACTGAGGCCAGCAGGCATGAGGAAAGAGGTTTGTGGAGGGGGTGGGTTGAGTAGGTTAGCTTCCTTCCAGTCCCATGTTCACTGGGTTTAGTCTTTACAGATGAATGTGTTTTAACCAGTTAAAGTAAGTAACCGACACAGCCGGGTTACAAAGGATATAAAGAATGTTTTCTAAAAAGAAGGGAAAAAATGAACACATTTTTGGATTTGGCAAATTTTTGTGGCATGAGTCCCAAATTTGCTGATACGATTGTTAGAAAAGAGAGAGACTGGGAATATCTAAGTGGCATAACAACCAACCATGCCACGAAATGAAATGGCCAACTCACTAAAATGCATATTTCCAAACATTTCTGCCATACTAGCCAATGAGGAGCACACTAAAAAGATTTGCTCCAATCAGCAGCTTTGTAAGAAGCAAGTCGGTGGGCTTTCCACTTCTCAGCTGCGTAGAGATTTCCTCTGTTGGGCGAATTTGGGCCATGTTGCATACTATTGGGCTAATTTGGGGCTACTTTTGACAGCAATCTTTTTTCATTTCTCCCAAGGCTGCCTCTTTATTACCACCCACCCAACACATGCCCACTCTCTGTACCCCACTCCAACCCTCTCTGTCCTCACCCACCCCACGCTCTCTACCCTCACCAACACAATCCCCATTACAGACCCGATAGCAAATCCCCTCCTTTCGCCCAACTCTTTTTTTGTCCAGAAGTCATTTTCCACCACACAAAAGTGCTTGCTTGATATGCAGTGTGCTCACGGCCTCCTTGCTGATCGAGCTGTACCTGTCTGAATCATGATATAACATATTGCTGAGCAGCGTTCACAAGCAAAACTTTTTACGTATGCACAAACAACCGAGCACTAGTTTACAATCACACACAGCAGCCCATGATAGCGGTACATTTGCAAGTACGCATAACAAAATGCACCATTCCAGTGGGATCACTGCTGAACTACACCTATAGTACCACAGACTAGAATAGTGTGAATGTGAGTGCAGTTAAGCACACAAATAAGAGCATGTTATGTAAGAGGAAAATAAAGATACACTCTCTACCCCAGGGGTGCACAACTTGCTTTGCTGGAGGGCTGGCTGTAATATGCAAGCCTTCATTGATGGTTCGGACTAAAAATGCTGCAGGCTTTTTGCACCAGAAAAATAAAATGAGAGAAAAGGTGCATTATGAAATGTATTTATTGACTATCTTGCTCTGTGTCTTTTTTGTCTGAGAAAATCCTATAATATTTCGTAAGAACACAATGAAACCATAAACATTTGTTTGTTAGAGGAAAGTACTTAAGGCCTGTGGTTAACAAAAGGATGCTGACAAAATAAACCCTAAGCTTGAGATGTACTGTTCCCCTAACTGTGATTGTGTTTTATATATGGATGCTTTTTAAAAAAAAGAATACGTTGCCGTTTCACTTAACCAATACCATGCATGTTCCACGTGAACTATGTGTCATGCTGCATCATACCAAAAATAAAATTCAATCATCTGAAGGAAAAAAACGTTCAAATGCTTAAATAAACCACTGAAATTTAAATAAGTCAAGTTGGCACCCACTTGTCAGTCACCTTTTTGTCTAAAATGTAAGGCCTAATTGCTTTATCATGGTACAAATTAAGCAATATCTGCAATGTTTTTGTTTCACTTGCTTTGGTAAATTTGTTCTCTTAGATGTATAAAATAAATGAGACTGAAGGTCTCAGCCTTAAGTGTTGCTATGTTTGCTCTCTAACGTTTAGAGGAAATGAGCACACAACGGCTGCACCTTCTTTTTGAACTCCCCTGGTCTGGAGGGCCATGAATCATGATGTGAAATGCTGCATTTGCCCCCTCCTCCCCTGTATGTTGGGCACCCTTGCTCTTCCCCCACCGACCCCGCCACATTACATGTGTTGATTGGGTTATGTGTGTACTATCTTGGGCTACACTTGATAATGCCTCCAAGACTGATTTGTTGTTCATGTTTCCTGCCCCCAACCAAATACCACCACTTATTCACCCCACCCCACTCTCTTTGCACCCACCCTATCCCCAATCCCTCTCACATCACCCACCCCACTCCCGCTCCCTCTACACCCACTGGACCCACCCATTACATGTACTGGTTGGATTATGATTGGGCTATTTTGGGCTACATTTGAAAAGTTATTTTGAGGCTGATTGGTTGTTCATGTTTCCTGCCCCCAACCAACTACCATCACTCACCCACCCCACCCCCTACTCTCTCCACCTCCACCGACCCTACCCCCACTCTATAAACCTTCACCCACCCTACCCCCACTCTCAGTACCCCTCCCCTATCAATCCTACCCACACTCTCTTTCTATATCCCCCAACCCACCCTTCCTCTACTCTCTCTATCCCTGCCCAACCTCTCCTCCGTGCCTCGTGCCTATAAATACAAAATGCAAAGTACAGAACGCCCAAACTATTGGCATGGCCAATGCTTGTTTTTAGAGAGTTTTGGAGCGGGAACTTGGAGTGAGTGTATACAGACGGGAACACACAGGGTTGGAATTCTGATCAGTTTGATGCGGCATTGAAAATAGGGTGTGGTGAGCTTAGCTGAAGGAAGAGGTGCCATACCTTTCTTTCCATTCCCCTGCTTGTCCTTGCGCCTGGACTCCTGCTGGACGCTGACCTGCGCGAGGCAGAAGAGGCAAAGGGCAAGGCGGGCTGCTCGGAACTCCATGGTGTCGCGTGCAATGAGTGAGAGGCGAAGGCCCTCCTGCTTAAGAGTTGCTCTAATCAGAAGCGGCTGCCGCAAAAGCACTTCCAGACCTCCCTTCAGCATTCCCAAATCATGACATAGGAAGCAGACGTGAGCTTCTTCACAGGCGGGGGGGTTGGGATGGGGAGGTGATAAAGAGAAAGTGGCTCTTCCAACTCAAGATCAAATATTGGGAAAACTGGCTCACTGTACTTGGGTAATTAGCATTTATTTAAGCAGAGTAACTCATCTTGTGTATTCAAAATCGGCCAGTGATGGCAATTTCATATTGGCACATTTTATTTTGTTATGTTGTTCGTAAACACCACTTTCTCATCTCTCCACAGAATCTTTGGCCACAATTTACAAAGCCATTTTCTCACTTTTGTGAACCAAGTGTTCACGCACTATAAGAACGAGTTACATTACATTTGATTACAAGAAAGGCAATATTTATTTATTTTTATTTATTGGTCATTTATGTACCACCTATACACTTAAAAAGCATTTCAAAGCGCTCCAACACAGGGAGGGTGAGTAGTTAAGCAAACATTGACATTCTTAATAGGCATTGGAACATTCAGAATGGTCAAGTGCGATGCATTTAGAGGTACAACATACAAGGAGGAATACAAAGTGTTACCACATATGACATAATTATTGCATGTGCCTGACGGTGGTTTCAATAATGCAATAGCTATACATAAAGAAAGGGGAGGGGGTAGGGTAAGATGAACAGAGTAGTATAAGTGCATGAGACACATAGTAGGAGAGGAGGGGGTGTGCGGGGTGGTAGGGAGGGGCACACTAGACACACCAAAAACACCAAAAACCAAAGTGGCTGCATATGTAAAGTCACCTAAATAAGATTTTTAGCAGAGGCACACTAGACACACCAAAAACGAAAGTGGCCGCTGCAGATGTTAAGTCATGAGAAATCGAAATTAGGTGAGCTGCCAACTCACAAGTAAATCTGGAGGGGTGCCTGAAGTTCTAGAAGACCAGGAACGAGGGATCCCTGACGGCCCCCAAGTCCAGGAGACTTAATGAAGATGTGATGTGATGTGGTGGTGGAGGAAGAAAACAAGAAGGGGGGGTGCCCGTTCCAGCCAGGATCGGACATGCACAGAAAGGAGCCTAGATCACGGGTCTTGAAGACGAGTGGCATTTGCCAGCCGACTCGCCTGATTGGTGGTGAAGAAGGTGGCTGGTCCAATCACAGGCAAGCATGCTCAGGGCCAGGCCCACCAGTGTTGCTGGCAACAGGGTCGGCCCTCATGTAGAGGGGGCCATGTACAAGAAAGAATGGTGTTTCGGAACTCCGGCATGCAGCTGCAGCTGGATGCTGCTGTATAAAAACGATGGACACATTCTTTTCGTTATGTAGGAAAAATAAAGTAGATGTTGCAGGATAGAGATATTTTATACAAACGCCCAGTGTGCTGCGTGTCCAGGCCCCATAATAGCCCAACAGGGCTTACCTTCTGTGCTGTGATTCTCCTCAGGCCTCCAGGCTGCGAGGTGGGAGAGAAACCCCTTCATGGATAGACGACATCAGAGATGTCAGATGTTATACAGCTCAATGCCTGCCTTTTGGGTAGCCTCTTGGCGCTAGGTTCTGTGGATAGGGGATGATGGGAGGTAAGTGGCAAGAGAGGGAGAGGCAAGGAGTGAAAGCTGACGTTGATGAGTGCAGATGTAAAAAGCACGTTTTATGTGTGCCTGTAGTTTTTTTTTTTTAGAGATTTGGTGTGGGAATTTGGAGTGATTGTATACAGATGGGAACATATAGAACTGGAATTCTGATCAGTTTGCAATCAAAGAGCTGTTCCCTTAGAGCAAGGATGTGTGCATGTTGATGGATGCAGGCTTGGGGATCCTTGCTATATTTGGTTTAGTCACTTTCAAATTTCTGCTAAACGAGGTTACGCCTGAAAACATTCTAGTTTTCCCCAGATTGTTGTGAAATGCACAGGAGTGGATCTGATCTATGTGCAGGAGTGAAACACGTTATGGATTGAGGCTAATTGGCAAGATGGGGGTCCTGGATGAGATTCAATCCCAAACCAGAGTTTTCAAGCAGTAAATTGAATGCAGTACATGACAGGTCTTGAGCACCGGGGTTTGGCCTGATGCTTTAGGGTGGTCCTGTTTTCCCAGGTTCATTGGGAAGAGTATGTCAGAAAATTTGACCAAGCAGGGACGATATATCAAGCAAACCACATTCACCTTAATAACGGCATTATGCTATTCAGCATGGTGTTCATCTGTTGGTTGTGGTGCCTCAGACTTTCATCTTGGAAATGTTGATATATTGAGTATCATGAGTAGTTAACAGTAGTGTAACTGATTATGACAGTGCTCAGAAGAGCATCTACATAAAATGCAAAATAAATTACCAAATTATTATGTGACTAAGAGCCACATTTCTGAATGGATCATCATATGGTTGTCATGAAGCCAAGGGGATGCACAGCTACAGACACCAAGATAAGGTTGAGGGTTTTTTATTATGAATAATTAAGACATAAGGAAGGTGCATATAAATTTGATCATCATGGCTGTAACCTAAGAGTCCTTGGGATCAAGCAATGGTGATAAAGGTACTACAAACGTCGAAAACAAAGATACAGAATAAGTAGCTCTCCACATTAGTTTATTCTGGTGCTCAGATTCCTTTCTTATGGACAGACCACAAGGATTCACTGCCACTCTCCATATTTAGGGATTTATCATCTTCTATAGTCTCCAAAAATACAGCCACCTTTCTGAGGCTGAGCCCGCCCCCCTTCTCTGTCGCTCACTCTTTTGGGGATTATGTTTTTTTCTGATGTTTTATTTGGGCAGCATTCAATTCGACAGAATTTTCCTCTCACCCTAACCCAGGTATGCACAATTTCTATTAATTGAATAAAGTAATTTTTTGTACCAAGGACCCACCAATTTAATAATTATGATTTCCAACAGTCTCTCGCCCCTTTTGGGACAAGAAACATGCAGGGTTGCACAAAAAATATATGTATTAATACAAATAGAAATCATTAAGTCAAACATAAATATAAACACATTATGCATCTATGAAATTTCTATTTAAATAGTGACTACAATGAAGAATGATAAATACACTGGTTGCCTCACTTTTCTATGCTACATTTACTTGAATGTGGACTTTTGAAACACACACATCACCATATTTGGTTTACCCTGAACACTCATCCACTATTATTGAAAAATTCATGAGGACTCAGAACAAAGCTTTCATTGATTAATTAAAGTTGAAACAGAATAGCCTTGCCTTTCCAAGTCTCTCTACCTCCGCTTAACTGAACATAGATGCTGCCCCTCTTACCCCATGGACATATCAGAATTTCTAACAGCATTCTAGCAAACTCAATTGAAATACCTGCATATAAATCACTTGCAAAATAAAAATATATGATGGCTAGATTTATTTCAGTGGTGTTATTATTGCATTTGCATGGAAAATTAGTTGCAGTGAATAACCCATTCCCCTCTATCTTGAATGGTTCAGAACCAGTAACATAACTCCGGTTGGTGATTGAATCACAAAATGACTTCAATTTACATAGTTTAGATATGCACACAGAGAGATATCCTTTTTACTCACAGAATACTTCTTATGTATTTGACTATTTATTACACAGAGAAGAAGGCAGGTGATCTCCCAGTATACACACTATAGCACCTATTCTATCAAATATATAATTCCAGAAGCACATACACTTCTGAAATATTCCCGAATGTCTCAGGATGTACAGCCAATGTATACACCCCCACCCCTCAGTTCTTTCAAGTGACAGGGGCCATGGATTTATCTATTCCTCTTTAGGGTATCATGCCCTCAATGTTAATATGATACTAACATATTCATTTCCTTTGGCATAAGAGCTTTTTTAAATTCTCCCCTCAGTAACAGGTGGACATCAGTCAACAAGATGGGGTCAGCTTCCCTCCACACCCTGGTTTCCTTATTTCAGTTTTGGACATGTCTGTTGTCTCTTCTGCTGAAGAAGGCCTGGATCTTTAACTTCGGGTAGACCTCCCTTACAGTGTGCTGCTTGTGATCCAAAAATAGGTGTAACAGAAAGCAATCCATTAATACTCTTTCTGTTATTATCAAGTCTCCTTCCTTGTTTCTCCCCCTTCATCAGTCAGTGAGAGAGTGAGTGAGTGAGTGAGTGAGTGAGTGAGTGAGTGAGTGAGTGAGTGTCTCTTCAGAATCTCTGGGGTTAAACTTATACAGAGCAGCAACTATTGACTTCACATCTAGAGGTGTGTTTAATTGCACTAATCTAATTGGTCAATGTATGTGATTGGACAGGATTCCAAAAGTGGCATCACACTAAACTACCCCTTTGTACAAACTGGGAAATGTAATGATGAGAGCAGTCTAATGTGAATAAATTCTACGCCCAGTTTCCCTCCCATTTGATGTGATGTCATCTTAGAGATTTTGACATTACACAATTGTACCTTTCTAAAATATCATATTCCTTACATGTAAGCATGTTACTAATCAGATTGGTCTCACTTAGACAAATCAACTAATGTCATTTGCATCTCAACTTGTCCTATTGTGGTTGTGCTACAAATGTTGGCCTTGTATTCATGAATACTTCCACAAAAAAAATCAATTTCAAAATAACAGGCTTGCTGAAATGGATGGTAGGATATATAAATCACTGGTGTATACTGTTTTTGTGCAAAGATAGCCATATTTGCTTAATTTACATAATGAACACAGACAAAGATATCGTTTGATAGAGATTTTCAACCTGAACATTAAAAAAAAATAACTCTCTAGGATATTTAATTAAATAGTTAGAACTGATAAAGTGATTCCAGATTTGTGAACCAGGAGCAGAAATGTAAATCTGGCCATGTTTTCCAATGTCAGCCATCTAGACTGGTGACGGCACGAGGAAGTAGGTGTGAATTGAGGGAGTTCAAAGAGAGTCCTGGCAGCAAAGTTAATGATCTTGCTGAGAGGACAGAAAGCATAGTTGGGATACCAAAGAGGATGCTTTCACAGTAGTCCAGTTTACAGAATACAGGAGTAGTCAAGAGATGCTTGGCTGTGTTGAAAGGAAGGAGGTGTCTGCTTTTCCTAATGTTTAGGATGTTGAGGTAAGCCGCCATTGCAGTTTTGGAGATGTAAGTAGAGAAGGTGTGAGCAGGGTCACAGATGACACAGAGGTTTCTAAGAAAACACATGTATTCACTTGTCCTATTGGTTAGTAAGATATAGCACCAATATGTTCTATAGGCAAAGGCTACTACTATTAGTTATTCTTTAACTGATAACCCCTCCTAAGTTCATCCTCCTAAACAATGTCACATTTAATACTATTGCTTCACTAGTTGCCTCTATACATTGGTAGCCAACCTAGTGGATAGAATTCTAGTTAGTGGATTGTTTGCTCATCTGACTTGGGCATTTTAATGTGATGTTAGGTTGCCTGGTGAGGAAGGAGGAATGAGGGGCTGCTGTGATTCAGTTTGAAGAAGTTACTCCCTTCTCATTCCCAAGCCTGCAACCTTATCTGCCAATGTGTTTGTGGCCTTGGCGTCTGGTCCCTGTGTCTGGATGTACCAAGGGAGTAGCAGGTGCACTGTCTAGTTGAGCCTCGAATAAATGATCATTGTTCCAATCACATGGTAGACGACCACTGTTCAGAACTCATTTTCATATACTTATTGTGTTTTCCTTCTAACCTAGCCTGTCAATGCTGAACTGTGTGTTTATTCATTAGGAGGCTGTTGGGCATGGTAGCTATTCGCACCATGAGATCAAGGTTATCTGTACTTTCTCACTGCTAAGAATAGAAACTAATTCACTTTATAGTTGCATGCTGTCCACTTCTGGAGAACATTATCTAGTGTGGTTTTAATTCCTTTTTTGGGCCTCCTTCCTTCCTGACATTGACATCTGAGTGCCTGTCTGAACATCACAGGGCTTTGGATTGTGTGCAAAGCAGTTTGATGTCACGATTCAGTATTTCAGAATAAAGATTTTTCAAAGTTCTTTATAAAAATGGTGGTTCCCTGGTTCAATCTCTGCCATGTTGATGTTCTCTGTGTCTCGTGTGTTGCATGGCACTATACATTATTCCCTGCCCATGTACTCTGCAACCTAACCCTACCTATGCCCACCTCCATGCTACTTGTGTGACCCTACCTGTGTATTCTGCAAACTTTCCTTAAATATGTGAGTGTGCTCTACTTCTTGACCTACTTGTCCAGCTCAACCTATTCAATTCTTTATGGTGGTTGCATTTTCACTAATGTTTAAACTGGCTGTTTACAGGTCACTTGTCAGCTACTCACCTAGCCCCCCTTAAATCTATTTACCACTCTGCCGTCCGCACCCTCTGTCTCCTCTCCCGCCGTGACTCCATCTCTGCTTCCCTTTCCTCCCTAGGTTGGCTTCCCTTTCACTCCCATCTCAAATTTCAATTTCTCTGCCTAGTCTTTAAATCCCTCCACGGTCTTGCTCCCCCTTATCTCGCCTCCCTCCTCTCGTTCTACACTCCCTCCCACTCCCTTCGCTCAGCTGACCACTTCCTTCTCACTGTTCCTCCTTCCCCTTGCGCCTCATCCTGCTTCCGCTCCTTCCATCTCCTAGCCCCCTTCACTGGAACTCCTTACCTCTCTCACTCCGCTCTATTTCCACCTTTTCCTCATTCCGAACTTCCCTCAAATCTCTCCTCCTCCATTCCCCACCTTGAAACCCCTCCCCCTTCCTACTTCCCTCCCTCCTTGCCTTATCTCCTTGATCTTCTCCCTACCCGACTCCCTCCCCCATCTCTCCCCTCTCCCCTTCCTTTCCCTTCTCCCTCTTCCCCTCCCCCTCTCCCTCTCATTTCTACTGCACTCCTCTTCTTCTCTCCTCCAACTAATTGCTCTACTTATTGTTTTGTTGGCCCAATTCTCAATTTGTTAATTGCTTCTACTCTTACTGTTATAATGTTATTTCTCATGTATCCTGTTGTTAAAATGTGCAGCGATTTGGTGTAAAGCGCTATATAAATAAAAATAAATACAAATATACAAAATAAAAATCTGGGGCGTAGCCAAAATTTGTGTTGATTTTAGCTGCATCATCACACTTTCAACCACTTCAGAGTAGTATGGAAAGAGAGATGCAGGGTGAAACTAGCAAGTAGATTTTGGGTCAGCCCCTTGCTTTTTTAAGAGAGGCGTGACCATTTGGTAAATAGGGGGAAACTAAGCATAGTCAAAGAACACGTTGAAGAGTTCAGCAAAGTGAGAAGCCATTAAAGGGGCAATAGGCCTGACTAACTAAAAAGCAAGAGGGGGTTATCCATAATCAGTAGAGATTATACTTCTTCAGTGTTAGTGTGACTAAAGTGGGAGATGGAGCCAGAGGATGATGGAAGAATAGACAGAGTGTAGTATATGGGAACAGGGAGTGTGAGAATTGTCAGGAGAGAGTCTTTAATTTTTTTAATACATTTTTCGTTGTAATCAAAGACCTGCCCAAGACTTATCTTTTTTAATATTTCTGTAGATTTCTTTATACAAATCTGATTCCCAGTCCTGTAAACGAAAATATACACAATGCAAAGCCCAATTTGATTTTCGACGACATGTGATATGTAACGCTTTTCATCTCATATTGCACAGTTCTCCATTCTAATAAACGTTTGGTGGATTCTTTCTGTTAAACAACAATTCCTTATTGTGCTTGGTCAAATCATTGTAGACATTCAGGGCTTTAAGTGGGCCCGAGCCTGCTGGGGCCAGGCCCCGGCAGTCTCCAAAAAGTGAGACTGAGCCGGGGCCCTGCCGGGGCCCACCGATGCCACCAAGCCACGGCGGGTGCATCTCCCGCCACAGACGCACGACGGGAGATGAGCCCGCTGGTCGGCGCCGGTCGCCCATCAAGAAGTCAGGCGCCTGCGCCGCACAGCAGAGTCAGGCAACACTGCAGGCAAAGCTGTGACTGACAGACTTGCCAGCCAATCACAGCTTGAGCGACGCTGTGACTGGCTGACACTTCTGCCAGTCACGGCTGCCTGGAATGTCGTTGGAAATGGCGCACTTTCACTCCTCTTGAGCCTCGGTGACGTGACTTCCTCAGGCTCACTCACGAGGTGTGAAAGTGCGCCATTAGATGTGTTTGGGAGTGGTGGACTGGACCGTCCGTCGGTTTCCTTACCTGCTTGCTTCTTCTTGGCACTGGTAAAGTAAGTCTGCCACTGGCTGCCTGCTTTAATGTTCCTTGCTGTTGCAGCTTCAGCTGGTCAAGGCGAACTTCGCACTTCAATGTGTACGTGTTTGCCTTGGAAAGCTGAAACTGCAACAGACAATTCTGTTACGTTTAAAAATAAACGTTATTTATTTTTCAAATCAATGTTCCCCTTTACATGTTTTACTTTTCTGTTCCCGCGCATGCACTTTCTGCATTTTCTTTAGTTTCTTTCCCGTTTTCAAACATTTGGAATGCGGAAAAGTAACTAAAGAAAATACATGCGAGGGAACAGCCTGTGTTCCCATCATAGTTTCTTCATTTACTATACCTCCTGCCAGGGCCGTCACGAAGGGAGGGTGGGGGGGCAAACTGCCCCAGGCCTCGGGCCCTCGCGGCCGTCTGGATGGCAGAGATAAACAAAAAAAAAAGATTGAAAAAAAAGGTAAACACAGCATGGATACATGATATGATATAGGATTTATTTTATTTATGTCGCGCTCATGCACAGGTGTTTCAGAGCGTGACCAGGCAAAGGGAAGGGGAACAAACAGGGAAGAAAACAGAAACAAACGATCTTACTAGGCCCAGTGACATTGAGAACGCCAAGTGCATGGGGAAGGGAAAAATGGGGACAGTACATGGGAGGGGGGAGAAAGTGGAAAGTGCAGAGCATGGGAGAGAAACAAGATAAATAATAAGTTAATGAATAAATGGTGGGGGAGCGGGGCGGACAATACTTTGGCACATGCCCTGTAGTTCTCACTAAAACATACACATGAATGTGATGTGCGAGCGGAGTGGAAAGCATATTTCATCCTGAGTGCATCCCTTACTCATAAAAGCATGTTGCATGGGATACCCTACATCTGCGGCTCCTTCTACTGGATATGGTCTGCCCTGGTGGAGGCCAGGCCCAGCAGAAAGCACGATTCAGAGACGGGTCTTTTGATACCCCGGCTTGCATGGCCATGCCTAGAGCGAAAATGCTCATGGCAATCATGAGCCTTACCCTTCGTTTTTGCCTTTCAACGCCTGTAATATATTGCTTGCACTGAGTGTCAAAAATGCAAGTTGTTGCACCTCATTTACGCTACACGTACGTGCTTAACTTAGAAATCTAGACAGGCACAGTGGGATTCATTAAACTTACACTGGTGCAAGTGCAGTTATGCGCTATGGCAAAATCCGCCCCAGTACAATAAAAGTGTTCTTTTAATGCATTGTGGCCCCCAGGGCCATATTTGTCCTATTGATAATAAGGCATGGCGTTTTCCCTGGGCAATTAATTGCCCTGATGCAAAAATGCATTGAAAGTATGAATGTTAGCCCTAGTGCCAATACCATATCTTGCAACGTTGCACCTTTCTGTACCAAGACTTATGCAGGGCCTTCACTGGGGCTTGAAATTAGTGCTTTGAAATGCTTGCCTTATAAGTTGCCTTTTGACACTGGTTCCTCCACATCAACCACTTGCTGACAAAGGAGGATTTAAAGATTTTCAGTGGGCATTGTGTTTCAGCTCCCTGCTGGCTGGCCGTCTTGTGATAATCAGCGGCTATTAACTCCTAGCTGTATTTCTTTGTCTGCATCATAATGTATGTACCGAACGGGTGCCTCAGACTGTTTTCCGCTCTAAGTAATCATCTTCAGCCATGCCTAGGTAAAGAAAACATAAGTGTTATCAGGTGGCTAGACTGGCCTGCATTGAATATTGGGCAGTCTAGCCAGTAATAACACTTATGGTGCACAGCTAGTCTGCATATACATTCCGTGGCATGTTTCTTTTTTTTTTAGTGGCTGTGAGTTCTTATATGGTAATACTGGCCCAGATGCCGTTGGGTTTGGCGCGCTTTACATATGCTGAATAAATAAATAAAATAGATTGATTGCAGTCTCCATGGACATTCTTCAGTTCAAAAATTAATCAGCCACCACTGAACATCATCTACCTGTCACTGTGTATGATGTGTGTTTTAATGTGCACAAAGGGGCAGGGCAGTCCTCCCTAAAGCTGGCGTCACACCACCCGCCGTCATGCCATCCTATATATATTTATGCATAAAAATGTTAGTCTGGAGTGAACTTGTCTTCAGTAGAGAAACATAGCTTAGCTGTAGTTGATTTGCTGTCATAATAAAGAACCATATTTGGGATCCTCCACACACACCAGGGGAGAGTTATCGCATCTCCTGTTTGCGGCGGCGGCGGCGGCGCCGCTGGTTGCCCAGTACAAAAAATCATTAGGGGGCCTCACCAAACATTTTGCCCCAGCCTCGCCACACTTTGTGACAGCCCTGCCTCCTGCTCTTGTCTTCATGATTACACACAGCTGCTTTCTTTCCAAGGAGAGAGTCTTCCCTCTTGGCTAATCTCAGCTCTTGGAATTCTCGGCTTTTCCCTGGTGTCGTCATTTTCTTTGTCAAGTGTTTTTCCATTAGGGCTCTGCTTCTGTCTCTCCATGGACCTTTTTATGCGGATTTCTTTACGTCCCGTCTCTCGTCGCCATTTGTAGGGTTCTTACTTCTAATGTATTTAAATAAACTTCTTACAAATTCAGATTTGTGTTCACTTGTGATGTATTGGTTACACAGAGCTCAGCATTGCATTCTCATATTATGGCACATTTAACCAACCGCTTCAAACGGTCTCCACGGCCAGAATGTTCGGGCATATATGGTTCTACCCTAGGGTGTGCTCCTTCATTACATGGCATGTGAGGTCAGCACCTGGCGGCAGCGCCTGGTGTCCCACCTCACTACATAATGCCCCTGTGCCATTGAAGAGAATTCCAAGTGCTTCCCCTTCATAGTATCTGCCAAGTTGTGGAGCTCCCTCTTTGCTTTGAATCCTTATTTGTGTATGCTTGCTCCACAAATCAACCATGTATTGGGAAGTGAGAAGTAAACTCACTGAAAGTGAGTGTGTTTGTTTGTTTGTTTCCTCATTTATAAGGCGCACCAAACCCTCGGGTAACTGGGCGCAAAGGTTACAAGGTTACTTAAAGCTTCATGTTACAGACATTGCATGATATATACACAAGGTACAAAATTGGGAGTACAAAGAGTCCAAAACAGATGATACAGTATGGGAGACTATATTGCAAGCATCAAGGTAGTTAAAAGGTCAACAGGATAGTCGAGAACAAAGTGAGAACTATAGGTTATAGTGTAAAATTGTGTGGAAAGTGTAAGAACTAAAAGTATATGATTAACTGCAGAGAGGTCCAAGGGAAAACAGTAAAGGATTAGGCAGCCGACAGTAGCCATGGCCTTTTACCACACTATGCTCTACGCTAAATCTGTCTCTTGGATGCTGCAGTGTGCGCCCCCTGGCTACAGGGTGCGTTCAGGTGCTTTGCATCATCACATCGATACCCAGAAGTAAAATGCGAGGTTGGGGACACTACATACCTCTGTGAACTGAACTCACACTCTTGTGTTGTAAGATATCACATCCCATCCTATAGGAAGGGTCTCATTATTGGAATAGGAAGGATTGAGATTTCACATCTCAGGCTATGGGAAGGGTCTCATGTTTGGAATGGGAAGGAGTTGGATATCACATCTCATGTTATAGCAAGGGTCTCAGGTTTGGTATTAGAAGCATTGAGATATCACATCTCATGTTACAGGATGGATCTCAGGTTAGGAATGGCAAGGTGTCGGATGTCACATCTTATGCTACAGGAAGGCTTTGAATCCATTTATTAGTGGTTGTTAGGTTTATTTACCACCCAAATTAGAATACTGCCTTTGTCACTGCAATAACATGTAGTAATTTATATATAAACTAGGTTCAGAGCAGTAAACCACATTTTCTTTTTTTACAGATAGGAAGCCGAGAGTTTCGGCCGTGCACAGGTTAGAAACAGATCTGCTAGTGATACACCCATGATTTTGAGCGGCCATTAACGATGTCTGCGGTACTTCCCAAGCGCAAGTCTGTGCAGACTTCATTGTTTGACTACTTGCCATCAGCGAAAAGATGTAAGGTGGAGGAGGCTGCCACCATTCTGAGTGGAGATGAGGAAGCTAGCCCAGTCAATTCGAGAAGTGAGGCACCAGAAATATGCCAGGATTCTTGCGCTAAGGAGGCCAGTAGCTCCAGTGCATCTCCCGCTACACTGCAGCCTGTGCCAGAAGAGCATCTTCTAACCCCTGATTGCTGGAGCGTGCAGCAATGGTGCTATTTTAAGGGGGAATATGAATGGATTTTTCTGGCTTCAGGCCACATTGGATGCTCTGTGTGTAGGGACGTGAAAGCAACAGGTGGCTTAGTGCACTCATGTGGGCAAGGTTTGCGCATAAGCATGGAATGGGCCGATGGAAAGGTGGGTCCTTCAGGTTTTGGTAAACATGCTAGGCAGAAGCAGCTCCGAAAGAAGATTATGGAGCACAAGTCAAGTGGTGCTCATAAGGCATCACAAGACATTCTAACGGCGCGAAAAAATAACCACTTGACAGAAGTCATGCAGCAAAGCAGTGGCAAACATTTGGAAAGCACATGCAGAGTGTTTCACACTGTTTTCTACTTGACCAAAAAGAATCAGCCATTCACAGATCACCCTGATTTGGTGGACCTCCAGGAGGTGAATGGTGTTGAAATGGGTCGTGTGTTGCGCAGTAATGTTACTGCAACAGAGATAGTGAGACATATTGCATCAGAAATGCAAAAGAAGTTAGTGTGTTATATCAGAGAACACAAGCCAAAGATTTCTGTGTTTGTGGACGAGAGCACCACTGTCAGCAACAAATCAACTTTGATTATTTATCTCCTGGGTCTTTTCGGGGCTTATTGTAAACCAGTCACCATTTTCTTTGGTCTAGTGGAGCTCCAAGAGACAAATGCCTTGGCCATAAAGGAAGCTCTGCTGGGGTATTTTGAGAATGTTGGCATCACAAAGACCCTGTTGCATGAGATCTGGATTGCTATTTGTTCGGATGGTGCAGCTGTAATGTTTGATAACAAAGGGGTGGTGATAACGTTATTGCGAGCGGAATTCCCAAATCTTGTGTTATCGTGGCATTGTCTAGCTCACCGCCTTGAACTGGCCGTTGGAGACACTATTGATGATGTTGGTGGGGCCAATCATTTTAAAATGTTCATGGACTCTTTATATGCCACATACAGCATATCACCAAAAAACACAAGACAGCTACAAATGGCTGCCAGTGATCTGGGTTTGCAGCTGCAGAAGATAGGGAAGATGCTGGACACACGATGGGTTGCATCAAGTTATAGGACGGTTCAAGCTGTTTGGAACTGCTTCCCTGCTTTGTGTAAGCATTTCGGAGAAGCTGCTAAGGATCTCTCAAGACCCACAAGGGACAGAAGCAAATATGACGGTCTGCTTAAGAAGCTTACCTCCAACTCTTTTGTGAAAGATTTAGGGTTTATGTGCGATGCCCTTCAAGAACTGAAAGACTTGTCTCTGGCTCTTCAGAGCCGGGATATCACAATTGTGGATGCACACAGACTCTTGGTGGGGCAAGTACGGAGATTCTTTGCGATGAAAGAATCTCCGGGGGGAGTTTGCTTCTACCGCTCAGAGTGCAGTTGATTGTGGACACTTCAAGGGCGTTCATATTTCCCAGGGAAGGGCAAACTCTGTGTCTCTGAATGAAAGGCAATTTTATCAAAGCCTTTCAGTTAACCTTGCCAAAAGGTGTGCTCCAGACTTGGATAAAGAACTTGTAGCCAGTTTCAGTGTCTTGGATGCAAAGAATTTACCGAATGATGAAGACATTGTACTTTATGGTGAAAATGAGATTCAGAGACTGTGTACGAAATTTCAACTCCCAATCAGAGACACCATCCATGCCTTCAGGGATTTTAAGGACTTTGGTGGCAAAAGGTGCCCTGAAGCATTTAGGGCTTTGGTTGCTTGCATGGAAACGTTGCCCGCAAGTAATGCAGATTGCGAAAGGGGCTTCAGCGCCATGAATTTAATTGCTTCGCCAAGCCGAGCATCCCTCCATATGGCCACTATTTCCTCATGTTTATGGCTGAAACTTAATGGCCCTCCAGTAAAAGCATTTAAGCCATTGTCCTTTGTAAAAAGCTGGCTGGCAAAAGGGAGAGGAACAGCTGAGGAAACACACTGCGAGCAAGCTCATGCAAAGAAGGACTCCCTTGAAGATTATTATGTGGGGTTCTGGGAAATCGTCAATTAATTGTTTACACATTTGAATGCACCTGTTAATGTACTTCAACACCTATCCTTTTGTCAACGGCCCAGTTAAGGGTCCAATACATAATCACCTTGAGCTTTGATTTGTTATACTTTAAGCCACGTAGCAAGCAGTCTGCTACACAATATGTACTTAGTAATGTAGGCCCGACCAGTTGGGAAATTGTCAATTAATTGTCTACACATTTGAATGCACCTGTTAATGTACCTCAACACCTATCCTTTTGTCAACGGCCCAGTTAAGGGTCCAATAAATAATCACCTTGAGCTTTGATTTGTTATACTTTAAGCCATGTAGCAAACAGTCTGCTACACAATATGTACTTCGTAATGTAGGCCCGACCAGTTTTACCATGTTGCATTTAGGCCCCGCCCACCAATTGGGCCACGCCCATCATGTCTTAGGCCACGCCCCCAAATGAGGGGCCCCCCTCAGTTTCTTACCCCACTTAAAGCACTGGTAGACATATACCTTTATTGTAGATAGGCTGCAAACATTACACATGTCCCTGCATGCATCATTTTGCAGATGCTGTGTGCATGCTGTATTGTACATTTTGGTTTTAAAACTAGTGCTTTTCTTTCTTTGAATCTTTTTCTTTTGCCTAGATTTCCCTACAGGGCACTCCCACTCTCTGGTGTTCACCCGCTCTTGTGGGACTTAATGGACCCCCCCCCCTCTATGAGGGTCACTACCTCATCTGGGATCAAGAGATAATCTCCCTCTCTGCTGCTCTATCCCACTTTTTGGGATGAAGAGGATCACCCACTCTTTGGTTTCCCTCCCTTCTTCTGGGGATAAAGTGACTCCTGCACTTCTCTTCTGCTCTCTCCCCTCTTCTGTGGATCAAGCAGCTTTCTCCTTTCCAGTTCTCATCCCCTTTTGGGAATTAGAGAATCACCCCTCTCTGCTCCCCCACTCTTCTCTTGATAAAGGGGATCACCACCTCTCTATTGCTCATCCCTCTCTTAAGGGGATTCATTTAGTTATTGTATTTTATATATTTTTATAGCACCTTAGGCCAACGGCCAAACAGGCACCGAGAAATAAAATACAAACAAAATACCAGAGAAAGAAGGGTAAAAATGAAACATACGCAAGACACAACCTTACAGAAAAAAACAGAATAGGAAATGTCTCCTCAACAACTTCAAGCAATTCACAAACAAAGGATAGGCAAGATCAAGTGAATCCCCTTCTCCGCCTCCTCTGCTCGTGACCCTCTTCTGGGCATCAAGGAGCTCTCCCCTTTCCTGATTCTCATTCCCACCTTTTGGGAATCAATGTGCTCCCTGTTACTAGTGCTTTTCAGCTTCATCAGTGAACCCTTCTCTAAAGCACTCAGAGAAACCGTTGATGGCTCTAAGCATCTGATACAATTTCTCACCCTCACATTACTTTGTAAAACTAGAATTGGTTGGCGAATTGTTTTGTTGTCAGGCTTGCTCTATTGGTTGTTATATTCTAGTGTAGAGGATGACCTCCACCTCCAATTGGATCTGGGAATTTGTAGTTCAGGACCAGTGAAGACGGATTAAAAAAATGCCACACTATTTTGGAATTATTTTGCTATGCTCTCAATTTAGGAACTTGTGTTTTTCTTCCTGCTCTTTGTCATCCTTGCTTACTAGGTGTCCCTCAACATTGGAGATGGATTTGGATTTTCCGTATTGGTTAGAATTCCATCATGAGGGGTAAAACCCCTTTTCCTTTGAGAAGGGGCAGAGAAACATTTCTTTCATTAAGTGCTGCAGTTCCAGAGGTGGGAGGAGGGTCTTCCCATAGAACCTCCTATGTTGGGAGGGAAAGAGTTAGGCTTCTCCTTCCATGGCTCCCCGCCTGTTGTCTAGAGCTACTCAATGGTTGGGCTACGATTCTCCCATAGCTTATCTTCTCTGGATCCCTAGAAGACATTACCAGATCCACTCCAGGTTTTTTCTACCCGAGCATGGTCCTTAATGGGAGATGCAGTACAGAACATTCAGACTCTTCAGAACATGGTAGTTAAGAGCCATCTCTCCGCAGGGCCTCAGGGATAGTCCAGTGATTGTCTGCCTAACATCTTGGGTCCAGTTAAGAAAGTATCAATGGTAAATTACTTGGGGAAAATCATGTGGGGTTAGTCTGTAAGGAAAAATCTCTCGCTTTCTCTGTAGAACCTCTTTTTGCAGGGGACAGGACATAGTGTGACTAGCTGGCCAGGTTGCAGTGCATGCTCAGGCTCTGTCAGTCTCACTCTAAGTGTGATGGTGTGCACAGCTCTTTGACTATGTGACACCTCCAACACATTCTCTCTGGTGCCTGCTAGCTTTTCCTACCTTAGATGGTGCCAGCAGTATGTTATTCTATACAATTCTGACTTCTGCTCTCTTTACCATATAGCTGGTCCAACCAAAAACATTTCCTGGTTGCACGAGCTAGGGTTTGGCATACCTTCTTTTAACTTTCCAGGGTTTGGCTAAGATCAGGTTCTACATGTGGTGGAGCCTCTCCCTAATAGCCTGAGTGTGTCTTAATAAGTGTCATTTTTCATTTCCCAGGTTTTTCTTTTGCAGTCTTATCTCAACAATAACTTTAATTCAAGGAGGCCGGTTGTCAACAGTCCGTTTTTTGGTCTCCCTGGTATTACTCATTACTCTTGCTTCAACCCTCAATGATATGTTCCTTTTTCATTAGCACTTTGGCCATGGAGAAATATTCCAAATAACCATGGATGAATAGCATTGCCACACCAGTTTTCTCAAGATATGCTGCCTAGTTAGAATTCTGGGAAGGCAGTCTTCTCCTGGCTTCTCCTGTACAACTTGGCTATTAAATTCTGATAGTTTAAACTCACCTCTTTTCGGAATCCTCTTTGGTCTTGCTGAGGGACCTGTATAAATACATGGAAGTCTACTAACTGTGTTCATCATTTTTCCACAGAATGTGAACTTGGTTGGGAACGGAGTATTTCCATGGATAACGAATAACACATTATTGTGAATAAGACATGCAGAAATGTGCCTAGGTGGGCAATTTAGGCTGTGAATGAATATATCATAGCCTGACATAAACCCTAAACAAGAGAGAAAACATGCTTAATAGTTGTTTGTGTGTCAAAAGGGAACTCAATGGTCAAAAAGTATGACCAGTGGTTAGTGGGTAATGCCTAGTCCTATTAAGGTACGTTAAGCAAGGTGAGGAGGATGTGCTTGCTGCTATGAGTGTGCAAAAGGTATCATCACTGGCCTGGGCGGGTGATACATATCTAGAGGCTGAAAGTATGTGAGTATGAATCATACTTTAAAGCAGTGGGTGAAGTGTACTTACTGTTAGGAGAGAACAACTCTTGAACGGGGTGCTGCCCATGATACTGTCAATGTTGAGACAAAAAGTGAGCTGGGCACTAAATTCCTGAGTCTCTGAGTTTTTGAACATGAAAGAGGTTCCCAATTAGGGAACTCCCGTCCCCCGCACACTGTCGCACAAGTTTAAAATGAGGTAATTATGACAATTGTTTCATACGTAGTGTTACAAATGTGTCTTATATACAAATAAGGTCTTATGACTCTGATCATGACTATACATGGAAGAATGTATTTATAAGTGGAACTAAGTTTTAATATTGTTTTATTTATATTATTTTGTGTAACTGATTTCAAAATGTAACCCCTGATGAAGGGAATGATTTTCTAGAAAAACATTGGGCCTCATGAATACTCATTTATATGTTCAACTATTTGCCTCAAGACAAATTTGTAACACTAACTATGTATGAAACAATTGTCATAATTACCTGATTTTAAACTTGTGTGACAATGTGCGGGGGACGGGAGATCCCTAATTGGGAACCTCTTATGTTCTTAGTGTAGTTTTTCAACCCATGTGTCAGGGTTGATCGATTCTCCTCCGCACCTTGAATTTATAAGAATATCTTTGGGAACAACACTCTACATATACTTTCCTTTTAAAAGTTATACTTACGCCACTCATGATACCCTGATGAATTCTGTGAGTTTTTGAACCAAGAAGCAGGCCGGGTGCTGTATCCCTGAGACTAAGGTCTGAAACAAGGAGCACCTGTGGTTTTATCTCTCTGAAGCTCTACATTAGACTAGGAAATCCTGAACAGATCAATGAATCAGAGTTTCCTTAGATAGGCACTTGGGCCGTTCCATGCCAAAACCTTTAATAATAGATTTTTGTTCTTCAGGAAAAAATATCTATTGTCAGGGAATCATAGAGAAGACCCTCTGCATTACTTCTAAGTTCCGAAAATGCTTTGAATTATTCCTTCTTGACACTTTGTTGTGTAGTGATATTTGTTGAGTTTGGCTGGAACACTAGCCCTACATTTTGCCATCTTACCCATCCAGTAATGCATGAATAAGGATGCTTTGTGAACTGCGTGTGGATCTCTTGAGTTGCTATTACTCACTTCATAACAGGGCATAGTTGTAAATTGAGAGAGAGACAGAGAGGGAGATAGAGGGAGGGAGGGAGGGAGGGAGAGCGAAAGAGGGAGAGAGAAAAGGTGTTTTTGGATGAAAATTGGAATAGTTTCAACAATATGGTTAAAAATGGGCAGCAAAATATGAGGCAAAACTAAAATAACCCTAATAAGATTTAAATTAGATAGTGCCTAAGAACAAGAGTATTGGATAAACAAAATCAATCCATAGAGTACATAAAATGAGCGTTCACTGATACATGAGTTGTATAGAGAGAAGAAAATGATTGATCATAGGACTCAGTAGTGGACAAACAAGAAGCAGACACAATACAGTAAGGAGGGAGGAGGTAGGGAAGGAGGGCACAATTAATACATTCATTCATAAATCAACAAGGATATATGCGACAAATATTTAACATTGGTAGAAATTGATGAACATTAGGCAAAGAGAAATCAAGTCAAGAGCCATGAGCGGCCATATTAAAACAATCTAAATAGTTGATAAATGGAGCCCATTTCATGTTGTACTTGGGTATAGTATCAAGGTAGGTGGCCATACAATTTTCAATTATATGTAAATAGCAAATATTGTTCCAACTGCCCTTAATAGTAATGTTTGGAAAATGTGTTCAGTTGGTAGTTAGAAGCATGACGGCAATAAAAAGTCATATAATATGGAGGGATGGGAGTAATCCAACTTTTCTGATAGCAATACTACCAAGGAAAACATTATCAAAAGAAAGAGGGATGTCATCTTTAAAAATAGTTTTCAAGAGTATCCAAATTTCCTGCCACGTCTTAAATACAAAAGGTCAGTCATAAACATATGCTTATAAGAACCAGGGGTATCCCAACACAACCAACAATTCCTGTCTGATTCCCGTTTAGATTTTATCAAATTTTGAAGGGTTATAAAGGCTCTGTGCATGAAAAAGAGAAGATGTTGCGTAATGTTGGCCGAGGTGGAGACACACCTGATCTTAGGCCATAATTGAATCCACGTATTGTCATCGAAGACTTGATCACAATCTGGCTCCGATAGGGATTAAACAAGCCACCTGATGGAAGAAGCCACCTGATGGAAGAAGAGTCAACAGTAGCAAGCAACTTGTACAACTTGCCAGCTCTGACATCCAATATTCAATAGTTGTTTCCTGGAGGTATCTGGTGTAAGAAAATAGCTTGAGTGTGTTTGAAGGCTGTCAAGACAAGAATTTACCAACTTGTTATAAAAGGTGAAGTCTGATACAGGTAGAGAGAAAGGAATGTTAAAGGTCTTGACATGACGCGATAGTGTGTTTTTGTACAATTTGATAAATTAATCTGGTGTCCTTGGGGAGCAGGACCTATCATAAAATACTCTGTTGTTGATATTGATGAACCTGTTATACAACAAATATGGTGAGAGTTGAAGGGATGGGGATTTGATTGATATTGGAGGGAAAAGGAAGATTCTTAGGGCAGATCTTGAGACTTTGATAGGGTCGGAGTGTAAAGACTGGAGGGGGTATCTGTACTCCTGCCCTCAATATGGCAGAGTAGAAGCACAGAGCACTACAGACAATATTCTCTATATGGTTACATGTACAAGCAATCAAGGCTTAAGCTCTCAGGTGGTGATGCAATCTGGTTCTTAAGTACAGTGCAGTCCCCAAGCCCCCCACAAAGGAATGTCCACCCACTATGTTATGTGATAAAGCAGATATTTATATAAATAAGGTTCAATATACATATATATACACAATCAATAATACACTTTGTGTTTTGGAAAATCTTATATGGTAAATATATACAATGTCTATGTGGTACCACCGTTCACTCTTGACTCCTTTAAAATGCACCAACTGTTGACAGTTCCAATGGCATACAAATCAAATAGTCATGTGAATCAACATCAGACAAGTTAGCTTAAACAAATGGCAGTATAGTACTTTTGCTACTAAGACACAGTTCTGTGTGAGGATCTCCCCACCTGGGCAACCTGTGAATGAAGTGTATCAGCAAGCCAAGTCCATATATTTTTAAAATAGCCTTGTTACCTGCTAAAATGTTCTAGCACCCCAATGTAACTGAGTTTAGCAGAGTTTCTTCAATTGTTAATCGATGGATCCCTCGAAAGTGAACTTCCTTTGAAGCAGGAGGATGCCGGGTGTAGGCGGTGGCGCCGACGATCAGGACTCGACCATGGCTGGCTTTCGGAAATCCACCAGCAGATTCTCCTTAGTTCGTCGACAATCTCGACTTTCTCCTGCAGGACAAAGTGGTCAACGGTGATGGCAAGGGGGTCCTTTGATTTCAAATGTCTTAGGCAAAGGTGGAGCGGCACGGCTCCAGTTGTCGAGTAGCATGGCATCAAGCTGTCCCTCCTTCTGGGCAACAGGAATCAACTGGCTTCCAGCAGTTATGGTAATCCTCCGAACCCCAGTCGATAGCAATGGACTTCAACGGCCTTGATGTCCGGGTGCTTCACTTCGAGATTCCTCGGCGGTCGCCGTCTCCAGTTGACAGCCTTTCAGGACTGTCTTCAAGGGTGCCTCTGTGAAGGTCAACTTTCTGCACAATGTTCCCTCATAGCTCGGGGAGAGGTCTTGTAGACAGGTCATCTCTTGGATCAGTCCTCGCCAGACTACACAGCTTTCGGATTCGGTCAAAGGAAGCAGCAGCAATTCTTCTTCTTCCAGCTGGGATTTAAAGATAAGCAGGTTCAAGTTTCAACTTCAGCTTCTGAACAATTCTGGTAAGTGAGAGGTCCCCATATATACTGTTCTGTCTCTCATTAACACTGCTGAGCCAAGCTCAGGCTGCCAATCATTCAGAAGGGCATTCATTCAGGCAGGCAGTCAATCAGGCTCACAGTGCATTCAGGCCATGCATTTCCACCCAGACACCCATAACGAGAAATGTGGATTGGGGCAATCGCCCAGCCTTTCAGCACACCACACAGCATTCATGTCAGTTTCAGGCAGGGCTGTCTCATTCTTTGTGTCTCTCACACACACACAGATACCAGACACCCATAACATGAAGTGCATATTGGTCACACACTCCATTCACCCAGGTCCCATCCCAAGGATGTACCCACAACATACAGTCACTGGGAAGGCTTCAGCCAGTCTAGCCTGGACTTCCACACAATAACATACATGGTTCTTCCACCCAACAGACTGTCAGGGGAAGGGACAGAGTCAGGGATTCCCAGGACTTTGGGAAAACAAAGTAACAGGTCATAGAAACCAAGAGGCCACAGGGGCCATCTTGTCTCCTATCAGGAATAAACTGCTTCCTATGGGAGGGCCTGAGTATCCCAAAATGGTGGATACTCAGAGCACCTGTCAAATTCAGTATGTAGCTGCCACCAGCCCATACCCTGCAGGCCACACAGGTGCCCAAAAACATACTAAAAGGGTACAGGGATTAACCCCCACCCATGCGTGCCTTAAGGGTATCCCAAGAGTTTCTGTTCACACAACCAAAAAGAGGAATAGCTGCACTGCCAGGAGTCCCACATAGACCCGTGTGCAGAAAACAACACAGAACAAACATAATAAGGGAGTACAGGACAAGGAGATGGAGGCCCTGTCCCTCCAATGCATTTCCAGCATCACACAGAGTATGTAGCGGGAGAGTGGCCAACAATTTAGAATATTTCAACAATTTCACAAGGGGAAACTAATTGTTTCTCAAGTTTGCACCAAAAGGGGATATCACCAATATCAGGCGAGGCAAACCAGCAATTGGTCTGCTTAAGTAAGAAAGAGTTGTGATATGTTTTAAAGTCGGGAAATCAGACACCTCAATTTTCAAAAGGAGTTTTGAGCTTGTTAATAGCAATTCACTTGCATTTACCCTTTTCCCATAGTAAATTAAGCAATATTGAGTTAACAGACTTAAAAATATGTAGTTGGAATAGGTACAGGAATCATTTGTAAGTAATATAGGATAATGGGAGATAAAAACAATTTGATAGTATCCAGGCATCCCCACCAGGATAGATAAAGAGGAGACCAAATAGAAAAAACAACCTGTAAGCCTATTGAGTAAGAAATCCATATTCAATTTGATAATGTGACTGACAGAGGAAGCAAACCATAAGCCTAGGTATTTAAAAGAGTTATCGCACCATTTAAAACGAAAGACTTCCAATTCATACTTGTGGAAGAATGGATTGAGAGGTAATAACTGTGATATATCTCTATTAAGCTTATACACGGATACTGAAGAACATTCTTGTAACTTGGCCGAAGCATGGGGGAGGATTTGTTTAGGGTTTTTCAATAGAATGCGAACATCGTCTGCATAGGCAGCTATCTTGGTTTCATGGATGCCAGAAAAGATCCCGGGGATATTTGTATCCGCTCTAATTTGTTCCAAAAAGAGGTTCAAGGGATAACACATACAAAATGGGAGATAAGGGGAACCCCTGCCTCATACCTCTTTGTGAAGGGAAAAAAGAACAGGAACAACCATTAATGCATATGGAGGAATTCAGATCAGAATATAGAATTTTGACTAAAGATATAATGCCCTCCCCACACCAATTCCAATTCAGGGCCTGGAACATATATTCCCAATGAACTTGATCAAAGGCTTTATCAGTATCTAAAGCAATAGCGTCATAGCCCAATTTGTCATTTTTGTCCTTTGAGATAATGTACATGGCATCAAAAAGAAGCCTTCCATTGGCCGAGATGTGCCTGCCTTTGACATAACCCACTTTGTCTTGTTTAATTAAGCTGGGAAGGTAAAATTCAATTCTGTTGGCAACTAGTTTGGCACAAATCTTACTTTCTACATTAACAAACAAGAGAGGTAGGTCTATATTGTTCAGGGAGAACCAGATCTTTCACTGCCTTTGGGAATAGTAGGAGGAGTGCCTCGGAGAAGGTTCCAAACAAAGAAACCTTGAAGATAAAAGAGGAGTATAGGGTTTTAAGTCTAGGAGTTAAGGGGCCCGAAAAATTATTAAAACACTCTGTGGATAGACCATCTGATCCAGGAGCTTTGCCCCATCCCAAGTCCTTGATGGCTTTGTTGATGTCCTGTATAGTTAGGTCACTTTCTAGGGAACTTAGGTCTAATGAGTGAAACACACTTCTACTGATGTTCTCAAAGAAAGCTTTAATATTAGCCTCAGGGACCAATGTTTCCAGAGAATATAAATCAGTAAACAAATTCTTGAAGACTCCAATAATACTAGCAGGATCCATAATTAAAGAGCCAGAAGGATCTTGAATATGGGAGATAAGTATTTTTTTCTTTTCTGGCTTTGAGATAAAAAGCTAGAGCTTTGCCACATAGATGGAGGTTTGGTAGATTGTGGATTTATATTTTAAGATAGGTCCTGAGGCTTGTTCAGCGAATTTTTTATTAGTTTGAAAACATAATGACAGAACAGTGCATAGGTCGATATTTGAAGAGGAGCGACAATATTGCTTTTCTGCATTGGTGAGTTGAAGATATAAAGCATCAAGGTCTTTCTTATATAGCTTCTTTTTTACACTAGAATAGGCAATTTTGTGACCTCTTAAGGCAGCTTTAAAAGCATCCTAATTAGTGGACACTGAGGTATCTTCATCTAAATTTTCAGCAAAGAAATGTTGTTGGAAGAACACAAATCAACTGGATACATTGTTGATCCTGAAGTAGACTGTTATTGAATTTCCATCTGGAGGATGACTTCTTGATATTAGAGGGATCAAAGGAAGTGATGACTAGCGCATGGTCCGAAATAACAATATTGGTTATGAGAAAATCAATAATAGTATTAGTGAGGGATTTGGTAGTGAACATGTAGTCAAGGGGATGAGAATGGAAGGTATACTCTAAGTCGGATGGGTGGGCAAGTCTCCAGGTGTCAATGAGGCCGGTTTCTGCTAAGCAGACCATAAAAGCTTCATAGAACGTTTAAACAAACATTTGGATTTTCAATCTAAAAAGAGGTCCAGGACATGGTTCATGTCGCCGAATAAAATAAGATTAGTGAGATTTGATTTGAGAATAATCTGTTTGATCAAATCCCAAAAATCAGGATCAGGTAGAGTGGGACCATAAATACTCATAACAGTGAAAATATCTGACCCAATAGATGTTTTGACCCAAGCCCATCTACCATTGGTATCAACATTTTGACATAAAAATCTATATGATAACCTCTTACTAATTAGAATGGCCACTCAATTTTTGCCCCAACAGCTGGACTAGCAATAGCATCCTTGACCCAGAAGGATTTCACTTTCATAGCTTCCGTAAAACAGAGGTGGGTTTCCTGTAAGCATGCAATAGATGGATTCAACCCTTTGAGATGAGAGATGTTATGCCTCTTAACTGGGTTATTGCAGCCCTTAATGTTCCAAGTTACGCATTTAAAAACCATTGTACCTCAGAAGCATGGTTAGTACTGGTTTGTAAAAATACCTAGGGAAGGTAAAATGTTATAATACTGTAAGCTAAATCAGCATAGAGTACAACATTAGCATCGATATATCAAACTGAGATAAGCACCAAAAATACCAAGGCAAAGCACAGAGGGGCAACAAAAAGGAAACAGGGGAAGGAAAGGTAGACTTGACCAAGTGGAAAACACCAAAAATAAGAGGCATAACCCTCAACAGAATTAAGGGTAAAGACCCATCGAGTATAGGAAGAATAGAGAGGATCAAGTTACAAGAAGGAGAGAAGAGGGGAAAAGATATAGGAGCAGACAGCACTAGCAGGGCCAAAGAAAAAACAAATAACAAACCTCGCCCTGGAAGAAGAAGGGTACACCAGCGGTGCCAAGTCCACCATCATTGAGGGGAAAAAATGAGCTACTGCAACACACAAGTAAAGAGTCAGAGGAGGAGGCATTGGTAGGGAGCGGTTTATCCATACTGTCAGCCTGAGGGACCGGATGTAAGCTTTAAGGTCAGCCAGATCATCAAATATCGATGTACAAGCTTCATATGACACATTAAAAGAGCACGGATGATATAGTCCCTATCTAACATTAAGTTGTTTCAACACAGGACCATAAGAGAGGAACTCCTTTCTGCATTGGGCAGTCTTCTTAGCCCCATCTTCAGATATATGAATCCTATTGCCATGCTGTTGGGTGCATTTAAAGGCCCCAAACAGAAGTCCTGTTCACCTGAATGGCGGACATTTAAACTCTGCAACAAAAACGCCCTGTCTTTTGATTTTGTTTCATGTAAAGTTAAAGAGCCATTTGAAAGGGGGCCTACCTATCATTATCAATGGACAAGCAGCAGTTTGATTTACAAAAGAAGGAGGAATCAAAGAATCCTGTAAGATGGAAAACAGGATTTTTCAACAGTGAAAGCAAAAACAGCCTGCACATGTGTTTGCAAATAAAAACAACTTTAAAAAGCCAAAATGGGGAAAATAGCACTGCTTGGCAAAAAATTTCAGGAAAGCAAAACACGATGTGTTGCTGACCAAAGCAATGTATATTATGTTTCACCCACCAAACTCAAGTGACCATTGGAAGAGACACTTAGGGCCTCATTACAACAATTGCGGAATGGGTTAACGGGCGCCGCTAATGGTGGCGGCGCCGTTAAACCCATTCCGCAATATTACGAGGTTCCCCCGCGGGACCCGATGTGGACTTCTGGTTTTACCAGACGTCCAGAGTGGGTTTGTCGAGGGGACCAGGAAGCTAACAACGGGCCCGTCGTAATCGGCCCGTTGTTAGCTCCTGCAACCATTCCCATTGAGCCCTATGGGAGGTTCCCTCAAGGAGGAATTACCGGACCCTCCAAACTCAGAATGGCCCGGTAATTCCCCATTTAGGAAACCCAGACCCGGACCCGATTTTGGAAGCAGCCATGCCCTTAATAAGGGCATTGCTACCTCCAACGTCATAATGAGGCCCTTAGTCTTCAGGGAAACCCTGTTCTGGCTGACGGCAAAAAACCTCACAAGGGAAACCCGCTTCCAGCTGGATGTCACATCTCATATCTAATAATGCGCAATAAAATGTGGTCCTGCTAAATGCGTCAAAATTCAGTATACTCAAGACCTACTGACTAGGGAAGCAAGGACTTCAAGCGAAAGCAATCCTTGGCTGGAGCATGACTAAAAGGTGTGAATCCTTGTTGCACCCACTTCAAAGATACTCATAAAAACCGTAATTTCCAAGCGGTTTTGGGGATATAAAATGTATCTACCTGTGACTGTGGGAACTGTAATGGCCAGTTAGACTAGGTTTCTGGCTGTTCTGAAAATGGTACAAATGTGAGAGTCAGTGAAAAGGTGGAAAATGAAATTAGGAATATGCTGAATAATTTACATCTTCATAACTGCTGTACATTTTATGAAAATAGCAGAAATATGACACATGGCTATGCTACATCGTATAGATTTGGCACTAGGCTTATCTAATTCCCCATGATCAGCAAACACAGAACATATGTTTCATATGGCAGTTGCTAGTACAATTATGAAGTTATGATACATAACTCGCTTTTGCCAAAAAGTTGAAAGGTGAACAAAGGATGATGACAAATTGGAAAAGACAGATTTTGCTCCAAACCCCTAAAACAATCCTGGCTGGGGGCAGCGAGAGAGAAGGTGACTGTCCAATCCTAGTGGCAGGGATTATTGCAGGCTACTTCCCATAGATTGTAAAATTGTTGAGGTCATTTCTGCTATATAAGCGGGGTTGTACTAGGACTCAGAAACACACATACAGGGCAGACAGAAAAAGGAGGATGGCAAGAAGGCTGCTGAAACTTACCATCTTTGAGAGTGGAGTGATCAGACTCTTGTCCTATCTTTTCAGAGTGTCCTGAGGTGCAGCTGGCTTTCCTGAACCTTAAACAAAGGCTTGCAATGTAAGTATCAATAACCCGAGCCCTAAATTGCATAAACCCTTCATTCTTGTAGCATTGCATCCAATGTTTCCCCTTTGAAAATTCCCCATTGAAACCCCCAATTGCCTGTCTAGTTCAGTCAACTCCTCATAGAAGAATCTTTTGTGTGCTGGTGTATGCTAGCATATCCCCATTGAAACTCCCCTCCTTTGTCTGTGTAAATCCTTAGTATTCTTGTGAGTAAATCCATTAATTCGCCCATTGAATTTCACAGGATCGGGATTAGTGTAATTAGAAAACAGCAATCTTTTTCCCAGTGTTTTTGTTAATTGTTATACTTATAAAGTGTTGCCCCAAAATACTGATTCCCATTGTGATCTTAGAAACAAATTTGGTCCTGTGTTTAAATTGTGCCCTGATAAAGGAATTTCCATTTGCCACTGTCATTCCTCTTTGCATTTGCTATCCAAACCCAAACCTGATTTGCCTTGAGTGAGCCACCCCCTTTTTTCCCAGAGCTTACCTGTCATTTGCAGCCTCAGTAGAAAAAAAACAATTTTCATTTTGTTTTCTATTGAAATTCAGCTTAACATCCCAAAAAAATGATTTCTCTTTTCTGTTCCTCTTTCCCTATTTTGTGGTCAAAATTATTGATGGGGAAATATGGTACATTTTCAGTGCAACATGTTATGCTATTCTATCAACAAAAGGTGACTCCAATTCTAACCTACGGCATTGAATCCTTAAAGCCAAAAGATCACAAATGGTGGGATAAATTAGAATTCCTTTTCTGGAAGCCAGTGTTACATCTTCCAAACTCCACCCCATTACCTTTAATCTGATTTGAACTGGGCCTACTCTCCATGTACTCTCAAGTGGTCTGGAAATGTTGTGCCCTGTTGCGAAAATGTCTGCTGGGCCTGAGTTCTCCTAATATATTGGGTGTAATGGCTCACCATCTACTTGATCGGAACCAGATCTTTTCTGAAATCTGATGCCAATTTACTTGAATGCTTTGGCTGATGCCTCGGTTGAGTTGGAACTCCTTTTAAATAATCCGGTACGTTCCAAAGTAAAGATCTTTCAACATGATTGGTGTGAGAATCAAACTAAGTGTTTGCATTACAAGGATTTTGATACAAATCTGTTTGGGCACAAGCAATATCGAATAATGGCAGACTACTTAATCAAATCACCATCTTCATATATTCGGTATAAATATCTTTGTTTCAGATTAAATCTTTGGCCAACATTGGATGTGTTGGCCAGAAGAAAGCTAATTTCAAAAGATCAAAATGATTGTCGCTTTTGCAAGAAGGAAACACAAAGAGAGACGTTACAACATTGTATAGTATGTTGCCCTCAGTTGAATCATCAGAAAAGTTGTTTTTTAAGAATCTAATTGAACAACACTGTACAAGTGAATGGATGGAAATATGGCAGTGTATATTCACCAGCACAAAATTGGCCATCAGAGTGTCAGTAGTACAATTTTTAGATTCAATCTTCTCAGAAAATTCAGACTAATTATGTAAATAGAATGCCTTAAGTTTTCTCTGTACAATCAGAATGAGAAATGATTGGAGAATGTTATGTTTTTATGGTAAACATGCCTGTATATATTTTTGTATGTCCTTGTATAATGATGTAAAGATAAATGTGATTTATGTATATTGTAATGAAAATCTTTGATATAATTTGAAAGTTTGATTTTATCAACCAACCAAATAAAAAAAAAACTCTTTTTCATTTGCATTACATATGTGGTATATTCTAAACATCGATTTTCTCCTTGTGTGCTGATTAGTATTCCCTAAAAGCTCTGCCTGTCTTTATAAAAATAAGTAAGCAAATTCCCTGTTTTTCCATCTCTTTCCCCTAGCTTTTGTGAGAAATAATAGAAAACCCCATTCTTCCATTGGTGCTCCAAAAACAGATTTCCCCCTGCTTTGCTGGCTCCTCATATTGTTTCTGTGGGCATCACCCCAAAACCGACTTGTCCCCTGTATACCTGCTCCCTGCCACTGCCGTCCATTCAAAGGAATCAAGTCCAATTGATGTGGGGTTAAGTGTTGCAGGTTGGGTGCTTAACCTTCATGCAATCATTTTGAGTTGAATTGTTTTTGTCTTGCTTTTTCATTAAAAAAGGAAGGAGTATCACCGGATATCTTAACCTGGTTGCCTTCTAGAAGTCTTTGTATTTGTGTTGCCACAACATTGGTGGCTGTTGTAATTGGTTGATTTTCCTTTGACATTAAATAATAAATATCCTATTAATACACACTGGCCTGGTTCCTAGCCCATTGTGACACAGGGTGTTTGTGGCAGTTGGGTGCAAGACAGGATGGAGGCCTACTAAAAAATAATCCGTAATATACTAAAAAAAACGTGTTTTATTGTGCGCCACATTCATTTCAGGGGAAGGAGTTCCCTGGCTTGCGTGTGCCGTGTCTTAAACCGTGACAATGCCAGACCAGCGTTTTGTTCTCTTTAGCTTTTAAGATGATAAGCTGCATTTGGGTGTATGCTTTGAATTTTGAGGGGGATTTCTTTTGGGATGTGAAGTAAGGCCGATAACACATTTTGAAGAAACAGGATAGTGTCATTCACCTCACATCCCTCGGGAAGGCCCATAATGCATAGGTTGTTGAGCCTACTTCTGTTTTCCAATTCTTC
This sequence comes from Ambystoma mexicanum, assembly GCF_040938575.1. Lineage (NCBI taxonomy): Eukaryota > Metazoa > Chordata > Amphibia > Caudata > Ambystomatidae > Ambystoma > Ambystoma mexicanum. The sequence continues at coordinate 1,174,809,020 of NC_090935.1, read as the reverse complement.
ATTATGGTTTGGAGGTCTCTCACCACCTTTTCCACCTTTCATCTAAGTGTTGTAGTTTTTGGTTGGTGGTTTCAATAAAAGATTTGAGAGACATAATTTCTTGTAAAATGGCCTCATTGGCAGGGTCTGTGGTGGATAGCGGCGGAGGTAACTCACTTTTGAGTCTTTTAAGAGTGGCAGATTGAAAATCTTTTGAGGCTATAGGGGATTTCTGGTTATTTTTAACAGAGGCCATGTTGAAGAATTAATAGCAGATGGAAAGCAGATAAAGGAATAAGAAGCACAATATCACACTGAAATAAGATATAGTTATTTCCAAGGAGAGGTGTTATAAGGTTACTGTTAGATAAAGAAAATAGGGTTACCTCCCATATTAAGTCCAATGCTATTAATCTCATGAGTAAATCCTCTTCTCCTTTTTAGTAACTTTTTTTGTTATAATTCCCTTTCCCTCCACAGTACTATGAAGTATCCATTATGTAGCACTGGATTTTGAATGAGAAAGCCTGACTAGGTCCGAACCAGCTGAATGTGTTACCGCCACTGCCGGGAGTCTCCAACCGGAAGATGGATTCTTTCGAAGCCAACCATCTCAGGGCACTGCATCGAGTGGACAGGTCAGTTCCAGCAACGGAGCATGCTCAGTGAAGAGTTATGCAGCCCGTAACTGTCACAGTGCGAAGGTAAGGAGAGGAGGAGGCTCTTTATTTTATATAAAAGGTGTTGCATTATAGAAAAATGTGAGGTGGGCCGGAGCAGCGTGCCTATGTGCCATCTTCTTCGGCACCAAGCCAGGCCCCCCCCAGAAAAATTATAACAGACATAAATGTATTATTCTAACAAACACATACACACTTGTCTTTCTTAAGAAATACATGTGATGTTAAAGGAATAAAGTAATTCTTTGTCCAATAATATGTTAAATAAAACTTTGAAATAGATACATATACATGTGTCGTTATGTATGGACTCATTGAGTACATTTGGGGTCAGACAGCTGCTGTTTTCTTGGGTAGTCAACTGCTGCATGTCTGCCTGAAAGTAGCTTCACTGTAACCGGTGAAGAAACTCAACTCCTTTTAAATCCTTCCTTTTCACAAATCAATATATTTTATCCCAATAAGCCAGAGGAAGAAACAGATCTCCTTACCTCCCACCGACCTGAAAACCGAATTGCATGTGTAATTTTCATGATCTTTTTGTCCTCTTAAATGTCTGTGGGGTCATTTTCTAAACCCACTGGATCGGTAATGAGTTGTAGGAAAAGTGGCAGTTATTGTTACTGCTCCCTTTCACGCCACCTTTACAGATCTGGAGGATTTTACTGACCTTGTAAGATAGTGCAACCTTAAAGGTCTGCTATCTTAACCGATCAACCTTGCAAATCCTACAGCATTACCCCAGCATGTGATTTTCATGCTGGTGGTAATGCAATGGATTCCTAATGGATCCTCCTGAATCTACCAACTAAATTCATGAGTCTCTGAGTTTTTGAACATGAAAGAGGTTCCCAATTAGGGAACTCCCGTCCCCCGGACACTGTCGCACAAGTTTAAAATGAGGTAATTATGACAATTGTTTCATACATAGTGTTACAAATGTGTCTTATATACAAATAAGGTCTTATGACTCTGATGATGACTATATATGGAAGAATGTATTTATAAGTGGAACTAAGTTTTAATATTGTTTTATTTATATTATTTTTGTGGAACTGATTTCAAAATGTAACCCCTGATGAAGGGAATGATTTTCTAGAAAAACATTGGGCCTCATGAATACTCATTTATATGTTCAACTAATTGCCTCAAGACAAATTTGTAACACTAACTATGTATGAAACAATTGTCAAATTTACCTGATTTTAAACTTGTGTGACAATGTGCGGGGGACGGGAAGTTCCCAATTGGGAACCTCCTATGTTCCTAGTGTAGTTTTTCAACCCATGTGTCAGGGTTGATCGATTCTCCTCCGCACCTTGAATTTATAAGAATATCTTTGGGAACAATACTTTCCTTTTAAAAGTTATACTTACGCCACTCATGATACCCTGATGAATTCTGTGAGTTTTTGAACCAAGAAGCAGGCTGGGTGCTGTATCCCTGAGACTAAAGTCTGAAACAAGGAGCACCTGAATGAATCAGAGTTTCCTTAGATAGGCACTTGGGCCGTTCCATGCCAAAACCTTTAATAATAGATTTTTGTTCTTCAGGAAAAAATATCTATTGTCAGGGAATCATAGAGAAGACCCTCTGCATTACTTCTAAGTTCCGAAAATGCTTTGAATTATTCCTTCTTGACACTTTGTTGTGTAGTGATCTTTGTTGAGTTTGGCTGGAACACTAGCCCTACATTTTGCCATCTTACCCATCCAGTTATGCATGAATAAGGGTGCTTTGTGAACTGCGTGTGTATCTCTTGAGTTGCTATTACTCACTTCATAACAGGGCATAGTTGTAAATTGAGAGAGAGACAGAGAGGGAGATAGAGGGAGGGAGGGAGGGAGAGCGAAAGAGGGAGAGAGCAAAAGTGTTTTTGGATGAACATTGGAATAGTTTCAACAATATGGTTAAAAATGGGCAGCAGAATATGAGGCAAAACTAAAATAACCCTAATAAGAATTAAATTAGATAGTGCCTAAGAACAAGAGTATTGGATAAACAAAATCAATCCATAGAGTAAATAAAATGAGCGTTCACTGATACATGAGTTGTATAGAGAGAAGAACATGATTGATCATAGGACTCAGTAGTGGACAAACAAGAAGCAGACACAATACAGTAAGGAGGGAGGAGGTAGGGAAGGAGGGCACAATTAATACATTCATTCATAAATCAACAAAGATATATGCGACAAATATTTAACATTGGTAGAAATTGATGAACATTAGGCAAAGAGAAATCAAGTCTCGAGCCATGAGCGGCCATATTAAAACAATCTAAATAGTTGATAAATGCAGCCCATTTCATGTTGTACTTGGGTATAGTATCAAGGTAGGTGGCCATACAATTTTCAATTATATGTAAATAGCAAATATTGTTCCAACTGCCCTTAATAGGAATGTTTGGAAAATGTGTTCAGTTGGTAGTTAGAAGCATGACGGCAATAAAAAGTCAAATAATATGGAGGAATGGGAGTAATCCAACTTTTCTGATAGCAATACTACCAAGGAAAACATTATCAAAAGAAAGAGGGATGTCATCTTTAAAAATACTTTTCAAGAGTATCCAAATTTCCTGCCACATCTTAAATACAAAAGGTCAGTCACAAACATATGCTTATAAGAACCAGGGGTATCCCAACACAACCAACAATTCCTGTCTGATTCCCTTTTAGATTTTATCAATTTTTGAAGGGTTATAAAGGCTCTGTGCATGAAAAAGAGAAGATGTTGCGTAATGTTGGCCGAGGTGGAGACACAACTGATACTAGGCCATAATTGAATCCATGTATTGTCACCGAAGACTTGATCACAATCTGGCTCCCATAGAGATTAAACAAGCCACCTGATGGAAGAAGCCACCTGATGGAAGAAGAGTCAACAGTAGCAAGCAACTTGTACAATTTGCCAGCTCCGACATCCAATATTCAATAGTTGTTTCCTGGAGGTATCTGGTGTAAGAAAATAGCTTGAGTGTGTTTGAAGGCTGTCGAGACAAGAATTTACCAACTTGTTATAAAAGGTGAAGTCTGATACAGGTAGAGAGAAAGGAATGTTGAAGGTCTTGAAATGACGCCATAGTGTGTTTTTGTACAATTTGATAAATTAATCTGATGTCCTTGGGGAGCAGGACCTATCATAAAATACTCTGTTGTTGATATTGATGAACCTGTTATACAACAAATATGGTGAGAGTTGAAGGGATGGGGATTCGATTGATATTGGTGGGAAAAGGAAGATTCTTAGGGCAGATCTTGAGACTTTGATAGGGTCGGAGTGTAAAGACTGGAGGGGGTATCTGTACTCCTGCCCTCAATATGGCACAGTAGAAGCACAGAGCACCACAGACAATATTCTCTATATGGTTACATGTACAAGCAACCAAGGCTTAAGCTCTCAGGTGGTGATGCAATCTGGTTCTTAAGTACAGTGTAGTCCCCAAGCCCCCCACAAAGGAATGTCCACCCACTATGTTATGTGATAAAGCAGTTATTTATATAAATAAGGTTCAATATACATATATATATACACAATCAATAATACACTTTGTGTTTTGGAAAATCTTATATGGTTAATATATACAATGTCTATGTGGTACCACCGTTCACTCTTGACTCCTTTAAAATGCACCAACTGTTGACAGTTCCAATGGCATACAAATCAAATAGTCATGTGAATCAACATCAGACAAGTTAGCTTAAACAAATGGCAGTATAGTACTTTTTCTACTAAGACACAGTTCTGTGTGAGGATCCCCCCACCTGGGCAACCTGTGAATGAAGTGTATCAGCAAGCCAAGTCCATATATTTTTAAAATAGTCTTGTTTCCTGCTAAAATGTTCTAGCACCCCAATGTAACTGAGTTTAGCAGAGTTTCTTCAATTGTTAATCGATGGATCCCTCGAAAGTGAACTTCCTTTGAAGCAGGAGGATGCCGGGTGTAGGCGGTGGCGCCGACGATCAGGACTCGACCATGGCTGGCTTTCGGAAATCCACCAGCAGATTCTCCTTAGTTCGTCGACAATCTCGACTTTCTCCTACAGGACAAAGTGGTCAACAGTGATGGCAAGGGAGTCCTTTGATTTCAAATGTCTTAGGCAAAGTTGGAGCGGCACGGCTCCAGTTGTCGAGTAGCATGGCATCAAGCTGTCCCTCCTTCTGGGCAACAGGAATCAACTGGCTTCCAGCAGTTATGGCAATCCTCCGAACCCCAGTCGATAGCAATGGACTTCAACGGCCTTGATGTCCGGGTGCTTCACTTCGAGATTCCTCGGCGGACGCCATCTCCAGTCGACAGCCTTTCAGGACTGTCTTCAAGGGTGCCTCTGTGAAGGTCAACTTTCTGCACAATGTTACCTCATAGCTCGGGGAGAGGTCTTGTAGACAGGTCATCTCTTGGATCAGTCCTCGCCAGACTAGACAGCTTTCGGATTGGGTCAAAGGAAGCAGCAGCAATTCTTCTTCTTCCAGATGGGATTTAAAGATAAGCAGCTTCAAGTTTCAACTTCACCTTCTGAACAATTCTGGTAAGTGAGAGGTCCCCATATATACTGTTCTGTCTCTCATTAACACTGCTGAGCCAAGCTCAGGCAGCCAATCATTCAGAAGGGCATTCATTCAGGCAGGCAGTCAATCAGGCTCACAGTGCATTCAGGCCATGCATTTCCACCCAGACACCCATAATGAGAAATGTGGATTGGGGCAATCGCCCAGCCTTTCAGCACACCACACTGCATTCATGTCAGTTTCAGACAGGGCGGTCTCATTCTTTGTGTCTCACACACACACACAGATACCAGACACCCATAACATGAAGTGCATATTGGTCACACACTCCATTCACCCAGGTTCCATGCCAAGGGTGTACCCACAACATACAGTCACTGGGAAGGCTTCAGCCAGTCTAGCCTGGACTTCCACACAATACCATACATGGTTCCTCCACCCAACAGACTGTCAGGGGAAGGGACAGAGTCAGGGATTCCCAGGACTTTGGGATAACAAAGTAACAGGTCATAGAAACCAAGAGGCCACAGGGGCCATCTTGTCTCCTATCAGGAATAAACTGCTTCCTATGGGAGGGCCTGAGTATCCCAAAATGGAGGATACTCAGAGCACCTGTCAAATTCAGTATGTAGTGGCCACCAGCCCATACCCTGCAGGCCACACAGGTGCCCAAAAACATACTATAAGGGTACAGGGATTTACCCCCACCCATGTGTGCCTTAAGGGTATCCCAAGAGTCTCTGTTCACACAACCAAAAAGAGGAATAGCTGCACTGCCAGGAGTCCCACATAGACCTGTGTGCAGAAAACAACACAGAACAAACATGATAAGGGAGTACAGGACAAGGACATGGAGGCCCTGTCCCTCCAATGCATTTCCAGCATCACACAGAGTATGTAGCGGCAGAGTGGCCAACAATTTAGAATATTTCAACAATTTCACAAGGGGAAACTAATTGTTTCTCAAGTTTGCACCAAAAGGGGATATCACCAATATCAGGCGAGGCAAACCAGCAATTGGTCTGCTTAAGTAAGAAAGAGTTGTGATATGTTTTAAAGTCGGGAAATCAGACACCTCAATTTTCAAAAGGAGTTTTGAGCTTGTTAATAGCAATTCACTTGCATTTACCCTTTTCCCATAGTAAATTAAGCAATATTGAGTTATCAGACTTAAAAATATGTAGTTGAAATAGACAGGAATCATTTGTAGGTAATATAGGATAATGGGAGATAACAAAATTTTTATAGTATCCAGGCATCCCCACCAGGATAGATAAAGAGGAGACCAAATAGAAAAAACAACCTGTAAGCCTATTGAGTAAGAAATCCATATTCAATTTGATAGTGTGACTGACAGAGGAAGCAAACCATAAGCCTAGGTATTTAAAAGAGTTATCGCACCATTTAAAACGAAAGACTTCCAATTCATACTTGTGGCAGAATGGATTGAGAGGTAATAACTGTGATATATCTCTATTAAGCTTATACACGGATACTGAAGAACATTCTTGTAACTTGGCCGACGCATGGGGGAGGATTTGTTTAGGGTTTTTCAATAGAATGCGAACATCTTCTGCATAGGCAGCTATCTTGGTTTCATGGATGCCAGAAAAGATCCCAGGGATATTTGTATCCGCTCTAATTTGTTCCAAAAGGGGTTCAAGGGATAACACATACAAAATGGGAGATAAGGGGAACCCCTGCCTCATACATCTTTGTGAAGGGAAAAAAGAACAGGAACAACCATTAATGCATATGGAGGAATTCAGATCAGAATATAGAAGTTTGACTAAAGATATAATGCCCCCCACACCAATTCAGGGCCTGGAACATATATTCCCAATGAACTTTATAAAAGGCTTTCTCAGTATCTAAAGCAATAGCGTCATAGCCCAATTTGTCATTTTTGTCCTTTGAGATAATGTGCATGGCATCAAAAAGAAGCCTTCCATTGGCCGAGATGTGCCTGCCTTTGACATAACCCACTTTGTCTTGTTTAATTAAGCTGGGAAGGTATGATTCAATTCTGTTGGCAACTAGTTTGGCACAAATCTTACTTTCTACATTAACAAACAAGGGAGGTAGGTCTATATTGTTCAGGGAGAACCAGATCTTTCACTGCCTTTGGGAATAGTAGGAGGAGTGCCTCGGAGAAGGTTCCAAACAAAGAAACCTTGAAGGTAAAAGAGGAGTATAGGGTTTTAAGTCTAGGTGTTAAGGAGCCCGAAAAATTATTAAAACACTCTGTGGATAGACCATCTGGTCCAGGAGCTTTGCCCCATCCCAAGCCCTTGATGGCTTTGTTGATGTCCTGTATAGTTAGGTCACTTTCTAGGGAACTTAGGTCTAATGAGTGAAACACACTTCTACTGATGTTCTCAAAGAAAGCTTTAATATTAGCCTCAGGGACCAATGTTTCCAGAGAATATAAACCAGTAAACAAATTCTTGAAGACTCCAATAATACTAGCAGGATCCATAATTATAGAGCCAGAAGGATCTTGAATATGGGAGATACGTATTTTCTTTTCTGGCTTTGAGATAAAAAGCTAGAGCTTTGCCACATAGTTGGAGGTTTGGTAGATTGTGGATTTATATTTTAAGATAGGTCCTGAGGCTTGTTCAGTGAATTTTTTATTAGTTTGAAAACATAATGACAGAACAGTGCATAGGTTGATATTTGAAGAGTAGCAACAATATTGCTTTTCTGCATTGGTGAGTTGAAGATATAAAGCATCAAGGTCTTTCTTACATAGCTTCTTTTTCATACTAGAATAGGCAATTTTGTGACCTCTTAAGGCAGCTTTAAAAGCATCCTAATTAGTGGACACTGAGGTATCTTCATCTAAATTTTCAGCAAAGAAATGTTGTTGGAAGAACAAAAATCAACTGGATACATTGTTGATCCTGAAGTAGACTGTTATTGAATTTCCATCTGGAGGATGACTTCTTGATATTAGAGGGATCAAAGGAAGTGATGACTGGCGCATGGTCCGAAATAACAATATTGGTTATGAGAGAATCAATAATAGTATTAGTGAGGGATTTGGTAGTGAACATGTAGTCAAGGGGATGAGAATGGAAGGTATACTCTAAGTCGGATGGGTGGGCAAGTCTCCAGGAGTCAATGAGGCCAGATTCTGCTAAGCAGACCATAAAAGCTTCATAGAACGTTTCAACAAACATTTGGATTTTCAACCTAAAAAGAGGTCCAGGACATGGTTCATGTCGCCGAATAAAATAAGATTAGTGAGATTTGATTTGAAAATAATCTGTTTGATCAAATCCCAAAAATCAGGATCATGTAGAGTGGGACCATAAATACTCATAACAGTGAAAATATCTGACCCAATAGATGTTTTGACCCAAGCCCATCTACCATTGGTATCAACATTTTGACATAAAAATCTATATGATAACCTCTTACTAATTAGAATGGCCACTCAATTTTTGCCCCAACAGCTGGACTAGCAATAGCATCATTGACCCAGAAGGATTTCACTTTCATAGCTTCCGTAAGACAGAGGTGGGTTTCCTGTAAGCATGCAATAGATGGATTCAACCCTTTGAGATGAGAGATGTTATGCCTCTTAACTGGGTTATTGCAGCCCTTAATGTTCCAAATTACGCATTTAAAAACCAATCGTAGCATGGTTAGTACTGGTTTGTAAAAATACCTAGGGAAGGTAAAATTTTATAATACTGTAAGCTAAATCAGCATAGAGTACAACATGAGCATCGATATATCAAACTGAGATAAGCACCAAAAATACCAAGGCAAAGCACAGAGGGGCAACAAAAAGGAAACAGGGGAAGGAAAGGTATACTTGACCAAGTGGAAAACACCAAAAATAAGAGGCATAACCCTGAACAGAATTAAGGGTAAAGACACATCGAGTATAGGAAGAATAGAAAGGATCAAGTTACAAGAAGGAGAGAAGAGGGGAAAAGATATAGGAGCAGACGGCACTAGCAGGGCCAAATAAAAAACAAATAACAAACATCGCCCTGGAAGAAGAAGGGTACACCAGCGGTGCCAAGTCCACCATCATTGAGGGGAAAAAATTAGTTACTGCAACACACAAGTAAAGAGTCAGAGGAGGAGGCATTGGTAGGGAGCGTTTTATCCATACTGTCAGCCTGAGGGACCGGATGTAAGCTTTAAGGTCAGCCAGATCATCAAATATCGATGTACAAGCTTCATATGACACATTAAAAGAGCACGGATGATATACTCCCTATCTGACATTAAGTTGTTTCAACACAGGACCATAAGAGAGGAACTCCTTTCTGCATTGGGCAGTCTTCTTAGCCCCATCTTCAGATATATGAATCCTATTGCCATGCTGTTGGGTGCATTTAAATGCCCCAAACAGAAGTCCTGTTCACCTGAATGGCGGACATTTAAACTCTGCAACAAAAACGCCCTGTCTTTTGATTTTGTTTCATGTAAAGTTAAAGAGCCATGTGAAAGGGGGCCTACCTATCATTATCAATGGACAAGCAGCAGTTTGATTTACAAAAGAAGGAGGAATCAAAGAATCCTGTAAGATGGAAAACAGGATTTTTCAACAGTGAAAGCAAAAACAGCCTGCACATTTGTTTGCAAATAAAAACAACTTTAAAAAGCCAAAATGGGGAAAATAGCACTGCTTGGCAAATAATTTCAGGAAAGCAAGACATGGGCCCTCATTACGACCCAGGCGGTAAGTTACCGCCTGGGTCGTACCCTTACCACCATGGCGTAAACTATGTTTACGCCATGGTGGTAAACCCTTACCGCCCTATTCCGAGGTCCCTTAGCGGGACCCGCAAAGGATGTGTGGTCTGACCACACATCCTTTGCGGGTCCCGCAAAGGAACCATGGCGCTAATAACGGGCCGTAATTAGCGCCTTCCCCATTCCCATTGAGCCCTATGGGGGTTCAAATGGGAATGGGGAATGGTTTACTGAACGGGGACTTATAGGGTCCTCCAAGGTCGGAATGACCCAGTAAGTCCCCATTCAGCCAGACCGGACCCGGACCTGGGTTTGGAGGCAGCCATGGTGCTAATAGCACGAAGATAATGAAGATATTTATACCAAATATATGAAGATGGAGATTTGATGAGGTAGTCTGCCATTATTCGATATTGCTTGTGCCCAAACAGATTTGTATCAAAATCCTTGTAATGCAAACACTTAGTTTGATTCTCACACCAATCATGTTGAAAGATCTTTACTTTGGAACGTACCAGATTATTTAAAAGGAGTTCCAACTCAACCGAGGCATCAGCCAAAGCATTCAAGTAAATTGGCATCAGATTTCAGAAAATATCTGGTTCCGATCAAGTAGATGGTGAGCCATTACACCCAATATATTAGGAGAACTCAGGCCCAGCAGACATTTTCGCAACAGGGCACAACATTTCCAGACCACTTGAGAGTACATGGAGAGTAGGCCCAGTTCAAATCAGATTAAAGGTAATGGGGTGGAGTTTGGAAGATGTAACACTGGCTTCCAGAAAAGGAATTCTAATTTATCCCGCCATTTGTGATCTTTTGGCTTTAAGGATTCAATGTCGTAGGTTAGAATTGGAGTCACCTTTTGTTGATAGAATAGCATAACATGTTGCACTGAAAATGTACCATATTTCCCCATCAATAATTTTGACCACAAAATAGGGAAAGAGGAACAGAAAAGAGAAATCGTTTTTTTGGGATGTTAAGCTGAATTTCAATAGAAAAGAAAATGAAAATTGTTTTTTTTCTACTGAGGCTGCAAATGACAGGTAAACTCTGGGAAAAAAGGGGGTGGCTCACTCAAGGCAAATCAGGTTTGGGTTTGGATAGCAAATGCAAAGAGGAATGACAGTGGCAAATGGAAATTTCTTTATCAGGGCACAATTTAAACACAGGACCAAATTTGTTTCTAAGATCACAATGGGATTCAGTATTTTGGGGCAACACTTTATAAGTATAACAATTAACAAAAACACTGGGAAAAAGATTGCTGTTTTCTAATTCCACTAATCCCGATCCTGTGAAATTCAATGGGTGAATTAATGGATTTACTCACAAGAATACTAAGGATTTACACAGACAAAGGAGGGGAGTTACAATGGGGATATGCTAGCATACACCAGCACACAAAAGATTCTTCTTTGGGGAGTTGACTGAACTAGACTTTGGCAAAAGCGAGTTATGTATCATAACTTCATAATTGTACTAGCAACTGCCATATGAAACATATGTTCTGTGTTTGCTGATCATGGGGAATTAGATAAGCCTAGTGCCAAATCTATACGTTGTAGCATAGCCATGTGTCATATTTCTGCTATTTTCATAAAATGTACAGCAGTTATGAAGATGTAAATTATTCAGCATATTCCTAATTTCATTTTCCACCTTTTCACTGACTCTCACATTTGTACCATTTTCAGAACAGCCAGAAACCTAGTCTAACTGGCCATTACAGTTCCCACAGTCACAGGTAGTTACATTTTATATCCACAAAACCGCTTGGAAATTATGGTTTTTATGAATCTCTTTGAAGTGGGTGCAACAAGGATTCGCACCTTTTAGTCATGCTCCAGCCAAGGATTGCTTTCGCTTGAAGTCCTTGCTTCCCTAGTCAGTAGGTCTGGAGTATACTGAATTTTGACGCGTTTAGCAGGACCACATTTTATTGCGCGTTATTAGATGTGAGATGTGACATCCAGCTGGAAGCGGGTTTCCCTTGTGAGGTTTTTTTGCCGTCAGCCAGAACAGGGTTTTCCTGAAGACTAAGGGCCTCATTATGACTTTGGAGGTAGCAATGCCCTTATTAAGGGCATGGTTGCTTCCAAATTCGGGTCCGGGTCTGGGTTTCCTGAATGGGGAATTACCGGGCCATTCCGAGTTTGGAGGGTCCAGTAATTCCTCCTTGAGGGAACCTCCCATAGGGCTCAATGGGAATGGGTGCGGGAGCTAACAACGGACTGATTACGACGGGCCCGTTGTTAGCTCCCTGGTCCCCTCGCCAAACCCACTCTGGACATCTGGTAAAACCAGAAGTCCACATCGGGTCCCGCGGGTGAACCTCGTAATATTGCGTAATGGGTTTAGCGGTGCTACCACCATTAGCGGCGCCCATTAACCCATTCCGCAATTGTTGTAATGAGGCCCTAAGTGTCTCTTCCAATGGTCACTTGAGTTTGGTGGGTGAAACATAATATACATTGCTTTGGTCAGCAACACATCATGGCCCTCATTAGGACCCAGGCGTTAAGGGGTTTACGGCGCCGTAAACGGCGCCGACCCTTAACGCCTGATTCCAAGGTCCTTGCAGGACGTTAAAACCCATGCCGCAAAGGGACCTTGGTGCTAATTACGGCACCGTAATTTACGGTTGCGTAATTAGCACCTTTCCCCATTCCCATTATGCCCTATGGGGCAAAAATGGGAATGGGGAAGGGTAAAATGGGAAATGGGGATTTACCGCCCTACTCACCTTGGAATGGGGCGGTAAATCCCCCAACCACCATGGCGTAAACATAGTTTGTTTCTGTGTCCATTAATTGTTCCATCTAAAAGTGACTGGCATTAATACCATTTTTACAAGGTTTTACCAAATTTCACATCTGTAAAAGACAGATTTCAGAGTTGCAATGTAACTGATCAAAACCTGACAACAATATATTGAAAGTACGAAGTAAGTCCATTTCAAAGTCAAAAATATTATTTAGCAATCAGTTGAAAACACCACTAGTTGATCCACAACCCTTTTCAAATACATAGTTAATTTGTCAATCATCACCTGATATTATTGTAAAGACTGGTGGGGGGGTCTGTACTTCTGCTCTCTATATGGTAGAGGAGAGGCACAGAGGACCCCAGCCAAGATTCTCTAATACGGTAGCAATGGGCGAGCAATCAAGGCCTAGCTTCTCAGGAGGTGATGCAGGCTGGTTCTTAAGTACAGTGTATCCCCAAGCCCCCACAAAGGAATGTCCACACACTGTATTACTGAAAACACAGTCTTTATATAATTAATATTCAAGGGTTATGTACACTTATCACAATAACGCACTTTGTGCTCAGGAAAATCAATAATGGTAAATATCTACAATTCTAAAGTGGTACCACTAATATTAGACCTCATTAAAGTGCATTCACAATACTGTAAAAATGGCACACAGATCAATAAGAAGGAAACCAGCAATAGAGAGAGGAGAGATAAAAGATGGTTGAAACAATAGGCAGAATACTGGCCCTAGCTACTGGACACAGTTCTGTGTGGAGATCCCCCCACCTGGGCAACCTGTAAAATAAAGAGATATAACACAAGCCCAGTCCAGATATTGTTCAATAGTCTTATTCTCTCCTGCAATGTTTTTACCCCCCCAATGTACCTGGTGGAGTCGAGTTCTTCGAGGAGGCGTCGACAGATCCTTCTTGAATGACCCCCTTTAAAGCAGGAGTCACGGATCGTCGAGAGGCGTCGAGAAGCGTCGAGGAACTCGGTGTTCGGTGTCGGGGAATCGACGGCCCTTCTTGAATGCCTTCCCTTTCAAGCGGGAGACACGGGGCGTCGAACGTCCGACAACAAACAAGGTAGAACGGCGTCGATGAGGCGGCAGGCTTCGATCCGAGCGGTGCTCGTCGGCGTCGAGACGTCGGCGTCCTGCGAGGAAGAGGCGTGCGGGGCACCTCGGCGACACTAGTTCTGGACCGCAAAGATTGTGGATGACGGTGGCCCAGCAAGGGCGTCGAGTCGCTCGAGTCTTTGGGGTCGTGAGGTGGCGGGAAACCCACCGGCGGATTCTCCTCGGCGCGTTGGTCGTCCTCGACTTTCTCCGGCAGGACAAAAGCGGTCGACGGTGCGGACGAGGGAGTCCTTCGAGTCAAATGTTCTTAGGCAAGGAGCGGACGGCTCCGGTCGTCGGCGGCACGGCGTCAAGTGGTTCCCACGGCTGGGCAACACAACTTCGACGGGCCTCCAGCGGTTACACAGACCTGCGAACCCTGGTCGACGGCAATGGACTTCGACAGCGTCGATGTCCGGGTGCTTCACTTCGATCTCCTCGGCGGTCCCGTCTCGGGTCGGCAGCCTTTCGAGGGTCTGACTTCCAGGGCGCTTCGGCGAAGATTCAGCGGTGCTCGATGGTCCCTCGGAGCACGGGAAGAGGGCGCCTAGCCAGGTCCTCTCTCGGGTCAGTCCTCGACGATTTCGACAACCTTCAGTTCTGTCGAAGCAAATGCCACAGCAAGTCTTCTTCTTCCAGCTGGACGTCGAGGATCAGCAAATCCAGTTACTCTTGAGTGGAGACTCAGCTTCTGAATGCTTCTGAACAATTTCCAGTGGTGAGAGGTCCCCAGATATACTATTCTGTCTCTCATCCACACTGCTGGCACACACACAGCAGCCAATCACACAGAAGGGCATTCATGCAGTCAGTCAGCCAATCAGGCACACAGTGCATTCAGGCCACACTCCTCCCTTTCAGACACTCACAACAAGGAATGTGGATTGGGACAAGTACCCAGCCATTCAACACTACACACTGCATTCAGGCCAGTTTCGGGCAGGGCTGTCTCAGTCTTTGTCTCACATGCCAGAAACCAGACAACCACAACAAGAAGTGTATATTGGTCACACACTCCATTCACCCAGGTCCCACCCACAGGAGGTACCCACAACATACAGTCAAAGGGAAGGCTCCAGTCAGTCTAGCTGGGCCTTCACAACAACACCATATATGGAACTTCCACCCAACAGCCAGTCAGGGGGAAGGGACAGAGTCAGGGCTTCCCAGGACTTTGGGAAAAACAAGACAACAGGCAATAGAAAGCAAGAGGCCACAGGGGCCATCTTGTTTTCTATCAGGAATCAACTGATCCCAATGGCAGGGCCTGGGTATCCCAAAATGGAGGACACCCAGAGCACCTGTCCAATTCAGCATGGAGCTGCCACCAGCCCATACCCTGCTCTGTGGGCCACCCACAGGTGCCCAAAAACATACACTAGGGGCACAGGGTTGTACCCCTACCCAGGGGTGCCATAAGGGTATCCCATGGGTCTGTTCACCAAACCAAAAGAGAGAGCTGCACTGCCAGGAGTCCCAAATGGACTCCTGGGCAGAAAACATAACAGAACACACGATAAAAGGCAGAAAAGGACAAGGATTCAGAGGCCCTGTCCCTCTGATGCATTTCCAGCATCACAGTCGCCCCCCCCAGACTGAGGTGGAGGGTGTCTAATCTCCCACGGGATAGACACCCTCATCCAGACGGTCAACATACCTTCTGGAAAGGCCATCCGCATTATCGTGACTCTTCCCTGGTCTGTGCTCTATGGTGAAGTCTAGCCCTTGCAGGCTAATGGACCACCTGAGCAATTTCGGATTCTCACCCTTCATCTGCATAAGCCACTTCAGGGGCTTATGATCTGTTTGGACCTTGAAGGTAGACCCCGTAAGGTAGGGCCTAAAACGCCTAAGGCTCCAAACTATGCTAAAACACTCCTTTTCAACAGTAGCCCACCTAAGTTCTCTACCCTTGAGTTGTCTACTGATGAACATGATAGGGTGTTCTCTCCCTTTGTCATCTAACTGGGACAAGACAGCTCCAATTCCGGTGTCGCAGGCATCCGTCTGGACGATAAAGGGTCGGCTGTAGTCAGGCGCACACAACACAGGTGCCCTACACAGACTTTCTTTCAAGCCATTGAAGGCCCTCTGACAGTCTTCGGTCCAATTAACCTTCCTAGGCTGTTTGGGCGAAGTTAGAGCTGTCAGGGGTGCAGCTATGGTTCCATAGTCTGCCATGAAATTGCGATAGTACCCAGTGAGGCCCAAAAAGGCTCTCACCTGGGTTTGAGTAGTGGGAGTCTCCCAGTTCTGTACGTCCTGTACTTTACTGGAGAGAGGTTGGATTTGACCCCCTCCTACCTCATGACCAAGATAGGTAACTTTCCCCTGAGCTATCTGGCACTTGGTGGCCTTGATAGTGAGGTTAGCCCTTTTCAAGGCCTGCAACACCTTATCCAGATGTGTCAAATGCTCTTCCCAGGTGGAACTGTAGACGGCAATGTCGTCTAAGTAAGCCACACAAAAGGCTTCCAGTCCACTGAGCGCATGGTTGACCAATCTCTGGAAGGTGGCAGGGGCATTCTTCAACCCAAAGGGCATGACTCTAAACTGGTAGAGTCCCTCAGGTGTGGAGAACGCCGTCTTTTCCTTGGCATGGTCCGTCAGAGCTATTTGCCAATAGCCTGAGGTAAGGTCAAAGGTGCTCACAAATTTGGCAGCACCTATGGTGTCCACGAGCTCATCAGCCCTGGGCAATGGGTGCGCGTCAGTTTTGGTGACGGCATTGACTCCTCGGTAGTCCACACAGAACCTCCAATCCTTGGTACCCGCCTGGGAACTTGCCTTGGGGACAAGGACCACTGGACTGGACCAGGGACTGGTTGAGGGTTCAATAACACCCAGATCCAACATCTTGGCGACCTCAGCCTGGATGTGGTTTTTGACGGTATCTGACATACGATAGCTCCTGCTCTTGACAGGCACACTGTCACCAGTGTCAATTTCGTGCTTACACCACGGTGTAAGGCCCGGTGTCAGTGAAAACAGAGAGGCATACTGCTGGAGCAAAGCCCTGCAGGCCCTCTGCTGCTCTGTTGTCAAATCGGGAGAGAGTTGTACTCCCTCCACTGAGCCATCCTGAGGGTTGCTATGCAGCAAATCAGGAAGGGGCTCACTCTCATCCTCTTCTTGCCCTGAAGCTAGCAAGAGACATGAGACCTCTGCTCGCCTGTGGAAAGGCTTGAGCCTGTTGACATGGAATACCTGGGGGGCTACCCCAGAGGCTCCCATGTCAACCAGATAATTGACTTCGCCCATCTTGGAGATGATCCTGAAGGGTCCAGTCCACTTGTCTGCCAAAGCTCTAGGCTTGGTAGGCTCCATCACAAGGATTTCCTGTCCCGGAGTCCAATCCACTTGCGAAGCTTTAAGGTCATGCCAGTACTTGTTCAATTCCTGGCTGGCCTTGAGATTTGCTGTTGCCTGACCCATCATTTGTGTCATCCTCCGCCTGAGGCCTAACACATAGTCCCCCACTTGCTTGGCGGGACCTGGAGGGGTGGCTTCCAAGCCTTCTCGGATCAAGGCGAGGGGCCCCCTCACGGGATGTCCAAAGAGTAACTCAAAGGGGCTGAAACCAACACCCTCTTGAGGTACCTCTCTGTAAGCAAACAGCAGGCATGGCAGGAGGAGATCCCATTTCCTCCTTAGGGGCTCTTCCAAAGCACCTAGCATGCCCTTGAGAGTTTTATTAAATCTCTCAACCAGACCATTGGTCTGGGGGTGGTAAGAGGTGGAGAACTTGTAGGTTACCCCGCACTCTTTCCACATGGTTTTCATGTAACTAGACATGAAGTTGGATCCTCTGTCAGAGACAACCTCCTTGGGGAATCCAACACGGGTGAAAATGCCCAGGAGAGCCCTGGCAACCACCTTGGCAGTAACAGTCCGAAGGGGTATTGCCTCAGGGTACCTGGTGGCATGATCTACCAAGACCAGGATGAACCGATGTCCACCTGAAGTGGGAGGGTCAAGGGGACCGACGATGTCGATGCCCACCCTCTCAAATGGTGTGCCAACCACTGGTAATGGCTGCAGTGGGGCAATGATCCTGCCTCCAGTCTTGCCAGACAACTGACAAGTGGGGCAGGTCCTGCAGTGGGACTCCACCTCTACCCCCATCCTTGGCCAGTAGAAATGGGCAGAGAGCCTCTGCTTAGTCTTCTTAGTCCCAAGATGACCAGCCAAGGGCACCTCATGCGCCAACTGCAGTAGGAAGGGCCTGTAAACCTGGGGTACCACCAACCTCTTGCGGGCACCAGGTTCAGGCTTAGTGGGCTCACTAACAAGGAGCTCACCCTCCCAATAAATCTTGAATGTCCTAGGCACTTCACCTTGTGCCTGGGACAGGGCCTGTTTCCTCAGACCCTCGAGAGAGTGGCACTCTCTCTGTCCTTTACAGAAGTCTGCCCGGGAGGGTCCCCCTTCAGCTAACAAGCATTGAAGGTCGGGGTGCTCCTCCGGGTTAAGAACCTCTCCCACAGGAGAGTCTTCTGCCTCTTCTCCCACAGGAGTTGAGTTTGGGTTTTCCACTGGACCCAGCCCGTCCGGAGCATGGATCCCAATGGGTGCTGTCGGAACAGCAGGAAGAGAAGGTGTTCCCTCCACAGAGGTGGCCTTCTTGGTCTTCCGTCTTCTTGCCTTAGGCCTCGCCTTTGGCTCGGGTACCTGACTCACAGCCAGACCCGGTGTCACCTGTGACCTAGTGACCGCAGCAGCAGTCAGGGGAAGACCATCCGAGATCAACCCCAACTCCACTAGATCATTACCTAACAGAATGTTAGCAGGGACATTGTCCTGAACCAGGACAGGAAGCTTTGCTGTCTTGTCTCCAATCATGAGTGTGACTAAGGCTACAGGTGATAATTTGGGAGGCCCACCAGCTAATCTGGTGGTTTGCAGAGGAGCACCTTCATAGTCCTCTGGCTTGAGCAGGGTCCTGTCCACCACTGTCATGCTTGCCCCAGTGTCTCTCAAACCAGTAGAAGGCTGGCCATTCAAGAGGACACTTCTCAAAAACCTACGGGTGTTCTGTGGGATAGTCGCCAGTACTTCTGCGTACTGGTCCCAGGCCCCAAGGGACACTAAGGACATCTCTACCGGAGCACCAAAGGTGATTCCGGTAGAGGAGGGGAGGACAGTGGCCTCCACCTCAGACACGGGGTAAGGGTAGGTCAGGCTGACAGCCTGTACTCCAAGTGCCTTACCTTTACACTTAGGGTCACCCCTTTTGTGATCCAGAGCCCCACAATCCCAACAAGTGCCAGGAGTGCGGGGTACGGTACTGGAACCACTGGGAACCTGCTTTGCAGCAGGTGGACCACTACTCTTATTCCCACCCACAGAGGACTTATCCCCACTAGATTTTTGGGTCTTAGGAGAGGAAGGTTTTGGTTTACCCGACTGTGACTGCTTTTGGGACTCCTCAGCTTTCTGAGAGGCCCCCTTTTCTTTGTCCTTGTCCTTCCCACTGGAGTCCTTAGGGGACACCCGGTGGGAGACCCACTTGTCAGCCAACCTAGCCAGCTTAAAGGGGTCCAAAATGTTCTGGTCAGCCACATACTGACGCAGCTCTGGTGAACAGGCTTCAGAAAAATGCTCAAAAAACAAGAGGTGGGACAACTCAACAAAAGTTTTCACCTTGTATCCATCAATCCACCCCATCATGTTCATGTGCGCAGTACTCACCCAGTCAACCCAAGACACATTCTCTCTTTTCTTAAATTCCCTGAACCTTTTAAGGTATTGGGTAGGTGTCTTGCCAAACTTGGCAATCAAAGCAGACTTCATACACTCATACTGACCCCTTTCTTCCACACTCAGCTTCAGAATACAGTCATATCCAGTTTGAGGCACTCTGCTTAACAAACACTTAGCCCAATCTCTTTTATCCACATCATGAATTGCACAAGCCATTTCAAACGCTTCAATCCATTGGAGGATATCTGAACCCTCCACAAACACACCAACCAAATCTTTCATAAACTTGGTGGCTGGGGACCTGACACTCTCACTGGATCTAGCTGAAGTCTCCACTCTAGCTTTCTCTAGCTGGATTCTCTGACATTCAGTGTCCTGGCTTTTGAGTTCAAGGTCCTTATTTCTGAGTTCAAGATCCCTATTCTTGAGTTCCACTTGCTGTGCCAGCTCCTCTTTCTTAAGCTCAGCTTCTATTTCCAACTTGCGATATTCAAAGGCTAACTTCATCCTTAATAACTCAAGTTCCATGGAATTGCTGGGGTTTGGAACAGAGGCAGCAGGAATGGTGGCATTCCCAGAAACAGATTCAGCGACAACCCCAGGGGCAGAGTCCTCACTGGTTGCATCCCCCCCTTCCTCAAGAGTTTCACCATCAGTCTGGTAATCCACCAGGGCAGCTATCAGCTCAGCCCTAGACTTATCCACAAAGTCTAACTCCCTGGCTTCACAAGCACTCTGGAGAGCCTCTAAGCTCATCCGAGTGAATTTACCATTTGCAATGGACTCCATTGCTTGTAATGCAGTTATTTGGAACACACCCGAACCTTAATCTAATAAAAGTGCGGATATTTTGTAAGTGGCACGGTTATACACTGAGTCTTAAAACCATAAGCATCCCACCGCTGGCCACCAGACTTTGTAAAGACTGGTGGGGGGGTCTGTACTTCTGCTCTCTATATGGTAGAGGAGAGGCACAGAGGACCCCAGCCAAGATTCTCTAATACGGTAGCAATGGGCGAGCAATCAAGGCCTAGCTTCTCAGGAGGTGATGCAGGCTGGTTCTTAAGTACAGTGTATCCCCAAGCCCCCACAAAGGAATGTCCACACACTGTATTACTGAAAACACAGTCTTTATATAATTAATATTCAAGGGTTATGTACACTTATCACAATAACGCACTTTGTGCTCAGGAAAATCAATAATGGTAAATATCTACAATTCTAAAGTGGTACCACTAATATTAGACCTCATTAAAGTGCATTCACAATACTGTAAAAATGGCACACAGATCAATAAGAAGGAAACCAGCAATAGAGAGAGGAGAGATAAAAGATGGTTGAAACAATAGGCAGAATACTGGCCCTAGCTACTGGACACAGTTCTGTGTGGAGATCCCCCCACCTGGGCAACCTGTAAAATAAAGAGATATAACACAAGCCCAGTCCAGATATTGTTCAATAGTCTTATTCTCTCCTGCAATGTTTTTACCCCCCCAATGTACCTGGTGGAGTCGAGTTCTTCGAGGAGGCGTCGACAGATCCTTCTTGAATGACCCCCTTTAAAGCAGGAGTCACGGATCGTCGAGAGGCGTCGAGAAGCGTCGAGGAACTCGGTGTTCGGTGTCGGGGAATCGACGGCCCTTCTTGAATGCCTTCCCTTTCAAGCGGGAGACACGGGGCGTCGAACGTCCGACAACAAACAAGGTAGAACGGCGTCGATGAGGCGGCAGGCTTCGATCCGAGCGGTGCTCGTCGGCGTCGAGACGTCGGCGTCCTGCGAGGAAGAGGCGTGCGGGGCACCTCGGCGACACTAGTTCTGGACCGCAAAGATTGTGGATGACGGTGGCCCAGCAAGGGCGTCGAGTCGCTCGAGTCTTTGGGGTCGTGAGGTGGCGGGAAACCCACCGGCGGATTCTCCTCGGCGCGTTGGTCGTCCTCGACTTTCTCCGGCAGGACAAAAGCGGTCGACGGTGCGGACGAGGGAGTCCTTCGAGTCAAATGTTCTTAGGCAAGGAGCGGACAGCTCCGGTCGTCGGCGGCACGGCGTCAAGTGGTTCCCACGGCTGGGCAACACAACTTCGACGGGCCTCCAGCGGTTACACAGACCTGCGAACCCTGGTCGACGGCAATGGACTTCGACAGCGTCGATGTCCGGGTGCTTCACTTCGATCTCCTCGGCGGTCCCGTCTCGGGTCGGCAGCCTTTCGAGGGTCTGACTTCCAGGGCGCTTCGGCGAAGATTCAGCGGTGCTCGATGGTCCCTCGGAGCACGGGAAGAGGGCGCCTAGCCAGGTCCTCTCTCGGGTCAGTCCTCGACGATTTCGACAACCTTCAGTTCTGTCGAAGCAAATGCCACAGCAAGTCTTCTTCTTCCAGCTGGACGTCGAGGATCAGCAAATCCAGTTACTCTTGAGTGGAGACTCAGCTTCTGAATGCTTCTGAACAATTTCCAGTGGTGAGAGGTCCCCAGATATACTATTCTGTCTCTCATCCACACTGCTGGCACACACACAGCAGCCAATCACACAGAAGGGCATTCATGCAGTCAGTCAGCCAATCAGGCACACAGTGCATTCAGGCCACACTCCTCCCTTTCAGACACTCACAACAAGGAATGTGGATTGGGACAAGTACCCAGCCATTCAACACTACACACTGCATTCAGGCCAGTTTCGGGCAGGGCTGTCTCAGTCTTTGTCTCACATGCCAGAAACCAGACAACCACAACAAGAAGTGTATATTGGTCACACACTCCATTCACCCAGGTCCCACCCACAGGAGGTACCCACAACATACAGTCAAAGGGAAGGCTCCAGTCAGTCTAGCTGGGCCTTCACAACAACACCATATATGGAACTTCCACCCAACAGCCAGTCAGGGGGAAGGGACAGAGTCAGGGCTTCCCAGGACTTTGGGAAAAACAAGACAACAGGCAATAGAAAGCAAGAGGCCACAGGGGCCATCTTGTTTTCTATCAGGAATCAACTGATCCCAATGGCAGGGCCTGGGTATCCCAAAATGGAGGACACCCAGAGCACCTGTCCAATTCAGCATGGAGCTGCCACCAGCCCATACCCTGCTCTGTGGGCCACCCACAGGTGCCCAAAAACATACACTAGGGGCACAGGGTTGTACCCCTACCCAGGGGTGCCATAAGGGTATCCCATGGGTCTGTTCACCAAACCAAAAGAGAGAGCTGCACTGCCAGGAGTCCCAAATGGACTCCTGGGCAGAAAACATAACAGAACACACGATAAAAGGCAGAAAAGGACAAGGATTCAGAGGCCCTGTCCCTCTGATGCATTTCCAGCATCACAATTATATTCAATAAATATGTTTTCTTATTGCTAAAGAATGCGAGCATGAGTTATAAAGTGCAATGGAGTTAAGCAATGTATTATTATCTGTTAGAGTTGGAAATCGACTTGACCAATACATTAATCAAACTAACAAGACAGGCCAGTTACATACACCAGCTGAAACACATCGCTCTTCAAATGCTCACATTCTAAAATAGAGCATCACATAAATAATGACATGTCCTGTTGTATTATTGGATAACTCTAGATGTCATCTTGCAACACCTACGGGTCAAAACGTAAAATGATATTAGGTATTAAAATATGTAGTTTAAAAAAAGTTGTCTACTGAGATAGTGCAGATAAAATAACTGTAATGCCACTAAGTAAAGTCAACATATCTATGGATAATATGGAAGCCATCCTTCCGTTTAAATATAGTTATAAATAATGAAATTCAATTTTGGAATTATCACCTCATCATTGAGACTAATCTTGTGAAATATATATTTAAACTATATCGACTGTAGATGAGAGAAAATGTTTAGGACGAGTAAATTGTATTAATTTAAGCTGAATATCTTGAACACACCCACACCATTTAACAAGGACACATTACAAAAACTTTTATAGCTGCGGGTTCCATTATAGAAACATCCATGTTATTAAAGTGTGTGCAATGGTTAGCAGTCTTTGCTAGACCTGTTGATTTGTAACTTGCTTCTACACAGTGTAAATCAACAAGAGAAGTGACAAAAACACGTGAAAATGTTACATTGTTTTCTTGTTGAGAAACAATGCAACGTAAGTGTAAGGTACAGGTCCCTATTTACATAACCAAGCCAGTAGAAACGGTAATGTATCAGTTGACTGAGAAGGCAAGTACAGGTGGGCATCACCTTGTTCTTGAGTGTGTAGATTTTTCTCCTGAGACGTCAAATCTAAGTAGAAGGAGCTACCAGACTGTTTGATGGTCCTCAAACACCTGGACCAGACAATACAGAAATACACAAGAAGCTGGATGGACTCACCCAGCTAAGTCCGGTGCTCTCACAATGGCTCAGTGTGAGCCTAATTATTTTGTGTTTCTTTATAATTCGTTTGCTCAGTTTTGTAACAGATCAGTCATTAGTGTTTGTTTACTGTAGGTACATATTTTTCTTTTTATTTATCCAATTTTAACAGATATTCTTATGCAATATAAAGCGATTACTATAGGAAGCATTTCATAAGACAGACCATGGCTTGACTTCAATGCCTATGCATTTAGGAGCGATTCTCCATCCTCAGGGCTATACAGAAAATCCATTTTTGAGTATAAAATGCAGTTTCAATGCAAGAAGTAAGAAACAATGAGTAGCAGCACCAGGAACGTACCATATATATCCATGCATGATTGCAGATTATGGTGAGACACAATAGAAAAAAGAGAAACACAAATTGCTAGCATTAAGGGATTGGAATCAATGATATATAATGAGACGTATAAATGTACTTTAAATCAAAAAACAAACCAACACAAATGTACCTTGTTCATAGCCATGTTGCTGTGCTTGAAATGTTGTGAAAAAGATTAGCAAAGAGAAAAGAAACCTGTTTTTCAGACCTGTATTTCCACAATGCCATATATACAAATGAATGATATTTTTGTATGCTAGAAAGCAAGTCTACCTTGCGTTCTGTGAGGTTCCACTCACTCATGTTCTCGCACTGCGGTGGCGTATGAAGTGAATAAAAAGTGGCTATTACCAACTGCCTGTTGTTTCTAAAAGTTGTTTCTCTGTCTGAACTCTACTGAGCACTTACCTTAACACTGCTGAGTCTACGAAAAGAATGAGCGTACTAGTATGCGCACAAATCTGTAGCGTATAATTATATGCTGGTTTCCATGACGATCGAGCATGGCGATGCGGAATGGCAGCAGACGTGCTGATGCACCTGCGCCTCGCGTCCCGTGTCCCCTCGGAGACAGGGGAACGGGAATATGATTGTGCAAATGTAATGAAAGGTCAATCTAATCTACAGATGTTAGTAACTCGGGGCCTACTCAATAACATTGTTAGTGTGTATAAGGGTTGTCAAGCTGTAGGCTACATGTAAGGATACATTTTATAACCATTGCTTATAGGAAAATGCTGGTGTATGCTCACAGCCTTGTGTTCCTCGGAGAGTTGCCGGCATGGCTAACTGGCGTGTTTATTCAAATTATGTGCTCCGATGCGTGCCGATGTCAGTAAATTGCATAAATCCTCAGACTGTTAATTATGGTCCTTAAAGTGCATATTTACGGTTAAGGAACGTGTACATGGAAAGTTATCACGTACATAACTTGATGGCTAACGTGAGGTCCTAAATTGTGAAACACTTTAGGAGTGCAGCTCGTACACCCCTGATTCTTAGTTGTGAGTTATTAGCAAACGAGACAGCCTAAGTTGTGAGACATTACTGAAGTACATCTAATATGCTTTTGATTCCGAGTACTAAGTGGTGTTATCAATAATACTGTATTGTTCATCAGTGGTCTCAGTCTTCTAGTTGGCCACACGACTTTGTGGTGATACGCCTAAGTGGTGGGTAATTTATACAGCACATATCAAAACCCCCTCATTGGAGATTACATTCATGAGGATAGATCATATTTGTAATTGGCATTGGTAAACTAATAATTGAATCTCATAGGTAGCATCCCAAACTGATCTCCTCATTAAGGCCCTTGGGTGCAAGGGACCCTAAGCGGTCGATCCAGAAGGCTTCCCTTCTGTCAAGTCTTTTTTGTATATTTTCATGTGATTCCCTTTGGCTACTACTTCCAATATGAGGAAGCAAAATTGCACTAAATTATGGGCCTCATTACGAGTCCGGCGGTAACCGCGGCGGTAAAACCGCCTGGTTACTACCGGACTCGTATTACCATTCCACCTCCGTGACTCCCGGAAATACCAGGGCATTACGACCCTGGTGTCCTGGGAATCCCGGAGGCGGAATGGTGTAAATCCCCATTCCCATTGAGTCCCATAGGACTATATGGGAATGGGGAAGTGGAAACACCGGCACCATCTCGTGATGGTGCTGGTGTTTCCACGTCCGCCTGCAGGCGGGAGGTGTTCAACCCGCCAGGTCAGACCTGGCGGGAAGATCACCTCCCGCCTGCAGGACTCGGGATCGGGCGGTCCGGAATTAACAGTGGCGGCGGGTTTACCACCACTGTTAATTCCGGACTGCCCAACCTGTAATGAGGCCCTATGTCTCTTATCTGCCCAGTGTCTGGCTACTGCAGAGTTAGCATTCTTGTTGTGCATACATGATCTGTGTTCATTCCAACACAGTTTTGTTTTCCTTTTGGATTGTCCCACATAGTAGAGTCTACATGGGCACTTGATCCCATAGATTATATTTGCTGTATCACATGTTGCAAATTGTTTGAGAGTAATTTTTTCTCCCAGTGTGGGGATGGTTCATTCTACTTCCTTTTTGCACGTAACTGCAGTTACTGCACTGCAAACATGGGAATGTGCCTTTACGTTTCGTTTCTATTTTGGCGGAAGTCGTTTGTGTCTGCACCAGACAATCACTAAAGTTCCTGCTGCGCTGGTATGCAAACGTTGGGTAATCTTTGAACATGTGTTCTACTCTTTGATCGCATGAAAGGACTTGCCAGTGTTTCTTGATGATGGATTTAATCCTGTTGCTTTGTTTAGAAAACTTCAATACAAATACTAAGGTAGGTTCTTTTTTCGGTCTTGTAGGGGCCAGTAAGAGGTTTTCCCTTTTTCGTTGTTCAACCATGTTTTTAGCTTCTTTAGTTTCCATCTCTTTGTATCCTCTCTTGATGAACTTTTCTCCCATCTTCTTAAGTTCCACACTGTAGTCCTCACGATCACTAACAATCCTTTTTACCCTCAGCATCTGGCTGCAGGGCAGGTTGCGTATTAAGCTTGGCTGGTAAAAGCTTAATTTGTGAAGTAAGTTGTCACGATCAGTTGCTTTACTTTAGATGTTGGTTTTGTATCTGTCACCTGTAGATTGAATGTTCACGTCTAAAAAATGAATGTTTTTCTTGGAATACTCGTTGAAAATTGAATCTTCTGATCAATTGTATTCAAATACTTGAAAAATTCTTTCAGTTGTTCTTCAGTGCTGGTCCGTCCAAATGCCAGAAATTTCATCAATGTATCGTATCCATATTGCCAAATGTTGCTTCCATATAGGATGGTTTAGTATAAGGTCTGTTTCAAATTTGTGCATAAATGTGTTGGCATATGCGGGCACTAGGGTGGCCCCCATTGACGTTCCTGAAGTTTGCAGAAAGAACTGTTTGTTGTAATTTAAGTATGAGTTTCTTGCTATAAATTGGAGTAATACAATGATGAACTCTTTCTGAGCTGCAATCTCTCCTGTATTTAATAGCAACCATCCAACTGCTTCAATCCCTAAGTCATGTGGGATTGATGTGTATAAGTTCTTTGCATCCACTGTGAACAAAATCTGTGTTGATGTATATGGTATTGCACTTAAGAGTTTCAGGAAATGGGTGGTATCCTTAATGTATGTAGGCATTTTTTGGGTCAAAGGTTGTAAAAAATAATCAATATATTTCCCAATCTTATGTAATAAGCTGTTCACTCCTGCCACGATTGGTCTCCCATGTGGGTTATCTAAATTTTTATGCACCTTGGGTATACGTGGGTGGTCATTGCGTAGGTATTGGTGTGTATGATGATTTATCCAACCGTTCTCTTCTGCTTCCAAGAGCATTTCTTCCAAATCGTGTTTGATAGACATTGTAGCATCATTATCTAATACTGCACGTGTGTTACTATCTGCAAGTTGACTTTTGCATTTGTTGTCATAATCTTCAGAATTCATAATTACCAGTGCTCCGCCCTTGTCTGCCGGTTGATTGTGATGAGATCGTCACTGTACAGATTCTTTATTAACACTAATTCATGTGGTTTTAGATTCTTGTGTTTCGTCTTCCCGAAATTTAGTCTTTCCAGATCTCTCAATACCTGTTTTTTAAAAATGTCAACTGCTGGAATGTTTATCTGGGGGTACAAAGTTACTCGTGGTTCTGAATTCTTTATATCCAGAGGTATCCACTTCTGGTTGGTTTTGTTATTCGAGTTCTTCAAAAAATGCTTTTAACTTCATCTTTCTTGTCAATTTGTACAATTCCACTTTAGTATCAAATTAAGAGCTATCATACGTTGGCACAACACTTAATTCTTTCTGAAGGGTCTCTTTCTCTGCAGCTGTCAAGATTCTGGTGGAAAGGTTTATGACTATGTCCTCCTCTGTTGTAACCTTGTTAGTGGTCCTCTGCGTCCTTTTTCTCTTCCACCTTCTTGTTCTCTTGGTCCTCTTCCTAAAAAAGTAACCCTGATGCTGCTGGAGTAATTGGTGCTGTTCCTGAGGTACTAGGTTGTTGTCTGTCCATGTCCCTTGTGGATTCTCCAAATGTTTCTGATTCGGAACTCGATCTGTTACTAGGCTTGTTCAGTCTAGGTCTCCTCATTGGTGGTCCATATTTATCCATACAGGTCTAAACCTATTCATTGATATAATCATAAGTATCCCTCTTAAACTTCCTGATTGTCAGTAATAGGTGTTGGGGCAAGAGAAGGCCTGTTATGGGTAAGAAACGGCTTTGAAATGGCTTTGAACTACAATTCCCAGCAGGCTGTGGGACATTGTGTAGATCAGAGCATTCGCGCGGCAAGCCAGATGTGCAATCAGATGACTTCTTAAACCGCCAACCGCCCGTGCATCAGTGCGGATAATTACTGATGAACAGCACGGGCGGTGGCAGTGTGTTTCTTGGGTGAGCAGAATTGCAGGCTATTGAGACACCAGAGGTATGTTTGCTGAGGAGAGCGGCTGTGGTGACATGCTAATTCAGGAGCCCGGGTTGCGGCGGTGAACAGTGGCTGCACTGACTATATTCCACACCATTCTCCAGGGTCCAGGTATCCTCGTGAGGTGCCCAGACACACAGATAAGTGGCTTGCTATCTATTTCCCTCTGAGGAACTGTGTACTCACGTCTATCGTATTTGTCGATGGGAAAATGTACTTGCGTGCCGAGCGCACGCTATGTTAACTTGTAAGGAAACGAAGTGAGAGAAGTTAAGGTGATGCTTCTCTGCTTTATAGTGTTTGTGCCCATGAGGTTTAGGAGCACGACTTACGTGCTGATAAAGAACATTGAGGATATTTTATTTTCGAACATTACATGCCATATAGGGGTGCTTCTCCAGACAAGGGGAGAGGGGCACAGCTAAATGTAATGATTTGCAATGTTTGTTTGTTGCCTCTGCGTGCCCAAGGGGCCAGGTGTCTTGTGTTTTCATGAAAGGGACCTTCCCTTTGTTTGTGCCATAACGCTTGCAGTTAAAACCATGCCCTGCATCATGACACTATAGTTTGTTGTTTGGTACTACTTTCTGTTATGCTTCTTGTACCTAACACATTGTTGAATGTGCATTTATGTTTTGGCTTGGGCTACACAAGCACATGCTATGTTACAAAGAATACGCCTAGAGGCAGGAATAAGGTTGGAGTAGGACTGAACAGGTTTTGGAGGTCAGATTTAGGAGTACAAGCTTAGGTGTACAGGTTTAGGAGTATTGGTTGTCAATAGAATTGCTTGCTCTGTATATGCATGTTTTCTCTTTCCCACCTTCCCTTTATCTTTCCACACACTTTCCCTAATTCTGTCTTCCCGTTGGCTGCCACGTGGTTACCTGTGCTACTAATATCCAGGCACCCGTGCCAACCACGGTTGAAGTGTCGATCTATTCGGCTTCTGTGGTTCAGGAGAGGGGGTCGATACTCTTTCATCCCTTTACGATTTTGACAGAATTATCCACCCCCGATTTCCACCCAGGCCAAATGGAAGCAAATCCTCCCTCTTTAGAGGAAGTGCAAAAAGTTTTGCAGGATATTCAACTGGAATTAGCGCTTGCCAAACAGTAATCAGGTACTCTTAAGGCTCAGGTGGAATGTTTGGTAGCTCAAAGTACCCCTCTGGAGGGGGCTGGTTCATCCACAGGTATCACAACAGGTAGGCCTTCCACTGTGATTGGCAGCACCAGAAAGGTTTGTGGTGGATCCCAAGAAATATATGACGTTTCTGATACAGTGCAGATTGCATTTCTTGTGTAAACCCACCAAGGATGATCCGTTAGTGTACAATTGGAATAGGTTTCTGGCAGAATTTGGAAGACTGTTTGATCGCAAGGAAGTTTCGTTGGCACAGGATAAAGAATGGCTGGCTTTAAGGCAAGGAACATGTGATTTGGTCTCATATGTGACCCAGTTTAATAGACTGGTCATTGAGACAGATTGGCCAGAAAATAAACAGACTGTTTTGTTTTACCAAGGGTTAAGAGATGAACTAAAGGATGCAATGGCTCAAGTAGAACCTCATCCTAGTACCTGTACGGCCATGATTGACTTAGCCTTAAGATTGGACCATCGCATGAAGGAACGCAAGGGAGCTAAGAAAAGACCGGAGGTAGTGCCGTTTGCACGATTGGATAGGGGTAAGAGAGGCAGAAGTGCGGAAGGAGAGCCTATACATATTGGAAGAGTGAGAGGGCCCATATCCACAGCAGAGAGAAGGAGCAACATAAGGCTAACAACCTGTGTCTGTATTGTGGGCAACCAGGACATTATATTCGGACACGCCCAAAAACTCCAAACAAGGGAGCAGGAGGGGATAGAAGCATGGTGGATACGGGAAAAGGACTGGGCCGGCCTTGGGGGGAACTCAAGTGTCTGGCCCAGCTGAAAGTTGGTTCCCCAGTTGGGTAGCTAATATGGCAGGAAAGGGGAATTCCCATTTGTACATTCTAGTGACGTTATTCTTTGCTTGTACTAAACAGATAGTGTCAGCTATGGTGGACTCCTGGGCCACAGGAAATGTCATTGATATTAGTGTGGCCAAAAGGTTGTGTTTACCGTTGAGGGAGAAATCACAGGTGGACGGGGTTCAGTCGGTAGATGGGTCACCCTTAATTTCCAGGCCCATTTGTCAACAGACTCAACCAATTCGAATAAGGTGTGGGTCGGGGCTGGTGGAAGAAATTGTGCTTCATTTAATAGCGGCACCTCAGTTTGGACTGATTTTCGGTATGCCTTCACAGCATAATCCTAGAATTGATTGGGTCAGTCGGGAAGTCATCTTTGAAGGGCTGGAGTGTTTGGGTTATATGGAGGAGGAGATGGGTCCTGCTTTGTTCTTGGCGGATCAGACACCGGAACCACAAGTGGTGGGAGCTGTGGGACTAAGTAGTCCAGACCAGTATCAAGATTTTTCTAGAGTTTTTGACAAAGGGGAGCAGGGATGTTGCCACCCCATAGTTCGTTTGATTGTGTGATTGAGCTAGAGCCTGGGACCAAATTGCCTTGTAGCAGAATATATGCTTTGACAGATACAGAAAATCAGTATTTAAGTGAGTATTTGGACGACATGTTGAAAAAGGGTTTCATTAGACATTCTACTTCTCCAGTATCCTCACCTTTGTTCTTTGTTCCAAAGAAGGAAGGAACGCTCAGTACCTGTATTGACTACTGCGCTTTAAACAAGGTGACGGTGAAGAATAGGTATCCCTTGCCTTTGATTTCAGTGTTGTTGGATCAGGTAAAGACAGCAGTGGTGTATACAAAACTGGACTTAAGAGCTGCATACCATTTGATCCGAGTAAAAGAGGGGGATGAATGGAAGAAGGACTTTAGGACCAAAATTGGGTTTGAATACCTAGTTACACCTTTTGGACTGTGTAATGCTCCTGCAGCCTTGCAGTATTTTATGCAGGAGGTCTTAAGTGAGTTCTTAGACTTGTTTGTTATCGTGTATACTGATGACATTCTGATTTACTCCTCTTCAGAAGACCAACATATAGGACATGTTAGAGCAGTGCTGCAGAAATTACAAGACTATCAGTTGTATGTAAAAATTGAAAAATGTACCTTTCATAACACTCAGGTGGAGTTTCTTGGATTTATTTTTACTCCTTCTGGAATATTAATGGAAAAGAACAAGGTTCAGGCAGTCACTGACTGGCCAGCGCCCCAATGTATCAATGATATTCAGTCATTTTTGGGTTTTGCTACTTTTTACAGAAGATTTATTTCAAAGTTTCCACAAATTGTTACACCCATCACTACGTTGTTAAGGAAAGTAGCTAGCTTTTGTTGGAACCAGGAAGCAGAAAGGGCTTTTCAAGAGTTGAAGGAGGCATTGGGCCTCATTATCAGTGCGGTGGAAAGGCAACAACGGCGCTGGTAGTGCTACCGGCGCCGTTGCTACCTCTCCACCACACTACGAGTTCTGCTCATCGGTGCCGGACTGCAGGCCTGGTCTGACCAGGCGTGTATACCGGCACCCGCGAGCAGAACTCATGATTGCACCGGCACCGTTATAAATGGTGCCGGTGCAACCATGCTCCCGACCCTCATTCTGCCCTGTGGGCAGACCCGGTAATTTCCCCGCAAATGGGAAATTACCGGGTCCACCAGACTCTGCATGACCCGGTTACGGCCCATTCGCGAGTGCCGGAAAAAAAACAACTCCGGTGGCAGCCGTGCCCTAAATAAGGGCACAGCTACCACCAGAGTTATAGTGAGGGCCATTCACTTCAGCTCCAGTATTGAGACACCCAGACCCTGAGGAAGCTTTCCAAGTGGAAACAGATGTGTCAAATATGGAAGTGGGGGCAGTGTTTTCTCAAAAAAATGAGGAAGGGGTTTGGCACCCAGTGGCTTTCTTTTCTCCTAAACTCACTAGTTGTGAACAAAATTATTCTGTTACAGATAAAGAGCTATTAGCCATCCGAGCGGCCTTCTTTGAATGGCGACATTATTTGCTGGGTGCCAAGCATCAGGTGATGGTGTTACTGATCATAAGAATCTGCAGTACTTTAAAACAGCACATACTTTGAGCCCCAGGCAACTACATTGGTCGTAGTACTTTAATGATTTTGACTTCTTGGTGACTTTTAGACTGGGAAAAAGAAATGGGAAAGCGGATGCTTGTCAATACAGCAAAATGTAGACAATATTGTGACAGAGGTAAAGACAATCATTCCAGCAGAGAAGGTGGTAGGAGCAGTCATGAACAGATTGTTGAGACAAGTAAAGTAGGAAATGAGAAAGCAGTAGAGGTTAAAATGGGGAGTGGAAGATCCCTTAGAAATCTTTTGTGATGGTCTTCCCTACTATGCGGGAAGGTTATGTTTACCTACTCCTGATTTACAAAAGAAAGCTATGCATTGGTGTCATAATTCGCCTTTAATGGGTCATTCTGGAAGTAAAAAGACACAAGACATGCTGGAAAGGTATTTTTGGTGGCCAGGCTTGAGCTAGGATTCTATTAAGTACATTCAGTGGTGTGAAACCTGTGTACGCAGTAAAACAGGCCATACTAAGAAAGCGGGGTTGCTTCAGCCACTGCCCACTGCTGACAAGGTCAGGACCCATATATCTATGGATTTTATTACAGATGTGCCTCCTGATGAGCAGTAAGACACTATTTGGGTGGTGGTAGACTAATTGTCTAAACAAGCTCATTTTGTGCCCTTTAAAGGAATTTCAGGAGATGGGAAATTGGCAGAATTATTTTTGCAACATGTGGTCAGATTACATGGGTTGCCTCGAAGTATTGCATCAGGTAGAGGTCCCCAATTTACTTCTAAGTTTTGGCGTGCCTTCTGTCAGATGTTAGGAATTGATTGTGCATTATCCACAAGTTACCATCCCCAAACAACAGAGCGGGTCAATCAGACTCTTGAACAATATCTGCGCTGTTATCTGAACGATGGCATGGAATCATGGGTTCAAGCATTGTGGTTAGCAGAATTCATGGGTATGGCACCTAATGAATGTTTATATGGACAAGTGCAAAATATGTTGCCTGAGCATTTACCTGAGGTGGAAAACATTCCAGTGCTTCAAGAAAGAAAACAATTGCTTCTGACCATCAGACAGAAGGCACAAGCCAATTTAGAACAGGCTTAAGAGCATAACAAGAAACATGCAGACACAAAAAGAAGAGAAGCTCCCCAGTATAAAGTGGGAGACAAAGTATGGTTGTCCACACACAATTTGCTTTAGGTAGGACCGTGTAAATTTGCGCCCAAGTTTATTGGACCATACGAGATTGTGAAGGGCGTGTCTGCGGTGGCTGTCAAATTATGATTGCCTCAAACTTTAAAGATACATCCAGTATTCCATGTGTCTTTGCTTAAAGCCGCAGTTCCTGGGACACGTGTGCAGACGCCACCCGCACTATCCAAGGATGGTCAGATGGAATACGAGGTGAAATGAATATCGGATTCAAGGCAAAGACAGCAAGGGTTGTGGTACCTAATTCAATGGTCCAGTTATGGTCCGGAGGACTATTCTTGGGAACCGGCCAGTTCTGTTAATGCACCCTTTTGGTAAGACAATTTAATTTGCGCCATCCGGAGAACGCGGGTCCTGGGAAGAGCCCAGGGAGAGGAGGTATTGTCAGGAATAGGTGTTGGGGAAAGCAAAGGCGTCTATTGGGTAAGAAACAGATTTGAAATGGCTTTGAACTACAATTCCCAGCATGCTGTAGTTCAGAGCATTCGCGTGGGGAGCCAGCTGTGCAATCAGATGACTTCTTAAACCGTCAACCGCCCATGCTTCGTTGCGGATAATTACTGATGAACAACACGGGCGGCGGTGGTGTGTTTCGTGGGTGAGCAGAATTGTGGGCTATTGAGATGCCAGAGGTATGTTTGCTGAGGAGGCCGGGCCACGACGGTGATCATGAGCGGCTGTGGCGAAATGCTAACTCAGGAGCCCGAGTCGTGGCAGTGAACAGTGGCTGCCCCGGCTATATTCCGCACCATTCTCCAGGGTCCAGGTGTCCTCGTGAGGCACCCGGACACACAGATATGTGCCTTGATATCTATTACCTATTAGTATGGTGGATTATTTGAAACGGACCTGGTATCGGACATCTAAAACTGTAGCACAGAATCTGATTGAGCTTTGAAATTGTAATCTTAATTAATTGTTTGGCTGCTCTCTGTGGATATTATCTGATGTACACAGATGCACATTTTTAATTTGTATGTAATGTAAGTAACTTTATACTCTAGATATTTTTTAATATGTTGAATTGATTTTTGTAATGTATGCATTTTTATTCTGTTAATGGTTTATGGATAATTTGTTTCCGAATAAACTTTTATGATGGATGGATGAATATCTATTACCCTATGAGGAACTGTGTGCTCACATATATCATATTTGTCAATGGGAAAATGGATGTGCGTGCCGAGCGTACGATATGTTAACTTGTAAGGAAACGAAGTGAGAGAAGTTAAGGTCATAATTCTCTGCTTTACAGCGTTTGAGCCCATGAGGTTTAGGAGCACGACTTACGTGCTGATAAAGAACATTGAGGATACTTTATTTTCGAACATTACATGCCATATAGGGGTGCTTCTCCAGACAAGGGGAGAGGGGCACAGCTAAATGTAATGATTTGCAATGTTTGTTTGTTGCCTCTGCGTGCCCAATGGGCCATGTGTCTTGTGTTTTCATGAAAGGGACCTTCCCTTTGATTGTGCCATAACGCTTGCAGTTAAAACCATGTCCTGCATCGTGACAGTATAGTTTGTTGTTTGGTGCTACGTTCTGTTATGCTTCTTGTACATAACACATTGTTGAATGTGCATTTATGTTTTGACTTTGGGCTACTCAAGCACATGTTATGTTACAAAGAATACGGCTAGAAGCAGGAATAAGGTTGGATTAGGACTGCAAAGGTTTTGGAGATCAGGTTTAGGAGTACAGGCTTAGGTGTACAGGTCTAGGAGTATTGGTTGTCAATAGATGCTCTATATATGCATGTTTTCTCTTTCCCAACTTCCCTTTATCATTCCACAACCTTTCCCTAACTCTGTCCCATCCCCATTGGCTGCCACGTGGTTACCTGTGTTACTAATATCCAGGCGTCTATGCCAACCACGGTGGGAGGGTCAATCTATTTGGCTTCTGTGGTTCGGGAGAGGGGGTCGATACCCTTTCATCCCTTTATGATTTTGGGCC
Source organism: Ambystoma mexicanum (assembly GCF_040938575.1). NCBI lineage: Eukaryota > Metazoa > Chordata > Amphibia > Caudata > Ambystomatidae > Ambystoma > Ambystoma mexicanum. The sequence continues at coordinate 1,174,773,161 of NC_090935.1, read as the reverse complement.
TCATTACGAGGTAGGTGGTAGCCATGGTGCCACTAGCATAGCACCATGGCTACCCCCTTACCGCATTCCGGGTCCGGGTTGGCAAAATAGGGATTTACCAGATCATTCCAACCTTGGAGGACCCGGTAAGTCCCCATTCTGAGAACCATTCCCCATTCCCATTCAAGCCCCCATAGGGCTCAATGGGAATGGGGATGGAGTTAATAACGGGCCCGCTATTAGCTCCCTGGTCCCCTAGCGGCTCCCGCTAAGGGCGCCTGCTAAAACCAGGCACCCATAGCGGGACCCGCTAAGGGACCTCGAAATAGGGTGGTAAGGGTTTATCCGTAATGGTCTCCTTACCGATACCCGTTAACCCTTACCGCCCACCTCGTAATGAGGCCCTTTGACACTGATCTTATTATTTTCCAATTCGGATTTGTAATTAGCCAATTTTGTGTTGATGTCCAATAGTATCTCTTCTATCTCTTCTTTCTTCAATTTTAAAGTGGTTGCCAGTTCTTTATGTATTTCTTTGATTTCCACATGTATCTATTGACTACATGCTAAGTTTTGATGTGGAATTTCAGGGTCGCAATACATCCTGTCGGAGGGGTCACACAGATATGCTTTTTATTCTTTGTACAAATACAGATCAGTCAAAAAAAAAACAAGAAGAAATGTATGTGTATCTTGCAGGAGTATCGATGCAAGGGTCCACATTTTCCAAGCCACTTTAGAACTGCCCTTTCATCGATAAAAGAATGAAATCAGGCAAAATCATATTTTTGCATACATTTTTTAATTGTCCTTTCGTCAGTGGATTTCTGGTCCAAATGAGTCCAACCTCTGACAGACTTTCTTGATTGGGAATTCAGTTGGACACTAACTCAGTTTGTCTTCGTCTGCCCTGGTCAAATTTCATAGATCTGATGGTTTACCCACTGAGTTCCATTTTAATTAACAATGTCAAATTCTGTTGATTGTTATTTCACACAAAAAATACCACTCAGGCCTAATTCTGATGATTTGCCTTGAAAAACATTGTCTAATTTGATTTACACTAGATACATTTTAAAAATGTAATGATTTATTCAAAAAAAGTGACAAAACAACTCAATACAATCGAGGCTCCTCTTCCTCTTAAAGCGCAGGTTTAAGAATATGGACAAGACAAGTTAATTGCCATCAGCGGAAAGGTACATACAGGCCTATTCATGGAATCAACGTGCGCCGGAAAAACGGCGCACGCGTGTGAAAACGTGCGATTCGCAGTGAAATAGCGAAAATCGCAGTGCAAGTGCGATTATCGCAGTGCAAGTGCGATTATCTTATCGCACAGAAAACATCGCACATCTATTCATGGAAGTCCGAAATGTGGGATGTGCGCTGAAAAAGCACTGAGGCACTATCCTCCAATTACGCGGGTTGACACTCGGACGTGCAGTTTTTGGTCTTGTAACATTCCCCCGGGTACAGGGACACGCCCGCGCGTGTCACGTCACAGACGCGCCTGCGCTGTCAGGGCCTTTGGTCCAATGGAATCGCGTACACAGGCCAATCGCATGTGGAACCTCTCGCGCACCCATGGAATACACGCGCCCAGGACAATCGCATGTGTAACTTCTCGCGCACCCCCTGAAATACACGCACACAGGCCAATCGCGTGTGAAACTTCTCGGGCACCCCTGAAATACACGCACACGCTCCCCCAAGCCCGATCGCATGTGGAACTTCTCGCGCGTGAAAACACCCGTGAGCCCCTGAAATACACGCACCCAGGCCAATCGCGTGTGGAACTTCTCGCACACCCCTGAAATACACGCGCCCAGGACAATCGCGTGTGAAAACACCCGCGAGCCCCTGAAATACACGCACCCAGGCCAATCGCGTGTGAAACTTCTCGTGCACCCCTGAAATACACGCACACGCTCCCCCAGGCCCGATCGCGTGTGAAACCACCCACGAGCCCCTGAAATACACGCACCCAGGCCAATCGCATGTCGAACTTCTCGCGCACCCCTGAAATACACGCACCCAGGCCATTAGCGTGTAATACTTCTCGCGCACCCCTGAAATACACGCGCACGCTCCCCCAGTCCCGATCGCGTGTGAAACCACCCGCAAGCCCCTGAAATACACGCGCTCAGGTCAATCGCGTGTGGAACTTCTTGCGCACCCCTGAAATACACGCACACTCTCCCCCAGGCCCGATCGCGTGTGAAACCACCCGCAAGCCCCTTAAATACACGCGCCCAGGCCAATCGCCTGTGGAACTTCTCGCGCACCCCTGAAATACACGCACACGCTCCCCCAGGCCTGATCGCATGTGAAACCACCCGCGAGCCCCTGAAATACACGCACCCAGACCAATCGCGTGTGGAACTTCTCGCGCACCCCTGAAATACACGCACCCAGGCCATTCACGTGTAATACTTCTCGCGCACCCCTGAAATACACGCACACGCTCCCCCAGATGCGATCGCGTGTGAAACCACCCGCGAGCCCCTGAAATACACGCGCCCAGGCCAATCGCGTGCGGAACTTCTCCCGCACCCCTGAAATACACGCACCCAGGCCATTCGCGTGTAATACTTCTCGCGCACCCCTGAAATACACGCACACACTCCCCCAGGCCAGGTCGCGTGTGAAACTTCTCGCGCACGCGTGTTCCCGACACCCGTAATACGCGTTCCCCGCTTTGCGTTTGCTGTTTGCCAGTCCGGTAAACTGGTACAGGGTTGGCGCAGCCCTTTGCGATGGTTTTGCGATCTTGATGGCTTTTCCTTGCGCGAGGGCGTTCTTGGGGGTGTAACTGGCGCTGCTGCAGGGTCGCTGTGCCACTCTGCGCCACGTCTGCTTTTGGAGGTGGGAATCCATGAATACGCTGTGCGCGGAAATTGATTTTATCGCACGCGGCTGGCGCAGACATTCGCACGGGCACGCTGTGCGCCAGCCGCGTGCGACACTTTTGAGAGGAATTACATGAATTGGCCTGATAGTGTGGCGAAAACATAATGGACCTGATTTACAAAAGCTCATTTTCAATGAGAACCCCCACTGAAAAACGCCAGACCCAGAAGTGAATTGTTTTTTGGTACAAATATTGGATTAAATTGGGTCACTAGCTGGGTTACTACAGGCAAGGATGTTTTATTCCATTTAGGGATACATATAATCATTTATTTAACCAGGACTTGGAATAGAAAGTGAATACCTTTGTGGTCAGAGCCTTGCAGCATTTGTAATCTTCTGTTGGATATGCTTGAATCTGTCCCTGTCATGGATGATAAAATCACAATGTGACATCACTTTAAAACCACTTTGAAATTAACTAAGCACAACAGTCAGTATATTGAAAGGAATGGTGTAAAGATAATTTGCAGAATGAGAACCAAATATGGTTGTGTTGGATTCTGGATGCTCTAGCAATTTTCTAGGATAACTATAACCATGGACAAGCAGTGCCTTGGTCTTCTTATAAACTAAGCCACAGTGATGTCAGGAGTTCTAGGATACACAAAGAGTTGAAGGGAGGATTTCTTTGGATTGTGGAGATGTATTCACATGCTCAGAGTATGTGGAACTTGCAAGTACAAGAGGATTTAGGAGTTGCTCAGTGACTCGATATTCAGAAAAGACACGTTAGAGAACTATCTGTTCCATGTGATTATTCCACATTTTGAAGGCCACACACAAAAAAGACAGACATTTTTCAGTCAATTTTGTGTGTCCTTCAAATGCAAAATTATCATGATTTTCGGAGGGTTTAATCCCCGGTAACTCAGATGATCCTGCCCTCCATGCTCCAACCCTTGTTCTGGCACGTACACCTTTAAATCAGGGGTTTTCACTGCCTGAACCCCCCCTTTGCTCCAGCGCCCCTCTCCCTTCCCCGAAAAAAAACAGAACCCCAAAAGGCACACACTCACACAAAAATGCAATTGCACTTACCTGTTCCCCATACCTATTTTCTCCCGAGCCACCTCCCTTCCACACTACATATATTTCCACCCAGCCCCCCACACAGAAAAAAAGTCACACAGATAGACGCACACAGACTTACCTCACACACGTGTGACTTCCATCTTTTGACTATGCCTGTCAGCCCCTGTGAGGTGATGAGCATGACTAGTCAATTTAGAAAGACAACTCCTTATGTCTCAGATCGGTCTTTCTAAATTAACCTTTTTTGTTGGACTTTTCAAAAAGATTTGTTTACTGCATGCCGAACTATCAGTTCCTACCTTGCTTTGGATGCGCAAGATATATTTAAAACATATCAGTTCCCACTGAGGAAGCACACACTCAACAGGAAAGACAAAGAAAGGTGTTGGACCATTAAGGAAGATGTTGGATCACTTTATCATGTGCTATGGTCAATTGACCTGACTTCACGCCACAGAAACAGGCATTTCAATACCTTAATGTCACATTGGTATGCGATATGACATGTTTTAAATTGCTTGTATATTTGTTTAGATACTGGATATTATAAGCCTGATGCAAATATTGTTATCTAGTTGCATTGGGGACTCATGATTGCATGCAAATATATTATGTGACAGTGGAAGGATAACAACAATCATTCCATAGTCAATTTACTGGTGAAGAGGAAATAATATAAATATATAAGTAATGAGAGCATGGATTTTAAGACATTCGCAAACCACTTTATGAGTTTGAAATATGTAATTATACATTTTCTGAAAATAAAACAAATCAGTCAGATGGTCCCATTGTGCAGGTGTGGTGTTACGTAATGTCCCGTCTTTCTTCCTACCCCTTATTTTCCTTGGCTTTTTCAGTCTGGATCTGTGATTTTTAAGTTGGTTGAATATTGTTGAATGCTACTATTACCATTGACACCTGCATACAAAGTATACGGTTCCAATCGTATGAATTCATTCTGTCATGTTCATTACGTTTCAAATACACAGACCTATATTAGATTGGACTCAAGTGAACTAAAACGTGTTCTTGTGTAACAATACATCTATTTCTAGATATTATGCATTATAAGAATGTGCCACCTTTTTTCAATAGAGCGTAATAATTAATCACCTGCCATTGAGAGCATAGGCCTTCTCCCATAGCCATACAAACAGAGAACATTTACAAAATGTTGTAACAAAACACTGATATACTCTTGTCAAAGTTAACACTGGAAATGTGTGGTAGAAATATTATATGGACAGCCAAATTAAACAATCATTTTAATTGTCAGCTAGTTGTTAAATGGATTTGGTAGTTTTTTTCCTCAATGTATAGTAATGAAGTAGCAGTAACACTCAGCTGAGATCCAACAGTAGCAGTCGATAATATGCCTGTGTAAAGTATTTGTTATCAGACTTTTAATGCAGTTATGTTATCTATGGCAAATTTGAGCATGGTTTAATACTTCTGATGAAATAAAATTAAGCAGAAATGTGTGGGTATAACCTTAACATTTCCTAAGGGAAAAAATAATTAACATCCCAAAAGAAGAAGATATTTAGATTAGAGATATTGTGTAAATGGATAAGCACACCCCCTTACTCCCTTCATAATATGTTCTCATGCTGTTGATGTTAAATTGTACTGTAGTATGTATGTTGTTATTCTATTGGTTTCCATGGTTTTACATGAGACTGTAAATAGTTTGACACGGCTGCCCCTATCTTCCCAAAAGAAAATTAACAAGAGAACTCAAACCTCTTTGAGCGTTGTTATTGATAACTGCAGACACGTATTTTCCCCACATGTGACATATCTTAAAACATCAACAAGGTCTGTGAAGTGTGTGATAGCACTCTCTTGAATTGTGGGGGTGAATACATTTTACTCTTTTCTGACACTTAAATGATCTATGTCCCATCGAGTAAAATTTCACGTTTATTAAGGAAAATCTCATTTCCCATGCAATGCACACAATAATAAACACTGGGACATACAATAAAAACAAAAATCCGACTGTGTGCTCAACAACAATTAATAACACCTTACCAGTTATCTTTCTGATGCTTGGAACATATACAAAGAGTTGCTTTTAAGATATTTTCCCATAATAAAACATACTTCGTTGGAAGGTAAGATCATTAAAAAATAATAAACTGGCCTACATTTAAATAAAACATCTTCCTGTAAAATCTCTATTAAAATGTCTTATAGGGTATTTTATAAAAAGGACAGAAAACAAATTAGCGAAAAACAGTTTTTATTTGTGTGCATATGAATACCACAAAGGAAATTGCTGGATTATTCTATCCATTGACAATGTAACTTTCTGTGTGGCTAGGGGTAATATAGAAAATCTCAGACATGTAAGGTTTATTACCCCAAGTACATGTATCCAGTAGAGATATGATAGTTACCCATCAGATGGCTGAATTGGTGTGTACAACTTAACCAATGTCCCATCATCCTGTATATGTAATATAATGAACATCCTTGTCATTCGCTACCCTTTATTTCATCATAAGCTTTGCATTTGTGCTTTCCAGTAATTCGTGATGATGTCTGCCCCTTGTTGCACATTTTATGATATACCTCTTACCTTTTCTCTCTCAGTAATGAATTTGACAGAACTTTATCTTTGTCAATACTTTATTTTTGTGTAGTCTATAGAAACTGCCTCTACCAATACTTTGAGTATATCTGATCTCTGATATCTGTATTTTTCCCACATCATCAAGTAAAGTTTCAACGTTTCTATTTTCCCACAATATGCATCGGCTAATACATGCTATCAAGTCATATTTGTCCTGATAATATTCTCTTTCCTTCAATTCTATCACAAAGTAGGTGTTGTATGCTGAAATAGTGTCTACACTGATTACAATTTTCCCTTTGTTTCTGCTACACGTTTTCTTTAAAGATAAGGTTTATTCTCTCTCACACCATTAAAGGGACTTTCAAATCTACGAATTGACTCTACCTCCTAGTTAAACTGCTAGCTCTGCTTATTATTTACCAAAAGTAGCAGAATGACTTGGAACCCAAGCATTGCATCAGGCAGATGAAGTGATCTCACTTAAGTTTCCAAATCAAGACTGCTTGTGTTGCTCGGCAGACCCGATGCAATCCCAGGCATAGGTTAAGGTGCCTCCCTTTGATAAGTTCCTGTGAAGTTTCAATGTGCATGCATCCTCTTATTAAATTAAGAGATGTGTCTTGCAGCATAAAGGTGTCAACCATAGCTAATCACCAGTCTGCAAGATGAACATGGATTCTTCCTGCTCAGTAGTTCGAATGTCATACCTCGTTTTAAAGCTACTCCCGAATGCAGCCTGGGGGAGGCCCACCTGGCTTTCATTTGAAATTTCATCCACCCAATTCCCTTCACTTATTTTTTCCTACCTACTGAATTATCATTTAAAATATACCATAGCCACCTGAACCTCGTGAAAGACGGCAGGACAGATATGAGGAAGACAAGGACACTCATTCCGAGATTGGTGGTAGTCATGGCGCTATTTGCACCAATAACGGGACCGAGTCCGGTGTGGTGCAATGGGGACTTATTGGTCTAGTCCGACCCTGGCGGGACTGGTAAGTCCCCATTGCACCAACCATTCCCCATTCTCATTTGAGCCCCTATCGGGCTCAATGGGAACGGGGAAGGCGCTATTCATGGGCCTGCTAACCGCAGGCCCGTAGTTAGCGGCCTGGCCCGCTAACGGGACCCGTAAGGGACGTGTGGTCCGACCGTTAGGGGACCTCGGAATCGGGTGGTAAGGGATTACCAGCACCGGTCTCCTTACCAGTGCACGGTATCCCCTACCGCCCGACTCGTTATGAGGCCCAAGGTGTTTGTATTGAATGTGTTGCTGTAGTCTGAGTGTTATCAGATCTATACTCTATATTGATATCAATTGAGACCCACAACGTGAATGTGTGCGCTCTTGAATCTAGTGACGTTATGACTTCAATGATGCATGCGTTCACTGCATTCACAACACCAGAAGAAAAGACAGCAACCAAAGGCAATAGGGCAAGAATAATGCTGGCGGAAAATAGGGCAAGGTCATACTGAACATTTCAACACGCCCTTTTCAAAGTCTCGTATGTAGTGTCAGTTTCATGAAAAGGACATGAGTGTAGAGCTGCATCAAATAACATTTATATTTCCTGAATACAATTCCAATAAAAAATGTAGGCGTCCCTTTTACATTGGGTGGTTCAGAAAACGAAGGTGTAAAAGCAAGACATTTTGGAGCTCATTTTTTTTAAAGGCGTAATTTGGCAGCGGAGAGCCATTACGTTTACACTTTAACGTAAGCGGGTCCCTGCTGCCAAATTTCCATCATTAACCCCACCATTAATTACGGCAAAGCGTAATTTGCAGGTGTCGGTTACTTTTTTGCAAAAGGGAGAGTAAAAGCAAAGTGTAAAGGCAATTATGTTTGGTTTTACTCTTTACATTTTCAATGCGCCTTACAAAAGTTGAAAATGACCTCCTTCATGGTCAAAACATTAAAACACATACAAATAGAACATAAGTGCATATAAACATGCTTAGTAATTTTCAAACGGAACACTCATTTTTCATTTGCTTTAAAATAACCTTATTTTAGTGCAACAATCACCCCAATAGTTTATAAGTAATCTTTGCAAACGGTAAAAAATAAAATAAAAAAAAATGTTTGTCAGGACTCACAATAGTTCAAATATTTGTTTAAAAAAAATGATATCTTACACAAAAGGACAGTGCAGCAGGCATTTCAATAGCGTACAGAAAGGTTATAGCTGCTTAATTGCGGGGTGGGCCTCTCCCTGCCCCAGGAGGGGGCCCCCGTGGCTGGAGTCCAGGCCTTGCATTGCCCTGTGGTTTTGTTACTGCTACACGTGGAGTTTGTTGTGGCAGAGGAGCCCCTTTTGCCGGTTTGGTGGCAGACGCGCTGTTCTTCTTTTCTTTAGGTACTTCCTTGCTTTTCTTATCCAGGTTTAGCTTGTTCTCCTCTGGTAAAAGAACATATATATTTTTTAAAAAGCACATCTACAAGCCAGTTCGACACATTAAAAGAGAGATCCTAAGATATACTTAAATATGGAGCATTGGTAACAAGAGATATTTGGCTGGATTTACAAAGTCTAACAAGCTAATGTGATCAAACAAAACTGTAGCCGATGTAAAGCAGTTCAAAAATCAACATTTGCAGCAGCATTCTTTGAAGATGTGTGTGTGCAAACTCAGGAGGGTCAGATTGCAAATGAGGTCAATGATGTGGTAGCCAATCGTGTGGCTTGCATATGCAAGGGGGATCATTCAGGGCAAAACAAGAGTGTGGCAAAGCACATGCAATGCAGAGACAAACCAGCATAGGGGCAAATCCAACAGAAGTGGTGCTGACTTACAAAGTAGAATGCATCCATTTTAAGTAAGACAATAATGTTTTAACTTATCGATACCCGGGGCAGAAGTACATTTGTGAAGGACGAAACCCCTTCGGCACAAGTGGCTGGTGCATTTCTTAATTGGAGGTGCAGAAACTTCTCCCAAGTATATGCCTGAACGATCGAATGTAGCAAAAGAGCCCAAACCAACCAATGGGGCCCCCCGTTGAAACTTTTTACAATAATAGGTTAGAATTGTGCATTATTTTACAACACACTTTCTCTGAACAATTGAGTAAAAAGCCACTCAGTTTACTGTCAGTTTTGTAGTGTAAGACATGAAAAAATCTGTTAGGTGCCAAGCCACCAACAGTGCACAGGATCATTTTCCAATGCATTTTCATGATGTCTTTGCCCACTATATGCCAGTATAATAAATCATGTTAATGCTGACTGTGCCCCTTCATGCTCGTGCTGGCTGAAACAACATATGCCAGAATTCCCACATACGAACATACGTATGTTTCCTTTGCACATGATGCCAGCAATGACACACTGGCTCTGCCAATATAAGCCAGTACCCTCACCCAAGAACATACTCAAGTTGGCATTGCTCTTGTCACCAGGAAAAAAAAGCCTAGCCACAGTAAGAAACATGTCTTTGCTAGCTGCTCAAATGGCCCACTCCCCATATGTAACAACACTCATGATGTTGACTTTGCCCGATACAACAGTATAAAATGCTATGTCACATTAAGAAAACATGACTTTGCTGGCTGCAAAATTAATTGCCCAACCCCATGTAAGAACACTTCGATCATGTTGGCGTTGCCTTTAGCACCAGTGTAAAATACCATGCATTGGTAATAAAACATATTTGGTGGCTACACAAATGCACCACCCACATGTAAGAACATCTAACATGCTGGTTTTGCCCTTAACACCAATATAACATGCTATGCAATAGTAACAAAACATGCCTTTGCAGGCTACACAAATGCCCCTCTCCCTATATGTACGAACACTCTGCAGGTTTGCTTTGCCCTTCACATATCAAATATAGTATAGTACAGCCAGTATAAAATGCCATGGCATAGCAAGAAAACATGTCTCTGCTGGCTAGACAAAATCTCCTCATATGTAAGTACACAGCACAAAGTCGCTGCTCTTAATGCCAGAATAAAATGGCATGCCACAGTAACAAAAAAGTGACTTTGCAGACTGCACAAATGCCCCTCTCCCTATATGTACGAACACTCTGCAGGTTTGCTTTGCCCTTCACATATCAAATATAGTATAGTACAGCCAGTATAAAATGCCATGGCATAGCAAGAAAACATGTCTCTGCTGGCTAGACAAAATCTCCTCATATGTAAGTACACAGCACAAAGTCGCTGCTCTTAATGCCAGAATAAAATGGCATGCCACAGTAACAAAAAAGTGACTTTGCAGACTGCACAAATGTCCCTCTCCCTATATTTATGAACACTCTGCATGTTGTCTTTGCCCTTTACATATAAAGTATAGTATTGTACAGGCAGCATATGTTATGTTATGTTATTTGCCATGTATATTGCGCCCTATATATCATTGGTATGATCTCAAAGCGCTTGTGGTTTGAACGCCCTTGGGGACCACAGTCCAGGTCAGTCGAGGGAGTAGGATAGAATGCATTGCTTGGGTGCACTAGATATGTGTGCAGCCAGTGTGATTTGCGTGATGGTGGCTACATCCCAACACTAGGTGCAGTGGTAGTGAGAGAGATCAGTCGAATGTGTGCAGTCAGGTGGTTGTTCTCGGAGACGGCATTCTGGTGGCATTAGGCCTGTGTAGGACGTGTATGTGTGCAGCTAGGCCAAATTCTTCATGGGGCATAGCTGCCTTCTAATAGGTTGTTGCCCTTAATGCCAGAGTTTAATGCCATGTCATAGTAAGAAAACATGCCTTTGCCGGCTACTAAATGCCCACCCCCACATGTAAAAACCGTCATTTTAGCTTTCCCTTTAAAGCCAGTATAAAATGCCATGCCAAATCAAGCAAGAATGTCTTTACTGCTACCAAGCGCCCCCCCACAACCCCCAAAATGTAAGAACAGTCATCATGTTGATTTTGGCCTTAATGCCAGTTTAAAATGCCACGCTATAATAAGGTAATGTGTCTTTGCTGGCTGTGTGCCCCAATGCCAAACCTCAAGCTCATGCATTTGCACATTCAGCAATCATCTGCATTCAACCAATCACACGCACATTCACCAGCATCTTTATTAATTCAGATGCACATTCAAAAGCATTTATTCACTTTTACATCCGCCTTGCCCACCTCACTTGACTTGACCCACATACACCCTCAGGCATATGCATACAGCACTCACAAACAAGCACACACATTCACAAACACACAATCACTCACATACATGCACACACCCACACATACATACATTGTGTTTAATGAATGAAACCCTTATCTGTTTGTTGAATCAGCTTCAGGCTCCCTCCACAGCTCCACTGTTACCCCAGATGTCCTACACTGCACACCATCCAGACAGGCAACAGGGAGAGGTGTCTATCAAATCTTGGTGTGTGGAGAGTGAGATAGAGTGGCCCAGAATGATATTCTTAAAGCACAGAAGGGGGCAGGAAAACCTCCTGGGCATTTTGAGGGTGCAGTACCCCAACCAGCATGGCAAGTGGGCCATGCAAGTGCGGACGCAAAATACCTCAGGTTGTGCATGGCTCATTTGCCATGCACAGCTGGGTTACTTCACCTAAGGGAAACCTTGTTTACCCAAAAAACAGTCTATCTAGTAGTGCACCCTGAGCTACTGCCGCAGTTGAGGGGGTGCTGCAATTTTCACTGGGCATACTTCGGCTTCCGCGTTAAGTATAGCAGAGAGGAGAGAGTCCGCAGATATGCAAGGTGCATTCTGCCCCTCCTCTCCACCATACAATGAATGAAAATGAGCCATGAGGTGAATGGAAGATGGATCAGCGCCCTGTTCCCATTTCCATTCGAGTTTGTGTTGGACAATTGTTGCTGCAAATAACCTTGGCATGTTTCTGTGGCATCGGAGGATTAGGAGAGAGAGAGAGATAATTCTACCAAATAATGTCAACCCCATCCGATGATGACAAATAAATGACGTTTAAGCATTTAAAGAAGAATTTGACTTGTCAAGAAATAGCAGCAAGGATGTTTATGATCCTATACCAACAGATCTTCTTTCCATATTACGTTTCCGATGTAATTGGTGGGCTGTATGAAGAAGGAACATTTCTCTACCCATGAGTTTAAAAAAATACATGTTCTGTAGCCAGCAGTAGCCGATTGTGAAAACACTAGCTCTATGTGAAAGAAAAAATGGCGTGAGTCATAAAATTGTGGACAAAGGGTACATACAGATCATATAACAGAATAGGATGAAGCTGTCATTTGGTGTAGCAGTTTTTCAGCTACAATTGATATCCCATTTTCCAAAGTAACTGTGTTTGGTCAATTTCCAGCTGATATATATATATATATAATCAAGGTTGTTAATTAGTTTCTTAAAAATATATTCAGTTCCCAATCAGTATTTAGTCAATTTTCTACAGCTTTCATGATCCACATCTTATAAGCGTCTCTTTCACGTAATCACAAAAGCTGGTTATATTCCAGGTGGACAGAGCTTTACCTGGAGGACTGAGAGCCTCCTCTTAGTTTAAATTGTTCTAATACAATAGTCATGTTGGATAATAACATTGTCAGATGCCTATATACATTAATGTTATGAAATCATTTTGAAAACGTGTTGGCTGTAATTCCGCCCACTCCTTGCATTCACTAAGGAGAAACAGTATGCAACCAATAACTGGGTGGGAAAAGAGCTCAGTTTATATGACATTTCACTATCTTACCCGCATTGGGCCACTTCTGGGAATGTGACGAATGACGCAGTGGATTCTCTTTTAGGTTTGAAGTTGAAGTGACAGTTTATCAAACTACCCTAAGTGTACCCAAATCAGCTGGAAATGCCCAAATGATGAAGGGGGTCGTTTTTGTGGGAGCATTGTTTCAAAGCTCTAATGAGCTACACTTGTCTGGGACTGATTTTTGTTTGTCGTTCCTTTTGTGAAAGATGATAGGAATTGGGTTCGGTGTTGAGGATATTCTTATTTTCTTATTTTGGAATGTGTCCTCGATACTAGGCATCCAGTGGACCCTCTTTCCTTTCTTTTTGCGCCGTCCTTCTCTCCATTGGATACAATAGTAGAGGGCGGGTTATAACATCTAGTTGAATACACCTTGATAAAAAGTCCTGAACGTGTGCAGTATATTCACAGTTGTAGTTTTCTTCTCTTTGTGCATTTCACTTTAGTTTATGGCCCATTTACTCCCCCAATGTACATGGGCTCTGGTGCTGAGTCAGGGTCTTATGTATTCTTACAGTAGTTTAGGCTGGATTAACAAAGAAAAGAAGTCTAGTTTGTGGTCTCTATTTTGTTTAATAAATCTCTGATCAAGCTGTACTACCAAATCGATATAACCAGAACAACAAACAGGTGGTGGACAACGTGAGCTGGTGCATCCTTCATATCAGTCTTTGAACCTCAATAGACACATAGTTATTGTCTAGTCCGACCCTTTTCTTTCCATCACTAACCGGTTAAAGGTGTTTATATGCATAAGCACATCTTGAACTCCGTGTGTGAGAACTAACTATTCGTTTTTAAGGTCTTAGGCATGAGACCTTTGGGCAAATCATGTTTCCATGTCTTATTTGAATCCCATATAATCCTGAAATAAAGGGACTTGTCTCCTGATTAGAGGAATGAACCTGTTGGCAACATTCTCTCCAACATTTGAGACAATAAAATCAACTTTGGTTGAGTCATTTGGGGAGGCTTGCAGACTGCAGAGGTAATGTAACTCATACTGATTTTCAGATATAGCCTAATATCGAGGGCCATTGCAAAACCTTTCAAGTGGGGCAAAGTTAACAGGTGTTGTAATAATTTGTACAGGAGTCGACACAGAGCCAGGAGTTGGAGGAATGTTGTGTTATGTTATGAGTGTTTTTTATAGTGCGCTACAATCACCCAGAAGGGTATCTCGGCACTGTCATGTTTTGAGTAGGGGGCCCAGAAGCATAAACATACTAGAGATTCAGCGTAGCAGTAGTTATACATTAAAACAATGGGGTTTGAACTTGGTACTAAAGGTTAGGTTTGATTCTTTCCATAGCTTAGCAGGTAAGGTGTTCCAGCATCTAATGGCTTGTACCAATAATGAGGGACCGCCAGCTCTCTTTCCTGTACATCGGTGGATTCAGTATTCTGTCATGTCTTAATCTAGCTGAGCATGCCTCAGCACAGGTATTGAGATTCGTTGCTAGAGGCATAGCTGTTGGATGTTGCAGGCATTTCAGAACAATGCACATACCTTTAAAGGTGATTCGGTTTGTTACAGTCAAACAGTGCAGAAAGCAGATTACCATCCCGGGGTATGTGTTGGAATTTATTTTGCTTGCTTAAGAGCTTTGCTGCAGTATTTTGAACCTTTTGCAGACTATTGATAATCCGGCAAACCCAGGTAAATGGCTGTGTGAAATTCAAGGCGTGAGGAAACGTGGGTGATGCATACTAACATCTGATGTGCTTGTGCTAGGTACGGAAAGATTTTCTTTAATGGCCTAATAGTGAAATAACAGGCCTTTGTCATTAAGCAACATATTCTCGTCATTAATGATGCCCAAGTTCTTCAGCTCTGTGCTGCTGGGCCTAGCGTATTGCCCAAAAGAGTCAGGCCAACATGTTGGAGACCAGAGACTATAGTTCATATTCATTACCAAGACCTCAGTTTTATCAGGATTGTTTTGATAATTCATGTCCAACCACGCCTTAATGTATAAGACAATGCCTGATCTTACTTGAATGCTTTCTGTGCTCTACCAGGATCTGGGTCTTATCTGCGTAATTAAAGAAGGTTACCTCAGCCTGTTGGAGGATGTGCATTAAGGGTTGAAGATACAGATTGAACAGAAGAGGCAATACGGCTGATCGCTGAAGCACTCCAGTCTAGTGGGGATGTAGATGAAAGAAACTAAACCAGCTAACTCTGCTTGGTGTAGTTCTGTAAAAAGGAATTAATCCACATCCACACCGTGCCCCACAGGATCTGGTGATCGATGGTGCTGAACACGGTTGACAAGACCAAAAGTATCAAGCTGCCAGTTTCATTCTTATCAGCCTTATCAAGTGGTCCATCACTGACAGAGTCACTAGTTCTGTACTACGTAGCGGCCTAAACCATAGCTGGACAGTATCCAACAGCTTGTTTGTCTCAACCATGTTTTGAATTTGGGAGAAAACCGCCCTTTCCAGTTCTTTATAGAGGAAGGATAGTTGGGAGATTGGGCGATAGTGTGATAGCTCTGAAGGGTTTCTTCAGCAGAGACTTGTTGACTGAGCATTTCCAGGATAAAGGAATAGCCCCTCAGGCTAATGAGGCATTGAAAACATGGAGTATTTGGTTTGAGTAGATCAGGATTATCTGCTGAGGTACTTTAGTTGGTACACTGTGCAGGAGTGAGCCGGAACATTAAACTGTGGTCAGGAGATAGATAATATTTGCCTCCCTTACTTCTGTGAATTCTCTCATAATTGTATCAGGTGAGTGCTGAGGGGCTGCAGTTACGTTTTGGTGTGCCTTATTAGCTGCATTTGTGGGGGTCAGTTCTGCTCCAATTTTCTCAATTGTGAGCGTGAAGTAAGTGGCCAGTTGCTTACAAAAGATTATGATGGTGGAAAACCCTGGCTGTGTTTACAGAGCTCCTTGACTACCTCGAAGGTATGCTTCATGGAGTTATTTTCTTTTTTGTAGGCAGATTGGAGTTGCTTCAGATGATGCAAATCATTCTCTTTCTCAGAATGTCACCACTTCCTCTCCAAGTTTCTTTAAAAAAATATTTCGGATGGATAACGGGTGTTTTGCCCTGTTAAATTTCATCTTTCTCCTAAATACCATTTTGTTTGTGTTTCGGATCACACATAAATCACAATTTTTGGTGAAAAACAAGATTAGTGCTGCAGAAAAAAACACGTCAAAAGGGCAGCACAAAAGAGGGAAAATGGACCAGCCGGTGGGATTTTCACCCGTCCACAGTTGCTTGTGGTCTCGTGCAGAAAGGATGTGGCCAAGCAGTTCAGGCTGGACTGACCCTTTTGGGGTGGGGCCAGGCCTGATTTACACATGATCTTCCCTTTTTTCTAAAGTCTTGGCAGGCTAAAGAGCAATGATCTGGAGGGTTGCTCAGAGCAATTCCGGAGGTTCAGCTTAATTCAAAACCTTCCCGCCATCACCTCTTTGGTTTTGCTCATTGTTTTCATATACAATGGGGATTTATTAAAGACTAACTTTGGCAGGGGTGATTAATTTTCTTTGAAAATAGTATTTTTGTAGAGTGAAGTATTATTTCTGGGCACTGTCCAGTGAACATTTACCCATGTCTCCTGGCTTTCAAACAACTTCTGAGTCTTTCACGAGGCAGATGGGCTGTGTTCAATGGATTATAGCTTTGGAGTAGAATGTGTATCCACGTTTGTTTTGCGAGTGAGGATGAGGATGGTTAGCATGTCCATATTGGATGTCCAAGGGATTATTCGAGATAATGTGGAATGTTTTTGGATAGGGTGGTTGCAGCTGGTAATTATTGAAGTGTGTTGCGGGTTCCTTGGTAGCTTTGGTTTAGCATGTAGCCTCTGTAATGAAGTAGGCCATGCAGAAACAAGTGTGGACTAGTAGGTGTTGGAAAGGTGAGTTTTATCATAGTACAGAACATTCTTTGAGTTGATAATTCTTGATGGAGTGTGGATGAAATTGTGATCTCTACAATCTAGAGGCATTAGTGTCTGCTTTTTCAGAGTAGAGGAAAAGGTCATAATCCAATAGCAAATATTTTCATTAAAGTGTGTGCGGTTCATGCTGTGTTTTGTCAAATTTGGTTCAGTGCAGAAGTTGAAAGCAAAGTCTCTGATGGCATAAAAAGTGGTTTCTTCCAGTTTGCAACAGGGCAACGTGGATGTGTGGAGGACAGCTGTGCCATCATCATGTTTGGATGAACAATGTGTCTATAATGCTCATCTAGAGTCTTCATTGGCAACAAGGCCACCTACTAAATCCCCCTCAAGGTTCATGCATCTCCCCCATCCTCTACAACATCTACACCAAACCCTGTTTCGATCACCTAGATAACCAGAGAATCCCATGCACCAACTTTGCTGATGACACCCAGATGCTCCTAAACATCACAGTTTTTGTGGTCATCGCCCCTACTCTATGGAACTCGCTCCGACCACTCATCAAAGACAAACCTTCCTACCTGACCTTCAGAAAACTACTATAAACTTTGCTCTTCAACAAATATGAATACA
This sequence comes from Ambystoma mexicanum, assembly GCF_040938575.1. Classification (NCBI taxonomy): domain Eukaryota; kingdom Metazoa; phylum Chordata; class Amphibia; order Caudata; family Ambystomatidae; genus Ambystoma; species Ambystoma mexicanum. The sequence goes on along the minus strand of NC_090935.1, from coordinate 1,174,755,459 downwards.
AATGATCCCTGCTGCTCATGGACTGCCTACCTAACCTTTCATGTGTCTACTTGTTCCCCTGTACCAACATCATTCCATGTTCCACTTTGGTACTAGCGCTGTGATACCTCTCGGACTCGGGTGCTTCACAAATGAAAGAAAAATAAAAAAAATAAACTTAAGAGCTTCTGTTGGTATGTATGAAGGGGAAAGCTTTATAACTGCTAGCGGTGGCTGAAATTACAACTGGTGAAATGGAATTGGCGAAATTCAACAACAATTATTTTAGTGTTTTTTTTGTGCAGTAATGTCGTTTTCCCCTGAAATTCAGTTTTTTGTCTGAAACACAAATAAAAACCAAAATTTAATGTAGTAAAACACCCAAAATTTCATTTTTCGAAAAATGACATTTAAAAAAATTAAATTGTGGGTTGGAAAAGGCCGCACACTGTCAATTCTGCTCTACAGGTGAAATTGGCACTGAGTTGTCTTTATGCCTTAGTTGTTGTGAAAGGTATGATTTTATTGTGATTAGATGTGTTTGCATGGGGAGGAAAGTTGCATGTGTGCCTGTGTAAGGGCGAGATGCAGTGTTGTGGGGATCAGTGACATGATGGGATGTATCTGTGGTTTTCATTGAAGGTCTGCAGGCCTTTGGAAACTGCATGAGCTTGAACAGGACCAAACTGAAGATGATACCATATTTAACTTCTCCAAGACAAGCATGTCCATACTAGATGCACTACGAACATAAGTCAAGAGGAAACAATGTGGAGCACATGCCTTACATTTAAGAGTTATATTGGCCTATCTGAGGTCCAAGATGACATCCAACTTCAGTCTTGGAAAGATGGCTTGTTGACTTCATCTGAACTTTCCGCTGCTAACTTAAATATGCTTTCCATTGATGCTGACCACGGGGTGCGGACCAAAATAATACTACAAGCCGGGCAATAACAAAAACTTGTTGGAAGTTGAACTTTTGGCTTATAGTTTATTGCAGCAAAATGATATTAAGAATTGTTTCACATTGGGAAGTGCTTGCCAAGAGGGTTAAATATAACTGTACTCACAAAATATGTCTCATTGCCAGGGTTCAAGTTATCTAGTGTGGCCAATCAGGAGGAGTCAAAAGTAAACCTGTTCCTGGAACCTACTGCAATATTCATCTGAATTTAAATCGTATGTATCAGACACACACCTGTTAAACAATGGTGAGAGAGTGCTGAAAATGGTGACAGGCTAGTAGGGAAGAGTGGTTTGCTCCTTTCAGCTTAAACGTATGCAAGAAAATGTTCACTATTCCAGTTAGCTTGAATATCGAAATCAAGGTTTGACAGTAGGACCCTGTTCGTAGTCTCAGTGATTTCCTTCAAGAATGAACTCACTCTGGAGCACACCCACACCATGTGCTCAAAGGAGCCTGCCCTGTGGTCATAACCCCAACAGGCATCAATGTCAACCAAACTGTGATGTTAGGGGAGGATGACCTTTTGGAGGATCTGACCTACCCACAAAGAAGTTGGTTTTTCAGGGCTGCCCTTTCTGCTAAGAAAATCATACTGAGGGATTGAAAGGGTGTTGTTTTTCCTTCTAAGGCAGCTTGGGTTGAGTATATGCACAAAATGTCACTCTTGGAAAGGGTTATTTTATATAAGCAGATAAAGATACATTTATATGATGGAATATGGGGGAGGTTTTTGGAACTGGTGTGATTTACTTTATCTGTGCTCTTTTTTTTTTAAATGTATTAGTTTAAAGTGCAATATTGGTTAATTAAAACCTTGTACACTGAAACATATAGAAATACAAAACCATTTTTTACATTACAAAATGTGAAATGAGTTAAGAGAAATCACATTATTTCCATTATTCCTATTCATTCATCCTCCACAGATCGTATTTATATTTAAACAACAAGGAGTCAAGAAAAATGGAAACCGATCTGATTATCCATGGGCATACAATTCTTATCTCCTGTCTAACAATATATATAAAAGGTTACATATCTTCTTTATGTATTAAGTGAAAATACATACAATTTTAAAAAACCTTTACACACCTATTAAAATTATCAAATATTCAATATCCTCCATTTAAAATTGCTCTCTTCCATATATAAATTGTGGCCCCAGTATATACCATGGTTTCACCCTCATAGATAGTCGACCAAAACTGGTCTGATCTTATCATAAAAGACTCACTCACCAACTTTCCATAACCTTTAAAATACCATTCCTGCAATTTTGTACATTGAGTGAGTAAATGTCTAATAGTTTCTATCTCCGTAATGCAATGCCTACACCGTCTTTCTCCCCAAGGTATCTTTGTCCAAGCTCTGGTATATTCTTTACATGGAAGGATATTAAAACGAAGTTGCATAATAAATCTCACACCATTTCTAATTCTCGTTTTTATCAAATATTCTCTTGGTGTGGCCGCTTTTAGACCTTGTAGTGCATATCCTTTATAACGTTTCTTAGTATAAAGGTATGTCTGATTTTTACACAGGTCCCAAGTTATAGCTTTTCGCTTAAGAGTTTTAAGTAACCTAGGAACTTCCTTGTTCTCAGTTGGGGCATTTAAACCAATTTCATTCAAAAACAAGGGGACAGTTATTTTTAGGCTTTCCATATAAGTATTCATTTTTCCCTCCCATTCCAGTTTTTTTCAATCAGTCTCATAAGACTCTCTTCTTCTCCCTCCCCCAACATAATTCTAAAGTAGTGTTTATAGCACCTTATTTTCCACAAAGTTTCCATCGAAATAAGTCCAAGCTCACACCTTATTGCTTCAATCAGGGTAGCTCCAGAGAGGCCTAACAATGGTCTCCATAGCTTCCCATCTAACTTCCCTAGGTTATTCAAAAATGTACTCTCTACAGTTTCCCATGCGTAAAGTACCCCAGGTATACAACTTTTATATACCTCTAAGTATCCTTCAATAGAATACCCCCCTTACAGGTCATGTACCATCGCACAACATTCCACTTTTTAATTATTTCCACTACATCTTGTATTATATTTTTGGGGGGTTATTCATAATTGGAATTCCTAAATATGGGTAAGTATCCACTACTTTAAGTATCACTGAATTTATATGTAATCTAAAAATAGTTTTACCTTAATTTCCCTTAGGTCTCAAAATATAATTATTTTCATTTTACTAATATTAAAGCTTAAATTATTTTCACACGAATAGAGGTACAGTTCATTCAACATCCTTTGAAGTCCCACCAGTGTTTTGTCTAGCAAAGTGGTATCATCTGCATACATCAACTCACAGATAGCCTTACCTCCTACTTTAGCTGGGTAATTGTTAATAGTGGTATATCTATCCCATAAATCTGACACGTAAAGGTTGTACAGCACTGGGGTCATCACACATCCTTGTTTAAGGCCTACATTTGTTCTAATAGCTGGTGATACATTTCCCCCCTTAACCAAACTAACCACCACCATAGTGTCTCTATACATTTCTTTTAGGAAATGGAGGATTCTAGGGGAAACATTTCTTTCTCTCAGTTCTTTTCCAGAAAATGTCCTTATCCACACAATCAAAGGCTTTTGAATAAATGATATGACATGTATACAAACTTGAACATCAATTATCCATAGTATCAGCAATAATACGGTTCAGCATGGTCAAATTATCTATTATGCTGTACTCTTTCCAAAAACCTGTTTGTAAAATGGGTAAAATACCCTTGTTTTTATTCCATTTATTTATGCTATTAACGAGCAGAGAGCAAAACATATTACAGCTGCTATCCACCATTGCAAGGAGCCGGTAGATGTCAGGGGCCTTTCTGTCCCCTTTTTAAAAAATGGGACAACTACCGCTTCTCTCCAACTATCTGGGACAATACCCGTCTCCCAAATCTCCAAAAAATGTTGGTATAACAGCAAAGCCCATTTTTTAGGGTTACGTTTAAGTACAATATTAGCTAGCCCATCAGGGTCCGGGGCACGAGATGCTTTCATTCTTTTAATAATTGCTAATATGTCCTTTATTTCATATGGGAAACTCTGTTCCTCGTATTCCCAACCATTTTTGTTTGGTTCCTCTATCATTCTGTCTCTATAAAAGGTCTTCGAAATATATTGCACCCAAGTGTTCCATCTCGGTATTTCCACTATTACTTTCTTCCAATAAAAATTGCTGATATAAATACCAAAATTGAGTTTTACAGAGTACAAAAATACTCCTCCAATTGGCATTATTAATATTATGTTATATGCTTTCAGCCAATTTTTGTATCTCATCATAATATTTCTAGTTCTTACTTTCTTCCCCTCGTCATTAAGTTCTGGCATTCCTTTAAGGGACTTAATCTCCTTTTAGGCCTCTCTTTTTCGTTATTCAATCTGATAGTCATATTTATTTACATGGGTTTTTCTCTATTTGTGATCACTATTTATTTTACAATTCACTTTCTGAATCAAACCCAGAATCAAACCCAGTAAATTCCCAATTACCTTAGAGCCATTGAGAGCCATTTCATGGCCATCTAGAGGTAGAATATCAAATAGTCTATCACATTTCTCTAAATTCTTTTCTGACCATATTATCCTGTTTCCGCTAGCTTAGGTCTGTATATTCCTTATTTCCCCTACTTCCCATTTTGGTTGTACAGTATTAGTGAATTTTCCCTTTAGAACCTTATGGTCATTGAGTACAGTCTATTTGCTCAAAGGATCTCTTAGAATGTATTAATCTTTTACTGGCAAATATATAGTCAATACGAGAGCCAACCTTACCATTTGTCCAAGTGTTAACACCCATTGATCCCTCATCCGGTTCCAAATATTCCAAACCCCAATTAAATAAGAGTGTCAGCCAATAGAAACCATTCTTTATTTGTTTATAATGGATCTGATATGACCCTCCATTTCCCATTAGGGCCGGCATAATGTCAGGGGAATCTTCCCATAAGTCCTTCTGTTTATTCATCTCTTTCAAGGCAGCATCACAATATGAGTTGAAATCCCCTACAACACATACCTCTGAGTTCGGGGATTGCACTAACCATCCTTCCATGGTATTATTTACGATGTCACCTATTTCCTTCATATTTCCACCACCAGGACAAGAATAAATATTAATAAGCAATATTTCCCCAAACGGCTCATCTTATCAATTACTACGCACATAACAAATGGGGATTTCCCAAAGGAGTCATATTCTCTACAGGGGATATAATGTTTAACCCCTATACATAAGCCACCTGAAGGGCGGCCTTTCTCCCTTCTGATGGCTGTTTTGTTCCATGTATTATATCCCTCCAATGACATTTCACCACACACCCAGGTTTCTTAAAGGGCAAATATATCACTTTCCTTTAAAAGTGCTATGCCATCAGGATGAAGTAGGGAATTAAAACCTCTACTGTTCCAAGACAAGAGAGTTATCTCGTTTCTCCGTCTCTTATCTCAGTACTCTGGGAAATAACTACTCTCAGGGATCCAAATGTCCTTTTGGTTTCCCTGCATACCATTTTTTTATTTATTGATTCCCACCTGACTCAAGGTTATTATCCTTTACTTCCAAGTTGGAGTATATCTTGCATATTATTATCTCAAAGTCCTTATCCCAAATACTTTTTACATGTTCTCGAATGAGATCTACTAGACCCGTGGAACTAAATGGTACAATGGCCCAAATTTCCCAACTATCAGTTTCACAAAGTATTACTACATCAAAATCAATCAATTTAATATTATGTAAATGTGGAATTTGTTTCAATTGTTCCAGCAACCAAGTGCAGTTCATATAAAGACTCTGCTCAGTGGTAACCTTCTCAATAATTTTAATACTTTTTCCCAGAAACCCATCTATCAGCTCCACGTTAGCTATAGTTTTACATGTACTTATTCTGGAGTCTCCACTCATCGCTAATCGTTCCATTTTAGCTATGTATATCTCTCATTCCTTATTTGGGAGAGTCTGGGCCATTCTATTAGTGGGGATATTTAAACATCTTATTTCATTTCCAAGCATTACTTCGTCTTCCGGTTCCTTTCCAAGGATCTCTTCATCCTCCAAATCTAACACTTCAATCTCCTGCTCTTTGTCTCTCAGCCATTTTTCCAAACCCCCAGCTTTTTCAGGCGGAATCTTTTCTATATCCACACTCTTTTCTTTTTCCAGGATTTCAAACCTACTACCCACTTCCACACATTCAACATCAGAGGGTGCTGTAAGTGCCAAAGCCTCACTATTCCTTTTTATACTTTTATTCCTTCTCACTTTGGTAATTGCAAACCTATGCCGTTACATTTTTTGTTATTATTTCGTTTGTGTCGTGTCCTCTTCTTTGATCCATATGAGGCATTTGTTCCCCCCTTGTTATTATCCTAATTTTCCTCATTAACCACCATGTCACCTATCAGATTCTCTGCTATTAATTGTTCACCTTCTTGTAACATACATCTCTCTTTCTCTTTTTCCACCACCAAACATAGTTCGCTCATATCACCCATACCATCATGGCCAATATTAAGTTCATTCTTCTTACAAACCAAGCATTTTCCCCACTTTCTTCAATCATTATACCCAGTGCTTTTGTTTTCTCTATGGTCTGATACCAAAGACTTAATATCATTTTGTTCCTCTAATAACTTAGTACAGATACCAAAGAGAACATCAATAGTTGTTGTCAAAGCATCCAAATCCATGTGATTTGCTTTATCTGTGCTATGTTTTACCGACTAGTTTGTTCGTGTTGTTATATTGTAAATAAACATGTGAATACAAAAACAATTCCAGTTAGCTTCATCAAGCTAGTAAATACCTAATGTGCTTCCAGTTTATAACAATATTCTAATGGGGCACTTTCCCTACCCTAAACAAACTTTAAATGAAGTAATGATGCTAGATATCTATGCCCTAGGAGTAGATCTGACACCGACCAGCTGTACCATACTACCACCACCTTAATGTTTTCACATCTTTTCCATCTGACTTCATGAGAAGGCCTCCCGCTATTTTATCTGAACCATCTGATGTCATTTACTTAGTCACACGGGGCTGAGCACTATCGCCTGCTCCATTTCAGATTTTTCGGGAGCTAGCCTATGTGATCATTTGGACTGTGGATCTTTAACTATGTGGATGAAACAATGAAACACATGTGCTTCTTGTGGTGCACCTTATCACTAGGATTTATACTGGCACTTGATGCAGAGATAGGGAACAACTTTTTAAAGTTAACATATTAAAAAATACGACACTCCTTGCCCCCAGTGGTGGCCCGCAACATAGGGCTTTGCCCCATCCTTGGCAAAATGAGCTCACAATGTGATTTATCAAACATTTTATACTTTGAAATGCATATTTATTTCCTAGCAAAATTACAGAAGCTACAAAATGCTTGGCTCGGCTATGGAGTAATTTTTCAAGATGTCACACATGCCTACTGTTCACACATTCTCGATGTTCGTCCTGATGGGTAAGAACATTCTTTTAAAAGTGTTTACTCGACCCAATACGCCCTTTCTCAGACCATTACTCTCCTCTCGTTCCGTGCTATTGCCGGTTCCATGGTTCATTCATAATAGGATGGCTGGATGCTTATTCTCTCATGCATAGAAAGAGTTACCCCTCAGCAAAAAATCATAGCAGATCATCTAATCCAGGGTTGTTCAAATCCAGGTCCGGAGGGCCAGGAGCAGGTCAGATTTTCAGGACACCCTCATTAATATTAATGAGATAAATGTGCATACAATGATTCTAAATATATGCACATGTTTTAACATGAATAGTGATGAGGGATATCCTCGAAACCTGTCAGGATTCCATCCCTGGCGGTCTATATGTGGGCAACCCTGTTCTAGTCCTCCCTTAGGAAAGCTAAAAAGACCTGACTCAGAAAGCAATGAAGAACTTTCTAGCATTAGTCTCACTTATTTCTACTCTGTACTTGCCACCCGAACCCCTAGTGGTGTTAGTTTAGAAAGGGTGCATTAAAATTGCATACAATGACTCATTAGCAGAATTACTCTAAAACACTATATAACATAAGCTCTGTGCCTACCCTGACCAGAAACACTTCTTACACCTCTAGCAATATTATTTCTTCATGAGTGTCATTCTCTTACAATAGCCTTGGAATGTCCTTTAACATACATGCTTTATGGTAAATGACCTCAGCGGGAGGTGAATATGAGAATCATATTCCATTACCAGCTTGTATTTGCTCGTTTTTGATGGCCAGTTTTGCACTCGGAGGCAGCAAATCTTCTAAATCTTTCATCGTTTCATTGGTCGTTGCTGTGTTATTTCGTCTATTTTTTTCATCATCTCGTTGCTACAAAAAACAAGAGAGAAAAGCAGAATGTTCTTATAAGAATAAGTCTTTCTTATGAAAAATATGTCCTTTGCTCGAGCAGTTAAATACAAAAATCTCTACAGTACAATAAATGTTACAGTTTGGTTAATGGGGATGTGCTTTTCACTTTGATGAGTCAAATGACAATTATACTCTCACAGACGAGTCTGGGAAATTTCTCTTGGGAAATTGCTCAACCATCACTCCATGCAACAGGCATTCTGATGACATGATTCAATGGGAGGTAACTCTACATGTTTGGGAGCTGTGCTAGTTTGTTAAGACCTTACATTTTCTAAGAGCATCAGAGCAGCATTTCAGTAGAATGGCATACAGCAATGTAACTCTCCCGCCACCTTCCTCCACAAGTCAAATTTAGCCTTCTCTGGGCTCATAAAGCATGACTAGGCACTATCTTAAAAATGTGAGAGCTTCAGATACCCTGCGAAAAATCAAGCATTGCCACATGTGTTGTTATTGTTTGTTGTTTGTGTGTTTGTTTATTAATTTGATAATGCGCACCAAGCCCCTGGGCAGCTGGGTGGACAGTACAAGAATTCTCAAAGCTTAGTTACAGTGCCTATCACAAGTTAGTACATACATGTGAGTACAGTGTGTAGTATAGTAAATGAAACATTACAGACATTTGAATACAATGTGAATACAGTGAGTGAAGCAGTATAGACATTTGCCATTCATGGAGCATGGAAAGGTATACAGGACAAGGGTCAGACTTACATAGCGTAAATTAGTGAATGCCTACAGCTACGGCTATGGACGAACAGGGCAGTGAGTAAGTCGCAGCAGTGTTGTCAGGTGCAGTGGTTGTCAAGGTGTAGAGGTTATGGGTCGTTAGAACGAAACCATTTGAGAGCATTGATTCTGAATCTGGCATAGGGTAAGGGATGTCTGGGGTCTATTGGGAGTGTATTCCATGCTTGCACGGCTTTAACTTGGAAGCTAGTTCCTCCAGCCGTGGTAAGTTTAAATCTAAGGATTTCAAGCAAGAATGTGTTGGCAGATCTTAGGGATCGGTGGTGAATTTCCTGGTGATTCTTTCTGATAAATAAGGAGGTGCTAGATTGTTAAGAGATTTAGAAGTGAGAGATATAGTTTTAAGGAGGATTCTATCCTTAATTTTCCGCCAATAGGCCTCCTTCCTGAATTTAGAGATGTGCTCTCTATATGGGATGTTCAACGCTGCTCTTAAAGCGTTATTTTGCAACCTTTCGAGTTTGTCAGTGACATACTTGTTGGCTCCTGAGTACAGGGTGTTGCAATAGTCTAGTCTAGACATGATAAGAGCATTAGCCAAGGTGATACAGCTGGCATTGGAGAGGAATGGTCTGGCAGCTCTGGTTAATTTACATGTGTAAGCTGTGGAGGAGAGAGAGTTAACTTGCTTTTTCAGGGTGAGCGATGAGTCCAGATAGAATCCTAGAGTTGTTACCTCGGGCATAACCTTAATGATATTGTTTTCAAAGTTAAAGGATGCATAGTTTGGGGTCCGTTTTTTTAGGTTAGTGTCTGATCCGAAGAGTAGAATCTCGGTTTTATCGTCGTTCAGGCAGAGGCCGTGGGTCGCCATCCATGCCTGAATGAGGATGTATATTTTATTCACTGAGGCCAGGTCCACGTCATAGTTGCCCGAAAGGGGTATGAGGATCTTGGTGTCATCTGCATAATTAGTGTAGGTGACACCGAGTCTGTCCAACTTGTCAAATAGTGGCTTGGTGAAAATGTTATACATAGTGGGTGATAAACAGGATCCCTGTTGGAATCTGCATGTTATTTGGATAGGATCAGTGCAGGTGGAGGTAGAGAAAACTCTCATAGTCAGGTTAGCTAAAAAGGATTGGATCAAGCTATGGCTTCTCCTGTGAAGTTAGCAGCGAGCCTTAGGTGGCTGCATAAAACTGCATGGTCCACCAAGTCAAAGGCTGCTGATAAGTCCAGTAGAAGTAGCAAAGCTGTTTTGCCACTATCCTTTAACTCCTCATTTTTTGTCTTAAGGTCTAGCAAGGCTGTTTCCATACCATGGAGAGGGCGGAATCCCGATTGCGGAGAGCCTAGCAGATGATTAGTTTTCAGGTAGTCTTGAATTTGTAAATAGGCTACTCTGTCAATAATTTTGAGTAGGAAAGGTACAGTAGTGATAGGTCTATAGTTAGTGGGGATGGAGGGATCAAGGGTTTGTTTTTTCAGCAAGGGGAGGACCCGGGATTCTTTCAGGTTGGTAGGTACTGTGTTTGATTTAAAGGAGGAGTTGATGAGCTTCGAGATAAAAGGGGCTAAGTCTCTGGCCGTATCCTTTATTATTTGCGCTGGGCAACTGTCGCCCTTGCATTCGGAGGGTTTCAGCAGAGAATGACCTTTTCAGTATCAATGATTGAGATGGTTATGAAGCTAAACAGCGGAATAGTATTGTCATCACATACATATTGAATTAATGCATATGCTAATGTGGCAATCCTATGTGTATGCACATGTCGACACATTTCAAGTAAAGTCAATTCCTCCAAGGTCAGTTTCTGGGCACTAAACATTTCATGAGACTTATTCAGGTCAACATGCAAATATGTGTGAGCTAACAAGAGGATGCACCACACACTTGTTCATTTGTAGAGTTAGTAAGTAGAATATTGGAAAGAGTGCATCTATCCATCAGAGAGTCGGGTAACACCTGGAGCTCAATCCTACATTGCAATTTGTGTTGGGCATGCACTAAACGAAACCTTATATCTCTGGGAGAAGATTCTGGGCCTCACAGTGGAGATTTAAGCAATTATGTATGGTGCTAATCCTTTGCAGATTTTCTTAGGCTGCGAGAGGGTGCGGAACAGACTATTCACATGTGGAGAGGAAACGAGGAGAAAGGGAATTTAGGGGAGGGAATATGATTCAGAAACTAAGAGAGGAAGAATAACATGTAGAATAGAGAGGGAGAGAGCATCTAGAAAAAGGCAACACATATACACAGAGAGCGAGAGGATATCCGTATTTTTCTATGACTAAAGGCTGAGATTTGAGTATGTAGTGGCAATAGAAAGTCGTCCACAGCGGCACATAATCGTAGCATACTCCTTCCCTGTAGCATAAATCAAGATTCGCCTCTCATTCCATTGTTGGATTTTGATATTGCCATTATAATATAGTTATGTGAATATTCTTAAATCACGCTAACACATTTGTTAAAACTTTGGTCTTAAAATGGACAACATCACCACACAGAGGTAAGATCAAATGTCGGATTTAGGGGTGCGTGTACAGAGCTGGCATTCTGAACTAACTTAGGGGTGTGCATACATAGTGTAGTGGGGTGCAGGAATTGTTTGAAAGCTGCATTTATTTGCAGGCAGGAGAGCATGCAAAAGTTGCTGTTATGGCTGTTTTTGCTTTGCGTGGAAGGTGTTGGAGCATTCTGGCCACTATTTGTGTATACGTTTACTTTGTGCAGAAAATTCCATGAATACGCGGCCATGAATTTTTTATTCTGTGCGCAGGCTTCGGCAGTGTCGTTCTCGGCATGCTGCCTTTGCGGGATAAATATGCATTATTCAGGGCCTATGTCCCTAGAGGATTTTAAATACTCTGTCAAATTATGGGTGCTCTCAGACCTGTGATATTCCATGATATCAAACAAAAATGCATGACAAAATTATACAAATCTTTGTAGAAAGAGAGGGGGCCTAATAACCCCACGTGCAACAAGCAACCTTACACAATAAACAAATTAAAGCTGTTCCCATGGAGAGCATTCCATGATTCTTTACAAAAATATGCATATAGTTGAAATTCAAATGACTTCAAGAAATCCACAATTTATCATGGAATAAAAATATACCATACATAATGCAATGGAAATATTTTATTGAATAAAAGTTAAACAAGTAAACATGTAATGAGAAGATAAGTGACCAGTACATGCTCAACCACTCATGCTACTATCAAACGTACTTAATTTATACACCATACAATGAACAGGTTCTTGATTCAAACAATAATAAAAGGATTAAAAGCATTTTAGTCAATAAATCAGTTGAGGATTAAGTGGTAGAATTGTAGCCATGATTTGTTACAACACAGAATTAAAGCTACATGATGGATATGAACAATTTTAATCAGAACAGTAATATTTTAAGAAAAGAAAATTAATAGACATCTAAGTTCCAGAAAGCAATTCCATGTGGATCTAAGGGTCAGCCGGCAGTGCCGTAACATTTTGGGGGTCCAAAATAAATGTCATCAGTCGAAAGTGACCATGGCTTTGAATGTAGCAAAATGTCTAAGTGACATCATTGAGCAAGTCTGAGGTACGAGGGGCATGTGGCTCCAGTGGTCTTAACCTTTTAGTGTGTATCCCAGAGAGGAAGAAACCTGTGGCCTGATTTCCAAAAACACTTTTGAATGGGAAAACCCAATTTAGAAAGGCTTTGTTATTAACTGCTTGCCATAAGAATGAGGTTGCAGTACATGCAAGCATATACAAGACACAAAGCGGCTCTGTGGTCCAGAATTCTGATTAGGTTTTGCTGTTTAACTTTTTTGTGTTTTCAGTTGTCTCCTGATGGTACCGGTTGGATTGTCTGGGATTCGCAAACAAAAAAATGCAAAAAAATGCATTCGATGCAAAGCAAAAAAATTAGATGCAAAATTTTCCCAGGAAAGGGTTTCGATGGAAACCCTTCTGATGGAAAGACCATAAACCCACATAACCTAATAGCGAAATTGGTGCCATTTCCACCTGAAATACTGCCAAACTGTATTCATGTAACCACATGCACTAAGCATGGGTTTTCCTAAAAGGGTCCATATGATTCTGAGTCATGCAGATCCTTCAGTTATTCTCCATTATTTAGTCCCATACAACACGTGAAGAAATGCCTATTCCCACACGGATGGGGTATTAGCACTAGGGCTAATACCAGAGCAATTGAGGTTTTTGTTTGGATGTAATTATTTCCACACAAAAGCAAGCAAAGTTGTAGAGATTCTGGTTAGAAACTCGGCATTTGGGAGAGTAGTAAAGCAGGCAGCGTTTCCAATCAGCACATCTTTTACTGTTATTGCCAAACTTTAATCAGGCCCAAAATGCAGACACAAGTTAGTATAGTGCACGGTTCACCTCAAGAATAAGTGGGCCTGGTGCTCAAGAAGTCCTGGACAATCATGCAATGATGTTTCCACATTAGTGCACACAATCCAACCAGGAATATGATTTAAATAGGGATCTTGCTTGAAGAATCATAAACTAGACCACAAATGTGCAGAATACCAATGAGAGTTCAGGCATTCTGTGAGTCTGTAATATGGTGGAGATGTTTTTGGCGTGACATATTTCGATTATTAAATGGATACCAGAGAAACAGACAGGAATATCGAATCTTCCAAATGCTCACTTCCTGCTCCTAGCAGAAAAGTGCTGTCACCCTCAGGAGTTTATAATCTCTGGCCATCAACAGATGATCTGCATATTGAGATGCAGATGTTCAAAATGCAAACATACAAAAAAGGATTGAGAAGGAGGAAAATGCGAAGGCACCTCAGACCAGGTGTTGGAAGATGGTGGATGCTGAGGCTAAACCGGCAGAGCCAAACAAGGCTGAGCACAGAGAAGCAAGAGCATTTGAACTCACAATGCTGAGATGATAAGGAGATCAGGAGGCTGTCCTAATGAACGTATCCAAACATCCCACACAAACCTCTGATACAGGGATGCTATCAAAGGAGGAGGTGGTAGGGAAAATCCGCCAGAACAGAGTAATAGAGAGATGGTTGCAGAGCCCGGTGTGTGGAACAAAACTAGGGACGTCATTTCACCAGAATGCCAGGGGTAGCGGAAGTGACATCACACGACCTTTGACCTCTGATGACATCACAGGAAGGGATGTAATTTGACCCCACCCCGGAATGACATCACAGGAAGCGATGGAACTCGACAAAACAGGAAGTGGTATCACATAGCATTGTTTCAAAGTATATTACGAACAATATCACTGTAAAGTGATATACATTTCATACAGGAATGGATCACCATATGTATGATTAATATCAGTGCTTATAGGCCCATATTACCAAATCACTGTGAATGCAAACAGACGTCCTAGGCCAAACGATAATGATGTGCTATTAAATAGCACTTACACTTAAGCGATTCATATAAAACAAATATACATACAATATCACCCAACCTGTGTTGGTACTCATTTATCAACCTCAGTAGGATGAAAGGCTGAGTTGACCATGCTGGGAGTCAAACATGCCACCTGTAGATCACGCACACATTGCAGCAGCCAGCGCTTTACCCACTGAGCTATCTTACCAGCTATAGCTATCAGAAAACCAGCCACTCCAGAAACGAAGAGCCGCATGCTGCTTGCCAAAACCCATGAGCCTCAATCTAAAAAAAAAAAAAAACTTTTTCTTATTTTTTTTTTTTAGTGGTAGTAAGGGAGACCAGAGGGGTAGCAAGGGGGGGCCTCAGGGGCCCCTAAATGACGTCCATGAACAAAACACACATGGTTGAGAAGTAGACGTGCACAGGGGCAGAGAAGTCAGTCATCACGGATAGATTCCAGCTAACTCTAGCATATGAGAAGAAGAATCCAAGTGGGGAAATCATGGGAGATAACCACAGGTGCAATGAGGTCATGAATAAAGCTAGCCTTTCAAATGAAAGAGAATGATGAATGTTGGGACGCGTAGTACATTGTCCCTGAGCAGTATTGAATCAGTCAAGCAATACCAAAGGTAAGACAGAATTGAAGTCCCTGTAGCGCAAATGGAGGCGCTCAAGACAGGGTTATTGGTGGCAGGACGGAAATGACATGTCCTTCTCCCGTTTGCCCTTTCCTTCAAAAACGGGTTGGTTTCACGACATCACGCGACTTTTATGCTGGCGTGAAACCAATGATTTCCTAAGGAAACTGTTTTTTTCCCCATCATAAAGAAAGCAGTTTCTATAGGAAATCATTGTAAATGGCACTTGCCATAGGTACATGGCAAGCAGCATTTACTCTATTTGAATTGCGCAGTGCAAATAGAGAAGTGTAAATGGGCTTCCACCGACTCTTTAACACTTCTCATTTGCACTCTGCAGTGGAAATGATGAACATTGCCTGGAGGGCACCTGTTTACTCATAGGCGCAAATGTAAGTGGTCCCCTCTGGGCGATTACGTTTTTCTTTAGCATAAGCTCCATAGTCAATAGTCTCAGAGAAAGGATTTAAATGCTAAAAAGTCAAACCAGCTGCCAAAGTCAGAAACTGCTAAGGAATGGAGACTGATGTATGCTGGGATCTATTGCTCATAGTCTCAAAAATATTCTTGAACGATTGAAACACTAAAAAGTAAAACCAGGCAAATTCAGAAATAGATTAGAGGAAGAGATTGCTGCTTCATGGGATATGGCCTCCACCACCCGTGAGGACGAGCTGAAACAGTTAACCGCTGGCAGATGAGCATGCTAAGAAATACAGAAGCTGTTGCACGCTGTTCCAAACCGCCCTTGCAAAGCATAACAAACATTTACAGGTTATACAGTAATAGAAAGACTCAAGTTGAAATGTTTTCCCATTCTAACAGCAAGTACAAGAATCTAACTTCAAACTGGTGATGAAGCAATCCATTTCCTATGACCAACAGCCATTCTGGGAACCCAAGTTTCGAAAGAAAAGAAAAAAACGTTTCCCAACTCTGACTATCATTGCAAGAATCCAAGCATACAACGAATGGCGAATTAAGCCCATTTCGGTTTTGAAGCACCATTGAAAGAATACCGTGCAAAACTGTTTTTCTAACTGTATGGCTCTATGAACAAAATAATATGAAATTAAATGTTGCCTGGTGGAAGATAAAGTAGGACTAAAAGATTATCAGGCCTTGGTCATGATAACCGAGAACAAACTATCAGTGCTGACAGAATAGTGAGCAAGCTGGCATGTACTAATTAAAACACATCTTGACAAGGATCAGACCAGCCTTTAAAGCCGACAGGGAGTGATCATGAAACAGAGACTTTATGAAAATGTTGTTTTGACTTACAGGCCGATTCATGGAATAATTAGCGCGGCGCAAGTGGGCAAAAACGTGCGAATCGCAGTGGAATAGCGAAAATCGCAGTGCAAGTGCGAAAATCGCACGAAAAGCAGCGCACGTCGATTCATGGAAGGCCGTGCGCGAGAAAACCAGCGGATGTGCGATAAAAAAGTGCGCCGCGCACGTTGGCGCACAGGCCATCTAACAGCGTGCGCCAGGTCACAGCGAAAATCGCACAGGCCACAGCGAAATTCGCACATAGCGCGGCGCACGCAACAAAAGTAGGCGGAACACGGGCGTAACACTCGGAATGGGGAACAACTTGCAAAAACGTGGGCGTCACGGAGGAAGTACAGGGCACAAGTGCGCGGAACGCCCACACGCTCGCCTACAACACGTATTCATGGAATAGAATAGGGCAAAAAAGCGCACGCTCAAACCAGCGCACAGGCACAAACACGACCGCCACAAGAAAGCAGGCGGTAGTGTCTCTGCGGCTGTAAGAAATGTGCGCCAAAAGGTGCGCCAACAAATAGCACCTATATACTGCCATGATGAATGTCCTATACTGTGGCCCTCCAGGACAAATGACGTGCAAAGGGGTACCCACAAACACGGACACCCGCTGACAAAAAATACGTGTGCGTGTATACCGGGGTGCGCGGGAAGTCTCACACGCGATTTCAGCAGGGTACAACTTCACGCGATCGGGCCTGGGGGAGCGGGCTACGTGTATTACAGGGGTTCGTGTGAAGTTTTTCACGCAATCGGGCCTGGGGGAGCGGGCTACGTGTATTACAGGGGTTCACGTGAAGTTTTTCACGCGATCGGGCCTGGGGGAGCGGGCTACGTGTTTTACAGGGGTTCGCGTGAAGTTTCTCACGCGATCGGGCCTGGGGGAGCGGGCTACGTGTATTACAGGGGTTCGTGTGAAGTTATTCACGCGATCGGGCCTGGGGGAGCGGGCTACGTGTATTTCAGGGGTTCGCGTGAAGTTTTTCACGCGATTAGCCAGGGTACGTGTATTTCAGGGGTGCGCGGGAAGTTACACACGCGAATATACTGGGCGCGTGTATTTCAGGGGTGCGCGGGAAGTTCCACACGCGATTCCATCAGGGTAGGTGTATTTCAGGGGTGCGCAGGAAGTTCCACACGCGATTCCATCAGGGTACGTGTATTTCAGGGGTGCGCGGGAAGTCCCACACGCGATTACAGCAGGGTACGTGTATTTCAGGGGTGTGCGGGAAGTTCCACACACGAATAGCCTGGGCGCGTGTATTTCAGGGGTGCGCGGGAAGTTCCACACGCGAATAGCCTGGGCGCGTGTATTTCAGGGGTGCGCGGGAAGTTCCACACGCGAATAGCCTGGGCGCGTGTATTTCAGGGGTGCGCGGGAAGTTCCACACGCGAATAGCCTGGGCGCGTGTATTTCAGGGGTGCGCGGAAATTTCTACACGCAAATAGCCTGGGCGCGTGTATTTCAGGGGTGCGCGGGAATTATCACACGCGATTTGGCTTGGTACGTGTATTACAGGGGTGCGTGGGAAGTTACACACGCGATTAGGCTGGGTGGGTCCTCACAGGTGTTCCCTGTACACCCTCCACGGCCCCTGCAGGCAGCCCACAAAACAGGGGACTACCCTGCACACCTGCTCATGTCTCCCACCACCCCCACCCCCCACCATCCAGGGGCACCCTCCACCAGGCCCCCACTCATGTCTCCCACCACCCCCACCCCCCCCAGTCACCAGGGGCACCCTCCACCAGGCCCCCACTCATGTCTCCCACCACCCCCACCCCCCAGCAGTGCAGGGGCACCCTCCACCAGGCCCCCACTCATGTCCCCTATCACCCCCACCCCCCCAGTCACCAGGGGCACCCTCCACCAGGCCCCCACCCATGTCCCCTATCACCCCCACCCCCCAGCAGTGCAGGGGCACCCTCCACCAGGCCCCCACTCATGTCTCCCACCACCCCCACCCCCCCGCCACCAGGGGCACCCTCCACCAGGCCCCCACTCATGTCTCCCACCACCCCCACCCCCCCAGTCACCAGGGGCAGCCTCCACCAGGCCCCCACTCATGTCTCCCACCACCCCCACCCCCCAGCAGTGCAGGGGCAGCCTCCACCAGGCCCCCACCCATGTCTCCCACCACCCCCACCCCCCAGCAGTGCAGGGGCAGCCTCCACCAGGCACCCACTCATGTCCCCTATCACCCCCACCCCCCCGCCACCAGGGGCACCCTCCACCAGGCCCCCACTCATGTCTCCCACCACCCCCACCCCCCAGCAGTGCAGGGGCACCCTCCACCAGGCCCCCACTCATGTCCCCTATCACCCCCACCCCCCCAGTCACAAGGGGCACCCTCCACCAGGCCCCCACCCATGTCCCCTATCACCCCCACCCCCCAGCAGTGCAGGGGCACCCTCCACCAGGCCCCCACCCATGTCCCCTATCACCCCCACCCCCCCGCCACCAGGGGCACCCTCCACCAGGCCCCCACCCATGTCCCCTATCACCCCCACCCCCCAGCAGTGCAGGGGCACCCTCCACCAGGCCCCCACTCATGTCTCCCACCACCCCCACCCCCCCAGTCACCAGGGGCAGCCTCCACCAGGCCCCCACCCATGTCCCCCTGCCCCCAGGTCCTGACGATACACAATCATGGCAGTAATGGGCAGCATACCCAGCACAAACACCCAGGCAAGGATTGCATCCACCCACATAGTGAATGCAATTACATGACACAACCCCAATGGCAAGTATGTAAATGAACACATGTCCGTCACACACACATACACAATGGCTGCAAGTGAATGTCAAAACCCATATCATGACATGTATGAAACCAAAGACAAAATAACACAAGTGGAAGTAAAAATAAAAAATGTATTAAAGATTAAAAATAAGTAAACAAATCAAACATACAACTATGTGGATAACAAAATAAATGGTCCATGTTGGAGAACAAAAGTAAAAATCAAAAAACGAAAAAGGAATACAAAAACAAATGTTGACCAAAGCAATATCAAGTAGAAGCAAAAGAATGAAAAACCATTTCCACATGGTGAACACAATAATGAAAAAAAGAAAACGTTCCTTCAAAAAACAAACTAAATACAGGAATGTACCAGGGTCCATGAGCCCAACACCATAAAGGAAACCTACTACTACCTAATGAAAAAAATATATACAAAAAAGTGGCCATTGTCCGAGCGGTCCAAAATAATAAAAACAAATAAAGGAAACCTAACACTAACTAACTATACAACTATATACAAAGGCAGCGGGCAAGTCCTGCGGCTCACTTGTTGATGTTGCTGGCCAGGGCATCATCGAACTCCATGTCGATGTCCTGGAGGCGGGACTCTGTCCTGGCCCCGAGGTCTCGCAGGGATAACCCCATGTTCAGCTCAAACTCCCTGCGAGCTTCCTTGAGGCACTCAGCCCGCCTCAACGCCCGACGCATGGAGAACTCCGCCCTGACCATGGCGAGCCGCTCCTCTTCCGCCCGCTGCCGCTCCGCACCTATCCGCTGGACCAACTGCTCCCACACGGAAGACACCACCATCCCAGGGTTGCCCTGCCCTCCGGCCGATGCCTGCCCCTCTGATCTTGATGGCCCCGAGCCATGATGCCTCCCACGTCGAGCCCGCTGCTGCCTCCGACGCCACTGCCTCTGCCAGCACGACGGCATCCAGGCTGATGGAAACCACCGACGCCGTCGTGCACGTGCCCTGCCTGATGATGCTGTCACATCTTCCATCTGCTGGGGTCCAGTTGCTGTGTTGTCCACCCCTGCTGGACCTCCGACTCCCAACTGTGGCAGGGATGGGATCCCCACCGAGCTGGCTGCATTGGTCGGGGCAGGTCCACAGGGGGCCCTGTTGGCATCTGGGCTGGAAGACGGCAAGGAGAACGACTGGTGGATAGCCTGCACAGAGGAGGAGAGGGCCGCCACATTGGCCAACACATGCAGGAAACCCCCGAACATGGCCGATCCCAATTGGGCCACGTCAGCACGGTGCACTTCGTGATGACGTGCGTGCTCCTCCCGGGAAGCACGCACGGCATCACGAATCACAGCCGTGCACATCGCGACCCCAATCAGGACCTTCTCCGCACGGCCAGGGGTTCCCACGTCCGCAGGTGGAGGGGAGTCAGGTGACATGGACATCCCCTCTACCTGCGGACGGGCCTGGGACGGGGCATCCCTGCTGGTGCATGGTGGTGCACTCACAGGGTCAGGGACAGCGAAATGCACAGGCCCCTCCATGGTGACCTGTGCTGCCTCCTGCCCCTGACCCTGGACTGCACCACTTGCACCAGCAGGGATGCCCCCACCAGGCCCCATGTGTGCCCCAGTGGCGGCCTCCTCCTCCTCTGTGCAAACCACCAACCTGGATGGCTCCTCACCGTCTCCCACCGTAGCAGGCCCCTGTGGGGGCTCACCCACCCCCTCCGCTGCAGCCGTGGGGGCATCCCCGCCGCCTTGCTCCACAGCGCCGTCTCCGCCCTCTTCTTCACTAGCCGCTGCGTAGAGGGAAACAAAGAACACAAGCATCAGGGCACTGTACAATGGTCCCCTAGACAGGAAGCAATAGCAGATGAGCACCACTGTCAAAGTACACTTCCATCATGTCCCTCCACAACACATGGGTCAGTCCAGGCAAAACACACACAGTAACAGGCATGGTGCATGCCATGGACATTTCCATGCATGTCCAATGGACTCTTGAAACATTCAATGATATGTAACTCACATGCATCATGGCTCATGCCTATCACATGCACACACTTCACCTCAGTCACATCCATCTGGCCCCAAACACACCAAACACAGCGGATACAAGGGTAATTTGGCTGCTTCACTGAATCTGTGCATTGTCACACACATGTGTCATGCATCCATGGCATGCACAAGTCACAGACACGCAGGTCAGGCACACAGACATGGCTACCATATATGTACCTGGCATCAGCACCCATCCCTCACCCCCACCCATGTCCAGGTACAGAGACTGGCATGCTCTCATGTTCAAAATCTGCATAGGGCTCCCCATGCGGCATTTGAACACATGCAACAACCATGTGGGTCACACATCACTGGTCGCACATGCATTACCATGATGTCCCTGCACACATACATGCATACATGGCCTATGGCACACATACAGGCAAGTATCATAGAACCAGCACACCGCAACATGCCCTGTCTCACACAGTAATGCTTGGACACTTACCGCTCAACTCCAGACGGGCCTCCCTCTCAAGGATCTGGGCGTGGAGCGCTGGGCGTACGCGTTCCAGGACCCTCATCTGGATGGAACTCATGCGGCCCCGGCCCCCCTCCACGAGGCGCCGGGCCTTCACAAGGGTCCTGGACCTCAAGTCCTCCCAGCGCTTCTTGATCTTCAGGACGTCGCGGGTTGCCACCCCCTCCGCGTTGATGGCAACCACACAGTCGGCCCAGATCCTCTGCCGTCCTTCCTTGCTGGCGCGGGACGATCCAAAGAGGGCATCATACTGCCCCAGGACATGCTCCACCAGGACACCAACTTCGGTGACAGTGAAGCTGGTGCCCCTCTGCCCCTCTGGCCTGGGGTTGCCACTGGTGCCAGATGTGGAAGTGCCCGACATGGCAACCCCAGAGGCAGGTGTGGGTGGGCAACTGGGTCCTGGGGCTGGGCTGTGGAGCGATGTAATCCCAGTCGGGAGTCTTCAGTTCCAGCAGGGGTGGACACAGCAACTGGACCCCTGCAGATGGCTGATGTGCAGGCACCAAATGGCAGGGCACGGTGGCAGCAGGCAGGCAGGCAGGCAGCAGCAGATGGCACGTGGGAGGCTGCTCGGGGCATTGGGGGCAGTAACTCGGCCTTCTGGGCAGGAGCGTGGTCTTCCGTGTGTTTTCGCGTGGCCAGCTTGATACGGAGTGATTTGGCACGTGAAAATCCTGCACGTCAGCGTGAAATCCGAGGAAAGGCCCTTAGCACGTAAGCGCGTCAGCACGCATACGCGATTCTATTGGACCAGAGTCCCTCAGCGCGTAAGCGCATCTGTGACGTGACCCGCACGGGTGTTCCCCACTCAGCACGTGATGACGGGGCACACGTGGAAATACTGCACGTCAGAGTGTCATCGCGTGTAATTGGACAAAAGTGCGCGTACACACGATTGGCCTATGTACGTGTATTTAATGGGTGCGCGGGCACTTACACACGCAAGTACGTCAGCGAACCTGTATCCCGTGGTGCGTGTGAATTTCCACACGCTATTGGACTGGGAACTGGATTCCAGGGGTGCGCTGGTCACACGCTGTATCCCGTGGTGCGTGTGAATTTCCACACGCTATTGGACTGGGAACTGGATTCCAGGGGTGCGCGGGTCACACGCTCGCCTAGAACACGCGCAAAGCATAAATTTGCGCACTTTAACAATAACAAGCTCAGACGCCAGGATGAACATACCGTTCCTAGCAGCAGTGGCAGTGGGCTACCAAAGGAGGAGGAGGAGGATAGTCAGGGCCAGAATATTCACACCCAGAACCAGCCTTTTTGGGATGCCTGATGACCAGGTGTATGGGAGGTACAGGTTTCCACCACACATTATACTGGACCTGGTGAGTGAGTGGGAGGATGACCTCACATCACCCACCCTGTGCTCCCAAGCACTCAGCCCCCTGGAGAAGGTCCTCAATGTACTGCACTTCTTAGCCACTGGATCATTTCAGCGGACAAGTGCCATAGTGGGTGGGGTGTCACAGGCCACCCAGTCACGCTGCCTACACCAGGTCTTGAACATCATGACTGCACGCCCATCAGTCCGCAGGCACATATACCTGCCCAGAACACCTGCAGAAAGGCATGCTGCCGCCCTGGATTTTTACGGTGTGGCACGATTCCCCAAAGTGCTAGGTGCCATCGACTGCACCCATGTGGCTCTACGTCCCCCCAGGGCATCTGAGCACATCTATAGGAACCGCAAGCACTGGCATTCCATCAACGTGCAGGTAGCATGTAATGCCAAGGGAATCATCACCTCAGTATATGCCAACTATCCCGGCTCCACCCACGACAGCTTCATTTACCGAATGTCCACCCTAAGCCAGGACCTAGAAGCTGGGCGGCCTGGCGATACATGGCTGCTTGGTGAGTATGTATGCCACTGCACATGCATGCATGTTGGATACTGAGCAAGGTCACAACCCCACCAATGATACCAATCACCACCTCCACAGGGGACAGTGCCTACCCTCTCAGCCCCCACATGATGACGCCAATTCGGAACCCCACCACGCCACCCGAGGTAAGATATAACACAGCCCACATTACGACCCGGGGCATAGTGGAGCGCACATTCGGAGTGCTAAAGTCGCGCTTTCGCTCCCTTGACCGTTCTGGCGGGCAGCTGTTATACGCTCCCCCAGTAGTGTGCAGGATCATAGTGGCAGCATGTGTCCTGCACAACGTTGCAACACGCCGGGGCCTGGCCGTGGACATGGTGGTGGCCCCACATCCCCAACCACATGCACAGCCGCTGCGCATGGGAGGGGAAATGGCACGGGGGGAGGCAGCCTGTACACAGCTAGTGGCTAATTACTTCACATAGAAATCACACCCCTGTGGAGTGCACACTGCCCTGGCACATTCCATCTGACAATCAATGATGACTCAACCTGACACTGATCCTGAATGTCTGGAGAATGAACCGTGAATACCATATCAGCCTGAGATTGTTCACCTGGAAGTGTCACAATGTGTGCATCACTACCCACACAGACACCACCAATGCAGTTTTGTGAAGTTACACATTCAAGCAGCTAAAATGATTACCCACTTGCAAAATGCAACAAGAGGACAGTGCCATGTCAGCCAACCCAACCCCAGTACCGCCACACGACACACCGTGCCATGTCATGCTAATTGCAGGTAAACAAAGTAATCCCCACAACATGACACTAGTCTCACTATGTACAGTGTCCCTATTAGAAACCTGCAACACCTGAAATGCTCACAGCAATGCCGGACCAACAACATACTTGAGCACGAAGTACCATTAACATGACATCACAAATGTTACATATTAGTAGTCTCACCACCTGGAAATGCCTGCACTCCCACCACTACCAACTGTGCAGTGTTGGCGCCATGTAGAGTTGTAGGTGCACTGCTGCCAACATGGACCCCATCTCCAGACTAGAGGTCCTTGTGTAGACATGAGGAAGGGACCTGCAAATTGGGAGGTAGACACAGAAGATGAGTTACACATCAATGCAACATGCAGTGTACAACACAACAGCAATATGCACTAGGAATGTATACACAGTATTGACTACAGACTGCCCACACAGCTCATGGGAGTCCAACGTCACTGTGTAATTCACTGTCACTTGGGCACACCCTTTGCAAGCCCATGGAAACGGGAAGCAGGAGGGGTGTGTGTGACTCAAACCCAAGCATCTGAACCAAATACATTACAAGCCTGCATGTGCCCAGCCACAATGCAGTGTATGCCCACAGGAACCACGGAAGCCAACAAATCGTCCCAAAAAAATAGGGAATAAAAGAAATAACAATAAAAATAAAAATAAGAAACAATCAAAAATGGCCATTGATGGGCCCGGGGGGGTTGGGGAGGCCACCCAGGAGGTCCGAGGACAGGATGCACACCAGAACCCACCTGCGTGGATCCTGGGAAAATAAAACACCTCCATGGGCTCATGGCCCACACGGCTACCCTGTTGTGGGAGTATCACTGCTGTCGCTATTATCACCTTGTGCAGCTGCATCCGGAGGTGGTTGCACTATGGGAGGCAGCCCACGCAAGGCCCTAGTCTGCTCCTCCATGGCTGCAAGCATGCGGGTGTGGTAGGTCTGGTTCTGGAGGATGAGTGTGCGGAGGTCCCCATGCAACAACTCACGGGATGCCCAGACCTCCGCCCTCGTTGCCTGCATCTCAGCTGAGAGCGTACGGGTGAGACGCTCCAGCTGCTGTTCTGTCCTTTGGTGTGTTGAAGCCTCAAGCTCAACAAGAGTCGTCCTGAGGTGAAGGAGCTCCTGCCTCAGGGCTTCCCTGTGGCCCTGGGACTCAATGGAGATGGCCTCCTGCAGAGTCGCCAGTGCCGCCCTCCTGTCCCTGTTGGACCCCAACATGTCCTCCCTGTGTGACTGGCAGATGGAGTCGGTTGCCTGCTCTAGTCTCTCCATCAGCCTTTCTGGGGGGACAATGGAAGTGGCCACCCTATCCATGGCCTGAGCCATCATCTCGGATGATGCAGCCTGTTGGGTTGCCATACCGTAAATGGATTGCTCCCATGCGGTATTGCCGGGTGGCGTACGGCCACCACGTCGGCGGGCACCACACCTGTCTGGGGCAAGGCGAACTGCGCCTTGCTGTGCCGGCACTGCCTTAGGCTGCAGGACTGCATTCCCCCTCTGATCTGCTGGCCCAGGAACAGGATCAAATGTCGCGGAGTGTGACCCTGCATCCGTAACCACCGAAGGCGTAGCTGCCAACACTGACATCCCCATGGAGGGTTCTGACCCTGGTGCAGGTGGGTGAGACAGAACAGAATCCCTCCCTGGAACACTCACCTGCGACGGCACGTAGGTCTCATCCGAATCAACACCTGAGTACAGCTCGGGGGAGGTGCAGCCAGAGACACCCCTTGAGAGCACGACCTGCAGCACTTGTGGGTTCTCCCCCACCACCACACCACGTCCCTCACTGGTGGTTGGTCGGCCCTCGGACCCCTCCTGGGTCTGCACCATCTCCACAACCCCAGCAGTATCAGGTGCGTCTTCCCCTGCAAAGACATGAAAACAAAGAAATGGAAACAGGCATTAGCACCATGGCACACAATGAGGGCTGAGAAGCAAGAGAACCAGTACGAAGTGCAGGCAAATGGCACACACTGATGACACCAAGATGGAAAATGAACACATTTTCTGCATGCTGCCTGGCAGTGGCATCACACATTGGCCTGTGATTGCCAGGTGAAACACACATGCCATCACACAGATGGCATGTACCATTGCTATTGAGTGAAGATGGAGAGGAGGGCAGCACCTATTCATTCAGTCCAGTTCCCGCATGTAATTGCTTTTCTGATTCTAACAGGTCAGATTTTTCACCTGGAGCTGCCAGTCTGAAATGGTCCAATTGCACAGGGACATGTGTGTACAAATGATATCCAGGTAACAAAGTCACTCCACTTCACCATTGCCATGTCAGACATGTGACTAGTGGACAGCGACATGGCTAGTAAAAGTGGGGGAATGCAAACAATCTGACTGAATGAACAGTGAAAAATAAGCAACAATGTTGTGGCAAGGTGACACTTCAAGGGCAACTGGCGTGCAGTTGGGCTAGATGTCTACTGTTGGCAGAAGGGATACTGCTATGGCCAAATGCAGCTGCGCAGGAAGTATTGCATGAAGCACATGGCTGACCCATACGACTCAGGCGCACACACTCTCACCTGGCACACAAACAGAAGCCCTCACACACACCATGCACATGGATGACACACACATGCATGTGCACTCACCGGACAATGCCTCGTAATCAGCCAGATCTCCCATGCCTTGGATCTGTTCCTCCGTGACGTAGGTCCCAGCGACTGACTCATGTGGAGTGAGTTCCATGTCTACTACTGGAGACCCACCTCCAGTCACTAAAGTTGCGGCATGACTTGAGGCCAGCTTACTCTTTTGCGCTTTAGGTCATTCCAGCGCTTATAGCAATCATTGGCTGTGCGCCTCACGATTCCAAGGGCACTTACGATGTCCGCAACGGTCTGCCAGTGTGCCTGGCGTTGTGCAGGTGTGGTCTTGGATCCTGCAACAATGACCATCTCGTTGTCATGTCCGGACACATACTCGACAAGTGCATTCAGTTCGTCATCCGTGAAGCTGGGCTTCCTGGACGGGCCGGACTGTGTAGCCGTGTCTGGGGCATCAGCCTGTGCCGGACGAGCACTCGTCCTCTTCCGCTTGGAAGGTGGTGGTGATCCTGAGTGTCCTGCGCCGCTATGGACACTAGGGGCAGGAGCCCTGGTGGACTCTGTATCAGGAGTGTGGGATTGCACACTCAGCATGGGAGTTGGTGCAGGCATTGGCTCTAGTGTGATGGTGTCAGGGGGAATGTCAGCAGCATGGACTAGGACCGACACTGTCCTGGCTGGGTGTGTGAGGGCTGGGGTGGATGGAGCCGCAGCTGCCCCTGCAGCCTCTCCGCCCTGCCTCCTTGGTGCAGCAGATGACCTTGCTGCCCCAGATCCACGTGGCATGATGGCATCAACGTGCACCAGCGCACGTGTCGTAGCCCTGCTGACCTGGAAGTCAGCCATGGAGTCAGCCAGGTCTGGTGCCACAATGGGCTGGTCCAACAAGGACTGAGCATGGATGGTGTCAGCCACATCAGCCTCAACGGGAGAGGGGAGGGGGG
Organism: Ambystoma mexicanum; assembly: GCF_040938575.1. Lineage (NCBI taxonomy): Eukaryota > Metazoa > Chordata > Amphibia > Caudata > Ambystomatidae > Ambystoma > Ambystoma mexicanum. Next base: position 1,174,727,665 of record NC_090935.1, on the reverse strand, counting down.
ATTATGGGTGCCCGTGACTGGTCCTCCACACATGGGGGGACAGGCTCACCCTGCAAGTTACGACCACGTCCCCTACCGGATCCACCACGGCCACCACTTGTGGCTCTTCCACCTTTGCCACCCTTACGGAATCCTCGCCTCCCAGCCATGGCACTGATGTTAATCTGCGTATGGGAGTGGATGTAGACTATTGTCCTGGGCAATTGGGGGTCAAAGGGGTTGGGTACCAGATGGTAATTGTACCCTAGTGCTCTAGCAAGGCTGATTGTAACCCCTGGGGAAAGATGACGGGTCACGCAACGCACAGGAGGCCCAAAAAAGGGAGATGACGTGCACGCAACCCCTCCTAGACCACGTGTGCAGAAAGAAAAACCTGCACTACGCTGTGGCACCCAGTAACACAAGAATGAACGTATGCGTGTCACACGCAGCCTAGAATGACCTCTGAAGGGGTAGGCTACACACAGGGCAAGCACAGATGTTAGATATGTGCGTGACTCACCGTCTGCCTGGTAAACGAGCGTGTAAAAGGAGCACGTTTGGTTGGCAACACCCCCGCCAAAAGAAGATTTGTACGCTGTCTGAGGAGACAGGACAACAGTAGAAGGGAACACTGTTTGAGGGAACAGGCCCAGGTAAACCAGTAAAAGAGAAAAAAGAGAAAAAGCTGTCAGAGGTAACAGGGAATACGAACTTGAAACGCTGTGAAGTAAATCGCGTGTGAAACGACAAGAAGTACAGAATTCACGCACTCGCTCTCCACGAAAAGCACGTACAAGGAAAACGTGTTCTACACGTACCTTTTATACAGGCCCACACGTCCAGCGTCACTTACGCGGCGTGTACGCGATAGGGCCATTTCCACCAATTACATGCTTTGTCACTTCTGCGTGTAGGGCCATTTCCACCAATCACACGCGATTACACTCTGACGTGCAGTCTTTCCACGTGTGCTCTGTCATGACGTGCTGTGTGGGAAACACCTGTGCGGGTCACGTCACAGACGCGCTTACGCGCTGAGGGCCTTTCCTCAGTTTTCACGCTGACGTGCATGATTTTCACGTGCCAAATCACTCCGTACCAAGCTGGCCACGCGTACGCACACGGAATACCACGCTCCTGCCCGGAAGGCCGAACTACTGCCCCCCAGAGCCCGAGCACGCTCCCACCTGCTGCTGCCTGACTGCCTGCTGCCCCTGCACTGCTGGGGGGTGGGGGTGGTGGGTGACATGGGTGGGGGCCTGGTGGAGGGTGCCCCTGGTGACTGGGGGGGTGGGGGTGGTGGGAGACATGAGTGGGGGCCTGGTGGAGGGTGCCCCTGGTGACTGGGGGGGGTGGGGGTGGTGGGAGACATGAGTGGGGGCCTGGTGGAGGGTGCCCCTGGTGACTGGGGGGGTGGGGGTGGTGGGAGACATGGGTGGGGGCCTGGTGGAGGGTGCCCCTGGTGACTGAGGGGGTGGGGGTGATAGGGGACATGAGTGGGGGCCTGGTGGGGGCTGCCCCTGCACTGCTGGGGGGTGGGGGTGGTGGGAGACATGAGCAGGTGTGCAGGGTAGTCCCCTGTTTTGTGGGCTGCCTGCAGGGGCCGTGGAGGGTGTACAGGGAACACCTGTGAGGACCCACCCAGCCTAATCGCGTGTGTAACTTCCCACGCACCCCTGTAATACACGTACCAAGCCAAATCGCGTGTGAGAATTCCCGCGCACCCCTGAAATACACGTACCCTGCTGAAATCGCGTGTAAAACTTCCCGCGCACCCCTGAAATGCATGTGCCCAGGCTATTCGCGTGTGGAACTTCCCGCGCACCCCTGAAATACACGCGCCCAGGCTATTCGCGTGTGGAACTTCCCGCGCACCCCTGAAATACACGCGCCAAGGCTATTCGCGTGTGGAACTTCCCGCGCACCCCTGAAATACACGCGCCCAGGCTATTCGCGTGTGGAACTTCCCGCGCACCCCTGAAATACACGCGCCCAGGCTATTCGCGAGTGGAACTTCCCGCGCACCCCTGGAATACACGTAGCACGCTGGGAAACATGAGTGGGGGCCTGGTGGAGGCTGCCCCTGCACTGCTGGGGGGTGGAGGTGGTGGAAGACATGAGTGGGGGCCTGGTGGAGGGTTCCCCTGCACTGCTGGGGGGTGGGGGTGGTGAGAGACATGAGTGGGGGCCTGGTGGAGGGTGCCCCTGCACTGCTGGGGGGTGGGGGTGGTGGGAGACATGAGTGGGGGCCTGGTGGAGGGTGCCCCTGCACTGCTGGGGGGTGGGGGTGGTGGGAGACATGAGTGGGGGCCTGGTGGAGGGTGCCCCTGGTGACTGGGGGGGTGGGGGTGATAGGGGACATGAGTGGGGGCCTGGTGGGGGCTGCCCCTGCACTGCTGGGGGGTGGGGGTGGTGGGAAACATGAGTGGGGGCCTGGTGGAGGGTGCCCCTGGTGACTGGGGGGGTGGGGGTGGTGGGAGACATGGGTGGGGGCCTGGTGGAGGGTGCCCTTGGTGACTGGGGGGTGGGGGTGTTGGGAGACATGAGTGGGGGCCTGGTGGAGGGTGCCCCTGGTGACTGGGGGGGTGGGGGTGGTGGGAGACATGGGTGGGGGCCTGGTGGAGGGTGCCCCTGGTGACTGGGGGGTGGGGGTGATAGGGGACATGAGTGGGTGCCTGGTGGAGGCTGCCCCTGCACTGCTGGGGGGTGGGGGTGGTGGGAGACATGAGTGGGGGCCTGGTGGAGGGTGCCCCTGGTGACTGGGGGGGTGGGGGTGATAGGGGACATGAGTGGGGGCCTGGTGGAGGCTGCCCCTGCACTGCTGGGGGGTGGGGGTGGTGGGAGACATGAGTGGGGGCCTGGTGGAGGGTGCCCCTGGTGACTGGGGGGGTGGGGGTGGTGGGAGACATGAGTGGGGGCCTGGTGGAGGGTGCCCCTGGTGACTGGGGGGGTGGGGGTGATAGGGGACATGAGTGGGGGCCTGGTGGGGGCTGCCCCTGCACTGCTGGGGGGTGGGGGTGGTGGGAGACATGAGTGGGGGCCTGGTGGAGGGTGCCCCTGGTGACTGGGGGGGTGGGGGTGGTGGGAGACATGAGTGGGGGCCTGGTGGAGGGTGCCCCTGGTGACTGGGGGGGTGGGGGTGGTGGGAGACATGAGTGGGGGCCTGGTGGAGGGTGCCCCTGGTGGCGGGGGGGTGGGGGTGATAGGGGACATGAGTGGGTGCCTGGTGGAGGCTGCCCCTGCACTGCTGGGGGGTGGGGGTGGTGGGAGACATGAGTGGGGGCCTGGTGGAGGGTGCCCCTGGTGACTGGGGGGGTGGGGGTGGTGGGAGACATGTGTGGGGGCCTGGTGGAGGGTGCCCCTGGTGACTGGGGGGGTGGGGGTGGTGGGAGACATGGGTGGGGGCCTGGTGGAGGGTGCCCCTGGTGGCAGGGGGGTGGGGGTGATAGGGGACATGAGTGGGGGCCTGGTGGAGGCTGCCCCTGCACTGCTGGGGGGTGGGGGTGGTGGGAGACATGAGCAGGTGTGCAGGGTAGTCCCCTGTTTTGTGGGCTGCCTGCAGGGGCCGTGGAGGGTGTACAGGGAACACCTGTGAGGACCCACCCAGCCTAATCGCGTGTGTAACTTCCCACGCACCCCTGTAATACACGTACCAAGCCAAATCGCGTGTGAGAATTCCCGCGCACCCCTGAAATACACGTACCCTGCTGAAATCGCGTGTAAAACTTCCCGCGCACCCCTGAAATGCATGCGCCCAGGCTATTCGCGTGTGGAACTTCCCGCGCACCCCTGAAATACACGCGCCCAGGCTATTCGCGTGTGGAACTTCCCGCGCACCCCTGAAATACACGCGCCCAGGCTATTCGCGTGTGGAACTTCCCACGCACCCCTGAAATACACGCGCCCAGGCTATTCGCGTGTGGAACTTCCCGTGCACCCCTGAAATACACGCGCCCAGGCTGTTCGCGAGTGGAACTTCCCACGCACCCCTGGAATACACGTAGCACGCTGGGAGACATGAGTGGGGGCCTGGTGGAGGCTGCCCCTGCACTGCTGGGGGGTGGGGGTGATAGGGGACATGAGTGTGGGCCTGGTGGAGGATGCCCCTGCACTGCTGGGGGGTGGGGGTGGTGGGTGACATGGGTTGGGGCCTGCTGGCAGGTGCCCCACAGTGCTGGGGGGTGGGGGTGGTGGGAGACATGAGTCGGGCATGAGTGGGGGCCTGGTGGAGGCTGCCCCTGGTGGCTGGGGGGTGGGGGTGGTGGGAGACATGAGTAGGGGCCTGGTGGAGGCTGCCCCTGCACTGCTGGGGGGTGGGGGTGGTAGGAGACATGGGTGGGGGCCTGGTGGTGGGTGCCCCTGGTGGCTGGGGGGTGGGGGTGCAGGGGGACATGAGCAGGTGTGCAGGGTAGTCCCCTGTTTTGTGGGCTGTCTGCAGGGGCCGTGGAGGGTGTACAGGGAACACCTGTGAGGACCCACCCAGCCTAATCGCGTGTGATAATTCTCATGCACCCCTGTAATACACGTACCCAGCAAAATGGCGTGTGATAATTCCCACGCAACCCTGTAATTCACGTACCCTGCCGCGTGTGATAATTCCCGCGTACCCCTGTATTACACGTGCCCTGGACAATCGCGTGTTGAACTTCCCGCGTACCCCTGTAATACACGTTCCCTGGACTATCGTGTGTTGAACTTCCCGCGCACCCCTGAAATACACGTACCCTGGCACCCTGCCTAATCGCGTGTATAACTTCACGCGTACCCCTGATATGCACGTTACCCGCTTTGCGTTCCTTGTTTGGCAGCCCTGTAAACTGGTCCAGGGTTAGCGCAGCCCTTTGCGATGATTTAGCGATTTTGATGGCTTTTCCTTGCGCGAGGGCGTTCTTGGGGGCGTTACTGGCGCTGCTGCAGGGTCGCTGCGATACTCTGCGCCACGGCTGGTTTGGGAGCCTAAAATCCATGAATACGCTGTGTGCGGAAATCGGTTTTAGCGCACGTGCCTGGCGCAGACAATCGCACGCGGACACTCTGCGCCAGCCGCTTGCGACACTTTTCTGCGAAATTCTATGAATTACCCTGTCAATGTATTGGAAGACTGGAGGGTGCATGGAAGCCTCTTGGATCCCACCCAGAGTGATTACACACTTTGAAGGACCCACACCACATCCAGTGTTTGAATAAATAACTTACATTTCACTATCTAGTTAGTCCTTCTTTTATGTTGGCAGATAAAACCCTAACAGGTGATAAAAAGAGCAATGGCTAAATTGGCAAATTACTATAAGACTAAAGGATAGTCTTCTCTCAAAGACTTCCAGAAACAGTGGAAGCATAATTCTGGTACTAGTCAACCAGCAGTATACATGTAAGCAGCCAAGATGACAAATGTCTGTGAATTTAAAATACAATTGGTCTGTCTGTGTTGGTTTGTGGTTGCAAACCCAGCGGTGCTCTGGCAAGCTGTTGAAATCACAGCTTCACTCAGCAATGAGAGTTGTGCTAAAATTGAGTTAATCAATTCTGGGGTTTTGAGCATCCAAATTCTCACCGAGAGTGCCTGGGTCTATACAGGTGCCTCCTACCTGTGCAACGTTGGAACCCTGGCCATTAGGGTTACCATTTATCACCTGGCCTGCAAAACTCCACTTGAACCTTATAACCACATAGATAATTTGTATTGTATTTGTATTTATTGATTTATAAAGCGCCTTACGCCAAAGCGCTGTACATGGAACAATATAATACATAAAACATAAACGATATAACAGTTGAAGCAATTACAATATGAATCAATCAAACAACAAAACAATGAGAAGATCAATTAACTGAAGGGGGTAGGGAGGGAAAGGGAGATGGGACAGGATAGGGGGAGTGGAGGAGAAGAGTAGGAGGAGGAGGAGAGGGGAGGGTGGAGGAGGGGAGGCAGGAGAGGGGAGAGGAGAAAGTCGGGGGAAAGAGTGAGGAGGGGGGAAGCAGAAGGGGGATGGGGTTTCGAGGAGGAGAATGGAGAAGGAGAGATTTAAGGGAAGTGCGGAATGAAAATAATTGCTTCTCAGAGCGGCATATGTCCTCCATTTTTCCAAGCAGTTAACATCTAAAACTGTGGAATTTATCTCCAGACTTCAAGACGAAAAAGCAAATACGAGTGACCACCATATTAAGGTTGAATGACATGGGTAGCACACACCTCACAGGATTATGGCCTGCTTGGGCAGGGTGTCCAGCACAAGCCAAGAGCTGTAGCGATGAGGCTGTTAAGCCAAACACCAAATCATTATCACTGTGCAATAAAGAGTGGGTGGAAAATTACTGGAAGAAATATTTGCCAGGAAGCGAATGATAGGATATGCATGGTAGTGTTATGGAGATAACATTGTAGCTTAATGATGGCATTGGGCCTCATTACGAATCAGGCGTTAAGGGGTTAACGGCGCTGTAAACAGCGCCGACCCTTAACGCCTGATTCCGAGGTCCCTTAGCGCCATGGTGAGTTTAACGCCTGCTTTTTGCAGGCGTTAAAATCCATGGCGCTAAGGGACCATGGTGCTAATTACGCCACCGTAATTTACGGTGGCGTAATTAGCGCCTTCCCCACTCCCATTATGCCCTATGGGGCAAAAATGGGAATGGGGAAGGGTAAAATGGGAAATGGGGATTTACCGCCCCACTCACCTTGGAATGGGGCGGTAAATCCGCCATCCACCATGGTGTAAACATAGTTTACACCATGGTGGTAAGGGTACGACCCAGGCGGTAACTTACCGCCTGGGTCGTAATGAGGCCCATTATCACATTGGAAGGCACTGGTTAACTAACAGACTTTACAAAGGAACAGAAAGATGTGCGTCTTCAGAGCAGTTGCTTGTGTAAAAAGAGAACTGGGATAAGATGGGAAGCAAATAAGAAGTACCAGTGTGTAACTCCAGTCGAGGATGGGGTGTTCCGGCCGAGTTTAGGAGAAGATCTATTCACAGCGAAAAGCAAATTACACAGATTCAAGAACATGTAGCCTACATGGATTTCATTGTATGGATTGCATGTGTTACCCCTAATCTGCATTTCTCGATGTTTTTTGTTTCTCTTTATTTTACTGCACCATACCATACATCAGCAGTATTTTGATTGACGTCCGTTACGTTTAACAGTAGAAATTACAATACGATAGGTAACTCAACAGCACTTTAGAGGTGAAACACCCATCTTCTATAGGCAAAAACCACCCATTTTAAACCCACCACCATATCCCATGGAAAAGGCTACTACAAAAGAGAGGGTCATATAGTCACCATTTGCATTTTCTTCTTCAGCTCTGCATTGGAATTCTGGTAGGCCTTTGAAACTGCATTAAGGTAGTAAATTGCAAGACTGCAAAAAACAAAATGACAACTTGTCAAAACAACTTTCTGTGATTGGCAACAGGCAGTTCAATATTGCTAACAACCAACGTCAAAACAATCTTCTCCAAAAAGCTAAATATGATGGATCTTTTCAAAACAGTCATTGACAAAGCCACTAGTTTTGGCTTCTGTACACCACTGAATAGGCATTTAGCATGTGTAATCATTTGCCTAGGTGCTACCGTCATTTCAAATTCTAGGAGAAGTAATTCAGCTATGTTCCAACTAGTGCTATGAAAAGGCACATGTGCATAGACCATTGTCAATTTTTTCCATTAAAATCCAGGTATTCATTCCATGGCGCTCGCACGATCGCTGGCCAGCTAAAATACACATTCACAGCTAGAGATCACATACACCCTTAATGCTGTATAAGCACATCCTACTACCCACCTGCCCAAGGGAGAAGAGCATGTGCTTCACAGCAACACTCTAGAACGATTTTGCATGCAGAGGTCTATACACACAGCACATAATCTTTGGGATGCACTGCATGGTCCGGGATTAATCCCATTTGCCATCTACTATCTACATGACAACAAATGTCCATGTGGTTGCCACGCCACCAAACAGTCTGAACTAGAAATGGTGGAATGGAATGCTATCAAGAAGAAGTCCCGTGGTTAAGATGTGCTAACCCAAGCGTGTCCCTCAAATACCTTTTGCTTTTCACAAACCTATGGAATCAGAGCTCGGATTTCCCAATAAAAATCACCAATCAATATCAATTACAAAATGTGAAAACAACTCTAAAAACTGTTACTCCACTTCCTTAGCAAGGTGATCAGCTCAGCATGCAGTTAGCCAATTTAAGCAAGTCTCGCCATGGTCCAGTTCCACAACAGGTAATGTGTTATGTTGTGGTATGTTACTGGGATCCAGCACTGCCACTTGCATGGTCTCCAGGTGGTCCGCATGACATAGAACCTTCATAACTGAGTGTGACTGAAGGATATTGCCACATTTGGTCATTGCTGACTGTATTTTCACTTGTAAAGGTCTTACATCAAGCAAACACACAATAATAGTGGCACAGTGAGACAGTGAGGCACCAGTGTAATGAATGTAGAGGTACCCTATTCGGAAAGATGTCTTGGATTTATTAACAAATATTTTATTAACCATCCCAAATATTTATGTTTTAGTACAGCATATGAAAACAATATAAGTAATACTAAACAAAGGGGAATGTGTTCCCGGTGGACTTTAGTCATATCATCAGTCAATCATTTCAATAGGCTTTTAATGCATATATTTTAGGCAACGTAAAGTTCAGGACTGTAGAGAGTCTGCATTAACTTGAAGTACGAAGGTTATCGCCTAAACGTGTTTAGATTGTGGATATGTTACAACAGTGAAACACGATATACCACATATACATTATTACAAAACACATGGAACATGTAATATGTATTTGTTTTTTATATTAATGTGTTTGTGAATAGTGCAAAAGGATGCATGTTTTAGCCATACGCACTTAAACAAAAAATCAATTAAACATATTATATTTGAAATAAAATGCGTGCAATAATAGACCACGATATTATACGTATCTTTTGATTGCAAGGCAATCATGTTTGTATAGAAAAGCTGACAGGTTCACGTCATTCAAACTTCTATATACTAAATAGCCCGACTATTTTAGGCTCAAATAGCATGACATGCATGTGAACCAGAATGTATGTGAACAAAAACAAATAAATGCATGGAACAATCTCAAAATGAGTCTTAGAAATAGATGTCTAGAGACTGAGGCCCAAATATACAGAAAAAGCGCTAAGTCTGCACAAAGTAGTTAGCACAAGATTGAACATTGCGCGGACCAAATGTACTGCACCGTTAGCTGATTCACGGAATCAGCTAACAGAACAATATGCATGCAGAAACCTGCAGTGCAAAGAAAAATGAGTAGTGCACGGCTTCCCCCCAACATATCCATAGAGTAAAAGAACATAGCTCTGTCAAAGTACTCTGGCCACAATGTGAAGCGTGACATTGGCTGGACTGATGGGAAAGATTTAATCAAGGATTACTTACCAGCAATAACCGTTACTTCCATTCCTCTTCTGCGATTGACAAGTCCTCAGCCCAGTACCTCCAACAATCTGTCTGACAATCCTACATTAAGGCTGCACCTAAAAGTCCCTGTCCCAGTACCTCCACCAATCTTTGCCCCCCCCCCAATCCATCATTAAGGCTGCACCCACAAGTCATCATCCCAGATCCTCCACCAATCTGCACCCCAGATTCCTACAACAAGGCTGCACCCACAAGTCCTTGTCTCCGTACATACACCAATCAGCCCCAAAATCCTCATCACTCTTTGCCCACTCATCTTCCTCACATTAATGCACCCCAAATACACAGCACCCCAATAACCATTCTTCTATTGCAGAGTATTGACCCCAGGTGTTCGATGAAATGTCAAATGTCTGAGCGAAATCCTTTCGAATAAGCTTGCTGCAGTGGTCCATGGTGAAGTCCTAGTCCATCTTAATAGGCCTCCACCACTCCCACGTAATTTGGCTACAACACTCTCTTGACAACAGCTCACTGGATGTCCCCTCCATACTACTTGCAATTAGGAACACAATTGGATTTCCACTGATGAAATAATCTTGTTGGATGGTGAACACACAGAATTGTATGCTGGCCCGTGCTGTCATGAAAAAGGTACAATCTCATATCCAGCATTGATAGATCCCCAGACACACTAACAGACCCTAAAAGGCTCTGAACAGGTTTGCAGGCCTTGCTCAGTACGATGATGTTGTCAGCTTACAATGTTTGCAAGTGCAATGGCACCTGCCAGCTGTGCACACTGAACACCCATGGCCCAGTTTAGTGTTGAGCACTTACCTTACTCAACTCTTCTGGCCTGTGTCTTTCATGAAATACACATGGCAGATATCCTCCTCCAACCTGATCACTTGGAAGCAGTGCTGGTGGTTCCAGAAAGGTCACCTCTTCCATGACTTCTACTTGGATCCCATTCAGCTTCACAACAACAGACAACTACATGGTTTGTTTGTCGTTCCACCTTAGCTAGATACAGTCCTCATGTTTGGTGGGCAGCTCATTAACTCGAAGGGATCAAACATCCACAATGCTAATATGCTATATCTGTTGTGGAAGTGTCAGCACTTACACATGGACAAGCAAGTGCCAAAGGGCCACCTAAATTGCTGTGGTGTAAAGGAATGCCGTGTAGAAGAAATGGCAGTCTGGAGAAGTGAATGTGCAGAGATGAATGAGCTGTCTCCAGATTCCTCAAATAGTCAAGCACTGGAGAACATCTGGTCAGACACCTTAACAAATGTCTATCCATCCTCAACAAGAGACCCAACATATCTTCATAAAAATACATCCTATCACAAACTGTCTTCCCACATCACTACCAGAAGATACACAATTCAAAACATACTCAACTACCACTGCTTCATCGAAAGCAAACATGCAATGCCCTTCCACCATGAATGGCATCAATCAATCATAGCTTGCAAACCACACCCTTGCAATGCTCCCTTCCCTACTGGTGAAACCCATGTCCACATGGCCAGATGAGCAAGTCAGTCAAAGTAATTCCACGTTGCCAACCTCAAATAACCCCCACCATGAATCAACACCCATGAAAACATTTACAGAGGAAGTGCCATGCCAACCACAGCTCCATGCACATCATGTAAATGTGTGAACATTAAGACTTTATGCCAAAGCACGGAAGCTGCTAAGCAACAGATGTGAACTCTCTACATGCCTTAAACTCACGCATCTCTAGACATATGACCTCCCTTCATAAGCCACAGTCCACATGTGATCTGCATACATACATTGGCCATGAAGACATCATTCTAAACATCACACTCACCTGAAGCATGCACACATGTTCCTCATCAAATAGGCCAGTTTCACTATGAGCCACATAGTGTGACATAAAACCGCCTGATAGCCATAGGACATGCTCAGTTGAAGATCATGTTGTAAGAAAAAGGTGCACATGCCCAAAGAAGCACAAAAGCACACATGCAACAGCATGCCAAGACATGCTGCACATGGCACAAAAAGATGACACACTGTTGAATTACATAATACAATAGGTATTAATGGAAACTATGTACAAATGTGAATAGAAAATGTCATATGCAACAAAATAAATAGTATAAAAGGATACCTAATACTACAGAACTATGTACACAAGTCAGCAGGCTAGTTCATGGGCATTTCTGACAATGTCTGGGCTAAGGCCAATTCTCCATCAACATGTTTCTCTTGCAAGCAAGCCTCGGTTGTCTCATGGAAGGCCTCCTTCATCCTTGACTTAACCTCCTTCACTGCCCTGAAAGACTCCTCCAGAATGGCAGCCCGTGCCTGCGGCAGCTCTCCACAGCCTCGACCCTGGCAATTTCCTCCTCATGTGCCTGTGGCCTCTCCTCATCCTGCTGCCTCAGGAATTGCACCTGTGAAGACATCAGGGCATGCACCCATTGTCTTGCCTCCTGCTTTACTTGCTGGATGTTGTGAGGAAGTCAGAAATGGGAGACATACAAGTAGATAGAGTTTTCTCACGAGTAGCCATTTTATTACATTTCTCCCACTGATCTGTTTGCCACCTGAAATGCAGGTCATATTCCTCTATCCCTTGATAATTACTATAAGGAGGGCTTGTCTCCTGCCTCCTCAGGGTCCCTTTTACACCACTGATTGGTGGCAGGTAATGTTTCTATTTCAGGTATCCCTCATTGGGAAAGCTGTATCCCCTTTTATTTATAATTGCCATTCTTTAGCTCAGGCAATGATGGTTGTTTCTTCCATGTCATGTTCTTGTAGATTACATTCACTTTGTTCCAATATTGCCCCCTCTTTACTTTTGGAATGGTGGTTACATTCAGTTTGTTCCAATATTGCCCACTCTTTACTTTGGCAATGGGTTACATTCACTTTGTTCCAATATTGCCCACTCTTTACTTTGGCAATGGTGGTTACAACATTGTTTCACTTAGTCTCTCCCAACATGAGAGTTATGCCAAAAATGCTTTAGTTCAAAAAGGTTGCTTTGAGCCAGAGGTCTACTGTGGAGCACCACAGGGTTACCGATCAAAGGCTAACTCACCGGTATTTCCTTGTGCTTCTTATGGACATGCTGCTGCTTTAACCTCTTCTTTCGTCAGGACAGTTTGGGCGTCTGACAGCTTTAGTCACACTCCTGTTGCTTGTGCATCCTGGAAAGGGAGCCTTCTTTGCTCCTTACATACTCTGGTGACTGCCACCCACCGGAGTAGTCTGCACATCTCGGAAAGCTTCTCTCTCCTATGGGACAGCTAGACCCAGCATAGCTTCCCATTGCACGTTCTCTGTATTCAGGATTCCCGACTCCTGCAACTCTCTCGACATCATGTCCCGCTGATAACACAACAGCGATTCCGGCCTCTTCTTCCTTCGGATTCTGCTGCTACCACTGCTTATTCCTCATGGCCTGAACCTGAAGGGGCTTTAAATATTCAAAGGTTCTGCTCAGGTGTTAAAGGTTCTGCTCAGGTGTGGGTCATTCTAACTACTAGACTGCACACAACAGTTCTGTAACTGTGAGTCCATCTTCCTCGTCTCAGTACTCAGAGCATTATGGGACTGGAAGTCCCCAATGTTCATATTCCTTTTAAAGGTATTCACCTTATTTTGGTTCAGTGATTTATAAGATATATATTTAGGGAGAGTTCTCAAAGGAAATAATGGTTGTTTCCTGCTTTCACAATTCATGCATACTTTTGAATTATAACAATCAAAAATAGTATTAATTCCCACACTTTTACATGTTTTATTTTCCTGTTTACCACAGGGATGTTCATACTTTATGCCTTGGGGAAATCTGGGAGCGGAAGATTTGATATGATAACAAGCAATGAATATTCAGGCATTAGGGAACCTTCACCCTCAGATGTGGATAAATACTGTGTCTCCCCTGACAGAGTCCTCACATCCTTTCATTGAGGGTCTTCTCCCCCCATGTGATCCACCAGGCTAATGCCACCCCCAAGGTCAGGATCAGGTAGTGGCTGCCTTCCCTTGGACACATGGGAGGAGATTTTAGGCGTGGATTCTGTGAGGATTCCACATGATTCATCACAATGTGTACTCCTTCTTGCCTCCTCCTGGCAGCTATCCTAGCAAGGATTTGATTCCTCAGCACCAACATCTACTGCACGGCAATGCTTCTCTGGTGCAGGTACTCCCTCCGATTGGATGACAAACTTCTTTGGAGAAGCACTGAACCTGCACTGTGATGACTGGCCTGGGATTCCTCCTCATCCTGTTCCCCTGTTGGTTCCTGGGCAGGCTCTGTGACCACCTCATCTGCGTGTATACTGGCGTCCACCTCTACCAGGGATACAGGCACATCCAATGGTGAGGCAGGGGCACAGGAGGCCATGTAGGCCTCAGTTGAGGTTGACTTGAGTACAGTTTAGGAGGAGGATGAAGGGGCATTACAGTAGCCCCTCCAGAGAGGCCACTGCCAAGTAGCAGTGTTACCAATTGTGATAAGAGAAGGCACACGTCACCATGATGCTGTCCAAATAGCTTATGAGTTGCATGAATAGCATCACAGAGAGATGCCTGCCACCTCAAGTCACCCACCATCAGTGGCAGCACTGCATCATGGATGCATCATTGGCTGGAAGTGCATGATCTGCCTATGTGGAGCCATCAGCGATTGTGAGTAGTGCTGTAGCAGATGCCCCTAGGACAGGACGATGTGCTGACACCTCCTGTCTCAGGGCCAAATGTGCAGCCTACACATCCCCATCATTACCCCCACCTGATGCGATGGGCAGACCATCAAAGGCCTCCTCCTCCTCCTCCTTCAACCCTGACACCACCAATGAGGTAGCCATGGCTTCGGGTCCATGCATGGTTATGTCACCACTACCCTGTCTCTCTGCTGCTGTGGTGTCACAACAATGATGGATTTGAGGGATTCCTCCTCAACAGAAGTGCCATCCAAAGTTGACGCTCCCCTAGACACATGGCCCTCCGAGAAGGTGGAGGTAATTGGGCGTGCGTGGGATCTCGGTAGCCATCTAGAGGCCAGAGCCCTGGTATGGATCTCCACAGAACAGGTTGTCCCCTCTTCAGCTGCCACAACTGTGGAAAAGAGAAGATACAAAATAAGAATCTGTCATAACTGTCAATACATGCATACGTCCCTCAATTGCATTAGTAGCATGCAGTCATCATAAGTCATCAAGCAACTGCCTCACACAGACACAGAGACCCTTGCTTGGAAATCTGAATTAATCCAGTCTCACAAGTTAAAATGAAATGTCAAGTTACAATGATGAGACCTACACATGTGCACATAGCACATTGGCGTGTGCCCACATACACATAACAACAACTAATTTGGCATTGCGATATCGATGAAGTAGCAAATCAAGTTTATCCTGCAGGCAGGGTCGTGGAAAGGGCACCGGGCCACATGTGTCCGTGGCCTCATAGTCACATCTCCATCCAACCACATCTTGCTAAATGCATCCCTGACAATCCAACATGAAAGTTTCCAACATGTACATGCATCCATTGCTGCAGAGCAGCAATACTGTCTCTCCTAACATAAAAAAAACTGTTATGATGAAATAACATGCATGCCCCCACATTCAGTGGCCTGACTGGTTCAGATAGTGAACCAGATTGTCAAATGCACTTAATAGCCATGACCAGACATATAAACGCATGTGTCAGTCGTACTTGCTGGTGGATACGATGCAATCATCATTCCCTAATTAAATAGCCCACAAAGTAGTATTAGCACTAGGGAAAACTTTGCCCTGGTGCAACAAAGCATTGTAAATGTATCTTTTTTTGCACTAATGCCATTTTTACCATGCCAAACTGCACTTGTCATGGTGTAAAGTTTTTCTGATATGACCCACTGTTTTTAGAAATAGGGCAAACTTTGCCCTACTGGTAATACTGCTCAACTTTGCACTTTCATCAGTGCAACATTTCTGTAATCTGGCCCCTGGTGTTCAAGTGGTGGATGTGTGAGTTCAGTTGAGGTGTGAGAGCAAGGGGGTGGACATTGCATGTACGACAGTGATAGGAGGTGGAGGGATTTTGGACAGGGGTACACATGAAAGAACAAGACAAAGGTGATGCGTCATGGGTGAAAGGGAGGGAAGGGGAAAAGGGTCAATGTGTAAGCAGTGACCAAAAACTTGTTCAGTGCAAGTAGTTGACCTACATGACCCTCAGGAAGCCTATATGGTTGCACTTGATGTATGGAGGCATTGTGCCAGGGGCTAGGTTTGCAATAGTTTGATTTTTGGGCCTGTGACATGGACATGTTTCTTTCTACATGACATGAGTATGGATGTGGTTTGTGCACATTATAGCAAGGATGTCAATGAGGTGGTAGTGTACTTTTAATGTTATAGTGTACACACAGTTGGCCAAAGAGACACATTATCAGGGTGTTGTTATGGGCAAACTGGATTAGCCTGATGTCATCATTGAAGGACATAAAGGACATAGCTTTGGTGTGTGTGCTCTACAAAGGCTGTAATGTATAAAGCATGTTTGTACTACCTGGTTGCATGTGTCCAGTCCCTGTGCTCTTTGACCTGCTAAGGTAAGGGCTGGTGCCTGTGGATGAGGGCACAAGCCCGCCTGCAACTCTACTGCTATGCTACAACGTGTGGCAACATTATGCAATACAAAACTTGCCACATTGAGTTTGCATACTACAGTTGGTGCATATAGTAGAACGTCACCTGAGTGGGCAAGAGAGTGGAAGCGTGACTTAAGCACTCTGCATGTGCGCTCCACTATGCCCCTGGTGGCTATCTGTGTTGTGTTGTAGCGTGCCTCACCCGTGGTGGCTGGATTCCTGATCGGTGTCAACAGGAATGGTGACAGGGCATAGGCGCTGTACCTGCAAAGGAGTAAATGGTAATTGATTACATGTTGTGATTTCTTGTGTTTTTGTTTGTTATGTGACTGATTCTGTGTGTGTGATAGTTGATACTTACCTACGACAGGTGTTGCCAAAGGTTCCTGATCCCAGGGCCTGATGTATAGGGGAATGACACAAGATGAAGCTATCATGCATGCATCCTGGGTAATTGGCATTCCCATGTATGATATGTCCTTTGGCATCACAGATAGTTGCACATTTATGGAATGCCAATATTTTCTGTTGCAATATATCTGTTCAGTGTTGCAGAAGGGTTGCAGAGCTACATGGTTGCAGTTGAAGGCTCCCAGGACCTGGGGAAAGTGAGCAACTGCATAATAATCCTGACACACTATTTGCCTTGGCTGCAGTGTGTGTGGCATGTCAATGTGCCTATTCACAGGTGCTAGGATGCAGCGTGAAAACTGGTAGAGGTACCTTGATTGTGTGGTCTGTGTGATACCCCCCTAAAATGGCTGAGGTACACTGGAATGATCCAATGGCCAGAAAGTGCAAGGCTGATACCACTTTGAACTGAGCTGTCACAGCCTGTGAGCACATGGTGGGTGATACAAGGTAATTCTCCCACTCACTGACCAAGTGTAGGATGACATGGGGAGGGAAGCAGTACCTTACATACACCTCCATATATATCATCCCAAATATTGTTGTTTTTGGACGGTAGATTCTGGCCTACTTCCTCCTTCTCCTCCTTCCATGTAGTAATATCAGTGAAACAAATGCAGAATCTGGCATTTTGCCAATCGATCATTCGATGGGATTGCATTGTGCTTTTTATAGGTGGGGTTTCATAGCTATTATTAGCTAGTGCCTGATTACGTGCCACCATAGCCAGTTGTTTCTGCTGTCCGTGCTAAGTCAGTTCTGTATTGTGACTATCCTGCACGCACTACGGGCTGCAATAGCCTTTTTCTTCTGCTGTCGTGCTAATGCAATCCTGTATTGTTATTACTCAGTACCTGATTACGTGCCGCCATAGCCAATTGTTCTTCTGCTGTCCATTCTATTCCTAACCAGAATTGTGACTACCATGTTCCTTTTATATGGGATGCCCATTTTTACTACATAATAGGGTCACTCACTACAACTTCTCGTGTTTCGTACCTTGCATAGCTTTCCACTTGAACTCCCACACCATGATCCTAGCACCAAATATCTCCTATATGCGCCTGTATCCAGTACTGCTTGTCACTTACTGCTTCCTGCATCTTGCTCTTTTTCCCAATCACTACTGTTAGTTGTCGCACAGCCCAAATCCACACACCCTCCTCACCTCTCCCTGTGATATGGCCTTACCTCTTCTGTGGGCAGATAACTCGCCCCTCCTACCTGAGCACCCAAGCCTGTCCATACCCATTCTCACCCCAAATGAAGCCATCACAGCTAATACCCCTGACTCCCTAGCCCACAGATTCATCAGGCTGAGATCACGCACCAAACCAAAGCATTTCCAGGCCTGCCCAAGGCCAACTGAACTCAGCAACTTCCTGCAGGGTGGGCGATCTTCACCTCCGCCAGCCCCTCCGCGTGCAACCTCCCCCTGCAAAACTGAAACTACTGACTACCCCTGGCACCCCGCCCCTCCAAAAATGACTTCCCTTGTGGAATTGAAGTTGTTGTTGCCACAGAAGATAGGAAAACGGGCTAGTCGTAAGGGTCACCATCCTCTCACCACCCATCTCACATTCACTGCCAACCAACACGATACCACCATCACCCAACCAACCCCACTTTCCGGCCTGCACACCACTAAACCAAACTTACCCCCCAGCCCCTTTCAATTTGCCCTCATTAACGCACACTCACTCCCTGCCCACGCCACTGAGGTCCATGACCTCCTCACCAACTTGGACCTAGACCTCCTAGGCATTATCGAGTCATGGCTCCATAAAGCTGCAGGGTCCTGCCATCGCCATAGCTATGCCACTAGGGTACACCATCTACGGCCAGGACTGACCACAGATGAAACGGGAAGGAGTAGACATCACTGCCAAGGACTGCCTACTTATGAGACCAATAAACTCCAATCTAGCTGATTCCCTGGCCACCAAACTCTCCCTCTCCCCAAATTGCACGATCACGATCTATACCGTCTACTGACCCCCGGGCCACTCCACCAAATTTCAAGAAAGCAAACTCCATCTTTTAGCAAAGAACTTAAAAACTTTCACAAAAACAATCCTACTGGTGGATCTTAACTTAGGCCTCAACAATCCTAAGGACAAGCAAGCCAAAGCCCTGATCAAAGAACTTCAAGAATTGGGATTCATGCAAAGGATCACTGAACCCACACACTCCAAGGGACGCACCCAAGAATGGGTTGCAGATCTCAACTGCTCTTCCACCATCAGCTCCAACACCCCCTGCCCCTGGACCGATCACACTCTCACCCATTTCACTATCCCCAGCCCCTCTACTGCCAAACCTAACACCCCTATACCACCTTCACTAACCAGGAGTGCACGTAAACTGACCAAAGTTTACCTGCTACCTTTTCTCGAAGGTCTATGCTTCAAGCCTCCCTTCTCCAAAGACACAGTGATTCTAGCAGAAATATACAACAACACCCTTAAACTAGCAATTGACACCATAGCAGCACTTGAACAAAAAAAAAGCTCAAGTCTTAAAACATCCAAACTCATGGTTCACTTCTGAGCTTTAGGAATTACGCACCCTCAAATGTAAAGGTCTTACTAAATGGCAAAACAATCCATAAGAACGATTCAAAGAAGATTTAAAAAAACAATCAAACTGATACAAAAAAAGCCATTATCACAGCCAATGCAAACCTATATAACACCAGAATCTCCAATGCCACATCTGAATCTAAAGAAATGTTCGCCATATTCAGAGATCCAGCCGCTCCTGCCACAAATTCCCAAGACATCGATAAAAATGAAGCCTGGTGCTCAAGTATCCAAAGAGCCATGCTGAACAAAATTGAACTTCCGCAGAGAAAATTTCGAGCACACCATAAAGCTCTTGACAAAGCTGACCTCAACTCCTCTCCCACCAAAGATATACCTAACCAGGATACAAATTCATTCTCCTTTAGGGATGTCTCGGAATCTGAAGTTGTGGCTCTGCTCAAACATCTTAAACCATCCAACTGTAAAGGTGACATCTGTTCAGCAAAATAAGTCAAAGAATGCGCTGAAACACTTTCTCCGTTTCTGACAGCATTCATTAATGCATCTTTTGCCTCAGGCATCGTCCCACCCTGCCTAAAAGAAGCCTGGGTTCGCCTGCTCTTAAAAAAGCCAACTCTAGACCCCTCCACCCCTAACAACTCGCGTCCCATAACCACGGTACCATTTTTGCAAAAAATCCTGGATAAAGAGGCCTTTACCGAAATCCAGCTCTTCCTTGAATCCAACTTCTTTTGGTTTCCTTGGTTCTGTCCTAGTCTGGTTCTCATCTTACCTATCTAATTGTACCTTTGCTGTTTCTTGGGGCGGCAACAACTCTCCTTCCTTTCCTCTTGCCCATGGTGTTCCCCAAGGCTCTGTCCTAGGTCCTTTTCGATTTATTTTTGTACACCGCTTTTCTTGCTCCTATTATCTCATTTTTTGGAGTATCACATCACTTCTATGCTGACGACACTCAGCTTTTTCTTTCTTTCTCATCTGTCACCCCTGACATTAACCACATTCTCTCATCTTGCCTTACTGCCATTAAATCCTGGATGGCCTCTCACTTTCTTACCCTCAACGCTGGTAAAACAGAGGTTCTGTTGTTTCCCACTAATGTTTTCCCACCCCCGGCTTCTCCTTCTCCCATTTTCTTTCCTCCCTCTTATCTCCCTATCTCCCCCACTGCTCGCAACCTGGTCTCTATTTTGACATCATTCTTTCCTTCGCTCACCACATCTCTCTTATTTCTCGTGCTTGTCGATTTCATCTTTACAACTTATGCAAAATTCAGCCTTTTCTTACTTTTCATGCCACAAAGCGTTTAGTATCTTCCTTAGTCTTTTCTCAAGATTATTACTGCTCTGTCCTCTTTTTTGGTCTCGCTTCTTCTTGTCTAGCTCCTCTTAAATCAATCTACCATTCATCCATCCACTCTCTTTGTATTCTTTCTCATCGGGACTCAATTTCTTCTTCCCACGCCTCACTTGGATGGCTCTCTTTTCAGTCTCAACTCAAGTACAACTTCCTCTGTCTTGTCTTCAAATCTCTTTACGGTCTCGCCTCTGACTATCTTCCATCTCTCCTGTCATTCTACTCCCCTTCTCGTACTCTCTGCTCTGCTGCTCAAGTCTGACTTACTGTCCCTCGTGCCCCCTGTGCACCATCCCGTTTTTGATCTTTCCAACTTGTTGCACCTCTTCACTGGAATCTTCTTCCCCTTTCTCTCTGTTTCATTACCTCATATTTCCAGTTCCGCTCTTCCTTAAAAACGCACCTACTCCAGTCGTCTATTTGACTTGTTACTGGCTGACTCTGAACATCAATCTCCATGGCCTATTTAAATGTACTGCTAATTGTCTCTCTGTAAAGTGCTTTGGCGAAAGGTGCTATATAAAACATAATAAATACAAATAAAAATACAAGTGCCTTTTAGGCAAGAGACAATCATTCTTTGGCCCAGGTCATGCGACTGAAACTGCCCTACTAGATTTAAAAAACCAACTGGCTGAAGTAATGAATAAAGGCAAACCCATGTGTCTCCTTCTTCTTGATCTATCTGCAGTGTTTGATCTTGTGGACCACAAGATCCTCTGCAGACACCTCACTAAGTCAGCACAATTCACCCCCCAAGCCACTACCTGGGTCACCTCCTTCCTAGAAGGTAGAGCTATGAAAGTATTCTCCGACCAGGCTTGTGCAACTCCTACCACCATCCACTGCGGTGTCCCCCAAGGTTCCTGCACTTCGCCCACTCTTTACAATTTGTTCACCAAACCGCTTTTTGACAAACTTGACACTCACGGCATAGCTTATACGAACTATGCTGATGACACGCAGGTCCTCCTTCCTCTCTCTGGCTCATGTGAACATGACGCCATGACACTGCATCTGGTCTACTCCACCATCCAAGAGTGGATGGCAGCAAATGGGCTATGCTTCAATTAGGATAAAACAGAAATCCTCATTGTTGGCCCCAGGGAAATTCTCAGTAAACTGGATAAACAATACAGCATCTTCATGGTAGACAATACATTAATTTCTGTTTCACCCTCAGTAAAGACTTTGGGGTTCTACCTTGACCCTACACTCTCTATGACTCGCGAGGTCAGCGCCATTGCCTCCTCGGCGGCATTCGCAACTAAACTCATTAATGCGGTCAAGCCATACCCAAAATTGCCTCTCACTAGCTAGAGCCACCATTGGGGCCAAACTCGATTATTGCAACATACTCTTTGCTTATACATCTTCCAATAACCTGCACCGACTCCAAGATATTCAAAATAATGTACTTAGGGCCACATTAAACATTCCTAAAAGAGAGCATATCTCCCTCTCCCAGGCCCAGCGTGAGGCCCATTGGCTTACCGTGAAAGAGTGCATCACTTTTAAAACCTTATCCATAACACACAAATGCCTCACGCTGACAGTCCCCTTTTTCCTCTCAGACAAAATTGTCAGGAATAACTCTGCCAGACCTGAAATAACTAATTACACACCCAATTGATCATCCCCACCTTCAAAAGGGCCAAAGCAGGAGGTGCCAGTTTCCCCTTCTTTGTGCCCAAACAATGGAATTCTCTCCCAATCACCCTCAGGAATCAGACCTCTCACATTGCCTTCCGGAAAGCCCTCAAAACCACTCTCTTCAACTAGCCCTGCTTGCTCCTCTCTGCTTTAGAGGTCAGTCATCCTATAACCTCCTATTTTCATCACCTGGCTAGGTGCTATGCTATTGCCCTTGTATTTCTGTTTTTGTCTACTGCACTCTCCCCATTCTCACTGTTGTAAAGGTTCCATGTAACCACGAATCAACACGGTTGTTAGGGTTCTCTGTAACTTTGAACCACCTGTTCCATGTCTTACACTATACTTTAATTTCTTTTGTCTTGTAACTAAGCTAAATTCTGCATGCAACAGCGCCAGGATGCTTAAGGGCTGCTATGTGCGCTTTACAAATGTAAAACAAATAGCACACTTGTGCTTTGCAACGGGTCACCGGTGGTGGTAGGATCGTTCTCCTTTGCAGTCAATGAAAAGGCTCTATTGATTCTGTTAATAAGATCTAGTTAGCTCTTTTTGGGGCATGGTTGTAGTTTGCCCTGTGCCTCGCTCTCCACACTCAGGTTATTCCCCATTTTCCTCGTTTAATGAAGATATGTGCATGTTCTATCCCTTTTCATTCTTTGCTCTGGCCTTTCCCACGCACTGAGTGCAATCCCATCAAAGTACTCTCACAGGGAGCTAAGTCGGAAGGACCAGCGCAAAGTCTGATCTGTGAATCGGCATATGCTGTTTAGCGTGACATAAAGTGTACTTTTTTGTTTACACCGCGCTAATCCATTTACAAATTAAGCTCTGGGCCTTTATATGTACAGGAAACTAAAATGATTGTGGATGCATGTTAGGCGGAAACCTGTGCAATTCCCTCTGGGACCACTGCAAAAGATTGAGGACTACAGGTGTTTGGCAGTAAACCCACTTGGTAGCAGTCTGTACCACACAGATTCACTTGGTAGCTGTGGCTGAGCAGTCAGACTTCCCCCAAGAAGAGTTAGGCAGTATACAGAATATTCACGATAGGTCAAGAGCACACAATAGAACAAGTAAACACTGACCAGGGCTTGGTGTAAAAGAGATATAATTATTTATTTAAAACCACATCTAGAAAAACACACAGGCACTAATAGTAAGCAATTCAAAAACACGAGCACTAAAAGATATACACTCCCTTAAAAGAATATTAGACAAGTCTTAAGTAAAGCTCCACTTATTTTCAGACAGCGGTGAGCACTTAACGTAGATGGCACTCTAATAGTTCGTTTTAAAAAGGGAGAGAAAAGCAGAGAACAAATTGAAACAGATCCCAACACTTTTACAAGAACATAGCAAGAGAGGAAGGCAAAGGAAACCGTGAATTCAGAGTCAGTAGGCCGGATCCGCTTTAAGAGGATCAAAACGAAATGTGTCCAAGGTCACACGGTTGCAGTGCACAAAAGTCTTGTAAGGGTTCAAAAAGGAGTTGGATCAGAGAAAGGGACCAGTTAGAGGGTCAAGGCGGCAAGCCCAGTTCAGAAGGTTAAGGAGTTATTATTACCTTGTTGCAATCTTTAGAAAGGGAGGCCTGGCGGACACGGTACCTTAAAGTGGTGAGAACGCTCCAGCGGGGGCAGTTGTTCCTGGCAGCGGGTGCAAGTCGTTGCTTTGTCCGGGGGAAGAGAGGATCTCGTCGTGGAGGAAGACAGGAGTCCGTTGCACTGCCAGGGAAGAAACCAGCCGCAGAGTTTCTCAGGTACAAGGAGCGGTCCGGTGGGTCGCGGTTCAGTGTTGAGTGGCTATCCGGCTGCCGGGGTGCTTGGCACGGGCAGTTGGACCACAAACCGGGTTGGGGTGCGAAGAAAGAAAGGTAAACTGGTTGTGCCCACCAGTCAGGGGAAGAAGCCTCTCCAGCTGGGAGATCTTCTCTGTCGTCGGGAAGTGGTGAGTCGGTTCTGCAGGGCTCCACCGGTGGTGTCGTCGTGGTAGGCCGGCTCAGCTTCTCCCTCATCGGATTCTTAGGTCCTGTGGCGACTTCTGAAGTTCCAGTCCCCAAAGCCCTGCTTTTATGCAGAAAACCCCCATTCACTCAGGCTAGCTGTCACTCAAACATGCTAAGTGGCGAGCCAGTCGGCTCACCACTTGGGCCAATCACACCAGAGTGCGACTTGAGTTACCAAGGTAACTCAGTCCAGGGTGCCTAAACCCCCTCCCACACCCCATGTGGTACCCAGACAGAGTGGCACCACTTTTGGAGGCTTCTGTGGAGAAGCCCGCCAAAAAGTGGAACAAAGGGCTCAATTCGGGTTGGAGTCACAGAAGAGAACACAAACGCCATTTTAGAATCGAGTCTTGGCAAAAAATACCAACCGGAGAATTAATATTAATTAAATAAACCGGCGGTATGTTCGAGGCTATGAGAATTAAATAATTAAAGGTGGTAGCCTCGAACAATGGGAAAATCCCATAGGAAAATATTGGCGGTCGAATATAAAAAGTAGTTTCCACTGCCACCAGCCAAAACTCGATCAGGGGAGACGGAGACTTGCCCCCTCGACCAATCGAATTGCCCTGACCAGTACGTCCACAATATGATGGTTTGTACTGGTTTCTGTTAATAATTTGGGACTAGTAAAGCCAATGGTGACTTTACATGCCCTGGGAGACAGTAGTCAGTCCCAGGGTATGGAGTCTATGGTGGGGTGTCACTATGACACCCCTATGTTACTGCACGGAGGGTGCTGTGTACATAGGAAAAACGCATGAGACCCTATGGAGTAAAGGACCCCATAGCCCACAAAACACATTACCAGTCAAAGGAATACCATAAATCATGTCCAAGAGTGGGAGGAAAAGAGTCTCACTCTTGGCAGGAGGAAAAAAGAAACTCCAGAAATCCAGCAAAGCTGCTGGGGGACTCACTAGGTTAGGGAATTCAGCTTAAAGAGAGAATTCTCCCTAACAATGCAGGTGTTTGAATAAATAATACAGCACCCTAACAAACACTTGTTTCTCTGTACACGTGCCCTTCATTCGCTCATCAGCATATTCATACTTCACATAACAGTTAGGAGAATGTATTTGTTGCAATTTTAAAGAGTGTTAACTATATTAGGTTTTTTACACATTTATTTATTTATTATTTATTATTACATTTATTATACAACCAAACCCAAGGGTATCACGGCGTAGGCTACAATATGCTTCAAATCTGATTGCAGGTGAGTGAAGATTACAGGTTACGATTACATATCATGTCATGAGTACCGATATTGATTCACTGATTCACTTTTTACAGAGCGGGTTCAGAATAACATCTAGTCCAGAATTCCACTTTATAGGCATTACACAGTCATGATACCATTTCTTGGGGTTAGTATTTATTGAAGAACCAAGTTTTCAATGCCTTTTTGATTTTCTGGTGGGATGGCTCATTTCTGGTAGTATGGCGGAGGGAGTTCTACGTTTTAAGTGCCACTACTGGGAAGCTGGTCCCTCCCGCTCTTGTGAATTTGAAAAGTGGGACAAAGAGTTGGGTACTGCTGTTGGATCTTAGGGTTTTCATGGTTTTGTTGTGGCTAATGGCTTTGTTGAGGTAGGTGGGATCTATCTTACTAATACTTTTGTGGGTGATGCAGAGTGTTTTAAAAATGATTCTAGCTTTGAAGGGGAGCCAGTGAGCTTCCCTCCTGGTCTTGGAGATATGGTCAGATTTTTTTATGCCTAGAGCTGCTTGCAGCGCCTTATTTTGCAGGAGTTGGAGGTTGGCCAAATTGGTGGTAGAGGACCCTAGCAACAGTACTTTGCAGTAATCCAACTTGGACAGAATAAGTGCATGTGCAAGCGTGGTGCAGTTTTGTGGGGTCAGGAATTGGAGGCTAATCGCAATAAGTTTGGATGCATATGATGTAGATGATGCTAGTGCATTAACATGTTTATTCATTGTAAGATTGGTATCTAGATAGACGACCAGCGTTTTGACCTGTTTGAGGATAGGTATGGGCATGCTTTGAATGGTGATGGAGGCATAGGGCCTCATTCCGAGGTTGGAGGTAGCTATGGCACTATTTGCGCCATGGCTACCCCCTTACCGCATACCGGGTCCGGGTTCCCTGAATGGGGAAATACCGGGCCATTCCAACCTTGGAGGACCCGGTATTTCCCCATTCAGGGAACCCATCCCTATTCCAATTTGAGCCCCCATAGGGCTCACTGGGAATGGGGACCAGGCTAATAACGGGCCCGTTGTTAGCATGCTGGTCTTTTAGCGGCTGCCACTAAGGGCACCTGGTAAAACTGCTGCCTTTAGCGGGACCTGCTAAAGGACCTTGTAATGTGGCGGTAAGGCATTAACGGTACCGGAACCCTTACCGGCGCCATTAACCCCTTACTGCCCATCTCGGAATGAGGCCCATAGTCTCAAGGTAGAGATTTTATTTTGGCTGGAGAACCCACGATAAGAATCTCTGGCTTTTCGTTGTTAAAATATAGGGGGTCATTCTGAGTGAGGCGGTTAGGGGTTAGCAGCACTGGTAATGGTGCCGAAGCCGTCAACCCCTTACCGCCTCATTACGAGTCTGCTCGTGGGAACCCGCTAAGGTTTCCTGGTTTTACAAGGCGCCCTTAGTGGGTCCCGCGAGCAGACCAGGGTGCTAACAATGGGTCCGTTATTAACAGGCTCGTTGTTAGCACCCTCCCCATTCCCATTGATCCCTATGCGGGCTCAAATGGGAATGGGGAATGGTTCTGGTATGGCCCATTAATTCCTCAGTCGAGGAACCCGGACCCGGTACACGGTAAGAGGGTAGCCATGCCGCTAATAGTGGCATGGCTACCTCTTACCTTGTAATGACCCCCATAGACTGTTGTTAGCCATCCAGTTTTAGATTATGGCGTAGATTTTGTTTATATTAATCGTATCTTGATTGTGGTTGCTGGTGATGGGGATGAGTATCTGCGTCCCCTTGTGGTATGCCTATGGGGACCAGATAGGGTCCGCCACTTCCTTACCTATGGCAACTCCGTTCAGAGAGGAAGGATTTGACCCAGCGGGTGGCTTCAAGGGAGAATTTGAAATTGTCAGATAGTGTATTGCATAATTTGTTGTGGTCTACCAAATCAAAAGCAGCTGATAGGTCTAATAAGAGTAGGATGCACATGTTCCCAGAATCTCTTATTGAATCTATTTGGATTTTAAGGTCTAGTAGTGCTGTTTCAGTGCTGTGACTAGGCCAGAAGCCGTATTGTCTGGCATATAGGAGTTGGTTTTGTTCAAAATGGTTTTGTATTTGGGTGTAAGCAATTATTTTCAATAAGAAGGGAACTGTCGTTATGGGACAGTAATCTGTGGGTACAGTGGGGTCCAATAATGTTTTTTTGAGAAGCGGGGTAACCCAAGATTCTTTGATGTTGGCTGCGACAGTATTGGTGTGAAATGAAGCATTGGCAAAGTCGGTTATGATAGGAGTTAAGGTTGGTGTGCGAAGTTTGATTAGGTGGGCTCCTTTGCAGTTGGAAGGTTTTAGTGTGGCTATGGTGTCTAGCACCTGGTCCTGGCTAACCTATGAACATTTGAATTGTGTTGCTGAGTTATCATGATCAGTGCCCAAGAATGGGGGGTGAGCTTTTGCCCTCTAGTAAGGATCTCTTAGCTATGATTTTGTCTTTGACCATGGTTATTTTAGAGGCTGGAGCATTTTGCATGGTAGTGCACCAATCTTTGCTCGCATTAGTAGAAGTGGTCAAGGGGATGGGGTTCTCCAATTCTTTGAGAATGGTGAAAAGTTCTTTAGAGTTTGAGGCTGCATTAGATATACGAGTGTTAAAGGTAGTGGCTTTATGTGGTATAATGGTAGTTTTATAGAGTTTGTTTGCTGCTAGCAAGGTGTTGGCTGAGTCGGCGGTGGGGGATTTCTATGAACATGTTCTAGAGATCTTTTGTTTTGCCGTAGTGCTACAAGTTCCTCATTAAACCAAAAATTAGACCGTTTGGCTGACCTTGGAATTTTAGTTTTGAGCAGAGCTAAAAGGTCAAAAGTGGTTTTGAGGCAATTATGGTAGATTTTGGCAAGGCTGGTGGGGGTTGTGAGGGCCTCCACCAACACCGGGATAAGGTTTTTTTCCAGTGATATTGCGAGTGTTTCTTATTTCTATAGGGCTGAGATAAGTGGGGTGGGGCGAGAGTTTGGGGGTCATTCTGAGGCTGGAGGTAAGGAAAAAACAATGCTGGTAAAGGATTACCGGCATCTATTACCGCTATGGGCTATTCTGACCAGTCAGACCGATATTTACGGTACCATAAAGTATGATGCAGTAAATAGCGGTCTTGGGTCGTGCGCGTGACACACCATGCCGATATTAGCAGCATGGCGTAAACCGGAGATGATCACAAGTAATGCGCACATGTAAATAATGGCCTCCTTAAGGCCGTAAAGTATTTTACCGGCATGGAGTAAATACAGGCATCTCAGAAAAGGTGTAAAGAACCCTGAGCAGTGGTACCCAGAGCCACAGGTGCACACAATCAGCACAGGTGGAGGCAATGGAGTCTGCCACAGCAGAAAAGGATCACACCCACACACCACACCCCCTCCCACACCAAGATGATACCAATAGTGGGAGCAGTACATGAAGCAGGAGGCCCTGCTTGCAAGGCCACAACTACAATAACAACACCAACAACACCAGGCCCCACCACAGAGGAGACACAGGAGGAGAAGGAGGGTGAGAGAGGCCCAGCATGCAGCACCAGTGCAGCCACCGTCACCACCCCGGCAGCCCCCAATCCCATGCATCAGGTCCGGTCCCTCAAGCTAACCTTTGAGCAGATCCACACCCTGTACCTACCCATGAGATATACAACACAAAAGTTGCCTCCCATGCATTGGCAGGCATGCCAAATTGCATAAGTGCCCTTGACTGCATCCACGTGGAGTTGGCGGACTCACATGGCATGGAGGTGGCGTATCGCAACCGCAAGCAATACCACTCCACCAATGTGCAGACGGTATGCAACCAAGCAAGATCATCACACATGGGTGGGTCCGACATCCAGGATCAACTCATGACCCAATGGCCCAGCTGAACTCCACGCTCCCCTGCCACATGGTGCGATATGCAGGACGACGTGCCTGGCTGCTTGGTGAGTTGTCTGACTGTGCCATGCCAGTGCATCAGTGTCATGAGGTGGGTGCCTGCATACTCAAACCGGGTTGAAATGTTGACGCCAGTGCACGATGTGTGCCCCACCAAACACTGTGCCACAGAGCCAGTGTAACGGCACATGAGTACATAATCCCACATTGATGAAGTAAGGCACACACCTAACAGTACATGACCAACATGTGATAAGGCCACATCCCACAAAACATGCATCACTCATCGGCGGCCCTCACACACCGTAAGGGCATATTGGAAGACACACTGCATATGCACTATGTGGCTGCCTCCAGCAAATCACCACACTGGCGAGTCATCCCTGGGAGCGGATCGAACTGATGCCAGCAGGGATACCACACTGCATCACCAGTTTGGCACACCCATAGGAGTGCTGGAAGTCACCATAGTACGGATGTGTGCAGTATGATGAATATGCCACTGTCTACAGCCAACACACCCAACTACGGATTCTCACAGTACACAGCACTTCATGGATCTAACCCCAAGACTGCTGCATGCATAAACGATGATTGTACTACAAGATGTGCGTGCCATAGTTCATAAACCATCTCGAAGACGCTCCCTCTTACATCATTCCATTGCACAGGACACATAGCGGGGCCAGGAATGGGGTAAATGCATCCATGGACATGTGCGTATGGGCATAAATGACCTGCTGCCATGTAAGACTAGTTCAGTTCTCCACCATGACAGTCCAAACACTTACCTTCATTGCAGGTGATGGTGGCTGTCCCTTGACACCGTGGCTCAGGACCCGTCAGAAACCCACAGAACAGGCCCGAGGAGGCCTACAATACTGCCCATATCCATGCACGTCTGGTTATGAAGCAGGCACTTGGCTTGTAGAAGGCACAAATGAGTTGCGTAAGCTTGTCGGGTGGGGCACCCATCTACTGCAATGTGAAGGTGTCCATGACCCCCATGTCATGTGTAATGCTGCACAAAATGTGCATCCCTTGGAACGTGGCCCTATTCCCTGACATGGGACTGCTAACACCAGATGATGATGAAGTGTCGGAGGAGGAGGAAGGGGCAGGACAGCATCATGGTGCCGGTGCACAGGAGGGACATGTCGTGTAGTAAACAATGATTGGACATTAAAACCAAAAGACAAGTCAGCAGAGGGTGGCATGACATGGGGACATAGGGCACTGTGTGTGAGGATACTTGTACACGATGCACTGTCAGATATCATAATACACATGCTCAATGATGAATGTCCACACAGGTTTAACTTTGCAACACAAACGGTGTATTGAAATTTAAAGTGCATAAGTGTAAAACATACCCTCCACCACCCCACCCCTCTCCCCCCACTCCCCACCACACCCTCCACCACCCCACACCCTTACCCCCCAACTCCCCAACACAATCTCACCCCCATCCCCCTCCCCCCAACTCCCCAACACACCCTCCACCGCCCCACCCCCCTCTCCCCAACTCCCCAACAGTAGTCCCATGGTGTCCATCAAGGCCACATGTGGCAGCTATGCTAACTACTCCGTGCTCCCGGGGCCTGGGGGTGGCATGTCCTGGCGGTGCTGTGAACGTAGTGAACGTCGCATTGGGCTTGCCGGGGTTGAGCGACTGGTTGAGGGGGTCTCCTCTTGCTGAGCCAACTGAGTAGGACGCACAGCCTCAAGGGCATCAGCAATGCGTCCGAGGACTTCGCAAAGGCGGTTCGTACTGTCCGTCACCACCTGACGCATTGCCCTTAGTTCCTCAAGCCATGCTACCCTGCCCTGGCGATTGTCTTGCATCACCTCAGTGTTGAGGGCAGTGAGCTGTGCTGCACACTGTGCATCAGTTGACGGGGTGTCATCCCTGCAGGGGATTATGCTTCCATGCCCTGACAGGGCTTCGACTGGGGGACTGGGCATGGGATTGGCGTCTTCCTGTGCTTCTCCATGTGCACATCGGCCATGTGTGTCAGGCTCCCCTGAGTCGCAGCACGACACCTGTGGGTAATTGCTAGGCTCTGGGGTGTGGACGGTGGGGTATGAGTCCTCCTCTGATGCTCCACAGATGGACAAGAGGCTGTCCACGGTTTCCAGGGGGGCCGTGGCTGCCACTTACCCAGCGATGCTGGACTCCTCGGACCTTGGGGCCGACAATGTACCTGGCGCCGATGCAGGGAGGGTGGGGGTGGTGCACCCTCCATGGGCCTTGGAGGAGCTGGTATGGGTGTGTCTTTCCTGGGTGGTATGCGGCCGACCCTGCCTTTGCCCCTGGAGGTGGCCTCGGGCTCCTCGCTGTCATGCTCACTGCCTGTGGGGGTAGAAGAGAGGGACGGCATGAGTGATTATTTGAGACGCAAATTACATTCATGGCTACATTCACATATTCAGTCATTTGGGGTTTATGGCCTTTTGGGTATGCAACTGCACTACTTTCTATTCATGGGTGCGATATGTATGCAGGTGTCGGAGTCACTCATCCTGGCCTGGTACCGTGCAGTCTGACTCGTACACTGGCCACCCAGCTGCACAGTGTGCATCATGGCATGTGTCAGTTTGTATGTGTGATGTGCGTTATGACCTTGTACTTGGGCCTTGCTTGGGTGGCAGTTGGTTCGGCAAGATTTGGATGGGGGGGAGGGCACCATGACAAGGTGCCTTGGCCGGCCCTTGGGAGTGTATATCATGTAATTAGCATTGGCAGTGTTGACTTTGGACACTCACCTCCATCAGAGGACAACGGTGCCCCACACTCCATGTTGCCGACACCCTCTATGGATTCCATACCGATCAGTCCAGCACATGTCTCCTCTCATGGCATAAATTTCATCAGGGAACTTGGGCCCCCTCCGGTCTGCTGTGCCTGGCTGTGGTTGGTGGAGAGGATGCTCCGCACCCTCAACCGCAGGTCATCCCACCGCTTGCGGCAGTCCTTAGGGGTGCGGGGGGTGGTGCCGACTGTGCTCACCCTCTGGGCCACTAGTGCCAAGATGTTCATTTTCCGGAGCACCGCCTCTCTACGCATGTTCCCGCTGAACACGATGTCAGTGTGCTCCTCAAGGGTGTCTACCAAGGCCTGCAATTCATCTGGGCTGAATCGCTGCTTGCGGATATTTCAGGTTCCGTTATTTGTGGATATCGCTGTTTCCACTTTTTCTATGGCGGTATTGTTAGGTACGGCGCGCATCATGCCGGTAAGGGCTTTTTTGGGCCCTTTTGAGGTATGCCAATAGGTGCTTTACTGCCATGGCGCAAAGCTCGTGCCCGCAAAGTCGTAATGGGCTGCAATTAGCAGTCTGTGACCAGATCGGACACATTCATTGCTCCATGCCAGTAAATCCCGGTACTTACCTCCAATCCCGGAATGACCCTCTTTATCTTGGGAGTTTAAAGCTGATCAGGTGATGGTCTGACCAGTTGATAGGTGTGTTGGAATCAACGGTGAGGTGGACATTAAACGTCAGTATCCAATCTAGTATTCTGCCTTTTTCATGGGTGGGAGTAGTTACTAACTGTGTAAATTTCATGTTCGTAAGAGCTGTGTGGAGGGCACTGGCTTTGTGTTCTTGTGCATCATTAAAACCTAGATTAATGTCTGCTAGAATGATGAATTTCGTGTTGGGCTTGAGGAGTGGTGTGATAAGGAGAGGGATGTCATATTCCGGTTGGTGGTTGTGGTTAGGTGCTCTATATATATATTGAGAAGGTTGGGGTAGTTTTAGGGTCCATTGTCATTTTGATGAGAAGCATTTTGTATGCTTCCAGTGTGTCTAGCGGGCATGGCCTGAGTTGGAGATTGGTTTTAGCAATAATAGCTACACCTCCGCCCACTGAATTCTGTCGATCAACCCTGATCATATTATAGTCTGGAGGGATGGATAACATAAGTAGAGGGCCAGAGGCTTGATGCAGCCATGTCTCAGTGACCATCAGGAAGTCTAAATATTGGTCTATGATGAGGTTGTGAACTTTGATGGCATGTGCTCCTAGGGAGCATACATTGAGTGCACCCTTGAGATTGGGGGCAGTCTCCTGGTCAGGCTGGGGTAGAGCGTCCTGGGGCGGTGGGGGGTTGTATATCCTCTGCTCTAGCAAGTTATGTGTTTCTACATATGTGGTGATTCTGGTGTGGCAGTGGTTGAAGCGTGAAGCTAGTCTTGTGTTTCTATCGCTTCCTAATATGGGACTCGTATTAATTGCAGTAGCTAGTGGTAGTCTGGAACAAGGGCATGTTGTGCGATGTGGTCCAGTACAATGGATGCTATTGGAACTTGTAGACTTGGAGCTTATGTTGGGGCCATTTTCTTTGGTTGTCATTACAGTTGAGTACCTACTGCAGTTCCTGAGTGGGCTCTGTTGGATCAAATAGAGTAGGGACTGTGAGAAAGGAGGAGTTTTGGGCAAAAAGGGGGTAGGCCAGGGGACTGGGTGGTGGCACAAACAACCAAGATTCGCCAGGCCATTGCCCAGGATGG
Organism: Ambystoma mexicanum; assembly: GCF_040938575.1. Taxonomy (NCBI): domain Eukaryota; kingdom Metazoa; phylum Chordata; class Amphibia; order Caudata; family Ambystomatidae; genus Ambystoma; species Ambystoma mexicanum. The sequence continues at coordinate 1,174,694,035 of NC_090935.1, read as the reverse complement.
TGTAAGCGCCTCCCTTGCAGGGTGTGAATTCATCTGCGTTGTGGGAAGAGTCTGGGTTCATGGTGGAAGCTACTAAAGTAGGAGTGTAAAATCTATGGTCTGGTGGACTACCTAATCATTGGGAGGTGTACCGACCTTGTTAAGTGCTTGATGAGGCAGATCCTAGGTGATATGGATAAGGTAAGAGGAAGATAGAAAGTAAGTTTTGTTGGTAGAGGTTGGACCTATGAACAACCAGGGACGGTTATGCTACCATTTTAGCCTTCGGGAATCTGTTTAAACTGCCATTGGTAGTATCAATATAGAGTTATGCTAAACATTTGTAGCAACAGAATGCAATTAAGCTGAACATTTGTAGTAACGAGATGCGATTATGCTGCACATTGGTAATATCGATATGCAATTATGCTAAACATTTGTAGCAACAGTATGCCGTCTGTTATGTTTTATTCTTATATCACTTGGAACTGTACAAGAGATAGACAATTTTAATATATATTTTTTATATCAAAATACAATTGATTTATATTTTTGAAATTTGACAGGCTCAATTGGGCTCCTAACTGTTATGTGAAGTATGAGTATGGTGATGAGCGAAAGAAGGGCAAGTGTAAGGAGAAAAAAGTGACTCTTTAGGGTGCTGTGTTATTTATGGTAATTATATCTGGTAGAAAAAGAGGCATTGAACCAGACACCATCTTTTTTGATGCAGGTGTTTGAAGACAGGTTCTCCATATAAAATGTTTCCCTCCTGTTCTTGCACTTCTATGCAGAGGCGCAATCTATTTCTATGTCTCATTTAGAGATTGTTCAATGCATTGATTTGTTCTTATTCATATACATGCTGTTTCACTTGTATGTGCCACTAACTAATGGCTTGGCAGGCTGAGAAATGATGGGCAGAAGGGTTGCCCAGAGCTTTGCCCATGATTATGATTAATGCAAAACCTTCTAGCCATCACATTTTTGTTTTGCTTATGTCACCCCCAAGTGGGATAGTTATGCCCAGACATTGTCCCCCAGCCTTCTAGGCCTAGAGACCCATGCTACTCCTCACTGATGTTACCCAACAATGCTGAAACATGTCTGGGGATGCTTGTGGTCTCGTGTAGAAGGGATGTGACCTAGCGGATCGGGCAGAACTGCCCTTTTTGGATTGGGATCAAGCCTGGTTTGCATATGGTCTTCCCCTACTGTAATGGATTTGCAGGTTGAAAAACGATAGACTGGATGGTTGCCCAGAGCTGTGCCTGTGGTTATGAATAATTTAAAACCTTCAGGCCATCACCGTTTTGTTTTGCTTAAGTCACCCTGAGTGGAACAGCAAAACCCAAACGTGGGTCATGAGCCTGCAGGGCCTAGAGACCCAAACTGCTCCTCACTGATGATGCCCAAAACCTGTCTTGAGGTATAGCATCCTTTCACCGGCACCCGTTTTTACGACAGGTGTTTTGCCACAGGTTTTTTTCTGAAAAACGTCATCGAAATATTTTGGGGGTGTAAAAGGGCAAATAAAGGGTTGGGGGTTGGGAAATTAAAAAAATAGTTAAATGAAGGAGGGCTTCCAGGGAGAACACCCCCAAAATATTTTTTGCAAAAACTCACGCGGCAAAACACCCGTTGTAAAAACGGGTGTCAGTAAAATGACATGGAACCGTCCAGGGATGCTTGTGGTCTCGTGCACAAGGGATGTGACCTGGCAGTTTGGACTGGACTGCCCCTTTTGGGGTGGGAACAAGCCTGAATTGTATATGGTCTTTCCCCTTCTGTAATGGCTTGGCAGGCTGAAAAACAATGGTCTGTAGGATTGCCCAGAGCTTTGCCCATGGTTTTGATAAATTCAAAACCTTCCAGGCATCACCTTTTTGTTTTTTTTAAGTCACCCGATTGGAATAGGTATGCCCAGACATGGAACTCGAACCTGCGGGGCCTAGAGACCCAAGCTACTCCTCACTGATGACACCCAACAAAGCCAAACCATGTCTGGGGATTCTTGTGGTCTTGTGCAGAAGGGATGTGATGTAGCAGTTTGTGTTGTACTGCCCCTTTTGGGGTGGTAGCAAGCCTGATTTGCATATTTTTTTTTGTTCTGTAATGACTTGGCAGGCTTTAAAACAATGGTCTCGAGGGTTGCCCAGACCTTTGCCCGTGGTTATGATTAATTCAGAACCTTCCAGCCATCAAAATTTTGTTTTGTGTAAGTCACCCCGAGTGAGACGGGTGTGCCGAGATGTGGGTCCCAAGCCTGCAGGGCTTAGAGATCGAAGCTACTCCTCACTGATGACGCCCAACAAGGCCAAAACATTTCTGGGGATCCTTGTGGTCTTGTGCAGAATGGTTGTGACCTAGCAGTTCAGGTTGGACTTCCTCTTTTGGGGTGGGACCAAGCCTGAATTAGATAAGGTCTTTCCCCTTCTGTAATGGTTTGGCAGGTTGAAAAATGATGGTCTGGAGGGTTGTCCAGAGCTTTGCCCGTGATTATGATTGATTCAAAATCTTCCAGCCATCACGTTTTTGTTTTGCTCCACTAACTATTTTAGCCTAAAATGGAAGGACTATTTAGTGTATAGAATTTTTACTTTATGAACTTTCTAATTTTCCACTTGTTTTTGAATGGCATGAACTTGTCTGGTTTTGTATAAAAGCATGATTTCCCATGCAATCAAGCTATATGTAGTATATCGTGGTCTATTATTGCACACATCTATTTCCAATATGTTTTAATATGAATGATTATGAATGATTATGTGGCATATTGTATTTCACTGTTGTAACATATGCAAACTCTATTCACGTTTAGGAGAGAACCTGTTATAATTGTTGTAAAATATGCTCTAACATAAATTATCTTTGTACATAATAATTTTCATCAATAAATCGTACTTCGGGTTAATGCAGGCTCCCTACAGTCCTGGCCTTTAGGTTTTCTAAAATATACACATTGACTACACATTGAAATGATTAATTGACAAATGTGTTGACTAAGGTCCACCTGAAACACATTCCTCTTTGTTTAGTATTACTAATTTGACTCTCCAGTTCCCCTGTGAATGGGGTTTCCTGCCCATCTGTGTAAATATCAACAGTATACTGACATGTCAAAATTAATGGCAACATACATAGGTGCCTATGAATTTTACTTAGGCAATTATATGGTGTCAGTAGACTTCCAAAAAGAACAGCCCTGATGAGTTAGCTTTGTTTTCCTCATCTCATGCAGATTCATATTTTTAATTAAACATGAATTAATGGCAACATCCCCTCCAATGAAGAGACTAAATAGAGTAGACTGTCCTCTGGAATGTAGCTCGGATTTGCTGTTTCCTCTAAGGATTCCTTGTCCTTTGTTTATTCTCTGGAAGTGAATGGGTCTGATTTCAATTGCTTTGGAGGCCGTCAGTAAGGCAAATAATGCATAGAATTCTCACCTTGATCCTTTCCTAAGGCCTAATTATTGATGTTAGTCAGACAACATGCAAGATTACAGCCAAAAAGCGGATACTATAAAGAGCCGCGGCTAACATAGCATTGTAGTTGTTCATTAGTTATATATGTGAGACACACAAATCACATTATCAAGTGTAGATTCAGTGTAACCATCACATGACTACACTGCTGTTCATAGAATAACAGCAAATACAAAAGAATCTAGTGTGACATTCAGCAGCGTGTAGCCAGTCATTTCTAATCACCAACATTTGCTAATCACATCAAGCTAGAGGGTGCGTATCAATGGCCAGCGCTAATCATTTCTTAACACCCTTTCTAAATAACTTTTCCAAAGAAATTGTATAATATGCACACTTGTTTTTTAAAACAAATCATACATTTCCATGAAATCAAAAGGCACCACTTGCTCCAATTAATACTATCAAAATATGCAGTTTATCAATATTGCTGCAATTCTTGTGAAATAGTTTTTGTACAGATATTTTAGTGACTACTTGCACCCGGACTAGCAAGAGATTCCATTTGCTTCAAGAATGCAAATGAATTGTGATGATCCCTTTGACTCTTAAAAGGAATTTGAGATTCAAATTAGCAACATAATAATGGGACTTTTCCACTATGGTGAGGGGCTACATAATCTATGCAGCTTCTGTTATACATGGCGATGTAGCATTCATGGTAATAGGAGGCAGCATAGCATGGTGACATTTTTACCATGTGGCAAGTTGGATAACTCAGTGAGACCATTAACCTTTTTGTTCTTCTTTCAGTCATTCCATTCGATCTGTCCACTTCTGATGCTCTGCACTCTGGCAGCAAAGACTTCCCATGGGACATATATGGGGGAACAACCAAGTATTCACCCTCTTGGGTGCTATTCTAATGAGTCTGAAAGCCATACAATCCAATATTAGTCATAATTGTATGCTGAGTGAGTGGCTGCCTCCTGGGTCTTGGGGTGGAAGACCCAGTAATTTGCAAATTAAAGTAGCATTATTCTTGTGACAAATTAGTTGTCCCCTTGCCAGAAGCTAAGCGCTCTTCCCAGGCCCCAGTCACCTAATTCACTCACAGGCTGCTGTGAGTCCAAATGTAAATCAGTTATTGTCTTCACAGTAATTGTTACGGTCACCCTGTCACTGACCATAGATGCTCTTTAGTGGCATCATTTCATTGTCATCACATTGTACCCTAAAGTGATGGCCACGTGCTACAATCTATGTTCTGTACCAGGGAAACTCTGCCAAAACGTTATCCCAGTAAAGAAAAAGTAACCCAAAGAAGGAGCGTATACCAAGCAAGAAGTAAAGCAGATGTATTGGACCCACACATCTGGGAGCTCCCTGGAACTGAACTGAATGAGATGAGCTTGATGCCGCCCACTACGGCTAGACATTTTATACACAAATTACAAAATCAACATACAACATTTTAGTTACATTTTTAGGGCAGTTCACAAAAGCTAATTGGTGGAACTAAGTCAATAGCCTATGGGATTGTATATCATAAGTGACCCTAATTGGATAAAACCCCTAGATGGCCAAAATCACGTTAACACCCCTCATGATGTCACAAATCTTCTGACACTGCCCGACAATGACTTAATGTGTTGATCAGTCACAAACATCCATTTGCCGTTGGTTGGCATTGTGTAGGTTACAAGTGTATTAACTGCTGCATATTGATTGGACACAACATATAGAGATGGCTGGAGCAAGACATTCACACCAAGTCTGACCAATGATGTGCCCTGCGGACATCGGCAATGACACGTTCCAATTTTGCACCCTAGGGACTCCAAAGCCTCTCTGCTGATTGGCTCCCTGTCGTGCGCCCCATACCCCTTACCCTATTGCTCTGGCCCCCCAGCTCCCTTCTCACACCTTGCTGCCAACAAAGTCTATACCCCACAGTAGCCGGATTTTAATTAACAGGATGTGATTTATATTTCTCTGGCAGTTCTTCTGGTGCACCCAGGTGTCTAACTCAATGGCCTTGAAAGTATCTCTTAGCGTGGGTTCAATGAGACTAAGTTCTACATTTCAATCTTTCATGAAAACAAATGTGGCAAGGCTGACGTTTCCCTGTAGAACTCCTCAGCAGTCCTTCATTATTCTTCTGAGAAGTCAGAAATATGGTTGTTCTACAATATAAAGCTGCACAAAGTTGGTTGATAATATTACTGTGAGATTATGAATATGCAAGCTCTCTCTTTTATGCATAATTAAATGCTTTTTCCATGCTCAAAAATGGACCTGGTTCATAGATTGCACTCCTATGGAACCATGTTGCAGGCTCAGAGTCCCATACAACGTCACTAGAGCAATGTTTTTCAGAGGACAGTATGGGAGAGGGATGCTGTCCTGACTGGTTTGTTTTACTGGTATTGAGATCTGTGCATTCCGCCAAGGTCTGTGCATGTTGGTGCATTATATGAGGCTCGAAAGATGTGACAGCAATGTTGTTCTCATTAATCCCTAGCACACAGTATATTCGCACAAAATGCAGGTAGTGAGATATGTTGTTGTTTGCCTGGTTTGAAGAAATTACACACTTTGGATATTGATGGTGCACAAAGACATTGGTTGTACTCATCTGTCTGACAAGGTTCTGATGGTGGTGCTGTTGGTGCTGTGACTGCCATACACTAACATTTTGCACGTTCATCGCTGTCCCACCCAATTTGAAAGACCCTGGAAACATGCACAGGTGTAGCGTTTTCTATTTCACGATCACTGTATCTGTGGTTTATAGATCTCCTCCTCAATATCAGTAGTTTCCAGGACCATGTGTTGCAGTCTTGATGATAGGTCATAATCTTTATCTTGCTCATCATCATTATTCTTAGCCTCATCAGGGCATGTGGCTGGTGGTGGGGACCAAGAAGTTCCTGTATCCTTCTTGTCCTGTTAGTCTGAGTACAGGTAGTGCTGTTATGATAAAAGATGAAGTATTTCTGGACAGTGCATGCATTACCACTGTGCACCTTTACTGGTTTCATTACCAAAACCCTGTACACCGGTTTGCTATAGTGTGGATGTAATGACCTCGACACAAATATATTAACAGATGCAATATATTGTCCTTGCAGTATTACATTTATTTATTTGCATTTTTAAAGTGCTCACACAGCCCAGGGGCATCGAGGCACTGTTACAGATTTTTTTTTTTTGTTGTTATCTTAGTTGCATATTTATAACGTGCTTAAATACCCAGAGGTTTGTAAGCGCGGACCCAGGGATCAAACCTGTGTTGCTTTGTGTCGTCTTGCTTCCAAGGCGAGCATGTTGCCACTGAGCTATCCTCCCGGGATTAAAGAGTGTGATGGTATTGCATTTCCCTAAATGTGGGTGTAGAGGAGGTCCCAAGCAAGACCCGCACTCAAAGCGTCCATTTGAAGTACCAGGAACGTTCACGCCGAGATACGTGACGTACGATGAGCAAATAAACCAGCAGAGAGCAGCAGTAGGGCTCTGCCCGGTACCGCCCAGACCGACAGCACCCATTGAAGTACTTACACCTAAGAAACGTTGGGCAGTAAGGTACCCATTGAGAAAACCTTATCAACAAGTGAGACAGAATGAAGATTGTCAAAACGTGACGCCTGAAGAAGCCACAAAAGTCCTAAAAGAGGACGAATGGTGACATCACAAGAACTCAGACTTACTCGCAGATAAAGAAAACAACGACCTGTGAATAACGAAAGAGACGAAACATCATGGATAAGTGACATCCTGAGTTGAAGTTAAAAGGACGATGTCAAGTATAAGAAGCATATGCCATAAAAGTGATGAAGATATGCAACCAGATTACATGTGTACATATGCTTGGAAACGGAAGAAAGCTGAGGAAATCGTCCGGCTTGCTATGCTTAGTATGAAATTAGATGTGGCAAGCGCCTCAAAAGGAGCACTTTATATAACATATATGTCCACTTTGCAAAAAGGCAGAACCAACCGCAAGTTACCAGAGGCCCCAGAAGCGAAGGACCTCAATCACGGGAATCAAAAGCCAAGAACAGAAATGAAACTCAGGTGCATGAAGCCCGTGCAAAGAAACCCAGGTAATTTAAGCTGACACAGGCTATTCCAATTTATGACAACTAGAGTGGAGTATCCTGTTCAAAGGAGTCGAGATAAGCAGCAGAAGTCATTTGGTGGACAGAAAGCTAAAATCAAATACACAAATTACATGGAGACGGAGACGATTTCACGCTGACTAAGGCACATGAACTCCCAAGCAAGAAGAGTTGGGGCCTTCACACCTACGCACAGCCTTGGGCCATGCACAGATATCTGAGTTCTCCCAGACAGAGAGGCAGCATTGAGGCCTATAAATTAGAAATTAATTGACACATGGGCAGTGGGTCAGTGATGGATGGTGGTACTGGTTGGTGGGAGGCTGGGGGAATTGACGGGCACCCTGCACCTGGCCAACCATTCTGCATGCTTCTAGGCAAAGTGGAAAAGTACAAGGTGACGTGGTATCAACCCAATCACAATGCACCAAGTAATCTATGATCCTATAGCCTGTAAACCAATTAGACGTCACACTCTTTGTGACGTTTACAGTGGTCATTCTGAAGGAAGGGCTTAGATGCCCCACCTGACGCTAGTTACCCAATCCCCTCTCCCCTTTACCATATATGATATAGTACCTATATTAAAGTACCTTCTTATAACCAATAGAATTGCATGCAACATTTTTTGCGTTTCACGTCAGTGATGACAGGTTTTTAGTATAAAGGATATCATTTTTGTGAAGTTCGTTGGATTTGAAGCGAGAAGGAAGATCGTGCCACTGCTGATATTCATAACTCCCCGTTTTTTGTACTTGTCATTAAACGGACTCCCTTTGCCAAACCATTGAGTTGTCATTATTGATTTGATGTTTGAGTACGAATCTGCATCCCCATCCTTCTCACGGGTGCTGCTATTCCATCTTAAAGTGCAGTTTGGGAGAACCCCAGTCCTATGGGCCGGCTGGGGTCCCTCCTGCACACTTGGTAGCAGAGATTGATGGTTATCGATTATCGATTAGATAAGACACCCATTGACCGTCGACATAAAGTAACTCTAGGTCCTCGGCAATATCACAAGTCCTTTGCCATCCGGCTAAGTAGACCGTGAAGCTCCCCATAAATAGTGGTTAGAGTAAAGAGCAAAACCTGCATGTGTAGGCCTGAAGGGACCTGTACTTTCCCCTACAAACCCTTCCCACTTCTACAGGCAGCTGAGCGGGCGAACGGCAGGAGAGGCGGTGACAAAGGCGGTGATCCCAAGCATCCAGAGAGGAAACATGCAAACAGTGAGTGAAAAAGACTAAATACTTTGGCAAAACTCCCTTTGCCAAACCATTGAGTTGTCATTATTGATTTGATGTTTGAGTACGAATCTGCATCCCCATCCTTCTCACGGGTGCTGCTATTCCATCTTAAAGTGCAGTTTGGGAGAACCCCAGTCCTATGGGCCGGCTGGGGTCCCTCCTGCACACTTGGTAGCAGAGATTGATGGTTATCGATTATCGATTAGATAAGACACCCATTGACCGTCGACATAAAGTAACTCTAGGTCCTCGGCAATATCACAAGTCCTTTGCCATCCGGCTAAGTAGACCGTGAAGCTCCCCATAAATAGTGGTTAGAGTAAAGAGCAAAACCTGCATGTGTAGGCCTGAAGGGACCTGTACTTTCCCCTACAAACCCTTCCCACTTCTACGGGCAGTTGAGCGGGCGAACGGCAGGAGAGGCGGTGACAAAGGCGGTGATCCCAAGCATCCAGAGAGGAAACATGCGAACAGTGAGTGAAAAAGACTAAATACTTGGGCAAAACTGCATGCATTAGAACAAGTAAGGGAAGGTAATGGAGGGAGGTGGGAAAACAAAACTATAGTTAGAAGTAGAGTAGAATGTATATATATGTATATATATATATATGAATATATGAAGAGGGGGATACCAGGAGGATACCTGAGAAAAGAAGGGAATACCGGGGAGGACACCCGAGAAGAGAAAAGTTACGCCCAAATTCCTACACTTAATATAGCGGTTAGAAGAAGCCTGCATCCATAGTCCTGAATAAAATGGGAATAAATAGGAGATCACAGCGGTTTAAAAGGGATGGGCTTACACCCCATGTCGGGGTAAGAATAGGGGCAGAATTCTGTGTAGCCAGCTGGAGTTTGTCTAGTCCGTTAACGTCTGTCTTGTGTGTTTTGAGTTGTGATGTCATAGGATGAAATATTTCCTTTAAGGAACGAGCATAAAAAATTATTCAATTAAGTACCTGAGATATTGTGGAACAGAAATTGATATTTTTTGGTTGAAAAAAGAAGCATCATTTTTGTGGGAAAAAACGGGATTGGAGCTTGCGACGATTGGTGCTCTCTCATATTATTGGAGTTGTTTAACGAAACAGAAGGGCATAACAAGTGTTATATGAAGGAAAGGGGAACAGATTTAAGCATTGAGGATATGAATCCATTAGTACACCTGTGCAAACAGTTGCCAAAACATGCACCCAAGCTGAAGAAGTACAGTGCGGAATGGGTTAAAGGAACCGTGAGCAAGATTTTTATGCCGTGGCCCCAGGGTGGATGGTTGTCTAAAGCAGTCCTACAGCACATGACAACATATTTGCACGCCACATATAAAGGAAAAACGTTAGATAAACACCAAGCTATTATAGAGCTTTGGAAAATGTATCAAGAAGATAAAGAGGAGGAGCCAGCGTTAGATTGGATACTCAACGTATGTACAGAGGGGTATGAGACACCTTCCGTGCCACCTGCCCCATCCGAACCAAAAATCAAAGTCAATAAAGAAGAAGGATTATACCCGCTAAAGAGAGCTTAAAGCAGCCACGGGGTACAGCAACCCGGCATATGAGTCACCTAGGCAAAGTAGTGATGAAAGTCCAGACAAAGACAGAGGTAGAGATATCGCCTCCAAGGTCCCAAGGGACAAGGAGGGACGCGAAAACGAGAGGAAAGACCAGGCACAAACAAGTATGTCTCCCAATACCGAGAGAGAAGGCAAAAGATGGAAAGGAAATGAGAATAGAACTGATGAGATAGCATTCGCACAGAACGAACGGATGGGAGGTTAGATTCTATTGAAACTCGATGGTAAAAGCATTGGTGTCGCTAATCGAAAAGAGAAGTTAGACCATGAACAGAGAATGAAGAAGGAACAGGAAAAAGGATTGAGAGATGAAAAACTTGGGAAAAAAAGATAGGCAGAGACGAGAGCAGTTATATCGCAAAGAGCAAGAAAGACAACACGATCATAAACAGAGAGCATCTAATGATCAAGACAGGCATGAACGAAGGCGAATAGAAGATGAGCAAAAGATACAGGAGATAAGAATAAAGAGACAAAGGGATGTGGAAATACGAAGAGCAAATGAACGTAGAAATGCAAAGAAAGAGGAAGAGGATAGAGTTAGGAAGAAGCGAGGAAGCGCAAATAATTCAGTGACGGCATTCAACGCAAATGAAGACAGTGAGCACGCAACCTTCAATATCTGGAAAGAGGTTCAAAAACCTGATTCAGTAGTAGACTGGGAAGACATTGAAGAATTTTTTCCTGTGTACGATTCAGTAGCAGGTACCTCTAGGGCAGACATCGAGGATGACTTCGATACCAGAAGCATCGGAGAGACGATTGATAGAATATATGATGAGATGGGACTAGAACAAGTACCCCAAGGGGGAGGGAAGGATGAGCAGCCTGGAGAGCACTTAGCTTTATGATGCTGAGGACGTCTCCCTAAATAGTAAGCATAGAGAGCTATCCCTAGATAGGTTGGAAATCAGTAAGAACAAGGAGGATGCGAGAAGTTGCACAAGTTGGGCACAGATAATGTCAGACACAGAAAGAGAAGAATAATAAGGAAAAGGAAGACGAGAGAAGACGCAAAAGATGCTTCTCAAGGGGAAAGGGAAAAGGATGGTTGGATTCTAGTGTGTCTGCACCGAGGGCATTGGAATCAGCCACACCGTCAGGCCGACACAAATAAATATTGTATGGTCAGAGGGGGGTGTCTATGTGAGCAGACTGAGGACATTACAAGGTAGACGGCGATGTGAGAATATCACTTCTGCAGTAGATAAAAATACAATGAGAGAAGAAGGAGAGGACTATGCATCCCAAATTCTGTTTCTTGAGAAAAGAGGAGCAAGACCACAATATATTCCATGGCCACACATGGATCAGGAAAACCTGAAAAACAAGCTTCCAATGCTGACTTCGGGAGCGGAAAATGGATACATGAGTTAGAGAAAATGACGGAAGGAAACACGTTGGCCATTGGGGATATTAAGGGTCTTTTAATCGTCATACTTGGTGATCGAGTTGACAACGTGTGACACGTGCAGCTTACCCTGGCGTGACTACAGTCAATACTGCACATGACAGAGCACCGTTTAACAATTGTAGATCCGCAGAATGGAGAGCATTAAGATCGCTCTATCCGGATACTTCCGACATGGGAGCTATAATGTCACGGTAAATGAAAGAGTCAGAAGACCCTTTGCTTTACATTCAGAATTTCCAAGACACATGGGTATTAGAAACGCAGGAAATTAGTAGGAATCAAGGCCAAACCGTGGTCTGAAATACAGTTCACCATAGCTCACTATTGCAGGCTGCTGCAAGAGAAGAATCGCAAAAAAGAAGCTGCACGGAAAGGTGAAGAGGCAAAATTAGTACAGAAGAAATTGGCAAAGTATGACATGGAATAGATATATATTATAGAGCAATGATAACTAACACAGATGGATCAAACATGCAGAAGGACAATAATCAACAGCAGGGGAATCAGGGCAATAATGAGTTTTACCCCAGAGGAAGAGGCTTTAGAGGAAGAGGATGGCATAGCAATCAGGGAGGTTTCCAAAACATGCAACATGGAAGTCAGGATATGTGAAATGGGAAAATAATAAGGGAACCGCCAATATGTTGGGTGTGTGGGATGACAAAGCACCTAGCATGCACATGCAGAAGTCAAGGCATGGTGCAAAATGACCAAGGAACCAGAGCAGGTATGGTGAATCCACCTGTTTTATTACAACAGGGAGGAAATGGAGTTGCACAGAATCACACGGTGCAACCTCAAACGCCAGAAGCACATCAAAATTTGCAACCTCAGAATTTGATAAATTGTCCACAGGGACAGTCCCAACAGTCACTGATGCAAATGTTACAAACAACAAGTATAGGTCAGGCTGTGAACGATGGAATGAGAGTTAACACTGGTGATGGGGGAAGACCATTCACGCAAAATGGGACAAGATGGTATATGGACTAGGACAGCTCACTGGGAGACCTGATATGTTCTATCCTATCAGTGACACCTGACCCTCACCAGGAAGCAAGGATGGATGTTGTTATACAGGCTAAAGAATATTCCTTCTTAGTTGGCACGGGTGTGACACGCTCGTGTATACATGAAGGCAAGTTTTCCTAGTCCGGCGATGCTCTAAACACTCAGGGCTTCACAGGAGCAACAAGTTGTGTTCCTTTTACAGACACACTTCCAGTCTCTATAGGAGAGTGTGACATGAGTGTGCCACTGTTATATTCAAGGTAAACCCCAGTAAATATATTGGGACGAGACTTAATGACAAAGTTAAACATGATAATCTTGTTCACAGAGAAGGGCATAGTATGCTCAACTCCAGGAATGCACAATTTGAATGTATGGGAGATAATTAGAGCGTATGCAGGACACATAGCCATGAGAGCTATCCCATTGGAGCCAGCAATATTTGCATACGGAGTACGGGTTTTGATGGCATGGCTACCAGGCCTTGCAGACAAAATCATGAGGAACCCAGATGAGTTTTTGTTTAGACCAAGTATACCTATGCATAAGGACAAGGGACGAGTATTTCCTTTGATGATGCACACAGCCATAATGTGAGGGAAAATGGCTTTGATTGATGGTTGTGATGATGAAGGCCGACAATGGCGCACAGTGATCACCATTGAAGAAGGGTACAGGTTAACTGACGTCACGGATGATGATCTGTACAATGAACAAACAGACGCTGAGGAAATAACAGTTGAAGTGAATCTCACTTTCTGGGCAAAGATGATCAAGGGAGAAGTGCCCCAGAGAATGATGTTGGCACAGAACCGTCCTGAATATTTTTAGGTTGATATGGTGCAGGTGCCTGTCTCAGTATGGACCACAGGCCCCTATGACGTAGGATTATTGAAAGGAGTAGGAGAAGTCAAAATTAAACTGAAACCAGGAGCCATTTTACCAAAGGTACGACAGTATCCCATGTCTAGGGAGGCAGATGAAGGAATTTTCAAGACAATTTTGGCTATGATGGAACAGGGCATCTTAGTGACATCAGAGTCATCATGCAATACCGCAGTTTACCCTGTCAAGAAATCAAAGGCAGGGTCTTGGAGGCTAATTCAAGATCTACGCCCAATACACGATATGGTAGAAGCCGAGTTCCCTTTAGTCCCGAATCCGGCCATACTCCTATGTAATATACCTGTGAGGCAAAAATATTTCACGGTGATTGACTTGAAAAAGATGTTTTTCTCAATCCCATTGTATCGAGACTCAAAGGTTATGACATCATTTACCTTCAGACAGATGCGTCTGAAAAGCACGAGGTTACCCTAGGGGTACTGTGAGTCTCTCTCAATTTTCAATAGAGTCCTACAGATGGACTTAAGCAATATCACATTAGAGAGTGCTGTCTTGCAATATGTATATGACATCTTAATTTGCAGCACCACGGAGGAAAAGTGCAGACATGATTCCATTCAGCTATTGACTATATTGCCTCAGAAAGGATATAAAGTTGACAAAGAAAAGTTAAAATATTGTCAGCAAGAAGTGCTGTATATAGGCCAATTGAACTCACATGAGGGGAAAAGAGTTACCCCGGAAAGGGCTGAAGCCATACTGAATGCAGCCAAGTCACACATAGTAAAACAGATGCAGAGCTTCCTAGGTCTTTGCAATTCTGTCAGAGCATGGGTATTTCACTACAGCTCACATACCAAGCCCTTGTTACAAGCTCTAAAGAAGGCACAGGTGACGAAAGATAAAATCGTATGGTCCAAGACATGGAGGAAAGGTGTACTGAGCTCAAGAAAGACATTTGCACGGCACCAGTTTTAGAGATTCCCAACTATGCAGAGGAATTCTACCTGTTCTCACACATGAATGGCAGCGTCATGACGGCAGTACTCACACAGAGAACCACATTGGGGTACAAGCCCCTGGCATACTACAGAGGGAATTTGGACCCAGTGATGAGAGGCCACTTCCCGTGTGAACAAAGTTTAGTTGGCGCAGCGGTCGCCGTAAATAAAGCCACAACCATTGTGATGGGATGCTCAATGAAGTTGTACATCGAGCATGCACTGCTTGCCATTCTAGAGAAACCGAAAGGCACATTGACATCTCAGAGAGCTTCTGCTTATGAAATAATCATATCTTCTGATTAAGATTGTTCGATGGAAGATAGTGAACCCAGCTATGTTTATAGCAGAACCAGTCACTGAAGGAGAGTCAATACATGACTGCGCGAACTATGAAGAATTTTATGATGAGATTCCCAGAGTGAAAGAAAATGCATTGGCAGGAGGAGAAATTGTCTTCGTTGATGGTTCCTCGAGGATCAATCAAAGTGTTGGGCAAAGATATACAGGCGCTGCTGTGATGAAGCACACAGCAAATGGAGAGTTTCTAGTGCTCCTTACTGCACGATTGACATCTCATTATTCTGCACAAGCTGCAGAACTATTGGCGTTGATACTCGCGATTGAGAATCATGCAGACCACGAAGTGACGGTATACAGTGATTCCGCCTATGTGACTTCAACAGTGCACGCAGGCCTAGCATGCTGGAAGAGGAGGGGCTACCTCCGAGCAGGCGGGACGCCAGTGCATCACGCAGCCTTATTGGACAAGCTGATTAAGGCACTACAGCTCCCATTGGGCATATCGGTAATGAAATGTGCCACCCACAGAAAGGGGACAGATTTTATCTCACGAGGAAATCAAGCAGAGGAGACAGAGGCCAAGCATGTGGCATCTTAGGGTGAACCCATAATGGACGTAGAAATAACTGATGTAAACGAGAAAATGATTGTTGCACAAAGTGAACCTGAGAGCTATAATTATATGGGACAGACCCAGTTAATGGAACTCCAAGGGAAGGCACCGCAGGAAGAGAAGAATCTCTGGAAGCGGCGAGGGTGTTCTTTAAACCCCTCCGAAAGCTTGTGGCAACAAGACAGCACTGTTAAACCAGTAGTGCCTATAGCCCTGTTAAAATTAGCACTGGAGCAGTTACACTATCCAGCACATATGACAAAAGAGAATCTTGCGGCAATGCTTGCTGAAGACTGGTTTATACCGAATTTAGCAGAGCATGTTGCATTTTTTATCATGAACTGTATGACCTGACAGCAGTTCACGGCTGGGCACACACTAAAAGTAATCAGAGGAGTCATCCCAAAGCCCGATGGACCTTTTCAGCACTTGCATGTCGATTATGTCGATATGATTCAAGTATGTAACAGGTACAGGTATCTAATTGTTGTGGTGTGTCCATTCTTTAGATGGATAGAAGCAGGTCCATGTACACACCGAAACTCTACCTGTGTGGCCAAATTTCTAGTGAGAGAGGTATTTCCCAGGTGGGAACTATGTGATGTCATGAGGTCAGATAATGGGGCTCACTTTGTCAACAAAGTTTTTGAACAAAATAGCTTGTTGCTTGGTATAAAGCACAAGTTCTCGTCAGCATATCATCCAAAAGGTAATGGGATCTGTGAGAAGCTCAACAGCCTCTTAAAGGAAAGGAATGCCAAGTTGAAGGTTACTCTAAAGAAAGGATGGCTGCACTGGCTCCCACTGGCACTGTATGCACTCAGAAACCAACCTGGTTTCGACCACCACCTTACACCACACGAAATAGCCACAGGAAGTAAGATGTGCACTCCCCTGACACTCCGAAGCAGAGCTAGTTGTGATGCTCAGCAGACAAGAGAAATCTTAGGGTCTGAAATGCAAAATGACTTGAACTGCATGACATCTTGTCTTACTGTAATTGCAGGCCAGCTGCAGCAACAATGAAAAGGGAGCAGGGCAGCACAGAGCTACTGCAGACACAGCTCTGAATCTATGTGTTCCTTCAATCGTCCATGGAGACACTGTCCTGGTGAGAAATCACACAAGGAAAAAGTGGGACGAGCTAAGGTTCAACTGACCATTCACAGTTGAGGACGTTGCTCCATCTGCAGCCAAGCTAAAATGAAGAAGAGCTTGGATCTTCCTGGGTGATATCAAGCCATACGTCGGAGAAATACCCCTGCTTGCCCCCCACCACGAAGAGACTACAGACAATGGGGAAAAACCACAGCACATAAAGACGAGATCCATGACGAGGAAGAAGGATGCATGACCAGCAGCAAAGCAGAGACAAATAACTTTTGTGCACATTTGTGGCTTGTAAATGGACATTCCTCTGAGCAAAAAAGAAGAGGATAAGGACATAAAAATACAGACACTCTATACATCCTAGTTGCATGGTGAAGGAGAGAAGTGCATATGCAAGCCACAACGTAGGTTATTGACTTTGAACTTTAGACTGTGTCATACTGAAGCCCTGATAAGAAAAGAGTATGTCAAATTTCAATCGCAGACACACGAGTTGGAAGAAAATACAGTATCCAGACTCATTCAAAACAGGAGCATTGTTTGTACTCAAAAACAGCGTCCCACTGTCGCAACATCAGCAAAGACGTTTTGAACTACCTTCACCTAGTCTTGAGGTCACACCTATCACTAGTGGGAAGGCTCACAAGCATCCCTGAATTTCTGCTAGATCCTGAAAACAGCAAGATAATAAGAAGGCTGCTCACTGTGATCGCCGAGCATTTCTTCCAACTACCAGAATACAGAGAGGAAAAAACAAATGTCCCAAGCGTAAGAAGAAGCGAATACACTCTTCAACGTGATATTTTTTGTCTAATTGAAGAGCACCCAAACTTTGTCGGAAGACACACTGATGTATTAACATTTCTTCGAGATCCAGCAAAAACAGAATGCTTGAGCATAATCTTGAACGGCATCATCATCCAGGTCACTCTCCACATCAACCTAGATCGCAGAAGTTACTCACAGTGAGTACCAAACTGTTCCAGAATTCAGAGAAGGCTAGGCAAATGTCCCTGTCACCAGAAGATAGCAAATTGGCGAACAATGTCTTCTTTTGCCTAATTGAGGAATTTCCAGAACTTGTAGGGAGACCTGCCGGTGTTGACGTCCTCATGTTCATCAGAGACCCAGCAAAAACCACCCAGTTAAGCATGCTCCTGCATGGTATTGTAATACAAATCAAGCTCTCCAATCAGAGTTTCCGGAAGAAACCTTGAAGCTTCCCGATAAAGACGCAACATGTCGACTGTGATGAAGCAAATAAGAGGCATCCACTAGGAACTCGTATAAGTTGAACATGCACAGTAAGGAAACGTTTTGACCGCATTATCCGATTTTGACATTTCCTTATATGCAGAAAGGAACAACTGTATCCAGAGATAACAGACAATTCAGCGTCCAGGCAAGAAGGACAACTGTTTCCGTACATGCAATCCTCAAGAGAAACCAGCAGTATCCAGGAATAATATTGTCTAAGATTGTATTAAAGCATTAGCTTTGTCCTTAAAATGTTCGAGATGAGAAATCAAAATAGCAGCCATGTTCTACCCCAGGAGGAGAGACACCCTTATTTTTCCAGCAGTAAATGTTGCAGGCTAACCTATAAGAGTATCACATACTTATGCATTATATTCATCATTGTTTTATTGTCGGTGACGCTTAGAACTGCATTTTGTATTGGTAGACAAAGCACCCACCTTAAGATGCACACATGAAGCCCACGAAGGCACCCAGACCCTATGTGGTCATTCCAGTCCCTAGAAGATCTGACAATGGAGTGAGTGAACTTGAGATGGATATGAGTAGCCATGACACACACATAGTTGCAGTAACAAGCACATTAACAAGCTTGAGACAGGGTTGGCATAATATGAGTGAAAACAAGTTGCTTACAACCACACGCATGCAAACAACGAGTTCACATATACCAGATCTAATTTCAATACCTACAGAACCACAGGCCAAAGAAGGGGAGAAGTTAGGGCAACCAACTGCGAGCAGCTACCGCACAAGTGAAGAGAAAAGACAAAGGGGAGAAGCTGAGCCTTTGAAAAGACAAAAAAGAGCTGAAAAATGAACCAACAGTGACATCATTGACAAACACACATGATCCAATGAAGAGAACAAGCACAAGTCCTGCAAAACTATCACATGCAGAGATAGTGGCAGAATCAATTTGGCCATTTATAACCAGAGCCAAGGAAAGACAGGAGATGAGGGAAAGAATTGCAAGACTTTCACCTACCTCATTGGCCTGAACCATGGATGGAAGTGCCTGCGAATCCCCAAGTAAGAAGAAGCTACACGGATGTTATTAAAGATGTGATGATAGCAAACTACATGAAAACCTTGAGAATTAAGAGAAGCATACAAGGAGATGACAGTGAACTAAACGATTACCTGGACAGCACAGACCATTTGGGAAACACCATATGGCACCAACATATCAAAGAAGTTGGAAGACAGAGCTCAGAGGAGGAATGCTTTGTTTGCACACACACCCAAAGCATGGGGAAATCAAAGATCTTTGTAGCCATAGAAATTGACGTCCAAATAGCACACTGTCTATCACACGTAGCAATGTGCAAGACAAGAGGTCAATTCATGTGAATTGATGCTTCCCTTAAATGGGCAACTGAAAAGACAGATCCAGAGGAAGATGAATACATACAAGATATAAAGACAAGAAACAGAGCCCATACGAGAAATCATGTGATCAGATATGAGAAGCCAGGAGAGAAAGGAGCTGGCACTAGATGGGAAGTGAATAAAAAACTTGATGTCAAAGGAAAATCTGCAGAAGAGGCCAGAAAATGGAGGAACGGAGGCCAAGTGCAAATATAGGGAACAGTGCTTTTACCAGATGGATGGGAGAAAGGAGAAGTGACCTGCAAAGCATGGATGGTCACCGGAGCCTGAAAAGAAGCAATTGAAAATGCAAAGAAGATATGCAAGCCACTATGGCCAAAACTTGCAAAACTATTGACATGCGTCGAAGACAGAGGAGGACCCCTACAGATAGTGCCATTGGAGAATCTGAAACTGTGCTTCTGAAACAATGGTACAAGAAAAATGGAAGAAAATGAGAGTTGTGGACGAATCTTTGACGCTCCAGGAATGGTACACAGTACTGCAGTGAAATCATTATTGGGCATGTGGATCCAAAGCATATATCAGACTGCCGAAAAACTCGGGAGGTATATGCACATTAATAAATATCCATGTTCCAGCACTGGTGATTCCAAAAGGTGATTTGAATATTGACAGTTTTCCGAAAGCAAATGCTCACCTGAGGAAGAAGAGATCTGTGGAAGTAAGGAGCAGAATGAAAAGAGAACATTATTTCTCTGCCAAATCAATAGAAGCTTTTGACTCAATTCCATATGAACACAGGATGTTCAGTCAGACCTCATCAGTGTTCACGACAATCTTCATGCCAAGAATCCAAGTAGGAGCAAATACTAAATGGTTACAAATAACCAGATGGGAGTTACTGCAGACAATCAATACAACCATAAAGGATTCAACGAGATCAAGGAAGAGTTAAGGGCGATTCGAATAATGACTCTTCAGAACCGATACGTCCTTGACATGATCACAGCCATGGATGGAGGTGTTTGTGCAAAAATCGGGAATCATGTTGCACATTTATACCTTCTCATGATGAAGAAAACGGAACTCTAACAGAAGTCATAGGTATGCTGACAATACTACAGAACCAAATGATTGATGAAACCGACGAAGTAGACGATGACAGTTGGTTTGGATCACTGTTCTCATGGGTTCCACAATGGATGGCAGACACATTCAAATTCCTAGGAGCCCTGCTAGTGATGATTTTGCTTGGATTTTGTGTTATCAAGATAATATTCTCTCAATGCTAGAAAACTGCGAAAAGAGCCATAGGGATGAAGATCATGATTGATGTTGAGTCAGAACGGAAACCGAAAGACCGGACTGATGAAGAAATAAGAGACTTTGTAAAAGCTAGCAGTCACGCACCAGAAGGAACAAAGTTTCGATATCCAAGGAGACATGGAAATTATGTGGGGACATGGATTTATTGCAGCCCAAATGGACAATGTCAACTTATGACATGGAACAAAGATGAACACGTGAGAACAGCAGGAAGCTTGAAGGGAGTGATAAAAATATGGACACCAAAGAGACATTTCTTCAGGCAGTCATGTATAGACCAAGACGATGAAGTGAAATTGAATGCAGAAGATGCAGAAAAGGTGGATACCAAGATAAAGTAAAAGTGGTTGATGAATCGCTCAGAGGGGGAGTGTAGAGGAGGTCCCAAGCAAGACCCGCACTCAAAGCGCCCATTTTTAAGTACCATGAACGTTCACGCCGAGATATGTGATGTACAATGAGCAAATAAACCAGCAGAGAGCCGCACTAGGGCTCTGCCCATACCGATCAGACCGACAGCACCCATTGAAGTACCTACACCTAAGAAACCTTAGACAGTAAGGTACCCATTGAGAAAACCATATCGACAAGTGAGACAGAATGACGATTGTCAAAATGTGATGCCCGAAGAAGCCACGAAAGACCTAAAAGGACAAATGGTGACGTCACAAGAACTCGGACTTACTAACAGATAAAGAAAACGACGACCTGTAAATAACGAAAGAGACGAGACACCATGGATAAGTGACATCCTGAGTTGAAGTTAAAAGGACGATGCCAGGTATAAGAAGCTTATGCCATAAAAGCGATAAAGATATGCAACCAGTTTACACATGTACATATACTTGGAAACGCAAGAAAGATGAGGAAATCGTCCTGCTTGCTATGCTTAGTAGGAAATTAGATGCGGCAAGTGCCACATATACATATCTACCTCAAAATGAGCACTTTATATAACATATATGTCCACTTTGCAAAAAGGCATAACCAACCGCAAGTTACAAGAGGCCCCAGGTGTGAAAGGCCCTCAAACACGGGAATCGAAAGCCAAGAACAGACATGAAACTCAGAGGCATGAGGCCCGTGCAAAGAAACCAAGGTCATCTTAAGCTGACACAGGCTAATAGTTTATGACACCAAGAGCGGAGAATCCTGTTCAAAGGAGTCGAGATAAGCAGCAGAAGACATTTGGTGGACAGAAAGCTAAAATCAAATACACAAATTACATGGATACGGAGACGATTTCACAGTGCCTAAGACAGGTGAACTGCTAAGCAAGAAGAGTTGGGGCATTCACACCTACGTGCAGCCTTGAGCCATGCACAGATATCTGAGTTCTCCCAGACAGAGAGGCAGCATTGAGGCCTACAAATTCGAAATTAATTGACACATGGCTAGTGGGTCAGTGATGGATGGTGGTACTGGTTGGTGGGAGGCTAGGGGAACTGACGGACACCCTGCACCTGGCCGCCCATTCTGCATGCTGCTATGCAAAGTGGAAAAGTACAAGGTGACGTGGTATCAACCCAATCACAATGCACCAAGTAATCTAGGATCCTATAGCCTGTAGAACCAATGAGACATCATACTCTTTGTGACATTTACAGTAGTCATTCTGAAGGAAGGGCTTAGATGCCCCACCTGACGCTAATTACCCAATCCCCTCTCCCTGTTACCATATACAGATATAGTACCTATAGTAAAGTTACCTTCCTATAACCAACGGAATTGCATGCAACATGTTTAGCGTTTCACGTCAGTGATGACAAGTTTTTAGTATAAAGGATGTCATTTTTGTGAAGTTCGTTGGAGTTGAAGCGAGAAGGAAGATCGCACCACTGCTGATATTCATAACTCCCTGTTTTTTTGTACTTGTCATTAAACGGACTCCCTTTGCCAAACCATATAGTTGTCATTATTGATTTGATGCTTGAGTATGAATTTGCATCCCCATCCTTCTCACGGGTGCTGCTATTCCATCTAAAAGTGCAGTTTGGGAAAAACCCAGTCCTACGGCCCGGCTCGGCTCCCTCCTGTACATGGGTTTAATTACAAAGTCCGTGTGTGGGGTGCACTCAAAGGCCCAAACAAAAGTACCTTTCACACGAACAGCAGGATTTTAAACACTGAAACAAAAACCGTTTGGCCTTTTTTTTTTCAAGCAAAATTGAGGAGCCATGTGGAAAAGGGGCCTCCTGTCATTACCAAAGGAAAAGCAGCCTTTGAATTTACAAAAAAGGAAAAATCAAATATCTCTTTCACATGGAAAACAGGATTTCTAAACACTGAAACAAAAACGGCTTGCCCATGTGTGTGCAAATAAAAGCAGTTTAAATGTGAAAATGTATCACTGCTAACAGAACATTTTTAGAGTAAAGATATGATGACGGGAATGGGATGAAGCAAGCATCAAATACATACATGCTAGGAAACATGAACACTGATGTGTGTTAGAGATCCAGGGGAAGTTGCTTGGGAACTAGGAGAGGGTAAGGTGGTGACAGTGAATGCTGGTTATTTGGTCAAAGGGGATAGCAGGATTTAGTGCTGAGGCGCATGGGTATTGCAGTTTGGATGAGCAGTGTAGGGGTTTACAGTAGTATTCCACATTGCCCATTTAAAAAACATGGCAGCGGTTGAGAAGGTTAGCATCAGACATATCTGCACGTTCATCTCCTGTGTTACCTATTTTATTATTCCCATGCACCTGTCGCATTGAAGGGAAGCATGGATTTGAATATATTCAAGTGAGTTTTTTCACCTCTTGGGTGGAGTTTGAAATTGGAAGGAAGAAATTGGAATAAATGAATGAAGTGCTTAAACTTACAATGTAGTAGTAATCATGGCACGTAGCATTCCTCCACCAGGTACATAGTAAGGCATGATCTTAAAACAGCCAGTATGTATAAAAAGTTGATTTCACCGTTACCACTATACCCATAATGATGTGCCCCAGAATTATGTGATCCAAGTCTAAAAAAAAGGACATTTCTTTCAAATGATACACCAAGGCCTGCTTTCAAATGCACAATTCTAACTTTGTTCAACATACCGAAGATGATCAGACCACCATGGTCTTTCTTTTCATTGGTCCTTGTCTCTTTCAGCATGAAAAAAGTTAACCTACAACTGCAATTTACCTTTCAATGTTAAAAAGCATTGTCAGTCACCTTTGTGTTTACTACATTTCCCACTCTACATGTTGCCTTGGTGTTCAGTACTGTGGGCAGAATGAGTATTCCATACTCACCCCTAAGAAACCAGGACAGTTGTCTATCTTACCTTTTAACTTACAGTGAACACGGTGACTCAGCAAATTAATTTACATAGAACAATGTTTTTCCCCTTTGCTTTAGAATGAGTTATAATGTGTGAGAAATCGTCTGGCAGTATTAATATAAGGGAACAGCATACTCCAGCCATCACTTACATCATAAGAAGAACTGCAGGTATAATCAGTCCTGGATTTGCCACATAGCCGAAGATCTGGACAATAAATGCAGGGAAATCGGACACCATTGTCTCCTGAATGATGTCATACATCTTGTTTTTTCCACTAGAGACATAAGAAATATTCAGTGTTAAGGTAAAAGTAGAGTCAATAACAACCATGCATACTTAAAAAATCTAGAACAATGTTCATCTGAGAAAGATTGACTGGTGATCTTCAAGCTAAGCATGAACATCATATTCTTCTCCATGTTGTAAAGGAAACAAGTAAGTAAAACAATGGGCCTCATTACGAGTCTGGCGGTAACCGAGGCGGTAAAACCACCTGGTTACCGCCGGACTCGTATTACCATTCCGCCTCTGTGATTCCCGGAATTACAGGGGCATTACAACGCCGGTTTTCCGGGAATCACGGAGGCGGAATGGTGTTAATCCCCATTCCCATTGAGTCCTATTGGACTCAATGGGAATGGGGATCATGGAAACACCGGCAGCATCTCGTAATGCTGCCGGTGTTTCCTCGTCCGCCTGCAGGCGGGCGGTGTTAAACCCGCCACGTCAGACCTGGTGGGAACATCACCTCCCGCCTGCAGGAGTTGTGATCGCCCGGCATGGAAACAACGGTGGCGGCGGATTTACCGCCACTGTTGTTTCCATACCAGGCGATTTGTAATGAGGCCCAATGTGTATTCACAGACAATGGGCCTCATTACGACCCAGGCGCTAATGGGTTAACGGTGCCGTAAAAGGCTGCGGCGCCGTTAACCTATTAGCGCCTAATTACGAGGTCCCTTTGCGGGACCCGACCTTAACGGCTGGTTTTATCAGCCGTTAAAGAAGGGACCCGCAAAGGGACCTTGGTGCTAAGTACGGTGCCACAATTTGCGGCACCGTACTTAGCACCTTCCCCATTCCCATTGAGCCCTATGGGGCAAAAATGGGAATGGGGAAGGGCCAAGGAGGAAGGGGGAATTACCACCCTGCCAACCTTGTAATGGGGTGGTATTTCCCCCTTTCTCCATGGCGGCGTCGGTAACTTACCGGCATGGACCATGGTGCTAATAGCACCATGGTCTTCCGCCAGGGTTGTTATGAGGCCCAATAACTGATATCCCCAGATACCTCACAAATTGCTCCAGGAAGAAGGCTGGAGTCTGCAGGGTGAGATGTCACTGCTTCAAAACCATCTTTGGCTTGTAAAGAGAGTGACATGTACGACCTTAATAGAAAACTACAAGGTGCCAATGCACTCTTCATGGGGATCCATGAGAAGACTTCTAACTTGCAGAACCCCTTTCCTACTGGTCTGTGCTCTTCAGACTGACAATCTGGGGATCCTGTGACACTCTTGTCTATAAGAGCCCAAAACAGTGGCATTACTTTCACTAAAACAGCACAGATACGATGGCAGAAGTGATTTCAGGAATCTTTAGCAAATTGACTTCACAGAAAGTGACTTCATACAGCCTGTGACCACATGATGAGTCAATTACTTTTTTTTAAACACGCATTACTAGGACTTGTATGGATAAGTATTTTGGGATAACTGGGCGCTGTGAGGTACAGGGGTTCATGCATATGTAGTGGTAAGGGGTTCAGGTAGAAATACAAACATCATAAATGATCGCCGCTCATCAGGAATGAAATGCACATATTCTTGCAGTGAGCACATGTTTTGAAAATGCTATAGTTCAGGGTAACATTTCATCGGTCTGGCTTACACTATATCTAAGTACTAATGTGAACTAACAATCCCATCCCAGAACCTATAACATGACATTAACAAATTAGTGCAAATGGGTCCAGATGAAATAACCTGAAAATGATTTTGGTAAAGTGCTCTTCTGAAATGGAGTTATCAGCTGTGTGGTATCATTCTGAAACGTGCAGCATGGCATGAGCTGTGAAGATGGAATGGGCCCTTTTGTAGAAACACCATTGTGTGTGCAGGAAGCAATGTTACAGTTATAGCAAAACCGTCATTTTCGAAGGGAAAAATACTGGGCTGAAAGGATGAGGTGACATGATCTAAGTAAGGGGAAGGGTTATTCTTGAGTGACAGCGAGAAGTTTTAAAAAGAATGCGGGAGAGGGTTTGAGTAAGACGTACAGGAGTGACTTGGGAAGCAGGGATCCTCTGACATCCAGGTTGGTGTCCAGGAGCTGGGCTGAGGCAATGCTGGCAGCTGCTAGGATCATGACATTCCTTATCAGTGGCAATCCAGGGGAGAGGGGTCTTCCACAGTCAGCAGTGCAAGGAATCCCATCCATTGCTAGGTAATTATGGTTCTAAGTAAGGCAGTGGTGGATTTGCCTGTCCGATAGTCAGTCGGGAGGGGGTCATTTCATGTGTAATGTGTCAATGTTAAAAGTGCATGCAGTTCTGAATGTATATATTTTTTTTTATTGTTGGATATTCACAAAACAAAACTCCTGCTAAGACCTTTAACTCAAGGTCAGGTTGCCTGGGCTGATTACAGTTCATTCTTTTCTTGAGATATGCCTTTTGAAATTGTTTTTTTTTTTTCGTGTTCGCACTGGCAAATGTATTCCATGCATAGCTGTTACCATGTGTAATTGGTAAATGTATCTGTCATGATAAATACACAGTATAAAAATGACTTTGTGTTCTGATGCATTTTGTGACCTTTGGTCATTCTATTTAATCTGAACACACAGACAAGTGCGCAATAGTAAAGACTTTCATGGGAATGATTTGATGTCAACTCTATAGTTAGAAAGTGAGCGAGTGTGCGGTATTTCATTTAGCATGTTTACAGCTGTGCAGATCTGCCATCAGGACATTTTTCAGCATCGTAGATAAGTTGCTGAATGGTAAATTTACCACCCAAGCTAAGTGTAATAAGTCAAGTATCAAATATTAGAAAAGACTGGGATAAAAGAAGACAGATGTTAGAATATATTCTGAGGAGAGCGCCAACAGTATAAAAGGGGATTATCACAAGAGGTGCTATGCTACAATAAATGCCACCATTTACCACCATAATAAGCTACTACAGAATTAGGTATAACTCCTTCAGAAAATATATCTAACATATTTCAAGGCTGTAGCATATATGTATAAATTGCTTAGCCACCCCTACACTGCCATCCAGCTAGATATTGAAACAGAGAAAGGAAACAGTATCTTGGGACACCCTGAGAAGCCCAATTGAGTTCTGATGTCATAGTCATGCTATCATCACATCTAGATCCTGAGGCTGTCCTAGCGAGTATATTTGGTTCAATGTTGTAAGCATTTTAATGTTAGAGGGAGTGTTGTGCAAAATTAAATATACACCAAGCCCAGTGAGCATTATATACTCAGTGATTCTATTAATTCGCTCTTTTACCATGTAAACAGTTCGCAAATCTAAAAGATATGTAGTCATTCTTATGTTCTCAGAGTGTTCTTTGATTAAATACCAATCACAATGGAACCTCACTGATTTTATGTGTCGCCTTCCCATTTCTCAAAGGGATATTTCAAAACAGTACAATAATATTGTAGCAGACTGTCAATTTTGGAATGGTAACATTTTATGAAAAAAATGTATTTGGATATGCTAGGCTGTTGTTATGGGCTTAGTAAGAGAAGTTTTTATTACAACTAAAATATACGAGGCAAGTGATCATTAGCCGAATAGAATATTAATAATCAGTTTACCATGTTAGTACATCTAAATAATGCCCTTTTTTTTTAAACACAGCCCCCATCAAAATATCCCCCTTTTCTGGTCTCACCAGACAGCAACAGCTCTAGCAAAGAAGCAACTGACAATACAACTCTCCCCCATGCAGAAAGAGAAAGAGATAGAATGAGACATAGGGATAGATAGAGATAGAAAAAGAGTGGCATACACAAGGACAGAGAAAGAGAACACAAACACAGCAAGACAGATAGGGGGAGAAAGAACAGGGGCATAATTTCACCAAAATGGCAGGGGTTGCAGAAGTGACATCACATGCCCCTTGACCTCTGATGACATAACAGAAAGTGATGTAATGTGACGCCACCCGAATTGACATCACAGGAAGCGATGGAACATGACCTTTCACCCCTTGACAAACAGGAAGTGGCATCACATAGCATTATTCAAAAGTACACTACAAAAATATGGCTACAGATCACTATAATGTGACATACATTTCATACAATAATGGATCACATATTTATTGTTAATATCATTGTTTATATAGGCCCATATTACCAAATTACTGGGAATGCAAGAAGACGTTCAAGGTCAAATGATAATGATGTGTTATTATATAGCACTTACCCTTAAGCGCTTTCTATAGAACAAATATGCATACAATATCACCCAACCTGTGTTGGTACTCATTTATCGACCTCAGAAGGATGAAAGGCTGAGTTGGGGTGTTTAAGAACAGACTAAATCAGTGACTCACCCCCTGGGTGTGCCTGAAATAAACTTTTAATGAGTCTAGCAATTGTCATCTAAAATTCTAGAAAGACAAATTATTTGTTATTCCTATTTTTTCTTATTTAGGGTCACGGCTCAAAGAGTTACACTTGTGGAACACCCTCTTTTATTAAGAGGCCTCAACAAGAAACCAGCCACTTCAGAAACAAATAACCACATGGTGATGGCCACAGCCCAGGAGGTTACATCTAAAAGAAAATAAAACAATGTTTTTTAGGGGTAGCAAGGGAGACAACAGGGGTAGCAAAGGAGAACACAGGAGTTTTAGCTGTGACCCATGGTGACCCCAAAATGTCATCCCTGAGAAAGAGAGAGAGAGAGAGAAAGAGAGAGAGTGCAACATTGGCATATGATATATTAAGTACAGCTAGTAAACCATGATTAATAAATGTGTAAACCACCAAATAAGTAGTCAAATGCATACAAAAAGGTTGAGAACAATGATTTAGGGTCAAAGTGGCTTCCAATTCTTCGCTTAAATGGTACTCACCTGGGAGCAGTAGCCAAGATATAACCTCGTTGCATTTATGATATTAAATTCTGACACTGTACTTTGGACATATTTGTTATAGCAATCTAGTGGTAGATTGAGAAAGGCCAAACATGTGCAAGTAAATAATTCAATACTGATGATGTTTCTGATCTATTTTAATGATTTTACATTCCTCCACCCACACCTATCTTTCAAATTGGTAGTTCCTTTCCCAGTTCATGCCGACCAGATGAGCCTTTCTCAGCCCTGCCCTCTCACTCCGTTGCTTTACAACCACTGTACTGCCCTCTACCCACCCTACCCTTCCCCGATTTGGCTGCAGCGACCAGGAGACTAGCCTGGAGCACTCCCAACATGCCAATCAAATGGGTAGTTCATTTCCCCGTTTGTGCCGACCAGAGGAGCCTCCATGGACCCATCCGTGGTCTTGTAAGGTCTGCAATACCATTTTCGGACCCCTGCCATATTTTGCAAAATCTAAGTGCATTCTGCGCTCTCTCAGGCTTGCCCTCTTCCTCTGTTGCATCACAGAACACACATCATACACACACACAACACACACATCACCCTCTACCCACTGTTGGGAAGAAGAGAGGGTCTTCCCAACCCCCAACCCCTTAGGTGATGCCAAACAAGAACTAGATGCTAATAGAGCACATCTGGGGAGCAGGGGGAGGGGATGCACATACAGGGGGGTGTGC
The DNA here is from genome assembly GCF_040938575.1 of Ambystoma mexicanum. Lineage (NCBI taxonomy): Eukaryota > Metazoa > Chordata > Amphibia > Caudata > Ambystomatidae > Ambystoma > Ambystoma mexicanum. The sequence continues at coordinate 1,174,664,380 of NC_090935.1, read as the reverse complement.
AATCACCTTAGTACATGTGTTACAGGCTATATGGTAGATACAGGTGTAAACGCCATCTTGGCAATGACAGCCGTTTTAGAAGTTAGGCACAGGTGTAGCAAAAAGGCACTTTATGTATTAGCATTAGCCCCCTTGCATGAGCATGAACACCACCCCCATCCTGGCCAGGTCTCAGAAATGCACAACTTCCTCCTTTGTTCAGAGAGTTACAGGCTCTTGCGCTGCAGTGAGGTGCAGCGTGGTATCAGAATTATAGCCCAAAACTAACCTTGGTAGTTGCTGATCTGTCTTGGAATGAATGAAGTGTGTGTGAGTTAGTGTGACCTTGGTTCTCCCCCGAGCCCATACTTGTATCCGCCAGGTGCATTGTTACTATTGTAAAGATAACATTGTGTGTCAGAGTAGCTAATTAATTGTTAGGTCAGCTCACTGCAGATGACGAGCCCAGCAGCACCCACGTGAACAGAGACTAACAGATGAAGATGGATCAATGGCTTCCGCTAATCTGTCTCATAGAATTGTACTGTATAGTATGACATCATCAGTGATGCATTTGTGCTTATAACCTATTGCAAATGCCAACGGACCTCAGAACGTTCCGTGGCAGCAGAGTTCTTTGCTGATGCATTCCCATTTTTGTAGAAATAAATACTTGTTATCCTTGCAAGAGTGTCCTCTGCCTTTTTCTCAAGTGGGCTGTATTTTTTCTGGTGTGAGCGTGTAGGTGGTGCCTTTATTTGGTGACCTTGATGTGATCTCAGCGACCCATGCACTGGCAGAGACTTCCAGGCCTCTTCTTCCGAGGGGCCACACCCACCTGCAGTGACAAGTCCCAAAAAACACCTACGTCCCAGAGGTGTACAGGAGCCATCTTTGAATAATTCCTGTCTGCTCTTTGAAGCAGGGCGTAACTCCGGAGAGAGTGCAGGGCAGTATTGAAACCCCTTGAAAGAAGAGTTCAGGTGAAAACACTTATGTGACTATACACTTGCAAGGGATAACAAGTACGGTAAGTTCATTTGGAAAGGAGTGTGGTTGTGAGCATGAGGTGCACGAGCTTTTAAGGAGTATATTAAGGAAAAAGAAAATGGAAGTGTAGGGAGCTTCCCCTAGTGTGGGGAGATGGTGGTACCAATTTTATAGTGTAATGGAAGAAGAGGAAATAAATAGAATAAATTAGTGGGCTCGGGAATGGCAGTGGTTGTTATTTCAGATTGTTATTTTAGTTTATTGTTTTTGTGTTTTTTATTAGCAAGGTGGAGGTCCGAGGAGGGGCATTGTGCACATAGCAGTGTGTTGTGGGTGTGTGGAGTGTGAGAGTGGGTGTGCGTGAGGGGGAGGGGAAGTAACGAGGGCTGACATATAGGGGAGAACGATACTGATTTTGTTGGTTGTGATATTTGCAGTGTGCGCAGCGCACGATTAGGAGTGTAGGGACGCCTTAGAGCGCATGCATCACTGCAATGGGAGTAGAGACACCTTTAGAGAATATGTACAAAACCCTGCCCTTTTAATGGGAGAATATCGAGGAGTATCATAAACAGTGGATGACAGAAACAAGAGTAGGCTGCCACATTCCTGGCCAGAGCAAGTTACCCGTAATAAGGTAATACTGGAGCACATGACTATGGGCCTCATTACACGGTAGGCGGTAGGGGTTTACCGGTACCGGTAAGGGCACCAGTACCGGTAAACCCCTACCGCCTTACTACGAGTTCCCTTTGCGGTACCCGACTTTAACGGCTGGTTTTACCAGCCGTTAAAGTAGGGTGCCGCAAAGGGACCTCGGAGCTAATTACGGTACCGCAATTTGCGGTACCGTAATTAGCACCTTCCCATTCCCATTATGCCCTATGGGGGCAAAAATGGGAATGGGGAAGAGCCGTGGTGAATGGGGAATTACCGCCCCCGCTCACCTTGGAGTAGGGCGGTAATTCCGCCATCCACCAAGGCGGACACGGTAAAATACAGGTGGCAACCATGACGCTAATAGCGCCATGGTTACTGCCTACCGTGTAATGAGGCCCTATGTTTTTAGCAGAAAAAGTTAAGGGTAAACAGTTGCAGAACAGAAAGGACATTTTAGATATATTGAAGATGATTGAGGACATGGAAGACTCCAATGAGGGAGGGGAATAGGACACCCATGAAGGGGGGCAAGCAGGCAGAAGCGGGTGGGACACAACCAGCATAGAAGGGATATATCCATTGGCAGCACTCCCAGCAATTGGGTGCAGTAACCCGACATATGTAACCACCCGGCCAATGGTCCCACCACCCTCAAATACCACCATTTCAGCAATGGCTCCCCCGCAAGAGTGCACAGGATAGAAAGAGTTAGAAAAAGCGCTAGAGTCAGCATGAGCAGATCTAGAGCGGCTGCGAACAGCACAGGGTGAGGAAAAAGGGAGCGGTTTAGATGAGTGGCGAGCGGGGGACATTTTGGTCAGATTAGAATGCACGTCGATAAAAGATGTGCATATAGAGAAGAAAGAAGATGAGAGAGCACATAGCAAAAAGTATGTAACTGTAAGATCCGAAAGAGGCCTAGGTGGTGATCAGGGTGAGGATGGGTGCAGTACATTGGACGAGTTTCAGTATGACGGTGAAGAGGAAGCGTAACAGGTGCTGCAAATGACACCACAAGTGGAGAGTTTGTGGGATGAGAGGGTACAGAGGTTTGGTTGGATGGTAGTAGCAAGGAGAAGGGGAAGTGTAGGGAGAAGAGAAGGGAGTAAGGTGGGCTTCCAAATGACTTTGATTCACAAGGGCATAGGTAGAGAACGGTATGTGTCCTGGGCACAGATGGAGAATGACAACTTGATCAAGGCACTCCTGCCGTTAACAGAAGGGGCGGGGAAGTGGGTACACACATTTGAGAAACAGACTGCAGGTGTGCCCCTTGCCATGGACGAAATGAAAAGTTTATTGGTGGTGATGATGGGGTTGCAGGCTGGGGACGTTTGGGTTAAAGCAGGGTACCCCAGAGTCAGGTTGGACGACGATGCACCATTCAACAACATCAGAGCGCAGGTATGGTCCGCGTTTCGGGCACATACCATGATACCACCGATTTACGGTCGGTTATGCAAAACAATATGGGCGATGACGAAGATCACGCGCAGTACATTATTAAGGTTCAGGAGTTGTGGAGAGCGTAGACAGGGGACCATTGGGAATGATCAATTCCCTGTTTCCATTTTGTCATTAAAAGGGGATTATCAAAAGAGGTGCAGAAGGTACTAGACAAGATATTGGGCATTGAAGCGAACGGGTGGCTGGAAATACAGAGTATAATAATACACCACTGCAAACGAATAAGGGAAAAAGAAAAGGAAACTACACAGCAGCTACAGGCAAATTAAGTGATATTGGTACAGAGGAAGCTGGCAAAGATAGCTGTTAAGGTGGCAGTACCACTCTAGCACAGACACACGGGACGGGGAGCACACAGGGATCTGCAGATGTTTCAAATAGCAGCATTTTGGCCTGAAGGAGGACAAGGGCGGTGGGGAGGCTGACCGCAATACCCCACCCAGGAGTGGCAGCAAGGAAGTCAGCAGCATGGGAGGGGCAGGATTAGGGGCAAAAGGGGGGGTGCAAGTGGGGGCTTTGGAGGTATGGGATTGAGGGGACAGAGCATGGGGTTTTCAAACTGCAGGAAGTAGGGGAATTTTTTCTGAGAGAATGCAGTAGCAGGCCATGGCCCGGGTTTAACACATACAACACCTATCAGCCACCACCCCAGAGTACACAGCAGATGCCAACACCAAGAATGACCTCCACACCCTATGAAATACACTAAGCATACACGCAGCTCTGACCCCGGCCACCAGCAGTGTATCCTCAGCAACCGCAACAACAGTACACGCAGCAGCAGGAGCACCCACAGCAGCAGTACCCACAAGAAGCGATGCCCCAGCATGGAAATGGGAACATGCACACAAGTAACAAAGTGACCAATGGCAATATAGTGCCATACCAAGGAGTGAGCATGATAAGAAACAACCCTTTCATGTTCCCAGGCTCAAACATGTACCCAGATTAGGACAGCCCACAGAAAGCACTTGCGTGCCCAGTACTATCTATTAATGTACACCCTGATGAGGAACCCTTAGTGGGCGCAGAGAAAGGAAAAACACATTTCATTTTCTGATCAAAACAGGTGCCACACAATCATGCATCAGTGAGGGAGATTTCCCACTTTCGGGCCAAACTCTTGACACTCAGGACTTCTATGGGACTGTCTCCATGGTTGCATACACTAAGGGGGTTGACATCAAAATAGGAGGGAAGGTGGAGTGGGCCCCCCTACTATATTCGGAAAGTTCACCCGTGAACTTGTTGGTGAGGGATCTGCCCACAAGCTCAACATGACAATATCGTTCACAGCCAGTGGCATAGTTTGCGCAAAGCCAGGATGTGCACCATCAGAGAAATGTTAATTATCCATGCAATGGGAGGAGAGGTGGTTGTTTGTGGTATCCTCATAGATCCGGACATGTTTGTCTATGGAATAACCGTGCTTGTGGAGGCGGTGCTTCGGATTGGCAGATGGTGTTGGTGAGTGCCCACAGAATCTATTTTTCGTCCTGTCGGGTCCCCTGAAATGGTAGCAGGCACCAATACTGTCCCTAGATTTACAAAGATTGGTGGTTTCAGCAGAGGATTGTTGTGATAGGGACCCAGCATGGGTGCAAATGGCGCACAGTATTTTTCATTGGCCTGACAATACCAATACCCCTGAAGGAGGTGACTGATGCAGAATTGCTCGATGACAGACCAGATGATGGAAAGATTGTGCTAGCAATATGCATACCCTTTGAGATAATGGTGCAATACTGAAAGGTTCAGTGTCACACAATGGCCCTTATGGCCCCAGCCTAGTTTATTGAAGCAGACTTAGAGCAAGTGCCAGAGAGACTATGGACAACAAACCCCTATGACTTGGGGCTCCTACAGGGAGTGAACCCATTACATATTACACTGAAGCCCGGATCAGTACTACCACGAGTGAAGCAATATCAACTTTCCAGGGTGGCGGAGGAGGGGAAAAAAAGGCCCCATCAGTGCACTATTGAAATGGGGGATAATTTTACCCTCTACCTCCCCATGCAACACGGCTATCTACCCTGTGAAGAAGGCAACAGGGGCAATTGGAGGATAATTGAGGATTTACTCCCCTAAATGACATTGTACCATTGTATCATGTAGTACCTAACCCTGCCATTGTTTTGTGTAGCATCCCCACGAAGTGACACGTTTTTCAGTAGTGGACCTCAAAAATGCCTTCATTTACATACCAGTGCACCCAGACTCACAGTACCTCACCACCTTTACTCATGAGGGGGATGTGATTTGAACACACAAGGTTACCTCAGGGGTTCTATGAGAGCCCCCGTATTTTCAACAGAATAATACATGCATATTTAGGGAACATTCAAGTTTCCAGCACAATCATACAGTATGTGGATGATATGCTGGTATGCAGCGATACTGAGCACCAATGTAGACAAGACTTGATCACACTCTTACAGCTTCTGGCTTGTAAGAGGTACCAAATTGACAAGGCAAAACTGCAATACTGTCTAAAGAAGGTTTTTTACCTAGGACAGTTGATCTCAGCACATGGCAAACGAATACCTGACCGCACTGCCTTGGTGCGCGCCTCTGTCCAGCCCCTGACAGTGCAAGAAATGCAGAAGTTCCTAGGGTTGTGCAATTACTGCAGGGCATGGATTTTCGATTATGCAGCATACACAAGGCCTCTCTTACAGGGCCTCAAAGAAGTGCAAAAGACTGAAAACAAAATTACATGGACTGAAGGGATCTTGCAAAATTTTGATGAACTTAAAAAGGTGATCTCATCTGCACCCGTTTTAGTGGCCTCGACTACACAGAGGAACTTAATTTATTCTCTAATTCTAATGGCCAGTTTATGACTGCTGTGCTATCACAGAGAAGCACAATGGGCCATAAGACACTGGCCTATTATAGGGGCATGTTAGACTCAGTGATGCACGGGAAGTTCGCTTGTGAACAGGCTCTTGCAGCTGCAGCATTTGCCATCGAAATAAGTTCCACAATTCAATAATGCTTTACGTGGAACATTCCGTCTTTGCCATTCTAGAATGGTCAAAATCTACCCTGACTACCCAAAGAGCATCTGCATACAAAATCATTCTGTCCAGCCCAAACATACACACATTGTACAATGCAAAACAGTGAACGCTGCAACATTCATTACAAAAATAAGCACTGATGAAGATTTAGTCAGACACGACTGTGTAACTTACGGGGGGGAAGAGAATGACATTCACAAAGCAAAAGACAGACCATTGGAGGGAAGGGGGTCCTCTTTGTTAATGGGTCAGTGACAATCAAACATACGGGCACAGCAGTAGTACACCTAGTTGATAGTGAATATAAGACATTCATTTTGAAAAGACTACTAATGCATTACTCAGCACAGGCAGCGGAACTCATTGCTCTCATTGAAGCACTGCAATCTTCACAGGGCTGCCACGTGACCATTTATTCAGACTCGGTATATGTCACTACAACAGTGCATGTCAGTCTGTCACAGTGGAAAAGGAGGGGCTTCAGGAGGGTGTATGGGTCGCCAGTACAACATGCCGTGCTGTTAGACAAGCTAATTTACATGCTATCCTAGCCTTCTGTAGTGGCGGTCGTTAAATGCACCACCCATGCCAACAGCACAGGCATGGTGTCACTTGGAAACGCTGCTGCTGACACCATGGCCAAATTAGCAGCATATCTCCCCATACCAATTGTGGCAGAGTATGTTGTCATGGCCCACGCCCTTGACCAGCCACCTGTCTCATAGAATGCCCTGCCGAGAGCACAGATAATACAGCTACAGGGTAAAGCCCCAGAGGAGGGAAAACAAATGTGGGTAAAAAGAGGATGCATTCAGTCCCCTACTGACTTGTTGTGGAGGCAAGAGTATACAGGGAAGGCAGTAATGCCCCACGAATTGTTGATAATAGTGGTGACCAAAGGCATCACCCTTCACACATCGCTGCTGATATACAAGAGGATTTGTTCATTACAAACATTCAGGAACATTTAACAAGCAAGGTTATTAGGTGCACTATGTGTCAAAGCTTCAGCATAGGAATGACACTAAGAACACTGAGGGGCACCTTGCTCTGCCCTACTGGACCATTCTGCAAGAAATTATCAATTGTAGAGGTGCAATGCCCAGTACATCTTGCTCTATGCAGGCTCAGGGGCACATTTCAGTCACACAATGTAAGTATCAAACCTGTTGATCCAGACAGCCTGCAATGCAACAAAAACCCTAAAGGAAGAAAATTCCCAAGGAGACCATGCCTGGTGATACAAGGATTGGAATACATAAATAACAAAATGGCAACAAACGTCAGTGAGCTGCATGCCAGAAGGTCTGGCGCGGGCAAGCAGTGTGCGTACCATTCTGGATTGAACATATCACAAAGCTAACATGGATTGAAGCAATGCAGAAACTAGTGAAAGTACACAGAGAGGAATCATACGAACCTTGCTTTTACAGTGCCAGAACAGTATCTGAAGGGGCCAATGAACATTGCAACAAAACATTGCTCATTCCTGATTTCAAGAAAGGCATGGAGGCAGTGATGGATTACTACTCGGTATGCGGTCAACAAGGGTACTTGCACCTCCCATGATCACAGAGGGGCTATTGTTCGCTGGCCACGCTACACTCAGCCCTGCTCGTAATCCCAGAAGTACACATGCAAGGGGGACTAATAGAGACTTTTGCCCCTACCCCCTTCCCAGCACCTGAAGAAGAAACAAGAAACATGTTGCCAGTACCAGAGTTCCACACTCTCCCAGTAAAAGATAAAGTTGTGACTCTGCAAAGAAAGAAAAGATCACATTATATATCCAAAGACTCATCAAGCTTGCTCGAGGAAATACCAGCCAAATTCTGACTATTCACCAAAGCAGAGACCTTTTTTGCCTCATTGCTATTACCCAGTGTGCAAGATGTAGCCAACGGTAAATATATGCAGGTTGTCTGCTGGGAGCTGATCCAACTTGCTATTGACACCAAGCGGGGTTCAACATCATAAAGGTATACCTCTGTGCCTTGAGGCTGATGATTATGCAGAACTGCTATGTCCTCGATATGCTGAATGCCATGGAGGGGGGCATGTGCAAAAAGATAGGAGACTCATGTTGTGCATTTATGCCCCCCGAAGATGCTGAAAATGGTTCAGTGTCGCATATAATTGAGGCTGTGCACAACCTGGGATTGCGCATGAAGAAAGAATACAAGATGAGGACTGGTTTGATATTACATTTTCTTGGACTCCATCATGGCTCTGGGCACTTATGAATATGCTGGTACCCATCATCATCTTTATTTTGGTCATTGTTTGCCAGATGGGACTCCGATGTTGTGCCAAAGCAGTGCCCAGTAGCGCAATGATGATGGTCTCAATTGGGGGGGCACCCTAAACACTTCACAATTCCACAGAAAATGGTACCCAAACAGATGACCCAAACAAACCCTGCATGGAATAAATATACCACACATCCACCCAACCCCGAGAATTGCACGGAGCACTGGATCGTTTGAGCAGGGGAGGGGGGTATTTCTATATGACATGTACCCCAGAAGAATACACCCAGTCTGGCACAAGCTTACGAGATGTTTACAAAGCATGGGTTCCAAAAGACGGGTTGCTGCCATACTTGGAAGCTGAAAGGTTGGAGAGGGTACATAGGGGGGAGGAGAAGATATATTGGAATTTAGTAGCAAGCAACAATGTGGAGAAGTTCATTAATTGAGGATAATTAAAGGGGGGAATGTTGGAAAGGAGAGAGTGTCTTTCCACCCCTCTAGGCGATACCGAACAAGAACTAGATGCTAATAGAGCACATCCAGGGAGGGCTGGTGAGGGGGGTGCATATACAGGGGGGTGTGCAATCACTTTAGTACATGTGTTATAAGCTATATCATAGATACGGGTTTAAACACCATTTTGGCAAGTGGCCGCCATCTTAGATGTTAGGCCCAAGCGTGGCAAACAGCACATTGTCTATTTGTATTAGGCCCTGTGCATGAGCGTGAACACCAACCCCATCCTAGCCAGGTCTAAAAAATCCACAACTTCCTTGATTGTTCAGAGAGTTACAGGCTTGCACGCCTTGGGAAGAATGCACCCTGGAAGGTTATTTGAAGGGAGCAGAATGCCACTTGGTAGTACCATCCCACAAAGCAGATAGCAACACCCTCCTCCCCCCAAAAATCCTAACACGAGAAATACATCCATGCCATGCTCTCATTACATGACCCCCGCATGCCACAGTAACATTGAAACCCAGACCACTGACCATAAAACCTTTAAAACCCTCAATCAATCACTAAGATCAAAAGGCAAAGCTATCGCACCTTCCAGAATGGGTCACATGCAGCGAGGTGCAGTGTGGCATCAGAATTATTGCCCAAAACTAAGGTGGAGGACCTTGGGAATTTCTGATCTGTCTTGGAATGAGTGAAGTGTGTGCGAGTTAGTGTGACCCTGGTTCTCCACAGAGCCCCTCCCTGTATTTGCCAGGTACATTGTTATGATCGGAAGAATAACATTGTGTTTAGAGTAGCAAATTGATTGTTAGGTCAGCTCACCACGAATGACGAGCCCAGCAGCACCCACATGAACAGAGGCGAACAGATGAAGATGGACCAATGTCCTGGCATCCCATATGGAGCAGCCCTAAATCTATAGGCCTGAACCAATAAGTGTCATAGGATTGTACTGTATAGTATGACCTTATCTGTGATGCTTTTGTGCTTATAATGTACTGCGTATGCTAACGGACCTCAGAACGTTCCATTGCAGAAGACTTCTTTGCAAATGCATTCCTATTTTTGTAGAAATAAATACTTGTTATCCTTGCAAGAGTGTCCTGGGCCTTTTTCGCTCGCAGGCTTTTTTTGTTTGGTGTGAGCGCAGGGACGTCACCAGCCTCACCTTCCCTGATTGTTTGCTGTGACCAGGAACAGGCCTTGACTGAGTGTCACAGGGCAGCCTGGCCCAGGCAGCCGGCTATGGGCTCAGGCAAAGGGTACCTTCGACACCTGTTTTCCATGGGAGTCCCAATTCTGCATGATATAGTTATTGCAGTCTGCAGTGACACACAAGTAGGAGACTTCGTCATTGTTGTAGTGTTGCATTTTGAGCCCTGTTGGTGTTGTTTCTGCCGTATTGCATTTCTCTCCCACTGAGCACCCTTGGTTGGGTCTGCCTTGCAATTCGAATCCTGTTACTATTGAGCTCCGCCCCATTACACTTTTCTCCCACTGTGCTCAAGGCTAGGCTTGAATTGTGACTCTCGCTATGTTTAGGGTCCCCAGATTGTATTCCCATTCACAGTGGTTCCTGGATTGAGTCTGTTTTCCATTTCGAATCCTGTTAGTATTACGTTCCACCAAATAACATTTTTCTCCCACTATGTTAAGGGCTGGGTTTGATTTGGAGTTCTCGCTGTGTTTGGTGCCACCAGATTGCACTTTTCTTTCAGGGTGAATCCTGGGTTGGGTCTGCTTCACAGATTGGATCCTGTTTGTATTGTGTTCCATCACACTGCTTGTTCTCCTACTGTACCCCCATGGTGTGCATTGCAATTTGAATCCTGTCAGTTTTGGGCTCCTCCACATTACACCTTTCTCCCACTGTGCTCAGGGATGGGCTTTAATTGTGACTCTTGCTGTGTTTGGTGTCACCCCATTGCATTTCCTTCACAGTGGTTCCTGAGTTGTGTTTGCTTTGAATTTTGAATCCTGTTAGTATTGTGTTCCACCACATTACACTTTTGTCCCACTGTGTTCTGGGCTGGGTTTGATTTGAGTTCTCACTGTGTTTGGTGCCATTGGATTGCACATTTCTTTGATTTTTATTGCATTTGTGATTAATGTGTTACAGTTAAAAACATTGCACATATGATTCATAATATTTCATACATATTTACACAATTTCATCAGACATAAAATGGAAACATTACTAACCACAGTATATAAAACCGCAATATATATATATATATATATATATATATATATATATATATATATATATATATAACCACAATAGATGCAACCACCATAAAAGCAAACAGTGATTTTAAAACTTACCAATTCATTTCATAATATGCAAATCCAGATTTGTTATAGCATACAACCAAATACAATAAAGTGCTAAGTGCCAGCTATTGCTCTGTGTATTCATACACAACCTCCAAATATCAGAGCTTTTAATAGTCTCCAGGTTATATACAAAGTTGCTCAGATTTGAATCATATACTGACCCCAGACTTGCACATTCTGTCAGCACATGCCTGCACTTTTCTTTCACAGTGATTCCTGGGTTGGGTCTGCTTTGCATTTTGAATCCTGTCAGTATTGTGTTCCGCTACATTGTATTTTTCTCCCACTTTACCCCTTGGGTTGGGCTTGCCTTGCAATTTGAATTAGGTTAGTATTGGGCTTCACCAAATTGCACTTTCTCTCGCTGTGCTCAGGGCGGTGGGTTTGAATTGTGAATCTCGCTGTGTTTGTTGTCACTGCATTGCATTTCCTTCCACAGAGGTTCCAGAGTTGGGTCTGCTTCACATTTTAATTCCTGTTAGTGTGTTCCACCACACTGCATTGTTCTCCCACTGTACCCCCTGGGTAGGGTCTTTCTTACAATTTCAATACTGTGAGAATTGAGCTCCACCACATGACACTTTTCTCCTACTGTTTTCAGGGATGTTTGATTTTTAATTCTCGCTCAGTTTGTTGCCACTGCATTGCAATTTTGTTTCACAGAAGTTCCTCGGCTGGGTCGCATTTACATTTTGAAAACGGTTATTGTTTTGTTCCACCACATTGCATTCAGTTCCACAGCGCCACTTGATTTGAAGTTGGTGCTTTTTTTAATCCAGCTAGTATTATGCTTCACCACATTACGCTATTCTCCAACTGTGCTCATAGCTGGTTTGGAATTTGGAATATTGCTGAGTTTGATTTCAGCCACATTACATTTTTGTTTTACCGTGATTCCTGGGTTGGGCCTGCTTTGCACTTTGAGTCCTGTTAGTGATGTGTTGCACTGCATTAGAGAGGCGTTACTAGAGGGGGGATGAGAGGGCTATAGGCCCTAGTCCTTTGGTTGTAGCCCCGGATGGAAACTCAGAGGCTACAACCAAAAGGCTAGTTAGCCCCGAGTCTTGACAGCGCTGACATTAGCATAGCCCCGAATCTTGTCCAGACCTAGCAACACCCCTGCTGCATTGCATTTCTATTTCACAGCACCACTTGATATGAGGTTGGTTGCATTTGAATCTAGCTAGTATTGTGCTCCACCACATTACACCTTTCTCTCACTATGCTCAGGGCTGGGTTTGAGTTTTGAGTCTAGCACTGTCAAATGGCACCGCATCACATTTTTCTCCCACAGTGATTCCTGTGTTGGGCTGCTTGCATATTTGTGTCTCATTGGGTTGTTTTCCGCCACACTGCATGTTTGCTTCCACTGAGGTCCCCTAGTTGGTTCGTTCTGCATTTTCAATCTTGCTAGAGGTGTGCCCCACCACAGTTTATTCCTCCTTCCGTGCCTCCTGGGCAAGGTTCACCTGCACTTCGGAATCTAGAGAGTGCTGTGTCCCTCTGTTTTGCATTCTCTTCCCACAGTGCTTCCTGGGTTGGATTCACATGTTCCAACCTCGCTTGTTGTGCTCCACCACACTGCATTTTCCTACTTCCACATTAAGCATTGCCAATGCCTGCAGTGTGACACACCTGTCAATACCTATCTCAAATACTACCATAGTAAAACTGGAGCTCCCATGCACCACGAAAACTGGAAACTGAGATACTACACCACAGGGAGCCCTTCACCACTGTGAACCCAATAACACTACAAAGCCCTAACACTTGGGATCACCAAGCACCATGAGATTCTGAGATTGACATACAATAACCCCAGAGATGCTTTCAACACTTTGAACCCGGTAACACTACAAACCCCCTGAAACCTGAGGACCCCAAGCCCCACAAGACTAAGGGCCTCATTACACGGTAGGCGGTGAGCCATGGCGCTATTAGCGCCATGGCTCATGCCGGTAAAATACCGGCACCGCCTTGGCGGAAAGGGGATTTACCGCCCCATTCCAAGGTTGGGGGGGCGGTAAATCCCCCTTCCGCCATTGTCCTTCCCCATTCCCATTTCTGCCCCATAGGGCTCTATGGGAATGGGGAAGGCGCTAATTACGGCACTGCAATTTTGCGGTGCCGTAATTAGCTCTGAGGTCCCTTAGCGGGTTGGATTTTAACGCCTGCAAAAAGCAGGCGTTAAATCCCCCAACCCGCAAAGGGACCTCGTAGTAAGGCGGTAGGGATTTACCGGTACCGGTATTTTACCGGTACCGGTAAATCCCTACCGCCATCCGTGTAATGAGGCCCTAAGACTGTAATACAACCACCACAGAGAGAGACCTTCGACACTGTGAAGCTGATAACTATACAGGACCTCCTAAAGGGAAGCTCAAACCATTTGGAGGCCAAAAAAATACTCATCAATGCAAGTGACCATCGCTAAGTGAACTCATGACCGGGAAGCACAACACATTGAGAACATACCACTCTGAAATCCTGCTCTGGGGAATAATCTGTCCAGGGAATAGCTCCATCCAGAAATAGTTCCACCACAGGAACAATCTCACTCGTGAGATAGCTATGCCCTGAAACAGCTAAGGCCATGGGATAGCTCACAACGCTGGCATAGCTTACACCACTGGGATAGCTCAAGCCCTTTAGATAGCTCACTCCCCTTAGATAGCTCATACCCGTGGGCCACATCATACGCTAGAGACAGCTCATCACCCCCGGACCCAGTGATAGCTCCCTACCCCAGTGATGGCCCCTATCCCAGTGATAGCCCCTCTGCTCCTGGGATAGCTCCCAGCTCCTGGGATAGCGCCCAGCCCTTGTGATAGCCCCCAGTCTCTGAGATAGCCTAAGCCCCAGGTCTCTGAGATAGCCCCCTAGAAATGTGTCCTTTGTCTAGAAAATACTGCCCTCATTTAGTATTTCTGGTAGCTTTGCAAATCGCCTGGTATACTCCCCTGCCAGGACTCATCATGCAATTCCAACTTCCTGGTGTACTCTCCTGCCATGACTGCACCTGTGATTGCACTTGCTTGGTCTACTCTCTTGCCAGAACTTCTTATGAGCTTCAATTGCTTGGTATCCTTCCCTTGCCAGAACTTCTTAGACATTTCAATTGCCTGGTATCCTTCACTTGCCAGGACTTCTCATGTATTTCACAGTTCCTCTGTATCACCTAAACTGCATATAGCATTCTTGGCTAGGTATATCTGTCTGTGGTAATTATTATTAATATGTGCATTTATAAGGCACCAAAGTCCTCAGGCACCAGGACACCGAAAGCCCAGCAATAAGGGAAGGAAGGGAAGAGACAGCAAAGGATTTGCCCATACCCCTGGCTCACTTACTTCTGGGGATAGACAGGCAAACCATGTCACTTGATCTGGTAGATCTACAATGACGGTGAACTGTGATACATTCTTTCAAATAACCGGGAGCTTTGTCATATAGACATTTATGGACAATAGTCATGGTCGTGAAGGAAATCTGTGCTTCCACAGAAAGCCAATCTAAGTTCCTTCTGTGGGAAGAAATTGGCTGATGTCTAGCAGTCCCTTAGATACTGCATCATTCTGCAGGACTTGGCGGCGCCTAAAGCTGTTCTTAATGTCCCCAATCATCAAGGCGTTGCAGTAGTCAATCCTTAGCATTATCAAAGCACGCACAAGAGTAGTGCAATTAGCCCCAGTAACATAAGGTTTAACTCACCTGTGAAGCCTAAGGAAATATGGAGCTTTGCTAAAGACATTTTCGATGTGCGCATTGGAATTCAGAGAAGACTCAAAAGTCACATCCATTGTCTTAACTTTGTCAACAGTTTTAATTACATGATTTTCAATACAAAAGTCCACATATTGACTATCCAATTTCGATCTGGCCTGGGGAGAGCCAAATGGCATGAGCTCAGTTTTGGTGGAATTCAAACACATCCCATTATTGGCCATCCAATATTGGATTGCTGCATGAACCTTATTTACATGTTCCACATCCTCTGTGTATATGCCACTCAACTCGAAGACAAGTTGGGTGTCATCAGCATAATTGTACACCTAACCTGTCTAGAAGATCATAAAGAGGGCAGCAATAGAAGTCGAAGAAGGAGGGAGATAGGCAAGAACCCTGAGTGCCCCCACATTCCAGCAGCATGTATGATGAGTGTGCATTGCCGATATTGTCCGAGACAAATGCTTGGTCAAAAAAGACTTTGTCCAGGCCATAACCTGAATTAAAAAAAGAATCCTCGAAGACAAGCCAGTTAACAGTTTCTCATGGTTGACAAGGTCGAAGGCTGCTGACAGATCTAATAACATACACAGCCCCGCCTTGCCATTATCCATAGTTTGGAGTATTGTGTTTTTCGTGTTCAGTTGTTCACTCTCTGTACCATAACCAGATCTGATTCCTGATTGCCTGGGGTGAAGGATTCCAGAGGTTTCCAAATGCTCTGGCGGGTGGCCACTTCATCCAATATCTTTAACAGGAAAGGAGCATTGGAGATTGGTCTAAAATTGGAGAACACCATCTGATCCAGGCTCAGCTTCTTTAATAATGTAGTTGCAGAGACGTTTCTCAGTGCGGTAGGCGGACAAGATTCTCTGAAACTGGCATTTATAAAGCGTACCAAGAAAGGGAGGACTAATTCTCTATTGTTCATAATGATTTTTTATGGAAGAGGTTCCCCCCACATGTAGTAGGTCTCATTTGCTTTGTAATATTCAATAATGCTTCTTCTGAAATATTCCCAAAGGAAAAAACTGGAGTTGCACTTTGACCAGGACCAACACCAATTTCATAAGAATCAGTGGGCTTCATGTTGGTCAAATTAATAGAGTTTTGAGATAACGCAGTTGATATTTTTGAAGAAAAACCACTCTGAATGGCTTTGCAGTCTGCATGTTAAGGATCGATCTGGTGAACCATAACCTTAGGTTTTTCAAGGTCCCTGAGAATTTGGAAAGGTTTGCTCAAATTATTTTCAGCCTGAACGATTTGATTATCGAGCAATGTTCCTTTAGCATGGAGCATCTCTTTTTTATAGAGCTTCTCCAAGGATTTCCATCTATTCCTATTCACCTCCGATTTATCCTTCAACCAGGCTCTTTCAGCCCTCCTCTTTTCTTTTTTTCCAATCGGACACAATAGAAGTGTACCGTTTCTGATCATTACACTTCTCCCTAACCTATTTCAAGGTAAACGGCGCAACACGATTTAAAAACTTGGTAAAGTGATTTTTCAATTCTGAGACAAGATGTTCAGGAGAGTCAATGTCATGGGTAGATGCAATAAGGGAGCTGAGCCATATATCCAGGTCTGTCTGTTGAATTGTATTGAAGTTACGACTAGAGAAAAGATGGTAGGGATTATTTTTAAGAATTTGCAAATGCAGCATTGCATTGCAACAAAAAAAACGACACAAAGAAATGGTCCGACCATACACACGGCTGAGCGTCCACAAGGCCTAATGGGAGATTTTTGCCAACTATGCAGTCCAACACATTCCCCAGCTAATGTGTCATGTCACTTCCACTCCCAATAATAAAATGATTGAGTGTAAACAGCTGAGCCAGCCTTGTTGCTTCTTGGTCCAGCAGATTCCCCAAACATCTGTTAAAATCACGCAGTATTCTAGTGGATGTATTGGGTTTATGTGCTGATGATACAATGCCCACAAGATCATCTTAAAAAGTATCTAAATCTTGAGGTGGCCTATATAGCAAGATGATATGAACAGAATTATTAGGTGTCGGGGTAGTTTTTATAGAAAGGATTTCACATTGTTCAATCTTTGCCACACACTTGCATCTCATGCATCCGTAGCTCATTGGGGCTGGAATCTGTACTTTGCCTTTTCTGCATTCTAACAATCGTCTTGTCATTTTGGTATTAACAATCTCATAACATTCTGATTCCATGGCACAGTCGCCGGAACAACCAGGGGTCCTCACTTGCTTTCGGTTGACTCACCGGTTCTCTCCAGTGTCTTCAGTCCTGTTCACACTTCTGCAGTGTGGGTCTCTTGCTCACTTCCCATTCTGGATTGTGCAGATGCCCTTTTGGCTTCCTTCATAGCTGAGCGCTCCAGTGCCTGCTTCCCTTTAGGTCCTAGTATGGAGATCGCTGCCTCTTAGAGCTGTCGAACGCCCAGGAACTCTCTCCCAGCTCCCAGCATTTCCATGGTACATCCTGCTTACGCACTGCATTTCTACTTCTGTCATTCACGCTCGCAAGCCTCTGCATAGGATCCAACATCTTCTCTTGCACTGCCACACTCAGTAATGAGGTTGCCATCTTCAAATATCCCACTCACCAGTGATTCTGTAGAACATCTATTCTGCACATTGAGCTTCAGGCTCCTGCTACCTTGTAGCAACTCCTTTCTCCTCCTCATCTCAGTATTTAGGTGATTAGGAGAGTTGGAGTCCATGGGTGTTATTGAACACACAGTGTTTTGATCGTTTTTCTGAGTAGTTTTACATGAGAGAACAGATCACATAAATGTACATCAGAAGAAAACAAGGTTTTGTTGGAGCTTTGTGTGTTTAGGTCATAGGTGGGGGTTTGACCTAAAGAATATGAGGAAGAGGTTGCTTTACTTCCTCTACAACGGGGAACAGCTGACAACAGACCATTAAGGTCTTGGGCATTCAAGGGTATTTCTCATGGGAAAGGGGAGATACCACGTCTCATCCAATGAAGTCATGACATCTCTCTGGTACTTGTCTCCTCCCCTGTGATCTCCCCCCCATATTGAAGCCCCCAGGTTCAGGATAAGGAATCGGCTACCATCCATTGGCCACGTGGAAGGAGTTCAGTGCCAGTGAATCCGTGATGACTCCATTGGATTCATCACATACCCTCCCCTAAAGACCTGGCTTCCCGCTCTAGGGCTAGTACTTAGATGATAATCAGCAGCCTCCGCTATATAAGGAAAAAGGCTCCTTAGTGTGGGTTTATCACTTGCAGTTAGGTTCTTCTGAAGTGAAACTATCTTCCTTCCATGAATAAAACATGGGGCAAGGAAGAGGTGTCTTATTGGCCTTTTGTTGTATGATTTAAAAGTTAGGAAAGTCTGTGTCCATTTTTGTTTCTTCCGGTAACCCAGGAATAACAGCAGCAATTATCTCAGTGGGTTCCCCTTGAACTCAAATGCTAACTTTGGTCCTATGATATATCTCTTTGTCTCCATGAACACAGGCAACCTTTCTTGGGGTTCCCTTTCTAAGGTCCCGGATAGATATTAGATTCAATATTATTGCTGTCTGTTTACTCCCTGAATCAATTAGGGTCTTAACCGGGACTCCATTTACTATGGCAGAATCATGAGTTTTAAAAAGAGTACTGGCACAAAAGAAAGGAGGGTGGAGCAGCGAACTAGAGCTTTGGTGGGGCAGTACATGGTTTAGTTAGCCCCAGGTGGCTCCCTTGGTCAAAAGATCCTGTGGGTAATACATTATCAACCCATCCACTTTGACAGAGCCCACCTGAAAGAGCTGTATCTGAAGCACATGCCCAGTGTAATAATTGTGTGCAATGTGCCAACAACTGTCCATCTAGATTACAGTGCAGGTTGATGGCAATTAGCCAGGGGACATTAGGGCTTGCCAATGACTGACGGGCCAGCACCCTGTACTGGAGCTGTCATGACCATGGGGGAGCTGGAGCCTGTGGGAGTTGGGGATCCGGCCTCTAGCCCCCATTGGGAACTCTAGGCCAACAGAGGACCGGAGTTCACATCTTATCCTGGAACATAGCTGGGGTAAATAAATACCTCGTGGACAACGACTGACATGACTTTGTCCTGGGACATGGGATAGTTAGTCTACAAGAAACCTGGGCCGTCAACGCCCATCACATTCAGTGGTATGCCACCTTTGCCATTCTTGCTATTAAGGGAAAGCAGGGTCATCCAAGTGGGGGGTTGTTGTAGTGGGTGGATATCTCCTTCTTCAAATTCATATAGGTGCAAGATTGTGGGTCCATGAATCTGTTTGACCTGCATCTAAAAGTTCTAGATGGCTCTTAGATCCTTCTCATAAACCTTTACAACAGGGGCTTACCAGGGGTGGGCAATGACCTCATACAGACAGTGACTAAGAGAATTCATATCTGAAGAGCAAATGTGTCCAATTCGCTGAGGATGGTTGTTATGGGGAATCCTAAACTCCAATTTGAGCCTTTAGACAGTATGGCTGAAATAATGGATGAGGAAGACAGCCACTGGGGCATAATCATCCTAAACTTGGCCAAGTCGAGAAGACATTATAGGTATGCTGAAGATGTGGCATCCTAAACTTAGCCAAGCCGATAAGACAATATAGTTATGCCGGAGATGTGGCAATCCTATTGCTCTCGGTTAACCTTAGGGCCTCTAATGGTCATTTTCATAGGGATGCACCCGCAAGGCCAACCTACGACAATGAGGTGGCACACCGCAAAAATAGAGTAGATTTTTATCAATGTGGAAACCTGGTTGTATATAAATAGCTTTGCTATCCAGTGTAGGCCCGAAAGTGAGCATGACCCCTTGGTGCTGGACATGAAAGAGTTGTTCCTGGGCCTGACTGATGCCATAATATCTAACGTAACCAAGGCCAATGTACCATTGAATATTACTGGCCATTCCAGATGTAACATTAGGTGGGCAAACTTAGATCTGGAAAATACCCTGCCCACAGCGTATCATGACATCCCCCCACTTTTAGAAGGATTTGCTTCCATGGATCCCAAGAAACACACTCAAACAATGGGACTCCATGAGGATCTGACTGGGAAGTTGGTATAAATATTTTGAAAAACCATGGACAGTTGTTCATAACTTAGTGGAGTTAAGGGTGACTCAAGGGGATTCTGGGGAATTCGGGGGGCAGGGCGACAAATAGTCAACATTATTCAGCAGGGCTGCATAACTCAAGCCACTTGGGTCGACATCTTTTCAAGGGTAACTGGTTCTGTGGCGTAGAGATCTATTGGAACCCTATCCAGTCCGGAGGCCATCTTCCCCCGCATTTCCCTGCAAGAAAGATCTATTCTCCTTGTAGAGCTCAACTCATCCCAATCAGCTGGGTCACTTCCACGACAAACGTGGGCAGGGAGGATAGAGCTTTGGAGACTTCATCCCAGCTTCCAAAACGGGGGGAATTACGCACTGGAAATTGGCCTCACTCTGGTTGGCAAAAAGTCCAGTTTTGTATAATACCAGGCAAAATTAAACCATTGTGAGAGCATGAAGGATATTTAGGGGTTCCATAGCTGGATTCTGCACCGTGCCCCCTAAATCACCTTCTTGTCCTCACAAAAGAAAACATATGACTTGCTATCAATGTTGGTAATATAAGCCCAAACGCTATTCATCCTTTGCCTGGCAATGAGATGCTTTGTCTTGGTGAGTTACCTTACCTGAATGTATTTCTTTTTCCACATTGCCAATAGGTCTAAAGTGAAACTAACTGCACTTCTTCACTTTCTCAACGCTGTCTTTGTTTTAAAAGAGATCCCTAATGAACTATCTGGCCAACAAGAACACACATAAACCAAAAGGGGCAAGGTTATGACTGCTTCTAGACTGACGATTAGGAAACCAAAGAGATCTACTACTGAACAGGTTTAGATAACCCATCCTGGGATCTACACTGCATAACAACCAACACTGCTTTGCATTATCTGTAAAAAAAAAAAACACTCATAGTTTTGGATTACCAAAAGAAAGAATAAAAACACATGCTGCATTTAAACAGTTTGGGCCACCATTTTGAATGTCTCTTCTTTTAATTTGGAGTGTTTACGGGTGAGGACTTCTTGCTTGTATCTAGATATAAACTTGAATCCCGCTCTAGCCCCCTGCCAGGTGTTTGCACCTTTTCACATGGTGGATTTCTGTCTACCCTGGATGCAACACGTCAACAGACCACGATTAAGGTGTGAATCGTTGATGGATGTATTCAGCATAGTACTTCATGAAACAAAGCCCAGACTTTTGCAAACATTGCGTGCACCTGTAACCGTCCTACCCCATTCAAAGGGCCCCATGTTGAAAAGGATTCCCAATACATTTTCTGTCCTTTGCAGCTCATGAGCTACTTTAGCTGCTGCACTCTTAACCTTTCTTGTGCAGCGCCAACAATCATTGGCTCACAGATGAGCGCTATTAAGCTGAAGGAGCTTGTCGCTTCTGGGTGTTCTCTTACAGAAATGACAGATTTGTTTGTAACTTCTCCAGACTTTCCTCAGTCTGTCATTTACTTCCACTGAACGCAAAGTAGAGGAGAGTTGCGCGCGAGGAAGAGTAATTACAGTGGATGTTGTATTATACACTATTGAAGGAGGACGTGCACACACATTACAACTCTCCCTGTTTCTTAGATTTGCATGTTTCCCGAAGTTCTGAGTCGTAGAGCATCACTCATGCCAATGCAAATCAATAGCCACATTCAGTACTTTCAGTTTCCTTCACAAAATATCCCTCCTCTCTGATCTAAAACATTGTCCTGTAGGAGAGGCCACTTCAGTACGTGAAGTCCAATGTATGTGTGTTTTTTGCATGGCTCGGCACAGTAACATTCCTTTTCACTTTCCTGTGTTTACATTAGTTGGTGCCTGTGTGATAACATTGATTCCCTGAATAAGGAAGGTGATGAGCAATCTGTGACCTAGCTCAAATCTCTGCTATCCTTTTGTCATGGGGTTCAGGACTGAGTCATCTACCATGGTTGCCAAGCTCTCGGCTGGACATTGATGTGAATCCCAATTTTCAGTTGCATTGAGCTGAGACGCGGGGGAAGCACTGCTGTGCTAATGTCATTTGTATACTGTACACTAGCCCATGCCTCTCAACTCACCAATATTTGGGTGTAGGGCATCAACTGACATAATGTTGTCCGCCCACCAAAATATTGTTACCTTCAACACATTTTTCACATTGTTGACATGTATTATAATGGACAAGGGTGCAGGGTGATGAGCTCCCGATGGGGCTCTGGTCATTTTCCTGCTCGCTGCCGTCCGTACATTTGCCACACTCCCTGGGATTCTAAGGACTCAAAAGGTCCCTCAACTTGCAGTCCCCTTTTCCGCCTTCGCAGACAGCCTTCCCATCCCTTGCAGAACCAGTAGGAAATTACTAACCGTCAGACCAAGGCGGCAGGATCCGCTCTTCGCAGCCCCTGGTGACAATAAGTTGGGCGCTTGCAGTATATTCACGGGTGAGGCTTATAATTTAATAAATGAAATCAATCTTTTTTTGGAAAGTACTTTGGTATCTAAGGGGAGTTAGGTAATTGAGATAACTAGGAAAGGAAAATCCAATAAGTGCGGTGGAAGGAAACATGGAGAGTCAGAATTTCCAGCAGCAAACATTGGAGCTGGGAAGGGCCATTTGGTCCATTCCATTTCTAGCCCTGGGAAACGCAAAGCACCCTTCCTGGATCTGGTGAGCTGTGCGGTGACAAATTGGGATAATGATCCCCTAAGGGTTTCCGAATCTGCTATCACTGCATCTTTTGCTGTAAATGACCCTCCCCTGTTACCTATTTCCGCCCCACCAAAGTCTTACCACGAGAACCAGATTAAGCCTCAGATGAATTGGATAAATGATTATATGACTGCGTCACCCATAACACCTCCAAACATAAACTTGGAGGGCACAAAGGCTGCTGTTCTTGTAAGTGAGACATTTAGTTCCCACATGGGAGAAATGCAGGAGAAGAGGATCTCGCCACTCAGGCCAATACCGCTAGAAGACGCTGCTCATTTTTCAGCAACTGCAGGATGTTTGACACATGGGAAAGGGCCTCCCCTGTGCGTAAATCTTCCCATTGTTGGGACTCCACCTGGATTGCCATCATCCCCTGCCCCCACCTCCATCTCTTCTGTCATCTCCAAGGAACCAGCACAGGGCTGCCATTGCGCTCTAGTCCTCACTGAATTGGAGATCATGAAGGTCCTTCTGATATGGATCCTCAAAACCTGCAGATGCGTGGGAGGAGTAATTTGAGGGGAGCACAATCCACGCATTGATGCTATCTCAAGGCAGTCTGAACCAGTAATGGATAAACCCTGCAATAGCTTACAGATGTCCGAGACTCAACCTGCTCCAAACGGCCCCCTGCTCATTTTGAACTGCCTGCCGGAATGCTAGTGAATAAGTGGCTCTGGAATCAATCTGATCGCGGTGCTCTCCCCACAATCATAAACCTGCATTATAATTCAGTACAAACACCTGGGCGGGCTGGCTCTGGGGAGGGCCATTACGAGGATCAGAATAACCAACTCTGGGGGGAGTGGTATTTATGCATAGAGTCCCCAAACACCCCAGCGATCAATTGGATAGAGAGACTCTCTCACGAACAAATGCATCCATTGGCTTAGAACAGTCTATGGATGGCGCTCTCTAATTAGAGAGGACATTTTGGGCTGTTAAAGGCTGTGCCACAATGAGAGAAATTCCCATGACACTATCTGCATTGAACTAAGGGACCCAAGTCTGGCCACTGGCTTATTAGGCATTACGACCCGACGTTGTACACCTCCAAGTAGCTCAATCATAATCGGTGCTTCCCCCTTTTTTAAGAGAGCCAGTCCTAAAGGAATTTTGCACCCCATGGAACTGAGGATTCTGTACCAAAAGCTTTCTGGAGCTAACATTGTATTGTTGGGGGAAAAACCTGAGGAGGTCGCCAGCCGGCGTGGGAGGACTTGACAATGTCATTTGTGTAGTCTTTCAATTCCCTAGAAGCAGTTAACAACAGAATAGTTCTGCCTGTGATTTGGGGGGAGGGCGGGGTCAGTTTATGCTTATCTTCCTTATTGTATATTATTTAATTGTAATGTTTCTTATGTATTAATGTGTACTTTGATGGCCCTATGGTCGAATTAAATTAAACAAACTTAAACGTAATTGAGTTTTGGGGGGGAGGGGTGTGTGTGTGTGTGTGCGTGTGTGTAGTAATGTTGTGTTTCTGTTATGTATTACACTGCCACCTAAGACCTGTCCTGTGACTACAGAGACGTGGATGGTTCACAGAAAACAGTTGCTCCGGACAGAATAGGTCTTTGAAGACATGCTGTTCATGGATGAGACACCTGCCGCTCTTTAAATGTACAACAGGAAGGCACTTCAGAAGAGAGTGGAATGCAGCCGAAGCATCCTCTAAAAGTTAATGTCTCAGGGGGCAGCTCGAATCTAGGCTCATTGTCTTCGTCTAGTGAATAAAGGACACAGCCTTATTCTCAAATGTGAAAAATCTCAATGGACCCAAACAAACTCCAGCTGTTTGCATTCC
The DNA here is from genome assembly GCF_040938575.1 of Ambystoma mexicanum. Lineage (NCBI taxonomy): Eukaryota > Metazoa > Chordata > Amphibia > Caudata > Ambystomatidae > Ambystoma > Ambystoma mexicanum. The sequence continues at coordinate 1,174,639,927 of NC_090935.1, read as the reverse complement.
CCAATAGGCCCACATGTGAAAAGATTGTATCTTGTGTCCACAGGACACCAAAAGTTAAGGATAATGCAGTCCATTTATCCTAGAAATTGCCATCTGTAAAATGAATTGAGACCCACAGCCTTAATTTGGTCTGCGTATCCGGAGATACATCCAATTGAAAGAGTGCAGGTGTACCTCAAAGAAAGTTTGAAGTGGGTTAATAAAACCATGAACAAGGCAGAGATTATTAGTGTTGGTTTTAAGAACTATCCGAAGACATTTGCTGCAGGCCATTTTCCCATTTTAATGTAATGTAATTAACCAAATATGTGGTCCCCAAAACTGTACTGCATGCCGTTCTCATGGCAAACCTTGCCCTTGGGTCTGTTTCTATAACCCCACAGTCGTCTCACCTGCACTTATCAGACACCCCTTGTCTGTGTTTTAACCTTGCACTTCCCACCTTGCTGGCTGCACTACTAGTGGTTGTTTTAACATCTGTTCACCACTTTCCCCCTTCGCCCTCCCCTGCACTTGCACGTTCTCAATGTCACTGGGCCTAGTAAGATCGTTGTTTTTGTCCTCCCTTGCCTGTCGTGCTCTGAAACACTTGTGTATGAGCGCGATACAAATAAAACATCATATCATATGTAGTTGCCTTTTTGAGAATGGGGATAGAATGGGAGACAGTGCAGGGTGGGCTTTTGGTCATGCAAGTTTTCCTCAATCATTGTGGTGGGAAGGGAGGTAAGCACTAAGAGATGGAAGGGATAACTCTACATTATTCAAGGGTTCAGGTCACCCTAAAATAAGTCTGTGCGGAAATACATAGACAGGGACAAACTCTGGCACACATTGTTTCATGTGAGGGGCAGATGACACTTTGGGGGGGGGGCGTTCCATGGAAAGGAGTCAGCCCTGCATTTCCTGAGCTCTTTTTTTTTTAGCACTAAAGCATCCCTGTGTCTAAGCGGGAAGTGTCAGGACCACAACATACAATACTGTACTTCCGTTATAAAACTGTTACAGTGCTTATATTGTAGCTGAGGGGCGGGAAATGTACTCTAACAGGGAAACAAAGAAAACAACTGTTCAGCAGCGATATGAAAAAAACAGGGAGCCATTGGTATATATTTGAATGAAGCATTAACAAAATAAACATTTCCGGGAGCCAACAACCCGTTCCACTTCTCCCCCAATATACAGCCATATACTGACATTGCACAAGTAGCTTTAACGCTGAACAGAAATGATAACCAACTTGAGAAGATCCTAAAATGCCTCTGGGTAGTTCATGAGCAGCCAGGTCTAAATGACCTTCAACTCACCTCTTCAATTAATTCAATTCTCATGTTTGGATTTCCCAAACTGTGCAACCTCCCTGTTCAATACCCTGATACCTTACCACCTTCCCTGCCCTGCCCTTGCTCAATCCCCAGGGAATATGGGGTTTAACCTTGACACTGATATGGCTTTCAACCTGCCAAGTGATAATATCTCTTGCAAAGCTCTCTTCAAATTTCACATGCTGTGCAAAAATGCATCCAATACTTAGAGATGACATAACGAATTGATTTAATCAGAGTACACATTCTGTACACTTGTGTGTACTACAATTCTATGCAAGTAGGCCTTGTGAGGCACCACAGCCACCATATTAGTCCATTCTAGAATTGTGCTGCAAGACAGATATTGGGCCCCTTCTGCTCTCAAGGCGTGGCAGTGGTGTCCATTTGAAGCTAAATCCACCTGAATGTACTTAGCTTGACACCTTGGTGCCTGCTCAATAAAGGCCCTAAACACCTCAAAGCCCTATTGATGTCCATTTTCTTTTTCAAAAACGTTAGCCCTTTAAAACATCCTCTCGATTCTAATCAAATTAAAAATTCCGAGGCATGGAGGATTTTTATTTTGGGCTTCCGGTAAAAAGAAAATGTTGAATGACCTACCTACATAGCTGAGAAGTGAACACAGCTGCAACAAGCTCAAGAGCATGCTAGAGTAAGACCTATTTGAGCAAGCATTCTTAAATGAGAGTGGTAAATGAGTTTCCAGAGGTCAGGCCAAAGAATCATCTGGCTGGCGATATCCTAGGCCTAGATTGCACTGCTTGCTGACCTTCAAGGCTCTCCACAGGATCACTCTTATTACCTATTTTGCTGTTAACGATATGTTTGCTATTATATGTTTTATCTTAACTATTCAATACTTTCAAATGGGCATTTAGGGGGTAATTCATGGATTATTTGCGCCGAAAAAAGCAGGATTTGTGCACCATTCTGCCCGCAAATCCCTGTTTAACAAATGGGGATTTGCAGGCAGAATGGCGCACAAATCACGTTTTTTTCGGCGCAAATAATCTATGAATTACCCCCTTAATCTAATCTGTACTGTATAACAATGGTCCGAATTCCCTATCCCGCTCCCCTCGTGTGTCTAATCTAAACATGAGTCTCTTTAGCCCTGGTGCTTTAATATCAATTGTAAATCTTTGGCATTGATTTTCCTTGAACACAATGATCATATAAATCTTCCTACACAGACACTAAGAGGGTAATTCATAGAATTCAGCGCACAAGTGGCGCACGCGGCTGGCGCACAGGGTGCGCGTGCGAATCCCTGCACCAGCCGCGTGCGCCAAAACCCATTTCCGCGCACAGCGTATTCATGGATACCAGCCACCAAAACCAGCCGTGGCGCACAGTGGCGCAGTGACCCTGCAAAAGCGCCAGTTACGCCCCCAAGAACACCTCTCGCGCAGGGAAAAGCCATCAAAATCCCCAATCCAGCGCAAAGGGCTGCGCTAACCCTGTACCAGCACGGCAAGCGGGCTACGTGTATCACTGGGGTGCGCGGGAAGTACCTCACGTCATTTCAGCTGGGTACGTGCATTTCAGGGGTGCGCGGGAAGTTCCACACACGAATGACCATGCCACGTGTATTTCGGGGTGCGCGGGAAGTCTCACATGTAATATCAGCAGGGTATGTGCATTCCAGGGGTGCGCGGGAAGTTCCACACGCGAATGGCCAGGCCACGTGTATTTCGGGGTGCGCGGGAAGTTTCACACGCGATATCAGCAGGGTACGTGCATTCCAGGGGTGCGCGGGAAGTTCCACACGCGAATGTCCAGGCCACGTGTATTTCGGGGTGCGCAGGAAGTTTCACACGCGATATCAGCAGGGTACGTGTATTCCAGGGGTGCGTGGGAAGTCACACATGCAAAGTCAGCAGGGTACGTGTATTCCAGGGGTGCGCGGGAAGTTCCACACGCGATTTCAGCAGGGTACGTGGATTACAGGGGTGCGCTTGAAGTTCCACACGCGATTCCATCAGGGTACGTGTACATCAGGGGTGCGCGGGAATTTTCACACGTGAAATCAGCAGGGTACGTGCATATATGGGGTGCGCGGGAAGTTCCACACGCGAATGTCCTGGCTACGTGTATTTCGGGGTGCACGGGAAGTTTCACACGCGATATCAGCAGGGTACGTGTATTCCAGGGGTGCGCGGGAAGTTCCACACGCGATTTCAGCAGGGTACGTGTATTACAGGGGTGCACTTGAAGTTCCACACGCGATTCCATCAGGGTACGTGTACATAAGGGGTGCGCGGGAATTTTCACACGTCATTTCAGCTGGGTACGTGCATTTCAGGGGTGCGCGGGAAGTTCCACACACGAATGACCAGGCCACGTGTATTTCGGGGTGCGCGGGAAGTCTCACATGTAATATCAGCAGGGTATGTGCATTCCAGGGGTGCGCGGGAAGTTCCACACGCGAATGTCCAGGCCATGTGTATTTCGGGGTGCGCGGGAAGTTTCACACGCGATATCAGCAGGGTACGTGCATTCCAGGGGTGCGCGGGAAGTTCCACACGCGAATGTCCAGGCCACGTGTATTTCGGGGTGCGCAGGAAGTTTCACACGCGATATCAGCAGGGTACGTGTATTCCAGGGGTGCGCGGGAAGTTCCACACGCGAATGTAAAGGCCACGTGTATTTCGGGATGCGCAGGAAGTTTCACACGTGATATCAGCAGGGTACGTGTATTCCAGGGGTGCGTGGGAAGTCACACATGCAAAGTCAGCAGGGTACGTGTATTCCAGGGGTGCGCGGGAAGTTCCACACGCGATTTCAGCAGGGTACGTGTATTACAGGGGTGCGCTTGAAGTTCCACACGCAATTCCATCAGGGTACGTGTACATCAGGGGTGCGCGGGAATTTTCACACGTGAATTCAGCAGGGTACGTGCATATATGGGGTGCGCGGGAAGTTCCACACGCGAATGTCCTGGCTACGTGTATTTCGGGGTGCACGGGAAGTTTCACACGCGATATCAGCAGGGTACGTGTATTCCAGGGGTGCGTGGGAGGTCACACACTCAAAGTCAGCAGGGTACGTGTATTCCAGGGGTGCGCAGGAAGTTCCACACGCGATTTCAGCAGGGTACGTGTATCACAGGGGTGCGCTTGAAGTTCCACACGCGATTCCATCAGGGTACGTGTATTACAGGGGTGCGCAGGGAGCACCACATGTGAATTGCACGTGTGGGTCCTCCCAGGTGTTCCCTCTACACCCTCCACGGCCCCTGCAGGTGGCTCACACCACAGGGGCCTACCCTGCACATGTCATGCAGGCACCCCATCCACCATGGCCATGCCCCCCAGCCAACCCACATGTCAACTTGCACTACTGCCCACCAACGCATGTCCCCCTGCATCCCCAGCCACCAGGGGAACCCTCCACCAGGCCCCCACCCATGTCTCCCACCACTCCCATCCCCCAGCACTGTGGGGCACCTGCCAGCAGACCCCCACCCATGTCCAACTCATGTTCCCCACCACCCCCACCCCCCAGCACTGTGGGGCACCTGCCAGCAGGCCCCCACCCATGTCTCCCACCACCCCCACCCCCCAGCAGTGCAGGGGCACCCTCCACCAGGCCCCCACCCATGTCTCCCACCACCCCCATCCCCCAGCAGTGCAGGGTCACCCTCCACCAGGCCCCACCCATGTCTCCCACCACCCCCACCCCCCAGCAGTGCAGGGTCACCCTCCACCAGGCCCCCACCCATGTCTCCCACCACCCCCATCCCCCAGCAGTGCAGGGTCACCCTCCACCAGGCCCCCACCCATGTCTCCCACCACCCCCACCCCCCAGCAGTGCAGGGTCACCCTCCACCAGAATCCCACCCATGTCTCCCACCACCCCCACCCCCGAGCAGTGCAGGGTCACCCTCCACCAGGCCCCCACCCATGTCTCCCACCACCCCCACCCCCCAGCACTGTGGGGCACCTGCCAGCAGGCCCCCACCCATGTCCAACTCATGTTCCCCACCACCCCCACCCCCCAGCATTGTGGGGCACCTGCCAGCAGGCCCCCACCCATGTCTCCCACTACCCCCACCCCCAGCACTGTGGGGCAACTGCCAGCAGGCCCCCACCCATGTCTCCCACCACCCCCACCCCCGAGCAGTGCAGGGTCACCCTCCACCAGGCCCCCACCCATGTCTCCCACCACCCCCACCCCCCAGCACTGTGGGGCACCTGCCAGCAGGCCCCCACCCATGTCCAACTCATGTTCCCCACCACCCCCACCCCCCAGCACTGTGGGGCACCTGCCAGCAGGCCCCCACCCATGTCTCCCACTACCCCCACCCCCAGCACTGTGGGGCAACTGCCAGCAGGCCCCCACCCATGTCCAACTCTTGTTCCCCACCACCCCCACCCCCCAGCACTGTGGGGCACCTGCCAGCAGGCTCCCACACATGTCCAACTCATGTTCCCCACCACCCCCACCCCCCAGCACTGTGGGGGCACCTGCCAGCAGGCCCCAACTCATGTTCCCCAGCCAACATGTCATCACAATCTAGAACCCTGGTCCCTATGGTCAGCCTCCAAATGCAAAACACCCACCCGAGTATTGCATCCACCCACTCATAATTGGCAATTACATGACAGAACACCAATTGCAAGTTTCGAAACAAACACATTTCCCTCACATACACCCAATGGGTGTTAGTGAATCTCAAAACCCATATCATGATATGCATGAAACCAATGAGATACTACACATTGAAGTTCCATAAAAAAAATATGTATTAAAGGGAACATAAATAGAATAAAAAATAAAGAAACAGAAATGGGAATGTACAAAAATGAAAAGAAGCATGTCCGTGAAAAAAAACAAAACCAAAATCATAATCCAAAGTAATGGTGTCCAAAGTCACTGTCCACAAAAGAAAATCCAATGGGAAATAATAATTGAAAGCCATTGCTCCATGGGTAAATTGGGAAAGAAAAATACAATCCAACAGTGAACTATGTACAGACGAACAAGCCAGGGTCCATTATCCCAACAAAAGAAATGAAACCTATCTAACTACACTAACTAATAAAATAAACTATATACAAAAATGTGGCCAATGTCCAAAAGGTCCAAAATAAATTTAAAAAAAAAAGAAACCTAACACTACCTACATAACTATGTACAAGGGCAGCGGGCTAGTCTGACGGCTCACTTTTGGATGTCCCGGGCCAGGGCATCATCGAACTCCTGCTCAATGTCCCGGAGGCGGTCCTACTCCATGGCCCAGAGGGTCCGCAGGGCCGTCGACGTGTCCACCTCCAACCCCCTGCGGATTGCCTCGAGGCACTCGGCCCGCCTCAGGGCCCTCCGCGTGGAGTTCTCCACCCTGACCATTGTGAGCCGTGCCTCTTCCGCCTGCTGCCGCTCCGCATCTATGGCGTGGCCCAACCGCTGCCACACGGAAGACACTCTCTGTCCTGGGTCCTCCTGCCCTCCGGCCGATGCCTGCCCCTCCGATGTTGAAGGCCCCGAGTCTTCATGGCTCCCACCACGTTGCTGCTGCTGCTGTGCCTCTGCCCGTGCACTGCCTCCTGCTGCCTGCACATCCTCCGCCAGCTGGGGTGCAGTCGTTGATGTGGCCACCCCTGCTGGACGTCCAACTCCCGACTGTGGCAGGGATGCCACCTCCACCAGCCTGGCCGCACCGTCAGAGACAGCTCCACAGGGCACCCAGGTGACTGATGGGTGGGAAGATGGCACGGAGGACGACTGGCGTGTAGGGGGTTCAGTTGAGGAGGGGGTCGTAGCAAGCCCCATCAAACGGAGGAATCCGACCTGGGTGACCTGTCCCAGCTGGCTGACGTGGTCAACGAGCCATTCGAGATGATGTGCAGTCTCCTCATGAAAAGACTGCAGGTCACCTCGCATGGCCCGTTGACGCAACGCCACACCAGTCCGGACAGGCTCAACCCGGACCCGGATAGCCATGTCTGCAGGCAGAGGAAGGCCAGTTGTCATTTGCTCATCCCCTGCCTGAAAACGGGTCTGGACTTAGGCATCCCTGCTGGTGCAAGATGATGCAGGGACAGGATCAGGGACAGGATTGCACACAGGCACCTCCGCGGCGGACTGTGCTACCTCCTGTCCCGGGTCCTGCACTGCACCACTAGCACCAGTGGGATCCCCACCTCCAGACCCCGTCTCTGTAGCTTGCACGGCCTCCTCCTCCACCAAACCCCCCACCAACCTGGATGACTCAGTGCCGTCTTCCCCCGTTGGGCCCTGTGGGGTCCCAGCTGACCCTTCTGCTGCCGAGGAGTCCAACTCCAACCTCCGCCTCTTGGACCTCCCCCCGGCAGCTGCGGCCTGGGACGAGGCACCGGACTCCTCACTCCCAGACGAGATGACAACATGGGAGGGGAGCCGGGCCTTGCGTCTCCGGCTGGCGGTGGGATCCCCGCTGCTGTGCTACACAGCACCTTCTCCGCCCTCTTCATCAGTTGACGCTGCAGACAGGGAGAAATGAAACACAGGCATCAGGGCACTGTACAATGACATGACAGTTGTACATGAGTGGCATTGGCAAACCTCAGACATGCCATCATAATCCCCAACACACATGTCATTTCAACTCCCACACATGAGCCATACCACAGCCATATCGCAACTGCCAGCACCATCCATACCCATACAACAGCATGAGCAGGCAAAGCTGAGCCAGACATCACATGCAACACAGGAAGTGCACCACACATGTACACACACCACCACACTTGCATGCATGTGTACACCTCTGCCAAGTGTTGCAGTGTTCAGATGGGCATCCATGTCACATCTGCCAATCAGGCTTCCACATCAGGCTGTCACATGCATCCATGTGGCATCACTGTTGCACCCTTGTCAAATACACACAAATGCACATGTACACAGTGCTGATACATGCAGCTGAAAACAACATACATGCGTGACATCACAGACATGTCTACTTACATACACATTCATCCAAACATGTGTGCCACACAACTGCATTCGGCATGCAAGCCTACACACACAAGCACCATCCATGTATCACACATTCCAGCCCTCGCATGTGTTAGCACCACGGCCCTGTACACCCCCACCCATACTCGACCCCATACAAACAGATGTGCAACCTGCACACTACTGAAACATCACCACACGCACAGCTCACAATCAGGATGCATGTACACTTACCGCTCGACTCCAGACGGGTTGCCTCTCAAGGACCTGGACGTGGAGCGCTGGGGATATGCATTCCAGGACCCTCATCTGATCTTCCGACAAGTGGTCCCGGCGCCCCTTGGAATCCGCTGCCTTCAAGAAGCGCTGGGCCTTGTTCAGGGTCCTGGACCTGAAGTCCTCCCAGTGCTTCTTGACATGTTGGAAGTCGCGGACTGCCACCCCCTCCGCGTAGATGGCAGTCATGATGTCAGTCCAGATCCGAGTCTGTCCTTCCTTGTCGGCGTGGGAACTTCCGAAGAGGGCATCATACTGCCCCAGGACTTGCTGCACCAGGGCACCAACTTCGGTGGCACTGAAGCTGGTGCCCCTCTGCCTCTCTGGCCGGGGGTTGTCAGTGGTGCCAGATGTTGCATTGCCCGACATGACAACCCCAGAGGCAGGAGTGGGTGTGCAACTGGGTCCTGGGGCTGGTCTGTGGAGCGATGGAATCCCAGTCGGGAGTCTTCGGTTCCAGCAGGGGTGGTCACAGCAACAGCACCCCTGGCTGATGTGCAGGCAGCAAATGGCAGGGTACGTGGGCAGGAGGCAGTCAGGCAGCAGCAGATGGCAGGTGGGACCGTGCTCAGGGCTCTGGGGGGCAGTAGTTCGGCCTTCTGGGCAGGAGCGTGGTCTTCCGTGTGCTTACGCGTGGCCAGCTTGATATGGAGTGATTTGGCACGTGAAAATTCGGCACGTCAGCGTGTAATTCGAGGAAAGGCCCTTAGCGCGTAAGCGCGTCTGCACGCATACGCAATTTCATTGGACAGAAGGCCCCTGAAGCGCAAGCGCCCCTGTGACGTGACGCGCACAGGCGTGCATGGGCATTTCAGCGCGCGTGAAAAACTGCACGTCCGCGTGTAATACGAGGAAAGGGCCCATGCGCGTAAGTGACGTGACGCGCGCGTGCGTTTCCCTCAGCACGGGTTAAAGGTGAGCCGGCCCAGCAGTTCGCTGTACGTGCCTTTCGTGGAGACCGACGTGTGTTGCTGCTTCCTGTTGTTTCGCGCGCCATCACAACTTCACAGCTATCAAGGACGTATCTCTTCTTTTGGCGGAGGTATTGGCTACGCATGTTTTTCTGCATCGCGCTAGTCAGACGGTGAGTCGCACACGCTCTTTTTCCCACTGAGGGTGACCCTGTGTATCGCACCCATTTTCGATGTCATAGTAGCCTGCGTGTCCCACGCGTACGCGTTATTCGTGTTACTGGGTGCCACCGCGTACTGCGGGAGGTTGAATCCACGCACGTAGGCTTCAGGGTTGCGTGCACGGTTTTACTGAAGTTTTGGGGTGCCTGAGCGTTGCGTGACCCATCACCACATCACCGGGGTCACATACAGACTTGCAGGTGCAGGGGGGCTGTTAACATCTTGCTTCCCACCCCCTTCACCCCAATTGCCCAGGTCAATTGTGGTGTACACCTCCCATTGGCACCACTCCATCTGTGCTAGCACTACTACATCTGTGCCATGGTTGGGAGGGCACCAAAGGTGAGGGGCGCCACAGCTGGGCGTCCTCCTCGTGGCGGGCGTGGTCGGGGACGTGGTACCATGGTGACCAGGGAGTAGGGGGACTCAAGGGTGTCCAGGGCAGCCACAGTGGGGGAAGAGGCAGGGGTGCGCCACTTGAGCACAATGTTGTGCCATGTGTCGGTGCAGTCATGCCACCAACCCCTGTGGTTCCGGGGGTTGCAGCTTCTGCATCTGGCACTGGCGCCCGTGTGACCTGGCAGTCCGTTCCATCGACTGCCACGGGCCCAAGGGTAGTGGTAGCTGCAGGTGCAGCTGTGGACACCGCCACCCAGGCGGGGTCTGCCAGCGCAGGCTGCGTTGGCACTTGAAGAGCCCTTGGTAGATCTCCAACAGGCCTGGGGGGAAACCATAGGGGCAGGCCAGGCTGCTCAGACCAAGACACGTGTCCTGGGGCAGTCATGTCATCTGCTGCCCCGAACAGCCGGGTGTTGGCAAGTGCAGGGGCAGATGCACCCAACAGCACCCGGTTGTGAGTCTGCCAACCAGGACCGTTGCGGTCAATGACCCTGTCACAGCTGGCGTTGCTGCGCAGGGTCCATTAGTGGGCACCCAGCTGCCACTGACACAAGTCAGGCCTTTGGTCATCCCTCCACCTGCCACTCCCTTGGCTCAATCCACCGAACCCACTGGCCATACTGGTCAGGGCGGCATTAGCCAGCCAGGGTCTGCGCCACAGTCCAAGAGGAGGAAGGTTGCACCTGCAGCACAGGCTGGGACCCCACACACAGCCACGACCTCCTGCACGTCGAGGAAGAAGCCTTTCTGTAAGCAGGAACTGGACTTCCTCGTGGACTACGCGCAGGGCCACAGCCGTGACATGCTAGTGGGTGCCAATAGTCAGACTACGGCTGCCCAACGTGACACCCACTGGAAGCATGTTGCGGAACATGTCAGTTCATTCGGCCATGAGGTGCGCATGGCGCAAGAGTGCAAAAAGCATTGGAATGACATCAAACGCAGCACTAAGGCTAAGCGTGCATCTAATTACAACTTGACTCTCGTGACTGGCGGTGGGCCTGCACCAGAGGAGGAAGAGCTCACTCCGCATGAGGCACTCGTTGCGGAGTTCATACCACCTGAATTGTTCCAAGGAGTGGGAGAGATGCTGGACTTTGATACCCAGTCCAGTGAGTGTTGATGCGTGTTTGTTGAGGACGTGTGTGTTTTACTTGTGGGATGTGTTGTGTATGATTGCCGCTACATGTGACGTGTACATGGTTCTGATGTGTAAGTAATGCAATGCTTCCGTCATGCATGTCTCCTCTGTCTGCATGCGGGGACTCCATGTAGGCATGCTCCCTTGCCCCTCCTCCGCCACTCTGTACCCCAGTTCCACCTTTGCACTGGTGTTCTTCAATCTTGCCAATGTGTACTTTCTTGTTCATGCGTCCTGTGTAGATGCTAACTTCCAGCGTAGAATCTGCCAAACATATGCCTTGTGGTACAGCCTTAGTACTTGATGCAGGGTATCTCACTTGTACTGTGCATAGGTCAGATCTCCCGCAGGGACATGAGTGCCCATTCATGCTCCATGTGCATTGCACGCATGCCCCTATGTGTCCTTGACTGGATGATCACTGTAATACAAGTCCTTGGTTACATACATTGCCTGCCATCTCATCAGCCTTCCCATGTCAACTGTGGCTCAGTCCTGCGTTGCACACATGTTTAGGGTCTGACAATCTGTGTGGCTCACAGGCCTCAGCCTGTTCAATGGCCAATGACTCTGTCCAACTGTTGTTGTGTCTTCTTCACACATGGGCGGAATCCAGAGTTTTCATCATGTGTCCTGCTTACTGTCCCTGCATCATTTGCAGTGTTGTCACTTGAATCACATTCAGCTGTTGATGCCAGTCAACACTGCCTGTCAATACACAGGTGTATGGTCAGCCTTTTGATACCATGCTAGGCATCCCTGCTTTGGTACTGGGGTGGAGGGGTGCTTGGCTTCTAGATATGGTACACATTGAATGCACAAAGCACGTGATGTCTGAATTTGACATTGCACTGCCTTCACATTTCCTGCCACACACCATGGAGTCCTTGTACATGTAGGTAGTGAGTGGCGTACACATTTTCTGCACTGCATAGACCCACTTCCATGGAAACTGCCACCTTTCAACAGGTCTGATCACAGAAGCAATTCAAAGTTGACCCAGCATGCATGGCAGGTTATATGTTGTGTGTCACATGTCTGCCTGATGCGTTTGCTGTCGGTGTGTGTGTGTGTTGTGTGCTTTTGACATGTGTAGTGACCTTTTTTCTCTCTATTTTTTAGGTGATGATGCAATGGAGGCGGAGGATGTGTTGTCATGCCAGACACAGGGTTGGTACCGCTACATCAACCCGGCACTAGTGGGGGTCGTGGGGTGGTAGGTCACGAAAACCCCCAAGTGCTACAGTCCATCTTGTCTCTGGCTGCCTATGAGTCCAGCCTTGATGACGACTCTGACGTCCATGTTGAGTTGGATGAGCATCAAGTCCATGTGTCAGGGGTGAGTGATTCTGATGTGGACACTCCTCTGTCTGCGACACCTGCACTGAGGGATCAGACAGTCTTGGTTCCTCCGCCCGTGGCGGAACGGGACGCAGGGTCACCCTCCACACCAGTCACTGATGTGCCTGGGACATCACGTCGACGGGGGCATGTAGTCGTGCAGCCGCGGGCGGTGCCAACACAACGAGGACCCCCGGTCCTTGGGTCCCGCAGGGGTCAAGCCCGGCAAGGCGGTCGCCGCGCGCAACCGCAGTATACTGAGTGGGAGCAAGACATGACTGCCAATTCAGAACGGCAGGGGGCAGCAATGGAGAACATCGCTGAGAGCATGGAGCGTGTGGCCCGATCTGTGCTCCCCCCTGCTAGGCAGGTGCTTCTCCAGCAGCAGGCAGCATGGTCCACGGCAGGCATGGCGGCCTCAGACAGGGCACGCCAGGCTGAAATGTCGTCTCTGCGTCAAGCAATTGCTGCTCACGCAGAGGCGCACATGGATACCCTGAGGGAGGAGTATGCTTCCCTCAGATCCACTCTGGGTGTCCTTATGATGTCCCAGAGGCAGCAGGCAGAGGAGAGGTTTGCACAGCTTGAGCGTACCATCTTGGCTGAGCTACAGGCTTGCCGGGAGGTGCAGCGGTTGTCTAGCCAGGCCTTGCAGGAGGAACTCTGTGTTACACGTGCTACCTTGCAAGAGGAAGCACGTGTATCACATGAGGTTCTGCATGCAGACCTACGTCACATCGCCACACAGAACCAGGCTCACCCATCCGGCAGACTTGCTGCCGACGAGGGGCAAGCTGCGGCTAGGCGTGGCCAGGCTACTGTGCCACGTCCTCCTTTCCAGGATGAGCCAGACTCGGACGACCATCTATCTCCCACATAGGTCGGGCTGTGCAGGCGTTGAGCCCATGGAGGTTTTTTTTTGGCTCAGCATCATCGCATGTGGAGGTTGAGCAGCACCCTGTACCTCCCCCCTCCTGGGTGCCTCCCCTCCCCCCCGGGTCGTATGTGGCCATTTTTGATTTTTCTTTTAGTTTAGTTAGTTAAGTTTCTATTTGATAGTTAGTTTAATTAGGTAATGTAGGTTTTCCATAGTTAGTGTAATTAGTTAATAGTTACTATAGTTTAAAATTGCCCGTCTATTGTGCTTTCATGTGACGGTGCGGTGCTTTGTGGCTTTTGAAGGCATCCACTGTCTGTTCCAGCTGGGCCCTTCAGGCTTGTCTTGTGTATGTGTTTGCTGCTTGGGGTCCTTGACTCACATATGCCACTCCTGCCTCCCTTATCCATGGGCTCGCAAGGATGGTTCGGTGTTACAAAATTTTACACAAGGGCCTTGGACTGCCATATCTGTGGCATGTCTGGTGCTGTGTGACTTGTGTTTACACCCCTAGTGGGGATGATTTTGGTGTTATTGTCCACTGTTCAGCTTTTGCTAGATGGGGTGTTTCATGATTAATGTGTACATGCATTGCTATGCATTGTGTAGTATGTTTCTTATCTTTACTGTACACGTGCTTGTTGCAATTCATGCTGTAGATAGTGTTACACACTTTGGATGTGAAAGACGGACTGATGGTGTGATTTATGCTGTGACTCTCTGACATGGTAAAGTAATGAGATGCCTAAAGAGACACACACAGATGACTTTGAAGCATTAATCATGTGTTTCATGCCCTTTCTGCAGGGGGATGAGCCTCCAGAGCACCTTAGCTAGCAGACATGGCCCATTGGACGATGGAATTCTGGACACGTTTGTTGGTGCCCACATGCACATGTGTGCACAAGCAGAGGCACAGGGATTGCAGACCTACATCCTAGAACTGCTGACGTGTTCCAAGGAACTCCAGGCAAGGTGAGCAGCACAGGGGGGCCACTACACAGCAAAACTTGCACCAGGCGAGTTGCACATGCAGGCTTAGTCACAGCACTGAGGGTGACCTTGGACGAATATTGGTGTTGAAGCACACAATGCAGCTCAGATGTGTTGGTGGACTGATGGATGTTGATTGTAGGGTTGTCTGGGACACCTCCAGGGGCAGTGGCACATGCCCTCCGGTACACCAAGGTCCATCGAGGCACTTGTATCAACCATGTAGCCTTCCGAGACATGGAAAGAGGCAGCTCACAGGGACATACAGCAAGGGACATACTCGGGTGCAGTGCATTTCATTTCCATGTACTTTATGATAAATGCCCTGCCAACTTTGTTTCGGTCATGGTGGTACGCAACTTGCTCTGAAGTCATGGCTTGCTATATGGGTCTGTCTGCTTACCCAGGGAACATTGCATGTTGTGTGAATTGTGACACATTGGTGTTCCATTTGCCACGCACCCACCGGCGGCTGACTTACTGCATTGACTGTGTATGACCCGTCACGGGGGTAATGTTATATATGGGTACGAAGCATCTACACCAGATTGTCTGTTTGTAGAGTAGTTTGTTGCTATGGGGCATGTTTGGTGGTGTGTTTTTGTGTAATTGGCACATACAGGTTGTTGACTGTGGCTCTCTTTGCAGCATTGCAGTGCTCCTATAACCGGACCTGAGAGTGCGCAGGCAGGAGGCCAGCACTCAAAACCAGAGCTAAGTGTCTTGTTGTTTTTCTTTCAAACTGCTCTGCATAGGCTTGCTGGGGGGTGCACTAATGCATGGATGTATGTGTGATTCAATTTGGTATGTTTTTTTCCCCCTAATCACCCGGAATCCTATGCAATGTTGAACCCTGTACCCTCTACCCGGTGTTCCTGCTTTCCGTACCTATCCAAGCAACGTTCCCTAACCCACTTTCCCCGCTGGGATTGCGGATGCCTGTGTAAGCCCCGAACTTGCATGCGCCAAAACCCTAGAGGGGGTGGTTGGTTCGTACCACTCCTAAGCCTGGACTACAGAAGGCCATGACAATGATGTCCAAGTTTGTTTGGATTGTGAATGTGTTCATGCAGGTAGTACATTTTCGTTCATTCCCTACTTTCATGTGTCATTCCTCCTCCCCTCTCCTGCCACTCATTCCAGTTATCCAGTGTGCCAACACCTGTCCCGACTGCACGCCTGAACCTCCTTCCCCACCAGGGTCTCAGGGGCCTGTGTGAGTTTGACCTTGCAGGCACCCGGGACACGGTGGGGGTGGTTGTTTCGTGACACTCCTGCGCCTGTACACGGGACCTGTGACAATGCACATCCGTTCATGATGCATCATCCTATGTTATGTACCACACATGGTTCACATCCTGTTGTGACATTGTTTTACTGTGCTACCTTGGTTGTTGCATCATTGTGGTAGTACTTGGCCTTTTTTGAGGTACTGCTACGTCAAGTCATCTACTGGAGGGTGTTCGGGTTCGTTTTTATGCCTTGTATTTTGTGATTTTGGAAATGAGTGTGGATTCTGAGGGTGCAGGCATCTTTTTACACACAAGGTGGGAGATGGTGACGAAGGGTAAAGGTGATCCTGTGGCCAGGTGGAATTGAGGGTTGAAGGCTCCATGACCCAGGTGCAGTTGTTCAGTGGGTCATGGTCATTTGTGAGGGAGGGGGGGCGTTGTTGTTGATAGTTGCCTTGCCCTGCAGTGTGATGGGAACTCTGACATTGTAATGGTGGTATCCTATGTACATGTTGTGGTCTGCTGATCAATGCCTGTTAATGTGTTGTGTTTAGCTTTCAGGTGCGAGGGGATAGTTGTGGTTTGACATGCTGGGGTGTACACATGGTGAATGTTCACATGTGATGTGTAGAGAACACTGATGGTCACTTGAGTGCACATGCATATGTTGAGTGCATGTCCTTGCAGACCCACACACTTGCACTCTGATGCACTACATGTACTCCCACCCTTGCATATCCATGTGTACACTGTTTGCCTTCTGGTGGCCACTGTGTCCCTGCAGCACATGTTCTGTGACCAATTATGGATCATGTACATACCTAATTTGGTTTTTGATGTGGTCTGTCGCTTAGATGTGATGCTCAGGGTGTGCATCACACACAATGGCTGTTCACTGTGCTGTGCGCTGAGCAGTGTGTTGCAGGAGTAGGACACAGCACACAGAAGCTGCAGTGTTGATTTTGCAATGCACAATGTGCATGTAGACAGGCATTCATTGTTATGTTACGTCTACAACTCTTGCAATGCATTTGGAAATGACTTATTTTGGGTGGGTGGTTGTTGGTCTGTCATTTCATCTGATTCCTGGTCAGGCATCATTGTCTGATGCCACTGTACATTTTGGAAATGGCAATGTGTACCTTATTGTTGCTGTGTTGGTGTATGGGTATTGCTTGCCATGTCATGTTGTGGTTTGGGAGGGTTTGAGTGACATAACACTGATGGCCATGGCCTGTTGTGCAGGTGTGTGTGATGCACACCTTGCATGTCAGGGTCATCCGCTTTTCAGAGCAACTAGCTGGGGGTAGATCTCTCTCCGCGGCAGGGCCCTCCCTCTGGAAAAGCCTTCCTGCCTCACTTGAACTTGAGGGGAACCATCTCCGGTTCGGGAAGCACCTCAAGACCTTCCTCTTTGCTTCTGCTTTCTCTCTGCCTCTCCCTTGCGGAATTCTTCACTGGAACTGCACTGGATCTGCAACTGGGCCACTCTCACCGACCTCGGTCTCTGGCCCAGCCACACTCCACTTGCACTGGCTCCCTGGCAACCCCTGCACTGTGGTACTGTCTCTCTATCCCTACAGCCCCCCCTTCCCAGCACTTGTCTGCACTTACCTTTGCAGTTGCCACCAGCTGACCTGTGTATTTGTTTTTTGGTCTACTTCCCCTGTACTGCACCCCCCTCCCCTTCCCCTTGCACTTTTCCCTTCCCCCTACCCCTGCACTTGCACAATCTGAATGACACCTGGCCTAGTTGTACCGTTGTCTGTCTTCCCTTGTTCCCCCCTCCCTGCCTCATCGCACCTTGAAATACCTGTGTATAGGGCATATCATGTCATATGTCATATGTGTGCCTTTTGGTCACACAGGATAGCTTGTGTTTAAGTAGCTAGGGATGCAGACGATGTGGCACTTCCATGGCAACATTCTCAGGGTGGTAGGGTTGTGACAGTTGACTGTCTCTTTGTCATCATCGATTGTCACCTGGTATGTGCCAGGCCTGTGTGCACTCCGCAGGGGTGGGAGTTTAGGTGAAAAATGTGGCCACAAGCGGGGTCCGGGCTTCCTCGCCACGTGCCCTGTCCCCTCCCATGGGCAGCGCCTGTGCCTGTGGTTGGGGATGTGGGGGCACCACCATGTCCACCGGTACGCCCTGCCGTGTTGCAACATTGTGCAGGACGCATGCTGCCACAATGATCCTGCACACTACTGGTGGTGCATAGAGTAGTTACCCGCAAGAGCGGTCAAGGGAGCGGAAACGTGATTTGAGCACTCCGAATGTGCACTCCACTATGGCCCTGGTTGCAATATGGGCAGCGTTGTATCTTACCTGCGGTGGTGTGGTGGGGTTCTGGATTGGCGTCATCATGTGGTTGCTCAGAGGGTAGGCACTGTCCCCTGGGGAGGTGATAATAGTTGAGATTGTTA
The DNA here is from genome assembly GCF_040938575.1 of Ambystoma mexicanum. Classification (NCBI taxonomy): domain Eukaryota; kingdom Metazoa; phylum Chordata; class Amphibia; order Caudata; family Ambystomatidae; genus Ambystoma; species Ambystoma mexicanum. The sequence continues at coordinate 1,174,621,841 of NC_090935.1, read as the reverse complement.
GGGTTTGGGTATTTGTCTGTGTGTGACTTGCATGCATGTGCAAGGGCATTTGTACTCACCTAGGAGCCATGTGTCGCCATGCTGCCCAGCTTCCAGGGCCCGGCTCAGGGCGGACACTCTGTATATGAAACTGTCATGGGTGGAGCCAGGGTAGTTTGCATAGACAGAGGTGATGATTCCCTTTGCATCGCATACCACCTGTACATTGATGGAATGCCAGTGCTTGCGGTTTCGGTAGATGTGCTCAGTGGCCCTAGGTGGACGTAGGGCCACATGGGTGCAATCTATGGCACCGAGCACTTTGGGGAAGTGTGCCACCCTGAAAAAATCCAGGACAACGGCCTGCCTTTCTGCGGGTGTTCTGGGCATGTATATGTGCCTGCGGACTGAGGGGCGCGCTGTCATGATTGCCAGTACCTGGTGTAGGCAGCGTGACTGTGTGGCCTGTGAGACCCCCCCCACTATGGCAGTAGTCCGCTGAAATTACCCAGTGGCCAAAAAATGCAGGACATTGAGCACCTTCTCCAAGGGGCTCAATGCTTGGGAGCAAAGGGTGGGGGATGTAAGGTCATCTTCCCACTCCCTGACCAGGTCTAGGATGATGTGGGGTGGAAACCTATACCTGCCATAGACCTGGTCGTCAGGCATCCCAAAAAGGCTTGTCCGTGGTGCGAAAATGCGTGCCCTGGCTATTCTCCTCCTCCTGCGGTGTCCCACGATCAGTGCTGCGACAAATGGGGCATTCATCGTGGCTGTATATACGTGTTTGTTGTTTGCGTGCACTTTTGTACTGTGCGCGGGGACGCTTCCGCCTGCCTTCGTGTGGCGGACGCGTTGACGCTTGTGTGAGTCTTTTGCCGTGCGCGGGTTTCCCGTATTCGGATCTATGAATATGGGTTGTTCGCGTGCGTGTGGGCGTTCCGTGTAGTTCCCTGCAGTACTTCCCCAGTTACGCCTTCTTTTTCACGCGTTGTTCCCCATTCCTCGTGTTACGCCCACTGTTCCGCCCACTTTGGTTGTGTGCGCCGCGCTATGTGCGCTTTTGCTGTGCGCGTAGCGCACGCCGTGTATGCCTGCGTGCGCCATGGCTGGATTGGGCGCACGGACAGCGGGAAACACGCGCAGCGTCTTCCTTGAATCGCACGCGTGCGCGTGCGCTGCGTTTCTAACGCTTGCGCTCCCTTGCGCCTGCTTGCGCATGGATTTTCGGCGCACGTTTGTTCCATGAATCAGCCCCTAAATAACCAGCAACAAACCCATGACAGGCCCAACACCTTTCAATCTCCAATCTAGCACAGACCTTTGTGACCCCTCTTTTATAAGGGGTTTTCCATTTTCTCACAATAATCCTGCCGAAAAGGTCTCTTGGACGGCGGGCCAAAACGATCTGAACTATGGCAAGCGCTATGTACTACAAACCCAGGCACTTACTATTGGCTCCTTAGTAGCACAGAGCACATTACATTAAACTCTAAACAGATAAATACAAGTAATGAGGACGAGTATGTTCGTCGTATTTGCACAGAGATGCATTATAGCCCGGATGGTGAGGGGATAAATAGCTATAATATGCAAGACACTGGTAAATCTCAGAGCCTCATATCCCCGGATAATTACATGAAATGAACGTTTTTACCTTAACTACTCAGCCTCAGTCATCTCATGGCCATTCACAAGCTCATACTTCCGGGGCTCGGGGCTTCACTGGGCTCGGGCTGGCCTATTAGGCAATAGGGAAGTGCCCAAAGTGCCAGCTCGTGAGTCTAGATTTGCAATTTATTTTTGACAGACTGGACCACTTTTTGGGCCAGAGTGGACCGGTTTCATAAATGACTACATGAGGTTTAACCAATGTTACTAAGGATATATGTTTTTAGATCCATTATTTGCAACATTTTTCATCAGAAACACCCCCTTGCATTTTGTTCTGGATAGTAATAAGTTGTGATGTGTGATTGAGGGCCACTGTTTCATTGGCGGCTGGATGGATTGTATGGCCCAGTCCGATCCTGCTCAGCACAACCATGAATGCACACCTACAGCTATCATATGACAAGTACAGCCTCATATTGGCAGGTAATGCCATTCTTATCCCATGCACCGATATGCTGTGCCAGGTTCAGCCTCATATACTCAAGCCCAGATTTTTTTAGGCAAGGCAAAGTGTAATTAACCATCATACTACCATTTACCTCCAGGTGCAACTTCATCTCGAGAGCTCCAGATTTTTATTCTCAGGTTCAGCCTCAAACGAACAGCTGCAGCCTCACATGGCCATGTACAGTTGCATATGTCCATTCATTGACTCAAATCGCCAAGTAAAGCTTGAGATGCACAGCCATAGTCCATTGCACCTAGACACAGATTCATATGCCATGTTATCATGCTCCTGTCCAGCGCTGACTCACAGCCATAGTACATGCAAAGCAGTGATCCTTCTCGTGGTGGAGTGTGTCCCCACCTAGGGAAGCCAGGCCATTGTCTGCAGAGAAGGAGAACACGAGCAAGAGTGAAATAAGATGGAGGGAAAGTGGGGAAGGAGGTTGCAGATGTAGAGAAGGAGTCAGTTGGAGGGAAATGCTTTATATTACAATGGAGTTGTGCTAGTCCTCTATGTCTATGCATAGGCTATTCTCTAGAGCGATAAGACACAGAACAGTATGTGTTGGTTGAATATATGCATTGGCATTCCAAGACAGTTTAGGAAGAACTGTGGGTTAGAGATCGAGCAGTTTTCTTTGTCTGAGGGGCTCAAGAGCATATTGGCCAATCCTGGCAGACCTATGCACAATGTGCTGCACCATATGGCCAGGTGCACATTCTTCTGCAGGGGAGAATCACATTTTGGCAAGCTATTGCCACTGTATAGCAGGTGAAGACTGATATGCCAATCTAAAGCCATCATATGCCTAACAACTGCAACCATATGCCCATGTACAGCCTTGGCTCTCTTGCACATATCAAGGTGTCGGAAATTCTGAGACAGGGGCCGATACTGGTTCTCTCTTCCTGCACATTAGCTGATTCCTGGATGGCCCTGCCTCTGTGCTCAGGAAGAAGTAGCAGAAAACTGAGAAAGGCAAAGAAATCTAAAAATTATACGGGCCTCCCCACAACCCAACTATTCAAGCTCCAGTCAATGCAGGATAGGCTGTTGGCTGGATAGCAGTGGGAGCTGCATCTCGGGAGAGGAGAGATGGATTGTGCAGTGACACCTAAGCAAGTGCACGCTGCACTAAACCATCAATGTGTAGCTGTGAGCTATGTGAGGCCAACTGTTACTAACACGATTGAACGCTTGTACGACCGGATTGTGTATTTGGCGACGTTAGTGCTATTTTAATCCCAACATCATTAGTCTCCACCATCTGAAAAAAGTACTGCCCTTTCTTCATTCCACAACAAAAAAGACGCAAAGCCCTATTTCCACAGAATTACAGGGCTACTTTTTTGAGTTCACATAAGACGATGTGTACCGTCCAATAATAATGCTAATCCAATAATAATGCTAAATAATACGTGGCTGATCGTAGATCCACTCATTCATTCCCTAAGTGCAGTTATTAAACTAGGCCAAGCTTGTAGTGGTTTGATGCATTGTGAAGTCTGATATCCCCCGGGTAGGAGAGGGATGTGTATACAATTGACGCCTGGAAAGTCTCCAGCTTTCATTCATTGCAACTCCTCATGCATTGTTCTTGCTGCTTCCTTTCAGTTCATAGTGTTCTTTGAGATTCTATGTAATGAGTTCACATGCAATGGTTGTGCATCGATTCCCTGTCTTAAGTTCCAGGGTCATATTTGTTTTTCAGAACAATTACCTGCAAGTAGCTTATGATAAACCACACACTCACTTAATGTATTTCTCAATCATTACAGGCACTGTTCTTTTATGTTGAAGGCTTTAAATAACATGTTTCCAGCGTTGTAATTTTATAAGTGAAACTCATTTTATGGTGATAACCTTTGTCTACAGGTATACATGTGTAGTGGAGGGATCGCACTATGCACCTTATTGGGAGACAGGTACAGACAGACACACACTATATCTTATGCCTTAACTTACAGCTTGACCCGCCGCTTACCTGTTTCCAAACCCCATTTACGTAGGTTTCAAGATTACCCTGGTGAACCCCGCTGTGATGTGGATAAGTAATGGGAAGGCAAAGGTCATGGCATGATTTCCCCACAATCCCTCTAAGGAGAAAAACACTGGGTTAGAATAATTGGCACACAAAAGGAAAGGTGGACACAGGAATGCTGGTGTACGGTCTTTAGTTGTTTGAATAGCTTATACTTGTTCTTCCATTACACCAGCAGGGTTTTGTACATCTTTTTTTCTAAAAAAAGGGAAAAACACTATATACAAACACGATTTACCTAAACCTAAGCAGCTGCATAGCTGAAAGAAACTTTTCAAAAATATAAATATAAAAAGTCCTTTAAAAATATTTTTTAAAGTCCTGAAAAAAGATGTATGACGTCTTTACAGTGCACTGTATAAAACACTATGCACATGTTTCCTTACTTTCTGAGACAACCTGGCCAGGGCTGTCTCAAGGTCCCTGCTGCTGCTCTTTTTGGGTATTCTTCTTTTGAGGTGATGGCTACGGCAAGCAGTTCATATGTATAGGTAGGCAGCAGCAGCAGTGTGTGGGGGCCCTAAAGACTTTGCTTTGGCTGGGCTGCTTATGCAAGGTGTAGCCCAGCAATGAGAATGCAGCGTAGGGGAGTCCCTTCTTTAAGATTGGTATAGCTGTGTATGTCAGATGCAGCCTGGCTTCACTGCAACAATGGGGGCCCACAACCCTCCTCAATTTGAGCCACGTGTGCCAGGTGTGTCCCAGGGAGTCCTAGTGGGCATCATGGAAGGGGGTGACCAGTTCAAATAAATACACGGCCCGGAAGGATTGTAACATTGGGTGCTCCTCACTGTGGGCAGCGTCATAAAATAGAGGGCCTCAAGGCCCAGGACGTGACAGGCAACATGCCGGGAAGGCAGCAGTGTTCACAGGCACTCCCCTGAATGTCTGGGAAGTGCCTCAATCCAGGCCCAGCAGAGGAAGTGATAGAGTAAAGGAACCCTTGCATTGCCACCCAAGAGTGTCCTTTACTGTATTGCTTTCCTTTCCCTGTTGGAAAGGATCCCTGCATGGCTCTCCCTTTGAACTCTCCATTGGCCATTAGGATATCCTTGGCCCGCTCAATGAATTAGTCAAGCCATGATTTAGATGGACAGGCCACCAGTTGCCACTCAGTACCCTGACTCACAGGCACCTCCCACAGTACCACAACACTCCCATGAACCTGCTATAAAGAAGGATGAACTGAACACAGTAAATAACAGAAAGTGTGAATCTCACACTGGAGCTTGGGTGAATTGTAAGTTAATTTCATAACAGGACTGCTCCCCCTGGTGGTATGACAGAGAGCAGTCGGGGCCTCATCTAGTGTCTCCCTCGGACTCTGTAGAGTGCTGTGCACAAAGTCACGGACCCTGTCTTTCAGTGGAAGAATGGGTAAAGGTTACTCTGCCATGTCCACCGTAGATGGGGAAATTGGAACAGGATCAGGAATAGACTCTGAAGGAACACTCTCCGGTTGAGGTTGTGCTTCCCTAGAAGTGGGATCTAAATCTGTGGGTTGTGATGATTCCTGTGAAATCATCACCAAAAACCTGGTATTGGCCTCCCCTCATGTGGCCAGATAAAGGCAGCCGCTACCTGATCCGGACCCTGGGGGTGGTACTATGAGGGAGGAGCACATGGTAGGAGACACAGATCAGAGTAAAGTGATAACTCCATTAACAATCTCCCTGAAACGCTGATGGCATATTGTAAAGTCGAGCCCAGAATTGTAACTTCTAATATTTACACAACTGTTTTTGACAAAATGAAATCTAACCAACAATTGATACAATATAGCCTTGAAAAGTGTGAGAACTTTATGGTCTTCAATTCCCATAATTTCATAATAGCTATGGTACTGAGACCAGGAAGAGGAGAGAAGAGTCAATGTGAAACAAGAACAACCTTAAACCAAAGGTGCAGAATAGTTGTTCTACTCACTATCAGCTGTGCGGGAGATTTAAAGATGGTGCACCTTACTATTCACAAGAGAGTGGCAGAAGAGGAGCAGATGGTCGCAGCCTGAAGGAAGAAGCAGAACGCCATGGAGGAAGCAGAGCCATTCTGAAGGAAAGAGATGCTAACATGCACCTGCCTGGAGATGTTGTATGCCAGGGGAGAGAAACTCTGGTAGAAGGCACTGGCTGCAAGACCCAACGGGATGCGGTCTAGCAGAATGGTTGAGGTTCCACTGGTGGCAGCAAATAAGACGAACGCAGGAACCAGGAGAGACAGCATACGTCTGTTACAGCACACGTTCATCCGGTGAGTCAAACAGAAACATTGGGGACCCAGGGACATGTTGTGACACAGAAAGGCTAAAAGGGTACAATTCTTCACTCATGAGATGCTAGTTTGGGAAAACCTGGAACCCGCATTGCGACCAGCCAAGAAAAATTGAAGGAAAGACAGAAGGTTAAAAGGGTACAATTCTCCTCACAGGAGATCTCTGTTTGAGGGACAATTGGAACCCACAGTCAAGAGACTTTTCACAAGAGCCAGAGTGCAAAGAGGGTACAATTCTCCTCACATGAGATGTCAGTTTGGGGAAGCGTGGAACCCACATTGCCACAGGCAAATTAACATTAACAGGTGTGTGAAGTAGAATCCATAGCTGGAAGGTGAGTAAACCAGAAGGGGACAGTTGGGTAAAAGTGAAAAACATTCCTTGCAGGTGAGTGAACCAGGAAAGGAATACAGTGTGCAAAGTAGAAAGCATTACTGGCAGGCGAGTAAACCAGGAAAGGAGCAATTGCTTTTAAACAAGAAAGAAATGTGTGGTCAAAAGAGTGTGAATATTTTTGCTTTATCATCGTGACAAGAGTATTCTTTGAGAAATACTATTATTACATCCTTCTGAGTAATCATTTTGGAATCTTGAAAGGAACACTTTGTGAGAGAAACAGTTGCTCTGGTTTTGAAAAGCTATTCTACGCAGTGGCGTCGCTAGGAGGGGCCTGGGCGGACCGGGGCCCCCCTTATGAAACCCTGTGTCACCCCTTTTTCCCCCCACCTAAGATGAGCCGTGACCATGTTCTCCTCCTACGTTTGTCTGTGCCCCCCTACTTTTGTCTTTGGCCCCCTCTGTGCCCCTCCTAAATTTGATTCCTGGCGCCGCCACTGATTCTATGACAAAGACTGTTATTACATCCTTCTGAGCAACCAATTTGACATCTTGAAACGGATGCATTGTGAACAAAACTGTTGCTTTGGTTTTGAACTAGTGTTCCATGGAAGAGACATTAGTTTTGCCATGTTGAGAAATGTGTGGGATGAAAGAGACAATTTGCATTGAACTGAATAGAATATTGTTGGAACAAAACTCTTTAAAATCTCTTCCTGAATTGAACCAGGGGAAGGGAGTCAACCCTGAGTACAAGGATTAATGTATTGGAGTAAACATTTTGAATTGTTGCACATTTCTGTTCAACTAAAAACAGTCACATTTTCCTTGCACACTTTGATTGTTTATGTCATTGTGAGGGTCAGATATATTTTGGAATACGACTTCAAGATGGCCACCGTGGAGGGAGGCCATGTGTGAGTCGAGCTGCGTCCCCCCTCCCACGCCACAGCAGCGGCTAAAGAAACTCAGCTCGCACGAATGACCTGACCGGGCCCCAAGCCCTTGCAGCACTCGCCGGTACCACACCGAGGCAGGAAACGAACGCTCCCCCAGGCGCATCACCCCAAGGGCGGATGCATCAATATGCGGGAGGGCTTCCCGCCGACCACTTCACCCGAGGGGCAGCGTTCGGACCAACAGAGAACCCGCCCCACACGACTTAACTGCCGCCGGGGGGGACGCCCACAGACCAACACAACGCCCCCGGGCCAGAAAACCGGGACCCGACGGAGAGATCCACCCAAACCACTGGCCCGACCCGGGTGGCGCACTTGCGAAGCCTACACGCCGCAGACGAGGAGGAGAGGAGGCAGCTGAGGTAAGGCCCGAAGACACGGCTTCTCCGGCAAAAGCCCCCCAAGCGCCACCTCCTCCACCCGCCCCCCCCAGCGGCCCAATCGGCGTCCCCGCCAGAGGAAACCGTGCAGGGAGAGCCCCCACCAACGGAAAGGCACCCACGAACCTCTCCTTGAGATTCTCCATTGTCGCTGGAGCCCGGGGGCATGACGGCCCCTCCGATACCATCTTCAGGGGACGGGCAACACAACGGACGAGGAATCCGCCGCATCGGAGAAGGGGGCGAGCTTCCCCTACCGGAGTAATAAACAAAGCCCACACCGCAACCGGGAGCCCAGATGTCACAGACAAGAGGGAAGCAAAAACAGGAAACCCCCTCGTCCCACACGCAGAAACAGGACCAGAACCTGGTCCACCTCTGGGGGGAGACAAAGGGAACCCAGACAAGGCCGGAGCGCACAAACCCCCAGGGAGTGGACGCTCCCCACTGTAAGAGGATTCAATTCAACACTACAGCTAAGTCAACGCCTAGTCTATAATACTGAATGAAAACCCTCATTGATATATCTTTATGTCCAGTTCATGCGTTCTGGATGACTACCCCTATATAACACCGCTCTCTTGGAATCCCCCTGACCCCACTGAGCCAAGAAGTAGTTCTGTTTTGCAAGTTAAAAGGTTTATTTGATAATTTAAACAAGAGATGTATATATCACACCTTATAATAAATTAATAATTGAATAGCACACTTAATCTGATATGATAAAGATTAACAACGGAGAATCTGGCACTAACACGCTTCTCTATAATCAATAAGGAGTTGACATGAAATGGATAAGGTAGCACACAGGTGAATAGGAACAAAAGAAGAAGGTGGTACAAAATGCTTTATAGAGTTCAAATGGATGCAAGGTTGAATGAATGAAATGCAGTATAGAAATACTCAATATGATTTCAACAAAACAATGTAATCACTTTTCTCTGGCAATCCCCTCCCCCCCTTGATGCAAGGCAAGGAAATGGAAGGAAAACACACAGTTCTCAGAAATGCAATCAAATGTGATTCAGTTCACCCCAGCAAGCTTAGACTACAGAAGTTTGAAAACACAGGCCCAAATTGCTTTGATATGTGCTGGCAATGAATTAAAAAATATGCTAAAATGCTTTTAATTCCCTTTCAGAGGTTCAGGGTGAGTGATAGCTACTCTCTATGAATTCAGGATCACCTTAACAATGCTTTAGTAGTAACTAGCAGGTAAACGAAGTTTTTGGCAAGGAAAAGCAAAACTGCTGTCTTTTTACACGTGAAGAAATTTGCAAATCGCGGCAAAATTCGCGGATGCGCCGAGCGCTATTACAGAGGAACCACAAGGACTATCTCTATCGTTTTGGGGTCCTAGGAAAGCCTAGGATCTCAGCTTCCAAATGAAAGTTACTGCAAGTCTCTAAGACAAACGGTCGCGGAGATATGAGCGATTTTGTGAAGGTCGTTTTTCAGATTTGAAATTTTAAAGTTCAAAAAGACCCGTGCAGCTTGCAACTAGAAAATGACAAGTGACAGATTTGGAGCTATCAGGCAGTTCTACTTAGGTTAAATAGATTGAATTAGATGAATTTAAACTAAGAGATTGGGTCTACACAGTTCTGCTGGGTACTCACACTATATTCTTGAATTAAATGGGCCTCATCACGGATCTGGTCAAGGTTTTAGACTGGGCTCTGGTCTCTCTCTGGGCACAGCGTCTGGTCTCTGGAACTGCTCGCTCTCTGGTCTGGTCTCTTAGTTCTAGATAGATTGAAGTCTCTAGTTTGGCTTTCTGGAGGTTGATGAATTTGAAGTCTGGATCTCTGGATGTTGTATGGTCCGGCAGAGCGCGTTGCAGCAAATGGAATTGAAGGTCCCTATCTGTCCTGTCTGTCTGCTTTTATGTGTTTTGAGAGTGGGTGGGTATGTTGGTCATAACTAAACTTGCCCCTCTCACTTGTCATTGGTCAAATTTCCATTCCTCACTTGATTGGCGAAGCTAAGTTGTGTCAGAGTGATGTCATTTTATGGTATGCAGATAGGACACTCCTCTGTCAGATTGCACACATTCTATATTTGATAACAAAAGACATATTTCACAGTTACACAGTTGCTTGAAATTACATATAAATGGTGTGGCTGAATTTAGCCATGTCTCTGTCCAAATCTGTTGTTTCTAAGAGCTTGCATTCAGAAATGGCACATAATTGACTTTTTAACTGATTTTTCAATTTCTGACATTGACCCAACTTTACATACATGTGCGCAGGGAGTATGGACATTAACTGATGAAGTTTCAGATTTTTAACATGCATACATTTAGAGTAATATCCACTTTTCCGCTGACACCCCCCTGAACATACCACCGGTTCTAAAAACCTCTTAAACTGTGGGCAGAAAAATCACAAGAATTATGGTATCATTTATAAAATTTTCACATGTCCGCTCTATGAATGATCCATCTTTTTAAAGTTATGTTCTGGCTCCAAAGGGGTGTGGTTTCCTCTCAGCACAAGGTAGAAATACTGGTTTATCCAGTTCTGCCAAGCCAGCTTCTGTCTCCAGTTTCTCCCCCTCCCAGTTTCTGCCAAGAGTAAGCCACTTTTACGACCCCTGCAATATAAGATTTGCTTGGGTCCTGAAAGGCTCATTGTTCAAGAGGAAGCCATTTATGATCCTCTCAATAAACCCTCTGCCTGGGTGAAGGGAGTTGCATTGTTCACTCTCCTGCAGAGCACAGGTAATTCAATTATCAGATAGATGGTATATTCTTAGTGTGGCCAGCAAAAAGGCAGATAGTCCTGGGAACACAGCTGTGACTCAAGTTTCACTCCTGATGGGGATAGTTGTCAAGCAAAATCAAGTTCCTTAAGCCAGACTTTCAGCTAACTGTCATGTTTTTTGTTGCTTTTTAAATTAACTTGCAATTTTACACATGCAGCTAGAATGCTGATTCTAAGTGCAAAACTATGACATTTCAACAGTTACAAAGGCATGTGACACCAAACATAGGTCACTCATTTAATCTAAACATTTTCGATTTTAGTGTCTTTAAATCCAGTGCAACTTAAACTGCTGACTCCATAGCTCAGCCAGTTTTGTTATAAGCATTGTTCTGGGCTCTTCATTTCCCAGATTTTGTAGGCACACAAAACTCCATTCTGCCAAATGTCTGCTGGTGTTCAGTGAATATTTTGCACATATTGTAATGTTTGAAAATAGGCATTTTGAGCCTGCCTTCAGAGAAACACAGGGTGGTTTTAAAACGCCGGCTTTTGGATAGTGGTGAGTACTGGTACTGCACCCATTTTTGGGATTTAACAAATGAATTCCCCACAATTCTAAGTTGCATTTGGCAATCAGCATTGCCATTCCCAATGGTTTCAGACTACTGTGCGGGTAGTCCAATGGTGGTTTTAAAGCGCTTTGAAGCTAACCGGTGCTACTGTTTTTCCTTTGGCAACCCATTTCCCTCATGGCAACCCGGCCTTTCATTCTCGGACTGGTGGGTGGCAAGTGAGGCAACCATTTTGGTGGGCGCACAAACTGCGCAGCTTTCCTGGATTTCGGCGCACATGTGGGTTTTCCGCCATCTTGACTTTTCTAAGCCCACAGCACCAAATGTTGTAGCATGATAGCTTAAACGTGGGTCAGGACACCCAACACCACGCCGAGATGGCCACGAAGGAAGATCTAAAATCGTGGTTCGGGGAGTTCCAGCTGCAATTTATGGACTCTATGAACTCGCATCTAGACGCCATGAAGAACACATTTAAATCAGCGCTGAAGGAACTAAGAACAGAAGTCTACGGACTGGGTGAAAGAACGAATACCCTAGAGAAAGTAGTACAGAACATCAAGGAAGAAACACAACAAATGGCAGAACTGCAGGAACATCTGGCCCGTCAGACGCATAATCTAGAGATCCAACGTGAACATTTAGAAAATCGATCGCGAAGGTCCAACATCAGGATCAAAAACATGCTGGAGTCGGTTGAGGATAAAGATCTTAAATCAGCCGTGCAAGAAGTCTTCCTAGACATCCTCGACCTGCAGGAGGAAGAAGAAATTCCGATAGATCGAATACACAGGGTGGGCCCACGGAGAACGATGACCCAAGGTAACCGCCCGAGGGATGTCCTGGTGGCCCTCACGAGATATGCACAGAAGGAGCAAATCCTTCGGAAGGCCAGGGCAATGGACCATATCCGAATAAATGGAGAGGAGGTACATTTCTATCAGGACATTGCACTATCAACGCTCTAGAAAAGAAGGGACATGGCCCAAATTACAAAAGAACTCACTACACGTCAAATTAAATACAAGTGGACATTTCCATTTGGACTCCTATTCACCTGCGACGGCGCGCAAAAAAGGATAACCACAAAAGAGAAAGGTTTGACCATATTAAATCTACAGGAGGAGGACAATGTCTCCCCACAAGCAAGCGGCACGGTCCCATACGCGAGGAAGAGCAGGGGGGAATGGAAAACGATAAACAAAAGGGTGGGGCGCCCCAGCAAAAGGAAATGAAGACCGACTGAGGGCAGGAATGAGGAGCCAGAAGCTTGACAAGGTGGTGCGCAAGGAGCCAATAAGATGACTGCAGGAAAAGCGAGTCCGATATAACAGGTGCCGGGAGGAGAGGGGAGTAAGACCCAGGGGCACAGAAGTCATGTGGAAGGGTTTAGGAACCCCTTCAAAGTTGTCCCTGAGAGTGTTAGAGGGTATGAAGCACAAGGCGACACGCCTGAGCGTTAATAGGAAATCATGCCATCCTCAGGGTTGTTGGGGGAGGGAAGAGGGAAAGGCGCCAGTTGGGGATAGCGCAAGTTTTGGGGGGGTGGGCGTTGGGGACAGGGGACAAACCGAGCATAACACAAAAACAGAAAAAGGGAGAAAGGATCATAGGACATGCCAGATAGCCCATAAATACCAATGGGAATAAAGATCTTGACACATAACGTCAGAGGCCTCAATTACCCCATTAAGCGTAAAAAAGTGGAACATTCCATCAGGCAAGGTGCATATAATATCGTAATGCTTCAGGAAACACACATTACACAGCGGGATAAGCAAAAGGTGCGGCTCAAGGGCTTCAATCAAATATATCAGGCGAATGCACAGGATAAAAAAGCAGGGGTACTGACAGCGCTCAAAGATTCCCTACATGCACAGGTAAACTCGTCCTGGAGAGACAAACAGGGAAGTTGCCTAATAATAACATTAACAATTGAAGGCAGGCACCTCACCTTGGCCACAGTATACGCTCCCAACATGGGTCAGGAGGGTTTTCTGAGGGATTCCCTGAATAGAATAGAACAGCAAGTGGTTGGGGACATCATACTGGGGGGGGGCTTAAACATGGCATGGGACCCCTCCCTAGACAGATCTGGACCCAGACAACGTGATCAAGGCACCCCATCCAAAAACTTAAAGCAGAAATTCATGAACCTAGGGCTGACAGATGCATGGAGGAATGGCAACCCCCAACAGAAAACCTTCTCCTATTATTCACACGTACATAATACTGCTTCGAGAATATATTACCTGTGGGTATCAGCGGGGCTCCTGGGCAGGGTAAAACAGATCGAGATGGAACCGATCACACTCTCTGACCACGGTCCGCTGTGGGCAGATGTTATCTGGCAAACATGGCCACCGCTTATGGAACTGGCGCCTCCCAGAGGACATCATTAGAGACCCGGTGATGAGCCAGGCGCTAAGAGAACACATCATAGAATACTGGGCCATTAACAATCTCCCCGGAACAAATATGGATACTTTATGGGGCGCCCACAAGGCGGTCATTAGGGGACATCTCATAGCGCTTAAAACACAGAAAGAGAAGACGCACCGCCAGTGGGAAAAAAAATTAGAAGAGAAAATTAGGGCGATACAAACAGAAATGATTCAGACGCCCACCAGAAAACTCATGCGCACGATGAGACAGGTTTAGGGGCAATTGGAAACACTCAGAACGAAAAAAGCAGAAAGGGCACAAAACACTGGCACTATGTAAAGGCAAACAAAGCAGACAGACTCCTGGCAAGACAGCTGAGGGGGAAACAGCAGGCTCAGACAATACGAGCAATAAAAGAAGAATCAGGCAAACTTAGAACACAGACGGAAGAAATAGGAAGGATAGACAGGCCTTGGATAGGGACATCACCATAGAAGAAGTACATGCAGCAATACATCCCTCCCGAAAAACAAAGCCCTGGGCCCGGACGGGTACACCGCCATATACTACAAGACATATAGGGATATCCTCGCCCCGATACTCACATCCCTGTACAATAAATTTGGGGAGAAGGGGGATCTGACACAATCCATGAACGAGGCAAAAGTGCTGGTCTTTCATATAAAGGGAAAAGAAGAGCAACTCCCTACCTCCTACCGCCCTATAGCTTTAATCAACCTGGATGCCAAACTGTACACGAAGATCTTAGCGACCAGACTGGCCCGAGTACTTCCCAGATTAATCCACCAAGGCCAGTCAGGATTTGTTCCAAACCGCCAGACACACGATAACATCAGAAGGGTCCTACACCTAGTAGAAAAGATAGGCATCAAACAAACCCCTGCAGCACTGGTAGCCCTAGATGCCGAAAAGGCGTTTGATCGAGTAGAGTGGTGTTACCTTTTTCGGGTTCTGCAAAAGATGGGAATGGGCAAGGGGTTTATAGATAAGGTCAGGGCCAACTACAACTCCCCGTCCATAAGAATAGCGGTGAATGGAGGGCTATCGGACATAGTGTACCTAGGAAGAGGGACGAAGCAAGGGTGCCCGCTCTCCCCCCTCCTATACGCTATATACTTGGAACCTCTCTTGGCAAAAATTAGGGATTTGGCAGAGGTGGAGGGGATAGAGATGGCGGGGATGACCCACAAAACGGTGGCCAATGCGGACGATATGTTGGTGGCCCTAGGAGACCCAGAGAAGTCCCTCCCACACTTAATGGAAACCATAGAATGATTTGGAGAGATTTCAGAGCTGAAAATAAACAGGCAAAAATCGGAGGTGTTGATTCTGGCGGGGAATAGAGAAAAAATTGACTCAGTGGCCACAGACTGCCAACTGAAAATCGCCACCTCGGGCGTCAGATATCTAGGAATCACCCTCACAGACCACATAGACAAATTGTATTCCCACAATTACCCGCAAATCCTAGAAAAAGTTAAAAATGACCTGCTAAAAAGGAACCCGTTAGCGATTTCCTGGTGGGGGAGAATCACGGCAGTGAAAATGACAATCCTCCCCAAACTAATGTATATGTTTCAGGCCCTCCCGATAAAGCCCCCACAGGCCTTCTTCAAAGCACTTAGGAAAGCGACTTCCAAATATGTCTGGCAGAACAAGACCCCAAGAATTTCGGATGCGGAATTGACAGCTCATAGGAAGGAGGGGGGATGTGCCATGCCACACTTCAAAAAATACTACAAAGCGGCCCAGCTGTGGGTCATGGGGGATTGGATATCGGAACAGGGGGAGAAAATCTGGGAGAGGCAGGATCGGGCGGTAGCGACAACATCCCCCAGGCACATGCTATGGATCAATAAAAGATTCCGACATGCAAACACCCACATTAGCGAAATAATGAAAACGGCACTGGGGGTATGGGACGCCGCCACGACAAACGAAACCTTGACCAAGGATCCCGCCCCGTTCATGCCAATATTCGTAAACCCCGAATTCCCCCCGGGAATGGACAGGAGAGCTTTTCGCAAGTGGGAGGAAGGGGGGTGCAAGATGGTGGGAGATATGCAACAGAATCAACAGATCAGATCCTTCGAGGATTGCAAAACTCTCTTGAATCTGACACCAAAAGACAGATATAAATATGATCAGATACATCATTGGCTTAACACTCCCCGAATAAAGGAAGCATTGACAGGGACCTGACCCACTTTGAGAACTACATCATGACGCACTCTGGATCCTGAAAATTTGTTTCCAACACTTACAAATTTATTGATGCACAGAAGGAACCTACCACATGTCTTTACATGAAGAAATGGGAGAAAACCCTGGGCTACGCACTCTCCAAAGAAAGGTGGGAATACTTGTGGGGCTTGATGCCAAAACTGACAAGAGCCATTCAAACGAGAGAAATGTGGGTGAAGATGATGGTGCAATGGCACTATACACCGGAGAAACTGAACAAAATGTATGCTACCTTCCCGAATATCTGTTGGAGAAAGTGTGGCGGGCTGGGAGATTGGAAACATATCTGGTGGGACTGCCCGAGGATAAGACCATACTGGGGAGAGATAAAGAATCAAATGAGTGGAATGTTCCAGGGAACAGAACACCTGGGAGAGGAAATATGGCTAGGGGGCTTTTGGGATCCAAAAGACAAAACGCTAACTACCCCGCAGAAAAGAAGCTTTATGGGCCTCCTAATAGGTGCATGGTTGGAAATTGCAAGGAACTGGAAACACGAATCCCCACCACTGGTCGTTGATTGGACACGAAGGGTCTGGTCACACCTGGTTCTAGAACTAATAACGTATAACATCCAAGGAGATCATGGGAAATTCCGAGAGGACTGGGAAAAAGAATATAAAGAACAATGGTGCCCACACAACATAAGACTATTGGACTTATTCACGTGAACTAGGAAAAGATCTCCGACATAAAACATACACAGACTGAGTTATGCAGGTTGGGGGGGGGGGATTTCTTTGTTTACTTTGAATGAAGTTTGAAGTTTGAACCTTGTAAGGTATAACACTGTGCCAATAGAAACTTAATAAAAACATATTTAAAAAAAATATATATTTTGGACACAAGGTCGACTTTCCTTAGTTTAAGTTTGCTAGGTATGGACAATCTTGGTAGAATAGGGACATTTAGACCTTTATCTCAACCCCTTTTATAGTTAATAAACATGGCAAATGTTGAGAAAATGTCGACTTTGCGTCCATCTCTCTTTTCGGACCCCTCAAAGGGTGCAGGGACCCACACTAGTGTGTGATCTAAACCATGGTCTTGGTAGGTGCCAAAATGATCGCCCTCTGCATCAGATTTCTTCACTGATTTCCAGCTGAACATCTTCTGGTCTCATTGAATTGGTAACTTGAGAAGCTTCAGAGGACTGAGAGTGTGGTACGAGTGGTTAAAGGCTGAGAGTGGCATGATGGAGAGCAGCTGGGGCCTCATCTAGCGTCCCCCCGCGTACGATGGAGAGCAGCCAGGACCTCATCTAGTTTCTCTCCCAGACTCAGCAGAGTACTCTGCACCAAGTCGAGAACCCCATCTTCCAATAGAGGAATGGGTAAAGGTTCCTCTACCACATCCACCGTAGTAGGGGCAATTGGAACAGGATCGGCAAAAGACTCTTAAGGAAAACTCTCTGCTTGGGGTTCAACTTCCCTAGAAGTGGTATCTCAATCTGTGGGCGTAGGGACCCACAACAGTATCTGATCTAACCCATGGTCTTTGTAGGCATCACACTGATCACCCTCTGCATCAGCGTCTACACTAGCTCCTGGTTGGCCTTCTTCTGGTCTCATTGACTTGGTAGATTGAGAAGCTTCAGAGGAATGAGCCTTCAAAGGATCTTCTTTGTGCCTTTCAGCATGACAATGCTGCTCTCTTGTTATCATCCCCATGGCCAATTCTTCTGCAATCCCTTCCGGTGTCAGCTCAACCTCATCCACAACTGGGAAAAGATGGTATTCTGGTGCAAGGTATTGATGTTCCTTGACTGGCTCTCCTATTACAGTCGATAGAGAGCTCTCCTAGCTGATGCTAAATGATGAATGGCTGAGACTCCCACTTGTCACCTAACTTGTTGCATCTTCTCTTACCTTCTTTCGAGCTGATGTGCTTGCTCCTGATGATGGTTGAGCTGTTTAACATAGCTGGTTTAATTCTCTGTGCCTGTTCCTATGATGACAACCCAAAACACAGGTCTACAGGCAGCCAGGCAACCCTTCCAAACATCAAGAAGTATGGTGTAATACCAGTGGCATTGTTCTTTGTACAGTTGTAAGTGTGGGTCAGGGTGGCCACATGCTGACTCCATCTGTTCTTCTCTTCTGGCCTCAGTGCGCCCAACATTGCCAAGAGGGTTTGATTAAACCTTTCCACTTGGGCATCCCTGTGAGGGTGATCTGGAGTTGTGTGCGTCTTCTTGATGCCAACCAGCCCCAGCATCTGAATTGATGAGCATCTCAATTCAAAATGTGCTCCCTGGTTGGAATGAATCCTGTCCATCCCACAAAATATTTCTCCCACAGCACACATGGGCAACGGTGGTAGTACACTAATCTTTATTGGGAAACATCTGTGCATATCAATTGAAGTGGTCTGTCACCACCAGGAAATTCTGCACACCTCACCTGTCCATCTGTAACTTGAGAATACAGACAAAGCCCATGGGCCCAGAACACTTCAGATGCTGACGATAGGCTGAAGGATGAGCCACTCTCTTCCTGGTGAAACACCTGGAACAGTGCTGGCATTGATACTCGACATCTGCCGCTAGTCTGGGTCAGAAAAGCCTTGAGCGGACTAACTCAAAGGTTCTATCACTGCCAAGATATTCATGCTGGTCATGGAGTGCATAGAATACAGCTCAATGGAATCTCTGTGGTAACACTGGGTGTTATAGTAGCCGGTCTCCAGCATTGCTCTCCTTGTACTGGATTACACCCTTCTACACAAGCGTCTTCCACTCGTTCAGCATCTCAGCTTGCTCAGGGTCATGAGAGAAGTCTTTGGACACATCTGATCCCGTGGTCTTGGCTTTCAGGATCAGAGCAATGCCAGGACCTGCTAGCTGTGATATGTGGATTTCATCTCGGGTCATATGTGGTGGCTCAGATGCCTCCAGATTGGTGATGTTGCAGAAGATGAAGGCTACCACCTCAGCTGAGGATCCCAAGCATTCCATGCCCCTGGCTCTGTCTGGTCTCTGCTGACTTGCAGCCTGACAGATCACTCTGACATCTGCTAAAGACACCTCCTTCCACGATTTACATCCAGCTGTCTCATCCAGTTTAGCATGAGGACTCAAAGAGAGGGCATCAGCACTGATGTTAGTGTGTATAGGTCTGTATTCTAAACTAAAATTGTTTGTGGATAGTACATTGAGCAATCAGTGTATGGTAGCATCCAGTTTCGTCAACTTACCTAAGAGGTGTGCTGTCCATACTCACATTGAAGGTGGCACTGTAGAGATAATCCAATGGGACATATTCTTTCAATATCCACTTTAAAGAAATTACCTCAACAACTTACTAAAAGAGCACCTTGCAAAGCTGTGTGAAACATTTTGCAAGAGTTGGCTGCGTTGTCTCCCATTGACCTTATTCACATTCAGGAATAAGCCTGCTTCTGATCACCATCTGACCCTGCACAAGAGCATAACAGGCAGGTGGTTGCATTCTTCACTCTTGCCTCCATGCACTGCTTCTGATCCTCAAGGTTCTTCTAAGATATTGGGGGAAGAGTTTCAGGGGTACCTTAGGGCCTTAACCAATGTTCTAAGGTAATATCTCTGCAGGTGGCCCCCTGGCAAATCTAGCTTTCTGTGCCAACAACAGACACCCCAACACCACAGGAAGAAGCACCACTGTTTCAACTGCCCACAATCTAACCTGGGGACAGAGTCCTGAATATAAACGTCTCCAGGCGCTGGAGTCAGCCCCACTTCCTTGGCCTGTTTGCGGTGGTCTACACTACGTTGACAGCAATCAAGGTGGTGGGTCAGCGACCATAGATTCACATCTCTGCCTTCAAGAAAGAGAAGGGAACCGTCCTCGGCAGGAGCACAAAGAGAGGTTGTAGACAGAAGGGAAGTATGGGCCTGCTGACTATGACATTTGTATCTTGGTTTCATCTCCATGGACAAAGAGACTATCCTTGCTTATCTTGCTTAAAGAGTTTTGATGTATATATTGTGTATTGGTTTTGCTTTCATTTTTACTTTCCTTTTGTTAGAGTTTAAATTGATGTTAAGAAAGCATAGTATAAATATCACTGATGTATCAGGGGATATTAGTTTATCAGTGACAGACTTAGAAGTGTTTTTAACAAGGAAATTATTTTGGGCAGTGATGGAGATGACTATCACACAGAGAAGGACAACATGTTATAACCACATGAAAATATTGGGAAGAGAGAGTTTGAATGAGAAGAGCAACACGTGCTTGATCATTACACATGCAGCAGGTACACCAAAGCTCTTTGTACTGCAAGAGATATAGCCACTGACAGCACATTGTTTAGTTCACTTGTCTCTATGCAAAGTGAAGGTTTTGTTTCAGTGTCACGGGTCTCACTTGAAATGGGTTGAAGAGGGATATGATATCTATAAGGACGATTACATTCAGCTCAAAAGATGTCAGACAATGCAGAAACAAAACATGTAATATTACATTATGACACTGAGGGATTTAGGACGGGAGAAAAGTCATTCACAACACAGCATGAAGTAACTTGTGAGAATGCAACAGGGGATGCATCCCATGGTGTAGGAGAAGGCCACAGCTACATGAAGAAGGGGCTGTTTTATATCAAAATAAGTTGGTGGAACAGCTGGTAGCATGTAGTGCATAACAACTGGTAGGATTGGGCCTGGATGTGGTTGAGTGCATCAACCGAACATGTCTGGTTCTTTGGGGAAACTCTGTCGAGAAGCTGACCTATATTGATGAAAACAAGCCACCAGTTAAAATGCTGAAGCTCACACAATCTTCCTTAAGTTTCAGATCACGTAGCACAGTGCACGTAGGGCAGCATGGAAACTGAAAATGCATCATGCAAATTCTTGGCCTAAGAGGAGGGACAGCAGCATTGATGATCTACTACTGGGTGTGTGGCACCCTGGATAACACCCATCTCCTGACAAATTGGCCGGCAGCTGAACCCTGCTACCACCGCATTTGTCTGCTTTGATCATTCCTCAAAGCCATCTTTTGTCAATAGCTAAACATTCCATTCCCGAGAACCTGAACTATGCAAACCAGTGGCCACGACGATCTAGATCTATGGACTTGCAGAGAAGAAAAAGGGAAAAAAATTCCAAGATATCAGCTGATAGTTTGGAGGAAATACCACTGGACTTACTCAGCAATACTGCAGTATTCTTTTCATCTCTTCTTGTGCCAGGGTTGCAGACGGCAGCCAATGCAAAATGGCTGAAAATTACCAGGTAACACCTTTTGAGGTTGGCAATTAGTACAGAGCAAGGGCTGAATACCACCAGGGAGGATCTTAGGGCTTTCTGTTTGACCACCCTGCAGAATCACTACATCCTCAACTTCCTAACAGCTATGGAAGGAGCAGTATGTGGGAAAATAGGGTCTACTTGATGCACCCTAGTGCCTTCAAACAACAACACAAATGGGAGCCTCATGGCAGCTATAAACTCCTTACATTCCTTACATACTGCCATGATACAAGAAACTAACAAGGTGGTTGAGAATGACTGGTTTTATAGACTGTTTTCCTTGGTGCCCACATGGTAAAGTAAGCTACTGAAGCGGCTTGTCCCCATCCTTGTTATATTTCTCATTGGCCTTTGCATTTTCCAGATAGATTTGAGATATTTAGCTTTGTAACATATACATTTTAGTTATATTTTGTTAATGTCTTGGTTGCTGAAAAGAATAGGTTATCATCAATGTGCTTATGTGATCACCTGTTGATATATTGGTGAGTTGTAATGTTCATTTAATACTGGTTTCTTGCTATACTAATACTAAATGAAACAAGAAACAGAAGAACGAATGCAAAGCAAAAGTTGTGGAAAGAAATATCAGCTGCATAATCCTTTGCAAGTGAAGACAGACTTCTTTCATGCTCTAAAGTTTCAGGAGAGAAAGGAAACAAAGGCATAATGAAACATCAAGTAATTAGTCTCAGGAGGATAGCTCAGCAGCAACGTGCTCGCCTTGGAAGCAAGATGGCACGAAGAAACACAGGTTCGATCCCCGCATCCGCGCTTAGAAACCTCTGGGTATTAAGCGCATTATAAATAACCTCTCATATCATATACTATGCGCTTACTAGCAGGTATTTGTCACAACCTAATAGCTCAATAAACCATGTGCCCCTCATACAAGGGCCTCCACCCTTTAAACATTCACATTCATGTCATCACTAATGTTATCAATGCACTGTACCTGAAGGGTCCACAGTCAAAGGAAGGCGGCAGTGACATTATGGTGTAGGCCACGGGCAGCAGGCTCATGAAAAGGACAAGCAGTAAAAGTCCCATATAAAAGTTGTTGGATTTTGATGCTTTGAACACACGCTCATGGGGCACATTGCTGCTCATAACGGCCCAGACCTGGAAGTACATTGAAGTTATCAGGCGTATTATGTTCAAGCCAATCAGCCCTGGGGCATAAAAGGCGCCCATCCTGAAAAGGTGGGGATAAACAGGTTAGTTCAATTGTATAGAGGATTTTTCCTTTTTTCTAGCTAAAAAACAAACTTAATAACTTGGTTAAAAAGGAATGCAAGTTTAACCCTACCAACATTTGTATATCAGAAGCTCATTGTTGGGCTTCAGAAAGAAAAAAATATAGACAAAGCAACAATAATCCAATGAAAACACCAAAGATGAATGTGAATTGCTGGCATGACCTGTCAATATGCTTTTGTGTTATGTTTAAACAATATGTATTGATATAACAGATATGCTATTTTTGCACCTACATCAAATGTATTTTAACCTTACCTCGAAGTCAGTGAATGCATTCTCACATTATGTTATTTCAATAAAAGAAAAGAGAGCATATTGTTGGCAAAACGTAATCACAAAATGTTAGTTTATCAAGGTATGTCAAATCCGCAGTCAGGTATTAAAGTGGACTTGGGCTAGGTGGGTCAGTTTCCAGGCAGTCTACAAAATTGCTCCTGAGTCAGGGTTCTATTGAGCCTCCCCTCCTATTATCCCTTGATTGTGGCCATGCCTTTTTGTGCAATTCTCACATAGCTCATGTGAAGAGATGGGTACACATTCTGTTTGCTGTGCCCGACTTTCCTTTTCTTTGTGATTCTGCAGTGCCGACAACCACAGGCATCCCTTTCACCATGCGGAAGCAACAAGCACTGTTGGATGGGGATTAATTTAGAATAATGGTACTCAAACTAATTTATGCTGAGACGCCCGCCTCCCCACTTGAGTAAACATATTGTAAGCAGGCCACACAAAGGAAAAACCTGATTATATTTTTTTATTGAAAGTAGTAATTGTTCTCTTGTTTCGTCCTGTAAAGTAACCCAGTCCAAGGTGTTTTGGGAAGTCTTGAGCTGTTTTGAATGTATACTGTTAGGCTGTATTTTCAATTCCTACTAAGCACTAAGGACTCAACCTCTTTAACACTGCAGATTCCTATTATCTACCAGCCCCTACATTGTGACTCAGGCGTTGGCACTATTTTATTAAACTAATTTAATCTGTTATAAAGCCTTCTCTCCCTCTGATAATACTTGCAGACTTTAATTTAGACTTCAACAAATTCTCTCCTGGCTAATGGACATGGACTTTCTCTTCATCAGTACTTCCCGACCCATAAAAAGCTTGCCCCCTTGACTTGATCATCACATGGAATATTAAGCCAATTACTCCATATGTACTACCCACTAACTGGTCTGACCACGGAGCAGTTCTTTTCAGCCTTCCCTCCCCACAACCAACTCAGTCTCTGATGCTGACATTAACCACCATTACTTATCGCAAAAAGCAGAAACTGAACACTGCAACTCTTGACCCTCTGTTCAAAAACAGAGAGAGTAGATCAGATGAAATTACTAATGCTAAGGATTTAGCATCTATTTACACCGCCACTGTTACTAAGATAATTCATTCTGTTACACCGTTAAAATCACTATCAAAGACCAGGCTTATCACATGGTTCACAGCTGAACTGGATTGTCTCTAGAACTTGCCTCAGTGTCTGGAACGCATATGGAGAATTCATCCCTCCAAGACATGAGTGGGGAATTAAAAAATCCTGCATCCTCTATAAACATTCTATTTTGGAAGCTAAGAAACAGTATTATGAAGGACAAATAGACACAACCACTCATTCCTGAAAGGACGTTTTTTAAATCCTAAATAGCGTAATAAATCCCTTATCTAATTCACCTCTAGTACCTTCATCCTCATTCTGGTGCAATAAGGTGCAAAGTTTTTTCAGAGACAAGGGGCCTTATTACGACCCTGACGGAAGACCATGGTGCTTTTAGCACCATGGTCCATGCCGGTAAGTTACCGACTCTGCCATGGAAAAAGGGGGAATTACCACCCCATTACAAGGTTGGCGGGTGGTAATTGCCCCTTCCTCCATGGCCCTTCCCCATTCCCATTTTTGCCCCATAGGGCTCAATGGGAATGGGGAAGGTGCTAAGTACGGTGCCGCAAATTGTGACACCGTAATTAGCACCAAGGTCCCTTTGCGGGTCCCTACTTTAACGGCTGGTCTACACCAGCCGTTAAGGTCGGGTCCCGCAAAGGGACCTCATAATTAGGCGCTAATAGGTTAACGGTGCCGCAGCCTTTTACGGCGCCGTTAACCCATTAGCGCCTGGGTCGTAATGAGGCCCAAGATCTTGAGAATTAGATCCAAAATTAACTCCTTCCTATGCTGATATTCAGTTAAAAAAAAACCACAACAACATTGCTCATTGACCAATCCAATTCACAACCGGAAGACCAGATCGCTATTTGATTTTCACCCCATCTCTCTGGATGAAACTAACGGGGTCATTTACCAAAAAAGTGCTAGTTTTGCACTAACTTCTTTGTTGGCAAACAAAAATGTGTGCTGTCACAAAACCTTTGTGCCTGACCCATATAAAAGAGTAATCACGGATTACCTCCAAACAATCATCATTCCATCCACTCCTCTCCTGCGACTCACAAGTCCTTGTCCCAGTAACCCTAAAAAACTGTACCCCAACATCCTAAATCAAAGCAGCTCCCTCAAATCCCACCGAAACTGTGCCTCGTCCCCATACACCAAAGCAGCACCAGTGAACCCCAGCGAAAGTGCGCTTGTCCTCCTAAACCAAGGAAGCACCCTCAAACCCAAGAGAAAGTGTGCCTCTTCCCCCTAACCAAAGCGACCCCTGTGCACCTCAGCGAAACTGCGCCTCATTCCCTGAAACCAAAGCATCACTTGCATACCCCAGCAAAACTGCACCTCATCCAGCTAAACCAGAGCAGCACCCGTGAACCCTGAAAAACTGTACTTCATCCTTATAGACAAAAGCAGCACCTGTAAGTCTGGCCTCCTTCCATTACTCCTACTGACGTGTGCCCCAACCCAAGGGAGCACCCACAAGACTGCCCTACTCTCAGTAGCCCTACTGCCATGTGCCCCAACCCCAGGCACCACCCGCACTTCTGCCCTCCTCCCAGGACCTCCACTGAACTTTGCCCCAACCCCAGGCAGCACCCACAAGTCACCCCTCCGCCCAGTACCCCACTGAACTCTGCCCTAACCCAAGTCACCACCCGCAAGTCTGACCTCCTCCGAGTATCCCCACTGACATCTGCCACAATGCAAGGCAGCACCCACAAATCCAAACTCCTCCCAATACCCCCACTGACCTCTGTCCCAAATCCAGGCAGCACCTGCAAGTCCGCCCTCCTCCCAGTACCCATTACTGATCTCTGCCGCCAACCACAGGCAGCACCCATAAGTACACCCTCCTCTCGGAACCCTCAACTGACATCTGCCCCAACCTCAGGCAACATCCACAAGTCTGCCCTCCTCCCAGTTAACCCACTGATCTGGGCCACAACCCTCAACAAAAGGCAGCAGCCTCAAGTCTGCTCCCCTCCAAGTATCCCTACTAACCTATGCCTCAACCGCAGGCAGCACTGGCAAGCCAGCCCACCTCCCAGTACCCCCACTGACCTCTGGCCCAACCACAGGCAGCGCCTGCAAGTCTCCCTCCTCCCAGTGCCCCTACTGACATGTGCCCCAATCCCCCAAACCAAGGCCCCACCCTCAGGTCTGTCCTAGGCCAAGTCCATTGTGGAGCACCAACCTACCTCAGCTCCCTGGCCTGGGCCCACCATGAAGGAGACCTGCCAGATATCCTCCTCTAACATGAACAGCAGACCATCCTCAGGGACCAAAATCTGCCTGGTATTCACAACTATTAAGATATTCATTAATGTCTGCAAAGTTATATTCGCTCAATGCTCGATAATTGCAGATTTTTGTCACTGAGAATGGTCTGCTGACTGAAATGCAGTGTACTGGATTTATTGCCATTTGTCTCTGGAATAAATTCATTTCTTTCATGGATACTAATTTGTTAAACTTTATAAGTACTTCTAAAGTACTAGAATGTGTTTGTTGAATCACTCAAGAACACAATAAAATACTTTCAAATATTTAATGTCGATAAACACTGGCAGTGCTTCCAATTTTCTGGGTTATCTAACCAAGGATCAGTTTATATTTAGTTGGGCTGCCGTGTGCAAAGGGAGTTTATTTTGGCAACGGGATCATTTACCACAGTGCAATATATGCACATTATTGAGTGTTTTTTTTCTTTATACTAATAGTTTGAAGAGGTGCCCACTCTGGTGGATTTTGCACGTTGCTGATGATGTGTTCCCATTAATATGGTCAATGTATGTTGAGGGAGAAGGGTGTGTTACCTTACCTTTTAATATTTGTCTGTGCATCCTGTGGTTGGCTAGTTTGCGTTCTGCTATTCCTGAAGAGCATCTTCATGATTGGACATGGGCATGGTGAGGTCATCAGAGACATGTATGTGGAGGAGGTGAGTGGTCAGCTGTTGATTTTCAACATTTCAGGAGCATATGCATGGCTGTGGTATGTGAAGGTGAGCAGGTCCAGCAGGACCAGCAGCAATGGTGCAGAGGGAGACATAATGAAGATGGCAGTCAAGTGAGACCTTTGTTGCAGTTGGTGCATGCCACTCAGGGGATCACATGTCATGGTGACATTGTGTCTGGGGATGTCTTCACTCTGTTCTGAGATTTGACCTGTGTTGAGTGGAGGTGAACAGGTCCAGCAGAAATGGTGCAGAGAGAGACATGATGAAGATGACAGTCAGGTGAGGCGTGTGTTGCAGTTGGTGCATGCCAATCAGGGAAGGCACATGGTATGGTGACATTGTGCCTGGGATGAATTAACTCTATTAATGATTTTGTGTTTGTGACATAAAAACTGCAATTTCTACTTGCTATGACTGCATGGGTGGTTTGTACACTTGATGGGATGGATGTTGATGTGTTGGCATTGTAGTTTTCAAGTTGTGGGGCACACACAATTTGCCTCTCACAGACGCATCTTCTAAGAGGTTGTTATGGGCAATCTGGATTGGCCCAATTGCATCATTGAATGGCATCATGGATGTGGCATCACTAAGTGTGTTCCAAAGGGGTTGCAGTTCAGTTGAAGTATGTTTGTACAACCTGGTTGCGTGTCCTGTACCTCTTCCCTTTGGACTACTGGAGGAATGGGTGGTGCCTGTGGAAGAGGACAGTGTCGCTCCTGCAGCTCTACTGCTATGCCACAACGTGTGGCAATATTGTGCAGGACATAACATGCCAGAATGATTGTGCATACTGCAGGGGGTGCATATAGCAATACACCACCTGAGTGGCTAAG
Organism: Ambystoma mexicanum; assembly: GCF_040938575.1. NCBI lineage: Eukaryota > Metazoa > Chordata > Amphibia > Caudata > Ambystomatidae > Ambystoma > Ambystoma mexicanum. The sequence goes on along the minus strand of NC_090935.1, from coordinate 1,174,594,144 downwards.
TTAGCAGAAGCGTGACTTGAGCACCCCAAATGTGCACTCCATGATGCCCTACTGGCTATGTGTGCTTTGTTGTAGTTGCATCACCTGGGGTGGCTGGATTCCTGATAGGTGTGGACAAGAATGGTGAGAGAGGGTAGGCATGGATGGTTGTTGTTAGCATTGATTGTCATTGCTTGTTTTTCTGTCTGTCATGTGACTGTGCATGCTAGTTGATACTCACCCAGCATCCAGGTGTTTCCAAAGGTCCCCAATGCAGGGGACTGGTATATAGGGAATGGTGGTAGATGTAGCTGTCATGCTTTCTTCCCGGATAATTTGCATTCACATGCATGATGTTTTCCTTGGCATCACAGATCACCTGCACATTAATGGAATGCCAATATTTCCTGTTGTGATGCATGTGCCCAGTCTCTTGGGGGGATAGAGCACTAGATGTGTGTAGTCGATGGCTCCCAGAACCTGTGGAAAGTGTGCAATTGCATTGAAATCCTGGCACACTCTCTGCCTTTCCTGCATTGCGTATGGGATGCATATGTTCCTAAGCACACGTGCTAGGATACACCATAACAACTGTTGGAGGCACCTGTACAGTGTGGGCTGTGATATGCCCCTGACAATGGCTGGTGCGCTGGTATGATCCAGTTGCCAGGAAGGGTAATGCTGATAGTACTTTCACCAGGGGTGTCAGTGTATGTGAGCTCATGGTGGGTGATGCCAAATCATTCCTCCACTCCCTGAACAGGTAAAGGATGACATGGGGAGAGAATCTGCATCTTCCATACACCTTATCTGTTATCACAAATAATGTGGTTCGTGGATAGAGGATTCTGGACCTCTGCCTCATCCTCCTCCTCTTTCTTCCATTTAGTAGGATCAGTGCTAGTAAAGCATGATCCGGCATTGTGGGCGTCCTATGTTGGATAGGGTTGCATCGAACATTTATATTTGAGTTTTCGTTGAGCTTTGTAGTTGGCAACATGTATCAGGTACCTCTAAGATTACGAGATGTGCGTTCTCCTTTGGACTCCAGGCAATTGTGCAATAACTTCTGTTTAAAAAAGGGTTTCCTTAACACTTGATAGGTCGTGCTTGTTGTTTGCTGGATGTGTGTCCCCACGCCCATGTTCTTCCTCATTTTCCGCATGGAATGGTGATTTTGCATGTTACACGCCCCCTATTTTATTCTTTGCACTGGCCCTTTCCAGGCTTTGTGTCCTACAAAGTGCTCCAGCACAGCGCAATGTAGGAAAGTCTGATACACAAATCAGAAAATAGTGCCACGCTAAATATTTTGTATATTAGGATCTTAGTATTTTCTGGCCTCTTTGAAGCCTACTAAATGTTTTGCTGGCCTATGTCCAACTTGTGTTGCTAAAAACTGTACAGATTCCGTCAGTAACCTGATCAATAGGCTCACTAATTCCGCCTTTTTTGGCAGTCATGTTCCCAAAGTCCTTAAGCGGGCCCGGGTCACACCTCTTTTGAAGAAATCCAATCTGGATCCAGAGAATTGCATCAGTTACTGTCCCATCACAAACTTTCCTTGCCTTCTAAAAATCCTAGATGAGTCACCTCCTCTCAAATTCATAGTCACCTCGAGGAGCTTTCCTTATTAGGTGACCGCCAATCTGGCTGTCGTCCCCAGAGAAGTACAGAGCTGGCCTCTTGGATATGAAAGATACCCTCCTACAAATTGTAGATAAGGGCTAAGTAGGAGGACTCATGCTTCTTTACTCATCCTCGGCCTTTGATACTATTGACCACACTTTTTTTGGTACAAAGAGTCAGAGATGTCACCCATGTCTCCAAAAAGTCTGCTGATTGGATTCTTTCCTTTTCCTCTAATAGATCATCTCATGTTAAAATTGATAATTATGTCATGGTGATATTGAAGTGGGGTATCCCACAAAGTGCATGCATCTCCCCACTCTCTTCAATATCTACTTGAAACATCTACATATTTTATTCCTAGATCAAGGTGCAATGTTTCTAAACTATGCAGAGCGCATTCAGCTGGTGTTTCGGCTGAATAATGATCCAGAATCCAACACTTTTCATTTGCAGCAATGTTCAGCCATATTGAATCCTAGGTGGCTGAAAACTGGCTTGGGCTTTAACAGAAAAAAAACAGAGATTGCGATTTTTGCATCCACTGCTAAAATTATTAAAACTTTGACTTTCTATCCTCATTTCGCTATAGTAGGCCATACAGTAAGAACCCAAACCAAGGTCAAAACTTTGGGTGTTGTTTTAGACTCCTCCCTTACACTAAACCCACAAATAAATAAAGTTAGAAGCAGGTCATTCTTTCTATTGATTTTTCCAAAAACAGGCAAGACCTCTTGTCTCAGAGAAACATTGCGCTATTGTTGCACAGGCTTTTGCGGGTGCCCGTCTGCACTATTGCAATGCTCTCTATGCTGCGATTGCCACCTCTGCTGTACAGAAACTACAGGTCATCCACAATTCTGCTGCATGAATTGACACTAACACCCCGATACAGGCACATTTTTCTCCTGTCTTGAGAAGGCAACACTTGCTTCCAGTGAAAGCATGCGTGGACCTCAAGCTTCTAACTATAGCACACAATGGCCCTCATTAGGACCCTGGCGGAGAGGGGTTTACGCCAGCGTAATGCATGGCGTACCTCTCCGCCAGACTACGACATTCCGTAGCGCCATGGAGATTTCTACGCATGCTTTTTGCAGGCGGAAAAATCCATGGCGCTACGGGACTTGTTGTTAATTACGCCACCGTAATTTACGGTGGCGTAATTAACGCCTTCCCCACTCCCATTATACCCTATGGGGCAAAAATGGGAATGGGGAAGGGTAAATGGGGATTGGGGACTTACCGCCCCGCCAACCTCGGAATGGGGCGGTAAGTCCGCCAACCCCCATGGCGGTGTTGGCAGCTCTGCGCCATGGTCCATGGTGCAAATTGCACCATGGACCTCCGCCAGGGTCGTAATGAGGGCCAATGTATGTTATGCCACCGCCCCCCACCTTCATTCAACATCATTGGAGATGGCACTCCTCAGCAAGTCCTATTTTGTTTTTTAGGGCAACTTATTATTTTCTTTTTTATTTGGCATTTGGTTAAACAATCCTAACATTTTACCAATCTTCACAAATACATATAAATTCTAAACAGAACAAGTAAAAAAGGGATGAAGAAAAGAGGGTTAAAACAATAAAAAAACACATTCCCATAAGGACAAAAAACATAAAAGAAAAAAAACACTTTTCATTATGAAAAAACAATAAAATGACTTCACTGTACATTAGCTCTTCTCTTTCCTGATCTTCAGGAAAAACAATATAGAAACAATAAATATCATAAAAAACCCTACAGGTCATCAATAATTTGTGTTCTGTTTCAGACTTCCGAGATTAAAAATGTCTTGTTGAAGAATGCTACAAGAACAACTGGGTAAGGGCCCGCTCTCAGCAATGCTATTCGCATTGATCATTGAACCGCTAGCAGTCATACTGAGGGACACAACGGCATGGACGGGTTTCCGCTGGAACTCAGGTTGGGAAGATAAAGTATCTCTCTACGCAGACGATCTTCTGGTGTACCTAGGCGATCCAATAACCTCCTGTCCCATAGTCACTCAAATACTGTTAGATTACGGGGCCTTTAGCGGCCTAAGAGTGAACTTGTCCAAATCAGTGCTCTTCCCGGTGAAAGGTGTAGACTGCATTCCACCACAGGGTTCCCCATACCAAGTCGAGCACAACCAGTTTCGATATTTAGGCATCCAGATCACAAGCAGACTGGACAGCTATATAACGTATAACTTATATCCGTTGGTCAGAAGATTTGCACAAGACGTGACCCATTGGGAAGCACTGCCATCAACACTACAGAGCAGAGCAGCACTTTTAAAAATGCTTGCCCTACCTGGATTCTTGTACATCCTACAAAATGCCCCCCTCCACATCCCAGCAACAGAAATCCATAAAATAGACAGAATCACACGCAAACTATTATGGGCGAGGAAACATCCAAGGATAGCTCTCAAAACCCTCCAACGCTCAATATGGGAAGGGGGAATAGGACTCCCGGATATCCAAACCTATTACTGTGCGACCCAGATGGTGACGGTAAATGATATATTACATGGTAACCCAGACCTCCCACACATACGGGCTGAAATAGCACCAAGGCACGACATGTCCCCAATTGAAAGCCTATATACCACAAAGAACCACTCCCCTGAAGGTACGATAACAGCACATACGTCCCAAATCTGGAGAGAAGCACACAAACATATCGGATGGGACAAAAAAATTACCCCAGTCCAGCCCATCTGGAACAATGCCTGTCTTGCAGGACTCAGTCGGCTCCCCAAGTGGCCAAACTGGGAAACTGCCGGTATACATACCATTCAGCAAATATATGTAAACAATGAAATATTCTCATTTGCCGAGATCTCGGCCACATATAATCTTCCTGCCACTGAGAGCTATCACTATGGCCAACTATGTCATGCTATCACCAAACTAAGGGCCCAACTGTTAGACATGCCGGAATGCACGCCCATCGAAAGGAACATAGTGGTGGACAGCGTGAAAACCAAGGTGAAATCCACCATGTATAATACCATCTCCTCTTTCGCCAAGAAGGAATTGGCGAGTCTAAAGCTGAAATGGGAAAGTGATGTGGGCTCAATACTGCCTGAGGACTGGATCTCGACCCTTATGTATCCTAGAGAGACTGCAATCTCGGCCAGAATCTGGTTTATACAACTTAAAATACTTCATAGGATATACTATCCCCGAGTGGCACTATACAAATGGGGTAAAATAAATGACTCTAGATGTCTACGATGCAAGCAAGAGGAAGGAACCTTCTAACACATCCTATTCCAATGCATGAAAATACAGCGCTTTTGGCGCAAATGTGGTGAGAGACTCTTCAGGGTCATGTGTCCAACAATTCCAATTGATCCCATACTTCTCCTAGGAATTACAGAGGAAGGGGAAATGTCTCGCTTTGAAAAACTCCTGTTTTCAACCTCCACAGGCATTGCCAAAAGAAACATTGCACAGCTATGGGGTTCGGAATCCACCCCCAAATATGAATAATGGTTGTCAGGCATGGACGCCTGCATCCTAATGGAACGCCGAGTATATCAAGCAAGAGGCTGCCCGGGCAAGGCAGAGAAGATATGGGCAAAGTGGGAACAAACTGTGTAATATACATACTGACTGAACCACTAGATAATGATGTATAAACCTCCCACTATTTCGGAGAGACATATCCTGTCCTGTCATCCTTAGAATAAGACTAGCATGGACGCGACCAAGAAACATATACTATGTCTGTTTGTGCTGACTCGCCATCTGTATGCACAGTTACAAGTTTGTGTAATGTATGTCTTTTCTTTGTTTTGTTTTGTTGGAAAACCAATAAAATTTGTTATTAAAAAAAAAAAAGAATGCTCCAAGAGCTAATATTATTGTTAAACCCTCTACATGGGTTAATGCAACCCATCATTGCTCCGCACATCTCAAACTTTGGTTATTGATACATTTTGCCAAAAACTTCATTCTCTGCTCGGTCAATGATGTACAAAACAGGACCAGATATTTCAGAGCCTCCTTCTCATTAGCCACTTTACACAACCTACATGAAGGATCAGGGTTTTTGTCTCTACTACGTGCATTCAGGATCTCGTCAGTCGGGAAAAGATTTAATCTGAATCCCAGGTACTGCATGCAGTATTTGCTGTCTGGGAATTTCAATAAATACTGGGACAGACTGTTAAATCTTCGACTTTCAGGAATCAGCTGCCTGTACTGTTTGAAGGACTGTCTCTGATCTTGGGACGCTATCCAGTCTTTTGACCACAATTTGTCCATCACTGAAGTCGGATTTGCAACTAATGTCTCATCAGAAACATTCAATTTGTTCAGAATTTCTTTACAAAATCAACCTTCATTTGTTTAGTGTTTGGTTAGAACAACTCAGTAGGCTCCCTTTATTATGGAGAACCCTCTAACCGGTTTAGATGCTATACGTTTCCTATACAGTATTACAATTTTCCATACCACCACAGTGTACATGGATATGAGCCCCAACTCTTCTCTTAGCACCTGAATAAGTACGCATTTTGGAAGAGATAAAACTTGCTTCCAGAATAGACCTTTGAGGTTTGACCACACTCCAGCCGGGAGCGCAAAGAAGGCCTCTGTGCCATGAGTAAGGATCGGAATCACCTTCAATCGATAGAAAGATATCACTGCAATCAAGGAAAACCTTCCATATCTTTTCAAGATGATCCTACCAAGTGACGCTAGATTTCTTGCCTTCGAGTGCAGGACCTTCTCTCTAGATGCATACCTGATGCTACTTCCCAAGTGCATCTGGAGGTAAACATTGGAGTATTGTTTCACCAGAGTGTCCTTTCCTATGTGCCATTGGTGCTTACAGTTTACCTTCCCACATGGTTGTTGTAAGGTAAGGGCTCTGGTTTTGGATGCATTCTTTGGTAGGGCATTTTCTGTAACATACCTCTGCAAGGTGTCCAGCTGTCTTTGCAGGCCCACTGAAGTTTGGTCTATTAAGACCAAATCATCCGCGAATAACATCCTATCCAAAGAGTTGCCCTATATCTTTAACGGGAAACTTGTGACCATTTTTAGAGATTTGCCCAAGTCTGAGATAAATAATTTAAAGAGTGCTGGTGCAAGAGGACATCTTTATTTAAGGCCATTGTCAGTTACAATGGTATCCGAGATTGACCCACCCAGATCTAGTCTCACCCTGAAGGATAGTTCAGTATATAGGCTTTTTATTGCTCCTAAAATGTCATTCGGTCATCTCCATGCTCCCAGCTTCCCCCACAGCTTCAGCCTGTAAACTGTATCGGAGGCTTGGGCCAGATCTATGATAGCCAAATATAATTTGTTTTTTGCTCTGATTACATTTGTTTTCAGAATATTCATTAAACACACATTCAACCCAGTGCCCATCCCCTTAATAAAACCTGAATGCAGAGGGTCCCAATTGCCAGAGTGGTTAACCCACTCCAAAAGTGCTCTCAGCACTATAGCTGCATACATTTTTCTTGTGGTGTCTAAAAGGGCGATTGGCCTATACTTTTTTGGATTGGACCTATCTCCCTTTTTAAAAATTGGGACCACCACCAGGTCCTCCAAGACTTTGGGGCCATTCCTGTGTTTCCTATTTGCTTAAACAACTCAAAAAAGTACTTTGCTCATTCCACTGGGTGTTCTTTTAGCATCCGGGCCAGGTGCATGAGAATTGCTGCCCTTTTTAATTAATCTCGTCGAGCTCAATTGAAAATTACCATTTGCCTTGACAAGACGTTTTTGCCACTATGATTCCAAATTCGAAGGCCGAAAAAAGACTGGAGAAATGGTCGACCCAGGATTCTGCTGACACAGCACTGATGGTTACTGCTGTTCCAGTTGTATACATTGAGTTTATAAACTCCCACATTTCGCCAGTCTTTTTTTGTTCTACCTTACTCAGCATCAGTTCAGCGTCTTGTCGTAGCATTAGATATATTCTCGTTTTAAGCCAGATTCGGTACTGTAGTTTGAGTTCTTTAGTCTGATGCTCCCCCCGCTTTGTTTTTAAGTTTTCTCAAGTCAGCTTTTAGTTTTCCTTTAGCATTTTTAACCTCAGGAACGTATGCATGTAAATGAGTGATTTGTTGGCTATTTTCACAAATGTTACCAAAATGTCTAGTGTAATCCAGGGACATTTCTGCTTGTTCAGGGGGATACTTGGTCAGGTATTCTGTGAATCTCTCAGTTAGATCCTCTATTCTATGTTCATTCATGTAGAGTCTATTCCTACTGCTTGCTAACTTGACCTGTGTTTAGTAAACCTCTGTAACTTTACACTCCCAATTGTAAGTTTCACAATATTATGATCACGCTGGGTTGTGTGAATTATCTCTTGTCTCGAGCATCTAGGCTGGATATTACCTGAGACAAAAATATAGTCTAATATACACTTTTCGTCACATTCTCCAGGTAACTTGGGCTGCAATGTCACCCTGTAAGTGCCCATTCAGCATATGAATGTACCTACTAATCAGTTCTTTACACCAGGCTTGGATCTCTTTTGTGAGGGGGTAGAGGCCACCTTAATCACAGTGGAAACATCCTTTATGCTGTCAAAACAGTGTACATTTAAATCACAACATATCATTGTCACTGAGTCTGACCACCTTTCGAAGGCTCTGTTCCACAATTCTATTTCTGATGGTTGGAAAGATTTAAAACCTTCTACAATTGCAATCTAATACAGATTAAACAGCAGCAACCACCTGTGGCCCCCCAAAGACCCCCATTCACTTCAAGTATCAACAATTGAATGTATGGGGTTGGATTGAACATTTCCAACACAGTTAGACCCCTACTGTTTTTGACTGCAATCAGCAGCCCTGACATCGGCCTTCCCCTCAAACCCCTTCTGGCATAATTCAAATACACTGTAAACCCATCCAAGATAGGCGGTTTGGTCAGCCAAGCCTCTTGCAAACAGATCACATCATATGAATCAAATTTAAGATCCCCACTAGCAAAGAGGTGGGAATGGCCTCTAGAATTCCAGGATCCTACAATAAAAGCTTTTATTGGCTAGTTATGGTAGTTATGCTCTTGCGTTGCTGCAATTTGGAGCTTTTGGCAGCCAATACCAACTGTGATTGTCCTGTGGCTGTGACAGTGGAGGTCCTGGTTTGGCCACCACTCTTGTGGTAGCAGAAAAGATGCAATCTGATGTAGTGGTGTTTGAGGAAGTGATGTCATCATTAGTTTCTGAGATCTTAAGGCATCTCTGTGGTTAACTCCACTTTGGCTTCTATTCTTTGTCACCATGTCTCTGAAATTCTGTAACTCCTCTAAGTCGAAGCCCAGTCGCAGCTAAAATGACACCTCTGTCAATAAGATCTGTTTCGACAGGTTTGATGGTAGATGAATTGCCATCTTATCCAGCCATTGTTCATCTAGGAATTCAATAATTTGTATGTCCTTAGATGATATTGTGCCGAATTTGGGTATATGATGCAACAGTCTGATCACAATTTCTCTCTTCAAAATTAGGCCGTCATTTACTTGACATGTTCTTTCCAAATGTGATCTTATTGGGTCCTTTTGAGAGGGCCCCTATTGCGGCTGCATACCACCCTTGTTGTTAGCGATCTCATTCTCTTCCCTAGGCCCCTCTGTTAGTAGATATAGCCATCAAGTCCTTTCGCCTTTACTCCATGGTCATGAAAAGAAGAGATTGTGGATCACTTGATCTAATTTCGAATTTGAGGTTAACCCTTCAGACAGCAATGATGCTTTTTCTCGTCGCATTCCATCTTCACTCGGCCCATGGTTCCGGTAATCATCCGGTTGTTCCCTACCGGAATGGATAGCCACTCTTTGAGTGTTCATCACTCTCTCTTGTCTGATGGAGCACTTCTGTGGCTGCTGCTCAGGGGATCTAGCCATAGGCTTCCTGTGCATGGACCCCAAAAGGTCCCATTTGTCTTCAAGAGTACAAGGGGCTAGACAAGCTGGTGATGCAAGTTCCAAGAACCAAATCTCATTATTGTGGGATACTGTACCAACAAACTGGACTTTCTTGTTGCCCCCCTCCCTCCCACCAATGTGTAATGAGTTTAACTTTATTGAATTTTGGTAACCCCTTATTTCTCAACCAGTCTGATGTGGCCCTTGTCATGTAATCATGTGCTCTTTCCTGGATTGTGTCCTTGGAGGTCAAGATTTTCTCCTCCACTTGATCCATAACTACTCTTGCAAGTTTTTGCGAACATCCGCTACCGGCACCAACGTCTTCTGGTTGACAAGTTGGGAACCTCAATTATTTCCACTGGAGAGACTGGATCTGAGATTGTGTAGGTTGAAAGGTTCATCAGCTCATCAAAAGAGTTCTGTTGGCATATCTCTGTTTCCCGGACATCTCGAGTGCCCTTCTCGTTGTTTGAAAATGTTTTAATCAGCCTATTTCTAGTGTGAGGTTTCCAGGTTTTGTATTCCCAGTATACCCCCACTTGGCCTACCCAGGTTTGCTCCACTTTGACAATCACAGAAAAATCCTAGTTTCCTCACCCTTCATAATGTAAGTTTGACAATCACAGTTTAACCCAAATATACAAAATCGCAGAATACCTTCAGTTTGTTGACCCCAGCTGGTCTACATTAGCATATACCCATTATCATCAAAACGGTGGTAGACACTGTATGAATCCAATTATACTCCCTCTTCTCAAAACCAGCTTTGACAATCCTAGTAAATTCCCCTATTTGGTAATGGTGGTATTTTAACAGTTTGTCAACTCCAGGGTATTCCCAGTTAAAATCAATACACAAACACAACACGTTTGACAATCCCAGATTTCATTGACATCAACTATCACTCTATACTCGAATTTTGTTATCCCCAGTTTTCATGATCCCAGTATATTTACAATTTGACATTTATAACATATTTCCAATTTGACGTTCATAACATATTTACCTTGGATAATACCAATTTGACATCCTCTGTATATATCAGACCTGTAAATATCCCGTATATTCTGATTTAAAGAATCCCAATATAGGCACTATTTGCACAACCCCAGTTTGGCATCCTAGCATAGTTCCTCAATCCCAGTAAACTACAAATTTGACTAATCAAGCATACTCACAATTTGGCTCTTCCCGCATATTCACACTTTAAAAATGGCCAATACACTGCAAGTTTGACAATGGCAATATATTTCTAGTTTTCAAAACTCAGTACACTCACAGGTTATGCAATTACAGGATAATCCTAGGTTCCTTATGGCCTCATCACGAGTTGGGCGGTATCGCAGCTGGGATATCGCCCAGCTATATTAGTGTTAGCGCCCACTGGTCTGGCGGTATTACTGCCGGATCATGGGTTGGGCGCTACCGGTTAATCCCCATTCCCAATCGGGTCTGTTGGACCCAATGGGTATGTTTCAATGCAATTAATGCATGGTGATACCACCAGCGGTAATTGCATCAAAAATAGGAATTTGTTCAGGGAATTTAACCCCAGCTCAGAGCTGGGGGAAAATAAGCCAGACTCATGATAGGGTCAGCCCATAAATGCAGCGGTAATACCATTATCAAAGAATATGAGGGCTACTGCCCAACTTGTGATCAGGCTCTTAGTACAACAGAATCCATTTGTTTTACAAACCTAGTCCATTCTGGTTTTTACTATCTCAATGTACTCTCAGTTTGCACTATGCAAGTGTATTCCTAATATTACTACCCAGGCATGTAATAAAGCTGTCAGATCCTAATATGTAATCAATGTGCCTGTTACCGCATTATTTTTATTTTGCCCAGTATCCCATCATATGTAATTTGTATAAACGTCCGTTACTCGACACACCACTAGATTTCCAGTAATCAGATTATGCACTGATAACAGAAACTGTGAATTGAGGTAGCATCAGTTATTCAGAAATGTACACTTTTTCACGAATGGGGTGCACAGTGTTTCATTGTTCACCTTTTGGCATCAACACATCCTACATATACAGGTACTCTCACTGCACGCAGAATGTAAACAGTGGGTGGCTGTAACAGGAAATCCTGGCTGTTAAAACGCCCAGGATCTGGCATCTAAGAGGAACTTGGAGGCAAACTGCAGTATTAATGTAGTATTACATGTGAGAGTCACTTGGCATGAGCAAGTCTACTTTATCTGGGCTGAGCCAGTGGGATGAGACCGGGGAACTTTAGGCCACAGGGAATGGAAGAGTTAAAATTGAGATTTCCTTCATTCGTTGATAGAAACAATCAGCAATAGTACATGCCACATGAAGGCCCTCAGTAACCCCAGAATGAGGTAGACTGGGTCTAGGAATTGGTGCAGAGTACCCCACGATGACCCTGTGGAGAACCCCAATATATGCAAGCTCTGAGAAGACTGGAGGTGGCTGAGGAGCAAATCAGGGATCACATAAGCTGTTTTGGCGCTAGTCGAATTGCCATACTGTGAGGAACCAGGAATGAAACCGTTATTGAAATAATAAAGGTGTGTGGGAAATGCCTTACTGTCCCTAATCTAGGAGGTATTTCCCTACCTCAAACAAAAACTAAGGGTCTGCCCTGTGTCAAGATGTCCAAAGCAAATATGTCCTGTGTCCAACTTCCTAGCCTAGCCCTCTCATTCTAAAAGTAACTATACGGTGCTTAGGGTAATGTCTTTGGCTTGGGAAGTGCACACATGTTCAAGTTCAACAAAAGAATAACCACATTCTTTGTAGTCCAAGAGGATAACCCCCTTCTTTGGTGTTGCAATTCACTTCCGGGGAAATTACTCCCTTCCACAGGTATTTTCCAGATTCAAATTCCTAAGGCCAAGAATCTTCCTTTGGTTTCTCTCCTTGGAGTATCACAAACACAATTCAAAAACCTAAGGGCATGTATCTTCCTTGGGATTCTTTCTTCTAAGTACCACAACGTGGTTACGGGCTCCAGACTCATACCTGTTATACTCCCCTGCTAGGTTCTTTTGCACAGTTCCTCTACATCATTTTGGGAGAGGGTCCCAGACTTGCAAGTGTCTAGTATACTCTCCTATCAGGACATTTGTTCAACTCTTTACAGGTGCAGATCCCAGATCGGCTCCGCACCTGGTATACTCCCCTGCCAGGACTTTTTATTACAATTCTCTCTCGCTTTCATTCAGTAATATAAATCAGTTTGTGATGTAAGTCATAGGGAATTGGTCTTCTGCTTCAGACAGCGAATATCTTCTCTAGTTTACTTCCCAGGGCCCCAAACTTCCTCTGTGGGATCACCAGTTTTAAGACCGCTCCCTTGGCTCTTCTGACCCGCTCAGTACCTTCTCTGCTTCTGTTCTCTCTTTCCGCATCAGGCGATGCATCTCCATGGCTGATGGTGGTCTGTGCAGTATGAGGAAAGATTCCCATTTTATGTGAAGTTTTCCCTCCAGTTGTGTACTCCCCTACATTTTGCTTCTGTTTAACAACATAGTCTGACTTTGCCAGAGGAGCACAGCCTTCAGCTGCACTCCTGGGGGCTTTTCATTCACTTTGTTATGCAGAAACTGGCATGCCCTTAAAGACAGTCAGTACTGGGCGACTTTTTTTTCCCTTAGTCCTTGTCAATGTTGCAACTTTTCTGGAACATGTTGCAAGTGCACAATGTACCTTACAGTATAGTGCACTTGGGTCTTCCTGCCATTCTAAAGGCCCTAGATACTCTTGAAGGATTTTTTAGGAGAAGTGAAGATGTGCTTTGGACAGGGCTGGTGGCAGCATATCATATTAACGCTTTCCTGCCAGGTAAAGTGCGATTACTGTGTTTGGCAAGAATAAGTGGCCTGGCTCTAAAATGGCCATGCCACAAGGTTCTTTGTCCTGTTCTTTGGCCATCTTGTCCTTCACCTTCCCCAGGTCAAGCCGACCAGGTCAGACCTTATTTAGGCCTGCATTCTCCCGCAAAAGGCCATCCTTTTGCAGGCTTCTGCATGCCTTGTGTGTGTGCTTCTAGGATGTGGGTTGGACTGTCTGGTTCCAAAACACATCCTGGGTGCCAGAGAGTTTGGTGTGCTGTGAATGCTTGGGACTACCATGGTCCAGGATTGGTCCACGTATTGTGTGCCTGTATGTGAGCAGAACTCCCATGCGTCCTCTTTATTTTGGTGCGAAGGAGATTCTGGATAAGAAAAGGCTCCAAACACCCACACCATGTCGATCTCTTGAGTTCTCACTGAATGAAAGAGAGGATCCACGCATTCTGAAACTAAGAAGCCGAGTCGAGGAACCAATGGTGACCCACTGGAAGGTTTGGCACCCTGAGTCCGCTGTCGTCCTGCTGGACCCCTCTGCATCTGATCGAACTAGAGGTCTGCTAAGATGCTTTGACCCATTGGATAAGTGGGATCAATTCACCTTCATCAAACCCTGCAAGTAAGCCTTCTTGGAAGTGTCCCTGGGCCAACCAGTCGGCTGAAGAGCTTGCACAGGACCTTTGCTGTGATACCTCTGCCATTTTGAGGAAGCCCTTGAATCTTGGTTCATCGCAAGCTCTCTATTCATGGCACTCTCACACCGAATTACATCCACTTGGCATTCCCAGGTCTGGAGTTCAGAGAGAGCTCCCGAACCGGAGTACACACGGTTACTGTGTCACCCAGCCGTGGTGACAAACTTTGCAGGTGCATTGCAGCTGTGCCCCTCTGTGCCCTGAAGCCTGATACAGTGAAATTGGGCTGATCCATCCATGAGGAGCAGAGAAATCGCCACTGTCCCATTTTGGAATCAACGCTGTAACTTCATTGCTGAAAGCTGCAGAGCGGCAGAATTGCTGCATTTGAACACACAACCTAAGTGGACTCGACTGCCGAAGTTTGGTCCTGAGTTCGCCAGGTTTTTGTGAGTAATTGCAACCCTTAACGGTAGCCCCTAGCGCATACATCCATTTGTATGCATTAGTGGCCCCTGTGGGCCCCTCTCCTTTCCACAGATAGCCTGATCTATGAAACTATTACCAACTGCAGGAACCTTTTCTGCCCTCACAGGGAGACCCTACACGAATTTGGGGAACCTATTCTGCATCACCTCACCCTCTTCCTGAGCCCTACAAGTGACCCCGTTTTTGCCCATCGGCACTCGCACGTGCACCAGCGTTGCAAATACATTTGAGTAATAGGCTCCCTTCTTATTAGGGACTGGACTGCCTTTTAGTTAGGATTGTGATTTCTGCCGAACTGCCTAAAGACTCTTTGCACTACCTGCTTCCTTCCCTTTTCTAATTTGTGGACCCATTTTGTGCATTAACCCTTTAGGCCACTTGGTCTTTTATATATGCATTTTAGTAGGATTGTGTTGGTTTAAAAGTGCTACTGTTAATAACTCTTGTGTTGAAACCCAAAGCCCTTGAATAAATGTATTTGTATTTGTAATATATATACACCTGACTGGGAGTGATTTGTAAGTGTCCTTTACTCTGTGTGCTCATTGAGGTCTTTCAGTCACCCTCACCCCTCCCTAGACCTAGTCTTGACCGCTGCCAATGCTACCTTGATTGGTATGGCTTGTCCAGAAGCTTACCCTGTTCCAAGAAACTAGACTGGCTTTTGAATCTCTGCCCACCAGGTCAGAGTTCAGAACTCCATTTTAACATGCGGCAGTCCGGCTTACCTTGTCGGTGTGAATCTCCTGGCTCGCCTCGTGTTCCGCTCTGGTGTCTCTCCAGCCGGCAGGAAGGATTCTTTGCTCCATATGTCGCCTTCCTCATTCTCTCTGGCTCTCACTGCATTTTGGATTCCCAGCCTCAGCTGAAAAGTCTCCTCCACAGTTCTCCTGCATCCCCACGTTTACCTGTCTACCTGGCAGCTTGGCTTCCATGGCAGTAGCTAGCCTTCCCTCCATTGCACAGCTGTTCCATCTTTGAACTCCCGCTCAGAGGAAGGGAGTTATCCACAGCCAATTGGATTTCTCCAACTACTAGACTTCCCGTTTTGTCTTGATCGAGCAATCTTCATTTTGGTTGCCCTCTTCCTCGTTTCAGTTTCTGTCATTGGTTTGGCTACAGAATATTGAAGGGTATTGTTCCAATATGCCATCAAGCCATGAGGAATGGAGGGTATGCTCCTAAAAGGAAAAGGGGGATATCATGTCTCGTCTGATAATGTCTCACTCTCCCCTTAGGGTTAGATCCCCCCATGTGATCCTCTGTTGGGCAGCCCTGCCCAGGGTAAGGATCAGGTAGTGGCTTCCATCCCCTGGCCATATGAGCAGGGGTTACCTCTGGGAAAGGTGTGATATCACAATATGCATCACAATGCAGAGAACAGGGACTGGGTCAACTCAGGCATTGGCCAAGAACTGGAGCTAAAAGCCAAACCTTTGAACATAATGGTAATGACAGGCAGCTGACATATGTGCTAGCTATGTAAACATCAACCACTACAGTTTAACTTTACTAGCTAGATAACACTGACATAGTGACAGCCAGTTCCCTGGCTTGGGAACTAGTCATTATATTTCTTCGTACCTTCAACATAGACGGTCTGTGCGAGGATATGAATTGAAGTATTAGAAAACTCCATGCATCCACAGTTAATGAGGATGTGGAGGAGGTGGTGGACACACAAGATCAAGGCCAATCAGAGAGGAACACAGGTGCCAATCGGAATGCTGATTGCCCCAAACATGTTCTTATTCACATTGTAAAAGGTAACAGTACTCCACTGGAATTACCCAGGTAGGTAACAATATCTAAACATGCTATTCTATGTGGCGCACCCCAGCATCACCGATCTCTATGGCAGGAGAGGTGATATGTTTGTACCACCCCACTGTGTAGACCATCAGACTCCTGAGGATATGAGGAGTCCAACCATTGCTGAAAAACATCTCTACATCTCAGGATGTGCCACAGGCAAGACACAGAAACTGAGGAGTAACCAGAGCCCTAAAGGTCCAGACCCCCACATCTGAACAATAAAGAACAAGGGACATAATAACTGCCAAGAGTCTGTGTGTGACACTGTTGAACCTTATTTATTTATTACATTTATAATACGCCCAGACCCTGAGGTATCACAGCGTAGTTACGGTCAAATCAGGTACAGTATTAATGGTGCTCTTTACAACACGGTAGTACCATTTTGGTTACATTTCTACAAAATATACTGTTATATACATTTATATGAGGATACAGAGATAGTCTGGGAGACGGGCGACTAGGTTGTGTTAAAACTGGTTAAATAACCTTGTTTTGAGCAATTTTTTAAAGTGTGGAAAGGAGGTTTCCTTCTTGATATTGATGGGTAGGGCGGTCCAGTGCTTAGGGGCGAGTAATTTGAAACTACTCCCCCCCTGCTTTTTCTCTCTTTTATCATGTGATTTCGAGGTTGTCACTATTGTTGGATCTAAGGAGTCTGGTCTATGTTTTCTTAGTGATTGTGTTGAGGAGGTATTTAGGGGCTTTGAGGGTAATGCATTTATGGGTGATGCTAAAGGTTTTGAAAAGTATTCTACTTTGATGGGCAGCCAGTGATTTTGCCTCCCAATGTCGGATACATGCTCCGATTTTTTTATGCCCAGTGCGGCACGTAGGGCTTTGTTCTGCATGAGTTGGAATTTGGATAGGTTAGTGTTAGACGTTCCTAGGAAAAGGATGTTGCAGTAATCGAGCTTTGAGAGAATGAGTGCTCGTGCTAGAGTGATGCAGTTTTCTGGTGTCAGGAATTTGCGACTGAGAGATATGAGCTTGGCTGTGTTGGAGGTGGATGAGGCTAAGGTGTTTACTTGCTTAGACATGGTTAGAGTCGCCTCAAGGTACACCTCGAGTGTTTTATCTTGTTTAATAACTGGGATTGTGGTGCCGTCAATGATGAACGATGTGTAGACAGGCTGCAGGGAAGCGATTTTGGATGAGGAACCTAGTATGAGTAGCTCAGTTTTGTTGTTGTTAAGGCACAGGCTAATATTGGCCATCCAATTTTGGATTAATTAATAGATTTCATTGATGAGCAAGGTATCGTGCTCAAAGTTGCCTGTTAGTGGAATGAGGATCTGGGTGTCATCTGCGAAGTTGGTGTAAATGACACCCATGGCATCCAGGGCTGTGAAGAGCAATTTGGTGTAGGTGTTGTATAATGTGGGGGATAGACAGGAGCCTTGCGGGACGCCAATTGGGACTGGGATGGGATCTGCTGATTCTTCCCAATGGCCACTCTTGAGGTCCTGTCTGCGAGGAATGATTTAATTCAATCGGTGGCGGCGTTGGATAGGTTGAAATTGTTGTTTAGGGTGGCGCATAGTTTGTCATGGTCGATCAAGTCGAACGCCGGGGATAGGTCTAGGACCATCAGTAGGCAGAGTTTACCAGATTCTCTCATGGCATCCACTTGGATCTTTAGGTTGAGGAGGGCTGTTTCTGTACTATGGTTGGGGCGGAACTGCCCCAACCATAATAACTGCCAAGAGTCTGTGTGTAACACTGTGGAACCTTGTACTGAGGTGAGCCTTCAGTAACCATGGTGTCTAGAATAGGGGCTGGACTCTTGGAATTGTGACAATAGGTTTTTTTAGTGAACATTGTTGTTTCACAAATCCCTAGAACTGTTGGATTGTAGAAATAACCCATATTTTGTTATATGGATACACCTTAGGTCCATTAGGAAGACATCCAAACCATTCTCAAAACCTGAAAAGGGAGTGTTTAAGAGTATGTGATCCATCTCAGTGTCATGATTTAGGGACAAAGACTGTCCCACAAAGGATGTGAGTTGTGCAAAACACCTGAGTGTGGGTCCTTAATAGCTGGTTAATAGCTGGGTTTCTAGGCTGCTTACAGACATCATCCAGCAGTGAAACTGTGTAGAGATGGGAGCCCTATTAGTATGTGTTTGTATTACCCCTCTATCCAAGGGTTGACTATTTCTATTATTTCCTTCACTTTCAACCTTATGCTCATAAAAATAAACCTCTGTGAAAACCAGAATTCTGGTCCCAGGTGTTTCTGTTTCTCCCTTTTTGTGGCAGACCACTGGACTCCTATTTTAAGAAGGAGATCAGCAAGTGCAGGACAGGTGTACTGGCTTTCAGTGCTCCCATGGTACCACTATTTCGGCCTTGGTGCTGGAGTTGGCAATTTGGAGTTGTACCTTACCCATGAATATTGTTTGTGCTGCTAGCCTCAGGTAGTACTACAACCCTTTCCCGGGTTTAGAAACACTGGATGCTGAAGATCACCAGCAAGATTCAGACCAACATCCTCTTGTACCACTAGATTTAGAGCCAGTCTTTGGCATATGTTAATACAGGCAAAACATTGAGCACAGACCCTGGACACATTTTACCTGTTTGTCTTTGGGGCCCACTGGGCACAGCTACTTTCAAGCTGGGGTCAGAAGGGAACCAGCATTGGGAGGTAGTTGGGAGACCAAACATGAACATGTTTTCATTGAATCCATTTTACAGATGGTGCTAAATCAGAGAAATTGCTTTTTCCAAATCCACTCCACTGACCAATGGAGTCCCAACATCATAATACACCTCTCTCATGGCACAGTAGAGTATTTTGCAAAGGGGAAAGAATTAAGAAAGAAAAGTGAAATCAAAGTGGCTTACCATATCATTCCTTGATTGAATATCAATCCTAATACATTTCCACTGATATCAAATTCAGCATAGGAGGGCTGTAAAATGAAGTTACAAGTTATTATCTCTAAAAATGGCAAAGTGATTTGTTGCAGAATTCTATGTATTTGTTAACAACTAACTGAGGAAATGCATCTAGTAAATTGGGCAGTAGTTAAGAGAACGGTAAATGAGAAGGTTCTGCAAAATGACTCAAATGCATACCAAATGGTTATGCCCCCTGGCCCTGGACATTTTGGACTGCTGAAGATTGCTCAGAATATTAGGGTGTGAGTTGAACTGCAGCTCCCTACTTTTCAGAAGAAGTGGCACAGGAAACTCTAATGGGGGGCAATGAGGTTGCACCCTCCTCAAGAGAAGATGTGCATGTGACCGGATCAGAACCCCTTAACCCCTGCAGTTACTTACTCAAGTGATCAGTAGAAAGATCTGGTGTAGAGTTCATATGAGACACTTCTGTGGAAGCTCAGAAATTGAAAACAGAAAAAAATTATATTCCTCTATTCTGTTTATCCAATTTCTAATATATTACTGATTGTACTTTTGACATCATGTCGTAAACTGGGGCAAATCCAGATCGGACATCTTTTGTACGCTGACGATTTAACAATATTCGATCAGACAGAAATAGGTCTGCAGCGGAAACTTGATGCTCTTCAAATATATGCCATAAAGAATCATTTGGAAATTAACACGAGCAAAACAAAGGTTATGATCCTTCAAAATAGCGAGAAAAAAAAACAAAGAAACAAATTTAAATGGCAACTGGGAGAAACTAATCCCGAGAGCGTTGCACAATTTAAATACTTGGGAGTGATTATGGACAGCTCTCAAAGAGAAACAGCCATGCAGGCGGAACTTTATGCAAAGACCAAAAAACTAGCTGCCCAAGCCAAAGTTGTGGATGGCAAATTCGGAAAATTCTCCTTAGTACCAACGATCAATTTTTACAAAATGAAAGTTGTACCGACAATTACGTACGGCGCAGAAGCAATGCCCACCCTACCAACAGGATTGTGGTCCAAATTGGAAGCGCTGTTCTGGCGCATAGTACTACATCTTCCGTCTTCAACACCAGGGTCAGCAATCAGGCGCAAATTGAGCCTACTATCGCTAGAATGCACAGTCCTCTGCAATTCCATCATGCTGTATAGAAAATGTCGAATGGCACACAATAATGAAATCTTCAGGTTATTAAAATGCGAAATGGACAGCAGAAAATGCAAAATGCTAAATGAGTGGCAGGATAAAAACCAATTGATTCTGAAGACCATCGCATCTGAAGACCAAGAGCTCATAAGCAATCCATGCAGAATACTAATAAAATTAAAAGACAACGATTGGGCTTTGACAATAGAAAACGCTGCCAAATTGAAACTCACTCTGCATCTTCCTGGTAACACGTTAAAAAGGAACGAGTTACAAAGATATGTAAATCAATGCCCAAGCAGACACATACGAAACGCAATCCTGCGAGCACGGCTGAACTTATACAAAACGAAGGAGATCCTACATATTCGAGGACAAGCAGCAACAAACAGATGCCGCTTCTGTGAAAACAATCCTGATCCTCCAAAAGAAACATTAAGGCATTTGATTATGAGCTGCTCAGCCACAACTGTCATTAGGCTACACTATCTACCATCTATGGCAGGTTTTGATATCTTGGCAGAAGAAAAGACATGGTGGTGTCGACTAATAGGAGGCGAAAAAAACACATGGCAAATTGCAATGGCACAAATGATTCGATACATCGAAATCAATCTACTAAATGAAAATGGTGAGCAATAAATAGAACAGTATGTGGAAAATCACCTGTTCCATCACCAACCAGTTGAAATGGATGTAGTGAAAGCAAAGATTAACGCTTGCTCGAGCTTAACAACTTCAATAACAAAAAGCAAGAAAAGCCTTGGCAAAGTCCTGCCCTGAGAAAAGGATCTGATGATGATGATGAAAGAACTTATATTCTGTATTGTAAAATCTTATTTTTAAACAATAAAAAAAAAAAGATAATTGTTGCCTCTCCTATACCTTCTATTCTGTTCTACCATCACTACAATCACATATATTATGCTCTATTAATCAGTTTCCTTTCGTTTTGTGTACTACTTCCTTTGGCTTCCTTTTTCCACAAAGTAAATATTTTGTGGTAATACACGTCGAAATAGCTTCGAATTTTACTTCAAGCTTCTATTAATTTGGGGATTGAAGGGTAAAAGGGAAGTGCACAGGGGTTTGGGGAGAAGGGTGGCAGTGAAGGGGGAAGAGGGATTTGGGCAGGAACCCCACAATCAAATACATTTGAAGTATACTTTCCAAGTTATTTCCATGAAGTAAATTACAACAAGTAATTTATTTTGTGGAAATGATATGGAACCCCCCTTTTCATTAAACATGGGTGCCATATGTGATATGTTAGAGTGTTTCAGCAGAAATAAAAATTGATAAATTACATTGCCATGACATTCCTCATTTCTAATTGATATGCTTGTGTAGAAGCTACTTAGTCTCAAAACATTAATTTCCTCAAAATAAGAAATGTTATTTGATGATATTTACCTCAAATTCATTAATAGTCTTGAGTAATTATGAGTGTGTGACATATAGGGCCTCATTCCGAGTTTAGAGGCAGCCATGGCGCTATTTGTGCCATAGCTGCCTCCAAGACTGGGTCCGACTCCTACCTGGTTCAATGGGGACTTACCGGTCCATTCCGACCCTGGAGGGACTGGTAAGTCCCCGTTGAAAAAGGCAATCCCCCTTCCCATTTGAGCCCCCATAGGGCTCAAAGGGAATGGGGAGGGAGCTAATAACGGTACCACAATTTGCGGTACCGTTATTTGCTCCCTGGTCCCTTTGCGGCTCCCGGTAAGGCCACCTGTTAGAACCTGGCGCCCATAGCGGGACCCGCTAAGGGACCTTGGATTAGGGCACAAAGGGATTTACCAGCACCGTTGTCCTTAACGGTGCCCGGTATCCCTTTGTGCCTGCCTCGGAATGAGGCCCATAGTGTTACTGTTTGTTGCATCAGCAATAGTTTTCATCAATCTTCTCAAGTTTGTTTTTCATTTAGCCCATGACCCATTTAAATCCCCCATTTCTGGATTACAGATGTGGACTCTAATAAGAGACATTATTCTAGACAAGATGTGATCAATGCCTTGCAATATAACCTGCAATTTCCTTACAGTATTAAGTTTTAACTCTAGCACAACTCAAATAAGTACCCACAGCCTTGTATGTCCCCCACATTTTAATTATCCGGAGCTTTGGTAAAATGGCCCCTAAAGAACTCCTTCCAGTTAGCAGGTGTTTTTTCAATTTGTAATTTAAAAAAAAATATGTAATACTGAAAATGTTCAAAAAATGTGTTAACAAAAATGCAGTTACTGCCATATCTGCTATTAC
Organism: Ambystoma mexicanum; assembly: GCF_040938575.1. Taxonomy (NCBI): domain Eukaryota; kingdom Metazoa; phylum Chordata; class Amphibia; order Caudata; family Ambystomatidae; genus Ambystoma; species Ambystoma mexicanum. The sequence continues at coordinate 1,174,571,571 of NC_090935.1, read as the reverse complement.
CGAAATATATCCATATCATCAGTATCTTCATGCATCAAAGTACATTTCATCATAAATGTTCATCGTCATATGTCACCTTACATCCACTTTGGAGACACTGGCCCTCATTAAGAGTCTGCCGGTAACCAGCTGGTGGTACTGGAGGGCGAGTTGCCTTCCCATTTCCACCACATGATAATCCTGTGCTACTGGGATATTACAGGTGACGGAGGAACGGTAAGTTGCCAAAAGGACTCCACGGAAATGGGAACCCTGAAGCACCAGCACCGTTATTAACGGTGCCGGTTCTTCGGTGAAAGATCTGCCGGTAGGGGCCAGCACTACCGGCAGGCTCAAAGTAAGCCAGTCCGGAAAAGGTGCCATTAACAATGACCGGCTCAGTTATAATGAGAGCCACTATATCTAGTGATAATTATTGCTGTGGGGCTATCTTTTGTGAGCACATCGAAAATGATCATCCAGCAGGAGTTCAAATACACTGCCCTCAGAATACAATTGGATACTTCACTATTTCATAGATCTGAAAATAAATCTATTTCTATACATCTAAATCTGTAGTAAACCAGCAGCAGTCACATGGGAAACGGTGTTATGTTTTGCAGTCAAAACGACGAGTGGAGTAGTGCTGTGTGCTTCATATTCTTAGCCGTTAGTGCGGAAAGCCTGCTGAGCAATACTTTTGCCAAGTTTTTTGCGTTGTCAAGATTTGTGTGTACACATCACTTCTGGGAATGATATCAATGTACTCGGTCGAATTCCACCGACCATATGCAGGAAAGTCTGAGAGCCCAGTATAATGCAGTGACTGATTATTACAACAGCAATAACAGACAACTGAAGAGTGCCTACCTAACACGTACATTGTAGAAGATGGTGGTTAATGTTTGCTCTTAACTACTGCCTTTTGATGATGCCAACCCAGTTGGTTGGCCTGTACGGTACATCCCTCAGTGGGGCTCTGCCACTGGTGTATCCTTAAGGATTTGAACTTTCCAACATAAAGAAGGAACATGACTTGTTTGGTGATGCAGAAGAAGCACAGCTTGCCATGAAAACTACTCTTAACCTTCTTATGGGAACCACACACTTGTGGCATGAAGAGCAATGTGAAGTATCACATGGACCTTTCCTTGATTCATGGTTTAAAGTCAAGGAGGCGATGTTTATACAAAATGTGCATGAGATCGAAATTGAAGACATCAGAGTAGTTTGTCATTTGCAAGAGGACATGCTAACCATATTCAGGGATGCACTAAGGAAAGATATAAAGACCCAAATGGAACAAGAAGAATGTGAGCAGTGTCAGAGAAAAGTAGGTTATTGAACTGTGCACACTTATCTTCTGGCAGACTTTAAGTGGCACCATGATGAGCTTTTGAGCAGCCGAAAATCCTAAGAGATTCTGGGACACACTTTCTCCAGTTATGGGCTGGCATCAGGGTCCTGAGAATAAAGCAGGACCAGTGCAGATCAGATGGTTGATCTGTATGTGTTTAACACATGTCAGCTGGGTAGTGACGACAATACACTGCAATTCTGGCTTTGCAAGCAGTAAAGGTGGGGAAATGTGCTTGATCAACTGGCTGTGGAGATCCCCTGTTACAGTCCAGTGTGAACCTGTATTTATCGTGGCTGAGGATATTGTTGCAGTCCACAGAAAACCCCTCAAGGACACCCATGTGAGAGAGTTTATGTTAATACAAATTAAAAAAGAATTTAATCTCGGAAGACTATCGAGGGAGCACCAGGACCAAGACTCGGGAAACCAAACTACAGATTCATCAGATGATATACGATTGAGTACCTTAAGTTAAAGATTACTTTTTCCTTCCCTTAAAGTTCAGCTTCTACTCAGCCAGTCAGCACTCACGTTAAATGTAAGTTATGTTTAGTTTCTCCTTGCTTTAAAGTTTATTTAGAGGTTAGTTTTTCCTTAAGTTAAAGTTAAGTTTTTCTGCCCAGTTCTTGGATTCCTCTATGTTTAGCCTGGTTTATTGTGACAAAGTACTCTGTGGAAATTCTTCCTGAATCAAGGCTAAACCCCCACCAAGACTCCCATGCTCACATTCACACCAAAACCTCATTCATCAGCCCAACCCAAAGATTCTATGTAGGTCCTGTTTCTACCTCAGTCTCTTTGTCTAGCAGTGGAGTCTGATTCCTGCTTCTTCTTTAATCAGCGTGTTAAAACCAATGCTTTACTCCATGATGTATCTGCATAAATAAAGGGCCACACTATACCAAGACTTCAGTGGTCAAAGTCACTTTCAAACTCCAGGCCTCAGGCCAACCCAAAGAGTCGATGTCCCTGATGGTTCAATGTGTCTCTACCTACCATTAGTGCCCAAATCCAGACCATTGTATTCCTTGGAGATTCTGTCTCATTCTATTTGGCTCTGCTACCAGCAGAACAATGACCTAGTATTGCATTCACAAACAGATGATTCTATTTCAATTTAGCTTAGACCTACCTACCGGCAGAGCTACAACCTTGTAGTGCACTCTCAAAGTGGTGGTTCTGCCTAAATGTATTTGTATATACAAACCAGTTGAGACAGTCCTATTTTGTATTGACTACCCCATTTTATCTGTAATCTCCTACTGAACCATGTTTCCTATCGTTCAAGCCTCTTGCTCAGTCACCATCAGAAGGATAGGGTGGTGCTGGAGGATGTGCATTCTCCTAAGCAGTGTGGTCCAGCTCAACCTAAAGTACAGATGGACCACAATACAGGAAGTATGTGCCTGCATGCTTCATCATTCCATCGCTCCCGAATGGCTGAACTAGCACCACACTCTGAACTTTAACAATAGGAACCCACTCTGTGAGTAGTTGTATAACCATGTCCCTGTTTGTTGATGGGTCTACTGGGTCAGCTGCGCTGGGCTAGACTCTCAAGGTTACAAGGACATTTCTGCTGGCGGAGAGGGAATTGGGGCTGCTCCTTGCATGGCTGGCAATGAACTGGAGTGTCATTCAACACTTCTTGTCACTGCTAAAAGTGATTCAGGAGGCTGCTGCAGTAGCAAAGTCAGTGGCATGTAATGTGTGCTTCTTGTACCCATCCTTGTGCCATGTTGATAGTGCTTGAATGCCAAGGAGGTAGCCCAAGGTGCCCTTCCATGTGGAAACCCAATACAGTGCAGAAGCTGAAGATTACACTTCGGAAAGCTGAAGCACTGCCACACCCATGACCAGATGGTTGCGGATGTCATGGATGGAGATGACCTTCTTGCCCCCACCCCCTCACCCACTTAAAGGAAGCTTGAGCCTGAATTGCCCTCTCTTCCTGAGCAGCGAAGGTGCAATGGCCCCACTCTAGACCTCCTGAAATGGCAAATGTACAGTGGCTTTAGTCTCCTCCCCCTGAGCCATCTCCGGGGGAACTATCTCTCTGACTCCTTACTGTATGTCCCCCATTCTAAGCGTTGCTGACAACCTCACTGGACACTGTGATCGAGGACTCGTCCAGCTCCTCCTTTCCAATTGTCATTCCCTCCACAAGAAGCCACATGTTGCTCAGTGGCAACTGATGAATTTATTTGTAGGAGAATTAATGTTTCCGGTGAATATGCAGGAGTCACTGAGCACGTAGCATGGGAGCCCAAAGCAGCCACTAAAAGCTCAGGAGGGTCTTGCTCTATCAAATTTGAAAAGTAATGGATTCAATCTGTGCATTTTTCAGCACACTTTCTGTGAAAGAATCGATAAAATGTCTTAGTGGGCAATCAGTTTAGTTGGGCAACATATGCACAACCTCAATAGATTCCAATTTACCAACAGTTCACAGGGGCATTTCCCAACACATGTCATTCATGATGCCTTTGCCCAAAATAGGTGCCAATATAAAAAAAAGAAACATGTTCATGCTGTCTGTGCTAATATGTGACATATTCCCACGTAGAAAAATACTTTTTGGCTTTGCCTGGAAAAAGGTAATGCCATAAATAGATAACATGTTCAGATTGGCTGCACTAATGAAGGCCAATATGGCTATCTGAGACCACTTATTATGTTTGCTTTATCCTGATGCTTGTAAAAAATGCCATGCTTCAGTAAGGAAACCTGTCCAGACTGGATTAACTAATGTAGGCCAATGATATATGTTTTACATCAATTCAACATACTCATACATATCTATCTATCTATCTATGTATATTTATAAAAGTGAAAATGTTTGGGTGGCTGGGTTTGTGACAAATTGTTATTCCTTATACAATTCCACATTGTTTCACCAACCAAATGTTGCATAGTTACCTGTTAGGGACCTGCGGACAATACTGGCAACACAACATTTGGACACTCCACCCTTTTCTCTGATTTTAGCACAAGTCAAAATTAGTTTGTGGCTTTGTGGCTTGGAAATAGCGTTGCTCTTCACACATGAGACGGTTGCCTGGAATCAGCGAAACATCAATATGCTCGTAGAAGGACCGGTCCCGACACGAGGAACAAAACTCAAGGCCCAAGGATGCACAGTTACTGAGATATTTGCACTACAATGCACCGCAACGAACTGCACCGTGCCATGGTGAGGCGACCGGTGGGGAGAGAGCACAGAAGGTCCTAGTAGGCAACAGCACACCAACTCTAGCCTCCCCCCAACGTCTGCTCTGGGGTATGTCAGACAGCCACACACGCCCATTCTCAGCGCAGTTTACTTCAAAGTGCAAAGCACATTAAGCGATAAGCGAATCAGAACAGCACCTACGGGATCACTGATTTTCAACAGTTGACGACAGTGATATCATGTCTGTCCACAGAACCTGTTCAGAGAACAGGCATTTTTTGCGAGCAGAAGTATACATCCTAAATAAACTTTGAATTGAGACAAGTGGTCTGCATTACTTAACCTATTTGAATTAACAAGTCACATTCTTCAAATAATACCTTGTATTAGTGTCTATTTAAAACACAGAAGTTGATATGGATTCTCTCGGGAAGAAGTGTTCACCCCAAAACGTTATTATGATACTTTTGAAGATTACAAGGAACATGTTTTACAGTAATTTGGGACATTTTTGTTGCCCAATTATTAGTAAAGGTTGTAACATAATAATATAATGTTTTCACTCTATGTAGCTCATTTTGAATGAGCATGTTATATAAATGGATGGCATTGAAGCTTTGTGTACGGCTTTTCATCCGTTCATTCACATCACGGCTCATTTGCATCTATTTGCAAGGTGGAGAGGGGTGGATCGTAACTAATGTTCCTGCCACTGCCTTCCTCTCCACTATACAAATACTACGACATTTGTGCCTGCATGGATTGTCATGCCAGCGCATATCCTATGGATGCCTATGGAGTCTGCCTGCTTTTTACACCAGCAAAAAGCAGGCGACTCCATAGGAATACATTGTAGACACCACCTGCCTTGCATACATTGCCGGTGGAGTATATTTCAGTCGCACAGCAGAGTGCAAAAGGGTGGCGTACAAGCAGCCTTTTTGCCCTCCCATTTTGCATCCTGCCATGTACATGAGGATTAGTCGGAAGCAGGGATCTGCGCATGCAAAAGTGCAAACATAACAGGTCCCTGCCCAGTGGAGTAACTTTGCTGAAAATGTTGGGGGGACATCTAAAGAAAAGATGCCCTAGCCAAATGAATGGGGACAAAATGTTGTGCCATGAAAGTTGGGGGGACAAAAACCCCTGTCCCCCCCTAAAATTACACCCATGTCCTTGTCGCGGAATTGCAGGGACTTGGAAAATGAGCCCCAAAATGTTCTACATAAATAAGTGTGCACATTTAATGCATATGGTTCTATATGAAAATGTGTGTTCTGAAAATTGTTTCATATTATTCAAGTTAAATTATGGGCATGATAATTTGGTTTGGAATATGTGAACATTCTTTGTATATATCATTAAAACAACATAAAAGTATGATGAGCATATTAGAAATTGTGTTAATTTGATCTTGAATTATTTGTTGGTATATTTCCCTTGAAGATACCGACTACATATTTGATGTAGGAAATGAGCGTTGTTTTTCCATAAGAGCAGGCAATGTGGCTGGCCAGAATCAGGTGACGGACAGGTATGCATGATTCTCAAATATTGCATTCTTTCTTCAATATAAAAATGCCTAATCTTTCCCTAAGCCTTTTAATAATCCCTACACTAAAACAGAAACAAGAAAAAGGATGCTTGTCAGGATGACTAAACACAATTTGAGGTTCTCAGTCCTCAGTCCAGAATCCTATTCTGGCCTGTGCTCATTCCCTATCTCTCAACAAAAGGAGACACAAAACAAACAAGTCATATGTATGGGTTATTGCCCAAGGAAAGGGATTGCTGTTGCCTACTGACCCCCCCACCCCTTTGTCACTTTGCTATGTTCACAGTTCCAATTTATATAGTGCCATCCTTGTACTCCAGCCATTTATCTCTGCTTCGTATTTAAACGTATTTATCTCACAGCCCTACCTTCGGGGAGACTTTCTGTCTATCTCTTCTCCAGGTATGCGGTTCTCTCAGTGTCCTGCTCCCCACTCTTATTTTTTTATTTATTTTTTATTTATATTGCGCTGGTAGCTCGCGAGCATCAGGGCGCAGAAACAGAGACACAATAGACGTGCATACCATGGACGAGGACGAAGAGTACGGAACAAACACAATCAGGGTATCATTTTAACTGCACTTACTGGAGTGCATGGTTTATTTGAATAGGAGTGTCTTCATTTATTTACGAAAACACAGATAGTTAACTTCCAATCTCATGTTGGCTGGTAGGTTGTTCCACTTTCCGGCTGCTACCGTGGGGGATGCTTTTCTCAATCCGAAAGTGCGTTTGTGTGAGGCTACACTAATCTTACCCAAGTCCGTAGATCTTAATGCTCGACTGGGAATGTAGAAGTTGATTTTAGATTTTAGTTATGCTGGGGCTTTCCCGTAAAGGCATCTGTGCACAAGGGTCAAGGCCTTAAACTGCACCCTATCTTCAATTTTCAGCCAACAAAGTTCTCTTCTGGCCTCGCTGAAATGATCAAATCTTGACATTTGCTTGGTAATTCTAACAGCATTGTTTTGAATTTGTTGATAGCTAGTGAGGCATTGTTTGTTTGCACCTAGGATAAGTGCATTGCCATAGTCAATGCGTGATGGTATAGTTGCCCTTGCTATAGTGGCGCAGTTGAAATACAAAAGGTAGGGTTTAATGGCTTTTAGCAGCCTAAGGTAATAAGAACAGTTTTTTTTTTTTTTTACATATAGTGCTTGGGCTTCAGTACCCAGAGATGCTTTGAAAATCATTCCTTAAGTTTGAACTATACCCAGAACCTGGATATGGGTGTCCTTTATCTGGAAGGTACCGTAAGAGGGGGATAATATAGCTCTGGTTTGATGTGAACCAAACACCATTAGCTCTGTTTTCTTACTGTTCAGACACATCCAGTTTGCATCCATCCACAATTCTACTGTGTTATAGATTATAGATAACGGTTCACTGTTCTTCTTGTAGTCACCACTCAATTCAATCACCAGCTGAGTATCATCAGCATCATTTATGAAAAAGATGTTAATGGGGTCAAGAACAAGACAGAGATATCTCAAGTAGAGATTAAATGGTAGAGGTGAGATACTAGCTTCCTGTGGGATGCTGCATAGGATGTCTTTTTGAAAGGAGAGTTTGTCCTCCCAGTGCACTTGCGAGTTTCTGTTTTTGAGAAAAGATGTTATCCAACCAATTGCCTCTTTAGAGCACTTGGCAGTTTTCTCTAAAGCCACTTTAAGGAGGTCATGATCTAGAAGGTCATATGCAGCACTTAAATCCAGGAGGATTAACAGGCCGGCCCTACCTTTGTCCATTATGCTTAACATTTTGGTTTGTAGGTCGAGCATGGCAGTCTCTGTACTGTTGGCTTCACGAAACCCTGATTGTTGGTAGTGCAAGGATTCGGAAGCTTCGACATGGGCCTGTAATTGCTTGGTCGCTATCTTGTCCATGATTTTCAGGATAAAGTTGCAGTTTGTGATAGGCCTCAAATGATTAGGGTCTCTTTGGTCAAGGTTCGTTTTTTTATCTCTTTTACCAGGGGTGTTACAGTAACTATTTTTTATTGTACTGGGTACTACTTGATCACAGAATGAGGCATTAATGATTTTCATAAGAATGGGAGCGAAAATGTCAGTATTCTCCAATATTATTTTGGGCGGTAGTATATTTTCCATAAAGGAGTTGGCTTTCATTACGGCCATCACTCTCACCATTTCCTCATTGGTGATTTGCGTGAACTTAAAGGATTCAGTGTCCTTGATACTAATCTCCGATGGAAGATTGTTTATCTTCCTTTTATTGGATTGAGCCTTTACAATTTGGTCCCTAGCACTGGAGATTGTATGGAAAAATGCTGTTTGGGTTTTATCGCATTCCTCTTGAGTAGTAAGTTGGTGTGATTGCCCTAGGTTTTTCTATTGATTTCAGAATGTTGAAGAGTTTGCTCGTGGTATTTGCTGCAGTTGAAATTTGTTCATTATAATGATTTTTTTTGGCCTCAATAATCCCGTTTTTACATTTTTCCTCACAATCCCTCCAGAGTTCCCTGTTGGATGTGAAAGGATTATTTTTCCATTCATTTTGCCTTTTTCTTTTTTCCTTTTTTAGTTCTGCAAGTTCAGCAGAAAACAAATTTTGGTGTTTGGTGTTAGATCTGACTATTTTAGATTGCAACGCTGGAGCTCTGATCTCTCTTATTCCCCATTTTGGGGTTCTTTCCTCCTGTCATTTGTTCTCTCCCAAATCTGGGGGTTCTCTGCTCTTTCCCATCACCAGGGCTTGTATTTGCTTCTCTCCCAAAATGGTGAGGCTTCTAGCTACTTTCCCTTTAACAGGGGCTTGTTTGTGGCTCTCTGCCCACTCTGGGGTTTCTAAGTTCTTTCCCCACTCCAGGGCTTAGCACTGCTCTCCCCCTGGTCTGTGGCTTTTCTTCACTGTACGCATTCTGGGGTTGTTCTCTCTATTTCATCCCTCGCAGGAACTTCTCTATTGCTGTCCCCCATCCCACTTTGGGGGTCTTCTCACTCTATCTCGCCTTGCCAATTCCTCCCTTTGCTCTGCAGCCATTGCGGACCTGCTTGTGATGAGCCGTGCTCCCTGGGAATAGTGTGTAGTGCGCCAGGCCGTCTTCTCACCGCAAAGTAGCTTACACGACTTATCAACTTGACTCTGCGTCGGTCGGTGTGTTCTCTTTGTTCCTGCTTGCTTGGTGAGGTCCTGTGGCCTCTACCTCGGTCCTCTGAAGTGTTCTGTTTTTATTGTGGCTGCTGTACCAACTGGTCTGGTTAAACATCCATGGGGCCTTGTTACCCTCTCCCAGTGCAGACCTGCAGGTGGAAAGCCACGTCTGGCATTTTATCTCTCCCACTTGCCACACCTCCTATGTGTGCTCATGCACAACTGAATTGTGTGTGCTTCACGGATACTTTTTCCTGATTGGTTCCTCAAATGATATGCCACCAGGAGGCTGGTCTTTTTGCCATTCTGCTGGTTTCCATGAGGAGAGCTGAGAAATGTTTGGGTCAGAAGCCAAGCTGTTATTAAAGGGTTTATAGGGTTTTCAGACACATTAGCTTCTACAAACCCCATAAAGGCGTTAGTGTCTGGGAAGTCATGGTGGCCTAGGTCCCTCTCTGGGGTTTTCTTGTCTGTCAGTGGGAAGTCACCTCCAGAGGGATACCACTTACCCTGCCACCCAGGGGTATTAAGCATAGAAGGCTCACTTACCTAATACAAAAGGCGTTGGCTCCTCTCTTGATGAGAAGTGACAATCTCCTTAGATTGGTTTTAGCATCCATAACTTAACTTAACGTTCATAAATGATATTCCGTTTGTTAACTAGCTTAATGTAAAATTTGAAGTGCAGCCTTCAATCTTTATGTAAAATTATTTGAAATTATGTAGTACAGCTTTACACTTGATGACAGTATAAAATGCATTACCACAGTAAGGAAATTCTCTGAAGTGACCATACTGGTCAAGTACGGATTGGCTGCATCAATGTAGGCCAGTATGAGCATGTAAGAACACTAATCATGTTGCCTCTATCCTGGATGCCAGTAGGAAATGCCATGTCACACTAAGAAACATGTCCAGACTGGCTGCACCAACTTAGTTCTCTATGGCCACATACATCATCATGTGGACTTTAACCTTGATGCCAGTATAAAATACTGCTAAATCAATGTAGGCCACCGCATCCATCAAACAGAGGCCTGTTCCTCTGTTGGCACAGGCACAAACACACACATTCATACACTCCCTCATTCACACGAGCACACATACAACATACACACTCTCATTCAAACAGCATACACTCTAAGTCATTCACACATGCATACAAACATACATAGTTTAATTTTATTTTGTATCTTTTTTATTTTGTTTCCATTTTAAGAGTGTTTTCACGGTATAATCATGACTTTAAATACCATTACATCACAAAACAAACATATTCTTAGAACATAACCTGTTGAACGAACAGCATACACTGATCCTATTTCAATCTAGTGGTGATGCAGTTCCATTCTGGACACTCATTATCCACACGACCCTCCCGAATCCCTCCCTATTGTCATCCCTGTGCCCTCATTTCTCCCTTATGTCTCTCATGGGGGTTTGTCATCTTGTGAGAGGAACATATGCTGTACCAACACATTCCAGGCCCCCGCCTCTTTGCTGCTTTCCATCATACCACTCTGTAAGGCCCAATACCATACCATTGTTTCCACCATGCACCACCTTCTAAAATCCCGCCACCAGTTATCCATGTGCAGTCCACCACTGGATTTCCAGGCCATAGAAAACCATTGTTTTGCTAATATACAATCTAAGTCTATCATCTTGGCAGTTGGCCTAGCCTATCTCGGCCTGGGAAACTTCAGCAGTAGGCAGGCCTCTGTCTTCTATATGAAACGTGTTATCCCACTTTTCCTCACCCTTCTCTCCACTTCTACCCAGAACCTTCTAATCACTACAGATTAGCAAAATATATGCAACATTCTGCCTTTTCCACTGTGCATCTGGGGCACTATGTGTCCTGTGCTCCAAGGAATTGTGCTATCCTGTTTGGTGTTAAGTATGATCTATGTGGCACATAGAACTGCGTGAGCTTGAACCTGGCATTTCCTAGATACTGTCTTGGTGTATAACAGCATATTTTCCAATTCTTGATCAACGAAAGCCATTCCCAGGTCCTCCTCCCATTTGTGCCTTATTTTATGTCTGTAGCACTGGCGGTAATCCCTGGTATAATCTCAACACCTCAAAGCCCCCCTCTGATACACCATACAATAATCCCAAGGTGATAGCTTCTTCCGTTTCCTCCAGGAAACTCATTCATGTCACCATAGCATGTATCTGCAGCCTTATATATGCCAAGTACTGTCCAGCATGCACTCCCATATTTCGTGTCACCTCATGGAACTCTTTCAGTTTACCCTCCGTGAACAGCTCGCCCCATATCACCACTCGTTTGTCCTCCCATTGAGACGTAATGTTGACCATAAGATCCCCTTCATCTTTCCTGTATGTTGCTGCTATAGGGATTTTGGGGAGCATGGTTGTCTCAAGTTCTGTAATTTCATGATCCATGGCCAGATATCTTTACCTAATCTCACTACTTCAAGGCACAGTACTTCTTTCATCAAGTATGGTGTAATTACCGCCTGACATAGCTGAGTTTCCTGCATTTCCTCATCTGATATCCATTGTGCCACCCACTGTGGCAGTGCTGCCAAATAATACAGCTCCATATGTGGGAGCTTCACTCCTGCGTCTGTATAATCCTTACACAATGTGCTTAGAGCCACCCTACATCTTCCCGCCCCCAAACAAATTCATTCAATGTGGCGTTTAGCTCCTTAAAGAAGGTCCTTGGGATATTAAATGGTGCATTGAGAAAATAATACAGCAGACAGGTTAGTACCACCATCTTGACTAGCGCCACCCTCCCCATCGGAGATAGCAGCATCTTCTTCCACAATTCAATTGATTTCTCTATCTCTCTGTGTGCTTTAACTGTATTGTGTTCATGCGTAGACTTAACATTGTGGTGTATGTCTACCCAAAGGTATTGGAATGTCCGGGTTGTGCAGAGGAATCCTAAATTCAGCAAACCCGTTTCCTCTTGTCCTACCCATTCCGCCAGTGGGAATATGTCCTACTAGATGAGATTAATTCTGCTAAATTTTCAAATAACTCAAAGAGAATTGATAGATTATCCTTCGGGTTTCTGACATACAGCAGTATGTCATCAGCATATAACGAAACAACGTGGTTAACCCCATCCACCATCAGCCCAGCAATTAGCGCTAGGGGTACCTATGCTAATATGAATAGCATTGGAGACAGCATGCCTCCCTGTTTTCTGTCCCTTTGCAGGCTACACTGATCCAAGACATACTTGCCTATCCGCAGTGGTCAACTTATAAAGAAGCTTCACCCACCTGCTGGATCCATCCCTTACTCTGAAGCGCTCTTGCGCGGCATATAGCCAGTCCCATTTAACAGAATCAAAAGCCTTAACATTGTCCAGTGTTATCCATGCACACCTGCATTGCGGGCTTCTTTTTCTATCTATCACTGCTTGCAGTCTCTTCAGATTCATTGAAGTGTTTCTCCCCCCGGTACATATCCCGTCTGGTCGAGGTGTGTCAATTGGCTCATTACCTTCTTCAGTCTGCCCGCAAGTATGGGCACCAGTATCTTACAATATTCATTTACCATCAATAACCGCCCATACGACTCACAGTTTTGGGGCAGATTACTTGATTTTAATATTGGTACAATCACAGATTCCCTTATACTCCAGTACAGCCTTCTCTTTTCATACACCTCTTCGAAGGTCTCTAATAGTGTAGGAATCAATTTGTTCGAGAAGGTTTTGTCGAATTGTGCCCTGAGTCCATCGCCTCCTGGTGTGTTACCTGATGGCAGGTCCAGAGTGAGTGGTGCACTCAAGGCCTTTTTCTGTTTGTGAGTCAGTTGGGGCAGTTCTATCTTGGATAATTTCTCTACTATTTCCTCCATGTTGTCAGTCCGTCCATAATGTACAGTTTTCTATAAAATCTACTGAATATATTATTCATCTCTTTCTGTAATTTCAACAGTTCCCTGCATTCATCAGCTATCTCACTAATCATAGTTCTAGCATTATCTCTGTGGCATATCCAAGCAAGCATCTTACTGGGTTTATCTCCTTGTCCATGCAATCTAATATTCTTGCTTGCATAATCAAATGTGCCTATTCTTTCCCAATGGTCCAGGCACTCTTGGTTTAACTGTAAGGGCTCTATTTCCGCTCCCTCAGACTCTGCTTGTGTGCTTTCAAATTGCTTAATCTTCCCAGATGATACCGACAGGTTTCTCAATAGTTCACTCTTGACCCCTCCCATCATGGATATTGCTTCTCCTCTGATCACAACCTTAAGTGTGTCCTGCAACACTCCCTGTCCTTCCACGCTAACTTCATTGATCTCAAAATACTCCTCTATCTTCTCTGACATGAGTCCTCTGAAACAAGAGTCTAGCAGTTCCCCCACCCTTAGTCTCCATGTCAGAACTGGCGGGTGGTCTTCATGAACTATCCAGTTAGCCAGTAAAGAAGAGCGATTCAAGAGCGTCCTACCCTCGCCGTCCCATGTAGGCATCTCAACCATATCCAAATCTTCTCACACTTTTCCCAATATTTTGGCCGGTGGCACCGGGTTTATGTACCTGCTATCTGATCTGACGAACCTTGGTTCTAGTGTACAGTTAAAGTCTCCCCCAGATCCACCTTATCCCTCTTAATGGGGCAAGCCTTACAGATAAAGCTCAGAGGCGTGAGTATTAAGGATGCACATTTCCTTATTATCAACGTTGCCCTCTACGAGGACCTTTCTCCCCTCATCATCTGTCATATGAAAAGGTACTGTGGGAGCCACCCATATTATCACCCCTAGCATAATTTGACTAGACTGCTCCATACCCGTGTCCTCCCCACTGTTTCAATATATTTCCCTTCTTTTCTGCCGCAAGGTGTGTTTCTTGTAGCATCACTATTCCCAATACCTTTTTGCTTAAATATGTAAGTATCCTGTTTTTTTTAACACAGCTATCCTTTCCGCATGTTCCAGGATATCACATTCAAAGTTTCAGCCACAACCATGCAGTGCCACTCACCCCTATCTAATTGGGAATCCCACTTGCCCTTCCCATGACAGGTGTATCATGTCACCATCAGCCCCTGGTTTGCTCATCAAATCCGAGACCTCAAGTAGTACGTGCCATCATATCTCTTGGATTTGAACATTAAACCCCTGCTAAGGCTCCTCTCCCCCACTCCCATTTCATGACAGTGCTGTCGTTCAACTGAAACTTAAAAGAAAACAAACTCCCCCACACCAAAAACAAATACCCAAGCTAAAACTACAACTACTCGTCCCAACAGTACACTGTGGCTCAGGCCTAGCTGCCATTCGTCCCATCCAGCCTTGTGTGGTACATGACAGTCAGATGCCGAACATGGCATCCTGTGTTTACATCCAACATAGGGGGTACTGCCAGCTGGTGTCAAGTAGGCCTAGTTGACTAGTTGACTTTGTTTCCTGCTGGTACCAGTCTGACATTGCATCCCGGTCTTCGGTTAACTCCTCACATCCCTCTTGTCCACAAGCACAATCATGTAACGATGTTCAGCAAGCCCCTCTGTTAATCATTCTGTCCTGATTCAATGATTGTTGTTCCGCCTCTTGACCACTGGGGCCATTGTATTGTCGTCCATCCACTGGTTAAGCTCAGCCGAGTGTTCAAAAAAGTGTTCTTTCCCATTGTGCAGTACCTTTAGCTTGGCCAGGTACAAAAGCATGCATTTAAATAAATCCCTGCTGTCTAAGTCTTTCATTTGTGGCGATGAATTGGCTCCTTCTCCTCTGAACTTGTATGGTGTAGTCAGGGTATATGGCTAGCGTTGCTGATGCACGCCTGATCTCACGTCAGTCTCTTGAGAACACCAGGTTTCTTTCCATCTCCTTAAAGTTGAATATCTATGCAATGATCGGTCTCGGTGGTGCTCCTGGGGGCAGCCTCATGGACAGCGATCTACGCGCTCTTTCTACCATGAAGCCTTGTGTTAACGTGCCTGGTCGCACCTCTTGTAGTAACATGTTTTTCTACGTATGTTGTTGGGACTCAGCCTTCGGCCCCTTCTGGCAGCACCAGGATTCGGATGTTACTTCACCGCGCCATTGCTTCCGCTTCTTTGGCTCCATTTTGGAGTGTGTTCACCCTAGTCATTAAGTCGTGCACTGTAAAGTGCAGTTCCTTCGTGGCACCGGCCATTTCCTCCCCCTGTGCTTCTGTATCTACAACCCTGGTTGCAAGTGAGTGCACATCCTGCCTCAGCAGTCCCACGTCGCACTTTATTTCATCAATTCCCGTCTCTTGGAGGCTGTCAGTGCTGCAAGTGCCTCTAAGATCTTCTTTTCGACACTCTGCTATTCCAACATATCTCCTTCTATACCCAGGTTTGATTCACACAGTGAGTCCAGTTTAGTTTCCCTCTTCTTTGCATGAGCATCGATATTAATCAGCTTAGGCCTCGCTGTGATTTCCTGTCTGGCATAAGCCTCTCGGTGGTGCCCGCCTTGTTATTTTTCCATTCTGCTGCTGTCTTGTCAGGTTTTCTCACTCACTATTAGTGCTGATTAGCACTGCAGGTCCGGTGTGTTCTCCAAGGCTTAGACTCCCGATCTGCCTGCCCGATGCCGTAGGCACCTGCTGCAATATTTGCCATTCTGACCCTTCTGCCAGCAGCATCCGATCTGTTTGTGGCCAAACTTCTCTGCATGATTATTCAGGACCCAGCTGTCTTCTCTGCCAGTGAGGGTCCTAGTATTGTCAGGGATCAGTTCTCCCTGGGCCTGCAGGAATCAGCCTGTTAATCCTGCTGGGTGCCTCCCCTTACCTCAGGGCTTGCCTCACTACTGTGAAAGCATACAAATATATCCCAGCTCTTACCTCATAAGCTGCACGTGTGTTTGGGGTGCCCTGCTTCTCGCTATTTTCCTTCTGTCCAATGCTCCAGTTGACCTTTTAGTGCTCTGGGCACTCTTCCCGGCATGCCGACTCTCCACTCCAATATACCACTGGCGGGCTTTGGCCTTGCCTCCCTCTTGGTCGGCTCAATCTTCTCAAGGCCCAGGCATCTGCTGCTGTTATGCTGGAGGAATCTTCTCTGTGCCACCACGCAGTTCAATACAGAGCGTGGATGTCATAGCCACCTCCATGCCCCCACGCCTGCCTGTCTAGACTCTGCACTCTGGTTCATCCTTACAGTGGTGGTGCAACTTGGCAGAAGTGCGCTGCTCCACAACAAGCCACTCTCTTTAATCCTCCTGTGCCTCTCTGCTTTCTATTGGTGTGCTGGGTTTTTGTATTGCCACACGTTAGTGGCACAGAGTCGGTTGCAGTGCTCTCAATGCGGGTTTTCCTGCTCTCGTGCGACTGCCATTTTGTTGTTACAGGTGCTGAAGTCCGCTCCAACTCAAATCACCTGCTGTTGCTCGCTCTGCCTCCCAAAGCTCTTCCCTTGCATGTTGGGTGTTCCCAGGCCATTGATCTTGCTGGGGCTTATAATACATTTATTGTGCTCCTTCAGGTTGCATATCTATTGATTGGAGATGCCGGAAGCTGCACAGAGACACATCCTCTCTACATGTTAGCTGGCCACACATCGCCATGCATTCAAACATACATACATATTGTATGTTCTTACCTGCTGCAACAGTCCATGTTCTAAACACCACCTTACGCTTCCGGCCATGATGTCCTTCAAGCTCCCGTGCAGCACGCAAATGGACCTCAGCAGTAGGAAGAGTGTGTTAGCTTCTGTACTAGCACGGTGGACCTGAGCACCTCAATTTCATTGCCCCTAGGCCTCTGAGTGAACAGGGGGTGCAAGTCGACATCATAAACACATTCAGCCCTGCAGGGCCCCAGCCTGCATCCCCAAAGGCCCTGCAAGGCTGGGAAAGCAAAGCAACTCCATTGGGCATAAACACTGGGATACTGAATTGCCAAAGGGGAAACACATTTCCCTGTACAGTTAAAGCCAGTCTAAGAACACTCCCTGTGAGACCGCAGTGTTTTCAATGGGCTGGCTTGGCTCCTCAATACTGGGTGCTAGGTCGCCACCCAATAATCCATTATCGAGGAACGAACCCTGATGTTGCTGTATGGTTGTGTGTTTCTATGGTGTGGGACTAAGGTATCAATAAGCAATGAAAAGAGAGAGACAAAGACAAACACAAAGATACACTCAAGAGTCCCACAAGGGGAAAGGGTGGTTGCAAAACACCAAAATAAGGACAAGGAAAGTGGGGGAGCACAGGACGAGTTGTAGGGTACTACCAAAACAAACAAACTAATGGAATGGTAATAGGAAACCTTTTTTTCTTTTTTACATTATTTAGATAATAACAAATGGAAACAAGGAGAGGACATTACGATTGGAACTTTTTGGGCTTTAACAATTTTTGGCTTTAACATTTTTTTAAATATTTCAGTCAGGTTAATAAGGGTACATTTTGAGAAGCCTAAAAAACACACACAAACAGACAAGGGATAAAACATGGATCAAGAAACACCAAAAAAGGACAAACAAAATAAATATGCCTACAAACCCCCACCAAAACTATCATAAACTCACCAAAAGCAAACCAATACTCCCCCAACACACTTATCTGTGTTCCTCTTTCCACAGATCAAAAAACCCCACAAGGTAAGCAGGAAGTGAGCTGGGCCTATTATGGGCCCCTAAACATTTTCTAGATGACTTTAGTCTGTCAACTGGGTGGTCAAACTATTTTATTGAGGATGAAGGCTTGCAATTACCCGCAGGACTCAAACTCTGCCTCAAGACCGAAGGCTAAACTCAACCAATAGGAAATCCTGCAGGAATTCCACAGATGTGGCAGGTATGCCCTGAAAAGCTTGAATTTTCTTGTCAGGCAGATGTTAAGGAAGTGTGAGCACCCTTAGTCTTAAAATATGCAAATATGCAATTTACCAATGTTTTTGCCTCAATGGAAGGCATTATAAAGAAAATAATCATAAACAATGCAATTCTGCTGTACTCACTCATAGTCCTTCAGGACCCATGCAATTAGTACAAATATGGTATGGAAATGGATAATTGTGTACAACTGTTATGCAGATAAATCACTTACAAATCCAGCTTCTAAGTCCCAGCACCAGCAGTAGTTTAGAAATCTAACACCTACAGCCCGGAGAAAATCTCCGACCAGTATAGTGCCATATGTCACTTGTATATCCGACACTGTCAGCTTGACAAATTCCTATGGGAAAAACAAACACAGAATATAATTTTAAAACTCATTGAGAGTTAGAAACATTTGCACAGTATTGTTTAATAATGAAGCACACACATATACACTAAGTCAAATTTACTGAGCAGTTGGCGACATGACGCCATGTGCACAGTGCACATCCTGAGAATAGGCCACATAACATGAAAGTACTCAAAGATGATCTTTGTGTTGTAATGATAACTGAGCTGTGAATAAAAGAGCACAAATGCTGCTCAAATCACCACACCCTCCAAATGAAGGTATTGAGTGCATAACCAAAACTTAAAGCATTGGCTACAAGCCATGAAGTGGGTGGCGTGACCAGCATAATGTGGAAGCAGTTGTACATTTCAGGTGAAAATCATTAAAAGGACAATTACCTAAATGCTTGTAAAACTTCTACACACCTCATGTAGTTGTATAATTGTAAAACATACATGTAAAACTTGTATAGAAAATGTTGTAATTGAACATAACTGCACAGGGCTTTGCAAGGAAAGCAAATGTCTAATGACAGCAATGTCACCATCTTATTTCCTTGAATTTGTCTTGGAAGCCATTGACATGTGAATAGATTTTCTGAATGTGTCCCTAAGTGCGAACCAGAGATGCACCCAGAACTGTGCTTGAAGCACAACTCTCTCCACCCACACAGCATCTTCTGGCACCTAAGGCAATTCTCAAAGGATATTTGCATGGTTGCTAATAAGACTGTCTCTTCCCATGTGCCAGACTGTTGCATCTGAAGAGTCTTAAACAATGCGTTTCAAATTAATATCTGAGATCACCTGGTTCACAAATGCATGTTCTAAACCTACTTATTTACCCATTTTCATGTGCACTTTCCACAGAACTGGGAACATTATTTTCTGAAGTAGCACCTTGTTAGCATTTGTATCCATATAGATCCACTATTCAAGCACACTGATCCGTCTCTTATCACACCACGTCTTTAAACAGTTTTACACCTCTTCTTGTGTTATCCAATTAATCTAATCAGTGTATTGTGAACACGTGGGGAGTATGCCCTCTGAGGTCCCGTCTTATTGATACCTTCCTGCAAACCCCAATTGAGGAGAGATACTAAAAAATCTTTGTGCAACGGTAGCAAGATTATTAGCCACCAACATTGAATTTAATCAACACAATGGTACTATTCAGTTCAATTAGGATATTCTTAAGACACAAAATTATTCTATTCTTTATATTCTATGAAGGCTGCTGCAAGAAACACTGCAAGAAACACGTACTTGACTGAACACCACTCATTTAAATAAAATACAATTATATCAGGAGGCATTGGGCAAGATGATGCTGAGGGTATATATTCATACATTTGTAACGGTTTGATGGATTATTTTATTCAGTCCTACCTCCAGTTCATCTAATATCGCTTGGATCTCTCTTCCTGAGCTACCAATGAGCCAAGAACCAAGCCGGTGTGCAGGAAATATATTTAGGTTTATTTGGATAAGATGTTACAAAAGTCGTACTGAAATGTCAAACACCACTTTATACATGGCACAACACAATAAACTTCTCTCAACATAAATAAATCACAAACGTGAGTTGAAAAGAACACAAATCAAAATTCTTTACTTTCTACAAATTTCACTTCAAGAAATAATTAGCGCTGGTCAGTGAACACATTTATAGATGTAGTGTTGAGCAATTTCGATTTCCCCGCGTACTTAAAAGGCCAACAGTTTATTTTTTTTAAAAAATGTGTGCAAATACATGTAGGAATTATTATTTCACCCACACTTTCATTTTAAAATAAACACAGAGTGACTTAGCGATTTGTTTTTCAGCCCCCCCCCCCTTAGTATGGTCCAGGTCAGGAAGTTTGACAGAAAAAAATGATTTATTTGGGAATTTTGGATTTTAGACCCCCCTCCACCGTAAGGCCTGTGTTTGGGAAGCTGGATGGTAAAAATTGTGATGATTTCAGAATTTAGGATCTTCAGCCCACGCCCCCACCTAAAGGCCTTTGTTAGGGGAAAGTTGGATCAAAAGATTGGACTGATTTAAGAACAAAGACTCCCCTCTTTTTTAAAGTAGTCGAGGTCAACAGGACAAAAAGGATTACCAAATTAAAGTACAGGCTATATTGTTTCAGGGTACAATTGGAGTTGAGCTTTGTTAATTTCAAATTTTAACAAAAATCACATCGCAGTGTTCTACCGAATGGGGAATTAATTAAATTAATATGTTTAAGGAGCTGCACAGTTTTCCCCCCCGTTCACTATAAAGGGAAACGTTTTAAGGCAAGCTGGCTCACCCACCTTTTGGTTTCCCAGGGCTCACTTCGACTTACACAGAAAGTCTCTGTTTGAAGTTCAGTGAAGCCAGCTACAAGTCAGGACACTCTGTAAAGATAGAGCAGGCATCTGGTCACTCACTCTCAAGGATGGCCACCTCCTCTCCACCATAGGACTCAGTCAGCTTTTAGGCATTCTTATAAATAGAGAGCACTAACCAGATGCAATCTCAGCAATCTCCTCTGGTGTTTCCTTGCAGCTGTCAGATGATAGGTTTCAGCAACCCTCCTGATGGTAAATGTCAACAGCTCTTCCCTTCCTTGTAGTGCATTCCCCCTTATATAGCAGCAATAACACCATCAAGTTTACAATCTGGGGCAGTGCTCTGCAAGAGGTCTCGCAAATAGGATTGGACAGTTACCCTTTTCTCTCCTCCAAATCCAGCCTCCCTGTAAGGATTGGTTTAGGGGTTTGGAGCAGACATATGACAACTCCCATTTGCAATCCCCCTTTGTTCTTATGTCAGATTTTTGGCAAAAATCTAGTTATGTGGCAAAACTTCATAATTTTACTCACAACTGTCATAATATAAACAAGCCAGGCAACAGTGGCGAAACACTTTAGTTGCATGCACTCTGCTGGCATTTAATATTTTTGGGACGATGAAGGTTTTAGAAAATGAATGATGGATATTTTAATTAACATTTTGGACTCTTTGCCCTTACTTCCAAAGGAATTCTCATGGGAGTGCTGTGCATCGTGACAGCGTTTCTACGCTGTCAAATTTTGAATATATATATATATATATATATATATATATATATATATATATATATATATATATATATATATATATATTCTGATTCATCTAATCATAGGGAACTAAATAGGAAGACAACCAGGTCTGCACCGTTTTGCTCGGCTGTGGGGAAATTATCTGCCATTTTCACAGAACGCATAATGGTTAGAAAAATGCAATTCCCCATACTCCTAATTTTAAAATCCACCTATTCACTAACTCTCACATTTAGAACATTTTCAGATCAGCCAGAAACCCATTTTACAAGGCCATTACAGTTCCCTGAGTCGCAGGTGGATTACTTGTATACCTCCACAATCGCCTGAAAATGACATAAAAAATGACACATCAATAAAAAAATATGACTTATGGTTGCTGGGAAAAAGGCCTAAGTTATAATAGTCCTTTCAAATTAATTGTAAATCTGTATGTTCAACAAATGGGAGCTCTGCTTCATATAGCCATTTGTCTCTCTGGACACATTTGTATTTATGAATCTCTTTGAAGTTGGTTGTTTGCGCTTTGAAGTTGGAGTTTTAGCCTCCCTTAATTGTAGCCCCCATCTTCACACCTACTATCTACATTCTGGTCATGCATCAGCCAAGGGAAATGGTTGTGCAGAGACAGACAGTCTAAAGGACCCTTGGTTTTCCACTCCTTTTAAGCAAGCCACATTGTATTGCTGTTGTTAACACTAGGATGCCAGTCTTCCATTTGGGGAGTTCTTTTGACATGTGTCCCACAGCCAGCCGAAGGGTTTGCCTCTGGCCTACAGAAACAGTTTTTATGGAAACCAAGTAGGATTTTCTTTTCAAATGTTTGCTGGGATTTTGTATGCAAAACATATGCATCACTTTTTGTCAACATGAACGTCTTTTTCCCTGACATTTTTATGTTGGCAGAGGTACTTTTTTCACATTTAAACTGAAAACACACATGCAAAGCAGTTTTGTGTCAGTGTTTCAAAATCCTGTTTTTCATGTGTAAAGGATCTTTGAAATCCTTCTTCCTTTATGGATTTAAATAATGCTTTTCCTTTGGCAGTGACTGGTATGCCTTTTCCACATGGCCCTTCTGTTTTCACTTGCAGCCAAACATGCAAAGCCATTTTTGTATCCGTTTTGAAAAATCATGCTTTTTATGTGAAAGAGACCTTCAGTTTGGGGCCTTTGATTGCACTCCACACAAAGATTGCGTGATGAACGCCTATTCTGGCCAGAAAAGTAAAGGGTGATCAGTTGACAAGTCTTGTACCACAACTCAGTTCAAAGGTGTTTTAGTCATAAAGATGAAAGACGTACAAGTATAGGGCATACTTCATTTACATCTATTTTGTCTCCCTGAGAATTCAAATGCCTTCACTTGTCAAATTACCGTCTTCTGTCGGGCCAAATTCTTTTTATAAGTTCAACCAACTCGACAAAATTATCTTCCTAACGTGAATGAGGTGTCAAAGTATATCACAGTAGAAACACAAGACTTCCTGAGGTGGGTCTCTTTCAGCTGATGAAATCTCTGGAAGAAAGGGCTATTCGATGACTCAATATTGGGGTGCTAGGACAACGCCACTAGATGTGACACCATACACAAAATTCCAATATGTGAGTTTAACATGGGTTTTCATGTATGAAATAAACCCAATTTTGCTTAAGCTATTAGGCATAGCAGTCAATTATATTACTATGTATTCACTGATTATAAGCTTTAATGCTACAAAGATCAGGATTGCCAAATCACAACTATTTTATTCCAAATTCCATTTCCTTAACCAGTGATTCATTAAAAGGAAAAAGTGTGGACACTGCTTTTCAGCGTGCCCCGTGCACACACATTACAGCTGTATTTGACTGTATTCCTGAAAGCCCACCATGTTTTTTAAAGGCTGCTGACATTTTAGAAGACTGTAGCCATCAGAAAATATCTATGTACTATGTCTATATAGGAGTGCCAGTTATTCAGTTATGTAACCTATGTGCCAATAAGCCTACCTGGCTAGCAACCACTAACACCACTTTTTAAGTAACAGAGCATTGCATTAAAAGGAGCCTGTTTAGCAGACATAGTTATCATTCATAATGCATTTTTTGAAGCTCCTGAAATGTGTCAACACTTGGGAGGGTTCACCTAGCAGTTGCACACCCATCACAGATAGAGCATTGAATATATTTGTTTTCAAGAAATTAGTGAGTTCTGCTATTTTATAGATCTTCAATTATATGCTTATTCCTTCAAAATATCGATTGCTGCTTCCTTGTAAACTACATACAGCAGTACACACATTTCTGGTTCTCGCATTTTTAAATAAATATGCGCACACAAACTGCAGTGGGGCAATTTGTGAATGCAACATTACACACATTTTATGTATATGATGATTAACAATGACTCTTGTATGCGCCAAGGTGCCATTTGCGACTTCACAATATTTAAGGCGAAAAAGCTCTGATTGTCAAGAAATTAACAAATCATTTATGCAAGTCCTTGGAAGTAAAATGTAATCTCTGATGGGAGTGAGGAGTGGGCATAAAGTAAAAGTATTGCTTTTCATGCAGTGGTGTCAAACATTGAAGGAAGTGCACCTCTGTCAAGGAAACATGATTAAGAGTGTTTACTTTATTCTGGGCGGTTTGCTCATTTTGCATGTTTGAACAGGGGCACCCTACTACTGGAGCAAGTGGGTAACTTTTTCTTACTGGAATTCGGGTGCTATATCTGCATCTGTAGACGTGTTTCTCATCAATAAAACTATTCTTGTTACAACATGCATGTTACATTTTTGCTAAATTATGAAGTACATTTTGAATAACACAATATAATCACTGTCAGCATTTGTGTTTCGAATTTAATATGACGGTGGAAACATTTCTTAACAGAAATCAATGATCTGATTCTAAGTGTGTATTTTCTCTTTAGATAAATTGAAATGATCCATGAGGCCCATATTTTATGAATATTTAAAATTGCATGCCCTATATCCATGAACCAAAGCAAGACATTCAGCTTTTCCATATCAGACTGCATGTGTTTACTTCTTTGTTGCTGTTCGGTGCAGTGTCACCTATTGTGTGGAGAAATGAACATTGTCATGCATCTGGAGTGAAGATTTGCATGGGAGGCAGCGAATAGTGAAGGAAAATTCACTCCTACATTGACACTAGGGCTTCCTTATGGGTATGTTGGCAGAGGCGTTGCTAAGGGGGGGCTTAGGAGGCTACAGCCCCGCATCTTTTAGTTGTAGGCATGGATAGGAACTCAGGGTTTACCACCAAAAAGGCTAGCTAGCCCCCAGTCCTGACAGTTCTAAAATTAGCGTAGCCCCGGGTCTTTTCCAGACCTAGCAACACCCCTGTATGTTTGGAAAGGAATTAGCCAAATCGATAGTAAAAAATCAATTGAATGGTACATTTGATCAATTTTGGTCAGTACCATTGATTGATTTTTCAAAATACCAAACACCAAACACGGAGAGCGTGGGTGTCCCCTGCTCCCCATGTTCGGTGGTATTTTTGGATTTCGGCGGTGCAGGGGTGTCCCCCTATTCCTCAATATTGGAGGTGGGGGACAGTAAAAAAAAGAAAGAAAAAAGAAAAAGGGACCCTGCAGCATCGGAACCAACTTTTGTTAGAGGGACGGAACTGACATCGCAGGGGACAGGATCATGCTGGAGGTAAATCCTCCATTTGTGGGTCAGTGCAGTAAAAATAAAAGTAATTTTGTTGCCACCAAAAAAGTGGCGGTAGCAGAACTAGGGTGACTTTTTCACCACACAGACAAATTCGAAATTAGGCCTGTCTCCTCTTTCTGCTCTCGTCTATTATATATTAAATCATGAAATGAGGAAAGTGAAAAAACAGAGCGGCTGGTAACAGCTATGATGTAGTGCTTTCAAAGAAATAGCACACACAACTTTGCAGTATGTTTTGGACTGTTATTTTCTTGTCAAATGTAACTACTGTTATTAGCTGTACATATATTCAGGATGTTTCTTGAGCAGACTACATCAAGTAGAAGTTTAACTTAACCAATGCCATGTTCCATGGGAAATGTGTGTCAGACAGAATCATAACTATGACTTCAAAACGTTCTGTTGGTACTATTATATGTGTTCACTTTGAAAAAAAAAGGTTATACAAATTGCTTTCACATTCTTCCACTTCAAGTAAGTACAATGTTATTTGGGTGAATTTGCCAACCAGTTGCCAGTTATGTCGTCTACCAAATGATGACCACGATGACGCTAATTGATTTCCCAGTATCTCTTATTTCACAGTGAACAGTATCATTTATTTGCACCACTATCAACACAATATCCTTTTTTGTTTTCCCAGAGCAAGAAACCATGGAAAGGTAATGTGTTGAATGATCTACATATGCAAATATGGCTGAGAAACCTGGGTGCATTTTGTAGGAGGAGGAGGAAAAAGCCAAAGTACTGAGAACCCCACATATATTTATTAGGAGGAGGAGAAGGCTAAAGCACTGATAACCCTATATGCATGTAGCAGGAATTTCATTATGTAGGAAAAAAAACAATGCACTGAGAGGCCCACATGCATATACAAGGCAGAGGAGAAGATCAACACACCAAGAATCCAACTTGCATTTATTAGGTAGAGTAGAAGTTCAAAGAAGATCAAATCATTGAGAAACCTTATACATTTAGGCATAGAAGTAGGCCAAGCCCTGTAATCCCCATGTGCATTTTGCAAGGAGGAAGGTGAAACGTCCAGGAGGATGGAGTTCATGAGGATGAATTTGAACCCCAACTATCCAAGGCACAAGAGGTGAAAAAGGTGTGATCTGCTCAGCAGCAAATAGACCTATCCATGGATGAGTAAGACAAGTGGATTCCTGGAGATTCTTGTGATTTCTGTAGACCCATACACCAGGGGACAACTTAGCAAAGATTAAGCTCTAAACCCTAGATCAGGTTTCAGACTCTGACACCTCAAATTTGACTATACAATATATAGTGAGTGAGAGCAAGAGACAAGACAAGCAGATGCAGGTATTTACAAACTCATTGATACGTCCCAGTATTATTTGCGTTAGCGCCCATCCCGCTGGCAATATTACCACCAGATCACGGGTTGGGTGCTAATCGTTATTCCACATTCCCCATTGGGAATTTCAGCACAATTACCACGTGGTAATACTGCCAGCAGTAATTTCACAGAAAATGGGAATTTTTCCATCATGTTTACCCCCAGCTCTGAGCTGAGGGCAAACACCCCAGACTTGAGATTGGGCGGAGCAGTAAATGCTGAGCTAACACCATTACTGCTGCATTTAAGGGCTACCGCCCAACTCGTGATGAAGCTCTTTATCTGTATTACTGAAACATAGTTGTCTCCTGCTAATTCTGTTATCCCTGCTGTATTGATGTTCTCTTCATCTGCCTTTTTACATACCTCCTGTCTCTCGTGTTGTGGGAGTGTTGTCAGCATTCTCTACCACTCTCCCTACACCGTCTCTCAGCCCGCGCCCAATCTTCCTCTTTTCTCTACAGTTGAATATCAATATACTCAGGTTCTCAAACCTGATCCCTTAGCTTTTCTCCTGATCTAACACTCCCCATGTCCACCAACATCCTTCTGTGAGGATCTTGATGCTCTTCTTTCCTCTCTCCTCCTGTCTACTGTCCCTCTGTTTCTTCTTGGTGACTTTAATCTCCACTTGTCGATGACTTGCACTTCTTTTCCTCTCCTATCCCTTCTTGGTCCCTACTGCCTCTCGAATGCACCAACCCCAATTTCTCAGATCTCTGGATCCTGCCTATATCTAATGTTTTCCTCAATGTCATCTTTGACATCTGTTACTGCCTTTCCCATTCTCAACTCACATCATGCTCTTCTTTCTTTCTCTCTTATTCCTCCTCCTGCCTCTCTCTTTCCACCTCTGCAGCTTCTCGTGTCTTACTTCATTGCAACCTGCATAGCTTTGATGTTTTTGTCTTTTAGCTCTGCCAACACTACTTATCTCCGCTAATTACCTGAGCTCGCTTATCTCTATCTGCCTTTCAATGAGCCTCCTATTGTTCTTCTAAAGGTGCTTCCTTGCACACTTCCATTATCTCACGTTTCCCCTTTCCTTCTCCTTTCAGTTCTCCCCATCTCTGTTGATCAGCCGTTCTGCGTCTGCCTGATGCAGATACTGCTGCTTTTCTGCATCATGCCCATCCTTTCAACATGCTATGATTCTTCCCATGCTCATGAAGCCTACGCTGGCTCCTTCTCTCCCCTCTTTCTTAAGCCCTATCTCTCTCCTTCCTTATCTCTACAAGCTTCTTGAGTGAATTGTCTACTCTCAGGAGTCTACCTCTATTAATTTTCACTCTCTCCTTCCTCGCTACGAATCTGGCTTTCACTCTTGTCACTCTACTGGGACTGTGCTCCTTTACTAATTCTCTCATCAGCTCATCATGAAAAGTATTTTTCTCTGCTGGTACTTCTAGATCTCTCAGAAGCCTCTGATACTGCCAACCGCTCTCTTGTACTTGCATCACATGCTTATCTTGTTTTCAAAAACTTTTTTCTTGATGGGTTCCATAACTATCTCTGTTATCATAACTATTCAGTCACTTGGGCTTGAGACACTATGTCTACTGACCCTCGTCAACATGATGTACCCCAGGGTTCTGTCCTGAGCCACCTTCGATTTTCCTTGTATACTATTGCACGTGCTTCCATTATCACCTTGTCCGTTCTATCCCACCACTTCTACGCTGATGACTCAAAACGTTGTAATTCCTTCTCATCTTTTACCCCTGCTGTTTACAAGACTATCACATCCTGCCTTCTTGCCATCCAGTCCTGGATGTCCAATAACTTCCTTTATCTTAACCATTCCAAGACTGAGGTCCTCTCCTTTACTATTTCCTCCATTACTCCCCCTCTAACGTTCATTTCATCCCCCCAATTGTATAGCTTCCTCACTCTCGGCTCGCAATCTTAGTGTATACATTGATGCTTCTGTTACTTTCTCTGCTCTCATTTCTAAATGTTCTCGGTCATGTCGATTTCACCTCTTTAACCTCTGGAAAGCTAGACCTTCTCTCTCCTTTTCTGCTACTATACTACTTCTTTCTTATTTTTTCTCACCTTTTCTACTTTTCCACTCTTCTTCTTGGCTTTCCAGATTCACATCTTGCTCCTTTCCATTCGATCTACAATTCCTCCATGTGGAACGTATACCTAGATGTTCCCTTTTTGTAGTTTGCAATGAAGCTTGACGTCAGCAATGACGAGTTTTTACTATCTAACTCATGTTTTTTTTTAAATGTTTCAAAATCATGCTGTGAGATGTTTGAGTATCTTCTGCCTCCCCATCCATCTCAAAGTAGTGCTACCTCGTCTTAAAGGGCTGGGTCGGTAATCCAGTTTCATAAGTCTTGTAGAGTGCTTTAAAGAAGTTTGGGTGAGATATGTATGGTATGGTATGGGACTTCCCCTATGTGAGGCAGGGTTAATGGTTTGTGGCGACACCATGCAAAGTGTGTGTATTGTATGGAGTGGGATCTCTCCTCCAGTATGAAGTGTGGTCACCGGTACTGTTGGACCACACCTTTTAGACATGGCTGGGTTTAATGGAAGTGAGGAATGGGTCAGATGTGTAAGTCAATAAGGGTGGGACACCTTCCCATTCATGTGACTAGGGCATGTAGAGGATGGGCAGAAAGGGGGGACGCATTCCGTAAGAATGAGTGGCTGCTGTTGGAGGCACAGCCAGTGTGTTAGCTGTAAATTTAGGAATGCATATAGTGAAGGCTCCAGTGTATGTCAGTTGGAGAACCCAGCTTGGGTGATGGGACCCAGTGGTTCATACTTGTCATCTTAATGGATCATAACCTGACTGGAATAAAGCTAACTTTGACAGATGTGTCCAAGGAACCTACTTTTCTACAGGTTTGATTTTCTGAAGTGCAAGATCTGTAGCCACATGGTTTCTACAATGTTTAATCTGTGCTTTTGGAAGGCTTCTGTCAACAATAAAGCTCAGTGACTGGGCTAAGTTTGTCCGTTGTGGGCTGTATGTTTCCAGGTGCATGTCATCCTGCCATTTTTTAATGAGTTCTTCTTTGATGGGAGGACTGATGAGGATGCATTTGGTCTTGGCGGGGTTGAGATTGGGGTAGGCATTTGACATCCATGTCTGGATGCTAGCCTGACATTAGCATAGGCAAGGGATGTCCTCAGGACCACTGACACTAAGGTAAAGCTGAATGTCATCAGCGGTCTGATGCATGTCTAAATTGGGGTAATTCAGGAGAGTTCACATTGGTTCCATGCATAGTTTGACGATGACTGGGGAGAGGATGGAAACTTGGCAAACCCCACACGTGACTGAGAGTTGGTTAGATCTGAAGGAGCCCATCTGTACGGCCTAGTGCCTGCTACTGCAATGGGATGCAAAGCAGTTCATGATATTTCTGGAGAAGCCCTTCCTGTCAGTGATGAAGGAGAGAAGTGTAAGGTGGTCAACTGTGTTGAAGGTAGCAGAGAGGTCTAAGAGGAATAACATGCATGAGTATGCTGTGTCTGGCAGCTGCGTCCTATCCTCCAGGCAGGTTTCTCTCACTTTTTCCCTGGCAGTCTCTCATTGTATGCACCTGGGGCAGGTCTTTGTTTTCAGTTGTCTGACCATAATTAAGCTTTTTAGCTGGAAATGCCTGACATTTGCAGTTATTTTGTAAGGAAGGAAAGGGGAAAGGTTGACAGTAACCTGTACATGCTGCTGGGACTGAAGGTTTATTGTGAAAAGGGAAAGGAGGATACCATGTCTCACCCAAGGACATCCTCTCCCCACTCCCCAAGTCTTCTCCACCCAGGTGATCCTCCCTCGCATATCCGCCCCAGGGTCAGGATCCAAAAGCAATGGCCTTCCCTGGCCACTTAGGCAGAGGATGTTGGAGAAAAGGAAGTGAGGATACCCTCAGGTTCCTCACTGAGACCCAGTACCTTTCCTGGGCAGGGATACTCGGGTGCATTTGGGCAACCCCAGACCAAGTGGGAATTCATCATCTAAGATACCCACATTGACTGTTTCCTCTTCTTCCTCCTCCATGAGCATAGCGCTGACTATGGCTGTCTTGCATCTACCCTTGGATGTGGGATCGCTCTTCCTATGCTTCTGGCATCTGCAGGCAAAGCAGACTTGAGGCTGGGAGTGTGGATGCCCCAGTGCCCTCACTTCCCCTTTCTGCCGAGTGGATGATGTAGGTGACAGAATTCTCCCTTCAAACTTTTGGGGTCCTATCTTGGCAAGAGGGTGTGGACCTCTGTCCTTACCCTCTTTTGATTTATTTTTCTTAACCTCCTTGTCTTCTGGTTTGGATGCACTATCCATGGCCTTCTTCTGGACGTGAGTATCCACAAACAGATCAGCTGCCTTTACAAGCTCCAGAAGGTCCATGATACTTATGTCCACTAGATGCTGGTGTAACTCCATCTCACACTGTCTAAGCATACTCTTACATGCAATCATATTAAACATGCACACAAATGTGTGAACATTGTTACCTGTGACCTAACCACTCAGCTACTTCAGGAAATTATGCATAAACACCTCAAACTTTTGACTGTCCTTCTTGGGGAGCTGCCTAAAGCTCTTGAGGTTCTGTTCTGGTGTCTTGCAGAAAATCCTGAGGATGGCAGCATTCATTTTGGAATAGATAGGCCTCTCCTCAGGAGTAAAGTGAATAATTACATCAGTTTCAACTGTCGCTAGAAGGCACATATGTTTGCACACCACTGATCATCTTCCACCTCGTGGAGGTGGAAATCTAACTCCAGCTTTTCGAGGCAGTCAAAACTATCTTCCCCTCCTCATATGGCATGAGTAAGTCCTTGGGGAGGTGGTGCCTAGACTTACCTTGGGAGCCATCACTGGAGACACTTCCTTTTCCATTGGAAGATTTGGTGGCCTATTTCTGGGTCTCAAGCTCCACCTTGCACGATTCATCACAAGGTCCCTTTGTTTTTTCTCTGCCAGGGCCTCAGCAGACTGCTATTTCCATTCCTCCAAGGCCATATTCCTTTCTTCCAAGGGTAATATGGCTATGGGATCCGGATCTGTGCTGGTCCCTGGGCAGCCCTCCATACCCCTAGCTTCCTGAAAGGATTGGAGGCTTTTCAGAAGTCTGGCCTTCTTAACCTTACCACCATGAGGGAGACAACCCTCACAACAGAGGTCGCGCAAGACACTTTCTGCCAAGGTCTGTGCCATGCTCATGTTGAAATATATGTAAAAATACCTTGCAGTAGAAACTGACGTTAACTGCACACTTTTATTTTGGCTGGCTGAATTGTAGGAACAGTCTGTTTCACATCCCAACCACTGACACCAGTGTTATTTTGTCTCACAGGAGTATACGATTGAGTGGGGTAAAATGGCCCACTCACTCCTCACACTTCTAGAAACCAAAACACAGAATGATCATAAAGGTAAAATAGGGACAGTTAAGAGATATACCTCCTTTGCCTTTTGTGGTAATGTTGACTGAGAGAAGGCTACACTCTCAAGAGGGGTGTGAAGTTGAACCAGTAGAGACCCAAGCAACACAGTATGACAGTCCAAAATAAAGGAACTGTCCAATCAAGGTTCGACAAAAATATAAACACTTTAATTAAACACATCCTCTGTACGTAGTACAAATAGAAAATACTGTACAAAAACAGAGAAGATGCTACAGATTGGAAAAAGTAGTACTCTGAGCTTCGTTCCAGGGGTGCTATGTATGGTACAAAGTACAAAATATATCTTGTACAAAACAGTGATCGTGGCCTAAACAATCTCAAGGGTCCCAGTGGACTGTGGTGGCAGTTTAGATTCACAGTACCTGGATTTAGTTCTTGGTGGGCTGAGGCATCAGACCTGGAATTGAATGTTGATGAGAGCTGATCAGGCTCAGGCAAGATCATGCAGGCCTGGCAGCAAGCAGCCATACAGTAGGGCAAATGCAGGTGCTCTGTGCGGTTGAACAGCAGCTCTTAACAGATGCTGGTCGGTCCCAAGAACGCTTTGCAGTCCGAGCCGGACTTTAGTTGCTTGGAAGGGGTAGGCAAGTGATGCTCTAGCGGTTCGAGTACGCGGGTGATGGTCAAATTGGTGATGAAGGGTGCGTCGATGTGCGATCAATGAGGTGGCAGTTCTTGGGCTAGCTGGGCCAAGACGTGGTTTTAATCTCTGGTTAGAGTTGGCAAGTGATCCTCCAGTGATTCGGTTCGGTGACTTGCATGGGCACTTACTTCAGGCCTGAAAGGTGGCAGGCTTCTCTAGGACACATTGACATTTTGAGCTGAATTAGATGCAATCAAATAATTTAGTTTGTTGGCGGGGTGCAAGAGCCTGCATCAGTGCTTTCCCTGCGACCAGTTTGGTGCAGTAGAACGTGGAGCTTCAGCAGGGTTCATCCCCTGGTGTTGTGAGGCTTTAAAAAAAGAATGGAGGACAGGATGGTTCCATTTAGGGCCTGCTCTCCTAGCTTAGAAGATCTGTTGAATAATGGTTGATCCTGTTTCACAGCACTGGTCACTGGGAGTGGTTAGGGGACAGAATTCTCTTCTGTCTTGGACAGCTCCTTCTTCACCTCAGGCTGAGGGCTTTGGACAGTGCAAATGTTGCAAAAGAAGTTCAGATAAGAATCTTCAGAACCACTCTTTGGCCTTAAAGGATCCTTGAGGAACTGTGTGAATCTGCTGAAGGGGTGAGAGACCTCTTCCTTTAAAGGCAGACTTCTCCAGGTGATTGGTCTAAAGCTAGTCTGATTTAGCAGACTATTCCCTGCTCCTGGTCAGAATGCACTTTTCATGTTGATGCCAAGGGATTCAAAAAGAGGCTGGGTTTCTGTCTTGCTGGTTAGCAGTATCGGCCCATCTAACCCGAATTCACATCCCCTTCCAAAGCAGAGCTGACTCACAGGAACTGACACAACAATTTGGATGTGGTGGCAATGATCATAAGTTGCACCAGGCACTATGCCTGAACTCAGGCATAGTTTATTTTTAGAGAGTATCCTTCCACCAGCATGGGGTACTCATGATCATGACAGTTTGGGGGTATATCTTAAATGCCGCCCATGTGCTGCAATGCCTTTGCGTTGCTTGCACTATGGAGTGGGCATCTTTGACCTTTGAATCTGCTCTGCGCCATGAGGGGAGCAGGAGATGAGGAGATGTGGACCAGGCTACTGATGCAGCAGGGCACAAGTACACTACGCTTTTGGCATAAAGTTGTGACAAAGGGTACTCAACCACATACTTGTATGTTTTATTAAAAATAAAAAATAAAAAGTATTTTTGCACCCTTGCCATACAGCAATTCCTCAGACCCAGAACACAGCCAGAATCGTGTTGGAGGTCTGAGAAATCTGAAGCTTTTCCAGTCTAATGTTGCGGAAGAGATTCTACTGCTACCATCCCCACAAGTATACAGGAAGTGGGAGGATGAAAACACTTACATGAACAAATTGTGGACATTAATCTGGCATGATCGGGGATCAAGGCAATCGATGCAACTAAGGGATGACGTGAAGGACAACCTGCTTTCTTGCATATGTTTGAGGGGTGTCACTGAATGAGCAATACACACGTCTGCAAAGAGGAGGCATCGGGAGTCCTGAGGTCAGATTCTATCCTGGCTGTTTGACAGTCGAGGCAGCTACACAGGCCTGTGAGAAAACTCAGCAGGTGGACTCGGCATAAAATTACACATATACTTGGAAAATTGGATGCTTTTCATCAATCCCACAAAGTGTTTTCTGACTGGACCAAGGCATCGGTTTGTGGCACCTCTCTGATACAAATGGACAATCTCAGAGGCGACATTCTATTCCTCTGGCTGAAAACTTTCAAAGGTTTTGGATAGAAACATGTGCTAGGTTACCAAACAGTTGTGTGCGTCTCTCAATCACCATGGCTAGGAGACCATTTGCAGCTTATGACACATACTGGAGTGTAGGAGTTAGGTAAATTGGCAATCCTCACTGAACGTTGGTGTGCTTGGGCTTCTCTTTGAAAGAGCAGAGAACAACATAATGGATCTCCCAGATCTCCCAGTAGCAGCTGCAAAGGCTTTATCTATGCAGAGCATGCCATGAGGAACCAGGAAGAGGTGCTTGGAATTAAATCTTTCAAATTGTGAGTCAATATAATTCCCCATCCTCCAATCACATAGGCGTTCGCAAAAATAATCACTGGTGGTAATTCGGCTGGTGGCAATTACTCCATGGGCCTCATTACGACCCTGGCGGAGTGGGTTTACGCCAGCGGTATTCGCGGCGGACCCGTCCGCCCTACTACGAGTTCCCGTAGCGCCATGGAGCGTTTTCCGCCTGGTTTTTCCGGGCGGAGAAATCCATGGCGCTACGGGACCTTGTTGTTAATTACGCCACCGTATTTTACGGTGGCGTAATTAACGCCTTCCCCACTCCCATTATACCCTATGGGGCAAAAATAGGAATGGGGAAGGGTAAAATGGGGAATGGGGATTTACCGCCCCGCCAAGGTCGGAATGGGGCGGTAAATCTGCCAACCCCCATGGCGCTATCGGCAGCTTTCCGCCGTGCTCCATGGTGCATTTGGCGCCACGATTTCCGCCAGGGTCGTAATGAGGCCCCATGTATTGGGAGGTAAAGTGAAAGAAATAACTCTGGCTAATTTCAGGAGTTATTATAGAGAAGTAGGTAAATCCTTTACTTTCCCTGCAAACCCATAATATACTGGTGCAGTAAGTTTGGTGGTAATCCAGTTACCACAACTTTTTACAGTGCTAGTAATAATGAGCCCAAAGTTACTGAGTTTCTTCTAAAAAAAGTTATCAACTTCAGAATTCGTGATGTACATCCTAGCGTTGATAAAAGCAGACAGAACATTGGAATTTGTATCTAATACACATGCTGGGTTCAGATGCTAGGTTCTTTCCACTGTTATGGTAAATAATACAGTTAGTCTATAAGGTTGAACCTTCCAGCTGCACGAGGGAGACTTTTTTTTCCCTTTGATAGTCTTATTTGAACAGGATACGTAACCTGGACAGTAATTCATGGCACTAAAAATGTGATATCCAAACTGGGTGTCAGTCGCTCAATTTCTAAAATTGCTTACTCGTGATTGGTCTGGCAAGAATGCTGCCTCTCGCTCTGCAGTTCGGACATGTCTCTTTTTACTTTCTGTTCGAGTCGGTTTGCGTTTGGAAAACTTCCATAGGAAAGTGCAACACTCTACTTTGCTATAGAAAATAAGATGGCCCCAAATATGCATGCAGTGCACCACTGCCACAGGGCGGAAATTACTTACAATGCCAACGGTTGTTTCCCAGCAGGGACCTCTGGGCACATCTGCGGGACTTATGGGAGGTGGGGTCAGTGAGCTTCCATTCAATGAAGTTAAATTGTAGTAGCTCGCAAACAACTCCAGGGTTTTATTTTTCACATGTTCCTCTTCTGCCAACTGAAATAAAAATTAAAACTGTGTTTAATAATCATGTTGTGAAAATGTGCTATGTTTTATTTTCCATTTACTGCTGTCCTTAATGCATAGAATTCCACATCTATCTGTTAATATATGCAGAGATCAAAATACAAAATGCTACGTATAATTGGACTATTTTTTTATGGTACAACGTCCTTTCATCGCCTGCTTTTACATCGCCAGGCTTTTTAAACGTGCACATTTCATCGAATGTGCTCATCTTTTTTTTTTAGGGAGGGGTGGGAAAGGGCAAATAAGGGGTTGGGCGGGTGTGCAATAGTAAAAAATAAGTGTGGGCATGGGTTTCAGGGGGGGACCCCCCAAAAAAAACCAAAAAAAAAACCATGAGCACATTTAATGGAATGTGCACGTTTAAAAGCCTGGCGATGTATAGGGTATGTGTTTATGTATATATACATGTATACTGCCATTGTTAGTTATATGAAATAGCACCATAGCATGGCACGGGGAGGCTGGTAGGTCCATCTCTACTTTTTGGAGGGTGGCAACTTAGATGGCAGGGGCATAGTCCAGAGGGCTACTGAGGGCATTGCAGGGGGTCTATTTAACATGGATAGTTCTCGAGAGCGAACAAGTGGTGGGTCAAGGAAGCTAAAAACTGAGGATTGATGTTAGGGTCTCCACCACCTGGGAAATTAAATTCGACAAATGTAGAAATTAACTTTGGATGTACCATTGCCTTTGGGCACAATCTGTAAAACTGTCCTCTTAAAAGGTGCCTCATTTCCTTCCTTGTGTGATCTCTTTACCTTATGAGGTGATTGTTTGTTATATGGAAGTTAGATTAATCCATTAAAATGAGCACATTTTATGTCGGATTGTAAACCTATTAAAGAGCAAAAATGAGCAAGGTCATGGGATGCCTGGCTCAAGAACGAAGGGTGAACACACTCCTATGGGGGTTACACCTTGGCAAGTGTGTACACGTTACTGTAATTGAATTCTGACAAAAATGTATCAGGACAATTCTGAGTACTGCAGTCAGATTTTTAATAAAACTGCAGTTTATGTGTTAGTAGATACACTTAACTGGGAGTTACACAAGATACAACAGTATTTACATATATGTCAGGTATAGTGACCAATTAGTAAGTGAAAAATGTCAAATATTTGTAGCGTCTGTCCAATGCTTACACATCCACTGAGGGGTCATTGGGAAGGAGACCAGTGGACTTAGTGAGGTGATAGCATGTAATAATCAGCACATATGCATCAAAACAATGTAGGGTTGAACAAGGACAACACAGACAATATAACAGTGAACACAACAGTGTTTCAGCCAGAAGGTGAGCTAGGATGAGCTCTGATGGGGTGGCCTTCATCAGGACGAGATATTCCAAAGTGGGAAGTATCTTATGGGGTCTGTTGAGATAAACAGACGAGATGTTATAGGAGTGGGCGCATTCGTGGGTATCTAGCACAGGTAAAAGTTTAAATACATGAAGGACCGGTGCTTACCGGAACTTGGGACCGCAGTGGCTCAGGGAGTAGCAGTGTCAGGAGTACACTGGGGGATTTTCGAGGTCCTAGAAGTGGCCGTTCCTGTGGAAGTAGGAAGGACATGGGGGCTGTGTTAAGCCATAAAGAGTGGGGGAGCAACTAAGGGCTAAAAAAGGGGTAAGAGCAAAGCTTACCTTAAGGAGGTCTGTTACCATGCAAATATTGTGTGGAAAGGCTGGCGTGGTAAATACGCAAAGTCAACCGCAAGCGTGAGGGGCTGTGGAAAAAATGGACTCAAGGGGCTCAGATTGCAGGCCTCGGAGTATGATAAGTGTCATGGTGCACGTAAGAGCTGGTGAGGCGTGCAGGTCACAAAATGGTGTGGATGAGGTGTGGCGGATCTAATCACGGGTGGGTAACATAACATGTGAGTACCACGCGGAGGTAGGTCTGAGCATGACTTAAAAATGGACAGAAGTACGAATACGTAGTGTTCGCGGTGTCAAAACATCCGTGATGCTTAAAGGGAGTCATTACAACCTTAAAAACCCAGGCGGCCGATTGGCGTGATCACCAGTGTAGGATGTCATGCTGAGGTGAAGATGGTGAAAAAGTCTGAAATGGTGGCTGGGCTTCCGTTCTTAAGTGAGACATGCAACCGAGAAATAGGTGCAAGGGATCACTTGGCTGCAGTGGTGGCATGCGCGTGTACTCACCTCGGGTTAAAGGAGGGATGAGCGCTGCAGAACAAGCTGTCAGCAGTCGCAGTCCCTGGCTGCGCACGGGGTGAGCTAGGGAGCGGACTGCAATTAAAAGGGGAGAGCGGCCATGATGAGGTGCTCCTTGTTTTTTGCATTGCTCATGGGCTGTATCGATGACAAGGATCAGCCAGTCACGGCTGCATTTATTACCGACCCCGCTGAAGTTTTTGTTAAATTTGGGGTTATCGGTAAAGACACATGGTATATTTTTCATCAAAAACGCCAAGAAGCGGCCACCAACACCGACCGCACTATATGTCTCACCAAAACAACCAAAAAGGAACTTGACAGACTGGTATGTGTCACCACCTTTAGCCCACTCAGTGACCTCATTAAAAAGACCATCAAACTACACTGGCCCATCATCAAAAACGTGGGATCACTACAAAAAGCCCCACTGTTTGCCTTCAAGAAAAACCGGAACATCAGAGAATCCTTGGTACACACCTTCATAGAACCCTCCAACTCTACCAGCACTGTATGGAATCTCCCACCCGTACAAGGCCACTAGTGGTGTGGCAAATGTATGGTCTGCCAATCCACAGAAACTACTAAAATATTCCAACATAATGACATTAATTGGACTCTGAAGCACCACACCAATTGCAATACAAAACAGGTCATATATGTTATAACCTGTCCCTGTGGACTCATTTACGTGGGCAAAACCATGAGACCAGTCAAGACCAGGATCTGCGAGCACCGCTCATGCATAAAAAACAAAGTACCTGACAAAACCCTAGTAGATCATTTTGTCAAGAAAAATCACACCAATATGGTCCTCAAATGGCTGGTAATACAGAAAGTTACAGCCACCATCAGAGGGGGAGACGTCGACAGAATCTTAACTCGTTTAGAACAGAAATGGGTGCACAAATTAAATTCTGTCCGGTCAGGTTTAAACATTTGCGTAGAGTGGAAACATTTCCTGTAATTGAGACAATGCATCCACTCCCAATTGACCTCATGCTGGACGATGTAACACCACCATATTTTGCAAATATGTGCCTTTTCCTGTGTCACTGTTAACATAACCACCATCAATAATGGGGCATTTCCTGACCACAAGGCCATCTACTTCATGATTGGCACCACTGCACTTTGGACTATACCTGGAACTTTGACCGTGCAGATTTACCCAACAGTTGCTTACTGCTGTACCTACTGTTCATTTTGTGTAAATATTTATCATGATATGTATCACCTAAACATGTTGTTGTGCTCACATCATCCATTCCATTTCTTTAACCATCTTTAGCAGCTCTGGGCACCATTACCACCATACCTTTGACTCCGACCAATCAGCATCCTAGCCTGGCAGTGAGGCCTCCCTCGCCCGCCTGCCTGGATATGGACAACCAATCTGAGCCACGCATCATTTCATGCGTTTGCGCACTCACCAGTATGCTGTCCCATGGCTGAGTGTGTTCTTTACTTTGACTTTGGAACCAGGCGCTAATTCCGGTCAGGCACCCTCACGGGCACCCCGGCCTTGCGCACCTCATCATGGCCGCTCTCCCCTTTTAATTGCAGTCTGCTCCCTAGCTCACTCCGTGTGCAGCCAGGGACTGCGACCGCTGACAGCTTGTTCTGCAGCGCTCATCCTTCCTTTAACCCGAGGTGAGTACACGCGCATGCCACCACTGCAGCCATGTAATCCCTTGCACCTATTTCTTGGCTGCATGTTTCACTTAAGAACGGAAGCCCACCCACCATTTCAGACTTTTCACCATCTTCAACTCAGCATGACACCCTACACTGGCGATCACGCCAATCCGCCGCCTGGGTTTTTAAGGTTGTAATGACTCCCTTTAAGCATCAGGGATGTTTTGACACCGCAAACGCTACGTATTCGCACTTCTGTCAATTTTTAAGTCATGCTCAGACCTACCTCTGCGTGGTACTCACATGTTATGTTACCCACCCGTTATTAGATCCGCCACACCTCATCCACACCATTTTGTGACCTACATGCCTCACCAGCTCTTACGTGCACCATGACACTTATCATACTCCGAGGCCCGCAATCTGAGCCCCTTGTGTCCATTTTTTCTGCAGCCCCTCACGCTTGCAGTTGACTTTGCGTATTTACCACGCCAGCCTGTTCCACCCAAAATTTGCGCGGTAACAGGCCTCCTTAAGGTAAGCTTTGCTCTTACCCCTTTTTTAACCCTTAGTTGCTCCCCCACTCTTTATGGCTTAACACAGCCCCCATGTCCTTCCTACTTCCACAGGAACGGCCACTTCTAGGACCTTGAAAATCCTCCAGTGTACTCCTGACACTGCTACTCCCTGAGCCACGGCGCTCCCAAGTTCCGGTAAGCACCGGTCATTCATGTATTTAAACCTCTACCTGTGCTAGATACCCACGAATGTGCCCACTCCTATAACATCTCGTCTGTTTATCTCAACAGACCCCACAAGATACTTCCCGCTTTGGAATATCTCGTCCTGATGAAGGCCACCCCATCAGAGCTCATCTTAGCTCACCTTCCGGCAGAAACACTGTTGTGTTCACTGTTATATTGTCTGTGTTGTCATTGTTCAACCCTACATTATTTTGATGCATATGTGCTGATTATTACATGCTATCACCTCACTAAATCCACTGGTCTCCTTCCCAATGACCCCTCAGTGGATGTGTAAGCATTGGGCAGACGCTACAAATATTTGACATTTGTCACTTACTAATTGGTCACTATACCTGAAATATGTGTAAATACTGTTGTATCTTGTGTAACTCCTAGTTAAGTGTATCTACAAACACGTAACTGCAGTTTTATTAAAAATCTGACTGCAGTACTCAGAATTGTCCTGATACGTTTTTGTCAGAATTCAATTACAGTAACGTGTACACACTTGCCACGGTGTAACCCCCATAGGAGTGTGTTCACCCTTCGTTCTTCAGCCAGGTATCCCATGACCTTGCTCATTTTTGCTCTTTAATACGTGACTACCCACGTGGGTAGAGCAAGGCATCAACCAGGTGCCCTTTTTGATAAACATTCCGGATTGTAAACCTATACACTATTTGTAAAACAAAGTTCTGAATACAAACAAATTGTTTGAAGTTCCCCCATCAGACCCCACCATAAGCATTATGGAAAACAAAACCCACGTATAAATAGAAAGAAATCAGGAGGTCTTCACCGGGAATTGTTAACTAATTAACAGTCTACTGAGCCTCAACCCCCCAAACCCCTATGCTGTTGGATGTTTGATTGTGATCACCAACCAAAGACAAAAGCGCAGGTCACCAAGCGCCTAAATCCTGCTATAAAACAGTCACTGCAATTATAACCGGATACATTTTTGAAGGTCCTGTACTATTGTACAGGGACTCTGAGTCAGCACTAGTGGAGAAACAACTTTTTAGGAAAAATTTAGTTAACTATTGTTTCCTCATCTGTGCTAGTAGAGCAAGCACAGATGAGCAAGTACTTTCTGCAACTTGTCTTTTGTTATTTGGGAGGTTTTCTATTTTCTTGATACTTACAGTAACAGTATTGTCTATATCATGTGAGAGAGTGTCAGTATGCATTGTAAAGAGAGCTCTCTGCTAGCCCTCACTGATGTAGCTATTACACTCTTCAGAGGTTGTTCCTTCTTGCATCACTTGATCTTCAGATTTCTGTCAAATTCTCTTTGAGGGATACAGTAATACATGACAGTCTGGAGGCTAACTGATGCAAACAGCACATTCACTTCACTGAATCACAGTGAGTGCCAGTAGCTTCACATTATGTCAACTACCACATGTTGCTGTAACTCCAACAGATAGTACACCGTTTCTCAACCGCATAAAGATGAGCAGAAGAGACGGCCCTCCCAAGCAGGATGCACATAGATCTCTGGAAATCTGCATATCTGTTTACCTGGCCCAGTGGGACGACCACATTTATTTGCCAGAGCATATGTTTTCTCCTCTGCCACACACTAGTGATATACATGTACACTTAATGCAGACATTGAACATTCTAGCTAAAGCCAGTAATGTGGGCTGGCCACTTGTCTTACCTAACACCACTATTTCATGTGCACTATTGGCTCCATCTTAAAGATATAATGCAACAGGGCTCTCATATCATGTTGCCCAATATGGAGAGTTTGTGCACAGGTCATTATGAATTACTATGAACATTGTAAATGTTTGACTAGCAGAATGAATTATGATGTTAGTTCAAAAGCCAGGACTGGCAGATTATTTAACACTTGACATGTAACAATAGGAGGTATCCCTAAACTGTGCTAAGGGTCATTATGCTTTCAGGAAATAGACACACCACCTATTCGAAAGAGGCATGGGATTTTTTCTATGTCATAACATTTTCAGGTACTTAAAAAGGTCAAGAGGTTTTGACATTTAAACTAATCAGTCATGGTCCCGTCAACATGGCCTCCTCTACTTAAAACGTTTTCAACATTATGTTTTCTTTGCGATTTAGTTAAGGTAGGTGTATGCACAGATTAAAAGCCAACTAGGGGTTTTGAAGAACATATGAGCCATCCAAGTGCTAATGGCCGACAAATCAACATTTAACATTAGATGGTATTCGACAGAGAACATGTCATACTCTTTCTCATGTCTGCTGCAGCCACAAGTAAAAAGAAATGTGGCCTATTAGAAAATCCATTGCTTGAAATAAAATAGTGACACATGAGTGTTTTTGGGCCAATGTGAGACCCTGCTTGAGGTGCATGACCCTCAAGAGGTTCACTCAAAGGGATCAACTGCACAAAAGGGTCAAGGACTTCCCACAATTGATCTGGTTCCCATCACTGTTTATCCAGTGTTGGTGGCAAGCCCTTCCTCCCGCCAGTTGATATGCCACTGACAATGCCATTTAACAAGCCACCTACACATACCTAGAACCCTGTTCTCTTCATTTGAGTAAGCAGTGAACACTGAGTAAAAGGAGGCAGGCTAGAAGTAGAGCAAGCACAGATGTATGTAGGCATCAAATAACCCTCTAATCCATAACCCGGCTATCAAAATCAAATGCAATGTCCTCCCTGTATCAGTGAATGGGAAGCGGAGATGCTGAACTAGTCAATACCCCTGCTTGTCTCATTGGATTTATCTC
The DNA here is from genome assembly GCF_040938575.1 of Ambystoma mexicanum. Lineage (NCBI taxonomy): Eukaryota > Metazoa > Chordata > Amphibia > Caudata > Ambystomatidae > Ambystoma > Ambystoma mexicanum. The sequence goes on along the minus strand of NC_090935.1, from coordinate 1,174,528,384 downwards.
CAATGGGCCTGTCTTGTGCCTCCATAACTCTGCCTCCTCTTAGCATACCAAGGCTGCAGGCCACTCACTATGTTTCTGAGCCGTCTCCTATCATCATGTGTGTTGTAAATGTTGGAAGCGCGAGTGGCCCCTATGACACAGGACCCTTCACTAATCTTTGAGACTTGGCTTTGTGGATATTTAGTTTCAGGTACCATGTGTGCTCCGGGGAATCTCTGTGGCATGGATGTGGTGGAGGTGTCGGCTGTCAGGGGCTGAGGTAAATCTCCCACTCACACGGCAATCCCACAGAACCAGAGGCAGAGAGGAAGACTGTGGCAGGCCACAATGGAACATCAGCAGCCACCTTATATGCATTCCACCCCTCCCCTGCATATAATGTGGCAGGTTGTGCCCTGGACAATAGAAGACCTTGGCTCTCATTCGACACCCTTTCTTTTTAGTTGTACTCTTTATCATTTTCGTAATGGCATAACAGATATGTTGCAAATATAGGAACAGAGTCAGCAAAATACATCATAACAATTCAAATGTTAATGCCAACAAAAGATGACAGAAAAAGAAAAGAAACAAAAAAAACACATACGGCAGTTCCCTTTTCATCATATACATTCACATTTTCCAAGGCCACTATCCACATCCAACCCTATGTATTGTAACCAGATTGCCATGAAATGTGCAAAAGAACATACATAGACTGGGCCTCATTACAAGGGTGGAGGTAGCCTTGCTGGTTTTACCAGCAAGGCTACCTCCAAACTTGCATCCAGGTCCGGCACCAGTGAATGGGCAATTAACAGGCTATTCTGGCCCAGCCAGACACGGCAATTGCCCTTTCGTGGGTGCCGGGCCTAATACATCCCCATTCCCATTTGAGTCCCATAGGGCTCAATGGGAATGGGGAGGGTGGTAGCACCGGTACCGTATCGGTGCTACCATCATGTTCTGCTCACGGGTGCCGGTACGGCCACCAGGTCGGACCTGGTGGCTGCAAGGGCACCCACGAGCAGAACTCCTACTATGGCGGTACGGTAGCAACGGTGCCGGTAACAATACCGACGCCGTTGTTGTCTTACCGCCATACTTGTAATGAGGCCCACTAGTATGACACAACTCAGACTTATACACACACGCCACAAACACACATGCCTAAATCTTCTCAGAGCACACAATCACCTCAACTCCCATAACTATTTTGCTGAAAATATTAACCTCCTCCATACATTTCAAAATATGGTGCCCACATTTCCTAATAATCATCCTCACGTTTTTGCTTTTGCATTATGAATTTCTCATAGATGGATAAAGTCTGCAAATCTGATAACCAGCCTTCCACCTACGGCTTTTTCCTCGTTTTCCAAACCCTCAGGATTTGCTTAGCTGCTACCACCAGCACTTTTTCTATCCAACTACCGTACCCCCGAGCCACACTACATCTCCCTGAATCAGAAAGCAGGATCACCAAACAAGGTGACCTAAGAAACACCACTTTTAAAATTGAATCTGATCTATCCAAAACCTCTCCTGAAAAATCAATCACTCTTGCGAAGTTTTATAACATGTGTAACAAGGTGCCACCCCTTCAACCAAAGCCACAGCAGGACTCCTCAATTGTCATGCCTAATTCAGGCATCCGCATTGGAGTCCAAAATAGGCGGTTCAGAATTCTCTGACGCATGAACCGCAGATTCAAATCCATTTTTCGTTTTGCACCCACTTTCATCATACCATAAATCGCTCAACAGAATTGGGCCAAATAAGAAACAACTTGGGCAGAAAGCATTGACTTAATTTACGGTTCAGGTTTGTGGTCATTCCGTTCAGTATTTTTTAAAATCTTTGGCGGTCAAGGGGCTGCCCCCTTCTCCCAAAAATATAGCTTTATCTCCCATGGTGCTTTGCAGCAGAGAGGCTTTTTCAGAAATTAAAAACTTTTGTTTTACTCACTGCAAGCAATAATCGCGGCTATCCCTGGGTTATGAGAAAAAGAAAAGTGTTTTAAAAGCTGTTTAGAAGTGAAAAAAGGATTTATGGATGACATGATAGGGGTTGGGGGGACGCTATGTGAAAATGGGGAATCTTCGATGGAGCATATAATGAGATCCAATTGAAAGAATTTACTATTAATGTGAGAATAGCGCAGTTTGACCGCAGCTATAGTACCGCAGTAATATCATAACAAATTCAAAATTGAAGTGCGCCAGAGGAAAGGTCGAGTGAATATTAACAGGCAGTGCTGTGGGATTATGAGAAGGGGGTAAAGTGGGTTTTGGTGTGGGGATGGTGTTCAAATGATAAAAAGGGCACAAGTGCATTTTTTGTCAAATTATCATGGTTATGGAGTGGTGCATTTTTGTATAGCCGCTAGTAATGGAACATTGGGACAATACATAGGGTTCTAATGACATATACCGTAGAAAACTGATGATTTATGGTCTATCAATTCACTACTTTTAATTACTTTAAGTTAGGAAAAGTAACTTTGGGGTCAAAGGAGGTGGGGTTACTTGGATGGGAAGAACATTAGTACATCTAACAAGGGTAAAAAAGGGAACATATTTTTTGTAAGGTTTTTTTTTGTTGCTTTTTCTGTGAAAAGAGGGGGTAAAAATTACCACATAAAAGAAAACTAGCAGTGGCAGTTCTGTTGGTGGTTTACAAAGTCTACACTGCCCACTCATCTCAAGTGGCCCCCTCATGGTTATCCTGATGTGTTATACAAGGCATAATATCATGAACTCGTTGAGGTTAACTGCGGGTAGCATGCCAACATGCTGGCCTCCAGATGTTACTGCCACTGTCCCGCTTGAAGTAGAAGATGCAACACTTGTGCTAGCTCAGGATGTTTCTTGTGATGTCCCTAAGTGGATTTGGCTGGAGCTGAGAGTGCAGATGTGGAGGTGGAAGGAGCACTGCGGGTCCGATGTGCTGATTATGGTCCGTGAGTCTTCACCTTGTATGTTAGGTGAGCCTGCCATTAGGGAATTCAATGGCTTTTCCTTGCGCAAGGGGCATTCTTGGGGGCGTAACTGGTACTGCAAGATGTTTACTGCGCCAGTGCTCAAAATGGCTTGGAAAATCCATGAATACGTGGTACACCAGAATGCTGTTTAGCACACATGGCTGGCGCACGCTGGCGCATGCTCCCTCTCTGCGCTGGTCGTGTGACCATGCCTTGCAGGCAGCCCACATGGCAACATGCACTTGTGAGCCCCAGGCCACGACTCATGTCACCCACTCACCCACCATTGACGGGCACCTGTCAGCAGACCCCGACTCATGTCCCCCACGCATCCACCATTGATGGGCACCTGTCAGCAGACCCCGACTCATGTCCCCCACCCTCCCATGGCCCCCACCCACCATTGACGGGCACCTGCCAGCAGGCCCTAACTCATGTCCTCCACCCACACACCATTGACGGGCACCTGCCAGCATACCCCGACTCATGTCCCCCGCCCACCCACCATTGATGGGCACCTGCCAGCAGGCCCTGACTCATGTTCCCCACCCATCCAACCACCCACCCACTCTGCAGTGACTGGCACCTGCCAGCAGGCCCTGATACATGGCCCACCAAACAACATGTCCTAACAAAACAGGCCCATGTCCCTAATGCCAACCCTATTCCCCCTTGCCCCCAGTACAAGCCCGCAACCATCCACTGCACCCACTCCCAATTACCCATGCCATGAGAGTCTCAAAAGAAACACCATGGCCATGCATAAATGTACAACAGAGCCACACAGTGGCAACACATGACTGACCGATGTGCTGATTATGGTCCGTGAGCCTTCACCTTGTACGTTAGGTGAGCCTGCCATTAGGGTTGGTCTACTACGTCCCAGTGCACTGGGACCAGATGTTGTATGAGGGTCGAGGTGCCCAGGCTCTTGGACACAATGTTCGACGGATCCCATGGCAGCACCTTACGACAGAAGGTGCTTCGGACTGACTGCACCTCCTTTAGGCTGTGGTGCTCTAGCACCAGAAAGTATCTCCAGCTGTCTGAAGCCTACATTATGCTTTTTGCCTTCTTGTGAGGGTGGGGCAGCTGAGGTGCTGGAGACCCAGACAATCGGGGTAATTCATAGATTTCAGCACAGAGGCAGAGCATGCGAGCAGCGCAGAGAGGGAGCATGCGCCAGCGTGCGCCAGCCATGTGCGCTAAACAGCATTCTGGTGCACCGCGTATTCATGGATTTTCCGAGCCATTTTGAGTGCTGGCGCAGTGAACATCCTGCAGTACCAGTATGCCCCCAAGAATGCCCCTTGCGCAAGGAAAAGCCCTTGAATTCCCAATGCGGCGCAAAGGGCCGTGATAACCCTGGACCTGTTTACAGGGCTGCTACACTGTAATCGCGTGAAAATACTACGCGTACCCCGCTCACGGCAGCCAAAACGCATGAAAATTTACTTGCGCACCCCTCGGAATATGCGTACCCCTCTCGCGCCAGGTAAATTGCATAGAAAAAGTACCCACTGTGGTGTGGGCTGCCTGTTGGGCATGCCCAGGGTGGATGGCCTGCCTGCGGGGCATGGGGAGGGTGATTGGGCTGCCTGTGGGGCATGCCCAGGGTGGATGGGGTGCCTGCACATATTCCTGGGGTACGCTGGGATTTTCACATGCGATAGGCCTTGTGCAAGCGGGGTACGTGTATTTCGGGGTTGTGTGGGAAGTTTCACACGCGATAGGCCTGGCGTGAGCGGGGTACGTGTATTTCCGGGGTACGCAGGGATTTTCACATGCGATAGGCCTGGCGCCAGTGGGGTACATGTATTTCGGGGGTGCGCGGGAAGTTTCACATGTGATAGGCCTGGCGCGAATGGGGTATCTGTATTCTGGGGGTACGTGGGGATTTTCACACGCGATAGGCCTGGCGTAAGCGGGGTACGTGTACTTCGGGGGTGCGTGGGAAGTTTCACATGTGATAGGCCTGGCGCAAGCGGGGTATGTGAATTGCGGGGGTGCACAGGGAGTATCACATGCGATTCTGCTAGCGCCAGTGGGGTACATGTATTTCGGGGGTGCGCGGGAACTTTCAGACGCGATAGGCCTGGTGCGAGTGGTTTACGTGTATTTCAGGGGTGCGTAGGGAGTTTCACACACGAAAGGCCTTGCATGAGTGGGGTACGTGTATTTCGGGGGTGCACAGGGAGTATCACACGCGATTCTGCTAGCGCCAGCGGGGTACGTGTATTTTAGGGGTGTGCAGGGAGTTTTACACGTGATTTGGCATTGTGGCCCCTCCCCATGCCTTGCAGGCAGCCCATACCACAGGGGACTACCCTACACCCCTGACCATGCCCTGCAGGCAGCCCACATGGCACCATGCACTTGTGAGCCCCGAGCCACGACACATGTCACCCACTCACCCACCATTGACGGGCACCTGCCAGCAGGCCCCGACTCATGTCCCCCACCCACCCACCATTGATGGGCAGCTACCAGCAGGCCCTGACTCATGTCCCCCACCCATCCAACTGGCCACCCATCCACCATTGACGGACACCTGCCAGCAGGCCCAGACTCATGTCCCCCACCCACCCACCATTGACGGGCACCTGCCAGCATGCCCCGACTCATGTCCCCCACCCACCCACCATTGACGGGCACCTGCCAGCATGCCCCGACTCATGTCCCCCACCCACCCACCATTGATGGGCACCTGCCAGCAGGCCCCGACTCATGTCCCCCATGCACCCAACCACCCACCCACCCAGCAATGTCGGGCACCTGCCAGCATGCCCTGACTCATGTCCCCCACCCACCCACCGTTGATGAGCACCAGCCAGCAGGCCCCGACTCATTTCCCCGACCCACCCAACCACCCACCCACCCAGCAGTGACAGGCACCTGCCAGCAGGCCCCGACACATGGCCCAACAAACAACATGTCCTAACAAAACAGACCCATGTCCCTAATTCCAACCCTATTCCACCTTGCCCCCAAGTACACGCACACAACCATCCACTGCACCCACTCCCAAATTACCCATGCCACGAGAGTCTCAAAAGAACCACCATGGCCATGCATAAATGTACAACAGAGCCACACAGTGGCAACACATGACTGACGCAATGCTCATAGAGATATGCACAAAACCAATGAGAGTAGACCACACCAATAATGAAGATATATGATATGTATTAAAAAATGTAATGAAAAAAACATATTGAAAAATCAACCTTGAAAATTAAGAGATAATCCACAAGAGGAAAAAAGGGAAGTGGTCCATTTCCAATGTCCAAATAAAGTCAATGAAAAAATCCCAAAAAAACCATTGATCCATGGTATGTCAAAATAACTACAGTATGTACAAGTCGGGAACTATGTACACTGCAAGTCTAAAGGGTCCATGATGCCCAAACCAAAGGAAACCTACCAGAAATCCTACAAAATAACTATGTACATAAAGTGGAGCAAAGTCCATGAACTCCAAAAAACAAAAAAACAAAAAAGGAAACCTAACACTAAAGAACTATGTACAAAGGCGGCGGGCATGTCCTAGGGCTCACTCTTTGATGTTCCGGGCCAGGGCACCATCGAACTCCTTTTCAACGTCCTGGAGGCGGGCCTCTTCCCTGGCCCAGAGGTCTCGCAGGAATGCAGTCATGGTGGTCTCCAACTCCCTGCGAGTTGCCTCAAGGCACTCAGCCTGCCTCAATGTCCTGCGCATGGAGTTCTCCGCCCTGACCATAGTGAGCCGTGCCTCTGCAACCTGCCGCCGCTCCGCATCTATTTTCCGGCCCAACCGCTGCCAAATGGAAGACACTCCCAATCCAGTTTCCTCCTGCCCTCTGGCCGATGCCTGCCCCTGTGATGTTGATGGCCCGGAGCCATCATTGCTCCCACCTTGAGCCTGCTGCTGTGTATATGCCCTGCTTGTCGATGCCTGCACGTCCTCATCCTGCTGGGGTCCAGTTGTTGGGTTGGCCACCCCTGCTGGACCTCCGACTCCCGACTGTGGCAGGGGTGTGTCCTCCACCAGCCTGGCCGCTGGTTCAGGGTCAGCTCCACAGCGTGTCCAGGTGATACACGGGCAGGAAGATGGCATGGAGGATGACTGGCGCATAGGGTGTCAGTTGAGGAGGGGGTCGATAGAAGTTCCAGCACACGGAGGAACCCAGCACTGCTGACCCATCCTAGTAGGTCGACGCGTTCAATGAGGCATTCAAAATTATGTGCATTGTCCACACAAGAACCCTGCACGTCATCCTGAATGCCATGTTGACGCAACGCCACCCCAGCCAGGACAGGCTCAACCCGGTCCCGGATAGCCATGTCCACAGGGAGAGGAAGGCCAGTTGTTGGTCGTGCATCCCCTCCCTGAAAACGGGTCTGGACGAAGGTATCCCAGCTGGTGTGGGATGATGCAGTCACAAGATCGGGTACAGGATTGCACACAGACACCTCTGCGGCAGCCTGTGCTGACTCCTGTCCCTGCCCCTTTATTGCACCACTAGCACCAGTGGAATGCCCCCCTCCAGGCATCGTGAGTGGGCCTTCCACGGCCTCCTCCTCAACCAAACCCCCCACCAACCTGGATGACTCTGTGCCATCTTCCTCCATAGGCCCGTGTGGGGGCTCAGCTGCCCCTTCTGCTGCTGAGTAGTCTACCTCTGACCTCCGCCTCTTGGACCTACACTCAGCAGCTGCGGCCACGGACGTGGCACCAGACTCCTCACTCCCCGAAGAGATGACAACCCGGGAGGGGAGCTGGGCCTTGCATCTCTGGCTGGCGGTGGGATCCCTGCCGCTGTGCCCCAAAGCACCGTCTCTGCCCTCTTCATCAGTTGACGCTGCAGACAGGGAGAGACATAACACAGGCATCAGGGCACTGTACAATGGTCTGATACACCCATGACAGTTGCACATGAGTGGCAGTGTCAAACTTCACAGATGGCATCACACTCCCCAACACACATATCATTTGAACCCACACACATGCGCAAATTAACAAGAATGTTGGAGCAGGCAAGATCCATACACATACAACAGCATGAGCATCTGAAGGTTAGCCTGACATCACATGCAACACGGGGAGTGCCGAACAGATGCACACACGTCACCAGACATACATGCATCTGTACATCTCCACCACCTGTCACAGTGAAATCATCGGCAACTATGTCACATCTGCCAATCAGACTCCTACATGTCTGTGTCACATGCATCCATGGCATATCGCATTCGCACACATGTCAAACACACACAAGCACATGTATGCCGTGCACGTACATGAGGGTGGAACCAGCATCCATGTGTCACACCCCAACCATGACATAGTACATACACAGATTTGTGAACATGTGTGCATCCCCACATGCATTTGGGCATCATGCATTTCAACACATACACCCTTGATGTGCCTCACACATGACTGGACTCACATGCGGCAGGCTCATGTCTCTGTACATACACATCCATGCATGGGCCTTTCAAGACATATGTCCATGCTGCACACTCCTGGCACACCTCAACATGCACTGAGTCCAATCAGTACGCATGGACACTTACCACTCGACTCCAGACGGGTCTGCCTCTGAAGGACCTGGAGGTGGAGCGCTGGGCGTATATGTTCCAGGAACCTCATCTGGTTGTTGGTAAGGTGGACCCGGCACCCCTCTGCATGCGCTGCCGCCAAGAGGTGCTGGGCCTTGCTGGTGGTCCTGGACCTGAAGTCCTCCCAGAGCTTCCGGATGTGTTGTATGTCGCGGGCTGCCACCCCCTCCACGTTGATGGCAGCCACAATGTCCTTCCAGATCCTCTTCCGTCCTTCATTGTCGGCGCGTGGTCTTTCGAAGAGGGAATCATAATGCATCAGGACTTGCTCTACCAGGATACCAACTTCTGCGGCACTGAAGCTGGTAGCCCTCTGCCCAACCGGCTGGGGGTTGCCAGTGGTCTGTGATGGTGTTTCCCCCAATGTGGCAACCCACGAGGCACGTGTGGGTGGGAAACTGGGTCCAGGTGCTGGTCTGTGGAGCAATGGAACTTCAGTCGGGAGTCTACTGTTCCAGCAGGGGTGGTCACAGCAACTGGACCTCTGCAGACGGCTGATGTGCAGGCACCAAATAGCAGGGCACGTGGCAAGCAGGCAGGCAGGCAGAAGCAGATGGCAGGTGGGAGCAGGCTCGTGGTTCTGGGGGGCAGGAAAATGGCCTTCCGTGTTGTCGCGTGGCCAGCTTGATACGGAGTGATTTGGCACGTGAAAAAACTGCACATCAGCGTGTAATTCGAGGAAAGGCCCTTAGCGCATAAGCGCGTCTGTGACGTTTCCCTCCACACGGGTGCATAGTGATTCTACACGTGTAAAAACTGCATGTCTGGGTGTCACTGCATGTAATTGGAGGAAAGGCCCTCAGCGCGTAAGCACGTAAGTGACATGGCACGTGTGGGCATGGTTAAAAGGTACGTGTAGGACACCATTTTCTTGTACGTGCTTTTTGTGGAGAGCGAGTGGGTGATTCTTGTGCTTCTTGTCGGTTCACACGTGATTACTTCATAACGGTTCCAGTTCGTACTCCTTGTATACTCAGACAGCGTTCAATTCTTCTTTTGGCAGAGGTGTTGCCAATGCGCACACGCGCGTCTTTTCACGTTCCTTTTCTAGGCAGACGGTGAGTCGCACACGTATTTTTCAACTGTGGTTGCCCCTGTGTGTCGCGTACCCATTCAGAGGTCATTGTAGCCTGCGTGTGCCATGTGTATGCTTACTTTTGTGTTTCTGGATACCACAGCATAGTGTGGTTCCTTTATTCCATGCACCTGGGCTACCAGGGGTCGCGTGCATGTTAAATTTTGTTTTTGGGGTGCCTGAGCATTGCATGACCTATCATCTTCAACCAGGGGTCACAGACAGCCTTGCTAGAGCACTAGGGTATGTATTCCATCTAGTACCCTGCCCCCTTCACCCAAATTGCCCAGGACAATTGTTTATTGCACCTCCGATTCGCACAAAAACATCAGTGCCATGGCTGGGAGGCAACCAAGTGGTAAGGGAGGAAAAGGTGGTTGTATTATTTTGCAAGAGGGTAGACCTTCATGCTGCATGAATGTGTGCCTTTTACTGACACAGCATTGGGTGTGTTTAAGTAGCTAGGGATGCACACAATGTAGCACTTCCAGGTAAATGATCTCAGGGTGGTATGGTTGTGACAGTTGACTGTCTCTTTTGTCATCATCATAAATTGTCAGCTGGTATGTGCCAGGCCTGTGTGCACTCCGCAGGGGTGGGATTTAGGTGAAGGAATTTGCCACAAGCTGGGCACGGGCTGCCTCACCACGTGCCCTTACACCTCCCATGCGCAGTGGCCGTGCATGTGGTTGGTGATGTGGGGGCACCACGATGTCCACCAGCACGCCCCGTCGGGTTGCAACGTTGTGCAGGACACATGCTGCCACTATGATCCTGCACACTACTGGGGGCGCATATAGCAGCTGTCCACCAGAGCGGTCAAGGGAGCGAAAGCATGACATCAGCACTCCGAATGTGCTCTCCACTATGCCCCGGGTTGCAATATGGGCTGCGTTGTATCTTAACTCGGGTGGTGTGGTGGGGTTCCGTATTGGCGTCATCATGTAGGTGCTCAGAGGGTAGGCACTGTGCCCTGGGGAGGTGATAATGGTTGTCATTAGTTGGGTTTTCCCATTTTTCAGTGTCTGACATGCATGCATGTGCAGAGGCATTTGTACTCACCAATTAGCCAGGATTTTTTGGGGTAAAATGTGCTTTTTCTGGTAGAGTAAAACGTCTCTCACTCCAAGGTAAAAAGCAATGAAAGAATCATACAAATGTCCTTTAGGTGTGGTGAAATTATCATGGTTAAGAGTGCGGGCCGATCAGGAGCTGTGTTGAGGAGATGTGGGAGGCGTGATCAAGTTCACATTGTGGGCATGGTTTCATAGCTGTGTTAACAGGCAGAATAAAGGGAGAAAAAAAAATGGATTGAATTCACTCTAACAATTAGAATGGCCTAAGGAAGCTTATTTGTGGTGTGGCCTATTACAGAATAACTATAAGAATAAATATATAAACATGTTCAAGATCGCTTGTGTAACTGTGGAAATTACACATATGTCTTCATATCCGAGATGACAGCCAAATGGGAGCTTCCCTCTCTTAGCTATGGTAAAGTGCAGTACAAATGCCCCAAACAATGTAAAAAAGCAGAATTTGGGTAATTTTAATGGCTTGTAAATGCTAAATTGTGGTGTTGGCTATGGTTGTTCAATTTCCAAATTCCACTTTAAGCAATGTCACACAATGACTGTGTAGCCGTGTGAATACTGTGCTAACACGCAATTTTTACGGTAGCCGTGAGAATAACGCGTCATATTTTTTAGATGGGTTCCGATTAATGTATACTGTACACATACACTTAACGGAGCCGTCTGAGACTGGACACCTTTAAGTGCTTGCATACATAGGGATAAGCTGCAGTGTACGGCACTTCAGCTACCTCTTTCTTCACATGTTGTGTCCCCCAGGGCTCCAGCCTCCCCCCATCCTGGCTCTTTAACACTTACCTTGCTCAGCTGGCACTCCTCATTTACTCCTTCTCCCCCAACTTCCAGTGTTATGCAGATGGCACACAACTTTTTTTTCAAACCTCGTGCTGACCCTCTTGCATCTTCCATCATCCCGGACTGTCTATCTGCCATCCAGTCCTGGTGCACTTACAACAGGGCTCTGTTTAGCTTGTTAAAAAGGACTAACATCGAAATTAACCTCCACTTTTAGACTAAACTGGATATATCTCCAACTACCACTCACATATTTCTTCCATATGAGGAATAGTTTTCTATTATTTCTAGATCATTCAGTGGATAATGTAATTTCTTCTGGGAGTTTTGGCAAATTCCAGCAGTGATTCCCCCCTTTGTGTCTTGTTAGATTAGATGGGTCTTGAGTTTTGCCCTGAAATACATCAGGTTTTGCAGTACAATCTTCTGGGAGGTTAATTCAGAGTTGGGGAGCAAATGTATTGACTCATTGATATTCTGGGGGAATCAACATAATATTTGGATTATCAAATTGTTGACCTGTGTGGAGCATAGTCCTCTGTTTGTCAGCATTGTGAGACATATTCTTATAGGTGGTATAGTGCAGATCTTTCCAGAAATAATAATAATAATAATAATAATAATAATTATAATAATAATAATAATAATAATAATAATAATAATAATAATAATTATAATAATAATAATAATTATAATAATAATAATAATAATAATAATATTAATAATAATAATATTGCTTTGAATCCTACAAACATTGTATAGGATTCTGTTTGTATGCAGATTTTGATTTTGTAAGGAGTTTCACTTGAAAAAAAGTTGGTTTGAGTGCAGTAACAGCAAGGGAATTTGTGCTGAGTGATGAAATCTTGATTGCATACCTGGGGTAACATAGGGTCTGTTTCCCACAAGAAGGTGGACGGGTAAGGGTGAAGAAGTTTTTCCTATGGAGGTGAGGGCTAGGTTTTCAGTTTAAGTTCCACTGAACCTAAAGCTGTTTTCCCCATGAACTTCTCTGTGTCATTTAGTCCATTTGACACATTCACAAATTGCATGTCATAGTTGTAGCAGTAGAAGGGAGTTGGTGTTTGCATATAAGGTCCATGTGTCTTTGAAAATGTAATGTGGCTAAGGCTGTGTTCCGAGGACTGATTTAATCAGAAAAGAAGCACTTGAACCACCTTAGTTCTTGAGGCAAAACAAGGACAATGTGATGTGGATGGATTCGGAGGATGATGTAGTGCACTATATCAAATGGATAAAATGGATACAATGAGTAAAGTGTTTAGTGTCATTCTGTGTGAGCAAGGTGAAGGTCACAAAGACTCGACTCACCAGTCCTCCTAATCTCAAGTCAAACCAATATTCAAGTCAAAACAGGAGCGATCCAAGATGGCTACTCGCTGTTAGTCTACGTCATGGGTCATGTCACCTTCCTAAGCGATCTATCGTCCCAGGTTATTTTGGGCGCCTTCTCTTCAGCTACCTCTTTCTTCACATGTGGTGTCCCCCAGGGCTCCAGCCTCCCCCCATCCTGGCTCTTTAACACTTACCTTGCTCAGATGGCACTCCTCATGTACTCCTTCTCCCCCAACTTCCAGTGTTATGCAGATGGCACACAACTTTTTTTTCAAACCTCGTGCTGACCCTCTTGCATCTTCCATCATCCCGGACTGTCTATCTGCCATCCAGTCCTGGTGCACTTACAACAGGGCTCTTTTTAGCTTGTTAAAAAGGACTAACATCGAAATTAACCTCCACTTTTAGACTAAATTGGATATATCTCCAACTACCACTCACATATTTCTTCCATATGAGGAATAGTTTTCTATTATTTCTAGATCATTCAGTGGATAATGTAATTTCTTCTGGGAGTTTTGGCAAATTCCAGCAGTGATTCCCCCCTTTGTGTCTTGTTAGAATAGATGGGTCTTGAGTTTTGCCCTGAAATACATCAGGTTTTGCAGTACAATCTTCTGGGAGGTTAATTCAGAGTTGGGGAGCAAATGTATTGACTCATTGATATTCTGGGGGAATCAACATAATATTTGGATTATCAAATTGTTGACCTGTGTGGAACATAGTCCTCTGTTTGTCAGCATTGTGAGACATATTCTTATAGGTGGTATAGTGCAGATCTTTCCAGAAATGTGTTTGCAAGGCACAGCATCTTGAGGTAAATTCTGGTCAGCACCGAAATCCACTGTATGTGTGTGACTTGGATGGTAAAGGTTGACCTTTTCCTAAGCAGAATATGAGCATATGTTCTCAGCAATAGAATGTGTGCCGTCTCTTACTGTGGTTGGGAGTCATGTAGGACCAGAGGGAAGCCTTCATAGAGAATATGAATATAATCCTGTCTGTGTTTACTAACACCTAGGACTACACTCCTTCCACTGCTCACTCTATCTAAGACTGGGTGATCCGATCCCCACCGTTTCCTCCCTTGTTGCTTGTAGATCCATTGCTGGCAAACTGCCCACCTTCTACCCTCCCTGCTGTTTGCTCCCCACTCCCTTTTTTCTCAGCTCCCCTCACCATGCTTTCCCCCTATGATTGTAAAGTGCTCTGTTGCTTCTCAAAGCTAGGCCTGCACTCAATAAATATAATAATAATAATAATAATAATAATAATAATAATAATAATAATAATAATAATAATAATAATAATAATAATAATAATAATATTGCTATGAATCCTACAAACATTGTATAGGATTCTGTTTGTATGCAGATTTTGATTTTGTAAGGAGTTTCACTTGAAAAAAAGTTGGTTTGAGTGCAGTAACAGCAAGGGAATTTGTGCTGAGTGATGAAATCTTGATTGCATACCTGGGGTAACATAGGGTCTGTTTCCCACAAGAAGGTGGACGGGTAAGGGTGAAGACGTTTTTCCTAAGGAGGTGAGGGCTAGGTTTTCAGTTTAAGTTCCACTGAACCTAAAGCTGTTTTCCCCATGAACTTCTCTGTGTCATTTAGTCCATTTGACACATTCACAAATTGCATGTCATGGTTGTAGCAGTAGAAGGGAGTTGGTGTTTGCATATAAGGTCCATGTGTCTTTGAAAATGTAATGTGGCTAAGGCTGTGTTCCGAGGACTGATTTAATCAGAAAAGAAGCACTTGAACCACCTTAGTTCTTGAGGCAAAACAAGGACAATGTGATGTGGATGGATTTGGAGGATGATGTAGTGCACTATATCAAATTGATAAAATGGATACAATGAGTAAAGTGTTTAGTGTCATTCTGTGTGAGCAAGGTGAAGGTCACAAAGACTCGACTCACCAGTCCTCCTAATCTCAAGTCAAACCAATATTCAAGTCAAAACAGGAGCGATCTCATTCCAATTCAGGGGTAGATTTCCAAAAGTGGATGGTTTAATGCTTAGATGAAATGAGGATATTTGTTGCGAAAAGTTATCCACAGCTTTTTTGACCTATATTTAGTTTAGCATTTGTTAGGCGCTTATACAACTATATCATTTCTTAAAGACAGAATTATCTTACTCGCACAAATGCATTACAATGTTAAATTCTTGATCCGTCAATCAACTGATTTCTACCATTCCACAAACAGATCCTACAGATAACTTGTAACATGGGTACCCTCAATGCCACCATTTCTGCCCATAGGTCAGAGACTGTTGCAAATGTTGATCATCCACTACCTGTCTCTCTCAAAAGTTGCTGTACATTTTGTGCAGTCACTCTTCAGTGAGAATGTCCATGTCTAAATACTGAGAGCTACATGGTCAGTCTGTTGCTTTAAAGCTTTAAAGCACCTCCAACTAAGGCATTTTAAGGAGTCACCAAGATCTCAGAATCCATTGCCATAGTACACAATCTTCATTGTTCACTTACACTGCACACAATGTCCAGTCGACAAATGTCTTTATCAGTATAATATATTTTCAGAGACAAAATGCAAATTGAAATGTAGAAAACCAGGAACGTGTTTTTTTAGAAGACCACATGCTGTATATCCATGATTGTAATGTGGAGCAATGGCGACATGTACTACGTTTGCAAAGGTGACAAAGATATATAATATAAGACATTGTTGGCCACACGCCATAGAGAAACATGGAGGTAGTACTGTGCAATGTGCAGACAGAAATTGAAGGAGCAGAACTTTCATAGAGTATTTTACAATCTACTAAGGTTGATGGGATAGTTAGCAAGACGGAAATGAAGAAGTAGGCAAGACAATAACACTCTCTGTGTACATTTAGTAGTGAGTTTTAGAGAAAGTAGAGATCATTCTCACCTTTAAATTGACATCGTCTATTAAAGCCAGCAAGAACGTGTAGAGATTTCCTAGAAACAGAGCAAAGATTCGACCCAGCTGCCACTTTAAAGCAACCCGTGGGTGGTAGTGTTCCATAATCGCAATTGTTTCAAACAATGGAGGACAAAACATTGATAGCAAGGACATAACGATCTCAACCTGCCAAAGAGAAGAAGAAGCAACTAGTGTTAGTTTGCAAATTTTTTGTGCATTGAGATCCAGTATAAAACAAAGGATTCCTTTTTAAATGCCAGCAAGATTCTCACAAGTGAAAGAGGGCTAATACTTTTGTGTATAAAGAAATATAAAACAATTTACAATAAGCGAAGTGCAATCTGTCACGATGAGAAATTTCTGTACATTAAAATTGTTACAAAAATGATAGGATTGTGCAGCAGCAATATGTATGAAAATCAAATTTATTTTCCTAAAATCATCATATAACAGACTTACTTAATTTATCACATTCCTTAAATATTTTTTCTAAAAATCGAATCACTGCTAAAACCAAGAATACTATCTCGCCCACCAGCAAAGCTCCCCACCACCCTTCTTGTGTCATTCTACTGCTTTCGGAGAAAAACTTCCTGAGGCACTGTGTTCACATTTCTGTCAATCCTGTGCAAAAAAAACAAAAGGTGCTGGGGTGAATCTATGTGATTCTTAGCTGTGCAAAATCTGCACATTGAATCTGTTGCACCCACTGACTTCCTTGCAAATAAAATTTCGTTAGTAGACTAGAGATTCATTCGAAACCATAAGAAATTAGCACGATAATGGCGAATAGGAAACATACTCAAGTATCCTGGGAGGGCATTATAAGGTCTGCAATGAAGGCTACAAGAGTGGGACAACTTACACGGCATCTTCTCCTCCTGAGTCTCAAGCCAAACCATCTTCCACAATTTCCCTTTTACACTGATTGCATTTGTTAATAACTCATCTTCAGTCATGCCGTATTTCAAGACATTGCAACAAGCAAGTTGACAATCATTCTAAATACATTTATTTTTAGTTTCAGCAACATATCCCTAATGATCTGGAAAATAGTAGGGCCATCTTTAATAGGTATTTCCGATACAAAGATAATGTCTTCCACATGACCATAGCCTTGAGCGAAAGCAGACCTAATTTGTGGTGAATAACCTGGATGGCCCTCCAGCTCCAAATGAGGCCTCTGAGTCGTAGGTTAATATAGCCACTGTTTTTAACGTATAACAATCCAAAACTGGGACTAACTAATAGCGACAAGACCTTCTCAGCAAGGCACGTCGCTGGGCTGCCAGATTTTTTGCCTTTGCTCTTAAGACTTTTTCTCTTGGGGCATCAATTGAACTGATATTTAAGCACATACCCAAATATGTAACGTGTCCACCTTTTATAGGACCTCTTGGTTCAGGCACCCTTGAAAAGCAGACTTTAATTTGACCAATGCTGAAAAGAGGTTCAGGTCCCTTGATTTGGCCATATTTACCCTAAGTCCATTCCAGTCTACATATACTTGAGATGCATCATGATAGTGCTGTAAGCCTATTGGTGTCTGATGTAAAAGGACCAGATCATCCACGTAAAGCAACCAGCTCAATGCCCTAATATCTATGCGCAGTAGAAAAGCTATAGCTCTTTCAAGAGTTGCACCCAGGTCTGAAATAAACAGATTAAACAGGGCTGGCAACAAGGGGCAGTCCTGTTTTAGGCCTTTACCAGTTGTTATAGGACTAGATAGACTTCCAGTCAAGATCAACCTCACCCTTATCTAGGTATATGAATATAGGGATTTTATTGCATCTAATACATCACTGAGACAACCCCACACTTGTAGTTTAGACCAGCGAAGTTCGCTGTCTATAATATCAAATGCCTGGGCTAGATCGAAGAATGCTAAATATATCCACATAATTCATAAGCGTTCAGGTTTTCCTAATATTGAGCAGGAACACATTAAGAGATGTGCCCACTCCCTTTATGAAACCCGACTGAAAGATTTCATGTTGATCAGAGGACTCCAGCTATTCAGCCATACTTTTCAAGATGAATGAGGCAAAAACCTTACCTGCCACATCCAAAAGGGTGATAGGGTGATCGTTTTTAGATTCGGTTATGTCCATCTTCCATGATGATGGCACTTCCCTCAGCAACAACAAAAATTCTGCCCATAACTCCTGTTCATTTTCCATTGTGGCTTTCGTTATGCCGAAAGGGCTTGCTGCACGCGGGCTACTCACTTTTTAACTAGGGCTATAATGTCTTCCTTTTCCATTTGAAAGGACCTTTCTAGTCCTTGGGACTTGTCTGTTATCTCTACAACCTTGACTGATGTACCAAAAAGACTAGAGAAGTTGTTCACCCATAGCTCCTCAGATACTGCATTTGTTTGAAGGGCAAGCTGCAGGCGCTCTAACAAATTGATCAGTTGCCATATTTCACCAGATAATTTCTTTACTATGTTTCTCAACTTGCTCTTCGCCTCATGCTGCAACATAATAGCCCTATACAACCTTAACCAATTCTCAATTTCAGGCCCTTTTCTAACTTTCATGTGCCTAATTTCTTTTTAAGCAGTTTAATTTTCTCTGCTACTATTTGATCAAAGGTTTGCTTTAAGCAGAAACATGCACTTAGCAACCCAACTCTGAAATTCTATCAAAATTGGACCGTGCTAAAGGAGATTTGATCCAATTGAGCCCTTCCAATTAGTTATACAGTCATTATACTGCTCTTTAAATTCAATGATCTCTCTTGGTCGCATTCTTAATCGATTCCTGTTCTGTATACTATCTACTTGGTTTTTGTATTAAGACTCATGTATTTTCTCTAGAGTTCCCCTTGTCATTTGTAAAATATTATCATCACTACTGACCAATGGAATCACTTCAATCCTCGTTACCAAATGGAATACATTTCCTGAAATGTACATGTAGTCCAGGATTTCTAGTTGGACGCCCCTATGCCAAGTTGGGCATGCTGGCAAAACCCTCAAAACTTGCCCATTAAGGAGTTGCAGACCCCTAAAATGTATTTCCCCTAAACACAAAACCCCTCTTTTTTTTACCAGGGTTTGGAAAGAAATCTCTCCTCCTTCAAAGGCTGTCTCATTTTATCCAAGCAGGTGATGTTTAAGTGACTCCAGACCAGGATAATCATGTTCTTCAAGTTCACATGACACTCATCAATTAAATCTGTAAGGGTATCCACAAATGTATCATCCGCTATCACCAATGGATTCCAATACACTTTGAAGATTGCATACACATGTATACAGGTCTTGCTCATGTCATACTAACAATGCATTACCATCTGTATATAAGGGTTTGGGTTTCGAGACTCTATTACTGCAAATCCCAAACCAGTTTTAATAGATACTTAGAAGCCTGACATAGGTCTTCCCCACTCTGGTTTTACTGCTGGGTCTAGATATATAGAGAATCCATTTAAACTTAGGCATGTGCGCAACTATATCTCCTGAAGGCAGAGTACATCAAATGCCTCAAATTTAAATTGATCTTTACCGGATAAATGTGTGAAACCTCTTGTATTCCAAGAGCCTATTAATTTGAGTCTGGATTTAATTACTTAGTTATTTCCCTTTTTTATCCATTACCAAAGACTTGGAAAGCCAAGCTCATGATCCCTCATCAGTGTCCTAACACACCTCTCTCTTTTGTGCTACAATTCTTCTATTAGGACTTTCTTGACATCTGATTGTTATATTGAATGGAAATCTGGGCTGGAAAAAAAGGGGGTTCTTCCTGCCCTACTAAAACATTGTCTCGAGTACTATAGCCAATCCTATCAAATGTTTCTTTTTCCCACTATTGTCTTTGCGGCGGAATGACAAGAGGGGTATGTTTGCAGTTGATCAAAATTTGGAAGCCGTTTCTAAATATAAACAGATTTTGCATCTCCATAACGAAAATCATGATGAGAAATGCACGCTGCACTAGCTGATTGCTGGCATCATTCACCAGCCATTCCCACCTTTTTTGTTTTTACAAATTGCCGAGTGCAGCATGCCAACAGCATCTATGGCCTGATTAGCATTGGCCTGACCGTGGCCCTTCCATCATGGCTGGCACTGTGTAAGTCATTCTGCAGGCACCCCTCCCACTCTGCTATCCAGCCCCCTGCATCCTGATAGGCTGGCCTTTTTGTTTTTACCCAATCAAGGGTTAATGGCAGGCTTTAGCCAGCCCCTACCAAAGGCCCACATCTAGGGCCCCTCTCTGCTCCCTGTGCTCTGCCTGGATACTCCTGGAGGTCCACCCATACCCCCACCAGCTCAACGGCACGGGCACTTCTGCTCTCCCCAGTGGAGTCTGAACTGTGGCACTCTCACACTGTAACAACCATGGTTTAGCTGCCTCCCCTTACTTTGCTCCACTGACTTTCCCCCTGACTTTCCGAACTTCACTCCCACCCCCCTCTTGTGGGAGTGGCTCTTAGTCTTTCTGCCAGTTGCTGTTCATTATTTAACATGCTTCCAACATTCAAGAACTTAGTCTGCCCTTGTGGCTAATTTCATCTGCTGCCAATTCAAAATTTGTGTGCATCTGTGGCTGTACTTTATTCCACCTGCCGCCAATTCAAACTTTGTTGTGCCCTTGTGGCTGATTTCATCTGCTGCCATTTCAAATTTTGTGTGCTCCTGTGGCTGTACTTTATTCGATCTGCTGATAATTCGAACTTTGTTGTGCCCTGGTGGCTGATTTCATTTGTTGTTTGTTGTTGTTGTTTAACATTTATATAGCGCACCGGGTACCCTAGGGCTTAAGGGCGCTTCGAAACGAAACGTTCACAATACACAAACGGACAGGCGGGTAAAACCCAAATAGAAGCAGATTGTTCGTATACAGAGAGAAAACACAGATGAGAATCCAACCTACGAAAAGAAAGCAGTTTTCAGCCCTTTTTTAAAGATTTCTACGTAGGTAATAGTCCTCAATGTAACAGACAATGAGTTCCAATTGAGAGGGGCTGCTGAGATGAAGGCTGACTCTCTGGATTTTTTGGTTTTCACACGTGGCATGGCCAGAGTGTTTGTTTCATCAGAACGCAGGGAGCGGATGTTATTTTTTACTAAGACTAGTTCTTTTAGATATAGTGGCATAACTCCATGTATGCATTTCTGGGTGATAAGAAGCAATCTAAACATAATCCTCGCTTTTACCGGTAACCAATGGAGGCTACGCCGGGCCTCCGACACATGGTCTCTTTTTGATAAGCCTTTCACAACCCTGACTGCTCCATTCTGAATAACTTGCAACCGGTGGATGTCAGAAACCGGCAACCCTATGAGTAGGCTGCAGCAATAGTCAATCTTAGAGCCGATTATGGCCCTAGCCAATGTTTCCGCATTTGATGCCAACTCAAATTTTGGATGCACCTGTGGCTGTACTTTATTCCAACTGTTGCCAATTCAAACTTTGTTGTGCCCTTGTGGCTGATTTCATCAGCTGCCATTTCAAATTTTGCGGTGCCCTTTTGGCTGTGCTGTGTGCTTTTCACTTGAATTTGGCTGTGCCCAGTGACTACATTGTGCTACTCTTTCCCTCTGTTCCTATCCTGATCTACCTTCCCTGCTTGCCTCGCTCTCTCTCCACTTCACTCCTCCTCCACTTCACCCATGGCACACTCTATTTCTCCTATCTTCTCTGTTTCTCCATTGACTATCCTTCCCTTCTCACTAAGTCTAGCAGGAAGAATTTCAAAAAGGATATCGTGTTCTCCAACCCTGGTCTCCCAATTGCTGACACCTACACCAGTGGATCCTCCGGACAGACCCTCACTTACAATCCTCTTTGTTGTTCCCTCGCAAGACCTATGGACTCTTCATATGGTCTATGTGCTCTCTCCTTTCTCTTCTTTTCCCATTAATGGTGGCAACTGGATGGAGGCCCTCCTGGCCCCCTTCCACTCCTCTAAGGTCACCATTAATGTTTACCTGAATGGCACCGTCTTCGTCCAAGGCCCTCAGGCCAACCTTCTCCTCTTTGATAGATGCTTCCCACGCCTCATCCATTTCCTTTCTTCCCCTGCTGTCCCTTCTCTCCCTTCCTCGGATTCCTTGCCTCCCCCCTGCTGCCCTCCCCTTGGCTACATTGCCCTCTCCTCCTTCCTCTTCTCCCTCAGCCTCCTTCTACATCTCCGCAGGATGTACTTCTGATTTGTACACCTCCCCAGAAGTCCTTCAAGGATGTCAACCTCCTCCATATTTCCACTTTCAACTCTCTCTCAGCTGTTAAACACTCGTCTGATGTCTGCCGCCTCCTGGAATAACTTGACCTCGATGTCCTTGCTCTCACTGAGACATGGTTCACGGCCAGCTCTGTCACAAGCTGTGACACTCTCCTCCCTGATGGCTACAAGATCATCTCTGCATCCAGATCCAACTGTTCCAAAGGGGGTGTAGCCTTGATCTCCCTGGAGTGGATTCCTGCCTCTGTCATTCCTATGCAGGCCTACTCCTCTTTCAAATGCCTTGTCTGCAGGCTTTCTCTCTCTCCTGGCCACTTTCTTCCAGTGGCTACCATCTATTGGCCACCTTGTCAGATCAACTCCTTCCTCTCTGAGTGGGTGGACCTCTCCTCCTCCCTCCTGGCCTCGACCACTCAACTCCCCCTTCTTGGAGAGTTCAACATCCATCTGGATGCTTCCTGTCCCTTCTCTGGACTCTTTCGCGACCTCTGCGACTCTCTCTCTCTTTCTATTCTCCCCTCTGGCCCGACTCACTCTGCAGGCTACACTGAGGATGTTATGATCTCTTCCGACCTCCCCCTCTCTATCCCTTTGACCACCCCTCTCTCCTGGAGTAACCACTCTCTCCTTTCCTCCCATCTCTCCCTCTCTACCCCTCAGGCCAAGCCAACTCCAATACTGCCAACTAGCTTCTCGGTCATCCGACCTATGAAGCATGTGTCAGTCGAGGCTTTTGCTACCACTTTCTCCCCCCCTCCTCCTCTGGCTGATTAACATCCTGACACAGCCCTTTCCATTCTCTATTCTTCTATCTCTGATACTTTTGATGTTCTTGCCCCTGTCATGAGCATCCGCTTGAAGCCCAAAGCCAAGTGCAACTCTTGGTATGACTCTGACCTAGTTACACTTAAACGCAAGTGTAGGGTTGCTGAGGGGAAATGGCGGACTTCTTATTCATCCTCTGACAAACTCGCCTGCAGCCTACTCCAAAGGCAATACCGGCTCCTTGTCCGCACTAAGAAGAGAGCCCACATCCAAGCCTGCATCTCTGTGGCATCTAAGGACTCGGCCTAACTCTTTCAAATCTGCAAGGAGCTGGCCAATCCTGCTGTAGTCTTTACCTCTTCTGTCACCTCCCAGTCCCTCTGCATGGCCCTTGCCTCTCATGTCATCTACAAAACACAGGCCATCCAGTCCACCCTCTCGTCCTCTCCTCTTCCTCCCCCTTCTCTCTCTCTGCTACCCCAGACCTCCTGCAGCCACCTCTCCTCCCTCTTTCTCATCTTTTCCTATTTTCTCCCCTGAAGAGATTTCCAGACAAGTCCAATCTATGAAAGTCTTGTCAAAGCATGTTCTTCCCTGTTTGCCCAAAACCATCAAGGACCACATTGACACCCTTTCTCCTTCTCAGGCCAATTTCTGCAACCATTCCTCCGCCTCTGGAGCCTTCCCCTCCCCTCTGAAGCACTCTCTTGTGCACTCTCTTCTCAAGAAACCCACAGCCGACCCCACTTTTCTGGCTAAATATCGCCTGATTTCTATCACTCCTTTGCTGGGCAATCTCCTGGAAAAGCTGGCCATCTCTCAGCTTAATCATCGCACACATTCTGTTGGTTGTCTCCATGACCATCAGTCTGGCTTCAGAGCTGCTAGAAGTATGGAAACTGCATCCTGAACATCTGTGAAGACCTTCTCTCCAACCTTGATTCTAATAACCCATCTGTCCTCATCTTACTCAATCTTTCTTCTGCCTTTGATACGGTCAACCATGTCATCCTGCTCAATCACCGCCATGATAGCCTGGATATCACTGATCAGGCCCTGGCCTGGCTGACCTCCTTCCTCTCCAACCGACCCTCCCAGGTAAAACTCAGGCACATCCTTTCCTCTATCTCACTTTCTTCCTTTGGTGTTCCCCAGGGGTCTAACCTCTCTCCTTGGCTTTTCAACCAATACCTGGCACCAATGGCCCACTGCATTGCTGCTCTCTGCTGAAACCTTTAGTGCTATGCAGATTTCACCCAACTTGTGTTCAGGCTCCCCTCTGCCAACTCCTCTCCTTCTCTCATTTCTGACTGTCTGTCTGTAATCCAGGAGTGGAGTACTGCCAGCGACCTCTGCCTTAATGCCAGTAAGACAGAGATCCTGCTCATCTGCACACCTGCACCTTACTTTCCTGTCACTCTCTGGCCGGCCTCCCTTGGCCCTCTCCCTGATCCCACTTGCGAGGCTAAGCACTTCTGGGCCATCTTCGACTCCACATTTTCCTATTCTCCACACATCTCTGATGTCTCAAAAAAGTCTAACTACCAACCGCAATCACCGCCATGATAGCCTGGATATCACTGATCAGGCCCTGGCCTGGGAGACCTCCTTCCTCTCCAACCGACCCTCCCAGGTAAAACTCAGGCACTTCCTTTCCTCTATCTCACTTTCTTCCTTTGGTGTTCCCCACGGGTCTAACCTCTCTCCTTGGCTTTTCAACCAATACCTGGCCTCCTGAGAGGTATTCTTTCTCTCCTCTCCTTCCCCCAGATGCTCACTGTCTCCAGAGCTCTCGTTCTCAAGGCTGGACTATTGCAACAGCCTCTTTCTAAATCTGCCTGCAACCGCACTCTGCTCCCTGCAGTTCATCCGGAACAGGACTGCAAGTCTTATCCTTGGCCTCAAGCCCTGTGATCATTTATCTCCAGCCCTGAACTCTCTTCATTGGCTCCCTGTGGCTGCAAGGATCAAATTCAAGACCCTTTGCATTGTCCACAAGGCTGTCTGGAGCCTGGTTCCACAATACCTTCAACTCTCCCTCCGTAAATACCTTCCTAATCGTGCTCTTCACTCCTTCACCGCCAAATCCCTCAGGGTCAGTCGCTTCTCCAAGCAACAAGTTGGTGGTAGATCCCTTTCCTCGGCTGGGGCCACTCTCTGGAACAGTCTCCCTGCCTCTCTGAAACTTGAGGAGAACCATCTTCAGAGGTCGGATGACCGAGAAGGTAGATGACAACAGAGCCAGATTTTCTCCTCCAGTAGAGTTATTTCGATTTACCATGAGCGATAGATCCCTCACCAGATCCCTCATCTCTCCTCAGATTGCTTTACTAATTGGCAACTGATCCTCTCCTATGCAAGTGTGTCCCCCACTTCTCGATGCATAAGGTTGGGGGGTCTGTTTTTTACATGTCAGTGCTCCTCTTGCCAGCTGCCAACTGCAGCCACACTGCAGCACTACTGCACTCTGTCAGCACACACGCTGACACTTTGCGCCAGGTGCAGTTCATATAGTCTTCCACTGTTAAAGGGCCAGAAGGTTAGTGAAGACAGCAGAGAGCACAACATAAACCCTGAATGCTCCACTCTCCACAGCACGACTGCACTCCATCAGCACTCGTTAAACATTATTGAGTAAAAGAGATGACAACATAATGGCTTTTCCAAACCATTTGAATGGCTGAAAAACATGAAACAAACTTCAAGGTGTGTTGCCTACATTTACATACCTTTTTATTTGGAAATTTAAAAGTAAACAGATTTGCTATGATGAAATAAATTCGAAAGCAAGATTGTTATGAAATTTCATAGGATGTGCTCCTATTCCTCCTGTATGTTATCAACTATTCCATGTACCGAGTTGGAATTGTCTAATATGCTAATTGCATGCCTGAGCCATTTTAAAATGGTAAGAAATAAGTCAGCTGGTAGCACGGAGAGGCAATTTCCAGAAGAGGTAATGACACTGGATTCAAACGCGTGGTCACTTTCTTATGTGCGGAATTGAAACCGAAAGAAAATGCTTGTAAAGCAACGTTTTCAACATGGCGGCAGTCACTGAATGAAAGCAGCGAGCAGTTAGATGAGTGCTGCAGAATGTGGGAGGAACACGTTCTAAGAAATCCTGGACTAAGGAGACCAGAGGAGGACCGTTACCAGAGCCCAAAAGCCACCAAGAACCATGGCTTCGGTCAATGGTGCCTTCTCCTTCTTCTCAAGGCGTCTGAGCTGCATGTAGTCTGACGAGCGGAGCGGGGAGAAAACGTCCTTTGCACCAATGTGACCAGCTGACACCAAACAGAACATTTTTGAAACCCTGTGGGAATCTGGACACCCCACCTCACAGCGGCGGTGAGAGGACAGTCCATTCAAACTCACATGCCCTGACGTTGACACGAGGACTACGAGAGAAGGCGAGAATACACTAGACAAATTGGAGTGCAACATGTGAAGTAGACAGCAGATCTGGAGGACAACGCAACTGGGGACAGCTTAACCAACTGCTGCTGCAGGCACAATCTAGGTGGAGGAGGGCAGCCACGTTCCTGGAATCCCATGGGGGTCCTTGTGAAGAGATGGAGACCCAGACAACTCAGTAGGAGAGGTATGAGTTGCAAAGCGGGCTATAATGGTGAAATGCACACCACATTAAATGAAGTGGATCTGAAATGGGGACAGGTTTAAACGTAGTAATCAAGTCAATAAACTTCCACAAACTGCATACGACTATGTGGTTCTAAGCCTAATATAACTCTGGGCAAGAGAGAAAACCCAGGATGGGAGAAAGGCATGTGAGAAGAGATCTGCTCTTACTCAGCTGAGAAAGGGAGAGACTACAAACAGGCACTACTTGGTAGAGGGGTATACCACGTCTGCCAGATATTAAGGAAACAGACAATAATACTTTTGCTGACAAATAATGATCAGCTACAGGAAAGATCATGGGAAGTGGATTGTCCGCCTGGCAGCGCTAAGTCCTACAGGGACAAGGAGACCTTTTATGTCATATAGAAAAAGAGATTAAGAAGACCAGGGGAAGAGGATTGTTCCCCTTGGCACTTGCTTTTTGAATGCTTTGCAAAACCTGATTTACCTATTTAATAAAAGAAGGCTAAAAGAGAGCAGTCCAGCACATTATTATTTGACCCATATAGTAGTTGGTGACATTTGAGTGTGAAGGTCAGAATAGGTTTTGACACAGGACAGTGGATACAATTTAGGACATCCTGACCGAGACTGGTCCATCGGTTAGTTTTCTTGAGGCAGGGAAACCGCTCATAGGGTTAGGAATAATGAGGCATTTTCCCGATCCCACTTTTCCATTTCTGGGCCACCACCAGCCTCCCTGCCGTATCAAGGCCTACCACATCCTGGGCAATATTTCCACCTCCTCCTGCTCCTCGGGAACTCCCAGTAGTATAAGCAAAGGGTCTAACGCTAGTGGGACACTTGTCACCTCCTTGACCCAGCCAAGGAGCTCCTTCCAATAACTCTGTATCCCTGTGCAAGACCACCACACAGTGCGTAGGGAACCCTCTTCCCTGCACCCCCTGGGACAAGGAAGGGAAAAATCTCTATACATTTTCGATAGTGTAAGGGGTTGCAGATGCCACCCATGAAGCATCTTGAAATTATGGTCTATCGATGATGTAGGAACATGATGTTGTACACTTTCTCCCACATGCCTTCCGAGATTTCCCACCACATCGTACAGCCCACTGTCCTTGAATTGTTGTCTCCCTCCCAGATCAGCTGTCACCAAGACCCTATACAATTTGGAGACCCTCCCCTTTCTTGAGGTCGCTCCAATCAACACCTGATCAAAGTGCGACAAGGGATGCACCAGTTGCCCCTCCCAACGGGAGTCCATCAACAACCCCTTAAACAAGAGATAGTCAAATATGGAAACCACTTCCTCCACAGCATGACCTTTACCTCCTTCAAAGTCTTGACAACCCCATGCTAAAATAATGGCCCTGCCCTCTCCAGCCCAGTGTCCAACCACTGCTGTGCATGACAGAAGTCCCACTCCCAAGGTTTAGGGGTGGTCACCACAGCGAGCTCAGCAGGGAATGCCATGAGGGCAGCCTGTCATTTGCCCCTCCCTTCCTCCAAATGGACCACAACACTCCCAGTGATGGGTGGGTTTTCACCCCGTCCGGGACCACCTTGTGAGGAGACCATAGCAAGTCGCTACCAATCCTCGATGCATGACCAATACATTCTCAGGTCTTCTCTCAGGTGTTCTACTAGCACGTGGGCCACACAAGAAGAAGTCTGGAAAACCAAATCCCCCATGATCACTCTGCAAGACCAGGGTATTCCTCCTAAGACCAAGGCATTCAAGTCCTTAAAAAATCCCTCTGGCACCGTCGTTGGAATAGCCGTCAACAAATACAACAGACGCGTGGAAAAGTTCATTTTAACCAACGTCATTCTCCGGTACCACGACAGCATTAGGGGGGCACGCCGGGTTAAATCTGCCTTTATCCGTGCCACGAGGGGGATAAAGTTTAACCGCACCAGCAATGCAAGGTCCCTAGGCACCTGGACCCCCAAATATGTGATCGCCTATAGCTCAAATCCCATGTCGCCATTGGAATTTCCCACCTTCTCACGGAACATCCAGAGCCCAAGAGCATAACACTGTACTTGACCACATTAACCTTCAGTCCTGAGAAGGAGCCAAAGGCCTCAATCTGATCCAATAGAGCTGGGATAGACCTGATAATGTTCCCCAAGTATGCCAGGATGTCGTCCACAAAACAAAGACATCTTAAACGTTGCCTCCCCACATCGGATTCCCCTGATCTCTGTGCTCTCTCTAATGGCAATCGCCATGGGCTTCATAGAGAATGCATAGAGTAGGGGAGAAAGCGGCCACCCCTGTCTCGTGCCCCTGGATAGCTTAAGCAGTGCTGATATCATGCCGTTAACCTGCACCATCCCTGTCAGGGACCTGTACATCAATGCTACCCACCTACATAAATTGGGGCCAAACCGCATCCTCTGCAGCACTCTAGCCATGTACCCACACCCCACCCGGTCAAAGGCCTTTTCTGAGTCAAAAGACAACAGGCATGTGTCCTGCTCATGAGCGCATGGTGAATTAGGGTTATCGTCGTCCGCACGTTGTGTGATCCCTGTCAGCCCCTAATAAATCAGACTTGATCCCTGTGCACTAAGGAGAGCATCACCCTTTCCAATCTGTTTCCCAACATCTTTGCCAGGATCCTGACATCTGAATTGAGCAAAGAAATTGGGCGGTATGGCTGACAGTGGGTAGGGTCCTTAACTACCTTGGGGAGAACCACGATAATGGCCCCCAACATTAAGTCCAAAGATTTCCTCCCTCCAGGACCAAAATAAACAGTCTTTCCATAAACGGTGCCATGGTTGAGCGAAACAGCTTATAAAAGCGGGTGTAAAACCGCCTTCCCCATGTGAAGTGCCCCCCTTCATTTGCCCTCTCATATGGACCTCCTCCATCTCTGTAATCAGGACCTCAAGGGCCGCAGACGTCTCCCGTAATAGTTCCGGGATGGGAAGCGCATTCAAGAAAGCATAAACCCATGGTTCGCCCTCCCCACATTCCGCAGTATAGAGCTTCTCGTAGAAGCCCGAAACTACTAGTTGAGGAGGAAGTATTCCTGGATACTCTGCATGACCGAATGGGCCACCTCTTTGTCTTCAAGGAGGAGATTACCACACTGCTACCTGCCCCCAAGTTCCCGATTCCTCCAGTCCCCTATCACTGTCCTTACAAAGTCATGGTCTGACCACGGAATGAGCTCTGTCCCTGTCCCTCTGTACCTGCCCCTGCAGTCCCGCATTGATTAGAACATAATCAAACCTCGAGTGAGAGTCATGAAAATGGGAGTAATATGTGAAAGGCAGAATCAGCCCCTGTACCCTTGCATAAGGATCTACCGCCCCATTACGCCTTTGGTCTGGCTAAAGTGGAGAGCCTGGGCAGCACGAACCAGAGAGGGACAGGAGCCAGGTCCACCGGCGCAGTCTGCCACTGTGTCCAGGGCCATATTGAAAACACTGCCCACTATTAGAAACAATTTCACAAAGCTCCAAAGCCTCTTCTTACCTTTGTCCCAGAACTGGTTTTACCACTCATTAGTTCAATAAACGGTTCCCACGTCAGCCCCCATCCTCTAGCCTTGCCTTTCAAAAAGAGGAAGCGCCCCTCAGGGTGCTTAAGTTCCCTATCCACCTTCATCCCCAATTTGCTGGCAATTCTAATTGCCACCCCCCTTTTCTTGGCCCCACTTGAGGCGCTATATACCTTTTCTATGGATCTGGTGTTCAGTATCGGTTCTCTCCCCTTACACCACTGGGTTTCCTGGACGCATCGGACGTCCAGCCCAAGAAAGTTAATCTCACAAACTCTGGGAGAGCTTTTAAATGGAGAGTTCAATCCTCACACATTGAGGGATCCCACTCTGAGGCAGACAGATGTCTCAATCATGCAGCCCCCCCCGAAACATCTTTACACCACCCATTAATGCCAGATCACCATTCGAGAACCTGCCTTTCCTAAGTGCGCCAGTCCAACCTCTATTCCGTTGACCATGTAAAACAACCCCAATGGCCAAACAAAACATTAGACACCCCCTTCACCGAATCCCCCTACCTCCCACACCCCCCATATGTCAGCGTCCAGTCTTCTGCCAGCTATTGTAGCAACTAACAACCAGACCACCCGTGTCCCCCCACGGCTAGTTCACCTCAAGCCCCACAGTCCGGCTCCTGAGCCCCCCCACCCCTCCAAACCATCCCCCAGAAAGTATCATCCCCATCCCCTGGCCCATGCTTACCCCACATCCACCCCCCTGACCAGCAAAGCATGACTCTGAACCTCTCTCCACTGGAAAAACCTCCCCATCTCCCCCGAGCCACAAGGAAGACTCCCAACACAACAAACCACCAAAAGGCCCCTCTATTTTCCCAACCTCACTCAGGTTTCCACTGGTGGAGGGGTATTCAACTTCTTGAATTTCCGCACCCCCTGAACCTGCTTTTGGTCTCACCCCCCCTCACCCCCATCAACCCCAGGGGGGACAGAGAGTGGTCTGAACTCTTCTTCTGTAATCACCTCCCCTGAGACCCTCCGGATATCCTCCTCCGTGATCAACCTATATTTGGAGCCCTCAAGCTTGAACGCCAACAAAAAAGGGAAACCCCACCTATACATCACTCCCTTCGAAGTGAGCCATTTAGTCAGGGGACTACATTGCCACCTTCTATCGAGAGTAAATGAAGAGAGGTCCTGGAAGATGGAGTGGCGCACCCCACCGCACTCGACTGGACCCACCCTCCTAACTTTGTCCAGCACCTTGGAATTCTCTGCATAGTACTGAAATATTGCCAGGCTTGAGCGAGGGCCACGGCCTCCACCTCCCGCCCTGTGGGCCTGGTCAATTGCAGGCACAGTAATCATGTCATCATTAAAAAACATTCTTGATGACCTCATTGAGTCCCCTAACAATGTCACCTTCTGTCTCCCCCTCCCTCTCCATGATACCAAAGAACCTCAGGTTGTTACATCTCTCCTGGTTTTGAAAGTCATCACTCTTCAGGATGATCTCCTCCTTTCTCCTCTCCAGTTCTCAGATTTGCATGTCCATTTACATAGCAAGGACCTCAACAAAGACTGATTGGTATCAGGTAATATTATCCCCACCAATAATATTGCCATATATATGGTTGTGGGGTAAGGCCATAGGCAATATTATTAGTGGGGATAATTCATGGGGTTATTGGGACCGGGGGTTGCAGGGGTGTCCCCCGCTCCAATTAAAAAAATGATGGTGGTTGCGAGGGGGTCCCCCGCAGGTTCCATGGCTTAATATTGCCGCAAAAATACGGCGATATTCTTGTAAGGTGATATTTTTGCAGGGATATTAACACATGGAACTACTGATTGACCTCCAACCCCTCCAGTCTGCTATCAATCGCCTCCACCTTCTTGTTAAGGCCAGTAATCCTCTGCCTAATGTCAGAACGAATTCCCCTGATCTCCCTGTTCGTTGACATCCCTTCCGCTGCCTCCACAATGTTCAGGGCCTTTGTGTGGGCTCTAACACCTGGAGTGGGAGTATCTTCCCCCACCCTTTAGTTTTGAAGAGAGGCCTTCCAACTCATATAGGCCTGGTAGGCTCCCCTCCGTTTACCATTAATGGATGAGTTGCCTCTTCAAGGAATGTGAACCCTTCTGGGAGTTAGGCAGTCACCCCCACTTCCGACACCTTCACCTGGATTTGACTCCTGCTGAGAGCACCCCCTCCCCATGGGGGAGCAGTGGCCAAGAAGTAGAGCAGACACAACTGGGAGACTCCCCGTAGGTGGCAGACTATGCCCAGGCCAAGAGGGAGGCCTGTATTCAGACCCTAAGATTCACTTGCACTAAAGATCATTTGCAAATCAGCCTGGGTCACGGAGATGGGTTGCAGGATGAGTTGCACACGCCCACCAGCCAACACCTCAGAGGCAATGTCCCATGGAACAAGTGGCTAATCCCTGTGGAAGGACTGCACCTTTGGCAAGAGCCTTCTCCACATGTGCTCAAATTTTGCCCACAAGCACTGTGGAACCTCAGGCCCCAGGTCCCAACAAGTTTGCCATCCTGAGTGAGGGATGTATTACGTACACAGCTTTGTAGATTGAGAGCCACTGCCCTCATTGTTTGAGGAAATGGGCAGGCAGCACCACTGTGCTCCAGGAAACACCACTGCCGGAGGTGACCGGGACCCACTCCCCAGTGTAAGTCAATGAGGAGTGAACTGGGGCATCCAACCCAAACCTTTAAGATGAGATAGCAATACTTAGATACGGATGGGGATGCAGAATGTTACTCAAACATCAATAATCAAAACTGACTCAGGAAGTTGGCCAATTGCGACTGTTTTAATGTCAATTATCTAAAACAGGGAGTTGAAACGAACATCAACATGTTTGCTCGGCCTTCACACTCAATTCAACACATAATAAAAGCAGTTTATGTACTACAAACTCGTCACTATTGACGTCAAGCTACGTTGCAAACTACAAAAACATATATGGAATAGTGATAGGCTTACAGGGAACATCTAGGTATATGTTCGATACTGGTCAGGGAAAGTGATTCGGTCTCTAACATCAGGTGGGGCAACTAAGCCCTCCTCTAGTGCAGGTCACTACGAACATCATCAAATACACAACGTCCCATTGGTTATATAAACTATAGGGGTCTCTATTACGTGTCCCTCTATAATTGGTTGACACCCTTGTACCCCTCTGTAATATTCCACATGTGTAAGCAGCATGCAGGCTGGCATCCAAGTACCAGTGGGCTGGCCAAAACCATAGCTTCCCACCAATTAGCCCTGGCATCCATCATCACTCTTGCAGTCTTCTAGTCAATTAAGGCTTTGAACTCGGCCTTGGAAATGTTCTCTGTGCTTGAGAATATGAGGGATTATAGCATACTCTGTCTTCTTGGTTTTGATACAGTTCATCATAGTGTCTATTTTCATCTGATCACGTGACTGTAGACCAATATTTCGAGTCTTACTGCATTTAAAATACTACTATTTAATGAACCTCTGATGTCTTCAATGTTCTCACCTCTCACTAGAGACAGGAGTTTTGTTCTTTCCCATGTTCTGTAATTGTTTTTACGCACATCCAGGCCCAAGCAACATTGACTTCTTGGTGTTGATCCAACCAAGGCTTTCTTTGATCCACCGGCATGGTTGAATTTTTGATTTCTAACTGTGACACACTGAAAACGTCTTTGTGCTTTCGGAATCCAGCTCTGCTAAAGCGCATTGTGGAATCATCCATAGTCCTTACGCTTCTTTTGTATATATGGTTGGTGCATTGCCACAATCTATTCACTACATAGCCAGCCTTAAAGAATACTTTGTCAACTTGCGTTACTGCGACTGTATACTTATAAAATGACTCAATAACCTCTTCATTATTTCTGTAGCATGAACATCTTCATCTCCAGCCTGAAGTGTTGCTCATCTTTAACACCTTGAACTTAGAGCTTATAGAATCTTTATGTTCTCTCGTCTTCTGCATCTCTTAAGGGTGCGTCAACTCCATTTTTCATGACATCACCAATCTGCTTTCTCGCTTGCTTTTGCCTCTTTCTTTGGGATTTGATTCAAATGGCCATCATATTGTCGTGTATCCATGTACGGCTTCCTCAATGGAAATCTTACTTCCAATATTCTCTTTGGTATAGGTATTTTTACTGGCAATGCACGTGTTTCACAGTCTGGCTCTCAACATATAGGCATCATGGGGGAGGAGCTTTGGGTAGGGGTACTTGGCTCCACCTTTACAGGAGGACATCACCCGGTCCCCCAACACTTCTCTGCTTACCCGCTCTTCTTTGTAGACGCTGCCACTTGTCCAGGCCATGGGGGCTCTCCTGCACCGGCTCTCCTCTTCAGCTCTGTTCCTGAGCAGAATGTGCCCTTGCCCGCCGGGCACACTCACTGCCTCCTCCACCTGCTGCTAGGGTGTCGCAATGCAGGAAGCAAGCTCCCGAGACTGCCTGGCTCACCTGCCCAGCCACCCAGGACTTGCCACTTGGTCGGGCCTCCTTGCTACTCCCCCCGGGCCATCCGCTCTACTCCTGGGCTGCTATGTGGGGGTCTTCTCGTATGGCCTGCATGCCTCAGTCCTCTGGTGACTCCTGGCACACTGCCCTCTTCAATTGGGGGCCTGGGGCCTGAGGGGATGCCGCCCTCTCTCCTTCTTCCTCCCTTCAATCTCAGGCCCCAGGCTGGCCTGGAACATCTCCAGTTCCCGGGCTGTGTTGGCTCCCTTAGATCTCCGGCATAACTTGGCCGATTGCCCCCATTTTCACTCGAGTTATGACCCAGAGTTTCAGGGACCGGGGAAGGGTCAACTCATCATCAGCAGTCACATATTTGGGGCCACTCAGGACCCCTAAACACGTGGCGGGACGGTAGCTGCACAAAGAGCTAATGCATCACTGCGCCCCCTGGTGGCCAACTCAGAATTTCATTTTTGTTTGAAACCGATAGACTAAATTATTTGAGAGTCTGTTTGCAGCATGATTGAGGTTTGACCTGCCTGTTGAAGAAAAAACCTTTTCAGTGTGGACACAACTCAACATGTACAACAGAGAGAAATGTTTTAAAATGAACTAAGATATTGGAAATACAATTGCAACACCATGAATAATGTTTTATTGTGAAGAATACATTTTTTAAAGCATTGGCGCCACCAAGGGAGAGCCGGGGGGGGTCACTGCCACTCTTATAAAAACACTGCCCCCCCACCAGTCCCCTCCTGCCTCTTAAAGTCAAAGAATGTCCACCCAAAGAACCTCATCAGGCCACCCCTACGAAAAATATCTCGGGTGCCACTGCTTAAAAGGTGAAGATATTTTGTTAAAAATATTTCATCAGCCTGGATGCTGTTTTATTTGTGTTGGTTAAAAGAACATGGAAACTATTTGTTTTAATACATAACATTTCAATTAGACAAACTTGATATCCTTGCAAATCGTTCAGAAAGATGGGTTCTGAGCTAAAATTATTATACTTTTTTTATCACTTTTTTTTATCACTACAATGTGCAAATGTGCAAATATCCTGGCACAGCTGCGTCCTTCTAGCCATAGAAGGAAAAGCCTAGAAATCATGGTGTAAGAGTTATAGAAGGTATAAACCCAATTGATTCACTGATTCATGCACACCTTGCTATTTTATTTGACAGTTGGATAAGCAAACGTTTTTGTTGTTTCTCTACCTGGAAGAGGAGGAGCTAGTGCTTAAAAGCTCCTTGAATCCGTGGAACTGCCAGGTAGCTGCTGCTGAGGTGCTGCAGTCTGTGGAACCTGTGGCAGTCTGTTTGCTGTTTCTCTACCTGAAATAGGAGGAGCTAGTGCTTAAAAGCACGTTGAATCCTTGGAGCGGCCGCAGAGCTGCTGCTGAGGTGCTGCAGTCTGTGGCAGTCCACAGCCGCCGGCGACCCATGACTCATTTAGCTCCATGAAGCTGCTTCACCCTCGAGAATAGGAGAGCCACTGGCTTAGAAGCCAGCGGACCAGGAGCGACGATAGCGGCCTTGAACATCAGAGCCCATTGAAAACATTGCAGAAAAAAACCCGGGGGTGTGGCTTGTCAGCAAAGCCCTTCAGGAGAACTCTCGACCGGGTGCTATGAACATGGAAATATCCTCCTTGCAAGCTAACAATACAAAGTCACCGCAAGGAGAACTGGACATGAAGACCTCAACTACCTTGAGTGAACCCAAGGAGCTGCACAACATGCCTGAGATTCACTCTGTTGCCTAGCGTGACACTGTGGAAGGAGGTGATCCCGTCGTGGCTGCCAGCTTTCCATCAGCGCTGCATTCTCTCCTGACGGTTCCATGCCATTTGGAGGCAGCGGCGGCGGACACGGAGGTGTGCCATGTGGCCGGTCTGGCCCTGCTCCCTGCTGACAGGGCGCCCAGAGCCCCGCGAGTGAAATTCTCGTTCGGCGAGACTGATGACTCGGGGATCTTCCCCTGCAGCGTTCAGACGAGCGAAGACCTGAAAGTAGGGAAGGCAGCTCGCAAACCAGCGAGCCCACTGCACGAAACAGGCCTTGCAGCGCCCTCTGGCACTGACATACTGAGTCCGACACAGGACACTAAGCGCGAAAAGGACCACAGACAAGAACTTCCCAAAACAACCCATAATGATTTAAAAGCTGTGAAGAAAGAGGTAAAGAGGATTGTGGAATCCACCTCTCGGAATGAACAGGCTAACTTGACAAAACCCTCATGCGAGGAAGCAACCAAAGCTCCTCCAGCTTTGAAGGACACACAGAAGAACTCAATCCGTTTAGCAATTGAAATTCACCCAGTCGCAGCCATGGAGGATTTGAAGAGTCCGATTAACAGCCCAGATGATGTGTTTGACTATGAACTTGTTAACAACCAGTCATACGAAACAACTGATGATCCTGAAACGGACACTGAATCACCATCAAACAAACACAAAACACTGGTTCTCCTACTGCAGACTGACAGTAAACTGATGAAGGGGTCATCCTCTTCCAACAAGAAGTTAAAAGAAAATGGTCGAATAAAAGGATCTTGCAGAGGGAAAAAAACTAAACGCTTAGCTCAAATCACCCAGGACTTAGGCAAAGTATGGGGGAACTTAACCAAGCCAATAAATACTAATCCTACCCGATTTGGCCCCTCCAAAAGACATCCATACACATTCAGCATTGAGGCGAAATTAAGTGACAAGAATTTCAAACCCAAACAAGTGCCTCAATCCGAAAGGGGGGTGGGGGGGCAAACACCTCCTCTGCTCTTAAACCGTATAACAGAAGCAATACAAGAAATGAAATTTCAGATGCCGAACTACCAAAAATACCCTCAAAGAATTGCTAAACTCTAATTCAACCCTTGAGCAAAATCTATCTACTCCTAAACAGGCCACAAAACTGAACAAGTCGCTGAGGGACAAGATATCAACTCTACAAAGGTGGCATTTCAAGTCAACGCCGACTTCATCCACACCTAGATGCATCCCTCCTACGGGTCCCAGGGGGCTCTTTGAAATGGCCAGTAACACTGTGCATACGCATGAAGTTACTTGTGAAGGAAAAGCAAACAACAGAGCTTCCTCAATAAACACTAACATTAATCCAAAATCTAACATGGGTGACCAGGAAAGAAATGCAGCAGAAACTATAACCAAACCACTGCCATTATGCTGCTACTCTTCAGATATCCGAAAGGAAAACCAAGTAAAGGGCTTGCACAGAGTTTCAAATGAGGCCTACACCGAAGGGAACCAGAAGATCCACACTAGCAAGGATGGACACAAAAGCATAGACTTGGGCCAAATCTCGAAGATCACCAAGGGGAACCTTCAGTTAAAACCCTCAAACGCATACAGATACTAGCCAGGAGACTCAAACATAACCTTCATCTATAAATTCTGCAAGAAGACTCCTGAGACCAAGTGACATCTTAGGGACCAGAGATTGTGAAAAGCCTACCAAAAAGCTAGACTCATTCTCCATCATGTCCACCCTAACTATCGCCCTAGCTCCCTTCACAAAACTTTATGAGGCCTTGAATGATACACTTAAGGACCAGCTCACTATGGTTGCATTTATTCAAACAAGACTATCCCTGGTAGAAGGATTCATCACTGCTAACGAACATAAAAGATCAGTGTGTAGAGACTCGGCTACTCACACTCAATTATTGAGGTCAAATGTTTCAGAAGCCGTCAACACTCAAAACAGATCCTCCAATAGTAAAACCATTAATTTTTGCTGCCCCTTCTACGCGGGAAGAGATTGATGTAGCACGGGAAGCCCCTCCTTCTCACTGAGACCAACTTTCTTTCATGAATGTCCCGTTAAGACAACCCAAAACACACTCACAAACTCCGATCACTTTATCTAAAATATCTGACAAGGACGTTTGGCACCCTGACCTCAATCTTCCTGTCCCGTCCCCAGTGAGACAGCTCGTCTGTAAATCGAACAAGATCAAAAAGAAGCTGAGGAAAAACGGATGCATGCTCCTGGAGCTAGATGTGGCCATACAGCCCCTAGTGGAGGGTTTAACCAAAATGAAACTCTGTGTTAATCGACCCACACTTCTAGATGTGAGCGAAGTCAAGTCGCAAAAACCAACTACGGCTAAACAATCGCTGCTCTCCTTTGAAAAAAGAACTGTCCTTAAAGGCCACAGACAATTCTACACTGCGCCTCCGGGGTCTTCCACCCAAGACCAACTTGACACAGTAACGACCCCTCCTACAGAAAGCGACTTGATGGAAACAGAATTGGACCTACAGGCTCACTCCCTTGAAACTGGGGAAAACGAGCCAGAGTTGAGGCAAAGGGGTAAAAGGAAAGTGGTCTCCCCTCCTCAAAGTCCTTCCATCGAAGAATCTGAATCAGAGACTGGAACGGATGCTCCCATATCCCAAAGGTTTCTCACGCTAGAAGATAAAATTAACATCATGTTGAAAAACCATGGGAACATGTCTCGTATTAGAAATCAGGTAAATGAAGGCTCCAATTCAACAAGGAAGCAGGACACTGAATATCGGAAAACCACAACTCAGTACAAGGAGCATGAGGACAACGAGCACCGACTCACTATAGAACCCAGGACTCACGGTACCTCAAAATGGAGATCGAAGGTTTTTGATACTCAGAGACCAAGACCACTCTCGAAGTTGAGAAAGAGCAATGACAACAAAACAACTGAGTACAATAAGATACAAGAGGATATAAAACGTCCTTGTGCAAGAACAGTTAGATCAAGATCACCAAGTCGAACGAAACCATCCTCCAGTCGCTCGAAAGCCACGACTACTAGAGGTAGAGAGTTTTCCAATACAAGAAACCGGTGGAAAAGAGAAGAGAAAAGACAAAAATGTATGGGACCAGCAAGATCCTCCAAAACACGCTCTTTTGCTCTAGAGTGCCTTCTAGATGATGGAGAACACACCATACTAAAAAAGAAGACGATAGTGGCACTCCTGCACCACATTCCTTCGCTGAAGCACCTTACATCTGATGACATCGACATCATCGAATTTCAAGACAAGGTGATGGACAGAGTGTACCTACACATCAAAAATCCAGAATTAAAAAAAATCCTCCTAGAAGCCAGAAGGAAACTGAGAATACTGGGCTTTGACCTCAAAGAGATAAGCCACAGATCCAGTAACAAGAAACTGTCCCCAGGATCCTCTAAAAGGCAAATCCAAGATAAACAAAAATCACCAATTGCTTGACAGGTAAAAACCGTGGCCAAGTGCAGCGCTAAGTTTAGAGAAGACAGAAATTCCTTCCCACGGAACACTAGCCGGCACACTGACAGAAGGGAGAGGAACGAAGATGCCTCGGAAAGCCCTAAAATGCGACAATGCAAAATTACTTTTGTGGCCCGATAAAACAACGGAAAGAAGAGGACGCAAGGGGAACTGCCCAGTCCTCCATCGACCAGATTAACAAAATGAGACCCACAAGGACAGACCAAGTGGAACACAGGAAGGATCGACCAGTTTCGCAGATATTGGGGTACCAGACCTGCCTCGAAAATGGCAAGCGACCAAACACAAACAAGGGTAAAATCGCACGGGATATGTCCTTTGAAAAAGAAAGGGACCCTAGCGGCCATCAAAAAAACTGGAACATCACAATACTGCAAGATAGAGTTAACACAAAGAGCAGAGGCACGGCTACAGGAAGCGTACAGCCAAACTGGGGCTGGCTACCAGAAGTTCTAGGCATCCTCAAATGATTCTAGCAACTAAATTCAAAACATCAACCAGTCCATCCAGAAGCACAGAAGTCCCTCTCAAGTCACCTGCCCACTCAATTAACTATCGGATTGTGGAACACTCGAGGTTTTGTACATCTCACAAGCACTTCTGATGTGAACTTAGACAGCTCTGATGTCCTTTTTCTTCAAGGGACGTGGTCTACAAAGGAACCGAGCATTGACGGATGTGACTTGGCTTTTTCTCCAGCTATCAGAGCCCCAGTTGGAAGACCTAGAGCCAGCTTGATTACAGCCATCCGTACCGGTAGAGCTCTACACCTTGAGAAAACCCTTCGGTGTGAGCCACATATACTGGCTACTTTCATCTTATGGACAGCAGGCTTACCCACTATAAACCGCAAGAAGACAGAATAGTTCATGTTGATGAATCTTTATTGGAACCCAAAAGATCCATCCTCAACCTTCATCCCAAAATTGAAGCCTTAATAGCTGATTTCAGAGAAGAACACCAAGCGGAACACATCATAATCTGAACGCCTCTATACATGCAATTTCTGACACTAGATCTCGGAAGCACGAGGTAAACTGTGGACAGACAGCATGGACGTCAAGGACATGCATAAATTACACAGTTTATCGATGCAAGGACCCCCCCTAATGGCTACATGGGAAAGCCAAGGCCACAAAGCAATGCTTGATCACATGTACATCTCCCGCAAACTCTTCACAAGTGTAGAGGCCTTCGAGATCAAACACACTTTCCACAGTGACCATAATCTTTTGAAGGCAAGCTGGAACCAAGGGATACGCGAGTACCAATATATGACGGTCAGTGTTGACACCAGCTAAGGGGGCACAAGACTACGACTAAAGTCAAGGACTATTAACGCGATCACAACAGAATATCTGTTAGAGCGAGCAAGGAATAATAACGCAGCCGGCTTGGCAAACCTGGACTAATGCCCTCTC
Source organism: Ambystoma mexicanum (assembly GCF_040938575.1). Lineage (NCBI taxonomy): Eukaryota > Metazoa > Chordata > Amphibia > Caudata > Ambystomatidae > Ambystoma > Ambystoma mexicanum. The sequence continues at coordinate 1,174,487,346 of NC_090935.1, read as the reverse complement.
ATCGTGCCCTACAAGTACCCAATGAAGGGAGACGTAAAGAGCACCTGTCACCATCACTCCAACAATCCAATCTTGAAAGCCAAAAGAAGCAAACTTCGAAAGCTGATTCGGAAAACTAAAAAATCTCTGACGTGGCACAACATTGAAGCAGCCATCACAGTCAAACGTATGTACAAGAACTGGCTAAAATCCTATAAAAGCATCTTGTATCAAGATGACTTCAAAAACATGCTCCAAACACTGAGTGGAAAACAACCAAAATCATTTTGGTCGTTAATATCGGCCGAGGGACGAGCAACTCAGGATGCTCTCCTAAATAGTGTGAGTGAGAAAGCTTGAATATCACACTTTACGAACCTGTTCGGTCAAGTTCCAACAACACCTAGGAGTGAAAAACTTAACGCAGACAGGTGGGACATTGAGTTTGACAAAACCATGATTGAAAATAAAATCGGCAAACGGAAATTGTCTCGAGCGCCTGGCCCGACGGGCTTTCCAATGTCGATCTAAAAACCAACGTGGAGGCTTGGGCTTGCCTGATATCTGAAATCTTCAAAACCTGTTCCATCTCCAAAATGACCCCCCCCTCTTGGAAGACAGCCAACATCGTGCCAATTTTCAAAAAAGGAAACAGGGGTGACCCACTCAACTATCGACCGATAGCTTTGCTAGATACCATCGGGAACATTTTTGGTACTTTTCTCCTAGAAAAATTCAAACTTTGGGTGGTATCCACATCTGGCTTCAATCACTTCCAAACCGGGTTTACCAAGAACATTGGAACAACAGCGAACATTATGCTTCTCGGCATACTTAAGGCCAAAGTAGTGGAAGGTGCACCTAGCATAGCGCTTGCAAGGTCAACAGGGACAAACTAAGAACAAAACTTAACAACTGGAAGTGCCCAGAAAGCATTCTAGCTCCAATCAAAGAACTCTATTTGGAAACCTCAATGAGAGTACGGCTTAGTGGAGCAGGACTACTCTCAAAGAACATCAACACATACCAAGGAGTCAAACAAGGCTGCCCACTGATGCCGGCACTTTACAACGCCTATACGGGTGACTTTTAATATTCTGTAAAATCTTTTAGAGTCTTCCTGCCTGGAAAAATAAGTAGACTACTCTATGCCGACAATATTATTCTCATAGATCAAACGGCAGTGGAACTACAAAGAAAATTGCACAACCTCATCACATACCTACAAACAAACGACCTTGAAATCAACATCAATAAAACGAAAGTGATGTTTCTTGAAAAATCAGCCAAAAGAAAGGATTCGAAAGTCTGGCATATTGAAGGAACCCCACTTGAGTACAATCATTCCGCTATCTGGGTGTCATTTTCAGCAAAAACAACCTGACTTACCAATGCAAGAATACATGCGCATGAAAACCAAAAACCTGAGGAATCAAACGAAAAAGCTAGACAAGAAATTCAGTCGCTTTCCCATCCAAGCGGCCCTGAACTTCTACAAAGCTAAAGCTGTCCCAGCTATCGTTTATGGTGCCAAGGCAATGCCTGGGATTCCCTCCAACATTTGGGGAAAACTTGAAGGTTCTTTTTGGAGGGCAGTCCTACAACTACCGGCGTCACAACCAGTAGTGTTAATCAGGAGGGACCTGGGCTTAATATCCTTAGAAGCAATTGTAGAGCTCAACACCTTAATGCTCTTCAGGAAGATATACAGTTCAAAAGAACGGATCTACGAGATCATCCACAAAGAAATGTCCAAAGGGACGAATAAAATGTTAACTAAATGGTCATTGTTAGGGAGAATTCTCATAAATGGCTAATTTCCCTTACCTAATGAGTCCCTCAACAGCTTTGCTGGATTTCTAGGATTTTTTTTTTCACCTGGTAAGAGTGTGAGCCTTTTTCCCACTCTTAAATGTGTTTTGCTGTGTGTGTTTTTACCATTTGTGTGATCAGCTACTCCAAGAGCACCATTTTTGTGTGTGTTACACAGCACCTTCAGTGCAGTAACACAGGGTTGTCTTTTAGACTTCCCTCGGACTCAATTATTCTGGGACTGAGTACTGTCTTCCAGAAACATGTAAAGTTGCCATTAACTTTATGTAGTCTCTTTAAACTACAGACCCAATACACCCCATCTTACATGGAGTATTGGAAAGGGTTAATTCCTATCCCATTTTGTCTGTGTCTCTTGGAGCACTGTTTCTCTCCCTTTACATCAAGACTTGGCTGGTGGCAGTGGTAACTACCCTAGCTTTTCTACCGTGGTTATTTTATATAATCATGGTATTGTTTTAGGCTATCACATTAGCCTCAAACATAAACCCACTTGACCAAATACATTTTATTTTGGCTCCGGCTGGATTTATTCACCATTTCTTTTTGTCAAAGTCTTTATCATGTTCTTCTCTGTGCGCCAAACCGGGGTTGATTCCTTTGTTCGCCGTCTTTTCGCGCCCTCCTTAAGGCGGCTGAAAGTCTGGCTAGGCAGGATGTGAGGGAGGGGTCTTAGGACCCCTGTGATGGGTTCCCTTGGTAACCCAAGTCGCACTCCTGTGTGATTGACAGCCAGGCTGTGTGAATGGGGGAAAACTGCATAAAAAGCAGGTCTCTGGGACTGGAAAGGCAAAGTCGACACTGGAACGAAAGAACCAACGAGGAGCTGTTGGAAGAGGACCCCTTCAATGACTGAACCACCCGATGAAGCCTGAATCGTCAGAATCCGCCCACAGAGAAGATCCTCCCGGAAACTTCTACCGTCGAGTTGGTGGGACCAACCAGTTCGTCCAAACTGAAAGCCAGGACCCCTCCTCTGGTCGAATTCACTGTACAGAGCTACAGTGGGCCGGATAGCCAGGAAGGTCGGACCCTGCTTGGGTTTTAAGGAGCGCACCTTTTATTTGTTGCTTTGCTCTGCTGCTGGTTTCTTCCCTGGGTAGTGCAGGACCCTCCAGTCTTCCTACTTCTTGTCAGTCCGACAGTCGCTTGAGCCTGCAGGAACTCGCAGGAACCTCTGCCTCAGCTACAGCTTCCTCTTAGTTTTAAGGTACTGTGCAAACCCGGTTGCTCGTTTCGTTCAGCGGCGGGGAAAGTGTGGGAAATCTGTCTCCAATCCGAGGTCTTGTCCTTCTCTTCTCTTTGAACTAACTTTTCTACCATCCAACCTCGTCTGAAATTCGTGGCACAAACTTTACTGTGAACTACCCTGAACCGTGTGATCTTGAGCAAAAGACTTTTGTCCTATTGACTTTGGCCCTAAGCCTTTTCGATCTGATCCTATCATTATTGTTCCTCTTGCTCTATTGCCCTGAGTACTTACCTGTTGGTGTGGTTCACTTTCTATTAACTTTGTCTTTCCCTCCCTTTTAAATTGCTGGAGTGCCATTTTGCTCCCACTTCATTTTGTGAGCTTAACTTGTCTGGGATTTAAGGGAAGTGGTATGGTGTATTAAGAGTGGGATTTTTAAACTGCTTATAATGGTGTAATGTTATACAACTGAAGAGTGAAAAAAATGTATATTCTTTTACTTGAAAACCTTGAGCCAGTGTTAGTCTTAATCATAGTAATTGCTGTCCTTTGTGTATCTATTTGATACTGCTCTCTTACTCTTGAGATAAGTCTGGCTGCTCAGCCATCGCATCCACTTTAACTGTGTAGTATAGGCTTGTACCAAAGGTGAATTTGTACTGTCACTTGTAGTCTTAATTGTGTGTGGTGTTCCCAAAGGGTACTGCATATAATTCTGCCTAACAGTCATTTTAAAAACCTTGCATGCCTCGAGGAAATTGGAAGTTCGCAAGAGGAACTAGTCAGTAACCCAATGAAAACAGCTAAGAAACTAAAAGAACAAGACTGGTGTGAAACTCAGGACTCAGCAACAAGATATAAATATATAAGGCATCTGCCAGTTAACATCCAAAAATTCCATGAACCAGCAAGCTATCTACTTAAATTTCCGAACAAGAAATTACGATCGACCTTCATGAGAGCCTGACTGAGCATCGTAAAAAAAAACAAAATTCTTAGTGTTTGAGACAAAACCAGATTAAATGGATGTCGATTCTGTGACCAGGCGAACGTGCCGGAAACCTTGAGACACCTACTCCTTCAATGTAAGAGTCTATCACTAAATCGAAAAGTACATCTAGGCCACCTGTTCACAAAATACTGCAGTATGGATGAGGATTATTGGTGGACGATACTAATGAACAGGGCCAACTGAAAACCAATCATTGCAGTCGGAAATTTCATTGAGAGCCTTGATCTGGAACATAAACAATGGAGGGGCATAAGGGATGTTTGATGTAAGAATCTGTATAAAAAAAACAAATCACTTAATGAACAATCGGATTGACAAAAGGATTGACAAGGTCGAACTAAACAGATTGAAGAATATGACCAAAAATTCAACTTTGTAAAAACTGGTAAAATACAGTTAAATCAAGGGGGAAAATAAAAAAATAAAAACAATACAAAATAAGCAAACTTTTATATTTTATTGTGGACAGGCCCATCTCTGTGCAACAGAGCTCTCAGATAAGCCAGCCAGGTTGAGTGAAAAAAAAAAATAGAAAGCTCCTCTGGCAAATGATAAGGATTTTGGAATTTTAGCACTGAAAAGGAGTTGCTTTCTTTTAGGGAAAGAGGTCAAAGTCACCAGAGTTAAAACTCACATCAGCAGGTGGAACCTGATGAATCCTCATTTGTGTGGCTGTCATGTAGCAGGGAGAGCATGAAACTGCTCATGTTTTCGGCTCTCATGAAGCAGTGAGTATAGAAAAAAAACTCATTTTTGAGAGATTCGTGCAGTAGGGGGAACATGAACACTTCTAATTTTTGGCTCTCATGTCCAAGGCAGAGCCTGAATAATTCTCTTAGGTTTGGCTCTCGTATATCACTATCGTGCAGCAGGGAGAACATGGACAATGCTCATGTTTGAAGCTTTCCTGCAGAGCGCCTGCAGTACCTTCTTAGGCTTTGGGTCCCTGCAACAATGCAACAATATCATATTTGTGCCTCTCATGCGGCAGGTGAAAAAAAATATGCGCAGCTGTGAGAAGCTAAATACATTTGATGTTTGCAGCTCGTTCGCAGAACAGTTTTCATAATTACAAATTCCCACCATTTCCATTTTTGCAGCTACCTTGAAGCTGAAAAGAACCCAATAAATTCTCTTGATTTGGGGAATTACTGAAGCATAGAGAGCAGAATAAATGCTTGTTTGTGTTTCTTGTGTAGCAGGGAGAAACCAAACACCTTTCATGTTTGCTGCTCTCATGAAAGCAGGGAGAATCAGGAACATTATCATGGGTGCAGCTATTGTGCAGCACGGAGAATCTGAAGAAATCTCATGTTTGCCACTCTTGTCTAGCGGGAAAAATCCTCACAAGGATCCTCTTCTGGCACACCCTATTATACCTTCAAGGCGAGGCAGCCCTGCCTCTGACCTGAACCAGACCAATAATGCATGTGTTCATGGAAAGGCTCTCTCTTCCAAATCAGGCCCGGCTCCAGGAATTTTCATCTGGGGGGCCAGGGGTGTAATCAGGGGGGCCCACATTCCATTGGGTGTGGGTCTAGGAGTACCATAAACAAAGTGCTGGCGTTGATCCAGATTTCCCAGATCCGTGACCAGAAAAAAATTTCTTCCCAGGTCTGCAAAAACACATTTGCACCCCTCTATAAAAAACAGTACATGGCAAAAGAGAAGCAAGGAAAATGGTGTTGCAACATCAATCTACCTATCTTCCCTTCCCATCTGCTCTCCCCTTTCTGTTATATCTGACCCTCCTTCACTTTTCACCGTCCAGTCACCTTCCTTCAGCTGCCCCTGCCCACCATTCCCATTTATCTCCACTCCCACCTACTCCCACCAGCACCCAGCATGCCTTTCCTGGCCTGGCTTGGGAGAATTGAGGGTGATGCCTCCTCTTGCTCCTCTGAGAGGGCTGAGCAGTGAGGCCCCCAGTCTTTGTACCATCTCAGATGGTATCCGCCTAACAATACCTTGCTGAGCACTGTGGCTACTCCCAAGAGACCCCGGAGGAGATGCTTGTGCTCCCTCCATCTTGTTGGGAAAGACATACCCCCTGCACATAGAATACCGAAGCAAGGAATATGAGATTTTGTTTCCTATAAAATTACATTTTTTTTCCAAACTTCTTTTCATTTCAAGGACAGAACATAACATGTCCAATCAATACAGGTAGCCTTGTTGATCTTAAGAATATTTCGAGCACAACAACATATCCTCCAATAATAAACACATGTATATACAATTCTCCCTTCACCCACCCATTCCACAACCTCCTCCCCCCTCCTTTCCAACTGAACCCCTACAGTAGTCCCATTCTAAATGTCTCCCATCAATGGTTCATGTCCAGAAATACATTTTAACCACAAAATGTTATTTTGTGTAGCATTTTTGCAGCACATTTTAATTGAGTTGAGAGTGCAAGGGCTGTAAGGGCTGCATCAGGAGGCAGACGGTGCTGTTTGAGAGGTTTGCAGCCTCCTGGTATCACTCCTGGTGGGGAGTGCCCCTATACATAATTTTCGGGTACATACTGTTAACATACTGGTTATAATATGCAATTGTCCATGATGACTCTTTGTTTGATGTGTTTACTTTGATTTGCTATTTAATGACACAATTCTGTTCAATACATGTGGCCCAGATATTTTCAAAGTTAGATGTGTGTGCATTCTAATGCCTGTGCTGCCCATCTATTAAACCATGAGTGAGGCTTTTTTGAATAGCTTATAATGCAAACTGAATCACTTCTAGGGGCACCTAATTTTAACAGGTAAGGCATAGTGAAATTAAAAAATATGCCAAAGATCACACACTTTCGTCAAGTCGTAAAGCCATAATTTGAGCCTAGCATGAAATTTAGATACTTGTCCACACATCTTCCGAGCTCAAGTTGGTAAAAATATGTGTTGAAGTTTGGCTTTGAATACCTAAAATAATACTAAATGTTATGCAGATCACTTTAAAAATGCACAAGTCACATGATAAACCAACCTGACAATGTATTTATCATTGTAGAAACATATTGATGAAAAGATTAAGGGGGGGGGGGGGCATTTTGTTTTGAATCCTAAATTGCACTGAGCGGAATTCTCCTGTTTGCACCTTTTTTGCAAAAGGGGCCATTCATTAATGTTAATTGTTTTCACCAAATACTGGAAAAGTAAAGAGTAAAACACAGGCGAAAATTGCATTTGCTCCTTTCTTTACCACTATGTGTCTGGAAAAGTGTAAATTACTTCCACAATTAACAATTGTGAGAGCTATCCACAATGTATTCCTTTGGACTCTGCCCGCTTTTACCAGGTGTAAAAGTCAGGCAGATCCCATAGGAATCCATTGGTTTTCTGCCAATGTAAAAATGCATGCTGGTGGAACACCAATCGGATTTAGCAGGGGGACCTTGTTAAGTCCGATTTGCTCTCCAACTTCGCCTGTCAAATCATACAAAAACCTGCAGCTCATAAAAAGTGGAACTAAATGCATTTAGCGCCACTTCTTCCACTACGCTTGACCTGGAATATTATCCCCTATGACTGTAGCTTTATTTTCCCCATCCTGAATTGAAGCCTACAAGCTCCAGCATAGCAATTAATGAGAACTTACAAAAAATGTCATACAGACTTTACTTTAAATTATTTGTTAGGCACAGCCAAAGTGTCCCGGAGGCACACGGGCGCTGAAGACAGTAGTTAGCAAGCAGTCAGATTGTAGGAGTCTGAGGACCCCTTTATTTAAACAAGAGTGTTATAAGTTTGTTCTTGAATAGCTCGAGTGTCGGGCAGTTTCTAAGGCTTGAAGGTAGAGCGTTCCATCTCGCCGGGGCAGCTGCCCAGAATGCGCGCCTTTTAACGAGTTCCAATGAGGTTTTTGGAATTTGCTCATTTTTGCCATCATTAGAGCGCAGAGTGTGCCCCACCTGTTTGTACTTCAGTCTGTTTGATATATAGGCAGGAAAGGATACATTGAGGGAGTTATACGTGATGGTAAGCAACCTAAATTCAATCCTTTCTGCAATAGGTAGCCAGTGGAGCTTTCTTCTTATCTCCGATAAATGTGCAAACTTACATAACCCCATGATGGCTCTGATCATGCTGTTCTGCACCACTTGAAGTTTACAGAGTTCTGTTTTACCCACTCCTATGAGAAGGGAGCCACAGTAATCCATTTAATCGCTTGAGCGATCGTTTCGCAACCCCGTTGGGATAAAAATGGACAAATATGCGCATGGAGCCTGATATAATAGGCCGAGGTTGACACTAGGCTATTAACATGATCGGACATATTCAAGGCCTGATCAAATGTCACCCGTAGGATTTTTATGTTGTCCCTTGTCGGGGTGTCGTGATTCGCAATGCAGAAAGATTCGTACTGTGATGCAAGTTTTCCAATTCTAGGTCTGGATCCGATGATCATAAACTCGGTCTTGCTATGATTCAATGCCATCCCACTCATTTCCATCCACAAATTCAAATGAAATGCATGACAAGGTTGTTTCACACAGCTTGCTCTGTATCCCCTTAATTACTAATTACTCAACAATCACACTTAAATAGCTTCTTAAAACCCTATATATATTTTTTTTAAGTGCCACAGCAATGGTCACTGCCTTTTTCCTTTTCTCATCTCTAATAACTTCCTATTGTAAATAATCTGCCTCTGAGACATGTTAAAAAGATAAGATCTCACTGGTAGGGCCTGTTCAGCACTGCTGTTTGCATCTGATGGGAGGGAAATCCACCTCTGATTGCACTCTTTAGAATATATTTAAATACTGCTTTTTATGTACACTTTTTATTCTTTGTCCGTAACATTTTAGAAAATGCTGTTATTTTACAGGTGTTCATGTTTCATTTCCGGCACTGCCTAAACACCCAGCACCCAGGATTTACATCATACTTACCAAACAAATCCCACAACACACATGACATATTCTGTTTGCATGCAAACTCTGTAAAGTTAATCAAACAGAATGAGGTTATTAAGGCAGTACTTATCAGTTTGAATCATGAAACGTTCTGGCAGAGTAGACTATGCTTCCAAACAAAGATACATTCTATTTAGGTCAGAGCCCCACTGGTAAGTATGCATTGGAAGATCTGAAACTGGCCAATACTTGCCAACCTAGTCTTATCATTTTCAGGTAGAGCCTTGTTGGACCAGCTCAGTGAGGTGCAGCTTGATTCCATAGGCATAGCAAGCAAGACACCAACATCTGGGCATATGCACATTCACTTAGGGAGACAAAGAGACAAACTCAAGGCAACATGCACTGGCCTAGCCAACAGCTTGGGCTTTTGATTAGGCATGGATTGGCATTTGCCAGGCACTGCCATAAGGTTACCAGCTGGCCATAAAATGGGAAAAGGTGGAAAATGGTGTTAGTAATTGGGCATATGATGGCATGGAAAATGTCTGCTACTACCTATACGCATGCCAAAACTGCTGGCTTTGTGATTGCTTGTTTAAGACAGGACTTCAGTGCAAGTCAGAAGCATTGACAAATATATTGCTTATAAAATCAACTTGCTGAAGACACACATTAAGAGAATTTTACTACAGCAGGAGCTCATTTACAGAGGCAATTAAGTAATTAAACACTCAAAAGAATGCCCAGCTATAACACTGGCAGGCCCTATACAGCAACACTTTTGTTGTTACTTTGGGATAGAGCTTGCTCAAAGGGTTCTGGAAAGGTTAGATTTTGGTGGTGAGGCATTAACATAGCCATGGCTAGTAATTAGGGGGGTAAATGACCAGACACACCCATAAGATGTGTGTTTCTCCTCACAGTTTATTGCCATCCTATCTGTGGTCCACAGCATGCGTTCTGGTTGTACCTATTAGGTAAAAAGTCTCTGAATCAATTAGAACCACCATCATTGCTCTGGCTAGCCTTCTATACCATTGTTTGCATATCGGTCTTGGCCCTGTCACTAATGTCAGAAGCCCTCCCAAAACTGCTAGACCACAGAGACAAAAGATTCATGTGGTTGTTTGTGTTCAAGTGCAAATGGAACACGGCCTAGCAATTGAGATTCAACTGCACCTTTTGGTGGCAGCACCAAAAGTAATTTGCTGATGGCTTTTCCCCTTCTCTAATCGCACAGACATACTACAGAATTATGGCATGGAATGTTGTGCAAAGCAACAGTAGTGGTAATGTTTAATTCAAAGCATTACATCTATCACTTTTTGATTTTACTACACTCTCCCCTCCAAAATTAAATTTGTGTTACTACCAACCTTATCTTTTCACTTAAACTCAAGTAGTTAATGCAGCAGAATATATACTATGAATGTAATTTGTAAGTGCCCCCCGTCAGTTGACGCACCTTCTGCAGAAATCTGTGTTAGCAATTTTACCTGTCATTTATTGTTCGATATAGTTAACCATTTTATTACGCATGATGTAAAAAACCACTTTATTCCCACAAAAAACAAACATACTTTAAATTAAGGAAATCAAAATTGTGATTTTAGGTTTCAGAAAATAGTTGTAGCCAGCCTGTTTGAATAAGTGTGCTACCTCACTTAGAGATGTGAATGTCCCTCCATCTCCCTGGTCATTTGTACTTTTATGGCTTTGGGGCATAAATCATTGTCTAGGGTAAGAAAACAAATCCTGGCCGGGGCTCCTGCAATTCAGCCTCTCAGAATGTCTCAGAGGTTGCTGCTGAATGTTTAGAGTGACATCCACCTCCACTCCCTCGTTTACCAGTAGTGTATAACACACCACTGACATGGCCTCCTTTCTATGGGGGGCAAGAGGCTGGCTCTGGGGGGGCCTGGCCCCCTTGGCCCCCCTGCTGGAGCCGGGCCTGTTCCAAATGCAGATAGTCTAAAACACAACTTAGCCAAAAACCCAATCCTACGTCATGGAACAGAAAGATTGCCCTTTTAAGTGAAGATTTCTCTGTGAGTTGAATGGAGTTAGAGGTAGTGAGTGCATTATAACTGTTTTTTGTTTACCCAGCACACTGAAGGTACTTGCTTTGACCGTCCACAGAAATAATGCAGAACATCACAGTTCCGTGGATACCTTGTTTGGTCCATGAATCTCCAAGCATGAAGATTCTCACTTACAGTGCTATGCCTGTTCCCAAATCAAAGTATCTGGCTCTCGAGGCAACCATATTCACGCTGAATCGAATAAAAAAAACGTGCTTACCCTGCACATCCTTATTCAATAATCCACACTCTAGAAACACCACATCCCTCAGCCCTATGCAGGCTCCCTCTGGAGGGAAAGAACAATACATCTGAAATCAAAGATGTGTGGGGGCAGGATATAAGCTTGGCCCAAGCCCTGAGACAAAATTAGGCATGGGTCCTCAGTGAAGTTAGCCAATCTAAGCCCTCACACAATCACTACTCACAGGTGCAGACCCTAAGAATAAGGCCCAATCAGGGGAGGAGAGAACAGGAGGATCAACTTTGGAGATGGCTGGAAATGTAAGAGCAGTGGGAGAATGGGCGAGTGGAGAGAAGGAAGAGGCTAAGTGGGTGGTGGAAGCAAACAGTAGAAGAAGGCAGTAACATCAAGGTTGGAGTGCAAAACTCACAAGTTACTGGTGATAGTGAGATATGATCAGTAGTAGGTGCAGACATTAGTGGAGAGTGATCAGAATGAGGTTGTGGTAGCGAGACAGATCAAGGAGGTGTTAGCAAAGGAAATACAGGTGGAGGTAAAAACATCAGGGTACTATACTGAAAAGAGGGACATGATGGTTGCAGGGAAGACCTAGAAGTTGGAAATTAGAAGATAAGTTCATGGAAGGAGAAATGCTGGAGTAAGTGGTGGCAGCATCTTGAGTAGAAACTACACATATGGAGGGCAAGAGAACATCAAGAGTGGAAAGGGGACAGAAAGAGGTGAAGGTGGTGACTGCCCTGGAGGTGGGTGAAGTGGGAACCTCAGGCACCCTTGTGCTACAATCATAGAGTGAAGATGGCATATAATTAGAGCTGGTCAGGGAACAGTAGACCCAAGGGAGTAGTAGCTGGTGTGCAACCAAAGGTCTGGCAATGACACAAAGCCAGTCACATCAGATGGAAAGTGTTTCACCAAGGTAGTAGAAGGAAAGCAAAAGAGGACAGAGACGGAAAGAGAGTGAGAGAGAGACCCTAACATTTACACGAATCTGAGGAAGGTTCAATCAGCCCATGATGGCCCTAAGTAGGCCCAGCCAGTGGCAGTAGGGACCAGACAGGAACATCAAGTTAAAGGTCAGCTCAGAGAGGGGACAGGGAAGGAGTTTGGTGTGCGATCAGTCTGAGTCAGAAATCCCTCCCTCGATCTCCATGATTGTTGCCATGACTGCCATACCAGTCTACATGTAAGAAGTAGGGCTACAGTCAATCTTGGAGTTCGAGACTCTGGAATATTTGCAACTAGCTAGATGGACGAAGAGGAATCAGGACACCCAGAAGCCACAACTGCAGAGGAAGGTTGCTGAGTCAACTTCCATGGAACTAGACCTATAAAGATTCAGACAAACACAACAGGGGCTCAGAAGGCCAACCACCATTTCAGAGAAAAGAGACATTCCATTTGGGAGAAGATCATCCTGACTTTTGTTATAATTATTCTCTTGGGTTATTTTATTTTTGGGGTTTTACCTTTTGCATCCCTGTTGGCCTTCTACTGTATATAGTCTTCTAATAAAACAGGCACTAAACTAACGGTACTCAGCTTTGGCTTCCCCCTGAAATCAGGTGTCCCACATGATATATTGTATGAGACATCGGATAAAGTCGTCTTTGGCTTGTGAACCAATGATGCTACCTCCACCACTGATCCTAAAACAGAGAATCCCTTCCTCCTTCAATAATACAAGAAAAACACTTCTACCCCTCCTTGGCGAACCTTGATAGGAAACTAAGACGTCTCCCCCTATGGGCCATAACTTACCTGTCTCCAAACTTAAGTCTGGAAATGGAGCATGGTTAGTTGCCACACAAACCTGAGCCTCCACCACCTGAGCAGATAGTGGCTATCCAGGCATCCATGCTGACAAGAATTTCTGAGGCCTCTTTCAAATAAGCTGGGATGTATCTATATACCAATGAACCTTTAAACCATGAGGACTCTAATAATATCTGGGATTCTGCAGACAGGGGCAGCAAGCTGGAGTTGGGACCGGTGGGCATTTAAGCCCAGGTTGGAAGTCAGATGTTTTTTAACAGTTAGGGACAACTACAACCAATCTCCTGATCATCCATCCTGTGATACTGTGGGTCCTCAGACTGTAAAGAAGCCAAAGGGAACCAACTGGATTAAAATCAGTCCCAGTATCCCAATACTTCAGACATTGGCCACAAGGTCCCAAGCAGGTTAAGACCCAGATGCGTATCTCAGCTCATTGTAAAGGTGGAATCAAAGAGGGCAGCACAGCTTTGACCAACATGACAAGTTGGTGAAAGGACAATTAACCATCTGCAGGCACATGTAGAGCAGAGGGCTCTGAATGTCCTGAGCCCAAATTAGGCCTGAGGTGCTCAGGGAAGGTATCGTATCCAAGCCCACACTCTATCACAGCTCACAGGTTCAGACCCTCACATTAAGGCTCACCCGGGGTGAGGAGGGAACACAGCATAAATACTGAAAGCCCAGTTCTCAGGTGTGGAGTCTCCAAATTTGAATAGACTAAGAATTTGAGAGCAGAAAGAGAATAGAAGTGCAAAGATAGAAGGGTTTGTAGCAGTGTTGGCAGCTGAGAGAAGGAATCAGCAGCAACAATAACATGGAAGTGGTAATAGGGGGACAGATTCAGGAGGAAGTGATGACACAAATGGTAAAGAATTATCAAAATCAGGAGGTGTTACTGAGATGGATGAAGGAGGAGGTGATTGCATCAGTGGTGGAGAGTGATCGGAATGAGGTAGTGTCAGGAGGACATATCCAGGAGGATGTGAAAGCATCGGTTTTTCAGAGTGAACAAAAGGAGGTGGTGGCATCTGCAAAGAATCATAACGTGGTAGAAACATATAGGGTTCAGTAACAACAGACAGGATGAATCGGTGCTAATAGAAGGGATCTAGGAGGAGGTCTTGACAACAGAGAATGAGATTGTACAGAAGGAGGTACTGGTAGCAGGAGAGACTATTAAGGATGCAATAACATCAAGAGATGAGTATACATCAGAGGAGTTGCTGGGTGTAGGGAAACAACATGAGTAAGTGGCAAAATCAGGAGTCCTGCCAAACCTTAACTGCTGTTGGCAATTAGTTGCTTGTTGAATGTGCTGCAGGCATTACTGGTGGGAGTGAGACATAATGAAGATGTCACCCCTATATCTCAATTGTCTGATGGCTCCACTTCTCAGACCTGCTGCCACTGGATGCTGTGACTTTGTGAAACAACACAAAGTTGAGGAAAGCCTTTAGCAAAAGCATGTGCACTGAAAAGAGTGCTTGCCCTAACTGAATCAGAGATATTTTCTGAGTCTAAGATCAATGGGAATTTACCATCCAACTTACCAGTTGAAGAACATCCCTAAATGTTATAGTTTCCATTTTGAAGTGGTAGTATCCTATCCAGAGATTGAAAAATATGAGATTGATGACAAGGTAGAACATTTTGTCTTTCTTTTTTAGCAGAACGATATTGCTCCATAATGTAAACAAGTAAGGGGGAATTCTTTCAATGGCCACTTTTTCCAGAAGGCTATGAATATCTTGGGATTGTAAAGTTGTCCCGTGCCTGCAGAACCAACATTTTCTAGGGCACGAATGTAGTTTGGGCATTTGTATCCAATCTATCCAAAAAGAATAGCTTGATCTTAAAATGTTTGTTGCCATGTCAGCTGGTTGACTAAAACACACAATTGTGCTTGCTGGTCAATATGAGCATTTGACATATGAAATGTCCTTATGATCTTCACCTACTAGTCAAAAGTGGGCTCCTGATTTGACACCAGTTTTTTTAGTAATACATTATTTGACAGCATTTATCAGTATGGCTCCCACTGAACTTCCCCCATAGCTCTCCCCTACAACCACTACACTATTACCATTGCTTTTCCTTCAAATTGGCCATTCCCCATTCCTGATCCACTGAATACAGTGATGTTTATCAGTGGGTCAGCCTCTCTCCTGGCCCAGCACTGCACTGAATTTGTGTTTTTTTTTAATTTCCTTTTCTTTAAAATACTTACTACCCTGAAACTCACTTCCTAATCCGGTTCGTACTCTGCCCCATTGCCTGCATCCCTGCCTCGCCATCCTGGTACACAGCCACCCATACCCCCTTAACCAAATTTCCTGACTTATCTGCTTTAGCCTTCCAAACAAAGGAGAGTTGACACCTGTGTGCACTCTTTTGTATACACTGGCTCTGCCATGCATTCTCAGCCTTTTCCTATGAGTGTACATGATAATGCACAAATCCCTACTTTTTAGAGAGCAAACTGTGCTCATGTACATATGTGAATGTGTACCACTATATATAGAAAAATGACTGCCCGCCACTTCATATTTGATGAACAGGAGTAACACATAAGCGGTGGAGTGGCCTCTACTACATGGGTGCACAACTTACAGCCCACTGGCCATTTGCGGCCCGCCATGCTGTTTTGTCCGACCCACTAGCAACAAAGACTTTCCTAATGGAGGGCGGCCCGCAAGCAGCATCGGCCGCCCTCCATTAGGAAAAGTCTGTGTTCTCTTCCGGGCCGGACAAAACACTGGCCCTCATTGGCTCAGGGCACACAGACCACGTAGCTCCTACGAGCCACGTAGTGTGTGTGTGCTGCACCAATGGAGTGCCAGCACTACAGCTGGCGTGGTCAATAAGGCTTGATGCCGGAAGGCATTTCAGCCTTGCCACACCAGCCGTAGTACCAGACCGCGCCAGCTTTCCAGCTAGCCTGCCTTCCAGCACGTCCGGTAAGTACAGATTTTGTTTGGGGGGGTGTTTGTTTGTGTGTGTGTGTCAGGTCTTTGTCCTGCTTGTATGTTGAGATGCGGGTGTGGGGTGTGCGTTAGGTCTGCCTGAATGTGTTTGTGTGCAACTGCAGTGTATGTTGGGATACGTAGGAGGGAGGGGGGTGTTTGTCCTGTCTGCCTGAATGTGTTTGTGTGCAAGTGTAGTGTATTTTCAGATCCGGGGGGGGGGGAGTGTGTGTCGGGTCTGCCTGAATGTTGTTTTTTGTGTGCAAGTTCAGTGTAGGTTGAGATACAGGGGCGGGGTGAGTGTCGGGTCTGCCTGAATGTTTGTTGTTGTGCACACATTCAGTGTATGTTGAGATGCAGGGGTGGGGTGTGTGTCGGGTCTGCCTGAATGCGTTTGTGTGCAAGTGCAGTCTATGTTGAGATGCAGAGTGGGGGTGTCAGGTCTGCCTGAATAGGTTTGTGTGCAAGTGCAGTGTATGTTGAGATGCAGGGGGGGAAGTGTGTGTCGGGTCTGCCTGAATATTGGTTTTTGTGTGCAAGTTCAGTGGAGGTTGAGATGCGGGGGTGGGGTGAGTGTCGGGTCTGCCTGAATGTTTGTTGTTGTGTACACGTTCAGTGTATGTTGAGATGCGGGGGTGGGGTGTATGCCGGGTCTGCCTGAATGTGTTTGTGTGCAAGTGCGGTGTATGTTGAGATGCGGAGGGGGGGTGTATCAGGTCTGCCTGAATGTGTTTGTGTGCAAGTGCAGTGTATGTTGAGATGCGGAGGTTGTGTGTGTGTCAGGCTGCCTGAATGTGTTTGTGCGCAAGTGCAGTGTATGTTGAGATGCCAGGGGGCGTTGGGGGTGGGTGGCTGGGGGGTGTCGGGTCTGTCTGAATGTGTTGTGTGCACGTTCAGTGTATTTTGAGATGTATGGGTGCATGCATGTAAGTTTGTTTGGTGAGTTGGGGGGTGGGGGTATGGGTCTGTATGGGTACATAGTGTATTGTTGTAGGTTTGTGAGTTTGTGTGCTGAGTTGGGGGTGTGGGGGTTCGGGTCTGTATGGGTGCATGGTGTATGCTTGTGAGTTTGTGTGCTGAGTTGGGGGTGGGGGGGTTCGGGTCTATATGGGTGCATAGTGTAATGGTGTATGCTTGTGAGTTTGTGTTCTGAGTTGGGGGTGGGGGTTCGGGTCTGTATGGGTGCATGGTGTATTGGTGTATGCTTGTAAGTTTGTGGGCTGAGTTGGGGATGGGGGTTTGGGTCTGTATGGGTGCATGGTGTAAGCTTGTGAGTTTGTATGGTGAGTTGGGCGTCTGTATGGGTGCATGATGTATGATTGTGAGTTTGTGTGCTGGGGTGGGTTGTTCGGGTCTGTATGGGTGCATAGTGTATTGCTGTATGCTTGCGAGTTTGTGTGCTGAGTTGGGGGTGGGGGGTTCATGTCTGAATGGGTGTATGGTGTATGCTTGTGAGTTTGTGTGCTGAGTTGGGGGTGGGGGGTTCGGGTCTATATGGGTGCATAGTGTAATGGTGTATGCTTGTGAGTTTGTGTTCTGAGTTGGGGGTGGGGGTTCGGGTCTGTATGGGTGCATGGTGTATTGGTGTATGCTTGTAAGTTTGTGGGCTGAGTTGGGGATGGGGGTTTGGGTCTGTATGGGTGAATGGTGTATGCTTGTGAGTTTGTATAGTGAGTTGGGCATCTGTATGGGTGCATGATGTATGATTGTGAGTTTGTGTGCTGGGGTGGGGGGTTCGGGTCTGTATGGGTGCATAGTGTATTGCTGTATGCTTGCGAGTTTGTGTGCTGAGTTGGGGGTGGGGGTTCGGGTCTGAATGGGTGTATGGTGTATGCTTGTGAGTTTGTGTGCTGAGTTGGGGGGTGGGGGTTCAGGTCTGTATGGGTGCATAATGTATTGGTGTTTGCTTGTGAGTTTGTGTGCTGAGATGGGGGTTGGGGGTTTGGATCTGTATGGGTGCATGTGTATTGGTGTATGCTTGTAAGTTTGTGTGCTGAGTTGGGAGTGGGGGGTTCGAGTCTGTGTGGGTGCATGGTGTATTCTTCTGAGTTTATGTGCTGAGTTGGGGGTTGGGGGGCTTGGTTTGCATGGCTGCATGGTGTATGCTTGCGAGTTTGTATGCTGAGTTGGGGTGCAGATTTTCGGGTCTGTATGGATACATGGTGTATGCTTGTTAGTCTGTATGCAGGGGTGCGGCAGTTGGGGTCTGTATGAGTATGTATGCATGGTGCATGCTTGGCGGCATGGGGCATAGTGTTTGGTTGGGGAGTGGGGAACATAGGTCATAGTGTTAGGTTGGGGGGTGGGTGCCATGGGGCATAGTGTTTGGTTGTCGGTGGGGTCATTGGGCATAGTGTTTGGTTGGGGGTGGGTGTCATGGGGCATAGTGTTTGGTTGAGGTGTGGGTGTCAAGGGGCATAGTGTTTGGTTGGGGGGGACCATGGGCATAATGTTTGGTTTGGGGTGGGAGCCATGGGGCATAGTGTTTGGTTAGGGGGTGGGGGCCATGGGGCATAGTGTTTGGTTGGGGGGTGGGTGTCATGGGGCATAGTGTTTGGTTGAGGGGTGGGTGCCATGGAGCATAGTGTTTGGTTGGGGTGGGGATCATGGGGCATAGTGTTTGGTTGGGGGGTGGGGGTCATGGGGCATAGTGGTTGGTTGGGGGTGGGTGTCTTGGGGCATAGTGTTTGGTTGAGGGGTGGGTGTCATGGGGCATAGTTTTTGGTTTAAGGGTTTGGTTGGGGTGGGGGTCATGGAACATAGTGTTTGCTTGGGGAGTGGGGGCCATGGGCATAGTGTTTGGTTGGGAGTGGGGGCCATGAGGCATAGTGTTTGGTTGGGGGTGGGTGTCATGGAAATAGTGTTTGGTTGGGTGGTGGGGGCCATGGGGCATAGTGTTTGGTTGAGGGGTGGGTGTCATGGAAATAGTGTTTGGTTGGGTGGTGGGGGCCATGGGGCATAGTGTTTGGTTGGAGTTGGGAGCCCTGGAGCATAGTGTTTGCTTGAGGGGTGGGGGCCATGGGGCATGGTGTTGGGTTGGGGATGGGGGCCATGGAACATAGTATCATACTCCAATAGTGAACCCAATAATAAAGCTAAAACAGGCACAGTTAGGACGTGTACATCCTTTGATTTTTGTGGGAACCTGACTCAACAAAGGCCATACTCCTCTTGGGCAACCGAAACAGCAAAGTATAGCACTCCAAAATAACGGAATGTCCAATAAAGAGTCAATAAAATATATGTAATTTAATTAAACAGATGATATGCAATAACTAAATAGAAATAAATGATAACAATGGAAAATGTGTAGAACAAAATGTAAGTTTGAAATACAAATAGAAATCGTTATACCTTAAAAACGTATTCTTTTTCCATGTGTTTAATAAAAACTGGGGGTTGTAAAGGCCTCCTGCCACGCCCCGCCGTGCCTATCGCCCTACCCACATTTACTTTTCAGGCCCACTATAGCCATCATATAAGGTACTTTCGGTCTTCTGTCAAAATCAGTTGTGCACCCCTGCTCTACTACAACCACCATGGAGAAAACTCTGAGGAAATATATATGCCTAACTATTGAGTGATGTATGGTAGCTAGATAGGTACTGACATCATTGACATTGTTAACAATCAAAAGAACCATTAGGACGTCTGCCTACCATATTCCCAAATTTCCTAAAATGTCTCCCTTTTAGAGCTAACTGAAACATTGAAATTACCTAGGAAAGATATTGCCTCATGACTCCATCTGCTAAATTCTGATAAACAAAGGAAGGAAAACGCTCTAAAATTTGTGAAAAGGGAGGAATTGAGAGTCTATGACAATAAACAGGGAAGTATCTTGCCCAACCCATGTAAGAAAAGGTTACTAATGTACAATTAAACATTAATTTGCAAGAAGAATAGGAATGTTTGTGAAGCAGTTAATTTAATCAGACCAACAACAAGCCATGGCAACAAAATCTTGGGGAAAATAAACATTTAAAATCACATATAGAAAAGTATGAAGGATTTACAGAAATCCCAAATTCAAGACACAAATCAACAATTTAAAATCATTGCATTACAAAGAACATGTCGTGAAAATGCAAGAGCAAACCATGTTAGAAGGCTAACATAGAAACTATATTATTATACAAAATTATTATTATAAAAAATTATTATAAACATTTGAAAAAAAAAAACATGTTAAGAAAACCTTTTGGCACAAAGTTTACCATTTTAATGACTTGAGTTTCAGCTTTAGGGATAGTGGCACACTTGTATGTCCCAGCATTCATCAGGACAGGGCGGGAATGTACAACTGCGAGAATAACACCATGAGTAATCATACTCAGGAAGCATGTTCCACAGAAACCTAAAAGAGGCCCTACAGAACCACTGCACTGCATACTGGGACACAGCTACGATAATATTACTAGAATGCACAGAATTTTACTTCACCCACGCCAACCTGAGAGAATGGTTTTCAGATTGTATTGAATAGATACAAATACCCATCCCCTTTTGAATCATATATGCATCTCATTGTACAATTTCAGAATGAGGGGTTCCATGGGATTTCCTTGCATACTATTTGTATTTAAAAAGAAATGACTCCTTTAAGCTCCCTTGCATTCCTAATTATCTTTTTAAATATCTACGCCATCCACAGGTTGCAAATTATTAACAGATTCTCTCTCAGGCTATGGCACGTGGGCCCTCAATTCAAAATCTGTACTGCCAGCTATACCTGTGAAAGCATACCAGGTTCAATTTAATGAGGTTGCAATTTTAAAAGTTTTACACTTCAACTGCATAAAATGCTATTCTGTATCCTGACACACACGGCTCAAAATATATTTTGCTTTGGATTGGATATTTCCTATTTAATCAATGTGTATTGATACTACCTTCCCAAACCATACTGCGTCTTTGGACTTGACAGGAACATAAACATGGTGGCTGAAGAACCGATATAACTTCATTCAGGGAATTATCATTCTCACTTTAGGTCAGTCTTTAAAGGAATAGAACCAGCAGACACCCTCAAGTGTTCCCAGAGAAGTCTCCCTTTTACCAATTCAGGACAGTTATAGGCCCCCTTCCCTGCAATTTCTCTTGTGGACTGGACTCATACCCTGGAACAGGAATCTTTTTTTCTGCAGCCCATACATTGTTCTTGCTCTGTTTCATCCATCCATAATAATCCCTAATATTGTTCTATGCTTCCATTTCTAATCAAAGATATTCTTATTCTCTGTCATCATGATGCTGCATATTCTAATTGGTAAAGCCCTTTCATTGATTTGCCCAACAGTCAGATACTCTCAGAGAATACACTCCCCCAGTCTTCACTGGATGTTCATATTTCTATATTTGTGATCATAAAAAGGTGGGGGTACAAACTGCTCCCAATACTTCACATGCTAATTGATTTTTATGTTATAATTCAGGGTTGCAGCGCGCAAACTCAATGAAACCTAGATTACTGTAATCTGTCATCATAGGTCTGGGTACTGGTTATGTGACATGAATGTATAGCATATTCATAATTTTATTAACATACATTATTAAAAATCATAATTATATGGCTACAGAATTGTGAGTAATATTTACTTTTGCATATAGGATCAATGGTAAATAACATGTGCTGTTTAAACCAAGGGAAGTACAAAATTGGACATGACCTGTATTTCAACTGAGGGCATCGTGCTCAGGACATCAGTTGTATGCAAACAGCTCTTTGTGATTGATCAGGCACATTTGACAGGCCCCAATGTCCTGCTCCCATTAGACCAATGCACATATTTAGTTTCATGGTGATAGATGCTTCAACATGTCATTTTAAGTGCAATGAAAATTGTTTGAAGCTGGCTATAAAAATGAACAGGTTCTTACCATCAGATGTTAATCTCTACATATACTGCAAACCACAAGTTATTGCAATGTTAAGTTACTTTTCAGGAGTCCCCTGGAAAATATTCACAGAGGTGGGTGTCTCTTTACTATGATTTACAAACTGGGTGTTAAGATGGATTTCTAAAACCTGTCCTCCTGGACCGATTTTAGAAGGCCACCCTAGGTATAGCGAACCAGGGACTCTGGCAGTGTAGCCAAACCGAATCAAGGTAAGCATGGAAAGTGGTCTAGACTAAGGGCCTCATTACACGGTAGGAGGTAACAATGCCGCTGCTAGCGGCATGGCTACTCCCTTACCGCATTCTGGGTCCGGGTAGGCGGTATGGGGACTTACCAGGTCATTCCGACCCTGGAGGACCCGGTAAGTCCCCATGCGAAATACCATTCCACATTCCCGTTCAAGCCCCCATAGGGCTCAATGGGAATGGGGAAGGAGCTAATAACAGTAAGGCAATTTGCGGTACTGTTATTAGCTCTGAAGTCCCTTATCGGGTCCCGTTCTTAACACCTGGTCAGACCAGGCATTAAGGACGGGACCCGCTGAGAGACCTCGTAGTAGGGCACTAAGGTATTACCTGCACCAGTGACCTTACCAGTGCCAGTAATCCCTTAGCGCCTACCGTGTAATGAGGCCCTAAGTCTCAGGAGAGGTGAGTGGGTGTCAGGGGTCCATAATGATTCCACACAGTGAAATACACAATAATTACATTTAGACAGTAAGCAGAAAAAATACTCTATTGTAGGCCCAAAAATACAAGAAGGTAATATTATCACACAACACTCCAAATATAAAACATGTATACAGTCACAGTTAGTTAATACGATGCATACAATTCACCGCAGTACCTGAAAGGGAAGTAGTTAAGCAATTGTATCAGTAGTCTACAGGAATAGGAGTCCAACCTGAATTTAAATGAGGCCTTGAGCCCAAAAATTCACAAAGTACCTTTACAAGAAAGGATAAAGTTAGGAACTGTTCCTGTGGGTGTAAAGATTGGTCCAGAAGATGTTCAAAGGGATTTACAGGTGAGTAAAGTATTTTTCCTAGCTTCTCCAGTAGCTTTTCAACAGACATTTAAAAAGGAATGGAATGGAATATAAATCAAACTTCTTCACATACTTTATAATGCAGGAGATAGGGGCATCAGTAAGTATTGTGACTACTCACTTCCCTTACTCCGATTTTCCCAAAGGACTTTGCAGGTGAAATGGGGGTTACTGAAAGTAGTGTGATGACTCCTATGGAGTCATCACTAAACCCCAACCTAAAGCCTCCTCCCATGTGGCATGGGGAAGGAAGCCACTATCTGATCCTAACCCTGGGGATGGTATCATGAGGGAGGATCACATGAGAGGTGATGGCTGTCAAGGGGAAGTGGTGACTCTTTTGGGAGAGACACAGTATTCATCTTCTTATGAGGATGAGTTTCCCAAATTTGTAATGGCATGATGTCATCGTACAAGTCCCTCCTATTAAAATATCCAAAAGAACATGTTGCGAAAAGTATTTCAATTAGGAATTAAATGTAGCTTTCTTAGATCTGCATACAGCTTCTGATTCTGTTTTGAGAGAAGCTCTATGGAAGATTGTGTTAACTAGAAAATCCCCCTCTCTCCTGGTCTCGATACTCAGAATGCTATATAAAAACTCTTTGGCAACAGTACGGTATGGCCTTGGGGGCGAGGAGACGCATTTGTTTCAGGTTAATAAAGATGTCAGACAGGGGTGCATCCTGGGTCCTATTCTCTTCAATGTATATAATCAGGAAAATATAGATGCTTTGATGAGAGAATGCCAGGACTGCCCTAAAATGGCCAATAACTAATATCCTGCACTTTTTCACGCATTTGAAGTGGTTATCCTTTCCACTACGCCCCAAGGCCTGAAAAAATCATTAAACATCTTTTTTTTTATCAAAATGGAAAGAGCTGTATCTCGAGGTTAATACAGAGAAATCCACAGTAGTGGTTTTCAAAACAAAGTTTGCAAAAAGTAGTGCCCTGATTGTCGAGGTGAATGGTGTTCCTATGCAGCAGGTTGGGTTTTTTGACTATTTGGGAGTGTGGTTCCATGAGACTGGTGGCTGGAACTCAGAGGAGGAAACATCGGGAATAATACTGGGGAAATCTAGTGGGGCCATTAGATCTTTCCCTATACGTCAAGAGAGCCGATCAGTTTCACCAGCCCTTAACCTTTTCAAAAACCATGCCCTTCCTGCAGCTCCTTATCGCTCGGAAATATGGCGACAGAAAGCCCCAGGGAAAATGGATCTCTGAGAACACAAGTTTCTAAAGAAACTGCTCATACTTCCAGAAAGAGCTCCGTTGGAGTTGGTACATTTAGAGCTTGATCTTAACTGTTGCGTCTCAGCTGGCCCTCAAACCTGCGTTATATTGGATATAATTATGGCAAAATGAGGGGCTGGAGAGTTATCAGGGTGCACTGCCGTATCTAATGGCCATGGAGGATGGTAAAGGTTTGGGCAGTGTGGTCATGTTAAAAATCCTTTGCAAGCCCTTGAAGAAAGTGAATTTTGTGAAATCCCTATGGCTTCTTCTCAACGGTCTATTAAAGGCCTAACAACATCTGCCAAGGAAAGAGTAAAAGGCCCAACTTGCAATGAAAGCCAAGACTCTTAAGACTGGGAGAGAATATATTGAATTGGGCCTGGCACATGGATTCCCGAGCTACCTAGATGTAATTAACCCAGCGTATGACAGATCCCTGTATTTACGGATGAGGTTTGGAATACTCCCGGTAGCCTCATTTGCAAAAGCATGGAAAAATGCAGAGGTGGGGAAATGCCCCATGTATGCGGCTGCTTGTGAAACCCGTCACATTTCATATTGGTTTGCCCTAGTACAGTCATTCTGGCAAAATTGTATTTGAGACCAATTCTGTGGGCTGTGGGAGTCCGCTGCGTAGCAGAAATAGTGCGGTTCTTTAGATAATCCATGTCTCCAAGTGTTGTCTTTTCAGCCGCAGGATATTTGCAGAGGGCCTGGCTGAAAAGAAAGAGGGCCCTGAACTAGACTCTAAAATGTAGTGTTTTACTTTCTGAACTTAGGTATTGCAATACAATTATTAGGCCCAATGTTTGATCGTTAAAATGTGGTTTGACGCTGCAAGCATTGCTCTCCTCTATTTTACTGTATTTTCTTTTTAATGTCATGTTTTTTTATTATATTATATGTTATTAAGAAATATGGGGACTTTTTATTGAGCATTTTTTATGTACAATGCAATGTGATACTTAAAGTATTTATAATAACGAATAAAAGTTTTTCAAGACAAGAGAAGAATAAATATAACATTCTCTAATTGTAATGATAATGTCTAAAATAGAGGTTCAAAATCCAATGTTAAAATACCAACCTTTTATGCAAAATTCCCTAACTCTGACAATGTGAATTTCACAAAGCAATTCAAAATAATTGAACATAAAAAACCCAAACCCATTATGAACCTCAGGATCCCAAATGCCCTTGGTACTGGGACGACTAAGAGAGGCCCAGCGTTAGTAAGGATCAACAATGCCATTAACCATATGGTGCGGTATAGTTGTTGTTGATAACAACACCTGAGCGGGACATATACACTCAGGAATGAGTTGCAAGTGTCAAAGGACGCTGAAGAAGAATCTGAGGCAGAGGCAGACCAGAATGCTGGGTCAAACACAGAAGAAGAACGAAGACCACCAGCTGATACCAACATGAGATATGAAGGCCAGTGGCATGGAAGAGTAAGCGCAGCGGGAAGCAGTGTCTGGCAAAGAATCCTGACCGAGAGAGAGATGTTCTCCCAGCCCGACCAGAAACGCTTCAGTGTGCATGAGGACCACTGGAGCTGTCGGAGCACTGGGAAGAAGATGTGCAAACTGCAGGAGTTATGCTGGAGCTGACAGGAAGGCAGAAAGAAGTCAAAAGGTCCACTGCTGCACCAGCAAAGGAACAGGAGACCCCAAAACAGACTTGTGAGTTAGCCTAAATCTAACAGTAACCCCAGGGTGCTCTGAATAGACCATGTATCAACAAAACAATAATTGTGAATACTGAACAGTTAAATAAATACAAGAGCATCATTCCCCTTACCTGGTACACTAATTGGGGTAACCTATAACCCACATTGCCAACAGCCAAGAGGCTGTGAAGAAGCAAAAGAAAGGCAACTAGGGTGCAATTTCCCTTACCTGGGACACCAATTGGGCAAAATCTAAACCTGCATTGCCAACAGCCAAGAGCCTGTAAAGGAGCAGAAGAAAGGCAACACAGGCACAACTTTACTTATTTGGGATAACAACTAGCGTAGACATGCAACCCACATTTCCAACAGCCAAGAGGCTGCAAAGCAGCAGAAGAAAGGCATCAAGGGTGCAACCACCCCCCATTATCTGGGACACCAACTGGGGGAGACTTGTAACCCACATTACCAAAGGTCATGAAGCCATAAAAAGAAGCAGACATTGTTCAAACCTCCCCACAAATGATAATGGTGTGGAGAAGCTTGGAACAACTATTGCCACAAAGCATCATTTTATTTGTAGGAGTTTACATCCTGGCAGGCGAGTAAACCAGCAAAGGGACCAATAGTAGGTAGTCCTGGCAGGCGAGTGGGCCAGTAAAGAATATGTTGTTCTGGTGGCAAAGAAGTGTAATGAAAATAACTTATTAAAGATAATTCATTTGAAGAACAAGTGTGGCATTATCAGAAATAGTTGCTGTGCTATCCTAACAAAAGTAATTCATTTGAAGGAGAAAGGTGATATGCTGACAATTGCTTTCATTTATGAACTTGTGTTTTTGAAAGAACGACATTTATGCTTTCCCAAGGGGAATATTGTGAAAGACCAATTGTTTTGAAGTTGTGGAACAATGACGTGAAAGAGACATTTACTTTAACATGTGGAAAGTCGCCTTGGAAGGAAAAAATTGTGTGTGTTGAATTGAATAGAACTTTACCAAAATATAACTTCTCCAAAGGTATTCCTGTATTGATTCAGGGGAAGGGAATGTGACCCTGGTCACAAGGAGTACTTTTCAAAGCTTGCAAGTTTGAACATTTTGAATTGAAGACAGACAAATGTTCCTTGTGTTATGTTTGTTGAATGTATCAGTGTGAGGGTCACCAGGTCATCTTTCTTTAGTTAGTTTGCTAGGTAGGGATTTCCTTGTTAGAATAGGGAAAGATAGGCATTTATCCAACCATATTCATTTACTAAAATGGCAAACATTGATCAAAATGTACCTTTGTGTTTGTCTCGCACTTCTGACCCCTCACAGTGGGTTTTTCTGCTGTTGGATCCAGTAGACGATGCCCAGGAGCTGAGGGTGCAAGGAAGTTTTTGATTGGGTCCAGGAGCTGAGTGCAATCCTTTCCAGTGAAGAAATACAACAGGCACCATTGCAGGACTCTTAAGGACACTCTACCAGATGTGGGAAGGTAGGTGCCAGTGACAGTCACTGCAAACGGGCAACAGCAGTTGTCTCCGTAGTCATGAACAAAGGAAGCCTCCAAGAAAAAGGTCAGTTGATGGAGGGATGCTCAAATCTGGCAGGAAAGTGAATTGTAGGATTAGCTGCAGACCACTGAAGCTCTGTTAAGAAAAGTGGAACAGCGATGCTTCTGGTATGGTAGCCCAAAACATAGCTGGTCAGTCCACTGGGTGGTCCAGTAACACTTCCGAAAGGTTCCAGGCTGCAGGATTGTGAGAAGGCATCAAGACTGGTTGGTCCCACTAGTCCAAAGGGTTGGAGCACCAGTGAGGGTCTTCTGAGATCAAGTAGTCCAGCAGGGCTTCACCTAGGCAGCAGCAATAATGGTCACCAGGCCTCTTCAGGAATCATCCTCAGGTCTTCAGTCATCTGCACAGCTACAAAGGATAATTGGCTCCTTTTCTGATCTGTTAGAATGGCTGCAGGACTACTCTTCTTATCCTAAATTCAGGTGAGAGATCATATTAGAAGGGGGTACTTTTTTTTGCCTATGAATAGTGTGGTCAAATCTCTCAAAAGACTTTGTGGATATGTCACACAACCTTGACATCCCAGGCACGCAAAGCGCGTAGCAAAGGCATGAGTTGATAACTAGGTGTAAGGCCCCGGATGAGTCTAGCTGCTTTGTTCTGGATGCTGCTTGTAGTTGCTGTTAGAGATTGTTGGGTGACCCAAAACAAGACACACGTCACCTGCAATCTTTGGAACATAATTAGAAAAGGAAGGAAGGGAGGTTTTGCTTCAGAACATGCACCTGTAAATGGGACATCTTTGTGAGCTTGTCAACATGGAAGGCACAGATCATAAGATTATCAGAATTAAGTCATATAGGAAACAAGAGTTGGAGTTTCTTGTAGGGAGAGAGACCAAGCATATTGATCAAAAGTATTATTTTATTGCATCTTTGAGCCAAGGCAATGTTTGCCTTAATCCTAATACTGAACAGTATTAGAACTAGTGCACACATTACCCTGGTGCAAACATACATTGAAAAATATGTGTATGTTCACTGGGGCATATTAACCTAATGCAAATACTGTGCAAATTTGAACCTTCACCAGTGGAAAGCTTATGTAATGTATCCCCAGGTGTGCAGACACTGCAGGGAATTAGAATTTCTTTGTCTCACTGCTATCAGCCATCTCGGCCCTCTCATAATGCCAAAAGGTGGTAAGACTCTGAATACAATTCTGAATGTAAGTCACTACTAGCAAAACAAAGAAGGTGATGGTCAGAAGGTTTATAATTAATCTTAACCTCTGGCATTGCTCTGGGCAATCATCCAGACCACTGTTCGTCAACTGCCAAGCCATTTCTAATGGGGAAAGACCATAAGCAAATCAGGCTTGGTCCTACCCCAAACGGGACAGTCCAGCCCGAACTGCTAGCTCCCATCTCTTCTGCACGAGACTGCACGCATCCCCAAACATGTTTTAGCATTGGTGGGCCTCATCAGTGAGGAGCAGCTTGGGTCTCTAGGAACAGCAGGCACAGGACCCACGCCTGGGCATACCCATCCCACTCTGGGTGATTACAGCAAAACAAAAGAGGTGATGGCTGGAAGGTTTAGAATTGATCTTAACCTCTGGCATTACTGTGGGCAACCATCCAGACCATCGTTCTTCCCCTGCCAAGCCATCACAAAAGGGGAAAGACCCTGTCTCTTCAATGTCTACTTGGCCCCTTTGGCACACCTTATCTCTACCTTCTCCTGTAAACTTCATTGTTATTCTGATGACACTCAGCTCTCCTTTAGGCTACCCTAGCCTCCTCTCTACTCTCACGCATTCCAGATGCTCTACCCGTGATTGAGCAGTGGTGCGCCTCTACCAATCTCTGCCTTAATGCCAGTAAGACTGAGATC
This sequence comes from Ambystoma mexicanum, assembly GCF_040938575.1. Classification (NCBI taxonomy): domain Eukaryota; kingdom Metazoa; phylum Chordata; class Amphibia; order Caudata; family Ambystomatidae; genus Ambystoma; species Ambystoma mexicanum. The sequence continues at coordinate 1,174,458,183 of NC_090935.1, read as the reverse complement.
CTTCTCTTTGGGACCACTGCTCCCGCTTTCCCTCTCTCACTCTGGCCACCCTCCTTGGGCCCTCTTCCTTTGCCTTCCTGTGAGGCTAAAAACTTTGGTGTCATCTTCAACTTCACTCTCACCTCTCTTCACATCACAGTCCTTGCCAAGAAGGTCCAGTACCAGCTGCACCTCCTGTGAGGTATTCTTCATTTCCTCACTTTCCCCCAGAGCCCGGGTTCTCTCTAGGCTGGACTACTGCAACATCCTTGTCTCAATCTGCCTTCCTCTACTCTCCGCCCTCTGCAACTAATCCAGAACAGGACTGCAAGACTTGTCCATGGCCTCAAGGCCAGGGAACATATGTCTCCAGCCCTAAAATATCTCCACTGGCTCCCTGTGGCTGCAAGGATCAAGTTCAAGACCCTCTATGCTGTCCACAAGGCATTCTGGATCTGGGGCCCACACTACATCCAACTCTCTCTTCCTAAACATCTTCCTTCTCTAGTCCTTTGTTCAGCCACCTCCAACTATCTGAGGGTCAGATGCTTCTCCAGGCGGACCGTGGGGGGTAGATCTCTCTCCTCTGCAGGTGCCTCCTTCTGGAATGGTCTCCATGCCCTCTCAAACTTGAGCCAGACCACCTGTAGTTCACGGAATCAGCTCAAGACCTTCCTCTTCGCTTCTGCTTTTTCTCTCTCTCTCCTCTGTTGACCATCCTGTATACTGCGCTGACTTGCTGCCTGGCTACCTTCAGAGTCTCATGGCTTTCAGGCCCCCCGTTGACCAGTAGCTCCTGCACTACCTCCAAGCCAACCTCTCGCTTAGGAGCTGTATCTGGAACCCTACTTATCCCAAGCCCTGTTGCCCTGGCTGCACTTACTCAGAGCATTGCTGCCCTGATTTCACTTCCCCGTTCCCTCCCCTTGGCACTTCCCGTCTCCTTCCCCCTTGTACTTTGCGTCTCGCACTTGCATGATTTGAATGACACAAGGCCTGGTAAGATCGGTTCTTTTGTCCTCCCTCTGTCTTCCCTCCTTTGTCTTGTCACGCCTAGAAACACTTGTGTACAGGCGCATTAGAAATGACTTAACACATCATATCATATCATATGCAATTCAGGCTTGGTCCCACACCAAACGGGGCAGTCCAGCCCGAACTGTTAGGTCACATCCCTTCTGCAAGCATATTAATCAAGTGTATTGTTTAATTGTATTTTTGGACCAACGCAATATTTCCCTTAATGCTAATACAGAACAGTATTAGTACTAGGGCAAACATTACCCTGGTGCCACCATACATTGAAAGAATATGTCTATTTTCACTGGGCATATTAACCCAATGTGAATACTCTGCAAATATCAACTTGCACCATTGGAAAGCTTATGTAATGTGGCCCCTCTCATACTTCCAGAAGGTGGTACAACTCGGAATATAATAATGAATGTAAGTTACTATTACACGGATGGCGGTAATGGTTAACGGTCACCGTTAATGGTAACGGTGACCGTTAACCATTACCGCCTTACTACAAGGTCCCTTGCTTTTGCAGGTGTTAAAAACCAACCCGCTAAGGGACCTTGGTGCTAATTACGGCACCGCAAAATTGCGGTAATTAGCACCTTCCCCATTCCCATTATGCCCTATGGGAATGGGGAAGGGCAGTGGTGGAAGGGGGAATTACCGCCCCGCCAACCTTGGAATGGGGCGGTAATTCCCCCTTCCACCAAGGCGGTGCCGGTATTTTACCGGCATGGACCAAGGTGCTAATAGCACCTTGGTCCATGTGCTAATACCGCCATCCGTGTAATGAGGCATTAGTCAAATATGTCATGCAAATCAAAAATATCAGTTCCTAGTCCACACACACTGATATTTATTTCTGGGTCAATTGAGAGGCATGTGGTTCGAAAGTTCAAAAATGGATTATTATATTCAATTGGAAGTTTGAAGAGAATAACAGATCTCTTAAAGGACGAGGTTGTTAAGAATGATCGCAACAATAAAAACATAGAGGGGTGGACGAGGGCATTGATTACAGAATGATAAACATTTCTGGGACTAAATGAGGTGTATTTTTGGTTCAAATGAAAGAGGATGCCACGTATAAATGATTGATGTATCTAGAGCAAAACATGTTTATTGTCTTGTTCTTTCCATTGGTGATTGAACAAGCGTTGGTTAAGCTAAGAAGACAAGACCGGAGACTGGGAGTAGGGAGTCAGAATATGCAGAGGCAGATCAGTAAATTAAGCACTTGCTTTAAAGACATGTGTGTGTCCTGCAATTACTCTTCCAAACGACTCCCCACTTCATCGTCCCACGGCCAGTATGTTGATTACCTTTAAACTGGGAAATAATAGCAACTTTTATAACAGAACTTAGATGCAGAAAGCCTCTGACTTGGAGTGATATAAAAGAAAGAGGCGCTTTTCTATATCCCCACTACATGGATTTGAAGCAATCTGTGGGAATAACCAAATTCTAGGGTGGCGTTTCACAAGTAAGGGTTTGTAACCTAGGGCCTCATTACACGGACGGCGGTAAGGGTTAACGGTCACCGTTAATGGCAACCGTGACCGTTAACCCTTACCGCCGTACTACGAGGTCCCTTAGCGGGTTGGAGTTTTAACGCCTGCTTTTTGCAGGCGTTAAATACCAACCCGCTAAGGGACCTCGGAGCTAATTACGGCACCGCAAAATTGCGGTGCCGTAATTAGCGCCTTCCCCAGTCCCATAGAGCCCTATGGGGCAGAAATGGGAATGGGGAAGGGCAATGGCGGAAAGGGGATTTACTGCCCCTCCAACCTTGGAATGGGGCGGTAAATCCCCTTTCCGCCAAGGCGGTGCCGGTATTTTACCGGCATGGTCCAGGGTGCTAATAGCACCCTGGACCACCGCCTTCCGTGTAATGAGGCCCCTAGTCTTCTCTTAAACCAGGATATGGTGTTTGGACTCACAAAGGATTTACTACGAGCATCTCTGACTTACTCCTGACTTACTCCGAGTAATTACGGAGTAAGTTCGAGTCATTAATAGTAACTTCTTTGTAAATTGGCCCCTCGAATTCCAGAAAACCCTAGTAAGCAAATGGTACACATAAAGGGGGTTTGCCAACAAAGGCATTAGATCCCCATCAGGCCTCCTAATGCACATATGTTTTGAACTATGAGGCCATCAATCAGTGAGTTTAAAAGGGCAAAGCAGTAGGTTTCTTCAAAAGCCTTACTACTTAATTTTGTTTTAGGAATTCGACATCTGACGCGCCACATTGCTTAAGTAATCATTCAGGAAAGATGTTGAAACCTTGTCTTTTGAAGCTAAAGCTTTGAAATGATTCCTTGATCAGAACAACACTTCTCTGAAAACCAGCAGGTAAAGCCAGGAACATTTGAAGCGTAACAGTGAACAGTCCTTCGATTACACAACTCCAGAAGTGGCATGCAAGGCCGCACTGTGATGAACAGAATGGTATGTAATGGCTGGTTTGTATCACACAAAAACATAACAGCGCATCAAAGCAAATGCGATAACAACGCATGTAAAATAACGCATTTCAATGAAAATATATATGGGGGTTGGGGTAGTCATTAAAGTGGGGGATGTCGGGGAGAGGAACAGATACATGGGGGTTGGGTTGGGGTAATCGTTAAAGGGGGGGTGTTGGGTAATTGACTGCGGGGGTCTCCGCCGCATTTATTTTCATTGAAATTCGTGGTTACAAAATTCGTTGCAGTCGCATTCTCAGTTAAAGGATGCAATGAATTCCGGTTTGGACAAGAACCAGCTTTCCAAGAGATGGTGTGTGCACGCGCCAACATTGTTGCATACTTCAAGGTAAGGCACGTGCTGAGGCTAACTGCATCGCCAACTGCCAGTGGCAACCCACACACTTTTCAGTTTGAAGTCTAAGAAACAAAATCTAATTCATTCAACTCACCTCATTGCTCTCATACCATCCAGCATTATCCATTTGCTTAAATTTCTGTGATCTTTTTACCACAAAGTAAATCAGATAACCGCTTCCACCCAAGCAAACTAATATGAAAACATTCGCCAAAACGCGAAGGAACCTTCTCAAATGAATATTTTCATCCTTTGTATTTTCCTGCTCATCCACTATGGACTCCTGTGCATGTGAAAAGAAAAACATACATGAGGCAGCGTAAACCAGACTTACAATGCAGCATGCTCACAAATACAGAGGGCAAATGGGCGGAGACAGGTGTTCTAAATTAGCACACGCAAGATTTGTAAATATTACATTCAATGGAAGGCGTGTGTGTTTGAAAATAGTCTGTTGAATACTAGCAGTGCATCAACCTCTCACCTTTTACTGATTCTGGATTGATAACACATCTTTAAAGGTCAAATACGTATTAGATTTGGATCTGCAAGAACTATCAGTCAAGAATTATTAATAACTATCATTAGTACATGGGGCTGGGTGAGCAACCAATCCAATTGCTCAGATCGTGGGCTGAACCTACTGTTCCAAGCACGCTTTCCAAGCAACCTTCTTATTGTCGTGCTCCGCCCCAGCCCCACACACCTGATTACCATGGCGGTGGCACCCTCCACCGCTGCTGCGGCTGCCTCCTCCCGCTGTCCTCGATGGCCGCCATGGAAATGGAATTCCTGATCCACAGTGGTCAGCTTTAGTGAGTATTTTATTTGAATTAATGGGGCGCCATGAGGAATCCCGTTCATTCAAACAAAATACTTTGCTCTCATCAGGCCAGTTTATCGGATTGGCAATCCGGGATACTATTAGCAAATTAATACCCTCTCCAGCAAGCCGGAACGGGTGTTAACGGCCAAACACTGTTGCCATGCTCGGGCTTTCAACCCAGCTCTGGGTGATTACCACCCAATCCAGCCTGCATAATTGGTTATTGTTGCTTGATAAGAACCTGGCGGGAGTGAGTGGGCAGTTTCCCAGGCAATAAGTAGGCCTGGAATGGAGTATTTACCTCATGGGAAAAGCCCCCTCTCCGAGACTAGCAGTTCTAGTTCTGTATCATTAATACATTCCCCCAGTTCCACCACATGGGCCAACACAGATCAAACATTAGGTAATGCTGCAGTAATCCTAGAAGGTTCATCCTTCTTGCCTCCATCCAACATCCTTTCCTCCTGTACTGTCCCCCAAATTCCCAGAGTTCGGGTTCTGTCCAACATTCTGAGGGTAATAATACTGCCCCTCCCATTATCTAATACTCTCAATGCCTGAGTGTAATACCCTCGCTCTCCTAGCCATACTTCCCCGTGCGGGGACATTACTCAACCTCCTGCGGCAGTCAAATCACCCTTGCAACACGCAGAGTGACCTTCCAGCTACCACCCATAGCCGCAAACAGGCCTGCACAGTGCTGGGCCATGTGTCGCCCTACGTGACGCACTGACCAGTGCGCCGCATGTCAGTGATGGGAATTGCAGTCCCAGCAGAACACCAATTCCGTAGTTAGATTCCGATTCTCACTTCAACCCCTGCACTGTTTTAGACAATGTTGTCTGATGTAATGCACACTTAGCAACGATGCCAACAGCTGCCACTACAGGGTATTGATTAAACTTGGCGAAAATCGGATTCACCTAAGATTCGAGTAAACTGATGTTTAAAAGCAGCACAGTTTAAAATATCCCCCTCAGCCCAACAGGAAATCTTTTAAAACAATAATAACACTTGTAAACACATCACACGACAAGTAAGACACGACAGGTATTCTTTAATGCTTGAAATCATTGGGTGCTATGAGATTGCTGTTTTTGCAATGTCTACTGGATAACGAGTACTGTTTTGACCCTGCTCATTACTTAGTTTTAGGCCTAATAAATTAGGGAGATAAGCATTCACTCTATAGTCTAAGATGTACATCTATACATATTGTATAATCTCAACACAACTGCCCAGCGCAATTTGCAATAAGGGTAATAGAGAGCAAAATCTATGGGGTAAGTCTATGAAAACCTAAGGTGCTCCATCTGGCCACTCCTCAGTCCACAGAAGCCAGCAATATTGTCATCCTCGTTTTTAATGGCTTAGGCCTGATAGACTAACTCAACATTGATCTGATCACGGTGAGTCGGAACCGAAGGTACCGCTCTCAGTACCATTACAGCCCACTGTACTCATGACTACAAAAGTGACCAGACTTCATAATTGTAGTAAAGACATTCCAATTTACACTAAAGTCAGAGGTGGTTATCAATGTAAAGGCGTAAAGGCGTTTAAGTGGATGCCTTTAGAAAAGTCCACTCAAAGGTTATTTTTGGTGGATTTACCATGAGGGGTCACACTGCACAGTAAATCTGCTGATAGTGGGCCTTAAGGTGGAGGCTTTAGCTGCAGCATTTTTCTATAGGTAAACACTCCACTTTTAGGTCAAACTCTACTTTTAGGTCCACTCTTTGGCAGTGTGGTATATATGGCAGTAATTCCTTTACTACCAACAAAAGTGGCAGCAATGGAATGCCAGCCACGTTTTTACCATATCGCAGAACCTGTAATGAGGCCTGTGTTGTTATTGTGCGTGCTTGTCCTGCATGCTGCACACAGAGGAGCATTGCTCATACGAAGGATGTGAGGGAGATGCAGATAGTCTTGGTGGGGGTTAGTCTTCTGACAAACCTTATAAGGGATCATAGGACCATGCTGTCTGACCTACAGTTGCATTTGTTATTTTATATATTTTTTGTATTATTAATTATTGTGCAGTCAGTTGGCAGGATCCAAATTGAAACATTACATTGGTGCTCACAGAAGAATCCGATTATGCGTTTTAAGCTGACTGCGACCCTTTCCAAAAAAGTAAAGTTATTGTAAGTGACAAAATGGTGCTGATTATCAGCAAATGAAGGTATAAAAAAGAAAACAATTTAATTCTAGGAACATTGTAAAGTGTATTGATTTAAAATGTTGCAATGTACATTTCTAAAAACCTCCAATATGTTATGTAGTTGTAATAGGAATGTAGCACTTGTTTTACTGAGCAACGCATGTTTTCAAAAACTAGACCATGTAAGTTTGGTACAGCCATTTTGTACTCTTTGAAAAGAATACAGATATGGGAAAGAAGAAGGAGACAAATACCACCAATAATGTTGTTGTGCTACTTTCCATACAATCTAAGGGCCTTTAGGAAGATAAGAATGATTACAGGTATTTTTATTTGATGTATGAGTGTGTCTGCGATGAAAGGGTTCGAAATGTCAATCACTAAGTACACCAAACACAGCGGATCTGGTGCTCATGTCTCAGAAAGGAAGCAAACATTCTTAAATAATTTATATAGGATCAATTTATCAACATATTTATGGAAAGTGTAGGTGAATGCAGAGGCAATTAAGATGGGAAAGGAGTCTTCACTTTCAATTGAAGGTTTTAAACCATTCATTCAAACATTTGGTGGCCACCCCGTCACTGAGTGGTGCCAGATTCAAACGTTCCACATTTAAAGTTGAATCCAGATACCATGCAAACATCCGGCAACATCTGGTTTTGTCAAGTGCAGCTTTCGCGTTAGAGACAAGCAAATGCCTTGTTGACCATGTATGGCATCTTCAGGGACCCCCTCAATCTCACAGGTCATGTCACACTGTTGGAACTGGCCGTCGATTTACACTAGGGTTCCTGGAAAGAACACCCACAGGGTATATATAGTAGGTTGGACCCCACTGACATCTGACAAATATGGGATGATCCCAAGCAGCAGTGACTGCATATCTATCTGCCTGAGGAGACTCACACAAGGAAGAGGGTACCTCTAGGAGACCATGACACTGGTATGTGTAATACTTGCAGAGCGCATTCCGATTAACATGCCTGATGTGGCCTTTGATGAGGACTCAACAGGGAAATAGTAAGTTCACCACAGAGTAAAAGAGTGAAAACAACAGAGCTATCAGAGCGTAGGTGCAGTTTAGGATATTCAGTTTCACTGTGCTCTCACCCCCAGATTACCAAAAAGAGATAATGCCCCTCAGGATGGGCTGCAGCTTCTTAGCTGGAAAAACCTCTAAAACATCCTCATGAATTGCCATTACTAACTTCCACTGTATGCTCACTGGTGAAGTATATCCTTTGGAGAATGATGGACCACTGCACCGATCTGGGATTCTCTCCCTTCATCGAGATATTCCTCTTTAAGGACTTATGATCTGTATGGATCATGAAGGTGCACCCACTCATCAGGTGGTGCTGGCCTCATGACGAGCTAGGCAGCTTTCTGAATGTAAATACTGTATGTGGTAAGTACTGTTACCACATCTGCTAAACCTGGAAATCTGCCTAATTATGAGAAAACAGAGAGTTTGTAACAGAGACAGATTTCCATAAAGACTGCAAGTGGTGTTTCCGAACATGTGCATGCAAAATGTGTCCTCATTTTCAGAATGCACGAAGGATCCTGAGCACAAGGGTCTAGATCAGGGTTTTTGTAGAGTTAGAATGAGTTTAGAGTAAAACATTGATACATTTTCTGCATGTTGAGAAGTTTAGCACACGCAGCAAAGGTGGTGGTAGTGATGAATTGTTGCAGTCACAGTTCACTACCAAAAAGGACCCCAGGTTTGAGTTTAGGCAGGGAGTTGATAGGAGAGGAAGTATGGCGATGGCACTGGAGTGGAAAAGAAATATGACTACCGTTTCAAAGAGTTCAGCATAAGGCACCGGAGAGAGATCCAGTGATGGATTTCAGTGAGACATCTTGTAATGCTTTAAAAGATGTCTGAGATGAAGAAGGAAAAGGGGAAAAAGACTTGACCATCATCATCAAATTAGTGAACGTGAAAGCCAAAGGCTCTACCCAGAGAAGAGGAAAAGAGAGCAGGGGTTGAATGACTGATACTTTGGGGGACACTGACATGAAGATAGGAGGGTCACATTATTGTGAGTCCCAGCAGAATTTGAAGTGTGAACATCCAAGCTGGAAGAAATTGAGGATGGAGGAGATTTGTGAACCTCAAGGTACAAGTAGATTAGAGTTAGGAGTGGTGAGCATTAGAGAGAAAATTGCCATCAGTGCACTCTCAGCAGAGAACTTACTACAGAAGGCACATTATAGTAAGTCTCGAAGGCCTTAAGGTATTATTAAGGTAATTAGTAATCCAGTTGCAGACCACCCACTCACAGACCTTTACAGTTGCAGATTTCATAGAGGCAGAGAAGAGTCCAGTGGAGGAAGTAACAAAGTCTGTCACCCTTTGAGAAGCAAACAAGTGGTTGGAATATGAAACTGATTGGTGATTCAAAGAATGGGTGCTAATTGATCAGGAAAGGGATGGAGAAGTAGTAGAGAGTAGAAGGGGTAAGGTAGAAGTGATGATTGAAAGAGGATGGAGAAGTGAGGAGGTATGTGACAATGTCATGAATTTTAGATATGGTGTAGGACAATAGTGAACAAAGTCACAAGCAGAGATAGAGGTAGCAATACCTGCTAGCTTTGGAGGTGTGAGCAAAGCTTGTAGGGTAGATCAAAGTGTACAGAGTTAATTTTAAGAGGAGATTAGGTTTGTGCAGTTGAAGGATTTAGCAGCATCCAGTGACGAGAAGAAAACTGCCAGGAATGTCTGTAAGTTAGGAGTAGTGTGGGAATCCAGGATTTTCAACTACTTGTTTGTCACAGAACAAGTTTGGTTTGAGGGTCCAGATCTCAGAGGAGATTTAGGGCTGGTTATGGGGGCAGGATGCAGTATACTATTGGTTAACATGGACTCATAAGTGCATAGTGATATTCTAAGGGAGAATAACTGAACAGGAGAAAGCTCTTCACATCATTAAGTTAAAGGGCATAAAAGTCCTGCTTGAAGAAAATTGTGGTAATTTAGATGGGAGAGGGGGATTTGTAATTTTAACAATAGAACGATCAGAGGGTGCATGGTCAATGGAGAGGTCAGAAGAGGAGAGAAATATATGGAGAAAGACAAGGTCAAGAGACTTCCCATCAGAGTGGAAAGGCTGGTTTTGGTACAGTAGAGCAGAGGTAGAGGTCCGATTAAAGGGATTGAACTTCAAAGCAGGTGACTGTGGAGAGCTTGGGTAAGTTAAAGCCCCCCGGCATGACATGTCAGAAGAAAGTAAAACAAGGATAAGGCTCAGGTCAGAGAAAAAGGAGCTGAAGGGCATAGGGTGTTAACATAGAGCCAAAACATTGAGAGGAGTAGGAGGGTGGAGTTGAATAGTGACATATGAAAAAGAGGAAGGGGTGAGGTTGGCAGAAGAAGAGGGGTAACAACGAGGGCCATATTGTTAAGAGACCTTACTTCACTATTCTTCCCAACAGGTCATGGAGAGTGGGAGCAGATAGCAGAGTCACTGTGTAGAGCTGCTAAAGTAGTTTCATGGCATGTCCGGGCTTCTTTAATAGCAAGAAGTGAAAGTTCAGAGTCATAAGAGCCAAGTGGTCAGTGATGTACAAAGAGCTGTGGTAGAGGGATTTTGCAATCCAGAGGCAAGGTGAAAGAGTAATAGAAGTTGCAGTGGAGAAGCAGGTGCTGTGCTGCATTTGAGGGGAAGGATGAGGTTAGAGAACCCAGGAGAATGGCAGTGTTGGTTTGAAGGATGCATTTTCAAAGGGGAAAGGTGGTAATTGGGCTGGGGGAGAATGGGGTTAAAGTTAGAAGAAAGTGAGGATGAAGGATACAAGAGAAAAGGAAGAAGGAATTGAGCACATAGATAAAGGGAGTGAAGACAAGGTGCACAATGAAGGGTAAACAAAGGTGTCAAGTGACTACAGTGGAGGAAGAGCACTTCTTAGGAACATCCAGGAGATGCTTTATAATGAGGAAAGCCACATGCCATATTGATGTCTTTGAGCAAATCAGAATGTTCAAGTGAGCTTCTAGTCTTCCTGGCAGCCTGGAGGAAGAGTTCTTATTGTTGTAAGGGCAGAGATCTTTGTTTATGAGGCAGGACCCTCAGATCTTAATCATGATACATCTGAGTCCAGATATAGCTGGTCCCATAGCACAGTGAGTAGAGCGCTCGCTTTGACATCTGTGCACAGAGCCTGCTGATGCAGGTTTGAATCCCAGCAGTGCCAAACAGCCTTTCATCCTTCCGAGGTCGATAAATGAACACCACACACCGTGGGTAATAATAAGCAGCGGTCAGATGGATGTGGCAGGAAAGTTACTTTAAAATGTAAATACAACCACACAATGGGGTGACATGACACTCTAAGAGCCAATGCTCAACATTCCCTGAAGTATTTCTGGCAGGAGGAAGGCAGAATCCTTGGAGCTGCAAGCCCAGAGAACTCAATATTTGAAGCTGGACCGTCAGATTTTGATCAGGATCCTCTGGAATGGAAAGATGTGTCAAGAAAATGACTTTAAAAATGAAATTCCAGTCACATGATGTGGTCATCTGACCTTGGTGTTAAAGGCCTCAGGAGCTTCATATTTTTGGCAGTCCTCTCATATCTTGATCATTATCTTTAGGGATGGCAGGATGGGGCAAACATTTTTTACAATAAAATTCCTGTCACATGATGCCATCACCTGACCCTCTTGGAGGCAACCAGAATGCTCAATATGGCTTCCTATCTTAAAGGCAGGATGGAGGCCGAGTCATTGATGTCGAAGTCCTGGGAGCTTCATTTTTTGACACAGAATCCTCAAATGTTGATTACTATCCACTGGAATGGCAGAATGTGGCACAAATATGACTTTAAAAATAGAAATTCTAGTCAGATGATGTGGTCACCTGACACTTAGCAGCAAATAAGAATGCTCAAGATGGCTTCATTCTTCCTGGCACGGTGGAGGCAGAGCCATTAGCTTTTCAGGCACAGGGAGCTTTGATTTTGAGGCAGGACTCCCAGATGTTGATCAGAATTCTCTATAGAAGCTGCCACAACATCAGAAATTGGAATTTGCCATCAAACTAGATATGCCTGTGTGTAAAATATGTTTTGATAGGGAAAAATGATGTCCATATGTTCAAATGTCACCGAAACATCATGTTATTATACACATGACAAATTGTACCAATATAATGTCACAAAATGAAGGTGAAACCTTCTCACTCATGTCGGTCCTGCACCTCTGCTAAGGGAAACATTAATAACATGCTCTTTGAGTGCCTACCAATCACTTTAGTTTGGACATATTGGAAGATGTTTGCTGGATGTGCAAGCAATAGACCCCTTCTCCCAACGTCAAACCCTTATTGGCAGGTCTCATACACTGGGTCTAATGGAAAGCACCTCAATTGTTGGCTTGCAAACGACTAAGAAGTCCAGAAACTGAGAACAAACAACATGAATTTCCCACATGGCAAGGTGGAAACTACTCTCTAACTCTGTGATATCATTTGGCAAACAAATCCTGGCCAAGAATATACTCGGAAAAACAAGCTGGTATTGCATGGATTAGACCTGGACAAATCCTGAGATACCTTCACATATAGATGGGCAAGTTTCATATGTTTGAGCATCTAACTTTTCAAAAGCCATACTAATGCTAACAACTATACCCTGGCCATCATTATCTACCGGCCACCTCAAAATATTCACCAACTTCCCTGCAGTGGTGAACGATTTCATGCCATCTGCTAGGGTGCAAACATTGTGCGTCTTAACCTGTGGCTGCACATTAAAGATAATAGTCTGACTCCTAGGTACCATGTACAGCCTTGGCTTCAGGCAATCCCTCCACAGTCCCACTCACATATAGGGCCATACTTTATATGTCATCTTTACCCACAATAGCAAATTTAAAAACAATAAGATCAATCCCAGTACCCCCCTCTGGCTGTTCTTTGATACAAACCTGACTCCTCCCCACATCCCTCTGGCCTGGGGCCTCTAACTGGCCATGTCAAGCTCTTATGTAGACCATTGAAGAACATCTCCTTAGAGTGCTTCAATTACCTAATTTTCAACTTTAAAGCCACTGCCCATAGGAATGATCCAGAATAGTAGCTATCACGCCTGAAGAGTGCAAATGTCACTAAGCTTGACACTGTAGCCACTATCATCCAACATCTGAAAAAAATGACAAGGCCAATTATACATGGTTTGACCACTCATGAGCCGTAGTGAATAGAGAAGTTCACAAACACAAAGGATGGTGGTTGAAAGAGCAGTGTTCTGAGGATAAATGGAAAAGTATAGTATACTCCAAAAAAGTAAAGATTCTACATCAACCAAACGAAAAAAAAAAAAAACTTTATCCCCAATAACATCTGTCAAGACACTAATAAACCCAAATAACTTTCCAGGGCCTTTAAAAGATTAGTTCACCCATCACATAATCCTCAATTGCCACCCCAACTCAAGAGATGACTGATATTATGGCCTTGATCTTCCAGTCTGAGAAGTCTATCACAGAATCCATCTTCAATGCCCACATGCCAGTACTGCAAACAAACCCTGCCATGCAAACAAAGTCCAGTTTGGAATTCACCTAAATCATTATTGTTGTCACTGGGGGCACATTCAGTAACAACTGGCATTTCCCCTGTACTCTGGCACCTTTCCTGCTGCATTTAAGAACATGATCATTACCCAATTACTAAATCCCCCACCCCGGATAATGAGGTACCAGCCGTTTGGCTAATCCCTACCCTCCCCCTTGGAGGCAAAACTGACTGATAGGATGGTGAACACATAACTATAAAGCTACGGTGAAAACACTTCCCTTTCAACAATGTATAGTCAAGCTTCAGACCAAGTAGAAGCACAGAGACTTCACTAATGGACACAAGAGCAGACATGCCGCTTAACCAACATGATGTTTGCAAGCTTGCTGTTATTCTTCCCAACTTGTCTGACACAGATGACACCATCGAAATTAACACCCTTGTGCCTAGACTAAAATTGTATATGGGCATCAGAGTTGAAATACACTCCTGGATCGCCACTTTTTTAAACAGCCCAGCCACAGTGAGATGGGGCAACTTCACTGCTCACTATTTCCAGCATGCTTGTGGAGTCCAACAAGGATTGACCCTCTCAAGATGGCTGTTGGATTTCTACTCCCATCCCTTGGCAGACATTCTTTATACCTTTGACATGACATTCAAAATCTTCACTGATGACACAGATCAGTACTTTCCTGGAAAATCACCTTGCTCCTCATACCTCTAAATTATCTACCTACCTTTCCACAGTGAAATATTGGGTGAATACTAGTTAACATGAACAAAACGCTGACAAACCCCAAATCATCTAAAGTGATAATGCCCCTGTGTTGCCTATCCCTGCCATATGGACATATGATTTTAAGCCAGCCCCTTGCCGATTTAAAAAATAGAACATCTTTGGGTAACCTTTGACCAGTACTTGACCTTTTATCATCATATCCAGTCTAGAAGAGCAGCAGGCATAATACAAAATTTTGGGTCTGACAAAATGTGAATATATGATTGGGGGCCTTAGAAAATCCACATTGGTTACCTGTCCAGCAATGTGTAGAATTAAAAGTTGACTGGATCATGAGTCAAGCAGTCTGGGACTGTGGCCAAGTTGATATCTCCCAAGGCCTAACCAAGCATATCCACAGAAGACCACTTAAATCAGTACACCTAGTAAGTATAATACATTCAGAAAGAGGTCCCTTGCTTTACCAGGCACAGAACTGGGGCACACTCTGACCAAGGAACTCAGGCTCAAGCGGAACCACTTGAAATTCAGAAGAGCGCTGAGGGTTTCAACACTGGTCCTTGTTCTCCTGTGCACTAAACCTACCTATTGTGATTACTTATTTCATGATGGGAATGGGATCTGGATGTTATACCTTGGAATTACGTCTTTTACTTGCATCCATTTCCCTTCCTCTTCCAATCTCCTCCTCCAGGTGCTGTGAGGTATTTTTTGCATACATAAGGGATTTATAAAACACCAAATAAATAAGCAAAAAAAGATCTGAGGTTGAACCGCTTATTGGACTGGTGAGATTAGATGGCATCTCCTTGAAGGCTTTTTGTCTCATACACTCATGCTCAGACCATAAAAATGTCCATGTTGCCCTGGAGGAGCTTGCACAACCCTCATAAACCTTCCTCGTTATATGCCTATAGCTTTATTGTGGAGCTACAAGCCAATTAATTTGGTATATTACATTTCCATGTTAAAATGTTGTGTGACAATGTACCTATCCTCTCAATACACCCATCATATCCCCTTGCTGTCTCTTCCCTCCACTTACTCATCTTTCTTGTCCTGTTTCCTCCACCTTCTTTCTCTTTGTAGGATCACAGATGAAGCAATACATAGTGGTAGGGTGTTTATGTAGAAAATACAAACATCACAAATGGCTGGTGCACATTGTAAAAGAAATGAACGCATTCTGACACTGGCACATTTTTCAAAATGGTCTACTTCAGGGTAGACAGATGATCTGTCTGGTTTGCACTATGTACATAAATGCTAACATGAACTAATTAATTAACAACCCCTTCCCCATAACTGGTAACCTGTTAACAAATCAGTGCACAATTGACTCAGATAAGATGAACTGAATGTGGGTGCTTTTCTACAACAGAGTTGAAATGTGCAAATATATTTTACTGGCTTTGTAATTTCTTTCAGCATGGCACAAACTGTGAGGCTGAAATATGCACTGTTGAAAAAGCACCATTGTATGCGCAGGAAGCAGTTGTTACAGATATGTTTGCAAGGCTATTGTGTTGAAGGGAAAATTACTGAGGCAGCTCGGATGATGTGGGCATGTTTACAGAGGGGCAGGTCCTGTTGAATGACAAGAGTAGCTGTTAAAAAGAAGCTGTTAAAGGAATGGAGACAGGGGGTGTGAGTTCAGACTGGCACAGCAGAGCTTCAGAAACTTCCTGGGTGACGGCAGGAGGAGACGGGCGGTAGACTGGGGAAGCACTTATCCTGGCAAAGAAGTTGTGTCATTCCTGTGGGCTGACCGAGTGTCAACAGGTCACAACACTTCTTTTGGCTGCCAAACCAACACAGAGGGGTGTTCCAGAGATAGCAGAGCAAGGACCTCACCAAATTTCAAGGTGAATATACCAGTTAATAAGTGAGGGCATGCCTGAATTTTGCGGTTTAATAGTTAGCCAGGGGAAACTCATTTCAAGTGTAATGTTTCGATGTCAAAAGTGAATGCAGTTCTGACATTACACGTTTTTTATTAAGCGTAACTTCTGCCAAGTCCTGCAATTCAATGTCCGGGTTGAGCTGACTACAGTTCATTCTATTATTGAGTTGTGCCTTTTGAAATAGTTTTTTTCTTCTCGCTTCTCCACATTCACACTGACAAATGTGTCCATGTATAATTGTTGCAGTGGATAATTGGTAAATTATCCGTCAAGATAAAGACACATTACAAAAATCACTACATGTTCTGATACATTTATATGGCATTTGGGTCATCTTATTAAATCTGCTCATATAGGCAAGTGCATATTGGCAAATGCTTTCATGAGAATGATCAATTGTGGGCTCTGTAGCTAGAAAGTGAGCAAGTGTGCGGTATTTCATTTTTGCATGTTTACAGCTGAACAGATCTGCCATCAAGACAGTAGCCCAGCATCGTAGATAAGTTGCTGGGGATAGGCAGTGACAATGTCAAAATACAAGTGTAATAAGTGCAGTAACTTTTATTATATGAGGCCCTGGGGTGGAATTCAGACATTAGTGTATGTTCTGAGGTGAACATTATAATTATAGATAGGGAAGACACCAATGCATTACTACAGTGAAACCTAACACCATTTTACCACAATAGAAAACCACATAATTAGGTGTATCCCCTCTCAACAATATCTCTAACACTCCTGCCTGCCTGTTGAAATTATGTGTCCATTTAACTAAAACAAAAGGGGTGAGGTGAAAATACATTCTTTATCACATAGTCCAACAAAAGGTGCAAAAAGTGTTGTGGTTTGTACAAACTCAGATGGGATCCTGATAGGCCCTAGACTTTGAATTGCATTTCATTGTTCAAGAGTTTAATAGACTTATTCTGATTTGAGCAGATGCACAATAATTAGTTCAATGCAAGTCCTTCACATCTGCACATTCAGGTGGGAACACCACTGCAGGGAATTGCGTTATGCCCATCATTGTGACATTAGTTAATGTCCACAGAATATGCTCTGTTTTTCTGTGCCAGCAAGAACCTGATCACTAACTGTAAATTAAAGGTGCAGTGATGGCTGCCATATTTGCTTATGCAATCATTAGCAGCCATCATTACCGCTGCCATGTGCAAGAGCACACTGCAGGGGTAACCCATCATTGATCAAATGATTCCATTGGAAGTCACAGAAAATTGGATAGATTGCAGGGACACATGCCTTTCAGTGCATGCACGTGGTGGAACCCTTTTTTTTTATTGTGACAATTCTCCTTCCCGGTCAGGGAGTACCTGTCTATGCTTTGCATGCATGTTTACATCCATGCATGCTTTTCATCAAGGGTGCAACTGCCAATGAAACAAGATAGTGTTCAGAATCAAATGGCCACAGTGAGGCTGGTTTTCCTCGTGAGTTCATGAGCCTCCAGTTAATACTTCACAAAAGTGATATATCATGAATGTTGTTCAGTCTTTGAGATAGTTATCTGCCATTTTCAGCAACATTGCCAGATGTTGTTTGCACATTTGCTGATTTACTCCCAATAAATAATGACAACAATTCCTTGCAAATGAAAGTGAGGACAAACTTATAGGTGATCTTATTCACCAAATTGAGAGTTGTGAAATTCACTACGTGGTGAATGCAATTCAATTAGAATTGATAATATTTTGGAATATAATGTCTGTGCATGATTTGCAATGTTACCAGTTCTGTAAATGTGAAAGACACTTTTCAGAAGTCTGATCAGCTGTCTGTATTTCAGTCTTGCGGCCACATAAGCTTGTTACAAAATCCCCCAATAAAGAAATAAAGATAAAAGAAAATATGCATCCATATGAAGTAAACCTGTGCTACTTACCTTGAAGCTGGTTGTGATTGAGGCAAACTTGTTGTCTGCTGTTTCGGGATTGCCAATAAGGTAATCCCAGCTTGTGAACATCTTCCAGCTAAATCCATATTGTCCATCATCGGCATCTCCCGTGTTTTCATTGGCATTTCTGGCCATTCTGCAAACAGGCATAAAATCATGAGAGGCCTACATGCTCTTTACAAACAAACCTAAGAGTGCTTTAAAATCAATGCTTTATCTGTACCCCACCTTTTAAGCTGCATTGGGAAAAGGTTGTCGGGATAGAAATAATAAGTGTTGTAGCAGGCAAAGTTTGTGGACATTAGGTTTTCATGCAGCCATTACCACCCTCAAAGAACAGTAGCAAAGGAATAATTGTTTTAGGGCATAGACCACAGCGGCAATTATTATTCTGCTGAAGATCATATGCACTACCAAGAAAGCTTCTTAGAATATTGGTGATATAGAATATATTTCTCAAAGGATGTTTTTCTCAGCACTAAAGTAAAACCGCTTGATAGACTTATACAACAGTTAGACTGTAAGAATTTGGTACAAAAGAAAGTTGTTGTGTAGTTTGTTGAAAATATGTGTCCAGCTAAAGGTATATCTGTAAAAAAAAAAAGGAATTGCTAGATAGCAAATTCAATCAAAAATATACATCTGTTTGCTGGTGCTTTTGCTCAAATATGTGGTGCATCGACCATCTTGGTGTACAGGAGCCCACTCTTGTGTTCTCAGTCAGTGTTTTGAAAATATAGAGCAGTGGGATACCAAAGGAAAGTGGGGCAGAATGACACAGACATGTGTAAGGCAACGCCATTTTGGAGACAGAGCTGCATCAAGTTTGTTACAGTGTTTACATACAAAGCTGATGTGACGAACAATGGGGACAGTTGGTCAGCGTATGTAACTGTTTGTATAGCCACTCCTCAATAATAACCTCTCTCCACGTCCTCCTGATCCCTCTGCTCTTTTCTACCGACTTCCGACCTTGTAGAGTATTTTACTTCCAAGGTCACTACTCTTTGCTCTCCTTTTACTTCCACATCCCCTACACAACTCACAGCCATTTATATATTTTACCCTTTCTTCCCTGTCTCTTTCAGTCTTCTCCTGTCTCTTTCAGTCTTCTCCCCTCTTGCTGACCTTGGTACTGCTTGCTTCTTATCCCGTGCCCATCACACTGCATTGCCTTCGGACAACACTACACTCTACACTCATTCCTTCTGCATTCCCCAGATTCTTCCATACTTCACCGCTCTCATTAACCTCTCTCTCACCTCATCTACTGTTTCCTCCATGTTCTATCATGCTACTATTATTCCCATTCTAAAAAAAAAACTCTCTTGACTGTTCCCTTCCTTCCAACTTCTGCCCTATCTTTCTTCTTCCCTTCTTATTTAAGCTTCTGGAGCACATTGTCTATTCACAGATATCTTCCTACTTGCACCTACACTCTCTTCTTCCTCCACTCCAGTCAGGCTTTTGGCCTGCTCACTCCATAGAAACAGCTCTCTTACACGTTTCAAACTCATGCCTCTCTGCATGCCACAGTAAACTCTCTTCAATCCTAATACTTCTCAACTTATCTGCCTCCTCTGATGCTGTTGTCCATCCTACTTTACTCTCTTCTCTCTCCTCTTTTGTCATCTCTAGCTCAGTCCTCTCATGGTTTAAATCCTACCTCTCTGTTTGCTCCTACTCTGTGTCTTGGGCAGGTCGTATCTTTTCCCCTCTACCTCTTCTTTACCGTGTGCCCCAAGGGTAAGTCCTTTGCACACTTCTCTTTTCCTTCTATACTATCCCTCCTTTATCACTTATTTCATCCTTCAATCTATCCTGTCACTTTTACGCAGAAGATTCTCAAATGTTCTTCTCCTTTCCTAAATTCACTGATGCCATCCACTCCAAAGTCTGCAAATGTTTTTCTGCCATCCATTCTTGGATGTCGTCCCATTTCGTCCACCTTAAAATCTAGCCAAAACAGAGGTACTTACTCTTCCTCTATCCTCTCCCTCTCCCCTTCCCCCTTTTTACCTCTCTTTCCCCCCTCTCAGCTGTCCTTCCCTCCCTCTCCCTATTATTTTAGTGTCCTTTTTGAGTTGCCTCTCTCATTCCCTCCCCACATTTCTGTTACAGTACGCAACTTTCACTTCTTCCCATTAATCTCTGCTGAGCTCATTCTTTCCCGTCCTTTCACACCTCTAAACTCCTAATCTGTGCTCTATTTTTCTCCATGTCCAGACTCACCCCGCTATGCTTTATTTAAAATTCTGCTATTCGTCTACTTTTCTACCTTATTCCTCAGTTTTCAATTTCTTCCTCTCTACTATCGGATTCTATCCTACCATTCATATCAACACTTTTCCTTCACTTTCTGTCAATTTATTTCAGATTTCTTCATGGTCTTGCACCTTCCTAACTCCCCTTTAGTCTCCTTCTATTGCCCTGCTCGTCCTCCATGTTCAGAATCTACCTTTCACCTCATTGTCCCCAAACCTTCTTGTGCGTCTTCTCGCATTCGCTCATTTTCTCTACTTGCCCCGTCTCTTCCACTTGCTATCTGCTCATCTTTTACACATCAGATTTTTCAGACCCACGTCAAAGCTTATCTTCTATCCCCCTTATCTGGCTCCT
Organism: Ambystoma mexicanum; assembly: GCF_040938575.1. Classification (NCBI taxonomy): domain Eukaryota; kingdom Metazoa; phylum Chordata; class Amphibia; order Caudata; family Ambystomatidae; genus Ambystoma; species Ambystoma mexicanum. Next base: position 1,174,437,661 of record NC_090935.1, on the reverse strand, counting down.
AATCATGTGACTTGAAATATTGTATTGACATCTTTTAAATTTTGTTTGTACTGTGTTCTCTGGTTGTTCAGTGGTTTGGCAAAAGCGCTATGAAAATCACAATAATTAAAAATACAAAATACATCTTTATATAGAACAGTCTATTAAGAACATCATCGGAATGTGTAAAAGAACAGCACAGACAAGAGGCAAACATGCAGACTGTGTAAGTGTAGGCCACTTTCAATCAGGATATGGCTTAGTTTCATGAGGTTATTTCAGGCATGTGTTTGAGATAAGCACAATGACTTTGGAAATAGATGCTATGTGAGATGACACAGGTCTCAGGGTTTGAAAATATTTACATACCTTTGCCAGCACCATCACTATGAACAATAATACAGTTACAAGGTGTGCAGGAGATATGCAAGTGTTGTGTGGTCAAGGATGAGGAACACATGGGAAGGATAGTATGGTTCTGCAGTGTTTTGAAATTATACCCACTGGGGTGGGTATCTACAGGGGTAGGCTGTTTGTTACGGGATGGTATGGAGGGAGCGTAGTGCCTGAGGCTTCTGGCATGGATGTCACCAATGGTAGTTTTGGGTTCTTTTCAACATGGGCATTACATTTGAAAATTGGACAGGAATTGTGCCAGAGCCCTGGACAGGGGCACAGAGGCATCATCAGCAGGAGCTAGTGAAATGTCTTCTATTTCACCTGACAACAACACTATTTAATTTATTCTATACTCCGATATCCGTCTGATGTCCATCATTGGCTAGACTGGAGTGGGGATGTGGCAAAGTGGTTAAGCAGATGTGCAGGTGGGGGTCGAGGGACAAGTTTGTGAGACAGAGTCGGGATCGGGTGGGTGTAGTATGCAAAGGATTAATGGGAACAGTCATGGGGGAAGTCAGAGGAGGTTGATTGGTTGCAGCCATGACATTCTGATGGGTAGAATAGTAGAATGGTATTCATCTGCTAAAAATGTCCTTTCTTTTTTCTCTTCTTTTCCGGCAACCATACAGCAGTAATGGTAGTGTTGGTCAAACGTTCACAAGTTTGTGATTGGAAATCCATTTTGGGAAGAAGAGAGGTGGTGGAACTCATCCCTGATCCACAGCAGAATATTTTGGGGGAAGATTTCTAACCTCAAGCCAATTTGGAGAGTTTCATTAATTTCACAGAGATAGTGAATTCCACCTCACATTTTAGCTGACATAAATTCTTCCTTAAAATGGTGGTACTTAATATTCTGTTTAAAATGGTTGCATGACCTGTTCAATAATACGGTGGGGCTGGCAGTGTTGATGGTTGCTCAAGCTTGTGTGGAGGCTTCAAATGACAGTTATTAATAAGGAGAAAGAATGGGCAAAAATTCCCCAAACTTCCCCCGTGAAGCCTGGCATACTTAATTAGCGGATTTGGTTGAATCTGTGGGAGCCTGCCAAATAATAAACATTTCTGAATTTCCCTCATGAGTTCAGATGACATCGGGAAGCCCATATGCAGATTTGAGTGTTGAGCCGAGAGAGTCATAGTGACACTGGATTCGGGTGTTCTCACAAAGAGTCAGGCAAGTTCTAAGGCAGTAAGCTTAGCTGCGGGAAGGCAAGGCCAGACTGAGCCACAAAAAGAGTAGGAGAAAGAGGGACATTTTTGTGGAGTTAGGAGGCTTTTCCTTTTTTGTCATGAACTGTGTCTGTTATTTCTGATTTAAATGGTTTTTGTTTCGTTAGATTGATAGGCAGGCATTCAGGTGGTTTGTTTGGGGGGCCATTTTTTAGGGAAACGTTCTTTCCAGTTGTGATTTTTATTTGGAAAATGTGTTACTTTTATTATTATTATTATTATTATTATTATTATTATTATTATTATTATTATTGTATTTATTGAGCACAGACCTAGCTTCAAGAAGCAACAGAGTGCTCTACAGAAGCATACAGCAGTACAGATGTATAACAGAGTGTTACACAGCGAGGGTAGTAAACAGAGGGACACAGAGGGGGATACAGCTGTACAGGGTGGTGGGAGGAGAGGGGCGGGTGGTGTCTGTCAAGGCAGGTGCCGCTGGGGTGACATGATAGCCTAGGTGCTGAGGAGGAGAGACTCCTTGAAGAGGTGGGTATTGAGTTATTTTCAGAATTGTAGGAGCGTGGGGGTAAATCTGATGCTGACGGGGAGGAGTTTCAACAGTCATGGGCCATAGGCAGAGAAGGCTTGTTTTCTCGTAATTTCCTTTTTACAGCAGTGGATTTCAAGTCTGCATGTGTCCTGGATTCTGGTGGTGCGCTGTCCAAGCCGGAGATGCTGAGTTTCTCTGCGAGGTAGCTGGGTAACTTGACGGCGACTACCTTATAGATGATGGAGCAATAATTGAAGGTTATTCGTGCATGCAGTGGGAGCCAGTGAAGGTCGATGACGAACAGGATGATGTGGCCGTAGCTTTGTATACCCATGATGAGGCATTTAGCCGCATGTAGGACAATTCTCGGAGGAATGTACAAGGACAACGGGAGGCCTTCGAGAAGAGCATTGCCCCATCCAGGTGGGATTGGAAGAGTGCATGAACGGTCGATCTGAAGATGTCCGCAGGGAGGAATGGCTTGACTTTCCACAGCAGGGAACGCTGATACCAAGCTGTCTGAGTTTTCTTAGCTATATGTGTCTTGAAGGAGAGGTATTTATCGATGTGGAACCCAAGGGACTTGGCATAGGGGTTGAGCTCGGGAGTGAAGCCATCAAGGTTATGGTCAGTAGCCAGGTCTGTATGTCTCGGTGTTCAGTGTTGTTGGTGAGGAGAAGGAATTCGGTCTTGGAGGGGTTTAGCTTCATGTATGTACTGGACATCCAAGACTGGATCAGCAAGAGGCAGGTTTTGAGCCTGTGGATGTCCTTGATGGAGTCGGTCTTGAGGTATAGCTGTTTGTCGGCAGTGTATTGGGGGATGTGGATGGTGTGTGTGACTAGGAGGGTTCCCAGCGATTCCATATATAGATTGAAGAAAAGACGGGAGAGGATGAACCGAGCAGGACTCTGCAGGTGATGGGCAGCATTGGCGATCTAGAGGAGTTGATCTGAGCAAACTGCTGGCGGTTGACGAGGTAGGACGTGAACAAGCATAGGACAAGGTTGATGATCCTTCTGTGCCTTTGTAGGGTGTCTGTGAGCATGTGATGGTATAGGGGTGGAGATGACTGCTTCAAGTATAGAGTCTGAGTTCCAATGGGGCTGTTCGGTCCAAGTGAGGTGAGGGTTGCTGAGGTCTTCCATGAGGGCTTCCACTGGGAAGTTCTTGAAAGACCTGAAGGTTTGTTTGATGGATATCTGCTGGTAGTGCTTGACTGGGGTGGTGTTCAGGATGTTGAAAGGTACGGCCAGGTTGTCAGACCAGTCAAGCAGGAGAGGAGAGCTGTAGTGCAGGGAGGGCAGTACGGTTATGATTAAGTCGAGGATGTTACCTTTCTCATGCATTGGGTCTTCTGTGTGCTATGTGAGTCTGAGGGTGTTGAGAAGGCCACGAAGAGCTTCCTTCATGGGTTTGGTGGCCTTGATGCATCGAAGATTGAAGTCGCCTAGGAAGATGTTGTTGGTGTTCATGAGGGACATGATGGTGACCAGGTCAGTGAAGTTTTCGATGAAGGCACTGTTGTGTTTGAGTGGTCAGTAGATGAGGTGGAAGGAGGCTGTGTCGGTTGAGTAGTGGAGGAAGTGACAGGAGAGGAATTCAAATTGAACTAATGTTGTCGACGTCAAGTCTGGTGCAGGGCCAAATTAAATTGAGGAAGCTTTTATTGTTTTCTTACTTTTGACGATGCTTTATTTGAGCAGGCAGATTTGTTGCTAGAGAATCCTTTAATATTTTACATTTGAAAACAAATTTTTAGAGAAAAAATGTACATTTATTTTGTTGAGTAGAAACTTTTTATTGGCAACAAAGGCAGGTATGTTGTGCAAGGAAATTATGTGGTGCTCCCTGTGCAGGAGTAGTGCAGCAATCTGGATCCAGTGGACATGGTTTTCTTACTGTCTTACATGAAATCTGAAGAGGGGAGGCATAGTTGATCAGGATCCATTAGAACAGGCACACAGACAATCTGACTCCTCCAGCAGATGATGTTGCTGAAAAATGTGCTGTGGGGATTAACAGTGATTATAATGATGCAACTTAGGGTGAAGTTGGGGGCAGTGGTAACATGGAGGCATGAGAAGCCTGAGCAGGTGGCACAGCACTGGCACAGGGGTCTGGAGGAGAGGAATCCCCAAAGAATTCAGGAGAAGGAGAGCCAATATTGCCGGGGTCAGGAATAGGCAAGAAGCCCAGTGAGAGATCAAGGTCCAGGGGTTTTCAGAAAGTAAGGGTGGGGATGAAGACAGGCTCCTCATTGCCTCAATCATCTTGGCCTGAGACTACTTTAAGGTGCCTGTTGGGGTTTCATCAGCAGAGGTTGAAAGCATGGAGTGAACCTTTTGACCAGAGTCAAAGTCTGTTAGGAGGGGGACATTCTCTGTGACCTTTTCATTGGGTATCACGGTCCTTCTGAACCACCTCTTGGGCTGGCACCAACATGTATATGACAAGTTCCTTCCACCCCAAACCCATACCAGCGATGATGAAGAGATTGCAGCAAGGTCCCCCCAGGAGGACACAAGGCAATGGTGACATCATTGTCAGAAGTTCATTCTTGTCCATACAGTGAACAAGCCCTGCTCACACAGTAAATTGATGGTACCTACTCAAAAAAAGGCCCAGGTGCCACTGCAGGCAATGTGGAAGACAGGATCAATGTCCCGGAGGGCAGTGCCATGAACAATATTGCCTGACATGGCCGTCTCTTGTTCCTATTGTGGGGTCACGTGGTCAGCCGGGGAGAATTACTGCATGAGACAGTAATTGCCAGTGCACAGCATCATTTTAAGAAGCACGCCCTTAAACTCTTTAGTTTTTTGCTGTGAGGGCATGTCTAAGGGAATTTCAGAAATATATATTTTTTTGTTTCTTGAGAGGGTTTATTTATTTTATTTTCATCTTCCCTTCCCTAAAACAAAATATTTAAAATAAATTCAAAAGCAATAACACTGAACAAAAAAAATCAAAAATACCAACAAATACATACCCCAAATAATGACATGTTAAACTTTGTTCAATTTTTTTTATTGTCAAATAACATATTAAACTTTTCACAACAGGATAAAAAAAAAAGCCAGAATGACCTTCAAAATGAAAATATAAAATTGTTTTTGTTTGTGTTTTGCATTTATATAGCGCCACAAACCCTCTGGTATCTGAGCGTTGCTTATTTCACATGGTGTGTCGTGTTCATTTATCGACCTCAGAAGGATGAAAAGCTGAGTTTGGCCTTGCCGGGATTCAAACCTGCGTCAGCAGGATCTGCAGGGATGGCAAAGCGAGCACTCTGCTCGCTGTTCTATCTGACCGGCTTGATGAAAGTGTAAAATTACACTCCTATTCTCTTACACAATTTGCATACAGCCCATTCATGTTAATAACCTAAGAAGTGTAACAATTTCGCTCAAAAACAAGGTGAGGCAGATAATACAAGCATGGTTGTTCCTGCTCCAAAACACCTCCCATATCACAGGCCCAGGCAAGGTTACCGTCATCCCTGCAGCGCGTAATGCAGCCACCACATAACAGGTGCCACTTCCCCTTCCACACAAAAGCGAAATTCGCTTCCAACTCTTGCTGTCTGGCACCATGCTATCTCAATTTACCTGGTTCTGGTGGTATTCCATTTTTTTTAGGTAATCCCACACCAGGTAATTACCCACCAAGTGTTCAATGTATTAGGGTGTTGCCTTTCTTTTCAGGATATAGGTCATCAAATCAGTAGCAGAAGTGTTTGTAAGGAGATTCACTATCACCTGTTCCTGTCCATAGTTAACTAGTATGACTTTCATATGTATCTTAACTTGGGGGTAGGGAGAGCTAAGGAGATTTCCTGGAGCCTGTGTTAACCATCTGTTGGCTGTAGTGCAGAGCTTGGCCACTTTTCTGGATGGCATAAAAGGCGCTCAAGACTGATGGGCATCAAAAATCAAAGGCAGCAGGGTGCATGTCGGGGCATTAGTCAACTTCCAGAAAGTGGTCAAACAGCTCAGGAAAATTCTACAAAGAATGAGCATCACCTTGCACTCCAATAAAACCATCTTAATCACTGTACGTTGAGGAAGATGCAATAGGCTCATCAACAGACATCTTTCCAAATTGGACACTACATCTAGTCTTGAAGTTGACCAAGTTTCAGCACCGTAGAGCACAAGGGATACCAACTTCGCTTGATATAACTGAACCAGCAATCCAGCATAAAACCCCCCTCCCTTCTGAGCAAAAGAGCGGATGCCTCCAAAGGTCACATTGGAGCTCAATCTAGTTTGATCAAAATGGTTTGCTCCACTCAGACTGGGGTCCAGGTGCAATCCCAGATATTTGTAGAATGGCATCACCTCTAGTTTAGCCCCGTCCAGCAACCAATTTTCCTTTTCCTTCTCTGTGTCAAAAAACATAATGTTTCTTTTGGTGATGTAGAGGAGAAGTCAAGTACCCCCACCAAAAGCTCTGCCGCCATGTTGCCTATATGTTAGGAAATGGAAATTGCGACACGTGCAGTACCAGTGAGGATGCCTGTACCACAAAGAATCCTTGAAACAAGGTATGCAATGAGAAAACCCTACATGCATTCACGAAGATATGATGCCCTTTTGGCCAAGGTCCTGGAAAATTGTGAAAATAAGTGAGAAAGAAGACTGGTGACGTCACATGAGGCAGAACTGATGCACCCTGAAAAGATGCATGAGGCGAAAGAACATAAACATTCTATAAGAACTGAAGAGGAGGTGTTAAAGTTGAGCAACATTTCGGACTCGAGATGAAGATGCTCATGCTAAAGAAACGCTGAAGAAAATACAAAATCAGTTTACACTTGTACAGATGCAGTAACACAAGTAGACAAAGTGATCTTGAGGCTGTCTATGTAGTGAATAGTTTGCGGTGATGCACCAACGTATATGCATAAGAATGTATAGAACCTGGATGTTCCACAATGCACTTTAGCACGGCTTGAGACCACGTGATTGGAAATGGTTTCAGTGTGGGGCAGTTGGAAAATAGCCGATGGCAAAGGAGAAATTCAAGAAATGCTTGCCTGGCCCAGAACCAAGACGTCGAGGCCACTGTGAGCCTGGTTGTCCATCCAGTAGTTACATGAACGTGAGAGGGAAACAAACTTCTGTTTGAGGTGGAATGGAAAAGGCATCAAGAGTTCATCATTTAATAGTATTAAATGCAGCGAAGAGCTCGAAAGCGCAGTCTCCAGTCACATGGTCAGATCAAAATAGACATTGGGTCGAGGTACACCGAAACCAAGAAGATACTCCCTTTTATTCTCAGGCACAGAGAGCTTCTGCAAGGCAAAGTTCAAAGCCTTAATTGACTGGCAGACTGTGTGTGATAGTGTGAAACCTGATAGTATGGAGAAGCCTGGTTTGTTATCATTAGAGAATCATTACCCATTTAGGGATTAGTTATCCATAATTGCATCCTGTTTAGTTATCCATCATACATTCTGATTAGTACTGATTAGTAGTTACATGAAATAGTAACATTAGACTATCCACATTATTCTGCCACATATATGTAGCCATTTGCAATTTGCAATAGAATGAGGCCTGTTATATTCGAAGTGCCATTTAGAGATATGTTATATTTGTAGAGACACATGTAGAGATATGTTATGTATTATGTATGCATTGTAGAGACACGCATTGAGTGTGCACTTAGAATATGCATTGAGCTTTAAGTATAGTGCTTGGTATGAATGAATGTGTTAGGCACTACATTCGAGAATAGAGAAAGAATGAGGCCTATCGCATTATGAAGCCATTCCATGGAGACACACAGAAACTATTCGTTCCGCGGAGTGCAGAGGGAATGTTATGAGTTACAGTGTACAAGTATTCATAAACATTTGCTTGGCAGACACAGATAACATGAACCTTGTCTGAGTGGAGAAGGCAGTGTGCCTTATTAGCATGGCTGGCTGTGTATCGCAGAGAGAGACAAGCTGGGGCCAGCGCCATGGGGAGAGGGAGAGCTTTTGCAGGCAGAGACATGCACGAAAAGGATAGAGGGATTTGAATGGAATTGAATGGAGAAATAGATGGTAAAATGGTGTACCGCAGGCAGACAGAAGAAGGCCATGATATAGATAGGCTGAAATGTCACATTGACAAAGAACATGCAGTGATTGCAAAGTACAAGTACATGCAACACAGACATTTAGGCACTACTCAGATTTAGAAAAGCTGACAGACAGAAATAGGCATTTTAGCTTGAAGAACGAGTGTAACCATAGGGATTTGTATACATCATTGAACAGTATAATGAGATGTGAGGCTGAGATTTGAGGTAGTTGCTGCTCTGCTGGTCTGCTCTATGGGATGTAGTTGGAGATGGAGTTTTGGATGGAGCTGCTCTCTGAGAGATTGAGCTGAGATTGAGAAAGCTTGGGGAAGCATTCTAATGAGAGCAGAGTTTGAGAGATTGGCAGAGGCATTGAGGCATTTCGAGTGACCAGGCTGGTTGCAGAAGTTAGTGGGAGAGGAGAGACAGAGTAAAACAAGAAAGAGGAAAAGGGGAGTATTGCTGAATAAGACACGTGCATTGGGGAATTAGAACAGACACTCACACATAGCTATAGATGGTGTAATCAAACAGGGTCTGTCTGAAAGAGAGAGTGTGAAGTATGGAGAGGAGGTGTAATGCTTGCATTAGAAGCCTGTAAGGCTTACAGTTATTACTCTGCATGGTAGAATTGTACCAAAAGCATAAAAGGTGCAAATTCGAGTTTACATTATAGTAGTGCTTGCACCATGCATTGTTATATATGAATAAAAGTGATTTTATTGTTGAATTGATTCATGTGTTTTCTTTGTGTCTTATGTTAATGTGTCCATTGGAGTAAGATAGGAGTATGTTGCTAAGAGTCATCTAGGAGTATCACAGTGCACAAAGGCCCTGAGCTATAAGAGCAGGGGGGCATAGTGATCCACACCCCCTAGGTCTAAGACTGATGCAGGGTCGCCCAGAGGGGCTAGGCCAATGGTAGATTTGTCTAATTTGCAGCACGGTCGCACAAATGGCACCCGTAACGCGGGGCTTCACTAATGTGGAACATGGAACAGAGGGTTTAGTCGGCAGAGTTTTGCAGCTGGCTTTGATCCACTTATCGATGAGCTGAAGTAGAAGTTTGAACATCGTATGCAGCTGTGTTTTCTGTTAGTTCGTGGGAATAGATATTTTATGTGTGTTTTGTCTGTCTTGGGGATGTTATGAATTAGAGCATGCTTCGTCCACAATTTTGTTCACCGTAGGAAGGGGAACACAATTGTCTGACTTACTTTGAATCCAGAATATGAATTGGAATTGATCCAGAGCAGTATTTCATGACTGGCAATTTTTTTGGGGGAATGAATGTTCATCCATTTGGCTGAGCGAGAGAAACAGTTTTTTCTGAAAGACGCTTGTGGTATTTTGTTTGTTTGGAATTGTGCGGAGGCTGACACTTTTTGGGGAAATCTGACCTTTCTTTTGGATTCCTATTGGGATTTGTGCCCATTTTTGGCAAGTCGACTAATGTATCGCAATGTTTAGAGAAGTTTTGGAACTTGTTTTTTTGAAAATCACTTGACTGTTGTGAGGTTTGTTTGAAGAGAAATCCTGAGGGTGAATAATTAAAACTACAAAATGAGCTCATTTTTTTGTGACTTGAAGGCAATAAGAAATTGGCTTAGAAATATGCTTGCTGCCTGGAAAGTTTTGCCGGCAACAACCATAATGATTGAAGAGTTGAAAGTGAATAGTGAAGAAGCAGGAACAGAAATGACACCATATATCAGTGACTTGCAAGCAATAATATATCGTCTTAGACATGTAATTGAAAACTGGAAAGATGTCCCAGCAGTGAATTACCCATTGAAATTTTTGTCAACAGCATTGATGGTTGGGAACAGAGTTCCTAGAGAAATGAATATTGTTTATGGGGAGAAAGAGTTACCTCAGAATAATAAAATAGAGGAAATGGAGAGTGCATTTTTGACAGATATGTGCAGAATGCATAGAGGGTTTGCCTATGAAGATTTGCATTATGAAATTGTATCATTGGAGACACCTTTGCATGGAAGCAGTTATGTGCATGGAGGCAGCTAGGTGAAAATCTTTGATTTGAATAGAAATGGAATTTGTGATGACATTTTTGGCAGGATTGATAACAACAGTATTTTGCCTACGTTATCGAGTAAAATATTATTTTGTCTATTGACATAGAAACTGGGATAGCATTGAAGGAGAACGTGAATAGAGTGAATCATGCTAAAGTTGGATGTTCTGAGATAAAGGATTGTTTGAATTTTTTGGGTTTGAATGAGTGCATGGAAAGAGGGGTTGTTTACATTAGACAGAAACATTGCGCGGGATTAGCAGACTGTTCAGGAGTAAGCAGTAAAAATAAGGAATGTTGTTTGAATCTGAATTGTATTTCACATGCGGGAAGCAGTGTCTATTTGAATTAAATCGATTTGTTTTGTCAACATTTAGTGATTCAGCATTGTGAATACATTATGTTGAAAGGGGAGTCTGTGACTAGAAGACATGGAAATGACACATACAGTAATGCTTTTGCAGGAAATGGAGTGCAATTGAATGAGAGGAATGCAGTTGTGCAGCATTTGAATGAGCAGTTTTTGAAGGTGTATTTCTTTGAGTACGTGAAATGGGCTGTTCTCTTTTGTTTTGAGAAGGATCGAGACGGGGGCAGGAGTAATGCATCATGAGGCATGGTTAGACAGGCACTGATAGACTGATACACTGCAACTGACATTGGGTAGACACTGGGAGAAACTACATTGATGTCTTTTGGGAGACATGGGGAGTTTAGAACTAGCTATGTTCACTGAAGCATATACAGAGGAAATGCTGTTTTGTTTTTGGCTTTGAATACACCTGAAAACTGATGAGAAAACTGATACTTGCAGTTTTGTTTTCTTTGCATGAAATCTGGAAAGACACCTTGACCAGACCGAGATTTGCAGACCGTCATACACCTTGGAGATCGCATTGATGACAGACCAAATTGCAATGCATGAATTGACCAGACCATGATTGGCAGCAGTATGATGACTGAAAGCAGCATGAGCAGAATGATAGATTGACCAGACCAGATTGACCAGACCTTGATGAAACTATGTGACTTTGCATCATGGCTGTTTGTTGCAGTAATGATGAGACATTGGTAACTGACACCTACATTTTGCAGCAACATTTCTGGGGAATGCTGACCGACCGATTCAAGGCCTTAGGGTGTGGCTTTGTCTATGGCTGTGCTCTGAGAAGGTACCCAGAAAACCTGCTTGCTACCTGACTTCCTGGCATGACAACTTAAGCCATGGAAAGTGAAGATCATGACTGACTTGAAACCGACACCTTGCAGCATTCTGTGCCAAGAGAGAGAAAGAGAGTGAAAGATGCTCAGCAAAAGGAGAAATCATTTGTGGGCTGTTTTGTAACCTGCAACAAGAATAGAATCCATTTGGAATGCCTTACCTTGTGAACCAGAACCAGACACAAGTTTGGGCCGGAGGAGAAGAGAGAAATGCGGGAATGAGCAGGAAGACGCGCTCTGAAAGCATTTGAATTCCTGGTGCTAACCACGTTTGAAAAGCAGTGAAGCTTTGTCTCTTGAGTGAAAGAGAGAGAGCATTGATCTGACACCATGGTGCTTTGAAATCTGAACTTGCATCCAACCTTAACTGGTTCCTCATGAGAAGAGCAGGAACTAGCATGGCATGAACTGGAATACTGGCATGGCATGGCAAAAACTGGCAACAACTGGAATACTAGCATGACCTGGCAAGGAAGGAGAGAATTTGAATCTGGAGTTTGGCTTATGTGAAGGGCCTATGTGAAATTGCATGGAATTGCCACAGGAGAGTTGCCATCTGCATTGTTTTGCAAACACTCTGAATGAGTGCCACGTGAATGATACATTGGTATCAGAAGAGGATAGACTAGGGAAATCTTTGGAATAGGGAAAGTAGAGACATCATCATCGAAGGGAGCTTGCAGCAGTGAGGCTCTGGAATTTGTCACTGAAATTGTCCATTTGCAGGACACACACTTGATTTCCGTTTGCAGCAGGAACTACATTTTGCTTTGGGCTATGCTTTGATGCTCGTTCACATGTTTGCTGAACATATATATCCTTGTTGTGACACATTTGTGACCCATTTGTGAACACTCGCTTTGAACTCATGCTTTGTTGACATTCCTTGGCTGAGAGAATTGCATTAGAACTGGATTTGTACTGACTTGGAATTTGCACAGATGTGAGGGCACACATACTGATTGGGCAACAACTGATTTGATCACAGACTGACATGAGTGAACCTGGAAATAACTTGGACTAGAAATGCAACTGAATTGGCCTGTATGACCAATACACTGATATGTATACATTGGAAATGCATACATCTGAAATGAGCTTTGACACCAGTGAAAGTGAGATTGTAATTTTGTGCTTGACACATTGAAACTGAAAACACATGAATCCACAGAACATATGCATTGATTCTATGCATTGCATTTTTTCGTTTTCAATAATCTGCTTGTAGACACACTTTCACACTTTTGGCTTTTGACTTTTGACTTGACCTTTTGCTAACAGAAACGTGAATATGCTATTCTGAATTTTGACACATTTGCAGCTAAGAATTTGAATTTTTAGCTTGCCACTGATAGAGTGCAATGCTTGCATTTTAGGGTTTTTTGCATTATGAAATAGAATGTTTTTTCTCTTTGCAATTTTTCCTGATTTAGCATGCCACATTGAGACATGTTTTGACAGGTCGTTACTAATGATTATATAATGATAATAGGAGAGATTGTGAAACCTGATAGTATGGAGAAGCCTGGTTTGTTATCATTAGAGAACCATTACCCATTTAGGGATTCGTTATCCATCATTGCATCCTGTTTAGTTATCCATCAAACATTCTGATTAGCAGTTACATGAAATAGTAACATTAGACTATCCATATTATTCTGCCATATATATGTAGCCATTTGCAATAGTATGAGGCCTGTTATATTTGAAGTGCCATTTAGAGACATGTTATATTTGTAGAGACACATGTAGAGATTTGTTATGTATTATGTATGCATTGTAGAGACACACATTGAGTGTGCACTTAGAATATGCATTAAGCTTTAAGTATAGTGCTTGGTATGAATGAATGTGTTAGGCACTACATTCGAGAATAGAGAAAGAATGAGGCCTATGGCATTATGAAGCCATTCCATGGAGACACACAGAACCTGTTCATTCCGCGGAGTGCAGAGAGATTGTTATGAGTTACAGTGTACAAGTATTCATAAACATTTGCTTGGCAGACACAGATAACATGACCCTTGTCCGAATGGAGAAGGCATTATGCCTTATCAGCATGGCTGGCTGTGCTTCACAGAGAGAGAAATGGTGGGGGCAGTGCCATGGGGAGAGGGAGAGCTTTTGCAGGCAGAGCCATGCACGAAAAGGATAGAGGGATTTGAATGTAGAAATAGATGGTAAGATGGTGTACCGGAGGCAGACAGAAGAAGGCCATGATGTAGATAGGCCGAAATGTCACATTGACAAAGAACACGCAGTGATTGCAAAGTACAAATACATGCAACACAGACATTTAGGCACTGCTCAGATTTAGAAACGCTGACAGACAGAAAGAGACATTTTAGCTTAGAGAACGAGTTTAACCATAGGGATTTGTATACATCATTGAACAGTATAATGAGAGGTGAGGCTCTGAGATTTAAGGTAGTTGCTGCTCTGCTGGTCTGCTCTATGGGATGTAGTTGGAGATGGAGTTTTGGATGGAGCTGCTCTCTGAGAGATTGAGCTGAGATCGAGGAAGCTTCGGGAAGCATTCTAAGGAGAGCAGAGTTTGAGAGCTTGGCAGAGGCATTGAGGCAGTTCGAGTGACCAGGCTGGTTGCATAAGTTAGCTGGAGAGGAGAGACAGAGCAAAACAAGAAAGAGGAAAAGGGGAGTATTGCTGAATTAGACATGTGCATTGGGGAATTAGAACAGACACTCACACAGAGCTATAGATGGGGTAATCAGAAAGGGTCTGTCTGAGAGAGAAAGTGTGAAGTATGGTGTGGAATGGAGAGGAATTGTATTGCTTGCATTAGAAGCCTGTAAGGCTTACAGTTATTACATTGCATGGTGGATTTGCACCAAAAGCTTAAAAGCTGCAAATTCGAGTTTGCATTATAGTAGTGCGTGCATCATGCATTGTTATGTATGAATAAAAGTGATTTTATTGTTGAATTGATTCATGTGTTTTCTTTGTGTCTTATGTTAATGTGTCCATTGGAGTAAGATAGGAGTATGTTGTTAGGAGTAATCTAGGAGTAACACAGTGCCCAAAGGCCCTGAGATATAAGAGCAGGGGGGGCATAGTGATCCACACCCCCCTAGGAGATTGTCTAAGACTGAAGCATGGTGGCCCAGAGGGGCTAGGCCAAGGGTAGATTTGTCTGATTTGCAGCATGGTCTCACAATAGATGTTGGGCTAAGTGGGAGGGGAAGCATGATCACACCGACCCTACCTGCACCTGGATTGGTAGCCTGCATGCTGCTAGCATGTGGAATATTCCAGAAGGGTACAAGGCGGCAAACCAATTGTAGAGGGCCATCTAACAGAGAGCCCTATAATTTTTGTAACCAATGGATCGTCATATATTTTGTGACAATGAAGATGACTTGCACTAGAGGAGGGCTTAGTTGTCGACCTGATGTTAGAGACCCAATCACTTCCCCCGGTTAGTATGGAACTTATACTTAGATGTTCCTTGTAAACCTATCACATCCCCAAGTAGGTTTTAATAGTTTGCCACGTACTGTGATGTCACTGATGATGAGTTTTGTCTATTAGAGTTGTGTTTTTTATAGAATGCGTTGATAGAAATCGAGCAAATGTCTGTTGATGTCCGGTGTAACTCCCTGTTTTAGATAATTGCAAATAAAACAGTACTGTGTTTTGCCAACTTCCTGAGTCGGTTTGATTATTGATGTTTGAGTACATTTTGCATCCCCATAAATCTCTAAGTTTTGCTACCTCATCTTAAAGGGCCCTAGGTCTATGGGTTGAGAGATATTTATCACAAGAGAGTTATCGTCAGCATATGTTTTCAATTTGGTCAATGACATGTGTAACCCTCCTGGAGTAAGGACCAGGATTACAAAGTACTCCACATATCCTAGCCATTGGATCGGTATAGACCCAATTTAGACGGAATAGCGGCTGATGATCCCAGGGCTTCGCCTAGATCTGAGAGGTAGAGATTAAACAATATTGAGGTTAGCGTACAGCCTTGTTTGAGGCCTCTTTTTGTTAGGATTCAGGAGGTGTTCCCGCCCTGCTCATGGAGACTGATCTTTACCCTAGTCTGGGAATATAACAGAATAATCACTCTTAGCAGCCCAGGAGGGAAGTTATTTTGTTCAGCTTTCCCCACAGCCCATTCTGGTCCATGGTAGAAAGTGCGAGGACATTGATACTGGTGTTAGAGTTCTTCCAGAAACCTGTCTGGTTGTAAGGGATGATGTTACAATTTTCTGCCCATTCCTCAAGCTCTTTTAGAAGGACCCAGGCAAAGATTTTTGCGGATACGTCCAACATGGCAAGCACTAGTATCGACACAATTATTCTGTCAGGACAAGAACTAGGAATGTTCTGCAGCGACTCAATGCTACAAAATAAGTAATGCAAGGCCTGCGACCAGATGCCAGGGTCTGACTTAATGATGGAGCTACAACTCCCATCAAGGCAAGGAACCCTGGAGGATTTAGTAGTTCCTATAATCTTCAGTATTTCATTAGGGCCCATGACATAAGACCAGTTAGCCAAATAGGCCATTGATCCTAAGCCACCGACAAACGTTCTACCAAGTACTTGCTGGATATACTGAACCCAGCCTGTCTCAGATACGCTGTGTAAATCTCTAGAGCGCTTTTACCAACCCTTTACGATTCCCCAAAATCTTTTGATGTAATTAGAGAGAGACACCTGTACTAGCTCTCGCCAGCGAAGACACTCCTTAACATACTTATGGTTATACAACCAATTACGTTAGTTGTGTTTTGCAATGCTTCTCCTGTTGCTGTGGGACACTGACAAAACATCAGACCTGACAATGGCCTGCAGTTCCCTCCTCAGTTTCGTCTCTCAGTCCTGTACTTCCTCTTGAAAGAATGAAGATAGGAACTTCTAGGGCCAAGACCCACCGTAACCATGGCATGAATAGTTGTCAGGGAGCCCCCCTTATGATTCTCATAGCCCTCTCGAACTGAGGAACCACTGAGAGGACACGCCTCTCCACAAAATGAACAAAAGTACCCAATGTTTCTCGTGCGACTGGAAAAGTCAGGCCCAAATTCTGATGACTCCAGGAAATGCGGTTCATTCCAGTATTGACACTTAAATGTCCAATGGGCATCAGAGCCTGCTCCATAGTCCGTAAGTCCTAGTGTGCCAAAATTGGAAAATGGTCACTCTCCAAACAGGAGTAAACACACATGTCCATCCCAATGGAGAGAAAGTTGGCAATGAACAAGTAGTCCAGGATGCTTCTCCCTCCGATGCCCACCCAGCTGAAATTAGGTGAGTTGTCTGAGGAACGCATGCCATTGATCATGGAAAAGCCATGCATAGACAGCAGGCATGCCCACCGCAGCCCCCAACGATGGTCTCTGTATTTGTGCCCACTGTTTGCGGCCATCCTCTTATCGAAAGGTTCTTCCTCCAGTGCAATATCATATAGTAGTATCCTGGCATTAAAGTCACCACAAAGAAATATTGGCTATCAAAGTTCAAGTCACCCAGTATTCCCTCCATTTCCTTAAGCAGGATAGATACACTTCCTTCATATGGGGGTACATAGATGACAATAAGGAGTATTTCCTGCGGGCAAGCAGAGTAGTATTCTGGGCATAAAGACGTTGTTCCCATTAGAATATTACTAGTGGTGGAAATAACCTCAACCAGCCCCATAGAGTTAGTTACCCCCAATGCAAGGCCACCCTTGGGGTGGCCTCTACAGCCCTTCTTGGCCTCACGTGTTATAAAGATCCATCCATCCCCCACAACGGGGGCTTAGAACTAGGTCTCCTGGAGCATGAAAATACTAAACCCATCAATGTAATTGAGTAAGCCGTCCTGGGAAAACAGATAAGTGTGTCCCTGTGTGTTCCAGCTATAAGTCAAGAATGGAAATGTGGAAACATGGTTAGGAATGCCGTGCCCCCCTCATCTCTGCCAAATTCACCAGCCATGCCCAATGTGACTCATCCCCCTTGGTCCCCTGCCCTGTTACAGCATTCAATGAAGTCTGTTCTATCATTTGTTCAAAGGTTAAGGTTGCGCGAGGAGCTCCACCACATTCATTGCCATTATCTTCACTTCTGGCCAGTATTGGGGTTTTCCTAGGGTGCACTGCGGAGCCCGGATATTTCTGGCCATTATAACTGACCAATTCAATCATCGAGCACTTGTAACCCAATTTATAAAGTGCCTCATGATGTTCCAAAATGTAGTGGAGGAGATCTTCAGAATAAAAGTATATAAGGGAAGTGGCTTGGATAGAATCCTCACACATGTCCACAATCTTAATATCACTGCTATTTATATAGCGTAGAGGAATAATTGTGTGAAGTAAGTACAAAAAGCAAGAGTGATTTAGATGGAAACTATGGCCCTTTCAGAATAGACTCTGCACCTGTAGAGCTTTGACGGTGTATACTGCTGCCATGTGCATTTTAATCAAGCAATTATCTTGGACGTTAAATTTCTTACCAACCTCATTTGCCTGGGTCAAAGTGCTGATGGCAAGACGTACAGGTTCTTTCTGGTATGAGGCTGTATTAGATGTTAGCGAAGCCACGGGGCTAACAGATGTTGCAACATCAGACACCATAGCCCCACAATGTGTTGGCCATGGGCCCATCCTGCCTTGAATTATCAACTGCGGGAAAACACACACACTGATGCTGTTGATTCTTGAGCGACATTTATCTTGAACTTTAGGTATGTTGTTGAACTGAGACTAATCTTTTGTTCCATCCAAAACTTTCTCTCCTAGGCTCTCAATCTCCAGGTAGGTTGGCGTTGCACAATTTGACACACACTTAAGACCTATCTCTTTCATTAGTACCCTTTTCTTCCCATAGGTAGCCTGTATGATCTGTCTCTCAGCGCCTAGATGCCTACGGGCTTTGGCGCGGTATAAGATAAAATAACATAACATAACATAACATTGCAAGTGTTTGTGGCTTGAGTCCCCCACCCCCAGCCATTTGGGACTCAACTTGTAAAAGACCAAGAATGATATTGTATTTTTTGCTGATTGTGTCCTTCCTCTAGACAGATGAAAGGAAGCCTTCAGGAGCTCATTGATCGGATGAGCTAACTTATCAAATTTGCTGCTTAAAGGATAGTTCCGGGACTTTTTTTTTATTGTCCCTACGGTTCGGCCATGTGTTTTTAAGCATAAATCGGTAGATCGTAGAAAACTTTCCTATGGACCTTACCCGACTTTTCGTCCATTAACGCACTCGAAATCAGCCGCCATTTTCTGATAATCCTATCATTTCCCCCCATCGCCCTGGCTCACCTGCTTTTGCGGCACTAAATCAAATCCCCCGCCCCTGAGCCTGACATCAGCAGACGCGTACCGCCCATTTCCCAACGCCAAAGCACGTTTCGTGTCAACAATCGCTGCGCCTCAGCTAATGAAGTGTCGCCATGGAAATGGCAGGACGCCTCTTTCCTCAATAAGTATAAACACACCGTTTCACAACACACAGCAGCAGATTTTCGATTCCATTACTCTCTCTGTGTTACTTTGAGTATTCTGTGACTCGTTTCTGTGCTCTGGTCAGCTACCTTCGCCGCTTCTAGGCCTTGTGAACACCTGTACCATCTCTGTAAATTATTTTACTTTCTTTACCACACAATGGCTACAATAATGCCGTATATGTACGAGCCCGAGTACACCGAGGAGGAACTACTGGAAAGGCAAGCACGCGAAAACGATGGGGATTCGGACGGCAGTTGGGAGGACCAGTCAACGGATGAAGAGCCTGGACCATGTCGCATGGACGGCGTCTCCACCTGGTGCACGTGCAATCGGTGCGAGCTAATGCCAACTGAGGAGGAGAACTGCTGCTGCCGTGAAAATTCCGGGTGCTTGGCCTACATTTCGGAAGGCGAGCCAAGTCCGCAATGCATCACCGAGCTGCCAGAGTTCAGGGAAGCCTGCCTCTCACGGACCGTGTTGAGGATGATGATGGTGCTTATGCACGAACTTCGCGGCACTGTTCGTCCGCGTAATCCGAGTAACAAGTAAGTATACTCTGGTTGTGATGTCAGTGATGCCACTACTATTTCATGGTCGTCTCCCACATATAAAATTACATCTACATATCATTCGAACGCATGTAAATTGGTTCCATATTGTGCATTTTCTAGATAGAATTTTTTTCAAAGCAGAATGACATTTTTCACCTGAATCGACATTGGTAAGAAAGTTTTGTCATTTTAATACAGTTTGCATCTTTCTTTGTCACAGGTGGTACAGGCTGGTGGCCTATCGTTGCTTCACTTGGTGGCTTCACGGGAGGCTCGGACACCGCGTTCGGAGAGTAATACCTGCCTGTGCGGTACTTGCCATTAGACAACATTTCCCCAGCGACAGTGGACAATACCGCGGATTTTCCCTGGATGTGCTGCAACCGGAACTTTACAATGTGTAATGTTTATTATTTATGTTCAATTGAAATTACGATCTAAAATAAAACCCAACATATATTTTAACAATGGTTGTTTTGATTTTTTAAATGAATCTAGTGTGTCTCCATTGAATAGTCTTCCTGTGCCTTGTCTTGTCACACCACATGTCCCCTGCGGCAAACGAGTCTTGTCTGCACGACCACCGCCCCAATCCACACCCCGCCCTATCGAAGGCAGTTCGCACCGGGGTACTTGCGCTGGCAAGTGGAGCTGTCAGGGAGCGATAAAGGCCAAGAGGTGCCAAAGACCATGTGCACTTCAAAGTGGTCTATAGAGCATGGGTTGTTGTTCCCATGTCTACCTCCAGACCCCGTGTTTCCTGCCAAGCATCCCCCCTCACGCTGGACGCCCCCCTACAATCCACATAAGTGTGTCTCCATTCCCGAGTCTTCCTGTGTCTTGTCTGCACGACCACCGCCCCAATCCACCCCCCGCCCTATCAAAGGCAGTTCGCACCGGGGTACTTGCGCAGGCAAGTGGAGCTGTCAGGGAGCGATAAAGGCCAAGAGGTGCCAAAGACCATGTACACTTCAAAGTGGTCTATAGAGCATGGGTTGTTGTTCCCATGTCTACCTCCAGACCCCGTGTCTCCTGCCAAGCATCCCCCCTCACGCTGGACGCCCCCCTGCAATCCACATAAGTGTGTCTCCATTCACGAGTCTTCCTGTGTCTTGTCTGCACGACCACCGCCCCAATCCACCCCCCGCCCTATCAAAGGCAGTTCGCACCGGGGTACTTGCGCTGGCAAGTGGAGCTGTCAGGGAGCGATAAAGGCCCAGAGGTGCCAAAGACCATGTACACTTCAAAGTGGTCTATAGAGCATGGGTTGTTGTTCCCATGTCTACCTCCAGACCCCGTGTCTCCTGCCAAGCATCCCCCCTCACGCTGGACGCCCCCCTGCAAACCGCATAATGCCACAACATATACACGTCATTCATTCACAAACACACCCCTGTTTCGAATTCTTTATAACCCACTTCATATTTCTAATGAAAACTTCTTTGCGCTTTGCTAGTCAACCCGTGAAGGTGCTGGTTATCTGCTCTTCGTCTCTGTGAACTTCCGTGACCACTTCGAGGAAACTCGTCAGTTTGCAACCTGTGTACTGCTCCCTGTTCTACGACAAGAAACTACTCTGATCCCTGCATCTAACTGTTTGTTCGTCAAGGTAAGGCCATGTACCATAATCATTTTGCGTCCAATTTCTTTTCGTTCAAGAGAGTACATGCAAGGAACTAGTCACATGTTCTGAGTTTAGTGAAATTATTTTTCTATTTTTTTAAAGTTATTCAAATACTTATCCGCATGTGAATAACGTGTATAGTTCCAAGAACCAAAGAGAACCTTGCATTGAACCTTTTATGTGTCATTTAATTTTTTAACACATTGGTATTCATAGAGAATTGTTGAACTTTACTTTTCAGAACTTTCCACAATGCCTGCCTGTTCCATTGGCGGTTGCCCTTCGAAGACTCATAGTAAATCTGAAGGTACTATAATGCATGTTTTCCCTAAGACAATAGATCAGATAAGAGAATGGGTCCGATATTGCGGATATCCACCGTCTGAGCTTGAAAGTAGAGTCCTAGAAGTCTTTGCGGACAAGAGGGGTGATCGATACCGCATCTGCAGCAGGCACTTTACCTCTGACATGTACTCCACATCATTGCTAATAAAGAAGAACACAGCGCGAGCGAAGCGAAAATTGCTCTCAACCGCTATTCCCACTCTATTCGTCCACATCCCTCCACTGGTGAGTCAAGTTTACGTATTTATCTCTCGGCCTTGCGGTAGTGTGTAGCATTAGCTAACAATAATTTCCCCATTTATGTATCCACTCAATATGAAGGCGGAAGATTCTCCATCCGTGTCGTTATTGCAGTCATCAGCCACTTCAAGCGCCTATCGGGTAATCTTACTTACCTATTCGGCCACTGACTTGTTTTAGGCATGTAAATCAATAGTTTTAATTTATCGTGTGATTATTTTACCTAATGGTACACCCTTGTACTCGTCCTCTAGTCTTTGCTTTCAGTTATAATTATTGTTATCCAAAATAATGCAAGTACTGTCTTTCAGGGAGATGCTGAGGAGTCCAACGCATTGACGACAACCGTTGATGTCACTCAGATGCTCGAGGTACGTTTCCGGACTGTTCCATCGATGGAGATCATCAGATCTTGCATTCTTGTAGCGTGATTGTTACACACAATGTTTCTTTCGTTTTTAGCCATTGATATGTCATTCTGTCGTCGCCCTCCTATGTGTCTTCTTTTTTCAATAATGTGTTGATTACTGATGAAAGTCCTATGTTTCAGGGAGTCGATGGAGCATTAGTCCAAGAAGAAGGGGGAGCATGCAGTTACGGGTCGGCGCAACAGATTGCAGAAGTGTGCACCGCAGTTACATCGTCCCTTGATGTTCTTATGCATTTCGAGGTATGTATACTGACAATTCGATCAAGCGAAATCATATGACGTGATTACATCCGCTATACTTCCTTCTTTATTAACGCAAGTACTATGTTTCAGGGAGATGACGGAGCTTCTTCTACAAGAACATCACCCCTAGTAGTTGATGCAGATCTCTGGGTGGTGACACTTCCAACGATCGAGCAAATCGAATCATATTTAGATATCCATTATTTAACTGATCATTTGTGCAGGTCTATTTAGATGAGCCGTTGACGCCTGCACAAAGTGCATGTTCTTTTTAACAAAATAGAAAACCATACTAATGCAATTACTGTGTTTCAGGGAGTTACTGAAGCATCATCTTCAATAATATCATCAATGGAAGTCTATGAGGAGCCCGAGGTATGGATCTTGACAGTTCCATCTAACTAGATCAAGAATGCGTGAATAATTGTCGTTTGAATGTTCTACACAAAGCGTTTGTTCGTGTTTTGCTATTGAGATGTACGTGGGTATTGGTCCCCAAGTACATTTTGTGTTTTCAATATTATTATACATACTAATGAAAGTTCTATGTTTCAGGGAGTCGATGGAGCGTCAGTGCGTGATGGATGTGCTTATCATGAAAATATAGTCGTTGCAGCGCAAGAGGAAGTGGAGACATGCACACACGAGTCGGAGCAACAGCGTCCCGATGTTGAAGTTCGAGGCAAGAAAGTTTCAAAGAAAAGAAAGCAAAAGAAGGTTAGTGTCCTGGTCACTATATTATGTTGTTTTTCACTGTTAATAGTTCAATACTGTAAGTTGTGTTTAAACTGAACATCCTTTTCCAATCTGTCCTCTAGTTGCGAGTGGGTGTACGAACTAGATCTACACAGACAGTGAAGCGAACGAGAGATGTTGCTTGTCAAACCTTTTGGCAGGGACTTGAGACCGGAGATGCATCGTGCCAATGAGAAGAATATGAAGTGATTGACAACGGAGCTATACCACATCCATCAATTGATAGTGAATGTCCTCCTGGTAGTTCGGATGCAGTCGGAGATCAATTCACAGAATCCACACCCGCAAAAACTAAGACCGCGAGAAAGTTGAAGAAATTGTTTTATCCACCCATCGCCGGAGAAGGAACAGATGTTGCAATGGAAGAGAATGAAGTGGACGACAATGAAACACCATAAATATCACTGAACATAGCGGAAGACGATATCAGAGATTCTACCTTTCATGTGAGTGACATGTCCTCAACGTTACAGGCCGAACCAGCTGGGATGCAGAGTGACAGTATAAGGAAAGAGGCCAAATTCATTGTATTCGATAGTTGTTTGATTGATATTATTATTCGGATGAAATGTGGGCATTCGGTTGGTGGGGAAGTATGTGGGGAGCCATTGATTAATGTGACTCGTGCAATTCGAGGCACTAACCTTAAAATACATGCCACCTGTACAAAATATCATCCTTTCTCATGGTCTGCACAACCCATGCTGGGGCAACTGCCAGCAGGCAATCTACTTTGTGCAGCGGCTGCACTTTTTAGTGGTTCAAGTTTTAAAAAGTTAGAGTCTTTCTTTCAGTTTGTGGGAATCCATTTCATTGCGAAAACTCAGTTCTACAAATACCAAACCGATGATCTATTTCCAGCCATTAGCGAAGCTTGGAGAACGGAAAAAATGTCTATTGAAAGTACATTCGCGGGCAAACGGTTCAGGCTAGCCGGTGATGGACAGTGCGACAGCCCAGGATTTTCAGCCAAGTACTGCACCTACCACTTTCAGGTCATGGAAAGTAAGAAAATTGTGAGTTCGGTGGTCGTGCAGGTGTCACAAAGTACATCCTCAGTGGCCATGGAGAAAGTTGGCTTTGTAGCATCATTGCAAGAACTACAATCGCGGGGAATGGTGATCGACCTGATAGCCACGGACAGACACGTTTCAATTGCCAAGACAATGAGAGAAGAGTACAAAAATATAAATCACCAATTTGACGTTTGGCATCTTGCAAAAACAATCAATAAAAAAATGTCGGCTGCAGGTAAAAAAAAAGATATGCAAGGTATTTCACAGTGGTCCAAGTCAATCAGCAACCATCTTTGGTGGAGCTCAAAAACATGTGGAGGGTCGTTGGAAATTCTACTGGAAAAATGGCGGTCAGTAATGCTACACTGTAGCAACGTTCACCGCTGGACCACAAACCAACATTTCCACAATTGTGAACATGGCCATTTGTCCACAGAGGAGGCACGGAAGAAGAAGTGGTTGATTCCTTCATCACCCACTCACAAAGCCATTGAAAAGATTGTATTTGATAAAACTATAACAAGAGATTTGAGGGGACTCACGGAATTCTGCCACACAGGAGATTTGGAGGTGTTCCACAATATGTGCCTAAAGTACAGGCCAAAACGATTGCATTTTGGCATGGAGGGCATGATAAATCGGACTCTTCTAGCGGTCTTGGCACATAACCATAATGTTGGCCGTCAACAAAGTAGGACGACCGGAACTTTAGGGACGCTTCGCTACAATAAGGCCTTCACTAAAAGAAGTAAACAATGGGTGATCAAACCAGTGTTTGAGGATATGCAATATGAGTTTATTGAGAGACTTATTGTTGATGTCCTAGATAGGCACATACATGGAGTTGTGAACGAACCTGTGCAGGGGACAACTGCATTGCCACCCAACATTGCCTCTGTTCCATGTCCACCTAAAGCAGAGCTCATTGAGAAATACACATCACGGTTTAAATGATTGTAATTTGATTGTCTGTTCTCTCGAGTCTCCTCATGTTGCAGGCCCATTGAATATGTGTATCTATGTAATGTGTAAATAAAAGTGATTGCTCAGTGTACATGCAATGTGTCTCTCCACCCTTGCCCCTCCCTTCACCGTGCAGTAGTGCGAACCACCCGGGTGTCACCTGTGACTTTGCTCTGGAGTCTCCTCATGTCACAGGCCCATTGAATATGTGTAGCTA
The DNA here is from genome assembly GCF_040938575.1 of Ambystoma mexicanum. Classification (NCBI taxonomy): domain Eukaryota; kingdom Metazoa; phylum Chordata; class Amphibia; order Caudata; family Ambystomatidae; genus Ambystoma; species Ambystoma mexicanum. The sequence goes on along the minus strand of NC_090935.1, from coordinate 1,174,412,364 downwards.
TGTATTGTGTAAATAAAAGTGATTGCTCAGTGTACCTGCAATGTGTCTCTCCACCCTTGCCCCTCCCTTCACCGTGCAGTAGTGCGAACCACCCGGGTGTCACCTGTGACTTTGCTCTGGAGTCTCCTCATGTCGCAGGCCCATTGAATATGTGTAGCTATGTATTGTGTAAATAAAAGTGATTGCTCAGTGTACATGCAATGTGTCTATCCAACCTTGTTCATTTGCGCATTAAATTAAACCAAACAGTAATATAAATAATTTTTCAAAAAATATAGAATGTCTCCGTATTTATGGTTCTCTGGGGCTGCAAAGCACAAAGACAAAATGCAAAGATGGAGTGTAAATTTCAAGTCCTGTGAGATGGCCTTACACTGAATGTAGCTAACTAGGAATGTGTGCTCGTTCAAAGTGAAGGTCAGCTGCTTTGATTTTTTGCTCGGGTGCCGGAATGGCCCACGACTCAGTAAAAGGTTCTATTGTTATTTGACCTTGACAGGCCGGGACCATCCCGAAAGACTTCTTTTTGGGGGTGTGGTGCAATAACGTAAGAAACGATAATGAATAAAATTTCTGAAACGATAGCCATTTAATGTTCGTTCATCAGAAGAAATAACGTCGGCATAGAAGGAGTGGTATTTCGGGGCTGCCCTACGCACAGACACAATGGAAAATGCAAATATAATGTAAGTAACTCTTTATATGAGTTTATACCGCAATTTAATTACTATACAGTAGCTTTAAAGACGGGTTAAGTTGTACTTGTTCGTTCTATGTGGCATATTGTTTTGTACCGCGCACTATCTTGAGGAGAACCATCTCCTTTTACGGAAGCATCTGAAAACCTTCATCTTTGCTTCTGCTTTCTCTCTCCCTCTCCCCTGCTACAACTGGTCCACTGTCTGCGACCTCGGTCCTGGGCCCTTCCACTCTCCACCTGCACTGCCTCCCTGTCAACCCCTGCACTGGGGGACTGTCTCAGTACCCTACAGCCCCCCCATTGACGTATAATACCCAGTTGCACTGTCCTAGCTATGAAATAATTTCCCGACCTAATATATAAAATGAATAATTTTAATGAAGATCTGATGGTGAGACTAATTTCATTTTTTATGTTTTTAAAACAGGTACATCACTCATTATTGTATGTGTCACGAGTACCAGACACTGGCGGATGGCTTTTATAACCGCCAGTTGCTTCTCCGCGTGAACAACGTTACCACCCTGACCATTTTATGGGACGATCGCCAAGTACAAGTATGCCCTTACACGGTACTAACGGCTAGATGCAACATACAGACCGTTGTGGTGGCCTAGTGCCTCGTTGTTGGAACAGCCATGCGATTATCAGTGCGACCGAAGAGCTTATTTTATCGTAAACCAACACCCTGTGTACTGCACACGAACATCGCTTGCCTCAAGACGAACTATTTTGGATCGAGAGCAAAGAAAAATGCAAATCGCTGAATATTCTCGAAACATTTGATGTCCAATAAATGTACTTTGCCAAATGTACAATCTTGCCGTTTGCTTTTAAACCACAGTTTTATATTCCGAATTGTGGCGCTGCATTGTGAGATGATCTAAGACCCTGTGTACAGCAAAGGAACATCGCGTGCCTCAAAACGAACTTTTTGGAACGTGAGCAAATAAAAATGCAAATCGCTGAATATTCTCTAAACATTGGATGTCAAATAAATGTACTTTACCAAATTTACAATTTTGCGGTTTGATTTAAAAGTACAGTTTCATATTCCGAATAGTGGCGCGCTGTGTTGTGAGCTAATCTGTGTTGGTTTCCGGGTTCTGTGTGGAGTCGCGTAGAAGACGCCTGGGCGCGTTTGCCTACGCAGCACAGTCACGTCACGGATAGAGGCGGGGAATATGAATGTTTTGATAAAGTCTGTTTCAGGGGCGGGGGATTTGATTTAGTGCCGCAAAAGCAGGTGAGCCAGGGCGATGGGGGGAAATGATAGGATTATCAGAAAATGGCGGCTGATTTCGAGTGCGTTAATGGACGAAAAGTCGGGTAAGGTCCATAGGAAAGTTTTCTACGATCTACCGATTTATGCTTAAAAACACATGGCCGAACCGTAGGGACAATAAAAAAAAAGTCCCGGAACTATCCTTTAAGGCTTCCAATTTGGCTGCAGATGCCTCACTTTTAATCAGCAATTGTGTTAAAGGAGATTCCAATATTGAGAACATGGCTGCTGAGGAATTGCTATCTTCCAGATCTTGAGTGTGGCAGCTTTGTTTCTCAGCTAGGTGGTTGGGCACATTAGGCATATCAAGCCAAATAATACTGATAGGGAATGTGTAGAAGGATGTACGAACAGATGTCCTATGCTGAATGCACTGTCCTCAAGAGGTTGCAATGGTTGTGGATCTTAGGCAGGGCACAGAAATAATCAGTTCATCCTTCAAGTCAGTACAGAAGTCACAGACTGCTTCTTTATTTACAGTATCTTGTACCGGATAGCAGTCTGTCATTTTCATTCCCCTAACTTAAATATATCAATCCTGTTTTAGAGAGCTGTTGCTCGGATTGCCTCTCTAAGCACAGAGAGTGAAAATAGGGAAATGTATTGTTCCTAAGAAAAGAAACACTTGTTGGTCAGGATGCTGGAGAGGCTACCCTGTGGCAGCAGTGTAATATGCAGTGCTGGGATTTGATGATGATATTTTGCAGACCACATGAAGATACTCAGGTCAGACTTCAGGGTGGTTCATCAAGCAACTCCTCTCTATTCAGGATCATATCTCCGGAGGGAGATGTAAATACTGAGTGTATGCCCTCACCCGTGTGAATCAGGAGGCATGCAGCATTGTAGTGTGTGCCCTGAACCCTGTGAGATAGCAGAGAAGTACACATTCAAGCTGTTCCCCCACTCATGTAAAAGACGAGATAAGGACAAATGCAGGCTGTACACTCACTCTTGCAAGTTAGGAGAGGCATACACATTACAGCTATGCACTCCATCCTGGGATATATGAGAGATATACACATTCAGTCTGTAACCTCACCCCTCTGAGACAGGAAAGAAGTAAAAATACAGGCCACATGTCCACTCCTTTGACAGAGGAGGCATGTATAATTTGAGTAGGTGCCCTCATCGCGGAGAGACAGGAGAGATGTAAAAATGGACTGTTTGCCTTCACTCCTGCAAGGCATGTGAGATGTCAAATATCAGCATGTGCTACAGATGGAAGTAATGTAAAATTGTAGGCTGTGCCCCCCACTTGTGCAAGAGTGGCAAGATGTACAAATTGAGCATGTGCCCACACCTCCGCGAGAAAGGAGAGACATATATATTCAGTCTGGACAATCACCCCTGCGTGTCAGGAGGGATGTAAAAATGTAATCTGCACCCTCGTGAGTTTGAAACAGAGAAGATGTAAAAATTGAGTTTGTGCCCTCAATTCTGCAAGAGAAGAGAAAAATACAGACTGACTGTGTCCCCTTATCCCCGTGAGACAGGAGAGACATTCAAATTCAGTCTGCACCATTATTCCTGTGAAAGAGAAGAGATGTACAAATTGGGTGTGTGTCCTCAGCCCTTCAAGACAGGTGAGATATGAAAATTAATTCCGGGCCCTCATCCCCTGGGTCAGAAGAGATGTAAAAACTGTGTGCCCTCATCCCTGCAAGACAGAAAATACATATATATTGAGTGTGTGCCCTCACCACTGTGAGACAGGAAAAACAGACAAATTCAGTCTTAGCCCTCACCGCTGCAAGATATATGAGATGTACAAATTTACGCAGAGCCCTCACTCTGTGAGAGAGGAGATATGTAAAAAATGGAGTGTATGCCTTTACCCCTGTGATACAGGGGGAATGTAAAATTCAGTCTGTGCCCTCAAGCCTACCAGAGAGGAGATAACTACAAATTGAGTGTGTGCCCTAACCCCTGTGTGACAGGAAAGACTTAAATATTGAGTGTGTGCCCTCATCCCTGCGAGACAGGTGTCATGTAATAATTTCAGGCTGTGCTCTGACTCTTGGGAGAGAGAAGGGATATAAACATTGAATGTGTGCCCTCCCCCTTGCATGACATCAGAGACATACACATTCAGTCTGTGCTGCACTCCTGCAAGTGAGGAGAGACATAAAAATGGAGTCTGTGCCCTGACCGATCCGAGATAGGAGAGAAATACATATTGAATGTGAGCCACCACCGCTGCAAGCCCAGAGAGGCATACAAATATGGCCTACACCCTCACTGCTGTGAGACAGGCATATCATACACATTCAGGCTGTGCCCCCACTCTTGTGAGAAAGGAGGGCTGTACATATTGATTGTGTACCCTCACTCATGCAAGAGAGGAGAGAAATAAAAATGTAGACTATGCCTTCAACCCTTTGAGACAGGATGGACATAAAAATGTAGGATGTGCCTTCACTCGTGTGAAAATGGAGAGGTGTAAAAAAAATGTGCGTGTGCCCTCCTCACCCCTGAGAGACACGCAAGATGTACACATTTAGTCTGTGCCCTCATCCCTTTGAAATAGGAGAAACATAAAAATGTAGTATGTGGCCACACTACTAAGAGACAGGAGAAACATAAAATTCAGTGGGTGAATTAATCTTTTCAATTAAGGAACATCTACTGCAAAATGATCATGCACCTTACTATGCTCTGATAGTAGACAAAAATAATGCAAAACACTTGAAAAGTCACACTATGAAGGAGTGTGTCATGAAAATTGTTGTTCATCATCATCATCTCAGCTACACCACCATCCATAAACTCCACAATGCAATGTAATCACCCAATCCTCAACTAGTACTATCAAGGGAAACCACAGTAGCTGCCGTCCCCTTTGGACTGCTGAGGCTGCCTGGTCCACTGGGATATAGGTCATCCTCTTATTCTACTATCTTCTTCTGCTGACTTTCAACATCTTCTTGCCGTACTAATGAAAGTAACAGTATCTTGCCAGAGTCAACTGGGATATGATGATAATTCATCATCTGATTGAATATCATTTGTTTTACATGAGGTACAAAGAGGCTTCTCCTGAAGTCGGGAACAATATTGCCATCAATCCTAAAGGTGTGCTCTGATTAAGCCTTAGCTTGAGGAAGCTTAGGATGTCAATGGCTAAACATACAAGTGTGTTTGGCCACAAAGACTTCTTGGAGAACCAATACAGCAGTGAGTCATCACTGTTGGCAAGTTGGCAGGCTTTGCTCAAATACACATCCACCATTCCTGTAGCTGTAGCTCCTCTACTGCTATCTGTTGTTCTCCCAGGCCCATTGACATTCAATAATGCAGAATTTGGAAAGGAGTCCCATATGGTTAGACGTGTGAATGTTGCGCAGCCTACATCAGATTCCCCTGAAATAACGCAGTGGAGAGGATACTACCAGTTGAAGACAGAGTACTAACTGGTTGGTGGGGATGCCCAGTTGGTGTTGTAGTTGCCTGTCCTTGAATCCTCTGCTATGCAAGCACGTCATCTTGAAAATGCCTCTTGAGTGCTGTCTTGCAAATTCCAACTGTGTCTTCTGTACTTGCCATCCTACTTCCCACAGTCTTGCTTGTGTAATCATATTCTGTTAATCTTTTGGATAGGCTAATTGCAAGAAAGTAGAACAATTGAAATACCTCACTCTGTGACACTGTGCTTCCGTAAAGAGACACAGCAAACAGCAGACATTGGGGGTCATTCCGAGTTTGGAGGTAGCCATGGTAGACCCGGACCGGACTCCAAACCCGGGTCCGGGTCTGGTCAGGCTGAATGGGGACTTACCGGGTCATTCCGGTCCCCATTCAGTAAACCATTTCCCATTCCCATTGAGCCCCCATAGGGCTCAATGGGAATGGGGAAGGCGCTTATGACAGGCCTACAAATAGCGGGCCCGTTATTAGCGCCCTGGTCCCTTAACGGGACCCGCAAAGGGAACTCAGTATTGGGTGGTAAGGTTTTACCGGCACCAGTATCCTTACCGGTGCCCGTAAACTCTTACCGCCCAACTCGGAATAAGGCCCATTGTGTGTGAGCTGCCACTGAGTTGGTGTGACATAGACCCCCATACAATTATTGGCTGTAACTGTTGTTTTAGTGACTTAAAGCATTGCTTTTCTCACAGAACTGATCAAGAATATGTAATGTTGAACTCCAGCGAGTTGGAACATTCATAGGTGGTGGTGCGTGAGTTTGTTCTGAATCTGTAACACACTCAAAGCATTTCTGGTGCTGAATGGCCAGCTGAAATTAGAGCAGATCCTGTGTACTACAGCATGCATATCACAGTTAGGGGAGAAATCACAGAGAGAATGCCCCAGCACAAGGTAGAGAACATGTTCAAAACATTACACAAGCATTGCATTCCCTAGCCTTGGTGCAGCAATCATATTGGAGACAGTGTCTGCTGCCACATAACCCAATGCTGTTTTCTGGGGAGTTGGCAACTCTGCCACTACCTGTTCCACTTCATCCCATATGCCCGCTCCTGTGTGTGTCTCCTGCCATCAGAAATTTGCCTGTACAAAGTGGATTGTTTGTACAGCATGGGATTTCTCCATTGGCTTCCCTTGCTTGCACAAGAGAGCAGGTGAACCGATATACTCTTACAGCCAGGTAATCAGTGCTTTGCCTGCTTGTCCCCCTATCCATAGTAAAGTGGATGTATGCTGTGAAATATGTTGGTCCCATTCATGTGCATGATGTCGCTTCATATGGCCCAACAAAAAAGACGTGGCCAGATTGATCCCTGCTTCCCAGCGGACACAACATTTCTGCATGTTGGGCCTGTATCAATGCTCAGAGTCGTAACAACCGCTCCCAGTGTTATCTTACAGGATAATGGGGTGTAGTCAATGTCCTGGTCATCATAATGACCCAAATCCTCATCCACCTAATGCCATCATCAACATCAGAGGCCAAATGAGTGGAAAGCGTGGTAGATTCAGTGGATTTGCTAAGCCAGACATGACATTGGAAGGACTAGTAGCTACCCCAAAACCAGAGTTTGAATGCTTGCAGTACTTGTTTTAGCAGTGGTGGATGTACAACTGATTATTGACCGGCATTGTACTATTCTACGAGCCAGAACTTGTGCACCCCGAGCAATGGCAGCAGCAACTGTTTTTACAGTCAACCATGTAATGTTTTCACAACATATTCCTCTTCCCTTCCGCATTTAGCCTTTGGCTTTGAGGACAGCTTAAGTGATGTCGCTTTTCACCTCAACCAACACATACACTGGTAGCCCCTTTTTCAAAAGGTGGTAGCTCTGTTTGATTTTACACCTGTCCTCACCTGAACAACTTACATTTTTATTGAATTTTATTTGAATTTTTTTTCAGCACTGGCCCTAACCAGAGAGTCTCGGAGCACCTTACAAGGTTGAAAGTTTAAATAAGTGGGACGTGAAACAAAAGTTATAAAATGTTTTCAAGATAGGACAGAAAGATTAGGATAGACAAGTGGTAGCAGGGGAGATGGATGGGTGGGGATATGTGTGAGTGAAACAGGTATGTTTTAAGGGTCTTTCTGAAAGTGGTAATAGAGCATGCAGTGTGGATGTGAAGAGGTAGGGTGTTCCATGTCCTGGGTGTCTAGTTAGTAAAGGCTTGCTTTTGTGTTCATACTAGTTTGCAGAATGAAATGTGTACGAGATGCTGGTTTGCTTGTCTGATGTTTGTGTTGGTGAAGGTTTTGAGTTTGTTGTAAAAGTAAGATGAGGTTTTGTGGTGGGTGGCTTTGAAAACAATACAGAGCCCTTTGATGGCAATTCTTTGGGAAAGAGGGGGGCAAAGGAGATGGGAAAGAGCTGGGGTGATGTGTGAATGTTTGAGTAGGTGGATGATGAGTCTAGCTGCTGCCTTTTGTAATGCTTGGAGGTGGGCAAGGGTGCTGCTGGGGTGTCCAGTGAGGAGAGCATTGCTGTTGTCCAGCTTGGACAGAACCAGTGCTTGGACTGACGTGTGGATGAAACCGGTGGAAGGATGGGTCTGATCTTTTGGCATAGTTGTAGATTGCATGTGTTGGTGACATCAGCCGTATTATTATTATTATTATTATTATTATTATTATTATTATTATTATTATTATTATTATTATTATTATTATTTTGTATTTATTGCGCACAGACCTAGCTTTGAGAAGCAACAGAGTGCTTTGCAGAGGTATACAACAGTACAGATGAATAACGAAATGCTTTTCAGAGGTAGGAACAGAACAGGTAAACAGCAGGTGGTAGGGTACAGAGGGACACAGAGGAGGGGTGCAGCTGTACGGGATGGCCGGGAGCAGAGAGGTGGACAGCATCTAGTGATGACCTAGCTGTTGTGGGGGAGAGATTCCTTGAAGTTCTTTTGTGAATTGTAGGAGAGTGGGTGCGAGTCTGATGCTGATGGGCAGAAGGTTGCATAGTCATAGTTATCGGGTGTTTGAAGAAAAGATAGGTATCAATTGTGAAGCCAAGTGTTTTGACAGGTGTGGAGAGGGATAGCAAGTTATTTGACCCAGGGGTATGTGTGGGTTTATGTCCGGGGGGCAGATGGGAGGTGCTCTGTTTTAGCCATCCAGGTAGTGATGGTGGAGAGACAGGGTTTGAGGATGTGGAGTTGTGAGTTGGATGAGGTTTGAACATATATTTTCATGTCATTTAGGTAAATGGATGTTGTGTTTGCTGTCCAAGGGATTCAACATATATGTTTGATGAGGAATGAAGACAGGGAGGAGCCTTGCAGGAGTCTGAGCTTGACATGGGTGGAGTTGGATCAAAAAGTGTGCATGGAGATAAAGTGTGTCCTGACAGTAAGGAAGGAGGTGAACTAGTCGAGGATGGGGCCTGCGAGTGTCATCCTGTGGTATAGGATGTTCAGCAGTATGGGGTGGCCAAGTGTGCCTAGGGCTACATAAAGGTCGAGGAGTACAAATAATACTCTGTTTCTGTTGTCATTGATGCTGTGGGGGTCATCGAGGATGTGAAGTGCAGCATCTCACTGTTTTGTCCAGGTCGAGAGTCAGATTGAAAGGGGTGGAATAGATTGTTTATGATGATGCATTGCTGCATTTGGTTAGTGATGAAGCATTTGATGATTCTGGTGAGGTATGACAGGATAGTGATGGGCCGGTAATTTTTGGGCAGTGTGGGGTCGAGAGATGGAAATCAGGTTCCTCTCGGATTTGACTGATCTCAGTCATGTTGCATGTTGCATCACTCAGCCGATCAACCTGCCATTATTGAGCACTGCCTGTGATCACTACCACCACCACCTTCAACAATTTTCACAGTATCACTATTTTTTGTTAGGCACTCCCTTGTGCGCCCGCTCCTCAAGAAGCCATCTGCCGATCCTACCTGCCCGGCAAACTATTGCCCAATCTCCATCACCCCTTTCCTGGGCAAATTCATGGAAAAGCTGGCCTTTTCTCAGCTTAATCTTGACAATGACAGGCCGATTCATGGAATTAATGTGCGCCGAAAATCTGCGCGCAAGCGTGCGAAAGTGTGCGAATCGCAGCGCAAGTGTAAAAATCGCAGTGCATGCGTGCGAAAGCCGCGCACATCGATTCATGGAAGTCCGTGCGCGTGTAAATACTGGGATGTGTCCTAAAATCCTGCGTGGCGCATGCGGGCGCACACATCATCAAACGGCGTGCGCTACGCGCACATCGAAAGCGCACATAGCGCTGCGCACACAACAAAAGTAGGCAGAACACGGGGCGTAACAAGCGGAATGGGGAACAACGCGTGAAAATGTGGGCATTACGGGGGAAGTACAGGAGGAAAATGCGTGGAACGCCCACACGCCCACCTACAACATGTATTCATGGAATCGAACAGGGGAAACGCATGCGCCAAAAAAGACGCGCTAATCCGGAAACACATACACCAGCAGGAAGCAGGCGTACGTGGATCCGCAAAACCATAAAAGTACACGCAAACAACAAACAAGCTCAGACGCTGCGATGAATATACCGTTCCTCGCAGCAGTGGTCGTGGGACACCGCAGGAGGAGGAGGATAGTCAGGGCCAGAATTTTTACACCCAGGGCCAGCCTTTTTGGGATGCCTGATGACCAGGTGTATGGGAAGTACAGGTTTCCACCTCACATAATACTCGACCTGGTGAGTGAGTGGGAGGATGACCTCACATCACCCACCCTGTGCTCGCAAGCACTGAGCCCCTTGGAAAAGTGCTTGGACTGGTTCATTTCAGCGGACAAGTGCCATAGGGGGGGGGTGTCACAGGCAACGCAGTCACGCTGCCTACACCAGGTGTTGGCCATCATGACTGCACGCCCATCAGTCCGCAGGCACATATACCTGCCCAGAACACCTGGAGAAAGGCAGGCTGCCGTCCAGGATTTTTACGGGGTGGCACACTTCCCCAAAGTGCTAGGTGCCATTGATTTCACCCATGTGGCTCTACGTCCTCCCAGGGCAACTGAGCACATCTTTAGAAACCGCAAGCACTGGCATTCCATCAACGTGCAGGTAGTATGTGATGCCAAGGGAATCATCATCTCAGTATATGCCAACTATCCATGGTCGACCCATGACAGTTTCATTTACAGAATGTCAACCCTAAACCTGGACCTAGAAGCTGGGCGGCATGGCAATACATGGCTGCTTGGTGGGTATAAATGCCTCTGCACATGCATGCATGTCAGATACTGAGTAATGTCACAACCCCACTAATGATACCCATCATCACCTCCCCAGGGGACAGTGCCTACCCTCTGAGAACCCACCTGATGACGCCAATTCAGAACCCCACCCGCCACACGAGGTAAGATACAACACAGCCCTTATTGCAACCCGGGGCATAGTGGAGCGCACATTCGGAGTGCTCAAGTCACGCTTTCGCTCCTTTGACCACTCTGGTGGGCAGCTGCTATACGCGCCCCCAGTAGTGTGCAGGATCATAGTGGCAGCATGTGTCCTGCACAACGGTGCAACCCGCCGGAGCCTGCCGGTGGACATGGTGATGCCCCCACATCCCCAACCACATGCACGGCCGCTGCGCATGGGAGGGGAAAGGGCACGTGGTGAGGCAGCCCGTACGCTGCTGGTGGCTAATTACTTTACCTAAAATCACACTCCTGTGGAGTGCACACAGCCCTGGTACATACCAGCTGACAATCAATGATGATGAAATAAGGGACAGTCAACTGTCACAACCATACCAGCCTGAGATTGGTCACCTGGAAGTGTTACATTGTGTGCATCCCTACCTACCTAAAGACAACCAATGCTGTGTCACAAAAAGACACACATTTATGCTGCATGAATGACTACCCCCTTGCAAAATAGAACATGAAAACAGCGCCATGTCACCCAACCCCTCCCCATCTCCGCTACCCAACACACCATGGCATGTCATGCAATGTGAAAGCAAACAAAGGAATGCACAACACATGACACAAGTGTCACAAAGTGCACTGTCCCAAATGGAAACAGGCCACAGACAATATGCTCCCAGTAATCAATAACAAACAGCACACATGACCAAATACTTACCAGCAACACAATACAGCAACACAGGATGAAACATTGCCAAAATATGACAGTACCAAATCAAAGTAGTGCAAGTTTTACAACCTGAATAAGCCAGCACATCCACCCTCCCAACTGCAGAGTGTTGACGTCAGGCAAATGTGTCAGTGTACTGCATACAACATAAACTGCATCCGCAAAGGAGACGGCCTTGTGAAGACATGAAGAAAGTACCTGTGAATAAGGAGGAAGACATGGATGCACAAGCACATATCAATACACCATGCAGTGTTCAATACAACAACAATCCACACTAGGGATGTACACACAGTTTTGACTACAGACTGCCCACACAGCTCATGGGAGCCCAATGTCACTGTGTAAGTCATTGTCACTTGGTCACACCCTTTGCAAGCCCATGGAACGGGAAGCAGGAGGGGTGTGTGTGTGAGGAACCCAAGCATCTAACCCAATCACAAGACAAGCCTGCATGTGCCCAGCTGGAATACACAGTGGATGCACACGGGAGCCACACAAGGCAACACACTGTAAAAAAAAAAAGAAATGGCCATGTGGGAGCGGGGGCACGGGGGCACCCAGGAGGTTCGAGGACAGGGTGCACACCAACACCCACCTGCGTGGATGTTGCGAAAAAAAAAATACCTCCATGGGCTCATGGCCTGCACGGCTATGCTATTGTGGGAGAACTGCTGCTGTCGCTCTCTTCACCCTCTGCTTCTGCATCAGGAGGTTGTGGTGCTATGGGAGGCAGCCCACGCAAAGCCCTGCTATGGTCCTCCATGGCAGCAAGCATGCGGGTGTTGAAGGTCTGATTCTGGAGGATGATAGTGCGGAGATCCCCATGCAGCACCTCACGGGTTGCCTGCATTTCTGCACGCATGGCCTCGCGTGATGCCCAGATCTCCTCCCGAGTTGCCTGCAGCTCAGCTGAGAGCGAACATGTGAGCTGCTCCAGCTGCTGTTCTGACCTTAAATTTCGGGAAGCCTCAAGTTCACTTAGAGTCTGCCTGAGGAACTGGAGTTCTAACCTCAGGGCTTCCCTGGGACCCTGTGACTCTACAGAAATGGCTTTCCGCAGAGTCTCCAGTGCCACCCGTCGGTCCCTGTTGGACGCCAACATGTCTTCCCTGTGTGATTGGCAAATGGAGTCTGTTGCCTGCTGTTGTTGCTCCATCTGCCTTTCAGGGGGGAGAATGGAAGTGGCCACCCTCTCCATTGCCTGAGCCATCATTTCAACTGATAATCCCTGTTGTGCTGCTATACCGTACATGGAGTTTTCCCATACAGTATTGCCTGGTGGCGCACGGCCACCGCGTCGGCGGGCACCACACCTGTTTGGGGCAAGGCAATCTGCACCTTGCTGTGCCGGCACTGCCTGAGGCTGCAGGACTGCATTCCCCCTCTGATCTGCTGGCCCAGGAACAGGATCAGATGTTGTGGAGTGTGACCCTGCATCCGTAACCGCCAAAGGCGGAGTTACCAACACTGTCATTCCCATAGAGGGTTCTACCCCTGGTGCAGGTGGGTTGGACAGAACAGAATCCCTGCCAGAAACACTCACCTGCGACAGCACATAAGTCTCATCATCCGATTCAGCACCTGAATCATAGAGGTCTGGGGAGGTACAACCCGAGACACCCCTGGAAAGTATGGTCTGCAATAAGATTGGGATTTCACCCACCACCACACCACGTCCTCCACTGGTGCCCGGTCGTGCCTGAGATTCCTCCTGGGTCTGCACCATCTCCTCAACCTCAACAGCATCAAGTGCGTCATCACCTGCAAAACATGAAAGACAACAAATGGAAACAGGCATGAGCACCATAGCACACACATAGGCCTGACAAGCCAGAGATCCAGTACATGATTTACACATGTCCCACATGACAATAACCCTGGCATGCATGCACTGTCAATGAGTTGGAAGGGGAGGCAAAAAGCAGACACCGAGGAGACCAAGATGGAAAAGCAACACATTTGCTGCATGCTGGGTAGCACTGGCATCACACATTAGTCTGTGAGTGTCATGTCCAATACACATACATGACACATGCCAGAACACAGATGGCATGTAGCCTAGCCATGGTACATTTGACAAGTACAGCCATATGTCAGTGAATGAGTACTGTCACCCATCCATGTGAGATGGACATGATGAGATGAAAAATGTTAAATAGTGTGACAAAATATGCATGTGCCACACACTTCAACACATCCAGTGTACAATAATACAGTGATTGCAGGCAGATGTACACATCAATGGTTGGTCACTTCAACATGACAGGAAACAACTATCATGTTCCACATTCAAACAGGCCCCAAAAATTAATGTGAGCAGGCCAATACTCAATCAGCCTGAATGGTCTAATCATTCACATAACAAGGCAACAAATGTTGGCCAATGTGGGGTGTATTCAATGACAGAAGCTTGTCACATATGTGGCATTAGGACTGAAAAATGCATTGCAAAAATGAGAGAATTGAAACAATCAGCCTGAATGAACACTGAAAGATGCAGAACAATGTTGTAGCAAGATGACAGTTCAAGGGCAACTGAAGTAATGTGGTGCTAATTGGTTACTGTGGGCAGAAGGGATACTGTCATACCCAAATCCAAGGCCAGTGAATGTTTTGGAGGAAGCACATGGGTGACCCATACCACTCAGGAGTACACACCCTCACCTGGCACTCAATCAGAACCCGTCACCCAAACAACATACACATGGATTACACACACATCCATGGGCACTCACCGGACAATGTGTCGTAATCTGGTAGGTCTCCCACGCCTTGGACCTGTTGCTCTGTGACGAAGGTTCCAGCAACAGACTCATGTTCAGTGAGTTGGTTGTCCTCTGGTAGAGACCCACCACCAGTCACCAGAGTAGAGGCATGATTTAAGGCCAGCTTGTTCTTTGCTCTGCGTTTCAGGTCATTCCACCACTTGTAGCAATCATCAGCTGTGCGCCTCACAAATCCAAGGGCACTAATGTGGTCCACGATGGTCTGCCAGTGTGCCCTACGTTGACTAGGTGTGGTCTTGCACCCTGCAGTCACCACCATTTTGTGGCTATGTGCCGACGCATAGGCCACAAGTGCATCAAGTTCGGCATCATTAAAGCTAGGCTTCCTTGACGTGCCGGAGTGTGTAGCCGTGTCTGAGGTCTCAGCCTGTAGTGCCAGAGCACCTTTCTTCTTCTTTTTCAAAGGTGGTGCGGATCCTGAGTGGCTTATGTTTCTCTGGTCAGTAGGGGCAGAAGCGCAGGTGGACTGGGTACTAGAAGTGTGTGAATGCACAATGACCATATGTCTTGGTGCAGCCATTGGCTGCAGGGTGACGTTGGCAGGGCCAACGTCGGTTTGATGGACCTGGACCGACACTGTTCCGGCTGGGAGACTCAGAGCTGGGATGGATAGAGCTGCAGCTGCCCCTGTAGCATCCCCACCCTGCCTACTTGGGGCAGCAGATGACATTGCTGCCCCAGATCCACGTGGCCTGGTGACAGCAACTTGCACCACCACACGTGGCTTAGACTTGCTGACCTGGAGGTCAGCCTGGTAGTCATCCTGTGCCGGTTCAGTTGCCAAAATGGGCCGGTCCAACAAGGGCTGAGCTGGGATGGTGTCAGCTATGTTTCCCACAACCATGGGGGGGGGCATGGGCGTCCTGATTGGTCCTCCACACACGGGGGTCTAGGGACACCCTGCAAATCCTGGCCACATCCCCTACCGCGCCCACCACGCCCACCTTTTGGAGGTCAGCCACCTTTGCCTCCCTTACTGCTTGGTCGCCTCCCAACCATGGCACTGATGTTGTTGTGCGTATGGGAGTTGCAGTAAACAATTGTCCTGGGCAATTGGGGTCAAAGGGGTAGGGTACTAGATGGAATTTGTACCCTAGTGGTCTAGCAAGGCTGTATGTGACCCCTGGGGGAAGATGACAGGTCACGCAACGCACAGGCACCCCAAAAACAAAAGCACACGTGCATGCAACCCCTGGTAGACCACATGCATGGAAAAATAAACCCGCACTACGCTGTGGCACCCAGAAACACAAAAATAAGCATATGCGTGTTACACGCAGCCTACAATGACCTCTGAAGGGGTATGCGACACATGAGGGCAACCACAGTTGGAGAATACGTGCGCGACTCACCGTCTGCCTTGAAAAAGAACGTGAAAAAGACGCGCGTGTGCGCGTAGGCAACACCCCTGGCAAAAGAAGAAAAGAACGCAGTCTGAGGAAACAGGGAGTACAAACTGGAAACGTTGTGAAGTAATCACGTGTGAACCGACAAGAAGTAGAAGATACACCCGCTATCTCTCCACAAAAAGCACGCACAAGGAAATAGCGTGATACTCGTACCTTTTAAGCCAGCCCACACGTGAAACGTCACTTACGCACTTAGGTGCTAAGGGCCTTTCCTCAAATTACACACTGATGTGCAATTTTTTCACGTGCCAAATCACTCCGTATCAAGCTGGCCACGCGAATACACACGGAAGACAACGCTCCTACCCAAAAGGCCATTTTCCTGCCCCCCAGAGCCCCGAGCACGCTCCCACCTGCCATCTGCTGCTGCCTGACTGCCTGCTGCCCACATGCCCTTTATTTGCTGCCTGCACATCATCCAGGGGTGCAGTTGCTCTGACCACCCCTGCTGGAACTGAAGACTCCCGACTGGGATACCATCGCTCCAGAGCCCAGCCCCAGGACCCAGTTGCCCACCCACACCTGTCTCTGGGGTTGACATGTCGGGCACAACACCATCAGACACCACTGGCAACCCCCAGCCAGAGAGGCAGAGGGCCACCAGCATCAGTGCCAGGGAAGGTGGTGTCCTGGTGGAGCAAGTCCTGGGGCAGTATGATGCCCTCTTTGGAAGTTTGCACGCCGACAATGAAGGACGGACCAGGATCTGGATGGACATCGTGACTGTAATCAACGAGGAGGGGGTGGCAGTCCGCAACATCAAACATGTCCGGAAGCGCTGGGAGGACTTCAGGTCCAGGACCCTCGACAAGGCCCAGTGCCTCTTGTAGGCAGCAGATGCCAAGGATCCACCAAATGAGGGTCCTCGAACGCACACACCCACCGCTCCACGTCCAGGTCCTTGAGAGGCAGACCAGTCTGGAGTCGAGGGGTAAGTGTACATGCATACTGATTGGATGCTGTGCGTGTTGTGGTGTGCCAGTAGTGTGCAGGTTGCACATGTGTTTTTGTAGGGCCATGTATGGATGTTTATGTACAGGGGCGTGAGGCTGACACATGTGAGTCCTCTCATGTGTGAGACACATGGATGGTGTATGTGTTGGTAAGCATGCAGGCCAAATGCAGGTGCGGGAGCACACATGTTTGAATTACTGTGTATGTACGTTGGTATGGTTGTGGTGTCACACATGGATGGTGGTTCCAGCTGCATGTATCTGCACTGTGTACATGTGCATGTGTGTGTATTTGACAAGTGTGCAACTGTGATGCAACATGGGTGCATGTGACACTGACATGTAGAAGGCTGAATGGCAGATGTGACATGGATGACGATTTCATCACTGCGACAGTTGGTGATGTACACATGCATGTAAGTGTGGTGGCCTGTGTGCATGTGTTGTGCACTCCCCGTGTTTCATGTGACATCAGGCTCACCTTCAGCTGATCGTGCTGTTGTTTGTGTATGGATGGTGCTGCCTGATGGAATAATACTGTTGAATTGATCATGTGTGTGAGTTGAAATGACATGTGTGTTGGGGAGTGTCATGGCATGTTTGAAGTTTGACACTGACACTCATGTACAACTGTCATGTGTGTATCAGTCCATTGTCCAGTGCCCTGATGCCTGTGTTCTATCTCTCCCTGTCTGCAGCGTCAACTGATGAAGAGGGCGGAGAGGGTGCTGTGGAGCAGAGTGGCAGGGATCGCACCACCAGAAGGAGACACAAGGCCCGGCTCCCCTGCCAGGTTGCCATCTTGTCGGAGAGTGAGGAGTCTGGTGCCACGTCCCAGGCTGCAACTACCGAGGGTAGGTCCAAGAGGCAGAGGTTGGAGGTGGACTCCTCGGCAGCAGAAGGGGCAGCTGAGACCCCACAGGGTCCGATGGAGGAAGATGGCACGGAGTCATCCAGGTTGGTGGGGGGTTTGGTGAAGGAGGAGGTCGTGGAAGGGACACACACGGGGTCTGGAGGTGGGGATTCCACTGGTGCTAGTGGTGCAGTGCAGGGGCAGGTACAGGAGGCAGCACAGGCCACTGTAGAGGTGCCTGTGCGTAATCCTGTCCCCGATCCTGTGACTGCATCATCCCGCACCAGCAGGGATGCCTACGTCCAGACCTGTTTTCAGGGAGGGGATCTGCTTACAACAACTGGCCTTCCTCTACCTGCGGACGTGGCTATCCGGGACCGGGTTGAGCCTCTCCTGAGTGGGATGGCGTTGCGTCAACGGGGCATGCGAGGTGACCTGCAGTGTTTTCGTGAAGACACTGCACGTCATCTCAAATGCCTCATTGACCGCGTTGACCTACTGGGACTGGTCACCAGGGCTGGATTCCTCCGTTTGCTGTATCTTGTTCCAACCCCCTCCTCACCTGAACACCCTACGTGCCAGTCGTCCTCCATGCCATCTTCCCACCCATGTATCACCTGGGTACCCTGTGGAGCTACCTCTGACCCAGCGGCCAGACTGGTGGGGGACACATCCCTGCCACAGTCGGGAGTCGGACGTCCAACAGGGGTTGCCACCACGACAACTGCACCCTAGCCAGAGGAGGATGTAAGGGCAGCAAGAGAAGGGGCACAGGCACAGTAGCAACAAGGTGGGAGCCATGATGGCTCGGGCCCATCGACATCGGAGGGGCAGGCATCGGCCAGAGGGCAGGAGGACCCAGGATTACAAGCGTCTTCCGTGTGGCAGCGGTTGGGCCACGCCATAGATGCAGAGCGGCAGCAGGCGGAAGAGGCACGGCTCACAATGGTCAGGGCAGAGAACTCCATGCGGAGGGCACTGAGGTGGGCCGAGTGCCTAGAGGCAATTCGCAGGGAGTTGGAGGTCAACATGTCATCGTCCCTGCGAACCCTCGGGGCCATGGAAGAGGACCGCCTCCAGGACATTGAGCGGGAGTTCGATGATGCCCTGTCCTGGGACATCGAAAAGTGAGCCGTCGGGCCAGCCCGCTGCCATTGTAAATAGTTTTTAGTGTTAGGTTTCATTTTCATTTTCCTTTGATTTGGGGTGATTGGACTATGCCCCACACATTTGTATATAGTTTTTTTCTTAGGTAGTTTCTTAGGTAGGTTTCATTTCTTTCGTTGGGCTCATGGACCCTTGACAATAGATTGTACATAGTTGGACAATGGATTTATTTGAACTTTTCATTTGGATTTGAACATGGATTAATGGATTTTTCTTTTTGACAATGGATTGTACATAGTTGGACAATGGATTAATTTGAACTTTTTCTTTGGATTTCACCATAGATTAATGGATTTTTCTTTTTACGTTTCCTTTGGATTTGCTTTGGTGGAGGGAGAGTTTGGACTATTTTTCTTTTGGATTTCTTTGGATTGGTTATACTTTTCATTTACTCATCTTTTGGACATGCTTTTCATTTCATGTTTGCTATTTGTTTATGCTTTCATTTCATTGCTTTATTTTTGTCCATTATACATTTTGATATTTCACTTCCATGTGTGTGATTCGCTCATTGGGTTCAAGCATGTGAAAATGTGGGTTTACGCAATCAATGCCAACCAGTGTGTGTGTGTGACGGACATGTGTTAATGTACATAGTTGACTTTTGGTTTGTGTCTTGTCAGTGTGGGGTGGATTGGGAAATCATTGTGTCTCAAGACTGGGGTGGCGTGCTGTGGTATTTTGGTGTAGAAGTGGGCCATGATTGTGCATCTTTATGTCATGTAGGGGGGGCATGAGTGGGGGCCTGCTGGCAGGTGCCCCTCACTGCTGGAGGATGGGGGTGCAGGGGGACATGAGTGGGGGCCTGCTGGCAGGTGCCCCTCACTGCTGGGGGGGTGGGGGTGCAGGGGGACATGAGTGGAACATGAGTGGGGGCCTGCTGGCAGGTGGCCCTCACTACTGGGGGTGGGGGTGCAGGGGGACATGAGTGGGGGCCTTCTGGCAGGAGCCCCTCACTGCTGGGGGGTGGGGGTGCAGGGGGACATGAGTGGGGGCCTGTTGGCAGGTGCCCCTCACTGCTGGGGGGTGGGGGTGCAGGGGGACATGAGTGGGGGACTGCTGGCAGGTGCCCCTCACTGCTGAGCAGTGGGGGTGCAGGGGGACATGAGTGGAGGCCTGCTGGCTGGTGCCCCTCACTGCTGGGGGGTAGGGGTGCAGGGGGACATGAGTGGGGGCCTGCTGGCAGGTGCCCCTCACTGCTGGGGGGTGGGGGTGCAGGGGGACATGAGTGGGACATGAGTGGGGGCCTGCTGGCAGGTGCCCCTCACTGTTGGGGTGGGGGTGCAGGGGGACATGAGTGGGGGGCTGCTGGCAGGAGCCCCTCACTTCTGGAGGGTGGGGGTGCAGGGGGACATGAATGGGAGCCTGCTGGCAGGTGCCCCTCACTACTGGGGGGTGGGGGTGCAGAGGGACATGAGTTGGTGATCACTAGTGCAAGGTGACATGTGGCCTGGCTGGGGGGCATGCCCATGGTGGATGGGCTGCCTGCGGGACATGACCAGGGGTGCAGGGTAGTCCCCTGTAGTGTTGGCTGCCTGCAGGGC
This sequence comes from Ambystoma mexicanum, assembly GCF_040938575.1. Classification (NCBI taxonomy): domain Eukaryota; kingdom Metazoa; phylum Chordata; class Amphibia; order Caudata; family Ambystomatidae; genus Ambystoma; species Ambystoma mexicanum. The sequence continues at coordinate 1,174,392,147 of NC_090935.1, read as the reverse complement.
CCATGGAGGGGTAGAGGGGACACCTGGGAGGACCCACACTGCCAATTCACATGTGGGATTCACTGCGAACCCCAGTAATACACATACCCTGCTTGCACAGGCCCTACCGTGTGTGAAACTCCCTGCGAACCCCAGTAATACACGTACCCCGCTCGCACAGGGCCTACCGCGTGTGAAACTCCCCGCGTACCCACAAATAAACGTAGCCAGCTCGCACAGGCCCAATCACGTGTGAAAATTCCCACGCATCCCGGTAATACATGTACCCTGCTCACACAGGGCCAATCGCGTGTGAAACTTCTGGCATAGCCCGAAATCCACATACCATGCTCGCACAGGGCCTACCGCATGTGAAACTCCCAGCGTACCCCCCAAATACACATGGCCTGCTCGCACAGGCCCAATCGCATGTGAAACTCCCTGCGAACCCCAGTAATACACGTACAACGCTCGCACAGGCCCTACCGCGTGTGAAACTCCCCACGAACCCCAGTAATACACGTACCCTGCTCGCACAGGGCCTACTGCGTGTGAAACTCCCCGCGTACCCCCCAAATACACGTAGCCTGCTCGCACAGGCCCAATCACGTGTGAAACTTCCTGCGCACCCCCGTAATACACGTACCCCACTCGCACAGGGACAATCGCATGTGAAACTTCCCACGCACCCCTGAAATCCACATACCACGCTCGCACAGGGCCTACTGCGTGTGAAACTCCCCACGTACTCCCCAAATACACGTAGCCTGCTCGCACAGGGCCTACCGCGTGTGAAACTCCCCGCGAACCCCAGTAATACATGTACTCCGCTCGCACAGGCCCTGCCGCATGTGAAACTCCCTGCGTAACCCCCAAATACACATAGCCTGCTCGCACAGGCCCAATCGCGTGTGAAACTTCCCGCGCACCCCTGTAATACACGTACCCTGCTCGCACAGGGCCAATCGCGTGTGAAACTTCCTGCGCACCCCCGAAATCCACGTACCCCGCTCGCACAGGGCCTACCGCGTGTGAAACTCCCCGTGTACACCCCAAATACACGTAGCCTGCTCGCACAGGCCCAATCGCAGGGGGACATGAGTTGGTGATCACTAGTGCAAGGTGACATGTGGCCTGGCTGGGGGGCATGCCCATGGTGGATGGGCTGCCTGCGGGACATGACCAGGGGTGCAGGGTAGTCCCCTGTGGTGTGGGCTGCCTGCAGGGCCCATGGAGGGGGTAGAGGGGATACCTGGGAGGACCCACACTGCCAATTCACACGTGGGACTCCCTGCGAACCCCAGTAATACACGTAGCCTGCTCGCACAGGGCCTACCGCATGTGAAACTCCCTGCAAACCCCAGTAATACACGTACTCCGCTCGCACAGGCCCTACCGCGTGTGAAACTCCCCGCGTACCCCCCAAATACACATAGCCTGCTCACACAGGCCCAATCGCGTGTGAAACTTCCCACGCACCCCCGTAATACACGTACCCCGCTCGCACAGGGCCAATCGCGTGTGAAATTCCTGCGCACCCCTGAAATCCACGTACCACGCTCGCACAGGGCCTACCGCGTGTGAAACTCCCCACGTACCCCCCAAATACTCGTAGCCTGCTCGCACAGGCCCAATCGCGTGTGAAACTCCCCGTGAACCCCAGTAATACACGTACCCCGCTTGCACAGGCCCTACCGCGTGTGAAACTCCCCACGAACCCCAGTAATACATGTACCCCGCTCGCACAGGCCCTACCGCGTGTGAAACTCCCCACGTACCCCCCAAATACATGTAGCCTGCTCGCACTGGCCCAATCGCATGTGAAACTTCCCGCGCACCCCCGTAATACATGTACCCTGCTCGCACAGGGCCAATCGCGTGTGAAACTTCCTGCGCACCCCCAAATACACATAGCCCTCTCGCACAAGCCCAATCGCATGTGAAACTCCCCGCAAACCCCAGTAATACACGTACCCCGCTCGCACAGGCCCTACCGCGTGTGAAACTCCCTGCGAACCCCAGTAATACACGTAGCCTGCTCGCACAGGCCCAATTACGTGTGAAACTTCCCGCGAACACCCCCGTAATACACGTACACCGCTCGCACAGGGCCAATCGCTTGTGAAACTTCCCGCGCACCCCCGAAATCCACGTACCACGCTCGCACAGGGTCTACCGCGTGTGAAACTCCCTGTGAACCCCAGTAATACACCTACCCCGCTCGCACAGGCCCTACCGCATGTGAAACTCCCAGCGAACCCCAGTAATACACGTACCCCGCTCACACAGGCCCTACCGCGTGTGAAACTCCCTGCGTACCCCCCAAATACACGTAGCCTGCTCCCACAGGCCCAATCGCGTGTGAAACTTCCCGTGCACCCTCGTAATACACGTACCCCGCCCGCACAGGGCCAATCGCGTGTGAAACTTCTGCGCACCCCCGAAATCCACGTACCACGCTCGCACAGGGTCTACCGCGTGTGAAACTCCCTGCGTACCCCCCAAATACACGTAGCCTGCTTGCACAGGCCCAATCGCATGTGAAACTCCCCGCAAACGACAGTAATACACGTACCCCGCTCGCACAGGCCCTACCGCATGTGAAACTCCCTGCGAACCCCAGTAATACACGTACCCTGCTCGCACAGGCCCTATCGCGTGTGAAACTCCCCACGTACTCCCCAAATACACGTAGCCTGCTCGCACAGGGCCTACCATGTGTGAAACTCCCCGCGAACCCCAGTAATACACGTACTCCGCTCGCACAGGCCCAATCGCGTGTGAAACTTCCCGCGCACCCCCGTAATACACGTACCCCGCTCGCACAGGGCCAATCGCGTGTGAAACTTCCCGCGCACTCCCGAAATCCACATACCACGCTCGCACAGGGCGTACCGCGTGTGAAACTCCCCACGTACCCCCCAAATACACGTAGCCTGCTCGCACAGGCCCAATCGCGTGTGAAACTCCCCGTGAACCCCAGTAATACATGTACCCCGCTCGCACAGGCCCTACCGCGTGTGAAACTCCCCACGAACCCCAGTAATACATGTACCCCGCTCGCACAGGCCCTACTGCTTGTGAAACTCCCCACGTACCCCCCAAATACATGTAGCCTGCTCGCACCGGCCCAATCGCGTGTGAAACTTCCCGGGCACCCCCGTATTACATGTACCCTGCTCGCACAGGGCCAATCGCGTGTGAAACTTCCTGCGCACCCTCAAAATCCACGTACCATGCTCGCACAGGGCCTACTGCGTGTGAAACTCCCTGCGTACCCCCCAAATACACGTAGCCCTCTCGCACAAGCCCAATCGCATGTGAAACTCCCCGCAAACCCCAGTAATACACGTACCCCGCTCGCACAGGCCCTACCGCGTGTGAAACTCCCCGCGAATCCCAGTAATACACGTAGCCTGCTCGCACAGGCCCAATCGCATGTGAAACTTCCCGCGCACCCCCGAAATCCACGTACCACGCTCGCACAGGGCCTACCGCGTGTGAAACTCCCCACGTACCCCCCAAATACACATAGCCTGTTCGCACAGGCCCAATCGCATGTGAAACTCCCCACGAACCCCAGTAAAACATGTACCCCGCTCGCACAGGCCCTACCGCATGTGAAACTCCCTGCGAACCCCAGTAATACACGTACCCCGCTCGCACAGGGCCTACCGCGTGTGAAACTCCCCGCGTGCCCCCCGAATACACGTAGCCTGCTCTCACAGGCCCAATCACATGTGAAACTTCCCGCACAACCCCGTGATACACGTACCCCACTCGCACAGGGACAATCGCATGTGAAACTTCCCGCACAACCCCGTGATACACATACCACGCTCGCACAGGGCCTACTGCGTGTGAAACTCCCCACGTACTCCCCAAATACACGTAGCCTGCTCGCACAGGGCCTACCGCATGTGAAACTCCCCGCGAACCCCAGTAATACATGTACTCCGCTCGCACAGGCCCTACTGCGTGTGAAACTCCCTGCGTACCCCCCAAATACACATAGCCTGCTTGCACAGGCCCAATTGCGTGTGAAACTTCCCGCCCACCCCTGTAATACACGTACCCCGATCGCACAGGGCCAATCGCGTGTGAAACTTCCTGCGCACCCCCGAAATCCACGTACCCCGCTCGCACAGGGCCTACCGCGTGTGAAACTCCCCACGTACCCCCCAAATACACGTAGCCTGCTCGCACAGGCCCAATCGCAGGGGGACATGAGTTGGTGATCACTAGTGCAAGGTGACATGTGGCCTGGCTGGGGGGCATGCCCATGGTGGATGGGCTGCCTGCGGGACATGACCAGGGGTGCAGGGAAGTCCCCTGTGGTGTGGGCTGCCTGCAGGGCCCATGGAGGGGGTAGAGGGGACACCTGGGAGGACCCACACTGCCAATTCACACGTGGGACTCCCTGCGAACCCCAGTAATACACGTAGCCTGCTCGCACAGGGCCTACCGCATGTGAAACTCCCTGCGAACCCCAGTAATACACGTACTCCGCTCGCACAGGCCCTACCGCGTGTGAAACTCCCTGCGTACCCCCCAAATACACATAGCCTGCTCACACAGGATCAATCGCGTGTGAAACTTCCCGCGCACCCCCGTAATACACGTACCCCGCTCGCACAGGGCCAATCGCGTGTGAAATTCCTGCGCACCCCTGAAATCCACGTACCACGCTCGCACAGGGCCTACCGCGTGTGAAACTCCCCACGTACCCCCCAAATACTCGTAGCCTGCTCGCACAGGCCCAATCGCGTGTGAAACTCCCCGTGAACCCCAGTAATACATGTACCCCGCTCGCACAGGCCCTACCGCGTGTGAAACTCCCCACGTACCCCCCAAATACATGTAGCCTGCTCGCACTGGCCCAATCGCATGTGAAACTTCCTGCGCACCCCCGTAATACATGTAGCCTGCTCGCACAGGGCCAGTCGCGTGTGAAACTTCCTGCGCACCCCCCAAATACACATAGCCCTCTCGCACAAGCCCAATCGCATGTGAAACTCCCCGCAAACCTCAGTAATACACGTACCCCGCTCGCACAGGCCCTACCGCGTGTGAAACTCCCCGCGAACCCCAGTAATACACGTAGCCTGCTCGCACAGGCCCAATTACGTGTGAAACTTCCCGCGAACACCCCCGTAATACACGTACACCGCTCGCACAGGGCCGATCGCTTGTGAAACTTCCCGCGCACCCCCGAAATCCACGTACCACGCTCGCACAGGGCCTACCGTGTGTGAAACTCCCTGTGAACCCCAGTAATACACCTACCCCGCTCGCACAGGCCCTACCGCATGTGAAACTCCCAGCGAACCCCAGTAATACACGTACCCCTCTCGCACAAACCCTACCGCGTGTGAAACTCCCTGCGTACCCCCCAAATACACGTAGCCTGCTCCCACAGGCCCAATCGCTTGTGAAACTTCCCGTGCACGCTCGTAATACACGTACCCCGCTCGCACAGGGCCAATCGCGTGTGAAACTTCTGCGCACCCCCGAAATCCACGTACCACGCTCGCACAGGGCCTACCGCGTGTGAAACTCCCTGTGTACCCCCCAAATACACGTAGCCTGCTTGCACAGGCCCAATCGCATGTGAAACTCCCCGCAAACGACAGTAATACACGTACCCCGCTCGCACAGGCCCTACCGCATGTGAAACTCCCTGCGAACCCCAGTAATACACGTACCCCGCTCGCACAGGCCCTATCGCGTGTGAAACTCCCCACGTACTCCCCAAATACACGTAGCCTGCTCGCACAGGGCCTACCATGTGTGAAACTCCCCGCGAACCCCAGTAATACACGTACTCCGCTCGCACAGGCCCTACCGCGTGTGAAACTCCCTGCGTACCCCCAAATACACATAGCCTGCTCACACAGGCCCAATCGCGTGTGAAACTTCCTGCGCACCCCCGTAATACACGTACCCCGCTCGCACAGGGCCAATCGCGTGTGAAACTTCCCGCGCACTCCCGAAATCCACATACCACGCTCGCACAGGGCCTTCCGCGTGTGAAACTCCCCACGTACCCCCCAAATACACGTAGCCTGCTCGCACAGCCCCAATCGCGTGTGAAACTCCCCGTGAAACCAAGTAATACACGTACCCCGCTCGCACAGGCCCTACCGCGTGTGAAACTCCCCGCGAATCCCAGTAATACACGTAGCCTGCTCGCACAGGCCCAATTACGTGTGAAACTTCCCGCGAACACCCCTGTAATACACGTACACCGCTCGCACACGGCCAATCGCTTGTGAAACTTCCCGCGCACCCCCGAAATCCACGTACCACGCTCGCACAGAGCCAATCGCGTGTGAAACTTCCTGCGCACCCTCAAAATCCACGTACCATGCTCGCACAGGGCCTACTGCGTGTGAAACTCCCTGCGTACACCCCAAATACACATAGCCCTCTTGCACAAGCCCAATCGCATGTGAAACTCCCCGCAAACCCCAGTAATACACGTACCCCGCTCGCACAGGCCCTACCGCGTGTGAAACTCCCCGCGAACCCCAGTAATACACGTAGCCTGCTCGCACAGGCCCAATTACGTGTGAAACTTCCCGCAAACACCCCTGTAATACACGTACACCGCTCGCACACGGCCAATCGCTTGTGAAACTTCCCGCGCACCCCCGAAATCCACATACCACGCTCGCACAGGGCCTATCGCGTGTGAAACTCCCCACGAACCCCAGTAATACATGTACCCCGCTCGCACAGGCCCTACCGCATGTGAAACTCCCTGCGAACCCCAGTAATACACGTACCCCGCTCGCACAGGCCCTATCGCGTGTGAAACTCCCCACGTACTCCCCAAATACACGTAGCCTGCTCGCACAGGGCCTACCATGTGTGAAACTCCCCACGAACCCCAGTAATACACGTACTCCGCTCGCACAGGCCCTACCGCGTGTGAAACTCCCTGCGTACCCCCCAAATACACATAGCCTGCTCACACAGGCCCAATCGCGTGTGAAACTTCCCGCGCACCGCCGTAATACACGTACCCCGCTCGCACAGGGCCAATCGCGTGTGAAACTTCCTGCGCACCCCCGAAATCCACATACCACGCTCGCACAGGGCCTACCGCGTGTGAAACTCCCCACGTACCCCCCAAATACACGTAGCCTGCTCGCACAGGCCCAATCGCGTGTGAAACTCCCCGTGAACCCCAGTAATACACGTACCCCGCTCGCACAGGCCCTACCGCGTGTGAAACTCCCCACGAACCCCAGTAATACATGTACCCCGCTCGCACAGGCCCTACTGCTTGTGAAACTCCCCACGTACCCCCCAAATACATGTAGCCTGCTCGCACCGGCCCAATCGCGTGTGAAACTTCCCGCGCACACCCGTAATACATGTACCCTGCTCGCACAGGGCAAATCGCGTGTGAAACTTCCTGCGCACCCTCAAAATCCACGTACCATGCTCGCACAGGGCCTACTGCGTGTGAAACTCCCTGCGTACCCCCAAATACACGTAGCCCTCTCGCACAAGCCCAATCGCATGTGAAACTCCCCGCAAACCCCAGTAATACACGTACCCCGCTCGCACAGGCCCTACCGCGTGTGAAACTCCCCGCGAACCCCAGTAATACACGTAGCCTGCTCGCACAGGCCCAATTACGTGTGAAACTTCCCACGAACACCCCTGTAATACACGTACACCGCTCGCACAGGGCCAATCGCTTGTGACACTTCCCGCGCACCCCCGAAATCCATGTACCACGCTCGCACAGGGCCTACCGCGTGTGAAACTCCCCGCGTACCCCCCAAATACACATAGCCTGTTCGCACAGGCCCAATCGCGTGTGAAACTCCCCACGAACCCCAGTAATACATGTACCCCGCTCGCACAGGCCCTACCGCGTGTGAAACTCCCCGCGAACCCCAGTAATACACATACCAACGCTCGCACAGGGCCTACCGTGTGTGAAACTCCCGGCGTACCCCCAAATACACGTAGCCTGCTCGCACAGGCCCAATCGCGTCTGAAACTTCCCACGCACCCCCGTAATACACGTACCCCGCTCGCACAGGGCCAATTGCGTGTGAAACTTCCTGTGCACCCCCAAAATCCACGTACCATGCTCGCACAGGGCCTACCGCATGTGAAACTCCCCGTGAACCCCAGTAATACACCTACCCCGCTCGCACAGGCCCTACCGCATGTGAAACTCCCAGCGAACCCCAGTAATACACGTACCCCGCTCGCACAGGCCCTACAGCGTGTGAAACTCCCTGCGTACCCCCCAAATACATGTAGCCTGCTCCCACAGGCACAATCGCGTGTGAAACTTTCCGTGCACCCTCTTAATACACGTACCCCGCTCGCACAGGGCCAATCGCTTGTGAAACTTCTGCGCACCCCCGAAATCCACGTACCATGATCGCACAGGACCTACCGCGTGTGAAACTCCCTGTGTACCCCCCAAATACACGTAGCCTGCTTGCACAGGCCCAATCGCATGTGAAACTCCCCGCAAACCCCAGTAATACACGTACCCCGCTCGCACAGGCCCTACCGCGTGTGAAACTCACCACGTACTCCCCAAATACACGTAGCCTGCCGTAGCATGACCAGGGGTGCAGGGTAGTCCCCTGTGGTGTGGGCTGCCTGCAGGGCCCATGGAGGGGGTAGAGGGGACACCTGGGAGGACCCACACTGCCAATTCACACGTGGGACTCCCTGCGAACCCCAGTAATACACGTAGCCTGCTCGCATATGCCCTACCGCGCGTGAAACTCCCTGCGTACCCCCCAAATACACGTAGCCTGCTCGCACAGGCCCAATCGCGTGTGACACTTCCGTGCACCCCCGTAATACACGTACCCCGCTCGCACAGGGCCAATCGCGTGTGAAACTTCCTGCGCACCCCTGAAATCCACATACCACGCTCGCACAGGGCCTACCACGTGTGAAACTCCCCGCGTACCCCCCAAATACACGTAGCCTGCTCGCACAGGCCCAATCGCATGTGAAACTCCCTGCAAACCCCAGTAATACACGTACCCCGCTCGCACAGGCCCTACCGCGTGTGAAACTCCCTGCGAACCCCAGTAATACACGTAGCCTGCTCGCACAGGCCCAATCGCGTGTGAAACTTCCCGTGCACCCCCGTACTACACGTACTCCACTCGCACAGGGCCAATCACTTGTGAAACATCCCGAACAACCCCGGAATACATGTACCACGCTCGCACAGGCCCTACCGCGTGTGAAACTCCCCACGTACCCCCCAAATACACGTAGCCTGCTCGCACAGGCCCAATCGCGTGTGACACTTCCTTGCACCCCGTAATACACGTACCCCGCTCGCACAGGGCCAATCGCGTGTGAAACTTCCTGCGCACCCCTGAAATCCACATACCACGCTCGCACAGGGCCTACCACGTGTGAAACTCCCCGCGTACCCCCCAAATACACGTAGCCTGCTCGCACAGGCCCAATCGCATGTGAAACTCCCTGCAAACCCCAGTAATACACGTACCCCGCTCGCACAGGCCCTACCGCGTGTGAAACTCCCTGCGAACCCCAGTAATACACGTAGCCTGCTCGCACAGGCCCAATCGCGTGTGAAACTTCCCGTGCACCCCCGTACTACACGTACCCCACTCGCACAGGGCCAATCACTTGTGAAACATCCCGCGCAACCCCGGAATCCATGTATCACGCTTGCACAGGGCCTACCGCGTGTGAAACTCCCCGCATACCCCCCAAATACACATAGCCTGCTCGCACAGGCCCAATCGCCTGTGAAACTCCCCGCGAACCCCAGTAATACATGTACTCCGCTCGCACAGGCCCTACCGCGTGTGAAACTCCCTGCGTACCCCCCAAATACACATAGCCTGCTTGCACAGGCCCAATTGCGTGTGAAACTTCCCGCGCACCCCTGTAATACACGTACCCCGCTCGCACAGGGCCAATCGCGTGTGAAACTTCCTGCGCACCCCCGAAATCCACGTACCCCGCTCGCACAGGGCCTACCGCGTGTGAAACTCCCCACGTACCCCCCAAGTACACGTAGCCTGCTCGCACAGGCCCAATCGCAGGGGGACATGAGTTGGTGATCACTAGTGCAAGGTGACATGTGGCCTGGCTGGGGGGCATGCCCATGGTGGATGGGCTGCCTGCGGGACATGACCAGGGGTGCCGGGTAGTCCCCTGTGGTGTGGGCTGCCTGCAGGGGGTAGAGGGGACACCTGGGAGGACCCACACTGCCAATTCACACGTGGGACTCCCTGCGAACCCCAGTAATACACGTAGCCTGCTCGCACAGGGCCTACCGCATGTGAAACTCCCTGCGAACCCCAGTAATACACGTACTCCGCTCGCACAGGCCCTACCGCGTGTGAAACTCCCTGCGTACCCCCCAAATACACATAGCCTGCTCACACAGGATCAATCGCGTGTGAAACTTCCCACGCACCCCCGTAATACACGTACCCCGCTCGCACAGGGCCAATCGCGTGTGAAATTCCTGCGCACCCCTGAAATCCACGTACCACGCTCGCACAGGGCCTACCGCGTGTGAAACTCCCCACGTACCCCCCAAATACTCGTAGCCTGCTCGCACAGGCCCAATCGCGTGTGAAACTCCCCGTGAACCCCAGTAATACACGTACCCGGCTCGCACAGGCCCTACCGCATGTGAAACTCCCCACGAACCCCAGTAATACATGTACCCCGCTCGCACAGGCCCTACCGCGTGTGAAACTCCCCACGTACCCCCCAAATACATGTAGCCTGCTCGCACTGGCCCAATCGCATGTGAAACTTCCTGCGCACCCCCCAAATACACATAGCCCTCTCGCACAAGCCCAATCGCATGTGAAACTCCCCGCAAACCCCAGTAATACACGTACTCCGCTCGCACAGGCCCTACCGCGTGTGAAACTCCCTGCGTACCCCCCAAATACACATAGCCTGCTTGCACAGGCCCAATTGCGTGTGAAACTTCCTGCGCACCCCTGTAATACACGTACCCCGCTCGCACAGGGCCAATCGCGTGTGAAACTTCCTGCGCACCCCCGAAATCCACGTACCCCGCTCGCACAGGGCCTACCGCGTGTGAAACTCCCCACGTACCCCCCAAGTACACGTAGCCTGCTCGCACAGGCCCAATCGCAGGGGGACATGAGTTGGTGATCACTAGTGCAAGGTGACATGTGGCCTGGCTGGGGGGCATGCCCATGGTGGATGGGCTGCCTGCGGGACATGACCAGGGGTGCAGGGTAGTCCCCTGTGGTGTGGGCTGCCTGCAGGGGGTAGAGGGGACACCTGGGAGGACCCACACTGCCAATTCACACGTGGGACTCCCTGCGAACCCCAGTAATACACGTAGCCTGCTCGCACAGGGCCTACCGCATGTGAAACTCCCTGCGAACCCCAGTAATACACGTACTCCGCTCGCACAGGCCCTACCGCGTGTGAAACTCCCTGCGTACCCCCCAAATACACATAGCCTGCTCACACAGGATCAATCGCGTGTGAAACTTCCCACGCACCCCCGTAATACACGTACCCCGCTCGCACAGGGCCAATCGCGTGTGAAATTCCTGCGCACCCCTGAAATCCACGTACCAAGCTCGCACAGGGCCTACCGCGTGTGAAACTCCCCACGTACCCCCCAAATACTCGTAGCCTGCTCGCACAGGCCCAATCGCGTGTGAAACTCCCCGTGAACCCCAGTAATACACGTACCCCGCTCGCACAGGCCCTACCGCATGTGAAACTCCCCACGAACCCCAGTAATACATGTACCCCGCTCGCACAGGCCCTACCGCGTGTGAAACTCCCCACGTACCCCCCAAATACATGTAGCCTGCTCGCACTGGCCCAATCGCATGTGAAACTTCCTACGCACCCCCGTAATACATGTACCCTGCTCGCACAGGGCCAGTCGCGTGTGAAACTTCCTGCGCACCCCCCAAATACACATAGCCCTCTCGCATAAGCCCAATCGCATGTGAAACTCCCCGCAAACCCCAGTAATACACGTACTCCGCTAGCACAGGCCCTACCGCGTGTGAAACTCCCTGCGTACCCCCCAAATACACATAGCCTGCTTGCACAGGCCCAATTGCGTGTGAAACTTCCCGCGCACCCCTGTAATACACGTACCCCGCTCGCACAGGGCCAATCGCGTGTGAAACTTCCTGCGCACCCCCGAAATCCACGTACCCCGCTCGCACAGGGCCTACCGCGTGTGAAACTCCCCACGTACCCCCCAAGTACACGTAGCCTGCTCGCACAGGCCCAATCGCAGGGGGACATGAGTTGGTGATCACTAGTGCAAGGTGACATGTGGCCTGGCTGGGGGGCATGCCCATGGTGGATGGGCTGCCTGCGGGACATGACCAGGGGTGCAGGGTAGTCGCCTGTGGTGTGGGCTGCCTGCAGGGGGTAGAGGGGACACCTGGGAGGACCCACACTGCCAATTCACACGTGGGACTCCCTGCGAACCCCAGTAATACACGTAGCCTGCTCGCACAGGGCCTACCGCATGTGAAACTCCCTGCGAACCCCAGTAATACACGTACTCCGCTCGCACAGGGCCAATCGCGTGTGAAACTTCCTGCGCACCCCCGAAATCCACGTACCCCGCTCGCACAGGGCCTACCGCGTGTGAAACTCCCCACGTACCCCCCAAGTACACGTAGCCTGCTCGCACAGGCCCAATCGCAGGGGGACATGAGTTGGTGATCACTAGTGCAAGGTGACATGTGGCCTGGCTGGGGGGCATGCCCATGGTGGATGGGCTGCCTGCGGGACATGACCAGGGGTGCAGGGTAGTCGCCTGTGGTGTGGGCTGCCTGCAGGGGGTAGAGGGGACACCTGGGAGGACCCACACTGCCAATTCACACGTGGGACTCCCTGCGAACCCCAGTAATACACGTAGCCTGCTCGCACAGGGCCTACCGCATGTGAAACTCCCTGCGAACCCCAGTAATACACGTACTCCGCTCGCACAGGCCCTACCGCGTGTGAAACTCCCTGCGTACCCCCCAAATACACATAGCCTGCTCACACAGGATCAATCGCGTGTGAAACTTCCCACGCACCCCCGTAATACACGTACCCCGCTCGCACAGGGCCAATCGCGTGTGAAATTCCTGCGCACCCCTGAAATCCACGTACCACGCTCGCACAGGGCCTACCGCGTGTGAAACTCCCCACGTACCCCCCAAATACTCGTAGCCTGCTCGCACAGGCCCAATCGCGTGTGAAACTCCCCGTGAACCCCAGTAATACACGTACCCCGCTCGCACAGGCCCTACCGCATGTGAAACTCCCCACGAACCCCAGTAATACATGTACCCCACTCGCACAGGCCCTACCGCGTGTGAAACTCCCCACGTACCCCCCAAATACATGTAGCCTGCTCGCACTGGCCCAATCGCATGTGAAACTTCCTGCGCACCCCCATAATACATGTACCCTGCTCGCACAGGGCCAGTCGCGTGTGAAACTTCCTGCGCACCCCCCAAATACACATAGCCCTCTCGCACAAGCCCAATCGCATGTGAAACTCCCCGCAAACCCCAGTAATACACGTACCCCGCTCGCACAGGCCCTACCGCGTGTGAAACTCCCCGCGAACCCCAGTAATACACGTAGCCTGCTCGCACAGGCCCAATTACGTGTGAAACTTCCCGCGAACACCCCCGTAATACACGTACACCGCTCGCACAGGGCCAATCGCTTGTGAAACTTCCCGCGCACCCCCGAAATCCACGTACCACGCTCGCACAGGGCCTACCGCATGTGAAACTCCCTGTGAACCCCAGTAATACACCTACCCCGCTCGCACAGGCCCTACCGCATGTGAAACTCCCAGCGAACCCTAGTAATACACGTACCCCGCTCGCACAAACCCTACCGCGTGTGAAACTCCCTGCGTACCCCCCAAATACACGTAGCCTGCTCCCACAGGCCCAATCGCGTGTGAAACTTCCCGTGCACCCTCGTAATACACGTACCCCGCTCGCACAGGGCCAATCGCGTGTGAAACTTCTGCGCACCCCCGAAATCCACGTACCACGCTCGCACAGGGCCTACCGCGTGTGAAACTCCCTGCGTACCCCCCAAATACACGTAGCCTGCTCCCACAGGCCCAATCGCGTGTGAAACTTCCCGTGCACCCTCGTAATACACGTACCCCGCTCGCACAGGGCCAATCGCGTGTGAAACTTCTGCGCACCCCCGAAATCCACGTACCACGCTCGCACAGGCCCTACTGCTTGTGAAACTCCCCACGTACCCCCCAAATACATGTAGCCTGCTCGCACCGGCCCAATCGCGTGTGAAACTTCCCGCGCACCCCCGTAATACATGTACCCTGCTCGCACAGAGCCAATCGCGTGTGAAACTTCCTGCTCACCCTCAAAATCCACGTACCATGCTCGCACAGGGCCTACTGCGTGTGAAACTCCCTGCGTACCCCCCAAATACACATAGCCCTCTTGCACAAGCCCAATCGCATGTGAAACTCCCCGCAAACCCCAGTAACACACGTACCCCGCTCGCACAGGCCCTACCGCGTGTGAAACTCCCCGCGAACCCCAGTAATACACGTAGCCTGCTCGCACAGGCCCAATTACGTGTGAAACTTCCCGCGAACACCCCTGTAATACACGTACACCGCTCGCACACGGCCAATCGCTTTTGAAACTTCCCGCGCACCCCCGAAATCCACATACCACGCTCGCACAGGGCCTACCGCGTGTGAAACTCCCCACGAACCCCAGTAATACATGTACCCCGCTCGCACAGGCCCTACCGCATGTGAAACTCCCTGCGAACCCCAGTAATACACGTACCCCGCTCGCACAGGCCCTATCGCGTGTGAAACTCCCCACGTACTCCCCAAATACACGTAGCCTGCTCGCACAGGGCCTACCATGTGTGAAACTCCCCACGAACCCCAGTAATACACGTACTCCGCTCGCACAGGCCCTACCGCGTGTGAAACTCCCTGCGTACCCCCCAAATACACATAGCCTGCTCACACAGGCCCAATCGCGTGTGAAACTTCCCGCGCACCCCCGTAATACACGTACCCCGCTCGCACAGGGCCAATCGCGTGTGAAACTTCCTGCGCACCCCCGAAATCCACATACCACGCTCGCACAGGGCCTACCGCGTGTGAAACTCCCCACGTACCCCCCAAATACACGTAGCCTGCTCGCACAGGCCCAATCACGTGTGAAACTCCCCGTGAACCCCAGTAATACACGTACCCCGCTCGCACAGGCCCTACCGCGTGTGAAACTCCCCACGAACCCCAGTAATACATGTACCCCGCTCGCACAGGCCCTACTGCTTGTGAAACTCCCCACGTACCCCCCAAATACATGTAGCCTGCTCGCACCGGTCCAATCGCGTGTGAAACTTCCCGCGCACACCCGTAATACATGTACCCTGCTCGCACAGGGCAAATCGCGTGTGAAACTTCCTGCGCACCCTCAAAATCCACGTACCATGCTCGCACAGGGCCTACTGCGTGTGAAACTCCCTGCGTACCCCCCAAATACACGTAGCCCTCTCGCACAAGCCCAATCGCATGTGAAACTCCCCGCAAACCCCAGTAATACACGTACCCCGCTCGCACAGGCCCTACCGCGTGTGAAACTCCCCGCGAACCCCAGTAATACACGTACACCGCTCGCACAGGGCCAATCGCTTGTGACACTTCCCGCGCACCCCAAAATCCACGTACCACGCTCGCACAGGGCCTACCGCGTGTGAAACTCCCCGCGTACCCCCCAGATACACATAGCCTGTTCGCACAGGCCCAATCGCGTGTGAAACTCCCCACGAACCCCAGTAATACATGTACCCCGCTCGCACAGGCCCTACCGCGTGTGAAACTCCCCGCGAACCCCAGTAATACACGTACCAACGCTCGCACAGGGCCTACCGCGTGTGAAACTCCCGGCGTACCCCCAAATACACGTAGCCTGCTCGCACAGGCCCAATCGCGTCTGAAACTTCCCACGCACCCCCGTAATACACGTACCCCGCTCGCACAGGGCCAATTGCGTGTGAAACTTCCTGTGCACCCCCAAAATCCACATACCATGCTCGCACAGGGCCTACCGCATGTGAAACTCCCCGTGAACCCCAGTAATACACCTACCCCGCTCGCACAGGCCCTACCGCATGTGAAACTCCCAGCGAACCCCAGTAATACACGTACCCCGCTCGCACAGGCCCTACAGCGTGTGAAACTCCCTGCGTACCCCCCAAATACATGTAGCCTGCTCCCACAGGCACAATCGCGTGTGAAACTTTCCGTGCACCCTCTTAATACACGTACCCCGCTCGCACAGGGCCAATTGCGTGTGAAACTTCTGCGCACCCCCGAAATCCACGTACCATGATCGCACAGGACCTACCGCGTGTGAAACTCCCTGTGTACCCCCCAAATACACGTAGCCTGCTTGCACAGGCCCAATCGCATGTGAAACTCCCCGCAAACCCCAGTAATACACGTACCCCGCTCGCACAGGCCCTACCGCGTGTGAAACTCCCCACGTACTCCCCAAATACACGTAGCCTGCCGTAGCATGACCAGGGGTGCAGGGTAGTCCCCTGTGGTGTGGGCTGCCTGCAGGGCCCATGGAGGGGGTAGAGGGGACACCTGGGAGGACCCACACTGCCAATTCACACGTGGGACTCCCTGCGAACCCCAGTAATACACGTAGCCTGCTCGCACAGGCCCTACCGCGTGTGAAACTCCCTGCGTACCCCCCAAATACACGTAGCCTGCTCGCACAGGCCCAATCGCGTGTGACACTTCCGTGCACCCCCGTAATACACGTACCCCGCTCGCACAGGGCCAATCGCGTGTGAAACTTCCTGCGCACCCCTGAAATCCACATACCACGCTCGCACAGGGCCTACCACGTGTTAAACTCCCCGCGTACCCCCCAAATACACGTAGCCTGCTCGCACAGGCCCAATCGCATGTGAAACTCCCTGCAAACCCCAGTAATACACGTACCCCGCTCGCACAGGCCCTACCGCGTGTGAAACTCCCTGCGAACCCCAGTAATACACGTAGCCTGCTCGCACAGGCCCAATCGCGTGTGAAACTTCCCGTGCACCCCCGTACTACACGTACTCCACTCGCACAGGGCCAATCACTTGTGAAACATCCCGCGCAACCCCGGAATCCATGTACCACGCTCGCACAGGCCCTACCGCGTGTGAAACTCCCCACGTACCCCCCAAATACACGTAGCCTGCTCGCACAGGCCCAATCGCGTGTGACACTTCCTTGCACCCTGTAATACACGTACCCCGCTCGCACAGGGCCAATCGCGTGTGAAACTTCCTGCGCACCCCTGAAATCCACATACCACGCTCGCACAGGGCCTACCACGTGTGAAACTCCCCGCATACCCCCCAAATACACATAGCCTGCTCGCACAGGCCCAATCGCGTGTGAAACTCCCTGCAAACCCCAGTAATACACGTACCCCGCTCGCACAGGCCCTACCGCGTGTGAAACTCCCTGCGAACCCCAGTAATACACGTAGCCTGCTCGCACAGGCCCAATCGCGTGTGAAACTTCCTGTGCACCCCCGTACTACACGTACCCCACTCGCAGAGGGCCAATCACTTGTGAAACATCCCGCGCAACCCCGGAATCCATGTACCACGCTTGCACAGGGCCTACCGTGTGTGAAACTCCCCGCATACCCCCCAAATACACATAGCCTCCTCGCACAGGCCCAATCGCGTGTGAAACTCCCCGCGAACCCCAGTAATACACGTACCCACTCGCACAGGCTCTACTGCGTGTGATAATTCCAGCGCACCCCAGGAATACACGTTTCCCGCTCGGCGTTTGCTGTGTAGCGGCCCTGTAAGCTGGTCCAGGGTTAGCGCAGCCCTTTGTGCTGATTGGGGATTTTGACGGCTTTTCCTTGCGCGAGGGGCGTTCTTGGGGGCGTAACTGGCGCTGCGGGATGTTCTCTGCGCTAGGGCTCTTTTTGCCTTGGGAATTCCATGAATATGCAGTGTGCCAGAATGCTGTTTAGCGCACACGGCTAGCGCACGCTGGTGCATGATCCCTCTCTGCGCTGCTCGCGTGCGCTGCCTCTGCACTGAAATCTATGAATTACCCCCTGAATCTGTTGGTTGTCTCCATGACCATCAGTCTGGCTTCAGAGCTGCCAGAGGCACGAAAACTGCTCTCCTGAACACCTCTGAAGATCTGCTCACTAACCTTGTTTTTAGCATTCCTTCTGCCTCATCCTCCTTGATCTTTCCTCTGCTTTCAACACGGTCAACCACGCCATCCTAATCAATCGACTCCATGGGAACCTGGGCATCACGGATCGGGCCCTGGAGTGGCTGACCTCCTTCCTCTTGGACCGCCCCTGCCAGGTCCAACTTGGTCCCTTTCTCTCTGCCACCTCTCGCTCTACCTCTGGCGTTCCCCATAGCTCTATCCTCTCACCCTGGTTTTTGAACCTCTACTTGGCCCCTTTGTCCCACCTGATCTCTACCTTCTCCTCTAACTTTGAGTGTTATTCAGGTGACACTCAGCTTTCCTTCATACTCCCCTCAGCCTCCTCTCCTCTCTCGCTCATTCGTTCCTGTCTATTCATGATGCAGGATTGGTGTGCCTCCAACATTCTCTGCCTTAATGCCAGTAAGCTGGAGATCCTTCTCATAGGGACCCCTGCCCCTGCTTTCCCTCTCTCACTCTGACCACCTGCCTTGGGCCCTCTTCTTTCACTTTCCTGCAATGCAAAAACATTGGTGTCATCTTCGATTACACTCACTCTTTCTCTCCTCACATCTCAGGCGTCGGCAAGAAGTCCCACTACAAGCTACACCTCCTCAAAGGGACTCTTCCCTTTCTCACTTCCCCCAGAAGCTCACTGTCTCCAGAGCCCTGGTTGTCTCTAGGCTGGACTACTGCAACAGCCCCTTTCTCAATCCACCGTCCTCTACTCTCCACCCTCTGCGACTAATCCAGAACATGACTCCAAGACTTATCCTTGGCCTCAAGCTCAGGGACCGTATCTCTCCAGCCCTGAATTCTCTTAAGTAGCTCCCGGTGGCTGCAAGGATCAAGTTCAAGACCTTTTGCATTGTCCACAAGGCTTTCTGGGGACGGGGGCCACACTACATCCAACTCTCTCTTCTAAAATACCTTCCTTCTTGAGCACTTCGCTCAGCTACCTCCAACTCTCTAAGGGTCAGAGGCTTCTCCAGGCAGAGTGTGGGGGTTTATCTCTCTCCTCTGCAGGTGCCTCCCTCTGGAATGGCCTCCCTGCCCCTCTCAAACTTGAGCCAGACCACCTGAATTTCCAGAAGTAGCTCAAAACCTTTATTTTCTCCTCTGCTTCCTCACCATATGCTTAGCGTAGATAGTTTAGGCCTTGACTTTCCATTCTTAAAAAGAATCGGCATATAATTAAAATCTGTAGTGTTTGTATCTTGGCACAAACCTATTTGGGGAACGGAAGGGCAGTGGGATATGGCTGTTTCAGACAAAAGGGAATACATTCTTCTTGTTTGTGGGGCCAGCTGACTTAAAGATTCAAATCAAATTGGAAGATGTGAATGACCATCTCTGGGACTGGTGGGTTTGGTGTAGTGTCCACACCAAAGCAAGTGGTAAACCGACACATGTTGAGATGACATGAAGTGGTTGTATGTTAGGCACACCTCCCTGGAGACATTTCACTTTAAAATCCAAGCACACTTTTTCAGTTTCCAATTCAATCTTTACATTGTAATACATTTTGGGCATCTAAGGTAAGGCAATTACCTGTTTAAATTAAACATGTATCCATGTCCCTAAATAGTGGCCATCCAATAAAAGGTTTAAGTAATTGGGTATGTCAATTATTTACTCCTGGCTTGTAGAGTTTGAATTAATAATTGTTCCCTGAATTTTAGGGAACTTTCTGCAATTCAGATGCATTTGTATACCGGGGCAAAGTTTGCCCTAGTGCTAATACCATTCCGTTTTAGCACTAGGGTAAACTTTGCCCTTGTGAGAAAATGTACCTTTGTGTGCACTATGGTAATTTTTGCCCTGGTGCTTATACCCAATTAAACTGCACTTGTCATGATGCAATTGTTGTCTAGTATGTCCCAGTTGTTTAAAAATAGGACAATATTTGCCCTAGTGCTAATAACGTGCACTTTGCACTTGCACTTGTGAAAAGTTTCTGTAATTTGGCCCACTTATGTTTTTATCTTAAATACTAGAAAAACAGAACTTCTACTTATAAAGATGGTTAGGAGATGTTTTTGAATGTTTTTAACAATGTACCTTAACTGTTTGGCTCTTGAATTGATCGAAGCGGGAGGTCATGGCCATGTCCTTTAGCAATGTTTCAGAGGCATGCATGAAAAACTAAAGTGTACGGGACTTGGAAAAGTGTCAAACTGTGTGCCTGCAAATGAGAATTGTGTTATCTTGAGTGTCAACTAATTCAAAACATACTGATTAGTTATGTCTTTGGTTTCAGCTAACATATGAAATCAAGGAATCAAGAAACTAATTATATGAAGCATGCATATTCCCTTGCTTTAAACAATGAGTATTTTGAAATAAGAGGCTTAAAGAAGAGGTTGTTAATTATTCCTTAGTTAAGATTAAAATCCACCAGTCATGCACATTATTTGCTCATTATGAGCCACATATTATTGGTGAAACAAGTTTGGAGGACTTTTTATGAACGTTCTTTGAAGATTCTGATAACTGATTAGAAAAGATTTAAGGACGTTTTCAAGAATGTTTTTGAGTATTTTGAGCCCAGATACAGACAGTTGTTGGGGACTTTTCAAGAACATTTTTGAAGATTTTGAGGACTCTGTAAAGGAACGTGTTTGAGGATTTTCATACAATTGATGACTTATCATTAAGTCACTGGAAGGTCTTCACAAAGCTAGTATTTTTATATCAGAATTCATAATCAAGACCTTCACAAGAAATTGATACACTGAAATAAGGATTACAATGAACCTCAAGTAGAATTATGCATGATATAAATCAAGCTGTTGGACAATGAGAAATGATCTTTAGGACTCTGAGAAAATGTTATTGAGGAGAGAAATTTTCTTTAAAGCAAGGACTTATCATAAAGTGATTGAAGTTTCCACCTGTTACACATAAGTAAACCTTTTGAAATAATTATTGGTGCAACAGTTATAAAAGAAAATTACGTTCTATAGCTTCTTACCTACTTGGCAGATACAGAATATTTTTTATTACACATACGAAATAATACATTTTATTTGTTAGAACGTAAGCGCCATAGGGCAATGCACATAGGTACTACAATTCCACATACCCGAGCCATGCAGTTCGATAATTCCTGGAGAATGGTTACCCTATCTACGGCATCTACAGAGTAGTGCAGCATTCCTTGTAGTCACTCTTCCTGAGGTTATTATGCCCTGTACGCATAGACTTAGCTATAAGTGGCAAAGTTCATGGCTTGCAAACACTAGACTCCTGGAACATTGGTATTGTCTGCAGTGCTCACAACAAAGGATCAAAAGTTGTGTCACAGTGCTGTGGTCGCTGTGGAAACAATAGTTTTTCCTAACCTAATGTTCCACCACACTTTTTCAGAATTCCATCGCTGGGTCTAGTTCTTTGCAAGAGGGCGCCTGCGCTATCATTGCCTTTTTATTTGGCATTCTCTGCTGACTGCATGCATTGTAACCCTTGTATATCCTCTGGGTAAGATGTTGTGTTCCCTTCTCCCTTGCCCTCCTCTTTTCCCACTGAAATCTCCTGCAGGTCCATTTCATTGCCTGTTTCGCTCAAATTTCCTCTCCTTTGCCTTCTGTTGTTTGCTGCCCTTGCTTATGCCAAGCCTTTTCACAACCTGCTTGGATTGCCTCATTCTTCTGCTACTTTAGGGATACTTCGGACAAGCCTCATCCGTCCTTAACGAACACTTGTTTTTGGCGTTCTGGCTTTTTCCCCATTTGGGTCTTTTCCTCCTGTCTGCCTCAGTTATTTTTACCTGTTACCTCAGGCAACACTGCAGCAGCAGGTAGGGAAATACCTTATGTATTCAACAATAACCTAGGAGATAGGCTGAAGGGGATGAAGAAGAAAAAAGGAGGACACCCAAAAGGCAATGACACCGGCTTGCATAAAGACAGAGGTGCCAGGTTGTCCTATGATCACTGTGTCTAGCATGTTTTATCTTGTTTAAAAAATGGATGACACACACATATGAGTGCTAATCGTCCATTATGCAAAAAAGAAAGTCAAAGCAGCCTGAAGAGGTGTGTTAAGTGGGGAGATTGGAGCAGTGGGCCAGAGAGGAGGGCAAACAGCCTTGCGAGTGGAGAGGGTTGAGGGATGGGGGTGTGGCAGGATTCCAGCGGTGTCCTCTGGGACAATGTAAGATCTGAACTGGGGGAATTGAGCCTGCTGGTTCTGCGATGTTCCCGGGATTGTGCAGGGTAGGAAGGGGAGGTGGCTGGTGGAGGAAGAGAGATATCCATTTTGGAACTCCCATTACTGAAATAATAGTCCAGACATGGTTATTTAGAAAAGAACACACACAATCTTGTCTGGGGCAGGATCATTCACTGAATATGATTAACCTGCATGATGTATATCAAGGACACGGACAGTGGCCATGCCCTGCAGGTAGAAGGATCATAATTTCAAGGATACATCATATATAAACACGCATACAAAGCTAGGCTTTAAAAATCAAATATTTGGTATCAATGACTGAAAGATTTGTTCAAACCATGACATGTAAAAACACACTGGATTCTGACAAACACTGTCAGAAAATGTATTCAGTGCCAATATGGCTTGTCACATGTAAATTGATTGTGGAGAATCTGACTGTTTGGGCATTCTTGCACTTTAAACAGATGGGAATGTGTCTGAGTTTGATAATGCAACCTAACTATATGGTTAGCAGTTCCCTAACTCAAACCAGACCCGAGATGCCATAAACTAGAGCAGTATTATAAATATGTAGTTTAAATCTAAACACAACAATAGATTAATTGAAAATATAGTTAAACATACATGGAGCTAGCAACACAAAAATACTTAAAGTGCTTAAAGTGTCAAATCTATTTGTTGTGTGTGTTCCTATAGCAGCTGTTATCACAAATGCCCATGCATTTATACATCTGTCCAGGAATGGCTACCTAAATACATTTTGTGGCTCACTCAATGTTATAAGAAATAACACAGCTACCACATGTCATCATAAATTATCACTTGCAATCAAAAACATTTAAGTTTTTGATTCCTGTAAATTGCATTCAAGCCATTTTACCACTGGCATGAAAATGTTTGCCTTAGTGTTGGCTCTGCAGATTACATAATGTTTAATCTTTTCTGAAATCAATGCCCAATGTGATTAGTAAACATATTTTTAATAATGGATTACAGAATCACTATGTGTACTGTATACCTATCACCTGAGCAAAATCTATAAATTACAAAAGGTTATATACTTACGTTCTAATGACAACTATCAAACTGTAGCCAAACACGCCAACTCCAACCAAAAAGTATGCTAACGGCAACCTGTATTGTAACCATCCAATGGTCCTTTGATTATTATAGTAGCCATAAAATAATGCTGAATATTTGATATACCCCTAAATGAAATAAAGAGAATATGTTAGTAAGATTTTGTTGAGTGTTGAACTATTTGTTCTTACATCGTTGTGAAACCCAACCGCCTACATGTGCGTGCAGCGAAACATGAGCATGGTGTAAAAATGGAGGCAAAGGAGCAGTAGGTCTTATACATCAAGAAATGACAACTCTTCATGTGTGACACAATAGTTAAAACAGAGAATACAAGTAGCTCACCAAATAGATTACATAGACGATGGTGAACAAAAGTAAAATAGAAGGTAAAAATGCCAAGATACCACAATGTAAGAGAAGGGCTATATAACACGCTGCTTAATTCCATACATTGTTAATCATCTTAAAGGATTTAATGCAGATTAATTATATGCTTTAAAATGTTCAATTGCTCCAAAACTGTGATTTATTTTCATATCTGGATTTAAAGCACATTACTCACTTTTTAAAATAGCATTGTGGCACTGCTTTTCTAAATTCACATGACCTATGGGCACATCTCTGGCTTCTTGCTCACACTTTAAGGAACAGCCTTCAACAAGCATCCACTACAAGCAAGTGTTTCAGGTAGAACTGAAGTCAGTGATCATGTCAGAAAAAAAAACTGCAGGGACAGTAATAGAAATTGTCACTGAAGGTTCTGCAGCCTGAAATCTGATCTTCACCCAAACTAGGGAAGACGAATGATTAAGGTGGATGGCCCTGTTGGGGTCTCTGTGCCTTTATCTTTGGAGTAATCTGACATAGTAAATGGAAATGTTAATGTTGAAGTGGCAAGAACCTTTTTAAGGCATTAGGGAATGAATGGATCAGTCCCAAAACACACTCATTCCTGAGTGAACGTTTTTCCTTACTCCAGTTTTCTACAGATTACCAAAGATTCACAAACACCTTACAGCTCCTCCACTTAGACCTATAGTTGCAGAAACTGAGAGCATATTCGATCCCCTAGCGATCTACGTTAACAAAATCTTACAACCTCTGATTCAACAGACAGATATTTACATGACACCACACACGTCTTAAATACTTTGCATGACATACCCAATGCAAAAGATACTTGGGTCCTTTTCACTTTAGACGTGAGTAGTCTTTTTACTTCATTCATACACAATGAATGCATCAAAGCAGTTGAGTGGTTATTGCTACATTCTGACTCAGTCGTGGCTAACAGAAAGTTCATAATTAAATTACTATGACTTATAGTAATCAATAACTACTTTGGATACAGTGAAACCTTATATGCTCAAGCATCAGGCACTTGGATGGTGTCAGCAATTGCCCCCTCATATACAAATGCTTTTATGTATCTTTTTGAAAAGAAGCATGCTAGACACACCATCTGGTCGGATAAAATCTTATTTTGGCGAAGCTACATTGATGCTATTTTTGGAGTCTCAGGGACACAAGTGGAGAACTTGCTGAGTTCTTACTATTCCTTAACCGGGTACACTCGAGAATCAAATTCACCATAGACGTTGGTAGCCCCAGAATACACTTCTTAGATGTACAGATAGAGATCACCAATGACCAATTCTTCACGAACATCTGTCACAAACCCACAGACTTTAACAACTTACTGCATTTCACAAGTGCACATCCAAGATCGATGATTAAGAGTTTACCCTACAGCCAAATTCTAAGACTTAAAAGGATAATTTCTAATCATATCACATTCAAACAAGAATGCAACCATCAGAGGAATGTTTTATAGGAAGATGTTACCCCAAAGAAGTCTTGAAAGAGTCTTTCCAAATAGCACATTTGGTGGATAGGGACTTGCTTCTACACAGCAAAAACACTCTGATGAATTTCCACTGTTATATGCCTCTAGGTTTTCAAGGTAGAGTGCACACATCTCCCAGTTCATCAAAAGACATTGGAAATGTCCTAATTTGGATCCCCAATTATTTAAATTATTTCTCAGGCCACCTAAGATGGCATATTAAAGAGGAGGGAATTTGAGGGAGTAACTGGTGAGAGCTGAAAGGCCTCCGATAGATACTCAAAGATCAATTTGCACACAAAAGAAGGGTACTTTCTCCTGTCTCTCATGTAGTAACTTCAATAATGTGATTAAGAATAACACTATTTTACATTCTCACACTGGAGAAAAGATAGCCCTGAAACATTATGCCACCTGCACATCATCTGGGGAAATGTATTTAAATGCCCTTGTGGACTTCTATACATTGGCCAAAGTTCATAAACTGCCAGGAAACGCTGGCTGGAACATAAATCCAACATCCGTACCAATAACAGCAAATTTCCTGTTTCAAGACATTTTAACACCAAACATCATAATATCTCTGA
The DNA here is from genome assembly GCF_040938575.1 of Ambystoma mexicanum. Taxonomy (NCBI): domain Eukaryota; kingdom Metazoa; phylum Chordata; class Amphibia; order Caudata; family Ambystomatidae; genus Ambystoma; species Ambystoma mexicanum. The sequence continues at coordinate 1,174,366,202 of NC_090935.1, read as the reverse complement.
AATTAGATGTTTGATACTTGAAGTGGTGAAGAAAACGCATAGGGGTGGAGACATCACCAAGTGATTACTGCAAAGAGACATGTACTGGTTAGAGCATCTCAATACACTTTTTCCAAAAGGGCTCAATGAGGAATTTAGTCTTGTATGGACAAAAATATCAAAGGGACATGAAGCTCACCATGAACACATCATGGCCATGTTATGGCATGAGATGTATTGAAGGATGTGTGAGCAGGACCCAAATGGATACGACATCAAAGTGGGTCCGGGAGTTGGCTCTATGAGAGAGCTCATATGGTTGTCTGGAACAATGATGGCATACAAAGTTCACATGATCAGAGCCAGCGAGTGCCACGGGATATTTTCATTCGAGCCATGTCTGTCTGTTTTTAGCCGAAAGACCCACTTTTGTTCTCTTTTCAATAAAAGGCTAGCCATGTTGCCCCCTCTTCTGGGGCATTTGACCTTCTCGATAACAGTCCAATGTAAATCGTTGGCCTGATGTTTTTGCCGGGAGAAATGTTCCACCATGGGGGCATTTTCACGCTTGGTCCGTATACAGGACATATGTCCTTGTATATGTTTTTTGACTGGTTGGGTGGTTATGCCAATCTACTTTTTATCGCATGGGCACGTGATCAGGTAGATAACATTGGATGAATTGCAGTTTGTCAATGAATTTTGTCTCCATGGGGTACTAAGGCCAAGGTCAAGAGTCTTGGTTCTTTTCGTCAGAGTGCATACACTACATTGTCAATAGGGGGTGTGTCCAAGTGGCTGAGTGGTATCCCAGAGGGTCGATTGGTCTCAAACCACATGAACGGGCGCATATGAGTGTATCAGTGTGTCCCTAACATTTCTCCTCTCTTTCATTGCAAAACGGGGACAGGTAAGATGATGGGGCCAACAGTAAGGATGGGCCACAGCTTCACGATCTCCCTCTTGATCTGATTGATTTTATTAGAATAACTGACCACTGCTGTGATGGTTTTCTCTCCTGTCGGGCGCAGCTTTTGTTGCAATGTGATCTCACGGGGATGTTCCTCGCATGTTTCCTGGCGTTTTTAATGAGTATATTAGGATATCCTCGTTCCAAAAGGCGATCAGTGAGCACCTTTGCCTGTGTGTCATATTCCTCAGTGCTAGAGGAGTTGCATCTATAGCACAGCAATTGGCCAAAGGGCAAGTTTTTCCGGAGACTCCTGGGATGAAAGCATGAAAAATCTAGCAATTTATTACGATCCGTAGGTTTTCGAAATACGGTCGTGGAAAGTTTCCCTTCAGTCGCAGAGATCTCTACATCCGGGAAGTGGATGGTATCTTTCGCTATGGAATGTGTAAACCTCAGATAACTATTTCTTGAGTTCAACCAGGTCATAAAGTCATTGAACTCCAGTGCTGTTCCTGTAAAGATGGCCAGCACATCGTCAATGTACCTAGTCCATAAAGAGACCTGCGATCTGAAAGGGTTCTCTGTTTGATATATATATGTGTCTCTTCGAAATCAGCAACAGAAGGGCATGTTTGCATCCTTTGTGCGTGTAGGCAGCCTAGCAATGACTGCCTGACTATGTAGGGACAGCCTAAACCTAATTGGAGGTTTTGCCTGACTTCCTGTCCAGGCGCCTGCTGCCGCTCACATGACCTATGCCGTGTCACGTGAGCCGGCTTTAATACGAGAATGTTAGTTACCTCTGTGAGAGCTCCACACTGAAGATGGGTAGCAGGACGCAAATCTAGATGTGCCTACATACACCTCTGAAGTAAGTGCCCTCGGATACAAATGCATAACGGGGCTTATGGCTCGCTTTTACGCTTGCTGGGTCCTGAGCCTGCTTCAGTGAGAACGAGTCACATGCCACTTCTTTGATTGATATATAGCTTACACGCCGGCAGGCTCCAGCATCATTTTTGTGTATCTGTCTCTGAATGACTAATCACATGTTGTCTTAGTTAACTACATGCTAGCCACTTTCATGAAAAAATGCTTTTCTTTAATAGAACACCTGGGGCTTGGATCCACGTGTTCCAAAGATATGTGGATACATTGAACTCTCTGCATTGACATCATATACAGGGACCACCTATTCTATGGTATATGGACCCAGCAGGCTTTCTGTCTTGTTTCTATCTTGTGACACGTGAATTATGTAGCTGTCGTTTAGATATTTGGCTTTGTTTTGCCTACTTCGGGGAAAAATGTGGTAACCACCTTATTCAACTACTGATGCTCCGATTGGAGGGGATTTAGCTTTGGGGGCACCCCACTGTACAATAGGTCTTCGCCCCGCGTTACTGACCAACAAGACAAAACCATATAGATGTTGGTTGTGTGTGTTTAACCACTATCTGACGTTGGTTTAGACTATTACAAGTACCTGTTTTCTCCGCCAAATGGAACAGACCTACTAGCAGTGTTGCATTTGTGAATGACATCTAATTTAGTGTGATTCATATCCAATTCATTTGAAGTTACTAGCTCGGAGGTGAATATGGCTTCAAAAATTCCTTTTGTCTCCCATAGGTTCCCTCTAAAATTGATCCAGCCTCACGCCAATAACGACGTGGTGGTAATATTTCCATACTTCCAATTGTCGTACATATATTCTCTCAATATGGTCAGTACTTAACTTTTTTTCACTGAACCGATTGATGGGAGTAGAAGACTGTCCTGATGAAAGTGGCCTCACCTATATGTTTGCCACTGAAACCGGTCGACGGTGGTTGCTACACACAAGAGGCATAAACTGGGCCTCCCTTGTAGTCTGAGCATACCTTTTACCAAACTCCCACACCCCGTTACACTAACATTACCCCAATACAGAGGATGGGAATTTGGTGTCTTCTCTGTTGAATGTTATGTTGAACATTGTTTGTCATTGTGTTTTTGTGTCGTTTTTAGATCTGAGTCCACCATGGTCAGATAGACAGTCTAGAGGCTAATACATTTATAATACTCCACTAGATGTCTACTTGGTTGACCATTGGTGTACCATTTTAAGCTATCAATATAGTTGTTCTCTTCCAATACACACTCACACATAGTGGAAGAGAGTGAAAAAGGACCAACAAGGCTGAAAGCATTATCCATCTAAAAGTGGCTAATATACCTCTTTTTCTATCCCCTTTTTTTTGTAACCTAGTGGAGACATTAGACTTAGGCAGGGTTAGTTATATACTCGCTCTATCCTTTCTGTCCTCCTTCCACAGCCTTGTAGTGCACCCTCTCTTGGGTGACAGAACATCGGTCCTTGACCATGCAGGTGTTTAAATTATTTGACCTTAAGATACAATATTGACACTTTATTAAACATTGTTGGCTGTTATCACAGCATATAAGTGTGCAGGGGACGGGAGTCCCTGATTTTTGTGACACCATTGCCATTGTGTGTATTTGCTACCTTGTGCCAGTGTTGTTTGTACTTCTCCTGCACCTAAGCCGTTGATTGTTAATTCTTGAACCCTAGTTACATTCTCAAGAGTCGGTGCGCACTATACACACTCTCTTTCCTGTTAGGAATCTTATCAAAAGCAGTAAATCTGTTCTCATTATTCATTTGGCTCATTATAGATGTGTGGAAAATATAAATTCCTCACATTAGAATGAGCGGGTTGCCAATTTCTTACTTCATGAAATTGCAAAATGTTCCCTTTTTAGTATACAACTGGCACTATATTGGCACAATACAGATTTGCATTATACTTTTCTCGTAGAATTGCATTTTACATTATGTGCAAAATGTAATTCGTCAGCAAACAATTTTACACCAAATGTTTGTGAAACATGTGATTACTATTTTCACACTGCTGCATGAATTCTGAACCATTAGGTGATTTGTGTATGATGCTAAATTCACATTGCAGAAGATTAAACATTGCGTGGGTGCATTTGTTAAGAACAATCCGATCTAGTGTTAAATACACCAAGAGAAACACAGTATGAGTAGTTACTATCAAGCACCGCACACCATAGGCCTAACAACAAATGTTCAATGAATTTCAAAAGAAAATTCAACAAAATGATCAACAAGCAGACACATAGCTGTCTGAGCATAAACAAGAAATCTAGTACAAGCTACCAGCTAATGCTGACTTACTAACAGAACACATACACGTGTCCTTGCCAGATTTAGGTGTAGTTTACTCCCTAATAAAAGACAGCCGTGAAGGTGGACCGAAACATGAGAAAATGGAAATCTTACAACACTTCATCTTTTGTAGTCTTTACACAGACACACAATGAGAGACTTTAATTGTCATGTGTGAAACAATTAAATGTAAGGAATATTAAAGACGTTTTGTACAGTATATTCTCCTTAAATACCTTTCTATTTGTAAGATGTTGGTATGGTTTGTAAGCTGCCTTGCAAAAAAGAAAAGTTGTATTGAAATAAGCTGCAGGAAAATAAATCAGGAAGCCTAAGGAGCATGGAATGTTGAGCATTGATGTAATTGCTTTAAACTCTATTGTAGCTAAAAGGATCTTAAAATATGGGTACAGCCTGATGTTGTTTTGTATATTGTTATGGTGTATATGATTCTTATACTCTGTGTAACATGTGGCTATTTGATCTTAATATTAAATTATGGAAATGTTTTATGTGTGTTATGTTTTGGGGTGCATTTCACACTGAAATAAAGGACATCATTCATTCAGAAAATAATGCATTTACAAAACACTGATCACAATGACGTATATTAATACAATGGGCCTGATCACGACTTCGGCGGTAACCCTTAAATCCGGCGGTAGCGCTAATACCGCCGGATTTAAGGGTCCGCCGAATCAGGGCTTCGGCGGATTTTGCCCCAGCTCTGAGCTGGGGGGAAATCCGCCGAAAATCTGCGCTATTACCGCCGGCGGGAAATCCGCCGGCGCTAAGAGCGCGAAAATTCCCCATTGAGCCAAATGGGGAATGGGGCATTCCCGAATGGGCTCAATGGGGAATGGGGAATTACTTTACCGCCGAACTCGTGATCCGGCGCTATTAGCGCCGGGGAGTTCAGCGGTAGGGCTATTACTGTCGGCGGTAATACCGCCGGCGGTAACGTACAAGTCGTGATCAGGCCCAATGAATGGATACTGTGTAACAAAAGCCCACAATTGAAAATTAGACCTCAAAAACCAATTGTGACTGAGTAGAGATTTGTACTTGATTCTCTGTGTACTAACACAGATAAATAAAAAAGATAATGGCCCTCATTACAACCCCGGTGCTAAACCATGGCGCTATTAGCACCATGGTTGGTGCCAGTGTTGTAACGAGTCCGCCATGGTGGAATGGGGAAATACCGCCTCATTCCAAAGTTGGCGGGGCAGTATTTCCCCATTTCACCATGGCCCTTCCCCATTCCCATTTTCGCCCCATAGGGCTCAAGGGGACTGGGGAAGGCGCTAAGTACCGTAATTAGCACCGAGGTCCCTTTGCGGCACCCCACTTTAACGGCTGGTAAAACCAGCCGTTAAGGTCAGGTCCCACAAAGGGACCTCGTAATCAGGCGTTAAGGGTTTAACGGCGCCGACACCTTTTACGGCGCCGTTAAACCCTTAACGCCAGGTTCGTAATGACCCCCAATGTGTATATATATATATATTTGAAAAAACAGCCGGGCTTCCAGCACCCCAAAAGGATTTGCACTTCAGTCGATCTGCACGGTCCTTTGTGCAGTGCCAAATCCCAAAAACCAGCCTGACTCGGTCGACTCCTCACAATATCCAATTTTATTTAATTATGAAACCATTTAAAAAAAATATGAGATGAACGGTCGTACGACGCGTTTCGCAGCATACTCGCTGCTTGTTCACATACAGATAATCAGAACACCAATGGTGATACATATACACAGACACACCCTGCTCTCTATGGTTTCGGCTCTAGAGTTGTCCCTTTTCTCTTTCCTCTTTTGTTCACATTCAATGCATTGTGTAAGGTGTTTAGCACAGACACTGTGGCGGCCATTTTGGAATGGTTTGCTGACTTCTGATGGCATGCTTACAGGGCCTTTGTATAGGCTTCATAATAGTATGTTTTCTAGTTAGTAAAAGCAGTTTACCATTTTAAACTATACAATGCATCGAAGCTATTCTTTTTAAGAGAAAATTCAATTTGAAAATGCTAAATGCGTAAGAAACATAGCAGCTACAATCACTATTTCAACATTAAAGTGCTCAGTGCCTAAAAGTGCTTAGTGCATTGATATGAACAAAGCTGCCAATGTTGTCATTCTGATCATAAAATTCTTAGTGCATTCCTGCAAAATGTGCATCTTAAAGTGGATCATGCATTCCTCATAGCAGCCATAGTGATTGTTTCCAAATTAAAAAGCTAAATGTCAATCCTGTAGTAGTGGGAAGAGAGGCAATGATTACTAACACAGATAAATAAAAAAGATAATGGGCCTCATTACGACCCTGGCGCTCACGGAATGAAGGGATCGGCACCCTTCGTTCCGTGAGCACCGATTATAGGGTTCCCTTTGCGGGACCCGGACCAGACGTCTGGTAAAACCAGACTTCTTTTCCGGGTCTTGCGAGGGGAAGAGGGAGGTATTACCTCCCTCCCCATTCCCATTGAGCCTATGGGGGCTCAAATGGAAATGGGGAATGATTCCTGCAAGGAGGAATTACCAGGTCCTCCTATGTCGGAATGACCCGGTTATTCCTCATTGCAGGAACCCGGGATTGGAGCCCGGTTTGGAGGCAGCCATGGTGCTAATAGCACCATGGCTGCCTCCAAACTTGTTATATATAATATATATGTAAATATATATATTACATGGTCACGGTAGTGGCCATGTAGTTATGGTTAAGTTGCTGTTTCCATAGGAAGAGCACTTTTTGGGTGGCTTATAACTTCGCTCTCCCTGGACGGATCCTCACCAAACTTTGCAAAAAAGTAGTTGGGTCACTCTGAATTTTTTTTGCAAAGTTTGGTGAGGATTCGTCTAGGGGGGGAAAAGTTATAGGGGGGGTCCCAAAACTTTTTTTTTTCCCATAGACTGAATGGGAAAAAACTTTGCGCACGGCTACAGCCCGAACCGCTGGACGGATTTACACCAAATTTGCGGCAGGAGCGGCGGCCTGGTGCCAAAAGCGTGCTTTTGTAAATTTGGTGTAAATCTGTCCAGTAGTTTTTTTAAAAATGACCAAAATGTAAGGCAACAAATTAGTGATATCTGTGTTCGCTTTGCAGACGGACTTCCCTGTTCGCTCCGCGGACAGCACCCCGATTGGCCCATGGCCTTGCGTCATGTCCGCGGACATGCGACGTGTTCGCTGATTGGACGGCGAGGGGCGTGGAGCGCGTCAGATTTTCTGTGGCGCCCGCCATCTTGTATTCGCAGTCGACCGCGTACAGCGCAGTGAAACGTGGATAAAAATTGTAATTAGTGCCGTGTGTTGGTGTGTAAGAGTGTTTGGGGAGGGTGGGGGAGTATGAGATAGGTTCAATGTTTTGTTTTTTTATGTGCTAGACGTTTTTGTTGCGTTCGATTTGTCCACGGAGAACACCGCTGTTCTGACATTTTGTAAATAAACTAAATGGTGGGGTGTTTAGAGGACGGAGTATGTGTCAGTTTTGTTCGCAATGAAGGTAAAAATGAGCTATGAACACTCGCGGTGTACTTAATTGTTTGTAAATACACAAACTGGGGGTGTCCTCAAGGGCGCTGTCCGTATTGTAATCTGTCTAGTTGAATGTGTTCTAAGAACACTCGCAGTGTCCCGAAATGGTTGCAATTACACAAAATGGGGGTGTTCTGAGAACGTTGTTTGTATTGTTCGTTGTCAGGGTGAAAGTGTTTTAAGAGCACTCCTTTTGTCCGCTAATAGTACAATTTCCTAGGGGCGTCAACCGACTTTTTGTCCACTAAAGAAACGATAAATCCGGCTGGTGTGTGCCGACATTATGTGATAATCCTATGACTGCCGCTATTGACCTGGCTGACTTGCTTTTGCTACACTAAATCATATCTCCCGCTCCTAAGCCTGATATTATCAAAGCATTCATATTCCCCGCCTCTCTCCGTGACGTTACAGGGTGCGTAATCAAACGCGCCCAGTCGTCTCCAGTACTACGCGACTTTACACAGAAGCCGGAAGACAACACACATTATGTCACAACACAGCGCGCCACAATTCGGAATATGAAACTGTGATTTAAAAGCAAACAGCAAGATTGTAAATGTTATAAAGTACATTTATTTGACATCAAATGTTTAGAGAATATTCAGCAATTTGCATTTGTCTTTGTTGTCGATCCGCAAAAGTTCATGTTGAGACACGCGATGTTCTTTTGCGGTACACAGAGTGTTAGATCAGCTTACAACTCAGTGCGCCACAATTCGGAATATGAAACTGTGGTTTAAAAGTAAACAGCAGGATTGTACATTTGGTAAAGTACATTTATTTCACATGAAATGTTTAGTGAATATTCAGCGATTTGCTATTGTCTCTGCTGTCGATCAGCAAAAGTTTATTAGGAGCCACGCGTTGTTCCTTTGCGGTAGATAGGCTGTTGGTTTATGATAAAAGCAGTAAATGGTCGCTCTGATAATCAGAAGGTTGCTCCAACAACGAGCCATTAGACCACCCTATTGGTTGGTATGTTGTTTGTAGCCGCTAGTACTGCGTAAGGGCCTATTGGTCCTTGGCGATTGTCCCATAAAATGGTGAGGGTCATGAAGTTGCATATTTGGACCTGCAACTGGCAGTTGAAGACCCCATCCGCTGGAGTCTGTAAATCGTGACATAGGCAAAATGGAGCCACATACCTGTTTTAAAAAACATAAATTAGTGTCACCAGCCGATCTTCATTAAAAATCATCATTTTATTTATTAGGGCGTGAAAATATTTGCTATCGAAGATAGTGCAACAGAGTATGTTAATAATAAAATAATAATATTTTCCCATTCATATAGCGCTAAGAACCGTGAGGTATCTAAGCGGTGCTTATTATTAACCATGGTGTGTGGTGCTCATTTATCGACCACGGAAGGATGAAAGGCTGAGTTTGGCCTTGCCGGGATTCAAACTTGCGTTAGCAAGCTGTGCACGGATGTCAAAGCGAGCGCTGTACTCACTGTGCCACTTGACAGGCTACAGTGAAGTGGCACAGCGAGTAGAGCGCTTGACCGCCTATAGACCGGTTAAATTATTTCTATTAACCCACCCTGTGTCGTCTGCCTTTTTGAGAGCCCTCTAAACGACAGGGGATCAATTCGGCGGTGATAGTGCGCGGTAGAAAACATTATGCCACTTTCAACGAACAAGTTCAACTTGAGCGGTCTTTAATGCTACGCTATTGTAATTATATTTGGTATAAAGTAATCTAAAGGGTAACTTACAGTACAATTGCAATTTCCATTGTCTACGAGTGGTGCAGTCCCAAAATACGACTCCGCGTGTGCAAACGATCTTTCGCATAGTGATATAATATATAAAAGTGGTTTCGTTTCAGAAATTTCATCTTTATCTTCTCTTACGTTTTAGTAACACTCCTTCAAGAGAAGTCTTTTATCACAATCTCTGTCTGTCAAGGTCAAAACACAATACAACCTTATAGTCCACTTCGTGAGCCTCTCCGGGGCCCGAGAAAAAAATGGAAGCAGCTGACCTTCACTGTGAACGAGCATAAATTCTTACTTTGCAACATTCTGTGTAAAGCCATCTGTAGAAGTTGTGGAAGCAGCTGACCTTCACTGTGAACAAGCATAAATTCTTACTTTGGAACATTCTGTGTAAAGCCATCTGTAGAAGTTGGTTTTTGCACGCCATGTTTGTATAATGTTTGCGTGATATTAAAAAAAGTTTGTTTAAAGGACGTTATGGTTCTAAGTACAGCCGAAAGACCCCTGAAAATCGCAAGTTATGGTAAGCTTTAAAAAATAACTGGCGCCACCACTGTGCACTGCTAAGACTAACACCCAGGACATTAAAGATGACATTGCAAATGTCATTGATGAAATCACTGATGACATCACGTGCGTATGTACTTTTCATGGAATTTGTGTACTAGGGATTTTTATTAAAATGTTGTGAAAAAAGTGTCAAGGATATTGCAATAAATATCATACCGTTATTAGTGCTTTGAACGATGCATTGATATAAATAGCATTGTATTATGGGATTCTATCTAGTATACTGAGCTACTAATGGAGAAACATAGCATTGTGTGCATAGTACAAGATGAAAGTATAATATGTGTAATGTTAATATTTTGAATAATGAAATAATAATTGTCCTGAAATGTTCGAAAATTCACAAAATGGGGTTGTTCTGAGGACGTTATTCGTATTGTGTGATTGCTTAGCTGTATGCAATGAGGGAATGGAACAGAGAGTAAAGTGGACGCCGTCCGCCGTCACCGCGGCTGTTCGTGGACAGGGCGTGCTACATCGGGGTTTTTCCAGGAAATCCAACATGGAAAGAAGACTGTACGGATCAGCCAATCAGATGTCGAGGTTGTGGATTTGTGTTGAAAGAGACTGTGTGTGGTGAAGATGGCAGAAGTGGAGAAAGTCAGGGTGTTGGTGCTCGGAGATATGTTTGTGCATGGTTCACAGCAGTACGCTGAATGCAGGCATGTTGCAAAGAACTTTGATGTCAAAGGAGTGGAGGTGGTGTGGAGCAGTGTGCCTGATTGCAATGTACAGGGAATTGTACAAGTTTGTGAGGATATGGCCACAATGAACAGTCTGCATGTGGTAGTTTTGCACTATGGTGCTTTCCATTTGGGCAATGTCAGTGCCCCTACTTTGTTGGCTGATTTGGAACGCTTGGTTCAAGCAGTAATGAAGATCCTTCCAAATGCAAAAGTAATTTTTTCTGGATTACTACCTAGGGCAATATGGGACAATAGTTCAGTTTTTTGTCCTCAGCAAAATATTGCTAGGTGTGTCATCAACCGAGGCATGTGTGCCTTCATGCTTAGAGCTGGTATGTTCTTCTGTAACAATGAGAATATTGATGCCAGTAATGCTGTTAATTTTAAAGAAGATGGCATTTCTTTATCTTTTACGGGAAATGCCTTTCTATTTTGGAATGTAAGGGTTGCTTAGGAGAAGGTTATGTGAAGATTTTAGGAGTAAAGTAAGAAAAAAAAACAAGAAAAAAAATACAAAATAACAGGTGTCTGTCAAGCATCTGTAAAAAAAAAAAAAAACGGCTCTTTTCAGAGCCAACTTCAAAGGGGAAATGGGGCACACTATTTAAATTTACATTCACCACGCTCAGATTTTCGATGTGTGCGCGGACATGGCGGTAGTCCGCGGACATGAAAATCACTTCAAGGGGGTTAGTATGTTCTATGTTACATGTATATGAAGTAAGGGATATTATGGTTAAGTTGTGCACTAAAAACCTATGAAATTCAGTGAAAAAACTTTGTTAAAGGGACGTTATGGTTAAGTTCCGCTACTAAAAACCTATGAAATTCGGCAGTTATGGTAACATAAGCAACCATAACTTGCGCTACCGTGCACTGCTAACACTAACACCCAGGACATCAAAGATGACATCACAAATGTCATTGATGACATCAATGATGACATCACATGGCTGGCTCTCCCTTTTTATCCTTTACTGACATATCGAAGCCACATAGTTTTCTTCAGTAACAGTCAGGAAGTAAAAATTGAAAAGGTACTATATTTGTAGACTTAGGGTCCAGTCACATCATATGAAACATATACATAGCGGAAGATACAGGCTTGAAAGAGAGCAATCTTTTCTGTGCATGAAGATAATCATTATGGTTATCAGCACTTTCTCATAGTTTTATTTTTATTACTCTAGCTTCCCTCTATATGCTCATATTTGTATACATTATACTCACTCTCCATAGAGTGAATGGGAAAAAAAATGTTCTCGCGCCTACAGCCCAAACCGCTGGACGGATTTCCACCAAATTTGGACCAGGAGAAGCAGCTTGGTCCCGAAAGCGTGCTTTTGCAAATTTGGTGAAAATCCGTCCAGTAGTTTTTTTTTAAATGACCAAAAAGTAGGTCAAAAAAAATTAGTGATATCTGTGTTGGGTTTGCGGACACACTTCCCTGTTCGCTCCGCGGAAAGTGTCCTGATTGGCCAATCTTCTTACGTGATGTTCGCGGACATGCAAAGTGTTCGCTGATTGGACGGCGTGGAGCGTGAAGCGCGTCAGATTTTTCGGTAGCGCCCGCCATCTTGGATTCACGGACGTCCCCGGACAGCGCGGTGAAACTTTGTTCAAAATGTGTATTGGTGTGTAGGAGTGTTTGGGGAGGGTGGGAGTGTATGAGATAGGATTAAAGTTGTGTTTTTTATGTGTTAGACGTTCTTTTTGTGTTCGATTTGTTTGCGGCCATCACGGGTGTTCTGAAATGTTCTAAATAAACTGACTAGGGGGTGTTCTAAGGAGTCAATATGTGTCAGTTTTGTTAGCAAGCAAAGTGAAACTGTTCTAAGAACACTCGCGGTGTCCGGGGAGTGTTCGTAGGGGGTGTCCTGAGGACGCTGTCCGTATTGCTCTCTGTCAAGTTGTATGTGTTCTAAGAACACGTGCGGTGTCCTGAAATGTTCGCAAATAAACAAAATGGGGGTGTTCTGAAGACGCTTCTAAGAACACTCGCGCTGTCCGGGGAGTGTTCGTAGGGGGTGTCCTGAGGACGCTGTCCGTATTGTTCTCTGTCAAGTTGAATGTGTCCTAAGAACACTCACGGTGTACTGAAATGTTCGCAAATAAACAAGATGGTGATGTTCTGAAGACGCTTCTAAGAACACTCGTAGTGCCCGGGGAGTGTTCGTAGGGGGTGTCCGGAGGACACTGTCCGTATTGTTCTTTGTCAAGTTGAATGTCTCCTAAGAACACTCGCGGTGTCCTGAAATGTTTGCAAATAAACAAGATGGTGGTGTTCTGAAGACGCTTCTAAGAACACTCCCGGTGTCCGGGGAGTGTTCGTAGGGGGTGTCCTGAGGACGCTGTCCGTATTGTTCTTTGTCAAGTTGAATGTGTCCTAAGAACACTCGCGGTGTCCTGAAATGTTCGCAAATAAACAAGATGGTGGTGTTCTGAAGACGCTCCTAAGAACACTCCCGGTGTCCTGGAATGTTCGTAGGGGGTGTCCTTAGGACGCTGTCCGTATTGTTCGTTGTTAAGTTGAAAGTGTTCTAAGAACTATTGCTTTGTTCTGAAATGTTCGTAGGGGGTGTCCTGAAAACGGTGTCCGTATTGTTCGCTGGCAAGTTCAAAGTGTTCTAAGAACACTCACATTGTTCGCGGACATTAAAAGTTTCCCATAGATCATAGTTGAAATGTTTGACGCCATGGATGTGATAAGCTGCAGTGGTTGTTGCCAGGGCATAGAGTCTTGGGTGCATGGCCATTTGTTGCCCTGGCAACAACCACCGCAGCATATCACATTCATATTTGCTTATAACTTTGGGTGAAAAACAAATGTATAAGGAACAAAGGTATTAGATACTATGGATGTGATATGCTGCTATGATTGTCCTTATTATTGTATACTTACTGTTTGGTCTAGTAATGGGAGTCCATGTTTTTCTTCTTCATTTCTGTGATAAAAGAAAATAGCATGTTAGTGTTAGTATTTTGTAATGACTTATTACATTGTATAAGCAATATACTTTTATTTTTTTTCGACCCTCATATTTAGTAGAGTACAAATCAGAGTACTGTGCAATTTGCTCAGTTTCTGTATTTGTTGCTAAAATCTATGGGTCTTTGGGAGAAAAAAAAATCCATGTTGGATTAAAAAAAAAAACTTTTTTCTGTTATGCTACAGTTTATTTGTTTGTTTGTTTTCAGTGTTCACTTGTTTCTGGCTAATGCTTTATACTTTGCTTTGTTGTATTTTTTTTGGAGCAGTAACAGATTCTTCATTTGTTTTGATATTATAAAATTTTGGAGCAGTTAGATACCAATTGGCGTATTTTAACTGTCTATTTTTTTAATATATTTTAGTGGTTTTGATTTATCTATTTGGATATTGTTACATTTTGGGACAGTTAGATACCAATTGGCGTATTCTAACTGTGTATATTTTGGCCTAATTTAGTGGTATTCATTTATCTGATTAGTTGTTGGAGAATCTTTGAGCTGTTAGATAGCTTTTGGAGTATTCTAACAGTTTATATTATTTTAACACAAATTTATAATTTTGGGACAGTTAGATACCAATTGGCGTATTCTAACTGTGTATTCTTTGGTCTAATTTAGTGGTATTCATTTATCTGATTAGTTGTTGTAGAATCTTTGAGCAGTTAGATAGCTTCTGGAGTATTCTAACAGTTTATATTTTTTTAACACAAATTTACTTAAAGGTTTAAATACAGTTTATTTATCAAATTTTGGTTTTAAGAACATCAAATAAGCGTTTGTAAGATTTGCTGGTAATCTCTGCTTTAGAGTAATGGTACTATCATTACATTCAAACCATCCACATTTCTTTTTCATATATGCAGTGTAGTACCCTGAATTGGTTGTGGCTCCTGTGTGGTAGATTATACCTATTGTTGTGAAGGTTTTCTTACCAAGTGATATTTGACCATGTGTGAATCCAGTCAGCTTGCAGTTGTTTTTGGTACCATCTGCATTGTAACGTAGAAGCATTAGTATTACGTATTTACTATGTGTTTGTATTACTAACGTGGAGCGATTATCTGAATTGCAGGTAGAGCATAATCTACCATGGTTTGCATTTTGTACAAGTTGCTGAAATGGAATGGATTCACAATTCGGTATTGATATATATATGAAGCGTTCATTGGAGATTTCTTCTTGTGTCACATTGTTGCAGAGAGTGCATGTATGTTTCCACATGTATGAAATCTGAAAGATTTCATTTATAGGAATGTTTTTGTTTTCCAGTACTTGTAGTAAGTACATTAGAAATTATTGTGGATCTTCCTGTGAGTTTATAGTGAATTTAACCATTCCAGCACAGTAGTCCAATTGTCGTCTTATTCCAAAAACACTATATGTGTTGTCAGGATTGTTTGCTGCATTTCTGTGAAGTACTAACATTTGCAAACACAATGGGTCTGTACTGTGTAAGTAAATGTTGTCAACAATTGGTGGTAATTGAAATAGAATATTCATTGCTACATTTGCATAGCAACTTACACCAACTATATTTGAGAATTTAAATGGTCCAGGTAGTTCTGTATCTAACTGCTTTTTTTGGAGTTTGTCTTCCTTCTTTAAAGAAGTACCTGGTTTATTTTCTCTAATTGATTCTTTTTTGTTTGTGGTACTTGATGAAGTATTAGTTTCTTTTACTCTCTTTGGAGGATATGCAGTGACGTCCTGTTGCATTTCTGTTTGATTTAGTTTTCTTTTACAACGTTTTAGTTTTTGTGGAACAGAATATGTGTTTAGATGGGGAGTGTATAGTGAGTGAAGTCTATTATATTCTAAAATGCAAGGAATATCAGTGTTTACTTTACTTGCATCAAAGTTGATTAGAAATAGACCGTCAAGTGCACTTAAGCGTGATAGTGCTACGTAGCTCATGCCTTCTTTAAAGACTGTGTTACCAATATCTATCATTGCTTTGTCTAGGGTAAGACCTTGTGATTTATGAATCGTGACTGCGTATGCAAGAGTTAGAGAAAATTGTTCTCTGCGTGCATACATATCTTTGAAGAGAAGGAATCTAGCTGTTGAGCATCCTATCCGTTTTACTTCTGAAAGTTTGTCAAAGAGTATATTGACAAACTGAATTTTGTTGTCACGTGGGTATGTTTGAAAGCCAACAACTGTACCCAGTGCTCCATTAACTAGTCCTTGGTCCACGTCAAGGTTACATTTAAGCATTACTCTGCAATTTAAGGATAATTTTAACATCTTTTCTAAGCCTGCTGTGTTTGAGATTGATTTTTCTAAATTATTTAGTCTTGTTGTGGCTTGGTCACACATGGGTAGTGTCATACCATGTACATCTAGTTTGTCTGTGATGCTAATTTCCATTATTGGTTGCATTTCTTTACTTAGCATGATTTCATTGAATTTGAAACAGCTTGCAAGAGTTGGCATTAAGGCCATACAATTGACATTTTTGTGGGCTAATTGTTGCATAACATCTGTAGCACATGCATTATCGCCATAAAGTGCATTAATGTGCCGGGTTTTCAATGTTGCTTCTGCTTCTTTAGAAAGTATACCAACTCTCAAACTTTTTAAAATGTTGGCATAAGTTAGATCTGCAGATTGGCGCATGTTTTCTGTTAATTCTCTGTATTGGAAATGTTGCCAAAGGTTGACATTTCCAATGCTGCCAACAGTTTTACGGCAGAGTTTGTGCCCTAATGTTTTAAAAATAGGTTCACCTTTTACTGGTGTTAATTGAAGCAGATCTCCAAAAACAATAATGTGTTTTCCTGCAAAAAGCTCTTCATAGTCTGTTTTGAGTACTTCTTGTAATCTGAGGTGAATCAAAGCTAACATCAGGTTGGAGACCATGCTCACTTCATCTATTAGTAGCATTTTAATTTGTTTCAATACTATGCGTAATTCCATTGCAGCTTTTGCAGAAAGTTTGTAATAGTCTAATTTGTTCTGGTGTTCTACTGGTAATAGTAGTAATCGGTGTAATGTAACACCACCTATGTTGTAGGCAGCTAAACCTGCGGGGGCAGTGACAACAGCTGACAGTTTGTTGTTTGTCAATTGTTGAAGGAACTTACTAATGATTTTGATTAGGAATGTTTTGCCAGAACCAGCTTCACCACTGACGTACAGTAGTATAGGTTTATAATTATGGCAGGAACATTCTTTATTTTCATGTTTTACACCATGTGCAATTTGTTTTGTTACTTCTTAAAAAATGCTACTTTGCTCATTGTTTAGTTTTGATTGTAGTATAGTTAAGTCTTCCTTATCTTCATACTGACACATGGTGTTTTCTACTTCTATCATAGCTAATTCTGCCTCATTTTTTATTAGTGGTTCTCCCAGTGGTTCTTGGCTTCCTGTTACAGAAGGTTGACTACTGTCAGGAGTATCCTTATCTAGTTGGGCTTGGAGTTCTTCTTCATGTTGCTGTTCATTGTGCAACAATGTTTTGTACTGTGTAAAGTTTACATCAGTTATAGTTCTTTCATTTGCTTTGAAGGCATCCTCATATGAGTCATAGTTATCTAGTAATTGTTCTTCTTTTCTCCATGGTTTGAAGAGTTGTAGCAGGGACGTGTAATATACTTCTTTACGTTGAGGAGTCTTCAATGACAATTTGATATGATTAATTAAATTTGGTTTAGTGAGTTTAACTAAGCTGCCTTCACAGTCTGTCACTCTATATTTACCTATTTTTTCATCAGGTTTCATATTATTTTTGTATGTGTAGTTTTGGGCTGTTTGGTATAGAAACATGTTTTCCAAAGAATTACTTCTGTTTGGGTAGTATGTGTCCAATAAATTGTTTTTTAAAATGTCTTGGCTGTTGGGATCATGTTTGGCTATTGTTTCTATATCTTCATATTATTTTAGAACTCTTTTTCTAGATTTAGCTGGACCAAGACTTAGCCATACTATATTTTCAGATTTACCATACAATGAAGTACCAATTAAACGATCAGCTGCTTCATAAGATCCACATTCTCTATGGGTGAGCATTTTTATGCCCAAGCTGTATAATTTCTGAGATACTGTTTTATCTGATGACAGGTCATTCCAGAGGTCTTGGAGCTCTGTCTTTTCTGCTTTAGTTAAGTATGCTGTGACATATCGTGCAACTGCAGTAGAATTGTCTGCAATGTACTGCACATCTATGTTTGCATTCCATAAGTGGGCAATGATTGCATTATAATCAATGATATATTTTTCTTCTTCTTTTCTTTTTATGTAATATGTATTTTTAGGTGACTTACCTTTAACACTATGTCTAACTGAAGACATGAGGTTGTTTACTTGACCTGTATTTGTAACTGGTCTAGGGAAACCAAATCAGCATTTGGTGTAGTATTTGCCTTTGTTTTTGTTTTTGTATTTGCGACGACAATATTTTCCACATTTGTGTCTTTGAAATTGTAAAATTTGTGCACGAAGATCACTATTTGTGGCTTCTGATGGAATTTCACAAGTGACATATTTTTCAATAAACTGTAAAACAGTGGCATCACTGTCTTGACCAAATTTAGGAGCATCTTTAATCCATAAAAGCATGTGGATATGTGGTGCTACTCTGGCTTGGTATTCTTTTCTCGAAAAGAAGTGTTGCACTTCTCCAAGGGGAGGAACAGTTTTATTACAAATAAAATGTAGCATAGCAATGAAGCGATGGTGAAAATATCTTGAAACATTAACAGGATCCAAAGAACAAAGTTCTCCAGGTGTTAGAATATCTATGTTTGTTTTGTTTTTATTTGATATGCGTAGGAAATCATGTAAATCTTCCCATGCATATTCTGCACAACTTAATTTAACAAACCAAGTGGGTTGGCCAAGGTTTCTGATCATACAATGTACATCTCCATGACGTCGAAACCAGTGCTCTTTAGTACCACGCATATTTGCTAATAGATTTGTAATATTTGATTGTAAAACCTCATCTTTTTGTTGCACTTTCTCTAATAATTGTGTAGCTGTCATATTTTGAAAGTGTGATCCTGATTTTAATATGTGTGCAACTCCGTAACATAAAGTTGCTAGTTCACTTTCAAAGAGTAGGTGGAATATGTATTCCACATTTTGTCTAAATCTGGGATCTTCAGAATACATCCGTAATGAGCGGTATTCTGAAGCTGATATTTGAATAGGTCTATCATCATACCTTCCTCCTTTGCCAGTAGGAAAGAGTAGAGGAAAAGCACACGCTTCTATACTTTTTTCCCATATACTGATTGGCGATCCTTTTGTTTGACGCATTTGGTAAGTTTCCAGTACATCTTGTACGGTGTCATTACAGTGCAAAGGATGAATTGTATAATGGTCTAAAGTATTTGATATTGTTGCAGGATCTAGTAGCTCAAATTGACCAGCTTCTTGTGTTTCTTGAATTATTTCAGTTGTATCTTTCAAGTTTTCTTCAATATTAATTTCTTTGTAATATTCATTATTCTCTTTAAGATATTGGAAGGCTTGTCTAACTTTATATAAATCTACCAGCTGTTGCCATATTTTTTTGTCTTTTGTAGATACTCCATTTACTAATATAATTAAAGATTGCTGCATTGGACGTTGCACTCCTAGAGTATGCACATTTTCTTTTAGATTTAATGGTAAATAAACTACTTTTCCACAAATGCCTTTTACCAATTCAGAGGGAGGTAATTTTGCTGTTTTTGGTTGAAGGCGTATTATTGCTTGAAATGGGTGTACTGTTTGAATTATGATGCTCTCATATAAATTAAGTTGTTGTAGAGGTTTTGGTACTGGGTATAATTCCAAATTATTTGTGATAGAACGTGAAGGAGTTTGGTTGTTGTCAGTTTTGTAGTGCAATAACTGCAAAGTATTAAGGGCTCAGTTATTTCATATTTGTTTTCTGCTAGAAGGTAGAGAGCTAATTCAAACCATTTAGAATCTTCATTGTCTTCTATTTTGTATGATAGCTCCACAGTTTTTGTGTTACTTTTATAAAAAATTCTACGGCAACATACACATACATGGTTTGGTACTTCAGCTGATGTACTTTTAAATTTTAGTATTTCTTTTTTGTATGTGTTTAGCAAAAGGTTGCCATGTGTAGAATTGTTGCTTAATTGGTTTAAAGCTATTTCATTCTGTAAATGGCTTTCACTTCCAAAATATTTTTTCTGGATATAGTGAATTTCTTCAAGTAGGTCTTTTGCTGTACCATGTAGACGGATGTTATTTAACTTTGCTAGTGCTAAAGCAGGACTTTTAGCATAGTACAGTTTATAGACTAGATTTCTTATAGTTGAATGATGTGTTGATATCCTTTTGTTATCATGGAAAGTGGTTTTACAAGTAGGTCCTGTAATGCAGGCCAATGAATGTCCTTGTAGTCCTGTGTACTTGCGCACTGGACAGGTATCTATATTTTGCAGTAATTTAATTTTGATTTTGTCTTTGCTTTTTACATATTTATTGAGGAATTGGTGTAAAGATTTGAAACATTGTTTGGGAATGTTACACATTGATGTGCATCGCCATTTGTACACTAGACGTTCTGATTCAGTTGAATGGAGGGGTAATTCTAAGTTTTCAGGGCATATTTTTGTAAGGAGTACTTCTTGTTCCATTATGGTATTATTCACTTTTTCATAACCTCGACCACTGCTATTTATGGCAATTGTATTCGTTTGCTTTTGTTTGTATGCTTCTTCATTAAAATATGGTTCTGTGCTCGTAGTGTGATTCCATTCACCTCTGCAGATACTTAAGAAGTTCTTTCTGTTGACATTTCGCTTATTGAGAAGTCTTTTTTGTAATTTAGTTATTAGTTTTGTTAGTGGTTTCATTTTGTTTAACAGTAAAATAATACATTTCTTTTGAGAAGAATTGCACTGTCC
Organism: Ambystoma mexicanum; assembly: GCF_040938575.1. Classification (NCBI taxonomy): domain Eukaryota; kingdom Metazoa; phylum Chordata; class Amphibia; order Caudata; family Ambystomatidae; genus Ambystoma; species Ambystoma mexicanum. Next base: position 1,174,345,731 of record NC_090935.1, on the reverse strand, counting down.
ATCAATGCTTCTAAGATTAATTTCCTACGATAGGTTTTAAGCTTTGAACCTGATTTCTCTCCTGTTTTTATAAGATTTTGAAGGACTTTGTGACGTTATATTTTGGCTAAAATACTTTTCTTGGTATGCTTACTTTGCACTATATTAAAATTTGAAGAAGTAGTTTTATCTGTACTGATAGCTGATTTTCTGTTAATTGTTGTTGTACTTGAAACTTCTTGTGTTTCACTAAATGATTGTATTAGCTGTTTTGTTTCAACTTTTTTTTACAAATTCTGCTAGAGATGGATGCTTATGTTGGACACCTTTATTTTCATTTGCTCTAATTTTGCGTTGCTTTCTACGGAGTTGTCTTTTGGTAGGCATTCTTTAGGGTCTGTTGAAAAAAATAAAGAAGATATGGGTTGGGGTGTTCTGGAATGTATGTGTGCTGTGTGCATGAGTGTTTGAGTAAGATGATAAAGATGTATGTAATGGTGTGTGATTGTGCATTGGGAACTACAACTAGTAGGGATAGGTATTTTTGAATTGATGTGTTACTAAACTGGGGTTCAGATGACAAAAAAAAGTAAGCTAGTGGTGTGGAAAAGTACAAATAGTTAATCTAATGTATAGAATTAAAACAGTTGTTTGTTCTATAATATGAAAATTGTAGTGGTTCAGTTGGCTAATTTGTCTGTCCAAAAATAGAAATTTGTGGGCCGTTCTGGCTGTAAATCACTGTTTAAGACATGGAAATTTTTGGACAAAATGGTACAAAATCTCTATTTTAAGAAACCAAAATAGCTCGTATTAATGTTATAGTATATTTGATTAATAATATACATATTATGGTGATATTTTATTTACTTTTTTTTAAAATTAACAGGTAACTTCTTAGTTTTTCTTTCTTCTTCGAATTCGGCTGCTTCTTTTCAGAAAAAACTGGTCTTCACTGCAATTGTAAAAGTTTCAAATAGTAACTTTGTTTGTATATAGCACTGTTTTTAATTTAGATATTGATTTTTTTAATTGAAATCCTCAGTGCCTTCTGTAAAACCATTAAACTAATTTATTTACATAAGATACATTGCATCAGTTCAGTACATATGATATGTTCTTAATGAACAAATTGTATTGAATGACTAACTGTAGCAAAAAAAAAATATCTTTACTATGTCTTGTGAAATTTATAATATATTAGTGAATACCACTATTTCTGTAAGTAAACTGTTCTAGGTAATAGCGCCTCAATGTCATGTCTAATTTAAAGTAATTAAGTAAATAAATAAATAAACACTAAAAATATGAAATTGTATAAGTATTTTTATAAAGGTTTAAACATAGATTGTGTTTGCATGCAATTTTGTTTGAATATATGTAGTCTATATATTTCATTTAAAAAATGTTAGTTTAACATGATTTGAGTGTGTGTGTATAAAGAAAGTAAAAAGTATAAAGGTTTATAAGTGATAGTTGATTTTAGGAAATTGAAAAAAGTACAGTAAATTCATTTTACAGATTTTACAAGGTAAAAGTCTGTTTGAAAATGTGTTCATCTACTATACAGAAAATATGCATACCTGAAGTTTGTGTTCACGCATATTGATATCCATGGAGCTGCAAGTAGAAATCTTGAAGACTTGTACAGTATTTCTGGTAGATGCTGCTTGCCAATGATATGACACTTGTACTCAGAGAAATTCAGAGTACATTTGCAGTGCTGATCTATGATGATGCAGTTAGATGTAGAGGTCTTGAATGTGATTGGTGCATGGTCATGTGATTTTTGAGGTACATCCAATGAGGGAATGGCAGAGAGAGTGTAGTGGAAATGGTAGAAGGGCTGTTCATGTTACGATATGTCCGCGGACATGGCGGTAGTTCGCGGACATCGGGAGTTACATCCGGGGATTTTTGGGTTCAGAAGTCATGCAAATGAGAATAAGCACTGAAAGGGATTGGTCAGGAAAGTTTGGTGGGTGTGTTGTGCCAGGAGAGATTTTCTCAGATACTCTTTTTGCTGAGAGAACAAAAGATAGCTATGGCTGTGTGTTTCAGAAAACAGATTGTTTGGATTTTAGGAGATTTGTGGATACATTGGTTGAAGGTGCATGCAGAAAGCTGTGGAGTAGCTGTAGATCTTGGATTCCCACATGTGGAAGTACACTGGCATGGAGTACGTGGAATGAAGTGGTTGGACTTGCTACCTCTCTGTGCTACTTTGGAGACAGAGCAACATCCAGACATAATTGTGATTCATTGTGGAGGGAACAGTTTAGAACATGTGACTGGAATTTTTTTGCAATTTGCTATGAAAGAAGGACTTAGGAAGGTTATGGACATGTTTCCTAATTCTCAAGTGATATTTTCACGGATTGCGCAGAGACAAATGTGGCTTCGTTCTTCTTCATTTGGTCCACAAATGGAAAAAGCAAGGCGCAATGTTAATAAGGCTGTTTGTGGCTTTCTAAGAGATTTTGGCATGTCTTCTTTTCACAATGAAAATATTATGTTTTGTAGTACATACATTTTTCGCAGAGATGGAGTCCATCTTACTTATGCTGGCAATCAGATTTTTCTGAGAAATGTACAAAATGCATTGCAACCTTTTTTGGAATTACAACAACGATTTTGAAGTAGATGTTAAGCATTTACAATTTTTGACTTACAAACACCACCCAAAGGCTCTTTTCAGAGCCACCACTTCTTTCCAGAGAAAATTACAATGTTTGTGATGGAGTAGCAACCCAATTTTTTTAATAATCGCGAACTGTCCGCGGTCTTCTAAAAAATACAAAGAGCCCTGCTTCATTTATTTTCACTTCTATTTTTTAACTGGGAAAGGCGGCTCTGAAAAGAGCCTTATTTTTTTTTTGATTTTTGTAATTTTGTATTTTTTTTGGTTTTTCAGAAACGACACACTAGGAGAGGAGGGTAAAGAAGGGTAAAGGGGGGTACACCAACCACAGGGATAAGAAAGGGCGAGCTGAGAGAGGAAGATGTAGAGTGGGTTTTATTTGGGTAGTGAGCAGGTCTTCTCGTGCTCTGAGACGATAGTCTCAAAAGCACTCCGAAGTCGCTCCCCCCTGCAGAGTACTGTGTCACAGTACATACATACAACTGTGACCCTCGAAAGGTAAGGGTCATCAGCATTCTGTATGGCCTGTGAGGCAGCTTGAGAAAGACGCTGTCCCACAGAGGTGGTCCTTGTGGTGACAGGATCAGAAACAGAGGATGAAGTAGAGGAAATCAACCTGCTACGTTCTTCGCAAGGTACAACCCTGCGAATAGCCCCAGAGTGAAATGACCTCAGGTGTTGCTTCATAGTAGTGGTCCCAAAGCTGTAGTTACCGTGCTTCCCGCGACTGAGTATCATTTTGCACTCATTGCAGGTAACATGGTTCGCACGAGCCTTAGGACCATTCCTATGAATGGTAAATAACCGCCACACCCAAGACTCACGCCTAGTGCGGGTAGTAGGGATTTCCTCTGCCTCATTCTCATCATCCTCTTCTTCCTCCTCCGCATCCTCAGTCCTGTTCCCCTCTTCAGGCCCTTGGGGAGGTGGTGGTGGTGGAGGGGGAGGTGGTGGTGCTGAAGCAGGTGCAGCACCAAGTGTCAGTTCAGCAGCCAAGGATGCCATCTCGATGATGGTGTAGTCTGCAGGTGGCAGCAAAAATCACTGTGTTCTGAAGAATAGCCAGAAACACAATGGGAATAAGCTCTTGGGCGTGGTCTTTTATAGGGGTGCTTGTGCGCGGTCCGCGGACATGCGCACTTTGCGCGGACAGTTCAAACACAAAAAAAGGATCGGAAAGTTTCAAAAGGTATATAGAAACTCAAGATTGCTATGTGGGACTTGTGGCATGGTGAGATTGTATTGAAAAATATTATGGATTAACTGAAAATGTACTTTTAAATTGTTCGGGGACACGAACAGTGTCCGCATTTCAGGACACACAATGAGCATGGGCGCGGTCATATGATCCGTTTGCGAACTAGTTCACGAAGGAAGCGCCTGTCCGCAGGACACCAAGTGCATGGAGATTGGTTAGCGCATGCGCATTGATGTCCTACGGACACTGTTCGGGTTCTGAAGTAATTAAAAGTGCGTCACACATGAAACGAACATTTCAGGACACCGCGTGTGTTCTTAGAACAGTTTAAACTTGGTAGCGAACAGTAAGGACAGATATAGTGTTCTTCAGGACATGTGTAATTTAGTTTATGTACGAACATTTCAGGACACCAATTGTGTTCTTAGAACAGTTTCAATTGGGTGGCGCACACTACGAACAGGTATAGTGTTTTTCAGGACACCTCCATTTTCGTTTACGTACAAACATTTCAGGACACCAATAGCGTTCTTAGAACAGTTTGAACTTGCTAGCGAACAGTACCGGACAGGTATAGTGTTCTTTAGGACACTTTAATTTTTGTTTGTTTACGAACAATTCAGGACACCGCGTGTGTTCTTAGTACAGTTTCATGTTGCTAGCGAACACTATGAACAGTTGTACTGTTGTTCAGGACACATCATTTTCGTTTATTTACGAACATTTCAGGACACCAATTGTGTTCTTAGGACAGTTTAAGTTGATAGCGAACATTACAGACAGATATAGTGTTCTTTAGAACACTTTAATTTTTGTTTCTTTACGAACATTTCAGGACACCACGTGTGTTCTTAGAACAGTTTCAACTTGCTAGCGAACAGTACGAACAGGTGTGGTGTTCTTCAGGACACCTCCATTTTCGTTTTGTACGAACATTTCAGAACACGCGCACTGTCCGCGGACACTTTTATTGTTTTTAAAAAAAAACGGAACCTATTCACAATACAATATAAAAATTAAACTTTATTTAACATATATTAATAATTTATGACAGAGAAGGTGAGGCAGAAACAGAAACAAAAACAGGAGAATTTGGGGTTTCAACATGATTGGTATTAGATGAAGAAGGGATGGAAATCTCATCAAAACGTTTTGGATTATGGAGAGGGTTTGGGGATAATTGACTGGGATATTGTGAGGAGGGACAAGTACATGTGGGGCAATGGTATGACGTTTTTGTTTTAAAATGATCTTCAACAAAAGTTTTCAAATTATTAAAATTGGTCAACAGTAAATCAATTTTTTCTTTTATGTTGTCAAGCGTGTTTTCCATAACAGCTTCTTCAGAGGTAGTTTCTATTTTGTTATGCTCTGTACAAAAAAAATATATATATGTTAAATGTATACAAAATAATAATATTTAAATGGTTTATATTATAAAGTGTTTACCATTAGTTTCACTATCTTGTGACATTTCTTCATGTGGGAAATTGTCCTCTAGCCATTCCAGAGTACTAGACATTTCTGTGAGAAAAAAAAAAAAGATAATATATTTTTTAATCTAATACAGAAAGTTTATAAATATATGAGTAAAATGAAGTACACTTACTATTTCTGGTAAGATAAGTCCTATGTATTCAGTGGGTCTGGTCTTGTTCTCAGTTCTGTTGTGTCTGTGAGGTAATTATGTTGGAAGCCAATTTATGTTCTTGTGGTATATTCCATTTCAGAACATATTGTATTTAAATGAATGGTTAGTGTGTTACATATATGGGTTACATTTCTTATGTATTACTATATATAATGTGTTTGTGTGCTGCTTTTTGAATTTGTTAAATGTTCCTATATTATGATATAACAATCAAACATACCCCACCACCCCCCCACACAGTTTTTAGGTAGTGGTACTGTTCTCCGAACATGTCCGAGAACATTAAATAAGTTCGCGGACATCACGTTCATAAGAAGAGATCTAGTCAGTTCCATATGACATGTATAGAAAGTCAAAGTCATTATTGTTAAGTTTTGCTACTAAAAATCTATGAAATTCAGTGAAAAAACTTTGTTAAAGAGACGTTATGGTTAAGTTGCGCTACTAAAAACCTATGAAATTCAGTGAAAAAAACTTTGTTAAAGGGACGTTATGGTTATTTTGCGCTACTAAAAACCTATACAATTCAGTGAAAAAACTTTGTTAAAGGGACGTTATGGTTCCAAGTAAAACCGAAAAACCCTTGAAATTCGCCAGTTATGGTAAGCTAAGCAACCATAACTCGCACCACCACCGTGCACTGCTAAGACTAACACCCAGGACATCAAAGATGACATCACAACAGCAGTTGTACACAAATCCAATATGGCGACCAATTAAAAAAATATGACACACTTACGCTATTCACCATCCACTCAGCGGGGGCGTACCATGACCACGGACATCACATCGCCCCCTGATTGATCCAGGTGGGTGTCCGTGGACAGAATTGGAAAGTGAGTCCGCAGACCAGACCCAGATATCCCTAATTTATTTTGACTGACTTTTTGCCAGTTTTTAAAACACTACTGGACAGATTTAAACCAAATGTACAAAACCATGCCTCTGGGACCAAGCTGCCACTCCTGGTGAAAATTTGGTGAAAATCCATCCTGTGGGTTGGGGTGCAGCCTTGAGCAAATAAATGTTTCCATTGTGTCTATGTGGATTTCCACAAATTCTGGGACGCCCTATACCCCGCCCCCCCTGTGGATGAAACTGTAGCAAACTTTATTACCCTCCAGGGGGGGCAAAGTTATTACCCACCCAGAAAGTGTTCTTTCTATGAGTTGAGAAAATTAACCATAACTGCAGGACATATATATATATATATATATATATATGCTTCTGTAAGGTTGTAGCACTTCAAAAAGCCTTACTATCTGCATGTAAACAATAACAACCAAGCACTCACGACCTTGCTACTTTAAAACAATATCTTTTAATCAGTAAATGTACAGCACATGACAAACAATGGTTAACATGTTAAACAAGTTCACCCAAATGGCAACCATATGGTTGTAAAACACTCACCCATCGGGTGGAGAAAGTCACATATTCCACCTGATTACAAGTTTTGAAAGGCAATGCTAGAGCGGTCTGTTTCACTTCCTGTCACGTGTCCCATGATCATGTGATCGCATGGTATAGTTACTTTTGTATCGAAAGAATGGCCTCCATATTGGAATGGTCGTTTGTATATTCTAATCATGGTTAAACACCCTTATAAATTACCATTGCTTCTTTAATCAGATAATACTGTGACATTGGGAAACGATTCCGGCCCCTCCGCTCTGCCATAACAACGTATTACATTTTACGTTCTTTCGGTGCATTTTCATAAAAGTTCACACTGTGTAAGACCTTATGTTTGCAAAAATACATACATCTCAGCATCTATATTGAGTCCTTTAGGTATTAAGGTATCACATTTGCATATCAAAGAGGCTTCCAGTTGCTGCAATTTAAATTCACGATTACCTAATCTTTTATTGGGCGGTATATGTGCCAACCCCAGAAATGACATATTTTTTAGATCAGCATTATGTTTTTCCTGAAAATTACCTGTGGGGAGGGGGGGTGTTATATCCCCATTCTTTATGGCTCTGTAATATCTGCAGTTTCAACGGTCCTATAGTTGAGGCAATATAGTGTAGACCACATGCACATGTTATAACATATACCAAATATATCGTGAGACATGAAATTCTGTGTTTGAATTTCTATTTTACACCATTCATGCTGATAAAAGGATCCTTAGATACATAGCTGCACATTTTGCAACTTGCACATTTGTGAAAGCCAACACTGGAATTTATGTTCAACAAGCTGGAGTTGTTTAATGATTTTGTTATTATCATGCTTGGTGACAGCATGGTTGTTCTGATAGATGTGGCTACTGTTATAGCCACGTCTATTGAACCATACATTTTCTGTGTAATAATCATATTTTTGTGTGGATGATACAGGTCAAAATTTTAAATAGAGAACAACAATGTATTTATGTATTCAGGCACAGTTTATTTTCAGATAGCTACATATCAACTATCAGGAGGAAGTTAGAGACATTAGGCCCCATTTTGAGTTTGCTGGTAACAGGCCTGTACTACCAGCCAGTTACAGACGGGTTACCAACAAACTCGCCTTACCGTTACCAGCGCCCGATATCCCGGTGTGACTGCATGTGTCACATCGTGGCAGGGATGGCGGGTATGGAATCGCTGGCGCGGGATCGCTGGCGTGACAGTCCTCCATTGATTTCCATGCTCGGCTGATCCCTGTGCCGTCCTAGACGTTGCGCGCGTACGTGGCCGGAAGTATAAAGATCATCGCTTCCGGGTTACGTACGTGTAGCAATGTTCCGGGTTCCTTCCTGTGTTGCTGCTGCTCCCGTTGTTGTTTCCCGCTGTCAGCCCGTTTAGCAAATTTCTCGGCACCCTTGCTTTGCTGGGTAATGCTTCTGCCACTCCCTTGTTCCCGTTAGATTTTTCCTTCCTTCCCTCCTTCTCCCGTATCGCTTCCTGCCTTTCCTTTCCTCTTTTCTCCTCCGTCTCCTGTCCTCTGCCTGTCGTGCTCCTTTTTCCTTTTCTTTCCCTCCTCGCCTGTTTCCTTCTATTCTTCGTTGTTTTCTTTCATCCTTGGCCTGCTTACCGGACTGCCTTTGCTACTCCCTTGTACCTTGTTGGATCTGCTGTTTACCTGACCCGTGCCTACTCACCGGACTGTCTTTGCTACTCCCTTGTACCTTGTTGGATCTGCTGCTTACCTGACCCGTGCCTACTTACCGGACTGCCTTTGCTTTTCCCTTGTACCTCGCTGGACTTTCTGGTTCCCAACCTGTGCCGGTTGGTTGGACTGCTCATCCATCACCTACCTTTCTTCAGCGCATCTGCCAACTTTGCCAATTCTACCAGAAGGAAGTCTTTAGGGTTTTTTTGTGCCTTTGGCTTTTTCCCCTCGGTGGCACTCCCGGTGGGAACGCCCCTGTTGCCCCTATCTTAATGGCACAGTGGCATCCTATCGAGGGTGTCCTTATCTCCATAAAAAAAAAGGAGAAGCCTTCAAGACGCAAGGAAGGAAACCCCAAGAAGAAAGTGGAAGGTGAGGAGTTGGGGGAAGGGGGAGAATCTGCTTTATCGTCTGAAGAAGAGGATATAACCAACGTTTGTGACAGCATGGGGTGGGAACTACAATCACTGGTGATTCTGCCATTTCTCTGTTGTTAGGGGCCTGAAATGAACTGACTGCTGGAGGTTCACTGCCCCTACCGGCAGACTCGGAGTGAGCCAATACAGTAAAAATGTAACTAGTGATTGTATCTAGCTATTGAAATGCCAAGGCAGCCCCTTGAGGGATCCCTGTTACCAGGGCCATAGGTATAGATCTATATTCCCCTTTATCACTGAGGTGGTATATTTACTAAGGAAGGATTTAAGCTAGTTGAGGGCCACACCATGTATGGCAAAATTATGATAATGTATGTCCAGGAGCATGCTATGGTCACCCACGTCACAGGCTAAGAGGTTTTATAATATCAGTATAGCAGGGTAGTTATAATCCAGGTCATTCAGTATTTCATCTCTTATAAAATTAGAGTTCTTCCTGTACTCCTAAATGGACAGAGGTCTCCTTGGTTGTCATCAAACAGATAGCAGGATGGTTGTATGATGACAGCTGTTTGGTGACCTATTTTCGAGATTTATTGCAACAAAAAAAAGAATGTTAGGTGTAGGCCTCAATTTTCAGCAGATCCAGGTCTGTAGCAGATTATTTGAGCAGTGATGAAACATGACTTGTTTAAATGGCAGTGGGATGAATCCCAACTTTAATGATGCATTGATTATATCTACCAAAGAGGTGGATAATGTTTTCATGAAGTCTTTAAAGAGGATGACTGGGCACAGTTTGACTTATGCTCCAGATGTTCTCATGGAATTTGCCAGTTTGACAATCTCATCAGAAATTCATTGATGCAAACCTGAATGGGAGGGTGGGGGAGCGGGCTCACTGGGTGTTGGTAGTCCTAGCATCACAGTGATATATTTTTATTGCAGGTGTTTTCTGTAAAGGTCTCTACCACCTTGTACACTCACATTTGTGATGATTTCAGTGGAATGAATCAGGGTTAATTTTAACACATATCTACAATGATCTCCTTTGGATCTTGTAAAAGAGACCTATATTTGCTGACTATTTTCCCTATAGAAGCAACAAAACGTTCCCTATTTTGAGCTGACAAAGTTTCCTCTGGGAAGCAATAGTGTGCCGCTTATCTTGAAATGGATAGCAGAGAAACTATATTGCCCTATCTCTCTACAAACTATAACACGTTGGTGTAGTTGACAGTGAAGCCCATTGGTATCTGTATGTGGAAAATCACAGGCTCACATGAACCTCAAAAAGAAAAGGGGGAGTTACATGGGTGGAACCCAAGACGCCACCAGAGTGTCCATGAATATAACTATTAAAATGGACTACAAATTAAGGAATATTGTTCCTATATTCCTCCCTCATTTACACTCCATCTCAAATCTAGTTATTCCTACTTTTGACGCTAATAACATGGCATCCACTACAATAATGAGACGCCAGTACAGGTTGGTTGACCGGTTTCTGCAATATATATTTATTTACATTCATCAGGACCTAGGGTGACTTGATTCAATAATTGTTGAAACTTCATGTCTTCGGTTTTTTTGCAGCTGTTTTCTTTTACTGAATTTTCAAATGCTGATAAATTCAAGTTTTGTAGAGGAGAGGTAAAACAAAAAACATGATTTTTTTGTATTCTCTATATATATAGAGATTTTTACACATTGTATCACATTTGTCTAGCATTTGATTATCAATGCAAAACTAAACTTTCCTATATGCTTGCTTTTATGACTTTTAATGTGATTTTTTAAAATGTAATTATATTTTACTATGAGGTCTTGGTCATCAATGGTGGATACAAGTTCTACATCTGTGGAAATAAAACATGCTCCATTCAGAGTAGGACAGAATTGCCTTACATTGTTAAAAAGATGGCAATCAATCTGTCATGCAGAAAAGTCAAGACAACGATTTTTGTCATTTATACCTGGCTAGATTAAATACCTGCTTTTTCTATTCTTTTTCACAGACGGCCCAGAACGCCAGTGCAATGCTTCATATGTGTTTGAATGAAAAACTGTCAGAGCGCACCTTTTATGTTTTTTTCAGATTGGTCCGATTATGTGATAACATCACACGCTTGCGCCATTACGCATGACATCATACATTACACGTCAGCAAAAATGACTCTAATCATGTACCCTTTTTGTACATGGCATTAACACAAATAGAAGGGGTCAGTCTAAACGTATTAAAACATGACCATGCTCGCATTTTCTGTTGCAGGAACAGACTTTAGAATTTGTAATTGGACAGAGGAGTGGATAAGTGAAAAACAATGTATTCCTTGCTTGTTAAATATTTTCAGTTCTGAATGTTTTTAGCTTCCCATCTTTGGGCTGCCTTTAACAAATTCAACAGTTCATTATAATATAGGATGACATAATACATCATTTTTTTTAAATAGTAAGTGAGCAAAGCCCATTCTGTTAGTATTGAGTGGCAAGAACTCCAGGGGGAGGTGGAATAAATGGTCCTCAAACGGTGCCAATACTGCAGAGAGCCAAGAGCTGCCGGGCAGTCAACGGAGAAACAGACGACTGCCGACAGTCCCAGGAAGAGCCACCGTTGTGCAGGGAGCTCCCAGAAGGTAACAGGAAGCATGGGTCTGTCAGCAGGGATGTGGAGATAGTATGGGAAACTCATATGCTGCCACTCACCACCAGAGAAGGGTATGGGATCCTTCTAGAATATTGAAGCATCCGAGGAGAGCTTCCTCATTGCAGTGGCAGAGATAAGCCCAGGTGCCACTAGAAAAGGGTCTGGGACCCCAACATAAGTGAAAGAAGCATCAGAGGAAATCTTCCTCATAGCAATGGCAGAGATAAGCCCACTGAAACCCACAGAACAAATTGGGACATTGCTGATACTGTGAGAGAGTGGCAAAGTGAACACATTAACTTTCGTGCAATAGCACTTTTGCAGTCTGTGTATCAGAAACTAGGGAAAGGGAGTCTTTCTCACTGGAATATATTGGTAGGACACTGGAAAATACTTCAAAACACCAGAAGGGGGCGTTCTCCTGGGGAAGAAACCCAATCCTGTTTTAATATACTTGTGAGAAGCCAGGGGAAGGGATTTGTTCCCCCTGGCTTTATGCTGATGAAGAACGTTGTGAAAACCAAACCAGTACACCAGGATAAGAGAGCCATTCTCCTGGTGATGGCACTTTATGTTGAATTATAACATTATTTAGTTGTAATGTCAGGTTTTGGCACAGAATGGCAAACTTGGTTTTAAGGGACATTCTGACAGTTCCTTTTAGTTTTAGGTTGAGGCACAGAAACCCCTCATAGAAATTGGGATAGTTAGATTTTTGTGTTTGGCAAATAAAAGTTAATAGCCAAAAGATGACCCCGCCACGTCAGTCTCCTTCTTCTACACCCTAACAGTTAGCATGGTTTATGTTCTGTAATTAGTTTTTTGACCGGTTTACTATTAATGCCTATAAATTGTCATTTGCATGGACATATAATGAAACAGATACATTAGTGGAGTTACAGTTCATCAAGTGCTTCTGGATCCATGGTTTATGTCATTCTATGTCAATTTCAATGCCACAATTAGCTTTATCACAAACTGAATGCGATCCAAGGGTTATGTCCAACGGGTCTCAGAGGGGACCATAGTGGTTGTTGGTGATCCACAAGTTCCCATGCCGAAAGCATGTACCAGGGAATCTCTCCAGTTCTCGCATATTTTAATAGCAAACCTTGGTTGTGGTAGTTGGGCATTTCCCACGTTTAGGATCAGGCACAATTTGTAATCTAATTTATTATTTTATTCACAAGATGCTAGTAGCTGAGAACCTCTGTAATTTGTTCCTTTTGTGTTTGTTGTCTACTGTTCAGTCTTAGGAGGGTAATTTTGCATGTTTTTTTGTTTGCCCTCTTGTATGATTGGTGCAATATTTTTCTGGGGTAGCCACGTGCCACCAGGTAAGATGCTAGATGTCTGCCTGTCGATCAAAGTCTTGCAAAGTGGAGCAATTTCTTCTATAATGAAGGTAATGTCAAAATGGGAGATTATCCCAGACAGTCTGTAGAACAAGTAATGTAGAATGTGGAGTTTGGAATTGTAAAAGAAAGATGCAGCAAGGAAGGAGCAGTTAAAGAAAGTGATTGTGGGTTGCTAGTGGAGTCGGTGGGGCTTATACCATGCCTGTGTGAGATTAGTAATACTTGTACTGATCTCCTATTTGTCCAAGTACCTTAACATTGAGGATCACAAAGGCATTGAATATGAACACATGTAGTAGTCATGCAAGGTGTACCACCTCTGAATTATTTCTTGGACACCCAAGGTGAATCCAATATACCCTGGAAGCACTGGAAGAACTGTTTTAACCATTACATTTTGGCTTTGTATGGTTTTAACTTTGCGAGTGATAGGAGAATATTTCTTTGAATGCATTGTTTGCGACACTATGGACAGGAACAATTTGATAATCTTTCACCACTATCAGACAAAGAATCTGAAAATCTCTCAGAACATGGAAGGTGCATAAGAGAGGGAACAGAGTGAATCTGTGGAACAGTATATTACAGCTCTTAGAGGTTTTGCAGCCTGTGCGATTTTGGGAGCACTCATAATGAAAAACTTCGGAAACAATGTTAGAATGCAATGATGGAAAGGTGAGAGAAACATTGTGTCAAAGAGTAAGCCCTCTCCTGATGTAGTTATTACAGTGGCAAAGGAAGTAGAACATACACAAACATGTGCTAAAGAATTAAAGAGGAGAACTGAGCCAGACACAAAAAGGTTGGAAGAAGAGCAAGTAATGGAGGTTTTGGTCATACAAGGAAAAAAGGTAGACAAAAGGAAACAGGGACCTGAGGAAGAACATTTAAAAAAAGGTCTTGAGTTTCTAAGAGAAGAAAGATGAAGAAGAGAAGAAAGGGTGTTTTTCCGCTGTGATAGTTTGAATCATTTTTCCCATAGTGAGAAGTGTCCTGGCATCAAAGCCCTGTGCAAAAGGCGTAACAGGCAAGCTCACTTTACTAACTGTTGAAGGACCAAAATTGAGACTGTTGTCTGTATTGATGATTTATGCAAAGACTTGAAAAAATTTACATATGTCATAGATGGCATGGTTGATGAGATTGGCATCAATGAGGATAAGGATACTGATGTTGAAAACCCCATGTCCACCATCAAGATTGAGGGTAAAGTCATGGTAATAGATGCTGGGGCTAACTATACTCTTATGCCCAAGGCCATTTTTGAGGCAACAATGCAAAGGAACATCAATTTGTGACGGATTCTACCCATAAAATGGGGCGTACGCTTGATCTTGTGCTGGCTGACATATCTGAATTATCCATCTTTCCTGCAGAACATGTTCTGTGGTCTGATCATTAGCTTTTAACCATTTCTATGAGCCCCACATGGTCAGATCACTGTCCTCCACCATCAACCTCACCACTTCTGTGATCCCATCATAGGAGCACTGTGATTCGCGGTCCTAGTTCTTCAGCACTAAAATTGACACTATTCGGGCTAACATCTCATTGGCTTCCCAGGCCACTGCCCCAGTCAGTACTGTTCCAGTCGCTGCCATGGTGGAATGCAACTCTGAATGGGCACTGTTCCCGTCATTCTCAAAGACACTGTTCAGTGTATCGATAAATCAACTAAAGTCGGCAGCCCCTTCAGATCAGGTGCCACTGTCGGTGATGAAAGATATATCGACTGATCTTCTGGGCGAGAACACCCAGGCTATTAATGTGTCCTGCCAGTCAGGTTACATCCCAAGGGATTTGAAACAAGCTACTGTCATTACACTTCTTAAGAAACCCTCTCTGGATTCTTCACTTCCCTCTAATTTCTGCCCTATTTCACTGTTGCCCTTTTTCATGAAGCTCGTAGAGGCCTTGATCTCTCTACTTCATTCATCTTTTTTGGAAACCTTCGGGTTCTTTAACCCCTTCCATTCGGATTCCGGCCAGGCTGGGGCACAGTGAGTGTCCTGGTGTTAGTCCAGGGTGATATGGCAAGGCTGGTCAACGCTGGTGGGAGCCCTGATTTTGCTTGATCTGTTAGCAGCATTTGATACCGTTGACCACCCCACCCAGCTGGCCTGCCTGGCTCATGTCGGCATTGCTTGCCTGGTTTATCTCGTTCCTGGCTCAGAGAGGCCAAATACATTAATTTCCTCCATTTTCTTCACTCCCTTGCTCTCTTTCCTCTGGGGTCCCTCAGGGCTCTGCCTTGTCCCTTATACATTTTAGCATCTATTTTCAGCCACGTATGTGTCTCATCTCCTCCTTCAGTATTAGATGCTACTCATATGCTGACAGCACTCAGATTCTGATCTGGTTAGGTCTTAAGCAGGCTGCGATGTCATCATGCCTCTTTCAGTGTCTTTCTGCCATGGGAGATTAGATGAACCACAACTGGTGAATCTTAACAGAGACAAGACGGAGGAGCTGGTGGTGGGTGACCCTCCTGAGCACTCACTTTGGGTATCTTCTTCTGGCCGAAAGTGCTCCCCCTTTTACCTCCTAAACTCTGGCCACCAGTTGTAGCCGCCCTGGTCCTCAGCTGCTTGGACTATTGTAACACGCTTTATCTAACCCAGCCCAAAGGTCTTGTCCAGCAGCTTCAGCGCCTACAAAATCTTGCTGCCCGCATTGCCACTGGATCCCCACATGGAGTTCACATTACCCAAGTTCTGCGTGCATTGCATTGGCTATCGGTAGCCCAGCGCATTATATCTAGATCACTCTGTCTGGTTCACCGTGCCCTCTGGGGTCAAGGGGCTGAATACCTCTGTGACAAATTTGTTCGCTACCTCCCTAATCAGATGCTTCAGTCCAGGTCTGCTGGCCTGTTATGTGTGCCTTCTTTCTGCTGCCCGAGATTGGGTGACTGGGATTTCTCTGTGGCAGCGCTCAACTGTGGAACGTCCTACCGCCCA
Organism: Ambystoma mexicanum; assembly: GCF_040938575.1. NCBI lineage: Eukaryota > Metazoa > Chordata > Amphibia > Caudata > Ambystomatidae > Ambystoma > Ambystoma mexicanum. The sequence continues at coordinate 1,174,329,809 of NC_090935.1, read as the reverse complement.
CATTTAGAAATCTTTCAAACCATCTGCAATTCAGGAGATCCCTGAAGACTCTTTTCTTTCAGGTGACAGTGCCTAGCCACCCTATGCTTTCCCAGTGCCAAGATACCGTCGGGTGACAGTGCGCTTTATAAGCTTTGGCAACATAACATAACATAACAAATGAAAGGCAAAATGTACAGAATCAGTACGAAGCCCAATTGTATTCCAGTTGTGCTATATCGATTTGAGATCTGCGAATCGCTGCATTATAAAGACAGACATGCTTTACGCAATATAACAGAGATGTTAGGCACTCTTAGTGATGAGATGGATTTGAAGTCTGCTTACCATTAGATTGTATTACATCCTACCTCCAGAAATATCAAAGCCTTCATCACTCCAGAAGGTTTATTTCAATGCAGACAGATGCCTTTTGGTTTGGTGTCTGCTGTGGCAGTGTTTCAAAGTGTCATGTGTCAACCTTTTCATGATGTAAAAGGAGTGCTACGTTTTTCAGGATGATGATTTGGTTTGTGGGAAAACTGTTGAGGAACATCATGCAAGATGGAGTAGGGTGTTAGATATATTCAAAGATGCTGGTCTAATGCTTAGAAGGAAAATAAATGCAAGTTTCACTAAACGGGCATACAATATTTGGGGCATGAGATTTCAGAACACAGCTTTTGACCGAAAAAGGATTTGGTGAATAGTATTCTGGGTTTTCCTAGCCCCACTGGTAAAGAGAAGATTGCATGTTTTCTTGGAATGGCTGAATATTATTCCAAATGGATTCCCGATTTCGCTATGAAGTCTGTTAACATGAGGAAATTAGATAAAAAAAGGAGTGAGTGTGAGTCTGAGTTTCAAGGGATTGAATTAAATTTGAACAAAGCTCCAATGTTAAGTAACTTTGATCCAGGTAAGAAATATGTGTTGACAAATGATGCCAGCAATCATCGACTAGGTGCAGCTCTGTCCCAGAGGGGTGAAAGAACAGATTATGATATTGCATTTGCATCCAGAGTGTTGAAAAAGGCAGACGGGAAATATTCCACTATTGAGAAGAATGTATTGCTGATCAAATGGGCAATTGATATGTTTTGCCCTTTTTTGTGGTTGTAAAGTCATTGGGCCTCATTACGAGTCCGGCAGTAGCCGTGCCGGAAAAACCGGCAGGCTGCCGCCGGACCTGAAATACCATTCCACCTCTGTGATTGCCGGAATCACCGGGGCATTACAACCCCGGTGACCCGGTAATTCCGGAGGCGGAATTCCGTAAATCTCCATTCCCATGGGGACAATGGAAACACTGGTTCCGTCTATGACGGAGTCAGTGTTTCCATTTCTGCCTGCAGGCGGGTGGCGTTACTATCGCCTGGTCAAACCTGGTGGGAGTGACACCGCCTGACTGTAGAACTTGGAATTAGCCGGTCGGGAAACAATGGTGGCGGCGGATATACAACCACCATTGTTTCTGGACAGGCAGGGTCATAATGAGGCCCATTGTTTGGTCAGACCATAAACCTTTGAAGGAGATATTAACTGCAAAAGATTTGAACAGGGTATCTTCAAGGATTCGTTAATGGGTTGCTAGTTTTCAAGAATGGAAAGTAGAATATGTAGCGGGAGTAAAGAATAAAGCAGTAGTAGATTGTCTTTCAAGGTTAACAAATGTGGTTGAAGAGAAAAAAGAGGGTGGTGATGAAAAATAGATCAAGTACTAGGATCAAGTACATTTTCCTCCGGATGGAGTACAAGGCAACTTTTTACAGATGGCACATGAAGGTCATCAGGGTACGAGAAAGACTAAACAATTGATAAGGTAGGCTTACTGGTAGCCAGGTATGGATTAGCAGGTGGAGAGGTTGATCAGGGCGTATCAGGTTTATGAGTATGCTACTAAAGGGTACACTGCAAGAGTAGAACCAAAGACACAACTGTCCATTCCCTCAGTACCTTGGGAGCTGGTAGGTTTAGATATTGTAGGGCTAGTGAGGAGTTAAGGAGGAGTTAAGGAATATTGAAATATTGTATTGCACTGGTGGACATGTTTTCCTGTTGGGTGGAGACTTCTTTGCACCAGGGATATTATCAACTTTGTGGACGGAGTATTTAAGACTGAGGGTTATCCTTCTATTATATTTATGGACAATGGTGTTCAGCTGGTTAAAGAGGACATGGCAAGGTTCTTTAAAGGGAATGGCATGGTTCAGTGGATAAAGAAACAAAAGGAATTTTAGAAAGTTTTAAGCGAGTCATTAAAGATTGTATCAGATATGCCGTTTTGTAAGGTAAGGATTGGAGGAAAGCAGCTGAAGAGACGGTGGTAGCATACAGGTTCACTCCTCATTCAACAACATGGGTTTCACTGTTTTGAATGCTTAGGGGAAGGAAACCAAATATCAGAGTTTGTCCTCCTTGGTTAGACAGGATGTGCCTGATGGACATTGGGCCTCATTACACGGAAGGCGGTAATCCAGGGTGCTATTAGCACCCTGGACCATGCCGGTAAATTACCGGCACCGCCTTGGCGGAAAGGGGATTTACCGCCCCATTCCAAGGTTGGAGGGGCGGTAAATCCCCCTTCCGCCATTGCCCTTCCCCATTCCCATTTCTGCCCCATAGGGCTCTATGGGAATGGGGAAGGCGCTAATTACGGCACCGCAATTTTGCGGTGCCGTAATTAGCTCCGAGGTCCCTTAGCGGGTTGGTACTTAACGCCTGCAAGAAGCAGGCGTTAATTCCTCCAACCCGCAAAGGGACCTCGTAGTACGGCGGTAAGGGTTAACAGTCACCTTTGCCATTAACGGTGACCGTTAACCCTTACTGCCTTCCGTGTAATGAGGCCCATTGACTTGAAAGCAGTCAGGGAGAACATCAATAAAAAGCAGATGAATAATAAGATTTACTTTGATGTTAGGATGGCCACGAAGGAAAGTCTGGTTGAAAAAGGGGATTGGTTGAGCATTCAACTTCTCCAAGGTAGGAGAGTTTGGGAATTGAATTGGCCTGAGCCTGTAAAAGTGGTGGAGAGGTTAAAGGGAGCTATCAAAACCTAAAATCGTAGAGTTTGGAATGTCAATAGGATTTTCAAGTGTGTCAGCTTAAGGTCTTTGTGTGCAAATTCTGCAATGTTGGAGTCTGAAGAAACAAAAAGGAATGACTTGGCGGCATCTGTAAAACCTTTTTACACCCATAGAAACAGCTCCATATCATCTTTATTCCATTCACTTACCCTTTCCAAACCATTTTTCACCAACCAAATAACTCTAAATGTGTTTCCCAAGCTGTCCGTTCATGGCGCTGTCCGCAAAATATTGCGGTGTCCACAGACTGCTGTGACACATGCCCAATCTTTTTCCACCTACAAAAATAGCCCCATATCATCTTTTCTCCACTCCCCCACCCTCCCAGACCTTCTATCCACCACCAAATAACCAAAAATGTGTTTTTCAGACTGTTACTCCCTGGCCTGTCCGCGCATACAACATGGTGGGCATTTCCAAAAATATGACTCACCTCACACTTTTCACCATCCAATCAGCGGGCGTGTCTGATGTTGACGGACCAAGCAGAGGTTCGTCCACAGACCAAACCCAGATACACTAAATTTACAAAATCACTATTTTGGGACCTAGCTGCTGCTCCTGCTAAATATTTGGTGAAAATCCATCCATCAGTTTGGGCTATAGGTGTGAGCAAAATCTTTTTCCATTGTGTCTATGGGAAAATCCACACATTTTGGGACCCCCATCACTTTTCCCCCTGCACGAAACCTCAAAAAACTATGTAGAATCAATCTGAAGGGGCCATATACTTTTTTTGTAACATTTTGTGAGGATTCGTCCAGGGGGGGCGAAGTTATAAGTCACCCAAAAAGTGCTCCTCCTATGGGTTGAGCAACTGAACCATAATGAACCATAACTACACGGCCGCTACCGCAGGCCGTGCAATATATATATATATATATATATATATATATATATATATAGGGGAGGTAAACATTTACAGCACCATTCCATTTTGCATTTTGAAGGCAATTGGGCACAGTCTTCTGACAATTATAGGTTAGGGGAGAGTATTTACTTGCAGCCCCCGCATGATAGCTGCCGTATTTGTTACAGGCTTCAAGAGATGCGTCCATATTCCATTCTTTTCAGCATTGTCACCAGAAACTTGTTGAATATTTCACATTTTGGACATCACCATCCACACACATGTTGGGAAGGAAATTAACCTCTCCCACACACCTTGGCGCTTTAGAGTAAGGCGAATCCCATAACTACACTTGCAATGTACCAGGAGTTAGGGGGGCATGCTAAGAGACTCTGCACGAACAACATATTACATGAAATATAGATGCTTAGTTCGGGAGCCGAGTTTGTGGAGCAGTCTGCAGCAGTCACTGCCTTTCGCCGTCCTTTTGCGGAAGCAGATCCTTATTAACCCGAACAAACCCGCGGAGCGGGGAGTGGAGTTCGGGAGCCGAGTTTGTGGAGCAGTCTGCACCAGTCAGTGCCTTTCGACGTCCTTTTGCGGAAGCAGATCCTTATTAACCCGAACAAACCCGCTGAGCGGGGAGCGGAGTTCGGGAGCCGAGTTTGTGGAGCAGTCTGCAGCAGTCACTGCCTTTCGACGTCCTTTTGCGGAAGCAGATCCTTATTAACCCGAACAAACCCGGGGAGCGGAGTTCGGGAGCCGAGTTTGTGGAGCAGTCTGCAGCAGTCCGCTGCAGACCCGGAGCAGGACCGGCATGGAACCCGAGGTCCGGCCGGGGAAGAAATCAGGCAGAGCTTTGAACATGCCTCCCACTAACACCGTAAGAGGTAACAAAGTAACCAAAATAACCATCGAGGAGGAGCTGCTCGTCGAGCCTGAACGCCTACGTACGGAGGAGAAAGTGCAGGAGACGAACTTGGTTGTGACTGACAAAACGCAGCAAAGCAGTTTGAAGCCGGGGGTAATCCCACTCCGCAAGCAAGGGGGTGAGACAGGTCCAAACAAAGCAAACCTTGTCGAAACCAGTGCGGCCCAGATGGACACTCTCCCCACAGACTTTGCAAAATTACCCGGTGAGAGGGAGCAAGCACCTACTAGTTCCCGGACCCCGCCTCAGACGCCTAGGGGAGACGGAGCCAGAGAGGTGAGGCCCGCCAAGACCGATGATGACGCCGACGACGTATTCGCAGAGATTCGAGGCTGCCCGCCCGTAGCCAGCAGAGATCGGTGTACCGCCCTAGAGGCGAGTGCCCCGAGCGTGGGAGCGCTCGGAGGACGGCCCACGCTCGAGGCTAGCCAGAGCGTCGCAGGCGGGACGGGCAACCTTCCAGCCATGGACCGGGAAAGTCTGGAGCCGGCTAAAACCATCACAGAAGCCGGTGTCGAACAGGACTCTCAAGAGGTAACGCCCGGGATAATCATTATACAAGAAAGCGGAGTAAAACCCAGTAAAAAGCCAACTCCGCAGAGTCCCAAAGATTTAGGGCTCACGGAGAAGCTAAACGAAAAAAGAAATGACTCAGCGCCGCGACCAACGGGCACAGACCAGTCCAGAAAGGGACATTTAATAATAGCACAATGTCATGGCCTGGACATAGGCGACCCCAGGCTACCTATAACACTGGAAAACCAAGCGCTCAACACAAAGACGACCCCCTCGAAAACGGCAAAAAAGCAGACATCAAAATCAACAAATAACTGCGCAGTCTCGCAAAGCGAGGCGGAAGAAATCGCCACAGAGGATCAGGAGAAAAACGAACCAGTTCCGGAAAGAAACTCTGGGGAAAAACTTCAAGTAGCAGCTCGAAAAACCACACAAACAAAGCGCAGAAAACTAAAAAAAAAACAGCCGAGAAAAAGAACCATACCAACAAGGAAAGAAGCCAAAAAAGGTCCGGAAACCGTAGGGGAGGAACAGAAACTCCCCCCAAATGAGCATGAAATTGTAAAGATCATTAAAAGAAGTAGAAAAATAAAGGAAAACTTACTAAATCCGCTCTTCTCACGTCCACTGCAGTCTTTCTTCACTAAACAATACAAAAGAAAGTTAACTGCTGAATTAGAAGTCTCCGACGCCGAAATGTTGGAACTAACTCTTGAACAAAGAAAGAGCTCCGAACAGAAACACACAGAATCAATTTGGACGTACAATCACCTACAAGCTAGTGTACCCTCGACCGTAACGGGAAGCGAGGGCGAAACCATGAACAATGATAAACTGCCAAGCCTACCAACTCAAAATACGCCAGGGCAAGACAAACTAATGGGGTCAGCGCAAGCAGGAAACAGGACCACGACACCGAAGAGCCCTACAACCGAGCAATCAGCAAACGGGCAAACAGGCCCAATAGAACAACGATACGCATGTACCTCACCGCATCTACCAACAACGTCTCCAATAAACCCCTCAGAAACAACTAGGGAAACAGAGTCCTTACAACCGAGCCGGGCAGGTGAAAAACAAAAGTCGACAAAGAAACAAAACAGAGTCGGACAAGACCAAAACAGATCTATTGATCTTGGAAACCGTGACCATGAGATCCTACAAAAAAGGACGGAGAACACTCCCTTTACGCCAAAAAACCGCCGCCTCAGCGACATCGCAGTAGGTTTGCAAAAAGCTACCACAAATGACAAACCTGATATGATCGCAATCATGTCGGCAATGTCAGTGGTCTTAGCTCCTTTCTGCAAGCTATACGAGGCAATGAAAGAAGACATCAGAGACAACACAGCGGTTCTGATGAATACAATCGCAAAGATCACACACGTGGAGAGTTACATAACGGCAATCGAAGACCAGGAAAAATGTGCAAAACATCTCAGGACTAAGAAAATCGAAGAGCTGGAAAGAAAGATCGTCAACCTAGAAGGACGTATAGTCGACCAGAGGAGGTCGGGAGAAGAGGCAACAAGATCACAGCCGGCGGGAGAAAAAAGGGAAGAAAAAAGGCTGTCAGCGCTTACAAACCAGGGGACAAAACAACTCCAAGTAAGCACTTGCCCTGGCTCGAGCATGGCGTCAGGCAGAGTCAGAGAAGAAGTCGTTCATCTTAGGCACACTAGCATAGAACAAACAGTACAGCAGAAAGAAACACAGAAAGCGGACCAGATTACCATAAGCTCACCACGAACAATAGAAGACTTCCTGCTAGATAACGTCCTAATGAATATGTCTCAACATGCAAACATTTCAATTAGCTCAGACGAGGACAACTCCCCCCTAAACACGGGAAAATCATCACCAAATAGAGCAAGCCATTACAAAATAACACAAGGGACTGAACAAGTTAAATCAAATGGAGCAAAAACGAAAGAACAGTTAGGAGCAACATTGCCTAGAGAGCCAAGACCAGTCCCAGGGAATTCCCAAGAAAAACCAAGGACGAAATGGAGAAGTAAGGCGACCTCTCAGATTCAACATAATAAGAACAAAATACGCCTTTTCAAACTGGAGCAATAAGAAGAGGGAAAAAATCACCTGATCCTAAACCATTCGACGGTAATGTACCTGATGAAGAAAACGAAATCTCTGAGGAACATGGTAACAGAGGACATAAAGCGGTGGAATCCTATCACAGAAAAAAGTTAGCTAAAGCATATTTACATGTCAAAAGCGAAGCAGTGGAAAAACTTGACGGTACAGCCTTTGAAGAAATGAAGAAAATGGGTTTTAAACTAATAGAAGTGGCAACCGTGGAAAAAAAAGAAGAAACTGAAGGCAATGACCCAAGACAAGGAGAGAAAACAAGTTTGGAAAATACATCAACGAAAATACAGACTCCTGACCCACAGAACCACACAGAAGACACTGACGGGAATAAGCCTTACAAAATGGTGAAGGAGCGCTACCATGCACCTGGCCATGGAGCCAGAGAGGGAAAAGCAGAGAAAGACATAACAAAAAAGAAATCGGTAGATCAAGCCGACGATGTCCTGGCAAAAACCAAATGGTATGGCCTATTCAAGCTGGAACCATGCAACGCAGCGAAGGAGAGACCACCGTTAAACCGTCCAAGATACTTCAGATAATGAACAGTGCAAAGGAGTTGAGACACCTGACGACGGAAGACATCAAATTAGTCGAACCCTACCACAGGCAAGACAGACCGAAAGCATACATACACATTGAAGCAGATAGCAAGAAAAACATAGGATTAAAAGCCTATCAAGAACTGAAAGAGATGGGCTTTCTGCTAACAGATCTAAATAACCAGAAAACGAAAAATGAAGGAAATCAGCAGATACTATCTAACAGACAAAAACAAAATCCAAACAAGAAAAATCATATAAAAGAAAATAGCCAGAATCATCAGGACCTACGCCTACAAGGGAATAAAGACGTGGCAGAACACCCAGAAGTAAGGAAACAGAGAGAATCAACGCCGCCAGTGCGCAAACTACAAGGTCCATGGAACTGGTTACGCTCAACGATAAACGCAAACAATACCAAATAGCAACGACAAGGGCCAGTCCTCCAAAACAGCCAGAGCCCAGTGGGAAAAGAGGATCGGCCCGCAAATGAGATTTACAGCCTGGGGTCATGGAACACCCGAGGACATAACCATCTTACTCAGACAAGCGACGTAAATCTGGGTCGTTATGACATATTATGCCTACAAGAAACCTGGCTATCAGCCAAACCAACACTTGATGGCTTCACGGTTCAGATTTCTCCGGCGGTCAAAGGCCTTCTGGGAAGACCCTCAGCGGGCCTTTTGACAGCGGTTAAAACAGGCCGGGGCATGGATGAGCCAAAGAAATGGAAGGAAGCATACGAGATGCTGGTATCGCTGACCACTTGGCCCGCCCAAAACAACAAACAAAGAGGAAAGTGCAAAAAAAAACTCGCCATTATCAATTGCTATTGGAATCCCCAGCGGATGTCTCAACCGAAACCTTCTGTCTAAATATGGGGAGCACAATAGATCAGTTATACGAAGCATTCAAGGACATCAATATCATCATATGCGGTGACCTAAACGCGAACTGCAGCGAGACAAACAGCACAACCCCGAAACGTTCAGTCCACTCTCAAAACCGAGGGAAAGCCTGGAACGAACTGATTTCTGGAAGAGACATCCAAAACATCGCAACGCTATTCCCAAACCAAATCAATATTCCGACCTGGGAAAGTGGAGAGTCAAAAGCCTCAATAGACCATATTTGCATGTCAGCAGGCATGATTGACTCGATGACGAGTTTCAGAGTTGAAAAAACTAGCAACAGTGATCACAACCTGGTCACCTGCTCGTGGAAAGGTACAAAAACAACAAAACTAAGATACCCTCTAGAAACAGAAGCCAATAACCAGAGCACCAGATTAAAGCTCACAGAAAAAGATATAAAGAAATTTAGGCTTGCATGGGGAAACAAACTTAAGTCAAACAAAAAGGAAGATATAAAAGAAATACCGGACTACACACCTTTCCTAGTTCTCTACAGAAAACAAAGGGGAAAATCCAATCAGGTCTTCAACCACCAACACGCTTTCAACATTGAACTGGTGAACCAAAGAAAATTGAGCCGTACTCTAAGGAGAAGAGCCAAAAAATCAAATGCCGAGTCAGACTGGCACCTTTGGCATAAAGAGAGGAAGAAATATGCAAACTGGCTAAAACAACATAAGGCACTTCAATACCAGATAGATGCAGAGGCGATGATGAAAATTTTGGAGTCAAAAAACTCAAGTGCATTTTGGTCCCTTCTTAACAAATCGACCATTGCGAAATCTGCACCTCTGTGTAATGCAGTATCGGAGGAGAAATGGATAACCCATATCTCATCAGAATTCGAAGAGGCTGAAAATCCAACATCGCTCGTACCAGAAAACATCTGCAGAAACTGGATAAATGTAACAAGTCAGGAAGATATAAAAGCAAATGATCATGAAGCTAAAGGCCTCCAGAGCCCCGGGACCGGACGGGCTCAGCAACGCAATGCTAAAACAATTTCCCACACAATGGTCAGAGGTAATAAGCGAAATTTTTGAAGAGTGTGAACATACTAAGAAAATCCCAGAATCGTGGCTCAAAGCGGTTATAGTCCCGATCTACAAAAAGGGCGCCCGCGAAGACCCGGCAAACTACAGACCAATCGCCCTTTTATACGTCATCGGCAAAATATATGCATCTCTCCTGCTAGACAGCTTCAGGGTCTGGGAAAAAAACGCCAATTTCAAAGACAACCTACAAGTGGGCTTTCAAAAAAATGGATCCACTGGAATAAACATCATGATTATCAACATCCTAACGGCCAAGATAAAAGAAGGGGCCCCAAAGCTCTATTTAGCTTTTATCGACCTATCTAAGGCTTTCGACAAAATAGATAGAAACCGTCTGTGGGCAAAACTCCAGAGCTGGAACTGTCCATCGTCAGTCCTGGAACCTATAAAAGCGCTGCACACAGACAACACTGTCAGAATCAAACTCAGTCAGGAAGGAATTCTGTCAGAGGAAATCAAGATAACACGTGGGGTTAAACAGGGTTGCCCCCTAGCTCCAACCCTCTTCATTTAATTTCTGAGCGATTTCCAACACGCCGAAAAAGAAATCAGGTGTTTCCCACCAAAAATAGGCAACACCACGGTACCAAGATTACTATACACCGACGATATTATCTTGATAGACCAGACAAAAATAGGTCTCCAGCGGAAACTAGACAACCTGGCGAAGTACATCAACCAAAACCGCCTGATCATTAATAAGAACAAAACAAAAGTGTTGGTTCTCGAAAAAACACAGAGTTCAAAATCCAAACAACGAATACTCTACTTGGAAAAAGAAAAGCTAGAAACAGTTAAATCGATCAAATACTTGGGAGTCGACCTGGACAGCACCAAAACAGCTCAAACAATGCAGCAGACTCTATGGGATAAAGCAAAGCGGCTAGCATCACAGACCCGACTGGTCGATAAGAAGTTTGGGAAATTCTCCCTGACACCTGCAATTAACTTCTATAAAGGAAAAGTGATCCCCGCTCTGACTTATGGAATGGAAGTATCACTCTCAATGCCAACAAACATCTGGACAAAACTGGAAGGCCTAATATGGAAATCAGTTTTGGGAGTCCCAAATTCTACCTCAATGGCAGCGATAAGAAGGGAGCTAGGCTTGGTATCACTCGAATCCATGGTGGATCAAGCAGCAATGAACTTTTTCAGGAAAATCGTCCTGGAGGAGCGCTCTCCAGCCATCGCTATGATCAAAGAGGAGATGGATTTAGCCAAATGTGCAGCCTTGGAAGTATGGAAGGAAAAAAGAAGAGCAAAATTACTAGAAATTGCGTGCTCAGAGAAAGAACGGAAAGAAAACCCCGACAGAATAAAGAAAAAGTAGTCATGATGGACTGGATCAGAACGGTAGATCTCGCAACAAAAAACAAACTTCTCACCCACCTCCCCCCAACTTTCAATAAAGTAAAATTGCCAATCAAATACTGCAAAAGATTTCCAGATAAAAGGAAACGAAACCTTCTCATAAAAGCAAGATTAAACCTGTTACCTACCAAAGAAATACTTTCGATTAGATCGACTTCAGAGGAGGCAAACTGTCGATTATGCAACAAACCAGATACAAAAGAAACCTTAAAGCACCTGATACTCACCTGTGAAAATAACAAACAGAACAGAAATACGTACCTACTTCCTTTGGCAGAAAAATCCATGGACATTTGAAGAAATAGAGATATGGAATAGACTGATTTCGGGAGAATCTACAAGGTGGTCGATGGCCATGGCGAACTTAATTGAGGCAACTTTTAAGCAGCTAAGAGAAAGCCCTGCAACAGTGACTCCAAGTGTAGTAGAAGATTCGGGCACAGATGATAGGGAGACTCCGGTCCCAAGGATCAACAAACAAACAACCAACAAACAATATCTAACAACTTTGAGCACGTACACTGTGAACAGGGCCACATAGCCAGGGTCCTTATATCCGAGGCGAGATATAGAGACAAAGAAAGAACGACAGAAGGAAACAAAGGGAAAAAAAAAAAAGATAAAGAAGAAGCGTCAAACTGTTCGATACATTTTTCAGATTTTCTTTTCTGAACAAAATAAATCGGAGGAAAAAATAAATAAATAAATAAATAAAGATGCTTAGACTTAGTGCGCACATATAAGAAAGCGCCATTTCTGTGGTTATTGTAGAAACATTCGTCCCTACATGGCTGAGTGGTAAACACAGACCAGACCGAATGTAGAAACCTGAATAGGCCCAAGCTCTGATGATAGAGAGAACAACGCTGCTAGCTCCCATACAAAATGTACTTTGTTTAATAACTGTTGCTAATATGTGTTATCCCAAGATGGAATGTGCCATGCAAGGCCGCGAGACAGTACAAGGTGCCTCACAGTGCACGTTTATCACAGCCAGGCTGAAAGCAGACCTCCAACCCCCACCACTCCACCATGAGTTATAACGCCCACAACTATCCCAGTCCAAGACCCCTGAATTCCGCGCTAGTATGTGACCCGAGACCACCAACCATAAACCCAATGGTCATAAAAGATCTAAAAGAACATGAACATTCCACCTTATTTCATAATGACAAACTCTGTAATACGAGGTACAGGGTGGAATAAATTATAGTCCATAGCGAGGGTGGAAGCCTTGGTTGTGAAGAGTGCGATAACCTATTGAGTGAGGAATGTCTGGGTCAGTGCGATCTTAATCCCCCCTTTTGCCAGTCCCCGAGCCTCCCAGGTGCACACCATAATGATAGAGTAGCATTGTCTTGCATAGTATCTAACTGCAAACTCAACCTTGGTTCCCTGGAGATGATGAGCCCAGCAGACCCCATGTGATGGAAGACAGACGGACAGCACTGGGACCAATAGCAGCCTGGTATCCTCTATGGAGCAGGCCACCCATGTATAGAGTCTCACAAACCAGCTTCACAGGTTTTGTTCTGTATATTTGTTCATCAGTGATGACGATGTTCTTCCTTATAACATTCTGCTTGTACCATTGTTTGGCAGAACATTCTGGAGCAGCAGAGTTCTTTGTTGGGATATTTATTTTTTGTGTGATTAAAACGTCTTATCCTTGCAAGAATCTCTGGGCCTTTTTTTCCCTAGTGGGTTGTATTTTGTCTGGCGTGAGCGTTTGTGGGTGTACCTTCATTTGGTAACCCCCAACGTGATCCCTACACCCCCCATTCCTGTGGAGGTGTGCAGGAAGCCTCTCCGAAGGGTCCATGCCCGCCTACAGCGACCCGTCCTCAAAACGTGTATTTCCTAGTGGCCGTACAGGAGCTGTCTTTGCAGAATTCCAATCTGCTGTTTGGAGCAGGGCGTGGCTCTGAGCAGAAGTGCAGATCGGTGTTGTTGGAACCCCGTGACGGAGGAGTTCAGGCAAACATGTGTACATGAGTATAGCCTTGCAAGGAATTACAAGTAGGGGACAGATGTATGGGAGAGTGTGAACAATGTGAACACGCAGATATTGAAATTGTAGGTGTGGCATGCATGTGGATTGTATTTTTTTTGGTATTATACATTTTTTGAAGAGACTGTTAAGGAAAGGAAAATTGAATGGTAGGGTGCCTCCCCAAGTGAGGGGAGATGTTTGTGCGACTCATACTGTATAACAGAGGACAAGAAAATATATAGGAGCCCTGCATAATTAGAGAGCTCAGGAATAGTAGTTGCTGTTATTTTAGCTTGCTATTTTAGCCTGTTTTATTGGAGTTTTTATTGTGTAGGAGGGGCAATGTGTGATTTGCTGTATATTTTAGGGTGTGGTGTGTGTGTGAGCGGCAGTGTGGAGAGAAAGACGGACACGTTTCAATTTTTTTGAAAGGGGGTCAGGGTTGAAGTGATCGTATTTTTTGACAAACTATAACATTGTGTGCAGCGCGTCGTTACAAACATAAGGGCAGTAAGGGCGCGACCACCACCACCACCATGGGAGAAGAAACCCCAATAGAGTATATGGGTAAGGCCCTACTGCTATATTGAGACAGACTTGAGAAATATGATAAGCAGTAGGTGACAGAGAAAAGAGGAGGCATGCCCCGCTCATGGCCGGAGCAGGGCTCCCACAATTAGGGTGTGTTGGAACATATGTCCATATTCTTTTTTTGTTTTTATTTTTTTATTGACATAGCTGATATAAATCAATTTTACAATATCATTATTAGAATTCCATATTCCTAATTGCCAAATATAAGAGAAAACAGTTACAAGAGAGGAGGGAGATCTTAGAACTTTGGAAGATGTTCCAAGACACAGGGCCTCCTTAGGAGTATGGAGGTAGCAATGTCCTTAATAAGGGCATGGCTGCTTCCATACCGGCTCCAGCTCCGGGTTCCTTCAATGGGGAATTACCGGGCCATTCCAACCTTGGAGGACCCGGTAATTCCTCATTGAAAAAACTCATCCCCATTCCCATTTGAGCCCCCATAGGGCTCAATGGGAATAGGGAGGGGGCTAATAATGGGCCTGTTAACACTGGGCCCGTTATTAGCTCCCTGGTCCCCTTGCGGGACCCGCTAAGGATGTCTGGTCTGACCAGACGTTCTGAGCTGGTCCCGCAAGGGAACCTCGTAATAGGGCATCCCGTAATGAACAGTGCCAGTCTGGTACCGGCACCGTTCATTACGGGACCACCAGGGTCGTAATGAGGCCCACAGAAGAGTGTAAGGGGGAGGACGGACAGGATAGTAGCAAGGGTAATTGCCCAGAATGAGAGGGCAGGGTGGCGATGGAGCGCAGAGGGATATACCTATTGAAGGCCCGCCCTGCAGTAGGCTATATTAACCCTACATATGTGTCCACAGCAGCGACAGCCCCATCGCCCCAATATTTGTTCTTCTGGACTCCCCAGGTCATGCCAATGTCAGCAAAAAAGATTTAGAACTGGCATTAGCTTTGGCAAGAGCAGAATTAAATAGACTGTGAACAGACAGGTACTGCAGGTACCAGATTAATGGAAATCAGGAGATTTTCTATTCAGGGTAGATAATAAACCCTAAAGAAAGTGCATGTGTAAAAGAAGAGAGAAGGAAGTGAACGGGCGGACAGTCTAGGATTTGACAATGCTGACGGGTGGAGTACATTTGATGAGTTTCAGAATGAGGAGGCAGAACAGGCACCCAAACAAACCCCTAGGGTGGAAAGTCTATGGGATGGGAGTTTAAGGAGGAGATTTGGCCGAATTGGCAGTAGCAAGGAAGAAGGGAATTGGGAAGAAGACACAGGGGAACAAAGCACGACTGCAAATGCCTCTCGTACATAAGGGGACCAGGATGGTCACAGATGGCCAAAAATAATCTACGGATTCTATGGATCTATGCATTTGAAAAACAGATGGTGGGAGTGCCCCTACCAGTAGGAGACATCAAAAGCATATTGGTAGCTACTATCAGAGATCATGCTGCTGATGTGTGGGTAAAAGCGGGGTACTCGGGGTTACTCTGGGAAACGTTACACACGATGGAGCATCCTTTAATAAGATTCAAGTGCAAATATGGTATGCAATGCGACAAGCATTTCCTGACACTCCCGACTTGCAGTCCATAATACAATGCACTATGGGCGAAGACACTGCATAATTTGTTCTTAAAGTTAAGGTGATGTAGAGAGCAGAAAAGGGTAACATATGGCATCAATTAATACCCTTTTTCTAGTATATCATTAAACAGGGCATGTACAAAGAGGTGCAGAAGGCACTAGACAAAATTGTGGGGGTTGAAGCAAAAAGGTGACCTGAAATACAGAGCATAAAAGTACACCATTGCAGAAGAATAAAAGCGCGTGACAAGGAAACAATACAGAGGCAACAAGCAGAGGAAGCAAAACTAATACAAAATAAATTAGCTAAGGTCAATGTAGTGGCGTCAGTATCGACGCCGGCACAGACAGACGTGGCAGGATACCCTCCTAATTTTGCGAATGCCAGAATAGCAAGATTGTGTTCAGAAGAAGGACAAGGACAGTGGGGCTGGAACACACATTAAACGGGCCTGCAGTGGCAAGGAGGAGAACAGCGAGGAACAGCGAGGAAGAGGTGGGTTCTGAGGATTAAGGGGAGAGGGATTTGGAGGGAGGTTTGGAGGAATGGGGCCCAGAGGGAGGGGAAAGTGGCCATCGCAATGTTGGAAATGTGGAAAGTGGGGACTTTTTTTCAAGTGAGTGTAGAAGCAGACAGGGAATGTGGTATAGTTACAGTCAACAACATTACAGTGTGCCGCCCCAAGGGGCCCCAAAAGGACCAACTCCCAGAATGACCTCCATACCCCACAAAATACACCAAGCATACAAGAAGCTGCCCCCTCAGGTACCAGGCCCTCCCCCACAGCAGCCACAACAGCAAACAACACAACATAATATGCCCCACAACAACTTCCAGCAGACAGGAAACATTAACCCATTTAACAGAATGCCCAGTGGCACAGTCAACCAGTTCCAGGGCTCAACAGTAGTGGGGGGAAACTCCTTCTCATTCCTGGGGGGCAATACATACCCTGATTAGGACAGCCCACAGAGAGCACTTGCTTGTCAAGTCCTGACAATTACCCTCAACCTAGAAGAGGAACCCTATGTGGGGCAGAGATAGGAAATAAGTAATGCATTCTTAGGGTTGATTCAGGCACTGAGAAATAATGCATCAGTGAAGGGGGCTTAACATTATCTGGCAAAACTTTTGACAAACAGGAATTAAATATACTAATGATTCGGATGTAAAATTAGGGGGAAAGGTGGTGCACACTCCCCTATTGAACTCTGAGAGTTGCCCTGTCAACTTGCTCAGCAGGGATCTGCTTAGCAAGTTGCACATGACGATCTCAATTACTGACCACAGCATTTTATGTGCAACATCAGGAATGTGCACAATGAGAGCGATCGTCATAATAAACACCATGGCACATGAGGAAGTAGTGTGAGGCATACCCGTCGACCCAAACATGTTCATATATAGCATAACAGTGCTCACAGAAGCAGTGCCACAAATTGCCAAAGCCTGCTGGAGAGTGCCAACCGATTTCAAACAGGGCTGGAACCAATAACACCTGGGTATCCCCTATGGAGCAGGCCACCCATTTATAGGGACTCACCAACCAGCCACACTGGCTTCGTACTGTATATGTGTGCATCAGTGATGACGATGTTCTTCCTTATGTACCATTTTTCGGCAGAACGGTCTTGAGCAGCAGAGTTCTTTTCTGGCATACTTATTTTTTGGTGTGACTAAAACTTTTTGTCTTTGCAAGAATCTCTTGCCCTTTTTTCCCTAGCTGGTTGTTTTTTTGGTGCCATGACCGTTTGTGGGTGTGCCTTAACACACTGAAGGAATTCGTCCAAACTGAATATCTCCAAGTCATCTGATCTTTTACATAAGTCGAGGGCTTCAGATATGGGGTGGAATCCCCCTAATCTCAATAGTGTTTTCAAATGAAGTAATCTCTGTCCCTGTGTCATTGGGCATAAGAACATGAAATGGGCAACAGTCTCCTCACATGTGGTGCATAGTGTCCATTAACGAGTATTCCCCCAGGCCCTTGTCTAGGATGTCACCTTCAGAGTTCCTAGACAAATGTTTATAAATAGGGCACAAGCAAAAGGGGGCTCAAACAATCAAGGTATTCAAGTCATTTATTATCCTTAAATCGTCGGGAACCAGCTTCAAGTGACTGCAGGCTGCCACCATATTCGCTGTGTAGTGAGCAGAACAGATCTTAATTTTGATTCTAGTAGCAATAGCTTTATTAATCTGAGCTGGACATGTCCATAGATCCTGTTCCCCCAAGTCATGCAAGCCTTTCTTGACATGGTCTGCCACGGCAGGTTCATGCATCCTTCTAACTTAAGACATGTTCCAGATCATTCCTAAAAGTCATAAGGTAGGGGGTTTTGCATAACTGTGCCCAATATATAAAAGGTTTTGTTGTTACAATAAGATCTACAGGGCACAAGTCAATTTGTAGAGGCAAGAGTGCACTAGGCGTGACCATTGGTAACAAAATAAGGGCCTTTAAAAATGAATTTTCCACCATGGCTAACGCCCTTGCATCCATGTACCCCCACATTTCTGCCTCATATAGAGTGGCTGTTGTCTCCTGCTTCGCATACAGATTCAGTGCTGCTCTTATTGCCCCTTTGCCATGTATATTAAAGAAGGCACAGGTCCCACCACTGTATTTTACCAAAGTGGATGAGGACTTTGCCAACTTACTGGTCGAGGACCCATTCCTGCTGAAGCACATTCCCAGGTAATTGAATGATTCGACTTGCTCTAAATCAATACCCTCAGTCACTATTACCAATTTTTGATGTTTCCCAAGCTTTGGTCTGGAGACGATGGTCTTTGTTTTATCTGTGTTCAGGCTAAGTACTAGTTCTCAGCATCCGCTCACGAAGAATGCCAGAGACTGTATCAACGCAGTAGGGGTGGTGGACAGGATCATGGAAAGAGTGACAAGAGCGTGGGTACTTATTTTAGCCTAGATTGGGGAGATCTTTGCCTTCCTCCAGCAAGGTCTGAATAACCTCCCCTCTCTCTCTCTCTCTCTCTCTCTCTCTCTCTCTCTCACTCTCTCTCTCTCTAGTTATGCTTAAGTTGCTGTTTCCATAGAAAGAGCACTTTTTGGGTGGCTTATAACTTCGCTCTCCCTGGACAGATCCTCACCAAACTTCGCAAAATAAGTATTTGGGTCACTCTGAATATTTTCGCAAAGTTTGGTGAGGATTCGTCCAGGGGGGGCAAAGTTATAGGGGGGTCCCAAAACTTTTTAATGGGAAAAAACTTTGCTCACGCCTACAGCCCAAACCGCTGGACGGATTTACACCAAATTAGCGGCAGGAGCGGCAGCTTGGTCCCGAAAGCGTGCTTTGCTTTATTTGGTGTAAATCCGTCCAGTAGTTTTTAAAAAAATGACAAAAATGTAAGTGAAAAAAATTAGTGATATCTGTGTTCACTTCGCAGACACACTTCCTTGTTCGCTCCGCGGACAGGACGGTGATTGGGCTAACAGCTTGCGTGATGTCCGACATCTGACGTGCTCTCTCATTGGATGCGTGAAAGCGTGCAGTGTGTCTGGCTTCAGAGACGCCCACCATCTTTGTTCCTCGCATGAGAGGCTTTGTATCCCGCCTGCACAGTAAGTCCCCCACCCCCGCTCATGCCCGTGTCTGTCTCCTGTTCCTCCCACCCCCCGCTCATGTCCGTGTGTCTTTCTCCCTCCCGCCCACCGCCGGCTCATGTCCGTGTGTCTTTCTCCCTCCCTCCCGCCCACCGCTCATGTCCGTGTGTCTTTCTCCCTCCCGCCCACCCCCCGCTCATGTCCGTGTGTCTTTCTCCCTCCTGCCCACCCCCCGCTCATGTCCGTGTCTCTTTCCCCCTCCCGCCCACCCCCGCTCTTGCCCCGTATCTCTTTCCCCCTCCCGCCCACCCCCGCTCTTGCCCCGTGTCTCCTGCCCCCTCCCGACCACCCCCGCTCTTGCCCCGTGTCGTTCCCCCTCCCGCCCACCCCCGCTCTTGCCCCGTCTTTCCCCTTCCCGCCCACGCCCGCTCTTGCCCCGTGTCTTTCACCCTCCCGCCCACCCCCGCTCTTGACCCGTGTCTTTCACGCTCCCGCCCACCCCTGCTCTTGCCCAGTGTCTATCACCCTCCTGCCCACCCCCGCTCATGCCCCTTGTGTCTCTCCCCCTCCATCCCACCCCCCATCATGCCCCGTGTGTCTCTCTCCCTCCCCCCGACCCCCCGCTCATGCCCTGTGTGTCTCTCTCCCTTACCCCCACCCCCCGCTCATGCCCCGTGTCTCTCTCCCTCCCCCCACCCCCGCTCATGCTCCGTGTGTCTCTCTCCCTCCCGCCCACCGCCCGCTCATGCCCCGTGTGTCTCTCTCCCTCCCGCCCACCCCCCACTCATGCCCCGTGTGTCTCTCTCCCTCCCGCCCCGCTCATGCCCCATGTGTCTCTCTCCCTCCCCCCACCCCCTGCTCATGCCCCGTGTATCTCTCTCCCTCCACCCACCCCCGCTCATGCCCCGTGTGTCTCTCTCCCTTTCCCCCACCCCCCGCTCATGCCCCATGTCTGTCTTCTGTTCCCCTCGCTCATGCCCCGTGTCTGTCTCCTGTTCTCTCCACACCCCGCTCATGCCCCATGTCTGTGTCCTGTTCCCCCCACCCCTCGCTCATGCCCCGTGTCTATCTCCTGTTGCCCCCCACCCCTCCCGCTCATGCCCCGTGTCTGTCTCCTGTTCCCCCCACCCGCTTATGCCCCATGTCTGTCTCCTGTTCACCCCACACGCTCATGCCCCGTGTCTCTCTCTTGTTGCCCCCACCCCCCCGCTCATGCCCCGTGTTTGTCTCCTGTTCTCCCCACCCCCTGCTCATGCCCCGTGTCTTTTTCCTGTTCCTCCCACCCCCTGCTCATGCCCCGTGTCTGTCTCCTGTTGCCCCCCACCGCCCCGCTCATGCCCCGTGTCTGTTCTCCCCACCCCCTGCTCATGCCCGTGTCTGTTGTTCCCCCACCCCCGCTCATGCCACATGTCTGTCTCCTGTTCCCCCCACCCCTCGCTCATGCCCCGTGTCTGTCTCCTGTTCCCCCCACCCCCGCTCATGTCCGTGTGTCTTTCTCCCTCCCGCCCACCCCCCGCTCATGCCCCGCTCGTGCCCCGCTCGTCTCTCCCAACCGCCCACCCCCCTCTCTTGCCCCGTGTGTCTCTCCCACCCCCGTGTGTCTCTACCACCCGCTGCTCATGTCTGTGTGTTTCTCCCCACCCGCCGCCCGCTCATGTCCGTGTGTCTCTCCCCACCCACCGCCCAATCCCCGCTCATGTCCGTATGTCTCTCACCACCTGCCGCCCACCCCCCGCTCATGTCCGTGTGTCTCTCCCCACCCCCGCTCATGTCCGTGTGTTTCTCCCCACCCGCCGCCCACCCCCCGCTCATGCCCCGTGTGTCTCTCCCCTCCCGCCCACCCCCGCTCATGTCCGTGTGTCTCTCCCCACCCGCCGCCCAACCCCCACTCATGTCCCGTGTGTCTCTCTCCCTCCCCCCACCCCCACTCATGCCCCGTGTGTCTCTCCCCCTCCCGCCCACCCCCCGCTCATGCCCAAGTGTCTCTCCTCCTCCCGCCCACCCCCCGCTCATGCCCCATGTGTCTCTCTCTCCTTCCCCCCACCCCCCACTCATGCCCTGTGTGTCTCTCTCCCTCCCCCCCACCCATGCCCCGGGTGTCTCTCCCCCGCCCGCCCACCCCCCGCTCATGCCCCGTGTGTCTCTCCCCCTCCCGCCCACCACCCGCTCATGCCCCGCGTGTCTCTCCCCTTCCCCACCGCCCGCTCATGCCTCGTGTGTCTGTCTCCCTCCCCCCACCCCCGCTCTTGCCCCGTGTGTCTGTCTACCTCCCCCCACTCCAGCACTTGCCCCGTGTGTCTTTCCCCCTCCGCCCACCCCCGCTCTTGCCCTGTGTGTCTTTCCCCCTCCCGCCCACCCCGCTCTTGCCCCGTGTGTCTTTCCCCCTCCCGCCCACCCCTGCTCTTGCCCCGTGTCTCTTTCCCCCTAACGCCCACCACCGCTCTTGCCCCGTGTGTCTTGCCACCTCCCGCCCACCCCCGCTCTTGCCCCGTGTATATTTCCCCCTCCCGCCCACCCCCGCTCTTGCCCCGTGTCTCTTTCCCCCTCCCGCCCACCCCCGCTCTTGCCCCGTGTCTCTTTCCCCCTCCCGCCCACCCCCGCTCTTGCCCCGTGTCTCCTGCCCCCTCCCGCCCACCCCCACTCTTGCCCCGTGTCGTTCCCCCTCCCGCCCACCCCCGCTCTTGCCCCGTGTCGTTCCCCCTCCCGCCCACCCCCGCTCTTGCCCCGTCTTTCCCCCTCCCGCCCACGCCCGCTCTTGCCCCGTGTCTTTCACCCTCCCGCCCACCCCCGCTCTTGACCCGTGTATTTCACCCTCCCGCCCACCCCTGCTCTTGCCCAGTGTCTATCACCCTCCTGCCCACCCCCGCTCATGCCCCTTGTGTCTCTCCCCCTCCATCCCACCCCCCATCATGCCCCGTGTGTCTCTCTCCCTCCCCCCCACCCCCCGCTCATGCCCTGTGTGTCTCTCTCCCTTACCCCCACCCCCCGCTCATGCCCCGTGTCTCTCTCCCTCCCCCCACCCCCGCTCATGCCCCGTGTGTCTCTCTCCCTCCCGCCCACCCCCCGCTCATGCCCCGTGTGTCTCTCTCCCTCCCGCCCACCCCCCACTCATGCCCCGTGTGTCTCTCTCCCTCCCGCCCCGCTCATGCCCCGTGTGTCTCTCTCCCTCCCCCCACCCCCCGCTCATGCCCCGTGTATCTCTCTCCCTCCACCCACCCCCGCTCATGCCCCGTGTGTCTCTCTCCCCTTCCCCCACCCCCCGCTCATGCCCCATGTCTGTCTTCTGTTCCCCCCGCTCATGCCCCGTGTCTGTCTCCTGTTCTCTCCACACCCCGCTCATGCCCCATGTCTGTGTCCTGTTCCCCCCACCCCCCGCTCATGCCCCGTGTCTATCTCCTGTTGCCCCCCACCCCTCCCGCTCATGCCCCGTGTCTGTCTCCTGTTCCCCCCACCCGCTTATGCCCCATGTCTGTCTCCTGTTCCCCCCACACGCTCATGCCCCGTGTCTCTCTCTTGTTGCCCCCATCCCCCCGCTCATGCCCCGTGTTTGTCTCCTGTTCTCCCCACCCCCTGCTCATGCCCCGTGTCTTTTTCCTGTTCCTCCCACCCCCCGCTCATGCCCCGTGTCTGTCTCCTGTTGCCCCCCACCGCCCCGCTCATGCCCCGTGTCTGTTCTCCCCACCCCCTGCTCATGCCCGTGTCTGTTGTTCCCCCACCCCCGCTCATGCCCCGTGTCTGTCTCCTGTTCCCCCCACCCCTCGCTCATGCCCCGTGTCTGTCTCCTGTTCCCCCCACCCCCGCTCATGTCCGTGTGTCTTTCTCCCTCCCGCCCACCCCCCGCTCATGCCCCGCTCGTGCCCCGCTCGTCTCTCCCAACCGCCCACCCCCCTCTCTTGCCCCGTGTGTCTCTCCCACCCCCGTGTGTCTCTACCACCCGCTGCTCATGTCTGTGTGTTTCTCCCCACCTGCCGCCCGCTCATGTCCGTGCGTCTCTCCCCACCCACCGCCCAACCCCCGCTCATGTCCGTATGTCTCTCACCACCTGCCGCCCACCCCCCGCTCATGTCCGTGTGTCTCTCCCCACCCCCGCTCAGGTCCGTGTGTTTCTCCCCACCCGCCGCCCACCCCCCGCTCATGCCCCGTGTGTCTCTCCCCCTCCCGCCCACCCCCGCTCATGTCCGTGTGTCTCTCCCCACCCGCCGCCCACCCCCCACTCATGTCCCGTGTGTCTCTCCCCCTCCCGCCCACCCCCACTCATGCCCCGTGTGTCTCTCCCCCTCCCGCCCACCCCCTGCTCATGCCCCATGTGTCTCTCCTCCTCCCGCCCACCCCCCGCTCATGCCCCATGTGTCTCTCTCTCCTTCCCCACCGCCCGCTCATGCCTCGTGTGTCTGTCTCCCTCCCCCCACCCCCACTCATGCCCTGTGTGTCTCTCTCCCTCCCCCCCACCCATGCCCCGGGTGTCTCTCCCCCGCCCGCCCACCCCCCGCTCATGCCCCGTGTGTCTCTCCCCCTCCCGCCCACCCCCCGCTCATGCCCCGCGTGTCTCTCCCCTTCCCCACCGCCCGCTCATGCCTCGTGTGTCTGTCTCCCTCCCCCCACCCCCGCTCTTTCCCTGTGTGTCTGTCTCCCTCCCCCCCACCCCCGCTCTTGCCCCGTGTGTCTGTCTACCTCCCCCCACCCCAGCTCTTGCCCCGTGTGTCTTTCCCCCTCCCGCCCACCCCCGCTCTTGCCCTGTGTGTCTTTCCCCCTCCCGCCCACCACCGCTCTTGCCCCGTGTGTCTTTCCCCCTCCCGCCCACCCCCGCTCATGCCCCGTGTCTGTCTCCTGTTCTCTCCACACCCCGCTCATGCCCCATGTCTGTGTCCTGTTCCCCCCACCCCCCGCTCATGCCCCGTGTCTATCTCCTGTTGCCCCCCACCCCTCCCGCTCATGCCCCGTGTCTGTCTCCTGTTCCCCCCACCCGCTTATGCCCCATGTCTGTCTCCTGTTCCCCCCACACGCTCATGCCCCGTGTCTCTCTCTTGTTGCCCCCACCCCCCCGCTCATGGCCCGTGTTTGTCTCCTGTTCTCCCCACCCCCTGCTCATGCCCCGTGTCTTTTTCCTGTTCCTCCCACCCCCCGCTCATGCCCCGTGTCTGTCTCCTGTTGCCCCCCACCGCCCCGCTCATGCCCCGTGTCTGTTCTCCCCACCCCCTGCTCATGCCCGTGTCTGTTGTTCCCCCACCCCCGCTCATGCCCCGTGTCTGTCTCCTGTTCCCCCCACCCCTCGCTCATGCCCCGTGTCTGTCTCCTGTTTCCCCCACCCCCGCTCATGTCCCATGTCTCTCCTGTTGCCCCCCACCCCTGCTCATGCCCCGTGTCTCTCCTGTTGCCCCCCGCTCATGCCCCGTGTCTGTCTCCTGTTGCCCCCCACCCCCTGCTCATGCCCCGTGTCTGTCTCCTGTTGCCCCTCACCCCCCGCTCATGCCCCGTGTCTGTCTCCTGTTGCCCCCCACCCCCCGCTCATGCCCTGTGTCTGTCTCTGTTGTTCCCCCCACCCCCCGCTCATGCCCTGTGTCTGTCTCCTGTTCCCCCCACCACCCGCTCATGCTCCGTGTCTCTCTCCTGTTGCCCCCCACCCCCCGCTCATGCCCCATGTCTGTCTCCTGTACCCCCCACCGCCCGCTCATGCCCCGTGTCTGTCTCCTGTTGCCCCCCCGCTCATGCCCCGTGTATGTCTCCGGTTCCCCCCACCCGCTCATGTCCCGAGTCTCTCTCCTGTTGCCCCCCACCCCCCGCTCATGCCCCGTGTCTGCCTCCTGTTGCCCCCCACACCCCTCTCATGCCCCGTGTCTGTCTCCTGTTCTCCCCACCCCCCGCTCATGCTCCGTGTCTGTCTCCTGTTCCTCCCCACCCCCTGCTCATGCCCCGTGTCTGTCTCCTGTTGCCCTCACCCCCCGCTCATGCCCCGTGTCTGTCTCCTGTTGCCCCCACCCCCGTTCCTGCCCTGTGTCTCTCTCCTGTTGCCCCCCACCCCCCGCTCATGCCCCGTGTCTGTCTCTTTTGTTCCCCCCACCCCCCGCTCCTGCCCCGTGTCTCTTTCCCCCTCCTGCCCACCCCCGCTCTTGCCCCGTGTCTCCTGCCCCTTCCCGCCCACCCCCGCTCTTGCCCCGTGTCGTTCCCCCTCCCGCCCACCCCCACTCTTGCCCCGTCTTTCCCCCTCCCGCCCACGCCCGCTCTTGCCCTGTGTCTTTCACCCTCCCGCCCACCCCCGCTCTTGCCCCGTGTCTTTCACCCTCCCGCCCACCCCTGCTCTTGCCCAGTGTCTATCACCCTCCTGCCCACCCCCGCTCATGCCCCTTGTGTCTCTCCCCCTCCCGCCCACCCCCGCCCACCCCCGATCATGCCCCGTGTGTCTCTCTCCCTCCCCCCACCCCCCGCTCATGCCCCGTGTGTCTCTCTCCCTTACCCCCACCCCCCGCTCATGCCCCGTGTCTCTCTCCCTCCCCCCACCCCCGCTCATGCCCCGTGTGTCTCTCTCCCTCCCGCCCACCCCCCGCTCATGCCCCGTGTGTCTCTCTCCCTCACGCCCACCCGCCACTCATGCCCCGTGTGTCTCTCTCCCTCCCGCCCCGCTCATGCCCCGTGTGTCTCTCTCCCTCCCCCCACCCCCCGCTCATGCCCCGTGTATCTCTCTCCCTCCACCCACCCCCGCTCATGCCCCGTGTGTCTCTCTCCCCTTCCCCCACCCCCCGCTCATGCCCCATATCTGTCTTCTGTTCCCCCGCTCATGCCCCGTGTCTGTCTCCTGTTCTCTCCACACCCCGCTCATGCCCCATGTCTGTGTCCTGTACCCCCGATCCCCGCTCATGCCCCGTGTCTATCTCCTGTTGCCCCCCACACCTCCCGCTCATGCCCCGTGTCTGTCTCCTCTTCCCCCCACCCGCTTATGCCCCATGTCTGTCTCCTGTTCCCCCCACACGCTCATGCCCCGTGTCTGTCTCTTGTTGCCCCCCACCGCCCCGCTAATGCCCCGTGTTTGTCTCCTGTTCTCCCCACCCCCTGCTCATGCCCCGTGTCTTTTTCCTGTTCCTCCCACCCCCCGCTCATGCCCCGTGTCTGTCTCCTGTTGCCCCCCCGCCCCGCTCATGCCCCGTGTCTGTTCTACCCACCCCCTGCTCATGCCCGTGTCTGTTGTTCCCCCACCCCCGCTCATGCCCCGTGTCTGTCTCCTGTTCCCCCCACCCCTCGCTCATGCCCCGTGTCTGTCTCCTGTTCCCCCCACCCCTGCTCATGCCCCGTGTCTCTCCTGTTGCCCCCGCTCATGCCCCGTGTCTGTCTCTTGTTGCCCCCCACCCCCCGCTCATGCCCCGTGTCTGTCTCCTGTTGCCCCTCACCCCCCGCTCATGCCCCGTGTCTGTCTCCTGTTGCCCCCCACCCCCTGCTCA
Organism: Ambystoma mexicanum; assembly: GCF_040938575.1. NCBI lineage: Eukaryota > Metazoa > Chordata > Amphibia > Caudata > Ambystomatidae > Ambystoma > Ambystoma mexicanum. Next base: position 1,174,303,317 of record NC_090935.1, on the reverse strand, counting down.
TGCCCCGTGTCTGTCTCCTGTTGCCCTCCACCCCCCGCTCATGCCCCGTGTCTGTCCCTGTTGTTCCCCCCACCCCCCGCTCATGCCCCGTGTCTGTCTCCTGTTCCCCCCACCACCCGCTCATGCTCCGTGTCTCTCTCCTGTTGCCCCCCACCCCCGCTCATGCCCCATGTCTGTTTCCTGTACCCCCCACGCCTGCTCATGCCCCGTGTCTGTCTCCTGTTGCCCCCCCCGCTCATGCCCCGTGTATGTCTCTGGTTCCCCCAACCGCTCATGTCCCGAGTCTCTCTCCTGTTGCCCCCACCCCCCGCTCATGCCCCGTGTCTGCCTCCTGTTGCCCCCCACCCCCTCTCATGCCCCGTGTCTGTCTCCTGTTCCCCCCCACCCCCTGCTCATGCCCCGTGTCTGTCTCCTGTTGCCCCCCACCCCCCGCTCCTGCCCTGTGTCTCTCTCCTGTTGCCCCCCACCCCCCGCTCATGCCCCTTGTCTGTCTCTTTTGTTCCCCCTACCCCCCGCTCATGCCCTGTGTCTGTCTCCTGTTGCCCCCCCACCCCCCTCTCATGCCCCGTGTCTGTCTCCTGTCCTCCCCACCCCACGCTCATGCTCCGTGTCTGTCTCCTGTTCCCCCCCACCCCCTGCTCATGCCCCGTGTCTGTCTCCTGTTGCCCTCACCCCCCGCTCATGCCCCGTGTCTGTCTCCTGTTGCCCCCCACCCCCGTTCCTGCCCTGTGTCTCTCTCCTGTTGCCCCCCACCCCTCGCTCATGCCCTGTGTCTGTCTCTTTTGTTCCCCCCACCCCCCGCTCTTGCCCCGTGTCTCTTTCCCCCTCCCGCCCACCCCCGCTCTTGCCCCGTGTCTCCTGCCCCCTCCCGCCCACCCCCGCTCTTGCCCCGTATCGTTCCCCCTCCCGCCCACCCCCGCTCTTGCCCCGTCTTTCCCCCTCCCGCCCACCCCCGCTCTTGCCCCGTGTCTTTCACCCTCCCGCCCACCCCCGCTCTTGCCCCGTGTCTTTCACCCTCCCGCCCACCCCTGCTCTTGCCCAGTGTCTATCACCCTCCTGCCCATCCCCGCTCATGCCCCTTGTGTCTCTCCCCCTCCCGCCCACCGCGATCATGCCCCGTGTGTCTCTCTCCCTCCCCCCCACCCCCCGCTCATGCCCTGTGTGTCTCTCTCCCTTACCCCCACCCCCCGCTCATGCCCCGTGTCTCTCTCCCTCCCCCCACCCCCGCTCATGCCCCGTGTGTCTCTCTCCCTCCCGCCCACCCCCCGCTCATGCCCCGTGTGTCTCTCTCCCTCCCGCCCACCCCCACTCATGCCCCGTGTGTCTCTCTCCCTCCCGCCCATGCCCCGTGTGTCTCTCTCCCTCCCCCCACCCCCCGCTCATGCCCCGTGTATCTCTCTCCCTCCACCCACCCCCGCTCATGCCCCGTGTCTGTCTCCTGTTCTCTCCACACCCCGCTCATGCCCCATGTCTGTGTCCTGTTCCCACCACCCCCGCTCATGCCCCGTGTCTGTCTCCTGTTCCCCCCACCCGCTTATGCCCCATGTCTGTCTCCTGTTCCCCCCACATGCTCATGCCCCGTGTCTCTCTCTTGTTGCCCCCCACCCCCCCGCTCATGCCCCGTGTTTGTCTCCTGTTCTCCCCACCCCCTGCTCATGCCCCGTGTCTTTTTCCTGTTCCTCCCACCCCCCGCTCATGCCCCGTGTCTGTCTCATGTTGCCCCCCACCGCCACGCTCATGCCCCGTGTCTGTTCTCCCCACCCCCCGCTCATGCCCGTGTCTGTTGTTCCCCCACCCCCGCTCATGCCCCGTGTCTGTCTCCTGTTCCCCCCACCCCCGCTCATGTCCCGTGTCTCTCCTGTTGCCCCCCACCCCTGCTCATGCCCCGTGTCTCTCCTGTTGCCCCCCGCTCATGCCCCGTGTGTCTCTCTCCCCTTCCCCCACCCCCCGCTCATGCTCCATGTCTGTCTTCTGTTCCCCCCGCTCATGCCCCGTGTCTGTCTCCTGTTCTCTCCACACCCCGCTCATGCCCCATGTCTGTGTCCTGTTCCCACCACCCCCGCTCATGCCCCGTGTCTGTCTCCTGTTCCCCCCACCCGCTTATGCCCCATGTCTGTCTCCTGTTCCCCCCACATGCTCATGCCCCGTGTCTCTCTCTTGTTGCCCCCCACCCCCCCGCTCATGCCCCGTGTTTGTCTCTCGTTCTCCCCACCCCCTGCTCATGCCCCGTGTCTTTTTCCTGTTCCTCCCACCCCCCGCTCATGCCCCGTGTCTGTCTCATGTTGCCCCCCACCGCCACGCTCATGCCCCGTGTCTGTTTTCCCCACCCCCCGCTCATGCCCGTGTCTGTTGTTCCCCCACCCCCGCTCATGCCCCGTGTCTGTCTCCTGTTCCCCCCACCCCCGCTCATGTCCCGTGTCTCTCCTGTTGCCCCCCACCCCTGCTCATGCCCCGTGTCTCTCCTGTTGCCCCCCGCTCATGCCCCGTGTCTGTCTCCTGTTGCCCCCCGCTCATGCCCCGTGTCTGTCTCCTGTTGCCCCTCACCCCCCGCTCATGCCCCGTGTCTGTCTCCTGTTGCCCCCCACCCCCTGCTCATGCCCCGTGTCTGTCTCCTGTTGCCCTCCACCCCCCGCTCATGCCCCGTGTCTGTCTCTGTTGTTCCCCCCACCCCCCGCTCATGCCCCGTGTCTGTCTCCTGTTCCCCCCACCACCCGCTCATGCTCCGTGTCTCTCTCCTGTTGCCCCCCACCCCCGCTCATGCCCCATGTCTGTCTCCTGTACCCCCCACCGCCCGCTCATGCCCCGTGTCTGTCTCCTGTTGCCCCCCCGCTCATGCCCCGTGTATGTCTCTGGTTCCCCCCACCCGCTCATGTCCCGAGTCTCTCTCCTGTTGCCCCCCACCCCCCGCTCATGCCCGTGTCTGCCTCCTGTTGCCCCCCACCCCCCTCTCATGCCCCGTGTCTGTCTCCTGTTCTCCCCACCCCCCGCTCATGCTCCGTGTCTGTCTCCTGTTCCCCCCACCCCCTGCTCATGCCCCGTGTCTGTCTCCTGTTGCCCTCACCCCCCGCTCATGCCCCGTGTCTGTCTCCTGTAGCCCCCCACCCCCCGCTCCTGCCCTGTGTCTCTCTCCTGTTGCCCCCCACCCCCCGCTCATGCCCCTTGTCTGTCTCTTTTGTTCCCCCTACCACCCGCTCATGCCCTGTGTCTGTCTCGTGTCCCCCCCTCCCCCAGCTCATGCCCCGTGTCTCTCTCCTGTTGCCCCCCACCCCCTGCTCATGCCCCGTGTCTGTCTCCTGTACCCCCCCACCCCCCGCTCATGCTCGTGTCTGTCTCCTGTCTCCCCCCACCCCCCTGCTCATGCCCCATGTCTGTCTCCTGTTGCCCCCACTGCTCATGCCCCGTGTCTGTCTCCTGTTCCCCCCACCCGCTCATGTCCCGTGTCTCTCCTGTTGCCCCCCACCCCCTCGCTCATGCCCTGTGTCTGTCTCCTGTTCTCCCCACCCCCGCTCATGCCCCGTGTCTGTCTCCTGTTCCTCCCATCCCTGCTCATGCCCTGTGTCTGTCTCCTGTTGCCCCCCACCCCCCGCTTATGCCCCGTGTCTATCTCCTGTTCTCCCCACCCCCCGCTCATGCTCCGTGTCTGTCTCCTGTTCCCCCCACCCCCCGCTCATGCCCCGTGTCTGTCTCCTGTTGCCCCCCACTCATGCCCCGTGTCTGTCTCCTGTTGCCCCCCACCCCCCGCTCATGCCCCGTGTCTGTCTCCTGTTGCCCCCCACCCCCCGCTCATGCCCTGTGCCTGTCTCCCGTTGCCCCCCACCCCCTGCTCATGCCCTGTGTCTGTCTCTGTTGTTCCCCCAACCCCGCTCATGCCCCGTGTCTGTCTCCTGTTCCCCCCACCCCCCGCTCATGCCCCGTGTCTCTCTCCTGTTGCCCCCCACCCCCCGCTCATGCCCCGTGTCTGTCTCCTGTACCCCTCCACCCTCGCTCAGGCCCCGTGTCTGTCTCCTGTACCCCCCACCTCCCGCTCATGCCCAGTGTCTGTCTCCTGTTGCCCCCCCACTCATGCCCCGTGTCTGTCTCCTGTTCCCCCCACCCACTCATGTCCCGTGTCTCTCTCCTGTTGCCCCCCACCCCCCGCTCATGCCCCGTGTCTGTCTCCTGTACCCCCCCACCCCACGCTCATGCCCCGTGTCTCTTTCCTGTTGCCCCCGACTCCCCCGCTCATGCCCCGTGTCTGTCTTCTGTTCCCCCCACCCCCTGCTCATGCCCCGTGTCTGTCTCCTGTTCCCCCCAACCCCCGCTCATGCCCCGTGTCTGTCTCCTGTTGCCCCCACCCATGCCCCGTGTCTGTCTCCTGCATTCCCCCACTCCACGCTCATGCCCTGTGTCTCTCTCCTTTTGCCCCCCACGCTCCCCGCTCATGCCCCGTGTCTGTCTCCTGTTGCCCCCCACCCCCCGCTCATTCCCCGTGTCTGTCTCCTGTTCTCCCCACCGCCGCTCATGCCCCGTATCTGTCTCCTGTTCCCCCCATCCCCCGCTCATGCCCCGTGTCTGTCTCCTGTTCTCCCCACCCCCCGCTCATGCCCCGTGTCTGTCTCCTGTTCTCCCCACCCCCCGCTCATGCCCCGTGTCTCTCTCCTGTTGACCCCACCCCCTGCTCATGCCCTGTGTCTGTCTCCTGTTGCCCCCCACCCCCCGCTCATGCCCCGTGTCTCCCTCGTGTTCCCTGCACCCCCCGCTCATGCCCCGTGTTTCCCTCGTGTTACCCCCCGCTCATGCTCCCTGTCTCCCTCGTGTTCCCCCCACCCCCCGCTCATGCCCCTTGTCTCTCTCCTTTCCTCCCCACCCCCTGCTCAGACCCCGTGTCTCCCTCATGTTCCTCCCCACCCGCTGCTCATGCCCCGTGTCTCTCTCGTGTTCCCCCCACCACCGCTCATGCCCTGTTTTTCTTTCCTTTTCCCCCCCACCCTCTGCTCATGCCCCGTTTGTACCCTGTTCCCTCTCACCCCCCGCTCATGCCCATGTGTCTCCCCTGTGTCCCCCCAACCCTGCTCATGCGCTGTTGTGTTCTTTATACACCCCTCCTTCCCTTTCCATGGTGGCCATCTTGGTAAAAGATTTTCCTTCCTACACCGAGACGCCGCAGGTGTCCCGGCGTAGGAAGGAAAATCTTTTTGGTTTTTTTACCACCCGGCATTCCCACTTTGAGGACATAAGATGTTAGTGGTCTTCATCTATTGAAAAGGATGTTATGGTCACGTTGTACTAATAAAAACCTTTAAAATTTAGTTAAAAAAAATGTTACAGGGACGTTATGGTTAAGTTGCACTAATAAAAACCTATGAAATTCAATGAAAAAACTTTGTTAAAGGGATGTTATGGTTAAGTTGCGCTACTAAAAACCTATGAAATTCAGTGAAAAAACTTTGTCAAAGGAACGTTATGGTTCCAAGTAAAACCGAAAAACCCTTGAAATTCGCCAGTTATGGTAAGCTAAGCAACCATACCTCGCGCCACCACCGTGCACTGCTAACACTAACACCCAGGACATCAAAGATGACATCACAAATGTCATTGATGACATCACTGATGACATCACATGTCTGGCTCACTCTTTTTTCTTTTGCTGACATATCTAGGCCACATGGTTTTCTTCAGTAACAGTCAGAAACTAAACATTTTATTTTATTTGTAGACGTATCCTTCAAGTAGGTTCTTACAGTAATTCTGTTAGAGTCCAGTCACATCATATGAAACATATACATACGGGAAGACACAAGCTTGAAAGACAGCAATCCTTTTTGTGCATAAAGATAATCAATAGACTTATGAGCACTTTCTGATAGTTCTGTTGTTTTTTTTTATGGCTGTACTTTCCCTGTGGGTCCAATCACATCAAGTGATACATATACATAGGGTGAATAGCAGCTTTGAAACAGAGCAATCATTTATTTGCATGAAAATAATCAGTTAAGTTATGAATTGTTTCTGCTACTACTTGTGCTTTTTTGCTAACTTCACTTTCCCTGTATATACCCATATTGGTATGTGTTCTTGTGTCTTTGTGTTTTGTCTATAGTAATGTTTTATTAGCTACGTATTACATATTTCACAGTACACAAAAATCTATTAAGAAAACAATTATCATTTCATTATTCAACATATTAACATTACGAATATTATACCTTCATCTTGTACACTGCACACCATGTTATGTTTCTTTATCAGTAGCTTAGTATACTAGATAGAACCCCATAATAGAATGCTATTTATATCAATGCATCGTTCAATGCACTAATTAGGGTATGATATTTATTGCAATGATCCTTGACACTTGTTTCGCAACATTATAATAAGAATCCCTTGTACACATATTTCATGAAAAGTACATACACATGTGATGTCATCAGTGATGTCATCAATGACATTTGTGATGTCATCTTTGATGTCCTGGGTGTTAGTCTTAGCAGTGCACGGTGGTGGCGCGAGTTATGGTTGCTTAGCTTACCATAACTGGCGAATTTCAAGGGTTTTTCGGTTTTACTTGGAACCATAACGTTCCTTTGACAAAGTTTTTTCACTGAATTTCATAGGTTTTTAGTAGCACAACTTTACCATAACGTCCCTTTAACAAAGTTTTTAGTAGCGCAACTTAACCATAACGTCCCTTTAACAAAGTTTTTTCATTGAATATATATATATATATATATTACAAGGCCATGGTAGTGGCCGTGTAGTTATGGTTAAGTTGCTGTTTCCATAGGAAGAGCACTTTTTGTGCGGCTTCTAACTCCGCTCCCCCTGGACGAATCCTCACCAAACTTTGCAAAAAGGGTATATGGGCCACTCTGATTTTCTTTGTAAAGTTTGGTGATGTTTGGTCCTCGGGGGGAAAAGTTATAGGAGGAGGGTCCCAAAACATCTTTTTTTCCCATAGAGTGAAAGGGGGAAAAACTTTGCGCACGCCTACAGCTCAAACTGCTGGACGGATTTTCACCAAATTTGCGGCAGGAGGAGGACCTTGGTGCCAAAAGCGTGCTTTTGTAAATCTGGTGCCAATCCATCCAGTAGTTTTCTTTAAAACGACCAAAAAGTATGTCTCAAAAAATTAGTGATATTTATTTCCGCTCCGCGGTCACACTTCCCTGTTCGCTCCGCGGACAAGATACTGATTGGCTAAGGGGCTTGTGTCATGACCGTGGACACGTGACGTGTCCTCCGATTGGATGGAGTGAGGCGTGATGTGCGTCAGATTGTTTGGATGCACCCGACATCTTGGATCCGCCGACAGCGCTGTGCCGACCAGAGGCGAAATGCTGTTTTGGGGAGTGTTTTGGTGTGTCGCAGTGCTTGGGCATGTTCGGAGAGTAAGAGATGAGTGAAATACTGTATTTGTTTAGGTGGCAGGTGCTAATGATGTATTTGCCATGCCCGCGCTTTCCGGGATGTTTGTAATTACTGAAAATGAGGGCTCTCATCAGGATAGTATTTCCGTCCGTGCTGTGCGCAGGCAAGTTGAAACTGTTCTAAGGACACGCGTGGTGTTAGCGAATGTTAAAATTGACTACATGCCGCAGTTAAAACTTTTGTTTCTATGGGTGTGGTACTGACTTATAAGCCACCATGGGTGTGATATGCTGCGGTGGTTGTGGCCAGGGCCTAGAGTCTTGGGTGCATGGCCGTAGGCTGTAGGCCGTGGCCATACTCTCAAGACTCTAGGCCCTGGCCACAACCACCGCAGCATATCACTGCAATAGATACACCTGTAGCATCGAATATCGAGCAGGTGGTTGTGGGGAGGGCCTAGAGTGTTGGGTGCATGGCTGAAGGCCATGCACCCAAGACCAAATTTATACGTAGTAAAGTTATAATCCACAATGGGTGTGATATGCTGTGGTGGTTGTGGCCAGGACCTAGAGGGCCTCATTATGACCCTGACGGTAAGTAGCCGACATTACCGCCATGGCGTAATGAACGTTTACGCCATGGACCGATGGCGGAAAGAGCGCCACATTCCGACCCATCGCGCACGAGCATTACGCCATGGCGGTAATGTAAATAACGCCATGGTGGAAAGGGCCCCTACCGGCATCGTAGGCCGCGCAAGGTGCACTACCGCCACCCATCTCAGCGGCCACCATAATTAGCGGCCACCGTAATCAGCGGTGGCCGTAATTAGCGGTCACCGTAAAAAAGCGGACCCGGAAATAGCGTCATCGCGGCGGAACGGGAAACAGCACGGCGGCCATCTTTAAAAACACAGTCCATTGCCATCCTTCCCAACAACACCAGATCCAACCCTGACACCTGTCCCAACCCATCACCCACCCACTTAAGCACCCGAAAATGCCCAAAGTTGTCAAGAAGGCATGCGATCGCCAGCGCCAGGACAGATTCTCCCGGGAGGAACTGAGCATGCTGGCTGAGACTCTCCAAGACAATGAAGCCTTAGTTTTTTCGACGCAAATGACCAGGCCGGCGATAGCCAAAAAGAAGGCCATATGGGCCCTGGTGGCAGAGCATGTCAGCGCGGTGGGGACCATACCCCGCACCCCACAGCAGTGCAGGAAGCGGTGGGATGACCTTAGGCTACGCGTAAGAAGCATCATCTCCGCCAACCGCAACCTTGGCCTGGCTACCGGTGGAGGTTCTGAATCCCCACTGAAACTCCAACCGTGGGAGGAATATGTGCCAGCACGATAGGCATGGAAGGCATCGAAGGCGTCAGAGGGATGGAAAGAGGAGTACCGACATCAGGCGATGAAGGTAGGTGCCTCAAATCAAGACATGCCATAGTCACTGAAGTCCATTCATGTGTAGCACAATGTTGCCCTAGAGTGTAAGTGCAACAAATCAGCTGGACACTGCCCACAGCCACATGCGAGCTCCACCCTGTATACATGTAGCATGCACACCCTAACTGCCGGCACCCACATACCTCCATCCTCATTCCACACAAAAAGGAGACAACCTGCATGCCCCTGCCTCAAATGTGCCTCATCTACTGACCAAAATCATGTCAATCATTGTCATTCCAATGTCCGCAGACCCATCAATAATGCTCTCCCTCCTTTGCCCCACCACAGGCTCAGAATCACACCCGAGGACGAGGACACCCCTGCGACAACAAAAGCCAAGAAGGCTAAGACGACCATTCACGCACCCTCAACCTCAGCTGCAGTGAGCCAGACCCCACAGCAAGCACAATCCACTGCCAGCAAACAGGACGGCCCACCGGCAAGCACCCCAGTAGGCAGCAGGCCAGCAGCAGCAGCACCACCTGTTCCAACATTGCCTGCCACAGAAGGCACCGGTTATGCGGCCAGCAGCACCATTGTAGAATCAGCTGCCATTGCAGCATGCTCTGACTCAGACATTGAGGAGCACGACGTCAGAAGCCCCACTGACCTTCCACATTCCCCCTGTTTGTCCCATGCCAGCCCCCATGAGGATCCCACACAGGGGCACACAGAGGAAGAGGAGTGGCCATCTACCCCATGCCTAGCTCTAAGTCCACAGGAGGGGAGCAGCCCCTCCATCACACCACCGGCAATGGACATGGCCCAGCAGGGGCAACAGTCCCTTGAGGACATCATTGAACGGCAGCAACAGCTGTCCACGCTACTCACCGAGCATGCTGCGGAATGTGTGGGGGCTAGGGCAGCCATCGAACAGGCTACGGAGACCCTAAGGGCCGAAATTGCGCGGAGCACTGACACCCTGAGGGATGCAATGCAGTCCACATCAAGGGACATTTGTGGCGAACTTGCCGGGGTGCGCCGTGTGCTCTCAGAGCTCTCCCACACCCTACAGGACATGTATGCACGGGAGCAGACAGGGACATCCTCCGCTGCCAGTTCTGCCCAGAGCAGCCCCGTCCGATGTTCAGGACGGAACCTGCGCTCCACAGGCAGGGGTGCCCCGGGGGCCAGGAGAGGGGGCTTGTAATAGCCTGTGCCCACTGTTACAGGCATCTGTAGACACTCACAGGGGGTGTGTTGGGGTGTGCAGGGGGGAGGGAGGAGGGGGTGTGTTGGGGTGTGCAGGGGGAGGGGGCAGGTGGAATGTGTGTTGGGGTGTGCAGGGGGGAGGGGGGAGGGTGTGTGTCACAACAATTAATGATTAAAATACACTTTTTCCTTTTTCCGAAATCAAATGTGTGGACATTTTCATTGCATATGTGTGCTTTATTGGTGTACAGTCCACAGTGTGCATGTCCCAGAGACACACAGTGCCCCAAGTGCGGTGCTCCATGTGATACACACCAGCCGTGTGTGCAAGAAGCGTTGGTCGATGATATTTTGACGCATTTCACGCCCCTCCTGTGCATCGCCTCCTCCATGAGGTGCGGCCCCATCTGCACCCTCCTCATCCTCATCGTCAGGTGGTTGCAGTTCTGCGTCAGGGGGCAGGGGCACATTTTGTCTGACGCACATATTGTGTAGCATGACACATGCCATGACCATCTTTGCCACCTTCTCATGGCGGTACAGGAGTGCCCCACCAGACCTGCTGAGGCATCGGAACCGTGCCTTCAATAGGCCGAATGTCTGCTCAATGACCACATGGGTACGTGTATGTGCACGGTTGAAGTCCTCCTCGTGCTGGTTCTGCGAGTTACGGACTGGTGTAAGGAGCCACCTCTTCAGGGGATAGCCTGCATCACCTGTATGTAGGCGAGAATGTATGTGTCAGTCATGACGTCTGATCAAGAACATGATGTGCCACCATGGCTTGCATCCAACTGTTACTTTGGACCACTTCTAAATGCACTAATTGATTCACACAATGCGACCAGTATATGCTCATGGCTCTCATGGCCTGTTTTGCATGCCATCACCCAATGTATTCAGATGGGTGGAGTGCATTGTGAGTGCCCATCCACTGTGTCCGTTCATGCTGTTTGTTTTGTTGGCCTGGCACGTGTCCTGTGATGTCAATGCGCACATCATTGCAACATTGCTGTGGGCCTCATCATGACCCCAGTGAGCAATGCTGATGTTGATAGGGACATTTTGGGGGCCCTGCTGTCTGTGTAATGGTGTGTTGATGTTTCTGTCCGTCATGTGCCTCCTTCGTGGGCAGTTATGGGGGACAGGCCTTTCGGTTGATGGTGTTTGGTGACGTGCATGTAGGTGCATTTCATTGTTGACAATGTGGTCTGAATTGGTAGAATGCACTTGCAGATGGTTGTGTCATGGTTGGGACACAACCTCATTCACATGGTAGGACTGCATACATTGGGTATTGGCTTTACTGGTGTTGGGTGGAGTTTGGGTTGCTTTAGGGTATGATCTGTCTCCGTTCTCTCTGCTACTCACAGCCAGGTGGAGTATGCATCATTCCCCCCCTTTCAGCCAGGTGGAGTATGCATCATCCCCCCCTTTCAGCCAGGTGGAGTATGCATCATTCCCCCCCCCTTTCAGCCAGGTGGAGTATGCATCACCCCCCCCCCTTTCAGCCAGGTGGAGTATGCATCATTCCCCCCCCATTCAGCCAGGTGGAGTATGCATCATTCCCCCCCCCCTTCCAGCCAGGTGGAGTATGCATCATCCCCCCCCTTTCAGCCAGGTGGAGTATGCATCATTCCGCCCCCCCTTTCAGCCAGGTGGAGTATGCATTGGTACGTCGTTCACCTACCCACTTCACATTTCCATGGTCATGACATTAGACTCACCGAGTAGCCAGGATCTTGGGCCTGCATGTCGCTCCATGTAGCGTGGTATTGTGGAGTTCCTCAGGACCATTGAATCATGGGTTGATCCGGGGAATCGGGCACAACAATGTGTGATGATCTTGTTGGAGTCACAGACCATTTGCACGTTGATTGAGTGGAATTGTTTCCGGTTGCGGTACGGTACCTCCATGGCATGTGGAACCACCAATTCCACATGGGTGCAGTCGATGGCACCAATGCAACCAGGTATGCCGGCTAGTGCATGGAAACCCACTTTGGTGTTTGCAATCTCCTGGGCAGTCCGTGGTAATGAGATGTGGTCGTCTGTGTGCTTGAGGAGGGCATCGAGCACTTGGATAAGTGTACGTGAGAATACTGGTTGTGAAATGCCATGCAAGTGCCCCACTGTGTGCTGGTAGGTGCCTGTGGCCAGGAAGTGGAGTACAGACACTACCTTCAGTAGGGGTGGGATGGCGGTTGGACTTTCTATCATGCTGACGATGTCGTTGTGTGTCATGTCTACGATGGCGTTGATGGTGTCCCGGTCCAAACGGTACAGGGTGTGGATCTGCTCAGCAGTGAGGTTGAATGGACTGGCTCTGATGCGTGGGATTGGGGGCTGCCTGCCTGGTGGCACTGGCTGTGCTGGTGGGGCTTGCTGGCCCTGCCTTGCCCTCCTTCTCCTCCTGCGTCTCCTCTGTGCTGCCTGTTGTTGTTGTTGTTGTTGTTGTTGTTGTAGTAGCACTTGCATTGCTATCAGGTCCTCCAGCCCCAACTTTGCAAGTCGTATTGGTATCATTGTGGAGTGTGACTGGGTGTGGGAAGGGGTGGGGTGTGCTCTTTTTGTACTTCCTGAGTCTGTATTGCCTCCACCTGTGCTGTTTCTGTGCACCTGTGGCAGCTGGATTCACTTTACATGGCCATTTACGGTTGGTTCGCGATGGCGTACTTAGCGCCATGGCGATAAGGTACTTAACGGGCTGGGTGATGGCGTTAGGTGCATGTCCGCTTGGGTCGGCATTCGCGTACCTTTCCGCCATGGCGCTAAGTACGGTGTGGGAGGTCGCGTGTGCGCGTCCTTGGCGCAGATAGCGGCAGCGTTGACTACGATGCCGCTAATGGCATCGTAGTTAACGGTCAAGGGTCATAATCGGACCTAGCGGAAAACGATGGCGTTAATCATTTACCGCCATCGTTTTTCGCTTAGCGCCAGGGTCGGAATGAGGCCCTTGGGTGCATGGCCAAAGGCCATGCACCTAAGAACACAGTTATAAGCACTGGAGTTATAAGCCACCATGGGTTTTATATAGTGCACGCCCATAGAATCGATTATCTATGGCCACACACCCAAGACTCTAGGCCCTGGCCACAACCACCACAGCATATCACAGCAATAGATACACCCGTAGTATCGAACATCGATCAGGTGGTTGTGGGGAGGGCCTAGAGTCTTGGGTGCATGGCCAAAGGCCATGCACCCAAGACCAAATGTATACGTAGTGAAGTTGTAAGCCACAATGGGTGTGATATGCTGTGGTGGTTGTGGCCAGGACCTAGAGTCTTCGACCATGCACCCAAGAACAAAGTTATAAGCACTGAAGTTATAAGCCAACATAGGTTTTATATAGTGCACGCCCATAGATTCCAATATCTATGTCCATATACCCAAGACTCTAGGCCCTGGCCACAACCACTGCAGCATATCACAGCTATAGATACACCTGTAGTATCGAACATCGATCAGGTGGTTGTGGGGAGGGCTTAGAGTCTGCAGTTAAAATGTTTTATTCTATGGGTGCGCTAATGACTTATAAGCCACCATGGTTCTGATATGCTGCATTGGTTGTGGCCAGGGCCTAGAGTCTTGGGTGCATGGCCGTGTTCCATAACATCAGTAGCACATGTGTTATCTCCATAAAGTGCATGGATGTGCCGGTTCTTCAATATTGCTTGTGCTTCTTGAGATAGTACACCAATTCTAATACTTTTTAAAATGTTGGCGTAAGTGAGGTCTGCAGATTGACGCATGTTTTCTGTTAATTCTCTGTATAGGAAATGTTGTCAAAGGTTGATATTTCCTATGCTGCCAACAGTTTTACGGCAGAGTTTGTGTCCTAAGGTTTTAAAAATAGGTTCACCTTTCACTGGTGTCAGTTTTAGAAGATCTGCGAAAACGATAATATGTGTTTTCCTGCAAAGAGTTCTTCATAGTTTGTTTTAAGTACTTCTTGCAATCTGAGGTGAATCAAAGCCAACATTAGGTTGGAGACCATGCTCACTTCATCTATTAGTAGCATTTTCATTTGTTTCAATACTCTGCGTAGTTCCATTGCAGCTTCTGTAGAAAGTTTATAATAGTCTAATTTGTTTTGGTGTTCTACTGGAAGGAGTAGTAATCGGTGTAAAGTGAAACGCCTATGTTGTAGGCAGCTAAACCTGTGGGGGCAGTTACAGCAGCTGACAGTTTGTTGTTTGTCAATTATTGAAGGAACTTGCTGATGATTTTGATTAAGAATGCTTTGCCTGAACCAGCTTCACCACAGACGTACAGCAGTATGGGTTTGTAATTTTGGCAGGTACATTCTTTATTTTCGTGCTGTACACCATGTGCAATTTCTTTTGTTACTTCTTCAAAAATGGTGCGCTGGTCTCTGTTAAGTTTTGATTGTAGTACAGTTAAGTCTTCTGTATCTTCTTCATAGTGACACATGGTGTTTTCCACTTCTGTCATAGCTAATTCTGCCTCATTTGCTATTAGTGGCTGTCCTAGTGGTTTTTGACTTCCTGTTACAGAAGGTTGACTACTGTCGGAAGTGTCCTTATCTAGTTGGGCCAGGAGTTCTTCTTCGTGTTGCTTTTCATTGTGCAACATTGTTTTGTACTGCGTAAAGTTCACATCAGTGATAGCGCTTTCATTTGCTTTGAAAGCGTCTTCATAGCAGTCATAGTCATCTAGAATCTCTTCCTCTTTTCTCCATGGTTTAAAAAGTTGTAACAGGGACATGTAATATAGTTCTTTCTGTTGAGGAGTTTTAATGACAATTTGACATGATTAATTAAGCTTTGTTTGGTAAGTTTCACTAAGCTGCCTTCACAATCTGTCACTCTATATCTATCTTTGCTTTCATCAGGTTTTATATTATTTTTGAATACAAAGTTTTGTGGTATAGACACATGGTTTCCAAAGTGGTACTTCTGTTCGGAAGTATGTGTCTAGTAAATTGTTCTTTAAAATGTCTTGGCTGTTGGGATTATTTGTTGCCATTGTTTCTATGTCCTCATATGATTTGAGAACTCTTTTTCTAGATTTAGCAGGACCAAGACTTAGCCATACTATATTTTCAGATTTTCCATACAAAGCAGTACCGGTTAAACGATCTGCAGCTTCATGGGTGCCACATTCTCTATGAGAGAGCATTTTTATGCCTAGGCTGTATAATGTGTGAGATAGTGTTTTGTCTGATGATAGGTCATTCCCGAGGTCTTGCAGCTCTGTTTTTTCTGCTTTTGTTAAGTAGGCTGTAACATATCGTGCAACTGCACTGGAATTGTCTGCAATGTACTGCACATCTATGTTTGCATTCCATAAGAGGGCAATGATTGCATTGTAATCATTGATATATTTATTTTGATTCTTCTGTTTTTTTTTATGTAATAAGTGTTCTTAGGTGATTTACCTTCAACACTATGTTGAACTGAAGACATGAAGTTGTTCACTTCACCTGTTTCAGTAACTGGTCTAGGGAAACCAAAGCGGCATTTGGTGTAGTATTTACCTTTGCATTTGTATTTGCGACAACAATATTTGCCACATTTGTGTCTTTGAAATTGTACAATTTGTCCATGAAGGTCACTATGTGTCCTTTGTGAAGGGATTTCACAAGTGACATATTTTTGGATGAACTGTAAAACAGTGGCATCGCTGTCCTGACCAAATTTAGGTGCACCTTTAATCCATAAAAGCATGTGGATATGTGGTGCTCCTCTGGATTGGTATTCTTTTGTCCAAAAGATGTGTTGCACTTCTCCGAGGGAAGGAACAGTTTTATTACAAATAAAGTGTAGCATAGCAATGAAACAATGGTTGAAATATCTTGAAACATTAACAGGATCTAGAGAGCAAAGTTCTCCGGATGTTAGTATATCTCTGTTGGTTTTGTTGTTTTTTGATATGCGTAGGACATCATGTAAATCTTCCCATGCAAATTCTGCACAACTTAATGTAACAAACCAAGTGGGTGGTCCAAGGTTTCTGATCATACAACATACATCTCCGTGACATCGGAACCAGTATTTTTTCGTACTACGCATGTTTGCACACAGATGTGTTATGCTTGATTGTAAAACCTCATATTTTTCTTGCACTTTTTGTATTAATTGCGTAGCTGACATATTTTGAAAGTGGGTTCCAGATTTCAATATATGTGCAACTCCGTAACACAGGGTTGCTAGTTCACTTTCAAAGAGTAGGTGGAATATGTATTCCGCATTTTGTCTAAATCTGGTATCTTCTGAATACATTTGTAATGAGCGGTATTCTGATGCTGTTATCTGAGTGGGTCTATCATCGTATCTTCCTCCTTTGCCAGTAGGAAATAGTAGTGGAAAAGCATGTGCTTCTATACTTCTTTCCCATATGCTCATTGGTTACCCTTTGGTTTGTCGCATTTGTTAAGTTTCTAGTGCATCATCTATGCTCTCATTAAAGAGCAATGGATGAATTGTATAATGGTCCAAAGGAGTGGATACTGCAGTAGGATCCAGAAGTTCAAATTGACCAGTTTCTGATAAGTGTTGAATTATTTCAGTTGTTTCCCTTAAGCTTTCTTCAATATTTATGTCTTTGTAGTATTCATTATTGTGTTTCAGATATTGCAAGGCTTGTCTAACTTTACGTAAGTCCACACGTTGTTGCCAAATTTATTTGTCTTTTGTTGATACACCATTTACTAAGATAATTAAAGAATGCTCTGTTGGATGTTGCACTCCTATAGTGTGCACATTTTCTGTCAGAGCTAATGGCAAATAAACTACTTTGCCACAAATGCCTTTCACCAATTCAGAGGGAGGTAATTTTGCTATTTTTGGTTGAAGACATATTATTCCTTGAAATGGGTGTACAGTTTGAATTATGATGCTATCATATAAATTCAGTTGTTGCAGGGGTTTTGGTAGTGGGAATAATTCCAAATTATTTGTGATAGCACGTGAAGGAGTTTGGTTGTTGTCAAGTTTTTAAGTGCAGTAACTGGAACAAATTAGGGGTTTACTTATTTGGTATTTGTTTTCTGCTAAAAGATACAGAGCTAATTCAAACCATTTGGAATCTTCATTGTCATCTGTTTTGTATGTTACGTCTATAGTTTTTGTGTTACTTTTGGTATTATTGATTCATTCATATCCTCGTCCACTGCTATGAATGGCAATTATGTTTGTTTGATTTTGTTTGTATGCTTCTTCATTAAAATATGGTTCTGTGGTTGTTGTGTGACTCCATTCACCTCCACAAATATTTAAGAAGTTATTTTTGTTGACATTCCGTTTATTGAGAAGTTTCTTTTGTAGTTTAGTCTTAGTTTTGTTAGTGGTTTCATCCTGTTTTAGAACTAAAATAAATAACTTCCTTTTGAGAAGGATTGCACTGTCTACGAGAGCTTCTAGGATTAATTTTCTATGGTACGTTTTAAGGGTTGTGGATGATTTCACTCCTCTTCTTATTAGATTCTGAAGGACACTGTGGCAGAACATTTTTGCTAAAATACATTTTTTACTATGGTTTCTTGGTAGTATATCAGGATTTATAGGAGCAGTGTTAGCAGTAGTGGTAGCCGAATTCTTGTTAAGCATTTTTGTTTCGTGCCACATTTTGATAGAGGAGGCAAAGTTTCTGTAGTTGAAGCTTCATTTGTTTCCCTAAATGACTGCATTAGCTGTTTTGTTTCAATTTTTCGTTTAAACTCTAGTCGAGATGGAAGCTTACTTTGGACACTTTTATTTTCATTTGTTCTATTTCTGCATTCCTTTCTATGGACTTGCTTTTTGGTAGGCATTCTTTGGGGTCTAGTGAAAAAAAAAGAAGGTATGGGTTGGTCTGTTTTACAATGTATGTGTGCTGTGTGCATGCGTATATGAGTTTGATGGGGAAGATGTATGTGGTGGTGTGTGAATGTGCATTGGGCAGTTACAATGAGCTAGGAAGGCTATTCCTCTGTTTGTATATTACTACACTGCGGTTCAGATGAGAGTAGAAAGTGAGCTAGTGGTGAGGAGAAGCATTAAAAGTAAACGTAATGGTATAAAATTAAAACAGTTCTTTGTTTTGTAGTACTAACATTCTAAGGGTTGACTATGTTATTTGTGTTCCAAAAAAATGGGGATTTGTGTGCCATTCTACCTGCTAATCTCTATTTAATAAATGGGGATTTGTGGGCATAAATAACCCACACAGACTCTTTGAGGAACAGTAAGAATATAAAGGTAGTTTTGTGCTTACTTTTTTTTGTGCAATGACCAGGTTTCTTCGGATATGTGGTTTGTAGTGTATTATGCTGTTGATTTTCAGGAGAGTGGTCTTCACTGCAATTGTAAAAGGAAGAAGTTAGTAATTCTGTGTGTTTATAGCACTGATGTTAATGTACATTTATTTTTCAGCTTTCGTTGAAGTATTCTCGTTTGCTATCTCAACACAGTGTATGCGAGGATTTCATTTGACTATGTTCAGCCTTCATATGTTATTTGCAATATGTTAGTTGAACCTGCTTCGCAAATGAGTACAATTTTAAGTTCATGAAATTCCCTTGTTTTTTTGCAGCTGTGTTGTAGATAGCAGAGAGGTTTGGAAGTGATAGGTTATTATAGTAGATGGGAAAAATGTGAATACTTTCATATTATAAGTAGGAGCACCTGAGAGGGAGATGTCACCACAGCAATCGGGAACGTTTATTTTTCTTGTACGATTGCATTGGAAGTAGCATTACTTTAGGCGGAAGACAGTAAAAAATTGTGACTTTTTTAATGAAAAATCGAGTTTCTCGCATAAATCGGGAGGGTTGGCACATATGTATAGGTTATGCGGGAGATAGTAAGAAGTAGTGCTAATTTTCAATGAAAAATCGGAAGTCTTGCGCTTAAAGCGGGAGCAATGGTATGTATGTACTGGCTATGCAGATTTAGTGGCATTCATTTGTTTAAATGGAATCATAAGAGTTGCACATGTACTCTGAATAAAATATGCATACCTGTACTTTGTAATCATGCATGTGGGTATGCATGGAGCTGTAAGTAGAAATCCTCGATACTTGCACAGTAGTTTTTGTAGTAGGTGCTTTCCAATGATATGAGACTTGTATTCAGAGTGATCAACAGTACATTTGAAGTGTGGTACTCTGATGACGGAGTTCGATGCAGAGGTCTTGGATGTGATTGTTGGATGGTTGTGTGACTGCTTAGCTGGATTTGCGAGTGATGTGGAAATGGTAGAAACGCTGGCTAAGAGTTACGTGCCGCACAGACACTGCTCTTGACCGCAGGTAGGGCATGCCACATACAGGGTTTTCCAGCAAATCCAGCATGGAAAGGGGACTGTAGGGATCAGCCAATCAGATGTTGACATTGTTGATTTGTGTAGAAAGAGAGTGTGTGTAGTGAAGATGGCAGAGGTGGAGACAGTCAGGGTGTTGGTGCTCGGAGATATTTTTGTCCATGGTTTACGGCACTATTCTGAAGGTAGGCATGGGGCAAACAATTTCGATGTAAGAGGAGTGGAGGTGGTGTGGAGCGCTGCGATGGATTGCAATGTAGAGGCAATTCTCCAAGTTTGCAGAGATATGCGTAGGATGAACAGTCCCGATGTGGTAGTTTTGCACTATGGTGCTTTCCATTTGGGCTACGTGAGTTCACATACTTTGTTGGGAGATTTGGAACAGTTGGTTCAAGCAGTCATTAACATCTTTCCAACTGTGAAAGTAATATTTTCGGGCTTACTGCCTAGAGCAAAATGGGACAACAGTTCTGTTTTTTGTCTTGATCAAAGTATTGGTAGATGTGCAATCAATTGCGGCATACGTGCTTTCATGTTAAGAGCTTGTATGTTTTTCTGCAACCACAAGAACATTGTTTCCAGTAATGCGGCTCATTTTAAAGCAGATGGTGTTTCTTTATCTTTTTTGGGAAATGCCATGTTCCTTTGGAATGTAAGGCTTGCTTTGGAGAAGGTTATGTGATGATTGTAAGAGTAAACTAAGAACAAAAAAAGGCAAAAAAATACAAAATAACAGGTGTCTGTCAGTCATCTGCAAAAAAACCCCAAAAAAACTCTTTTCAGAGCCCACCTTAAAGGGGAAAAAGGGGAACACTATTTAAATGTACAGTCGTCATGCTCAGATCCTCTACATGTCCGCGGACATGGCGGTAGTCTGCAGGCAGCGCGTACTACATACGGGGATTCTGGGGTGGAGAGGCATGCAAATGACAATGAGCAGAGCTAGGGATTGGTCAGTAAAGTTCAGTGGGTGTGTTGTGAAAAGAGAGACTTAGTGAGAACGTCTTTTTCCTGAGAGGAGAACAGACAGATATTTCTGTGTGTGCTCAAAAACAGATTATATGGATTTTGGGAGACTCATGGATACATTGGTTGAAGGTGCATGCAGAACGTTGCGGTATATTTGCAGATCTTGGATTCCCTCATGTGGAAGTGCACTGGCATGGAGTGCGTGGAATGAAGTGTCTGGTCTTGGTACCTCTCTGTGCTACTTTACAGACAGAGCGTCATCCTGATATAATTACCATTCATTGTGGAGGAAACAGTTTAGGGTATGTGTCTGGAATTTCTTTTCAATTTGCAATGAAGGAAGGACTTGAGAAGGTCATGGACATGTAATTTTTTCACGTATTACACAAAGACAAATGTGGCTGCATTCTTCTTTATATGGTCCACAAATGGAGAAAGCGAGGCGCAATGTCAATAAGGCTGCTTGTGCCTTTCTAAGAGATGTTTGCATGTCCTCTTTCCACACTGAAAATATTATGTTTCGCAGCACATTCATTTTTCGCAGAGATGGAGTCCATCTTACATATGCTGGCAATCAGATTTTTCTTCGAAATGTACAAAATGCATTGCAACCTTTTTTGCCATTCTAGTCACCTATTTTGCATTACATGTTGAGGAATCCAAGTTTTCCAAACACAGAAAAAAACACCAAAAGGCTCTTTTCAGAGCCAACACTTATTCCCAGAGAAAAGTGCATTGGTTTTGCTATGGTTGCACCCTAAAATGTTGTCTGTCCTAGGACTGTCCACAGACTTTTTGAAAAACGCACGGAGGCCTACACCGTTTACTTCATAGTTCCATTTTTAAACTGAGAAAGGCGGCTCTGAAAAGAGCCTTTTTTTAATTTTTGTTGTTTTATATTTATTTGGATTTTTTACACACGACACACTAGGAGAGTAGGGGAAAGGAGGGTAAGGAAGGGACACCAACCACCATCGGGGATAAGAAAGGGCAGGTGGAGAGAAAAAGATGTAGGGTGGCCCTTATTTAGGTAGGTAGCAGCTCTTCTGGTGCTCCGTGTCCGTAGTCTCGAAAGCACTTTGAAGACTCTCCCCCCTGCAGAGTACTGCATCGCAGTACATACACAATATTGTGACCCTCAAAAGGTAAGGGTCAACAGCATCACGAATGACCTGTGAGGCAGCTGGAGGGATGCGCTCTCCCACAGGAGTGTCTCTTGTGGTGAGAGGATCGGACATGGAGGATGCTGTGGAGGAACTCAACCTACTAGGTTCTTTACATGGTACCACCTTGCGAATGTCCGCACCGTGGAACAAAGTTAGGTGTTGCTTCATGGTTGTCATACCAAAGCTGTACACACCAGGTCTCCCACGACTCAGCACCAAATTGCACTGTTTACAGATGATATCAATGATATTTGTGATGTCATCTTTGATGTCCTGGGTGTTAGTGTTAGCAGTGCACGGTGGTGGCGCAAGTTATGGTTGCTTAGCTTACCATAACTGGTGAATTTCAAGGGTTTTTCGGTTTTACTTCAAACCATAACGCTCCGTTAACAAAGTTTTTTTAGTGAATTTCATAGGTTTTTAGTAGCACAACTTAACCATAATGTCCCTTTTTTTACTGAATATATATATATATATATATATATATATATATATATATATATATATATATGCAGAACAGTTGGGGGGTGGGGGCTAGCACACACCCTTGTCTTACCTTATCCTTTGGTTACATTGAATTGTGTAGTAAATTCTCCACCCAAGCTTACTCTGACAACTGTCTTGTTGTTTCTCTACAGTGATTGGATGGCGGAGATTAGGGCCTTGGGCATATTTCTTCTGGCCAGTACCCTGGTAGTCAAATGCTGTTCTCGGGTCCACAAATGTGTCATACAGTTTGCTGAGGGCAGTATATTTTTGGATGTGGTGGAAAAGGCAGAGGCCCTCATTACGACCCTGGCGGAAATCGAAAAACGATGGCGGAAATGCAATACCGCCATTGAATAGCGCTCGGTGCGATTATGACCCGTCACCGTAAAGTACGATGCCATTAGCGACACCGTAGTGAACGCCAACGCTAACTGCACCAAGTACGCGCACGCGCGCCATGCGAAACCGTAATTACCACCATGGCGCAACGGTACGCGAATTCTGACCCAAGCGGACATTTACCTAACGCCATCAAGCATGGCGGAAAGTACCATTCCGCCCTGGTGAGAAGTACGGCAACGCGAACCAACCGTAAATGGCCCTACTGAGTGCCTGTACACCACTCCCTGGCCACATTGCACAACTCCTCGTAGGTGCAATGAAGTCACACAATGCAACCAGTGAAATGTACAAGTCACCCATGCATGCCAACGAACAAATGAATGTAGGGGCTCCAAGTGCCTTGTGAGTGGCCATCCATATTTGCCATGTCACCATTGCCGTACTGATGCAGCACAGGCATGTGAAGGTTCAAGTACAGCAATATGAACTGAAATATGAGACAAAACAACAACAGGCCCCCATCGCTTGACACCAGTGTAAGGCAACATTCAAAGCAGTAACCTGAGGGAGACTGCACCAGCCCTGTACTCTTGCCAGTAAACAAACCAACCATCAGCATAAGCATGTACCACACAAGTTGGCAGAGTGACTGAGCAGCCAGGCCCATCTCAAGAGGGGCCAATGGGAGCTGCAGGGCACAGATGGCACGAATACAGAAGCTATTCCAATGGACATGACCTCAGTCTCCCTCCAAGAAACGCACGCAAACACAGGCACCTGTGACCAGCCATATTCTGATAATCACATCATTCCACCAATCCACCTGGCTGACCGGCATCTGTTACACAAAAGCTAATCCCCCGCCCCTGAGCATGACATCATTAAAACAGTCATAATGGCAGCCCCTATCCCTGACCTCACTGGGCTTCGTAGGCAAACGCGCCAAGTACAGTACCACGCAACTATACTCAGAAGCCGGAACCCAATGCAGATCTTCTCACAATATATCGCTCCACAAATAGGAATATGCTACATTACTTGCAAAGAATAACGCTACACGGTTAATATCATAATAGAAATTTAATGCACAACAAAATCACCAAGCCCATACAGCTATTAGGTCATGAACTCCAAAATATATTTCATTATTGTGGGCTGCATCCGCAATAAATGACCAGCTTCTTCATGTGTGACGCCCTGTTCCTTCATGGTACACAGGGGCTACATTCACGTTCAAAAAGGCAACATGGAAGTGCCTAGAACCGCAGGGCCGTCCCATTAGGTAGGCACTAGTCCAGCTGAAAGGTCGATATGTTGCTCCTAGCCACTAGCACTGCGTAAGGGCATGTGGCCCATTGGCGATCGTCCCATAAGATCGTAATGGTGCTCCACTGATTAACATGAAGCAGCAGGTGTCGGGAGTAAAAGCCATCTGCAGGAGTGGCATACAGATGGCAGCGGCAAAAGAGGAGGAGATACCTGTCACCCAAATGAAATGAAAAAGAATGGTATGGGCATCAGAACTTAATTTGAATTACTCACTTCAATGATCACACTAAATCTACAGCCATATGCATCTTAGCCCACTCAAAAGGATTATTCCCACCCAAAAATCACTTGCGAATCATAACTATATAAATCGAGGTGAAAACACTATTACAAACGAGTCTTTGTGTGCATGCGTCTGTTAAAACAGAATCCATTAGATGGGATTAGTAACGTGCATAGACACAAGTGTTTGAAGGCGCGTCGAGACAGGGAGGGTTCAACAAGGGCAGATAGACGATGGTCCCACTATGGCAGCTCTGCATCACATAGCGCAGGGGAAGTGGATAGATTCCAAAAAGCCATGTACATGGTAAACTCTCAATTAAATCATCTGTCCATGCATCCATACATCATTCCCTCATCCCGGTATGAAAACGCCTGATTATTTACTCACATAACATGTGAAATTTCCATTGAGTCTGTGCGTAATGCAGTCTGCAAAATCCACTGTGCTCCAGCCCGGAATTCTAGTGTTGTGAAGTAACATGTATTTGGGAACGTCCTGCCTTATCGTCCACTACGCTATTGCGCATCCCATACTATTCATATCAATCATTGCATTCTCGCCATGGCCCCTGTCCGAAGGACATTAAACAATAGAACTTTATATCTGTAGTCAGACCTGTGGGCGTCTCCTCGCCGCTAGCTGAAAACCGAAAGCGCTGTCCTTCGAATTCCTCATTTGCAACATCACGTCGAAAAGGCATCTGTGACCGCTTGAAATCACAAATTCATCCATGTAGTGCGGCAGTGTGTGCAAATGGCAACTGCCTTCACTCACAAATGGGACGCCCCGCCTGTCGGTGAACCTCGGTACAGTGCTGCATGAGGGTCCACCGTTAATCGAGTACTACATTCCACTGACCCTTCACAAGTTTGTTCGCGACTGTAAAGATAGTATGTGAAACAATGGGACCATAGCAGAATGAACATATGAACCAATATTCCACTGCCATCGGGATTAAATACATGATTGTAATAGCAAGATGCCATGCGTCGAATTGCAGCGTTGTGTGCGGGACGTGCTCGCCCAAAGGGGATTGCAGCTTGCACAGGTGGAATGAATCACCACAGGTGGAGGCTATACTGCCTGAAAACACATAAATTGCACACCCAACCCCCTCCCACAACCACACCCACTCCAAAATGCTACCGGCAGGACTAGCGATGTTGGCCCTGGGGGACCTGATAGCACTGCAAGTACTCCAACTTCAAGAAGAAGACGAACACCAACTACTACAACAACCGGCCGCACAGAGGAGACGCAGGAGGAGGAGGAGGGCAAGGCAGGGCCAGCAAGGCCCACCAGCACAGCCACTACCACCACGCAGGCAGCCCGCAATCCCACGCCTCCGAGCTCATCCGTTCAACCTCACTGATGAGCAGATCCACACCCTCTACCGTTTGGACCAGGACACCATAACCGCCATTGTGGACATGACACACGCTGACCTTGCCAGCATGATAGATATCCCAACCGCCATCCCACCCCTACTGAAGGTGGTGTCTGTACTACACTTCCTGGCCACAGGCACCTACCAGCAGACAGTCGGACAGTTGCATGGCATTTCACAGCCACTGTTGTCACGGACACTATTGCAAGTGCTCGATGCCCTCCTGAAGCACGCAGACGACTACATCTCTCTACCACGCTCGGAGCAGGAAATTACGAACACAAAAGTGGGATTCCATGCACTTGCCGGCATACCGGGTTGCATTGGTGCCATCGACTGCACCCATGTGGAATTGGTTGTCCCACATGCCATGGAGGCCCAGTACCGCAACCGAAAACAATATCATTCTCTTAATGTACAAATGGTGTGTGACTCCAACAGGATAATTACACATTGTTGTGCCCGATTTTGTTGTGATACCTGTCACCCAAATGAAATGAAAAAGAATGGTATGGGCATCAGAACTTAATTTGAATTACTCACTTCAATGATCACACTAAATCTACAGCCATATGCATCTTAGCCCACTCAAAAGGATTATTCCCACCCAAAAATCACTTGCGAATCATAACTATATAAATCGAGGTGAAAACACTATTACAAACGAGTCTTTGTGTGCATGCGTCTGTTAAAACAGAATCCATTAGATGGGATTAGTAACGTGCATAGACACAAGTGTTTGAAGGCGCGTCGAGACAGGGAGGGTTCAACAATGGCAGATAGACGATGGTCCCACTATGGCAGCTCTGCATCACATAGCGCAGGGGAAGTGGATAGATTCCAAAAAGCCATGTACATGGTAAACTCTCAATTAAATCATCTGTCCATGCATCCATACATCATTCCCTCATCCCGGTATGAAAACGCCTGATTATTTACTCACATAACATGTGAAATTTCCATTGAGTCTGTGCGTAATGCAGTCTGCAAAATCCACTGTGCTCCAGCCCGGAATTCTAGTGTTGTGAAGTAACATGTATTTGGGAACGTCCTGCCTTATCGTCCACTACGCTATTGCGCATCCCATACTATTCATATCAATCATTGCATTCTCGCCATGGCCCCTGTCCGAAGGACATTAAACAATAGAACTTTATATCTGCAGTCAGACCTGTGGGCGTCTCCTCGCCGCTAGCTGAAAACCGAAAGCGCTGTCCTTCGAATTCCTCATTTGCAACATCACGTCGAAAAGGCATCTGTGACCGCTTGAAATCACAAATTCATCCATGTAGTGCGGCAGTGTGTGCAAATGGCAACTGCCTTCACTCACAAATGGGACGCCCCGCCCGTCGGTGAACCTCGGTACAGTGCTGCATGAGGGTCCACCGTTAATCGAGTACTACATTCCACTGACCCTTCACAAGTTTGTTCGAGACTGTAAAGATAGTATGTGAAACAATGGGACCATAGCAGAATGAACATATGAACCAATATTCCACTGCCATCGGGATTAAATACATGATTGTAATAGCAAGATGCCATGCGTCGAATTGCAGCGTTGTGTGCGGGACGTGCTCGCCCAAAGGGGATTGCAGCTTGCACAGGTGGAATGAATCACCACAGGTGGAGGCTATACTGCCTGAAAACACATAAATTGCACACCCAACCCCCTCCCACAACCACACCCACTCCAAAATGCTACCGGCAGGACTAGCGATGTTGGCCCTGGGGGACCTGATAGCACTGCAAGTACTCCAACTTCAAGAAGAAGACGAACACCAACTACTACAACAACCGGCCGCACAGAGGAGACGCAGGAGGAGGAGGAGGGCAAGGCAGGGCCAGCAAGGCCCACCAGCACAGCCACTACCACCACGCAGGCAGCCCGCAATCCCACGCCTCCGAGCTCATCCGTTCAACCTCACTGATGAGCAGATCCACACCCTCTACCGTTTGGACCAGGACACCATAACCGCCATTGTGGACATGACACACGCTGACCTTGCCAGCATGATAGATATCCCAACCGCCATCCCACCCCTACTGAAGGTGGTGTCTGTACTACACTTCCTGGCCACAGGCACCTACCAGCAGACAGTCGGACAGTTGCATGGCATTTCACAGCCACTGTTGTCACGGACACTATTGCAAGTGCTCGATGCCCTCCTGAAGCACGCAGACGACTACATCTCTCTACCACGCTCGGAGCAGGAAATTACGAACACAAAAGTGGGATTCCATGCACTTGCCGGCATACCGGGTTGCATTGGTGCCATCGACTGCACCCATGTGGAATTGGTTGTCCCACATGCCAAGGAGGCCCAGTACCGCAACCGAAAACAATACCATTCTCGTAATGTACAAATGGTGTGTGACTCCAACAGGATAATTACACATTGTTGTGCCCGATTTCCTGGATCAACCCATGATTCTATGGTCTTGAGGAACTCTACAATACCACGCTACATGGAGCGACATGCAGGGAACAGATCCTGGCTACTCGGTGAGTCTCATTTCATGCATGATAATGTGGGGTATGTGATGCGGCAATGACCTGGCAGGAAGGGGGGGGGGATGCGTACGTAGCTATGTCATTCCACAAACATCCTTTATTGTCCACATACAGGTGATGCCGGGTATCCACTGAAGAGATGGCTCCTTACACCACTCCGGAACCCACAGAACCAGCATGAGGAGGACTACAACCATGCCCACTCACGTACCCGTGTAGTCATAGAACAGGCATTCGGCCTACTGAAGGCTCATTTCCGCTGCCTCAGCAGGTCTGGCGGGGTACTCCTGTACCGCCATGAGAAGGTTGCAAAGATGGTCATGGCATGTGTCATGCTACACAACATGTGCGTACGTAGAAATGTGCCCATGCCCCCTGACGCAGAACTGCAAGCACCTGAAGATGGTCATGATGAGGGTGGGGATGTGGCAGCACCTCAAGGAGTCCGCGAGGCACAGGAGGGCCGTGAAATTCGTCAGATTATCATAGATTCATGCTTCTAGCACTCACGCCTGGTGGCTGATACATGGACATGGGACTTGTGGCACTGTGTGTGTCTGGAACATGCACAATATGGACTGTACGCCTATAAAGGCCTCGTACACAAAGATCAATGTCCACACATCTCATTGGATGATTGTGAAATGTTTATAGCATATGTGAAATTATGTTACACACCCCATCGACCCGCGTCCCAAGAAAGCCCAACACACCCCCTCCACCCTCCTACCTCCCCCCCGAACACCAGTGTCCAAAGATGCTCATTGTCAGTGGGCAGACGCTATTGCAAGCCCCCTCTCTGGGTATCAGGGGCACCCCTGCCTGTGGAGCGCAGGTTCCTCCCAGATCTACGTTGGGGGCTGCCCTGGACGGAACTTGCAACGGATGATGTCTCTGCCTGCTCACGTCCATGCATGTCCCTAAGGGTTTGTGAGAGCTCAGTGAGCACACGGCACACCGCGGCAAGTTCAGCACATACGTCTTTGGACGTCGCATGCAGTTCCCCCCTCAGGCTCTCGGTGCTTCTCTCCATTTGTACCCTCAGGCTCTCGGTGCTTCTCTCCATTTGTGCCCTTAGTGTCTCTGTACTTCTCTCCATTTCTGACCTAAGTGTCTCAGTTGATGTTTCTATGGCTGCCTTAGTACCCCCACATTCATCAGCATGCTCCTTGAGGAGCGTGGCCAGTTGCTGCTGTTGCACGATCACCTGGTCGAGGGACTGTTGCCTCTGCTGGGCCATGCCCATTTGCGGTGGTGTCACAGAGGGGCTGATCACCTCATGTTGCCTTGCCACAGGGCTTGTGGGGGATGGCCAGTCGTCGTCTTGTGGGTGCCCCTGCGTGGTATCCTCATGGTGTACGGGATGAAACAAACAGGGGGATTGAGACAGGTCATGGATGGATCCTACATCGACAGCACCGTTTTCTGTGTCGGAGCATGCTGCCATTAATGCAGTGTCACCTATGGTGCTGCTGCCACCAGAAGCAGTGCCTTCTGTGGCATCCATTGGGGGGACCTGTGGTGCTGCTGTTGTGGGCATGCTGGCTGCTGGGGTGCCTGTTGAAGTCCCCTCCTGTGTGCTGCCACTTGATTTGTGCTGCTGCCGTGTCTTGATCCGTGCAGCTGAGGTGGAGGGTCTTTGGCCGTTGGTCTTGGCCCTCTTTGCAGGTGTGCTGGTAGGGGTGTCCTGAAGCTCGTCGTTTGAATCGGACCCTGTGTTGGAGTAAAGGAGGGCGAGCGTTATTTATGGGTCTGTGGAAATTGGAATGGCAATGTGTCACATGCATCGGGGTGGTACCTGAGGGTGATTTGGGTCAGGGCCTTGGAGGTGGTTTCATTTTTGTGTGGATTGAGGATGCAGTTGTTTTGCAGCCTGCAGTTAGGGTGTGCATGCTGCACGTGTAGAGGGTGTTTTTAGGATTTTTAATTATTTATGTATTTAAAGTGACTTTTAAAGTGCGCTATCAGGCCAATGTATGTGGACGTTCTCCTGGACATGTGTTTCTGTTGCACTATGTGGACACATGGTACTTCACATGATTGGACATTGTGGATTTAGCATTGTTTTATTTGGCCCGCCTACCTGATTCTTCGGATGTCTGCACTCCTTTCTCCATCCCTCCGACTCCCTCTATACTCTCCATTCCAATGGTGGAGGCACAGATTTCTTCCCAGGGGGTCAACTTGATGGGTGATTCCGATCCTCCCCCGGTAGCTGTGGCAATGTTACGGTTGGCTGATAGTATGCTCCGTACGCGTATCCGCAAGTCGTCCCATCGCTTTCTGCATTGCTGTGGGTTGCGGGGTGCGGTCCCCACCTCACTTACCCGCTGTGCCACCAGGGCCCATATGGCCTTCTTGTTCGCAAGTGCCGTCCTGGTCATTTGCGTCGAGAAGACGACGGCAGCATTCTCCTGGAGGGTCTCTGTGAGCACGGTGAGTTCCTCATGGGAGAAGTGGACCTGCCGCTTGCAGTCGCACACTTTTTTTGCAACTTTTCCCATTTTTATTGTTTTCACTAGGGTGGCTAACGGGTTGGGATGTGTCTCAGGGTAGGATTTTTGATGGTTGTGTTGGGATTCTGATTTTATAGGTGTACGGCGCGCTGTTTCCCGTTCCGGGCCCATGTTTTTACTTCCGTTTCCGTATATTTACGGTCACCGTATTTTGCGATTACCGCTCATTACGGTGACCGCTATGATGGGTGGCGGAATTGCACCTAGGGCGCCGTACGACGGCGGTGAAGGGCGTTTTGGGGACATTTCCGCCATCGCGGACTTTGCACTTCCGCCATGGCGTAGTGCTCGTGCCCGATGGGTCAGAATTAGCCGCACTTTACTCCGTCGTGCAATGGCGGAAACGCTATTTACGCTATGGCGGTCAGGTCAGTTACTTTCCGCCAGTGTCGTAATGAGGGCCAGAGACTCTTATCTCCTGTGCCTTTTCCACACTGAAATCCTGCTTGCAGTGTGCCAACTGTTTCATTTTCATCAACACAGGACTGCAAATGCTTCAAGATAACCTTGGCAAAAATGTTGCCTTAGCCATCGAGCAGCGATATAGATCAATAGTTTGGCGAAGGCCTGATACCCTCCTTCTTATAGATGGACACCATTTCTGCTAGGCGCCAGGAGGTGGGAACATAATAAGTGTTATTGGATGCTTTGAAAAGGTTTCACAGAACCAGTGCCCAAATAGAAGGTTCATCTCTAAAAATATCTACTGGGACCTTATCGGCTCCTTCCGCATTAGCTGCCTTATGTGTCATTATGGCAGACTCCACATCTGCAATGCTGAACGCCAGCTCTCTATCTCCAACTTCGGGAAGGGAATAAAACTTTGCCCCATGTTCACAATCCTGCCCTCCATCATACAGTGCAGAAATGTGGCTCAACCAGGCCCCAGCAGTAATACAACTCTGTATGGTGCCATCCCCATTACCTCTTTGCCTGTTACCAGCTTCAAAAAGGTTACACTGGGCCTCATTACAAGAAGGGCGGAATGAGATTAACGGCGCCGGTAATGGTGCCGGTGCCGTTAATCCCATTCCGCCCTATTACGAGGTGTCCTATGGGGGCTCAAATGGGAATGGGGAAGACCGGGTCCGGGTTCCCTGAAGGAGGAAATACCGGGCCCTCCAAAGTCAGAATGGCCCGGTATTTCCCCATTCAGGGAACCCAGACCCGGACACAATTTTGGAGGCAGCCTTGTCCTTATTAAGGGCATGGCTACCTCCAAAGTCGTAATGAGGCCCACTGTCTCCACTGTCCAGCACCCCTGCCAGGCAATCCCATTTTGATTTGCGATAACTTTCATTTTTCAATTTCGGAATTTTCTTGTATTCTGAATTCCTAGTGCCTAATTGTTACGCTCACCTGGTTCCCACAGGGGCGTAGATCGAACCCGGACAGCTGTGGCCTCCACCAGTGTGAAGCGTAGGGCAAAGATGACCGTCTGGACAGACCCCCTCAGTCTTGTACGCTTGATTCGTAGAAATATTCTCCTGTAGATGGAGAAAGGTATTTAGCCCCGTGGGTGTGAATGCAGACCCCCCTCCCTGCTCCCGTTCTCCCCACTTGCCACCTCCGATATTCCCGGTCAGTGTCCTCACCTTATGTTTTTGATTGGTGAGCTCTCCATCCTGCGTGGTATGCAGGGGCGCGTAGAAACCAGTTACTTCACTGGTTTTAGGTGTTGGGGTTCTGGACGATTATTGAGTCCGGAGTTTGCCAAGTTTTTAAAGAGTTCAAAATGTCCAAAGTTCACTCTTGAACTCCCCTGTTGATTTGCGGCGGCAAACTCTGTCTGGAGGTTGCTGGCGGCGTTCAGTTAAGAGTCTGTATTCCCAAACTATCCTGTAAAGATGCGTGAGATTAGCTCACTGTCTTTTCCTTTTTTCCTGGATGCGGCGTATTGAAGAATAAAGCCTCCGGTGATAATCAGGTAAGTCTTGTAATATAAGTGATTGGGCCTCATTCCGAGTCCGGCGCTAATGGAAAAACAATGGCGGTAAAGTAATACCACCATCCTTTTCCGCCGTGGACTATTCCGACCCATCACACCGTAATTACCGCCGCCGTAAAGTACGACGGCGTAAATAGCGGACCAGTGTCGCGCGCCCGAGACACCACGTCGTAAATAACGCTAAGGCGTTAACCAGTGCTGATCCCAAGTAAAGCGGACACGGTAAAAACGAGCTCCACAAGGGCGCAAAGTACCTTAACGCCATCTCGTAATTACCGGCATCGCAGAGAAGGTGTTAACAACCCTGAACAGTGCCAGAAAGAGGAACAGGTGCACCCAATCAGCACAGGTGGAGTCCATAGAGTCAGGCACAGCACAAAAGGAGCACACCCACACACCACACCCCCTCCCACACCAAGATGATACCAATTCTCGCAGCATTCATGGAGCTGGAGGCCCTGCTTGCAAGCCAGCAACTACGACAACATCAACAACAGCAACCACAGCAACCACAGCCCCCACCACAGAGGATACACAGGAGGAGAAGGAGGCAGAGACAGGCCCAGCATGGCCTACCGGTGCAGCCACCATTACCACGCCGTCAGCCCCCAATTCCACGCATCAGACCCACCCCCTTCAACCTCACACCAGAGCAGATACACACCCTGTACCGGCCTGACCGGGACACCATAACCACCATAGTGGCCCTGATACATAACGACATAGTGAGCCTAATAGAAATCAGCACTGCCATCCCCCCTCTACTAAAGGTAGTGTCTGTGCTCCACTTCCTTGCCACAGGGACCTACCAGCATACAGTGGGGCACATGCATGGCATTTCACAGCCCATATTTTCCCGGATACTCAACCAAGTGCTCGATGCCCTCCTCAAGCACAGAAGGGACTACATATGCCTCCCCCGGACTCCCCAGGAGACATATGATACCAAAGCTGCCTTCCATGCACTTGCAGGCATGCCAAATTGCATAGGTGCCATCGACTGCACACACGTAGAATTGGTGGTTCCCCATGCCATGGAGGTGCCGTATCGCAACCGCAAGCAATATCACTCCATCAACGTCCAGATGGTGTGTAATGCCAGTAAAGCCATCACACAATTCAATGCCCGATACCCCGGATCAACTCATGACTCCTTGGTCCTGCGGAACTCTACACTACCACGCTACATGGCGCGGCATGCTGAACGACGTACCTGGCTGCTTGGTGAGTAACCGGAATGGGCCATGGAGGTCCATTGGGGCTGTGAATAGGCTGTCAGCATACTGCACCCGGGTGGTAAAGGGTGGGGTAGAGAGATGCATACGGATGGGACAGTCAACGCCATTGTACGATGTAATGGGGTGACTGTATCCTGGGACATGTGTGCATGGTCAGTGAACACCTGCTGCAATGTCAGATTAGCACAGTTCTCCACCATGATTGCACGAACACTTACCTTCATTCCACTCTCATGCAGGTGATGCTGGCTACCCATTGAAGCCGTGGCTCATGACCCCGGTCCGCAAGCCACAAAACAGGCACGAGGAGGACTACAATAGATCTCATATCCGTACATGGCTGGTGATAGAGCAGACCTTCGGCCTTTTGAAGGCACGATTTCGTTGCCTCAGCCGGTCAGGTGGGGCCCTCATCTACAGCCACGAGAAGGTGGCCAAGATCACCATGGCATGTGCAATGCTGCACAACATGTGCATCCATCAGAACGTGCCACTGCCCCCTGACGTGGGTCTGCTACCACCAGATGAGGAGGGGGAGGAGGAGGAGGAAGGAATGGCAGAACAGCATCACGGGGCCGATGCACAGGAGGGACGTCACGTGCGACAAGCATTGATTGACCAATATTTCTGAGTCACAAGTCAGCTGAGGGGGTGAGGATGACAGGACATTGGGCACTGGGTGTGGGGATACATGTACTACATGCACTGTGAGACATTAAAAGACACATGCACAATGATCAATGTCCACTCTGTTTTCCAGGATACACCAAACTGTGTATTGTATAATCATGTGAAAACGTGTACAAATAATCCTCCACCCTCACCCCCCTCCCCCCCAACTCCCACGCACACCCTCACCCCCCTCCCCCCCAACTCCCACGAACACCCTCACCCCCTCCCCCCCAACTCCCACGCACACCCCCACCCCCCTCACCCTCCCCCCACAATAGCCCCACAATGGTCCCATCAATACTACATAGGCCACGTGTGTGGCTTCATAGTCAATGGGCACTCCCCAAGCCTGGGGTATCATTTTCGCATTGTGCGTTGTGACCTGCGGACCGGGCTGGTCTGCGTGGAGGAGCACTGGGAGGGTGGTTCCTCCTGCTGGGGCTGAGGTCTGGGGGTTGCAGCCTCCAGGGCATCAGCAATCCTGCCGAGCACCTCACAGAGCCGGTTTGGGGATGTAGTGATGACCTCGCCCAGAGCCTGCAGGTCATTGTGATGCACCAACCCTGATTCCCGGTTGTCCCGGAGAAACTCCTCTATCATGGCCGTGAGGTTCTGGGAGTGCACAGCTTCTGCGGCCGATGTGGGGGATGTGGTTGGCAGGCTTGGTATTGGGCCTGCAGGCCTCTCAGGTGTTTCGGCAGGGGAAGTGGGCTGATGTGAGACAGGTGTTACCCCTTCGCCTGTGAGACCTGGGCCATCACTCGACCCGAAGTCGCTGTGTGCAACCTGGCTGTACGATGGTGACTCAGGGCTGTAGACATTGGTCTCCTCCACGTTGATCACGGAATAGGATATGGGGCTGTCTGGCACACTAAGGAGGCACATGGCAGCATTCTCCCCTGACATGCTGGATTCCTCAGGGTGCAGCGTGGGGCATGTTTCCGGCGGAACTGCAGCCATGTCCAGGTGCGCGGGTGGGGATTGTGTACCCTCCATGGGGGTTGCTGGAGCAGGTGGTGTAGTATGGGCCTTATGTCTGCCAGCAGGTATGCGCTGTACCCTGCCCCTGTCCCGGGAGGTACTTGGCCGGGAGCCTTCCTGCTCCTCACTTTCATGACCGCTACCTGTGGGGGGCAAGAGAGAGACAGCATGATCAATGATCTGGGGGTCATCATGACTTCAAGCCTATGGTAACACATTGGGAGAGCAGCGTCTTGGTGATCTTTTGGTCGGTGAGTGAACTTGGCTTGGATGGTAAAAGCATACTGTTGGCGGGGTCAATCATGTTGGCGGAGTACTGTGGTGAGTGACATTGACCAGCTTTCTGTGTGGCATGGGCAATATGGGTGTCAGCCTTGCACCTGACATCATCCTGGGTTCCACTTGTTACAACATGGTTGCAGGTGGGGGAGGGAGGGGGGGGTCTACGAAGCAAACATGATGTGACTCTTTGGCCGGCCCTTTACGGTGACTTACATTAGGGATGCATGTACTGTTTGGACTCATGACACTCACCTGCATCAGCGGATGAGGGATCACCGCAATCCATTTCGCCAACACCCTCGATGGCTTCTGTGCCCATCATCTCCGCACATGTTTCCTCCCAGGGCATCATTTTGATGGGTGAGCCTGGGCCTCCTCCTGTCTCCAGGGCCTGCTGACGGTTTGCTGACAGGATGGCCCGCACCCTGAGACGGAGGTCATCCCAGCGTTTGCGGCAATGCGTTGTGCTGCGGGGGGTGTTCCCAACGGCGCTCACCCTCTGTGCGACCAACTCCCATATCTCCTTCTTTCTGAGGATGGTGGGCCGATGCATGTCGCTGCAGAATACGATATCTGCATGTTCATGCAGAGTGTCGACCAGGACCTGTAACTCATCCTGGGTGAATTTTTCTTTTCGGATGCGCGCAGCGCCCTTTTTCAGAACTTTAGGCATGATGCTGTTCTCTGTAGTATTTTTGGTCGATCTGAGTCCTGTATGGAGTCCTGTTTGTCCTGTATGGAGAGGATTGCAATGGATTGTGATTTTAAATATGGCCGCCGTGATGCTTCCCGTTCCTGTGCGATGACGTTATTTCCGTTTCCGGTATTTAAAGGTGGCCGTAATTTACTCTTAGCGTAAATTACGGTCTCTGCTAATTACGGATTCCATCGAAGGCGATGGTGTTAAATACGTCTAGGTTTATGGCGGTAAGGGGTTTGACGGGACCTTTTGCGCTATGCCGCAAGGGAGTTTACCGCCATGGCGGAATACTCGTGCACGCGAAGTCGGAATATGGTGGAAATAGCGCCTTCCAACCACATCGTACATGGTATTTACGCCATGGCGGTAATTAGTGTTAATTACCGCCGGACTCGGAATGAGGCCCATTGTCTTTTTAGTCTCTTTAGGCTCACCTTGCTTTTTCTTGTCTTTTACCCAGGTGTTGAAAATCACTGAAAAAGTGACGGAGGCAGCGCCAAGTCGGAGATGCTGTGGGCTGGTGAAAATGGAGCGGCGCTGCAGCTGGGATGCGACGCGTGCCGGGAGAATGTCCCTTCAGGCTCGGAGCGATGCAGGATCCGAAATCAGGTGAGGAAAGTCTGTAATCTAAATTTTTCTTCTGTTTTCCTTTCAGTCCTAGGGGCTCCGTGTTCGAGGCGGGCATGGCAGAAGGCTGGATGCAGGTTTGCAGACACGGTGAGCGTTACGCTGCTAAATGCAGAATAATGCAAAGCGTGTGTTGAAGATCGGGCGTGGTTTAAATAGCTTTGAAAGTATTCCCAGGTAAGAAGTCCCTAGAACCACACCTGAGTGAAAAGTAGTCCTTGTGGAAAAATAGTCCCTCCAGGTCTCACGTTGGCCTGGATGCATGTGCAGCATGGTCTGCCTGAGGTAAGTGATGACTATGAACCTGGCGCCTTAGGTGCCAGGACTGATTTGTACTATGAGCCTGGCGCCTAAGGCGCCAGGACTGAACCCAGATAGCCCCTAGCCAGGGCTTCTGAGGTTTAAACAGATGTCCGGATGCCTGCTTCGGGGGCGGATGGGCTTGGTCCAGCTGCCCGGGGGTAGGCATCATTACAGCACTCCCCCCCAATGCCCTCCCTAAGGTTGTTCTCCTCTGGGCCCTGGTTTGTCTGGGAAGTTCCGATGGAATTTCTTCACTAATCGAGGTGCATGGATGTGGTCACTGGGTTCCCATGACCTTTCCTGTGGTCCGTAACCTTTCCAATCGATTAAATAAAAAAGTTTAGATTTAACCATCTTAGAGTCCAGGATATCTTTTATCTCGAATTCAGGTTCTCCATCTATTAGGATGGGATCAGGTGGCTTGGAAAATCTTGTTCCGGGTTGAAATAATTTTAGAAGTGAAACATGGAAGACGGGATGGATCCACATACTAGAGGGCAATTCTAACTTAACTGCTACCGGGTTGATTATCTTTTTAATGGTGTAAGGCCCCAAATATCTAGGATTAAAAGTTTGAGTCCCTTTTAGGGGTATGTGTCTGGTTGCCAGCCAAACTTGATCTCCAATCTGATAATCGGGAGTGTCACTCCTATGCTGATCGGCATTCTTCTTGTATTTCTCCTTTGCTTTTTTCAAATGTTCAGTTGCTTCCTTAAAGGCTTGAGTAATAGTAGAATGCAGATGATTCACTGCCGGCATTTCCAAGTGTTGGGGTGAATCAAGTTCTGAGGTTCGAGGATGATGACCATAAATGGTATAAAAGGAGCTTTGTCCGGTTCCTGAATGTACTGAGTTATTGTATGCGTATTCGGCAATCCATAATATATCCCTCCAATTGCCCTCGGTCTGATGTAACATGCAACGTAGGTATTGTTCCAGAGTCTGGTTGGTCCTTTCCGTCTGACCATCGGTCTGGGGATGGTGACTAGTAGATAACCTCATGTCGATTTGCGCTAGTTGGCAACATTTCTTCCAGAATTGCGAAATGAATTAACTACCTCGATCTGACACCAATACAGAAGGAAATCCATGTACTCGAACGATGTTTTCAAGGAATTCCTTGGCCAAAACTGAAGCGGAAGGTAATCCCTTTAAAGGAATAAAGTGAGACATCTTGGAAAAAAGGTCAACAACTACTAGAATGGTGTTAAACCCATTACATGGAGGTAGATCTGTAAAAAAGTCTAGGGACAAAGTGTGCCAAGGTGTAGGCGGAATATCCAAAGGCTGTAAAAGACCGGCTGGTTTCTTCTTCTGGCTTTTGTTTTGGGCGCAATCCCACAAGACAACACAAATGACTTTATGTCCTTTCGCCAGGTGGGCCACCAGAATTGTCTTTTAATTTTAGCTTCAGTCTTTGCAATACCTGGGTGTCCTTCCATCAAAGCATCATGGTAATTGGAGATTACCAGTTCTTGCAGTTCCTTGTGTGGTAAAAACAGACGCCCTTGATAGTAGGGTAACTCATTAATGACTGAATAATCTGGGCCTCTTTTGTTCCAGTCCTGCAGGGCTGTTGAATCGAAAAGTTGTTGAATCTTTAAATGAACATCTTCTAAAGTCTGTAAAGTACTTACGCCGAGGATTCTTTGTCCTGGAATTATGGGTACTGGTTCTGGGTTCGAAAATGCTTCTCCCAGTCCTATTCGGGATAAGGCATCTGCCTTACCATTCTTGCAACCAGGTAGATAAGTAATCACGAAATCGAATTCGGCGAAGAATAGCGCCCATCGGAGTTGACGGGATGATTGGGCCTTGGCTGGTTTTAAATACTGCAGGTTCCTGTGGTCAGTGATTACTGTGATGGTGTGCCTAGCACCGAGAAGGTAATGTCTCCAAGCTTTGAAGGCGGATTTGATGGCTAACAATTCTTTATCGGTAACCGCATAGTTCAAGTTCTGAGGTTCAAGTTCTGAGGCCCATCCTGACCCAGCAATGTCATCTCTGTAGTGGAATGAGTTACAGGCCCTGAGGCAATTTCAGTTCCATCGACTGTGGTGACAACATCCGGAGTGGTCTTTTTGCAGAGAGATAGATTCATCCTAGAAGCCAATTTATGGTCCATATAGTTTCCTACGACCCCGCTATCGATATATGCCCTTGCTGCGTGCATACGTGATGGGAGTCTAGGATCAATGAGGACCATTGGTATGATTAGATGCGAGGTCTGAGTGTCCTTCTTCAAGCTCGGCAAGTGGACTTCTACGCTTGTCGGGCGTGGTCGTTTCCCGATTCAGTCTCTGTTTGATTTCTAACAGTTACTCCGGCTACTTTCTTGGATGGTTTAATTGGGCAATCTCTTAGAAAATGTCTTGAAGCCCCACAATAAAGGCACAATTGCATTTGTCGTCTTCTTTCTCTCTCTTTTTGCATTAAGGGTCCCTTAACTCCCCCGATCTGCATGGGTTCTGATGTGTCAGATCCTTTGGAGGTAACATGTGGTTTGACCAGAACTCGATTCTCGAATTTAGCTCGATCAGCCGTTCGATTCTGGAGTCGGTGGTCTAACTGGACTACTAAGTCTATATATTCTGTGCAATCCTGGGGTGGGTTCACCACTTGGGCCAAAACATCTTTGAGTTCACCCCGAAGCCCACGATGAAATAAAGTAATTCTTTTCTCCTCTGGCCAGCCGGTTTCTACCACTAACCTATTGAAGGTTGCGATATAGGTTAACAGATCCTGAGTGCCTTGTCGTAGGGATAAAAGTTCGTTATCCAAGGCCTGACCCTGCGAATGCCTGGCAAATAGCTTTTCCATACTCGATTGAAAACCTTGAAAATCCCGAAGAAGAGGGTCATCTTGGCTGACCAGCGGGATTGACCAATCTGCTGCGCTGCCACTAAGGTACGACAGTACAAAGGCTACTTTGGCTTGGTCATTTGGGAAGGCTCCTGGTCTGCATAGGAAGTGCAAGCGGCACTGGTTCATGAACACGGCGAACCTTTTCGGGTCCCCAGCAAAACCTTCGGGTGGAGCTAAAGGAATGCTCCCTGGGAGAACCACTTGCACAGGATTGCTCGAAGAGACAGGATTTGGATTCCCTCCGAGTCCAGGTAGTTGTGCTTGGCCGGCTTGGCTTTGCAGCAGTTGTCTAGCAAGATCATCAGTGCGTTCCTTTGACAAAATAAGTTAAGTCCTGAGGGCATTAGTCTCTTGACGTGCAGAGTGCACCTCTGCCCTAAGTTCCCCTAACAGTTGGGCTAGTTGGTCGGTTTCAGAGGTTTCCATAACGCCCGGGTGGGGTTTTTTAGGTAGGCTTCGCGTTCTGTTACGCTCACCTGGTTCCCATAGGGCCGTAGATCGAACCCGGACAGTTGCGGCCTCCACCAGCGTGACGCGTAGGGCAAAGATGACCATCTGGACGGACCCCCTCAGTCTTGTAAGCTTGACTCGTAGAAATATTCTCCTGTAGATGGAGAAAGGTATTTAGCCCCGTGGGTGTGAATGCAGACCCCCCCTCCCTGCTCCCGTTCTCCCCACTTGCCAACTCCGATATTCCCGGTCAGTATCCTCACCTTATGTTTTTGATTGGTGAGCTCTCCATCCTGCGTGGCATGCAGGGGCGCATAGAAACCAGTTACTTCACTGGTTTTAGGTGTTGGGGTTCTGGACGATTATTGAGTCCGGAGTCTGCCAAGTTTTTAAAGAGTTCAAAATGTCCAAAGTTCACTCTTGCACTCCCCCGTTGATTTGCGGCAGCAAATTCTGTCTGGAGGTTGCTGGCGACGTTCAGGTAAGAGTCTGTAATACCCAAACTATCCTGTAAAGATGCGTGAGATTAGCTTACTGCCTTTTCCTTTTTTCCTGGATGCGGCGTATTGAAGAATAAAGCCTCCGGTGATAATCAGGTAAGTCTTGTAATATAAGTGATTGTCTTTTTAGTCTCTTTAGGCTCACCTTGCGTTTTCTTGTCTTTTCCGCAGGTGTTAAAAATCACTGAAAAAGTGACAGAGGCAGCACCGAGTCGGTGATGCTGTGGGCTGGTGAAAATGGAGCGGCGCTGCATTTGGGATGCGACGCGTGCCGGAAGAATGTCCCTTCAGGCTCGGAGTGATGCAGGATCCGAAATCAGGTGAGGAATCAGATTAAGTCTGTAATATAACCTCTTCTTCTATTTTCCTTTCTCTCCTAGGGGCTCCGTGTTCGAGGCGGCCGTGGCAGAAGGCTGGATGCAGGTTTGCAGACACGGTGAGTGTTACGCTGCTAAATGCAGAATAACGCGAAGCGTGTGTTGAAGATCAGGCGTGGTTTAAATAGCTTTGAAAGTAGTCCCAGGTAAGAAGTCCCTAGAACCACACCCGAGTGAAAAGTAGTCCTTGTGGAAAAATAGTCCCTCCAGGTCTCACGTTGGCCTGGATGCATGTGCAGCATGGTCTGCCTGAGGTAAGTGATTACTATGAGCCTGGCACCTTAGGCGCCAGGACTGATTTCTACTATGAGCCTGGTGCCTAAGGCGCCAGGACTGAACCCAGATAGCCCCTAGCCGGGGCTTCTGAGCTTTAAACAGATGTCCGGATGCCTGCTTCCGGGGCGGATGGGCTTGGTCCAGCTGCCCGGGGGTAGGCATCATGACACTAGTAGCCCTCTTTCAACTAAAGGTCCCTGTGCCAATATGGCCATTAGAGCCTGTTGTACTTGGGTGCAGTCCTGGTCATACCACTCGGCCTTGGTCAGATCCTTTTGTTTAGCTTGATGGCTTGGGTAGGTGACAAAAGGGGAGATACTTGCTATTGTTTTCTCAAAGGCTTGAATAATTCTCATATCCTGAGCTCTTTCAGAGCAGAGGTTCTCAATGTGGGAAAAGATTGTCTCATAGAACTGTGGTCTGAAGTCAGTGCATGCTGCGTTTACCCATCTAATACTCCTGAGGGCGTGGCCAGATACATCCAAAGCCTGGTTTGGAGCATTGGCGACCTGGGCCAATGCCATTGACTGAGTTAACATAAAAGTATGCCTGTGGTCAATGTCATTCTTTTCCAGAATTTCAAACTTGGTATCCTCTTCCAAGCCCCACCTGATATAAAAATATAATCTATCAGTGAGGAGCCACTAGGGCTCATGAATCTATTACTTGCTTGTTGATCATGGGGGAAGTGC
The DNA here is from genome assembly GCF_040938575.1 of Ambystoma mexicanum. Taxonomy (NCBI): domain Eukaryota; kingdom Metazoa; phylum Chordata; class Amphibia; order Caudata; family Ambystomatidae; genus Ambystoma; species Ambystoma mexicanum. The sequence continues at coordinate 1,174,261,253 of NC_090935.1, read as the reverse complement.
TCATTACAGGCTCTTAACTCTAGCTCATGTAAAAGCCTAATTACATCTATGGCTAATGTATGGGTTTACTTAGCGCGAGGGGCCAATAGAGGCGGGAATTCCCAGACCTCATCTTGGTTCTAGGTCTGAGTGTGGTTCCAGTTGCATATTTAGATTTCAAGCCACCATAATAACACTACTAGAGGAATGGGAACCTCCTTCCCATGCTAGAATGAATTCATGTATTTCCCAGATGGCGATGTGAGAGAATTGGACATATTATATACATTAAATAAAAGAATACATTGGCCATCCAAAGCTGTTGCTACTACATATTGTAGGTCTGTCCTGCTAGCCGCATGGGGTTCCACCTTCTATTTCATGGCTGGGTAAATCAGCATTAGTAACTTACCACATGGGCAGCTTCTAGGGCCTTTATAGGCTGGAATTTGTCACAACTGATTACCTTGCATTTCCACTGTATCAGCTGCCCAGGTCTCTTACAAAAATACAAGTTGGTATCATCTAATACGGTTGGTCCTGCTAGGTTTTGTCATGTGCTTTATAAGTCCTGCAATGTTCCAGGGGGGTTCGCATCATCCCTCAGGTTGTTGTCAATTGACACATTCCAGGCCTTGCCCACCCGGAACAAAACTTGATCTGCGTGTTGCAGGATGTTCATGCGTCATGACTTATTGACCAGGGTTTCCACCATATGTTCCCTTTTGGCCCACAGGATTGCCTGTGGTGGCCCCTTCCAGTTCATAGCCTGGAAGGTAATCCCTCAGGCATATTGCGGTTCCCTTGGGTGTGTATGTTTTATAATCTATGGACAACATGCCCTCTGCCAGGTGATAGTATATTTGGATACAATCAGATAAAAAATGTACACCTCTCCTTCTTGCACACCTAAATATATCTTCCCTGATAATAGAAGCACACCCTTTCACGTTCCTGATCCAATGGATACCTTTATTTATTAGGGATGCTTGACTTTCATACAAAATCATGTGTCAACCTGGGGACATTATGCCTGACCACAAATGGCTATCCCTACCCCGGTTCTACCATTCCTGTGCGGTCTACCGCTCTCCTAGCTGGAACTCCCCTCCCAGTCCCCATGGTGCACTGTGCCCCACCTGCTTGTGTTTTCCTGCACACATGGGAGTCAATAGCTTCAATTAGGGGTTTTAAGCAGTTAGATGCTAATCACTCTTCATTGAGGCAGGAAGAGTTTCAACTAGCTGACCTGCTAGTACTTTGTGGGGCAGTGTTGGGGCAATCAGCCGCCACAACCTGAAGTGGCGTTTGGGTTAAGGTTCGTCCCTCTGGGACTTGCGGTCCCCCTTCCTTACTCATTCTTGTCGCTGCTGCCTCTACCCAGGTCCTGCTCCTCTTCACGTTTTGTACTCAGTTCCTTTATGCTGCCATCCAAGGATCTTATCGGCTGTGTAAGTTCTTGGATGACTCCCATTAGCTGCCCCATGTGAATATGAGTGTCTCCCATAGGGTCTCCCCTTGTGCTTGGATTGCTCTGCCCGACCTTGTTAAACCCAGGGCTCATGTAGTGGTGACAGGCACCTTATTATTGTTCACACTTCATTTGGGGTGATTGGAACTCTCTGTTTGCAATAGTTTATTTTTCTTACAAGCTGAGCTAAGAGAACAATTCCTACTTCTTTTCTGCCTTGCCTTAGGACAACATCTTTGAACCAAAGCAGTACCCTGCTGAGCCCCCCAAGCACTCAATGCAGAAAACCTATTTAATGTGTGACTCTAGGGTCATTTATGACAGTATCGACAGCCAGTACATAATTAATTAGTGGAAACATCATGTAGTCCTTCAGTATCTCAAATAGTTTTGATATTTATACTTGTGACAGTGCTAACCTCTGTCACACTCTTCGGAGGGTCGTCTTCTGTAAAAACACATATATTCGGTCCTACATCGCCAACTACATCAACTGGCACTATAAAATTCCTATCGCCTCCTCTTGTATGTCCCTTTTTCCAATTTCAAATGACTTTCAGGGGTCCTCAACTTTCTTTCTTAGCCTACTTTTGGCCAACATTTTAGCAGTCAGAATGCCATTTGTGGATTTGTTTGTGCAACGGGTACCCATATTGTGATTTCATCCTCAGCACTTTCTAAGACACAGTTTGAAGCAGGGTTCAATGCACATTGATTTATATTAGTTAAGGGGGCTTTTTCTACAGCCCTCGTCCCTCTCCTTCCAGTAGTGTCCAGACAATCAATGTCTTAGACCAAATCCTTGATTTCGGATGTCAAAACATTGACATCCTTGATTGGGCCAGGCATTTTTTAAATATTTTTTTTTCGGCCTGCTGGAGGGATAGAGGACATGGCTTTTCTCTTAGTAATGTAGCAAAGTGAAAAATGCAAGACACTATAGAATGCACTAAATTGTAAAGTGCAATGTGCACATGCTGACTAATAACCATACTTGCTAAAAATATAAAAAAAGTATCCCAAGTCTACAGCATTACAAACATTCATTGTTAACATTAAATAAATGTTCCTATGTGAATTTGTTACATTTTCAGCTCCAACTCTGTGATAGATATCGGGCCTAATTCACAGAAACGTTTTATAATGGTAAATCCCCATTGGAAAGTGTTCTGTGAATTGACTCCATTGTCTGAACATTCAGCCCACAAAAGAGATCATATCAAAAAGATGAATGACTGAGACCAGGGTCCATTACAACATAGGCATCAAAACATTGTTTGGTTTATTTTTGTGAGTATGCTTTGTGGAAAAGTCTCTACTCATTTTTGAAGACTATTCAAAAACATTGAATAACTTTTGGAAAGTGAGGCGAGATGCATTTGAGGCACTATGATGGGCCGGGGGGGGGGGGGCAGTGAGAGGGATGCCTTCCCGTTTGTCAGGACCTCATTTTAATATAACCAAAAATACTCTAACTAATTAATAGTCTAAAGGTGCGAGCAGCATTGCTATTTTGGTAGATATTAGTAATCATAGGTAGATGGGAAGGCCTGCGCTTTAAATGCGACATTGCATGCACTAGGCCCAAATTCACGAGACCACAGAAATCTCCTGCCGTTCCCGAGCTCCCATGAGGACAATCCACAGCCCCAACCGTCACAACGCCTATTACTTGTTTTAACAGTGTTGCAAGGATGTGTTTTTTACCCAAGATGAATGTGCTCTACAAGGCCGTGATCAGAGACCGGTGCCTGGTGTGCATGTTATCTCACACTGGCCAAAGCATGAGCCGGGTTAACCACAAGTTATATCACATATAACTGACTAAACCTTAAGATCCCTGAATTGCATGGCACCAGGTGCCCTTTGACCACCATCCCCAAACTAACAAGTCCTGAATTGTTCAAATAGGACAGACAGGGCACATCTTTGAGCTACAATCGTGTGATTTGTATTTCAAGGTGCTGGGAGGGATAAATTATAGTTCAAAATGAGGATGGGGACCTTGGAGCCAGATGACGTGGAGGGGAGTGAGTGAAATGCATGTGTGAAGGTTAGAGGGCCCGAGAACCTCCTTTGTGTCTGTTTTAAGGCCTGCCAATTGCACAGCATGAGTGATAAAATATTTATATGGTAGGAGTATAATTAATTTGTTTTCTGACCTTCGACATGAGAAGAAGATGAGCCCTGCAGCACCCACGTGATGTAAGACGGACGGACTGGGCTGGGACCAACAGACCACCACCCCTTATGGGTAAAAGTGGAACATGTAAAGGGTCCATCAAATCAGCCGCGCTGGTTTTTACTGTATGTTGTTGCATCATCATGATGCTGTGTATCTTTAAAAGTTTCTGCTTGTACCTCTTTTAGGCAGAACGTTCTTACCAGCAGAGGTATTTGCTATTGCTCTCATTTGCATGTGAGATTAAAACTTGTTATCCTTACAAGATCGACTTGGGCCTTTCTTCCCTAGCGGTTAGTATTCTCTCTGGTGTGAGTGTTTAGGGGTGTGCCTTCATAACCTGAAACATGACACTGGTGTCTTTGTTTTCCTTTCTCCTTTCTAGCAGTGTTTATGTCAGTGGGCTACATCAGACTCATTTTACAGCTACAGTAAATCTCATTCTGCGAAGTGTTTGTTCCACAGATCAAAAATGTATTTCATTAAATGCATAAATGCCAAGGATTCAGAAGCCGCATTGGCCAATATGCTTCCACAAGCTTGCAAAATTATGATGTGCTGTCTTGGAAAATAATTTGCAGAATGTGGCACAGACTGCGCTAACAGCAACACATCCCAGGGCCCTGAGGGTTGTGCAGCATTTGTACACCTTCACATCACAACTTTAATTGGCTTGAAGCATTGGATGGAGAGCCACACAGGAGTAAAGAATGGCCACTGTGTTGCTCAGCCCCAATAATCGGCAACTAAATAAAGCATGATGTTACCCCCTGCAGAGATATGTTCAAATAGGTCTTCATTTTCAGAAATCAAGAGGACTGGCAATGGGCGGTGTCTTGGGTCCTTCCGTAGGAGACCCTTTAAAAGCAGTGGCTTGATGCCACCTTTTGATCGAACAGGGATAATAATTATAATAATTATAATTATGGAAGATCAGGATGCATTCTTCTCCCACTTCAAAGTAGGGTCGGCAGCACAATGCTTTACTATGCAGACTAAACTGAACAAAAGCATGCTTCTGTTTTGCAAGATCTGTGCAAATCTGCAAGGAGTGTTGTGAGTAAGCCATATGATCATTTTGTAGTTGAGAATTCTGTTCCAATCAGCATCGTATAATTTGAACAAATTGATTATGAAACAAAATTACAGGAACTGCCAAACAGTGGATTAATAAGGCAACATGTAATAATGATCAACCTACTTAAAAATTGTGTCATATTATTTTAAGCCATGAAGAGTGAAAATGGAGGTTCAAACGTGAAAACCCAACATAAAGGGTACCAACCAACAGTCTGGAAAGGCAGCAAAATACAATAGAACCCAGTAAAAATGTACATATTGGAAAAACACAATTTACACTGAAACCACTGCATATAGAAATCTATCAGGCTCCAAATATGGAGATCCTTGACGGTTTGTAGTTGTTTGATAGAGTGCTGGTAATTAAAGAAGAAATCAAGTCGATTGGAATTATTATTTCACTGGTATAGAGGCTCTATTTATAGTCTAAGATTCCTTGCATTTTGGATCTTCCAAGTGATGAGCATCCTAGCTTTGAAGGCCGCAAACACCCAAACGATCTGAAACATTTCTGTTAAGTAGGAAAGAATCAACTTGATAGTCTGTTTTAGGATGAACCAATGAAGGAGCTTCTAGAGAGGAGTGCATGTTTACAGTTCATGGAACTTGTCACCAATCTGGCGCTCACCTGCATAGTGGCAGGGGAGCAAGAAATATAGTGGGTAACTACAGGTAGATGATTTTTTTTCAGTCTTGCTGATAAATCACAAGCACTTGAGCCAGAGCATGGCAGGAAGTTTGGAGACATTCAGGTTTGATTGCCTGCAGGCCATAACGGGGGAAATCAGCCTTTTTAATAACATACTGGACTGAAACCTTAAAAGACAAGAGGGGGTCCAGCAGAAATCTTGAAGAATTTTCAGTGGGGGCTGTAAAAGCATCATGAATCAAGACACAGACAACAGATTCAAATTTCTAAATAAATGATGTATTACTCTTAAATATCAGGATGGACTAAGACCTAACTTGTGCTTCACGGGAGCACTGGTGAGCAGCGTCTGCCGTCTTCGAATCTTGCTGTACGCAGCTCTGCTCTTCTTTAGCAGAAGCTACCCATGCCCTGCGGCGACCAGGAGATTCGGTGTTCCACAGATCCTGCTGCGGACACAAGGCAACAACAGCTGCAGGTTTCTCAACCCTCGCACAGTCAACTCTGGCCCCGGCATCTCTTTTGCCCTCCTGCTCAGCACAGCGTCCTTCCTGCCGATACCTCTCAAGCCCGCCCCGCTTCTGAAAGCTGTGTCCTTCTCTCCAGGCCAGTTTCTTCTCACTGCTGGGCGGTCTTGCTTTTTATAGACCTGAGGCTTGTTAAATGTTTGCAGGTGCAAGTCCTTCACTTCAGTTGCCTGACCATAGTTAAGCCTGTTATCTGGACATGCCTGGCTGGTACAATGGAACTCCTCCACATCCCTCTTCTTTGTCGCAGTAACAAAGTGGTGTGAATGAATGGAAATGTGCATAACTCCCAGTTGTTTCTTCCTTGGTTTGGTATTGATTTGATATTCTTCTGCATTAAAAGGGGAGGCTGATGGGTGTTTAACATGCCCAAATGAGGAAGTGTTCTCTTAGTGGATCTCTTCCTCGTCCCAGCATAACAATGGCCTTTCTGAGGGTCATTTTGCAAGGAAGGAAAGGGGAAGGGTTGACAGTAACCTTCAAAAGCTGCTGGGACTGAAGGTTCATTGTAAAAAGGGAATGGGGAATACACTGTCACCCCTTGGACGTCCCCTCGTAACTCCCCAAGTCTCGTCCACGCATGTGACCTTCCCTTGCAAATCCACCCTGAGGGTCAGGATACAAAAGGGATAGCCTTTCCCTGGCCACCTGATGTCAGAGAAAAAGAAGTGAGGGCGCCCCCTGGTTCGTCGCAGGGCAAGACGAGGAATAACCATGATATTTCCTGCATTTCCACCTGGACAGCCACAAGCAAAATCGTGTACTCCTTCTTGGTGAGATTTAGTTTATGCAAATGATTTGTCACCAAGTTTCAATTTGACTCAAGCAGCCTTTCAGTTAAGATTGTCTTGGGCATCAGGTAGAACTGTGAGCCACCTGCAAAGTGGTTCACCGTGTCCCAAGGCACTTTCAGCGTGAAGATATTCCAGTGGCTTCATCGATAGGTGAAATATCTTGGGGACGACATCAACCCCTTGGGCATGCCAAATGAAACAGCAACAGGGGCAGGCTTGCATTACCCACCTGGCCTAAATAGGAACTGGCAGCCAAGAAGATCAAAACGTTGTGAGTGAATTTCTTCCAATGTTCAATGCAGATCATGGCACAATCGACAGAGAGAAACAACAACTGAATGACGCAGGCCCCACCAGTATTCAGAATACTAATACATCACCCAGCACCCAAACGTCCACTGAGAAAGAGAGAAGGTAAAAAGACGAGAGGGCTTTTAAGCTAATGCTGAGACCAGGATTTTACCAATGAAGATGAAAAGAGGCAGCTGCATTTAAAGTTGCTTTAATCTGCTCTGTGATGTTGGCTACAGAACTATGACATGAGAGGGTTTTGTGTTTTCCTAGATCCAAAAGCACAACACTATCTGTTACCATATTAACTACCCGTTGAAAACAAGGAAATGCATCATGTGGTGAAATGCAGTAGGCAAATGAACTAATGGTAAATTGTTTGTCTCCCGAGATGTTATCCCAATAATTAGCATTCCAATTGTTTGATGTTTGCAAAATATAAGATACGGTTTTAAACAATATTCTAGAAGGGAAAATGTGTTTACCCCATAATCAGTGAGTACGCTGAAATCCATAGCCTTGTCTTGTTCATTTCGTGGCACAGTCTTTCTCGGCATACTCCCATATGGCTGTCCCATCAATAACTGGTTTAAAGAGACAAAACCACACATTTAAAACCCATTGAAACAGAAATGCATCATTTTTTTTCAAATCAATTGGGCCTCATTAACAGTTTGGTGGTAAATCTGTGGTAAATCTGCATATTCTTAGCCAAACTTGTTTATTTATATTACCACTCTATCCCATGGAATTACCATGAAATTACGAGTTGTGGTATGGCAGTGTTCAATATGCACTTTTAAGGTCTATAGAACTTCATGGGGATTTTTGCTATATTGAGTGGTAATACCGTGCAGTAAATCCACTGATTTTAGGAGGTAAAGTGGAGAATTCACCTCTAGTATTTTTCTAAACATGAATCAGCCTAATCCTAATGTTTGTTCTGATTACAAAATATGAGGGTTTGATGTATATGCATGATCCATATAATAGCAGTGTACTAAACACAAGAATCTTGAAGGAAACTACACCTTGTCATGATTATCGATGTTCATATGTCCTATGCTCTGTATTCTGAATGTGTGTGTGTTTAGCACATGATACACTTGGAAAGTAACATAAGGTTTAATTTACAAAATACATAAGTATTTAATTTGCCTTCTAACGTGGACAGGTGAAATATTGTGATAGTAGTGATCAGGTCGCCATTTTCATGCACTTAACAGTTCCAAAACCATTGCCAAAACTGAGAATCTAGAAACTAGAGCAACCTTTGAAATGTACTTCTTTTGGCTTGCCAAGAATTTCGTTTGGACGCTAAGCCGGTATTGGACTTTCTATCCATGATTTCACAGGTGACTCTAATGTCTGTACTTCTGCTAGTCTATAATAAGAGAATTAACTATTTTTCATGTAATGCAAAGGATTCCAAGTCAAAAATAGAAAGAACAGAGATCGATTGAATCTCATTCTAACAGTCTATATAGTACTGAATCCTACTCTTTCTTGGTAAATTCCTGCAAAGAAAAAAGTGTAATGCTGTGTAGTACAGATTTAAAATTACATAAAATGCAGGAATTGTATACCTTGTATTAGACTAGCTGAAAATACTATGCAGAGATGGAGCAATGCATTAGCTTTCAAAGTTCCTCAGACTTCTTTGTCAGATTGTTCAGAATGTTAAGATCCGCTCTGATATATTGGACTCTACAGTGGTCCTGGACACTCCTGTTTTAACTGTCCTACCCACAATATTGTGATTTAAGGGTATTTTTGTTATCTTCCCTATGGTGAAGGAGGGTCAATTTTGCCTGATTGTTAATACTCGTAGATCTACTTCTCCTCTTGACCCTATACCTATCTGGGTGTTGAAGAGTATGGGTCCTGCGCTGGCACCTCTTCTTACCAGAGTGGTCAATCATTCTGTACAGACTGGCCTCATTACAGCATCTCTTAAAAACGCTGTTGTCTCCCCTTTATTGAAAAAGGTCTCCTTGGACCCGGAAATGTTGGCAAATTCTCGTCCTATTTCACTCTTACATTTTTTGATGAAGATTTTGGAGGCCATTGTGACACCCCAGTTGAGGGACTTGCTTGAGTCCAATTCTATCCTGGATCCATTTTAATCAGGCTTCCACCCATTAATGGGTATGGGATCAGTCTTGGTCTCTGTTATTGACGATTTGATTCTGACATTAGACTAGGGTGGAGTAGGTGCCCTTATTTTGTTAGACACAATTGATCGCACCATTTTGTGTCAACGCCTGGAAGAGGTTGGAATTGGCACCACTGTTTTTGACTGTTCCAATCCTTTCTGTCAGACGGTACACTGTCTGTCTCTCTGCCTCTGTTTTCATTGGCCCCTTATACTCTTTCATCGGAGGTTCCAAAGGTATCAGCTATCTCGCCTTTATTGATTAGTATTTACATTCTGCCATTAGCTAAACTAATCTATTCATATGGCTGGCGTTTTTACTGCTATGTGGATGATACACAACTTGTTTTGCGGATTGATCAGGATGGGGGGCCTCTGGCTAGTCGTCTCAGGAATTGCTTGGCTGACATTGGTGCCTGGATACGAACGAATTGGCTCAAGCTAAATCTTGAAAAAAACAAAGTTATGGTTCTTGGTGCTGATTCTATTGACTGCTTCCCTTGGCCTACAGAGCTCACGCCTGCGACCCTGGGTCCCTTTCCATCTCCAGTTAACATTGTAAAAAATCTAGACATTAAAATTGCCTTTTCTCTTTCGGCCTAGCCTCAAGTTAACCCCAAAGGTAGTGCCACACACTTCAAGCTTAAATTGCTCAGGAGGATTCTGTCTTTCATCTTGGCTCATTTGATGGGGGACTGTGGTTTCCACCACAGTAATACAACTTTGGATTACTTTAATGCCACTTTGTTGGCACAACCAAAGACCCTTATCCAACACTTGTAGGTGGTTCAGAACTCTGTAGCATGCCTGGGCATGGGGCTCCCTAAATCTGCAGTGCTTAGGAAACTCTGTTGGCTCCCTATGGAGGGCTGTATTAAGTTTAACGTTTTGTGCATGGTCCACCGGGCCTTTCACTGTTGTGGAGCTTTCTTCCTGTCAGAAAATGAGAAGATATATTCCCTCCCAGAGTCTATGTTCTGCCAATTTTTATTTGTTGTTGGACGCCCATTTCCATACATCCACGGTTGGTGCAGAGCCTTCTTGGCTGCTGACCCAGCTATGTGGAATTCTTTGCAATTTGGGCTATGACTGGCCATCTTTCCTTTCGAAAAAAGCACTGAAGACCTTTCTACTGTTGATTTTTTTCTTCTTGTGTTTTGATTTTCTAGTTTTGGTTGTCTGGCCTTTCTTTTGGAAGGTCAAACCTAGCAACAGGATACGTTTGGGTTTTAGTTGCGCTTTTACAAGCTAGATTAACATAACATAATATTACATAACCAGTGCATCACATCATGTGCTCCCAGTAAAATGTTTGCCCTATGAATATGGTGATGTTTGACATCCCTTTCTATATTATGAGACAAATAACAATGGAGACAAGTGTTGCCCACAACGATTCAGAATCCTCTCACTATTTTCTGGGTGGGACATGAGGCATGCCCCTGTTAGCATTCATCCAGGAAATGTATAAATCCTTGTTCACTTTAAATAAGAAATGAGAACAGACTCTAAGCATAAAAGTAATGTTTAAAACGTATCCTTAGATCCCTTTTTGCAGCCAGGACTTTTTGAACAACGGCATATACCTCATGCACATAAGAATGTATGAACAGTCAAAATAAAACTCACATTCTCTCATTTATAAGGAGACCTGTGTTTTGTGAGAAGGCCAGGAACCTATCAATGTGCTCTTCCACCATTCCCCTTATAAATAAGGGTCATGGACTGTATAGGGGGCGGCCTATGGATCTATTCAGAGACTCCCTGTACCCTTGTAAGTAAAGGGATAAAAGTCTGCTGATGTCAGGAGACCCGAGCCCTCCACTCACAAGGGTACAGGGACTGTGATCCAGATGGCAGGCCTAAGTAAGGGAGTGGGCAAATATTAATGTATACACCTCATGGACCTTGGGATACATGAGACAAAACTAGTTAGTGGGCCTGACATACAGAAAGGGCATCTCCCAGGTGCACACAGGCCTGTATGTTACTTTTGAATATTTAGATGTGCATCAATATGCCTTATCCAACAACTGTCGACTCATTCACAGGAGTGAAACTTTTGTCTATGATTTTAAAAAGTTGTGGCACACATTTTATACTTATAAGACAAATGTATTGTAGATAATGTTTTTGTTCCCAATATCTTACCTCTGGTATGACGACCAAGCCAAACATCAATCCCAAAAGGACCATGTTCACTCCATATAACCATCTGAGGAATATGAAATATGAAGCTACAGATGAACCAAAGTGACCTGCAATATAAAAAAATAAAAAACTTCACAATCATAGAAATATTGCACATCAGTTTGTAACAATTGTCATGGCTCAACAACAATGGTGCAATGGATCATACTCGCCGGAACAAAACAAGCAATTTGGAGAAAGGCATATAATTACTCCTTTCTATGTGCATTTCGAGCTTCCCAGGGGATGACATTTATTTTTGCTCTAGTTGCCCTGATTTGAAGGAACTACCTTGTTCAAAGGGGAGGGAGGTAGTTGCTTGACATTTATTTGCTTGACATTACCAAGGAAACTAATTGTCTTCCTCCTAAAATGTATATTAAGAGCCCTTGTATGCTGTACATTTTCATCTGGTAATTTATTATTTTTGCATTTAAATTTAATATTTTCTGAGAATTTCATTTTGGGTGATTAGGTGGGGAGAACTGCAACAAAACATGAGAGAAGAGAGAGCAAAGAAAAATGGGAGTTTTTTACCCCTTAGAGACTTAGATCTCAATAGAAACAAATGTTAAATATTATTTTAAGAAACAATGCAATTATGTACAGTTCCTTGCAATTGTTGAATTATCCTTACTTTGAGCTTATGAACATAGGTCAGATGGACAATTTAAAATATATAGCCCATAGCTCAATTCAAAAGGAATTCTTTATGGGATCCACCATTTTCTCTCCATGCACCGTCTCTTAAAGAACTCCTAATTCTGTCGAGATGCCCGTTCAAGCTTTACACCCATTACATTTCAAATAACCTCATGGCAATGGTAACCAAATTGGGGAGAAGCATGCATAGATAAATGACGTATGCCGCCTTTGTGGACTTTAGCGCCACCTTTGATACTGTTAATAGGCAGGCACTATGGCACAAACTCCACTATTAGAGGCTGCCTCATGGATTATTAAAAATTATAGTTGCCCTCCATGAAGACACCACAGTGAGGGTTAGTTATACCTTGAATGGGAAATGGACTGAGGAAGTACTGACCTGTATGGGGTGGCGACAGGGATGTGTCCTAGCCCAAGCCCTATTAAATGTATATCTGGCGGATCTACAAGCTGTCTTTGGAGGCAAGGGCATGTATCCCACAAGGGTTTGATCACAGAGGGTGGGTTGGCTGGGATATGCCAATAATTTGGCGCTCCTGGATACTATATATCGTATTGTTGAGTTGGAGTGCATGGAACGGTTGGAGTGCATGGAATGGTTGGAGTGTATGGAACGGTTGGAATGCATGGAAAAGTTGAAGTGCATGGAACGGTTGAAGTGCATGGATCGGTTGTAGTGCATGGAACAGTTGAAGAGCATGGAACGGTTAGAGTGCATGCAATGGTTGGAGTGCATGGAATGCATGGGGCATGAAGGTGCTCGATCTCAAGCACCTACTGAAAACCACCTTATCACATCACCATGCTTACTCACTTCTATACACCACCACTCAACTAGAACACAGCGATACTATGACACATTCGGTATAGCTGTTCTCATACCAACACCAGCCACATAATCCCCATCATCCTAACTAATCACAGCTGGCTGCACACCTGCCAGCCTAGGCGTTCTCCTCAGGCCTAACGAAGCCAGAATCAGTCTGGTATCACTCTGCCAGAAGTAACACATACTCCTAATCTCCCAACCACCACACCTACCGCTAAGAAGCAGCTAACATACGAGTGCCACACCAGCTGCACACATGTCCAGTGCACACAAGCACTTTATGACTCTTTCTCTTTCTCTACTGACTTGAACTACGGTTCCTGAGGGCGTTCAACCCGTCAGCACCTTGAGATCATACCAATGGTACATAAGGTGCTATATAAATGCAAATTAACATAACATAACATAACATAACATAACTACCCCTGAGAGATTACAGAAACAGCTGGACGTATTAGTTGCTTACTTTGGGAATAATCAATTGGTAATTAGCATCACAAAAATGAAAATGATGTGCTTTAGAGCACCCCATCAACAAAGTCCAAAATATAGATGGAGAGTAAATAATAATATGGTAGAAGTGGTGGAAAATTATAAATATTTGGGGATCATGACTGATAGGCAACTTACATGTACTGCACAAAGAGAGCAGAGATGGGTGGTTATCAAGCAGTCAACAGCTCAAGTATGGATGTTCACCATAAGACACAGAGGATATGCCTTAAGAGCTTTGAGGGAAATCTGTCTGTTAAAAGTACAACCTACGATATTATATGACACAAAAATCTGGTCTTTGGGAAAAGGAAGTATACCGAAGAGAATAGAAGGATATTGTCTTCATAGTAGCTTCGTTCTGTCAATGAGTGTCCTGGTGGAGTACTTAAGGATGGAATTATCATTGACATCTATCAATGCTGTGGACATACAGCGAAGTTATCTGCTCATTAGAAAACACAAAAGGGCTGAATCTGGAACCCTAGCACATCTTAACTGCACTGGGTTCAAAGAACAGGTGACTATCTTGAAACAGATAATTAATGAACCACCAGCCTATCGGAAGGAGTATGTCGATGATATGTCCCCTGTAGCAGCAATCACTGAAAGAGTGTATGAATTGAATGTAAAAAAGAAAATAAAAAAACATTGTCTATGAGCAAAACAAAGTTAACCCTGCTTCTAGAACTAAAGCATCGGCAGTCGAATACCACAGGTACTTACCTGAAGTCAGGGTCTTGCCTCGCTAAGTGCAAGAATTTCCAAATCCTATTGTCCGCGGGACTATTTATGGATTAAATTTAATAGGGTTTGCATGGGAGAGATTACTGGCTCTAGATACGGCATAGTGAAAACCGACAGATCATGGCGTTTCTTTGGAAATAAGCCTTAGAAAGTACAAGTCACTGGTTGACAGAGTGCAAACATTTTAAAAATATACAAGATAAACATATAATGGAATATATTGGCACTATGGCAATTGATATTGAACCCAGGCATATTTGAAAGCGATATATGCTGGGTGAAGACACAGCACTAATCTTATATCTGACCTGCCTATGGTGAGGTTTAGGGAATAATATACATAAAAAACATATAGTAACGACTGTATGCACTAAGATATGATAGGTTATTTATAACGCGCTTAGTACCCGTAAGTTTCTAAGTACGACCCGGTGATCGAACCTGTGTTGCTCTGTGTCGTCTTGTTTCCAAGGCGAGCATGTTGCCGCTGAGTTATCCTCCTGAGACAATATATGGACCTGGTCCCAACATTGGAATGTGTATATTTGTCTCAAGCGACTTGAATAACATGCATACTTATATTAATGTGAATTTATGTATTAGAATGTTGGAATGTAGTAAGACCGTTAGTTGCGCCAACTCGTGCCTTATTCCGTTTTCCTTTTGATTTCATGTAAAATTGTATTAATGCTTGTAATAATTTAAATGAATGTGTGAATCAGATATTCATATATGAAAGGTCTTGAATATAAGACCATTATATGTATAGCAACAACAAAAAATCAAATAAAGCATTGGCAAAGCCAATGTGTTTGCACTGTAATTTTGTAAACCCCAGTTAGACCAACATCATACTTCCTACCTTTATAAAGCCAGACCTATTGGCTTTTCCTGTGTTTGTCTTATTAACAACTACAGTGGAGGTCTAATTGTGTCACTGTGTGTGTAAGCCTATGTCATTAAGTAGCTGCACTTTTATTTAATGTAACAGAATTTATTGTATTTATATTTTGTTTTGTAAACGTTTTAAAATAACACAGTTGTTCATGTGCCGACTAAAACATTTCACATATATGTTGAAATCAATTTCAATGATTTGAATCAATTAGAGACAAGTCTATATAACCATACAAAAGCTTAGAGAAAAGCAGTCTTTTTCGTCACAAAAGAAGAACCTAACTAATAGAATATTTAAAGATTGAATAGGTTATTTGTAATAATGACTGAATAGAGTGATTTGTGCAATTTGCGGTAAACTTCACAACACATGTTATCTAATTCTCTGTGATTAGAAACAATAATATTTCCCAGGCAGCAATGTACCATTCACTTAAAAAAAAACAGGCACTGTCAATCTTATTATTCGAGCTGAATAAGACAAGTTTAAATGCATTGGTTTTCGTCCAAACATGCAATGTTCTCTGGACAATTACCCAAGTCTTATTTCCATTATTTGGATTTCCGTTCTTTGAGCACCAACACTTTAAAATATAGTACCAGGTTATCAGTTGTCATGATGGGATAATAGGACAACATAGTTGGTTAACCACCAACTACTGTCAACCATACAAAGTCTGACCTTTTGGTGTAAACTTATTTCTACTCAATTTAACACATTTGAAGGGATACAATTTATATCAGAAAACCAGTAGGCTGGCCCTGTAGGGGACACATTTTTCTCTCTAAAATGAAGCCAGGACATCTTGCCATCACAGAGTGCTTGCACGATATCATCAAGAAAAGTATTTTCTTGTCAGTTGCTGTCCTTTGTTTTATCCAATATAGTCTTCATTTAAGATCAAAATCTATGAAATATTTCCTCGTTTCCCAAAGTAGCATTCCAGTGTAAGGATGAAACACAAAATCTGCACCAGAAAAAGATGTTCTCGCCAAATTTTCTTTGTCTGGTGAAATAATGACTTACCCATTACCATAGGCACCCAGGAATTTTCAACAACTCTATTGTAGTTAAACGAGATTCCCCTGGTAACCTCATGGGGAGGGACATCATGAGTACGTTTAACATGACCAATTAATTCACTGAGGAAGCCATAGTCTGCACATACCATGCTAGAGCTACTGAGGCAAAACAAGCACTTTGTGGCCACAGTGCCCTGTGGGGCATGAGGCTTCACCAAGATTTGTTTTTCTGTGGGGTAACAGTTCTGTTAGGTTGAGAAAAAAACGTTATGCATACTGTGACAAATTATTGTATGTCCTGCCTTCACCCATGGGGGAGAACCCTACTCATATGGCCAGGGTGGTGCGGCCACAGTCTAATAATAACACCCTTGAGATGGTGTAACATGGGGGCTCACATGGGGTGGGTAAACCCTTGTGGGATAAGGGATGAGACCCCAGTAGAGACCCCTAGAGAGACACAGTATATTTTGTACAGTATACATATTTTTTGGTCCAACGTTTAAAAAGTAAATTGTCTAGGCAGCGTTCTGCTGCGCCTCTCTCCCGAATCTCCATTCATCCCCTTCCACTTCCCTGTTATTTAGCGTGCCAGCCTCCCATCAGTGTCACACTTACTGCTGCTGCTGAATCCTTGGTTTGCATGCTGTAATTTTTGCCCCAACTCGGTTTAAAAGTAAATTGTCTAGGCGGCGCTCTCCCCGCCTCTCTCCTGATTCCCTGTTCATTCCCTTCCACTTCCCTGTTGTATAACGTTCCCCCCTTTATCCAGATATTTAGACATCCTCCACTCCATCCAGCACCATGCTCCCAGCCCTAGGTGCTCCACTGCCTCTACCGGGTCCAGCCCTAGCTGCACTCTAGCTTTACTGCTGTGCTCAGAGTGAAACAACTGCAGAACTAAGTATCTGCATAGTAAGTCTCCTGCGGTTGGGGAAGGAAGACTGGTAAGGGTCATGTCTTGTAGCCTCTTCGCCGGGCTCGCCCTCTGCCTGCCGCAGGATTCTTTTCACTGGTCTGGACTTCCTTTCACATGTACCAGATTCGTCTGTGCCTGCCTTGCTGCTTGGCCACTTGTTGAGTTTGTTGTACATTGTCCAGTCTCCATCCCCCTCTTTCTCCCCCTTTCATCTCTCTGCTCTTTCCCTTCATGATGCTTTCCATCTTGCCTATCTTCTCTAACTGCTACTCCATCACCTATCCTATCTCTTTTTCTAAGCCTGGAAGGAAATATTTTAAAAAAGATTTCCTGGTCTCCAATACAGGCCTGCCTATTGCTGACACCTAAGTCAACACTTCTTCCATGAAAACTGTCACTGCCATCCGCTTTGTCGTTCCCTGTCCGGACCTTTGGATTCCCCATATGGTCTCAGTGCTCTCCCCTTTCTCTTCTTTGCCCATTAATGTGGTACACGATGGGAAGTACTCTTGGCATATTTCCCATCTTCTAGGGACATCATTAAAGTCTACCAGAATGGTACTGTCATGAACCAGGGCTCTCAGCCCAACTGCCTCCTTCTTGATAGGTGTCTTCTGTCTCTCATCAACTTCCTCCCTTCTCCTGCCACTCCTCCTTCTTCCACCCCTATGGCCCCTTCGCCACCACCGACGGGCATAAAACATTCCTGTAACCTTCCTTGGAAGACCTTCAAAGGTGGCAACCAGCTCCACTCAGCTACCCTCAACTCTCGCTCTGCCATTAAACACTCCTCTGACATCTGTCACCGCCTTGAAGACTTCGACCTTGACATTCTTGCTCGCAGCGAGACATGGTTCACGCCCACCTCTGTCACTATTTTTGACACACTACTCCCGGAGGGCTACAAGATCCTCTCTAAACCCAGGCCTAACAGGTCTGGGTGCGGAGTGGCCCTGATCTTCCCTGAATGGGTCCCTGCTACTATTATACCCATTCAGTCCTACTCTTCCTTCAAATACCTTGTCTGCAAGCCTGGTGTCAGTCCAATCCTCTCGCTAACTCTTGCAACCTTCTACAGAATCCCTGGTCCAGTCTCCCTTTTCCACTCCTGAGTGGTCTGACCTTTAACTCTTCTCTCTTGGCTTACACCTCCAAGCTTCTCTTCCTCTGAGACTTCAATATTCACCTTCACTCCACTGATGTGGCCTCTGGACTCTTCCGTAGCCTCTGTGACTCTCGTTCTTGCACCATTGTTCCCTCTGTTCTTATGCCCTCTGTCAGACACACCTTGGATGCTCTCATCTCATCAGACAATCCCATCTATATCCCTCTCACTACAGCTCTCTCCTGGTCTCATCATGCTCTCTTGTCCTCTCACCTGGATCTCTGGGGTCCCCCGGCTAAGCCTCTGCCCGCACTGCCAGTCTCCTTCTCTGACATTCGACCAATTAAGCGAGTGTCATTTGGTGCCTCCTCCCACTCAGGTCACTGACTTTCACACTGACATAGCCCTTGCGAACCTTCCCCTCTCCTTCTCCAACACTCTGGACTTCCTTGCCCCTGTCATGAGGATCCACATGAAGCCTGCCTCCCAGCGCAACAACTGCTATGGTTCTGACCTAGCCTCACGGAAACACAAGAGCAGAGCTGCTGAGCGGAATTGGCAGGCTTCAAGCACATCCTCTGACAGACTGGCCTGCTGCCTTCTTCAAAGGCAATACAGACTCTACATCTACTCAAAGAAGACAGCCTATATCCAAGCTTGCATCTCTAGAGTCACTAACAACTCGGCTGAACTGCAACAAACTCGCCAATCCTACTGCAGTGTCCACTTCTCTTCTGCAATCCCTGACCCTCTGACTGCACTGAAATCTCACTTCATAACCAAACTCAGGACATCATGTCCTCACTCTCCTCTAAAACCCTCTCTTCTTCCTCACATGCTGCCAGGCCTCCGATGGTCCTCCTGTCCCATTCCCTCCTACTCTCCTCTTTCTCTCCCATATCACCTGATGAGGTCTTTAGACAAGTTCTCTCTATGAATGTCTCCTCCAAACAGGTGCTCCCCTGCTCCTCCAGAATTATCAAAGCCAACATTACCTCACTTGCTCCAGACTTGGCCGATTTATGCAATTACTCATTTGCCACTGGCTCCTTCCCGCTACTCCTCAAGCACTCCCTTGGGTACCCTCTCCTCAAAAAGCCATTTGCCGACACCTCCTTCCTGGCTAACTACTGCCCTATCTCCATTACCCCCTTCCTGGGCAGACTCTTGGAGAAGCTGGTCATCTCCCAGCTGATCCACCTCACTGAATCTATTGGTTGTCTCCACGACCTCCAGTCTTGGCTTCCGAACAGCCAAAGGCATGGAAACTGCACTTCTGAACACCCGTGAGGACTTTCTCTCAAATATCGATTCCAACTCTCATTTCATTCGCATCCTTCTTGACTTTTCCCCTGCCTTTGATATGATCAATCATGCCACCCTTATAAATAGGCTCTGTGATGCCCTTGGCATCACAAACCTGGCACTGGACTGGTTGATCTCCTTCCTCTCTGAATGACCATCCCAGGTTCAACTGGGCCCTTTCCTCTCCTCCATTACACTTTCCACCTGCGGCATCCTTCAGGGCTCTCTCCTCTCGCTGTGGATCTTCAACATCTACCTAGCCCCTTTAGCCTGTTTGATCTCTGCCTTCTTTGCTCACTTCCAGTATTATGCTGATGACACACAGGTCTCCTTCAAGCATCCCCCTACAGCTTCCTCTTCTTCCTCTCTTATTCATGACTGTCTGACTGCTATTCAGGCATGGTGTCCTGCTAACTATCTATGCATCAATGCCAGTAAGTCTGAGATCCTTCTTATTTGGACCCCAGCTCCCTCCTTCCCTCCTACTCTGTGGCTGCCTTCCATGTGCCCCCTCTCCTTGCCCTCTTGTGAGGCAAAAACAACTTGGTGTCATCTTCAACTCCTTTCTCTCCTTCTCAATTCACATCACGGACCATGCCAAGAAGGCCCACTTTCAGCTGAACCTCCTCAGAGGCATCCTCCCTTTCCTCACCTTCCCCCAGAAACTAAATGTCTCCAGAGCTCTGGTCCTCTCTAGGCTGGACTATGGCAACAGCCTCTTCCTCCAGCTTCCTAAATCTTACCTTCGCCCCCTTCAACTTGTCAGGAATAGGATTTTGAGATGTATACTTGGCCTCAAGCCCAGGGACTGCAATTCCCCAGCCCTAACATCTCTCCACTGGCTCCCGGTTGCTGAGAGGATCAAGTTCAAGACCATCTGCATCATCCACAAGGCTTTTTGGGGCCTGGGACCCCGCTACATCCAACTCTCTCTCCCTAAACACCTCTCTGATAGAGCCATTTGGTCTTCTAGCTCCAACCCTCTGCAGATCAGATGCTTTTCCGAGCAGAGATTGAGGGTCAGATCTCTCTCTTTCGCAAGAGCCTCCCTCTGGAATGGTCTCCCCATCCCTCTGACACTAGAGACAGATCTCCTTAAGTTCCAGAGGCTTCTCAAGACTCTCCTTTTCTCTTCTTCCTTCCCTCTCCCCCTCCCCTGCTAATGTCCCCCTCCTTGCCCAGTCTACTCCAGCACCTTGATTGTCCCTGACCCCCCCAAACTGCACTTGTCCTACCAGGCTCCCTCCCCCTGCATAAACCTGGCTTGGCCTGCACCCCTATTGAGCCCATCCAGCCCCCCTCCTTGCACTTTTCATGAGGACCTTCATTCCCCTGCACTCTCTGTATTCCCCTGGCCCACGTCCAGCTGCCCTCCACTTAGCACTTGCCTAGCACAGGTGCCTTCCTACCTCCTTCTTCCTCCCACATACCAACACTTGCACACTCTCCACCTCAACCTGCACTTCCTTTCTTCGCCTACCATTAGCGCATTCCGCTGTGACCGGCACTTCCCCAATCCTCCCCACTTCCCTGTCCTTCTTGTTACTGCATTTGCATGATCCAAATGAAACAAGGCCTAATAGGACCATTTGTGTTACTCCTCATCCCTGCCCCCCCTTTTGTCTTGTTGTGCTTTGAAGCACCATTTGCTGTACAGGTGCATTATAAATACCCAATAAATAAATAAATAGAATATTTCTACCACTGCCCCATCTCCCTCACACTCTTATCCTCTCCAGATTCCTAGAATCCTCCATACGTCTATGTATATGAGCAAAGTAGAACTTTGCCCTCCCCTAAATAGTACTGTGACACAAATATAACAATTATATCACCACAGAGAAATGTACTGAGATGAAGAAGATGCAAAGTGCAGAAGCGAACCCTGCGGAACCACAGTTAGCAGAACAGTCTATTAAATCTAGCCTAACCCGGCTATAAAATAAAAAGAAAAGAAGGACTTCCTACAGAGAGCAGTCCTACCTGGAGGAGCTGCCAGGAAAGGCACTTTGTGTCTGCCTGAGAGGGGTAGAAAGACGGGATGCCCAGAATAAATCAGGGCTCTGGAGTCGGTCCTGAGACAGAGGCAGGGACGGCAGGCTGATGGACACAGGCAATAGGTGGTCCTGAGGTTTGGAAAATGCAATCGCTTCTAGTAGGACAGTTGGTGCTGCAGAGCCACCACAAATCAAAGGAAGCCTCCCCAAGCACCATGAGTTGCACGGCTGACGGATGCCCTTGCTAACCATCAACACAGGTACACAGATGGGCAAAAGACACTGGGAACCAGAGAAGGTTGTGGCAAGCCGAAAAACAGGGACAAATATTCTGAACCTATGGCATGGGACTCTGAAAGTAAAAGGAAGTGGTGGCAAACAGAGAAGAGGGAGAAATATCTGAACTGAGGGTCTGGGACCCTGAAAGTAATATTGAAGAAACTTTCATATCTATGATAATATATGGTAGTGCTTGGCAGGAGAGTAAAACAAGCCTACCTAGAAAGAGAAATACCAAAGACAGTAGAGTCTGGACATGCACCCATGACAGAAATACGTCAGTTGGTCATCATCATAGTCACAGTACCTGGGAGAAAGGTGAACCAGGTTGACTGTGAAATAGGTAGTACTTGGCAGGTGAGTACACCAAGTCTACCTAGAAAGAGAACTGCTGAAACCAGGCGAGTCTGGGACTCGCATCCATATAAGAAGGACAATCGTTACTCCTCTTCATAGTCACACAGGATAGAAGAGTGAATCTGGTTGGCTGTGCAACGGAAGTGAAAAATGAACCTGGGGAAGGGATTTATTCCTCGTGGGACTTGTGAACATTGTGAGAAGTGAAGAGAAGGGAACATTCTCTTGACCCCTGTGGAACATTTTTGTTTATGCACTAATTGGAACTTTGTGTTATGAACTACAAAACGAACTATGAATGACCCGCTGAGAAGACAACCCATTTGCACTGTATATTTAGTTGTTAGTGTAAGGGCTAGAGTTAGTGTTTTTAAAACAAGTCAACTTATCTTTATTTGGCATCCTGATGGAACCATTTGACATTTGTGTTGAGGCAGAGAAACCCTTCTTAGTGTTAGGGCTAGACATCTGTAGAAACAGACATTTCATCTGTGTCTTGCTCTCTCACTACGGCACCCTCACAATACCTGCAGAGTTTCTATTCAGACCAGCCTTCCCCCTTGAGGTAACACCAGGCACTATCACCACATTAGATTTAGAAGCAGTGATTATCAATGCAGACAAAGTAATACCGTCTGGCATAGATGAGAATGACATTGAATGGTGTACGGTCCTAAGCATTGATCAAGCACAGCAATTGCAAAGGTGTCTGATGAACAGTTGTTTGAAGACGCCAATGACATCGTAGAAATGGTTTTTGAAATATGTATAACTTGTTAGACAATTATCGAACAGAGAGAAGAGCCTCATACCGTGCTCCTTGTTAAAACACTGCCCCCACCTGAGGGAAGAGTTAGAGAAGGTGCTCAGAGAGCTATGGACCAGAAGCACCACAGTGTAGGTCTATTTGAAGGGATGGGGCAGTCCACATCAAACTGAAACAAGTGGCTGTGCACCCAGTGAAAAAAGCAAAAGGGTTGTCATAGAGGATGATTCAGGACCTACACCCATTGAACTGTATTGTAGAAGCAGAGTTATCAGTGGTCCCTAATCCCACCACCGTCCTTTGCAATATTTCCACCGCAGCAACCCATTTTACAGTAAAAGAACTCAAGAAGGCATTCTTCTTCATCTCATTGCACCCTGACGCCCAGTATCTTACAACATTCGCCTACAGGGGGCAGAGGTTCCCACACACCCCTTTGCCACAGGTGTATTGTGAGTCCATAAGCACTTTTAATAGGGTACTGCAAATGGACTTGGGAAACCTACATGTGCCGAGCACAGTAATTCAGTATTTAGACGACATCCTAGTATGCAGCACAGCAGATGAGCAGTATAGAAATGACATAGTTGCATTTCTAACCTTATTGGCGAAGAAGGTATACATGGTCGACAAAGAGAAATTGCACTACTGCTAGCAAGAAGTTGTATACATAGGACAGATAATATATGCAGTAGGAAAGTGAGTAACACCAAAAAGGCCAACAGCAATACACCACAATCTGCAGCCATCTACAGTGAAGCAGATGCAGCAATTCCTACGGTTAGGTAACCATTTACAGCCTGCATATTCAATTACTCCACCTACACCAAACATCTATTGCAAGAGTTTAAATAAGCACAGAAAGTTAAGGGATCTATTATCTGGACAGATGAAATGACCAAATCATTCCAAGAAATCAAAAATGCAATCAGTAATGCACCACTTTAGCAATGCCTGATTAACATAAACAATTCTTTCTGTTTTCACATTCTAATGGTCAAGTGACCACAGCTGTCCTCACTTAGCTGAAATCAATGGGACACAAACCTTTGGCTTATTACAGTGATCTTTTGGACCCAGTAATTCAGGGACATTTCCCATGCGAACAGGCTCTAGCTGCAGCTCCGTTTGCAATACAAACATCTTCCACAATTACAATGGTATGCCCGGTCACGTTATACGTGGAACACAGAGTTTTTTGCTATACCAGAGAAATCAAAATCCACTCTCACAACACACATTAGGATACAAGGTCATGTTGTCCAACCCTTCCATTCACTTAGTGAGATGTCACACAGTCATTCCAGCAACATTAATTTCAAAGCCAGTATAGCCATATGACCTAGTAGATGATTGTGCTACATATGAAGACACTTCCGATGACACCACTCAGGTCAGGGAAGACAAACTTGAAGAACGAGAAGTATTCTTTGTTGACGGGTTGTCAATGATTGATCAGAGTACTGGAGCGAGGCACACAGGGGTAGCAGTAATAAGGATTGAAGAAGGTGAATACGAAGTAATATCTAAGGTATGACTGCCCTCACACTACTTGGCTCAAGCAGCAGAGCTCATAGCACCACAAAGAGCATTAGAAATATGAAAAGGGTGCTGCTTTGCTACCACTTACTCTGATTCAGCTTATGTCACATTGACAGTACATTCAGGTCTCTCCAGTTGCAAAGGGTTCTAGAAATTAGACGGCACACTTTTTCAACACACTGCCCTACGTTCTAGGCTAATTAATGCATTAACACTCCCCACAGCAGTCACAGTAGTTAAATGTGCTGCTCATACCAAAAATACAGATATAATTGTTTATGGTAACAATGCAGCAGATCTAGCAGCAAAATAAACAGCATATCTGGAAGACCATAATCCCACTGTGCCCCGTGAGGCAGTATTACATCAGGTAGACTAAGATTCCTTACAATGCATCCCCATGGACACTGATTATTGAAATTCAGGCAAAGGCCTCCCCACAAGAGAAGGAATTGTGGACCGAAAAAGGCTGTTCCTCATCTCCCACGGACCTAATTTGGAGCAGAATATTTCAGAAAAAGCTGTAATGCCCCAGGAACTGCTTATAATTGCCATTGAACAGCTACACTACCCTGTGCATGTACCCATGCAGTGCATTGCAGCTGATTTACAGGAAGACTGGTTTATTCTCAACCTCCAAGAACATCTTGATAACTTCCTACCTAACTTTGCCACTACCAAAATGTACACTACAGGTCACACCCTTAGAACATTGAAAGTGACATTACCCTGCCCCTCAGGGACTTTCTGATACCTCCACATTGGCTACGTGGACATGGTTAACAGGTGCAGTAACCTCCATTATGTAATTGTTGTAGTGTGCCCATTCTCTCGTTGGCTTGCAGCAGATCCTTGTGTCCACCCTGATCCCAAATCGGCAGTGAAATTCCTAGTACATGAAGTTTTTCCCCGATGGGGAATATGTGATGTCCTCAGATGTGACAATGGGATACACTTCACTAATAAGCTCTTGAAAGAAATGTCCTCTTTAGTGGGAATAAAGCACAAATCGTGCTCAGTGTATCACATGCAAACCATTGGGATTGCAGAGCACCTAAATGTCCTATTGAAAAAATGTCTTGCTAAGATTTGTAACACACTGAAAAAGAGCTGGCTTTCTGTCTGCCATTAGCTGTGTTTGCTCTTTGTAATCAGTCTGGGACAGATAATCATCTTACTCCTCACAACATTATAATTGCAGAAGAGTGCATACTCCACTCACACCCACATGCACAGCCACCAATGCACACAATTGTGCCCAGATTCTAGGAGACTCATTTCAGGGATATTTTAGGGAGTTAACCAAATCTGTCAGATTTATCGGCCAACAGATCAGGCCCATCCAAGAGAGTTAACTCCAGCAGTGGCAGACACACAAACAGCACAACAGGATTCTGCACTTCAACAGCCACAACAGCTCTCCCCGGTGATAAAATATTAATCTGCAACTTCCAACAGATATCAAACCAACTAAGATTTGAAGGACCCTACGATGTCATCTTCCCAGTGGTTAAGGTTGCCAACTGGAATATGGGGATCCACATAACAGACACCCGGGAGGACAATAGATACAACACCCCTCTCCCCCAACAGGAGGAGAACAGGGGGGGTTACCAAGATACTTGAGACTTTAACTCCTCTGAACTCAATGCACCCCTTTGGGGAGATGAATGCTAATGTTTTTTCACTGTCGTCAGGAACAATAGACGGTGTTAAAACCATTGTGCCTTGTATCGTTTTTCTTTTCTTCTCTCTCTCTCTCTCTCTCTCTCTCTCTCTCTCTCTCGCTCCCTCTCTATCTCTCTCTCTCTCTGTTTCCTGGTGGTTGAATTCATATGGTTGTTTTCTAAGGGTGGATCTAATATTGCCACCAACATTGCATATATGCCAGTGAATAGCATTGTACCCAAGCCCAACATTTGGAGGGATGTTTCACACCCAGGAATTTATTTAGGCAATGCTAAAGATGTGTATCACCCCAAGACTGACAATATATAGTACAACCACATGAAGGTGGTGGGAAGAGGGAAGTCAAGCAATCCTTGATATGTGTGTTCCTTAATCCCTAACGGACAAACCCAGGCTGTTGATAACACAGGAATTACCACCAGAAGTAGCTCAAGGTTTAGTGCACCTTGCTTTATGTATGGTGCAAGGGTTGCTTCAGGGACACAGTTTTCAAGCCCAATGGGTAGAGGCTGGTACCACAGCATACACATATACCTACATAAAGGTAAAGACTATGGCAGACATTGAGGGTTCAAATAATCTCATATTGAGCTATCGACCATGGGAGCAGAGGAAAGGTGAAGCTGTCTTTATGGTAGCACCCCTGATCAGGTATCCCGATGAAGTAGGACAGGAACAGCTTCAGTGCAAAACACCACCTCAGTTGCAGATGTGAGGTGCTGTTTATGATATAGACTAATGGTTCAAAGGGCTGATGGGGTGCCAGGTAGGAGGGATGGTTGCCCTACCAAAGAGTGCATTGCTGCAAATAAATGAGAACTGCTTTGCTGTTTGGGAGAATTTTGTCAAGAAATGGACATAGATTGACCATCACGAGAAGCCTATCAAGACACTCACACTGATACGATTCTCCTTGTGTTTCAGAGGCAATGGCAGCATGCATGTGGGTACTAAATCACAGTGTAACATTACCATCTATCTACCTGACATTACAGGGGGAACAGCAGCCCTGATGGACCTATAATGGGTTTGTGGCGGTCTGGCATAAACCCAATTGCCGCCATTCCAGAAGGGTTTGTGTTCCTTGGCAACCCTGCAGTCTCCCATGCTCATTGTCCCAGACTTGAATGTCACTGAAATCAACGAGCACCCCATGACCAACCCAGTGCACCACATGCATCAGTGGGCCCGGCGCTCCTCAGGATTGCAACATTATTGAATTAGTAAATATCTCTCCAGGGCACCAGTGACAGACAAAATGCAGGCAGTTTAATAAAGCTGAGACATTCTTTTCCTCTCTTCTTGCTCCCGGTATACAGGCACCTGCAAATGCAAAATGGCATCAAATAACATGGTGGGAACTACTTCAATTTTCAAATGAAACAGAACATCGGCTAAATGCCGTGAGATAAGAACTGAGAGCCATCAGGTTGACCAACTTGCAAAACAGATATGTATTAGATTTACTCACGACCATGGAGGGTGACGTCTGTGCTAATATAGGTAGTTCCTATTGCACTTTCATACCTTTCAATGATGCAGATAATGACTTCTTAACTCAAGCCGTTCACACACTACACACTTTGCACACTTTAATGGAGAAGAAAGGGGGGACTACAGAACAAAATTTGTTAACGTCTATGTTTTGGTGGGTACCGTCGTGGATGGGCGATATACTGATTCCTGTCCTCGCCCTGTTGCTTGTCATTCTTCGCATATGGCAGCTGGTTATTGGTTTCTGCAAACAGGCAGCGGACCAGGAATGTCTATGATGTCACTTACACTTAAAGAAGGTAAGTTCACTCCCCTTTTGAAACATGTACACCCGCAGACAGAGCAATTTTCAGATTCAGTATTTATTTTTTAGCCCAGTGATCACATATATCCCCCAGAGGAAAATGCAAAGCAAGGGAGTGACCTGCATCATGTCAGTAAGGTATAGGTACCAAAAACTGATTTTGACAAGCTAAAAGCAGCAAGGAAGTTAGTTAATGAATTAAAAAAAGGGGGAATGTGGATATACAGGTGCCAAAGTCCTAAAGATGAAGGCATGTACTAGCTGAGAAAAGAATAAAAAAATAGGGCTCCTGGTGTGGAACATATTCTACCCAGGAGGGTTAACTAGGAAAACAAAAGATACAAATGAATAGGTCGAAGGATGCTAGGCTCAGAACAACACCTCCACATGTATTATCAAACTCTGCATTGCTAAGGAAGGAATCACTCTTCAATAGTATGTTGTAGAGATAAATCTCATTTTTTTATATTAGAGTTGTGTGCAAAAAGACATAAATCCAACATTTAGAGAAATTAAGACATCAAAATGGTTTGCTAAAACAGAACAATCAGACAAAAAAACAGAAAGATATTTACAACACACATTGCCAAAAAAACATTTTTTGGGACAATCTCCAAATTGTGTGTGTGCAACAAACCCGACTCCTATTAGGATTTGCCAAGAAATTCACATATTGCAGTGTACATATTCAAGTCAACATTTGTGGAAAACACATAGAACAATGGTGGGTACACAAAATTATTTTTCTTGCGTAAACAGCATTAATGTGCTGTAGTTTTGGGGGGAGTAGTGCGTCTACACCAGGTGTTTCGGCCGTTTCTAGGTGGGCTAGGTGTACCTCATCTTTAACACGGCCTTCATCAGGACGGAGTTCTGTGTAGATTGACGTCTGTGCTGCAGGGGAAGGAGACTACAGTCAGGGGGGTGTCTGAGCCAAAATTATTTAGTTTGAGTGAATCATGTGTGGTTGATGTAAAATCAAAAAGCACATAGCTTACCTATGGGTTAATAGATTTCACAGGCGCTAAATTTGAGATCTGCTAGCCGCATGGGCTGGTCTCTGTATGATCCTGTTGCAAATAACAGAGAACGAGAGAAGCAAAGGGAGGTTGAAGCTAAACATGTCCCCGTTTAAAAAGGCATGAAAAAAGTTCAGGGAAAAAAGTCTTACCTCTCGCTGGAGGTCGAAAAATGCTGATCCAGGGTGGTATCAGTGGGAAACAGACACGGCTTGCACAGCTAAAAAATATATATGGCTCAAGGTGAGTGTGGTTACCTAGTAACAACTGTCTCACATATATAGCAGTAAGTGCAGGGTTTATTTTAAAGTACCTGTGAGGGTTGCAGCATGGGCAGCCTGTCTGCAAAAAAGTACAATCTGGAGCTCCTCGGGCTGCTGAGTCACAGATGAGACTGCAGGGGCCTGACTGCAAAGCGTTGGTAATGCTGTTGCTAGGTCCCTGTAGGTATTTATATGTCGGCCATCTTGGAATGGCCCTAGGATCGAGTGGGAAACAAAATGATGGATTCTGCTCCATCTGGGGGGCACAAAAAAAGCTCAATCAATTTTGGGTGTGATTAGTGTCAACGTGTGTCTAAAAAGTTAATTTAGACAATATTGTTGACAAACGGTTGTCATGGCAACCGTAAGCATTGCGGAGTGGCATTGGTTTTTTATACTCTGAAACAACATAGCTAATGGCCTGTAAGGATATTTGGCGTGTTACAGCCCAGAGTACAGCACTACTGCACAGGTAGCAATTTTTTTTATGCAGCACCACCACAAGGGTGCGGTGCATTGCTATATGTGTTACCAGATTAACAAGGAAAGACAGGCTATTCAGTCAAAAACGATTTTAACATATAAGATGCAAATCTATTTTTACAGTTAAAAGCACACGTGCACATTCAAAAATGCACACTATTTTTCACCTGAAATGCCTATGGTGCAAGAGACACATTTGAAAATTAATAACTAACATTACTCATAACTAACCTGACTAATGAAACTGAAGTTAACATAATCCACTAATAAAAATGTGTCTCCACTGCAGAAATAGGCCTACTCTGAAAGTGAACTTTTAAACGCACATTCATTTTTTTTTTCGTTTTCTCTGCTGCTCTGTCCACATAACTACAGGAAGCAAAAGGGCTCGAAAGAACAGGAAATCAGTTGGTTACAAAGTATTACTATAAAAATGAGCCATTGTGTAGAGAGGGAGGAGATTGCATGATTGATTCTGATTGGAGCAGCGTCATAGCAAGTATCATGCTAGAGGCAGTGATTAGGGTTTTGCTGGGGGAGTTTGAAGAGAGAGGGAGGACAGTGGAGATTTGGAGAGCTGGGAGAAGAACCTGTTTTTTCCTGGTTGGAGCATTTCTGCTGAAAAAGCTGAGAGTTCCAGGCAATGTCCCCGGTTTGAGAATGAAAGGCGCTCCTTTTCACTGGGGTTAATCTTCAAGGGAGCCACATTCAGAAAGAGAACAGCTGAAGAAAACTCGGGCTGAACAGATAAGGTAATTACATAAGTGTGGGAGCTGAGTGTGTACGAGAATATTCAGTCAGAGTAGGAAAGGAGATTCCGGTGCCTTAATCACATGTTAATGTTGCAAATTGAGTTCTTTTCTCCGCCACTCTCTTTTCAGTGTATCACAGACAATGCTGTTACTGTGCTATTTTATTTATTTCTGTAAAGAATGAGATCGTGTTTAAATGCAACTTTTATAATACAGAAAAATATTTGAAAGCAGACGGGTGGTGTATTTTATATTTACCAATACAGTGCTGATGATGAGGGGAGATTTTTAAACAGTGCAATTGTCATTTTAAGACAGATGTGTGCATGATCATATTCAGTATGGACAGTTGAGAGTGATTGTTTGTAGTATAGCTCGTTGGAGGTACATGAGCCAACGGGAAGAGGGACTCTCTGGACATAGTTCCCTACCGTATATAAGGTAGTGGAAATTACCACAAAATTACCACATATAGCTCTCTGTCGTAAATAAGTCAGTGAGATCGCCCATGGTGACACACTAACACTAACACTAACACTGAAAATGTGGTATTCCTGAAATGTAGGTCTGAGGTCTCTCTAGTGATTACACGAAAAATCTAAGCAAAGATAAGGGATTCTGGACATTGGGGCCACAAATAAAACAAGGGAATTATGCTCACCAAAATACCACCAACCACGCATACCAACCACGCATACCAAATATGCATGTCTGGGTGCTGAAATAATGCATGTCCACTGTATTATTGTTGCACATGGCCCAATCTGAATACAAGGAGTGATTATTGCTAAGTTATTTTTCGGCGGTAATAAAATACCGTCAGGCCCCAAATCTCCACAAAATACCCTACATATTTATGGTGCGTTGCAGGCAGGGAAAGTGATCATAGAGTACCTACTGGGCGTGGCAAGCGTGTCTCACACTGCCATTTGCACATTAAAGGGAGCCCATTTTATAATAGCAGTGTGCCACTAAAAACGAATTTCAGAATGTCACAAAGGGAAACCACATTCTCAGATCTAGTGCAATATTTAGAGGCAAAGTTGTTTGCACATGGGAATTGGTCGTCGAATAGCACGTTAGAATGGATTAACCGCATTCAGGGTGGGGTGCAGAAAGAAAAACTAGACAATATTTTTGCAGAAGGCAGCATAATTCAGGTCTGCCTTACAAGATTATTGAATGCAGCCGATAAAAGTGCAGAGAAAGATTGATTAATATGGCTATGCGGCAAAATATGGTTTATTTTAAACAAGTCCCTGCGAATCCAAGAGAATGATACTCAGCTAATTAACAGGTTAAAGACTGAATTAGATGGGGCAAGTAAAAATCAGGAAATGTTGAGAGCAGAATTGGATGTATGCCAAAAAGACATGCAATTAAAATGCAGAGACTTTGATACTCAGTTATCCAAAAGCAAGAAACAATTTGAAGATAGTGAGCAAGAATTGGCACACTTAAAAGCCTTAGTGGATCACATTAGACGGGATAAAGATGAGGTTGTTTCAGAGATGTAGATTTTACAAAAAGAACATTGTGAAAAAGAAGGTGATCTCCAGAGTGCAGAACAAGAAATGATTAAAATGATTCAAGAAAGAGACAAGAGAAATAAAGAGTTCAATGAATGCCAAATGCAAATGTGCGACATGCAGGAGGTGATTAATAAGATGAATGGTGAAAACAACTATTTGCAAGATGAAGCCAACAGACTCCTTAAAAAGTGTAAGGACTTAGAACAGCAAATGGGCATTCCCAGGTCCCAGGAGAGGCGGCAGGGTACCACATTTAATGGAGTGGAGGTGAATTCTAGCTCTGCCCAAAGAGCTAGTGCTCCAGTGACTGGGCCGGTGACTGAACTTGGTTGCAGCGCCCTTGGGGGATTTGATACTCCCATTGGGGGCAGCCACCAATCTCATACACCTGAAAACAGGATTGAATCACAAAATAGTGCAATTCCATGCATTGCAACAAGTAGCCCCATAAAAATAATGAAATCCATTAAAGCCCTGATCAAACCATTTAAAAAGGGAGGTGAATGCTGCATTGAGGATCACTTAGAAGCGGTGCATGACATTTTTAAAGCACTCCAGATACCTAAGGAACAGTACAGACAATATTTTCATTTAACTTTAGATGCCCCGACGGCCAGCATCATAAGGGGATCAAATGAACAGCAGAATATGACATGGTCGGAGTTTGAAAAAGAAATTAGGCGTCATTTTTCTCCTTTTCAGTCATTGCAGGAGGCAAAGAAAGTCGCGTACACAATTACTGCTGGACCTAATACATCTCCTCGCCAATTTTTACAAGACTTAAAAAGAGCATTTTCTCGCTTTGATGTATCTTTTGACTCAAATTCCAATGAGTTTAAAACTGCATACTTCTATGGGCTACAGAAAGACATCATATCCCAATTGGTCCGTGAATTTGACCGTGACAAGTCCCTTGAATGGATTGTACATCAAAGCCCAAAACTATATGAGGTACTCTATTGTCAGGGTAGAGAAAGTGATAAAATGAAAGATACTAGACCTAAATCTAAAGAACCCTCAGCCACAGTAATGGAAATCAGGTCAGCCAAAATGTCCCTTGAGTCTGCTCAAAGCCAAGGTAAAAATAATGTGACACCTGAACAAAGGGGTAATCAACAAAGATCGCCATTTCCTGTACCAATGTTCCAATCACATGATCCTAGTAATAGAGAGAGCTACATCAGCCCTAGGTATTTAGGGGACAGACCCCGGGTAGGATATCGGCCTGATATGGCAGGTATGAACAATAACCAGAGACAAAATCAAGATCAAATAAATGATGGTCCCTACCAGTCATTGGGGACACAGAGCAGATTTGATCCCAACACCATGATATATGGTAATCAGGATAGGCCCCGATATGTGGATCGATTTACTGATAATGGAAATCAACCTAGGGGCCAGTACCCACAATCTGAGAGACAGGACATGAGGCAAAACGTGAACTACAGTCCACGCCAGTACAATGATTCCCCACCAGGGGACTATAATCAAAGGATGGGTGCAACCCGCTCCCCTCCACAAATGAATCAAGAGTTCAGAAACCATCCCAACCGACATCAATCACCTGAGAGGTATCAGAATAGATCCAATCAGGGGGAAAACAACCAATATCGACCTAGGCCACAGAAAGAGGATCCTAGAGAGATGGAAAGGTTCCAATGCTTTGAGGCCCAAGTGAAAATGTTAGCTGAGCAAATAGGAAAGCTCTGTACAGCGCAAAAACAACCTTCCAAAGAGGGGGCTGATGTCCATAGCATTGACCGGGGGGATTCCGAAAAGTGACTAAGTACTCATGATAACTGCAGTGCCAAAATGACAGATTGCTCTGATATAATTTTGCATAACGACTCTGAGATGCCTAATGGATTAAAAATGAAAGTGCCAGTAAATGAACTTGTGACAGAAAGTGCAAATACTTCTAAAAAAGAGGTACGGTTTAACCTGGAGCTAAATAAAACAGTAAAGATTTGCACAAATGAAAAAGAAACATTAGGAATTTCAAAAGAACAAAGGGACCGATTTAAGAAAAATGACTCATGCATGGGGAATACCAGTGAACAGGGAGTAAGTGGGGATGCTATAGCTCCTTCCCTGGGCAAGCAAAACAATGACCAAACACAGACAGAAAAAGGAAATACTCACAAGGAGGGTACAAGTCAATCACCTGAAGAATTCTTTGAGCCACATATTTTTGAAGAGGCTGAAAGGGCTGGTATCACCCTAAATGATCACAAATGCACAGAATTAAAAAATGACAAATTGCTGAATGATGTTGTTACACATGTTCAGTTGGAGGATTGTAATGTGGTCTCTGATGTTACCCAGATGGATGGGCGAACAGTGGCCACACTCAAAAAAACCTCTGATCATGGAGAAATGAATAAAATCTCTCGCGCAGAAATAGGTAAAAAGGAGGGAAAAATGTCTTTCCATTTACCAATGTGTTTAGCCAAAAGTGAAAAAGACCTGAGAAAGGTGAGCCCTGAAATCAGTAAGAATTCACATTTCTTATGTGTATTAGAGGAAGTTGAGGACAGATATTATGCACCCATCACTGTAGATGATAAATGCCACACCTTTGCTATGATTGACACTGGCGCACAGGCCACAATTATGTCCAAGGAGCTGGTAAAGAGTATCAATGAAGGGAGACCCCCACAGAGTCAGATCACAGTGAAGGAAAATCAAGGCCCAGTGCATAACTTTAATGGGGAGGAGGTGCCCATCATAGGTGTAACTGAGGTTGACATAAAAATAGGAAAGCACAGAATGAAACAAGAGGTATTGATCACATCTATTTGTGAAATTCCATTTTTGATGGGGACAGATTGTCTGAAAAGATTGTCTCCTCTAATAGATGGGGTGAATGGAGTGCTGTGGTCCTTAACCAAAAAACCATTGAGGCCTAAGAAACTAAAATCACAAAACAGCAATATAAATGAATGTCACACCGTTGCCAAAACAAATGATGCTGTGGAGGTATATCTCCAGAATAGCTGCATACCTAGTGTCACTGTTATATTAATGTGTCAAGACAAAATGCAGAGCGACAATGAAAAACTACCTGTACAAATATACTTGGACCCAAGGAAAAATTGGCAGACTGCCATAGATGAGCACACATTACGTTTTTATTTAAAAGAGAAAACATACAAACAGAATATTGCTCCTAAAACAGATTCAGAAAAACACATTACCACTCTGGCAGAAATACACATGGAAGATGAGCAACATGGGTTCATGTTGGTATAAATGACTATTTTAAAACAATAAAAGCCACTTTAGCGCTTGAACATGAAAGGAGTTTCATTAATGAGAAATTGTTGCAAAAAATAATGGAAAGGGAAGAAATCCCGAGATTTAGGATTAAAAACCAATATGTTTCTGGGTTGGACAGTCCAGACTTTGAAAACCGAATTGCAGGCAGATGCATGCTTAAAATTAGCATTGGGCAGAAAACAATTTACCATAATGTATGGATAGTCCGTGGAGCACAAAATGAATTTTACATGGGAAATGACATCATGCACAGAATGTGTATGGTGTTAGATTTCCTTAATCAAAAAATATGGTCACGCCTAGGTGGTCCGGCACCTGAATTTGAAGACAAAAGAAGGGCTTATCATTGTGCACAACTGGTTCCTTATGCAATCGAATTACAAATGAGGAAAGATACTATTATTCCTGCATTTACAAAACAGTTTGCAATAACACTGAAATGCAAAAATGGACAGCAGATGAAAGGCTCTGATGCATTTGTATGCCTGAATGAATCCATAAAACAGCAAGGCCTGGATTATGAATACGTTCCATTGGTAGATATTGGTGAAGGATCTGTAAAAATTATGGTAAATAATAAAGGTTGTCAGGATATTCATTTAGAGGAAAACTCCCCATTAGGAATGGCCATACAAAAATCACATTATACGGCAGATTTAAATAACATGGTGATTGGAAATATTCCTGAAAAGTATGTAGATGCCAAGGGTGAGTTACCAGAACACCTGGACTCTCAGCCCAAAGGAATATTTAAAATTCATTCTGTGTATCCTTATGATTCAAATGAGACAGTGTGCTGCCATCAAGAGGATTGCATAATATTTAATTTAAATGAAAATGAAACAGAAAATCAGCCCATTGAAGTGGAAGCTGATATGCCAAAATATTTAAAAGTGGCAGCTTTACAAAAAGACACAGCCACACAGTTAGAGGAAAGCGCCGAGATTCCCTTACCAGAAGATTTTCCAGAATTTTCCAAAATGGTAGAAGAGCAGATCTCCTTAGCGGATGCATGTGAAAGCAATGAAGAGAGGGACAATCTGAGGGAGATATTTATGGAGTTTAAGGATGTATTTGCAAAAGATGCTTATGATTGTGGTTTAACTGATTTACATGTGGCCACACTACCAGAAGGGTGTAGCAGAAATCCAGTGTTTGTACGCCAGTATAGACTACCGCTGGCATGTTTAGAATCATTGGCAGAGATTATTAAAAATTTGGAATCGCGGGGAATCATCAGGCCCATTCATAGCACATCCAATACACCTATTTTAGGTGTGTTAAAGCCAAATGGTCAATGGCGGCTGTGTGCAGACTTGAGAGAGTTAAATAAAAGAGTACCAGTATCTAGATGGCCACTGCCATTCATTGATCGGGGCCTAGCTCAAGTACATGGTTCAAATGTATTTACCACATTAGATCTCACCTCTGGATATTGGTGCGTGCCATTGGCAGAGGAGATACAACATTTATTTTCCTTTACATTTGACAGGACTCAATATGCCTGGCTTAGAGCTCCGTTCGGGTACATCAATAGTGGGAGTGAATTTGGCATATTTTTGAGAAAGGCCATGCCGGATGCAGCGGAAAGAGGAACAATAGTTTATGTGGACGATGTCCTGATAAAAAATGAAAGCCTGAAAAGCCATTTTGATGAAATAAGACATGTACTTGGCCAATTGCAGAAAGCAGGCGCCAAAGTATCTTTGCAAAAAGCACAATGGTGCAATAAAAAAGTGAACTTTCTAGGGCATGAAGTGACTGAACATGGGCTAAATCCACAAAAGAAGAAAATAGAGGCCATACAAAGATTAAAAGATCCTAAAAATGTGAAAGGAGTAAAATGTTTATTAGGGATGACAGGCTATAACAGAAAGTTCATTGAAAATTATGCAGAAATCACTCAACCATTGACTAAACTGCTTAAACTGAATACTGCCTGGAAATGGGAAAAAGAGCAGTCTGATGCAGTGGCTAGATTAAAGGAATGTCTTGGAAAGGCACCATGTTTAGCATACCCCATAAAGGACAGGGATTTCTTTATAGAAATAGGTTTTTCTGAACATTGTATGTCAGCAGTGTTATCACAAAAACACGATTTGAATCACAAAACCATTGCATATGCAAGTAAGGCATTTTCCCAAGTTGAAATGAAATTTAATTAATGTGAAAAGGCCCTATTAACCACTGTGTGGGCGCTACAACATTTCCGCCCCATTGTTCAGGGAGAAAAGGTAATTATTGAAACAAATCATCAACCTTTGCAATTTTTAGAGAGTAAAAGAATTAGATCAGGTAATGTAGCGCAATCCAGAATCACTTCATGGACGCTGGCATTACAAGGTTTTCCCGTAGAAGTGAGATATGGACAAAATAAAAAGAACCCAATTGCTCAAGGGTTAGCTGACTTACATGACTGTGCAGCTGAACAAATACCAAATGAAATGGAAGTAGAAACTAGTTTGCAGGAATTTGAACAATCACCACACAAAGCTTTTGATGAAAAAACATGCAAGGATTTGCCAACTGTATATGTGGATGGTTGTGCTTTTCACATTGAAAATGACAGTAATAACCAGTTAGTGGCAGGAATAGGAAATGTCTGGTTGAAATGTGAAGGTGTCCCCAGTATAGGGATGAGGATTGGAGATAGGAGCAGTCAGGTGGCGGAATTGGCAGCCATTTATAAGGCAATTGCTACTGCAGTTGATAAAAAGTTCAGTGAAATTGTCCTGGTGACTGATTCTGACTATGCACGGAATAGTTTTGTGGAGTATTTGCCTGGTTGGAAAGCAAGAGGCATGGTTACATATAACAAAAAGCCACTTAAGCATGGAAAAATGATACAAGCCATAGACAAATTGGTGTCAGAGAATAAGTTAACAATATACTGGAGAAAAATTTGTGGGCATTTAAATACACTAGGAGAGGATAAGGAGGGAAATGATAAGGCGGACCACCTGGCTAAGATTGGGGCTGTGATGGGAGAATTGCTACCTATCGATTATTTAATGGGTGAAATACAAATTGATGCAGTCACACGTTCTAAAGCACCAAAGGAGGTAGATCAACCGGTGGTGCAGTGGAGTCATGACACGCCAGACCAAGATTTGATTGAGGCACAAAAGAATGATCAAATTTTGGGAATCTATTATAATCATTTGATAGATCCCGAACAAAATCCTTTTAACAGAAAATGATTGTATGGGAAAAGAAGAGTTGAGGGTGCTATTAAAGAACAAAACACAAATTAGATTACAGGATGGACTCATGATTAGAGAGTCCATAACAGGAAAAATACAGTGGGTAGTACCCCTTTCATTCAGAGGACTAATGCTACACCATGCACATGATGCCATAACTGCAGGCCATAGAGGTTCACAAAAAACATTAGAAATACTAAAAGATTATGCTTACTGGCCACATATGTCCCAAGATGTGGAATTATATACTAGAGGATGTCTAGTATGCGCCCAATTTAAACCTGCTTCACCAATGCATAGAGCACCATTGATGAAAAGAGGCCTAACTCTCCCATGGTCAGATTTGCAAATAGACTATGTAGGTCCTTTAAAAAGGTCGAGCAGGGGACACCGTTATATTTTGAGTGTGGTATGTTTGATGTCGAAGTGGATTGAATGCATTCCTGCACCAGATTGTAGTGCGCAAACAGCAGCCACATTGCTGGTGAACCATGTGTTCTCAAGGTTTGGGTTGCCACAAAGAATTGAGTCAGACAGAGGAAGTCATTTCACAAGTACTCTAATGAGTAAGGTATGGCAAATACTAGGTGTGAAAAGGAAACTACATATCGCATATCGGGCGGCGTCTTCAGGTACAGTTGAAAGAAGCAATAGGTGTGTTGTGGATATTTTAAAGAAATTTGTGGCAGAAGCAGGTTCCAGCTGGGATTTACGTTTACCGTTGGTTTTGATGGCAATCAGGTCAACTCCTGCCAAAGCAACAGGTGTTAGCCCCCATGAGGTCTTGACAGGTAGGAAAATGGTGTTACCACAACACCTACTATATAGAACACAGGAGCAGACACTTGTGAGTGCATCCACAGTTCATGAATATATTGATGAACTGAGGAGACATTTGCAACATGCATTTGCTTTTGTGCAGAGAAATCTGGAAAGAGCTGCTGACAGTGCAAAGTCTTATTATGACAAAAATACATCAGTAAAGGAATACAGTGTAGGGGATCAGGTGTACAAGTTTCATTTTGGAAAAAGTAAACAGAAAAATTCTAAATTTCTAGCAGCCTGGCAGGGGCCATTTCGAATTATAGATAAGGTCGCTCCTGTAGTTTATAAAATTTTGAAAAATGAAGGTGAAAGGGCAATAGAGCAGTTTGTCCATGTAAATCAAATCAAACCATGCCATCCCAGACATGAGATCAGGCAGCTTGAGCATGTAGAAACAGATAAAGTCCCTTGAACACAAAAAGAGAAAATAAATAGGTGCAATCAGGAGGCAGTGACAAAGAAGTTAAAAAGTTGATTGTTATAATGGCACATAAACACTGTAATATATGTAAAAATATATAATATAAAATAAATAAATGAATAAATAAATATATAATGGAAGCTCATGGTTGGTGTGCGGAGAGAAAATGTATTAAATATTGAATGCTGTTTATATGTGCTTGTTTTCTTTTAACTTGTGTTTAATTTCAGAAAAAAAACAAAATATTTTTACCAAGCATGTTTTATTTTTGGCAAAAGGGTGAAGTTAGTATTGTGCTATGTACTTAATTTGTTTATTTTCTATTTGATTTAGGAAATTAACATTATTTGGTCGGAGGTTCCGGGATCAGAGGCCACGGGAGACGATGGAGTCCTGGAGTCCCCTGGATGAAGACCAAAAGATGCCTTCCTCCAGGTGGAGGTGAAGACAAGATAACCAGAATGCTAAAAAAAGATGACTCCTATGGATCTAAGATTGCCAAGATGAAAGTGTACTCGAATGAACCAAATAACATCGCTGGTCGGGACATATCAGAGGCAGACAAGAGTCATGACATATGGAGTTCCACGTATTTATTATTTTAATTATTTATTTTAATTTGTTATATTAATTATTTGTTTTGGTTAGTTGTTTTATTTCATTGTTTTTAATTGACTTGTAAAATCTAAACTTGGAGTAATGCCACTTCCACTGAGAAGGCAAATGTAGAACATTTTGTAAACTAATGAACCCAGATGAATACTGTGTTGATTGCAACTTTTTCATTGATGCACATGAATGTTCATTTTGTTGGATTGCTATATTGTGAAAAGAAGAAAAAGAACAAATTGTTTTTAGGAATTGGCTTGGATCGTAGCCAAATTCTAAAAACAAAAGGAGGGTATGTAAGGATATTTGGCGTGTTACAGCACAGAGTACAGCACTACTGCACAGGTAGCAATTTTTTTTATGCAGCACCACCACAAGGGTGCGGTGCATTGCTATATGTGTTACCAGATTAACAAGGAAAGATAGGCTATTCAGTCAAAAACGATTTTAACATATAAGATGCAAATCTATTTTTACAGTTAAAAGCACACGTGCACATTCAAAAATGCACACTATTTTTCACCTGAAATGCCTATGGTGCAAGAGACACATTTGAAAATTAATAACTAACATTACTCATAACTAACCTGACTAATGAAACTGAAGTTAACATAATCCACTAATAAAAATGTGTCTCCACTGCAGAAATAGGCCTACTCTGAAAGTGAACTTTTAAACGCACATTCATTTTTTTTTTCGTTTTCTCTGCTGCTCTGTCCACATAACTACAGGAAGCAAAAGGGCTCGAAAGAACAGGAAATCAGTTGGTTACAAAGTATTACTATAAAAATGAGCCATTGTGTAGAGAGGGAGGAGATGGCATGATTGATTCTGATTGGAGCAGCGTCATAGCAAGTACCATGCTAGAGGCAGTGATTAGGGTTTTGCTGTGGGGAGTTTGAAGAGAGAGGGAGGACAGTGGAGATTTGGAGAGCTGGGAGAAGAACCTGTTTTTTCCTGGTTGGAGCATTTCTGCGGAAAAAGCTGAGAGTTCCAGACAATGACCCCGGTATGAGAATGAAAGGCGCTCCTTTTCACTGGGGTTAATCTTCAAGGGAGCCACATTCAGAAAGAGAACAGCTGAAGAAAACTCGGGCTGAACAGATAAGGTAATTACATAAGTGTGGGAGCTGAGTGTGTACGAGAATATTCAGTCAGAGTAGGAAAGGAGATTCCGGTGCCTTAATCACATGTTAATGTTGCAAATCGAGTTCTTTTCTCCACCACTCTCTTTTCAGTGTATCACAGACAATGCTGTTACTGTGCTATTTTATTTATTTCTGTAAAGAATGAGATCGTGTTTAAATGCAACTTTTATAATACAGAAAAATATTTGAAAGCAGACGGGTGGTGTATTTTATATTTACCAATACAGTGCTGATGATGAGGGGAGATTTTTAAACAGTGCAATTGTCATTTTAAGACAGATGTGTGCATGATCATATTCAGTATGGACAGTTGAGAGTGATTGTTTGTAGCATAGCTCGTTGGAGGTACATGAGCCAACGGGAAGAGGGACTCTCTGGACATAGTTCCCTACCGTATATAAGGTAGTGGAAATGACCACAAAATTACCACATATAGCTCTCTGTCGTAAATAAGTCAGTGAGATCGCCCATGGTGACACACTAACACTAACACTAACACTGAAAATGTGGTATTCCTGAAATGTAGGTCTGAGGTCTCTCTAGTGATTACACGAAAAATCTAAGCAAAGATAAGGGATTCTGGACATTGGGGCCACAAATAAAACAAGGGAATTATGCTCACCAAAATACCACCAACCACGCATACCAACC
Source organism: Ambystoma mexicanum (assembly GCF_040938575.1). Classification (NCBI taxonomy): domain Eukaryota; kingdom Metazoa; phylum Chordata; class Amphibia; order Caudata; family Ambystomatidae; genus Ambystoma; species Ambystoma mexicanum. The sequence continues at coordinate 1,174,219,336 of NC_090935.1, read as the reverse complement.
ACGCATACCAAATATGCATGTCTGGGTGCTGAAATAATGCATGTCCACTGTATTATTGTTGCACATGGCCCAATCTGAATACAAGGAGTGATTATTGCTAAGTTATTTTTCGGCGGTAATAAAATACCATCAGGCCCCAAATCTCCACAAAATACCTAGTAACAACTGTCTCATATATATAGCAGTAAGTGCAGGGTTTATTTTAAAGTACCTGTGAGGGTTGCAGCATGGGCAGCCTGTCTGCAAAAAAGTACGAGCTGGAGCTCCTCGGGCTGCTGAGTCACAGATGAGACTGCAGGGGCCTGACTGCAAAGCGTTGGTAATGCTGTTGCTAGGTCCCTGTAGGTATTTATAAGTCGGCCATCTTGCAATGGCCCTAGGATCGAGTGGGAAACAAAATGATGGATTCTGCTCCATCTGGGGGGCACAAAAAAAGCTCAATCAATTTTGGGTGTGATTAGTGTCAACGTGTGTCTAAAAAGTTCATTTAGACAATATTGTTGACAAACGGTTGTCATGGCAACCGTAAGCATTGTGGAGTGGCATTGGTTTTTTATACTCTGAAACAACATAGCTAATGGCCCCATGAGGTTGTGATTACCGAAAATACTTCATTTCAATATGTTGTGGCATGGATCACAAAATGTGTATGTGTCTCAGGAATCTCAGCAGAGAAAAACCATAATTAAGTAAGTAGACAGTTTGTATTGTATTACTAACAGCCCGAGAGGGTGAGAATTAGGGCGTGTCGCCTGAAAACTTAATACATAGTTTCATAATGACAGAAAACATTTGGAATTAACAAAGAAAGTATAGTTTTTCATGTAGGTGATTTCATACATTGACCAAAAAAACACACACAGTGCCATAATTTCTACTGACTTCTGCATTTCATGAAATGAAAAATGATCATAGTGTTAAGAAGTTCATAGCTCATACTCAATCATTGGGCACATGTCATTACAGGAAAGACTTCCATTCAACTTCCATTAGCTGTGCAAGCCGTGTCTGTTTCCCACTGATACCACCCTGGATCAGCATTTTTCGACCTCCAGCGAGAGGTAAGAACTTTTTTTCATGCCTTTTTAAACGGGGACATGTTTAGCTTCAACCTCCCTTTGCTTCTCTCGTTCTCTGTTATTTGCAACAGGATCATACAGAGACCAGCCCATGCGGCTAGCAGATCTCAAATTTAGCGCCTGTGAAATCTATTAACCCATAAGTAAGCTATGTGCTTTTTGATTTTACATCAACCACACGTGATTCACTCAAACTAAATCATTTTGGCTCAAACACCCCCCTGACTGTAGTCTCCTTCCCCTGCAGCACAGACGTCAATCTACATAGAACTCCGTCCTGATGAAGGCCGTGTTAAAGATGAGGCACACCTAGCCCACCTAGAAACGGCTGAAACACCTGGTGTAGACGCACTACTCCCCCCAAAACTACAGCACATTAATGCTGTTTACGCAAGAAAAATAATTTTGTGTACCCACCATTGTTCTATGTGTTTCCACAAATGTTGACTTGAATATGTACACTGTAATATGTGAATTTCTTGGCAAATCCGAATAGGAGTCGGGTTTGTTGCACACACACAATTTGGAGATTGTCCCAAAAAATGTTTTTTTGGCACTGTGTGCTGTAAATATTTTTCTGTTTTTTTGTCTGATTGTTCTGTTTTAGCAAACCATTTTGATGTCTTAATTTCTCTAAATGTTGGATTTATGTCTTTTTGCACACAACTTTAATATAAAAAAATGAGATTGATCTCTACAACATACTATTGAAGAGTGATTCCTTCCTTAGCAATGCAGAGTTTGATAATACATGTGGAGGTGTTGTTCTGAGCCTAGCATACTAGCTGAAAAAATCCAGTTAGCATAAAGATTTGACAATTTTTAGTGTTAGTATTTCTGTTTTCTGTCACAGGATTTTAGGCCATTTTTGACATAAACTAGAGAACACTGGGCCACAGAGTACATGGTGGAATAATTGGCATCAAAGGATATTGTTAATGGTTCCCAATAGCATAAGGGCCCCTTGCCACATGAGGTAGAATACTGCCATCTTGAAGTAGGCCACATATCTGAACTTCGGTCCTTCCATTTAATTAAACCTTATTTTTGCTTCTCTCAATAGGTTTCAGTGTGCCAAGGGCTTTGGAGCAAGGGTGATGTGCAGTACACATGGAAATTATTGTTGTTGTGTCTAGCTGTTCTCAGGAGCCTTGAGTGAAATGTAGAATAACACTTTGTTTTCTCGATGCCAAAAGCGCCAAACCAATTTGTGGCTATACTGTCCCCTATGGGGTGGTAGGAAAACTGGGTTGGCAATAGAATGGCCTGGCAACACGAATAAGAGTTAGCCAGAAGAACATGTACCAGGGATGGGAACATGTTTCAAAACGGGAGTTGCAAAAAGTGCTGCAGAGAAAGCTGCTCGAAGGCCTGGGAACTGTCTGGATTGTCAAGTTGACTGAGCTCCTGGGAGAGAATATTACTGTTTCTAACTTGCTGACCTCACTGTCCGCACCCACTACATGAATAAGTAGTTGTTTTGAGCAATGAGGGTATGCCATTTCAGAAATATGTTACAAGTATTTAGCCAATCAGGATGGAGTAGTTTCTGCTGAATGCACAATTAGATCATTTGTATGGGGCTGTACTTAGGATGGTCATGGGTTATGTACTAACCACTAGAGCATGGTAGTGTAGGTTGTGTTTAGGAAATTATATGGGTGGGAGCCAATAGCCAACATGGGATCAATATGCATTTGAAGGCCATCACTATGGACGGGCCAGTGAAGCATTGTCATTCAAAATAATCAGTGTTCCACTAGGAGCGACTTCATAAACAGAAGACTCTTGTATCTCTTCCTGAAGTCGAGAAGGTTATTAGACTCTCTAAGGTCATGGGGGAGTTAATTCCAAAGCTTGATGGCATCCCTTTTCATCCCCCATAAAGCGTTTTGAGTTCTTAAATGTTTGCCTCCTCCCGGTATTATTGTGGGAATCGATCGCATCAAGTAAAACATTTTCATTTCTTTTTTAAAACATTTATTTATATATTTTTGTACATATGTCCAATACATATGAATATCAATAACAATATACAAACTCCAAGGTCCATAGAATATTGCAATATACATTGCTCAATAACATTGAGTAATACAATATACGAAGATAAAAAAATAATAAATACAAATGTTGTAACTGTCAGTACATTCTAATCACCAAACATGACAACTTATGGACAAATACTGTACAGCCAAATACACATATGACACAATACAGAGGAAAAGAAAACACTCATATGAGTTACTGAAGGGGCTCCATAACAAGATAAATATAACACGTTATAACAAGGCCGATGTAAATAACTTTTTTTAAGGGGCAGAGGCACACCCATGTCTCTGCCAAATATTTAAAAAACTACTGGATGGATTTACCCAATACCCCTCAAGGAAATTAAGACAACTCTTTGTACCTAAATTGTTTCTTATTTAATCCAATAAGTGGTTTAGGGGCTACAGCTGTTCAAATTATGCACTTTTGCTCTATGAGAAAATTAATTGGAGTAGGCTGAAAACTATTGTTTTATGTTTTCTTAATAACATTTTAATTTTATCATGAATTATTTCCAGAATGTTCAGTTTAGGGGGTTCTTGACAAATGTTTTATTTGAAAAATTGCATTCAAATGCACTCAGAAAGTTACATTTTATTAGCCTCACTCAGCCTCTCTGCTGTGAAGCACAGGGGCTCTTATGAAGGTTTAAAGGTTGAGGGGGCATACTGGCATACTGGATGTATTTACCCCAAACCAAATAGCACTTTTTGTCAACAGGAAAATCAATGGGCTGAAAACTGTGAAACTGTGGTGTTTTGTTTTCTTAACAACTTTTTAATTGTATAACTTATTGTTCCCAAAATGTGCAGTTTAGGGTTTGGGTGTTCCTTCCTTGACAAACTTTTTGTCTTGAAAATGTCATCCAAATCCATCCAGCAAGACAAAGGTTATAGCCTACCTTTCCCTATCGCTATAGGTTGTTCCTTACCTACTTTACCTACTAAGGTGCTCGACAGTCGTGAGTCAATGTCCACAGGAATAAGTCTGCTGTCCAAAACTAACCTATCTGACTCTACGACTAGTTTAATCAACTAAGGTCAGGAGAATGACTCCCTTCTCCTGATAGTTATGCTTTTACACCTTCACTTATTTTAGAGTCCTGGTTATCATACCATTTTCAAATAGTCTCTTGTTATCCTTTGTATCAGATCCCGCAATTTCCTTATGGGACTGTCAGTCTTTCTCTCCTCTTTTATGATGATTTCATTTTCCTTTGTTTGGATGCTCTGTTCTGGGTCATAGGATTTTGAATATTCTTGTCTAATGCCTTCTCTTTTGTGGCGTTTGTTTTCCAGATAATTATCTTTCAGCTATTCCACATGTAGACTTTCTTTTACATTGCTTAATCTGTGAACTTCTCTGGTCTTTAATTCATAGTTATCTCTCACTATACTTTTAGACTCTTCATGTCTTGCAAATAGTTTACTTTCCTCATTTCCCAAGTTAAAGATATCCCATTCCAATTTCTCTCGGTCTTTGGGATTTCTTTGCTTCTCTTTATCACATGGATACAGTTCAACTTTATCAACTTGTTGTTCCCAGTTTAGCCATAGGTATTGGGATGACTTTCTCTGATACTATAATGAGTCCCATTTGTCTTCCCATTCTCCCCATTCTCCTCATTACCTTAAGCTTTGCAGGGGGAAAATATATGGTGCCGGCAGGTCCTGCATTCCATGTTGTCCAATTCTTGCAGGTTTCTCCTTCTGTTTCGGCTTCTCAGTGCCAGTACGGTCAACCAGACCAGTAATTGTTTCGACTTCGTACACACTGGGCTTCCAGTCTCCTTCTCTGACTTGAAGCACTTCTGAATTTCGTGGGCTCCATGCACCGCTTCCGCTCCACCTCCTTCAGGAGTTCCATGCACAGAGGGCATCCCCTTTGTGTGTCTGCTGTCACCTCTCTTTTGTTCTCTCTACTTATCACTTTGCATCTCCTCTCTCTTCAATGTACTTGTCCAAGTCAATTGGAGACTTGGATTGAAAGAGACAACTGTTCTTTCTTCCTGTGAACAACATAACTTCACTTTCTCTTCATCCTGGTCCTGGAATTTGCAATTACCTTGTATATTAGCTGGATCCATATAGGCCATTATGTGAGGGGCATGAAGTAGTTCCTCACAGGAACGGGAGACCTTATCCCCAAAGGGGGACTCTCTACTGGTCAGGCCCCACTTTCCTCGATCCCTAGGGAGGGGTTGGGGAGCAGGCTCAACTCCCAAAACTCAAAGGGAGTGGCTCCACCTTGGGGAGAAGTGACAAAGTCCCTCACATTGTCACAGTACACTATTGTTTTTTTTTTCCAATTTCTAACTGTAGGGCCACTTTGATTTGTGGTAGATATAACATAATCACATATATCAATATTTCTCTTTGCTCTTGGCTTGCCTATCTAAGTGGACTAGATCGATAATTCAAAAGACATTGGGGTCATTCCGAGTTTGGAGGCAGCCATGGTGCTATTAGCACCATGGCTGCCTCCAAAATCGGTCCGGGTTCCTTGAATGGGGATTTACCGGGTCATTCCGACGTAGGAGGACCAGGTAAGTCCCCATTCAAAAAACCAATCCCCATTCCCATTTGAACCCCCATAGGGCTCAATGGGAATGGGAAGGGAGCAAATAAACCAGGTAAAACCAGCCGTCCTTAGAGGGACCCTCTAAGGGACCTCGTAATAGGGCGGTAGGGGGTTAACAGCACCGGCATCCTTACTGGTGCCGCTACCCCCTACTGCCAGGGTCGGAATGACCCCCATTATATTGTTTTCAAGAAGGATCATGATAGGCTGGGCATTTGTTCTAATCTGGGCTACTAAGGGATCACAAACCCTCTGTAGACTGAACATGAGCTATCTATCTATACTCTTCACCAATTTTCAAGATTACAGAACAAAATCTATGTTTGAATCACAAATGTATGTACAGTGGGCACTTAAGGGGTATCTGCCATTTAGGGCCATACATGACATGGATGCTGCAAAAATTGTGTTCGCATTTGGACCGATATTATTTTGGGCATTGCCAGTAACACAACCTCCCAATCTTCATCCTCAAGTTAAAATTCCCCAATTAACTAACTTTCATTAAGTGGCCACTGAAATTGGCTCCCTCTGCAACAGTAGGAGCCTTCATTCCCTTTTAGTCTTAAACACTCACATTCATTTTTTAGTCAAACATCCATTGCTTATTTTCCTTGCCACACACACATTACTAGACCACAAAACCAACAAAGGCAACATACAAAATAGCTCACACACAGAATTAAGTATTCTTGCTTTGCCAAACCATCCTAGCATTGCCTGCTTGCACATTTGATCATCTGATAGAATTCTGTAAACAATCTACATCTTGCACTGATACTGTGTTTTTTTAATGATATTTCCTTGCCACTAGAATGTTTGAAAATCACCCAATCTTTTTACAGTCTATTACTGATCACAGAGTCCCTAAATGGAATCTGTGCTTTGTTTTCCATTGTTTCATTTACATCTCACTCCACAAGTTGTTGTCATCACATAGCTCCAACTTAACTCTCTCCTACTACAGAGAACAAACATAGAAGTTAGGCTTGCAACATTTCAACAAGCCTAAGTGCACCAACCCAGTAGTACAATTCAGTGACAAGTGATAAGCAGTTACGGGGGGTCATTCTGAGCTTGGTGCTAAGGGAACAACGATGACGGTAAAGGAATACCGGCATCGATTACCGCTATGGTCTATTCTGACCAGCCCGACTGCTATTAGCGGCATCGTAAAGTATGATGCCTAAAAAAGCGGTCTGTGCGCGGGTACGCGACCCACCATGCCGGCAATAGCGGCATGCCGTAAACTAGACTGGATCACAAGTGAAGCGGACATGCAATAACGGCGTCATGAAGGTGGAAAAAGTGGTTACCGGCATGCCGTAAATACCGTAAATACCGGCATCGCCGACCTACCATAAAATGCCCTGAGCAGTTTTCACAACTGCCACAGGTGCACACAATCAGCACAGGTGGAGGCAATGGAGTCAGGCCCAGTACAAAAGGAGCATACCCACACACCACACCCCCTCCCACACCAAGATGATTCCAATAGTAATAGCATTACTGGAGCTGGAGGTCATGCTTGCATTGCCACAACATCAACAACAACAACAACAGCCGCCACCACAGAGGAGGAGGGTGAGACAGGGCCAGCATGCCCAACCAGTGCAGCCATTGTTACCACGCCAGCAGCCCCCAATCCCTCGCATCAGAGCCAGTCCATTCAACCTAACCCCTGAGCAGATCCACACCCTGTACCGTCTGGACTGGGACACCATCACCAGCATAGTGGAGCTGATACACGATGACATAGTGAGTCTCATTGAAATACGCACCGTCATCCCCCCTCTACTAAAGGTTGTATCTGTGCTCCACTTCCTTGCCACAGGCACCTACCAGCACACAGTGGGGCACATGCATGGCATATCACTGCCCTTATTTTCCTGGATACTGAACCACGTGCTGGATGCCCTCCTCAAGCACACAAGGGACTACATATCCCTACCATGGACTCCCCAGGAGATATTTGATACAAAAGTTGGCGTCCATGCATTGGCAGGCATGCCAAATTGTGTAGGTGCCCTCGACTGCACCCACGTGGAGTTGGTGGTCCTGCATGCCATGGAGGCAGTGTACCGCAACTGCAAGCAATACCACTCCATCAGTGTGCAGATGGTATTCAAAGCCAGCAAGATCATCACACATTGTTGTGCCCGATATCCTGGATCAACTCATGACTCTATGGTCCTGCGGAACTCCACGCTACCACACTTCATCGAGCGACATGCAGGACGACGTGCCTGGCTGCTTGGTAAGTTGCTTGACTGGCACATGGCATTGAAATGGGGGGGAGATGAACACACCACCCTGGTGTCATTTGTGTGGTGACTGCATGATGTGCACATCACCGAACACTGTGCCCCAAAGCATCACAAACGGTACATGACACCCAAATCACATAGGAATGAAGTAAGGTTGACACCTATCACTACATGACTAACAGGAAACCACCCCACATCCCACAACATGTGCACCACTCATCAGCGGCCCTCACCCTCCGTAACTTCATCCTGTACCATGCAGTGCATATGCACTATACGGCTGTCTCCAGTATATCACCACACAGGACAAGCATCCCTGTGAGTGCATCAAACTGAACCTACTAGGGAATCCACTGTCTGGCACAGGGCCGGCACACCTACAGGAGTTCTGCATGTCACCATGGGAATGATCAGCGCTGAGTGCCCAATATTGCACATACTACTACCAACGCTCCCTCTAAGTAAATCTCACAGAGCACAACACCTCACTAATTTGACACTAACACAGCTGTATGCGTACACTATGCATGTGCAACAAGATGTCAGTGCACACCATGTATCATCTTGAAGATGCAACTTACACCATCAGTCCACGGCATAGTACACATTGAGGGATTGAAAAAGGCATCAATACATCCAGGGACATGTGCATGTGGCCAACTTAAACCTGCAGGCATGTGTGACTAGTACAGCTGTCCATCATGATTCGCCTGACATTTACCTTCAATTGCCTCTCATGCAGATGATAGTGGCTATCCCTTGAAGCCGTGGCTCCTCACCCCTGTCCGGAACCCACAGAACAGGCACGAGGGGGACTACAATCGTTCCCATACCCGTATTCGTGTGGTCATCGAGCAGACCTTTGGCCTTTTGAAGACACGATTACGCTGCCTCAGCCGGTCAGGTGGGGCACTCCTCTACAGGCATGAGAAGGTGGCCAAGATCATCATGGCATGTGTCATGCTGCAAAATATGTGTATCCGCCGGAACATGCCCCTACCCCCTGACATTGAACTGCTACCACCTGGTGATGATGAAGGGGATGAAGAAGAAGTGGCTGGACATGATCACGGTGCCGATGCATAGGAGGGACGTGCTGTGCGCCAGTCAGTGATTGCACGATATTTCTGACACACATGGCAGCAGAGGGTGACATGATAGTTGGCCAGAGGGCACTGGGTGTGGGGGTACATGTACACTATGCACTGTAAATGAATAAATGACACATGCACAATGATGAATGTTCACTCAGGTCTTTTTTTTCACACAACCGGTGTATTAGATGTAACAATGTAATCGTAAGTGCGAAATCCCTCCACCACCCTCAGCCCCCTCCCCCCACAACTCCCCCACACACCCTCACCCCCCTCCACCTCCCCCCACAACTCCCTCACACACCCTCACCCCTCTCCTCTCCCCCCAGAACTCCCCCGCACAAGTCCCATTGAGTCTCCAAAGCCTACATGATGCTGCCCCGATGAATAATTGTTACTGCCTGGTCCAGGGGGCGGCATGTCTTACCGGCGCAGAGTACGTGCCAACCTGCTGTGATAGTGTAGCAGGATGCCCTGCCTCCATGGCATCCGCTATGTGGCCTAACACCTGCCGGAGGGCTGAGACCTCCTTGCAGAGGCGGCTGGTGTTGTCAGTAAATGATTTGGCCAAGGAGGCAGTGTTGTCCGTGATGGACCTGCCTAGAGCGGCTAAGTCCTGATGCCACTCCTCTCTGGCCAGTCTGTTGTCCTGGACAAACTCCTGCACAAGGGCAGTAAGAAGGTCAGACCGCTGCGTCCCAGCAGGTGCAGCTGTGGAGGTAGTCGACTCCTGGCTGTCCTGCCCAGCCTTCTCAGCCACCCTAGTGGTGAAAATTAGACTGAAGTGTCCCTCCGTCTGCTCATGACCAGACTGCTCTGGGGTGGTGGCGTGCTCTGTATCGAGCGACGATACTTGGGGGGATGCCGGTGAATTTGCGGTATGGACCACTTCCGAGACATCATCCTCCATGGGCACCCAGATGTCTTCCTGTGTGTCCTCCACAGCCAGGGGTGCTGTGGCTGCCACCTCCCCAGCCAAACTCGACTCCTCGGATCGTGGTGCCTCTCATGTATCATCAGGATGGCCAATGGGTGGAAGTGGTGGTGGTGCTTCGCCCTCTACGGGCCTTGGTGGCACCGGTGCAATGGGTACCTGGGGTGGCTTGCCTGTTAGTACACGGCACCCCCTGTGTTGTCCCCTCAAGGTTGAAGGGCAGTTGCTGTCATCCTGGGACCTCTTCCGGGTATGGCCTGTGCAGGGGTTGCGTCTTGGCCATCGCTGTCATGGTCAGTGCCTCTGGGGGTCGAAGAGAGGGACGGCATGAGTGATGTTTAGATAGGTATCATACCTACATTAGGTCAATTGCTCACCCACACAATTGGGGGTAATAGCCATTGTTTCTGGATGAGCACAGTGTTTGATACATGGGTGGTTTATGCAGACATATGTTGGCATCACTCATGTTGCCCAAGAGCAGTGCTATGTGACATGCATAGTATTTTGGCCATTCACGCTGTGTGACTCATGGCATTTACATCTTTGTGTGGTATGTGTCATGTACGATATTGCCTTGCACCAGGCATCTGCATGTGTCTGTTGCATCAGCCTTCTTTGCTGGGAATGTGTGTGTGTGTGTGTGGGACCACGGCTTGACTCTTTGAACTGACATATTGGTTGACTTTCATCAGATTTGCCATTGCACCAATGTTTACTTTGGACACTCACCTCCATCACCCGATGTTGTGGCGCCACACTCCATCTCGCCAACACCTTCGATGCCTTCCATCCCTATCATGCTGGTGCAGAAGTTCTCCCATGGGTTGAGTTTGAGTGGGGAACTGGGACCTCCTCCTGTTCCCATGGCCTGGCTGCGGTTCACTGAGAGGATGTTTCTCACCCTTAGTCGCAGGTCATCCCAGCACTTGCGACAGTCTTTATTTGTGTTTGTGGTGTTCCCCACAGCACTGACCTTCTGGGCAACAAGTGCCCAGGTCTCTTACTTCTTTAGTACAGCCTCTATCTTCATGTTGCTTGAGACCACTGTGGCAGCATGCTCCTGCAGTGTGTCTACCAGCATCTGCAGCTTTTCCTCACTGAACCTTTCTTTCTGCTGGCGGGCAGCTCCCTTCTTCAGGGCCTTGGGCATAGTGGTGTTGGAGGTGTATCTTTTCTGAAAAACAGCAGAGTCCCAGGGGTCCTGTGTGGTGAGGATGGCAATGGATTGTGTTTTTAAAGATGGCCGCCGTGCTCCTTCCCGTTCCTGTGCGATGACGCTACTTCCGGTTCCGCTTATTAGCGGTGATCGTTCTTAGCGGTGACCGCTAATTACGGTCATTGTTAATAACGGTCACCGCTAATGCCGCATTGAACAATGTCGGTAGTGTTATCTGCACTATAATTGATACCTCTATGGGCATTTTGGGTGCCTTTTACCGCATGGCACAAATGACCTTTCCCGCATGGCATAACGCTCATGCCCACGAAGTCGGAATAGTCCTCTTTTAGCGGACAGGTGACAGCCCGGACACGCTATTTATGCCATGCCGGTAAGGGACGTTACTTACCTCCAAACTCGGACTGAGGCCCACAGCTTCTATGCATTTTCTTTCCTGCTGCTACAAGCAACGACCAGTCTTATCACTTATAACCACTTATAACCACGTTTCATGCTTTCAACCAGACCATTTGCCTCAGGTAGATATGCACTACTGTTTTGTTCACAATTCAAAAATGGCAAAACTCTCATCTATGCTGAATAATCCAATGCAAACGTATTTGCCCAAATTCTGAATCCCATGAATTTAAACTTTCCTGAGCTTCCTTTAGGATTTGGGCAAAGTGTTTGACTTAGTGTGCACTAATATGTTATAAATACAGCATTTGTATTTTCAAAATCATGATCTGTCTTGTAGCCAGAGGCCGAGGACAGTGGTTGATAGAGCAGTGGTGGGCAAAGTAGACAATTCAAATTTGATTTAGGTTAGAAAGCTAAAATAAGATTTAGTTTAAGGAGAGGTAAACAATTGACATGGGAGCGCTTTTTGAGAGTAGTAGATGTTAGTCTCATAGTAACCACCTGACAGAACATAAAAGCACATGCCATTTTTTGTCAGTGACAATCGAGTGAGGAGAAAACCCTGGAATTATTTGTAGGCATGCCAAGACTACATTTAGTGACTATAAATGAGTTTTCCATCTTTTGTGATTTGACAAAATACTAGTTATGAAGTGAACATCGTGGAACTATGGGTTTGAATGCAAAATAATACATTCAGTGGCTGTAACTGAGGGTACCAACTTTTTGTGAGGAATGAAACATAATTCTAGTGAATGGAAAATCAGACCATCTTTTGCTGGCCAGCCTTACACTTAGTGGTTCCATCTGAGTTTCCAGCTATGTGTGATGGATGAGACACAGAACTGGCTTCAAAGATTTCCAAATAGACAAAATGTTAGCTGTAAAGACAAATTCGTAAAACTGTTTGTATAAATTAAATTACATTCAGTGTATGTAAGTAAGGGTGCAAACTATTTCTGATGCACTAGATAAAAAAAAACTAGTTGCAGAAGAAAATCAATGATTGTATTTGAATCAGGGGCTTACATTCTGTGACTGTAACTAAGTGTGTCAACTGTTATTGTGCACATGGCAAAATATAAGTGTTGAAGATGTGTAGTGCGCAAAATACTACTTGTGAAAAAAAAGAGATTAAAACGTATGGGGGGCAGAAAATTGCATTAAGTGGATATAAAAGACCTGTTTTTTTAATGGACAAGACAAACTACTTGTTCCAAAGAAACAATCATAGCATATTTGTGAATAGGCAATTACATTCAGTAACTGAAACAATGTGTTAGCACATGTGCCCTCTTTTTGTAGCAGGTAATTCAAGAGAAGTGAGAATCATAGTAGCCAACTTGCATGGTGAACATAGACTTGAAATCTCTACATAGGGACTACAGAGGAAGGGAAAATCACAGATTTACATTCAGTAGCTGAGTCTGAGAGTGGTATCTATTTGGCACCACTTAGGCAGGAATCCAAAAGAAGAAAAAATCCCAGAGTTGGTGGGAGGCAGGAAATAAGATTCAGTGGATGAAAATTAGTGTGCAGTGGCACACAGGTCATCATCTTTTCTTCAGGGAGGAGAGGTGACCAATATGTCAAGAGAACCTAAACATGGCAGGTACAAGGTAGGAATGTGTAAAAGAAGCCACAGCATTTGTTGAGTTCATCAGGGAACTCAAAAACATTGATGGTAAATTGAAAGAATCAACTATTCATTCAGCGGCCGAACAATTTGCCACATATGACTGTGGGGTGCAAGATAACATATTACATGCTAAGGTGTTGAAGCAGAAGGGGGACAAGTTTCATCCAACTGTCTTTGGGTCAAAAGGAGGAGAAGAGAGTTAGGTTGTATATTCAGATTGTGAACAGGGATAACATCACGCACAGAATGAAGAGGAGCAGGATATGGATATGTCCTGGTCTCTGACACCACCCATATCCACAGGTGAGACTGAGAAAAATGATTAGGATGACCAAGATAAAGATTATGACCCATTTCATCCCAGACTGCAACACATCATTCTGGAAATAAGTAATGCTGAGGAACAGAACAGGGCAACAGTTGCAGAAATAGAAGAGAAAGACAAAGTTACTGCTTCATCTTCCAACAGTGTCTTTCAACAGTGTCTTCGACATACAGCCTGGCAGACCCCAAAGTGCAATATGTCAAGGTTGAACCACCAAACAGCCCAATCCACAACCCACATTGCATCCAGATGTGCACAGTAGGTCATGCATTTGTCACAAATCTAAAGTGTGCAATTTCGTCATACTGGATAAAGAATGATAGCATCACTTAGAATAGTAGAGTAGAATAGTATCAGATGCCATTATCGTTTGTGCAACTACTGATATGTACTGACCAGTATGAGTCCCGCTCTTGCTATTTTACAACCACAATTATGATCAGAGCTCCACCTTCCAACAGGACAGAAAGTTCCCCTAGCAGTGTTTTATGATCTTCCTGTCAAAGGCGAGCTGCAAACATGATAGTTATTTGGGTTGTACCTGTTACACAGAGGCTCAAACATTAAATAAGAAATTCCTATTAAATTAATGCAAATAGGAGAATTGAGTGGGGGTCTCCATTTTCATTTGTGAGCTGCAAACACGAGACTTGTGTTTGTTTTACCTGTTATACCACAACCACAAGCATGGCAATGTTTTTGGTTTCCCCTGCAATGAGGAATCTGAAAATATGTGGGTTTTAAGATCTAGCCAAGGCTCATTCAGCATCTAATTATGCATTATTATTGAGTAGAGGCTCTTCCAATTCTGTTGTCACAACTTGAGACATTGATGCGTTCTCAGGTAACGTTCTCTAATTTTACAATCTAGTGAGTTTCAACTGCAGTCATTTGCAGGGGTACATTTTCATGCACAACCTAAATGTCTTTCTTGTAACTGTCCAGCAAATGTCTTAACAGTTACTTGAAAAAACATACCATACTATCAGCCCCATCAATGACAAGATGGAAAATCTGTAGAACTAACAAAGTACGATGTTGACATAGTCCTAATGGGCTATATCATTTGAAAAATAACACCACATATCCTCTTCAGGTTTTACATTTCTGTCTTCTTTCTTCTGCCCAGTATGATGATTCACCGAGTCTTGTCACTTCTCCCCAAGTGGGGGAGCCCTTCTCTATGAGGCTATGTAGGTGAGGCTGCAACCCAATAATCCCCCATAGGGGTGATATTAAGTGAGAGGACCTCATAAGGAGAGACTCCCATCATGGGGACAAGGACTTCCGTCGGCTGGAAGACCTCCTTAAACCCCCAAAAACCTTATTTGTGTGGGCTCATTCCCTTTCCTCCTTAGAGGAATACATTGGGCCTCATCACGACTTGGGCGGTAACCCTTAAATCTGGCGGTAGCACTATTACTGCCGGATTTAAGGGTCCGCCGAATCAGGGCTTCGGCGAATTTCGCCCCAGCTCTGAACTGGGGGGAAATCCGCCGAAAATTCACGCTATTACCGCCGGCGGGAAATCCGCCGGCGGTATTAGCGCGAAGATTCCCCATTGAGCCCAATGGGGAATGGGGCATTCCTGAATGGGCTCAGTGGGGAATGGGGACTTACCTTACCGCCGAACTCGTGATCCGGCGCTATTAGCGCCGCAGAGTTCGGCAGCAGGGCTAATACCGCCCACGCTAATAGCGTTACTGTTACCGCCCAAGTCGTGATGAGGCCCAATTGTCTGTCATTTGCAAATTCTTGTAGTATTGAGAAGAGGAAGCTCAGCAGAGTGATGCAGACTACTCCCTGGTTAATCTAGACAGTACTGAGAAGAAGAGGCCCCAAGGAGACATGAAGTTCAATACATGGAAATTAAACAAAGACTTTGACAGTCCCCTGGGGAGAAACCAGTTTCAGAACTTAAAAAGAGAAGAAGTACTGGATAAGAAGAGAAGTCAGAAGTCTGCTTGAATGCTGGAAACCCCGGGAAGTTCAAACCTGGGAGCAGAGAGACGAACTGCAGAAGTTGGTTTCTTGAGGACGAGGATGCTGTATCCAGGTCCGCAGGATGCTCGGGGGATGGCAGTTGTGTCGTAGCAACCGGCAGTTGGAGAATGGTCCTAGTGTCATGACCTCACAGAGGTTATGTTATGTTATTGTAACTAATAAAGCGCGCGGTCGCCCTGGGGCATTATGGCGCTGGAAAGAAAGGCTGCACAGGCGAGGAAACCGATGAAAGGCTAAAAATTAAAACAGGTAGGTTTTGAGAGCTCTTCTAAAGCCAAGATGGTCATCAATGGCTTGCAGTGACGGAGGAAGGCTGTTCCACAGTTTGGGGGCGGCAATAGAAAATGCTCTGCCGCCAAGCCTCTGCCGATTGGCTCTAGGAATGGTCAGACGATTGGAGGTCATGGAGCGAAGGTCCCGACCTGGAATATATCTGCGAAATTTGGACTGTAAGAATTTGGCGCCCAGGGCATGAATAGCCCGATGGACGATACACAGGGATTTGAAGTGAATTAGTTTCTTCACCGGCAGCCAGTGAAGTTTGCGCAGCACTGGTGTAATGTGAGCCCCAAAGGGGGAGCCAGTGGCTAACCTGGATGCGAGGTTCTGCATGCGTTGGAGGCGATGGATAAGACCAATGGTTGTGCCAGGTACAGTGAATTACAATAATCCAACCATGAGATCACCAGCGCAGCCACCACGGGGGGGGGGCGAAGGGCTTCAGGAATCATAGGCATGACCCTCTTGAGGTCCCGGATCTTGTGATGAGTGGACTGACAGATGGCTGTAACCTGATTCGCCTTAGACAGAGAAGCCGAGAGGATGACCCGTAGGTTCTTTACTTTACTGACTGGACTAGGTAGAGGGCCCAATGCAAGAGGCCAAAAAGCAGGGGTCCATAATAGAGGGTTCGGAGGACACCCTACCAATAGTACCTCCGTCTTATCCCCATTCAGTTTTAGCGAGTTCTGGTCCATCCATGTCCCGACTGCCCTTAGACAGTCATGGAGACAGGCTGAAACCTCAGATTTATCCTGATCTAGGCGAATCAGGATTTGTGTATCATCCGCATATGAGTAACAGTTGAGCCCATAAGAGCGAAAGAGACAAATCAGAGCCCAGATATATATATTGGATAGAATAGGCGACAGAGAAGATCCCTGGGGCACCCCACAGATGAGGGTGCATGGAGCAGAGAGGAAAGGAGGCATAGCAAGGGTCTGGATACGGTCAGAAAGAAAGGAAGTAAACCAGGCCAGTACAGAGCCGGAAATCCCAATCTGTGAAAGACGGGAGAGGAGGATGGAATGGTCCACCGTGTCGAATGCGGCAGAGAGATCTAATAGGATCAAAGCCCCAGCTCCGCCAGCATCGACAAGTCTGGAAAGGTCATCTTGCACAGAGACAAGGACACTTTCAGTGCCTCTACCAGGCCTGAACCCTGCCTGAGCTTGATTAAACATTTTTTGAAGATTCCAGAAAGGAAGACAGTAAAGGAGTAACCAAAGCTTCCAAAAGTTTAGATAGAAAAGGAAGAAGAGAGATAGGACGGAAGTTAGCTGGAATAGAAGGGTCGAGGTAAGGCTTCTTAAGGAGGGGAATCACCCTTGCTGATTTCAACTCCGATGGTACCAGGCCAGTCTGGCATGAATTATTTATCGCCGTGGTAATGTCAGTTAAGATGTCAGGGGCAATCGTCTTCATCATCACGGCCGGGATAGCATCCTCAGGGGAGGAGGACTTGAGCTTTGAGATGGCTGCCAGAACTTCTGCTTCAGTAAACAGAGGGAAAGAGGACCAGCTTGCAGGCGTGTCAGTGGGAAGAGGGGGGACAAAGCAGGGGGTATCGGGCGGCAATAAAGCAAGAGATTTAGCGATGTTAGCTCGGATAACATCGATTTTTGTAATGAAAAAAGAAGCCAAGTCATCACACAGTTTTTGAGATGGTTGAACCATGGAGGTAAGAGTCTCCGAGGAGGCTAATGAATGTACGATGGAGAAGAGGGCTTTAGGTTTGCACAATGAAAGTTCAATTTTCTGGGCAAAAAAGCTGGATTTCGCCACTTTTACACTGGCCAAATAAGTAGTCAGGTTTGACTTATAAAGGTCTCTAAGTGCGGGACTATAACATGCACGCCATTTATGTTCAGCTTGTCTAAGTTGAAGGCGAGCTGCTCTAAGCTGGTCCGTGTAGAGGTTGGCTGCGGTCGTCAGAGAGTGAGAAAGGGAAGTCAGAGATAAATTCTTCTGAGAGGCACAGCTAGAGGTAATATGGGCACTAAGTGCCTTTGGGTCGACTGCGTGCCACGAACGTAAGAACAGCTTAGAAGGTAGAATCTTTCGGGAGGAGGTAGTGGGTAAAAGAGAACAAGAGACCAGATGATGATCGGACCATGTCACTGGTTCGATCTGACCAGGGCACAATACAGAGTCTTTTGCAAATACTAAATCAAGAATGTTACCCTGTTTATGGGTAGGAGCTTGCACCCATTGGTGTAAATGTAAATCCGAGAGACTATCGAAAAAAGACATAATTTCAGCAGAGTTAGGCATGTTGGGGTGCAGATTAAAGTCACCTAGAATAACAAGGTTAGAAAATTGAAGGTTCAAGTTTGCTGCCAAACCAGCTAAATCTTTACCAAAGGATCCTATGGGGCCCGGGGGGCGGTAGAGAAGTAGAAGGTGAAAGGTCCATAAAGGCGAAATAGCACATCGAATAAAAAGAGCTTCCATGTTGAGTGTATGAAGACATGGTAGTTCAGAGGTGAACCGGTCATTCCAGTAACAACGCGAGAACCAAAGGGCCCAACACTCCGCAGAGCCAGTGCAGAGTGCAGGGGAGCGGAGACCGTGGAAGAAGCAGCAGTCAAGCAGAGGTTTCTCCAAGAGAAAGGTAATAGGACCATGGTAGAAGATTGGGGAATCAAGCATGCAACAATGCAATGTAAAAGGTCCTGAGTCTAGAGAACTATAACTGCTGCAGGGGCACACGTTGGAATGTAAAAGGAAGACAAGAAAACTGAAATAAAAGTAAAACAATGTTTAAGGAAGACTAGAAAGCTGAAATAAAAGTAATTCAATATTTAGAATTGTGCTAATCACCCGCTCTGGGGACTCATGCATCCGGTAACAGCAGGCCAGTCAAGAGTCCAGAGCTGATATGGACCTTGTCCGTACCTGACCATTAATGCTATTCGAACCACATTCTTTTTGGGGTGTTTATAGGCTTGTTGTTTTTGTTTGGTAAATTGGCTCCACATATACAGGTCTGCAGGAAATAGTAAAGGGAACTAGTACCATCTTGCTATAACAATGAATGAGCAGACACCTTTTTTATGAGTAGGCAAACAGGGCACCAGCCTTGGGTGGGATCCCACCTGCTGTCCAATTTAGGGGGCAAGTATCACTTCATGGTGTGGCCAGTTCATGATGCCAGATGACATTTTGAATTATTTCCTTCAAGGGCTCTCAGGGCCCTGGCTCCCTCCGGGTAAAACAACCCCAGAAGCAGCATGGACGGGCCTCACTTGTGGGCCCCCATATCATTGCTCTGGCCCCGGCAGTAAAGTGGCATGGCAACCTGCCTGGTGGCCGGTGCCCTGCCCGCGGGACACGTGCTGCAAATAAAGCACTCCACACAGGCCTCCTGTTGTTAAGGCCTAGAGGGGAAGGCTTATGGGCAGGCCTATAGTATACTGGAAGCTGCTGCTGCACACATGCTTTCAACCAAGGCTTCTGCTGCATGTGCGGATGCACGGTTGCTTACAGCAGAAGCAGCAGCAGGCAGCTTAGCTCTGCCACCAGCCATGCCTAGCCAGCAGTCCGGTGGCCATGTGCAGCCAATCCCAGCCTAGGACCCAGGCAGCCAGCAGCAGCAGAATGGCACACTCACTGTATGAGAAAATATTTTGGTCCATCTTCCTTCCTCCACTTTCATAACTCCCCTGCCTCTCAGCTTCCCCCACGAGTCCACCTCGGCATGAATTTGGGTGAATTGTCCATATCCGAAATGACTGAGGAAGAAATGACCGAATGTAATTTGTTTGAAAATAACATTCAGTATTTCCTCCTGCAGCCATTTCGGATAAACCGATCCCACCCACCCCATTACTTACCATTTGGCGGCACACTCTGCTGTGTGTGCCCCCGACTCACCGTGTCACTGCAACACCTGTTCCCATTCACTTCGGTGATCGGAAACCGGCGCAACAGGGTCCTTTTCTTTTCTTTTTTCTTTATGCAAACTGGTCCCCACAACCAACGCTGACATTATAGAGGAACAAGGGTATGGGGTGAACCCCAGAGCTCCCGCTCCCCTTGTTCACTACAATGAAAGAGAATGGAGGATTTGTACACATTTTTTGGCTGTTCAAAATGTTTGTTTGGCTGGTATTCGACCTTTGGATCTTTCCCTTCAGCATTATTCCTTTCACTTCCCCTCACCACCCTGGTATTTGTCCCCCTACCCGGCGCATTCCCCCGCCTTTTCATTCTTTTCTTGCCCCTCCCAACCCCATCCCAACCTCCATGCCCAGTATGAGGCAGGTAAAGGGGGCAAATGCTGCCCACCTACCCCTTAGCTCTTAGAATGGGGGCAGGTCCACTCACTTTTGTCCCCCAACTATTTCTGTTACCCACATTGCTGCCTGCTCGAAGTAAAATACTATATGCCAAATACTATTGGCATCATGAATTGTGTGCCTCATGTATATGTCTTTAAAGCCAATAGTATTTCATGCAGTCACATTCCTATCCAGGCAGCAAGCATTGTGTTATGCAGTAAATTATGCGAGGAATACTAAGCAATATGCAACATGTGCACACTGTTTGGTATTCCTCCTCACATAACTGCATAACACAATGTAGTTGCTGCCTGGATAGGAATGGATGTGACTCAATAAAATATTATGGTCTTTAAAATTATACACATGAACTGTACGCATCATATCTATGACTTTAAAGTCAATAGTATTGTATGCAGTCATGTTAAGTCCTATATCCATCTAATGCATTATGTTTTGCAGTTATGCAGGGAATATCGAGCAAGGTTCCACATTGTATGATTTCCATCTCATAACTGCATAACACAATGTGGGTGCTATCTGAAAAGAATGGATGTGACTGCATACAATACTATTGTCTTCAAAGGCATACACATTAACTATTTGCATCATGTGTATGACTTTAAAGCCAATAGTATGTTATGCAGTCACATCCTTTCCTTTCCAGGTAGCAACTACATTGTGTTATGAAGTTATGCAAGGAACACAATGTTGTCGCTGCTTGGATAAGAACAGATGTGACTTCTTAAAATGCTTTAAAAAGTCAGGATGTCATGCTAGTTAGGTACCAATTTCAGAGAGTGTGTGCTGATGGGGAAGCAATGAAGGTGCCATATGTTTATAAATGGCTGATCCCTCATTCCGGAATGACTGTAGGCATATGATAATGGGGCATTGCTTGGATTCGGAGTTCAAATATCCACACATTTGGGGGGCAGTTGAACAATTCCCTACTGCCTGTGAGACTTATGGACATTTTGTTTGCCGAGTCCTTTGAGAGGTAGGATATGAAGCCCTAAATACTTGTTTACAAATAGTTTTGCTTTATTTGGAATACATTACTTGACAAATAATGTCAACATGGCATCAATATAGCATTGTTCTGGGGAAAAAGGCTGCAGACATGTTTAATGTTTAAATGTGATTAACAACTAGATAATCCATTCAAAGACCAGGCGAGTTGATGTTGAATTTGATGCGAGCTATGTAATTCCTTCACTTTCATGGTTGAAAGTTTGGGGGAATATGGGATTCGAGAGGGACCAAAACTGTCAGTGCCCTGGGCCCAAAAAACTGTTAAGATGGCTCTGAGAATGAGATCATTTTATGAAGGTCAAAAACACTCTGGAAAAAATTGAAACTGTTTGGAAAAGGTACGAAATTGATGTGCTACATCCTACACTATCTCAATTGTACAAGCAAAGATGATATATGCATATCTTGCAATGACAGTGTGGACTAGACTGCCTAAACAACTGATTGCTACTATTTGCTTTAAATGCATAATTGACAACATAGAATGAAATCGATTTATAGTACATTGTTTTTTAAGAGAGTCAAGGGCTTTAAAAGTGCAAATTCTGTTTCTTTTCAAGTGATGGCATTATTTTCCTGAATGTGTAACCCTACTGCTGAAGGGCTCCCATGCCACGTAACATATTGAAGTAGTGTCATTTCCTTTTTTCAGATCTGCCACTCACACGTTAACATCAAACTCAATGTTGAAATCGTTCACTTACTTTCAACTTCTTTAATCTTCATTTCCCATGGTATACATGCAGTTTTGAAATTGTCAAAATCTCTTTTAAATTTAATCCATTTCTGAAAGAACAAGAAGATTTCATAAAATGGCAAAGAGAAAAAATTACTAGTTACTGCACACAATGTAAATCACAACTTGAAAGGTCAGAAAACCTCTGTGCAAGTTTATGACATGTACTGAACACAATGAAAGCAAAGAATAACTAGTAGCACCAATTCAACAGTGCAAAGAGCCTCTGTAGTCAGGAGAAGGTATAAACATTCTGGGTGCAAACGGGTCAAAAATTGCATTTCTTTGGATTGCCAGATGTGGACTGAGAACCAAAGGAGGCCCTGAAATTATTTTTCAAAGTGGCCCCATATTACATCACCCGAGCAAGCTCACATCCTATAAGTTAAAAGATAAAAGAAAAAATGGGTCCAACTCTTGAATTCTAAATTACATTTGACGCTATATGAAGATCCCAAAGTAGTTAAATAAAAAATAAAAAAAGTATAACAGTTAAGGTTGAGTAATTGAAAGCGTTATGAAAAATGCTTTACTTCACTTGGAGGTGGGAGGTGCAATGGAAGGAAAGGGGTGGGTGCATGGGAGAAAGGTAAGAGAGCAGAAAACGAGGATAGCCACACAAAAGAGACCGGTGGTGCAGAGGCCTACTGTGAAATCTTCAGACGTCCCTGTCAGACAGTTCACCACTGTGGCTTGGCTGCCGATTTGTTTGTGCTTGGATAATGAACGCATGGCATAATGGTCCAGAGTGCACGCTCTGCAATGCCAAATGCATTGGAACACTTGGTTTAGTGCATTTTAACAGGGGAGCAGGGGGTCTGTGCAAATGGGAGACAGGCCTGGGCATGTTACGTGAATTGATGGCAACACTATCCACACGGATCACAAGTTTAAGCTCTGCATCCCCTAAAGAAGGAGGGCTGTGCGGAGAGCAGGGATGATCCTATAGACCAACTGGTAACTCGTTAGTAGGGTAATGCCATCAGACTGTGACCTTCTGAGAAGAGCCGTTAACACTGTCAGAGTCAAGTACCCTGTGCCTTGGCCATATAGATTCCTACTGTACATCACACGCCACTGCAAGTAGCATAGATAGATGTGAGTGCTCTGGCACATATCCCCATATAAGCAAAGTGATTTGGATGATGGACAGGCTCACTCTTTATTACTCGGTACCATTTTGATAAAGAGGCCAGGCCAGTATTTAAGATTGACGCAGGCTGATGCTATCCATTGGAAAATGCAGGCCAGTCCAAAACACATCTTTTTCCGACTTAAGGCTTAGTGACATGGAAAGAAATGGGCCTAGTTGAAATCTACTAATATTGACAAGTGTGCAAATGGAGAAAGACACTCACTTTTCACAAATGAACTGACATTTAATTGGAAAGGCCTACTTGGAGTATTAAAGGGGACATCCATTTCCCATGGTAAATAATGGCCTTTGCGTGGACAAAAGCAAAGAGATACTCTTGTCGTTTCAACTGTAATATTAGAGAAATACATTGCACATGGACAGATTTAAAAACTGCAGCAGTGTACATGCGATGAAAAGAAAAAGTTGCACATTTGGAAGCTAAAAAGGAGGACTACTGCCTTTTCATTTAAGAAATAAAGTTGAAGGACAGATTGCTTTCATCAGAAATAATGATACTTAATTTCATTATATAAAATGACAGCATGGACAAAGAAGGGCCTATTTCATTTGGTGTAGATTTGAATACTGCTTCCTGATGTAACTATGGCCTATATGTGTGGATCGAGTGAATTTACTTCTGTTTATACAGTATGTAAATAATTATTGTATTTATGAACAACAGGCCTAAATGTAATCCAAAATGCAACATGTTAAACTTACAGTGCCAATGGAAAATGTTATTCCTTTAGGACCTTGCAGGTAACTGGCTGCTGTTTTTTTTTTCTCCTCTGAGCTGCTTGCTGGTTATCTGGAATGTGACCAGAACTTTGGGGGCTGGTTTCCCCAAGGCAACCGGCCTGTGCGTTCAGTAAAAATATAAAGAAATACAAAGCCAGAGATCCAAACTGTGGGTTATGTATATAAAGTCAACCAGCAGAAGCGTATTTAAGGTTAAATATGCACATACAAAGTGCATTAGCTCTGAACAAAGACCCTTTGAAAATCTGAACTCAAGACCTTTGGCTCAGGACACCAGGAGAAGAAGGTCTGGTTGTCAATTTAATTGCTAAAATATACAAAGAAGTACATTGATAGTATGCGATGTACAGATAACATGACCAACAGAATTGACCTTTAAGGTCAGGCTCCACATAAAAAGTGCATTCATCTCCAAGCAAGGCCCTTTTGAAGTCTAGGAGAAAAAGTTAAGATAAACATGGCTAAACCAGATTGCTTGTCAGATGTTTTAAGGGAAATTGAAACTATTTGGGTCTGATCTGAATGTGATACTTAGGGTCACGTTATGCCCTGCCATTGATTAAACATTTAACACATGTTTTCTTAAATAAAAAGTGCAGAGTGTGTCCCACCAGGCTCAATTCAGGCTTATTTTACACAGAACAAAGAGGCCATTATGTCCCTGTAAAAACGAAATTTGTTTGATGTACACAAACACAATTATGGGAAAAATTATGATTCTGCCATTTTCATACACCTGAGAAAAGGGAAAGTTGGAAAAGGGATAGATCATGAGAGTAAGGTTTAAGTTGGAAATGGTCCACTTATTTGCTATTTCGGTGCAGCAGCAAACCACAAAAAACAGTTGCTCCCCCAGGAAAGGAGTGCCGAAATAAAATTAGTATTGTCTGACTCGTCACAAAATTTAGAGGTCAAAAATACCTATATTCATATGATTATCTGAAAGACCAAGGGAGTTGACACATTATGTGATTTTTCAGAACACAAAATGTGAAACTCCTTGTCATCAGCAGGAAGTGGGTGTGGTGGGGGGAATGAAGGGAGCAAGATAGGGAAGTCCTAATAGCAGGCAGGGGGTGAGGTGGGGATAGAGAATGGAGTGAGCTAGCCAATCCTATCCAAGGGAATGCTTACACGGTTGGAGTGTCATCTGTGCTATAAGAGGTCATGTTTGCATTGGAATAGGGCGTTTTGACTTTATTCTGGGAGATAGCCTGCAGCTGGACTATAGCAAGTAACAACTAGAAGAAAGGCAAGGAGAGCTACCAAGACCATCAAGGTAAACCTTGCCTGCAGACCTGGGAGCCCTATCTGAGAGAGGCCTCTCTGGAGGGACCTTGCTGTGGGAGAAGCCTGGTGTGAGCTGCCCAACAAAAGAGGGTCCTATACATCTGGTGGGCTTCCTGAGCAAAGAGTAGAGAGCTCCCATGTAAGTAGATATCCCAAAGCCATCAATTCCGTGGGGAGCCATCTGACTCTATCCCTCTCTATGAGTGGGTAAAAGAGGGGGAGTGAAACTGGGTAGGCCCTTTGCACAATGTATTTAAGCTCATTCAAATCATTTCCCCATAGAAAACCACCATCTCTGTTGAAAGAGAATTATGTTGGGATCAGCCACCTTCATCCTTTTCATTAAATTGGGGGAAGTGGGAGACCTTGTGTAGACCCTTAGCACATTTGATTAAAGTACATTAAATAATTCCCATATAGAAAAATCATGGGATGAGTTTTGTTAGAGTTTGAAATTATCAAAGCTCATGCCCAGTGTGTTAGAGCCGGTATAGCCAATAAAGACTTGGTTGAGAGTGTTCTGAAATCCTTGACTTCATTACAGAAGGGGGTTGGGGTCCTGAATCACAAAAGAAGTAATCCACACAACACTGCCTTTCAAGTCAGTCTGGAGAGTGCAACACAAGATTTCCCAGTCACCCACATTCATTTAAAATCAGAATTGCAAGGCATTACATCTCATCTGTATGTGTGTTGCAAAACAAAATGTCCCTTTTGTTCTCATTTACTCTGACCCAAATTACAAAGTCCTGCCTTTCATTATCATATGTGTTGAAAAACGATTTCCGTGTGAGTTTCTTTTCCCAACAGTGCCTTACAAATGTACGCTTAAAATTAAATTCCCCATTGATTCCCTTACCTCCCAAACCAAAATCCCAAAGCATTGCCTGTCCTTTGGATGTGTGTTGCAAAATGCAATTTCCCCTTTGTTCTCATTTTCTCTGACCAGAATTTTCAGGCATTGCTTCTCATTTTCCTGTCCGTTGAAAAACGATTTTCCTTTGAGTTCCTTTTCCGAACTGTATTTCAAATGAAAGCCTAAAAACAAATGTTCCCATTGATGCCCTTGCCTCCCAAAACCAGAATCCCAAAGCATTGCCTGTCCTTTGAATGTGTGTTGCAAAACTATTTTCCATTGTATTGTGCATGTTTTCTGTTGGTTAAATTGAAACTGAATTTTTCGTAAATTATTACTGCATGTTTCAAAATTGTACCTGTGTTGTTTTAATAACCGAGTTATTGTTGTGATTGGTGACTGATATTGGCTGCTAGTCACTCTTGTTAAACCTTAAAAAAAATACATATATATTCTTACTATACACCAGCCTGGTTCCTAGTCCTTTGGATACACAGGGTATTTGTTGGGGTAAGTGGGAGATGGGCTGAAGGCCTCACCAAAGTGATTCTGAAAGAAATAGCGCTTTATTGTTCATCAGCTTGCTTGGGGGGGTACCCCCTGCGTTGCGTGTGACCACCTAATATACTGCAACAAATCTGGGGGCTTGTGGCTGGGGATTGGTAGGGTGTCTTAGAGTGTGTCAGTGCAGTAGCAGCAGACTATTCATTTGGTTGTAATTGCACTGCAGTGGATGGAAAGTTGTGTTGCATTGTGAAGGTGCCATTCGTACCTGTCCCCTGGGTTTCAGGGTGCTGTATAGATAAAACAGTGTTGATTTTGAGTTGCCATTGTGAGTGGAAATAAGCAGTAAGAGGGTTGAGATGTTTGCCCTTCCATAGAAAGTATATCAGGTGCAGAACACCCTTCCATAGAAAGTATATCAGGTGCAGAACACATTTCAGAATGAGCTTCGTAGAAATCAATATGGCCAGGAAGCACCTCCTATCCAAATTGTTTATTAACAGTGAATGGGTAGAATAAGAACATTAAATGTGGCAAGCTAGAATAATGCAGGAGGTTACCTCTCCCAATGTTGATATGTGGCAGGATAATGGGCTGTTACATAAGGTCCTGACCAACTTTTACATGATACAGACTAGCAAAGATGAGCAAATTAAAATGGTTCAGCTCACAGCATATATGTAATTCAATATGGGGCCGCCAGAAATGCATTGCACGCCGCCGCTCCTAAGCCTTTGATTTCGGCTGTGCCCAAGAAATGGGAAAATATTATATGTTTGTATTTTGTTAACAGTTTTAAATATCCTAATCAGTGTGTGTGTTTGAGTATCCAGCTACACCACTATATTGCTTGCAAGTGTAGCAACACATTTTTTCAGAGCAGGCTATTCTCATGTATTGAATTTGTTTAGACTACTGCAAGCTTTAAAAAAGGACATACATGACACACACACACACACATAGCCTAGTTTAAAATATAAACCCATTTCATTATAAAAAACAAACATACCCATGTTTAAAACAGTGCACAAGTTTTAAAGGCCCATTTAACTATAGCATGTGCTCTATAAGGCTCTAATAGCCATTTAAAAAAATAACAAAAGCACACAATTGCGTCAGCGCTGTCCACACATTCACATTTCCCATCAGCGCAGGAACATTACACTTGTTTTGCCAGGTTGTATTTTTTCAATGGTTCCATGGTCCTTATAAACATACATGCCTGGGCGTGTCTGCCCACGCCGCATCCCCAACAATGGCGTGACCATAAACCCCATTTCTATACTGAATCCATGTAAAATCATGTCAGCGATCCCCCTTGGATTATATTCAAACTTTCTAAAAACCCTATCAAGTCGTTACATCATTTAGCGTGCCTAGATTTATAATCATAAAACACACCCAATTTGCATAGCTTTATATTTCATCTCTATCAAACTCTCCCACACACAGGACCACCCACTACTGTGTCATCGCCATGTCACCAAACCCTAACACTCATCCCACTCTCCTTCGCCATTCCCTCAGCAAGTAGACCACGTATAAGCAAAAGGGGGAGACATCTCACCCCTTCCGTATATATTCACGCAACATAACTTTGACCAGTATGCCAACAACATAAGGTATGCACGTGTTTCGAGACTCCATTTTGTGTCCTGCCAACCGCCATCTTTTACTAGACCCAAAATCATTCCACTGAGATGTCAGCTCTCTCTTCCCTAGCACCATGCAGAGACAGCCCACAACGCATCCACCCCCTGTCATGGAAATCCAGCCATTTATTGTTGCTATTAGTTAGTATTGCGTCCTGACAGAATGTGTTCTCTGTGGAGTGTGAGACCAGGGCAAGCTCCAAACCCTCTGCCCATCCATCTCCGCTGACCCACTTGTGCCCTCTCCACCCCCTCCCTGCCAGGCCATGGTGTACTGGCCCCCTGCCCTACACTCTCTTTGAAAGTAACTGCCTGCAGGACACTTCCCAACAACTACACCACATCACCCACCATATACGTAATCTTGTGCAACACTATATTCTCCCCAAAACGAACACCTGTCTATATATTCGTTTGAATCGTGAGGCACCAGGAAACATAAATAACAGATCAAACGCCACAGATAAGGGACTTGGGAGAGGGGCTCAATGTCACCGAACCTCATGAATGCAAGGGTCAGTGCCAATATATCTGTCTATACTCTTCAAAGGCCCCCCATCCATGTAAAGGTTTATGCCCTCTATTATTCTCTGTATGCCAATATCTGTTGTTTAGTTTAGATTAGTCAGAAATGTAACTCTACTTGACCTAGCCCAACCTTCACACCACGGAGATGAGCCCAGCAAACCCAAGTGTGCCCTGAGCGAAGGGGATCAACGTCCAATTAGCATCCGACCTCCCCTATACTATCCAGTATGGCATACGCCTTCCCCCAATCCAGTGCCAAGATTGTACCCTATTATGAAACATCATGACTGATGAAGTGTGTCTTCTTAATGTGATGCCCGTGTATTGTTTGGCTGAGCGCTCCCGGGCAGCAGAGTTCTCTGCTTGCATTTCACATTTTATACAAATTTGTTTTACTTGCAATCATTCTCCTGGTCTCATTCCCTAGCAGGGTGTGTCCTCTATTTTTGGTCTATTGGATATTACGTACATTGATGGGAGTACGCCTTCACCCTCAACCAAGCAACAGCACACACACGCTCTCCCATATCAAAAACATTTTGATATACACTTTATAATATTTTGATATAAACTTTATATCAAAACGTATCAAAGTACACTTTATATAGCCTTTTATATAAAGGAATATCAAATCAATATAAAATGTGATATAGCAACTTTTCGATATCAAAAATAAATTGATAAATTCCATATCAAAAAGAAATCAAACCCATATCAAAAGGGGCTGGGAATAAGGACAACCAGGGGGCGTTCCCACCAGTCAAAATGTTTACATTGGAAGAAAGGGGCCCCCTATAACTACTAAGGTAAAATGTAACACGAGGGATTCTAATCAATCAGATGTTGCCTAAACCCGTCCATCCTTGTGAGTTTTCATGTCCATTCAAAACAGAGCAAAGTTGCTGTCTGTGCAGGACAAAACAGGCAAACTAGACCTAACACATTAATGCTGCAACACCTGAGACATGTTCAGGGGCACTGAAACACCTTGCAGGGTCACATTATAGACTAGGATATGCATTAATGGGTGGGAGGAAATAGCCTGCTTTACCCGCCCATTGATGGTGAGGCAGTGGCACACTTTCTCCATGGCAGTGTACCAGTTTTCTTCGGTGAATAGCTTCAGATTAATTAATTAACTAACGAGGGCGAGTGCAGCACCTAGTCCTACTAGGGAGGCATTGGTGTTCTTGACATTTCAGGTTTATCGGTAACAGAGGAGAGCATTAAACGTCGTTCAAATTTGGAAAGGCAGAAATGTTTGCTTCTCTCCATTTAAACAAACTGGCGTGGCTATTTGCAGAACAGGTTAGTCAGTAGCCCAGATCGAAATTAAAGTTGAGGTATGAAGCAGCACTGGTGTGCAATAGGCTCTAGTAATGACCTTAATTCCTCGGTATTTATTGGAAGGCATGTGGCTTGCTGACACAATTCCCCACTTCATACCCCAGTTACTTTAAAATGGCGGCTTTCAGAAAGCACTTCACTGTATTTGGTTTAATCTAGAGTCCCTCAAAGAGTTACAGACAAGGCCGAGATTCTCTTCCCACTTTTGGCTGTGGATCTGAAGTGACTATATACATGCTTCATGTTTTGTGACTTTTTGAATTTTGTTTAGTAAAGGTCAGATTCTCAAAACAATTTTTGGCGCAAGTGATGAGATGTGTGATCAATCGTTTTGGGGAATTTGCCCCTATACTTGTTATAGAGGCTTGTTCAGAAATTCATTTTATTTTGATACTTGTTATAGAGGCTTGTTCAGAAATTAATTTCTTTTTGATTCTTACCGTAGCCTCGGGGCAGATTCTGGAATGCTGGTGCAAATATCAAACAAAAGAGTATGCACTTTTTTATATGAACTAGTTTCACAAATGCGCTGGTCACCTTATTCATAAAGGCGACCTGCACATGTCAGTGGATCTGGCCAGTGGTGCGAATGATGCGCTGGCCAAATCGCACTCTCGCCATTATGGATGGGGCGCTCCAAGCACCCATATGGATGCAGAAAACGCATTTGACAGATGTAGACCCTTAACGAAATGCAAAGAAATGACAAAAGCATTTCTATCCCTTATTATGGGATAGAAATGCAGGCAGAGGCAGAACAGCAGTGGTGTATGCCAGTGCTACTGGAAAGAAGGTGCATGACAGGGTCAGGATTGACCTTGTCATGCATTGCACATCTCCCTACACCTGTTCCAAACAGGCACAGTTGAATGGCTTTCACTTTGCATTTTAAAGCGCACCTGCTTTCTGAAGTCGGGATGCACATTGGAATGTGCAGGGATGCCCTGTTTCTTCTGCTAATGCGCAAGGGGGTGGTAAAGTGCACCTGGACGTGTGCTATGCACATTCAGATACCCATTTTGAGAACAGGACACCACGTTTTTGGATGAAGTAAACTCATCACTTGAGCCAAAATAGGTTTTGAAAATCTGCCCCATGGCCGCTTTGGGGAGGATTCTGCCGCCAAGTTTACTAAGTTTAATGTGTTTTACTTTTCTCATTGAAACGCCACTAATCCAAGACGTTGCCCCCCACCCCACCGATTACTTCTGGCCAAATACAATTGTGTCACTTATGCAAACAGTGGTAACAAATAGGTAATTCCCTCTTCTTTGTTGAAGGGGGCATTGATCTCTTAGCGGGAAAAGCACATGTGTAAACAAAGGTAGATAAGATCGATTACCCCACTCTTTCTCCGGTAGTGTCGGTTAGTGCACCAGATTGACTCTATCACCAAATAGATTGATAGATATCACATGTTTTCTTCACACAGTTATCGTTAAAACAAATTGTATTCATAATTATACAATTCAACAAACATATAAACAATTAACATAATCAAGTGTCTTGTTCAAAAACATCTTTGTATAAACGCTGCATTTGCAGAAACATTTTTCAACAATTATAATTCAGCAAGTTAGGAAAACTAAATCAACTACGGGGTTAGTAAGTGATATTAGTTATGCAAACATAATATTAAATATAAAAGGCATAAGCATAGTGCATCTGTGGGCCCTGAGAACAAATATGTGCAGCCGTGGTTCAGTAGTTAGTTGCCTGGTGTGCTCATCTGCAATTCCCAGCCAAAAGTGCAATTAGACTACCTCGCAAGATACTTTGCATACATTATAACAATTCATCACGGCAGAACCGTTTTTGTTGGCAAAGAAGCAAGATCTCTCGGTTTGCTCGTGCATTTGGCGAACACGCCTTGACGCTGAAGGGGAGGACCATCTGAAAACCCCCAGCGTGGCTGAAGAAGTGTAGCAGTCCCACGACAGTCACGCGAGATTCTTGGGAGTAGCCTCGTGTATAAACTGCTGCGGCAAGCCTCGGTGGATATCAAAGTTTATGTTCAATTCGGCTCAACTGTGATAAGTTATCTCGACTTTGGAAGCTGTGTTGGAAACCCATTTTAGTCGTATACTGAGCACTTTGACAGAGTAAACTGAAATGACTTCCGCCTACTTACTGAGAATTAAAGGTTTGCAGGAGACGGGGCTGCAATGACCATTAGAATCTGGGTTGGACATGCAGGGAAGTGAGGTGGTCTTTAATTTGGGGAATACACAAAAGTGATGAAACCACTCAAGGGGTGTTCCCATGCTAATTTAACAAGGGAGCAATTGGGTATTAGAACACCCTAGAGGGTGTTTGAAGGCCGTGATTGTTCAATCTGTGGGCTATATGAACTGGTATAGTCTGCAGTTTGATTACAGTCCGGAAAAACGTTAGCAAAGATTACTTACTACGAGTCGGCAGCAGTTGATTTGAACATGGCACACAGAACTGAAACAGTTAAAGTTCTGTGTGCCGTGTTGTATTTGCAGTATGCCTGGCGTGGCCTGCCCCATCAAGGAAGCAAACTTCCTTTTGTTTTCATTTGCCAATATCCCCCAGTACTGTGTGCACCGGCACAACTTCATTCCACATTGGTATGAAATGCAGGGATTTGAAGCATTCACTTTGCCCCTCAGAACACGTCATCCCAGCCACGTTATAAGAAAAAACACGTTGGGCTGCAGAAGATTGCTAGGGAGGCACTGAAGAAATGTAACTCACAGTTAGTAATAAAACCTACAGCTACATAGTAAATATGGGTAAAATAGCTGTATTACACAGTTTAGATTTTTAAATGACATGTGAATAATTTGTAAGTAGTTCAACCCTATCTCTGCATACATTAACATATATGTATCATTTTGCATTTTTCTGCACTTTAAACGTTTCTCATTTATTGTACTTTAAACACTGAAGGTGTTCTAATAACTTTATAGACCTGCAGCTTGGGCCGTACCGGGCGTTATGGTCCCTCATGACTCGGTCTTTAGGGCCCATAATGCCCGGTACGGCACTCACTGCAGGTTTATAAAGCTATAATGTGGTATACTCTGGCCCAAATGCAGACTGTAGTATGCCCCTGCAAGCAAAGCCACTAAACTTGTGTGCCCCATTCTCAATGCTGTTACGCTTTGGAAAAAAAAGGCCTTCAATTGACCCCAAAATGACCACCTTCTTCCCTAAATCAGACTCTGTGCCTCCTTTATTCACATTTGAGGAAGGTTTTGAGGGAGCAATAATAAGGATGGGCTGTCCTAACGGATACAGATATGCTGAGGTGACTGCAAACAAAAATAGCTGCCCAGGAGGAAGAACATATGCATTTTGGTTTTGGAAAAGTGTTTTAAAAGCAGTTACATGGAGCGCAATTAATTACGCCGAATCAAAGGGGGTTTGAACGTGTAAATTACAGATGATCCTGTGACAAATATTCAAAAATATACAAGTCGAAGGAGCTGGCCTGCTATCAGAACCACCTGCTTTTAATGTGTTAAAGAAGAAATCAGTAATTCAGGATCCTCGATCCCCACCACTCTAGTGAGGGTGAGGTGATTTTGGCATGGAGGTATATCAGCAGGGCATTATTGGGGAGCCAAATAGGTCTGTGGACTGGCGAATATCCAATGTGGAGGATCTTAGAGCACCTTTTTCAACTTCATTTACAATCTCGCAGGTGTTGTTTAACACCCCTATGCGAAGTTCTGACCCCGGCACGTAGCTCCCCTCCACTCCGGGAATATAATATGTCCGGTCCTCCTCTTGGTGCCACAATTTTATGGGCCTTGAATTTTGTGTTGACTTCATTGGTCCATTCATATGATAAAATTATAATTGAGCAGACATCAGTGTTAAATGTTTTAATTTCAAAAATGGCATTTTTAGTGGGATACGTTGGGGTAAAGAGTTTGGACAACTGCAATAATAACATGGTTGGCAGACTTTTCTAGCGTGAACACGTCATCACACACACGTGATGATGTCATTACGCCGGCACACATACGTGCGGCGATGTAAAACATCATAACGCTTGTTTTTGACGCGTATAAATAGCGTCAGTACTAATACTAAAACTATGCGCCCGACAGGAAGCATCGATAACTTTGTCAGGTGGACTCAGAGCCATTAAACTGCTATCCATAACCAAGGCAGATTCTGAGCCTTAGTTTATCTATAATCTCTTAATTTCAGGTAAGACCATAGCCCTTGCCATATGTCACCAAATGTTTTTCACATGTCAACAGGCTCCAACCCCTAACCTTTCCCTCTCAACTTTGCTGTGTTTTTTCTTTCTTTCCTATTTTAAATTTTTTGTCTACATTAAACAATTGAGCAATGCAAAATTGGTACAACACACTGGAAAGAAATTGATATTTCAGTAAGCAAAGAGTGAATTCGAAAACGATATGAATATTGTTCCTAAACTTAAGGAGTAACCCTTCTAAGAAGGGTAAGCATTCAATTTCTTCTGTGCTAAAGTATTTTCCTTTGTTTGTGTAATAAGTTGAAACAAACAGCTATTGCTTTGTAAATTAATATTAACAATTCTCATATTTGCCAACCCTGAACCGCCTTTACTTTGTTTTTAGGTATAGTGAATGAACTTGATTGTACAAAATCTCTCCTGATGATCCGTTTCAAAACAATTCAAACGGTGAAACACATGTAGAGAGCCAATTTTGAGTGATAATTTTGAGAGATATAATTCTGCGAGACAATTTTGGGAGAATAATTTGAAACAAGAATGCCAATAAAAATATGAAAAAAACATAAAACTGCACTATTTCATCCTTTTTCAAGACTGGCATCTAACAAACATGGGAGCTAAAAGAACTCAAGTTGGCGCAAAAACAATCTGCCCCAACCATGTACCTTTAATGGTTCGTAGGGATGCATTGTTAAAAAATCAAGAAATTCTTAATAGGGATGTTTTGACCTATGAGTCTGTATTGGGAAATACATTACACAGTGATATGTTGGACCATCAACGGAAAGTTATTGAAGCAAAATTGAATGCTGACTTGACAGATTCTGTGCAAGAGGTGTTAGTAGTGCCTGATAATTTAGATGATATTAATCAGGAGGTTGTTTTGGTACAGGAGGAGGGTGAAGGGCACCCTGTATTAGAGCAGGCTAGGGCTCCTGGTTAGTTAGACCATGTGCAAGATCAAGATATGTTACAATACTAAATTTTATATACAAGGAAAAAGAGGAAACAAGTGAAAAGAAGGAGTCAGAGTAAAGTTAAGAGAACAAAACATATGAAAACTGTGGTGGTATCCTCCAATTGTGGGTCAGGGAAGTTTGTAAGAGCTTAATCCCTTCCCCCAAAAAATGGGGATATGCCAAAGGCTGTGCAGGTTCTTCTGAGAAAAGTCTCTCCATAGGTTGACAAAAATCAGGAAGAACTCCTGAAATACTGGTTGATGAAAGTATGAGTGATTTTAAGTGTAAGGAGCTTTTGGGTATTTCAACATATTCAGAAGATCCATCACCCTTAGTAGAAGCTGTTATATATCAAGCAAGGGAGTTAAGTGGTTTAGGGAGTGTAGAAGGATGCTACCACACAGATTAAACAAAAATTGGTATCCAATTTGTGTGCAGTTAATACGATAATGTGTTTCAGGCTTCCTCTAATACCCCTTCTATCACATTAGAACAACAAAGAATATTGTTGAATCATAAAAAACAGCAGGAAAAGAATCAAGGGAAAATAGGCTTGGAAATAGGGAAGGGAGAAGGTGAGGAGTCTTCAGAGGAAAGGTGGCTTCTAATACAATACATGTTGACATCGAATGAGAACATCATTCTGAACAGATGTCTTTGTGCTATTTCATACTATACCAGGTCTTCGAGCAATAGTGTCTAAAGACATTGATTTGGTGGAAATTGTTGTAGATTCAAATTTAGAATGCATTTGCCTACATATACATTCTAAATTAGTAAGGCACATGTTATTAGCCACTGCTCCCCAAGGATTGCCTTTTGAGTATGATCTCATACAGGTGAGTTACGGAGATTTGCGAAGTGAGGAAAAAGCGTATAATAGTTGTCAGGAAATGGGGCATGAAAGCCTGCACTTTAGTCGTGTGGGGCAGAGGGAGGCTGATACTCCGGCACAGGACTCCTGTTCCCAGGTGCTCCAGGGAAGATGGCACGCATGGAAGTGTTGAAAATCGGGTGGTGTGCTTTGACAAGTGCTTGTGATTCACCCCAGGAAGCACATGCTTCGCATGTGTATTTCCTTTTCTTCGATATCAGCTTGGTGCAGGCCGCGCTGGCGGGAGACATTGTGGAGGGGCCGTCGGGCTGTGGCAGTGCATCGAGGACACCTGGGTAGCAGTGGTGAAGGGTGGAGCCAAGTCCCAAGACTGAAGCAACACTGGGGCTGAGGGGGTCATTGTGGCTGATGCTGTCGGGCCACGGCAGTGAGCGATTCCCGGTAATCGGATGCCTGCTCCACACCTTTTAACTCGTTTGCGGGTCCACGGGCCTCAGGTAAGTGCTCGTTAAAGTTGTGGGAGCAATGCTTTTGCTTTGTTTTTGGGGAAAGGTGTTAAAGCCTTTTTTGGTTTCTGTTGCAGTGTGGCATAGTCTGAACTGCTACTGATTTTTCCTATCCTCAGACATATGAGCAGTATTGAAATTAAGAAAATGAGAGAAGAGTTTCAAAGAATAAGGGAAATCCCATTCCCTGCACACTGTCATAGGCTGAAACAAATCAGCCAAACATTCAATGAAAAACTGATATGTATGTACTTTGTCTGATTAAAAAAGATTTGTTTTTAATTCAATATATAGGTTGCACACATAATTGTTGATGATATCAAAAAAAACTAGAGTCTCATATGGAGAACAGTGATGATTTGATGCACAGAGTTTCTTTATTGATATGGCCGAATTCGTTTCAAGAAAAATCTCTCTTAATCATACAAAGGCTTCATCAGCGTAAATTCAATACTTCATATTCATACAATGCTATTAGTCTCATAACTCATTCAGCGATTTTAAGATCAATAACTGAACGTGGATGAATTTGGTTACGCACTACTGTTTTTTAAATATTTAGATGTTGATCTTTAAATCTCTGAATGTACATGAGTTCTGAGACTAAAAGCCTTGTATGAATATGAAGTATTGAATTTACGCTGATGAAATTTTTGTATGATTAACCCTGAAGAAGAGAGATTGTTCTCGAAACGCGTTGGGCCATATCAAGAAAGACTATTCTTCAAATCACCACTGTTCTTAAGTTGAGACTCTAACTTTCATTTACATCATCAACAATTATATGGTGACCCTATATATTGAATTAAAAAAAAACTTTTTTTAATTTCATGAATATACGTTTTTGATTGAATGTTTGGCTGATTTGTTTTGGCCTTTGACAGTCTGCAGGGGATGGAAGTTCCCTTATTCTTGACATTTCCCGCCCATGTGTCAGGGCAGGCTTTCTCTCGCCAGCACCGAAAGATTAGGAATTCCACCCTTAAGACACATTCTCTATCATTTTATCTAGTACAAATTGATAAATAAGGAGTACATTGTATATATATTTTGAGTGTTGAAATCAATACAGTGTTACATTTTGGACTGACTAAGAGGAGCAACTATGAGTTAGGCAGAAGATGTACATCCTGTAATTAGGTGAATGGTGCTAGGAGTATGTTCAGTGTTAGGATGATGTTCAGTGTCAACTGAAAGCATGCAGTTATACAGACAAGGAGTGATGCGTTTACACATGAGTACATGACAAGATAAGGTATTTGTTAATACAGGGATATCTGATGGTTTCAGGTGTTCAAGTGGGGCAGGAGGCAAGTGGTGAAGACTAGTGAAAGGAACTGTGTGCTCATTTGGTGTAGGAGAGGTTTGTGACAAGAGATTAGTTCTTGAAAACAGTAAGAATGCACAATATGTGTTCTTTATATTTTCTCTTTGTCCTCCTGCCCATCCATTATAGCTTCCTAAACCTCTTTCCAGTCACCCTAATTCTCTGTACCTAATTTCCTGTACCTATCCACAACCTCTCCCTAGCGCTCTTCCCCCCATTAATGTCCTTGAGGTGGCCTGTATATCAAAGTGGGCATCTCTTGTCAACCAAGGTAGGCGGGTCATGTACATGCAGCTTCTGTGTTTAGGCTGAGGGTGCGGATAGCACTGTTGACAAAATCATAAGCCCACAGATTTTACACCACCTGAGCAGCATGGACACGATGGCCTCCACCTCGGCGGATATGATGATGGTGTTATAAGAGATGCAAGAGAGAGTTGCAAAGGTTTAAGACTGAGACCACAGCATTGTGGGCTCTAGTGCAAATACTGACAGTCCAGGCTACTCCATTGCATGTGGGGAGCAGCACAGCATCCTCATCAGGAGGAGGGTGGGGGCGGGACTCCCATATCAGTGGTTGCTCCCTCAAGACAGGTTCCATTGGCAGCTCCAGAACGATTTTTAGGCAGTGGGCGTACATTTCAGATTTTCATGACTAGTGTTTTGTGTAAGCCATTGGCCATCCAGTCTACGCAAGTGCGGACGGCATTTGTTATTTTGTATCTAGTAGGGATACAGATGCTTGGGCTATCCCATTTGTCAGCAAGGATGTTCCTATACTGAATGATTGGGGCCAGTTTAAACAGTAATTTGGCAAGCTCTTTGACCAAAGAACCATTTCTTTAGCAGCTGAAAAGGAATTGTTATCAATGAAGCAGTGCACTAACGATTTGATCACGTGTGTCAGCCAGTTTAATCATTTAATGATTGAGGCAGAGTGGCCATTAGAAAAGAGGCAGGTGTTATTCTATCAGGGGTTTACGGATGATTTGAAAGATGCTATACTACAGGTGGATCTTCACCTCTGTATATAATTTATTGATTTAGTGGTGCGATTGCAAAAGGGCAAAAGATTTGAGAGGTAATGAAGTGAACCCATTCTAATTGGCAGTGTCCGAGGACTATTAAGTGGTGAAGAAAAAGTGAAACGGCAGAGAAACAATCAGTGTCTGTATTGTGGTATGGCAGGACATTTTTTACAGGACTGTCCTAATACCCCTAACACCTTTTGGCAGATGAAGGGGGGGCAGAAGAGGGGGCTGGTGGAGTTGGAAATATGGGGGCAGGAGGGAAGTGACAGGCCCCTACTTATACACCATCACAGTTGGCTTGGGGAGAACCCTATATTTCCATATTGGTGACCTTGACTTTTGATGACTATTATGTCACTATGGCAGCCATGATAGACTCAGGCAAAATTGGGAATTTCAGTGATGTGGGGTATGCACAGGAGTTGAAGATACTGTTGCAGGAGAAATCCATTATTGAACTAGTATGATTAGTGCATGGGTCTTTGTTAACGTCAGTCCCCATTACTACACAGAAGCAGGATGTGGGTATGAGTTGTTTCCCCAATCATGAAGAGAGTATAGTGTTTCATTTAATTGCAGCTCCTCAGTTTAAGATTATTTTGGGTATGGCATGGTTGGTGAAACATAACCCTATAACTGACTGACAGACAAGAACAGTGGCCCTCATTACGACCCTGGCGGAAATCGAAAAACGATGGCGGAAATGCAATACCGCCATCGAATAGCGCTCGGTGCGATTATGACCCGTCACCGTAAAGTACGATGCCATTAGCGACACCGTAGTGAACGCCAACGCTAACTGCACCAAGTACGCGCACGCGCGCCATGCCAAACCGTAATTACCACCATGGCGCAACGGTACGCGAATTCCGACCCTAGCGGACATGTACCTAACGCCATCAAGCATGGCGGAAAGTACCATTCCGCCATGGTGAGAAGTACGGCATCGCGAATCAACCGTAAACGGCCCTACTGAGTGCCTGTACACCACTCCCTGGCCACATTGCACAACTCCTCGTAGGTGCAATGAAGTCACACAATGCAACCAGTGAAATGTACAAGTCACCCATGCATGCCAACTAACAAATGAATCCAGGGGCTCCAAGTGCCCTGTGAGTGGGCATCCATAACTGCCATGGCACCATTGCCGCACTGATGCAGCACAGGCATGTGAAGGTCCAAGTACAGCAACATGAGCAGAAAAATGAGACAAACAAAAACAGAATAGAAATTTAATGCACCACAAAACCACCAAGGGCCATACAGCCATTAGGTCATGAACTCCAAAATACATTCCAGTATTGTGGGCTGCATCCGCAATAAATGACCAGCTTCTGCTTGTGTGATGCCCTGTTCCATCATGGTACACAGGGGCTACATTCACGTCCAAAAAGGCAACACGGAAGCGCCTAGAACCGCAGGGCCGTCCCATTAGGTAGGCACTAGTCCAGCAGAAAGGACGATATGTTGCTCCTAGCCACTAGCACTGCGTAAGGGCATGTGGCCCATTGGCGATCATCCCATAAGATCGTAATGGTGCTCCACTGATTGTCACGAAGCAGCAGGTGTCGGGAGTAAAAGCCATCTGCAGGAGTGGCGTACAGATGGCAGCGGCAAAAGGGGAGGAGATACCTGTCACCCAAATGAAATGAAAAAGAATGGTATGGGCATCAGAACTACATTTGTATAACTCACTTCAATGATCACACTAAATCTACAGCCATATGCATGCTAGCCCACTCAAAAGGATCATACCCACCCAAAAATCACTTGCGAATCACAACCATAAAAATCGAGGTGAAAACACCATTACAAACGAGTGTTTGTGTGCATGCGTCTGTGAAGACAGAATCCATTAGATGGGATCAGTAACGTGCATAGACACAAGTGCCTGAAGGCGCGTCGAGACAGGGAGGGTTCAACAAGGGCAGAAAGACGATGGTCCCACTATGGCAGCTCTGCATGACATAGCGCAGGGGAGGTGGATAGATTCCAAAAAGCCCTGTACATGGCAAACTCTCCATCAAATCATCTGTCCATGCATCCATACATCATTCCCTCATCCCGGTATGAAAACGCCTGATTATTTACTCACATCACATTTGAAACTTCCATGGAGTCTGTGCGTAATGCAGGCTGCAAAATCCACTGTGCTCCAGCCCGGAATTCTAGTGTTGTGAAGTAACATGTATTTGGGAACGTCCTGCCTTTTTGTCCACTACGCTATTGCGCATCCCATACTATTCATATCAATCATAGCATTCTCGCCATGGCCCCTGTCCCAAGGACATTAAACAATAGAACGTTATATTTGCAGTCAGACCTGTGGGCGTCTCCTCGCCGCTAGTTGAAAACCGAAAGCGCTGTCCTTCGAATTCCACATTTGCAACATCACGTCGAAAAGGCATCTGTGACCGCTTGAAATCACAAAATCATCCATGTAGTGCGGCAGTGTGTGAAAATGGCAACTGGCTTCACTCACAAATGGGACGCCCCGCCCGTCGGTGAACCTCGGTACGGTGCTCGCCCAAAGGGGATTGCAGCTGGCACAGGTGGAATGAATCACCACAGGTGGAGGCTATACAGCCTGAAAACACATAAATTGCACACCCAACCCCCTCCCACAACCACACCCACTCCAAAATGCTACCGGCAGGACTAGCGATGTTGGCCCTGGGGGACCTGATAGCACTGCAAGTACTCCAACTTCAAGAAGAAGACGAACACCAACTACTACAACAACCGGCCGCACAGAGGAGACGCAGGAGGAGGAGGAGGGCAAGGCAGGGCCAGCAAGGCCCACCAGCACAGCCACTACCACCACGCAGGCAGCCCGCAATCCCACGCCTCCGAGCTCATCCGTTCAACCTCACTGATGAGCAGATCCACACCCTCTACCGTTTGGACCGGGACACCATAACCGCCATTGTGGACATGACACAGGCTGACCTTGTCAGCATGATAGATAGCCCAACCGCCATCCCACCCCTACTGAAGGTGGTGTCTGTACTCCACTTCCTGGCCACAGGCACCTACCAGCACACAGTCGGACAGTTGCATGGCATTTCACAGCCACTGTTCTCACGGACACTATTGCAAGTGCTCGATGCCCTCCTGAAGCACGCAGATGACTACATCTCTTTACCACGCTCGGAGCAGGAAATTACGAACACAAAAGTGGGATTCCATGCACTTGGCGGCATACCGGGTTGCATTGGTGCCATCGACTGCACCCATGTGGAATTGGTCGTCCCACATGCCATGGAGGCCCAGTACCGCAACCGAAAACAATTTCATTCTCTTAATGTACAAATGGTGTGTGACTCCAACAGGATCATTACACATTGTTGTGCCCGATTTCCTGGATCAACCCATGATTCTATGGTCTTGAGGAACTCTACAATACCACGCTACATGGAGCGACACGCAGGGAACAGATCCTGGCTACTCGGTGAGTCTCATTTCATGCATGATAATGTGGGGTATGTGATGCGGCAATGACCTGGCAGGTAGGGGGGGGGTGCGTACGTAGCAATGTCATTCCACAAACATCCTTTATTGTCCACATACAGGTGATGCCGGGTATCCACTGAAGAGATGGCTCCTTACACCACTCCGGAACCCACAGAACCAGCATGAGGAGGACTACAACCATGCCCACTCACGTACCCGTGTAGTCATAGAACAGGCATTCGGCCTACTGAAGACTCGTTTCCGCTGCCTCAGCAGGTCTGGCGGGGCACTCCTGTACCGCCATGAGAAGGTTGCAAAGATGGTCATGGCATGTGTCATGCTACACAACATGTGCGTACGTAGAAATGTGCCCATGCCCCCTGACGCAGAACTGCAAGCACCTGAAGATGGTCATGATGAGGGTGGGGATGTGGCAGCACCTCAAGGAGTCCGCGAGGCACAGGAGGGCCGTGACATTCGTCAGATTCTCATAGATTCATGCTTCTAGCACTCACGCCTGGTGGCTGATACATGGACACGGGACTTGTGGCACTGTGTGTGTCTGGAACATGCACAATATGGACTGTACGCCTATAAAGGCCTCGTACACAAAGATCAATGTCCACACATCTCATTGGATGATTGTGAAATGTTTATAGCATATGTGAAATTATGTTACACACCCCATCGACCCGCCACCCAAGTAAGCCCAACAACCCCCCTCCATCCTCCTACCTCCCCCCCGAACACCAGTGTCCAAAGATGCACATTGTCAGTGGGCAGACGCTATTGCAAGCCCCCTCTCCGGGTATCAGGGGCACCCCTGCCTGTGGAGCGCAGGTTCCTCCCAGATCTACGTTGGGGGCTGCCCTGGACGGAACTTGCAACGGATGATGTCTCTGCCTGCTCACGTCCATGCATGTCCCTAAGGGTTTGTGAGAGCTCAGTGAGCACACGGCGCACAGCGGCAAGTTCAGCACATACGTCTTTGGACGTTGCATGCAGTTCCCCCCTCAGGCTCTCGGTGCTTCTCTCCGTTTGTACTCTCAGGCTCTCGGTGCTTCTCTCCATTTCTGCCCTAAGCGTCTCAGTTGCTGTTTCTATGGCTGCCTTGGTACCCCCACATTCATCAGCAAGGTCCTTGAGGAGCGTGGCCAGTTGCTGCTGTTGCACGATCACCTGGTCGAGGGACTGTTGCCTCTGCTGTGCCATGGCCATTTGCGGTGGTGTCACAGAGGGGCTGGTCACCTCATGTTGCCTTGCCACAGGGCTTGTGGGGGATGGCCAGTCGTCGTCTTGTGGGTGCCCCTGCGTGGTATCCTCATGGTGTACGGGATGAAACAAACAGGGGGATTGAGACAGGTCATGGATGGATCTTACTTCGACATCCCCGTCTTCTGTGTCGGAGCATGCTGCCATTAATGGAGTGTCACCTATGGTGCTGCTGCCACCAGAGGCAGTGCCTTCTGTGGCATCCATTGGAGGGACCTGTGGTGGTGCTGTTGTGGGCATGCTGGCTGCTGGGGTGCCTGTTGATGTTCCCTCCTGTGTGCTGCCACTTGATTTGTGCTGCTGCCGTGTCTTGATGCGTGCAGCTGAGGTGGAGGGTCTTTGGCCGTTGGTCTTGGCCCTCTTTGCAGGTGTGCTGGTAGGGGTGTCCTGGAGCTCGTCGTTTGAATCAGACCCTGTGGTGGAGTAAAGGAGGGCGAGCGTTATTCATGGGTCTGTTGAAATTGGAATGGCAATGTATCACATGCATTGGGGTGGTACCTGTGGGTGATTTGGGTCGGGGCCTTGGAGGTGGTTTCATTTTTGTGTGGATTGAGGATGCACTTGTTTTGCAGCCTGCAGTTAGGGTGTGCCTGCTGCACGTGTAGAGGGTGTTTTTAGGGTTTTTAATTATTTATGTATTTGATGTGAGTTTTAAAGTGCACTGTCAGGCCAATGTATGTGGACGTTCTCCTGGACATGTGTTACTGTTGCACTATGTGGACACATGGTACTTCACATGATTGGACATTGTGGATTTGGCATTGTATTAGTTGGCCCACCTACCGGATTCTTCGGATGTCTGCACTCCTTTCTCCATCCCTCCGACTCCCTCTATACTCTCCATTCCAATGGTGGAGGCACAGATTTCTTCCCAAGGGGTCAACTTGATGGGTGATTCCGATCCTCCCCCGGTAGCTGTGGCAATGTTACGATTGGCGGATAGTATGCTCCGTACGCGTATCCGCAGGTCGTCCCATCGCTTTCTGCATTGCTGTGGGTTGCGGGGTGCGGTCCCCACCGCACTTACCCGCTGTGCCACCAGGGCCCATATGGCCTTCTTGTTCGCAAGTGCCGTCCTGGTCATTTGCGTGGAGAAGACGACGGCAGCATTCTCCTGGAGGGTCTCTGTAAGCACGGTGAGTTCCTCACGGGAGAAGTGGACCTGCCGCTTGCGGTCGCACGCTTTTTTCGCTACTTTTCCCATTTCTATTGCTTTCACTGGGGTGGACGACGGGTTGGGAT
This sequence comes from Ambystoma mexicanum, assembly GCF_040938575.1. Lineage (NCBI taxonomy): Eukaryota > Metazoa > Chordata > Amphibia > Caudata > Ambystomatidae > Ambystoma > Ambystoma mexicanum. Next base: position 1,174,174,547 of record NC_090935.1, on the reverse strand, counting down.
GTGTCTCAGGGTAGTATTTTTAATGGTTGTGTGGGAATTCTGATTTTATAGGTGTACGGCGTGCTGTTTCCCGTTCCGGGCCCATGTTTTTACTTCCGTTTCCGTATGTTTACGGTCTCCGTACTTTCCGGTTGCCGCTCATTACGGTGACCGCTAAGATGGGTGGCGGAATTGCACCTAGGGCGCCGTACGACGGCGGTGAGGCGCGTTTTGGGGACATTTCCGCCATCGCGGACTTTGCACTTCCGCCATGGCGTAGTGCTCGTGCCCGATGGGTCGGAATTGGCCGCACTTTGCTCCGTCGTGCGATGGCGGAAACGCTATTTACGCTATGGCGGTCAGGTCAGTCACTTTCCGCCAGGGTCGTAATGAGGGCCAGTGTCTTTTACAGAAAAGCAGTAAGCGCAGTATTATGACGATATGGGGAAACCAGTTGTCGAGATAGTGGCTAGTGTCAGCTCTGCTCATCATGTGTGTATCATTAACAAAGAAATACTGCCCTGGTGTCAAGATTATGCAGACATGTTCAACAAGAAGAAGGCAGAGACACTGCCTCCTCATGAGTCATATGATTTTGCCACTGAGTTGGAGCCCAACGTCACATTGCCTTGTAGTCGCATTTATGCACTGACGGAGGCAGAAAATGTGAATCTACTTGAGTACTTAGATTAAATGCCCTCTCAGGCACCAGTTTTGTCCCTTTTGTTTTTCATACCCAAAAAGGAGGGAACGCTGCAAACTTGAATAGATTATAGAGCAGTGAACAAAGCTACGGTGAAGAACAGGTTTCCCTTGCCTTTAATTTTGCTATTACTACATCAGATACGGCCAGAACAGGTGTTTACGAAGTTGGATTTAAGGGTGCATACCGTTTGGTGAGGGTGAAGGAGGGAGATTAATGGAAGGCAGCATTCAGAAATGAATTTGGTTTGTTTGAATACTTGGTGATGCCGTTCGGGCTGAGTAAAACCGTACAGCCTTTCAGTTTACATGCAAGGGGTATTACAAGGGTTTGGGAATGATTTTGTGGTGCTCTACATAGATGATACTTTGATATATTCTATATTGAAGGAAGAACATAGAGCACATGTAAGACGGGTGCTGCAGAGGCTGCGAGAAAATCAGTTGTATGTGAAATTAGCAAAATTGTTGTTTGAGACAACTACAGTGGCCTTTTTCGGGTATGTGTTGACACCTAAGGGGATTCTGCTGGATTTGGTTAATGTAAGGGCAGTGGTGCAGTCTCTGTGCCTAAGAAGGTGAAGGATGTTCAATCCTTTGTATTTGCAAACTTCTATTGCAGATTTTTTCTGAGGTTCTCAGACACAGCGACTCTAATTACAAGGTTGCTGAAAAAGGGGTTAGGTTTGAGTGGGACGAGAAAGCAGGAGAGACCTTTGAGACATTGAAACAAGAATTTACCACTGCTCTCATATTGATACATCCAAATATGGCTATACCATTTCAGGTGGAGACAGATGCATCTGGTGATGTGGTGGGGGCTATATTGTCTCAACATAATGAGAAGGGTATGATGAATCTCAAGGTTTCGTTTTCACAATAATTGTCCCCTAGCAAACGCAATTATGCAGTGGCAGACAGAGAATTGTTGGTTATCAAGGATGCATTGGGTGAGTTGATGCATTATCTCATGGGTGCGAGACATACCATTACTATAGGGACGTGCTGCTGAGATGAGTAGCGCTGAAGGTGAGTGAGAGCGCGATGCGCGATGTGAACCTTTCGTATTTGTATTGAACTGAGTTCTTTTTCTGTGTCTTTGTAGGTGCCGCGACATTTTCAGCATGGATGCCGGTTATGAAGAATAAATGCGGTGAGTAAAGTGGGTCTTTGGAGGGATGGAGAGGCCCTTGAGGGCCATGTAGGTGATTGTGGCCTGGCTCCAGCCAGACATCTTGGAGGGCAGGGGACATGAGGGGCAGGAATCATGACAGCACTCTCCCCCCAAGGCCCCTCTCAAGGTGGCTCTTCTGTCTGGTCCTGGTTTGTTTGGATGGTTTTAATGAAATTGTCTAAGCAAGAGAGGTGCATGGATGTACTCACAAGGCTCCCATGTCCTGTCTTGTGGACCATACCCCTTCCAGTCTACTAAGTAGTATAATTTGGATCTGACATACTTTGAAATCAGGATGTCCTTGACTTCGAATTCTGGTTCCCCGGCAACTACTACTGGCTGCGGTGGCGTTGCTACCCGGGTCCCAGGTTGAACAGGTTTAAGGAGAGACACGTGGAACACAGGATGAATCTGCATGTTTGACGGCAAAGCTAGTCTGAACGCCACAGGATTTATCACGGAGGTGACGGTGATTGGACACATGTTTAGACGCCAGCAAGACTTTGTCTCCCACTTGGTAGTTGGGAGCCTTTGCTCGGTGTTGATCAGCAAACTTCTTTTGGCAATTCTTAGCTTGAAGTAGATGTTCAGCTGCCCTTTTAAAGGTTTGAGAAATGGTTGTGTGCAAGGTTTTGACTGCTGGCATTTCCAGGGTTGTAGGAACGTCCAACTCAGAAGTACGTGGTGGCCTGCCATACATGGCATAAAAGGGTGTCTGCCCAGTGCTAGTGTGTAGGGAATTATTATAAGCATATTCAGCTATCCATAATAGGTCGAACCAGCTTCCTTCAGCTTGGTTTAACATGCAACGCAGATACTGCTCGAGCGTCTGATTTGTCCTCTCAGTTTGACCATCCATTTGGAGATGGTGACTGGTGGATAGCCATATGTCGATCAGGGGCATCGAGCAGCATTTTCTCCAGAAGTGAGATACAAATTGAGTACCTCGGTCTGAGATTAAAACTGAAGGAAACCCATGGAGCTGTACAATGCCTTCAAGAATTGCCTTTGCCAAAGTGGAAGAATTTGGGAGCCCCTTAAGAGGAATGAAATGTGCATTTTTGAATATAGGTCCACGACCACAAGAATAGTGTTAAACCCTTGACTGGGTGGTAAGTCAGTAATAAAATCGAGGGACAACATGTGCCAGGGTGCTGGTGGGATTTCTAATGGTGATAATAGCCCAGCCAGTTTCTGCTTGGATGACCTGTTTTGAGCACACACTCCACAAGATAGGATGAATTGGATGATGTCTTTACACCACGTGGGCCACCAATAATTTCGTTTTACCTTGGCTATGGTTTTAACGATTCCGGGGTGGCCCTCGATCAAGAAATCATGATAACCGGACATGACTTGTTCTAGTAGTTCTTGGTTTGGTAAGAATAAACGATTCCTGAAGTAGGGCAACTGATCTTTTATTTATCATGTAATGTTCTCCTTGTGCACTCCACGCTTGTAATTGCTCCAGACTCATCAAGTTTTGGATTTCTTCATGTAATTCTTTCTGAGTCATGGTTGCTGTGATTCCTAGGAGCTTGTCACTCAGGATTATTGCTATTGGGTCAGGCGTCTGATACCCTTGCTCTTCCACCCCCACATGGGAAAGGGCATCGGCCTTCCCATTTTTCACCCCTTGTCGAAATGTAATCACGTAGTCATATTCATCAAAAAAAAAGAGCCCAACGTAGTTGTCGTGAGGATTGGGCCTTTGCCGTTTTTAGGTACTGAAGGTTCGGGTGGTCAGTTATTACGGTGATTGTGTGTCTGGCGCCCAAAAGGTAGTGCCCCCATGCCTTAAAGGCTGACCTAATGGCCAGGAGTTCTTTGTCTTTGATAGCGTAATTGAGTTCAGGGGGTGTGAATTTACGTGACCAGAAGGCAACAGGGTGTAACTGGCCCATTTCGGGGTCCTTTTGTGAGAGGACGGCTCCCATAGCCATGCTTGAGGCATCCGTTTCCACCAGGTATGGGAGATCAGGGCGAGAGTGGCGTAAGATTGGGGCAGATATGAATCTTGCTTTGAGTTCCTGGAAAGCTTCCTCGGCTTCTGTTGTCCACTGGAACTTTTTGTTGCTTTTCCTTAGCAATGACGTGATGGGATGCACGATTTGCGAAAATCCCGGGATGAACTGGCGGTAGAAGTTTGCAAAACACAGCATACTTTGAACCCCCTTGAATAAAATGTGGGGATGGACAGTTCGGGATATCTTCTACCTTGTGTACATCCAATCGGATTCCATTCGGGCTGAGAATAAAGCCCAGGAATTCCACCTCAGAGATGTGGAATGAGCACTTTTCGAGCTTGGCATAGAGCTGGTGTTCACAGAGTTTCTCCAATACGGATCGGACGCGTTTAACGTGGACCTGCATTGATGCGGAATACACTAGAATATCGCCGATGTACACTAGAGCACAGACATCAATCAATTCCCGTAGGACATCGTTCATGAAGTTTTGAAATGCTGCAGGTGTGTTGCAAAGGCCAAAGGGCATTACTTGATATTCGTACAAGCCGGATTTGGTGCAAGAAGCGGTTTTCCATTCGTCCCCCTGTTTTATGCGAATAAGGTGATGTGCCCCCCTCAGGTCTAGTTTTGTGTAGATTTGGGCATCTTTGACTTGATCAAGTAATTCAGGGATCAGTGGCAGGGGGGAGCGGTTTTTTACGGTAATCTGGTTCAGTGCGCGATAGTCAATGCACTTAAATCCCACTCCTTTTTCGGTACGAAGAATAGAGGACTGGCTGCTGGAGATTTCGAGGGACGGATGAACCCATTGGCCCGGTATTGGTCAAGATAGGCCTTCAGGTGCTGGTTTTCTGGTTCAGTGAGTGCGTAAATTCGCCCACAAGGGATTTGTGCGCCGGGTATCAGGTCGATTTGGCAATCGTATGGTCTATGCCGTGGCAGGGTATTAGCCTGTTCTTTCTGAAAGACATCTTGAAAGTCCTGGTATTCACTTGGTAGGGTGCCGATTCCCACAGTCGCAAGCGTGGAAGTTCTGGTGTCTATTGGTTGTTTCTCTTGGCGATAACATGTGTGGGCGCAAGTCTCGGGAAAGGCCAATTCTTTTGCTCGCCAATCGATTCGAGGATTGTGAGCTACCAACCATGGCATTCCCAAAATCACCCGGAACTGTGGTGCCTTAATGAGTTCGAAAACAATAGATTCTTGGCATCCATCCTGGCACAGAAGGGTTAAAGTTGCAGTGCATTGGGATACTGGACCAGAAGCTATTTCCGTGCCGTCGACAGTGGTAACAGTGTCAGTGGTTGATTTAGGGTGTAACGGAAGCCCCATCTTTGCCGCAAGATCCTGGTCGATGTAATTCCCAACGGCTCCACTGTCAATGTACGCTCTTACTGCATGCATCCGAGATGGTTGTTGGTGGTTGATCAAGACCACAGATAGTGCAAAATGGGAGGTCTGTAGTTCACTTTCTTCGCTTGACAAGTAGACCCCTACACTTGCCGGGTTGGGGAGTTTTCCGATTCCTTGATGGTATCTTCCTTGTCCGTGGTCCCTACCGTTTTCCTCGGTGGCTTCACAGGGCACTCTTTAAGGAAATGACCTGACCTTCCACATTACAGACATAACTGCTGCTGTCTCCTTTTATCCCTTTCCACTTTAGTCGAGGGGGATCTGACCCCCCCGATTTGCATTGGTTCTCCTGAACCTTCCGTTGTGCGGGCAATATTGTCCTTTGAACGCACATACATAGGGTGAGGGTCCGGTCTGGTTCGATCTGCTCTTCGGTCCTGCAACCTATGATCCAGTTGAACAACAAGGTCAATGAATTCTGAGCAGTCTTTCGGGGGGTTCACTACTTGTGCGAGAACATCCTTGAGCTCCCCCCGCAACCCCTGATGAAATAACGTGGTTCTCTTCTCCACCGGCCATTCTGCTTCAACTACGAGTCTATTGAACATGGCTATGTATGTTAAAAGGTCTTGATTCCCTTAGCGTAGGGACAGAAGTTCGTTGTCTAATGCCTGCCCATGAGTATGACGGGCGAACAGCTTTTCCATCTCCTGCTGAAAGCCCCTGAAGTCATGCAGCAAAGGATCATCTTGGGCCACAAAGGTACAGACCAGTCCGTGGCGTTACCACTCAGGTAGGATGGCACAAAAGCGACCCGTGATTGGTCATTCAGAAAGGCCCCTGGTCTACAAAGGAATTGCAGGCAGCACTGGTTCATGAACGTTGCAAACCTCTTGGGATCCCCCGTAAATTGTTCGGGCAGCGCCAAGGGAACTGCCCCAGAAAGGGTTATCTGAACGGGATTGGCTGATGGTGCTGCCATCGATGGCACGCTTCCCGGCAATGGTGCATACCCTGCTTGTGACTGGAGAAGTTGCCGGCTTAAATCATCAGTGCGTTCTTTGGCTACTATCAGCTCTCTCCTCAGGGTGTTGGTCTTCTGCCTGGCTGCATGTACTTCGGAACGTAGCTGCCCCAACATGTGGGCTAACTGGTCAGTTTCTGATGTTTCCATGATGCCCAGGTGGATTTTGATGTGAGGCTTTGTATTCTGTAATGCTCACCAGGTATCCACGGGAATGTCACTCAGCCTGTTCTGACCTCTTACGACCTCGAACCCTTCCCTGTAGTCTACTCGACTGGAGACTGGGCCTGAAACACAGGATTGGTAGAGTTTAACTCCCTATTGTCTCTGTGTGCTTGAACCCCTTCTTCCCCATGGTCCAACCCTTCCCTTTGATCCACAGCTCACCTTGTTTTCTTGGAAAGTGTGCTCTCCGTCCTGCTTTCAGCGCAGGGGCGCGTTGATTGATGCAGGCTCGATGGTGCCTGGTTACTTGACTGGCAAGAGTCTGACAAGTAAGTATCATGAGTCTTTTGGACAGTTCTCTAACTTCGTTCCTTTCCTTCCTTAGATGATGGCTGGCGTCCGGGGATGGCGTCGTGCTGCTGAGATGAGTAGCCGTGAAGGTGAGTGAGAGCGCAATGCGTGATGCAACCCTTTTGTATTTGTATTGAACTGAGTTCTTTTTCTGTGTCTTTTAGGTGCTGCAACGTTTTCAGCGTGGATGCCGGTTATGAAGAAGAAATGGGGTGAGTAAGCGCGGTGTGCGGCGCCTCTAGATGTTTCCACATTAATCCTCTTGCAGATGGATGAGAAGTTCCAGGGACAGAGTTCCCCCAGAGCGGCTGGGATTCAGGTAAGCGTTTGAAGCTCGTACAGTCTTTAAAAATAAGCAAAGATTTGCTGAATGCTTACTAATGCCTTTTTTCTGTTCTTTTCCCTTTTCCTTAGGAAACGGCGTGCTAGGATGGGAATGACTCTGCCGAAGATTCCCGCAGAACAGAAGAAGCGATGAATGATGGGCAGAAGCGCCCCAAGGTAAGGCTGTTCCTAACGGTGTTCTTGTTCTTGCAGGAGCTGTGCGCAGAAGAAAGATGCAGGCCTACTGGAGACCGATCCCAACACGGTGCGTATCACGCTGCAGGTGCAGAAACCACAAAGCATGTTTCTCAGCCTGGGCATGGCTTAAATAGTCTCTGGGTATCCCAGGTGTCTCTGGGCTGAACCACACCCAAAGGACTAGACTGCCCATGCAGTTCTGGGAACCGAAATATGTGGGGGCATCCATCTTGTCCCCATCAATGCACTACAAGTCCAATCCCCAATGTTATCCTATGGGAGTGAGTGAGTCTGGTGCCACAAGCGCCAAGTCTGACTCCAAGTGGGTCTTTGGAGGGATGGAGAGGCCCTTGAGGGCCATGTAGGTGATCATGACATGGCTCCAGCCTGACATTTTGGAGGGCTGGAGACATGAGGGGGACATGAGGGGCAGGAATCATGACAGCAGTTTTGGTGGGCACTGTTGTCACAAATGGTACAACAATGCATAGGGAAATATGAGTGTGTGTGCATGAAATAAGGCATTGCATCAAACTCATGTGGGGTTGCTTGAACCACTATTATACCCGAGTGAGCTGTGAGAGGACATTTCCATGGACTTTGGAACGGCGTTGCCCAATATTAGGGGCTGTGATACCATTTGGGTGTTGGTGGGTTACCTGACAAATATGGCTGTAAGGGAGTGCCAATGGCAGGGCACCTAGCAGAGATGTTTGTGCAGAAAATGGTGAAGTTACATGGGTTGCCATTTTTGGTGGTCTCAGACAGGGTTTTTCAATTCACTTCAAAGTTTTTGAAAGCCTTCTGCAACCAAACGGCCACTCGTATTAAATTGTCCAGAAGTTATCACCCACAGACAGATGGGAAGACACAGGGAGTTAGTCAATCAATGTAACAGTATTAGCGTTGTTTGGTGGCTCAACAGAAAAGTAATTGTTTGCAGTCACTATGGCTAGCGGTGGTGTTACAACAACTCTGATCATGCTTCTTTTCAAATGTCAATGTTCTTTGGATTATATGGCTATCATCTGGGGGTGCTGCCTGATAAATTGCCAGTAGTGTCTACAGTACCGGCAGTACAAGATCAGAGTCAAGAGATCCAATTGGGTTGGCTCATCAAAATTTGGAAAGGGCTAAAGAGGCGTACAAGAAATATGCTGATTTAAAGAGAAAACCTCCCCCAGTATATATGGTGGGGGATAAGGTGTGGCTATCATATACACATTTGAGATTGAAGGGCGACCGAACATTACAGCCTCATTATGTGCGACCATTTGAGGTAGTAGAAGTGTTAAAACCTAATGTGATACAGTTGTAGTTAACGAAGGGTATGAAACTCCCCCCCCAGTATTTCAAGTGTCTGAACTAAAACCAGCAGATGCAGAGGTCAGGACACAAGAGCTGCCAGCATGTGACAGCGAGGAACAAGATGAGCATGAAGTAAGCCAAATCCTGGATTCTAAAAGATGGTGGCGAGCATTGTGCTACTACGGAATTGGGTGGGTAATGGTCCAGAGGATAGGTCATGGGAACCAGCAGAAAATGTGCATGTACCAGTGAAGGTGAAGCAGGTCCATCCATGTTCTCCAGAGTGTCCAGGCCCTCTGTTTGAGAGGGGAGGGGCCTGAGAGCAAGAGGCAGAGTTGTGTGCAGCCGGGGGAGGCTGAGAATCCGGCGCAGGAGCCCAGTTCCCAGCTGCCCCAGGGAAGATGGTATGCATGGCATGCATAAAAGAGTTGAAAAGCAAAAGGTGCTTGTGATTCACACCAGGAAGCTGTTGCACACTACACTGACGTGAGACTTTGTGGTGAGCAGTGCATCAGGAGCCCCTGGGCCACAGTGGTGCAGTGTGGAGCCAAGTCCCAAGGCTGAAGGAACGCTAAGCGGGGGGGCGGGGTAATTGCTGCTGATGCTGTCAGGCCATGGTGGGCGGTGAGTGACTCTGGATAATTGAATGCCTGCCCCATGCCTTTGAACTCATTTGCTGGTTCAGGGGCCTCGTATAAGCAGCTTGTTCTTCCCTCCATGTTTAGGATATTGCACCTGCATCCCAACATCTACCTTGATGACATTTCGGTTTATTCCTCCTACCTCTCGGAACATAGGGACCGTGTACGCCAAGTACTTGCCAGGTAATGTGAAAATCAATTGCTACCTAAACCAGAACATTGTCATTTCAATCAGACCTCAGTGCATTACTTAGGGTTTGTTATATCCTAGTCTGGTATATCCATGAATCCCTGTAAAGTGGCTGGTATCCTCGACTGGCCTATCCCAACCTCAGTGAAGTAAGTACAGCGTTTCCTTGGACTGGCCAATTGTTACAGGATGTTTATACCTGCCTTCTCTCGTGTGGTCTTGCCCATTACCCATTTACTGAAAAAGGTTTTCCCTTCCTCTGGTCTATAAATGCAGAATATTTATTTCTCTCATTGAAAACATGTTTCACACAAGTGCCTGTCCTATGTCAGCCCGCCATCACCAGACCTTTCATTGTGGAGACTGATGCTTCGAAATGTGCTTTAGGGACCATCCTGAAACAAGTTCAAAGCATGTAGAAGAACATCCAATCACCTGTCTTTCTCGAACCCTGAACGACAGTGAAAGGCATTTACCATATTGGAAAAGGAGTTCCTAGATAGAAGGCAAGCTTGAATGGCATGGCGATACTTGCTAACAGGATCCTCAACCCCAATTACGATACGTACAGATCATCAAAATCTGCAAGCATTACAGGTCTTGGAGTGTCAGAACAGCAGACAAGGCTGCTGGGCATTCTTCTTTTCCAAATATCAGTTCCAACTCACATACATCCCAGAAAGCCAAAATGTGATATTGGTTGCCTTGTCCTACATGTACGTTGATGTTGAAGCCCCTCCTATGCCATACAATACAATCCTGCAAGTTATCATTTGGACACCTGCTTGGCTCTAATGCAATGTGAAACCAGTGCCTCTTTCCTTTGGCACATTCTGTCCAACTCAAATCCCTGGAACCTACAACAAAATCAAGGATTCCTTTTTAAGGATCAGCGTTTGTCCCTTCCTATCAGGAAAACACAAAATACTATGATCCATCTCTGTCATGATTCCATGCTGGCATGACACAGAGGTGTTCCAGACATTCTGAAAAATGCTCAGATACAAGTTTTGTGGCCTTCTATGATATCTGCTGTTAAATGCCATATCAAGTCCTGCCTTATCTGCACCCTAACCAAGACTCTCAAAAACAAGCCAGCTGAATTACTGTTACAGCCAACAATACCTCAAGACCGTGGCAGAAAATCACAAGAGACTTCATTCTGAACCCACCCCCCACAAGAGAATGCACTACCATCATGGTTACAGTCAGGATGGCCCATTTCTCCACATTATCGAAAAAACCTACCGCTGCAGAAATGGCTAAGGTCTTTTTTATGGACATATTTAGACTACACTGTTTATCTGCAACCATAATATCAGATCACGGAAGTCAATATTTATCAAGGTTTTGGGCAGATCTTTGTTGTATCATTGGTATCAAAGAGCCCTATCCTGGGGCTATCATCCCCAGAGCAATAGAGTTACTGAAAGGGGTAACCACACCGTAGAACAATTTTCTCTGCTGTTTTTCTACCCAGGTAGGTTCAGGATGATTGGGTCACTTTTCTTCCAGTAGCAGAACATTTTTACAACAACACCACGCATGCATCCACCAAATGATATCTTAAGGTCTGTCTGTTTTTTCCTACCTACCTTTGTCATCATTACTTTGTAGGCATAGAATTTCCTGCCTTTTCCCTTTCCTAGTGCACCTTCAAACTTCTCCACAAAGGACTGGGCATCTCTACAGGAGCAAAACAGAGGGTAGATCATAGAACAAAAGCTATAGAGCACTGTCTCACATTTGTGCACTGCCTCAAATTTGTGCAACATTAATTATGAGTTGTTCAAATATGTAAGATTTCAACAACTTTCAGGAGCAACATTTTTGTCCATTTTATTTTCTGGTAAGCATAGATACATGGATAAAGACAATTTCCAGTGATAATTTATATCAGACTTAATTGCTTTTGTAGCATATGAACAGGTGCAACGGACAGATACAACAGGCAATTTGTCAAGGCTGCTTTAATCAGTATACATGGAGCTCAACGTTCATGCCAAATCAGGAGGAAAAGAGCCATCACCACCAGCCTAATCAAGTCAATTACAGGCCTAACTGTGACCCAAACCAGACACCATAGATAACTTGTAAAGGCGGTCCTCTATAGAGATACAATCGTTACTTGGGCTTGGTGAACAATTGTAACAACGTTCGACAATCAGACAATCACACAAGAACAAGATGCCTTCGTCAAGCTAGACAGAAACAGGATCATTGGTCAGCCACAGGACACAGACCCTCTGAACCACAAAATAAAAACAAATAATGGCAACATGTACATTTAGTGGCCAGAGTTAGCTTGACTGACAATTTGTTGTTAGTTTTCTTTACATCCAGTGGATTCAATACAAACACGTTTCCTTAAAACCACTGTACATTTTTACAAATGTGCAAATAGTTCTATAAGACCTTGATTGAAGACACACTATGAATGTCAACCAGGAGAAGAACATATACTATGCTAGTGGTGGGCACCCACAGCCACTCTTATGTCTTGGCCACATTCGTACTGTCACAGGGTGCCACCTGACGCCAAGACTGAATGTTGTAGGATGTTTGTTATTATAAAGTGTCAATCCCTTATTTACGGTTCCCTGATGTATAATCCCACCTCACAATGCTGGGACAAGAAACACGCTGCGTGTATAAATACAACCAAAAATGTATTTAAGTAAAAGAAAATCAAAGGTGGTTACCATACGTCATGCAGGAGAAGTTAGCAAAATAAGTGCAACATCTTTCATCATTTTTGTTTACACAATTGCAATTTCCTTGTCTATGATAATTTTTCTATGAGGTGGCAAAAATATTTAATCCTACCATATATCATTAACATATATTTCTGTCATTTCTAATCATAATGAATACCCTCCAACCTCGTAGCAGCATTCTCAATTCTATGACAACCTTGCGTCTTATATCTCAGTTTATTAAAACGTTCTCTTCAATTTAACATTGCAAATAACTTGGGAGCTCATGTTCATGTGAGCCGTAACGTCAATGGATGACGTAAAAGCCTTGATAAAGTATTTTATGCCTCCATTGATGCCACGGCTCATTTTCAATCATATGTATCGTGGAAAGGAGTGCGAAACACATCTTGCATTTCTGCCGCCTACCATCCTTTCCACCATACAAACGCTCCATCATTTGCGCCGGCATGGATTTTCATGCCAGAACAAATGCTGGAGATCCTTTTGGGGTCCGTCAGCTTTAAAGCTGGCGGACCGCATAGGTATCTAATGTACACATTGCCATGGCTGGGAACGTGTACAATTACAATTAAAGCCTACCCGACATTTTATTTTATTTTATTTTTGTATTTGTAAAGCGCCTAGCAGCTCGGGGGCATCGAGGTGCATGCAACCGGGGAGGGTTTCATTTCAATTGGGAACACTGCATGGTAAGCAGTGTTCCCAATTGAAATGATACTATAGCAGGAATCTTAGGGATAGGAAGCAGACTTGTATCAGTGACAACTGAAAGAAAAGTAAAGTTTCCATTTATTGTATGAATTGTGCAATATGGTGGCTATTGGTCAGAAAAAATATTTTAATCCATTGTGAAAGGGATGATGAATTTTTAAATCTGGATAAGCAACTATTTATTTTATATTACTTCTTTAGAATTATTCCTCTTTATACGTCTTAATCTGTGTATTGTGAAACTTTATAATGTTAGCATTTATAATTGAAGTTAAACTGTATTTCTTTTAATGGCATTGGGATATGAATTTGGATGTTTGTATGACTTTGTGTCGAAATAAAGCTATATTGAATTGTACTGTAATTGTGAGCGCCGTTTGCCATGTGTGCATGGCAAGCGGTGCTCACAATGAAAAGTGAATACTGCCTTATTATTATTATTATTATTATTATTATTTTTATTATTATTATTATTATTACATTCTTTTAAAGCGCATCATGGCCATAGGCCTCAGTGCGCTAACAAATGAACAAACAGATAACAGAAAAAAGCAGTGTCAATTAAGGAGGACCAGGGAGAATCGGGCACAAAGACTACAGGATGGAATTTTTCCTAATTCTAGAATTAACTAAAAGGGTTTTTATTGCTTTTTAAAATGCTAGCATGCCATGGCAGGCAGCATTAACTCACTTTGCACAGAGAAGTGCAAGAGGGCAGGGTAAAAGGTAGCATGTATACCGCTTTTTGCCCTGCACGTTTGTTTCCCACAACGCAAGTGACAAAAATGTTGTCACAGGGAGCCATTTACATTGCAGTGCAAACGAGAGCTCCTTGGTGTTGTATGCCAAAATATTCAAGCACTCTGTTTTCGCCAATATGGAAAGCAAGTATTGGCATCGGAGAAAGGTTGCATAGAACACTTGCATTTTGTTAACCACGTCTAATGAATCCCCTCCACCTGTGTGAATGTGGCTGTTGGTTAGTAACATATGTGCATTGAATTTGCATGCAGGCGTTAATATGTTTCTTCTAAGTCTAAAGGTCTGGTAACATACATTTCAGCAATGCAATTTAAGAAGAAAGCATTGTTATACATTTAGAATGCAGTGGATATTGGATCACCCACACAATATATAAAATTATTTTGATTTTCTAATACAAGGATCTGTACCCCTCCCACTTCACTTTGCAAATCGGGTCCCACAAGTGCAGAACCGATCCTCTACTGTGCAATATCAAGAAACAGGAGAGGATGTATTTAAATTTATATAATTGATCATGGCACTGGAATTAGGATGGCTAAACTCCATTTTACCTCCCCAATCACTTTTTACATTTCTGTCGCTTTCACGGGTTGCAAGTTATCAAGCAATTCTCCTTTAGGCTATTTAACATGCACATTCAAGCCACAGACTGACAAGTTGTCTCTACCTGTGTACACATGCTGCATACAATATATTTTAATTTATTTTACAAAGAACAGTTTATTTGCGCAATATTCAGTTCTACTTGGGGGACAAATCACAGGAAAATGGCACTGGTTTTCATTGAAATTACATCTCACTCATCTTTAAGTAGAGTGAAAGCAGGAGGCAATTCACACTAACAAATTTCGATAGCTAATCCTCATTATGTCAATAGTAATGTATCAGCCGCTGTGCTCTGTGCACGGAAAATGCTGTTTCCTGAAAAAAGTCAAAAACTTGAAGTTAAATATTGTGAGAAAGTACAGTGTGTTTCCCAACTATAATATCAAAGTATTCTAATTAAAATGAACACCCCCTAACAGCAACCACTTCCCTGTTCCATCCCACTTCCAAGACCTAAATTACATTGCGCTTTGTGTCAGATTCCAGCCTCTACGTACGGGTCCCGGTTTTCAAGACAAGCACCCCGGACTCAACATGGCAATTATTCAAGGGGCCTTATCAAAGTATATTTAGGGGGAGTTTTCATACTCACATTTCAATAATTCTTCAAGGCGCAGAGCCAACAAAGACCTTCAAGTGTTCCAAAGGAGTTCACCGTCAGCAGGCCTCTACTGGTCCCTTGCTCCTTTTATTTAAGAAAGAAGAAACTTTGCCCTAGTACTAATAACATTCCCTATTATAACTAGGACCAAGTTTGCCCTGGTGCAAAAATGCATTGAAAGAAGCGTATTTTTGACAAAGTGTAAACTTTGCCCTAGTGCTAATTCCATTAATAATTGCACTTGTAAGAGTGCAAACGTTTTCTAATGTGGCCCAAAGGTTTTTTGCACTAGGTGTTAATAACGTGCACAATTGCACTTCACTACATCAAAGTTTCTGTAATCTGTATGCTGATCATCATCTAGAAAGTAGTTGTGAGCCTCTGAGCGAAAATCAACTCTGTCATGAGGAAATCTTTACATTTAATATCACAACAGAAATCCTGTAATAAGGAAAATTACCCCATGGTGGTAGATACCACAATAAACACCCTTTTAGATTATGTGAATGGCCTATTTGCAAGGGTTACCATGATCCAGTTTCAGAGGCCCCAAAAGGGCTAAACAAGGCAACCTGCCGCAAGTATAACCCGAAAACAAGGTTAACCATCTCATTCTTGTGAAAGTGCCTTCACTCACTTTAGTTGCCTATCATAACCTCATATTCAAATTCTATCCAAGGCAAGCCCCAAGAAGCTCCTCTATGAAAACTACCCCTAATGGCAAAGATATGTGTAACACAACAAGCTGTCCTGCTGTGACTGCCATCAGACACATATATCATAGGATCAGTTACAATCCTCACAACGCTGCTATGCCAGAACATCAAACGCATCCCAACCCATTTGGGTCTGTTTCCCTTCTTCAAGTTATTCTCCAGTTTGTAGCCACTGGGGGCAAATATGTTTGCAGTGCATGGTGAATATATATAATAAACATAAATATTGGTGACCCTCAAGAGTAGTTTCCCATCAGACCATTACCCATTCAATTCAGGAAAACCCCTGGTAAAATGCATTTAGTAATCAGAGTAGAAAGTAAAACCCAAACAGGAGCATTAATTACATACTTTATAGTTGTCTTCATTGTAATCGCTCAATGTCCTGGTAATTTCTTTACCCGTTGAAGTATGCATTTACCTGATCAATGCCAATTTCTTGTGCATTCGCCAAGGCTTGCTCCTTACGCTTGCTATTAATTTCTTCTTTTCTTCCACCTGCTCTTTTAGCCTGGCGACCTCTCCTTCTGACAAAGACTCGTCTGAAGAGTTGGAATCCGATGATGAGGACGAAGATGAGCTAGTAGTAGAGATACAATGTCACACGTAAATGGTAATGTTCATTCACCCCAAAAATCTACAATCTATTACAAATATGGCAAAACTCATTATTAAAATGTGGACTTATTCTGAGTGACATTTGTTAGGAAGCTTGCCTGGTGGGGTCATGGGAGCCATCTTCTTAGAACGCATTACAGAAGGAAAACCATTATGCAGTAAAGCAGCACACTAGTAGTTTGTAGTTTCACAACAAAGTGTGAAAATCACCACGATGAAACAGTGGCTTGTATTACTTTGATTTGGAATTTGTAAAGCGATAATAGCCAACAGGTATCTCAGAAAAGCATATAAACAGGGCACATATATTTCCCATATCGAAAAAGTATAGGAAAGGATAACGGGAACCGGAAAAGTTCTCTGCAACACTCACTTTGCACCACCCTAAGGTAGCTCATGACATTACCATGACCCAGGTCATACAGATGTGCTAATTCAGTTCCAACTGACTCCCACTCACGTTTGGGATCCCCCAAGGTTCCATTTGCTCCCCAGTCATCTTCAATCTATACATGAACTGTTGGGAACTTTCCTAAATTACCACAAAGTAGCCACCCATGAATACGCTAATGCCACACAGCTGGTCACTGGCCCCAATGACATTGCTCACCTCATTGAATGCCTTTCTACTGTCCAGATATGGTTGTCTAAAGCTTACCTCAAATTGACCCCAACCAAGACCGAATTTGTCCTCATTGGTGACCCTAAAACACAATGGGCCTCATTACACGGAAGGCGGTAAGGGTTAACGGTCACCGGGTAGACCAGCCGTTAAAGTTGGGACCCGCAAAGGGACCTTGGTGCTAATTACGGTACCGCAATTTGCGGTACCGTAATTGGCGCCTTCCCCATTCCCATTGTGCCCTATGGGGCAAAAATGGGAATGGGGAAGGGCCATGGAGAAAGGGGGAATTACCGCCCCGCCAACCTTGGAATGGGGTGGTAATTCCCCTTTTCTCCATGGTGGTAGCGGTATGGTACCGGCGGCAACCATGGTGCTGATAGCACCATGGTTTACCGCCTTCCGTGTAATGAGTCCCAATAACTTGTGCAACAATGGCTGTATGGCATGCGCCTGGCAGGATTCACCCCTCAGCTGTCAAACTCACCCAAATACCTGGGATTCATTGCTTACAGTAGACTTTCCTTCCAAGAGCACATAGCCAAAAAGGCACAAACCACATGACTGCAGATCCACACTCATTGCAGTGTGATTTGGCAGGGTTTGGACTTCAGCTGTGACCATTTTGTTGATGTTTGCATCATTATTGTTGTTTCATGAACAACCATAATGATGATTCCTGTGATTTAATGGCGATTTGTCCCATGTTGTTTGTCTGCAATACAATACAGTTGAGTTTGTTGGTCTATCACATTCATGTTGTTCTTCTATGTAATCTTTTTGGTTATTCAATTTCTATGTCACGTGTGTGTGTGTGTGTGTGTGTGTGTGTGTGTGTGTGTGGGTGTGTGCAATCATCTTTTGTACTGCATGTCACACTGGTCTCTTTTTGAGGATGCAAGCAACATCATCATGTCGCATGTGGGAGCTGGCCAGCATGCAACATGTATGCTGTATGCAGGGGTCATGATCACAGACATGCACCGTGGTATTTCAAATTGTGAATGTATTCAGTGTGGCCATCTCAGTCCGTGGATGTGATTGATGCATGTGCATCCGATTGTCACATGTAATTGTGTAATAGTCATGTATCCATGTGTGTTGCCTGAACAGGTCTATCTTTGGCTATGTGTGGTGATGAACGCTGTGCCTTGTTGTGCACATGGATGTCGCACTGTAGACGCATGCTTGCATGTGATGTGGTTGATGGATATGACCACACTACTCATTTGTGTTTGTGATCGTGATTGTGTTGCAGATGTGTCTGTTCTCTCATGGGTGGCGTTGCGATTGCCAAGGCTTTTTTGTGTGGAGCATGGGTGTCACAGGTGTGTTGTGTGTGGTTGTGTTGCCCTGTGATTTTCATAGTCCCAGTGATGGTCAATATTGGGGATATATGTGTGGCCGGATTTGTGGTTTAGGCAGGGTTGGATTATTTTCACACAACATGACTGCTGATGCATGTGTTACTCACCAAAGGGAAGTCCCACATCTGTAGGTCTGATTGGTGTGTGCATAGGGTTGTTTGTGGCTCTGCATATGCTTGGGGTGTATGTGTGTCAACAGCAGCACACGTGGCCATTGTATGTGGCCATTGTTTCTCCATAGGGTACTTCATGTGGTGCTTATCTGTGTAGTATTTGTATCTGGACAACCAGTGTACTCGGATTGGTGGGAATGTGATGTCACAATGATCCCTCACATTTTAAGGGATGGTGTGGCGGAACATTGAAGTGGGTGTGCATATATGGCCTTGGGTCATGGACATCATGCATATTTGTTGATGCAGGTCATGTGGTGTGGTTCTGCTCAGGAGGGGTGTTATGGTTGCCCAGTAGTTGGTACAGGCATATGGTGTACAAATCAGTGGTTTTGGTGGTGGGTAGTGCAAGTTAGATCAGTGACTGTGGACACTCATGTACAAGGGGACACACACAGGTTGTACTTTAGATGTGGTTTGCTCAATGTCCATGGACAGGTTAAATTTGGGTGTTGTGGTTGCACACTGGAGGTGGTGTGACTTCTGGTTGGGTTTTTGGGGTATTGTGCTGGGTACTGGCATGCCTTTGATTTTGATTTGACTACAGGGCAATATTCATGTGGGGTGCAGTCCACGAGTGACACTGCCTGTAGTGGCCCTGCCCATGGCCACAGTCCAGCCCTCCATGCATTTGCCTTGCCTGTACGTCCAGCTGATGTGCTTAGTTGTGACTCACATCCAACTCTGGACAGTTTGTTGGGCTTGGTGTGTCCCCAGTGGTGTGGATTGATAGGAGAGTGTGTCATGATCTACCTCACGGGGCACATCAGGCTATTACCCTGATTAAAGCATTCTGAAGGAAGTATTGATTTCAGTATTATAAAAGGAATCCTTTAGAAGAAAGGATGTGTGGACGTCGTTGGCGTGATGACGTCATTGCGAAGTGAACGTTTCATCTGATGTTTGCAAGCCACGCCGAAGAAATACAGGGAAAGACCGAAAGGCTAAAGAAATGTAATGGATGGCGTTGTGCGCATTGGAGCTTTTATATCCATGGATAGTTGGATTGCTACGTGCGTGTGCGTTGTGATGACTACAGCTGTGTTTTTGTTCGCTATAAAAAAAAAGGAGAATGTTTGGCTGGCAGCAACGTGGCACATAAGGGCATTATGTCAAGGCCATAAAGATAATTGTGGAATGTCTGTACAATTACCAGCAAGGCATGCTGATAACAATCAGTGCATCGCTCTTCAGGAATGAGATACTCCGCATTGGCTTCTTAATACGGCACTGGAAGTAATGGGAGCAGGTATAAAAAAAGAATGAATGTGCCGTCTTTGGAGACCAATGTAAGGATAAAATAAAGTGTAAAGAGCAGCAGCGTTAGTATAGCGTTTCTATTTTATTTTGGGTGCAGTAAATAGAGTCAAGGTACTGTTTTTCTTTCATCATTAATGAAAGTGAGTGGTGTTCTTGGTGAGGACATATTATGTAAGTTAGTGTGTATTTGATTGTTAGTTTAGTTGTGGTTGATGAAGTTTAGCGGGCATGGCAGGCCCGAGTCTCCGTGTGGCAGGCGCAGTGGAAGGAGTGTATGTCTCAGGTAAGAGTTGCGAAGACGATGGAATGTGGTTTGTTGTTGGTTAGTTCTTGCAGGTGGTAGCTGTGAGATTCAGGAATTATGCCAGGGGCAGGGACGCACAAACACCACGGCTTTGGGTCTCACTTGTGCATCAGTCTCTCCTCAGTTAAATATGACAATGCATTCCTGGGGGGCACACATGCCTGGGGTGGGGTGTTGGATTCCTGCCTTCATGTGCACACATACAGGTGATGGCTGGCCATCCACATGCTGCACCACACACCCGCTAGCAGGGGTGGACAGTTCCCATCCACCGGTGTGCTCCCACTGGTATGTGAGGATGGTGACAGCCAAGTGACATATATCTGGCATGGACATGTGCCCTATGTTTTGATTCAAGGGGGATGCATGGGTACTGTGTTGTACAGTTTTGCACCTTGTGTGTGCTGGGCCTTTGAGGGGGATACATGTGTGTGGGATTATGTATGTGGTGTGTGTGTGGTGTGGTGATTGGTGGGAGTACAGGGTTTGGGGTTTTTGGGTGTAGTGGGTATAGGTGCAGTTTGCAAGTAGTGTGGCTCTGTTTTTTTGGTGTACATGGGATAGGCATGATGGGCGTAGGTGCAGTTTGCATGTGAGTGTGACTCTGTTTCCTGGGTGTACCTTGAATAGTAATGGTTGGTGTAGGTGCACTTTGCATGTGTGTGGCTCTGTTGCCTGTGTGTGCCTCGGGTAGGAATGGTGGGCATAGGTGTACTTTGCATTTGGGGGTTTTGTTATGTATTTTGTGGAGTTCTTGGTGGATGTCATGGGTGCAGGTGGTGGTGGTCATTGCTTGTGGGTACACATCATGCTATTTTTTCGTTTTTCAACTTCATCTGGTATCACGGGTTGAAATGTGTACAAATCTGTCAGTTTTGTGGCTCCTTTCTTTGCACGAGGGGTGTGTATGGGCGTCTCGGGTGCAATCCTATATGATTTGCACTGTTGATCCCTGCTTACGCTTGTTTCTGTAAATCGCCTACTCCCTCGATTCCTTTCTGCCACACAATCCTAATGCACCCGCTTACTTCAATCTGGCAATGATACAGTTGGTTTGACTAAACAACAAATAGGTCTGGCTAAACAACAACAAATTGAGATAAAAAGTTAATAAGGCTGACTGTGCA
This sequence comes from Ambystoma mexicanum, assembly GCF_040938575.1. Lineage (NCBI taxonomy): Eukaryota > Metazoa > Chordata > Amphibia > Caudata > Ambystomatidae > Ambystoma > Ambystoma mexicanum. The sequence continues at coordinate 1,174,153,578 of NC_090935.1, read as the reverse complement.
AAATGAGTCAGACTATGCGATTGATTTGATGGAGAAAAACAAATTAGTAAAATCAGCGAGTCATGTTTTTCTTGCTTACACCATGTGTTTGGTAGTTCTAATGCCTTTGCTTGGACACTTGCATCATTTAATCTCCACAACACTTACACACTTACATGGATCAGCAGGCACATGCGCAACAACGGTTTTAGCAATCGGTTCATGTGTTTTTGCCACTTGCACAATGCACTTTCAATGTAAACTGTGTCTTACTACAAGATGGCGCTCAGAGGTAATTAGCAGGTTCAAAGATCATGTATGAGCAAAATGCCTATTTCATCCACAAACCTAGGAGGAACATAGCTCTTGTGATAGTCTCCCACATGGTTTCAGATTGTTTTAGCAAAGGAGATTTGACTTCCAATTTGAAAATGGGAGCTTGAGTATTTCGAGGATGATTGTAATAGCAAGGGACCTTTTAAAGCAATTCGCAAAAAGAAGAGATTGCACACGCGTTATTCGGGACACTTGACACTTCTGTACCTGCTGTCTTTCTTTTTCTTCTTGTTGCCATTTTTGTGTCCTTTGCCTGCTTTGCTTCCCTGCTTGCTTTTGTTTTCCTCTTCCTTTTGCCTTTTAGTCTTTGATCCTTTGCTTTTGTTATCAGCCTGTCCATTCCTCTTCTTCCCTTTGGGCTCCTCGGTCTCTGAGTCACTCTCATCCTCACTGTCCTCGTCTTTTGCTGGTTTCCTTCTGACAACCCTTTTTCTCCGGGGTGCATTATCTTGCTCCTCTTCTTCACTTCCTTCCTCTTCGTCGCTGTCCATTGCTTTCTTTGCATATCGAGCTCGGCCTCTCCTGGGATTGATGACTTTTTTGGGCCTTTCTTCCTCTGAGTCATCTGTAAACCAAGACAGTTTAAACCATTACACCAAGTCTCTTGTAAAAAGAAATACATGGAGCTTGGTACATCCATACAATGAAAATATGTATAACGTCATTCTGCGTTCAGCATTCTGTACTTGCACAAGCTTTGGGCTGAAGCATCATGGATGAACTAAGGTATCCCCATACCTTGCTGCTTAAATTATAGTCCAAAATGTGTCCCCCCTGGTTTGCGCCAGCCCCCTTGATTACAGTAATGGACATTTTTTGATTTGTAGTGCTTTTTATTATTTGGTTGCCCCTATGTCGACAAATGTTTCGACCCTTAAGTCTGTATCAAGATAGGGATTCGCATCATATTGACAGTCAGCATTTGCATTGTGTTCCTCTTGATAAAATGAATTGCTCAATTGTATATTTAGTTAGCTCAAGGCTTTCATCCTGTTGTTCCCACCTTTTCAGAGAAAGGCAAAGTGGTGTGGTGGTGACAGCCCCATTATAAGTATCGCATAACGGGACTGTCAATATGCTGACTATGATACGAATGAATTAAAACGAGTACAAAATCTTAATCTTACACTAGACACTAGAAAAACCTTCAAATGTGCATGTGAAAACTCCCCTGTCCAATCACCACCACTTCTGTTCCACACTGGCTCTAAAACCATGTTGAAGGCCATATATGTTTGACCTTTGTGTTGCTGTATGTTTTGTTTACTTTTTATTGCATTTTAAATTGGAGCATTTTAAGCTTTTGACATATTTGACAGTTTTTTCCATGAAGGAAATATACATCTTTACTTTCAGTGTTCTTTATTTTTGTGGAGTTATTTTTACTTTGTATCTTTTAATCGTGGTTGGAGGTGTTATATACCTGGTTGGAAACCTGGGTGCCACCTGGAGAGCTAATTGACTCCCAGTATGCATGTAACTGACTGGATGTTGGTTTTCAAGTGTTTCCTTGTTTTGTTTTCTTTTTTTGTCTACATCTTGCTTTTCCAGAGGGTCTTGTGCACCATCTAAGGGTGCTAGCTCTAACACCCAGGACCCTGCCTACATCTTACCTAGAAGCCTGGAATCCATTTGAAGCACTGTGATTGGCTCCCAGATGGTCATGCAACTGTCCCCCCTTCATGTGTTTCCCATGGGCGCCCAGCCTGGGCGTCTGCATCTCAGGGTCAAATGTAGCAACTGGTAACTCCTGGTTTACAGGTTCGGACTGCAATCGGTTTAGGGCCAGAAACCCTGTCTCAAGCCAGGACTTTGTTGAGCCCACTTTTTACCTGACTTCTGCTTCCATCCATAGGAATCCTTCCACACACTGACTACGTATTCACCACGGAGCATATGTTACCTAACAAGATTAAGCATCAATACTGTTATGGTCCTGTTAATTGTGTTTTGGTCCGTATAGCCCCGTTCTAGTCCAATTCAGAACTTACGCTTGTTGTTTTTCAACCAACCATCCCCCTTCTGTTTCCTCTCGCCACCTGCCGTGTCTGTCTTTTGGGCTGGCTCCGCCTTCACTCGCCTATTTCTTTTACCATCTATCATGCACCTTGACTTCACGCCTTATACACACTCATCTTCCCTTCTCTGATAGCCTTTAGTCTGAACTCACTATAACTGCTGACTTACTCTTCCCTCTCCCCATCTCCCTACTTCTCCTCTGCACCCTCACCTCTCAAACACGATGCTCCCTCTTCCCTGGGCTAGCAAGCTCATCTATCACCCTCACCTACTGCCTATCATCTACTCCTGCCCCCACCTCATTTCATTCTTATAATTAGACTCTACAATGCTCAATCCCTCTGCATTAAGCATCATTACATCACTGATAACTTTGACCCTTGTCACCTCAAACTTTCACTTCTTGATATCACAGAAATCTGAATGTCTGCTCATGACTCTGCTACACTGGCAGCATTGTGGGGTTCCTTATCAATAAGATCCTTAACACTGCCCCATACTCCTGTCTGAATTCATCTCTTACTCTTTTGAATATGCCACTATTCAAATCCTCCCTCCGACTCCTATCACTGTTTTAGCTTGTTATCCACACCCTAGTCCTCTCAACTCCCACTCCCCTGATCTGAACTGTGTCTGTGAGTCACTTTCTACCAACATCCCCATTGATATTTGGGGAATTTTAGCCTCTGCAGCAACCTGCCCTCAACTTAACTACTTCTGATGTGACTTTTCCCTCTACTCCCTCCACGACCAGTCTACCCATTCTGATGGGAACTCTCTTGACCTAGTCTTTCTCTCTAATTCACTCTCCTCCTCTGACCTCACCATTGACCTCTCTCCCTCTGATCACTCCATTGTTCACTTTAACATGTTGGTCCCCCATTCTCTTCTCCTCCTATCTCCCTTCATTATTGACTAAGAGGAAATGCAGGACTCTCTTGCATTTTACCCTGACAAAGTGACGACATCTCTCCTGTCTCTCTCTCCACTATTCATTCTTCTTCCATTGACCATGCTTTTTCTGAATTTCACTATGCAGTTATGACTCCCTTTTGCCAACGCTATCCTGTTCATCCATTCACATCTTCCTGCCCACATCCTCAGCCGTGGATCACTTTTTAAATTCCGACCCTCAAAAGAAAGATGTGCAGTGATCGCTGACGCTGGCACAAATCACTGACTACTACCCTACCTCTCTTATTGAATTTGCATCCATCCTTTGCAGTACCAACCAATTTTGCATTCCGATGGGACTGTTTGCTCACCAAATTCTGAAACACTTAATGACACATTAAAAGTCGCCCGGTCGGGGACTACCATACCGTGTCTGCTGCCCGATATCTGTGGCGGAGATGCCAGTAAATCCCCACTTCAATGGACTCCATGGGATGGGGATACCGCAATCACCAGCATCGGTAATACTGGCAAGAGTCTGCTGGTAGGATCCTGCACTACTGGGTCAGACCAGCAGGTAGATCACAGCCCTACTGGCAGGCTTGGAGTTTGCCGCTCTGGAAAGTTACTGGCACCTTATTTCCCTACCGGCAAACTCATAATGAGCCCCTTCGTTTCAATCACCTGCTCTTATATCTCTGAGCTATTTAAAATTGTTCTCTCTGCTGGACTCCTCCCTCCATTCTTTAAATCGGCAACTGTCCTATCGGTTTTGAAAAAAAGCCTCTGCTGACCCAAACTATCACCCAGTTTCCCTCCTTCCCCATTATTCAAATGTCCTTGAGTGGGTGGTCTTCTAGCAGATCATAAGTACCTTGAGGATAAGAAACTGTGAGATCCACTTCAATCTGGCTTCCATAGTAAACATTCCACCAAGACTGCAGTCATGCATGTCTCCAACTTTCGCTCTGATGCAGACCACTACAGACTGTCTTATATGTGTATTCTTTTAGACCTCTCTGCTGCTTTTGACACTATTGACCACGTCTCTCTCCTCACTCTCCAGGACCTTGGTTTTCACAAATCTTCGCTTGCCTATAGTGCCCACTACCTGGAAGGTTGATCCTTTAAAATCTCCTGGAACCTGTAAACCTCTGTCCTAACCCCTCTCCCTTTGTGCGCCACCAAGGATCAGTCCTTGGACCACGGCTCTTTATCTTCTATACCACTCCACTAGGAAGACTTAACTCATCCTTTGACTTTCATTATCACTGATTTGCTGATGATCCTCACATCTTTTACTCTGATCTTACTTCACCCTTCCATCCTACTTGTATGAATTACCAACTGTCTCACTGCAATTTGTCAGTGGATGGCTCTCTGCTACCTCATCCTGAACACTTAAAGAATTGAAGTCATCTATCTTTTGGCTTCCAATGCCATCACTCCCCACCCCTCACCTGTCTCCTTCACACCTGACCTTCTGTATACCTCAAGCAAGGCCTCTTGGGGACCTCTTCAATAGTGACCTCCAACTGCAACAATTCATCACTACCACTGCCTCCGCTTCTTGTCTTGACTGCCTCAATATTTGGAAAATGTGTCAATATTTTACTAACCACTATAGAAAATCTCTTATCTCCACCCTTGTACTCAGCACATGTAACTACTGCTCAAGCCTGTTCCTTGGTCTTCCTCTCTACTCCTTCCTACCTCTGGACAAAGCCCTCACTTTGCTACCCACACCCTCTGCAACCAACACAGATTCTCTCCCACTTAACCTACAAACAACATGCTGGTTGGCTCCCCACGCACAACTACTTCCTTTGCAAGTTCCTTCTCTTAGTCTACAAATGTATCAATAGTCTTGCTCCTTGGTACCTGCCTGATAGTATCTTTGTTTACTCACCACCTCATACCTTTGCTACTTCTGTGCACTCAACCTCACTGCCCCATGCCTCCTATGTGCCACCTTTCGTTTCTGCTCTTTCTTCTTAAATAGCCCACTCCACTGGAACCAGCTGCCTATCACAATCAAAGCCAGCTCAACTGTTGATCTTTTAAAAGCTTGACTTCAACTTCACTCATTTGCTAAAGAGGGAGCTCCCCTCCCCCCATCCTCTCTACCTGATACCACCCCTCCCTCCACTGATTCTTAGTAATGTAATTTGTGTATATTAATACAGTACTCCTTGAACATGTTTTTTTCCCTTCTGGTACATTTCCCAGTATTTGTACACCCTCATAAAATGTGTCGCTACTTGTTCTTTGTTCTCGCCTTTGTGCTATTGTACAGGCACCCTTCAGAGTAATGCCTCTGACCATCTGTAAATGTGTAATTATAAGTCATTTCTCACCAAAACTGGCATCCCTGTTCTTCAAATAAATACAATACAAATAGAAATCATTTTCCTGTGCACTTATGGCCCTGACACTGCCTATCTTTCCCCGTCTATCTTCCGTTCTCCTCCAAAATCACACTCCATTTGTTATCCCAACAGCACCCAGGAATCTCCAAATGTACTGGTACAAAATAGCTCATTGAGTTAATTTTCACCTTAGCAATTGATCACAAGAGGATAACCTGAATGTTGAGGGGTTGTGTGTCTGGCAACTAGCAATTGCATTACACTGTTCAAACTCCTATTAAACAGGTGCATAGATTGTTTTAAAACGTTAATACATGCTTTCTTTACAATACAACCTAATTATTAAGTGTGATCCCTCTTTTTCAATAATGTGTAAAAATGTAACAGAGATGTGGCTATGGCACCAATGAAGCCAAGAACGCTGCGAAGATCTAACTCAAGAACTGACAGCAGCACTACGACTCATGCCTTCAGATCTAGACGGAGGTTGGTTGAGCATAGAAGAATTACAATATCTTATCTTAAAAAGTAATACACAGATGTGATGAACGGGGCCTTGAGCCTCTGAGGGGGCCCACGCAACTGCGCCCCATGTTGCCAATCACCAGTCTTGTAACATGGCAATATTTTCCTTTCTCTATTTTCATTCTCGGGCTTAAAACATGTGCTTTACAGCGCTCGCATTACAAGCTGCATCTCCCGAACCCTTCCGTCTGTCACTTACGTTGGAATATACAAAAGAGTTATCACCTCATTGCCTTCTAACACTGGTTCCTCCACATCAGTCACTTGCTGACAAAGAAGGGTTTATAGCTCTTCAATGAGCATTTAGTGTTTAAGATCCCTGCTAACTGCCTGTCTACTGATAATTGGGAGCTGTTAACCTTATCTTTGTTGCCATTTGGAATGTGTGCACGCTATGGGTGCCTCAGACTGTATTCACTCTAAACGGGGGGCCCCTAGCCATTATGTTGAAATGGGCCGCTACACCTCTTCACCCAGGCCTGGATGTAGGCATTCATTTTCTTGACAACAATACCTGAAAAACATTACTCTGCAGTTGTGGTCACCAGCAAAGCGGCCTTTGGGAGTAAACTGGCCCCTCTCAAAAATAGCTCGATAAGGCGCTTTTCCTCCTCCATTGGAAAGGTTTGGAGAAAAAAATATGCTGTAGCAGTTTTATTAGAGCCAAAGTTGGCAACACAAATAGTTAAAGAAGGAAGAAGAATCTAAAAGTACGTCTGTTTTTAAGTCTTTTGTATGAAGAGATACATATTTATTCAAAAGTGAAATGGTGTATAGTTTTACGTACTAAGCGAGGGAGTAATCCCAAATAAAGTGTGCTTGTAAACAACAGGACCAATTTGCGTGGCAGGTCAATAGAGGAAGCAATTCCTTTTCTGCCGGTGTCGCCTTCGTCCATACACGCGCATGCGGTTCTCTCGTCCTTTGTCCGAAAGAGGCAATGTTAAGGATACCCCGACAGCCATTTCAATCATTGAAGGTTTGGCATTTGATCCCCCTGGCTTTGACATGTCAGTCACCTTAGATCCCTAGTCCTTGTAATTATTCAAGACCCAGTTAGTTAACAGCTGTGAGGAACAAATTACTGGATTAGGTGACAGACGAACACAGAGACGAAAACTAAGGTTAACTGAACCCAAGCTTCGCTACAATAGCTGGAAAAAAAACCCGGCAGTAAGTGAAAAAAAAGCAGAAGCAGAAGTTTTCTAAATACAAGCAGTACTATTTAAAATAACATGGGAAAACCCCCATAGATCACAATTTGAAGAACCCAAATCAATACTTGTAGACGCATAATAACTTAAATGTATAAAAGAAATTCGAACCTCATCTAAAGCAATGCATATCATTCACAGCTAAAACAACCAGCACCATCTATTCTTCAGACATGATTCTGCTTGCTCTGGGAGGTTAACAGGCCCTTAATAAGGATGAGTCCAATTCCATTTCCTCTTTGTGGATATTGTCAGACTGTCTGAGCAGGTGTGCACAGGGCAAACCCACAAACTGTGTTTTGGGAGACTTGCTGGCTTGTCATTTTGTGTGTTTATTAGCTCTCCTTTGAAATCTTTAATTAACACCAAAATATGTTTCTCTGTCCTTTCCCCTGTAACTTACACCCTTTGTGCCACCAAAAGAGTTTAAAGAAGTCAAAAAAACATGTTCTCTTGTTTTCCTATTTGCGTATGGTTTGGATGTTTTTTGGTCTTTCTATGCCTTGTGCGATTTCTTGCATTTTTTCCCTCGTCCTGTATTTTGCCTAAAAAATAAAATAATGAGCAAACATCCATTGCCTTGTATGATATAATATGATATGATATGGTATGTATGACTGATACAAATTGTATCCATTTGTGTGAACTATATAATCCTTTCTTTAGTCACCTTTCTCTGTGTCTGAGAACCCTGCACAAATCCTATTTTTTCCTTAGTCAATCACTTGTCTTTATTGTTTTTTTTTAAATCTAGAATGTGTACTTCTTCAAAAGTAATTGAAATCAGGATACAGGGTAGGTGTTGTATTTGGAGGGTGAGCTGGAAGAGAAAGAGGATGTTCACTTCTCGGGATCCAGGATGTTAATGGTTAGGTAAAGGTCTTGTGGGATAAATTGTATGTCTCTTCTGGTTGTGAGTCATATTGGTGCCAGACACCCACAGTAACAGTTGCATGAGGTGGGATAGTCATTGGGGATAACTCTGAAAAAAAGAGATGAGGAAAGGTTGACAATGGACTTTTTGCCACAGTCACAGAAGGAGGAGGCAGTGGAGGTTGTGCTAACAATGGATAGATTGCGATTGCCGCAAGGGCAGAAGGTGGAAGGGGAGGTAGGACCACTGCAGGGAATCCTTTTGCCAGAGGTGGGGCAAGCAGGTGGTGATGAGTCTGGCACTAGGCAGCAATAATTGACTTAGTGCATCCTGAGGGCATTTTAGTTGTGGATACACTAAAGTATTTGGTAAACAATGACAATCAAATCTGAAGTTGTTAGTGGAGATGTTATGTTATCCAGTATTTGTAGAGCGCACTGTGACCCAAAGGTATCCTGGTGCTAAACGATACTGGGGGGAATGAGACATGCCGAGGTCAGGGTTCCAAGACACTAACTAAATAGGATACCAAAAGGTCTTAAGTGCTTTCTGGAATGTTGCCTAATCTTCCATAAATCTAAGAGCTAAAGGAAGATTATTCCACAAAGAGGGAGCTGCTACTCAGAAGGCCCTGCAACCAAAATACGCCTTCTTAAACCGTGGGACAACAAGGAGGCGAAGATTGGCGGAGTCAAATCTCGAGAAGGTTTGCAAGAAATGATCTTGTTACAAAGGTAGGAAGCTCCCTGACCATGGGGAGCATGATGAATCATACAGACGGTTTTACATTTCACTCTACTTTCAACTGGAAGCCAGTGTAGTTGACATAGTAAACAGGGGTGGATTGGGAACCAAAGGAGGTCCTGGAAATAACTTTCAAAGTGGACCCATATTACATATTCCCCATGAGAAAATGTGGAAATAAGATAGGTTACCATACAAAAGAGTCCCATGGTGCAGAAGATGACCAGAAAATCTACTGATTTCCCTATAGGGCAGTCCACCCCTGGTAGTACCGCTGAAATATGAGTGTAATTCAACAAGCCAGTAGTTAGCCGACCCGCAGAGTCCTGTAGAATTTGCAGCCGATTAAGGTGATATTTGGGCCAACCCAACAGGGTTGCATTGCAGAAATCAGGAATTCCTAAAATCGAGGAAGCCTCCACAGGCCCCCTTAAAGCATGAGGAATAAAGGATATCATCTTTTTAAATATTTGAAACTTAAGATGGCCAGTGCTGCATCTGGTACTAATGTGAAGGTCAGGGGAAAGAGAGGATGAAATGTGTACCCCGCCAGGGTAGGAAGCGGTCCAAGTGAAGTGAGCCAAAACTTGGGAGACCACAGAGAGATCTGGCGGCTGGTGGATGAATCACCAGAATTTCAGTCATATCCTCATTTAGTTTCAACCAATTGTTGTTTATCCAATCTCCGATAGCGCCATACAGCCCCTTAGATGCCCAGCTGCTTCCTTCCAGTTCTGGCCCACTTTTAGGATCAGCTGTGTATTATTGGCAACCATGCAAATGAATATGTCTACCAAAAGGGCAGACATAGGGCCTCATTACACAGATGGCGTTAAGGGTTTACCGGTACGGGTAAATCCTTACCGCCTTACTACGAGGTCCCTTTGCGGGTTGGGGAATTTAACGCCTGCTTTTTGCAATTTGCGGTACCGTAATTAGCGCCTTCCCCATTCCCATAGAGCCCTATGGGGCGAAAATGGGAATGGGGAAGGGCAATGGTGGAAGGGGGAATTACCGCCCCGCCAACCTTGGAATAGGGCGGTAATTCCCCTTTCCACCAAGGCAGTGCCGGTATTTTACCGGCATGAACCATGGTGCTAATAGCGCCATGGTTCTCCGCCATCCGTGTAATGAGGCCCATAGACTTTAAAAGAAAAATGAGGAATAGCTGAACCTTGCGGATCTTTGCAGGTAAGGGTAGAAGGAGCAGACTTAAAAGGAGGTAGGGATAACATTTGAGTGTGGTCCGAATGAAAGGTCCTGAACCAGAGTACAGCTGCCTTAGTTACCCAAGCACCTTGTAAGCAACGCACAGAATGGTGTGGCCAATAGCATCAAAAGCTGCAGACAAGTCCAGCAGGATCAAAAAGCCCACCCCACCCTGGTCTCACATTATAGTCAGATCGTCAATGACTGATACTAACACTGACTCTGTGAACATAGATGGGCGAAAGCCCGACTGGAAGGGGTCAAGAATAGATACTTCTTCCAGAAAGGTCCTTAGTTGGGGAGTAACTATAGATTCCAGAATTTTTATGAGAAGTAAAATAAGTTGGAAATTAACAGGAAGTGCCAGGTTCAGATTGGGCTTTTTTAGAAGTGGAGGGACCAGAGCATGTTTGAGAACTGCATGAATAAAACCCTTACACAATGAAGAATGTATGTCCATAACAAAAACTGTAACTCAGTCCACACTAACCTTCTTCAGTATTTTCAGAGGAATAAGGTCCACTGGAGAGCCGGATTTTAACTGTGACATAACTGCCAGGAGTTGCTCCTCTGTAACTGGATGAATGTACACAGGAGAGGCCTCCTTAAGAGGGGGCAAAGACAAAGGGTGGTCTGCACTTTCTCTTCAGGGGCGGGGATGTTATCCCTAATAGTAAGAATCTTCTGAATAAAAAACTCTGATAAAGAGTCTCAAAGAGCCTCAGAGGAAGAAATTGGGGCAGAGAATACAGCAGGCGATGATAACTCCCCCACCACAGTAAACAGCACCTGGGGGCTTTTTTATAGCCCCAGTAATGTGTTTAGCAAAGTATATGGATTTTAACTCTTTAATAGCTTGATGGTATTTCAAACGATGGGGGTAACTTGGGTAAAGGGTGCATGAGATGAGCGATGTGGGGCAGCCCAGAAAATTAGAGGGTGCATGTGATCAATCCAGGAGACAAAAGAGCAACAAATGGAAAAGACAAATATAGTCTTCAAGAAGATGCCTCATGAGGTGGAAGAGACTGGGATGGGATAGTCATTGGGGATAACACAAGAAAATGAGAGCAGAAAGGTTGACAATATAATGTTTTCAACTGTCGCAGGGTGGGGAAGCGCTGGAGTTTATGCTGACAATATATTGTCATTGCCACAAGAGCAGAAGGTGGAATGTGAGGTAGGGCTGCTGCAGGGAGACCTTGTGTCAGGGGTGGTGGAAGTAGGTGGTTATTAGTAAGGAAACTGGGTGACAATAGTTGCCTTAATGCATAAGGAGGGCACTATGGTTGTTGTTAATGAACAATGGCTTTATTGGAAGATTCATGATTGTGCATCATTAAGCCAAAGGTTAATTTATTATACAGCGACTGTATTGATTTTAATAATCTGCTTTAAATTTTATGTGTATTTGTTTTGCTATGAAATGTGATGTTAGATGATGTGAGTTTGATTAGATTGATTTAGGATAATATTTTATAAGCTGTGTTTTGTAATTTAAGTCTACTGGATGATTTGAGAATAATTGTTTTTCATTTCTTTCGTTTTAAAACATGTATTTGCTTTTTTATTAAATATTGTAAAGTTGAAAAATGTCAGCTAAAACAATAAAAAAACAAATCAATGGCTTTATCAAATTTGGAGTTGTAGTGGAGATGGTAGTAACTTGGGAAGAAGGTGCAGGAGTGTTGTGGGGCTGCCCAGCGACTGAAAACAAGAGGGTGCATGTGGTCATGCCAGGAGACTAATAAGCAAAACATGGAGAAGACAAATATAATTTTGCAGAAGATGCCTCACGAGGTGAAAAGACTGAGTCTGCTGCACATGTGCCTGACCTTGTAGAGCAGGCAAGGCAGGCACAGACATTCTTTGTCAAGTTTCAGGCAGGAAAGGGGACATTATACCAGTCCATGATAGTGTGCACCCTGTTATGCGCCTGGGCCTCTTTAACATGATGGAGAGGAAAACTTTGGAAGGGGCGGAAGGCACTGTGATAAGCAACCTAGCCAAGATGACAGGGAACAGAGTGAAGATACTAGGGAAGGGTTTCTCTTTGGGAAAAATGGCTCTGCAAATGCATGGATTTCACCTTCCATTTACCCTTTTCTCCACAGCAACGTCCATCGGTGGGGACAGCAATGGGTGCTGTTGCTCATAGCTAGAGAAACCAGCACAGGCAGTTATCGCTCCCTGTCATCTGAGAATGACCAAGCAACTCTGCCCTCCATGTACACAGTGCCAGTGGCACTATACTCCTCAAGAGCTTTGTTGCCACCAGCGCCACTATCGAAGGTAGCCTTGTGGGTGTGGTTCCATTGGCAGGCACAGAGCAACCAACTGATGCATCATGCTGATACATATTACCTGAGTTGCCAGATGACCATTTGATCTATGAATAAGCCCATGGGTGTGGACTTGTTACTTTTGTTACTTGTGTGACTTTTATATTGTTTAATGTATGTATTTATTACAACATTAATCCAAGTAGCTCTACATATTTAAAATGGTAAAAAGGAGAAATGCAAAGATATAAATGAACAAAACATGAACCAGACATGATAAATCACGGCACAGACAAAAGTCAAGCAAATGAAGCTTTAAGGAAAGTAGATTGTAAAAGATAGAGTTTAAGCTGTTTTTTTTAAATATAATTAAAATAGAACACAAATGCATTTTTAAGGGGAGAGAGTTCCATAATTTAGGGGACAGTAGTTGAAATGAACAGAATCGAGAGGGTGTGCAAGGGGTTCAAGGGACAGAAAGAAGAAACTAACAAGCAGAACAAAGAGCCCTTTGAGGATGATACAAAAAAAAAACAAAGAACACAACAGCCAGGAGCCACAGTATGGATACACTTAAAAGATAATTAAATTAAAATCTACATTTAACAGGCGTCCAGTGCAGATTAATCAAATAAGGAGAAATATTGATGTCCAAACCTTTGCCTAGAAGAACAGAGCTAAGAGAAAGGAGAACATAATCAGGAAGGCCAACACATAAAGAACAACAATAGTTAAGTCAAAATAAAAGTGTAATAATAGTTTAGTTGGGGAAGAAGATAGGAGATGGTGAATGTTCTTCATATTAAAGAGTTGGAAATGGCAAGATTGGAACACAGTAGAAACCTGGGTCTGCAGTGTAAATGAGGAGTCAACAATGAATCCCAAGTTACAAGAGCAACGCCCTGTTGATAAATTAATGGGAGGAAATGAAACTGAGGAGGCAAAGTAATTGAAGGAAAATCCATAAATATACTGCCAAAGGGCTGCTAGACAGATATTTATGAATGTTACATATATGTTTGTAAATCCAGCAAATGCAAGAACATGGTGGTTCAATATTTGGACATGTAATAATGAGATAGAGAAATATTTAGATATAACTTGCCTTAAATTTGTAAAAACTCTACTGACGACCGCAAGATTGAGAATCTTACCTTTGCTGAGTTTTGAAAATGAGGCCATTGCGTTTTAAATAGATAGTATGATTTATGTATGGATTAATATTCCTGTACCTTGTGCATGTAATATTTTATGGCTGTGCCCGAAATAAAGATAATATTTAAACTATCATCAAATGAAGGAAAGGAAAGGAAAATGTGGCTTTCATATGCACAAAAGTCTTCCTCAAAACCATGATTAGAAATCAATGAATGCCAAAGGAGAAAGGTAAATGATGAAAACCAAAGGACCAAGAGCTAAACACTGGGGAAGCACATCAGCAAGAGGATAAGAACGGGATAAATAACCCTTCCAAGAAACTTGTAAGTAATGATGGGATAAATAAAAAGAAACCAAACTGAAGGAATGGCGGGCAAGATCCTATATTGCACACATAATATTGTTAGTACATTAACTAGTTTCTTATAGGTTACTACAAGTTGTATGGTTGCACAACACATTCACCTTGCACTTTGGTGAACAATTGACATCAACCAACGAATCCTGAGAACCTCCCAAGAAACTGGGTCCACCCCTGTAGAATACAAACTACCACTCGTTATACAAACATTACAACGTGATTTAAAACATTTGTCACTTCTCTTGATCTTTAAAACTCTATTTTATGAAAGTCATGCTCCATCTTAAAAAATGAGGCTGACAGTGATTGGCCAACGCATTTCGAACCTGTGGTCCATCCTCAGGGCATACAGCCAAAATAAGTACAATATACACAATCAAACTGTTTCCTCCCACAATCTACACATCCCTCTTGAACCAAACTTAAACAATATCTTACCAGCCATTATGGTGTGGAAGAAGGTACTTCAATGGAATGCATTCAAATTAAAACAAACAGTACAATCTGTAAGATAACCAAAGCAAAAGAAAATATCTCCATGACTGCAAAATCAATCCCTATTCAATGTTTACTCATTCAAAAAGGTTTCCTCTCCATATCGAATTCCATCAATTACTGATTTTACATACCTTATCTCATCTGAGCATTAAGGGAGACACATTAGTTGAGATTTCCATGGCCAGGTATGGAATCTGTAACAAAGAAGCACAAAACCCAGATTGTGATGGAAAATACCCTAAATCTAAATGTAAAACTTCACTCATTTAGTAGTGAAATATCCAGATTATCACAAAATCCTTACCTCGGGCTAATCTCTTTCAAACGTCCACCGTGGACTGTGTTTGTACCTATGGCTGCCAGTCTAAAGGTATGCAGGTTACTCAAAAACACCTAAAGTAGAGTGTACATTTTGGTGCAGTGACATCCTCATGCAAGGAGCTTCATGACATCATCGCAATCATATTACAATGGTAAAATAAATAGTACAAACCGATCCGTAATTTGATGACATTGTGACAATCTACGGCACATTCAGCCTGATACATGTTGTAATAGAGGTCATCTTGATTTAAATCACCAGCATGTACTTAACATTCTCTTCTCATAGATTCTGCCCAGACATGGTGACATCAGCACTGTGGAAGCTCAGCAGCATCCCCGCTGCTATCCGTGATGTTATAATATCTTTAACAATTTTCAAAAAATGATGCATTCACAAATACATTATTCTCACTGTATACATGTGTTATGTTATACTTAATCTAGCTCATGGGACTCCGCTTCCACGAGCCCAGTGTTCCAGCCCCATCCTCACCGAACCTTCCCAACTCCCCGTTCTGTTTCGGTTGCTGTGGTCCGACCTCTGGGGGCCGCGGAATAAAGCTCCTGAATCCACTATACGCTTCGCCTCTTTATTACATTGGCGACGAGAAGGGGAACCGGCCCCTGGAGCGCAGCGGACTGCCTCAGCTGCCAACCTCATAAGTCAAGCGTGACATTAATAAGGCTCCTGCTCTAGCAATGTTCGACTGTAAGGCTAAGACCATCATCTCCGTCGATGCGAGCAAATATGGACTTGGTGGTGTCCTGGAACAACAGCAAAAGGGAAACATTGTGACCATTGCCTTTGCCTCAAGAGTCTTGCGAGGCGCTGAACTAAATTATTCAACAATAGAGAGAGAAGCCCAGGGGGTGAAATGGATTTTACAACATTTCAGGAACTTAATATGGGGCTTACCTATACTACTCAAAACTGATCACAAACCGTTAGGAAACATCCTTCAATGCAAGACACCACATCTCATTTCGCCAAGAATCAGGCGTTGGTTTCTCGATATCATGCAATACAACCTCCAAGTCTGCTACACTCCCGGCTCATCAAATGGAGTAGCAGATTGCCTCTCTAGACTCTCTACCAACCAGGAAGAAGAGACCGATCAACCTCAAGAAGTCATCATAGCTACAATCAATCCTGCCATTTCCAAAGAAGATTGGCTGAACATCACCAACAATGACACAGAACAACAAGAAATGAGAAAAGCCATAATTAATGACTGGATCAAACCAAACCACATCCTAACAGACTTCATACCGTTCAAGGACGAAATAAGTATGAATGAAAAACACATAGGCCCTCATTAGGACCCAGGCTTTAAGGGGTTTACGGCGCCGTAAACGGCGCCGACCCTTAACGCCTGATTCCAAGGTCCCTTTGCGGGATGGTGATTTTAACGCCTGCTTTTTGCACGCATTAAAACCCATTCCGCAAAGGGACCTTGGTGCTAATTACGCCACCGTAATTTACGGTGGCGTAATTAGCGCCTTTCCCCATTCCCATTATGCCCTATGGGGCAAAAATGGGAATGGGGAAGGGTAAAATGGGAAATGGGGATTTACCGCCCCACTCACCTTGGAATGGGGCGGTAAATCCGCCAACCACCATGGCGTAAACATAGTTTACGCCATGGTGGTAAGGGTACGACCCAGGTGGTAACTTACCGCCTGGGTCGTAATGAGGGCCATATTCAGAGGAGACAAACTAATTCCACCTGTAAAGCTTAGAGAGAAACTACTTGAACTAGCCCATGAAGGTCATTTGGGAAGAAGCTTGACGAAAAATAGACTCAGGAGCAATTACTGGTGGCCGCACATGTGGAAAGAAGCAGAAGAAACTGTAAAAAGTTGCATCGCATGTGCCTCGAGCGACAAATCAAAAATTGTAAGGAAGACCCCTCTCCAAATCATAGAACCACCCAAGGAAGTCTGGTCAAAAGTTGCTATAGACATTATGGGCCCCTTCGAGAACCTTGAAAGTGAGAAAATATACATAATAGTGCTCGTAGATTATACCTCAAAGTGGACTGAATGGGGAATAGCTGAAACAAACGTGTCATCCAAGAAAGTAACACAATTCCTGACAGAAATATTCAACAGAGAAGGGGATCCCAAGGAACTGCTCTCAGACAACGGATCCCAGTTTATATCGTCTGAATTTCAAGAATTCCTCAAGCACAGATGCATCAAACACCTAACAACATCCCTATACCATCCTATATCAAATGGATTGGTGGAGAGGATGAACAGACTTATAAAGAGCATAATACAGCTGGCCATCGCCAACACTCTTCCATGGAGAGAAACCCTCAAGGAAGCCTCGTATGCGTACAGAACAACACCACACACCACCACTAACATCGAGCCATTTAACCTGATGCGTGGTAGAGCTGCAACCAATCGTCTAAGACCAGCTTGGATATTCATGAATGGTGGAGAAGTGAAGATTGACATGGATAAAATCCAGAAGAGGACAATTGAGAAACAGACAAAATACAAAACACATTACGACTCCAAAAATGCAGTAAAAGAAATGCAAGTGCAAGCAGGAGACTGGGACTGCGTCAAAGAACCAAAAAAAACATCCAAGTCCGAAAGTAAGTTGAGACCTCCACAGAAGGTCATCCAATGTCACGGCAAATCCGTCACACTTGATGATGGAAAGAAGTGGTCAGGAGACGACATAGTAAAGATAACGATAGACGTTCACAGACCGAGTACCTCCAAGCACACACCATTGGGAAATCCATCAGAGTCAAATCCTTCTTCCACGGGAGCATCTCAAATTAGCCAACGTGAAGACAACACCTCTCACATGGACACTGAGAAAAACCTCAACAGCAGACTATCGAAGAGGAATCGGAAGATCATACAAAACTTCAATCAAGACTTCTTATATTATTAACAGTTTCCATATGTATACTCCCCTTCCCCCCCTTTCTGTTTTCCTAACAGCGGAGATGTTATGTTATACTTAATCTAGCTCGTGGGACTCCGCTTCCACGAGCCCAGTGTTCCAGCCCCATCCTCACCGAACCTTCCCACCTCCCCGTTCTGTTTCGGTTGCTGTGGTCCGACCTCTGGGGGCCGTGGAATAAAGCTCCTGAATCCACTGTACGCTTCGCCTCTTTATTACAACATGCTAGCCTCCAAATGTGTTAAACAAAACCTGGATACTTTTTATTCATAAACCCCAATTTAATTGTCAAATCATGCTATTATAAGGAAGACAATTTGTAAACATACAATAATATACAAAGATGCATCTTTTTATGAAACAGCATCAGGTGGTGCAGATTACATTTCAAATTCTAGAAGTAATTGACTCTAATATACCAGTTGTGGTTAAACCTGAACAGAGAGAGGAATACTTGATCAACAAATTGGACACCGTTTTTCAGTCAGAGATGAATGAAGAACTTTGTCTGAACTCCTTCGCCTAATGTAACTTTTTAGAGTAGATTGTGGCATACATATTTTTGGATGAATGTACGTTAGCAGTGGTGACATAACAGACACAACAATAGATCTATCTGGATATCTAATTTTGAATATTCAAGAAGAAATACAATTATTTATGAGTGTATGTATTAAGGTTTATGTGCCCTACAAAGGTTGTGTCAATATGTCTATTGTATCATCATTTAAATGTCTTCCATATTTTAGGATGATTTCACATTCAAATTGTGGTTCATAATAAGATGCATCTTTGTATATTATTGCATGATTAAACATTTCTTCCTCGTTCTTCACACAGGGAAAGCAACCTGGATGGTGAAGATTTTTTCATTCATCTTTTGTACCTATGCTTTACTTTTGAGAGCAAAACAAGAAACACATATACTTAGTTGTTTAATTATTCTGTCTATCTTGATATAAAAATCACAATACACAATGATACAGGTTGTTCAATGTTTTGACACACACTATAATAAAGGTATGTCATACACTGTGCACAGACATCAACTGACGGTACACCACTTGGCACATGAGCCATATGGAGATCTGAAATGTTATTTGGAACTGCCACGCATTGTGATTTAATTATCACCCTGAAGAATGTTCTGCACTACTTGGAACTGAAACATGTTGGGGTATAACACGGTGTATAGGGGAGATTACACAGTTTGCTTTTTCTGTTATTAGTTGTTGATTTATTTTCCACGTTTCCAGTGATTTTGTATCTAGTTGTTTATCAGCACTATATCACTGGGTATGGTGGTGGTTTGATTGTCAATATTCAGAAGGTTACTTTGATTTATAGAGGTTTAAAATTCTGATGTTAAAACAAAACATTCAATAAACTTTGTTAAGAGACGTTCAATAAGCGTTGCTTGAGAATGAATTTGAAAATTAATAACTATGTGCTTTAATTGAGTTGACATTCACTATTAATAAGCAGATTGGGTGGGTATCCTATCTGGAACCTTCTCCTATTTTTCATAGGCATTGTATTTTGAAGTACCCAGGTTTTCAGGGGGCTCCATGGTTCTAGCACTGGATCCCTCTCTAAGTTCTTCTCTATTCAAGTTCAACATCATGGATAACAGCTGGGATTCTGTTGCACGTCCATTGTGATGACGTCACCATGCCTAAGCAGAAACTCAGAGAAAAGCATTTTAAGTACATGGTGATGATTTGAATCAAGATGACCTTTTTTACAGTATGTATTAGGCTACATGTACCGCAGATTGTCACAATGTCATGCAATTATGGATCGGTTTGTAATGTTTATTTTACCATTTTAATATGACTGCGATGACGTCGTCATGCTCCTTGCGTGAGGACGTCACTGCGACAGAACGTACACTACTTTAAGAGTTTTTGAGTAGCCTGCAGATCTTTAAACTGGTGGCCGTAGGTACGAACATGGTCCACAGTTGACGTTGGCAAGAGATTACGTTGCAGTGAGGATTTTGTGATAATATGAATATTTTAGTATGCAATGTTTGCAGTTTTACAAATAGATTTAGGGTAATTTCAATCACAATCTGGGCATGGTGCTTCTTTGTTACAAATTTCATACCTGCACATGGAAATCTCAACTAATGTGTCTACCTTAATTCTTAGATGAGGTAAGGTATATATGATCTGTAATAGATGGATTACGATATGAAGAGGAGTCTCTTTTAAATGAATGAACATTGAATAGGCATTGATTTTTCAGACATGGATTATTTATTTATTTAGCTATGATCATTTTACAGATGCCACTGATTGTTTTAAATTGGATGCATTCCACTGATGTACCTTCTTACACACCAGACTAACAGGTATGACATTGTTTAAGTTTGGTTCAAGAGGGATTTAGTATATGTATACTACGTAATTTGTAGATTGCTAGAGGACACAGTTTGATTGGGTATATTGTACCTATTACTGATGAATGCACTGAGGTTGGACCACAGGTCCAAAATGCATTGGCAAATCACTGTCAGATTCATTTTTTAAGATGGAACATAATGAATTCAATAAGCCAGTAAAATGGCTCAGCAGATTAAACACTTGTTGCTGTGATCTGTTTTTGATCTGCAGGTCACAGGTTCAAATGGGTAGGTATAATAATAATGTATGTAAATATGTCCTATCTAAAGCACTTTACATTAAAGCACTATATAAAAAACATATTATTATTATTATAATAAAATAGAGTTTTAAAGATAAAGACAAGAGGAGTGAAGAGTTTTCTTCAATCAAGTTTTAATATAGATCAGAAATAGGGCGGAAATTAACCAGCTTACTAGTTTTGAAAAATTGTTTCTTTAATAGGCTTTAAAGGAATCAGGAAAGATTCCCGATGATCAAGAAAGATTAAAGACAATAGATATAAGTGAGGAAAAGGAGGCTAGAAACGGGTTTGATTAGGAAGGCAGGAATGGGATCAGAAGGAGCAGAAATAGTATGAGAATGAGCAATATTTAATATGATATAATTTTCAGAAATTGGAAAGAGGAAAACAAGTTATTACAGCAGGAATAGAAACTTCTAAAATATTTTGTACCACAAATTGATTAGATGGTCTATAAATACTGTCATATCTTGTACTTTAGATAGGAATTACGCAAACTCATCATAATCAAAAGTAGTATTAGATGAAGGGCTAAGAGGAGGTGGAGACAAGAGTTTTTTTTTTAAATAGAAAATAAAAACCTAGGAGAACAAAATTGTGTTTGAATTATAGATTGAAAATAGTTGGCTTTGTTCTAAGTATAGAGGAAAAGAAAAAAGAATGAAGAGCAGCATAAGCTTGACAATAAGTCTTGGTTCCATATTTAAAGCCATTTGCTTTCTGACATAATAAAAAGAGTCCCAAGATGTTTTAAAGATTCAGACAACTATGGTGGAGGTGGCTTTCCCTTCCCTTTGGTGTAAGTGCCGAAAGTGAGCGTGGACTATCAAGAGATATTGAAATAGCAGAATAAAACCTTTTAATAATAAGATCTGTGCTTGAAGCAGTAGAGAAGTCTGAATTATGGCATTTGGAGGAAACAGAATCAATAAAAGGATTGAGATTATGAAAATCACAACTAAAGAAAGTAGTGTTAGAATGAGAAAGAAACAGAGGGCCCATGAGGTAAAACAACGGATGAAGAAATCAGAAAATGAGAAGCAGTAAGGATAACATTGGTCAAAATGGAAGAGACATTTGAGATATCTGAATAAATAAAAATGTGATCAAAGGTGCCACCTTTAATATGAGTTGGTGGTGATTAAGGTGCTATATGAAAAAAAAAACTAATTATTGGTATTAAAATGAAACGGAGTTTTAAAGATCAAGACAAGAAGAGTGACAATTATTTTCAATCAAGTTGTAATATTTATATAACCAGTGGCATATTGTATTCTACTGGGTCACGTCCAGTTTCTTGGGCGGTTCTCAGGATTTGTGGGCTGATAGATAAGAAGAAAACAATTGACGAACAACACCAGAAATATCCAGTGAAGACAGACTAGTGAGCAAAGTTGGATGATCCACTGTGTTGAAAGGAGTGCTGAGATATAGGTGGCGGGCATGAAGAATATAATTTGAAACAGACAAAAGAGCAGTTTTTGTAGAATGACCTGGATAGAGACCAAACTTATTACATGGAAGTAAGTGCTGCGTATTAAGATTTAAGATCAATTAAACACTAGATTCGAGAGGCTTAGATAAATTGGATAGATGAGAAGTAGGCTGTAAATGAACCAGTTTGCTAGTTATCAAGGATTGTTTCTTTAATAGAGGTATTACAGTATGCGAGAAACCTGAAGGTGTCTCACCCACTGGTCCCCGGAGATCTGTCATCCAGGTGGCCAGGACACGACCATTGCTATTGGATCCAGTTCCTGGGGGTGGACCAGTGGGAGAGGATCACCTGGATGAGGGGTCTTGGGGGAGTGGAAGTGGGTCATCGATGGTTGAGACGCAGTACCCCCTTCCTTGTAACACCTTTTCCTCATCCTACCCTGTAGGATACTAAGAAGCTCCACCCTCCCCCCTTTTACGACAGGAACACTTTCTTACACCATAACAGACAATGGACTAACACCAGAGCGTTTACTGCATATGTCCCGACACACAGGTCAGGCAGAGTCAGGCAATTGACAATAACCATGCACACCTGACGGCCCTTTACTTTCCCAACAGGGATAAAAGGCAGAGCACGAAAGGACACTTCAAGCAAGGCCAACCGCACGAGGAAGCAGCTAATCCAGGCCGGTAGTTTAAACGGAGACGCAAGGCAGCAAGACCTGGAAAGATGACAAGGAGGGAGATGCTCTTGCCCTTTTCAAACCAGGCCTGCAAAGCCTCTGAAAGAGAAAACATAAGACCGGGATGTACAGCTGACGTGTGCTGCAGCAGCAGATGTCAGCAGTGCATGGGGGCCTCCCGCATTGATAGCCCAGGCATGGATGCATGCTGGGTACCATGATACCGCCCTTGACTCCAGAGGTGAAGGCAAGCAAATGGGTTCCGCACAGCTGGTGAGTCAGAAGGAGCTGATAGCGAACCAAACTGTGTTGAGCCCAAGGTTGCAAACAGCAGCATATTTTGAAAGCAAGGATCTGATGAACAAATAACTTGTGTGTTTGTAAACTTTAACGAAAGCCCAGTCAAGGTCCAGGTGTAGAGGGGCCCCGCACCACGTGGGTGCTAATTCGAAAAACTCTGACCGGGACCTCTTTAGAAACTGCAAGTACCAGAAGGCCCTTGGAGAGGGTGGCATGAGGCATCAGAGTGGTATTAGAAGGGCCCGTCAAATCATTTGTACAATAGAAAGTTTCGGAGCCATTTCCAGGAGAAAGCTAGGATAAGAGAACCCCGCTTTCTGGCAAGGTTGTGAACTGTGGAATAAGGCAAGTGTGAACCCGACAGAGGGATACCGAAAGAAGGCTAGGAGATGGGAACCCAGTCTTTAGATGAGATGAGCAAATCATGAACTGTGTTAGAAACTCATGAACTGTGTTAAAGATGGCTATGTGGTTGTATACAAATTGATCGGATTACAATTGACCGATTCACAATTGACCTTCTGTACAACCAACCGACTATATATATTATAATACCGAAATGGTCAATTGTACAGAAGGGCAATTAGGACTACTTAAATTCAGTAAATTGTGTCAAAAGGTCAATTGTGATCGGTCAATTGGGGAAATACTGGCTATCTGAACCCAACGGAGGGAGGCCAAGGGAACAACTAAGACAAGTAAATCCTGTATTGTGATAAAGCAAAGTGAACATGAGATCGGCAGATGTGAACCCGACAGAGAGATGCCTGCGGGTTGGGGTGAACATTGTGTTGACGAGAGTGAACCCAGCCGAGGGTTGTCCACAGTGGGAAGTTGTTTAAAAAGACATTAAGACACTTGAACTTTGCAAGCTGCATTTAAAAGGCTGCAGTGAACGCAACAGAAGGAGGTCCAAGTTGCAAGGAGTATCTAAGCCCGGCAGAGGGAGATCCAAGAAGCGAAGAGCAATTGTCCAAGGTCCAAGATTACCGAAGGAACTTTTGTTTGTTTGTTGTTTTGATCCATCAGACCTTCTAAGGCAAAAGACTTTGTAGAAAAGACACTTGGCCCCTGAAGGTTCTGGTATCTTTGTACTGGAAATGTGAACCTTGTGCTGGAGAGGCCCGGGAGTGTGCTGTGGGCAGAGGTACTGCCTTATCCTGTACTTGAAACATGGGGAAAACGTCCTGCACCTCTAACCAGGAGGGCATGTTGCCTAGCAAAAGGGACACCCAAAACTCCAGCTATGGCAAGCTGCAATGTGTGCAGACTATGCAGGTACTGACAGCAGACAAGGAAATAAAATAGAAAACATTTCTGGAACTAACGTTGCTCCCCGGGACAGCATGCACCAAATGTCTAGCTCGATTTCTAAATGAGCAATCACCACCAGTTAAACCACTCACATTTGGAGAACTCAGGCATACAATTACGAGAGCAGACATTTGAAGAACATGGTCCTGGAAGACATCTGTAACATTCCGCTTGGCATGCAGGGCAGCATTTGGTGAAAATGGTAGGCATGCTGAGCGGTGTGCAGTGGATTCAGAGCCCTGTGTTTTATCCTTATATACTGTGTGTGTGTTTTATATGTTGTATTGTCCTGTCTGCATACCCTATTTGTTAGTCCTATAGAAGAAATAATTGAAACATGCAAGGTGTAAGGCAGTGGGGATTCATTGACACAAGGGACACATCAAGCATGAGTAAGAGTGGCACATCAATCCACCCCTCAGTATCCACATCCCCAAACTAGGAATATGCAAAATGCACAACCCCACAGAAATCCAGTTCCATGCCAGAGGAGCCAACGGTTTCATGGGAGGTGTGGTTTGATTAATTTCAAGTGGTGTACCTCTCTGTCATAAGGTGTCATCGTTATTGATATGAGCAAAAGCAGGCCACATTTTTATGCAATGAAGATTTCAGGATCTTTCTCTCCCTGCCAGACTTAGTCGAGAAATGGGGGAAGAGAGATGTGCGGGGGTCCCTTCTTCAAATTGCAACAGCACCGGGAGGATATTAAAGGCTCATTCTTCAAACAATACCTACATTGTTTTAGAATGGGCCCATTTAATTTCATACAAATAATGGGTAGGGCGAAGAGCATTGATAATTGCATGACACTACTTCAGGGTTTATAGTGAATTGTGACTTCCCTGGGATCCAAGATAAATATCTCAGGGACAACGCATGTGTTACTTGGCAAAGGACAATGTACACATGAAACAGTGGAAGGCATGGAGATTGCACATGATGTGGAAATGTCAGACACGTGTGTGCATGCTATTGGGAAGGGGTAAAGCACAACAGCACTGAAGGAGGTCAAGTGCATCACCACTGAAAATGATGGGGTCAACCATTACTGTGGTTAATGCTGTAGAGAATATTAAAAGGGAAGATCGCAAAAGGGGGAATGGGTCCGTTCCAAGAGTACACAAGTTCACCTTATCTTGCCCCAAGACCTTCAGAAAGGTTACCTGTAGGGGACATGGTAAGGCTTCATAGATGTGGACAGTCAAGTCATGTTTCAGATGATAACCAACGTCCGACCATGAGGTAGGAGGATCTGAAGTGTGGGTTAAATGGTTATTTTTCCAGGATATGCCACAAGGGTGGGAAATGTTTGGAGAATTATATTTGGGAGACAATGTGGATTAGGAGGACTTAGATGCTTGCTTTCCAGAATTATTGTGAAAATGGACTGTGAGGTATTAGGAATTGTGCATGCTTATTGATAGGTAAGGTACATGTTCTTATATAGCACCCTTTTGCCAATAATGTTGGGATGCCCGCACATGGATCTGTAAGGGAAAAATAGCTAGCAGTGTTAGTGGTACAGAGGGTAGATCAGATGCAGAGGACTGTGGTATTGATTAATGAAGGTCAGAAGAACCTATTATCCATGTGCCGGTATATAGACTCTTCTGTGTTCATGGAGGGGTGTAAACTTGCACAAACAGTGATGATTGTGGTGGGGCTATTGATAGAGATGAATAAGGTAGAAGTTTGATTAATTAAATCTAAGGTACTGGGTGTCTGATGATGATTGAGGTGTAAAGTTGCAAGATTTTAATAGTAAGGAGATAGTGAGGGATTTGAGAAGTGGGAGGAAGGAGAGCGATGATGGGCTAAATTGCTTTTTCGGTTTTGTTTGTATATTCCTTCCTTGTTTGGAAAATAAAGGTGTAGTCTAGCACCCTGTTACAGAGGAAATCGTCAATCAGGATGGGTGTCTGATTAGTCATCATCCACGGGGGGTTTTGCAAGTGGATGTATAAGAATGAATCCAACTAGGATTTTGACTTTTGGGTTAGAGATCCTATTTTATTTAGATATTAATTGATCAGTTGTAGAACCTGGTCACCCTAATGTCGGTTGATAAAGGTGGGAAAGTGGTTCTCTAGGAGGTGGGAGCTATAGCAAGTTTTTTGATACTGTCTAAACATCTTGTCCGTGTTCAAGAGGTGGTAGATACAAGGCAGTTTCTTGTTGTGTAGCTGTTGGGTCATTGCTATTTCACCAATTTGGTTAGTTGAAGAGCCATGTCTTCAGATGCTTTCGGAATGTTAGGTGGTTCTCTTCCAGGCCTAGATGCTTAGGTAGGGCTATCCAGAATTTGGTAGCAAGAAGGAAGAATGAGGATCCTGATGCTAGGAACTAGGTCTAGTGCAGCATTACTGGACATTAATGTCCCGGAAGGCATGTCGTGCTGGAACGTCCTTGTGAGGGAGAACCGGTACATCCTATGATGTAGAGAGTTATACATATGTATTCTTTTCATGATGAGTAGCAAATGTAGTATTTCTGCAGTAATGTGTTCAAGCCTTTTCAGTCTGAATAGTCTGGCTGCTGCATTTTGTACATTTTTCAGTTTTCTCACGAGGTATTCCAGAAGTCCAAAACAGAGTCTGTTTGCACACTCCAGTCTTGTTGGCAGTAGTGAAATCACATCCATAGGGCTGTGGGTGAAACTTAAGTAAGGTATGAGGCAAAGTTTGAGAAGCTATTCGTTACAATGGCTCTCTTTTGCTGTCCATTGTGGTTCCAAGGTTTCTTAATGTGGAGGACCATACTGACATGGGCACATATAACCTCGCCAAGGGGTTGAGGAGGTGCTAAAAGGAGCTGAACTGCACACCAGTAATTCTGTATTGGTAGGTTTGAATTGAGGTATAGTGTGTACAGGAATACCATGTACTGATATTACATAATAATTTGTTTCTAGAGGTATTCCCTGATCAAATCAAAGCCTGTTGACACTTACCATCAGGCCACTTGCCTTTGAAAAGAGTCCCAACATGGTGCTAGGCTTACCACAGAGTATACCAAGCTTCAATATGAGCCAGTTGTCTATAAACTGCACATGGTAGAGAAATGTCGGACATGGTAGGATGAACATGACAGGAGGCACTTCTGCTCGATATTCACCCAGCAAGGAAGATGTCCTATTGAGTGTGTGTAGTTGGTGCTATCTCACAGTTCTCTCAAGGAAGATAACACAGCTATTTTAAAGGACAAAATAGGCCTGCTGAGGAGTTTAAGCCATTGGGCCTCATTACGACCCAGGCGGTAAGGGGTTTACGGCAGCGTTAACAGCGCCGACCCTTACCGCCTGAGTACGAGGTCCCTTAGCGCCATGGCGCTTTTAACACCTGCTTTTAGCAGGTGTTAAAATCCATGGCGCTAAGGGACCATGGAGTTAATTACGCCACCGTAATTTACGGTGGCGTAATTAACGCCTTCCCCACTCCCATTATGCCCTATGGGGCAAAAATGGGAATGGGGAAGGGTAAATGGGGATTGGGGACTTACCGCCCCGCCAAGGTCGGAATGGGGCAGTAAGTCCGCCAACCACCATGGCGTAAACGTAGTTTACGCCATGGTGGTAAAGTCACGGCCCAGGCGGTAACTTACCGCCTGGGTCGTAATGAGGCCCATTGTGTTATATTGAATAAGGGTATTCTGCCAAAGATACACAAGTCACGCTCCATTATTGTTGGTCTGAAAGAGGAACCAGCTTTGCAGCTGGAATGTTTGTGCAAGACCAGGATTATTGACCCAAAAGTAATCCTTAATCAGAACCTCCCTCCAATTCTTTGGAAGTCTAATAATACCATAGAAATCTGCATTGATGTATACAAATTTAACTCATGCATTTGGTTGGATAGGCACCCTCATTCTAATAGCACCCAGCTGTTGACCACCATGGGTCAGGCAATGTTGTTTGACATTGGATGTTTCCTCAGTCTATTATCAGTTGACTCTTCAGGAATCTTTTAAGCAACATTCTTTGTTAGCGACTCCTTTGGGTGCCTACGGCTACTGCTGAATTCTTTTTGGACTTCTATTGGTGGTGACAATGTTTCAGAACTTCAGCACCTTTATGCATTATGCAGTGACTTATGAGCTATCTATATAGCCTGGATTCGATAAAGGCAGCTCTGCCGAAACACGTGTCATCCACAAAGGCTCTAACATCACAAAAATAAACAGGAATTGATTAATCATCACTACTTGCCATTCCATTATTTTTCGGCGCACTATCAAGGGATAGCTCAACACAACCATTATATATTGTCACAAACGGAGTGGAGGGACTCTAAGTCTCCGTAGTAGCTAAACCTGGTGCGACGCAAGATCTTTAACATCACCTCAACTCTCATGGACAAACCCTTTTAATTTAACGGGGCGCGTAGGTAGTGCAGCAGGTGTCATCACAAACAGTCCCTCACCAAGAATGCAATGTTTCAGAGGATCCTGTAAAAATTATTTGAAAAAGGGATGTCATGTATGTATATAACCTAGGGCAATATTTTAATTACAAGCCTCCCTGAGTAACATCATGATACCTGTTTACCAGGAGCTGTATGCATTTTAGCTTAGAAAGGTGTGATGTTGCAGTTGGAGAAGTAGTCTACTAAGGTGAAGGCCTTTTCCTGTCTAGGTAACACCTTAGTAGGGAAGAGAATGCAGTCTAAGTAGGGT
Organism: Ambystoma mexicanum; assembly: GCF_040938575.1. Taxonomy (NCBI): domain Eukaryota; kingdom Metazoa; phylum Chordata; class Amphibia; order Caudata; family Ambystomatidae; genus Ambystoma; species Ambystoma mexicanum. Next base: position 1,174,124,800 of record NC_090935.1, on the reverse strand, counting down.
TTGGTTAACAGCATCCTGTAGTTGCTTTCTCCTATGAGCAGGGACCAAGTGTGCACTCTATTTACAAGTCTAAAGTAAATGTCCTAAATCATACAAACATTTGTGGAAACAATACAGTTGTTGCATAATCTTCTAAAATCGGTGTCAAGGTTATCTGAATGCAGGAGTTACAGTTGGAGTTTCAGGGACTGAGGATGGCCTTTAACAATTAACCATCTCACCAAAGGCAAAATTATGCTCATTGTCATGCCATTGTATGGGGTATCAGAGCTGTGTTAGGTCAAGGTCAAAATGGCTCATTTGATATCAATGCATTCACATTTAGGCCATTGTGCAGCCCATAAATACATTATTCCACCATAGAGAGGGCGGTTTTGGCAGCATAATGGGCTGTTAGGCACGGCTGAACGCTGATCTGGGGCTTACTGGTGATATTTTGTGCAAATCACTAATCTTTGGGGCATATATACACCTTGTGAGGGCTGTCAACATCTCCACTTATTGGTAAATATATGTTGGAGCTGTTGATGTATGACATTTCATTGCCGTACATATCAGGTAACAAGACTTCAAAACAATTATAGCTGACTGTCTCATAAGGTTAACAGTGGATGAAGGAATTTAGCCTAGAGGGGGAGGATGGTAAGTGTGGAGCAGACCATAGTGGTCATGGTTAACACTGCTTTTAGCAGGGAGTTATGCATTGAAGAGCATTGAGAGCCAGAAGGATCAACCGGTAAATTGGATAACAAAGGGCCTCTTCTTGTTGTGATATGTGCAGCAACTGTGTGGAATCCTCAGTGACATTGAGGTAGTAACTCACATACATTGCCCTTTGGAGCAACCCTAGAAGCAACATGATGAAATACCATAAAAGAGACAGAGTCAAGCAAGTTGAAGTGGTGTTTCCATGTTTTTGAAATATAGAAGTGCCTTATAACACGTTTGGTAGTGTGGATAAAAATTGGTGATAATTTTGTTGCCGCCACTTATTTTAGCAGTAATGGAATTACCACCATTTTTACCACACCAATGAATTTCGACTTTGGAAGAAAAGTCGAGGATTCAACTCCAGCAAAAAGCTGTTGGTGAATCCTCCACTTTTGCTAAAAAGAAAAAAAAAACACAACAGAATTACCATGGCAGAATTATTGCTTGCGATACTTCTCCCAAATTCCTGATGAAGTCCAATTGAGTCCTAAAATTGGATTTTACAATGCCCTTCAACCACTTGTAATACTGTGGTAAGCACACAGGCCAGATTGGCTGTAATTGATTATTGCAGTAATAAAGTGTGTTTACTGCTGAATTACAACCATAATTTTAATGCGGCCCTAAGTGTGGTGCAAGCTGGCTGTTATTTTGATAGGTCCATTACATGTCACGGAATCACACTTGTGGGATGTTCTGACACACTAGGCCTGCAAAATCACTGAGTGCTGCTTTCATCAGAAACAACAGGATGGCCGCCCAAAAAGCTCTATGCGCTAATAATCTCTGAGAAGTGCGCAGGGAAACCTGAAAAATAGCTCGCCAATCCACTTTGCCTATGTCAACGGTAAAACAGGAGACCACACTGCCAAAACCTGTCATTGGGCTTTCCACAGAGTGAAATTGAACTATTTGAAAAGGCAGTGTTGCATGCCAGGGAAAACCCAGAAGTGCTCTAAAATATGTTTTTCTTTGGCTGTTGAAATTGCAAAATCACGGTTCCCTAACCTCAGAAAATATCCAACATCCCTGTTGGGTGTTAAACATCACCTTATTTAAGGAATCCCCATAAGCACAATGTCAGGAGAAGCACACTTCATCCCAAAAATATCCCCATTCAAAAAGGTGCTTGCCTTGAAAAATAGGTCAGAATATGGGCGCAGTACTTCCGCCTGCCTGTGTCAAAGCTGTCAATTACTTATACTGGCAGTTTAAAATATGTGTCTTAAAATCAAATTGTGGAAAAGAAGAGACTTGCCATCAAAAGCAATATAGGTTGCTACAATTCAATTTCTATGTTTCAAAAGACTGGAATGAAGAGATCTGTGGGTATATTTGTTGAAAATGTAAAGTTTATTTAGAAAAGACAAGGTTAAACAAAGTGTTTTACAGTAAAATGATACCAGAGGATTTCAAAAGCACATTCCACAGATTTCTCCAACAAAGGGTGCCTCCCTTTTGCTCTCTGCCCAGGAACTATCATTTAGATGCTAATGAAGGAAGGAGGGGGTTGGCTCTGCTTCTGTGGGAGAGAGGCAATAGGTTTCCTGGACTGAAAGGAAATGCAAATTCGGGTGTCAACAGAAACCAACTGCCAGCAGGAAAGGAGCCCTGGACTGCTCTGGGCCCATCAAACTCTGGGGGCGGGACCAGACAGATTTGTGTATCTTAAATTATCTAATCCTATCCAAAACCATTCTATCACATCCAGGACTGCATTTTAGAAACTCTTTTGTCTTTTCTGAATCTTTCCCTCATCCATACAGTCCTTTGTTAATTGTAGTGATAAATTCATCTTTGCGCTAATATATTTTCTGATGAAAGACAAGTGTCTTGGCGGGCAAAAGTCAGAGCAGAGGCCCTGCTGTTCTGGTGGTGTCAGTTTGGTATCTTGCATCTTCATAGCCTCCTTAGTGTAAAGAATATCTGTTTGTAATTTCAAAAGCTCATCTTACATTTGTAGATTTTGACTCTGAAAATAAACAACCTCTACTAAAACCTTCATAACTTCTGAACCGTACATGCTAGAAACATTTCTCACCCGCTGAAACGTTTGCTGCGGATTCGTGTTTGGATCAATTTAATCAAGTGTAAAACAGCTATTGCTTGCATCTGACCTCCCGGTTCAAATTCAGTTTCATATCTGCTAGTTATCCAATCATCATTGCTAGTGTTTACCTGGAAGTATCCAAAGCGGCTCCCACTAGTGACTTAAATCCATTTTTAGCATTTTTCCCATTCATTCCAAGCCACATTCAAAAGCCTTTGAACTGTTTTGAAATAATTCCTGTTTCTCACTGCTTGCTAGGGGGAACTGGGATTGAAACTGTATTTGTTGAGTGTTTATTCCTGAAACCTGTGTTCTCTCCTTCCACCTCTATATTGCATATTGGGAATTGAGTAGTGTACAGGGGGGAAAAGTGATGTTGGGGGTCATTACGACCTGGGCGCAAAGGGATACCGAGCACCGGTAATGACACTGGTGCCGGTAATCCCTTTGCGCCCTATTCCGGGTTCCCTTTGCGGTCCCTCCCTTAAGGACTGGTTTTACCAGGCGTTATGGACTGGACCAGCAAAGGGATACCGGGGTCAATAACGGTACCGCAATTTGCAGTACGGTTATTGCCACCTTCCCCCTTCCCTTTGAGCCCAATGGGGGCTCAAATGGAAATGGGGAATGGCTCTGATGAATGGGGAATTACCGGTCCTGCCGACCTTGGACTGGAACGGTAATTACTCCCTTCACCAGACCGGAGTCGGACCGATTTTGGACGCAGCGGTGGCGCTAATAGCACCATGGCTGCCTCCAAACTCGGAATGAGGCCCATTGCATTTGATTGAATCCCTACCAAGTATTATTCTAGGCTGCATTATTTTTCTTATCCATACACATTCTGATTAAAGAGATTGTTGATTGTTGTGATATCACCCAATGCTGATCATTGAATAAATATGAATAGTGTGATATCTAGATATTGTTCAAATTCATAAAAGTGTGATATATATATTGTTCAAATTCTCAAAATAAATCTTTTAATTTTGCAAAACAGCCTACTTCATGGTTCAGTGAGACCGGGGGGATTCAAAGAGAGGGGCGTGATATAAGGATCATCATTCAGAAATAAAAGAACTCATAGACAAAAATATATATAATTAAGCGTTCCAACTGTGCATCACATGCTAGGCCTTGACTTAGGTGGAGTGCCGGGTTGAAATCTCTTAAAAACTCTGGGTATCTGGTTGACTACATGTCCAAATGGACTGAGTGGGAGGAAATGTATTTCACTCATCACTGAAAAGATTATAATGTTTTGATAATTTCTTTGTGCAGTAAGGGGTCGCGGACTCATTGGTTACTGGCATTTGTGTACATTTGTATTCACAATCGAGGACGTTTTGTAGGGCAGGGTTGATCATTTGTCTGTCACCAGGGCAGCTTTGTATCATTCAGCCCCCCAATGGCATAGTGGAGGGGCTGAATCATTTCATTGAGGTAGTGGTTCAGTTAGAGGTTGCAGGTGGATTGACTTGAAGACAGTTCTGAAAGAATCAGTGCCTACTTACAAGTTTCCAATACACTAATTTACTGAAGAGGACCATTTTACACCCATAACCAACAGGAAGACTTGCTACGAATTTACACCATTGTGGGCTAGGTCAGTTGGGCATTCACAGATGAACACAGAAGGAAGCCATTTTAGCGTGAGAGAGTGGAAGCAGAGCAGATGTAAGACATATTGATCAGAAACATGGGTCACTAGAAGTTACAAATGTAGTAGGAGATTTGATAGTAGGTTTGCAGGACCCAAGGGACATAGGAATAGTGTGCCACGATTACTTTCTGTGCAGCAGCGATTTCAAAAAGCAGGCAGTAATGATGTGTTAGTAGATGACACAGTTAGAGTTGTGGGTGTGTTCTCACACTTCAGAATACCCCCAGGCTGAACCCCTCATGTCCATAGAGCAAACTTAAAGTTTTCGGATTTTTTGCAATTGTGTCATCATTTTCCATTATTTAGTGTCCTCCTTTCTGTTTCCCTATGAAGGTGGGTATTGTTCCTAGGCCCCATGACCCACCCTTTTTCCTGTTGTCATCCGTTTAATGTTAGTGTTATTTTATTGTGCTCTGTTCCATATGAGAATGTAGAGTGCAATATGTTGAGCTCCTGACCAGTCATATCGTCTGGAGCGTTTGCTGGACTGAATCTTCAGCTCCCAAAAACAGTCTAGGGAGCTCATTTTGCTCCTGGTGTACTGCTAATTGAATGTGTAAACGTACTGCATAGGACTTGTACACATTCAATTAAAAATGTGCCTCATTTTCATTCATTTGTATGGCAGAGAGTAGGGGAGGATCGTAAGTTACAATTCTGTTTCCCCCTTTTCTAAGCCATACAAATACGCCATGCATTTGCGCCAGCATATATTTTCATGAAGGAGCAAAGGCTGTGGATTCCTATTGAGTCCTCCTGTATTTTACACCAGCAAAAAGGAAGCAGACTCTACAGAAATCCACTGTAACTGCTGACTGCCATGATTACATGGTAGGCAGCCTTTACTACATTTGCACGTTGGAGTGCAGAAATGTGGCAGAAAGGCGAGTACACCTCCACTTTACACTCTGATGTGAAAATGTTGAAAATTACACAGAGGGGTCCTGTGTATGCCAAAGTGGAGTTGTAACAAGTCCTTTCAGTGTAAATTAAGGGAGAATTCCTAAATGAGCCCCTATTTGTCTTCATTGAGCACCCCGCAGCACTCTTGTTAGAATATTAGAAGTCCTGGAATCCTGACATTGGTTGTTTGCTATCCTTGTTCCTTTAGCCCTCCAACCAAACAGTATTTTCATCCCCTATATTTCTATCCCTTACAGAATAGCTTTCATCTACTTTTCCCCTCATCTCCACAAACCTTTCTTCCCTAAGGTTAATTGTATTTACATTTTCAGCCTGGTATAAATCACAGATAGTGTAATAAAATATATAAAAATCTCAAGTAGGACACTTGTTGAACAGCAGCCTCAGTAAAAGTCACTGCTCACCTTGAGGTCACCTGGTCTCCTTCCCCACATCAAAGGCACTGCCCATCTTTAAGACGAGCCATCATCAACACTTGAACATGGTTAACTGTCTTGCAAATGCATCCTCTTTCTCCTGTGTGTCTACAGCCAAGAAGGTCCCTTTGCATTTCAGATGGGACAGTTGTAAACTTAGCTGTATGCTGATAGAGGGGAGTTTGTAATGGCAATTGAGGGCATCCGCCACAGCAGAGGTTCTCGGGAGGATAGCTCAGGGGCAACTTGCTTGCCTTGGAAGCAAGACGACGTGGAGCAACACATGTTCAATGCCCGTTTCCGCGCTTAGAAACCTCTGGGTATTACGCGCATTATAAATAACTAATTACAATTACTACAGAGGTCTGGGCTTTTATACCACCAAATTCATTATGTTTATGTTTATTTATGGAGAACTCAAACCCATGGGCATGACAGTGATGCAGGGCGGCTTATTTACCCGGGTTAGCAGGATAGAGGTGTTTGGATCAAGTAGGTCTTGTGCTCTTTTTACCTGAATTAAATTCAGACTTGAGGGAAGAATGAAGTTTGTTCCATTTTATAGGAACTAGCACAGCAAATGTTTTCCCACCAGCTGAGATAAGCCTAAATCTGGGTCAAGTTAGAGAATTAAATGTGGCCGCTCAACCGGGTGTCAGTAGTGCTGTACCAATTTAATCTATTTTTAACATATACCAGAGCTTTAACATCAAGGCATTTGTGCACCAAAGTGGCAATTTTTAATATTATTCTAGCCGAAACTGGCAGCTAGTGTAGATATCTCAGGGCTGGAGTAATGTGTGCATGATAGGGATGGTTAATGACAGTTCTGGCCATGTTATTCTGTAGAATGTGAAGGTTAGGAAAAAGTTTTAGGCAGTCCTGAATATATATCGAATTACAATAGTCTAAATTTGATATGATAATTGCTAGTAGTGTCGGTAGAAATATTCGGATCAACATGTTCAAAAAATTCAAAATAGTGAGAATTGTTAGCAATGATTTGGTTGATTTTAAATAGAAAAATCAAAAAGAGGATAAAAAAATCTAAAGACTTGAATGTTGTGAGAGTCTAACTGAAAAGAAGAAGAATATTGGGAAGTCAATCCTTGAGAGAAGCTATGACAGTATGCAATAATCATGGAGAGGTGAGAAGGTTGCTGTGGTGGGGGGGTCTGCGGTTACGTGGATTGCCTTGGATACACAGACAAACTCGGTTTGGGTTGGATGTCTTCATCTCCCAGACCTTTGCAAATACTTTTGGGTCATCCAGCTAGTACGATTGGTTCTTCCAGGCTCTGGTTGACCCTTCTTTGTGATTGGAAAGATGGATTCTGGGCTCATACATATATGGATGAGAGTTGTTTGGGAGGTGTCCACCGAGGGGGTTTCCCAGGCTGGGAAATAGGTGGTTACAGTGTGGCGTCAGTTGTTGGCTAAAATCGGATGGGAGATCAGAGCAGTGGAAGATTAGCAACTATGGGGACACAGATTGCTGCATGAACTATGGACCATGGAGGAGTCCAGTGACTGGGGTGAGAGGGGCATGTGGCATCTTTGGGATGTGATCGTCAAGGGGTCTCTTTCCTCATTCACACATCTATGTGCTAGATTTGGCCTAGGGACGGACATGTTCTTCCAATATTTGCAGCTACAGAATGCACTACATAGGCAGTTTTGGGGGGGGGGGTGACTATGATATACCACAGGAAACACTGCTCCTCAGCAACATTTCAACAGAGTTAATTATGGCAAAACCAATATCCAATGTATATAGGTGGATATCAGGGGTTACTAGGAAGTGCATGGAGGCACTGAAGGTATGATGGGAGGGACACTTGGGCCCACTGGAGCAAGCAGATTGGGGTAGTGCATTGGGCCAGACAAATTAGTTAGGCATTAGTGGCAACCTTAGAATGATACATTATAATTTCCTACATAGTCTGTACTATACTCCCAGACGATTGTACCTCATTGGCAGGAGGGAGGACGACATCTGTCTCAAAAGTAAAAATGCACAGGGCACATTCTTGCATACGATCGGGGGGTGCCCCAGGATACATATCTTCTGGGAAGGGGTGCTTTTGGGAGTGTGCAGTGCTGAGAGAAGAGATTATGATAGATCCCAGGGTGTGTGTGCTGGGGATATAAGGATTAACACGTCCCCATTGACATGGGACAGGAAGCTGTGTGAGTTTGCACTCATCATAATCAGAAGGGACATAGCCAGAGTTTGGGGTTCAGAGGACACCCCATACCTCACCAAATAGGGAGCAAATGACAATCCAGCATGAACCGGTGAATGGAGATGGAAAGGCTCGTCTACACGAACAGGAGATGCTCACAAAAATATGAGAAAGTGTTGTGAAAATGCATGAGTAACAGGGAAGAACGTGGTTTGTTATGTGATCACTCTCGAGGGGGCGGGGTGATTTAGGTTTCACTATGGTGTCGGACTTGGTGTTCATAGGGAAGGGGAGGGGATTGAAGGGTCAGCAGGAAGGGGACTTAAGGTGATTAGTTTGGGGGGTGGTTCTCTGTATTTGATGAATAAGTGAAACCCCTGTATTACTTTTTGAAGCTGTTGACTAACTGGATGTCACACAAAATGTTAATAAAATTGGTTTATAAAACATCTGAATGTTACCCTCCCAGGGACGAAGTGGCAGGTAAATGATGTATAGTTGACATATTGGATTCTTTCTCATGCTGGTTTCATTTAATTCTCCCCAGTTGTTGCGGGGCTTGTCCTTTTGCTTCCCCGCCAGTCATTCCAAGTTGAGATTCGAGGAAGCCTCATTTATGAGAGTTAACCTTTCGGTGACTCCCTTTGCAGCGAGAGTTCAAAGTTGTGTTTTTCACTCACTACTAGGGTGCATTTTTGGTGGTACAATGAGTAGATTGATTTCACCCATTTTCATGTATATGAACCCTTTCTGCGCTTCACTTGAATTGAGCAAATTGTTCAAAAGGCATTTTGCCCACATTATGATTTATAGGTTGTTGCTCACGGGTGCAGGTTTGGGTAGAGCATTCTCATTCGCATATATATCATTTTTAGATGATTTATTGTTACTGATTTCAGATCATGTTCTTGGTCCGTCAGATGAGAGGCACCAGGTGTGACATTCAAGAACCATTATTGGTCCTTCGGTCCTGATGAAAACAATGATTGACTAAAGCTTTCATTACATGTTGAAACTAGTAAAGGGGATACTTAGTATGTTGCCCTTTGCAGGATCTCTTGGTTGAAGACAACTAGTCATATATGTTGTCTCCACTAGTAGACAGTTTCTCAATGCTCGAGTATGGATGCACGACTGTATCTCAAAGCTTGAGTGCGGATGTTTTGGCTCATTACATCATGGAGATGGTTTCTTTTATCCTTGCGGTACACATTGTATTCACCTGCCCGATTTGGTTATAGGCACATGTTACCCCGATTTTCCATCTAGTTGGACCTCCATTGTTTATTGTGTTAATTTTTCACATGCAGATTGTGTTGTTATTGTATGTATATGATTGGTTATCCTCTCTGATATTTAGCCCCTGACGGCTTTTTTAACATTTGTTTGTATGTATGTTTTTGCTCTATCTTATGTACATATTTGTCATGATATTTGTCTCCAGTGATGTTTGTGAACTTATCCACCAGTGGAGCGAATCTACAGATCATTAAAATGTTTCTATTTTCTACCTGTGGCCTCTATCTATGAGCCTTTATTACATTAGTTAGCCATTATATTTGGCCCAGTTACATTATTTGATTTACCTTGCAGTTCACAACTATTAAGGGTTTTCGATCTCAAATTCTTTCTCCCCTAAAATAGTGAAACAATCCTTGAGAGCCAAGATTAAACCCCTGTCTGCACAATTTAAGTGCATTTATGTGAGTCTCTGTATGTTTTCATTCTTACGTTATTCCTCTTAAACAGTTCCGGTTTTAATATACAGCATTTACATTATTCCTTTTGACTTGGGTTCATTTCTTAACTCTTTAGAGAGTTCTCTATGGAAAAAGCCTTGGGTCTGGCTCAATCTTCATCCAACTGCGTGATAAGGCCTGAATTGTGCTTGATACATTTGGGATCCATAGTCATATGGAAAAAGTTGCCCAATTTGCAAAACTCGCCTGTCCTCTAGTCAATTATCTATTTGCTGATCTCAAAAAGGTAATCGATGATATAGCTATTCCTTCCTTAGTGAAATTTGTAAAGTTGCCAGCTGATCTCTTGATCAAAATTGGATCAGATATTTGCGAATTAGCAAACAATCCTGACAGGACCAAGAAGAAACTATGAGAGGGATGGGAGACTCTTAAAAGAGCAAGTAAAAAAAGTATTGCACCAAAAGCTTGTAAATAAAAAGCTGAAGGCGAATTAAGAGCGCATTCGGCTCGGTAAAAAAAGTGTAGACCAAAATGCCGAACAAGTGGAGCAGGGGTTGCATGGGTGTCCCCCGCTCCTCTAGTTCAGTATTATGGGCTGCAGGAAATGCAGGGTTTTCCCTCGCATACATCAAAAGTAAAGCGGGGGACAAAAAGGGACCCTCGGGAAAGCTTGAGTTACAAAACGCGAGCAAGTCGGCTCTGTTATTTTGTAACTCGAACTTTTAGAATACAGTCTTTCAATGTAGATCCATTAAAAACATAGTCCTCATTTTCACAATATTTAAATTTTTTTGGGAAATGGGGCAATTTACCCAAATCAATAACCCTTTTTCCTTGTAACTCTGCAAGAACAGTTAACATGAAATTTAAATGTAATCATGTTCCTATCTTGGAACATTTCAGGCTGAGATTGGGCCTGACCAAATAGGTGAGTAATTGTAAGTTGTGCAGGGTGGATGATGCACTGGAAACAATGAAACACCTTGCTATTGATTACCCAAGCACAAAGTTGAGACATGTTTGCTTTGAAAGATCCTCTGATTTTAATTGTATTCATGGAGGTGAGCAATCGTGGATAAGAATTATGGATGGGGAACAGATCCCCCTGTTATTGGCACTAACTAGTGTTTAAATAATTTATATGAATTTTTGGAATTGTAAAACAATTTGGATATTAGTCTTTTTGAGGTATTGGTTCCTTAATATATTGTCACAATATGTATGGTTTGTAGAATTATATTACTGTCTTGCTAAATAATGTAATGTATTTTGGAGTAGCTAGCTCAACACCTTGGAAGTAGGCAGTCAGCCTTGTATCACTCGCTAATAAAGATTCCGGTGGCCGTAGGACTAGATAGGAAATTGTAGCCGAGCCATTTTGAGAGAGTGAAGATGGGGTTTATGATGGGATGTGCTGTTGGCATGGCAGCAAGTGTGTTCTTCAGTACATTTTCCGGTCTAAGGTTCAGCATGTGGGAAGAGAATTGATGTGTGGAATTGAAAAAAAACATGTGGCAGAGTGGGGACACATTTGGGACCTTGATGGCCATTGGCACGGGAATACGATGTTGAATTAAGATTTATTTTTGGAGAATATGATAAAACCTGCTAAATCATACATGGCATGTTGTGTATTTAAAGAACAGATCTAGAGTTTTTAAAAAATGTAATGAATTTTGATTATTTGATGACTTGTGTAAGGTTTTGATTTACAACCAATTCACAATAAAAGAAATCTCTTGAACAATTTACATCTGCGATCATAAACACGTGCGGCCCAAAGCTTTGCATCAACCACAGCATCATCTTGTTCTTCAATGCATCATGCAGTTCAGTGCTTATTGGTTTCACAACATTAACACTAGCCATGATCCACCCGTCTTTGACTAAATCCTTAGTTATTTGGTTAAAGGAAAAGCATTTCTGCATGTCAATCAACAGTTGGGTGTTTATTTGCTTGTGGTGGTGTGTCTTCATCTGTATTGCACTGACTCATGAAGGTATGCTATAGCAGCTAATCTTCTTTGCTCTGCTCTACGCACATAGCCACTTCTTTTCCCCTTTCGATTGCGAATGAAAGTACAGAGGTAACTAACTCAGTCTGAATATGAGAATACCTTAAAGTCTTGTCCTTAGATCATATGCTTCTGATGACCAGTGTAGAGGTAGCCAATTGCTCAGTTGCTATGCTTATTTCAAATTCTTTGTGCATGCCACAAAAGTTCTTACTTCATGCGATTTATGGATATTTGTGAGGGATGATCTTATTCCTTCCTGATTTGTCACCCTGGTATCCGCATTGACCTTCCATTTTTGAGGAGCCAGGAATGAGAAGCGAACAAAGAGTGTTCATAGTTTTGGCTATAAACATTTATTAAAAATTAAAGGGGATTGGAAAAGTCCTTGCTGTCCCTATTCTGGGAGGTGTTTCCCTACCTCAATGAAAACAAAGGGTCTGTCTGTTGTCAAGATGTCCAAAGCAAAAATGGTCTGTGTCTGAAATACTAATCTGACCCTCACATTCTAAAAGGAATTCGAAGGTGGAAAGGGTATTTTCTATGGCCGTGGAAGTACACATAATGTTCGAATTCAAAAGGAAAAAGGCTTAATTCCAACATAGAAGTTACCAATGGGTAAAGTTCACAGTTCCATGGTATTGCCCACTTCGACAGATTTTCTCGTCACAATACTTTAAACTCCTTAGTGTATGAGTCCTTCTTGGATTTCTCTTGATCCACAAAATTAACTAGTATATTAAACAATGAGGCTGTTAGTCTCAATTTCACAAAATACCTGGTTTACTCCCTGCCAGGTTTCTTTTCCACTTTAATGTAATATTTTCTCACAGTCTTGGCTTTGCCTGGTGTCTGTGTTGACCAGGACTTCCTGTGGTTCACTTTACACACTTGCCAATTTGCCTTTGCCTGGTATACTCTCTGCCAAGGCTTTCTCATGTACTTCATTTAACAAACGTGCAAACTTGCCTGGTATACTCTCCTGCCAGGGCTTTCTCATATGCATCATTTGCAAATTTAGCTTAGCATGGTATACTCTCCTGCCAGGACGTTCTCATATGTTTCACTTAGTACACTTGTAAACTTGACTGTGCCTTGTATACTCTCCTGCCAGGGCTTTTTATGTGACTTGCTTTACACACTTGATTGACAAAAGTACTTGGTGGCAGGTTCAAAATCGAATATCTGCATATTTTTGTTGCAACGACTTGGCCCTCCTCTTTGACACTCTTGGTTGTGCTTTATTTGTTTTTATTTTATTTTTTTTGTGCTTTATTTGTTTTTATATATTCACTTTGGGTTGCCGTCTCTGCTGCTTGCGTCTCATTCAGGGATATGATTCCCCTGCCACAAACTGGAGCTTTACCGGAAGGTTGCTTTGGACAGGTTGTCCAGGAAGTACTCCTCCTCAGATCACCCTCTCGCCTTCCTTCCCTCTCAGCGTTCTCAGCTTCATGGGACTCCTCCAGGCAGGTTCTCTCCCAGCCATGCTAGATGTGTCTTTTAAATGTCCCACCACCTATCAATAGTTCATAACAACTAGACCACATCTTGTGTCGTTGACATTCATGCATTCTCATTGCTCTCGTTGCATTACTTTTGCATGTATGGAAACGGTAGTCAGTTATTGGTAACCTATGCACAGAACTTTGAAAGGAATCCTCAGCAGCTTCAATGGGTGGATGAAGGGAGTCATGACAATATGCCATTAAGACATGAGGAATGGAAGAAGCATCCCTAAAAGGGAAAGAGAGAATGCCATCCAAAGATGTATCACCCATCTGAGTGTTACCTCCCCCAATATTAACCTCCTTCATATAAGCAACCCCCAGGGTCAGGATCAGGTGGTGGCTGCCATCCCCATAGCACATGAGGAAAGGTTACCACTGGGAAAGGAGTGATGAAATCATCAGATTCCTCCATGTCTTCCCGCTTCCTTTGTTGTGGACTTCTTAGTCCACAAATTGTTTAACTCCGTTTTCTATGGTGCGGAAACACTTCCTTTCATAGGAAAGAACATTATTAAATGTCCTAATTTGGAATGATAACACATAGGAATTGGTTTAGTTGAAAAGGATCATGCCATGTCCAGATCGGGTTTAGGATATTACCATGACTATATGGATTATGTCTTTACCTAGTCTCTTTATCGATTAAAGGCCAATCCACTCTATTAAAAATACAATGCTGTTATTCTGGCTTTTGGGGGTATTTCTTGTGTGAGCTTATTTGCTGTTTCTCAGTGTGATTGAGTGACATTTCTAGGATGTGTCAATCATCAGGTGGGTCCTTACAAGTTGGTATCCTTTGTGACACTATACGGTCATCAAAGATTGACTTTCCACTGGGCTTATAATATTTATTGAATCAACGCGAGTCTCAGGAGTCTTAAAGGTGCTACCTACTATAAAATCCTCAAGTCACTTCTGACTAGCATTGCTTGGATGCTAGTCTGTGAGCATGGCGTTGAAGGTAGTTTCTCAGCTAGAGGAGGGGTCTGTGTAACCCACAGCATGCCCCTCTGGAATAAATCACTCATTTATCTTTGCAATAATCACAAGGATATTGTCAGCTTATGTGTAGCATTATGGTGGCTATTGGGTGACACCACACTGGCTTTCACACTCCAGGCATTCAACATCTGGGCACTCATCTTTCGCTGGGGTCTTGTTGCAGATATATATTTGTTTGTATCTATTTTATCAAAACTTTGGCCTTCAAGTCAGGTTCATCTTAAAAAGTAGGCTCCTTATACTCCAAATCAGTCACCTGGCGCACACTTGTCAGAAGCTGTTTGATATTTGTTTTAACTAGTGACAGGGTCGGACTGGGACAAGAAATAGACCCGGTCACCCAAAAAAAAGTGGCCCACCCCTCGCCTCAAAAAAGTGGCCCATCCCTCGCCTCACGACCCCTGACCTCTGATGACATCACCGGAACTCATGTCATTTGATCTCTCCCCAAAGTGACATCCCGGGAAGCGATGAAACACGACCTTTCACCCCTTGACAAAACAGGAAATGGCATTAAATAGCATTGTTCCTAAGTACACTAAATTACTGTGAATCCAAGCAGACGTCCAAGGCCAAATGATAATGTTATTGTATAGCACTTAAGCTTAAGCTCTTTTTTATAGAACAAATATGCATACAATATCACCCAACCTGTATTTGTACTCATTTATCGACCTAAGAAGGATGAAAGGATTTTTGAAAGAAAAATAAATGTTGAAAAAAAATATTTTCTTCATTTTTTTTCTTCCAAACTGGCCCAAGCATGGCCAGAAACCGGCCCTCACTCCCGAGGGGCCTATCCGACCACGACTAGTGACAATTGCCAATGACATTTGGCAACATGACTTATACAAATTATGTATATTGGACCAGACTTACAAACTGGTAAAGGTTGTACAATAAAAACAATGTGGCGCAGAAAGAGCAGTGTATCTGTAAAAGGGTAAAAGAGGTATCAGAAAGGTATCAAAAGAGGCCCGACCTGGAAGATCCCATGAGAGATCTTACTCTGTTTAAAAGAGGCATCACAAGCTCAGTGGCCCCCAGTCCTTTCGCCAGGCATGGGCATTAATTAACAAAAAGTGTAAAAAACAGTGCAGTGAAAAACTGACATGCACTAGTCAGCATTGCTCCCATCTCCCCAGGTCAGACCACAGGATTATTTACCTCTGTACCTCCAATGCTTTTAAACAAGCAGCGCACAGCCATTTCCCATCCCATCATGCCTCTTCCGGGAACAACTAGAGCCGAGTGGTCGGATGCAGCATTCAGCAGTGTGAAGGGGGAAGGCCTGCAGAGAAAAGCCATGTAAAACGCACTAACACAGGCAAGAGAAATGCGAGAGGAACGTGAGAGGTTGCACCTCAGGTACGCATGGTCCACCGCTATGTACACACACTTGCGGCCACCTCTGCCACTTCAGTACATCTCACCCAGCTCATGTCAGCCAGAGAGCAAGTTTGCTAGCACTTGTGTTCTCTGCAAAGGTAATTATCAGGATCAACATGGAATTCGATATTGATGTATACCGCCTGTGCTGACTGACATCCTTACTCCATCCGCTGGGTATCACATGCAAGTCTTTGGTGCATGTGCTGACTGTCAGCCTGTAAGTAAGGAAGGAGCTACAGTTCTTATGTTTTCAATCTATCTTCACCTGCAGTGACTCTTTCTCCTCTTGCTGTGGGTTATATTGAATCAGGATCTAACTAGTCAGATTGGACAAGCCTGATTACCAACAACTTATTTCTCCCCAACGACTTATTTCTCTGCAAAGTTTCCTGTAGTCACTTGTTCTGTGTGTGCCTGTAGTCCTCTTTCTTTGGATTTCCAGTTTTCTTTGTCTTTGATGTATGCTTCCAACACCCTTCTGTCTTTGCCAACTCGTTCAGGTTTTTGACCCATGGCCACCCATCTGACCTTGCATTATCCTGGTCCTTACCTTATCTATCCTTGGTATTGCTTCTTCATTGTCCTAGTGGCCTGAGAGACTGAGTACTTCTGAAGCTTATATGCCTTATCCAATGCTGGAAGATTGCAAATAGAATAAAAATGTGATTCTTGCATGCTTCCGTGATCTGTTAATAATATCCAGTGGTGGTGGCTGTTTGAAACATATTTTTTAGATGGCTACACTTTTTGGGTGGAAAAATTACTTGCAGTTTAAACTACACCTATTGTGATCATCAGATTTTTTAAAAAGAAGGGATTCTTAAAGCATCATTCACTGAAAAAGATGCAATATGAGTGCAATAGCAATTGCCTTGGCTTCGTTTAGAAGACTAGCCAAACCCACCCAGATTCATTGACATACCTGTTATGTGGCTTTTGCTTCTCTTTGGCAATTTGAGTGTACAGGCAGGTGTGTATTGCAACAACGCAGTAACGTAGTGTTCTAACCTGACGATTTTACTAGTGGAAGTCACACTTGTGAACAGAAACACACACTGCAGAAATTACATTAGCCTTAATAACCCAAGTAAACACGATTCGAAAGGGGGACAGGCAGAGACAACGAAAGCATGATAACTCCGTGCTGGAGGTCCATAAAGAGGCATTATGAGCAGGGAATCTTTTCCAGCAAATGAAGTCCCTCCAGATTCGTGGAAACACTGGGATTTCTCAATCATCGTGTTGTATCCTGTTGACTGGGAAGCCATGATGGGATGACGTGTAATGAGCGCTGCGTGTGCGACGAGCTCCCAGTACATTCCTCAGACACCTCGGTCTATTCATGCACCGAACGGCAGGGGCGTTGCTAGGGGGGGGCTAAGGGGGCTATAGCCCCTGATCTTTTGGCTGTAGTCCCGGATAGAATCTCAGGAGCTACAGCCAAAAGATTAGCTAGCCCCCAGTCCCAACAGTTCCGACATCAGCTTAGCCCCGGGTCTTTTCCTGACCTAGCAACTCCCCTGCCGAACGGAACTGTGACATGGTCACTACGCAACAAAGATAAAAGCATTTCAAACCCCTCTAAGAAAAATATCGCAGAGTGCACCTGCTGTTTCAGCACTGAGCCTCTGCAAGGCAAATAAGGGACACTCTAAGTAAATAGTATAACGTGAAATACGCATGTTGCTAAATTCCTCACTCCTACAGCACTCACCTTCACTCCCCGATTCACTGGAACCTACAAACCCATCGACTTCAATTCCAACTGAAAGAAGAGAAGTTTTGTGTTCAGTTAGTTCATATCTTAAGGTGCTGTTTTAAATGTATCATACCAATAATAAGACGTGCGAACAGTTCTAAAAAGCTAATCAGTATGACGCCAGCAAGTATTTGCCGCAGGTGCGCAGGATGGCCGTCCACGTGCGACACAGGACTTGACAACGACGTGGACGGCCACCTCCTAAGAAACGTACACGTTATTATGTCTCGGACTGCTTCATATACTGGAAGTCATCAAACATCATCGCCAAACAGCGTGCACAACACTACATATTGTAAATCTAAACATGTATATGGACCCACAAAGTAGGTTCCATGTGGCTAGAGAGTTGAAACATACAGGGAGTATGCCCCTCTCATAATACACATTGGGTCATTTCCGGTGGCAGGCACTGCCACAACAATAACAGGTTACACAGTCTAATGAAAATGGGAGACATGCACTTAGCTTTGTATATAATATAAAGAACCAGGTTCATTGTACTGGTATTACGAAATTAAAGAATAGCTTCAACAATACCCGCCCTCCCTATGATCTCTTACCATCGTCCATTAACTCTTCTATGGGGTTCTTCAATTTCCGCACCATGGTGACTCTCCTCTGGGTTGATACGCCACGGCCTGAAAGGTAACTGTACTATACGTCTATTCCTCAATGTGCAGCACCGCTCCTCTGAAGAAATAACCCGGCAACGCATGTCCGTATTCTGCGGTAAAGTGATATAATCGTATGCTAAATAATGAACTAGAATCTCCACACCCGCTTGTTCAATGATACGTTTGTTCTTAATTAAAGGTGACTTCTCGGTAGTCAGTTTCCAAAGCAAGCACTGCTGCTTGAGAGGAGGGTGTGCTATTCACAGGCCTGGCGGGGACTGGCTGCTGCCCCCCCCTGGTGTCAGCATGTCCAGGTTCATTGTTCAGCGTGATAAAGAAGACATTCTGAATTCGTGGGCAGGGCACAGTGCAAGGCCAGTTCCGGTTTCTGTGACAGAGCGTACCAGCAGGCAGAGCAGTGCATTGTTTAAACGTTAAAGAAAAACGCAGTTGAAAATCAAGTGGATAGCACCGGAATAGTAGCTGGTAATGTATGAAATCTAGTAAGTCAGCTGTTCATAATTAGGGTCAACATACCCTATAGTACTTCAGTATAGTGTACAGGAAATAGTACATATGAACAGTGGCGTAACACAAAATGTGGGGGCCCCCCTGCGAGTCATGCTGCGGGGCCCCCCAACTCAGCAACAAATCACGGGTCGCGCCAAACTCTGGGCCGGCCTAGATTATCACGCTTGCGCAATAAGCACAATTGTGCTGTTGAAGGGGTATGCCGCACACTGCACTAGGACAAAGATATAAATATGTGTTTTAATGCAATATACAACACACTCTGAGAAAAACTGCCTAAAAAGCCAGAGTGTTTGCAATGGTTTTGTAGGGTAACACCAATCCAATACGTGCAAGTCACCAACAGTGGCCAGGAACATTAATGCTTTGCTCTTAAAAATGCCATGCCACAATGAAAACATGTCCATTGGCTGCACAATGTAGACCAGTATAGACACGTAATATTACAGTAAAGCATGCCAGGTCCAATTTAAACATACCTAGACTGGTTGCACCAAAATGCCAGCCACAGCAATAACACTCATCAAGAAGGGAGCACACATTCAAGCCCGGGTCTCTGCGGCCTCTAACAACATGGCCAAACTCTTTAAAATCTGCAAGTAATTGGTCAATCCTGTCACAGTCTTTACCTCTCCTGTTCCCTCCCAGGCCATCTGTATGGCTCTGTTCTCTCACTTTTACGCTAAAACTCAGGACATCCTGTCCCCCATCTCCTCTTCCTCTTCCTCTCTGGGCCCCCCTCTGGCAATCCCTACTTCTCTTCCTCCTTTCTCCTCTTTCTCTCTGACAATACTTGATGAGTTTTCTAGACAAGTCCGATCTATGAAAGTGTTGTCTAAACAGGTGCTCCCCTGCTCCTCTAGAACCATCAAGGACCATATTGACACCCTCGCTCAAGCTCTGGCTGATTACCTCTTTCACCACTGGAACGTTCCTCTTTCCCCTTAAGCACTCCATGTTGCACCCACTACTCAAGAAGCCGTCTGCCTTTCCTGCCTGTCTCGCAAACTATCACCCAATCTCCATCACCCCTTTCCTGGGCAAACTGGCCATCTTCCAGTTTACTCGCCACACTCAATCTGTTGGTTGTCTCCATGACCATCAGTCTGGCTCTTGAACTGTTCTCCTGAACACCCATGAAGATCTGCTCTCTAACCTTGATTACAGCATTCCTTCTGTCCTCATCCTCCTTAATATTTCCTCTGCTTTCAACACATTCAACCACGCCATCCTGATCAATCGACTCCATGAGAACCTGGGCATCACGGATCAGGCCTTGAGTGGCTGACCTCCTTCCTCTTGGACTGCCCCTCCCAGGTGCAACTTGGTCCCTTTCTCTCTGCCACATCTCTCTATACCTGTGGTGTTCCCCATCCTTTCACCCTGGTTTTTCAACCTCTTCTTGTCCCCTTTGGCCTGCATGATCTCTACATTCTCCTCTTATGCAGATGACACTCAGCTTTCCTTCAGGCTCCCCTCAGACTCCTCTCCTCTCTCTCTCATTCCTGATTGTCTATCCACGATTCAGGATTGGTGCGCATCCACCGATCTCTCCCTTATTGCCAGTAAGATGGAGATCCTTCTCATTGGGACCCCTGCCCCTGCTTTCCCTCTCGCACTCTGGCTGCCCACCTTGAGCCCTCTTCCGTCGCCTTCATGCGAGGCAAAAAACATTGTTGTCATCTTTCACTCCACTCTCTCTTACTCTCCTCACATCTAGGACATTGCCAAGAAGTCCCACTACCAGCTGCTCCTCCTCAAAGGGACTCTTCCCTTTCTCACTTTACACCAGGAGCTCACTGTGTCCAGAGCCCTGGTTCTCTCCAGGCTGCACTACTGCAACAGAATCTTTCTCAACCTGTCGTCCTTTACTCTCTGTCCTCTGCAACTAATCCAAAACAGGACTGCGAGACTTATCCTTGGCCTCAAGCCCAGGGATCATATCTCTCCAGCCCTGAAATCTCTCTATGGGCTCCTGGTTGCTGCAAGGATCAAGTTAGTTCAAGACCCTTTGCATTGTCCAAAAGGCTTTCTGGGCACGGGTCCACACTACATCCAAAACACTCTTCCAAAATACCTTCCTTCTCAAGCCCTACGCTCAGCTACCTCCAACTCTCTAAGGGTTACACGCTTCCCCAGGTAGAGAGTGAGGGGTAGATCGCTCTCCTATGCAGGTGCCTCCCTCGGGAAAGGCCTCCCTGCCCCTCTCAAACTTGAGCCAAAAAACAGCACCTGGATTCTGGGTTTCGCTGTTAACAAGAGCCCATCAATTACTAACATAAAACATTTCACTGTTAGTACCTGCATTAAAATCACAATTTTTTCGGCAATTGAAATCGTCATGTGGGTTTAGTACTTGCATGCCAGGGGAGTGACTCGAAGGATAGAGAGGGAATAGGAGGAGACCACTCAATTCTTGCAGCAGTCCATAAGTGGGAGTTTTCAACCTTAAAGGAGAGAGTTAACTGCTTGTAGCATTGAAGCTGCACTAGAATATTCTCATTAAAATGCAAAGAAATGAGATGCCCCCACACAAATAAGTTTGCCCCTCCCCCAGTGCCCGTGAAGTTAGCCCCTCTCCCAACATTTGAAGGGTTAGCCCCACGAAATGTAGGTTTTATTGCACCCCTGAACGGAAGCACACACACCATTCACCATATAAACACATGCACACCCAGCCACCCGTACATTTAAGTGTGCACCCTTTCACCATACAGGCACACACACCCAGGCACCCACCCATACATTTAAGTGTGCACCCTTTCACCATGCAGGCACACCCAGGCAGTCACTCGTACATTTAAGTGTGCACCCTTTCACCATACAGTCACACACACACCCGTCATGGGGCTGAGGGGAGCCCTATTACTTCAAAAAGAAATTGTTTCTTTTGGCAGTCTCTTTGATTTCTTAAAGAAATTATTTCCATTAAGGACCGAACCATAACGGAAATACATTCTTTATGAATGCAGAGTGACTTCATAAAGATACTGGGCCTCATTAGAATTTTACCGGTAGCCTTTCTGGTAAAACCGGCAGGCTGCCGCCAAACTTCTGAAAATATCTGGCGCCCGCGAATGGGCAATTAACGGGTCATTACGGCCCTGCCGGACCCGGTAATTGCCCATTCGCTGGCACCAGAATAGAATGCTCCCCATTCCCATTGAGCCCCGAAAGCTCAATGGGAATGGGGAGGTCGGATGCACTAGGCACTGTCATAAACGGTGCCGGTGCATCCGACATGCTGTGCTCGTGGATGCCGCTCTGCCCGCCAGGTTAAACCTGGCGGGCAGAAAGGCACCCACGAGCTCAACTCGTAGTTTGCCGGTCCGGGAACTACAGTACTGGCAAGCTTACTGGTACAGTAGTTCTGGACCGGCAAACTTATAATAAGGCCCGCTGTTTCTTTTTGAAGTCATAGGGCTTCCCCACCCCATGACATGGAGGCCTTCATCCTAGGGTCTTCCATTGCATGGGTTGGGGTATCCCTCGTACTTCAAAAAGAGAGTTTCTTTTTGTAGTCACTCTGTCTTCATAAAGAAATTATTTCTGTTGCAGAAATAATTTCTTTATGAATGCAAAGTGAAATCAAAAAGAAAAAAGATATATTTTTTTAAAACAATATTATTTTTCATTTTCTTTTCTCTTTAAGTGGGGGCCCCTCCAGGACATGTGCTGGTGGGGCCCCCACACTTTTATGCCAGTGCATATGAATGATAGACGATAGTTTAGAGTTAGGCATTGCCCATTGCAGAGTTTGTAAATGTTGTTTTACACACCCGCTAACACAGGCCACGATGTCAGAAATGGGTTAATGACTATGCAGTGGCAGGTGTTTTCAATGTCCATGTGTGAGTTGTTTAGTTGGTATGCGCATTGTGTGTTGGAAGCTTTCATTTGAGTGTTGTAGTGTTCAAACAGTGTTGGGCAGAGTGTTGGTGTTTTGGTGGAGAAGTCTGCTTTCTCCGGTAAACCGGTGGTGAAGTCTGTCTACACTTCCTATTGTGAGGCAGAGCACCCACAACCTTCAAAACTGCCTCTCCCGACGTGGAGCATCACAGAGTGTTTGCAGAGTGTTGGCAGAGGGGAATCAATCATTATGGAAGCATTGCCGTTGGAGGCCGGCTGTCATCAGCGAACCAGGCAACAAGCCTGCCTCCAACTTCTGAATGAACATGGAGATTCCATTCTCCCTGCGGTGGACTGTGTGACCTCTGCAGCGGACCCCCTGGACCTCAAACATAACTCCTCCACTATAAGCATTGAAACTCCTGGATCATTGACATCAGCATCCATCTTGCACGCACAATTACCCCCCCCTAATATCTTGTTCTGTAATAAGCGGACTACAAGAGCTTAAAATCAGCCCCACAAGCCCAACAGTATAGATGTTGGAATCTAGGGGGGGAGCACACACGCATTGGAATCTAACAAAACCCTGGCACTTCCAAGTCTCTATTTTCAACTGTTGGGAAATCGTGAGGAAACAGGGTGGCCCCCCTATTTAAAAGGTGATGCCAATTGGTGACTGATGCCGGTAAACCTAAGTTGCACTACAAGCGTCAGGAGCTGCCGGGGCCTTGGCTCCATACCTCGCAAAGATAAAATTTCCATACATGAAAGCTCTTGTCCAGGCGAGCAGGAAAAGAAGAGAAGCCAGGGAGGCTGTGGGCCACCTGTACCAACAGATGCTGTAACCCACGGCGCAGCAAATGGGTGGGGTGACCTCAACGACGCCAACATGTTGGAAAACGTGGAGCCGCGATTAACACACACTTCTCCCCTCCCCTCTAAAGCTCATCTTCCTCCGCCTCCTATGGTTTTTTATCCAGCTGAGGCAGATTCTACTGCGCAGTCACGGATGGGAGTCATGACCTGCACACCTGAGCTAAGGAGCCCAAGTGCCCTGGAGCAAATGATCTATGACCCACCATCTCAAAACCACTCTGAGGACTGTAATCATCCCAGGGAGATGCCACATCCCATAGCGGCCACAGCTGCCAGCACTCATTTACAAGATGGAGTCCAGCCTACGGAAGAAACATCCAGCCTCTATGACAACTCCACCCTTGCAGCGAAGCTTACTAATGACATTGCAAACCTAGCCTTCTGACTTAGCACAGAAAGGGACAGCCATGCTGGAAAGCGTCAAAATTCTGAGACAGGCGAGGAAACTGATTCGGTCTTCGCCACCCCGGCAAAAAAGCAAAGAAATGATAGTGCCCCCTCACACCTTGAGATGAACAGAGAGCCGCCTGCAGTTGGATTCCCCTAAGTCTAGAGGTACTCTGCCCTGTGACTGTGGTCAGCCCAGAAGCCCCTTGAGCATGAGTGAGGAGTCGGACACTCATTTTTCTACCCAGGACCAGCCTTTTTGGGATGCATGATGGCCAGGTCTATGGCAGGTATAGGTTTCCACCTCATATCATCCTCGACCTGGTCAGGGAGTGGGAAGATGACCTCACATCACACACCTTGTGCTCCCAAGCAATGAGCCCCTTGGAAAAGGTGCTCAGTGTCCTGCATTATTTGGCAACTGGGTCACTTCAGCAGACAACTGCCATTGTCAAGGGCATTTCACAGGCCACATAGTCATGCTGCCTACACCAGGTGTTAGCAATCATGACTGCATGCCCCTCAGTCCGCAGGCACATATAAATGCCCAGAACACCCGCAGAAAGGCAGGCCCTAGTCCACGATTTGTATGGGGTGGCGCACTTCCCTAGAGTTGTTGGTGCCATCGATTGCACATTTGTGGCCCTACGTCCACCTAGAGCCACTGAGGACATCTATCGCAATTGCAAGCACTGGCATTCCATCAACGTGCAGGTTGTATGTGATGCAAAGGGAATCTTTACCTCTGTATATGCCAACTATCCAGTGTCCACCCATGACAGTTTCATATTCAGAATGTCACCCCAACACCGGGCCCTGGAATCTGGGAGGCATGGCAACACATGGCTCATTGGTGAGTACAAATGGCCCTGCAAAGGCGTGCATGTCCCTCACAGACAAAAAATAAAATTACAACCCATGTCTCCTCCACAGGGGACAGTGCCAACCCTCTGAGCACCTACATGATGACAGCAATACGGAACCCCACCACATCACCCTAGGTAAGATGCAAAGCAGCTCATATTGCAACTAGGGCCGTAAAGAAGTGCACATTTGGAGTGCTGAAATCACGCTTCCGCTCCCTTGACCACTTTAGTGGTGAGCTACTACATGCACCGGCAGTAGTGTGTAGGATCATTGTGGCAGCATGTGTCCTGCACAATGTTGCAACACGGGTGTAGCGTACCGGTGGACATGGTGGTGCCCCCACATCTCCAACCACATGAACGGCGGCTGCACATGGTAGAAGAAAGAGCACGTAGCGAGGATGCCCGTACCCAGCTTGTGGCACAATTTGTTACCTAAAATCCAACCCCTGTGGAGTGCACACAGCAATGGCACATACCAGTTCACAATCGATGATGAAAAAGGGACAATCATCTGTCCCAACCTTACCACCCTGAAAATGTGTCCTTGTTAAGTGCTACATTGGCCCTCATTACGACCCTGGCGGTAAGGGGTTTACGCCAGCGTTAGCTGCGCCGACCCCTTACCGCCAATTACGAGTTCCCAAAGCGCCATGGTCACTTTTACGCCCGCTTTTTGCGGGCGTAGAAATCCATGGCGCTATGGGACCTTGGTGTTAATTACGCCACCGTAATGTACGGTGGCGTAATTAACGCCTTCCCCACTCCCATTGAGCCCTATGGGGCCGAAATGGGAATGGGGAAGGGTAAATGGGTCAATGGGGACTTACCGCCCCGCCAACCTCGGAATGGGGCGGTAAGTCCGCCATCCGCCATGGCGTAAACGGACTTTACGCCATGGCGGAAAAGTCCGTCGATGGCGGAAAAAATCCGCCTGGGTCGTAATGAGGGCCATTGTGTGCATCCCCTAGAACTTAAATCAACCCAATCTGGCGTGTCCAAAATAAACTCATGGAAGATGGAGTATGCAACAAACACCATGGCAAAGTACACATCCAAATGCTGGTATGTCACCTAACCACTCCCACACTCCATGTCACCTGGTTTGGTTTCCACACATGCCATGCCATGCAACATCAAAACTGAGAAAGAAATGCCCAGCACACAACTCCACTGTCACAAAGTGTTCAATGTTAAATTGAACAAGTCTAGAAACAACTCACTCTCAGACGTCAAAACCACAATGTACCCATGAACATCAATTGGCCAGTACAGCATACTGCAGACACGGCCCCCACGAGTGAATCTGTCTGACAGTGACCAATCACAATTGCACAAGTGTATCAATGTGTTGTAACTTACACATGGCACCCTTGACTTTTCAGTGTGACACTGATAACTCATGTGGGCAGGGAAGCACATACAGCCGGAAGGCCAACAATAATTGAGATTGGCAAGCCAAAACATGAAGATGGAACATGAACAAAGGATGTATCTCCACGTCCAAACAAAAATGGATGCCAACCATGCACCAGACAACTAATCATGAATCACACTATGGGTGTATACACTGGTTGGACTTGTGACTGGCCACAGATGAAATGGAAGCCCAATCCCTCTGTGTAAGTTACTGTCACATGCTGCCTTCCTTGCAAGCCCATGGAAAAGGGATGAAGGAGTGGCATATGTGTCTGGACCCAAGGCACAAACACCAACACGAGACAATCCTCTACCGGTCCAGCTCCATGGGTTAATGGGCTGCATGGCCATAATGGATTGGGAGAGCTGTCAATGCTGTCACCACCCTCTGGTGTAGCATTAGAAGGTGGCAGTGGTGAGGGATGTTCACCACGCATAGACCTGGCCCGCTCCTCTATGGCAGTGGCCATGCAGGATTGAGATGAGTGCATCTGCAACATGATGGCTCAGAGGTCCCCATGAAACACCTCAAGGGATGCATGCAATTCCTCTGAGATGGTGTGAGTCAGCTGTTGCATCTGCTGTTCAGAATGTCTACTGCAGGCTTCCTCAAGTGATGTCAGCGTAATCCTGAGGGACTGATATTCCTCCCTCAGGGCCTGCCCGTGGGCCAGAGCCTCTGCAACCAGGGATGCATGCAGAGCCCTCAGTTCCGCCCATCAGCTCCTGTTGCTGGCCTCCATGTGCAGCCGGTGTGAGCGGCATGTGGACCGCAATGCCTGCAGCAGGAGCTCCACCTATCTATCAGCGGGGATAATGGAATTGGTCACCCTATCCATGCCCTGAGCCAACATCTCATATGAAGCACCCTGTTGCCGTGCAACCCCAGACATGGACTGCTCCCACACAGTATCACCAGCTGCTACACGGCCACCGTGTTGGTGGACCCTACACCTGCCTGGCCCAAGGGAACCTGGCCCTTGACGTGATGGCGCAGTGTGTGGCTGCAGAACTGCATCCCTCCCTTGATCAGCTGTTCCAGGAACAGGAGCCAATGCTGCGGAGCATGGCCCTGCAGCCGTAACCACGACAGTCGGAAGGTCCAACACTGACTGGCCCTGTGAGGGGTCTTCTTCCTGTAGACATTTGGGACACAACATCACCCACAGGAGATGCACTCACCTGCGGCAGCACTGATGAATCCATGTCCAGTTCACCACCAGAGCCTAAGGTATCATCCGAGGATGACTCCGACTGAGTCTGGCCCAGGATGGCCTGTAGCACCAGTGATCTTCATGGGCTACCACACCACGTCCACCA
The DNA here is from genome assembly GCF_040938575.1 of Ambystoma mexicanum. Taxonomy (NCBI): domain Eukaryota; kingdom Metazoa; phylum Chordata; class Amphibia; order Caudata; family Ambystomatidae; genus Ambystoma; species Ambystoma mexicanum. The sequence goes on along the minus strand of NC_090935.1, from coordinate 1,174,097,600 downwards.
CTGGTGGTTGGTGGCGGCTCAGTAACCTGTTCCTCATCCAACTCCTCCTCCTCTGCATCCAGTGCCTCATCACCTGCACATGTACAGAAAAAGAAATGAAGACACATGTAAATTGCAGAAGTCACACACATAGGTATCACAATGTTGTCATGCAACACATTCACATGCCATGTCACCCATGGCACACACTCCCACACGTACGCTGTGTGAAGGTAAGGGAAGGGTAGCATGAAAGCAGCCATGGAAGTGTGTTGAATGCCTCCATACCACATATACTGCATGGTGCTAAGCACCTGCTGCACACATGTGCTCCTGACTGTCATAGTTGAGTCACCAACATCCCTGATGCAAATACACAGATGCCACGTAGCATAGCCAAGTGTCAAACCGCAGGATACTGAACTTCATGATCATTGTCGCACAGCCATGTAGAATGGATGTGACATAACATGTTAATAACAAACTGAAAACACACAAGTGTCACAAGGAGCAACTATGCAAGGCTGGTGGAATAGAGTGAATCCAGACACACATGTCCCATGAGGCTAGGTCATATTGACTTCACGCAGGCAAATAGGCACGGTGGAGGGTAGACCTGTGTTTCGAAGTGGGAGTGGGCAGTGCAGTACATGGGAACGGCATCCAATCAACAATGATCTACATGCTCATGTACAAAGAATTACAGCAGGCTGGCTGCAGTGGAAGGGCAAGTGCAGGCATCTGGTGTTAATTGCTGGTAGTGGGTTGCAGGGATACAGTAAGAAAGCCACCAAGTGCATGGGATGCCAGGGAGGCAGTGCATGTGTACAAGTGGTGGCCCAGAGACCCGTGTCAGAGATCAGAGTGTGGGCAGGTGACTATTGCATTCTCTCAGTCATCCTGGACTCAAGCAGGGGAGGGCAGGAGAGAAAGCACAACACATGAGGAAGCACCACATGTGCCTCCAGACCCGTAGATGGTTCACCTCCACTACCATAGAGCCAGGGAGGCTTTACCAGAGGGAGGCCCCTGCCGAAGATAGACATGAACCACCAACTCATTGCTATGGCAAGCTACTGGCCCAGAGGGAGTAAGAGAGGGATGATCAAAGACCATGAGAGGGAAGCAAATCAGGAAGACAGAGTCTAAGGCATTGCGGCCCCTGGACCCATAAGTCCTTGTGGAAAATGCACAAGGTTTTAATGTGAACAGTCGTAGTCACTGCGAGCCAGGGCAATCATCGCAGTCCTAGGGAGAACCAATACCTGGGCCCTGGACAAAAGGACAAGTCCCACAGTCCAGTCATGGATGAGTAGCAGAGGGAAGAGAGGAGAAGCATAGAAATCCTGGTAGAGGCCCTTGCAGTAGCCCAGCATATGACTGACCAGTCCACTGGAAACAGTGAGTTGCTGGGGAAGGAGAGGAAAGTAAGAATACCCCTGAGGAGGTGCAGGTGGTCGGGTGAACTTCCAAAGACGTCAGAGATGTGAGGAGTGAAGGTGAGTGTGGATTTGAAGATTGTCACAAGCCATCCGCCAACACAGGTTTGAGCAGGAAGAGGGCCAAGAAAGGCTGGGCATAGAGTGACAGGAAAGGAGTGAGCATGTGTTGCCATGAGTATTGTCACAGTGTGCAGCACATAGTTTACATAGGCCCTCATTACGATACTGGTGCTAAACCATGGCGCTATTAGCACCATGGTTGGTGCCTGTATCGTAACGAGTCCACCAATTTTCAATGGGGAATTACCACCCCATTCCAAGGTTGGCGGGGTGGTAATTCCCCATTGAACATTGGCCCTTCCCCATTCCCATTTTTGCCCCATAGGGCTCAATGGGACTGGGGAAGGCGATAAGCACGGTACCGCAAATTGCGGTACCGTACTTAGCACCAAGGTCCCTTTGCGGGTCCCTACTTTAATGGCTGGTCTAGACCAGCCGTTCAGGTCGGGTCCCGCAAAGGGACCTCGTAGTAAGGCGCTAATGGGTTAACGCTGCCGCAGCCTTTTACGGCACCGTTAACCCATTAGCGCCAGGGTCGTAATGAGGCCCATAGAGTCAGGAGTGAACTGGGAACTAAAAGAGGCCCTGGAAATAATTTTCAACATGGCCCCATATGGCACATTTTCTGCAAGCCCAGTGCTTTTCCTATGAGAACATTTTGAAATACTACACAAAAGAGGTCCATGGTGCAGAGGCCCACCGGGAAATCTCCAGAGTTCCCTATAGGCCAGTCCACCCCTGCATAGAGTGTGCTGGAGAACTAGCCCGTGTCATTCCACCATAACATGGTTCACCCATGGCAGTCATGTAAATGCAGGCATAACTGCCAGACAATTGTAATACATCATTCAATCTACAGACCCAATTCCTGGATGCACACGCTTCACCACTCATGGGACATTTCTTCATAATCTGGCAGGTCTCCCTTGCCTTGGATCTGCTCCACATCAATCATATCACTGATGAGTTCTTCCCGTGGAGTGAGTTCATTGTCCTGTCGTGATGACCCACCTACAGTCACCAGAGTACAGGCAAAGGTGTCAGCCAGCTTCTTTTTGGCTCTGCGCCGGAGGTCATACCAATGCTTCATTGCCTCAGCAGCGGAGCGCTTCTCATTACCCAAGGTGTTTATCATATCCATGACACACTGCCAGTGTATCATACGCTGAGCAAGTGTATGGGTGCTCCAGGCCTGCATGAGCTTGTCACGTCTGTGATCCTGCACGTAGTCCACGAGGATCTGGAGTTCTTCATCACTGAAGCTCCTCTTCCTCAACGTTTGGGTTCCCGGTGCCGTGCCTTGGGCTACATCCTGTTGCCCTACTGCACTCTTTCCCTTCTTGCAAGGACTTGCAGACCCTGTGTGGCTGCGACCACTTGGGTCAGTAGGTGCCGGGGCAATGGTGGCCTGCGCTAAAGCATCACACACTGATGGTGTGACAGTAGGTGCCCTTGCAGGTGGCTGTACCAGGGTGCCGCTGCCAGGACGCTTCACAGCACGTCCCTTCCCTTTTGATGCATGGACAGCATCGCCCCTGCATGTCAGTGTACATGGGTGAAGACCATTACAGGCCTGGCTGGGGGACCCGTACACTGGGTGGTGGGTGCTGCAGCTGCCCCTGCAGCTTCCTGACCCTGGCTGGCCTGACCAGCAGATGTCACTGCTGATACTGGTCCACTGGCGCCGGTGACAGCACCTTTGATCACATGTCCCTTGGCCTTGGACACAGGAACATGTGCCTCTGGGTCTGTGTGGACGAGGGTGTGCACCACTACAGGCCTGGCTGGAGGAACGAGAGCATAGGCGGTGGGTGCCGCAGCTGCCCTTGAGGCTTCCTGACCCTGGCTGGCCTGACCAGCAGATGTCACTGCTGATCCTAGTCCCCTGGTGCCGGTGCCAGCACCTTTGACCACACGTCCCTTGGCCTTGGACACAGGTACATATGCCCCTGACTCTATGTGGACCAGGGCCTGCACCACTACAGACCTGGCTGGGGGACTTGGAGCCTGGGTAGTGCGTGCTGCAGCTGCCCCTGCAGCTTCCTGTCCATGGGTCCTGGGGACGTCAGCATCAGCTGCATCTCCCTGACCCTATTGGGTGAGGGGCATGTCTCTCCCTGCATGTCCCTGGCCACCTCGGCCACCAAGTCCACCTCGGCCACCTTTGCCCCTTTCCCACTTGTTGCCCTCCCAGCCATGGCACTGATGGATAAGTGCAATGAGAGGTGCAGCATTTAATTGTCCTCGGCAATTCTGAGTGAGGGGGTAGGGTACGTGATGTAAAAAGTACCAATGTGCTCCAGCAATGCTCAATGTAACCCCTGGGGAAATATAAATGGGTCGTGTAACGCACAGGCACCCCAAAAACAAAGAAAAACCTGTATGCGACCCCTCTGTATCCCATGTGTGAAGGAAAAACGTCACGCAGTACGCTGTGGCACCCAGCGACACAGAAAATGCATACTCGAGGAATACGTAGGGCACTATGACCTCGAAAATGGGGATACGTGACACACAGGGGCAACCACAGTATGAAAAATGCATGCGCGAATCACTGTTTGCCTCATAGAAAAAACAAATTACATGCGGAGGCAACTCCCCCGCCAAAACAAGAAGTACGCACTGTCACAGTAGTGAACAATTTGCATGGGACCCCAAAATACTCCAAAGTCCACATGGCCATCTGCCACGAATTGCACATACCTTGCAATGTTGTCCTATGCACACCTTTAACCTGATACTGAACGCCAACGCCCAAAGATCAGCACGTGTCACGTAACTTACGCGCTTACGGCCTTTCGTCTAATTACACGCTAACGCACTGTTTCCGCACGTGCAGAGTCACTCTGTTTCCTGCTGACAATGCGAGTAACACGGAAGACCAACGCTCCTGCCTACCAGCCAATTTACCTGCCTCCAATTGCCCCGAGCTGCCTCCTACGAGCCATCTGCTGCTGCCTGCCCACTCTGTGTGCCTGCTGTCCACGTGCCCTGCATTTTGGTGCCTGCTGTACAGCCAATGCCTGTGCTCCTATCGTCGTGACCACCTCTGCTGATCCAGAAGACTCCCAACGTGCCATACCACCGCTCCACAGCCCAGCCCCAGGACCACCTTGCCCACCCACACCTGCCTCGGGGGTTGCCATGTCTGACCCAACACCATCTGAGGCAAGTGGCAACCCCCCGGCAGCGAGGCAGAGGGCTATCGGCTTCACAGCCAGGGAAGTTGACGTCGTGGTGGAGCAAGTCCTGGGGCATTATGATGTCCTCTTCAACCCACCAATGCAAGTCGACAACGAAGGACGGAGGAAGATCTGGGTGGACATTGTGGGTGCCATCAACGCGGAGGGGGTGGCACCCCGCGGCTACCATAATGTCCCCAAGTGCTGGGAAGACTTCAAGTCCAGGACCCACAACAAGGCCAGGTGCTTCCTCATGGCTGGTGAGGATCAAGGGGTGCGCCGGGTCCAGTTGACGACCAACAACATGCAGGTCCTGGAGCGCTTCTACCCAGCGCTGCACGCCCAGGTCTTGGATTTGGTGCTCCGTCTGGAGTCGACTGGTAAGTGTCCATTTGTTCTTGTCCACCATAGTGCATGTGCATGTTTATGTGTGGTTGGAGTGTACACCTTGGCCTTATGTCTGGCATGCCTCCTGTACAGATGTCTGTGTGCATGTCCCAGACACTGCTGCATGTGAGTCAATTCAAGCATGTGGAACATCAATGGTGTCTGTGTTGCAATGCGTGATGCGCACCAGCATGTAACAACATGTACATGTTTGCATCCCTGTGTCTGGACTGGGGCATGCAAGAGGTGTGACACATGGGTGCCTTTAGCAACATCATGGTCATGCATGGTGTACATGTGCATGTGTCTGAGAAGTGAGTGTGTAACTGGCCAACATTCAGGGATTTATGTTACTTGAGCTTTTGATTGTGTGATTGCCTCATGTTGCCAATTTGATCTCGAGTGCACTCTGGCGTGATAGCTCCGTGTCCTACTTCATGACTGTCAGGTGATGTGTGTGAATGGGATGTGTATGTCCCATGATGTGTGTGAGCTGAATGCACAATTTTTAGGTGCTGGCAGTGCCTTGTCCAAGGGTGTGAATGTTTGTTGTGAATGACAGACATGATTGTGCATGTGTGTGAATCACACTTCCCTGTGTGTAGTGGACGATGATGATGGCTGTGGCCTTTGACACTGCCACTGATGTACATTTACATTGTGAAAAACACACATATGTTCAGTACCCTTAACTTTGTGTTCTATTTTTCCCTATCCACAGCAAGGATGGAAGAAGAGAAGGCGCTGTGGAGCATGGCAGCAGGGATTCCTCCACCAGGCACAGACGCAGGGCCCAGTCATCCTCCCAAGTACTGTCATCTTCCGGGAGTGAGGAGACTGGTGCCACATCCAGGACAACGGCCGCAGCTGCTGAGGGGAGGCCCAAGAGGGTGAAGTTGGTTGTGGGCTCGTCGGCAGGGGCGATCCGATGCGGAAGACGGTGGGGAGGCATTCAGGTTGGTGGAGGTGGAGGAGGAGGAGGAGGCTGCATCAGCCCAGCACATGGGGCCCGGTGGGGGTGATGATGTAGGTGTGACTGGTGCAGTCCAGGGTCAGGGGCTGGTGGCAGTGCAGGTCACCGTGGAGGTGTTTATGCCTAATCTTGCCCCTGGGACTGCGACTGCACCTGTATGCACCTGCGGGCATGCCTCAGGCTGGACCCATCGCAGGTGGTGGCTGTATCCATGTAAACGGATACACCAATACCTGCGGATGAAGCAATTCATGACAGGTGGAACCTTTGCTAGCCATCCACGAGCCGTAACGGCACCATTCTTGATGATGTGCAGGCTTCCAATCGAGGGCTTGCACATCATCATGATGAGGTATGTTGTCTCATTAACTGGCCACTGCTGTGATCCCCTCCTCATCTTCCTCCTCTTTGCGCCAGTCATCCTCCCTGCCGTCTTCCGGCCCAGATACCACCAGGGCCCCCTGTGGACCTGTCCCAACCCCGGCGGCCAGTCTGGTGGAGACTAAATCCCTGCCAGAGTCGGGAGTTGAAGTTGGATCAGCCGAGGTAGTCACTACACAGATCCAGCTGGCAACAGGAGCTCTGGCAATGGAGGGAGAGCAGGCACCAAGGAGCAGGCCACGTGAATGATGGCACCGGGTGTTGTCATCATCCCAAAGCTGTCCTGGAGGCACAGGCACCAGGCTTTTTGGCAGCAGCAGGCTCGGAGTAGGAGCCGACAGAACTCGGGGCCTACAATTGAAGAGAGGCAGGTATCGGCCATCAGGCAGGAGGCAAACGTGGACCTTACCCAAAGGATGTCTTCCACGTTGGAGAGTTTTGGCCAGCAGATCGGGGCAGAGTGGCAGCGGGCACAGGAGGCACGACTCACCATGGCCAGGGGGGAGAATACACGGCGTCGGGCAGAGAGGCGGGCCGATGTCCTCGAGGAGTCTTGCAGGGAGTTTGCGAGGAGCATGGTGGAGTCCCTGCAAGCCCTCGAGGGGAGAGCACAGGGCCGCCTAGGGGCAGTAGACACAGTGTTCGATGATGCCCTGGCTGAGCCTTTGAGGGGATCTGGTGAGTCGTAGGACTAGCCTGCTGCAATTGCATATAGTTCTTTAGGTGTACGTTTCATTTATTTTTTCTTTGCGTTTTTTTTGGACTGTCCTCCACTTTTTGTATAGTTATTTTTTATTAGATTTTTAATGGATATTTAAGCATGCTTTTGTTGTAGGTTTGGGACATTGGACCTCTGATATTTGTAAATAGTTCATTTTTTTAAAATCCATTTTTGTTCACCATGATGTAATGGTTTTCTTTTCATTTGTTTTTTCATTTGGATATTCATTTAAGGACATGGACCTCATTTTTCAGTTGGTTTATTTTTCACTATCACCTTTTTATGCTTGAACATTCTTTTATTTATTTATTCCTTTGATGCAAATGCTATTTATTTTATGACTAATAGTATGGGTTCAATACTGCTTTTGAATATATATATATATTGTGTTTTAAAGCTCAAATTGGTGTTTGGTCTCTATGGTTTTCTGCAAGTTTCACTCTTCATAACTGTGTTATGGGTCACTGATGATGAACTATGTTGTTCATGTGTGTGCACACATGCATGCATGCATGTATCATGTTTGGCATCCATTTGCATGGTGCATGTTCTGGTATGCATGACCAATGGATGGGTCTTAAGGAGCAGTTGGAGTGTGCAGTGTGTGCTGGCATTTCATTTCACATGTGCTGCATGAATGTGGATTGGTCCTCAGTGTGGGAGGGGGCGGGGGTTGGGTGAGTGATGGGAGTGTGAAATGTTTTCAATGTTGTCACACGAATACCTTGATGCAGTGTAAGGGCATTTGCTGGCATGTTTTTGTGGTAATTTCATTGTCTCTCATGCACTTTAACATCCTGCTTTGCAATTCATATGTTGACATTGCCATGGTTTTACTAACAGACAGTCCAATGCTGCACTATGTGTTGTTTGTGAACTGTATGATTGACATGTACACAATCAGGACTTGAGTCATTCCTCTGTGCTTGTGCTTCTGGTACTTCTCTGCCCTGATGAGGTCCTGTGCAATTCTGCTATGGTCAGCTGTGTACCCTCTGAACTTGTCATAGGTCCCCTCACACACCACTTGCACACCTGCACTGGCTCACAGGCATGCATCATCTGTACACTGTGCTTATGTATGCCAACATACATCTGCCAACAGTTTGCAACTCCCGTCTGCAGTTAGGCTTGGATTTGACACTGGGTAGCCAGATTACCTTTGATGTCATTGTGGGTGTTTTTCTTGAGATGTCCTTCACATGTGCAGAACTGCTACTTCCGCAACGACATTTCATCAATCAACACTTCCCAGACACGGACAGCATCTGAATGTCAGCTGGCCTGGCAAGTTCCTTTTTTCTGTCTGCACTCAGTTCCCCATCCCGTGAGTCTTTGGCCCTTTGCACACTTGTGTACATGTGCATTCAGAATGACATGTGATTTTGTTGTATGTCATGTCCTTCACACATGTGAGGGTCGCTTGTGTGTTTATGGGGGTGATACATTGAGGTGATGTGTGCTCATTGAGGCTCATGACACAATACGCCAGGACAATGTCTCTTTATGTTTCACAAATCGATGGTGCTTTTCATTCTGGCACAGTGTGGGCATTTGTCAATGTGGTATTTTGACTTCACTCTGTCACATGCCATGCAGGGCCTATCTTTGCCACTCACTTTTGGGATGTGTATGTTGGGATGTGGATGCAGTCAGCAATTGTGTGGGATCAGCTGTGACACTGTAGCTTGTGTTCCAGGTGTATGTTATTTTTAGCTGGTTGCTGTGTGTTTTGTGTGCAGGGGGTTAAGGGTGTTGTCACTACACTGCATCTAATGTCCTGAGCATGCTATCAATGCCGTGAAAATGTACACTATGTCATCATCTGGCCTGCACGTGGTGTCCCATATGGGGGGCCTGCCTGCAGGTTGCTGTGATGGGTGATGGGGTGGGGGTGTCGCATGAGATGGGGTCTGCCTGCAGGTTGCTGTGATGGGTGATGGGGGGCGGGGGTGTCGCATTAGATGGGGCCTGCCTGCAGGTTGCCTTGACGGGTAATGGGGTTGGGGGTGTCACATGAGACAGGGCCTGCCTGCAGGTTGCTGCGATGGGTGATGGGGGGTGGGAGTGTCTCATGAGACAGGGCCTGCCTGCAGGTTGCCGTGATGTGTGTCGGGTGATGGGGGGGATCCCATGAGGTGTGGGCTGCCTGCAGGGGGAGTGGTTATGGGTGATGGGGGATCACATGTGGTGTGGGCTGCCTGCGGGGTGTGGGCTGCCTGCGGGGTGTGGTCATGGGTGATGGGGTCCCATGTGGTGTGGGTTGCCTGTGGGGTGTGGTCACAGGTGAGGGTGGGTCCCATGTGGTGTGGGCTGCCTGCGGGGTGTGGTCATGGGTGATGGTGTGTCTCATGTGGTGTGGGTTACCTGCATGGTGTAGTCACAGGTGATGGGGGTCCCATGTAGTGTGGGCTGCCTGCGAGTTGTGGTCATGGGTGATGGGGGTCCCATTTGGTGTGGGTTGCCTGTGGGGTGTGGTCATGGGTGATAGGGGGTCCAATTTGGTGTGGGCTGCATGCAGGGTGTGGTCACGGGTGATGGGGTTCCCATGTGGTGTGGGCTGCCTGCGGGATGTGCTTACAGGTGATGGTGTGTCCCATGTGGTGTGGGCTGCCTGCAGGGTGTGGTCATGGGTGATGGGGGTGTCTCATGTGGTGTGGGTTACCTGCGGCGTGTAGTCATGGGTGATGGGGGGTCCCATGTAGTGTGGGCTGCCTGCGGGGTGTGGTCATGGGTGATGGGGGTCCCATTTGGTGTGGGTTGCCTGTGAGGTGTGGTCATGGGTGATAGGCGGTCCCATTTGCTGTGGGCTGCCTGCAGTGTGTGATCACATGTGATGGGGGGATCCCATGTGGTGTGGACTGCCTGTGGGGCGTGGTTGTGAGGGCCTTTCCACACGATGTGCTGGTGCAACAGGGGTACACAATGGGCCTCATTACGACCCTGGCGGAGTGGGTTTACGCCAGCGTTATTCGCGGCGGACCCGTCCGCCCTACTACGAGTTCCCGTAGCGCCATGGAACGTTTTCCGCCTGGTTTTTCCGGGCGGAGAAATCCATGGCGCTACGGGACCTTGTTGTTAATTACGCCACTGTATTTAACGGTGGCGCAATTAACGCCTTCCCCACTCCCATTATACCCTATGGGGCAAAAATGGGAATGGGGAAGGGTAAAATGGGGAATGGGGATTTACCGCCCCGCCAAGGTCGGCATGGGGCGGAAAATCCGCCAACCTCCATGGCGCTATCGGCAGCTTTCCGCCGTGCTCCGCGGTGCATTTAGCACCGCGATTTCCGCCAGGGTCGTAATGAGGCCCAATGAGTTTTGTGGCGATTACGCTGGGGTGCGGATGGGCTACGCGTGGGCCTTTCCACGTGATGTGGCTGTTGCGACCAGGATACGCAATGAGTCTTCAGGTGATTACGCTGGGGTGCGGACGGGGTACGCACGGGCCTTTCCACACGAGGTGGCTGGTGCGACTGGGGTACATGCAGAGTTTTCACACGATAACGCTGGGGTGTGGATGGGGTACGCATGGGCCTAACACATTTTTTGTTTCATCACGAAATTTTCTGAATAGTATCTGCTGACTACGGTCAGACAAAAGTGTGCCCTGTGTTTGCCCACCAGTCCTAAGGTGGACCACTTTCCTGTTTCATTAGTTATGGGGCCTCATTACGACCCTGGCGGAGTGGGTTTACGCCAGCGTTATTCGCGGCGGACCCGTCCGCCCTACTACGAGTTCCCGTAGCGCCATGGAGCGTTTTCCGCCTGGTTTTTCCGGGCGGAGAAATCCATGGCGCTACGGGACCTTGATGTTAATTACGCCACCGTATTTTACGGTGGCGTAATTAACGCCTTCCCCACTCCCATTATACCCTATGGGGCAAAAATGGGAATGGGGAAGGGTAAAATGGGGAATGGGGATTTACCGCCCCGCCAAGGTCGGAATGGGGTGGAAAATCCGCCAACCCCCATGGCGCTATCGGCAGCTTTCCGCCGTGCTCCGCGGTGCATTTTGCACCGCGATTTCCGCCAGGGTCGTAATGAGGGCCATGGTCTTATAGCCGAGACCCACATAGGAGCACCTAAATCACACTATCAAAAAAAGTTATTTATGATGAAAATCTAAAGACGAGTAACTATAGATAATAAGTGAGTGCACCTCTACACTGTGTGTTTATCTCTGTATTTCGGCTATCCCAATCCTAGATGTTGCACCAACCAACTGACGACTACAGGAATGTCATTTTCAAAAATTGAATCTTTAACCAGCAACAGAGCAGAAACATTAGGTTTCACTTATGAAGAAGCATTGAGAATATTAAATCTAATCAAATCTACTGACCGTGACCTAGGTACTACCAACAAACCTGAAGAACAAGTGACACAATTAGAACGGTTAATTAGAAGGGAAATAAGCCAAAAACGCATGCTACCACTCTATCCCAATACTATAGAGCCCAGTGGATTCCAAAAGGTTTGCGCATTGACATAGAACCTACACTGTGTAAAGACAACCCGTAATTTGTCAAGAAACGGAGAAAGATTCTCAATAATGTTCTTTGGATTTGATCATACTTACGATAGAAGAACTCTCAAAATCCCTAGAATCGATTGACGGCGAGTTGGAAATCATCAAAACACAGCTGACAACTTTCATTACAAAAGAAGAACTAGCCCGGTTACTGGAAGAGACTAATTCTAAATTGGACACAATTTCTGGGCACTAATTAAAACTACAAACTCGAACACGGCCATAGAAATCACAAACTCAGTGTCAGAGGACAAATGGGTGTCATATTTAACGGCCCAATTCGACCTCCCGCAAGAAAGAGCACCGGAGAGTGACGAAGATGCCACAGCAGCGTGGGTAGATGTGTCGAACGTGGCTGAAATTGAAAACGCCATCCTCAAACTAAAAACCTCAAGAGCCCCCGGTCCGGATGGATTGACCAACGCAGATCTGAAAAAATCACCAAAGGCATGGGCGGGCGCGATCAGCAAAATCTTCTCCCACTGTAGGAACACTAACATGATCCACGAAACCTGGCTGAAGGCTATAATTGTCCCCATTTACAAGAAAGGTGGCAGAGAAAACCCAGAAAGCTATAGGCCTATAGCCTTGCTAGATATCGTGGGGAAGATTTTTGCATCACAGATATGTTTCGAACCTGGGCCAAAACTGCTCGATGCAACAACGCCTTTCAAACAGGGTTTCAGAAAAATGGGAGCTCCTCTATAAACATCCTATTGATCAACATACTAAAGGCCAAAGTGAGAGAAGGTGCCCCAAGAGTGATTCTTACATTTGTAGACTTGTCGAAAGCCTTCGATAAAATAGATGGGGCAAAACTGTGGTATACGTTAAATTGTTGGAATTGCCCCCCGGCAAATTTGAACCCGATCAAAGCACTCCATGCCGACACGAAAATCAGGGTGAAATTGAACAAACAAGGAGCACTGTCAAAGGAGATCCAGATGAAGCGTGGCGTTAAGCAAGGATGCCCCTTAGCTCCGGCCTTTTTTATTGCTTTTCTGGGGGACTATCAAACGGAGGAGGAACAAATCAGAGCCTTTCCACCCAGAATAGGTAAAGCACAAATATCGCGACTACTCTATGCAGACGACGCCATCATCATCGACCAAACGCAAATTGGATGCCAACGCAAATTAACAAACTTGGAAAAATATACGGAAACAAACCACTTGGATATCAATATAGCAAAAACAAAAATGCTAGTTTTCGACAAATCAACAAAGAAGTCGGCGCGACCACCAAAATTATATCTGAACAAAATAAACATTGAGGTTGTGAATGAGTTCAAATACTTGGGGGTGATCATTGATGGTTCGGCAAGAGACAAAGCAATGCAAGAACACCTATGGAGCAAGGTGAGAACGTTAACAGCACAGACGAGAGCGGTGGACAGAAAATTTGGAAAATTTTCTATGCTACCGGCCATCAATTTCTATAAAGGGAAGGTGGTCCCATCGATCATTTATGGCATGGAAGCATCACTAAACATCCCCAGAAGCAGGTGGCAGATCCTGGAAGGCCACGTTTGAAAGTCAGTTTTGGGTCTACCAAAGTCAACTTCCATGCCCGCGATCAGGCGAGAACTAGGCCTCGTCTCGTTAGCCTCACTGGTAGAACAAAGCAAAATGAGACTATGGAGAAAAATCTTGATGTTGGATACCTTACCAATTTACAACATTGTCGCAGAAGAACTAAAGAGTGGCTCATGTAAGGCTTTCAAGACTTGGTAAACAAGACTCCAACTCATTTTGACAGAAATAGCCTGCACAGAAGAAGATCTGATATCCAATCCCGACCGGGTGAAATGGAAAATGGAATGGTTGGACTGGATTTCAACAATTGAAAAAGCCAGTACTAGCAAATTTTTGGCCCACCTCCAGCCAATATTTAACAAAGTTAAGAAACCGCAAAACCATTGCCTGAAATTCCCAAACAAAGGCATGCAATGTATGATCTTGAAGGCTAGACTTAATTTACTAATGACGCATGAAATTTTAGCCATCTGCAGCCCGGCAATGGATAACAGCTGCCGCTTATGCAAGAATACGGACAAAGTGGAAACCTTGAAACATTTGACGCTGCAGTGCCCGATGACCAAACAAAGCAGAGTCACATATCTTCAACCTCGACTCCAAGGGGTAACAACGTTAGAGGAAGAGGCTTTGTGGAACAGGCTAATCTCAGGAGAGACAACACGTTGGTCCCTGACAATGGTGAAGCTAATAGAAGCAGCCTTTCGATCGATAAACCAGCTAGGCTCAGCGAGAGAGTAACTGAAAACTGGAGACTAAACCCAAGAGTCGAAGAGGGAGGCATCTGCATCGCTTAAAAACCAAACAAGAAAAGAGACTGTGAGGAAAGGACTCCGGACTCAGAAGCACACGTTTTTCGCTTCGGGATTCTCTAAATTGAGAAAAACCCTTGTAAAAATTAAAAATTTCTTTTTAATTAAAATTCAAGTAAAAAAAAAAAATTGGACACATACAAAAGCAAACTAGAATCTAAGAAAATGTGTACGTTCAGACGAGATACTCTCGACTATAAACTGGACATTGTGTACAGTTGGAAAGAACACTACCATCAATGAGACCAATCTAAAACAGGAGGTCTCTCATATCCAAGAAACAAAAGGCCTCAAAACCCAGAGAACACGTTATCAGACGCCTCAAGTGGAGAAGCGGATACTCAAACACCGGAACAAACAACAAATCTTGTTATAGACTCTCAAGTGTCAACCACATCAAGTACAATCCCACCAACCCCGGCGTCTTTTTTAGACCGGGCATGCTTAGAAGAGGCAAAAAAAAAAAACTTACCCAGGAAAGAGACACTTCGTCCAAAGAAAACTTAGTGATCAACATTTCAAATCACATTTTGACCAGATTCGAAAAACAGACATTACAAAAAGGTGTATCATTTGTACCTCAGTACAATAGTACCCTCCTGAAAGAGAAAACTTGTTTTATCAAACTAGCAGGGAAAATGAAATTGAAAGTATTTTTCTCATCTGATCTAATTGAAGAAACACAGACAACTGAATCAGAATATTTAGAAATGAGACCAACAAGCACTTTCATACCTCAAATACAAAACATCATATTAGACTCATTTCAGGAACAAGTATTGAATGATTTATCCAAAATTAATTTTCTGAAAAAAATCCCAAATTAACTTTTCACACAGAGAACAACAAGTGTTGGATCGACTTTGGAGCAATCCAGAACTAACGATAAAACCAGCCGATAAAGGCGGAGCACTGGTTCTGATGGACACAATAAAATATAAAACGGAGATTGAGAATCAATTACGTGACTCAGACACATACCTAGAGATCTTCACTGACCCAACAGAAGCAGTACAAGGCATTATCGCATCGGTCTTAGAAGAAGCAGAAACAGAAGGCTTCATCAATCATCGGACAAAACAGTTTCTTACAAATCTGCAGCCACTAATGCCAGTAATATACACACTTCCTAAGATACACAAGAACCCTCCAGACCCACCGGGAAGACCGATCATAGCTGCAACCAACAGCTTGCTAGAGCCTCTAGCACAATATATCGACAGAGTTGTACAACCATTAACACGGAAATTTACAACATACATCAAAGATATTAATGAATTCCTAATGAAATTACATAATATCCAACTCAATGAAGAAACCGATGTCCTATTTACTATGGACGTAACAAGCCTCTATGCGAACATGACACAACAAGGAGGTCTTGAAGCCATGAAATGGCTGTTACTTAATACATCGGAAGCATGTCTATCAGACCGCCTTTTCATTCTGAAATGACTCAAGATTGTGTTAAACAACAATTTCTTTATGTTTGAGAAAAGATACTTTGTTCAGATCTCCGGTACCTCAATGGGGGCATCAATGGCCCCCACTACGCAAATACATATATGGCATATTTGGAGAAACAGAATGTGATTAACAATAACAGATGGAACAAACACCTAAAACTATTTGTAAGGTATATCGATGATCTGTTTGGTATCTGGGACGGTACCCTTGAAGAACTCATCAAATTCTTTATATTCATGGATACAATGGCCCTGAGGATCAAATTTACTTCTAAAGTGAGCAAGACATCAATTGATTTTCTAGACGTAAGAGTCTATATGAAAGATGGGCACTTATGGACCACAATTTTCACAAAAGAAACAGATAGAAATAGTCTGCTGCACGCAAAGAATTTTCACCCAAAAACACATAAGTATTCCACTCAGCCAGTTCCTTCGATATTGTAGGATTATCTCAGACGATACCAACTATATGAATAAGGCTCAAGATTTAGCCAAGAAATTTCAACAAAGAGGATATGATTGGTTGACAGTTGAAAAATGTGCAACTAAAGCTACACAGATACAAAGGCAGGAAGCTCTCAATCCTAAAGAAAAGAAGAAAACAGAAAATCTAGTGTATGTGACAACTTATTCCAATCAGAGTAATAAAATAAAGAGAATTGTTAAAAAACATTGGAAAATCTTGACACTGGACCCCACTTTGGCTAAACTATTTCCAACCCCGCCACTATTTGCATACAGCAAAAGCAGGTCTAAAAGAGATAACTTGATTAAAGCAGACTTCTCAGCAAAAAGATCTATAAATCACTCTCCCATGCAATAATTGTAACAATTGCAACAACCTGATAAAAGGAGAATACATCAATCACCCGCACAGTGGATACAAAATTAAATTACATCACACATCAACCTGTGACACCAAGAATATAATTTATGGGATTAAATGTCCATGTGGGTTGTTCTATGTAGGGATGACAACCAGAAAAGAGAAAACACACTGGTCTGAACACAAGTCAAACATTAGGCTAAAAAATGACCATTCACCAGTAGCACAACACTTCCTGAGAGAATCCCATACAATAGCCCAAATCACATTCATCATCTTGGAACAGGTAACACTGTCAAGAAGAGGAGGCAACATGGCAAAAACATTGTTACAACACAAATTGTTTTGGATCGAAAAATTGGAGGCCATGCACCCAAAAGGAATGAACGTTGACTGGGACATGAGTTTTCATCTGTAAATGGTCACAAAGTATATTCTGTAATTCCTGGTCACATTGACTGGAACATGAGTTGTCATCTGCAAATGGTCACAAAGTATATTCTGTAAACCCGGGTCACTGCTCAATACGAATATTTTACTGGTTCACTTCTCAGAATTGGAAAAACGTCAAACACAGAATATTGAATATGAAATCAACATATCAAAAGTTTGCTTATATAAAAAACAGAATGAAATAAGAGTAATTAACATCTTCAATTGCGGCCAATTTTGCCACAAAATTACGTGTTCATTATTAGATGTTTAAATTGCAGATCGACATCTCGCGGAGAAAAAACAATGAAACTGAAAGCATTAAAAACATCCTGATTGTGTATTAAATTCAGCAAAAAATGAAAGACCACATCGATCAGACGCAGATAACTACACGGATTGACTTTCCAAGATGGCGCTCTGTATAGACAGGCAACACACCAGAGGCAAAATTACCCATCAACCCCATCCTTCGCCTAGACAACAGCCTTGCGTATAATTATACGAACAGAAAACACTTGCGCTTTCATTCCATGACACGCAGATGTTATTACTATGTATCTTGGAGATCACGAACAAGGAAACTTCAGTAATCCCAGGAGCACCACCACGCTCACGCCGAGCACGGATGAAGGATGACTTCCAGTTCCAGCCGGTAACCACGCATCCAGAATTAAAATTAAGCCAACAGAATAGATATAGCGTGCCACAGTAAAGCATGTTGATTTCAAAACAGATGCAGTTATTCAGCATTTAATATTTATACAATTATTGACAGAACGGAAATCCATCTGAGACAGAAAGTAGCATTTGCAACAATCAGAATGGGGAAACAAGAGCCTTAATCAACAAATAATGTGACAAACGGCAACTATAACATCAAGTCTATCACCACCGCGAAGAAGGTGAGTCATCAGAAATATATACTTTTGAAATACAGATGATTTGACCATGTAGTGGGACCCAGCGCTTTTTAGAGTGACTGTGTCCCACACACGGTTTTGTATAAATAGATTCATGACAAGTTTTTGAAACAATATATTTCTCTATTAGGTGTCAGCCTAACACACTCCTGAGATTCCAAAAATACCATATTAGACTCCAGAGAATCTCTTCCAGTCACTAGTGGATACTAAAGGACACAGGTCAGTTCTTTGGTTTAAATAACAAAGAGTCACAAATTTAATTATACAGAAATATAAATTCAATTCAAAATTCATATGGCTTTACTCTGTTTATTAACAGGGAAGTCAAAGTTGAAAACTGTACCTGAAGAAGGGTTAGTCCAGAAACCTGTCGTACAAACTTTTTTGTTCTAAAAGAATGACATCCTTTTGACAATGAAAATGAAATGAATTTTTGCTTGTTATAAATTGATGACAGGTTGTGGAAATTATTCACTGTCCATGCACTAAATGTATTTGTTTTACCTTTAAGACTTTCTGTTCAAATTAAAAAGTATATATTTTTTTGAAGTACATACGTTTGAATATGATCAGTATGTTATCTTGAAGCAAATTAACACATTTTTAGTTTCATCACCAAATTTTCTGAATAGTATCTACTGACTACGGTCCCCTGCGTTTGCCCACCAGTCCTAAGGTGGACCACTTTCCTGTTTCTTTCTGTGTGATGTGTCTGGTGCGACCGGGGTACGCGCTGAGTTTACACACAATTACGCTGGGGTGCGGACGGGGTATGCGTGGGCTTTTCCATGCGATATGGCTGGTGCGACTGGGGTACGTGCTGAGTTTTGACGGTATTACACTGGGGTGCGGACGGGGTACACGCGGGCCTTTCCACGCGATATGGCTGGTGCAACCGGGGTACAGGATTCTATAAATTGGGTCTTTAAATGCAAAGGTTTAATTTTTGGAGAAGTGAACAATAATTTTCTATGTCACTGTGGCCTATTTGTGAATAATACCAAACGTGAACTTTTATCTGTCCAAACTTTATGTAAAGAAAGATGGTATTATAAACAACATCTCCAGATATAATGCTAAATGTTACATGTGAGCATATCTTGTCGAATTAAAGCTGTATTTTCCGAAGTATGGATGCAGCTGGTGTTTTACACACTGAACTGAAAGGTCTGTGCCTTTGAAACTTTGAGCTGAAGACTTGTGGGCTGGACCTCCCAGGGAAAACAGGCCTGTTCACTTAGAAATACAAAGAAATAATAGAGAATTAGAACAAAATTGTGAGAGCAGCACATAACATGACCAGCAGAAATGACCTTTAAGGTCATGTCTTTCCATTAACTGTGTATTAGTGACCAACAGAAATGTCCTTTTCAGGGCTAGCTTGCTCTCAAGAAATGGCTTAAGAGCCACACAATTGTGGGAGCAGCACATAACACAGCCAGCAGAAATTACCTTTAAGGTCAGGTCTCCCCATTAACTGTGCATTAGCGTCCAACAGAAATTACCTTTTCAGGGCTACTTCGCTCTGAAGAAATGGCTCAAGAGCCACTAATGGATCGTCAAACATTGTGTAAGAAACAGATCCTGCTGATAAGCAGATATTCATGTCAGATCACAAGAACAGAAATTAATCGTAAATAAAGTTTTGGGCTATTGTGAAGCTCATGGGCACATGTGATGCCTTGCCATATGGTTAACATTTGTCCACCTTTTCTTTAAATAAATGAAAATCGTGTGTCCCAGTGAGCTTATCCCAGATTCATAATCTGGCCTACTCATAATTCTGAGGGAATGGAAAGTTTGTGTGGTGATGGGTTATGGAAGTAAGGTTTGAAGGATCCGATTTGTGACTATTTCGGAACTGGAGCAAATCAATAAAAATGGTAGCTATTCCCAGGAATTGTATGGCGAGATATGGGTAATAAAATCCGACTTGCCATAAAAAATGGAACTCAATATACATATGTGCCTGCAGTTATTTGAAAGGGTATGGTAGCTGCCATGTTGTCCATTTTTCCAGGACACTAAGAAGTTAAATCCAAGTCATTTTGGGATGAAGAATCTTTCTCCTCCCTCAGCCTCCATCATCCACACATGCCAACTCTTTGTCCTATCAGCAGGCAGTGGCTGTATTTGGTGATTTGGTAAGGTGGGGCTGACCAATCCGTAGCATGGGAATTATGATAATAATGGAGTACCAACAGCCCTATAAAAGATCAGTTTTCAATCTGAGAGGGACTTCCTTGGACATTTTGACTTTTTCCCTTGACGTTTCCAATCTATTGCTGGGTATGGTCTACTTCTGGACTCTTGCCAGGAATAACTATCAGAGAGACAGGGAGAGCTACCAATGCCTTAAGCATTGCATGGGAGACAGAGACTGGGAAATATAGAAGCTAGCTGGGCCTGCCATTCTAGAAGCCAGAGGAAGTCTGGGCGCTGGGGACTACTGTTGGCCGATCTGTTCTGTCCTCAGCTGAGCCCTGCTGTTTCTCTGAATGTCCCATAACAAGGCCTCCCATGTAAATAGATTAATCCAATTGCCAACAAAAGTGTGGGGGAGAATCTGACAGCCTTAATCTCCATCTCACATAGCAGGGAGGGAGGTGTAACTGGGGAGACCCTTGGCACAATTTATTAAAACTATCTCAAATGTATTCCACTGTAGAAAATCGCCCTAGCCATTTAAATTGAATTGTGATGGGAACTGCCTGCCTTAATCCTTAACATTAAATTGTGGGGAAGGGGTGAAACTGTGTAGATCCTTAGCACATTGAATTGAAGTTAAATGAGTTAATTCCCATATAGAAAATCACAGGATGAGTGTTGTTAGATTTTGAAATGATCAACGTTCATGTCTAGTGTGTAAGAGCCTGTAGACAATAAAGTACTTGGGTAACGCTATCTTTCTGAAACCCCTGTCTTCTGTACAGAAGGGGGGTGTCCATAATCCCAAAATAAGTAACCATAAAACTCTGCCATTCGTAATTGTACAAAAATGTCGCCCTCATTTGTGCGCCCCCGCAGTTACTGCGAAGTTGGGCGTGCAAAAAATGAGGGTGACATTTACTTCGCCCAAGCAGAGCGGGGGTTGTGGGGGTGTCCCCCACTCTGCTTGGGCATGGTAACGGGAGTCAGGGGTTGCAGGGGTGTCCCACGCTTACCATTTTGGTAAGCGTGGGACACGAAAGAAAAGCACCCTGCAACATCAGCTCTAACCCACGTTAGTGGGAGGAGCTGATGCCGCAGGGATAGCAGGGTGCAGGCGGCACACACAGGAGTGTGCCACCACCATGACAGGTAAGTTGGGAGTTGGGGGTGGGGTTAGGAAGGGAAAAGGAGGCCGGGGAAGCAGGCACAGGGATCTATATGATCACTGTGCCGCGCTGTAACTGGCGTCAGCATTTCGGCCATCGCAGTTATGGGCGACGCAGTGGACACATAGATCCTGCCATTCCAGTGAATGTAGACTGTGCAAAAACACAATTTCCCATTTATTTACTTGCCTCCCAAATCAGAATCCCAAGGCCCTGCATTTCATGCAAATAAAAAGCCCAAAACGATTTTCTCTTTGAGTTCCTTTCCTAAACTTTGCCTTTCCAATAAAAAGCCCATAGGTTTTTTTTACTGTGTCTATTTCCCAAACCCTGTCTTTTAACAAAAAGCCCAAACTATTTTTCTACTGTTTTCCCACTCCCTGTACCTTGCCTTCAAATTAAGGGGTCATATATAACTGATGTGCAGGCTTAGGGGTTGCGGGGAGAGAAGAGCATTGTGAAAACCCAAGCAGTCACAGTTTATTTTTCTTCAAGTTTCCTAATTGTTAATGTGCAAGAAATCATCTGTGTGTTTTGATGTAAAGTCTTTAACTTTGACCTGTGTGTTGAAGTATCTGTCAGTCCATTCGAAATATAAGTCAGTCAATTTGTGCAAGCAATTTGAAAATTGTGATATTGCGTAGAGCCACTGCATTGGTGGCTGATGTTTTGGTGTTTCTATTTTTTTTGTCAAACCTTAAATATATATATATTCTTACAATACACTGGCCTGGTTCCTGGCTCATTGGTGGGAAGAAGGGTATTGGTTGGATGAAGTGGAATAGGTTGGAGGCCTCACTAAAGTTGAATCTGCAAAGTGCTTTGTTGCACGCCACCTCACCTGCGGGGAAAGGAACTCCCTGAGTGGAGAGTGACCGCCTAATAAATTGGGAAACATGGCTCTGCAAGAAATAGGACAGGGTTGGTAAGCGAGGAAAGAATTATAGGATAGGTCCAGAGCCAGGTAAAACTGGTATCTGTGTGGTTGGTTTGCAGATGGTAGGTCGCATGCCTTGGCTTGTTTTTTCTGTACGGGTAAGGTCCAATGACTGGGATGTTTTCTGTGTGGCTGTTTGTTGTGTTTGGGCGAGTCTATGGGCTTCACTACGAGTCCGGCATTATGGCTGCCTGACCCGAAATACCATTCCACCTCCGTGATTGCCGGAATCACAGGGGCATTACAACCCTGGTGACCCAGTAATTCCGGAGGCGGAATTCCGTAAATCCCCATTCCCATGGAATCCCATAGGACACCATGGGGATGGGGACAAAGGAAACGCTGGTTCCGTCTATGACGGCGCCACTGTTTCCATTTCCTCCTGCAACCGGGTGGCGTTACTCCCGCCAGGTCAGACCTGGTGGGAGTGACACCTCCCGCCTGCAGAACTCGGAATCAGCAGTACGGAAACAACTGTGGCAGCGGATTTACCGCCATTGTTGTTTCCGGACAGGCAGGGTCATAATGAGGTATGTGCTTTATGTGTATATGGCTGGTATTTAGGGTTGTGCGCTCTGGCTTGTTGTATCTGTACTGGTAAGGTCCAGTGTCTAGGATGTTTCTATGTGACTGTATGTTATGTTAGGGTGAGTATGTGTGTTTTATGTGTAGATTGGCAGGTGTTTAAGGTTGTGCACATATTCTTGTTATGTCCATACCAGTAAGGTCCAGTGTCCGGGTTTGTTTGCTGTAAGCATGTGTGGCTTGTGTTGGGTGCATGTTGGGGTATAGGTTGGCTAGCCCAGTCGGCGTGTATAGTGTTTCAGTGGTGTGTTTGAGGAAGTAGAAGCAGGGTGGTTGGTGCTTTGGCTACTCACTAAGTTCATCTATATAGCTAATCTACACAGTCCTATCTGTTGTTACGAATTATCAATCTCCATAAATCTATCTAAGTGTGATGCATGGTTAATCTCCTCAATTCTATCCGGATGCGTGGCTAATCTTCACAATTCTATAAAAGTTTGGCACATGGCTGAACTTCATAATTCTCTCTAAGTGTGATGCAGGATTAATCTACACATCTCTATCTAGAAGTGACGCCTGGTTGAACTTCACAATTTTATCTAGGTGTGACTCATTGTTAAGCTTCTCAATTCTATCTGATTGGGACGTGTGGCTAATCTTCACAATTCTATATACGTCTGACACATGGCTGAACTTCACCATTCTGTCTGAGTGTGATACATGGTTAACCTTCACAGTTTTATCTAAAAGTGACGCATGGTTAAACTTCACAAATCTATCTAAGTGTGATGCATGCATAATCTTCACAATTCACTCTAAATGTGAGTCATTGATAATCTTTAGAATTCTATCATAATCTTATGCCTGGCTAAACGTCACAATTTTATCTAAGTGTGATGCATGGCTAAACTTCATCATTCTATCTGAATGGGACCCATGGCTAAACTTCACATTTCACCAAGTGAAATGCATGGTTAAGCTTCACATTTCACTCTAAGGGCCTCATTACAACCCTGGCGCTCACGTAATGAAGGGGGCCGGTACGGGACTGGCGCCCTTCATTACGGGAGCGCCGATTACGAGGTTCCCTTTGCGGAACCCGGATCAGACGCCTGGTAAAACCAGGCATCCTTTCCAGGTTCCGTGAGGGGAAGAGGGAGGCAATAACAGGCCAGTTGTAATCTGCCCGCTATTTCCTCCCTCCCCATTCCCATTGAGCCCTATGGGGGCTCAAATGGGAATGGGGAATGGTTCCTGCAAAGAGGAATTGCCGGGTCCTCCTATGGCGGAAGGACCCAGTAAGTCCCCATTGCAGGAACCCGGTAATGGAGCCCAGTTTGGAGGCAGCCATGGTGCTAGTAGCACCATGGCTGCCTCCAAACTCGTAATGAGGCCCTAAGTGTGGCGTATGGCTAGACTTCACAACTCTATCCAAGTGTGATGCAAGGCTAAACTTTACAATTCTATCTGAATGTGGCACGTGGCTAAACTTCACAATTCTATCTAAGTCTCACGCATGGTTAAACTTCACAAATCTTTGACACTGGGGGTCATTCCGAGTTGGGCGGTAGCCATGGTGCTATTAGCACCATGGCTGCCTCCCAAACCGGGTCCGGATCCGGTCTGGTTCAATGGGGACTTACCGGGTCATTCCCACCCTGGAGGACCCGGTAAGTCCCCATTCAACCAACCATTCCCCATTCCCATTTGAGCCCTCATATGGCTCAATGGGAATGGGGAAGGCGCTAATAATGGGCCCGTGAATAGCAGGCCCATTATTAGCGCCCTGGTCCCTTAGCGGGACCCGTAAAGGACATGTGGTCAGACCACACGTCCTTTACGGTTCCCGCTAAGGGACATCGGAATTGGGTGGTAAGGGATTACCGGCACCGGTCTCCTTACCGGTGCCCGGTATCCCTTACCGCCCAAGACGTAATGACCCCCACTGTGTATATTGGTTCCTTAATGCTTAAAATCGTGACCAATATTGCTGGATAATGTTCTTACAGGTACATCATTTGACACTAATCTTCCCAAAAAGTTTAACATTAAAAGAGGTTGATGATGCGTAGTGATAATCTTGAAAATGGCTGCAGGACATGTGCTACAGCAGATGAAGATGCATAACCCTTTGCACTGGAAATAATCCCCTCCAAACACTGTGCACATCTAAAAAGATCCTTGCCAACCACTTCTACTTCAGAGACTCCAACCAAAGCTCCATGGTGGCCAAGCTTCTCATGGACCTTTAGTGGATTTAGTGTATCAGTCATCTGGCCAATTTGGTAGCTATAGTTATAGGAGAAAATAGAACTACAATATTTGCCAGTACATTTCCCAAATATTTGTTGAGGAATAACCCAAAGCCCATGTGAAGTGCTCTTTAATTCCCACACATTTAAATGGTCTTGTGTGCTTTAAAATGCCCCATTTGCCACTTCTTAATCTCAAATTAGCCTTTCACATTTGCCTGAACTAGATGTGAACCTCTGCTAGATCACAGTTTATTGCTGCACATTCACTTGTTCTATTCAATGCATTACTATTATAATTTGGGTTGCAATCGTTTTGCAATAACCTGAAAAACAGGTTCTGTTAAGGTATGATTGCTGCTCACCATTCCATTTTATAAGCAATTGTTGCTCATTGCCCAGAAAAGGGTGGAGTCCCCTGACAGACAAAAATAGAGCACAGCAGGTCTTTGCAGTATAGAAATATAAATGTTTTTATACATTGGCCCTCATTAGGACTCCGGCGGAAAACCATGGTGCTATTAGCACCATGGTCGATGCCGGAGTCCGCCATGGTGGAATGGGGAATTACCACCCCATTCCAAGGTTGGCCTGGCGGTAATTCCCCATGCCACCATGGCCCTTCCCCATTCCCATTTTTGCCCCATAGGGCATAATGGGAATGGGGAAGGCGGTAAGTACGGTACCGCACATTGCGGTACCGTACTTACCTCGAGAGTCCCTTTGCGGGCCCCTACTTTAATGGCTGGTCTAGACCAGCCATTAAGGTTGGGTCCCGCAAAGGGACCTCGTAGTTAGGCGTTAAGGGTTTAACGGCGCCGACACCTTTTACGGCGCCGTTAACCCCTTAACGCCAGGGTCCTAATGAGGGCCATTGAAATTATAGGTTCACATTAGAGTTACATGACCAAATGTAATGCCCCTGAAATACAGACCCACCAAACAGTTTTGGGTAAGAAAAACAGATTGCAATTTCTGAAATGTCTAAATTAAAGAATTAAAGCCCATTTCGAACAAAGGTGGTCTCAAAGGAAAGAACTACAATGATATAGGTACACAATTCACACACGCGATCCACTTCCTTAAAACCAATTCTTGGTATATATTATACTCTAACAGATACTAGGCAGTCTAAACATGTATATTGCTCACCACTGTTTCCGACACAAATGTATTTCAGCATGAAGCATAATATTGTTGTTTAATTGAATCAAAGCAGCAAGTACTTACCAGTAATGTCCTTTCTATGGATTCGTCTCCCGCAGATTTCTCATCTGATAGGTGCCCCACCCAGTAACACCTGTACCCACCACCCACCATTGGGCCCGCTGATAAATGGATCCCCATCTCTGTAGATTCAAATTACTTTTCCAAAGACTCTGCAAAAAAGCTTGTGGACATTCCACAGCCGTATAGGGTCTTTAGCAAGGCAGAAACTTTCTTCACATCTTTTTTTTTTTACTGTAATACAGACAGCTGCCATCTCACAATGGTTATAGATAACAAGGTGGGAATTATCCAGATAGCTGATTTCTGAGCATTGACTCAACACCATCAAAGAAGAGTTGAGAGACATAAGGCTAATGATGCTTGGTATTTAATAGAACATATCCTCACCATGGAGGGTGGTGTTTGTACTAAAATCAGAAGCACTTGCTGCCCCTACACCTCACACCATGATTCCCATAATGTCTCCCTAACACATGCCATTGGTGCCCTACATAATTTACGTTTCAAAGGAAAGCGAATTTGGGGTGGTGAAGTACAATTGGCTAAATGCCATGTTTTCATGGGTTCCATCCTGGACGAGCAAAGCCATAAACGTGCTATTGCCCCTTGTTGTCCTTTTGCTTGTGTTTTGTTCATGCTAGTTGATCCTAAAATGCTGCATGAAGATGATGTCCTTTATGTGACTATTAAAACAGGTGAAGCCACTCCCTACTTGAAACATATACACACACCAACAGGCAAATGGGACAGTGGTATGAATCCATGAATGGTAAGAACAGGGGACCACATGAGTCCTCCAGTAACAGTTATTTATCACCCACCCGATCCAGAGAACTACACCGAGTATTGGCTAGATCCCGCAGGGGACAGAGGGTGCTGTTTTCGGATGTGCACCCTGGAAGAAGAGGCCATGAGCGGAGGAAGCCTGTGGGAGGTGTATAAGGTGTGTGTGCCCAAGGATGGTTTTGAAAGGGAAAGAGACAATGGATTAGTTATTGTATTAACTAAAGGGGGAATGTGGGGATGCAGATACAATGTCCCAAACGTCGGAGAAGATTCAGGCTGAATAGATTTATTTAGCATGAAGGCATGGGTCACTTAGTGATAGCATTGTCGCCATTTTTGTGTAGCATTTTGTAAATGTAGTATTTGTAGTTAGCTTTAACACACTTCCGGGAGCAGCATATTGTGGGGTGGGGGTAGACCTCTGATATCCTTACTCAAAATAGGCCCACATATCAAGACGTGAGTGCACATTTGTCCGTAAAGTAAGTTTATTGTATAAAACACCAAGAGGGGCTATACGATTCCTTAGAGACAGAACTAACCAGATTCTCCTTTAACAACAAGAAGGTTACACCTTATACACATTATTGCAACATTTAACACACTCCAACATATTTCATTACAAAGTCATCCCTCCAAACATAGTTCGCTAACAAGGAAATCTAATCCCCCTCAGTTCCCATGCACTAATTGGATACAGTCACTTAACAACATACCCTTTTGGACATATATTTGCATTAGCTCATATTTACAGCACACCCCTTTTTGGGATCTTTCCATGGTAGGTTGTGACATTGTCATATGGTTACATATTCATGTACAACAATACTAATTTATTACAAGTTCCATCTGGACAGTGGCCTCTTAACCCCAGGATTGATGCACATGGCTTTTACAGGGACACTTCATAAATATGAGGAGGTAGAGAAATAAACAAGTTCCCTTTGAACTGGTGATAAACATCTTACGCCGGTCAAGTGGCACAGCGAGTGGAGCGCTCGCTTTGATATCCTGCAGAGCCTGCTAATGCAGGTTTGAATCCCGGCGGGGCCAAACTCAGCCTTTCATCCTTCTGAGGTTGATAAATGAGCACCACACACCGTGGGTAATAATAAGCAGCGCTCAGATACCTGAGGGTTTGTAGCGATATATAAATGCTAAATTATTATTATTATTATCCACCAAGACTTGCTGGCATTTTAGGAATCTCTCATTTCGCCCTAATCTCTGACTACCATTTCAACACGCATGGCCTTTGACCACATCCTGGTAATTTCCCTGAGAATGTGACTGAAACCCATAAACCATTTGCCACCTCTGTCCTTAAGCATCCCTTGCACCAGGTTTATTACCTGGCCCCAAGTCGACCCTACCAGGTGGCTGGACTTCCATGGTCACTGAATACTGCCACATTCTCAGGAAAATGTCATCTCCTATCCACAATAGCACCAAGTTGTAAACCAATAAACAGCTAGCCCTTAATTTTGACCCGGCCGCAACTGACCATCTGTTATCGCAGCTGCCCAAATGCAGTTAGCTGCCTTCCCCCATCCTTCGACCTCGACCAACCAACTTCCCATGCTTCACAGATGTAATCTCACCAACCCAGGTTTCTGCAGCCTACACAAACCCCAACTATGAGGGACCCGCGCAACACAGCCTTCCCATGTGTTCATGTACTCACCATGTACCCCTTGCTCCCCAACTGTCCTAAAACCCATTTCTCTGAAAGCCCCTTCACAGTGGCTTCCCCATCCGGTAACCCTATTTCTCACATGCGCATATAAAGCTCCTCGCTTCCAATCTTTAAGCGCTGTATTGCAAACCACACAGCTACATGGTATTTGCACTGTATCTGCAGACTTGTCATTATGTTGCTTCGTGTATGTGAATCTAAAATGTATAAACTCTGGAACACTCATCCCATTCTTTTTAACTACACTAGATACATATAAATTGCAACATCGCACTAACATCGCATTTACCGTAGACACCTATATGGCACACGCAACGTGAACCCTTCTTTCCCATTTAAAACATTATCGACCACCCCAACAATATGATGATAGGAGGAGCCACAACAATATTGTTTAATGTATTTAGAGTATAGGTCCTGAATATTTTAAGAGCTTTGTGGCAGGTATTAGTGAATTAAGTTGTGCTTTGGTTGTATTTAGGAGAGTGTAGAACCTGTTGCTTTTGTAGTGAAGGGAAGCTGTTGTTGGCTGGTGAAAGGGTGGCTGGAGTGCCACACAGTGCAAGCATTATATAGGGTTGATGTTGAGGTATTAGTAACATAAGGACTTTTGAACACGTTAGCGCAAATTTGGCCATTTTGGAGCGGGCACAGTTAGTAGTTGTAGCTTTGTTAGCAAGAATATTAGGCTGCATATTGGAGCTTCTGTTTTGTTAATTTAATTAGAGTTTATTTGTGTTTTCCCAGCCAGCGTTCCGGCAGCCAAGGTCCCTGGAAGAGGAAGGATGTATTGCGCAGAGAGTAATTAATTGTATCAGACCGAGCAGTCCACAAATGATGAGAACACAGAGAAGGCTCCTGATGATTAGATTAGTGCTGCAGCGGTGAAAGACAAATACTAGTGAAAAAAAGGCCTGTAGTACCGGCATTGCCAAGCTAGAGAAATAGGTTGGAGTTATACTGGCCCCATTGCGAAAAGGCAACACAATTGGAACTGCAACACACAAATGGAAGAAAGCAAATAAATCAGAGAAATTAATTCCCTTGAGCAGTGTCTTGGCTGTGTTTTTATAACACCATCTGGCTCCCAATAGAGATAGTGGGGATGCGTGCTAGGGAAACAACATGTTTCAAGACAGGAGTCACAAGATGCGTTGCCAAAGAGTACAGCAGCAATGTCGATGGAGCCGTTCGGTGTTGCCAAGTTGTCTGGTCCCATGAGAAAGTCCACTTGTTATAGGGCACAGACTTCTTTGTTCACACTCACTCTTGATTGGGTCTTCTTGATGGGTATGCACATCAAGAAATGTCTGAAGTTGTTTTGAGCAATAAGGAAAGTTCATTGTTGCATCAATGTACCTGAGTGTAATTACCCAATCAAAACAAGGCATTTTCTATTGACTGCACAATTAGGTCGTTCACAGCGGGGCATGGATGCTACACTGAACAATAGAGGAAATATAGATGATGTTTAGATTTGTGAATAGGGGCTGGCCAATGGGAAATATGGGTTTGAATTGTGGTTGATAAATGTTGCATATGTAGATTTTGTGGTCTGTTCAAATAAAACTTGCAACTAAAATGGGTGTGTCGAGTGAGCTTCAGTTTTCCAATTCCACAGAGCTGGTTGGCCCTCCTGGCCGTATTTGCATGTAATAAAACTTGTTTTTCCTGCAAAGACGTGCACTCCTTATTGACCCTGTGGATTATGTTTATCAATCGGTTTTTGTGCACACATACACTACTAAAAGCTATGAAATTAAATGAAAAAACATTGTTAAAGGGACGCTATGGTTGCAAGATAAAATCGGAAAACAAAAGAAATTCGCCAGTTATGGTAAACTCTGCAGCCATAATTCGTGCCACCACCATGCACTATTAAGAAATAGCACCCAGGACATCAATGGTGACATCACAAATGGCATCGTTGATGACATCACTGATAACATCACATACAACATCAATCTGATGGAAAATCCCTACAAAGTGTTCTGTTTAGAATGTTCCAGACAACATATGAAGGGAGACATCTCATGAACTACTCCATGTATTGCAAAATGTACTTATTGAAACAGAAACATTCTACTTAAGTGTTGTTGATAATACTTCAATCTAATAATGTATACACATAGGCAATGGCTGCAGGATGTACCATAGAGTATTTTTAAACTGGTATGTTTGGCCAGTAGAATCATAAATCGTGGCCTATCAGAATATTGACTACTGTTAAACTTGGAATTAACAGCTAACAATACAAGAATGACTACACACATGTGGTAGTACAAATATATGTATGGAGAGTATCAATGCATATAAATCTGAGGCACATACAGAGAAACCCTAGTAAGAAGGAAACAAATACCATGATCAGAAAATAACAGCGGCTCATTACGAGTTTGGTGGTATCTCAGCGGTAATACCACTAAGGTACCACCAAACAGTATTACCATTACCGCCACTTGGCCTGGCGGTATTACAACTGGTGGTATTAACTCCGGTGGTAATACCGCCTGATTACAAGTGGAGGTTTGTTGGTGTAAATCTCCATTCCACAAGTGCTGTCAGCTTTCCCATGCTGCCCCCGACGAAAGAGGACCGTATCTGCTACAATTGTCCCTGGGGATATAGTGTGTTTTGGAAAGAAGCCCCACACCCTGTTTGCGGGCACCAGCTTTAAAAATCCATGATGCTCACAACTGCGCATGCACATCCAGGAGTGCACCATGAGTGCTGTTGGTTGTCCCAGGCGACCCTGGACTCTATATTGAAAGAAGACTGTGGGCCTCATTACACGGACGGCGGTGGTTGCTGCCGGTATTTTACCAATTCCGCCTTGGTGAATGGGGGAATTACCGCCCCGTTCCAAGGTTGGCGGGGCGGTAATTCCCCATTCACCAAGGCCCTTTCCCATTCTGATTTGAACCCCCATAGGGCTGAACGAGAATGGGGAAGGAGCAAATAACGGAACTGCTATTAGCGGTACCGTTTTTTGCCCTGAAGCCCCTCAGTGGGTCCCTTCCTTAACGTGTGGTCTGGACACACGTTAAGGACAGGACTCGCTGAGGGACCTCGTAGTATGGCGCTAAGGGATTACCAGCACCGGTGCCCTTACCGGTGTCGGTAATCCCTTAGCGCCATGCGTGTAATGAGGCCCTGTATCTGCTACGATCATCCCTAGAGGTATAGACGGAGTTCACAGAGAATCAGTTAAGACGTTTGGATAACTATATATACTCTGCACTTAAGGAGCTAACACACTTCAGATAGTAAACATCTATCACTGGTATCCGCAGACTCCCCGGGTAGGGGGTATTTGCCTGGTATTTCCCCGGTGCTCCTATTTGCACTGTATCAGTATCTAAAAGAATTGCTTTCAAGAATAGGCCTTTTCGCCCTTATTTAGGATTCTCAAACCTAGGTGTGTCTTCTCACCTGTCTCTAACATATGCATTGTGTAAACTCCTTAATCCTGGGCGTCTGTCCTATTGCTCAGCTTTCTTGACTCTCACTGTCTTGTCTGCCTATTCCAGTGTCCTTTGCTAATGCCTCCCCCTCCCCCTCCACCCCATCCTCTCCCACCTACATTATGGTGCTCTCTGTCTCTCCTATCTTTTCTAACAGCTTCTCTATTGACTATCCTGCTCTCCTAACTAAATCTGGTAGGGAAGAAGTTTAAAAAGGACATCCTGGTCTCCAACCCAGGCCTCCCTATCACTGACACCTACACCAGTGCCTCCTCCAAGGAAACTCTCACCGGCATCCTCTTTGTCATACCTTCGCCAGATCTATGGACCCTTCATATGGTCTCTGTGCTCTCTCCTTTATCTTTTTCTCCCATTAATGGTGGCACCCGTTGGAATGCCCTCCTAGCCTCCTTCCATTCGTCTAAGGTCATCATTAATGTTTACTTTAATGGGACCGTCTTGGTCCAAGGCCCTCAGGCCAACCTTCACCTCTTTCATAGATGCTTCCTGCGCCTCATCAAATAAACATCCTTTCCTCTCCTGCTGTCCCCTCTCCACTTTCTGTGACTACCTCTTCCCCATCCTTGGCTACCTTGCCTTCTCCTTCCCTCTCTGCGCCCTCTCGGGCTCCTTCCACACCTCCGCAGGGCATACCTCTGATCTGTACCCCTCCCCGGAAAGCCTTCAAGGATGGCAACCTTCTCCATATTGCCACCCTAAATTCTCGCTCTGCTGTCAAACACTCCTCTGATATCTGCCGCCTTCTGGAAGAACGTGACCTTGACGTCCTGGGTCTCACTGAGACATGGTTCACGGCCAGCTCTGTCACAGGCTTTGATACTCTCCTACCCGATGGCTACAACATCCTCTCTGCACCCAGGTCCAACTGCTCCGGTGGGGGTATAGCCCTGATCTTCCCTGAGTGGATTCCTGCCTCTGTCACTATTATGCAGGCCTACTCCTCTTTTGAATGCTCGTCTGCAGTCTCTCTCTCTCTCCCCTAGCCACTCCCTTACTGTGGCCACTATCTATCGGCCACCTGATCAGATTTCCTCCTTCCTCTCAGAGTGGTCAGACCTCTCCTCCACACTCCTGGCCTCTACCACTCAACTCCTCCTCCTTGGAGAATTCAACATCTACCTGTATGCCCCTGTCCTCCCTCTGGACTCTTCAGTGACCTTTGCGACTCTCTCTCACTCATTATTCTCCCCTCTGGCCTGACTCTGCAGGGCACACTCTGGATGTTCTGATCTCCTCAGACCTTCCCCTCTCTGTCCCTCTCACCACTCCTGGAGTGATCACTTTCTCCTCTCCTCCCACCTTACCCTCCATTACCCTCAGGCCAAGCCACCTCCATCACTGCCACCCACCTTCTCTGTCATCTGACCCATGAAGCGTGCGTCAGCGGAGGCTTTCTCCGCCACCTTCTCACCTCCCCCTTCCCCCTTTCTGACTCTCACCCTGACACAGCCCTCTCAATGCTCCACTCTGCTACATCTGATACTCTTGATATCCTTGCCCATGTCATGAGAATCCGCCTGAAGCCCAAAGCCTAGTGCAACTCCTGGTATAAATCAGACCTCGTCACCCTAAAACGCAAGTGCAGGGTGGCCGAGAGGAAATGGCGTGCTTCATTTGCATCCTCTGACAAACTGGTGCCGCCTGTTGCAAAGGCAATACCGACTCTCCGTCCGAACCAAGAAGAGAGCTCATATCCAAGCCCGCATCTCTGCGGCTTCTAACAATGTCACGCTCACCTGGTCTCCTCGGGGGCGTCGCTCGAAGATGCAGGAATGCTGTCTGCCCTGGCGTTACCCGGCTGGATGAGGAGACTTGCACGTGACTTCTCCTTCCCTGTCACATCCCCGAATGCTTTTGCCTACAAGGTCGAAATAGGACTTTGGGGTTTTATAAGCCCTGATGGGTGTCAGTGACTGGGAAAGGCCTGCCAGCTCCAAGTGTTTTAGAGCATGCACCATGACAAACTATTCAGCTGAACTCTTTAAAATCTGCAAGGAACTGGCCAATCCTGCTGCCGTCTCTACCTCTCCTGTCCCTTCCCAGGCCCTCTGCACGGCACTGGCATCTCACTTCATCTCTAAAACTCAGGACATCCTTTCCTCTCTCTCCTCCTCTCCCCTTCCTCCCTCTGCTCGCTGCTCTTCCTCTGGCCCTTCTTTGGCCACCTCTCCTCCCTCCTTCTCTGCCTTTCCCCTGTTCTCAGCTAACAAGGTTTCTAGACATGTCTGATCTACGAAAGTCTCGTCGAAACAGGTTCAGCCCTGTTCCTCCAAAACCTTCAAGGATCACATCGACTCCCTGGCTCCTGCCCTGGCTGATTTCTGCATTCACTCCTTCGCCACTGGAGTCTTCCCTTCCCCCATGAAGCACTCCCTTGTGCACCCTCTTCTTAAGAAACCCTCTGTCGACCCCTCCTGCCCAGCTCAATCTCCACACTGAATCATCAGTCTGGCTTCAGAGCTGTCAGAAGCATGGAAACTGCTCTCCTGAACATCCATGAAGACCTGCTCACCAACCTGGACTCTAACACCCCCTGCGTCCTCATCCGGCTTGATCTCTCTTCTGCCTTTGACACTGTCAACCATACCATCCTGCTCAACTGTCTCCGTGATAATCTGGGTATCACTGGTCAGGCTCTGGAGTGGCTGACTTCTTTCCTCTCTGACGACCCTCCCAGGTCCAGCTTGGGTCTTTCCTCTATGCTAGATTTTTCTCCACCGATGGTGTCCGCCAGGGGTCTAACCTCTCTCCCTGGCTGTTCAACCAGTACCTGGCACTCCTTGCCCACTGCATCACCACTCTCTGCCCCAACTTTCGGTGCTATGCGGATGACAACCAGCTCATTTTCAGGCTACCCTCGGCCTCCTACTCTCCTTTCCTCATCTCTGACAGTCTGTCTGCTATCCAGAAGTGGTGTGCCGCCAATGATTCTCCTCATCGGCACACCCACTGCCTCCTTCCCTGTAGCTCTCTGGTCAGCCTCTCTTGGCCCTCTTCCAGCTCCCTTCTGCAAGGCTAAAAACCTTGGGTCATCTTCGACTCCACACTCTCCTTCTCTCCTCACATCGCTGACGTCTCTAAGAAGTCACAATACCAGCTGCTCCTCCTCCAAGGGATTCTTCCTTTGCTCTCCTTCTCCCAGAGGCTCACTGTCTCCAGAGCTCTGGTTCTCTCTAGGCTGGACTATTGCAACAGCCTCTTTCTAAATCTACCTGCTTCTACTCTCCGCCCTCTGCAACTTATCCAAAACAGGAATGCAAGACTTGTCCTTGGCCTCAAGCCCAGGGATCATATCTCTCCAGGACTGAAGTCTCTGCACTGGCTCCCAGTGGCTGCGAGGAATAAGTTCAAAACCCTCTGCATCGTCCCTTCTTAAATACCTTCCTTCTCGAGCTCTCTGCTCATCCGCCTCCAACTCCCTCAGGGTCAGTCGCTTCTCCAAGCAACAAGTTGCTGGTAGACCTCTTTCTTCGGCTGGTGCCTCCCTCTGAAACTTGAGGAGAACCATCTCCGGTTGCGGAAGCACCTCAAAACCTTTCTCTTTGCTTCTGCTTTCTCTCCTCCTCACCTCTGCTGACCTTCTGTCTGAAACCTGAACCACACTGGCTACCTGGACACCCTCTGATCTCGGGTGAGGTCCCTCCCCTGCCATTGTCTCACACCTGCACTGCCCACCTGGCCAACCCCGCACTCTTGGACTGTTTCTGTATCGCTACAGTCCCGCTACCAGCCCCTGACACCTGTTATCTGCCCTTACCCATGCACTTGCCACGTGCTGGCCGCTACTCACTTATGGTTATCATCTTGTACTGCACTTGCCACATGCTGGCCATTGCTTACTTATTGTAATCATATGTACTGTACTTTCCCTGCCCCCTTCCCACGCACTTGCGTGATATGAATGACACCTGGCCTAGTAGGATCATTGTCTCTCCTCCCTTGTTTCCGTCCCTTGCCTTATCGTGCCTTGAAGCACTTGTGCATAGGCGAGTTATAAATGCCATATCATATCATATCATATCATATCAATCTGAGGGGAAGATGTGTGAATCAAAACGATACAAGCCCAAATATGGCACCAGCATTTAGAATGCTGGGGGTTGTCCGTACTGACTGAAATGAACAGAGGCAGTACTATAAATACCCGAACCTGGTATGGCCAAAATGCTTCCTTAGTTATCGATTGCATATTTGTAACAAAATACTGTTTAACATTGTCATTAACTTCGAAACATTTCCCAACGCCTACAGTGACCATGGTATGTTAAGTGTTACCATAGATTTGAAAAAACAGAGCAAGAAGTCCTATAATACTCCACACCTTTAGGGGCCGAATCATGGAACAAATGTGCACTGAAAATCTTGGTGGAAGCCGGCGCAAGCGTGAAAAAGCAAGCCCACGCGAACGCGCTGGCGTGCGATTCATGGAAGGGCCTGCATGTGTTTACTGCGTGATGTGCGCCAGATCTGAGCGTGGCGCCCACGGGCGAACACATCACAGCAACATCCCGAACGCCGTGCATGACGCACAAAGCGAAAGCGCACAACGTCGGCGCACACATCAAAAAGGGGGTGGGACACGGGGCGTAACACGCGGAATGGGGAACAACGTGTGAAAAAGAAGGCGTAACTGGGGAAGAACTGCAGGGAAATAGACGGAACACCCACACGCACGCAAACAACACGTATTGATGGAATCAAATACGGGAAACCCGCGCACACTAAAAGATGCGCACAGGCATCAACACATCCGCCACACGAAGTCAGGCAGAAGCGTCCTGCGTGCAGTATAAAAATGGGCGCATACAACAAACACTTATATACAGCTAGGATGAATGCCCCATTTGTCGCAGCACTGATCGTGGGACACCACAGGAGGAGGAGAATAGCCAGGCCCCGCATTTTTTTGCCCCGGACTAGCCTTTTTGGGATGCCTGATGACCAGGTCTATGGTAGGTATAGGTTTCCACCTCGTATCATCCTACACCTGGTCAGATGACCTTACATCCCACACCCTTTGCTTCCAAGTATTAAGCACCTTGGAGAAGGTGCTCAATGTCCTGCATTTTTTGGCCACTGGGTCATTTCAGCGGACAACTGCCATAGTGGGGGGGGGGGGTCATACAGGCCACTCAGTCACGCTGCCTTCACCAGGTGTTGGCAATCATGACTGCGCGTGCCTCAGTCCGCAGGCACATATACATGCCCAGAACACCCGCAGAAAGGCAGGCCGTGGTCCAGGACTTTTACAGGGTGGCACACTTCCCCAAAGTGCTCAGTGACATAGATTGCACCCATGTGGCCCTACGTCCAACTAGGACCACTGAGTACATCTATTGAAAGCGCAAGCACTGGCATTCCATCAACGTGCAGGTTGTATGTGATGCCAAGGGAATCATCACCTCTGTCTATGCAAACAACCCTGGCTCTACCCATGACAGTTTCATATACAGAATCTCCGCCATGAGCCGGGCCCTGGAAGCTGGCAAGCATGGCGACACATGACTCCTAGATGAGTACAAATGCCTGTGCACATTCATGCATGTCACACCCAGACAAATACACAAACCCAACTAATCACAACCATTATCACCTCCCCAGGGGACAGTGCCTACCTTCTGAGCAGCCACATGATGACGCCAATCCGGAACCCCATCACACCACCCCATGTAAGATACAACGCTGCCCATATTACAACCAGGGGCATAGTGGAGCGCACATTTGGAGTGCTCAAGTCACGCTTCCGCTCTCTTAACCGCTCTGGCGGTCAGCTGCTATATGCACCCCCAGTAGTGTGTAGGATCATTGTGGCAGCATGTGTCCTGCACAATGTTGTAACACAGCGGGACGTACCGCTGGACATGGTGGTGCCCCCACGTCCCCAAGCACAGGCGCTGCCAATGGAAGGGGAAAGGGCACGTGGCGAGGCAGCCCAGACCCAGCTTGTGGCCACATTTTTCACCTAAACTCCCACCCCTGCGGAGTGCACACAGGCCTGGCACATACCAGGTGACAATCGATGATGACAAAGAGATAGTCAACTGTCACACCCTTACCACCCTAAGAATGTTGCCATGGAAGTTCTACATGTTGTGTATCCCTAGCTACTTAAATATAACCAATCCCGTGTGACTAAAAGGAACACATGCAAGGTGTGTATCACCCCCCCCCGCAAAACAGGCCATGACAATTCCTGGTATGTCACCCAATCCCTCCCAACCCACAGCACCCTTGTCTGCCACACCATGACATGGCATGCAATAGCAAAAGCCCAACACATGACCAATAAGATACAAAGTGACATGTGATAAATGGAAAGTGGCCTGTGACAATGACACCTGACATGGAATCAGATGAAATGACTGACCAACAACCTCCCACACATACCAAATCAAACACAAATGCTTTCCACCAGTGGTAGCATGCACCAAACACTGAATGCCTGTTCACATGCACATTGGGCAAGTCAAAATCACTACTCCCGAACCTGTGTGCTGTGTGTGTCTCCTGCAACACACTGCTCCGCACACAGCACAAGTGAGCAGCCATTTTGTTGGGGATAGACCTTGAGCATCACATGAAAAGGACAAACAAAATAAATAACCTACTGACGCATGTAGAGGATCCCCAAATGTTAATTGATCATGTGCTGCAGGGACACAGCATGCCCGAGAAGGAAATCTGTGTGTGTGCACCTGTGGGAATGGAAGGGTGATTGTACGTGTGGTGGAGCATTGTGCAACTGTGTGTGTCAGTAGGGACATGCACTCAATATATGCATGTGAGATCAAGCGACCCTCAGTGTCCTGTACACATCACATGCGAACATTGCCCATGTGTACACCCCAGCATGTCAAACCACACCAATCCCCTGACACCTGAAAAGGAAACATAACACAGGAACAGGCATTGACCAGCAGAACACATCATGTACCCCACAATTCCAATGTCAGAGAGTGCCCAAACACTGTAGCCCAAGCCAACTGTCCAACAACAAAAGACCCTTCCTCATTTGCACATCACCATGACCTTCTGAACAACTGTGTGTGGGGTATGTAGCCTTCTTCCTTCAAGTCTAACTGGCTACAGGACCACCCTGCCCCTTGGTCTCCATGTTCCACCTTGCATGCAAATAGGGTCCAGCCCCCTCAGAGGCCACCTTGACTGGTAAAAATACCAAATTGCGGAGAACTCCAAGGAGCCAAACCCCCAAACCAGGGAAAAAGCCTCTAGGCACCAAAAAACCCTGCAAGAGTCTCCAGTAGATGACTTGAAGTAGCGGAAAATGTCCAAGCACATGTCTAAGTAGAATGATAGAACAACCAAGGTAGCACAGTTCAACAATGGTTCAACAGGATGGGTACCATTTTCAGTACACAATATACAATGAGGATGCAACAACTGATGGGTAGTGTCACAGCTCCAGGCACAGGAGTGGCACGAACCAACAACCCCCTCCGTGGTCTGGGTGCCTGCAATGTCAAACTTACACAGGCCTCCAAGACCATGGCAGGGAAAGAGGGTCAGGGATCAGTCATTTGAACAGGCATTGGTATTCAGGACAACCGGAAAGTGAGGCAGGAGAGGGGGGTTGGATTGGCAAGGGAAAGTAGGCAAAATACAAAATGCAACTATTGACAATAACACATACTCAATCAGAGAAACCATGTTCATCATGCATATTGTCCAAAATGAGTCAAATGCAAGCCAAAGAGAGACTTATCTCTGGGTTGAGTGCTGGCCTCCTGCCTGCGCACTCTCAGGTCCGGTAACAGGAGCAGTTCAATGCTGCAAAGAGAGCGTGAGTTACTAATCATGCCTCAAACTAAGTGACTTCTCTACAAACAAACACTCTTGTTTGCTGCTTTGTACACATATGTTGGCTTGCCCCCGTGATGGTTCATACACTGTCAATGCAGTAAGGCAGGCGCACGTGGCCGCGCAGTACAAAGAAGACAAATGTGTCAAGAATCACACATGATAGAACGGTCCCTGGGTGAGCTGCAAGACACGTATAGCGAGGTGCGACTTCAGTACCAGTCGTGTTCTGGCAGCCGCAAATCTCAATAGGTAGTGCATGTGGCAATTTGCACATGCAAATGATATGCACTGCACTCGAGTCTGTGCCTCGCTGGGCGCCCCCATGTGCTGTATTAGTGTCTGGCAAGGAACGCCACTGCGCTAACAACTCAGCTTCTATGGAGCAGGGAGGACTCGAGGATATGTGCGACGGCCCCTGAGTGTGCCCCTGACAACGTGTAAAGCTACTTGGCTTTTGTTCCTCAACGCATTTTAGCTGTACTGTGCACTTCTACAACAATGCCTGGCCAAACTCCCCAGAACTGGCGCTCCTTAGCATGCATGTGCAAGTGGCCTGTTGGAAGGTTGACTGCGGTGTGGCCCCTTGTGCTGCTCACCTTGCTTGGAGCTCCTGGAAACACGTCTGATTCTGTCGGACGTCTGAGCACAAGCCCTGTGCTTCTGCTTGCGCACACATGCGCACGTGTGCACCACTGAACGTGGCCAGGTTCCAGTAGTAGTTGGCCCGTGTCTGCTGGGAAAGGTAGTCTGGAGGCTCATTTTCCTGCAGAAAGGGCATAAAATATATAAGTCTGGAAAGTTCCCTGTGTGTGCGTCTTCATGCTGGTTGTCACTGGCTCATGTTTGAGACCTACATCCAAACTCCTCCCACCATCAGTATGACTTTGACAGACAAAGGGTGCAGGCTACTGTCTACAGCATGAAGTGCATCAAGTACATATACAGGCAAGAAAAGAACATACATCACAATCCACATCAATTAATGCAGATATCAATCATGTACTCACCCAAATTGATTTTAGACATGCCGTGGAGAAAACTCACTTAATCCCCACTAGGGGTGTTAACACAAGTAGTACAGCAGCAGTCACGCCACAGATTAGACATAAGTACAATGCCCTTGTGTAAATGGTTGTAACACCGAACCATCCTTGCGAGCCCATGGATAAGGGAAGCAGGAGTGGCATATGTGAGTCAAGACCCCAAGCTGCAATCACATACACGAGACAAGCTTGAACGGCCCAGCTGGAACAGACAGTGGATGCTTTCAAAAGCCACAAAGCACCACACCGTCACATGAATGCACAATAGACAAGCAATGTTAAAATATATTTACTATTTAAACTAACTATATAAAAACCTATATTACCTAATTAAACTAACTATAAATCAAAAATGGCCACATACGACCCGGGAGGGTGTACCTCAAACCCCACATGCGATGATGTTGAGACAAAAAAAAAACCTCCATGGGCTCAACACTTGCACAGACCGACGTGTGTGGGAGATAACTCGTCGTCCTCATCACCCTCTGGCTGAAAAGGTTGATGTGGCACAGCACCCTGACCACGCCTAGGTGCAGCTTGCCCCTCGTCGGCAGCAAGTCTGCGGGACGGGTGGGCCTGGTTCTGTGCGGCGATGACACATAGGTCAGCATGTAGAACCTTGCGTGATACGCATGCTTCCTCTTACAAGGTAACACGTGTAACACGGAGTTCTTCATGCATGACCTGGCTGGACAACTGGTACACCTCCGGACAAGCATGTAGCTCAGCTGAGATGGTACCCTGTAGCTGCTCCAACCTCTCCTCTGACCGCTTTCTCTGGGACATCAAGAGCACACCCAGAGTAGATCTGAGAGATTCATACTCAACCCTCATGGCCTCCATGTGTGCCTCTGCATGAGCAGCAATTGCTTGACGCAAAGACGCCATTTCAGCCTGGCGTGCCCTGTCTCGGGCCGCCATGCCCAGCCTGAGCGCAGACGTGGACTGTGCCGCCTGCTGCTGGAGTTCCACCTGCCTAGCAGGGGGGAGGATGGATTGGGCCACACATTCCATGCTCTATACGATGTTATCAATTGCTGCCCCCTGGTGTTCTGAATTGGCAACCATGGCTTGCTCCCACTCAGTATACCCCAGTGGCGCGTGTCCACCGCATTGCTGGGCTTGACACATGTGGGGCTCAAGGAGCCGACATCCTTGTTGAGTTGGTACCGCCCGCGGCTGTAGGACTACATTCCTCCGTTGATGTGATGCCCCAGGCACATCAGCAACTGGTGTGGAGGGTAACCCTGTGTCCCAATCCACCACAAGCGGAGGTCCCACCACCGTCTGGCCCCTCAGTGCAGGTGTCACGGACAGAGGAGCTTCCACATCAGAATCACTCATCCCTGACGAATGGACACGATACACATCCAACTCGACATTGTCGTCAGAGTGATCATCCGGGCTAGACTCATTGCCAGCCGTAGACAAGATGGTCTGAAACACAAGTGGGTTCTCGTGGTCTACCAGCCCACGACCCCCACTTGTGCTGGGTTGCTCGTGTGATAGTAACCCTCTGCCTGGCGTGACAACACCATATTCTGGCTCCATTGCATTATCATCTGAAAAGTGGAGAAAAATAAACATTAGTACACATGTACACACATAGACATCACATAGACAGCCAACACAAGAAGCAGACATGTCACACACAAATGAGAACCTGGCATGCAACCAGTGGCCTTGATATGCAAACACATCCAAAAAGCAGAAATGGATGTGTCTAAATAGCAAAGCCTACACAAGTACAAAATGTAGTAAATGAGCTCCATCAGATGCCACCTCTGTTAGGCACATGTCACAGGCAGAAAAGACAGATGGCAACTAAGAGATGCAACACACAATAAGCATTCCTGAACTGCAAATTGACCACTGCTGCAAGTGAATCCAAACACACAATGACACAGGTAACATGCATGTAGACATGCATCACTAAAGCATCATCAGCAATATAGCTCCATCCATCTGCAGCTCAGCCCGTACCGGGTGGCATGGGCCATGTAGATGTAGTGAATGTTCCAAGGAAAGCAAGAGCCTGCAACCAGGCATGAGGGACCATAACGCCCAGTACCGTCCGAGCTGCAGGACATGAGGCCTCCTCAACACCCCTCAGGGCCTGATTGAGCACATTGGGCTATGAATGTGCACTATTCCATCATTCCTTGTGTAAAATGTCCACGGCCAGGACCCACCATATTAGCTAAGTGGGCCTGGGCAAATACATACTGCACGAAAGTGAACCTTCAGGATCATGCAAGTTCCACATAACATGCGCTATGCAGAAATCTCACCAGCATAAACGTCAATCAACTAC
The DNA here is from genome assembly GCF_040938575.1 of Ambystoma mexicanum. NCBI lineage: Eukaryota > Metazoa > Chordata > Amphibia > Caudata > Ambystomatidae > Ambystoma > Ambystoma mexicanum. The sequence continues at coordinate 1,174,054,530 of NC_090935.1, read as the reverse complement.
ATATTAGTCAGTCAACAAAAAAGCTGCGGAAGACACATGTGTAAATGAATATTTGCAATGTTGCACTACACAACGTTGAAGCTGCTTGCATATGTACATGTGAAAGCGTTAAAAAAAAACATTTCCCCATACACCTCTATTGTGAACATGAGCAGCATCCAATACACCAAAGCAAGCAGCTACAACGCTGCTTGCCTTCATGTACGTGGAAGTGTACACATACACACGTGAAGGAAGCTCCACAGTCATTACAACCCGATTGGCAGGCTACATTCAATCAGCGCCCTATGTCAGTTGGAATAGGCCGCATATTGACCAATCAACTCATCTAAACAACCACTAGGGAGTTCCAATACTGAGTACATGTGTCACAGGATGCACCTGTGCCCGTCCCATTCATGACAGAGAAGGGATGAAAAACTGACCATACATGGCAGGTCACTTTGACATTGCATCAGTGAATAGGCATGTAGAACGATGTAACACGGCTCAGAAGTGGGTCGAGTGCAGAACATGTGTATGTTTATGATGTCTATCAATAAACGTGAAGGCAGTGCAAGGGCAAGTTCAGGCATCACATGCAATGTGCATGCAATGGGTTGCATGGCTACAAGCAACCCCTCCACCCCCCAAGTACACCAATACACCTTTAAAGGAGACAAGAGGTTCTCTGTGTTCGGCCCCAAGCTGTGGAATCAGCTGCCTTTTTACATTCGTTCATGCACTACACTGGCAACGTTCAAAAAGGAATTAAAAACATTCCTATTCAAATGAATTTAAGTAACCATGGTGACCCTAAGCCTTCACAGCTAAACATATAACATATAGTTAACATCGGCGCCCGAATCCAATTGCTTGCTTGGTGTGCGTAAGAAATGAATCAAAATCAAAATCAAACCAAGTGAAAATGCAGGGAGGCATTGCATGGCAGTGAAAGGGTGAGCAGAGACCTGTGTATTGGCAGACAGTGTTGACTAGCATCAATTGCATCATCTGAGTCAACTGACAACACAGCAGATGATAATGGGAGAGTAAGCAGGACACATGATGAACCTTCAGTAGTACACCCATGTGTGCAGAAGCCACTACACCAGCTGAACAGGGTCAGTGGGCCTGAAACAGGGGGGGTCCTGTGCCCCACACAGACTGTGACACCCAAAACATGTGTGTGATGCAGGTCTGAGCCAGAGTGGACATGGAATGGATGATCAAATGCCATGAAATGTAGGTCATCCTGGACATGTACTACAATGATCATCCAGTCAAGGACACATAGGGGCATGCGTGGTATGCACACGGAGCATGAATGGGCACTCATGTCCCTGCGGAGCATCTGCCGTATGCACAGTCCAAGTGAGACACCCTGCATGAAGGACAGAGGATGTACCACACTGTATGTGTCTGGCAGGTTGGCTGGTGGAAGTTTGCATGTACACAGGAGCCTTGAACAGGACAGTACGCCAACATGATGCACACCAGTGCCATGGTGAAATTGGGGTGTAGGGGGGGTGGAGGGGCAAGGGAGCATGCCTACTTGGAGTACCCGCATGCAGGCAGAAGATACATGCACGTCAGTCATGCAATGACATAGTCCCAGTGCTGAGAGGAAAGACACCCCAGGCTACATGCAGAAGGGCCAGTGAGCTGGAACATGGACCGGAGGGGGTGCCGGGTGACTAGCATGTCAGTAGGGTGTAAGTGTGGTGATGAGGACAGTCCCCGTCTGCTCTACATGTCCAGCATCCTGCACAGCAGGCACGCATCAGTAAAGCATTGCATGACTTGCACATGAGATCCATGTACACATGACATGTAGTGGAAGTCAAGCACAACACATCACACAAGCAAACCACACATGGCCTCGACAAACACGCGACAACACTCACTGGACGGGGCATCAAAGTGCAGCATCTCTCCCACTCCTTCGACCGTTCCTGCCGGTATGAACCCTGCAACGACTGACTCATGCGAAGTGAAGTCTTCCTCCTCAGGTGGTTGCCTACTGCCAGTCACCAGAGTCATGTTGTAATTAGAGGCACACTTCGCCTTAGTACTGCGTTTGAGGTCAACCCAACGCTTTTTGCACTCTTGAGCTGGGCGCACCTCATGGCCGAATGCACTCACACAATCCGCAACTTGCTTCCAGTGGAACATACGATGGGCAGCCGTAGTTTGACAATTCGGCCCCACTAGCATATCACGGTTGTGGTCCCGCATCTAGTCCACAAGGAAGTCCAGTTCCTGCACGCAGAAAGGCTTCTTCCTCGATGTGCCGGAGGCTGGAGCTGTGTCTGGGGTCGCAGACTCTACTGCAGCGGCAACCTTCCTCCTCTTGGACAGTGGTCCGGACCCTGGCTGGCAAATGCCGCCCTGATCAGTATGGGCAGTGGCGCTGGTGGATTGAACAGAGGGAGTGGCAGGTGGAACAAGGACGGAAGCCCTGACATCAGTGGCTGCTGGGTGCCCTGGAATGAACCCTGCACAGCAACATCCCCTGTGCCAGGGTCATTGACTGGGACTGTCCTGGATGGTAGACTCACAACCAGGGTGGTGTCGGCTGCATCTGCCCATGCACTTGGCAACACCCGGCTGGTCGGGGCAGCAGATGACATTACTGCCCCAGGGACAGTTGCCTCGGTCAGGGCAGCCCAGAGTTCCAGGGACTCTTCAGGTGCCAACGCAGCCAGCGCTGGCAGACCCTGAGCGTGGGTGGTGGTGTCCACAGCTGCACCTGCAGCTACCACTACCTGTGGGCCCATGGCAGTCGATGAAACGGACTGCCGGGTCACATGGGCACCAGTTCAGATGCAAGAACTGCATCTCCCAGAGCTGCAGGGGGTGGTGGCATGACTGCACCAACACGTGGCACAACATTGTGCTAAACTGGCACACCCCTGTCTCTTCCCCCTGCTGCCACCATCCTGGATACTCTGGACATCCTGGAGTCCCCCTACTACCTGGTCACCCCGGCCACATCCCTGACCACACCCGCCACGTGGAGTACACACAGCTGAGGTGCCCCTCACCTTTCGTGGCCTCCCAGCCATGGCACAGATGTAGTAGTGCCGGCACAGATGTAGTAGGGCTAATGGGAGGTGCACACGACAAGTGTCCTGGGCAATAGGAGTCAAAGGGTGGGATACAAAATGTTAACAGCACCCCTGCACCTGCAAGGCTGTATGTGACCCCGGTGATAAAGTGATGGGTCACGCAATGCTCAGGCACCCCAAAACTGCAGTAAAACCATGAACGCAACCCCCGGTAGCCCACGTGTGTGGAATTAACCTCCCGCAGTAAGCAGTGGCACCCAGGGACACGAAAAACACATACGCGTGGGACATGCAGGCTACTATGATCTCGAAAATGGGTACGGGATACACAGGGGCACCTGCAGTGGAAAAAATAGCATGCACGGCTCACCGTCAGACTAGCGTGATAATGAAAAACATGCATAGCCAATACCCCCGCCAAAAGAAGAGATACGTCCTTGATCCGCTGTGAAGTTGTGATGGCGCGCCAAAAAACACGAAGTAGCAACAACACACATCGGTCTCCATGAAAGGCACGTACAGTGAACTGCTGGCCCCGCTCACCTTTAACCAGTGCTGAGGGAAACGCCTGCGCGCGTCACTTCACTTACGCACTAAGGGCCTTTCCTCGAATTACACGCAGTGACACAGACGTGCAGTTTTTGCACGAGTGCATTCAACATGCACCCGTGGGAAGGGAAACGCCCGTGCACCTCATGTCACAGACGCGCTTACGCGCTAAGGGCCTTTCCTCGAATTACATGCTGACGTGCAGTTTTTTCACGTGTCAAATCACTCTGTATCAAGCTGTCCACGCGACAACACACGGAAGACCACGCTCCTGCCCAGAAGGCCATTTTCGGAGCCCGCTCCCACCTGCCATCTGCTGCTGCCTGCCTGCCTGCTGGCCACGTGCCCTGCTGTTTGGTGCCTGCACATCACCCATCTGCAGGGGTCCAGTTGCTGTGACCACCCCTGCTGGAACAGAAGACTCCCGACTGGTATTCCATTGCTCCACCGCCCAGCCCCAGGACCCAGTTGCCCACCCACACCTGACTCGCGTGTTGCCATGTCCGACACAAAACCATCTGGCACCAGTGGCACCCCCCAGCAGAGAGGCAGAGGGCTGCCAGCTTCATTGCCAATGAAGTTGGCATCCTGGTGGAGCAAGTCCTGGGGCATTAAGATGCCCTCTTTGGAAGTTCACGCGCCGACAATGAAGGACGGAAGAGGATCTGGAAGATCATGACATGCAACACGTCCGGAAGCGCTGGGAGGACTTCAGGTCCAGGACCCTCAGCAAGGCCCGGTGCCTCTTGAAGGCAAAGCATGCAGAGGGGTGCCGGGTTCGCCTTACCAACATCCAGATGAGGGTCCTGGAATGCATACACCCAGCGCTCCACCTCCAGATCCTTCAGAGGCAGACCCGTCCGGAGTCGAGCACTAAGTGTCAATGCGTACTGATTGGACGCTGTGCATGTTGAGGTGTGGGAGGAGTGTGCAGGTTGCACATATGTCTTGGAAGGCCCATGTATGGATGTGTATGTACACAGACATGAGCCTGCCGCATGTGAGTACAGTCATGTGTGAGGCTTCAATGGTGTATTTGTTCAAATGCATGGTGCCCAAATGCATGTGTCGGTGCACACATGTTTAAATATATGTGTATGTACTGTGGCATGGTTGTGGTGTGACACATGGATGCATGGATGCTGGGTCCACCTTCATGTATGTGCACAATGACAATGTACATATGCGTGTGTGTGTATTTGACATGTTTGCCACTGTGATACACCATGGATGCATGTGACACCAACATGTAGGAGGCTGATTGGCAGATGTGACATGGATGCCGATGATTTCACTGCGACAGGTGGTGGAGATGTACAGATGCATGTATGTCTGGTGGCGTGTGTGCATGGGTTTGGCACTCCCCGTGTTGCATGTGATGTCAGGCTAACCTTCGGATTCTCATGCTGTTGTATGTGTATGAATGGCGCTGCCTGCTGCAACATTCCTGTTAATTTGCGCATGTGTGTGGGTTCAAATTATAGGTGTGTTGGGGATTGTGATGCCATGTGTGAAGTTTGACACTGCCACTCATGTGCAACTGTCATGTGTGTATCAGACCATTGTACAGTGCCCTGATGCCTGTGTTCTGTCTCTCCCTGTCTGCAGCGTCAACTGATGAAGAGGGCGGAGACGGTGCTGTGGAACACAGCGGCAGGGATCTCACCGCCAACCGGAGACGCAAGGCCCGGCTGGCAGTGGGATCCCCTCCCATTTTGTCATCTCGTCGGGGAGTAAGGGGTCTGGTGCCGTGTCTGCAGCTGCAGCTGCTGAGGGTAGGTCCAAGAGGCGGAGGTCGGAGGTGGACTCCTCGGCAGCAGAAGGGGCAGCTGAGACCCCACAGGTGCCTATGGAGGAAGATGGCACTGAGTCATCCAGGTTGGTGGAGGGTTTGGTTGAGGAAGAGGCCATGGAAGGGCCACACACAGGGTCTGGAGGGGGGATTCCACTGGGGCTAGTGGTGCAGTCCAGGGGCAGGGACAGGAGGCAGCACAGATGGACGCGGAGGTGCCTGTGTGTAATCCTGTCCTCGATCCTGTGACTGCATCATCCCGCACCAGCAGGGATGCCTTCGTCCAGACCCGTTTTCAGCGAGGGGATCCGCTAACAACAACTGGCCTTCCTCTCCCTGTGGACGTGGCAATCCGGGACCGTGTTGAGCCTGTCCTGGCTGGGGTGACGTTGCGTCAACTTGGCATCCGGCATAACGTGCAGGGTTCTCGTGAGGACCCTGGATGTTATTTCAGATGCCTCGTTGATCGCGTCGACCAACTAGGAGGGATCACTGTTGCTGGGTTTGTCCATGTGCTGGACCTTCTACCGACCCCCTCCTCAACTGAACCCCCAATGCACCAGTCGTCCTCCGTGCCCTCTTCCTGGACATGTATCACCTGGCCACCCTGTGGAGCTGCCCCTGACCCAGCTGCCAGGCTGGTGGTGGACACATCCCTGCCACAGTCGGGAGTCGGAGGTCCAGCAGGGGTGGCCACCACAACAACTGGACTCCAGCAGGAGGAGGACGTGCAGGGATCGACAGGCAGGGTACATGCACAGCAGCAGCAGGCTCAAGGTGGGAGCGATGATGGCTCGGGGCCATTAACATCACAGGGGCAGGCATTGGCCGGAGGGCAGGAGGACCCTGGATTGGGAGTGTCTTCCGTGTGGCAGCGGTTGGGCCGGCAAATAGATGTGGAGCAGCGGCAGGCAGAAGAGCCATGGCTCACTATGGTCAGGGCGGAGAACTCCATGCGCAGGATGTTGAGGCGGGCTGAGTGCCTCGAGGAAATTTGTAGGGAGTTGGAGGTGGACATGGCTTTATCCCTGTGAGACCTCGGGCCAGGGAAGAGGCCCGCTTCCAGGACATTGAAGAGGAGTTCGATGATGCCCTGGCCCGGGAAATCAACAAGTGAGCCGTAGGACTTGCCCGCCGCCATTGTATATAGTTCATTAGTGTTAGGTTTCCTTTCTATTTTTTTTCATTTGGGGTGCATGGACTATGCCCCACCTTTTTGTATATAGTTATTTATTAGGTAGGGTTTTTTGTAGTTTTCCTTTGGATTGTTGGGCTCATGGACCCTTGGATATTTTCTTGTAAATCGTTTTCGATGTGGATTTCATTTTCTTGGACCCATGGTGGAATACTTTGCTTTTTTTTAGCCCTGATTTTTTTTTTATGGACAGACCCATAGGAGCCATTTTCCTTTGGATTTTATTGGTTGCAGCATTTATTTTTTTTAATCATTTTTGGACTTCTGGACTTGGATTCTTTCTTTTCATTATTGTGTGATTTTGTTTTATTCATTTTGTTGTTTCTACAATACACTATTTTTCTATACTTTACTTGTGTGGTCTTCTATCATTTGTTTTGTGCATGTCACAATGTTGTTTTTCAGAGTCATGTGTCACCATTTTGTGGGTCTGAGGGACATGTATTCATGGGCATGGTGGTTATGTATTTTCTATCATGACTTTGGGAATTCAATGTGGGGTGTTTGGACTGGGGTGGCCTGGGGTGGGATTTGGGTGGCCATAAGGTCCATGGGTCTGGAGTGTGATGACATGTCAGGGCCTGCTGGCAGGTGCCCGTCAATGGTGGGTGGGTGAGTGGGTGGGGGGACATGAGTCGGGGCCTGCTGGCAGGTGCCCGTCACTGCTGGGTGGGTAGGGGTGCAGGGGGATATGAGTCGGGGCCTGCTGACAGGTGCCTGTCAATGGTGGGTGGGTGGCTGGGGGGACATGAGTCAGGGCCTGCTGGCAGGTACACATCACTGCTGGGTGGGTGGGGGTGCAGGGGGACATGAGTTGGGGCCTGCTGGCAGGTGCCCATCAATGGTAGGTGGGTGAATGGGGTGACATGAGTCAGGGCCTGCTGGCAGGTGACTGTCACTGCTGGGTGGGTGGGGGTGCAGGGGGACATGAGTCGGGGACTGCTGGCAGGTGCCCGTCAATGGTGTGTGGGTCTCTGGGTGGGGGGACATGAATCTGGGCCTGCTGGCAGGTGCCCGTCAATGGTGGGTGTGTGGGTGGGTGGGGGGGCATGAGTGGGGAACTGCTGGCAGGTGCCCGTCCCTGCTGGGTGGGTGCAGGTGCAGGGGGACATGAATCAGGGCCTGCTGGCAGGTGCCCGTCAATGGTGGGTGGGTGGTTATGGGGACATGAGTCGGGGCCTACTGGCAGGTGCCCGTCACTGCTGGGTGGGTGTGGGTGCAGGGGGACATGAGTCGGGGCCTGCTGGCAGGTGCCCATCAATGGTGGGTTGGTGTATGGGTGGGGGGACATGAGTCTGGGCCTGCTGGCAGGTGCCCATCACTGCTGGGTGGGTGGAGGTGCAGGGGGAGATGAGTCGGGCCTGCTGGCAAGTGCCTGTCACTGCTGGGTGGGTGGGGGTGCAGGGGAACATGTGGGCTGCCTGTGGGGCATGCCCAGGGTGGATGGGCTGCCTGTGGGGCATGGCCAGGGGTGTAGGATAGTCCCCTGTGGTGTGGGCTGCCTGCGGGGCCTGGGGAGGGGGAAGAGGGCAATCCCGGGAGGACCCACACTGCCAAATTGCGTGTAAAACTCCAAGTGCACCCCCGGAATACATGTACCCTGCTCTCGCCTGCGAAATCGCATGTAAAACTCCCTGCGCACCCCTCAGAATACACGTACCCCGCTCGAGCCAGCAAAATCGTGTGTAAAACTCCCTGTGCACCCCTCAGAATACACGTACCCCGCTTGAGCTAGCGGAAACGCATGTGATACTCTCTGTGCACCCCTCAGAATACACGCATGCAGCCCATCCACCCTCCCCATGACCCACAGGCAGCCCATCACCCCAGTGCATGCCCCACAGGCAGCCCACAACACAGGGGTACTTTTACCATGCGTTTTCGATAGCGCGAGAGGGGTACGTGTATTGTGAGGAGTGCGCTGGGATTTTCACACGCGTTTTCGCTAGCGCGAGAGGGATACGTGTATTCTGAGGGGTGCGCAGGGATTTTCACATGCGTTTTCGCTAGCGTGAGAGGGGTACGTGTATTTTAAGGCGTGCGTGGGGATTTTCACACGCGTTTACGCTAGCTCAAGAGGGGTACGTGTATTCTGAGGGGTGCACGGGGAGTTTTACACACGTTTTCGCTGGCGTGAGAGGGGTACGTGTATTCTGAGGGGTGCGCTGGGATTTTCACACATGTGTTCACTAGCGCGAGTGGGTTACGTGTATTCTGAGGGGTGCGCGGGGAGTTTTACACGTGTTTTCGCTAGCGCGAGAGGGGTACGTGTATTTTGAGGGGTGCGCGGAGGGTTTTACAGCCGTTTTCGTGGTGGGCGCTGTATGCTGATCCACTGGCCTTTGCGCCATGTACTGGATTTGTGCAATGTTTATGGCGCACGGGGCGGTGTTGGGGGCGTAACTGGTGCTGCTGCAGGGTCGCTGCGCCACTCTGCGCCACGGTTAGTTATGAATGTTGAAATCCATGAATACGCTGTGCGCTGGAATGGGTTTTGGCGCACTCGGCTGGCACAGACTACTGCACGCGCACACTGTGTGCCAGCCGCATTCGCCACTTGTGCGCCGATTTCTATGAATTACCCCCTTAAACTCAACTTATGTGAGGCATAATCGACTAACTTGTCACAATGAAAAGATCGTAAAACTAATTATGGTGTTGTTGAAGGATTTTGAAAGTTTTTCATTGGAAACTAAACTTGCCTTTTATTCCATTCATTCTTTTAATTCTTATTTGCATGTTGTGTTGGAAACTTCATTAATAGGCAGAAAAGGGCAAAAAAATTCACAGATTCATTTACATGAATTCAATCCCTAAATTCAAGGGATGAAAAGGATTATTCGTAAACAGATTTCACAGATTAAGAAAGATTATTATAATATACAGGGCTCCTGGTTAAGGCCCTGGTCTTCCAAGGTGGGTGAATGTTAAAGACAACAAGTGAGCAAGGTCACAGAGAACCCAACACAAACTCCTGTTGGGAATTACCACATAGTGAAAAAGATTATTGTTTGACAAATTTAATACACAAAATGAATTAATATTCAATTTGCAGGCCGTCACAGGAGACTCGACAAATTATATACAACATCTATAGATAATACAATTTGTGCTTGCCCAAAATCAGTACTTAAGATTGTGATACAGAAAAACAAAGACATTCCCTGACATCCTATCATGATTAACATGAGAAATCAAATGTACATTAACAATATAAAGTGCTTCAATTCACTAATCTGAACAGTGTATACGTTGGACACTGGGACTGGGAGTCATATCTTCAACACAACTGTGTTTCAGCCTCATAGAGCTAAATGATGTAGTTGCTGTTATGTCGGCCTTCGTCAGGACGGAGCAAGTTTATACTGGGAGTATCCTGTGGACTCGTGTTTAGTTGCAATCACGGTGTGGACGTGTAAAATATCTGGGCATCCATATGGTCCCGATAGCAGGATTCGGTAATCCTGTGCAGGTCCAATCCCGCTCTTTCTACACGTAATGAAACTTACATTTAGATTTTCATTGGTAAGAGTCCATAGTTGTCTAACAACTTCTATAGTTGCAATTCCACAAAAATGAGTTATGTCTAGTGCAATGCATAACATTAAGTTACACACATCAACTTACATACCTTTGAAATTGCCAACTTCTTAAGGCCTAAAAGTCCATAGCTGCATAACTCTAACCTAAAATTTCCTCAAAATGTTATATACTAGCACATATTCTCGTGATCTTACCAGGACACCATTAGACTTTCAGACATATCCTTTGACCCTAACATACGTAAGAAGGATGAAAATACCAAACTGTAATGGCAGCACACTTATTCATTTAACATGCAAGGTCAAAACAAAGACTTTCCATAACAAGCGGTAAAAAGAATCTAAAATGCATGTCACCACTACCGAACCTAAAGTAATTTGCAGTCTCACTAAGATACATAGATCTTTGTAACGGTGGGCCTTAAAAGGGCATGGCCATCTGTGGACACAGCACAGCCAGCACAAAACAGATGCTTCCTCTTAGCACCACCAAAGCCTTCAGTTTACAGTACCTCACAGTCATGCGGTTCTGAGGGCAGCTGCGTTCTCTATCCTCTTCGTCCATTCTAAACATTTTGCTTCTTAGTGCCTCATTTAATTTCGGTACTGTACTTAGATTTGTTTAAAACATTTGTAATCTTATTAACTAGTTTTTAATTACAATTGTTTCCTGTTTTATATTGAAATTCCATGCAACAGGGATGAGCTGTTGTTTTCTATCTATATCTAAATGGAGTGTCATATGTTCTGTGTTTACTAATTAATAATGTGTTGGCTTTTTTCTCTATCATTATACATTTTCCTTGATTGAATGGAATAGGATGTTTTAATCTCTTTAAATGTAATATACTGTGTAAAGGTTTTTTGTTAAACCAACACAAATAAAGAAAAAAACAACATAGAAAGTCCACGGGGGATCCATCCAGAAAGTTCTACCGTCTACATACAATGAAACAGCTGCTCTGAGCTCTTTTAGGAATAGTTGAATATTAGCAGTAACATATTCAGGATTTCTCAACTGTATCAGGTTCTCTCACTGACTTACTAAAAGAGGTTAAGACGAACAGGATTAACTTGACAAGCACAAAACAGAACAGCATCTCATTAAATTAGAAAACTCAATATGGTATGAAACAAAGTACCTTGCTTTACATCGGAGGGTGGAGTTGCCAAAGGGGGCCATGAGCTGCCACAAGGTGCCTGATGCTGGACCACGAGGGGACATGGTCAAGATCCCTTGACTACCTCCACCATGCCACCAAGAGTTGGCAGGGTATCACCACAGGAAAGCACATGGGACCAATGTCCATTTAAGTGACACATTCCAAGTAACTATGTCTTGCCATGCACTGGGCTGTCCAGCGGCAGCACCTGCTGTATTCATGTCACATGACCAAAAACAGAGATACCCAAACTGATTAAAGAAAAATCCCAACAACGAACACATGTCCCCTTAAACAGAAAGCTTCAACACAACTTACTTGTTAAGAGTGAATAATGAAGGAGCAACAACACACCCAATAAACATCGGCCTAGGTGTCAAGCAAGGTTGTAATTTAGCAGCTACGCTTTTCAATCTTTACTTATGCGGCATCAATGACATTTGGAATAACCAGATCTCCTATCCAGCAAGGCTTGGCCATCTTAAGATCCAATGGCTAGCCTTTGCGGATGACATTGTATTATTTGATCGCACGCCCAAAGGTATGCAAATTAAATTAGATCTATTTGCATCCTATTGTCTGGCACACAATCTAAAGTGCAATGTTGAAAAATCTAACATAGTAGTTTTCAGGAATCTCAAGAAGGGAAACATCACACGTAAGTGGAGTCTTGATAACTTTCCTCTAACCATAGTTACTCAAATTCGTTATCTTGGATATATCATAACTGATTCCAATTTGATGGCAATGTGGAGAGAGGTTCTACAGAAGAAGGCTGCTCCGCTCGCCACGCAAATGCGATTAGTATATCTGAAGTTTTGTAAGTTTTCACTGTTGCCACTTCTGGAACTTTACATCTTAAAAGTAGAGTCAGTTATTCTTTTTGCTTTGGATATGTGCCTCGTGAATATTAACACCTACCTTGATCAATTACAAGGCTGTATGTGGAAGGGGGCTTTGAGGTTAGCCAAATCAACACCAAATATTGTGTTAAGGCAGGAACTTGGTCTTACTTCCCTATCTGCACACCGTAATTGGCGCTTGTTGGCTAACTTTGCCAGAATGTTATATCCCCCTGCCAATTGTCTATACGAAGATCTGGGGCAACTAATGACTGCACCGGAACGATCTTCCCTCACGATTTACCATGCACAAATGCTTCATTTATTGGACGAGATTGCACTTACACCAGTAGACTTGGAACTTAGATCAAACCTTGTCAAACATCGCATTATAGAAAATGACTGGTGTAAAACGGTTTCTGCAATGGCGGATCTTAAGGGTTATAAGGAAGCAGCACGCTTCTGTTCCTCAAGACGGCCGCATAAACCTTATGTAATTCAGTTCCCCTGTAATAAAGCTAGGGAAGCTTACTTGCGTTTCAAAATGAACCAATCCCTCACCCTAGAAAGAATTAGTGGCTGGAGCCTGCATTGGAAACTACAGGCGGGATTAGGGTGTAGGTTTTGTAATGATAGTGCAACTCAAGAAAACCTTAAACATCTAGTGATATTTTGCCCTCATTTTGAGTCAACACGTTTATTAACAATTGCAACTGATTGTATACTAACTGAGGCATTCAGGGAATGGATATGGTTAGCCTGTATGTGGGGGACTCGAACGAGCTTTATAATAGCCTTGTGTAGACTTCTACTGGTAATAAATAATGAACTTGAGAGGATGTTTAATAGGAAGATGGCGCAAGAAATTGTTGATGCTACTAATATCACAGCTGCATAGCAGCTGATCAGGTGAAGTACATAGACTAGCTGTTAGAATTCTGCATTATAGTGCGTGGCAAATTCATCTTACTGACACACAGGCCTAAGTCAATATAGATGTGTATTACTCAAATCTGAAATGTCGAAGTATTTTCTTTGTTATTCTGAAGTCATGAAATGAAGCGTTATTGTCAATGTCCCTCCACAAGTCAGTTATTATATCAACATGAAATCATGTAGATGCTATAGGACTACGTTAGGATGTATCAAAAATTATCTAGCATGATTCTTAAAATTCTATGTATATAAAATTGTTTTTGTTAGGTAAAGAGAATGCTGTAAAGGAAATGAATAATGTAGTCTATATGGAATTTGGTTATGGATTTTGTTTTAACTGTGCAACATAGAAAATATCTTTTATAAAAGTTGTAAAAGTTTGTTGATCGAACTAATTAAACAACGGTTTGAAATAAAAAAAAAAGCTTCAACATTGCCTAGGGAGTTCAGGAGCTGGTGAAGCCGTGAACACACAGGGACGTCACCTTACCAAAATGCCAGGGATCGCAGAAGTGACATCACACGACCCTTGACCTCTGATGACATCACAGCAAGTCGTTTTTCTGTTCTTTTTTTTTAGGTGCCAAGGGAGACTCTGGCGATCCCTAAATGACGTGCCTGTGAACACATAGCTTCACTTGTGTTCACCTTCTTCTTGCATGCATAACGTGGGAAGCAAAGATGAAGACAGCCCCATCAGGAAGATTAAATCGAAGGAGCTGAGATGGGTGAGTATAGAGGCCAAGAGGAATACCACTATTGGCGAAACCTCAGTGGTAGAGCAGAATAGGGTGAAGCCTCAGCCTAACAAGGGCGAAACCCAGGGAGGTTCTGTATTGAGCATGAGGTGGTGGTGCATGGAGAAGAGGCAGGTGAAGAACATAAAGGAGAGGAGAGGGAATATAGGAGTGCTCGTGGGTGTGCACACTGGGATGGATGTTGAGGTGGAAGTAGATAATGGACTGCTAGGCAAGAGAGCTAGTACCCTGAGCCAGAGAGGTGGTGAATTGCCTTTTGAGGAAGCAATGGAAACTATTGCATGGCTTCCTGTATGCTACAGACTTGGTACAGCTTGTGGCACCACTCCCACACAATTACCTGTCTGTACCTGAGCCCACAGGAGAAGGATGCCCCAATATACATAAGCTAAAAAGGTGAAAGGCAATCAAGAAATATTGTTGTACATTGCATGAAGGTCTGATATGTAACAATGTATGCTGGGACTTCTGACCCCGTAGATTGTGGAGTGTTGGAGTGTGAGGTCACCACGGATGGAATGTTGAGGTTTGAAGGGTAAGTCTATTAGCCTGGGCAACGGTGGCCAGTGCTTGCATGAATGGTGCATCTAGTGATATGTACTGGAGGCAATGGAAACATAATGCTTAATCATCTGAACCTGCAGGAAAACATACCGTGGGTGCTGGAAACTTATTATATCATTGACGACCAGCTGAACAAGCACACAGCAGGGGAAGGTGTTGTGGTGGGGGGATCAGCCAGCGGCAACTGCTGCCCCCTAGGAGGATGTCTGCCCTTGCCTAAGAGGACATTTGGGTAGTCTGCAGAAGGAAGCAGAGATGAAGGGAAGTTGTTGAGCATCCACAAGTGTGCTTTGTGAGGCGGTGCAGTGAAGAGCTGTGCTCCAGACCCGGTTGTGCCTGGAGTGGCACTGGTGTTGAGTGCTGTGTGGCGAGCACCCATTCAGGAGGCCTAATGGTCTGGCCGGTGCAGAGAGAGGGTGAGATCTCATTCAGGATGTCTAGAAGTTAGGCCAGTGGGTGCCAGGGAGCACTTGTGTGAAGGCACAGGAGGCGCTGATGAAGTGGGCGGGTGGATGTCCAGAGAACGAGCCCAGAAGTGGCTGTAGCGGAGGGAGCTCTGTGCACGTTTGGTCCATCACCCGGATGGATGACAGCAGTAGGTGGTGAAGATACCTTGGCCTAGCTGCAAAGAACATTCTGAGGAAGAGATGCCCTAATGGACAGAGGAAGGTGCTTTTCTCTAACATGTATTTCAGACAGGCCGGTAGATTTGGCTGCAGGGAAGTGTCAGAGGAAGAGCGAGCTACAGCAATGGACCATAATGGAAACAGAAAGAAGGAGAACGTTCTACTTGTCCGTTTCGGTCCTTGGGGTGCAGAAAAGGTGGGATCAGAAGGGGAGAGGGAAGCAGATAGACAAGTGAGGGCAAGCAAGAACCTTTGCTGTGCCAAGTGAGCGCTATTAAGCATGGAATTTAAGTGGAAGCACAGGAAGCATGGGCAAGTAAAAACAGAGGATAATTTGGCACACAGACTTATAGGAGATAGTGGTCAGATCCAAGGGGATAGAGGAACATATTACACAGAGACTAATGAGCATGACATGGCCACTGGTCGATGACCAAGGGAGAAAAATGAATCCGAGCAGTGTCGAGTAAAGAAGGATTGCCCTGCATGCAAGTGGAACTTGAATCTCCAGTGCTGTGAGCCTGGTGGAGTTTGCAGCAGAGTTGCTCCAGTAGTTGTCAAGTTTAAGGCTTACTCTCCCTGAAGGCGAAGGGGATGACGAGAGCGGGAGCAATGAGGGTGATGGGAGGAAGCAGGTTAAAATATTGTAATGTCAGATTTAGATGTCAGAAGCCATTCTCTCGCGATGAGTGCAGTTCATGTTGTGGCTTCAGTAAAGCGATGTCTAATGAAATGTATTAATACGCAATAAGTGAGCATAACTTTCGTGCAGTGTGGGCTGTGGGTAGTTCAACCTGCTTTTAATAATTGTGTGATGGCTAATAGGAGTTAATTATTTATGAACGTGTTCTGCAGGTAGACATTAGTATGGTCATGCAGGCTCTGACTAGTCAACCTGCAGTGGAAGTTGTGGGCTGTGCGGTGATGCAAGCTACTATTAGAAGTTAACGTTGTCTTGCAGGCTCTGGGAAATCAACCTGCGAATTGGGGTCATTCATCAGAAGTGCTATTAGTAGTCTGTGGGAAATTAAACCGAAGATGTCTGGGCTCTCCCATTAGGCAACCGGTAGAAATGTGTAGGGGGTCTTTTAGAAACAGAACCAGCTTAATGACAGTCCGTAGTGAGACATACTTACTCTTGGTTAAACGATGATGGACATCCTGATAACTGTTACGTCATGTTTTGGAAGGGGCAACTACCCGACAGGCTGACAGTATCATGTGGTATTGAAGACCTTTTTGAAGTGGAGACCTTTTTTGTTTGCAGGTTGAAGAAAGGAAGCTATGGTGTAACTTGCATGGAGGTCTTGTGTGTAAATATGTATGCAAGAACCTCTGATCCCAGAGATTGTGGAGTGTTGGAGTATGAAGTCCCCAGGGATGGAATGTTGAGGTTCTGAAGGGGAAGTCAATTAGCCTGGGCAAGGGAGGCCAGCGGTTTCTATATCGTAGATGTCGTGATATGTCCTGGAAGAAATGGAAGCAAAAAGCTTAATCAATAAAAACCGATGGTTATCTTGGGTGCTGGAATCAAATATAGTTCGAAGACAAGAATCGACGAGGAGATCGGTGAGAGACAATTTGCGTTGAATTGCATTGCTGATTGTTCCCAGAAAAAACTGCACAAACCCTCGCCTGTTGCAGCAGGCTGACAGCAGAGAACAGGCGCCAGGCTTGATGGGAGATGGATGACTTTCACACTCAACCAGAGAACTTGATGGGTAAGGCTAGCCTGAGGCTCACCCATGGAGGAATCGAGCACACCGCAGTGGGTCACAATTCTATATTCATGTTTGAACATGTTATTGTCTCCCTGAGGCTATTGATTTTATCCTTAAAAAAAGAACCCACCAATAAACAAAGTAAATAGAAAGGGGACTAAGTCCCTGTCCTATTTCCATTGTGGCCTCTGTAGCAGATGGGAAGAAGAACGAGAGGGAAAGCCGACACCTGATCCGGCCCTGCAGGTAAGTGAGGGGAGGGGCAGGGTTTTCTGGGGTGATTTGGGTTGAGGGTGGTGGGGAGAATGACTGGGGGAAAGACTGATGGGGAAGAAGCTCGGGACGCGAGCAGGACACCGGCAGTTCTCGTCCTTGTTTCCAGCCACCTGATTGGCAGGCTAAGCACCCTTCCAGGGGTGTGCATAAGCCATCGTCTCCATAATTTGGAAGCTCTTCCCCAGAGAAATAAATTATATGATTCTCGAGCTAAAATGTCTTGCTATCAAAGTCCTAAAATGACATTTTACAGGAAGCAATGTTACTCTGATTACAGATCGTGCACCTCTCACCTGACTTGTTTGCAATATATTCGTGCATCCATACCAAGGTTCCCAGAAGGAAGGTTGGAAGACAATTGACATTTTAAGTTGAAACTCCTTAAAAAAAAAGTGGAGAGTTTGGAAGAAAGGGTGACATATGTGACGAAGTCCCCACACCTGATTCTTGCGTGAAGATGCCGGCACCTCCTAACTGATGCTGAGCCTGTTTTTTGTTTTTATCATTACTCATTTCATCTTTGCTCGTCACCTGATGAGGATGTTAATAGGAATGCGAAAGCTGGGGAATTGTGCCAATCCAGCATCAAACGAGTTCAACAAAAGGTTTCAAATCTTGGATTTCCTTTGATTTTCAACAGTAATAGATATATATGTGATACATACAAAGAAAGGAAATACAAATAAAATACTGTTGCGTGGATTTGATACACCAGTGTTTTATTATTGACTGGGAGTTTAAGTCGATGTATTTTGCCACAATAAAAGAAAAATTAAGGTGGAAATAGTTTGTAGTGCAATGCATGTGCGTTCTTTGTTCTGAATGTCGAACTTTTATGCGACCACTAGAGAGCAGCATTTTTCCAAACGTTCACTGCCATGAATTCAATTCTGAATGTTAGCAGCAGGAACCATCTGGTTGCCTCCTTCATAAACATTTCAACGACTGGCAAGAAAGTGTTGCTTAAGTGACATGAGAGTGTTTTGAATGTGGGCGCTGCACAGTCTCTACGGCCAGACGAACTTGTTCATCAGTTGTGCGATGTTATCCACTTACAGCTCAGGGCAAGTTAGCATATCTTGACAGGACAAATTTAAGGGTTAAAGTTAAGAGTCTCAGAACAACTTCAATCAATTTTAGATCAGGAGGAGTTTGTAGACTGTGGTTATGAAGTAAGAACACTGATTGGTTTGTGTGGCTGAATCAACCAATAGACAACTTGGAATGGAAATTCCACCCATTAGAATAACACATGCTAATGTTGCTGTGAGCAAAACACCTGGAGGCTTCTGGTTTCCAGAAGGTATGCACGTGTTCTCATGTGTCTCCACACTGAAGAATATCCCAGAGTGGGCAGCGTGTTATGGACCCAAAGTACATAAAAGATTTCAAAAACGTTGCTCAAAGGTGTTCATCAATACATATCCTTGTGAAGTGTGCGACAGAAAAGATTACACAAGCAACGTGCATTGCTCCTCGTCATTATGTGGTCATATTTGGAGCTTTTTTTTGTTGGTGTTCTTTTTTGTGTTTTTGTGTTTATATTAATATTTGGAGGAGGAGCATGAACACACTTATTGACATAATCTTTTGTATTAAGTAATGTATGTTGCATATGTTGCAAAAAATGCCACGGTAACACATTTGATAGCGGAATTAAACAATATTGTACTCATTTGTGATAAAACCCATGTGTTCTCCATGATGGATAGCGTTAATTATTTCTTTCATACTCGTCCTTCCCATAGATATTCATTCATTTGGTACAGAAAACGTCTTTATTGTACCAAATTAATGAATATGTAACACATTTAGAAGGGGAAGTAATGCAACCTACTTTGGGCTGGATATATTGTTGCTCTTACTATTGAAAGGATAGAAGACACCCTCGCTTAAATGATTGTCAATGTTCTGGTCTACGGGCATTTTCGATGAAGCAAATTGTCTTACATTTTTTTTTCAGTTTGTTAGAATTACTGTTATCTTCCCTTCAAAATGTTTGGTGTATAAATCAGTGATTTCTCTTAGCAAAGACGTGAGATCCCCTCCACTGGCAATGGCCACTTATATGGGATGATGCCCTCTGCGGAAGCTCTACAATCATGGTTTAGCGCACTGTGCCTTACCAGAGGACAAATACCCATTTACATGTTAGACTGGTCCCGCTAGCATGAAGAAACACGCACGGACATGCTGGCAATGTTCCTCTGAACAAGCGTACCAACGACAATCCCAGAAATGTGTTTCTGTCTGGCTGGCTCGGCCATCGTCTGCGTCTTTCAAGGCAGCAAGAGCAGTAGTGTAGGGCGATCTAAGAATCATCTATGGAGCCCAATAAGAACAATATTTGCAGAGTGGAAGCTACACAGGAGAAAGACAAACACATTTGAGTTGTATAAAGAGGAGCCACAATATAGTGGGTACAGACGAGGCTTGGTTTTCTACGCGTGTAGTGTTACATTCACCAAATGATTCTAAAAGTTCACCAAGGGAAGACAAAATACATGTACATTTTTTATTTGTATTTCACTGTCAAATCAATTCACAAGCAAAACACTGATGCAAGAACAAACCAAGTCAGCTGTGAAAATAGGTGCACAATGATATGAACTATATACACTAAAATACACTAACATAGTGCTTTACTAATGTGATATGCAACACTAGGCCTGATGTAAAATAGGTAGCTATCGGCCTGATTTTCAAAAATATGCACTGGAGCAAATTATGACGCTGGAGCGCTTATGACCATCTCTGATTGGCTCCTGCTAAGTCATTCTTGATTCACAAAAGCTAAACATGGAGCATCTCTGAGATGCCACGCGCACGTGTGTTCGAAGGCATGTTAGAGATGCTGTAGACACCTCCAGATTTGCTCCAATTTGAGGCTTTGTGAATCAGGAATAAGGTAGCTGGAGAAAATCCGAGATGCTCATGGACATCTCTGATGATTTGCTGCAGTTCAGAACTTTGTGAATCAGACGCAGTGTCTCAGTCAAGCTCTTTTCCATTTTTTGTTCAAGGGCTTAGTTATATTAACAAGATCCAGAACTGGGAGAGTATATTCACAATATACAGAGTTGGGAGTGTAGACATCAGCTTTTATACAACAATCTTGCTTGTAACTTGCTTCCACATAATGCGTTTTCTATGCGCAATTACTGTGTTTTTTGTGTATTATTTACAGTGTCTAAACAAAGAACTGTTATTAGACCTTGCAATAATTAGCATGTTGAAATACCACCATCCACAATATACTTGTGAAATTGTCACAATAAGAAACCGAAAAGGGTGCAAATATTTAATGCCGTGGTTGCCCCCTTCCTGCTCCAGCAGGTGGTCCCCGTGGCTGAGGCCCAGGCCTTGGATTGCCCGGTGGTAATGCCCCCGACCTGGGCACAGGTGGCTTTGTTACTGCTACAGTTGGGACTTGCAATGGAGCTGCCTTTGCTGGGTTGGATGCAGGGGTGCCATTCTTTTTAGGGTTCTTTTCTTTGGTTGCTTCATGGTTTTTTGTGGCAGGATTTCCATGATTTGTCTCTGAAATTAAACAGCAGTTAAATGTGAGAAAGTTTGTCTACAGAAAAGCAGTATATATAGAGACATACATTTTCATACCATACAAAGCACAAAGTGTGACCTCACCAAAGGAATATGACTGAAGCAAGGCTTTAAAGAGGTTGAGTCCTCTGGGTCCCAAATGGTCCCAAAGCTGCAAAAAGCCCACCAAGAAAGATACCTGCCGGTTCCAGCCAGGAACTGCACTTGAAGCTGGAGTCCCAACCAGGGCTCTTCAAACAGTGGGCCCGAAGGATGCCCAGGGGGAGCACAAGGCTCTTCAAAAAGGGAATATGATGGATGCTTTTAATAGAAAATATCAGCAGATATAGCATTCGGGGGGCCCAGAAGCAATATTTGTACTCAAAGAGGGGCCCAGCAACAATTTTTTACTTAAGTTTGAATACCACTACGAGCAAGGGCATAGCTCAATAAAAACACCTCCAAATGATATCGCGCTACCTTGATATTTCATTGTGTATCATCCCAAGCACCATTCGACAAAATGATCTAAGCAAGAATCCACCATTATGCATTTTGTGGTAATAAAAACAAGCAATATTACAAATAACATCGGTTTATGCCAACTGCACAATAATGTGATACCTATTACATGTGGGAATACAAAAAGGCTGCATGCAGTATTTGGCTGACATTGCATGCATATGGTAAATACAGCATGGGACATTCTAGGAAAATCTGCATGCAGCATTTATGGCTTCATTTTGAGTTTTGACAATGGCATTATGTTCTCAAACAACACATCCAATAGGTAGCTCTAATGAACAGGTGAATGTGAGGAGTGACAATGGAAGACATATCATGCATATGTACAGTGCATCACCAGAAAATAGTTATAAAAAGGGTGTACACTGTTCCAAGATGTCGCAGGCTATCATTCAGTCAGATAAAGAGACAGGGGCATATTGTTGTATCTGTAGGAGATTTGGGTGGTGCACATTTTCAGATGGTGCACATTTCAACTAGACCTGGATCACAACTCAGACTCCTACAGAAGTGATATAATAGGGTGTATGGGAGACACGGGTGTTAGATAACATTGAGAATTCATACAAACCAGAGTGGAGGGATAACTTGGGATTTACCCTGTCAGGGCGGTGCACATTTTCAGGGAGTTTAGGGACTAACACCTACATGTACAATTTTTAATCTGCTAATTGCTAATTCTAACATGTAACAAACTAATACAATTAGTGTTTAGAATGGGACAGATGAGTCCATAGCACTTTGTACAAATCACAGTGCAAACTTAGGGTGCAAACTGGGATGTAAATGGGACTGCAGATGCAGGCTCTTGAATGCTGCTTAGAAAATAAATGCAAGAATTAAAGCTGCTTTTGTAATGGGGGGCGTGAGCTGGGGAATGTGAACAGTCATGTTGCTCAGAGTAGACCCTTTGTCCATGTTCTAGTGCAGGAAGCCAGAATATCAAATGTATCTCATCGACTCCGGCATTCATTGATCTAAAACTCTACTAAACGGTGACAGTAGAATAGGGACTTCTGGAAGCTTGCAGGAGGTTTGGCTATTCCGATCCCGAGGAGATGTATGATGGACATGTGACATCACAGTCAGGGGTAGGCAGCTCTTACACTTTGTGTAGGGGAATATACATGAAGTGGGCAGGTGGAAGAGGCCTTTTCTGCAGAAGAGAAAAGGCAGGATTTTTTGTTGTTGGCTGCCGAAAGAGGAAGAAAGGAAAATTGCAGAAATTGCACGATCGGAGGCAGACAGACCACGGCTGACTGTGGGAAAGAGGCCTTTTCTGTAGAAGAGAAAAGGGGGGAGCCAGAGGGGGAATTTGAAGCTGTGCCGAGACTGAAGGCACATGGTCTGTCTTCGCTGGCTCTGCAAGCATAGATCCTTCAGGCACCTGGGTAAGCACATTAGTAACCAAGTGAGGACATTACATCATTGTTGTGTGTGATAGAATGTTGAGAAGTTGCCGAAGTGAACACAGCAATTTCACATGCAGACTGAAAGCTTACAATCCTGCCAAAGTTGCTTTCGTCATTCAGGCAGAGGCCATGTGTTGCCATCCATGCCTGAATGAGGGTGTACATTTTGTTTACTAAAGCTTAATCCGTAGTGAAATTGCCCAAAAGGGGGATGAGGATCTGGGTGTCATCTGCATAATTTGTGTAGGTGACACCCAGTCTGTCCAATTTGTTGAATAGAGGTTTAGTAAAGATATTATACATCATTGGTGAGAAACAAGAGCCCCGTGGGACTCCACATGTTGTCTGGATAGGGACTGCCGAGTCTAAGGTGGAGAAGACTCGCATGCTTCTGTTGTCGAGAAAGGATTGGATCCAGGCTATGGTTAGTTACAGTGGAAAGGAGTTTATCTTAGATGGCGCAGTAGCTATCAAGTATATTTGCATCACTCCAGTGAAAAATGAGAGATGATTGCGATTTGCGCTTTCATTCTTGTATCATTGAAAATGTTATGCTGAGTTTATTACATTACAAGTTTTGTTTTGTTTTTCACCAACACTGTGTGTTGAGCTGAGAATTTGAATTGCTCATAAAATGCATGAAAGAATTGGATCAGTGCTAGTCTGTTTCTTGTGTGCTGTATTTATTTGTGGTAATGCATAGACAGGTGCAACGCTAATGGGTATTTTACCACTAGTGGTAAAAGGTAAAGTGCACCAACACACTGTGATCTGAGTCATACCATTGCAAACTGATTCCCCATGTTATAAACACATGATTTTTCAGGTGACCTGGTAAGTCTAATGTGAATAATTACATAGCAATCCAATATAAATAATTTGTATTTTGTAGATAATGTTTACATTATGTAGATACATGGTGCCCCTAGTGCAGCCCTAACACCTGTTTTTGCTTTCAGCAAATGATCCCAATGTGAGTCTAGCTCTGTGCTTTGTGGCAAGCTAGGAAACCTCACAAAATACCCTACACATTCCAACAGAGATCGAGACGTAAGGTCGGTGTTAACCAAGTTATTTAATTCAATAAATCTTCATTATGTAACAGCTGCAACTTTGCTTTCACACTCTCACTGCTTCAGCCCTCGACCAACGTCTGGTTGGTTCTAGATTCCAATCCCTGGAATCTAGAATCAAGCATTTCAAACTATAACACATCCTCTACCCTTTTAATGCCCAACAATTTATAATTATAATGTAAAATATAACATGTTGCAAGAATGATGTAAAGAATACAAAATAATAATAATTGCATCACCTGGAACAATGATAAACAACAACACATGAACAGTGGTTAAACAAACATTGAAAATTAATCAACCCTCATCTTACCCACCACAAAAACATATTAACAATAGTACCATGGAGGAATGAATATATACATTTCAAGATAATGTGCACCATGCATAATCCCACTACTTCATAACATAGGCCCTGGACCACACAGGTGGTCTGCACACCATCCTGCAGCCACCACTACTACTCATGCCATTACACATTCCTCAGTTGGTTCTGTACACATGCCCGTCACCTGTACCACTCTCAAATTGATAATTTCATCATTGCACATCTTGCCTCTCATTTGCCTACTCAATTTCTTCACCCACACCTCCTTACGTTCCTCCTAGTTCCACCTGTATAGGGTCAGAAAACCTTGACTCTTCCTTACATACCAATCATCCCTTTTTATCCTCACCCAAACTCCTACTACATTCTCCTTAGATCTCATCCACCTTTTGGCATCCTGAGCTTTCATGCTGTGTTCGTGGTTAATTTGTTCCATCACCTTAACATGATCTATTTGACCCGTACTCATTAGCTCATTAACCCATGCAGGTTAGAGCTTAGTATTCGAGTTCCTGCCACTCATCACACTAAACAGCGATTGTCCTGTCAACTTTTTTGAGATATCCTGACACTCCACAATCTTTCCTCCACAGCACTGAACACACCAGTTCCGTTCCATATTGCGTGTTCAGTTGTCTCCACCAACACCCTATTGAACCTTTCAACTAACCCATTTGTCTCTGTGTGATCATTTGCAGAATACTTCCACTAAATGTTCATCTTACCTGCATTCTCCAACAGTGCCTTCCCCTTGAACTGTACACCATTATAACTAATCACCTCTTCTGGGTATCCATCCTTGAGGAACACTTAGTTGATCCAAGAACCTTACCACCTCCTGGGTACTTGTTTCACATGTTATGTTATGTTACGTGGCATTTATTTAGCGCCTTATGTATCATTGGTATGATCTCAAAGTGCTGCTAGTTTGAACGCCCTCGGGAATTGCAGTTCAAGTCAGTAGAGAGAGAGTGTTGTATAGTGCGTGGGCACACAGGATATGTGTGCAGATAGGATGGTATTTGAATGATAGCTGCTTCTTAGCGGTAGGTGTGGTGGTGAGGTAATCAGTTGGACGTGTTCAGTCTGGCGGGTGGACACCCAGACTGAGTCCTGGCTGCGTTAGGCCTGAGTAGATGCCTAAGCTAGAGGTATGTGCTCAGCTAGCTGTGTTTAATTAGGACGATGAGGAGTTTGAGGGTTCGTGTTAGTATGTAATTTTTACTCCAGGTCACTTAGAGTAATAATGCAATGACTGGAATCTAGAATTGCGCATTTCAAACTATACCACTTATCCTGCAGTAGAGTGTACAAGACCTAAAAACCAACAAAATTGTAATGTGAAACGTAATTTAACTTTTCACAACATTGTAATGATTCTTGTCTTTGACAGACCTGAAAACTATCACAATCGTGATGTGAAACGTAATTAATTTCTTGTGATGTTTTTGCACAGGGTGTATCACATGATTTTTTGTCTTTTGATGTTTTTTTTTTATTTTTTGAGCTTGTGACGTATTTGCACAGGTTGTGTTACAAATTTATGTAGGATTTCTTTCTTTTTTCCCAATGTTTGGTGTTCATTTATTGTTCATTCTTTGTATATGTTTTTCGCACATACATTTCCTGATTTCAAGAGTCCTTTTCTTCATATCATTTAATTCTTTTAAAAACAGAATAAATTGGCAAATATAAGGCTCTTGTTCTTTTCATTTACTTCTTTTGATCATATTTCAGTTTTCAAGGGAAACTTAGTATGGATATCTGACGTACCAAACATTAATACAATTTGACTAAATCTTGATTTAAGTTAGAATTATTAAACCTTTTACAGCTTTTTGGACTTCTACGTGCTTATGTAGAGTGTACAAGTGTCATGTTGCTGTTGATCCGCAGGATCAGACCAAAATCATTGATACTACTGATCAGCAGCTCCTCACTCTGTATTGCCTGAAGAGGTACATCACCAGTTACAACCTACAGCTATACCCCTGTTCAGCGGCACATTCCTGTACTCCTTGGTATGGTTGTTGGATGGTTTCATGGAATGCCGTTGCCCACATGTTCTGCATCTTGGCCCAGTCCTTACATAAACTCTTCTAATGTAGCCATCATCACACTTAGCTCCCAATTCATGAGGTCAGCACCTCCTTCCACTTTTTTACATTTCTCCAGTTTGCTGCCTGCAAATGCCTGCTAGCTGTCTGCTGATTATCAATCAAGCTTGCAGCGAGGGGCCCGCTTAGCACACAGAATAGAGAAACACATTGTCTTTGTGATCTATTGAATTGGGAGATTTTGTGACAAACTCATATACTAATCAAAAATGATTGTACGATTTAAGGTGGAATGCATGCATGAAGAAGTGGGGTCTATATTTTTGTTAAAAGGGAATGGGAATGCGATTTGGGGCTTACCAAGTGAAAATACATGGCGTAGAGGCCCCTTTTCTTCTAGAAGTGTCTACATATTTGTAACAGATTCTGTATTTAAAAGGTGTGAAAACCTCTGCTTTATGGAAACAAACTAAGTAACCATAATATTTTGACTGCCAAAATCAATTGGGATTTGCCTAAAGGTTACCATACAGTTGCTGTAGGATTTAAAGTAAATTCAAAAATTAATAAAATTTCGTGGAGATTGAATAACATAATTACTTTTAATAATCAAATTCACTATTATTATAATAATACGACACTAGAAGAAAAAGTTGACAAATTTAAAGTAGAGAGCTTTCCCCCTTTTATTCAAGAAAGAATTGATGGTTTGTTGTTGGGTAATGGAATGTGTAGTACATATGTGTTTGATTATCAAATTCAAACTAAAAAAGAGACCTGTGAAGAGATATTAGATTATTAGAAAAGATTACCATTAACAGAACCTGAAAGCCTGGAAAAGAAACTTACATTTTGTGAAGTTTTTGAAAATTAGCTAAAAGCCATTGACATTTGTTATTGCAAAGAGATGGTGAACATATATTCATGACTGTACTTAAGAGAAATACTGCTAATTTCTGTGCACTGATTCAGAATTCTTAGCATAAAGGAAATACAATATACTCCCATAAGTGAGGAAAGAAGTAATTTGAATACACTTTATAACACACAACAGAAGGATCCATAACAAACAGATAAAGTCGGTCCTTGGGAATTGACCTGAACTATAGTGCAATTTTAGAACGGATTAGTAAAGTATCAAAGTCTAAAGCACCAGGCCCAACTGGGCTTAGCAATATTGCCTTTAAAGTTGCCCCAGAATTATGGGCCTCGATTCTCTTCCTACTGTTCATAGATATAACATAGATATAACAACCACTAAGACTATCCCAGCTTCGTGGAACATTTTGAGTAGACTTACTTTCTATAAAAATAGAAACTGTTAAATTATCATCCTATTGCCCTGTTGGATGTGGAAAGTAAATTTATTATGTCTTTATTATTAAGAGAAATTGAGATCTGGGCTAAATCTGTAGGAAGACTATAGAAGTTCCAAACGAAACGGGATTCATGAGAAGAATTAGTACGTCCCTAAAAGTGATTACTATGGAGAAATTAGCCCAGAAATCAGCATTCAACATGGTGGATCGTGGATTACTGTGGAAACAATTAAGATTTTGGCAATTCCCAGTCAATTTGCTAAGCATCCTAATCCATACAAACACGAAACTAAGGGTTTGTATGAATTTGCAGGCAGAATTATCTAAAGAAATATCTACAACCAAAGGCTTGCGGCAGGGGTGTGTATTAGTACTGTGTCTTTTTTATCTTTATCTCTCAGATATGGGAGATCATCTCGAAAAAAGTAGCTTATAATTCACCTAAATTGGCAGTTAGAATTTGGTGGACCCACGGGCATAGCTGGGCCCCCCACAGCTCCCACAGTGCATGGGCCCCCCCACACCTGTTCTGGGGGCCTCTCCACAACTGGTCTGGGGGGCCCAGCCCAGTGCTCACCCATCAGCGTGAAGGCTAGGGCGGGGCTTGAAGTGCGAGAAGGAGGCACTCAGTCAGGGATCGAGCTGAGTGTGATCTGTGGCACGTTTCAAATGCCATGTTCAGCTCCCACCCCTTCTCCTCTGGCTTCCTTGCAGCTCGCATTCAGGAACGAGGAATCTCTCCCGGCTTCTTGGTTCCTGTTTGTGAGCACACAGTGGATCTGAGGGTGGCCTGGAGTGACGGACTAAAGCTGGAAAAACAGATAAGAAGGCTTTTTTCAAATCTGATGTGTATTTTGTATGTGTGAAGAGCATGTAAGATGTATGTAAGTGCTATGGGTCAGTGAGTGGTCTGTGAATGAGAAGAAATGTGATAGTGTGTTTGAATATTTTGGGTGGGTGTGTGCCTGTGTGGAGAATTTCAGTGAGAGTGTATGTGGGAGAAGGTGCATGAGTGAGTGACTAGAGGGTGAATAAGTAGGAATGTAATAGTGTGTGTTTTAATGTGCTGGGCAGGTGGGTGCGTGATGTGTGGAGAATGCAATGTGAGTGGGCGTGAGAGAAGTTGTATGAGTGAGTGTGATTGGTGGGTGAATGCATAGGAATGTGATTGTGTGTGTTTGAATGTTCTGGGTAGGTGGGTGCTTTTCTGTGTGGAGAATACAGTGTGAGTTGATGCAAGAGAAGGTATATGAGTGAGTGTGACTGGTAGGTGATTCAGAAGAAAAGTGATATTGTGTGGTTGAATGTTCAGGGTTGGTGGGTGTGCGCATGTGTGGAGAATGCAGGGTGACAGAAGGTGAATGAGCGAGTGGCTCATGGGTGAACGAGTATGAATGTGATAGTGTATTTGTTAATGTTCTGGGTGGGGGGTTGTGTGCCTGTGTGGAGAATGCAGTGTGAGTGGATGCAAGAGAAGGTGGTGTATGAATGAGTAGTTGAATAGTGGGTGAATGAGTAGGAATGTGATGGTGTTGTTTTAATATTCTGTGTGGGTGAGTGAGTGCCTGTGTAGGTAATGAAATGAGAGTAGAAGTAAGAGAAGGTGTATGAGTGAGTGACAGCTGGGTGAATGAGTAGGAATGTCATAGAGTGTTTTTGAATGTTCTGAGTGGGTGGGTGTGGGCATGTGCAGATAATGCTGTGAGAGTGAATGTAAGAGAAGGTGTTTGAGTGAGTGAATGAGTAGGAATGTGACTGTGTGTTTTTGAATGTTCTGGGTGGGTGTGTGCCTGTGTAGAGAATGCAGTGAGAGTGGATGTAAGAGAAGGTGTATGAGTGAGTGACTGGTGGGTGAATGAGTAATAAAGTGACATTGTGTGTTTGAATGTTCTGGGTGGGTGGGTGCACACGTGTGTGGAGAATGCAGTATGAGTGCATGAGTTGATGCGAGAGAAGGTGTATGAGCCAGTGACTGTGGGTGAATGAGTAAGAATGTGATAGTGTGTGTTTGTTATGAGTGGTTGAGTGCTTTCCTGTGTGGAAAATACAGTGTGAGTGGATGCAAGGAAGGTGGATGAGTGAGTGTGACTGGTGGATGAACGAGAAGAAATGTGATAGTGTGTGTTTGTGATGTTTGAATGTTCTGGGTGGGTGAGTTTGTGCCTGTGTGTGGACTACAGTATGTAAGAGAAGGTTTATGTGTGGGTGAATGAGTATACATTTCACAGGGTGTGTTTGTATGTTCTGGTTTGGTGGGTGCATGGCTCTGTGGAGAATGTAGTGTCAATCTGGAAAAGTGAATACCCTTCATTTGAATGACTGGCATAACTTGATGGCCGTAGGCCAACCGTCTTATGCACCGAATTATAGAAATATAGACTGTTATGCTTGACCAACAAGTGGCCATTTTAAACGTAGCAAGAATCGCCATTTTGCTTGGTAACCATTGCTCACTGCTCATTGCTTTCTGACTAAAACTGCTTTGCAGCTTGCAATTCTTGCGGATTCTGCTTACTCTGCTCAACTGTTAACATTGTTGTCTGAATATGAAAGGGCAAGGTCGCGGGACTGAGGAGTTCGTTGAAAACTCCTCATGAGTAGCCCAGAATGGAATGCCCATGCTCCATCTCTGTAGCCTTGAGGGAGAGCTGCAGGGCATTTAATCACTTCAGAGCTGCCAGTACGATGGTAGAATATGTTAGAATAAAACAGCTAAAGGCTTGAATTATGCTCTTCCTACGGCCCCCCTTCGCAAAACCCTGTAGAGCGTGTCAGCTCCCAGGACACGAATAGCACCTTATAGATAGCAAAGCATGGAATGTGGCTCTTCCCCCGTGTTCTGTTCAACAACTAAAAGATGCCTCTGCACTTTCTAAATTGCACATTGTTACTAGAATAGACATCGAAAGTGTCATAATTGTCATACCCATCGGAAATGTCCATCGTCATCCCGAGTTCAAAGAAACTTAATAAAGGAGGGTGTTAAACATGACATAGCTGATTGTATGATATGCATTTTGTATATATGTAACTGATGTACGTAATTCGCTCTCTTGCGTCCCTCGAGGCCTAGGAAACTCACGTCGCGGGGCATGAGACCAGAATTGGCCAATTGGGACTATTTTTGCTTGGAATAAACTCTAGCATTGGGAATTTGAACTTCGTGTCTGGCGCATCTTTTCGTGTATGGTTATTGCCTTGTTTCCATATCACGAGGGAACCCTAGGGGCCCCTTTCAAGATGGCGCCCGAATAGGAACCCTCCCCCACTTGCCCCATCGTATACGTTGTAACGGAGTAAAGGCGGAAGAACGGCGAGGACGGGACGATCGAGCCGGGGTCAAGAGGTGTACGGGGCGCCCTGTAGAAGTGAGGAGAGATTCCTTCCACAGATCTGCACACATCTGATCCCTGATCGACGTACCAGGCCAGAGGGCAAAGGAGGCGAGGGTCCCGAAGCAAGGCAGAAGCCAGAGAAGCGCAGACACGACGTTGGGAGAGGTTGCGTTAGGACAGGCGACTTGTTTTTATCAGGTGAGTCATTCCCCGATTCAAATAAAAACCTGATTTTTGGTAGAGTGTTGATTTTGCACATTCAAACGTCCAGGTAAAGGTTAGCTAACCAAAGGGGAAAGTAAAAAACATGCCTGGAGTACTGTCCACTTTAGCGGGGCTTTTCAGCTGCGGTAGACAGTCCTTGGAATATGGCCAAAGTGCACCGCCTGGGGGAACGCCGGCTTATGACATGTATGCAAAATATGGTGTGGGTGCGATAATATTTTGTGAAATTTGGCATTGGCATACTAGAAAGCAACCCGACCATCAGTGGCCCATTAATGGTAGCTTTGAGATTGCGAGGATAGATAACCTAGAAAGGGTGTTGATTAGGAAAAAAGCGTGACCCGCAGCTTTTGAGACTGTCAAAGATTGGAGGAGGGAAGCAATGCTCCGACTTAGGAGTAGAGAGAAGCATGCGCGTAGGCACAAAACGAAGCTTGAGGTAACAGAAGAAAAGGAGGAGGAGGAGTGGACAGCAAGTCTAAGACGGGAAGGGAGACGTGAGCAAATGAACATAGAAGGAGTATACCCGCAGCAGGAACTACACATAGCAGACGAATGAATGGAACATTTGTTAACTAATACGGGTCGAGGCCCAAAACCAGAATCGAACCCAAACACGCCAGTAGTGACTGCACAGGCCCAACCAGTAGCTCTCGTACCCCCTCCCGTAGCCCAAGCACTTCCCCTCACGCAAGCATTAACCCAAGCCCCACCCACAGCTCGAGCCCTCACACAAGCGCAGACCGCAGACACACAATTTCCCTGCACCCAGGAAGGCCCTTCACAGATGCCACCTGTGTCACTTGTCCCATCCACAGCTCCCACTCCAGAGACAGATTCAGCACCATCCGCCCCTCCCGAAGTCGAAATTGAGACCGGGGAGGCGAGAGGCAGGGCTGAAGGAACAAGATTTGGACGGGTAACTCGAAGCGCGATCAGCAAAGAAAGAAAGATTGAATTACGGCAAGAGGCAGAAATGTACATAGAAGGAAACGATGGGACGGCAGCATTGGCCTCATTGTATGGGTACCGAAGAAGCGACGAGAGACAGGTAGTGTTGGAATGCATGGGGGAAATTTTGGTGGGAGAATGGAAAAAGATACTTGGGAATTTACCGCCACAGCGATTGTTAGATTTGAATAATTTAGCACGCAGTGAGCAAAGAGATGAGGATGTAAGAAAACATGTGTACAAACTTATTGAACTGAAAAATGAAATGGAAGACAGATATGCTGAAATGTTTGCTACAACTGAATATAGTAGTGAATGTATTAAGAAAGGTAGGAAGGAGGCGTCGAGGTTGTATATGCAAAAAATCGTGGCCGAGAGTTTTTTCAGGTGGTGCAAAGCATTTGCCGGTACCGGGACAAATAGGTGATAAACAAAGATTGCAGGTATGGGTGGGGGAAACAATGCGATGGATGTCGAACAAAAGAACGACAGTGAAGGAAGTAAGTGAGATATGTAATGGGTACCCATTGGAGATGAGAAAAGAAGCGATGCGAACGATAGTAGGAGTGTTACTGCAGCAGGTCATTGGATACAATAGAGGTAGAGGAAATGCACAAGGCAGAGGAAATTTGAATAATATGCACAGGTGTCATTGGGAGTAAATCAATGTGCGTACTGTAAGGAGGAAGGACACTGGTGAGCGCAATGCCCGCACCTACAGAATAGAGGTGGGTTTGGTCAGAGAAGGCCTCATAGAGGACATCAGGGGTCAAATGGCCCAAGAAGAAATAGCATGCAGCAGCAGCAGGGATATACCAATGGAGGTACTCAAAACCAATCCTATGGTCAAAACCAAGTGCAACAGAACCAGGCATTGAACCAAAGTGTTTCGAACTAAAATCAGGGCAGGCAGGGCCAACAGAGAAATTATCAGAGTGGAGGACACCGAGGGGGAAATGGGAACATTTTTGATACACAGCCAAACACGTATTATAGCAGCAGCGGTGACTACACATCGGACGATGTGTTATTCTCGCGATAGGACAGCCCACGGCAGGGGTCGGAACCAGTGTCTATTCCCGTGAATCAGAGAGGACACTACGTAGAAATGAGAGTCGGGAATAAGGAGCACCGTTTCCTTGTAGATACAGGGGCACAGAAGTGTTCGATAGACCACCACTTCCTTCCGGAGATCCCACTGTCGGGGCAAAAGAATGTTTCTGTAGGGTTCGCAGGTACACCAGTAATTAACCCCATGTCCGTAGCTGTCCCAATTACAATAGGACAATTTACGGAACAGTGTCCATTTCTTTTGACAGAAAATTGTGGAGAGAACTTGCTAGGATTAAATTTGTTGAGAAAATTGGGGGCAGTCATACATTGTACGGCAGATGGGGTGTTCCTCACGATGTGGCCTCACGATGTACCGGTGACGGAATTTATGTCAAAAGCGTTACCAGAAGAGCTAAGTAGAGTACCAACCTGTCTGTGGGCAATGCATGATAACGATGTAGGATGCTTGAAAATAGAGCCAGCAAAAATAACTTTGAAAGAAGGTGTTACATTACCACGAATTCCCCAGTATAAAATTTCTGTTGAAGGTGAGAAGGGAGTAAAAAGTATTGTTACTGACCTGGTGAGATTGGGGGTGGTTGAAGAAATTGCAGGTAGCACGTGCAACAGCCCGATTCTTCCAGTTTACAAGAAAGGAGGCAATGAAGTACCCTATTGTTTCATAATTGATCTGCGCGCATTGAACAAAGTGGTAGAACCACAATTCCCTTTGGTCCCAGATGTCACAACAATACTAAAAATGATATCGGCCCCTGCAGAATACTTTAGTGTAGTTGATCTGAAGAACGCGTTCTTTAGCATTCCAGTGGATAAAAGCAGTAGATATCTGTTCGCGTTCACTCTAGGAGGTTGATCATTCACATTCACACGCATTCCACAAGGATACACAGAAAGCCCGAGCATTTACAGCAGAGCACTAAAAGAGCAGCTAGACATGCTAGAATTACCCAAAGGTTGCGTACTCTTGCAGTACATAGATGACTTGTTATTAGCTGCTGACACAAAAGAGATCTGCAAAGAAAGTACTATATTACTATTGACACACTTAGCGACCCATGGTCACAAGGCAAGTTTGAAGAAATTCCAGTATAATCAGAAGGAGGTGTCTTATTTGAGTTACCTACTTTCGAAAGAAGGGAGAAGATTAACACCAGAACGCATAGAAAGTATTTCTAGTATGCCTATTCCAAAGACTCAAAAAGGAGTGAGAGCTGTAATAGGCATGGCCTCTTATTGTCGGCAGTGGATCAGTAATTTTGCGTTGATTGTGAAGCCGATGATAAAGTTAACTAAAAAGAATGCAGTGATGCCTTTACAGTGGGATGAGGAATGTCAGAAAGCGTTTGAGCAATTGAAAGCTGCATTGTGTGCTGCGCCAGTTTTAGGCACTCCTAACTATAAAAAGATCTTTAGACTATTTGTGAGTGAGAGTGAAGGATGTGCATTGGCGGTTTTGACACAGGAACAAGGTGGAAGAAATAGGCCGTGCGGCTATTATTCTTCCGCGCTGGACCCTGTAGCAAGCGCACTACCACGATGTTTGAGATCCGTCGCAGCGGCTGCGGCGTCAGTGAAACAAACGGAAGGAATGGTATTGGGGCACACTTTAATTCTGATGGTGCCACAAGCTATAGACGTTCTATTAAATAGGACACAGACGCAACACCTCACCTCAGCTAGACTAACAAGATATGAGCTCATTTTGTCTGCACCCCACATCCAAATTATCAGGTGTAGCGCATTGAATCCTGAATAATTAATGCCACTGCCCATAGAAGAAATTGGTGACAACGAATCACCACCCCATGATTGTTTAATGGTCACTGAAGAAGAAACAAAGGGAAGAATTGACTTGAGCGACATCCCACGGAAAGAGCCAGATGGGGAGTTATTTTGTGACGGCACTTGTTTTAAATTACCTGATGGCACATCAACAGCCGCATATGCAATTACTACCCTAGAGAGTGTTGTAGAAAGCAGAAGGATCCCCTACAATTCGGCACAAGCCGTAGAAATAATAGCACTGACCCGAGCCTGTGAACTCTCTGAGAATTTGAATGTGAATATTTATACTGACAGCCAGTACGCCTTTAGCAAGGTTCATAACTTTGGCCGACTCTGGGCTGAGAGGGGTTTCTTGACATCACATGGGGCCAGGATTCAGCATGGCCCTTTGATTGTACGATTGTTGTCTGCACTCACGTTTCCAAAGCGCCTAGCTATAGTGAAATGCGAGGCGCATAAAAAAGTAACATGTAAAGTGGGAGAGGGAAACGCAATTGCAGACAGGATTGCAAAGCAAACAGGCACAGATTTGGGAAATAAAATGATGACAGTACAGACTGAGTAAGTATCTTGTATGATAGAGAATGGAGTTGCCACAGTCAAAGAAATGCAGGCTGAGGCCACGACCGAAGAGATTCAGGGGTGGGCTGAGGGCTCTGCTGAGTTAGATTTGGAAGGATGTTGGGTGGACAAAGAGACCAAGAACTGGATGTTGCCAAATTGTTACATAACCGCGATGGTTACAATGGCGCATAGCCCTACCCACATTTGTGCGAAGAAGATGGTACAGCATTTATCCACCGTATGGAAAAATGAGCACATAAAAAAGAATGCAGAAAGGCTAGTGCAGAATTGTATTACGAGCCTGCAACACAATGTAGGGAAAGGAACCGTGACTCCAGTAGGTCGTTTTGGCCCACCCTCAATGCCATTTGAGGTGATCATTTTGATTTCATAGAAATGGAAAGGTGCCAGAACTACAAATATGTGTTAGTGGTGATTTGTGCATTCAGCAAGTGGGTGGAGGCATATCCTTTAAAAGACTATAATGCCATGTCAACGGCAAAAGTAATGTTGAAGGAGTATTTCTCCCGGTTTGGGTTGCCCCGTGTCCTGTGGTCAGACAAGGCCCACACTTTGTGGGCGCAGTAGTAGTACAGATCTGTGCAGGTCTGCAGATAGAGAAACAATTTCACAGTTCCAGGCATCCCAGTTCTGCTGGGCTTGTTGAGAGACATAACGGTATCTTAAAGTCAAAGATAGCTAAAATCTGTGCTGAGAGCAAGTTGAGTTGGGTGGATGCATTACCCCTAGGGCTATTGTGCATGCGCACGTCTGTGCAGGCTAAAACTAGGCTCTCCCCTTATGAAATTATAATGGGGAGACCGGCAAGTGTATGGTGCGCACCGCAGCCCAAAAGATTATGTGAGGTCGAGCATCCTATGTTAAGCACATACTGTGGCCTTTTAATGCAGAAGTTGCGTTTGATTCATCAGCAGGTGCAGGAGGCATTACCAGTGCGATACACCGGACCGGGGCACTCTCTGGAGCCTGGAAAATGGGTCCTGATTAAAAACTTTGAGCGGAAGACAGCATTAGCACCCAGGTGGCGCGGCCCCTACCAAGTACTTTTGGCGACGCAAACGGCCATTCGAGTGGACGGACGGAAGGCATGGATCCATGCAACACATGCCAAAAGATTCCCAGGACTGCTGACAACTTCCGACGAGCAGAGAAAGGAAACGGTCTCGGAAACGAAAGAAACTGTTGCCAGTCCATTGCCACAGCATCAGCCTGAGCGAGAAGTGAAAGTTGAAACAAAGCCCAAGCGAGAAGTGAAATTCGAAACAGAGCCTGAGGAGGCTGCCAGTGAGGGGAAAGGGCAAAAAGTGCCCCAACGTTGCTCAGCAGAAACAACATCACTGCCGAGCGACACAAACCCTGCATTGCAAACACGAGCAGAAACAACGCGTGTACCCCTTTGGCGCCCACCAGTTTCTGCAAATGCACCAAAGCCAAAGAAACAAACTACATCATTGCCACGGCTCGCTACCCATCATTGTGCCACAGGCTGACACTGAGCCTGATACTGGAAGTGCAACGGCACTATTCACGGATCATACAATACCAGAAGTGAAACGGTATAATTTGCGGCCTCGACAGGCAAAGTAATCCACAGATCTTTGGTGCTTTTCTTTTGCCTTTGGTTCCAATCATGGACGGAGTAGGAGCCAGGGGCGTAGAGGAGAGAAGTGTGAGAGTTGTGCAAGTCGGACAATTCAAGACTCACGGCTCCTCGGTGCGCTTATAAAAGTACACGTGTCAGGAGCCAGAGCAGGACAAGCTCGGACGCACATAAGTACTAAGGCTGATAGAGTGCATGTGTCCTAAGCCAGAGCAGGACAAGCTGGATGCACATAGTACTCTATCAATAAAGAACTGTTCAGAAATCGTCTGAGCAGTGGGAGAAAAAAAAAACACAACTAATCTTGCTTGGAGTGGATAGGTGATCTAGGCTGTGAAAGAGCTGGCAGAATTGAACTGTGACATTTTCGTTGAACTTTTCTGGCATCAAGAACGAGAGACATTTTTGCGACGAACTTTGCCAGAAAAAAGAAGGACGATGAAGAACAAATCAAGAACAGTTTCAGCCTCCTCCTGCACCCCTGCTGAAAAGATGATAGATTTAGAGACTGTAAATTTAGGGAAAAAGCATGGTAAAAGGAATAAGGTACTGATTTGGACATTGGTCCTGTGTTTCTTAAGTATGGTAGTACCAACAATAACAGCTATTACACTATGGTTCCTGGAGTCCGTGCACCCATTAGAAACACTTTTGCCAAAAGCAGCTACTGAAAGCCCGGTTCATGTAATCACTGGTACTTTGCCCCCAAAGGAAGAAAGACATAGAGAAGGATACGGCAACAATACATTGTTGCTCATCATGAACATGACCCATGCGGTTTTAAAGAAAAAAGATTGCTGGGTTTGTGCCCATTTACCACAGCATGGTGGGAAAGGGATAGGCTGGTATGTACAACCATTACCATTGGTTTATTCATGTGAAGTATCATTGAGTGCAACGTTCTTTGGGAAATGGAACAAGAGTAATACGGGTCAGCTAGATGAGACCAATATGAATTAATTTGAGGAAGTGATCATGAGACCTGTGGGTTGTTCCATATTCCACAAAGCTTGCGTGTTTTCACCAGATCCCATGAGGAAGAATACACGAAAGACAACAAAACTAGATAGATTACATGGGCAGAATCGACCAACCCCGCCAGCAGAGGAAACATCAGTAATGACATTTCGAATGAGGGATGAGTGGAATAAAGATGCTGTGCCCCCTGACTATACAGTGGATCACAGCCCCAAACTGCTCCCCTATGTTTACAGAAAAAAGGTACCTACAAAGTTGGAACGTTTAGCAACTGCCTTAACACAGTGGTTTTAAAGCACGAAATAGAACCCGTGTACGTAGGGGACCCTGTTTACTTTATATGTGGGAAAAAAGCATATCCATGTTTACCTAGGAACTGGGGAGGTACATGCTACCTAGGTCTACTGTTTCCAGGAGTGTTCCTCTTGGAGACAGCAGAAGTAGCCAGACAAACAAAAGGAAGAACTCAAAGGAGTAGCGAGGATGGAATGATAGCAATAGATATAGCCAAATCATTTATACCATTCTTGTCCCAAATAGAAAATTCCTACAATATAAGAAAACTGTCCAGAATATTAAAAAATACAATAGATTCAACAATGGATATTTTATTGAATATGACGTTAGAAGAAAAAGGAATAAGACTAATGGCACTCCAAAACAGGATGGCTCTCGATATAATATTAGTTGATCGTGGGGGAGTTTGCAAACTCGTAAAAACTGCATGCTGTGTGTATATAGATGATTACTCCCTTACGATATTTAAAGCAATCCGGAAATTACATGTCCTAAATTCCACACTCTCTACTGAAGAAGGGGGTTGGGGGAGAGGATCCTGGTTTTGGGGATTATTGCGGTCTTGGGGATGGAAGTTAATTTCGATACTAATGGTGGTACTTGGTATATTCATAACATGTTGCTGTTGCATACAATGCTTACCAATAGTTTGCACTGAAATAACTGATGGATGTATTAAGGGATGTATGCACATGGTGTCGAGAGGAAAACAAATGGATGGCCGGAATAACAGAGACACTGATGAAACAAAAACAGTAAAACAATTCATGGCTATAGACATTAATGATGATGATGATGCTCATAATAGCATGAAAGGTTCAGACATAG
Organism: Ambystoma mexicanum; assembly: GCF_040938575.1. NCBI lineage: Eukaryota > Metazoa > Chordata > Amphibia > Caudata > Ambystomatidae > Ambystoma > Ambystoma mexicanum. Next base: position 1,174,015,601 of record NC_090935.1, on the reverse strand, counting down.
ATACCCCGCACTTATCCTCATCGGAGGAGGATACAATGAATGAATAAGACGTTTGGCATACGGCCAAAAGGAGGGTTTGTCAATCTGGAAAAGTGAATACCCTTCATTTGAATGACTGACGTAACTTGATGGCCGTAGGCCAACCGTTTTATGCACCGAATTATAGAAATATAGACTGTTATGCTTGACCAACAAGCGGCCATTTTAAACGTAGCAAGAATCGCCATTTTGCTTGTTAACCATTGCTCATTGCTTTCTGTCTAAAACTGCTTTGCAGCTTGCAATTCTTGTTGATTCTGCTTACTCTGCTCAACTGTTAACATTGTTGTCTGAGTATGAAAGGGCAAGGTCGCGGGACTGAGGAGTTTGTTGAAAACTCCTCATGAGTAGCCCAGAAAGGAATGCCCACGCTCCATCTCTGTAGCCTTGAGGGAGAGCTGCAGGGCATTTAATCACTTCACAGCTGCCAGCCAGTCTCGTACGATGGTAGAATATGTTAGAATAAAACAGCTAAAGGCTTGAATTATGCTCTTCCTACGGCCCCCCTTCGCAAAACCCTCTAGAGCGTGTCAGCTCCCAGGACACGAATAGCACCTCATAGATAGCAAAGCATGGAATGTGGCTCTTCCCCCGTGTGCAGCTTGCTTCCAAGAACAGAACCACTGTGTTCTGTTCAACAACTAAAAGATGCCTCCGCACTTTCTAAATTGCACATTGTTACTAGAATAGACATTGAAAGTGTCATAATTGTCATACCCGTCGGAAATGTCCATCGTCATCCCGAGTTCAAAGAAACTTAATAAAGGAGGGTGTTAAACATGACATAGCTGATTGTATGATATGCATTTTGTATATATGTAATTGATGTACGTAATTCGCTCTATTGCGTCCCTCGAGGTCTAGGAAACTCACGTCGTGGGGCGTGAGACCAGAATTCGCCAATTGGGACTATTTTTGCTTGCAATAAACCCTAGAATTGGGAATTTGAACCTCGTGTCTGGCGCATCTTTTCGTGTATGGTTATTGCCTTGTTTCCATATCACGAGGGACCCCTAGGGGCCCCTTTCAGTAGTATGAGTGGATGTGAGAGAAGGTTTACTGTTTTTTTCACGCAAAGCAAAGTTCATGTGCGTCATTACCTGACTAGAATGGCATTTTGTTGCAGTCAGTCTAGTCTAGTATTACCTCGCTAGACTGACTTTTTGGTGTAGTGGCCTGTATATTTCTTACTAGAGCATGACTTTTTATTAACTGAGCATCTATGATGAAGCAAGCATGATAAGTGTTCTTTAATGATCTGGACTGGCTTACATTGGAACCAGTTTGGACATGTTTTCTTATTGTGACATGTCCCTTTTAATGGCCAAACCAACAGGAGTATGTTCTTCCATGTAAGTGACTTCAATCCAGCAATCCAACTAAGTCAATGCCTAGGATGGGATGCCCAATGGAAGCCCTTATTCATATATTTTTATGTCAAAGTTTGTTAAATCTGGATGATGAACCCTTATATAATGCCCCTCTCTTTGAATCCCCCTGGCCTCACTGAGCCAAGAAGTAGGTTTGTTTTGCAAATTAAAATGTTTATTTGAATAGTTAAACAATATATATATCACGCTTTTATGAATAAAATAATATTTGAATAGCACACTTATGAATATGGACGGTAATCAACAATGGGTGATATTTCAAAATTGACACTCTCTTTAATCACTTAGGAGTATGAATATGGAGGATACTGTAGCAGAGAATACTTTATGTAATTCAAGGAAATGCAATAATGGGAAAGAATGCAACACAGAAATAGACTTGATATGATTTCAATCAAAAGATAATATGATCACTTTTTCCCCTGTATCTACTCACTCCCCCCCTATGCAATATGAAGAGATGGAAATGAGGGCACACAGGTTTCAGGAATACAATCAAGAATGCAGTTCAATTCCAATTTCCCCAGCAAGCTTAGAGGTAAAACACGTATGATTTTAAAACACAGGTCAAAATGCTTTGGAATGTGATTGCAATGGATGGAAAAATATGCTAAAATGATTTTAATTCACTAAAGGATATTCAGAATAAGTGGCAGTTACTTTGGATTGGTTCAGGTCAACACTAGCAATGATTCATGAATGATTATCAGATTGAAAATGAAACTCAGCAGTGGAAAGCAAGAGACAGCTATTTTTACAGGAAATGAAATTTAGCCAAATTGCAATTCGCTCCAATTTTTCCGAATGCGTAAATCACGATTACGGAAAAATTATAAGGAATTGGAATGTTGTTTTAGGTTTGTTGGAAAGCTGAGGATCTTAGCTTTAACATTTTGCTTCTAGGACGTGCAGTTCAAAAGCTACAGATGTTTTTGTGAAGGTAGGTTTTCAGAAATAAAGTCAAGATTTCAGAATGACAGATGGCGCTTTACAGATATGGAATCAACAGGATGAACACAGGATTCTATAATGCAGTTCTGGATAGGTTGAACTGAATGGAAGCTGATTACTTTAAACTAAGAGATTGGTTCTGTACAGTTCTAGACTAGATACTCACTCCTAGTTTTGGAATGGAATGGAAATGGGCCCCATCAAGATCTGGTCAAGGCTTTGGCTTCACTCTCGCCACCGGACAGGTCTCAGGCCCTCTGGGTTCTGCGTTCAGCACTGCACAGCAGTCTGCAGCCTCTTAGATGGGATCTGATGGGTTCCGGATACAGCACTGCTTTCTGGGCCTAGACCTTGGTTCTAGCACAGGGTTCTTAAGCTAGAATAGAACAGCTCAGCCTGGCTGTTGAATGTGAGAATCAGGTTGCTAGATTCTACAGGCCTGCTGAGAAGAGTTCAGCTTGGGTTAGGCCTTTGCTTCAGGTTCTAGAGCTTGGTTCTAGAGTCTGGTCTCTGGATCTATCTGGAGTATCTGTCTGGATATTATCTCGATCTGGAGTCTTCCGGCAGGGTGCTGCAGCAAGAAATCGGTTGAAGAGTGGAATGAATGTCCTATCTGTCCTAAGCAGTCTCTTTTTATGTGTTTTCAAAGTGGGTGTGAAGGCTGATTCTACATGCACAACCCCCTAAGGATTTGATAGGTTAGAGGATTGTCTGTATTTTGACTGGAGAAAGGATCAGCGTGTCATGAGCTGTCATCATGATGCTGTGTTTATAGTCCACAGGAAATCCCTCCCTTTTGCTTTTTCATGGAAAATCATATTTCCAAGGTGCACAGCTTGTTCATAATACATACACACATCACAGATTGCTTAAGGTACATTCTTGTCCACCTCTGATCTTCCTAGGAGCTTTAGTTCAGAAATGACAACTTATTTTCGATTTTGGTGGGTTTTCCAATATTGGTTCTGCACCAAATTTGATACATGCATGCAGCTCCTCTCTGGGCATATTACTGTAAGTTCTTATGTTCATAGCAACAACACTACAGCTACAATATTCATAAATTACAGGGTTTGGTCTCAGAACATCACACAGCGTCCAGCTTAGTCTTGAACTGTGAGTGAATTTGTCATTTTATGAATCCCAAAGTTTCATATTTTTGTCAGCTTGGTAAAATTTGTTATGAGCAATTTCATAAAGCATACATTTGCTTTCAATTCAATATGCACAATGGTTTGTCTCCACCCCCAGAAGCTTGGCTCTGACTCAGAGGTCACATGTCTTGTTTCTCCCAGAGCAGTTGTTGGCCAGTCACACCCAAATTTAGCATATTCTATTCAGTCAAGGAATCTATTGTTTCTTTTTCCTGCCAGCAGGGGAAATCTCCTCCTCTCACAACAGTTCTAATTAACATGTCCATGCGATATCCTCTCCTGTTGGTAGGAAGGACAAGGAGTGAAGGGTTCCCATGGACAGAAGGCCTCTTGAAGTTTTAATTAAATCAGATTACCTTCTAGTCAATTTCAACACAGTTCCTTGTGAAAAAAATGCATTTTATAAACTTATAATAAGCAATATATCTTTAAATCAAGTCTTTTTTAACATGAAATCACTGTGTAGCACTCTATTTGGCATTTTGATGGAATTCTCTTCTTTGGCATATTTAGCTTCTGAAACACGGCTCTCCTGTCAGAATTTAGAGATCACCAGCACCTGACAGAGGCAAGTAACAGTACTACACCCATTTTTGAGAGCTGTCTATCTTTAAAAGAGGATTTAGCTTGATAGCATATGATTCTTGCTGACATTGTATTGATGTGGATTCTTGCAGTAGAATAATGTGGAACACCCAACAAGAAGGTTGGATCTTTTTGGTGATTTGTGAGCCATGATTTTAGCACATTTTGACAATCAAGAAAATTAATTCCCAAACAGCTCTGTGTTGCTTTTGGCAATCAGCATTGCTTTTTCCAAGTGGTTTCAGGCTGCTTTGTGGATGGCCCAATGGTGGTTTTAGGCAGTGATCTCCTTTGCTCACTAAGATAGGCAAAAGTGGATGGCAGCCTATCTTTCAGATTCTTACTGCTCCTTTTTGGATGGTTTTGAGCGAGCAGCATGCTTTCCAGTGGCTATTCCGATGTTTCTGCTGCCAGCAATGCACAGTACTGTTGCAGGGCTTGGATGTGTGGTTTAATACATCCCACATCCATTATTCAAAAACTTTCTCAGGGGAGCTGGAAGAATCCCCCCGATGCCCTCAAACACGTTACACTAGGTCCAAATCGCATACTTTTGGCCAGTGGTCGAAGTGGGCGGGAGCGGTTGGGAGCAGTGCTCCTCTACTTTTTTAAAATTAAGTTTTACTGTTCCTGTACTTTTATTTAAAAAAAGAAACATTCTGATGTTTCTGCTGCCAGCAATGCACAGTACTGTTGCAGGGCGTGGATGCGTGGGTTAATACATCCCACAAGCCCCCCTCTTGCGATGGCCATTGATTTTTCATAAATGGAACTTCGCAAGACTGGGATGTCAGCCTCATCTCTCCGGATTCCAAAAATGGCAAAGTTCAGCATCTTTTCCTCCATCAGGGGTGGATCGATCGGTTCTCCTCCCCAGTCCTGATGGGAGTATTGAGCGATACCCCGGGCCCCTCGGATCTTTGCTCCCATTCCACGGGTCGTCCTCCTTGGTCAGCCTCCATGGTTTATCTCTCTCTCCTTCTCATATAGGATGACAAAGCAAAAGGCAAAAACATATTTGTAGATATTTCCCCACCACTATTATTGTAGTGGGGCAAACATATACATTTTATAAATTAGGAGACATTTGCATTCTTATTATTGTATTTTATAGACTATATTTGGAATATTTTAGGGTTGGAATTTTATTGATCTGGAGCGGCCCCCTCTGGGGTTCCAGAGGACTCCTCCAGTTGCTGCAGAGTGTGCCTAGGGTGGCAACACTTTAGCTGATTAATATGGACCCACTTATCTTCCCCCTCTGCCAAACTGCCTCTTGGGATGCGGATCTTGTAGGCGACTGGCGAGATCTTGTCTACAATTTCAAAAGGTCCCTTCCAGGTAGGTAGAAAATTCTGCTGTTTGGCCTGGTTCTTTTGGAAATTGTATAGATAGACCCGGTCTCCTACATTGTATTCTTTCCTAGTAGTCTTCAAGTCATAGTGGGTCTTCAGGCTATTGGCTGATATTTCTAGATTTCGCTGAGCATAGGCAAAAGCATGTTGAAGGTGTTTTCTTAAATTTTCAATATACTCATGAGTTGTGGAGGCATTGAGAAATGTCTGCTCTTGGGTCCTGTAGAGCAGATGCTGGGGAAGCACCATCCTGCGTCCAGTCATCAGCTCAAATGGTGACATTTTAGTTGCAGATGAAGGGTTAGATCTGATGGCCATTAGGACAAGAGGTAATCGGATATCCCAATTTGGCCCATAATCTGCCACAAACTTTTTTAAGATGCTCACAATGGTTTTGTTGTAACGTTCTACTGCCCCACTAGAGGCTAGCCCGTAAGCAATATGTAGCTTCCTTTTAACCCCAAGTATCTCCCACATCTTTGTCATTACTTCACTGGTTAAATGGCTACCTCTGTGTGACTCAATCCTTTGCAGTAGTCCAAAACGCGAAAATGTGGTTGATCATCAGGGCAGCTGCTGTTTCTGTCTTGCAGTTTGGGGCCGGGAGACATTCCACCCATTTAGTAAACAAGCATGTCACAGTCAACATGTACTTATTCCTCCTGGAGGAGTGAATCACGGGCCCTATAAAGTCGACTTGCAAATCTGACCATGGCAGTGTGAACCCTCTCTTTTGGAGAGGCGCACGGTTTGTGAGGGATATTGGCTGAAATTGTGCACACACAAGACACCCCTTCAAGTATTGGTCGAGGTCCTGCCCCATGTGTGGCCAGTATGCAACCTCTCTTAAGATTTCAAGTGTTGTATGAAACCCCCTATGACCGGCTGTGGCCGCATCATGGGCATGACTTAACATCAGGCTTCGTAATGAGGTAGGAACCACCCACTTATCATGGCCAGCTTGGGATTTCCTTACCAACTAACCGTCTTGGATTCGGAAACTTTTTGGACATTTCATCAACACTCTGAGGTCCTCTTTCCCTATGTAATCGGTATCCGTCAGGGGAAAGTTCTCAGGGTCCTCAATGTGTTGGTAAAACTTACCAATTATTGGATCCCCTTTTTGAGCCCTAATCAAATCAGCATCTGGGGTCTCCTTACTACATTGTGCAGTTGAGAGATCATTGTGAGCATTTGTCTGGGACCTAGTGATAGCAGTGACCTGGATTTCCCCCAATAGGGACTCGATCTCTATTAGATCCCCCTGGATGGCCCCGGTTTTGGCCAGATGATCAGCTAAGCCATTTCCAGTTTTGTCTGGTCCCTCTACTTTGGGATGACCCTTGATCTTTTTCCAGTAGATGGTTATCCCATTCGAGGTGACCAGATCATCAATATTTTGGATTAAATTCCCATGTTTCAAGGGCTTGTTATTAGCACATAGCATGGTTTCCAATTAACCAGGTGCTCCACGAACCTGTTCCGTACATAATCTGAATCTGTGATTGTGACCAGTTCATGGAATTGATGTTGGACAGCAGTGAGGATGGCTTGATGCACAGCCATCAACTCTGCCACTTGACTACTTAGGGGGCCAATCTTGTACCCAGCGGAGGGGTCTGGGGAATCATTCACGCATGCATTCGCTACACCGGCCACAAGTTCTTTTTCCCCATTGTTTTCAAAATGGTAAGAACATCCATCCACATAGACAGTGGGCATTCCCTCACACTTGTCTTCTTCAAAGACTTTGTGTGGGGAATTAAGGTATGCCTCCATGTTGTCCTTGATTTTTAGACTTTCGTCCTCGAGACAGTTTTCAGCCAGACCTTGCGCGAGGGGACTCATATCTGACCTCCACAGGAAAGCCTTGCAGTGACAGAATCCGGGAAGTAATTCGGGAATTACTCACATTTCCAGCCCGGATTCTGTCACTTTGGAGATATTGCAGAGGCTGGTGTCTCCACTATGATGTGTTCCCCTGGATAAACAGGCAGTAATTCTTCCATGCCCACACCGTTGCCAGGAGTGCCTTCTCACAATCCTTGAATTTTTCCTCCACTGAGGATAAAGTTTTACTCACATAGGAGAGTACTTTGTTGACCTTGTCATGCTTTTGATATAATACTGCAGTCAAGCATGTATTAGAGAACCCGGTCTCCTTGTTTCTGACAGGGTAAGCTAGGCAAGGTGCTTGTGAGAGGCTTTTTCTGAGCTGTCTTACTGCCTCAGAATGTTCTGGACCCCATTCCCATTTGACCCCCCTTTCAAAAGATGAATCAGGGGTCTGGTGATCTCTGTGTAGCCCTCAATGAACTTTCTGCAGTAATTAGTCAGTCCAAGGAGGCTCCTTAGTTCCCGCAGAGTTGTGGGGTCTTTCAGTTTCCGGAGTGCTTCCACTTTCTTTTCCTGGGGACAGAGACCCTGAGGAGTAATCTCATGCCACAGGAAATTAACAAGGGTTCTACACCACTGTGCTTTCTGAATGGAAAGTTTTGCTCCGGCGACCCTCAACTGGGTCAGTACATAACGGATCTCCGCCATGTGTTCCTTAACAGTTGAGCTCTTGTTGAGGACATCATCTACAGAAGCCAGTTACCCCTTGTACCCAGGTCGGGCATGGCCTTATGTAGGAAAATGTTGAACTCATTACCGGAGTTGAGGTATTCGAAGGGAGTCCGGGTCCATGTGTACTGCTGGCCCCCAAAGGTAAAAGCCAGCTTGTATTGGTTCTCCCTACTGACAGGCACAGTCCAGTATCCATTGGTCAGGTCTATTGCAGTGAATACCTGTGACCCCTGGATCTGGGCTAGCCCTTGGTCAATGTAGGGGAGAGGCCATCGGGAAGTATGGACCCGTTTGTTGAGCTCCCTAAGGTCGGCGCAGAGTCTCCACTGGCCGTTTGGCTTCAATATCCCCAGCACCGGATTATTGAAGGTGCTGTGGACTGGACGGATGATCCCACAGGACTCAAGGTTCTTAATTATTTCAGTAAGGGACTCCATTGATGCGAGAGGCAAGCAATATTGCTTCACAAACACTGGAGTCATGCCCGGGTCTGTGGGAATTGTTGTTGTGTGGATGTCGGTGTAACCACACTCATATGAGTCCATCGCAAATTGGAATGGTGCCATGTTCTATATTGACTAATGGTGTTGGGTTTACCCCCAACCCTTGCTGTTGGAGAGAAGCATTTACATGAATATAAGCATCAGGGTTTTTCCATTTCTGTCCTTCTTTAACTTTCACTTCCAGGGAGAATTGTCGGGTCCTTTCTGGGATGGTGACTTCCTCTCCAATCTGAATTTCAACTGCATAAGGTAGCAATTGAGCTGACCTAAATGCTTTCTCTGGATCATCAAAGCCCATGGGATTATCTGCTAATCGGGACCAAGCTTTGAAGTTTATCAGGTCCAAACTAATGGCAAAGCGATTGAGAATATCACTGCCTAAATAAAAGGCGGCAGTGACGTCTCGCACAACCCAACAATTATGGACTATGCTCTTGTTGCCAATGGAGATTTTGAGCATACACCTGCTTGGCAGGCAATGTTTGGAATTGGGTGCTTCCAAATCCATTTCCCATTTGTCTATCAGTTTGAATGTGGGAATGGCTGGATCTTTTGGGAGTTGGCGGAACATGGTTTCGCTGATGAAGCTCTTACCGTTGTTCACACACACTGGGCCAGAAAAGAGTCCTTCCCATCATTTAACTGAACAGGGATGAACAACTGCTCTCTAATTTGCTAAATATCAGCCAGGCTCTGAGCTGATTGCACATCTTTCTGGACTATTAGAGTAGGAATGTCTGATTGTGGATTGGTAAAGAATTTCAGAGTGTTTCCTTCCAGTGTGGAATACCACCTTAAACTGGAATGAAGGTTGATTTTCAGAAATAGAGAGGACCCCCCATCACCAGTCTGTTGTCCTACTGCTATTGCTGTCACGTCTGGAATTTGGTTGTTCTGGAAGTGAAATTCTACTTGGTCAGACTTTTGTTCAACCATGTGGCATGTGCCGTTTAGACTAACATGGTTGACACTCTGTTTCAATTTTATGGGTCGGCTGTCTGGGTCCAGAGGACCTTGTTTATGCAATCTATTAGGGGTGACAACCTTCTCGGGAGGTCATTCCCTAGTAAACAAGGGGTGCCCTCTGGAGTCACTACTATGACCGGGTGTTTCACCTTGTGTCACCCAATTTTAATGTCCAGATCTGCAGTCCCCTCGACAGGAATTTCCTTCCCATCAAATTTCTGAAGTTGTCCAGGAAGAGATGTGAGTGGGATTTGGTAATTCTCCCCCCTTCCTGAATTTAGTTCATCAAAGGCCTTTTTGGACCGAAGGGTAGCTTGGGATTCAGTGTCCACCAGTGCCAAAATTGTACCCTGCCCCTGTACTTGTACCGGGGCATAGTATCTTCCCTCCTTCTCCGCAAGGGGGCACAGATAATGCGCATTTTTGGACAACTGGTAGGCTAATTTTCTGGTTTTGGACTTTGAGAGAGAAGAGATTTGGGCAGAATTCTGTGGAGAGTCTTGGGAATCTGAACGAAAAAGTTGGCAACTGGAGATAGGAGAAGTTTTGAGTTCCTGTGATTCCAGTTCTGGGCCGCCCACCCCCTTTTTGGGGGCAGTCACCAGAATGGGTTTGAACCAGGGGATTTTGATGTTGTTGGTTCTGGGATGAGATGATGGGTGGCGCTAGCTCAGTCCCCACATCTACACAGTCTGGATTTGAATCCTTTTGGACCCATTTTTCTTTGGGAGGAGTTCCCCCATCTCGAAGGAGAAGATTATTTTCCCATGATCCTCTGAGGATCCCTCTCCCTCCACAAAATGGTCTGTTTGGGTCATTTGTTTCTGCTACCTCCTCTGTGCTCCTTGAGTGGCAGACTTTCAGGGGTAGGAGATTTTGTTTCCGGTTCCTGGGTTTCCAGGAGCTGTTTACAAGTGGGGAAGAAAGCTTCCTCCAAGGCTTTACACTCCCCTTCCCATTGTGCCTCCTCCCTGGGAGCCGGTGAGTTGTCGGGGTGCTGCCCCCGTCATTGTTCTGGAGCACCAGGTCCAGAGTTTGGGGCATCCTGTGCCGGCATGCTCATCTGAGGGTTCTGATGAGCCCTCAGCATGCGACCCAGATCCTGTGCCATGTTTTGGACCTGGCGCTCGAGCTGTGAAACCCACTCAGGCTGATACGGGGTCCTGTTTTCTCCCCTGGGCTGATCCCGGGAAGGGTAGCTATCCCTTCTCTGGTAGTACCCTGGGTTGGGAAGATTTGGGTACCCCTCCACCCTTGGCCTCCCCTCTCCTGGATTAGGTGGTCTGGGATCAGGGAAGTGGGGAAAGAAGGATGGATGATTTTCGGGTTGGAAGTTGGGTGGATACCTGGGGAAAAAGTTCTGCCCAGGGTTTGGTGAATGTGTGCCCTCCTGGGGGAAGTAAGGAGGGAAATTCCCTGGGTTAGGTGCTTGGTTGGACCCCCCACCCCTTGGGCTGGAGGAGTTCACACATAACCCAGGATGGGTTGGTTTCCCTTGTAGCGGGGACTTACATAGTCAGGGGAGTGAGGGACCCCATTTGTGGGACTACCTCCGTGACTCCCTGTCTGTGACTGGCCCGAGGGCCTTCTGGGCTTGGAATTAATCTGTGCAGGCAAGTTTTTAGGCCCCCCCATCTCCAAATCGAAAATAGGGCAACCTTTACCTCTGCCACCTTGGCAGCAGCCGGGGTGCTGGTCGGTTTGGGGTTCTTCTGAGCATGATTTTTATTTTCTATGGGCTTCTGCACCTCATAGATTTGGGTGGCCTGTTCAATGACCCAGTCTAGTGACCTTTTCTTATGAAAATCTCTCACTAGCTGGGTCATGATGTATTTGGGTAAGTCATGGAAAAACGTATTTACAAATTCTTTACTGTCCATGCGCACCCTTTTGGTAGTCTGCGCAAAGGCATGCTTCAACTCCTGCACAAAATCTTGTGGGGCCTGATCCTCCCCACATTGCAAATTGTAGGCTGCCAGAAAAGTGCTTTAAGATGGCCGCCCTATATGTGGACCATCTTGCATGATTTTGGTCCTCCAGCCCCGCAAAGAAACTGGAGTATTCTGGGGAGAATGTCCATTTTACATGCTGAATGCAGCTACTGCTGTCTTTCAAATGGAAAGTCGCCATCATTTGCTCAAAGAGCTCCAAGTGTTCCCAAACTGAATACTTGGAGTTCTTATGATAAGGAGTGATGACGCTCCTTATTGTTTTGATCTGTTTTAAGGGGTCCTTAAGCAAGGCCCTTTTTGCTTTATTGGCCTTCTTGTTTCGGTAACCCTGGTCCATTCATCCTCTGACTCAGAAGCACTGCTCCCAGAGGTGCCCGTCTGATCTTCCAGGTGTTCCTGGATTCTGCAAGCCTGGGAATGGCTGGCAGAATGTGGGGACCTAGTCTCTTGTGTCCTGGGACGCTCAGAGGAGTCTTCAGATTCCTCCTTGCTGCCCAGATTTGATGTGTACCCCCCCCACTGACGTAACTGGGCAGAGGTTTTCAGGATGCCCTTAGTGGGCCTACTCTCCCAGGGTTCCCCACTAAATTGCACTGTACTTGGGTTCCCATACCCGGATGCCCGCCCATCCATTCCTGGGAGGTACTGGCCTATGAGCCCCATACTTCTGACTGGATAGTAATCTGCCATCCCCGTGACCCTGGGCTCATGTGCGCCATGGGACATGGGGGTGGCAGAGTCCAGGGACTGGAATAGATGGAGGCTTCTGGTACTAGGGCTCCAGAGGTTATGCTCAAGTGTTTCCCTTTCCCAGCGAACCTCATCTCTATCAGCCCCTGCTCCCTGTTGCCATGCAAGAGCCTGTGCTTTCAGTTCCTCAATCAGCCTTACTAGACTCTATCAGTCTCTCCTGCATGGCTACCTGTTGCCGGAGCCTATCATTGTGCTAACAGAGAGCCTCATTTTCCCTCTGTGCCTCCTGGTCGGTCCTGGAGTGCTGGGCCACTCTTTGCTGCAGGAGGGTTACCTCCTGAGTCCCATCCCTACTGGCCTGCTCCTTTCTTGTCAGAACATCTTCCACCCTCCTGGTGTGCTCCAACATGTTTTGATGCTCTCTTTGGAGATCACTCAGTCCCTGGAGGGCCAGGTGATTTTCTTCCAGCTTCCCTTTTAAGTGGCAGACTTCCTGGCCTAAGGTGTCCCTTTCCTGAGCAAGAGCCTTCCTCTGTGCCACCAGGCCGTCCCTCTGCCTTTGAAGGGCTTCCAGCTTTCTGGCGCTCTTCATCAAACTCTGCCTGGGTATCCAGGTCTTTCAAAATCAATTTATTGATCTCCTCTTTTTCTTTATCCAATTGGCTTTGCAGGGTGGCTAACTGCTTTGTGCATGCCCTGTTGAAATCTATCTGTTGCTCCAGCTTTTTCTGGCTCTGCAGTAGGGAGTCCAAACCTTCTTGATACTCCTTCTGCAAGGCCAGAATTTTGGTATCCTGGTCTGCCTTTTCCTGTAGCAGGATACCCATGTCCTCTTTAATTTTAATTAGATACTGCCTACTTTTGTTTTCTGACTCCTGGCTCCTCTGCAGCCTGTGCTCAGAAGAGTCCAGATCAGATTGGGCCATCTCTAATGCCATCAGTTGCCTCCTTGCCAGATCTTGGCCTTCAGCACTTTTGTCCTGTATGGCTGCCATATATAAATATAAATATGCCGCTAACCTGACAATCTTGTCGTGCTCATCCGTGGCCTTCGGGGCCATATATAGTTCACTCAGGGCCACGTGTAAGGGGCCCTGATCTCTCCATATATCTAACCCAGTTGCAGTGACCTGCTGTGTGATTGCCTGCAACCACACATTCTGGTCCTGCTCAGTCCATTCACCTCTCACAAACAACTTATGCAAAAGGTGCTCTGTAGCTATCTTGATATCTACCAATGTCGCCATTCTGGAAATTGATATCCTTCCTGACTTACAGAAGTTTATTATTCTATTTTGCAAAACAGACTGTTTCCTGAGAGTGTTCCTTTTTGAGGGGTGCTTTTACAGTGTAACACAGCGTGGTAGTCCAACAGGATTTATGTATCCTATTAGTTAGCACACTGTATTAAGCTGCACAAGTGGTAGATCTAATCCAGAATTCCCGGATACCGAGCCCCAAATCTGTAAGTGATTTCAATCTAGCAATCCAACTAAGTCAATGCCTAGGATGGGATGCCCAATGGAAGCCCTTATTTATATATTTTTATGTCAAAGTTTGTTAAATCTGGATGATGAACCCTTATATAATGCCCCTCTCTTTGAATCCCCCTGGCCTCACTGAGCCAAGAAGTAGGTTTGTTTTGCAAATTAAAATGTTTATTTGAATAGTTAAACAATATATATATCACGCTTTTATGAATAAAATAATATTTGAATAGCACACTTATGAATATGGACGGTAATCAACAATGGGTTATATTACAAAATTGACACTCTCTTTAATCACTTAGGAGTATGAATATGGAGGATACTGTAGCAGAGAATACTTTATGTAATTCAAGGAAATGCAATAATGGGTCGTTTTAGGTTTGTCAAGATTTCAGAATGACAGATGGTGCTTTACAGATTTGGAATCAACAGGATGAACACAGGATTCTATAATACAGTTCTGGATAGGTTGAACTGAATGGAAGAGGATTACTTTAAACTAAGAGATTGGTCTGTACCGTTATAGACTAGATACTCACTCCTAGTTTTGGAATGGAATGGAAATGGGCCCCATCAAGATCTGGTAAAGGCTTTGGCTTCACTCTCACCACCGGACAGGTCTCAGGCCCTCTGGGTTCTCCGTTCAGCACTGCACGGCAGTCTGCGGTCTATTAGAAGGGATCTGACGGGTTCCGGATACAGCTCTGCTTTCTGTGTCTGGACCTTGGTTCTAGCACAGGGTTCTTACCTAGAATAGAACAGCTCAGACTGGCTGTTGAATGTGAGAATCAGGTTACTAGATTCTACAGGCCTGCTGAAAAGAGTTCAGCTTGGGTTAGGCCTCTGCTTCAGGTTCTAGAGCTTGGTTCTAGAGTCTGGTCTCTGGATCTATCTGGAGTCTCTGTCTGGACATTATCTGGATGTGGACTCTTCCGGCAGGGTGCTGCGCCAAGAAATCAGTTGAAGAGTGGAATGAATGTCCTAACTGTCCTAAGCAGTCTCTTTTTATGTGTTTTCAAAGTGGGTGTGGAGGCTGATTCTACATGCCCAATCCCCTAAGGATTTGATAGGTTAGAGGATTCTATGTCTTTTGACTGGAGAAAGGATCAGCTTGTCATGAGGTGTCATCATGATTCTGTGTTTATAGTCCACAAGAAATCCCTCCCTTTTGCTTTTTCATGGAAAATCATTTTTTCATAACAAACATATTTCCAAGGTGCACAACTTGTTCATAATACATACACACATCACAGATTACTTAAGGTACATTCTTGTCCACCTCAGATCTTCCTAGGAGCTTTGGTTCAGAAATGACAACTTATTCACGATTTTGTTGGGTTTTCCAATATTGGTTCTGCACCAAATTTGATACATGCATGCAGCTCCTCTCTGGGCATATTACTGTAAATTCCTATATTCATAGCAACAACACTACAGCTTCAATATTCATAAATTACGCGGTTTGGTCTCAGAACATAACACAGTGTCCAGCTTAATCTTGAACTGTGAGTGTATTTGTCATTTTAAGAATCCCAAACTTTCATATTTTTGTCAGCTTGGTAAAATGTGTTATAAGCAATTTCATAAAACATACATTTGCTTTCAATTCAATATGCACAACAGTTTGTCTCTGCCCCCAGAAGCTTGGCTCTGACTCAGAGGTCACATGTCTTGTTTCTCCCAGAGCAGTTGTTGGCCAGTCACACCCAAATTTAGCATATTCTATTCAGGCAAGGAATCTATTGTCTCTTTTTCCTGCCAGCAGGGGAAATCTCCTCCTCTCACAACAGTTCTAATTAACATGTCCATGCGATATCCTCTCCTGTTGGTAGGAAGGACAAAGTGTGAAGGGCTCCCATGGACAGAAGGCCTCTTGAAGTTTTAATTAAATCAGATTACCTTCTAGTCAATTTCAACAGAGTTCCTTGTGAAAAAAATGCATTTTATAAACTTAAAATAAGCAATATATTTTTAAAATCAAGTCTTTTTCAACATGAAATCACTGTGTAGCACTCTATATGGCATTTTGATGGAATTCTCTACTTTGGCATATTTAGCTTCTGAAATACAGCTCTCCTGTCAGAATTTAGAGGTCACCAGCACCTGACAGAGGCAGGTAACGGTACTACACCCATTTTTGACAGCTGTCTATCTTCAAAAGGGGATTCAGCTTGATAGCATATAATTCTTGCTGACATTGTATTGATATGGATTCTTGCAGTAGAATAATGTGGAACACCCAACAAGAAGGTTGGATCTTTTTGGTGATTTTTGAGCCATGATTTTAGCACATTTTGACAATCAAGAAAATGAATTCCCAAACAGCTGTGTTGCTTTTGGCAATCAGCATTGCTCTTTCCAAGTGGTTTCAGGCTGCTTTGTGGATGGCCCAATGGTGGTTTTAGGCAGTGATCTCCTGTGCTCACTAAGATAGGCAAAAGTGGATGGTAGCCTATCTTTCAGATTTTTACTGTGCCTTTTTGGATGGTTTTGAGCGAGCAGCATGCTTTCCAGTGGCCATTCTGATGTTTCTGCTGCCGGCAATGCACAGTACTGTTGCAGGGCTTGGATGCGTGGGTTAATACATCCCACATCCATTATTCAAAAACGTTCTCAGGGGAGCCGGAAGAATCCCCCCGATGCCCTCAAACACGTTAGACTAGGTCCAAATAGCATACTTTTGGCAAGTGGTCGAAGTGGGCGGGAGCGGTTGGGAGCAGAGCTCCTCTACTTTTTTTAAATTAAGTTTTACTGTTCCTGTACTTTTATTTTAAAAAAGAAACAGTTCTGGATTGGTTTTGTTTCCAAATGAAAGCATAGGAAGAAGTTACAATGTTCCCTTAAACAGCAAGTGCATGTGTTTGTGGGTTTGTTTTGGGCAGGGGTGCAACAATGGGGTTTGTGGCGAGTGTGGGCAGGTCAGTAGGGAACATAGTTCCACTACTTTATTTCGTATACTTAGACCACTGCTTGTGACAAATATATACTCTTTCCAATAAAACAACTCACCGGCCACCACTGGTGGCTGGTATATCTGGGGACTACAAATGCCACAAGCTACCACCTCCACCTTTGTTTCAATTCCGCAGTTTATGAATACATCTGCAGTCAACCACTTTAATAACTGCAAATGAGTCTCCAACTTTTGTATGAAAATATAGAAACTCAAAATGTATTATTTTTACCCAAGATGAACATATCTTATCTTGTTACAACTCATCTAATAAAATAACTCACGAGATGTATACATTACATTTTTCAAAGTGCAATAGTGTAATTCTGGGTTAGTTTAAAGTGCCATTTGTGCAAATACAGTACACTTTTTGAGAGTTTTGTATTCATGTTCACACATGATAACACAGAAGTGTGGTGGTTTTCTCAGAAGTATTGGGTTCTTTGTTCTTAAGTTCTAGGTGAGTTGCCCATGAGACTGCTGGGTTCAAATCATTGAGTACTCATTGCTTTTAATTTAGAGACATTCACTCTTAGAACTGGTATATTTGGGAACCAGGCACTGCCCCTTCTTTCTATGCTAGGTGAAACATTTAAGCATTGATTAAAACACATATTTACTTCTTTCTCTTGGAGTAGTGTATGCAGCGGCATACTTCTCATGGGCACAAGTGGCTTGCAGGGGGTCCCCAAATCTTCTGCTAAGCCACTGGTTTGCATGGCAAGATAATATTGTTCAAAATATGGAAGAACCAGCACACCCATATTCAGTCAGCACCTCCCACCTTACTCTCAGCTGCTTGCTGGCCCAGACCAATCCTGCTAGAACACACTTGAAGTGAGAGAAAAACATTTTAGTCAAAGTCAGGTGGATGTTCAGACACAAATATAAAAACTTGGGAAGATTTGCCATTTTAATAAGTGTAATCCTCCTGAGTAATGATAATGGAAACCCTTGCCATCAGTGTACCTGTTGGTTCAGATCATCGAATCCCTCCCATAATTCTCTGCGAAGAGTAATTCTGGATGTCTCGTTATCTCTATCGGAAGGTATTAAGTGTGCCCCCTTGTCCATCTAAATCCATAATCATAATCATCCTGAAATATGTGTGTGTCGTCGATAAGAGGGAAAATTACTAACTTTCCATTGTTAATGCAAAACCTGCCGTGCTTAGTGAAACGATCCACCTGCTGCATAACTGGTGTTAGATTTTCTAGGGGCTGTTTAATAAACAACATCATGTCATCCACAGATAGGTATATATTGAACCTATAGGTATATAGGAGGATTCCTCTGTGTATATGTTGTTCAAATAGCATGGCTGCTACCGTTTTCATGGCCAATGTGAACAGCAGACGTGAAAGGGGGCAGACCTGTTGCGTGCACTGACTATCACCACTGGACCAGACCACATTCTATTAATGTTTATTCTCGCTGTTGGTAAAGCATATAGGACTATGATCATGGAGACAAACCGATTTCCCAGCCCAACTTTGTCCAATAATGCAAACATAAATGGCCACTCTATTGAATCGAATGCTTTTTCCGCATCCAGAAGAACCAAAGCTGCTGGACTACCTGGTTCAGATTCTTCAAAACGACTCCAAAAAATCTATGTAAACCAAAGGATGAAGATCTACCCAAGATGAACTCTAATTGATCAGCTAGCACCAGACTCTGCATACAGGGGAGGAGTCGTGCCACCACTAATTTAGCATATATTTTATTGTCTACATTGACAAGCGAGATTGGGCTATATGAGCCACATTGATCAGGCACTTTTCCAGTCTTGAGTAGTAGTGTGACTATGGCTTCTTTCATCATCACGGGGAAGGTTCCACAATCCTTTGCTTCTTGATAGACCTTCCAAGAGATGAGAAACTATAACATTAGCATATGTTTTTTATAGAAATCAATACCAATACTATCCGGCCCAGGGGCATTGGAGCCCGCCAGTATCTTGATTGCCTCTAACATTTCTGCAACCATAATGTCCTGACAAAGTACCGCCCGAAGCGCCAGAGTCAACCATAGCAGTTCAATATCCTCCAGGTACTGAAAAATCTTAATGGGTGTCGCCTCCCTCCTGGCTGTGTACTGGTCACGGTAGAACCACAGGAATAATGCAATATCTGTGGTAGCCTACTGCAATCATTGCTATCATCCCTGATAACTTCTATACAGTCCCTCCTCCTCCCACCCTCCTACATTCATGCCAATAGCACACCTGGTCTCTGGCCCTCCCTCCCCATCTTGATGCACCTAATGATGCCTACCTAAAAATGTGATTTCCCTTGTCACAATTTCTTAGTATTTTGACAATTCTTGTTGTGTGCCTACCAGTATATCCCTGCTCCCAGTGCACCGATAAATAATCTCCAGCCCCCCAAGTCTTTGTACTTTGGACTCCAAGTCTGCTGTAATGGGCCACTGGATCCCAGCCTCTTTAGCTCCCAAATATAACATTTGAAGGATTCCCACAGCTTAATATGTGATTTCAGTGAGCCCTCACTGTATTTCATCCCATACATCAAATTCAAATACATCATCCGGTAAGGCCTATGGTTTAATGTCCACCCACCCCCCTGATTGTGCTGTTTGCCCAACCCATTGCCTTCTAGCAACACTGAGGAATGGTCAGATTGCATTCAGGGTAGTATTGTACAGCCCCTCATTTGAGTCGCCAATACTTTGGGGACCATAAGAAAGTCAATGCAGGATGCTGTGTTATGGGCCCAGGATGGAAAAATGTATTCATTGGCTGGTGCAGTCCCATATATCCACTAGGTCATGCATTTTGCATATTTGTTTTAGTTTCTGAGCAACCCTAGGTTCTGCATTGACACCTACAGAGGTTCTATCCCTATTGGAGTCGAGGACAGTGTTAAAGTCCACTATCCATTTTATCATCAAGTCATCCTCTGTTGTTAAAGCATCCAGGTGGCCAATTCAAGTGATAATTGAAGGTGGGGCATCCATCTACTCATGCAAGACATGTAGGTAGTTCATGTAGTTATATCTCTCGCCACCCATCCCCTTTTAATATGCAAGGTGTACATGACATATTGTCCTGCCAATGTGCCTTAAAGCTCCCCCTCCAGAAATGAACATAACAATGGTCGGTAAACGTCCCCTTTCCAGTCCTGACCAGCATGTGCCTTGCCACCTTGAAAAAACATATAAAATCAGAATGCGTTCAGCAAGTGCTTCGTAAGTGCTGTTCTGCTGTGAGAACTGCTCCTGCATATCTGCATTTTGAAAACAAACTTTCCCGTGGGATTTTATGCTGGCTCCGCCCCTTTCTCCCTGAAGCCCTGAAAAGCATGAGCATGCGCGCATTTGCGTGCACGCATTCAGCAAGTGCTTCGTAAGTGCTGTTCTGCTTTAGTGTCAGAAATCCATATCTGATTGAAATGAAAGAGGGGCGGTGAGTGGCAGTCTTGCAGTCTGCTACTGCTATTCCAGTCTTTTGTCCCTGTCTACAGTGGAGGCGTGTTCCTGACACCACTTTCAAAACTCACTTACTCCACGGAGCGGATGCGAAGTGGCGGTGAGTGGCAGTCTTGCAGTCATGCCAGGCAAGACGGCAAAGACTGTTAAGATGGCCGCCCCACCGACTCCCTCTCTAGTCCTAGAAGATGACACAGGTCGCTGTTTGAGGAGTTCTCGCTCTCGCATGGAGCCCCGAGTCGAAATTACAGGCATTACATCAGAATTCCAACAATCATCCGAACCCTCGAGAGTCGAGAGAGTCGAAAATCGTTTGAATATGGGAAACGCCACACTAATACCTCCCACAGACTCTTGTGAAAATCATAAAGCTCCAACATTGTGCGTTAACCCACCACAAAATCATACCAAGGACCCCCCCTTGGAGCAAAATCTCACCTTGTGCGAGCCTCGCAGAGAAGTGCCCGCCTCCCCCATGATCCGCGCCTGGACTCAGGCTGGTATGCTTCCTCTGGAGCTCCACCGTCCCCCGGAGGGGGGGCAGCATTGACTCCTTTCGGTTTGCCGGCCTGCATGCTGCCCGGACGGGCTGGAATGGAACCCTCGCCGGCTGCCCCTGGGTCGGGATCTGCCCAGGAGGGCGAGAAATCTGAGACGCCGGCGAGGGAGCTTGGTGACCGAGGGGCTGGTCGCAGCGGTTTGAAACTGCTTGAACTGTTGGATTTTCCATCTCCGCAGATGCCTGGAGTCACGCGTCCCACATATCCCATGGAAAGTGAAAGTCTCAAAGACTCCGTTCCTCCTACTACCGTATTAACGGTCAAATCCCTGATCCAAGCTAGTCCATCGGCAGCCGAACCTACTGAAGCGCTGGGCTGCGCTACAAACAACGTTGAAATAACACCTTCCGCAGCCCCCCATGAAAAGGACCAGAGTGCCCCACAAAACCAAAAAAAAAAGATTACGGAAAGTGGGAGACTCGATTGAAGAAATTGAGGCCCCACTCGAAATCAATAAAACACTAAAACCTCCGGTAAGGCAAAGGATGAGTCAAAAGCAAGGCAAGACCAACAAATCTGGCTTTGTGGGTCAACAGGCTATAAGAAAGGGGATAACGAAAACCTCAACCCTCCCTAAAACCACTATCAGACTTTTTTTGTAAACACTCCAAAGCAATGCAAGAAAAATGTCAAGAATTAACAGGCACCGAAATCCTTGAAGCAGTACATGAAAATACACCACCACGCAAGCAGCGTAAATTGGCTACAGAAATTCAAAAATCTTCTTTACCCTCACCGAGATGCGGAGACCACCTCACCCAAAAAATAAGCAAGGATAAATGGCAATTCATAGGAAAAACACCACCTGCATTTGCACCCTTAAAGAGTGCCCTATCAACCTGCAAGCCAGAACCAGACAAAAATCTTTCTTCCACGCTCTCCTTAACACCCTCGAAGGTAAACAAAGAAATGGGTACTCCTGAACTGCACGAACCTCTACAACACGAAGCACCAAACAGCAACAAAAATGGCCTAGAAAATGAGTCACAAGAAAGGAGTCCTACCCTAGATGGAAACACGAGGGTGGAGGCTACCAACTCACTAAAGAGCCCCAACTCAGCCCTCCTCGACAAGAAGTCCTTTACTAGGTTAAATACACCTCCACAAAGTGATCTGACTCCTAATCGAGGAATAAAGGACATCCTGGCCGAGTGTGGCAATAGTACTGAGCAGGTGGAAAATTCAATACACTCAGTTTCAAAAAAGACAAACAGGCCCAGCAAAGGAAATCCGGGAAACCTTTATGAGAACAAGTATACTCAGAAAATGAAAAACAGACTGCAATTTCAGAAATCCCTAGACACTTTCTACACAAACCTGGACAATTACAACCCCCCTCGAAGATATGCTTTAGACCAACTTAATAGAATGCCGCCTCTAATAGGTACACCAATAATGCGGCCACCATCTCCAGCAAAGATCAGATCATCTTCTAAAAGTCCAGCTGCACCTAAAGAAACGCAATTAAAAAAAACAGACATGTGCACTCTGATATCGGCAATAACGATTGCCTTAACACCTTTTACTAAATTGTATGAAACAATTGGGGATGCACTCAAAGATCATACATCGATTCAAGCAACAATGCTAACCAAATTGACCTTCCTTGAAGGTTATATCACAGCATTAGAGCTAAAGGAAAACCCTGTAGACCCTGCTTCAGAACAACGATTACCGTCAGCTATTAGCCCACAAGAAGATGCATTAGTCACGAGACAATCATGTCAAACAAGGGTAACTTCCAAGTCAGAAGGTACCCAAACTCTTCCTTTCATTGATTTAACATCAACAGTGACTTCACCAACAGTAAAGTCTTTGACCCCCAAAAAAATCATAGGAGTAAAACCAAAACCTAGTGCAAAATTAACACTTGAACCTATCTTCCATCACCCGGGGATAACAAAAGGCAAAATGACGCTATCCACACCACTTCTAAGAATTCCAACGGCACAGCCAAAGTTGAAATCAACAGTAAAAGAAGTCCAAGTTCCTCTTACTGAAGTAATCAAGATAATTAATCAATCTCCTAGAGGGATTGAAGACTTCCAAGGAAATGAAGACATGATGAACATCACGCAACATGAGTACCCAGAGTCACCATTCCTCACCCTTGAGAATCGCAGACGTCGTGTGATCATGAAACATAAAGCTCAAGCCCATTACCTTACTCCCGTCTCACATCCTAGAAAGAACCATCAAAACCTAGACGCAGGAAAGCGAGACAAACCCAGATACCAGCCGAAGGAGCTCTATGACGATAAGTCCCGTAGGAGAACCCGAGATATCAATCCACTGAACGAGCTAAAAAACATCTAGTCCGAGAGCATGAAAAGGGATCCTCAAAGATTTTCTATAAATCAAAGACAGACATCTATAAAAAAAAACACAAATTCGATGGATACTCAAGCTAGAACAGATCTGTCATGATCACTGCTTCCAAGGAGCCAGGACCAGCCCAACGTCCTTGGAAGCAGGCCCCTAACCCTAATCCTAGGCACCAGCCGGTCCCTACTGGGACCTTTTGGACCTTGTCTTGGCGCCGGTGGCACCAGGCTCATCAAAACCATCGGTCCCGGCACTGGAAGCGCCGGGCTCATAATTGGTGTGAAGGTGCTTGGGTGGACTTACCTGCAGCAGACCATGCTGCTTACTTACCAGCCACTTAGAAGCCCTCTGTGAACAGGAACTACTTTCTTACCTGGGTGGGGCAGCTCCACTCCCTGGATACAGCACTGGAACTCTTCTGGAAACTGGAACTCTTTTCTTACCTAGGCGGGGCCGTGGAAGAAGACGCCTCATCACTCCAAGGCTATTTAAACCACACCCGATAGATGAAACGTGCTTCGCGTTATTCTGCATCTGCAGCAGAACGCTCACCGAGTCTGTTCCAGCCTTTCTTCTTTCGATCCTGAACCAGCAAGAATTATACTTACCATTCCTGTATCCAGTCATCATCAGCACCTGCAAAAGACAAGAAACAACAGGTTAGCAAGGCAACCTTTACACGCAGTGCTTACTCACCTGATCCATCGGCAGCGGCCGTGTCTTCACGCTGCACCTCCGCCTGCAAAGATAAAAGCATTGTTATACTTACCGGCACGCCGTGAATTCCGGATTTCTTCATTCTGCATCGCCGCCTGTGAAGACAAAGGCCCTCATTACGACCCTGGCGGAGATCCATGGTGCAATTTGCACCATGGTCCATGGCGCAGAGCTGCCAACTCCGCCATGGGGGTTGGCGGACTCACCGCCCCATTCCGACCTTGGCGGGGCGGTTAGTCCCCAATCCCCATTTACCCTTCCCCATTCCCATTTTTGCCCCATAGGGTATAATGGGAGTGGGGAAGGCGTTAATTACGCCACCGTAGATTACGGTGGCGTAATTAACAAGAGGTCCCGTAGCGCCATGGATTTTTCCGCCCGGAAAATCCGGGCGTAAAAATCACCATGGCGCTACGGAAAGTCGTAATCTGGCGGAGAGGTACGCCATGCATTACGCTGGCGTATACCCCTCTCCGCCAGGGTCGTAATGAGGGCCAAAGTATTGTTACAACTTACTGGCATTCCGCAGACTCCGGTGCTGCAAACCAACATCTGAAAGACAAAAGAAAAGACATTAAGCAGGTATTTACTTACGCCCATCACGCTCGTCGCCATAAAACGCCTGCGAATACTCCGGCGTCTCTTTAACACGAACTAAGCTGCAAGGAAAGAGACAGTTAGAGTGCTTGCCATACTTACGAATTTCCAGGCGCTTCACTCCATCTTCCATTTCAAGAGTCCTGCAATACATAAGGGAAAAGCATTATACATAGTCTTCAATATTAACGTGCCACGCATTTAAAGACTATAAAGACAAAAGGTGTCCAGAAACTCACCGCTCGTGCAGATAACGACGGTAACCATCCTCTGAAGTCAAGAGGCGTATGTTTCACCAGTGAAGGAACTGGCAACGGCACCCTGCATCAGACGCAGATGGAGAGCCCAGCATTCACCTATCTAAGGTGAGCACGTTGACCTGGGGGCTCTACGAAAAAGCTAAAAAGCTGGGAAGAGAGAGAGAGAGAGAGAGGTACATTCAACAACCCAGACCATTAACCCCCATATTCTTTCACCTGCAGAAACATCACTCTTCGAGTTCGACACACAGTGCAAAGAGGTTCGACCCCAGAAGCCAATCGAGTCCTGCACATCACTTTTCGAGTCACAGACACCTTCCTGCCAAGACCCGCTCCTCCGTGGGAATCAGGTGAGCGTTACAGAACACGAAGCCCACCACAAAACTCCTACCTAGGCGCAATGGAAACCTCAGACACTGATCAACTAGCCCAGTTGCTCGGGGAATTAAGAGCAGAAGTACATGCAGCTCGTCAGGAAACAAACTCTCTAAGAAGAGAACTGATAATTTCCAAGGAGCGAACTGAAGACCTCGCTAGACAGTTGCTACAAACGCAGGCAGGACAGACACCTTTGCCCGCTCCAGGAGGAAGTTATCCTTCTGTATCATCTTTAAATCCAGTGCAAATCAATCTGCCCGGTAATGTGCCCTTGGCTCCGCCCGAACGCTTTTCTGGTGATCCAAAGAAATTCGCGGTGTTCATCAACCAGTGCCGCCTCCACTTCTTATGTCGACCAGCTGCATTCCCAACAGACCAGACCAAGGTGGCTTTCGTGCTTTCTTATCTCAATGGCAGCGCCGCAGATTGGTCGATCCCTTTAGTCACCCAGGATAATCCGGTTTTACATGATTTCCAGGCCTTCCAGTCCAGCATGGAGAAACTGTTCGCAAGACATGCACAAGGGCAGGCTTTGGACAATGAACTTCTTTCATTACGACAGGGTAATCAAGACCTCTTGACTTATATAGCCTCATTCAACAGACTTATAGTGGAAACTCAATGGCCCGAGGATAAGAGAATAACGCTTTTCTACAGAGGCCTGCGTGGAGAGCTCAAGGATGTGTTAGCTCAAGTCGTGAATCCTCCACAAGAATGCTCAGACTATATTGACTTAGTTGTCCAATTGGACCACAGACTACAGAACAGGAAGGCAGATCATTCCAAATTTGATACCCGAGTGTTTTCTAAACCACAGACCTCTACTAGGGGAGCTGACACCGTGGAACCCATGCAAATAGGGGGCATGAAAGGACCTTTAACCCAGAAAGAGCGGGAAAGAAGAAGGCAGCTGCAATTATGCCTCTATTGCGGAAACTCAGGACACTTTCTTCGGGACTGTCCAGTGAAACCAGCTAAGAAGGCTGTAGGAGCCGCGGATACCTGTACCACAAAGTCTGAGCAGGGAAACGACCAAGCCCGACAAGAGTAGAGGTCCTCTTGCCGAGCGTTAAGATCTGTCCCGTGACCTCGCATTTCGTGGTACCCATGGTCCTCATTAGTCCTGAACGTCCGGATCGTTTGCATGCAATTGAAGCTTACATCGACAGCGGAGCAATCGGTAATTATGTGGACCGTGAAATGGTATCAAGGATGAATCTACCCCTTGTCCCTAAGGCTGTAAAAGACGTCATTACTACTGTGGATGGCACGGAGATAGCCTCCAGACCAGTAACGCATGCCACCCAAGAAGTGACACTAGTGAGTCAAGATGGACACCGGGAGAGAATCGTGTCTGATGTGATCAAGGCTTCTCAGTTCCAGATCATTCTGAGAATCCCTTGGTTAGAGAAGCACAATCCTCAGATCGATTGGCGAGCAAAGACGGTTCAGTTTCCAGAATGTTTTACCACTTGTTATCCTAGGCCTGATGTTTCATTGGCGGCAATCTCTTCTGAGGAGGTTCCCAAGTTACCTCCCGAATACCAGGAATTCCAAGACGTCTTCAGGAAGGATCAAGCTAACACCCTGCCTCCTCATAGGTCTTACGACTGTCAAATAGATTTGATACCCGGAACAACTCCTCCTTGCAGCAGGATCTATGCCCTCACCGAGCCAGAGAATCTTCACCTCAGACAATATCTGGACCAATACTTAGCTAACGGGTTTATCCGTCCTTCAAAATCTCCAGCTTCATCGGCTTTGTTCTTCGTTCCGAAAAAGGAAGGAGACCTTAGGACTTGCATAGATTATCGCGCCCTGAATCAAATCACCGTTAAAAACAGATACCCGTTACCTTTGATCCCTGAACTCCTGGACCAAGTCAAAGACGCATGTATATATACAAAATTGGATCTCAGAGGAGCCTACCACTTGGTACGGATAAAAGAGGGCGATGAATGGAAAACGGCCTTCCGCACCAAGTACGGGCTATTCGAATATCAAGTGATGCCCCTTGGACTTTGTAACGCTCCTGCCGCTTTCCAATATTTTATGAACGATGTCCTTAGAGAACTCATAGACGTGTGTGTTGTTGTCTACATTGATGACATCCTCGTCTATTCATCATCCGAAGAGGAACACCAGAGACACGTTAAAGAGGTTCTCGAGAGATTGCGTCAACATAATCTGTTTGCTAAGCTTGAAAAATGCGTTTTCAACGTAACTGAAGTCGAGTTCCTGGGATTCATATTGTCACCTACTGGAGTCCATATGGATTCAAAGAAAGTTGATGCAATCATCAAGTGGCCAACACCAACCTCTGTAAAAGGAGTTCAAAGCATGTTAGGCTTCGCTAACTTTTACCGCAGATTCATTCCTGAATTTTCTCGGATAGTCCAGCCCATCACCGCTCTGTTAAAAAAGAACAAACGTTTTGAGTGGTCTTCTGAAGCAGAACAAGCTTTTCAGGACTTAAAAGCTAAATTAATTTCTGCACCTGTTCTAAAACATCCTCGCCCAGAACTCCCCTACATCGTGGAAATGGATGCTTCTAGTCTTGCTATGGGGGCAGTTTTATCACAAAGAGATCCGGTCACACACCAGTTACACCCTGTAGCCTTTTGGTCCCGCAAGTTTTCGGCTCCCGAGATTAACTATTCAATTACAGACAAGGAACTTTTAGCTATCAGATCGGCCTTTAAAGCATGGCGGCATTATCTTTTAGGAGCCAGACACACAGTCACCGTAATGACTGATCACCGCAATTTACAATATCTAAAGACGGCCAAAGCTCAGTCTTCCAGACAGCTTCGGTGGGCTCTGTTTCTGGCTGAATTTGACTTTATAATTACTTATCGACCAGGCAGTAAGAACGGAAAAGCAGATGCCCTCTCCCGGATGGGAGTAGATGAACGTTTGACCAATCCAGAACCAATACCCATAATCCCAGAACAAAGGATTTTGGGTTTGGTCAGCATTCAATCATTTGAAGACATCAAGACCACGGTTAAATGACTCCTAACACAGGCCGATTTGCAGGACTGGCAATTAAAGGGAAAAGAATTCTCAGTGGATCAAGATCTACCATATTTCCGAGGACGATTGCACTTGCCCTGTGAGAAAATACAAAAACAAGTAATCTCCTGTTATCACGACTCTCTAATGGAGGGTCACCCTGGCATTACCAAAACAATGGAAAAGATTAAAAGACATTTCTGGTAGCCATCATGGAAAAAGGATATTAGAGACTTTGTACTCTCCTGCGGTGTGTGTGCCCAGAATAAAAGTCAGAAACAGAAACCAGCCGGCCTATTGCAGCCACTAGACATCCCTCCCTGTCCATGGCATACCCTGTCCATGGATTTCATCACGGACTTACCTCCATGCTCGGGATATACTACCATTTTAGTAGTCGTGGATCTATTCTCCAAGATGGCGCACTTCATTCCCCTGAAGGGTCTACCTTCAGCCTCAGTATTGGCCTGAGAATTCCTAAAAAACATCGTTCGGTTACACGGTTTTCCCTCAGTTTTAATCTCCGATAGGGGAAGTCAATTCGTCTCCCACTTCTGGCGCAGTTGCTGTCGTCTAGCCCAAATTGATGTAAGACTTTCGACCAGTCACCATCCCCAAACTGACGGACAAACCGAAAGGAAAAAACAGACACTAGAGCAATATCTACGTTGCATGCTCCAACAAACTGAAAACCCCGGGAAGGATATTCTTTGGATCGCTGAATACGCTTACAACAATTCGACTCATTCTGGAACCGGGAAGACTCCTTTTTTCCTATTATACGGACACCATCCTAGAACCTCTAACCTGGATCCTCCCCAAGAATTTGAAGGACCTGCTGTGGATCACTTGCACTCGGAGATCACCCGGGCTTTTAAGGAAGCCACTGCCCATCTGCAAAGAGCTAAAGCTCAATTCAAAAAGGGAGCAGATCGACACCGAAAAGAGGCCCCTCACTACGCTGTAGGAGACCAGGTCTGGTTTTCCACTAAGCACCTGCCTCTAAAAGGACCCCGCACCTTCATCCCGAGATACCTTGGACCCTATCTCATATCTGCCATAATTAATCCGGTGGCTGTCAAAATGGAATTACCTACGCATATGAAAATACATCCAGTATTCCATGTCTCCTTATTAAAACCAGAACAACCAGAAACCCGATTGACTTAACTCCCAGAACCGATTTTAGTAGATGGAGAACTTGAATTCGAAGTAAAGAACATCCTAGACTCCAAAATCTCAAAATCTAAGTTATATTATCTGGTTGATTGGAAAGGATACGGCCCCCAGGAAAGGTCTTGGGAACCCTCAGAATATGTCCACGCACCTCGTCTGGTCAAGAAATTCCATCTGAATCACCCCAACAAGCCAAAACCCCCGGAGAAGACACGCTTAGGGGGGGGCTTGAGGGGGGGTGCTGTCATGATCACTGCTTCCAAGGAGCCAGGATCAGCCCAACGTCCTTGGAAGCAGGCCCCTAACCCTAATCCTAGGCACCAGCCGGTCCCTACTGGGACCTTTTGGACCTTGTCCTGGCGCCGGTGGCACCAGGCTCATCAAAACCATCGGTCCCGGCACTGGAAGCGCCGGGCTCATAATTGGTGTGAAGGTGCTTGGGTGGACTTACCTGCAGCAGACCATGCTGCTTACTTACCAGCCACTTAGAAGCCCTCTGTGAACAGGAACTACTTTCTTACCTGGGTGGGGCAGCTCCACTCCCTGGATACAGCACTGGAACTCTTCTGGAAACTGGAACTCTTTTCTTACCTAGGCGGGCCGTGGAAGAAGACGCCTCATCACTCCAAGGCTATTTAAACCACACCCGATAGATGAAACGTGCTTCGCGTTATTCTGCATCTGCAGCAGAACGCTCACGGAGTCTGTTCCAGCCTTTCTTCTTTCGATCCTGAACCTGCAAGAATTATACTTACCATTCCTGTATCCAGTCATCATCAGCACCTGCAAAAGACAAGAAACAACAGGTTAGCAAGGCAACCTTTACACGCAGTGCTTACTCACCTGATCCATCGGCAGCGGCCGTGTCTTCACGCTGCACCTCCGCCTGCAAAGATAAAAGCATTGTTATACTTACCGGCACGCCGTGAATTCCGGATTTCTTCATTCTGCATCGCCGCCTGTGAAGACAAAGTATTGTTACAACTTACTGGCATTCCGCGGACTCCGGTGCTGCAAACCAACATCTGAAAGACAAAAGAAAAGACATTAAGCAGGTATTTACTTACGCCCATCACGCTCGTCGCCATAAAACGCCTGCGAATACTCCGGCGTCTCTTTAACACGAACTAAGCTGCAAGGAAAGAGACAGTTAGAGCGCTTGCCATACTTACGAATTTCCAGGCGCTTCACTCCATCTTCCATTTCAAGAGTCCTGCAATACATAAGGGAAAATCATTATACAGAGTCTTCAATATTAACGTGCCACGCATTTAAAGACTATAAAGACAAAAGGTGTCCAGAAACTCACCGCTCGTGCAGATAACGACGGTAACCATCCTCTGAAGTCAAGAGGCGTATGTTTCACCAGTGAAGGAACTGGCAATGGCACCCTGCATCAGACGCAGATGGAGAGCCCAGCATTCACCTATCTAAGGTGAGCACGTTGACCTGGGGGCTCTACAAAAAAGCTGGGAAGAGAGAGAGAGAGAGAGAGGGACATTCAACAACCCAGACCATTAACCCCCATATTCTTTCACCTGCAGAAACATCACTCTTCGAGTTCGACACACAGTGCGAAGAGGTTCGACCCCAGAAGCCAATCGAGTCCTGCACATCACTTTTCGAGTCACAGACACCTTCCTGCCAAGACCCGCGCCTCCGTGGGAATCAGGTGAGCGTTACAAGATCCCTGGTAACTATGACCATGTCATTCTAAACAGAAGAGCAATAATTGAATTATTCTACCACATACCAAAACTACGCTCGGTGAAATCATCAGACCTTCAGATTGTCGACCCAAGCCACGAGCGCTCAAAGGCGATCTCCCACTTATATATAACATCATCGACTATAAACAATCTTTTAAGAGCAGCAGCAGAAGATCTTCAAATTATGGGCTACGATTTAACTGAATCCTCCAGGAAAATAAAAGAAAACAGAAACCTCTAAGTCAAAAAGAACTTGGAAACCGTGCAAAAAAATGCTCAACTTAAATCAAATTTACTGGAACATCGCAGTACACCAAAGAGAACTAGAACTAACTCAATGGTTAACGGGATCCACACTAATGACCACCATAAAAAATCGACAGTGGTGTGTTTGAAACCAGAAGCTCGACTATCTAATCTCGCCCACCAAAACACTGTAAAAGCCAGCATAAAAGGAGACCAAGATTCTCTCACAGACTCAAGTTCTCAATCTAAGAACCTGCACCCAAAAGAATCTTTAAAAATTCTAAGGAACGTCCAGAATGAGACTTGCTCCACCACAATAAAACCACATCCAAGCACTTCACTCCAGACCATGTGGCCATGGCTCCCAAAAGCCCTGAAGATTCAACGCCAAAAATAGCCACTCAAGATTAAGGCAAACAACTCCTCGAGCGACTTTCGACTGGAAATCGACCAAAACACAATAAAGATGTGTTCATGGAACACCCCGGGCTTTCTCCATTTAACAGTCAGCGACTGTTAACCATAAATCGGGACGGGCACCATAAATCTGAGCAACTGTGATATTATATGTCTCAGGAGACGTGGCTACACCAAACCCCTGTTCTAGACAGCTACGAGATCAACACAGTTTCAGCCAAAAAAGGCTCCACTGGATGCCCCACAGGAGGGCTATTAATTGTGATCCGCAATGGATGTGGCCTAACGTGCATTCAAAAATTGAAAGAAAACCACTTCATGCTGGTGGTGAAGCTAAATTGGTCAACAACTGACGTGAAGAGAAACATAATCTCGACTTGGCTGGTGGTTATTATCACCACCTACTGGAACCCTGCAGTTGTCGTTTGTACAAAATTCATTAATATGATTGAGAATGAAATCGACTGGATCCAAGCAAGCCACCAAGCCGACCACATTGTTATATGTGGCGACCTTAACATCAGCTGCCAGGATAATATTGAAGCCAACAAGAGTAAACCCAAGAGACCACCAACTGATCAGAGGGCAAGCAAATGGATGAAGTTAATGAAATCAAGATCTTTCTCCAATCATGACCTGGTCTTCGATGAACCCAACAGACCTCCGACTTGGGAAAGGGCCAACTCAAAATCAATGATCCATCATATTTTTGTGCTACGATCTCTACTACCACAAATAACATCATTTGAAGTGGTGACGACTCCAGCAAGTGACCATAACCTTCTACAAACCACATGGTCTTCAAGCCCTCCAAACAATCCATCAATGATCGCTAACCTTGAGGTAAACTGCCAAGGCACAAGACTCAGAATGACAGAAAGGGCAATCAGCTCCTTAACGTACGCTTACAAGGATTTTAAAAAGTGAGAAAACAACACAGTGCTGGACTATATCCTGCTACTGAACACCTTTAAAGTTCCACAGGGAAAGAAAAAGCAACCTAAGATACAACAGAAACACACACATTATAAACTGGTCGCAGAAAAAAAGAGGGATTTTAGAAGAATCAAAAGACAGGCACGAAAACCAGAACCCCAGACTGCATCAAACATTGTTTGTGAGGCTCAAAAAACGTACAAAGCATAGTTGAGAGGCCACCGCCATATACTATACCAACAAGATGCCGAGAATATTCTTGAAGCAGAAACCGGCAACCATGGCAGAGACTTTTGGTCCCTCTTACATTCAACCTCAGTGGGTGCCCCTCTGTCTCAACTGAATGGAATTGGAGAATTGTCCTGGGAGACCTACTCCAACACTCTCTTTCAACTTCCTAAAACTACTTAAGAGGACATGGGTAGTTGTGACAGTGCATGAATACGGTTAGACAACAAAGAGGACATCCTGGACCTAATAAGAAAACTAAAACCATCACGTGCCCCCGGTCTGGATGGTAAAGAAACCTCAATTTGAAAACTCACCCTGAAGCCTGGTCATCTCTTCTAAGTGTAATTTTCAGACGCTGCTTCCAAATCCATCCCTCCATCATGGAATTGCATGAATATAGTTCCCATTTACAAAAAGGGAAACAGGGCTGATCAAGCAAATTATCGCCCAATTGCCCTTCTAGACCCAATAGGCAAAGATTTTGGGTCACTTCTTCTTCAACATTTTACAGCATGGGCCAATAAAGCCCCCTGTCATGACCACCTACAGATGGGAGTTAAAAAGAACATGGGCACGAACGTGAACATACTCATCTTAAGTTCCTTGAAAAGTAAGATCCGAGAAGGCTGCCCCAGAACATTCATCGCCTTTGTCGACCTAACACAGGCGTTCGACCGAGTCGATCGTTCCAGATTGTGGCAGAAACGTACTTCTTGGAAATGCCCACATGAATTGTTGGACCCAAACAAAGCCTTATACACCAACACGACCATGCGAGTCTGACTGAATCAACGAGGGAACCCTTCTCTGGAAAGATCAAACTGCCAGAGGTGTTAAACAGGGCTGCTCCCTGGCCCCGGCCCTGTTTTGGACATATTTAGGCGACTTCCAAGAATCTGAAAAATCAATACGATCATTCGCAGCAAAGCTTGGAGGCGAGCAGATCAGTCGCCTGCCTTATTTATTTATTTATTTATTTATTTATATTTATATAGCGCGCAAGCAGCCCAGGGGCATTGAGGTGTTGTTACTTGCAATAGCTTAGTTACATGGTACAGGCATAGTAGCGATTGTTGACACATTATGAATACTACAAGACATCATACTGTTGTTACAGATATTGCATTTGGTCATATATTACAACATACATGAAAAGTATTCGTGCTGATGTGTCTGGCCTTATGTGAAGAGGGTAGTTTTAAGCATTTTGCGGAAGGTGGTGAGGGAGGCCTCACCTCGGATAGTGGGTGGTAGGGCATTCCAGTGAGTGGGCGCCAGATAAGGGAAGCTGGATCCGCCCGCTTTTTCTTTTTTTACTGGTGGCACAGAGAGCATGTTGGTGTATGGTGATCTAGTTGGCCTGGTAGTGGAGACGGGGTGAGAAGTATGCAGGAGCAGTGAGGGGAATGCGGACGACTTGATCCTTTTAGACCACACTCCAATAGGTCTACAACAGCAACTTAAAAACTTACAGCAATACATGGCGGAAAACAATTTGAATATTGACGAAGGGAAAACGAAAATTATGGTAATTGAAAAATCAACCAAGAAGAACGAAAAGATTTCTCTTCGCTTGGGTCTAGTCACTGTTGAAAGAGGTACCAACTTTAAGTATCTAGGTGTCATAGCTCGACAAAAGAAAAAGCTATGCAAGAGGTACTTTATGAGAAAACAAAAAAACTGGATGTCCAAGGGAAAGCCATTGATATCAAATTTGGACGCTACTCATCGATCCCGGTCAGAGACTTTTATAAAAAGAAGGTTATACCATCTTTAACCTATGGTGCTGAGGCAATGCCCAATCTCCCTCCGGAGTTATGGTCCAAACTAGAAGCAATTTTCTGGAGAACAATCTTTGGCCTACCAAAATCAACTTCAGTTGCATTGATTAGACGCAAACTCAGTCTTTCATCATTGGAAACAACAGTAGACTTGAATAGCATTATGCTATATAGGAAATGCATCCTGAATGATACTCCATATGTCTACCGCCTGATAAACCAAGAAATCAGGCTCGGATCCTGTAAAATGCTGTCTAAATGGGAAACAAAGAACGTGGCACTTCTACATTCAGTGGAAAGTTGTGAAGACGAGCTTGTAAATAATCCAGTTAAAGTCATAAAAAAGATCTGAGAACTAGACTGGATAAAGACCTTAGAAACAGCAAACAAAAATAAACTCACCACTCATCTTCCCCGAAATTGAATACTCTTATCTTAACTCAATTTATTCCCGAGCAGGTTAGCGCGCAATTTTTTTCTGAAAATTTGCCTGAACTTACTGGAAACAAACAAAGTTCTGTCAATCAGAGGCTTAGCCTCAGCAAATGGTTGTCGTCTCTGCAAATCTACAACGAAAAAGGCAACTATTCATCATCTGCTCTGGACCTGTTCAGCGACGCGAGACATCCGCTCTCTATATTTGAATAATACCATTTCTAACTTTACTCATCAGGATGAGGCAAACTGTTGGTATAAACTGATTGGAGGAGACAAAGCGACCTGGTTACTGGCAACAGTGAACATTATGCAACACATTATTAAAGTGATGCTCCCGCTTCAAGATTTGAATACCATTTCACCTACACCAGTGAATTAACGTTAGAATTCAAGACTTTTTCTTTTCCTTTTTCTGCGTCCCTACTTCACAACCATGTTACTTCAATCATGTTCCCATCTTCTACCTTTTGTTAAAAAATCCGATTGGATTAAATACAAATTTAAAAAAAAAATATACATATAAAATCAGAACAAACCCCAAGCCCTTGCCCTCCCCACCCCACAGGCATCCCCGCCCAGTGTAATGCAACCCCCACCCATCTCCAACCAAAACTATGTGGCACACATAAACGCATGTTGAACAATTATGCCAATTGTTCAGTGCATTATCCCACCCACTCAACCCTCCTCAAGTTCGAAACACTTCCACAGGGCCCCAGGACAGTTTTGGAGGGCACAACTTGAACCTGTTCGGCAAAGGCAGATGCTGATTGAGGCAGGGTGAAAAATTGTAAGTTACTGTGGTGTAGCACCCATAGCTTAGAAGGGAACAGCATTGAGTACTTTATGTTGTTAGGCAGAATTTTATTCAGTGCCCTTTGGGAACACCACACACAATTAAGACTAGAAGTGACAGTACAATTTCACCTTTGGTACAAACCTGTACTACACAATTAAAGTGGTAGCAGTAGCGGAGCAGCCAGACTTATCTCAAAAGTAAGTTAGCAGTATCAAATAGTTACACAAAGGACAGCAATTACTATCATTCAGGCAAACACTGACTCAAGGTTTTCAAGTAAAAGAATATACATTTATTTCACTCTTCAGTTGTTTAACAGTACACTATTATAAGCAGTCTAAAAAATCACACTCTTAACACACCACACCACTTCCCTTAAATTCCAGACAAGTTAAGCTCACAAAATGAAGTGGGAGCAAAATGGCACTCCAGCAATTTAAAAGGGAGGGAAAGACAACGTCAAATAGAAATTAAATCACACCAACAGGTAAGTACTCAGGGCAATTGAACAAGAGGAACTACAGAGATAGAATCAGGTAGAAAAGGCTTAGGGCCAAAGTCATTGGGTCAAAAGTCTTTTGCTCAAGATCGCACAGTTCAGGGTAGTTCGCGGTAAAGTTCGTGGCACGGTTTCCGGATGAGATTGGTTGATACAAAAGTTAGTTAAAAGAGAAGAGAAGGACAAGCCCTCGGATTGGAGAAAGATTTCAAACAATTTCACCGCGGTTGAACGAAACGGACAACCGGATTTGCACAGTACCTTAAAACAGAGAGGGAGCTGTAGATGAGGCAGATGTTCCTGGTAGTTCTTGCAGGCTCACGGTTCCTGAAGCGACTGTCAGACTGACAAGAAGTAGGAAGACTTGATGGTCCTGCACTACCCAGGGAAAAAACCAGCATCAGAGCAAAGCAACGAATAAAAGGTGCACTCCTTAAAACCCAAGCAGGATCCGACCTTCCTGGCTATCCGGCCCACTGTAGCTCTGACGTTCTTTTCTCAGAGTACTCACTTCACTACCACTGTCAGGAGCAGTAGGGCAAGAGGCCAGATTGCATATTTGCCCTCTCTGCAGGCACCAAGAGCAGCAAAGGCACACAGGAGGCTTTGGGAGCCTACAGTTGCCCACAGAAGCCATATAGTTGCACGACACAGTAGGAGGCACCCAACGGACATCAGCCAGCACGTTGCTTTGGCTCAAGACTGTGACCTGAGCAGTCATGTCTCATTGGAGCTCCCCATAGCTAGCAGGCTAGTGTGTTAATATGTAAGTGCGAGTGCATTATGATCTGACAACCTGATGTGCAAATTGATCTGATAACCTAATGTGAAACCTGATCTGTCAAACCCTGAGTGGTGAGAGAGAGAGCTGAGTGTAGATTAAGATCAAGTATCTGAAAAGGAGTCGAGGAGCATTCTTCCATATCTCACCATACTTATCCATCACATCTCCCTAGTCCTCTTTCCGATGCACCTAAACCCCCAACCCATCCAATCAAGGGACCCTAACCATCATTCCCTAAGTGGGTCACGGCCCGCTGTGTTGTATGAGTACTGGGGCCAAGAATGCTAATGGGAGGAAGGAGTTTGTGCTACCTCAGCGCAGGGGGCGGCAGCTTCCAGTTCTATCAAAATCAAATGATTTCGTGGACACCTGGACCACTGCAGAGAATCTGGAGAAACCTGTATTCAGTCCCCATCATAGAATAGGTCCCCCTTTAGACTGGAAAGCCTGAGAATTGTATCTCACTCTCCGTATTTCAGGATCCTGGCATTAATGGGCCCCTGAAACTGTGTTTCTCATACTCCTACCAGGCGTATGTTATTCCTCTTGCACCAACTTTCCAGGTCCTCATTTTAGCAATCACCATCTTCAAAAATTCTTCCACTATTTGAGCCTTAGAGTAGGCTGTAGCGGAGGTGTCTTGTAGGGATGATATTGGGTTTTTACGCCTCCTCTGTCCTAGCACCATATTTATCCAATAAACCAGAAGAAAATCCACTTTTCTTGTCAGTGCATCGAGTTAATTTACTAATCCCTGCCCTCAGCTGTAACACAATCTCCTTCATATCTGCCGACAGGTCTGTAAAACTGCCCCCCTTTCCATCACTTTTTCAGAGCCCGATGCCACATCCACCACTGGCCTGGATGTTTTGGATGATGTGTGCTCAAAGAGAAGCTTTTGCTGTTTTTTTTCAATCTTCACCATTGCAGGCAAGCGTGGGATTCAGCGCTCACTCGTGCATGTGGCCCCCCGCCTTGTCCTCTGCAGCACACAAGGATACTGCAGACAGTCAATAGCCACTGTCCTCATACGGGCTGCTCCCTGGTGCCTCCCACCTCCACCAGTGCACCACAGGACACAGCCTGCTCACGGCACTCCTGCTTTGTTTAACAGGGCTGTTTGTGGGCAGCAGGGGTCACTTCCCAATCGACATGAGGGGGACACAGAGAGGCAGCACAGCGGCAACAGGATGCTTTCCTCAGGCTGTGCCGTCAGGGAGGCATGGAGGCACAGCTTCCACATTTTGGGTGCTCTCCAGTAGTCTTAGCGCTATGCAGATCGGGAGCGACCAATCTCGCTCCCAGCAGCACCAGCACCGGCCAGCAGTCCGTCAGCATGATGGTCCTGTGTGCCAGGTCTTTCATTGCAAGGCCACCATTCAGTCTGCCTCAACATGGCCGCTGATGCTGTGCTTCTGGGCACCCACCCTAACCAGCTACGCACTGGGTCTCAGCAGCACTTCAGTAATGCACTGAATGACATTTCATGGGGAAAGACTCCCAGGATAATTCAGGATTTAAGAGGATTCGATGATGGCGTCACAGAGCGCACAGAGGAACCGCTATCTATGTCAGGCTTGTGAGCGCCCACCACCACTCATTACCATAAATTACATGCAAAGAGTTGCGGGAGGCAATAATCTTTGTTCAAAAGAAAGGGCTGCTTGAAATTTGAGAAACTTTAGGTACCCATTTCACTCTCCTTAGTATGTTGGCCGGGTGACAGACGCTTTGCAGTTTAGGGCAACACCCATCAGGGGCAGCGCAAGGTGTTTGTCAGGGGGTGGTCAGGCAATCGCGGCACAGGAAAAAATCCCAGCGTGTTTCTGCCACAACTCCGAACCCCTCAAGACACACAGTCAAAGGCCAAAATTAAATGTTCCCCGTCTTCCAATGGCCATGACTCACCAGGTGTTCAGGCCGCCCCAGAATTTCGGTTTCAGTGTGATGCGGTTAACTTACAGGTTGAAGGCAAAGTGTGGATTCCTCAAAGTGTCCCAGGAAGCTGGGGGAAACCACCCTTCAGCTTAAAGGGTGCAGTGACTGCAGGATGTGAAGCAAAGCATGCTGGCGGCGAAGGAAAGGATGTTTTGGGGGGTAGAAAGGACAGTTTGATCTTAAGTTTGAAGTCTCTCTGGCCCTTTCGTAAGATTGTCTCTTTGCTCAAGTCCCTTACAAAGCTTTGTGCAGCAGCAAAATTATAAAACCAGGGCAAAAAAAGCCATGATAAGATGAAAGTTGAGTAACTTTACAGCACAGTTTGTGTAAGTCTGTAGGGAGGAAACTGTGATTTGAGGTAGCAGTTGGTGTGAGAGGTTGCTATTGTTTGTTAAACAGGCCCATGTTTCTTGGTGTTTTGGCTTAACTAATGGGACACAGTTATTGTATGTATCTTTCCACACATGCCTTGACCTGACTGGCTTCCGAAATGCTACAGTCATATCATTATCCATGGAAGCACGGATCCATAGGTGGTAGTCACCTGCTGACTTCTCAAATTGGTTTGCTGATGGAGTTTTCCCATATGTGCAGAGTGCATCCACTGTGAGGCAATTGTGTAGTTCAGTGGGCATTTCAGGTCTGCTAGCATGTCATTTTTAGGGGTTTTCTTTTTGGGGTTTAATGTCCTTTCTCAGGTGTAGGATGATGTGTACAAGACACTTATTGAGTTAAAATATCCATTTACACTCAGTCTGGTGTGTTGTGCTTATAAAACTTATGGGACTTTCTGCACCTCTGCACTCTCACCCGGAAGTGAACAATGTCATAAAAGAACCTGCATGCTCCAGATTCATGCCCATCTTTTCCAGATCATGGCACTGTACGAGTACTTGCAGGGTGGCCTTGGCTGGGCGGTGTTTGGCAGCGGTTTCTACTCTATTGGTAGGACGGGGGCTGGATGTAGGTGTTTGCCTGTTAAGTGTATGCAGTGATTTGTAGGAGGTGAGTCAATACCTGATCCAATGAGAGGACTGACGTGTACTGTTTTTCACGTGTAGTTGCAAAAGATTTTTTGTGTCTTACGTTTACCTATCATGATCACAGTTTCTGTGCACTTTTTCAGTCCTCCACTTTTCGGTATAGTCAAAAATATGCAATGTTTTAATTGTAGGTGCTAGTGAAACACGTCAGTATTTTACATGTACCACAACAATGGTGCTTACATATCTTTCTTCTGTAATAAAGTATTTGTATTTTTCATTTCTGGTCATCCATGTTCCTGGACACAGTGGGCCTCATTAAGACCCTGGCGGTAGCCGTGCCCTTATTAAGGGCACGGCTGCCGCCGGTAATGATTTTTTTCCGGGGCCCAGAAAAGGGCAAGAACTGGGTCATGCCGACCTTGGTAGACCCAGTTATTGACCTTTTCTGGGCTCCGGAAAAAATCATTCCCCTGGGAATGGGGAGGATGCTAACAACGGGCCTGTTAATGACAGGCCCATTGTTAAAATCCTGGACTGCTAGCGGGACCCGCTAAGGACGTCTGGTCTAACCAGACGTTCCATAGCGGGTCCCGCAGCAGTCCTCGTAATTGGGCAGCCCATACTGAACGGTGCCAGTCCCGTACCAGCACCGTGCATTACGTGGCCGCCTGCCTTCTAATGAGGCCCAGTGTTTCTTTGTCTTCTCATTTTGAGTGTTTGTTTCTGTGGCTGTTTGTTTATTAAACATGTATTGCACACGAGTTGGGTTTGGGGATAATGTCTGTACTAAGTGTGGGAGCAGTCCTTCTGCACTTACACACTTTCACAGTCTGTTCCATTT
This sequence comes from Ambystoma mexicanum, assembly GCF_040938575.1. NCBI lineage: Eukaryota > Metazoa > Chordata > Amphibia > Caudata > Ambystomatidae > Ambystoma > Ambystoma mexicanum. Next base: position 1,173,974,918 of record NC_090935.1, on the reverse strand, counting down.
GCTCATTGACGTCATTGTTTTTGACGGTTGGAATGGATATGTTAATGAGTTGGTAGCCACAAGACTCTAATCAGTGGGTGTTTGCCGAATATTCGTTGACTTTCTACTTTCTTCTATTCAAACTTCATTTGTCCAACTAAATTGTTGGACTTTTCTGCTGTGTCACTCAGTAGTAGTGCATTTCTTCTGTTGTGCCCTCGGTGAGTTAATGTGACCATTCTAGTGAAAGGAATCGCTTTTCATCTTTTTTTATTTACCTTTTAATTAATCATCAAAGGGACTTTCAATAATGTCCAAAAACTGGATGCACATACTAGGGATGGAACAATTACACGAAATTATTTTAAATATATCTACCATAAGCAAAAACATAAGAGATATGTTCTACATATTGTCTGGCCAACAAGTCTGAGATCCCAAAATGTCACTGGATGTGTAATGCAGGGTCAACCAGTGTCAGAACCAATTACAAACCACCGGCAACCCATGGAGAGAATGAAACCAGCGATATGATCACATTGTGAAAGATGGAAGATAAGGCAGAACGTTTCTTTATGATTGAGCTGCTGTTGGGATACGCGTCTATATAGCATGTTACAATAATCAATTGTTCAGATGAGGAAAGAGTCAAGTAAACTCGTCAGATGCTGTGACTCAATAAAAGGAATAGCTCTTTGGAACAGTTTTAGCTTTAAAAAAGTAACTTTTACCAATGTATTTACTTGGACATCTAGGGCATTATCTCGTTGACAAAAGAAACCAAGAATTTTTACTTTAATGGCATATTTCATAGGGATGTCAAACGGTTTTTGAGCAGACTATCTGGCCTGGCAAATTGATTTTTGGCCATGAATAAAATTGCATACGTCTTGTTGAGATTAAGTTGCATTGTCTAGCGTCCAAGTTTCCACTTCATCCAGACAAAGGACCTCATTAAGAGTCTGGTGGTATCTTGGTGGCAAATCCACTGAGATACCACTAAACTGTATTACTGTTACCGTCACTTGGTCGGGCGGTATTATCAGCAGATTACAAGTGGTGGTAGGTGGTGTTAGTCCCTATTAATTGGATCCATAGGACTCCATGGGGGATTTCACTAGTATTACCGCCAGCAGCATTTCCCCTGGCAGTAATAGTGAAAAAATGTGGCCGATTTTGTGCGGTAAATTGGATGAATTACCTCCAGTGTCTTGCTGGAGGTGTTTCCTCCACCTTACCCCCAAACTCGTAGTTGCCCTTTGCGGTGATGCAGAGGTAATGGTAATAGAGCTGCACTTTCACTGCACCACCCAACTTGTATTATTTATTTATTTTTACATTCAAAGCAGCGCACTAAACCCAAGGGCATTTAGCTGTTAGTTGCAGTACCAAGATTAGGTTATACAGTTAGAGTCAGAAGATGGACACAGACCTATAAGGATTTGCCACCAAGATACCACGCACTGGAACGCTCTGCCACCTCACCTAAGACTCATTCAATCCCACCTAGCCTTCCGTAAGGCTATCAAAACCAGACTCTTTGTTTAACCTGAACCTGTATCGTCCACTGCATATATGCCTACCAATCTGTAACTAAGAGCCCTCCTGGCACCTGTCTGTAATCCTAAGTTTTCTTATCCTCTGTAACAGCGCCTCGATGCCTTATGGGCTGCAAGCGCGCTTAACAAATGCAAATAAATAAATAAAATAAAATAAGGACTGATAAAGAGGGATTTAAGTGAAGAGACAGGTTTTTCTTAAGGAGTTTGCAGAGGTAGAATATGATTGTTCAGCTCTCAAGGTCAACGGTAAGATGTTCCATAGTTTAGTAGTGATGACTGGGAAACTCAACCCTACCGCTGTGATCAGTCTGAATCTCAGTGTGCTGAGACGGTGGACATAGGCGGAGCGAGTCGGTCTTGATGAGTGGGCTCTTTTGAATTTTTGGCCAAGATAAGGTGGGGAAGAGTTGGACAGGCATCTGTGGGTGATCGCAAGAGTTTTGAAAGCAATGTGTTTGTGTATAGGAAGCCTATGCATGTCTCTTCTGGTGGATGATATGTGTCCTCACTTGGGAATGTTAAGGGCAGCTCAGAGAGCATTGTTCTGGATTAACTTGGCATTTAAGGATGTTTCTTGAAGAGGTGCCTTCAAATAGTGCATTACAGTAGCAAGTATGGAGCCCATCATGACCAAGGCTATTGTGAGGCCACTTTTGGTGGAAAGGAACAGTCTGCAAGCATTAATACATTTGTAGGTATGAGCCGCTCAGGAGGTGATAGCATTGACTTGGCAAGTTAGGGAGAGGGTGGAATTCAAGTAAACACCCAATGTCTTCACTGTTGGGGAGGCAGTGATTGTGTTACCATCAGTGGAGAACGGCCCATATAGTTGGTTTATGTTCTTAAGCACAATTGGAGAGGCTACAAGGAGAATGTCCGTCTTATCGTCGCTGAGGAACAGTAAATGAGCGGCCATCCATGCTTAGTTGGTTTGATATACTGTATGTAAAGTGTTAGAGTCAGCTGAATAGTGGCAGGTGAGGGGGAGGAGAATTTGCGTATTATCTGCGTAGTTAGTGTAAAAGATGCCCTGTGAGTCAAGGAGGTTGAATAGTGCTTTGGTGAAGATGTTGTATAGTGTAGGGTAGACACAAGAGCCTTGGGGTACCCTGCAGGTGGGAGGTGATGGATGGGCAGAGGTGGTTTCTGAGAAAACTCTAATAGATCTATCAGCCAGGAATAAGGGGATCCAGCTAGTAGCTACTAAGGAGAACTTTGCTGCAGACATCAGGTGCACACACAGGATCTTGTGGTCTACTATGTTGAAAGCAGCAGAGAGGTCGAGGAGCAGTATGAGTCCAGGCTTACCTGCATCTTTGAGTTTGTTGATCTGGTTCTTTAGGTCTAGCAGGGCTGATTCTGTGCTGTGACCTGGGAGGAAGCCAGACTGTCAGATTCCCAGGATGTTGTTGGCCTCTAGGTATGTCTGAATTTGGAGGCGGGGTACGCGATCCAGGATCTTTGGGAGGAATGGATGGTCGTGATGGGGCATTAGTTGGTAGGGATGGTGGGGTCCAAACTGATTTTTTTTAGCAGCGTAGGAACCCAGGCTTCCTTTATACTTGTAGGTGCTGCGCAGGTGGAGAAAGAAGCATTGATAAACCTTGTGATGAAGGGAATCAGGGCATCCGAACAGTCTTTGATGATTGAGGCATGGCAGGTAACACCTTTGCATCATTAAGGTCTTAGACCTTTCAAGATGAGGGTGGCTTCCGTTTCTGAGAAAGAGTTGAATCTGAAAAATGGTTGGTCATGCAGCAAGATGGCGGGTTGGTCAATGGGCGAAAGAAGAGAGCTACTGCTAATGGAGGATTGTTTTAATTCTAATGAGGCCCAATGTGCTAACACATCAGATCCAGGATTATGATGCACAGATTTAAAATAAATGTGCATATCATTTTCATAGGCATGATAGCCAAGATTATACTTGTCATAGAAGAGTCGTAGAGGGGTCTTATGTACAAATGAAATAACAAAGATGACAATGGCAACTCTTAAGGGACTCCCAATGGCAGCTCTTTCTGAGACGATATCAGGTGCCAATTTTACCCATTATGTCCTCTCTGAAAAAATAATTGGACCAATTGGACACTGGCTTTGCTATCCTTAACAAGTTCTGTAAAAGATGGATTGGAATATCGTGATCCACCATGTCAAAGGCAACTGTCGGATCTAGCATAACTAACAATGTACATCCACCATCATCTGCATGTTCTAAAATATCTTCCCAGATTGACAAAAGTGCTGTTTTTGTATTTGCAAGCCAAGGGAGTCCTGCAGGTATTGTGTAATTACAAGGAATTTAAGGATCTAAAGGTATTTTTTCAGTAGTGGTGATATCATAGTTTCCTTACTGGTAGGGTATTAGACCTTCCTCTAGGGATGTATTAATAAATACACTGGTAGATTCAGCTATGATATCTTGGAAGGATCTGGCAGTAAGTCTGAAAGAGGGCCCTCAGAGTATACTGTTGGTTTCAGATTCTTTAATATAATCATGGATTCAGGTTAAGTAATTGGACAAAATTCTAAACAGCTAGGAGGCTGACCGACATTAGTAGGAACTGTTTGCCTAATAGTGGCACAAGGCATTACCTGAGTGCTCCTAGCCATCTTCTGCATTAAATTATTATTTATCTTGGTTGTGAAAGAGTAATTTAACAACATACAATGCTAAACAGAGGCAGGAAATGACTGATTCATGACACGCGAATTTAGAAAAGTGGATATAATTTGAAATATTTATCTCTGAGTATTGCTAGCTCTGAAGATCTATTTGTGTAGATAAGCTTTCTTGGCTCTTTATATCGCTATTTCATAATTCTTACAGATTGTTTTAAGCAAAGTTAAAGAGACATCAAAAAGCTGTTTTTTCCTCTTTCTTTCTGCTCTTCAAATAGTGGATTTAAGTGCCTTTAAACTATCTACCTTCCCCTCGGCCCTCAAGACTGGACAAATCCTCCTGCTTCTCAATAAACCAACACTGAACCCTGATAACCTCAGCAACTACCGCTGCATCATCCATCTTCCCTTCCTGGATAAGATCCTTAAGCAAGCAGTAGCCACACAACTCCTGCAATACATCGAAATCAACAACCTCCTTGATTCCTACCAATCTGACTTCAGACCCACATCCAGTACAGAAGCGGCTGCAATGTGCTCAACAATGCCCTTAAAATCCTTGATGATGGCCATCCTTGCTTTCTGGTTTTCCTTGACCTCATGAGCAGCATTTGACATAGTAGACCACCAGACACTCACTCACAATCTACATCACCACCTGGGGATTAGCAAGATTATCCTTAGCTGGTTGAAATCATACTGTGTTAATCATCACCAGTTTGTACAAATGGATTCCTCCAGATCACCAACTCTACTGATCACCTATGGAGATGTGCATGGATCCATCCGCTCCTGTGTGATCTTTAATCTTTACATGGAACCAGGTGGAGCCCACTTCCCTCCACGCAACCTCCACATCCACCAATACACAGGTGACATGCAGCTGTACCTCAAGATATCCTCGATCAAAGACAGGCTCAAGGCATGCCTCTCACTGATCCAGAGTTGGAGGTCCAGTACTTATATGAAGCTCAATCCAATCCAAGACTGAATTCTTACTCCTGACTAACAACAGAAAACACTCTAAGCTCCAGAGCTGATTCTCTGCTATGCACCTGGTGGGCTCCAAACCCCAGCAGGCCACCTGTGCAAGTGCCTGGTGTTCAATATTGACGGGCACCTATTATTCAAATAGCACATAATAAGGTAGACACAAACAGCTTGTACCAACTATCTCGCCTGTGAAAAATCAAACCCTTCATCCCAGAAAACAACTTCAGATCTGCTGTCCAAGCCTTGGTCCTCTCGCACCAGGATGGATGGTGGCAATGCCCTTTTGGACAGCCTTCTGGCAAATCCCCTGGGACCTTTAAATGTGTCCTGCATGCTGCAACAGGACTCATCAAAGGGCTATGCAAATTTGATCACTTCACCTCAAACATCATTGAACTGAACTGGTTCCCATTGCAATCACATATCATCTTCAAATGCTGCTCTATGATCTACAATGCTGTCACCTTGAAGTCCCCAAGATCCCTCACTGAGGAACCCAGCACCTCTGGTACCCTAGGGCATTTGTAGATTTGAACTCCAACGGTACAGGAAGGAAACAACCAGAAGACATACCTCTTCTGTCTACACCCCAAGACTCTGGAAGCTCTTCCCTGTCGACCTCAGACTCATCCCCTTGCTTCTATAGTTCAGGACGGAGCGCAAGAGCCTCTTCTCCAAGTAATGGCTCTTCCTTAACATCTAAGTCCATACACACCTCCTCTCCCTACCTGAGACTGGGTGATCTGATACCCACTGTTTCCTCCTCTGGCTGTTTGTTGATCACTTGCTAACAGAAATTTACTTGTTTCCTTCCTCCCCCTTGTTGTCATTTCCCCACTCCCTTGTTTCTCTGACTCCCCTTACCATGTTGTTCCCCCTATAATTGTAAAGCACTCCATTGCTTCTTGAAGCTAGGTCAGCGCTCCTTGAATACCTTAATAATAATAATATTATTCCACAAACCAAGGCGAGGATTTCTTAGTGTGACCTTTTACAAGTTTCATTGCGGCCCTTCTTCCCAGATTTTAATAAAAGATTGAATCAATTAGTTTGTATAAACCTGGCAGGAAAAGGAAGACCAGAGCTCCACACATTCTAGTTAGCCCTCCATACAGAAGTAAGATTACGTCTCTTTACGCTAAATAGGTTGAGCTTGCAATCAATATTTATGTGAGGAACTGCCATCTGGCAGGGTTGCAAAGACCTGGTGTTTTTTATTTTTATGAAATAGTAAAATTATGTGGCTAGATCAGATTCCCCTCTCACAAGCTCCCTGCCAAAAGCATAGCATGTATCTCTGGCCTGCTGCATCTGTATTCTGATTCACAGCACCTGCTCTACCCACGGCACCTCACAGGTCCAGAGGTAACAGATGCCCATGTGACAGCAGCAGTGACAGAAACGTCTCTACCATGCAGGGGCAGCATTTAAGATGTGCACTGCTGTACCCAAACGACAATCATCATGAGTACCTCATGATGGTGGCAGGATAATCTTTGAAATAAAGATATACCTGAGTTTAGACATTCCAATTGATATCACACATGCATCTGCTCCTGTGAGTCAGCTCTGCTGTGAAGGTGATGTGTATTCTGGTCAACTGGGTGAAGACCACCAAATGGCAGAACAAGAACTGGAGGGCCCCTTCGTTAATCTCTTTGTGAGGGCAGGTAACACCCACCAGCCAGACAGCTGCACAGCAGGCAGCTGTCCTGAGCCCGGACATCAAAGGAGCACATCCATTCAAACAGAGTAGCCTCACACCAGGGTGCTGCATCTATAAACGACTTTACTGTCAGTGAGAATGGAAGGGACAGGAGTATGCTAGGGAGGAGGGCTCTAGTCAGTGGAAGACGACTTCCACAATCTTGATTCTCACTGCCTCATCGACACGCACATTAACGCCAAGATTACCACTTTGATGAACGTCGCTCTATCAAATCGAACAGCTGGAGCGTTGCTGATCAACCATTCCAGGCAGTTTAAAGCCCTGCTTGGCCTGGCCGACACCGAAGCGATCCTGGGACCGCCCCGACCTGCATTCTTGAGAGCCGCCCTTATACCACACCAAGCAACCGCTTTCATCCCTATTCGATGCCCGCTTGCCCCTTGGCTCACATGTTCCAACATGCTTGAACTAAGTCTGATGCGCTCGCATCATTGTTTAACTTCGGGTCTGGCTTCGTCAGCCCACGAAAAACTGAATCCAAGTACTGTTGACTCTGAACTTCCCCATCTGTCCACTTGGACTCTAGAGACTGGTTAGGTCAGGGTCACTCCTGTTTTCAGCACAATATCCTTTAAGTGGCTTATGATTTACCTACCACCCATGGAACTACACTGAGAGTACTACTTTCTCCAGTTTGTCACATGTTCTCTGTTCTTCCTTCGGGGTGGGTTCTGTACAGTGTTTTCTATGTGTTCTATTTGCAGATGGTTTGTGTAAGTAAAGTATATACATTTTTGGTTGTTTGTGATTTTGTTGACGGATTTTCTCAACTTCGATTTCATCATTTTTTTTGTGGTAGATTATGCTGCAAATATATGTGGGTATGACCTCCGCAGGCTGGCCCATAAGCCCACTAAATTATTTATTCACCTAAACCCAACCCCACATATATGTGTGACAAATTGAATTAAAATAAATTTGATGAAATCGAATTAGATGAAATCTGCTGCTGCAAAACCTCCCTAATCCATCTTTTTTATAGAACCTTGATTGGACATTCCGTTTATTTTGGACTTTGATACTGTGTTGTTTGAGTCACAACTGGTTCGCCTTCACACCACTCTTGAGCGTATAGCCTTCCCTCGGCCCGTGTTACCATAAAAGGCAAGGGAGGTATAACTCTTGATTTTTCTTGTCTTACCTTTATGATTGCATTGCATTTTGGTTTGTAGAAGTGTGAGGGTTGAGTGGGCTATTTTACTCCTAATCATCCTTGTACTCCTGTGATGGCAGAATCCTATTTGTCACAATTTACCCTCACAGACCAAGGATAATACAGTTTCAAAAATCATACAAAATGAACTGACCAAGTGAGTGGAACATTTTCCCTAAAGGTAATGTTGAAGTCTCTAAATAAGTCTCTAAATAATAACTGGTCGAGATAATGTTGGAGTGTTTGTATGCATGACGCGAGGACGCGATGTTATGACTTCGGAGTGAAAGATATGGAAAGGTTGGGTATTGGAAACCTTGAGCAGTACCTTGAGTGCATGATTATTATTACTAGTGCATTATTAGTGCAGATTAATAAAATGTGATGCACTTAGAGCAAAGGTCTAGTTGGGTTCTGGGACATATAGATCGAGTGCTGAAGGAGTGAGAAAGAGGTTGCAATACAAAATGCAATCATTGGCGGAATTGGAAATCTCAAAACAAGGCCAGAGTAGGAATGTAGCTAGAACACATGATATCCCTGAAGGCTTTTAAAAAGTCCTCTTTCAGATCGAATATAGATTGCCATTCCTATGGAAATATATTGATTGCTTTCACATGATTGCACATGCAAGTCTTATGGAAGAATGGAGGGACCCAACCCTGACTTTCCCTTTTTTGTTCCCTTTATTCCTTACCATCCCCAAAAAAATGAAAGTTGTAAATAAGAACGCATCAGATCAGATCTGTGCATTTTGCCACACATCGTATGTCTGTGTTAAATGACTTGGCACATGCTGTGCTGTTTTGCCTACCCATCACACCACCCCAAAGAGCCTCATCTTGTTTCAAATGATGTTCCCACTGGAGCATAACTCTCCACCCTCGATTTCCCATTCATACCTCCATCAAGTTTCCTCGCTGCCCCCACATCCTGCTCCTTGGAGCAGCCCTGCTTCCTTGGCACACCTGCAGAACACGCAGAATTATTTACTTTCTACCAGAGGGTTCTCCATCCAGTTTGGACCGTATCTTTGGAATGTGCCTGCATCCACTGTAAGGACACATCGATGGCATAAGCATTAAAGTGGGGGTAACATAAGAATGCATTCTGTATAGTGTGCCTGTGCAGATAATGGTATGGCATTATTGTTCCATAATCTGCTAATAAAAAGTATGAAAAGATATCGGACACCCTCTCCTTCCCCACGCTTCTCCTCTGCACATTTTTCAAACAAAAAACGCACCACAAAAATAAACACACAAAAAGGTGTTACTGAAAATGATGCCTACAAACCCTAGACGTGTATCAAAAAATTAAAAAAGTAAACTTTCTGGCTACTTGTATAAATGGCCGTAGAATCCGACCTTTATTGTAATGAGCGTTCTGCCTTCACCCGATTCCACAGGAGATGTCTGAGCCTCCTGATTAGCTTGTGAATCCTGCTGTTTATACTGCATCTATAGGACGAGGATCTGTGTGATTTATTTGCAGCAAAATTTCCCGCAACTGTAAAGTATGGTGAGCGAGGTGTTGCGGGGGACGCACCCGCAGCTCCCGCAGCTTTTTTCTTTATTTGTTTTTTTTACCGACCCCACCAAAACATACATACCACCAAAGATTTGAACTTTTAGTAGTTAGAACTTTTGGTGGTATGCTTTTTAGGTCTTTTGGTGGGGTCGGTAATTTTAACTCTGTAATTTCGTCCTATACCTAGGACGAGTATGCAGTAATTCAGAGGTAGCTCTTGGCGTACAGCCAGTGCTTAATTTGCAAAAAAATAAGTACCAGGGCACAAATATTTTCTACGACACCTGGGACACTTCAGGGCGGGCAACTCCCAGTCCACTATCGCCATCACCTACTACTGCGCTCCACAGTGTTAGCATATTTAGGGTTAAAGCTGCAATTCTGACTGCCTATAGTGGGTGATGGAAGCACTACCCATAGCAGATGTGCAATTTTCAGATGTTTAATTTAAGGCATATGTGCTTCTTTAAACACATAATTAGTGTTAAGGTTGTGCTCGGATTCTATAGGTGAAAAGTGAAACACGTTGACTATCTATCAACAGAAAAAAAGAGCAAACATGCTTTTCTCCTGTGGTAAATTGATTGACAAATGCAGGAAAAATCATTCCTGAACTGATGAACGTGCCGGCCAAACACTGCTGCAAAATCGATTTGTATAGGTTGGCACTAATGACAGACACTCCTCTTAGGCAGTGGCCTTTTCCCTGGCTTTGCCCCTCTGTGGGTGCTGCTGGCTAGTGACTGCCCTCTTGTTTTCAACTCACACAACTGTGGCAGTGTTACTGGTTATACAGTAGCTGAGCTACACCAATGTTATGCAGGATGACAGGAGCGGTGTGTGGGCATGGCCAGCGCCTGCATCCAGCATTGTCACTTTCCCACTCAGTGATGTTCATGGAAATAGATAACTAGCGCTGCCCTGCCCACCTGGGTCATCAGGTCCATGAACAGCAATGAGCCGGCCCTGGTTGAAGAGACTGTTCTCCCTTCACACTGTTGTTGCTAGTTGTGTGATAACTACAGAATGAGATTTAAAATAATAACGTTGACAAAACACTACATCATAATCAGACTGAGGCTGAGCCCTGGCAAACACCCCAACATAGTAAGCATTGCATACACCTCTAAAAAAAGTTTCATGCTGCTACTTATCGAGGCCCTTCTGTTTGGGATGCTTCAATGGTGGAGGGTTTTGGTTCCTAAACACCAGATCATTCTTACAGATTTATTATGGCTCTTAAGCAAATTATATGTGTCTATGGATTCAGTCAATGCAGTGCAAAATATGGATGTTCAAAAGAAATCTATATGCATTTTAGGGTCGCTCAGAAAACAAAGATTTTATAATACACCTTTAAGCACTTAAATTGAAGACTCTAAGAAGTATTCATGCATCATTTTTTGATCAATTCAAATTCTTTAACAGACATCTCTTCAAATTGTGAAGCATAGAGCATATGATATAGTTGGGGTTCGATGTTTTGTAATATTTAGTGAAAATAATTTTGTTACAAGGCAGCAAAGATGACCCTCCTTATCACAACAAAACCTGTAAAATTCGATGGGTGTGGAAAGTGAGAACAATATTAAAATGGAGTCACTCCTCCCCATAGATGTCACTTCTGCTGCCAAGGTGGCTCTCCTTAATGATCCCTGCTGAGACCTCATGGGTGAGCGCAGGGGATGGAAAACAGAGGGGATTCTTAGTTCAAATTGTCATTAGTCCCACACACACACGGAATTTCATGGGCGGTGGTGTGATAAGGTCGGTTATCTTGAGTCGGTCTTAACTACATTTCCTATGCTGGAAGGTGTAAATAACCTGATCCTTCTTGGCATGACCTAGATCCCTGGGTATTGTACGTTTTTACCATATAAAAAAGTCTGACCCCAACAAAAGACCTAAAACAAACACCACGAAAAGTTTGGACTACCAAAAGTCTGAACTTTTCGTGGTGTGTGTTTAGGTGTGTCGGTGGGGTCGGACTTGGGGCTGGGGGGTTGCAGGGGACAACACCCAGGCCCCGCAAAAATAAAAAATAAAAACAGGGGCTGCAGGGTGTCCCCGCAATACCCCGCTCACTATGCTATACAGTATAGTGAGAGGGGTGTTGCGTGAGACACCCCCGCAGGACACCCGAGAAAAAAGAAAAAAATAAATGGGGGCCTGCCGGGGTGTCCCCCGCATCACCCCGTCCGCTATACTTTACAGAATAGTGAGCGGCAGCTGCGGGGGAAACCCCTGCAGCTTCTAAAAAAAAAAACACAAAAAAAAGAAAAGGCCCCTGCGGCGCCGGTTCCCGATCACGGAAGTGAAATGGAACTGGCGCCATAGGGAGACAGTGTGAAGGAAAGGGAAGTAGGGGGTGTGTTATGGGTGTGGGTGGGGGTGTGTGGTGGATGTGTTGTGGGTGTGGGTGGGGGTTTGTAGGTGTTTGAATGCGTGTTCGCATGGGAAATGTGCGAACCTTTTGTGGTTCGCACATTTCTCATGCAAACTTTTCCGTCGTGGACTTTTCCACGACAGAAAAATCACTCAGATCCGATCCCTGGCCAGTGGCCACAGCTTTGTCCAACAATGAACCAGATCCTGCTGACCTTAGCCTTCAACAGTAGCCACTATCGACTTCATTTAGAGTAAAAAGCTGTGGCACATGTCCCCCTCACGATTAGACTAAAAGTGCATGACCGAAAGGCCACGGCCTTTGATCCACCGCCCCTCCCCTTGTCACCCTCCTTTCATTGCTGTGATAGTTTTCTTTGGCAATTTCCCACAGAAACAAACCACTGTGACTCCCTTTTCCATTGCCATTGTAACTGCACGAAAATAACGTCTTCTCCCTCCCCACTGCCATTCTACATGTGCACCCCTCCTCCTTTTGAAGTTGCCTACCTGCAACCCACTGTGTACATACCCCATGACCCTCTGCTTTTATCTCTTTCCCCCACTGTATCCCGTGAGGCACTTTTTTTGCATTCAGATCTTGCGATGCTCCTACTGAATGGCGCAGGAATCCTGTGGAGTTCCCACAGAAAGAATAACTATTCTGACACAAAACAAGTTTGCCAGCTCTTCCAAAAGTGTCAGGCTAACTGTTTTTAGTACTCTGTTGTGAAAGCACCCCTTACCCTCTACCAAATATAATGTTGATCCCTTTTATTTTTTAACATTCAAATGGCTACTGCCGGAGTCACTCGCATAAAGCAAACAAAACAGGACTGCTTTTCATTTCAGAAAAGCCTCACTACTGCAATGCACCAAAGGAGAAATATAAATATTTGTTTGACTGGAGCACCCCTTTTCCTTAAAATGTCTACAACTGTACAAGACAGATTTACACCAAACCAAAAAAAGGAATATCTGTGATACTTTGTGCCCAATTCATTTTTAATTTAGTGTAAATCCCTCCAGTAGTTTTCATGTTACGTATGTTCAATGGAAGCATGCTTTCACCTATGGGAAAAAGAATGAGAGTCGGCAAATAGTTTCTTGTTTTCGTCTTAATTAGTCTTAAACCGTATTACGAATTTTCCCCAAAAATTCCAGTTTGGCGGGGTGGCGTATGAGACATTTTTTTGCAACATTTCTTTCAAATCCCTCCAGCAAATCAGAAGCTATTAGCAATAGACTTTTTGGGAAAAGACAAGTAAAATTTGTTGCATCCTAACAACAAGGCTATCCTGCAATAAATACTCTGAGGGCATTGCTCACTGCCAGCATAGCCACTTACCTGCTTGTGCTTGCTCGTTTTTGATGGCCAGTTTTGCACTCGGAGGGAGCAAATCTTCTAAATCTTTCGCTGTTTCATTGGTCGTTGCTGTGTTATTTCGTTTATTTTTTTCTTCATCACGTTGCTACAAATAGAAAAAGAGAAAAATGCAATTACTACAAGAGCAATCTGTGTGCTTATGTGTTATTATTTTCAGCAAGCGCTCATGTTAAGTTAGAATCTTTCAAAGTACAGCTTAAAACACATACATTAGTGACAGTTATGTTTAACTGAATGCAAACCATTGCACATACCCCTGAAAAATGCAGTACATACACAACTTTCCAATCACTTATTTTATAAAGCTCTGAAAATAAGTGTTCATACAAGAGCTGTTACTAATAGCCTGGCCAAGGACCAATAATAATAATAATAATAATAATAATAATAATAATAATAATAATAATAATAATAATAATAATAATAATAATAATAATAATAATACTGATAATAATAATAATGATAATAATAAGGATAAGGGGCATAAGACCCTGATGTTCATCTGGTCAGTAAGTCAATGTGCATTGCTGTACACTTGAGCTCCCACACAGCCTGAGCAGGCTAAGCGCATGTGCTCACACATGTCGAGGAGGCGTTACCTCTCATTCTCCCTGGTCATCACAGTATTAACCACATGGCGTGCTGCTGCACCCTCCTTTTCGTTTAGCTAAATGTATGAGAATGTCTTCTCTGTCCCGAACTGTATCTTTTATCACCTCCCTTTCCCACAGCTCTACCTGTTAATTTTCGAACACAGATTGGGACCGTGCACTTGATCCTGCTGTTGCTGTGGTTGTGCTTGCAGATATCTTTGCTTCCTCCCCTTCAGGGCTGCGCTGTAGCAGGTCCAGGGGGGCAGTGGATGAATGGCTCTTCAGCCTGAGGTCAAGGCCCCAAACTGTGGCTGTGATGTTGCAGCGTTGTTGTTGCCTGAGAATATTTGCCTTTCATGGTGCCATGATCTTCCCACAGTGGATCAAGCAGGCCTCTCAAGGGTATCCACATGCAGTTAATGGTCATTGACCTTCTGCTACAAAACAGAGTGAAGAAAGAAGGTATCCTTTTGATATGAAATTACTTTGCCATAATGTAGGATAGCATACCCCCCATCCCCCTTACCTCCATACAGCGAAGCACTTGGCAAAGTGCAGTGATGGTGCATTGTACTGGTAGAGTATTATCTCAGAGGCAGAATCTACACTAGACATGCAATGGAGATAGCTCTGGGGTGGATGCAACGTTTGTGATCTCTAGACCATTCCCTAAAGCATCAGGCACCAAAGGCTGCCTCGCGTTGGGTGGCACGCTGCATGCTGCACTTCAGGGAAGCCGCCAGAAGAGTGGAACGAGGATGGAGCAGGGGCCAGTAAAGCTAAGTGGTAGGTTTGGGGAAAAGGAGGTGGAGTCTGGTGGAGAGTGGGGCCGCAATGCCCTATACTGCTACAGCAGTATGGGCCCTTACCCGCTTGATATGGACAGTGTCTCCTGCAATGTCGCTCTTATGTTTGTGGTCTTCGGACCTGGATCCGGATATGAGGGGGAAAAGATGGTGAGGGGCATGGTGAGGGGCATGGTTGCTTTTATACCAGTCCTACAGCTTAGGTTCTGCATTGGATGGGAATGGGAACGTTCTCATAACAAAGGAAGCCCTTGTCTCCAGAGTCCAGTTCTTCATCCTCTGAAAGAAGGAAACATCACAAGCAGTGAAGGAACTCTAAATAACAGTTGAATGAAGAAAACAACGGTCAAGCTAGTGAAGAGACAGATGTTGGAAGCCCTGTAAAATGCTGAGACAGCCTAGGATCAACACTTAGAAGAGTCCCTCTCAAGGTCAGCATCCTGTGCCAGCACATCAAATCAGGCACCTGAGGAAGGGGAGGATCAGATGCTTGCATATGAGGATAATGAGGCTGCAAACGTCACAGGAAATTATGTGAACCAAGCAGACCAGAAATTATCCTGGATGACATGCAGCTTAATTTCGCTTTCCCTGCCCCCTCCCTTGCTATGGGGAAGACATTATTTCGGTTATGTAAGGATACCCCCAGAGTGGCCTTTCTCGATGATGCTCAAAGCAAGATTCTTGGTTATGATGCACTACCTGTGGCTGTTCATCTAAATAACAGAAGCAGCAAGATGGACATACATAACAAAGCTGCCATTTTAGGGTCCAGTCATCTTTGGCCATCACCTGGAAACCTTTCTACAAAAAACCTTCAATAGACACAGGTAAGCTTTGTAAAATGAGGAGAACACTGCTCCTTCACCTCTAGTGTCACCCCTCCCAATGGAACAGTACCAACACCTCAAAGACCGAGGATCTCCTTTAAAGAGAAACCCAAGAAAATCCCCTCTAGAGGGTTTCACAATCTGCGCCCAGTCACCCCAACATAAATCCTGACTATCTTTGCAGTGACAGTTGCTCAAAACGGAAAGTGGGCAGGATACAACTTTTGCAACATAAATGGGGCACATGTCAGACTCCAGGCGGTCAAGCTCTGGAATTTACAGAGGTTCCTCTGGATCTTTCAATCCTAATCAATTCTATGCCCAAAAACAACCTGATACAACAGTGCCTTTCAGAGGGCAGATGTCAATGTTTGTGAGGAATGCCATTGTCCCATTTCTCCCTACTGAGATAACAAAGGCATTTTACTCAATTGCATTTCTAGTGTGGGCATTTAGACAAATAGTTAATCTGAAGTTATGTAAAAAACACATTAAAAACTCCCTTTCATACGAAAACACCAAAACATGCTATTTCCTAGATTTGACTAGGGGATGCATTTACATCAGAGGACTGGGAAGATGCCCATCTGCAAATCCCGAATAAGCGGAAACACCAAAATTAACTGAGGTTTGCAAAAAGTGCCTTGAGGTTGCAACTATGACTTTTGCCTATGAGCGTGTCAACAGTCCCTTGAATGTTCACACAGGTCCTGGCTCCTTTGATTAGGGAGCTGCCCAAGGTGGGCCTCAACGTGTATCCATACCTGGATGACCACTGCATCCTAGCACCATCCAGACAAATACCACAACATATGTTTGCTTCTTCCTTAAATCTCACAGGGTTCTCATCATCTTTGGGAAACCCCAAACCTCACCTAAATATCTCCAGTTCATTTTCATTCATTCGTACAAAGACAGTAGAATAGTTTTGTCACCAAGGGGAAGATAATTGTACTCAAATAGGTCTTCAGCACTTGATTACAACATTTCTGAACTTTGCTGATGCACTCTTTGAAGGTGAACGCTAAAAAGACAAAAGTAATGCAATGTACTCGGCGTAAGATTGCTCCAAAATATACGTGGCATGTTAAATCGACCCTGATTGAACTATTAGATCATTTGATCTATTTAGGTTTTCCAATCTCGGCCAAACCTCACAAAGAATACATAAAAGTTTGGCTTAAAACATGGAAGAACAAAATGCTTAGCCAATTGCGGTGAATAGATACTATATATGTAAAGTTTTCCATAATCCCTGCAGTGAGATACTACGAGGGGAAGATTGTCCGTAAAATGTTACGGTTGGAAATACAAGATTTTTGGGGGTTGGACTTTCTATCATCCTTGGGAAGTTTAATCTGGAAAAAGCTGTTGCAAACACCAAACTGCAGGCCTCTTGCTCTGATACGATAGGAACTGTGAACCCATTCGCTGAAAGCAAGGGGGAGCTGGACATTTCTAAATCTCTATCATAAAATCTTAAATCCACCAAAGTACTCCCTCTTTGTAGACTTACGACTTATGCTGAACAATAAGGGGGATAATTTTTTTTAATACGTTTCTGATCTTGCAGCAACCTTCTTGAAAAAATTGGGTCCACCACGAATGAACTAGTTACAAACCTGGGGAGAGTAAAATCTAACTTGTTTCATAACGATTGGTCTTTGACCATGGAGGAGATGAAATTGTACAAGTCCTTGGAGCACTTACACAGCGATTTCATAATAGCAGGTGGTCTTGCCCCTTATCTATCAATTTATCCTCATATTAGTACTAGAGGAAACTTCTTGCACTTTCGCCTGATCCTACTTCCCACAAGGGAGATTTTAATTTGATATGGTCAGTCATCTTCTGAATCTAATATGTGTAGATCTTGTCAGGTCCATGTGTCAGTCAATGAAAACATCCAGCTTGCATCAAAAGGAGTGCAGCTCCTACCAATACAGGTCACTGGCATGGCACCATAGAGAGGAGAGGAGAAGTGCTTGGACAAGAGACATGTGTCCCACAAGCGACGCAGTGCCAAGGCGAGATACTCCCATTTGCTCAACGTATGCAAGGAAGAGGCGGATTCACCACCTGTGCAGGTCGACGCCATCAACAAGTGAGTCTAATACACAGTCAAGCACAGAAAGATGCAAGGGATACCTATATGCCCTGGGAAATCCAACAGAAACTGCCCACAGACCTACACTGCCACTAACAATACAGGGCAAGACACACAACTTTCTCATAGATTCTGGAGCGACTCTCAACATGATGCTGGATGATAAATTCAAGAAACTAAAACAACTGCCATGTCTGAAGAAGGCCCAGATAGACATATACACCAAGGGTGCCAAAGAACCACTACCCTGTAAAGGGTCATTCACCACAACCTGCCATTATAAGGACAAGTCGTACCACATCACGATACATGTTATCAACACTGAGGCCACGAGTGGTTGCATTCTGAGTTTTTGGTTGGCCATCCAAATGGGATTCATCCACATTTTATGCCGCATAATTGCTGGCAAATACATCACTCCGATGGCAGAAATAGAGCCGACGTGTCCATCCCTATTCAAGGGAATTGGCAAACTAAAAGGTTTTCAAATAGAATTTAACATCGACCCCTCCATCAAGCTGGTGCCACAGCATCATAGGGTCATACCGCTGAACATCCAGCCACAGGTGAAAAGAGAACTACATGCACTCATCAAGGAGGACATCATTGAACCTGCCATGGGGCCCAAGTACTGGATATCACTGTTGGTCCCCGTGCCTAAGAAAGGCCCAGAGGGGAACATTCGATTGTGCATTGTCATGCGGATGCCCAAACAACCGATCCAACGAGAGCAACACCTGACACAGTGCATCACAGACATGATGCATTTGTTGAATGGGGTGACTGTTGTTTCCCGGATTTAAATAAGGCATATCACCAGATCAAGATCAGTGAGAAATCCTGTTACATAACGACCTTCACCACGCACCTGGGGTTATTCCGGTATAAAAGGTTGAGTTTCGGAATTTCCTCAGCCACCGAGGTCTTCCAGGAGGAAATAAGAAAAATGTTATGCCACATCCTGAACTCTATAAACTATAATGACAACATACTGATATTTGGCAAGTCGCATGAATCTCATGATGCCACAGTGCTGAGAATCTGCTGAGCACTGGAGGACACCAACCTGACCCTAAACAAGGACAAAGGTACCTTCAACTAGTCAACGTTGAAATTCTTTGGTCATCTATTCTTAGCCAAAGGAATCGAGCCTGGCCTGGATAAGATAAACGCGCTCACATACACCCCATGTCTGACAAACCTTATGCACTCGTTTTTTGGGCCTTGCAAGGTATTGCACATGGTACCTACCTGAGTTTTCTTCCATCAGCACCCCACTCTGCATGCTTTCAAAGAAGGACCAGAAGTGCACATGGGACGCACTGTGTCAAACAGGGTTCAATAACATCAGAAGACACATTGCGAAGGCTGTGTGCATGTCTTATTTTGATCCTAACTTAATGACCAAGCTCACCGTCGATGCTAGCCCTGTGGGGCTTGGAGCAATAATCGCACAGCAGTCTGGAAGTGACCACACACCAAGAAGGATAGTGTCTTATGCCAGCAAAAGTCTATCTGAAGTTGAACATTGCTATTCGCAGGCTGAAAATGAGAGCCTCCCCATTGTGTTGGCAAGCAAGCATTTTAACTTGTTTTTATACGGTAAGTCTTTCACAGTTGTCACGGACTACCAGGCTTTGATCACCATTTATGGGAAACCATCACAGCAGATGCCCCCTGACATTGCCCGGTGGGGTCTGATATTGCAGGAATACAAGTTCAGCATTGTCCATAAGCCCGAAAAGAGGCCAATCCGTAGGAGTTCCTTTCTTGCAACCCCCGTTGGGCCAGGTACGCTCCAATGACTGTGCAGAGAGGTATATGAATTATGTCGTACATCATGTCCACCCTCCCACGATCATGCTGGAGAAACCCGTCAAGTGGACAAGGGAGAACCCGACCCTGGCCCTGGACTGGGAATGCATCAAGAGTGGACGTTGGCACACAGCAGACAATGTGATGGCCAGGTTCCCGGCCATGGACACCTGCCTGTGGAGGACTTTGTTTCGACTGCGGGAAGAACTATCTGTTGCCCCCTCCGATGTCATCCTGAAAGGCAACAGGGTTGTGATACCATGCCGGCAACATTAGGGCATCATTGGTGTGGCACGTGAAGGACACCATGGGATCATCTCTACCAAGAGACTACTCAGGCAAAAAAGTATGTTTTCCGGCGATGGACAATTTACTGGAAAACCCTCATATCTTGCCATATTTGCATCAGCCGGCAGCCGCGCACTTTCCCTGAATCATTGCTGATGTCGCCACTACCCGAACATGTGTGGGAGGAAGCTGCGATTCACACATACATCTTGGTGTCGCTCGATGAACATTCACGATACCCGGACATGCAGCTACTGATTTCAACAGCTGCCACAGCAGTCATTCCTGCACTAGACTGCATTGTTTCCATATGAGGAATCCCGAAAGTAAAGTAGTGAAGTCAGATAACAGACCAACCACCGTTCAGCGGAAACGATTTCAAAGATTGTGCTAGCTACATGGGATTCGCGCACAGATGAGTTATCCTGTTTCTGGCTAAAGCAAACAGGGCCATGGAGCGGTTCATAGCCAACTTTAAGTGCACAGTGAGCATTGCCAGCATCAGCCAAAAACCTCTGGAGCAGACACTCCACCAGCTTCTTTGTGATTATAGGAACACGCTGCATAGCTCCACAGGGGTTTGTCTATCAGAGCTAATGTTTAGACACACAGTGCGCACGACACTACCACATACTCCCTGTCAGAAAAGACCAAAGGACAATGAGCAGAATGTGAGAGTACATGACACCAAAGCGAAAGAGAAGATGAAGGAGTACGCACACCATCACCGCAGGTCCTGTCCCTCTGACGTTTGTGTAGGCGAACAGGTACTGGTGCGACAACACACCTCACACAAAGGGATGCCACCATTTGACCCGACCCCACTGGTAGTGATGCAAAGAAAGGGGTCAATGGTCATAGCAGCTTGCCATGATAAGACCGTAATGAGGAACGTTTCACTGTTCAGGAAGATTAACTCTGACTCCAGAAGAGAGAACGCCTGGGACTCACGAGAGCGGGGAGGCTCTGGGTACTCCATCGATGAAGGTGAGTCAGCGGGTGAAGGTTCAGAGCCGGATGAGGATCAAGCCGTCAAGACACTCCCAGAAATGGGAAGAGGCCCTGCAGGACCGTAAGGCGCCCTCAGAGATGGATTGAAGAGTTGGGGTGAGAATTTTGTTTTCATTCTGAGATGAGGTTGTAGTGTCCCATGAGATGCTGCATAGTGCATGCCGGTGAAGTACACATGGGCCCTCAATATAAGTATGGCCATCGGGAAATAAGGGTGCCGGTAGAAACATACCAGCACCCATTCCGGACCGCCTTTCTGACCTGCTGGGTTTTCAGGCCCCTATCAACATGGTTTTCACTGAAGCACCGTCACTGTTAGCAACAGTGTCAGTGCTTCAGTGACCCCGTTTCCATGGGGTCCTCTAGGACTCCATGGAAATGGGGATTTACCATTACCGCTGCCGCTTTTGATATCCTGGTGGCACTAGGATATCAGACGGCAGTAAGGGTGTTACAATAAGGGAGTAAGGGCGTTACAGGGTTGCTGGAAACCCACCTCTTACCGCCGGGTTTTACCGGCAACCCCATATTGAGTCCCATAGTTATGCCACCATAAGGGATCTGGGAAATTCAGTGACCACCTACACTCCCAGTTACATGGTCATCCTTGCATCCTGTCATGATAGCGAATGTCGGGCCTAATGGCAGACACCATGGGGCTGTGCAAGCACACACATGATATGCTGCTCAAACATCCTTAATACATTAGTGTCGGCAGTGTGGTCCTGACACTAATGATTGAATAGCTTACAGTGCCCATAGGAATCCTGGGAGCGCATTTCACAATCACAAATCCTAAAATGTAAAACATGAAAGAAATTCTATCTGTGTTTGGGGGAATAGAAATGCGAGTAGGCTTGCAGCAGTTCATCCCACTTCTGTTCCACATAAAAAGAAAATGTATGACTGGTCAGAAATAACAAAGTTGTGCATTTTACAACCCTTTTTGCCTGTTGTCAACCTACTCACATCTCCTAAAAGCACAGACATTCTTTCATCAAACTCAAAAGGGAATTGGAGATTTCCTCCACCAACATTTGAACATCATGCAACCTTTGAAACAAGATAACGTCATAAGAATTGACTTTGCTGAGAGTTGGACCTTGATGAAATCGCACGAAATGCATCAATAATGTGGGTCCAAGGATACCTACTTGAACATCTTGATGAGCGAAAGAGCCTGCATCATCACGCGCAAAGATAGTGGAGACTCGGAAGACAGCTCTTCTGAAAGATTCACGAGCATAGGAAGTGCAAGAGTTACCATAAGCAAACTCCAAATGACCTTCTTGCAAAATCACATAACTAGTACACACACTAATGATGCAGCCCACCCCAAATCAGGAGAAACCGTCTGAAGGGGGGCCATTACAAAGACACAATAATCACATTACCCAAAAGCCGCAGGCCCACTGTGCACAGGGCAATGCTGCGTCTGGCAACAAAGTCACAGGGTCACCGTCTAGAGAGTCATACGAACAAAAGCACGTTGTGTAAAGGGTGCTCACCATTGTAGTCAAAAGAAAAAGAAGGTTGTATTCATGGCACTCACCTTTTCACAAAAGAGGCCAATGATCAACGGTCCCTCCTCCATTCAATCTAAAGGAGAATGCCACCATGCACTGGGCACTCTATTCTTCTTGAAACCAACGCCCTTACTGTCTACCCTAAGGCTGATGTCGGTGCATCACCAGCGAGGTATCAACACTGTGCCATATGTTCCAACACAATGCTCCATGAAACGAAAGTGAAAGTGAAAACTGTTCCTCAGTTTCTCTATCGGTAGGACAGCATTTTTTTAAAAATTCAAGTAAATGTTTGGATAAACTTGCAAAACTGCATGTATCGGGACCATTTCACGTGACAGTGTGAATAAAAACAGAAGTGTGATGTGTTCAGTTGTTCTATCTGATCCATACGTGCTTATATTTAAGAAAGACAAATACACTGGTTAGAAATCCTGCATATCTTATAGGGAGAAGAAAGGCATGGAAAGTGCTCAAATTAAAATTGCTAGCTCTGCAGTGCTTTTTTGTGTAAATTAAAAAGTGACTATATGCCATTGTTCTGGGCTGAAACTGATCACTAAACCCATGACTTGAAACATGGAGTGTTCAAAGATAGGAGGCCTCTGAATGGTTAAGAAAAGTGACAAAGGTCACAAGGGCAATCCTTTTGTAATCCTCTAACATGTGAGAGAGTGATTGATGGTATGTCCATTAAGGCAGGCATGTCGTTTGGAGGTTGCCTGGGGCATTAGTTCAGAATAGCACAGATAAAGGTCTGGACCCGCACTCAACTGGCCATCACTCTTAGAGTAATTGGCACAACCATGGCAGTCCTTTTGAAGCTATCTAGATGTAGACTATACATCTCAAGACTTTGCTACTCTCTTAAGACCCGGCGTCCGATTGTCCATTGCTACCCATGGTATTGGAACCATTGGTTACAGCCTGACTCCCAACATGACTTTGGACCATGGGGTCTATTTACTGATCTGAATGATACTGCACCTTTGTATAAATTATCTGCTAAGTTAATTGTAACCTGCCTAAGTGTAACCACTCGTCTAACTATGTGTAATTCTTGGAATCTATTGTATGTGTAACTTATTGTTGAAGATACGCGCCCAGTTGCTTTCGGGCCTGGCTGCGCTATATAAATAAAACAAATACAAATACAAACCAAATGTATGTAAATTTCCTGTAGCCAGCGCCTTGATGCCTCCGGTTTTAGTGTGCTTAACAAATGCAAAACTAAAAATATATATACATATATGTTTCCCCTGGACAGAGGTTCCTACGTATGGTCTCAGAGTTCCATTAAGCATCATATTGTTAAGGATTTCAATCGGGCGACACACTGGTAGTAATACTCAGTAGTAATCAGTAGTAATCCTAGTGTAAATTATGCTGTACTGCACTGTGCCATACTTGTCAAAGTCCACAAATTAACCTGCAGCTTCATCACGCGCACTCGCTCCTTCAACTGAATTGACTCACAGGAGTTCATCTACCTATGGCAGATTAACGTGCATGTTCCATTGTGAACTCCAGCTGCTTAGCATCACTACTATGCCCCCTAGAACTAGTGTTTTGACCACCTGCATTAAAATCGAAATTAGGTTTTGCCACTTCTAAGCCTAGTATGTCAAATTTCCTGTTATGCATTATATATTAGAGTGGAACCAAATGTTAGCATACTGCTCATTCTAGGCACGAGTGTTTCTGACTACCTGTACTAAAATCGAATTTAGGTGTTGCCACTTCTAAGCTTAGTATGTCAGATATCCTGCTATGCATTATATACTAGACCTGTACCAAATGTTAGCATACTGCTCACTCTAGGCACAAGTGTTTCTGACTACCTGTACTAAAATCAAATTTAGGTGCTGCCACCTCTAAGCTTAGTATGTCAGATCTCCTGCTATGCATTATATACTAGACCTGTACCAAATGTTAGCTTCCGTGCAGTGCATACAATAACTGCACCAGACGATAGCTTATAGCCCACTCTAGCCACCAGCGCTTTCAGCCCCTGTAGTAAATTTGAATTCAGTTACCAGCAAAACAGTCCCTAAAGGTATAGTACTGTAACTTACCTTAACAGTTAGACTGGAATGACACCTTAGTTGTTAATACATAGTTTGCTTCTGGCATTGGCACAAAATGTCCCCTGCCTATGCCTTTAAAGTTGCTCAGACCCTACTACTTACCTCTGCTATCCTCACTACTATGGCCATTACTACCAAAACATGCCCCCCAAAGGATAGAAACATGAGACTTATGTCCAGACTGCCCAGTATCTATGAACCTATAGGCAACCACCCCAATAATGCCAACAGACGTACTATCACCCAACCAAAGAACTCTCTTCCAATAGCAATGCAGTCTACCCATACTAGTGATCTAACCCCTACTAAGACTCACGCTTCTCAAAATATCCGTTCACCTAATATTTGTATAATAGCCAAACCTACCAGCTCCTTAACGTTAGTAGGATCCCTCATTAACGCTAGATCTGTAGTAGCCCACGCTACTGAAATTGCAGATATCCTAAACAATGATAACCTTGACCTACTAGCCATAATGGAGACCTGGCTACACGAGGCTGCAGGACCAACTCTAATGTTAGCAATGCCTGACAATTACCAAATCCTTAGAGATGACAGACCTAATGCCAGAGGTGGTGGCCTTGCCATCATTTTCAAATCTACCCACTCTATTAGACTTGCTGCGTCAGCTCCCTATTCATCTTGTGAAGTACTCTCAGTCAAACTGCCCCTCTCCAAAAATTGCACACTCTCAATCCACCTCATATACAGACCCTCTGGGCCTTTAGGCACATTTGAAGATGACCTAATTAGCATTATAGCCAACAATACTAAAGACCACTCTCAAACTCTACTGTTGGGAGACTTTAATCTCGGCTTCAATGATTCCGACAACAAACTTGCAGAATCAGTCGCAGCTTTGTTGAAGGACCACGGCCTTAATCAGAAAGTCCTTTCCCCGACCCATACTAAAGGAAGAACCCTTGACTGGGTATCTGAACTGAACTGCAATATTAATATCACCGACACTGTACCACAAATATGGACAGATCATTATCTAATAACCTTTTCCGCCACATTAGATCTCATCAGTTCTAAGACTAACAATATGGTACCCCCCTCATGACCAGAAGCAAGAAGGATATCACGGCTGAAAAACACATCCCTATTCTCCTCCCTGCTATATCTGGTTCAGAAAGTAATAACCGGGACACATTGGTAAATACCTTTAATGATGCTATGACCAATGCACTGAACGTAATTGCTCCTGCCAAATTGCGTAAAGCTAAACAGGAAATCCATTTAAATGCCTGGTTTACCCCTCAACTGAAATCTCTAAGACTACAAAAAAGAAAACTCCAATCTAACTGAATTTGCCAAACATTACAAAAAAGAAATAACCATATCCAAGAAAAACTCCTTCAATGACAGAATTGCAAAAGCTAACTCTAACACTAAAGAGTTATTCTCTATCCTTCGCAAATTGGAATCCCCAATTCAACCGATAGACAATGCCCCTAAAAATAAACAATGGTGTACTAACATACAAAATGCCCTATCTAACAAAATATCCTCTCTCCAATGCATAATTGCAAAGAAAAAAGACACATTATCTTCGTCTGATCAACAAGTATCTTAACCTCCGGAGACTAGAACAACTGCACCCTTTAGATTCAAAACTATCTCTATCATTGACACAGAGAAAATAATACTTTCCCTTAAACCATCAAATTTTAGGGGCGACATTTGCCCATCACAAATCATAAAGGTTGCAGCCATGGACCTGGCTCTCTTCATCCATAAACTGATAAACTCTTCCTTCAAATCTAATACAGTACCGGCCAACCTCAAAGAATCCTGGGTTCTCCCTTTACTAAAAAAAACAAAACTTGGACCCCACTATCCCCACCAACTACAGACCAATCACGACTGTGCCATTTTTACTTAAAATTTTAGATAAAGCTGCATACATACAAATTGAGGACTACTTGGAAGTTAATCACCTACTCGGATCACGGCAATCTGGCTTCCGCCCCCTCTATGGCACGGAAACAGCTCTGCTAGACCTTAAGACACAAATTGTGGAACTAAAGGATAATGGGAAAACAGCTCTGCTTCTCTTACTAGACTTGTCGGCAACCTTCGACTTGGTGGACCATGCAGTATTATGCAATCACCTCAAATCTGCCGCCAACTTCACCGGAGATGCCATAGCCTGGGTCCAATCATT
The DNA here is from genome assembly GCF_040938575.1 of Ambystoma mexicanum. Classification (NCBI taxonomy): domain Eukaryota; kingdom Metazoa; phylum Chordata; class Amphibia; order Caudata; family Ambystomatidae; genus Ambystoma; species Ambystoma mexicanum. The sequence continues at coordinate 1,173,948,345 of NC_090935.1, read as the reverse complement.
CTTAGCCAACCGCACTATGCAAGTCTTCTCCACTTCTGCCTCTGCTGACCCCATCAAAATAACCTGCGGTGTCCCACAGGGATTCTGTGTCTCCCCTACCATGTATAATATCTTCACCAAGCCTTTGTTTGACAAATTGGACAGGCTGGGTGTCACCTACACGAAATATGCAGATGACACCCAGATCCTCATACCCCTTTCTGGTGACTTTGAGGCAGATTTAGCCTTGGTGAACAAGATTTACACCGCCATTCAGGCATGCATGGCATCTCATGGCCTCTGCCTGAATGACGATAAAACAGAGTTACTAATTTTAGGATCTGAAGTAAATATCCAAAATCTAAGCCCTAACTATGCATCAATCCTCATTGATAACAATCCTATCAAGGTGATGTCAGTGGTTAAAACTCTTGGATTCTACTTGGAATCCTCCCTCACACTTAAAAAGCAAGTCAATTCCCTTGCCTCCTCCACAACATACACCTGCAAACTTATCAGAGCAGCTACACCATACCTTTCTACGGCCAGCTGCATCACACTAGCCAATGCTTTGATTATGTCAAGACAAGATTACTGTAATGCCCTGTACTCAGGAGCCAATAAATACATTACAGATAAAATTCAAAGACTACAGAACAATGCCTTGAGAGCAGCATTGGATATCCCCTATAGAGAGCATATTACTAAATTCAGAAAAGAGGTCAACTGGCTGAAGATAACGGATAGAATCCTCCTCAAAATAGCCTCCCTTACATCCAAATGGCTGAATAACCTAGCCCCCCCCTACCTCATGGACAAAATTACTAGAAGAATAGCCACCCGCCTACTAGATCTACCAACACATTCATGCTAGAGACACCTAGGTTCAAACGATTGAATGCAGGAGGAACTAGCTTTCCTGTCAAAGCTGCACAATGCTGGAATAAGTTACCACTTGACCTTAGATGTAAACAACCCTACCCTAAATTCAAACACAAGCTACTCAAATGGCTACGCGCTAACGACACATAACCAGATCTACACCTCTCTCAATACTTCCGGCTTCCCACTCAATCTGCATCGGAGATCTAAATACGCACTCTAGGTAACCCTGCATGCATGAGCACCCAAAGGTTGTACATGCTGCAGAATTACATGATTTTATGATGTAAATTTTATAAATATGTTTTCTATATAAGTTCTCTACAGTTAAACATGTTAGTGTCCCCTGACACACTAGCTATGCTTTGTACTTCTGTATGCCTGCATCTGTTGTATATACCTGTGCTAAGCACTGTAACCAAGCTTAAGACTTCTTGTTGCACATTGTATTGCTGCGCCCGGCTACCCAAGGGTTTGGTGCGCATTACCAAATAAACAAACAAACAAACAAACACGCAAACAAACTGGACCAGGACCCTTGCCCCTAGCCTTGAAGGTAGAGCTCAATTGCGGCACCTTTCTCTTTATTTTCTGTGAATTCAATTTGAGATGGTTCACAACCCTTCTCACACCCCCTTTTTCAAATACCCCGGGTCACAATGGACCATGAACCAGGCCAGTTGGTGAAAATGCAATATTTATTTATTTTAAAATTCAAAGGAAATCATACACATTTTAATATCGGGCAGAAATCACCAATGGGGTGATCATTACAATGAAACCCACTGAAATACACATGGGTGACCTTCTATTAGAACATATCCAAAGCACAATTTAATAGGAACACGTTTTCAATTAGGATAGATACAACCTGAGTTAAGGTTTCCCTCTGCAATGGTCTCTCAACCCACAATTCTGAGTGGATAGAAAGGATGTAGTCAGGGATATGAGGCAGCAAGCAGAATCACAATCCGACCTTCCCTCACAAAATGAGAGGGAAAAACCCTTTGCAATGGCCTAAAATGACACTCAGATTTTAACAAATAATTAATTATAAGTGTGGTTAAATAAATATATACATATGTTTTATCACAGTATCAGGTATGTTATATCACTAGCAACCAGAAGGTAAGGTATCACAAAGGCATACAGTTCACAAAGCAGGTTGAAATTGAAAACCCAGTGCAGTCGAAATCACAAATGGAAAAGTTGCATTTTACACATTTGCAGTTTTAAATGTTAAAATGTATTTTTTTTTAAAACGGGTGAATTACACAAAATCGGAATGCGGTTTTTGGGCTGGGGGATAGATGCACATCACAGGGACAATATAGAAGTGAAAGGAGTGCTATAGCTGAAGAACTGGATGAGAGTTGCAAGATAAAAGGAGGGTTGTTTTGGTAAAATAAAGCTGTTAAACATGAGAACATCATTTTTGAAAGAAAGGAAAAGTTTCACCTAAACTAGATTATTCAGACTAAATTGTTAAAGAAAGACACGGTACGAGCCCGGGTTAATTTGCAACTTAATGCTTTCACCTCGCGTTGAGCTCTATGTGGTAATTAATTTAAGTTATTCCAAATATTGCTAAGGAGTTACAAGATGAGGCGAATGAGAGCATTCCGCTAACACTAGAAAAAACAAGGACAGGGTGCACAGAGAATTAGAACAGTTTAGACACATTTTCAGAGTATGTATAGGGTTGCTTAGAAAATGGAACAAAGACAAAAGTGAAGATACGGTAGGCTATGTGTTGCTATGGGATGGGGAAATACCCACAATCCACACTTGAGTTTGGATTTGGACAGTCAACCGGTTCTGGACTCCAAAGCTCTGGTCACAGGATAGCGGCGGACACTCCTAACAGCAAGCAGCTGGGCAAGTCTGGTCGCTGGATGGTGGCAAGGGCACAGCTGGCATGCAGAGAGTGGGCAAAAAGCTGCTCTGGTCACAGATGCTCCCCAAAAGTACCACAGCCTTTCCCCTTGGTTATTGGGATTTTAGTGGGGTTTTCTGGATCAATGGCCTTGCTGGGATAGGATCAGCTATGCTTTGGCCTTGCTGGGATAGGGTCAGCAATGCTTTGGCCTGGCAGTGGAATCTGGAATCTGGCTAGATGAATGTAGAAGATTAGGAACTGCAGGTGCTGGAAATTTAGGAGAGAGTGTGTCTAGAGTTCTGTCAGCCACCTTTATTTATAATGCCTGGTGACATCATAGAATGATATGGTGTGGCAGGCTTAGCTGGGCATGCCTCTTAACAACTGGGTTGGTCGGGGTGATTGTTACCGCCATGCTGCCAGCTGGCTGGAATTCTAAGGACATGACATCAGCTTTATGATGTGGCTTTACAATGCCTAGGATCATCCCACAGTTACTTTAGCTAAAATCCAGTTTTGACATAAATGGCACATTTTTACAGTTGTGGCATCTTAACAAATTACATAAGCAGATTACATATTTTATGCAGAGCATGGCAGTCCAATTCTCACGTTTGTAGGACTTTAGTTCATACGCTTAACCATTTTTCATTGTTTTTAGTGAGAAATATTTGTCCTAAAATTCTATAATTTTATACATGTGTAGAGATTATCATAAGGCATGTCAGTATTGAATTTCAAAAGGGCACCATGTACACTGTCCTCAGAATATCCCATTCTCTGCCATTTCTGTTCCCAATATGGCAGTGAAAGCTACAACATCTTAAATTAAAGCCACCAAAATTACTATAAAACTGTTAACTTTTTACGTTTCTGCAAAGTCCTGTTGCACAGATAAAAGTCTTAAAAGTTTATTTAAAAAATAGTCTTCTGAAACAAATGGTCTGCCTTTGTCCTCCAAATATGCGAAGACGTGTGACTTTCAATTTCGCACTTGCGTGTCCCAGAATCTCTATTGTAAGAGGCCTCTGCCCAGACAAATGTCTGACGAGCGTGTGACCTTTGTTTGTCTTGGTCCATTCAACATTTTCAAAGGGCGCAATTACCAAGTAGGTATCCTGGATATCCCTTGTGGCTTCTCTTGGGGGTTGGGTACTGTGGTTGTCAGCCAAATGTCCCTTGAGCCATGGCAGAAACCCGTTTGGGCTGATTTTCAGAAGATAGCCCCTGTCTTTATTTCTTGATTTTATTTTATTTTGTTGTGAATCAAAAGCATGCATGTCAAATAAAAACATCCCATATGTATTTCCCAGCAACAACCTCCTTACATTGCTAGGCTAGGACAAGGCCTTATCCAAAATACACTTTACATTTTTCTTATTTTGCAAGAGTACATTTAAACCTGGTGAATGCTGCTGGGATTTCACTTTTAAAAGGTTTGCTCTTCCATCTGAATTCCCAATATTGGTCTGCAGCCCCAGCCAGTTTCTCTCACACAGCAATCTGTTTAAGACACAGGTCCACTGAAATTGACCTATACGCAGAGAGCTAGGATTTGTGTTAAAGCAGTGATTTTTTATATTTTGTAGGCCAAAAGTCAAGTGTTTTCCGTGCAGCTGAAAATCAAGCTTCTTTTGATTTCTCTGATTTGGCTGAGACAGCCTGTCATTCAGGAATAATGCTCTTTTCTGATGGAGCACAATATGAATATGGATGGGCATGGCATGGCCTCACAAATAAAAGCAGAGTAATATAGAATAGAGGAAAAGAGCATCAGAGCAGCATCATTTTAAATTTAAAATATTTCCCTTTTTCAATGGGAAACTTTGGGCTTGCAGCAAAGCAGCACTGCTTTTTCACTCCGCTTCTTTAGTACACATAAGAACACACCCTGGCAGCCTTTCTCGGGGTGCTCCCTTTTCCATCTTGCCCAATGGCGCTTGGCAAAACAGTGCAGCGATCCTTTTGTAGCTGCAAAACACTGTTTAGAAGCGACGCAGTGGTGCTCAAAGGAGCCAGCACAGCCATTTTGCTGTTTCTGCTGAAGTGCAGCTTGGTTATGGATGGGAGTACTGCTGAGTGGGTAAATATATCCCACAATATCTTGAGTCCAAGCTAATTGGCATTACTATATGGCCATGCATGATACTATGTACATTCTTCCAGAGGACCATAGCATCTTGTGAGATTGTAGGTTGGGATGGGTGTGGTCTCTATACAATTTTGACATGGAGACTTTTGACATGATAACAATCTATCCCAAAAACAGAAAGATTCAATCTTTGTAGAATTAAATATGTATCCTGTCATATACAGATTATGTATATTTCTGACCCTATTACATTGATTCTGTAAATACAAAGAAGAGTAGATGAAGCTTGTGTGTGTGTTGTGTTGCAAGTCCCATTCATTTTAATAATTCACTTAACTCCAAGACCCTTCTGGAAGAATATCTTCAACATATAGCCACTAACAGCCTCAATTCTGTTGTATGCAGATGCAGGGGATCATTTAAAAAAGGCACTTTGTATTATTCCCTGAATCTCTATTGTGTGCGGTAGGTATGGTTTGGCTGCTGGTGCTTGCACACCAGTGGCAGCTCTGCAAGCATGTGAAACACAGCATCTGAATACACATACTGTACATTCAAAACTCTGAGGATTTGCCAACTGGCAAGGCTGCAGAAGACCTGGCTTTCTTTGATTTGCATTATATAATACAATTATGTGGGTAATTCCATCTCTGAAAGAGTAATCTGACGATTCATAAGCTTCATGCCAAAACCATAATGTACACTTGTGCCCTGCTGCATCACTAGCCTAATATTTAGTGCCTGCTCTCCAGTGGCACATAGCAGGTTAAGAGGACACAGCTTCCCATTTGACAGCTTCAGTGACAGCAAAGTCTCTGCAGCGCAGGAGCTGCATTTAAGGTATGCCCCTGTTCAAAAAACCACATGACTGTGCAGTTGCTGTCCTGGTGGCACACACAACTGTACATATAAGCCAGACCTGAGGTCATGTTATGATGGCCAGCCTCTCTCGTAGTTATCCAAGCCACATCAATTGGATACCACACATGTGGCAGCACTGTGAAGCCAGCTCTCGACAATGTTCTCATTAAACAAAAACTTTAAACAAAAAATACGTCAGAAGTGACATCATACTATGTGGCAAATAAGAAAAACCTACAATCGATTATAATTGGTTCAAGGGGAACATCTAAGTATACTTTCTATAGGGACAAGGATTGTGATTGGCTGCCCTACTGTCAGGTGGACAACTTATGCCTACCTCTAAACATGTCATCTCCAACACTACTAGGTACACAGTTTATCATTGGTTCTCGAACAATAAGGCCCTTCGTTATATGGCCCTCTACAATTGGTTGGCATGCTTGTGCGTTGTCTGGAACATTCGGTTCACTTAGCAGCATGGAAAATCGGATCCAGCTGCCAGGAGGTTGACTTGATTTTAACTCCCCGCCCATGCATTCTTGCCATGAAAATTGTCTTTGAACTTAGACTTGCAATGTGTCCTTGTCTGTGAGAATAAATGGGAGTGCATGCATTCGCTATTGTTGTTCTTGGACTCCAAGCTCAACTCTATTTCCATCCTCGGCTCACGTGACAGGAGACCACGATGTTGGTCCATTCTGCAGAATTTAAATGACTTTAATGAATAAAACTTGGCACTCTTGGTGTTCTTTCTTTGCCCCTTAATAAGGGATGATTCAGCCTTTGCATGTTCATTGCTTTCAAGAATAGATTACTGACCTTGGCTGCTTCAGTTTTGATACCAGGCCAGACAGCCTTGCCAGGCACTTCCACAATCTCAGCTTATTCTTGCTGCAACACAGTTCTTGGTCTTTCCTCTCCATGGGTCTGGGCTTACTAAATTCATGATACCGATGTCCAACTCCTATACAATGGCGACTTTGCTTACAGTCTATTCACTACATATAGCCAGCTTCTTTGTTATGTTATTTGTTATGTTATTTTTGCTTGTACCGCACCAAAGCCCGTAGGCATCCAGGCGCCGAGAGATAGATATAATGACCGAAGCTGCTTTCGGGAGTTCATACTAATTAAAGAGATATGTTTTCAGTTGTTTCCAGAACGCAAAGAGATCCTTAGTCTTACGCAGGGATGCCGGCTTTATTCTGGACTTTTTGTAGTTCTTGGATATTAGCTTTGCTTGTCCCACCTAGGAGCGCATTACAGTAGTCCACACGTGGCTCTTACAAGTTTGGTGCAATTTTCAACCAAGATAAGGGGGGCGACCTGCATGAGATTATGATGATAATTAATGCTCATAGTGATGGCTGTGACATGGGCTTCACAGTCTAGGCTATTTTCCATGAAAGTGCCCAAAGTTTTAACTTTCTGCAAAACCTTGCTGCCATCTATCCTGAAACGTACATACTCTTGGCCTAACAGGGTCTGTGCCTGACGGGGGCCAAATAGCATAAGTTCAGTCTTTGAGGCATTCAAGCAAAGCCAATTTGTGGAAATCCACTGCTTTATCAATAGGTACACCATATCCACTGTGCGTTGGTCAGCATTCTGATCGCCAGTGATGAAAATCATCAGTGTAGTTACAAAAGAAAATCTGAAAAGATTCTAATTCACTACAGAGAGGGAGAATATAAATGTTAAACAATAGTGGAGATAGACATGCTCCCTGAGGTACACAACAGGTTATAAGTTGTGATTTGGAGGCACTATCCCCTCAGTGCACCTGTGACCGTCGGCCCTCCAAAAATGATCTCAACCAAGCTATGGCATTGATGGAGAGGCCCCCGACAGTCTTCATGCTATCAAGTAGAATTTTATGATCAAGAAAGTCGAAGGCTGCTGATAAATCCAACAGCATCAGCAGCCCCGACTTACTTTCATCTAGTTTAGAAAACATGAAAGTCTGTAGATCTAAGAGAGCACTCTCAGTGCCATGGTGGCTTCTAAACCCTGACTGTTTGAAGTGTAGTATGCCAGCCATCTGTACATGAACCTGTAATTGGATGGTTGCTACCTTGCCTATAAGTTTAAGGAAGAGTAAAGTATTTGTAATCGGTCTTAGATTGGCTGGATCGGTAGGATCTAATCCTACTTTCTTTAGTAGGGGAGAGACTGCAACATTCTTTATCGACTGGGGATAACACCTAACCGAAACAAGGCATTATCAAATCTACAAAGAAAGGGCGCAAACAGTTCTTTATGTTCCAGAATGAGTTTAGAAGGAAGCAGCTCACCTGGACAATTAGTAGGATGCATCATTTTAAGAATATTTATGATTTCATCCATGGTAGATTCCCTAAAGGTAAAGCCGGTTGCTAATCCAGGTGAGGTAGCAATTTTAGGTATAAAATCCGGCTGGGTGTTTGTCGGATTGGTGCCTGGATAAGATTTCTCCGTGGGCACTGACATGGGTGTTACAGTAGGCAAAGGAAATGCTGATGCTTCTTGCTTAATTTTGTCTTGCACTTTTAATAATTAGTCTGAAAAAGCTTTCGTACCCGATCACAGTCTTCAGCTGCGGGTTTTATGGGGGGACTACAAGCAGTGGGTTTTTCCCAGGTTCTGAAAAGCGGTGGTTAGCTAGATCTCTAACCAGTTTGTCTTTTATGGGTGTAGATTTATCAAGCATTTCAGTGGTCTCCCTATTGTAACTATCTATAAGCATCTCAGGGTCATCGGTGTCATTGGTTATAGTCATCAAAGTGTGCATATAGTCGACCAAAATAGAGGTGGTAATATTCTTTAAATTACGAGCTCAAACTGAGTGCATAGAAACATGCACTCTACGTGCGAGGGCATGAAGCCTCAGTACACAGGTAACAAAAGAGTGATCCGACCATACACATGGTGTGGTCGTGATATCTTCAACTTGTAGATTACCACTACCAACCCAATCCAGTATGTGGCCCTTGTTATGCGTGGGATCTACATTGTGGATAATAATCTGATGATTTCCTAGCATTTTTTCCAATGCCAGAGCTTGTTTATCCCTTTTATCACCTTTCCAGCGATTACAGTCAAACATAATGACCAATCCAGTATTGGTGGTCATCATAGGTGTTACAATATTAATGATGTCATCACTGAAGCTGTCAGAGTCTTCAGGTGGCCTTTAAAGAAGGACTAAATTCAAAGTAAAATTGGGATTAGATGCCATTTTAGCATGAATCATGTCAGTCCCCATGCATTCAATCTTATCCTCATAAAAACCTAAAGATTTCTTGCATATAATGGCCACTCCCCATGGACCCTTCTCGGTGTTTGCCAAAAAAGACATAACCTGGAGGGGTCACCTGCTCTATGGTAGGGCCATGGGAGTCGGTGAGCCACGTCTCTGTGAGACACATGATATCCAGCTCTTGTTCCTGAATATAATCATGTATATCTAGTGTATGTTTAACCACAGAGCGCGTATTAAGTAATGCAACAGTGAGCTGGGTGTAAATCTCCTGCCCAGAGGGGGTGTTAATAAGGTAGTTATCAGAGGCGTATTCCTGTGGGCAACTAGAGTCCTTACCTGGGGATGCCATGAGGTCTGCAGTACCTAATCAGCAGAGTGGAAGGCACGTCTGCATGTCCCTGCACGGACCAGCACAGACTTGCAGTTCCGTTCGCACAGGCGCGTTCGTGCCGGAGGACGGGCTAAATGGGAGCACAGAACTACAATCCTGCTAGGAATTGTAGTTCAGCGTTTCACGTGGCTCGTGTGTGCCGGGAAGAACTCTAGGATACAAATCACACGGCTGGTATCAGAAAAAGAACTAATTATCTCACTCAATTGGCTCAACGTGGTGTCAGAGGCAACAGAAGTCTAATAAACAATTTAAAAATAGTATTAAATCGAATTTAGCAGAAGGTAAAATTGCAATTAAAATGCACCAACTATACTTTTAAAAATACTTAAAATCAGTATAACCCCCAGCGTGCAGTTCACACACACACAATCTTCTTTGATGACTTGGTCTACTTGCGTTTCAGCATCTGTACAATTATTGAATGGTTGATTTTCTGTAGCACTTCGCAAACCTGTAATCTTGGATACTGGATAATGAATACTTTCTTTCAAATATACTCTGCGGTATTGGCACAACTGCTGGTGTCAAACACGGCACAGTCTCCGATTTCCAACATATGTGAGGTTGGGGGCGGGATTTCCTGCAGAGGCATGTGCAGAGGCATGCAGTTGCTCCTCTACATTTCCCCATTTGGTCGAGTCCTCGGCCACCTCTTGAATGGTTTCCCCATCTTGAGATTTTCTCTTTTTCTTTTTTTAAACTCTTTTTATTCATGGCCACGGAGAGAACTACATTGCCAGTCCAACTCGCAAATCAATAATTGAACAATATACATTATGTGTTTCATACATACAGTAAATATTACAAAGATTCTTTGTCATCCGAAATCATGCTGCATAAATATCCCCTGAACGGGCCCCATATGTCTTTTGGCCTACATGTTGCTGTTTGTGTCAGTACATATTGTTCTTCTGTTTCATTAACATATGTTAATTTTCGAAGAAAATGTTCCATGCTGGGTGGACGCTTGTCTTTCCATTTCAGTAATATGCACTTTTTGGCCACAGCACATGAGATATTGAACAGTCTTCTAACCTTCTCTGAGCACTTGCCAATATCACCAAACAAGATTTTCTGCGGAGTCAACTCTGGGGGAACCTGCGCTATCTCTTCCAGCATTGAAGCCACATCACTCCAAAATGTAGCGACCACCGGGCATTCCCAGTACATATGAAGGGCTCCGGCGCGGGGCACATTGCACTTGAGGCAGGCATCCGAGCTTTCTGCTGCAAATTTTGCAATTTTTGCCGGTGTGTAATGTAACCTATTTAGGATTTTAAATTGAATTAGCCGTAGCCCAGCGTTGAGTGAAATGTTCTTGGTAAGGGAACAGTACCTGGCCCATTGAACGTCTTCTATGGATATCTATAGGTCCCTTTCCCATTTTTCTTTAATACGATTTACCGTAGGGGTATGAGCCTGCACTGCCTCATACAGCTTGGAGATCCCTAGGCCTCCTTTGGAAGTTATCAACTGTAGGCATGGGTGTGGGGGGGCGGTTATCTGAGGAGAGCGGCCATCTCTTTTGAAACGCAGCTCTCATGCGGGAGCATTGCAGTGTTTTTAGCGGCCCACCTCCCAGCGCCCGCACCAGCTCCTCCAAGGTTGCAAACCTCCCATTAATGAACATATCGCCCAATTCCATCTCGTGATGTGGATCCCAGGATTCTTGTATACTGCTGTCATGGGTGGGCGAAATTCCCTGGAAATTCCTGGGTTGTAGGGTGTCTCAAGTTTAAGTTTCCTGTGAATGGCCTCCCATGCCCTGACAGTGCAACTCACAGCGTTATAGTCACAGGTATCCCTGTATCGTGAATCGGAGATAAGTGAATGTATGTTCATGGGGTGTGTGGTGTATTCCTCTATCCATGTATGGGGTGTTCTGGATGAGACATTGTACCAGTACTTTGCAAATTGAGCCTGGCATAAGTAATAGTAAAGCTCAAAGTTGGGGGCGGCCAATCCATCTGAAGAGTATGGCTCTGTCATTTTTTCCCACCCTATCCTTGCTGTTTTCCCATTCCAAAGGAATGTCACCGCCATGGATCGAAGTCTGTGAAGAAGGCCCTACCAGGCCATATGGGGATGTTAACAAAAAGGTAGAGTAGCTTGGGCAAGATGACCATCTTGAGGACAGCCACTCTGCCATAGAGTGAGATCAGGAGGTGTGCCTACATCTGTAATTTCGTATGTATTATTTGCAATGTGTTTTTATGATTGTCTGCATATAGTGTACTCTTCTCCCTGGATACAAGGACTCCTAGGTATCTAATGTGTTGTTCCGACCACTGAAGGCCTTGTGTAGTGTCGGGGCATTTGGTAGTAGGTGTAAGTGGGAATATTTCTGACTTAGCCATATTAACAGTGTACCTGAATATGCTGCAAATTCCTATATTTCTGCCATGATGGGTGCCAGGTTTATTTCCGGTTGCCGGACATATAATAACATATCATCAGCGTATAATGATATCAGCTGAGTAAACCCTTTCATGCTAATCCCCCTGTCTGAGTGTTGCAGCCGCACCGCAGCCGCCATAGGTTCTATAGTTAATGCGAATAATAGGGGCGAAAATGGGCAGCCCTGCCTAGTGCCCCTACCCAGCAGTAAACATTTGGAAATGGATCTGTTGGTCAACACCCGTGCCCCTCGGTCCGTATATAATAGTTTAACATATCTAATAAAATTGGGGCCCACCCTAAATGCCTTCAGTATGGTAAGGAGATATACCCATGACACAGAGTCGAAGGCCTTTTCGGCATCTAGGGATATGGCCACCACATTTCTACCTGGATCTATTTGTGCCATTATGCTGAAGAGCCTGCAGAGATTTAAGGCTGTGACCCACACTTTGAAGGATTCCCACACTGTGGAGCACCTCTCCACCGATCTCAGATTGTTGGTAAAAAATTCACTATTTCAACATGAAGAGGTTCCGCCACCCCCAGGTCCCCAAGGAGCTCACCTGGCATTCTCTACCTTTTTCAAGGGCTGGGACCATCCCGGAGCGCCAACTCCAGTGCCACTGGGGAATGGTTGGAAAGTGTGCGGGGAAGAATCTCACATGTTTTCATTGCTGTGGTCATGGCCGTGGATATTAGCCAATAGTCGATTCTGGACTCAGAGTCATGAACCGATGAGTAATATGTGTATTTTCTGCTGCCTGGGTGTGTTTCCCGCCAGGCATCTAGCAATAAAAGTTGCGAGAGAATATGATTCAACGCTAGGGCTGTCTTGCTCGGGGCTCTGATGGTTTTCAAGGACCTATCAAGTACCGGATCTAGAACAACATTAAAGTCCCCCCCCCAAATCACATTGGAGATATTGAGTGAGGTGATTACCTCATAAATATCCATATAGAAAGTGGGGTCATCTATGTTGGGCCTGTATGTGTTAACCAAGAGCAATTGCTGGCCCGCCACCTTCCCCCATATCATGACATATCTACCCGCTTGGTGAACCCTATGGCCCTCCAACCCGAATACCAAACTTGGATGCATAATAGTAATAACCCCTCTGGATTGTGAGGAGTATTCAGTATGGAACCTTAAGTTCCCCCATTTAGGAAGGATATGTAAGTTGCTTGTTCCCGTTGTATGGGTTTCTTGTAGCATTAGGATGTTGGGGTCATGCCTAGTGACATAGTTACCAATTTTCTTGACCTTCATCTGGTTATTTAAACCCTGTACGTTCCACGTCAACAGTTTTATCTTTAGCCCATCACCCATCAATCGGAAAAGGAAATCATGACTCTATTTCGTCTATCAACGCAATAGTATCTATGCGATTCGGTCAGCATCAGCCTCCAAGTAACCACATTTTTAACATTAACCCAACAATCAACCTTCGTGAACCGTTCAACTAAACACAATACCCTTAGGTGTAAATAATCCATTCCGTTGTCTCGTAGTTGGTCAGAGCCACCAACTCCCGCTCCCTCTCAACATCATCACCCCCAACTTGATGTACCCCCATTAACTCATGGAGCATTTCAGGGGTGGACATGTTGCTCCACATGACCGCCAATTTGGCTCCAACACTCCATCAATAACCTTGGATGGAGCCGCCTAGACCATCATTTCTTAAGTCTGCATTCTAGGTGGCACAGCGGCCTTATAGATATTTGAACATCGAGTGTGTCCTAATCCTCCGGCCTAGGCCTGTTATTTTGTGCCGGTCTGCCCCCTCTGGGAGGAAGAGGTACAGAAGTCTCAATGTACTGTGTGGCCTCGGCCGGGGACTCAAAGAAGTGCGCCCTTCCTGCATGTTGTATCCTCATCTTGGCCGGGAACATCAAGGCGTATGGAATTTGGCATTCTCTGAGGAGTCTTTTTATCGGTTCATAGGATCTTCTACTAGCTTGAACCCCGGCAGAGAAGTCTGTGTATATATGTATAGGGTTCCCTAATTGAGGAGTCTTGCAATTATCGTGCGTGGTGGTGCACCTGGTTTAGGGGCCGGGGCCAGTGTGCGATGTTCTCTCTCAACTAGGAAATGCTCTGAGAACGCCTCCAGACCAAATACGGATTTAAGTAGTGCTTCAAGCTGCTTCTCCATTTGGCCCTTACCGAATGATTCTGTCACTCCCACTACCCGGATGTTGTTTCGCCTTGATCGCAATTCAAGGTCCTCGCACTTATTCTGCATTTTTGACATGGCCTCCTTGAGCTGGGTGATGTCACGGCTATAGTGTGCTATGCCATCTTCATTAGTGCTTATTCTGCTCTCTGTTTCCGTGATACGTGCACTCTCTTTCTCAACCCTTGCCTTGAGAGAGCCTATGGTGGACACTATGTCGTCTAATTTTATGTTCACTGCACGGAAACCATTTTGCACTATTGTTGTCAGCCTGTCCTCCTGCTCCTCACTCTCTGTACCCAGAGCCTCTTTAGCATTGGTGTGTACATCTGCAGTGGTAGTCTGCATTTGGCCACCTGTGTAAGCATCCATTGGGCCTTTTTTTCTTGTTGCTGGGAGTCTTGCCTCCCTATCCAGTTTTTTGTGATTCGCTCATGATGTTGTCAGATAGTGTACTGTTCTTTAGTCTTATTCTTTCCCCCTTTCCTCCCCTTTATGACAAGTTGTGGGGTGCTCCACACTCTCGCGGAGGGATCTAGAAGAAGGTTCCAGGGGTTTGGGGGCTGTCCACCGCCAATGGACTGTGTTATCCCACATATTATGTAGACAGGATATGAGTGTAGAGTAGATTAGTAGCGTTATAATCCTCCAAGAGTTTTCAGGGAGCTTCCACCGCACAGATCACGCCGGTCGGCCAATGTGGGCTGTTTATAGGTTTGACCCCAGGGATGGCATGCTTGCAATCCACCTGCCTATCAGTTCATTTGGGAAACGAAGGCTGCATATGTATAGTAGAGTGTGTAGGCCCAGAGCACAATGCAGCATCCGTCAGAGCGGCAAGGGGGGTCCGCGCCAGCTGCGGTGAGTAGATAGTTCCCAGATGACCTCTCTCCCCTCCTAGGCCCTCTTATTCAATTGCATGCGGATATTGCCGCTCCGTGTAACACTGCGACGCGGCGCGCCGCACACTCTATGGGGGGAGTCTTGGGGCTTGCGCCGAAGGATCTCCAGGCTAGGTACCTCAGGCAGAGTCCGATACAGCTCGCCTTTAATGACCACGGGCCAGTTGTTGCCACGGAGCGTCCAAGTCGAACGTCCGCAATATGTAGTTTAATATTGTTTGGAATCTGGATATGTGCAGTTCTTATTTTAATGTTTGGGTGGCCCCAGGGGCCCGCACCACAGCACACAGTCCCTCGGGTGGGTCAGGCCTTTATTGCGTGTCGGGAACTGCCTTTTTTTCTTGTTGCTGGGAGTCTTGCCTCCCTTCCCAGTTTTTTGTGATTCGCTCATGATGTTGTCGGATAGTGTACTGTTCTTTAGTCTTATTCTTTCCCCCTTTCCTCCCCTTTATGACAAGTTGTGGGGTGCTCCACACTCTCGCGGAGGGATCTAGAAGAAGGTTCCAGGGGTTTGGGGGATGTCCACCGCCAATGGACTGTGTTATCCCACGTATTATGTAGACAGGATATGAGTGTAGAGTAGATTAGTAGCGTTATAATCCTCCAAGGGTTTCAGGGAGCTTCCACCGCACAGATCACGCCAGTCGGCCAATGTGGGCTGTTTATAGGTTTGACCCCAGGGATGGCATGCTTGCAATCCACCTGCCTATCAGTTCATAGTAGGAAGACTCTCCCTAGTTACATGCATGGGGTAATGCAGCTGTTCATGTGCAGCCTTTAATAATGCTACTGGCATCACTGGCTTTCCAGTGCTGTCTTGTCACCATAATGATTCTTTGGGGGATAACGAACACCCCCTTTGTTTTACAATTCCTGCTCTTTCTGTGTTGTACTCCCTTGAATCTCCATTAGCTGGGTCATGGATAATTTATTAAACCCTTATTGCATTAACATGGTTGTGACTACTTTTTCTTTAATATTCTCAGTATCAAAACTCAAAATATCTGGGGAATATGCAGCCCTTTGTCTTCTTCTTCGTCTGCGACTTTGTTGCCGCAAGAGATAAAATCTGTTCGCTTAGTATGAACTGTGCATTTAACAACTGCTTTCGCCACCAGGAGTTCTAGTGCCTTAATAAGTCTATCCAAAAAGGATGCGTGCTGCACTGGAGTGCTGTCTGAGCGGAGGTAGCCCCTCTCTTCAAACATGCTAACCCTGAGTGTATAGTTGAGGTCACGTATGCAAAGTCACTGTACACTGTGACTTGCTGTCCTTCATGTTTTTCGAGTGCAACAATGAATGCTACTAATTCTGCTGCTTGCGCTGAAAAGTGAGACAGTAGCCTTACACTTGCTACAACTTTTAATTCTCCATTTAATTTACATCTCACTATTGCGGTGCCTGAATGCCTTTCCCCACTAGTCTGATCAATTTTCGAAGAAGCATCAATAAAAAGAATTTTCCCCTCCTGCTAAAGCATTTTCCTCCACACGGGGTATATGGTCAAATAATTCAACATAATTAGCACAGTCATGCACATGATCACCTTCGTCGATCGGCACAGCAATAAAAGTGGCAGGATTCACTATTTTACATCTTACAGTTTTAATCGTTGTGTTAGAAATCGTTACCTCATAAGCTGAAGCTCTTTGGGATGTCAATGTGCCTTTGGGTTTATCTAAAATGGCAAATAGAGCATGCTCCACAAAGAGAGTCATAGAGCAGCCCATGACAATACTTGTGGATTTCTCAATTGCGAATGCGGCAGCAGCCAATGTTTGTTCACAAGGAAATTATCCTCTCATAACTGGGTCTAAAATCCCACTATAATATGCTAAAGGTTTATATCCCAATGTAGTTCCCTGCATACACACTGCAGTCATGACTGTCCCATTTGTGTGCGAAAACAAATAAGATTCTTCAGCAAGACTGTTGTCTTCCTTTGATCTTCTGGGAGGAAATACAACACCTTTGAAATGGGTTTGGGAACGGGGAGGAGTTAAGGAAGCCAGAGAGAATGACATGAATCTGAGAAAAGGTTCCAACACTTTGTGTTTCTGCAGGGCTCTCTCTCCTTCCTGCACCCTGCCTTTTCTGTTGAACAAGGCAATTAGAGTATGATGAAAGAAGACAAGGGTCACTTGTTTATGTGACAAGGATTGGAACCTTTATAGCAGAGTTCCTTATGCACAATCCCCTGTGATCTTTTCCTTTTATAATGAAGAGCTCTGTCCCCTAGCCATCACTAGGGATCATTGGGGGCGAGCTGCTGTTAGTTCTGCCACTCTGCCAACTGCAATAGAACCAGGCTCCCATTTGGAGATGAAGTAAATCCTGCAGGTTCTAGCCTAACTCTTGGACTGGGAAGAGCAGAGTTAGAAGGACTCACCATGTCTTGGACCATTGGATCGGCACTCCAGACAACCAGGGGCCCAAGAGCAGCTGGCATCCTATTTGCACAGCTTCAATCTTCAAACTTTGTTTAAAACCCTTCAAGTTGATAGGACCAGTGGGGCTGCTTTTGACACTGCATGACTTCAAACTTTGCCTGCATCTTCAAACCAGCTTGATGCCACAAAGCCCCAGCAGTGCACATTGTCACTTCAGTTTCAACACTGAGTCACCGCTGCTGAAGCCTTCGACCTGCTGCATCTTCAAGCACTCTGAGCTTAGCGCCCTTTGGATAGCACGAATGCAGGGGATGGGATGAAGAATAACTCTGACACCAAATAATCAAACCAACTCAGGAAAATGGCACATTTTGCTATTTTATTATCAATTGTCTAAAACAGGGAGTTACAACAGACATCAACAGACATTCGCTCATGTTTTTCTCCTACATTTAATAAAAAATCACATTCTTATGCTAAAAATGTGTCATACGTGACTTCATACTAAGTGGCAAATGAAACCTACAAGAGATTGTGACACTCTCAAGGGAAATATCTAACTGTACTTTTCTATAAGGGGTGAGATTATGATTGGGCAAGTCATCCTCAACACTGTTAGGTGCAGGGGATATCATTGGCTCCCAAACTATAAGGCCCTTCATTATACAGCCTTCTATAATTGGTTGGCACACTCGTGCCATGTCTGGAACATTCAGTTCACTTAGCAGCACATAAGCTCATACCCAGGTGCATGGAGGTGAACATGACTTTACCTTCTGACCCAATTAGTCCAGCATATCTCATCACCCATGCCTTCTGCCATGAAGATTGTCTTTGAACTTGGTCTTGTAGTGTATTCTTGTCTGTGGGAATATAAAGGAGTGCTAGCATGCTCTATCGTAGTTTCTGGATCTCAATGTCAAATCTGTTTCCATCCTTTGCTCATGTGACAGGAGACAACAATTCGGATCATTTTGCAGCATTTAAATCTGCTAATTGAATAAAACTCAGCATGGTGGTGTTCTTTCTTTGCACCTTAACAAGGGATGATTCAACTCCTCATGTTCACTTGCCTTGAGAATGGATAACCGGACTGGGCTTGCTTCAACTTTGGTACCAGGTCAGACAGTCTGGCCACTCGCATCCACGACCTGAGCTAATTCTTTGCTGCTACACAGCTCTCCATCTTTCTTCCTCTTAGGTCGGTGCTTACTAAATACATGACACTGATGTCCAGTTTCTATATAATGGCGGCTCTGCCTGCAATCTATTCACTACGTACAGCCAGCTTCTAAGATCACTTAGTCTTCTTGTGTTGCTGCATCAATACAATTATTAAAACGGCTTGTATTTTCTGCAGTGCATTACACACATACAATATTCTTTTCGCATATGAAAGCTCACTCAATTCTTAACTTTGTCATCAGTTTATATATGGCCCATGCATTTTTCTTCAACTAGTCTTCTTAGTGCGTCATGCTCGTCTCTTGTGACGTCACTAGCTCCTCTTTTGCTCTTTCTCATATTCCTTCATGGGGTTCCTCCCTCAGATTATCATCTCTTTGGAAATATATTTGATAGGACTTTCGCCGGGGGTATCTTCTTTTGAATATTCTCGGTGGTATGGTCATAAACGCTGGTGTCAGACATGGCACAATCTCAGGCTCCCAACATACTGGAAGTAGGGAGCAGGACTTCCTGCAAAGGCATTCAACTGCTCCTCTACAACTCCATTGAACCAACAGGATCTCGTCTTGACCTGACTTGAACCTCGACTCAAACCGCTGGCCGCCATTGAGTCGACGCAGTGGTAAGATCGTCTCGAAATGACTTAACCGCCAACCTGAGCCTCTTGGAAATTTCAATGAACACTGCTTCAAACTCTGTATTGAAGCAAACAGAGCACTGTCTCGAAGCCGACTTAGCATCGACTCCCTGTCTGGATCAACACGACTTACCGAATCTCAAAACAATTTGGACCACAAGTACAGCACATAGAAGCCCAGTTTTAAACTGTCGAACCACCCACGTTCAAGAACAAGGTCGTTTTTAAAGGCCCTATTCCTCTGGTCCACTTGCTGGGGCCATAATGTCCTTCAAACCACTTCATGCACCTTCTCTTGAAAAGACACATCATTTTGAACAGTGGCATTGCTACAATTGCTTGCTTCATCCTATCTGCTCAATTACCAGAGTCACACCTATTCTGCATTCTCTGTGTTCTCTTCACAGCAGAGGGTTTTTGCTTGGGTTTTCATTGAGTTATTTGCATTTTTGATTGTTTATTTAAGAACATATATGTTTAGAAAACCTTGATTGGCCAATCTTTAATGTTCGTGGCATTGTACTTTTGGTTTTTGGGTTGCTCATGCGGTCAATTCACACCCATCCTGAGAACACAACTTGCCCTTGATCTACGTTACCATAAAAGGGTAAGGATGTATACCCATCTGGCTGCGTCTGTCTTACATTTAAATACGCAAATACTAGCCCTCAGCCACTTAGTCAGTGGTGCTATACCAGCCTCTCAGATTGGGATAAATACTGCCCAAAATAAGAGGCCAATATTGTGACCAGTCAGAGGGCTTGAGCATTCCGTTGCCTGATTGGTCACAATGCCTGGTGTTCCAGCCAATCATGTAGGCAGAATGCTACAGCCACTCTTATTGTCTGGAATGCAGGGCATACCAGCCAATCACAGCTCCCTCAATGCCAGTGTAAAGTGGAGTGAAATTATTGGAAGACAGCTCTGCTACTGCAACCGAATTTGGGGCGCAGAGGCCACTGATTCCGTTTCACTAGCACCAGCATGGCTAAAAATCAGCGAATTACTATGTCATTCATTATCCATGCTAATGCCATTGTAATCACAATCTCATGGCTGACATTTCAACAAACTGCAATACACAGTTTGCATATACAGCATACCACCACCCCAATCCAAAGCATTTTAAATCAACGGAAAAGCAAAATGTAAAGCAACAAATCCTTATTTAAAGGCATGTTACAGACAATGGGCCTCACTATAAGGTTGGCGGAATGGGTTTACCGGCACTGGTAAAGGTGCCGGTGAAGGGTAAACCCGTTCCGCCCTATTACAAGGTCTCCTCGCGGGACCCGGAATGGGCGCCTGGAAAAACCAGGCGTCCTTACCGGGTCCCGCGAGGGGACCAGGGAGCTAACAACGGGCCCGTCATTAACGGGCCCGTTGTTAGCTCCATCTCCATTCCCATTGAGCCCTATGGGGGCTCGAATGGAAATGGGGATGGACCGGTTCCGGGTTCCTCTGACGGGGAATTACCGGGACCGCCAAGGTTGCGATGGCCCGGTAATTCCTCATTCGAGGAACCCGGGCCCGGATTGCGGTATGGAGGAAATCATGCCGCTAAAAGCGGCATGGTTACCTCCAACCTTCTAATGAGGAATGACATTGTATGAGTTCTCTGCACAACTAATAGTGACAAATGTGGTGGGTATCAATCTGGCAGTGCTCATTTATAGGATATAATCAATGTTTAAAGGCACATGAAATGCAATCGTACACCCATATCTTTTAAGAAGCATACTGGGAAAAAGAAAAAGCATATATTCACCATCTGCATTTTTTTCTTCAGGTCCGCGTTGGAATTCTGGTAGGCTTTTGAAACCGCGTTAAGGTAGTAAATGGCCAGACTGCAAAACAAAACGGTAAACAATTGTTGAGCCGACGGGTATACGATGAATTAAAATACAGCCCGTGCAACAAACGAACAAAGCTAAACAACAACCTTAAAAAAGCAATACGTGGTGTGCTAAGATTATCATAATTTGTTCTCTTTTGAGTAAAACACTAAAGTGGGCCTCGCCATACTTTACAGGAAGAATGCGTATAAGAGGTTCTGCAGCCCAAAAAATGGGCGGTGCGACTGAAAATGAATTCCTCAGGCGTTTGGTGGAACTGGGAGCCGTTCACCTTTGTGTTCCAAGCTGACATTCTCAGTGTGGAAGGAGGCGATAAGAATGTTGAGTGTGTGTGGTGCAAAGGTGTAATATGTAATATAGTCACAGGGCCTCATTAAGAGTATGAAGGCAGCCATGCCCTTAATACGGGCATGGCTGCCTCCATACCAGGTTCCAGGTCCGGGTTCCTTCAATGCGGAATTACCGGGCCATTCCAACCTTGGAGGACCCGGTAATTCCTCATTGAAAAAACCCATCCCCATTCCCATTTGAGCCCCCATAGGGCTCAATGGGAATTGGGAGGGAGCTAATAACGGGCCCGTTGATAACGGGCCCGTTATTAGCTCCCTGGTCCCCTTGCGGGACCCGCTAAGGAGGTCTGGTCTGACCGGCACCGTTCATTACGGGAGCACCAGGGTCGTAATGAGGCCCACAGTGGGAGTGTTGCCATGGGTGCTGACTTTTGATTTTCATTACGGGGCAAGATTTTTATTTTGCACTTAACGGCTAACCCTAATGCTGCAAAAGTTATCACAATTTGCACCAGCAAATTGTAAACACCTTAACATTGTTGGTTAACACATGAGATTCTGTTGTAAGGAGTCTGAACGAGCGTGGCATAGAGACTAGTACAAACAAAGCAATCCGAATATAAAGCACAGTTATTAACGTTACCACTATTACAGGCAATATTTCCATGCAAATGTGTTTTCACGTACAGTTGCCATAAATTCACCCACAATGGTGTCCATGTCCTAAGGGTCTAGTACATCACAATGACAATTTTAAATCGAGAAATTCTGACAACCCAACATCTGCCCAAAAGAGGGGTGGGAGGTATAATGCATGCCCTTTCAAGCCATGGCCTGCCAGATGAGAGAGCAAACAATGGCGTTCCGCTCTGGACACGTGCTGTGATTTGATATAAAGCACAGGCCTACCCACTGAGAATGGAAACTTGTGTCACACGGGGAACCATTTCTGAGTTGTGATCGATGAATACAAAGCAATAGGAAACTGCCAATGTATTAGGGCTGGTGGGGGCCTATTTCAAAAAGATGGTTAGGTGGCCCTTTACCTACAGATGGAAAAAACAGTTCAAAACAGCTAAGATTATATTGCAGTTAAAACAATGCAGCCAGGCGGTTTAATATTTATTTAGGTATTGTACATTTCTTTGGCACCTATACACAGGTGTTTCCAGGCGCCACAAGGCAAGAAGTGGGGGGGGGAGTCAAAAAGTAGAACAACAAAAAATTGTTATATTGGCCTTGTGACAATTGCATGACAAAGTGATAAGTGCAAGGGGGACGGGGTAGAGGGAAAAGTGCCGGGGTGGGTACCCCTAGGGGGGGAGGCCTAGTGCTGGCAGGGCCCAGGCAGCAAGTGCTAGGAGAATAGGGGGGAACGGAGGGTGAGGCAGTGGACAGGGAGGACCAGTTGGGCTAGTCCGGAAAAGGCAGCCCGAGGGTAAGTGCTGGCGCAGGATGCTGAGGGAGCTGGTACGGGGTGGCCTGGCCTCTGTATGACTCTGAAGGGACCAGGCCCCAGTCACAGTGGCAGATGGAGAGTTTAGCACAGGAAGGGGAGAGGGAAGGAAGAGGAGAAAAGGAAAGTCTTGAGAATTTTCTGGAACTTAAGAAGATCCAGTTCAAGTCTGAGGGTCGGCGGGGGGCATTCCACAGAGAGGAGCCCGCCAAGGAAAGGGATCTACCTCCCACTCTCTGCATGGAGAAATGTTTGACCTGCAGAGAATTTGAGCCAGAAGACCAAAGAACTCTGGCTGGGAGGTATTTTGGTAGGGAAAGCTGCATATAAAGAGGTCCCAAGCCCAAGAAAGCCTTGTGGATGATACAAAGGGTCTTGCATTTGATCCTTGCAGTCACCGGGAGCCAGTGGAGAGATTTTAGGGCTGAAGAGATGTGCTCCCTTGGCTTGAGGCCAAGGATAAGTCTTGCAGACCTATTCTGGATTAGTTGAAGGGGGTGAAGGGAGGGAAGAGGCAGGTTGAGGAAGAGGCTATTGCAGTAGTCAAGCCTAGAGAGAAGCAGGGCTCTGGAGACATTGAGCGTCTGAGGAAAGGTAAGGAAAGGTAGAATGCCCCTCAGTAGATGAAGCTGAAAATTTTACATCTTGGCAAGGTCCATGATGTGTGGAGAGAAGGAGAGAGAGGAGTCAAAGATGATCCCAAGGTGTTTTGCCTCACACGTGGGTGGGGGGAGAGGACCCAAGGAACCTGGCCAGAGAGTGGGGGGAAAACAAAGGGCAGGCGTCCACATAAGATGAATCTCTGTTTTACTGGCATTCAGGCAGAGATCATTGACAGAGCAGCATGCCTGAATAGGAGCCAGGCAGTCGGGTATGAGGGATGAGGAGGAGGTAGGGGAAAGCAGCTTGATAGAGAGCTGTGTGTCATTTGATTAACACTGGAAATGAGTGGAGAAAGTAGAGATCAGGTGGGCCAGAGGGGCCAGGTAGATGGTGAAGAGCCATGGTGATAGGATAGCTGCAGATTATAGCTGCATAATATTATGGACAGACAGCCAGCGGGGAGCTGAAACACTAAATGTCCATTGAGAATGTACTGATCAGTATTTGACAGCAGGGTGCTAATGTAGAGGAAACCAGGGGTAAAAATGCAGTGAGCTGATAAGAAGATTGCCCAATGTATTTATTTATTTGTTGAATATTTATAAGGCACACTATACAACAAAAAGGTGTTTCCAGGTGCCACAAGACAAACAAGGGGGGGCAGGGCAGTGAGACACAATAACGGCCCTACTAGGCCTTGTGACATTCGGATAGTGCAAGTGCAGTAACAGGAAGTGCAGGGGTGGTAAGTGACGGTAAAGGGAAGAGGCATCAAATGCAGGGGGAGGAGGAGGAAGAACGGGCCCACGAGCTAGGCAAGTGCTGGCGGAATCCCAGGGCGGGCAATTGCCACGGGGTGCCTGGGGTGGATCCTGCAAGAGCCACAAGGGAGTTGATAGCCTGAAGGTGCCAGCAAAGGCAACCTGTAATGTGTGCACTGCAAAGCACACTTTTAATTTCCTGAATTAAAGGTTCATGTTGCTGTGTCATAAGACTGCCAACATGGGCACCCCCTGAGGCCCAGAGCTCATTTCAACTGAAAATGTTGAAAGGCCCTTATATTGTCCCTTGGAAACTTGAAAGAATCTCTGGCCATTCGAGTAACCCTCGGTAGGTGGGGTGAACACCACAATGATTGGTTGTCCTTCCCTCAGCCCTGTTAGAAGGAGGTCATCTAAGGGGCCTTGCGCTTCAGAAGGCCTGTGGTTATGATGCCCCACATGGAGGATGGACAATCTCTATTTGGATACTTGCTGCTTCAGCGGGGATATTGAATATGTTTCTGTTTTGTACATTTTGTTTCTGAGGGCTTGTGTCTGTTAGTAAATGCCTGCGGGTGGAGGTCCTGCGACATGAAGGGCCATTTTGCATATATTTACATAATCCCTGGATCTGCCCCTCCGCACTTGCATTCCCACACACACTCTCATCGTATTCCCCCTTCAAATATCCCTCCATCCCCCACTGTCTAGCCTCTACCCACTCTCCCTTTATCTTTTCCCATCTGTAACTCCATCTTCTTTCCATCCCTTTCTCCATCCTCAAATGCTTTTTTCCCTTTTCTCCTTCCATCTCTCCAACTCACACTCCCTCAGTCTCCCTCTCATCCCTACTTCACTCTCTGAACATTTTACTCCCTAATCCCTCTTCAATCATTCTTCCTTGCTTGCACCTTCCCAAACCCAGTTACCTATGCTTTTCCTCATCCCCCAAACTGACCTCCCTCCTTTACTCTCCACATTTCGATCTCTAGATCACTCCCTGCCTTTCTCTCCCTCCCTCCTCCTCTCCATGTCTTCACATAACTTCCTCCCTCCTTAACTTTCTTCCCCTCATTCTATCTTTAATTCCCTCTCTTATATTCCTCTCTGCCACTCGCTTAAGCAGCTGGATACTCTGGTTGCAGACAGCATCCCACAACAGGTGCATTAATATGGTGAGCTTTCTTTATCAGTTTGAATTGGGGACCTAAGGTTTAAAACAGCTAAGTACATGTGGTCTGAGTGTGGATGTTGTTTGACTCACCACTTAAGAGAGGGAGACAGAGGCAGCAGTAAAATCATGGAGGTGCGGGATTGGGAGGCAGAGAAAAGAATCAAAGAAAATGGGAGGGTTGACAGGTGAGATGACTGGAGAAAAAAAACTCCAGAAAGAAAGGCCAGGTCAGGAAAGAAAGAATGGCAATAAAGGTAAATGCAAAAAATCAAAGCAAGAAAATTAAACAAATTAAAGAGAAAAACGTAAGAAATAGCAAAAGGAGAACAACGTGCGCAGTGTGTCCACTACCCGCGTAATCAATGTTGAGGTGATGATGAGGTGGCCTTCCCACTTTGAAGTGAGCAGCACTTGCTAATTTTGCATGGTATATGCTAACACTTTGCCAACATTGAGCACAGCAGGAGAGGAGCCAGGTGCTCTGCCGTGCCCAGTGAGGGTGTAGACAGTCACAACTTGCTTGAGTTTTGCGACTGCCTTCACTTGATGCAAATGTTTTGTTATTTTCGTTTTTGGTCGCACTTACACAGATACCCCATGCAAATAGATAGATATTTTCCAGGTGGGCAAAATAACACCCCTGTCTATTGTTCAAAGAGAACAGGGGTAGATGGCATCTTTCCCCCATGTACTCAGCTCCAATGCGTGTTGCAGTATTATTCAGTGTCGAAATCGGTGACCTCAGCACTCTGTATTCCCTACATGGTCATGACAAGAATCGCTAAGGACCATTAAAGTTCTGCTTCAGTTTCTCTCTTAGCGCGCCTTCGATAGCTGTTTCCTCCGAACGTGTTAGTCATGACGGTTAACTATTTATTATTTGACAATTTAACATATGCTACACTGCCCGTTCGAAGGTGTTCTTGTAATGGAGCTCGTAGCTACTAGGCAGCAATCAGTATTTGATATTGACTGCAAATTATTTATTTCCATCAAGTTTGTCGAGAATTCTATAATTGTGTTTACATCCAGATGTAACAAATTGCCTTCTACACTGCAGGAGTAAAAGTAAGAGTTGAGATTAAAGTGCCTGCTCAGCCCTTACACTTCTACAAAGCAAGGGCCAGCACAATCATAAAGGCTAAACAGGCAGAGTTAAGAGATATTTAACAAGAGCAGGGAGCCCCGTCTACGGAGAACAAGCATTGCTCAAATAAGCTGTTTTATGGACTTCCTTCCAGTGGAGAAGGTTTACAACCACGTTTCTGCTCACTGACCCTTCAGAGAGGAGAAATATGCATTTGCATGCCAGTCTGGTCCCACCCACAATGGAATTCCAGCACCGAAATGCAAAGCAATTCTCCTCTGTAGAACAGTAGCATCAGCAACCCCAGACACATGTTTCAGCCTTATTGAGCCTCTTCAGGGTGTTGAAGCGGAGCCTCTCCAAGGCACAGTGAGCAAGGGCTCCATGTCTGGATTTCAGAAGGTTACCTAGGGTGAAACACCAAGTTTTACAAATTTAACAAGAGTGTAGGAGCATTTTTAAATTCAAAGGCCCTTTTGGTGTGCAACACCCTGGTGTGAGTGTAACATTTTGTGAATGGGTGTCCCTTTGATTTCTGTTCCCATCACAGCTTCCTGTGAAGTTGCTGTTCTCTGGGGAGGGTGTTACCTGCCCTCACAAAGTAACTAAGAAAGGCAAACCCATTCTTGCTTGAAGCAGCAAGGACAGCCTGTCTAGAGAAGCATAGACAAAACCCTTCCACAGCAGAATTTCACTCACAGGTCTTATGCATGTATGATATGGAATTTATGTGGCATGGATAACTATGAGAGATGCTAGCCACCGCAACTTAATCTCAGGTATGGCTTCTATTTAAAATTGTATGTGCCATCAGGACAGCATATGCAAAGTTATGCAGGTTTTGGAATAGGGGTGCACATTTTAAGTGCAGCCCCTGATCTGAAGCGACCTGGTTGTCACTGCAGCTGTCAGATGATCAGCTGCAATCTCTGAGCCCACTATGTGCCACCGGAGAACAGGCACAGCAGATCAGGCTACTGATTACCCTCACAGAGATGGAATTACTGCATCATTTTATTAATGAATACAAATCAAAAAAGCAAGGGCTTTGCCACCCTTGCCAGATGACAATCCCTCATAATAGATCAATTTGTCCACTTCACTGCTCCAATCCAGACTCTCTTAACATGGGCATAGCCAAGCAGTCACATTCATTTCTATGACAGCGTCACTTCAATTTAGGTGCATTTCTGGTGTCATACTTTATAAGATAACTCTTGCACAACTCCTAAAATGCCCCTTTCACCGTTCCCAAGCACTGCCTGTTCACACTTCTGGGTTATGCACTTGGCGCTGCAACTACTCTTCACCCTCACTACTACTGCACCCCTTTACATGAATCTCCCCAACATTATCCCACACTCTCTTCCCAAATATCTTCCTAGCCACACTCCCTTCACATGCAATTCCTTGATTATGTCATTTCCATTCCGATGTAACCTGAGTGCTATTGTCTGTTTTAATTTCTGGACTTCTACGTACAGAATGCTCTGCATGGCTTCACCTATGTTGGTTACCACGCCCTCCTCCCTGGTTAAACCTTATCTTGACCATTTGCCAGGAGTGATAACTGATGAACCCTTTACATGAATGTCCCTTTCCTTTCTCATTTACTAAGAATACAGAGGCCACACTCTCTTCACTTGAGCTTAAGCAAGCAGTAAATGCACCTCCTTGGTGATATCACTTTCTTTCATTTGTATCCAGTGTGTTGTCATCTGTAAGACAAATTCAACCCATGGAATGGGCCAGTCAAAAGTCTCAAGTGCTGCTTTGCTGCACTTTGACATATCATCTCTGCTTTGCATTCCTCCTTCGTCTTGGATGGCAAATTAATTTTATACATGCATGAGATGCCCATGCAATCGTAAAACCAAAGATCCCAATGGAACACGCCTTTGGTTAGCACCTGCTAATGACCAGAGAATTCCATTTGAATCCATTATAAAACACTGCAGGCAAAGCATACTTGCAGGCAGTATTTTTATATCTTTCAAAGCCTAGAGTAAAATTGGAGAATAAAGGCAATTTCATCTGGTTTTGGTTCTTCAGTTTTATTCTCTGCTTTGAGACCGACGAAACTTGCATGCAGGGGACCCATCAACATGTAAGGGCAGGCGTTGATGGTCCCCTGCATGCACTTTCTGTTTTTAGTGAGATAACCCCCTCAAAGTGCAAACATGCTTTAACATGCATTAAACATCACCTACTATTCAGTCAAGTTGCTCACAATAGCTTTCAATGTATTTTTGCAAACCTTGCCTTAGAGCTAAGTCTATGGCAAACATTGCCCTGGTGCAAAATCCAACAAGGAAAATGGGGCTCATTTTCGAGTTCCCTCTAACAACACGGTAGGGGCCTTTTAGGTTTACACATTTATGTACACAGGACCCTGCCATGTTATTTTTTTTAATTTGTATTTATTTATAGTAATTTTCCTAATTTGCATGGCAGAGTGCAAAAGGGGAGTGTAAAAAGGTAGTGTACATGCTTGTACGCTTACCTTGTGCACTCCGCTGTGCAAATTGAGAAGACACAGCCTGCCATGTACGCATGACAGTTGGCGTTTAAGATGTATTCCTATTGCGTCCTCCTGCGCCTACTCCACAGGAATCCACAGCATATGCTGCATCATGAAAATACATGCGGGTGCAAATGCTGGATTATTTGTATGGAGGAGAGGAAGGAGCTGGCGGACTCATAACTTAGAATCCACCCCTCGTTTCCACCATACAAATGAATGAAAATGAGCCTTGACATACAAAATGCATGAAAGCCTTTTACAAGGCTTGTACGCATTTGTTTACATTACAGGCTCATTCAAAATGAGATCCAATGTGTTTGCACTAGTGTAATCACATTTGCACCAATGCATTGTTTTGTAATATATCCCTATATTTTTAACTAAGTGCACTAAACATATGCAAACTAATGCCAGCACGCCCAGAGGGTTTAGAACAGTTGAAACCGATTGAATACATAGTTGGGCCCTTTAAAATTTGGTGATAATATAGGAAAAGTGTAAGTGGTTAGGCTGCCTAATTGCACAAGAAGAGTCCATCCACTGCATTCTCTTTCTGTGCCTTTTCTCATATGCTTGTCCATGGCATTCTTGTATTTTAACCTCTTGCAGTGGCATACACTATGATATTCACTTAGGAGCTCATGTTAAATGAGCACGTAATGTAAATGAATGAAGGCTTTTACGCCATTCATTTATGTTATGGCTCATTTTCAATCAGTGTATATGCCACCTTTTGCCTTGCACATTTGCACTGCGCCATGCAAATGATGCAAACTTGGCGGTGGGGAGACATTTACGCTGCAGTGATAACTTAACGGCTCTCCACTGTCAAATTACGAGCTTCATTAAAATTAGCTCCTTAATCTTTTTGTTTCACTGCTCTGATTGAAGATGAAAATGCATTGAAACAATGGGGGACATTTCTATGAAGTGGAATGTAAACTGGAAGTGTAAAGGCACCTTTATGTATACATTTTGCTCTCCATCTCTTATAAGTGACTTTGCAATGCATTGAATTATAGCAATGAGGAGTTTGCATCTCCTTTGTGCCTTTCTCCTACGTCTTGGAAGAGCACACGGTTTTGCACATTCATGATATTTTCATGCAGGCATAAAATGATTGAATTCCAATGAAATCCAGATCACATTTACACCTGGTAGAAAGCAGGCAGATTCCATTGTAATCCATTATAAAATGTTGCCTGCAAAGCATCATTTGCAGGAGGTGTTTTATTTCTCTCAAAGCCAGAGTAAAGCCCAATTCAACTCGATTTACTCTTCACAATAACGCTCTGTTGCAAGAGTGTTTGAAATTGCATGCAGGGCACCAGCAAAACGTAATTGTTAGCGTTGTGTCATAATGTGCATGGGCATGTGCACTGGAATTCCAGCTAACTTTGCGTAGTCGGCATCCCAGTTGCATATCAGAAAGGACAGTTGGGCTAGGCAGTGTGGCGGTGTGCCACAGGGTTTGCTTAATAAACGAAGAGAGAGCTCTATCTACCCGGAGTCTTCCCTTTTATTACTGGCGACGAGGATATCCAAAAGGAGCAGACCCCATGCAGTGCTTCCTGCTTGCAGGACTTGGTGTACCGGGTGGATCAAGTGGCGACTTCCTGGTCTAGGCACACTTCACGCTGACAGTACTCAGGGTGGTTGAAGTGAAGGACCGGAGTGCTCCAAGGGCACGGGGTGAATCGGGGCACCTTTGGACAATGGCTATCCACACCGAAGGAGCTTAGTACGGAGAGCAGTGCGAACGTTGGAAGCTAGCTAGAGGAAAGCACCTAGGTACGGCTGCATGCCAGCAGCCATTTTGGTTGCTGGGCAACTGAAGTAAAAGCTAACATTGAGTGAACAGAAGGAAAAGGAACGTTACCTCCTATTAAGGCAGAAGTAACGTGACATAGCAGGTCAAGGAATGGAAAGGTTCCTACAGGTATTTTAAGCATATTCCAGACCAAGGAACATTACAACACTGCAAACGATTAAAGCAACCAGTCAGGGGCAGCGTTCAACTGGGGCCTTATGCTGTGATTGCAAGTGGATGGAAACACGGTTTGCATGAAGTAGCCACAGTGGGAGGGGAGGCTGTGTTAGAAAACATCAAGGTGTGCCACTCACAGGTGGTAGTTGTGGATTAAACTGTATAAATTAAACTGGCTGAGCACACCGCAGTCAAGCAGCATAGAAATGCCAGGCCTCCACTGGCTTTTCTAGCAGCTCCAAGCATTCCATGGGACTTACGGGTGGATGCCTTCAGGGTGTACATGAGAGCGGCAGGTGGAATGAGGTGCATCGATGACGGGAAGGAGGCAGTGCTGCTAAATTGCATTGGGACTGAAGGACTCTGTATTTTCAGACATCTACCAGGGGAAAAGGTGTATGTGCCAGTTGGCAGAGAGAGAGAGAGAGAGTGGTGAGCGTCTACGAGACTGTTCTCATGAAGTTGGAAGGACGGTTTGGGAAAAGAGTTAATGTAGTGCTTGAGCATTACCACTTCTTCGTTAGGACGCAAGAAGTTGGGAAAGCATTGACTCCAAAGTCACGGCACTTCGGTTGCTATTGTCTACGTGCTGGTTTACTGGTGCACAGGATGAGTATTTTAGGGATCAAATTATGATGAGAACCAGCAATTCCAAGGTCAGGGAGAGACTGTGGATAGAAAGAGATTCCCCCTGGAAAAGGTGATAGAAATCGCCAGAGCAACAGAGGAATCACATGCCAGTGTCCAGACAGTCACTGAGAAAGCAGAGAAGCATGGACAAGGAGAGTCGGTTCAAGCCCGTTTGCCGTCATATAAGATGGGCGCCAGCGATTTCAGGAAGAAAGTGGAAAAACCTGAGTAGAGTCTGGCAATAAGAGCAAAGGGAACTATATTGGTGGAGTGGTTATGGAGTGATATGGTTGGTCCAGTCATCCCACTGGAGCCAAGGACTGCGCTGCTGGGGCTGTAGAATGCAGAAGGTGCAAGGTCAGAGGACATTATGCCAGGATGTGCACAGCGAACATGGAGGAGAGCAATGTACAAGGAAGACAGACAATCAGGATGATAGAACCGGAAGGGGGTCCAGGGTGTCATGAAACTCTTGATGGCACCAGGATGAGCGAGGGGGTAATTTTACATGTTGAGGAGGAAAAGGGGGCCATGGGACATGCTAACCGTAAATGGTGTATCCCTTGAAATGTTGGTGGATTCTGGTTCTCCGTACACAATGATTTCTCCTGAGGTGTACAGGGAAAAGCTTGGAAAGAGGGTAGCTGATCTCAGACCCCCTGATATCAACCCCCAAGTGCATATGATCAGGTGCCATAAAGGATATGGGGTATGAGTTGGTGCAGATTGAGTTTAAGGGGCGTAGCACAGAATGTAAGCGTTATGTAGCACACAAGGTTGCCAGTGTGCTGGGATGGGATGAGCAAGCTGCGCTGGACATTGAAATACGTCCTAGGAAAAAGCTACCAGTTTTGAGTGTGGAGGAAGGGCCTATATCTGCGCAGTATCTGTGCAGCAAGTACCACAAGGATTCTCTCACCGAAATGTCCTCAAAAGAAGGGTGGTGCCCAAGGTGCATAAGGTCATGGAGGTCCAGGTGTTGGCCAGGGAGGGTTTAAAATCTGAATTGGAAAAATTGAAAAATGCAGGCATCATAGAGAAGATAGAGAGCTTGGAGTGGCTATCTCCCATAGTACTGGCTCGGAAACAGGATGGGGGCTGAGAATGTGTGTGGATCTTAGAGAACTGAACGCAAGTATTTGGGTAGACCGCCATCCTCTCCCTAACATCAACAAGTTGCTTTTGACGATGGGGCATGCAGAGTGGTTCTCTACTTTCTATTTGTCTTCAGCATATCACCAAATTGATGTGCACGTTGACTCACGGCCGTTGACTTCTTTTGTAACATTATTTGGAGCATATAGGTTTTGTCGCATGCCGTTTGGTTTGGCTTCAGTGTGGGCTGTTTTCAGCGTCTCATGCAAGAGTTGTTTGGGGATGTTTCGGGTGTATTATTTTAAGGACGACATTTTGGTCTGGGGCAGGTGCAAAAAGGAGCATGATGACAGGGTGCATCAGGTGATGCGTATTTTGCAGTAGAGTTGTTTGAAAACTGTCCAAATGTCAGGTGGGGGTGCCAAGTGTGTCATATTTGGGGCATATTTTGGGTGCAGATGGTATAAAGCCAAGGGAGGAGCTGGTGAAGGTTATGAGAGAGGCTCCGTTCCCCATCAATAAGGAACAGCTCAGGTCCTTTTTGGGCATGACCGAGTACTATGTAAAGTTCATACCCTTGTATGCCGAAGAAACAGTGCTCATGCGGGCTTTGTTAAAAAATAAAAAATCTGATTCGAATGGTCCTGGGAGTGCCAATCTGAATTTGAAATGTTGAAAAAGGAGATGGTTGAGGCCCCATCCTTGATGTTTTTTTAGGCAAAAAATAGAATGGTACCTACTGTGGATGCTAGTGTGGTCGGCGTGGGGGCAGTTTTGGAACAGTGGCCGGATGGGGTGTGTAAGTCTGTTGCTTTTGCTTCTAGAGCACTGAGGGAGACGGAGAGGAGGTACGCAGTCATTGAGAGAGAGGCGTTCGCCGCAGTGTGTGCTTCGACGCATTTTATGACTTTCTTATGGGGGATCCCATATGTGATAAGGATGGATTACAAACCGTTGGTGTATATGCTCACGACCAGAGGTATCAGTGTCTCTGAGAATAGCAAGGTGGATGGTGGACTTGCAAGAGTTTACTTTCAGGGTAGAGTATCTCCCTGGGAAAAAGAATGTAGTGGCAGATTGTTTGTTGCAGCTACCTGTAGAAGTACCAGAGGATGTGGAGGAGAGTAATGTAAGCGCACAGGTAGTGTGCCTACTTCCCATGGTGGATAAGAGTGAGTGGGAAGTAGAATCAGCAAAGGATGTTGAACTCAATTGGATTAGGGAAGGTCTGCAGAGAGGTTGGGATGCGGTCAAAGACAGTGCGGAAAGTAAGGGGTATATGCAAGCTTTGAGTGAGATGTCAGAGGGACTGTGGGGTGTCACAAGGGGAGAGTGATTGGTTCCCCAGTAAGTATGAAAACAAGGTTGGTAGAGTTAGCCCATGAAGGTTAGTTGGGTAGTCCTTTAACAAAGAGGAGGCTGCGGGAAGATTACTGGTGGCTGGCCATGAATGAGGAGGTGGAAGTTGTAGTGAAAGAGTGTGTGGCTTGTGCCGTAAGCGATAAGAGTAGAGGGATGCGACTGCAACCTGTATATCCTGTGGATGTGCTCAACAAGGTGTGGTCAAATGAAGCTTTGGATATCATGGGGCCTATGGAGCGTTTGCAGGGTGGGTTGAGATTTTTGGTGGTCTTGGTGGACTACACTTTGCTGTGGGTGGAAGCGGCCGCTTTTGAAAGCATGACTACTGATAAGGTGATCGGTTTTCTCAAGAAGATTTTTGATAGGGAAGGGGTGCCTGCGAGTGTGGTTACTGATAATGAGGTACAATTTGTGTAGCAGCAAATGCAGAATTTTCTAAGGTATTATGGCATCAGACACCATCGGACTGCTTTGTACAATCCACGTGCGAATGGATTGGTGGAAAAAATGTACGGTTTTGTCAAGGGTGCGATTCAGCTGGCCATAGCCAATGGGTTATCGTGGCAGGATGTGTTGTCAGAGGCTTTGTCGGCTTACAGGAGGACGCCTTCGGTGATGACAGGTAGAACTCCTTTTGAACTGATGAGAGGCAGGAAGGCTGGATCTAAGTTGAGGACGGTCGCTCTCGGCGGGGGTGTGGTGACAGAAGTGAATATGGCTGCGGTGTTGTGGAGAGTGCAGTCTCATCAAGATCGTGTGAGGCTTCAGCAGGGTGGAAGAAAGCCAGTGAGGGTTGAAGTTGGCGATCAGGTGTGTGTAAAGAATCCAAGGTTTGTTCCCAAGGGGAGCAGTGTGTTTATGTCTCCTTGCATGGTAGCGGGTGTGGGGACAGGTTTGTGGTCCTTGATGACGGGACGAGATGGAGCAAGAGAAGAGTTGTAGTACTGGGTAAGGGTGCTCCATCATTGCTGCAACAGCAGGAGAGTGAGTTGGAGGGTGCTTTGTGGGATTTCCCCGTGGAACAGCATGGATATGCTAAGAGAGATCGTAATAACGGGGCATCTGTGGGAGATGGTCAGGAGGTTGGAGGGAATGTTACATCAAGTGAAGATGTGACCCATTATGCAGGTGTGAGAGGTGGGCAGCCTGCAAGGGTGTGTGGGCCTCCTGTCAGAATGAGGGATTATGTGTGGTAGTGAGTGTTGGTAAGATCATTTTAGTTTCATGTAGATATTCACGTGCATTAAACGTTGCTTTTAAAAGGTTTGATGTTTCTGTTTTTACATTTGTTTTTTCATATGGAACCATTTCTGTTAGGAATTTATGAGATCGTTTATCATTTATGATACTTATATTATGTGTTCTTTTGCTATGTAACACCAAGGGGAGAAGATGTGTCATAATTTGTATGGGCATGTGCACTGGAATGCTGGCTCGCTTTGCGTAGTCGGCATTCCAGTTGCGTATCAGAAAGGACGGTTGGGCTGGGCTGTGTGGCGGTGTGCCACGGGATCTGCTTAATAAACGAAGAGTGAACTCTACCTTACCGGAGTCTTCTCTTTTATCACGTTGGTTGTTCCGTGTATGCAACGAGTGTATGGAATAAAATTAACCTCAATATGTTTTTGCACAAGAGAAATGTTTGCTCTACTGCAAGTTGCACTTGCCAAGGTACAGCGTTGTTGTACCTAATCCCTAATTCCATCCAGTACAAATTGTAGAAATACATACTTCATTGATCACTTACACCATAAGAAGAACTGCAGGTATAATCAGTCCTGGATTAGCCACATAGCTGAAGATCTGGACAATAAACGCAGGGAGATCGATTTCCATGGTCTCTTGAATTACATCATACATCTTGCTTTTTCCACTATAAAACAGAAAAAAAAATCAATGACATGGATTAGAGGCCAACTAGTCACGGGTGAGACATGTAAAGTGCAATGATCCCTAATGCATCTGAAAAATAAAATATAGCTAAAGAATTATATACCACTGGTGCACCGACGATCATTGCCATTTTTGAAAGCAAATAACGGAGAGCCACTTCCAGCCATTACTTTTCAGAAAAACTGAGTGGACTTCACAGAGATCTCAGCACTGAATTTCTAGGTATATCCGCCAAGGGCCCGGGAAATTGCTACAATAAGACAAGTCTACATAGGTGCAGACCGCACCACCATCAGAGGGCCACTAGGTACACCATTCATGGAAATGTTAAATTTGGCCTTATTGTACGGGAGATAGCGTGCCAAAATGTCACTCGTGTGTGGGGTATAATGAAAGAACTGGAAGTGTTCCATGTCAATATTTCCCAGCTATTATGCTTTTCCATGTGACTCTATCATAGTCCACCAAATCTATTGTTATTGTGAATAGAGACCACACAGTCAATAATCCACATCTATTATTTAATTATGCATCATTGTCCAACAAAATCCAGCATAATTATTAAAATCAGTGTTTTAATTACATTGGCCCTCATTACGACCCTGGCGGAAATCGGAAAACTATGGCGGAAATGCAATACCGCCATCGAATAGCGCTCGGTGCGACTATGACCCGTCACCGCAAAGTACGAAGCCATTAGCGACACCGTAGTGAACGCCAACGCCAACTGCACCAAGCACGCGCGCGCGCGCCATGCCAAACCGTAAATACCACCATGGCGCAAGGGTACGCTAATTCCGACCCTAGCGGACATGTACCTAACGCCATCAAGCATGGCGGAATGTACCATTCCGCCATGGTGAGAAGTACGGCATCGCGAATCACCCGTAAACGGCCCCACTGAGTGCCTGTACACCGCTCCCTGCCCACAAAGTACAACTCCCCGTAGGTGCAATGAAGTCACAACAACCAGTGAAATGTACAAGTCACCCATGCATGCCAACGAACAAAAGAAACACAAGAGGGGCCAATGGGAGCAGCAGGGCACAGATGGCACGAATACAGAAGCCAATCCAATGGACATGACCACAGTCCCCCCCCCCCCGAAACGCACGCAAACACAGGCACCTGTGACCAGCAATATTCCGAAAATCACATCATTCCACCAGTCCACCTGGCTGACCGGCATCTGTTACACAAAACCCAATCCCCCGCCCCTGAGCATGACAACATTCAAACAGTCAAATTGGCAGCCCCCATCCCTGACCTCACTGGGCTTCGTAGGCAAACGCGCCCAGTACAGTACCACGCAACTAGACTCCGAAGCTGGAACCCAATGCAGATCTCCTCCCAATACATCGCTCCCCAAATAGGAATATGCCACATCACTTGCAAAGAAGAACGCTACACGGGCCAAATCAGAATAGAAATTTAATGCACAACAAAATCACCAAGCCCATACAGCCATTAGGCCATGAACTCCAAAACACATTTCACCATTGTGGGCTGCATCCGCAAGAAATGACCAGCCACTACTTGTGTGACGCCCTGTTCCATCATGGTACACAGAGCCACATCCACGTACGAAAAGGCAACATGGAAGCGCACAGAACCGCAGGGCCGTCCCAATGGGGAGGCACTAGTCCAGCTGAAAGGCCGAAATGTTGCTCCGAGCCACCAGTACTGCGTAAGGGCATGTGGCCCATTGGCGATCGTCCCATAAGATCGTAATGCTGCTCCACTGATTAACACGAAGCAGCAGGTGTCGGGAGTAAAAGCCATCTGCAGGAGTGGCATACAGATGGCAGTGGCAAAAGGGGAGGAGATACCTGTCAACCAAAAGAAAAGAAAAAGAACAGAATGGCAATCAGAACTACATCCGAACAACTCACTTCAATGATCACACTAAATCCACAGCCATATGCATGCTAGCCCACTCCAAAGGATCATCACCACCCCAAAACCACTTGCGACTCATAACCATCTATATCGAGGTGTAAACACCATCACAAACGAGTGTACCTGTGCATGCGTCTGTCAAAACAGAATCCATCAGATGGGAATGTTAACGTGCATGGACACAAGTGGCTGAAGGCGCGTCGAGACAGGGAGGGCTCAACAAGGCCACATAGACGATGGTCCCACTATGGCAGCCCTGCATCACATAGCGCAGGGGAGGCGGATACATTCGAAGAAGCCCTGTACATGGCAAACTCTGTATCAAATCATCTGTCCATGCATCCATACATCATTCCCTCATCCCGTAATGCAAACGCCTGTTTCCATACTCACATAACATGTGAAATTTCCATTGAGTCTGTGCGTTATGCAGCCTGCAAAATCCACTGTGCCCCAGCCCGTAATTCCAGTGTTGTGAAGTAACATGTATGTGGCCGTTTGAAATCACAAATTAATCCATCTAGTGCGGCTGTGTGTGAAAATGGCAACTGCCTTCACCCACAAATGGGACGCCCCGCCCGTCG
The DNA here is from genome assembly GCF_040938575.1 of Ambystoma mexicanum. NCBI lineage: Eukaryota > Metazoa > Chordata > Amphibia > Caudata > Ambystomatidae > Ambystoma > Ambystoma mexicanum. The sequence continues at coordinate 1,173,910,120 of NC_090935.1, read as the reverse complement.
TTGCAACTCGGTACAGTGATGCATGAGGGCCCACCGTTACTCGAGTACTACGTACCACTGACCCTTCACAAGTCTGTTCGCGACTGCACAGATAGTATGTGAAACAATGGGACCACAGCAGAATGAACATATCAACCAATGTTACACGGCCATCGGGTACAAATACATGATTGCAATAGCAAGATGCCATTACTCGAATTGCAGCGTTGTGTGCTGGACGTGCTCGGCCAAAGGGGAGAGCAGTTTGCACAGGTGGAATGAATCACCACAGGTGGAGGCCATACAGCCTGAAAACACATAAATTGCACACCCAGTCTCCTCCCACAACCACACCCACTCCGAAATGCTACCGGCAGGACTCGCGATGTTGGCCCTGGGGGACCTGATAGCACTGCAAGTACTCCAACTCCAAGAAGAAGACGAACACCAACTACAACCGGCCGCACGGAGGAGACGCAGGAGGAGGAGGAGGCCAAGGCAGGGCCAGCAAGGGCCGCCAGCAGAGCCACGACCACCACGCAGGCAGCCCGCAATCCCACGCCTCCGAGCACATCCGTTCAACCTCACTGATGAGCAGATCCACACCCTCTACCGTTTGGACCGGGACACCATAGCCGCCATTGTGGACATGACACAGGCTGACCTTGTCAGCATGATAGATAGCCCAACCGCCATCCCACCCCTACTGAAGGTGGTGTCTGTACTCCACTTCCTGGCCACAGGCACCTACCAGCACACAGTCGGACAGCTGCATGGCATTTCTCAGCCACTGTTCTCACGGACACTATTGCAAGTGCTCGATGCCCTCCTGCAGCACGCAGACGACTACATCTCTCTACCACGCTCGGAGCAGGAAATTACCAACACAAAAGTGGGATTCCATGCACTTGCCGGCATACCGGGTTGCATTGGTGCCATCGACTGCACCCATGTGGAATTGGTCGTCCCACATGCCATGGAGGCCCAGTACCGCAACCGAAAACAATTTCATTCCCTGAATGTACAAATGGTGTGTGACTCCAACAGGATCATTACACATTGTTGTGCCAGATTCCCTGGATCAACCCATGATTCCATGGTCTTGAGGAACTCTACTATACCACGCTACATGGAGCGACACGCAGGGAACAGATCCTGGCTACTCGGTGAGTCTCATTTCATGCATGATGATGTGGGGTATGTGATGCGGCAATGACCTGGCAGGAAGGGGGGGGTGTGCGTACGTAGCAATGGCATTCCACATCATACGTTTCTCGTCCACATACAGGTGATGCTGGGTATGCACTGAAGAGATGGCTCCTCACACCAGTCCGGAACCCACGGGACCAGCATGAGGAGGACTACAACCATGCCCACTCACGTACCCGTGTAGTCATTGAACAGGCATTCGGCCTACTGAAGACCCGTTTCCGCTGCCTCAGCAGGTCTGGCGGGGCACTCCTGTACCGCCATGAGAAGGTTGCAAAGATGGTCATGGCATGTGTCATGCTACACAACATGTGCGTACGTAGAAATGTGCCCATGCCCCCTGACGCAGAACTGCAAGCACCTGATGATGGTCATGATGAGGGTGGGGATGTGGCAGCACCTCAAGGAGTCTGCGAGGCACCGGAGGCCCGTGACATTCGTCAGCATCTCATTGATGCATGCTTCTAGCACTCACGCCTGGTGGCTGATACATGGACACGGGACTCGTGGCACTGTGTGTGTCTGGTACATGCACAATATGGACTGTACGCCTATGATGGCCTAGTACACAAAGATCAATGTCCACACATCTCATTGGTTGATCGTGCACTGTTTATGGCATATGTGATATCATGTTGAACACCCTATCGACCCGCCACCCAAGTGAGCCCAACACACCCCCTCCACCCTCCTACCTCCCCCCCGAACACCAGTGTCCAAAGATGCTCATTGTCAGTGGGCTGTCGCTATTGCAAGCCCCCTCTGCGGGTATCAGGGGCACCCCTGCCTGTGGAGCGCAGGTTCCTCCCAGATCTACGTTGGGGGCTGCCCTGGACGGAACTTGCAACGGATGATGTCTCTGCCTGCTCACGTTCATGCATGTCCCTAAGGGTTTGCGAGAGCTCAGTGAGCACACGGCGCACTGCGGCAAGTTCGGCACATACGTCTTTGGACGTCGCATGCAGCTCCCCCCTCAGGCTCTCGGTGCTTCTCTCCATTTGGACTCTCAGGCTCTCGGTGCTACTCTCCATTTGTGCCCTTAGTGTCTCTGTACCTCTCTCCATTTCTGCCCTAAGTGTCTCAGTTGATGTTTCTATGTCTGCCTTAGTGCCCCCACATTCATCGGCATGATCCTTGAGGAGCGTGGCCAGTCGCTGCTGTTGCACGATTAACTGGTCGAGGGACTGTTGCCTCTGCTGGGCCATGGCCATTTGCGGGGGTGTCACAGAGGGGCTGTTGACCTCATGTTGCCTTGCCACGGGGCTTGTGGGGGATGGCCAGTCGTCGTCTTGTGGGTGCCCCTGCGTGGTATCCTCATGTTGTACGGGATGGGACAGACAGGGGGATTGGGACAGGTCATGGATGGATCTGACTTCGACATCCCCGTTTTCTGTGTCCGAGCATGCTGCCATCAATGGGGTGTCACCTATGGTGCTGCTGCCACCAGAGGCAGTGCCTTCTGTGGCATCCATTGGGGGGACCTGTGGTGGTGGTGGTGTGGGCATGCTGGCTGCTGGGGTGCCTGTTGATGTTCCCTCCTCTGTGCTGCCACCTGATTTGTGCTGCTGCCGTGTCTTGATCCGTGCAGCTGAGGTGGAGGGTCTTTGGCCGTTGGTCTTGGCCCTCTTTGCAGGTGTGCTGGTAGGGGTGTCGTGGAGCTCGTCGTTTGGATCGGACCCTGTGGTGGAGTAAAGGAGGGCGAGGGTTATTTATGGGTCTGTGGAAATTGGAATGGCATTGTATCACATGCATTGGGGTGGTACCTGAGGGTGATTTGGGTCGGGGCCTTGGAGGTGCTTTCATTTGTGTGTGGAGTGAGGGTGCAGTTGTTTGGCAGCCTGCAGTTAGGGTGTGCCTGCTGCACGTGTAGTGCGTGTTTTAGGGGTTTTTAATTAATTATGTATTTATTGTGGGTTTTAATGTGCGCTATCAGGCCGATGTGTGTGGACGTTCTCCTGGACATGTGTTTCTGTTGCACTATGTGGACACATGGTACTTCGCATGATTGGACATTGGGGATTTAGCATTGTTTTATCTGGCCCACCTACCTGAATCTTCGGATGTCTGCACTCCTTTCTCCATCCCTCCGACTCCCTCAATGCTCTCCATTCCGATGGTGGAGGCACAGATTTCTTCCCAGGGGGTCAACTTGATGGGTGATTCAGGACCTCCCCCGGTGGCTGTGGCAATGTTGCGGTTGGCAGAGAGTATGCTACGGACGCGTATCCGCAGGTCGTCCCATCGCTTTCTGCATTGCTGTGGGTTGCGGGGTGCGGTCCCCACCGCACTTACCCGCTGTGCCACCAGAGCCCATATGGCCTTCTTGTTTGCAAGTGCCGTCCTGGTCATTTGCGTGGAGAAGACGACGGCAGCATTCTCCTGGAGGGTCTCTGTTAGCACGGTGAGTTCCTCACGGGAGAAGTGGACCTGCCGCTTGCGGTCGCACGCTTTCTTCGCTACTTTTCCCATTTTTCTTGGTTTCGCTAGGGTGGATGACGGGTTGGGGTGTGTCTCAGGGTAGTGTTTTTGGTGGTTGTGTGGTTTTAGTGGTTTTATAGGTGTACGGCGGGATGTTTCCCGTTCCGGGCCCATGTTTTTACTTCCGTTTCCGTATATTTCCGGTCACTGTACTTTCCGGTAGGCGCACACTGCGGTGACCACTAAGAGGGGTGGCGGTATTGCACCTGGGGCGCCGTACGGCGGCGGTGTGGGCCGTTTTGGGGTCATTTCCGCCATCGCGGACTTTGCACTTCCGCCATGGCGTGGTGCTCGTGCCCGATGGGTCGGAATGGGCCGCACTTAGCTCCTTCGTGCTATGGCGGAAACGCTATTTCCGCTGTGGCGGTCCGGTCAGTCACTTTCCGCCAGGGTCGTAATGAGGGCCATTGTGTTTTCTAATATGCTATCATAACTCTCGATTGGTATCATTTAATCCTTTGAGAACTTTCCTCATGTCTCCTTATTCTGACTGGACTGTCTCCACGATGAATCTTACACAGTTATGGAGGCCTGCATCTACATTAAAGGAGAAGTCTCTCAGGAACTGCATTGGGCCAAGGGATAAGGCTTGTATTTTTGTCCATATGAAGATCGATCAATCACATTTATATTTCCGCAATACATCTTACTTTTAATTTGCAAACATTTGGAGATCCAAACTGTTAAGATGGATTTCTGAACTCTGTCCTGGAGGAGCAGAGGTTCAGAAGGCCAGCCTAGTTTCTTGGAACAGGGTAACCTCTGGACAAGCCAGACCAACAGGGTAGCGATGGCGACGGTCAAGACTAGGTCTCAAGAGGGGTGAGGGTGATTGAATGCCCGCAATGAGCACACAAAGCAAGGACGCTTACAAATTACTCCAGGCAGGTGTTATATTAAAAATATAGACACATTTATTACAAGGCCTTTGTAACATCGACCATAGTAAAGAATCACAATAAAACTCCAGTAAACCAACACATCACAATCAATACAATATATATACAAGACCAAGGGGTCTAAGGAATTAGAAGCACGAAATATGCAGACCACCTAGATGGGGGGGAAAACAGGCAGTGCAAGTAATCGTTAGACCCAGTTCGACATCAGAGGCCACCTAACCAGAAGGAAGTCCGAGCCCTACGAAGAGTGGAGCCTTGTGCTCAAAAGTACCTGCACACGCGGGTGCCAACGGGCAAAGGAGAGTCTCTTCAGGGAAATCAGGCAGTTCAGAGAGGTGAACGAAACGATGATGAACAGATCCCCGCTACTCAAACGAGGCCTCCAATTGTGGGCAGAAACCGGGCGTGAGCGCGGGAAAGAGTTGCGGTTTACACCAGCGATGGAAAGCCACAGGCTCCTGCGGGAGGGCGACCGCTTTAGCGTATTGCCTACTCACCGGTCCCTGATGCAGGCAGACCCAGGATTCTCCGGTTCAGTTTCGGTACTGGCAGGTTCAGATGCAATCAGACGGATGTCTCGAGGCCGTGTAGATTCTGTGATAGCAGGAGTCAGGGTCGAGGGTGTCCCAAATGCAGCAAACATGCACAGATTGTTACCACAGCAGGGAAACTCGGCAGCTGCGTGTATTCTGGTCCCAATGCACACATCTCACTTCAGACCTGGGAACGCCAAGTGTACGAATCGTGTGAGAGTGCTGAGGACTCGGAATTTAGAAGCAGCCAGAAGGCGGTGACAGAGCTATATTCCTGTGTAGGCTGGTCAGTCCACTGGATGGCACAGGGACGCTTCCGAAGGCTTACGTACAGGATTTGGTGAAGATGCCGAGAATAATTGTTCCCACTATTCTAAAGGGTCGAAGCGCCTTTGCAGACCTTCTCGTACGATCAGAGGCCGAGTGGTCTTGCAGGACGACACCAGTGCAGGGTGCCAAACCTTCATCGGGTCACCAGCGATTCCTCGACTCAACTTCTTAGTTGCAGGATACTTGGCTCCTTATCCTTCGTTCGTGAGAACTCAGGAGATCGACATGGTAGTGGGTTTTCAGCCTCCTCTTATCCAGAGTTCCCTTTGCGCCAAAACGGAGAGGGCCCAATGGGAGATCTGCTCGTAAACACTCACACCATACGTGGACCTATCACGGACCATGGTGGTCCCAGGAATTCAAGACATACTAGACTCTCTGGCACCCAGGATGTGTATTGGGAACAGACATCCCAGCCCACATCCTGGAGGCTCACCCCAGGCATGCAGAAGCCTGTGAAAGCATCTGTGTTTCATGGGAAAGTGCATGTCCAAATAAGGACGGACCTGGGTCAGCTCGACCTGGGGGAGGTGAAGGGTCAAGACAGTCAGCGGACAGGACAACGAACCTCATGGCATGGCCATTTTGGGGGCCAGGCCACCCTTTTGGGCCAAACGCGGGAAGCACGGTTAACATGTGAAAAAGAGGTTCAAAACAAACAATAGCTGCCACCAGTCCCGTCCATGACACACTTGCACAGTTCGTTATAGATCCATCGAGAGTTTCTAGGGCCTTTGGAATGAGTAGACACCCAAGAGTGCAGTAAATTGGGTTACAGTGCCCTCTTGTGACATGTTGCACAAAAGCTGCAACATGAGGAAAGAATTACGGAAAACGGCGTCTCCCGGTACTGACTGTTTTAAGGGCATGTCAGTTTCCCCGTAAGAATTGAGCAAAAGCCCAGAGGAGTGCGGCATAAGGCTGCGCTTCTCTGGCAAAGTCTAGATCAGGGTGTAAAACAACAGCTAAAAGTTTGGGGGTTGCCACATGGAAGGAAAATTACCTTCAATTACAAAATCTTTCCTAACACAAACCGCATGGGTTGGCAGCAGTAAATCATAACACACACCCTTAAGCTGACATCAGCAGAAGCTAACTTTAAGCTTATGTCCTGTGTCTGTAAGTGACTTCAATCCAGCAATCCAACTAAGTCAATGCCTAGTCTGGGATGCCCAATGGAAGCCCTTATTTATATATTTTATGTCAAGTTCTTAAATCTGGATGATGAACCCTTTTATAATACCCCTCTCTTTGAATCCCCCTGAGCTCACTGAGCCAAGAAGTAGGTTTGTTTTGCAAATTAAAAGGTTTATTGGAAAAATTAAACAATATATAAATATATATATATAACACTTTTATGAATAAATTAATATTTGATAGCACACTTATGAATACAATAGTGATCAACAATGGGTAATATTACAATAGCACACGTTCTTCAATCAGTGAGGAGTTGGTATAGAAAGGATAAGGTAGCAGAGAATACTTTGTATGGTTTCAAGGAAATGCAAGATGGAAAAGAATGCAGCACAGAAATAAAACTCGATATGGATTCAACAAGAGATAATATGATCACTTTTTCCCTTATGACAACTCACTCCCCCCTATGCAATATGAAGAGATGCAAATGAGAACACACAGGTTTCAAGAATACAATCAAAATGCAGTTCAATTCCAGTTACCCCCCAGCAAGCTTAGAGAAAACAGGGATGATTTTAAAGCAGGCAAAATCCTCTTAAATGTGATTGCAATGAAGTGACAAATATGCTAAAGGATATTCAGGATAAGTGATAGCTACTTTGGATTAGTTCAGGTCAACACTAGCAATGATTCATGAGTGATTATCAACTTGAAAACGAACTTCAGCAGTTGCAAGCACAAGACAGCAGTTTTGACAGGTGGTGAAATGGAGTTAATTTTTCAATTTGCAGCACTTTTTCCACGTGCGTCAATTGCGATTACGGAAAAACTATAAGGAGTTGGAATGTCATTTTGGGTTTGTTGGAAAGCTTAGCATCTTAGCTTTAAAATGACAGTTAAATCTGCGGTTCAAAAGATGTGGACGTTTTTGTGGAGGTAGATTTTCAGAATGACAGATGGCGCTTTTACAGATTTGAAATCACAGAATGGACACACGATTTCTATGCAGTTCTGGACAGGTTGAAATGGTTTGAATATGATTATTTTAAACTAAGAGATTGGTTCTGTAAAGTTCTAGGCTGGATACTCACTCCTAGTTTTGGACTGGAATGGGACTGCACTCTTGCCACCGGACGGTCTCTGGCACTGGTTCTGCTCACAGCGTGGCCTCTGGTCTGCTATCGGCACTGCACAGCAGTCTGGTCTGGGTCTGACGGGTTCGGGATACAGTTCTGCTTTCGGAGTCTGGATCTGGTTCTGGCACAGGGTTCTAGCCAGAAGCAAAACAGTTTGCCCGGCTGTTGAAAGATTGGGTTAGGTTGCTAGATGCTGCAGGCCTCTGAAAATGATTCAGCTTGTGGATTAGGCCTCTGATTTAGGTTCTAGAGCTTAGCTCTAGAGTCTGGTCTCTGGATCTATCTGGAGTCTCTGTCTGAATAATCTGGATCTGGAATCTTCTGGCAAAGTGCTTCGCTAGAAAACTGTTGAAGTGGAAAGTGAGTTTGTCTATCTGGGTCTCAGTGGTTCTTTTTATGTGTTTCCAAAGGGGGTATGGAGGCTGACTTTCTATGCCCAACCCACTAAGGATTTGATAGGTTAGAGGATTCTCTGTCCTCTGACTAGAGAAGGGAGTAGTGAGTCAGAATGAGTCAGAGTGTTGCTATGTTTATGGCTTGGCTGAAGTCCCTCCCCTTTGCTTTTATTTAGAAAAACAATTTTTCATAACCAAACATGTTTCCCAGATACACAAGTTGTTGAGAATACATGTGTACATCACAAATTAATTAAGGTAGGCCTCTGTTCAACCCTGATCTTTCTAAGAGCTTGGGTTCAGAAATAACAACTTATTTGCGATTTTGGTGAATTTTGCAATATTGGTTCGTCACCCAATTTTACACAGACCTACACACCCTCTCTGAGCATATTACTGGAAGTTCTTAGGTTTCTAGCATAAACACTGCATCCACAATATTAATAATTACGGGGCTTGGTCTCAGAACATCCCACAGCGTCCAACTTAGTCTTGAACTGTGAGTGCATTTTTCATTTTAAGACTCTCAAAGTTGTACATTTCTGTTAGCTTGGAACACTTTGTAATTTTCAATTTTATAAAACATATATTTGCTCTCAATTGAATTCACCTATTGGTTTATCTCCGACCCCAGAAGCTTGGCTCTGACTCAAAGGTCACATGTCTTGTTTTTCCCAGAGCAGTGTTGACAGTTACACCCAAAATCAGCATATTCTATTCAATTGAAAGAATCCATTGTCTTGTTTTTCCTGCCAGCAGAGCATCAGTCCAGGTTGCCACTCTCCATCTGATAAACAGGACCACGCGATGTCCTGCCTTCTGGTGTAGAGGCCTGAGAAGAGTAGGTGTGAAGAGTTCTCATAGAAAAGCAAGCCTTTTGAAGTTTTAGCTAAATCAGATTGCCTTCTAGTCTATTTCAACAGAGTTCCTTGTAAAGAAAATATAACATTATAACTTTAAAATATGCAATATCTCTTTAAACCAAGTCATTTTACACAATAAATCAATGTGTGGCACTCTAGATGGCATTTTGATAGACTTCTTTGCTTTGGCTTATTTAGCTTCTGCAAGACAGCTCTCCTGTCAGGATTAGGAATCGTCAGCACCTGTCAGTGGCGAGCACCGGTATTGCACCCATTTTTGACAGCTGTCTTTAAATCAAATGTCTTTAACATTGGCTTTTATCCTAATAACATATGATTCTTGCTGACATTTGAGGATTCTTGCAGTAGAGTAATGTAGAGCACCCAACAAGAAGTTGTATCCTTTTGGTGGTTTTATGAGCCATGATTTTAGCAATTTTGACGATCAAGAAAATTAATTCCCAAACAGCTCTGGGTTGCTTTTGCCAATCAGTATTGCTATTTCCAAGTGGTTTCAGGCTACTGTGTGGGTATCCCAATGGTGGTTTTAGGCAGTGATCTCCTGTGCTCACTGACATTGCAAAAGTGGGTGGCAGCCTATTTTTCAGATTTTTACTGCACATTTTTGGATGATCTCTGGTGAGCAGCATGCTTTCCGGCGGCCATTATGATGTTTCCGCTGCCAGTAATGCACAGTTCTGTTGTAGGGCTTGGATGAGTGGGTTAAAACATCCCACATGTCACCACACTTGCGCACGTTTCAACTGAACATTCTCTGTACGCAATCTATTGATGTGTCTATATAGAAATTGCAAGACACCTCTCTGCTTGATAAATATCAACAATTTCCTTCTGACTGGAAAGCTTGGACTTTTAATTTTCTTTGTTTTACCTTGCCAGCACTGCGAGCTGCATTGAGCTCTTGCTGGACGCTGCTGCCGCTTCCTGGAGGAGGCGGTCCTGAGGCAAGTCACGTGACTGATCACGTGAGAGAACAGCGACCTCAAATTGAGCCGTGAACCGCCGTGCAGGGTGTTTCCTTCTGCCTGGAAAGCTTGGACTTTTAATTTGCTTTGTTTTACCTTGCCAGCACTGCGAGCTGCATTGAGCTCTTGCTGGATGCTGCTGCCGCTTCCTGGAGGAAGCGGTCCTGAGGCAAGTCACGTGACTGATCACGTGAGAGAACAGCGACCTCAAATTGAGCCGTGAACTGCCCGTGCGGGGTGTTTCCTTCTGTCTGGAAAGCTTGGACTTTTAATTTGCTTCGTTTTACCTTGCCAGCACTGCGAGCTGCATTGAGCTCTTGCTGGACGCTGATGCCGCTTCCTGGAGGAGGCAGTCCTGAGGCAAGTCACGTGACTGTTCACGTGAGAGAACAGCGACCTCAAATTGAGCCGCAAACCGCCCGTGTGGGGTGTTTCCTTCTGCCTGGAAAGCTTGGACTTTTAATTTGCTTCGTTTTACCTTGCCAGCACTGCGAGCTGCATTGAGCTATTGCTGGACGCTGCTTTCGCTTCCTGGAGGAGGCGGTCCTGAGGCAAGTCACGTGACTGATCACGTGAGAGAACAGCAACCTCAAATTGAGCCACGAACCGCCCGTGCGGGGTGTTTCATTCTGCCTGGAAAGCTTGGACTTTTAATTTGCTTCGTTTTACCTTGCCAGCACTGCGAGCTGCATTGAGCTCTTGCTGGACGCTGCTGCCGCTTCCTGGAGGAGGCGGTCCTGAGGCAAGTCACATGACTGATCACGTGAGAGAACAGCAACCTCAATTTGAGGCGCGAACCACCCTTGCGGCGTAAGCCCTTAGGAGCAAGGGCGAGGAGCCTCTGTTTTGCTGTTTGGCTGTAGGGCGTTAGGCGTTAAAATGAAGTCTGGGTCTCTGGTTAACGACTTGCTCTCTAAACCTCCGGTGCCTGCTCTTACAGAAGGTATCCGTCGGAAAATAAGGACCTTGTCTTATCCATCCATACGTTTACAACAACGTCGGGAGAACGAGAGGAACGTTCAACATCATTTACCGCTCACTCTCCAGTTGCCTTGTGTGATTGAAGCAAGTCAAGTAAATCAATTCAGCTCTGTAGAGGAAGAGGATTTTGAAGAGCCTATTGATATGCAATATTACGCAGACGCATTTTCTTCCAGTGGGTTAGGGGTGGGAGCGGGTGTTTTGGACTTGAACACCCCTTGCCCAATTGCTCTTGCTGATGAATTGAATCTATTATCACATGACAGCGACTTAGCAAAAGAGATAAAAATGCACATGAAGGCTGTGAAAGACTATGGGCCTAATATTGTTCCCGTTAGACTTCCTGCTGTGTTTGCTGTTCCTAGGTTGGATGTTTTGGCTCGCATAGCGACCGAGAAATTGCAAGCTCATTCTTCGTGTCAGAGCATTTTGGAGCCAGTGCCTGTTTCAGACGCGCCTTGCGAGGAATTTAATCACTGCCCTGGTGAGTGTGGTTTTGTAATGGATTCTGTTCCGCTTTCTTCTTCGTTACCTGATCCTCCCAATAGGCGGAATTCTATCAAAATTGTTAACAAACTTTTGGTTGATTTAGAACAAATCAACATTGCTCGTGCTAGTCTTAAACATAATAAGACCCGACCTGTTGAGTCAACACAAGCTTCAAATATAAGTAATGGTCAAGGCAGATTCATGTTCGAGTCTGACAGTAATTGTATTTCTTGCTCCATTAAACAAAGAAGGATTGAAGTCAGTAGATCTCCAGAAATACATTGTTCACAATCGAGATCTAGACTTTTTAATTGCAAGTCTGCAAACACTCCTGATTCCTCTCTCTTATCAGCCTAATGGTTTAAGCAAAAATGGCAATATATGAACCATGCCAACAAATACTGAGACTGTTGAGAGTCAGACAACAGACTCGCTCTTCTGATGATGAATCTTCTGAATCATCAATCTTGGAACGTGCATTTCCTAAAGTTCGAAGAGCTTATTATAAAACAGCAGCTTGAATTCCTTATGAACCAGATTATGCACAGATGATGAAAAAAACTTCAAAAGAACTTTTACCGATCCTGATGTCTTCTATGTCTATAACACTTTCACCGTTTGTGAAACTATATGAGCAGGTTCAAGATGGTGTGAAAGATTTGACAATGTTAGTTGCACTTTTGAATACAAAAATGTGTGCAATTGAACATGCAAGCATCTCGTCCACTCAGTTGTTAGGTAAAATGTCAGATAAATGGACAGCAGTTTAACAAACACGAACGACCAACGGTTAAAAGATGCTGATGACAAGAAATTACTTGCTGAAGTCGCCAAACAGGCGCTAAGTATCCTACAATGACAAAGTTTGAAACCTGCCTCAATTCCTAGTGTTGAAGCACCATTTACAAGGCCTTGTACTTCTCTGAGTGGCCGACCAAATGTTCCTGAAGTAATTACTATCTCTCCATTAGCACCCAGCGATCTATTGACCCCAGATCTCACTCTTCTACCAGCCGCTGGCAAAGTCTGTGTTGTGGAAGTTTCAGATCTAGCGAATAAAACACAGCCCATTGATTTACCCGTTAGTGTTAAGGACTGTGTTATGGGAAGTGTTGTACCAGTAAGTAAAGTTTATTCCTTTTCTTCTGCTTTACAAAGTCTTAAGCAACATGATAATGGTGCAAACCAAGATATTCAGGAGCCTACAACCTCTAACGTAGCATTAGAGGTTGCCGAAATGGTTGTTATCCAGGAGGCATTGGTAGACAACGTAACTACAGAGCCTGTTGCTATCTCCAATGAACAAGAGGCTTTGTTTGATATACTTAACACCAAGATTAAATTGGATGCTAAACATCAGTGTGAAAGTGAACCAGCAAAAAAAATCTAAGAATGTAACTAAGAGGAAACCACGTGCTGTGAATGGTTCTCGCAAGTTCTTGCAAAATTTAAAAGCTATAAGCTTCACCCTCAATCCTGCCACAATCAACAAAGAACAAAATGATAACTTGGTTGAGCCTGAAAAGTCTGTATCTTGTGTCATCTCCGATAAACCTGTGACTAAATTACCTGAATTTGATGTAGAACTGTTAGATCTTTCAACACATGATCATAATGATGACTCTGAAATTGTGACAGAAATTCAAACAAAAGGTTCAAATGACACAAATCATGTTAACTTGGCTGGAACTTCTCTTCCTAACATCGTCTTACCTGAACCCATGCAGAATTCAAGACTGTCCGTCATTGTGCCCACGAAAGAATTACAACTCGTTGGTAATCCGAAACCTGAAAGCTCGAGGGTTCCTACTCTGGGAGAAAGATGGAAAAACCTATCAATGTACGAACATGGCCAACTGATGGACTCAACCGCCAATGATGTGCATAATCGGATAGGGAGTTCTACAACTACTCCCCTTGATACTATGTCTGTTAACAAACAAGAAAGTGAAAACAGGAAGGATCATTTTTCAAGAGCTCTAACAAATGAGCACGCCTTAACACAAACGTCTTCCTTGAAGAATCAATCTAAACTGCCATTCTTTAAAAAGACGATTTCTAAATACCAACTGATTTTGGAACGTATAGCGTCCAATAATGATGGTCTTACACTAAATCGGAACAACCTTCTTCGTTTATTCCATTATGTACCTAATCTTCGGACAATTGAAACAGAGGACATTAGAACTGTGGAATTCTATAAAGAACCAGAAAACAATATTGTCCGTTTGCATATCGATTCTGGGATCATACGTAACATCCTTTTGGACTCTGCTGCTGTTCTTTTATCAATGGGCTTTGATATTCGAGAAGACCAAATTCCACAAGAAATCAATCCATCTGTTCAGAAAGATTTTATCCTTTCAATGACAATTCGATCTGATTCCCAATTGCAATCAAAGCATGCTGTTGGGTGCCTTGATGGTCTTGGGGCAACCCACCTCATGGGGATTGCAATCGACCCTTCAAGGAGCCTTAATGTTGATGATGGACTGCCCCCTAAGACAACAAATGCACCCTTGATGAGTGAACAAATTCAAATAACCCCTTCTTGTGTCGGATCTGTTGCTAATAATAACAACGTTATGGATGTCATTGGAGTCGGACCAACACAGTCAAATGATTGGGATTGGATTGCCAAATCCTTGGCTAATAATCAACTAAGCTAATGCCTAAAGCCTGGAAACCGAACTTTTCTGACACTAGCATCATGGAACTCCCGTGGGTTTAGCCACTTGTTTTCACACTCCTGGATTTGGGATTGGACTTTGTGTGTATCCAGGAGACATGCTTATCAGAGTTTCCGCTATGTGATGAGTTCGAAGTGGCCTTAAATCCTGCGATCCAGAACAAACGAGGTAGACCTATGGCTGGTCTGCTCACTATGATAAGGAAAAGCTCTGGGTATCAAATCAAACAGAGTAGAAATATAACACCATATCTTCAATTTGTATCGGTTAAATTAGAGAACACAGCAAAATGTTCCGCGGACATAATATCAATCATTAATGTGTATTGGCAAAACCAAGCGACTAGTGCAAATATGTTTATTGATCAAATTTCAATCCTTCTTGATACCATCTATGAAAATGAATTGTCTCCCAAAATTGTTTTGTGCAGTGTTTTAAATATCGATTGCCTAAAAGCACAGACAAGGACATCAGATGCGATTATCACTACCCAAAATGATGTCTTGTTGTGGGTTGCAGAGATGTCTGCGCGAGGAATGTCGATGCTTAATGGATGTACCACTGGAGACATCCCTGCAAAACCTACTTGGAAAAGGATGACTTAAAAAATAATCTTGACTATTTTTATGTTTCTGATGACCTTCATGCTAGAGTGCAGTCACTTCAGGTGGTGGAAAAAAAAGAAAGTGATCATAATTTATTGAAATTGGTAATTGCCGCATATGATAAGCCAGTTGCTTATTGGGGACATGATGTTTCTGTCGAATCCAATAGGATCCGTCTGCGTTTAGAAAATAAAGAGGTTAAGAACATAAATCAAGCGTTCTTAAGAGAACCAAATCAAATTGAATATCGGCATTTACTAACACAGTTTAAAGAGACCAACAAGGGACCAAGAAGTCAAACGTTTCAACGATCCCATGTCTTTGACTTGAACATTTTGAAACGTAAACGCCGAATGAGAATGGAGATTCGACGATGTCCAAGAGATTCGACCAGTATGTCCATTTTGCAAAGTAAAAAAATAAAGCAATCATACAAAAACTGGTTAAAACAGCATAGAGCTCATCTGCTCCAACTTGATGCGGAAGCCATGATGTCAAAACTGGCAAATAAAAACACCCGAGACTTTTGGAACCTTGTAAATAATCTTAGTGCTCCTCGAGATGCCCTACAAGAAAATATGGTATCAGAGGAAAGCTGGATTAATCATTAAACATTACTTTATAGTTCCAAAGGCAATACTAATAGATCCTAAGTGCCAGAGTTGAATCGTTGGGATCTAAAATTTGAGAAATCTGACATCTTGGAGACCATTAATAAATTAAGTTAATCTCGAGCCCCTGGGCCCGATGGTCTGACCAATTTCACCTTGAAACATAATCCTGTGGAATGGACCGACTTTTGCTACGATCTCTTTACCAAGATTGCTCTTTCTGCTACAACACCAACACTTGGAAAAGTGCCATTATTGTGCCAATCTTTAAAAAAGGCAATCGCTTAGATCCTAGCCATTATCGACCCATTGCCTTACTTGATGTCTTGGGAAAGATTTATGCAACATTTTTACAGCGAGATCTACGGAGATGGTCATTATCTAGCAATCATACAGATATCCGACTAACCGGGTTCATCAAAGGTGTTGGCTGTAGCCTTAACCTTTTGTTAATTAATTTGTTGAAAATGAACAACCTCCAAGTTGGTGGAACAATTAACATCGCATCCATTGATTTATCCCACGCTTTTGATAGTATTAATCGCGAATTACTATGGGAAAAGATGTCTGAATGGAACTGTCCTGCCAGCTTACTTCTTGCCATTAAAAATCTACATACCAATACAAACATACATATTAGGCTGGATAAAACTGGTAGGCTGTCTGAGGCCACTAAGACATTTTGTGGGGTAAAACAGGGCTGCCCTCTGGCAGCAATAATTTTCAATCTTTTTTTGTCGGATGTGGATCAAACTCTGAAGGAAGCCGCCTCATTTCCCCCGAAAATCAATGGTTGTCATATTGGCCATATGATTTATGCAGACAATCTCATTTTGGTTGATTCAACGCTGATTGGCTTACAACGCAGTTTGAATGCCCTTCAAAAATACGTGAAAAATAATGACTTGGTTATTAACACTACTAAATCCGAGATCATAGTATTGCGAAAGCTACAAGGGTCCCATGCACAAACCCGACAAAATTTTCGATGGCACCTGGGTGACAAAATTTTAACCACTACATCGCAAATTGAATATTTGGGTACTGTGTTTAATTCGAACATAAACGATGCACCATGGGTTAATAACATCAAAATGAAATGTAAGAAACTGTCAATTCAAGCGGCTTGGCTCAATAAAAAATATGGTAAATTTTCGCTTCTACCGGTGTTAGCGATCTATAAACAGAAAGCTGTACCTGCTCTTCTATATGGAACAGAGTGTGCTCTTCGGTGCTCAGCTGGTTTATGGAACCATTTGGAAAATATGTTTTGGTCACGTGTCTTATCTCTTCCATGGGGTACACCGACAGCCTGCATCAGACATGAGCTCAGTCTGATTTCACTCAATGCAAGAGTCTGTTGGTCTACGTTTAATCTGTATCGAAAAATAACACTATCTTCCCAAAACCCCCAATTTGAGATTCTGAACCTGGCGAATCAAACAATGATAGTGTCTGTTTTTCTATGTGGGTAGAGCGTTCTAAGGAGATCCTGATGGAATTGGGCACTGACACTCACACACTGCAGACAAATCCTAACCACGTTAAGTTAAAGTTGTGGAGACAAGATTGGATTTTAACGAGTGAGCAATGTCAAAAACATTGCATAATGAAAAATGTGCCTCCTCTGAAAAGAAGTGTTAATGAAATCCAAAACTATTTAGTGAAATTTCTGGATACACACCGAAGGAAAATCTACATGAAATTTCGTCTAAATGCTTTTCAGACGAGAGAACGCTCTAACCTATGGGTGAACGATGTTACCATGCTGGAATTATGCAGACTGTGTAACGAATCGGAAGAATCACTTAAACATCTAATAATGACGCGCCCAGCCTTATCTGCTGAAAGATGTAATCATCTGGGGAAATTCAGCAATGCACGTCCATCATTAAGTCTAGAGGACTGGTGGCAGGTACTTTTTGATGAAAGTGACAGAAGGCTTACTATAGCCTTGACTTTTGTCTTATAAGCTATCTTCTCCCGGAAAGCCATGTCTGTGATCTAAATTGGTGATGGATTGACTTAATTAACGAATGTTGCACTTGGAAAAAACGTTCTTTTTAAAAAAAAAAAAACTATCCTTGTTGTCAGGACGGATTGTGAGATGTGTAATGATGATGTGTTCTTTGTCTTTTTAAAGGTTTGTAATAAACCAAATAAAAAAAAAAATATATCAACAAATGGTATCTGATCAGACAACATTGGAGTGTCCCTTCCTGTCTGTCTATTTCATTCCTACCCTCCATAGTTTTTTTGCTGTGTTCAGCTACCTAACAACCACAACAAATAGAACAGAAAAGGGAACTTTCATTAGCATTAATGACTTTTCTCTACAAGCACTTTGCCTTTCAATAATTATAACATAATTGACAAATGTCTTTGCTAAATCAGATATAAATTGTATTCTTCCATCAGTAGGTTTTTTCATGTGCCAACGATAACTTTCCAACTTTGGGCCTAATCCTGTTGTCTCTGCTCTATGGGTTTTTATGACATCTCTTAGCCTTCTCCTCTCACTTTTTTTTATACATGTCATTTTAAAAAGAACCATCAATGCCTTCTTATATATAAAAAAAACTAAATCCTTTTTTCTCCCACGCTTCATCTCTGTCTTCAATCCTTCAAAATTATGGTTGGAATGCAACCATTTCTGTATGAGTCGTAGTACACTGAAGAGGAAATGCGTGAGAAAGTAAGGCAAAAGATGGTGAATCAAGTGATAGTGGTGGCTATCGGATGGAGTATCATGATCCTCATCGCATGGAAAACGTTTACACTTGATGTACTTTCCATCAATGTTCAGTAATGGCAACTTTGGTGGAGAAAACCTGCAGCAGAGAACACTCTTGCTGCTTTCCCTATATAGCCAAAGAAGAAACTCCACCACTATGCGTGACCAGCAGTAAGACTTCAGGGCAGCCTGCCTTCCAAGATCCAGGTTGAAAATGGTGATGGTGCTCATGGGAAAACCTATTGGACCGATTTGCCCTTGTGTTTCTAGTAATGAGCAAGTATTGTGTATATCCATTTTATCTGTGCCAACCTTGCACTACAACCTTTAAGTTGGTTTGCAAGCCCAGTGTGATATCATGGGTTCACCTATTGGGGAGGACTGGTAACCTTTGGCCTGGGTGGAGGGAAACCATTCAGTGGCCCATGGCACAGTCCAGAAGCAGCCTTTAGCCCCCTCCCCTACATCACAGACCACGCTCAGGCTTAGGGTAGTTTTCTTGCTAATTCAAGCTCTCTCCACCCATTTTCCCTATCGTTTTTAAGCACTACATTTCCTTTTAGAAAAATCTAAAAAAAATAATCACATCAATCTCCCTATTTAGAGTTGAAAAAATATGCCTCATCATTAAAATATATTTAAAATGCCTCTAGCAAACAAATGGTACTTTGGCTGTCAGTACAATGAAATCAGTTTTTTCTAGTAAATCAACGATTACAAAGACACCCTTGGAGGAGTATGTGTTTCGGGAGGCAGACGGAGGTAGTGGCTGGAAATGCCCTTAGGGACTCTCCACCCACCCACGCCAGGCCACAGCCTAGCAGCTCAGGGAAAACCTGGCATCCATGATTCGACTAATCCCCTGTTCCTGCAATATGAGAAGACATTTGCATGTACAGAATGCCTCTCCCCCCACCCCCGCACCCTCCCTAAATGCCCACAAATGCTTCTGAGCCAAACAATTGCATTTCGTTTATCTAAAAGCCAGCTGCGCTCTACAGTTATTTTGTGGCTAGCACAGCCTCCTTTTTAAGCACCATCCACTGCGACCATATTTACCAAAGTAATCAAACTTCAGAACTTCCAAGACCCAACCAATCAGCGGGCACCATTGCAGGGGTAATATTGTCACCCCATTGCCGGAAGAGTGGATTCATTAATGCCTGCCATCGAATGTATGTGTGCTTTTGCTCTGATATATTCAAAGCTAGGTATGAAATGGCTGGTGAAACCAGGCTACTGTCCACGCCCTCTTCTTTAACGACTCTGATTAGCCACTATCCGAGACATGGCGTGGTACAGGCTGCCCTCAAAGATACGTAGCTGCGACTCAC
The DNA here is from genome assembly GCF_040938575.1 of Ambystoma mexicanum. Classification (NCBI taxonomy): domain Eukaryota; kingdom Metazoa; phylum Chordata; class Amphibia; order Caudata; family Ambystomatidae; genus Ambystoma; species Ambystoma mexicanum. The sequence continues at coordinate 1,173,890,725 of NC_090935.1, read as the reverse complement.
GTTGTGCCCTTTTCTCATTTGTTAGCTCACCTCCCTGGCACCTGAACTCTCTGCAGCTTTCAACAATGACTAGAATGGCCTGCTTACAGAATGATCTCTGTCCTTATTGCTGCCAGTGGCATCCCTCCACCCGAACTACATTATCCAGTTTTCAGGCGACAGTGTGCCCAGCAGAGTTATTTTGTAGCTGTTACTCATGTGTTTCACGGCCACCAGATAGGTTGTGGGACAGATCAGTGGTATGACCAGCGGCTATATTTGGGGGTCAGTTACAGTTGCTGGTAACATTAACAAAGTCTGAACTATACATGGATATGTGTTTGTAAAGATTGTTATCCTGATTTTTGTACCCATCAAGCTAAGTGAAGGTGCCATCATCTCAATTTTAATGCATTTATAATCCTGCTTCATTCACCTTCAGACATGCTAGCAGTGGAGACCGAATTTTTAAATGAGAGTAGTTTAAATATGAAAACAGCGAGCCCTCCCAAGAGGATTTATTTTTAACAATCGGTTAAAATAGTGCATTTTATAGTCCAGTTTGAATGACAATTGGGTAAAAAGCATGACCGTTTGCAATTGATTTTGATTACTGTCGCTAATGAAATGAAGTCACCACCAGTGCACAGCATTATTTCCCAATGTATTTTCATGATGCCTTTGCCCACCATATATGCCAGCATAAAACATGTTCACACTGGCTGTTCCCGTACATTTCCATGCTGGCTACATTAGTATATAACAGCCTCCCTGCCTCTCTCCGTCTTGAGACGGACTTCCTTAATTTCCATCAACTCCTCCAGGCCTTCCTTTTCTCTTCCTCTTTCTCTCTCCCCCTTTCCTGCTAACGTCCTCTCTCCTCGCTTCTTTCACTCCTTTTTCTCTTCCGGTGCACACCCAGAGCTCTACAGGTCCCAGGCTCCCATGGCAGTCTTGCATATGCCACCGGCCCTCTGCTCTTTGCTTGGCACTACTGCATTTGCTCCATGAGAGGGGCAACCACACTGCACTTAACCCTGGCCCCTGCTGGACTGGGCGCACTTGTCCAATTCCCCCGCACTTCCTGTCTCTGTGCACTTGCACAACCTTGAATGTACTAGGCCTAGCAAGTCTGTCTGTCCAGTCCTCCCTCTGTCTCCCCTCCCTAGTGTTAGGGAGAATTCTCCAGAATGGCTAATTTCCCTTACCTACTGAGTCCCTCACCAGCTTTGCTGGATTTCTAGGATTTATTTTTTTCACCTGGTAAGAGTGTGAGCCTTTTTCCCCACTCTTACATGTGTTTTGCTGTGTGTGTTTAACATTTTCTTGTGTTCATCGACTGTGGAACCCCACCTACTCCATAGGCATCATCATTTTACTGTGTGTTGCACAGCACCTTCAGTGCAGTGACACAGGGTTGTCTTTTAGACTTCCCAACACAGACTCCATTTTCTGGGAATGACTACTGTCTCCCAGAGCATGTCAAGTTGCCATTGACTTTATTAGTCTCTTTTAAAATTCACAGTGCCAGTACAAACCATCTTACATAGAGCTCTGGAAAGGGCTCTATGTAAAGCCCTTTTTGTCTGTTTCTCTTGGAACATTATTTAATTCCCTTTTCATTAAGACTTGGCTGGTGGCAGTGGTAACTACCCTATTTTTCCTACCACGGTTATCTTAAATAGCCTTGGTACTGTTTTAGGCTATCTTGGTAGCCTCAAACTTAAGCCCGCTGGACCATATGCGTTTTATTACGGTTCTGGCTGGGTTTATTTGCCATTTCTTTTTATAAAAGTTTATCTCGTGTTTTACTCTGTGCGCCAAACCAGGTTTGGTTCCTTTGTTTGCCGTTCTTTCACGGGCTTCTGGAAAGAACCCCTCCTTAGGTGCCTGTATGTCTGAGGGGGACAGGATGTGAAGGAGGGGTTTAGGACTCCCTGAGCAGGGTCTCCTTGGAGACCCATGTTGCACTCTGATATGATTGGCTGTGATGACTGTCCCGGCGGGGCAGTCACCCTGCTGTGTGATTGACAGCCAGGTTGTGTGAATGGGGGAAAACTGCATTAAAAGCAGGTCTCTGGTTCTGGAAAGGCAGAGTCGCCACTGGATCGAGAGAACCGAAGAGAAGCTGACAGAAGAGGACCTCTACCACAACTGAACCTCCCGGTGAAGCCCTGCTGCGGGTCTGAATCTTCAAACTTCGACGATAGGCAAGATCCGCAAGGAATCTTCTCCCCTTGAGCCGGTGGGAACAACCAGTTCACCAAACTGCTTGCCAGGCCTCCCTTCTCTGGTCAAATTTGCTCTACAGTACAGAGCTACAGTGAGCCGGATAGCCAGAAGGATTGGACCCTGCTTGCGTTTTAAGGAGCGCACCTTTTATTTGTCACTTTGCTCTGCTGCTGGTTTCTTCCCTGGGCAGGGCAGGACCCCTCCATTCTTCCTCCTTCTTGTCAGTCCGACAGTCCCTTCAGGAATTGTGAGCCTGCAGGACCTGCCAGGAATATCTGCCTCAGTTACAGCATTCTTCTGCTTTAAAGGTACTGGGCTAACTCAGATTTTCGTTTCGTCCAGCTGTGGTGAAAGTGTGTTAAATCTTTCGCCAATCTGAGGGCTTGTCCTTCTCCATTTTTTAAAGTAACTTTTTGTCTGACCAACTTCATTCTGAACTCTTGGAAAAGACTTAACCGCAAACTACTCAGCTTTAATTTGATTTCCTCAATGTAGTTCCTTTTTCTAGATTGGCCCGCTTACTTACTTTTTTGATGTTGCTCAACTTCTGTCTAACTTTGTCTTTCCCTCCCTTTGAAATTGCTGTAGTGCCATTTTTCTCACACTATATTTTGAGACTAGCTTGTCCAGAATCTATTGGTTGTGGTGTAGTGTATTAGTAACATGATTTTTCAATTGTTTGATAATAGTGAAATGTTTAATAACTGATGTGTACATAAAAATATATTCTTTTACTCAGAAACCTTGAGTCAGTGTTTGTTTGAATCATAGTAATTGCTGCCCTTTGTGTAACTATTGATACTGCTCACTTGACTCGAGATAAGTCTGGCTGCTCAGCCATCACTATCACTTTACTGTGTAGTACAGGCTTGTACCAAAGGTGAATTTGTACTGTCACTTGTAGTCTTAATTGTGTGCGGTGTTCCCAAAGGGTACTGCATATAATTCTGCCTAACACCTAGCCAGGCCTCGTTCTGTGGTTTATTGTACTGTACGTTCCTTTCTCTCCCTCCCCCCTTCTCCCCTCCCTCTTGGTCATCCGCTTACACTAGTAGATATGCCTATGGCATAGTACGCTAGTTATTGTTGTTTGATCATTCGGAATCTTCAAGGCCTAAGAATGACAACTGTAATCATGTGTTCCCTTCCCACCTTGAAGCACTTTGTAGCACTTCAATTCTGTATAACTGCTTTACAAATAAACAATTACAATTACAGTACTCCCATATAAGAATATACTCCTGTTTGCTTTGTGTATAATGCTAGTAAGGATGCTTTAAGAAAACCTGTCCATGCTGGTTCTGCCAGTATATGTCAGATCACCAGTTAAGAACATAGTACGTTGGCACTACATTTAAATTACCATGCCATAATATGAAAACATGTCCAAACTGGCTGCACCAAAATGCCAGTCTAGCCACCTAATAAGACATCATGCATGCTTCATCATAGATGCTCAGTAAAAAATCCATGTCTAAGTAAAAAAAATAGCTAGACAGGCTGCACCAATATGCAGGTCTAGCCACGTAATAACATATCATGGTTGCATTCTCATAGATGCGCAGTACAAATGCCATGCCAAAGAAATACCTAGACTAGCTGCACCAAATGGCCAGTCTAGATAGGTAATACTTGTTATCATGACTATTTGATCAAAGATACCCAGTAAAAAATGTCACACTGCAGTACAATGTGGCCAAACTGGCTCCAGAAAAATGTCAGTCTAGCCACGTAATAATACTGATCATGCCTAATTTATCAAAGATTCCCAGTAACAATGTCATGTCACAGTTAGAAGTGGCGAGACTGGCAGCACCAAAATTCCAATCTAGCCACGCAATAACACTGAGTGAGCAAGCTCTATTAAATATGCTCAATACCTGTGGGAGCCAGCAGCTACTATATATGGCACAGCAAATCTAACTTGTGTGCAAGATGCAAACTACCATTTTGCTGCATTATATGTTATAAATATGCTTTAAATGTCCCTTAGGTGGGTCCTTTATTCGTTTTTATACACTTTCCCAAACCCTCACAGTTAATATCACGTAGCTATTTTTTTATAGTACAACTTTCCTGGTAAGCTAAAAGTAACTCCTGGTAGCTGTTGATTTCAAGCTCCTCAGGATCCCCTTGGCTATACCCAGGAGCTAAAAAGCTCCCAGCCGTGTACATTTTGAACCCTGAAATGGCTAGACTGGCTGCACCAAAATGCAATTCTAGCCATGTAATAAGGTTTATCATTCTTGCTTAATAATAGATTTCCAGTAAAATATGATGCCTTCATAGCATCTTTAATTTTGGTTTGTCCCCAAATCTGCAGCTTGCCCCAGCACAACCACACAAGCGCACACCACCACACAAACTCACGCAGCATTCTCTCGTGCATTCACAGAACATTCACTCATGCACCATATACTTGCTCATTCATGAAGCAACTCATGCATCACCCACATACTCATTTGTGGATGCCCACAATCATACCTAATGAATTCTTCTTACCTTTGGCCCCAGTATGGCCTCTGCCACACTCACCCATTCATGCATGCACCCACCCATGCACCATACACTCAGTCATTTGTTCACATACACACGCATGCATACCTAATGCTCTGGTCCGGACTCTGCTCTTTCCCATGCACTGCCACCCTGGAAAAATGGAAGCCCTCCAACTCCTGTGCCACACCTACAGGAACCATGAAGCAAAGATTGCTTCCTAGTTCCTGCACATGCGTGCCCCCACACACATTCAGATGTGCAATTCCCCAGCCTGCATCCCAAATGGGCAATACAACATTGGGGAAGCAAAACGACACTGGCCTTGCAAGGTCTATTGAACATGGATGCTGGGAAACAAACTAACAAAGGGGAATCCTGTTTCCCTTTGAGACTTTAAGCCAGCCCAGGAGTGCCCCCTCAGCTGCAAAACGCAGCTGAAGGAGTGCTCAGTCTTTACACTGAACTAACTTGGCTCCTCCGTATGGGCAAGGGTACTGGCCAGCACCTTCTTACCAGTTATGGAGGAGCCACCTCTGCATACCCTAACAAATAAGATTTACAAATACTTAAGCAAAGAAATACTTGGATAAGATTTATATTCAGTCAAGTATGAAGTTGAGTAAGAGTTACAGAAGACATACTTGAAGCAAAAATACTCCAAGTTTATGCTTAGATTGATTTATTCCAACATATAGGCATTTCTAACATTCCATTACCTATATAGCACTTTCACCAAGCAACTAAAACACTCATATAAAATAAGTATAACCCAGCAACCACAATGTATGCAGCTAGGCTACACCAGATGGATAAATGTTTGAGTAAACCTTGCTAGGATTTAAAACAATGACTTTAAAATCAAACATAGATTCCAGCAGCGAGCACTTTACACACTGAGCTTACCAACTTTTTCTCCTTCAAATATGCATACTACAGCATTTGGTAATGCACTGGGTCAGGGGGTTATATTTCTTACAGTGCTTATAAGCCATACGAATATGCCATGTCCCACTAGTAAACGTGACACTAGTAGTGTTATATCTTTTTTTTTAAAGGACTGAAATGGACAACAGATTTCGGTGGATAGGCATACTAATAAATGTTTTTTTAAAACTTCAAAGTTCATTAAACAGCAACCTTGTGTCGTAGTTGGATAGCTCACTGAGTTAAAAGCTCAGCTGTGGCATATCCCAGCCGGCACTTTCCAGGTTCATATTTCAGCATGGCTAAATCAGCTATTCATCCTTCTGAGGTTGCTACATTCAGTGTTATTATATTTGGTCCTAATAACAGATATTTGTACAGCGCTTAGAAGCAGAAGGATTCACTCATGAAGCAGCTATACAAAAATATTTAATATACTATAAACGTTTCTACCTGGATACAGGAAAATGTAGGACATAGTGCCATGAGCACGTGGAATATTCTTGGCACAAAATGATAGGTCGCAGTCTGCCCTGCTAAATAATAGAGAAAAGCTACTCTCTATTTGCAACTTATACTGTCGATCACTTCAACAGCAATGCGCAGAGATTTCATCTGAATACAGTGTACACAATAGGCTCGTGGTGCATAATACTACAGACTGTTGGAAGATGCCATATTTTGGGCAACTCTGACATGATCTCTAAGATTTTATGTGTGCTCAGTCTCCAGATTTACCCTAGAAACCTTTTCTGTGGTAAGTGCAACCGACCAACAGTAAGACTTTAGTTTAACCCAGCTGCATCCAGAGGAACTCAAAATTTCAATGCCCTTCCCAAAAACTCTTTTTGTATCTCCGATTTGTAGTTTTGCTGGAGAAGTGCAAACAATAGCCCAGAGCCCCACAACATTTGTTGCCAAGAGCCCCATCAAAACCTGTGACAGCACTGAGCACAGTCACTCGGTTACCACTTTACAATTCAAGAGTTACATTGACAGTTTACGGTGTTAATCTGATGTGCTCCATCATTTTTACTACCCACTTTAAACCGCCACTTTTCCTACGGATTGCAGTGCTTCCTGTTTGTGCCACTCTGTTTCAGATTGATGGCCTCATACATTCATGTCCAATAACTAACTAAAAACATAAAATAAAACACAAGCTGGCAATGGAAGGGGACACTCAGTGCTATGTAGCAAATAGACTGGAGAGGAATGCATAGTCTGCATAGAAGTACAATAAAGTATTCTACAAGTTCTTTTGTCTGAATAAGTGCCTAGAGGCCACCCCTGAAAAGCTGCTGCCAGACTCATTACATTAGGCTAGCTTCATTGTGCTTACAATAATACTCATACCTACGTCTGACTAAACGTTGGAGGATGTTTCTGCCTCAATTTAAATGGAATAAAGTTTAAACACTGCAGGTGTGCTTCGTGCACACTCACTTTGAACTTTGCCCCCTTTCCTTTGCTGCTTTCTGCACATCACCACCGTCTGTTGATATTGCATTTCACATTAGCCCCTCGCAGTACCTCAGTGCTAAGCAAGTCCCCTTCATTTGCTACGTCGTGATTGATGGATGAAGCTGAACCCGGCTACAGAGGATTGGATAGGCGCACACGCTGTCTGAATTCAGTTCATGCCAGGGGTGTTGTTAGCTCTGGAAAGAAACGGGGGATAGGCTAATGTTGGGACTGTCAGGACTGGGGGCTAGCTAGTCTTTTGGTTGTATCCCCTGACCTTCTATCCGGGGCTAAAACTAAAAGACCTGGGGCTATAGCCCCCTTACCCCCCCCCTAGCAACGCCTCTGGTTCTCGCTCAGTTCAGTTTGCAACAATGTTGCAGTAGACTACATTTTCGCACCAAACCTGCTGCTGTCAGCAACTTTACAGAGAGATCCAGCTTGCCTGCCTCCTATATAAAAAGAAAACAATGAAAAAACAAAAAAAGCAGATGCCAGTGCCAGCATCCCATTCTAAATGGGAAGGCCCGGCCAGTGGGGCATCTGCCTTTCGGCCCCCCAGTGCTGTCTGCCTCTGTTCACTCACAATATATATTTCTATTTCCTGAAAAATGCATTGTTCTTTATTCATGCTAAAGGATTCCATCTTCTATTTTGACAGTCAACACAATTATTTTTCTCAATTACAAACTTCGACCAAAAGATCATCCTATCTAGTTATTTTTTCAAAGCGCCTATACATTTCTTTTTTAAATTATTTTTATCAGCATTTTCCATTATTACATACAAACCACCCTAGAACCCCCTCCCCCTGCTCCCCATCCCACTAACCACCCTCAGGATCACAGTTTCTTTTATACATCTTGATTATACATTTTTATAATATCATTAAAAAATATTGGACTGTGCACTCCTTTACTCAGAAAGTATGTTTTTGAATTCCTATGTATGCCTTATTTTATCAAAGATACGACAAAAAAAGATTGATTTAAAAAATGTGTTGCATAGATGATAACTGCTTATTGTGGCCTACAGAGCATTTATGTGGTGGATTTACAGAAGACTGGGATTCCGTCTTTGCCGTGTCATGCCTGCCTGTATCATTCAAGTCATCCGTGAACATTTTTTATTAAAATATCTTAATTTCAATAAAGAATATATGTCTCTAATAACTTGGAATTGTTTACTTGTAACTTATTTCAAGTAGGTGTATTTCATTTCAAGTGTTTTGTTTTACTAACAATTTTCAAGTATTTTTCATATGTTCCCTAACAACATACAACGAGGCACAAACCCTAAAGTCACAATACCAAATATTCAGTAATTGTGTTCTAAGGTGGACTGCATTTCCTATTCTTATTTTTTGTTAACATGATACTTCTTTGTTTTACGTACTCCAAATTTCATTCAATTGTATTCATGATACACAAGTCTTCTATTAAATGTTAACAATCCTTACACTTTTATAGTCGTAGGAAATAAAAGTAATGAAGTAATGAAAGGATTGGTCCAAGTCACCAACACCATATACCAACAATACACACGTCTAATAACAAAAATGGCATGTTGTATCAGCCAGATCAACACATGTTAGTGAGAATGCCCCGAATACATTACCAATATTAATCAGACTCGATCATAATCTAGCCAAACACATCTCCATTATCAATGCATTGTTATCAGTTTGTCCATGCTTTCTTCTTTGGGTTGTGTTTTGGGGTAGCAAGTCCATGCCCAACCCAATGTGTTCTTGCATCTATTGACAGATGTCCACCGTATAGAAGGTGTCTGCATACTCCCCTTTGAAGACCCTGTCCCTTCAATTAACATATGTATGTATCCTTCAACAAGATGCAGGGCCTATTCTGCTCATATCTCCCTTCCCTATAACCTCCATTGCCAAAGGCAGTTCTCACTTTGGACATGCACATGCAGTGACGTTGGGTGGACGAATTTGCATGCACAAGGCACCAAACACCATGTACAAGTCAAATGGGTCTTTTGCCTCGGGACCATTGGTCACATGGCCACCCCAGACCTGGTGTCTCCATACTGCCCTTTGAAGAACCTGTCCCTGCAATCAACATATCTGTGTGTCCTTTGAAAAGATGCTGGGCTATTCCACTCGCTTCCTACTTATCCATGCCCTCCCTTATCAAAGGCAGTTATCACGTGTGTCATGTGCTCACAGGGGGTGTAGGTGGGCGAGTGGGCGAGTGGGCATGCACAAAGTGCCTAACAACATGTACAAGTCAAATGGGTCTTTTGCCTCGGGACCATTGGTCACATGGCCACCCCAGACCTGGTGTCTCCATACTGCCCTTTGAAGACCCTGTCCCTGCAATCAACATATCTGGGTGTCCTTTGAAAAGATTCTGGGCTATTCCACTCGCTTCCTACTTATCCATGCCCTCCCTTATCAAAGGTAGTAATCACTTGTGTCATGCGATCACAGGCGGTGTAGGTGGGCAAGTGGGCATGCACAAAGTGCCTAACACCATGTACGAGTCAAAAGGGTCTTTCACATGTGGACTATTGGATCATGGCCACTCCAGACCCGGTGCCTCTATACTTCCTTTGAAGATCCCTTTACTACTGAATCAACATATCTATGTGGCCTTTGAGAATATGCTGGGCCTATTCCACTTGCCTCTTACTTATTCTTACTTATCCACCCCTTTCCTTATCAAAGGCAGTTCTCACTTGGTCCATGAGCTCGCAATGGGGTTGGATGGGTGAGTGGGCATGTGCAAGGTGCCAAACACCATGTACAAAACAAAGAGGTCTTTCACCTGGGGACCATTGGACATATGACCACCCCACACCTGGCGTCTCCATACTCCCCTTTGAAGACACTGTCCCTCTGAATCAACATATCTATGTTGCTTTTGACAAGATTCCGGACATTTTCCCATCGCTTCCCACTTATACACCCCCTTCTTTATCAAAGACAGTTCTCACTTGTGCTTGTAGTGGGGGTGGTTGGACGAGTTGACATTCACAAGGTGCTGAAAACCATGTACAACTCAAAGGCATCTTTCGTCTGGGGACCATTGGCCACATGGCCACCCCAGACCTGTTGTCTCCATACTCCCATTTGAAGACCACGTCCCAATGAGTCACCATATCTATGTGGTCAAGATGATGAGCCTATATTTAAAAGCACCTGCAACCTGTCGCTCAAAGATGTTCATCAATCACAAACTGATTTTGTCCTGTTTTGACAGTGGTATTGTTATGTATGAAAGATTGCAGGCTGTGAGAACTCACAATGTTTTTTAGGCAATGCAGAGTGACATTAAATTATTTGCCATGGACCACACCCTTTGGTTAAACAGCGTTCTACAAGCCCTTTGTCAGTCTCTTGGTAACTGTTGTGATACATCGCACAACCCCAACTAACCACATTCAAGCAGCACGGAAACAAGAAAAAAATGACTGACTGCAAGAATCACATATGTCCAGGTACTTTCTTCATCCATTGTGAAAATGTAAAGCTAGCGCCCATGAATATATGCCCAGCAAGTGAACATATATCTTAAAGTGAAATATACAAATGTATATTTGTTCCCCTTAGAAGAAAGTGCACATGACAAAATAGCATTGGACTTTTAAAAAAAGTAATGAAGACCAGAAAAATAACATAGGAGAGGAAATGTTCCAATAAATATCCTGGCAACGTATAAAAGATACTCACCTTTTAAACCTAGCAATCTGTCGTGAAATATTCCATATAAAACAAAATCAGAAACGAAACAAGTGCTTCTGGTCTTGAGGGTAAGTGTCTGCACTGGGAACATGATAACCTGAGTAAAATCCTGGTATCCAAAAACTTGAGCAAGCTTGCCACCTCAAATAAAAACCAAGGAGTAGCATCCGCCCCCTCTGAAAAAAGGTTAGACTGTCCACCCTTATGTGTCCTTAACTGGTCCCTGAAAGCAGCCACAATCATGAGAAAATAACTGCACCAGTGACCAGGATTGCAAGCTCTCTTGCCCACATCTTGGTCTAATACTCATGACTTACTTTCCCTCTAAAGGACTGACAGTAGCACTGTTTAAAAAATAATGCTGTGGGATGTTTTACCCTACTTCTGCTCTGCTATGCTGCAGCACTATGTTATTACGGTGCCAGAAACATCAAAATGGCTGCAAAACCCTTGTGTGCGCTAAAACCTATGAAAATCACCCTTTGCAACACAAAAAGTTGGCTGCCCAATCTACCACGCAGGTTGTCAGCGGTGGAAAAGAGATCTCACTCCTGAAATATGTCACTGGGCTCCACAACAAGTGAAGATGGAGTACAGAAGGAAAAAGCAGTGTTTTACTAAGGAAAGCCCAGAATGTTGCTTTAAATCCCTTTTTCTTTGTTGCTGAGGCTGCAAAAGGCTGGTACAAAACCTCATCAAACATCCAAAATTCTTGCTGGGTGCTACAATTCACTTAGTTTAAAAAATCATTGTGAACTTGCAAGGTCCTGAAAAGCTGACAGCATAAGGGGATTTCCACAGGAAAAGTGGCCTGACTGTGGATGCCAAAATCTCTGTGCAGCAGAGGACTGCAGGGACAACAGCTGTCAGGAAGCCTGCCTGATTAAACTTTAAACATGTATAAACTGAAATCAAATCTTGGCCAGCTAAGAGGCCTGTTGCTGATAATAACCTATGTTGTAATTGTTTGATCCCATGGTTTAAAATCTTGAATGAGAATTCTAGTGGCTATTTTGAAATCACAAGTTTGTTTTAAGCTAATGAAAAAATCAACAGAATTAAAATTTCAATCAAGCCTGGCTAAAGCTAACCAAACTGGAGTAACAGTTTTTCTCACAGAGGCCTTTTCCTCCAGCAGGAAATCACACCTAAGCGATAATTATAGGATTTGGAAAGAACTTGGTCTACAGAGGCAAAAGGGAACAATGAACAGCTACTGCTCAGGAAATGCGAGGTGTGAGGACAGTCGTATATGGCCTCTGCCAAGAGCAAACAGGGAGGAGACTGCTCCTGTACTGCAGGGAGATAGAAAGAGGCGGACCCAAAGAACCACCTGTGGCTGAACCTTCACAAAGAACACTTTTTTAAAAGGCTTATAATTTGCCAGTAAAAATTGTGAAAAATATAAAAGTAAGTTTTGTGAATCAAAATGTTGGCTGCACGTTTCACGAGGCGGCAAAATCGTGTGACATATTCTGGAGAGAAACAGCAGAAAATGTGATTTTACAGCACATGTATTTCTGCTAGAAATATGAAACTTTATACACTTATGCCCATGTTAAACGCGCACACTTGTAGAAATTTGCTTATAAATTGGACATTGTGTTCCTGATGAACAGGGCAAAATTCTGTGAAAAGCAGAGCCAAGATCCCACAGCTACAGGGTCTTGAGGGATAGCTGCTAGATAAAATATGTAATCTGAATATGTGATTCTTATAGAGGTTGCACATGTGTAAATATGTATGGTGCCAAAAGTAGATTTTGTGTTCAAGGGGCTGGGGGTGGACTCTCAGCTTCATAAAATCACACCATAAAGGTGACACGCTGTTTCTCTCCTCCTATCAAGGCAGAGAGGAGACTCTGACCCGATCGCCTGTCAAAGGGGCAAGTTTAGGCTAAACCAGCACACACACCCCTTTATCATAGCATGAATAGAGACAGCTCACCACTCAAAAAGACAGACAGATTCACTCACCATCCTGATACTGGCAGAGCACCCTGCTACAGAACTCTACATCTTCCTTGCTCCAGACTCCAGAAACTTGGCAAAGTAGAAACCCATTGGATAGCTGAACCATTTTCAGCTAGGCCTTAAATTCCAGAACCAGAACCCCACAAACCTAAGGGGAAGCATCAAAATAAAGCTGGGCTGCGCTGTCCTGATTGCCTGCTCAAAAAATTATCATCAGAACCAAGAAGGGAAGATCCAATTCAGTCCTGTGCCGTGCTGTGACCAGAGTGCTTTACAGATCCAGTCCTGTGCCGTGCTGTGACCAGAGCGCTTTGCTGATTGCAGATCCAATCCGATGTGCCCCGCTGTCTGTCATAGAACCAGATCCCATTCCCTGTCCAGAATCTTGATGGACCAGCATCCTGATGGTTTAGTTTAAAAACATATCTAGTGAGTATCTATAGAAAGAACTGTGTCACTAGCATATGTACCTTGTTTAGTTAATCCCTATCTTAAGCCCATGCTATCTTGTATTCAGAACCCACATTGTTAGGAGTACTTTTGAATTGTCTGAACTCTCTATCCTATCCCTCCTATCTCCCTCCTGTACTAGTATTGCTAAAACTATCTTTGTGCTAATCTTTTCTCATCTGAAGAAGGCGCATCCTTGGCAGGCAGTCATTCTGATCAAGTGGCTGTGTTCCTGTGGGGTATTCGTTGTATTCATAGTCATCCTCTAGTGTAAGAAATCCTTTTGTCATTTTAAAAGTGCATCCCTGTTTTCCATTCTTGCACATATTATTATTTTAACTTCTGCTTGTAGCTAACATGCACAGCTTTAAATCGCATCTAAAACTGCATCCCAAATCCACACGGTTCTCCCATTATCACAATTATAGCACAGTGAAAAGTTTGCCGCAAATTTTCATTTAGGGAAATTCTGACACGTGTAAATATGCTTTTGATTGCTTCCAACTGGAAAATTAAGATTTCAAATTGTTTCTTGGTATTAAATCATTGCTTGTGTTTGTGTGCCACTATCCAAAGCGGCTTGCATAAGAATGTATAGCAATTTCAGCAATTTTGACCATATTTAGTGTTTTTACCCATCCATTCTCAAGATAACTCTAAAAGCCATTCAGGCAGCTTGACAGTCCATTCTGTTTTCTCTTGTGTTTGAAAGGGGGGGAAGTGGGATTGAGATTCGGTTGAGTTTGGCCATTCCTGAAGACCTGTTCTCTCATCCTATCTCTTTACATTGCCTATTGGGGGGTTGAGGGGTGTGAGGGTGAACCTTTCACCACAGTGCTATCTGATCTGAACACACACACACAAAAGTATTATTTCTGTGCTGAATTGTTTGCTCACTATTACTCCTTGTGTATTAAATAGATTATTCAGTGTTAGATCACCCCATTGGTGATTATTGTGTACCCATTAAAACATAGTGTGATTAAATTGTAAATACATAAATAAATATTTTAACTTTGCAAACAAGCCTGATTCCAGGTTCAGTGTGACCGGTGGGTTCCAGGAGAGGGGCTTGATATGAGTGGTATATTGTTCAGAATAAAGAACTTTTAGACAGAAATAAATAAGGATTTCAGTTGTGCATTACATGCTAGGCGTTGACTTGGATGTGTGCCGGTTTGAAATCACTTACAATGCAGATGCCGTGTGCTTTGAGATATTTAAAACTAATAAAACACACAGCATTCGGGACTGTGGACTGTCTGCCATCCATGCAGCAACCAGAACCAACCCTGCTTAGTTTCAAAGCGAGGAAGGATCCAGCCTCTTTTCTCTAAGTGATCTTGTAAGGTGGGCTCATTTATTAGGTAACATGGTCTTAGTGGACTGACCACTTCCTTGCTTTGTAGCTAAGGGAGGTTTGTCCCAGATACTGCAGGGATGGGAAACCCACTGTTGTTATAAAAATATGTTTTTTTACATTTTTGACTGGGAGACTACAAATACCAGAATGCAATTCAGCAAAAGGTACAAAATGGTCTCTGAGTGCATAATTTCTGAAAGTAGCATGGTTTAGTCTCCCCAACTAAATTACTCATCTAAATCTCATAACAGCTTACATTACACACACAATTCAACTCATACAGACATAATATGCCTCTAGGTTTCCACATCAACATTAATGAAGCTATGACTAATCTCTACTTCCTAGCCCTATCACACACAACCACATCTGCAGTTCACCCAGACCAAAATAACTTTAGGTTACTAAATATTGGGCTCTCCCTTTTGGATGACATATCATCTGGGACACTGCCAAACCCATAGAGCCATAAGAGCACTCAGGATTTGGGTTCTTCCATCCTGCACTAACCAACACTTACTAGCAGCCCGGGCTTCCCTTTTCTCATACAGAGCCACATA
Organism: Ambystoma mexicanum; assembly: GCF_040938575.1. Classification (NCBI taxonomy): domain Eukaryota; kingdom Metazoa; phylum Chordata; class Amphibia; order Caudata; family Ambystomatidae; genus Ambystoma; species Ambystoma mexicanum. The sequence continues at coordinate 1,173,875,572 of NC_090935.1, read as the reverse complement.
CAACAAGGCCAACAAAAATGGCAGAAGAATGCTATTTAGGACTACTTTACATTACATTATATAAACTGGCGCAAGTTTTCCTTGATATATTGTTCTTTGTTAAAAAACAACCAATGGCCCTATTAAATGACCTACAACTCCTCCAGATCAATGGATAATTAGTCAGATTATGAGTTACCATAATTAGTTGTTCTCAGTGCATCCTAGGGGATGCAAATAAAAATGCAAATAAAGAGTTGAAACAAAATTCAACGCAGTTCCACGTCATGAAAACAGTAAAATAATCCACACAGCTTTTGAATTTAGGACTAACCTCAGGACAAACAATCATAGAACTGTTTTCCGAATGTGATTTTGCTTTACATTTTCAAATTTGATCTTCTATTTTCTTTTTTCTTTTTTCTTGATTCATGATTGATTGTCGATAGAGAACAGAATTATTGAACGTTATTACCAATGTGACTTTGCTTTAATGTTCATAACCTTCTTTGGGTCTCCTACTTTGTCTAATCCTTTTCTTTTCTTTCTAACGCAATATATGTACTTTGAAGTTCTTGCTGATTGGTTACTATTCTTTTTTTGGAGTATCTGCCTTTATTCATATTTATTCCTTGTCCATTTTTACTGAATATTGTTTTACCTATGCACATGGATTGAACCAAACTATGGTATTTGAATAAAATATTTATTTTTACACACCTTCGGAGAGTGTCTTGACAAGGTGATGGTAAGTGGTATAATTAATTTACAATCCCCACTCAGAGTAAGTTAGATCTAAACTATGATCTAAGAAAAATTCTAGTTAACAAGTGGTAGTTTCTTTTGTTTCTGCAAAAAACATCAATGTGCCACTTTTATTGTTAGCTGTGCATGCAATAATGGTATTATTATGTGCAAGATTTAACATGGCCTTGTGTCTTCTCTTGTAAGGTACTGATGTGAATGTTCATTTTAAAAAGAAAATCTATATATTGTAATACAATTCAGAGGTGATGTATGTGTGCAATAGACTGAACTGTGATCTAAAAGGTAGATTATTTTCATAGACCCATGATGTTGTTGGAGACATAGTTTGTATTCTTTTGTAATAATAGGTGCCGATAGATTTTACATATAAGTGTCTGCCATTCCATCCAAAACTGTCAATGTCTGTCATGCAACGCCTGCCCCTTTCACAAGAACATCTTTTGTTGTCTGCATTAAAACATACTGTGAAGGATTAATCAATATTTTCTTCAGCTATTTCTAGTCACTGGTTGGTGTTGTGGCAACCCTCAGTGACTAAATTGTTGTCTTGACACTGTTCCAAAAAAGTTGGTTCATTTTGTTCCACCTTCTGTACCCCATAACTCGACGTTCGAATTTCTGCCCCAGAATTGGGATTTCTAGCCAAGAAGTAGTGGATGGACCCTCCTCTTCATTCAAGTCACTGCTGTCCTCACTAGAGTTGCATGAAGTAGCCCAGAATCCTGCTAGTTTATTCATTAAAATCCAAAATGACCACTTTTATTTTCTCGAGTATGCGGTTAAAATTTGTCTAAGGGCACTATTTTCTGGATTTGATCATCTGAAGTTTCTTCAATGATGCCATCAATTTCGGTGCAACATTGTTTTGCAATTCCATAATGTGTAAACGCTACTCAACTCCACATCTATAAGCCAGACAATCCCACTTTGTTTTAAAGGGGTTATGGTCTATAAAGAATTGTGGGATCATACTGAACACTGACCGCCCAAGTGAGACTTTTACCACAGAGGTATTCAAGCATGAAGGCAACCTGAAATTCTAAACACATCAGATGTGTTACGTAGGTTGGCTTTTAGTACTCTTTTAACTCTTTCAACTCCTAAGAAGGCAGTAATCTGCAAACATCCCTTTGAATGATAGACACCTGTCATCTGCCATAGTGCACTGTGGCTACACCATTCTGGCTTGCAGTTTTTTTGATGGAACCAAAAAATAGGAAATCCAAATTGCACTGCAGACCTCAACACCTCAAACGTAGGGCATGTAAGATTTGCTCTAAGGCAAAGTAGTATTGATCCCACTATTGGTTGGAGTTATGTCTTACAAACAGAATGGAAAAGACACTTGCAATCAATCAATCCATTTTCTCACTGGACCTATGTGGCTTGCAGATCTGCTGTTGACGTGTCTGGGCTTTTGAATAAGAATTTGAATTGAATTCTCTCCGTTTAGGGAGTTGTTGGATCTCCAAGCATATATTTGTGCAGGCACTTGCATTGAGTAATGGTTCTGTACTCTGCAGGGGGAGGTGAAGAGTTGAAACCCCTTTTTCTCTCCACCCCATATCCAGCTTTTGATGGGCTACTGTGGTCCCACAAGCAAGGAATCCTGTGACAAAATGATTTCTGCTTGAAGGGGTACATGGCTGAGCAGTAGTGAAACAGCATACTCAATCCTCTCACTTCTACAAACCATCAATAATCCCAATCATAAAGTTAAAACAGACACGGTTACAACACATACCACCTTCGCCTTTTGTGGTAATGTGGGCAAAGAGAAGGCTATACTGTCAATAGGGGTGTGAATGAAATTCTGTAGCAACCCAAAAAGCAAACTAAAACAGTCCAAAATAAAGGGAAAGGCCAATCAAGGTTCTATAACATGTGTATACTTTAATTAAGCACACAATCATCAAGAAAACTAAATACAAAAACTGTACAAAACCCAGTCCTGTAGGAATAGCAGAGACTATGCAAGGAAAGAGAGGAAACCGCAAAATGGTCATAAATATAGGGGTGAAATTCAATCCAATAACCACATTGTTCTTGTCTCTTTAAAAAGGATATATCGTTGACAATAAAGGTGCACAAATGACCTAACCAGCCCTTAGGGCCCAAAATGGACCAAGGGGGCAGTTATGGGTCAATAGCACCATCTTGGTGGTTCGACACAGTCGAACCAGGCTTCAAGCTGTTGTTCAAGCATATCATGCACAGTTCAGATACAGCTGATTGTGTTGGTCCAAACATCAAGCTTACCTCGAGGCAGTTAGGATGTGGTAGCTCAGAGTGGGTTGAGGGCAGCATTTGGCAATGCAGGTCGGAGAGTTCACCAGAAATGGTTTGTAGTAAAGCTGGTTTGAGATATGTGATAACCGCTAGGTAGGGTTGATGAGTGATGCTCTAGTGGCTTGAGACAAAGGTCGGCGATGATTTGAAGTGGTGCTCATGTTTTTCCAGTGAGCAGTTTGGCAAAGCAGTGGTTTGAGCCAAGTCATTTGGTAACTGCTGGTTCTAGTTGATGAGACACTCCACTAGTTTGAGTAGCTACCAGCAATGAAAGATTGATTCGAGCTGAGCAGGTGATGGGCTCTAGGTAGACATGGTGCAGCATCAAGCTGGTTTGAACTTGCAAACATGGTGGTTTGAAGATCCGGTTGAGTGCCAAAAGCAGCCCGGGTAGGTCATGATGTCTGAAATGCAGCAAACCTGATTTGTTAACAGTTTGATTAGTTTGAGGCAATGAAAAACAGGGATTGTGGCTGTCTTTGCCATCAGGATTCTGTAAGGTTTTCACCATGATGATGTTTTGTGCAGCATTGTGGCTCACAGAGAAAAAGACCTTGTTTCAGCAGGGGGATGGGTAGGTAACAGAGCTCACCTCTGCCTTGGATACTAAATCTTCAACTCTCCCAACAGAGGTCCAATGGATTAGGTGTTTGTTCCAAAGTGAATCTGAGAAGGAGTGGGAGTGTGACGAATTGGATTTTGCTCCACAGAAGACAAGGATGAGTACGGGTAAAATGGTCCATTCAGCCCTCACACGTCTACAAACCAAAATCAAATGCAATCATAAAGGTAAAACAGGGACAGTTAAGAGATATACCTTGTTCTCCTTTTGTGTTAACGTGGGCTGAGGCAAAGCTATGCTATTAAGTGGGGTGTGAAGGTGAACTAGTAGTGACCCAAACAACACAGTAACAGAGTCCAAAATAAAGGTTCTATGAAAATAAATATACTTTAATTAAATGATAAACCTTGGTTGGAACCCCTGGTCAGAGTCAGCGTGTGATTGGCCAGTGATTCGGGTCGGGTCTTGTTGTCGAGCAGATAATTCGAGCCTGGAAGGAGACAGCCTCAGCTAGAGCACGGTGCAGCATCAAGCTGGTTCCAAATGCAAGCAACAGTTCGGATTGGTGGAGGAGCGCATATGCCAGCACCAGTGTCTTCCCTCTCATTCAAGCATGGTGAACATGGAGTGGCCAGTTCTGTGCAGCAGAACAGGGAGCTTCAGCTGATCAGGTCCTCCAGCTGCTGTGAGGGCCACTCAGAGGGAATCAAGGACAGGAGGGTTCTGTTCAAGGTCTGCTCTCCCAGCTGTAGGAGTTTCGAATGCAGAGTGGCAGATCCTGGTCCACAGCAATAGTCAGCCTCAACGTGCTTTGAAAGTGGGTGGAGGGCAGAGCTTTCTTCTGCCTTGGACACCGCTTCACCTCTGTTGAGGGTGTTGAAAATTTCAACTGGATTTCAAGGAAGTCCAGTGAGTTCTTCTCAGGTGCTTCAGACTGAATATTTAAAGTGCCGTGAGATATCTGAAGAAGGGGTGGGGGCCCATTTCTTTTAAAGGCAATGGTCCGCAGGCATTTGGACTAAAGCTAACCTGTCTTAGTTTTCCAATCCCTGCTCTTGAACAGAGTGGACTTTGCCCTTCTGATGTCACACCCAAAGGACCTTGTTACAGAGGAAGTGGAGGGAACAAGAAAAAGAAAGAGACATAGAGAAACAAATTGGTGGAAGTCTCTTTCCATTGACCAGAGCACTAATTCCTTTTCATAATCCAACCCCCCTCCCTTCCCACTAAGAAAAATGGCCTTCAGCGGTGCAGCACCCTGGTGTGAGGCTACTCTATTTGAATGGGTGTTTTCCTTTGATGCCCAGGCCCAGGACTGCAGCTGTTTCTGACAGAGGGTGTTACCTGCCCTCAAAAAGAGATTAAAGAAGAGGCCCAGTCGTCCATGTTCCTGTCCTGCCTTTTGGTAGTCTTCACCGGGCTGACCAGAATACATATCACCTTCCAGAGCAGAGTTGACTCACAGTAGCTGAAGCATGTAAATATCAGTTGGGATGTGGTGGCCATAATCATAAGTAGTGCCATGCATTATGCCTAAATTCAAGCATAGTTTCATTTTAGAGTTTACCTTACCACCATCTTGGGTTACTTATGATCACTGTAGTTTTGTTATAGGAGGGCATATCGTACATGTCAACCCTGTGCTCTGGAGACTTGGCTAACGCTGTGGGTGTCGATTGGGCATCTTGTGATCTTTGAACCTACTCTCCACCACAGTTAGAGCAGTCACTGCTAATCAGGCTACTAAAACAGCAGGTACAGGTACACTATGCTTTTGGCATGGATTTGACTAGAAAGGGGAATATGGTTAACATATTGCTCTTTTAGAGATTTAATTACCTGCATCATTTTATGTATTAAATAGAATAAAAAAATCCAGGGCTTTGCACCCTTAACAGATGGCAATTGCTCATAGGGAGACCCCTTCTTATGATTGCAAAAGTCTACAGGTGATTGGATAAAGAAAGCCAGCTTTAAAGGTCCTAGCCCTGTTCTTAGAACAAGTGGCTTTGCCTTCTGACATCACATAAAACATGCTTTGTGTTAAAGAAGGTTGATGGGACACGAAGGAAGAGATGAAAAGAGAATACAAGATGAAAGACCCTTCAGTTGGTCAGTGATCCCTCTGTCTACACTAACTCGCATCCTTCCTTTGTCAACAGAATCAAAGGCCCTTTCAGTATGCAGCACCTTGGTGTGGGGCTAGTCGTTTGATGAAGTGTGTGCTGTTTGATCCCTGTTCCTGAGGAGTGGCTGTCACAAAGGATCAAATAAATGCAACCCCCAGGGCTACAGTCTTGCTGGCAGCAGCAGAGAAAGCCTGGCTGGGAGGAATACATATAACACATCCACAAATGAGCTGTGAACACATGACTGACACATGCGATATGTCTCAGATAATTATGAGAGATGCTAGCCACCATACCTCAAAGTGAGGTATGGCTTATATTTATTGTTTATCGTGCCATCAGGCTAACAATTCTCTTAGTTATATAGGGTGAAGAAGAATAGCTCAGGGGCAATGCGTTTGTCATGGAAGCAAGACAATGCAGCGCAACACAGGTCTGAATCCTGATCCTGCGCTTAGAAACCATTCCTGCTATTGAGCGCATTATAAATTATAATGGCTTATAACGCAGTTTCGAGAAGAGTTTTTGCAACAGTAGTGCATATCTTTAATTCAGCCCCCCTGCTGAAGGGACTTGGCTATCACTGCAGCTGTCAAGAGGGTGCCTATGATCTGAACCTGGTGTTTGCCACCAAAAAGCGAAGGCTGCAGATCAGGCTACAGATTTAGCAGTGTACAGCTGTACTTTTTGCATTTGGCATGGAGTTTGTGGAGAGGTCAGCAGACCACCCTATATGAGATTGAACTTTGAAGTGACCTGGTTCTGGTGAGAGACACATGCTGGACTCCACAGGTAAGTTACAAAGGTTTCTTTATTCCAGTTCAGTTCTACAATTGAAAGTCTTAAGTGTAGCTCACACAAACACTGGCCCATCCACAAACCAGCCAGCTACCATTCAGCTGCCACTCACAGAACACTCACTCAATCACCAAAAAGCATTCAAACCAAACATTCGATGCACAAGTTCTAATGCTCTACTGTCTGGCAAGCAGATCAGTACAAACTGCCTGTCAAAAAGCTAGGCATTCTACACACTTGACTGATGGCAATCCTTCACAGATCCCCATCATTCCATTAAGCGAAATGTCTTCCTGGCAGTACAAATTACCCATGGTAACAGGGGTGGAAAATCTAGCCCATAAGGTCCTTGAAGAGGTATGCAACATATCTTCAAGAAAATAAACACATTGGACCTCATTATGAGTCAGCCGGTACGGAAATAACGGTGGCGGTAAACCCGCCACCACCGTTGTTTCCGGACCGGCTGATCTTGAGTTCTGCAGGTGTGAGGTGTCACTCCTGCCAGGTCTGACTTGGCGGGTTTAACACCACCAGCCTTCGTGCGGACGTGGAAACACTGGCACCATGGTGCCAGTGTTTCCACGTCCCCATTCCCATGGAGTCTTATTGGCCTCCATAGGAATGGGGATTTACTGAATTCCGCCTCCAGAATTACTGGGTCACCGGGGTTGTAATGCCCAGGGGATTCTGGGAATCAAGTCCGGCGGTAATCTGCCAGTTTTTCCGGCTCTTTTACCGCCAGACTCGTAATGAGGCCCATTGCCCCTTGAGAGCCTCAGTCTTTAAGTAACAGTGAGTGGTGGATCAATCCTATGGTAGAATTCAGGGAAATCATCCGTTTATTACTAGACTTAAGACTGGATTTGCCCACTTTTCAGATAAAATGAATTGGGAAGGCCCAAAGTGGAATCCTGCTGCATGCCAAGTGACAATTATTATTATTATTATTTAGTTTTTATATTGCGCAACATGCCCAAAGGCATCAGTGCGCAGGAAAACAAAGCCTGGACAAAAGGAAGAAGAGAGATTGAGCCAGGGAGCAAGCAGAAAAGCAAAGTAAAAACGAATCATTGGAATTAAAAAGGTGTATTTCTAATGCTTTCTTGAAGCTAGGGATGCAAGGAAGATTCCCAATATCAGGGGGAGGAGAGTTCCACAAATTTTAAGCATACACGTGAAAACAGGTGCCACCAAAACCATTCAGATTGTGTCTTGGTATAAAAGTTTATTGGAACTACTGGAGCCAAGAGTATATCAGTTCTAGCGAAAAATTGTCTCTTGTCAACAGGGTATATCTATTAAAGACTTAGCTCAGGAGGATTCTTAGGTCTAAAACATCAGCATTTCCCTAAGTATGCACCTCCTAAGCATTATCAGTAAAAACTGGTTAATAATTGTATGTTTGGGGTGTGGGATATGTTTACCCATGCCAATACGCCACACTGCACCCTTTTGCCAATAGGGAAAGAAACAGCCAAAAATGGATGCGCTAACCCTCGTGTGCGCCAAATCTGCAAAACTGTGCACGGTCCATAAATCACAAAAGGCAGCACATCCCTGCCACACACAGTCAAAGTTGGTGTCAAAACAGAAATCACTGCAGGAAAATGTGAGTGGGTGCTGTTACATGTCACATGAAGCAAGGGCACAGAAGTGGGTTAAAAAATTGAAAATGCCCTTTAAATTGCAGTTTCCCAATCAATTGCAACTTTCAAAGTACTGTTTTGGCACTAAATTCAGTCATTTTCCAAGTGAACTATTGAAATGAAAAGTGTGCGGAAACCACAGATCATCCAGTGCAGTCAGAAGAAACCGGGACTCATGACTGACAGCAGCTAAGAAATGTATTTTATGAAACACCAGTCCAGCAACAATTGGTTTTCAATTACCCAGGAAAAGTCTGGATGAAAGTGGCAACATATCAATTTCAGCTGTGCAGAGAAGACTCAAAGCATACGCTGAATACTTACTTCCAGATTGCAGACAATTTCGAGCTCTCAAAGACAGAATAATGCTGAGTTGAATGTGTGTGTGCTTCATAAGAAAATTAGATGTAAAAATCCAGTTTAAATGTGTTTCTTTTCCCTAAAGAAATTGCAAAATTCACCTAGTTAACATAATTTATTTAAATGTCCAAATGCATTATAACCTGTGCTTATTTTTGTATGTTTAAAATGGAAGACCTTGAAGTGAATTTTAAAGTAAGCCAGTTTTGGAGATAAGTAACTATTTAATTCTGACTTCACAGTGCCCAGCCTGGGAAAGATGACACTTCAGTTGACACTCCCTTGCTACAAGAAAGTGTAATGGATGCTGGGGGTTCCCGCATATTGACACCAATGAGCTCATTCAGACTTTCATCTCTGGCTGAGCCAAGGACAATGTGTGAGGAATAGGGGCTGGCACCGACAGGGAGTGTCAAAGTTTGCCTATGGAACTGGAGGCTAACTGAAACTACGACTCCCAGCACACCTTGGGGCTGAGTGTAGTTCCAATTACGCACGCGTGACTAGCTGCATTGAATTCGGGCAGCCTTAAAGCTGGGAACGGCACGCAATCAGGTGTGGCTTATTGTTGTTTGTTCGGGTGCGGTTTGAATGCAGGACGGCATGCTGCTCCTCAGAGAATGAACCTGGATCACAGCAGTGTCTCACGAGGCACAAAAGAGGACCGGCCAGCAGCATTAGTTCATGGTGCTCTCTCCGTGCATGGAGCAGGAGCAGCCAGACTGGGGAGAGCGCACGGCGGGTTCTCTGAACACGTAGAAGAAGCATCTTGGTTGCCAGAGGTTCAAGGCGGGCTACATTTCCTTTGAGAAGTCCTGCGGGGCTTCTCGGAGTTCAGATAAGTACTCCTGCTATTGTGGGGTGGGGTGTGTTTTCACTCTGCTATTTCAGTATGTTCTTTGCACGGAAGTCATGAGAACAAAACACTATGCAATTGGGATGTGCCTCTTTACACTTAAGTGGGTGACCATGAACATTATGCTGCAAGAATCTACGGTTCAAGAGCGAGTGCTGTTAATTCGTTATGCCATGCTATGAAATCCTTAACTGCTCAGTCTTGCAGGGAGTGAAGTGTGGGGTTTATATGTTTCTCAATGTTGCCAAATTGGGTTTCTATGTTGCTTCAAGCTTGCCCATTTGGCCGTGTGTGTTTGTTCTTCATATATGGGCACAAAGTCCATGGTTCATGTCATACCGCTTGCTACCACAATTGTTTGTCCATGCTATATGTGCCCATGTATTAAGGTGTGTCCAGTATGTACTAGGATTAAGGATTCAGTGTGTGAGTGTCAGGAGGTTGGTCAGGAATTGAGTCTCATCAGGTGTTACAATTCAAGGCAGGTTTTAGATAGGGAGGGTTCTTTCCCGGTGCTTACCCTTATCTATACAAAATAGGAGATTCCCTAATCCTCTATCCAGTGTTCCTCATTCCCCTACCCCATCCACAACCTCTCCCTAACTCCTCTTCCCCCCATTGGCTGCCACGTGGTGTCCTGTGGAACTCATATCAGGCACCTGTGCCAACCACAGTGGGAGGGTTGAATTCATTCGGCTTCTGTGGTTCGGGGGAGAGTGTCGATTCTCTCCTCCGTTATTGTGTACTTTTGACACAATGGCAGGCTGCCTACTGATCTCTACAGTGGGGCTTCACTCTCCAGGAAGAGGACACACCTCGCTGATCAAAGGATTGTGACAGATGTTGCCTGTTGAAAGGAAAGTTACAAATAAAAAATCTGCCCAGAACTTTTCGAGTTTAAATACTTAATTGTGATTAGGTTTGAAACTCTTTAACTGTGCAAACTTAAGGAGGACAAATCTAAAAATTGGTAGATGTTAATCTAATTTTAGGCCCTTGCTTTGAAGACATTAATGAACCCTGTACTACCTAAGGAACCAATGTTACATGAAAACCCTAATTGTAGCAAAATTATGAATGCTGCTGATATTGTATATCCATGCTCTAGTGATAATTGCCTAGATATGTACTGAATTATAAATAATTAGGCCAAACTGTTTTGATTAAAATTGATAAAATTCCATAGAATGACAAAGACAGCTCTCACAGAGATGGGGATTGAATGTGAAAATAACCCATCAATGATGTAATGTATACGTCTGGTTTTATTAGGGGGCATAATTTTAGAAATGTACACTTGTGCAAAAGTTAAGTTTTGGTCAAAATCAATGTGGGAGTTCCTAAATCCCATCATAAAGATGACAGCTCTGTTCTGACTGCCAACCAGAACAAGGCAAGTGCCTTTGGCCATTCACAGCCGTGGGGGTGCGGTTTGAAATTCTGCCCATACCATAAACTTTGTGATGTCATTTGGTAGAATAACTATAGGAACTTCACCACACATAGACACACATTGCTTCCTGACCACATCCTGATTTCTGCACAGCTCTTTGTTCCTGACTTCTTCATCTTGTTCCTGACTTCTTCATCTTGTCCTGATCCAGATTACTTTGCAATACAAAGGTCCAGTATTTGCTGAACTCTTTTCTGCTATGCCCAAATTCAACCATCCCAAGCTTAAGGGAAATTAATTCTGATCCAGTCTGGCTTGCTACCATCAAGCTTGCCTGCTGAAACTCGCCATCACGCTAATCTACCGTGTCCAGTGAACAGAAGGGCCAATACATTCCAAATCCAGTTGAGGTTCCGCTCGATTGACCAGAACTGTCCAGCTGACCGATCCCTCCAGAAGTGCCCTGCTGCTGGTAGACCCAATCCAATGACCAGAAGCCTGATGGTCCAATCTTAATTACAGTGGACTATAAGTATCAACAGTAATCATAGTGACCCATAGTATATTTCCATTGTCCTATCCCAATCTCAACCTATCCCATCTTTAACTTCAGAAACTCTAATATTGTTAGAACCATTCTTGCGCTGAGTTTTCCCATTTTGTGTCATTAAACCATAACCCATTTGTGATTTGGGTTAAATAAAGTGATTCCCATACAGAACGGAAACTAGAGTATCACACGTTAAGAGTTACAAGCGGCCGTGAGTAACTGTGGCGATTGACAGGTGGCATTCTCTTTTTCATAGTCATTAATATAGTGTTATAAAACCAATCTGTCATTTTTGAAAACCGAATCTCTGCTTTTCTCAGTTCTATTTTTCAAAAACGCCTCTCACTAAAACTTCCATAACTTCTTCAATTTTATAGATAGAAACGTAGTTTCAACTCTCAGTTACACCTAAGACCCTTAACTACATCCACAACCAGAAACTAGATCACGGAACAGTGTATTTGACCCGTTGTAATCAAAAATCACAAAGTGAAATTATGCCGCAAATTTACATTAGGCAAAAGTTACACGTGTCTTTTCTCATCCAAAGTGTATGTACACTCCCATCCTGATCTAAAGTGTGTACATTTGCTCATCTTGTCGCTCATGTGTGTTAGGACCTGTTTAGTGTTGCTTTCATAAGAATTTCTATCAATTTAAGCATTTTTGCCCACTTTGCATTGTTTCAAAAAGCCATTTTTCACCTGTCATTTTAAAAGTGACAATCTCCAAAAGTGGTTTTCTCTCTTGTTTGGGTGCGTAAGATTGCATTCAAACTATAGACATTGTCTTTCATTCCTGAATACCTGCTGCTTACTTACATCTGTGTAGGATTGCTCATTTGTACCTTAAAGAACTTTGCAGGGGGAAATATTAACCTAAACGCTATCTGTTCACAGACCAAAACTGTTCTTTTTCCTGTGTTTTCTATTCTACATTACTATAAGTGAATTCAATTGCTTTACTTATTTTCTGAATTGTATTGTCACTGCTTGGTGATTGCTGCCCCATATTACATGGCCACAGTAGTGGCCATGTAGTTATGGTTAAGTTGCTGTTTCCTTAGGGAGAACAGTTTTTGGACGGCTTATAACTTCGCTCCTCCTGAACGAATCCTCACCAAACTTTGCAAAAAAGTATATAGCCCACTCTGAATTTTTTTGCAAAGTTTGGTGAGGATTCATCCAGGGAGGGCAAAGTTATAAGCGGGGTCCCAAAACTTTTTTTTCCCCATAGACTGAATGCGGAAAACACTTTGCTCGCGCCTACAGCTCAAACCGCTGGACGGATTTTCACCAAATTTGGACCAGGAGTAGCGGCATGGTCCCGAAATCATGCTTTTGCAAATTTGGTGAAAATCCGTCCAGTAGTTTTTTTTAAAATGACCAAAAAGTAGGTAAAAAAAAAATTAGTGATATCTGTGTTCGGTCCGCGGACACACTTCCCTGTTCGCGGACATGCGACCGCGGACATGCGACGTGTTCGCTGATTGGATGTCGTAGAGCGTGAAGCGTGTCAGATTTTTGGTAGTGCCCGCCATCTTGGATTCGCGGACGTCCACGGACAGCACGGTGAAACTTGGTTGAAAAATTGTATTTAGTAGAGTGTGTTGGTGTGTAAGAGTGTTTGGGGAGGGTGGGAGAGTATGAGATGGGTTAAATGTTGTATTTTCTTATGTGGTAGACTCTCTTGTTGTGTTTGATTTGTCTGCTGACAACATGCCTGTTCTGAAATGTTCTAAATAAATTAAATTGGGGTGTTCTGAGGATGCAATATGTGTCCGTGTTGTTCGCAAGCAAGCTGAAACTGTTCTAAGAACATGCGGTGTCCTGAAATGTCCTTAAGTAAACAAGTTGGGGGTGTCCTGAAGGCGTTGTCCATATTGTTCGCTGGTAAATTGAAATTGTTCCAAGAACACTCGCAGTGTCCTGAAATGTTCATAAATAAATAAAATGGGGTTGTCCTGAGAACGGTATGCCTGTCCGATTTGTTCGTAGATAAGTTGATAGTGTTCTAAGAATACTCGCAGTGTCCTGAAATGTTCATAAATAAACAAAATGGGGGTGTCCTGAGGATGCTGTCCGTAGTGTTCGCTGGCAAGTTGAAAGTGTTCTAAGAACACTCGCGGTGTCCTGAAATGTTCGTAAATAAACAAAATGGGGGTGTCCTGAGGACGCTGTTCCTATTTTTCGCAGGCAAGTTGAAAGTGTTCTAAGATCTCTCGCAGTGTCGGGGGATGTTCATGAATAAACAAAATGGGGGTGTCCTGAGGACGCTGTCTGTATTGTTCGCTGGCAAGTTGAAAGTGTCCTAAGAACACTTGCGGTGTCAAGAAATGTTTGTAAATAAACAAAATGCGTGTGTCCTGAGGACTCTGTCCGTATTGTTCGCTGGCAAGTTGAAAGTATTCTAAGAACTCTCGCGGTGTCCTGAAATGTTCGTAAATAAACAAAATGGGGGTGTCCAGAGGACGCTGTCTGTATTGTTCGCTGGCAAGTTGAAAGTGTTCTAAGAACACTCATTATGTCCGCAGACATTAAATGGGGGTGTCCTGAGGACGCGGTCCGTATTGTTCGCTGGCAAGTTGAAAGTGTTCTAAGAACACTCATTGTGTCCGCAGACATTAAAAGTTTCCATAAGGCATAGTTAAAATGTTTGACTCTATGGGTGTGATATGCTGGCCATGTGACCGTGCACCCAAGACTCTATGCCCTGGCCACAACCACCACAGCATATCACACACATAGTGGCTTATAACTTTGGGATCCAAAAACAAATTTTCAAGGAACAAAGTTATAAGCCAATATGGGTGTGATATGCTGTGATGGTTATAGTTATTATAATATACTTACTGTTTTGTTAAGTAACTGGAGTACATGTATTTCTTGTTCGTTTCTGTGATAAAAGAAAAGATCATGTTAGTATTGGTATTTTGTAATGAGTTATAACATTGAATAATCAACATTTTTTGTTTACCCTCATATTTAGTAGATTACAAACCAGTGTACTGTGCAATTTTCCCAGTTTCTGTGTTTGTTGCTAAAGTCATTGGGTCTGTGGGAGAAAAAAAAAATCCATGTTGGATTAAAAAAAACCTGTTTTGTTATGCTACAGTCTATTTGTTTGTTTGTGTTCAGTGTTCTCTTGTTGTTTCTGGCTAATGCTCTATTTATTGGCTTGTTGCAGATTTTTGGAGCAGTTACATATCATTTATTTGTTTGGATATTGCAAAATTTTGGAGCAGTTAGATACCAGTTGGCGTATTCTGTCTATTTTTTTATATATTTTAGTGGTATTGATTATCTGTTTGGATATTGTCAAATTTTGGGGAAGTTAGATACCAATTGGGATATTCTAATTGTCTATTTTTTGATATCATTTAGTGGTATTGATTTATCAGTTTGGATATTGTAAAATTTTGGGTTAGTTAGATACCAGTTGGTATATTCTAACTATCGATTTTTTTGCTCTAATTTAGTGGTATTCATTTATCTGATTAGTTGTTGTAGAATCTTTGGGCAGTTAGATACCTGTTGGAATATTTTAACAGTTTATATTTTTTTACTACAAGTTTAGTTAAGGTTTAAGTACAGTTCAGTTTAGTTAATACATTTTGGTTTTAAGAACAATAAATAAGCGTTTGAAAGATTTGCTGGTAATTTCTGCTTTAGAGTAATGGTACTATCATTACATTCAACCCATCCACATTTCTTTTTTATATATGCAGTGTAGTGACCTGAATTGGTTGTGGCTCCTGCGTGGTAGATTATACCTATTGTTGTGAAGGTTTTCCTACCAAATGATACTTGACCATGTGTGAATCCAGTCAGCTTGCAGTTGTTTTTGGTACCATCTGCATTGTAACGTAGAAGCATTAGTATTACGTATTTACTATGTGTTTGTATTAGTAAGGTGGAGCGATTATCCAAATTGCAGGTAGTACATAATCTACCATGGTTTGCATTTTGTAGAAGTTGCTGAAATGGAATGGATTCACAATTAGGTATTGATAAATATATGAAGCGTTCATTGGGGATTTGTTCTTGTGTCACATTGTTGCAGAGAGTGCATGTATGTTTCCACATGTATGAAATCTGGAAGATTTCATTTATAGGTATGTGTTTATTTTCGAGTACTTGTAGTAAGTACATTAGAAATTCTTGTGTATCTTCCTGTGAGTTTATAGTGAATTTCACCATTCCAGCACAGTAGTCCAATTGTTGTCTTATTCCATAAACACTATACCTGTTAAAAGGATTGTTTGTTGCATTTCTGTGTGTCTTCCTTCTTTGACAAAGTACCTAGTTTACTTTCCCTAATTGGTTCTTTTATGTTTGTGGTACTTGATGAAGTTTCAGTTTCTTTTACTCTCTTTGGAGGATTTGCAGTGACATTCTGTTGCATTTCTGTTTCATTTAGTTTTTTTTTACAACGTTTATGTTTTGGTGGAACAGAATATGTGTTTAGATGGAGGATGTATAGTGAGCGAAGTCTGTTGTATTCCAAAATGCAAGGAATATCAGCGTTTACTTTATTTGCATCAAAGTTGATTAGAACTAGACTGTCAAGTGTACGTAAGCATGATAGTGCTACGTAGCTCATGCCTTCTTTAAAGACTGTGTTACCATTGTCTATCATTGCTTTGTCTAGGGTAAGACCTTGTGATTTATGAATGGTGACTGGGTATGCAAGAGTTAGAGAAAATTGTTCTTTGCGTACATACATGTCTTTGAAGAGAAGGAATCGAGCTGTTGAGCATCCTATCCTTTTTACTTCTGAAAGTTTGTCAAAGAGAATATTGACAAACTGAATTTTGTTGTCACGTGGGTATGTTTGAAAGCCAACAACTATACCCAGTGCTCCATTAACTAGTCCTTGCTCCACATCAAGGTTACGTTTAAGCATTACTCTGCAATTTAAGGTTCATTTTAATATCTTTTCCAACCCAGCTGTGTTGGAGATTGAATTTTCTAAACTATTTATTGTTGTTGTGGCTTGCTCACACATGGGTAGTGTCATACCATGTACATCTAGTTTGTCTGTGACGCTAATTTCCATTATTGGTTGCATTTCTTTATTTAACATTATTTCATTGAATTTCAAACAGCTTGCAAGAGTTGGCATTAAGGCAATACAATCGATATGTTTGTGGGCTAATTGTTCCATAACATCTGTAGCACATGCATTATCGCCATAAAGTGCATGTATGTGCCAGGTTTTCAATATTGCTTGAGCTTCTTTAGATAGTATACCAACTCTAATACTTTTTAAAATGTTGGCATAAGTTAGATCTGCAGAATGCTGCATGTTTTCTGTTAATTCTCTGTATTGGAAATGTTGCCAAAGGTTGACATTTCCAATGCTGCCAACAGTTTTACGGCAGAGTTTGTGTCCTAATGTTTTAAAAATAGGCTCACCTTTTACTGGTGTCAATTGAAGAAGATCTCTGAAAACAATAATGTGTTTTCCTGCAAAGAGCTCTTCGTAGTTTGTTTTGAGTACTTCTTGTAATCTGAGGTGAATCGAAGCCAACATTAGGTTGGACACCATGCTTACTTCATCTATTAGTAGCATTTTCATTTCTTTTAATACTCTGCATAGTTCCATTGCAGCTTCTGTAGAAAGTTTGTAATAGTCTAATTTGTTTTGGTGTTCTACTCACAGGAGTAGTAATCGGTGTAATGTGACACCGCCTATGTTGTAGGCAGCTAAACCTGTGGGGGCAGTGACAACAGCTGACAGTTTGTTGTTTGTCAATTGTTGAAGGAACTTACTGATGATTTTGATTAGGAATGTTTTGCCAGAACCAGCTTCACCACTGACGTACAGTAGTATAGGTTTGTAATTTTGGCAGGTGCATTCTTTGTTTTCATGTTGTAGACCATGTGTAATTTCTTTTGTTACTTCTACGTTAATGCTACGTTGCTCATTGTTTAGTTTTGATTGTAGTATAGTTAAGTCTTCTTTATCTTCATACTGACACATGGTGTTTTCTACTTCTATCATAGCTAATTCTGCCTCATTTGTTATTAGTGGTTCTCCCAGTGGTTCTTGGCTTCCTGTTACGGAAGGTTGACTACTGTCAGGAGTGTCTTTATCTAGTTGGGCCTGGAGTTCTTCTTCGTGTTGCTGTTCATTGTAAAACATTGTTTTATACTGTGTAAAGTTTACATCAGTTATAGTGCTTTCATTTGCTTTGAAAGCGTCTTCATATGAGTCATAGTTATCTAGTATTGCTTCTTCTTTTCTCCATGGTTTAAAGAGTTGTAGCAGGGACATGTAATATAGTTATGTTGGGGAGTCTTTAATGACAATTTGATATAATTAATTAAATTTGGTTTGGTGAGTTTTACTAAGCAGCCTGCCAGTTTGTCACTCTGTATTTACCTTATTTTTCATCGGGTTTTATATCATTTTTGTATGTGAAGTTTTGGGCTATGTGGTATAGACACATGGTTTCCAAAGTATTACTTCTGTTTAGGTAGCATGTGTCCAATAAATTGTTTTTTAAAATGTCTTGACTGTTGGGATCAGGTTTGGCTATTGTTTCTATATCTTTGTATGATTGTAGAACTCTTTTTCTAGATTTAGCAGGACCAAGACTTAGCCATACTATATTTTCAGATTTACCATACAATGCAGTACCAGTTAAACGATCTGCTGCTTCATAGGAGCCACATTCTCTATGGGAGAGCATTTTTATGCCCAAGCTGTATAATTTCTGAGACACTGTTTTATCTGATGACAGGTCATTCCAGAGGTCTTGGAGCTCTGTTTTTTCTGCTTTGGTTAAGTGTGCTGTAACATATCATGCAACTGCAGTGGAATTGTCTGCAATGTACTGCACATCTATGTTTGCATTCAATAAGTGGGCAATGATTGCATTGTAATCATTGATATATTTTTCTTCTTCTGTTCTTTTTATGTAATATGTATTTTTAGGTGACTTACCTTTAAAACTATGTCTAACTGAAGACATGAGGTTGTTGACTTGACCTGTATTTGTAACCAGTCTAGGGAAATCAAAGCGGCATTTGGTATAGTATTTCCCTTTGTTTTTGTATTTGCGATGACAATATTTGCTGCATTTGTGTCTTTGAAATTGTACAATTTGTGCTTGAAGATCACTGATGGATTTTCACAAGTGACATATTTTTCAATAAACTGTAAAACAGTGGCATCACCGTCTTTACCAAATTTAGGAGCATCTTTAATCCATAAAAGCATGTGGATATGTGGTGCTCCTCTGGCTTAGTATTCTTTTCTCCAAAAGAAGTGTTGCACTTCTCCAAGGAGAGGAACAGTTTTAGTACAAATAAAGTGTAGCATAGCAATGCGATGGTGAAAATATCTTGAAACATTAACAGGATCCAGAGAGCAAAGTTCTCCAGGTGTTGGTAAATCTATGTTTCTTTTGTTTTTGTTTGATATGCGTAGGAAATCATGTAAATCTTCCCATGCATATTCTGCACAACTTGTAACAAACCAACTGGGTGGCCCAAGGTTTCTGATCATACAATGTACATCTTCATGACGTCGAAACCAGTACTCTTTAGTACCACACATATTTGCTAATAGATTTGTAATATTTGATTGTAAAACCTCAACTTTTTGTTGCACTTTTTGTAATAATTGTGTAGCTGACATATTTTGAAAGTGAGATCCAGATTGTAATGTGTGTGCAACTCTGTAACAAAAAATTGCTAGTTCACTTTCAAAGAGTAGGTGGAATATGTATTCCACATTTTGTCTAAATCTGGGATCTCCAGAATACATCTGTAATGAGCGGTATTCTGATGCTGATATTTGAATAGGTCTATCATCGTACCTTCCTCCTTTGCCAATAGGAAAGAGTAGATGAAAAGCATGTCCTTCTATACTTTTTTCCCATATGCTGATTGGTGATCCTTTAGTTTGTTGCATTTGGTACGTTTCTAGTTCATCTTCTATGGTGTCATTAGAGTGCAATGTATGCATTGTATAATGGTCTAAAGTATTTGATATTGTAGCAGGATCTATGAGCTCAAATTGACCAGCTTCTTGTGTCTCTTCAATTATTGCAGTTGTATCCTTCAAGTTTTCTTCAATATTAATTTCTTTGTAGTATTCATTATTCTCTTTAAGATATTGCAAGGATTGTCTAACTTTATGTAAATCTACCAGCTGTTTTTGTCTTTTGTAGGTACTACATTTACTAAGATAATTAAAGATTGCTCCATTGGACGTTGCACTCCTAGAGTGTGCACATTTTCTTTTAGAGCTAATGGTAAATACACTACTTTTCCACGAATACCTTTCACAAATTCAGAGGGAGGTAATATTGCTTTTTTGGTTGAAGGTGTATTATTGATTGAAATTGGTGCACTGTTTGAATTATGATGCTCTCATATAAATTAAGTTGTTGTAGGGGTTTTGGTAGTGGATATAATTCCAAATTATTTGTGATAGCACGTGAAGGAGTTTGGTTGTTGTCAAGTTTTGTAGTGCAGTAACTGCAAAGTATTAAGGGTTCAGTTATTTTGTGTTTGTTTTCTGCTATAAGCTAGAGAGATAATTCAAACAATTTAGAATCTTCATTGTCTTCTATTTTGTCTGATCGGTCTACCCTTTTTTTGTGTTACTTTTACAAAAAGTTCTGCGGCATCATACACACACATGGTTTAGTACTGATGTACTGTTAAATTTTAGTATTTCTTTTTTGTATGAGTGTAGTAAAAGGTTGCCATGCGTAGAATTGTTGCTAATTTGGTTTAAAGCTATTTCATTCTGTAAGTGGCTTTCACTTCCAAAATATTTTTTCTGGATATAGTCGATTTCTTCAAGTAGGTCTTTTGCTGTACCATGTAGAAGAATGTTATTTAAATTGGCTAGTGCTAAAGCAGGACTTTTAGCATAGTACCGTTTATACACTAGATTTCTTATAGTTGAATGATGTGTTGATATCCTTTTGATATCATGGAAGGTGGTTTTGCAAGTAGGTCCTGTAATGCAGGCCAATGAATGTCCTTGTAGTCCTGTGTACTTGTGCACTGGACAGGTAGCCATATTTTGCAGTAGTTTAATTTTGATTTTGTCGTTGCCTTTCACATATTGATTGAGAAATTGGCGTAAAGACTTGAAATTGTTTTTGGGAATGTTACACATTGACGTGCATGGCCATTTGTACACTAGACGTTGTGATTCAGTTGAATGGAGAGGTAGTTCTAAATTTTCAGGGCATATTTTTGTAAGCAGTACTTCTTGTCCCATTATGGTATTATTAACTTTTTCATGACCTCGACCTCTGCTATGTATGGCAATTGTATTTGTTTGCTTTTGTTTGTATGCTTCTTCATTAAAGAATGGTTCTGTGCTTGTAGTGTGACTCCATTCACCTCTGCAGATATTTAGAAAGTTATTTCTGTTGACATTTCGTTTATTGAGAAGTCTTTTTTGTAATTTAGTCATTAGTTTTGTTAGTGGTTTCATTATGTTTAACAGTAAAATAAAAAACTTTCTTTTGAGAAGAATTGCACTGTCTATCAACGCTTGTAAGATTAATTTCCTACGATAGGTTTTAAGGGTTGAACCTGGTTTCTCTCCTGTTTTTATAAGATTTTGAAGGAGTCTGTGATGGAACATTTTGGCTAAAATAATTGTTTTGGTATGCTTACTTTGCACTATGTCAAGATTTATGGAAGCAGTTTTATCTGTAGTGATAGCTGATTTTTTGTGAATTGTTTTCTGGTTTGTTTTACATTTTGATAGAGGACGAAATGTTTCTGTACTTGAAACTTCTTTTGTTTCACTAAATGACTGTATTAGTTGTTTTGTTTCAACTTTTTTTACACATTCTGCTAGAGATGGATGCTTATGTTGGACACTTCTATTTTCATTTGCTCTACTTCTGCGTTGCTTTCTACGGACATGATTTTTGGTTGGCATTCTTTATGGTCTGTTGAAAAAAATAAATAAGGTATGGGTTGTGATGTTCTATGTGTGCTTTGTGCATGAGTGTTTTTGTAAGATGATAAAGATGTATGTAATGGTGTGTGATTGTGCATTGGGCAACTACAACTAGTAGGGATGGGTATTCTTGAATTAATGTGCTACTAAACTGGGGTTCACATGACAGAAAAAAGTAAGCTAGTGGTGTGGAGAAGTACAAATAGTAAATCTAATGCTATACAATTAAAACAGTTGTTTGTTCTATAACATCAAAATTCTAGCGGCTGAGTTGGGTAATTTGTGTTTCGAAAATAGGAATTTGTGGGCCAATCTGGCTGTAAATCGCTGTTTAAGAAATAGGGATTTTTGGTCAGAATGGTGCACAATCTCTATTTTTAGGTACAGAAATATCATGAATTAACCTTACAGTGTGTTTGAGTAATAACACAAATATTATGGTGGTATTCAACTTACTTTTTTTCTAAAATGAGCAGGTTACTTCTTAGTTGTTCTTTGTACTTCAAATTTGGCTGCTGCTTTTCAGGAGAATGGTCTTCACTGCAATAGTAAAATAAACAAATTAGTAATTCTGTTTGTATATAGCACTTTTTTAAATTTAGATATTAATTTTTTTAATTAACATCCTCAGCGCCTTCCTCAAAACCATTAAAACTATCCTATTCACATAAAATATGTTGCACCAGTTGAATACATATCATATGTTCTTAATGACTAAACTGTATTGCAATGACTAACTAGCAAAAAAAATATATTAACGATGCCTTGTGAAATTCATAATGTACCACTGAATACCATTATTCCTGTAACTAAACTCTTGCAAGCAATAGTGCTTCAATGTCATGGGCTGCTTGCGCTATATAAATATAAGTAAGTAAATAAATAAATAAATGTGTATGATATTGTACAAGTATTGTTGTTTGAGATTTGAACATAGTGTGTGCTTGCAATTTTGTTTGACTATATGCACTATATATATTTTATTTAAAAAAGTTAGTTCAACATGATTTGAATATGTGTGTGTAAAAAGAAATTAAATAGTATAAAGGTTTGTAAGTGACAGTTGATTTTAGGAGATGGAAAAAAGACAGTAAATTAATTTTACAGATTATACAAGGTAAAAGTCAGTTAATCTGTTTATATGAAACTAGAAGAATTGTACATGTACTTTACAGAAAATATGCATACCTGTAGTTTGTGTTCACGCATATGGATATGCAAGGAGCTGCAAGTAGAAATCTGGAGACTTGTATAGTATTTCTTGTAGAAGGTGCTTTCCAATGAAATGACACTTGTACTCAGAGAGATTAACAGTACATTTGCAGTGCTGATCTATGATGATGCAGGTAGATGTAGATGTGTTCTATGTGATTGGTGGATGGTCATGTGACTTCTTAGCTACATCCAATGAGGGAATGGCACAGAGAGTGAAGTGGAAATGGTAGAAGGGCTGTCCATGTTATGATATGTCCGAGATCATGGTGGTAGCTCGCGGACATCGGGTGTTACATCCGGGGATTTTTGGGTTGGGAAGCCATAAAAATGAAAATGACCATAGAAAGGGATTGGTCAGGAAAGTTTAGTGGGTGTGTTGTGCCAGTGGATAGTTGCTCAGATACTCTTTTTGCTGAGAGAAGAACAGATAGCTATGGCTGTGTGTTTCAGAAAACAAATTGTTTGGATTTTGGGAGACTCGTGGATACATTGGTTGAAGGTGCATGCAGAAAGCTGTGGAGTAGCTCTAGTAGGTGTTGAGTGTTTATAATTTTTCAAACACAAACACCACCAAAAGGCTCTTTTCAGAGCCACCACTTCCTCCCAGAGAAAATTGCAACGGTTATGATAGGGTAGCACCCCAAAATTTTAGATGTCCGCGGACATCTAAAAAATACAAAGGGCCCCACTTCTATTTTTTAACTGTGAAAGGTGGCTCTGAAAAGAGCCTTATTTTTTTTTGATTGTTGTTGTTTTATATTTCTTTTGGTTTTTTATACAAGACACACTAGGAGAGGAAGGGAAAGGAGGGGAAACGGGGGGGACACCTACCACGGGGATAAGAAAGGGCACGCTGAGAGAGGAAGATGTAGAGTGGGTTTTAATTGGGCAGTGAGCAGATCTTCTCGTGCTCTGAGACGATAGTCTCAAAAGCACTGCAAAGTCGCTCCCCCATACAGAGTACTGCATACCAGTACATACACACAACTGGAACCCTCGAAAGGTAAGGGTCATCAGCATTGTGTATGGCCTGTAAGGCAGCTTGAGGGATACGCTGTCCCACAGGAGTGTTCCTTGTGGTGACAGGATCAAAAACGGAGGATGAAGTAGAGGAAGTTAACCTGCTACGCTCTCGCAAGGTACAACTCTGCGAATGGCCCCAGTGTGAAATGACCTTAGGTGTCGCTTCATGGTAGTGGTCGCAAAGCTGTACGAACCAAGCCTCCCGCGACTGAGTACTATTTTGCACTCATTGCAGGTGACATGGTTCGCACGAGCCTTAGGACCATTCCCACGAATGGTAAATAACCGCCACACCCAAGACTCACGCCGAGTGCGGGTAGTAGGGAGTTAAACTACCTCATCCTCGTCATCCTCTTCTAACTCCTCTGCATCCTCACTCCTGTTCCCCTCTTCAGGCCCTTGGGGAGGTGGTGGTGGTGGAGAGGGTGGGGGTGGTGCTGAGGCAGATGCAGCACCAGGTGACAGCAGTGCAGCCATGGATGCCATCAGGTTCAATATGGAAATCTGCAGGTGGCAGTAAAATTCGCTGTGCTCTGTAGAATATCCAGAAACACAATGAGAATAAGCTCTAGGGTGTGGTCTTTTATAGGGGTGCTTGTACGTGGTTCGTTTACATGCACGCTGTCCGCGGACAGATTGAACACAAAAAAAGGTTCAAAAAGTTTTAAAAAGTATGTAGAAACTCTGGATTAGTATGTGGAACTTGTGCTATGGTGAGTTTTTATTGAAAAATATTGTGGATTACTTCAAAATGTACTTTTAAATTGTTCGGGGACACGAACAGTGTCCGCATTCAGAACACACAATCAGCGTGGGCGCGGTCACATGATCTCTTCGCGAACATGTCAGCGAAGGGAGCGGCTGTCCGCAGGACACCAAAGGCACGGACATTGGTTTGCGCATGCGCATTGATGTTCTACGGACACTGTTCAGGTCTTGAAGTAATTAAAAGTGCGTCACACGCAGTTACGGACAGGCGTAGAACAGTTTCAACTTGCTTGCGAATAATACGGACAGACATAGCGTCCTCAGGACACCCCTATTTTGTTTATTTACGAACATTTCAGGACACCGCGTGTGTTCTTAGAACAGTTTCAACTAGCATGCAAACATTGCGGAGAGGACACCCCTATGTCGTTTATTTACGAACATTATAGGGCACATGATTTGTTCTTAGAACAATTTCAACCTGCCTATGAACAAAACGGACAGCCATACCATTCTCAGGACATCCCCATTTTGTTTATTTACGAACAGTTCAGGACACCGAGAGTGTTCTTAGAACAGTTTCAACTTGCTAGCGAACAGTACGGACAGGTATAGTGTTCTTCAGGACATCTCCATTTTCGTTTCTTCACGGACATTCCAGACAGCCGCGCTGTCCGCAGACACCTAAATTGCTTTAAAAAAAAAAACATGAAATGAATTAGAACACAATATAAAAATGTATCTTTATTTAACATGTATGATTAATTTATGACAGAGAAGGTGAGGCAGAAACTGAAACAAAAAAGGAGAATTAGGGGTTTCAACAGAATTTGAATGAGGTGAAGAAGGGATGGAAGTCTCATCAAAACGTGTTGGTGCATGGAGAGGGTTTGGGAATAATTGACTGGAATATGGTGAGCGAGGACAGGTACATGTGGGACAAGGGTACGTGGTCTTTTGTTTAAAATGATCTTCCACCACAAAGTTTTTTTAAATTATTAAAATTAGCCAACAGTAGATCCATTTTTTCTTGTATGCTGTGAAGAGTCTTATTTAACAAGGGGGGTCCTGGGAGTCTCTCTGCCAGACATTAGTCCTGGTTACGAGAGACTTACCCAGAGTCTTTAGCTCACTATCTTTTCACAGAGAAGAAATATCCCAAACATATCAGTCTTTGTCCTGCCCTGGGGCAGTCCAGCACCGAAATGCGAGGCAATTCTCCTCTGAACAAGAGTACCAACAGAAACCCCAGACACGTGTTTCGGTCTGGTTGGACCTCATCAGTAGGGTGGATCTGTGCCTCTCTAAGAATAGTGAGCAAGGGGTCCACGTCTGGATTCCCCTAGTAACTTAGGGTGAGACCCAAAGTTACTTAAATATGCAGATTTAACAAGGGGGGTCCTGGGAGTCTCTCTGCCAGACATTAGTCCTGGTTACGAGAGACTTACCCAGAGTCTTTAGCTCACTATCTTTTCACAGAGAAGAAATATCCCAAACATATCAGTCTTTGTCCTGCCCTGGGGCAGTCCAGCACCGAAATGCGAGGCAATTCTCCTCTGAACAAGAGTACCAACAGAAACCCCAGACACGTGTTTCGGTCTGGTTGGACCTCATCAGTAGGGTGGATCTGTGCCTCTCTAAGAATAGTGAGCAAGGGGTCCACGTCTGGATTCCCCTAGTAACTTAGGGTGAGACCCAAAGTTACTTAAATATGCAGATTTAACAAGGGGGGTCCTGGGAGTCTCTCTGCCAGACATTAGTCCTGGTTACGAGAGACTTACCCAGAGTCTTTAGCTCACTATCTTTTCACAGAGAAGAAATATCCCAAACATATCAGTCTTTGTCCTGCCCTGGGGCAGTCCAGCACCGAAATGCGAGGCAATTCTCCTCTGAACAAGAGTACCAACAGAAACCCCAGACACGTGTTTCGGTCTGGTTGGACCTCATCAGTAGGGTGGATCTGTGCCTCTCTAAGAATAGTGAGCAAGGGGTCCACGTCTGGATTCCCCTAGTAACTTAGGGTGAGACCCAAAGTTACTTAAATATGCAGATTTAACAAGGGGGGTCCTGGGAGTCTCTCTGCCAGACATTAGTCCTGGTTACGAGAGACTTACCCAGAGTCTTTAGCTCACTATCTTTTCACAGAGAAGAAATATCCCAAACATATCAGTCTTTGTCCTGCCCTGGGGCAGTCCAGCACCGAAATGCGAGGCAATTCTCCTCTGAACAAGAGTACCAACAGAAACCCCAGACACGTGTTTCGGTCTGGTTGGACCTCATCAGTAGGGTGGATCTGTGCCTCTCTAAGAATAGTGAGCAAGGGGTCCACGTCTGGATTCCCCTAGTAACTTAGGGTGAGACCCAAAGTTACTTAAATATGCAGATTTAACAAGGGGGGTCCTGGGAGTCTCTCTGCCAGACATTAGTCCTGGTTACGAGAGACTTACCCAGAGTCTTTAGCTCACTATCTTTTCACAGAGAAGAAATATCCCAAACATATCAGTCTTTGTCCTGCCCTGGGGCAGTCCAGCACCGAAATGCGAGGCAATTCTCCTCTGAACAAGAGTACCAACAGAAACCCCAGACACGTGTTTCGGTCTGGTTGGACCTCATCAGTAGGGTGGATCTGTGCCTCTCTAAGAATAGAAGAATAGAGTGAAGAGTCTTATCCATAACATCTTTTTCTGTAGTACTTTCTATTTCGGTATGCTCTGTACAAAAAAAAAAAAAAAATATATATATATATATATATATATATATATATATATATATATATATATATATATATGTTAAATTTATATAAAATAATAATAATTAAATGGTATATATTGTAAAGTGTCTACGATTAGATTCACTATCTTCTGACATTTCCTCATGTGGGAAATGCTCCTCTAGCCACTCCAGAGTACTAGACATTTCTGTGAGAAAAAAAACATAATATTTTTTTTTATCTAATACAGAAAGTTTATAAATATATGAGTAAAATGCAGTACACTTACTACTTCAGGTAAGGTATGTTGTAAGTGGTCTGTAGATCTGCTGTTGTTATTGGTTGTGGAGTGTCTGTGAGGTAATTACGTTGGAAGCCTATCTTTCTTCTTTTGTTATATTCCATTTACAACATATTGTATTTAAATGAATGGGTAGTGCATTACATATATCGGTTACACTTCTTATGTATTACTACACATAATGTGTATGTGTGCTGGTTTGTGAATTTGTAAAATGTTAATATGTTATGATATAACAATTAAACATACCCCCCCAGAGTTTTTGGGTAGTGGTACTGTTGTCCGAACATGTCCGCAGATATTAAAATAGTTTGCAGACATCAAACTCAGTAGAGGGGGTTCAGTATGTTCAATTTGACATGTATATAAAGTCAGAGTTATTATTATTAAATTGTGCTACTAAAAACCTTTGAAATTCAGTGAAAAAACTTTGTTAAAGGGACGTTATGGTTAAGTTGCGCTATTAAAAACCTATGAAATTCAGTGAAAAAACTTTGTTAAAGGGACGTTATGGTTAAGTTGCGCTACTAAAAACCTATGAAATTCAGTTAAAAAACTTTGTTAAACGGACATTATGGTTAAGTTGCGCTACTAAAAACCTTAGAAATTCAGTGAAAAAACTTTGTTAAAGGGACGTTATGGTTAAGTTGTGCTACTAAAAACCTATGAAATTCAGTTAAAAAACATTGTCCTTCGTCAAAGGGACGTTATGGTTAAGTTGCGCTACTAAAAACCTATGAAATTCGGTGAAAAAACTTTGTTAAAGGGACGTTATGGTTCCAAGTATAACCGAAAACCCCCTGAAATTCACCAGTTATGGTAAGCTAAGCAACCATAACTCGCACCACCACCGTGCACTGCTAAGACTAACACCCACGACATCAAAGATGACATCACAAATGTCATTGGTGACATCACTGATGACATCACATGTGTATTTACTTTTCATAAAATATGCGTACAAGGGATTCTTATTATAATGTTGAGAAAAAAGTGTCAAGGATCATTGCAATAAATATCACACCCTAATTAGTGCATTGAACCATGCATTGATATAAATAGCATTCTATTATGGGGTTCTATCTAGTATACTAAGCGTCTCATGCAGAGACATAGCATTGTGTGCAGCGTACAAGATGAAGGTATAATATTCATAATGTTGATATGTTGATTAATGAAATGATAATTGTTTTATTAATAGATTTTTGTGTACTGTGAAATATGTAATAAGTAGCTAATAAAACCCATGTATTACATAATTGCATTACTACAGACAAAACACAAAGAGACAAGAACACATACAAATATGGGTATATTTAGGGAAAGTGAAGTTAGCAAAAAAGCAGAAGTAGTAGCAGAAACAATTCATAACCTAACTGATTATTATCATGCAAATAATTGATTGCTCTGTTTCAAATCTGCTATTTACCCTATGTACATGTATCACATGATGTGATTGGACCCTGAGGAAAGTAGTGTAAGTACAATGTATACAAATATGAGCATATACAGGGAAAGTACAGCCATAAAAAAAACAGAACTATCAGAAAGTGCTGATAACTCTATTGATTATCTTTATGCACAGAAAGGATTGCTGTCTTTCAAGGTTGTGTCTTCCCCTATGTATATGTTTCATATGATGTGACTGGACTCTAAGGGAATTACTGTAAGAACCTACTTAACGGATAGGTCTACAAATACAATAAAATGTTTAGTTTCTGACTGTTACTGAAGAAATCCATGTGGCCTAGATATGTCAGTAAAGGAAAAAAGAGTGAGCCAGACATGTGATGTCATCAGTGATGTCATCAATGACATTTGTGATGTCATCTTTGATGTCGTGGGTGTTAGTCTTAGCAGTGCAAGGTGGTGGCGCGAGTTATGGTTGCTTAGCTTACCATAACTGGGGGGTAGGTTTAATTGTTATATGATAACATATGAACATTGCACAAATTCACAAACCAGCACACATACACATTATATGTAGTAATAAATAAGAAGTGTAACCCATATATATAACACATCAACCATTCATTTAAATACAATATGTTCTAAAATGGAATATACCAAAAGAAGAAAGATAGGCTTCAAACATAATTACCTCACAGAAACTCCACAACTAAGAGCAACAGCAGATCTACAGACCAGTAAGAACACACCTTACCAGAAGCTAGTAAATGTACTGCATTTTACTCATATATTTCTAAACTTTCTGTATTAGATACAAAAAAAGTGATATTATTTTTTTTTCTCACAGAAATGTCTAGTACTCTGGAGTGGCTAGAGGAGCATTTCCCACGTGAGGAAATGTCTGAAGATAGTGAACATAATGGTAGACACCTTTCTATATAAACCAATTAATAAATTTTATTTTATATACATTTAACATATACATTTTGTTTTTGTATAGACCATACAAACATTGCAAATAGTAAACAAAAATAAATATTGGATGAGACTCTCCAGCACATGGAAGAAAAAATTGACCTACTCATGGAAAAGTTCAACAATTTAAAAAACTTTGTGGAGGATCACTTGAAACAAAAACTAGATACCATTGTCCCACATGTTTCTGTCCCCCATCACCATATCCCAGTCAATTATCCCCAAACCCTCTCCATGAACCAAAACGTTTTGATGAGACTTCCATCCCTTCTTCACCTCATATGAATCCTCTTGAAACCCCCAATTCTCCTGTGTTTGTCTCAGTTTCTGCTTCACCTTCTCTCTCATAAATTTAACATCCATATATAATAAAGTAAAATAATTATATTGTGCCCTAATTTGCCCTAATTCATTTCTTGTTTTTTTTTTTTTAAAAACAGTTGAGATGTCTGCGAACAGCGCGGGTGTCCGGAATGTCCGTAAAGAAACGAAAATGGGGGCGTCCTAAGGACACTATACCTGTCCGAACTGTTTGCATGCAAGTTGAAACTGTTCTAAGAACACACCTGGTGTTTGGGATGTCCGCCATTAACCAAAATGGAGGTGTTCTAAGGACACTTTACCTGTCCGTACTGTTGGCAGGCAAGTTGAAACTGTTCTAAGAACACATTCGGTGTCCGAGATGTCCGTAATCAAACTAACACTCGTGGTGTCCTGAAAGGTTTGTAAATAAACAAAATGGGGGTGTCCTGAGGACGTTAGACCTGTCTGTGCTGTTCGTAGGCAGGTTGAAACTGTTCTAAGAACACATCAAGTGTTCCGGGATGTTTGTAAATAAACAAAATGATGGTGTCCTCAGGACACTATGTCTGTCCGTATTGTTCGCAGTCGAGTTGAAACTGTTCTAAGAACACAGGCAATATCCTGAAATGTTCGCAAATAAACAAAATGGGGGTGTCCTGAGGACGCTGTCCGTATTGTTTGCAGGCGAGTTGAAACTGTTCTAAGAGCACAGTCAATATCCTGAAACGTTCATAAATAATCAAAATGGGGGTGTTCTATGGACACTGTCCGTATTGTTCGCAAGTGAGTTGAAACTATTCTAAGAACACACGGGGTGTCCTGACAAGTTCATAAATAAACAAATAGGGGGTGTCCTGAGGATGCTATGCCTGTCCGTATTGTTCGCAAGCGGATTGAAACTGTTCTAAGAACAAACGCCTGTTCGTAACTGTTTGTTTCGCTTGTGTTGCACTTTTAATTAGTTTCAGGATCCAAACAGTTTCTGTAGAACACCAACGCACATGCGCAAAACAGTTCCAGTGCATTTGGTGTCCTGCGGACACCGGTTCCCTTCGCGGACATGTTCGCGAAGCTATCATGTGACCGCGCCCACGCTGAGCATGTGTTCTGATTGCGGACACTGTTTGTGTCCCTGAACAATTTAAAACTACCTTTTCAGG
Organism: Ambystoma mexicanum; assembly: GCF_040938575.1. Classification (NCBI taxonomy): domain Eukaryota; kingdom Metazoa; phylum Chordata; class Amphibia; order Caudata; family Ambystomatidae; genus Ambystoma; species Ambystoma mexicanum. The sequence goes on along the minus strand of NC_090935.1, from coordinate 1,173,844,489 downwards.
CAATCCACAATATTTTCAATAATAAATCACCATAGCACAAGTCCCAGACAGTAATCCTGACTTTCTACATACTTTCTACATACTTTTTGGGACTTTTTGAACCTTTTTTTGGTGTTCGATCTGTCCGCGGACAGCGCGGGTGTCTGAAAACCACGCACAAGCACCCCTATAAAAGGCCGCACCCCAGAGCTCATCCTCATTGTGTTTCTGGCTATCTAACAGAACACAGTGCCTTTTTGCTGCCAATTTTCCATATTTATTTCTGAAAGCTGATGGCATCCATGGCTGCACTACTGCCACCTGGAGCTACATCTGCCTCAGCACCACCCCACCACTTCCATCACCACTACCTCCCCAAGGACCTGAAGAGGAGAACAGGAGTGAGGATGCAGAGGAGGATGAAGAGAATGATGAGAATGAGGTAGTGGAAGTCCCTACTACCAGCACTAGACGTGAGTCTTGGGTGTGGCGGTTATTTACCATTCATGGTAACAGACCTAAGGCGCGTGCGAACCAAGTCACCTGCAAAGAGTGCAAAATGGTGCTCAGTCGTGGGAGGCTTGGTTCGTACAGCTTTGGTACGACTACTATGTAGCAACACCTGAGGTCGTTTCCAACCTGGGGCCATTCGCAAGGTTGTTTCCGATTCTGTCACCACAAGGAACACTCCTGTGGGACAGTGTACTCCTCCAGCTGCCTCACAGGCCATTCGCAATGCTGATGACCCTTACCTTTCGAGGGTCACAGTTGTGTGTATCTACTGTGACGCAGTACTCTGCAGGGGGGAGAGACTTCGAAGTGCTTTTGAGACTATTGTCTCAGAGCACGAGAAGATCTGCTCACTACCTACCTAAAGTAAGACCCACCCTACATCTTCCTCTCTCCACCCGCCCTTTCTTATCCCCGTGGTTGGTGTCCCCCCTTACCCTCCTTTTCCCTCCTCTCCTAGTGTGTCGTGTGTAAAAAAATAAAAAATATATAAAAATACAAATTAAAAAAAAAGAAAAGGCTCTTTTCAGAGCCGCCTTTCACAGTTTAAAAATAGAAGTGGAAAAATAAATGGAGCAGGGCCTTGTGTATTTTTTAGAAGTCCGCGGACAGTCCGTGAACATCTAACATTTTTTGGGGTGCTGCCCTATCATAACCATTGCAGTTTTGTCTGGGAGGAAGTGGTGGCTCTGAAAAGAGCCTTTTGGTGGTGTTTGTTTGTGTTTGAAAAACTTGAAATGGTCAACACCTACTACAAAATGGATGCTGTAATTCCAAAAAAGGTCGCAAAGCATTTTGTACATTTCTCAGAAAAATCTGATTGCCAGCATAAGTAAGATGGACTCCATTTCTGCATAAAATGTATGTGCTACGAAACACAATATTTTCATTGTGAAAAGAGGACATGCCAACATCTCTTAGAAAGGCACAAACAGCCTTATTGACATTGCGTCTTGCTTTTTCCATTTGTGGACCAAATGAAAAAGAACGCAGCCACATTTGTCTCTACGCAATCCGAGAAAAAATTACTTGAGAATTTGGAAACATGTCCAGAACCTTCCCAAGTCCTTCTTTCATTGCAAATTAGACTATTACAAACTTTCTACAGAAGCTGCAATGGAACTACGCAGAGTATTAAAACAAATGAAAATGCTACCAATAGATGAAGTGAGCATGGTCTCCAACCTAATGTTGGCTTTGATTCACCTCAGATTACAAGAAGTACTCAAAACAAACTACGAAGAGCTCTTTGGAGGAAAACACATCATTGTTTTCGGAGATCTTCTTCAATTAACACCAGTGAAAGGTGAGCCTATTTTTAAAACCTTAGGATACAAACTCTGCCGAAAAACTGTTGGCAGCATAGGAAATGTCAACCTTTGGCAACATTTCCAATACACAGAATTAACAGAAAACATGTGGCAATCTGCAGATCTCACTTATGCCAACATCTTAAAAAGTATTAGAGTTGGTGTACTATCTCAAGAAGCAGAAGCAATATTGAAAACCCGGCACATTCAAGCACTTTATGGCGATAATGCATGTGCTACAGATGTTATGGAACAATTAGCCCACAAAAATATCAATTGTATGGCCTTAATGCCAACTCTTGCAAGCTGTTTCAAATTCAATGAAATAATGTTAAATAAAGAAATGCAACCAATAATGGAAATTAGCGCCACAGACAAACTAGATGTACATGGTATGACACTACCCATGTGTGACAAAGCCACAACAAGACTAAATGGTTTAGAAAAATCAATCTCAAACACAGCAGGCTTAGAAAAGATATTAAAATTATCCTTAAATTGCAGATTAATGCTTAAACGTAACCTTGACTTGGACCAAGGACTAGTTAATGGAGCACTGGGTACAGTTGTTGGCTTTCAAACATACCCACGTGACAACAAAATTCAGTTTGTCAATAGTCTCTTTGACAAACTTTCATAAGTAAAAAGGATAGGACGCTCAACAGCTCGATTCCTTCTCTTCAAAGACATGTATGTACGCAGAGAACAATTTTCTCTAACTCTTGCATACGCAGTCACGATTCATAAATCACAAGGTCTTACCCTAGACAAAGCAATGATAGATATTGGCAACACAGTCTTTAAAGAAGGCATGAGCTATGTAGCACTATCACGCTTACGTACACTTGACGGTCTATTTCTAATCAACTTTGATGCAAGTAAAGTAAACACTGATATTCCTTGCATTTTAGAATACAATAGACTTCATTCACTATACACCCCCATCTAAAAACATATCCTGTTCCGCAAAAAGTAAAATGTTGTAAAAGAAAACTAAATCAAACAGAAATGCAACAGGATGTCACTCCAAATCCTCCAAAGAGAGTAAAAAAAAAACGAATACTTCATCAAGTACCACAAACAAAAAAGAAACTATTAGGGAAAGTAAACCAGGTACTTCTTCAAAGAAGGAAGACAAACTCAAAAAAAGCACTCAGATATAGAACTACCTGGTCCATTTAAACTTTCAAATATAATTGGTGTAAGTTGCTACGCAAATGTAGCAACAAATATTCTATTTCAATTACCACCAATTGTTGACAACATTTACTTACACAGTACAGACCAATTGTGTTTGCAAATGTTAGTACTTCATAGAAATGCAACAAGCAATCCTGACAACATGTATAGTGTTTATGGAATAAGACAAGAATTGGACTACTGTGCTGGAATGGTGAAATTCCCTATAAACTCACAGGAAGATCCACAAGAATGTCTAATGTACTTACTACAAGTACTGGAAAACAAAAACATACCTATAAATGAAATCTTTCAGATTTCATACATGTGGAAACATACATGCACTCTCTGTAACAATGTGACATAAGAACAAATCCCCAATGAGCGCTTTGTGTATGTATCAATACCTAATTGTGAATCCGTTCCATTTCAGCAACTTGTACAAAATGCAAACCATGGTAGATTATGTACTACCTGCAATTCTGATAATCACTCCACCTTACTAATACAAACACATAGTAAATACGTAATACTAATGCTTCTACGTTACAATGCAGATGGTACCAAAAACAACTGCAAGCTGACTGGATTCACATATGGTCAAGTATCACTTGGTAAGAAAACCTTCACAACAATAGGTATAATCTACCACACAGGAGCCACAACCAATGCAGGTCACTATACTGCATATATAAAAAAAAATGTGGATGGTTTGAATGTAATGATAGTACCATTACTCTAAAGCAGAGATTACCAGCAAATCTTACAAACGCTTATTTAATCTTCTTAAAACCAAAATGTATTAACTAAACTGTACATAAACATTAACAAAACTTCTATTAAAAAACTATACGGCCATGCTCCCAAGACTCTATGACCTGGCCACAACCACCGCAGCATATCACACCCATAGAGTCAAACATTTTAACTATGCAATATGGGCACTTTGAATGTCCGCGAACATGATGAGTGTTCTTAGAACAGTTTCAACTTGCCCACGAACAGTACGGACAGGTATAGCGGCCTCAGAATACCCCCATTTCGTTTACTTACGAACATTTCAGACCACCGCACGTGTTCTTAGAACAGTTTCAACTTGCCTGCGAACAGTACGGACAGGCATAGTGTCCTCAGGACACACCTATTTCATTTATTTATGAACATCCCAGGACACTTGATGTGTTCCTAGAACAGTTTCAACTTGCCTACGAACAGTACGGACAGGTACAGCGTCCTCAGGACACCCCCATTTTGTTTATTTACGAACATCCCAGGACAAATAATGTGTTTTTAGAACAATTTCAACTTGCCTACGGATAATAAGGACAACCCCATTTCGTATATTTCTGAATATTTCAGGACACTGCGTGTGTTCTTAGGACAGTATCAACTTGCCTGCAAACAAAACAGACAGGCATACTATCCTCAGGACACCTCCATTTCGTTTATTTACGAACATTTCAGGACACCCGTATTGTCTGCGGTCAGAACGAACACAACAGGGGTTCCTGCCACCTAAATAAATACAACATTTAACCCATCTCGTACTCCCCCAACCCTCCCCAAACAGTCTTACACACCAAAACACTTTACTAAATAGTATTTTTCCACCAAGTTTCACCGCGCTGTCCGCGGATGTCCGCGAATCCAAGAAGGTGGGCGTGTCCAAAAATCTGACGCACTTCACGCTGTTCACTGTCCAATCTGCGAACACGTTGCATGTCTGCAGACATGACGCAAGCTGATTGGCCAATCAGGAAACTGTCTGCGGAGCGAACAGGGAAGTCGGTCCGTGGACCGAACATAGATATCACACATTTTTTGTGACCTACTTATTGGTCATTTTTTAAAAAACAACTGGACGATTTTCACCAAATTTGCAAAAGCACGTTTTGGGACCAAGCCGCTGCTCCTGGTCCAAATTTGGTGAAAATCCGTCCAGAGGTTTGGGCTGTAGGCGTGAGCAAAGTTTTTTTCCCCATTCAGTCTATGGGGAAAAAAGACATTTTGGGACCCCCTATAACTTTGCCCCCCCTGGACCAAACCTCACCAAACATTGCAAGAACATTCAGAGTGATCCATATACTTGTTTTGCAAAGTTTGGTGAGGATTCATCCAAGGAGAACAGAGTTATAAGCCGCCCAAATAGGGCTCTTCCTATGGAAACAGCAATTTAACCATAAATACACAGCCACTACAGTGGCTGTGTAATATATATATATAAAAACGTATGTATGATTTGAATATTAAATACATAAATACATATTTATCTTTACAAACTAGCCTGATTCCTGGTCCAGTGTGACCTGGGGGGGGTATTTTGAGATGGGTGTAATATAAGTGGTATATCATTCAGAATATTGAACCTATAGACATAATAAATAAGTATTTCATTGCGTACTACATGCTAGTGCCTGATTGAAATCCTTAACAGATTTTGGGGGCATGTGCCGTGATTCTGAGTTCGAGATATCACCCGTGTCTAACACAGCATACTAGCCTGCAGGGCACAGACACCTTGCTGGGTTGGTGTACTGCACAAGCACCTCTCAAAATAAATACTCCAAAAATCAGGCCTGTTTGTAAAAGTAAATTAACCCTGACATAAGTCATAAGGAAATTGATATTTCCAAAATGGCGATCCCAGTAGAGATTAATATGGCTAGGGAACACTCCCTGCAAAAACTGTTAGGGGTGAGTGGCCAGAACAGAATGAGCAGATCTGGCTACACGAAATCAAATAACAGGCAGGACAAGGGCCCATTACACCAAGCTCTTAGTGAACTGTACAAGGCCCCAAAAGTAAAAGAGGAGCAGTGTAAAATTGCCAAAATAGCGGCCTAGCTATACCTCCACATAGGGGCAATACAGGAAAAGCACGCAGAAAACATAGTTCTGGCAAAGAAGCAAGGGGAAATACTACAGAAAATCCAAACTGATCGGGACTCTGCAGGGCAAAGGCTACAGAAGAGCCAAGAATTAGAGACAGAAGCTAGGCAGTGTATTATCCGATTAAAAGAAGATCTGCGTCTCTTACAGCAAGAGAAGGCAGAACAAGATACCCAAGTAGACACACTGCAAGCGGAGTGTCAGGAAAGGGTTGACTCTTTACAACAGAGTCAACAGAAACTGGCACAACAATTACATTTTAATAGAGCCTGCGCAGAACAGGTATTCACTTTACAAAACCACATAGAAATCTTGAAAGAGGAGAACAATACATTAATTCTTAAAGATTTAGAATCTCAAACAGAATTTGACGAGGAGCGCCGGAAATCCCATGCATTCAAAAAACAAAGAGACAACCTGGCTGAACAGAGGGGCACCCTAAATCAGGAGAGGGACGCCTTAGGCCAGGAAGTCAGCCAATTAAAAACTAAGGAAGAGGAACGAAAGCTGGCCCTCCAGGGGCTTAGTGAAGTTAAAACCGAATATGAGAAGCTACTAGAGCACACCAGGCGGGTGGAGGATGCTCTGGAAAATAACACCCAGACCAATAATGATAAGACTCAGGAGGTGAGTCTCCTGCAGCAGAAATTGGCCCAGTATTTCCAATCCAGGCAGGAATCACAGAGAGACAATGAGGATCTCTGTGAAAAGAATGAGCAAAAGAATCAGATTTTGGCATGTCACCAGGGAATAGGGGCGGAAAGAGAAAAGGTAGGGAGTTACAGAGAAACCCCAGAGCATAACATCGGAACCCTTGTAATCAGGGACTCTAACCCCTTCAGTACCATCGACTCTGCCAGCTTCATGTCCACTGGCTCATATGAACCAAGGGCCATGGGGATGGTAGACTTCAGCAGAATTGGCAACATGGGACTGACAGATCAGCGCCTCCCAGAAATTGATGGATGACATCTCTGTACAGATCCCCAAATATTAGGGCTAGTCTCTCTGATCAGGAAGACTCCTGTGAGGGGAGAATCAGGGAATTGGATCCTCAAAAATACTGCCTACCAAAGGACCAGTTGGTCAAATTTGGTCGTTAACTCCAGGAAAGAAAGCCCAAAAAGAGTATCCTGAAGACCTCTTCCCAGCTAGGACAGTGGGGGGGAGTACTTTGCCAGTCCTGGGAGCAGGGGAGGATCAGAAGACTCTCCTGAGCACCACAGGCATCAATAAACTATGCCCCCACATTCTGCAAGCCATTCTCAAGCTCGCAGAATCAGGGAGAGCCTAGAGGATCAGATAGCCACCTCCTGTAGCAGTGCCTCTGAGTCAGAGGATGAGTGGACTCGGGTGACTAAGACCAAAAAGGCCTACAAAATTAAGAGGGCTCTACTAAAAGATCCCCTGAAACAGATCAAGGCTATTAGGCGCGTCATAATCCCCTATCACAAAAATGCCAAGTATTTATTCCTGGAGCACCTTGAGTTATACGAGCAAATGATGGATACTTTCCATCTGAAAGATAGCCAGAGTTGCATCCTATATGTCAAATGGACATTTTCCCCTGAGTACTCCAGCTTCTTTTTTTTTTTTTTTTTTTTATTTCTTGTTTTAACCATAAGATTTTTACAAGAACATTTTATAAGAAGGTTTCAAACATTTCCGATTTAACAATTGTCTAAATAAAATTGATGTTGGAATTGTTTAAAACATACAAATTTACATTATCTGTGTGCATATTATATACATGTTCAACAATTTTTGTGTGATTATTTCCACCTGTTTTAATTTTTTAACAATTTTAGATAAGTTCAGGGGTATCTAAGCGCAATTTATTAAAAAAGTTTACTGATGCAATAGTTAGACTCATATTGGCTGAGTTTAAAAGACAAGACCATCTCAAGGATGACTGGACCGCAGCAACGACACACATATTTTTCCCAAATGTATTGTTTCTGATTGAGCAGAGTGCCATGCAATCTACTAATAGGTGTTCTAAAGTTTCTTTTTGAGACACAACACGACAGAACCGGCAAAAATTCTCCGACATGGGTATTTGCTTACGCTGAGCCAGGATGTCTTTAGTCAACCATAAATTGAGTCGTATTCGCATAAATGCACTGCGTATGTATGGAGATGGTGACTTTAGCAAATATTTTTCTGGACATCTCATGTTCTTATCAGGATAAGAATACATATCGAAATGTTTATATTTCAAGCAGAGTTCACGATTCGTCCGCCAATCGTGAATGTACACTTTATCTTTTGCACGATTGGGATTCAGGATCAAGGTTTCAACATCAACATCTGCTGATGCCATGATTTCGTATACATAAGTAGTCCATTTCACTGTAAATTTCTGAGGTGATTGAAACAGGTGTTTTGCCAAAATAGCAATTATAGTCTCTGATTCAATGTTCATTAAACATTTTCTGAGCAAGGCGCAGAGCTGCCAGTGATATCTAGCCTTAAGATAGATGAGACCAAGTTCGTATCTGATACACGCAACGGGTACAGATTGTGGCAGCTGAAAAAGGGTTCTCCAATATTTGGCTTCAATTTTGTCGAGCTCCTTCACATCTGAAATGTCTCGTGATTCCAGGCCATAAAGTATTATTGGTATTACCTTCTGCTGCCAATAATGTAGAACAGACTCCACAGAAAATTTACCGTATTTATGTAATATCAATTTGGATTGTGATATCGCAGTTGTCACTTTACTTTGAAGTAATTGAAAATGCTCTGTTGTCACCGAACTGGCTTCAAATTGAGTTCCTAGGTATTTATAACTCGACACAATGTCGAGGATGATGTTTTTTACCCTCCACTCAAATCTTGTTCTCTGAGATCGTTTCACAACGCAGGCTACAATTTGTGACTTTTTGATATTCATGGATAGCTCGTTATCATCGAAATACATTGAAAGTACATCAATTAGTTTTTGAAGGCCTGTCGGTGTCTTAGATATTAGGACTAGGTCATCAGCATACCAGAGCGCTTGGATTACGGAGCCATTCATTTTTGGTGAATCGGAGGATAGGTTGAGAAAGATTTCTTGTACATCGTGAATGAAAAAATTAAATAGCGCTGATGCCAGAATACACCCTTGTTTTAATCCTCTTGATGTTTTAATAGCTGTAGATAACAGGCCAGCAGTAGATAGACGGACTCGTATAGAAGTGCCTGTGTGAAGAGCAATAATAATGTCCACGATGTCTTGGGGGCACTGAGCTTTTATTAATTTTTGAAAGAGTTTTATGCGAGAAACCGAATCAAAAGCAGCATTTAAGTCTATAAATGCAAAAAACAGTGATGTTTTAGTTTGATGAGCTTGAGCTTTCAATGTGTTGAGAATCATGAGGTTTACTGACGTCCCCAACCCACGTACAAATCCAGTTTGATTGCTATCACGATGCTTGTGTTTACATGTCCAGATATTAAAGGCCGATAGCACTAAGCGATTAAAGATTTTACCTGGAGCATCCAAAAGTGCAATCGGGCGATAGTTTGCTGGTACGCAGCGATCCCCTTTTTTAAAGATTGGCACAATGACCGATGAGCGCCATGAATCGGGAATGCTGCGAGTTTTTAATATACGTTGAAAGATGTTATACAAGATTTTGGCCCATATCTGAGGATGTTGCTTAAGCATAAAGTTGGTGATACCATCTGGGCCTGCCGCGCGGGAGGAAGATGATTTATGAATGAGCGCCTCAATTAGGTTTTCAGAGCATTCTAAATTCCATGATCCTGAGGAGTGAGATCCGTAGTTGTGTGTATGAAAGGTTTTATCCGAGTACAATAGAGCAAAGTGTGAAATCCATAGATTTTCTGGAACTCCATTGAGTTGTGACTTTAAATTGTTCAAATTTGAGTTCAGATTGAGTAACTGCCAAATTTGAGCAGAGTTCTTGCTTGTTATAGTTGAAAGAAAGATCTGTCCATCCTGATGGAAACGTTTTCCTTTATACATGCGTATCCAAGATCTGTACTGCACTTTTAACCTTTTGCAAACTTGAAGCCGTTCAGGCCATGAAAGCTGTTTGGCTTGTCTCAAACTTCTATGGTATTCATTTTTTTTCTGTGATAATTGTTGGTCAAATGTATGCTGTTGAGATCGGTTTGAAGGGAGGTAAAAAGTTCTGTATATAGACAAAGTGTCCACATAGGATTGTGATTTCTGAAGATCATTTTGTTGTATAATGCTTTCATTCAGTGCAGCAAGTTTAATCGGTGTCCACCTAAAACGAGATTTAGCATTATTAATTGATAGATTTTGTGGCATCCATTCAGATTTGACATGATCTTGTTGGTTAGCTCTCGACCATGTCAATCTTAGCATGTGGTGATCACTTTTGGATTGGGTTATTACCTTAAATTCTTTAGACTCCATGAATAAACCTGCGGATAAATATATATAATCAATGGTACTTGTCGTCTTTCCTCTATACCATGTAACTTGATGAGGTATATCACCCGGGAGTGAACCATTGGCCATTCTCATGTTAAATTGTTTCATAATATGGTTCCACTTGACATGTTCAGCTGTTTTACTCTTCGATGCACTTTTGACCAAATCAATGTTGAGATCCCCAGCCAGAATGATATCTGTTATTCCTGGAGTTTGTGCAATTAAGACAAACATTTTAGACAGATCTTTATAGAATCGATCATCTGTGATAGCGGCTGGATTTCTGTAAACATTGATTAATGCCAATTTTTGAACTTCATTCGAAAGTTTGACCAAATGTATAAACTTATTTGGATTATCCCATGCCTGTAATTTTAATTTGGATCCCAGTTTAGCAGCAACCAATAATCATGCCATGGGTCGCCCTTTTTGGGCTGTAATCGCCGGGTTAATTAAGATATCATGATGATCCCATAAGGGAGGCTTATTTAACCAGGTTTCTTGGAGAACTATAATATCGGCATCAACCAGAACGGGATGGACGTTGGTGAGTAGATGGGAAAAACCTCTGGTGTTCCAACTAACTAAAGTTACCAAGCCATTTTTTTTATCAAGAAATTCTGGCGTCAGTGATGGATATGACTGTGAAATGGCCAGAATCTTGGGAGCCAAATCAATGCTGTTACATTTTGCACACTGACATATATTTGATGATAACTTTGTAGTTGCGTCTTTTTCAACGATATATTCATAATTTCTTCTTTCGGGATCTTGGGCAAGTAAAAATCCCATTGCAAAGAGCTTCATTCGAGCCTGCCATAGAAAATTCATTACTAACCCTGATTTCATCCATAATCGGACTATACCCAGGTTGGTGTCACAAATAAATTCTACTTGATTAATATCAGAGGATGAGAGATCACCTAGCTCAGGCACGTCACTAAAGATGTTTAAAACACTTGCACGGGACAAATCATATTGAGGATGAGGGGCTGCGCGACATTTTAGGATTAGTGTATGGTAGCTTGCTAATTCTTTTTTTCTTATGAGATCATGTTTTTGTTGTTTGCTCACTGAACCTTGATTTTTAGGGATTTGGTTGCAATTCGAATCACTGCTTGCTTCTTTTTCTTTTCGGCATAGGTTGATGTCATTGACCGCCATACCGTCATCAGAGAACCTAACTCTTGTCAACTGTTTCATGGAGCCTTGTGGGGCGGGCGCTAAGCCCAGATGAGTTGCCAAGTAGGAATCGACCAATAATTTGATCTTCTCATTTTGAGTATTCCAAGGGTCCTCCATTTGTGATGCGAGAACTGGCGGGGGTCCACCGCTACGCCTTGATGGAATTTGGCTTCTATGTTCTGAGAAGATCCTGTTTTCATGTTCGACATCTTGTTCGGTGATATGGCAGTATCCGCTGAGCATTTTACCACACTATTCTGCATGCTTTTTTTAACTTCTACGTCGTGAATCTCCGATGATCGTTGGGATGCATGTTCTCTGAATTCTGCACAGATCAGCTTATCATGATCAGCAGCCTGTTCAATGTGATGGGCATTATTCGCAAAACTTTGCCCCTCACAATTCTGCAGGTTTGTTTTAGCTGTCAGATTACTTAATTCAGACGTGCGACGCAGGATATATAAATCTACTGCTGCTTTGATTTGATCGATTTGAGATCCCACAGGCTGCGACGATGCATGATCCACACTTTCACTAACATTAATTGATTTTGTTTTTAAGTTAGTGTCAGGTGTCGTGTTTTTGTTGGTCGATAAAGGGTCCTTTAATTTCCGATTTTCCAATACTGCAACAAGTTGGCTTAGAGGTGACTGATTAAGAAGTGTATTTTGGGCATTCAATGTTGAATTTATTGGGTTTGTTACAGGAGACTTGGGTCTCGATATGTCATTTTCATCTACTTGATCAATGTGCAAAGTTGCAGTTTCGGTCAAGTCCACTGTATGTGGTCGCATGATGCGATTATTTGTTTTGGTGGTTCGTTTTGTAGATTGAAAAGGTTTGGTTACCAAGTGCCTAGATCGACCCTTATTTCGTTGATGTTTATTAAAAAGTTCATATTGAGCTTTATCATTTTGACGTTTTGGTGCTTTAGGGGAACTTTCAACACTTATCCAAGACGTGTTTTTGTGTGAATTTTCATTGGCCGCCTCTTCAATTGGATATATAATTTCATTGAACATAGGCAGAGTGGTAGACTGGGTTGCAGGGATGGTCATAATCTCGATATCTTGTGACAGATCGTTGACTGGTTCAGAAAACTGACACAAGTTCTCCTTTTCTTTCGCTTGAGCTTGAATCCAAGCCAAGATTTGGTCGATTTTGGCAGATTGTATGGTTATTTTATTTTCGAGAGTTTCGAATAATTTGAACAAACTTTGAGTTGTCGTGTTTACTGCCATAAGAGTGAGTTCCAATAGACCTGTATTTGGAGGGACGTGTCCTTTTTCACGAGAAGATTCACGATGTCTTGGTGTAGGGAGTATATAAGATGCAGATTCCGAAATGGTTGAATCCATGGGGCCACGTTTATAGTAGTCGACATTAGATTTATCTGGAGATATATTTTCAGGTCTCTGCATATTCTGCTTTTGTCTATCTAGAAAAACATCTTCGTTGGTTGCGATGCTTTCCTCCTCTGGGATTTCAGAGATTTGGTCCAGATGTACTTTTGGATCTTTTTTGTGTTCCAACTGGGTAGTTGACTGGATCATGGTGTTATCGGAAATTGGCAGATTGTTTTGATCATCCCTATTGCTGTGCGCGGGCAAGACTTCACTTATCACCGGGTCTGATTGATTTGAATCTAGTACGTGAGTCAATATGTTTGGGCTCGTTTAATTGGATTTGTCATGGCAGCAGGGAGACAAGTTTGTAACAGTCTCCGTTTGTGATAATGAAGCAGCATTAGACAAAGTTTGATCATTAGATTCGTCATTAGGTTCTTGTAACGTAACAGGTAGAACATGAGACAAAGGAAGATTTTTAACCGTTGGGCAGAATTGTCTTATATCTCTGTTTGCCATTTGAGTTTTTTGTCGTGTTTTTGCACGCAGTGTCAAAGTTATAGAAGTTGTTGACTGAATTTTCAGCAGATTGTTATGTTTGGATCGCGTAGCAACAGCGACCATTGGGCTGTTTGCTGCATCCAACACGGGAAGTGTTACTGACTTGGGTGTAGATGACATAACGCTCGGTATAAATTATATGGTACTTTAGTTACCAATCAACTCACAGGGCAACACAGCTCGATATTCAAGTTCCTCAAGAATGACGAGCGATGGAGAAGTTTGATCTTATGTTAGATAGGATATATGCCTGCAAGGGAGTCACTTTATAGGTATTACTTTCCAATTAAATGAATATACCACCCTTCATACTCAGGGGGACTCCTGGGATTGGTTAATAAGAAGCATAAACTGTAACTCACGGTTCGGGATCAAAGAGGGGACGCCTCCACAGTCTCTCGTCCACTGACCGCGCCACCAGCGCACAACAGCCGTATAACAGCCAATAGGCTTATGTCCACCGGGCTTACAGCCACAAGGGCGGTAGCTTCCGGGCTTTGAAGATGCAACCTGACACGTGATGCAGTCACGTGCAGTTGAGGACACGCCTCCTCCAGGAAGCGCGTAGACGGTTCGTAGCGGCAAGAGCCTCGTATGGCTCGCAGTGCCAATTAGAAACAATCAATAGGCTGCTGTTGCACAGTTCACAGCCTTCAGTAAATTCCACCAGTAAACACTTGCACTGAGCGGCCGGCAGCCTCGGGGCTTTGAAGATGCAACCCGACACGTGATGCAGTCACGTGCAGTTGAGGACACGCCTCCTCCAGGAAGCGCGTAGACGGTTTGTAGCGGCAAGAGCCTCGGACGGCTCGCAGTGCCAATTAGAAACAATCAATAGGCTGCTGTTGCACAGTTCACAGCCTTCAGTAAATTCCACCAGTAAACACTTGCACTGAGCGGCCGGCAGCCTCCGGGCTTTGAAGATGCAACCCGACACGTGATGCAGTCACGTGCAGTTGAGGACACGCCTCCTCCAGGAAGTGCGTAGACGGTTCGTAGCGGCAAGAGCCTCTGACGGCTCGCAGTGCCAATTAGAAACAATCAATAGGCTGCTGTTGCACAGTTCACAGCCTTCAGTAAATTCCACCAGTAAACACTTGCACTGAGCGGCCGGCAGCCTCCGGGCTTTGAAGATGCAACCCGACACGTGATGCAGTCACGTGCAGTTGAGGACACGCCTCCTCCAGGAAGCGCGTAGACGGTTCGTAGCGGCAAGAGCCTCGGACGGCTCGCAGTGCCAATTAGAAACAATCAATAGGCTGCTGTTGCACAGTTCACAGCCTTCAGTAAATTCCACCAGTAAACACTTGCACTGAGCGGCTGGCAGCCTCCGGGCTTTGAAGATGCAACCCGACACGTGATGCAGTCACGTGCAGTTGAGGACACGCCTCCTCCAGGAAGCGCGTAGACGGTTCGTAGCGGCAAGAGCCTCGGACGGCTCGCAGTACCAATTAGAAACAATCAATAGGCTGCTGTTGCACAGTTCACAGCCTTCAGTAAATTCCACCAGTAAACACTTGCACTGAGCGGCCGGCAGCCTCCGGGCTTTGAAGATGCAACCCGACACGTGATGCAGTCACGTGCAGTTGAGAACACGCCTCCTCCAGGAAGCGCGTAGACGGTTCGTAGCGGCAAGAGCCTCGGACGGCTCGCAGTGCCAATTAGAAACAATCAATAGGCTGCTGTTGCACAGTTCACAGCCTTCAGTAAATTCCACCAGTAAACACTTGCTTCTTTGCGGGGCTGGAGGATCAGAACCCCTCAAGATGGTCCACCTACAGGGCAGCCATCTTAAACAAATTCTCTACATAGGAACCCCCAAGAGGCCAGCAAGGCGGCCTACAATCTGCAGTTTGGGCAAGACCAGGCCCCACAAGTATGTGTGCAAGAACTAAAACATGCCTTTGCACAAACCACCAGGAGGGTGCGCACAGACAGTAGGGAGTTCATTAATACCTTCTTTCATGCACTCCCTAAATACATCATGACCCAGCTGGTGAGGGACTTTCACGAGACGAGATCACTGGATTGGGTCATTGAACAGGCAACCCTTATTTATGAAGTGCAGAAACCAGTAGAGAATAAAAATACAAATAAAAACCCCAAACCAGCCAACACCCCTGCTGCTGCTAAGGTGGCAGAGGTGAAGGTTGCCCCCTTTCTGGATCTGGAGATGAGGGGCCTAAAAATATCCCTGTACAGAATCCATCTTCTAACCATAGAATCAGAAGGCCCTCGGGCCAAACCCAGACAGGTAGTCAGGGAGGTAATCCCACAAATGGGACCTCTAACTCCCTGATTATATCAGCCCCCGTTACAAGGGAAACAAACCCATCCTGGGGGATGTGTGGACTCCCCCAGCCCAAGAAGGAGGATCCAACAAGGTAGCTACCAACCCAGGAGACCTCCCTCCTAACTTTCCCCAGGAGGGCAGTAATCCCCCAAATGCCGGGTTGAGCATTTCCACTTTCCTGTTACCAGAACTATCCCAACCAAGGGTATTATGGGAGAAGGGACAATTACCCTTCCCGTGATCCACCTAGGGTAGACCAGAGACCCCTGTACCAGCCAGAGTGGGTGTCTCAACTGGAGCACCAGGTCCAGAACTTGTCCCAGGATCTGGGTCGCATGTTGAGGGCTCAACAGAACCCTCAGATGAGCATGGCGGCTCAGAACTCCCCAAACCAAGGGTCTGTTACTCCAGAGCAATGAAGGGGAGAGAACCCCGAGAACCCACCGGTTCCAAAGGAGGAGGCACGAGGGGAAGGGCGGTGTAAAGCCTTAGAGGAAGCTTCCTTCCCTACTTGTGAAAAGCCCCTGGAAACCCAGGAACCAGAACCAAAATCTCCTGTCCCCGAAAGTCTGCAACCCAAGGAACAGGGTGGGTAGGAGAAATAAAGGACCTAAAAAGACCCATTTTGTAGAGGAGGTTAGTGTCCTCCAGTTTGAAGGAGCGGGGTCCTCAGAGGACTCTGGGAAAAGGGAATTCTCTTTCAGGGATGCGGGAACTCCTCCCAAAGAAAAATGGGTCCTGAGAGATCCTAATCAAGACTGGGTAAATGTGGAGACTGAGTAAGAAAAACCCATCATTGAACCCCAGACAGAATAATAAGGGTGTCCAGTCATAATGTCGAATACAATAATATCGAAAGTCAAAATGTCGAAAAAAAAATGTCGAAAATAAAAATGTCGAATTACAAAAATGTCGAATTTTTTTCGACTTTTTTCGATTTTATGTGTTAATGATAAATATTTTATTAAACTTTTTTTTAAAATAATTAAAGGTATTTCCATGGGGGGTGGGGGTGATGGGGAGGATGGGGGGGGACTGGGGATAGGGGTTTGGGATGGTTTTTTAAATAATTAATTAATTATTTAATATTATATTAAAGATTTTTTTAAAATAATTAAAGGTATATCTATGGGGGGTGGGGGGGATGGGGAGGAGGGGGGGGGGTTGGGGTAGGGGTTTGGGATGGGGGGGTTGGGGGGGGACCCCCCCCATAATAAATGTTACTATCTGGGTAAAAAAAAAAAAAGTGTTTTGGGTTTTCATTTTTTTTTTCGACATTTTTTTTTCGAAATTATGACTTTTCCTATTATATGTATGTGTTTTCGACTTTTTTACATTCGACATTTTTTTTTCGACATTTTTGTTATTCGACATTATTTTTTCGACTTTTTGACTATAAACCAATAATAAGCCAGACAGCTACCTTGCCCAAACATATTCTGGTGACTGCCTCCAAAAAAGGGGGGTGGCCCAGAATCAGAACCAGGGGGAGCACAAAACTCCCCAAATATCCAACTGCCATATTTTCTAACAGATTCCCAAGCTCCCACACCGAATCCTGCCCAAACTACCCTGTGTCAGAATTAAGAGTCAAGAAATGAACCCACCAACCTGCCCAAAAGGCACATTATCTTTGCCCTGTAAGGATATTTGGCGTGTTACAGCACAGAGTACAGCACTACTGCACAGGTAGCATTTATTTTTTGATGCAGCACCACCACATGGGTGTGGTGCATTGCTATATGTGTTGCCAGAGTAACATGGACATATAAGTAAAGACAGGCTATTCAGTCAAAAACGATTTTTACATATAAGATGCAAATCTAGTTTTACAGTTAAAAGCACACATGTGCACATTCAAAATGCACACTATTTTTCACCTGAAATGCCTATGTTGCAAGAGACACATTTGAAAATTATTATTAACTAACCTGACTAATAAAACTTCATTTAACATAACCCACTAATAAAAATGTGTCTCCACTGCAGAATTAGGCCTACTCTGAAAGTGAACTTTTAAACGCACATTCATTTTTTTTCTCTGCTGCTCTGTCCACATAACTACAGGAAGCAAAGAGCTCGAAGGAACAGGAAATCAGTTTGTTACAATTGCCACTGTATAAGCGAGCCATTGTGTAGTGAGGGAGGAGATGACATGATTGATTCTGATTGGAGCAGCGTCATAACAAGTATCATGCTAGAGGCTGTGATTAGAGTTTTGCTGGGGAAGCTTGAGGAGAGGGGGAGATCAATCGAGATCTTGCAGAGCTGGGAGAAGGACCTGTTTCCTGGCTGAGGCATTCCTGCTGCAAAAGCTGAGAGTTCCAGGCAATAACCCCGGTTTGAGAACGGCAGACACTTGTTTTCACTGGGGTTAATCTTCAAGAGAGCCAAATTCAGAAAGAGAATAGCCGGAGAAAACTCATGCTGAACATATAAGGTAATTACAGAAGCATGTGGGAGCTGTGCGAAAGTGTGCGAAACTGTTCAGTCAGTGTATTCGAGGGAGTCCCAGTCCCTTATCAGCATATTTAATGTTACCAATTGAATATATTCTCGCAGCTCTCTGTTCATTTTATCACAAATAATGTTGTACCATTTCATTTATTTCTGTAAAAAAAGTTAAACTGTTTAAAAAAAATGTCTATAATACAAAAATATCTGAAAACAGATAGCTAGTGTGTATTATTTCTCTCTTTCATTTTGCATGGGAAAAGGTTTAAACGTGGGTAGATTTTTAAACAGTGCAATTGTCATTTTAAAACAGATGTGTGCATGATTATATTCAGTATGGACAGTTGTGAGTGACTGTTTGTAGTATAGCCTGTTGGAGGTACATGAGCCAACGGGAAGAGAGACTCTCTGGACATAGTTCCATACCGTATATAAGGTAGTGGAAATTACCACAAAAATACCACAATAGCCCATGGTGGCACACAACACTAACACTGAAAATGTGGTATCCCTAAAATGTAGGCATGAGGTCTCTCTAGTGATCAAGAACAATCTAGATAAAAAACAAGGGATGTTGGATATTGGGGCCACAAATAAACCAACCACGCAAATTACCGCGCACATCATCTAAATAGGTCTGAATTCTGAAATAATGCAATGTATTATTGTTATGTATGACCCAATATGAATACAGAGAGTGATTATTGCTAAAGGTATTTTGGCGGTAAGAAAATACCGCAAAGCCCCAAATATCCACAAAATACCCAACATATTTATGGTGCGTTGCAGGCCGAGAAAGTGATCATAGAGTACCTACTGGGCGTGGCAAGCGTGTCTCACACTGCCATTTGCACATTAAAGGGAACCCATTTTATAATAGCAGTGTGCCACTAAAAACGAATTTCAGAATGTCACAAAGGGAAACCACATTTTCAGACCTAGTGCAATATTTAGAGGCAAAGTTGTTTGCACATGGGACGTGGTCGTCGAACAGCACCTTAGAATGGCGTGACCGCATTCAGGGTGAGGTGCAGAAAGAAAAACTAGACAATATTTTTGCAGAAGGCAGCATAATTCAGGTCTGCCTTACAAGATTATTGAATGCAGCCGATAAAAGTGCAGAGAAAGACTGTTTAATACGGCTATGCAGCAAAATATGGTTTATTTTGAATAAGTCCCTGTGAATGCAGGAGAATGATACCCAGCTAATTAACAGGTTAAAGACTGAATTAGATGGGGCAAGTAAAAATCAGGAAATGTTAAGAGTAGAATTGGATGTATGCCAAAAAGACAAGCAATTTAAATGCAGAGACTTTGATGCTCAGTTATCCAAAAGCAAGAAACAATTTGAGGATAGTGAGCAAGAATTGGTACACTTAAAAGCCTTAGTGGACCACATTAGACAGGATAAAGATGAGGTTGTTTCAGAAATGCAGATTTTACAAAAAGAACATTGTGAAAAAGAATGTGATCTCCAGAGTGCAGAACAAGAAATGATTAAAATGATTCAAGAAAGAGACAAGAGAAATAAAGAGTTCAATGAATGTCAAATGCAAATGTGCGACATGCAGGAGGTGATTAATAAGATGAGTGATGAAAACAACTATTTGCAAAATGAAGCAAACAGACTCCTTAAAAAGTGTAAGGACTTAGAACAGCAAATGTGCATTCCCAGGTCCCAGGAGAGGCGGCAGGGTACCACATTCAATGGAGTGGAGGTGAATTCTAGCTCTGCCCAAAGAGCTAGTGCTCCGGTGACTGGGCCGGTGACTGAAATTGGTTACAGCGCCATTGGGGGATTTGATACTCCCATTGGGGGCAGCCACCAATCTCATACACATGAAAACAGGATTGAATCACAAAATAGTGCAATTCCATGCATTGCAACAAGTAGCCCCATAAAAATAATGAAATCCATTAAAGCCCTGATCAAACCATTTAAAAAGGGAGGTGAATGCTGCATTGAGGATCACTTAGAAGCGGTGCATGACATTTTTAAAGCACTCCAGATACCTAAGGAACAGTACAGACAATATTGTCATTTAACTTTAGATGCCCCGATGGCCAGCATCATAAGGGGATTAAATGAACAGCAGAATATGACCTGGTTGGAGTTTGAAAAAGAAATTAGGCGTCATTTTTCTCCTTTTTAGTCATTGCAGGAGGCAAAGAAAGTCGCTTACACAATTACTGCTGGACCTAATACATCCCCTCGCCAATTTTTACAAGACTTAAAAAGAGCATTTTCTCGCTTTGATGTATCTTTTGACCCAAATTCCAATGAGTTTAAAACTGCATACTTCTATGGGCTACAGAAAGACATCATATCCCAATTGGTCCGTGAATTTGACCGTGACAAGTCCCTTGAATGGATTGTACATCAAAGCACAAAACTATATGAGGTACTCTATTGTCATGGTAGAGAAAGTGATAAAATGAAAGATACTAGACCTAAATCTAAAGAACCCTCAGCCACAGTAATGGAAATCAGGTCAGCCAAAATGTCCCTTGAGTCTGCTCAAAGCCAAGGTAAAAATAATGTGACACCTGAACAAAGGGGTAATCAACAAAGATTGCCATTTCCTGTACCAATGTTCCAATCACATGATCCTAGTAATAGAGAGAGCTACATCAGCTCTAGGTATTTAGGGGACAGACCCCGGGTAGGATATCGGCCTGATATGGCAGGTATGAACAATAACCAGAGACAAAATCAAGATCAAAGAAATGATGGTCCCTACCAGTCATTGGGGACACAGAGCAGATTGGATCCCAACACCATGATATATGGTAATCAGGATAGACCCCGATATGTGGATCGATTTACTGATAATGGAAATCAACATAGGGGCCAGTACCCACAATCTGAGAGACAGGACATGAGGCAAAACGTGAATTACAATCCACGTCAGTACAATGATTCCCCACCAGGGGACTATAATCAAAGGATGGGTGCAACCCGCTCCCCTCCACAAATGAATCAAGAGTTCAGAAACCATCCCAACCGACATCAATCACCTGAGAGGTATCAGAATAGATCCAATCAGGGGGAAAACAACCAATATCGACCTAGGCCACAGAAAGAGGATTCTAGAGAGATGGAAAGGTTCCAGTGCCTTGAGGCCCAAGTGAAAATGTTAGCTGAGCAAATAGGAAAGCTCTATACAGCGCAAAAACAACCTTCCAAAGAGGGGGCTGATGGCCATAGAAATGACAGGGGGGCTTCCGAAAAGTGACTAAGTACTCATGATAACTGCAGTGCCAAAATGACAGATTGCTCTGATACAATTTTGCATAACGACTCTGAGATGCCTAATGGATTAAAAATGAAAGTGCCAGTAAATGAACTTGCGACAGAAAGTGCAAATACTTCTAAAAAAGAGGTACGGTTTAAACTAGAGCTAAATAAAACAGTAAAGATTTGCACAAATGAAAAAGAAACATTAGGAATTCCAAAAGAACAAAGGGACAGATTTAAGAAAAATGACTCATGCATGGGGAATACCAGTGAACAGGGAGTAAGTGGGGATGCTATAGCTCCTTCCCTGGGCAAGCAAAACAATGACCAAACACAGGCAGAAAAAGGAAATACTCAAAAGGAGGGTACAAGTCAATCACCTGAAGAATTCTTTGAGCCACATATTTTTGAAGAGGCTGAAAGGGCTGGTATCACACTAAATGATCACAAATGCACAGAATTAAAAAATGAGAAATTGCTGAATGATGTTGTTACACATGTTCAGTTGGAAGGTTGTAATGTGGTCTCTGATGTTACCCAGATGGATGGGCGAACAGTGGCCACACTCCAAAAAACCTCTGATCATGGAGAAATGAATAAAGTCTCTCGCGCAGAAATGGGTAAAAAGGAGGGAAAAATGTCTTTCCATTTACCAATGTGCTTAGCCAAAAGTGAAAAAGACCTGAGAAAGGTGAGCCCTGAAATCAGTAAGAATTCACACTTCTTATGTGTATTAGAGGAAGTTGAGGACAGATATTATGCACCCATCACTGTAGAAGAAAAATGCCACACCTTTGCTATGATTGACACTGGCGCACAGGCCACAATTATGTCCAAGGAGCTGGTAAAGAGTATCAATGAAGGGAGATCCCCACAGAGTCAGATCACAGTGAAGGAAAATCAAGGTCCAGTGCATAACTTTAATGGGAGGAGGTGCCCATCATAAGTGTAACTGAGGTTGACATAAAAATAGGAAAGCACATAATGAAACAAGAGGTATTGATCACATCTATTTGTGAAATTCCATTTCTGATGGGGACAGATTGCCTGAAAAGATTGTCTCCTCTCATAGATGGGGTGAATGGAGTGCTGTGGTCCTTAACCAAAAAACCATTGAGGCCTAAGAAACTAAAATCACAAAAAAGCAATATAAATGAATGTCACATTGTTGCCAAAACAAATGATGCTGTGGAGGTATATCTCCAGAATAGCTGCATACCTAGTGTCACTGTTATATTAATGTGTCAAGACAAAATGCAGAGCGACAATGAAAAACTACCTGTACAAATATACTTGGACCCAAGGAAAAATTGGCAGACTGCCATAGATGAGCACACATTACGTTTTTATTTAAAAGAGAAAACATGCAAACAGAATATTGTTCCTAAAACAGATTCAGAAAAACACATTACCACTCTGGCAGAAATACACCATGAAGATGAGCAACCATGGGTTCATGTTGGTATAAATGACTATTTTAAAACAATAAAAGCCACTTTAGTGCTTGGACATGAAAGGAGTTTCATTAATGAGAAATTGTTGCAAAAAATAATGGAGAGGGAAGAAATCCCGAAATTTAGGATTAAAAACCAATATGTTTCTGGGTTGGACAGTCCAGACTTTGAAAACCGAATTGCAGGCAGATGCATGCTTAAAATTAGCATTGGGCAGAAAACAATTTATCATAATGTATGGATAGTGAGTGGAGCACAAACTGAATTTTACATGGGCAATGACATCATGCACAGAATGTGTATGGTGTTAGATTTCCTTAATCAAAAAATATGGTCACGCCTAGGTGGTCCGGCACCTGAATTTGAAGACAAAAGAAGGGCTTATCATTGTGCACAACTGGTTCCTTATGCAATCGAATTACAAATGCGGAAAGATACTATTATTCCTGCATTTACAAAACAGTTTGCAATAACACTGAAATGCAAAAATGGACAGCAGATGAAAGGCACTGATGCATTTGTATGCCTGAATGAATCCATAAAACAGCAAGGCCTGTATTATGAATACATTCCATTGGTAGACATTGGTGAAGGATCTTTAAAAATTATGGTAAATAATAAAGGTTGTCAGGATATTCATTTAGAGGAAAACTCCCCATTAGGAATGGCCATACAAAAATCACATTATACGGCAGATTTAAATAACATGGTGATTAGAAATATCCCTGAAAAGTATGTAGATGCCAAGGGTGAGTTGCCAGAACACCGGGACTCTCAGCCCAAAGGAATATTTAAAATTCATTCTGTGTATCCTTATGATTCAAATGAGACAGTGTGCTGCCATCAAGAGGATTGCATAATATTTAATTTAAATGAAAATGAAACAGAAAATCAGCCCATTGAAGTGGAAGCTGATATGCCAAAATATTTAAAAGTGGCAGCTTTACAAAAAGACACAGCCACACAGTTAGAGGAAAGCGCCGAGATTCCCTTACCAGAAGATTTTCCAGAATTTTCCAAAATGGTAGAAGAGCAGATCTCCTTAGCGGATGCGTGTGAAAGCAATGAGGATAGGGACAATCTGAGCGAGATATTTATGGAGTTTAAGGATGTATTTGCAAAAGATGCTTATGATTGTGGTTTAACTGATTTACATGTGGCCACACTACCAGAAGGGTGTAGCAGAAATCCAGTGTTTGTACGCCAGTATAGACTACCGCTGGCATGTTAAGAATCATTGGCAGAGATTATTAAAAATTTGGAATCGCAGGGAATCATCAGGCCCATTCATAGCACATCCAATACACCTATTTTAGGTTTGTTAAAGCCAAATGGTCAATGGCGGCTATGTGCAGACTTGAGAGAGTTAAATAAAAGAGTACCAGTATCTAGATGGCCACTGCCATTCATTGATCAGGGTCTAGCTCAGGTACATGGTTCAAATGTATTTACAATTTATACTAGGAGGAAGCCTGGTATACTAATAGCTAAGAACAGTTAGCTATGTATACTTTGTCTATGTCCAGGTAGACAATAGCCTGTATATATAAAGAGAGACAAAGCTAAACTGTAGATGCCAGAGGTACAGAAAAACAATTTATCACATCGAGGACCAGTCACAATTAAAATCAAATTTTAATAATAAGTCATAGAAGTAAAACAACCAATTAAATGAAGTGGTCCAAAATGCAAAACATACAATATTCAATATAAAAAAACAAACTAAAACAGAAGTTACGTGACAAACTAGTTCGGCTAGTTACAAAACCAGTGTGTTGAAAGAGCACAAGGGGGTACCTATTAAACAGATTGTATAGTACCCTAATTACGTTGGAATCAATGTGTCATAAATTTAGATCTCTGGTTACAATACAGAGAGGTATCTCGACATGTTTCAGTCCCTAAAACAAGTATGGAACATTCATCAGGAGGAAAATATTAACGTAACCCAGTTACAGTTGAAATATAGCACATAACAGTGAACACTCTCAAGCATCTGTGAGGATAAAACAGAAAAACAAATAGTCAGCTCATGAGTAGCAAGATACTATGAAAAGTTCAAAATCTATGAACAAAGGCATACAAAAAGAGGAAACAAATACCTCAAATGACGCATGTGGGTGCTCGCTACTCAGAATAGTAGGAGGTAGAAGACCATATGGTCAATCCTACACGAGATAAAAAATACCTTATAAGCATAATGAGTCGCTCACAGAAAAGCAGAAATTGTGTTTAACACACAACAGAATGGGAGACCAAAAATGCAGATGTCAAGTACTGTGTGGCGGACGTCACAAGGATACATCAGAAATACGAAGGTACGTGGGGGTGGATCGCCGAGCAAAATGATTGAATCATGTCATAACCGGTAAAGTAATGTAAGTCAGAGAAACGCTATGCTCAAAGTGCAAATACAGAAGCTCAACAGTGCTCAAAATTACTAAGAGGGCCATGCATCGCTCTGAAAAGTGAAGAGGAATATGAAGGTCAATTATGTCCCGAACCCGAAGATGACACCCAGGGATGTGCTACTGTGAGGTATAAAGCAACACTGGTATACCTTAGGAGAGCCCATAAAGGCAACAGTTCAGCGGGAATCCTTCGTTCGACACTAGAAGAAAATAGAAACAAACGAGCAGAGCTAGCATAAATATTCGCTCGTAACCCATCTCATTTAAACTTGTTCATGAGCGCTTAGGAAATAAAAAATTAATATCGCTTACCCTGAACATAATAACCGCCAGAGGATAAGTGCTCTGTACTCAGCGGGAACAACTCCCCGAGTGGCTCAGGAGGCTCGCCACCGCCGATGCTAGCAGGTAGTCATAGTTACCTGGTAGTCCTACCTCTATGTTTAGTGGAAATAAGGCCAGAGCCTGGAAAGACAAGGAACACGACGGCGGCCATCTTAAGAAGTAGAGTAAGTGCCTGCAAGACAGTGGCCCAAGCGTGAACAGAGGTGGAGGGGAGTGACAGAAGATCTACACGGAGGTGTACTCGACATATATAAGTCTAGATGGAAAACGTGCAAACGTCACTGTGATAGAATAAGACCAAAGCATAGAAGTGGCTAAATATTCTGCCAATCAATAGATTCATTGAGACCAATCACATCACTGTGCAGCGTATATATCATTTTTTGCTCCATCCTCAACAGTTTATTTTCACGAGCTGAAAAATTAGTTCCTTTAAGGGCTATTAGTACAGTCCATTTAAAGTCCTCATGATTGTGCTTTAGCAAGTTGAAGTGTTTCACCATGGGAGCATTTTCAGTTCTATTCTTCAGACAGCTTCGATGTTCCATGATTCTGGTTTTTACTTTACGAGTGGTCTTGCCCACATAGTGTAGTCCACATGTACAAGTGATCATATAAACCACAAACTCAGTGTTACAATTTGTCAAATTCTTTTGGGTCCAGAGCTTTGAAAGGCCAACATCAATCATTTTCGTTTTGGAAGTCAATTTGCAGACACCGCATGAGCCCATAAAGGCAACAGTTCAGCGGGAATCCTTCGTTCGACACTAGAAGAAAATAGAAACAAACGAGCGGAGCTAGCATAAATATTCGCTCGTAACCCATCTCATTTAAACTTGTTCATGAGCGCTTAGCAAACTTAAAGGTCCTAACATTCCTGAACCTAGACTTACAACTTTATGGGGTTTTCCTGATGCCATCGGGCATTACCCCTGTGGCTACGTTTTCCATCTAGACTTATATATGTCGAGTACACCTCCGTGTAGATCTTCTGTCACTCCCCTCCACCTCTGTTCACGCTTGGGCCACTGTCTTGCAGGCACTTACTCTACTTCTTAAGATGGCCGCCGTCGTGTTCCTTGTCTTTCCAGGCTCTGGCCTTATTTCCACTAAACATAGAGGTAGGACTACCAGGTAACTATGACTACCTGCTGGCATCGGCGGTGGCGAGCCTCCTGAGCCACTCGGGGAGTTGTTCCCGCTGAGTACAGAGCACTTATCCTCTGGCGGTTATTATGTTCAGGGTAAGCGATATTAATTTTTTATTTCCTAAGCGCTCATGAACAAGTTTAAATGAGATGGGTTACGAGCGAATATTTATGCTAGCTCCGCTCGTTTGTTTCTATTTTCATCTAGTGTCGAACGAAGGATTCCCGCTGAACTGTTGCCTTTATGGGCTCTCCTAAGGTATACCAGTGTTGCTTTATACCTCACAGTAGCACATCCCTGGGTGTCATCTTCGGGTTCGGGACATAATTGACCTTCATATTCCTCTTCACTTTTCAGAGCGATGCATGGCCCTCTTAGTAATTTTGAGCACTGTTGAGCTTCTGTATTTGCACTTTGAGCATAGCGTTTCTCTGACTTACATTACTTTACCGGTTATGACATGATTCAATCATTTTGCTCGGCGATCCACCCCCACGTACCTTCGTATTTCTGATGTATCCTTGTGACGTCCGCCACACAGTACTTGACATCTGCATTTTTGGTCTCCCATTCTGTTGTGTGTTGAACACATTTTCTGCTTTTCTGTGAGCGACTCATTACGCTTATAAGGTATTTTTTATCTCCTGTAGGATTGACCATATGGTCTTCTACCTCCTACTATTCTGAGTAGCGAGCACCCACAGGCGTCATTTGAGGTATTTGTTTCCTCTTTTTGTATGCCTTTGTTCATAGATTTTGAACTTTTCATAGTATCTTGCTACTCATGAGCTGACTATTTGTTTTTCTGTTTTATCCTCACAGATGCTTGAGAGTGTTCACTGTTATGTGCTATATTTCAACTGTAACTGGGTTACGTTAATATTTTCCTCCTGATGAATGTTCCATACTTGTTTTAGGGACTGAAACATGTCGAGATACCTCTCTGTATTGTAACCAGAGATCTAAATTTATGACACATTGATTCCAACGGAAGTAGGGTACTATACAATCTGTTTAATAGGTACCCCCTTTTGCTCTTTCAACACACTGGTTTTGTAACTAGCCGAACTAGTTTGTCACGTAACTTCTGTTTTAGTTTGTTTTTTTATATTGAATATTGTATGTTTTGCACTTTGGACCACTTCATTTAATTGGTTGTTTTACTTCTATGACTTATTATTAAAATTTGATTTTAATTGTGACTGGTCCCCGATGTGATAAATTGTTTTTCTGTACCTCTGGCATCTACAGTTTAGCTTTGTCTCTCTTTATATATACAGTCAAATGTATTTACCACATTAGATCTCACCTCTGGATATTGGTGCGTGCCATTGGCAGAGGAGATACAACATTTATTTTCCTTTACATTTGACAGGACTCAACACGCCTGGCTTAGAGCTCCGTTCGGGTGCATCAATAGTGGGAGTGAATTTGGCATATTTTTGAGAAAGGCCATGCCGGATGCAGCGGAAAGAGGAACAATAGTTTACGTGGACGATGTCCTGATAAAAAATGAAAGCCTGAAAAGCCATTTTGATGAAATAAGACATGTGCTTGGCCAATTGCAGAAAGCAGGCGCCAAAGTATCTTTGCAAAAAGCACAATGGTGCAAGAAAAAAGTGAACTTTCTAGGGCATGAAGTGACTGAACATGGGCTAAATCCACAAAAGAAGAAAATAGAGGCCATACAAAGATTAAGAGATCCTAAAAATGTGAAAGGAGTAAAAAGTTTATTAGGGATGACAGGCTATAACAGAAAGTTCATTGAAAATTATGCAGAAATCACTCAACCATTGACTAAACTGCTTAAACTGAATACTCCCTGGAAATGGGAAAAAGAGCAGTCTGATGCAGTGGCTAAATTAAAGGAATGTCTTGTAAAGGCACCATGTTTAGCATATCCCATAAAGGACAGGGATTTCTTTATAGAAATAGGTTTTTCTTAACATTGTATGTCAGCAGTGTTATCACAAAAACACGATTTGAATCACAAAACCATTGCCTATGCAAGTAAGGCATTTTCCCAAGTTGAAATGAAATTTAATGAATGTGAAAAGGCCCTATTAACCACTGTGTGGGCGCTACAACATTTCCGCCCCATTGTTTAGGGAGAAAAGGTGATTATTGAAACAAATCATCAACCTTTGCAATTTTTAGAGAGTAAAAGAATTAGATCAGGTAATCTAGCGCAGTCCAGAATCACTTCGTGGACGCTGGCATTACAAGGTTTTCCCGTAGAAGTGAGATATGGACAAAATAAAAAGAACCCAATTGCTCAAGGGTTAGCTGACTTACATGACTGCGCAGCTGAACAAATACCAAATGAAATGGAAGTGGAAACTAGTTTGCAGGAATTTGAAAATCACAACACAAAGGTTTTGATGAAAAAACATGCAAGGATTTGCCAACTGTATATTTGGATGGTTGTGCTTTTCACATTGAAAATGACAGTAATAAACAGTTAGTGGCAGGAATAGGAAATGTCTGGTTGAAATGTGAAGGCGTCCCCAGTATAGGGATGAGGATTGGAGATAGGAGCAGTCAGGTGGCGGAATGGGCAGCCATTTATAAAACAATTGCTACTGCAGTTGATAAAAAGTTCAGTGAAATTGTCCTGGTGACTGATTCTGACTATGCACGGAATAGCTTTGTGGAGTATTTGCCTGGTTGGAAAGCAAGAGGCATGGTTACATACAACAAAAAGCCAATTAAACATGGAAAAATGATACAAGCCATAGACAAATTGGTGTCAGAGAATAATTTAACAATATACTGGAGAAAAATTTGTGGGCATTTAAAAACACCAGGAGAGGATAAGGAGGGAAATGATAAGGCAGACCACCTGGCTAAGATTGGGGCTGTGATGGGAGAATTGCTACCTATTGATTATTTAATGGGTGAAATACAAATTGATGCAGTGACACGTTCTAAAGCACCAAAGGAGGTAGATCAACCAGTGGTACAGTGGAGTCATGACACAACAGACCAAGATTTGATTGAGGCACAAAAGAATGATCGAATTTTGGGAATCTATTATAACCATTTGATAGATCCTGAACAAAATCCTTTAACAGAAAATGATTGTATGGGAAAAGAAGAGTTGAGGGTGCTATTAAAGAACAAAACACGAATTAGATTACAGGATGGACTCATGATTAGAGAGTCCATAACAGGACAAATACAGTGGGTGGTACCCCTTTCATTCAGAGGGCTAATGCTACACCATGCAGATGATGCCATAATTGCAGGCCATAGAGGTTCACAAAAAACATTAGAAATACTAAAAGATTATGCTTACTGGCCACATATGTCCCAAGATGTGGAATTATATACTAGAGGATGTCTAGTATGCGCCCAATTTAAACCTGCTTAACCAATGCATAGAGCACCATTGATGAAAAGAGGCCTAACTCTCCCATGGTCAGATTTGCAAATAGAGTATGTAGGTCCTTTAAAAAGGTCGAGCAGGGGAAACCGTTATATTTTAAGTGTGGTATGTTTGATGTCGAAGTGGATTGAATGCATTCCTGCACCAGATTGTAGTGCGCAAACAGCAGCCACATTGCTGGTGAACCATGTGTTCTCAAGGTTTGAGTTGCCACAAAGAATTGAGTCAGACAGAGGAAGTCATTTCACAAGTACTCTAATGAGTAAGGTATGGCAAATACTAGGTGTGAAAAGGAAACTACATATCGCATATCGGGCAGCGTCTTCAGGTACAGTTGAAAGGAGCAATAGGTCTGTTGTGGATATTTTAAAGAAATTCGTGGCAGAAGCAGGTTCCAGCTGGGATTTACGTTTACCGTTGGTTTTGATGGCTATCAGATCAACTCCTGCCAAAGAAACAGGTGTTAGCCCCCATGAGGTCTTGACAGGTAGGAAAATGGTGTTACCACAACACCTACTATACAGAACACATGAGCAGACACTTGTGAGTGCATCCACAGTTCATGAGTACATTGATGAACTGAGGAAGCATTTGCAACATGCATTTGCTTTTGTGCAGAGAAATCTGGAAAGGGCTGCTGACAGTGCTAAAACATACTATGACAAAAGAACATCAGTGAGAGAATACAGTGTTGGGGATCAGGTGTACAAGTTTCATTTTGGAAAAAGTAAACCGAAAAATTCTACATTTCTAGCAGCCTGGCAGGGGCCATTTCGAATTATAGATAAGGTCTCTCCTGTAGTTTATACAATTTTGAAAAATGAAGGTGAAACGGCAATAGAGCAGTTCGTCCATGTAAATCAAATCAAACCATGCCATCCCAGACATGAGATCAGGCAGCTTGAGCATGTAGAAACAGATAAAGTCCCTTGAACACAAAAAGAGAAAATAAATGGGTACAATCAGGAGGCAGTGACAGAGAAGTTAAAAGTTGATTGTTATAATGGCACATAAACACTGTAATATATGTAAAAATATATAATATAAAATAAGTAAATAAATAAATAAATAAATATATATATTGGAAGCTCATGGTTGGTGTGCAGAGAGAAAATGTATTAAATATTGAATGCTGTTTTATATGTGCTTGTTTTCTTTTTAATTTGTGTTTAATTTCAGGAAGAAAAAAAACGAAATGTTTTTACTAAGCATGTTTTATTTTTGGCAAAAGGGTGAAGTTAGTTTTGTGCTATGTACTTAATTTGTTTCTTTTCTATTTGATTTAGAAAATTAACATTATTTGGTCGGAGGTTCCGGGATCAGAGGCCACGGTAGACGATGGAGTCCTGGAGTCCCCTGGATGAAGACCAAAAGATGCCTGCCTCCAGGTGGAGGTGAAGACACCTATTTAATGTTACCAATTGAATATATTCTCGCAGCTCTCTGTTCATTTTATCACAAATAATGTTGTACCATTTCATTTATTTCTGTAAAAAAAGTTAAACTGTGTTTAAAAAAATGTCTATAATACAAAAATATCTGAAAACAGATAGCTAGTGTGTATTATTTCTCTCTTTCATTTTGCATGGGAAAAGGTTTAAACGTGGGTAGATTTTTAAACAGTGCAATTGTCATTTTAAAACAGATGTGTGCATGATTATATTCAGTATGGACAGTTGTGAGTGACTGTTTGTAGTATAGCCTGTTGGAGGTACATGAGCCAACGGGAAGAGAGACTCTCTGGACATAGTTCCATACCGTATATAAGGTAGTGGAAATTACCACAAAAATACCACAATAGCCCATGGTGGCACACAACACTAACACTGAAAATGTGGTATCCCTAAAATGTAGGCCTGAGGTCTCTCTAGTGATCAAGAACAATCTAGATAAAAAACAAGGGATGTTGGATATTGGGGCCACAAATAAACCAACCACGCAAATTACCGCGCACATCATCTAAATAGGTCTGAATTCTGAAATAATGCAATGTATTATTGTTATGTGTGACCCAATATGAATACAGAGAGTGATTATTGCTAAAGGTATTTTGGCGGTAAGAAAATACTGCAAAGCCCCAAATATCCACAAAATACCCAACAGCCCCCATGTGGAGAAAGAGGGAAGATTTTATGTCCCAGTCCAAATACAAGGGCAATGTACATTTTTTGCACTGGTGGACGCTGGATACCAAGCCACCCTTCTGTCAAAGAGGGCCTTTGATCAGCTGAATTCAGGAAGGGGGGAAAGATACGAGATCCCTCTCATCCCTTTCCATGGACAACTTCAGAGCTTCGGTGGGAATTAAATTCCTGTTGAGGGGACTGCGGATTTGTAAATTAAAATTCGGCAACACAAGGTGAAACACCTGGTCATAGTTGTGACTCCAGAGGGCACACCATGTTTACCGAGGAATGACACCCTGCGTAGATTGTCTCCCCTAATAGATTGTGTAAACAAGGTCCTCTGGACCCAGACTAACCGACCAATAAAATTAAAACATAGTGTCAACCATGTTAGTTTAAATGGCACATGCCACATGGTTGACCAAAAACAGGATCACATTGAATTCTATTTTCAGAACAACAAAATCCCTGACGTGACAGTCATTGCAGTAGGACAGCAAACTGGTGATGGGAATTCCTCTCTTTTTCTGAAAATCAACCTTGCTTCCAGTCTCAAGTGGCATTCCACACTGGAAGGAAATACTCTGAAATTCTATACAAATCCACAATCAGAAAATCCCACTACATAGTCCAAAATGATGGGAAACCAGCTCAAAGCTTGGCTGACATTCAGAAGATTGGAGAACAGTTGTTTATCCCTATTCAGTTAAATGAGGGGAAGGACTCTGTTCTCGCCCGAGTGTGTGTGAGCAACGGTAAGAGCTTCATCAGCCAAGCCATGTTCTGAAAACCCCCAATAGATCCCGCCATTTGCACCTTTAAATTAATAGACAAATGAGAAATAGACCTGGAAACTCACAATTCCACACATCTCCTGCCTAGCAGGTGTTTGCTCAAATTTTCCAAAGGCAACAAAAGTATAGTGCATAACTGTTGGGTCGTGCAAGATGTCCCTGCTGCATTTTATTTAGGCAATGACATTCTCAATTGCTTTGCCATTTGTTTGGACCTGATAAACTTCAAAGCCTGGTCCCGATTGGCGGGTAATCCCATGGACTTTGATGATCCAGAGAAAGCATTTCAGTCAGCTCAACTGCTGCCATATGCAGTTGAAGTTCAAATTGGAGAGGAAGTCACCATCCCAGAATGGACCAGACTATTCACACTTGAATTAAAAAATAAAAGAGGACAGAAATTGCAAAATCTTGATGCATATGTTCACCTCATTGCCCATCTCCAACAGCAAGGGTTGGGGTTAAACCCAACACCATTAGTCAATACAGAACCCAACACCATTCCACTAGTGGTGGATAACAGCGACCTTAGGAGTATCACTCTGGGCGCAGGCACCATTATTGGAAGGGTGGTTGATGACCGACATTTTTCCATAGATTTAGGTAATGAACTGATAGGACAAATCCCCATTGACTGTTTTGACATTGATAGCGACAATGACACAACACCAGGCAGGATCTTCACCTGGCAAGGGGGGAATTTCCTAGTGTACTACTCATGCCCTTACGGTAAGGAAGAGGTGACCTGTGACTTCAGGAGGGATGAGGTGGTCTTTCAAGTCCACCAGGACGGCCTTCCCCACCTGAAGCCAACAGTCCAAGTCAGTACTTTAACAAGGGACTTCTCCACCCAGCTGGAGGAAGCCACGGAGATAGCCAAACCAGAAGTCTTTCCGGATTCAGGCAAATGGTTGAAGAGAGAGTCAACCTAGCTGATGCCTGTGAGATTCTGGAGCAAAAGCTTAAGTTGAAACAAGTTTTCTTAGATTTTCAGGATCTCTTTGCGGTGGACTCATTTGACTGTGGTCGCACTAAAATCCATACAACAGCAATTCCCATGGACCCTGGTATGACTCTAGTGTTTGTGAAGCAATACCGCTTGCCTCTCCCATCCATGGAGTCCCTCACAGAAATAATTAAAAACCTTGAGTCCAGTGGGATAATTCGTCCAGTCCACAGCACCTTCAATAATCCAGTGCTGGGGATTTTGAAACCAAACGGCCAATGGAGATCTGTGCTGACCTAAGGGAGCTGAAGAAACGGGTCCACACTTCCCGGTGGCCTCTTCCCTACATTGACCAAGGGCTGGCCCAGGTCCAGGGGTCAAAGGTATACACTGCCACTGACCTGACCAAAGGGTTCTGGACCATACCTGTCAGTAGGGAGGACCAATAGAAGCTGGCCTTTATCTTTGGGGGGCAGCAGTACACTTGGACCTGGACTCCCTTTGGATACATCAACTCCGGCAATGAATGTAATATCTTCTTGCATAAGGCCATGCCCAACTTGGGTGAAAGGGGTAACTTGGCCTATGTTATTGTTATTGTTATTGTTATTTTGCACTTATATAGCGCCTTATATACCATTGGTATGGTCTGAAGGCGCTGGTAGGTTGAACGCCCTTGGGAACCGAAGTTCAGATCAGTAGAGAGAGTAGGGAGAGTCAAAAGGTGCGTGTGAGCACCGGATATGTGTGCAGCTTGTGCGGTACACGTGTAATAGCTGCTTCTTATCGGTAGGTGTGGTGGTTGAGAGATCAGGAGAATGTGTTCGTTCTGGCAGGATTTATCCGGAACGGATGTGGCTGCGTTAGGCCTGAGGAAAACGCCTGGCTGGGGGTGTGGGACCAGCAGTGTTTACATAGAATGATGTGGAGTAAGCGGTGGATGTTCGTATGAGAACAGTTATACCGAATGGTGTCATAGTATCTCTGTGTTCTAGTTGAGTGGTGATGTAAGGAGAGAGTAAGCGTGGGGTGTGGTGTGATGGGTCATATGCTCTTTCAGTGTGCAAATTTCTAAATGCAACTTTCCCAGAGAGGGAACTGGGCGAACTTCTAAGTACAATTTTCCATACAGAGTCTATTGGGAACACTTCTAAATTCATTTCATCAGCACTTCCAAATGCAGCTTTCACAGAAGATATTGGACTCGTATCTAAATTCAATTTTCTACAGAGAGGCTACTGGGCGCACTATAAAATCAATTTTTCAGCGAGGCTATTGGGAATACTTCTAAATTCATTACACTCAACCGTTTTCTACATTCATGTGTTCTCCATATTCATTCAGCCGCATTCTACATTCATGTGTTCTCCACATTTGTCTGTCCACCACATTTATTGGCTCTTCATATTCGTTCGCTTTGTACGCTCACCGCCCTCCACAGTCATCCGCCCTCCGCAGTCATCCGCCCTCCGCAGTCATCCGCCCTCCGCAGTCACCCGCCCTCCGTAGTCATCCGCCCTCCGTAGTCATCCGCCCTCCACATTCATCCGCCCTCTACAGTCATCCGCCCACCATAGTCATACGCCTTCCACGGTCATCCGCCATCCACACTCATCTTCTAAAGGCATCCGCCCTCCACAGTCATCCGCCCTCCACAGTCATCCGCCCTCCGCAGTCATCCGCCCTCCGCAGTCACCCGCCCTCCGCAGTCATCCGCCCTCCGCAGTCATCCGCCCTCCGCAGTCGTCCGCCCTCCGTAGTCATCCGCCCTCCGCAGTCATCCGCCCTCCGCAGTCATCCGCCCTCCGCAGTCATCCACCCTCCGCAGTCATCCGCCCTCCGCAGTCATCCGTCTTCCGCAGTCGTCCGCCCTCCGCAGCCGTCCGCCCTCCGCAGTCATCCGCCCTCCGCAGTCGTCCGCCCTCCGTAGTCGTCCGCCCTCCACATTCATCCGCCCTCTACAGTCATCCGCCCTCCATAGTCATCCGCCCTCCATAGTCATCCGCCCTCCATGGTCAACCGCCATCCACACTCATCTTCCAAAGGTATCCGCCCTCCACAGTCGTCCGCCCTCCACAGTTATCCGCCCTCCACAGTTATCCGCCCTCCACAGTCATCCGCCCTCCACAGTCATCCGCCCTCCACAGTCATCCGCCTTCCACAGTCATCCGCCTTCCACAGTCATCCGCCCTCCACGGTCATCCGCCCTCCATGGTCATCCGCCTTCCACACTCATCTTCCACAGGCATCCGCCCTCCACACTCATCTTCCCCAGGCAACCGCTCTCCACAGTCTTCCGCCATCCATACCCATTTTCCAAAGACATTCGCCCTCCACAGTCGTCCGCCTTCCCCAGTTATCTGTCTTCCAAGGTCATCCGCCCTCCACAGTCATCAGCCCTCCACAGTCATCAGCCCTCCACAGTCATCTGCCCTCC
The DNA here is from genome assembly GCF_040938575.1 of Ambystoma mexicanum. Classification (NCBI taxonomy): domain Eukaryota; kingdom Metazoa; phylum Chordata; class Amphibia; order Caudata; family Ambystomatidae; genus Ambystoma; species Ambystoma mexicanum. The sequence continues at coordinate 1,173,808,081 of NC_090935.1, read as the reverse complement.
ACAGTCATCTGCCCTCCAACAGTCATCTGCCCTCCACAGTCATCTGCCCTCCACAGTCATCTGCCCACCACAGTCATCCGCCCCCCACCGTCATCCGCCCTCCACCGTCATCCGCCCTCCACCGTCATCCGTTTTCCACCGTCATCCGCTCTCCACAGATTACCGCTTTCCAACGGACATCCGCCCTCCACAGTCATCTTCGACAGGCATACACCCTCCACAGGCACACACCCTCCGCAGTCATCTGCCCTGCCCAGTCGTCCGCCCTACCTAGTCATCCGCTCACTACAGTCATCCGCCCTCTACAGTCATTCGTCCTCCACAGTCATCCGCCCTCCACAGTCATCCGCCCTCCACAGTCATCCGCCCTCCACAGTCATCCGCCCTCAACAGTCATCCGCCCTCCACAGTCACCCGCACTCCGTAATCATCCGCACTCCGTAATCATCCGCCCTCCGCAATCACTCGCACTCCGCAGTCATTCGCCCTCCACAGTCATCTGCCCTCCACAGTCATCCGCCCTCTACCGTTATCCGCCTTCCACAGTCATCCGCCTTCCACAGTCATCCGCCTTCCACAGTCATCCGCCTTCCACAGTCATCCGCCCTCCGTAATCATCTGTCAGCAGCGTTCATCTTCCACGCGCATTCCACTCGTCGGTACTCAGTCGGTCTCCCACTTCCGGCCTCTCACCCTACACATTCCTTCGGTTTCGATATTCTTCCGCTCTTCCACACCCTGTCGCTCCCCCATTCAGTCGCTGATACTTTTCTCTATTCATTACGCGCATCTGCTCTTCACGTTCTTCTGCTCTGTATGCTCTCTTCGCTCAACAAGCTCCTTCGCTCTGCATGCTCTTCCAATTCTCCACCTTCCTCCACTTTCTACACATAGCCGCTCTTCATACTCGGACCGCTTTCTACAGTCAATTGGTTTACATACTCATCCGTCATCCCCATCGATTTTGCTCGTATTATTTATCGGGTCTCCAGACCCAACCGTCTGCCAGACGCACCGGTCAACCGCTTTCATCCTCCACATTCATTTATACTTGTCTAGAATCATCTTTATTCATTCGCCCTTCTCAATCATCCGTTCACCACACTCATCGTCTTTCCAAGCTCGTCCATGCTCTATTTTTCTTTTATCTAGTGGTCAATTCGTGTTATTGACTTCACTGTTTACATCTACATTACTCGCTTTAATTTCTTTTCTGAATATTTGATACAATCCGTATTTTTTTTGTTTTTTTTTTTATTTTTTTAATTTTTTTTGCTTTTGGTTTTGCTTTAGGTGCTTCGCTGGGTCGGTGTTATTTTGATGATGCTAGAACGGAACCGGTTGGTTTTAGGGAAAGAGCCAGGTTTTCAGTAGTTTGCGGAAAGCTGTTAGCTCCTCGGTTAGCCTGATGTGGGGTGGGAGAGAGTTCCACAGGGTTGGGGCTAGGGCTGAGAATGATGCTCCACCTAACCTGACTGAGTTTGTCTTAGGAATTACTAGGAGGCCGGCTGTGCTTGATCTGAGGGTGCGAGTGGGGTGATAAGCTATTAGTTTTTCTTGAAGATATTGCGGTCCAGTTTTATGTACTGCTCGATAGGTGAGGCATAGGGTTTTGAAAGCTACCCTACGGGCTACTGGAAGCCAGTGGAGTGTCTTGAGGGCTGGGGATACGTGGTCTCTTGGACCAAGCGCAAGTAACACTTTGGCCGCCGCGTTTTGTGCTCTTTGAAGTTTGTTCATTTGGTAGGCATGGATTCCGAGGTATAGGGGGTTGCCGTAGTCCAGCCGTGAGATGACGATTGATTGTACCACAGAGACTCTGTTAGGAAATGATAGATATGGAAAGATGCGCCTAAGGTTTTTGAGGTGGTAGAGGCAGGACTTTGAGAGATTGTTGACTTGGCGCGAGAGTGTTAGGTCAGAGTCTAGGGTGCATCCAAGATTTTTCACTGTGTTGGAGGGTATCGGTGAGTTGCCCATGGCGGTTGGCCAGGGTAGAGGGTGCGGGAGAAGATCTGGGTTGCCGCACACCATGATTTCTGTTTTGGAGGGGTTTAATGTCCAGCGTTCAATGTTAAGGAGGCAGGATGCCAGGACAGGTTGTGAGTTAGGATTCGTGTTCAAGAATTTTAGAATTAGTTGTGTGTCATCGGCGTAATTGTAACATAGGATGTTGTGTGCACGAATTATCGGTGGGAGGGTGATCAGGTAGAGATTGAAGAGGAGGGCAGATAGACACGCTCCTTGTGGGACTCCTGTGTCAACTGGTCGGGCTTGGGAGGTAAAGTTGGAGAGTGTTGTTATTTGGTGCCTGTCCTTGAGGAATGAGGCTATCCATTTGAGGGCGGTTCCACGTATTCCTAGGGAGTGGAGGCGATCAAGGAGTATTGAGTGATTGATCGTGTCAAAGGCGGCTGATAGGTCGAGAAGGATTAGTGCGGCGCATCCCGCGGAGTCAGCAGTCATTTTAAGGTCGTCCCAGATAGAGGTTAGGGTGGTTTCAGTTCTGTGACAAGTTCTGAAGCCTGATTGGGCGGGGTCTAGGAGTTTGTTGGCTTCAACAAAGGCGTTAAGTTGAGAGTAGGCGGTTCGATCAATGAGTTTGGCGAGGAACCTGGTGTTTGATATGGGGCGGTAGTTTTTGGGCTCAAGCGGGTCGAGCGAGGGTTTTTTAATCAGGGGTTTGACGTGCGCCAATTTGAATGCGTCTGGAAAGGTACCGGAAGAGAGGGAAGCATTTATGATAGATCTTGCGTGTTCTCCTGCACAGGTGGAGGCAAAGATTTCTTTAAGGGTAGTCGCTGGGCATGGGTCCAATGGTGATCCGGGTGGTTTGCGGGCAGATAGGAGTTTGAGAAACTGTTCTGTTGTTAATGGACTGAAGGAGTCGAACGTTGGTTGCGTGGAGGTTGTAGCTGATGGGTTGGGTGGTAAGGGCTGAGGATTGTCTAGTGGCTGTAAGAGTGCTAGTTTGGAGGTTAGAGTGTTTGTCCTTTCTATAGCAGTGGAGTAGAAGTGGAGGGAGAGTGAGTTACAGAGTGATTGCGATGCGGTCGGGATGGTTGTGTTACAAGCTGGGTTGGTGAATTCGGAGATAATTTTGTGGAGTTCTTTACTTGGGTTTTTGCAGTTTAGGATTCGGGAGTTGTAGTGGGCCTTTTTTGTTTTCCGGATTTCGGCTTTGTACCGATACAGGTGTCGGGCTAAGGTGGTCCTGCTCTCATGGGTTTTCTCTTTATGCCATTTGCGTTCTAGGTGTTTGTATAGTCGTTTAGTGGTCTTCAGCTCAGGAGTGAACCATCTGGGGAAAGGGCCACGGCGGATTGATGGTTTGCAGGGGGGGGTGAGGCGCATTAGAGATGCGCTAAGCCATGAATCAAGGGCCTCAGGGGTGAGATGGTTGTTGAGAGGGCAGGATGGTGGTGGAGACTGGAGGAGAACCTCGGCTAGGTCTGGGGTGATTATTAGTTTCTTCCAGCATTTGCCTATATTCGGAGGTTCGGATACGAGTAGGGGGAGGGGTTCGGGTGAGTGGATGGTGAAAGAGAGAATGTAGTGATCAGACCAGATGATAGGGGTGGGCGGCATTAGCTGAATCAGGTTGTTGGAGCTAAAGATGGCATCGAGAACATATGTAGATGATGTTCTGATCAAAAGCTCAACTGTGGAGGAAAATAGCCGAGATCCATTATGTTCTGACAGAGTTGAGGGCTGCCGGAGCAAAACTATCCTTCTAAAAGGCACAGTGGTGCAGGACCCATGTCAACTTCTTGGGGCATGAGATGTCTTCTGAGGGTCTCTGTCCCGAGGAAAAGAAAGTAGAAGCACTCCTGAAAATAAAAGACCCCACAACACTGCGTGAGCTAAGGATCCTCCTTGGACTGACTAATTACAGTAGAAAGTTAATTGAGGATTACACAGAGATCACAAGACCCCTGATCCATCTGTTGAAGGGGAGGTGTCAAGTGGGAGTGTGGTCCAGAACAAGCCGAGGCAGTAAGACAACTCTAAAGATGCCTCTCATAAGCGCCTTGCCTGGCTTACCCTGTCAAAAACAAGAAGTTCTTCTTGGAGACAGGGTTCTCAAATACATGCTTGACAGCAGTATTTTACCAACAGCATGACAAGGTCAATAAAGTCATCTCCTATGCGAGTAAGACTTTATCCTCTGTGGAGGAAAAATTCAACGTTTGTGAGAAGGCACTCCTGGCAACGGTGTGGGCATTGAAGAATTACCGCCCGTTCATCCAGCGGGAACACATCATAGTGGAGACTCCACACCAGCCTCTGCAATATCTTAAAAGTGACAGAATCCGGGCAAGAAATGGAGTAATTCCCGAATTACTTCCTGGATTCTGTCAATGCAAGGCTTTCCTGTGGAGGTCAGAAATGGCCAAAACAAGAAGAGTCCCATTGCGCAAGGTCTGGCTGACTTGCATGATTGTGCCAGAGAAAACTGTCTCAATGGCGAAAGTCTTAAAATCCAGGACAACCTGGAGGCATACCTTAATTCCCCACACAAAGTCTATAAAGAAGACAAGTGTGAGGGAATGCCCACTGTCTATTTGGATGGGTGCTCCTACCATGTTCACAACAATGGGGAAAAGGAACTTGTGGCCAGCGTGGGGAATGCCTGGGTGAATTATGCCCCAGAACCCTCCACTGGGTACAAAATCGGTCCCCGTAGTAGTTAAGTGGCAGAGCTGATGGCTGTGCATCAAGCCATCCTCACTGCTGTCCAAAACCAACTCTACGAACTGTTCATAATCACTGATTCAGATTATGTCCGGAACGGGTTCGTGGAGCACCTGGTTAATAGAAAACCAGAGGCATGCTATGTGCGAACAATAAACCACTAAAACATAGAAAATTAATACAGAATATTGATGATCTGGTCACCTCTAATGGGATGACCATCAACTGGAAAAGATCAAGGGTCATTCTAAGGTAGAGGGACCAGACAAAACTGGAAATGACCTAGCTGATCAGCTGGCAAAAACCAGAGTCATCAAAGGGGATCTACTTGAGATCGAGTCCCTGTTGGGGGAAATCCAGGTCACTGCTATCACTAGGTACCAGACAAATGCTCACAATTAACTCTCAACTGCCCAGTGGAGTAAGGAGACCCCAGATGCTGCTTTAATCATGGCTCAAAAAGGGGATCCAATAATTGGTAATTTTTATCAACACATTGAGGACCCTAAGAACTTTCCCCTGGCAGATACTGATTGCATTTGGAAAGAGGACCTCAGAGTGTTGATGAAAGGTCCAAAAATGTTCCAAATCCAAGACAGTTTGTTGGTGATGAGATCCATATCTGGCTGTGACCAGTGGGTGGTCACTACCTCATTCCGAAGCCTGATGCTAACTCACGCCCTGGATGCGGCCACAACTGGTCATCAGGGGTTTCCTACGACATTAGAAGTCTTGTGAGAGGTTGCATACTGGCCACACATGGGGCAGGACCTCGACCAATACTTGAAGGGGTGTCTTGTGTGTGCACAATTTCAGCCAACATCACTCACACACAGTGCTCACCTCCAAAAGAATGGGGTGACACTGCCTTGGTCAGATTTGGAAGTCGATTTCATCGGGCCCGTGATTCACTCCTCTAGGGGGAACAAGTACATGTTAACCGTAACATGCTTGTTTACTAAATGGGTTGAATGTCTCCCGGCCCCAAATTGCAAAGGAGAAACAGCTGCTGCCCTGATGATCAATCACATCTTCTTGTGTTTTGGCCTACCCCAAAGGATTGAGTCAGATCGAGGTAATCAGTTCACCAGCAAAGTGATGACAACGATGTGGGAGATACTTGGGTGAAAAGAAAACTACACATTGCATACCACTGTCTACTGTTACTGTTACCACATTTACTATCCGACAACTTAAAAAATCCCTCACAATGCATGATACTAGGATACTTTAACCTCGGATATGGCGACCCCCTAGACTTGGATGCTGCACTAATTAACAACTCCCTCGAGGAACTTAGATTTATCCAAAAGATCACAGAACCCACACACACTAAAGGAAGGACCCTAGATTGGATTGCTGAACACAACTGCCACACATCCATCACTTCCATAAAACCCCAGCCTTGGTCGGACCACTACCTGATCTCCTCACCATAGAAGCTAGACTCCCCACGATTACTGGTAAGATAGCCCCAGCTGCACCTACTAGAAATAAAAGAAATATCACTCTGGAAAACCTCATCCCCCTCATCCTTCCTACTCTAAATTCCATCCCAGACCCGACTGACCCAGCTACCATGGTACAAGTGTACAATGAAGTGATGCTTGCATCACTTGACACCATTGCACCATTGAAGGTCAGAAAGAGCAAACCTGGATAACACCTAAACTCGTGGTTCACACCCCACCTGAAAGCCATAAGACATGAAAAACGTCTAACTGACCCTTCAGACCTTAACAAAAATACCTTGACCAAACTCGCCACCCTATAGAAGAAGGAAATTATCCTAGCCAAACAAACCTCCTACAACACCCGCATTTCCCAAGCCAAATCCAACACCAAAGAATTATTTGCTATCCTAAAAGAAGTAGAATCCCCTATTCAAGTTCCTGACTCCTGTCTAAAGGATAAAAACTGGTGCACGAACATATACAGAATGCTCTGGCCAACAAGGTATCAATGCTTCAGGTGAAAATTAATAATAAAAAAGAAACCATTAGTACTACGAAGACCAACATCCATGAGAATACTACCAAGACTGACACTAACCCCACATCGCCACTGCAACCTACACCTACCCCACCGACTCTACATACCTCCAGCTTTCACTTTCGCAAAGTATCCACCAAAGAAGTGGAGAAAGTTATTCTCTCCATCAAACCGTCCAATTGCCACAGTGACCCATGTCCAGCCCAACTTATAAAAGACTCTGCCCGTGAACTCTCCCCGTTCATTACCAAACTCATAAATGACTCATTCACCTCAGGCACCATACCCTGCAACTTGAAACACTCCTGGGTCCTCCCCCTCCTCAAGAAACAAACTCTTGACCCCAATATCCCTACCAACTACCGACCCATAACTACAGTGCCATTCCTCCTTAAAATTCTGGATAAAGTAGCCTACTTACAAATTCAGCACCACCTGGAACACAATCACCTCCTAGGTGTTCGCCAGTCTGGATTCAGACCCCAGCATGGTACTGAGACTGCTCTACTAGACCTTAAAACACAAATAGATACACTAAGAGATAAAGGCATCACAGCACTTCTCCTACTCCTTGACCTGTCGGCTGCATTCGACTTGGTAGACCATGTAATACTCTGCAACCATCTAGTCTCCGCAGCATGCTTCTCCCAGGAAGCAGTTGCATGGATCCAGTCCTTCCTAGATAACAGGACAATGCGAGTCTTCTCACCCATAGCAGTGGCTGACCCTACACCTATCTCATGCGGTGTACCCCAAGGCTCCTGCGTTTCCCCAACTCTGTACAATATCTTCACAAAGCCCCTTTTCAATGATCTAGATGATCTAGGTATCACCTACATTAATTATGCTGATGATACACAGATCCTCATCCCGTTGACGGGAGATTATGACAAGGATTTGGCCTTTGTAAACAGAGTCTACCTCATCATCCAGGCATGGATGGCCTCCCACTGTCTATGCCTGAATGATGACAAAACAGAACTGCTCATCCTAGGTACACCATCCAACATTAAAAAACGAGGCCCTAACTACGCCTCATTCGCAATTGACAACAATAATATCACTGTGGCCAAGGTAGTCAAAACACTTGGCTTCCACCTAGACTCTACACTTTCCTTTGGCAAACAAGTTAATACTTTGGCCTCAGCAACCTCCTATACTTGCAAGCTAATCAGAGCAGCCAAGCCCTTCCTCTCGCCCAATAACTGTATCACACTAGCGCGAGCCTTAATCTTATCTAAACTGGTTTATTGCAACGCCTTATAAATTGGCAGCAATAAACACATCATCTCCAAAATTCAAACCCTCCAAAACAATGCCTTAAGAGCTGCCATAAGTATTCCTAAAAAGGCCCATATATCTGACCTTAGGAGATCAGTCAACTGGCTTTCTACTAAAGACAAAATCCTCCTCAAAACTGCATCCCTAATGCACAAATGCCTCAACCACGCAGCCCCACAATACCTCTCAGACAAATTTAATAGACAAGTAGCCTCCCGCCCACTAAGAAAGGTCAATTCCAAACTCCTAATAGTACCTAGATTTAGGCTCACCAAGTCCGGTGGGAGCAGCTTCCCTGTTAAGGCAGCTCAATATTGGAACTCCCCCCCCCTGCATTAAGGGAAGTTCTACCCTACCTACAATTCTGAGCTAGCCTGATCCACTGGCTAAAAGAACAGCATGTCTGACTACACTATACACGTATCCATCCTGTCCCTATTGTATATAAGTAACCATACTGCCCTACTATATTTAGGTATGTCTTACAGATATATGCCACATTCTGCACACCATCTTTCTGCCTGCCCATTGTGGCAGCTATACAGCACTGTAACACAGATGTGCCTATCCTTGTAACTTGTAACTACCTTAATATTTGTATGTATGTCACACACACACTCCTTTTGCCTGTCTATGATTTCTATCATTTCACCTATACAGCATTGTAACCTCAGCTGTACCTATCCTTGTACATTTGTAACCTAAGCCTAACAACCCTCTTATCCGTTCACGCCTGAATACCCCTGGGTCTGGTGCGCAATACAAATAATAAAAACAAACAAACACTGTCCTCTAGTGGTGGGTTGAGAGGTACAATAAAACCATTGTGAGCATATGTAAAAGGTTTGTGGCAGACTTGGGGCCAACTTGGGATATTCGATTACCTCTTGTCATGATGGCCAGCAGATCTACCCCTTCTTCTGCAACAAAAATGTCTCAATTTGAGCTGATGACTGGACGAAGGATGGTGCTACCCCAGCATCTGCTCTACAGAACCCAAGAGCAGACCTTGATAAATGCCTCCGCAAATCATGAGTATGTTGAGAATCTGAGAAAACACCTTCAACATGCTTTTGCATATGCTCAGCAGAATCTAGAAAGATCTGCAGACAGTATGAAGACCCACTATGACCTTAAAACCACCAAGAAGGAATATCAAGTACGGGACAATTTCCAAGGAACCAAGCCAAGGAGCACAAATTCCTGCCAAGCTGATGCGGTCCTTTTGAAATTGTGGACATAATCTCACCTGTCGCCTACAGAATCTACATCCCCAAGGGAAATTTGACAGAAGGGGAAGACAAGTGGGTCCACATAAACCAGCTGAAGAGTTGCCATCCCACGCATACTTTGCGGCAAATAGAAGAGCCTACTGGAAACCCAGAGGGGGTAAATCCGTACATCTAGAAAATTATTAAATGTTCATTGATTACATGTGAGGAAATTGGTAATTTATCATTGAATATATGCGTAGAATATTGTCAATTGTTATTAAATGCATGTATCTATCCCACTGCTGAAATCCCCCGGGGAACAGTTGTGGGAACCTTTTCATAACCATGCTATGTTCTGTTTTCTAGTATTGTAACTAAATCCACCTAATCACCAAGGAGGGCCTCCTTGGGGACTGGGAGGAAAACCCCAAGAGATCTGGAGTGTCGCTCTAGACAGAACCAGCGAGGAGAGTGTGTCGCATCAATCGCTGCCGGGAGAAGCAACCGGATATCTTCACATGGACAGAAAGAAAAATCCCACGTGCCTGACTTCCCCACGAATGGAAGTCACGCCGTAGTCGGGGGGATTTGTGGGATATTTTTACCCATGCCAATGCACCCCACTGCACCCCTTTGCCAATGGGGAAAGAAACAGCCAAAAATTGATGCGCTAACCCCGGTGCGCACCAAATCTGCAAAACTGTGCACGGTTCATAAATCACAAAAGGCTGCACACCCCTGCCTCACACAGTCAAAGTTGGTGTCAAAACAGAACTCACCACAGGAAAATGCCAGTGGTTGCTCTTACATGTCACATGAAGCAAGGCCACAGACATGGGCTAAAAACTGAAAATGCCCTTTAAAATGCAGTTTCCAAATCAATTGCAACATTCAAAGTACTGTTTTGGCACTAAATTCAGTCATTTACTAGTGAACTATTGAAATAAAAAGTGTGCTGAAACCACAGATCATCCAGTGCAGTCAGAAGAAACTGGGCCTCACTGACTGATAGCAGCTAAGAAATGTATTTTATGAAACACCAGCCCAGCAACAATTTGTTTTCAATTACACAGGAAAAATGCAGATAAAAGTGGCAACATATCAATTTCAGCTGTGTAGAGAAGACTCCAAACATAAGCTCAATACTTACTTCCAGACTGCAGACAATTTCCAGCTCTCAAAGACAGAATAATGCTGAGTTGAATGTGTGTGTGCTTCATAAGAAAATTAGATGTAAAAATCCAGTTTAAAAGTGTTTCTTTTCCCTGAAGAAATTGCAAAATGTGCCTATTTAACAGCATGTTTGTGAAGGGCTTAATTTATTTAGATGTCCAAATCTATTATAAACTGTGCTTATTTTTATAGGTGTTAAATGAAACACAAAGTGAATTTTCAAGTAACCCAGTATTGGAGTTATGTAACTATTTAATTCTGACTTGACAGTGCCCAGCCTGGGAAAGATGACACTTCAGTTGACACTCCCTTGCTACAGGAAAGCTTAATGGATGCTGGGGGTTCCCGCACATTGACAACAATGAGCTTAATAAGAATTTCGTCTCTGGCTGAGCCAAGGACAATGGCAGGCTGTCCACTGATCTCTACAGTGGAGCTTCCCTCTCCAGGAAGAGGACACACCTCCCTGATCAAAGGAATGTGACAGCTGTTGCCTGTTGAAAGGAAAGTTACAAAGAAAAAAAAAAACTGGCCAGAACTTTTGGTGTTTAAATACTTAATTGTGATTAAGTTTCTTTAACTGTGCAACCTGAAGGAGGACAAATCAAAAATTGGTAGAGGTTAATCTAATTTTAGGCCCTTACTTCGAAAACATTAATGAACCCTTTACTACCTAAGGAACCAAGGTTACAGGAAAAGCCTAATTGTAGCAAAACTATTAATGCTGCAAGTCTGATATTGTATATCCATGCTCTAGTGATAATCCCCTAGATATGTACTGAATTAGAAATTATTAGGCCAAACTGTTATGATTAAAATTGATAAAATTCCATAGAATGACAAAGACAGCTCTCACAGAGATGGGGATTGAATGTGAAAATAACCCATCAAGGTTGTAATGTATATGTCCAATTTTATTAGGGGGCATAATTTTAGAAATGCATATTTGTGCAAAAGTTAAGTTTTGGTCAAAATCTATTTGGGATTTCCTAAATCCCATCATAAAGATGACAGCTTTGTTCTGACTGTCAACCTGAACAAGGCAAGTGCCTTTGGCCACTCACAGCCGTGGGGGTGTGGTTTGAAATTCTGCCCATACCATAAACTTTGTGATGTCATTTGGTAGGATACATATATAGGAACTTCACCACACATAGACACACACTGCGTCCTCACCACATCCTGATTTCTGTGCATCTCTTTGTTCCTGACTTCTTCATCTTGTCCTGATCCAGATTACTTTGCAATACCAAGGCCCAGCATTTGCTGGACCCTTTTCTGCTAGGCCCAAATTCAACCATCCCAAGCTTAAGGGAAATTATTTCTGATCCAGTCTGGCTTACTACCATCATGCTTGCCTGCTGAAACTCGTCATCATGCTAATCTACTGTGTCCAGTGACCAGAAGGGCCAATCCATTCCAAATCCAGTTGAGGTGCAGCTCGATTGACCAGAACTGCCCAGCTGACCGATCCCTCCAGAATTGCCCTGCTGCCGGTAGACCCGATCCAATGACCAGAACCCTGACGGTCCAATCTTAAGTACAGTGGACTGTAAGTATCAACAGGAATTATAATGACCCATAGTATATTTGCATTGTCCTATCCCAATCTTAACCTATCCCATCTTTAACTTGAGAAACTCTAATATTGTTAGAACCTTTTGTGTGCTGATTTTTCCCATTTTGTGCCATTAAACCATAGCCCATTAGTGATTTGGATTAAATAAAGTAATTCCCATACAGAACAGAAACTAAAGTATCACACGTGAATAGTTAAAAGCGGCTGTGAGTAACTGTGGAGATTCACAGGTGGCATTCTCTTTTTCATAGTAATTAATAGAGTGTAATAAATCCAATCTGTCATTTTTTAAAACTGAATCTCTGCTTTTCTCTGTTCTATTTTTCAAAAACACCTGTCACTAAAACTTCCATAACTTCTTCAATTTCATAGATAGAAATGTAATTTCAACTCCCAGTTACACATGAGACCCTTAGCTACACCCACAACCAAAAACATCGCATCACACCATATTTGACCCGTTATTATCATAAATCGCATAGTGAAATTTTGACGCAAATTTACATTTTAGCAAAAGTTACACGTGTCTTTTCTCATCCAAAGTGTTTCTACACTCCCATCCTGATCTAAAGTGTGTACTGTTGCTCATCTTGTCGCTCATATGTTTTAGGACCTGTTTAGTTGCTTTCATAAAAATTTCTATCAATTTAAGCATTTTTGCCCACCTTGCATTGTTTCACAAAGCCATTTTCACCTGACATTTTAAAAGTGTCAATCTCCAAAAGCGGTTTTCTCTCTTGTTTGGGGAGGGAAGATTGCATTCAAACTATAGACATTGGGCCTCATTACGACCCTGGCGGTAGGGGGTTAATGGGGCCGGAAGAGCTGCCGGCCCATTAACCCCCTACTGCCTCATTACGAGGTCTGCTCGCGGGACCCCCTAAGGACGCCTGGTAATACATGGCATCCTTAGCAGGTCCCGCGAGCAAACCAGGATGCTAACAACGGGCCCATCATTAACGGGCCCCTTGTTAGCATCATCCCCATTCCCATTGAGCCCTATGGGGGCTGAAATGGGAATGGGGATGTACTGGGTCCGGGTTCCCTGAATGGGGAAATACCGGGCCCTCCAAGGACGGAATGGCCCAGTATTTCCCCATTCAGGGAACCCAGGCCCGGTTCCCGGAATGCGGGTAGTCATGCCGCAAAAAGCGGCATGGTTACCTCCAGGGTCGTAATGAGGCCCACTGTCTTTCATTCCTGAATACCTGATGCTTACTTACATCTGTGTAGGATTGCTAATTTGTGCCTTAAAGAACTTTGCAGGGGGAAATATTAACCTAAACGCTATCTGTTCACAAACCAAAACTGTTCTTTTTCCTGTGTTTTCTATTCTACATTACTATAAGTGAATTCAATTGCTTTGCTTATTTTCTGAATTGCATTGTCACCGCTTGGTGATTGCTGCCCCATATATATATATATATATATAAACGTATGTGTGATTTGAATATTAAATAGAGAAATAAATATTTACCTTTACAAACTAGCCTGATTCCTGGTCCAGTGTGACCTTGAGAAGTGGGGGGGTATTTTGAGATGGGTGTGATATGAGTGTTATATCATTCAGAATATTGAACCTATAGACATAATAAATAAGTATTTCATTGCGCACTACATGCTAGGCGATACCCAGGTGTGTGCTGATTGAAATCCTTAACAGGGTTAATATTTCCCATAGTCCCATAACATGCTCAGACTGGCCTATAGGGTAATAAGCCAATGGCTGAACCAGAAACTCAAAATTATGGTTTGGGCAAGTTTCTTTGGTCAAAGTGGGACACTTTTTTGGCCAGTGTGGGCCAGTTTGATGAGTTACTTCACTGCACGGCTAGTAGTTTGGACCAGTGTTGCTGAATAAATATTCTTTAAAATGTACAATTTGCCTCACATTTGGGTACTCTTCAAACAGTGTCACAAAAGGAATGAAAAGCCACTTGCAACTGTGGGCCACTTTTTGATTGGTGCCCGAGACAATTGCATGGCCCAGTCCAACCCTGTCCCATGATTGATTAAAAAATGTATATTCTTGTCAGAAGGTCTTCGTGCCACCAACGATGCATAGGAGTTTTATACACTGACGCAACGGTCAAGACGTAAATGATGGTAAAACAAGATTGCAGGCACTGGCTATAAAGCCTACAAAGGTTTGTCATACAGATGTGTGCGGTTATAGAAAACAAACAATTTTAGGCTGAAACTGAATAATATTTAAGACTAAAGAGATCTTCTCTGTGGAAAACTCTGAACATAACTTGTAAATGCAGATTTGTGTAAATCAATCCACCAGTGCTAGGGTCACCGTTAGAAGAGAAGTAAACACGATTTTGCAGTCCGATGCAGACACAGCCTTACTAACCTTTCCACATTCTTCATCCTTCTTAGCCGCTTCTTAATGCTTGCCTCCTGCCACCTCCTGATATCTTCCTCTTCTCACCTCCTGTGGTCTTCTCTGTACAACTTTTTCCTGTTGAGTACCTCTAATAACTTTCTAAAATGTTCCTCCTATTGCCTTTTTGGTCTCCCCCAAATCTTTTCCGATATATTCCTCCTGCCACATCCTGAATTCGAGCTTCAGCCTTCTCGTTTTATGGCCACTCCTGGTTTGTTCCTCTTGTCACCTCCTGGCATCTCCTTCCTCCACTTCCTAATATGTCTTCTCTCCTTCTTACTGCATTCTTATCTGCTCTTTTTACTTTCTATCATATTGCCCCCCATCATTCTTCATGAGTCACCCATTCTTTCCAACCTCCAACCATGACCTCTTCCAAACTCCTACACTTCCCCTTCTTGGGACATCCTTTCTCAATTTCCTGGCTCCTCCCACTGGGCTGGATGTCTGGTCCAGCATGTGTGTAACGTCTTTGAAGCATCAAGGTGACAGGGTACTGGGAAATCACCTTCTTCCTAAAGGAGGACATTTTGTCTGATCATCTGTTTCAAGTGGCTGCTGAACTGGAGCTTTTAAAAGCTCTTCCGCCATCGCAAATTTTGTGTTTCTGCAAACTTGCCCATCTGTGTAGGAATCTGCAGTGTAGAGAGTGGAGCCACATCTACAACAGGAACCACAGTAAACCTTCCTAATGTTTTGGAATTGTAGGGATAGTTTTGGATGCAGTCAGGATCGTTGTCTAATTGAGCCTGCCATTGGGTGGTGGTGTCTTGCTCAGACTGATGTTGTAGTTTGTATGGTCATGCCCTGAAAGAGCCAGTATGACATCCTCACGGCATGGGACTGTCCCATGCCCAGTGGTGGGGGCTAATTTGTGTGATCACAGTATCCTCCTCATACCACACCCACTAGCTGGCACCCGGATTCTGCGGTTGACACATAATCACACACAGTAACAGCTATTTTAAATAAGCACACCTTTGTCAGTATAGCCTGCAGTCATTTTTTTCAGAGACTGTCTGCCTCCATAAAAGAACAGGGTGCAACATGCAGGGTAAACACAAGAGGAAAATGTGGGCTTTCACTATAAATTACACAAACCACATTCAACTGAACATTTAGGGGTTCTGAAAGACAAGAGATTAAAGAGCTACCATTGGGGTGCCTTGAAAGGGGCCATTCAGGATTTGCTGCTTTCTTAACCCAAAGAGAGAATTGTCTTTGCCTTTGCATACACCACGTCACATGCAGTTATAATGCTCATCTGGATAATCAGAGCATAATCTGGGCAGTGGCGTCTTCAGACTCTTTTGACTGGGGTGCCCCTAGTTGGCTCTGACTTATGCTGGGGTGGTTTGAAGAAGGAGCGCCCACACAGATAATTATCATCATTTAGGATAATTGGGTGGCACATGGAATGGCCAATCAGATTCCAGGGGTAGCACATGCCACAGCAGGCCACTCCCTGGACACGCCTCTGAATCTGGGAGTCTTCTTAGTTAAATATGATAGAAGGCAAATACCTATAAAACTTGCAAATCCAGAAATAAAAGGGTGAGAAAGAGGCAACATTTTTTGAAATATTGAAAGAAGGAACGAGAGAGCTGGAGTTGTGCTTTAAAAGCAGGAGGTAAACCCTTGTTTCGACAGCCACTGGCATTGGGGCCAACGTCTTCCCATACGTCATTACTTGTTAACCTGTGTAAACCACGAAGGGGAATATCAACTTTATACTGGTGCTGTTAAACCAAATGTGGTCCTCGTACTGTACCTGAATGGTCCACAGTCAAAGGAAGGAGGCAGTGACATGATGGTGTAGGCCACTGGTAGAAGGCTCATGAAAAGGACGAGTAGTAAAAGTCCCATATAAAAGTTGTTGGATTTCGATGCTTTGAACACACGCTCATGGGGCACATTGCTGCTCATAACGGCCCAGACCTGGAAGTACATTGAAGTTATCAGGCGTATTATGTTCAAGCCAATCAGACCCGGAGCATAAAAGGCGCCCATCCTGAAAAATTACAAGAAAGAGAAGTTACTCCAAACAATGCCAGACACGGCCATTCTGTGCACATTATTATGGACCAGTAGGCTGAGGCTTCGGTTGCATAGATAGGGCATAGCCGAATGTCACACTTGAATGCCTGATGGTGCTCGCACAGTCTCTCAACCCCCCATTGAGCAACACTGAATAAGGTCGCCATAACACCTGTTGTTAATTCGGTTGTAGACTTATAGGAGCTTTTGGGGACATAATAATGAATACATGTTTCAAAATTGTATTTATTCATTTTAATATATACATGTACAATAGAAATGAAATACAGTGATATTAATATATAGGGTAACACTTTTTTCTAAACCTCTCTTCATTAGTTTTCCAGCTGCTTAACAAATAAAATCTCAGGCAATGTCAATACAGCCATACAAACAGAAGATAAAAAAGGACAAGCAACAACTCCCCACATAGGAACAACCCCCCCACCCCCCACCCACCCCTTCAAATCCCACTAGGTTGTTAATGTATGCAACAGAACATATCCAAATGACAAGAGTTTCATCCAGGATACAGTGACCTAGACTATCTTCATAAAGACAATGAGCCAGATATTAATAGGCCCGTAAACGGCGAAGATACTGAACAAAGTTATAAAGTCAATATTCTTCAACTCCGTTCTTGGGTGTCTTCCTCTTTATCCTGTGCCAAGAGGGCACTCTCAGAGTCCGACTTGCGAGCCATATAGCTCCTAAAAGAGTGCCAATAGTCCTTGGGTCTACTATTAAAGGAGAGCGTTTGGTTGTATTGCGACTCTCTACGCTCATACATCGACATGCAGTTCACCCATTGATGTATTGACGGGGCCCTAGCAGACTCCCATGCACGTGCCACCAGGGACTTGGCAACCACCGAAGCCATCCCAAACAGTTTTCTGTCACTGCTTACAGGTAGATCTGCCCACGATAGCACCCATGTTTCTGGAGTGAAAGGGATCGTGGTCTCCAACACCCGCCCCATCACCTCAGCAACAGCACCCCAGAAAGTCTGGACATGGGAACAGGATCAAGCTACATGGTAAAAATCAGTAGGGGACAGATGACATCTCTTGCACTCCGAAGACCGAAGGGGAAACTGCTTATGCAAAGTCAGAGGAGAATAATACAGTTGATGCAAGAATTTAAAGTGAATCAGGTGAAATCTGTTATTACTAGAAATCGACTTAGTCTGAGCAAGTATGCCTTCCCACTGATCGTCAGGTAAAGAACGAGCCATACAAACTTCTCATTTAGCCCGATAGGAAGAAGGCGAGCCCCCAAGCTCCCGAACCAGACAATACAGGGAAGAGACCACTTTTCTAGAAGAGGGCGGGGCCACAATATACTCTAAAATGGGGGAGGTCTCTGGTGCATCAGGGAAGTCAGGCCAATTCGATTTCAGTACCTTGCGGAGGCGGAAATATAACAACTGGGTAATCAGAGTCCAGTTGCCTCTCACCTTAAGGTTTTCCCAAGTTATGAATTTCCCTTGTGGTGCTACATCGCCCAGGGTATGAATGTGCATACTCTGGAAATGCTGAATAAAGATGTGTTCAAATGTAAGCGGGATCCCATGGACCCTATATATGACCATCTTGGGTGAATACCACAAGCCCATCCCCACCAACTTCGCCAAGCTGTCCCAGGCCCTGAGCGTAATCTCCAACGGCTGAACCTCCGTCCCCAAATGGTGCTCTCGAACAGCCCAAAGGTAGCCTCTAAGGTCCTCCGTTTGAGCGATTGACCTCTCCAGCTTTGTGAGTGTGGCAGGTCGTTCGTTGGGGACCACCACCGAAACGGGTACTGGATCTGTGCCACTAGAAATAGAGGCACAGGTTAGGAACCTCAAAACCCCCCTGGCCATATGAACTGTACATTGAGCGCAGGGAAATGCGGGATCGTTTCCCCGCCCAGATCAATCTAGTCAGCATAGACTCTACACAATTTATAAATGATACTGGGGGCCATACCAGAACGTTGTTAAAAACATCCAATAGTTTTGGTAAGACAATCATTTTGGCTATGGAGATGCAGGCCGCCTGTGAGATGGGAGCCGGACCCAAGAGTCCACCCAGTGTTCCAGATGTTGCAAGGTAGAAACAAAATTTTCCTGATACAAAAGTGCAGGGGAAGTGGATACCCTGATACCCAAATATCGGATCCACTGTGGACACCACGCGAAGGCCTCTCCCACACCTTGTGGGGTGACTCCCGGTGTAAGCGGGAGTACCTCCGACTTGGACTAGTTTATCTGTAGCCTAGACAGGACACCAAACGCAACTATCTCCCCTATCATGGGTTGCAAGTTTATTCAAGGATATTTTATGTATAAAAGCATGTCATCTGCGTAAAGTCAGATGATAGATGCATGCGACCGGAGTATCACACTGCGATGAGAGTGCAATTCTCTCAATACACAGGCCACTGGCTCAATAGCCAGGACAAACAGGAGAGGGGAAAAGGGACAGCCCTGCCTGGTTCCCCGGGAGGGATAGATGGGAGCGGATTGAACCCCATTCATGTAGACCCGTGCCCGTGGAGCCGCATATAGAAGGTGAATCCAGGTTAGATACATAGAACCGAAACCCGTGCGGCGCAAGACCTCGAACAGGAAAGGCCATTCCACAGAATCAAACGCCTTCTCTGCGTCCAAGGCTACCACCCACCCCTTCAACTCCCACCAGGTTGTTAATGTATGCAACAGAACATATCCAAATGACAAGAGTTTCATCCAGGATACAGTGACCTAGACTATCTAAATAAAGACAATGAGCCAGATATTAATAGGCCCGTAACCGGCGAAGATACTGAACAAAGTTATAAAGTCAATATTCTTCAACTCCGTTCTTGGGTGTCTTCCTCTTTATCCTGCGCCAAGAGGGCACTCTCAGAGTCCGATTCGCGAGCAATATAGCTCCTAAAAGAGTGCCAATAGTCCTTGGGTCTACTATTAAAGGAGAGCGTTTGGTTGTATTGCGACTCTCTACGCTCATACATCGACATGCAGTTCACCCATTGATGTATTGACGGGGCCCTAGCAGACTCCCATGCACGTGCCACCAGGGACTTGGCAACCACCGAAGCCATCCCAAACAGTTTTCTGTCACTGCTTACAGGTAGATTTGCCCACGATAGCACCCATGTTTCTGGGGTGAAAGGGATCGTGGTCTCCAAAACCCGCCCAATCACCTCAGCGACAGCACCCCAGAAAGTCTGGACATGGGAACAGGACCAAGCTACATGGTAAAAATCAGCAGGGGACAGATGACATCTCTTGCACTCCGAAGACCGAAGGGGAAACAGCTTATACAAAGTCAGAGGAGAATAATACAGTTGATGCAAGAATTTAAAGTGAATCAGGTGAAATCTGTTATTACTAGAAATCGACTTAGTCTGAGCAAGTATGCCTTCCCACTGATCGTCAGGTAAAGAACGAGCCATACAAACTTCCCATTTAGCCCGATAGGAAGAAGGCGAGCCCCCAAGCCCCCGAACCAGACAATACAGGGAAGAGACCACTTTTCTAGAAGAGGGCGGGGCCACAATATACTCTAAGATGGGGGAGGTCTCTGGTGCATCAGGGAAGTCAGGCCAATTCGATTTCAGTACCTTGCGGAGGCGGAAATATAACAACTGGGTAATCAGAGTCCAGTTGCCTCTCACCTTAGGGTTTTCCCAAGTTATGAATTTCCCTTGTGGTGCTACATCGCCCAGGGTATAAATGTGCATACTCTGGAAATGCTGAATAAAGATGTGTTCAAATGTAAGCGGGATCCCATGGACCCTATATATGACCATCTTGGGTGAATACCACAAGCCCATCCCCACCAACTTCGCCAAGCTGTCCCAGGCCCTGAGCGTAATCTCCAACGGCTGAACCTCCGTCCCCAAATGGTGCTCTCGAACAGCCCAAAGGTAGCCTCTAAGGTCCTTCGTTTGAGCGATTGACCTCTCCAGCTTTGTGGGTGTGGCAGGTCGTTTGTTGGGGACCACCACCGAAACGGGTACTGGATCTGTGCCACTAGAAATAGAGGCACAGGTTAGGAACCTCAAAACCCCCCTGGGCATATGAACTGTACATTGAGCGCAAGGAAATGCAGGATCGTTTCCCCGCCCAGATCAATCTAGTCAGCATAGACTCTACACAATTCATAAATGATACTGGGGGCCATACCAGAACGTTGTTAAAAACATACAATAGTTTTGGTAAGACAATCATTTTGGCTAGGGAGATGCAGGCTGCCTGTGAGATGGGAGCCGGACCCAAGAGTCCACCCAGTGTTCCAGATGTTGCAAGGTAGAAACAAAATTTTCCTGATACAAAAGTGCAGGGGAAGTGGATACCCTGATACCCAAATATCGGATCCACTGTGGACACCACGCGAAGGCCTCTCCCACATCCTGTGGGGTGACTCCCGGTGTAAGCGGGAGTACTTCCGACTTGGACTAGTTTATCTGTAGCCTAGACAGGGCACCAAACGCAACTATCTCCCCTATCATGGGTTGCAAGTTTATTCGAGGATATTTTATGTATAAAAGCATGTCATCTGCGTAAAGTCAGATGATAGATGCATGCGACCGGAGTATCACACTGCGATGAGAGTGGAATTCTCTCAATACACAGGCCACCGGCTCAATAGCCAGGGCAAACAGGAGAGGGGAAAAGGGACAGCCCTGCCTAGTTCCCCGGGAGGGATACATGGGAGCGGATTGAACCCCATTCGTGTAGACCCGTGCCCGTGGAGCCGCGTATAGAAGGTGAATCCAGGTTAGATACATAGAGCCGAAATCCGTGCGGCGCAAGACCTCGAACAGGAAAGGCCATTCCACAGAATCAAACGCCTTCTCTGCGTCCAAGGCTACCACCGCAATCAGGATCTCCGGATTCACATTGTGCATCATAGTAAATAATCTATGCAGATTGTTCTGAGTGGATCGTCCTGGAATAAAACCGGCTTGGTCGGGAAGGATTAGTGCTGGCATGTGAGGGAGAAGCCGATCTGCAAGTAATTTAGCAATAGTTTTCTTATCAGTGTTTATCAATGAAAGTGGGCGATAGGAGGAGCATCGTTTAGGATCTTTATTGGGCTTAAGTAATACCGTGACCAGGGCAGTACGTGTAGAGTCCGGGAGTACCCCGGAGGATGCCGCCTCCTCAAACATTTTACATAAGTGAGGGATGAGCAAATCTGAGCAAGCTTTGTATAATTCAGCTATTATCCTGTCTGTTCCTGGGGCTTTCCCATTCGGAAGAGACATAATCACCCTGTAGAATTCCTCTGCCAAAGGGGGTTCATTAGGAAGCCCACCAATCTCAGAATCCAGCCAATCCAGGGCGACCCTATCAAGAAAGTCAGTGATATCGTCATGCCCAGCTGAACCAGTAGCGGTGCACAACTGCTCATAGTATTGACGAAATACCTTGTTTATCTCAAGCACATCCCTGACCAGTGGGCCACCCTGAGATTCCACCTTTAGAATAGGCTCCAAATGATTCTCCTGTCTGACAGCCCAGGCCAGGGCCCTACTTGGACAATCCCCCTCCTCATATCTCGCTGCGGCCACAGGGTCGCCCAGGAATCTCTCCTCATCGTCCATCAGGGCCTGAACCTCCTGCCTCCTTGCTGCAAGAGTATTTTGCAGATCTGGTGTATCTGCGTTTCCCTGAAGGAGTTCAAGATCCCTAATTTCCCTCTCTTTGCATGCTATCGCACCACAAATACTCTTCAGCACCCCCCTTCCTGCGACATGCACCTGTCTCGCAGAAACACCTTAAAAGTTTCCCAAACCACCCCCGGACTGGGAACTGACTCAGCATTAAATTGAAAAAACTCTGTGATGGCCTGGCGAAGCCCCTCCCGGAACACCAAGTCTTCCAACGCTCGGGCACGAAACCTCCAGCGAAGCTGCCTAGGATAAGATGGGGGTCCCTTAAATTTTACCAGCAGTGGCGAATGGTCCGAAAGGGTACGTGGGAGAATATCCGCCCTGACCACCCCACGGGCCGAGCCCGGGGACATAAACACATAATCAATTCTGGACTAACTCCCGTGTACACTAGAGTGAAACGTGAATTCCCGAGCATCAGGATGACACCGTCGCCATACGTCAAACAAGGGGTAATCAACTATAATGGATTGACATTTTTGCACAGTGTGGGAAATCGACCGTTGAGTCGATGCCGACCTGTCCCACATGGGTGAAAGGGCCACGTTAAAGTCCCCTGCCCACACTATCTCGTAACCCGGGAATAGTCGTAGATGCTCCAAACATTTTTTAAAGTAATCATGAGAATCATAATTAGGGCCATAGATGTTAATAAATATAATAGGATGATTCGCCGTCTCCCCAGCCACCAGCAAAAATCGTCCCTCCTCGTCCACCACTTGCTTGTGAAATTTAAATCCTAAGGAGCGATGGATGTAAGTAGCAATTCCCTGGGAATGTGTGGAGTAAGAAGAGCCATACCTATGTATTCCCCAGCTGGAAAGGGCAGGGAGCTTGTAACCCTTCCCAGGTGCATCTCTTGTAAACATAACACGTTAATCTGATGATTCCTGGCAAAATTGGATATGAGTCGCACCTTTTTCACATTTGTGAGGCCCCGAATATTTCATGTAAGCAAAGTTATGTCCAAGGGGACAGGGGAACCCGGCCCTGAGGGAGAACTCATGTCAACCACCAATGGGTAAATGTCAAAGGAGCTGCAGTCGCCAAAATATCAACCGGGGCACAGCCATAGGAAAACCCTGTCTGTCCAGACACATCCAGAGCATCACCCCCGCCAACAAGAGAGCACACCCCTCCCATTCTTTGTATGATGAATATATCAAGGTGACAACACCGGTGACCATGAGAGAACCCCAGCGGTTCTGGAGTCAGGTCAAAGTTAATTACTAGACAGGTAATACCACCAAATAAAATCCTGCCAAATTATCCGTCTGTGCATACAATAACCTGGGAAACCCCCCCACCCAAACAACACCCATGCGATGTCAACAAAAGAACAAACCAAACCCCAAACCCCAAACCCCTCCCTCCACCCACGCCAGAAACCCCAATCTATTGGCCCCCTCATCCCACCCACCACCCTAAACCCCACAAACAATATTCAAGTCCAAGCTAAGTGGCCGCTGGGCTCGGGGGGAAGCTGGCGGCATCTGCGGCTCATAAAGCTTGAAGGCTCAATACCATGGTTACACGTCACAGTGTGATCACCCACCATGAGACAAGGTTAGTCGGAACAGTCACAACTCAAAGTAATGTTTATATAGCCATCTCACAGGACCCGCCATGCATCCTTGAGCAGCCCCATAAGCACGCCAATTCGCTCCCAATCAAGGGGACATCGGAGAAGGAGGCACGGGTCCGGAATGTGCGAGGCGAACCTCTCGGCCGCCTCAGGGTTAATGAAGAAGGACACTTTATCATCATGCACCACCCTAAGTTTAGCAGGATACATCATAGCATAGCGGACCCCCTTCTTCCGCAACACGGCCTTAACGCTTAGAAACATTTTCCTCTGATCCTGCACCTGCTGGCTAAAGTCAGGAAATAAACAAATTGTTGATGAGCCCCATTGTAGGATCTTCTTTTCCCTGGCCACGCGCAACGGGGTATCCCAATCCCTGTATCTGAAAATTCGGGCTATAATGGCCCTTTCCCAGGGCCCCCGGGGGCGGCCTGATCGCCAATGAATGATGGGCCCTTTCAACCATAAACATATTTGAAACCAGCGGATCGTCCAAAACCTCCTTCAGAAGCTGTTCAACAAAGAGTTCCATGTTGTCAATATGAGTGGACTCAGCCACCCCGGTAATCCTTATATTGTTCCTCCTTGATCTCCCTTCCAAGTCGTCATTCTTCACCGTTATTTTCTTAACTGCCTGTTGCAAAGAGGTCACCTCTCTTTGGAGAGCGGAGATCTTGTCCTCCCCATCCCCAATCCTCTGCTCCGCCTCGGCCATCCGACCGCACAGCTTCTCGATTTGTATCACCGATACATCCACCTTACAGGTGAGAGCATCGCTCATAGCTCCCAAGCTGTCAGTACTTCCCTTGAGGGCCAGTAGGGTTCGATTTAAGGCAGACATGTCAATATGAGCAGCCCCAGACTCTTCTCCCTGGCCGGCAATTACTCTATCCGCCTTTGCAAATTGCTCCATCTTGGATTGTTTCTTGGGTTTGCCCATTCTAGGGGGATACAGGGAACCACAAACTGCGGCCGCTCCCGAGCCGCACCGGCCCCAGACATAGGGAGGGTAAACTCTTTAAAACCAGGTTTTGCCAGACTTAAGGGTGTAAAAGCACAACTTGAGGGCAAAGGTCCAAGCTCCCCCTGCAACTACAAAGACAATCACGAGCTGCGCCCCACTCCACCATTATTTAGCCCAGACAGGTGGGGGGGAGGTGCCAACAACCAGCCCACAGACCATCCGGCAGGAGTCCAATTCGGAGGTGCTGCAGAGAGTATAGAGGCCAACACCCAGAAAAGAGGAAAAAATTTAAAAAAAGGGAACATCCACAGAGAGGGGGGAACCTCACTACACTCCAAAGAGGGGGGCCAGGGTATCCTCAGCGTCGGTGTTTCATTTTAGGGGTGCCACTTGCCACCAGTCCCAACTGCCCCCAGACTGCACCACAGTTCACAGGAAGCCACCACCAACAGCACATAGGTGCCCCCAGTCACTTGCTGCCGTGAGGGAGCCCCCAAAGCACAGGCGTGGGTATTCACCAAGGGGCCACTCCACTCACCTCCATGGGCGCCATGACCCCCTGCCCCCACCGCCTCCAACGTTCCAAGCAGGCGATCCGCCGACCGCAAGGCGGAGCTCCAGCGCCACAGAGCGGACGTCAGAGCTGGCACCCAGCCTTAAGAAGGGCAGGAGCAGGCACCGCGGGACGCATCCACTGGCCCTGAGCGCCCCCAAGCCGTGGCCACAGTACTTTCAGCAGCGGCCAGGGCCAGCCGATACACGGATCTCCACGAGGCGGGGGGAGAGGCACACCACGTCCACGTGGCCGAGGCGGCACAGGGCTCAAGGCCAGACACCGCGATCCTCCGTCCACAGCTCCCGAGCCGCGGTCCAAATCTTCCCTGAATGCTCTGCCACGACTTGGAGCAGAATCCGAGTCTCAACCACATGCAGATCTGCTCCGGTGGGCGAAGGATCCTCAGCCTCCAGCAGAGCGCTCTCAGGCCGCGGCCATCTACGATGCTGCGCAACAGCACCCCCTGTAGGGTAACACTTTTAAAAGTACAACATAACAGCTCAATTCTTCAAAGGGAGTGATAGAGAAAGGCGGAAAATTGAGAGAATTAAAAAATGAGAATACCAACAAGAAGAGAAAAAGAATAAATAAAAAACAAAGAAAGAAAAATGTATTACAAAATTAATTAAAATAAACTTTGAATATGAAAAAAATAACTAAGCATGAGGATCATTAAATCCTCCCCAGATCATCTCTTTTTTATGGT
Source organism: Ambystoma mexicanum (assembly GCF_040938575.1). Lineage (NCBI taxonomy): Eukaryota > Metazoa > Chordata > Amphibia > Caudata > Ambystomatidae > Ambystoma > Ambystoma mexicanum. Next base: position 1,173,782,243 of record NC_090935.1, on the reverse strand, counting down.
AATGATCTTTAGTGCTAAATGATACCTTCTCCCTCCTAGAGAAGAGAGACAAACTCTGCAGCCAATCATCAATACAGGGGGAAGTGTTGCTTTTCCAAAATTTAAGAATACGTTTCTTAGCGAGAAGAAGAGCTCTATATATCCAAAACGCCTTACTGTTAGACAACACAATACCTGAAGGAAATAAGCCCAACACACCAAGAAGTGGGTCTCTTGGGAGAGATTGACCCAAAACCACATCTATCCACTGAAAAACAGCATCCCTGAATAATTGAATCTGTGCAATTGCTGCACACTGGGTTTGCTGCTCAATGCATATGACATCACACTGACCCCAACAACAATATGTCTGAAAACCACGGGCCACACATACTCATTTGGGGCAGCCTCAACCTTTGGGTGTGAAGCGTGGATTGTCTTCCGTAAGCAAAGGATGACCTCTCATAACACTAAATGCATTCCTTTCACTGCTTCTAAATGGCCTGCTTATCTCTGTAATTCTCAACTAGCACAGTGACGCATGCGCAGGAGAAATCACCTGGGGTCTTTATTATTGGAGGTCAGAGAGAGCTCCGGCAACATCCTAGCATAGGCGCAGATTTTGGCTACTGGAGGGGAGAGCACCTGGTTCACTTAAAGCCCTGGACGTATGTCAGAAAGGCCTGTAAAAGCTTTGAAATATTCTTATGATGTGTATCCCCAGAATAAACTGCATGCTTGTCTATTGAAATTATCCTACACGACCTACGTGAACAGCAGTTAACATGAATAGTGATAATAAAGGACCAAGAAATAAACTACTGGCTAAGTGTTGTATCTTTTTAAAACTGGTTTATTGTTGTACAATATGCATGTGTCACAATATGTAGCACTACATCAGGGAATTCTAAAATCATATACATTCTCTTGATTATAGCTCAAAATCAGCGAGTTCATTGCTAACACATTAGATGACAGTGAATCATTTTAAATAAATGCAAATCTGATATTAAAAACAAAGACATTAGGTAAGTGTGCATATACGATCTGGCGCAATTTATAAAGAGCAAGTGCAGTATTATGGTGCATTTCTCCATGCGGTCACATTGTCTGCCTATGTAGAGTCACATTAGCAGCAGTCCCATTTCACTGCATTTTCACTGGCACTAATGTGGCTGTGCATGTGCAAAGATCCCAAAATAACACCAAAATGATCCACATGACCAATACAGTTCTGTATCTGGACGACAAGGAACAGCTAAAGATTCTTCACATTTTTCTGGAACAAGTGGCTGTTATTGGCAGCCCAACTGTTGGCCATGCCTTTGGTCACTAACACTGTGCTCTGTACTGACAACTACTTTTTACATGTTTGAGGGAGCTGCATGAACTCTGTCAGATGGTGCAAGTGTGGATTGGAAGTGGGAGGGGCTTGTAGCATTCAGTCACTGGTTTTCGATTTTCCAAATTGAACACCGTTCCGATGTAAGTGCAACACAGCAATGCATGCCTGTGCACAACATTTTCTGCGGGCAATAGCCTCTGCCATCTGGGTAAACGCAGAGGGAATTTGACATGAACACAATTGGGAGACTGAGAGCTGAAAGAAAATGAGTTTGTACAGAGGCAATGTTGCACTTGTTGAAATGTTGGGCACTGGTACCATGAACACATTGCTTGCGAAGCAATGTTTGGTATTTGGTATTTTATTGTATTTTTATAGCGCTTTACGGTAAAGCGCTACAGAATTCTGGCACAAATATTTGGGCACTGGCGGCATGACATTCTTTACAGTACTATGCAGGCATATCATTTCAGGGCATTCACAGCATGAATGTGGGGCAGTGCAGGAAGATTGTGCTCACAGGCTTCATGAGCATCTTTAGATACAGAGAGTATGAATCTATGTTTTTACAATGGCAATGCTGGCATATATAATTAAGCACATGCGCCATGAAAATACATTTTGTTGTGGGAAATCTTGAATATATCTCTTTTCAGAAGCAGCAAGAACTTTTGGCAACACCAACATATACTATTGGCATGCCTCGTGATCTGGTTGGGGCACAGGCATCATAAAAATGTTTTTATAGTGGTGGTGCTGTCATACATTGTTGGGCAATGACAGCATAAACATGTTTTTTTACACGGGAAGTGCTGGCATGGGCCTTATTACGAGTATGGCGGCCTTAGCAGTAAAAAATGGAAGTAAAATATGTACTGCCATTTTTTACTGCTCCACTGGCTTGTGAATTTATCACCCATTGTATTATCAGTGTCAGTATTTTCTCCAAAACCAAATGGAGTCCAATGGGACCCAATGTTGCAGAAACACATCACCCCAACCACTCACAATATGCAGATTTGCCATCACAAGAAGCACTGATATTGGCAAATGAGTTTGGCAGAATCACCATAGGTAATTTCGCCACGTTTATAATGAGGGACATTTAGGCAGGACTCATGGTTTTTCATTTAGTACAGCCCACACAAAAATTTGATTGATGTATTTATCTATTGGGTATTTATAATGCGCCTATACACAATGGGCCTCATTATGAGTGAGCTGATCTGGAAATAAAAGTGCTGGTGACCAGTTACTGGCACCTTTTCCGGACCGGCTCACTCTGTGTTTGACAGTAGAGGCTCTGAACTACCGGCAGCCCTGATCTGCTGGGAGTTCAGGCCCCTACTGGCATGTTTTTCACTGAAGCACTGGCAACATTACTAACGGTGTTGGTGCTTCAGTTCCCATTCCCATGAGGTCCTATAGAACTCGATGGGAATTGGAACTTACCATACCTCCGCCTCTTGTGATATCCCGGAATCCCCGGGATGTCAGGCGGCACTAACGGAAATACAGGGTTGGTGGCAACCTGCCGGTAGCACCAGACGGTTACCACCAACATCATAATGAGGGCCAATGTGTATTACTGTTGGCAGCCTGCATCTCTTTTCCTCAATTGTTCTGAAATGTGGGATTTTAAAGCTTTTTAAAATAATTTCTCTGGGGTAGGGATTCACTGAATTGCCTTCAATAGCTGAGGCTTGCTCGATATGATCGCTTATTTTTTTTATTTTTTTATTGAAACATCAGTCAAAATATGTCACAGTATAATACCGTGACATCAGACTTTTATTACAAACGAGTTTCATCAAAAAAAAAGCTTTCAATTAATGTACTTTCCATTAGGATCATCCTTCTATGTTCTCTAGATCAAGTGCGTCTATAAAGTTGACTATCGCACAGCAAAGTTTTACACCGTTCCCGGCCATTGCCTGCGACCACCAATCGCGTGCTTCTGGATCCGCTGGGCGAAAGTTGCCTAAATGTAAGGATCGTTTTATTGTGAGCGACGTGCATTTGGTTATCAGATGTTCGATGGATTCAGGTTCATTCATACAGAAACGACATCTGTCGTTGTTTACTTTATTTGAGTGGCGAAGCCACAATGCTGCTTTTGTGTTGATTGCATTTAATCGAATTCGCAAAAACGGAGCCCGGTGATGACGGGAAGGACAATTTGCCAAGTATTTACATAGAACACCCAGCTTGTGTTGTCCAATTCCGGTGTCTAAAGTTGTAGCCATCTTGCGGCGTTGGTCATTGTTCTGGATCCAGTGCATGGTGTCAACCTTTTGCTTAACCGATTGAGGTCGCATTATCAGTTCATCAGTGTTTGAATTGGCATGAGCAAGGATGTTTGTCAGGCGTTGTTTCCACTCTTCAAGTAATACTGAGTTCCCAGGTCCAGATCTAGTGAGAAAGAGCTGATAGGCAGGTGGATTGGACGGCATAATCATTTTTCTAAATGCCATCAGAGATTTCCAAATTACGCAAGCATGAAGCGAATTTATGGAAAGTTCGTATCTTAATTGGCTCATTGAGATATAGGTTGGTAGCTTCAGGACACGCCGCCAAAAAACACCTTCTAGCTTCTGCCAAAAGGCCGCATCAATGGACCATCCTGCTTCGGATCCATAAGTAATCGCTGGAACGACTTTCTGCAGGTAGAATTTCAGGGTTGGGGTGAGTGCGAATTTGCCATAGGATTTATCTAGTAGCTGAGCTTGAATTCCAAACTGTACCATTCGGGCTTTCAAGTCTACTTTCCAAGGAGTTTCACAGAGTGAATTATTAAAGGATATCCCCAAATATCTAATTGAGTCGACCACATCTAGTGGTTTTTTATTGATGTGCCAGGTAAAAGGACGTTGCTTATTAGATTTTGGTTTACCGATAATAATAATTTTGGTCTTGTCGGTGTTGATTGACAAATCATTGCAGTCAAGGTATTCATTTAGGTTGGCCAATTGCCGTTGTAGGCCAATCTGGGTTTTATCCAGTAGGACTATGTCATCTGCGTAAATTAAGTGACCGATTTCGATGTTATTTAAAGTTGGTGGAAAGCATCTCGTGTTTATTCGATGTTCAGGTATGTCGGCAATGAACAGTTTGAATAGCTCAGCTGCTAATGGACATCCTTGTTTCACCCCTGTGTTTGTTGGTATGGGGTTAGAAAGAGCACCTTGGTTGTTTAGTCGGATGCTGATTGAGGTGTTTGAGTGTAGCGCTCTTATTGGATCTATCAAGCTACTTGGGCAGTTCCATTTCTTTAATTTAGGCCAGAGTTTTGAGCGATTAATGGTGTCGAAAGCACTACGTAGATCGATAAAGGCTGCGTACAGTTTGGTTTTGGCCCTTTTACTTTCCAATTTTAAAATTGTCATTAGGAGCAGATTTACTTCCACCCCAACCCCTTTTGTGAAACCGGTTTGCCGGATGTCAGGAATTGAGTTCATCATTGACCAGTGCGTGAGCTGTAGGCGTAAAAATGATGCGAAGATTTTCCCAATAGTGTCCAACAAGGCAATCGGGCGGTAGTTGGATGGATCTGCCCGATTGCCTTTTTTGTAGATTGGGACTATTATTGCTTCTCGCCAAGATCCGGGAATTGTTGTTGTTGTGGATATTCTGGCAAACAGGAGTTCAATCAGATTAGCCCATTCCTCCACATTATTTTTTAACATGATGTTTGTTATTAAGTCGGGGCCCGCAGCATTAGAGTTTTTCAATGCTTGTATTGCAGTTTTTATGTCGGCGGCGGTGACTCGTAGCCCCCATGAACTTAAATTTGGATCTGGAGCATTTTGTTCTTCATGTTGTATGTTACTAAAGATCTTTGCATAATGTAGTGTCCATTGATCGGGGGCAATTACATTTATCGTCGTCGGCTGATGTTTGGAATTTCCAGTATTTAATATGGCCCAAGTTTCCCGGGAGTTATTCTGAATTAGCTGTTTCAATAGCAGCTCCGCTTTGTCTTGTTCAATTATGGTTTTTTGTGATTTAAGCCAAGAACGATATAATTGTCGCCGATTTTGGATGTCGTCAATGATGGAACTTCTATTATTGGTAGACTTCATCAACTTTTTTAGCTTCCTCACATCTCGTCGCATTTCTCTTTTCGCCAATGTTATTATCGTGGAAGAAGCATGTTTATGTAAATGACCCATGGTTAAGTTTGAAGTACGTGCGGTGACAAAATCGGAGAATAGTGGAGTGTACTCAATCATTGAATCGTCTTTGGTATCAAAGTTCTGTCTTATTTCCTGAAGGTTCCTTCTGTTTATTCTAAGACGGTTGCCACCTGCTGTCACTGAGATCGGAATTTCGTAGGAACGAGAGTCCGATGACCATCCTAGCAGACAGGTAAGTCGCAAAAGGTTGTGATCGCTCATTGACATAGGCAAGATTGTTAAAGACAGGTTTTTCTCGAATAGGTTATGTGAGACCCAGAAATAGTCAATGATTGAATGGGTCTTATTGTTTGACCACGTTTGGCTTGGCGGTTGGTCCCCTGAGACATTCCCATTAACCATGAGACAGTTCCTTGTGCGAAGGGCGCGGCTCCATTGCATGCCACGGATGGGAATGTCTTTGTCTAGAGCTGGCTTGTAACTCTGCGTTTCACGCTCGTATTTAAACCAGGCACAATTAAAGTCTCCTGCACAAATGATTGAAAGATTCCTGTATTTCAATATGGCCTAATCTAGAATGTGGAGCATAGATCTAAGAAAGAGCTTGGTACTGATTTTATGTGGATTCCAATAACCATTTAAAATGAGCAGATGTGTCCTGGCGTCATCTATTTGATGATTTGATTGTAATAAGGCACCTTGTATAAAAGGATTTGGGGCAAATGAGGCCTTAAGCTGCCACCATGTGTTGATTTTAATCATCATTAATAGGCCTGAAAAGGGGCGACCCTTTGGACCTTTGACAGCAGGATTTAATAGGGTCGTAAAGCCATCTCTCATAGGGGGTATACTTAACCAGGTTTCTTGGAGGCAGATGATAAATGCCTTATCTAGATTGACATCAAATTGCTTAAATAAGTGGGAAGACCCCCTGGTATTCCAAGAGAGAATTTCACGTGTACATTCAATTACACGGACTGATGGCTAATTCCGATCTGTAGTGCTGTTCGTCGAGTTGTTCTTCGGGGTCCGATTCGTCCCAGATCTTTGAAATTCAACTCGTGGTGATTTCTGTCTATACTCCACGTGTCTTTGTTCACGATGTCTGAGGACGGAGTGCTCCGGACTGGATTTCCGATTGCTTGTGACCAAATTTTGCGGTTCGATTGATATGTCAAAGCCATAGCTCAGTAATTCGTTTGCAGCTTGCAGAATAGTGTTCCGTACTAAGGCGGATGGAATGTGCAGGAGCACTTGATCACAGCGTCGTTCCGTTGCATATTCCACAATTCTTATATCAGCTGACATTATCGTTCGTAGTGACGGAATGCAAGTGAATAGTTTCATCACGTTCTTCCTATTCATGTTCAAATCATGATCGTCGTGATGAAGGTTTTGCAATCTAAGTTTATAGAGTGTTGAGCCGCCACTAGAACCTAATGAAGTAGATGCCTGAGAATGATAATGAACTGACCTATTCCCATGCGAAGTTATGTGTTTTGGGTTCCAATGGGAAAAGTTTTGTTCCTTATTTGGCCTTGTCCTCGTTGGGTTTTTGTCAGTATTCATGGATCGATTAAGATCATACGTTGTCGACGGTAAGCGAGCCGATTGTAAAGCTTCTTGAGCTGTGTCCTGTCCAGAGTTTTGATGGACGATTGGCAAGTCCTCAGAGTATGTAGATAGGTCGCAAATATCAATTGTAGAGCTGGAAAGATTATTTGGGACAATTACTGAGTCAGAGTCAACTCTTTGACATTCATTTGGATGGACTTTTGGGGAATCAAGCTCCCTTACCTGTTTTGTTTGGTTTTTCCCTATGTTTGAGTCGTTTTGGTTAACTACTTTGGCGTGATTAAATAATCCGGGGGTGGGGCCCTTCGGTAAGTTTCTAATCAGGTTTCGAGAGTTCAGGGATGATGTACATTTCTTGGCTCCCTGTCTTGGTGTTGGCGAGCGTGAGTTCAGAACAGAACGTTTGGTGTGGTTTACAGCGTTAGAGACTTTTACTTCTGTTTGTTTTGAAGGGCCCTGAAAGATGCCAAAAGAGGCCGTGGTCTTCGTCTCCGGGAGCTGAGATAAACGGCCATTAGTTGAGAGATTTTTTAAATGGTCACAATCGGAGGCCTCTTGAATTAAAAGAGGTTTGTTTAAACTAGTCACGGGAGCTTGCTGTAGAACAGCAGTCGATGAGTTGGATGTCTTTTCGATTGAAGTTAAGGTTTGACCTTCTGTTGACTGGATTGTTGCCTTTGTTGCAGCCTGCGTGGAAGCGTCCTGCGTTAGAATTCTTTGGAATTCAGGGTTTCGCATGGACGTTGAGTCTGTGGTTTGGTACTCAGATTTGGAGCAGATTTCAGTTGAAAAGTGTCGCATCCATTTCACCGCCTCAAGAAGGCCGTCAGACAGGGAGTCATTTTGGCAATGATGTCGAGCAGCAAGATCGCTTAGGCGTTCTTGCCAACGTATTGTCCTTTCGGCTTCCTGAGTCAACTGGCCCTGTAAAAAGTTTGTTACAGTCTCAAAACTGTCCATCTTTTCCTTTAATGAAATAATAAGAGTGGACTGGTCCTTGTATGCATCAAGCAAGGATTCATACATTTTTAGAAAAGGCAAGAGTGCTGTGGATGATGCAGCTAATACATTATTGTAGATCTGCATTGCTGCTGCTGATGAAAGACTCGGTTTAGGACCCGCTCCAGTCTGATCTCCTGAATTAGACTGGTTACTATTCATAGAGTCTAAATGAGAATCTGGTGTTAATACAGCATCGCCAGTTACATTCGCAAGTACTTCTTTTGAGGCAGGTTGAGTGTTTGAGGACAAATTCTTCTTTTTTATTGGATACACAAAAGGTGTAGTTTGATGGTGTGATTGGGCATTGTGCGTCGTGTGCCATGACGCGTGATTAGATTTGTCGTCAGTCACGAATTTGGGATGGATCAAATGCCCAGGATGAGATGCTTGTCGCATCAGGTCGCTGGTGTGAGATGTCCTTGCTAAGTTTTGCTCAACGCTGTTTTTCTTGTGGGACCGATCGATATTAATTCTTTGACCTCGTTGCTCCGTTTGAGCACTGAGGGAGGTCCTCTTTAACGGTGTGGTGTCGTTTTCATTGAAGGAATTGAGTTTTGTGTAAACAAAGACAGAGCGTGTGGGAATCTTGTCGAAGATGTCGACAGCTCGACGTTTGACCGCTCTTTGGGCTTTGATGTTCTTCAAATTTGGTACTGAGGAGCTCACGGCCAAGGTGGTTTCGTCATGTTCAATAGTTGCGGTTGCAATTAGATTCGATGCAGTAGAATTTTTGGCTTCAAGATTACTTGTTGAGGCAAGATCCTCATTGTCTTGTGAGGCTTCCATGAGCTCAGCATCCGTTAAGTCAAATGGCGTAAAGAACTCATCTTCTTTGTCCAAGTAAGGTGATTTGACAGAGGTTGGTGAGTCTTTGCTTCGATTTAGGGGAGGAAGATCAAGTAGTGTTAGTAACGAACGTTGTGGAGAGCTGATGGAATTTTCCACGTCGTTTCTATCGTCTGAGAGTAAGGCCACAGTTTCTCCTTCGCTGACTTCTCTGGTAGTAGCCACGTGCAAGGCACATGTAAAGACTCCACCAGACGTGTCAGTATTAGCTGCATTAACTTCAGAATCATCTAATCTTACCATCAGCATATCAATAGATGTTATCTCAGTTGTCACGGGCTCGGGTGAAAATGATGGATTTTGCGGAAGCACGGTGTCTCCCTTTTTATCAGGGGTAGCTAGTGCACACATTTCGGTGGAAGTTTCAGTGGAAATCTCAGTGTGCTGCTCATCTGAGTGCATTATCATCGGTGCAGACAAAGGATTAACAATGGTCATGTCATCATAAATAATATGGTCAGTTCGCAAAGAATTGAGGGGTCTAAGCTCAGACGGATTTTTAGATGCACGTTTGTGGTGCAAAGAGCTTACCTTTATTGGCTCTAATCTCGAGTCGCTTTTTAACGCTGTCCAAGGGTTCTGCATACGGCGTTGTTGGATGGTTTTACGTCGGGTCAGAGGGCCAGAGCCCGTTTGGTCACCTATACCGGAGTGCGCCGTCATGAATAACTGGATCCGCACTGCCGAGTCCAGCCGTTGACTGCCGTAGACTGACTCAGCTCACGACTCCGCGCGCGCTCCGCGCCGGAATCGAGGCTAAATAGGGTCCGCCTCCAAGTTGTTAGTGGCCGATGTTAAAGGCACAGGCACAGTGCACTACGGCTCCAGCCAGCAATGCAAGTGGAAAAGAAACACGTTGCTGCAGCTCCTCACAAGAGAAAAAGTCGTAGCTGACTGCCGTAGACTGACTCAGCTCACGACTCCGCGCGCGCTCCGCGCCGGAATCGAGGCTAAATAGGGTCCGCCTCCAAGTTGTTAGTGGCCGATGTTAAAGGCACAGGCACAGTGCACTACGGCTCCAGCCAGCAATGCAAGTGGAAAAGAAACACGTTGCTGCAGCTCCTCACAAGAGAAAAAGTCGTAGCTGACTGCCGTAGACTGACTCAGCTCACGACTCCGCGCGCGCTCCGCGCCGGAATCGAGGCTAAATAGGGTCCGCCTCCAAGTTGTTAGTGGCCAATGTTAAAGGCACAGGCACAGTGCACTACGGCTCCAGCCAGCAATGCAAGTGGAAAAGAAACACGTTGCTGCAGCTCCTCACAAGAGAAAAAGTCGTAGCTGACTGCCGTAGACTGACTCAGCTCACGACTCCGCTATGATCGCTTATTAGGGTGAATTCAAGGAAAATATTCATGCCCCTCGACTTAAAAAATCTACCAGGTGCCAATGATGATTCAGTGCTTAAACTACAAAGTATCAGAGATGTTGCCTCTTGCAGTTAGGCTGGGTAGACAACATTGGGAGATCCTGTGCGCACAAAGGTGTTTGCATCAGACCAATAGAGGACTCAGGGGAGAGTATGAAGTGTGTAGAATAAGGACGTGCAGGACAAACCTTTTCAAAGTGTAACGGTTTATTGAGAATCCATACTCAACCCAGGGAGTTCCTTCCCTCCCCACTCAAGTGGTTGTGCAACAAACTGTTTAACAGATTCTTTTTTAGCCCTATCTCAGACACATATCATGCCTCTTGGATCCCTCTCCCCTAAGTTAACAATAAGCCAAGAACCAGGCCGGTGTAAGTGAAATATATTGGTATTTATTTAAAAAGTCATAAATTAGCACGAAAATGTCAAACACCACTTTGTCCATGGCATAACACAATCAACTACTCTCAGCATAAATAAATCACAAAAGTGAGTTAAAAAGAGCACCATCACAATTATTCACTTTCTGCAAATTTCACTTCATGAAATAATTACACTGATCAATAACAAAGGCACTTGTCATGTAATGTTGTGCGATTTTGATTTTCCTGCAGGCTTAAAAGGCTAGCAGTCGGATATCAAGATTGGTAATTATGATTTCACCCACACTTTTGGTTTAAAATAAACACACGATGATTTATAGGTTTGTTTTTCAGACCCCCCCTTGCTTTGGTCTATGTTGGGAAGTCAGAAACATTGGAATGATTCGTGGAATTTTGAATTTCAGACCCCCCTTACTGAAAGGCATGTGTGGGGGAAGCTGGATAAAAAGGTTGGACTGATTTAAGAACAAAGACATCCCTCTTCCTTAAAAAAGTCGGGGTCAGCTGGACAACAAGGATTACCCAATTCATTTAAAGGCTATTGTTTTCAGCACACACTGGGAAGCAAGCTTTGTTAATTTAGAATTTTAACAAAGTTCAACCCGTAGTGTTCTGCCGAATGGGGAATTAATTAAATTTATATTTTTGGTTAAATAGGCTAAAGATCTACACCATTCTGCACCCCCTACCCACTATAATTGGAAAGGATTCAAAGCAAACAGGCTCAGTTCTACTTACAAAGCAAGCCTCTGGTTAAGATTCAGGAAAGCCAGCTGCATTTCGGGAAACTGGAAAGATAGGGCAGGGTTCTGGACTCTCAACTCTCAAAGATGGCCTCCCGCACTCCATCATAGGACCCAGTCAGCTTTGAGGCCTTCCTAGAAATCGGCAGCTCTACCCAGATGCACTCCCAGCAATCTTCTCTGAAGTCTCCTTACAGCTGTCAGATGGTAAGTTTTGGCAGCTTTCCTGGTGGTCTTCTTCTTCACTCTCTCTATGTCCTTCCAAATCCAGCCTCCAAGTAATTATTGGTTTAGGGGCCTGGAGCAACATATGGCAATTCCCATTCGTAGGTGGCCTCTGTTCTTCTTACAACATTTTGGCAAAAACTAGTTATGTATCACAACTTCATAATTTTACTAGCAACTGTCATATTACACATATTTTCTGATTCAGCTAATCATGGAGAATTAGATAAGCCGACCACTAAATCCCTACCATGTAGAACAGCCATGTGGCACCTTTCTGCCGTCTCCATAAAAATCAACACAGTTATGAATGGGTAAGTTATTAAGCATATCTCTAATTTCATTTTCCACACGCTCACCAACTCTCACATCTGGAACATGTTCAGATCAGCCAGAGACATAGTTTCCCTGGCCATTACAGTTCCCCGAGTCACAGGTTGATGAATTTTGTATCCTCAAAATCCCCTGGAAATTACATATAAAATGGTACATAGCTGAATTCCATCCACCTTATGATGGCCGAGGAAAAGGCCTAAATGATAATAGTCCTTTTAAATGAATTGTGAATCTCTATGTGAGACAAATGGTCCTCCTCCTGCCTTCCGGCCTTTTGTTTTCACTGGGTTAGCCTGTTGCCAGAGGTATTTTTTTTTTATCAGTCTCCTTTGTGTTAGAAGCTTGCTCTTTGAAGTGGGTGCACCCATTTTCACACCTATTAGTCATTCTCCAGCCAAGGGTAACTTTTCTTGAAGTCAATGCTTTCAGAGCCAGCAGGTCTGCAGAACACTGAATTTTGACACGTTTAGTAGGAAATTCTATTGCGAATGGTTATTTAATGGGAGATGTGACATCCAGGCTGGGAGTGGGAGATTTCCTTGTGAGGTTTTGCTCACAGCCAACAAAAGGGTCTGCTTGGGGCTGACACTTTCCATCAAGACAAAGTGGCTTTTCAAAATTTCACGAGTGTTTTGTAGGTAAAACATGACATACATTGTTTTTTGTCAACCCGCACATCATCTTTTGTTTTCCTGACCTTTTTCTTTAAGCAGTGATGCTCTTTTTTATTTTTTTAAACTGTCTTTATTTGCACACACCTACACAGGTCGTTTTTGTTTTCAATGTTTAAAAATCCTGTTTTCGATGTGACACTGATCTTTGATTCCTCCTTCTTTTGTAAATTAAAATTTTGCTTATCCATTGGTAATTACATCGCTCTTTAATTTTACTTAAAAACAAAGGTCTGGCCATTTTTGTTTCAGTGTTTAAAATCCTGCCATTCATGTGAAAGGGACTTCTGTTTGGGGCCTTTAAATGCACCCCACAAAACAAACTGGAGTTGTGCATACCTCTTTAAAATTAGAAGTGATATATCATCATCAGCGTATGGGCTCATTGCGATTTTGCCAGTCCGGAAACAAGGGTGCTGGTAAGCACACCAGCACCCTTGTTTCTGGACCAGCAATTACAAGCTTGCATGCCTGGGCTGATGCGCCCGACTGGTCTGACCCTGCTGGTCGTAGTGGCCATGGTAGGCAGACTCTTCACGGAAGCACTGGGACGGTTAGCAACGGTGCCAGGACTTCCGTCTCCGCACTCGGACTCTGTGGGAATGGGGAGTTTAAGAAATCCAGCGCCTGAATTCCAGTGCCACCAGGACTTGTAATGTCCCAGTGGTACCGGGAAGTCAGGCGCTGGTAAATTATTACGAGTATTACGCAACCTATTGGTAGCTCTGGCAGGGCTACCACCGGACTCGTAATGAGACCTATAGAATTCTGCTGTGCAATAGGAGAAATTAAAGAGTGGCATTTCCTGGACAATTCATAAGGGACTGGTGGTCGAAGTGGGCCAGAGCATTCTATTATGTTTTAACTGTTCCTATACTTTTATTTTAAAAAGAAACCATTCAGGAATGGTCACATTTTATAATAAACGTGTAGGAAGAAGTTGAAACTTTCTCTTCATGAGGGGTCATGTAGCAGAGGTACAAACTTCAATTAAGAGCAGGCACATTTGTTTTTTGTCTTTCCCTTGCTGGAGATTGGAGCCTGGAACCTGCCAAATCAGCTCCAACCTCACATCATGTTGAGATATCATAGCATTGCTGGGTTGCTGTTATTTTTTCAGTCATATGCTTATTTTTTATATTTTTATTTATTGAACATTTGCATGGCACCTGTACAGCAGAAAGTGTTTCAAGGCTCCAAAAGACTAAGGGGAACTGAAAAAGGAAAGGATAAAAAACAACAATAAACTGTCCTACTAGACCTTGTGACATTTGGATTGTGAAATTGCAGCAACAGGAAGTACAGGGGGGTGTGGAGGGGCAGGGTGGGGGGAGGAAAGGGGTGGGGCAGGGGTGATGCAGGAGGGAAGGGGCAGAGGGGCTGGAAAAGTGCTCGGGAAGGCTTGGGGGTCAAGTGCTAGATGAGGTCTTGAGGGCAAGTGCTATGGGGATGGGGTGAAGGTCAGGTAGTGCAAGGTGTGGGGGGTAGACCAGACTCAGCAGTCTGTTCAGGGAAGGGTGCCCGAAGGCAATTGCAGGGTGCTGAGGCAGACTGATCAGGAGGGGGGGCTCAGAGGAACCAGGCAGCCAGTCATTTCAGTGGGGGGATTAGAAAGGAAGGGGGAGAGGGAGGGAGGAAGATTAGAAGAAGGTCTTGAGAAGCTTCCAGAATTTAAGGAGATCCGGCTCAAGTCTGAGAGGGGCCGGGAGGCCATTCCAGAGGGAGGCTCCCACCGAAGAAATAGATCTAACCCCCACTCTCTGCTTGGAGAAACGTCTGACCTGCAGAGTGTTGGAGCTAGAAGAACGAGAAACTGTAGCAGGGAGGTATTTCGTGAGATGAAGTGGAATGTAGCATGGTCCCAGGCCCCCAAAAGCCTTGTGGATGATGCAGAGGGTCTTGAATGTGATCCTTGAAATCACCAGGAGCCAGTGAAGAGCTTTTAGGGCTGGAGAGATGCAGTCGCTTGTCTTCAGGCCAAGGATAAGTCTTGCAGTCCTATTCTGGATTAGTTGAAGAGGGTGAAGAGAGGAAAGAGGCAGATCAAGGAAGAGGCTGTTACAATAGTCCAGCCTGGAGAGAACCGGAGCTCTAGAGACATTGAGTTTCTGGGGGAAGGAGAGGAAAGGGAGAATGCTTCTGAGGAGGTGAAGCTGAAAGTGAGCCTTCTTGGCAAGGTCAGCAATATGAGGTGAGAAGGAGAGAGAGGAGCTGAAGATTATCACTAGGTCTTTTGCCTCACAAGAGGGTGAGGTGAGGGGACCTAAGGAGGGGGGGAGAGTTGTGGGGAAGAAAGGTGCGAGTACCAATGAGAAGAAACTTGGTTTACTGGCATTAAGACAGAGATCATTAGCAGCACACCATGCCTGAATAACAGCCAGACAATCGGGAATGAGAGAGGAAGGAGAGGGTACTAGGAGGCAAGTTTAAAGGAGAGCTGAGTGTCATCCACGTAACACTGGAAGTGTGACGAGAAGGTGGTGATCAGGTAGGCAAGAGGAACAAGGTACATGTTAAAAAGCCACGTGATCGGATAGAGCCCTGAGGGACACTGCAGTTAGAGAGAGAACTACAGGAGAAGAAAGGGCCCATTTGTACCTAGGATGGCTGATCTGAAAGGAAAGAGGCCAGCCACGCCAGCAACCAGTCTGTGATGCCCAGAGTATCACAGGGTCATTTTAGGAGGGTGACATGATTGACCTTGTTGAAGGCAAAGGATAGATCAAGGGCGATGAGAACAGAGGGAGAGTTGCAATGAAGGTTTGAGAGCATGTCTTCATGGGTATTCAGGAGAGCGGTTTCCATGCCTCTGGCTTCTCTGAAGCCATATTGGTGGTTGTGAAGACAGCCAACAGATTCAGTGTGACGGATGAGTTGGGAGATTGTCAACTTCTTCAGAAGTTTGCCCAAGAAGGGGGGTAGTGGAAATAGGGTGGTAATTTGCTGGGCAAGAAGGGTCTGCAGACAGCTTTTTTTAGCAGGGGGATGCAGAAAGGATTGCTTAAGAGGTGATGGGAAGGAGCCAGTGGAAAAAGAGTGATTACAGAACTCAGCCAGTGAGGGAGCAAGGATGGCAATGTTGTCCTTGATATTTCTAGAGGAGCAGGGAAGTACCTGTTTGGAGGAGGCTTTCATATCGCAAATAGTCTTGGTGACCCCATTGGGTGCTATGGGAGAGAAGGAAGAGAGGAGGAGGAATGGAGATAGAGGGGCCAAGTGGGGTCTAGATGCAAGTGGAGGAGGGACAATAGAGGAGAGAGGGGACAGAGAGGACAAAGCCCATTCTCAAGCCCCTTCTCCTGCAGTAATCAGTATTTTTCATTCGCATTTAAGCAACTTAATGTGAAAATACTGCAGGAACAGCTGCACGTGCAGTTAGTATGACATTCATTCATAGCCCTTTTTTTTCAAGCCACATTTAGCAGACAATGTTTTGAAAAAAATATCTGTTAAAAATATGGGGGTAGGGCATATAAGGGGTAGGGTGGAGTGCTGCGTAGGGAATAACTAATAGGGAATGGGCGTTTACGGAACCCTCCCCCCAATAAAAAAAGAATTGGACGTTTTTTTCCCCAAAAAATTGTCGGCAAAAAGTGCTGCGAAAAATAAACAGCTGATGAATGAACATGGAACTGTGCAGTTAATGTGTAGGTGGGAGGGGTGGCTTTTAACATTAGCATGACCCTTACAAGGTGCGAATGGTGGGCGATTCGAAAGAGGAGGGTGCGTAAAACTGCATGCTGTGGGGGACAATAAATAAAGGTAGTGGGGGTTGTTTTAAATGCATTTAGCATTTTCTTTCATTGTGTTTCTTTCAGCCTTTAAACAGTGTCAGGGGTGGAATGCAGGAAAGGTGGGACCCAAGTATGAGGTTTGTATTGCGCATGGCAAAGGGGTTTGTGGGGAGCGAGGGAGGGTCTGCAGGGAACATAGCACCACTCCTTCTTTTCATACACTGAGACCACTTTAAGGGAGTACATCCTATTATATATATATGTTACTGAAGAGTTATTTGAAGACTAAAATCGAAAATAATGCAGCTTACCAAATCATTCCTTGGTTGAATATAAGTCCCAGCACGTTTCCACTGATATCAAATTCAGCATAGGAGGGCTGATAAAAATAAAAAGAAGAAGCAGAATTGTGATCGGTAGGTATTGCACGTTGCCGTTTCTTTCAGGTAAGGTAATCTTGTTTTAGCGCATGCACTTTTTAAGAGGCTAGAATCCAAGTATGAGCAGCATTTCTTTCACACCCAGGATGCCGAAAAGTGCCACCACCCCATCTGCTTACAACCCTGATCCACGCCCGAACGACATATTTTAAAACAGTATTTATGCGCATAGCGCTGTTTCGTGTTACCTTTCTCGACATAAAAGTGCCCAGCACCAATCAGAGGCCTGAAAATCTCTGACTTGCACGGAGTGAAATACATGCAGGCTACTTGGTGACACGTTTCAGTCCCCGGAGAGTAAGAAAGGTGGTAATACCTCGACTAACACCTGCACACCACCAAGTACTCTGGGGGATTTGCAATATCGTTGCCGGTGAGGTGGGCGTGTGGAATGGGAATACCGTCCCCCTGGTGCATCCCCACGCCACCTGCAACACGCGCACGAATTTAAAATCAGTGCATCCTTTTGCATTGTCCCTGTTATAACACCCGCCAGGCCGCATTTACACTCTTTGAAAAACGTTGCGGTCCCCCTCTTTGCAATTAGCACTTTGGTGAAAACGTGCCCATGTACAAAATGGAGAAATTAGATTCGATATCATACGAGAATTACCATATTGTGTGGAATGATTTACACGGGCTAACCCTCTAATTATTAAAAGCAAGAGAACTCTTGTTCAACTTCCTTCTTTGGATTTTGATTATTTGGCAGACCACCCTTAACTTAACTGATTCCGAATTCTCAATCATTTTATATTGTCAAATACAGCCTGGGGCACGTGCACCAGCAGAGGGTAATGATAAGGACCTCTGCCGACGTCAGGTTGTTGAATGTGGTTTAGAATGCGTTTGGAATCTTCGAACACAAAACAATCGAAATTCAGTTTTTGATATACAGACCTTTCTGGCGAAAATTGAAGAAGTCTGACAAGAGGCAACAAAGATAGGATAAGAGAAATACAAGGAGAGAGAGGTGAGCTACAGGGAGGATTCGTACTACTACTACTATTACAACTACTACTAATAACAATAATAATAATGATTTGACGTTTGTATATTGATTCAGGCCGGTCCCTCACTGCTTCTAAATCAGTGCTTAATGTATTTAAAACAATTAGTCCCAGAGCTCAAATATTTTCTAGCACTCCTGTGACACTGCGGGTGAACACCACTGCTGCCAGCACCCATAGCTGCACCCCACAATGTCTACACATTTTGGGTTACACTGCCGCTTGCACCTGCTCATTGTGGTTGATGGATGCACTGACTATCACCACTTCATGAAAAAAGTGAGTCTGAGGCAATAAGTGCCAAGGCTAAAAAATAAGTACCCCCCCCCCTAAATGAAGCACTGTCTAAAACTCTATAATGATAGGTGGGATTATGAACCAGTTTTCTGCTACTTAATGTGGTAGGCTTTGGGGAAATAAAGGGATGACTTGGTCATGCTCTGATTCGATCCTTTACATATAAGTCTCATACAGACGTTCAAAACTATTGTTCTACTGATAAGAAAGGAAAAAGATACAAAAGGTGGTGAAATAAAGTAGAAGGAGAGAGTTGTGTGAGGGAATAAATCCCCCAAAAATGAAGGTGAAGACAATTTCCCCCAAAAAGCACTCTTTCTGGCAAGTTGCCAAAAGTGGAGTGTTGGCAAATTTACATGCAGTACAACTCTCTAACAACCGATGACTGACTGTGTGGCAGGAGCCTCCTCCTTTTCATCACTGTGTACGCGGGGAGTGTTGTGTCCCTTCATCGCAACCACTTTATGAAGTACTGGAGAAGCTGCATTCCGGCAGATTGCCCAAGGGATAACTCCCTGTGCATGTTAAACAGTCACTCTACATGGGAACAAAACCTGAACAATAACCAAAGCTTTGAATCTACACCTTCTCTCACCCAGTGAAACACATCACACAATGCTTGATTTCCGTGCTCTCGCTCTACTTTAAAAGCACGGATCTCCTGTTGTCTTCTTAAGCTCTCTTCTTGTCTTTGACCCCACTGCCTACAATAGTTATCTGTGGACCAGGCCAATTTCTATAAAGACATACTTTTTATTATTTTCTCTTTAAGAATCATTGACCCACAGATAGAATGTAGGCTTGCACCTACAGCGGCCCACAAGCCTCATTCCTGTCCCTGCTTAAACTCCCCCCCCATAAAGATCAATGACATAGTATTGAGCAGGGCGGCACATTAGTTTGAGGTACACCTGCCTCAGCCTGAGCACTGCATTAAGAAATTGAGGAAACAAGGAAGGGCCTCCTTACCTGTGGCTCACCGTCCAACAGATAAGACCCCAGGCCAGATCATCCAATTCCTCATTTGATGGCTTGCAAGTCTCATCTCAATGCTTACCAACCTCCTCCTATGAACCTTGCTGGCACCTGGTAAATTGGAACCTGATTGTTAGGATTTTTGCCTGAATCTTCAGCTACCTGCATCAACCATATTAAAGAGTGGGTTTAGGGCACTCATCCTGAGCTGCGGGCAAGGGAAAGATGACAAAGGATGACACATGCTATCCTCTTCACACAGTAATGATTAGACACTAATAGAGAGCGTGTCTTAACTTCCCACAACAGAACAAAACCACCCAGTGATGAATTATCTGCACAAATCCATTTTACACCCTCTTGGCATGTCATTGTTGTCCTTAACAGAGCAAAAGACTCGCAGGTACTCCCCACGCCACCAAAATCCCCCCACTCTACCACCCTCAGACATGTTGACATACTTATCCCATAACAACCATTCCAGAGTCGATTACACTCCCATTCCCAGTCCTAAAGATTACATGGCCCATCTCTAATGATGATAATATGTATCTCACAATGCTGATGCCAACCATCCAAACTCCCAACCCCATATTACTCAACCCTGAATCACAATTCGGAACGTGGCGAAGGCTGGTAACATTTCGCCATGCCCTTCTGACCTCTCATTGTGCATGATTGCAATCATAGGAATATACGGTTCAGCCCCCTAAGGCTGATTCCACCTCCCCCTTGCAGAACCTCCCAATGCCATTCTTCCACCATATGCTACTTCCCGGCTGATGGCCATACAGGATACATCACTCATATCTGATCCCATGATTCATGAAAACATAAGCTGAAGCAAAATTGATCACCTCATCACATCCTAATGCTCCAAAATGATCTATCCTACAACTAATATTACTGACAGTAAACAAAAGGTAAAGTTATGCATTCTTCAACAACACCCTGAGACCCCAATTCTTGCACCCATTTTAACCATAAAACCAGGTTAACTACTATTGACATTATCTACCTCACTACCCAATCTGACAAGTGGCAAGCCGTAATCATGAAACATTACAACAGCCACACAAGTACCCTTATCCCAGATGGAAAATGGAGTAATGCAGATGAACCACACTCTAACACCAGCACATTTACAATGAGCATGTGCAACCATAGTATCAATATGACACGGGCAGTATAAAAACACATTATTTTGACAGATCCTTTTCACACCTCAAAAATCATGGGGTACAACCCCAAGCGAGTGCGTAACGCTTCTTCAACTTCACAGCTGGTGTCAATGTCAGATTATCCCCCTCACTAGTATACAATGTTCCGATGCGCTCACTTTGAACATTACTTTTGCTGGCAAATGCGTTGTCCAATACCATGGCTATATGATCACCCAGCAATGTTCCCTCAAAAGAATGAACATAGGAATAATCTCCACTTTGTCCAGGGGTCTTCAGCGTTTGGCTCTAAAGTTGTTTCAGAATTCAAATACCATTGTGAGGGATCATGGGATTCACAATTTAAAACATCTGGCGAGCCAAAGGTTGCACACCACTCAATCAATGAATCCTACACCTGCTACCCACCAAACCACCAAAAAAGAAAATACAACATCTAAAATCATTCCAGAAACCAAACCTGCATAAATACTAGATGGATAGCAACAATGCCAGCAGGATCTACGAATGATCAAAGAACATGTTTGCGACATTCTGGGGATTACAGAAACATACTTCTCAAAGACCTTTTCTAAATTCTTAAATACCCCAAAGGCTTCAATATTCTGCTGAGTTGGTGAGTTGCTGACTAATATATCCTGGATAGAACCCCTCTTCCACCATCAGTTAGCAGAAAAGTGTACAATTAATAGGTCTTGGAATCTGGCACAGTCGAAAGAATGTCACAAAGCATTAGAACAATTTATTGATATGTATTGAACGCACTGGTGCCAAACGCATACCTACGTTAAATATTGATATGTTGTGTCTTACATGGATGAAACAGATTTACTGATATGTTGATAAATATTGACAATATGGTGTGGACTGGTTCAAGCAAAACCCAAATTCCTTTTATTTCAATGAGTTCAAGCAATTAAGGCTTTTTGAGTGTGTCCTGTGGTTCAAACAAGGTTGTCTGACCGGTCTGGCCCGAATCTTTGCAAAGGAGCATGTGTCAGTGGTTGGCATTTGAGGAGGCAGGAGTAAATTCAAAAAGCTTTAGACAGAGATGGGACTTTGTTTATGGGGTAGTGGAGTATTGTAATGTAAGTCAATTTAGAGTTGTTTGAAATCGATAATGGGGCCTAACTAGATGTATGGTATTAGAGCAGGATTTTGGGGAGGTTGAGATTTGGAGCACATGTTTGTGGGATGAGGGGTAGAGCACACCAAAGTGCATCCTTTGGCACATATTAATTTTGCAATTGGCAACAAGCATGTCAAAATATTCTTAGACACACATAATTTTTCTAAGTTGGAAGTGACCATTCTTTGTCACACATTAATTGCATAGGTAGAAGAGCGAGCATGCCAAAACATTCTTAGGTACATATTGTTTTTTAAGGTGGCAGAGAGCATGCCAAAAGATGCTTATTTGCATTTTAATTTTAAAAGGACAGGAGAGAGCACGTCAAAGGATTGTTAGGAACACAACAGTGTTATAGATGCAAAAAGACCAAACCAAAGTGTTCTTAGACACACATTGCTTTATAGGAAAAAGTGAGCACATCAAAACATTGTAAGTCTCATACCGTATTATGGCGGGTGGAGAGTATGTCAAATATGCATAGCCACACATCACTTTTGTATGTGGGAAGAGATTATTCACAGATTCATTTCATAAGCAGAGGAAAGAGCACTCCGATATGTTGTTAGGTGCACATCCTTTGTGTAAGTGTGAAGAGAGTGCAGCAAAGCCTTCTTATTTACGCGTTCAATGTATAAGCCAAGGAGCGAGTCTTCTAAAAATGTGTAGGTTCTTGTCATTTTAGTGAGTGTAAAGAGAGCATGCCAGCACATTATTAGTAGCACATAATTGTATAGGCAGAGGGGAGCATGCTTAAACATTTTTAGGGACATGGCATTTTAGTAGGTAGGATGAGAGTGTGACAAAGCATTCTTAATCATGATTTCATTTTATAGGCAGAGGTGATAGCATGCCACAATATTTCTAGGCAGATGACATTTTGTCAGGTAGGTACACACCAACATTTTCTCACTTACACATAATTGTATAGCTGGAGGAGAGAATGCCAACACATTTGCAGGATCAGGTCTTTTTTGCAGATAGGAAAAGAACATGCCAAAGTATTCTTACTCAAAGGTTGTTTTGTATGCAGAGTTAGACAGCATGCTGAAGCTGTTGTGTTGTCTGTTTATCGTACTGCAGTTGAGTAACATATATCATGACTGCATCTGCTGCAGTACCCAAATGTAAAGGGAGATGGGGAGAAAGGTATCTGTTGGGCTATTTCACCTGTTACTATGGTGGTGGCAGTATGCACTGGAGAAGCCAGGTAGTATGTGAGTCTGTATGCTGGCCATGCAAATCCATCCGTGGCTGCAGAGCTCTTCCACCGCAAAGAACAGTGGCATCTGCCTCAAGTGAATCAGGAGCATTGGCACGAAATGTAACTGTACATGTACCATTGTCATACCTGTAATGCAAGTGGCGACAGAGGGGGGGGGGTTCAAGATGATACGTTTGAACCCAAATCAATCAAGGAAGAAGAGAGAAAAGAAATGACACGACATCAGGAAGAAAGAGAGATATCCACAGATGATGAACAAGAGGAGCCTTAGACACCTCTACTTGGATATTACCAAAGATAACGAGAGAGACAAAGAGACAGAGAAAGATGGTGCAGACATTGGCAAAACCATAGAATTGCAAGTTCAAGACATGTACACAGGATACAAGCATCACATCCTCACTGTGTTTCAGTAGACAGTATCTGCCAAGGATGGTTAGAAAGAACACACAATAGTGGTGGATCATATTTGCAGATAGCCACATCATACATGCAGATACTCATTGCAGTCATCTCTCTCAGCGAACCCATACAACATACACAGTAAAACTCACTAAGCAGACCACAAGAAGGAGGAGACAATGTTAGGGCCTGTCTGAGCTCTCAAAAATGTCTGGTGTGTGCAGTTACTTGACGACTGAAAAGCAATCCCCACCTATGCCCACCTATCATACATGCATGTGTAAGGGAAGCTGACAACCAATTTCGGGCAGGTCTTTCCTGTGTGCCCCCAGGAGATGGCATCACCCACATGATTGGAAAAAGAAAAAGTTGATTGATTAGCCTCCCACCTCTCTACTGCAGACAACATACAGTTTAACACCCAGACCCACACCTGAGAAGCTTGCAAACTCGCAGTATTTGCAAAGTCTTAAGGGAACACCTTCTTATCCAGCTGGTCCATCGGCACATCGACAATTTATTTCCCTTTCAATGTACCTGACCATAGTTTCAGAGGCTTTTGAACGTGTTGTGAAATAACATAATGCCATGTAAATCTGTGTCCTTCAATGACAACCTTGCTGTAATGTTGGCAGCAGATGTTCTGTCCTACTCTTTTGTTGTATATTGAGGCTTCAGTGGTTCCTAGGCCTGGTGGATCGATGCTTAACTTGACTCAACACTACTTCACACACACATCAGTCCCATGAATGTACAAGCAAGTTCTATAAGGAGGGGAATGCAACTGGAGCACTCTGTATTGTAGAACATTTCACCTGCCAATGGGCATGTGGCCAGTGCTCAAGGCAGGAATTTAACTCGCCACTGGCTCACCGTCCTACATACGTTTCAGCAACAAACCCCATGGCAGCAATTTGCCAGCAGGCCACCTAATGTACATAGGGTTTGATAGCAAGACCCAGAGGGGAGTTGTACTCTGGAAGAAATGAAAGGAGGTTGTGGCACACTGGCACATTCCCCAAGGTTTATAAGTATGCTTTGCAGCAGCCGTCAATGGATCTCATTGTTAGCTGCCCTGATAATAGGTGAGACCATGCAAGTGATCTGCTTCGCGCATGTCCTCCATCTTGTGTTGACCCACCTAATACGTAATGACATGCCACTAAATAGGATAGATTAGCCTTGAAAGTTGAACCACTTATACAGTGCATGAAATGTGTTTGTGTAGCTGCAGTCATACCTCCAGCTCCTTGACAACCAGATGAAAACTGTGATGCCAACTGACACAATTCAGCACTCCATATTATGGAACTTCTGTGTGAACAGTGCATTGCTGTAACCGAGTACTCCACTAAGCATTTCCGGCAACTGGAGGTTGCATACCTAACACAAAACAGAGTGGCAAATGTTAGCCAATGTTTGTCCTTTGAAAAGGCTTCCCTGCAGGTTAGCCAGAAAAGTGTGTCATTCAGCAGGGTGCTGCCACTGGTGAAGCTGTTAGATTACGAATGCAACATGACACAACTTGTGATGCAGAAGCAGAGAAAATAACCATGACACTGTTCACAGCCTTCTGGTAGGACTGTTGGCATGAAGGTGAATATGGAGTACACCCCCCCCCCCCCGACTTCTTTCCTTGACCCAGGGATTATAGTCAAGGTGGCGACGTTCATACACAATATGCTTGAGACTGAGAATAAGGACAGTAGAGCGTCTTGTCATTCACAACAGGACCTGTTAATCATGTGCAAGGATGCGCCAAAGAGAAGTCTAAAAGACTGAATGGAACAAGAGGAGTGAGCCAAAGTTCAAAGAACAACAAGCTACTGAGTTACCCCTCCATGCAAAGTAGGTTATACGACACTGCGCCCTCATTATTCTCAGCGTCTGAAACGACTTCAGGGGGAACCACAATGAGCTTTTCTGCAGCAGAATAGCTTAAGTGACTGTGGGAAACACTCAATCTGCAGTCAGGCTTGTTCTTTGAATCTGGGTGCTGGTATTCAGTGTGCCCAGTGCAGACCAGATGACTGATATCTATGTTCTTAGTGCATGTCAAGAGGATAGCGATGACGATCCGCTGCAATGTTCGCTTGCCAAGCGATCAGTGTGGACATAAGAGCTTCTTCAATTGACTGTGGAAATCCCAAACTTCCCACTAGCTAATTTGCAATGTGGAAAGCTATTTAGCATGGCTGGGCTATTGTTTGTAACTAAAAGAGACACCTCAAGGACACACACCTCAAGGACACAGAGCCTATTTTAATACAAATTGAATAAACATCCAATTCAAACCTCTAATGGCCTGAAACAAGGATGCCCTTTGGCTGCGTGCTTGTATAATTTGTATACATTTGACTTTAGCAAACAAATTCAAAACTCAGTAGCGAATCCTCCTAAAATCAACAATGAAACTGTTCAGACTTTAATTTATGCTGATGACATCATCATTCTGGACAAGACTATAGCGGGCTTACAAAAATCTCTAGATAAAACCCAAGAATTCATGCAGGAGAACGATCTAGTGATTAATTGTAACAAAACAAGGACGATGAGACTCGCCCCACAGAAAAACCACAAACCCAGCCTAAAAATACTCTTAGATGGAAATGAGATCGCCATGACAACGTCGATGAAATACTTGGGTGCGATGATCAACTCCTCTGCAAATGAACAGGAATGGAAAAATTATCTAGAGGACAAAGCCAGATCTCTGGCCAGACAAGGCAGCTTCTTCCATAGGAAGTATGGCACATATTCTTTTAGACCAATAATAGCCTTGTACAAACAAAAAGTAATTCCTGTTCTATCGTATGCTTCTGAATCCCTCATCAACTACGAATCCATTAATTGGACTAGATATGAAGCGCTGTTTTGGAGAAAAACCCTATCCCTTCCAAAGTCTTTTCCTATGGCAAGAATACGATTCGAACTAGCTCTCCAATCCATTAAATCCATCGTTCTATGGAAGCAAATGGACCTTCTTAGAAAAATAATCACAAAAGATAAGATCCCGTCATTGGAAATATTGAGAGAAAAAAAAAACGCTTTTCATATCACAGCACTAACAAAATGGAGTTCTAAAATCAAAACGGAAATGCAAGCTGGCGATATATCTGAAGAAATGTTAATCAATAGACCTCAATATGCCAAACGTAAAATTCAGACGAACGACTGGATCCAAACCATCGGTGATCAAGCCCAATACAAAAGACATCTAAAATGCCAAATAGAAACAAGAGCCTTACACGAATTACCTGCCTATCTAAACATCTTCCCGGATTGTCATATCCGTGACCTGTTCTTCCGATTTAGGCTGAATATCCTACCAACACAAGAGTATCAAGCTATGATTGATAAAACAAACAAAACAACATCATCCTGCCGTTTTTGTAAAATTGCAACCAACAAAGAAACTTTATTTCATTTGGTTATGATTTGCACGGCCTTGAAAGACCAAAGATCTCTACACAGAGACTATTTTGGTATATCAAATAAACAACTAACAACCAAAGAAAGATGGGACAATCTGCTAAGAGGTCAAGATCAAAAGTTAATTTTAACAATTATTAAATTCTGGATAGCTATTAACAAATGACATTTGAAACGAACGAAGGAAACAGAAACAAGGATTCTATGATGCTCCTACTTCATAATGTCACTTTGTCTAGCTTCTTTTGTCGTATTTTATTTATATTTCTTTTTTTTTCCTTTTTTTTTTTTTTTTTTTTTTTTACTTATTTTTTATTCTTTTTTATGAAGAAATGAAAATGAAAAGTTTGTAAAATCAAACAAAACATTATAATAAAAAAAAAAAAAAAAAAATAAACATCTTATGTCCGAAGACTACAACAGAAGAGGCACCAAGAACAGGAATTAGGGGAACAGAAAACAGAATCATTAGAGGAAGGAAATGTGAGTTATTTCATTTAAAATATTCTCGTTTCCTTACTTTAAAGATTAGTCAAAGTTGATATTTTATGTAGGTTAAAGTTTACTTTAGTTCACCTTTCCTCCTCAATATTTTGCTTCAACTTTATTTAGCCTGCTTAATGGTGACATTGTACTGAGTGCAGGTTCTGCACAGTCAAAGGCCAGTTACCAGCAAGAATCATATTGTCAAATAATGTATCTAAAAACTCTAGGGCATAGCTGAACCCAAAGATTGCTCATCCCTGGTGTTTGTTCCTCAGTCTATAAGGTTCACCCTAGCAGTGGTGCCTCATTTATTTGTATTCAGACAGTTAACAATGACATTGCACTGAGTGGTGGAGGCTCTGCTTCAGTCAAGAGCCAAACCCCAATCAGGTTCCTGTGGTCATTTTCTTGGCAAGCTCCAGGGCTCAATGCAGCCCAAAGATTCTAAGGCACTGGTGGCTTCAACTCAGTCTGGTTGGCTCTGCCTAGCAATGGGCCAAATTGTATTTATTCAGCCTGGCTAACAGTGACATTGTACTCAGTGGGGGTGACAAACTATCACAATTAAGGGCTTGCCCCCACCAAGACTCCTGTAGTACAATTCAACTCAAAACTCCAAGGCTGAGCCAAACCCAAAGATTCTACATCCTTGCTGATTACACCTCAGTTGATATGGCTCACCCTAGCAGTGGTGCCCAACTGTAAGCTTTTCTTTATTCAGCCTGATGAACAATGGAATTGCACTGCATTTCTCCCCCTTTACAGTCTCATTCTCTGGCAAGTAGAAGAAGCACATTACAGATGAATAGACAGGCGGGTGAAGATGACTTCTGATTCACCCATGCCTCATTAAGAGAAGCCCAGGCCCACATGTCATCCTCCCACTGCACTTCTTTGCCTGACACTCCCTACTGCTACTGGGGTACCTCCACCTCCCCACAAATGTCAAGGTCTAAATAGTTTCGCGCCTGCTCCACAAATTCCTGCTTTGACTCTGCAGCACACCCTCTGAGTGTTGCTAGCCTGCACCTCAGCCACAGACGCCTCCACCACTGCCACTGTCATCTCCAAAAGAGCCACTGTCAACACCGCCTCAGCCACTGTCTCCCTCTCCTGAAACTCTGTCCCTCCTCCTAGATGTCACTGACTATCTCCTCTGACATCAAGACTGTGGAGTAGCAGTCCAGATCCTCTTCTACACCTAGCACTCCTCTGGCACTCCCACCACAAGAAATAAAACATTACTTTGTGTTGCCGGAGGTACCAAAATGCGATGAAAATAATACAGTGACACAGACAAATGCATGGAATCACACAGTACTCACACAAAGGGGATGTGTGGTTGTAAAGCACTAACAAAAAGCTTAAGGATGGTTATTGAGCTCAGGAAGGCTTCTTGAGTACACACAAAACAAACAAAGGAAGGAAACATTTTAGAACATTTTTTTGCTTTTTTACACTTTTTGAGAGGACTAAGGGGAAAAGGAGACTAGGAAAAGTACAAGAGGAACTTTGTTTTGTCTTTTTTAAATCTTGTATAGGGTACATACATAGAAAAGGGATCAGGAAACATCAAAGAAAGAACAAACAACTAACACACTCCTTCAAAATGCCTCCACATTGTCTCTAAACTGTTAGACACTCCAATATTCCCCCAACACACTACCAAAGTGTGAACCTGTCCTGTGCTCCTCTCTTCAGAGCCAAGCGAACTCCACAAAGTAAGCAGGATGCTAGCTGAACCTTTTATAGGCACTCAAACCTTTCATAGATAGCTGAATACCTCTGATTGGTTGGCTGAGTCTAATTAGCGAGTCTTGTGCTTCCCCAATTAGTACACGGGTCTCCAACCCACACGTCAATACCTGAGGCCAGGTTGAACACATAGGAAATCCTGTAGGAATACTGCTGGTGTGTCAGGACTACCCAGAACGCTTGACTGGAAAGTTCAAGCACCCTATTAAACTACAATATAGATTTATAAATGTTACATGTCTGAACTGTGTTCGTTTGCTATGAAACATGCTTTTACACAAAGATGTCCTATTCTGGGGAAACTGATTGGCTGCAATATATTCCTGGGACACAAATGGATAATTGGATTGGGATAATTGTGCTTACTTGTATATTTTATGTAATTCTGATGTGCTAACAATGATATGGGTAACAAAGGGAAAACAACAGTAATAGGATGGTCTAGAAGAGGAGTGTCTTAAATGTATGTCTGAAAGGTTGTAAATATGGGTTTAGAACACCATCCTCTGGTAACGCAGTTCTGAATTTAGCAGACAAGGGGCCTCATTACCAGTTTGGTTGTATTCCGGTGGTAAATCTGCCAGAATACTGCCAAACAGAAACAGATTTTTGGTATAAGAGGCAATAATCCTTATTGTTCAAATATTATTAGTAAATGCATGTAAGAAGAAGGAGCTAATGTAATTTCAAGAAGTAACTTGCAAGTTCTTTATGTTCATCTCAAAACTTTGTATGGTGTAAACAGTTGTTGTTGGTATGAGAACATTTACACTACTTACAAATCCAGCTTCCAAGTCCCAGCACCAGCAATAATTGAGAAATCGGACGATGATTGCCCGGAAGTATTCTCCCACCAGGATAGTGCCAAATGTCACCTGCATATCAGATACCGTCAGCTTGACAAATTCCTGTAAAAAAACAGAACACGAAGGAAACATTTTCAACTTTAACAATAGTAGCATGAAAACATTTGACAATGTAATTGTTTTCAAAATGAAGCAAGGATAAACATCAAATTTAACAAGCAAATTATTAATCAACCTAAACAACTTAAATGACAACATTTGCAGTCCTCTGAATTAGAGAACCATGCTTCCTAGCAAGTGCAAACAGTTACCAGATAGAAATATGATTCCCAATTCAGAAATCTTAACCGTAATCACTATAGTCAGTATCAGATGACTTATTTCTTTAATTCTTGAAATAAAATACATAATATCGCTACTTTTACCGGTTTTCTATGGTCCGACTAGCGCTGCTTATAAGTTCTTTCAATGCCCACTCTTTTTTCTGTCTGCTTATCATGTGCAATTATCAATGGTACTATGCTTTGCTTTGCAAGTGCAGGTGGATTGAATACACATTTATTGGAGTACAAAGCAGAGCTACTCTGTGACATTTTTTGCCATTTTTTATTATTGGTGTTTGCCGCAGTGACAATACAGAAAGCAATGCTTGACATATCATTTGCAATAACATAACACACCACCACCACCTTCCAACCTGGTAGAGATTAATCCTTTTAGTTAGCCAATAGCTGTGAGAAAGTGATACAACTTTGCTTTCCAATGATCACTGAGTCAAATCACAATGGCAGGTAGCTTGACCTTCTCACCCATTGTCAAGAAGGTTGGTGAGTTTTGGTTCCTGGCAGGGACAAGGGGCAGTACTAACTCACTGCTTTATGTCCTCCTAAAACACGAGGACGCACAGGTGAACCCCTACACATTTTTTAGGGGGCGGCCCACGGGCCAGTGTGACCAATAGGTCATGCAGGGCAGGAGAAGCATAACACCCTCAACCTTGTTTGGCACTTGGGCATGCATAGCTGGGTTACTCCAGGAAAGCAGACATCTTGTTTCGGTTACAACACAACTGGCCCATGAGTACTCCCTGAGCTGCAAGCTGTAGCTGAGGAGCTGTTCAGGTTCTCACTTTTCTGGCTTTGGCTAACCCGTAGCTGGTGGCGGATCTGCTCTCCATCATCCCTCATAGACAAGCCACCCCCGAGTAAACACTAAACTTAACATAACAGAGAAGAAACCATGTTTGGACCTGAACCCTCTCTAACAAATAACACGAAAGAACTGGCGTCAGCACACACGTGTATCTTCAAAACGTAGATCAAGAACAAACCAGCACACATATAAAACATATACACAACATTAACATAGAAATAAATAATACCTAGACACACCGTAAATTAAATAATTTAAAAATAAACACCACACTAAAATAATTACCTCACAACAATATATACCCTTACTATCATCCTCATACCACTGTTCCCAATAAACAAGCAACATACACATCTGAATTATGGGTGTGTCATGTTTCTATTCTGCTGGCGTAATTGTTGGACATTCCCGACTTCACTGCTACACAATGTTACAAAGTTTGTTGTTTCTGTCCACCTATCCGGGTGGCAAAGATGTGTTTGGCTACACCATTGATTTAATAGATGACATTTCTTAATATTTCTCTTTGTGCTAAAATCCATGGCATACATGCAGAGGTGGAAGAATTGGGAAGCATAATAACGTTTATTTCATACTAAAGGGCATTGAGAAAAACATACACATGCAAAACGACTTTTGTGACTATTATTAATGTCAACAATCCCAGTTCATGAGTGTACATTACACAGGTGGAAGCAGAAGTCCGTGTATGCACACAAGACACGGAACACTCGATCAGCCTGCCTAACACTGCCACGTGATGACTGTCATTGGATGTATTTAGTTTGGGACATGGCCTCAGGAGTACAAAATTAATTGAGGTGCAGGTGGCCTGCTAAAAAGACTATAGGCCTGATTCATAGAAAAAGCACTAAGCTTCTACAAACTACTTAGCCCTGTAAACAACATTGCGCCAATCAAATGTTTAGTGCTGGACGCTGATTCATGGATTCTAAAGTGCAAAGAAACCTGCAACGCAAAGAATAAGGTGTTGTGCCCAGAACGTGCCAACGCATGCAAAACGTAGCGCTATCAATCAACATTTACGCCAGCAACATTACACCATTGCACCACCAACCAGCACCCTGGCGATACTGTGGCCCACGCCCCCTAACTTAAAGCAGCACCCCGGAGAAACTGCGTGTCACCCCCTAACTCCAAGCAGCACACTGGCGAAACTGTGACCAGTACTTCATAATTTAAGAAGCACCCCATATAAACAGTGCCTCCTCCCACTAACTCTAAGCAGCACCCCGGTGAAAATGTGCAACTACACATTCACCCCCTTACAGTAAAGCTGCATCCTCAAGTCCTGCACCGCCCCACTACCTCCACCTCCGCTCCAACCACCTTAAGAACCCTCAAGTCCTGCCTCCTCCCAATATCCCCACAGATCTCCTCCCCTACCCTCGGCAGCCTCCTCAAGTCCTGCTCTTTAACACTACCACCACTGACCTCTGCCCCAACCCCATCAAGCACCCGGCTATTCTGACATTCTCCCCTAACCCCACTGACCTCCGCTACTATCCCCAGGCAACCCCCTCAAGTCCTGCCTCGTTCCACTATCCCACCGACCTCTGCCCAAACCCCTTTAAGCACCCTCAAGTCCTGCCTCCTGCCACTACCCCAAGTAACCGCCGGCCCTACCCCCAGGCAGCCCCCTCAAGTCCTGCCTCCTCCCACTACCCCCTTTGACGTCCACCCCTATAATCAGGCAGCACCTGCAAGTCCTGAAACCCCACACTACCCGAACTGACCACCACCCCTATCCACAGGCAGCCACCTCAAATCATGCCACCTCCCACTACCTCCACTGACCTCAGTCCCAAACCCCTCAAGTCCCTTGCTAGACCACTCTCCTCCCCTACCCCGACTGTCCTCGCCCCTATCCTCAGACAGCCCCCTCAAATCTTGTCTCTTCGGACTAACCCCACTGACCCCGGCCCCAACCCCATCAAGTACCCTCAAGTCCAGCTTCCTTCCACTGCTCCCAATGAACTCTGCCCCTATACAAGGCAGCACCCTTAAGTCCTACCACCCCCCACTATGCCCACTGACCTCCGTCCCTATCCCCCAGGCAGCCTGCTCAATTCCTCCCTTCTCCCACTACACCCACTGACATCCACCCTTATCACCTCAAGCCCCATCAATTCCTTCCTCCTCCTACCACCCCCACTGACCTCCCCAACCCCCCAAACCCACCTCAATTCCTGTCTCCTCCCACTAAACCCACTGACCTCCGCCCCTATCCCCAGTCAGCCCTCTCAAGTCCTGCCTCCTCACACTACCCCCTCTGACCTCCACTCCTATCCCCCGGCAACCCCCTCCAGTCCTGCCTCCTCCCACTAACCCACTTGAAAGGGGCCCCTAGGGGTCCCTTACGTCTATGGAAACAAGGCAAGTCACCACACACGATAGATACGCCAGACACGAGGTTGTATTCCCAAAGCTAGGGTTTATTGCAAAGCAAATAGTCTCAGTTGGCCAACTTGGTCTCACGCCCGCGACGTGTATCTCTAGACCTCGAGGGACGCAATAGAGTGAATTACCTACATCAGTTACATATATACAAAATGCATATCATACAATCAGCTATGACATGTTTAACACCTGCCTTTATTGGGTTTCTTTGAACTTGGTGTGATGATGGACACTTCCGACAATTATGACACCTTCAAATATCTATTCTAGTAACAATATGCAATTTGCAAGTGCGGAGGCATCTTTCAGTTGTTGATCAGAACACAGTGCTTCTGTTCTTGGAAGCGAGCTACATACGGGGGTAGAGTCACATTCCAGACCCTGCTATCTATGAGGTGCTATTCGTGTCCTGGGAGCCGACACGCTCTACAGGGCTCAGTAAAGAGGGGCCGTAAGAAGAGCATAGTTCAAGCCTTTAGCTGCTTTATTCTAACATATTCTACCATATAACGAGATTGGCTGGCAGATGCAAAATGATTAAATGCCCAGCAGCTCTGCTTCAAGGTTAGATTCGGGAGGGAGCCGGGCATTCCTTCCTGGTGCTGCCTACGTTGTGTTTCAACAAACTCTTGTTATCCTCACGGCCCTGCGGCCTTGTCCTTTCACGTGCAGACAACAATGTTTTACAGTCGAGCAGTGTAAGCAGAAAATGTGCTGCGAAGCAATAAGAACAGAAAGCAATGAGCAATGGTTAGAAAACAAAATGGTGATCCTTGTTACATCAAAATGGTCGTTCATTGGCAGACTCGGAAACCTATATGTCTGTCATATCGTGCATGAGACGGTTGGCCCACGGCCACCAAAATACGTTTTCCGTCAAACATGAGAGGTGTCCATTTTTCTAGACTGACAAACCCTCCTTTGGCCGTATGCCAAACATCTCATCCATTCATTGTATCCTCCTCTAATGATGATAAGTCTGAAGTACTTATGTCTGAATTTTGCATGCTATTGTAATCATCATCATCTTCATTAATATCTATAGCCATCAATTATTTTACTGTTTTCATCTCATTTGTGTCTTGGTCAGCCCGACCATGAGTTTGTTTTCTTTTTGTCATCATATGCATACATCCCTTAGTACATCCCTCAGTTACCTCAGTGCAAACTATTGGTAGGCAGTGTATGCAACAACAGCACGTTATGAATATTCCAAACACCACTACTAATATCGAAATCAACTTCCATCCCCAAGAATGAAGTATTCCCCAAAAGCAGGACTCTATTCCCCAGCTTCCTTCTCCAGTAGGGAGTTTGGAGCTTAGGACATGCATTTTCTTTATCGCTTCAAAGATTGTAGGGGAATAGTCATCTGCGTACACAACACGCTGATCCCACTATTTTGCAAATTCCCCCACGATCAACCAGAATCACATCGAGAGCCATTCTATTTTGCAGTGTCATCAACCTGATTCCTTTTTCTTCCAACGTCATGTTAAATAATAAATCTGTCGTTGTGTTTATGGTATTTTTTTGTATCCTGGACAGCTGCCTTATGTTATAGGAGTTCACTATTTGGGACAAAAATGGAATTAATGTTTTTGCTACGTCAGTCGTTATCAGAACGCCTTCGCTACTCCTTTTGGCTCTAGATCTGGATAGTCTGGCCATGTCTGCTGTTTCTAAGAGGAACACTCCTGGGAACAGTAGACCTAGGTAACATGTACCTCCCCAGTTTCTGGGCAACCAAGGATTTGCTTTCTCTCCACATATAAAATAAACTGGATCTCCCACATATACTGGTTCTATTTCCCATTTTAATACCACTGTATTCATGCATCCAGTAAATGTTCCGACTGAATAGGAGCCTTTCTTTTTTAAACAAAAACGGACAGTTCTTGGGTTATAATTCACAGTGTAAGAAGGGGGAACTGCATCTTTGTTCCTCTGTTCTCATAATATTGGGCCATGTGTAATACTTCACCCAGCGTTTTTGCTTGTTATGCACTCTCTGATGTCATTATTAGGTTCTGGATTGGAAGTTTTAACCCCCTCAAATGTTTGTCAACAAATAACCTCTTTCCCGCTTCCGAGCTGACATCCTGCCCACTGAAGTCTGTAAATACTTCTTCAAACCTGTTAAAATAATCTGTAGCTAACTCATCCTTACCTTGTACACATGCAGTCAATTTGTCCCATTGAATTCTTTTCTCTGGGACGATTTCTTTTAATTTCTGTACTATGCATGCTGGTAATGATACCAGGTTCGGTCCCAGTGTTCCTCCAACCGCTTTATTCCTGTCTTCTATTATCAAGTCCGCCCATGTGGCGCCATAGGCCGTTACGTCATCCACCTTTCTTATTTGCTTCCATATGTCTGTTGGCAGGATCACTGGGAATATTAGGTCTATGTCACCCATGGTAAGCACGGATAATTGCAGGCAGGACTATACTTCCTTGTAAAACCCTGCAGGATTCTTTCTTATATCAGGAATCGTCTGCTTTATGTTGTTCACCTCCTGTCTGGAAAATGGGACATGCACATATTGGGCAGTATAATGGGCTGGTGTTACCTGCGCCGCTACGTTGCCCGCTGCGGGAACCTCTACGTTTGGCACAAAGGTAGGTGGGACCTCTCTCATAGGAAATGCCCCACTTACTATCCCTCCCCCTTCTCTCATGTGTAACAATATTCCTAGATCAAGCGATAGGGCTGTTTCTCCTGTCCCTCACTCTAGTGCTCTCTTATATACTGCCATTATTTCGGGTGGGCTGGCCTTATCGTTTTTTATATCTTTGTCTAGTAAATATTCAGCCATCGACTGCAGTGCTGTTCTTTTCATGGGCATGGAATATTCATAAAATATCTCATGTATCTTCATTGTGGGGATACTGGTATCCGACATCCATCTAAACGCTTCTCATATACATACTTTCAACTTGGCGCCCCTCTGCACTGACGACATTGAATGTCGTCGTTGTGTATACGGCTCTACAGCTTCCTTCCTATGTCTCCCGATATCCTTACCCCTGTACCCAGGTGCAGTAAACATTTCGGCATAATCATTATCTAATTCATCCAAAAAGTCCATATACATGTTCTCTCACTTCTTCATCCTTTTCCCTACAGCATGCTAATGCATTCAAATCTAACAATCGCTGCGGTGGTAATTTCCCAATTAACTGTTTCCATCTCTCCACCAAATATTCACCCATGCATTCCAGCACTACCTGTCTTTCGTTGCTTCTTCGGAAGTCATACATCCCGTCTATATACATCTCCGCCTGTTGCTGCAATTCCACCTTCCTTTCTTTGCTGATCGCACTGCGAGTTACCCTCGTCCATCCACGTTGTACAGTCCCGCCTCTCGCCCCCGTGGTTTCAACTTCTACCCCTGGAGGGACGGACGGTACCGAGTCTGTATCTAAGGCGGGAGGTGCGGATGGGACAATGGGAACAGGGAGTGTCTGCTGTGGGCCTGGTTGGCTAATAGGAAGTGTTACGTGCGCGGTCTGTGGCTGTGGGATGGCTTGAGCTACAGGAGGGAGAGTTTGGGCTACGGGCGGGGTTTGGACACTAGTTACTGACGTGTCTAGCCTCGCTTCTGATCTTGGGCCTTGTTTTGTATGGATCAATATGTTTTCCATCAATTCATCTGCTGTGTGCAATTCTCGTTGTGGGTATATTTTTTCTATATTCAACTGGTCACATCTACCTGACCTCCTTAGACTCTCAGTCCACTCCTCCTCTTCCTTTTGTTCCGCTACTTCACCTTTCGATTTATGCCTGCGCGCATGCTTCGCTCTACTTTTAAATCGGAGCATTGCTTCCCTTCTCCAGTCCTTAACGATATCAAATGCTGCAGGACACGCTTTCTTTCTTATCAACACCCTTTCCAAGTTATCTATTCTCGCTATCTCAAAACTACCATTAATCGGCCACTGATGGTCTTGTTGCTTTCTGGTTTGCGTATGCCAAGTCTCACAGAATATTATCGCACCCACTCCATACTTCACATACATCTCATATGCCGGCGTTCCCCCAGGTGGTGCAATTTGGCCATTTTCCAAAGATTGTCTACCACAGCGGAAAAACCCTGCTAGGGTGGACAATACCCCAGGCATGTTTCAACCTTCCCCCTGGTTAGTGAACCTTACCTAGGGCGTTTGATTTTGCAAAGTCAACTCTCAACCAATATCAGGATTACTTTGAATCGGGGAATGACGCACCTGATAAATCAATTTGTCCTTTCGGACACAAGTCGTCTGTATACTGACGCAACCAATGACGTTGTGTCTGCGTTTCTTGGCTTCCGCCTCGTTTCGGTACCCTCGCCTCCTTCTTCTCTAGCCAGGCACGTCGATCAGGGATCAGATGTGTGCAGATCTGCAAAGGAATCTCTCATCACTTATACAGGGCACCCCGAACAACTCTTGATCCTGGCTCGATCGTCCCGTCCTTGCTGTTCTCCGCCTTTACTCAATTACAACGTATGCGATGGAACAAGTGGGGGAGGGTCCCTATTTGGGCACCATCTTGAAAGGGGCTCCAGGGGTCCCTTACATCTATGGAAACAAGGCAAGTCACCACACACGATAGATACGCCAGACACGAGGTTGTATTCCCAAAGCTAGGGTTTATTGCAAAGCAAATAGTCTCAGTTGGCCAACTCGGTCTCACGCCCCGCGATGTGTATCTCTAGACCTCGAGGGACGCAAGAGAGTGAATTACGTACATCAGTTACATATATACAAAATGCATATCATACAATCAGCTATGATATGTTTAACACCCCCCTTTATTGGGTTTCTTTGAACTCAGTGTGATGATGGATACTTCTGACAATTATGACACCTTCAAATATCTATTCTAGTAACAATATGCAATTTGCAAGTGCGGAGGCATCTTTCAGATGTTGATGGGAGCACAGTGCTTCTGTTCTTGGAAGCGAGCTACATACGGGGGTAGAGTCACATTCCAGACCCTGTTATCTATGAGGTGCTATTCGTGTCCTGGGAGCCGACACGCTCTACAGGGCTCAGTAAAGGGGGGCCGTAAGAAGAGCATAATTCAAGCTTTTAGCTGCTTTATTCTAACATATTCTACCATATAACGAGACTGGCTGGCAGCTGCGAAATTATTAAATGCCCTGCAGCTCTGCTTCAAGGCTACATTCGGGAGGGAGCCGGGCATTCCTTCCTGGCGCTGCCTACGTTGTGTTTCAACGAACTCTTGTTATCCTCACGACCCTGCAGCCTTGTCCTTTCACGTGCAGACAACAATGTTTTACAGTCGAGCAGTGTAAGCAGAAAGTGTGCTGCGAAGCAATAAGAACAGAAAGCAATGAGCAGTGGTTAGAAAACAAAATGGCGATCCTTGTTACATCAAATTGGTTGTTCATTGGCAGACTCGGAAACCTATATGTCTGTCATATCGTGCATGAGACGGTTGGCCCATGGCCACCAAAATACGTTTGCCGTCAAACATGAGAGGTGTCCATTTTTCTAGACTGACACACTGACCTCTGACCCTATCTGCCAGCAGCCACCTCAGGTCCTGACTCCTCCCACTACCCCACTGACTTGCGCCCCTATCACCAGGCAGCCCCCTTAAGTACTGCTACCTGCCACTACCCCCACTGACATCTGCCCAAGCTCCTTAAGCCCCCTCAAGTCTTGCCTCCTCTCACTACTCCCATGGACCTCATCCCCAAACCCCCTGCTAGTCTGCCCTGCTCTCTCTACTCTCTCTGACCTCCGCCCCAACCCTCCAAACCACCTGCTAGCCTGCCCTCCTCCCATTAGACACACTTACCTCTGCCCTATCCAGACGCAGTCCTCAAGAGACCTGCCACCTCCCACTACCCCCACTGACCTCTGCCCCAAACCCCTCAAACTCCTTCAAGTCCTGTCACCTCAAACTGCCCTCATTGTCCTGCACTCTTCTCCCAGGCAGCCCCCCAAGCCCTGCCAGCTCCCAATACCTGCCAGCTCCCAATACCACAACCCCTTCAATCCCTGTGCTAGTCCTGCCTGCTCCCACTACCCCCACTGACCTTCGCCTCTATCCCCAGACAGCCCCTTCAAGTCCTGCCTCCTCCCACTGACCTCCGCCCATATCCCCAGGCAGCCCTCTCAAGTCCTGTAACCTCTCACTCTGCCTACAGCCCCCTTTCCCCAAATACCAGAGGCCCCCTGATAGTCTGCCCTCCTCCCACTACCAACATCAACCTCTTCCCAACCTACTCAATCCCCCTCAAGTCCTGCCATCTCCCACTACCCCCACTAACCTCCACCCCTATCCCCAGGCTGCCTGCTCACGTCCTGCCTCCTCCCACTACCCCCAATGATCTACACCCCTATCCCTAGGCACCCACCTCAAGTCCTGCCACCTCCCACTACCCCCACTGACCTCTGCCACAACCCCCTTAAGTCCCCTGCTAGTCTGCCCTCCACCAACTACCCCCAATGATGTCCACCCCTATCCACAGGCAGCCCCCTCAAGTCCTCCCACCTCACACTAGCCCCACCAACCTCTGACCCAACCCCCTCAAGCCATCTCAAGTCCTGCCTGCTCCCACTACCCCCACTGACGTCCACCCCTATCTCCAGGCATCCCCTCAAGTCCTGCCACCTCCCACTACTACCTCTAGTGACCTCTGCCCCAGTCCCCTCAAGTTCTTCCTACTCCAACTACCCCCTCTGACCTCCGCGTCAAACCCCATCCCTCCCGTCATGTCTTGTCTGCTCCCACTACCTCCATAGACCTCTGCCCTAACCCCTCAAGCCCACTTCAAGTCCTGTCTCCTCCCACTACCCCCACTGACGTCCGCCCCTATCTCCAGACATCCCCTCAAGTCCTGTCACCTCCCACTACTACCCCTACTGACCTGTGCCCCAACCCCCTCTAGTTCCTCCTCCTCCAACTACCCCCTCTGACCTCTGTGCCAATCCCCATCCCTCCCCTCAAGTCCTGTCTGCTCCCACTACCCCCATAGACCTCTGCCCCAACCCCTCAATCCCATTCAAGTCCTGCCTTATCCTCAATGTCCTCTACCTCTATCTCCATGCAGCCCCCTCAAGCCTTGCCTTCTCCCAATACCCCCATTGACCTCTGCCCCAACCCCTTCAACCCCCCTGCTAGTCTTGCCTGCTCCCACTACCTCCACTGACATCTGCCCCTATCACCAGGTAGCCCCCTCGAGTTCTGCCTCCTCCCACTACCCGCACTGACCTCCGCGCCTATCCTCTCAAGCTCCCTCAAATTCTACCTCTTCTCACTACCCCCACTGTAATCCGTCCCTGTCCCCAGCTAATTTGCACCCTTACCAGTCACATGTGGAGCTACAACTTACCTCAACTCCTCTGGCCTCTCTCCAACATGAAGTACACCTGCCACATATCCTCCTCTAAAACAATCATTTGGTAGCACTGCTGTTGAATCCAGAATGTAGTTTCTTCCATGACTCCCTGGTAGTTCACACTCAGCTGCACATCAACAGGACATCACACTGTTGCACCAGGTACACTTTGACCACTCCATGTACATGTGGCATGGTAAACAATGGAATGCGGCATATGTTTAGTGCATCTGCATCATTGCAATGGCCTCAAAGCACTCTAGGTGAATGCTCTTGGAGGACCTAATTCCAAGGAATCACAGATTGGGCTGACTTATTAAGAATGACTGTGTGCATTTTAGCCTGTCCAAAAGTAGCAAGGTAGGTAGGGGTGGCAAAGTCCCTGCCATTGACCTACGCAGAACAAGCCTGAGGTTGGGTGCTGTGAAGCCTGTCAGAGAGTGTGCAACTCAAGAAGACTGATAATGTGTCCAGCTTGACTGAACCATCAAGTGGAGCAGGATGGAACTCCACATACAATAAACTCAACCCCCAGTAGTGAATGGCCAGAGGTGAATTGGCTGTCACCAGATACAACAAGCAACTAAAACATGTGGAACATGTGGCAATACACATGAATTGGTGAGTACCCATCCCCAATGAGAGATACCAAACACCATAATGACACATCTCACACATCCCCACAACCATCCACGTATGCACACTATTACACACACAAACAAGCCACTCCACCAACACTAACACACTGACAACAAACACATAGTGCCCCTGCACAAGGAATAGAATCAGAGAAACAAACATAGGCAACTCCAGCCGTCTGATGGCTCCACTCCTACATGTGAAACCCATGTGCACATGTCCAAATCAATCCAAAGGATGCCACCATGTCACGCACCAACACCAAACAATATCACCAAACACACATGAACACATACAGTAATGGAGTACAGACTCAACCACAGCATTCAACTATCATAAACACATCCACACTGTTTACACAATTCCACAACATACCTGTAATGCAAAGCACGCATGTAGGCAAGCAACACATGTGCATGACAAAGCTGTCAAAAATGTGATTCCCAAAGCACCTCAACTCCCCACATCTACAAGATACCACCCATGGTCATTGAGCATAGAATCTACAACTACCGCACACATGTAGCATGCGCATGCGCACAACCCTCCCCAGCAAACATCACAGTAACAACATGACACAAACAGTGAGGCCCCAGTCCACATGGCTGTCATAGAACATATGCACTGGGAGAAAATGGAAAAAGTAAATGTTTACACAGACAAAGAGACAGCAAGAAACGTGAAATGAATGCAATGAAAAGCTGTATTAAAAATAAACGATTTACTCAAAAATGAAGGGAAGGTTAATACTATCCATAGAGCAACAGAAATACAAGTCCAAAGTGAAATGTAATGCTATTAAACCATATACAAAGGCAGCCTGTTACTCATCCTCAATGTTCGACAACGTCTCGACCAGGGCTGACTCACTCTCCACTTCCTCTGCCTGTAGCCAGGTCTCCGTTCTTGCCTGGAGGGCTTGCAGGCTGACCAACCTATGCCTCCTCTGCTGCCCTGTAAGTATCCATCAGGATGGTAGCACGCCTCCTTGCCTGCCTCTGCACCACCTCAGCCCTGGCCACCATTTTAGCTGCCTACCTAGCCGACTGACTCACCACCACCATCTGCCTCTCATACTGCCGAAACGCAGACCCCATCACCTGTAGCCATCGCCCTGTGTGCCTCCTGCCTCACATTGGCCAACTGGGTGCTAGCTTGCTTTCTCCAAGAAGTATAGCCCTGCAACAACTGCCAACAACTGCTGGCCATTGCGCAAGCTCCATAGGTACGCCCTTCAACCCGATGACTGTCGTCTGGGGATTGCCTCTCCTGCACTGCCCTGGAGTGCCTGCTGTCCCTCCACTGCCTGTTCCTGCATGGCCAACTGGGCAGGCTCAGTCACCACCATTTGCTGTCTTTTGGACTTCCACCATGCGCAGGGACGAAGGCACAACTTAACAGGCAGTGGTGGTGGGACTGTTGCACAAGGGTCCATGATGGTAGGTGGCACGGAAGCCTGGCTGGAGAATGGCTGGACACAGAGGAGGAAGTGGAGGAGGGGGCCATTGCAGTGGTCAGCAACACGTGCATGACAAAGCTGTCAAAAATGTGCATCCCAAAGCATCTCAACTCTCCACATTTACAAGAGACCACCGATGCCACTGGAAAGTAATGTAGCTGTCAGCTGTGCCGAGAGGTGGCCCACTTGTTTGTGATGGCGTACAAGATCCTCACAAGATGCTTGTGCATCATAACGAATCTGAGCCTTCCTCCTCAAGGCAGCCTGTTGGCATAGGGGGCTCGGTCTGCGTGGAGGAATACAGGAAGGTGGTCATTGCTGCAGCAGGTAGCCCAGGGACAGGAGGTTGTGCCAAACCCTCCATGGTGGGCTGAACATCCTCATGTCTCTTGGCCATGGGCGTAGCCTGAACATCCTCCACAAAGACCCCACCTGACGCCATGGGGTGGGCTGCAGTGGCATCCTTTCTCCTCCTCCACTTTCATCACCCCAGACGACTCCAGTGTGGCCTTTGTCCTTGATGGTCCCTGTGTGCCAGCACACTGTCCCACTACTGCCCCACTGTCCCACACCACAATCACCTCCTGGGACTTACCCTCAGCAGCCTCACTTGATGGTACTGGTGCACCACCAGTCACATCGCTCTCAGAAGAGGAGGTGATAACAGGGATTGCTCGGTTCCAACCAGCACATTGACATGTTGCCACAAACACATTGCAAGAAATCATTACACGTCACAATGCCAATGCAAAAGTGATCCAAGTGTAACCTCCAAGCAGGGTCATGGGAAGTGCACCTGCGCACATGTCTCAGTACTACCATTGCATGGCTCGCAAGATGACCTTGCAAGCTTGCAGAGATATGCAGCATGGAAAATGATACAGACTGCACTGCTACAAGGAGACATAAATGGGACAGGTACACCTGACAGCCAGGGCCTAGAGAGCAGCACACAAGCGTGGGGGCACAACCCGCCCATCCGGGGCCATGCCATTGATGCCCTAGAGCAGTACCCTCCCAAGTGACCTGGGGACCCCGACTGCCTCACGGAGCCCCAGTAGCTCTTCCCTGGGACTCCTACTGGACCCTGGATCCTTCATGTGCCTTCAGCTGCTGGGCATGAGTAGCCTCTCACTCAGCAGCCAGGCCCATTGGGTCACACCCGCTCTGGGTCCCTGGTCTGAGCATGGACAAGCCCATCTGGCTCCCACGCCAAACAATCATCCCACAGGGAGACACTTCACAATGACTCTTAAGCCCCCACAAAGTGGGGAATCATGCAGGATGGATGTAGACAAATGTAGGAGACAGCTGGGCAAACCGTGACTCAGGCCTTCTGGTCCGACCACCATGACCAGATGGCAGGCAGGCCATGAGGTTGTGTCTGCGTAAGGCCACTGTCTAGGGTCCAGGGTTTCAGCTGCCATTTGTGAACCAAGGGCCAGTCTCTCCTTCCTGCCTCCCGCGCACTAGGTTGAGCCACTCTGCCTCTGACTGGAAAGAGAGAAAAGACTTTCCCTGCCCAGCCAGTACCCTTGGGGTCCGCCCAGGGTGGGTGGGAGTCTCCTGTGAGCCCTGCGGTGCATCCCAAAGGAGGGAGACCCTTGTGGTGGAGCTTCCACTGTGGTGGTGTTGACAAAAGCTTGCCGCAGAGGATGACTTTCAATAGAGTAGCTGCTCTGCCAGTTACAAAATCCTGACCCAGAATCTGTTTGTCTATTAATGATTTAGCACCAGGTTCCCCACCAACATGCAGTGCACCATAGGTGAGAGAGATGGCCCCCTTCTGTCCACACTCGAGCCCAGAGGGAAGCAGCTCTATGCACTGGCCCAGAGGCCGGCTATCGTAGGACAACCAAGGCTCCACAGTAATGCGGTATTGTTGCTGTTTCGTGGGATTCTGACTTAGAAGTGTCCAATCACAACCCCACAGATGGTAGCTTCACCCCATTGGCTCCTCAGCCAAGCACAGAACCTGTGGTTCCTCTTGTACTGAGCAGGGTTAAAATTGCAATTATAAATCATGGGTAGGGTAAAACCAACCTGTCTCATGACTGGGTAAACCCGGCTCACGTTCCCTATTTGTGGCTGAACAAACCGACGCTTGGTGAATTCTGCTTCACAATGATAGGAAGAGACAGCATTGAAAGATCAAAAAGCAGTGTCACTATGAATACTTGGCCGCCACAAGTTAGTTATCCCTGTGTGTAACTTTTCTGACACCGCCTGCTTGAAACCCAAAAAGTCAGATGAATCATCAGACCCTGCTTTCATGGTCTGTAATCATATAGAAAATAGACATCACGCAAGCATTTGACCTTCTGCTATGCTGGAGGTTTCTGTCCTCCCTCAGCAGGCCTTAGGACACCTGCATTGCCATTTGAAACAAGTATGTCCCAGTCACACTCCCC
The DNA here is from genome assembly GCF_040938575.1 of Ambystoma mexicanum. Taxonomy (NCBI): domain Eukaryota; kingdom Metazoa; phylum Chordata; class Amphibia; order Caudata; family Ambystomatidae; genus Ambystoma; species Ambystoma mexicanum. The sequence continues at coordinate 1,173,737,321 of NC_090935.1, read as the reverse complement.
ACCTGCCACTGTCCCCGGAGCAGTTTGTGCCCAGCAGCCAGAAGAGAGAGCTCCACAGGGCTTGCACCCATCCTCCCTGGGCAAGTGTAATAAGGAGTTTTAGTAGTGGTATGTCACCGGAGCCTGAGGGCCTCCCACTTATCCTATCCCTCTCACGTCTCTTCACAGTGCCAGACTAGAGTCAAGCTCAAAAGGGTCTCCTTTTTCTGCTGATCCTGTTAAGTCCATACCCTGGGCTGTGATTTTGCTACACATTAGGTAGGGACAGTGGGAATCTCTTTCATCCATTCATGCATGTCACTAATTAGATGACGAGGCATTTGGCTATTTGTACCACTTTTGTGAAGTGGCTCTTTCTGGGTTACTATTGCTGCCCATCACCGTCAAATCGAAATTGGAGCCATAGTTACTCCTGCTGTTTACCCGCGCTTCTTTCACTACAATACAATAAAATACAATCACTACACTTTTAAATGCAGAGCACTGGCCAGAAATCACATTACGTCAACACCTGCTGTGGGCCTTCACAATGCTTAGTTGAACTTAAACAGTCGGATTCCCCTGGTCTGCACCGGTTCTAAGATAGCTGCTAGGCATTGGGTGAGGCACAATTCTGGACCTCAGGAAGGGAACAGACAGAGGCCACCACTGCAGGTGGGGTCATTCACAGGAAGGGCCCAGAGCATGTCACTGCAGCCCCCTGGAGTGAGATGCCTCATTCAGCCAAGGTGCCCGCCCAAACCTGCTTTGCACCACAGCAAGAACAACCCAGACCTTAGAGTCAATCCACATGCCAAAGTTCCAGATCCGACTTGCCGACTTCCCTTAGCTACATTGTTCCAACATGAAAGAGGCTGTACACCTTGGAGACCAGCTGTGGAGATGGGTATGACCCGGCATGTGATTCACACCATCACTCCAGTGAGAGCTCACTGGAAACCGCCAGAACTGCAAAGCTTTCTAAGGCTTGGGCCCCTCTTTTGGTGCAAACCCATTGCAGGGTGCCCTGTCATTCACAAAGAAAAGATAACTCTCCCTGGGGCTCCTGCAAGCTTCTCCGGGAGTATTTGTGTTACTGCACTGGATGCCACGGGTGCACCCGTCTATGACACTGTGGTTTCAGGCATCTGAACCTGACTTCCTTTCGATTGGCTGAGGGCAACGGAGGCCATTGTCCGTCCCTTCCGAATGGCACTCGCTCATCTCTTAGCAACGACTGACCTATGTCCAAATGCTGTTCACATGGAATCCTACCCCACTTCGGCCTTCAAAGTTCTCATTTGAATATTTGGTACCACCGCCAAGAACTGCACCTGTGGTGGCTCCACCTGGGCCCTCTCCCTAGGATTCTGGGCGCAGTGCAGCAGCTCTCCTACACATCTTGGCTAAGCCCCCTCAGCTTGTGGCACTGGTAATGACCGTGTATGGGCCTGACACTCCAGTGCCTTCCATATGTAGGGCTACTTAATTCAGCTGGTGAGTTTTTACAAACTCATTAGTGAATTCTGACTTCCAGGGCCACCATCATTCTGTCAATTACAACCAACATTTTTACTGGGGTCTGATGTGCATTGCATTGTCTCAACTCATTGTTTGGTTCATCCCACAGCTCCAGTTCTGCTTACCAGAAGTGGCCCAGTCGGCACTGCCAGTCTTGCCCGACTCCAAGCAAGCGAGCTGGGCTTCTCACCATGTAAAAGTTTGAGAATTGGTTGAGATTGTTTTGGCCCCAAGACACCTCATCACTTTTTTTACCATATGAAACTGGTGTTTTCGAGTGCCAGCTATCTGGAGGGAAACCTCAGAGGGAACCAGCTACTAGATGCTTTGATTAGTCTTTCGCTCCTATAACTCTGGCACTGCCCTGCCCAAGCATGCTTCTCTGCCTTACTGATCCTATCACACACATTCATATCTACCACCTCCCCAACAGAGTGCGCAAAACGGGCTGGTGGTCTGCCCGTGGCGATGCCGCATTGGGATCCCACCTCAGCAGGTACATGCAGCGTTTGCGTTAGACTCCTAGGTCCGTGTTTCACTGCAGACCCGTGGTGCCATTCGTTAGACCGTGCAATGTGGTCCGGGCACACAAATGAAAGTCCACCACAGTTCACATTTGAACATTGGAGCCCTGTCCCCCTTCACTGCCCTGGCGAACACCGAGAGGGATGTGTGGTGCCATTCATTAGACTCCCCACATGGTGGTTCAATGTGGTCCAGGCACACAAATGAAAGTCTACCACAGTTCACATTTGAACATTGGAGAAGATGAGCCCTGTCCCCCTTCACTGCCCTGGCGACCACCGAGAGGGACCTGGATGGTTGCCAGATGAGCAGCAGTGACCAATCACCCTTGGCCCTGCGGACTGGCCTAACCACTTTCAGGGGCTGTAACACTCTCTGCCTGAGGAGAGAGCCACCACAACTCCAGGCCTTTCCCAGACGACCTGGAGCCAGATGCGGTGCACCATCATGGAGTAGGGGCCAGATGTGCTTGGGCGGTGATCCCGCCATGTGATCCAGCATTCCTGGTGACCAACCAGCCTGCCATGTTGAATCCTCCAGGCGGAATGCGTGGACCACACCCATTTACTTCTTGATGGTTTCACTGCCTCTTGAATTCACTCCTAAAAGTTATCTGCTACTTTACTTCATGGTACTTGTTGGATATTGATCTCCCGCCTATATTTGGCCCAAGATCGAGTTTACCATCCACTTTGGGTTGCATTCCAAAGCAGCCTTACTCTGCGAAGACCAGATCCCAGCATGCCGGGGGTTGCTACCGGCTTAACACCATCCATGGGGAAGTCCTCTAGCAGAATGACTTGGCCGTATGAGAGACACAAGGGTGTCGGTCTACTATGTGCCACATTTTTTGTGCCCACTGGCGTGTGGGGATTTGACACTGTCCTCCTCCCTCTTCTCTTACAATTATTGGGGGAATCCTGGCTAGTTTATTTTCCTCGGCTGAGTAAAATGCTTAAATCCAGTGTCTCACCACATCTGATCAGAGTTACTAGTCAGGGAGCCTAAGCTTGGGGTGGCTGGCCTTAGGCCCAAGGTTGTTGGGGGGTTGCCTCATCCCATGCCTCTGATGCAGCTGAGTGGACTCTGTCCCAATCTCCGGTGAAGCCCACATTGGGATATGTTGTGCGCTGGATGTGGTTGTGAGGCCTGCACTTCAAGGCTGTCTCGCACAGACAGTTGTGGAAAAACCACAGCCACCCACTTGTGGCATGACCAGCTGCCCCAAGGTTGTGGAAGGTGATCAGGTGTTTTAAACCACTACCAACACCACAAGAGCCATTGGGGCATGCCAGGCACCTAGCCCTCCCATACCCAATAAGGTTGGGAAATGGGGAGGTCCAGGAATCCTGTGACTGTGCACTTAGGTTTCTGACCTTTGGGGACAAATGGGATGGGGTCCGTGCGACAGACCCAGATGTACACTGGGGTTGGTGCCTGGGGCATTTGACGGTAAAGCAACCACTCAGATAGACATATTCCCGGTAGGTATCCAGGGCTTCAAGGTATGTTTGATGTGTTGGTGATCAATGTTTTCTTTAATTCACACTAATTCTCACAGCTAGCTATGTTCTTCATGGATGTGCAAGCTCAGTGATCAATCCACACGAGTCACAAGTAACTTAATTTACCAGACATTGGCCTGAACCTCTGGTGCATGAGAGGTTGGTGGGAGGTAGCGCTGCCCGTCATGGCCTTGTGGGGAGGTAGCACAGTGCCTTGGGTAGGAGGAATAACTGGGGGCTCTGTATACTAGGGGCTTATTAGTTTAGCATGCACATGTAGTTGTAGTGTGGGTCTTAGACCAAAAGACAGAAATACAGAAATGCAGAAATGCAAAACGCATGTGATTGCCAATGCATAAAGTGCATAATGGGAAATGCACAGAACACTGAAATGCAGAGCACATGCTTAAAGTGTATGTTATTTCAGGAGGATATTTCAATTGACTGATTTGCATTAAAACTAATACTAATATTTATTACATACTAACTTAATCCAATTTCAGATAAGAAACGGAATCCCTTAACAAAAGTTAGTGCAAATTAACCTATATGGAAATAACCTGAATCCAAATTTGTAATTCATGAGGCTCTGTTTCAATTGAAAAGTAAACGTGCAAGCTAGGTTTGTGCTGGGCTATGAAAATACCAAGTTCCATCTGCTAAAGAAGGCCATTGTGTGAGCAGGAAAGTTCAGGAAGAGATGTATCTGTTTGCTCTCTAACAATGGCAACATGTGGTCAGTGGTATGATCAGGTCAAGGGGAAGGATTTCCTTTGACTGACAGGGGAGCTGTTAAAAAGGCTGAGAATGGGTGTAGTCAGGGCAGATACCTTCAAGATCTGGGAGAGATATCTTCGGGCTGAGACAAGGTGACAGCTAGCTGGCAGGCGGGCAGACTACAGTGCTGAGGGCCATTTGATGTGGAGCGAGAGTTTATCTATGCGATCCCGGGGTTGCATGCCAAGCTGAGACATGAATATCACCACCAGATTTAGGTGAATATGCAGTAATTGAGGTGCGTGTAAGTGTGCCTGGGAAATACTTACAGGTTTTATGATAGAAACAGGGTTTTTTTAAAAAGTAATTCATGATTTGTATTTTACGTGGGTTCCCATTTATGAAGTGAGCTTGTGTTAAATGACAGGCTCCTACCTGCTAAAGCTTGTGAGAGAAACATTCAAGGTTACTCATCAGACTGTGCGCTGGCCAGCCAGCAACAAATGTGTAAGTGGAGCTTATTAGAAAAGACATTTAATACGTGTGAGTTCTCTAGTGAATGCATTTTATCCATGTTCAACTATAAGCCACTCTAAAATGGCACAGCATTAACTGCAACTGTTTGGATCATTTCTTAACTTTAACATCTATAAAAACACAAAAGAGAAAAATGAATTGGGTTTGTGCTTTTATCATGTGTCTGAATCGTTGTTAGCACATAGACTGAGGCCCAACAGGTGGTAAACCTATATTAACGCAGGTGCTAATTCACATTACCACATGTTGTAAAACCTAAGCTAAGTTATTTTTCTGTGAATTCAGTTTTTAGGAGTGCTAGGCGTGTGTGTGTGTATGTGTATAACTATTGTGCTATGACATGATCAATATGTTTTGAAACTCAGCAATAAGAGCATATTGCAGTATTGTACATAAATACTACGAGAGGAGAAGGTATAACTTACCCACCCAGTGTGTATCAAGTCCAGTAGTCTGTTATGGTGAGTGGCCCTAGTAAAAACAATTGTTAGGCAATATTCTGAAGTTAGTCTTACAACGGTAAAAATATATACCCCAATGAATTACCACAAGAGATACTACCACCATAAAATACCACTCTTTATCACCATAATAAAAATACTACAAAGTTAGGTATCACCCCAAAATATATCCCACACTTGTCCAGCTTTCCCACTTGTGAGTCATCCAAGATCATCAGGGTTTCAAACCAATAGGTTCCTGTCACATAGCTCGGGTACTAATACACAGAGAGGGATATTCCTACCAGTGGTTAGTTCGAAGATTATTATATAATGTTTTATACAAAATCCGTTTTTATATTACAGCATCTTGTTCAAAGAACTTGAGATTAGGTGAACATTATTTGTCTTGATTCAATCAAGCATTTCAATTAGTTTGAGAATTAGCTTCAATTCACAATGTGCATAATTTCTACACAATATTGCAGATGATTAAACAAAGTCTTGCATATCAATAGTATTACAAACATGTTAAAGTGATAGGTTGGTGCGAGTAACATAGTGCATACAATATTTTTTTTTAAAAACACAACAACAACAAAAATGAAGTGACACAGAGTATCTAAAAAGTTGCAAAATTCATTTTGCGATTAGTCCAGAGTCGACGCAGTGTGGCTGCATTTCGGCATTAGTGAATTAACCGCCTTTGTCAGGACAGGACTACCAAAGCTTTTTCACATTCAAGGGAATGGTCTACAGTAAGCACAATCCTCAGCATGGGATCCTTAAGCAATGTTTTCCTTACATGGCCATCTTCTCAGGTAGTGAGGGATGTCGCATGGGAAATTGATAAGTTGGTTGTCAAAGCAGTCAGGAATAGTAGAGGAATAAATCCCTCTTCTACTGGTGACCGAATCAGGGACCAGTAAGATGAGGAGAATGTGCAGGAGTCACATGCAGACAGGAAGCAAGGACCCCAAACTAATTAAAATGCTTGATTGAATCGAGACAAATAAGATTCACCTAATCGCAAATTCTTTGAACAAGATGCTATAATCAACAAATTGATTTTGTATCAAAAATAAAAAAAATGTAAACAATCTTCGAACTAACCATTGATAGGAACATCCCTCTCTGTGTATTAGTTCTCTTCCCCAGTTACTATCATTGTTGGGGACATCCCTCCTGTATTGCACACAGCTCGGTAAAACAGCAAACCTCCGTCTGTGGCAGTGCTACACAGCTTCACACTTCGATGGTGGCAGTCAGCTCTGCCTCTAGCCCACATGGCCAATCCAACCATCTGCCCCCCAACTTTGACCTCCCATTCCCATTTCGGGAGACTGAGAGGAGGGCCAGAGGAGCCAGGGTGGGGGTTGGGTGGGACTGCTGGAGTTTTCAAACCCCAGCCCAGCTTCACATGGCCGAGTTCCAAAGTACATGGACAGGAGGAAAATTCACCTGCTGTGCTGGCGATTCTGGCCATTGCTCACCCATGGTGGTGGGCAGGCAGAACCTTGATGCGCTCCCGTCAAGTAGGCCGGGCTGCACCATAGCTCAGAGTTTGCCCGGTGTGCCGGCCCCTGTCCGCCTGGGGACGAATCTTACAAGAATAGCCAGGTTTCCCTCAGCTCCTGGCTGCCGCCTATCAGGACCTCCTTTCCAACTGGGGTGCCCCCTTCCAACCAACACCTACCCACTGATGGGTTCGAGAGAGGAGTGCACATGGACAGCACAGCAGATCAGAGGCTGGCTCAGAGTGGAGGGGAGGCTGCTTCTTCTCCTTTGTGCATTTGGGTATGCTGCAGCAGGTTCACCCAACTGTGCAAGACATCCCCAGCTGTCTGCTTTGTCGCCACCCCCTCTGGTGGAAGGGATATTGCACCCCAGTGCCTAGTCCCTCAATTCGCCCTGGCCGTGAACACTGGACCATACTGCAACGGGTGCCCCGGGCTGTGGGTGTGTGTGACTGGGGCGCACTTAGGTCAGGCCTTCATCTCTCCCTCAGGTTGCTCCACCACGCATGTTCCTTCCACAGGTTCACCTACAGAAACTTTGTTACGACTTTTGCTTCCTCAAGATAGTCAAGTCTGATCATCTTCTTGGTGAACACTCCATCAGTGTTTGTTGCTGACCCCAGGTGGACTGATCTGAGTACCTCACTAAACAATCCAATTGGTGGTAGCATTGGGCGGTGTGTACAAAGGACAGGGTCCAATCAATACAGGCTAATGTCCCACACTTACTGGGAATTCCTTGTTCATGAGAAATGATTGCAATCCCCAACCCCTTTCATGAACAGGGTTCAGCAGGTTATGTGGGATGACACATGTTGATCTGTTCAGTGTATTGTGTGTGCAGCCCCGGACAGCTAAGGCGCTAACGGCGTCATAGAACTGTAATTGCTCAATCTAGTGGCTGAATGCCACTTGTCCCTCTAAGTAGTTGAACGCCAACGGCTGTGGGTCGCGTAACTAGCTGCCATGGAGGAGTCTCGTTTCTGATCGGGATTGACCAGTGAAATGCGCCACCAACTAAAAACTGCCACGCAACCCCCCCCCGCAACTGAGAAAGAGTCATTCATCAGTCAATCCTTTCTGTGTCCAGGCCACGTGATGTTTTCTGTGTTGAGCCAAATGAAGCTACAGGCTCCACTACTGGTGGTGCCCTTCCATCAATTCCTTCCAGTTCCATTTTTATAGCCCTACTCCCCCCTGGAACCAAAAGACATTACTTCCCAGAAGCTGCTTAGTGGGTAATGAGAACGATGCTGCCGAATCGCAAGTTGGCATTTTTGATGGTTGGAACTACAACGGTATCTGATCGTATCCTAATCTCTGACTTTCGTTCTTCATTCATGAAAACATTCTTGCAAAAGGCTTTCACTTTGGTCCATCTTGCGATGGTCCAAGAGTTTCTCCTCAAGCAGAACAATACGAATGCCCCCGGCAGTCCATTTCAATCATGGCCCCAGTTCCGAAAAAGTACAAAATAGTGCCAATGTCCTATTCCATAATACCTAGCTGAAGTATTCAGGCAACTGGCCCGCTTTGAACACTAACTTTTTCTAAGTAAATGCTTTGGACCCCCAGGATTTCAAGGGAGTGTTGAGAGGCAGTGGCTGGGACAGGCAAAAGCTTGCCTCGCAGCAGACTGGCAGCTCAATCACAAGATCTGACTATGAGTTTTTTCACTAGAGCAACTTCGAAATACACTATTGGAGCTACTATTTCTGTGGCAGCTGACATCAGATTTGCACTACAATGGATCCCCGTTAAAGGATTTGAATTGCACTGTTTCAAATACCTGGGCCTTGTTTGAGTCCTGCATTGTTATATGTCATCACTACCTCCCAGAGTTAGGAGTGGGTAATTTCCATGCCTGCTGCCTTCCTTGGATGTGGTAGCCGTCCCTCAGGCTCCCTCTCCAGAATTGAATCCTGAATCCCTGTTGCCCATGGTCACCATAGTAGGCACAGAAAGTACCATCAACAGTTGATAGGGCAGACATCCGAATGTATCGTCGCCATCACATGGATGTGCAATCAGCCCAAGGTAATCTAGAGTCACCGCAAAGGACAGGCAAGCCTTGACAGGTCTTTGTCTGATGAATGCATGCATCCTGGAAGGTCAGCGCTCATCAGCATGTATGACCTCCAGAACTACCTAAGTTATTCAAGTGAAAGATGGAGGGATCAAAGGAACCATTACTGATTTGATGAGCCATTTGCAGTTTCACTGTAACGGTGTGTACTGACACAGGCATTCCATCTTTGAGATAAGCATATGCTACTGGCAGGATCAACCAGGTAGTCACACCTGTAGGTGTGTGGCAATGGGGGTAGCCACGCACCTGCCAAAGTCTGACATTCTCACCTTCACTGCCATCTGCAGGACCCAAGCGTGCCCAGACGCGTGTGGGTTGGGTGGACAGGTCGGTCACATGAGTGCCAGCAGGCCAGCCTGCTCTGGCACCTGGTGGGGTGGGAAGGAAGGTATGAAACCAAGCAAAACAGGAGAGAGGGAGCATCACCTGGAGCACACACTTCCACCACCGGTGTGGTGAAGGGTAGGGCAGCACCCCACTGAACAGTGCTCTTTCCAGAATGCTGGACGAACATGTGCTCAGTGGAGATGCGCAAGGGCATGGCTCAAGTAGACAAGTGACTGATGCACGTTGACCTGGGCCTGTAGGTAGCTGACTGCCCTTCCACTCTGATCCGACTGCTGGGGATCTGCTGGGGGGCTCGCCCTTTGCACTGCTTGGAGGAGAGAGACAACTGTGCAAGACGGAAATCCCCAAAGGGGCATGCACTGGTCATTGCCTGTCACAACAGTCAAGGCTGGCAAAGCAGTCCAACTATAGATGGACCATGTGCGCCAAATGATCCAGTGGATTACAGGGAGCCAGATGGATGGGCTCCCTTGCCGTTGAAGTGCAAGTAATCTGAGGTTAATTTGTTTGCCAGGCACCCTGCTGGGCTGAAACACAGGAGAACACGCCCAGTAGGAAAAACTCTGCTGGCACATTGCATGGGGCACAGCCCTTGGCCGTCATGGGGATGTGCGGAGCCTGGGTGCGTCAGCGAGAATCAAGTGGATCGCAGACTGGTCTCTTACACCAGTAAGCCAGAGCAAGAAACCTATGCTTAATTGTCATCTGTGTACCCTGGGTGACAGTGGAGGACGTCTGGGCAAAAGTGTCATGCCCTCCCACAGACATAATAGGAGCATATTCTGGATTTGAGCCCATCCAGACTTCGGACACTGGCCAGCCCTGTCGACCTACCATGCATTCCTAAGGTCAACTATCAGATGACCGGGCATGGAGAGCGGCCAACTGCCATTTCAAAAGATCACAAGGGGAACAGGTGACAAATAACACCCTGCGCAGCATTGCCCCACGAGACAGAACACATTGGTAGGGGGGTGGGCAGTGGAGTATAACTAGTCCGGAGGACCACACAGGGCACGCAGAGTTCACTGCTTGATAAGCCAAAGCTTTCAAGGTGCCCTGTTCCATACAGTACACCCGGAGTCAGTCATGATGCATTTCTGCATGGCATGGCCGTGCCAGCGGGTAGAGAGGTCCCACAAGACTTGCTTGGGCACTTGTACATCAAATAACATGTAGCAACATGCATGCATGACCCAAAAGCATGCAACACATACAGGTACCCATTGCTGAGGTGCAAGCAGTAATGCTGTTGCTCCCAGCCACAAATGCCATGATGAGATGTCATGTCTGTTCCCTCATGTCGTCGCCTGACAGATCACACACCCATCCCTGAAAGTCAAATACACCAACATGTCATCACCAGTTATTCATTCACGTTTGTCAGTCCCAACTGCTGAGTGTGGAAGATGCAATCATCATTTGCAAATGAGCGACCCATAGAGGTGTCTTGCATGTATGTCCCTCACATGCCCCCAGTATCTCAATCTGGCATCTATGTCTGTGTGAGTACTTGCTGTCATCAACCCACATTGCATGTGCACAAGTGCACTCACTGACCAAGAACTGATCATGGACATACCTATGCTTGTCCACTTCACAATTGTCTGCCATCACATATGCCCAGTGTTAGGCAAGGTTTGTATGCAGTACCCTCTGGGAACACTACAAACAACTCTGATTACAGGTATAGGAAACCCAATCTTTGGTATAAGCTTGTACTACACAGTTTTGGTAGCGTGTTGAGCAGCCAGGCTTGTCTCAAGAGAGGTCAATGTGAGCTGTAGTGGAGTTACACAGAGATTTAGTTACACATATTCAAATAAACTCTTACACTCAAGGTTTCTTGAATAAACAATTACTAATTTATAATATTGCATAATATAATAGTAACACTCAAATACACTTCATGAAATACACACTCTTAATATCTCTGAATCAATAAGTGTCTGTGGGCCATCCCTTTTGGGATGGTCCACAGACACTACCTACACCCTCAGGTGACTTCAATTGCTAGGGTGCTGGGGACATTAATATATCACTGTTGCATTTAGGATCATAGTAAGAAGTCAAAGGAAAAGATTATTTAGAACAAACAAGAGACCACAAAGATTCTTAATCAGGCAAATACTTTTGGATCCCCCCCAAGAAGAGTCACTCAGTACAATAGTGTAGGCCAAAATCAATGGCCAAAAACTGTTAAATAGGATGAAGCACTTCCGGTAGGTTCATGGAAAAGTCTTTGCACAATGTTTTAGAAGTCTTTGAAGAAAAAAAGAATCAAATGTATGGCCACAGGCTGATTAGACTTGTGAGTAGTAGAAGATCCAAGCAACTCTACAGCACAAGGTAAGTTCGGTCAGACTGTGCAATACCTTTAAAAAATGAAGAAAAGATGCAGCAGATGACTCCTGTTCCTGGGCAGCTCTGCAGATCTCACTGTTCCTGGACCTCAGTCGTGGGGACAAGAGGGAGGACGTCAGGGGACTCCTGCACTGCACTGGGGCAGTCAAAACTTGCAACCAGCAAACTTCACTTTCAGTGGCTGGTCAGTGTTTTAGCTCCTCGCGTCTACTGCAAATAACAACACTGCGGTTTCTGGCTGTCAAGATGGACTTCTTTGCTTCTGGGGTCCTGCACTCTGTTGAGGGGGCTCAGGCTTGGTCAGTCCTGCTCCTTGGGAGTCCGGAGAATCTTCCTGGAGCTCTAATCCAGCTTAAAAGCAACACACACAATCTGATGTAACTCTCCCTGGCTATACGGTTTCCAGCAGCAACTCTGTGGAAATTCAACCAGCTCTGAGATGGATGTCCAGGTGGCTTACTTTGGAGTTGATTGGTCCCACCAACTCAAGAGGATAAGTCGTCCTTCCCGGGGCTTCTCTGTTGATGCGAACTTGGCATTTCGGCACTGCAGCAGGGCTTCATCGGGCGAACCAACGGTCCAGGAATTGCAGCAGGCGTCCTCTTCAAGTTCTTATTCGGTTCCTTCATCCAGTGGTCAACTGGTTCCAAGCCAAAAGCCTCGCCTTTTATTCAGTTCTCTCCCATTCGTTCCAGCCTAGCTGTTAGTCGGCCAGCAGGGTGGCTGTCCTTGCTGGACAGTCATCCAGCCAATCACCACAGAGGGCATTTGGGTCTCCTAGGAGACTAAGCATAGGGAGTTGCGGGCACCTCCCTTACTTCCTGCCTATCCCAGACACCCTGGAGCCAGAGGCGGGCTTCACTTGTTAATCCCGCCAAAGGCAAAGCGAACAATGGGACCAAACCTGGTTTGGCGCGCAGATTAAATCTCAAGAAGGATCTTTCCACAAAGAAATGGCAAAAAAGAAGACCGGGGCCATTTTGACAGAAATGGCATCCTTGGGTGCTTTACTGCAGCTGTGAACGCAGCCTGCGGTAAATGTACACCACGATAGTTAAAACGAAACCACTGCCACCAGCCATTCAGTGAGGAATGGGTAACATAAAAAATGTTACATGAGAAGCTGGGCAAAGGGGATACTAGGCAACTCCTCCAGCACCCTATTGTAAGATACTGTGTGCTGGGTCTAGAAAGTTACAAATGTAAAATCATTTTCACTTTACTGCTCTTGGAAACAGTAGTTTAACCAAGAGAAGGTATTCAAACCTTTGGGAAATCTAAAAGACTTCCCTGTGCCACTGCACTGATGGTGCTATGCGACACAATATAAGAGATGATGCCTATGGAGTTTGTCAGACTCCACAACCAAAAGAAACACAGTGTTAAAAAATCACATTAAAATACATGAGAGAGTGGGAAAAAAGGGTCTCACTCTCTCCAGGTTAAAAAAATCAAGTCCTCAAAATCCAACAAAGTTGCTGGAGGTCTCTAAGGTGGAGGGAATTAGCACATTTCCGACAATTCTCCCTAACACCCAGCATCACCATGAGGCTGCATGCCAGTATGGATCGCTGCAACTAACATGCTGTTTACAGAAGAGATTAGCTGTAATCATGCATACTGATGCAGAACACACAAACACTGTAGAGCAGTGCACCCCATGGTCATTCACATGTGCATGCCAGTCAAGGATCAGGTTGTGGAGTGCTGGGTGGAACCTCTTCAGGATCCGGATCTAGAGTGGTGTTATCGGGTGGCAGGTGGCATGGTGCACCTCCTAAATCTGCTGTGGCACCTGCCTTGAGGGCAGCCTTTGACTTATCCTGTCACCATTGTTTGAGGTCATACCAGTGCTTCTTCATGGTTTCAACCTTACAGACTGCTACCGCCTCCACGTTGATGGCTGCCGTGATGATTTCCAAGATCCTCAGATGTATGTTTGGTTCAAGCTTTATCTGCGGTTGGAAGAGGGCATCACAGTTGGCCAGGAACTGATCACCGAGGATGTTAACGTTGGTGGAGGTGAAGTTGGTTGCCCTCTGCCTTGTCATGGAGGTATCCGCTGATGGAGAGGATGATGGAGCAGACATGGCACCCCTTGAGGCAGGTGTGGTGGAGCCCAGCACTGACGACATTCTGTGGAGCTATGGTGGTGGCCTAGAGCTATAGGCCAGCTTAAAAGCAACGAAGACAATCTGGTGTTCCTCTCCCTGGATATACGGTTTCCAGCAGCAACTCTGTGGAAATTCAACCAGCTCTGAGATGGATGTCCAGGTGGCTTACGTTGGAGTTGATTGGTCCCACCAACTCAAGGGGAGAAGTCGTCATTGGAGGGGCTTCTGTGTTGATGCAAACTTGGCATTTCGGCACTGCAGCAGGGCTTCACGGGCAAACCAACGTTCCAGGAGTTGCAGCAGGCATCCTTTTCTAGTTCTTCTTTGGTTCCTTTGTCCAGTGGTCGACTCTGCCTTCCAAGTCAAAAGCCTTGCCTTTCATTCAGTTCTCTCCCATTCGTTCCAGCCTAGCTGTCAGTCACCCAGTGGGGTGACTGTCCTTGCTGGACAGTCAGTCAGCCAATCACCACAGAGTGCATTTGGGTCTCCTAGGAGACTAAGCACAGGGAGCTTCGGGCACCTGCCTCACTTCCTGCCTAGCCCAGACACCCTGAAGCCAGAGGCAGGCTTCACTCATGAATCCCACCAATGGCAAAGTGAACAATGGGACCAAACCTGGTTTGGCGCGCAGAGTAAATCTCAAGAAGGACCTCTCCACAAAGAAATGCCGAAAAAGAAGAACTCGCCATGTTGACAAAAATGGCACCCTTGAGTGCTTTACTGCAGCTGAGAACGCAGCCCCTGGTAAATGCACACCATGGTAGTTAAAAACAAAATCACTGCCACCAGCCATTCAGTGAGGAAAGGGTAACATAAAAAATGTTACATGAAATGCTAGGCAAAGGGGATAAAGGTAACCCCTACAGCACCCTATTGTAAGATAGTGTGTGCTGGGTCTAGAAAGTTACAAATGTAAGTAAAGTCAATTTCACTTTACTGCTCTTGGAAACAATAGTTTAACCAAGAGAAGGTATTCAAACCTTTGGGAAATCTAAAAGACTTCCCTGTGCCACTGCACGGAAGGTGCTGTGTGACACATTGTAAAAGATGATGCCTATGGAGTTTGTCAGACGGCACAACCAAAAGAAACATAGTGTGAAAAATCACATTAAAAAACATGAGAGAGTGGGAAAAAAGGGTCTCACTCTATCCAGGTTAAAAAATCAAGTCCTCGAAATCCAGCAAAATTGCTGGGGGTCTTTAAGGTGGAGGGAATTAGCACATTTCTGACAACTCTCCCTAACACCCAGCACCGCTACGAGGCTGCATGCCAGTATGGATTACTGCAACTAACATGCTGTGTAAAGAAGGGATTAGCTGTAATCATGCATACCCATGCAGAACACACAAACTCTGTACAGCAGTGCACCCCATGGGCATTCAGCAGCAGCTTCGATCTGTGAATACCAGTCAAGGATCAGGGTGTGGAGTGCTGTTTGGAACCTCTTCAGGATCCGGATCTGGAGTGGTGTTATACAGTGGCAGGTGGCATGGTGCACCTCCACTGTGGCAACTGCCTTGAGGGCAGCCTTTGACTTATCCTGGCACCGGTGTTTGAGGTCATACCAGTGCTTCTTGATGGTTTCAACCATACAGACTGCCACCCCTCCACATCGATAGCCGCTGTGATGATTTCCAAGATCTTCAGACGTCTGTTTGGTCCAAGCTGCATCTGCGGTTGGAAGAGGACATCATAGTTGGCCAGCAACTGATCACCCAGGATGTCAACGTTGGTGGAGGTGAAGTTGGTTGCCCTCTGCCTTGTCCTGGGGGTACCCATCGATGGAAAGGATGATGGAGCAGACATGGCACCCCTTGAGGCAGGTGTGGTGGAGCCCAGCCCTGATAATATTCTGTGGAGCTGTGGTGGTGGTTTAGAGAGGTAGAAGTCCCAAGATGGCAGTTCAGCTGGTCACAGAGCCTTAGAGGTGAGTCAAAGCAGAACAGACAATGGAGGAACCACAGTCACTCCAAGGCAGTGCCGGTGGTCAACAGGCACTCACACACTACCAGGCAGCAGCAGATTGTGACATTTGGAGTCAATACACAGCTGTAGGAGGCAGTAAATGGCACAAGACAGGACAAACTGGGGTGGCTCCTGTCCTCACGGGAGGCAGCAGCGTGAAGCTATGAGGAAGGGGTCCTAGTGCATAATTTACAGATTACGTCTGCATGCAACGTGGCCCGACGCAGTGACTCAGATATTTAAGGGGTGCAATGTGTATTTCCAATTGTGCAGGTGGGGTTGCGTATTATATACTTTGTATGAATTTTAATGGATGTTTTGATTTTTTTTTATCAGTTACATGCATTTTGTTGTTTGTATTGTTTTATTCAATGATTTGATGGCAATTTTTGCAATACATGTTTTCTTTATAGTGCCTGTGGCTTTTTGATTATTTAGACTGGTATGCACAGGACTCTTTTTGTTTGTTGTTCATTGACCCCTATTGGTCTTATACTTTTACACATTATATTTGGGTGACCTCATGTTTGTGTTGGTTTCCTCTTAAGTTAGGCAAACCTTATTCTTTTGTTGGGGGTGCCTTCTTGTAGAGCCTTGCAGAACAACTTTTCTACATTGTGCATCAAGTAGCATGTTTATTTGGGGGTCAATTCAGGATTGACTGCACCAGGAGTTGGGAGGCTTTGTATAGAGGGAGATGACGAGGTCGAGGGCAGGAGAGTGGTGAGCCTACCAGTCACCCTGCAGCACCATGGTCCACTGGGGCCAAGAGGAGCCAACCTGTAGAGAAGGAAGAGGCACCACCCAATGAAGAGGCAAACATGAGGGAGAAAGTGTCACAGAGGAAGAAGCACTTCACAGATGAGGAGCTGCAAATCCTCACAAATTACGTGGAGGAGCACTATGTGGAGCTGTTCTCTTCAGCTGGCAGTACCCTTCCTCCAACCCAGAAGATGAGAACGTGGCAGAAGGTTACAGACCTCATCAATGAATGTGGTGTGTAGTGGCCCATTCCAAAATTGGTCCAGGAGTGGATGGGGGACCTCTTGCGATGGACCAAGGAGATGCTCGGTGGGAACCTCACCTCTGCCCAGGCCACTGGAGGTGGTTCGCCACAGGAGGAGGAGCTGACTCCATTTGAAGAGGTTATGAATGGTCTGATCAGCAGTGAGCAAGTGGTTGGTGTGGGAAGCGTCAACACCTATGTGGTCACATCAGGTGAGTGCCATGTGTGCATTTCATATGTGCTCCCATTTGTGCATGATATGGTGACGCATTTTTTGGTGGATTTAGCTATAGTCTTCCTAAGCCATCCAAGGGCACTGCAGATATGCTATTATGTACACTTCTGTCACATGATCTGCATTTGGGGAGGTGGTTGCATGGTGTCTGCGTGCAGTTCACGTTGATCTCACAGTAAACATTGTGGTGTACTGGAATTCACTGCTTTGTAAATACACCTACATGTGGCAAAAGCATGCAATACACATCTCATTGGACACATTCACAGTATCAGGCACATGGATAGTTCATTGTGAATGGAAATCATGACTCACACGTAATAACAGCAAGGTGAGGAGGATTTCACAATCCTGCATTTGCTGGCCCTGGCTGCCGGTGGACATGGATGTGCAACAATGCATGAGGCAGTCATCCAGGGAGGAGTGGAAATGATATGATGTGATGTATGTAATGTATAATGTGCCTGTACACAAGTGTTTCTAGGCATGATAGGATAAGGGGGGAGACAGAGGGAGGACAAGAGAAATGGTCTACCAGGCCTCGTGTCATTCAGATCGTGCAAGTGTGACAGCACAAATGTGCAGGGGGAAGGGATAGCAGAGATGTGCCAGGGAGAGGGAGGGGCAGCAATGTTCTGAGTGAGTGCAGCCATGCAGTGCAGTTCTGGGTATGTGCGAGGATTCAAAGGGCTGTAGAGGTTACAGTTTCAGCCAGATAAGTGCACTGTAGGCCTGGAGGCAGTGCAGCAGAGGCTGATTGTTAGGTAAGATTTGGTGCATTACCCTTTGGGTGCACTGCAACAACCTTTACCTTCTGGCAATAGGAGCCCAACCTTTGGTAAAATCTGAACTACACAGGTTGGTAGTGTGGCTGAGCAGCCAGGCTTATCTCAAGATGGGTCAATGTGAGCAGTAGGGTAGTTACACAGAGATTCACAGTGACAAGTATCCAAATAAACACTTAAACTCACAGTTTCTTGATTAAAACATTATTAATTTATTTAACAGCCAGTGTGCATAAGCCTTCTTCAGAAGGGCCAATATATAAGCAACACATAAATACACTCCTAAATGCACACTCTTAGTTTCTCTAAATCAGCAAGTACCCATTTGGGATGGCACACAGACACTTCCTATACCTTCAGGTGACTTAAATAGCTAGGACACTGTGGACATTAATATATCACTGCTACATTTAGAGCAATACTGAGATGGGTGTCAAAGAAAAGGTTATCAGAATAAAACAAGAGATCACACAAATATTCTGAAGCAGGTAAGTACTTTTGAAAACCCCATTGCAAAGTAAGTGAACCCTTTCTTGGAAGGAAGGTAAAAAACACAGTCAGAGGGACGAAGAGTTGCTCAGGGAGCCAGGACAGCCATTGTAAATTGAGCAAGGGTCTGGGTGAGCTGAAGCACTTCTTGCAGGAAAATAAAAGTCTTGCACAATGTTTTAGAAGTCTTTGTAGAAAAAGTGGAATCAATGTAGGGCCACAAGTTGTTTAGGCTTGTGAGGAGTAAAGTTGTAAGCAACACTACAGAAGCAACCAAGAAAAGTCACAACTGAGAACAAGTAAGGCTACGCAACAAGAGGTAAGTCCCCTTAGCTTACAGTACCTTTGGTTAGAGGAAATGGTTCCAGCTGGATTCTGGTCCTGTGCAGCTCTGCTGATCCTGTTTTTCCTGGGCCTCAGTCGAGGGAACAAGAGGGGGGACTTCAGGACAGCAGCAGGACTTCACCGGGCAAACCAGCGATCCAGGAGTTGCAGCAGGTGTCTCTTCCAAGTTCTTCTTCGGATTCCTTCGTCCAGTGGCCGACTCTGCCTTCCAAGCCAAAAAGCCTTGCCTTTTATGCAGGTTTCTCCCATTCATTCCAGCCTAGCTGTCAATCACCTTTGGGTGCATTCCTGTAACCAAGGGAATTAAGCACTGGAAGTTTCAGGTACCTCCCTCACTTCCTGCTCCTGCCAGACATCCTGGAGCCAGAGGTGGGCTTCACTCGTGAATCCCACCAAAGACAAAACAAACAAAGGGACCAACCCTGGTTTGGCATGCAGAGGTAATCTCAAGAAGGACCTTTCCAGCAAGAAATGATGAAAAAAGAAGACCCGTGCCATTTTGACAAAATGGGCACCCATCGGTGCCTTACTGCAGCTGCAAACGCAGCCTGCAGTAAAAACACACAATGGTAGTTAAAAGTAAACTACTGCCACCAGCCACGCGGACACGGATGAAGGGACAGACGCACCACAAAGCTGCAAACAGATTCAGGTCAGGCTCTTCAGCCCTACTGGTGCCCGGACCCGGGAGGACCAGCATTTAGCCCTATTCAGAGCTCACCCTACTACCAAATTGCCCTGAAAAAGACTTAGGTCGAAACGCGCGTCGGCTGTTTCTCACCTACCAATGGGTTATAATTGCTGCTATGTATCACTATGATTTTCTAAATTTTACCTTGTGAAGTTGCATTAGCAACAATTAAACAATAAGTTTTAATGCACAATTAAGAGTTTTTTCAATCTGACAATGAAACCAATCCTTAATGCAATGGCTACAAGCATGGGCCAGTGAAGCCCCCCAGCGCCCATCATCATCCACAGTTTGTCATTTCATTCATACTGCCACCAGCCATTAGTTGTAGAAAGGGTAACATAAAAAAGTTACATGAGAAACTAGACAAAGGGGATACTAGGTAACCCCTCCAGCACCCTATTGTAAGATAGTGTGTGCTGGGTCTAGAAAGTTACAAATGTAAGTAAAGTCAATTTCACTTTACTGCTCTTAGAAACTTTAGTTTATCCAAGAGAAGGTATTTAAACCTTTGGGAAATCTGAAAGACTTCCCTGTGTCACTGCACTGAAGGTTTAGTGTGCCACAATGCAAAAAGATGATGCCTATGGAGTTTGTCAGACTCCAAAACCCAAAGAAGCGCAGAGTTCAAATCATAGAAAAATACACGAGAGTGGGAAAAAGGTCTCACTCTCTCCAGGTTAAAAATTAGAAGTCCTTGAGTCCAACAAAAGATCGGGGGTTCTAAGGTAGAGAGGAATTTGCACATTTCTGAGAATTCTCCCTAACACTGATCATGGAGGAGCTTGACACCCAGTGAGACTCTGGGGGTAGCCAAGCAATTAGTTGAAGCAGCAGGGAGGTAGGTCAGCAGGGGACAGAGAGAGAGAGAGAAAGAGAGAAGAGAGAGAGAGAGAGAGAGAGAGAGAGAGAGAGAGAGAGAGAGAGAGAGAGAGCAGAAGAGAAAAAGAAGGTCTTCAGCAGCTCTGGAACTTCAGGTGGTGCGGCTCACGTTTGAGACGGGCAGGGAGGCCATTCTAGAGGGAGGCACCTGCAGAGGAGAGATACCTACCCCCCACTCTCTGCCTTGGAGGTAGCTGTGTGAAGGGCTCGAGAAGGAAGGTTTTTGGAACAAAGAGTTGAATGTATTGCGGGCTCCAGCCTCAGAAAGCTTTGTGGATGATTCAGAGGGTCTTCAACTTGATACTTGTAGCCACTGGGAGCCAGTGGAGAAATGTCAGGGCTGTAGAGATATGGGCCCTGGGCTTGAGGCCAAGGATAAGTCTTGCAGTCCTGTTCTGGATTTGTTGCAGAGGGCAG
The DNA here is from genome assembly GCF_040938575.1 of Ambystoma mexicanum. Classification (NCBI taxonomy): domain Eukaryota; kingdom Metazoa; phylum Chordata; class Amphibia; order Caudata; family Ambystomatidae; genus Ambystoma; species Ambystoma mexicanum. Next base: position 1,173,716,849 of record NC_090935.1, on the reverse strand, counting down.
AGAGTAGAGGAAGGCAGATTGAGAAACAGGCTGTTGCAGTTGTCCAGCCTAGAGGGAACAAGGGCTCTGGAGACAGTGAGCTCCTGGGGGAAAGGAAAAATACCTCTGAGGAGATGCAGCTGGTAGTCGGCCTTCTTGAAAATGTCTGTGATGTGAGGAGAGAAGGAGAGAGTGGAATTGCAGATGACACCAAGGTTTATTGCCTCACAGGAAGGTTGAAGGAAGAGGGCCCTCAGAGGGCAGCCAGAGTGAGAGAGGAAAAGTGGGAGCAGGGGTCCCAATGAGTGCAATCTCTGTGTTACTGGCATTGATGCAGATATCATTGGAGGTGCACCAATCCTGAATCACAGATAGACAGCCAGGAATGAGCGAGAGAGGAGAAGAGGCTGAGGGGAGCCAGAAAGAGAGCTGAGTGTCATCTGCATAACACTAAAAGTTAGAGGATATAGTAGAGATCAGGTGGACCAAAGGGGCAAGGTAGACATTGAAGAGCCAGGGTGAGAGGATAGAAACCTGGAGAACACCACACGTGAGTGAGAGGTATTAGAGAGAAAGGACCAAAGTTGGACCTGGGAGGGTCAGTCCAGGAGGAAGGCGGGCAACCACACCAGGGACTTATCCATGATGCCCAGATTCTCATGGAGTCCATTGTTTAGGATGACATGATTGACTGTGTCAAAAGCAGAGAAGAGGTCAAGGAGGAATGAGGACAGAAGGAAGGCTGAAATCAAGATTTGAGAGTAGATCTTCACGGGTGTTCAGGAGAGGAGTTTCCATGCCTCTGGCTGCTCTGAAGGCAGACTAATGGTCATGGAGACAACCAACAGATTCAGTGCTGAGAGTAAGCTGAGAGATGGCCAGTTTTTCCAGGAATCTGCCTAGAAAAGGAGTAATAGAGATCAGGCTATCGTTTGCCAGACAGGTAGGGTTGGCAGAAGGCTTTTTAAGGAAGGGATGCACAAGGGAGTGTTTGAGGAGAGGGGGGAAGGATCCAGTGGTGAAAGAGTGATTGCATAAATCGGCCAAGGCTGGAGCGAAGGTGTCAATGTGGTCCTTGATGGTTCTGGAGGAGCAGGGGAGCACTTATTTGGACGACACGTTCATAGATGGGACTTGTCTAGAAACATCATCGGGTGTTGTCAGAGAGAAAGAGGAGAAAGGAGGAGGAGAGAGGGAAGCGGCCAGAGGGAGGTTAGGAGAGGAACAGGGAGAGGAAGAGGAAGAGGGGAGCGAGGGCAGGATGTCCTGGGTTTTAGAGGTGAATTGAGAAGCTAGAGCAGTACAGAATGCCTTTTAGGAAATAGGAGCGATAGAGACTTCATTGGCCAGATCCTTGCAGATTTGATAGAGTTCGCCCATGTTGTTAGAGGCTGTAGAGACACAGCCTTAAATGTGGACACTCTTCTTGGACAAGACATAGGGCCTCATTACACGGAAGGCGGTAAGGATTAACGGTCACCAGTAATGGTACCGGTGTCCGTTAACCCTTACCCCCTTACTACGAGGTCCCTTAGCGGTTTGGTACTTTAACGCCTGCTTTTAGCAGTGTAATGAGGCCCATAGAGTCTGTATTGACTTTGCAGCAGGTGGTAGGCCAGTTTATCAGAGGATGTGCAAGGAACCCTCCACTTCCTCTCAGCCATCCGGCACTTGTGTTTCACTGCGGCGAGGTCGGAGTCATACCAATTGTTGCACTTGGAGGTAGGCTTCAGATGGATTCTCATGACTGGGGCAAGGAGGTCAGAGTGTTGGAGTTAGAAAGATGCCAGTTAGAGAGGGCTGCGTCAGAGTTTGAGTTAACTGCAGGAGTAGGATGAAGAGAAAAAGATGAGGCAAAGGCATACACTGACACACACTTCATGGGCCGAATGATGAGAAGGTAGGTGGCAGTACTGGGGAGGGCTTTGCCTGAGGAACAGAGAGTTTCAGGTGAGAGGAAAGCAGAAAGTTGCGGAAGAGCCACGGGAGGGATTAGAACCATCCAGGAGGATGTTGAGGTCTCCAAGGAGGAGACGTTGAGAGGTAGAGGCAACAAGAGAGGAGGAGACGTCAGCCCACTGGAAGGAAGAAGGCAACCTGGCCAGGAGGCCTGTAGAGGGTAAGCCTGCATAGGAATGACAGAAACAGGAACCCACTCCAGAAAGATCAGAGCTACTTCACTTCCAGGTTGGTTGGTTCTGGGCTCATAGATGATCTTGTAGCCTGTAACGCTCACCTGATTCCCGTAGAGGCGCCGGTCTTGACTGGGCGTATACCGTATCTTCAAAGGTGATGTGTAACACACGGCTGGCTCTTTGGGCTGGACCTCTGTGCACTGTATGTTTGACTCGAAGGGTAAGATGTCTGCAGATAGAAAATATGGGATTAATGAACTGGGTTATTGAATGTCTCTCTCTTCTTCCCTTTCTCTTCTCCTGTAGAACCCCGAAGGTTAACGCTCTCACCTTAGGTAAGTGAACGCCGTGCTCTCCATCTGCCGCGGGGCAGGGTGCTGTAACCAGCTTCTTCACTGGATAAGGGGAGCAGGCCTCTTGACTTCAGAGGACTGCTGTCCGTTGTTTACTGCACGAACGGTAAGTTTCGAGTAATTCTAATGTCTTTAAAGTCTTTGGTAATGATGTCTCTTGTTTTGCAGGGTTCCCGCGATGGTGGATGACGGGCTGAAGTGAGTTGAAGATGGAGCCCGTGTGATGAATAGAAGCGCCTGGAAGCACGTAAGTAAGCGCTTGTTGCCTGCTTCATGATGCGCTCTAACTGTCTTTTTATTTTGCAGGTACAAGTTCGGAGCGGCTGCAGGGTGCCGGAATACCCACTGGATTAGATGTGGAAAAGAGTAATGGCACGTGAGTATTAAAGTTCCCCAATGTCTTTAAACGCACCTTGTTTTGTCTTTCAGATGCGGGATGCAGCGCCGAAGGCCTCCGGAGCGTGCGAAGAGTTGGTAAGCTTTTGTCTTTCAGATGCCGGAATGCAGTGTGAAGACCTCCGGAGTGCACGAAGAGTAGGTAAGCCTTTGTCTTTCAGAATGCAGCGCGAGGCGTTGGTGACAGCCGATGGCCCAGGTAAGTGAAGAGCTGTCACTGAAGACCGTAATGCTAACCTGTTCTTTCTTGTCTTTATAGGTGTTGCTGAAGACTGGATTCAGGATGGTAAGCCTTTTTCCTTAGGCCCAGGATCAGATGCAGAAGACACGATGAGCGTTCTGCTGCAGAGGATGCAGAATAACGCAAAGCAAGATTCATCCATCGGGTGTGGTTTAAATAGCCTCCTGTAGTGCTTAGGTGTCTCCTTCCACAGCCACGCCTAGGTAAGAAAAGAGTTCCTGCTTTCCAGAAGAGTTCCAGTGTTCTGAACCTAGGGAGTGGCTCCTGCCCCACCCAACAGGAAAAGTAGTTCCAAACAGAAGAGGTTCAGAGGCTCAACTGGCAGGCAAGTAAGCAGCATGGTCTGCTGCAGGTAAGTCCACCCAAGCATTATGAGCCCGGCGCTTCCAGCGCTGGGACTGGGCATATTTATGAGCCTGGTGCCACTGGCGCCAGGACTGGGTCCAAAAGGTCCCAATTGGGACTGGTTGGCACTCGGAACCTGGGTTATGAATCTGCTTCCAAGGGAGTTGGGAAAACCTTGACCTTTTGGAAGCAGAGATCATGACAGTACCCCCCTCAAGGCCCCTCCCAAACCGGGCTTCTCCGGGGGTTTTGGCTTGTCAGGAAATGTTCGGTGAAATCTTTTGATTAGGCGAGGAGCGTGGACATATTCAGCAGGTTCCCAGGATCTCTCTTGGGGGCCGTAGCCTTTCCAGTCAATTAGGTAAAATAGTTTAGCTTTGGAGATCTTGGAGTCCAGAATGCTTTTGACTTCAAACTCGAGTTCCCCATCAACTAGGATAGGTTTTGGAGATTTAGTTAGTCGGGTTTGAGGTTGCACGGGTTTTAATAGAGAGACGTGGAAGACCGGACGTATCTTCATGTGCGGGGGCAAGTCCAACTTGACCGCTACTGGGTTTACTATGGTAGTGATGGAATAGGGACCAAGGTATCTTGGGTTGAATGTGCGTGGCCCTTTTAGAGGTAGATATTTGGTGGATAACCAGACTTGATCCCCTACTCGATATTGAGGGGCTTCCTTCCGATGTTGATCTGCTCCTTTCTTGTATTGTTCTTTAGCCCTTTGAAGGTGAGAAACAGCTTCCTTAAAGGCTTGGGTGATTGTAGAATGCAGGTAGTCTACTGCTGGTGTTTCAAGATCTTGGAGGGGATCCAACTCCGAGGTTCGAGGGTGACTGCCGTACAAAAGAAAAACGGGGTTTTCCCAGTTCCCGAATGGACAGAGTTATTGTAGGCATATTCGGCTATCCAAAGGATGTCTTTCCAAGTTTTTTCAGTTTGTTGCAGCATGCAGCGTAAATACTGTTCCAGAGTTTGATTGGTCCTCTCGGTTTGTCCGTCGGTCTGAGGGTGGTGACTGGTCGATAGTCTCACATCAATTTGAGCCGACCGATAGCAACTTCGCCAAAAATGAGAAATAAATTGACTACCTCGATCCGAAATTAGAACTGAAGGAAAACCGTGCAGTCGGACGATGTTTTCGAGAAATTCTCGGGCCAGAGTTGCTGCTGTTGGCAAGCCTTTGAGCGGAATGAAATGCGCCATCTTGGAGAATAAGTCCACGATTACTAGAATCGTATTGTATCCGGAGCATGGAGGTAGATCGGTGATGAAGTCCATAGAAAGCGTATGCCAAGGGCGAGGTGGGATGTCAATAGGGCGTAAGAGGCCTGCTGGTCTTTCCTTTTGACTCTTGTTTTGGGCGCATACTCCACAGGACATTATAAAGTTTCTAATATCTTTTTTCCAAGACGGCCACCAGAAGTAGCGCTTGATCTTTTCTGAGGTCTTGGCTATACCGGGATGTCCTTCCATTAAAGAATCGTGATAACAAGAGATTACTTCTTTCTGTAAATCTGTGCTGGGTAGGTATAATCGTTCTTGGAAATACAATAAGTTGTCCTTTACTGCAAAGTCCTTTCCTTGCAGATGCCAATTCTGTATGTCTGCTGGAGTTACAAGTTGCCTGGCTTTATCCTTAACTTCCTCTATGGATTGTGTGGCGATTACACCCAGAATTCTTTGTTCGGGAATGATTGGTACAGGTTTAGGGTTGATCAAGTGTTCTTCCACTCCCATCCGAGAAAGGGCATCAGCTTTACCGTTTTTTGTACCAGGTCGATAGGTAATTATGAAGTCAAACTTGGCAAAGAATAATGCCCAACGGAGTTGTCTAGAGGATTGGGCTTTTGCGGTTTTCAAATATTGCAGGTTTCGGTGATCCGTAATCACAGTAACGGTGTGTCGGGCCCCCAGCAGATAATGCCGCCAAGCCTTAAAGGCAGACTTGATAGCCAGAAGTTCCTTGTCAGTAATCGTGTAATTGATTTCAGGAGGCGAGAATTTGCGGGACCAAAATGCCACGGGATGCAACTGATTGGTTACCGGGTCCTTTTGTGATAGAACTGCCCCCATGGCAAGGCTTGAAGCATCAGTTTCCACGATGTAGGGGAGTTCGGGGCGAGGGTGTTTTAAGATTGGTGCAGAGATGAATTTAGTCTTCAAATCCTGGAAAGCTTGTTCCGCCTCGGTAGACCATTCAAAACGTTTGTTTTTCTTTAACAAGGCAGTGATGGGCTGGACTATTCGAGAGAATTCGGGGATAAACCTGCGGTAAAAGTTAGCGAAGCCTAACATGCTTTGCACACCTTTTACGGAGGATGGTGATGGCCATTTGAGAACTGCATCGACCTTCTTTGAATCCATACGCACTCCGCCAGGTGATAATATGAATCCCAAGAATTCAACTTCAGTCACGTTGAAAACACATTTTTCCAACTTAGCAAAAAGTTTGTGTTGACGCAATCTTTCGAGGACCATTTTCACGTGTTTCCGATGTTCAGATTCCGATGAAGAATAAACGAGGATGTCGTCAATGTAAACAACAACACACACATCTATGAGCTCTCTGAGGACATCGTTCATAAAATATTGAAAGGCGGCCGGGGCATTGCAAAGTCCGAAGGGCATGACCTGATATTCAAATAGCCCATACTTGGTGCGGAAGGCCGTCTTCCATTCATCGCCCTCTTTTACTCGTACCAAGTGGTAAGCTCCTCTAAGATCCAGCTTTGTATATATGCATGCTTTTCTGACTTGGTCCAGGAGTTCAGGGATCAAAGGTAACGGATATCTATTCTTAACGGTGATCTGGTTCAGGGAGCGATAATCTATACAAGTTCTAAGGTCTCCTTCCTTTTTTGGAACGAAGAACAAAGCTGAAGAAGCAGGGGACTTGGAAGGACGAATAAACCTATTTGCCAGGTATTGATCCAGGTATTGTCGAAGGTGAAGGTTCTCAGGCTCGGTGAGGGCATAAATTCTACTACAAGGAGGAGTAGATCCAGGTATCAGGTCTATCTGGCAGTCATAAGACCTATGAGGAGGTAGAGAGTTAGCCTGATCCTTCCGGAAAACATCTTGGTATTCTAGGTATTCGGGAGGTAACTGGGGAGTCTCTGAAGAAATTGCTGCCAGTGCAACACCAGGTGGAGGGTGACAAGTAGAGACACATTCTGGAAACTGGACCGTTCTTGCTCGCCAATCGATCAGAGGATTGTGTTTCTCTAACCAAGGTATTCCTAGAATAATCTGAAACTGAGGGGCCTTGATCACATCGAACACGATCTTCTCATGGTGTCCATCTTGACTTATTAGCGTCACTTCTTGAGTGGTATGCGTTACTGGCCCGGAGGCTATCTCCGTACCATCCACCGTAGTAATGACGTCCTTTACAGCCTTGGGACAAAGAGTTAGATTCATCCTCAAAACCATTTCATGATCCACATAATTGCCGATGGCACCGCTGTCGACGTAAGCTTCAATTGCATGTAATCGATCCGGATTATCAGGGCTAATGAGGACCATAGGTATCACGAAATGCGAGGTCACGGAACTGGTTTTCACGCTCGGCAAGAGGACCTCTATTCTTGTCGGGTGAGGTTGTTTCCCTGCTCAGAGTTTGTAACTTTGGTAACTGCAGCTCCTACTGCCTTCTTGGCAGGTTTCACCGGACAGTCTCGAAGAAAGTGCCCTGAGTTTCCGCAATAGAGGCATAATTGCAACTGTTTTCTCCTTTCCCGCTCCTTTTGTGTTAGAGGACCTTTCAGACCCCCTATTTGCATGGGTTCCCCGGAGTCTACTCCTTTGGAAGGAGTTGGCGGTTTGGAAAATACTCGAGCATCAAACTTGGAACAATCGGCCTTCCTGTTCTGCAGTCTGTGATCTATTTGAACGACTAAGTCTATATAGTCCGAACAATCTTGTGGGGGATTCACTACTTGGGCTAACACATCTTTGAGCTCTCCACGTAGACCTCTATAAAACAGCGTAATCCTTTTGTCCTCAGGCCATTGAGTTTCCACTATCAGTCTGTTGAAAGACGCAATATAAGCCAAAAGGTCTTGATTACCTTGTCGCAACGAAAGAAGCTCATTGTCCAAGGCCTGCCCCTGTGAATGTCTTGGGAACAGTTTTTCCATACTGAGCTGAAAAGCTTGAAAATCATGGAGGACCGGATCATCTTGATTTACTAGAGGGATCGACCAGTCTGCCGCATTGCCACTAAGGTACGAAAGCACGAAAGCTACTTTAGCTTGATCAGTTGGAAAGGCTGCTGGCCGGCATAAGAAATGCAACCGGCACTGATTGATAAATACTGCAAACCTCTTTGGGTCACCAGAAAATCGTTCGGGCGGAGCCAGAGGTACATTCCCAGGTAGGTTGATCTGCACTGGATTCATAGAGGATGTAGAAGGAAGATTACCCCCAGATGCGGGTAACGGGGTCTGTCCGGCTTGTGACTGTAGCAATTGTCTAGCGAGATCATCTGTTAGCTCCTTGGAAATAATCAGTTCCCTTCTTAGAGCGTTCGTTTCCTGACGGGCTGCATGCACTTCTGCCCTTAGTTCCCCAAGTAACTGGGCTAGTTGGTCGGTATCCGAGGTTTCCATAGCGCCTGGACGGGAGTTTTGTGGTAGGCTTTGCGTTCTGTAACGCTCACCTGATTCCCGTAGAGGTGCCGGTCTTGACTGGGCGTATACTGTATCTTCAAAGGTGACGTGTAACACACGGCTGGCTCTTTGGGCTGGACCTCTGTGCACTGTATGTTTGACTCGAAGGGTAAGATGTCTGCAGATAGAAAATATGGGATTAATGAACTGGGTTATTGAATGTCTCTCTCTTCTTCCCTTTCTCTTCTCCTGTAGAACCCCGAAGGTTAACGCTCTCACCTTAGGTAAGTGAACGCCGTGCTCTCCATCTGCCGCGGGGCAGGGTGCTGTAACCAGCTTCTTCACTGGATAAGGGGAGCAGGCCTCTTGACTTCAGAGGACTGCTGTCCGTCGTTTACTGCACGAACGGTAAGTTTCGAGTAATTCTAATGTCTTTAAAGTCTTTGGTAATGATGTCTCTTGTTTTGCAGGGTTCCGGCGATGGTGGATGACGGGCTGAAGTGAGTTGAAGATGGAGCCCGTGTGATGAATAGAAGCGCCTGGAAGCATGTAAGTAAGCGCTTGTTGCCTGCTTCACGATGCGCTCTAACTGTCTTTTTATTTTGCAGGTACAAGTTCGGAGCGGCTGCAGGGTGCCGGAATACCCACTGGATTAGATGTGGAAAGGAGTAATGGCACGTGAGTATTAAAGTTCCCCAATGTCTTTAAACGCACCTTGTTTTGTCTTTCAGATGCGGGATGCAGCGCCGAAGGCCTCCGGAGTGTGCGAAGAGTTGGTAAGCTTTTGTCTTTCAGATGCCGGAATGCAGTGTGAAGACCTCCGGAGCGCACGAAGAGTAGGTAAGCCTTTGTCTTTCAGAATGCAGCGCGAGGCGTTGGTGACAGCCGATGGCCCAGGTAAGTGAAGAGCTGTCACTGAAGACCGTAATGCTAACCTGTTCTTTCTTGTCTTTATAGGTGTTGCTGAAGACTGGATTCAGGATGGTAAGCCTTTTTCCTTAGGCCCAGGATCAGATGCAGAAGACACGATGAGCGTTCTGCTGCAGAGGATGCAGAATAACGCAAAGCAAGATTCATCCATCGGGTGTGGTTTAAATAGCCTCCTGTAGTGCTTAGGTGTCTCCTTCCACAGCCACGCCTAGGTAAGAAAAGAGTTCCTGCTTTCCAGAAGAGTTCCAGTGTTCTGAACCTAGGGAGTGGCTCCTGCCCCACCCAACAGGAAAAGTAGTTCCAAACAGAAGAGGATCAGAGGCTCAACTGGCAGGCAAGTAAGCAGCATGGTCTGCTGCAGGTAAGTCCACCCAAGCATTATGAGCCCGGCGCTTCCAGCGCTGGGACTGGGCATATTTATGAGCCTGGTGCCACTGGCGCCAGGACTGGGTCCAAAAGGTCCCAATTGGGACTGGTTGGCACTCGGAACCTGGGTTATGAATCTGCTTCCAAGGGAGTTGGGAAAACCCTGACCTTTTGGAAGCAGAGATCATGACATAGCCATCAGGGAGAAACGTGTCAAAACTTGTGACAGAGCTGGCCATGAACCATATCTCGGACGTTCAGGTCAAGTTCTTTGAGGAGGTGGGTGATGTCAGAGGAGTGTTTGACAGCAGAACGAGAGTTGAGAGAAGCAATGCGGAGCAGGTTGCAACATTTCAAAGTCTTTTGGGTGGGGGGCAGGCTTGAGGTACACCCAGAGGAAGTGGTAGAGGGGCCTGTGTGTGTGTAGAGGTGGTAGCAGGAGGTGGGATAGTAGCCAGAGAGGAGAAGGGAGGCTGTCAGAGAGACAGTGGATGCAAGGGGTAGCAGAGGAGCCAGGGAGGTGCTAGTAAGAGTAGCAGGAGAGGGAAGGAAGTTGATAAGAAGCAGGAGATGTCTATCAAAAAGGAGAGATTGGGCTGAGGGCCCTGGACCAGGACAGTTGCATTCAGATAGACATTAATGATGGTCTAGGAGGAGTGGAAGGAAACCAGGAGAACCTCCCAGCGAGTGCCACCATTAATGGGAGAGGAAGAGATAGGAGAGAGACCCAAGACCATGTGAGGGGTCCATAGGTCTGGTGAGGGAACGACAAAGAGGATGTCAATGAGGGTTTGACTGGAGGAAGCACTGATGTATCACCGATAGGGAGACCTGGGTTGGAGACTGGGATGTCACTCCTGAACTTAATGAGAGGGATAGGATAGGAGATACAGTAGCAGTTAGAGAAGATGGGAGAGAGGGAAAGGACCACAGAGGGTGCAAGCAGGAACGTGGAGGAAGAGTGAATCAAGGAGAGGAGAGACACAGCCTAGCACCACACAATGTAGGTAGCAAAGAGGGAGGATGGGGTCACACAGTAGGGAACATGCAGGAGGAGCAGACAGAGAGCACACAACAGTAGAACAGTACCCCCAGCAAGGGTGGGGACTTAGATAGTAGGATAGAGCCTAATGAGACACAGTTCACAGAACAATAGTATCTACAATGCAAAACCACCCAGATTTGACTTTCCTAAAAAGTTGGAAAAAGGCCTAGTTATAAACATGGCAAACGCGACAGTCCAGAGAAAATGTAAGGGGTGGCTAAACATTAGAAAAGACAGAGGTGCTAAAGGGTGGTGTGGTAGCTAAATAGGAATAATTTGAGAGGTGGGTCAGTGTTGTGGAGTGCAGTGATTGCTACCCCCCTGACTGCACCACACCTACCTGGTTGGCAGCAGCAGGTTGACAGCTACATGCTTCTTGCTTCCCAACTGACACCGGCGGACACGATCTGGAACTGCTTCTGTAGGAGCTGCCCTTTGCCTTGGGGCCTTTAGGCAAGGCTGCCCTGGCAGGGCCTCTGAAATACAGCTGTTCAAGTCATCACAGGTGTGTCACTGACTAATGAGATTCAATGGGTAAAGAGACACCTGACTGCTTCAGTCAATTGCAAGGGAGAGGGTGGGGATAGTAAGAATGCCAGCCACAAACAAAGGACTACACCACAGACAGTGCACACCCTAGATGCAGACCAGCTCAGAAAATGGTGCCGTAGTCCACACAAAACACAAGATAAACCCCACAGAAAAATACAGACTAGGCAGAAAACTATTGCAAAAAGCACAGAAATCCCTCCATAAAAGCACCTAAAACAGGCCAAAAACAGATTGAAATCAATGTAAAAATACACACTGAGCATCAAACAGCCCATAAGACTGCTTTTCAAGTGATTACCTTGCAGGATGCTTCTGGATTACAATCAGGAAGGCAAGTGGAAATGGCTGCCAGGAACAGAGGCAAGAGACACCTGACTGCTTCAGCAAGGGGGAGGCTGGGGACAGTAAGAAACCCAGACACTAACAAAGGACTACACCACATAGACTGCAGATGGCCAATAGATGTTTTAGTGATGTACATTTGCAGTGTCAATCGTGCAGTGGCCATGCAAGTGTGCATTGGCCATTTCCATGTCACACTCCCCTCATACATGGTTGAGATGCATGTGGAAGTGACTAACCTCATACCTGGCCGAGTACACTGTGGCGCTGGGGGTTAGGGAGTTCATGGCAACACATTTGCCAGCATGCAGTTCAGGTCAGTAAATGTACAGGTCAGAATTTCACATGTTGCAAGAATACAAGGCTGGGGTAGAGTAGGGGTGCACCGATGCTGCACAGACCTCCATCCATCTACTGGTGGGAGTCACACAATCATCTCTGTGTGCATGTATGTTCTCCTGATCCTGCAAACCATAACATGATGCACAACCTAATCTGGCCTGACATGATTGCAGAGATCATCAAATGCCATTCATCTGTGCCTTGCAGGTCACAGCATGCTCAGTTACAATGCATGATGTATGTGCAGCTGGCCATTTAGTGTCTGTATGCATTATCATTCACATATGCATGCTGCAGGTGATACCTTTGAATGTTGCTGTCTGTTGGTGTGCAGGTGATGACTACAAGTGAAGGGTTAGGTGGAGCTTTCCTGGGTTCACTGAATTAGTGTTTTTTAGTGAATGTTAGAGAATCAAATAGATAGTAGTTTTAGGGGCATGGGAGGAAAAGTGGCCCTGGCACAGAGCCACCACAATACACTTGCACAAAGAAAAGAGGATCCGTAGATGGAACCCTCCCGTCCACTGCACACCTTACAATCCCATCAATGGACGGTAAAATCATTAACTAATGAAAAAATTCAAATAAGATTCTGTTTTGTCTGATCATTCAAAAAAAGACAGATATTAAGTTTACTATAGTACACAAGCTTGTTTACTGATTTAATGTAGAAAACATATAGATCAGAGAAAGTTTAGTTTAACATAAAAATGGCTGAACATTTCGCGAAATATACTCTCTTCTTCCAGAGCCAGATGGAGTTTCTGAACTGTAGATTAAAAGTAAAGGAGAGAAACAGTAAGGTTAAATCCAATAGATGTAAAAATAGAAAATTACTGCAACCTAAGTGCATTACATAACCGTATTATCATGCTCACATGTCGCTGGTTGTGATGTTTAACAAACTAAACAATTATCCAAAGTCACTAACAACCCCGTGTCTAGAGAATCTCTAAGGTAGCTACTGTGGGAATAGAATTAGTTTCAACCTAGATACCCGCTGACATTTAATAGCATCTTAATGGTTCTAGGTGTCCAGATTCATTGTACTGGCATTATACAGTCTATGCATCATGATGAATTGTTGACAGAAAGAAATCTTAGATGCAGAGTTTGGCACTCACCAAAGCATATGAGGTGAGCTGGTGACTTTGTTGTGTAGCTCGACAAGCTAGTGAATAACTGGACAAGTGTGTCCATGTATTCTGGAGTCCCTTGAAGTGGGGGCCATAATTTGTTAGAAATACAGTGAAATGATGGTCCTGTAATTGGTTTTGCAGGTGATGATGCAGCTAATGGGGGACAGTAGGAAGAAGAAGGGGAGGATGTGCAATCGTCCACCAGTGAGGCCAGTGAGGCCTGGGGTGTTGTGCCTGGTGAGAATCTCCTCCTGCTGCAGTCAATCCTCACCAGGACTGCAGAATCTTCAGATGATGCTGCCAGATCTGATGTGGAGGACATACTGACAGACAAGAAGGATTCCCCAATGGGTAGTATGGATGCAATGGAGCTCCAAGAATTCCTTGAGGCTGCTGAATCACAGGAGGAGAGCCAGGAGATCCTTGCACGTGCAGTGGGAAGCCCCACATCAACAGTGAATATGTCATCTACAAGATTGACTTCGCCCATGATGGAACCAGCAGCAGAAGCTGGTGTCCAACAGAGGTTTGCAGGCTGTCAGTCAATGGCAGTGCACTCACTGCGACAGGCCTGGGCTCTGGTATTCTGGCTTGGATTGCAAAGCAAACATGGTGGCCTGCCAGACACTCTGAGTGGGAGCAGCAGATGATGCAAGCAACTACTCAGCATGGCGAGGCCCTTCAGGAGATGGCCAGGGACCTCCTTCGCTTGACTGACCATGCCATCTCCTCAGCAGCTGCATGGGATGCAGAGTATTTGGCCTGCATGGACCATGAGCATCATTTGATTGGCACCTTGAGGCAAACATTGCTTGTAGAGATGGAGTCCTGGAGGAGCTCCCACTGTCGAGAAATGGAAGCACACATCAAAAGCCTGCAGGCAGATATAACATCTATGAAGGAATCCCTCCACAGAAAAAAAAGCCTGCAGCTGGAGCTGTTGGCATCTAGAAAATCCCACCATCAAGACAGGGAGGTCCCCAGGCAGTCTCTGCATGATGAGATGTTACCCACAAGAGAGCTCCACCACCAAGAGATGGCCAACTTCAGGGATACTCGTGCCCTGCAGTTGGATACATCATGAGCGAGCATACATAATGACTCTGTGGCCACTTGTGATGTACAACATCACAAACTCATTGAAATTGGGGCCCTCATGGGCATGCAGCCATGCACAGTGTATTTAACTGTCTTGGATTTGTCGACTTCTAGAGCCTCCCACACACAGGTGCAGATTACAACCTACATTCTTTCTCACATGTGCAGTCTGTATGAAGGGCTCCTTTAGCTGGTACAAAACAATGTCCCATGTTGTTACAGGTATCTTGCCTGATCCACTGCCCACATTCCCAGAGAGGTTCATCAAGCACCCTTTTTCCACCCTTCTCCTCATTCCCTCTGCTGGTAACTGGCTCTCCATGCCACAATGCAAAGGCACAGCATTAAGTAGACGTGATGAGGGATTCACAGCACACCAGCTGTACCAGCAGGTAAGGTTGTGACCTGTCAATCATGTTCATGACTGGTGATGTCTGTAACCCAATAGTGGCATGCAGTGGTACACGTAGGTTTTGCATGGACAATGGGGTCTGGTGATGTTTAGGTGATGGTCACTGTTGGTAAAAAATGTGAGTTGAGCTACATGTCTGAGTGTGTGCATGTCTCCTTGATCTGCCTGGTATGTGCTTTAGGTGTCTGGTTGCACATCCATAAAGAACTGCAGGCTCAGAGGGCTGTGCTGCCCTTATCCTCCTTGGCTCGGCAGCCTTTGACACTATTGACCACACCTTCCTCACTAACAGACTCTACTCTGTAGACATCCTGGACTCAGCTTCAAGATGGATCTCCTTGTACCTCGTGACCATTCACAAATCACCATCCGACCAGCCTTCTCCCGACCACTGTGTCTCCAATGGGGTCCCATAGAGGGCCTCCATATCCCCCTACTGTTTGACCTCTACCTGAGCCACCTCTCTGCCTTTATCCGTTCACATGACCTAATCTGCTGCAAGTATGCAGATGACACCCAGATTATCCTCAAGATCCCCAAGACCCAGGCTTCTCCTCATCCTAATCTTGCCTCGTGAATCACAGAAATCAACCACTGCATAAAGCCTAACCACGTCCTCCTTGATCCTGGGAAACCGAAATCCTGATCTGCAGTGATACAGCACTCTTCTACCAACCCACCCCCTGACCGACCTCCCTAGGCACCCTGTCCACTGTATCTAGCTTGGTAAAGAATCAGGAATTCACCATGGATTCTGACAGCACACTCTCTCACCACATCAACGGCTGTATGTAGATCCTGTCATCTGCACCTCTGCAGCCTTACATGAATCTTCCCGTACCTCTTCTACCCTCCCAGAGTCAAGGAAAGGATGGCTCTCATGCTCCCCTGCCTGGACTACCCCAAGACCCTTTATCTGGGTGCCCTGACCTATCAGCTCTGACAGCTCCAAAGGATCCAGAACTTCTCAGCTAGGCTCCTCTTTGCCTTCACCCCGAGAGAACACATCACCCATGCCCCCGCGTGCTCCACTGGCTTCCCATCGGCCAATGTGCCACCTTCAATGCCATGTGCATCACCAACTGCACCCTCCACTAGACAGATTCTGACATTCTTCAACAATGACTCACAGGCTACCAACTCAAGGCCAACAGAAACCTTACATCAGGCTCTGCACTCCTCCTTGTGATCCCTTCCACCAGCATGGGAGGATCCTCTTTCTCTGTCCAAGCTCCCACACTCTGGAACTCCCTTCCACTCAGCTTCTGCCATGTAGAGGTCCACCTTTGTTTCTGAAAGGGACTCATAACCTGTCTTTTCCCTTCCCAAAGACAGACAATGGCCACGCCCCAAGCAATGTCCCAGCACAGCTTGCCCGGATGGGAGCACCCTGCCAGCTCATGGCAGTGTGGTATTATATGTAATGCTTGTGGTGATCTTCAGGGAGTCCTGCGTATTTCCAGCAAGCAGGGTGCCTGGTCAGAAATTGTACATCAGCCTACTTGCACACTGATGGCAGGCCGGCGTGCCTGTATTCCTCCCTGCACTCCACATGATCTATTCAAACCACTTGGATCATCTGGGTTGGACATTTGGACAACTGACAGCCCTTAGCTGTGTTTCACATATATGTCATTTGTTGTTTACTGTTGGTTATCTGTGTGTATTTTCATCCTCAATTTGTTGCATGATTTTTCTTTCCCTAATGTTTTTCTCATCTTGCACTGTAAGTGACTGCACTGCTCTGCATGTGACTGTATATTGTGGGTGCACACATGAGAAACTACCTACCCTTTCCACAGCATCTGTTGTCCATGCACAAGTTTATTTTAGCTTTTTGCACATATTACCTTGTTCAATCTCGCGCCAAAATGCCTTTCAGTGAACATGATCGCTACAAGTGTTAGTAACATAACATAACACTAGACCCTATGATTCCAGCCCGCTTCCAGGAAACAAGTCCTCCTGTGGTTTTCCTCTGATTGAGTGGGAAGCAACAGCTTTTGGATAGAGGGCCTGTCCCTGAACTATTGTGTCCATTGGTGTGGAGGGGGTGCAAACTCTGGAGTGGGGGAGCCACAGCTTTATATGCTTTGTGAGTGACAATCAGAGACTGTTTATGGGTTTCCTGCTGTGGTGTGCTGACCATGTGGGTTGATGGCAGGGTACCAAAGTAAGCCCCTTTAGCAGGTACGCTTGTTTTCCCAGTCTGCCCTTCTTCTGCCACCCCTTTTGTCCTATTTTACCCCAACCCGCTCTATTTTACCATCAGTAGGCCTCCCGGCCTCTCTACCCTACTCATGCACATACAAAGCACCCTCATTGGGTCTGTAGATCCCTGGTTCATGACTGTGGCTCTGTCTGGGGTTTCTCACATGGCCGTCCCCATTTTGGCATGCCTTCCACATACACGGGCTGCTGTTTTAAGCAATGTTTTATTTTTTATTTTGTATTAGTGATTTGGTTTTAATTTAAGACCTTTTCTCTATACATGAAACAAACAAATATGTATCTCCAAAAACAATAACAGATAAAATTGAAATAAAAGAATTAACGAAAGATGCAACATAGAAGAAAAACAGCAAATAAAAACGATTCATTAATTACTTTACACAAAATCTTGTTAAAACTACCGACATATCATATTTACAATGCTATATCTACCACATCTAAACTCATGCAATACAAATGGAGAAGTTCTAAAGACAATTGTCGCTTTCCGAGGAACAAAAGACTCCAATATGGCTAAAATGGTAATGCTTAGCATGTCTAGTGGCTTCACAGGAGAGTATCAAGTGCTCAATTTTCTCCTTATGCTCATAGTTTCTGCACAATCGACACATTCTGTTATTCTCCTCTCGCAATATCCTAGGACCCATGTACTCCAAGGTGGGAAGTAGATTACATTTGAATCTGATATAGACTGATCATGCTTTATAATAAGGAAACAATGGACCTCATTATAAGTCTGGCGGTATCCCGCAGGTGCCACTGGCAGGTTGCCATTAGACTGAAACCCAGTTTCTGCCACCTGATATCAACCTGCCACCAGGAAGTCTTGTTTTCCCGGTATATCAGATGGTGGAAAATGTTGTTCCCCATTCTCATGGAGCCCCATAGGACTCCATGGGAGTGGGGAGAAGCACCAGAACCGCTGCTAAAAGTGCTGGTGCTTCCATGACAACTCTGCTTTCCGAGACCATTGCACCGAGCCGGTCAGACCTGCTGGGCACACAGGCCCAGGAAAGCAGAGTTGTAGTCTGCTGGTCCGGAAAGGGTGCCGGTACCTTGCTACTGGCACCCTTATTTCCAGACTGGCAGACTCATAATGAGGCCCAATGTAATATATTTTGGTAAAATCCTTCTTTTCCTCATAAAACAGTTATATTCCTCATGCAGATAATACGTACCTAGACCATTGACAGAGTTCGGCAGAATCATGTGCAGTACCCTTTGGAAACACTACACACAATTAAGACTACAAGTGTAAGTACAATTTCACCTTTGGTACAAGCCTGTACTACACAGTAAAGTGTTAGCGATGGCTGAGCAGCCAGACTTATCTCAAGAGTAAATTGAGCAGTAGAACAAATTACACAAAGGACCAACAATTACAGTGATTGATTGAAACAAACACTTACTCAAGGTTTCTTGGTAAAATAATATACATTTATTTACACAGTCATTTTGAAAACATTACACTAGCAAGAGCAGCTCAATATCACACACTAATAAACCACAAATACACAACCGGTAAGTAAATGAACAAGTTCGGCTCCCCTGAAGTGGGAGCAAAATGGCACTTCAGATACTTGAAAAAGGGGTAAAAAGACAAGGTTATAAGAAAAGATAGCACACATACTTGCATAGGCAGGAAAAAGGGTTTCAGTAAACTACAACCAGCAATTCAGTTCATAGGCCTGGGCCAAAGTCAATGGTTCAGAGGCTTTGTATAGGATAGCACAGTTCTGGTAGTAAACGGTTAAGTCTTTGCCACAGAGTTTAAAAGAATTTGGCTAGGTAAAAAGTTTGCTGAATGTTTAGGGAAGGACAAGCCTTCGAAGTTGAGAAAGTTTCCACAAACTTTCTTAATGGCCGAAAAGATTTCAGGACTGCGTTTGCCCAGTACCTTGGTATTGAAGAAGAGCTGTAGCTGAGGCAGTTGTTCCTGGCAGTTCGAGCAGATCTCGTTGTTCCTGAGCTTCAGTCATGGGGACAAGAAGGAGGACATGGGGAGGTTCCTGCACTGCCCAGGGATGAGGCCAAAAGCTTAGCAAGATGTCAGTTTAAGGTGTGAGTGCCTTAAAGTCCACAAGCTGGTTTCCTTCCCTCTGGCTATCAGGTTTTCAACAGCACTCTGATGAAAATTCGACCAGATGGGGACGGTGTCCAGGTGGCATGCGAATTGGTTGTTCCCATCAAACTCAAGGGAAGAAGTTAACCTTGAAGGGCTTCTCTGTCGATGGAGTTTCAGGCAATTCGGACCTGCATAAGGGCTTCACCGGTCTTCCAGGAGTTGCAGCAGTCCTCTTCCTTCAGCTCATCTTTGGTTCTTTCGTTCCAGTGGTCGACTCTGCTTTCCAAGTCCCAGAGACCTGCTTTTAAACAGTTTTCCCCCATTCATTCCAGCCTGGCTGTCACTCACACAGCAGGCTTGCTGTCCTTGCTGGACAGCCAGCCAGCCAATCACTCCAGAGTGCATTCAGGTCTCCTAGGAGACTAAGCAGAGGGAGTTTCAGGCACCTCCCTCACATCCGGTCCACCCCAGACACCCTAGCACCAGAAGAGACCTTCAGCACTGAAGCCCGCCAAAGGCCAAAGAACAAAGGGACCAAACCTGGTTTGGCATGCAGGGACAAACACAAGAAGGACCTTTCCTAAAAAGAAATGCGAAAAAAGTCGACCAGAGTCTGTTTTTACAGATAGGTCTGGGGCGCCATATTGAAAAACATGGCTGACCCGATTTTTTGCTACCATTGTTAGTGGTCGGGAGAAATTCATGGTAGTTTGATCTAAACCACTGCCACCATCCATTTAAAGTAGGAAAGGGTAACATTTGACTGTTACATGAGTGTTTTGACTCAGAGAAAGCTAGGCTACCCCTACAGCGCTCTATAGGAAGATAGTGTGTGCTGGGTCAGTAAATTTAAAGAGACTAGTAAAGTCAATTTAACTTTACATACTCTGGGAGACAGCAGTCAGTCCCAGAGACGGTATTTAAACCTTGGGAAGTCTGAAAAGACATCCCTGTGCCACTGCACTGAAGGTGCTGTGTGACACACAAAAAAATATGATGGAGTTGTTTTAAAATTCCATAACCAAAGAACACAAAAGTAAAACACACATCAAAATACATGGAAGAGTGGGAAAAAGGCTCACACTCTTCCCAGGTACAAGAATCAAATACTAGAAATCCAGCAAAGTTGCTGGGGGTCTGAAAAGGTAAGGGAAATTAGCACATTTTGAGAATTCTCCCTATCAGACAGTCACACACCAGTGTTGGTCAAATAGCATCCTCTTTAATAAATGCAATTGCCTTCAACCTACCTTGGAACTGTGTCATTGGTATGCTCCCTTACATGGGTGGCTCCACACTTCAAGTAGAGTAAAGCATTAATCAAACCTAGAGCAATATGGTGTAGCACTGCTGATTTGGTGACTGTAGCTACACTTGGTTAGTTTGCACCTCCCTGTGACAGCAATCATGCATTGTGATGTCTGCCCTGTCAACTTCATGTGCCTACAATGGTGATCACAGGTAAGGGTGAATCAGGATTCAAAGCCAGAGAGTGAGCCTGAAAAACAGCTACCACATCCAAGAAAGGCAGCAGGCGTGCAAATTACACACTCCCAATTTGGGGAGCTAGTGAAGGAAATGTATGTGACAGGACTCTTTCAAGGCCCTCTGTTTGGAATGTGTAGACTTCACATTTTTTTATATGATATGATATGATGTGACATTTATAACATGCCTGTACACAAGTGTTTCTAGGCACGACAAGACAAGGAGGGGGAAACAAGGGGGGACAACATAATGATCTTACTAGGCCTTGTGTCATTCAGATCGCGCAAGTGCAGGGAAGAGGGAAAGGGGAAGTGCAGTTAACTCAAGATTGCAGCCAGCGGGTGGCTCATGAGTGTAGAGAGAAGGGACTGTAGGGTTGCAGATACAGACCCTTACGTGTTGGGGAGCCCAGAGGCAGTGCAAGGACACTGGACATGCAGGAGACTGGGCCCAAGTACAGAGGGTGACCAAGTGACCAGTGAGCAGAGCAGTCAGGTGCATCAGCAGGGGAGGGGAAGATTGAAAGCGGATGCGAAAATGAAGGTCTTGAGTTGCTTCCAGAACCGGTGCTGGTTCTGCTCAAGTTTGAGAGAGGTAGGGAGGTTGTTCCAGCAGGGAGTTCCCAGCCGAGGAGATAGATCGTCCCCTAACTCTCTGATTGGAGAAGCGTCTGACCTTCAGAGAGTTGGAGGTGAATGAGCAGAGTGCCTGAGAAGAAAGATGATTTGATCCTTGCAGCCACAGGGAGCCAGTGAAGAGATTTCAGAGCTGGAGAGATACGATCTACGGGCTTGACGCCAAGGACAAGTCTTGTAGTCTTGTTCTGGATAAGTTGTAAAGGTCGAAGAGCAGAGACAGGAAGATTTAGAAAGAGGCTGTTGCAATAGTCCAACCTAGAGGGGACCAGAGCTCTAAATACAGTGAGCTTTTAGGGGAAGTGAGAAAGGGAAGAATACCTCTGAGGAGGTGTAGCTGATAGTTTGACTTCTTATAGATGTCAGAGATGTGAGGAAAGAAGGAGAGGGTGGAGTCAAAGATGACATCAAGGTTCTTAGCCTCACAGGAAGAAGCAGGAAGAGAGCCCAGAGTGGGTGGGCAGAGAGAGTGAGGAAAGCAGGGCGCGGGTGTCCCAGTGAGGAGGATCTCAGTCTTGCTGGCATTAAGGGAGAGATCATTGGTGGCACACCATTCCTGAATTGCAGCCAGACAGTCTGGTATGATAGAAGAAGCAGAGGTGGCTGAGGGGAGCCTGAAAGAGAGCTGTGTGTCATCCACATCAGCAGAAAGTAGTGATTTGGTGGACAAGAGGTGCCAGATAGTGGTTGAAGAGCCAGGGAGAGAGGGTAGACCTGTGGGGAACACCACAAGTAGAGAGAGAGAGATAGAAGAGAGGAAAGACCCCAGGTGGCCATTTGAGGATTAGTCAGTTAGAAGGGAGGTCAGCCAGGCCAGGGCCTGGTCAGAAATAACAAAGTTGTCCCTGAGATGATTAAGCAGGCATGGTTGGACTGTGGATAGATAAAAGTTACATCAAGGAGAATGAAGACAGAAGGGAGATTGGTGAGCAAGTCTTCATGGGTATTCAGGAGAGTGGTTTCCATGCCTCTGGCAGCTCTGAAGACAGACTGGTGGACATGGAGGCAACCACCAGATTCAGTATGTAGATTAAGCTGGGAGATGGCCTACTTTTCCAAGAATTTTCCCAGGAAAGGAGTGATGGTGATCGGGCGATTGTTAGCCAGAGAGAAAGTGTCAGCCAAAGGTTTCTTTAGAAGGGGGTGCACAAGAAAGTTCTTAAGGGAGGGGAATGTTCCAGTGGCAAAGGAGTGATTGCAGAAATCAGCCAAGGCTGAAGCAAGGGTTTCGATGTGGTCCTTGATAGTTTTGGATGAGCAGGGGAGAACCTGCTTTCATGAAACTTTCATAGATTGGACTTTTCTAGAAACATCTTCAGGGGTGAACAGGGGAAAGGAAGAGAAAGGAGGAGGAGAGACGCCTCAGACAGGCCAGGAGTGGTAGAGGAGGAGGAGGAAGAGGAGGTAGACGAAGAGAGGGTGGACAGGATGTCATGATATTTAGTAGTGAAATGAGATGGCAAGGTCTGGTAGGGAACAGGAGAAGTAGAGACTGCAGCAGGATTGGCTAGCTCCTTGCAGATTTTGAAAAGTTTGGCCGAGTTGTTAGATGCTGAAGAGATACAGGCTTGGATGTAGGTTCTCTTCTTAGAGAGGACAGAGAGTCTATACTGCCTTTGGAGCAACAGGCAGGCACGTTTGTCAGAGTGTGCACCCGAGGCCCTCCACTTCCTCTCTGCCGCCCTACTCTTACATTTAAGGGTGGCGAGGTCGGAATCATACCAAGAGTTGCACTTGGATTTGGGCTTCAAGCGGATCCTCATGACAGGGCAAGGACATCCAGAGTGTTAGAGATAGAGATAAGAAGGTTAGAGAGGGCTGTGTCAGGGTGTGAGTCAGTACAGGAGGAGGAGAGAAAGTAATGGCAACGGCCTTAACTGACATGCGCTTCAAGGGTTGGATGACCAAGAAGATAGGTGGCGTGCTGGTGTCAGTTTGTCCTGTGGGGAAGAGAGAGAGAGGTGGGAAGAAAGGAGAAAGTGATCACTCCAAGAGGGAGGAGTGGTGAGACATTTAGAGAAGGGGAGGTCTGAGGAGATCAGAACATCGAGGGTGTGCCCTGCAGAGTGAGTCAGCTCAGAGGGAAGAATAGCGAGAGAGAAAGAATCTCAGAGGTTGCAAAAGAGTCCTGAAGAAGTGCTGGTAGCATCCAGGTGGATGTTCAAGTCTCAGAGGAGAAGAAGTTGGGAGCAAGAGGCAAGGAGCGAGGAGGAAAGGTCAGACCACTTAGAGAGAAAGATGGTGATCTGGCCAGGTCGCCTGTAGATAGTGCCCACAGTGAGGGAGAGGCCAGGAGAGATGGAGAGCCTGCCGACCAGGCATTCAAAGGAGGAGTAGTGTGGCATTGGAATGATAGAAGCAGGGATCCACTCTGGGAAAATCAAGGCTACACCCCCACCGGGATGGTTGGTTCTGGGTTCAGAGAAGATCTTGTAGCCATCGGGAAGGAGATTGTCGAAACTCGTGACAGAGCCGCCCGTGAACCAAGTCTTGGTGAGACCAGGTACATCCAAATCAAGCTCTTCCAGGAGATGGCAGATGTCAGAAGAGTGTTTGACAACTGATCGAGAGTAAAGAGTAGCAATGTGGAGCAGGTTGCCACATTTGAAGAACTTCTGGGGAGAATCACAGGCCAGAGGTACAGCCTGCGGAAGTGTTGGAGGTGCCCGAGGATGGGCAGAGGAAGAAGGAAGTGAAGGCACCGTGGTCAGAGAGGGAGAAGAGAGTGCCAGAGGGCTGACAGAGGAGGAAGGCAACAGGGTGGCCAGAGAAGCATCAATGAGTTCCGAAGAGGTGGCAGAGGAAGTAGGCGGCAGAGGAGCCAGTGAGGGGTAAGAAAGGATAGCAGGAGAGGAAAGGAAATTGATAAGGCGTGGGAAGCGTCTAACAAAGAGGAGGAGATAAGCCTGAGTGCCCTGGACCAAGCCAGTGCCATTTAAGTACACATTAGTGATGGTCTTAGAGGAGTGGAAGGGGGCCAGGAGGGCCTCCCACTGAGTGCCACCATTAAAGGGAGAAGAGGAAAAAGGGGAGAGAACAGAGACCATATGGTGGGTCCATAGGCCTGGAGAGAGAACGACAAAGAGTATGCCAGTAAGGGTCTGTCTGGAGGAAGCACTGGTATAGGTATCAGCAATAGGGAGGCCTGGGTTTTAGACAAGGAAGTTCCTTTTGAACTTCTTCTTTCCAGACTTAGTGAGAGGGATAGGATAGTCAATAGAAAAGCAGTTAGAAAAGATAGGTGAGGCAGAGAGCACCATAGGGGATGGGGGAGGAATGCGGAGGGGGTAGGCAGAGGGGAGTCCAGGCAGGTGTGGGGGTAGGGGAGATCAAGCAGGGGGTGTGCAGACAGGGGGGAGGCACCGGGGGGGGGACACAAAAAGAAAGGGGGGCACAACAAAGAACAAGACCAGCAGACCTCCAAATCAGATGCAGTTCGGAACCATCAGAAAGAAAACAACACAACGAGGAATCATTGGTGGGCAAGTTTGGTGCAGACTTAACAGGCTGTGGACCAGGTACCTGTTTGTTATGTTACACAATGGTCTTGTTGTACTCCCAAGTAGTGTTGCATGGGTCCATCTTGTCATGCGGGCAGGACGGGTGGCACTGACTCCTGCCAGACTCTCCTGCACTGGCAGGTCAGCATCTGGATGGATGAGAGTTGTCTCTGACTCTTGTCAGTATTTCACTCGGTTCACGCGTCAATGAGGAACGCAGCTAGCTGCAATTCATTAGTGTAATGTGTGTGACACATTGATCATCGTGACTTTGATCTCAACTTGCAGCCCTGGGTTCCTTCTGAGGCTATGCCTGTCTGAGGGTCACTTCAACATTAATTTCCCCAGGGTCCCCCCGGTGAAAGTGGGCCTGTCACAGGGTCCTCGTTCCCTTTGTCCCCTCAGATCAGACCCAGATCAGCACCATTGCTAGATCGATAGACCTGCTGCTGTTGCTTGTTTCTGCAGCATCCAGCCCTCCCCATTTCACTCCTCTTGGGATCAGATGAGGCAAGCACACAGCATGCACCTGGTTGTGGTGCGCTGAACCCTCAATGCACATTCCCCTGCCCCAGGGCAGGGCAGCTCACTGTGCCACATGTGGCTGTCTGTGGCATTCCATGGCTGCCTCCATGTTTTCTTTGTTGCAGATTAGGACAGCACACACTTGACTACACCACAGGTGCCCTGCTGGGCCAACAACTAAACTGCCCCGGGCCTGAGCCCTGCCACCCCAGTGTCTGCTCCTCCAGAATGGCCTCAGATCAGATGTGGTGATCTGCTGAATGTCAGCATCTAACTAAGTGGAGGTGAACTACCTAACCAGGATTCCATTAATAACAGCATGTGTAGAGGGAAGAGCTGTCAGGAAACTTGCACAAATGGCCCCTTTGTTACCAGGTCGACTATGGCAGCTGACCTGGACTCGAAGCTACCAAGGCACAGTCAGAATTAAAACCCTAGGTGGTGAGGATGGTAGGCTTACCTGAACATTGATAACAAGCTCCAGTTGTCAGATACCATAATCCAAATCCTGCATTGACATTGTTGGCCCATCAGACTTCCGAAATCCATTCCAAGATGGCCACTAGAAATGGACATTGCTAGGCAGATGGCCATGCAGTTCCCAATAAAAATGGCCAAAAGGAAACTGACATACAGGGATGTATGTGGGCGCAACAGGGGGGCATCAAAAAGGAAATGAAATCCTGAATGCAGCGTCTAACATCTTCTTAGATGCTTCAACTGGCTGAGTTTTCCTGTGAAGTTCGTTTTAGGTATTTAGCCAGGTAAGATGGGACGGGGAGAGGTTGCTTCATCTTCCTTTTTTTCTATACTTTCACAGACCAAATTCTCTCACAACTTGCTGAGATCGTTTTTGTTTCTATTTAAACTGAAAGTCACCCTCCAAGTCACTTATAGGGATTATGAGTGGGCACTGCCGTGAGAAAAATCCTTCTCGGTATCTCCCAAGTTTTGCATCAGTTTTCCAAATGGGCATCTCAGCATGTCCTTTATGTTTGTATCCTGTGATGATAACAGGACCTACTCACGCCTGATGGTTCAAGAAAGACAGGAGAGCAGGCACACAATACTATGTTTTGAAGTTGACGTTAAGAGGATATTGAGAATACTGTCAGCTCCTAACAAGCTAACTTTTTCACCCACTACAGCTCCTGATTTGGAGATCCGAGTGAATCCCAGAAAGGGGGTGCAGCTACTAAGTCACCCCAGCCCAGTTGCAGGTCATTTCATCCTGTAGCTGTGAGAGAAGGAGGTATTTCACGTGGTTGCAATGGTGGACGTTATTCCATGGTCCCTAAGAAAACCTCAAGCTTCTGGTAACGTGACAAGAACGCCAGTGCTGCATCCACGTCCAGTGGCAGGTGGAGGAAATGTTGTGTACAGAAGACACACTCGCCTGCATCACTCAAGGGGTCCAAGTCCTTCTGTTCAGGGCACATCACATAGATTGTGTGAGGCTGGTAGCATCCCCCAGCACAGTGGGATTGGGTCTTCTTTGAGTCGGGGGCTTGGCAATGCAACACAAAATGGTTTGTTGACTCCATCCAAGGAATGGTGGAAAGACTGATAGCCAGCAAGGGCCAAACGTGAAAGATGAAGTTTGCTTTCACGAGTGAGTTGGAGAGGGCATGATACCATTGAGAGGTAAACTAGTAAGGATTTTAAACAGAAAGCAGTTTGGTCACCCCAAACAGCGGATCCCCTTGCAGGACAGTCACCCGTGCACATCTGCACTGTTCGAGTGCACTTTAACAGCTTTTGACAAATTATGGCAATTCATATGTTGACATTCATAGCACGTGAGAAGCCATTGTTGTGCACTACAGCAATTGGTGAATTCATATTTGTTTTGTATTAATTTGCTTATATTCGCAGGACTAGAATATTGGTAATGTTCACATTGGACCAATTCTTAACTTCGCAGTTGCACCATCATTCTGTAAAAATAATGAATTGGTACATTCACTGTGAACCATGTTTTGGCATAATACTGCAGTTAACACAACATTTTAAGATTGCCATTGTGTGAGCAGGTTTCTACTGTGTTGTGAAGCCTGACACGACCTTGTCACATGACAATGATAGAGTGTGTTTGCTAAAATGGTTAGTAACACCCCTTTTGCATACACTGCTGTGTGATCAATCGCCGTGTGAGGCATGAAACACGTTGCTTCTGTAGTTTTTCTGCTGCCTGATGCTGGCAGGCTTATTTTTGCCTTAATAAAGTTATAGCGTTTTTTAATCATTTTCCGTGTGTATACTCAGGACAGTTAGTCAAGACGGGCACTCTGTAATGGGGTTAATTCCTACTGCACCTTATAAGATACATAAAATGCAACACCGGATTTGTTTCTGCTCTACACATATCAGGTTTTTGTCTGCTACCACAGTGGGATCAGGCTCAAATTGTCCAGGTTTCACAGGTAATCTTAACAGAGCACATGCATGCTCTTTATAAGTAGAAACACAAGGTTGCTTCTAACTGGATGAATACAATCAAACTTGGCAAAATACATACCCAAGAATTCACAGTGAGCACCAACATGTGTGTTACAAATAACTTACAATCAAGCTAAACATGTCAAAATATATGTTGTATAGGGTAGGTTTATTGTTACACAAAGAAAGAAAAAGAAACGAGATATGTTCGCATCATGGATTATTTTCAATTTACAGAAAATATGCAAAGAATTGGAGCATTTCAATCAAGGTTCTTAAGTGTTGTATTGTATTATTATTTGGTGGTCATATCATTCACCCACACATGAAAAGAGGTTTTCATCAGAGATCATTTTCAAAAATGTTTTTTGTGAAACACCTTTACTGCTTTTCGTGAAAATGTATCTGTTTTGTTCATATCAACTCTGAAAGTTTTTCAATCTATGTTTAGTACCTGAATTATTGTTACAGTGTTATATATTCAATTGATTCTTGTCAAATCCTATTTGGCTTTCAAAGCCGTTTTAACACATTGTGTGCATAGTGTTCTTTGGACAACTTTGCTTGATTCATCCAAGCAATCAGATGTCTCTGAGCAATTTCATTTCATAGTGAGAAATCTTCTGAATTCCATGCTTCCTAAAGTCTGGTTGGATGACCAGTATGCTATGTCCTCTTCGTATATGTCAGTTTCTTATATAAAGTACTCTGAAGATGACCTCAATTTACATTATTTAGAGGGTACATTTTTTCTGCTATGATCATAGTTGAAACTCAGATAGTATTCATTTTCATCGAAAAGCTGTATTAATTCCAACAGTGGCACATGCACTTGTTACCTAAGGACTGCGTTCGATTTCTGGTGGAACATTTAGTTGATAAATGAGTGGCACTCTTGAACCCCACCCATATTTTGCTTTTTCCCCGTTAAACGACTATACGTGTGCTATAAAACAAATACAGTTGTTCAAAGGGTTCTAGAATATAAAGGGAAAATAGCAATTATTAACTGCCTCTTTACATTAGATGGATCAGTCCACAGTCATTGGGTATTTGTACTTATTGGAGGAACCAATAGCCAAAGTAGACAATATTTTAATACCCAGGTTTCTGACTACCTCCACCGAGACTGGCAATGGACGTAGCGACAGCGGCCAGAAGTATAGCATTCAGCTTTCAGAGGCTGTGTGTGGACCAATGATAAACACCTCGGTGTTTCCACTGTTAAGCTTTAACCAGTTGGTTTCTATCAAGCCCCTGATGGCATCAAGACACTGGGCCTCATCACGCCTTGGGCGGTAACGGTAACGCTATTAGCGCGGGCGGTATTAGCCCTACCGCCAAACTCCCCGGCGCTAATAGCGCCGGATCACGAGTTCGGCGGTAATGTAAGTCCCCATTCCCCACCGAGCCCATTCGGGAATGCCCCATTCCCCATTGGGCTCAATGAGGAATCTTCGCGCTAATACCCCCGGCGGCAGCTCAGAGCTGGGGCGAAATCCGCCGAAGCCCTGATTTGGCGGACCCTTAAATCCAGCGGTAATAGCGCTACCGTCGGATTTAAGGGTTACCGCTGAAGTCGTGATGAGGCCCACTGTCTAAGCTGGTCTGTGGTACCTGCTTGGTACAGGTCCATCCTAAACAGAATTTGGGTGTTGTCTGCGTAGGAGAAAAACTGGAACCAAAAAAAAAAAACGAATAAGTCCCCTTAGAGGCTGAATGTACACATTGAAAAGAAGGGGGGACAGGGCAGAGCCTTGAAGAACCCCACAGGTCACAGATACTGGTGGAGACCTATAAGGCAAGAGTGAGACCACTTGTGACTGAGGGATCAAAAAAGCACAGAACCAGTCCAGAACTGGCCCTGACATTCCTATATGCTGTAATCTAGATAGGAGGATGTCATGATCTATGGTATCAAAGGCGGCTGACAGGTCCAGTAAAATATGTCCTGCCATGTCACCCTGATCACAGTGAGATCATCCCAAACCGTCACCAGGACCGACTCTGTCCCCATCAGAGGGCGAAAGCCCTTTGGACATGGGTCCAGAACAATCTGTCCTTCCGGGAAGGATCTTAGCTGGGGGTAACAACCACTTCCATAATATTCATTAGGAATGGAAGCAACGAGATTGGGTGGTAAATAGAAACAACAGAGACATCCAGAGATGGTTTCTTCAATAGTGGAATCACTAAAGCCTTCTTCATCATAGCTGGAATCTGTCCAAAAGCGAGTGAGTAATTAATGGCTTCAGAAATAGCCTCATGGAGGCTCGCTGGAGCTGATTTAAACACGTGCAAAGGAATATCATTGAGAGGACTATGGACATCAGATTGAAGTGGATCTCCAAGGCCATTAACTTCAAGGAACTTATTGATCTGGTCAAAGACCACCCACTGAAGGACTTTTGAATAATTGGGAATGAGAGAAACTCAGAGCAGTTTGCTGGGATGTTTGGGTCAACAGAGGCTTTTAGTTTTGGCTATTAGGTGGCGCTGAAAGCACCACCTTTGAGCCAAAACAACTGTCATTAAAATAAGAGCTTTAATATAAGAGCTTAAAATAGGGGCTTTGAATGAGGGTCTCTAATTCTTTTCAATGCGGATGACACACGAGGATGGATTTGTCTGTTTCGCTATCTGTCCACCCATTTAACGCCCATCTCTAAGTCACATCTATATGATTTTCCACCCATCCCCACCTAAAACCATGGCCCTTTTGCACTTTTTCCCAGCATTTGTATTTTGTGATAAATATGTCAGGCATTTTTACTTCCAAAATGGCAGCCACCATATGTTAATGTTAATAAAAACGTTATTTGACTTGTTGGATGCTTTAAAACTTATTTACAACAGCTTTTAAGTTATGTAATATATTTTAATATCTTGTATTCAAAACAAACAAGTTACTGTTATAGATTGCCTCGGGAGGATAGCTCAGCGGCAACGTGCTTGCCTTGGAAACAAGACAACATGAAGCAACACAAGTATCCCCAGGTCCACCCTTAGAAACCGCTCGGTGTAAAGCGTGTTATAAATATGCAACCAAGACATATTCTTGTAACAGTGCCTCGATAACCCTGGGCTCTGTGAGTGCTTTAAAAATGAAAATAAATAAAATAAAATATATGTTTTGTTATTTTAAAATGTCTCTGAACATGTCCATATACTGATTTGTGGGTGTTGTTACAGTGGGCCTCATTACGACCCAGGCGGTAAGTTACCGCCTGGGCCGTGACTTTACCACCATGGCGTAAACTACGTTTACGCCATGGTGGTTGGCGGACTTACCGCCCCATTCCGACCTTGGCGGGGCGGTAAGTCCCCAATCCCCATTTACCCTTCCCCATTCCCATTTTTGCCCCATAGGGCATAATGGGAGTGGGGAAGGCGTTAATTACGCCACCGTAAATTACGGTGGCGTAATTAACTCCATGGTCCCTTAGCGCCATGGATTTTAACACCTGCTAAAAGCAGGTGTTAAAAGCGCCATGGCGCTAAGGGACCTCGTAATTGGCGGTAAGGGGTCGGCGCAGCTAACGCTGGCGTTAACCCCTTACCGCCAGGGTCGTAATGAGGCCCAGTGTCTGGATTTGCAGTTAGTGATGCCAGTATGCTGTGATTGACTCTCCAGTCGGTGTTTGTTTTCCCAAGGCAGCCATTTTATGTCAGCATTGGAAGACATAGGTATGGATGTTTATTTTGGAGGAGAGTGAGGGCACAAAAAAGCTAGCAGGAGTTTAAGAGAAGCTTCCTGAAGGCCCCGCCTGCAGGGATGGGATCAGCATGTGACTGTGAAGCATTGCAATACTTTCTACGCATTGCCTTTTGTATGAAAAGCAAATCGGTGAAACGTCTCGCCGAATGAAAAGATGAGTTTTTAAATGGTTGTACTGCAAACACAGAGTTTATAAGGACTTAGTACAGCAGATCAAATGCAGTCACTAAAATAAGTATATCAAAGGCCATGTTGTGACACAAGTGTATGCAGTTTAAAAAGATATTGTTCGCTGTCGCCAGTGACAGAGAGCCCACACGGCCCCTGTTGAAACAAGACAGTGGGTTTATGTGTGGTGTGAAATAGACAGTCTAGACATCCCTTCCTCGAGACTGCTCTGGGCACACCAACGCCTGCGAGACAGCAACCCTGCTCAGACACATTGAGATTCATTTCCTAAAGGTCCGTACAAGTGCTTTAAATATCTTGCCCCAACAAATCATTCGGGTCAGCAAGTTTTAGAGTTGAGAGTTTAACCGGTTACCCATAGAAGTATGCCAATGTAACACGAAAACAAAGTCTTCCTTTTAGTAAAGTATCTGACTTCCTGTCACAATCCGTTGTGCAAAGTAGCACAACAGACGCATCACTCTTGCCCAATTCCGAAAGCCTAATGTTTATTCCAGATTTGTTACAGCCACAAATTACATATAGAAATTCATTATTTACGCTCACAAGATAATTATTTATTTTGTGGTGGCTGTGGTTTCTTGCCTACAGCCTGCTCTTAGCTAGTTCTCAAAGTGTTCACCGGTCCTGGTGTTACCTATACTTTTCTATCGCAATGGCTAAACCTAGTTTACCTTGTGAATGTGGATGGGACTGCAGAAAGATATAAGAGTTTCAATTCATTTGGTTGGATTACTTATGGAGAGAGAGAAATTGCACAGGCTGAGCGAGGTACATATGAGCACATATGATTTGAACGTTTTAAACTTGAAATTAAGTTGTTTACGTTCATCAGTTGGGCTTGTTGGTATGATACGTCTGGTACATGATCATCATGGAAGGCATGACAGATGTGTTCTGGAGGAAAGATGGGGTCATTTGTTTATGCATCAATACATTTATTACATCAGCAAATTTGCTTATAATTTGTCATTACCTCTTCCTGTTCATCTTATGGCAGATGTGACAAAGGCCCTATTATGCCATGACACCCTCTCCCTAATATAGGCTTTCACGTTCAGCTTTTACGTCCTTTCCCAGTCCTTTTTTTGCATTTTCAAGGGCATACTCAACTATGCTTGGCTACATGACCACAACTTCTTTGTACATTTTAGATAAGAGAGCAATTTAAACACTACATGAAAAATTGGAACTGGAAGAAAAGGATTGTAAGATAATAAAGTAAAGGTAACATTGTTGGTCTCCTATGTCTCTCTGGTGTTTCTGCTGGCAACCTGACTCCTGCAGTATTACAGTATTTTAACACAGGAATCGCATATAAAACTAAAGATCAAATACTTAAAACACTTGGTGAAAAGTGAACTAATTTGGTACTGCGTACTCGGGTACTATTGCAACATTATGTATGTCTTGGAAGATATGTAACAGATCAGACTGGCTCGTTTCCATACCTTGGCGCAGCCTTCCCGTATTAACCTCCCACACCAGGATCCTGGGGCATATTCTTCTGATTAAAGCTGGCAGGATGATAAATATCAGATCCATGGGTCCCCTCTGGATGCTGCAACTCAGGGGACTTTGCCGAGACCTGAAAGTAATAGCATGCAACATCTGGGTGGCGCAGACTTATGCCATCAAGGGCAACCCTTGAATAATGTGGAAATTTGGCCAGCAAGCATGGGCTGGAGGTTGCATACGAGGGAACTGGGATTTGGGTACAGGGGTACCCATGACCAGATGACGTGTGTTTGAGTGGGGTAGTGAAGCTTGTTTGGGGCTGGCCTTCATCATGGAGGTTGGGTATAGGGAATGCTTCACCTTTGGGCGAGGGGCAGAGTCCTCTGGCCCTGGAGCTACACTAATGTGGCGAGGTGGCATGAAGGGTAATCTGGGGGCACTGCATTGAGGATGGGCTTGTATGGTCAATGTCACTCTCTTCGCTATCACTCTCTGTGCCGTCACTCTCTTTCTCTGTGCGCCGTCGCTCTCTCTCTGCTCTGTCCCTCCCCCTCTCTCTCTCTGTACACTGTCACACTCTCTCTGTGACAGTGTCACTCTCTTTCTCTGTGCTTTCACTCTGTGTGCGCTTTCACTCTATGTGCACTGCCACTCTCTCTGTGTTGTCAGTCTCTTTCTATGTGCCGTGACGCTATGTGTATACTGTCAATCTCTCTCTCTGTGCACCGTCCCTCTCTCTGTCTCCCTCTGCACTGTTCCACCCTCTCACTGTGCTTTCCCTCTCTCTGTGTGCTGTCCCTCTCTCTTTGCACACTACCTCTCTCTCTGAGAACTGTTTATCTTAATGTGCCCTGTCACACTCTCTGTGTGTTGTCTCTCTATTTGAGCTGTCACTTTCTGTGTGCTGCCTCTCTCTCTGCACTTTCACTTTCTGTGGACTGTTGCTGTGCCTGCGTGCTGTCGCTCTATCTGTGCTTTCCCTTTCTCTGTTGTCACTTTCACTGTTCTGTTACTCTACTTCTGTGCACAATCACTCTCTATGCGTGCTGTTTTTCTCTCTGTGCTGTGTCTCTCTCTGCTACCATTCTCTCTCTCCTTGTGCTGTCACTCCCTGCTCTGTCACTCTCTGTGCTGTCCCTCTCACTTTCGGTTGTCTGTTTTTCTCTCTCTGTGCACACTCTCTCTCTCTCTGGATGCTTTAACGCAATGTGCACTGTCAGTCTCTCTCTCTTGCTCTTTCTCTGCTGTGACTCTGTCTCTCTGTGTGCTGTCCCTCTCTCGATGCAATGTCACTTTCTCTGTATGTGCTGTCACTCTCTCTCTCTGTGCCCTGCCACTCTCTCACTCTCTCTGTGCACTGTCATTCTATGTATGTGCGCTGTCACTCTCTCTGCACTGCCATTCTCACTCTCTCTGCGGTACAACGTCCTTGCATTGACAGTTATTTTTTCAATATTTTTTTTTAATGAAAATGTTTCGCCCAAAAACTCATCAGGGGGGTAGGAATAGATAAAAAAAACTATATGGGATGGGTGTTCTAGTGGAAATCCCCAAAAATAAAAAGTTAACATCTTCAATGGGTTTTCTCGGCGAAAGATTTTTTTTTTAAAACCTGTAAAAAAATTGCTGTCGATGAAATGACATAGAACCCTCTCTGCATTGTCAATCTCTCTGTGCACCATTTCTCCTCATACCATTATGCTCCCTCCAACACCGGCATCTTTAAAGATATTCCTTGTTGCACCTTCATTCTATCTTCTGCAACTCCTTTACTCACAGACTTTTTTCTCTCATCCTTCCTCTCCCGCCATTCCTTTTTCTCTTACCCTCTCACTCTCACCCTTTCTTACTCCTATTCCTTCTTGCTAATCATCAATGGCACTCTCTCTCAATGGCTTACTCCCTTTCTAATTCTTTTGCACACCTGCCTCCCTTCTTGCATCGTCCCTTGAAACGTTGCACCCTCCTCCTTCTTGAAACGTTGCACTCTCCTCCTTGCACCCTACTGCCTATAAATTAAAAATACAAACAACAGCAGTAAATGCTAAAACGATTGGATTTGTCAATGCTTGTTTTAATAGGGGTAAGACAATTGCAGATTTGGAGGAGGCACGGACGAGTCATTGAGACATTGAATGGATAGAGTGGATGGAATGGATGGAGTGGATGGAACGGCTGGAGTGGATGAAACGGCTGGAGTGGATGGAACGGATGGAACGGTTGGAGTGCATGGAACGGATGGAGTACATGGAACGGATGGAGGAAGTGCATGCACCGGATGGAGTGCATGGACGGATGAGTGCATGGAATGGATAGAACGGATGGAGTGCATAGAACGGATGGAATACATGGAATGGATGGAGTGCATGGAACGGACGGAGCGCATGGAACGGATGGAGCAGATGGAACGGATGGAGCGGATGGAACCGATGGAGTGGATGAATCGGATGGAGTGGATGGAAAGGACAGAGTGGATGGAACGGATGGAGTGGATGGAACGGATGGAGTGGATAGAACGGATGCAGCGGATGGAACAGATGTAGTGAGTAAAATACATGGAACAGATTGAATAAATAAAAAGGATGGAACGCATGGAATACACTAAACAGATGGGAAGGATGAAATGGATCAACAAATTGGATGGAGTAGTTTATGTAGATGAAGGATCAAATGATGGAATGAATGGAAAGACTAGTAAACTAAATGATGAACCAGACGAAATGTATGAACATGCGAAGCTGAATGAACGGACAAAGTGAATAAAATGGATAGAATAGATGGTACAGATGAGCGCCCGATCTCAAGTGCCTTAATGAAAACCACCATATAACACCACCACGTTTACTCTCTCCTATACACCACCACTCAACTAGAACACAGTGATACTTTGACACATTCGGTATAGCTGTTCTCATACTAACACCCGCCACATACTCCTCATCATCCTAATTAAACACAGCTAGCTGAGCACACACCTCTAGCCTATGCATCTCCTCAGGCCTAACGCAGCTAGAAATCAGTCTGGGTATCAACCCACCAGAACAAACACATAATCCTGACCTCCCAACCACCACACCAACCGCTAAGAAGCAGCTATCATACAAGTGCCACACCAGCTGCACACATATCCGGTGCACCCACGCACCTTATGACTCTCTCTCTCTCTACTGACTTGAACTGCAGTTCCCAAGGGCATTCAAACTACCAGCGCTTTGAGAACATACCAATGATACATAAGGAGCTATATAAATGCAAAGTAACATAACATAACATAACATTTGTCCAACACAATGATCAATAGGAGTACAAGATGGGTTGGCACTGCAGAGGATGGGTGCTAATTCAGTAGGACAGGTAGGGGAGAAGTAGTTGAGCATAGAAGAGGTTGCACACAAGGAGAGCTGGGGAAGGAGGAAGATGAGGGCTGTGAGAGTGTCACAAAACTTTAGAGATTTTAAAGGAAAAGTAGTGAGAAAATTCATTAGAGGAAAGCGAGGAAACAATGGATCTTGACTTGGGA
The DNA here is from genome assembly GCF_040938575.1 of Ambystoma mexicanum. Taxonomy (NCBI): domain Eukaryota; kingdom Metazoa; phylum Chordata; class Amphibia; order Caudata; family Ambystomatidae; genus Ambystoma; species Ambystoma mexicanum. Next base: position 1,173,680,795 of record NC_090935.1, on the reverse strand, counting down.
GATTTGAACAAAGATTGAAGGGTAGATGAAAGTTTGCAGGGATGATTGGGAAGGGAGTAAATTAGACTTGTCAAGTTTAAGGATTTGGCAGAGTCCACCATAGAGGATAGGGCAGCAAAGCAATCTTTGTACGCTAGGAGTAGGGAATTTGTCCATAATTTGTGTCAGCACCATAGGTCACATCACATGTTTGTTTTGCAGGTCTGCATTTGTGATTCAAGGCTGAGGACGGAGAGAGGAAGGTGTGAATGTGCAAACTGGATAGTGTTAGCAAAATGGAGTCAGAAGTGTATTTCCTCTTAGTCTTTGAAGACGGGAGATGAGGAGTATAATGTGGAGGGACCGATATGTTAAAGTGAACAATTGAGTACTCAGAGTGAGCGTGTCAATGGAGCAGTCAGAGGAGGAGTGTGTATTAAAGAGAAAGACAAGGGGTCTCATTACACAGTAGGTGGTAAGGGTTTACCGGTACCGGTAAGGGCACCGGTACCGGTAAACCCTTACCGCCTTACTACGAGGTCCCTTTGCGGGACCCGACCTTAACAGCTGGTGTAGACCAGCCGTTAAAGTTGGGACCCGCAAAGGGACCTTGGTGCTAATTTACGGTACCGCAATTTGCGGTACCGTAATTACCGCCTTCCCCATTCCCATTATGCCCTATGGAGCAAAAATGGGAATGGGTAAGGGCCATGGAGAAAGGGGGAATTACCGCCCCGCCAACCTTGGAATGGGGTGATAATTCCCCTTTTCTCCATGGTGGTACCGGTAAGGTACCGGCGGCAACCATGGTGCTAATAGCACCAAGGTTTACCGCATAACGTGTAATGAGGCCCAAGGTCAAGTGAGTTCCTACCAAAATGAATATGCTGGTTATGGAGGAAGTAGAGGGAGTGGTAACATTGGAGGGATTGGCTGCAGGGTGCTTGGGAAGGTGAAGGCCCCCCGGTATGACAATAGGGATTTCAGTAGGAAGTGACTGAAGAAGAGTTGTCGGGTCAGGGAATAAGTAATTGAGAGAATCAGGTGGTCGATAAAGAGCCAGAACGGTGAGAGGAGTAGGAGGGAGGAGAGGCATAGTGTTATATTCAAAAGAGGAAGAATTCATGTCCTGTGGGGCAGTGTTGAGGACACCTCTGCCCTTCCCAATCATTTTGGGAAAGTGGGAGAAGGTAGCAGAGTAAGTGAAGTGGAGAGAGCTGCTAGTGTAGCAGATTTATCAGGAGGGAGCCAGGTTTCTGTGATAGCAAGAAGTGAAAGTTGAGGGTGATGAGGGTCAGAGTAGTCAGTGATGTAGGAAGACTTGTTGCTTAGGGAGTGTGCCTTCCAGAGGCCAAGGACAAGATTGACAGGAGGAGGGGTAGAAGTGCAGGTGTTGTGCTGTAGGGAAGGGGGATGCATGAGTTTGGATATCCAGGGTGCATGGAGCATCGTATTTGAGGGGTGTGAGTTCAGGGGGGAAGAGGGAAGATGGGGAGGCCAGAGACTGCTACACAAGTTACCCTACATTGGTGTTTAAGGCAATGAGAAAAGGGAAGGGAAAGAGTGAGTAGAAAGAAGAATGGAGCAAAATCAAGATGCATGATGGAGAGTAGAAAAACTGGGCAAGTGAAGACAATGAAGAAAGGGTGCAGCCCAAGAGAAAGGCAGGGTAGGTGGGTAAGATGAAAGGGAAAGGATGGAAGACTGGCCGAGAAGAAGCAGGTTGTAAGTGATAAATTATGCTAGAAAGGGGCTATAGGTAACCAAATGACAGTTAACAGACCCAAAACAGAAATGTTCCTTGGTCCTGTAATGTAATAGAAGCCCATCAGTGAATAGATAGTCAATTGGTGGAAGGATCCCTATGAGTGGAAGCAAAGTCAGGCAAATTCGGAGCTTGCTAAAGTCCGTGTCTGAGCAGGTGTTCTGGATCTAGGCCATTTCCACCCATAACAGGCCCAAACAGAGAGCTGCCCTTTACTACTTTTGGCCCTTGGCTGAAGACGTCTTGGCTGGACAACCTGGGAAGTCTGAATAAGGAAGGCAATGTATTACACGTTCCTCTGGGAACAACTCACAGTGTTATATGTGGCTTCTACTCTTGCAGCCAGACAGGACCCTTAGGTGGTGCAGAGGGTCCTCTGGTTAAGAAAAGGCTACTTAATGGAAATGCCCTCCCCTTGACTCGGGCCCTTAACTTGGCTGGTGGGCTGTTACTGGCTGAGTCGGGCCGCCCCCTCTGGTCATATCACTTCAGTAGATGCTGGGTCAGCATCAGTATAAAGGAGCATTTTCTATCAGATGTTCATGATGGTGGTCCCCAATCAAAAACATGCATTGGCAAAGCCAACAGTTTGGGCTAACAAGAAGGGGCGAGGTGCGCACGCCAGTTCCTAGCCAATATATTATCTGAAAAAAAGTGACTGGGTTAAATCCCAAAGTGTCCAGTACATTCACAGGGTTAAATCCCAATTGCTGCCACAATGTTCACATGGTTGAATCCCTTCTTGCACTGCTGTTCTCCTCCTACCGCTTTCGTGTTGCCAACTCTCTTCAGTGAGGCTGAGTTGCCTTTCTGTTCAGGTAAATCCAATATAATTGCTGTTGCAGTCTCTAGCAATTGTGGTAGCTGTAGTGATCCGTTTTTACAAATCAGGTGACCAGGAAAAGACTCCCCTCCAAATCCACACATCTGACCCTTGATAGGGGAGGGGGAAAACCATAATTATGGCTCTCCAATGTAGGGCATAATAACCCCGGTGCACCTCGCCCCTTCTTTTTTGAACAATAGTTTGGGCGTATATGTAGGTGTGGGATAAGCATTTGCTAGGCAATGATATAATGGCCCTACCTCGCAATAAGATTGCTGCATCTGAAAAATGTAGTTATTTCCTGGCCATATGATGGCAGTAAATAGCAAATGCCTATCTAATGCCTCCAGCCAGAATGGTTGGCTTGGTCAGTGCTTGTTTTTAAAAGGACCTCAGTGCATGGAAGAGATATAAATCAAGTGACTGAAGGCATACTTGGTTAAGTTATTTTTACTGCACCTGTGGCCATTTGCTGCTGCAATTAAACCATAAACTCTCTGCAGACTGCTTAGAAAAAACACTGGAAGGCTAACATTTGATGCTATTGCTTGAAAGAACAAGCTAAAAGAGATTCCAAAATCTAAAAACCAAACAAATGTATCAGTTATGGTAAGGTACGCAGGCATAACTCACGCCTCTGCCTTGCACTGCTCATACTAACACCGAGTACATCAAAGATGACATCACAAATGGCTGAACCATACCGTCACTTTAACAAAGCTTTTTCGCTGAAGACCTTACTTACAATACCGACAGTAGTTTCCCAGCAAGGTCCTCTAGGCACATCAGCAGGAGCTATGGGAGGTGGAGTCACTGCAGTTCCATTTACAATAGTTACATTATAGTAGGCTGCAAACAACTCCATGGTTTTATTTTTCACATGCTCTTCTTCAGCCAGCTAAAATGAGAAGCAGAGTTGTGTTACTCTACCAGATACGTATGTCCTCTGTGTCAGTTGTATTTGCTTGCATTTTAATGTATGCCATTTTGATATACTGGATGTCATACATGTTTTATTTTCTAAAATATCTATAAGCATTGAAAACACAAAAAAAGATGCGTAAAAACACTTGTGGTCTCATTTAGGGCCCGATCCAGGGAATTATGTGCATGTACAACGGGAATTTGCGTGCCATTCTTCCAGCAAATCCCCATTCGTCAAACAGGGATTTGCGGGCAGAAAGGCACGCAAATCCCCGTTTTACAGGCATATAATTCCATGAATCAGGACCTTAGAGTAGGCAGTATTTTCTTGGGAAATGTAGCCAAACTGAAATAGTGTTAGGTTCTGCAGCAAGCACATGAATGGGTCCACATGAATGCATACTCTTTAGTTATTCCCCATTTTGGAGTTCCATGGTACTCCATTGAGAAATGTCATTACAAATTTGCAATGCAAGCGGGATTAACACACGCTGTACCACCACATGAGGTAACCCATTTGTGCAGGGATGTCATTTGGGGGTCGCAACTACGACCCCTGGAATCCCCCATGCGACCCCGACACTGCCTTGGCAGCCCCTGGGGGAGGGAGAGCTACGATTTTTTTAGAAAAAAATAATCTTTTTGAACTCACTCTAACTTCAAAAAGCAATTATTTCTGTTTTGGTTTTTGCGAAACAGAAATAATTTCTTTTCGAAGTCAGTGCAAGAGATGATTTAATTTTGAAATCCGAGCCAAGGACATGGATGGCTCTGTACTCCGTTGTGCGTGAGAGGAACCAGAGCCTGTGTGCTGGAGCATGGGAGCCAGACTCATGCCTGCAGAAGACAGATTCTGAAAGGTAAGGACATATATTTTTTAAATGTAAAAGTGTGTGTGTGTGTATGTGTGTGTGTGTAATGGTGAATGCGTGTATGCATAAAGGAGCAAGTGGTGTTTGAATGTGTGTGCTTTTGTTAAATACCTGGATTACTTACCAGTACTCTATTACTGCTAGTGCCACTCTTCCTCATCCCAGTACTTGCCTATGAAGCACCTTGCCTAATACATAAGTGCTGTAACGTGGTAGAGCGAAATGGAGGCAACACTGGGCAGGGTAGTTGATTTTAGGAGTTGGAGGAGAGTGGGAGTGAGAGGAGACCTGTGGGAGTGGTAGATCAGGAGAGGAGCGCGCTAATGCAAAAAGTTTATCAATGATAAAGCAGGCTTGATATTTATTAGTGACTAGACTGACATTTTGGTACAGCCAGTCTAGTCATTTCTTACTGTGACATGACATTTGAGCTGGGCATCTATAGTAAAGTAATCATGATAAGTGTTATTACCTGTCTAGACTGACATTTGTGTGCAGCCAGTATTGCCTTTTCTTACTGTGTCATGGCATATGTTGTGTGTGTGTGTGTGAGAGAGAGAGTGTTATGTTTTGCATGTGTACATATATCATGTAGTGTGTGTGTGTGTGTGTGTGTGATTTGTGGGTGGCTGGGCATGCTTGTATTAGTGAATGGTGAATAAGTATATATATAAAGGAGGAAGAGGTGTGTGAATGTGTGTCCTTTTGTAAAATACATGGATTACTTACCGGTAATCTTTATCACTACTAGTGCCATTCCTCCCCGTCTCTCCTACTTGCCTATGACACATCTTGTCTGATACATAAGTACTGGGACGAGGAAGAGGGAAATTGAAGCAACTCTGGGCAGAGTGGTTGATTTTGGGGATTGGAGGAGAGTGGGAGTGAGAGCAGAAGTGTTGCAGGGGAGGAGCAGGAGAGGGGCACACTAATACTTAAAGGTTATCAATCATAAAGCAGGCATGATATGTATTAGTGGCTAGACTGCCATTTTGCTACAGCAAGTCTAGTAATTTTTTGCTGTGACATGACATTTGTACTGGGCATCTATTATAAAGTAATCATGATAGCTTGTATTGCCTGTCGAGACTGCCATTTGGGTGCAGACAGTATTGCCTTTCCTTACTGTGTCATTGCATATTTTCTGGCATATATAATTAAGTAAACATCATAAGTGTCATTACGTAGCTAGGCTAGCATTTTTGTGCAGCTAATCTAGCAGTTTCTTACTGTGGCTTGACATTTTGCACCAGGAATTTCTGATAAAGCAATCATAAGTGTAATTACCTAACTGGTCATTTGGTTGCAGCCAGTCTACCCTTTCCTTCCTTACTGTAGCATGGGATATTTTTCTGGGCCTCTATGATAAAGTAAACATGATAAGTGTTATTACATGGTTAGATGATGTCATTTTGATGCAACCCATCAAGGTATCTTTTACTGTGGCATGCCATTTTTTTACTGTGCATCATCAAGGCTAGAGCAAGCATGATAAGTGTTATTAACTGTCTAGCCTTCACTGTGCAGCCCATTTATTTTTTCATGTTTTCTTATAGTGGCATTGTGTTTTTAATAGCAAAGTGGTAAAATAGCTCAGTGGGTTGAGCACTCGCTGCTGAAATCTGTATATCCCATCTACAAGTTTGAATCAAGGCATGGTCAACTCAGCCTTTCATTCTTCCGAGCTTCATGAATGAGTACCAACTTTGGTTGGAATAATTCTATTTAAATATGTGCTATGAATAGTGCTTTGATGAAAGCACTATATAAATACCAAATCATATATCATGAATCAAAGCATTAATGCTCCTGTGCATTGTTGGTAACTTGCATCTATTGGATTTTTAAATGCTGTAATATCTCAGCAACTGACAATCTAGGGGCTCCACTTATCAAATAATGACAATACCTGATGTGCAGGTGTAACTGGCATAATATGGAGGTAATTGGCTATACAATGCTGAAGTGTCATATCTATAGAAGTGCCTCAGTCTTTGTTGAGTCTATTTGGTATAACCCTATTATATCATGACCCCCTTCCATGGCATATGAAGGCAACACCCTTGTTAAAATGTGGTTGGTTTCTAAACTATTCTTGTCTGTTATTGCACCTTTTTGGTATTTGCACAATGGTACATCTATGTAGGCTTTCTTTACACCGCAAGTCGCTTCTGGTGATATCGCCAGGGTTAAAGAGGAACTGATGCCATCCAGGTCAAAAGTCATGTGATATCACTTCCTATGATATCGGGTGCGTGATGTAATTTCCCCAATCCCAGGCATTTAGGTCAATCAACGTCCCTGCTTTTGTGTGGAGGAAATTTGCATCGAGGTGGCCCGAAAAATAATCTTGTTTAAAACCTGGTTGTGGGTAAACTGTAAGAACCACAACTCTTTTTACAGGCAGAGCTGCCTGGTGAAGATGATCCTTTTTGATGCTGCAAATCATGCAAACATTATGCGAGGAACCTGAGGGAATCCTCCCATCTACTCAGTGACGTCTTTATGGGAGGGCAAAAGGGGCACATGCCCTGGGCCCCCACCTTGGAGGGGGCCCCGCACAAAGGTGTCTAATCTAAAGAAATTAGTGACCATTGTTTACAAAACTTAAATAGCACACGTCAAGATATTGTATGGCGTCTTGCTGAGGCTCTGAAACTATTGCCTGTCCCAACAAATACTGACTGCTCTGATCAATTCATCCTGTAATGCTTTCTGTGTTCACTGTCCCAAACAAAGTTTGTATCTTCACAACGACAACTCCTGAAGCAATATCACCTTTATATGGGAATTATATTGATCAGGTGCAATAGCCAAAGTTAAAATGCATACTGATAAATGTGAGTGTCCCGTGGGTTCAGAAGATAGCTCAGTGTGTTAAGCACTAATTGTAGAGATCTGTGTTCATATGCAAGATTATAATGCTGAATTCCAACAAGGCCTACTCAGCCTTTCCTATGTTTGAAGTTGATAAATCTGCAGGTATGTGTACTTTGTTTTGTAGTGCAACAGATGCTATTTTCAGTAGTGTACCTGTACCTGTGGCTGCTATAAAAACAAAAAACATAGGATCAGTATGGTGAAGGTCTAGAAATTGGTTTCAGCAGATGGGGTCTTGTAAAACCTATGCAGTCACCTCAAATTAAGACTATGAAGTGTTAGTCCGAGAAGTGATTGCGTATGCAAATTCAAATCTGTGGAACCAAAGCGTTCATGCTTCTATCCTGGCTTCCCTAGCAGATGATTCAGTGATCCTTGACTTATTTCACTGACATTACTGCACTGTCTTCCTTGGAAAGGTTGCCTTTTCACATGCTGGGGGTATTGTTTAGCCTATTCATTACCTGATCTGACTTTTTATGTAGGTCATTTCAGCAGAAGGGCTCCTAGACAGGAGAGAGCGGATGAGATATTGCAGGCCACTGGCAATCATATTGTAATGTCTGCTCATTTGGCACAAACATGTTTTGCTTTTTTGTACAACCAAAAGATTTTTGTGTATGTTTATTTATAACAATTTCACAAGCCTGTGTTTTGGGCCAATTTAAAGCATTGAAAACAAAAGAGAAACACAGATTCAATCTTTTAGGATTGCATCAAATACTATATGGGCACCTATATACTTCCCTTGATGATCGAGACAATGAAGCTAGAATCATTCCCATTTTGCATAATAAGCTTCTATAACATTTTGTTTGTAAAATTGTCATGTTATGTTATGTGATTTGTCTTCTTTCTAAATCGGATCTAAAAATTAGGATTATTTCAGTTCATGGTACGTACTAGAAACTCAAGGTGTAAAGTGCATAAAATTGCAGAGTGGATGCAAATCCCAGCTTCACATTTTAACCAATGTGTAATCCTGAGTATCTCATTTAATCTTGCATTGCCTAATATGTGAAAATTGGTAGTCCCTAAACCATTCACAATTGTCACCCTTCTGAGAGATTTTGTTCTCAGGGTATGATCTTCATAACAGCTTCACACATGGTTTAACTGCCTATAGTGTTGCATCCTCTATAATAATAGTGAGCATTGGTATATTGCACATCACAGTCACTTGCTTCTTTGCTCTCTAATGGCAACCCTTCTTGAAAACCATGTCACTCATCTAATCTCAATCTGTCTGATGCGTGTACCTTCCTGGTACCAACTAATCTTTATCCATTATCTATTCCATGGCAGGTTTATCTTTCTCCATGCTTAAGCATTTTTTCAGTCTGTGAGGGAACTAATCTGAGTTGTCTGTCTATTCTGGATTATATGCACCTTTTACATACGATCTGTGTCCTGAATGTATACTATGACTAGTGTATCGTCCTCGTTACTGCTAATGATGAAAAATGGCCTGTACCTATGCTAGAATGCAAGTAGCCTTTTCGTGGACTGCTGTTGTTGGCCTTTAAATGCTACTTCTTTATCATTCTTATTACAGCAAGAATGAAGGGGTTAAGGGGACTGAAAGGGAGTACCAGTGGCTATTTTAATCGCTGCAAGGTAACATGCCCAGCTATGTGTTGTGATTGCGATGAGGGGGGCACAACCAGATATTCTGGGTACCTTAATTCATTTGGCTTGATGGAGGGGGGGCCCCAAATGTGTCTGTGCCCCGGGCCCCCAAAGTGTTTAAGATGGCCTTGCATCTACTCCCCTTGGATCCTCTTCCCAGGTGGCCAGGGAAAGGCCATCACTTTTGGATCCTGACCCTGGGGGTGGATATGTGAGGGAGGATCACCTGGGTCTAGCAACATTGTGGAGTGGGTAGAGGATGTCTTCAGATGAGGCATGTATCCCCTTTTCCTGCCCTCCCCCCACCTTTGTAGGCTACGATCACACACACACACACTCTCCCATATTCACATGTCATTAATACTGGGATATAGAAGAGGCCACTAGGAGTAATGCACACTTCCATCTGTGCACACCATCTGGTAATGAGACATTGAAGAGGACTGTGAAACACCACTACCATGGAAAGTCATGTCCCACTAATTGAGGTCAGTCAAAGAACTTACACTTGTAGCAAGTTGAAAGGCTACAGGTGTATTTAAGAAGAAACAAGCAAGAGACCCGCCTGGAGGGAGAGACCCACCTGGAGGGGGTGACCCGCCGAGAGGGAGATACTTGCTTGGGGAACGGGACGTGGCAACCCGGTAGGGAGCAGGCTGGAGCGGGACTGATGAAAAGGATGCTGAGCACTGCAGCAGAGCAAGAAAGACACTGCCTGCCTGAATGGGCTGTGAGGGGGCCGGGAGCACTGCAAAATCCAGTGCTGTATGCCCCCTCCCAGGAACTGGGGGACACTGAAGACTCCAGACTGCCATCAAAAGTAGCTCAAAGGTTCGGAGCGCCGAGCACTGCTCATTGGAGGTCCCAGGGAGTGAAAGGGGAGCAATAAACCACAAAAGAGAAAACCACCAGCACCCAGGGGAGCTTCCGTGTACAGGTGAGTGAGTGACGGAGAGGGAACAGTCATGCTGGGGCGCACCAGGGGCTGGGATTGGGCAAAAGTAGATGCCATTCAGATGAAACCTAATGGTAAAAGGGTTGGAAGAATGAAGGAAAGATTTGTAAGCGCCGAACAAGCGCAAAGTATTTTATACATTATTGAATACCGAATTAAGGAAAACGTATGCAAAGTGCATGAAATTACTGCAAGAGTGAAATTAAAGAGTTGTACTTTTTTTAATACAGTGAAAGCAAGTAAAATGTATTGATGGACAATGTGAAAGTATGAACCAAAGGAAAGCCTAAAGAGGGCTTAGGAAATAAGTGAAAAGCAAATGATAAACACTATCATCATATTACGTTTATTCGGAAACACATTTTCCATAAACAACAATAGAGAATAAGATACAATACAAAATACATGACATAAAGATGAAAACACATTAAATAAGATAATAAGGTTAAAAAAGTGTGTGTGTGTGTGTATACAGATTCAAAACCACCAAGGGAGTACCTGAGTATTCAATAAATTATCAGAGTTCAGTCAATTTTTGAGAAATGATTTTGGTTCTCCGATGCCAGGCCTTTCTCAAATAGTCCACCGAGCCCCAAGCGACGGGTAGTGTAGCAGCAGACAGTAGATAACCAAGGGCCGGCCTGGCTTGAGACATTCCAGCGGACCTCAATAATGGCAAGAGCGTTTTCCTCCTTAATTCCAAGTAGGTAGGGCAAAAGAGCACAAAATGCAAAAGGTCCTCCACTGGGCACTGACAAGGACAAGCCTCAGATTGAACATTGTGAGACCAGTTTTTTGTTCGGGCCCCCAACCATAGACAGTCAAAGCAGGCTCTTGTAAGTGCCCAGCGGTCATAGAGTTGCTTACTATGAAACAAATACTGCTGGATAGTGTCTGCAGTGGTTAGAACAACATGCCTTCTGTTTGCACTAATGCCCAATTAATAGAACTCTCTGTTTGACATGAGGATGGATTTAAACAATTGCTTATGAGTCATCACATCACACAGAGTCAAAATGGCTGGAGGGCAGATGAGACTAACACAATTTAACTGGCTCACACATTTCAGAAAATACATAAGCCACAGTATTTTTTTTACAGCCGGGCTTTTCACCAATGCTATTAAGATTTTATGTGAAAGAACAGCTTTCTGGTTGGACCATAACGCCAGCCAATGCGCAAGAGGGGCCATTAACCATTCATCACCAATATGAGGGCACCAAAGCTCTAAATGGGTGCCATAATTTGGCGCTGACTGCGGCAACCCAAGTAGTTTTTTTTAGAAAGGTATTCTCAGCTTTTTCAATACTTAAAATCTTTTCAAAGCCCCACAGTGCAGCCACATAGTTATTGGCTTTTGGGTTGTGCCCTGTAAACTTCAAGAATTAGCTTGAGTGGATGCCCAGAACAATAATTTTGAAAACGGGACAAGCCATCCAATGCCTGTCTCATCCTCGTACATTTTTTGTCCACATGACCGAACCCAAGCCAGTTCTCAGTAAACCAGATTCCCAAATATACAAAACTAGTGACCCAGGGAATTGGCTCTCCACCACTCAATATCCTCTGCATCTTGAGGTGTTTAACACCTGTGCTCTTACAAGCCATAACAGCTGATTTATTTGAGTTCACAGAGAGTTTGTGTGTGGCCATAAATTCAGTGTTAACATCCACCAGATGTTGTCTGGTGGATAATCAGATTTGGAATTAAAAAGGGCCTGGTATACACCGTTTATGTATAGAGAAAAAAGTACTGGGCCACAAAACAACCCTGGCAGACACCCTAAAAGGACTCAAAAATAGCTGTGCACTGTCCCTGGTCACCAAATCTTACACAAGCTGAAGTTTTTTCGTGGATTATTTGGAGCACCTTGACCAGGTCCTCCGGGCAACCCATGGACCTGAGCACAGCCCAGAGCATCGCCCTGTCTACTTTGTCAAATGCGGTGCTCAGGTCCATGAAAGCCAAATATAGTGGCTCACCCTTAACATAGATTGATGAGGCGCCCACCAAGAATAGATTCAGGGCCTGATCCCTAGTTCCCAAGCCTGGGCGGAAACCATATTGGGTCTCTGTAAGTACCCCCCAATGGGAAATCCATTGTTCAAGCCGTACCAGAACTCCCCTACCAAAAGTTTTAAATGAAGTGTCCAAAAGGGAGATCGGACGATAGGAAAGACGGCTACCAAGGTCACCCTTTTTGAAGATGGGAAAAATTATAGCCTGTCCCCATGTTCCGGATAATTGCCCAATTCTAAGTATGCATTAAAAGACTTAGTTAATAATGGAGCCCACAGATCCATCTCTTTATAAAAACTATCAGCAGGGATGGCATCCGGTCCAGGGGCACGTTTGAGGAGTTACTTGCTTATAGCCAACTCTACCTCTTTAATTGTAAAACGGACGGAAGAGCCACGTGGACCAAAATAACTAGGAGATGGAGAGGCGTTGTATAAGGTAGAGAAATGGTTAGACCAGGCCGAGGCGTTTACAGTCTTCTCTTTACATGTTTTCAGTCTTTTGTGTGGGGGCCCATTAGCCACGAATTCCCAGAATTTTTGGGAATCTCGTGACTGTACAGCCTGAAGAAGTTCTCCCCAGGCTTGCTCATCTAGATAGGACTTCCTTTTGGCAAGGATGCGTTTATAATACGCCCGAGCGGCGCTTATATCCCACCGGGTACTGTCTTTTGCTGCCAATATAGCTTTAAGGTTTTTCTGTGCTAACCAACAGGGTTCATCAAACCAGGTTTCCAGTATCTTACTCCCCCTTTTGAAGTCCCTTTGAAAAATATTCGACATGGTGTCCCAGATTTTCTGTGATGCTAAGATTATGGGCCTGGAGGGTATACATTTGAGAGGATAAGCATAAAACCCTCGATATTTGCTTTACAAATGGATGGCAGTGTATCCACAGGATCCAGCTTAGCCCATTTTATTCTCCGTTTGTACAGGAGGTTAAGACCACAGTGGTCCAGGTCTGAGAAATGAACAGTTGGAACCATCGGTGGGTCAATTCCCAACCGCAATGCGTGATGGTCACTAAAAACATTCTTAAGGACCTCAAACTCCTTAATTAGGGCCCAATCTCTAACATGGAGACAAAAATAATCAATTGTGGAGGATCCCTGTGTGACCACAAAAGTTGGCCTACCAGGCCGGTCTATACCCACACGACCGTTCAAAGACTGCCCCCCCCCATCTTGGAACCACTAACAAAACTGCAGTCCCCTAGCGCACATTCTTTCATCCTCCATTTGCACAGGGCCTACCCCATAGGCAAATTCTTCTCCAGGGTCTATTTTTGCAGACACTTCCCCTAGGCCTATTTTCGCGTTGAAGTCACCAGCTAGGATTGACAATGACCCCTGATTCGCATTATCACTACCATACACTTCAATCACATCTCTCAGCGTGCCTGGGCACCCTTGGTTAGTGATGTGTGGACTACTATAAAAATTTACCATGAATAAGGTATGGCCACTGGGAGGACAAGCAGCAATGCATTGCACATTCCCATTCTTAGTTTCTCTCACCGTCAACATTAGGGCTAAGGATGCCTTCACTAAAATTGCCAGGCCACCAAAATAACGCCCACGTCTACCTTTCTCAGCTGGGACACATAGTGAAACATAGCCATCAAAACATAATGGTTGAGAGTGTCCACGTCTCCTGAAGGAACATGATATCATATTCCCTCATAGCAACAGATATATCCCTCTGCGCGAGCTTAGACACAGCACCTGCAATATTCCAAGACAAAAAAGACATGGATGTCTGTGAGGACGCCCGTTCATTAGAGAAATAGTTTTGCCCTGTTGAGCCTCCTAGACCAGGAGGATCCTTTAGATGAACCGCCTGCCCTGCGGCAGCCGGTCAATCTAATTCTTCAACTTCACCCAAAGCCTTGTAGCTATTTGTAAGTTCTACCATGGCCACCGGCATTATTGGTGCCATCTGACTACCTCGCACAGGGCCCTCCATTGCCATACAAGAGTGCAAAGCTTTAGTGGTGGTCTGTGGTGCTAATAATAGATGTTTTACCAGATAAAAAGCTCCTAGGGGAAAAAAGGCGCTATTTTGTATGGAGGAATTGCGGGTCCTCAACTCTGGATTAAGTGAAGTAACTACATAGTTGAGCTTAGCTGGAGCAGTCATAGACACCACCATGCAGTCCCCTGCAGCCCATTTTGGTTCCTTCCCCACCCAGGAGACCCTCATGGCCATAAGGATGCCTCTAGGATTCACCTTCATACCAGGCAGGCGTGAGTTAATCCATTGTGCTGTCTTGTTTAGAAGAGAGATAGTGGATTCCGCTTGGCCGGAGGCCAGAGGAGGGAGTCCCATGATAACTCCTACCAAGGGGGCAGCCTCTGGGCGGAAATTGAGAACTACTTGCTCACTAGGGGGACATTTATCTTTTAAGATCTTGTGTGTACCCACGGCTGAGACCCCATGGCATTTCTTAGGCCCCTTCAAAGAGTGCCTTCCAAAAGTGCAGCATTGTGCCGTATTGGAGGCACAATAGGTAAAGCAGTGACTATAGGATTATGAGCCACCGTCCCACCCCTATATAGTATGGTTGAGGAGTTTGGGAGTTGAGTTGCGGGAGCTTCCAGTACGGGCCCAGAGACGGCTGACACTATGCGTTCTACAAGTTCTTTCATTTCCATAATATCTTTTTTTAGACCTCTTAATAGGTCATCCATAATGCATAGGGTTGTACCTAAAGAGTTTTTAAGGGCCCCTAATTTTTCTCAAACCGGGGCTAGCTTTCTGTCCAGTACTGCATCAAAAATTCTAAAATCATTTGAAGCTGACTCCAAGGAGTCATTAAGTGCTGCAACAGGGGGCAAGTTCTGACCACTGTCCATCAGGGTGCCCATGGGGACAGCTGCTTTCACTTCCTCATAAGTTAGACCTCAAACAAAAATCCCCCCTCTTTTGCCACCCATTGGGTTGATTTCTAAATGATGGTTATTCAATGTAGTTTTGAGACATTGTGAGAGACTGGGGAAAGAGGAGTTTGGCAAATGTAACAGGGTAGTTCTTTTGTCACCATGTGCGCTAGATTGTAGACTAGCAACTTCAATAGCTCTTTCTGTGTGTTGGATGCCCTCTTCCAATTTGCCTGCCATTTGCTTAAGGTATTCATTTAAAGTTGATTGACCATGATCGACCTGGGCACCTTTACCTTTTCTAGGCTTCAATTTAGGATTGATGCCGGTAATATCCTAGGTTCCCGGCACACCCGAAACACAGGGCTTACTTTTTTTAGTTTTATTGGGAACCAATGGGGGAGCTTTAGCCTAACGTTTAGACATAATTCAATAGCACAAAGGGCAGCCCTCACTTAAAACAGAATGGAGCTCACAGAAAAAAGATCCTAGGAACTTTAAACCAAAAGAAACCCCTACTAATAGGGGGACTGAACGTATTACTTAAAGTGCAAATGCAAAGAGAATAAAATGATTCACACAAAGTAATAAAAACACACAGGCATTAGTTAAAAAATCCCTCAAGGGGAAGTAAAAAGAGCATCAATAGATATGCACTAAGAGCACCGGTCAAAACAAAATTGTACCATAAGGCTAGGGTAGGGGAGGGGAGAGACTCACTCGCAGCCCCTCTCTCTAGCACTATTGTTAAGTGTGAAAGCAAAGTGGTGACAAGGAAAACACCCCACATAGTGAATGGTGTGAAAGGCACATTGTGGCAGAGTCAAGACACTGCCAAAGAGAAACTGAATTGTAAGTGGACAATTGACACATGTTCAAAGATGGAGCCTGTGTTGGCAAGGAGGTCCAATGAGAATAAGTGATTACAACAAAGTGCCAAGGGTTAACGGTTGCGTGACCTGTAGTGGGTGGACTGTGTGGCTTGACAACTGCACCTACACTGGGTAACCCCTACTTGAAGTGGAATGTTAGGACACTGAAGATGTTGTGCATATCAAGTCTTAAAGTGATTCAAGGAAAGAGCAAGCTAAGTGAACTTTTGAAAAGACTGAAATGATGCAAAGTTGCTTTGGAATACCCATTGAACGCCAGGAGAACTGACTGTGATTTTGAAGCTAAAAGGGCTGCCTTTTGGGGATGCTTTCCTAGCCCTCGTAGCTCTTTCTTTGTGATGATCTTGACTTTTTGTTATGACTTATCATTCCTACTGATTTTTCTCTCTTCTTTGTAGTGATTGTAATCTTCACCTTGGCACTAAACACACTTCTATTCACTTTCTTTATTACTAAATTCCTTCTCTCTCACAAATATCTTAACGCCCACTTTGCTTCTTCTGGCTCTTATCATGAGTTAATCTTTGCCAATGTTTCTTTCTCTTCTACTGCGTCGGCTCCCACTATTTAGTCTTCTAACTACTTTCTTCTCACATATGATATGGCATTTGTAACGCGCCTATACACAAGTGTTTCAAGGCACAACGAGGCAAGTAAGGGGGAACAGAGGGAGGACAGAGACAACATTCTTACTAGGCCAGGTGACATTGAGATCGTGCAAGTACATCAGAGGGGGAGGGGAAAAGGGCCAGGGAAAAGGTGAGGAAAGGAGAAAGGTGAGTATGCAGTGCTGTACATGGGATCAAAACAATAACAAGAAGTGTGGCCAGCAGGTGGCAGGTGCAAGGGTAAGTGCAGACAGCAGGTGTCCAAAAGAGCATATACGGGGACTGTAATGTTACAGACACAGGCCCGAGTGCAAGGGCTGCCAACAGGCAGAGCGGGTGTGCAACTGGGTGGGCAGGGATCTGAGCTTGAAATCAGAGGGTAGCCAGGTGACCAGTGCAGTATCAAACAGGAAATCAGAAGGAGGAGGAAGAGAGAAGGCAGAAGCAAAGAGGACGGTCTTGAGGTGCTTCCACAACCGGAGATGGTTCTCCTCAAGTTTCTGAGAGGCAGGGAGGCTGTTCCACAGAGAGGCCCCAGCTGAAAAAAGAGATCTACCACCAACTCGTTGCTTGGAGAAGCGACTGACCCTGAGGGAGTTGGAGGTAGTGGAGCGAAGGGCTCGAGTAGGACGGTATTTACAAAGAGAGAGTTGGAGGTATTGAAGACCCAGCCCCAGAAGGCCTTGTCGACAAGGCAAGGGGTCTTCAACTTAATCCTTGCAGCCACTGGGAGCCAATGCAGATATTTCAGTGCTGCAAAGATATGATCCCTGGGCTTGAGGCCAAGGACAAGTCTTGCATTCCTGTTCTGGATGAGTTGCAGAGGGGGGAAAGTAGAAGCAGGCAGATTTAGAAAGAAACTGTTGCACTAGTCCGGCCCAGAGAGAACTAGAGCTCTAGAGACAGTGAGCTTCTAGGGAAGGAGAGGAAAGGAAGAATACCTCTGAGGAGGTGCAGTTGGTAGTTTGACTTCTTAGAGACATCAGAGATATGAGGAGAAAAGGAGACTGTGGAGTCGAAGATGACCCAGAGGTTCTTAGCCTCACAGGTAGGAGCAGGAAGAGGGCCAACGGAGGCCGGCCAGAGAGTGACAGGAAAGGAGGGTGCAGGTGTGCCGATGAGGACAATCTCTGTTTTACTGGCATTAAGGCAGAGATCATTGGCGGCACACCACTCCTGAATAGCAGGCAGACAGTCAGAGATGAGAGAAGGAGAAGAGGTGGCAGAGGGGAGCATGAAAATGAGCTAAGTGTCATCCGCATAGCAGTGAAAGTTCGAGCAGAGAGCGGCAATGCAGTGGGAGAGAAGTGCCAGGTATTAGTTGAACAGCCAGGGAGAGAGGTTAGACCCCTAGGGAACACCACAGGTGGAGAGTGAGATAGAGGAACGGAAGGACCCAAGTTGGACCTTGGAGGGTCGATTAGAGAGGGTTGAGGTCAGCCAGGCCAGGGTCTGATTGCTGATACCCAGGTTATCACAGAGACCATTGAGCAGAATAGCATGATTGACCGTGTCAAAGGCAGAAGAGCGATCAAGTAAGGTGAGGACAGAGGGGATATTTGAATGAAGGTTAAAGAGCAGGTCTTTACGGATGTTCAGGAGAGCAGTTTCTGTGCTTCTGGCTGCTCCGAAGCCAGACTGATGGTCATGGGGACAACCAACAGATTCAGTGTGAAGATTAATCTGGGAGATGGCCAGCTTTTCCAGGAGTTTTCCCACAAAAGGAATGATGGAGATCGGGCGATAGTTAGCCGAGCAGGAGGGTTCGGCTGATGGTCTCTTAAGAAGAGGTTGCACAAGAGAGTGCTTCAGGGAGAAAGGGAAGCCTCCAGTGGTGAAGGGGTGGTTGCATATGTGAGCCAGGGCAGGAGCAAGGGTGTCAATGTCATCCTTGATGGTTTTGGAAGAACAGGAAAGAACCTGTTTTGACAATACTTTCATAGATTGGACTTCTCTAGAAACCTCATCAGGGGAGAACACATGAAAGGAATAGAAAGAGGGAGGAGAGGTGGCCAGAGGGGGGCTGGAGGTAGAGGAGAGAGTAGAGGGAGTAGGAGGAGAGGATGAGAGGGTGGACAGGATGTCCTGGGTTTTAGAGATGAAATGAGAAGCCAGGGCCATGCAGAGGGTTTGTGAGGTGGTAGGAGTGGTAGAGACTGCATCAGTATTGGCCAGCTCTGTGCAGATTTTGAAGAGTTTGGCCGAGTTGTTAGATGCCGCAGAGATGCAGGCTTGGATGTGGGCTCTCTTCTTAGAGGGGACAGAGAGACTGTATTGCCTTTGGGGCAGCGGCAGGCCAGTTTGTTAGAGGATGCGCAAGCAGCTAGCCATTTCCTCTCAGCCACCCTGCACTCACGTTTAAGGGTGACAAGGTCAGAGTCATACCCAGAGTTGCACTTGGTTTTGAGCTTAAAGTGGAATCTCATGACAGGTTCAAGAACATCAAGAGTATCAGAGATAGAAGAGAGGAGCATGGAAAGGGCCGGATGACCGAGAAGGTAGGTGGCAGTGCTGGAGTTGGCTTGGCCTGAGGGGTAGAGAGGTAGAGATGGGAGGAAAGGAGAAGGTGATCACTCCAGGAGAGAGGAGTGGTGAGGGGGACAGAGTTTTCCCTGCAGAGTGAGTCGGGCCAAAGGGGAGAATAGAATGAGAGAGAGAGTCACAGAGGTCACAAACGAGTCCAGAGGAGGGACAGAAAGCATCCAGGTGGATGTTAATGTCTCCAAAAAGGAGGAGTAGAGTGGTCAAGGCCAGGAGGGAGGAGGAGAGGTCCGCCCACTCAGAGAGGAAGGAGGTGATCTGACCAGGTGTCCAATAGATAGTAGCCACAGTAAGAGAGTGGCCAGGAGAGAGAGAGAGCCTGCAGACAAGGCATTCGAAGGAGGAGCAGGCCTCCATAGGAATGACAGAGGCAGGAAACCACTCCGGGAAGATCAAGGCTACACCCCCCACCCCCAGAACAGTTGCATATGGGTGTGGAGAGGATCTTGTAGCCATCAGGGAGGAGAGTGTAAAAGCTTGTGACAGAGCTGGTCATGAACCATGTATCGGTGAGACCGAGGAAATTGATATCAAGTTCTTCCAGGAGGCGTCAGATGTCCGAGGAGTGTTTGACAGCTGAGAAAGAGTTGAGAGTGGCAATATGGAGAAGGTTGCCAACCTTGAAAGACTTCCGGGAGGGGTAAAAATCAGAGGTATGACCTGCGGAAGTGTAGAAGGAGCCTGATGGGGGGCAGAAGAGGAAGGAGAAGAGGGCAAGGTAGCCAAGGAGGAGGCAGAGGGGGAGGCAAGAAGGCCAAAGAAGGGACAGCAGGAGAAGAAAAGAAATTGATGAGATGCCAGAAGCGTCTATCAAAGAGAAGGTTGGCCTGAGGGCATTGGACCAAGACAGTGCCATTTAGGTAAACATTAATGAAGACCTTAGAGGAGTGGAAGGGGGCCAGGAGGGACTACCACCGAGTGCCACTATTAATGGGAGAAGATGAGAAAAAAGCGAGCAGAGAGACCAAATGAAGAGTCCATAGGTCTGGCGAGGGAACGACAAAGAGGATGTCGATGAGGGGCTGTATGGAGAAAGCACTTGTATAGGTGTCAGCAATAGGGAGGCCTGGGTTGGAGACCAGGATATCCTTTTTGAACTTCTTCATACCAGACTTAGTGAGGAGAGCAGGATGGTCGATAGAGAAGCATTTTGAAAAGATAGGAGAAACAGAGAGCACCAAAGAGTAGGTAGGGTAAGGGGAGAGAGTAAGAGGGATGGAGGGGAAAGGTGGGGGGGAAACACTCTGGGAGAATGCAAGGATGGGTGCAAACAGATGAGAACGGAAGGGAGTAGACAATAGTGGATGATTGACCAAGTAGACAAGCTCAGATGGAAGAGCAGGCAGAAAACAAGGCAGCCTGGTAAGCAAGTCAAGTTATCAGGGCATCAGGAACAGAGCAGGCATTAAAAAGTAAACCTGGAGGAGGGTGGAGCACAGCAGAACACAGTACAATATACAAGAGAACAAAGCAATCAGTCGACAAATGTAAACCTAGAAGGAGGTATGCAGCAGAACACAAATCAATCTGGTTTAAACATGAATCACTCAAATGAGACAACTCTACTTTTTGTTACCAAGTCTCTTCTACCTGCACGTTATACTAAACATACTTCCCTTCTTATTCTTCTCGAAATGTCCACAGCCTTTGACACTGTTGATCATTCTGTTCTGATTTTTACTATCTTTCACTTGGGCTTTCAGAATTCTGTCCTTGATTAGGTTCACACATACCTTTCCAATCGCACGTAGTCACATGAACTGGTAACATGTCCCCTACTAACCCTTTTTCGGTCTAATGTCCATGAAGGTCTTTTCCTTGTCCCTCTTCTCTTCTCTCCCTACACCATTCAACTGTCTTATATTAGTGCCTTACAGTTTTCCCATCACTACTATTGAGATGTGTCAGGATCTGTCAGGAATGGAGAAAGGAACCCTTCGAGGGTGACAGACCTTCCTCTCCTACCTACCACATAGATCCTATGTTTGACATGTGGAGAGGATGAGGGTGGAAGGGCAGAGGATGCCCGGAAAGGCCACCACTAGCTGCAAAGAAAAAAGAATCCTATTAAATAAAGCTACTATGGTGAAAAAGACCTTCCCTACCCAAGCTACCATATTAGCCTTGTCATGTGCCACTGCTGTATCGTGCCTGAAGAAATTAATAGGCAAATGTACATAGGCAAGGTAACCCATTCCCAAATCTGGGAAAAGAAAACAAAACACTCTTAGGAATCTAACCGGGTGGCACGAGGACGGTAGCTAAGGCAAAGATAATGAGAAAAACATAATCCAAAGTGCGGAAGGTTCTTCAATGCAGGTTGGGGATTTTCCAGATAAAATGTCATGCTGAGTTCGAAATCCTAAAGAGAACAAAAAGAAAAAACTAACAGTAAACTAATCTGTGAAAATGCACTGAATCCAAAGGCGTTGAAACAATGCAAGGACAATCCGAGAAATGTCTGTTTAACTTGCAATGTCGAAAACCAGAAGACCGGCAGAAAGACGGAGACAGGACTCTAAGCGGAGTCAGGGTCAAAGAATACACCAGACTGGCAATACAAGCCAAAGGTGACACTCTTTCCCTCACTATTCCCCTCTCTGGCCCAACACATTGTGACCGTCAAACCTGGGATGCTCTCATCTCAACTGACATCTCACTTTCCAACCCTCTTACTACCACTCTCTCCTGGTCTGACCACTCTCTCCTCTCTTCCCACTTTGACCTCCCTTGTCCCCTTATGATGCCCCCATTCGCACTGCCAGTCTCCTTTTCTGTCAAATGGCCGATGAAGCGATTGTCATTTGCTGCATTTACCTCTTCTTTCATCCCTACTCCAACCACTTCTTTGGACTCCCTTTCTGATTCTGTTCTTGCCAACCTCCATGTCTCTAACACCCTTAACATCCTTGCCCCAGTCATGAGGATCCGCAAGAAGCCTGCCTCCAAATGTAACTCTTGATATGATTCCGAATGGGCAGTTATGAAATGTAAGTGTAAGACTGCAGAGCGTAACTGGCAGGCATCCAGCTCATCCTCTTATAATCTGGCTTGCCGCCTACTCCAAAGGCAATACCGTCTCACCATCTCTTCCAATAAGAGGGCTCATGTCCATACTCTCCACCTTTTCTCCCACTGCACCTGACGAGAACTCTAGAATAGTCCACTCTATCAAAGTTACCCTTAAACCTGTGTCCCTCTGCTCCTCCAGAACCATCAAAGAGAACATTGCCTCCCTCGCCCCAGCCTTGGCTGACTTCTGCAACCACCTCTTTGCCACTGGCTCCTTCCCACAACCCTTTAAGCACTCTCTTCCGAACTGGCAGCTCTGAAACGCAAGTGCAAGGGTGCAGAGCGGAAGTGGCAGGCATACAGCTCATCCTCTGATTAACTGGCCTGCTGCCTAGTCCAAAGGCAATATTGTCTCACCATCTCTTTCCAGAAGAAGGCTAATGTCCAAGCCTGCATTGCTGAAGTCACCAACAACATGACTGATCTCTTTAGAATCTGCAAGGAACTTGCTAATCCTACTGCAGTTTCATCCTCTCCTCCACCTTCCCAGGCCCCCTCCAATGCACTGGCTGCCCACTTCTCCTCAAAAACAACAGACATCCTGTACTCTCTGTCATCTGCTCACACCACACCCCCTTCTCTTGCCTCCTTGCCCCCCCTGTCCCTCCTATACTCTCCTCCTTCTCTCCCATTGCATCTGATGAGATCTTTAGAGTTGTCCACTCTATGAAAGTTTCCTCTAAACAGGTGTGCCCCTGCTCCTCCAGAACCATCAAGGACAACATTGGCTCCCTCGCCCCCACTCCTTTGCCACTGGCTCCTTCCCACAACCCCTTAATCACTCTCTTATGCACCTCCTCCTAAAAAAGAGACTGCTGACCCTTCTTGCCGGGCTAACTACCACCCCATCACTATCACCCATTTATTGGGCAAACTCATTCTCCAACTGACCCTCCACACTGAAATGGGTGGCTGCCTCCATGACCACCAGTCTGGTTTCAGGGCATCCAGAGGCATGGAAACTGCTCTCCTGAACACCTGTAAAGACTACTCTCTAATCTGGACTCTAACACTCCCTCTTTCCTGATCCTCGTTGATATTTCTTCTGCCTTTGGCACAGTCAACCACTACATCCTAATAAGTCGCCTCCTTGATACCTTAGGCATCACGGACAGGCCATTGTCATGGCTGACCTCCTTCCATTCTAACAGACCCTCCCAAGTACAATTGGGCCCTTTTCTCTCCTCCCCCTCACTCTCTACCTGTGGCATCGCTCAGGGATCTATCCTACCACCATGGCTCTTCAACATCTATCTAGCTTCTATGGCCCACCTCATCTCTTCCTTTACCCCTCTTTTACAGTGTTATGCAGACCACACACTGCTCTCATTTAAGCTGCTACCCTCTTCCTCCTCCCCTTCTTCTCTCATACCTGACTGCCTGACTGCTATTCAGGCATGGTGCTCTGCCAAAGATCTCTGTGTTAATGCCATTAAAACAGAGATCCTTCTCATTGGGTGACCTGTTCCTTGTTTCCCTCCACTCTCTAGCCACCCTCCTTGCGCCTCCTCCCCTCACCCTCCTGTGAGGCAAAAATCTTTGGGGTTATCTTTGACTCCTCTCTCTCTCCACACATCGCAGACCTTGCCAAGAAGCCATTTCAGCTCCACCTGCTCAGAGGCATTCTAGCTTTTCTCACCTTCCGCCACAAGCTCATCATCTCCAGAGCCCTGGTTCTCTCTAGGCTGGTCTACTGAAAGAGCCTCTTCCTCAATTTGCCTCTTTCCTCCCTTCGCCCACTTAAACTTATCCAGAATAGGTCTGCAAGACTTATCCTTGGCCCCAAGCCCAGGGCTGCATCTCTCCAGCCGTAAATTCTCTCCACTGGCTCCCAGTGTCCGCAAGGATCAAATTCAAGACCCTTTCCATCATCCACAAGGCTGTCTGGGGCCTGGGACCTCTCTATATCCAGCTTTCTATCTCCAAACACCTCCTTGCTAGTGTTCTTTGGTCCTCTGGCTCCAACTCTCTGCTGGTCAAACGTTTCTCCAAGCAGAGAGTGAGAGATAGATCCCTTGCCTCAGCAGGTTCATCCTCCCTCTGGAACAGCCTCAGTGCCCCCTCAGACCTTTGCCAGATCTTCTCAAGTTCCGGAAACTACTTAAGACCTTCCTTTTCTACTCTTCCATCCCTCTCCTCCTCCTGTGCTAACTTCCCTTTGCGGCTGTGACTGGGGCCTTATCCCTTCTAAATCATACAGGAGCTAGACCACCCCACCTGCCAGTCCTCCCAGCATCCCCTGTCAGCACTTTCGACCTGACTAGCCCAACCTGGTCCACCTGTCCATTGCACTTATCCTCCCTTCCCGCTCCCTTTCCCCCGGCACTTGCCATCTTGGCCTCCCCAGCACCTACTCCTGTGCTTCTCCCTTTCCACCTCCCCCGCACTTTCCACCTTTGTCTTGAACTTGCACGGTAGGATTGTCACAAGGCCAATATACTGTTATTGTTTTGATTTTTGTAGTTTATCATTCCTGTAGTTTATCCCCCTTCAATATTGTCGTGTGGCACCTGGAAAGCATGTACGTGATTTGACCGTGGCAGAATTCTTCACAGCAGAATTGACAGTGGTCAATTTCGCTGTGAATACAATTTTGCTGTTGCCAAATCCGGCCAAATCCTGACCCTCCACCCACTCAATACATGCCCTACTCCCCAAAACATCCCCCCAACGCCTCCCCACTTACCTTTTGTTTCTCTGCTTCCTTATGACCCTGGAGCAGCAGTTCCGTCCCTCTTACGTGTGTCAGATCAGGCGCCGTAGGGTCTGCTTTTCTCCTATTTTTGCCCCATCCCCCACCTCCAGACCTTAGGAAGCGGGGACAGCCCCACTACCCCCCAAGGCAATCACTACCGAACATGGGGAGCAGGAGTCGGCAGCATATCCTAGCCAGGTTATTTGCTGGGTCCCAACTTTAACCGGATTAGATTTTAAATTGTCATGGGTTGTTCAAAATCGGCTATGTATAGCTTCCAATATACACAACTGTTAGACACCTCTACTCATAGGGAATTCATCTGACAGCTTGCCCTGACCATCAAGGCACACTCTGATACTGGTGTCTTTATGTAATAACATGATCCTGTTTAGCAGACCACATGGAATATTCCAGGCTGTTAGTTTTGCCCATAGTCTGTTATGCATTACAGTATCAAAGGCAACGCTGACGTCTATGTATGTGCGATATATTGTGGAATGGCGTCTAGTCCAGGTATATTCTACCGCAGATACTAAGATCACTAGGTTGCGTGATGTTTGAACGTTAGGCCGGAACCCAATCTGATGAGCTGTAAGTATATCGTAATTGTTAATCGATTGATTTAATTCAATTAATAATAACTTTGCGAGTATTTTTGCTGGTATGACCAGCATAGCAAGCATACTGTAATGTGCAGGATTAGTCCAACATCCCGTTTTATGTACCGGCAGAATGTGGCTTTCGCTCCAAGATACAGGTAACATGCCACACTCACCAATGCAAATATTCTTATTGCCTTCTACTGGCTCCCTATAAAGATGATTCCTATTTCTACAACTATGCAAAGACCCCAAGGTATATTGCTCAACATAGCGCTATCACTTCTACATCTGTTTTTCTGCTAAAACCGAGAGCACTCCACTCAGAAACTGCACATATAGTCAAACAAGGTAATTATAGAATCCAATGGCAGATATAAGAGAAGTGAAGCATAATGGCAGAAGTAGGATTTCAAATGAATCATCTAATATTTAAAAATTAGTTCAAGATGACTGTATTCTGCCACACCTTACTTTGAATCATAGCTCACATATGAGCCTTATTGCTGACTATTTCACTGTAATGTAACCTATGGTTCAACACCAAATTGTACTCTCCAACAACGCATGCCTTGTCTCTTGTTCCTGCGAACTATTTCATCTACACATAGCACCAATGTATTCTGCATTGAAACCAAATGGTATATAGAGTGCTACTAAAATACCATACACATTATTACAAATAAATCCAATTATACAAGTGTTTAACCAAGAGGTAACAGATTTGGGAGTCAAGCAATAGACTTTTGTATGTGTTAGAAATAGGCTCCATCTAACAATTCATGTGACAACAATGGGCATTGCTCAGAAATGTCAAGCTGTAGAGCTATGCATTCATTCATGCATTTGAAGCAAACCGTTTACCTGGCAGAATTAATAAGGTAAACTGCTGAACATTATGCAGTGATTGGCCAAGTCGTTTTGGGTGTCTGAGTACACAATTTTGTACACAATTTTGTAAAATTGTGAAGGAAACGTATTACAATTCTTTGCAGACAGTAGATTACGCTAGGTGGTGCTCAATCAGTGTCTGATCGTTTTTGTCATGACAGACAATATGTGTTGCTTGCTAATAAAAAGACTTGGATTTTTTTTCGAGACAAGCAATTACTTGCAATGTTTGTAATGAATGTGCTTTTATATTGTGACTAGTGCTGCTGGGACAACTATTAAGGGAGTTGAACATTCCAACAACTACTTGTCTTGCCAAATGCACATGGCATTGCCTCCTGGTGTAAGGAGGGAAAATAACAATACATAATCTATTAGAGCCAAGCAATAGGTCAAGTGTCATTCACTGAGTGGGATGTACTTTTATGCCGAGAAAAAATAGTAGTTGTTTGTGAAGAAATGTTTTAGTGTTCTTTGGAAGGGCAGTAATATATTGTATTCATGGCTGTAATTGGGTGTTCTAATGATTTTGTGATAATATAAAATACTTGTTGGAGAGAATATTTCTTAGAATTACTTTACAGAAGGAGTAGATTATAAATGGTGCTACAATTGAGTGTGATATCTCTTTTGTGATGAGAGAAAATACTTGCGGTAGAGAAAGGTCTTACAATTGTTTAGAGACAGGTGCAGTTTGTATTCATTTCCTGGAAATCAGTTTACTATATTTTTTGTGATGAAACAAAGCACTGTTTGCATGAAAATAATGAATCTTAGAATTCTTTGGAGGCAGGAGTTGCTTTATTCTGTGGCTTCAACTGATTTTTTTGATTTGAGATACAATACTTGTATTTTCAAAGAAGAAATCTTACAATCATAACAACCCTTTGCAGGCAGAAATATATTATAATCAGAGGCTGCAAATCAGCTTGTCATAGTTTTTTTTTGGAAAGAGAAAAGACAATACTGTTACCACAATTTGTAATGGAACTTGCACGGTTAGTATAGCTCATTGGCAACGCCCTGGTCTTGGAAGCAAGACAATGCAGAACAGCACAGGTTGTTTGAATACCCAGTCTGTGCTTAGAAACCTCTTTGGTATCAAGCATGTCATAGTAAATTAATTACAATTATTGAAAACATTCAGCACCTAGTTATGGTATTCTGGAGGAGAGGAATTCACTGACAGGCCCATAGGTCACCCTCTAGAACCTGTAAGACAAGATAGCTGCACCATGTGAGGACAGGGGGTGCAGGATTCACATACTCCAGCGCGACTCAATAAGGAAGACTCAGTAAGTTGGCAAAGGGAAGTCAGTTTAATGGCAAGTACATCAAACAAAGAAACAAATGGGAATCAGCAGCATTGCGATCACCTGTCTCGCTCCGACTTCGTCGAACTTCAGTTGAACAGTAATTCTTACAGGCAATATTCGTCATCATTGACGTCTAACTCTACAAAACTTGACATGCAATATAATTGGTTAGGAAAGGTAACTTAAGTATAGGTTCTATATCTGTATATGATAATAGGGCATGCGGATTGGATAACTCTTATGTGGTGGGCGTCTATGCCCATTCCACTACATCACACGTGAGTGACGTCATCACAAGTACGATGTCTCATTGGTTCTACTATCTATAGGACTCCAGATAACTTGGTCCATTGTGATTGGTCAGGTTACACCCCTAGGCATAAATCCACACTTTAATTAGCAGCATGCAGAATGGACACCCAAGAGCTTGGTGTACCAAGTTTCACCCTGCATCCCTTGCATCAATCAGTATTTTAGGACTATGTGTCAATTAGTTGGCTGGGTTTGGCCTCAATACTGTAGTCTCTGATCAGGAAAAAGGTATGGCATCCGGGGTTCTGGGTGACATCAGGCGATGGTACCTCTTCGCGCCTGGCTGGTCACGTGTCTGTTCACCATGGATCTGCTTCAGTTTCCAGCTTTTATTGTGTTTAATTCTACTTCGGCCCTACCACCTGCCTGGGCTTCTCTTATCCTGACCTTCAAGGGTGAGCTGGTATGCTCTGAAGTTTGGTTCTTGCGAGTTGACTCTCTCCTCCCTTCTCTGGGTGACCTCGATTTCCCAGGCATGAGCCACTTTCTGTTGAGTTTCAATTCTGCTCTTCCTCTCTGTTCTGGCTGAGATGTGAAACTTGGCCTGCCAGGCCTCTGGCAGCCTGGGCCCATTTCTGCTTTACAAAATGGAGTCACACTCGTATAACGTGCCTCATGAGGTAGCTATATAGTTGGCGCATGCCGCTTCTAATATTCTACTAAGCATTGCAAGCAGTATCATTTTCTTAGCATCTTGCGTTCCAAGCCTACTTACACACGGTTAATCAGGTTGGTTGCTTCCATCTTGTCTCGTAGCTCTGTTTCCTCACGTTTTAACATTGTCTCTTCTCTGTGTCCATTACATTAATTTTTGTATTTACTTACGTTGTCGTGTTCTAGTCGATAGTGACTTTTGCTAATTCACGAGTCTGTTCAGGCCCTTGTGTCATTTCCACTGGCCTTCCATTAAGGCTCTTGGGGTCTTTCGTGGACCATATGTAGGCACTCCTCATTTCGTATTGGCGGCAGGTATGGCTGTCTGATAGGGTACTGTGCTGCCCAGGGTTAGCTGGTTATGGGCGCTTCAACAGGTACGGATCTTCTAATGTATACTGGGCAGAGTCCTAGTGCAACACTCTGTTGGTTCATTTGCTCCTCATTCATCACGTGCTTTGGGGAGTACCATCCTGGTTGCTCGAAATGAGGGGCAGAGGTGCAGGTCATGTCTGGGACCTCCTTTACACTCCCCCCTCTGGTCGGTTCATCGACCACTTCTGCTTCATTTTTTATCTCTATTTCCTTTGATTTTTCAGTGTTTTGTTCATCGTCTTCAGGGTTGGCACATGCTGGTGTGAACATGTGCGTCTTTGGATTCCATATTTTTATCACGCCTTTCAAACTCCCTGCTGTTTTCACATGTTCATCTTTGTTCCAGGCCATCAGCTGGCATTGTCCATTTGGACTGCAATAGATCCATTTTCCTTCATACCGCCTTCGCTTTTTAGGATATGTGAATTTTGTTCCTTCTGGTGCAAATTTGCTGGCCTTCACAAAGTCTCTTATTTCTTAATCAGTCAGGTCTCTAGGCTTCCATCTTGGCTCGACATCAACCATTATTTTCATCCCTATGGCTTTCTTTGCAGTTTTCTGGCACTGTGTAATGATTATCTTGATAACTCAGAATCCTAGCAATACCATTGCTATGAGAGCTCCCAGAAACTTGAATATATCTGCCATCCATTGTGGGACCCATGAGAATAGGTCTCCAAACCAGCTGTCACCGTCCACCTCATCACTTTCATCGATCATCTGGTTTTTCAGGCTTGTCAACATGCTTATGGTCTCTGTTAGGGTTCAATTTTCTTCATCGTGTGATGGTACAAATGTGCAACATGATTCTCCGATTTTTGCACAAACACCTCCATCCATTGATGTGATCATGTCAAGCACCTATCTGTTTTGGAGGGTCATCAGTCTGATTGCTCTCAGCTCTTCTTTGATCACATTGAATCCTTTTATAGTTATATTGATGGTCTGCAGTAACTCCCGTCTGGTTATCTGCAACCATTTAGCATTCACCCCAATTTGGATGTGGGTTAGGAGTAATGTTGTAAATACTGTTGAGGTGAGGCTGAACAGCCTGTGTTTGTACGGGATTGCATGAAATGCCACTTCTGATTTGGTGGAAAAGTAATTTTCTCTTTTCATCCTGGATACCAGTTCCGCAGATCTCCTTCTCCTTAGATGAGCATCTGCTTTCGGGAAACTGTCCAAATTCAGGTCATTCTTAGGGATCACTAGTGCAGGAACATGGACATTCACTATTGAGCATATGCCTCCCCAGTTTCTCGGCAGTCTAATGTATGCCTGGGATCCACACGCCCAGTAATGATCCATAATCACTGCGGTTCCATGTACCATTCCTGGGGCATCGAAGACTCGTCCACAGCTCTGATTCTCTCCCATCTTCCTCGTACTATTGTTTCTGAAGCATAGTTTTGGGTTCTCTAGTGGTACTATCTGCAGGGGTCCCCCTCTGTCTTCGTCCCATGTGAGTAATCTTGCGAGTTTTGGCCATAGTGGCTTGCATCCATTCCGCACTATGTTGATGGTAGGTTCGTAATGTCTGGCAACCATCCAGGCTCTTCAGATCACTACTCCTTTTTCCCATCCGTCTGGTGACAGCATTGTTCCCCAAATCTGCATCTGGCCCTGTTCTTCCAACTTCAGGCTTCTTCTGGAGTTTTTCCTCGGATATTTAGCTTCTGGTTCACTTCCCATCTAATTCCTGCCCCTTTTACATCTGGGTTCTCATACCTCATAACATGGTTCCTAGTATGAGCTCTGTTTCCCATTTGTTTCAAACAAAGAAACAAATGGGAATCAGCAGCATTGCGATCACTTGTCTCGCTCCGACTTCGGCGAACTTCAGTTGAACAGTAATTCTTACAGGCAATATTCGTCATCATTGACGTCTAACTCTAAAAAACTCGACATGCAATATAATTGGTTAGGAAAGGTCACTTAAGTATAGGTTCTATATCTGTATATGATAATAGGGCACGTGGATTGGATAACTCTTATCTGGTGGGCGTCTATGCCCATCCCACTACATTACACGTGATTGACGTCATCACAAGTACGATGTCTCATTGGTTCTACTATCTATAGGACTCCAGATAACTTGGTCCATTGTGATTGGTCAGGTTACACCCCTAGACATAAATCCACACTTTAATTAGCAGCATGCAGAATGGACACCCAAGAGCTTGGTGTACCAAGTTTGACCCTGCCTCCCTTGCATCAATCAGTATCTTAGGACTATGTGTGAATTAGTTGGCTGGGTTTGGCCTCAAGACTGTAGTCTCTTATCCGGAAAATTTATGGCATCCTGGGTTCTGGATGACATCAGGCGAAGGTACCTCTTCGCGCCTGGCTGGTCACGTGTCTGTTCACCATGGATCTGCTTCAGTTTCCAGCTTTTATTGTGTTTAATTCTGCTTCGGCCCTACCACCTGCCTGGGCTTCTCTTATCCTGACCTTCAAGGGCGAGCTGGTATGCTCTGAAGTTTGGTTCTTGCGAGTTGACTCTCTCCTCCCTTCTCTGGGTGACCTCAATTTCCCAGGCATGAGCCACTCTCTGTTGAGTTTCGATTCTGCTCTTCCTCTCTGTTCTGGCTGAGTTGTGAAACTTGGCCTGCCAGGCC
The DNA here is from genome assembly GCF_040938575.1 of Ambystoma mexicanum. Taxonomy (NCBI): domain Eukaryota; kingdom Metazoa; phylum Chordata; class Amphibia; order Caudata; family Ambystomatidae; genus Ambystoma; species Ambystoma mexicanum. Next base: position 1,173,649,490 of record NC_090935.1, on the reverse strand, counting down.
TCTGGCAGCCTGGGCCCATTTCTGCTTTACAAAATGGAGTCACACTCGTATAACGTGCCTCATGAGGTAGCTATATAGTTGGCGCATGCCGCTTCTAATATTCTACTAAGCATTGCAAGCAGTATCGATTTCTTAACATCTTGCGTTCCAAGCCTACTTACACACAGTTAATGAGGTTGGTTGCTTCCATCTTGTCTCGTAGCTCTGTTTCCTCACATTTTAACATTGTCTCTTCTCTGTGTCCATTACATTTATTTTTGTATTTACTTACGTTGGCGTGTTCTAACCGATAGTGACTTTTGTTCATTCACAAGTCTGTTCAGGCCCTTGTGTCATTTCCACTGGCCTTCCATTAAGGCTCTTGGGGTCTCTTCGTGGACCGTATGTAGGCACTCCTCATTTCGTATAGGCGGCAGGTATGGCTGTCTGATAGGGTACCGTGCTGCCCAGGGTTGTCTGGTTATGGGCGCTTCAACAGGTACGGATCTTCTAATGTATACTGAGCAGAGTCCTAGTGCAACTCTCTGTTGGTTCATTTGCTCCTCATACGTCACGTGCCTTGGGGAGTACCATCCTGGTTGCTCGAAATGAGGGGCAGGGGTGCAGGTCATGTCTGGGACCTCCTTTACACTCCCCCCTCTGGTCGGTTCATCGACCACTTCTGCTTCATTTTTTATCTCTATTTCCTTTGATTTTTCAGTGTTTTGTTCATCGTCTTCAGGGTTGGCACATGCTGGTGTTAACATGTGCATCTTTGGAGTCCATATTTTTATCACGCCTTTCAAACTCCCTGCTGTTTTCACATGTTCATCTTTGTTCCAGGTCATCAGCTGGCATTGTCCATTTGGACTGCAATAGATCCATTTTCCTTCATACCTCCTTCGCTTTTTAGGATATGTAAATTTTGTTCCTTCTGGTGCAAATTTGCTGGCCTTCACGAAGTCACTTATTTCTTAATCAGTCAGGTCTCTAGGCTTCCATCTTGGCTCGACATCAACCATTATTTTCATCCCTATGGCTTTCTTCGCAGTTTTCTGGCACTGTGTAATGATTATCTTGATAACTCAGAATCCTAGCAATACCATTGCTAGCAGAGCTCCCAGAAACTTGAATATATATGCCATCCACTGTGGGACCCATGAGAATAGGTCTCCAAACCAGCTTTCACCGTCTACTTCATCACTTTCATTGATCATCTGGTTTTTCAGGCTTGTCAACATGCTTATGGACTCTGTTAGGGTTCAATTTTCTTCATCGTGTGATGGTACAAATGTGCAACATGATTCTCCGATTTTTGCACAAACACCTCCATCCATTGATGTGATCATGTCAAGCAGATATCTTTTTTGGAGGGTCATCAGTCTGATTGCTCTCAGCTCTTCTTTGATCACGTTGAATCCTTTTATAGTGGTATTGATGGTCTGCTGTAACTCCCGTCTGGTTACCTGCAACCATTTAGCATTCACCCCAATTTGGATGTGGGTTAGGAGTAATGTTGTAAATACTGATGAGGTGAGGCTGAACAGCCTGTGTTTGTGCGGGATTGCATGAAATGCCTCTTCTGATTTTGTAGAAATGTAATTTTCTCTTTTCATCCTGGATACCAGTTCCGCAGATCTCCTTCTCATTAGATGAGCATCTGCTTTCAGGAAACTGTCCAAATTCAGGTAATTCTAGGGATCACTAGTGCAGGAACATGGACATTCACTATTAAGCACATGCCTCCCCAGTTTCTCGGCAGTCTAATGTATGCCTTGGATCCACACGCCCAGTAGTGATCCATAATCACTGCGGTTCCATGTACCATTCCTGGGGCATCGAAGACTCATCCACAGCTCTGATTCTCTCCCACCTTCCTCGTACTATTGTTTCTGAAGCATAGTTTTGGGTTCTCTAGTGGTACTATCTGCAGGGGTCCCCCTCTGCTTTCGACCCATGTGAGTAATCTTGCGAGTTTTGGCCATAGTGGCTTGCATCCATTCCGCACTATGTTGATGGTAGGTTCGTAATGTCTGGCAATCATCCAGGCTCTTCAGATCACTACTCCTTTTTCCCATCTGTCTGGTGACAGCATTGTTCCCCAAATCTGCATCTGGCCCCGTTCTTCCAACTTCAGGCTTCTTCTGGAATTTTTCCTCGGATGTTTAGCTTCTGGTTCACTTCCCATCTAATTCCTGCCCCTTTTACATCTGGGTTCTCATACCTGATAACATGGTTCCTAGTATGAGCTCTGTTTCATGTTTTTATGTCTTGAACATAATCATCCTCATCAGGATCCGTTGCTTCAGTTGCCCATTTCAGGGAGGCATCACTGCCCATGAACTGGCCTCTGGTTTTGCACATTGCTACGTGCGACATACAGTGTGCTTTCTGGGCATCAATTTCTACAGCCACAAAGATCTTGGATTTTCCCATACTGTATGGTAGGAGTGCACAGGCGAAACATTCTCCTTTTGACTTCCTTCGTCCTACTTCCTTCATGTGTTAGTACCATATGTTGCTTCCGAGGTCGGCTGTGCTATCCAGGTAATCATTAAGTTCATTGTTATCTTCGAGCGGGCTTCTCTTAATTCTCAGCGTTCTTCTGTAGTTTGCTATGACTATGTCTCTAAATGCATCTGTGCTGCTCTTCCTCTCTGGGTATCTCGGTAGAGCTGGCTGTCTCGACAGCATGGCTGTGGTAGGAGAAGGGTTTGTTTCTTCTTTCCTTCCTCTTTGTATGTTGTCATAGACGTCCCCTACCCGCCATTGGCTTCCCAGCTCTTCAATGCGTGGCTGTATCGTAGGTCTGGTGCTTGTTCCCTGCTTTCGAGCTGGTGTGCTTGCTGTTATAGTCTCTATAGTTCTGCCTTTCAGTTCCTCGTGTAGTTTCTTTGCTCTGACTATGAATGGGAACAAGTAGTCTATTAGCATTTGTGTCTTCTCTGTGAATTCTTTTGTGGCCACTTCTGTTCTTTTGAGGGATTTTGCAATTCCCTCCGTCTTTGATATTTCTCTCGGCTTTTCTTGGTCACTTCAACTATTCTCCAGAATTGAATGTTCAGCAGGCAGTCTCTTCTTCTCTGCTGCCTTCGTTGGAGGCCTTGCAGCCATTGACACTTGCCCACGTTTGTGTGCATTCTGTGTGTGGGTGCGTGCCGTGGTCAATGCTACATTATTATTCATTCCGTGCTGACCCTGTCTCCAGCCTTTTCTCTCATTCATCACCTCATGTGTATACGTATCACTGCTAATTCCATTTAATTTTAAATCATTTGCTTCATCATTAGCTTTTCTTGGAACTGGAATCACTATATAGGGCCTGGGTGCTTTCGTAGGCCCCTGATGTTTGTTATCCAGTGGGTGTACTGATAGGGGGACACTTCGTGCACCAATAAAGAAATCAGTCCTGATTGTTAATAATAGAAAAACAATAACGATCATTGTACATATGCACATAATAGTTCGGAACAATAGTTTGCAGCATTTTCTTCGAGAGGTGTGGGGGCACTCTTCTGCTGGGGGTAAAACTATGTTGCTGTTCTGGGCCCCCATTTCGATCGAGTCCATAGTCAATTATTGATTCTTTGCTTGCTCCGATCTCACAGTTCAAATGTTTATTATTACTAAAGTGTCAAGTGCTTTTCAAGCATCCCCCTCTTGTGGGTGATGACAATAGTCTCTGGGTATGCAGCACGGTTCCGTTTGCTATGCTATGGGAAAAAAATTTAGGCTAGCAACTTTGGCACATCACATTAATTATGCATATCTATAGCTGGTGAGGTCCCAGTGAACCCCTAGAATTTGTTTTGGTCCAGAGGACATGTTGGAACTTGCAGGATGTGAAAGAATGAAAAAGATGCAACTGCTAAAAATCACACAAAAATAAAATGCTGTAAAAATAAAAATAAAAATAAAAATAAAAGTGAACATATGAAAAAATAGGTAAAAACGAGAAAAATGAAGAAAAAGGAAAATAAGACGGTGAAGTTCTTGTGTCTGCTCCTTTTGCTTGGTCTCTCTGTGACAAGTTGAAGAACAGTGTCTCTCTCCTTGATCTGCTCCATGGCGGAAAGATGACAAAAGGATAATAAAAAAAAATAGAAAAAAGATAAAAATAACCTAGAGACAAGATGTCGCAATCCTCATTTCTGCTCTTCACAATCTGTCCTTGGCGGACAGTCTCACTGGAATCTCCTTAGGAATTCTCGCTGGAAGTTGGACAGCTCCACTTGGAGCATTATACCATGGAGAAGTGTGCCCATGTGTGGGGCCATGGCCGGATCTCTAAGGAAGGTGATGACGTCAACATCTGCAGGTCTTCCTACCATTTCTGGATCATCTGTGACTAATCTAAGCAGGACGTTCTGTGCCAGCCGGGTGTCCTCGGGTGATAGGGACATATGCCCTGTTTGGTTGTGTCCTGATCACAAGCTTTTCTTTTGATTTGCGCAGTCTTTGCACCTTCCTGATGCGTGGATCCCTACCAAATCATTTAATTTAGTCCACAGCTGGTTTAGTTGAGCTAGGTTTCTTGGATCTCTGATATACGTGCGTGTATCAGCGGTTCTCCCGACAAGTCCTGGGAATTTCTCGATTATTTGGAAGAACAAATTAAATGTAAGTTCATCCATGTCTATTGGCGGTGGAAGCATTTGTGTCCCTCTCACTATGCTGTAACTCAGCGAAGGCCTCTGCGATGATGGTTAGCAGTTGCCTGATTACCTTTTTGTTGGCTGGATCTTGAATAAAGTCTGTGACACTGGCTCCTCTCCCTATGAGTGATGGGAATGATAACACCACGAGTTGAAAATAGGTTAGCACATCCCACTTGAGCCTTCTGCTGGAATGTACCATGAATTCTGTGCACAAAGTCTTGGTACTGGTTAATATCGTTTTTTGGTTCTCAGGAGTGTCTTATTTTCTGCTTTCCAGAGCCTTAGGGTCTTTTCGATGCTTTGTGTGGTTTTCAACGTTCATATATGTAGTGTTACTGCAGCTTTGGATGTGCGATTCTCTTCCTTTATTCTCTAATTTTGACTGCACAGAAAGTCCATATTATTGTCCTTTTTATCATCCTTCACTTGGTTTGAGGAAATGTCTTGTTTTGAAAGCCACAATTTTACTGGATTCGGTTGCCGTTTGTTTTGCTGCTCATGCAACCTTCTTCCTCACCATGGATCTTGTCTGCACATGCTGAGGATCTTCCCCATTGTCTGTAGATTCTTCGCAGTTAGATGTAGCTGGAGGGCTCTCTCCTATGTAGGGTTTAATGTCATTTAGGAAAATCCATGCCCTTCTGCCCTGGAGCTTGGCGGCGGATGGGGTGCAGTCTTCTACAATGAACGGGCCATTAAATCTTGGCTCGTCCCACCTTTTCCTGGTAAAGTTCTTCACCAACACGTTGTCACCAGGGAAGACAAGGGGCGCATGTACAATTTGCTTGGTGTCTGCTTCAGCACTTCCTGTTGTGTTTCGTGCTGTGCCGCCCCCCTTTCGCCGTAGCTGCAACTGGCCTGTAATGACAGAGGCACTCGATGTCATACAGTCAATGTACTTTTGCATCTCTGTTCCCAGACCTCTCTAGTCGGCAGGGCATCACAACTAGCTCTATCTCGGAGGGTAAGAGGGGTCCTCATCCTTCTGCCTGTAACTATCTCATGCGGCGTGAGATGATGGTCGGCGCCTGGTTGGTTACACTTCCAATGGTAGACAGTGCAGCCATCAGCGCAGCCATCCCTTCTTTAATGTGATCTTCAACTTGGCTATCCTTCCCTTAAGCAAGCCGTTGATCCGTTCACATATCCCATTCCCCTCGGCATGATACACCGATGAGAACTTGTGCTTTATACCAAGCAACAAACTAATCTGTTTGAAAACTGAATTTACAGAGTGGGCCCAACTATCTGATCTCATTACCTCGCACACCCCCCATCTAGGGAACACTTCTCTTACCAAGAACTTGGCAGCACAGGTCGTGTCGGGGTGTGTACAGGGGCCTGCCTCTATCCATATAGAGAATGGACACACCACCACAATTAAATACCTGTACCCGTTGCACACTTGAATCATGTCAACGTAGTCGATATGCAAGTGCTGGAATGGTCCATTTGTTCTGGGAATGATTCCTCTCACTACTTTTAATGTGTGTCCAGCGGTGAATTGCTGGCAGATAATGCAGTTCACCATACAAAAATGCTTCGTGCTCTGCTAAATTCGGTGTGAACCAGTCATCCTCGAACGTTGCAGCTAGGGTTTCTTTTGACATCTGTATGGGGTAGTGAAGTTGTTCTAGCGCTACCTTTAGGAGGGCGACATGCATTACTGGTTTACCAGTGCTGTCTTGCCTCCATAACCCGTCAGAGGGGTTTAAAGAAAACCCTCGATGTTTCCACAGATTTTTCTCCTCTTGAGGTGCCAGCCCCTGGAGCTCCGTTAGCTGAGTCTGCCCCATATTGCTATAAGTTTCTGGTGTGGCTCATGCCACCATCATCCGCTCATGGGTACGTGCCACCTCCACGTCCATGATTGTTTCATTCTTGGATGCCATATGTTTGGCTTCTGTGTCCGCTTCATGGTTTCCATGTGACACGAAATCCGTCCCCTTGGGATGAGCGACGCATTTCACGACCGCTATGCCCACTGAGAGCTGTAGTGCTTTTATCAGCCTGTCCAATAGGGCTGCATGTTGCACTGACGTGCCGTCTGCTCAAAGGTAGCCCCTCCTTTTCCAGCACGCCAGACCTGTATTTACTGTGGACGTCACATAGGCAGAGTCACTGTACACTGTTACTTCCTGGTCTGCATGATTCTCAAAGGCGAGTATCAGTGCCAATAGTTTTACAGCCTGTGCCAAATAATGAGATGATATTCGTGCACTAACGAGTACTCAAAGCTCTCCATTTGCTAGGTGTTTTACCACAGCCATGCCTGTATACCTTTGTCCGTCTTCTTGGTTGATTCTCAAAGACCCGTCAATAAAGATGAACTCTCCACTTGCCAGGGCATTTTCTTTTACCCTGGGGATCTCATCATAGAATTCCTCATAGTTTGCACAGTTGTGTATAGGTTCTCCCTCTGTGACTGGCTCTGCTACGAACGTAGCTGGATTCACAGTTTTACATCGCACTATTTCGATTGATGGGTTGGAGATAATCACCTCATAGGCGGATGCTCTCTGAGATGTCAGTGTGCCCTTAGGCTTCTCCAGTATGGCGAACAGTGAGTGCTCAACATACAGTGTCATGGAGCACCCCATCACAATGGATGATGCCTTTTCGATAGCAAATGCCAGCTAGGTTTTGTTCGCATGTGAAGTGGCCCTTCATGACTGGGTCCAGATTCCCGCTGTAATATGCTAGGGGACTTGTACCTCAGCGAGGTTCGCTACGCGAGCATTGCCGCCATAAAATTACCATCGGTATGTGAGAACAGGTAGAATTCCTCTGCGTAATTAGGAATCTTGAGAACTGGGGCCTTACAAATTGCCCCCTTAAGCTCTGTGAACCCCTTTTCCATCGCCTCAGTCCATTCGATATCTTCCCTGTCCTGGGCCTTCTTTAGGGCCTGAAGCAAGGGCTTGGTGTATGAGCTGTAGTCAAAGACCCATGCTCTGACGTAATTGCACAGGCCTAAGGAGCTTTGCATTTGTTTTATTGTGCGCCGTTTGGCCGTGTTCATGATGGCTTCAGCCCTTTCTGGGGTTACCTTTTTCCCCTCATGAGAGATCAGTTGGCCTATGTATAACACTTCTGGCTGACAGTACTGCAACTTCTCCTTATCAACCATGTATCCCTTCTCAGCCAGTATAGTCAATAGCTGCACAGAGTCATGCCTGCATTGCTCTTCAGTGGTGCTGCAGATCAGAATGTCATCTACATACTGCAAAACAACACTGTCCACCGCAATGTTGCTTAGGTCCATTTGCAGGACTCTGTTGAAGATTGACGGGGACTCGCAGTACACCTGTGGCAACTTTGTGCTTTTCAGACGCATTTATCTGAAAGTGAATGACGTCAGGTCTTGTGAGTCAAAGTGCAATGGAATCGAGAAAAACACATTTTTCAAATTGATCAACATGAAATATTTTGCTTCAGTTGGTATATTGCATAATATTGTGGCTGGATTAGGGACTAGAGGGAACTCGGCTTCAGATATGTCGTTTACTGCTCGTAAATCTTGGATTAAACGGCAAGACCCTCCCTTTGATTTCTTGACAGGATAAATCACTGTGTTGCAAGGTGATTCTGACGCCACTAGGATGCCCTGCTCCATCATGGCGGAGATTGTCTTCTCAATCCCTTCATCTGCCTCTCTGGACATGGGATATTGTTGCGCTCATGGCAAAATTGCTCCTGGTTTCAGTTTAATATTTACTTCACCTGCCCCCTTCAGGAGACCTACGTCAAAGGGCCCTGTAGTCCATACTGCGGCAGGCACTTGGGCCATGTCATCATCAAAGTACTCTGTACGCTTCAGTGCCAACATCATTCTCTGCGGCACCTCTCTTTTGATCATTTTGACCCAGAATATGAGACTCACTTCTACCCTTGTCTCCTCTAGGTCAGGGTGCTCTTTGAACAGATCGTCATCGGTGACGTCAGTCACTCAATACCCTTCTTCAATGGCGATAATCGCACACGTTTGTCTGCCTTCATCGTCATTTCCTTCAACCAATACCACTTTTCCTCACACTATGGCAGATTGTATCATTAAGGGAAATACTTGTCCCTCCTCTTCGTGCATGGGTATTCTTGGTTTGAATAGAAACTCATCAGGGGTTCTCACACTCTTGTCTGCGAGGCCTGGCAACACCGCCATAAGCACCCGCACACCATATGCAAAAACTTCTGGTTCTAAAGGTGTAGCTCTCATTGCTACACGTCCTGAGTATGCTCTGATCATTTCGCACACTTTTGAATAATGCATTCCTGGGGTGGAGCACACTATACCATTCTCGGTAAATGAGATGGTCATGTTTAATTTAGTCATCAGGTCCCGACCCAGAATATTTACTGGGGTCTGACATGAATATAATAGGGGTACATTCATTTCGCGCTCTCCCATCGAAACTGGGAGAGTGTCTGTAAAGGGAACTCTACTATGAGCTCCAGTGAAACTCTGAGTATCTATAGCCTCGCCGGACAAGGAAAACCTGCCTTCTCGTATGCACGAATGCGTTGCAGCCATGTCAACTAAGAAGGAATATTCTTTACCCCCTATGGTGACATTCTCCCTTGGTTCCCTGTTAGGGTCTGGTGTCACTGATAGGATAGAGCACATCAGAGTCCCCCGTGAGCTATCCTATTTCATGTACAGGTTCGGTCCACCGTATACTTGTGTGCTCCCCCCATTTCCATGGTTAACTCCCCCTCCGGAATTATTACCCTGTACCATCTGTGGCAGCGCCTGCTGGGGTTGTCCCTGTGGCAAATTCCCCAAGTGTGGTGGTTGAACCGTATGCTGTGCACCTTGCTGCGTGCCTGACGCCTGCGGCTGCACTGCATAATTTTGTGCACTGCCCTGCTGCGGGGCGGCAGGTTGATTCACCATGCCTGTCCCCATCCCTTGGCTGTTTTGCCACATGCCTTGGCTTCTGCACATGCGCACCACGTGTCCTGTCATTCCACACAACCAACACACTGGCGGTGGTCAGGCCATTTGTCCAACTGGCATAGCTGGACCACCCATCTGTGCATTCTGAAAGCCACCTTGAACATTCTGAAAACCTCCTTGGTTACCTTGAAACCCTCCCTGATTACTCTGCCATCCTCTACTTCCAAAGCCCCTTCCCCTTGGGTAAAATCCTGTGTTACCCTGATTATTCTGCGAATGGTTAGTCACTTGCTGTGTGCTTGATTTGGCTGGGCTGGTGAGCATGACTCCCTTGAGAGCATACTTCGAGAGTTTCTTTTGCACCAGCTTTGCCTCCTCTCCCTTACGAGTTGCCTCCTTTTTCCGATTCTTTTCTTGCAACAATCTACAATAGTGTGCAATTGTCAACTGTATTTCAGCCCATGGTTTAGCTTCTATTCCTACCAATTTCTTATCTGTTTTTGCACCGGTTCTGGCAACCCATGGCACAATATGTGGTAGAATACGGGGATAGATTTTGTCCAAGTCTCATGTGTTTCGAGTACCCACGCGTCTTGAAAATTCTGGATATAAATCAATGGATCCTCTGATTCTTTCATTTTTCGAGTCATTATAGCTCCCATATCAGACGTGTCTGGATATAGCGTTCGCAGTGCTTTCCACACTGCTGCCCTACAGTTATTAAATGGTGCTCCATCATGGGAGGTGTTAGTTAGGGTTACGCTAGGATAGCCTGCCCGTTTCCTTACATCATCGGCTCTTTCACCAAGTATGGCAATTAGGAGGCCCTTTATGTCCCCTATAGCTAAGGTGACACCCCCGTCATTTTCTCTAACTCATGTATCCACTTTCCGGCTCCCGACGTCAGCATTGGAAGCTTATTTTTAAGGTTCTCTCGGTCCATGTGTGGCCATGGAATATATTGTGGTCTTGCTCCCCCTTTTCTAGCAACGGGAATTGGAATGCACAGTCCTCCTTCTCTTTCCCCATAGCTCTCGGGTCTATCCCCGGGGTGGCATTCCCGCCTTGCCACCTACCTGGCAATGCCCTTAATCTGTCTGCATAGGCAGATGCTGCCGCCCCCCCTCTGACCATGGGGCGTTCCTTCTTGTCGGCCGGACTGCGCTGCAGACTTCGGTGCCCTACTTGTGGACCCACTAGCATCTGACCATCGTACCTCTCGGTCCCCTGGGAGCCGTTTTCCGCACCGTCTCCCTTCTTCATGTGCTACATCCTCCGTTTCCCCACCGCAGTCAGATCCTGAGTACTCCCAGCTTACACAACTTCTTGCATCTTCTTTGTTCTGCCCAATCTCCAGCCTGTCTAGGGACAGTCCCCTGCTCCCACTACTTCGGGTGACATCCTCTGTGTCATATAGCTGAATGCTTTCTAAGCGCTCATCTTCCCTTCCCCCTTGGTAAATTAGTTCCAACCCCATCTCGTCATAGATTTTATCAATCATTTCCCTGATGCTTCTGGTGTCGAAGCCATCCTCAATATTTGTCCCGCTTGTACCTGGTACCACGTCACTTGCAGGAAATAATTCTTCTATGTCTTCCCATTCTACAATGGGATCGGGTTTTTCAACTTCCTGTTGCAAATATTCTAGATATTGTGCCCTCTGTCTGCGCTTACGGTGTGCTTCCTCATCTATTTTGTTTCACTTCTTTGCTTCTTCTCTAGCCTTATCTACTTCCCGCATCCGTTCATTTCTACGTTCCCTTGCCCTTCTACTTTCCTTGTCTTCCCGCTTCTTTACTTTCCTTTCGTGCACTCTCCTTTCTTCCTCTAACTTTAGCATATTCTGCCTGTACTTTTCATAGGCTGCGTATTGTGTGCGACTGAGTGGTATTCCTTGCTCTTCGTGATATAGTTGTTCTCACCTTAACCTATCCTTCTTTCCTACCCTCTCGTTTCTCATTTCCTTTTCTTTCTCTTTTTCCTTTCTCTGCACCTTGTCAGCCCATTCCCTCGGCCTTACATCATCACTTCCTTTTCCATCTAATTTCAATAGTATCTGTCCTCCCATCCATTCGTCTTTTGCGAATGTTGCCTCATCACCTCCTTTCCGCTTCTTACCATCTCTCTCTTTCTCGAGAGATGCACTACTCTGTGCTTGATCCTTTCCTTCTTCACTGCGTCTCTCCTTGTCCCTTGGGGCTTCGGCAAGATTACTTTCCTGCTCTTTTTCTTTGATGTCGTCACTACTATACGTAGGCGACTCATATGCCGGGTTGCTGTACCCCATGGCTGCCTTAAGTTCTCTTAGCGGGTAAATACCCTCTGACTTACTCCCTTCGATCACTGGCTCAGATGGGGCAGATGGCACGGTAGGCCTCTCACCCCCCTCTGTAACTACATTTAATATCCAATTTGCGGGTGGTTCTTCCTCCTTCATCTGCTCAAACATTTTCCAAAGTTCGAGGATGGCAAGACGTTTCTCTAGCTTCTTGCCAGTATATGTGGCATGTGGGAACGTAGTCATATGCTGCAAAACAGCCTTAGAGAGTGACCTGTTCTGGGGCCACGGCATAAACATTTTATTTGCGGTGCGCTTAACCCACTCTTGGCTGTATTTTTTCAGCTTTGGCGCATGCTTGGGCAACTGTTTGCATAAATGTGCAAGTGGGGTAACTTCCTCCATTTCTGATTTCATCACTACCAGTATTCATATAGTTCGTTTCATCCATCACCAGTATGAGCGAGCACCAAATACGCAAGCTCTAATTCAATCTTTTCCCACCAAATTTGTATACCAACAATTTACTCAAAACTCATCAATTCAGTGGCGATTCCCTCTTAGTTACAGACCGCGTAAAGCCAAAATGCATTTTAAACAATCACCAATACAATTATTTTACATTTGACACACAACAGAACACATATGACAGACGTTTGACAGACTAGACAGAAACCAGCTGGTCATACATCTACCTGCCTTCTAATCAATACCCTGTCATGGGATGTGAATGAACCCCTTTGATGCCGTCTTTAATCGTCATTGTAGCCTAAATTGTCCCCCCACTGTGGGCTCTGGGTTCATGTTCCTTCTGACCACTCTTTAAAGTGCAGGAACAAGGCAAATCCTTATGTTTTTTCTCAGGTGCCCCCCTGTTATTCACTCTTTATTTCTTATGCTTGAGACATTAACCCCCTGTATGTATATATATATATTATATATACAGTCTTCTCTACTCCTAACTACTGTATTTTTTTTCCCCCCGCCGCCCACCGTTACCTTTCCCTTACTGGCTCTAATGCCTACACGACATTTGCCAAAGTAACGAGTTTTATTGCTTCACTCACCGATCGCATAGTTTCCTCTCTGGAACTTCGGGATCACCGCCCCTTCCTCTTCCTGCTTTTAAGGCTTTCATCTGAACCGCTGCCCGTGGGAATGAGAAGGGTTATGCTTGGAAAGGCGGGTTCCTTCAGACCCACTGCAGATTTTTGAAATTTTTACTCTATCATTGTCCACGGGGAGCTTCTCAGTCTACTCAGCCAGAATGGCGAAAGGACTCGTGATCTTACCGAAGGCCTAGAGTTAAGTCATGCCGTCGGTCTAAAGGTGCCATAACTATATCAATCGATAATCTGTAATCGACGACTGAAACCATCCTCACGCTACCAAGTGTTCTGGAGGAGAAGAATTCACTGACGGGCCCATAGGTCAGCGCTCACCCTCTAGAACTTGTAAGACAAGATAGCTGCACCATGTGAGGACAGGGGGTGCAGGATTCACATACTCCAGCACGACTCAATAAGGAAGACTCAGTAAGTTGGCAAAGGGAAGTCTGTTTAATGACAAGCACATCAAACAAATAAACAAATGGGAATCAGCAGCATTGCGATCACCTGTCTCGCTCCGACTTCGTCGAACTTCAGTTGAACAGTAATTCTTATCGTCAATATTCGTCATCATTGACGTCTAACTCTAAAAAACTCGACATGCAATATAATTGGTTAGGAAAGGTAACTTAAGTATAGGTGCTATATCTGTATATGATAATCGGGCATGCGGATCGGATAACTCTTATCTGGTGGGCGTCTACGCCCATCCCACTACATCACACGTGATTGACGTCATCACAAGTACAGTGTCTCATTGGTTCTACTGTCTATAGGCCTCCAGATAACTTGGTCCATTGTGATTGGTCAGGTTACACCCCTAGACATAAATCCTCATTTTAATTAGCAGCATGCAGAATGGACACCCAAGGGCTTGGTGTACCAAGTTTCACCCTGCCTCCCTTCCATCAATCAGTATCTTAGGGCTATGTGTCAATTAGTTGGCTGGGTTTGGCCTCAAGACTGTAGTCTCTTATCCGGAAAATTTATGGCATCCTGGGTTCTGGATGACATCATGCGAGGGTACCTCTTCACGCCTGGCTGGTCACGTGTCTGTTCAGCATGGATCTGCTTCAGTTTCCAGCTTTTATTGTATTTAATTCTGCTTCGGCCCTACCACCTGCCTGGGCCTCTCTTATCTTGACCTCCACGGGCGAGCTCGTATGCTCTGAAGTTTGGTTCTTGTGAGTTGACGCTCTCCTCCCTTCTATGGGTGACCTCGATTTCCCAGGCATGAGCCGCTCTCTGTTGAGTTTCAATTCCGCTCTTCCTCTCTGTTCTGGCTGAGTTGTGAAACTTGGCCTGCCAGGCCTCTGGCGGCCTGGGCCCATTTGTGCTTTACAAAATGGAGTCGCACTCGTATAACTATATAGTTGGCACATGCCGCTTCTAATATTCTACTAAGCATTGCAAGCAATATTGATTTCTTAGCATCTTGCATTCCAAGCCTATTTACACACGGTTAATCAGGCTAGTTGCTTCGATCTTGCACCGTAGCTCTGTTTCCTCACATTTTAACATTGTCTCTTCTCTCTGTCCATTACATTTATTTTTGTATTTACTTATGTTGGCGTGTTCTAGTCGATAGTGACTTTTGTTCATTCCCGAGTCTGTTCTGGCCCTTGTGTCATTTCCCCTGGCCTTCCATTAACCACTTAAGTGCCATTGAGGTTCCCCCCCAGTGCCAATGGGTTTTTTTTAAAATCGCGGTATTCACCGCCCAAACCCGCCAGCATTTCCCCCCTCATTAACCCCTTAAGTGCCACCGACGAGCCGGCTCGTCGGTGGCAACCTGGAGCGGTTTTTACCGACGAGCCGGCTCGTCGCTGGCATTTAAAGGGTTAAGGCTCTTGGGGTCTCTTCATACGGTCCATGAAGAGACCCTGTCTTAGACCAAATGGCACCCAGACAGGAAGCATCTCAGGCACCCTCCACAACTCATCCACAATTTGCTTTTAACACAATTTTGTGTTGAATGGCTGTGACGAATTGAATTCTGCTGTGCAGGAGTATTTGGATGAGTAGAGGCTAAATTGCCCACTCAGCCCTCACACTTCCAAAAACCAAAGCCAACACAATCATAAAGTTTAAAGAGGCACAATTAAGTGATGCACCTCCTTCGCCTTCTGTGGTTACATGGGCCGAGGGAAGGCTATGCTCTCAAGAAGGGTGTGAATGTGGTTCAGTAGCAACACAAACAGCAAAATATAACAGCCCAAAATAAAGCAATGTCCAATCAAGGTTCTAAAAAAATATATTCTTTAAACAAACACACCGTGTAGAATATTAATTAACTAGACAACTCTGTAAACACCCACCCCTGTAGAAGGAACATAAGATATGCAAATATAGAATATATGCAGTACTCTGGCTAATGAGACACTGGAGGAAAGGCAATTAAAAGACCACACAGTTCAAAAGGGTATGTATTATGTTTTCAAAGGGAATTAAAATGTCTTATCTACTCTCTACTGCCTAAAATGGACATGAGGGCAGATATCAGTCACTTATACCTTTGCATGTGTCTTGGTGACTCGATGGCAGTGAACCCTGCATCTCAGAGTTGATCATGGGTTCTCTTAAGTTTGAAGATGCAGCAGTCGCGATGGTCCAGTAGTAAGCTGTCATCTCGACGTGTCTACTAGAGCCATGTGGATCGGGCGGTCGGAAGATCGGGTCGGTGGCTGAGGTTCGAATGTGGCGAGCTGGTACCAGGATGCGCAGGCAAGTTGATTTGATGCTGAGGCTCTGAGGTCGTAATTTGGGAGACACCAGGGTCAGGTCGATAGACTTACAGGAGCAGCGATGAAGATGCAGGTAATTCGAACAGTGACTTAGTGACAGTGACAAGGGAGCAGTACTTCTTTGGTACGAGGCAACAACATGCTTCAGCTGGTGCAGTGCGGCAGTGAACGAATGGAGTCAAACAGCAAATGGCTGCTTAGGGAGCGATGACTGTGAAGGGCAACTTCGAAGGGTACTGGAGTACGCTCAATGTCAAACATGCTCAAATCAAGGGTCGGAGTGGGTGAGCATTGAAAACACAGAGACCTTGGCCCTCATTATGACACAGGCGGAATGGGTTTAACGGCGCCGGTAAAGGTGCCGGCACCGTTAAACCCATTCTGCTCTATTACGAGGTTCCCTTGCGGAACCCGCTCTGGACGTCTGGTCAGACCAGACGTCCTTTGCGGGTCCCACGAGGGGACCAGGGAGCTAACAACGGGCCCTTTATTAATGGGCCAGTTGTTATCGCCCTCCCCATTCCCATTGAGCCCTATGGGGGCTCAAATGGGAATGCGGATGGGTACATTGAATGAGGAATTACTGGGTCCTCAAAGGTTGGAATGGCCGGGTAATTCCTCATTCAATGAACCTGGACCCAAGTTTAGAGGCAGCCATGCCTTTTTTAAGGGCATGGCTGCCTCCAAACTCGTAATGAGGCCCCTTGTCTGTTCAGGGTTTCAGGAGATGTATGTCCCACTCCAGGTGGGTTTCAACGGCCTAGGATAGTCCGTTTCACAGGCTCCCAAACATGAGAAAGGCTGGCACACACCTTCAGGGATCCTGCATCACGGTGAGTTCCCAGACATCAGGGTGGCTGGCAGATATGCAATTTTGTTCTAGAAGCAGAGTGCACCCCTAATGGCTCCTGGTGAGGGTTAGGGAACAGAGGTCATCTCTGTCTTGGTACACCTGCCTTCACATTGCAACTGGATGACTTTAGAAAGGATGGCTCTCTCGGCATAGTCCAGCAAAATATTCTCCCTGGGTTGGATTTCAGAGATGTTTCAAAGAAATCGTGTGAGAATGCTTTTTTAAGGGCGAAAGCCCACAGGTGATTGCACTAAAGCTAGCCTGCTTTAGGGATCCAATCCCTGCTCTTGCAATTAGTGGACTTTGTCCTTTTGACAGCACATCCAAAGTGCTTTGAGCTACAGGAAGTGGAGGGACATGAAAGAGAAAAAAGGCAGGAAGAAATAAGATGGCAGAATCTTCCCCAAACTGAATCAAGGGCCTTTATAAATGCAGCACCCTGGTGTGAGGCCTAGCCCTGTGTGCATGTGTGTGCCATTTGATTTCTGTTCCCAGCCCATCTTCTAGTGAAGTGGCTGTCCCTGCTGAAATGGTGTTACTACCCTTACAAAGGAAAAAAGCGAGGCAATCCCTCAAGGCTAAATCCTGCCAGTGGACAAGCCTTGTCTGGAACTGAAACACATAAACTTTCCACACCAAAACTGGGCCCACAGGGCTGACACATGTGTGATATCAGTTGTATGTCACAGGGATGACTATGAGAGATGCTGGCCACCATACCCTAACTCAGACATGACTTACATTTACAACTCACCATGTCACCAGAACAGGAACCTTTGAGTTGTGCAGTTTTTGGAATAGGTGTATATATCCTAAATGCAGCCCCTCTGCGCAGAGACTTGGGTGTCACTGCAGCTGTTTAGAAGGCACCTGTGACCTCTGAACCTTCTGTCTGCTACTGGTTGAGCAGGCAGAGCAAATGAGAATGAGGTGCAGCAGATTACAAGTACACACTATACGTTTAGCATGAACATTATTAAAGTGAAAGCTGATCAGCAGATTACCCTTTTAGAGATGGAATTACCCTCATCATCTTATTATTTAATAAAAATCAAAAATGTCAGGGCCTTCAAACCCTTGCCATATTGCAATTCAGCACAATGCTACATTATACCATGACCCAAAGCAGCAATAATTGTTTACGTAGATGGTACCCTAAGAAATACCTACAACCCACAAGAATAAAAATACATGCATGATGGTCAAAAAATACAATAACTGCATCTTATATATATTGAAAATAGACCAATATGGCATAGGAGAAAAGCACCCAATTTTGGACAGGACAATAAAATGAGGCAGCCAAACACATATGATCGGCAGATCCTGCATATTATACATATGAGATACGTCTCATCGACAACCCTTAACTATGAAAGACAAACAACTGTGACGGACACCCATTTACATATTGTGCGTGAACTCATGATTCAAAGGTCGTGAAAAGAGGAAATAGAAAAGAGACATACCTGAATGACAGCCTGTGAGGAATTTAACCATCCGTATGGTGGGTGTTTGCTTGCCTGAGCTTTTTTTAAATGTTTAATTAAATGGAATGATGGTAGATCAACCTCAGGAAAATGTGTGGGACTAATCCACTCAGATTTTCCAATGCTCACACCACGACAAAAGCATAGACCTGTGTACTCTGGTGTGGATACAGCCTATTGGCGCAGTCCACCTCTGTCATATTTATTTGGAATGTGACAGCCAAGTGCACAAAATGTCATCTCGAGGAAGAGGGGGATCAACCTCCACCCTGCCATGGTCAACCTGATTAACTGACAAAGGCCAGGGAACCGCCCTTTTCTTTTGTTAGGCCGTGCAACAGGTGGTAGCAATTAACATACCAATAGAGGATACTTCAAACAGGTCCACATGAGGTCTGGCTGCAGAGTTCAAAGGAGACAAGAAACCCGACAGCCTTTCATATGTAACTGTGTCAACCTGAAGCCAGCTCCCGCCCTCAGAATCAATGACAGTGAACTGTCATGTCTGGGGCTGTTGTTTACAGTAGGCTGCCCCACTATAGGAAACCCATTTATAAGGTATGAGAATGTGGTTCTATAGAGCCAGATAGTCTGGCCCCACCACAGCTTTAAGGGATACCTGCCCCTTTAACAGGGACCACACAGCTAGGACCATTAACTAGAGAGACTCTTTGAACACAACAGAGAGGAAGATGGGTGGGACTAAGTAGCACAAGTGAGTGAGCACAGAGCTCTTTATGTTGAGAGAAAGGTTCAGCCATTTTAGCTCTGGGGCACACTATGTTTCTGTTTTCAACCCTTCACCTTTCCTGTTGCAAAAAACTCTGGTTATGACCTCACACATACAGGAGATTGTTGTCAGGGACCCCAGGATTGGTTCATAATGGTAGGCTTAGCCTACACCAATCAATGTGGCCCATTTGGCTTTAAAAGAGGGCTGAGCCTCCTGAACCAAGCACTATGTGAAATCTGCTGTCTCACTGTTCTTTTCCCGGTGTTCCCTCCCCTGCCTCCTTCCAAGGACTATTATTGTTAATTGTTTTTGTTATTTATTTTCCTTTTTTTT
Organism: Ambystoma mexicanum; assembly: GCF_040938575.1. Taxonomy (NCBI): domain Eukaryota; kingdom Metazoa; phylum Chordata; class Amphibia; order Caudata; family Ambystomatidae; genus Ambystoma; species Ambystoma mexicanum. The sequence continues at coordinate 1,173,630,416 of NC_090935.1, read as the reverse complement.
TCATTCGTACAGCTAAGCTCCGAGCAACACATGTGATATTGGAGGAAGTAGTGACTCAACAACTGCAAGTATTTGTTGAAGAGGAACTTCTTCTAGACCCCTTACAGTCAGTTCCGTCCGCAGTTCGGTTTTGTAGGTGGCTGATCAGGGCAAGCTTTCACTCTTGGTTATGCTTGACCTATCAGCCACCTCTGACACGGTCAACCGTACAATCCTCTTAGAGAGGTTGAGGACAGTTGGGAAGGTCTCTGAACATGCCATTCGATGGTTCAGATCCTTTCTCCAACATCGCCAACAATGTGTTAGATTAGGAGCCTTCACGTCGGACCCATGTATTATGGACTGTGGTGTTCCACAGGGCTCATCATAGACATCGACCACAAGTATACGGTGCTGATATCACAGGATCACTTCAAACAAAAATTAAACAAACGCAGGCATCACAAGGACAATAAACATGAAAAATCACAGAATCTCTGCACAAACTAAACACCAAGGTAAACACTTGCTTTCCGACAATGATAAAGGCATAGTGACAAGCACCACTTCATCACAAAAAACATTTTCCAGTAATAAAACAGTATAAACACAACACAATTCAGAGATTAAAAACAAGAATAACGGACAAATTTACTCAGAAGCTGCAACCCCGCTAGCCCGCATCACCAGCAGTACCTGCAGGCGACTGCTCTTGCAAAATGCGCACACGCAAGTACGCAAGCATTAGCAGTTTATGGAATCCTGGGAGGGGGAGGAGCATTAGGGACTTTGAAAAGCTTTTCCAAATAGTTTATAGCAAAGTCGTAGCAAAGTCCAAACCAAGCAAAGTAAGTTGTACAAAATCGTCGTAATCCTTCCGACAGGGTCCTGCAGGTAACTGCTCTTTCCAAAACTGCTCTTGCAAAATGTGCGCCTCTTTCTAACACTGCTGTGCTCTGTACAGCGGAGCAAGGCACACTGTCAGATGCCTCCACTGCCCCATTGCCTTGTCTTGGTGGGTTTGTGGCGGACGGCACATTGCTATAAAATGTTGGTTTATACCCCAAATACGCATGGCCTTTCAGTCAAATTAGCAATTCTCAGTCCTGTTTCCCTGCTTTCCTTTGTTATTGTAGAGTTTGCACTAAGCTGCTCCCTCCTCTGCCTGGGCCTTCCCCTGAGGCAATGGGGGGATGAGGGGGGGTGGGCGTGGTGCTGCCACACGCAGGAGCCTTTAGTTTACCCGATCCTCTGCCTGCATGCACTGTCCCATGTGATTACAGGTTGCAATCCACAGGTCACAATCATGCCCAAAATGTAACACTCGATCTTATGTTCCCACTGCATACTATCTTGGCTGAGGTTCGAAAACGCTGTGCTCTCCCCTAAACAAGGGCCCTCCTCCCGGGAAGGGAGCCCATTTCAGACATTGATGGGAGAGTACCGTGTTGTTAGACCCTTCTGTTGGCATGTTTTGGACCCTCCACAAGGTCAGGATCCACAAGCATCAGCTACGTCAAACACCTCCTCCATCACACCTACCTGCCACCCTCGCTTCCCCTCCCCTATTTCTGGCATTCCCTCCTGCCCTGCACCTGCTTCGTGTTCCGCCTCCTGCAGGGCCTCTTCCTCCTACGCTCATCCCCCTCCATGTGTACCACCTCCTTCCCTGCCTCTGCCCTGTGCTGTTTCACATCCTCCAAGTGGTCCACTTTCATCTACCTCTCGTATTCCACCACCTGCCCCGCTACGGACTCCTCCTGTTCCTCTTTCTCGTGCCCTCTTCCCACCTCTTCATGGCCCCCTTCCTAATGCCCCTTCATCTCTTCCTCCTCGTGTTACACCATCTGCTGGCCCTCCTCCTCCAGAGACAATACGCCCCCAACGGAATCTGATTGTTCCATTTCTTTATTCATGGTACCATGTGGGGGCATTACGGGGAATCGTGATCACAACCGTTTCTATAAAGGGGTTCACATCTGGGTTCCCTTTATATATTTTCGGGGTGGGGGTAAGGGTAAGGGTTGTAAAGCAACAATGAAAACGTTTTGAAACAATGGTTCTTTACAAAGATGGTCTTTTTTGGGGGATAGGAAAGGAAAAAGAAAATGATTAAAACAAACAACCCAATGTTTTTCGCAGAGGTTTTAACAAATGGCTTCTCTTTTCTTTTTATTTGTGTGGCAGAGGAAGAAAGGGATTAAAAGGGGATTCAAACCGGGAGTCACAGAGGGTCTCACGAAGTGTTTCTCAAAGGCGCAGTCAGACTGTAAGGAACTTCATAAAATGAGCTCAATACACAATAAATAGTTTTTTTTTTTGTAGTTCAGTAATCCGATTTAATCCACTATCTATTCTAGGCGTTTGTCCAAACATTTTTTTTAAAGAGCCGCTAGATGGCAGCATTGACCATGCTATACATTGATTCCTGAATTAAAGGAAAACAAGGTTAACGATGTCACCAGTGGACAATCTCAGTCACTTTCCTACCTGAATATAATAGATTCAATTAAATGTCCAACTCTTCTTTGTTGGTTTTAGAATCTATTTAACCGTCCACATAGTAAATATCCTAACTTTATATGTTCACCAAGAGCTTCCTTGTAAACGGTGTGATGAGAAGCTTAGCAGCCCACAAGTGTTCTTTTTTGTTTTTAAAACAAAGTTTGTACAGTTCTCTGTCCTTAATGCAGCTTCAAAAAAGACCTGCCACTGTCCTCAATGCACCTTGATCTGCACCAACTTTTGACCATATTTCTGCAAAATGAATGTGAGCTTATCTTGCCACATGTCAGACAACTGCAGCCTAAATATTCTTCATTTAATCATTTGACTTTTTGTTTGTGTAGATTTCCTTTTCCATTTTAAATTTAGGAATAAACATCCAAGAATGCAAAGCGATAACTAGGTATATGTCAGTATAATGTGTTATGTTTGGGCGTCTAAAGAAGTATACACACTATTCATGCAGCAATAAAAGATACATTAGTGCCAATGCAGGAGAAAAAAAAAACACGTGCTTGCATTTATCATGTAGGAAACAATGGAAAAACACTGATTTTGAAAATGTTCAAAGATCCTGGAAAAACACCAACCAAAATGGAAAAATATAAACAATGGAAACTGGAAACCCTAACAATAAAATGTGAAAAAAAGACAATGAAATGTCAAAAAGAATTCTGTCAGTGGCTACAACACACTCTCCCCTGCTGCCTTCACATGTGGATAAGTCCTGTTTCTCCTTCTAGCACCCAGGGGAAACCACCAGTGAGTCAGGATTTGAGCTCAGACTTTTGTTGGTTCATCATCTCTCCTCAGTGACTTGGGAGTATCCTTCTGCTGAATATCTCAAACTAGTTTGGGCTGTCAATGGGGTCAGGGAAGATCTTGCAGGACTGTCAAATCCCAAAGGCAACATTCAGCTCATCCCCGCACACTGGCCACGTGGAGGTTCGCCCGTTCTCAATAGCTATCATAAAACAATATATATACTGCATCATAAAGGCAAGCTCAAGTTACCTATGATGCCACTCAAACACTAAGATGGATAACATGCCTTTTTTGATTGATGCCCATCAACAACTGTATGCTGCTGATAGTGTCGTCTCCCTCGCTACCCTAGTGCCGTCCCCATGGAACAGCAGTGCAGAGTTGAAAGGGGGAGGCATAGGGAAGAGATACACAACATGAGTATACACGACCTGGCTCTCTGACACCCTCCCTACTTTTCCTTTGCTGCTCTTCAATCACCTCACACTGAGCAAATACCTGACATTCTACCTCTACCCTTATCAATTCCCACGGTCCCCATTGAAATGCAACATTCACTGGCCTCCTGTCCCCCTTATCCACCCCTTCACCTCTATCCCTGCCTCCCCACGAATACAATGAAAAGATGCATTTCGCCATACTTACACTGAATATAGAAATAGTCTACACCTCTGGCTTCTCTTCCCAACCTCCCTTAGCTATTCCTACAGCAACATTGAAATGTGAACTACCAAGCCACATGATGCCTTCTAGCCTCGCGTGGCCTTCTGTCTCCTTGACAGACCTAGGCCAGGACCTCCTCATTCAGCAGCATGCCTCTTACAGTCACAGATATGTTGCCAAGGGTATCCAGTTAATATGTCGAAATCATTTTTTCGATTGACAAATATGTCGCAAACATTTTATCGAATTCTTTTTTCTTCGAATGTATTATTTTTTAATTTACATGTTTTTTTTTGTTTCGCGAGTAAAAAAAAAGGCTTAAAAAAAAGGGGAGTTGGGGGGAACCCCCCCATTGCGAACAAAAAAATAAAAAATACATTCGAATTTTTTTTTTTTCGGTGAAATGTTTTCGACATTATGGCATTCGAAAAAATGTCATTCGAAATAGTCACTAGGAACCGTTGCCAAGCACATACGTACACAAGCTTTGTTGTGCTCAGTTGGTGGTCTGTCACAGGGACAGGCGCTCTGCATAGCAAGTTCTTGCTCCTGCTTTGTCCAGGGCAGTAGGCCTCTCACAGAGGGCGACCTCAGAACAGAGGAACCCTGACGTAAATTCTCCTTCCCTTTCATGACCCCAAGCCCTTGAAATAGAGCAGTCCCTGGACACCCGTTTCACGCCATACTACTGGATTACAACATTCGGATATTGTGTTGTGTATCATGGCTTCCATTCATGTCCTAATAATTTGGCGGTTATTAAAGATGATCCAGGCACTCTACATGAGCACAAGGGTACAGATGAGGATGGATGCAGAAGTCACTCTTTCTACAGAGATGGCTACAAACCGAGGCTTTAAACAAGACTGAGAGTTAGCCACAGCCCTTTTCAATGTGTACATGGATGATTTGGGAGAGGCACTTGCTGGGGCACATCATTTCCCTCCTAGACTTGGCACACTACAGATCTTGCTGCTTAGCTATGCCGATGATTTGGTGATTCTTGACCATACTCCGATTGGCCTAAAACACTCACTGAAGGAGCTGGCTAGCTACTCCAAGAAAAACAAATTAATTGAAGATAATGACCTTTCGAAGAGGACAAAATGAAAAGGGTTTTATCCTCGTATATAGAAAAAAACAGAAGATTGAGCTTGTATCCAGTTTCAAATACCTAGCGGTAGTCGTTAGTGACAGTAATGTCACGACTCTAGTTGAACAAAAAGAAATGTGAGTTTGCTATAGGAACATGTAATACCATCAAACGTTTCATCAAATCACAAGGGGGCAATTCCATAGAGGGATTGACTAAAATATATCAGGCGAGTATTACACATGGGACTTTATAAGGCCTTGAATCCTATATTAACATTAAGACGTCTCAGTTATGTGGGCTGGAAGGAACATTGTGGTGACTTGCAGAGGCGTTGCTGGGGGGTGGGCTGAGGGGGCTACAGCCTGGGTCTTTTGGTTGTAGCTCTGGATAGAAGCTCAGGTGCTACAACCAAAAGGCTATAGCTAGCCCCTGGTGCCACCCGTCCCCACATTAGCTTAGCCCCTGATCTTTTCCAGACCTAGCAACACACCTGGTCACCCGTACTGGGGCTTGGTTAAGGGGTACCATTACAGGCAATTCATTCAGAACTGGGTATGCCCCCCTTCAAAGTCCAGCTAGACCTTAAGAAGAGTGAACTGTCCTTGAACATGTTGTTTTGTGCTGTTCTTAATCTAATTCAAATAGTCATAACCTGTTGCGTACATTTATAAAAGAACGAGAAAGCTTTCATGCAGCTACAACATCGCAACCAGAAGCACGTGGTATACTAAGCTGCAGGAGTAAGGAACTCAAGAGAAAAGAATATATGTGGGATTGGCGATGTTCCGTTGAATGTCTATCAATTAAATATGTGTATAGTCAATATGCCACGCAGGCGTTTCCTTTGCACTGCCCTCAAAGCTATTTAAATGTGCTACCGTATTCTTCTCTTCGTAGATTTATTATGTGCTTTACGATTGAACCATCTTCCTTCCTTAGTTGTAATCGGGGCCAGGAAGGGCATTCCGCGTGATTAGAGGCATTGCAGGTTATGGCATTATTCCTTAGGACCCGTTAGACACTTTATGACATGATGTATGCTGCTTCATGGACTTTATTGAAAGGATTATCAAAAATGTGTGTAGAACATGAATAATATAGATGATGATTCTTTCTGGTCGTATTGTATGGCGGGTATTTCTGGGATCCTGTTTGCCGCCTTTAGAGATGTCTGGTGCAAGGCTGAGGTATTGATTGAGGGGCACAAAGAGAAACCCACTTCAATTGAGAACATTGGAAAACTAAAATATGTGATTTAGTAATAACGTTGCAAACATGGATATGGAGCCACTTCAATGAATAAGGATATTTTTTAAATGTTTGTATTTTTTTATGGATTTTAATTGCATGTGATATATGTGTGAAAAGTTTTATGGAAACACACTAAACAAAAATAAAATAAGTAAATCATAATTTTAAAATAGAAGGCCCATGTTCTGTCTTCCTATTAATGAATTAGGATAAAAATGCTGCCAAAAAAGTGCCGTGTGATGACAAAATATATTCCGTCTTTATGAACAGTAATATACCTAATCCACCTCAGTATTCAAAATGACCTTTGGCCTGTTGACATGTGGACCTCTTTAGCACACCCCACGCAGGCGGGGTCAGTCCATAATCAGTTTGACTCTCCCACTGGCTGAGACTACATACATAATGTATGTAACTGATTCTGCAGTCTTTAGTTAAATGGAAGGATAGTCAGGAAGAGTGGACAATGGACAGTAGAATAACAATATGTGGTTGAAAAACGTAGCAAAACCAACTACTAAAAAACAGCACATTAAATGGAGCTGAGGAGCAAAGATGGTATGAGCATAGACCACCAGGTGGCAGTGTGAATCGACAGGCAACTCTGATAGACAACAGTGACTGTGATTACAACCAGGCATGAGCAATTGATTTTAGAGATACTTACAGATAACACCTGAGGCCTCGGGGCTACTGACAGCTTTCTCAATGACTAAAACGAACTTAAATGTTCTGCATTCAAAGACTGAATGACAGCGAGGAGGTGGGGAAGTCAACAGAAGTGTGGTGTGCAACGGGGCGACACCAGCACCTGGTTTGGGAGGTTATAAGCCCTCCTACCTTGTGGCAGTTGGAGGCAGAAGGCATCCCTGTGCCATGACTCTCAGCCGCAACACCGATCTGAAAGTGTGCTAAAGCAAGAGTCTGTCAAACGTCTCCAGTGACATAGTGGAGTACTTACAATTACACAATCATTAACCTGACAGCATCAGCAAACGTACAGTAGCAGAGGGTAAACACGTGACCAGGCTATGGCAATGTTCCCCCTATGATGAAGCCTTAGACTTAACTGCTGGGATCGGCTCTTAGATGGCCCACACTTCCAATGATTGACATCACATTGTGACACTAAATATCCTATGAGTTGGGATGAAAGATGCATCTGACCAGCCAAAAGAAGACATACTAGCTATTTAAACTCCTGGATTCAGAGGACGGGGGCAGGTTTGATTGGTAGCCCACTGGCTTCCTGGCCCCGCTCATAGCCAGCTATAAAAACTGTCATCCAGCCATGCAAAATGTGTATGCTGGCTCCCTCCTTAGTGGCGTCTACAGAAGACACAGTTGGGAAAGCTGTAAAAGAAAGTTTGCTCAGGAAGGGTTCACACAATGTGTGTCGCCTTTATATATTGACTATTGCACAAAAGGTTCTAGGAGCCCTTCTACCAAGAACGAACACAGCCAATGATCTATGGGAAGGTGCCCACTTGCGAGGGTCAACAACCACGTTTTAGCTCACTGACTATTCACGGAGGAGAAATATTCATTTGCATCTCAGTCTGTGTCCCACCCACAAGGGTTGCATGCCCTGCTATTAATTTGGTATTCATGGTTATATTGCACCCTTGCTGAAACTACTTGTACTTTCATTAAGTTGAGGTTTTCCCAAGTTTGACAAATCAACTAAATATTGCATGTGCGTGTGTGAAACATTTATGAACGTGCTCATTCTTACCTTTAGATTCACATCATCAATTAAAGCAAGCAAAAAAGTATAGAGATTTCCAAGAAACAAAGCAAAGATCCGACCAAGCTGCCACTTTAACGCAACCCGTGGATGGTAGTCTTCCATGACAGCGATTGTTTCAAACAATGGAGGGCAAAACATTGATAGCAAGGACATAACGATTTCAACCTGCCGAAAGACAGAGAAACAAGTTTGTTATTGTGTCCTCCAGCTTCACAGCAACACATGTTTATTTTATTTTTTAAATACCCAGTTAAGCTATACATAGGTGTACATTTAAGTAAAATGCGGTCTTATTAGTAAGACCTGCCTATTAGACATAGGCCTGCCTCTGTGCAATATCGATTGTTTACATGTTGATGCGTAAATAATTCAGAGATCTCTGTGTGCTCCCAGGTTCCAATGAATGTTTAACTCTCAAAATGCAAACAACCATAAATGTTGCCCTCCATGTCTGTGCATGGCGGGAGGCATTTGTATGCAGTCCTTTGGAATCTGTCGTCTTTTAGCAGATGTGAAAACTGTCAGATTTAATTGGTGCCACAAGCGTGGCTGCCCGCATCAAAATCAGATGTGGGCCGAGATGGTGTTGGCTTTGTGGCATGGAATGGACAAGGGTGGCCGATTTGATCTTTCCAATACACGCCACACTCTGTGTCACAAATCCAAAAAATTCGTATGGTGCATTGAAGACATGAATACCATGTTTACACACGCTTTTAAGGCAGTGAGCAGAACTCCCAATACAATAAAAATCACACTCCAGCAATTTAGTGCAGGCACAATCATTGTTAGTAAAGTTTACATTGTAAATGCATTTAAAAAAAAAAAAAACATTACATTCACATTTGCATGTATCATTACAATGAAATTAAGGAAATCAATTAAAATAAATATGAATATAGTATACATCACCAAGTGACTGTAAAGGCAGCCTGAGACATTTCTATTGGGGGAGAAGGGGGGTTTTCGGACATAATTCAAGATTCATAAATGTATATACTGAACACTGAAATGTATACATTACATACTGAGATGTTTATCTCATATATTGAGATTCATACATTAGTTATTGAAATATGCACACTGTACACTGAGATACACACTTTATATTGAGAGGAATAAAATGTATACTGAGATACATGCATTATCTATTGAAATAGATACACTGCATGCTGGATACATTCAGTGTATACTAAGAGGTACACTGTACCCTAAGGTACATACGTTGTGTACTGAGATGCATATAAAGTATTTTGAGATGAATACATTAATTAATGAAATACAGGCACTGTATGCTGAGATGCATACATTATATACTAAATTATATATGTACAGTATACTACAATGCATGGATTGTGCATTGAAGCATATGCACTGTACACTGATATAGTTTTGTACATTTAGGTGCATAAACGGTATATTGAGCTGCATATATGCTGAGATATACCCAATACATACAGAGATGTTTACACAGTATATTGAGATGCATCCATTTTATATTGAAATACATATAGTGCAGCTTGAAATGCATACATTGCATAGCAACTTATGGTGAGATGTGCATGCTACATTCTAATGACTCATACACAACATGCTGAAGTGCATGCATGACATAATGAAAAAAATGCTTATACTGTGTGCAATGAAACATATATGTTTTATTGTAATGCATCTACAACATAATAAAAAGGCATACTGTAAAATGAAACTTCTTTTACACTCCATGTCAAAACATATACAATCATTATTAAAATGTGTACGCTATTCACTGAAATCTACATAATTAAGGGCTAAGCACCTGTTCCAAGGGTTACAATGAGTGATAACGGCCCAGGGCCAGAATTACGGGCCCAAGTATAGCAAGAACGTTTAACTAAGACCCTTGGGATGTCATCAACCGTTCCAGCCCTTGGAACAGGTGCTTTACGCTATTAGCACCCCCGGGTTTCCAATCCAGAAACCCAAGGTGATAAGAAAATTGTATTTTCATTCAATGTAGGGATGCCACGCGCGTACCGTTCATTGAATGAAAAAACTGTCTCAAGAAGGCCACCATGGATTTGGAAGGTGGCCTCCATACGGAGCCCTTCTTCCATTTCCATGGCAGCCATGGAGCGGCAGCAACAGTGCAGCGGCAGTTGCTGCTGCAGAAGTAAAGAGGTAAGTGGGGCTGGGGATGGGGTAACGGGTACATTTAAAGAAAAGGGAGGGAGAGGGGAAGATGGTGGAGCGGGCGGGGGTAGTAGCCTTCAGGTTCCATGGAACGCAGGCTTGGATCACTAGATTCAGCCCTTGTTCCAAGGAATCTTATTGGCTGCTCCCCCACCCCATGTTGAAAGATACACATGATATATTGAATCATTATACACTGTGGTGAGAAGCTTTCATATAGTATGGTTACACCTCATACATCCAAATGAACTCTTTTTCTTATACACACACTACTGAAAATGTCACACGGTTTACAGTCTTGAAAAAGAGATTAATAATATCTGAACCAGATACACACCCAAAGCCAAGTGGGAGGGAAGTAAATGCGGCTGGCAAAATCAAGAACTGGGTCTCTGAGATGACTGCAACGCTAAGAAGCCTGCTAAATACCAGTTAGGAAATCTTTGGGAATATTTGGTTTAACATATTGCGATCCTTGAATCACTGAGTCACTTACTCCTCAAACCGTTAGTGCAAGTATCTTATTTTGTTTATATTGGAGATACAGCCATCTATCCCATTTTTGTAAATGCAAGTGTCAAAACTGACAATGAAAAAGACTGATAATAGGAAGCTTATTTGAACAAAAAAACAGTGTTTCATCCATGCAAAAAGGTTGAAGCTCCGTCTCACTTCTTGCAAAGGCTTTGGAAAACAAATAGCTTGTTTCAGATGCAAGTACTGGCAGTTTTCACTAATTCAAGGCCCAAAAGGCTACTTCTTTAGCCTTTCCAAAACTAAATTAAGATGCCACCCTTCTGTACCTATGAATAGCATTTCTGACGACAGCACTCACTAATGACTTGTTGTTTAATAAATACAAATACAAGTATACAACTATGATAGCTAACATTGATGAAATACAGTCAGAGACAACTAAGCCTTTCATCTTGCTGAACCAAAAGAAAACCAAATGAAAAGGGTGCTCTGACAGTAGCTTGCAGAGGGCTGTACCCACTGTGCTTTAATGTAAGCTTCATTTGCTTGTGCAAAATAAGGGGTTAGCTTGTGCTCGTAGCTGGTTGTTTTGCAAGCACTGAAATAGACCTGTTCATGCCTATTAATTTCAACAACCCAGGGTCCCCAGACAGCCTGGCTCCAAACCACCAGGGCTTACATGGACGCTGTAAGGGTTTGCTTGGGCTTAAGCCTCAGAGAGTTTAATCCAATCTCAGGCTCTCACAAGCATAGGTAAAACTTCTGATGGTCACTTATGTATGTGCAATATTCTCCAACAAGAGTATCAAATGTCTGTTTTTGCATCATATGTGCAAATTTATAAATATGGCCTAGAGTATTTTGGGTATTTCGAGACAGAAATAGTGAAGTCTATTACACAAATGACTCACATGTATATGCTAATGTATTGCAACATGTTTTAATGTACAACAGATTTCAAGATGATGGTTTCAAAAGACCACACGAGAGCATGATATGCTGAATTTAAATAATACAGGTTCCAACCAGCTGCTTTTGGTGCTAAATGCATTAGCAATATTTATTCATACTTAGTAATATTTTATTTTTTTATTTGAAGTATTACATACACTTTTGTTTGGCATAAAGTTATGCATCTATAAAAAAAAAATCTTTGCACCAAAAATACATGATTAATGGCAACTGTCTGCCTTGTCTCCTTTTATTTACTATCACCCAGGACCATTTTTCTTTAATTAATATATACATAGGTTTGGATGGGGCTATTTCACAAGTCAATGTAACTAACAAACCACCAGAAATCCTGGGCTTCCAATAGACAGCATGGGTGAGGTGCAAAAAACAGCCAAAGCACTTGTTTCCTTAAAATGAAAAGTGCAACATATTATTGATTTAAAATCCTAAAATCTCTACACTTCACAAATGGCAGTGGCAGCAATCCCCCCAAATTTTCCATCATGCCATGCATTCCGCACCATAATTGAAACTTTGTCACACATGTTTCTATTACAACACAAGTCTCCCTGGTAATAATGCTCTTTGCTTCCTAAAGCTTGAAAGATCCCCAACACATGATAAGGGGATCTATGCAGAAGTACAAATAGCAAATGACAAAACAGCCACCATCTTAGAGTGGCGACAAAGTCCGTACCATTTGATGAAAACAAATGAAATAAACAATAGTCTACTTCAAGATCCGAAATGTCAATAGAAACTTTGACTATAGATACTTTAAAAAGCTAGAGCTTTTCCCACATTACTAATATGTTAACAAACACATCCACTAAAAAAGTGCAAGTGCAAATGAATACAAAATAATTTTACAGTGTATTACATCAATGGGAATTCTTACAACAAATCTAGGGTCTTCAGATTTACACCTTTGCCAAGCAATTTGATCAGCCAATTAAGGAACAATTGTTGATCTGACATTACATCTAAAATGTTTCCAGTAAAGTAGACATCACGTTTGGAAATTGAATCCTCGGATCCAGAGATGAGACCTACGTGTCTGAAATGTTTGGAGTTCAAGCTCCTCCATATGAACAACAAGATAGAATGCAAAACATGAGGAAGACCACCAAAAAGAGGAGACAAAAGAAACACACAAGAACGGGAGGAGATCACCTGGAAGAGACCTCCCAGAGTCGAACATCACGCTATGGGAGAAGTGAAAGATCGAGAGGCAGAAGCTGTACAAATAGAAATATGAATTGAAGATCACCAATATCTCTGATAGCGTAATTTCAGCTACAGAACAATCTGTGTTAGAATTAGGATTATCTGTTTTTACAACCTCCACCTTTGATTTTGTGTCTACTAGTATTAACTTAATAACATTTATTTGAATGTTAAAATTGACCAAATACTGTTTGACTAATCCAACAGCAACCTATTCTACTCTAGACATGGAGGCTGTTGTTATAAACCTTTTATAAGTAAAATATATATCTACTCTAATTTGCCTTGATGAGTTAGATAATATGAATAAGGACTATAGAGCTGACTTGGATGGCTTTGACAGCTTTGTCAAATTTGGCATACCCACAAATTTGACCTCTGAGAGAGATTTCCAAATCAAATCCAAGTTTCAGAAAACAAAATTGATATTTTTGAAGACTTAGTCATCAAAGATCTTAAAAGATTATCCAAGGTATTACCCAAATTGTTCGTTTACAATTGTTCGAATGAACAATTGACCAAATTTAAAGGGTCACAATTGACCATATATATATATATATATATATATATATATATATATATATATATATATATATATATATATATATATATCTGTTTGGTAATATATATATATATATATATATATATATATATATATATATAGGGGTTTTGGGGGTTTGGCGTTAGGTGGGGGGTTGTGGGGGGTTTCCCCCCACATATATGTTACAATTGACCTTCACAATTTGGTAAATTGTGAAAAGGTCAATTGTAATTCGAACAGTTGTAAAACGAACAATTCGTATACAACCTTATCCAATAATTATAATGGTAAGGATTGGAATTTAAACCTGGAACAGCTAAAAGCAATATATTGTTTAAAAATTGATGACACCATTGTAATTCGTCATGCAGACAAGGGTGGTGGACTAGTTATCAGGGAAAAAAGTTACATTTAGGGGAAGCTTACACGCAGCTATCTGATATAACATGTTATGAATTGATTAATGATGTTGTTATCATGCAAATTAAAGTGAATTTTGATACTATAGGGGCTTATCACGAGTTGGGCGGTAATGCAGCGGTTTTACCGTCGAGCGTTATTAGCGCTAACTCCAAGCTCCCCGGCGGATAGTCCGCCAGATCCCGAGTTTGCGTGCACACGCGCAGGGACATGGCGGTAGCACAAATAGCGCTCGACAGAAAAAAGTGCCCAAGAACCCTTAAATCCAGCGCACTGTGTGCTACCGTCATACTGCGTTAATACTGTGCGGGAAACGCGTCACCACAGGAATGGGAAATAAAGCGGCAGCCATCTTGGAAATCACAATCCATCGGATATCACAGCCCCTGCAAGCATCCACCCGTGGGAAGAGTGAATTATGTCACAGGAGCGCACTAGGGGCAAGTCAGCCCTGGACAGGGTTAGAAAACTAAAATTTAGTTACCAGGAGCTGGCCGTACTGGTTGAGGAGGTCCACCATAATGAACTGCAGCAGCACAAGACAAGTGGGCAGTGTCATGCACAGAGCTGGAGGAACATCAGCCAAAGGGTGCCTGCAGAGGGGCATGTGCCCTGGGATGGCGAGGACTGTCGCAAGCGCCTCAATGACTTGCTTGTGGGAGTCCGCGGCATACTCTCACAGCACAGGAGTGCAAGCAGGGGCACTGGAGGAGGGCCACCACCACCCAAACACACCCTGGGAGGAGAAGTTGACTGCCCTAATCGACATGGGCACCATAGAGGGAATCGGTGGAGCAGAGGCAGGCACTGGTATCAAGGCAACTGCAGGTGAGTCCCACCCCGAATGCATGTGTCTGAAAGGACCACACATGCAGACCCTGAGTGAATGAATGTGAAGAAAGTGTGTGAGGCACTGAAGACACCCATAACTGAGTACTTGAACCACTGAACCGTGGTGCCTCCTAGACTCCCCTGCACATGCAGTGCATCAATACAAGGGGCATGGGACAGACATCCATAGCGTGGGACAGCTACGTAGAGTGTGAGTGCGCATGAATACACCCCCAGGACCTTGAGTATGTTGCATCCCAATCCCGCATGTGATGATGGCACACAAACATTTCCATGCAGTGTTCCTCCACACTCACACATTCCACCAATTACTACATGGGGATTGAACAAAATGCAAGTGCCATGCATAATTGCTACTGCCTACAATCCTACTTGATGGCATGAACTGCTTGATACTTATGTAGGTTGCCTTGAACTCAATCCACACCCTATGTACCCCACAGGCACACGGCAATCTTCACGGGATGACGATGACGGTGAGGAGGCCACTCCATCACAGCACCCGAGGCAGCGTACCTCGACCAGAACCACCAACCCGCACCGGGGCCGTGCCGAAGGGAACCGACGCCGGACACATCCCACATCACTAAACCGCAGCCCAACCAGACCGCTGCAGCACCCACATTCCTGCAGGGTATCAGCGCCTAGTTCACCCCAAGCCACCATGAACACTACCAATGCAGAGGGAGTCACCTGTGGGTCAGAGCCCGATGTGGGACTGACACCTCCAGCTGTGTTTTAGGCAGGGCATTTGCATTCCCCCAGAAGCAGTGATGCTGAAGGGATGGGGACACCACAGGGGACCCCAGGGCCAGTCACACAGGGAGCACAAACCCCACGTGTGCATGTGCATCGTGTCTGCACACCAGAGCCAGATGTAGACACACCATCATATGGCAGCCCTGAAGACCGGCACTCAGAGCCGGCAGCCCCATCCAAGCCACCAACATGTCCCCATGCAGCCCCCCCCACAACAGCGCACAAGTGGCAGGCTGGTACCTACTACACCAAGGGTGCCTTTCGTCACACGAGCAGCTGTGATGGGACGTCTGGACATAATTCAGGCCAAACAGGCAAAAGTGGAGTCCATGGCCAAAGTGCACAGCCGGCGCATCAAGGCCATCAGCGCGTCACTACGGCATGGCTGCAAGTACATTGCCAGAAACAATGCGTGCACACGGAGAGTGGTGGAGCAATGCACCCCAGCCCTGACAGGGTGTGGCCAAAGGGTACGGGAGTTGTGCGAGGCAGAGCAGACAAGGGAATCAAACAACCTTTTCTGTCAGCATCTGCAGGCAACCGGGTCAGTCCCATCAACCTCCACTACACCCACGGAGGAATCCCTTGAGCCTTCACCTAGGCGCTGTTCATTGCGCAACCTGAGATCCCGCACACCAGAGGGGCCAGGACATGGAAAGCGCCCACAGCCATCATAGTTGGACATGGCTTTGTTGTGGGTACCCTGAGAACATGCACCTACCTGCACTGTTGTGTGGAGTTGACTGGGGGAGGGGATTGTGTGTTGGGTGTTCACTGGGGGAGGGGGGATTGTGTGGTGGGTGTTCACTGGGGGAGGAGGGATTGTGTGGTGGGTGTTCACTGGGGGAGGGGTGATTGTGTGGTGGGTGTTCACTGGGGGAGGGGAGACTGTGTGCTGGGTGTTCACTGGGGGGAGGGGGGATTGTGTGCTGGGTGTCACTGGGGGCAGGGGGGATTGTGTGTTGGGTGTTCATTGGGGTTGGGGGGATTGCGTGCTGGGTGTTCACTGGGGCAGGGGGGATTGTGTGCTGGGTGTTCACTGGGGAGGGGGGATTGTGTGTTGGGTGTTCATTGGGGTTGGGGGGATTGCGTGCTGGGTGTTCACTGGGGCAGGGGGGATTGTGTGCTGGGTGTTCACTGGGGAGAGGGGGGATGGACAATCTTTGAATAAATCACATTTAAAATTCATACAAAGCATGGACAGTTGTGATAGTGATTAAGTGCTCTTTAATCTTCAAGTGACATGTGCAAAATGTAGCCGTCACCCGTATCAAAGAAAATTATCAATCAAGCCCTGTCTGGCCAACCTCCCCTCCCTCAGTCCATTTCTGTGTGCACGTGCAACACCTTCTGGCACATCATCATCTTCACTCCCATCCTTAGGTGGCAGCACATGAGCATCGGGGGCAGTGGCACATTCCTGCGACAGTACATGTTGTGCAGCATGGCACATGTCAGTACAATTTTTCCAACTTTTTCTAGTGCATACATCAATGCCCCTCCCGTACGGTCTAGGCACCGGAAGCGTGCCTTCAGCAGTTCAAATGCCCTTTCCACGCAGATGCGCGTACGTCCATCGGCAATATGTATGCCCACTCAGCTGCAGTGTATGGATGACGCACAGGGGTCATGAGCCATGTTTACTGGGGATATCCAGAATCATCTGCATGGGAGAGAAAGCAGGTATGGGGACAAGGTAGGTTCAGTGGGTGCACAAGGCTCAGTCATCAGTGACATTGTCAGCAGGATCAAGTTTGTTTCGAGAAGGTCATGCTATCTCATTGCAATGTTGGAATAAAACCTTTGACTTCCAGGACATGTATGGTGTGAGGTTGCCATACAGCTGTTTATCTATGTATTTGTGAGTTGTTATGTGCATCACACTCATGTATTACATGTGGCCTACTTATCATTTGGTCACTTACATTGTGGGGTGTGCTGTGCTAGGAGCAGCATTGAATCAATGCAGTACTTACAACTTGCTACGCTTCTGTTTCTAAATGTAACAGTACTCTGTCCCTTGTCACTGGAGGAGGCGACCCTTACATCTGCTTGTGCATGCGACATGTGGTTAGCCCATGTGTCATAGGCATTCCCTTTGGCTGCTGTTGCATTTGCTGGTTGCCACTATCATGTACTGTTCTCCAGGCATGTGATTGGCCAATCAGGGGTCAGTGTTTCAGGGGTTTACATTGTCGTTAGTCAGACTACTTTTGTGCAGTGCTTTTGTGGATGTGCCGACTTTCGTTTAACATTGGCATGACTGTCGGGTGGCCAGGGTGGGATGTCTGTGCTGTGTCAGGGTGGGAAGCTATACTGCAACACACACAGGAGGCTTTGTGGTAGTAGGCCTTCCATATGTGACTGTGTTGCCACATGTCATTGACATCCAGACTGGGTGTGTTCCGCTGTGTTGGACATGTCCAAGGGTTCTCGTGCAAGGTACATGCATGGAAGTGCTGCAGTGATGGTGCTGCCTATTGGCATGCAGGGAATTCACTGTGTGTGACCAGCCCCATCAGATGTAATTCAACATGCATTACGGACTACATTTGTACTCACCCAGCATCCATGTGTTTTGGCCTCGATGCCTATCCATGTACGCTGGCAGGGTACTGTTGCGCAGGACCATGGAGTCGTGGGTGGATCCTGGGTAGCGGGCACAGCAGTGGCTGAAGGTGAGGTCAGGGCTACATGTCATCTTCACATTCAGGGAATGGTAATTTTTCCGGTTTCTGTAGGCTGCCTCATACGCCTGGGGTGGTACGAGTGCTACATGTGTGCAGTCCAGGGCTGCTATTACATTCAGAACTTGGGCAGTGGCATGAAATTGACCCTTCAGCTGGTTCACCTGTGCCTGTGTGGCTGGCAATGCAATGTGCTCATTCACATGGATCAACAGTGCATCCAGCTCCTGTCCCAGCATGGCACTGAAAGTGGACTGGGCCATGCCGTGCATCATGGCAATGGTGTGTTGGTAGCTGCCAGTCCCGAGGAATTGTAGCACGGACACAAGCTTCACAAGCGGGGGTACTGCTGTGCTGATGGCTAAACGGCAGCCGATGTCAGCCTGGATTGTGTCCAGCAACTGGGTGATGATTGCCCTGTCCAGCCTATATTCGGTCACCAACTGGCCATCAGTCAGGGCCCAGGGTGTTGGCCTGGGCCTGGGGATGGCTGGCCGCCTTGCTGGTGCACTCTCCTCTTCCTTCTCCTCATCCCCACCACCTCCTGCGCTCCCAGGGCCCTGGCCTGTTTTGCTGGCCTCTGTAGCTCCAAGCGCAGCAGGTAAATGTCCACATCAAGTCTCCCGGCTCCAAATGGCTGCATGGTGTTTGGAAGTGTGTGCTGTGCAAGGGTGGGTCTTTTGTAGGCCTCTGATTTGCATTGGTTTCACCTGGGCCCTTATTGCTGCCTCCTCCCTGCTCCTGCTGGTGTAATGGTGTTGGGGAGGGTGTGTTGTGCATGGGTGGATCATTTGGAGGCCTCTGATTTGCATTGGTTTCACCTGGGCCCTTATTGCTGTCTCCTCCCTGCTCCTGCTGGTGTAATGGTGTTGTGGTGGGTGTGTTGTACATGGGTGGGTCCTTTGTAGGCCTCTGATTTGCATTGGTTTCACCTGGGCCCTTATTGCTGTCTTCTCCCTGCTCCTGCTGGTGTAATGATGTTGGGGAGAGTGTGTTGTGTATGGGTGGGTCCTTTGTAGGCCTCTGATTTGCATTGGTTTCACTTGGGCCCTTATTGCTGTGCCCTGTGTTCTTTTATCTCCAGCATTTTGCTGGGGATATTTTCGGCGGATTATCCGTCGCTTTTCTGGCGCTTATAGCGCCTATGTCAGACTTGTGATTGCTATGTTTTAGCGCAAATGGATACTTGCACTTTTACAACCGATGCTTTTACAGCCGGCTGTACTTGCGCCGGCTGTAATGGTGCCAGTGGTATTTGTACTCGTGATCCGACG
Organism: Ambystoma mexicanum; assembly: GCF_040938575.1. Taxonomy (NCBI): domain Eukaryota; kingdom Metazoa; phylum Chordata; class Amphibia; order Caudata; family Ambystomatidae; genus Ambystoma; species Ambystoma mexicanum. The sequence continues at coordinate 1,173,611,044 of NC_090935.1, read as the reverse complement.
GACCCTTAAATTCGGTGCTGATAGCGTTACCGCCGATTTTAAGGGTTACTGCCAAACTCGTGATGAGGCCATATGTTGGATGAATGGAAGACCAGCAATTTGCTGGATTGGGAGAGGTACTATTTTGAGATGATAATATCCAGTGAACAATGTTTTTTAATCTGTTATCCAAAGTGCATAAGTCCTTACTCAATCCTCCAGGTAGACCCATAGTCTCCTCCTTGAATTCACTACAAGAAACTACTTCGAAGTTCTTAGACAATCATTTCCACCCTTTTGTATTGGATCTTAACTCATGTATTAGTGACACAGTATGATTATTGGATACATCACAAGATCTCCAATGGGAACATTATTATTTATTTGTCTCCCTTGATGTGAGTTCCCTAGATATGAGCAAAGTGCATGATAAGAGAATAAAGCCTGTGAATAATTTCTAAACACTTGCTCTGTAAGTTATAAACAAGATAATTAAATGATATTGAAGATGTTACAATTGTGTCTGGAATGCAATGATTTTTTTATTTGAAGGAAAGTACTACAAACAGAAACAAGGCACTGGTACGGGTTCTTGCATGGATCCAACATATGCACATTTATAAATTGGCTGGTTGGAGGAGACAGCAGCATAGTCTCTGTCATTAGATAGGTTTTTAGATCACATTATTGTTCGGCATTGTTTTATTGATGATTTGTTTATTATTTGGAAAAGGTTCCATGTATACGTTAATGGAGTATGTTGGGATGCAGAATAACAACTTGTTGAATTTTGATTTGACAGTACTTGCCAGTACTGACCAAATTGTATTTTTAGATATGATTTTTAAAAGTGGTGAATAACCAATTGGCAAGCCAGTTGTAGAGGAAGCTCAATGCTTCCAATTTGGTGTTACATCTAAGGAGTCATCATTCTAATACAATAATTAAGAAGCATTTCTTTTGGATACTTTCTGAGATCCACACTAAATCGCTCAAGAGAAGGCGATTTTATTCAGGAGGCTTAAACTATGCAAGAAAGTGTATTTGCTATAGGTTACTTGCTTCAAGCAGTTGATGGTGCCTATCTGAATGCCAAAATAAGGAACAGAAGTGATCTATTAAAGAAAAAACAGAAAGTGAATTATGAATCTAATACTGTTCGATTCATTATTAAGTATAATCCACAACTGAAGGCGATTAGTAACATTGTATCTAAACATTGGGCTCTCCTCAAAAGTGACAAAGATCGCTGTGGCGTGATAAGTGATTATGCACAGATCACAATTTCGAAGGCACAATCATTAAAACAGATTATCTCTCTGAGAATGATTGAGACTAAAACCAGTGACAACAATTGTCTCTCTACCATCAATAAATCTAATGGATTTTATAGATACAACGAATGCAATATATGTGACTTAGCTATCCAAGACAATGTATTGACATATAATAAATCCAAACCTTGGCACATGAAACATCGAATTACCTGCCTAAAGCAATATGTAATTATGTGATTGGGTGCCCTTATAAACGGAACTATAGTGGCTCCACCATATGTGCTTTCAAAATGTGCATATTAGAACATATTAGAGCCATAAAAAACGATGTAAATTACACATTGGTTGTTCATTTCACAGAAAAGTATAACAGTGATCCAAAAGTGTTGTCCTTTTTAGAATCACACATATTCCTAAACATGTTAGGAGAGGGACTAGAGTATTGAGATTGTGGCAATTGGAATTAAAATTCATGGATTTTTTGTAATACTCTGAAACCCAATAGACAAAATTTGGATGCTGAATGCATGTCTTTTTAAACCCTCAGAATTGTGTTAAGAGATACATTATTTGGAGTTATGAACTAATTGGATGTTGAATTGAGTTCACTTGTGTTTTTCTGTGATGAGTTGTATTATTCGTAGATTTTAACATTACTGGTGATTATTAATTTGTTCACTTGCGCTTGATTTTTAGTTTGGATGATTTTGGAACATACACTTTAATTGTCATTAGGTTTTTGATATTGCCTATTCAGGCGTGGGTTTGATCTCCTTTTGAAGAAGTCCATAAACTCTTTATTGATTGTTGTTACGCTCACCTGGTCTCTACGGGGACATTGGGGCATGGTTACATCCCTTCCTGGAACTGGTTCCCCTTGGTCAGGCTTCTTCCCCTACTGCTGTGGTGTGGACTGCGCTGGTTGTAGGTACTGCCCCTGCTAGAATATGAGAGGTTGTGAGAATGCTGTGATATGAATGTGGTCTCCCTCGAACCCTTCTCAGAATGTGGTGAGCATGCGCCTACCCAAATAGTCTCACCTGTTTCATTATGATGGCGAGCTCTCCGCTCTGCTTCTCACTGCAGGGGCGCTTTTAGAAAGACAGAGTTTCTTCACTGGTCCATGTGCGTGGCAGACCAGACTGGCTGTGGCTGAACACTTCAAAGGTAACTATCCTTTGATAATGGTTATTTTCTGTATCTTTTTGTAATGTCTTTTTCCTTGATTAATGTGCATATCTCTTGTAATGTCTTTCCTTTTCCACAATAGGTGATATGAGGCCCAGCGGTTGTTGTGGTTCAAGAAGCGAGCCCCAATGGAGAAAAAGGGAGTTCACCATGTCCCAATAGTTGGTAAGTTTGGTTCTTAGGTCAAGCGCGAGGATTGGTTTGAGCGCAACCTTAGAGTAATGTCTTTTTAGTTTTTCTAACCTTATTTTGTCCTTTTCTCTTGCAGGGATGGCCTAGCGAAGTCAGACTGGAATGCTGTTATCCGGAGATCTGCCGGCGGATGAAGGATGCCTGGATCCACGATGAAGCTGGCTGAAAGTGGACTCACAAGCAGTGTTGTGGCTGGGAGCCGGAATAAGGTAAGGGTGCGCTCCAACTGCGGTTGCTGTTGGAATCAGATAAGGATGAGTTCCGACTGAGGTTGCTGTTGGAATCAGGTAAGGATGTGTTCCGACTGAGGTTGGTGCTGGAATCAGGTAAGGATGCACTTCTACTGTGGTTGCTGCTGGGATCATGTAAGGATGGGCTCCGACCGTGGTTGCTGTTGGAATCAAGCTGCTGGAATCAGGTAAGCTACTAGAATCAGGTAAGCTGTTGGAATCAGGTAATCTGCCGGAATCAGGTAAGGATGTGCTTCAGGCGGCAGTGAGCGTTAAACTGCTGTAAGCAGACTAACGCAAAGTGCCTGCATGGGGGCGGGGCAGGCTTAAATAGCCTGGTCCTGGACACACCCATTTGTTCCAACTCCTGGCCCCACCCTGCCACTCCTAGAGGATGCTGCACGTGCAGCCCCATTAACTCCTATGGCCAGCCCGACCTGGAGGCAGGTGGAGGCCCTGCAGGGAAAAAAGGCACGAGCACCAGAATAAAGTGTGCAGAGCACACTTACTCATGACCCTGGAGCCAAAGGTGCCAGGACTGGGTCCAACTGGAACTTTTATGTGGTGGAGCTTGTGGTCCTTGCACAGTAGCCATGACAGCAGACAGCACTCCCTCTCAAGGCCCCCCTCACGGGTGCTCTTCCTCCTGGTCCTGGTCCTGGCTTGGAGGGGTTGTTGCAATGGAATTGTCTGATTAGTCGTAGAGCAATAACGTAGTCACTAGGTTCCCATGTACGGTCTTGAGGTCCATAACCTTTCCAGTCTATAAGGTAGTACAGTTTAGATCGTACTATGTTGGAATCCAGAATAGTCGGGTGGTGCCTCAATCTGAGTACCTGGTTTCATCGGTTTCAAGAGAGAAACATGGAACACCGGATGAATCTGCATATTAGATGGTTAATCTAATTTCATGGCAGCAGGGTTAATTATGGCTTTGATGGGATAAGGTCCCAGGTACCTGGGGCAGAAGGCTCATGGTCTTTTCAAGGGTATGTTCTTGGATGCCAACGAAACTTTATCCCCAACCTGAAAATGTGTAGCCTCTCTTCGGTGTCGATCTGCAAACTTTTTCTGTTGTTCTTTGGCTCTGGTCAGATTTTTAACTGCTTCTTTAAGGGTTTGAGTGATTGTTTTGTGCAAGGTTGTAACTGCTGGCATTTCTAATTCGTCTCGTCGAGTCAATCAAAAGTGGAAGTTCGAGGATGTCGACCATGCATTGTGTATAATGGGGTCTGTCCGGTGCTAGTGTCGATGGCATTATTGTGGGCGAATTTGGTCAACCAAAGGAGCGTTTTCAAGGACTCTTCAGTTTGTTGTAATACACCTCAGGCATTGCTCCATTGCCTGGTTGGTTCATTCGGTTTAGCCATTTGTTTAGCGATGATGACTCGTGGATAGCCGGAGATCAATTTTGGCTATTTTACAACACCTCTTCCAGAGTGCTGAGATGTATTGCATTCTGCGATCTGAGACCAATACCGATGGGAAACCGTATAACTTGACAATTTGCTCCACAAATACGGTGACAAGGGCGGAAGCAGTGGGAAGCCCCTTTAATGGAATAAAATGGGCCATCTTGGAGAATAAGTCTACAGTAACCAGGATTGTGTTGCACCCATTGCAGGGACGAAGATCGGTGATAAAGTCCATAGACAGGGTATGCTATGGTGCTGGGGGTACAGCCAAGGGACGTAGTAACCCTGCTGGACTTAACTTCTGATATTTGTGTTGCGCGCAGGCACCACAGGTCGCAATTAATTGGGCAATGTCTTTTCTCCAGTTTGGCCACCAATAGCCCTTTTTTATTTTAGCTCGAATCTTGGTAATTCATGGGAGTCCTTCCACTAATGATTCATGGTCATTTGCTATTATCTGGTCTTGTAATTTCTAGTCCGGAATATATAGTTTCCCTTGAAAATGGGGCAGATCATTTATGATGGTGTATCGGTCTCCTCTAGCTAGCTACTCTTGTTGTGCTGTTTGGTTCATCTGAGATTGAAGATTGGTTTTCAAGTCATCCAAACAGGTGGTTGCAGCGATTTGCTTTTGGATCCGTTCTTCGGGAATGATGGCCACAGGCTTGGATGTCGTGAAAGCTTCCTTGTCCTCACCCATGTGTGATAGAGCATATCTGCTTTCCCTTTGCGTACTCCTGGTCAGTAAGTGATGGCAAAATTGTATTCGGCAAAGAAGAGAGCCCAGGGAATCTGGCGTGAGGATTGGGCCTTGGCATTCTTCAAGTATTGTAGATTAGGGTGATCTGTGATGACTGTGACCATGTGTCTTGCTCCCAGAAGATAGTGTCTCCATGTTTTGAAGTCTCCCTTAATCACTAGTAGTTCCTTGTCAGTGATTGCATAGTTTAATTCTTGCACAGAAAACTTACGGGACCAAAATGCTATGGGATGTAATTGGCCCATGTCAGGGTCCTTTTGCGATAATACCGCTCTGTTGGCTATGTTAGAGGCGTCTGTTTCGACCACGTATGGCAGATCTGGTCGAGGGTGTCGAAGAACTGGTGCTGTGGTGAAGGCAAGTTTCAGCTTCTGAAAGGTGTTCTATGCTTCGGGAGCCCAGAAGAATTTCTTATTTTTTCTCAGTAGGGAGGTTCTTGGATGAACTATTTGCGAAAACCTTGAAATAAATCAACGGTAACAATTGGCAAATCCGAGCACACAATGTACTTCTTTTGTGGATGTTGGTGATGGCCATTGAAGGATAGCATCCACCTTACGTGTGTCCCTGTGTACCCCTCATGGAGTGAGCATGAAGTCCAAAAATTCAACTTCCGTTACATGGAAGAAACACTTTTCTAATTTGGCAAAGAGCCGATGCTGTCGAAGCTTTTCCAAAACTGCTTTCACATGACCGACCTGGTCCTACTTGGATGCAGAGTAAATAAGAATATCATCTATGTAGACGAGTGCGCAAACGTCCAATAATTCATGAAGCACATTGTTCATAAAGAAATGGAATGCCGCTGGGGCATTACATAGTCCAAAAGGCATAACCTGGTACTCGAAAAGCCCATATTAGGTTCAGAATGCGGTCTTCCACTCGTCCCACTTTTTAACTCTCTAAAGCCGATAGGCGCCTCGTAGATCCAGTTTACTGTAAATTTGAGCATTCTTCACCTGGTCTAGAAGCTCCGGGATGAGTGTCTGGGGGTATATATTCTTTACCGTGATTTGATTAAGCACTCTATAATCTATACAAGTTCTTAGGTCGCCCTCTTTCTTTGGTACGAAAAAGAGAGCTAAGGAGGCAGGGGACTTAGACGGGCGGATGAAGCTGTTAGCTAGGTATTGATCCAGATAACATCTCAGATGCTGGTTTTCTTGCTCTGTTAGTGCATAAATTCGGCTGCAGGGAATTTGTGCTCCAGACACCAGATCGATCTGGAAGTCATAAAATCTGTGTGGAGGCAGGGTGTTTGCTTGCTCTTTCTGGAACACATCCTGGTAATCCAGGTATTCAGGGGGTAGGGAAGCAGAGAGCCCCAAGGTAGATTTTACCTTGAGTTCCCGGCTCTTCACATTTCTGTGGTAACAGATGTTAAAAGAGTGTGGTGAGCATGCGCCTACCCATATAGTCTCACCTGTTTAATTATGATGGCAAGCTCTCCGTCCTGCTTCTCAATGCAGGGTTGCTTAATAGGTAGACCGAGTTTCTTCACTGGTCCATGTGCATGGCAGCCCTCACCGGCTGTGGCTGAACAACTTCAAAGGTAAGTATCCTTCGATAATGATTATTGTCTGTATCCTTTTGTAATGTCTTATTACTTAATTATTGTCCGTATCTCTTGTAATGTCTTTCCTTTTCCCCAATAGGTGATATGATGCCCAGCGGTTGTTGCGGTGCAAAAAGTGAGCCCCAATGGAAAATCAGGGAGTTCATGATTTCCCAATAGCTGGTAAGTTTGGTTCTTAGGTCAAGCGTGAGGATAGGCTTCAGCGCGACCTTAGTGTAATGTCTTTATAGTTTTTCTAACCTTATTTTGTCCTTTTCTCTTGCAGGGATGGCCTGGTGAAGTCAGACTGGAATGCTGTTATCCGTAGATCTGCCGGTGGATGAAGGATGCTTTGATCCGCGATGATGCTGGCCAAAAGTGAACTCCTGATTAGTGTTGTGGCTGGGAGCCAGAATAAGGTAAGGGTATGCTCCAACTGCGTTTGCTGCTGGAATCAGGTAAGGATGAGTTCCGACTGAGGTTGCTGTTGGAATCAGGTAAGGATGTGCTCCAACTGCAGTTGCTGATGTAATCAGGTAAGGATGCGCTCTGACTGAAGTTGCTGCTGGAATCAGGTAAGGATGCGCTCCTACTGTGGTTGGTGCTGTTATCAGGTAAGGATGAGTTCCGACTGAGGTTGCTGTTGGAATCAGGTAAGGATGCGCTCCGAATGTTGTTGCTGCTGGAATCAGGTAAGGATGTGCTACAACTGCGGTTGCTGTTGGAATCAGGTAAGGATGCGCTCCTACTGCGGTTGCTGCTCAGATCAGGTAATGATGCGCTCCAACTGCGGTTGCTGCTGGAATCAGGTAAGCTGCTGGAATCAGATAAGCAACTAAAATCAGGTAAGCTGCTGGAATCAGGTAAGGATGTGCTTCAGGCAGCAGTGAGCGTTACGCTGCTGTAAGCAGACTAACACGAAGCGACTGCATGCGGGTTGGGCAGGCTTAAATAGCCTGGTCCCAGAGTCGCCCATTTGTTCCAACTCGTGGCCCCACCCTGCCACTCCAAGAGGATGCTGCATGTGCAGCCCCATTAACTCCTATGGCCACGCCCGACCTGGAGGCACGTGGAAGACCATGGGAAAAAAAGGCATGTGCACCAGAATAAAGTGTGCAGAGTACAATTACTCATGAGCTTGGTGCCAAAGGCGACAGGACTGGGTCCAACTGGACCTTTTATGTAGTGGAGCTTTTGGTCCTTGCCCAGTGGCCATGACAGTTGTGAGAATTCACATGGGTGTGACACACTCTAAAATATATATAATGTGGAAAAGATCTTGATTTTTGAAGTTTGTACAGTGCTAGTTTCTCTTGAAGTTTTGTATCTTAAACTAGACTATTGTTTATATCATTAATTACCACCACATGGTACATACCTTCTAGCCACTGTAAGATGGAGGCTTTTTTTGCTTTTGCCATTCATACACATGCATATATCACCTTTTAACCTTTAGGAAGCAAAGAGCTTTATTACCGGAGAGCCTCAAATTGTAATTGAAACTTGCCGGACGAAGCTCGGAGTGAGGGGCGGAACGCATGGCATGATGAAGAATATGGGGGGATATTGCTCCCACTGCCATTTTTAAAGTATGAAGATTGTGGAATTTTAAAGCTATAACATATTTCACTTTGCACTTTAAGGAAACATGTGCCCAGGCTAGTTTGCTACCTCGCCAATGCTGGCTATTGGAAGCACAGGATATTTGGGTGTTTCTGTGTTACATTGACTTGTGGAATCGCCCCATCCACACCTGGGGGCACCTGCTGAACTGTGTAGACTGAGCGACAGAAGAGTTGGAGCAGAATTTTACATATATATCCTCAAAAAGGCAGAGTGACTAAGAATAAAAAGTGCATTATATGTTTGACGAAAATATGTCATTTATGTCATCACATGTGATTGCAAAATTTGGTATATACAAAGTACGAAATTGGAGGTGAAGCCGAGAATATTGCAGCACATGAGAGCAATAAAGAATGGAAATATGACATACCTTATAGCCAAACATTTTGAAGAGAAACATCAAAAGGTCATGTCATTTTTCAGATACTTTGCAATAGACACAGTGACCAATAACATCAGAGGAGGAGATCAAGAAAAATGACTCAAACAAGCAGAAGCAAGATATATAATAGACTACGATACGAAGATCCCTAACTGTCACAACAGAGATGAAGAACTATACACATTTGTAGGTGATTGACACTATGAGAGAGACTAAGAACATTTTTGGACTTCATAATAATGATTAGAAATATGAAACTGACTTTTGGTAGGAACAGGGTATCTTTACATTTTTTAAATTATGTGATTGTATGTTTATGTTATGTGAAAGCACCTAACCAGCAAGAGACATAGAAACACCTGTGTGTTCATGTGCAAATACATCTGTAACCTAGATGCATTTTTCAATAAGCCACTGTAGAACTTGCAATGAAGTAACTTAACATGTATATCATTTGCACAGCATTATGCACTTTATTTTCTGTCATGTGTAAGCATTCAACCAGCAGCAGAAATTGAGATATTCCTGTGTACAGAATTATGCACTTTATATAGTAGAGAATTGGCAATACCCGCCTCTACGCTTGCAATGGAGGATGAAGTACCTGCCCACTCTTTAAAAACTCAGTAGGCAGTAGCTATCTGCACATTGCCCAAGGTCCATTTTTTAGACAGCGCTAGACACTTTATACAGTGGATGGCGGGAAACATAAAATGTATTAGAAAGATCAATTATAGTCAGAAACTAACCCTTTTGCACATTGCCCTCATGTCATATTTTGCACAGTACCATGCACTTTATCCAGTAGATGTATAGAGTATGTGAATTTGCCCAGTGACATTTCCATATCCCATATCATTGGGACCTTAATTAGGATAGGTGCTATTTGCACATTGTATTATGGTATTATGCACCAAGCTTTTTGCACATTGTCCTAGGTCCATTTCTTAGACAGTACTAGGCACTTTATAGTTTGGATGGTGGGAAATACAGAATGTATTAGAAAGATCGAACATAGTCAGAAATTAGCTCTTTTGCACATCGTCTCCATGTCACTCTTTGCACAGCACCATGCACTGTATCTAGTAGATGTGTATCGTATTTGAATTAGCACAGTGATATTTCCTTATTCCATATCATTGGGATCTCGATTAGGATAGGTGCTATTTGCATATTGCACTACTCACCGGGCTTCAACCTACGATGCTACAATGCAGTAGGAGTGATGTACTTTCTTTGTCTTAGGTGATAGTCAGGTTAACTTAAATGTATCCCTGCTAACATACCAGGGTTAGGAGGTATACTTCCTTGACTCAAAGAATGTCTCATATAGTTCCTTGACTCAAAGAATGGTTAATCAATTTGCCTATTTAAATATCTCTTTTACATCACTATAAATGTGAAACAATAGTCTCCTATAGGTGTAGGCACACATGTATTTGAACTGCCTCTGAAAGAGTGGGAGTACTAAAAGGAAGTGCAATGCAGATAGGGATGTAAATCGGATGTAACAGTGTCAACTCCATGTTACACATCCATCACGTGGGTATAATTCGGACAGTCGTATGAAGGTTTGAATGACAAAGGTTAGAAGAGTGTGTGGTGTAGATGTGGCTAGTAGTATTGTACCCACAAGGAGTTAGAAATACGGTGTTGTTCAGGCATAGAAATGAGAAATAGAAATTAATATGGCGTGTGCTTAATGATAGAGGGCATAAGAAGTAGTGATGTTAGTGGATTAACATTTATGTTAAAGATTTAAAATGTGGTGTTATTCATTTAGGATATTGCATAGTCTTCAGTAATGACAAAGCGTTACCCTGAATGAAACATACAATATGCCAAGATGGCACTCCTCTTGCATGTTGTTTGAAGAGAGCAGCCATCTGGGGCAATGAAAGGAATAAGGGACTAAAAACACACATATATGTAGAGTCCCGGCATGGAAGTGGTGCTCACTCTGATGAAGGTAAGAACGGGTGAAACGCTTTGGTGTTGTACGTCTCTTTACATTTCACTGGAACCCTAATAAAGATCATTTCTTGAACTTTGCATGAGCTGAGCAGATATATATTTTCTATTTGGAGTGAGTGCTGCCTAAATCTTACAGCAGTAGTTTTGCAGATGTGCATATTTATATATATATATATATATATATATATATATATATATATATATATATATATATATATATATATATATATATATATATATATATATATATATATATATATACTAATTTTGATGTCTGTGGAACATGCTCAGGTCCGCGGGCGGGCGCGATAACCATCAGCACTATCTAACATTATTGTATCATACAATAAAAACACCAAAAATATTCAAAAAGCACCACATAAATACATTACATTTATTAATAAATAAGAAGTGGAAACTGTATATGGAAGACATCATCAATCCACTGAAGTAGCATTTCCAATATAATGTAATATACCAAAACAAAATAAATATGCCTCCGACTGAATTACCTCACAGAAACTGCACAGCAAGAAGCAAGAGCATACTTACACAGCAGTAACAACAAAAGTTTATAAAGAAACGTAGTAGGTACACTACATTTATTTCATATACTTATACATTTTCTGTATTATGTACACTAAAACTAATATATATTTTTTAACACAGAAATGTCCAGTACTTTGGAATGGCTGGAAGAAAATTTCCTACGAGAGGAAATGAGTGAAGAGAGTGATATTAATGGCAGACACAACATTTCTGTATATAAGACAATTAATAACCATTACTTTATGTGTACTTAACATATGTTTTTTTTTTTTTATCAGATCAGACAACCAATAAAAATAATGCATCAAAAGAGATATTAGAATGGAACTAAAAATGGATTTGTTAATGCAACTGTTCAATCAACTAAGAGAGTGTATTGTGGACCATATTAGAGAAAACATTAAATACCACTGTCCCACATGTACCTCTCCCCCCTCTCCATGTCCCAGCCAACTATCCCTAAACCCTCCCCACCAAGAAATACAGTACAATGAGACTTCCATTCCTCCCTCCCCTCCCATACATCATATCCAAACCCCTAAGTCACCTGTATTTGTTTCAGTTTCTGCTTCCTCCTCTCTTTCCTCTCTTTCCTAATTGTTCTACTGTTAAATAATAATACAATTTTAAGTTTGTTCTTAGTGTATGCCTGTGTTTTCTTTTTTTTCTAAAAAGGCAGTCAGGGTGTTCGCGGACAGCGCAGGTGTTCGGGGTGCACTCAATTAATGAAAATGGGGGTGTCCTAAGGACAATATACCTGTTTGTACTGTCCGTAATTAAAATGAAGGTGTCCTTACAACACACAAGATGTCCACCTCTCACAATCACCCAAAATGGTGGTGTCCTAATAACACCCCCAGGGACTTCAACTTTGTTTGTAGAACACCTACGCACATGCGCATCACACACTTGAGTCCTTCGAACATCGCGCCTCTCCGCAACTGTCCACCGCACATATGTCACACTTTTAATTTGTTTGGTGACCTGAACATTGTCCGTAGAACACGCACGCGCATGCGCACAACTGTCACTGTGCATTTGGTGTCCTGCGGACAGCTGTCCCATTTGCGAACATGTCATCATGTTACCGCACCCACGCTGAGCATATTTCCTTATTTGTGGACACTGTACGGGCCCACAAACATTTAAAAACTGCTTTTTTGAGCCATCCAAGTTATTTTACAGTAAAAGTTCACCATTGCAAATGTCCCAGACAATGTCCCTGCCAATCTACATACTTGTTGGAACTTTTTAAGCCCATTCTTGGTATTCAAAGTGTTCAGGGACGGCGTGGGTGTTTGTGAAGCGTGCCCCAGCACCCCTATAAAAGGCCACACACCAGAGCTGATCCTCATTCTGCTTTTGGATTTACAAGATTTACAACAGGACAATTGTGCAGGTTGCTGTTCTTGGTTCCTCGTTCCTAGTTCCTGGTTATTAACCTTCCAGATGGCATCCCAAAGTGCTTCTGCTGCTACTGCCTCAGCATTAGCACCCCCACCCCTACCACCATGTCCCCAAGGGCCTACAGAGGGGAACTGGCGTGAGGATGCAGAGGAGTCGAATGAAGAGGATGAAGAGGATGAGGTAGTGGAAGTCCCTACTACTAGCACTCATCTCAAGCCTTGGGTGTGGCGTTTATTTACCACCATTGATGGAAAGTCAAAAGCTCAAGCGAACAAGGTGATCTGCACTCAGTGCCACATGATGCTGAGTCATGGCAAGGCTGGTTCGTATAGCTTTGGTACTAAATCAATGAAGTGACACCTAAAGTCATTCCACAGTGGGGCTATTCATAAGGTTGTACCTTGCGATAAACGTAGTAGGTTGAGTTCCTCTGCAGAATCCTCAGTTTCCACTCCTGTCACCACAAAAGACACTCCTGTGGGACAGTGCATCCCTCCAGCTGCCTCACAGGCCATTCATGATGCTGTTGACCCTTACCTTTCAAGGGTCACAATATTGTGCATGTACTGCAACACAGTACTCTACAGGGGGAGAACCTCCGGACTGCTTTCGAGACTGCGGTCAAGGAGCATCAGAAGGTCCGTGACCTACCTGAATAAGGCCCACCCTACATCTTCCTCTCTCCACCTGCCCTTTGTTATCCCATGGTTGGTGTCCCATCCTTAGCCTCCTTTCCCCTCCTTTCCTTGTTTGTTGTGTTTAAAAAACCCTAAAAAATATAAAGCAACAAAAAAACAAAGGCTCTTTTCAGAGGCAGCTTTCACAGTTTAAAAACAGAAGTGACAAATAAATAGTGCAGGGCCTGTCCATTTTTTTAGAAGTCCGCGGACATCTAAAAACTATGCAGTGCTGCCCTGTCACAACCATTGCACTTTTCTCTGGGAGGAAGTGGTGGCTCTGAAAAGAGCCTTTTTGAGGTGTTATTTTGTGCTTCAAAAACTTCAAATGGTCAACACCTACTGCAAAATGGATTGCTGGACTTCCAAAAAAGGTTGCAATGCATTTTGTATATTTTGCAGAAAAATCTGAGTAACATGTACTCCATCTCTGCGAAAAATGTGTGTGCTACAAAATATAATATTTTCATCCTGAAAAGAAGACACACAAACATCTTTCAAAAAGGCACAAACAGCCTTGTTAACATTGCACCTAGCTTTAACCATTTGTGGACCAAATGAAAAAGAACGCAGCCACATTTGTCTCTGCGCAATACAGGAAAAGATTACTAGTTTGGATACATGTCCATGACTTTCCCAAGTTCTTCTTTCATTGCAAATTGCAAAGGGATTCCAGAAACAATGCCTAAACTGTTCCTTCCATATGAATAATAATAATGTCTGGATGACACTGTGTAATCAAAGAAGCACAGACAGGTACCAAATCCACCCACTGCATTGCATGCACTCCATGCCAGTGCACTTCCATATGAGAGAATCCAAGATGTGCAGCCACTCCACAGCGATCTGCATGCATCTCCAGCAATTTATCCATGCATCTTCAAAATCCAGACAATCTGCTTTCTGAAACACACAGCCATAGCTATCTGCTCTTCTCTCAGGAAAAACACCTACTGACAAACTCTCCACTTACACAAAACACCCAGTAAACCTTATTGACCAATCCCTTCTCTGTTCAGTCTCATTTGCATGCCTCGCAACCCCAAAATCCCCATATGTAATATGCGCTGCCCACGAACACCCGCGCTGTCTGCGGACAAATCAAAAAATCTGAGCATAGGGAATGACAATTTTAATATTGTGCCCCATTTTCCCTTTGAGGTTGGCTCTGAAAAGAGCCTTTTTAAAAAATGTTTGCAGATGCTTCAGAAACACCCTTTATTTTGTTTTTTTGTTTTTTTTCTTATTTTCCTCCAAAAATCTTCACATTAGCTTCTCCAATGCAACCCGTACATTCCAAGACAGCGTGGCATTTCCCTTAAAAGATCAAGAAATGCCATCTTCTTTAAAATAAACAACATTACCTGAATCAATGTTGTCATTATTACAAAAGAAAATACCTGCTCTAAGCATGAAAACAAACATGCCTCGGTTGATTGCACACCTAGCAATATTTTGCTGACGACAAAAAACACAACAATTGTCCCATACTCCTCGAGGTAACAAAGCAGAAAAAATAACCTTGGCATTTGGAAGGACTTTCATGATTGCCTGAACCAGGTTTTGCAGATCTTGCAACAAAGTAGGAGCACTTACATAGTCCAAAAGCACAGAACTGCAGTGTAGGACAACTACATTTGGACTTGAAACCTAGCCATATCCTGACAAACTACTAGAATTGCCTGCAAATTCAAATTAGGTACAGTGCGCCACACCACATCCACTCCTTTTGTGTCAAAATAGTTAGCCACATTCCTAGATTTAGCATACTGCTCCAAACCATTCACAAACATATCTCCAACCACCAACGCCCTGACTTTCTGCACCTCCACCATCTTCACTACACAGAGCCCCTCTCAATACGAAGGAGAACCTCAACACCTGATTGGCTAATCCTCAAAATACACTCCCACTTCATGCTTGGAAACCCCGGATGTGGCATGTCTGATCTGAGAACAACCCCGCTGTCCATGGAGTGCGTGAGTAACACTGGGGCAACCATTCTACCCTTTCCACTACACTCTCTGCACCACTTCCTCATTGGCTACTGCTAAGCAGTCACACAATCATCCACCAATAACATCCAAGAACTCCACATCTAACTCTATCATCACAGATCAGCACTTTAGATGTACTATTGATCACTCTCAGTACAATTCGGCTGTGACTGCAAAGGACCTACAGCAACAACTACTATAAAACTCCCCAAGATTTCTACTTGCAGATTCATGCACATCCGCATGCATGAAAACAGACTACAGGTATGCATATTTCCTATACAGTACATGTACACCTCTTCTAGTAATACAATACATCCCGAGAGTATAACTCAGCGGCAACATGCGTGCCTTGAAAGCAAAACGACACAAAGCAACACAGATTTGATCCCTGGGTCCGCGCTTAGAAACCACTGGGTGTTTAAGCGTGTTATAAATACGCAACTAAGACAAAATAATTACGCAACTAAATAACAAACAATTCCTGTATCAGTGACTTGATGTCCGTGGGCATGTGTAAGTGCCTTAGAAATGTAAAATAAAATTTAAAAAATATGAACAGAGTAACTGCCACTTACCCTGTATAAACTGTAAAATGAACTTACTGTCATTTCTCCCATCTTCTATGATGAAGTGTCAATTGCAAACTTTTCAGCTCTCCAAATTTTTGTTTACTCACACACCTATCTAAACAATATTGTTTCATAATATAAGATGGGAAAAATAACAGTATAATTATGAAAAAGACTGTCCAGTGTATTATAAAATTACACACAGCCAGGATGAGTACATACATCTTCATTCAGGCACACGCGCAGCCAATATCATTAGAAAGGCTTCCAGATCAAACAACACCACTGCTTCTATATGAAATCCTTCTGCTTTATTTACCACACCTTCACAAAGCCATACATTGCATTCTTTTATGTACAATCTCTGCCATTTACCCTGTAAGAATAGCAAAAAGTGCATAGGATTATTTCTTCAATCTCTTAACATCCATTAACATAACATTGAAAAAACAAGTGTGCTCTATACGTTTACTATTAAACTCATTTGAAAAAGATATTCAACTAACAGATTCTAAATAAAATATACAGGATGCACATAGGCAAAGGAAAGTGCAAAACAATGTTTACATTAACAAAAGTGCAATAAACACACATATTCACTAGCTTCTTTCTTTTACAATTTCAGTGAAGACCACACTCCTGAAAAACAGCAGCGTCTGAAGTAGGAACAATGACTTAGACGAAACCTACTCTTTCCATACAAAAAAGTAAGTACAAAACTAACATAATGTTCTTACTGTTACTCAAACACACTAGCATTTTAGTATTGTAAAAGAAACAAATACATTAACCGTTTACCATTAGATGTAGTATTACTGCTTCCACTTACAAGTTGCTTACTTTATATTGTCAACTGAAGCCCAGTATAGTAACACACAAATACAAGAATAGCCTTTCCAACTTGATGTAGCTGCCCATTGCACAGTCACACACCTCCACAATCATACCATCATACTCAGACATGCATAAACAAAGCACTCATACACTGCACAACAGCCCAACCCACACTTTCTTTTTTTCTCTATACAGACCCCAAAGAATGCCTACCAAAAAGCAACTCCATAGAAAGCAATGCAGAAGTAAAGCAAATCACAATAAGTGTCCAAAATAAGCATCCATCTCTACCAGATTGTATACAAAAAGTTCAAACAAAACAGCTAATACAGTCATTAAGCGAAACAAAACAAGCTTTCAGTACAGAAACCTCCCCTCCTCTATCAGAATGTAAAACCAAACAGAAAGTGATTAACAAGACTTCAGCTACCACTACTGCACTACTGCTAATGCTGCACCTATACTTCTTGCTGTAGTGGCAAGTAAGTATTCCAAAATAAATATTTTACAAAAAATGTTCCACCACAGAGTCCTTCAGAACATTTTAAAAATAGGAGAGAAATCATGCACAACCCTTAAAACCTACCATAGAAAATTAATCCTAGAAGCGCTCGTAGACAGTGCAATCCTTTTCAAAAGGAAGATATTTATATTAGTTTTAAACAGGATGAAACCACTAACAAAACTAACTACTAAACTACAAAAAAGACTTCTCAATAAATGGAATATCAACAAAAATAGCTTCTTAAACATCTGTGCAGGTGAATGGAGTCACACCACGACCACGGAACCATATTTTAATGAAGAAGCATATAAACAAAAGCAAAAAAACCCAATTGCCATACATAGTAGTGGACGAGGGTATGAAAAACTTAATAACACCAGTATGGACCAAGAAACTCACAAAAATACCCCCAGAAAACTCAGAATCACCTCCCCTATCGACTCAACCAAAACGTCCAGTCTACAAATGGCCCTTCACAACAATATGTAACATTGCCAAAAAAATCTTTCAAATCTTTATGCCAGTTCCTTAAATCAGTATGTAAAAAGCAAAGACAGAATCAAAATGAAAATACTACAAAATATGGATGCATATCCAGTACGCAAATACACAGGACTATAAGCATTTCAGGACCTATTTGCAAAAGCACCTTCCATCATATCAAAATGATATCAATACATCATTCAACTATACGAAATCTAGTCCAAAAACTCTGCTATGCTAAAAGTCCTGCTTTAGCACTAGCCAATTTAAATAACAATCTTCTACATGGTACAGCCAAGCAACTACTCGAAGAAAGAGAGCATATCCAGAGAAAATATTTTAGAATTGAAAGCCACTTACAAAATGAAATAGATGCACAACAAACTAGCAACTACTGTACAAATAGTAACCTTCTATTAAACACATACAAAAAAGAAATACTAAAGTTTAAAAGTACCTCCGCTGAAGTACCAAACCATGTGTGTGTGTTGCCGCAGGACTTCTTATAAAGGTACCACAAAATTTATAGACATAACGTACAAAATAGAAGACAATGAAGAATCAAAATGGTTACAAATAGCTCTATACCTTATAGAAGAAAACAAATACGACATTACTGGCCCCTTAATACTTTGCAATTACTACACTGAAAAACTTGACAACAACCAAACACCTTCACGTGCTATCACAAATAACTTGGAATTATTCCCACTACCAAAACCCCTGCAGCAACTAAATTTATATGAGAGCATCATAATTTAAACACACATTTCAAGCAATAAAACACCTCCAAAGAAAAACAGCAAAATTGCCTCCCTCTGAATTAGTCAAAGGCATTTGTGGCAAAGTAGATCTCAAAGGAAATGTACACACTCTAGGAGTGCAAAGGCCAATAGATCAATCTTTAATTGTCTTAGTAAACGGCATACCTACAAAAGGCAAAAAGAAATTGGCAACTATTTGTGGACTTAAATAAAGTTAGACAAGCCCTGCAATATCCAAAAAACAACAATAAATACTACAAAGAAGTTAATATTAAAGAAAACCTGAGAGAAACTATTGAAATAATGCAAGAGTCACCAGAAACGGGTCAATTTGAACTTCTAAATCCTGCTACAGAATCCAATATTGTAGACCATTATACAATTCATCCTTTACACTATAAAGACACTATAGATGATGCACTGGAAATGTACCAAATGCAACAAGCCAGAGGATCTCCAATGAGCATATGGGAAAAAAGTATAGAAGCACAGCCTTTCCTCTACTCTTTCCTACTGGAAACGGAGGAAGGTACGATGATAGACCCACACAGATAACAGCATCAGAATATCGCTCTCTACAAATATATTCTGACAACCCCAGATTCAGACAAAGCGTGGAATATATATTCCACCTTCTCTTTGAAAGTGAACTAGCAACTCTATGCTGCGGAGTTGCACACACATTAAAATCAGGTACCCATTTTCAAAATATGTCAGCTATGCAATTATTACAAAAAAGTGCAAGAAAAAGATGAGGTTTTACAGTCAAGTATTACAAATCTTTTAGCAAACATTCATGGTACAAAAGAATATCGGTTCCGATGTCACAGAGATGTACGCTGTATGATAAGAAACCTTGGCCCACCCATTTGGTTTGTTACATTGAGTTCGGCAGAATATGCATCGGAAGATTTCCACGATTTCCTATGCCTAGCAAACAAAAATAAAACATGGATATAAAAACACCAGGAGAACTCTGTTCTCTAGATCCTGTAAATGTATCAAGATATATCCATCATCGCTTCATTGCTATGCTACACTTTATTTGTAATAAGAATGTGCCTCCCCTCAGAGTAGTTCAACACTTCTTTTGGAGAAAGGAATACCAAGCCAGAGGAGCACCACACATCTACATGCTATTATGGATTAAAGATGCTCCTAATTGTGGTCAGCACAGTGATGCCACTGTTTGGCAGTTCATCCAAAAATATGTCACTTGTGAAATCCCTTCACAAACAACACAGAGTGACCTTCATGCACACATTTTACAATTTCAAAGACACAAATGTAACAAATATTGCCGCCACAAATATTAAAAGAAAGGGAAATACCACACCAAATTCTGCTTTGGTTTACCTAGACCAGTTTCACCAACAGATCAAGTAAACAACTTCATGTATTCAGTCAGACATAGTGTCAAAGGTAAATCACCTAAGAACACACATTACATAAAAAGAACAGAAGAATCAACATACATCAATGATTACAATGCAATCATTGCCCTCCTATGGAATACAAACATAGATGTCCAGTACATTGCAGACAATTCCACTGCAGTTGCACGATATGCCACAGCCTACTTAACCAAAGCAGAGAAAACAGAGCTTCAGGAGCTCTGGGATGACATATAATCTGACCAAACACTATCACAGAAATGTGTTCAGCTTAGGCATAAAAATGCTTGCTCCTAGAGAATGTGGCTGCTATGAAGCTGCAGACCATTTAACCGGTACTGCCTTGTATGGAAAATCAGGCAATAAAGTATGGTTAAGTCTTGGTCCTGCTAAATCTAGCAAAATAGTTCTCAAATCATATGAGGATATAGAAACAATAACCAAAAATGATCCCAACAGCCAAGACATTTTGAAAAACAATTTACTAGACACATACTAGCCAAAGAAGATTACCACTTTGGAAACCATGTGTCTCTACCACGTAGCTCAAAACTTCACATACAAACATAATGTTTAACCAGATGAAAAGAAAGGTAGATACAGAGTGGTAAATTGTGAAGGCAGTTTAGTAAAACTTACCAAACACAGCTTAATTAATCATATCAAATTGTCATTAATAACTTCTCAACATAAAGAACTGTATTTCACGTCCATGCTACAACGTTTTAAACTATGGAGGAAAGAAGAAGAGTTACTGGATACATATGACTCCTATGAAGATGCTTTCAAAGCAAATGAAAGCACTATAACAGTCGTAAACTTTACACAGTACCAAACAATGTTGCAGAATGAAAAGCAACCCGAAGAAGAACTCCAGGCCCAACTACAAGTGGACATGCCCAACAGTAGTCAACCTTCTGTAACAGGAAGCCAAGAACCACTTGGACAGCTACTAATAGCATGTGAGGCAGAATTAACCATCATAGAAGTAGAAAACACAATGTGTTAGCATGAACAAGCTACAGAAGCCTTCGCTGTACTAAAATCACAACTGAACAATGAGCAGCATAGCATTTTCCAAGAAATAACAAAACAAATTAAACATGGTGTGGAACATGAAAATAAAAACTGTACCTGCCAAGACTACAAACCGATACTGCTATGTGTGAGTGGTGAAGCTGGTTCCGGCAAAACATTCTTAATACAAATCATCAGCAAGTTCCTTCAACAATTGACAAACACCAAAATGTCAGCTGTTGTAACTGCCCCCACAGGTTTAGCTGCCTACAACATAGGCAGTGTCACTTTACACCGATTCCTACTCCTTCCAGTAGAACACCAAAACAAATTAGACTATTACAACATTTCCACAGAAGCTGCAATGGAACAACGCAGAGTTTTCAAACAATTGAAAATGCTGCTAGTAGATGAGGTGAGCATGGTCTCCAACCTAATGTTGGATTTGATTCACCTCGGAATACAAGAGGTCCTCAAAACAGACTACGAACACCTCTTTGGGGGAAAACACATTATTGTTTTTGGAGATCTTCTTCAATTGACACCAGTGAAACCTGAACCTATTTCTAAAACCTTAGGGCACAAACTGTGCTGTAAAACTCTTGGCAGCACAGGAAATATCAACCTCTGGCAACAGTTCCAATACAGAGAATTAACAGAAAACATGTGCCAGTCTGCAGACCTGACATATTCCAACATTTTAAAAAGTATTAGAGTTGGTGTACTATCTCAAGAAGCACAAGCAATATTAAAAAAACAGGCACATCATGCACTGTATTGCCATAACTCATGTGCTACTGATGTCATGGAACAATTATCACACAAAAATGTCAATTGTATGTCCTTGATGCCAACTCTTGCAAGCTGTTCAAAATTCAATGAAACAATGTTTAAAATAGAAATGTAATCAATAATAGAAATTTGCTCCACAGATAAACTGGACATACATGGTATGATACTACCCATGTGTCAACAAGCCACAACAAGACTAAATACCCTAGAAAACTCTATCTTCGACACAGCTAGTTTGGAGAAAATATTAAAATGATCGTTAAACTGTAGAGTAATTCTTAAAAATAACCTTGACGTGGAGTAAGGACTAGTTAATGGAGAACTTGGAACAGTTGTTGGCTTTCTAACATATCCACGTGACAACAACATTCAATTTGTCAATATTCTCTTTGATAAACTATCAGAAGTTAAAAGGATGGGAGACTCACCAGCCCGCTTCCTTCTTTTGAAAGACATGTATGTATGCAGAGAACAATTTTCACTAACTCTAGCATACGCAGTTACCATTCAAATCACAAGGTCTTACCCTAGATAAAGCTTTAATGGACATTGGTAGCACAGTCATTAAAGAAGGCATGAGCTATGTAGCACTATCACGCTTACGTACACTTGACGGGCTATTTCTAATCAACTTTGTTGCAAGTAAAGTAAATGCAGATATTCCTTCCATTCTAGAATACAATAGGCCGTGTTAACTCCACACCCCCATCTAAAAACCTATCCTGTTCCACAAAAAGCAAAACGTTGTAAAAGAAAACTACTTCAAATTGAAATGATACAGGATATCACCAAAATTCCTCCAAAGAAAAAAAAAGAAACTAATACTTCATCAAGTACCACAACGAAAGAAGAATCTACTGGTCAAAGTAACTCAACTACTTCTTCAAAGAAGCAACACACACTCTGAACAAATGACTTCCACACAGAACTGTAAGTTACCTTCAAATTTTCAAATATAACTGCTGTAAATTGCTACACAAATGTAGCAATACATGTTCTTTTCCAATTGCCACCAATTATTGAGAACATTTACCTACACAGTACAGACCAATTGTGTTTGCAAATGTTAGTCCTTCATGAAAATGCAACCAACAATCCTAACAACACTTACATTGTTCATGGAATAAGACAAGAACTGGACTACTGTGCTGGAATTGTCAAATTCACTACAAACTCACAAGAAGATCCACACAAATGTCTAATGTACTTATTACAAGTACTGGAAAACAAAAGCATACCTATAAATGAAATATTTCAGATTTCATACATGTGGAAACATACATGCACTCTTTGCAGGCATGTACTACAAGAACAAGTTCCTAATGAACGCTTCATGTATATATCCATACCTAACTGTGAATCCATTCCATTTCAGCAACTTGTAGAAAATACAAACCATGGCTGAATATGTACTATGGGCAATTGGAATAGAATATTTATTGCTACATTTGCATAGTAATTTACACCAGTTGTATTTGAAAATTTGAATGGACCTGACAGTTCTGTGTCCAAGTCATTTGTTGGGAGTGTGTGTTGCTTCTTTGAAGAGGTACTTGATGAAGTATTACCTTCTTTTACTTTCTTTGGAGAAATTGCTGTGAGATCCTGCATAGATTGAGTCTGAAGTAGTTTTCTTTTACAGCGTTTTGCTTTTTGTGGAACAGGATACATTTTTAGATGGGGTGTAGAGTGAACGTAGTCTCTTGTATTCTAGAATGCAAGAAATATCAGCATTTACTTTACTTTTATATTTACCTTGCTTGCATCAAAGTTGATTAGAAATAGTCTGTCAAGTGTACATAAGCATGATAGTGCTACATAGCTTATGCCTTCTTTAAAGACTGTGTTCCCAATATCTATCAATGCTTTATCTAGGGTAAGACCTTGTGATTTGTGAATGGTGTCTGTGTATGCTAGAGTTAGAGAAAGTTGTTCTCTGTGTACATACATGTCTTTAAAAAGAAGCAAGCAGGCAGTTGAACGTCCTGTCCTTTTAACTTCGGATAGTTTGTCAAAGAGAATATTGACAAATTGAATATTGTTGTCACGTTGGTAAGTCTGAAAGCCAACAACTGTACCAATTGCTCCATTGACTAGTCCTTGGTCCACATCAAGGTTACGTTTGAGCATTACTCTACAGTTTAAAGATAATTTTAATATTTTCTCCAAATCAGCTGTGTTAGAGATAGAGCTTTCCAAGGTGTTTAGCCTTGTGGTGGCTTGTTGACACATGGGTAGCGTTATACCATGTATGTCCAGTTTGTCTTTGGAGGAAATTTGAACTATTGGTTGAATTCTTTTTTTTAAGATTGTTTCATTAAATTTTGAACAGCTTGCAAGAGTTGGCATCAAGGACATACTATTGACATGTTTGTGTGCTAGTTTCTCCATGACATCAGTAGCACATGAGTTATGGCCATAGAGTGCATGGATGTGCCTGGTTTTTAATATAGTTTGTGCTTCTTGAGATAGTACACCAACTCTAATACTTTTTAAAATGTTGGCGTATGTCAGGTCTGCAGACTGCCGCATATTTTCAGTTAATTCTCTGTATTGGAAATGTTGCCAAAGGTTGAAATTTCCTATGCTGCCAAGAGTTTTACGGCACAGATTGTTCCCTAAGGTTTTAAAAATAGGTTCAGCTTTCACTGGTGTTAATTGAAGAAGATCTCCGAAAACAATAATGTTTTTTTCCTACAAAGAGCTCTTTGTAGTCTGTTTTGAGGACCTATTGTAATCTGAGGTCAATTAAAGCCAACATTAGGTTGGAGACCATGCTCACCTCATCTATTAGCAGCATCTTCATTTCTTTGAAAAATCTTCCATTGCAGAGTCTGTAGAAAGTTTGTAATAGTCTAATTTGTTTTGGTGTTCTACTTGAAGGAGTAGTAATCGGTGTAAAGTGACACCGCCTATGTTGTAGGCTGCTAAACCTATGGGGGCAGTTACAACAGCTGACAGTTTGTTGTTTGTCAATTGTTGGAGGAACCTGCTGATTATTTTGATTAAGAATGTTTTGCCAGAACCAGCTTGACCACTCACGTACAGCAGTATAGGTTTGTAATCTTGGCAGGTACAGTTTTTATTTTCATGTTGCACACCATGTTCAATTTGTTTGTTGCTTATTTTGTGAATGCAGAATGCTTCGGTCGGACGAAGGAGCAGTGCATGGTTTGTCTCACGAATGGGAACGCTGACAGGCTGAGGACAGAGCGGATTTACGAGCAGCAGGAAGGAAACTCTACCGCATCCTCCATTTGGCAGCACATTCTTCGTCTGGGTAGTTCCGTCGGGCTCCCGGACTAAAGATAATTACGGGAAGGGCTGGAGATAATATTTGGTGTGTTACTGTTTGAATTCGGATGCCAAAGAGCTCTTCTGAGGCTGTTAGGGGAGAGCATATGTGATTTTGAGTGCGGGTTTTTGGTCAAGAAATCTCTATGAACTAAAAAGGGCTACTGCCAAGTTATAAAGAGGCAGTTAACACGAGGATGACTTGAATTCTCGTATCTGGAAGTCCTGTGTAGGAAGGCATGAGGATGATCTAGTGCTGTTAACTAGATACTGCTACAGTACATGTTTTGTGTTTTATTATGTCTTGTTTCTGCTTGCCTCAAAGGCTATGTGTTCATTTGATCATGCTGGGAAAACTCCTATTTTGTTTGTTTCATTCTGCTTATGCTAATATGTTATCCATGTGTTATTGTTAAAATTGACCAGTATCAAGTGGGTCTGTTCAGGATAATGCAGGAGCCAGGTTCTTGCAGGGTGTATTTCAAACCAGGCATGTGTATGTTAGGTGTTTAGTATCGTAGGTATTGAGTTCTTTGGTATGCATGATAAGTTTAGGTAGGGTAGGTATTATCCTGTGCTTCCCCGGTCCCATCCACTTTAGGTGTTTTCCTTGCCCTCTTTCTGCTGTTCCTAATCCCCAACCCCATCCACAACCTCTCCCTAATCCCTCTTCCCCCATTGGCTGCCATGTGGTGTTCTGTATAACTTTAATAAGGTACCTCTGCCAACCACGGTGGGAGGGATCAATTCATTCGGCTTCTGTCGTTCGGGAGGGAGTGTCGAACTCTCTTCCCTTGCTAAGTGTGTTTGTGACAATAGGAATCATACGTATCCAGTAAGTCTTCTTCTTTTCTCCATGGTTTAAAAAGTTCTAGCAGGGATATGTTGGCATCATGTACAAAGACAATTTGGTATGATTAATTAAGCTGTGTTTGGTAAGTTTCACTAAGCTGCCTTCACAATTTGCTACTCTGTATCTACCTTTCTTTTCATCTGGTTTAATATTATTCTTGTATGTGAAGTTTTGGGCTACGTAGTATAGACACAGGGGCCTCATTATGAGTTTGGAGGCAGCCATGCCCTTAAAAAGGGCATGGCTGCCTCCAAACTCGGGTCCGGTTCCGGGTTCCCTGAATGGGGAAATACCGGGCCATTCCAACCTTAGAGGGCCCGGTATTTCCCCATTCAGGGAACCCAGACCATGTCCATCCCCATTCCCATTTGAGCCCCCTTAGGACTCAATGGGAATGGGGAGCATGTTAACAACGGGCCTGTTAATAGCGGTCCCATTGTTAGCATGCTGGGCTGCTCACAGGACCCGCTTTTTACCAGGCATCCTCAGCGGGTCCCACGAGTTGACCTCGTAATAGGGCGGTAAGTGGTAAATGGCTCCGGCACCTTTACTGGTGCCGTTAACCCCTTACCACCCACCTCATAACGAGGTCCGTGTTGTTTGTGAAGGGATTTCACAAGTGACATATTTGTGGATGAACTGCAAAACAATGGCATCACTATCCTGACCAAATTTAGGAGCAATTTAGGATCATCTTTAATGAACAAAAGCATGTGGATGTGTGGTTCTCCTCCTGCCTGGTATTCTTTTCTCCAAAAGAAGTGTTGCACTTCTCCGAGGGGAGGAACACTTTTATTACAAATGAAGTGTAGCATAGCAATGAAGCGATGATGGAAATATCTTTATACAGAGCGCACAGTTCTCCTGGTGTTTTTATATCTATGCTCGTTTTGTTTTTGTTTGCTATGCGTAGGAAATTGTGTAAATATTTCCATGTTGTGGGTACCCTGAGAACATGCACCTACCTGCACTGTTGTGTGGAGTTGACTGGGGGAGGGGATTGTGTGTTGGGTGTTCACTGGGGGAGGGGGGATTGTGTGGTGGGTGTTCACTGGGGGGAGGGGGGATTGTGTGCTGGGTGTCACTGGGGGCAGGGGGGATTGTGTGTTGGGTGTTCATTGGGGTTGGGGGGATTGCGTGCTGGGTGTTCACTGGGGCAGGGGGGATTGTGTGCTGGGTGTTCACTGGGGGAGGGGTGATTGTGTGGTGGGTGTTCACTGGGGGAGGGGAGACTGTGTGCTGGGTGTTCACTGGGGGGAGGGGGGATTGTGTGCTGGGTGTCACTGGGGGCAGGGGGGATTGTGTGTTGGGTGTTCATTGGGGTTGGGGGGATTGCGTGCTGGGTGTTCACTGGGGCAGGGGGGATTGTGTGCTGGGTGTTCACTGGGGAGGGGGGATTGTGTGTTGGGTGTTCATTGGGGTTGGGGGGATTGCGTGCTGGGTGTTCACTGGGGCAGGGGGGATTGTGTGCTGGGTGTTCACTGGGGAGAGGGGGGATGGACAATCTTTGAATAAATCACATTTAAAATTCATACAAAGCATGGACAGTTGTGATAGTGATTAAGTGCTCTTTAATCTTCAAGTGACATGTGCAAAATGTAGCCGTCACCCGTATCAAAGAAAATTATCAATCAAGCCCTGTCTGGCCAACCTCCCCTCCCTCAGTCCATTTCTGTGTGCACGTGCAACACCTTCTGGCACATCATCATCTTCACTCCCATCCTTAGGTGGCAGCACATGAGCATCGGGGGCAGTGGCACATTCCTGCGACAGTACATGTTGTGCAGCATGGCACATGTCAGTACAATTTTTCCAACTTTTTCTAGTGCATACATTAATGCCCCTCCCGTACGGTCTAGGCACCGGAAGCGTGCCTTCAGCAGTTCAAATGCCCTTTCCACGCAGATGCGCGTACGTCCATCGGCAATATGTATGCCCACTCAGCTGCAGTGTATGGATGACGCACAGGGGTCATGAGCCATGTTTACTGGGGATATCCAGAATCATCTGCATGGGAGAGAAAGCAGGTATGGGGACAAGGTAGGTTCAGTGGGTGCACAAGGCTCAGTCATCAGTGACATTGTCAGCAGGATCAAGTTTGTTTCGAGAAGGTCATGCTATCTCATTGCAATGTTGGAATAAAACCTTTGACTTCCAGGACATGTATGGTGTGAGGTTGCCATACAGCTGTTTATCTATGTATTTGTGAGTTGTTATGTGCATCACACTCATGTATTACATGTGGCCTACTTATCATTTGGTCACTTACATTGTGGGGTGTGCTGTGCTAGGAGCAGCATTGAATCAATGCAGTACTTACAACTTGCTACGCTTCTGTTTCTAAATGTAACAGTACTCTGTCCCTTGTCACTGGAGGAGGCGACCCTTACATCTGCTTGTGCATGCGACATGTGGTTAGCCCATGTGTCATAGGCATTCCCTTTGGCTGCTGTTGCATTTGCTGGTTGCCACTATCATGTACTGTTCTCCAGGCATGTGATTGGCCAATCAGGGGTCAGTGTTTCAGGGGTTTACATTGTCGTTAGTCAGACTACTTTTGTGCAGTGCTTTTGTGGATGTGCCGACTTTCGTTTAACATTGGCATGACTGTCGGGTGGCCAGGGTGGGATGTCTGTGCTGTGTCAGGGTAGGAAGCTATACTGCAACACACACAGGAGGCTTTGTGGTAGTAGGCCTTCCATATGTGACTGTGTTGCCACATGTCATTGACATCCAGACTGGGTGTGTTCCGCTGTGTTGGACATGTCCAAGGGTTCTCGTGCAAGGTACATGCATGGAAGTGCTGCAGTGATGGTGCTGCCTATTGGCATGCAGGGAATTCACTGTGTGTGACCAGCCCCATCAGATGTAATTCAACATGCATTACGGACTACATTTGTACTCACCCAGCATCCATGTGTTTTGGCCTC
This sequence comes from Ambystoma mexicanum, assembly GCF_040938575.1. Lineage (NCBI taxonomy): Eukaryota > Metazoa > Chordata > Amphibia > Caudata > Ambystomatidae > Ambystoma > Ambystoma mexicanum. The sequence continues at coordinate 1,173,582,398 of NC_090935.1, read as the reverse complement.
GATGCCTATCCATGTACGCTGGCAGGGTACTGTTGCGCAGGACCATGGAGTCGTGGGTGGATCCTGGGTAGCGGGCACAGCAGTGGCTGAAGGTGAGGTCAGGGCTACATGTCATCTTCACATTCATGGAATGGTAATTTTTCCGGTTTCTGTAGGCTGCCTCATACGCCTGGGGTGGTACGAGTGCTACATGTGTGCAGTCCAGGGCTGCTATTACATTCAGAACTTGGGCAGTGGCATGAAATTGACCCTTCAGCTGGTTCACCTGTGCCTGTGTGGCTGGCAATGCAATGTGCTCATTCACATGGATCAACAGTGCATCCAGCTCCTGTCCCAGCATGGCACTGAAAGTGGACTGGGCCATGCCGTGCATCATGGCAATGGTGTGTTGGTAGCTGCCAGTCCCGAGGAATTGTAGCACGGACACAAGCTTCACAAGCGGGGGTACTGCTGTGCTGATGGCTATAAGGCAGCCGATGTCAGCCTGGATTGTGTCCAGCAACTGGGTGATGATTGCCCTGTCCAGCCTATATTCGGTCACCAACTGGCCATCAGTCAGGGCCCAGGGTGTTGGCCTGGGCCTGGGGATGGCTGGCCGCCTTGCTGGTGCACTCTCCTCTTCCTTCTCCTCATCCCCACCACCTCCTGCGCTCCCAGGGCCCTGGCCTGTTTTGCTGGCCTCTGTAGCTCCAAGCGCAGCAGGTAAATGTCCACATCAAGTCTCCCGGCTCCAAATGGCTGCATGGTGTTTGGAAGTGTGTGCTGTGCAAGGGTGGGTCTTTTGTAGGCCTCTGATTTGCATTGGTTTCACCTGGGCCCTTATTGCTGCCTCCTCCCTGCTCCTGCTGGTGTAATGGTGTTGGGGAGGGTGTGTTGTGCATGGGTGGATCATTTGGAGGCCTCTGATTTGCATTGGTTTCACCTGGGCCCTTATTGCTGTCTCCTCCCTGCTCCTGCTGGTGTAATGGTGTTGTGGTGGGTGTGTTGTACATGGGTGGGTCCTTTGTAGGCCTCTGATTTGCATTGGTTTCACCTGGGCCCTTATTGCTGTCTTCTCCCTGCTCCTGCTGGTGTAATGATGTTGGGGAGAGTGTGTTGTGTATGGGTGGGTCCTTTGTAGGCCTCTGATTTGCATTGGTTTCACTTGGGCCCTTATTGCTGTGCCCTGTGTTCTTTTATCTCCAGCATTTTGCTGGGGATATTTTCGGCGGATTATCCGTCGCTTTTCTGGCGCTTATAGCGCCTATGTCAGACTTGTGATTGCTATGTTTTAGCGCAAATGGATACTTGCACTTTTACAACCGATGCTTTTACAGCCGGCTGTACTTGCGCCGGCTGTAATGGTGCCAGTGGTATTTGTACTCGTGATCCGACGGACCCTTAAATTCGGTGCTGATAGCGTTACCGCCGATTTTAAGGGTTACTGCCAAACTCGTGATGAGGCCCTATGTTGGATGAATGGAAGACCAGCAATTTGCTGGATTGGGAGAGGTACTATTTTGAGATGATAATATCCAGTGAACAATGTTTTTTAATCTGTTATCCAAAGTGCATAAGTCCTTACTCAATCCTCCAGGTAGACCCATAGTCTCCTCCTTGAATTCACTACAAGAAACTACTTCGAAGTTCTTAGACAATCATTTCCACCCTTTTGTATTGGATCTTAACTCATGTATTAGTGACACAGTATGATTATTGGATACATCACAAGATCTCCAATGGGAACATTATTATTTATTTGTCTCCCTTGATGTGAGTTCCCTAGATATGAGCAAAGTGCATGATAAGAGAATAAAGCCTGTGAATAATTTCTAAACACTTGCTCTGTAAGTTATAAACAAGATAATTAAATGATATTGAAGATGTTACAATTGTGTCTGGAATGCAATGATTTTTTTATTTGAAGGAAAGTACTACAAACAGAAACAAGGCACTGGTACGGGTTCTTGCATGGATCCAACATATGCACATTTATAAATTGGCTGGTTGGAGGAGACAGCAGCATAGTCTCTGTCATTAGATAGGTTTTTAGATCACATTATTGTTCGGCATTGTTTTATTGATGATTTGTTTATTATTTGGAAAAGGTTCCATGTATACGTTAATGGAGTATGTTGGGATGCAGAATAACAACTTGTTGAATTTTGATTTGACAGTACTTGCCAGTACTGACCAAATTGTATTTTTAGATATGATTTTTAAAAGTGGTGAATAACCAATTGGCAAGCCAGTTGTAGAGGAAGCTCAATGCTTCCAATTTGGTGTTACATCTAAGGAGTCATCATTCTAATACAATAATTAAGAAGCATTTCTTTTGGATACTTTTTGAGATCCACACTAAATCGCTCAAGAGAAGGTGATTTTATTCAGGAGGCTTAAACCATGCAAGAAAGTGTATTTGCTATAGGTTACTTGCTTCAAGCAGTTGATGGTGCCTATCTGAATGCCAAAATAAGGAACAGAAGTGATCTATTAAAGAAAAAACAGAAAGTGAATTATGAATCTAATACTGTTCGATTCATTATTAAGTATAATCCACAACTGAAGGCGATTAGTAACATTGTATCTAAACATTGGGCTCTCCTCAAAAGTGACAAAGATCGCTGTGGCGTGATAAGTGATTATGCACAGATCACAATTTCGAAGGCACAATCATTAAAACAGATTATCTCTCTGAGAATGATTGAGACTAAAACCAGTGACAACAATTGTCTCTCTACCATCAATAAATCTAATGGATTTTATAGATACAACGAATGCAATATATGTGACTTAGCTATCCAAGACAATGTATTGACATATAATAAATCCAAACCTTGGCACATGAAACATCGAATTACCTGCCTAAAGCAATATGTAATTATGTGATTGGGTGCCCTTATAAACGGAACTATAGTGGCTCCACCATATGTGCTTTCAAAATGTGCATATTAGAACATATTAGAGCCATAAAAAACGATGTAAATTACACATTGGTTGTTCATTTCACAGAAAAGTATAACAGTGATCCAAAAGTGTTGTCCTTTTTAGAATCACACATATTCCTAAACATGTTAGGAGAGGGACTAGAGTATTGAGATTGTGGCAATTGGAATTAAAATTCATGGATTTTTTGTAATACTCTGAAACCCAATAGACAAAATTTGGATGCTGAATGCATGTCTTTTTAAACCCTCAGAATTGTGTTAAGAGATACATTATTTGGAGTTATGAACTAATTGGATGTTGAATTGAGTTCACTTGTGTTTTTCTGTGATGAGTTGTATTATTCGTAGATTTTAACATTACTGGTGATTATTAATTTGTTCACTTGCGCTTGATTTTTAGTTTGGATGATTTTGGAACATACACTTTAATTGTCATTAGGTTTTTGATATTGCCTATTCAGGCGTGGGTTTGATCTCCTTTTGAAGAAGTCCATAAACCCTTTATTGATTGTTGTTACGCTCACCTGGTCTCTACGGGGACATTGGGGCATGGTTACAGCCCTTCCTGGAACTGGTTCCCCTTGGTCAGGCTTCTTCCCCTACTGCTGTGGTGTGGACTGCGCTGGTTGTAGGTACTGCCCCTGCTAGAATATGAGAGGTTGTGAGAATGCTGTGATATGAATGTGGTCTCCCTCGAACCCTTCTCAGAATGTGGTGAGCATGCGCCTACCCATATAGTCTCACCTGTTTCATTATGATGGCGAGCTCTCCGCTCTGCTTCTCACTGCAGGGGCGCTTTTAGAAAGACAGAGTTTCTTCACTGGTCCATGTGCGTGGCAGACCAGACTGGCTGTGGCTGAACACTTCAAAGGTAACTATCCTTTGATAATGGTTATTTTCTGTATCTTTTTGTAATGTCTTTTTCCTTGATTAATGTGCATATCTCTTGTAATGTCTTTCCTTTTCCACAATAGGTGATATGAGGCCCAGTGGTTGTTGTGGTTCAAGAAGCGAGCCCCAATGGAGAAAAAGGGAGTTCACCATGTCCCAATAGTTGGTAAGTTTGGTTCTTAGGTCAAGCGCGAGGATTGGTTTGAGCGCAACCTTAGAGTAATGTCTTTTTAGTTTTTCTAACCTTATTTTGTCCTTTTCTCTTGCAGGGATGGCCTAGCGAAGTCAGACTGGAATGCTGTTATCCGGAGATCTGCCGGCGGATGAAGGATGCCTGGATCCACGATGAAGCTGGCTGAAAGTGGACTCACAAGCAGTGTTGTGGCTGGGAGCCGGAATAAGGTAAGGGTGCGCTCCAACTGCGGTTGCTGTTGGAATCAGATAAGGATGAGTTCCGACTGAGGTTGCTGTTGGAATCAGGTAAGGATGTGTTCCGACTGAGGTTGGTGCTGGAATCAGGTAAGGATGCACTTCTACTGTGGTTGCTGCTGGGATCATGTAAGGATGGGCTCCGACCGCGGTTGCTGTTGGAATCAAGCTGCTGGAATCAGGTAAGCTACTAGAATCAGGTAAGCTGTTGGAATCAGGTAATCTGCCGGAATCAGGTAAGGATGTGCTTCAGGCGGCAGTGAGCGTTACACTGCTGTAAGCAGACTAACGCAAAGTGCCTGCATGGGGGCGGGGCAGGCTTAAATAGCCTGGTCCTGGACACACCCATTTGTTCCAACTCCTGGCCCCACCCTGCCACTCCTAGAGGATGCTGCACGTGCAGCCCCATTAACTCCTATGGCCAGCCCGACCTGGAGGCAGGTGGAGGCCCTGCAGGGAAAAAAGGCACGAGCACCAGAATAAAGTGTGCAGAGCACACTTACTCATGACCCTGGAGCCAAAGGTGCCAGGACTGGGTCCAACTGGAACTTTTATGTGGTGGAGCTTGTGGTCCTTGCACAGTAGCCATGACAGCAGACAGCACTCCCTCTCAAGGCCCCCCTCACGGGTGCTCTTCCTCCTGGTCCTGGCTTGGAGGGGTTGTTGCAATGGAATTGTCTGATTAGTCGTAGAGCAATAACGAAGTCACTAGGTTCCCATGTACGGTCTTGAGGTCCATAACCTTTCCAGTCTATAAGGTAGTACAGTTTAGATCGTACTATGTTGGAATCCAGAATAGTCGGGTGGTGCCTCAATCTGAGTACCTGGTTTCATCGGTTTCAAGAGAGAAACATGGAACACCGGATGAATCTGCATATTAGATGGTTAATCTAATTTCATGGCAGCAGGGTTAATTATGGCTTTGATGGGATAAGGTCCCAGGTACCTGGGGCAGAAGGCTCATGGTCTTTTCAAGGGTATGTTCTTGGATGCCAACGAAACTTTATCCCCAACCTGAAAATGTGGAGCCTCTCTTCGGTGTCGATCTGCAAACTTTTTCTGTTGTTCTTTGGCTCTGGTCAGATTTTTAACTGCTTCTTTAAGGGTTTGAGTGATTGTTTTGTGCAAGGTTGTAACTGCTGGCATTTCTAATTCGTCTCGTCGAGTCAATCAAAAGTGGAAGTTCGAGGATGTCGACCATGCATTGTGTATAATGGGGTCTGTCCGGTGCTAGTGTCGATGGCATTATTGTGGGCGAATTTGGTCAACCAAAGGAGCGTTTTCAAGGACTCTTCAGTTTGTTGTAATACACCTCAGGCATTGCTCCATTGCCTGGTTGGTTAATTCGGTTTAGCCATTTGTTTAGCGATGATGACTCGTGGATAGCCGGAGATCAATTTTGGCTATTTTACAACACCTCTTCCAGAGTGCTGAGATGTATTGCATTCTGCGATCTGAGACCAATACCGATGGGAAACCGTATAACTTGACAATTTGCTCCACAAATACGGTGACAAGGGCGGAAGCAGTGGGAAGCCCCTTTAATGGAATAAAATGGGCCATCTTGGAGAATAAGTCTACAGTAACCAGGATTGTGTTGCACCCATTGCAGGGACGAAGATCGGTGATAAAGTCCATAGACAGGGTATGCTATGGTGCTGGGGGTACAGCCAAGGGACGTAGTAACCCTGCTGGACTTAACTTCTGATATTTGTGTTGCGCGCAGGTACCACAGGTCGCAATTAATTGGGCAATGTCTTTTCTCCAGTTTGGCCACCAATAGCCCTTTTTTATTTTAGCTCGAATCTTGGTAATTCATGGGAGTCCTTCCACTAATGATTCATGGTCATTTGCTATTATCTGGTCTTGTAATTTCTAGTCCGGAATATATAGTCTCCCTTGAAAATGGGGCAGATCATTTATGATGGTGTATCGGTCTCCTCTAGCTAGCCACTCTTGTTGTGCTGTTTGGTTCATCTGAGATTGAAGATTGGTTTTCAAGTCATCCAAACAGGTGGTTGCAGCGATTTGCTTTTGGATCCGTTCTTCGGGAATGATGGCCACAGGCTTGGATGTCGTGAAAGCTTCCTTGTCCTCACCCATGCGTGATAGAGCATATCTGCTTTCCCTTTGCGTACTCCTGGTCAGTAAGTGATGGCAAAATTGTATTCGGCAAAGAAGAGAGCCCAGGGAATCTGGCGTGAGGATTGGGCCTTGGCATTCTTCAAGTATTGTAGATTAGGGTGATCTGTGATGACTGTGACCATGTGTCTTGCTCCCAGAAGATAGTGTCTCCATGTTTTGAAGTCTCCCTTAATCACTAGTAGTTCCTTGTCAGTGATTGCATAGTTTAATTCTTGCACAGAAAACTTACGGGACCAAAATGCTATGGGATGTAATTGGCCCATGTCAGGGTCCTTTTGCGATAATACCGCTCTGTTGGCTATGTTAGAGGCGTCTGTTTCGACCACGTATGGCAGGTCTGGTCGAGGGTGTCGAAGAACTGGTGCTGTGGTGAAGGCAAGTTTCAGCTTCTGAAAGGCGTTCTATGCTTCGGGAGCCCAGAAGAATTTCTTATTTTTTCTCAGTAGGGAGGTTCTTGGATGAACTATTTGCGAAAACCTTGAAATAAATCAACGGTAACAATTGGCAAATCCGAGCACACAATGTACTTCTTTTGTGGATGTTGGTGATGGCCATTGAAGGATAGCATCCACCTTACGTGTGTCCCTGTGTACCCCTCATGGAGTGAGCATGAAGTCCAAAAATTCAACTTCCGTTACATGGAAGAAACACTTTTCTAATTTGGCAAAGAGCCGATGCTGTCGAAGCTTTTCCAAAACTGCTTTCACATGACCGACCTGGTCCTACTTGGATGCAGAGTAAATAAGAATATCATCTATGTAGACGAGTGTGCAAACGTCCAATAATTCATGAAGCACATTGTTCATAAAGAAATGGAATGCCGCTGGGGCATTACATAGTCCAAAAGGCATAACCTGGTACTCGAAAAGCCCATATTAGGTTCAGAATGCGGTCTTCCACTCGTCCCACTTTTTAACTCTCTAAAGCCGATAGGCGCCTCGTAGATCCAGTTTACTGTAAATTTGAGCATTCTTCACCTGGTCTAGAAGCTCCGGGATGAGTGTCTGGGGGTATATATTCTTTACCGTGATTTGATTAAGCACTCTATAATCTATACAAGTTCTTAGGTCGCCCTCTTTCTTTGGTACGAAAAAGAGAGCTAAGGAGGCAGGGGACTTAGACGGGCGGATGAAGCTGTTGGCTAGGTATTGATCCAGATAACATCTCAGATGCTGGTTTTCTTGCTCTGTTAGTGCATAAATTCGGCTGCAGGGAATTTGTGCTCCAGACACCAGATCGATCTGGAAGTCATAAAATCTGTGTGGAGGCAGGGTGTTTGCTTGCTCTTTCTGGAACACATCCTGGTAATCCAGGTATTCAGGGGGTAGGGAAGCAGAGAGCCCCAAGGTAGATTTTACCTTGAGTTCCCGGCTCTTCACATTTCTGTGGTAACAGATGTTAAAAGAGTGTGGTGAGCATGCGCCTACCCATATAGTCTCACCTGTTTAATTATGATGGCAAGCTCTCCGTCCTGCTTCTCAATGCAGGGTTGCTTAATAGGTAGACCGAGTTTCTTCACTGGTCCATGTGCATGGCAGCCCTCACCGGCTGTGGCTGAACAACTTCAAAGGTAAGTATCCTTCGATAATGATTATTGTCTGTATCCTTTTGTAATGTCTTATTACTTAATTATTGTCCGTATCTCTTGTAATGTCTTTCCTTTTCCCCAATAGGTGATATGATGCCCAGCGGTTGTTGCGGTGCAAAAAGTGTGCCCCAATGGAAAATCAGGGAGTTCATGATTTCCCAATAGCTGGTAAGTTTGGTTCTTAGGTCAAGCGTGAGGATAGGCTTCAGCGCGACCTTAGTGTAATGTCTTTATAGTTTTTCTAACCTTATTTTGTCCTTTTCTCTTGCAGGGATGGCCTGGTGAAGTCAGACTGGAATGCTGTTATCCGTAGATCTGCCGGTGGATGAAGGATGCTTTGATCCGCGATGATGCTGGCCAAAAGTGAACTCCTGATTAGTGTTGTGGCTGGGAGCCAGAATAAGGTAAGGGTATGCTCCAACTGCGTTTGCTGCTGGAATCAGGTAAGGATGAGTTCCGACTGAGGTTGCTGTTGGAATCAGGTAAGGATGTGCTCCAACTGCAGTTGCTGATGTAATCAGGTAAGGATGCGCTCTGACTGCAGTTGCTGCTGGAATCAGGTAAGGATGCGCTCCTACTGTGGTTGGTGCTGTTATCAGGTAAGGATGAGTTCCGACTGAGGTTGCTGTTGGAATCAGGTAAGGATGCGCTCCGAATGTTGTTGCTGCTGGAATCAGGTAAGGATGTGCTACAACTGCGGTTGCTGTTGGAATCAGGTAAGGATGCGCTCCTACTGCGGTTGCTGCTCAGATCAGGTAATGATGCGCTCCAACTGCGGTTGCTGCTGGAATCAGGTAAGCTGCTGGAATCAGATAAGCAACTAAAATCAGGTAAGCTGCTGGAATCAGGTAAGGATGTGCTTCAGGCAGCAGTGAGCGTTACGCTGCTGTAAGCAGACTAACACGAAGCGACTGCATGCGGGTTGGGCAGGCTTAAATAGCCTGGTCCCAGAGTCGCCCATTTGTTCCAACTCGTGGCCCCACCCTGCCACTCCAAGAGGATGCTGCATGTGCAGCCCCATTAACTCCTATGGCCACGCCCGACCTGGAGGCACGTGGAAGACCATGGGAAAAAAAGGCATGTGCACCAGAATAAAGTGTGCAGAGTACAATTACTCATGAGCTTGGTGCCAAAGGCGACAGGACTGGGTCCAACTGGACCTTTTATGTAGTGGAGCTTTTGGTCCTTGCCCAGTGGCCATGACAGTTGTGAGAATTCACATGGGTGTGACACACTCTAAAATATATATAATGTGGAAAAGATCTTGATTTTTGAAGTTTGTACAGTGCTAGTTTCTCTTGAAGTTTTGTATCTTAAACTAGACTATTGTTTATATCATTAATTACCACCACATGGTACATACCTTCTAGCCACTGTAAGATGGAGGCTTTTTTTGCTTTTGCCATTCATACACATGCATATATCACCTTTTAACCTTTAGGAAGCAAAGAGCTTTATTACCGGAGAGCCTCAAATTGTAATTGAAACTTGCCTGACGAAGCTCGGAGTGAGGGGCGGAACGCATGGCATGATGAAGAATATGGGGGGATATTGCTCCCACTGCCATTTTTAAAGTATGAAGATTGTGGAATTTTAAAGCTATAACATATTTCACTTTGAACTTTAAGGAAACATGTGCCCAGGCTAGTTTGCTACCTCGCCAATGCTGGCTATTGGAAGCACAGGATATTTGGGGGTTTCTGTGTTACATTGACTTGTGGAATCGCCCCATCCACACCTGGGGGCACCTGCTGAACTGTGTAGACTGAGCGACAGAAGAGTTGGAGCAGAATTTTACATATATATCCTCAAAAAGGCAGAGTGACTAAGAATAAAAAGTGCATTATATGTTTGACGAAAATATGTCATTTATGTCATCACATGTGATTGCAAAATTTGGTATATACAAAGTACGAAATTGGAGGTGAAGCCGAGAATATTGCAGCACATGAGAGCAATAAAAAATGGAAATATGACATACCTTATAGCCAAACATTTTGAAGAGAAACATCAAAAGGTCATGTCATTTTTCAGATACTTTGCAATAGACACAGTGACCAATAACATCAGAGGAGGAGATCAAGAAAAATGACTCAAACAAGCAGAAGCAAGATATATAATAGACTACGATACGAAGATCCCTAACTGTCACAACAGAGATGAAGAACTATACACATTTGTAGGTGATTGACACTATGAGAGAGACTAAGAACATTTTTGGACTTCATAATAATGATTAGAAATATGAAACTGACTTTTGGTAGGAACAGGGTATCTTTACATTTTTTAAATTATGTGATTGTATGTTTATGTTATGTGAAAGCACCTAACCAGCAAGAGACATAGAAACACCTGTGTGTTCATGTGCAAATACATCTGTAACCTAGATGCATTTTTCAATAAGCCATTGTAGAACTTGCAATGAAGTAACTTAACATGTATATCATTTGCACAGCATTATGCACTTTATTTTCTGTCATGTGTAAGCATTCAACCAGCAGCAGAAATTGAGATATTCCTGTGTACAGAATTATGCACTTTATATAGTAGAGAATTGGCAATACCCGCCTCTACGCTTGCAATGGAGGATGAAGTACCTGCCCACTCTTTAAAAACTCAGTAGGCAGTAGCTATCTGCACATTGCCCAAGGTCCATTTTTTAGACAGCGCTAGACACTTTATACAGTGGATGGCGGGAAACATAAAATGTATTAGAAAGATCAATTATAGTCAGAAACTAACCCTTTTGCACATTGCCCTCATGTCATATTTTGCACAGTACCATGCACTTTATCCAGTAGATGTATAGAGTATGTGAATTTGCCCAGTGACATTTCCATATCCCATATCATTGGGACCTTAATTAGGATAGGTGCTATTTGCACATTGTATTATGGTATTATGCACCAAGCTTTTTGCACATTGTCCTAGGTCCATTTCTTAGACAGTACTAGGCACTTTATAGTTTGGATGGTGGGAAATACAGAATGTATTAGAAAGATCGAATATAGTCAGAAATTAGCTCTTTTGCACATCGTCTCCATGTCACTCTTTGCACAGCACCATGCACTGTATCTAGTAGATGTGTATCGTATTTGAATTAGCACAGTGATATTTCCTTATTCCATATCATTGGGATCTCGATTAGGATAGGTCCTATTTGCATATTGCACTACTCACCGGGCTTCAACCTACGATGCTACAATGCAGTAGGAGTGATGTACTTTCTTTGTCTTAGGTGATAGTCAGGTTAACTTAAATGTATCCCTGCTAACATACCAGGGTTAGGAGGTATACTTCCTTGACTCAAAGAATGTCTCATATAGTTCCTTGACTCAAAGAATGGTTAATCAATTTGCCTATTTAAATATCTCTTTTACATCACTATAAATGTGAAACAATAGTCTCCTATAGGTGTAGGCACACATGTATTTGAACTGCCTCTGAAAGAGTGGGAGTACTAAAAGGAAGTGCAATGCAGATAGGGATGTAAATCGGATGTAACAGTGTCAACTCCATGTTACACATCCATCACGTGGGTATAATTCGGACAGTCGTATGAAGGTTTGAATGACAAAGGTTAGAAGAGTGTGTGGTGTAGATGTGGCTAGTAGTATTGTACCCACAAGGAGTTAGAAATACGGTGTTGTTCAGGCATAGAAATGAGAAATAGAAATTAATATGGCGTGTGCTTAATGATAGAGGGCATAAGAAGTAGTGATGTTAGTGGATTAACATTTATGTTAAAGATTTAAAATGTGGTGTTATTCATTTAGGATATTGCATAGTCTTCAGTAATGACAAAGCGTTACCCTGAAAGAAACATACAATATGCCAAGATGGCACTCCTCTTGCATGTTGTTTGAAGAGAGCAGCCATCTGGGGCAATGAAAGGAATAAGGGACTAAAAACACACATATATGTAGAGTCCCGGCATGGAAGTGGTGCTCACTCTGATGAAGGTAAGAACGGGTGAAACGCTTTGGTGTTGTACGTCTCTTTACATTTCACTGGAACCCTAATAAAGATCATTTCTTGAACTTTGCATGAGCTGAGCAGATATATATCTTCTATTTGGAGTGAGTGCTGCCTAAATCTTACAGCAGTAGTTTTGCAGATGTGCATATTTATATATATATATATATATATATATATACACTAATTTTGATGTCTGTGGAACATGCTCAGGTCCGCGGGCGGGCGCGATAACCATCAGCACTATCTAACATTATTGTATCATACAATAAAAACACCAAAAATATTCAAAAAGCACCACATAAATACATTACATTTATTAATAAATAAGAAGTGGAAACTGTATATGGAAGACACCATCAATCCACTGAAGTAGCATTTACAACATAATGTAATATACCAAAACAAAATAAATATGCCTCCGACTGAATTACCTCACAGAAACTGCACAGCAAGAAGCAAGAGCATACTTACACAGCAGTAACAACAAAAGTTTATAAAGAAACGTAGTAAGTACACTACATTTATTTCATATACTTATACATTTTCTGTATTATGTACACTAAAACTAATATATATTTTTTAACACAGAAATGTCCAGTACTTTGGAATGGCTGGAAGAAAATTTCCTACGAGAGGAAATGAGTGAAGAGAGTGATATTAATGGCAGACACAACATTTCTGTATATAAGACAATTAATAACCATTACTTTATGTGTACTTAACATATGTTTTTTTTTTTTTTATCAGATCAGACAACCAATAAAAATAATGCATCAAAAGAGATATTAGAATGGAACTAAAAATGGATTTGTTAATGCAACTGTTCAATCAACTAAGAGAGTGTATTGTGGACCATATTAAAGAAAACATTAAATACCACTGTCCCACATGTACCTCTCCCCCCTCTCCATGTCCCAGCCAACTATCCCTAAACCCTCCCCACCAAGAAATACAGTACAATGAGACTTCCATTCCTCCCTTCCCTCCCATACATCATATCCAACCCCCTAAATCACCTGTATTTGTTTCAGTTTCTGCTTCCTCCTCTCTTTCCTAATTGTTCTACTGTTAAATAATAATACAATTTTAAGTTTGTTCTTAGTGTATGCCTGTGTTTTCTTTTTTTTCTAAAAAGGCAGTCAGGGTGTTCGCGGACAGCGCAGGTGTTCGGGGTGCACTCAATTAATGGAAATGGGGGTGTCCTAAGGACAATATACCTGTTTGTACTGTCCGTAATTAAAATGAAGGTGTCCTTACAACACACAAGATGTCCACCTCTCACAATCACCCAAAATGGTGGTGTCCTAATAACACCCCCGTTGTTCATAATGTCCGCAACCAGAATTAGTATATCCGTACAACACATATCCCATCCGCCTGTCTGCAAAGTTTTGACGCACATTTATTTTATTCAGGGACTTCAACTTTGTTTGTAGAACACCTACGCACATGCGCATCACACACTTGAGTCCTTCGAACATCGCGCCTCTCCGCAACTGTCCACCGCACATATGTCACACTTTTAATTTGTTTGGTGACCTGAACATTGTCCGTAGAACACTCACGCGCATGCGCACAACTGTCACTGTGCATTTGGTGTCCTGCGGACAGCTGTCCCATTTGCGAACATGTCATCATGTTACCGCACCCACGCTGAGCATATTTCCTTATTTGTGGACACTGTACGGGCCCACAAACATTTAAAAACTGCTTTTTTGAGCAATCCAAGTTATTTTACAGTAAAAGTTCACCATTGCAAATGTCCCAGACAATGTCCCTGCCAATCTACATACTTGTTGGAACTTTTTAAGCCCATTCTTGGTATTCAAAGTGTTCAGGGACGGCGTGGGTGTTTGTGAAGCGTGCCCCAGCACCCCTATAAAAGGCCACACACCAGAGCTGATCCTCATTCTGCTTTTGGATTTACAAGATTTACAACAGGACAATTGTGCAGGTTGCTGTTCTTGGTTCCTCGTTCCTAGTTCCTGGTTATTAACCTTCCAGATGGCATCCCAAAGTGCTTCTGCTGCTACTGCCTCAGCATTAGCACCCCCACCCCTACCACCATGTCCCCAAGGGCCTACAGAGGGGAACTGGCGTGAGGATGCAGAGGAGTCGAATGAAGAGGATGAAGAGGATGAGGTAGTGGAAGTCCCTACTACTAGCACTCATCTCAAGCCTTGGGTGTGGCGTTTATTTACCACCATTGATGGAAAGTCAAAAGCTCAAGCGAACAAGGTGATCTGCACTCAGTGCCACATGATGCTGAGTCATGGCAAGGCTGGTTCGTATAGCTTTGGTACTAAATCAATGAAGTGACACCTAAAGTCATTCCACAGTGGGGCTATTCATAAGGTTGTACCTTGCGATAAACGTAGTAGGTTGAGTTCCTCTGCAGAATCCTCAGTTTCCACTCCTGTCACCACAAAAGACACTCCTGTGGGACAGTGCATCCCTCCAGCTGCCTCACAGGCCATTCATGATGCTGTTGACCCTTACCTTTCAAGGGTCACAATATTGTGCATGTACTGCAACACAGTACTCTACAGGGGGAGAACCTCCGGACTGCTTTCGAGACTGCGGTCAAGGAGCATCAGAAGGTCCGTGACCTACCTGAATAAGGCCCACCCTACATCTTCCTCTCTCCACCTGCCCTTTGTTATCCCATGGTTGGTGTCCCATCCTTAGCCTCCTTTCCCCTCCTTTCCTTGTTTGTTGTGTTTAAAAAACCCTAAAAAATATAAAGCAACAAAAAAACAAAGGCTCTTTTCAGAGGCACCTTTCACAGTTTAAAAACAGAAGTGACAAATAAATAGTGCAGGGCCTGTCCATTTTTTTAGAAGTCCGCGGACATCTAAAAACTATGCAGTGCTGCCCTGTCACAACCATTGCACTTTTCTCTGGGAGGAAGTGGTGGCTCTGAAAAGAGCCTTTTTGAGGTGTTATTTTGTGTTTCAAAAACTTCAAATGGTCAACACCTACTGCAAAATGGATTGCTGGACTTCCAAAAAAGGTTGCAATGCATTTTGTATATTTTGCAGAAAAATCTGAGTAACATGTACTCCATCTCTGCGAAAAATGTGTGTGCTACAAAATATAATATTTTCATCCTGAAAAGAAGACACACAAACATCTTTCAAAAAGGCACAAACAGCCTTGTTAACATTGCACCTAGCTTTAACCTTTTGTGGACCAAATGAAAAAGAACGCAGCCACATTTGTCTCTGCGCAATACAGGAAAAGATTACTAGTTTGGATACATGTCCATGACTTTCCCAAGTTCTTCTTTCATTGCAAATTGCAAAGGGATTCCAGAAACATGTCCTAAACTGTTCCTTCCATATGAATAATAATAATGTCTGGATGACACTGTGTAATCAAAGAAGCACAGACAGGTACCAAATCCACCCACTTCATTGCATGCACTCCATGCCAGTGCACTTCCATATGAGAGAATCCAAGATGTGCAGCCACTCCACAGCGATCTGCATGCATCTCCAGCAATTTATCCATGCATCTCCAAAATCCAGACAATCTGCTTTCTGAAACACACAGCCATAGCTATCTGCTCTTCTCTCAGGAAAAACACCTACTGACAAACTCTCCACTTACACAAAACACCCAGTAAACCTTATTGACCAATCCCTTCTCTGTTCAGTCTCATTTGCATGCCTCGCAACCCCAAAATCCCCATATGTAATATGCGCTGCCCACGAACACCCGCGCTGTCTGCGGACAAATCAAAAAATCTGAGCATAGGGAATGACAATTTTAATATTGTGCCCCATTTTCCCTTTGAGGTTGGCTCTGAAAAGAGCCTTTTTAAAAAATGTTTGCAGATGCTTCAGAAACACCCTTTATTTTGTTTTTTTGTTTTTTTTCTTATTTTCCTCCAAAAATCTTCACATTAGCTTCTCCAATGCAACCCGTACATTCCAAGACAGCGTGGCATTTCCCTTAAAAGATCAAGAAATGCCATCTTCTTTAAAATAAACAACATTACCTGAATCAATGTTGTCATTATTACAAAAGAAAATACCTGCTCTAAGCATGAAAACAAACATGCCTCGGTTGATTGCACACCTAGCAATATTTTGCTGACGACAAAAAACACAACAATTGTCCCATACTCCTCGAGGTAACAAAGCAGAAAAAATAACCTTGGCATTTGGAAGGACTTTCATGATTGCCTGAACCAGGTTTTGCAGATCTTGCAACAAAGTAGGAGCACTTACATAGTCCAAAAGCACAGAACTGCAGTGTAGGACAACTACATTTGGACTTGAAACCTAGCCATATCCTGACAAACTACTAGAATTGCCTGCAAATTCAAATTAGGTACAGTGCGCCACACCACATCCACTCCTTTTGTGTCAAAATAGTTAGCCACATTCCTAGATTTAGCATACTGCTCCAAACCATTCACAAACATATCTCCAACCACCAACGCCCTGACTTTCTGCACCTCCACCATCTTCACTACACAGAGCCCCTCTCAATACGAAGGAGAACCTCAACACCTGATTGGCTAATCCTCAAAATACACTCCCACTTCATGCTTGGAAACCCCGGATGTGGCATGTCTGATCTGAGAACAACCCCGCTGTCCATGGAGTGCGTGAGTAACACTGGGGCAACCATTCTACCCTTTCCACTACACTCTCTGCACCACTTCCTCATTGGCTACTGCTAAGCAGTCACACAATCATCCACCAATAACATCCAAGAACTCCACATCTAACTCTATCATCACAGATCAGCACTTTAGATGTACTATTGATCACTCTCAGTACAATTCGGCTGTGACTGCAAAGGACCTACAGCAACAACTACTATAAAACTCCCCAAGATTTCTACTTGCAGATTCATGCACATCCGCATGCATGAAAACAGACTACAGGTATGCATATTTCCTATACAGTACATGTACACCTCTTCTAGTAATACAATACATCCCGAGAGTATAACTCAGCGGCAACATGCGTGCCTTGAAAGCAAAACGACACAAAGCAACACAGATTTGATCCCTGGGTCCGCGCTTAGAAACCACTGGGTGTTTAAGCGTGTTATAAATACGCAACTAAGACAAAATAATTACGCAACTAAATAACAAACAATTCCTGTATCAGTGACTTGATGTCCGTGGGCATGTGTAAGTGCCTTAGAAATGTAAAATAAAATTTAAAAAATATGAACAGAGTAACTGCCACTTACCCTGTATAAACTGTAAAATGAACTTACTGTCATTTCTCCCATCTTCTATGATGAAGTGTCAATTGCAAACTTTTCAGCTCTCCAAATTTTTGTTTACTCACACACCTATCTAAACAATATTGTTTCATAATATAAGATGGGAAAAATAACAGTATAATTATGAAAAAGACTGTCCAGTGTATTATAAAATTACACACAGCCAGGATGAGTACATACATCTTCATTCAGGCACACGCGCAGCCAATATCATTAGAAAGGCTTCCAGATCAAACAACACCACTGCTTCTATATGAAATCCTTCTGCTTTATTTACCACACCTTCACAAAGCCATACATTGCATTCTTTTATGTACAATCTCTGCCATTTACCCTGTAAGAATAGCAAAAAGTGCATAGGATTATTTCTTCAATCTCTTAACATCCATTAACATAACATTGAAAAAACAAGTGTGCTCTATACGTTTACTATTAAACTCATTTGAAAAAGATATTCAACTAACAGATTCTAAATAAAATATACAGGATGCACATAGGCAAAGGAAAGTGCAAAACAATGTTTACATTAACAAAAGTGCAATAAACACACATATTCACTAGCTTCTTTCTTTTACAATTTCAGTGAAGACCACACTCCTGAAAAACAGCAGCGTCTGAAGTAGGAACAATGACTTAGACGAAACCTACTCTTTCCATACAAAAAAGTAAGTACAAAACTAACATAATGTTCTTACTGTTACTCAAACACACTAGCATTTTAGTATTGTAAAAGAAACAAATACATTAACCGTTTACCATTAGATGTAGTATTACTGCTTCCACTTACAAGTTGCTTACTTTATATTGTCAACTGAAGCCCAGTATAGTAACACACAAATACAAGAATAGCCTTTCCAACTTGATGTAGCTGCCCATTGCACAGTCACACACCTCCACAATCATACCATCATACTCAGACATGCATAAACAAAGCACTCATACACTGCACAACAGCCCAACCCACACTTTCTTTTTTTCTCTATACAGACCCCAAAGAATGCCTACCAAAAAGCAACTCCATAGAAAGCAATGCAGAAGTAAAGCAAATCACAATAAGTGTCCAAAATAAGCATCCATCTCTACCAGATTGTATACAAAAAGTTCAAACAAAACAGCTAATACAGTCATTAAGCGAAACAAAACAAGCTTTCAGTACAGAAACCTCCCCTCCTCTATCAGAATGTAAAACCAAACAGAAAGTGATTAACAAGACTTCAGCTACCACTACTGCACTACTGCTAATGCTGCACCTATACTTCTTGCTGTAGTGGCAAGTAAGTATTCCAAAATAAATATTTTACAAAAAATGTTCCACCACAGAGTCCTTCAGAACATTTTAAAAATAGGAGAGAAATCATGCACAACCCTTAAAACCTACCATAGAAAATTAATCCTAGAAGCGCTCGTAGACAGTGCAATCCTTTTCAAAAGGAAGATATTTATTTTAGTTTTAAACAGGATGAAACCACTAACAAAACTAACTACTAAACTACAAAAAAGACTTCTCAATAAATGGAATATCAACAAAAATAGCTTCTTAAACATCTGTGCAGGTGAATGGAGTCACACCACGACCACGGAACCATATTTTAATGAAGAAGCATATAAACAAAAGCAAAAAAACCCAATTGCCATACATAGTAGTGGACGAGGGTATGAAAAACTTAATAACACCAGTATGGACCAAGAAACTCACAAAAATACCCCCAGAAAACTCAGAATCACCTCCCCTATCGACTCAACCAAAACGTCCAGTCTACAAATGGCCCTTCACAACAATATGTAACATTGCCAAAAAAATCTTTCAAATCTTTATGCCAGTTCCTTAAATCAGTATGTAAAAAGCAAAGACAGAATCAAAATGAAAATACTACAAAATATGGATGCATATCCAGTACGCAAATACACAGGACTATAAGCATTTCAGGACCTATTTGCAAAAGCACCTTCCATCATATCAAAATGATATCAATACATCATTCAACTATACGAAATCTAGTCCAAAAACTCTGCTATGCTAAAAGTCCTGCTTTAGCACTAGCCAATTTAAATAACAATCTTCTACATGGTACAGCCAAGCAACTACTCGAAGAAAGAGAGCATATCCAGAGAAAATATTTTAGAATTGAAAGCCACTTACAAAATGAAATAGATGCACAACAAACTAGCAACTACTGTACAAATAGTAACCTTCTATTAAACACATACAAAAAAGAAATACTAAAGTTTAAAAGTACCTCCGCTGAAGTACCAAACCATGTGTGTGTGTTGCCGCAGGACTTCTTATAAAGGTACCACAAAATTTATAGACATAACGTACAAAATAGAAGACAATGAAGAATCAAAATGGTTACAAATAGCTCTATACCTTATAGAAGAAAACAAATACGACATTACTGGCCCCTTAATACTTTGCAATTACTACACTGAAAAACTTGACAACAACCAAACACCTTCACGTGCTATCACAAATAACTTGGAATTATTCCCACTACCAAAACCCCTGCAGCAACTAAATTTATATGAGAGCATCATAATTTAAACACACATTTCAAGCAATAAAACACCTCCAAAGAAAAACAGCAAAATTGCCTCCCTCTGAATTAGTCAAAGGCATTTGTGGCAAAGTAGATCTCAAAGGAAATGTACACACTCTAGGAGTGCAAAGGCCAATAGATCAATCTTTAATTGTCTTAGTAAACGGCATACCTACAAAAGGCAAAAAGAAATTGGCAACTATTTGTGGACTTAAATAAAGTTAGACAAGCCCTGCAATATCCAAAAAACAACAATAAATACTACAAAGAAGTTAATATTAAAGAAAACCTGAGAGAAACTATTGAAATAATGCAAGAGTCACCAGAAACGGGTCAATTTGAACTTCTAAATCCTGCTACAGAATCCAATATTGTAGACCATTATACAATTCATCCTTTACACTATAAAGACACTATAGATGATGCACTGGAAATGTACCAAATGCAACAAGCCAGAGGATCTCCAATGAGCATATGGGAAAAAAGTATAGAAGCACAGCCTTTCCTCTACTCTTTCCTACTGGAAACGGAGGAAGGTACGATGATAGACCCACACAGATAACAGCATCAGAATATCGCTCTCTACAAATATATTCTGACAACCCCAGATTCAGACAAAGCGTGGAATATATATTCCACCTTCTCTTTGAAAGTGAACTAGCAACTCTATGCTGCGGAGTTGCACACACATTAAAATCAGGTACCCATTTTCAAAATATGTCAGCTATGCAATTATTACAAAAAAGTGCAAGAAAAAGATGAGGTTTTACAGTCAAGTATTACAAATCTTTTAGCAAACATTCATGGTACAAAAGAATATCGGTTCCGATGTCACAGAGATGTACGCTGTATGATAAGAAACCTTGGCCCACCCATTTGGTTTGTTACATTGAGTTCGGCAGAATATGCATCGGAAGATTTCCACGATTTCCTATGCCTAGCAAACAAAAATAAAACATGGATATAAAAACACCAGGAGAACTCTGTTCTCTAGATCCTGTAAATGTATCAAGATATATCCATCATCGCTTCATTGCTATGCTACACTTTATTTGTAATAAGAATGTGCCTCCCCTCAGAGTAGTTCAACACTTCTTTTGGAGAAAGGAATACCAAGCCAGAGGAGCACCACACATCTACATGCTATTAAGGATTAAAGATGCTCCTAATTGTGGTCAGCACAGTGATGCCACTGTTTGGCAGTTCATCCAAAAATATGTCACTTGTGAAATCCCTTCACAAACAACACATAGTGACCTTCATGCACACATTTTACAATTTCAAAGACACAAATGTAACAAATATTGCCGCCACAAATATTAAAAGAAAGGGAAATACCACACCAAATTCTGCTTTGGTTTACCTAGACCAGTTTCACCAACAGATCAAGTAAACAACTTCATGTATTCAGTCAGACATAGTGTCCAAGGTAAATCACCTAAGAACACACATTACATAAAAAGAACAGAAGAATCAACATACATCAATGATTACAATGCAATCATTGCCCTCCTATGGAATGCAAACATAGATGTCCAGTACATTGCAGACAATTCCACTGCAGTTGCACGATATGCCACAGCCTACTTAACCAAAGCAGAGAAAACAGAGCTTCAGGAGCTCTGGGATGACATATAATCTGACCAAACACTATCACAGAAATGTGTTCAGCTTAGGCATAAAAATGCTTGCTCCTAGAGAATGTGGCTGCTATGAAGCTGCAGACCATTTAACCGGTACTGCCTTGTATGGAAAATCAGGCAATAAAGTATGGTTAAGTCTTGGTCCTGCTAAATCTAGCAAAATAGTTCTCAAATCATATGAGGATATAGAAACAATAACCAAAAATGATCCCAACAGCCAAGACATTTTGAAAAACAATTTACTAGACACATACTAGCCAAAGAAGATTACCACTTTGGAAACCATGTGTCTCTACCACGTAGCTCAAAACTTCACATACAAACATAATGTTTAACCAGATGAAAAGAAAGGTAGATACAGAGTGGTAAATTGTGAAGGCAGTTTAGTAAAACTTACCAAACACAGCTTAATTAATCATATCAAATTGTCATTAATAACTTCTCAACATAAAGAACTGTATTTCACGTCCATGCTACAACGTTTTAAACTATGGAGGAAAGAAGAAGAGTTACTGGATACATATGACTCCTATGAAGATGCTTTCAAAGCAAATGAAAGCACTATAACAGTCGTAAACTTTACACAGTACCAAACAATGTTGCAGAATGAAAAGCAACCCGAAGAAGAACTCCAGGCCCAACTACAAGTGGACATGCCCAACAGTAGTCAACCTTCTGTAACAGGAAGCCAAGAACCACTTGGACAGCTACTAATAGCATGTGAGGCAGAATTAACCATCATAGAAGTAGAAAACACAATGTGTTAGCATGAACAAGCTACAGAAGCCTTCGCTGTACTAAAATCACAACTGAACAATGAGCAGCATAGCATTTTCCAATAAATAACAAAACAAATTAAACATGGTGTGGAACATGAAAATAAAAACTGTACCTGCCAAGACTACAAACCGATACTGCTATGTGTGAGTGGTGAAGCTGGTTCCGGCAAAACATTCTTAATACAAATCATCAGCAAGTTCCTTCAACAATTGACAAACACCAAAATGTCAGCTGTTGTAACTGCCCCCACAGGTTTAGCTGCCTACAACATAGGCAGTGTCACTTTACACCGATTCCTACTCCTTCCAGTAGAACACCAAAACAAATTAGACTATTACAACATTTCCACAGAAGCTGCAATGGAACAACGCAGAGTTTTCAAACAATTGAAAATGCTGCTAGTAGATGAGGTGAGCATGGTCTCCAACCTAATGTTGGATTTGATTCACCTCGGAATACAAGAGGTCCTCAAAACAGACTACGAACACCTCTTTGGGGGAAAACACATTATTGTTTTTGGAGATCTTCTTCAATTGACACCAGTGAAACCTGAACCTATTTCTAAAACCTTAGGGCACAAACTGTGCTGTAAAACTCTTGGCAGCACAGGAAACATCAACCTCTGGCAACAGTTCCAATACAGAGAATTAACAGAAAACATGTGCCAGTCTGCAGACCTGACATATTCCAACATTTTAAAAAGTATTAGAGTTGGTGTACTATCTCAAGAAGCACAAGCAATATTAAAAAAACAGGCACCTCATGCACTGTATTGCCATAACTCATGTGCTACTGATGTCATGGAACAATTATCACACAAAAATGTCAATTGTATGTCCTTGATGCCAACTCTTGCAAGCTGTTCAAAATTCAATGAAACAATGTTTAAAATAGAAATGTAATCAATAATAGAAATTTGCTCCACAGATAAACTGGACATACATGGTATGATACTACCCATGTGTCAACAAGCCACAACAAGACTAAATACCCTAGAAAACTCTATCTTCGACACAGCTAGTTTGGAGAAAATATTAAAATGATCGTTAAACTGTAGAGTAATTCTTAAAAATAACCTTGACGTGGAGTAAGGACTAGTTAATGGAGAACTTGGAACAGTTGTTGGCTTTCTAACATATCCACGTGACAACAACATTCAATTTGTCAATATTCTCTTTGACAAACTATCAGAAGTTAAAAGGATGGGAGACTCACCAGCCCGCTTCCTTCTTTTGAAAGACATGTATGTATGCAGAGAACAATTTTCACTAACTCTAGCATACGCAGTTACCATTCAAATCACAAGGTCTTACCCTAGATAAAGCTTTAATGGACATTGGTAGCACAGTCATTAAAGAAGGCATGAGCTATGTAGCACTATCACGCTTACGTACACTTGACGGGCTATTTCTAATCAACTTTGTTGCAAGTAAAGTAAATGCAGATATTCCTTCCATTCTAGAATACAATAGGCCGTGTTAACTCCACACCCCCATCTAAAAACCTATCCTGTTCCACAAAAAGCAAAACGTTGTAAAAGAAAACTACTTCAAATTGAAATGATACAGGATATCACCAAAATTCCTCCAAAGAAAAAAAAAGAAACTAATACTTCATCAAGTACCACAACGAAAGAAGAATCTACTGGTCAAAGTAACTCAACTACTTCTTCAAAGAAGCAACACACACTCTGAACAAATGACTTCCACACAGAACTGTAAGTTACCTTCAAATTTTCAAATATAACTGCTGTAAATTGCTACACAAATGTAGCAATACATGTTCTTTTCCAATTGCCACCAATTATTGAGAACATTTACCTACACAGTACAGACCAATTGTGTTTGCAAATGTTAGTCCTTCATGAAAATGCAACCAACAATCCTAACAACACTTACATTGTTCATGGAATAAGACAAGAACTGGACTACTGTGCTGGAATTGTCAAATTCACTACAAACTCACAAGAAGATCCACACAAATGTCTAATGTACTTATTACAAGTACTGGAAAACAAAAGCATACCTATAAATGAAATATTTCAGATTTCATACATGTGGAAACATACATGCACTCTTTGCAGGCATGTACTACAAGAACAAGTTCCTAATGAACGCTTCATGTATATATCCATACCTAACTGTGAATCCATTCCATTTCAGAAACTTGTAGAAAATACAAACCATGGCTGAATATGTACTATGGGCAATTGGAATAGAATATTTATTGCTACATTTGCATAGTAATTTACACCAGTTGTATTTGAAAATTTGAATGGACCTGACAGTTCTGTGTCCAAGTCATTTGTTGGGAGTGTGTGTTGCTTCTTTGAAGAGGTACTTGATGAAGTATTACCTTCT
Source organism: Ambystoma mexicanum (assembly GCF_040938575.1). Taxonomy (NCBI): domain Eukaryota; kingdom Metazoa; phylum Chordata; class Amphibia; order Caudata; family Ambystomatidae; genus Ambystoma; species Ambystoma mexicanum. The sequence goes on along the minus strand of NC_090935.1, from coordinate 1,173,557,870 downwards.
TTTACTTTCTTTGGAGAAATTGCTGTGAGATCCTGCATAGATTGAGTCTGAAGTAGTTTTCTTTTACAGCGTTTTGCTTTTTGTGGAACAGGATACATTTTTAGATGGGGTGTAGAGTGAACGTAGTCTCTTGTATTCTAGAATGCAAGAAATATCAGCATTTACTTTACTTTTATATTTACCTTGCTTGCATCAAAGTTGATTAGAAATAGTCTGTCAAGTGTACATAAGCATGATAGTGCTACATAGCTTATGCCTTCTTTAAAGACTGTGTTCCCAATATCTATCAATGCTTTATCTAGGGTAAGACCTTGTGATTTGTGAATGGTGTCTGTGTATGCTAGAGTTAGAGAAAGTTGTTCTCTGTGTACATACATGTCTTTAAAAAGAAGCAAGCAGGCAGTTGAACGTCCTGTCCTTTTAACTTCGGATAGTTTGTCAAAGAGAATATTGACAAATTGAATATTGTTGTCACGTTGGTAAGTCTGAAAGCCAACAACTGTACCAATTGCTCCATTGACTAGTCCTTGGTCCACATCAAGGTTACGTTTGAGCATTACTCTACAGTTTAAAGATAATTTTAATATTTTCTCCAAATCAGCTGTGTTAGAGATAGAGCTTTCCAGGGTGTTTAGCCTTGTGGTGGCTTGTTGACACATGGGTAGCGATATACCATGTATGTCCAGTTTGTCTTTGGAGGAAATTTGAACTATTAGTTGAATTCTTTTTTTTAAGATTGTTTCATTAAATTTTGAACAGCTTGCAAGAGTTGGCATCAAGGACATACTATTGACATGTTTGTGTGCTAGTTTCTCCATGACATCAGTAGCACATGAGTTATGGCCATAGAGTGCATGGATGTGCCTGGTTTTTAATATAGTTTGTGCTTCTTGAGATAGTACACCAACTCTAATACTTTTTAAAATGTTGGCGTATGTCAGGTCTGCAGACTGCCGCATATTTTCAGTTAATTCTCTGTATTGGAAATGTTGCCAAAGGTTGAAATTTCCTATGCTGCCAAGAGTTTTACGGCACAGATTGTTCCCTAAGGTTTTAAAAATAGGTTCAGCTTTCACTGGTGTTAATTGAAGAAGATCTCCGAAAACAATAATGTTTTTTTCCTACAAAGAGCTCTTTGTAGTCTGTTTTGAGGACCTATTGTAATCTGAGGTCAATTAAAGCCAACATTAGGTTGGAGACCATGCTCACCTCATCTATTAGCAGCATCTTCATTTCTTTGAAAAATCTTCCATTGCAGAGTCTGTAGAAAGTTTGTAATAGTCTAATTTGTTTTGGTGTTCTACTTGAAGGAGTAGTAATCGGTGTAAAGTGACACCGCCTATGTTGTAGGCAGCTAAACCTATGGGGGCAGTTACAACAGCTGACAGTTTGTTGTTTGTCAATTGTTGGAGGAACCTGCTGATTATTTTGATTAAGAATGTTTTGCCAGAACCAGCTTGACCACTCACGTACAGCAGTATAGGTTTGTAATCTTGGCAGGTACAGTTTTTATTTTCATGTTGCACACCATGTTCAATTTGTTTGTTGCTTATTTTGTGAATGCAGAATGCTTCGGTCGGACGAAGGAGCAGTGCATGGTTTGTCTCACGAATGGGAACGCTGACAGGCTGAGGACAGAGCGGATTTACGAGCAGCAGGAAGGAAACTCTACCGCATCCTCCATTTGGCAGCACATTCTTCGTCTGGGTAGTTCCGTGGGGCTCCCGGACTAAAGATAATTACGGGAAGGGCTGGAGATAATATTTGGTGTGTTACTGTTTGAATTCGGATGCCAAAGAGCTCTTCTGAGGCTGTTAGGGGAGAGCATATGTGATTTTGAGTGCGGGTTTTTGGTCAAGAAATCTCTATGAACTAAAAAGGGCTACTGCCAAGTTATAAAGAGGCAGTTAACACGAGGATGACTTGAATTCTCGTATCTGGAAGTCCTGTGTAGGAAGGCATGAGGATGATCTAGTGCTGTTAACTAGATACTGCTACAGTACATGTTTTGTGTTTTATTATGTCTTGTTTCTGCTTGCCTCAAAGGCTATGTGTTCATTTGATCATGCTGGGAAAACTCCTATTTTGTTTGTTTCATTCTGCTTATGCTAATATGTTATCCATGTGTTATTGTTAAAATTGACCAGTATCAAGTGGGTCTGTTCAGGATAATGCAGGAGCCAGGTTCTTGCAGGGTGTATTTCAAACCAGGCATGTGTATGTTAGGTGTTTAGTATCGTAGGTATTGAGTTCTTTGGTATGCATGATAAGTTTAGGTAGGGTAGGTATTATCCTGTGCTTCCCCGGTCCCATCCACTTTAGGTGTTTTCCTTGCCCTCTTTCTGCTGTTCCTAATCCCCAACCCCATCCACAACCTCTCCCTAATCCCTCTTCCCCCATTGGCTGCCATGTGGTGTTCTGTATAACTTTAATAAGGTACCTCTGCCAACCACGGTGGGAGGGATCAATTCATTCGGCTTCTGTCGTTCGGGAGGGAGTGTCGAACTCTCTTCCCTTGCTAAGTGTGTTTGTGACAATAGGAATCATACGTATCCAGTAAGTCTTCTTCTTTTCTCCATGGTTTAAAAAGTTCTAGCAGGGATATGTTGGCATCATGTACAAAGACAATTTGGTATGATTAATTAAGCTGTGTTTGGTAAGTTTCACTAAGCTGCCTTCACAATTTGCTACTCTGTATCTACCTTTCTTTTCATCTGGTTTAATATTATTCTTGTATGTGAAGTTTTGGGCTACGTAGTATAGACACAGGGGCCTCATTATGAGTTTGGAGGCAGCCATGCCCTTAAAAAGGGCATGGCTGCCTCCAAACTCAGGTCCGGTTCCGGGTTCCCTGAATGGGGAAATACCGGGCCATTCCAACCTTAGAGGGCCCGGTATTTCCCCATTCAGGGAACCCAGACCATGTCCATCCCCATTCCCATTTGAGCCCCCTTAGGACTCAATGGGAATGGGGAGCATGTTAACAACGGGCCTGTTAATAGCGGTCCCATTGTTAGCATGCTGGGCTGCTCACAGGACCCGCTTTTTGCCAGGCATCCTCAGCGGGTCCCACGAGTTGACCTCGTAATAGGGCGGTAAGTGGTAAATGGCTCCGGCACCTTTACTGGTGCCGTTAACCCCTTACCACCCACCTCATAACGAGGTCCGTGTTGTTTGTGAAGGGATTTCACAAGTGACATATTTGTGGATGAACTGCAAAACAATGGCATCACTATCCTGACCAAATTTAGGAGCAATTTAGGATCATCTTTAATGAACAAAAGCATGTGGATGTGTGGTTCTCCTCCTGCCTGGTATTCTTTTCTCCAAAAGAAGTGTTGCACTTCTCCGAGGGGAGGAACACTTTTATTACAAATGAAGTGTAGCATAGCAATGAAGCGATGATGGAAATATCTTTATACAGAGCGCACAGTTCTCCTGGTGTTTTTATATCTATGCTCGTTTTGTTTTTGTTTGCTATGCGTAGGAAATTGTGTAAATATTTCCATGTTGTGGGTACCCTGATAACATGCACCTACCTGCACTGTTGTGTGGAGTTGACTGGGGGAGGGGATTGTGTGTTGGGTGTTCACTGGGGGAGGGGGGATTGTGTGGTGGGTGTTCACTGGGGGAGGAGGGATTGTGTGGTGGGTGTTCACTGGGGGAGGGGTGATTGTGTGGTGGGTGTTCACTGGGGGAGGGGAGACTGTGTGCTGGGTGTTCACTGGGGGGAGGGGGGATTGTGTGCTGGGTGTCACTGGGGGCAGGGGGGATTGTGTGTTGGGTGTTCATTGGGGTTGGGGGGATTGCGTGCTGGGTGTTCACTGGGGCAGGGGGGATTGTGTGCTGGGTGTTCACTGGGGAGGGGGGATTGTGTGTTGGGTGTTCATTGGGGTTGGGGGGATTGCGTGCTGGGTGTTCACTGGGGCAGGGGGGATTGTGTGCTGGGTGTTCACTGGGGAGAGGGGGGATGGACAATCTTTGAATAAATCACATTTAAAATTCATACAAAGCATGGACAGTTGTGATAGTGATTAAGTGCTCTTTAATCTTCAAGTGACATGTGCAAAATGTAGCCGTCACCCGTATCAAAGAAAATTATCAATCAAGCCCTGTCTGGCCAACCTCCCCTCCCTCAGTCCATTTCTGTGTGCACGTGCAACACCTTCTGGCACATCATCATCTTCACTCCCATCCTTAGGTGGCAGCACATGAGCATCGGGGGCAGTGGCACATTCCTGCGACAGTACATGTTGTGCAGCATGGCACATGTCAGTACAATTTTTCCAACTTTTTCTAGTGCATACATTAATGCCCCTCCCGTACGGTCTAGGCACCGGAAGCGTGCCTTCAGCAGTTCAAATGCCCTTTCCACGCAGATGCGCGTACGTCCATCGGCAATATGTATGCCCACTCAGCTGCAGTGTATGGATGACGCACAGGGGTCATGAGCCATGTTTACTGGGGATATCCAGAATCATCTGCATGGGAGAGAAAGCAGGTATGGGGACAAGGTAGGTTCAGTGGGTGCACAAGGCTCAGTCATCAGTGACATTGTCAGCAGGATCAAGTTTGTTTCGAGAAGGTCATGCTATCTCATTGCAATGTTGGAATAAAACCTTTGACTTCCAGGACATGTATGGTGTGAGGTTGCCATACAGCTGTTTATCTATGTATTTGTGAGTTGTTATGTGCATCACACTCATGTATTACATGTGGCCTACTTATCATTTGGTCACTTACATTGTGGGGTGTGCTGTGCTAGGAGCAGCATTGAATCAATTCAGTACTTACAACTTGCTACGCTTCTGTTTCTAAATGTAACAGTACTCTGTCCCTTGTCACTGGAGGAGGCGACCCTTACATCTGCTTGTGCATGCGACATGTGGTTAGCCCATGTGTCATAGGCATTCCCTTTGGCTGCTGTTGCATTTGCTGGTTGCCACTATCATGTACTGTTCTCCAGGCATGTGATTGGCCAATCAGGGGTCAGTGTTTCAGGGGTTTACATTGTCGTTAGTCAGACTACTTTTGTGCAGTGCTTTTGTGGATGTGCCGACTTTCGTTTAACATTGGCATGACTGTCGGGTGGCCAGGGTGGGATGTCTGTGCTGTGTCAGGGTAGGAAGCTATACTGCAACACACACAGGAGGCTTTGTGGTAGTAGGCCTTCCATATGTGACTGTGTTGCCACATGTCATTGACATCCAGACTGGGTGTGTTCCGCTGTGTTGGACATGTCCAAGGGTTCTCGTGCAAGGTACATGCATGGAAGTGCTGCAGTGATGGTGCTGCCTATTGGCATGCAGGGAATTCACTGTGTGTGACCAGCCCCATCAGATGTAATTCAACATGCATTACGGACTACATTTGTACTCACCCAGCATCCATGTGTTTTGGCCTCGATGCCTATCCATGTACGCTGGCAGGGTACTGTTGCGCAGGACCATGGAGTCGTGGGTGGATCCTGGGTAGCGGGCACAGCAGTGGCTGAAGGTGAGGTCAGGGCTACATGTCATCTTCACATTCAGGGAATGGTAATTTTTCCGGTTTCTGTAGGCTGCCTCATACGCCTGGGGTGGTACGAGTGCTACATGTGTGCAGTCCAGGGCTGCTATTACATTCAGAACTTGGGCAGTGGCATGAAATTGACCCTTCAGCTGGTTCACCTGTGCCTGTGTGGCTGGCAATGCAATGTGCTCATTCACATGGATCAACAGTGCATCCAGCTCCTGTCCCAGCATGGCACTGAAAGTGGACTGGGCCATGCCGTGCATCATGGCAATGGTGTGTTGGTAGCTGCCAGTCCCGAGGAATTGTAGCACGGACACAAGCTTCACAAGCGGGGGTACTGCTGTGCTGATGGCTATAAGGCAGCCGATGTCAGCCTGGATTGTGTCCAGCAACTGGGTGATGATTGCCCTGTCCAGCCTATATTCGGTCACCAACTGGCCATCAGTCAGGGCCCAGGGTGTTGGCCTGGGCCTGGGGATGGCTGGCCGCCTTGCTGGTGCACTCTCCTCTTCCTTCTCCTCATCCCCACCACCTCCTGCGCTCCCAGGGCCCTGGCCTGTTTTGCTGGCCTCTGTAGCTCCAAGCGCAGCAGGTAAATGTCCACATCAAGTCTCCCGGCTCCAAATGGCTGCATGGTGTTTGGAAGTGTGTGCTGTGCAAGGGTGGGTCTTTTGTAGGCCTCTGATTTGCATTGGTTTCACCTGGGCCCTTATTGCTGCCTCCTCCCTGCTCCTGCTGGTGTAATGGTGTTGGGGAGGGTGTGTTGTGCATGGGTGGATCATTTGGAGGCCTCTGATTTGCATTGGTTTCACCTGGGCCCTTATTGCTGTCTCCTCCCTGCTCCTGCTGGTGTAATGGTGTTGTGGTGGGTGTGTTGTACATGGGTGGGTCCTTTGTAGGCCTCTGATTTGCATTGGTTTCACCTGGGCCCTTATTGCTGTCTTCTCCCTGCTCCTGCTGGTGTAATGATGTTGGGGAGAGTGTGTTGTGTATGGGTGGGTCCTTTGTAGGCCTCTGATTTGCATTGGTTTCACTTGGGCCCTTATTGCTGTGCCCTGTGTTCTTTTATCTCCAGCATTTTGCTGGGGATATTTTCGGCGGATTATCCGTCGCTTTTCTGGCGCTTATAGCGCCTATGTCAGACTTGTGATTGCTATGTTTTAGCGCAAATGGATACTTGCACTTTTACAACCGATGCTTTTACAGCCGGCTGTACTTGCGCCGGCTGTAATGGTGCCAGTGGTATTTGTACTCGTGATCCGACGGACCCTTAAATTCGGTGCTGATAGCGTTACCGCCGATTTTAAGGGTTACTGCCAAACTCGTGATGAGGCCCTATGTTGGATGAATGGAAGACCAGCAATTTGCTGGATTGGGAGAGGTACTATTTTGAGATGATAATATCCAGTGAACAATGTTTTTTAATCTGTTATCCAAAGTGCATAAGTCCTTACTCAATCCTCCAGGTAGACCCATAGTCTCCTCCTTGAATTCACTACAAGAAACTACTTCGAAGTTCTTAGACAATCATTTCCACCCTTTTGTATTGGATCTTAACTCATGTATTAGTGACACAGTATGATTATTGGATACATCACAAGATCTCCAATGGGAACATTATTATTTATTTGTCTCCCTTGATGTGAGTTCCCTAGATATGAGCAAAGTGCATGATAAGAGAATAAAGCCTGTGAATAATTTCTAAACACTTGCTCTGTAAGTTATAAACAAGATAATTAAATGATATTGAAGATGTTACAATTGTGTCTGGAATGCAATGATTTTTTTATTTGAAGGAAAGTACTACAAACAGAAACAAGGCACTGGTACGGGTTCTTGCATGGATCCAACATATGCAAATTTATAAATTGGCTGGTTGGAGGAGACAGCAGCATAGTCTCTGTCATTAGATAGGTTTTTAGATCACATTATTGTTCGGCATTGTTTTATTGATGATTTGTTTATTATTTGGAAAAGGTTCCATGTATACGTTAATGGAGTATGTTGGGATGCAGAATAACAACTTGTTGAATTTTGATTTGACAGTACTTGCCAGTACTGACCAAATTGTATTTTTAGATATGATTTTTAAAAGTGGTGAATAACCAATTGGCAAGCCAGTTGTAGAGGAAGCTCAATGCTTCCAATTTGGTGTTACATCTAAGGAGTCATCATTCTAATACAATAATTAAGAAGCATTTCTTTTGGATACTTTTTGAGATCCACACTAAATCGCTCAAGAGAAGGCGATTTTATTCAGGAGGCTTAAACCATGCAAGAAAGTGTATTTGCTATAGGTTACTTGCTTCAAGCAGTTGATGGTGCCTATCTGAATGCCAAAATAAGGAACAGAAGTGATCTATTAAAGAAAAAACAGAAAGTGAATTATGAATCTAATACTGTTCGATTCATTATTAAGTATAATCCACAACTGAAGGCGATTAGTAACATTGTATCTAAACATTGGGCTCTCCTCAAAAGTGACAAAGATCGCTGTGGCGTGATAAGTGATTATGCACAGATCACTATTTCGAAGGCACAATCATTAAAACAGATTATCTCTCTGAGAATGATTGAGACTAAAACCATTGACAACAATTGTCTCTCTACCATCAATAAATCTAATGGATTTTATAGATACAACGAATGCAATATATGTGACTTAGCTATCCAAGACAATGTATTGACATATAATAAATCCAAACCTTGGCACATGAAACATCGAATTACCTGCCTAAAGCAATATGTAATTATGTGATTGGGTGCCCTTATAAACGGAACTATAGTGGCTCCACCATATGTGCTTTCAAAATGTGCATATTAGAACATATTAGAGCCATAAAAAACGATGTAAATTACACATTGGTTGCTCATTTCACAGAAAAGTATAACAGTGATCCAAAAGTGTTGTCCTTTTTAGAATCACACATATTCCTAAACATGTTAGGAGAGGGACTAGAGTATTGAGATTGTGGCAATTGGAATTAAAATTCATGGATTTTTTGTAATACTCTGAAACCCAATAGACAAAATTTGGATGCTGAATGCATGTCTTTTTAAACCCTCAGAATTGTGTTAAGAGATACATTATTTGGAGTTATGAACTAATTGGATGTTGAATTGAGTTCACTTGTGTTTTTCTGTGATGAGTTGTATTATTCGTAGATTTTAACATTACTGGTGACTATTAATTTGTTCACTTGCGCTTGATTTTTAGTTTGGATGATTTTGGAACATACACTTTAATTGTCATTAGGTTTTTGATATTGCCTATTCAGGCGTGGGTTTGATCTCCTTTTGAAGAAGTCCATAAACCCTTTATTGATTGTTGTTACGCTCACCTGGTCTCTACGGGGACATTGGGGCATGGTTACAGCCCTTCCTGGAACTGGTTCCCCTTGGTCAGGCTTCTTCCCCTACTGCTGTGGTGTGGACTGCGCTGGTTGTAGGTACTGCCCCTGCTAGAATATGAGAGGTTGTGAGAATGCTGTGATATGAATGTGGTCTCCCTCGAACCCTTCTCAGAATGTGGTGAGCATGCGCCTACCCATATAGTCTCACCTGTTTCATTATGATGGCGAGCTCTCCGCTCTGCTTCTCACTGCAGGGGCGCTTTTAGAAAGACAGAGTTTCTTCACTGGTCCATGTGCGTGGCAGACCAGACTGGCTGTGGCTGAACACTTCAAAGGTAACTATCCTTTGATAATGGTTATTTTCTGTATCTTTTTGTAATGTCTTTTTCCTTGATTAATGTGCATATCTCTTGTAATGTCTTTCCTTTTCCACAATAGGTGATATGAGGCCCAGTGGTTGTTGTGGTTCAAGAAGCGAGCCCCAATGGAGAAAAAGGGAGTTCACCATGTCCCAATAGTTGGTAAGTTTGGTTCTTAGGTCAAGCGCGAGGATTGGTTTGAGCGCAACCTTAGAGTAATGTCTTTTTAGTTTTTCTAACCTTATTTTGTCCTTTTCTCTTGCAGGGATGGCCTAGCGAAGTCAGACTGGAATGCTGTTATCCGGAGATCTGCCGGCGGATGAAGGATGCCTGGATCCACGATGAAGCTGGCTGAAAGTGGACTCACAAGCAGTGTTGTGGCTGGGAGCCGGAATAAGGTAAGGGTGCGCTCCAACTGCGGTTGCTGTTGGAATCAGATAAGGATGAGTTCCGACTGAGGTTGCTGTTGGAATCAGGTAAGGATGTGTTCCGACTGAGGTTGGTGCTGGAATCAGGTAAGGATGCACTTCTACTGTGGTTGCTGCTGGGATCATGTAAGGATGGGCTCCGACCGCGGTTGCTGTTGGAATCAAGCTGCTGGAATCAGGTAAGCTACTAGAATCAGGTAAGCTGTTGGAATCAGGTAATCTGCCGGAATCAGGTAAGGATGTGCTTCAGGCGGCAGTGAGCGTTACACTGCTGTAAGCAGACTAACGCAAAGTGCCTGCATGGGGGCGGGGCAGGCTTAAATAGCCTGGTCCTGGACACACCCATTTGTTCCAACTCCTGGCCCCACCCTGCCACTCCTAGAGGATGCTGCACGTGCAGCCCCATTAACTCCTATGGCCAGCCCGACCTGGAGGCAGGTGGAGGCCCTGCAGGGAAAAAAGGCACGAGCACCAGAATAAAGTGTGCAGAGCACACTTACTCATGACCCTGGAGCCAAAGGTGCCAGGACTGGGTCCAACTGGAACTTTTATGTGGTGGAGCTTGTGGTCCTTGCACAGTAGCCATGACAGCAGACAGCACTCCCTCTCAAGGCCCCCCTCACGGGTGCTCTTCCTCCTGGTCCTGGCTTGGAGGGGTTGTTGCAATGGAATTGTCTGATTAGTCGTAGAGCAATAACGAAGTCACTAGGTTCCCATGTACGGTCTTGAGGTCCATAACCTTTCCAGTCTATAAGGTAGTACAGTTTAGATCGTACTATGTTGGAATCCAGAATAGTCGGGTGGTGCCTCAATCTGAGTACCTGGTTTCATCGGTTTCAAGAGAGAAACATGGAACACCGGATGAATCTGCATATTAGATGGTTAATCTAATTTCATGGCAGCAGGGTTAATTATGGCTTTGATGGGATAAGGTCCCAGGTACCTGGGGCAGAAGGCTCATGGTCTTTTCAAGGGTATGTTCTTGGATGCCAACGAAACTTTATCCCCAACCTGAAAATGTGGAGCCTCTCTTCGGTGTCGATCTGCAAACTTTTTCTGTTGTTCTTTGGCTCTGGTCAGATTTTTAACTGCTTCTTTAAGGGTTTGAGTGATTGTTTTGTGCAAGGTTGTAACTGCTGGCATTTCTAATTCGTCTCGTCGAGTCAATCAAAAGTGGAAGTTCGAGGATGTCGACCATGCATTGTGTATAATGGGGTCTGTCCGGTGCTAGTGTCGATGGCATTATTGTGGGCGAATTTGGTCAACCAAAGGAGCGTTTTCAAGGACTCTTCAGTTTGTTGTAATACACCTCAGGCATTGCTCCATTGCCTGGTTGGTTCATTCGGTTTAGCCATTTGTTTAGCGATGATGACTCGTGGATAGCCGGAGATCAATTTTGGCTATTTTACAACACCTCTTCCAGAGTGCTGAGATGAATTGCATTCTGCGATCTGAGACCAATACCGATGGGAAACCGTATAACTTGACAATTTGCTCCACAAATACGGTGACAAGGGCGGAAGCAGTGGGAAGCCCCTTTAATGGAATAAAATGGGCCATCTTGGAGAATAAGTCTACAGTAACCAGGATTGTGTTGCACCCATTGCAGGGACGAAGATCGGTGATAAAGTCCATAGACAGGGTATGCTATGGTGCTGGGGGTACAGCCAAGGGACGTAGTAACCCTGCTGGACTTAACTTCTGATATTTGTGTTGCGCGCAGGCACCACAGGTCGCAATTAATTGGGCAATGTCTTTTCTCCAGTTTGGCCACCAATAGCCCTTTTTTATTTTAGCTCGAATCTTGGTTATTCATGGGAGTCCTTCCACTAATGATTCATGGTCATTTGCTATTATCTGGTCTTGTAATTTCTAGTCCGGAATATATAGTCTCCCTTGAAAATGGGGCAGATCATTTATGATGGTGTATCGGTCTCCTCTAGCTAGCCACTCTTGTTGTGCTGTTTGGTTCATCTGAGATTGAAGATTGGTTTTCAAGTCATCCAAACAGGTGGTTGCAGCGATTTGCTTTTGGATCCGTTCTTCGGGAATGATGGCCACAGGCTTGGATGTCGTGAAAGCTTCCTTGTCCTCACCCATGCGTGATAGAGCATATCTGCTTTCCCTTTGCGTACTCCTGGTCAGTAAGTGATGGCAAAATTGTATTCGGCAAAGAAGAGAGCCCAGGGAATCTGGCGTGAGGATTGGGCCTTGGCATTCTTCAAGTATTGTAGATTAGGGTGATCTGTGATGACTGTGACCATGTGTCTTGCTCCCAGAAGATAGTGTCTCCATGTTTTGAAGTCTCCCTTAATCACTAGTAGTTCCTTGTCAGTGATTGCATAGTTTAATTCTTGCACAGAAAACTTACGGGACCAAAATGCTATGGGATGTAATTGGCCCATGTCAGGGTCCTTTTGCGATAATACCGCTCTGTTGGCTATGTTAGAGGCGTCTGTTTCGACCACGTATGGCAGGTCTGGTCGAGGGTGTCGAAGAACTGGTGCTGTGGTGAAGGCAAGTTTCAGCTTCTGAAAGGCGTTCTATGCTTCGGGAGCCCAGAAGAATTTCTTATTTTTTCTCAGTAGGGAGGTTCTTGGATGAACTATTTGCGAAAACCTTGAAATAAATCAACGGTAACAATTGGCAAATACGAGCACACAATGTACTTCTTTTGTGGATGTTGGTGATGGCCATTGAAGGATAGCATCCACCTTACGTGTGTCCCTGTGTACCCCTCATGGAGTGAGCATGAAGTCCAAAAATTCAACTTCCGTTACATGGAAGAAACACTTTTCTAATTTGGCAAAGAGCCGATGCTGTCGAAGCTTTTCCAAAACTGCTTTCACATGACCGACCTGGTCCTACTTGGATGCAGAGTAAATAAGAATATCATCTATGTAGACGAGTGCGCAAACGTCCAATAATTCATGAAGCACATTGTTCATAAAGAAATGGAATGCCGCTGGGGCATTACATAGTCCAAAAGGCATAACCTGGTACTCGAAAAGCCCATATTAGGTTCAGAATGCGGTCTTCCACTCGTCCCACTTTTTAACTCTCTAAAGCCGATAGGCGCCTCGTAGATCCAGTTTACTGTAAATTTGAGCATTCTTCACCTGGTCTAGAAGCTCCGGGATGAGTGTCTGGGGGTATATATTCTTTACCGTGATTTGATTAAGCACTCTATAATCTATACAAGTTCTTAGGTCGCCCTCTTTCTTTGGTACGAAAAAGAGAGCTAAGGAGGCAGGGGACTTAGACGGGCGGATGAAGCTGTTAGCTAGGTATTGATCCAGATAACATCTCAGATGCTGGTTTTCTTGCTCTGTTAGTGCATAAATTCGGCTGCAGGGAATTTGTGCTCCAGACACCAGATCGATCTGGAAGTCATAAAATCTGTGTGGAGGCAGGGTGTTTGCTTGCTCTTTCTGGAACACATCCTGGTAATCCAGGTATTCAGGGGGTAGGGAAGCAGAGAGCCCCAAGGTAGATTTTACCTTGAGTTCCCGGCTCTTCACATTTCTGTGGTAACAGATGTTAAAAGAGTGTGGTGAGCATGCGCCTACCCATATAGTCTCACCTGTTTAATTATGATGGCAAGCTCTCCGTCCTGCTTCTCAATGCAGGGTTGCTTAATAGGTAGACCGAGTTTCTTCACTGGTCCATGTGCATGGCAGCCCTCACCGGCTGTGGCTGAACAACTTCAAAGGTAAGTATCCTTCGATAATGATTATTGTCTGTATCCTTTTGTAATGTCTTATTACTTAATTATTGTCCGTATCTCTTGTAATGTCTTTCCTTTTCCCCAATAGGTGATATGATGCCCAGCGGTTGTTGCGGTGCAAAAAGTGAGCCCCAATGGAAAATCAGGGAGTTCATGATTTCCCAATAGCTGGTAAGTTTGGTTCTTAGGTCAAGCGTGAGGATAGGCTTCAGCGCGACCTTAGTGTAATGTCTTTATAGTTTTTCTAACCTTATTTTGTCCTTTTCTCTTGCAGGGATGGCCTGGTGAAGTCAGACTGGAATGCTGTTATCCGTAGATCTGCCGGTGGATGAAGGATGCTTTGATCCGCGATGATGCTGGCCAAAAGTGAACTCCTGATTAGTGTTGTGGCTGGGAGCCAGAATAAGGTAAGGGTATGCTCCAACTGCGTTTGCTGCTGGAATCAGGTAAGGATGAGTTCCGACTGAGGTTGCTGTTGGAATCAGGTAAGGATGTGCTCCAACTGCAGTTGCTGATGTAATCAGGTAAGGATGCGCTCTGACTGCAGTTGCTGCTGGAATCAGGTAAGGATGCGCTCCTACTGTGGTTGGTGCTGTTATCAGGTAAGGATGAGTTCCGACTGAGGTTGCTGTTGGAATCAGGTAAGGATGCGCTCCGAATGTTGTTGCTGCTGGAATCAGGTAAGGATGTGCTACAACTGCGGTTGCTGTTGGAATCAGGTAAGGATGCGCTCCTACTGCGGTTGCTGCTCAGATCAGGTAATGATGCGCTCCAACTGCGGTTGCTGCTGGAATCAGGTAAGCTGCTGGAATCAGATAAGCAACTAAAATCAGGTAAGCTGCTGGAATCAGGTAAGGATGTGCTTCAGGCAGCAGTGAGCGTTACGCTGCTGTAAGCAGACTAACACGAAGCGACTGCATGCGGGTTGGGCAGGCTTAAATAGCCTGGTCCCAGAGTCGCCCATTTGTTCCAACTCGTGGCCCCACCCTGCCACTCCAAGAGGATGCTGCATGTGCAGCCCCATTAACTCCTATGGCCACGCCCGACCTGGAGGCACGTGGAAGACCATGGGAAAAAAAGGCATGTGCACCAGAATAAAGTGTGCAGAGTACAATTACTCATGAGCTTGGTGCCAAAGGCGACAGGACTGGGTCCAACTGGACCTTTTATGTAGTGGAGCTTTTGGTCCTTGCCCAGTGGCCATGACAGTTGTGAGAATTCACATGGGTGTGACACACTCTAAAATATATATAATGTGGAAAAGATCTTGATTTTTGAAGTTTGTACAGTGCTAGTTTCTCTTGAAGTTTTGTATCTTAAACTAGACTATTGTTTATATCATTAATTACCACCACATGGTACATACCTTCTAGCCACTGTAAGATGGAGGCTTTTTTTGCTTTTGCCATTCATACACATGCATATATCACCTTTTAACCTTTAGGAAGCAAAGAGCTTTATTACCGGAGAGCCTCAAATTGTAATTGAAACTTGCCTGACGAAGCTCGGAGTGAGGGGCGGAACGCATGGCATGATGAAGAATATGGGGGGATATTGCTCCCACTGCCATTTTTAAAGTATGAAGATTGTGGAATTTTAAAGCTATAACATATTTCACTTTGCACTTTAAGGAAACATGTGCCCAGGCTAGTTTGCTACCTCGCCAATGCTGGCTATTGGAAGCACAGGATATTTGGGGGTTTCTGTGTTACATTGACTTGTGGAATCGCCCCATCCACACCTGGGGGCACCTGCTGAACTGTGTAGACTGAGCGACAGAAGAGTTGGAGCAGAATTTTACATATATATCCTCAAAAAGGCAGAGTGACTAAGAATAAAAAGTGCATTATATGTTTGACGAAAATATGTCATTTATGTCATCACATGTGATTGCAAAATTTGGTATATACAAAGTACGAAATTGGAGGTGAAGCCGAGAATATTGCAGCACATGAGAGCAATAAAGAATGGAAATATGACATACCTTATAGCCAAACATTTTGAAGAGAAACATCAAAAGGTCATGTCATTTTTCAGATACTTTGCAATAGACACAGTGACCAATAACATCAGAGGAGGAGATCAAGAAAAATGACTCAAACAAGCAGAAGCAAGATATATAATAGACTACGATACGAAGATCCCTAACTGTCACAACAGAGATGAAGAACTATACACATTTGTAGGTGATTGACACTATGAGAGAGACTAAGAACATTTTTGGACTTCATAATAATGATTAGAAATATGAAACTGACTTTTGGTAGGAACAGGGTATCTTTACATTTTTTAAATTATGTGATTGTATGTTTATGTTATGTGAAAGCACCTAACCAGCAAGAGACATAGAAACACCTGTGTGTTCATGTGCAAATACATCTGTAACCTAGATGCATTTTTCAATAAGCCACTGTAGAACTTGCAATGAAGTAACTTAACATGTATATCATTTGCACAGCATTATGCACTTTATTTTCTGTCATGTGTAAGCATTCAACCAGCAGCAGAAATTGAGATATTCCTGTGTACAGAATTATGCACTTTATATAGTAGAGAATTGGCAATACCCGCCTCTACGCTTGCAATGGAGGATGAAGTACCTGCCCACTCTTTAAAAACTCAGTAGGCAGTAGCTATCTGCACATTGCCCAAGGTCCATTTTTTAGACAGCGCTAGACACTTTATACAGTGGATGGCGGGAAACATAAAATGTATTAGAAAGATCAATTATAGTCAGAAACTAACCCTTTTGCACATTGCCCTCATGTCATATTTTGCACAGTACCATGCACTTTATCCAGTAGATGTATAGAGTATGTGAATTTGCCCAGTGACATTTCCATATCCCATATCATTGGGACCTTAATTAGGATAGGTGCTATTTGCACATTGTATTATGGTATTATGCACCAAGCTTTTTGCACATTGTCCTAGGTCCATTTCTTAGACAGTACTAGGCACTTTATAGTTTGGATGGTGGGAAATACAGAATGTATTAGAAAGATCGAATATAGTCAGAAATTAGCTCTTTTGCACATCGTCTCCATGTCACTCTTTGCACAGCACCATGCACTGTATCTAGTAGATGTGTATCGTATTTGAATTAGCACAGTGATATTTCCTTATTCCATATCATTGGGATCTCGATTAGGATAGGTGCTATTTGCATATTGCACTACTCACCGGGCTTCAACCTACGATGCTACAATGCAGTAGGAGTGATGTACTTTCTTTGTCTTAGGTGATAGTCAGGTTAACTTAAATGTATCCCTGCTAACATACCAGGGTTAGGAGGTATACTTCCTTGACTCAAAGAATGTCTCATATAGTTCCTTGACTCAAAGAATGGTTAATCAATTTGCCTATTTAAATATCTCTTTTACATCACTATAAATGTGAAACAATAGTCTCCTATAGGTGTAGGCACACATGTATTTGAACTGCCTCTGAAAGAGTGGGAGTACTAAAAGGAAGTGCAATGCAGATAGGGATGTAAATCGGATGTAACAGTGTCAACTCCATGTTACACATCCATCACGTGGGTATAATTCGGACAGTCGTATGAAGGTTTGAATGACAAAGGTTAGAAGAGTGTGTGGTGTAGATGTGGCTAGTAGTATTGTACCCACAAGGAGTTAGAAATACGGTGTTGTTCAGGCATAGAAATGAGAAATAGAAATTAATATGGCGTGTGCTTAATGATAGAGGGCATAAGAAGTAGTGATGTTAGTGGATTAACATTTATGTTAAAGATTTAAAATGTGGTGTTATTCATTTAGGATATTGCATAGTCTTCAGTAATGACAAAGCGTTACCCTGAATGAAACATACAATATGCCAAGATGGCACTCCTCTTGCATGTTGTTTGAAGAGAGCAGCCATCTGGGGCAATGAAAGGAATAAGGGACTAAAAACACACATATATGTAGAGTCCCGGCATGGAAGTGGTGCTCACTCTGATGAAGGTAAGAACGGGTGAAACGCTTTGGTGTTGTACGTCTCTTTACATTTCACTGGAACCCTAATAAAGATCATTTCTTGAACTTTGCATGAGCTGAGCAGATATATATTTTCTATTTGGAGTGAGTGCTGCCTAAATCTTACAGCAGTAGTTTTGCAGATGTGCATATTTATATATATATATATATATATATATATATATATATATATATATACACTAATTTTGATGTCTGTGGAACATGCTCAGGTCCGCGGGCGGGCGCGATAACCATCAGCACTATCTAACATTATTGTATCATACAATAAAAACACCAAAAATATTCAAAAAGCACCACATAAATACATTACATTTATTAATAAATAAGAAGTGGAAACTGTATATGGAAGACACCATCAATCCACTGAAGTAGCATTTCCAATATAATGTAATATACCAAAACAAAATAAATATGCCTCCGACTGAATTACCTCACAGAAACTGCACAGCAAGAAGCAAGAGCATACTTACACAGCAGTAACAACAAAAGTTTATAAAGAAACGTAGTAGGTACACTACATTTATTTCATATACTTATACATTTTCTGTATTATGTACACTAAAACTAATATATATTTTTTAACACAGAAATGTCCAGTACTTTGGAATGGCTGGAAGAAAATTTCCTACGAGAGGAAATGAGTGAAGAGAGTGATATTAATGGCAGACACAACATTTCTGTATATAAGACAATTAATAACCATTACTTTATGTGTACTTAACATATGTTTTGTTTTTTTTTATCAGATCAGACAACCAATAAAAATAATGCATCAAAAGAGATATTAGAATGGAACTAAAAATGGATTTGTTAATGCAACTGTTCAATCAACTAAGAGAGTGTATTGTGGACCATATTAAAGAAAACATTAAATACCACTGTCCCACATGTACCTCTCCCCCCTCTCCATGTCCCAGCCAACTATCCCTAAACCCTCCCCACCAAGAAATACAGTACAATGAGACTTCCATTCCTCCCTTCCCTCCCATACATCATATCCAACCCCCTAAATCACCTGTATTTGTTTCAGTTTCTGCTTCCTCCTCTCTTTCCTAATTGTTCTACTGTTAAATAATAATACAATTTTAAGTTTGTTCTTAGTGTATGCCTGTGTTTTCTTTTTTTTCTAAAAAGGCAGTCAGGGTGTTCGCGGACAGCGCAGGTGTTCGGGGTGCACTCAATTAATGGAAATGGGGGTGTCCTAAGGACAATATACCTGTTTGTACTGTCCGTAATTAAAATGAAGGTGTCCTTACAACACACAAGATGTCCACCTCTCACAATCACCCAAAATGGTGGTGTCCTAATAACACCCCCGTTGTTCATAATGTCCGCAACCAGAATTAGTATATCCGTACAACACATATCCCATCCGCCTGTCTGCAAAGTTTTGACGCACATTTATTTTATTCAGGGACTTCAACTTTGTTTGTAGAACACCTACGCACATGCGCATCACACACTTGAGTCCTTCGAACATCGCGCCTCTCCGCAACTGTCCACCGCACATATGTCACACTTTTAATTTGTTTGGTGACCTGAACATTGTCCGTAGAACACTCACGCGCATGCGCACAACTGTCACTGTGCATTTGGTGTCCTGCGGACAGCTGTCCCATTTGCGAACATGTCATCATGTTACCGCACCCACGCTGAGCATATTTCCTTATTTGTGGACACTGTACGGGCCCACAAACATTTAAAAACTGCTTTTTTGAGCAATCCAAGTTATTTTACAGTAAAAGTTCACCATTGCAAATGTCCCAGACAATGTCCCTGCCAATCTACATACTTGTTGGAACTTTTTAAGCCCATTCTTGGTATTCAAAGTGTTCAGGGACAGCGTGGGTGTTTGTGAAGCGTGCCCCAGCACCCCTATAAAAGGCCACACACCAGAGCTGATCCTCATTCTGCTTTTGGATTTACAAGATTTACAACAGGACAATTGTGCAGGTTGCTGTTCTTGGTTCCTCGTTCCTAGTTCCTGGTTATTAACCTTCCAGATGGCATCCCAAAGTGCTTCTGCTGCTACTGCCTCAGCATTAGCACCCCCACCCCTACCACCATGTCCCCAAGGGCCTACAGAGGGGAACTGGCGTGAGGATGCAGAGGAGTCGAATGAAGAGGATGAAGAGGATGAGGTAGTGGAAGTCCCTACTACTAGCACTCATCTCAAGCCTTGGGTGTGGCGTTTATTTACCACCATTGATGGAAAGTCAAAAGCTCAAGCGAACAAGGTGATCTGCACTCAGTGCCACATGATGCTGAGTCATGGCAAGGCTGGTTCGTATAGCTTTGGTACTAAATCAATGAAGTGACACCTAAAGTCATTCCACAGTGGGGCTATTCATAAGGTTGTACCTTGCGATAAACGTAGTAGGTTGAGTTCCTCTGCAGAATCCTCAGTTTCCACTCCTGTCACCACAAAAGACACTCCTGTGGGACAGTGCATCCCTCCAGCTGCCTCACAGGCCATTCATGATGCTGTTGACCCTTACCTTTCAAGGGTCACAATATTGTGCATGTACTGCAACACAGTACTCTACAGGGGGAGAACCTCCGGACTGCTTTCGAGACTGCGGTCAAGGAGCATCAGAAGGTCCGTGACCTACCTGAATAAGGCCCACCCTACATCTTCCTCTCTCCACCTGCCCTTTGTTATCCCATGGTTGGTGTCCCATCCTTAGCCTCCTTTCCCCTCCTTTCCTTGTTTGTTGTGTTTAAAAAACCCTAAAAAATATAAAGCAACAAAAAAACAAAGGCTCTTTTCAGAGGCACCTTTCACAGTTTAAAAACAGAAGTGACAAATAAATAGTGCAGGGCCTGTCCATTTTTTTAGAAGTCCGCGGACATCTAAAAACTATGCAGTGCTGCCCTGTCACAACCATTGCACTTTTCTCTGGGAGGAAGTGGTGGCTCTGAAAAGAGCCTTTTTGAGGTGTTATTTTGTGCTTCAAAAACTTCAAATGGTCAACACCTACTGCAAAATGGATTGCTGGACTTCCAAAAAAGGTTGCAATGCATTTTGTATATTTTGCAGAAAAATCTGAGTAACATGTACTCCATCTCTGCGAAAAATGTGTGTGCTACAAAATATAATATTTTCATCCTGAAAAGAAGACACACAAACATCTTTCAAAAAGGCACAAACAGCCTTGTTAACATTGCACCTAGCTTTAACCATTTGTGGACCAAATGAAAAAGAACGCAGCCACATTTGTCTCTGCGCAATACAGGAAAAGATTACTAGTTTGGATACATGTCCATGACTTTCCCAAGTTCTTCTTTCATTGCAAATTGCAAAGGGATTCCAGAAACATGTCCTAAACTGTTCCTTCCATATGAATAATAATAATGTCTGGATGACACTGTGTAATCAAAGAAGCACAGACAGGTACCAAATCCACCCACTTCATTGCATGCACTCCATGCCAGTGCACTTCCATATGAGAGAATCCAAGATGTGCAGCCACTCCACAGCGATCTGCATGCATCTCCAGCAATTTATCCATGCATCTCCAAAATCCAGACAATCTGCTTTCTGAAACACACAGCCATAGCTATCTGCTCTTCTCTCAGGAAAAACACATACTGACAAACTCTCCACTTACACAAAACACCCAGTAAACCTTATTGACCAATCCCTTCTCTGTTCAGTCTCATTTGCATGCCTCGCAACCCCAAAATCCCCATATGTAATATGCGCTGCCCACGAACACCCGCGCTGTCTGCGGACAAATCAAAAAATCTGAGCATAGGGAATGAAAATTTTAATATTGTGCCCCATTTTCCCTTTGAGGTTGGCTCTGAAAAGAGCCTTTTTAAAAAATGTTTGCAGATGCTTCAGAAACACCCTTTATTTTGTTTTTTTGTTTTTTTTCTTATTTTCCTCCAAAAATCTTCACATTAGCTTCTCCAATGCAACCCGTACATTCCAATTTTTTTGAAACAAAATGGTGGCGTCCTGCCACATACATTTACGTCAGTTTGCATTATAATTTCCTGCAAATGTTATCTCATTTGTCATGCTGGATATCAGAGACACTGTATACTCGTGATTGTATGAGATGTAAATACAGAGGGAACCCCACGTTTGATTTTTAGCTTATTTATTTGGCTAAGGTCAAAACGAAGAGGTAGAATAAGGGTACAGTTTCCCTTAATAATTGGTGCTTTTTACAAAACAACACTTGCCTCTAGGTTGGCAAACATGTTCGAAATGGAGTGAGACAAAAAGCAAATTATAGACATAGTTCACAAACCTATTGTGCATAGTCATAACATTGTTAGTGCATGAGCATCAGAACAAGACAGTTATTTCAGTAGTTATGCTCAAGACGATACATAGGTGTGAGCCATGGACTGAAGTTAGGTTTTCACATAAAACATCCTGGTAGTTATTTCCAAGCTGTATTGGTTTATTTTGAGGGAGGTAACCAAGTCTTTGGCCTACGTCTGGATGTTTATCAAGTGGTGTGAGGGGACCGACAAGTCTCAGCCAGAGGAGGTGTGGTCCCGTGACGTTTCGGCGGGAAGCGCCTTCTTCAAGGGAAAAACCCAGTCTCCCTGCATGGGGGAATCAGATGGAAAGGGATTTATTGTAAATCCGGCATTATTGTGTTGTTGTAAAAACACAACAGGATATTTAGCATGGCATATAAACAAAAACAAATGGATTTAATTGAGGTTAAAATGCCCCCCGGCAGGTTTAAAATGAATACCCAGGCTTGTGGCTTGTGCTATCCAGTGACTGACCTGAATGTGTTAAAAATGGGATTCAGCTTCCATTGGCGTGGATTTGAGAAGGTTGGCCTGGGACAGAGTTTTAAGGCAAACACTGTTCTGTGCCTGAATAATAGAGGGAGACAGAAAGAGTGGACATGCATGTAATAAGCGTCGTTCAAATGTGCCACTGTTGGCCAAAAAGTGTGTGTGTGGATCAACTGGTAAAGGAATCCGCATCGCAGGTGGCAAACTTGGATTTACCTGTATCTGTAGTTGGTAATTTTTAGGCGTCCTTCGGGCGTATAGAAATGCTGTGGGTCAATGCCAGGACGCTTGCAGGGACAGGAGGCTATTTTCGTCACCCGCTAGCAGCGAAAAAATAAATAAAGCAGCTGCACGTTCCACATTGTGGATGCTGAGTCACCCACTGTATATAAAGAGAGGGGAAGAAACAAAGGCCCGGTTAGGTGGCTGGCCGTCCTAAGAGACGTGTAGTAATCCCTGTCACCATTACGTCCCTGCCGTGGGGCAGTGGCGTCCCCATTAACTGGGGTGGCGGGGGTGGAGGGTGTTGGCATTACCTGAAATAAACAAACTGGGTCCTGGTAGTAAGTCGGATCGTTGTGCGGCGGCAGGATGAGTTACCTGGAGCGCGCTGTGTCAGCGATGGACCGCTATACTGTAGCTAACGTTTAAAAAAAGATGGAGCTGTGTGTCGGTGGGTACTGCGCATGCGCACAGCGTGGAATCGCGTTCCAGCGCATGTGCGAGTGCGGAGTGTTCCTCGTTTCGCGCATGCGCAGAGATGACAACAAGGTAGTAGTCAAAGAGGAGACAAGGAATACTTATTCTCTTGCGTCCGTGGCTTCTGTCAATGGGGAACTGGACAGTGCATCTATAGCGGGCTGTGGGCGCATTGAATTTGCCATCGGAAGTGGCTGTAGGTCAATGAAGACGTACCCCGTTCTTAGGGAGCGTCTCATTTCAATTAACAATGAACACATGCATAAAAAGATGTGTGGCATGTATACCAAGATACAACGTTTTAACCATTCGTGTGTCTCTAACAATAATTGTAAAATGCATATTGTATTCTAGGATCCATATATCAAGAGTCCACAGGTAGATGCACAGTCAAGTGCATATGGCTGTCCTTACAGCAATAGCTAAAGGGCCCAGGATGTTCATGTAGTTTGGGGTACGACATGTTAAGCATCACATTGCGTTGTTTACTGTACATATACTGTAAAGTGCATCCTATATACAGATACATTTGAATCAATACATTGTCTTACGTGCATATACTGTAAAAGGCATTCAATGTCTAGATAAATTCAATGCCACTAAGGATCACATGGAGATGCACAAATACATATGCATCACTTCACTCAAAGGCAGAGGTCAAGGGACAGGAGGCATATGGACAGCTCGGGGCATATCAAATGAGGCATCCCATCATATAACCTTGTTAAAAAGGTGGAACAGACAAGGCAAAAGTCGGAGTGGCATTCTGGGCAATGTAGCAGGTTAGGCCTGCCTGGAAAGATAACATGTACCCCTTTTGGCGTATATTTCCAATCTAGTTTCGGAGGAAGTATACTTTAGTTATAGTTTGTGGGTATCGCCTCATTAAGACCTTTAGTGGTGGCTTTTAATTTAAAAATCCACCATGCTTCTTTGTGGTTAAGTGCATTGGTGGTGTTGGTGTTATTAAGGATAGTGTCAACAACCCACCACTTCATGTCATCTACTCCATGTTGATACTCAATGTAGTGTGAGACCAGGGGCGCTGTGTGTACCCTGCACCGGATACGTGACCTATGTTCCCCTATCCGTTTGTTCACTTGTCGTTTGGTCTGGCCAACATATCTCTTTTCGCATGGACATTCAATCACATAAATAACATTTGAAGTTTTGCAATTGGAAAAGTGTTTTATCTGCCAGTCTTGATCCCCAATCTTGAAGGATGTAGTTTTTTTGGTTAGTTTGCATACGTTGCAAGTGCCACAAGGATGGTGTCCTACAATTTCTCGCATACTCCACATTTCTGATCTTTGTGATTTTTTGTTGAGTCTGGAGTGAATGAGTATGTCTTTCAAATTTTTTCCACGTTTCAGTGCCATCCGTGGTAGTGGCTCATCCGGTAGGCTGATTTGTATAAGCGGCCAAAATTTTTTAATAATGGCCTTAACATGGGTGGTATCAGGGCCAAAGGTGGTCACACAGGTCATCTGTTCTGATGTGTCCGGGTTCTGTGCTCTGGGAGAGAGGAGGGTTTCTCGCGGTATGTACTGGACTCGTTTCCTTGTGTTGTTGACCAGTTTTTTGGGGTACCCTCGGTTCCGTAGTTTGGTCTGAAGTATGGATGCATTCGCCTTGTACTGTTCTAGCTCTGTGCAATTGCGCCTCAATCTTAAAAATTGGCCAAACGGTAGGTTGTTTCTGAGGTTATTGGGATGGAAGCTCCTATAATGCAAGAGAGTGTTACGATCAGTTTCCTTTCTGAACAAGGAGCAGATTAGTTTGTTCTCTTTTACCGAGATGGTTAGATCCAAGAAATTGATGCTTTGATTGCTTTTCTCCAAAGTGAACTGAATTTCCCTTGTTTGTTCATTTACCCATTTCAAAAAGTTATCCAGAGAGGTCTCGCTCTCCCGCCAGATGAAAATAATATCATCGATGTATCGGAACCACCGTGAGATTTTGTCCCTGAATGGATTGTTGGCGTGAAAAATGAACTGTTGTTCGTATTCTGACATATAAATCACTGCCAGGCTGGGCGCAAATGCCGCGCCCATTGCGGTACCGCTCACCTGGAGGTAAAAAATCTCATCAAATGTAAAGAAGTTATTGCGGAGGGCCAGTTCAAGTAACTCTACTATGAAGTTCGTTGGTACTCGGGTCTGTTTCATGTTGTGTGTGAGATGATGTCTGATACATTCGATGGCAGAGTCTTGTGGGATGCTAGTATATAAACTAGTAATGTCCATTGTAACTAGTATTTCTTCTGTGGGAATCAACGGCTGATTTTCAAAGATAGAGATGGTTGCCATCGTGTCCCGCAGGTAGGTGGGTGTCTCCTGACTTAGGGGTTTCAAAAAATAATCCACAAACTTGCAAATGGGTTCGAGTATTGAACCGCAGCCAGATACAATGGGCCTTCCCGGAGGTTGCTGTTGATTCTTATGGATTTTGGGGAGTGCATAAAATGCGGGTATTCTACCTTCTGATGTAGTGAGGAAGATTGCCTCCTTTTCAGTGATCCATCCATGCTCTGATGCGAAATTCACCGTCTCCTGGATTCTGTTTATTATTTCCAGTGAGGGATCTCTTTTCAATTTCTTGTAATTTGTAGGAATATCCAAGAGGTTTTTAACCATACTCTTGTACTGGTCCATGCTTTGAATGACTATTCCTCCTCCTTTATCTGCTGATTTTATAACGATTTGCTTATTCGTAGAGAGACTTTTTAGTGCTTTGTGCTCTTCAACAGATAGGTTTTGTATCTTTTGTTCCTGTCGGTCTTGAAGTTTGGACATTTCTTTCTTGATGCACCTCTCAAAGGTTATGATTGAAGGCGATATTTCATTCTCTCTTGGGTTGAAGTTAGAGGGTAGCCGAAGGCCTGAGTCCTCCTCTTGTTCTCCTGGTTCCTTGTCTTTGAAGTAGAATTTTCGTCTTACTGTTCTAAAAAAGGTTGATAGTTCTTGGTCGAGGTTGAACCAATTAGTTCTATTAGAAGGTACAAAGGAGAGACCTCTAGCCAGAACCGCACTTTCGGCCCTTGTGAGTTCAAGGCCTGATAGATTGAAAATTGGAATGGTCTCTAATGCCTCCATTGGTTGCGTCGTCCCCGTCTCGGTTGTCCCCACTGTTGATAATGGTTGGGGTAATACGGCATTGGCATTGGTGGTGGTGGGCCCCAGTATCGTCCTCTGGGGCCCCCCCGCCCTAAAAAAGGGACCTGGGGAGGTGGTGGTATAGGTTGTCCTCCAGACTGCTGTCTCCCCAGATTTTGAGGTGATCCATCAGAGGACCCAGAACTTGAGGTTTCGGAGAATGTGACCCTCCTTCTTCTTCCTCTATTGGAACCCGTTTGAATAGCCGATTTCTCTCTGTCTTTTTTGTCCTTGTAATCTGGTGCTAAGTATGGATATACATTTTCAATCTTGAAATTTTGGATATCTTTGGACAACTTCTTGTGCTTTTTTTCCAAGGTGGAGGCCATAAATTTGTCAAATCCTATATTAATTTCTTTTAGTTTTTCTCGGGCATTCTGTAGGTCCTCATTGGTGAGGAACTTTTCTTCCTCATTTGCCAATTCGATTTTAATTTTGGCATGAATTCTTTGTGCTGTACTGATGGTTAGCACCATTAAGTCTCTTGAGCATTTAGTGGATATCTTGCTAAATCCAATCATGTATTCTTTATCTTCTAAGAACAACGCTGGCTCATTGCGAACTAGTAGTCCCTGTGGGACCATATTGACCCTCAGGTATTCCCTCAGGAAGTGTCCATGGACCTCTGTCCGGAAACACTTCTTCTTGAGTTTGAGTAAGTCATCGCCAGATGCTGTGGCGGCTATATGCTGTTGGGCCCCATCTAAATTAAAAAGGGTCGGGCCCTGTATGATGTCTGAGGTTTCTTCATCTGAGAAACTCAGAATCTGTTCCATTGTTGATGAAACAGAGGCGAAAAGGGGGCAGGTCAGTGGATGGGAGTGGCACAAAAGGGGGGGGGCAAAGTTGGAGGGAATCAATCAAATGACTCTAAAGGACAAGTTAAGGTGTCCCTATTATAGCTAGTGCTATATCTAAAAAGTGGGTAACAGAAGGGACTGCTCAAAGCAAGTGGTAGGACTTCAGAGCTGTAAGTATTTGAAACAAAATGGTGGCGTCCTGCCACATACATTTACGTCAGTTTGCATTATAATTTCCTGCAAATGTTATCTCATTTGTCATGCTGGATATCAGAGACACTGTATACTCGTGATTGTATGAGATGTAAATACAGAGGGAACCCCACGTTTGATTTTTAGCTTATTTATTTGGCTAAGGTCAAAACGAAGAGGTAGAATAAGGGTACAGTTTCCCTTAATAATTGGTGCTTTTTACAAAACAACACTTGCCTCTAGGTTGGCAAACATGTTCGAAATGGAGTGAGACAAAAAGCAAATTATAGACATAGTTCACAAACCTATTGTGCATAGTCATAACATTGTTAGTGCATGAGCATCAGAACAAGACAGTTATTTCAGTAGTTATGCTCAAGACGATACATAGGTGTGAGCCATGGACTGAAGTTAGGTTTTCACATAAAACATCCTGGTAGTTATTTCCAAGCTGTATTGGTTTATTTTGAGGGAGGTAACCAAGTCTTTGGCCTACGTCTGGATGTTTATCAAGTGGTGTGAGGGGACCGACAAGTCTCAGCCAGAGGAGGTGTGGTCCCGTGACGTTTCGGCGGGAAGCGCCTTCTTCAAGGGAAAAACCCAGTCTCCCTGCATGGGGGAATCAGATGGAAAGGGATTTATTGTAAATCCGGCATTATTGTGTTGTTGTAAAAACACAACAGGATATTTAGCATGGCATATAAACAAAAACAAATGGATTTAATTGAGGTTAAAATGCCCCCCGGCAGGTTTAAAATGAATACCCAGGCTTGTGGCTTGTGCTATCCAGTGACTGACCTGAATGTGTTAAAAATGGGATTCAGCTTCCATTGGCGTGGATTTGAGAAGGTTGGCCTGGGACAGAGTTTTAAGGCAAACACTGTTCTGTGCCTGAATAATAGAGGGAGACAGAAAGAGTGGACATGCATGTAATAAGCGTCGTTCAAATGTGCCACTGTTGGCCAAAAAGTGTGTGTGTGGATCAACTGGTAAAGGAATCCGCATCGCAGGTGGCAAACTTGGATTTACCTGTATCTGTAGTTGGTAATTTTTAGGCGTCCTTCGGGCGTATAGAAATGCTGTGGGTCAATGCCAGGACGCTTGCAGGGACAGGAGGCTATTTTCGTCACCCGCTAGCAGCGAAAAAATAAATAAAGCAGCTGCACGTTCCACATTGTGGATGCTGAGTCACCCACTGTATATAAAGAGAGGGGAAGAAACAAAGGCCCGGTTAGGTGGCTGGCCGTCCTAAGAGACGTGTAGTAATCCCTGTCACCATTACGTCCCTGCCGTGGGGCAGTGGCGTCCCCATTAACTGGGGTGGCGGGGGTGGAGGGTGTTGGCATTACCTGAAATAAACAAACTGGGTCCTGGTAGTAAGTCGGATCGTTGTGCGGCGGCAGGATGAGTTACCTGGAGCGCGCTGTGTCAGCGATGGACCGCTATACTGTAGCTAACGTTTAAAAAAAGATGGAGCTGTGTGTCGGTGGGTACTGCGCATGCGCACAGCGTGGAATCGCGTTCCAGCGCATGTGCGAGTGCGGAGTGTTCCTCGTTTCGCGCATGCGCAGAGATGACAACAAGGTAGTAGTCAAAGAGGAGACAAGGAATACTTATTCTCTTGCGTCCGTGGCTTCTGTCAATGGGGAACTGGACAGTGCATCTATAGCGGGCTGTGGGCGCATTGAATTTGCCATCGGAAGTGGCTGTAGGTCAATGAAGACGTACCCCGTTCTTAGGGAGCGTCTCATTTCAATTAACAATGAACACATGCATAAAAAGATGTGTGGCATGTATACCAAGATACAACGTTTTAACCATTCGTGTGTCTCTAACAATAATTGTAAAATGCATCAATTTCTTGGATCTAACCATCTCGGTAAAAGAGAACAAACTAATCTGCTCCTTGTTCAGAAAGGAAACTGATCGTAACACTCTCTTGCATTATAGGAGCTTCCATCCCAATAACCTCAGAAACAACCTACCGTTTGGCCAATTTTTAAGATTGAGGCGCAATTGCACAGAGCTAGAACAGTACAAGGCGAATGCATCCATACTTCAGACCAAACTACGGAACCGAGGGTACCCCAAAAAACTGGTCAACAACACAAGGAAACGAGTCCAGTACATACCGCGAGAAACCCTCCTCTCTCCCAGAGCACAGAACCCGGACACATCAGAACAGATGACCTGTGTGACCACCTTTGGCCCTGATACCACCCATGTTAAGGCCATTATTAAAAAATTTTGGCCGCTTATACAAATCAGCCTACCGGATGAGCCACTACCACGGATGGCACTGAAACGTGGAAAAAATTTGAAAGACATACTCATTCACTCCAGACTCAACAAAAAATCACAAAGATCAGAAATGTGGAGTATGCGAGAAATTGTAGGACACCATCCTTGTGGCACTTGCAACGTATGCAAACTAACCAAAAAAACTACATCCTTCAAGATTGGGGATCAAGACTGGCAGATAAAACACTTTTCCAATTGCAAAACTTCAAATGTTATTTATGTGATTGAATGTCCATGCGAAAAGAGATATGTTGGCCAGACCAAACGACAAGTGAACAAACGGATAGGGGAACATAGGTCACGTATCCGGTGCAGGGTACACACAGCGCCCCTGGTCTCACACTACATTGAGTATCAACATGGAGTAGATGACATGAAGTGGTGGGTTGTTGACACTATCCTTAATAACACCAACACCACCAATGCACTTAACCACAAAGAAGCATGGTGGATTTTTAAATTAAAAGCCACCACTAAAGGTCTTAATGAGGCGATACCCACAAACTATAACTAAAGTATACTTCCTCCGAAACTAGATTGGAAATATACGCCAAAAGGGGTACATGTTATCTTTCCAGGCAGGCCTAACCTGCTACATTGCCCAGAATGCCACTCCGACTTTTGCCTTGTCTGTTCCACCTTTTTAACAAGGTTATATGATGGGATGCCTCATTTGATATGCCCCGAGCTGTCCATATGCCTCCTGTCCCTTGACCTCTGCCTTTGAGTGAAGTGATGCATATGTATTTGTGCATCTCCATGTGATCCTTAGTGGCATTGAATTTATCTAGACATTGAATGCCTTTTACAGTATATGCACGTAAGACAATGTATTGATTCAAATGTATCTGTATATAGGATGCACTTTACAGTATATGTACAGTAAACAACGCAATGTGATGCTTAACATGTCGTACCCCAAACTACATGAACATCCTGGGCCCTTTAGCTATTGCTGTAAGGACAGCCATATGCACTTGACTGTGCATCTACCTGTGGACTCTTGATATATGGATCCTAGAATACAATATGCATTTTACAATTATTGTTAGAGACACACGAATGGTTAAAACGTTGTATCTTGGTATACATGCCACACATCTTTTTATGCATGTGTTCATTGTTAATTGAAATGAGACGCTCCCTAAGAACGGGGTACGTCTTCATTGACCTACAGCCACTTCCGATGGCAAATTCAATGCGCCCACAGCCCGCTATAGATGCACTGTCCAGTTCCCCATTGACAGAAGCCACGGACGCAAGAGAATAAGTATTCCTTGTCTCCTCTTTGACTACTACCTTGTTGTCATCTCTGCGCATGCGCGAAACGAGGAACACTCCGCACTCGCACATGCGCTGGAACGCGATTCCACGCTGTGCGCATGCGCAGTACCCACCGACACACAGCTCCATCTTTTTTTAAACGTTAGCTACAGTATAGCGGTCCATCGCTGACACAGCGCGCTCCAGGTAACTCATCCTGCCGCCGCACAACGATCCGACTTACTACCAGGACCCAGTTTGTTTATTTCAGGTAATGCCAACACCCTCCACCCCCGCCACCCCAGTTAATGGGGACGCCACTGCCCCACGGCAGGGACGTAATGGTGACAGGGATTACTACACGTCTCTTAGGACGGCCAGCCACCTAACCGGGCCTTTGTTTCTTCCCCTCTCTTTATATACAGTGGGTGACTCAGCATCCACAATGTGGAACGTGCAGCTGCTTTATTTATTTTTTCGCTGCTAGCGGGTGACGAAAATAGCCTCCTGTCCCTGCAAGCGTCCTGGCATTGACCCACAGCATTTCTATACGCCCGAAGGACGCCTAAAAATTACCAACTACAGATACAGGTAAATCCAAGTTTGCCACCTGCGATGCGGATTCCTTTACCAGTTGATCCACACACACACTTTTTGGCCAACAGTGGCACATTTGAACGACGCTTATTACATGCATGTCCACTCTTTCTGTCTCCCTCTATTATTCAGGCACAGAACAGTGTTTGCCTTAAAACTCTGTCCCAGGCCAACCTTCTCAAATCCACGCCAATGGAAGCTGAATCCCATTTTTAACACATTCAGGTCAGTCACTGGATAGCACAAGCCACAAGCCTGGGTATTCATTTTAAACCTGCCGGGGGGCATTTTAACCTCAATTAAATCCATTTGTTTTTGTTTATATGCCATGCTAAATATCCTGTTGTGTTTTTACAACAACACAATAATGCCGGATTTACAATAAATCCCTTTCCATCTGATTCCCCCATGCAGGGAGACTGGGTTTTTCCCTTGAAGAAGGCGCTTCCCGCCGAAACGTCACGGGACCACACCTCCTCTGGCTGAGACTTGTCGGTCCCCTCACACCACTTGATAAACATCCAGACGTAGGCCAAAGACTTGGTTACCTCCCTCAAAATAAACCAATACAGCTTGGAAATAACTACCAGGATGTTTTATGTGAAAACCTAACTTCAGTCCATGGCTCACACCTATGTATCGTCTTGAGCATAACTACTGAAATAACTGTCTTGTTCTGATGCTCATGCACTAACAATGTTATGACTATGCACAATAGGTTTGTGAACTATGTCTATAATTTGCTTTTTGTCTCACTCCATTTCGAACATGTTTGCCAACCTAGAGGCAAGTGTTGTTTTGTAAAAAGCACCAATTATTAAGGGAAACTGTACCCTTATTCTACCTCTTCGTTTTGACCTTAGCCAAATAAATAAGCTAAAAATCAAACGTGGGGTTCCCTCTGTATTTACATCTCATACAATCACGAGTATACAGTGTCTCTGATATCCAGCATGACAAATGAGATAACATTTGCAGGAAATTATAATGCAAACTGACGTAAATGTATGTGGCAGGACGCCACCATTTTGTTTCAAATACTTACAGCTCTGAAGTCCTACCACTTGCTTTGAGCAGTCCCTTCTGTTACCCACTTTTTAGATATAGCACTAGCTATAATAGGGACACCTTAACTTGTCCTTTAGAGTCATTTGATTGATTCCCTCCAACTTTGCCCCCCCCCTTTTGTGCCACTCCCATCCACTGACCTGCCCCCTTTTCGCCTCTGTTTCATCAACAATGGAACAGATTCTGAGTTTCTCAGAGGAAGAAACCTCAGACATCATACAGGGCCCGACCCTTTTTAATTTAGATGGGGCCCAACAGCATATAGCCGCCACAGCATCTGGCGATGACTTACTCAAACTCAAGAAGAAGTGTTTCCGGACAGAGGTCCATGGACACTTCCTGAGGGAATACCTGAGGGTCAATATGGTCCCACAGGGACTACTAGTTCGCAATGAGCCAGCGTTGTTCTTAGAAGATAAAGAATACATGATTGGATTTAGCAAGATATCCACTAAATGCTCAAGAGACTTAATGGTGCTAACCATCAGTACAGCACAAAGAATTCATGCCAAAATTAAAATCGAATTGGCAAATGAGGAAGAAAAGTTCCTCACCAATGAGGACCTACAGAATGCCCGAGAAAAACTAAAAGAAATTAATATAGGATTTGACAAATTTATGGCCTCCACCTTGGAAAAAAAGCACAAGAAGTTGTCCAAAGATATCCAAAATTTCAAGATTGAAAATGTATATCCATACTTAGCACCAGATTACAAGGACAAAAAAGACAGAGAGAAATCGGCTATTCAAACGGGTTCCAATAGAGGAAGAAGAAGGAGGGTCACATTCTCCGAAACCTCAAGTTCTGGGTCCTCTGATGGATCACCTCAAAATCTGGGGAGACAGCAGTCTGGAGGACAACCTATACCACCACCTCCCCAGGTCCCTTTTTTAGGGCGGGGGGGCCCCAGAGGACGATACTGGGGCCCACCACCACCAATGCCAATGCCGTATTACCCCAACCATTATCAACAGTGGGGACAACCGAGACGGGGACGACGCAACCAATGGAGGCATTAGAGACCATTCCAATTTTCAATCTATCAGGCCTTGAACTCACAAGGGCCGAAAGTGCGGTTCTGGCTAGAGGTCTCTCCTTTGTACCTTCTAATAGAACTAATTGGTTCAACCTCGACCAAGAACTATCAACCTTTTTTAGAACAGTAAGACGAAAATTCTACTTCAAAGACAAGGAACCAGGAGAACAAGAGGAGGACTCAGGCCTTCGGCTACCCTCTAACTTCAACCCAAGAGAGAATGAAATATCGCCTTCAATCATAACCTTTGAGAGGTGCATCAAGAAAGAAATGTCCAAACTTCAAGACCGACAGGAACAAAAGATACAAAACCTATCTGTTGAAGAGCACAAAGCACTAAAAAGTCTCTCTACGAATAAGCAAATCGTTATAAAATCAGCAGATAAAGGAGGAGGAATAGTCATTCAAAGCATGGACCAGTACAAGAGTATGGTTAAAAACCTCTTGGATATTCCTACAAATTACAAGAAATTGAAAAGAGATCCCTCACTGGAAATAATAAACAGAATCCAGGAGACGGTGAATTTCGCATCAGAGCATGGATGGATCACTGAAAAGGAGGCAATCTTCCTCACTACATCAGAAGGTAGAATACCCGCATTTTATGCACTCCCCAAAATCCATAAGAATCAACAGCAACCTCCGGGAAGGCCCATTGTATCTGGCTGCGGTTCAATACTCGAACCCATTTGCAAGTTTGTGGATTATTTTTTGAAACCCCTAAGTCAGGAGACACCCACCTACCTGCGGGACACGATGGCAACCATCTCTATCTTTGAAAATCAGCCGTTGATTCCCACAGAAGAAATACTAGTTACAATGGACATTACTAGTTTATATACTAGCATCCCACAAGACTCTGCCATCGAATGTATCAGACATCATCTCACACACAACATGAAACAGACCCGAGTACCAACGAACTTCATAGTAGAGTTACTTGAACTGGCCCTCCGCAATAACTTCTTTACATTTGATGAGATTTTTTACCTCCAGGTGAGCGGTACCGCAATGGGCGCGGCATTTGCGCCCAGCCTGGCAGTGATTTATATGTCAGAATACGAACAACAGTTCATTTTTCACGCCAACAATCCATTCAGGGACAAAATCTCACGGTGGTTCCGATACATCGATGATATTATTTTCATCTGGCGGGAGAGCGAGACCTCTCTGGATAACTTTTTGAAATGGGTAAATGAACAAACAAGGGAAATTCAGTTCACTTTGGAGAAAAGCAATCAAAGCATCAATTTCTTGGATCTAACCATCTCGGTAAAAGAGAACAAACTAATCTGCTCCTTGTTCAGAAAGGAAACTGATCGTAACACTCTCTTGCATTATAGGAGCTTCCATCCCAATAACCTCAGAAACAACCTACCGTTTGGCCAATTTTTAAGATTGAGGCGCAATTGCACAGAGCTAGAACAGTACAAGGCGAATGCATCCATACTTCAGACCAAACTACGGAACCGAGGGTACCCCAAAAAACTGGTCAACAACACAAGGAAACGAGTCCAGTACATACCGCGAGAAACCCTCCTCTCTCCCAGAGCACAGAACCCGGACACATCAGAACAGATGACCTGTGTGACCACCTTTGGCCCTGATACCACCCATGTTAAGGCCATTATTAAAAAATTTTGGCCGCTTATACAAATCAGCCTACCGGATGAGCCACTACCACGGATGGCACTGAAACGTGGAAAAAATTTGAAAGACATACTCATTCACTCCAGACTCAACAAAAAATCACAAAGATCAGAAATGTGGAGTATGCGAGAAATTGTAGGACACCATCCTTGTGGCACTTGCAACGTATGCAAACTAACCAAAAAAACTACATCCTTCAAGATTGGGGATCAAGACTGGCAGATAAAACACTTTTCCAATTGCAAAACTTCAAATGTTATTTATGTGATTGAATGTCCATGCGAAAAGAGATATGTTGGCCAGACCAAACGACAAGTGAACAAACGGATAGGGGAACATAGGTCACGTATCCGGTGCAGGGTACACACAGCGCCCCTGGTCTCACACTACATTGAGTATCAACATGGAGTAGATGACATGAAGTGGTGGGTTGTTGACACTATCCTTAATAACACCAACACCACCAATGCACTTAACCACAAAGAAGCATGGTGGATTTTTAAATTAAAAGCCACCACTAAAGGTCTTAATGAGGCGATACCCACAAACTATAACTAAAGTATACTTCCTCCGAAACTAGATTGGAAATATACGCCAAAAGGGGTACATGTTATCTTTCCAGGCAGGCCTAACCTGCTACATTGCCCAGAATGCCACTCCGACTTTTGCCTTGTCTGTTCCACCTTTTTAACAAGGTTATATGATGGGATGCCTCATTTGATATGCCCCGAGCTGTCCATATGCCTCCTGTCCCTTGACCTCTGCCTTTGAGTGAAGTGATGCATATGTATTTGTGCATCTCCATGTGATCCTTAGTGGCATTGAATTTATCTAGACATTGAATGCCTTTTACAGTATATGCACGTAAGACAATGTATTGATTCAAATGTATCTGTATATAGGATGCACTTTACAGTATATGTACAGTAAACAACGCAATGTGATGCTTAACATGTCGTACCCCAAACTACATGAACATCCTGGGCCCTTTAGCTATTGCTGTAAGGACAGCCATATGCACTTGACTGTGCATCTACCTGTGGACTCTTGATATATGGATCCTAGAATACAATATGCATTTTACAATTATTGTTAGAGACACACGAATGGTTAAAACGTTGTATCTTGGTATACATGCCACACATCTTTTTATGCATGTGTTCATTGTTAATTGAAATGAGACGCTCCCTAAGAACGGGGTACGTCTTCATTGACCTACAGCCACTTCCGATGGCAAATTCAATGCGCCCACAGCCCGCTATAGATGCACTGTCCAGTTCCCCATTGACAGAAGCCACGGACGCAAGAGAATAAGTATTCCTTGTCTCCTCTTTGACTACTACCTTGTTGTCATCTCTGCGCATGCGCGAAACGAGGAACACTCCGCACTCGCACATGCGCTGGAACGCGATTCCACGCTGTGCGCATGCGCAGTACCCACCGACACACAGCTCCATCTTTTTTTAAACGTTAGCTACAGTATAGCGGTCCATCGCTGACACAGCGCGCTCCAGGTAACTCATCCTGCCGCCGCACAACGATCCGACTTACTACCAGGACCCAGTTTGTTTATTTCAGGTAATGCCAACACCCTCCACCCCCGCCACCCCAGTTAATGGGGACGCCACTGCCCCACGGCAGGGACGTAATGGTGACAGGGATTACTACACGTCTCTTAGGACGGCCAGCCACCTAACCGGGCCTTTGTTTCTTCCCCTCTCTTTATATACAGTGGGTGACTCAGCATCCACAATGTGGAACGTGCAGCTGCTTTATTTATTTTTTCGCTGCTAGCGGGTGACGAAAATAGCCTCCTGTCCCTGCAAGCGTCCTGGCATTGACCCACAGCATTTCTATACGCCCGAAGGACGCCTAAAAATTACCAACTACAGATACAGGTAAATCCAAGTTTGCCACCTGCGATGCGGATTCCTTTACCAGTTGATCCACACACACACTTTTTGGCCAACAGTGGCACATTTGAACGACGCTTATTACGTGCATGTCCACTCTTTCTGTCTCCCTCTATTATTCAGGCACAGAACAGTGTTTGCCTTAAAACTCTGTCCCAGGCCAACCTTCTCAAATCCACGCCAATGGAAGCTGAATCCCATTTTTAACACATTCAGGTCAGTCACTGGATAGCACAAGCCACAAGCCTGGGTATTCATTTTAAACCTGCCGGGGGGCATTTTAACCTCAATTAAATCCATTTGTTTTTGTTTATATGCCATGCTAAATATCCTGTTGTGTTTTTACAACAACACAATAATGCCGGATTTACAATAAATCCCTTCCATCTGATTCCCCCATGCAGGGAGACTGGGTTTTTCCCTTGAAGAAGGCGCTTCCCGCCGAAACGTCACGGGACCACACCTCCTCTGGCTGAGACTTGTCGGTCCCCTCACACCACTTGATAAACATCCAGACGTAGGCCAAAGACTTGGTTACCTCCCTCAAAATAAACCAATACAGCTTGGAAATAACTACCAGGATGTTTTATGTGAAAACCTAACTTCAGTCCATGGCTCACACCTATGTATCGTCTTGAGCATAACTACTGAAATAACTGTCTTGTTCTGATGCTCATGCACTAACAATGTTATGACTATGCACAATAGGTTTGTGAACTATGTCTATAATTTGCTTTTTGTCTCACTCCATTTCGAACATGTTTGCCAACCTAGAGGCAAGTGTTGTTTTGTAAAAAGCACCAATTATTAAGGGAAACTGTACCCTTATTCTACCTCTTCGTTTTGACCTTAGCCAAATAAAT
Organism: Ambystoma mexicanum; assembly: GCF_040938575.1. Classification (NCBI taxonomy): domain Eukaryota; kingdom Metazoa; phylum Chordata; class Amphibia; order Caudata; family Ambystomatidae; genus Ambystoma; species Ambystoma mexicanum. The sequence goes on along the minus strand of NC_090935.1, from coordinate 1,173,520,183 downwards.
AAGCTAAAAATCAAACGTGGGGTTCCCTCTGTATTTACATCTCATACAATCACGAGTATACAGTGTCTCTGATATCCAGCATGACAAATGAGATAACATTTGCAGGAAATTATAATGCAAACTGACGTAAATGTATGTGGCAGGACGCCACCATTTTGTTTCAAATACTTACAGCTCTGAAGTCCTACCACTTGCTTTGAGCAGTCCCTTCTGTTACCCACCCGTACATTCCAAGACAGCGTGGCATTTCCCTTAAAAGATCAAGAAATGCCATCTTCTTTAAAATAAACAACATTACCTGAATCAATGTTGTCATTATTACAAAAGAAAATACCTGCTCTAAGCATGAAAGCAAACATGCCTCGGTTGATTGCACGCCTAGCAATATTTTGCTGACGACAAAAAACACAACAATTGTCCCATACTCCTCGAGGTAACAAAGCAGAAAAAATAACCTTGGCATTTGGAAGGACTTTCATGATTGCCTGAACAAGGTTTTGCAGATCTTGCAACAAAGTAGGAGCACTTACATAGTCCAAAAGCACAGAACTGCAGTGTAGGACAACTACATTTGGACTTGAAACCTAGCCATATCCTGACAAACTACTAGAATTGCCTGCAAATTCAAATCAGGTACAGTGCGCCACACCACATCCACTCCTTTTGTGTCAAAATGGTTAGCCACATTCCTAGATTTAGCATACTGCTCCAAACCATTCACAAACATATCTCCAACCACCAACGCCCTGACTTTCTGCACCTCCACCATCTTCACTACACAGAGCCCCTCTCAATACGAAGGAGAACCTCAACACCTGATTGGCTAATCCTCAAAATACACTCCCACTTCATGCTTGGAAACCCCGGATGTGGCATGTCTGATCTGAGAACAACCCCGCTGTCCATGGAGTGCGTGAGTAACACTGGGGCAACCATTCTACCCTTTCCACTACACTCTCTGCACCACTTCCTCATTGGCTACTGCTAAGCAGTCACACAATCATCCACCAATAACATCCAAGAACTCCACATCTAACTCTATCATCACAGATCAGCACTTTAGATGTACTATTGATCACTCTCAGTACAATTCGGCTGTGACTGCAAAGGACCTACAGCAACAACTACTATAAAACTCCCCAAGATTTCTACTTGCAGATTCATGCACATCCGCATGCATGAAAACAGACTACAGGTATGCATATTTCCTATACAGTACATGTACACCTCTTCTAGTAATACAATACATCCCGAGAGTATAACTCAGCGGCAACATGCGTGCCTTGAAAGCAAAACGACACAAAGCAACACAGATTTGATCCCTGGGTCCGCGCTTAGAAACCACTGGGTGTTTAAGCGTGTTATAAATACGCAACTAAGACAAAATAATTACGCAACTAAATAACAAACAATTCCTGTATCAGTGACTTGATGTCCGTGGGCATGTGTAAGTGCCTTAGAAATGTAAAATAAAATTTAAAAAATATGAACAGAGTAACTGCCACTTACCCTGTATAAACTGTAAAATGAACTTACTGTCATTTCTCCCATCTTCTATGATGAAGTGTCAATTGCAAACTTTTCAGCTCTCCAAATTTTTGTTTACTCACACAGCTGTCTAAACAATATTGTTTCATAATATAAGATGGGAAAAATAACAGTATAATTATGAAAAAGACTGTCCAGTGTATTATAAAATTACACACAGCCAGGATGAGTACATACATCTTCATTCAGGCACACGCGCAGCCAATATCATTAGAAAGGCTTCCAGATCAAACAACACCACTGCTTCTATATGAAATCCTTCTGCTTTATTTACCACACCTTCACAAAGCCATACATTGCATTCTTTTATGTACAATCTCTGCCATTTACCCTGTAAGAATAGCAAAAAGTGCATAGGATTATTTCTTCAATCTCTTAACATCCATTAACATAACATTGAAAAAACAAGTGTGCTCTATACGTTTACTATTAAACTCATTTGAAAAAGATATTCAACTAACAGATTCTAAATAAAATATACAGGATGCACATAGGCAAAGGAAAGTGCAAAACAATGTTTACATTAACAAAAGTGCAATAAACACACATATTCACTAGCTTCTTTCTTTTACAATTTCAGTGAAGACCACACTCCTGAAAAACAGCAGCGTCTGAAGTAGGAACAATGACTTAGACGAAACCTACTCTTTCCATACAAAAAAGTAAGTACAAAACTAACATAATGTTCTTACTGTTACTCAAACACACTAGCATTTTAGTATTGTAAAAGAAACAAATACATTAACCGTTTACCATTAGATGTAGTATTACTGCTTCCACTTACAAGTTGCTTACTTTATATTGTCAACTGAAGCCCAGTATAGTAACACACAAATACAAGAATAGCCTTTCCAACTTGATGTAGCTGCCCATTGCACAGTCACACACCTCCACAATCATACCATCATACTCAGACATGCATAAACAAAGCACTCATACACTGCACAACAGCCCAACCCACACTTTCTTTTTTTCTCTATACAGACCCCAAAGAATGCCTACCAAAAAGCAACTCCATAGAAAGCAATGCAGAAGTAAAGCAAATCACAATAAGTGTCCAAAATAAGCATCCATCTCTACCAGATTGTATACAAAAAGTTCAAACAAAACAGCTAATACAGTCATTAAGCGAAACAAAACAAGCTTTCAGTACAGAAACCTTCCCTCCTCTATCAAAATGTAAAACCAAACAGAAAGTGATTAACAAGACTTCAGCTACCACTACTGCACTACTGCTAATGCTGCACCTATACTTCTTGATGTAGTGGCAAGTAAGTATTCCAAAATAAATATTTTACAAAAAATGTTCCACCACAGAGTCCTTCAGAACATTTTAAAAACAGGAGAGAAATCATGCACAACCCTTAAAACCTACCATAGAAAATTAATCCTAGAAGCGCTCGTAGACAGTGCAATCCTTTTCAAAAGGAAGATATTTATTTTAGTTTTAAACAGGATGAAACCACTAACAAAACTAACTACTAAACTACAAAAAAGACTTCTCAATAAATGGAATATCAACAAAAATAGCTTCTTAAACATCTGTGCAGGTGAATGGAGTCACACCACGACCACGGAACCATATTTTAATGAAGAAGCATATAAACAAAAGCAAAAAAACCCAATTGCCATACATAGTAGTGGACGAGGGTATGAAAAACTTAATAACACCAGTATGGACCAAGAAACTCACAAAAATACCCCCAGAAAACTCAGAATCACCTCCCCTATCGACTCAACCAAAACGTCCAGTCTACAAATGGCTCTTCACAACAATATGTAACATTGCCAAAAAAATCTTTCAAATCTTTATGCCAGTTCCTTAAATCAGTATGTAAAAAGCAAAGACAGAATCAAAATGAAAATACTACAAAATATGGATGCATATCCAGTACGCAAATACACAGGACTATAAGCATTTCAGGACCTATTTGCAAAAGCAACTTCCATCATATCAAAATGATATCATTACATCATTCAACTATAAGAAATCTAGTCCAAAAACTCTGCTATGCTAAAAGTCCTGCTTTAGCACTAGCCAATTTAAATAACAATCTTCTACATGGTACAGCCAAGCAACTACTCGAAGAAAGAGAGCATATCCAGAGAAAATATTTTAGAATTGAAAGCCACTTACAAAATGAAATAGATGCACAACAAACTAGCAACTACTGTACAAATAGTAACCTTCTATTAAACACATACAAAAAAGAAATACTAAAGTTTAAAAGTACCTCCGCTGAAGTACCAAACCATGTGTGTGTGTGTTGCCGCAGGACTTCTTATAAAGGTACCACAAAATTTATAGACATAACGTACAAAATAGAAGACAATGAAGAATCAAAATGGTTACAAATAGCTCTATACCTTATAGAAGAAAACAAATACGACATTACTGGCCCCTTAATACTTTGCAATTACTACACTGAAAAACTTGACAACAACCAAACACCTTCACGTGCTATCACAAATAACTTGGAATTATTCCCACTACCAAAACCCCTGCAGCAACTAAATTTATATGAGAGCATCATAATTTAAACACACATTTCAAGCAATAAAACACCTCCAAAGAAAAACAGCAAAATTGCCTCCCTCTGAATTAGTCAAAGGCATTTGTGGCAAAGTAGATCTCAAAGAAAATGTACACACTCTAGGAGTGCAAAGGCCAATAGATCAATCTTTAATTGTCTTAGTAAACGGCATACCTACAAAAGGCAAAAAGAAATTGGCAACTATTTGTGGACTTAAATAAAGTTAGACAAGCCCTGCAATATCCAAAAAACAACAATAAATACTACAAAGAAGTTAATATTAAAGAAAACCTGAGAGAAACTATTGAAATAATGCAAGAGTCACCAGAAACGGGTCAATTTGAACTTCTAAATCCTGCTACAGAATCCAATATTGTAGACCATTATACAATTCATCCTTTACATTATAAAGACACTATAGATGATGCACTGGAAATGTACCAAATGCAACAAGCCAGAGGATCTCCAATGAGCATATGGGAAAAAAGTATAGAAGCACAGCCTTTCCTCTACTCTTTCCTACTGGAAACGAAGGAAGGTACGATGATAGACCCACACAGATAACAGCATCAGAATATCGCTCTCTACAAATATATTCTGACAACCCCAGATTCAGACAAAGCGTGGAATATATATTCCACCTTCTCTTTGAAAGTGAACTAGCAACTCTATGCTGCGGAGTTGCACACACATTAAAATCAGGTACCCATTTTCAAAATATGTCAGCTATGCAATTATTACAAAAAAGTGCAAGAAAAAGATGAGGTTTTACAGTCAAGTATTACAAATCTTTTAGCAAACATTCATGGTACAAAAGAATATCGGTTCCGATGTCACAGAGATGTACGCTGTATGATAAGGATAAGAAACCTTGGCCCACCCATTTGGTTTGTTACATTGAGTTCGGCAGAATATGCATCGGAAGATTTCCACGATTTCCTATGCCTAGCAAACAAAAATAAAACATGGATATAAAAACACCAGGAGAACTCTGTTCTCTAGATCCTGTAAATGTATCAAGATATATCCATCATCGCTTCATTGCTATGCTACACTTTATTTGTAATAAGAATGTGCCTCCCCTCAGAGTAGTTCAACACTTCTTTTGGAGAAAGGAATACCAAGCCAGAGGAGCACCACACATCTACATGCTATTATGGATTAAAGATGCTCCTAATTGTGGTCAGCACAGTGATGCCACTGTTTGGCAGTTCATCCAAAAATATGTCACTTGTGAAATCCCTTCACAAACAACACATAGTGACCTTCATGCACACATTTTACAATTTCAAAGACACAAATGTAACAAATATTGCCGCCACAAATATTAAAAGAAAGGGAAATACCACACCAAATTCTGCTTTGGTTTACCTAGACCAGTTTCACCAACAGATCAAGTAAACAACTTCATGTATTCAGTCAGACATAGTGTCAAAGGTAAATCACCTAAGAACACACATTACACAAAAAGAACAGAAGAATCAACATACATCAATGATTACAATGCAATCATTGCCCTCCTATGGAATGCAAACATAGATGTCCAGTACATTGCAGACAATTCCACTGCAGTTGCACGATATGCCACAGCCTACTTAACCAAAGCAGAGAAAACAGAGCTTCAGGAGCTCTGGGATGACATATAATCTGACCAAACACTATCACAGGAATGTGTTCAGCTTAGGCATAAAAATGCTTGCTCCTAGAGAATGTGGCTGCTATGAAGCTGCAGACCATTTAACCGGTACTGCCTTGTATGGAAAATCAGGCAATAAAGTATGGTTAAGTCTTGGTCCTGCTAAATCTAGCAAAATAGTTCTCAAATCATATGAGGATATAGAAACAATAACCAAAAATGATCCCAACAGCCAAGACATTTTGAAAAACAATTTACTAGACACATACTAGCCAAAGAAGATTACCACTTTGGAAACCATGTGTCTCTACCACGTAGCTCAAAACTTCACATACAAACATAATGTTTAACCAGATGAAAAGAAAGGTAGATACAGAGTGGTAAATTGTGAAGGCAGTTTAGTAAAACTTACCAAACACAGCTTAATTAATCATATCAAATTGTCATTAATAACTTCTCAACATAAAGAACTGTATTTCACGTCCATGCTACAACGTTTTAAACTATGGAGGAAAGAAGAAGAGTTACTGGATACATATGACTCCTATGAAGATGCTTTCAAAGCAAATGAAAGCACTATAACAGTCGTAAACTTTACACAGTACCAAACAATGTTGCAGAATGAAAAGCAACCCGAAGAAGAACTCCAGGCCCAACTACAAGTGGACATACCCAACAGTAGTCAACCTTCTGTAACAGGAAGCCAAGAACCACTTGGACAGCTACTAATAGCATGTGAGGCAGAATTAACCATCATAGAAGTAGAAAACACAATGTGTTAGCATGAACAAGCTACAGAAGCCTTCGCTGTACTAAAATCACAACTGAACAATGAGCAGCATAGCATTTTCCAAGAAATAACAAAACAAATTAAACATGGTGTGGAACATGAAAATAAAAACTGTACCTGCCAAGACTACAAACCGGTACTGCTATGTGTGAGTGGTGAAGCTGGTTGCGGCAAAACATTCTTAATACAAATCATCAGCAAGTTCCTTCAACAATTGACAAACACCAAAATGTCAGCTGTTGTAACTGCCCCCACAGGTTTAGCTGCCTACAACATAGGCAGTGTCACTTTACACCAATTCCTACTCCTTCCAGTAGAACACCAAAACAAATTAGACTATTACAACATTTCCACAGAAGCTGCAATGGAACAACGCAGAGTTTTCAAACAATTGAAAATGCTGCTAGTAGATGAGGTGAGCATGGTCTCCAACCTAATGTTGGATTTGATTCACCTCAGAATACAAGAGGTCCTCAAAACAGACTACGAACACCTCTTTGGGGGAAAACACATTATTGTTTTTGGAGATCTTCTTCAATTGACACCAGTGAAACCTGAACCTATTTCTAAAACCTTAGGGCACAAACTGTGCTGTAAAACTCTTGGCAGCACAGGAAATATCAACCTCTGGCAACAGTTCCAATACAGAGAATTAACAGAAAACATGTGCCAGTCTGCAGACCTGACATATTCCAACATTTTAAAAAGTATTAGAGTTGGTGTACTATCTCAAGAAGCACAAGCAATATTAAAAAAACAGGCACATCATGCACTGTATTGCCATAACTCATGTGCTACTGATGTCATGGAACAATTATCACACAAAAATGTCAATTGTATGTCCTTGATGCCAACTCTTGCAAGATGTTCAAAATTCAATGAAACAATGTTTAAAATAGAAATGTAATCAATAATAGAAATTTGCTCCACAGATAAACTAGACATACATGGTATGATACTACCCATGTGCCAACAAGCCACAACAAGACTGAATACCCTAGAAAACTCTATCTTCGACACAGCTAGTTTGGAGAAAATATTAAAATGATCGTTAAACTGTAGAGTAATTCTTAAAAATAACCTTGACGTGGAGTAAGGACTAGTTAATGGAGAACTTGGAACAGTTGTTGGCTTTCTAACATATCCACGTGACAACAACATTCAATTTGTCAATATTCTCTTTGACAAACTATCAGAAGTTAAAAGGATGGGAGACTCAACAGCCCGCTTCCTTCTTTTGAAAGACATGTATGTATGCAGAGAACAATTTTCACTAACTCTAGCATACTCAGTTACCATTCAAATCACAAGGTCTTACCCTAGATAAAGCTTTAATGGACATTGGTAGCACAGTCATTAAAGAAGGCATGAGCTATGTAGCACTATCACGCTTACGTACACTTGACGGGCTATTTCTAATCAACTTTGTTGCAAGTAAAGTAAATGCAGATATTCCTTCCATTCTAGAATACAATAGGCCGTGTTAACTCCACACCCCCATCTAAAAACCTATCCTGTTCCACAAAAAGCAAAACGTTGTAAAAGAAAACTACTTCAAATTGAAATGATACAGGATATCACCAAAATTCCTCCAAAGAAAAAAAAAGAAACTAATACTTCATCAAGTACCACAACGAAAAAAGAATCTACTGGTCAAAGTAACTCAACTACTTCTTCAAAGAAGCAACACACACTCTGAACAAATGACTTCCACACAGAACTGTAAGTTACCTTCAAATTTTCAAATATAACTGCTGTAAATTGCTACACAAATGTAGCAATACATGTTCTTTTCCAATTGCCACCAATCATTGAGAACATTTACCTACACAGTACAGACCAATTGTGTTTGCAAATGTTAGTCCTTCATGAAAATGCAACCAACAATCCTAACAACACTTACATTGTTCATGGAATAAGACAAGAACTGGACTACTGTGCTGGAATTGTCAAATTCACTACACACTCACAAGAAGATCCACACAAATGTCTAATGTACTTATTACAAGTACTGGAAAACAAAAGCATACCTATAAATGAAATCTTTCAGATTTCATACATGTGGAAACATACATGCACTCTTTGCAGGCATGTACTACAAGAACAAGTTCCTAATGAACGCTTCATGTATATATCCATACCTAACTGTGAATCCATTCCATTTCAGCAACTTGTAGAAAATACAAACCATGGCTGAATATGTACTATGGGCAATTGGAATAGAATATTTATTGCTACATTTGCATAGCAATTTACACCAGTTGTATTTGAAAATTTGAATGGACCTGACAGTTCTGTGTCCAAGTCATTTGTTGGGAGTGTGTGTTGCTTCTTTGAAGAGGTACTTGATGAAGTATTACCTTCTTTTACTTTCTTTGGAGAAATTGCTGTGAGATCCTGCATAGATTGAGTCTGAAGTAGTTTTCTTTTACAGCGTTTTGCTTTTTGTGGAACAGGATACATTTTTAGATGGGGTGTAGAGTGAACGTAGTCTCTTGTATTCTAGAATGCAAGAAATATCAGCATTTACTTTACTTTTATATTTACCTTGCTTGCATCAAAGTTGATTAGAAATAGTCTGTCAAGTGTACATAAGCATGATAGTGCTACATAGCTTATGCCTTCTTTAAAGACTGTGTTCCCAATATCTATCAATGCTTTATCTAGGGTAAGACCTTGTGATTTGTGAATGGTGTCTGTGTATGCTAGAGTTAGAGAAAGTTGTTCTCTGTGTACATACATGTCTTTAAAAAGAAGCAAGCAGGCAGTTGAACGTCCTGTCCTTTTAACTTCGGATAGTTTGTCAAAGAGAATATTGACAAATTGAATATTGTTGTCACGTTGGTAAGTCTGAAAGCCAACAACTGTACCAATTGCTCCATTGACTAGTCCTTGGTCCACATCAAGGTTACGTTTGAGCATTACTCTACAGTTTAAAGATAATTTTAATATTTTCTCCAAATCAGCTGTGTTAGAGATAGAGCTTTCCAAGGTGTTTAGCCTTGTGGTGGCTTGTTGACACATGGGTAGCGTTATACCATGTATGTCCAGTTTGTCTTTGGAGGAAATTTGAACTATTGGTTGAATTCTTTTTTTTAAGATTGTTTCATTAAATTTTGAACAGCTTGCAAGAGTTGGCATCAAGGACATACTATTGACATGTTTGTGTGCTAGTTTCTCCATGACATCAGTAGCACATGAGTTATGGCCATAGAGTGCATGGATGTGCCTGGTTTTTAATATAGTTTGTGCTTCTTGAGATAGTACACCAACTCTAATACTTTTTAAAATGTTGGCGTATGTCAGGTCTGCAGACTGCCGCATATTTTCAGTTAATTCTCTGTATTGGAAATGTTGCCAAAGGTTGAAATTTCCTATGCTGCCGAGAGTTTTACGGCACAGATTGTTCCCTAAGGTTTTAAAAATAGGTTCAGCTTTCACTGGTGTTAATTGAAGAAGATCTCCGAAAACAATAATGTTTTTTTCCTACAAAGAGCTCTTTGTAGTCTGTTTTGAGGACCTATTGTAATCTGAGGTCAATTAAAGCCAACATTAGGTTGGAGACCATGCTCACCTCATCTATTAGCAGCATTTTCATTTCTTTGAAAAATCTTCCATTGCAGAGTCTGTAGAAAGTTTGTAATAGTCTAATTTGTTTTGGTGTTCTACTTGAAGGAGTAGTAATCGGTGTAAAGTGACACCGCCTATGTTGTAGGCAGCTAAACCTATGGGGGCAGTTACAACAGCTGACAGTTTGTTGTTTGTCAATTGTTGGAGGAACCTGCTGATTATTTTGATTAAGAATGTTTTGCCAGAACCAGCTTGACCACTCACGTACAGCAGTATAGGTTTGTAATCTTGGCAGGTACAGTTTTTATTTTCATGTTGCACACCATGTTCAATTTGTTTGTTGCTTATTTTGTGAATGCAGAATGCTTCGGTCGGACGAAGGAGCAGTGCATGGTTTGTCTCACGAATGGGAACGCTGACAGGCTGAGGACAGAGCGGATTTACGAGCAGCAGGAAGGAAACTCTACCGCATCCTCCATTTGGCAGCACATTCTTCGTCTGGGTAGTTCCGTGGGGCTCCCGGACTAAAGATAATTACGGGAAGGGCTGGAGATAATATTTGGTGTGTTACTGTTTGAATTCGGATGCCAAAGAGCTCTTCTGAGGCTGTTAGGGGAGAGCATATGTGATTTTGAGTGCAGGTTTTTGGTCAAGAAATCTCTATGAACTAAAAAGGGCTACTGCCAAGTTATAAAGAGGCAGTTAACACGAGGATGACTTGAATTCTCGTATCTGGAAGTCCTGTGTAGGAAGGCATGAGGATGATCTAGTGCTGTTAACTAGATACTGCTACAGTACATGTTTTGTGTTTTATTATGTCTTGTTTCTGCTTGCCTCAAAGGCTATGTGTTCATTTGATCATGCTGGGAAAACTCCTATTTTGTTTGTTTCATTCTGCTTATGCTAATATGTTATCCATGTGTTATTGTTAAAATTGACCAGTATCAAGTGGGTCTGTTCAGGATAATGCAGGAGCCAGGTTCTTGCAGGGTGTATTTCAAACCAGGCATGTGTATGTTAGGTGTTTAGTATCGTAGGTATTGAGTTCTTTGGTATGCATGATAAGTTTAGGTAGGGTAGGTATTATCCTGTGCTTCCCCGGTCCCATCCACTTTAGGTGTTTTCCTTGCCCTCTTTCTGCTGTTCCTAATCCCCAACCCCATCCACAACCTCTCCCTAATCCCTCTTCCCCCATTGGCTGCCATGTGGTGTTCTGTATAACTTTAATAAGGTACCTCTGCCAACCACGGTGGGAGGGATCAATTCATTCGGCTTCTGTCGTTCGGGAGGGAGTGTCGAACTCTCTTCCCTTGCTAAGTGTGTTTGTGACAATAGGAATCATACGTATCCAGTAAGTCTTCTTCTTTTCTCCATGGTTTAAAAAGTTCTAGCAGGGATATGTTGGCATCATGTACAAAGACAATTTGGTATGATTAATTAAGCTGTGTTTGGTAAGTTTCACTAAGCTGCCTTCACAATTTGCTACTCTGTATCTACCTTTCTTTTCATCTGGTTTAATATTATTCTTGTATGTGAAGTTTTGGGCTACGTAGTATAGACACAGGGGCCTCATTATGAGTTTGGAGGCAGCCATGCCCTTAATAAGGGCATGGCTGCCTCCAAACTCAGGTCCGGTTCCGGGTTCCCTGAATGGGGAAATACCGGGCCATTCCAACCTTAGAGGGCCCGGTATTTCCCCATTCAGGGAACCCAGACCATGTCCATCCCCATTCCCATTTGAGCCCCCTTAGGACTCAATGGGAATGGGGAGCATGTTAACAACGGGCCTGTTAATAGCGGTCCCATTGTTAGCATGCTGGGCTGCTCACAGGACCCGCTTTTTACCAGGCATCCTCAGCGGGTCCCACGAGTTGACCTCGTAATAGGGCGGTAAGTGGTAAATGGCTCCGGCACCTTTACTGGTGCCGTTAACCCCTTACCACCCACCTCATAACGAGGTCCGTGTTGTTTGTGAAGGGATTTCACAAGTGACATATTTGTGGATGAACTGCAAAACAATGGCATCACTATCCTGACCAAATTTAGGAGCAATTTAGGATCATCTTTAATGAACAAAAGCATGTGGATGTGTGGTTCTCCTCCTGCCTGGTATTCTTTTCTCCAAAAGAAGTGTTGCACTTCTCCGAGGGGAGGAACACTTTTATTACAAATGAAGTGTAGCATAGCAATGAAGCGATGATGGAAATATCTTTATACAGAGCGCACAGTTCTCCTGGTGTTTTTATATCTATGCTCGTTTTGTTTTTGTTTGCTATGCGTAGGAAATTGTGTAAATATTTCCATGCATATGCTGCAAAACTTAATGTCACAAACCAAGTGGGTGGGCCAAGTTTTCTTATCATACAGCCTACATCTCTGTGACGTTGGAACCAGTATTCATTTGTACCACACATGTTTGCTAAAAGATTTGTAATGCTTGACTGTAAAATCTCATCTTTTTCTTGTACTTTTTGAAAATGGGTACCTGATTTCAATGTGTGTGCAACTCCATTTCCGTTTACTTTCAAGGAGAAGGTGGAATATGTATTCCACGTTTTGGCTGAATCTGGGGTCTTCAGAATACATTCGTAAAAAGAAGTATTCTGATGCTGTTATTTGTGTGGGTCTATCATAGTACCTTACTCCTTTTGCAGTAGGAAAGAGTAAAGGAAAGGCATGTGCTTCTATACTTTTTCCCCATATGCTGATTGGAGAGTGTCACATTTGGTACGTTTCCACTGCACCAAAATGTGCCTCTAGAGTGTAATGGGTGAATTGTATGAAGGTCTAAAATACTGGATTGTGTAGCAGGATCTAGAAGTTGAAATTGACCATTTTCTGATGACTTTTCAATTATTTCAGTGGTTTTCCTCAGGTTTTCTTCAATATTAATTTCTCTGTACTATTCATTGTTATTTTTTAGATATTCTAGGGCTTGTCTAACTGTATGTTAGTCCAGGAGTTGTTGTCAATTTGTCTTTTGTAGGTACGCCATTTAATAAGATAATTAAAGATTAATCTATCAGACATTGCACTCCCAGAGTGTGTACATTTTCTTTGAGATCTAATGGTAAATAAACTACTTTTCCACTAATGCCTTTCACTAATTCAGAGGGAGGTAGTTTTGCTTCTTTTGGTTGGAGGTGTATTGTTGCTTGAAATGGGTGCACTGTTTGAATTATGATGCTCTCATATAAGTTGAGTTGTTGCAGGGGTTTTGGTAATGGGAATAATTACAAATGATTTGTGATAGCACGTGAAGGTGTTTGGTTGTTGTCAAGATTTGCAGTTTAGTAATTGCATAGTATTAAGGGGTCAGTAATGTCATATTTGTTTTCTACTATAAGATAGATAGCTAATTGGAACCATTTGGACATTGTCTTCTATTTTGTACGTTATGTCTACAGTTTTTGTGCTATTTTTATAAAAAGTCCAGCAGCAACACATACACAAATCGCTTGGTACTTCAGCAGATGTACTTTTTTAAACTTTAGTATTTCTTTTTTGTATGTGTAATAGAAGGTTGCCATCTGTACAGTTGTTGGTAGTCTGTTGTAAATCTATTGTAATTTGGAAGTGGCTTTCAATTCCAAAATATTTTCTCAGGATATGCTCTATTTCTTCGAGTAGTTGTTTGACTCTACCATGTAGAAGATTGTTATTTGAGTTGTCTAGTGCTAAAGCACGAATTTTGGCATAGTACAGTTTATGGACCAGATTTCTTATAGTTGAATGATGTGTTGATATCATTTTGATATGACAGAAGGTGCTTTTGCAAATAGGCCCAGAAATGCTGGCTAATGAATGTCCTTGTAGACCTGTGTATTTGCGCACTGGACAGGGGTCCATATTTTGCAGTAGTTTAATTTTGAATTTGTCTTTGCCTTTCACATACTGATTGAGGAAGTGGCGTAAAGATTTGAAAGATTGTTTGGCAATGTTTGCTGTGTGTGGCCATTTGCAGACTGGACTTATTGGTTGAGTGGAATGGACAGGTGATACTGAGTTTTCTGGGGATATTTTTGTGAGGAGTGTTTCTTGTTCCATAATGGTATTTTTACGTTTTTCATACCCTCGTCTTCTGGTATGTATGGCAATTGGGTTTATTTGCTTTTGTTTGTATACTTCTTCATTGAAATATGGTTCTGTGCTCGAGGTGTGACTCCATTCATCTCCACAGATGTTTGTTGACATTTAGTTTATTGAGAAGTCTTTTTTGTAATTTAGTACTTAATTTTTTTAATGGTTTCATTCTGTTTAAAACTAAAATAAATCATTTTCTTTTGAGGATTGTACTGTCCATGATAGCTTCTAGTATTCATTTTCTATGGTAGCTTTTTAGGGTTGTGCGTGATTTCTTTCCTGTTTTTACAAGGTTCTGAAGGACTCTGTGGCAGAACATTTTTTGTAAAAGATTTTTTTGGTATGCTTATTTGCCGCTACATCAAGATTGATAGGAACAGTGTTAGCACTAATGGTAGCTGTAGTCTTGTTAATAACTTTCTGTTTCGTTTTACATTTTGAAAGAGGAGGCAACGTTTCTATACTGGAAGCTTGTTTTGTTTGGCTTAATGACTGTATTAGCTGTTTTGTTTGAACTTTTTGTACAAATTCTGCTAGAGGTGAATGCTTATTTTGGAGAGTTTTAGTTTGATTTTTTTTGCTTTTGCTTTGCTTTCTACAGAGTTGCTTTTTGGTAGGCATTCTTTGGGGTCTGTTGTAGAAAAAAAGAAAGTGTGGTTTGGGATCTTGTGCAGTGTATGTGTGCTATGTGCATGAGTGTCTGAGTATGATGGTAAGGATTTATGTAGAGGTGTGTGATTGTGCAATGGGCTGCTACATCAGGTTGGGAAGGTTATTCTTGTATTTGTGTGTTACTATACTGTTTCAGATTGCAATACAAAGTATGGAGCTGGTGAGGGGAAGCACTAATACTGAATCTAATGTTGTAGGGTAAATACAATTGTTTGTTCTAGAATACTAGAATTCTACAGTGTTTAGGAAACAGTAGAACATTATGGCAGCATTGCACTTACTTTTTTGGATGGAAAGAGTAAGTTTCTTCTGAGTTCTTGTTCGTTCTTCAGATGCTGCTGCTTTTAAGGAGCGTGGTCTTCACTGCAATTTTGAAAGAAAGAAGTTAGTAAATATGTGTGTCAATAGCACTGTTGTTAATGTAGACATGGATTTGTTTGTTTTGCAGTAGTAGTGCTTTCTGATAACTGTGCATAGCATGCACATGCCCTTTTATTTGCCTGTGTGCATTCTGCATATTTTATTTAGAAACTGTTAGTTGAATGTGCTTTACAAATGAGTACATTAATAAGTGCACAGAGCACACTTGGCTTCGTAAGGCGGTGTTGTTGGATGTTAGGCGATAGAAGAAATAATGGTAAGCTTTGTTGGCTATTTTTACAGGGTAAATGTGAGGAACCGTATGGAAAAGTATGCAATGTATGTGTTTGTGACGGTGTGGGAAATAAATCAGAAGGGTTTGATGGGGTCAGCAGGTTATTACTCAGTAGGTGATTGGTAAAGTACTGGGTGATTCTGTGGTGCTTGGAGATGGGAGAGTGAAATAAAGTAGGGGTTGCAAGGAAGGATCTGGTGCTTGTGTTGCAGACTGAAAGAAGGGGGCTGTGTATGTCTTGCTTTACAACACTGTACATAGTTGTAGATAATAATAATAATAATAATAATAATAATAATAATAATAATAATAATAATAATAATAATATAATTTAGCATTTATATAGCACTACAAACCGTCAGATATGATGTGATAGATATGACTGCACCTGTGCATAGGTGAATGCTGTTGTGAAATACAGAACGGAATGGGCAACCAGCTGGAATGAGAGAGCTCTCCATATTGGAAGAACAGTTGTAGAGGCAGTGGTATTGTTTCAGCTGGGAGCCTTTCAAATGATATTGGTTATCTCTGTGCATAAATAAAGATGCATGTACTCATCCTGGCTGTGTGTAATTTTTATAACACACTGGAAAGCCTTTTTCCATAATTATGCTGTGATTTCTCCCATCTTTTAACATGAAATGATACTTTTAGATAGCTGTGTGTGTTGTGTCTGATTACTAATATTGTCATTTGTAAAGGAAGTTGAAATGGTAGAATGTATATGAAATATGCTGAATTTATAGAAAGGAAATTGTATGCACATCTTATGAACTATAATGCATTAGATGCTATCATGGTTGAAATATGGTTAAATACGTGCAGTGGTTACAGAAATGATAGACTGAATGAGGAAAATAACAGTTTGCACACTGCAGTTAATAATATGGGTAAATACAAATTTGGAGAACAGACAACTTTGCAAGTGACACTTGATGATAGCAGATGGGAGAAGTGACAGCAAGCTTGTTTTACAGGTTGCACAGGGTAAGTGGCAGTTACTCTGTTTACATGCATTTATACAAGAGATGTACATGTACCATAAATGCCAATCCTCCCTATTTTGGCAGGAGACTCCTGATTTTTCTGCGAAAAATATATATTTTTTCATGTTCTCCAGCAGAAAATATATCTTTGCCCATTGCATTCTTGTGACACAAATGTTGTCTCCCAATTTTTCTGAGGAATTGTCCCTCCCAGGTATGTAGGAATGTTAGCATATATGATGTAGTGTGTAAAAAATATTCCTGCCTGTACTTTGTGTTCATGTATGTAGATGTGCATGAATCTGCAAGTAGAAATGTTGGAGATTTTACTAGTAGTTGCTGTAGGTGCTTTGCAGTCACAGTGCAATTGCACTCAGAGTGATCAACAGTACATCTAAAGTGCTTTATTGTGATGATGGAGTTAGTTGTAGAGGTCTTGCATGTGATTGGTGGGATGGTTGAGGGACTGCTAAACAGTACCCAATGAGGAAATGGTGCAGAAAGTGGAGTGGAAAGGGTGGAAGGGCTGCCCCAGTGTTACTTACACGCTCCGCGGACAGCGCGGCTGTTCGCAAACAGGACTTGCCAGATCTGGGGCTTCCAAGCATTAAATGGGAGTGTATTTTGAGGATTAGCCAATGGTTGTGTTTCATACTGAGAGAGGCTGTGTGTAGTGATGATGGTGGAGGTGGACGAAGTCAGGGTGGTGGTGCTTGGAGATATGTTTGTGAATGGTTTGGAGCAGTATGCAAAATGTAGGAATATAGGAAAGAATTTTGATGTAACAGGAGTCGAGGTGGTGTGGAGCACTGTGCCTGGTTTCAATTTGCAGGCAATGGTAGAAGTTTGCCAAGATATGGCTAGGGTTAACAGTCCACATGTGGTTGTCCTGCACTGTGGTGCTTTGCATTTGGGCTCTGTCAGTGCCCCTAGTTAGTTAAAAGATCTAGAAAACTTGGTTCAGGCAGTAATGAGACCACTTCCAAATGCCAAGGTAATTTTTTCTGGTTTGGTACCTAGGGCAATGTGGGACAATAGTTTTGTTTTTTGTAGTCAGCAGAATATTGCTAGGTGTTTAATCAACCAAGGCATGTTAGCTTTTATGCTTAGAGCTGGCATGTTCTTTTGCAACAATGACAACATTGACTCTGGTAATGTTGATTACTTTAAAGAAAATTACATGTCTTTAACTTTTATGGGAAATGCCATGCTGTTTTGGAACATAAGGGTTGCTTTGGAGAAGCTAATGTGAAGATTTTTAGAGGAAAATACAAAAAATAAAAGGTGTTTCTGAAGCATCTGCAAAATAACACAAAAACGGCTCTTTTCAGAGCCAACCTCCTGGGGGAAATGGGGCACACTATTTCAATTTTAATTCCCCACACTCAGTTTTGTACAATATTTTTGCGGAGACCGTGGTTGTCCGCGGACTTCTAAGAATGCACAGGGCCCTGCGCATTTCATTGACACTTCTCTTTTTGATCTGTGAAAGGCACTCTGAAAAGAGCCTTTTTTTTGTTGTTGGTTTTTGTTGTTTTATATTTTTTATGGTTTTTTAAACATGACACACAAGGAAAGGAAGGGAAAGGGGAGTAAGGAAGGGACACCAACCAGAGGGATAAGAAAGAGCAGGTGGAGAGAGGAAGATGTAGGGTGGGCCTTATTCTCTTAGGTAGCAGTTCTTCTCATGCTCCTTGACCACAGTCTCGAAAGCACTTTGAAGGTTCTCCCCCCTGCAGAGTACTGCATCGCAGTACATGCACAATACAGTGACCCTCGAAAGGTAAGGATCAACAGCATTATGTATGGCCTGTGAGGCAGCTGGAGGGATGCGCTGCCCCACAGGAGTGTCTTTTGTGGTGGCAGGAGCGGAAGTGGAGGATGCTGCAGGGGAACTCAACCTACCTTTATCGCAAGGTACAACCTTACGAATAGCCCCACTGTGGAATGATTTTAGCTGTTGCTTCATTGAGGTAGTATCATAGCTGTTCAAACCCGGTTTCCCACGACTCAGCACCATCTTGCACTGTTTGCAGGCCACCTTGTGTGCGCGTGCTTTTGGTAGTTCATCAACTGTGGTAAATAACTTCCACACCCAAGATTCAAGGTGAGAACTAGTAGTAGGGACTTCCACTATCACATCCTCTTCATCCTCTTCATCACTCTCCTCTGTATCCTGATGCATGTTCCCCTCTGCAGGCCCTAGGGGAGGTGTTGGTTGTGGAGGGGACCGGGGTGCTGCTGAGACAGCAGTAGCACCAGCAGCAGCCATGGATGCCATCGGGACAGCTGTTTCAAAGAGCAATCCAATGGAGCAAGGAACAGTCTCTGTCCTGGAAGCCCAAAAACTGAATAAGGAGCAGCTCTGGGGTGTGGCCTTTTATAGGGGTGCTGGGGTGTGCTTCGCAGACACCGTGCTGTTCTTGAACATTTCAAACACCAAGAAAGGGTTCAAAAAATTCTAAAAAGTATGTAGATTGCCAGATCATAGTGTGGGACATATTGTCATGACCACTGCTTTCAAGGAGTCAGGACCTACCCAACATCCTTGGAAACAGGCTCATAACATGCCTTATCGGCACCAGCAAGTCCCAATAGGGACCTTTTGGACCTTGTCCTGGCACCGGTGGTGCCAGGCTCATAGTAAGGACCCGTCCCGGCACAGGAAGCGCCGGGCTCATATCAAGTGTAAACGTGCTTGGGTGAACCTACCTGAAGCAGACCATGCTACTTACTTACCAGCCAGATGATGCTTTACTCTCTTCTAACAGGAACTACTTTTCTTTCTGGGTGGGGCAGGCACCACTCCCTGGATCACTGAGGCTGGAACTCTTCTGGAAGCAGGAACACTTTTACCTGGGCGCGGCTGCTGTGGAAGAAGACACCTAAGTACTCCTATGGGCTATTTAAACCACACCCGATTGGTACCACATGCTTCGCGTTATTCTGCATCTGCAGCAGGACGCTCACCGTGTCAGCTCCAGCGAATCTTCAGCTCCGGATCCTGTAGTCACGAAAATTACCTGCTGGGAACCAATCTTCAATCTTCAGCAGCTCCTGCAAAACAAAAGGCACAGGTTAGACAAAGGCAAAGTTAGCGCTTCAACTCACCCGATCCATCGGCAGCATCCAAGTCGTTTTTCTTTTCTGCATTCCGCATCCGGCATCGGGCCTGCAAAGACAAAGAACATTGGTTAGTAACGCTCAGTTACAATACTGCTTACCTGTGTAGCGCTTGCTCCAACTTTGTTCGCGCTGCATTCCGGCACCTGTAAAAACAAAAGGGGACACTAAGGTGCATTCTACGGCCCTAAAGCAGTCTTCCTACTTACGTGCCTTCGAATTCACCATCTTCTTGTTACGCTCTCTGCCACGAATCTGGGAGAGCATCATCTTTGGCATCGACAGCATCCTAAAGGCAAAAAACATATACATAAGGAAAAAGACATTTAAAGAGAGCAATCTAAAGAGAACTTTAATACTTACAAGTCACGCTCGTGCAGCAAACGGCGGCATCGCTCTCACCTACCCTCTGCAATCAAGAGGCGGAACTCACATCCAGTGAAGTAACTGGACCCAGCGCCCCTGCACAAGACGCAGGATGGAGAGCTCAGCATTCACTTACTTAAGGTGAGCACAACAATCATCTGAGTACTACGGGGAGAAAGGGAGAGAGGGGCTAGGAACTTCTCCCATCCTTCCAGCCACTAATACCTTGATTTTCCACTTGCAGACACCTCACTCTGCAGGTCAAGCTTTCGGTGAGGAAGGGGCCAAATCCGGGAGCCAAACGAACCCTACGCCTAACGTTGAAGACGTTTGCAGCGCCCAGCCCAAGACCAGCGCCTCCGAGGGAACCAGGTGAGCGTTACAGAACGCGAAGCCTCCCACACATTTCCTGCCCAGGCGCAATGGAGACTTCAGACACAGACCAATTGGCCCAGTTGCTCGGGGAGTTGAGAGCAGAAGTACACGGAGCACGCCAGGAAACAAATGCCCTAAGGAGAGAGCTAGTGGTTTCTAAGGAGCGAACAGACGACTTGGCTAGACAATTGTTACAAGCCCAAGCGGGACAGACTCCTCTGCCTACCCCTGGTGGAAGCCATGCCCCAACGGCTTCCTCTAATCCGGTGCAAATTAATCTACCAGGAAATGTATTTTGGCTCCGCCCGAACGCTTTTCAGGTGATCCGAAAAGGTTTGCTGTGTTCATCAATCAGTGTCGTTTGCACTTTCTGTGTAGACCTGCCGCTTTTCCAACAGACCAGGCTAAGGTAGCCTTTGTGCTCTCATATCTTAGTGGCAGCGCCGCAGATTGGTCTATTCCTTTAGTGACTCAGGATAACCCTATCCTTTATAATTTCCAGGACTTCCAAGCTAGTATGGAAAGATT
This sequence comes from Ambystoma mexicanum, assembly GCF_040938575.1. Taxonomy (NCBI): domain Eukaryota; kingdom Metazoa; phylum Chordata; class Amphibia; order Caudata; family Ambystomatidae; genus Ambystoma; species Ambystoma mexicanum. Next base: position 1,173,499,314 of record NC_090935.1, on the reverse strand, counting down.
GTTCGCAAGGCATTCTCAGGGACAGGCTCTGGACAATGAACTTCTTTCACTACGACAGGGCAATCAAGATCTTCTGGCCTACATTGCATCATTTAACAGACTAGTGGTTGAAACCGGATGGCCTGAGGATAAGAGAATCACCCTTTTCTATAGAGGCCTTCGTGGAGAACTTAAAGACGTTCTGGCCCAGGTGGTGAATCCACCACAAGACTGTTCCGAATACATTGATCTGGTGGTGCAATTAGATCATAGAATACAAAATCGAAAAGCCGATCGTTCCAGGTTTGAAAATCGAGTTTTTTCAAGACCACAGAGCTCCGTTAAAGGAAATGATACCGTGGAACCCATGCAGATTGGGGTGGTGAAAGGACCTCTAACCCAAAAGGAAAGAGAAAGGAGAAGACAACTACAATTGTGCCTCTATTGCGGGAACTCAGGGCACTTCCTCCAAGATTGCCCAGTGAAACCAAAGAAGAAGACAGTAGGAGCTTCCGATAAGGGTGCCAAAGGTTCTGAGTCGGAAAACGACCTCGCCCGACAAGTGTAGAGGTCCGCTTGCCGAGCGTAAAAACCAGTTCTTTGACCTCGCATTTTACCATGCCCATGGTCCTCGTGAGTCCGGAACAACCCAATCGTATGCATGCCATTAAAGCATACATTGATAGTGGCGCAATCGGCAATTACGTGGACTGTGAATTGGCCGCCAGGATGAATCTGTCTCTTTGTCCTAAGTCGGTGAAAGACGTCATCACCACCGTGGATGGTACGGAAATAGCTTCCGGACCAGTTACTCACACCACCATGGAAGTGACGTTGGTAAGCCAAGACGGACATCAAGAGAAAATCGTGTTTGACGTGATCAAGGCTCCACAGTTTCAAGTTATCCTGGGAATCCCTTGGCTGGAAAAACACAATCCTCAAATTGATTGGCGAGCAAAGACAATCCGGTTTCCAGAATGCGCACCTACCTGCTTCCCACAGCCCCCCACGAAGCTAGCTGCAACTGCTTCTGAGAGTCCTCACCTGCCTCCTGAATACCGGGAATTTCAGGATGTCTTTCGGAAAGATCAAGCTAATTCACTGCCTCCTCACAGATCATACGACTGCCAAATAGACTTGGTTCCAGGATCCACTCCTCCATGCAGTCGAATTTATGCCCTCACAGAACCTGAAAATCTTCACCTAAGGCAGTATTTGGATCAGTACCTGGCTAATGGATTTATCCGTCCCTCGAAGTCCCCAGCCTCTTCAGCTTTGTTCTTCGTGCCAAAAAAAGAGGGAGACCTAAGAACATGCATAGATTACCGTGCCCTGAACCAGATTACGATTAAGAACAGATATCCGTTACCATTGATCCCTGAACTTCTTGACCAGGTTAAAAGTGCCTGTATCTACACAAAGCTGGACCTCAGAGGAGCTTACCATTTAGTACGAATAAAAGAGGGCGATGAATGGAAGACGGCCTTTCGTACTAAATATGGACTGTTCGAGTATCAAGTAATGCCCTTTGGGCTTTGCAACGCTCCGGCAGCCTTTCAGTATTTTATGAATGACGTCCTCAGAGAGCTCATTGATGTATGTGTAGTTGTCTATATTGATGACATTCTGGTCTACTTGTCCTCTGAGGCGGAACATCGAAAACATGTCACCGCAGTACTGGAGCGGCTCCGAAAACACAAACTCTTTGCGAAATTGGAAAAATGCGTTTTTCACGTCACGGAGGTCGAATTTTTGGGATTCATTTTGTCACCAAATGGAGTCCACATGGACTCAAGAAAAGTGGACGCTATCATTAAGTGGCCCTCACCAACGTCAGTGAAAGGAGTTCAAAGCATGTTGGGCTTCGCTAACTTTTATCGAAGATTTATCCCAGATTTTTCTCGAGTTGTCCAACCCATTACAGCCCTCCTCAGAAAGAATAAACGTTTCGAGTGGTCTACAGAGGCTGAACAAGCTTTTCAGGAACTAAAAACAAAATTCACCTCGGCTCCAGTTCTAAAACATCCTCGCCCGGAACTTCCCTATATCGTAGAGACTGATGCTTCCAGTCTCGCAATGGGAGCAGTGCTTTCGCAAAGAGACCCGGAAACAAATCAGTTACACCCAGTGGCATTTTGGTCCCGCAAATTTTCAGCTCCTGAAATCAACTATACCATTACTGATAAGGAACTTTTGGCGATTAAGTCCGCCTTTAAAGCTTGGCGGCATTATCTCTTGGGAGCCCGACACACAGTCACCGTCATCACGGATCATCGTAATTTACATTACCTTAAATCAGCCAAAGCTCAATCCTCTAGACAACTTCGCTGGGCATTGTTTTTCGCCGAATTCGACTTTGTGATAACTTACCGACCAGGCAACAAGAATGGTAAAGCAGACGCTCTCTCCCAAATTGGAGTAGATGAACTCACGACCAATCCTGAACCCGTACCTATAATTCCGGAACAGAGAATCCTGGGTTTAATAGATGCACAATCCATTGAAGACATTGAAACTAAAGTTAAAGATCTTCTGACTCCAGCAGAAGTGCAAGACTGGCAACTCAAGGGAAATGATTTCACAATGGATAAGAACCTATTATACTTTCGAGGAAGATTATATCTACCATGTACCGATTTACAAAGACAGGTGATCTCTTGTTACCATGACTCCTTAATGGAAGGACATCCCGGCATTACCAAAACGTTGGAAAAGATAAAGAGACATTTTTGGTGGCCATCTTGGAGAAAGGACATTAAGGACTTCATTAATTCTTGTGGCGTATGCGCTCAAAGCAAAAGCCAGAAGGAGAAACCAGCAGGCCTCCTACATCCAATAGACATTCCTCCACATCCATGGCATACTCTCTCCATGGACTTCATCACAGATTTACCACCATGCTCCGGATTTAATACAATCTTAGTGATTGTGGACCTATTCTCGAAAATGGCTCATTTCATCCCATTGAAAGGGTTACCTACAGCTCCAATTTTGGCCCGAGAATTCCTCGAAAACATCGTTCGGTTGCACGGCTTTCCTTCAATTTTAATCTCAGATAGAGGGAGTCAATTTATTTCCCACTTCTGGCGGAGTTGTTGTCGTCTAGCCCAAATTGACATAAGGCTTTCGACCAGCCACCATCCCCAGACTGACGGGCAGACCGAGAGGACCAATCAAACCTTGGAACAGTATCTACGCTGCATGTTACAACAATCAGAGGGCACTTGGAAAGACATTCTCTGGATTGCGGAGTACGCTTATAATAATTCAGTCCACGCCGGAAGAGGAAAGACTCCGTTTTTTCTTTCATATGGAATCCACCCTCGCACCTCAAATCTTGACCCACCTCAGACTCTTGGAACACCCGCTGTAGATCATCTGCATTCGACAATCACTCAAGCCTTTAAAGAGGCCACATCTCACCTTAAGCAGGCCAAGGAGCAATATAAAAAGTGTGCGGATCTACATCGAAAGGAAGCTCCTCAATATCTTGTGGGAGATCAGGTCTGGCTATCCACCAAACATTTACCCCTAAAAGGACCGCGTACTTTCAATCCACGATATCTGGGGCCTTACCGAATCACTGCCATAATCAATCCAGTGGCGGTTAAATTGGGCCTACCTGCTCATATGAAAATACATCCAGTTTTCCACGTTTCACTACTGAAACCCATGCAACCTGGAACCCGTTTGACAAAATCTCCAGACCCTATTCTTGTGGACGGAGAACTAGAATTCGAAATACAAGACATATTAGACTCCAAGATTTCCAAATCTAAATTATACTATCTGATTGACTGGAAAGGTTATGGCCCCCAGGAACGATCTTGGGAACCGTCGGAACATGTTCATGCACCCCGTCTGGTTAAGAAGTTTCATCGAACTTTTCCTGATAAACCAAAACCCCCGGAGAGAACAAATTTGGGAGGGGCCTTGAGGGGGGGTGCTGTCATGACCACTGCTTTCAAGGAGTCAGGACCTACCCAACATCCTTGGAAACAGGCTCATAACATGCCTTATCGGCACCAGCAAGTCCCAATAGGGACCTTTTGGACCTTGTCCTGGCACCGGTGGTGCCAGGCTCATAGTAAGGACCCGTCCCGGCACAGGAAGCGCCGGGCTCATATCAAGTGTAAACGTGCTTGGGTGAACCTACCTGAAGCAGACCATGCTGCTTACTTACCAGCCAGATGATGCTTTACTCTCTTCTAACAGGAACTACTTTTCTTTCTGGGTGGGGCAGGCACCACTCCCTGGATCACTGAGGCTGGAACTCTTCTGGAAGCAGGAACACTTTTACCTGGGCGCGGCTGCTGTGGAAGAAGACACCTAAGTACTCCTATGGGCTATTTAAACCACACCCGATTGGTACCACATGCTTCGCGTTATTCTGCATCTGCAGCAGGACGCTCACCGTGTCAGCTCCAGCGAATCTTCAGCTCCGGATCCTGTAGTCACGAAAATTACCTGCTGGGAACCAATCTTCAATCTTCAGCAGCTCCTGCAAAACAAAAGGCACAGGTTAGACAAAGGCAAAGTTAGCGCTTCAACTCACCCGATCCATCGGCAGCATCCAAGTCGTTTTTCTTTTCTGCATTCCGCATCCGGCATCGGGCCTGCAAAGACAAAGAACATTGGTTAGTAACGCTCAGTTACAATACTGCTTACCTGTGTAGCGCTTGCTCCAACTTTGTTCGCGCTGCATTCCGGCACCTGTAAAAACAAAAGGGGACACTAAGGTGCATTCTACGGCCCTAAAGCAGTCTTCCTACTTACGTGCCTTCGAATTCACCATCTTCTTGTTACGCTCTCTGCCACGAATCTGGGAGAGCATCATCTTTGGCATCGACAGCATCCTAAAGGCAAAAAACATATACATAAGGAAAAAGACATTTAAAGAGAGCAATCTAAAGAGAACTTTAATACTTACAAGTCACGCTCGTGCAGCAAACGGCGGCATCGCTCTCACCTACCCTCTGCAATCAAGAGGCGGAACTCACATCCAGTGAAGTAACTGGACCCAGCGCCCCTGCACAAGACGCAGGATGGAGAGCTCAGCATTCACTTACTTAAGGTGAGCACAACAATCATCTGAGTACTACGGGGAGAAAGGGAGAGAGGGGCTAGGAACTTCTCCCATCCTTCCAGCCACTAATACCTTGATTTTCCACTTGCAGACACCTCACTCTGCAGGTCAAGCTTTCGGTGAGGAAGGGGCCAAATCCGGGAGCCAAACGAACCCTACGCCTAACGTTGAAGACGTTTGCAGCGCCCAGCCCAAGACCAGCGCCTCCGAGGGAACCAGGTGAGCGTTACACATATGCAAAGGTGCACATTCCCAGGAAAATAGCTTGCTGAAAAAGACACTTTTTAGGTGTCCGGGGACCAGAACAGTGTTTGTTCCGCTTAGCACCAGTGCGGTCACATGATGACGTCGAGGACACGTTGGCAAATAATAATAATTTATTAATGTGATACAGTTTTGTACAAACGTATAAAACTTTACACATAATTACATCAATTAAAGAAATATGAAATATAAAAGATGTGCAAAAAAATATATATAGAACCATTATAAGACAGAGTAATAATAATAAACACATCAAATCAGCACAGTTCAAATCAGATCTTTTATAAAACGAATAAAACAAATAGATAGGCATACATTTCATCCAAAACGCACCCATAAGCATAATTCAGATTTACATGTACACCTTCCATAAATTTCCCATCCGTTTGCTAAAGGAGAGAATCTCCAAACACCGAGGGGGCCACCCTAGTGCTTGTTTTCATACAAGTAGAGGCCTTGCACCACACCTGAAAAAGTTCTAAATGCTGTTTTGGGTTAATGGTGTTGACACATTGGTTCCAGAAATCTGCCTGCTCAATAAATTCTGGGTTATGGACAAACTCGCCTAGATATTTAATGCACTTTACTCTCATCTTGAGACATTTTGTTAGAACATGACAAGCCGTTTCCGAATCAGTGGGAAGTGCACATATCCTGCAATACCTTTCTGTTGCATCTAAACCAATCCCCGGACCACGAGACATCCCCAGTCCCTGAACTAATTAAAAGTGCGACACACATGCGGCAGACAGTTCAGGACAGGCATGATGCTTGTAGGGGCAAGGGTGTGGTATGCATGCGCGCAGGTGTATTACGGACAGTGTTCAGGTCCCCGAACAAAACAAATGTGCGTCACAACTTTGCAGACAGGCAGACAGGCTTTGTGTTCTATGGAAAAATCAATTCTGGTTACGGACAATGTGAACACAGGGAATATTCTTAGGGACTTTATTTTGCATAGCTGCAAACATGCAGACATCTTTAGTGTTCTACGGACACCCTCATTTTGACTACGGCCAATTCAATTAGGTATACTGTCCTTAGGACACCCCTATTTTGGTTAATTATGGACAGGCAAACATCTTGTGTGTCCTAAGGGCACTTATATCTTGATTGAGGACAGTGCAAACAGGTATAGTTTCCTTAGGACACCCCCATTTTGGTTAATTGCGGACATGTGGACATCTTGTGTCTCCTAAGGACACCTCCATTTTGATTGGCAACAATACAAACAGGCATAGGTTCCTTAGGACACCCCCTTTTTGGGTAAGTGAGGACATCCAGGACAGCCGCGCGGTCTGCGGACACCCTAACTGCCTTTTTTTTAAAATAAGACACAGAGGAATATACTCACAACACACTTAATATTTTATTATTGTATGACAGTATAAAAATTAAGAAAGAGAGGGGGAAGCAGAAACTGAAACAAATACAGGGGAATTAGGGTTTGGACATGATGGATGGGAGGGGAGGAAGGGATCAAAGTCTCATCATAACATTTTTCTTGCTGGAGAGGGTTTGGGGATAGTTGGCTGGGACAGGGAGATTGGGAACAGGTACATGTGGGTCAGTGATATTTCATTTTTCTTTTATGTGGTTCTTAAAAGAATGACAATTTTCATTAACAGATCCATTTTTAGCTCCATTCGATGCAGAGAATTTTCTAACGTCTCTCTTTTAATTATTTTTAATGTCTGTATGGTCTGTTAAGAAAATAATTAAATTGTTAAGTACACACAAAGTAATGGTTATTAATTGGCTTATATAGAGAAGTGTAGTGTCTACCATTAGTATCACTGTCTTCACTCGTCATCCCGATGGAAATTTTCTTCCAGCCATTCCAAAGTACTGGACATTTCTGTGTAAAAAAAATATATATATATTAGTTTTAGTGTACCTAATACAGAAAGTTTATAATATATACAATAAATGTAGTGTTTCACTAGTGTCTTGCTAAGTTTTGCTGTTACTGCTGCGTAGGTGTCCTGTTGATTTTTGCTGTGCAATTTCTGTGAGGTAATTGTGTTGGAGGCATATTTATTGTGTTTTGGTAGATTCCACTATGTTGCATATGCTATGTATTTGGACTGATAGTGTTTTACATACACAGTTTCACTTCTTATTTATTATTCAATGTATTGTATTTATGTTCTGCCTTTTAAACATGTTTAGTGTTGTTTCTGGATGATATAACAATGTAAGATACCCCATGAGTTTTTGGATAGTGTTGGTGTTGTCCGAGTCCATCTGCCAACAGGCGTATGGTTCGCGGATATCAGACACACTAGCGCAGGTAGGGGGTTCAGTATGTTCTATGATATATGTATATAAACTAAGGGCATACTAGTAAACGTTTATCAAATTTACATTATTTAAATATGTAGATTCATTGAAAAAACTTTGTTACAGGAACGTTATGGTTAAGTTGTGCTACTAAAAACCTATGAAATTCAATGAAAAAACTTTGTTAAAGAGACGTTATGGTTACAAGTAAAACCGAAAAACCCCTGAAATTAGACAGTTATGATAAGCTAAGCAACTATAACTAGCACCACCACCGTGCACTGCTAAGACTAATACCCAGAACATCAAAGATGACATCACAAATGTCATTGATGACATCACTGATGACATTACATGCCTGGCTTGCTCTTTTTTCTTTTACTGATATATCTAGGCCACATGGTTTTCTTTAGTAACAGTTAGGAACTAAAAATTAAAAAGGTACTATATGTGTAGACTTATCCTTCAAATATGTTCTTACAGTAATTCCCCTAGGGTCCACTCACCTCATATGAAACATATACATAGGGGAAGACACAGGCTTGAAAGACAGCAATCCTTTCTGTGCATGAAGATAATCGGTAAGGCTATCAACACTTTCTGATAGTTCTCCTGTTTTTTATTACTGTACTTTCGCTGGATATGCTCATATTTGTATAGATTGTACTCACACTACTTTCCTTAGGGTTCAGTCACATTATGTGATACTTATACATAGGGGAAGTAGCAGCTTTGAAGCAGAGCAATCATTTCTGTGCATAACGATAATAATCAGTTAGGTTATGAACATTGCCTGGTAGTACTGCTGTTTTTTTGCTCACTTCACTTTCCCTGTATATGTTCATATTTGCATGTGCTGTCGCTTTGTGTTTTGCCTGTAATAATGCAAATATGAAGTAAGTGGGTTTTATTAGCTACCTATTAAATGTTTCACAGTACGCAAAACTCTAATAAGAAAGAGATTTATCATTTTACTATTCAATATGGCAAGATTATTAATATAGCACCTCCATCATGTATGCTGCACACACTGCCTATGTTTCTACATCAGTAGCTTAGTATACTGGAAAGAACTTCATGATAGAATGCTATTTATATCAATGCATTGCTTAATGCACTACATACCTCATGATATTTATTCCAATGATCCTCAACACTTTTTTGTCAAGATTATAATAAGAATCCCTTGTACAGACTTTTCATGAAGAGTAGATACACATGTGATGTCATCAGTGATGTCATCAATGACATTTGTAATGTCATCTTTGATGTCCTGGGTGTTAGTCTTAGCAGTGCACGGTGGCGGCGCGAGTTACGGTTGCTTAGTTTACCATAACTGTCAAATTTCTGGGGGGTTTCGGTTTTACGCGTAACCATAACGTCCCGTTAACAAAGTTTTTTCACTGAATTTCATGGGTTTTTAGCAGCACAACTTAACCATAAGTTCCTTTTTTACAAAGTTTGTTTTATTGAATTACATGGCCTGCGGTAGCAGCCATGTAGTTATGGTTAAGTTGATAAACCGATAGGAAGAGCACTTTTTGGGTGGCTTATAACTTCGCTCTCGCTGGATGAATCTTTACCAAACCTTGCAAAATAAGTATATGGACCACTCTGAATTTCTTCAGAAAGATAGGTGAGGTTTGGTCAAGGGGGTGCAAAGTTATAGGGGGGTCCCAACATTTCTTTTTTTCCCAAAGAACCTTTGCTCACGCCAGCAGCTCAAACCGCTGGACGGATTTCCACCAAATTTGAGTCAGGAGTGGCAGCTTGGTCCCAAAAGTGTGCTTGGGTAAATTTGGTGGAAATCCATCCAGTAGTTCTTTTTAAAATGTCAAAAAATTAGGTCTAAAAAATTAGTGACAGATTAGGCAGATTAGGCAGACAGGACAACGATTGGCTAATCGGCGTGTATGATGTCCGCGGACATGCATCATATTCTCTGATTGGCTGGAATGAGGCATGAGGTGAATCACATTGTTTCGATGCGTCCGCCATATTGTATCCGCGGACGTCCACGGACAGCGCGGCATTGAACTGAGCACAAATGCAATTTTGGAGAGTGTGCTGGTGTGTAGGAGTGCTTGGGGAGGGTGGGGGAGTAAGAGATGGGTGAAATGCTTTATTTGTTTAGGTGGTAGGAGCCCTTGATGTGTTTGCAGTGTCCGCAGTCGCTGCATCTGTCCGAGGACATACTAAATACTGGACACTCTTCTAGCTATTTTCATTTAGCATGATGATGGTTTTAGGTTGTTAGTAGAGCATTGATTGTAATTAATATCACCTATACGCGGCCCACATACCACAGTCCACATATTTGGTAGCATGGGTGTGTTATGCTGCAGTGGTTATGGCCAGGGCCTCTAGCCCCTGGCCACTTCAAACCAGTGTACTGTGCAATTTGCTTAGTTTCTGTGTGTGTTTATTAAATCATTGTGTCTTTGGGAAAAAAAAATTGATACTGGATTTAAAAAAAAACCTTTTATATTGTGGTACAATATAATTCTTTCATTGTTTGCAGTGTTTATTTCTTGTTTCTTGCTAATCTATTGTCTTGTTGCAGTTTTTTGGGGCAGTTAGACACCTGTTGGCACATTCTAATTGTTTTTTTCTAATTTCATGCCATTCATCTATCTGTTAGGTTGTTGTAGATTTTTGGGGCAGTTAGATACATGTTGGAGTACTCTAACTGTATATTTTTTCTTTGATTTTAGTGGTATTTATTTATTGGTTTGTTTGTTGCTGAATTTTGGGGCAGTTAGATACCTGTTGGCATAGTCTAACTGCTTATAGTTTGAAATTGAAGTTTTGTTAATATTTATGCACAGATTAGCTATTAAATTTTGGTTTTAAGAATATGAAATAAATGTTTACAAGATTTGCTGGTAATCTCTGTTTAAGAGTAATGGTACTATCATTACATTCAAACCATCCACAATTCTTTTTTATATATGCAGTATTGTGACCTGCATTGGTTGTGGCGCCTGTGTGGTAGATTATACCTATTGTTGTGAAGGTTTTCACACCAAGTGATACTTGATCATGTGTGAATCCAGTCAGCTTGCAGTTGTTTTTGGTACCATCTGCAATATAATGTAAAAGCGTTACTATTAAGTATTTACTACGTGTCTGTATTTGTAAGGTGGAACAATTGTCGAAATTGGAGGTAGTACATAATCTGCCATGGTTTGCATTTTGTACAAGTTGCTGAAATGGAATGGATTCACAGTTAGGTATGGATACATACACAAAGCGTTCATAAGGAACTTGTTCTTGTGCTACATGCCTGCAAAGAGTGCATGTATGTTTCCACATGTATGAAATCTGGAAGATTTCATTCACAGGTATGTTTTTGTTTTCTAGTACTTGTAGCAAGTACATTAGACATTCTATTGGATCTTCTTGTGAGTTTATAGTGAATTTGACCATTCCAGCACAGTAGTTTAATTCCTATTTTATTCCATGAACACTATAAGTGTTGTCAGGATTGTTGGTTGCATTTCTATGAAGGACTACCATTTGAAAACACAATTGGTTTGTACTGTGTAAGTAAATGTTGTCAATAATTGGTGGCTATTGGAATAGAACATACATTGCTACATTTGTGTAGCAATTTACACCAGTTCTATTTGAAAATTTGAATGGACCTGACAGTTCTTTGTCCAAGTCATTTGCTGGGAGTGTGTGTTGCTTCTTTGAAGCGGTACATGAGTTACTGTGAGCAGTAGATTCTTCTTTGGTAGTAGTCCTTGATGAAGTATTACCTTCTTTTACTTTCTTTGGAGGAATTGCTGTGAGATCCTGCATAGATTGAGTCTGAAGTAGTTTTCTTTTACAACGTTTTGCTTTTAACGGAACAGGGTAGGTTTTTAGATGGGAGTGTAGAGTGAACACAGTCTATTGTATTCTAGAATGCAAGAAATATCAGCATTTACTTTACTTACATCAACGTTTATTAGAAATAGTCTGTCAAGTGTATGTAAGCGTGATAGTGCTACATAGCTCATGCCTTCTTTAAAGACTGGGCTACCAATATCTATCAATGATTTGTCTAGGGTAAGAACTTGTGATTTGTGAATGGTGACTGCATATACTAGAGTCAGTGAACATTATTCTCTGCATACATACATGTCTTTGAAAAGAAAGAAGCGGGCTGTTGAGCATCCTATCTTTTTTATTACTTATAGTTTGTCAAAGAGAATGTTGACAAACTGAATGTTGTTGTCTCGTGGGTATGTTTGAAAGCCAACTGTACCAAGTGCTCCATTAACTAGTGCTTGCTCCACGCCAAGGTTACGTTTAAGCATTACTCTACAGTTTAAAGATAATTTTTAAATTTTCGCTAAACCAGCTGTGTTGGAGTTAGATTTTTCTAAGGTATGTAGTCTTGTGGTGGCTTGTTGGCACATGGGTAGTGTCATACCATGTACGTCCAGTTTGTCTGTGGAGAAACCTCAATTATTGGTTGCATTTCTTTTTTTATCATTGTTTCATTGAATTTTGAACAGCTTGCAAGAGTTGCCATCAAGGACATACAATTGACATTTTTGTGTGGTAATTATTCCATGACATCAGTAGCATATGCATTATGGCCATAGAGTGCATGGGTGTGCCTGGTTTTTAATATCGATTGTGCTTCTTTAGATAGTACACCAACTCTAATACTTTTTATAATGTTGACGATTGTGAGGTCTGCAGACTGGTGCATATTTTCAGTTAATTCTCTGTATTCGAAATGTTGCCAAAGGTTTTAAAAATAGGTTCAGCTTTCACTGGTGTTAATTGAAGAAGATCTCCGAAAACAATAATGTGTTTTCCTCCAAAGAGGTCTTCGTATTCTGTTTTGAGGACCTCTTGTAATCTGAGGTCAATCAAAGCCAACATTAGGTTGGAGACCATGCTCACCTCATCTATTAGTAGTATTTTCATTTGTTTGAAAACTCTGCGTGGTTCCATTGCATCTTCTGTAAAAAGTTTGTAATAGTCTAATTTGTTTTGGTGTTCTACTGGAAGTAGTAGTAATCGGTGTAACGTTAGTTGTAGGCAGCTAAACCTGTGGGGGCAATTAAAACAGCTGACAGTTTGTTGTTTGTCAATTGTTGGAGGAACTTGCTGATGATTTTAATTAAGAATGTTTTGCCTGAACCAGCTTGACCACTGACGTATAGCGCTATAGGTTTGTAGTCTTGGGCAGTACAGTTTTTATTTTCATGTTGCACACCATGATCAATTTGTTTTGTTATTTTTTGGAAACTGCTATGCTGCACATTGTTCAGTTGTGATTTCAGTACAGCATGGTGTTTTCTTCTTCTGTCATGGCTAATTCTGCCTCATTTGCTAGTAGTGCTTGTCCAATGGTTCTTGGCTTACAGAAGGTTGACGACTGTCAGGAGTGTCCACATTTAGTTGGGCCTGGCATTCTTCTTTCTGTTGCTGTTCATTGTGTAACATTGTTTAATACTTTGTATTAAACAATGTTACACATTCTCTTTAAAAGCATCTTGATAGGAATCATAGGTATCTAGTAACTCTTCTTCTTTTCTCTGTTGTTTAAAAAGTTGTAGCAGAGTATACAGTTCTTTATGTTGAGGAGTTTTTAATGACAATCTGATATTAATTATTAAGCTTTGGTTTGTAAGTTTCACTAAACTGCCTTCACAATTTGCCACTCTGTATCTACCTTTCTTTTCATCTGGTTTTATATTATTTTTGTATGTGAAGTTTTGGGCTAAGTAGTATAGACATATGGTTTCCAAAGTTGTACTCCTGTTTGGGTAGTATGTATCTTGTAAATTGTTTTTCAAAATATCTTGGCTGTTGGGATCATTTTTGGATGTTGTTTCTATGTCCTCATATGATTTGAGAACTCTTTTTCTACATTCAGCAAGCAGGACCAAGACTTAGGGCCTCATTACACGGATGGCGGTAAGGATTTACCGGTACCGGTAAAATACTGCTACCAGTAAATCCTTACCGCCTTACTACGAGGTCCCTTTGCGGGTTGGGGGATTTAACGCCTGCTTTTTGCAGGCGTTAAAAACCAACCCGCAAAGGGACCCAGGGAGCTAATTACGGTACCGCAATCTGCGGTACCGTAATTAATTGCGGTACCGTAATTAGCGCCTTCCCCATTCCCATTGAGCCCTATGGGCCAAAAATGGGAATGGGGAAGGGCAATGGTGGAAAGGGGAATTACCGCCCCGCCAACCTTGGAATGGGGCGGTAATTCCCCTTTCCGCCAAGGCGGTGCCAGTATTTTACCGGCATGAACCATGGCGCTATTAGCGCCATGGTTCTCCGCCATCCTTGTAATGAGGCCCTTAGCCATGATATATTTTCAGATGTTCCATACAAGGTAGTACCTGTTATATGGTTTGCAGCTTCATAGAAGCCACAATCTCTATGAGAGAGCATTCTTATGCCTAAACTGTACAATTTCTGAGATAGTGTTTTGCCAGATGATAGGTCATCCCAGAGGTCTTGAAGCTCTGTTTGTTCTGCTTTGGTTAAGTAGTCTGTGACATATTGTGCAACTGCAGTGGAAATGTCTGCAATTTACTGCACATCTATGTTTGCATTCCATAGGAGGGCAATGATTCTATTGTAATCATTGATATATGTTGATTCTTCTCTTCTTTTCATGTAATATGTGTTCTTAGGTGATTTACCTTTGATGTTATGTCTAATTGAAGACATGAAGTTGTTTACCTGACCTGTTGTTGTAATTGGTCTAGGGAAAACAAACCAGCATGTGGTATAGTATTTTCCTTTGTTTTTATATTTGCACAATGACTATATTTCCCACATTTGTGTCTTTGATATTGAAAAATGTGTGCGTGAAGGTCACTATGTGTTGTTTGTGAAGGGGTTTCACAAGTGACATATTTTTGGATAAACTGCAAAACAGTGGCATCACTGTCCTGACCAAATTTCGGAGCATCTTTAATCTATAAAAGCATGTGGATGTGTGGTACTCCTCTGGCTTGGTATTTCTTTATCCAAAATAAGTGTTGTACTTCTCCAAGGGAGGAACAGTTTTATTACAAATAAAGTGTAGCATTGCAATGAAGCGAGGATGGAAATATCTTGATACTTTTACAGGATCTAAGAAGCAGAGTTCTCTTGGTGTTTTTTGTATCTATGTTTGTTTTGTTTTTGTTTGCTAGGCATAGGAAACCGGGTAAATCTTCCAATGCATATTCTGCCGAACTTAATGTAACAAACCAACTGGGTGGGCCAAGGTTTCTTATCATACAGCATACATCTCTGTGACTTTGGAACCAGTATTCTTTTGTACCACGCATGTTTGCTAAAAGATTTGTAATACTTGACTGTAAAACCTCATCTTTTTCTTGAATGTTTTGTAGTAATTGCATAGCTGACATATTTTGAAAATGGGTACTTGATTTTATTGGGCCTCATTACACGGATGGCGGAGAACCATGGCGCTATTAGCGCCATGGTTCATGTCGGTAAAATACCGGCACCGCCTTGGAGGAAAGGGGAATTACCGCCCCATTCCAAGGTTGGCAGGGCGGTAATTCCCCCTTCCACCATTGCCCTTCCCCATTCCCATTTTTGCCCCATAGGGCATAATGGGAATGGGGAAGGCGATAATTACGGTACCGCAAATTGCGGTACCGTAATTAGCTCCCTGGGTCCCTTTGCGGGTTGGTTTTTAACACCTGCAAAAAGCAGGCGTTAAATCCCCCAACCCGCAAAGGGACCTCGTAGTAAGGCGGTAAGGATTTACCGGTACCGGTATTCGTGTAATGAGGCCCATTGTGTGTACAACTCAGTAGCATAGAGTTGCTAGTTCACTTTCAAAGAGAAGGTGGAATATGTATTCTACGTTTTGTCTGAAACTGGGGTCATCAGAATACATCCGTAAAGAGTGATATACTGATGCTGTTATTTGTGTGGGTCTATCATCCTACCTTCCTCCTTTTCCAGTAGGAAAGAGTGGAGGAAAGGCACGTGCTTCTATACTTTTTTCCCATATGCTGATTGGAGATCCTTTGGCTTGTCATATTTGGTACATTTCCAGTGCATCATCTATGGTGTCTTTAGAGTGTAATGGATGAATTGTATAATTGTCTAAAATATTGGATTCTGTAGCAGGAGAAAGAAGTTGAAATTGACTAGTTTATGGTTACTATTATTTCAATGGTTTCTCTCAGGTTTTCTTCAATATTAATTTCTTTGTAGTATTCATTGTTCTCTTTTAGATATTGCAGAGCTTGTCTAACCTTATGTAGTTGTTGCCAAGTTCTTTTGTCTTTCGTAGGTACACCATTTACTAAGACAATAATAGATTGATCTATTGGACGTTGAACTCCCAGAGTGTGTACATTTTCTTTGAGATCTAATGGTAAATAAGAGGCAAGAGCGGTGACCAACCTAGCAGGTACTAGACTAAGGTTAACTGACGAAGCAATTGAGGCAATCACAATGAGGTACCTAACTAACAAAGATCATGTAGCCTCATTTAAATTAGCTCCAACTATAGACTACAGTCCTCTGCTTTTTCCATACCAGCGAATGACCTCAAGGCCAATCGTGGCCCATCACCACACTAATAACCAAATACTGAGACAGAAGCGCTTGGAAATGAGGCGTCTCTCTTGATATGCAAAGATGCACCCTTCCAACCATGCATCAGAAGTGGCCAAATTGCTATAAGACACTACAAACACTGGTTAAAATCACATAGGATCAGTCTTTACCAGAAAAACTCGGAAGATATGTTAAGGACACTAAGTGGAAAACAGGTCAAAGCGTTTTGGACTCTGATTTCTGTAGATAAAAGAGAGACCGAAGACTCTCTATCAAACAGTGTTAGTGAACACGAGTGGTTCACATACTTCTCAAATCTATTCAACAATCTCCAAACCAACAGCTGGAAACCTGCTTCTACTGATGAAAAATGGGATATTGAACTAGACAAGGAATCAATCATGAACAAAATAAACAAACTGAAAACATCTAGAGCACCTGGTCCTGACAGGTTGTCAAACATGGATCTAAAAACAAATCCTGAAACCTAGGCAACCTTGATCATAGAAATATTCAGAACTTGCGAAGAGACCAAGACGATACCCAAATCCTGGAAAACAGCGAATATCTTGCCAATATATAAAAAGGGAGACAAGGGAAACCCGACCAGCTATCGACCGATTGCATTACTGGACTGCATCGGCAAGCTCTTTGGTGCCTTCCTTCTCGAAAAATGTAGATCATGGGCCCGACCTTCAAAAGGACATGATCTCTTTCAAACTGGCTTTACTAAACATTTTGGAACATCTGCCAATATCATGATACTCAGTATCTTAAAAGCTAAAGTCCTAGAAGGTTCACCTTGTCTTAAGCTAGCCTTTAAAGACCTCTCCCAGGCTTTTGACAAGGTGGACAGAGACAAATTATGGAATAAACTTTCCATTTGGGGCTGTCCATCATCCCTCCTAGCTCCCATCAAGGCTCTTCACACGGACACTTCTATGAAAGTATGACTCAATAAGGCTGGACTACTCTCCCAAAGTATTCCAACATATGAAGGGGTCAAGCAAGGTTGCCCCTTAGCCCCGGCACTTTACAAGGCTTACATCAGAGACTTTCAAACGGCGGAAAGGGATATTCAAACCTTTCCTCCTTCATTAGGAGAGGGAAAGATCGCTAGACTTCTCTACGCCGACGACATCATCTTGATTGATCAGACTGCCATTGGGCTACAAAGGAAACTTGACAACCTCTTTGCTTTTCTCACATTGAACAATCTGGAGATAAACCAAACTAAAACCAAAGTGATGATCATAGAAAGGTTACCAACTTCAAAAAATCGTAAAACATCAACATGGTATCTAGTTAAATAAAAACTAGAAAAAGTACAAGTCTTTAAATATTTAAGTGTTACAATCAGCAACAGCGGACAAGAAAAACCCACAAAGGAATCCATTCACCAAAAAACTAAAACCCTAAGCATCCAAACACAGATGATGGACAGAAGGTTCAGACGTTTCTCTCTTAAAGCAGCAATCAATTTCTATAAAATGAAGGTAAAACCAGCAATAGTCTATGGTGCTGAAGTAATGCCAGCTATACCATCTGAATTCTGCACCAAAATAGAAGGACTATTTTGGAAGAAAACATTACACCTGCCATCTTCGACACTGATAGCATCAATTAGGCGGGAACTAAGCCTAAAGCTATTGTGGACCTTAATGGCCTAATGCTCTTTAGGAAAATTTGATCCCATCGCAGGAAATTTACCAGATGATACTGATGGAAATCGACAAAGGAAACCACAGGATGCTGGCTTCCTGGGTTCCTAGAAACCTGTCGCTCTTGGAGGAAATCAACAGCTCAGAGAAAGAGTTGGAGGAAAACCCAATGAAAACAGCAAAAAAACTAAGAAAATTGGAATGGTGCAAAACTTTGGAGACGGCCGGGAAGAACTAACTGACATCTCACCTACCAACACCAGTTCAGAAATTAAATATGCCGGTAAACTATCTGGTGAAATTCCTGAACAAGAACATTTGTTCAACCTTCTTGAGAGCTAGGCTGAACATCCTGAAAACCATGGAAATTCAAGTAATCCGAGATAAAACCAAATCCAACAACTACAGATATTGTAAGGAGCAGCAAATGGTAGAAACACTAAGACATCTGCTCCTTAACTGTAAAGACCTATCTACAACCAGAATCACTCATCTTGGCCACATCTATACTTATTTCTGTAGTTTGGAAGAGGACTATTGGTGGGCATATATGACGAATGGAGAATTCACCAAACCTGTCATCACAGTGGGGAATTTCCTTGAAAGCCTTAACTTGGATTCAAAATATCTCAAACATGAACAGACGTTTACTAAAGGACAAGAACAACAATAACTTTGGAACTTTGGAGTTGACTTATTTTTAAGAAACAAACAAAAGAGACAAGGGAGGGAAACAAAGAATGAGAGATTGAAAGAAAGAAGATGAAGAGAAGAAAAGAAAAGAACAGAAAGAAACTATTAAAACAAACAAAGAACTTAATCTCTTAATCAGGCAAATTTGTAAAAACTAGAAATAGTTAAACAATAAAAACAAATGGTAAATAAACTACTATGCCACAAATGCCTTTCACTAATTCAGATGGAGGTACTTTTGCTGTTTTTGGTTGAAGGTGTATTATTGCTTGAAATGGGTGCACTGTTTGAATGATGATGCTCTCATATAAATTTAGTTGTTTCAAGAGTTTTGGTAATGGGAATAATTCTAAGTTATTTGTGATAGCACTTGAAGGTGTTTGGTTGTCATCAGGTTTTGCAGTGCAGTAATTGTAAAGTATTAAGGGGTCAGTCATTTTGTATTTGTTTTCTTCTATAATGTAGAGAGCTAATTGGAACAATTTGAAATCTTCATTGTCTTCTATTTTGTACGTTATGTCTACAGTTTTTGTGCTACTTTTATTAAAAGTCCTGCGGCAACACACACACACACACACACACACATGGTTTAGTACTACAGCGGATATACTTTTAAACTTTAGTATTTATTTTTTGTATGTGTGTAATAGAAGGTTGCTATTTGTACAGTAGTTGCTAGTTTGATGTAAATCTATTACATTTTGTAAGTGACTTTTACTTCCAAAATATTTTCTCTGGAAATGCTCTAATTTTTCGAGTAGTTGTTTGGTGGTACCATGTAGAAGATTGTTATTTAAATTGGCTAGTGCTAAAGCAGGACTCTTAGAATAGTAGATTTTATGGACCAGAATTCTTATAGTTGAATGATGTGTTGATATTATTTTGATATGATGGAATGTGCTTTTGCAAATAGGACCTGAAATGCAGGCTAATGAATGTCCTTGTAGTCCTGTGTATGTGTGCACTGGACAGGCATCCATAAGTTGTAGTAGTTTCATTTTGAATTTCTCGTTGCTTTGTACATACTGAATGAGGAACTGGCGTAAAGATTTGAAAGATTTGTTGGCAATGTTACACATTGATGTGCACAGCCATTTGTAGACTGGACGTTTTTGGTTCAGTGGAATGGAGAGGTGATACTGAGTTTTGTGGGGATATTTTTGTGAGCAGCGTTTCTTTTACCATAATGGTATTATTAAGTTTTTCATCCCCTCGTCCACTGCAATGTATGGCAATTGGGTTTGTTTGCTTTTGTTTGTATGCTTCTTCTTTAAAATATGGTTCTGTGCTCATGGTGTGACACCATTTACCTCCACAGAAGCTATTTTTGTTGATATTCCATTTATTGAGAGGTTTGTTTTGTAGTTCAGTAGTTAGTTTTGTTAGTGGTTTTATTCTGTTTAAAACTAAAATAAATAACTTCATTTTGAGAAGTATTGCACTGTCTATGAGAACTTTTAGGATGAATTTTCTATAGTAGGTTTTTAGGATAGTGCATGCTTTCTCTCCTGTTTTTATAAGGTTCTGAAGGACTCTGTGGCAGAAATGTTTTTGTAAATATTTTTTTTGGTATGGTTACTTGCCAATATATCAAGATTTATAGGTGTAGTGTTAGCAGTAGTGGTATTGAAGTCTTGTTAATCACTTTCTGTTTTGTTTTACATTTTGAAAGAGCAGGCAACATTTCTGTACTGGAAGCTTGTTTTGTTTCGCTTAATGACTGTATTAGCTGTTTTGTTTGTACTTTTTGTGCAAATTCTGCTAGAGGTGGATTCTTATTTTGGACACTTGTATTTGTATTTGCTCTACTTCTACGTTGCTTTCTACACAGTTGCTTTTTGGTAGGCATTCTTTGGGATCTGTTGGAGAACAAAATAAAGTGTGGGTTGGGCTGTTGTGCAGTGTATGTTTGCTTTGTGCATGAGTGTCTGAGTATGATTGTAATGATGTATGTGGAGGTGTGTGATTGTGCAATGGGCAGCTACATCAAGTTGGGAAGGCTATTCTTGTATTTGTGTGTTACTATACTGGGGTTCAGATGACAATACAAAGTATGCAGCTGATAAGGGGAAGCACTGATATTAAATCTAATGGTACAAGGTTAATACACTTGTTTGTTCTACAATACTAGAATTCTAGTGTGTTTGAGTAACAGTTAGACCATATGGTAGTATTGCACTTACTTTTTTGTTTGGAAAGAGTAGCTTTCTTCTTAATTCTTGCTCGTACTTCAGACGCTGCTGCTTTTCAGGAGAGTGCACTTCACTGTAATTGTAAACGAAAGAAGTTAGTAAACGTGTTTTTATAGCACTGTTGCTAATGTAGACATTGATTTTTTTTGTTTTTGCAGTAGTAGTGTTTTCTGATAACTGAGCATAGTATGTACATGCACTTTCCTTTCCATATGTGCTTCCTGTATATTTTATTTAGAATCTGTTAGTTGAACATGCTCTACAAATGAGTATAATAGTAAGTGTACAAAGCATACTTGACTTCCTAATGCTGTGTTATTGGAAGTTAGGAGATAGAAGAAATAATCATATGATTTTTGTTATTTTTACAGGCTAATTGGCAGCAACTGTACAGAAATGAATTCAATGTATGCATTTGTGAAGGTGTGGGAGATACAGCAGAAGGATTTGATGTAGAGGCAGAGGTGTTGTTTCAGCTGTGAACCTTTGCAATGATATTGTCTATCTGTGTGTATGAATAAATATGCATGTACTCATCCTGGCTGCGTGTCATTTTATAATAAACTACAGAGGTTTTTTCCACAATTATACTGTTATTTCTCACATCTTTTAATTTGAAATGAGACTTTTTTAGATAGCTGTGTGTGTAAAAGAAATGTTGGAAAGCAGACACTTGATCATAGCAGATGGGAGAAATGACAGTAAGTTTATTTTACAGGTTATACAGGGTAATTGGCAGTTACTCTGTTTGTTTGCATTCATAGAAGAGCTGCACATGTACTGTGCAGAAAATATTCATACCTTTATTTTGTGTTGATGCATGTGGATGTGCATGATTCTGCAAGTAGAATTCTTGGGGAGTTT
Source organism: Ambystoma mexicanum (assembly GCF_040938575.1). Classification (NCBI taxonomy): domain Eukaryota; kingdom Metazoa; phylum Chordata; class Amphibia; order Caudata; family Ambystomatidae; genus Ambystoma; species Ambystoma mexicanum. The sequence continues at coordinate 1,173,477,736 of NC_090935.1, read as the reverse complement.
TATAATAGTTGTTGCTGTAGGTCCTTTGCAGTCACAGCTCAATTGTACTGAGAGTGATCAATACTACATCTAAAGTGGTGATCTGTCATGATGGAGTTAGATGTAGAGTTCATATATGTGATTGGTTGTTTGACTGCTTAACAGTAGCCAATGAGGGAATGGTGCAGAGAGTGAGTGGAAAGGGTAGAAGGGCTGCCCCATTGTTACGCGTTCAGCGAACACCGCGGCTGTCCGCAGACAGGGCATGCCACATACAGGACTTCTGAACAAATATGGCATGGAAATAGGACTGCAGGGATCACCCAATCAGGTGTTGAGGTTGTGGTGTGTATTGAAAGAGGCTGTGTGTAGTGAAGATGGCAGAGGTAGAGAAAGTCAGGGTATTGGTGCTCCGAGATATGTTTGTTGATAGTTTGGAGCAGTATGCTAAATCTAGGAATGCGGCTAACAATTTTGATACTAAAGGAGTAGAGGTGGTGTGGTGCACTGTGTCTGGTTTTAATTTGCAGGGAGTGCTGGAAGTTTGTCAAGATATGGCTAGGTTCAATAGTCCAGATGTAGTTGTCCTGCACTGTGGTACTGTGCATTTGGGTTATGTCAGTGCCCCTCCTCTGTTGCAAGATCTGCAAAACTTACTTCAGGCAGTCATGAAAGTCCTTCCGAATGCCAAGGTTTTTTTTTCTGCTTTGTTACCTAGGGAAGTATGGGACAATCGTTCTTTTTTTATGCTCAGCAAAATGTTGCTATGTGTTTAATTAACCAAGGTATGTTTGCTTTTATGATTAGAGCTGAGATGTTCTTTTGCAATAATGACAACATTGAATCTGGTAATGTTGTTTACTTTAAAGCAGATGGTATTTATTTATCTTTCATGGGAAATGTCATGCTGTTTTGGAATATAAGGATTGCTTTGGAGAAGCTAACGTGAAGATATTTGGAGGAAAATAAGAAAATAAAAAGAAAAAAATACAAAATAAAAGGTGTTTCTGAAGCTTCTTCAAAAAATCATAAAAAATGTTCTTTTCAGAGCCAACTTTAAAGGGGACATGGGGTACACTATTTACATTTTCATTCGCCACTCACGGACACTGTGCTTGCCGCAGACAGCGCATACTACTTACAGGGGTTTTGAGGTTGAGAGGTATGCAAATGAGACTTAGCAGAGCAAGGGATTGGTCAATAGAGTTTACTGCGTGTGATGTGTAAGGAGAGAGTTTGCCATAAAGTCTTTTTCCTGAGAAGAGAGTATATGGCTATGGCTGTGTGTTTCAGAAAGCAAATTGTTTGGCTTTTGTGAGATTCATGGATAAATTGGTTGGAGGAGCATGCAGATCGCTGTAGAGTGGCTGAATATCTTGGATTCCCTCACGTGGAAGTGCACTTGTATGGAGTGCATGGAATGAAGTGGCTGGATTTGGTACCTCTCTGTGCTACTTTGGTGACACAGTGTCATCCAAACATTATTATTATTCATTGTGGCGGGAACAGTTTAGGACATGTGTCTGGAATCTCTTTTCAATTAGCAATGAAAGAAGTATTTGTGAGAGTCATGGACATGTTTCCAAACTCCCAAGTAATTTTTTCTCATGTAGCACAGAGACAAATGTGGCTGCATTCTTCTTTATTTGGTCCACAAATGGAGAAAGTGAGGCACAATGTCAACAAGGCTGTTTGTGCCTTTTTGAGAGATGTTGGCATGTCCTCTTTTCACAATGAAAATATTATGTTTGGTAGCACACACATTTTTTGCAGAGATGGAGTACATCGTACTTATGCTGGCAATCAGATTTTTCAGTGAAATATACAAAAAGCATTGGAACCCTTTTTGGAATCATAGCAATACATTTTGCAATAGGTGTTGACCATTTGACGTTTTTGAAACATAAGAAAAACCCACAAAAAGCTCATTTCAGAGCCACCACTTCCTCCTGGAGAAAAGTGCAATGGTTCTGATAGGGCAGCACCCCAACAATTTTAAAAGTTTGCAGACAGTCTGGAAACTTCTTAAAATGCACAGGGCCCTGCAGCATTTCACTGACACTTCTATTTTTGAACTGTGAAAGGCGGCTCTCAAAAGAGCCTTTTTTTTCTTTTTGGTTTTTGTTGTTTTATATATTTTTTGGTTTTTTAAACACGACACACAAGGAAAGGAGGGGAAAGGAGGGTAAGGAAGGGGCCCCAACCACTTAGATAAGAAAGAGCAAGTGGAGAGAGGAAGATGTATGGTGGGCCCTATTCAGATAGGTAGCAGTCCTTCTCATGCTCCTTGCCTGCAGCCTCAAAAGCACTTCAAAGTGTCTCGCCCCTGCAGAGTACTGCATCGCAGTACATGCATAATACTGTGACCTCAAACGGTTAGGGTCCACAGCATCACGTATGGCCTGTGAGGCAGCTGGAGGGATGTGCTGTCCCACTGGAGTGTCTCTTGTGGTGGCAGGAGCGGAAACAGAGGATGCTGCATGAGAACTCAACCTACTACGTTTATCGCAAGGTACAACCTTAGGAACAGCCCCACCATGGAACGACCTTAGGTGTTACTTCATTGATGTAGTACCATAGCTATACGTACCAGTCTTGCCACGACTCAGCACCATCTGGCACTGAGTGCAGCACACCTTGTTTGCACGTGCTATTGGTACTCCATCAACAATGGTAAATAACCTCCACACCCACGATTCATGATGAGTACTAGTAGTAGGGACTTACACTACCTTATCCTCTTCATCCTCTTCATCACTCTCCTCTGCATCCTCAAGCCTGTTCCCCTCTGCAGGCCCTTGGGGAGGTGGTGGTGGTCGAGAGGGTGGGGGTGGTGCTGAGACAGTAGTAGCACCAGCATCAGCCATGGATGCCATCAGAACAGCTCTTAGCAATCAGCAAAAGCAAATAGCAAAAGGAGTAAAATCAGGTCAATTTGCAGTAGTAGAAAGACAGAATGAGGATTAGTTCTGGGGTGTGGCCTTTTATAGGGGTGCTGGGGCGGACTCCGCGGACACCTCAAAAGGGCTCAAAAAGTTCCAAAAAGTATGTAGATAGTCAGGGGCATAGCCTGGGACATGTGCAATGGTGAACTCTTACTGGAAAATACCTTGGATTGCTCAGAAAACACTTTTTACATGTTCGGGGCCCAGACAGTGTTCGCGAACAAGGACCCACACTCAGCGTGGGTGCAGTCACATGATGACGTTGCGGACACGTTCGCGAATGGGATGGCTGTTTGTAGAACACCAAATGTGCTGGGTCGATTTAGCACATGCGCGTGGATGTTCTACGGACAGTAGTCCAGTCCCCAAACTTATTAAAAGTGTGACACACGTGCGGCGGACAGTTACGGACAGCCGCATTGTTCGTAGGGCCCAAGAGTGTGGTACGCATGCGGGCAGGTGTTTTACAGACAGTGTTCAAGTCCCCGAATAAAATAAATGTGTGTCAGAACTTTGCGGACAGGCGGACGGGATATGTGTTTTACAGACATATTCTTTCTGGTTGCGAACATTGCGAACAGGGGGAATGTTCTTAGGACACCTTAATTTGAATAGTTACAGACATGCGGATGGATTTAGTGTCCTGCCGATAACCCCATTTTAACTATGAACAGTACGAACAGGTATAGTGTCCTTGCGACACTCCCATTTTGATTAATTACGGACAGGCGGACATCTTTTATACCCAAGGAAACCTCCATTTTGATTGTGAACAATACAAACAGGTATAGTGCCTTAGGACACTCCTATGTTGGTTAATTGCAGACAGGCGGACATCTATTGTGTCCTAAGGACACCTCCATTTTGATTGCGAACAGTACGAACAGGTATAGTGTCCTTAGGACACTCCCATTTTGGTTAATTACAGACAGGCGGACATCTTGTGTATCCTAAGGACACCTCCATTTTGATTGTGAACAGTACAAACAGGTATTGTGTCCTTAGGACACCCCCATTTTGGTTAATTACAGACATCCCGGACAGCTGTACTGTCCGAGGACATCATGACGTCCTTTTTAAAAAAAATAAGACACAGGAATATATTAACAACAAACTTAAAATTGTATTATTGTATAACAGTATAACAATTATGAAAGAGAGGGGGAAGCAGAAACTGAAACAAATACAGGGGAATTAGGAGTTTGGACATGATGGATGGGAGGGGAGGAAGGGATTGAAGTCTCAACATAACGTTTTTCTTGCTGGGAAGGGTTTGGGGATATTTGACTGGGACATGGAGAGGGGGAACAGGTATATTTGGGACAGTGATATTTAATGTTTTCTTTTATGTGGTCCTCTACAAAGTGTCTTAAAATAATGACATTTTTCATTAATATATCCATTTGTAATTCCTTTCGCTGCAGAGGATTTTCTATTGTCTCTCTTGGTATATTATTTTTAGTGTCTGTATGGTCTGTTAAAAAACAAATTGTGTTAAGTACATATAAAGTAATGGTTATTAATTGGCTTATATAGAGAAATGTTGTGTCTACCATTAGTATCACTGTCTTCACTCATTTGATCCCGTGGAAAATTTTCTTCCAGCCATTCGAAAGTACTGGACATTTCTGTGTAAAAAAAAAATATATATATATATATATATATATATATATATATATATATATATATATATATATATATATATATATATATATATATATATATATTAGTTTTAGTGTACCTAAGATAGAAAGTTTATAAATATACAAAATAAATGTAGTGTACTTACTAGTTTCTTGGATAAGATTTGCTGTTACTGCTGTGTAGGTCTGCTGTTGCTTTTTGCTGTGCAGTTTCTGTGAGGTAATTATGTTGGAGGCATATTTATTTTGTTTTGGTATATTCCATTATGGTGCATATGCTATTTAAATGGACGGTTGATTGCTTAGTTAAACAGTTTCCACTTCTTATTTATTATTAAATGTAATGTGTTTATGTGCTGCTTTTTGAACTTGTTCAGTGTTTCTATTGCATGATACCCCCTGAATTTTTGGATAATATTGATGTTGGCTGAGTCCGTCCACGGACAGTCGCATAGTCCGCGGACATCAGAACCACTAGCACAGGTAGGGGGTTCAGTATGTTCTATGTTAGATGTACATAAACTAAGGGAATCCTAGTAAACATTTATCAAATGTATATTATCTATATCCATATTCAGTGAAAGAACTTTGTTAAAGGGGTGTTATGGTTAGGTTGAGCTATTAAAAACCTATGACATTAAGTGAAAAACATTTGTTAAGGGGGTGTTATGGTTAGGTTGCGCTACTAAAACGTATGAAATTCAAAGAATTTTTTTTGTTAAAGGGACCTTATGGTTAAGTTGCGCTACTAAAAACCTATGAAATTCAGAGAAAATTTTTTTTTAAAGGGACGTTATGGTTCAAGTAAAACCAAAAAAACCCTGAAATTTGCCAGCTATGGTAAGCTAAGCTACCATAACTCACGCCACCACCGTTCACTGCTAAGACTAACACCCAGGACATCAAAGATGACATCACAAATGAGGATCCAAGGAAGGTTAGAGTCTAGGTTAGAGAGCAAGTCTTCACAGGTGTTCAGGAGAGCAGTTTCTGTGCTTCTGGCTGCTCTGAAGCTGGACTGGTGGACATGGAGTCAAGCAGCAGATTTAGTATGTTAATTAATGTGGGAGATGGGCAGCTTTTCCAGGAGTTTGCTTAGGAAAGGGGTGATGGAGATAGGGCAGTAGTTTGCCCGAGAGGAAGGATCGGCAGATGGCTTCTTAAGGAGGGGGTTCACAAGGGAGTGCTTAAGTGGGACATGAAGGTTTCAATAGCAAATGAATGATTGCAAAAATCGGCCAAGGATGGAGTAAGGGTGTCAATGTGGTTCTTTATGGTTGTGGTGGAGCAGGGTAGCACCTGATTTGATGACACTTTCATAGATTAGACTTGTCTAGAAACCTCATTGGAAGTGAACAGGAAGAAAGAGGAGAAAGGACGAGGAGATATAGCCGGCCAGGGGACTGGAATGTTAGAGGGAGAGTGAGAGGAATTAGAGGAAGAGGAGAGAGTGGACAGGATGTCCTGGGATTTAGTGGTAAAATGAGATGCCAGAGCCATGCAAAGGGCCTTGGAGGGTACAGGAGAGGTGGAGACTGACTGCAGCATGATTGGCCAGCTCCTTGTAGATTTTGAATATTTTGGCCTAGTTTTTAGAGGACCCCAAGATGCAGGCTTGGATGTTGCTCTCCTCTTAGAAAGGACAGAAAGTCTATATAGCCTTTGGAGCAGGTGGCAGGCCATTTTGTCAGAGGATGAGCCTGATGCCCTCCACTTCCTCTCAGCCGTCCTACACTTGCGCTTAAGACTGGTGAGGTCAGAATCTTACCAAGAGTTGCACTTGGATGCAGGCTTCATACAGATCCTCATGACAGGGGAAAGGACATCCAAAGAGTTAGAGATTGAGAGATGAAGGTTGGAGAGGGCTGTACCAGAGTGTGAGTCAGCCAAAGGTGTAGGAGCAGAGAAAGTAGCCACGAAAGCGTCCAATGACACATGCTTCATGGGCCAGATGACTGAGACGGTGGGTGGAAGTGATGGGGTCAGGTTAGCCTGAGGGGCAGAGAGCAACAGGTGCGAGGAGAGAAGAAAGTGGTCAGTCCAAGAGGGAGGGGTGGGGAGAGGGGTTGAGAGGGGGAGGTCTGACAAGATCAGAACATTCATGGTGTGCCCTGCAGAGAGAGTTGTGCCAGAGGGAAAAATAAATAGAGAAAGATAGAAAGAGAGAGAGTGACAGAGGTTGCAAAGGAGCGCAGAGGCAGAGCATCCAAATGGATGTTGAGGTCTCAGAGGAGGTGCCGTTTAGAGGTAGAGGAAAGGAGGGAGGAGGAGAGGTCAGCCCACTTGGAGAGGAAGCGGGCGAACTGGGCAGGTGGCTTGTAGACAGTGAGAGAGAGAGAGGCCAGGAGAGATAGGGAGCCTGCAGACCAGGCATTCAAAGGAGGAGTAGGCCTGCGTAGGAATGACAGAAGCTGGGATCCACTCCGGGAGATCAGGGCTACTCCTCCTTCAGGACAGTTGGTTCTGGGTTTGGAGAGGATCTTGTAGCCAACAGGGAGTAGAGTGTCAACATTTGTGACAGACCTGGCCATGAACCAAGTCTCGGTGAGACCGAGTACATCCAAATGAAGCTCTTCGAGGAGACAGCAGATGTCTGAGGAGTGTTTGAAAGTGCAGCAAGTGTTAAAAGTAGGGACATGGAGCAGATTTCCACCTTTGTAAGACTTCAGTGGAGGGATACACACATGAGATGTGCAATGGTTGTGTGACTGCTTAACAGTAGCCAATGAGGGAATGGTGCAGAGAGTGAAGTGGAAAGGGTAGAAGGGCTGCCCCATTGTGACGTGCTCAGCAGACACCGCGAATGGGCAGAAGTGGAAGGAGGCGATGGCAGACAGGAAGAAGAGGGTGCCAGAGGGGTAGTGGAGGAAGGTGAAGGCAGAGTGACCAGAGAAGCAGCCTACGGTGCTGGAGAGGTGGCAGAGTAAGGAGGTGGTAGAGCGGCCAGAGAAGCAGAGGATGGTGCCAAAGAGGTGGCAGAGGAAGGAGTCAGCAGAGGAGGCAGAGAGGGGAAGGTAGAAGTGGCAGGAGAAGGAAGGAAGTTGATAAGATGCAGGAAGCATCCATCAAAAAGGAGGAGATTGGCCTGAGGGACCTGGAACAAGACGGTGCCATTTAAGTAGACATTGATGATGGTCTTGGAGGAGTGGAAGGGGGACAGGAGGTCCTCCCACCGGGTGCCACCATTAATGGGAGAGGAGTAAAAGGGAGAGAGAACAGAAACCATATGTTGAGTGCATTGGCCTGGAGAGGGAACGACAAAGAGGATGTTGGTGAGGGTCTGTCTGGAGGAAGCAATTGTGTATGCATCAGCGATAGGGAGGTCTGGTTTGGAGACCATGGTGTCCCTTTTGAGCTTCTTACCACCAGACATAGTGAGAGGGATAGGATAGTCGATTGAATAAAGGTTAGAGAAGATGGGGAGACAGAGAGCACCATCAAGGGTGTGGGCGGGGAATAAGGGGAGGGAATAGCCCAAGCAGAAAGGGGAGGTTGTCACACACTAGGGACAAACAGGAGGGAGGCACATGGGGGTCACATGCAGTAGAGGGGGCAACAGTAAGTACATCACAGAAAAAGAATACTGGAACATTGAAGGGCCCTAGTGTGAGTGGAGAACAATACTGCAAGCTACACATGTACACTACATTGGAACTTCATGGGCATGAGTATGCAAGTACAAAACAGAATACACAACTAGTAGTCCTATGGGACCTAGAGGGGAAGAAGAGAAATGCACATGATTCAGCACATAAATGATACAATGGTAACACTACAAACAAAATATGCAAACACTGGTAATCAAAGAGATCTCGAAGTAAGACGAAAATGCAAGTGATGCAGTGGAATGACAATACAATGTTCACAGTACGAACAAGCATGGCATGCATAGATGCAAACACAGACCAATACACTGGTTGTGGGCTCAAAGGAGCCTGAAGAGGAAGGAGAGGAGGGAAGAGGCACTGGGTTGCATGGGAGTAACGAAGAGAAGGATGCAAAATGCTGGAGAATTGGGGGCATGTTGCATGGGGTGCAACACAGAGAGGGATGTGCTAGGCCAGAGAGCCTGGGGCAGTCCCGCGGGGAGCAATGCAAAAAAGGGATGCGCTAGGTCAGGGGCAGTTGCGTGGGGAGCAATGCATTGAAGGGATGCACTGGGTCAGGGGAGCAGGGACAAGTTGCTTTGGGTGCAAAGCAGAGAAGGGATGCGCTATCTTGGGGCAGCCGGGACAAGTTGCATGGGCGCAATGCAGAGAGGGATGTGCTAGGACAGGGGAGCGGGGACAAGGTGTGTGAGGTGCAACGCAGAGGGGGAAGTGCTAGGCCAGGGGAGTGGGGGCAATTGCGTGGGGAGCAATCCAGGGGAGCAGGACAGGTAGCGTGTGAATACACGTGGCATGAGGACAGGGGGAGCTGGGCCTAAGTTGCGAGGGATCACACATGGCGTGAAAAATGGAAGAAGCAGGGTCTAGGTTGCAAGGCATGCACAAGGCCAAAAGATGGGGGGCTGGGGCTAGGTTGAAAGGGAATATACCTGGGGGGAGCTGGGCCTATATTGTGCAGGAACACAAGTGGGGAAATGGAGAAGGGGTGGGTGCACAGGCGGTTAAGGAGGGCCCTAAGTTCAAAGGAAGCAAATGTACGGAAGGGCAGCCACGCAGGCGGAGGAAGCAGGGGGGATGTGCATGTGTAAGAGGGAGAATGGGACAGAAGCGCAAGGTCAGGAGTTGCATTGAATGCAGCAAATGCTAATCTTACCTTGCAGATGCAGATGTAGTGAGAAATCATCTATGCTCACAATCTGCGTCACTACCCCATCGCCGCCTGTGTTTCACAACTCTGTGCACTTTTTGTGCGAGGGCTTTGCAAATAGGTTACGATCCTTGGTTCTTAATGACTCGGGAGCATGATAAATTGCGTTGCATGCTACGTGCAGTCAGGCTGCATCTCCTGCATACCTGCATCGCACAACACTGTGGCCTTGTCCTGTGTGGGCTTTATAATCATATACAATCAATATATAATCAATCTATATGTTTTGACATGGAGTGTACGAAAAGCTTCAGTTTACAGTATGTCCTTTATATGATGTTGTAGATGAATTACATTATAACATGTATGTCTCTTAGCATACAGTATAAGCAATTCCTCATTATATTATGTATGCAATTCAACATTTTGTGTATATGAGTTGTTAGAATGTAGCATGTGCATATCTCATAGGCTGCTATGCAATGGACATATTTCAATCTGCTCTATATGTATTTCAGTATAAAATGAATGCATCTCAATATACTGTAAATACATCTCTGTATATATTGTATTCTAGCTGTTGCCCGCGGCTTCACTCACATGGATTTTGAGATTTGGTCAAATTGTTTTAAAAAGACACATGAGTTTTTTGTTCAAACTCTACGAAATATATAATATAACTTACAGGTTGATGCCTTAACGTAATAAGCAATGTTTATTGGAGACGTTAGTCGGTGCATATTGGCTACAAAACAAAGACAGTTGTTTCACTGATGTGTGTACAGACATTTTTTCGTGTTGTAATATCAAATAGACAATGAGACAGACAAAAATATTTAAATTATTTATTTGGCATCTCCAACGTGCAAAACAAATCTAGCTCGGTACTTCTTTGTCAACTACATTAGTGGATCTCTCTTCAGGTGCTAGGATTACTGGAGAGTAAGGTGAGCTCACTCTAGAACCAGCCATGTAAAACTGCCCATGCCCGTCAATTCCCCACTACCTTTAAAGTCTGCCGCTGATTTTTTTGATGGTCATGGTGAAACAAACTTGTTCGTTTTTTTGTTTGTTTGTTTTATTACTTGTATTGCGCACCAGACCCAGGGGTAACTATAAGGCAACTTACAGCTTAGTTACAAGAACACATGGCAAATAAAGAAACAAGAAATATACAAAAATATACAACAGGCAAAAATATTGATACACGTATTTACAGTCCTAGTCAGACAGGCAGTAACTGCTAGGAAGTAGGTATGTGCAAAAGTACAAAAGGAGGAGGGACGTGCGGGATAGGTCCAGGCAATAGGTGGTCTATTATTTGTCTGCGTCTTTGATCCACCTTGTGAGGTTATGTCGGAAAGTGAGGTATGGTTGATTTGTCCGCAGGGTGGATGGTAGGGAGTTCCAAAGTTGAGCTGCTTTCACCTGAAAGCTACAGCCACCGACTCTGGACAGTTTAAATCTAGGTGTAGAAATGTTGTTGGAGTTAGCAGATCTGGTGAGCCTTGCTGGTTTTATTCTCATGAATCTCGCAGAAAGGTAACGTGGTCCGGCATTGTTTAGGCATTTGTAGACAGTGCGCGGCCATATCCAAATGCCTACAAAGGACCTTGTGGTCAACAAGGTTGAATGCAGCTGGTAAATCCAGAAGGAGGAGTAAGGTTGGTTTGCTTTGATCCCTTAGCTCGTCAATTTGTGCCTTTAGGTCTAAGAGGGCTGTTTCGGTCCTGTGCTGAGGACGGAGGCCAGACTGCCGTACTCCTAGCAAGTTGTTAGTTTCAAGGTGTTTCTGAGTTTGTGAATACGCCACTTTATCTATGATTTTTAGGAGGAATGGCACGGTGGTGATTGGCAGTAATTCATGGGTATGGCTGGGTCTAGCGTCTGTTTTTTAAGTAGTGGGAGTACCCAGGATTCTTTTAGGTTACTAGGTATAGACCCTGCTGCGAATGAGGCGTTAATGAGTTTTGAGATAAAGGGAGCCAGGTCTCTGGCTGCGTCCTTTATCAGTTGGGCCGGACATTAGTCCCCCTGGCAATTTGATGGTTTGAGTGACAGTATGATTTTTTCAGTCTCAATAATAGATACTTGAGAGAACTTGAAGCGAGGAGTGTCGATGTTATTTTTGGGAAAGGTGATAGTTATTTTGGGCTTAGTATCCAGACTAAGTGAGGATTTTTTCTTGGCAATTTTGGATTGGAGAGTTGTAACTTTGTTAGCTAGGGCTTGCCGAATATTGGTGCACCATATTTTATATTTGACACAGTTATCTGGCACTGGGATGGGAGTTTCTATTTCCTTTATGATGATGAAGAGTTCCTTCATGCTAGAGTTGGCTTGGGCTATTCTAGCGTTGTAGGTTTCCCGTTTAGCTGACAGTATTTCCTTTTTGCAGAGGGAAGATATGTCCTTCAGAGTGCTTTTATTTTCTTTGGAGGGTTGAAGTTTCCATGCAACCTCACATTGTCTTTTTTGGTGCGAAGTGTTTTTAGGTGAGGGGTGTACCAGGAATTGAGGTGGGCTTTGGGTTTGCTTTGTCTCATTTTAAGTGGTGCAATTAAGTCCAGTGCAGAGGACATAATTTTGATGTACTCATTCACTAGAATTTCAGGGTCCAGGTTATCTGGTGGTGAATTAAGTGTAGGGAGGATGAGCAGGAGTAGGTTATCTGGGGTGATGTTTTTCTTCTTCCTTGTCAGGATGGACGGTGCTGGCTGGGCTAAGGTAGGAATAGGTCTGTCCGTTTCTAGAGCAAATGTTATAAGGTGGTGGTCCGTCCAAATTTGGGGGGAGATCAATAGGATGGAGGTGTTACAATTGTGGTCTGCCACCCAATCGAGTATTCTACCTTTGTTGTGGGTAGGGTGAAGTACTCTTTGTGAGAAGCCTAGTTCAGAGAGTAGGTTAGCCACTCTGCTTGCAAGTGGGCCGTTTTGGTCATTGAAACCCAGGTTAAAGTCCCCTAACAGGATAACCTGTGATGATTTTTTTATAGTTATGAGATAGGATGGTGGAGATGTCCTCCTCGAAGGTTCCAATAGGGCCTGGAGGTCTATGAATAAGGTGGATGGTGAGGGTTTGAGAGTTGTTAATAACTAATTTAGCTGTTAGGCTTTCACAGGATTTGGTGTTGTTAGATGGAGCTAGCCTGGTAGATGAGTTAGATTTAACAATAAGGGCTATGCCGCCTCCACGGGCTTCGCTTCTGTCTGATCTTAAGATGGTGTAACCATTAGGGATTGCTAACATAATGGCCGGTCCTGCAGCGGCATGAAGCCAAGATTCCGTAATGGCCCAGAAGCCAAGGTTTTCGGTCTGGATGAGATCAGCAATCTCAATGGCATGAGCAATCATGGATCTAGTGTTAATTAATACACCTTTTAGGTGGGGGATGGTGGATGGAGGTGTGCATATATTTTCTTGGGTCATGACTGAGGTGTGCATACATGTATTCTGTGTCTTCAGGTTTAGGCTGTGTGGTTTTTCTGTACTCCTATTAGGTGTAGACTTGCTGTGGTTAGACAAGGACAGCTTTCTGGCGCGAGGTTCATATAGTTTAGCAAGTCTGGCCTGGAGTCTAGCATTTCTAGATGTAGAATTACATGGTTTGGATTTGAATGACCAAGACTGTTGGAGTTCTTCAATTTGGTCATTATGACTTGTCAATGGTTGGGGTTGTGTCTGTGTCATGGTGGGGGAGAGGGCCAAGAGTGGAAGGGTAGTGTAGTCAATGGAGGGTACTGGAGCGAGTCTGAGTTTGTAGACTAGGAGTGCTGTTAGAGTAAGAAGGGCTAGTAGGGTTTGCAATTCGAGCTAGAACAGTGCTATGTGTGCCAGCCTATCAGGGTAAAAACAAGTGTGAATAGAAACCAATGCCTCAAGTGTAATGGGTGGTACCTAAGTTTGAGATAGTAGTAGGTGACTAAGATACAGTGGGCAACACCTAGTTTCAGTGTGAACAGTTGACTAAAATGCAGTGGGTCAGCACATTGGAGCAATTGACTCAAAAAGCGATGGGCAGCACATAGGTACAAAGTGACGCAAAGAGCAATGGGAGCAATTGACTCAAATGCAATAGGCAACACCTAGGTTTGAGATAGTAGCAGTTGACTAAAATGCAGTGGGGCAGCACATTGGAGCATTTGACTCAAAAGCAATTGGCATCACATAGATTCAGAGTAAACAGTTGACTAAAATGCAGTGGGGCAGCACATGGGAGCAATTGACTCAAAAAGCGATGGGCAGCACATAGGTACAAAGTAAACAGTTGACTAAAATGCAGTGGGGCAGCAAATGGGAGCAGTTGACTCAAAAAGCGATGGGCAGCACATAGGTACCAGGTGACTCAACGAGCAATGGGAGCAATTGACACAAATGCAATAGGCAACACCTAGGTTTGAGATAATAGCAGTTGACTAAAATGCAATGGAACAGCACATGGGAACAATTGACTCAAAGAGTAATAGGGCAGCACATAAGTTCAATGTATGTAGTTGACTCAAATGCAGTAGGCTGCACCTAGGTTTGAGATAGTAACAGGTGACTTGGATGTGGTAGGGCGAGGCTTGGGTTTGAGTAGGAGCAATTTGCCAACATGCAAGAGCGGCACCTATGTTGGAAACAGATAGGTGGTAACGGTCATCTAGATTCAAGATTTACAGCGATGGCTGAGGTGCCGGGAGGCAAATAGTCTTTGCTGGTGTTTAGTGGGGCCCTTGGTGATGGTGATAGTTCTCTGTTGCAGGAGGTCGTTCTCTGGTCTTGCAAACAGTCTAAGGCATATATTAATACAGGGCATGGTATGCATTGGAGGAGATTAGGGGCATAGTTGTGGGTGGTTTACCGGATCTGCTAGGAAGGTCGCAGCAGGGTGGCCTGTGTGCTGGCGTGCACCTTGCCGACACGTGATTGGTGCAAAATAATGCACAATGACCAATCTGAGCACAGGATGGTACCGGAGGGGGCTCTTAGGCTGTAATGCACATAAGTGTGCAGGGGGTGGCCATCTTAAGAGGTGAGAACAAAGTTATGGCAGAAAAAGTCACGAGTCCACAGCGCTTATACAGTGATTAAGAAAATAAACATCAAGGCTGCGGGTATCTGGGCGGTGTGGGTGTACTCCCAATACACATCCACAGGAATACTTGAAGAAAAACAAAGATGTTCCCAGTCTCACTGCGCCAAGAAATTATAATTAGTTGTTTGCGCAAAGGAAAGCCTTTATTGTTTGTGCGAAGAGAAGCCTGACATGTGTTTCAAGCTGTGTACACCTTTTCATCAGAGGCTTAGGTTGCAGCAATAAAAACTCCACATTTAGAGTAGGACAATGCCAGATACAGTTCTCAAAATGCGTCGCAGTTGCGGAAAGCTCAAGACCGCTTGTTTAAGGCTACTCGTGTTACCATTGCACAAAGCCTCATTTTAAGAGGTGGTTAGCCTCGTGGTTGGTAATGGAGGCACAGGGCAATCTAGGGCTCAGGATGGCAAAACGAAAAATGACGTTGCAGGATGCGGAGGCTTTCCGCTAGGAATGATTATATTCCATTATTAAGAGGCATCGTCAGGATCTCGGTGTTGGAGGCAGCCGTTGGGGAAACTGCTGCAAGTAGCCTGCAGGCTTACCTAGCAGCTGTAGATTGTGCCGTGAGCATCTCACTGCTCCAGCAATGTTGTAGGGAGCTCCTGCTCTGTCCGGGCGCACACATCTTCTTGTGGGCTCAGGACAGGTACATGAACCTTTGTGCCTGCCTTCATGCTGTGTGCCGGCGTGCACCTTGCCTTTTAAGGCGAATATTACAATTACTGTAATATTAAATTGTTATCATATTAAATTGTAATTATATATTATGACTCAACTTTCAGATGTGAAAAAAGAGATTTTTTTTATATCCATTTCTTGAGAACTACTGACATTAGGAGCAAGACATTTTGCAGATAAACATATTTTATAATGAAGATTTAAAATGTCAATTTTACATTTCTAACATCTTCGATTTGTGAGATATGGTATCCTTGTCAAATAAAAATTCACCCTCCTTTTCTACCTCCCTTAACTGGATTTTTGGAAAATGGTAAAACACGTGTTTCAATATTTTTGATGAAGAATCTAAATACCAATTTTCACACCTGTAACATCTTAAGTTTTTGTTATATAGTTATCCTCAGAAAAAATGTCACCCCCTTTTTACCCCCTTAGGGATAGAAATTCCAAAAATCCTTACTTAGTGGGTGCCTACATCATGAAAACAATGTACCTTCCAAATTTCACATTCCTAAGTTAAATAGATTGAATTGGACATTGATGAGTCAGCCTGTCATAAAAAAGTTCACACCCCCTTTTCACCACCTTAGGGATGGAATTTCCCAAAATGTTTCCTTAGTGGGTGCCTACATCATGAAAACAATGTACCTTCCAAATGTCACCCTCCTAGGTTAAACAAACGGTTTGAGCTGGGCGTTGGTTGATCAGTCAGTCAGTCAGTCAGGACTTCTTCTTTCACATATATATTACACGGCCACGGTAGTGGCCATGTAGTTATGGTTAAGTTGCTCTTCCCATAGGAAGAGCACTTTTTGGGCGGCTTATAACTTTGCTGTCCCTGGACGAATCCTCACCAAACTTTGCAAATAAAAGTATATGGCCCACTCTTTTGTGGAAAGTTTAGTGAGGTTTGGTGCAGGGGGGGCAAAGTTATAAGGGGGATCCCAAACTTCTTTTTTTCCCATAAAGTGAATGGGGAAAACACTTTGCTCAACCCTACAGGTCAAACCGCTGGACAGATTTCAACCAAATTTGTGGCAGGAGCAGCGGCTTGGTCCAGAAAGTGGGCTTTTGTAAATTTGGTGGAAATCCATCCAGTAGGTGTAAAAAAATTAGTGATATATGTCCGCTCCGCGGACACATTACCATGTACGCTCTGCATACAGGAGACCGATTGGCTAATTGGCTTGCGTCATGTCCACGGACATACGACGTGTTCGCTGATTGGCTGGTATGAAGCGTGAGGTGCGTCATATTGTTTTGATACATCTGACATCTTGGATCCACAGACATCCGTGGAAAGAGCAGCGACGAACAGGGGAAAAATACAACTTTGGGGAGTGTGTTAGCGTGTAAGAGTGCTTGGGGATGGTGCGGGAGTAAGAGATGGGTCAAATGCTCTATTTGTTTAGGTGGCAGGAGCCCCTGATGTGTTTGTCATGTCTGCGGTCACCGCGGCTGTCCGCGGACATAAAAAATGCCCATATAGCAATGTTTGATACTATGGGTGTGTTATGCTGCGGTGGTTGTGGCCAGGGCCTAGAGTCTTGGGTGCATAGCCGAAGGCCGTAGCCCATGCACCCAACACTCTAGGCCCTGGCGACAACCACTGCAGCATAACACACCCATAGTATCAAACATCCTTCAAATGTCCAGTTTGTGTACTGTTTGATTTGTATAGTTTGTATGTTAAAGTTTTGGCTATGTCATGTAATTAAGATTGTACACTTTGGTGACAAGCACCGCAATATAACAAACATATCCATGGAAGTAAACATTTTGAATTGTGGTGTATGGTTAGATGTTTGCTTCAATGGTTGTTTTATGGAGCAGTATTTGTGAGTTGATTTATAATATACTTACTGTTTGATTTTTTGTTATTGGATATATTTTTTCATGACTTGGGTAACTGGAGCAGATATTATTTTTCAATTTCTGTGATAAAAGAATAGATCATGTTAGTGTAGGTAGTTTATAATGAGTTATTGCATTGCATAATAGACATTTCTGTATTATTTCGACCCTCATATTTAGTAGTTTACAAACCGGTGTACTGTGTTTGTTTCTTAAATCATTGGGTCTCTGGGAAAAGAAATCCATGCTGGATTAAAAAAAAAAACTTTTTTGTTATGGTACTATACATTTCTTTCTTTCTTTTCAGTGTTTATTTGTTGTTTCTGGCTAATGTTCTATCTGTTGGCTTGTTGCAGATTGTTAGATACCTGTTGGCGTATTCTAACTTGTTATAGTTTTTTATTTATATTTTCAAGTTGCTCATTTATCTGTTGGGTAGTTGAAGGTTTTTGGGGCAGTTAGATACCTGTTGGCGTATTCTAGCTGTTTATTTCTTCTTATATTTCAGTGGTATTGATTTATATGTTTGGTTGTTGCAGAATCTTGGGTCAGTTAGATATCTGTTGGCGTATTCTAACTGGTTATCATTTTTTATTGATATTTTCAAGTTACTCATCTATCTGTTGGGCTGTTGCAGATTTTTGGGGCAGTTAGATACCTGTTGGCGTATTCTAACTGTTTATTTCTTCTTATACTTTTGTGGTATTTATTTCTCTGTTTGGTTGTTGCAAAATCTTGGGGCAGTTAGATACCTGTTGGCGTATTCTAACTGTTCATTTCTTCTTATAATTTAGTGGTATTGATTTATCTGTTTGGTTGTTGCAGAATCTTGGGGCAGTTAGATACCTGTTGGCGTATTATAACTGTTTATAGTTTTCTAATTGAAGTTTCATTATTGTTTATGTAGAGATTAGTTATTAAATTTTGGTTTTAAGAATATTAAATAAGCGTTTATAAGATTTGCTGGTAATCTCTGCTTTAGAGTAATGGTACTATCAATACATTCCAACCATCCAGAATTCTTTTTTATATATGCAATATAGTGACCTGCATTGGTTGTGGCTCCTGTGTGGTAGATTATACCTATTGTGGTGAAGGTTTTCTTACCAAGTGATACTTTACCATGTGTGAATCCAGTCAACTTGCAGTTGTTTTTGGTACCATCTGCAGTGTAACGTAGAAGCATTAGTATTACATATATTTATCTAATTCTTGTCTTATTCCATGAACACTGTATGTGTTGTCAGGATTGTTGGTTGCATTTCTATGAAGGACTAACGTTTGCAAACGCAATTGGTCTGTATTGTGTAAGTAAATGTTGTGAACAATTGGTAGCAATTGGAATAGAATATTTATTGCTACATTTGCGTAGCAATTTACACAAGTTATATTTGAAAATTTGAATGGAACAGATGGTTCTGTGTCCAAGTCATTTCTTCAGAGTGTGTGTTGCTTCTTTTAAGAAGTACCTGAGTTACTTTGAGCAGTAGATTCTTCTTTGGGTGTAGTAATTGATGAAGTATTAGCTTCTTTTACTCTCGTTGGAGGATTTGCTGTGAGATCCTGTTGTATTTCTGTTTGAAGTAGTTTTCTTTTACAACGTTTTGCTTTTTGTGGAACAGGATAGGTTTTTAGATGGGGGTATATAGTGAACGTAGTCTATTGTATTCTAAATGCAAGGAATATCAGTGTTTACTTTACTTGCATCAATGTTGATTAGAAATAGACCGTCAATGTACATAAGCGTGATAGTGCTACGTACCTCATGCCTTCTTTAAAGACTGTGTTCCCAATATCTATCAATGCTTTATCTAGGGTAAGACCTTGTGATTTGTGAATGGTGACTGCGTATGCTAGAGTTAGAGAAAATTGCTCTCTGCATACATACATGTCTTTGAAAAGAAGTAATCGAGCTGTTGAGCGTCCTATCCTTTTTACTTCTGATAGTTTGTCAAAGAGAATATTGACAAACTGAATGTTGCTGTCACGTGGGTATGTTTGAAATCCAACAACTGTACCAAGTGCTCCATTAACGAGTCCTTGCTCCACATCAAGGTTACGTTTAAGCATTACTCTACAGTTTAAAGATAATTTTAATATTTTCTCCAAACCAGCTGTGTTGGAGATAGAGTTTTCTAAGGTATTTAGTCTTGTTGTGCCTTGTTGACACATGGGTAGTGTCATACCAGTTTGTCTGTGGAGCAAATTTTGATTATTGGTTGCATTTCTTTTATCAACATTGTTTCATTGAATTTGTAACAGCTTGCAAGAGTTGGCATCAAGGACATACAATTGACATTTGTGTGTGCTAATTGTATCATGACATCAGTAGCACATGAGTTATGGCCATAGAGTGCATGGATATGCCTGGTTTTTAATATTGCTTGTGCTTCTTGAGATGGTACACCAACTCTAATATTTTTTAAATGTTGGCGTATGTGAGGTCTTCAGACTGGCACATGTTTTCTGTTAATTCTCTGTATTGGAAATGTCGCCAAAGGTTGACATTTCATATGCTGCCAACCGTTTTACGGCAGAGTTTGTGTCCGAAGGTTTTAAAAATAGCTTCACCTTTCACTGGTGTTAATTGAAAAAGATCTCCGAAAACAATAATGTGTTTTCATCCAAAGAGCTCTTCGTAGTTTGTTTTGAGTACTTCTTGTAATCTGAGGTTAATCAAAGCCAACATTAGGTTGGAGACCATGCACATTTCATCGATTAGTAGCATTTTCATTCGTTTTAACACTCTGTGCAGTTCCATTGCAGCTTCTGTAGAAAGTTTGTAATATTCTAATTTGTTTTGGTGTTCTACTGGAAGGAGTAGTAATCAGTGTAAAGTGACACCGCCTATGTTGTAGGCAGCTAAACCTGTGGGAGCAGTTATAATAGCTGACAGTTTGTTGTTTGTCAATTGTTGAAGGAACTTGCTGATGATTCTGATTAAGAATATTTTGCCTGAATCAGCTTGACCACTGACGTACAGTAGTATAGGTTTTTAATTTTGGCAGGTACATTGTTTATTTTCATGTTGTACACCATGTGAAATTTATTTTGTTACTTCTTGAAAAATACTACACTGCTCATTGTTCAGTTTTGATTGCATTAAAGTTAAATCTCCTGTATCTTCTTCATAGTGACACATGGTGTTTTCTACTTCTGTCATAGCTAATTCTGCCTCATTTGCTATTAGTATCTGTACCAGTGGTCCTTGGCTTCCTGTTACAGAAGGTTGATTACTGTCAGGAGTGTCCTTATCTAGTTGGGCCTGGAGGTCTTCTTGGTGTTGCTGTTCATTGTGCAACATTGTGTTGTACTGTGTAAAGTTTACATCGGTTATAGTGCTTTCATTTGCTTTGAAAGTGCCTTCATAGGAGTCATAGATATCTAGTAACTTTTCTTCTTTTCTCCATGGTTTAAAAAGTTATAGCAGGGACATGTAATATCATTTTTATGTTGTGGAGTTTTTAATGACAATTTTATATGATTAATTAAGATTCATTTGGTAAATTTCACTAATCTGCCTTCACATTTTGTCACTCTGTATCTACCTTTGTTTTCAGCTGCTTTTATATTATTTTTGTAGGTGAAGTTTTGGGCTATGTGGTATAGACACATGGTTTCCAAAGTGGTACTCCTGTTTGGGTAGTATGTTTCTTGTAAATGTTTTCTCAAAATGTCTTGGCTGTTGGGATCATTTTTGGCTATTGTCTCAATGTCGTTGTATGATTTGAGAACTCTTTTTCTAGATTTAGCAGGACCAAGACTTAGCCATAATATATTATCATATTTTTCATACAAAGCAGTACCGGTTAAACGGTCTGAGCCACATTCTCTATAAGAGAGCAGTGTTATGCCTAAGCTGCACAATTTCTGAGATAGTGTTTTGTCTGATGATAGGTAATCCCAGAGGTCTTGAAGCTCTGTTTTTTCTGCTTTGGTTAAGTAGGCTGTAACATAGCGTGCAACTGCAGTGGAATTGTCTGCAATGTACTGCGCATCTATGCTTGCATTCCATAAGAAGGCAATGATTGCATTGTAATCATTGATATATTGTGCTTCTTCTGTTCTATTTATGTAATATGTGTTCTTAGGTGATTTCCCTTTAACCCTATGTCTAATGGAAGACATGAAGTTGTTTACTTGACTTGTTGCTGTAACTGGTCTAGGGAAACCAAAGCAGCATTTGGTGTAGAATTTCCCTTTGTTTTTGTATTCGCGACGACAATATTTCCCACATTTGTGTCTTTGAAATTGTAAAATGTGTGCATGAAGATCTCTATTTGTTGCTTCTGAAGGAATTTCACAAGTGACATATTTTTCGATAAACTGTAAAACAGTGACATCACTGTCTTGACCAAATTAAGGAGCATCTTTAATCCATAAATATGTGGTGCTCCTCTGGCTTGGTATTCTTTTCTCCAAAAGAAGTGTTGCACTTCTCCGAGGGGAGGAACAGTTATATCACAAATAAAGTGTAGCATAGCAATGAAGCAATGATGGAAATATCTTGAAACATTAACAGGATCTAGAGAGCAAAGTTCTCCAGGTGTTAGTATATCTTTGTTTTTTTTATTATGCATAGGAAATCATGTAATTCTTCGCATGCATATTCTGCACAACTTAATGTAACAAACCAAGTGGGTGGGCCAAGGTTTCTTATCATACAACGTACATCTCTGTGACGTCGGAACCAGTACTCTTGGTACCATGCATGTTTGCTAACAGATATGTAATGCTTGATTGTAAAACCTTATTTTTTCTTGAACTTTTTGTAGTAATTGCGTAGCTGACATATTTTGAAAATGGGTACCTGATTTCAATTTGTGTGCAACTCAGTAGCATAGAGTTGCTAGTTCACTTTCAAAGAGTAGGTGGAATATGTATTCCACATTTTGTCTAAATCTTGGATCTTCAGAATACATTCATAATGAGCTGTATTTTGAGGCTGATATCTGAGTGGGTCTATCATCGTACCTTCCTCCTTTCTCAGTAGGAAAGAGTAGAGAAAAAGCATGTGCTTCTATACTTTTTTTCCCATATACTGATTGGTGATCCTTTGGTTTGCCGCATTTGGTACATTTCTAGTGCATCATCTATGGTGTCTTTTGAGTGTAATGGATGAATTGTAAAATGGTCTAAAATATTGGATACTGTAGCAGGATCTAGAAGTTAAAATTGACCAGTTTCTGGTAACTCTTCAATTATTTCAGTGGTTCCCCTCAGGATTTCTTCAATATTAATTTCTTTGTAGTATTCATGATTGTCTTTTAGATATTGCAAGGCTTGTCTTACTTTATGTAAGTCTACGAGTTGTTGCCAATTTTATTTTGTCTTGTCTTTTGTAGGTGCACCATTTACTAAGACAATTAAAGTTTGGTCTATTGGACGTTGCACTCCTAGAATGTGTACATTTTCTTTCAGATCTAATGGTAAATAAACTACTTTGCCACAAATGCCTTTCACTAATTCTGAGGGATGTAATTTTCCTGTTTTTGGTTGAAGGCGTATTATTGCTTGAAATGGATGCAGTGTTTGAATTATGATGCTCTCATATAAATTGAGTTGTTGCAAGGGTTTTCGTAGTGGGAATAATTCCAAGTTATTTGTGATAGGACGTGGAGTTTGGTTGTTGTCAAGTTTTGCAGTACAGTAACTGCAAAGTATTAAGGGGTCATTTATTTTGTATTTGTGTTCTGCTATGTGTAGAGAGCTAATTCAAACCATTTGGAATCTTCATTGTCTTCTATTTTGTATGTTATGTGGACAGTAGTTTTTGTGCTACTTTTATAAAAAGTTATGCGGCAACACACACACACACATGGTTTGGTACTTCAGCTGATGTACTTTTACATTTTAGTATGATTTTTTTGTATGTGTGTAGTAGAAGGCTGCCACTTGTAGAATTGTTCCTAGCCTGTTGTAAAGTTATATCATTTTGTAAGTGGCTTTCACTTCCAAAATATTTTGTCTGGATATGCTCTATTTCTTCAAATAGGTCTTTGGCTGTACCATGTAGAAGATTCTCATTTAAATTGCCTAGTGCTAAAGCTGGACTTTTAGCATAGTACAGTTTATGGACTAGATTTCTTATAGTTGAATGATATGTTGATATTGTTTTCCTATGATGGAAGGTGCTTTTGCAATTAGGTCCTGAAATGCAGGCTAATTAATTTCCTTGTAGTCCTGTGCGTTTGCACACTGGACAGGTATTCATATTTTGTAGAATTTTCATTATGAATGTGTCTTTGCCTTTTACATATTGGTTGAGCAACTGACGTAATGATTTCAAATATTTTTTGGCAATGTTACACATTGATGTGCATGGCCATTTGTACACTGGATGTTTTGGTTCAGTCGGATGGAGAGGTGATACTGAGTTTTCTGGGGATATTTTTGTAAGCAGCATTTCTTGTTTCATTATGGTATTATTACGTTTTCATACACTTGTCCACTGGTATGTATAGCAATTGTGTTTGTTTGCTTTTGTTTGTATGCTTCTTCATTGAAATATGGTGCTGTGCTCGTGGGGTGACTCCATTCACCTCCACAGATATGTAAGTATTTAAGAAGTTATTTTGTTGACATTCCGTTTATTGAGAAGTATTTTTTGTAATTTATTAATTAGTTTTGTTGGTGGTTTCATTCTGTTTAACACTTAAGTAAATGACTTCCTTTTGAGAAGGATTGCACTGTCTATGAGAGCTTCTAAGATTAATTTTCTACGGTAGGTTTTAAGGGTTGTGCATGATTTCTCTCCTGTTTTTATAAGATTCTGAAGGACTTTGGGGCGGAACATTTTTTGTAAAATACATTTTTTGGTATGGTTATTTGCCAC
Organism: Ambystoma mexicanum; assembly: GCF_040938575.1. Taxonomy (NCBI): domain Eukaryota; kingdom Metazoa; phylum Chordata; class Amphibia; order Caudata; family Ambystomatidae; genus Ambystoma; species Ambystoma mexicanum. The sequence continues at coordinate 1,173,453,961 of NC_090935.1, read as the reverse complement.
CACATCAAGATTTATAGAAGCAGTGTTAGCAGTAGTTGTAGCTGAATTCTTGTTAATCACTTTTTGTTTCGTTTTACATTTTGAAAGAGGAGGCAAAGTTTTTTTTTACTGGAAGCTTGTTTTGTTTCGCTTAATGACTCTATTAGATCTCTTGTTTGAACTTTTTGTACACATTCTGCTAGAGATGGATGCTTACATTGGACACTTTTATTTTCATTTGCTCTCCTTCTGCGTTGCTTTCAATGGACTTGGTTTTTGGTAGGCATTCTTTGGGGTCTGTTGAAAAAAAAGAAAATATGGGTTGGGCTGTTCTGCAATGTATGTGTGCTTTGTGCATGAGTGTCTGAGTATGATGGTAAGGATGTATGTGGAGGTGTGTGATTGTGCAATGGGTAGCTACAACTAGTTGGGAAGGCTATTCTTTTATTTGTGTGTTACTATACTGGGGTTCATATGACAATACAAAGTAAGCTAGTGGTGAGGAAAAGCACTAATACTAAATTTAATGTTATATAATTAAAACAGTTCTTTGTTTTGCAATACTAATATTCTAGGAGCTGATTTATGGAATTTGTGCACCGAAAAACAGGGATTTGTGTGCCATTCTGCCCGCAAATCCCTGTTTCACAAATGAGGATTTGTGGGCAGAATGGTCCACAAATCCCTGTTTTTTGGTGCACAAATTCCATGAATCAACCACACAGTGTGTTTGAGTAACAGTTAGGACATTATGTTAGTATTGTACTTACTTTTTTTGTTTGGAATGAGCAGGTTTCTTCTGAGTTGTTGTTTGTACTTCAGATGCTGATGCTTTTCAGGAGATTTGTCTTCACTACAATTGTAAAAGAAATAAGTTAGTAATGTTGTGTGTTTAAAGCACTGTTGTTAATTTAGATGTTGATGTTTATGTTTTTGTAGTAGTATTGTTGTTTGATAACTGAACATAGTGTGTGCATGCAGTTTCCTTTGACTATGTGCAGCCTTTATGTTTAACTTACAATCTGTTAGTTCAACATGCTTTGTAAATGAGTATAATACTAAGCGTATGAAACTCATTTGGTTTCTTAAGGCTGTGTTATTGGATGTTAGAAGATAGAAGAAATAATCATATACTTATTTTCTATTTTATAGGATAAAAGGCAGAAACTTTATAGAAAAGCTTAGAATGTATGCATTTGTAAAGGTGTGGGTAATAAAGCAGAAGGATGTGATATACAGGCAGTGGTGTTATTTCAGCTGGGAGCTTTTTAATAATAGTGTTTATCTGTGTGAGTGTATAAATATGCATGAATTTATCCTGGCTGTGTGCAATGTTATAATACACTAATAAGTGTTTTTCTACAATTATACTGTTATTTCTCCTTTCTTTCAATATTATAATTTTTTATATAGCTGTGTGTGTAAAAAAAGAATTTAGATAGAAGACAGGTTTGGAAGTGACAGTTGATTATAGCAGATGGGAAAATAATCAATGCAACCATGTGGCAAACAATATTGATATTAAAGGAGTGGAGGAGGTGTGGAGCACTGTGCCTGATTTTAATGTACAGGCAATTGTACAAGTTTGTGAAGATGTGGGCAGGATGAACAGTCCCCATGTGGTAGTTTTGCACTGTGGTGCTCTGCATTTGGGCTATGTCAGTGCCCCAACTTTGTTGGCAGATTTGGAACACTTGTTTCAAGCAGCAATGAACATCCTTCCAAATGCCAAAGTTATTTTTTCTGGATTAGTACCTATGGCAATATGGGACAATAGTTCTTTTTTTGTCCTCAGCAAAACATTTCTAGGTGTGCAATCAACCAAAGCATGTGTGCTTTTATGCTTAGAGCTGGTATGTTCTTCTGTAATAATGAGAATATTGATTCCAGTAATGCTGTTTATGTTAAAGAAGATGATGTTTCTTTATCTTTTTTGGTGAATGCCAGGCTGTTTTGGAATGTAAGTAAGAAAATAAAACAAACAAAAATACAAAATAATAGGTGTCTTTCAAGAATCTGTAAAAACAAAAAATGGCTCTTTTCAGAGCCAACCTCAAAGGGGAAATGGGACACACTATTACAATTTAAATTCATCACGCTCAGATTTTCGATATGTCCACGAACGTGGCGGTAGTTTGCAGACACTGTGTATTACATACAGGGATTTTTGGGTGGAAAGGTATGTAAATGAGAAAGAGTAGAGCAAGGGATTGGTCAATAAAGTTTACTGGGTGTGTTGTGCAAGGGGAGAGTTTGTCAGAAAGTATTTTTCCTGCGAGAAGAACAGATAGCTATGGCTGTGTGATTTACAAAACAGATTATCTGGATTTTGGGAGACTCATGGATACATTAGCTGGAGGTGCATGCAGAATGCTGTGGAGTAGCTGCAGATCTTGGGTTCCCTCATGTGGAAATATACTGGCATGGAGTGCATGGAATGAAGTGGCTGGACTTGTTACCTCTCTGTGCTACTTTGGAAACACAGCATCCTCCAGACATAATTATAATTCATTGTGGATGGAACTGTTTAGGACATGTGTCAGGAATTACTTTGAAATTTGCAATGAAAGAAGGACTTGGGAAGGTCATGGACATTTTTCCAAATTCCCAAGTAATTTTTTCTCGTATTGCACAGAGACGAATGTGGCTGCGTTCTTCGTCATTTGGTCCACAAATGGAGAAAACAAGGCGCAATGTCAATTAGGCTGTTTGTGCCTTTTTAAGAGATGCTGGCATGTCCTCTTTTCACAATGAAAACATATGTTTTGTAGCACATACATTTTTCGCAGAGATGGAGTACATCTTACTTATACTGGCAATCAGAATTTCTGAGAAATTAACAAAATGCATTGCAACCTTTTTTGAAATTACAGCAATCCATTTTGCAGTAGGTGTTGACCATTTGAAGTTTTTCAAACACAAACACCACCAAAAGGCTCTTTTCAGAGCCACCACTTCCTCCCATAGAAAAGTGCAATGGTTATGATAGGGCAGCACCCCTAAAAAAAAAAAAATGTCCGCAGACTTCCAAAAAATGCACAGGGCCCTGCACTATTTATTTGTCACTTCTATTTTTAAACTGTGAAAGGCGACTCTGAAAATTGCCTTTTTTTTTGGTTTTTGTTGTTTTTTTTATTTTTTTTTGTTATTTACACACGACACACAAGGAAAGGAGGGGAAAGGAGGGTAAGGAAGGGACACCAACCACAGGGATGAGAAAGGGGAGGTGGCGAGAGGAAGATGTAGGGTGTGCCTTATTTAAGTAGGTAGCAGACCTTCTCGTGCTCCTTGACCGCAGTCTCGAAAGCACTCCGAAGATTCTCCCCTGAAGAGTACTTCGTCACAGTACATACACAATATTGTGACCCTCGAAAGGTAAGAGTCAACAGCATCATGAATGGCCTGTGAGGCAGCTGGAGGGATGCGCTGTCCCACAGTAGTGTCTCTTGTGGTGACAGGAGTGGAAACAGAGGATGTTGTAGAGGAACTCAACCTACTATGTTTATCACAAGGTACAGCGAATAGCCCCACCGTGGAACAACTTTAGGTGTTGTTTCATTGATGTCGTACCAAAGCTGTATGAATCATGCCTCCCATGACTCAGCACCATGTGGCACTGATTGCAAGTGACCTTATTCGCACATGCTTTTGGCACTCCACCAAGAGTGGTAAACAACTGTCACACCCAAGACTCACGGCGAACGCTGGTAGTAGGGACTTCCACTACCTCATCCTCTTCATCCTCCTCCTCTACATCCTCTCGCCTGTTGCCCTCTGCAGGCCCTTGGAGAGGTGGTGGTGGTAGAGGGGGTGGGGGTGGTTCTGAGGCAGAAGTAGCACCAGCTGGAACAGCAGCAACCATGGATGCCATCAGGTTTGATGTAGCAATCGCAACAAGAGCAGCAAAGGCAGCAAAAGCAGGTCAATCTTCAATAGTAGAAAGACAGAATGAAGATGAGCTCTGGGGTGTGGCCTTCTATAGGGGTGCAGTTGCATGCTCCATGGACAGCTGCGCTGTCCGCCGACAGATCGAACACCCAAAAAAGGCTCAAAAAGTTCCAAAAAGTATGTGGAATGCCAGGGACATTGTCTGGGACATGTGCAGTAGTGAATTTTTACTGTAAAATACTTTGGATTGTCCCAAAAAGTACTTTAAAAATGTTTGGGGACCCAGACAGTGTCCGCAAATCAGGACACATGCTCAGAGTGGGTGCGGTCACATGATGATGTCGCGAACATGTCCGCGAATGGGAAGGATGTCCGCAGGACACCAAATGCGCAGGAACAGTCATGCGCATGCATCTGGTTGTTCTACGGACAGTGTGCGGGTCCTCAAACTAATTAAAAGTGTGACACACATGAGACGAACTGTTACGGACAGGCGCAATGTTCGTAGGACCTATGGGTGTGGTGCACATGTGTGAAGATGTTCTACGGACAGTACGGACAGGTATAGTGTCCTTAGGACACCTCCATTTTGGTTAATTCCGGACATTCCATACACCAAGTGTGTTCTAAGAACAGTTTATCTTGCTTGCACACAATACAGACAGGTATAGTGTCCTTAGGACACCTCCATTTTGGTTAATTGCAGACATTCCAAACACCAAGTGTGTTCTAAGTACAGTTCCAGTTTGCTTGTGGACAGTACGGACCGGTGTAGAGTCCTTAGGACACCTCCATTTTGGTAAATTGCGGACATTCCGGACACCCACACTGTCAGCAGACACCCCAACTGCCTTTTTTAAAACAATAAGACAAAAGGACGGAATTAAAACACACATTTTTTATTTTTTTTATTATATACAGATATCAAATTTATGAAAGAGGGGGGAAGAAGAAACTGACACAAATACAGGGGAATTAGGGGTTTGGGCAGGATGTATGGAAGGGGATGAAGGGATGAAAGTCTCGTCACACTGTTTTTCTTGGTAGTGAGGGTTTAGGGATAGTTGACTGGGACATGGAGAGGGGGACAGGTCCATGTGGGACAATGATATTTAATTTTTTCTTTTATGTGGTCCTTCCTCCACAAAATGTTTTCAAAGATTGAAATTTTTCATAAGAATATCCATTTATTGTTCCATGCGTTGCAGAGCATTTTCTAATGTCTCTTTTGCTATATTATTTTTATTGTTCACATGGTCTGTTAAAAAGATATATGTTAAGTACACAGAAAGTAATCATTATTCATTTGCTTATATAGAGAAGTGTCTACCATTAGTATCACTATCTTCAGTCATTTTCTCACGTGGGAAATTTTCTTCAAGACATTCCAAAATACTGGACATTTCTGTGTAAAAAAATATATTACTTTTAGTGTACCTAATACAGAAAGTTTAGAAATATATAAGAAAAATGAAATTTACTTACTAGTTTCTGGTACATTTTCTTGTTACTGTTGTGTAGGTCTACTGTTGCTTCTTGCTGTGCAGTTTCTGTGAGGTAATTATGTTGGAGGCATATCTTTATTGTTTTGGTATATTTCATTTTAGTACATGTGCTATTTAAATGGACGTTTGATGTGTTACATACATAGTTTCCACTTTTTATTTATTATTACATAAAATGTGTTTATGTGCTGCTTTTTTAACTTGTTCAGTGTTTATATGGCATGATAGAACAATTTAAGATACCCCCAGAGTTTTGGCTAGTGTTGATATTGTCCGCGTCCGTCCATGGACAAACGCACAGTTTGCGGACATCAAAATCACTAGCTGGGTGTTCAGTATATTCTATGTTACATGTTTATAAAGTAAGGGAATCCTAGTTAACATATATCAAATTCACACTATGAATATATATATTCAGTAAAAAAAACTTTGATGTCATCTTTGATGTCCTGGGTGTTAGTCTTAGCAATGCACAGTGGTGGCACGAGTTACGGTTGCTTAGCTTACAATAACTAGCGAATTTCAGGATTTATTTGATTTTACTTGGAACCATAACGTCCCTTTAACAAAGTTTTTTTTTTTACTGAATCAAATATATAGCATACAGTGCACCCATTTTAATATGTGATATACATAGCTCAATGTACAGTACATGCATCTCAACGTAAAATTTGCGGTGCTGTAATTAGCACCTTCCCCATTCCCATTATGCACTATGGGGCAAAAATGGGAATGGGGAAGGGCAATGGTGGAAGGGGGAATTACCGCCCCGCCAACCTTGGAATGGGGCGGTAATTCCCCTTTCCACCAAGGCGGTGCCGGTATTTTACCGGCATGAACCGTTCTCCGCCTACCGTGTAAGGAGGCCCAATGTGTTTCATCAGGCAGTGTATCTGTTTCAATATATGCTGCATTTATTTCAATATACAGTATATAGCTCTCCATATTTAATATATGTATCTCAGTGTACAGTGTGTAGATGTCATTATCTAATGTATGCTCCTCAATATATGATATACACATCTCGGTATATAATTTCACTCTTCAGTATATCCGTTTATGAACATTGCATTATGTTACAAACAGCCCCTGACACATTTCTTGCAAAATAACATTCTAAAATACAGTGTGGTGGATGCAATAAAAATACTTGAAGCCAACGTACATTCAAAAAAAATATAAGTATTAACTTTCTTAGTGTGGGTTTTTATGTAAACTCCCATGAGGGAAAGATGACTTGTCACAACAGTCACAACAGTTCAGGGTGTTCTTCTCTGAGATACACGTTAGTGAACAATGTAAGGATTGAGTAAACCACAACTAAATAGGGTTCCTAATCTGATGGGTATACTGATCGATCTCAGGTTCTCTAGTTTATTGGTCAATCTCTGGGTTACACTTAATGGCACGCCATTTGGCTCCAGTCCACAAATGGCAAGATGTCAGATATAAATGCCTAATATATCGTGAGGTTGTTCTCCTACATAAACTGCATGCACTCCTTGGGATTGGGCACTCGGAACAGTGTCAGGATGAGTACAGACATTTTTTGGTGGGGCCATTCCCATTGTGGGGGTACCATTATCTAGGGCACAATGCAGACTCAGCTTTGTAGTGTCCAGCCAATTTGTTGCTTTACTCAGAGCCTCAGTATGATTTGTCTAGGGAATTCTTGGCTCTCAAACCACAGGTATTATAACCCTCTGTGGCTGTTGACCATACCTTTTGACACACTAATTCCGACATGTAATGATTCATCCCTGACCTTACATTAGATATTTGGGGGCAGATAGTATCCCTCTCTAGCAGTGGCTCATTCTTCTAGACCATTAGCAATACCTTTGCCACACTCCTATCACCAAATATTTCATCCTCCTTGTTTAGGCTATTTGTCAGGCTGCATTAGTTTAAACAATCAGCCTGAGTCATCCTTCATGGGCAAGGGCTTCTCTCAGTGTACGCTGTAAAGCTCTTCACAGTTGGCTTTCTTTCCTTCTCTATCGCTGGTTGCTACCAGTGCCTGTTATATGTTCACAGCAGGCTTTTATCTCCATCTCTCGTTCTCTCTCACTCTATATCTCCCTATTACTCTCTCTGTGTCTCTCTGTCTCTTTCCCTCGGGAAGTGGCCTTTGCCAGGGCTTCCTTGATGTGAGATCTAGCACATAGCAAAAAGCAAGCTCCCATCCCTCTCTTAGCCTCGTCCCTTCCACTGTTTGCAATATAGCCCCCAGCAGGATTTCATCTCTTTCTCCCATTCTGGGTCTGGCACCTGCCAGTGTGTGAGATGTCAGCCCCAGCAGGCTAACCGGATATTTGAACTGACTCTGGTCTCGCATTTCTCCCGCCTACATCTGCACTACCTCTTCCTAACAGACTGAAGAAACAGAGCCTCCGTCATTCTGCTTAGATCAGGTGCTCACATCTTGCTTGGCTGGGTCTGTCAGATGTTGTTTCTGCAGCAACCTCACTGGGAGAGGGGATTTATATTTCATAACTCAGGGGTGAATGGCTGTAAAAAGGCTGGTGGTCATTTGAAATTCATACCATCTGCTTTTGGTGTTTGTTTGTTAAGGTTCCTGTGTGTCTCTCCCGCTGACTGGGTCATTTCTTTAAAGGTAAAGGGGTTCATAGCTGTGGTTTTTCAATTTCTGGGGCCTGTCTGACTTCATTCCCATTGAGAATTTCAATGGAAAGGAGGGGTTTCCAAAGGGATTTTAGAGATACACGAGTTTGTTTTGTATATATAGCCCTGGCTAATCACATGAGTTGAGGTTAGGTTCTCTACTGAGTTGTTCCTGCTGAACGAGAGGTATTATTACTGTGTGGGTGGTTGATGGGATGTGCTCTCCTTAACTCCTGACTCGTGCTTGGTGTAGCTCATTCCTTGTTCCCCAGAGTGTGGGATACACTGAAAGCAATTAACTGGGTTTTTGCTGTATAATGGAGGTGTGGCCAGGGGTTCTTCTGCTTACCTAGGAGTTGGAAACTCCTATTTGCTCTGGGGTTGCCCTGAAGCAATTCATGCTGTACCAGCGAGCAGCGAAAGGAGCCCACTTTACAAGGAGAGCCCTCTCAATCCAGGATCTCAGTAGATATATCTTAGGGAGGAAATGGGACAAGGGAATGAGCTTTGGGATATCCCCAAACTACCTACTACGGGTTGAACATTGCATAGCGTGCAGACATCTTTGGAACCGAGAACATCTAAAATCGTGGGGCATTGGACCACACTACTTGCAACACTCTATCAGTAAATACTCTCCTTCCACATCCCTTCGATCTTCTGGCTCCAACTCTATGCTGATAAAATGTTTCTCCAAGCAGAGAACAGGGTCAGATCTCTATCCTGAGCTGCCCCCTTCCTATGGAACAGCCTCCCTCTCTCTCTACATCTTGAACCGGACCACATCAGGTTCTGCAAACAACTCGGAAACTTTCTATTCACCTACTCTCTGCCTCTCATGCTAACCATCCCCTTTGTTGCTGAGATGGGCAGCCTGGTCCATCAAGAGTCCAATAGTGGCCTTCTGTGCAATCGTCCACAGCACCCCCTTGCACTGCCCTCTGGGCCCACAGCCACATTTCAGGTGGGTGCATCCACTCTGCACTTAACTTTGCGTGGTGGACCTCCCCGCCTGTGATATCTCTGCCCATGCACATACCTGTTGCCTCCCTAATGGGCACATCCTCCCCTAAGGGACTCTAATAACACTTACCCCCACCCCCTCTTTGCCACCCTTTTTTCTTACTCTGCATGCTGCAAATGTCACAAGGCCTAGTAGGAATACTTTCCTTTTTATTCAATGTCATTGTTTATTTGCTCCCTTCTTCCCTTCCCTTATGCCTTGTGTCGCTTTGAAACACTGGACCTCATTACAACCCAGGCGGTAGGGGCTAACGGTACCGGTAGAGAGGCCGACTTCGTTAACCCCCTACTGCCTCATTGTGAGGTCTGCTTGCGGGTCCCACTAAGGACGTCTGGTAAAACCAGGTGTCCTTAGCGGGACCCACAATCAGACCAGGATGCTAACAACACGCCCATCATTAACGGGTCCGTTGTTAGCATCCTCCCCATTCCCACTGAGCCTTATTGAGCCCTATTGGGGCGCCATGGGAATGGGGATGTACCGGGTCTAGGTTCCAGGAAAGGGAATTACTGAGCCCTCCAAGTTCGGAATAGCCTGGGAATTCCCCATTGTGGGAACTTGGACCTGGTACCCATATGGGGGTAGCCATGCTGCTAAAAGCCATACTCATAATGAGGCCCACTGTTGTTGTATAAGCACCATATAAATATGCAATAAAATAAGACACAAATCCCAACTGGAGGAGTGTCTAATGTGACTTCATCTCATAATACTCCCTTGTCTTTATACCCCCCCCCCCCTTTTGCTAAGGTTGGACCAAACCTTAATTGAACTGGATTATTGTCTATCTTCATCTGGAAAACTGTCGTTGGAGATTACTTGCTCAAACCGCCCACAAATATAATATCATAAAGGGATAATTTGGTGTTTTTCCTTTCTCTGGGCTTTGAGATATAATTTCTTAGCTTTAGCTTTATTTAATCTGTAGTCAAAAACTCTGTTTCAAGCAACATAGCTTTATGGGATGGCAGCTACTTCTACTAGGTGGAGGTTGTGATTGTGCTGAACCTAGGTTTGTTCACCAGCATACCATGCATGCACATGAGGATGGTCTCTTAGTGATTAACAGTTTTTGTCATGGAGATGTGTTATATTTGCTGACACACAATGCATCTTTTACCTCTTTTACCTATTGACGAGAGGCCTTCTTGTGTGCCCTCTTCTTGATTGTTTTCCTCCACTCTCCATGGTGTAGGACCAGAGGCAAACGAAGCTGACCATGTACATGATCTGGATGCATTGAGACATATGGTCAAGGCGTTGGTTGTGAAGCAATGAGACTGCTTACTTGTGGTCTCACGGAAGCAAGCGGGGTTCCGCTGTCACCTTCGTAAAACCGTTTGAAATTTATGTTGATAATTCTGTGCTCTTCTAGCAACAGAAGTATTCAACATGAAACGTACAGAAGGAAACTGTTAGGTAGCTGTGTGCACTCTGAGGTACAGTGCAAAGAGTTCCCTTTGTTAACCATTTGGCATTCAAGGAAGATTTTATTTTATTCCAAAATACTAAAAAAATAACCTCTCGTTGCTCATTTTTGTTACTTATTGTATTTTATTTTGTTTTATTTTCAAAGCTTAACCTGGAAATATCATGAAATGGTATGAACAGAAACTAAAACACACGCATTCAGGCTCCGACAATCACACGTTTTTTCTTTGTTATAGTGCTTGTGTTATTTTGTTTTGGTTTCAGTTTCCATGGGGTGATAGTACCCCACTGATATGTAGAGGCATAGACAGGGTTTGGTCTGAGCAGGCAAGGCCCACCCAAAATCTGTAAATGCCCACTCAGCAACGTGGGTGGTCGCTGACAGATGTTAATGTGATTGCAGTGGGCCCAAATGCATTAGTTTCAGGCCCCACTTGTTCGACAATTCTGGTTACGCCTCTGCTGATGTGGATATGTAAACCTTCTGCAGAGTTCCTAGTGGCACCTCGACCTCTCGCCAGGTGTTTGCAACTTTACACCTAAGACTGCTGACTGCCAAGGATGAAAAATGTCAATGGCCCCTATTTAATGACCAATCCTTAATGGCTGTGGGCCTCATTACGAATCAGGCGTTAAGGGGTTAACTGCACCGTAAACGGCGCCGACATTAACGCCTGATTACAAGGTCCCTTAGCGCCATGGTGATATTAACGCCTGCTTTTTGCAGGCGTTAAAATCCATGGCGCTAAGGGACCATGGTGCTAATTACGCCACCGTAATTTACGGTGGCGTAATTAGCGCCTTCCCCACTCCCATTATGCCCTATGGGGCAAAAATGGGAATGGGGATGGGTAAAATGGGAAATGGGGATTTACCGCCCCACTCACCTTGGAATGGGGTGGTAAATCCGCCATCCACCATGGTGTAAACATAGTTTACACCATGGTGGTAAGTGTACGACCCAGGCGGTAACTTACCGCCTGGGTCGTAATGAGGCCCTGTGCCTAAGCAGGTATTCAATGAAACAATTAAACTGGAGACATTTACGAACCTTCTGTACCCCTCCCACTACTGTTCTAGCCTGTTTAAAATCACATTCTGAAGGTGACATTACAATTCATTTTAGCTCATTGCAATGCATGATCTACTTCCCCTGATGTACCTGCTATACCTGTTGTCCCTCCAATGCCTGAACAATTGAGCCTAGCAATGTGTACATGCTTGAGCCCAGAGATAAGTGCCAAGCAAAGGGAGCATTATGGAACTGGTTATTTCCTTAAAGAAATGGATAATCACTCTTAGGATTCATGCTCTGCTATCTACATTCAGGCAAGTGGGGAAAGACATGCTTAGAAGAGGACAACTAAAAGTCAAGGTGACTAATTGTTGTGAAGTACTGTATGCTCTAGCAGGTGGCTAGGTGGTATTGGCATTTTCACTCAAATATGTTTTGAAGTTCTAATAATTTTTGGAGACCTGCTGGGCCTGGCTGTATCTGGTTGTTGGGGTGTCTATACTCGGCAAACATTCATACTACAGGAGGGTAGACTCACATGTACTCATTTTCTAGACTAACATGTTCCATATCTTTTACATTACTGTTACTATTTTGCTACACTGGCATTCCCTTCTGCTGTTGGCTCATTTTAGGAGTCTTTGATAGACGAGCTCCTACAACAAAAAGATGAGAGGACCTACTGGCAGCACATGGTGATCTTTGTGTGAGATCATGGGATTATGGTCAGCATAGGTAAAATTTAACATGCTATGCGGGCTCAGGGCTGGAGGTGGAGGATTGTGGGGATAGTTACCAGGATAATGAATATTACTTTTGTTACAACCGTGCCTTTTTCTGTCTCCTTGGCTCTCCCTCCACGGCTGTGCATCATTTTTGCGGGATTACTAGGACAATGCTTATTTTCTTTATTACAACTATGCCATATTATGACTGCTTATACATTTAGGGGGTAATTCATAGAATTCAGCGCACAAGTGGCGCACGCGGCTGGCGCACAGTGTGCGCATACGACTTTCTGTGCCAGCCGCGTGCGCTAAAATCCATTTCCGCGCACGGCGTATTCATGGATTTTACCTTCCAAAACCAGTTGTGGCGCAGCGACCCTGCAGCAGCGCCAGTTACGCCCCCAACCCCTCCACGTGCGCCATGCACAGCGCACAAATCCCGTACATGGCGCACAGGCCCCAACCACGAAAACGCCTGTAAAACTCCCCGTGCACCCCTCTGAATACACGTACCCTGCTGCGGGATAGGCCCTGTGCGAGTGGGGTACGTGTATTACTGGGGTGTGCGGGAAGTTTCACACATGATAGGCCCTGTGCGAGTGGTGTACGTGTATTACTGGGGTGCGCGGGAAGTTTCACATGCGATTGGAGCAGGGTACTTGTATTTCGGGGGTGCGCAGGAAGTTTCACACGCGATATGCCCTGTGCGAGTGGGATGCGTGTATTACTGGGGTGCGCAGGAAGTTTCACACGCAGTAGGCCCTGTGCGAGTGGGGTACGTGTATTACTGGGGTGCGCGGGAAGTTTCACACGCGATAGGCCCTGTGCGAGTGGGATACGTGTATTACTGGGGTGCGCAGGAAGTTTCACACGCGATAGGCCCTGTGCGAGTGGGGTACGTGTATTACTGGGGTGCGCGGGAAGTTTTACACACGATTCTGCTGTCAGAGTAGGGTACGTGTATTTTGGAGTTGTGCGTGAAGTATTACATGCGAGCGGGAGTCCTACACGTGAATTGGCAGTGTGGGTCCTCCCAGGGTTCCCCTCTACCCCCTCCACGGCCCTTGCAGGCAGCCCACACCACAGGGGACTACCCTGAACCCCTGGTCATGTCCCGCAGGCAGCCCATACACCATGGGCATGCCCCCCAGCCAGGCCACATGTCACCTTGCAATATGATCAGCACCTCATGTCCCCCAGCACCCCCACCTCCCAGCAGTCAGGGTGCACCTGCCAGCAGGCCCCCACTCATGACCCACTCATCTCCCCTAGCACCACCACCCCCCAGCAGTCAGGGGCACCTGCCAGCAGGCCCCTACTCATGTCCCACTCATGTCCCCTAGCATCCCCACCCCCCAGCAGTTAGGGGCACCTGCCAGCAGGCCCCCACTCATGTTCCACTCATGTCCCCTAGCACCCACACCCCCCAGCAGTCAGGGGCACCTGCCAGCAAGCCCCCACTCATGTCCCACTCATGTCCCCTAGTACCCCCACACCCCAGCAGTCAGGGGCACCTGCCAGCAGGCCCCCAATCATGTCCCACTCATGTCCTTCAGCACTACCACCCAACAGCAGTCAGGGGCACCTGCCAGCAGGCCCCCATTCATGTCCCACTCATGTCCCCCAGCACCCCCACCCCCCAGCAGTCAGGGGCACCTGCCAGCAGGCCCCCACTCATGTCCCACTCATGTCCCCCAGCACCCCCACCCCTGAGCAGTCAGGGGCACCTGCCAGCAGGCCCCCACTCATGTCCTCTAGCACCCCCACACCCCAGCAGTCAGGGGCTCCTGCCATCAGGCCCCCACTCATGTCCCACTCATGTCCCCCAGCACTCCCATGCCCCAGCAGTCAGGGGCACCTTCCAGCAGGCCCCCACTCATGTCCCCCCCAACACGTCAAATGTCCACCCAAATCCCACGCCCCCCCGGCCAATAAACCAACCAAGCATAACATACACACAACATTGAAATGGCCATTACATGAAACAACCCAAACGGCACGTATGTACATCAACACATGTCCGTCACACACACACAATGGGCCCCATTGAATGTGAAAACCCACATCGTGACATGTATGAAACCAATGAGAGAATACCAGACATAGAAGTATGTGAAAACCTGTATTGAATCCAAAATAGTGTAGAAACCAAATGAAACACAAAACAAAGGACATAAGAAAAACCAAGGTGATTGTCACATAATGATAAAAAAAGTAAATTAGAATCCAAAATATATGAAATTAAAAATGTCTACAAAGTGTCACTCCAACAAAGCAAATCCAAACAGAAATGAAAAAGTAAAAGCCATTGCTCCATGGATAAATGAAAAAAAGAAAATGTCTCCAAATCCAACTCGAACTATATGCAAGGATGAAATCCTGGGTCCATGAGCCCAAATGTCCAAATGAAACCTACTAAAATACACTAACTAACGAAGAACTATATACAAAAAGGTGGGGTATTGTCCATGCCCCCCAAAAAAATGAAAACAAAAAGGAAATCTAACTAACTAACTAACTATTTACAATGGCAGCGGGCTAGTCCAACGGCTCACTTTTTGATGTCCCGGGCCAGGGCATCATCGAACTCCCACTCAATGTCCTGGAGGCAGTCCTCTTCCATGGCCCGAGGGTTCGCAGGGAAGACGACATGTTCACCTCCAACTCCCTGCGAATTGCCTCGAGGCACTCGGCCCACCTCAGGGCCCTCCGCATGGAGTTCTCCGACCTGACCATTGTGAGCTGTGCCTCTTCCGCCTGACGCCGCTCCGCATCTATGGCGTGGCCCAACCGCTGCCACACGGAAGACACTAGAAATCCTGGGTCCTCCTGCCCTCTGGCCAATGCCTGCACCTCTGATGTTGAAGGCCCCAAGCCATCATTGCTCCCACCATGTTGCTGCTGCTGTGCCTGCGCCCTGGCTCTTGCTGCCTGCACGTCCTTCTCCGGCTGGGGTGCAGTTGTCGTGGTGGCCACCCCTGCTGGACGTCCAACTCCCGACTGTGGCAGGGATGTGTCCTCCACCAGCCTGTGCGCTGGGTCAGAGGCAGCTCCACAGGGTAGTCAGGTGATACAAGGGTGGGAAGATGGCATGGAGGATGACTTGTGTGTAGGGGGTTCAGGTGAGGAGGGGGTCGCAAGAAGGTCCAGCACACGTAGGAATCCAGCACTGGTGATCCGTCCCAGCAGGTCAACGCGGTCAAAGAGGCATCCGAGATGACGTGCAGTCTCTTCACAAAAAGACCGCACGTCACCTCGCATGCCCCGTTGACGCAATGCTATCCCAGCCAGGAAAGGCTCAACACGGTCCCGGATGGCCATGTCCACACGGAGAGGAAGGCCAGTTGTTGTGCACTCATCCCCGCCCTGAAAACGGGTCTGGACGTAGGCATCCCTGCTGGTGCCAGATGATGCAGTCACAGGATCAGGGACAGGATTTCACACAGGCACCTCCGCGGCGGCCTGTGCTGCCTCCTGTCCCTGGTCCTGCACTGCACCACTAGCACCAGTGGAATCCCCACCTCCAGACCCCGTGTGTGTCCCTTCAACGGCCTCCTCCTCCACCAAACCCCCCACCAACCTGGATGACTCCGTGCCATCTTCCTCTGTCAGACCCTGTGGGGTCTCAGCTGCCCCTTCTGCTGCTGAGGAGTCCACCTCCAACCTCCGCCTCTTGGACCTTCCCTCGGCAGCTGCAGCCTGGGACATGGCACCAGACTCCTCACTCCCCGATGAGATGACAACATGGGAGGTGAGCTAGGCCTTGCGTCTCCGGCTGGTGGTGCAATCACTGCCGCTGTGCTCCACAGCACCCTCTTCGCCCTCTTCATCAGTTGACACTGCAGACAGGGAGAGATAAAACACAGGCATCAGTGCACTGTACAATGGAGTGATACACACATGACAGTTGTACATGAGTGGCAGTTTCAAACTTCAGATATGGCATCACACTCCCCAACACACATGTCATTTGTACTCACACACATGAGATATTCCACAGCAACATTGCACCAGGCTGCCCCATCCATTCACATACAACAGCATGAGCATCTGAAGGTGAGCCTGACGTCACATGAAACATGGGGAGTGCACAACACACGCCACCACGCTTACATGCATGTGTACATGTCCACCAACTGTCACAGTGATGAGATCGCCATCCATGTCACATCAGGCATTCAGGCTTCTACATGTCAGTGCCACATGCATCCATGTTGCATCACGGTTGCACACTTGTCAAATACACACACATGCACATGTACACAGTGCAGATACATGCAGCTGGAACCACCATCCATGTGTGACACCACAACCATGGCAACTTATATACACAGTAATGCATACTTGTGTGCTCCCACACCGGCATTTGCCCTTCATGTTTATCAACACATACACCACCCATGTGTCTCACACATGAGAGGAATCACATGTCTCAGCCTCACGCCCCTGTACATACACATCCATGCACGGTCCTACAAAGACACATGTGTAACCTGCACACTACTGGCACACCACAACACGCACAGCGTCCAATCAGTATGCATGTACACTTACCGATCGACTCCAGACGGGTCAGCCTCTCAAGGGCCTGGACCTGGAGGGCTGGGCGTGTGCGTTCCAGAACCCTCATCTGGTGGTCTGACAGCTGGCCCCGGCGCCCCTTGGCATCCGCTGCCTTCAAGAGGCGCTGGGCCTTGTCGAGGGTCCTGGACCTGCAGTCCTCCCAGCGCTTCCGGACATGCTTGATGTCGCGGACTGCCACCCCCTACGCGTTGATAGCAGTCATGATGTCCATCCAGATCCTGGTCCGTCCTTCATAGTCGGTGCGCGAACTTCCAAAGAGGGCATCATACTGCCCCAGGACTTGCTCCACCGGGACACCAACTTCCCTGGAACTGAAGCTGGTGGACCTCTGGCTGGGGGTTGCCAGTGGTGGTAGATGGTGTAGTGCCTGACATGGCAACCCCAGAGGCAGGTGTGGGTGGGCAACTGGGTCCTGGGGCTGGGCTGTGGAGCAATGATATTCCAGTCGGGAGTCTTTGGTTCCAGCAGGGATGGTCACAGCAACTGCACCCCTGGCTGACGTGCAGGCAGCAAATAACAGAGCACTTGGGCAGCAGGCAGGCAGGCAGCAGCAGATGGCTGGTGGGAGCGTGCTGGGGGCTCTGGGGGGCAGTAATTCGGCCTTCTGGGCAGGAGCGTGGTCTTCTGTGTGTTTTCGCATGGCCAGCTTGATACAGAGTGATTGGCACGTGAAAAAGTTGCACGTCAGCTTGTAATTCGAGGAAGGGCCCTTAGCGCGTAAGCGCATCTGTGACGTGACACGCGCAGGTGTGGGCAAAATGGGTCATGGCATGTGAAAAAACTGTACATCCGTGTGTCAATTTGTGCAATCCGAGGAAAGGGCTTATGCTCTGTGGCGTGACGCACGCGGGCGTTTCCCTCAGCACGGGTGCATGTGTACACAAACTGCACGTCCGAGTGTCAGCTTGTGTAATTGGAGGAAAGGGCTTTAGTGTGTACACGCGTAAGTGACGTTGTATGTGTGTGCTGGTTTAAAAGGTATGTGTAGGAGCCCAGTTCCTTGTACGTGCTTTTTGTGGAGAGCGAGTGGGTGAATTCTGTACTTCTTGACGGTTCACACGCGATTACTTCACAGCGTTTCAAGTTCGTACTCCCTGTTACCTCTGACAGCGTTCATTTTTTTGTTTGGGCCTGTTTCCTCAAACAGCGTTCACTTCTTCTTTTGTCCTGTCTCCTCAGACAGCGTACAATTCTTCTTTTGGCGGGGGTGTTGCGAACGCGCACACGCGCCTCTTTTTCACGTTCTTTTTCCAGGAAGATGGTGAGTCGCGCACGTATTTACCAACTGTGCTTGCCCCGTGTGTCGCGCACCCCTTCAGAGGTCATTGTAGGCTGCGTGTAACACGCGTCCACTTATTTTTATGTTTCTGGGTGCCACAGCATAGTGCGGGTTTATTTTTCCAGGCACGTGGTCTACGAGGGGTTGTATGCACGTTATTTTTTGTTTTCGGGGTGCCTGTGTGTTGCGTGACCCGTCATCTTCCCCCAGGGGTCACGGACAGCCTTGCTAGAGCACTAGGGTATGAATACTATCTAGCACCCTACCCCTTTAACCCCCAATTGCCCCAGATAATCATTTGCTGCAACTCCCATACGCACAACAACATCAGTGCCATGGTTGGGAGGCGACCAAACGGTAAGAGAGGCAAAGGTGGCCGACCTCCAAAAGGTGGGCGTGGTGGGCGCGGTAGGGGATGTGGCCAGGATTTGCAGGGTATCCCTAGACCCCCATGTGTGGAGGACCAATCAGGGACACCCATGCTCACCCCCCCCACGGTTGAGGGAAACCTGGCTGACACCATTCCAGCTCAGCCCTTGTTGGACCAGCCCATTGTGGCACCTGACCCCGCACAGGATGACTCCCAGGCTGACTTCCAGGTCAGCAAGTCTAAGCCACGTGTGGCAGTGCAAGTTGGTGTCACCAGGCCACGTGGATCTGGGGCAGCGATGTCATCTGCTGCCCCAAAGAAGAAGGGTGAGGAGGCTACAGGGGCAGCTGCAGCTCTATCCACCCCAGCTCTGAATCTCCCAGCCGGGACAGTGTCGGTCCAGGTCCATCAAACCGACGTTGCCCCTGCCAACATCACACTTCAGCCAAAACCTGCACCAAGACCTATGGTCATTGTGCATTCGCACACTCCTAGTACCCAGTCCACCGGCACTTCTGCCCCTACTGACCAGAGTGGTGTAAGCCACTCAGGCTCTGCTCCACCTTTGAAAAAGTGGAAGAAGGGTGCTCTGGCACTACAGGCTGAGACCCCAGACACGGCTACACACTCCGGCACGTCAAGGAAGCCTGGCTTTAATGATGCCGAACTAGATGCACTTGTCGCCTATGTGTCGGCACATAGCCGCGAAATGGTGGTGACTGCAGGGTGCAAGACCACACCTGGTCAACGTAGGGCACACTGGCAGACCATCGCGGACCGCATAAGTGCCCTTGGATTTGTGAGGCGCACAGCTGATGATTACTACAAGCGGTGGAATGACCTGAAACGCAGAGCAAAGAACAAGCTGGCCTCAAATCATGCCGCTACTCTGGTGACTGGCGGTGGGTCTCCACCAGATGACAATGAACTCACTGAACATGAGTCTGTTGCTGGGACCTTCGTGACAGAGGAACAGATTCAAGGTGTGGGAGACCTACTTGATTACGACGCATTGTCCGGTGAGTGCCCATGCATGTGTGTGTAATCCATGTGTATGTTGTTTGGGTGACAGGTTCTGATTGAGCGCCAGGTGAGGGTGTGTACTCCTGAGTGTTATGGGTCACCCATCTGCTTCCTCCAATACATTCACGTGCCTTGGATTTGGGTATGACAGTATCCCTTCTGCCCATAGTAGCCTATTAGCCCCACATTACTGAAGTTGGCCTTGAACTGTCTTCTTTCAACAACATTGTTCCGATTTTTTAAGTGTTCATTCAGGCTGATTGTTTACACTCTCTGATTATTGCTACGCATTATTCAGACCTAATGCCACATATGTGACATGCTTCGGTCATGGTTTACAGCCCACATTGGACAACTATTTGTACAGGGTTATGTGAATGATTAGACCATTCCGGGCGATAGAGTATTGGCTTGCTTACATTTATTTTTTGTGCCTGTTTGCATGTGGAACATGACAGATGTTTCCTGTAATGTTAAAGTGACCAACCATTGATGTGTACATCAGCCTACAATGACTGTATAGTTGGACACTGGATGTGTTGCAGTGTGTGGCACATGCATATTTTGTAACACTATTCTGCATTAATCTTCTCATGTCCATGTGACATGGATGTGTGACAGTACTCATTAACTGACATATCGCTGTATTTTTGTAATTTACCATGGCTATGGTACATGACATCTGTGTGCTGGCATGTGTCATGTATGTGTATTGGACATGCCACTCACAGCCTGATGTGTGATGCCAGTGCTACCCAACATGCTGCAAATGTGTTGCTTTTCCATCTTGGTCTCCTCAGTGTCTGCCTTTTTGACTCCCCTTCCAACTCTTTGACAGTGCATGCATGGCAGGCTTATAGTCATGTGGGACATGTGTAAACCATGTACAGGATATCTGTCTTGTCAGGCCTATGTGTGTGCTATGGTGCTCATGCCTGTTTCCATTTGTTGTATTTCATGTATTTGCAGGTGACGACACACTTTATGCTGGTGAGGTTCATGAGATGTTGCAGACCCAGGGGGATTCTCAGCCACAACCAGGCACCAGTGGGGGACGTGGTGTGGTGGTGGGTGAAAACACTTCAGTACTGCAGACCATACTGTCGAGGGGTGTCTCAGGGTGCATCTCCCCAGACCTCTATTCAGGTGCTGAGTCGGATTATGAGACTTATGTGCTGTCGCAGGTGAGTGCTTCTGGAAGGGATTCTGTTCTGTCCAACCCACCTGCACCAGGGGTAGAACCCTCTATGGGGATGTCATTGTTGGTAGGTCCACCTTTGGCGGTTACGGATGCAGGGTCTCACTCCGCAGCATATGATCCTGTTCCTGGGCAAGCAGATCAGAGGTGGAATGCAGTCCTGCAGCCTCAGGCAGTGCCAGCACAGCAAGGTGCAGATCGCCTTGCCCCAAACAGGTGTGGTGCCTGCCGACATGGTGGCAGTGCGCCACCAGGCAATACTGTATGGGAAACCTCCATGTACGGTATGGCAACCCAACAGGCAGCATCAGTAGAAATGATGGCTCAGGCAATGGAGAGGTTGGCCACTTCCATTATCCCCCCTGAAAAGCAGATGGAGCAACAACAGCAGGCAACAGACTCCATTTGCCAATCACACAGGGAAGACATGTTGGCGTCCAACAGGGACCGACGGGCGGCACTGGAGACTCTGCGTGAATCCATATCAAGAGAGTCCCAGGGCCACAGGGAAGCCCTGAGGGTAGAACTCCATAATCTCAGGGAGACTCTGCTTGAACTTGAGGCTTCCCGAAATTTTAGGGCAGCACAGCAGTTGGAGCAGCTCACACGTTTGCTCTCAGCTGAGCTGCAGGCAACAGGTGAGGAGATCCGGGCATCATGCAAGGCCATGCGTGCAGAAATGCAGGCAACCCGTGAGGTGCTGGATGGGGATCTCCTCACTTTAATCCTCCAGAATCAGACCTTCCAGACCCGCATGCTTGCTGCCATGGAGGACTATACCAGGGCTTTGCGTGGGCTGCCTCCCATAGTGCCACCACCTCCTGATGCAGCAGCAGAAGGTGAATAGAGCGACAGCAGTTCTCCCACAATGGCATAGCCGTGCAGGCCATGAGCCCAAGGAGTTTTTTTTTTTTTTGCAACATCCACGCAGGTGGGTGTTGGTGTGCACGCTGTCATAGAACCTCCTGGGTGGCCTCCCCCAACCCCCTGGCCCCAACATGGCCATTTTTTTTTTTTTTTTTTTTTTTTACAATGTGTTGCCTTGTGTGGCTCCCATGGGCATCCACTGTATTCCGGCTGGGCACATGCAGGCTTGTCCTGAGTTTGGGTTAGATGCTTGGGTTCATGAGACACACACCCCTCCTGCTTCCCGTTTCCATGGGCTTGTAAAGGGTGTGACCAAGTGACAGTGAATTACACAGTGACATTGGGCTCCCATGAGCTGTGTGGGCAGTCTGTAGTCAATACTGTGTAGACATCCTCAGTGGATATTGTTGTGGTATTGTACACTGCATGGTTTATTGATATGTGCTTGTGCATCCATGTCTTCCTCCTAATTTGCAGGTTCCTTCCTCATGTCTTCACAAGGCCGTCTACTTTGCAGATGGAGTTCATGTTGTATGCAGTACACTGACACATTTGTGTGGCATCAACACTCTACAGTTGGAAGGGGTTGATGTGCTAGCGTATTCAGGTTGTAAGACTACCACTACTTTAACTTAGAACTGTCATGTTTTTGCAATTTTTCATGGTGTGTTGCTGCATTGTGTTGGTGGTAAGTATTTGGTCATGTGTGCTGTTTGTTATAGATTACTGGGAGCATATTGTCTGTGGGCAGTTTCCATTAGGCACAGTGTACTTTGTGACACTTGTGCCAGGTCTTGTGCATTGCTTTGTTTGCTTTCACATTGCATGACATGCCATGGTGTGTTGGGTGGCGGAGCTGGGGAGGGGTTGGGTGACATGGCACTGTTCTCATGTTGTATTTTGCAAGGGGGTAATCAATTTAGCAGCATAGATGTATGTCTTTTGATGACACAGCATTGGTGGTGTTTGGGTAGGTAGGGATGCACACAATGTAACACTTCCTGGTGACCAATCTCAGGCTGGTATGGTTGTGACAGTTGACTCTCCCTTATGTCATCATCATTGATTGTCAGCTGGTATCTGCCAGGGCTGTGTGCACTCCGCAGGGGTGTTATTTTATGTGAAGTAATTAGCCACCAGCTGCGTACGGGCTGCCTCACCACGCGCCCTTTCCCCTCCCATGCGCAGCAGGCGTGCATGTGGTTGGGGATGTGGGGACACCACCACGTCCACCGGCAGGCCCCGGCGTGTTGCAACGTTGTGCAGGACACATGCTGCCACTATGATCCTGCACACTACTGGGGGAGCGTATAGCAGCTGCCCACCAGAACGGTCAAAGGAGCGAAAGCGTGACTTGAGCACTCCAAATGTGCGCTCCACTATGCCCCGGGTTGCAATATGGGCTGTGTTGTATCTTACCTCGGGTGGCGTGGTGGGGTTCCGAATTGGCGTCATCATGTGGGTTCTCAAAGGGTAGGCACTGTCTCCTGGGGAGGTGGTGATGGGTATCATTAGTGGGGTTGTGACATTACTCAGTATCTGACATGCATGCATGTGCAGTGGCATTTATACTCACCAAGCAGCCATGTATCGTCATGCCGCCCAGCTTCTAGGTCCCGGTTTAGGGTTGACATTCTGTAAATGAAACTGTCGTGGATGGACCCTGGATAGTTGGCATATACTGAGGTGATGATTCCCTTGGCATCACATACTACCTGCACGTTGATGGAATGCCAGTGCTTGCAGTTTCTATAGATCTGCTCAGATGCCCTGGGGGGACGTAGAGCCACATGGGTGCAATCAATGGCACCTAGCACTTTGGGAAATTGTGCCACCTCGTGGAAATCCGGGACAGCAGCCTGCCTTTCTGCAGGTGTTCTGGGCCGGTATATGTGCCTGCGGACTGATGGGCATGCAGTCATGATGGCCAACACCTGGTGTAGGCAGTGTGACTGTGTGGCCTGTGACACCCCCACACCCCCACTATAGCACTTGTCCGCTGAAATGATCCAGTGGCCAAGAAGTGCAGTACATTAAGGACCTTCTCCAGGGGGCTCAGTGCCTGGGAGCACAGGGTGGGTGATGTGAGGTCATCCTCCCACTCACTGACCAGGTCGAGTATTATGTGAGGTGGAAACCTGTACCTCCCATGCACTGGCCATCAGGCATCCCAAAAAGGCTGGTTCTGGGTGTGAAAATTATGGGCCTGACTATCCTCCTCCTCCTCCTGCAGTATCCCACGAACACTGCTGCTAGGAACGGTATATTCATCCTGGTGTCTGAGCTTGTTTGTTGTTTGCGTGCACTTTTATGCTGCGCGGGTCCACGTATGCCTGCTTCCTGCTGACGTATGTGTTTCCAGATTAGCGTGTCTTTTTTGGCGCATGCATTTGCCCCATTCGATTCCATGAATACGTGTTGTAGATGCGCGTGTGGGCGTTCCGTGCATTTGCCTCCTGTACTACCCCCGTGAGGCCCACATTTTCACACGTTGTTCCCCATTCCGCGTGTTACGCCCCCTGTTACGTCTACTTTTGTTGTGTGCGCTGCGCTATGTGCGCTTTCGCTGTGTGCGTAGCGCACGCTGTTTGGAGACGTGTGCGTCAGCGTGCGCCACGCAGGATTTTAGCACACATCCAGGGATTGACACGCGCACAGACTTCCATGAATCGCTGTGCGCAGGTTTCGCTGCGATTTTCGCACTTGCGCTGCGATTCGCCCTCTTTTGCACGCTTGCACGGAAATTTTCAGTGCACATTAATTCCATGAATCGGCCTGATAATTATTAGCCAATGTTCAGGGTTTGTTTATATGATTAACTTTCTCCTCACCTGAAATCAAGGGGTATGGGTGGTCACAGTCAACGGGAAAGGAGTCAAAGCACCATCTTTCAGAACAAAGGAAGAAACAAGAACGAAGAAATGTCCTGAAACCTTTCCACCGTGACAGTATAATACAGACTAATGAAATCAGAAGCAACGAAAGGCATAAACTCCACTTCCATTGGGCAGACACAGTGCAGAAGGTGTTCCTTAACTTCTACCACTGTTTGACTGCTGCAATCTTCCTGGTCCAACAGAAGATTGAAAGGATCAAAGACATCTTGAGAACTGCCACTTTGCATTTGTTGCAAGCCCCTAATCAAAGAGAATCCGGATCAACATGCCTGAGGCCACAACCAGATGTGCTCCATCTATGTGGCGAAATTGGTTTAGATACCTAAGAACGAACATTTGAACATAGAGGCACCATACTTCTCACACTAATAGAGGCTAAGGTCAGGGAGGTTCAATGAGGGGTGTAACAGTTGACGAGTAATTATCAGAGAAGAGTACATCTTTATTTTTTTTTCCAGATTTCTGCTCTGAAAACCATATAAGGAGGTAGCTGAGTAGCTGAAAGAGGTTGTCAAAAACATTGGAAACAGCATAGCTATCCTTATGTGTCATGTCCTGCTAAATTTGGAAGTCCTATACTTTCACCCAACTGGATGCTGCAAGATACTTCTTTCACAGGGGTAAAAGCACTATGGAGCGAAGTAATACATAACAGCCTGAGTTTAATAAGGTTTATGGTTAAGTAACTGTACTTTTCTCCATCTGTACAATGTGCATTTTAGCACAGGATACATCTAAAATGTACAAAGTGCCATTAGGATTCCGGTAGAAAGAAAACCGTTTTCGGCATGTAGCATTCCAGCTTAAATAGATATCTTACTGTTTTCAGTATTGATCACACGCATGCCATGTGTTATATCATGTTCTATTCACATACCATGTATGCATTTTTAGCGTACAATATTTCTATTTCATCATGGGATATTATGTTTTGATCATTCAATGAACAGGCTTCATTGTACAAGGCCTGTCTCTAGCGGCTATGCCTGGATAAAGTAGCCCAACATGGACCCACTGTAATGTATACAAAATATATGTACCTATCATGATAATGGGATGAGTTTTTGACACCGACTAGCTGTAAGAGAACGTGTTGCAGCTTCTGAGTGATGATTCATCGCCCATTCAGGAGCCTCGACGCCCAATCAGGAGCCTCGACTATAATGACAGCATTGATGACTCCAATCTTCAACAAAGCCCTCATCGAACTTGCTGTTGGAACATTAAGCCCTGCAAAATGTGAAAACCATAGTGGGGTGAGTCCTGAGGCCTTTGGCATGGGGAAGGGCTGTTGGAAGAAGGACAAATGGGGGTACAATGGAAGAGGCATGCCCCTTGCTCTAGATATGATGACCATGAAGAATACCCTGCCGGTGGCACAAGGAGGTCTATTATTTATTAATCTCAGTTATTTGAATATACGAGGAAATGTTCCTAGTGCTAATGATTCGGTAACCTGAACTTTTCCTTACAAGGGTCAACAGACCTGTGGCTGGTCGGCCTTTTTGTTTCTTTATCGCAGTATTTATGGCGAGCTCAAACTCATCAGTTATAGAACACTCCTTAAGCAACGTTTCTTGTAAGCATGCTATGTCCAAACCATCCCACCAGTTATATTGGAAGAGATGGAGAAAACCTCTGGTGTTCCAGGAACCAATGGCATGCATGCTTATTCCTCTTACGTCTTGGCATTAACTCTGATTAGAACTTCCTAAGGCTTCGGCCAGCCAATTCCATTTGTTCAGTTAGCATATTTGGTCTTGACATTCTTTACTGCATGGGTTTCCGCCAATCATTCTGTTACCACAATCGAAAGTAATTTTGATCTGCTCCACTGCTTGAAGATCTTGTGGGAAGCTATCAACTCCATTCATGTTGAAGTCTGCTTTTTTTATAGCAGCTTGCTGTAGATTCCACACGTGGGACCATCTGAATTATGAGACTTTTATTTGCCCCGTTGTTAACAGGCATAGCGCTGAGCATTATAGAACAGTTGTTTTTTTCTCCATGACCCTTGGTATTTTCATTTTTTACTGTACCGCCTCTAACAGGATGTTGCATATTAGCCTAGATTCAATGTGCAATCTGACTCATTCTGCGGTTCATCAATGAACGCCACTGTTTTTATATTGTTCAATTCAATTGTCCTGAGAGACGGAACATGATGTAGGAGATGTAGAATATTGCTCCTATTCAGAGTCAAACCATCCTTGATTGATAGTATTCTTTCCAGAACCAGACAATAGGTTGCATGGATTTTCTTTTTAGTGAACTGATGGGTATTTTTAACAGAATTTCTCCTTTGCCATGATTCAGCTTCATTTACTGGAGCACTTCATACACTTTCTTGATTTGGTACAGGACTCAAACACCCATCATTTGATGAAAAGCCCCCAGTATTCACCTCTGGTTCTTTTGGACCGTTCTTATTAATTGACGACCAACGAAGCATGGTCTCTTTATTTGGTCCATTTGGCTGATGTTTTTCTGTGAGTTTTTTTCCATTTTTCTCCTAAAGTGATAAAACTTGGATTTAGTGTTTTTGATGTATTTACTTATTCACGTTCACTTGGTAGGAGCAAGGTACAAACTCTCCCCGGCCTAGTTTTGCTCAGTGACATTGCGCCTCTGGGCTGTTCCTCATTCGATGTTGTAGGCAAATCATCCTGCTCCAACTCTCCAAAGTGTGATGGTTCCTCATCATATTCGTCATAATTTTCATACGTTGACAAATTCAAGAGCTATAGCCTCTTCACTCTGAGTTTCAGTGATTTGATTCTTGTTCATGGTTGTTGTGGCCGATGCTAGAGCCTTTTTAGGCTTTTCTATCAAGTGGCAAGGCTTGTCCGTTTTTAAGGTAACATTTACAGTTTTAATGTTACACAAACATTTTCTTGAGTTATTGGAGATGCGGGTCTTCCTTTTAATTTGTTTTTTGGACCTTTTTGTTTGAAGGGGTTTATTTACCGTCTTCTTGTTGGTATTTGAGTTCTTTGCATTAAAGATGGCAAGTATCTCATCTTTACTTCCATTAGGGTTAGCACCATCGTACGTCGCCATATCGGGATTGCCAATTAAGCCTTTGCCATCCGCCGAGGTAGAAGGTTTTTGAGGGTCCAATTCTATAGGGCTTTTGCTCTGGCAGGGAGCTTGAGATTGTGTTACTTGTTTGTCTCCACAACCATGTCTGAATCTTGTCGTGCTGCTAGATCATTTGTTTCAATGTTAGCAAGTTCCGTGCTGGCAAATCTGGGAGCTCCTACACCTCATGAGCCTTCTTCAAGATTCAATTATGGCTGGGGTCTTTATTAAGTCCATTTAGCTTGATTTGATAAGTTTCCAAATGGATGCATTGTTTACCATCTTTAATTGATTGCACCAGCTCACATGATGGACTCCGTTGTTTATATTTCAACAGCCCAAGTGCCTCTTTGGCAACCTCTGCAAGTAGTTTGTTATCTTCACTATTGTTACGCTTTTGTTCTACCAAAGTGTTAAGTGAGAGATCAATTCTTTTTATGAGTTCATCAGTCTTATTTTTGATGCAGGTATTGTCACATTCCATGTTAATTAACTTGGAGTTCATGAGGGCGATCAAAGTGGTTAAATCCTTAACATTCTCATTTAGATGTTCATACATTTTTAAGAATGGGGAGATGGTTATAGTTATTGGCGACAACAAACTAGGTTGTAACTCTTGGATTACATTCTTGACAATGTCTCCTACTTCAGGATCAACCCCCTCCATTCTTTTGCCTGTTTTTGCAAAAGAATGCCTTATTTTTGGGAATTCATGTTCCACAAAGGAGTGTGTAGATGAATATTCCGAGGATGAGTAATTCCGAACGTGTTCCATTCCACTCACTTCTTTGTTGGCTATTTTTACAGTGTCAAAATGTTGTCCTTGCCATGCAACCTTTCTGATTCCCCAGTTTGTTTTGAATTTGTTATGTTTCTCTGTTGAGAACAATAGACCTTGGGTGAGGAACTCTCTTCAATTCTTCTTCGCTTTAGAGCCCCACTTTGCCATTGTTCATTAGGTGGCTTGAAGTTGTTACAGGAATGCAAGGGCCCTTTTGACATTCCAGGTTTTTGTTTTCCAGAGACTCTTCTCTGTTTTTGTTGTTTACAACAGTATTTATTTATTTATTTATTTGCATTTACAAAGCGCTCAGCTGCCTTTGGGCATCGTGGCGCTGTTACAGGATACTTGCTTTGATGAACGACAGTTAGTTTACATTTTACATACATTTCACAGCAGTTTTCAAATTTTTTAGGGAAGGGTGCGAATGTGGGACAGTGGCTAGTGGAAGAATTGAAATTTCAGAGCCTTTGTATTTGGATTTATTTTGTATTCATTTATTTGTATAGTGCATCAAGATCAGAGGCAACTGAGCGCTGTTCTTCACATATAATAAAGTTATACAGTTTAACAAATAATTATAAAGGACATAGTGATAATACAAGTTGAGTAGTCATAGCAATGGTCAATATACAAATACACATTTGCATGATAATACTAAAAGAGTAATAATCATACGTTAATACAGATAATGGCAAAAAAATACAGTGGAGGTCATTACAACCCTGCCACTAAGGGGTTAACGGGGCCGGTAGAGCTGCCGGCCCCATTAACCCCCATCACTTCATTGCAAGGTCCGCTTGTGGGACCCGCTGTCAGGTGTATTGACCCACGTTTGAGTCATTAAGCTGCAACATTTGGTGCTGTGGGCTTAGAAAATCCAAGATGGCCAAAAAGCCCACATGTGCGCCAGAATCCAGGAGAACTGCACAATTGGCACAAGACCACTCCAAAGATACAACCTTCTTGTGGGGGGTTCCACATCACCACTCTACTGTAAGGATGCCATCAAAAAAATGTTAAGCAAGGGTCCTATTCTATCAAGCAAAAGACCACTCTATTGAAATGCAGTAATTCAAGACAGATCCCAAAAATGGATGCAATACCGACAAATTCCCCAAGGCGGCGCTAGCGGTCTAAACTCTGACAGGAGAACTGGCTGACAAAGGGACCTGAGTCAACTGGACTTCAAAGGCCTGTTGGTTAATTAAAAAATCTTAGCCACCTGCTGTTCCCAGAGGCCAAGAGGCTGAGAACTCTGAACACCCCATAGACTCACCACAGGAGGCAGGATATCACATGGCCCTTCTGAGTGAGAGATAGGGGGTTTTCCCTTCAGCCTGGAGGAGAGAGACTATAGCCCCTTTCTGTTGAATGGGGTATGTTCATTTTGAGTGTTTCCTGTCAACAGCCCTCTGCCAGCAAGGAGAGACATGTGATCACTGACCCACCCAGACTTCTGGAGGCGGACTCAAACACCTTTGGGAGTTGAATTGCAACAAATATATATGTTATAGAAACAGTGATAACTTATTGTAACCAAATGAAAGGAATGTACAACTTTGAGAGTCTTAGTTTGAAAAATGCCCTCACGATTTGAGTCCAAACTCCAATTTGTACCATGTTCTGGGGCAAAACCCCGGTAATTATGAATGTTGTAGACAATGTATTTAAGCTAGAGACATAGACAGTTACTGGGATATATGTGGAAGGGAAATGTACCTTTGTATAATTTTTGATGAAAATCCCATATTGCACAACCCACTAAAATCGAAAATAAGTTGCCATTTTTGAATGCAAGCTCCTAGAAACGCCAGAGGCGGAACAGAGACTACCTTAAGCAAGGTGTAATATGTACATGTAATGTCAACCACTTGTGTACCTGGGAAATATGTATTTGAATCAAATATAGATTTGTGGGCAAATTGACCAGGGGAGGATCCTCTGACCCATAAACAGACCTCATCACTCTGACTCACAACCCAATTCCCCCAATCATGGGAGACAGGAGAATTGGGTACATGACAAGTAGAGAGGGGCAGGCTCAGTTATGCTACGCACACACCCACTTCCAAAACACATAAAAAGAGACTGCTGGGACAGGTAGAGAGATTCAATTCCATTTTCTGTAGGACGCTCTGCCGGGAGACTCCAGACTTCACATCCATCAATCTTCAGAGACCAGAAATTTACTTCAGAACTTAAAGCAAGGGCCTAAACCCACAAACTGAGAACTCTTCTCAGCAGGCCTCAGCATCCTCAAAATCATTTGCAAACTATTCCACAGCCGGGCGAGCTGTCTGAATTCTTTTGCCAATAACTTTTGCCAGTACCCAGAAAGGCGTGTTACATCCAGAATATACTTGATCTGGAAAGCAGAGCAGTATCCAGAACCAGAGGCCGCTGTATCCAGAGAGGCTAGACCAGCAGAGCAGAGCTGACCCAGACCGCTGTGAGCAGAACAAGAGATCCGGATCACTGTGAGCAGGACCGGTGCCTGATTGACCCGCCGAGCAGAGGGAACCGCCGCTGGACGTGTTGACCAGATCCGTGACGAGGCCTATTTCAAATTCATATTGTGAGTAACTAGCAGAACTGTGCAGAACCAATCTCTTAGTTAAAATAATCTAATCCAAACTATTTTAACCTAAGTAGAACTGCCTCCTAGTAAATCGTGTCATCTGTCATTTTTAAAGCTGCACAACTGTCACCTGTCAATTCTGCAGCTGCAAGCTGACACCTGTCATTTTGAATTTTACTTTAAATCCGAAAATCTACCTTTATTAAATCGTCCGTATCGCTGGAACCGTTTGGGCTAGGAACGAAATTTAACTTTCATTTCAAAGCTGTGATTCTAGGCTTTCCAACGAACCTAGGACTTCCTACTCCCTATACTTCTTTCCGCAATCCCGATTTACGCACTCACAAAATTTACCACGATTTGCGATTTTGGCTCAATTTCTCTACTTGTCAAAATAGCAGCTCCATTCTTTCCTTTGTTAAAATCTGTTTGCAACCTGGTAATAACTCATAGAGCATTGCTAAAGTGAGCCTGAACTAATACCAACAAGCATCTCTCACTCACCCTGAATCTCTAGAGGGAATTAAAATCAGTTAGCACATTTTCCCATCCATTGCCATCACATTTAAAAGCATTTTGGACCTTTGTTTCAAACTTCTACCTGTTTCCTCTAAGCTTGCTGGGGGGAACTGAATTCTGTATTGTATTTGATTGTATTCCTGAAGACTGTGTGTGTTACTTCCATCTCCTTGCATTGCATATAGGGGGTGGGGGGGTGACTTGCCACCAAGTGAACATATTATCTCTTGTGAAACCATATCAGTTTATTTGCTGTACTGCATTTTATTCCACCTTGCATTTCCTTGAAACCATCAAGCAGTTTCAGCTACCTCATCCTCTATACTACTCCTAAGTAATCAAGTGTACCACTGTAACATTACCCATTGTGGATCCACATCATATGTCTAAGTGTACTATCAATTATTAATTTATTATAAAAGTGTGATATATATATTGTTTAAATTTTCAAATAAACCTTTTAAATTTGCAAAACACACCTACTTCTTGGCTCAGTGGGGTCAGGGGGATTCTCAGAGAGGGGTGTTATACAAGGGTTCATCATCCAGATTATAACTTGCCATAAAAACATATAAATAAGGGCTTCCCTTGGGCATCCCAGACAAGGCACTGACTTAGTGGGATTGCTTGATTGAAGTCACTTACAGAGTGGGGGCTCGGAGCCGGGATATTCTGGGTTAGATTTACCACTTGTGCAGATTAATACAGTGTGCCAACTGACCAGATACACATATCCGGTTAGATCACCACGCTGTTTTACACTGTGAAAGCACCCCTCAAAGGAACGCTCTAAGGAAACGGTCTGTTTTGCAAAATAAAATACTAACTGTTGTAAGTCAGGAGGGAGATCAATCTCCAGCATGACGACCGTGGTAGATATGAAAATAGCATGGGAGCACCTCTTACATAAGCTATTTGTGAGAGGTGAGTGGACTCAGCAGGACCAGGCGGTCTGGTTGCAGGCAATCGCGCAACAGGTCACTGAAACAGGGTCAGATACATGGAGAGATCAGGGTCCCCTACATGTGGACCTGAGCGAACTATATATGGCCACTAAGGCAAAAGATGAACACAATAGGATTGCCAGGATAGCGGCATATTTGTATCTATATATGGAGGTCATGCAGAACAAATGTGCTGAAGGCCAAAATCTGGCAAATAGGCAACAGATGGTGTTAGAAAAGGCCCAATCTGACCTGGTCTCTTCTGAGCAGAGGCTGCAGAGTAGCCAGGATACCAGAATTCTGGCTTTGCAGAAAGAGCACCAAGACGGTTTGGACTCCCTTCTGCAGAGCCAGAAAAAGCTGGAGCAACAACTGGACTTCAACAGGGCATGCACAGAGCAGGTAGCCACCCTGCAAATTCGATTAGACAGAGAGAAAGAGGAAAGCAATAAATTGATTCTGAAAGACCTGGATACCCAGGCAGAGTTTGATCAGGAGCGCCAGAAAGCTGGTGCCTTCCAAAGGCAAAGGGACGACCTGGTGGCACAGATGCAGGCTCTTAGTCAGGAAAGGGATACCTTAGGCCAGGAAGTCTGCCACTTAAAAAGGAAAATGGAAGAAAATCACCTGGCCCTCCAGGGACTGGGTGACCTCCAAAAAGAACACCAGAACTTGTTACATCACACCAGGAGGGTGGAGGATGCTCTGGAAAAAAAGGAGCAGGCCAATAGGGACACAGTTCAGGAGGTAACCCTCCTGCAGCAAAGACTGGCCCAGTACTCCAGGACCAATCAGGAGGTACAGAGAGAAAATGAGGCTCTCTGTCAGCACAATGATAGGCTCCAGCAACAGGTAGCGATGCAGGAGAGACTGACAGAGTCTAGTAAGGCCTTAACTGAGGAACTGAAAGTGCAGACTCTTGCATTGCAACAGGGAACAGGGGCGGATAGAGATGAGGTTCGCTGGGAAAAAGAAACTCCTGAGCATAACCTCAGGAGCCCTAGTGCCAGAGGCCTTCACCTCTACCACTCCCTGGACTCTGCCACCCCCATTTTCCCTGGCGCACATGAGCACGGGGCCACAGGGATGGCGGATTACTATCCAGCTAAAAGCATGGGGCTCATAGGCCAGTACCACCTAGGAATGGAGGGGCGGGAATCCGGGTATGGGCACCCAAGCACAGTGCAATTTAGTGGGGAACCCCAGGAGAGTAGGCCCACTAAGGGCATCCTGAAAACCTCTGCCCAGTTAGGTCAGTGGGGGGGATACCCATCAAATCCTGGCAGCAAGGAGGGATCTGAAGTCTCCTCTGAGCGTCACAGGACACAGGAGACCAGATCCCCACATTCTGCCAGCCTTTCCCAGGCTCGCAGAATCCGGGAAAACCTGGAAGATCAGACGGGCACCTCTGGGAGCAGCGCTTCTGAGTCGGAGGATGAATGGACCAGGGTGACCCGAACCAAAAAGGCCAATAAGGCAAAAAGGGCCTTGCTTAAGGACCCATTGAAACAAATAAAGGCAATAAGGAGTGTCATCACGCCTTATCATAAGAACGCCAAGTATTCTGTTTGGGAACACTTGGAGCTCTATGAGCAAATGATGGAGACTTTCCATTTGAAGGACAGCAGTAGCTGCATCCAGTACGTCAAATGGACCTTCTCACCAGAATACTCCAGTTTCTTTGCAGGGCTGGAGGATCAAAACCATTCAAGGTGGTCCACATACAGGGCGGCCATCTTGAAACATTTTTCTGTGCACAGAAATCCTCAAGGGGCTCGCAAAGCAGCCTACAATTTTCAATGTGGGGAGGATCAGGCCCCACAAGAGTTTGTGCAAGAATGAAAGCGTGCTTTTGCGCAGACCATCAGAAGGGGCGCACGGATAGCAGAGAATTTATCAATACGTTTTTCCATGCCTTACCCAAATACATAATGACCCAGCTCGTGAGAGATTTTCATGAGAAAAGATCTTTAGACTGGGTCATTGAACAGGCTACCCGGATCTATGAGATGCAGAAGCCCATAGAAAATAAAAATAATGCGCAGAAAAACCCCAAAACCAACAGCACCCCTGCTGCTGCCAAGGTGGCAGAGGTAAAGGTCACCCCCGTTTTGGATTTGGAGATGGGGGGGCCTAAAAACATACCACCTGCACCTAATAATGCCAAGCCCAGATGGCCCTCGGGCCAGTCACAGACAGGGAGTCGTGGAGCTAGTCCCACAAATGGGGTATCTCGCTCCCCTGATTATGTAAGTCCCCGCTACAAGGGAAACCAACCCATCCTGGGTTATGTGTGGACTCCTCCAGCCCAAGGGGGGGGATCCAGTCAAGCACCTAACCCAGAGAATTTCCTTCCAAACTTCCCACAGGAGGGCAGAAATTCCCCAAACACTGGGCAGAACATTTTTCCCAGTTATCCACCCAATTTCTAACCCCAAAACCATCCATCCTTCTTTCCCCAATTCCCTGAGCCCAGACAACCTAATCCGGGAGAGGGGAGGCCAAGGGTGGAGGGTTACCCAAATCTTCCCAATCCGGGGTATTACCAGAGAAGGGATAGCTACCCTTCCCGGGATCAGCCCAGGGGAGAAAATAGAGCCCCGTATCAGCCGGAGTGGGTTTCACAACTTGAGCGCCAGGTCCAAAATATGGCACGGGATCTGGGTCACATACTGAGGGCTCAACAGAACCCTCAGATGAGCATGCCACCGCAGAATGTCCCAAACTCTGAGCCTGGTGCTCCAGAACAATGACATGGGCAGCACCCCGATAACCCACCGGTTCCCTGGGAGGAGGCACAAGGGGAAGGGGGGTGTAAAGCCTTGGAGGAAGCTTCCTTCCCAACTTGTAAACAGCCCCTGGAAAACCAGGAACCGGAAACAAAATCTCCTACCCCTGAAAGTCTGCCACCCAAGGAGCAGAGAGGAGGTAGGAGAAACAAAAGACCCAAACAGACCCACTTTGTGGAGGAGGTACAGGTCTTCCAATTTGAGGGAGAGGGATCCCAAGAGGATCCTGGGAAAAGGATCTTCTCCTTCAGAGATGGGGGAACTCCTCCCAAGGAAAAATGGGTCCCAGGGGATTCCAATACAGACTGGGTAGATGTGGGGATTGAGCTGTTGCCGCCCATCTTTCTATCCAAGAACAAAACCGAATCAACAGACTGGGTAGACGTGGGGATTGAGCTGTCGCCGCCCATCAGTCTATCCCAGAACCCACAATGCCAAAATCCCCTGGTTCAAACCCATCTTGATGACTGCCTCCGAAAAGGGGGGGTGGCCCAGAACTGGAACCAGGGGAACCCACAATGGCTCTGATCTCCAGTTTCCAACTTTTTCTTTCAGATTCCCAAGACTCTCCACAGAATTCTGCCCAAATCTCTTCTCTCGCCATGTCCAAAACCAGAAAATTAGCCCACCAGTTGTCCAAAATTGTGCATTATCTGTGCCCCCTTGAGGAGAAGGAGGGAAGATACTATGCCCCGGTACAAGTACAGGGGCAGGGTACAATCTTGGCGCTGGTGGACACTGGATCCCAAGCTACCCTTCTGTCCAAAAGGGCCTTTGATGAACTAAATGCAGGAAGGGGGGAGTATTACCATATTCCTCTCACCTCTCTTCCTGGACAACTGCAGAACTTTGACGGGAAGGAAATTCCTGTCGAAGGGACTGCAGATTTGGACATAAAAATTGGGCGACACAAGGTGAAACACCCGGTCATAGTAGTAACGCCAGAGGGCACCCCTTGTTTACTAGGGAATGACCTCCTGAGAAGGTT
Organism: Ambystoma mexicanum; assembly: GCF_040938575.1. Classification (NCBI taxonomy): domain Eukaryota; kingdom Metazoa; phylum Chordata; class Amphibia; order Caudata; family Ambystomatidae; genus Ambystoma; species Ambystoma mexicanum. The sequence continues at coordinate 1,173,417,865 of NC_090935.1, read as the reverse complement.
GTCACCCCTAATAGATTGCGTAAACAAGGTCCTCTGGACCCAGACTAGCCGACCAATAAAATTAAAACAGAGTGTCAACTATGTTAGTTTAAACGGCACCTGCCACATGGTTGAACAAAAATCTGACCAAGTAGAATTTCACTTCCAGAACAACCAAATTCCAGACGTGACAGTAATAGCAGTAGGACAACAGACTGGTGATGGGGGGTCCTCTCTATTTCTGAAAATCAACCTTCCTTCCAGTTTAAAGTGGTACTCCACGCTGGAAGGAAACACTCTGAAATTCTATACTAATTCACAATCAGACATTCCCACTCCTATAGTCCAGAAAGATGTGAAATCAGCTAAGAGCCTGGCTGATGTTCAGCAAATTAGAGAGCAGTTGTTCATTCCTGTTCAGTTAAATGATAGGAAGGACTCTGTTCTCGCCCAAGTGTGTGTGAACAACGGTAAGAGCTTCATCAGCGAAGCCATGTTCCACCAACTCCCAAAAGATCCAGCCATTCCCACATTCAAACTGATAGATAAATGGGAAATGGACCTGGAAGCACCCAATTCCAAACATCTCCTGCAAAGCAGGTGTATGCTCACAATCTCCATTGGCAACAAGAGCATAGTCCATAATTGTTGGGTCGTGCGAGACGTCACTGCCGCCTTTTACTTAGGCAGTGACATTCTCAATCGCTTTGCCATTAGTTTGGACCTAATAAACTTCAAAGCTTGGTCCCGATTAGCGGATAATCCCATGGACTTTGGTGATTCAGAAAAAGCATTTAGGTCAGCTCAATTGCTACCTTATGCAGTTGAAATTCAGATCAAAGAGGAAGTCACCATCCCAGAAAGGACCCGGCAATTCTCCCTGGAAGTGAAAGTTAAAAGAGGACAAAAATTGTAAAACCCTGATGCTTATATACATCTAAATGCTTCTCTCCAACAGCAAGGGTTGGGGCTAAACCCAACACCATTAGTCAACATAGAACATGACACCATTCCAATAGAGGTGGAAAACAGCGACTTAAAGAGTATCACTCTAGCCGCAGGCACCATTATTGGAATGGCGGTTGATGACCGACATTTCTCCATTGATTTAGGAAATGAACTGTTAGGACCGATCCCCAAGGACTGTTTTGACAGTGACAGTGAGGACAATACAACACCAGACAGGATTTTCACCCGGCACGGGGGGAACTTCCTGGTGTACACTTCTTGCCCTTATGGTAAGGAAGATGTGACTTGTGACTTCAGGAGAGATGAGGTGATTTTCTAGGTCCATGAGGGCTGCCTTTCCCACCTGAAGCCTCCAGTCCAAATCAGCACTCTGACCAGGGACTTCACCACCCAGCTGGAGGAGGCCGCTGAGATATCCAAACCAGAAGTCTTTCCAGGCTTCAGGCAGATGGTGGAAGAGAGAGTCAACCTAGCTGATGCCTGTGTGACTCTGGAACAGAAGCAAAAGTTGAAACAAGTTTTCTTGGATTTCCAAGATCTCTTTGCAGTAGACTCATATGACTGTGGTCGCACCGACATCCACACAACAACAATTCCCACGGACCCTGGCATGACTCCAGTGTTTGTGAAGCAATATCGCTTGCCTCTCACATCCATGGAGTCCCTTACTGAAATAATTAAGAACCTTGAGAACCGGGGAATAATACGTCCAGTACACAGCACCTTCAATAATCCGGTGCTGGGAATATTGAAGCCAAACGGCCAGTGGAGACTCTGCGCCGACCTTAGGGAGCTCAACAAACGGGTCCATACTTCCCGATGGCCTCTGCCCTACATTGACCAAGGGCTGGCCCAGATTCAGGGGTCACAGGTATTCACTGCAATAGACCTGACCAATGGATACTGGACCGTGCCTGTCAGTAGGGAGGACCAATACAAACTGGCTTTTACCTTCGGGGGCCAGCAGTACACATGGACCCAGACTCCCTTTGGATACCTCAACTCCGGCAATGAATTCAACATTTTCCTACATAAGGCCATGCCCGACCTGGGTGTGAGGGGTAACCTGGCTTATGTAGATGAGGGCCTCATCAAAAGTTCATCTGTGGAGGAACACATAGCGGAGATCCGTTATGTTGTGACACAGTTGAGGGCTGCCAGAGCAAAACTTTCCTTTAAGAATGCACAGTGGTGTAGAACCCGTGTTAATTTCTTGGGGCATGAGATTACTCCTCAAAGTCTCTGTCCCCAGGAAAAGAAAGTGGAAGCACTCCAGAAATTGAAGGATCCCACAACTCTGTGGGAACTAAGGAGCCTCCTTGGACTGACTCATTACAGCAGAAAGTTCATTGAAGGCTACGCAGAGATCACTAGACCCCTGATTCATCTCTTGAAGGGGGGGGGGTCAAGTGGGAATGGGGTCCAGAACAATCCGAGGCAGTAAGACAAATCAAAAGAAGCCTCTCACAAGCGCCTTGCCTAGTTTACCCTCTCAGAAACAAGGAGTTCTTCCTGGAGACAGGGTTCTCTAATACGTGCTTGACGGCAGTATTGTACCAAAAGCATGTCAAGGTCAATAAAGTAATCTCCTATGCGAGTAAAACTTTATCCTCTGTGGAGGAAAAATTCAACGATTGTGAGAAGGCACTCCTGGCAACGGTGTGGGCATTGAAGAATTACTGCCTGTTTATCCAGGGGGAACACATCATAGTGGAGACTCCACACCAGCCTCTGCAATATCTCCAAAGTGACAGAATCCGGGCCGGAAATGTGAGTAATTCCCGAATTACTTTCTGGATTCTGTCAATGCAAGGCTTTCCTGTAGAGGTCAGATATGGCCAATACAAGAAGAGTCCCCTTGCGCAAGGTCTGGCTGACTTGGATGATTGTGCCAGAGAAAACTGTCTTGAGGACGAAAGTCTAAAAATCAAGGACAACATGGAGGCATACCTTAATTCCCCACACAAAGTCTTTGAAGAAGACAAGTGTGAGGGAATGCCCACTGTGTATGTGGATGGATGCTCTTACCATGTTGACAACAACAGGGAGAAAGAACTGGTGGCCGGCGTAGGGAACGCATGAGTGAATGAGTCCCCAGAACCCTCTGCTGGATACAAAATTGGTCCCCGAAGTAGTCAGGTGGCAGAGTTGATGGCTGTGCATCAGGCCATCCTCACTGATGTCCAACAGCAACTCCACGAACTGGTCATAATCACAGATTCGGATTATGTACGGAACGGGTTCGTGGAGCACCTGGTTAATTGGAAAACCAGAGGCATGTTATGTGCTAATAACAAACCCCTGAAATATGGGAAGCTAATCCAAAATATTGATGATCTGGTCACATCAAATGGGATGACCATCTACTGGAAAAAGATCAAGGGTCATTCCAAAGTAGAGGGACCAGACAAAACTGGAAATGACTTAGCTGACCAGCTGGCCAAAACCGGGGCCATCCAAGGGGATCTAATAGAAATAGAGTTCCTGTTGGGGGAAATCCAGGTCACTGCAATCACTAGGTCCCAGACAAATGCTCACAATGATCGTTCAACTGCCCAATGGAGTAAGGAGACCCCTGATGCTGATTTGATTACAGCTCAGAAGGGGGATTCAATAATTGGTAAGTTTTACCAATACATTGAGGACCCTGAGAACTTTCCCCTGACGGATACCGATTACATTGGGAAAGAGGACCTAAGAGTGTTGATGAAATGTCCAAAGATGTTCCAAATCCAAGACGGTTTGTTGGTAAGGAAATCCCAATCTGGCCATGATCAGTGGGTGGTCCCTACCTCATTCCGAAGCCTGATGTTAAGTCACGCCCATGATGCGGCCACCGCCGGTCATAGGAGGTTTCACACAACACTGGAAATCTTAAGAGAGGTTGCATACTGGCCACACATGGGGCAGGACCTCGACCAATACTTGAAGGGGTGTCTTGTGTGTGCACAATTTCAGCCACCATCCCTCACACACCGTGCGCCTCTCCAAAAGAGGGGGATGACACTGCCATGGTCAGATTTGCAAATCGAGTTTGTAGGCCCTGTAATTCATTCGTCTAGAGGAAACAAGTACATGTTGACCGTTACATGCTTGTTTACCAAGTGGGTGGAATGTCTCCCAGCCCCAAACTGCAAGCAGAAACAGCAGCTGCCCTGATAATTAACCACATCTGTTCCCGTTTTGGTCTACCTCAAAGGATTGAGTCAGACAGAGGTAGCCACTTCACCAGTGAAGTAATGACAAAAATGTGGGAAATACTGGGGGTCAAAGGGAAGCTACATATTGCTTACCGGCCAGCTTCTTCTGGAGCAGAGGAGAGATACAATCGAACCATTGTGAGCATCTTAAAAATGTTTGTGGCAGATTCTGGGCCAAGTTGGGATATCCGACTACCTCTGGTCCTAATGGGCATCAGATCTACCCCTTCATCTGCAACTAAAATGTCACCATTTGAGCTGATGACTTTTGCCAGTACCCAGCATTTGAACTACAGGACCCAAGAGCAGACACTGATAAATGCCTCCACAACTCATGAGTATGTGGAAAATTTAAGGAAACACCTTCAGCATGCTTTTGCCTATGCTCAGCGGAATCTAGAAAGATCAGCTGATAGCATGAAAACCCACTACGAACTGAAGACCACCAGGAAGGAATATACTGTGGGGGACCGGGTCTATCTATACAATTTCCAAAGGAACCAGGCCAAACAGCGAAAATGTTTGCCTACATGGAAGGGACCGTTTGAAATTATAGACAAGATCTCCCCTGTAGCGTACAAGATCCGCATCCCCAAAGGCAGTTCGGCAGAGGGGGAAGACAAGTGGGTACATATAAATCAGTTAAAGTGTTGCCATCCCAGGAACACCCTGCAGCAACTGGAGGAGTCCTCTGCAAACCCAGAGGGGGCCACTCCAGAGTAAGTCAGTTCAAACTCTAAAATATTCCACATATCAAAAATATAGTAACGTAACGCAAATGTTCCCTGTTATATATTGTTTTTAAAATCAGACTGCAAAATGCATTCGGATGTATAAAATGTACATGTTCGGCACACCATTAATAGTGGTGGAAAAATGTCTAGGAATGTGTATTGCCGCTTTTGCTTTATCATCCTATGAGAGAGGAAACCATGGAGACTGACCAAGGAGGACGACCGGGGACCGGGAGCAGAGACCCGAGGGGCCCAGGGTACCGCCCAATATTCCCATCAGGACCGGCGAGGAGAACTGATCGATCCAACCGGATAGAGGAAAAGATGCTGAACTGTGCCATTTGCGGAATTGGAAGAAGATGATGCGGACATACCAGTGCGTGGGTCAAAACATTCTTCGCACCCGACTCCCCCTCGACTCAATTTCAAAGTGCAGTCAGGTGGGGGGGCTTTGTCAGGTGTATTGACCCACGTTTGAGTCATTAAGCTGCAACATTTGGTGCTGTGGGCTTAGAAAATCCAAGATGGCCAAAAAGCCCACATGTGCGCCAGAATCCAGGAGAACTGTGCAGTTGGCACAAGACCACTCCAAAGATACAACCTTCTTGTGGGGGGTTCCACATCACCACTCTACTGTAAGGATGCCATTAAAACAATGTTAAGCAAGGGTCCTATTCTATCAAGCAAAAGACCACTCTATTGAAATGCAGTAAAGACAGATCCCAAAAATGGATGCAGTACCGACAAATTCCCCAAGGCGGCACTAGCGGTCTAAACTCTGACAGGAGAACTGGCTGACAAAGGGACCTGAGTCAACTGGACTTATAAGGCATATTGGTTAATTAAAAAATCTTAGCCACCTGCTGTTCGCAGATGCCAAGAGGCTGAGAACTCTTAACACCCCAGAGACTCACCACAGGAGGCAGGATATCACATGGCCCTTCTGAGTGAGAGGGAGGGGGTTTCCCCTTCAGCCTGGAGGAGAGAGACAATAGCCCCTTTCTGTTGAATGGGGTATGTTAATTTTGAGTGTTTCCTGTCAACAGCCCTCTGCCAGCAAGGAGAGACATGTGATCACTGACCCACCCAGACTTCTGGAGGCGGACCCAAACACTTTGGGGAGTTGAATTGCAACAAATATATATTTTATAGAAACAGTGATAACTTATTGTCACCAAATGACAGGAATGTACAACTTTGAGAGTCTTAGTTTGAAAAATGCCCTCACGATTTGAGTCCAAACTCCAATTTGTACCATGTTCTGGGGCAAAACGCCGCTAATTATAAATATTGTAGACAATGTATTTAAGCTAGAGATATGGAAAGTTACTGGGATATATGTGGAAGTGAAATGTACCTTTGTATAATTTTTGATGAAAATCCCATATTGCACAACCCACTAAAATCGAAAATAAGTTGCCATTTTTGAATGCAAGCTCCTAGAAATGCTAGAGGCAGAACAGAGACTACCTTAAGCAAGGTGTAATATGTACATGTAATGTCAACCACTTGTGTACCTGGGAAATATGTATTTGAATCAAATATAGATTTGTGGGCAAATTGACCAGGGGAGGATCCTCTGACCCATAAACAGACCTCATCACTCTGACTCACAACCCAATTCCCCCAATCATGGGAGAGGGGAGAATTGGGTACATGACAAGTAGAGAGGGGCAGGCTCAGTTATGCCACGCACACACCCACTTCCAAAACACATAAAAAGAGACTGCTGGGACAGGTAGAGAGATTCAATTCCATTTTCTGCGGGACGCTCTGCCGGGAGACTCCAGACTTCACATTCATCAATCTTCAGAGACCAGAAATTTACTTCAGAACTTAAAGCAAGGGCCTAAACCCACAAACTGAGAACTCTTCTCAGCAGGCCTCAGCATCCCCAAAATCATTTGCAAACTATTCCACAGCCGGGCGAGCTGAATTCTTTTGCCAAGAACTTTTGCCAGTACCCAGAAAGCCGTGTTACATCCAGAATCCACTTGATCCAGACTGGAAAGCAGAGCAGTATCCAGAACCAGAGGTCGCTGTATCTAGAGAGGCTAGACCAGCAGAGCAGAGTTGACCCAGACCGCTGTGAGCAGAACCACAAATCTTGATCGCTGTGAGCAGGACCGGTGCCTGATTGACCCGCCGAGCAGAGAGAACCGCCGCTGGACGTGTTGACCAGATCCGTGACGAGGCCTATTTCAAATTTATATTGTGAGTACCTAGCAGAACTGTGCAGAACAAATCTCTTAGTTAAAATAATCTAATCCAAACTATTTTAACCTAAGTAGAATTGCCTCCTAGTAAATCGTGTCATCTGTCATTTTTAAAGCTGCACAACTGTCACCTGTCAATTTGAGTTTTACTTTGAATCTGAAAATCTACCTTTATTAAATTGTCCTGGAACCGTTTGGGCTAGGAACGAAATTTAACTTTCATTTTAAAGCTGTGATTCTAGGCTTTCCAACCTCCTACTCCCTATACTTTCCCTAATTGCGATTTACGCAGTCTCGCGAAATTTACTGCGATTTGCGATTTTGGCTCAATTTCTCCACTTGTCAAAATAGCAGCTCCATTCTTTCCTTTGTTAAAATCCGTTTGCAACCTGGTAATAACTCATAGAGCATTGCTAAAGTGAGCCTGAACTAATACCAACAAGCATATCTCACTCACCCTGAATCTCTAGAGGGAATTAAAATCAGTTAGCACATTTTCCCATCCATTGCCATCACATTTAAAAGCATTTTGGGCCTGTGTTTCAAACTTCTACCTGTTTCCTCTAAGCTTGCTGGGGGGAACTGAATTCCGTATTGTATTTGATTGTATTCCTGAAGACTGTGTGTGTTACTTCCATCTCATTGCATTGCATATAGTGGAGGGTGAATTGCCACCACGGGAAAAGTGAACATATTATCTCTTGTGAAACCATATCAGTTTATTTGCTGTACTGCATTTTATTCCACCTTGCATTTCCTTGAAACCATCAAGCAGTTTCAGCTACCTCATCCTCTATACTACTCCTAAGTAATCAAGTGTACCACTGTAACATTACCCATTGTGGATCCACATCATATGTCTAAGTGTACTATCAATTATTAATTTATTATAAAAGTGTGATATATATATTGTTTAAATTTTCAAATAAACCTTTTAAATTTGCAAAACACACCTACTTCTTGGCTCAGTGGGGTCAGGGGGATTCTCAGAGAGGGGTGTTATACAAGGGTTCATCATCCAGATTATAACTTGCCATAAAAACATATAAATAAGGGCTTCCCTTGGGCATCCCAGACAAGGCACTGACTTAGTGGGATTGCTTGATTGAAGTCACTTACAGAGTGGGGGCTCGGAGCCGGGATATTCTGGGTTAGATTTACCACTTGTGCAGATTAATACAGTGTGCCAACTGACCAGTTACACATATCCGGTTAGATCACCACGCTGTTTTACACTGTGAAAGCACCCCTCAAAGGAACGCTCTAAGGAAACGGTCTGTTTTGCAAAATAAAATACTAACTGTTGTAAGTCAGGAGGGAGATCAATCTCCAGCATGACGACCGTGGTAGATATGAAAATAGAAAGGGAGCACCTCTTACATAAGCTATTTGTGAGAGGTGAGTGGACTCAGCAGGACCAGGCGGTCTGGTTGCAGGCAATCGCGCAACAGGTCACTGAAACAGGGTCAGATACATGGAGACATCAGGGTCCCCTACATGTGGCCCTGAGCGAACCATATATGGCCCCTAAGGCAAAAGATGAACACAATAAGATTGCCAGGATAGCGGCATATTTGTATCTATATATGCCCGCGAGCAGGCCAGCGTGCTAACAACGGGCCCGTAATTAACCGTTGTTAGCGTGCTCCCCATTCTCATTGGGCCATATGGGGGCTTAAATGGGAATGGGGATGGGTTCCCTGAATGGGGAAATGCCGGGCCCTCCAAGGTTGGAATGTCCGGTATTTCCCCATTCAGGGAACCCGGACCTGGTTCCCGGTATGGGGGTAGCCATCCCGTAAATAGCGGCATGGCTACCTCGTTGTAAGGTCCTCCAGTTTCATGATTATGTACAGTGGTGATAGTAGTGGTGGCTGATGCAATTTAAGGTGTGGGAAGCTTGTAATGCTGGTTTAAAAGCCAAGTTTTGACCTTGTTGCAGTACACTGTGAAAGAGGGTTTGGCCCTTATGGAGACGGGATGTGTGTTCCATTTGTTTGCAGCCAAGACAGGGAAGCTGACCCTGCCAGCTTGTTGTTGGTTAAATCTTGGTATGGTGACACTATGGGACTGTGCGGATCTTCTAGGTCACACTGATGTGTGTTGTACTATGGTGTTGCAAAGGTATAGAGGTGCCTGGTTGTGGAGGCATTTGTCTGTTAAAGAGAGTGCTTTAAGGTGTATCCTTTACTTGACATTGAGCCATTTTAAGTTCTGTCTAGCTGATGTGATGTGCGGTTTCCTCAGGATATTGCAGGCTGATCCGACTGAATTATTTGCATGACTTGCATTTTGTTAATGTTGTATTGTGATGTTCCTAAGTAGATTGTGTTACAATAGTCTGACTTTGATAGTAATAAAGCTCTTGCTATTGTTATGCAATTATTAGGGGATAAGTATGAACGACATGCTGTAATAAGTTTACAAGTATTTGATGTAGTTGAGGCCCAGGCGTGTGTTTGTCTTATGAGGGACAGTGCAGAATCAAGGTAGATACCAAGTGTTTTCAACTCATTGAAGGCTTTGAAGGATGGTCCTAATTTATTCAGTTTTTGTGGGGAGCTAAGCAGGAGTAGTTCGGGTTTGTCATCGTTTAAACATGAACCATGCTTGGACACCATATTTGTATAGTACTATATATGTCATTCAATTTTTTACTGTCTACAGCAGAGGTCTTTAAACTGTGGGGCGCGCCAGAGCCCAGCATGAAATGCAAAGATTGGAGGAAATGGGAAGGGGCAGCTCACATGGTCAGGCTGGACCATACAACGGTTTTAGGCACCAATGAAAAAATGGCCAGCAGTTGCAAATGGATATTCAGTCCTTTAGTCGCAGACTGTTTGAATAGTGCCCAAGGGGTTGTTTTTTGTTCAAATGTAAACAAATTGTGATATTTAAAGAATATTTATTCAGCAACAATGGTCAAAACTAACAGCTGCATATTGAAGTAACTCCTCAAACTGGTCCACATTGGCTAAAAAAGTGGCCCATTTTGGCTGGCCTACACTAGCATTTTGCATTTTTGGTCATCGCCCTATTGCCCTATAGGCCAGTCCAAGCCTGCCGGCTCATTCATAATGGAATAGGGGGCGTCCACCCACTGGCCGCCTCACCCATTATGTAGGAGCGAGTAGCCAGCCCAGTGAAACACTGAGCACTCCCTCAGCTGCTTTTTCCAGCTGAAGGAGTGCTCCTGGCTGGCTGAACCATCAAAGTGAAACACTGTTTTCCTTTCACAGTTTATTTTCCCAGCCACACATGATCACTGAGCCATGCAACGCTGGGGGTGTTTTGCTTCGCCAGCCTTGCATAGCTCATTGTATATGCTGGCTGGGGCACTGCATGTATGTATGTGTGAGGGGGTGCTACTGCGCCTCCTCGCACATACGGGCAGAGCAACCTGGAGCAGGGCATTTTAGCAACCTCGCGCAGGCCCCTGCAAAAGGTATGCTTATGGCGATTCATTTTTTATTTAAATGTGTATGGGTGTGTGTATGCTAGTGTTATGGGACTGTGGTGGGGGCAGATGGGTGACAGCACTGGGATAGTGGTGGGAGTAGGGTGGGGAGAGCCCAGGGTCTGTACTGGGAGTAGGGTGCAGTAACGACATGCAAAAGTTCATAGTGATTTCTACATACTGTCCATCTGGCACTTTTGGGGGGGCTCGTCCTGCCCCAACTTTGCTGGGGGGCTCAGGCCAAAAACATTTGAACACCACTGGTCTACAGCGAAGTTGCCGGTGATGTGTATGAGTACCTAAGTGTCGTCCATGTAGTTTGTAAACGTAACGCCCAGGTAATCAAGTATGTCAAAGATCTATTGCTAAGGAAGGATTTGATCCAAGCATTCGCCTGATTAGAAAAATGAGCTGCGGATGACAAATGATTGCAAAGGATTTCATGGTTCCCCAGATCAAATGCTGCCGATACGTCCAGTAGTAAGAGGAGGGCAGAATTTCCTTTATCTTTTAGGGCTTGAATTTGTGTCTTTAGGTCTATGAGCGCGGTTTCCGTCCCATGTCTTGGTCTGAAACCTGATTGTTTTAGGCCTAGTAAATTATTAGTTTCCAGGAATTGCTGAATTTGGAGGTAAGCAGCACTGTGCAATATTTTTAGCAAGAAGGGTACCGTTGTAATGGGTCTATAGTTAGACGGGTTATTGGGATCTAGTGTAGGTTTTTTCAATAGAGGGATCACCCATGCATCTTCTAGACTGATAGGTACAATACTTGATTCAAATGATGCATTAATAAATGTAGTGATAAAGGGAGCATGTGCAGAAGTAGCTTCCTTAATAATCGTAGCAGGGCAGACATCACCCTTACAGTTAGATGGTTTACGTTTAAGTATGATTAGCACTACTTCTTTGATGGATAGGGGTTTGAATCTGAATTGTGGCAGGCTATAGTTAGAGGTAGGTGGTGGATTCTGTGATAAGGCCTGATCTATTAGATTTCTTTTTTGTAGATATTTTATTGAGAAGGAGCGTAATTTTATCTTGTAAGGCATTCTGAATATTGGTGCACCAAAGGGTATCCTTAGTTCAGGAGTCGGATATGGGAGCGGGTGATTCCAATTCTTTCCGAATGTTGAACAATTTCTTAGTATTGTAATTAGCTTTCTCAATTTGATCATTATAGTTATCTTTTTTAGCCTGAACAATGGCTATTTTGTAGTTGATGGAGGCTGCTGTGAAGAGATCTTTATTTTGTTTAGAAGGGGGGTTTTTCCAGGTAGTTTCTGCTGAATGTTTCTCTTTCCTGAGTAACTTTATAATTGAGGTGTGTACCATGTGTTGATGTGGGCGCAGTGCTTTGATTTCTGTAGTTTTAGTGGGGCTATTTTGTTGATGGCGTTGAGGATAGTTTCATGATATAAATTTACTAGATCAAAAGGATCTGAATGGACGGTTGTGGGAGGTGTTATGGGTCTTTGTAGTGGTAGCATGCTTTCAAGTGTGAGATTACGTTTACTTCTTGTCATTTGTCAACAGAGAATGTAATTAAGTGGTGGTCAGTCCACGCACATGGTGTGTTAGGCAGTACCTTCATGCTGCAATTAAGGTCTGCCAGCCAATCGAGAGTGCAGCTTTTATTGTGAGTTGGAAAAGTGATACAGTGAGTGAATCCTAGATTGGAGATGGTACCCTTAAGGGTAGATGCTTTAGAGTCTTTAGAGTCCTTCAGCCCTAGGTTAAAGTCACCTAGAATTATAATTTGGGATTTACATTTAGTATTAGCAGATAATAGGTGTGAGATATCATCTTCAAAGGTAGTGGTATTGCCGGGGGGGGTTGGTAAATCAAGTGCAAGGTAATAGTTGATGTGGCAGATGTAGATAGTTTGGCTGAGAGTAGTTCAGTAGAAGGAAAATGTTGGTTGTTAATCATTTTTAGTTCTAGTGTTGTTTTGTAGATAAATGCAGTTCCACCTCCTTTAGTGGAGTTGGCCACTCTGTCTGAGCATATAATAGATTAGTTATCTGGTAAGGCTAGTGCTAGTGTGGGGCCAGATGTAGGGTTCAACCCGGTTTCTGTGATAGCCAAGATGTCAAGGTCATTAATGGACAAAATGTCTAGAATGTCTAGAGCATGTGCTTGGATGGATTTGGCATTGATAAGCCCTATTTCTAGTGAATTACTATTAATGCTAGGTAGTGGAGACTGTACTTTACAATCGTTATCCATTTTTGTAGGTTCTATATTATCGCAGATTTTGCTTGATGAGGTATGGTGTTTTATTTTAGGTTTTAGATCTGTACTATTGTGAAAGTCTACATCCTAGTCTAAGGTTTCTCTGTGATATAGGGCATGGGTGTATTGTGGTGCAAGGGTGAGTTATGATTCTTTGAGGAGGGCAACTTGCTGTTTTGTAACTCAAGGTCTGGCCATAAGATAAAAGACTTGGTTCAAAATGTCTATTAACTGGCCTAACTTTGATAACAAAAGCTAAAGCATCCTGTATGGGTAGTAGAGGAGGGAGTGTGGGAGGAGCATATGTATTTCTGTCCAAACATGGTTTTACGAATGGCGATGGTAGAATGTTATTTGGTGCTTGCAAGTCAGTTGACATCTTTAAATTGGTGGAGCATGGGTAGTGGGCCATATTGTGTGGGCAGTTAATCTCAAAGATGAGATTAGGTAGTGTTAGCACATTCAACATCTTGAGGAGGCCTAGCAATACCAAGTAATACAACTATTGAAAGGTTAGCTCCCGCTTACACAGAGCTTGATAAATATTGTAAACAGTGTTCATTTGTGTTAGATCTCGTAGAAGTTTGTTGACTACTTCTATGGAATTTCTTCTTTCATTCGTTCCTACGCTCCCACAACCTACTTCATTACATGCGGACAGTAAGAGTTAATTCACAAAAGCCTCACCCTCAGATACTTGAGAATGTTAATTTTTTTAGACCTTTGTATTTGCCTTTAGAAGTCTCTTTACTTCCTCAAAAGGATTTGCGAACAGCAGAGTTAAGGCTTGATCAACTCTTCTTCTTAATGCATTTGCTTTGTCTGGACTCTTTATATCTTGACTATGGGGAGATTACTCACTAACAGTTCATTCTTGGTCCTTTTGGTATCTTTCACATACTTTGGGTTTCCCACTGTGACGAGGGACTTCACTCCTGAGGCACTCTTGAGATTGATGGTTTCTAGTGTCACTACTGTGACGAGGGAGATCACTCCTGAGGAATACTTGACTCATTGTTCTCTGGGTATCACTACTGTAATGAGGGAGATCAATCCAGAGGAATATATAAATCTTCGTTCTCCTGGTATCCCTAATGTGATGAGGGAGAGCACTGGTGAGGAATATTTGACTCTTGGTTCTCTAGGTATCATTACTGTGACAAGGGAGATTATTCCCGAGGAATATTTGACTCTTCAGGCTCCCTGAACCCCACCCCGTAACTCCCGTTACCTGTATCTTCACTGGGGATTACTATCGGTTCTTCCCGAGATCTCAGGTCATTGTTGGTTCTGCACACGTTCAACATGCATTCCTGCTTTCCTCCTTTTTGGTCTGTGCAGCCCCACAGAGACATTGCTGCGGCTGTCTTGGTGTGTTTTATGGACCATATGGTCCACCTCAGAGAGACCACGCCAGCGCTGGATTCTTCCTGCTTCTGCATCAAGTCGGGTTTACTTCAGCTTGCTGGGTTCTTTTCAGCTTCTCCTTCTGAGTGACTGTCTCTCGATGCTTAGGGATGCGTGGGTTTGAATTTCCCAGGCCCTGCAAGATCGATGACAGCTTCCCCTGCTGCTCTTCCTGCTCCCTAACGCACTTAGTGCTTCCTCTGTCTTTACATCATATCGCTTGGCACACCCCAGCGTAGCGTCATTATTTCTCATCAATGCCTTTGAAGTTATCTTCATGCCTCCTTGAGGCCACCTGGTCACAGTTCTTTGGTAATCCCCTCAACTGTTGTTTTCTATTTTTCTTTGGTTCTTCTTTGTCTCAGTCCTATCTGATGCAATAATGGAGTCTTTACAATAACACAAAGCAGTAGTTTCAGGTTGGGAGGGAGAAGAAGTGAACAGGCGATGGCTTCTGGGAACGAGGGTTTAGGGAGTACTTTCACGGGAGGGGTGTCCTTATCCCCATGAGGAGATTCTCTCCCTATGAGGTCCTCCCGCTTTTTATCACTCCTGGGGCGACTATTGGGTAGTGGTGTCACCTCCAGAGCCTCATAGGGATGGGCTGCACTCTGGGGAGAAGTGAAGAGAACCTGTGAATCATCAGATACCCTTCCCCTAATAGAGTCAACTCCCCCATTTCCTCTATGTGTAACAGAGATAGGAAGTCTACATTCCCCTGTCCTTTATCCTTCCTATGTTCGATGAAAAAATAAAAGGGTTGTAGGTCTAAGAACCAAAGCATTATGTGGGGATTAATATTGTTTGTGTAACACACTGCACACCTTACTGTTGTTATTTCAGAGAGGAAATTAGTAAAATAATATCAGCAATTATATAAATTGAAGGTGCAGGGGACAAAAGTCAGTCCTAGCACATGGACTGAGCGATAATGGTAAGGAGGGAAAGTTCCCATAAGTAGGGAACTCCCATCCCCTGCACATTTTCACAGGCCAATAATAGCCAAGATCTCAATAGAAGATCTCTTAAATGTTTAGAGTTTAGTAATCTTATTAGCATGGAATCCTTCTGAAAGCATGATACAATTCAATACAAATTCATAAAACATTAGTATTAAAAAAATAAATGCATTGTGACCCAACGTGTTTTGAGAAATCATCTGTTCATCAGGTGTCTTGGTAAGATGTTAATTCTACAAACAATCAAAAGAAGATAATTTTATTTAGATACCAATGATGGTATTCTCATAGGCAGTTCAACTGAAGTTGCTTTAAGACAGTGTTATTCACATTAGCTCAATCAAAGTTGGAGTGCCAATTTTTCAATCATATAAACATGTACTAAACATCTACCTCAATATTTTCAGGGTCTAGAAGGAAGCATTCAAGGAGCCAAGGTATGAATGTGGGTATCATTCCGTCCCAGGCTGCCTAAAAATATCGATATACTAAGGCAATTTATCCTCTCTAATCGCTATATTTCAATTCGATTATAAATAAGTGGCCAATTACTCAACTCTCCCTTTGTCAATGGGTTCACTTGAATTCTTCTAGTGTGGAAATATATACATTTTAGTTGTCACCATTCAGTGTCTTGAACATATGAGTTGTACACCTCCTATAAATGGGATTTATGCCAAAGATTAATGTAAACAAAAAGATTAGGTGGAATACCCAATCATACAGCCGCTCTCTGGAGTCCGAGTACGGGTTTTACGTAAGTTGCAATTTGCTGTATGCAATCAGTGTGAACATTAAGGATAACTCATAAAGAATTCAAATAGTAGTAGTTTTTAAATGTTGGTTTTATCTGTCAAACCAAAGTTTTTAGAAAAAGTAACAAGTAGTCACTAATATTATTCTTAGTGAGGAAGAGTATGCCACAAGTGACTCCATCCTTAGACTTATATTATGCCAATGCATTTCGGAATACAACAATTCCTTCATCAGGGCAAGTCTGGAACAGGTAAATCACTAATGGTGTATTCTAAACTTCAAAAACGGATCGCTGTACCGGAGTCCGTTCCAGACTTGCCCTGATGAAGGAATTGTATTCCGAAATGCATTGGCATAATATAAGTCTAAGGATGGAGTGACTTGTGGCATACTCTTCCTCACTAAGAATAATATTAGTGACTACTTGTTACTTTTTCTAAAAACTTTGGTTTGACCGATAAAACCAACATTTAAAAACTACTACTATTTGAATTCTTTATGAGTTATCCTTAATGTTCACACTGATTGCATACAGCAAATTGCAACTTACGTAAAACCCGTACTGGGACTCCAGAGAGCGGCTGTATGATTGGGTATTCCACCTTATCTTTTTGCTTCCACTGTTTTTTGGGCTTGGGTGTCTCCAAACCTTTTTCAGCCGGCTCCTGTACACAGAAGCTAATTTCTTTGAAGACTCATTTCATCAGAGACATTTAAGGATATCAAACAAATGAATGCTCCTGTGGTGCCCACTCATATTTGCTTCCAAAGATTAATGTAAACACATAGTTACTAAGCACCCGGGCCCTAATCATGCCAAAACTGGCCTTAACCCATATTCCTCACCTAGCCTCATTGCAATGATACAAAAGGATAAGTATGGATGGCTGAGCAAAACATTGTGCCTTTCAAATCTTTGTGTGGACCCAAGGTCCATCTGTAAGGCGAAAGGTTATCATTATAGTGTGCCACCAATAAAAGTATGTGGGTGCCCAAAGTAGTGTACTAAGGATAATTCACAGTTCTCTAATAACTCACCTCCTCTGAGGTATTTAGGACTTGACGACATGGATCTCGCATGTGACGCCTTGTTTGGATTTCAATTGTCTTCTTCTAAGGAGCCAAAACAAAGATTTGTGATATGCCAATTAGCTATATTATCGGATTTTCCTGTGAAGGAGTATCTAGTTCCTCACTGTTAAGGAAAACAAATCATGCGATCTTTACTAATTTAGTTGCTTCCAAAATGTCCAAATCTGCACAAGAATGGGAGTTCCTGGTTCCTGTGCTCATCCGTGCCCACCCAATAAATGTGGGAAACAAGATGGCCTCTTAAAATAGTGGTGTGTATTCAAGGCATAATCACGTCATGCCATAATGACTGCAATGACATCAGTCATGTAAATAAACATACAGCTCAAGTAGAATCGGGGATCCCGATCTGTTCATAGAGTCTGTTGGATATAAATATTGCATGTTACTATGTAGTACTAATAATATAGGTGATTTAGGGGTATATGACCTTAATGGAAAAAAAATGTGGAGGATGCAGAGCTTACTGTTTTGTTTATTGCCAATGATTCCCTTATGTACCAAAGTTATAGGGGTAAAGTATATTATATGATATGACTCACTTAATAATGCATGGTTGTAAGAGATCAAATAATGTACTCCAGATACATCCTGCTGATACATTATGCAATTCCCCTTTTGGTAAATGTTGACTCAAACCAGAAAATGTTTTTTCCAATCAACTACGTTAAATAAGCAGGTGTATCCATTGGTGATGAGTCAAAACAGGAACAGTTTGTTACTCATGGGTTAACTAAAACAACTGTGCTGGAAATCCTGCAGTATTAATCAATCCTGTCATATTTTCTCATCCCTCTTGTGGGTGTCAAATCTGACGTCCACAAAGGACCTAAGTGCCTTGATGCTCCCTCTTGTAAATAGACTGGCTACATATGTTCACCTCCTTATAGTTTGCAGGCTAGTATCCTATATACACTGAGTTGGTTAATGATATACCAGATGGAAATATCAAAGATATTCTCAATCATCTGAAATCATGTGTAAAGAATCACAGAGAATCTCTAGCAGTTGTTACTACAGTGACAAATCAGAATCAGAGTGCATTGGTATGTCTTCTTTTACACAGTGTGGTTACATATATCTATCTCCTTGAAGCTTATATTCTAGTAGTGTATATGGACTGTGTTGTTAAAAATATGTCTGGTGGAAACATCAAAGCTTTGATAATTGCACAATTATCTAAAGTTGCGTGTCAAAAGTGACAAATTGTATATTGTGGTTGTTACTACGGTGACTAATCATGCCAAATCTGTTCGTGATATGTCCTGTCCACTGTGTAAGTATTCTAAAGGTGTCGTCCCAGATAAAATTATTCTTTCATTCCCAAGGGGGCTACCACGTCAAGGTGGTAAATCCAATGTAGTTCACGTTGTATTAGCTTTTTTGACAAGTTGCCTCCCCTTGGGAGTGGTTGCACTAGCACCAACATCACACATCTCATCTGTGCTGTGATGATTATCCTGAAAGTGTATGTACACTGGACATTTGATATTTGCCATTTTTGTGTTGGACTTATGCTCCGTCCATCTGTCCTTGGCTTTGTGTAGGGTTTGACCTACACAGAACTTGCTACATGGGCACCATAATGCATAGATCACATATTTGCAATCTGACGTGGCAAAGTCACGTAGCTTGATCATTTTGACAGTGTTAGTGTGTCCAATGTGGTTCCCTTTGATGATGCTTGAACAGTACTGACAGTTCAGGCAGGTGTACGTGCCTGGCTTGGATTTCTGAAGCACTCTCTGCATGTGTTTTTATGGTCTTTCTGCCCTGACCAGTGTATCTCTCAGGTTTCTACCCCTTTTATATGCCATTATGGGTGGATCTGGGAAGAGGCAATGTAATCTGATCAGGTTTCATCAGTATCCTTCCCAACTTCAGCTGCGTCAAGGGAAAATGGTCAGTTACCAATTTAAATGATGACAAGTTAGACAATATTGTAAATATACTACTGCTCACTTGATGGCATGGCATCTAGATCGATAGTGGCATCATTTTTTTCGCAGAGGAAAGAGCTTCCTATTCTCATATAGAATGGGAGTAGGAAGCTGGGAATGGGAGGTTCTACCCATCAAATTCTTGGGAAAGAAAATCCCCAAGACCCACCTTGAATCCAATGAATACCCTGTTGAAATTAGGAACTTTCAGTACAGGTTCACTACAGAGGTTCACTACAGAGGATGTGTTTCAAGTTGTCAAAACTGGCCTGATCTTGTTTTTCCCAATGCAATTTTTGGGCCTCAACATTTTTCAATGCATCAATCAGACAAGATGTTTTTGTAGAATATCTAGAGATTTTAGAGGAGCTGTTTCTCACACAACCTTGACTTTCTCTAGTTGTAGTTGTAGTACGCCATTCCCCACAAAGAACCCAAGATACATTAAGGACGACAGAGCCCGATGGCACTTTTTAGGGTTGTCTGTATGTCCTGCTTATCTCAGGGCCCATATGACCTCATACAGATAGAAAAGGTGTTCCTCCCAGGTTTTACTGTGGGTCACTATATCGTCCAGGTATGTGCTGTAGAAGTGTGGAAAGGGGCTGCAATACCTTTCCCATCAGCCTTTGAAACATTGCCAGGGCCCTATATAGTTCAAAAGGGAGGACTTTAAATTGGAATAATCCCTTGGAAGTGAAGAAAGCCATTTTTTCTTTGTAGGAGGAGCTCAATGGAACCTGCCAACAGCCCTTTGTCAGATCAATCATGGAGATATAGACAGCTGGTCCGAGGTTTTCAATTAGATCGTCAATCCTAGGGATAATGTATTTGTCAAACTGTGAGATGGAGTTCAGCTTTCCAAAGTCTATACAGAACCTCCATGACTGATCTGGTTCGGCAACTAGGACTATTGCCGAGGACCACAGGCTTTCTGACGGCTCTATTATATCCACCTCCATCATTTTCTCCACTTCCTGAAGGATTATTTCCTTTCAATTTCAAATACAAAACTTTCCCGGGAGTGGTGCAAATGCAATGCATGAAATCCCACACTCTCCTTGACTCACTGGTGAAGACATCTGGAAATTTCTCTAAAAAAATCCTGGATGTCTTGCTGTTTTTGAGGTGTTACATTGGGGGGATAATAAATTGTTTTTCGGTGCTCCTTCCATTAGCAATGTGGCCATGAGAACTGAGGAGTTTTCTGCTGGGTCCACCCTCACACATTCAGGATATTTAGGTGTGTCCCCAGGTTTTTACTGTTTGGTCGGGTGAGGCTACCCAATAATTGTATGGTCAGGTCTTTTACAATATTTCGTATGGCCCATACCCTTTTGAAAGCATCTTGTGTTCCGATGTGGGCAAAAGAACAAGTACCTTTTGGCCTACAGAAAAGAAGTGATGGACAGTCTTTTAATTGTACTGAGCCATCTGGCTTTCTTGGGCTCTTCCAAGATGCGTATGTGCTAGCTCTCTAACAACAGCCATGTGTTCTTTCAGGTGCTGTGCAGTTTGTGTCATGGGGAGGGCGGCCTCTTCCCTCTCTTCCCAGGTTTCTCAGAGCATGTCTAAGACATCTTCCGGGTGGCATCCATAGAGAAGCTCAAAAGCAGAGAACCCTATTTGAGCCTGGGGAGACTTTCAGATGGTGAATGGAGCCCAATGGATCATCGTGTCCCAGCATTTTAAGGATGTTTGTTTTAAGTCTGGTTAAAGCATTATACTAAACCATCTGTTTGCCGATGGTACACAGAGGTATGTATGGTCTTTACATGGAGCATCTCTTTAACTTTCGCCATTATCTTGGGCACGAAAGTGCTGCCCTGATCCATCAAAATCTCCTTAGAAAACACCACCCAGGACAGGAAAGGAAGTCAATATTTTAGGATCTGTTGGCAGGTATTGTTTTCCGGGGGGAATGCTTCCAGATACTGGGTAGAATAGTCTAAAATGATGACCACCATATATTTGTTCCTGAGTTTTGAAGGTTCCAATTGACCCAAAGAATCCATTCAAATCCTCGAGAAGGGCACCTCAATAATAGGTAGCAGTTGCAATGGCACTGGTGGTACCGAAAGGGTAGCTGTCTTTTGGCACAGGACATATGTAGAAAATATGTTCTTAATATCAGCATAAACCCTCACCAGTAGAAGTGGAGAATGTTCTGATTTTGAATTTTTGTAATTCCCAAATGTCCTGATGATAAATGGGCTTGGCCCATTTCAAGAATTATCCATCTGTCACTATGGGAAATCACCAGGTGGGTTCTAGATACCCCATCAGGCATCATATCACCTTGATAAAAGAGCCCTGTTTGAGAAAAAAGAAAGGCCCCCTTTGTGTTCTAACCACAACCTCTGAGATAAGATGAAAGCTTCTGCCAGGATGTGGTCATTGACCTATGCAATAGCCAAATAGGGAATTATTTCCGTCTTGTAAGCTACTATTCTATGTGTTTTTGTGGTACTTGAGTCATCTTCTGTTTCTAAGGGTCTTGATCTTTCTGGGTGGTTTATGTCAGCTTTCCAACAACCCTTGGTGCCCCTCTCTGTGAGTTCCTGCTCTTGAACTTTAAGGGGTTTGCTAAAGACTGAGCCTTCCAAAATCCCTTGTGAAATGTGTTCACCATTTGTACATGATAGGCTTCCTTCCCATTATCATAAAGTAGGATGTTTATGTCTACTGGATATATCAAAACTGCCTTAAAATTCAGGCCATATTTCCAAACCAACCCTGACTTGGACACCAACTGGATGTATATGCCTTTTGGAGGGGGTAGAATTAACCCTGTGGGAAATAATTGGCGTTCTCTTACATCAATGTTATGTTACTACTGCTGTGAAGGTGAAAACCAATGGATTTGGTAGTGGCACGAGTTGGGCGTGAGGCTTTAGCACTGAATTTGCTAAATTTAAGAATTCCACAATTTATATCAGTTGGGCAGGATCCCATTTCTGACACCATAACTGGCGTGATGGAGTTAAGTGGCTGACAAGGTAGTATCATTTTGGCAGAGATAGAAAAAAGGGGAGGCCTGATTATTGTCTATGGCCCTTCAGGCAGTTCTGCAATATAATAAAGAGATAGGGCCAACTAGACCAGAGATGACAAATGACTATTGTTTAAATCAGAATAGTTTTCTGTTTATTATCCAAATACACATATCATGAGAAAAAATCGGCTCCACAAACCAAATGCAATACATCCCTCCACAAACCATTAATTCATAACTCATCCATACAATAATCATATTTGCAAAAATTAAATAAAACAAGGTGATACTTTGTATATACCACAAATAGTAAATCAGACAATTATAAGTTCAACACTCGATTATTTTACAATGTGCCCCTCTGTTGGTATTCAGGTTTTTTTTTGAAAACTGTTGTCAACATGTTTCGGTTAAGTTTTCTCACGAGGATGAGACAGTCCCCTCGTGTATTGACTTGGTGTTCAACCTTCTTCAGGACAGGAGAGCAATCGCCAACTTGGCGTTGCCTCTTGGTAAAAAACCAAAGGTAGGGGGTGTGTGGCAGGAGAGCCTTAAATCTAAAAGTAAAAAAGAATAAAAATTGTCATCTCTGTGTTTACTCAACAAACTATTTACTTAGTGTCTACATAGAGTTTGCTTAGTTAACTATATATCACCTGTTAACCTCCTCTGAAACTTTCAGGGGCTGGCGAACCGGTGTGGTGGAGTCGATCCCGTAGTGAATGCTTCCAACAATGGTGCTTCACGTAATGGATGCCCTATAGTAAAAAGGACATGTGTGTTTTAAAATTCAGAAATGAGAACCTACTCGAGTCATTCACAAATAATGGGTTGGTACTCACTGTTATTCTCAAAAGGAAAATATTTTCTTTTTTCTAATTTCCAGTTCGAAAATAGTGCCAATTAATTCATTAAAGCAACTGCGTCTTTAAAACGCCTGCAAAGGAGAAAACAAAGCATATGAAACATGCATTAACTGCTATGTTTAAAAGAGGCAGCAATCTGTCACTGGTGGATAAACTCCAGCACAATCACGCTTTAAAACCGGGAACACTTACTTGAGACAGCCGTATGTTTAATCGCTGTTACGGCTCACTGGCAAGAAGTGTAGCAAAATTTACGGCCGTGAACCGAAGGGCTGCCTATGTAAACAACAGACACAGAGCGACATGATTAGTGTCTGCTAATTAAAATTGGTGCACCTCGGCGCTGCTGTTTATGAAAATCATTCTTCTCTTACCTTGTTAAAGGCGAGAGATGGAATCCAAGACCCTGCTGCGCAGTCAGTAGTCTGCGCTCCTATCGTCTGCCAGAGTTTTATAAACGCTGTGCAGGCATGCGCTTAGACCTCACAAAACGGTCGCTTGGAATTATGGGCTTCGTAGTCTATAATGACATATGCAGGCTGATTCACATGTCACTACCTAGGAATCTCGTGCATCCATCGCGAAATATTCTGTTTGTCAGTCTTTTAGTTATGTGCTTCCTGGCTCGACATCTGCCAGAAATATAGCTCACCGTACGACAGACTCATGTAAACGCTGTATAAACATGCGCTGTGGCCAGAGAAAAACAACCGCTTGGAATTGTGGGCTTCGTAGTGCGTAGTGTCACTATGGATGATAAAATATCGTCCGTGTTCAAATATAATAAGATGTTATACTGTAGAGACTGCCGTCTCGTGCCTCCATCGCAGGACTTATTCAGTGGATGAGGTTTCAGAAAACTACGCACCAATGAGGCGCTCACGTGTGCAATGTATTGTGGATAGGGTAGTTTGGGCTACAGGGAGTTAACTACTGTTTAGTACGTTCCACTCTACAGAAATGTTTAACCCATGATGTACTGTATCTAGGGAATAAATCCATTTCTGTTCAAGGCGATGTAGAGCCATTGCCATATCTCCACCTCTTGATTTTGGATTTAGAGTTTGTAACACAAACCACTTCATTTCTGTGTCTTTATGATTAAGCCTCTTGAAATGCTCCACCAGGGGTTTGTCAGGGGTGTGATTTCTTATGCAAGAGCGATGTTCTCCAATGCGCACCTTCACTGCTCTGACCGTTTTCCCTACATATAGTAGGTCGCATGGACAGGATATCACATATATTGCATTCTTTGTGCAGCAGTTGGTGTGATTTTTCATCACCCATGTCTTATTCCCGTATTGAAAACTGTGTTTAGTCTCGGTAAGTGGACAGACACTGCAATTCCCACATTTATAATGGCCAATAATGGGAGGCAGACCCCATTGGTTCATAATGGTGGTATCTCTGAGTTTCTCTCGATAAGTGTGAACCAATTTTTGTCTTAGATTACAGTTGCGTTTAAAAGCGAACATTGGTTTCTGTGATAATGTACCGGGATTTTTTACCAAATCCCAATTCTGATTGATTATTTTTCTGATAGCGTTACTAATGGGATTGAATGTGGTAACGCAAACCAATCTATCGTTCCATTTTTTGTCCTTTACTTGTAAAGAAACTTCTCTGTTTGTATTCGCAGCTCTTTTTAGATTGTTCTTCACCAGACGTTTGGGGTACCCCCGTATGTCCAACCTTTCTTTGAGTTGTGTGGCATGTATATTATAATCATCCTTATCGGTACAATTCCGTCGGATTCTCAAA
This sequence comes from Ambystoma mexicanum, assembly GCF_040938575.1. NCBI lineage: Eukaryota > Metazoa > Chordata > Amphibia > Caudata > Ambystomatidae > Ambystoma > Ambystoma mexicanum. The sequence goes on along the minus strand of NC_090935.1, from coordinate 1,173,393,300 downwards.
AATTGACCGTAAGGAAGATTAAATTTAAGACTCTCTGGATGAAAACTTGAATAGTGCAGTAAGGTATTCTTATCCGTAGCTTTTCTATAAAGTGAGGTGACTAAGTTGTTCCCTTGTTTTTTGATCATCAAATCCAGGAAGCTTACTTGTTCTTTACTCCATTCAATGGTAAATTTAATATTCAAATCACAAGTATTCAACCATTTGTGAAACGCGAGGAGAGATGTGATGTCCCCTCGCCAAATCAGAAAAACATCGTCGATATAACGACGCCACATCTTCAATTGTCCATTTGTCTGATTTTTTAGAATATCAGCAATATATTTTGATTCAAATTTAGCCATGTATAGATTAGCTACATGCGGGGCAAACGTAGCCCCCATGCTGACCCATTTCTGTTGTTTGTAGATCTGCTGTTTAAAGAGGAAGAAATTTTCTGTCATGGCCAATCTTGAACATTCTAATATAAATCCTGTGGGTGGTTTATGTGGTCTACTTCGTGTGTTCAATACTTCAGCTATAGCCTCCAAACAAGCCATTTGGGGGATGGACGTATATAACGCCTCCACATCCATGGTCACTAAAAGATCACCTGTTTCTATCGTGACATCTTGGAGGATTTTCAGCACAATACACACAATAGGTCTGCCGGGCGGGTTTTCCAGGCTCTTATGTACTTTTGGTAATATGTAAAATGCTGCCTTCTTTGGATGTTTTTTGTTGAGAAATTTTTCTTCATCCAGACAAATCCATTCTTCTTGTCGCGCATGTGCTGTTAGACTTTTAATCTCATCCTGTAATCTTTCTGTGGGGTCATGGTCCAGTTTTTTGTATGATATAGTGTCATTTAGCAATCTAATACATTCTTTGTCGTAGTTTACAGTATCCATCAATACTATCCCTCCGCCCTTGTCAGCCGATTTTATAGTTACATTTTCTTGGTTACTGAGATTTTGAAGACACAATCTTTCATTTTTAGTCAAATTATCAGTACAGTGATTTTTCTTTTTTAGACTTGTTAAAACTTGTTTAGTCACCCGATTCTCAAAGGTGATAATCTCTGGTGGGCAGGTGTGTGGTGGTGGAAAGAAATTGGATTTCATTTTGAGACCTGTGATGTTTAAATCTGCTGAATCCACTATTTTGTGCCCTATTTGTTTTTGGTTCTGATTAGGTAAAAATACTTCAAAGAAATGTTTTAACCTGATGTTCCGAAATTTTTTTTGTAGTTCTAGTTCTACATTGAAAGGGTCTGCTTTTGTGACTGGTACGAAAGAAAGGCCTCTAGCTAAAAGACTCTTTTCTGAATACCAACAGAGGGGCACATTGTAAAATAATCGAGTGTTGAACTTATAATTGTCTGATTTACTATTTGTGGTATATACAAAGTATCACCTTGTTTTATTTAATTTTTGCAAATATGATTATTGTATGGATGAGTTATGAATGAATGGTTTGTGGAGGGATGTATTGCATTTGGTTTGTGGAGCCGATTTTTTCTCATGATATGTGTATTTGGATAATAAACAGAAAACTATTCTGATTTAAACAATAGTCATTTGTCATCTCTGGTCTAGTTGGCCCTATCTCTTTATTATATAGTATCATTTTGGCTACAGACATTTATTCAAATAATGAAAGCAACCTGCCCCTCCCTATTTGTCAAAGGGTTTTTCCCTACCTCAAAACAGGTGCTCATTAGGATGTAAGTAAAAAAATACAATATACCTTCCTCTATCCAAACGCACTACTCTAGCCCTACCACTAACAAATAAACCAAGAAAAATGGGTTCAATGAACTTCTTATCCAAGCAACCAGGAGAAAGGCCCTTCTCCTGGTGAAAAAATCCAGTTTTAGGCTGATTTAACAGCAGTCTCTTGTACCAGGGTCTGATTTACCAAATACCCCTGAACCACGAGAATGACTTCCTTCTTCTGGTCTATCTGGAAATGTTTTGGAGACTGTTCCTTGACAATCCTGTGTACAAGTCTGTAGAAGTCTCTTTACTTCGTCCGAAGGATTTGTGAACAGCAGAGTTAAGACTTTATCAACTCTTCTTCTTATTGCTGGGGCTTTGTCAGAACTTTTTATATGTTTAGGTCTTAACTATGGAGGAGATTACTCCCTGACAGTTCTTGCTCCTTTTGGTATGTTTCACATATGTTTGGTTTCTCCACTGTGACAAGTGAGTTCCCTCCCGAAGCACTCATGAGATGTATGGTTTCTCGGGTCACCACTGTAACAAGGTGATCACCCCAATGGAATACTTGACTCTCGGTTCTCTGGATACCACTACTGTGATGAGGGAGATCACTCCAGAGGAATATTTGACTCTTGGTTCTCTGTACCCCATCCATCTTTCCTGCATCTCTCGTTACCTGTATCTTCACTAGTGCATTCTACCAGTTCTTCCCGGGGTCTCAGGTCGCTGTTTGTTGTGCATACATTCAGCACGCATTCCTGTTTTCCACCCTTTGGTTGGTGTGGTTCCACAGAGCCGTTGATGTGGTGGTCTCAACGTGTTTTATGGACCATAGGGTCTGCCTTGGAGAGGCCACACCAGTGCTAGACTCTACCTGCTTCTGCTGCAAGTCGGGTTTACTCTAGCTCGCGTGGATCCCTTCAGCTTCTCCTTCTGAGACCATCTCACAATGCTTTTGGCAGTGTGGGTTTGAATTTCCCAGGCCCTACAGGACGGACACAAGCTTCCCTTGCCATTCTTCCAGCTCCTGAAAACACGTAGTCCTTCCTTGGTCTTAACTTTATATTGCTGGGACCACCCCAGCATGGTGTCAATGTTTGTCGTCAATATCTTTTAACTTACCTTCATGCCTCCTAGTGGCCACCCCATCACCGTTCTTTGGTAATCCCTTCTACTGATGTTCTGTATGTTCCTTTTTTTCTTCTTCATCTCAGTCCTATCTGGTCTTACAGATGTGATAGTACTGACTTCACAATAACACACAGTAGTAGTTTCAGGTTGAGAGGGAGAAGGAGTCAATAGGTCCATGGTTTCCTGAACAAGGGATTAGAGAGGTCTTTCATGGGAGAGGAGTTCTTATCCTCATGAGCGGAATCTCTTCCTATGTGGTCCTCCTGCTTTTTACAACCCCTAGAGGGACTATTATGTAGCAGCATCCCCTCTCTTGCCTCAAATGGAGGGGTTCCCCTGAGGGGGGAAGTGACAAGATCCCGTGCATCGTCACACCAGGTGGACTGTTTTCTGTTACAGTACTGTAATGGGTCCTCATCCTCCCATGGGTGAACTGTCTAGTAGATAAGCATGAAGAACATGTGTAGCTGATCGTCTCTTGAAGACCCCCCTCTACTGAATGTGCTTGAGTCACTGAGGACGGTGTCCCACAAATTCTCTTCCCTGATGGTTGTGCCTGTCTTCACAGCTAAAAAAGCTTTCAACAGGTGTCAGTGATGTACTTCACATTAATGCAATCACATGATCGGCTGGTCGGTGTTGCTCCTTTTTCCTGAGTTCTTTCTGCACTTCAGCTTCCAAGTGCTGCAGCAAAGCATCTTTTACATTTGCCCAGTGTTTGTGCTTTGTGGTGCTTACTGTGAGTCCTTCCCCAGGACATGTGGATCAAGAGCACCCCTTTGGACATTTCAATGTGAGTACACAAAGGAAACCCCTGGGTACTCAATGTTACTTTTAAATGCAACTATCCATTGATCACAAGGCATGGTTGAAAGTAGGCCCCTCATCAACTGTGCCGCATTGGCCAAGGTACGGGCCCTAGCCATGAGGGAAACAGGTACACCAGAGGGATTATCTCAATCAGGGATGCACTGTGATAACTAACATGCTTGGGAGCCTCCTTGAAAGGTTACTGCATGAGGCATACCTTAGTTAGCTGCTGCCACTGACAGTGTTAACATTTCCTTATCTCTGCATAACCTGTGATGGCATTGCTCAGTTCATGTAGTCTTTCCAACATGTACAAAGTAGAATTCCATCAGGTTGACACTTAGATCTTCAGGTTGTTCAGTGTCATCTTGTAGCACACGTGAAGTTGGAGCTGCATATTCTTGACATGGTAAGTCCCACAGAAATGGGAGCTGATCTTCTGGGTCACAACAATAATTTCTTTCACAGGCTCACCATTACTGATGGTGTATATGAGCATGCCGTGAAGGACATGCACAAAGCATGGAACATGCACTGTCCTGTCATTTTGTAAGGCAGCAATGACAGTTGATCAACTGTCTGCTGCAACAAAGCCAAAGGCAAATTGTGAGGATGTAATCATTGTGCTTTCATCTTCTCCACCTTCACCAGGTGGCAGCCTACCTGTGGCTTCTGCCTGAAGCCATTCAAAGCACAAATGTGTCTGGTCCTGAACTGAATACACCTTCTCCCACCTTGAATTACTTCAGGAACACTCTTGGATGTCAGAGGTCGAAAATTCCACCCACTGTGCTGTCATGGCCTTGTAATCAGTAGTATTACCACTGGTCCACATAGCCATGGTTATGTGGAATTTGTGACGCAAAGACTGCTATTGTGCTGCCCTACTGAAGAGAATACCTCATTGTACAATTCCAGTCCCTCTAAATGTAAGAGAAAAACCATTGGCTATGAACTTAAATGCAGTGATCAACTTTTACAATAACATGCAGAATCCACAACAGAATAGGGTAGGATTGGTTGCCAACATTACAGCAGGTGCTACCTCTCATGGGGCTAATGACATGTTTGGCCTTGCCTATAACTTTCCATAGCACTGCCTTGATGCTGTGAGGTATAACCACTATGAGCCACTTGTACTCAAGAGACCAGAGCCTGGTGCCCCACTCCCAAGTACTGACACAGATGCAATATTTTCAGGGGTACTTTTGAGGACTAGTGGAGGTATGCTGCTTGTCTGATAGTACAGGGGAGGGGTGCACCTTGGATCTTTGTATTCTTCCCAAATCTTTGCATGTTGCCTTAGCATATGGGGCTGCATAAATGTGATGCCTAAGTTTATCCGTGGCTTCCCTCAGTACATCTTCTTCCAGCAGATTGTGCAAGTGACCAGATGTGGTTGTTTTTTATTCTCTATGAAGACCTGCTATCATTTTGCCTTTGTAGTGGACTAGCAGAGAGGCATGGTTTATGTGGGTATGATGCTGCTGGCGTTTGTAGTGTTGATCGTGGTGTTCTGGATGCCACAGAAAGATGTGATATGTTTTCTGATCTGAGGCAGAAGGCTTTTCCACAAAGACATGGGTGCGAGGTGAGCATCTGTTAATTTGACAACTTCTGCATCAGTAATGTCATTCTGCCCTCCTTTTCAGCATTGATGCTTTCCAGCAGCACTGTTCTTTTCTGCCTGGCCTCTGATGTAGCATAGTCTTTGCCCTGAACGTCATCTCTATTATAGTCATATTGTCAACCGTACTGTCTTCCTCAGGGTGGTGGATATAAAGATCAGTAATTTTCAATCTCCTCCTGCTGTTCAAGTACTCCATGTGCTGTTTTTCCATGATTTTCTCTAGATAAGATCTGCACGCCTCCCTCTTATGACCATGAGCTTAGAAAAGTGTGATCTCCTGTTTCGATCTCTGAGTATGTTCTTCATTGTGGTGCAATACCCATACATCATTTTCTAGTATTAGCACATGTACCGCAGAGTGACTTGTGATGGGAGGGGATGCGGGGGTTGGGGGGGTATGGAACATGAGCTTGACGATACCTTCAAATGACCACTAATTTTGGCACCCTGAGTGAACACAGCAAGTGCGCCTTCAGGTGTAAAAAGAGCACAAACAACACTTCTCTTCTCCTTCTGCCTCTGGCTTGTTTAGCTGCTCACACGTTATCTGAAATGTGTCCAAATGTGTGTCATCTGTCTTCCAAACTCTCGTCTGCTCCTTCGTAGCAAAATCAGGCAAGCATGCCTGTCCCACAAGCCACCTTTTGGGCTTCCTGGCTCCTCCCTCTCCCCCTCCCAGATGGTTACCCAAGAGCACCTGGCTTGTAGACTCACTTCAAGCGACGGACAATGACAGTATCAGTCAAATCCCTAAATGTCCGCTACTCCTTCCTCAAAAAATCAGAAGACTGTGACTCTCATAAAAGCTTCCCCTGGGGTTTCCCGTTTCGTTTTTTCCTCCATCCAGGAGTCACTGGATGGCACATGTCTTCTCGACTCACTTCAAGGACACTAACTGGTTAGTGTCTGCTCCCTCTCCAAACCTCTGCTGGTCACTCCAAGCAGAATTAGGTGAGTGTGCCTTTTTCACAAGCTGCTCTCAATGATTCCCAGATACTTCTGTTCCTCCACTAAGGTATACCCCAATAGCACATGTCTAATGCACTCACTTCAAGAAATAGTTGCTCACTGGTGTGTGTCAACTGTCTCCCTAAATCTATTCTGCTCTGTCTCTGCAAAATCAAGAGCGATTACTGGCTCCTGGTGCTTCTCCTCCCAGGTGTCACTTAATGGCAGGTGTCTTGAACAATCACTTCAAGAGATGGGCTAGTGTGTAACCTGCCACCCCCCCCCAAATCACTGGTAATGGCACTTATGTTGTTCACCACTCCAAATGGTCAAATATGTCACACCCAGGTGCTCACTACTTCCCCTGCTATTTTTTTTCTCCACCTACTCTATCTCAATTCCAGTTTCATAACTCTTTTTTAAAGGGATGGTCTAGTAAAAAATGTTATTCAAAAATAGATAGGCCACATTAAAAAAAAAATACTAGCATCCTATGTTTTAAAACTTCCTATGTAAAATTTTGAGCTATTCAAGCTCAAAATTCGAAAAAGCAAGCTGTAATATCGGGGATGATAAGAAGACATCTGAATACAGGTAAAGCCAGGAGACCAGTATATATATAAAAAGTAAGTTTATTACTTAGTTACAGGACTAGTTAGTTAGAAAGGCAGGGAGATACATAGATGACATCCTTTCAGTAAGGTACTCCCATCCTGTGTCCTCAACTGAAGCTCTTGGAACTCTTCGGTCCCATAACATTCTATGTGACATAGCTGTATTCTACTAGCAGCACTGTATGCACACAGTGCAGATAGATAACTACAATACTACACATCTCCCTCTCTTCAATTGAACATACGAACAAGATATCACAACCCAGGCATTCAGAGACAATCAAAATTACGCACTCCTGCACATCTGTAAAACCTATACAACATTCTCAACCAAGGAAGCGTATCCACATTCACGTAACTAACAATCAAACCAAACAAGTACACCAATCACCACTATCCATCTCAGAAACACCTGTCATTTGCGCCATCCAGTGTTATTTCACATACACACCCTGCCATAGAAACACTGAAAAGTAGGAAAGGACAGAAAAGAAAACTCACAAAACAAAGACCACATTAACACAACGCACCTGGGAAAGAACAGCGCGTGAAGAAAATGAACACTGACAGAGCCCGGTCAGATCTGAATCCAGGAGCAAATAGATCTTTCAAATGTATATATTCAAAAAATTGCATGCGTATACGCAACATTCATGTCCATTTAAACACCTTCCAAATTCCAACCGGACACAAATTATGTATTCCATGGCAACAGAACGATGCTGTGCCACTAATGTTGCACTTTTACATGGCACCAGAACGATGCTGTGCCACTGTGCCATTACAATATCATGTATTCCATGGTACAGAACAATGCTGTGCCACTATTATTGCACTTTTACATGGCACCAGAACGATGCTGTGCCACTGTGCCATTACAATATCATGTATTCCATGGTACAGAACGATGCTGTGCCACTATTATTGCACTTTTACATGGCACCAGAACGATGCTGTGCCACTGTGCCATTACAATATCATGTATTCCATGGTACAGAACGATGCTGTGCCACTAATGTTGCACTTTTACATGGCACCAGAACGATGCTGTGCCACTGTGCCATTACAATATCATGTATTCCATGGTACAGAACAATGCTGTGCCACTATTATTGCACTTTTACATGGCACCAGAACGATGCTGTGCCACTGTGCCATTACAATATCATGTATTCCATGGTACAGAACGATGCTGTGCCACTAATGTTGCACTTTTACATGGCACCAGAACGATGCTGTGCCACTGTGCCATTACAATATCATGTATTCCATGGCAACAGAACGATGCTGTGCCACTATTATTGCACTTTTACATGGCATCAGAGCAATGCTGTGTCACTGTGCCATTACAATATCATGTATTCCATGGTACAGAACGATGCTGTGCCACTAATGTTGCACTTTTACATGGCATCAGAACGATGCTGTGCCACTGTGCCATTAATTTAATACATTACATTTTTTCATGGCACCAGAACGATGCTGTGCCACTGTGCATTTAAATTTATACATGTGATTACCTTTAGGATTACTCACAATAATATCGGTATATGTTATAACAATATATATATAATCCAGAATTTGAAAACCTGAAATTCCTATCATCATAAAATTCATCCGGACATCACACAGGTACTTTCACCCTGTCACCAATTCATCCGGGCATCACACAGGTACTTTCACCCTGTCATCATAAAATTCATCCGGACATCACACAGGTACTTTCACCCTGTCACCAATTCATCTGGGCATCACACAGGTACTTTCACCTGAATATGTTTCATTTCATAAATTCATGTCATAGGGCATTTCACAACATTGTGCTCTACAGCATTGTGCTCTAATTCATAGCTAGTAAACTGTGCCCAAACCATAATAATATTACGCGTCGTATATCAGTACACCTCCTGATGAACATACAGTGTAATATTACATTGCATTCAAATCATTAATAAGTATATATACGCATTAACCCCTACACACTATCATATCTTAACATTCCATTATGACACCTCGCATTTCATTACCTCTCCTATGAACATACAGTGTCATAATACATTGCATTATATTGCATTATGTCATTAATAAATATATATATATCTATATATTAGCCCATACTCTAGACATCATGGCTTAATAAATCAAAACGGGTTTCACTATTCCAAACATTTCACAAGCAGAGGGGCGCCGCCATTTTGTGAAATGGAGGCCCTCCTGTGCTGGCTTTTGCTTTTGTGGCACTAATGAAGGAAAAGCCAGCCAGCTGTAGTAAACAAAGTCTCCCGCTGGGTGGCTTTCCCTTCATTAGTGCCGGGACTCGGAGGACGCGGACCGGAGACCAGAGCAGGAAAGCTGCAGCTGAATCTCGGTAAGTGCTATTTATTTTTTTTACAAAAAATAAGCACTAGCTGCAGTTTTTTTTCTAAGTTTTCCGGGCTGGAGGAGCCCGGAAAACTTAGAAATAAAACCGGAGCTTTAAAAACGTTGTATTTATGTTTGCGGTCGCTTTTGAAGCGACCGCAAACATAAATACAACGTTATTGTGTTGGAAAACGCTGTGGTTTTTCGTTCCAAGTTTCTCAGGCTCCTCCGGCTCGGAGGAGCCTGAGAAACTTGGAAAGAAAAACCGCAGCGTTTTCCAACACAACCGCGTGTGTTTCTGCCTGCTGTGGCTATCACTTTGGGTCTCTGGTGCTCCCAGGGGAGCAGCGGAGACCCAAAGTGAAAGCCACAGCAGGCAGAAACACACGCGGTTGTGTTTACATGCTGCGTAGTGTTTCTACCTGCAGCTGATTTCCCATTTGGGGCTCTCGGGCTCCCGTGGGGAGCCCGAGAGCCCCAAATGGGAAATCAGCTGCAGGTAGAAACACTACGCGGTTGTGTTTACATGCCGCGTAGTGTTTCTACCTGCAGCTGATTTCCCATTTGGGGCTCTCGGGCTCCCCGTGGGGAGCCCGAGAGCCCCAAATGGGAAATGCTACGTTGTCTGCCTGAATCTGCTTTTCCATTTGGGGCTCTTGGGCTCCCCGGAGCCCGAGAGCCCCAAATGGAAAAGCAGATTCAGGCAGACACAACGAGGTTGTTTTCCGCAACGCCGCGTTGTGTCTGCCTGAATCTGCTTTTCCATTTGGGGCTCTCGGGCTCCCCGGAGCCCGAGAGCCCCAAATGGTAAAGCAGATTCAGGCAGACACAACGCGGTTGTTTTCCGCAACGCCGCGTTACCAGTTTAATGGTATCCACTACAGAATAATTGCTCATTTTACTATAGCCGGTATGATAGCTGAGTGGGTTGAGCGCTCGCTGCTGCAATGTGTGTGTGAGCTGCATGTTCAAATCCCAGGAAGGCCATCTCAGCCTTTCATCTTTCTTAGGTCGATAAATGAGTACCAACACAGGTTGGGTGATATTGTATGCATCTTTGTTCATTAAAAAAGAGCTTCAGCGTAAGTGCTACTCAATAAAATATTATCATTTGGCCTTGGACGTCTTCTTGCATTCACAGTAATTTGACAATACAGATCTATACACACAGATATTAATGATACATATGGTGATCCATTCTGTTATGAAATGTATATCACATTAGTGGACTCATTACAAGCTGGTAAGATAGCTCAGTGGGTTGAGCGCTCGCTGCTGTGATCTGAGAGTGATCTGCAGGTCGCAGGTTCGAATCCCGGCAAAGCCAACTCATCCTTCTGAGGTCGATTAATGAGTACCAATTTTGGCTGGGTGATATTGTATGTAAATATGTGCTCTGTAAAGCGCTTTGCATTAAGGCGCTATATAAATGACATATCATTATCATAACCATATTGTTCAAAGTGTACTTAGAAACAATGCTATTTGATGCCACTTCCTGTATTGTAAAGGGGTGAAAAGTTGTGTTTCATCACTTCCCGGGATTTCACTTTGGGGTGGGGTCAAGTCACATCACTTCGGGTTATGTCATCAGAGGTCAAGGGTCGTTAGGCGAGGTGTGGGCCACTTTTTGAGGAGAGGGGTGGGCCACTTTTCTTTGGGTGTTCGGGCCTATTTCTTGTCCTACTCCGACCCTGCTAGTAGCCCCTCTTAATGTAGCTCTGTTTCTACGATCTAGATCATATTTTAATGTTTTCAAGTGTTCGAAGAAGGTTTGGAACACAGAAAGAAAAATGCTTTGGTGCAGAGGTGTTTAATGATCTAGACATTAACAATTGGGAGTCATTTTGTAATAAGTGTAAGCTGTGTCTCGGAAACTGCCAACAGGAACACTTATGGGCGGCTGGGTCCCTTCCATTCCATTATCTGCTTTTCCAACATGTAGTGCAAAAGAAAAGTGTAAAACCAGGCGAAATTGGTTTGTTTTGTCAGCCTGTTTTGTAAAGAATTGTTAATGCTGTTAACCATTAATGCGTGCCAGACTCTTTTTAAAATGTATTCTTAAGGAATCCCATTTTTAGTAAGTGCTAAAAATAGACCTATTCCATAGGAATCCATTGGGTTTAGCCTGCCATGAAAGTCTGATACTGGCGTAAAACCTGGAGGCATTAGAAGTCCGAGGTGGAAAGCATGGTGGAAATGTCACACATCTGTTGTTCCCCTACATCACCACCAAATGTTTACACAATCCCCTAGAGTATAAAAGTAAGGTGTGAAAAGCTTACTCCTTGGTTTGATACATTACCTTTACACTCTGTGACTGACAAAATAACCTCCTATGTGCCAAACCACCTTTTTTGCTGTGGCATTACTCAACACCGCTGCTGACAGACATGGTAAGCAGAAAATATCCCACAACTCACCTCATTGCTCTCATACCATCCAACATCATCCATTTGTTTGAATTTTTGCGATCGTTTTACTACAAAGTAAATCAGATAACCACTTCCACCCAAGCAAATTAATATGAGAAAATTGGCCAGCAGTCGAAGGAACCTTCTCAAATGAATATTTTCATCCTTTGTATTTTCCTGTTCGTCCACAATGGACTCCTGTGGGTTTGGGAAAAATAAAAGAAGTGTATTATCTTTTGCACTCTTCACATCTTTTCGTGTGAGTTGAAATCATGATTTAAAGACGTGTTTTACTTTGAAAATAATATTATGTTTTTATTGGCATTACTAGACTGTGAGCTATCGCCACTAACGGGGCCTCTTGGCACTATAGCATCAACGTAGCTAGTACATGCATAGAAGTTGTAGAACTATCACATCTGAGATCATGAGGACATTTGCAGACGAAGGTGTACATTTAACAGAACCTGCAAGGTGTCCCGATGTTATTAAAAACCATATTGTCTTCCTGAGATCTTAATCTAAAGGATAAGGGCCTCATTTTACAAAATCACCTACATTTGCACGTTCTTGCAAAAAGGTACCCTGTGTATGCTTTGCATCATTTGCATTTTGATGTGCAAAGAAAGGATTAATAACGTAAAATCACCTTAACCGAATTGTTTACACCATCTATAGAAAGTAGCGCAAATGCTGCCTGCCATTTTCTCGTGGCAGACACCATTCACAATGAACTCCTCTGAAATCTGACTACTTTTATCAGGCGATAAAAACAAGCAGATTATATAGAACTCCAAAAGTTGTATGACAGCATAGCAATGTCACGCTGGCCTAAAACCATGTACTTTGCAAGGCCACAGTGACTATGCATGGTGTAAATGGGACATCTATTCCAAACCCTCACTTTACCTCCAAAAACACGAAAATGTTCAGCAGTGCAAAAAGTAGTTCTAACACATACACGTGTTATTTGGACCACGTTTTCCAGTCTGGGGACTTGGACAATGATTCCCAATGTCTTCCAAAGATTAGGTTCTAAGAGTAATAGAGAGATTAAGTTTAAGATTACTTTTACTTATATATCTCACAGCTTATAACCCAAAGGGGCACCTTGGTTTTTGCAAAATTCTAATAGACCGCAAAAGAGAAAGTTGATTAACAAAACCAAGTACAGAAGTTCAACTTATTTACGGAAAAGGAAGGTTTTCAGCTGATTTCTAAAAAACACAAGTGATCTTCTTTCTTCTGAAGAATATCTGGTGTTGTGTTTAAGAACAGCTCCCACTGACTGCTTTACATTATATTGTGAGAAACAAGGGACCCTTATGGCAGAGGGCAGTATGTAATAGACAGAGGGCTTTCAATTTCAGCAACTGGAATCCAGTGCAGTTCTAGCAACGTTGCCGATGTGCGTGACTTCCTTGGAAGGTTGATCAGAATATTCTGGGTAACACATTCTGCCTCATTATAAGTCAGGCGGTAAGGGGTTAACGGCGCTAGTAAAGGTGCCAATGCCATCAACCCCATACCGCCTGATTACGAGGTCCCCGCGCGGGACCCGCTCTGCACATCTGGTTTTACCAGACGTACGGAGCAGATTCAGCGAGGGGAGGAGGGAGCAAACAACGGGCCGCTCGTAATCGGCCCGTTATTTGCTCCCTCTCCCATTCCCCAGCCCTATGGGGGCTGAAGTGGGAATGGGGAAGGTCCGGGCCCGGGTTCCTGAAGGGAGGAATTACCAGGCCCTCCGAACTCGGAATGGCCCGGTAATTCCCCATTCTGGGAAACCGGACCCGGACCCGATTTTGGCGGCAGCCATGCCGCCAATAGCGGCATGGCTACCGCCAAAGTCGTAATGACGGCCATTGAGTTCTTTGCAGTCTTAAGTATACTCATTGGAAGGACCTAAATAAACTGACTTACCATGTTCAAGGCAGAAAGTTCCAAATGTATTAATTAGATCGACTTGATGACTGAATAAAAACAGAAGTAAGAGTTGCTTTATTTGGCATATTTTGTCAAAACAGATGACAACAACTTGTTAACCTGGTCAGCAAGGGAAACTATGCTGTCAGTGGTGCTGCCTAAGTTTCAGACCTTGGGTGCCATATTTTTTGAGGGACCACTAACAGTTGGCCAGAAGGTTGGGCTTCATTTAACTGAGCTTCGACCACAACTGAGGACTTCTATTTAGTTTGCATTTAATTTTAAATGATTTTGGTCAACTCAGTTGGTTAATGTAAATAAGCCTGTAGAAGATAATAAATCTAATGATGATGGCAACTCATCGAGATATAGTAGAATTTGGGTTTCTACTTCAAATGTGTAGAAAACCCATGGCATAGTTACAAACCCATGCCATAGGTTGATGATCTCAATGAAAGAGCAGTTGGGAGATAGCAGGACCTGGAAGGCCACTGAACATAATTGTAGAATTAGGTGATTCAAATGGATCAACTGATGCTGATTGGAATCTGTTTTGTTGAAGCCTTGTTATCCATGAAACGGCTCAGCCTTTGATGCCGAAACAATGAAATGTCCAGAAGAAATTTCTGGTCAATGGTGCAGACGCAGCAGTGAGATCTAATATCACCAAAATGTAAGACCACCACCATCCACCATCATAATGATGTCAACTATGGAGGTAAAACCAACCTCTGTGCTTTAGACAATAGGAAAACAAGTATTGGCTGGATTTTGTGGGTCAGCATCGTGAGTGGGTTCTGGTTGAAGATTAGGTTTGTTGTCAGGAAACAAGCCCGTCTTTGTGTAACACTCTAAGGATAGTACATACAACTTTAAATGCAGTTCTGGCTTTTACTGGAAACCTATGCAGTGAATGAAAAAACCCAGAGAGCTTAGATTTAAGGTCAGATTCCCAGAGTCATTTCAGCTACAGCATTCTGGACACTACAGCCGTTGGAGTAGGTGAAAGTTGGTCACCAATTAAATGCTATTGGCATAGTCTATGTGGTTAAGACCAGAGATAACAACGTGCACATTGGGAACATTCTCCTAAGTATCATCATTGTTGTTTATCTCGGCCAAGCCATAAAACAAACACATGCATAATACAAAACTCCAAATATCTTTTTTCAAAAAAGCTAAAATATAATAATAAAATGCTGCTCCGATTCATGTAAACAAACGGGAGCGGGGTACGCATACTCCGAGGTGTGCGCGAGGAGTTTCACATGCGATTTGGCTGGCGCAAGCGGGGTATGTGTATTCCGAGGGGTGCATAAGGAATTTTTACAAGCGATTTGGTTGGTGCGAGTGGGTTACGTGTCAGGCATGAAAACATGTGTGCATCTTCACATGCAGTTGTACACCAGGTATCAGAACATATACACCATTGATGTGGAGCACACATGACTGGATTCACATGCAGCATGGTCATGTCCCTGCACATACACATCCATACATGGTCCATGTCAGACATATGTCCAAGCTGCACACACCTGCCACACCTCAACATGCACTGTGTCGAATGAGAATGCATGGACACTTACCGCTCAATTCCAGACGGGTCTGCCTCTCGAGGACCTGGAGGTGAAGCTCTGGGCGAATGCGCTCCATGACCATCATCTGGTTGGTGGTAAGCAAGACCCAGTGCCCCAATGCATCTGCTGCGTCCATGAGGCGCCGGGCCCTCTTGAGGGTCCTGAACTTGAAGTCCTCCCAGCGCTTATGGATGTGTGTGAAGTCGTGGGCTGCCACCCCCTCTGTGTTTATGGCACCCATGATGTCCAACCAGATCCTCTCCCGTCCATCCTTGTCAGCGCGTGCTCGTCTGAAGAAGACATCATAATGCCACAGGACCTGATCCACTAGAATGCCAACTTCTTTTGCAGTGAAGCTGGCAGCCCTCTGCCTCTCTGCCGGGGGGTCGCCACTGGTCCCAGATGGAGTTTGACCAGACATGGCAACCTCCGAGGCAGGTGTGGGTGGGCAACTGGGACCTGGGCTGGGCTGTGGAGCGATGGAACTCCAGTTGCGAGTATTCTGTTCCAGCAGGGGTGGTCACAGCAACTGGACCACTGGCGATGGCTGATGTGCAGGCACCAAATAGCAGGGCACGTTGGCAGCAGGCAGCAGCAGATGGCTCGTAGGAGGCTCACTGGGGTTCTGGGGGGGAGGTAAATGGCCTTCTGTGTGATGTTGTGTGGGCAGCTTGATGCAGAGTGAATCCCCACATGCAAAACCAGCACGTCAGCGTGAGATTGCGTGAAATATGAGGAAAGGCCCTTATCGCGTAAGCGTGCAAGTGACGTTACGCGCACAGGCGTTTCCCTTGGCACAGGTTAAAGGTGATCGCGGGCCAGCAGTTCGCTGTACATGCTTTTCGTGGAGACCAACGTGTGTGTTTACTCCTCTTGTTGTTTCACATGTGATTACTTCACAGCGGATAGAGTTTGTTCTTCATCTTTTGGCGGGGGTGTTGCCTACGTGCACAAGAGCGTGTGTTTTTCTTTTCCATGCAAGACAGACAGTGAGTCGCGCATGCTATTTTTCCCACTGTGGTTCCCCCTGTGCATCGCGTAGCCGTTTTTGAGGTCATAGTAGCCTGCGTGTTCCATGCGTACATGTATTTTGTGTCCCTGGGTGCCACAGTGTATTGCGGGAGGTGTATTCCATGCATGTGGGCTACCAGGGGTTGCGTGCAGGTTTATTATTTTTTGGGTTGCCTAAGCATTGCGTGACCCGTCATTTATCACCAAGGGTCACAGACAGCCTTGCAGGAGCACAGGGGTGCATCTAACATCACCTACACTGCCCCCTTCACACCAATTGCTCAGGAAAATTGTTGGGTGTACCTCCCATTGGCAATATACCATCTGTGCCATGGTTGGGAGGCCACCAAAGGTAGAGGGGAGCAAAGTTGGGCATCATCCCAGTGTTGTGGGTGGTCGGGGACGTGGCTGAGGTGACCAGGGGGTACAGGGAGTCCAGGGTGGCCAGGGTGGCCACAGAGGGGGCAGAGGCAGGGGTGCACCACTGGGGCAGGTTGTCCAGTCACCACCACCTGTGGCTTTGGGAGGTGCAGCTGTTGCATCCGAACGAAGCACCCATATGACCTGACAGTCTGTTACATCTATTGTTATGGGCCCAACGGTAGTGGCAGCTGCAGGTGCAGCTGTGGCGAACACCACCAATCCTTGGGGTGGGCCAGCGCATGCTCCGTTGGAAACTGAGGACTCCCAGGCAGAATTCCAGATGGTCAGGAAACACAGGCCACGTGTGTCCAGGGTTGCTGTGACCGAGGCACACATATCTGGGGCAGTGATGACATCTGCTGCCCCAAGCAGCCAGGTGGTGGTAACTGCATGGGCAGATGCAGCCAACACCACCTCCACTGTGAGTCTGCCAGCCAGGACTGTGTCAGTCACAGACCTTGGCACTCCGGCAGATGTGGCACTGGGTCCTGGCAACAGCACCCAGCAGCCACTGACTCAAGTAAGGCCTTCAGTCATGGTTCCGTCAACCACTCCTTTGGTCCAGTCCACCAGCGCCACTGCCCCTACTGATCAGGGTGACATTGGCCACTCAGGGTCTGTACCAGCGCCCAAGAGGAGAAAGCGTGCTCCTGTGCAAGAGGCTGGGACCCCAGACACAGCTCCGGGCCTCCGGCCCATCGAGGATCAAGCCTTTCAGCAATCAGGAACGGGACTTCCTTGTGGGCTACGTGTCGGCACACGAACGAGATATACTGGTGGGACCACAGTGCTATACTACGCCTGCCCATTGTTGGGTCCACTAGCAGCATATTGCAGATGTGTGAATCCCATGGGATTTCAGGTGTGCACAGCTCAAGACTGCTACAAGCATTGGTATGACCTCTGACGCTGTGAAAAAAAAGCATCCCTCCAATTATGTCATGACTCAGGTGACTGGCAGTGGGCCAGCACCAGAGGAGGATGCACTCACTCATCACAAGAAGATTGCTGCAGAGTTAATTGAGGCAGATCTAATCCATGGAGTAAGAGAGGTGATGGATTATGATGCATCGTCTGGTGAGTGTTGATGCGTGTTTGTCCAGGACATGTGTGTTTGGTTTGTGTGATGTGTTGTGCTTGACTGGCACTACATTCTATTTATACATGGTTGACATGTGTTCGTCATGCAATGCTTCACTGATGAGTGCCTGTTGTGATGCGTGCAGGATATGTGATGCACACAGGGACTGTCCTCCTCACCACACATGCACCCTACTCTCATGCAAGTCACTCGGCTGCCCCTCTGGTACATGTTCTGCTCTCCAACCTTGACTCTAACACTCCCTCTGTCCTCATCTTACTAATGTTGTCCTCTGCTTTTGACATGACAATCATTCCACCAAGCTAAATCGTCTCCATGACAACCTGGTTATCACCGATCAGGCTCTGGCCTGGCTGACCCCTATTCACTCTGATCGACCCTCCCAGGTACAAATTGGTTCCTCCCTCTCTACCTGCGGTGTTCCCCAGGGGTCTAACCTCTCACCCTGGCTTTTCAATCAATACCCAGCAACTCTCGCCTACTGCATTTCCATTTTCCACTCAAATTTCCAGTGCTATGCTGACGACAACCAATTGATTTTCAGGCTTCCCTCAGCCACCTCTTCTTCTTCCCTCATCTCTGACTGCCTAATCGCCATTCAAAATGGTGTGCCGCAAATAATCTTTGTTTAAATGCCAACAAGACTGAGATCCTCCTCATTGGTGCACCCCCTCCATCCTTTTCCCTCACTCTCTGGCCGGCCTCCCTTGGCCCTCCTCCTACCCCTACCGGCGAAGCTAAGAACCTTGGGGTCATCTTTGACTACACGCTTTCCTTCTCCGCACACATCTCTGATGTCTCCAAAAAGTAAAACTTCTTAATGCACCTCCATAAAGGCACTCTTCCTTTCCTCTCCTTCCCACAGAAGCTCCTTGTATCCCAAGCTCTGATTCTGTCGAGGTTGAACTACTGTAACAGCCTATTTCTACATCTACCTTCCTCCACTCTCCGCCCTTTACAACTAATCCAGAACAGGACTGCGAGACTTGTCCTGGACCTCAAGCCCTGGGACCACATCTCTCCTTCTCTAAAATCCCGTCATTGTCTCCCTGTGGTCACAAGGATTACATTTAAAACCTGTTGCATTGTCCACAAGGCTTTCTGGAGCCTGGGTCCTAATTACCCTCAACTATCCCTCCGTAAATACCTCCCCTCTAGAGCCCTTCAATCCTCCTCCTCAAACTCCCTCAGGGTCAGCCATTTTTGAAAGAAACAAGCTGGTGGTCGATGCTTATCTTCTGCGGGGGCCTCCCTCAGGAACTGCCTACCTGCCACCTTGAAACTTGAGGAGAACCATCTATGGTTCCGGAAGCTCCTCAAGAACTTGCTCTTTGCCTCTGCCATCGCCCCTCTTCTGCCCCGCTGATCTGCTTTCTCTCTCAGCAATGCTGCACCTGGCCACCTTTTGCCCTTCAGGCCCAGATACCTGCTCACTCTGTCACCCTCCTGCACTGCCGCCTGGCTACCCCTAGCACTGGGGCCTGTATCTGTACCCATACAGCACCCCCACTCTTCTTCTGCACTTATCAGATACTCCCTTTCTGACTAACCTTGGCCACTCACAGGCTTCACTTCCACTGTTTTGGGTCACCATATTTATTTATTAATTTACTTATTTATCTTGTCTTCTTTTATGCCCTGCACTCTCCAATTTGTCCCCCTCCCATGCACTTGTGCATTCTCAATGCCACTGGGCCTAGTAAGATAATTGTTTTTGTTTTCTTCCCTGTTCCCCTCCCTTTGTCTGGTCGTATTCTGAAACACCTTTGTATGAGCGGGATATGAATAAATTATCATATCATATCATATATCATGTTCCTGCTCACTCACATGTCTGCATGTAGCCTGTAGTGTTGTTGCACTCAGCACTTGGCCTATCTAATCACAGGACTGCCATGTATGTGTGGACAGCCTGCAAGGTGGTCCTCCTCACGGGCACCCTTCCTTGACTCTCAAACCCCCTGCAGATCAATTTCAAGATGACACTGGTGATGTTGGACTGCTGCAATTGCCTGCTCCCTGTTCCTGTGTAAATGCACACTTCCCTCTGCAAACCTGCAAAACATGTACTGTGGTGTACATCCTTTATCCATGGTGCAGTGTGTCTAACTCAGACTGTGCAGATAGCAGTGGCTCCCCGTGGACATGAGTGCTCATTCATGTCCATGTGCATTACATGTATGCCCCTATGGGTCCTTGATAGGCTGATCATCGTGATATGTCTCCAAGATTATTTAAGTGTCATGGTATTTCGTCATCCATTCGATGCTCACTCTGGGTCAGTCTCTCATCACTCACAAGTTTAGGGTCTCCTCGTCTGTGTCGTGCACAGGCCTCACCCTGTTACAGGCCCCCTGTCTCTGTTCAACTGGTGTTGTGGATTCTGCATGCATGGGTGTGCTACTGATGGTTCCTCATGTGTCCTGCTTAATGTCCACTTCTCATCTGCTGTAGTGTCATTTGACTGACGAGATGCAATTGACGCATGCCAACACTGTCTGCCAATGCACCGTTCTCTGGTCTACCTTTCATTGATTTGCACTGCCTACCTGCAATTGTCCAAAGGGCGGGGGGATTCATAGTATCCATGCAACCCAGTGCATGCACTTTGCACATGATGGCTGCACTTGACCTTACACTGCCGTCATGTTAAGAGATTGACATCACTACATTTGTGTTAATGTTGGAAGTTGAGGCGGTACACATGCACTGCACTGCACCTAACCAGTTCTGAACTATGTTCCGGCCTTCAACATGCCTATGCAATGCTGCTATGTCAAAGTGACCTGGCATGTATGTTCCCATGTTCATCCCTTCACTGTATTGAAACACACTAGCGTAGGTGCATCCTGTGACACATGTACTCTGTATTGGTGATGGTTGTTGAGTGCTGCATGTCAACGTGCATATTACATGTGTCATGGTGTGTTTGGTTTCACTTGCAGCTGTGGCTATTTGGTCGTTCCGCCATGCTTATGCTACATGCCATCTCTTTTTTGCCATCTCTCATTTCTGCCTTGGATCTGTGCCTGCCAGAGTTTGTGTGTGATGCAGGTGATATGCAACATGCAGTACATGTGTAGGCTTCACATTTAACACACATCAATTTCTAATTTCGGGATACCCTTGCATTGCAATGCCACTGGATGCATGTCAGAGTTTGAGTTGTCTGTGACATGTGTGCTTCATGTGTTGGCTGTCGATGTTGTGATGTCTATCTGTTTGGTATGTGCTGCTGACATGTCTGCTCATGTTTCTTTTGTTTACGTTCCAGGAGATGAGGCACTGGAGGCAGATGATCAGGATTTGATTCCAGACACGGTGGTGGGTTTACGTCACCAACCTAGCACCAGTGGTGGTGGTAGGGTGGTAGACCACGAAAACCCATTCTTGCTCAGGCCATCGTGTCCAAGGCTGACTGTGAATCAAGCTCTGATGGACTCTCTGACCACAATGTTGAATTGGATGTGCATCATGACGTGCCGTCGCTGATGAGTGATCCTGCAGTGGATGATCTTCTGTCCATGACACCTGCAATGAGGGTAGTGCCCTCCAGGGGCCAGGCAGTGTTGGAATGTCCGCCTGTGGTGGTTACGGGTGCACGGTTACACTCCACACCAGTTGCTCATGTTCCTGGGGCATCAGGTCGATGGAGGGATGCAGTCCTGCAGCCATGGGCAGTGCCAACCCAGTAAGGACCACGGCTCCTTGGGCCCATCAGGTGTAGTGTCCGGCAACGTGGTGGTCGTGCGCCACCGGGGACAACTGAGTGGGAGCATGCCATAGCACAGCAACTGGGGGGAGCAGTTGAGATGATGGCTCAAGGCATGGAAAGTGTGGCCCGTTCCATCCTCACCCCTGAGAGGCAGGTGGAGCTCCAGCAGAAGGAAATGCGGTCCATGTGCCGCTCACTCAGGCTGGGCATGGCAGCCTCCGGGTGTGCTCATGATGACCCAGAGGACGCGATCAGAAGAGAGGATGGAGCAGCTTGAAAACACCATCTCGGCTGAACTCTGTGCAAGTCGGGAGGTGGTCCGTATGTCATGTGAGGCCATGCAGCCAGATCTCCCTCATACATGTGAGACTTTGCAGGAGGAAGCACCTGTATCACGTGATGTGCTTCTTGCAGACCTATGTGCCATAGCCATGCAGGACCGGGCTTACCAGACCCGCATGCTTGCTGCTGTGGAGGGGCTTGCTGCGGATAGGCGTGGTCACCTATTTACATTGAGGGTGACGATGACTTATCTCTCACACAGGTCAGGCCGTGCAGGTCTTGAGCCCTTGGAGGATTTTCTTTTTAACATCAACACATGTGGGTGTTGAGGTGCACCCTGTACCAGCCACCCCCCCTCGACCCCTGGGTACCCTCCACCACCCCCTGGGACATATGTGGGCATTTTTTTATTTTGTTTTATTTTAGTTTAAACTATTTATAAACTGCCATGTTTTATTTTTGTTTTCTATTATTGTTTGTCTATTGTGCATTCATGTGACAGTGTGGTGCTTTGTGGCATTTGAAAGCATCGACTTTGTGTTCCAGCTGGGCCCATACAGGCTTGTCTCATGTATGTGTTTGTGGCTTGGGGTATGGACACATATACCACTCCTGCTTCCCCTTTTCATGTGCTTGCAAGGATTGCTCGGTGTGACAGCACCTTACACAGGGGCATTGTGCTTCCGTCATATCTGTGACCAGTCTGCAGTCCTACTTGTGTATACAACCCTAGATTGTTTCTCCAGTGCATGTCTGCACTTCATTTTGGTGAGTATTTTGTTGACTGTGCATTTCATCATGTTGTTTGTGATGTTTTCTTATGACGTGCCTGTCTATGTTGTGGATGCACTTCCTGCTGTAGGTGGTGCTGTGCACCGATTGGCTGTGCAACACACACTGATGATGGGAGGGGTCGGTGTGGTGACAATGTCACATTGGGACACTTGGTCTACAGTGATTGGTCACTGTATGACATTGTCGATGTGGGTAACTCTGTACATGATGTTTTCTGCTGGTCAGTGGGTGATCCTGGGTTGGGTTTGCTTATGAGGTGTCAGGGGATTGGTGTGGTTTATCACACTGGGGGGTCCACAAGGGGAATGTTCACATGTGCTGTGTACAGAACACTGAGGCTCACTTCATTTCACATGCATGTATTCAGTGCATGTCCCTATTGACACAGACACTTAGACAACACACCCCCACACCAACAACAACAACAACAACATGCACACACCTGCACCCAGATTGCCTTCTCAGGCATGCTGTGTCACTGCAGTGCATAATCACTTCAATTCCTTGATTGTGTACATGCATCACAGGGTACTTTTGGTTGATTGCACTTATTTTTCATGATGCTCAAGGGGTTTCACCAACGCAGAGCACACTCACTGTGCTGTATGGTAAGCGGTGTATAGCAGCTCACAGTGTTTCTGTTGGCAAATTTCTATTGCCCGATGTGCATGGCAACAGGCATTTTGACTTTTGGTGCTTGTACGCTGGTGGCATGCATTTGTGCCACATTTTTTATGGGTGGGAGGTTTTGGTCAGTCATTTCATCAGATTCCATGTCAGGTGTAATTGTCTTGTGCCTGTTTACATTTTTCAATTGGCACTTCATGACGATTGTGTCATGTGTTGTGCATTTGGTTTGCTGTTTTGCCATTGCATGCCATTGCATGGTGTGGTGGAAGGGGGTCATGGTGGTTGGGATGGTTTAGGTGACATACCAGTATTTTCATGCCCTGTGTTGCAGGGCGGTGGTGGGATATGCACCTTGCATGTGTTCCTTTTGGTCACACAGGATTGGTTATGTTTAAGAAGCTAGGGATGCACACAATGTAGCAATTCTGTGAACACATTCTCAGGGTGGTAAGGTTGTGACAGTTGATTGTCCTTTTGTCATCATTGATTCTCACCTGATATGTGCCAGGCTTGTGTACACTCCGCAGGGGTGGGAGTTTAGGTGAAGAATGTGGCCACAAGCTGGGTACGGGCTGCCTCGCCATGTGCCCTTTCCCCTCCCATGCGCAGCACCTGTGCGTGTGGTTGGGGATGTGGGGGCACCACCATGTCCACTGGTACACCCCGCTGTGTTGCAACATTGTGCAGCACACATGCTGCCACAATGATCCTGCACACGACTGGGGGTGCATATAGTAGCTGTCCGCCAGCGTGGTCAAGGGAGAGGAAGCGTGACTCGAGCACTGAAAATGTGTGCTCCACTATGGCCCTCGTTGCAATATGGGCTGCGCTGTATCTTACCTGGCATGGTGTGGTGGGGTTCCGTATTGGTGTCATCATATAGATGCTCAGAGTGTAGGCACTGTCCCCTGGGGAGGTGATAATGGTTGTCATTAGTTGGCTTGGAGTATTTGTCTGTGTGTGACATGCATGCATGTGCACAGGCATTTGTACTCACAAATGAGCCATTTGTTGCCATGCTTCCCAGCTTCCAGGGCAGCGCTCAGGGCGGACATTCTGTATATGAAACTGTCATGGGTGGACCCTGGATCGTTTGCATAGACAGAGGTGATGATTCCCTTGGCATTGCATACAACCTGCACATTGATGGAATGCCAGTGCTTGCAGTTGCAATGGATGTTCTCAGTGGCCCTAGATGGACGTAGGGCCACATGGATGCAATCTATGGCACTGAGCACTTAGGGGAAGTGCACCACCCTGTATAAGTCCTGGACCATGGCCTGCCTTTCTGTGGGTGTTCTGGGCATGTATAGGTGCATGCGGACTGAGGGGTGCGCAGTCATGATTGCCAACACCCAACACCTGGTGTAGGCAGCATGACTGCGTGGGCTCTGAGACGGCCTAGACTATGGCAGTTCTCCGCTGAATTGACCCAGTGGACATAAAAATACAGGACATTGAGCATCTTTTCAAAGGGTCTCAGTGCTTGGGAGCACAAGGTGGGAGATGTGAGTTCATCCTCCCACTCAGTGACCAGGTCTAGGATGATATGAGGTGGAAACCTATACCGCCATAGACCTGGTCATCAGGCATCCCAAAAAGTCTGGTCTTGGGCAAAGAAATGTGGAGCCTGGCTATTCTCCTCCTCTTGCGGTGTCCCACAATCACTGCTGTGAGAAATGGGACATTCATCGTAGCTGTATATGCTTGTTTGTTGTGTGCGTGCACTTTTATACTGGGCAGGGGCGCTACCGCGTGCTTTCGTGTGGCGGACTTATTTTCATGCGTTGTTCCCCATTCCACGTGTTCCGCCCCCTTTTTAGGTTTGTGCGCTAGACGTTGTGCGCATTTGCTGTGCGTGTTGCACATAGCATTTGGAAAGTCGCAGTGACGTGTAAGGTAAGCATGGATTTGGTGCAGCTCCCGGAAAAGCCAAGCGCAGAGTCTTCCATGAATCAATTGCGTTGTGAATTGCACACATGCACTCACACATTTCGTCACACAATCATTCCCTGAATTACTCTGTCAATCTGCAGTCGGTTTTGTCTCTGAAACCCATTGGTAACTAGCACAGTGGGCCTCATTACAAGGCTGGCGGTCCGGTAATAACGATACCGGTAAGGGAATACCGGCATCGTTTACCGGACCGGGCCTTCACGGCCTGCAATGCCGGTCTGAGTGGCATTGACACAGACCTGCTGTGACCTTGCACCACCATACCGGATCGTGCGCGGACACGCAACCGCCGTGCCAGAAACACTGGCATGCCGCAAGGAAGAGGGTATTACGAGTCACACGGACATGCACTTACCGGCATCCCTATGCCACTAAGAAGGGCCACCAAGATGCCGTTAACACCGGCATTGAGGCACAGCCATTAATGGCATTTTGCTGTGCTCATACCTGCCACAGGTGCACACAATCAGCACAGGTTGAGGCAATGGAGTCTGGCCCAGCACAAAAAGTCCACACCCACACCCCTTCCAAGAGCAAAATGATTCCACTAGCTGTTGGGATGCAGGAGCTGGAGGGCATGCCTGTACTGCTACTCATTGAGCAGGCAGTACAGCAGGGAATCCAGAGGAGACGAAGGAGGAGGAGGGTGAGACTGGCCCAGCAAATACCACCAGTGCAGCCAGTGGTTCCCCGTAGGCAGACAAAAATCCCTCGCATAAGGGCTAGTCCACTTGACTTAACACCAGCACAGAGCCACACCTTGTACTGGCTGGACAGGGACACCATCACCACCATCATAGATCTCCTTCATGATGACCTTGTCAGCCTGATCAACATCTGCACCGCCATCCTCCCTGTGACGAAGGTAGTGTCTGTGCTCCCCTTCCTGGCCACATGCACCTACCAGCACACAGTGGGGCAGCTGCATGGCATCTCGCAGCCATGTTTTTCCAGTGTGCTGAACCAGGTGCTGGATGCACTCCTAAAGCACGCAAGTGCCTACATATCCCTACCACGGACTGCAGAGGAGGTGAATGACACCAAAATTCAATTCCATACACTGGAAGGCATGTCTAATGTCAGTACACTAAAAATCTAAATGTTTAAAAGAAATGAGTGACCTACTTTTGAGTGTCACATAGGTTGCAATTGTTTAAATGTCATAGTTTTAAACTTAGAATCAGCATTCCAGCTGCATATGTAAAAATTGTTAATTTTATTTGAATGCAGAAAACTGGGTAACTAAAAGTGACATTAGCTGGGGCCTGGCTTAAGGAACTGAATTCTGCCCACCAGCTACCCCCGACAGGAGTTGAGACTTGCACAACAGCTGTGTTCCCAGGCCTATATGCCTTTTGCTGTTCCCACCAAAAGGGATATGACACTTCTCTGATTGAATTACCTGGGCTCTGCAGGAAATTGAACAAAGCCCTGTCCTGACTCAGGCAAATGTTTTATTGGTGGGAGTCGTAAATGTGGCTTCCTCCTGGAAGGAAAGGGGAGGAGCACTGCCTGTGAGAGCAAGCTGGCTTGGCAGAACTGGAAAAACCAGAAATTCAACCTTGTGCTGGGGGGAAACCACACCCCTTTGGGGCCAGAACATAACTCTAAAAAGATGGATCATTCATAGAGCGGACTTGTGAAAATTTTATAAATGATACCATAATTCTTGTGATTTTTCTGCCCACATTTTAAGAGGTTTTTAGAACCGGTGGTATGATCTGGGGGCAAGCTAGCAGTAAAGAGGGTATTACTTAAAATGTATGCATGTTAAAAATCTGACACTTCATCAATTAATGTCCATACTCCTTGCGCACATGTGTACAAATCTGGAGAAAAATCTGATGTTGCAAAACCACTAAAAAGCACAAAATATTGCCATTTCTGAATGCAAGCTCTCAGGAAGAGCAGATTTGGACAGGGTATACCTCCTGTGATATGTGATGGGTGCATGTAATTTTAAACAAATGTGTACCTGTGCAAATATGTCTTTTTGATCAAATATAGATTGTGTGCAATTTGACAGGGGAGTGTCCTCTCTGCAAGCCATTAAATGACATCATTCTGACACACAATCCTGCTCTCCAGTGAGAACGCAAAGAATTCTCCAACCTATCAGAACTCTGAAGGGGTTGGGCCTAGAAAGCTTAGCCTCTCCACCCACTTCAAAACACATAAAAGCAGACAGTCAGGACAGATAGGGACATTCAATTCTATTTGCTGCAACGCGCTCTGCCGGACCACACAACATCCAGAAGATACTAGATTCAACACTTAGACTTTAAAACTCCAAAGAACTTGATCCAGACTCAAAGCAAGGCCCTAAACCCACAAACTGAGAACTCTTCTCAGTGGGCCTCAGCATCCAGCAAACCTAACAGCGATAGCACCATCCAGGAGCCGTGCAGATCAGCGCTGGGTCCAGAGAAAGCTGTGCAGAAAGATCCAAAAGCAGTGCTGTACCCAGAGAAAGCAGAGCAGTATCCAGAACCAGAGGCAAAGCAGAGCTGACCCAGACCGCTGTTCGCAGAACCAGAGAGCTGACCCAGACCGCTGTGCGCAGAGACCGTCCGTGGCGAGTGAAGAAAACCTGACCAGATCCGTGGCGAGGCCCATTCTATTTCTAAATATATTGTGAGTACCTAGCAGAACTGTGCAGAACCAATCTCTTAGTTAAAATGATATAATTCAATCTATTTTAATCTAACCAGAACTGTCTCCTAGAAGTTGTACCTTGTCATTTTGCAAAACTGTCACTTGTCACTTTGAATTTCAACATTCCAAATCCGAAAAACTACCTTTATTTAATCGCTCATATCTCCGTGACCGTTTGTCTTAGAGACTTGCAGTAACTCTGAAAGCTGGGGATCTTGGCTTTTCAACGAACCTAGAACCGCATTCCTACTCCGTATACTTTTGCCGAAATACGCACTCACGAATTTGTCGCGATTTGCAAATTTCTCCACGTGTGAAAACAGCAGCTTCCTTGCTTTCATTTGCCAAAAATCCGTTTAACCTGCCAATCATTCCTAGAACATTGCTAAAGTACGCCTGAACTAATTTAAACCAACTAATCCTCAACCTGAACCTCCAGAGGGAATTAAAATCAGTTTAGCACATTTTCACTTCATTGCCAGCACATATAAAAGCATTTTGGGCCTGTGTTTTAAACTTCTGTAGTCTAAGCTGCTGGGGTGAACTGAATTACATTTGATTGCATTTCTGAGAACTGTGTGCTTTCCTTCCATTTCCTTGCATTGCATCAATGGGGGGAGTGCATTGCCAGAGAAAAGTGATTACATTGTTTTGTTGAAATCATATTGAGTATTTTCTTTATTGCATTTCATTCAACATTGCATCCATCTGAACTTATATAAAGCATTCTCTACCACCTTATTCTTCTGTTCCTATTCACAAGTGTGCTAGTGCCAGACTATCCATTATTGATTACTGATCAGATTAAGTGTGATATCCAATTATTAATTTATTATAAAGTGTGATATATATCTATATTGTTTAAATTCTCAAATAAACCTTTTAACTTGCAAAACAGAACTACTTCCTGGCTCAGTGGGGTCAGGGGGATTCCAAGAGAGGGGTGTTATATAGGGGTAGTCATCCAGAACGCATGAACTGGACATAAAGATATATCAATAAGGGTTTTCATTCAGTATTCTAGACTAGGTGTTGACTTAGTTGTAGTGTTGAATTGAATCCTCTTAC
Organism: Ambystoma mexicanum; assembly: GCF_040938575.1. Lineage (NCBI taxonomy): Eukaryota > Metazoa > Chordata > Amphibia > Caudata > Ambystomatidae > Ambystoma > Ambystoma mexicanum. Next base: position 1,173,364,549 of record NC_090935.1, on the reverse strand, counting down.
AAATTGGGGGCTCGGGCCGGACGTTTGGGTTAGATCTATCACTTGTGCAGATTAATACAGTGTGCCAGCTGACCAGATACACATATCCGGTCGGATCACCACGCTGTGTTATGCTGTAAAGCACTCCTCAAAGGAACGCTCTAAGGAAAAGGTCTGTTTTGCAAAAATAAAATCTAAACTTCTGTAAGTCAGGAAGGAACTCAAATTCCAGAATGACGATCTTGGTAGATATGAAAATAGCCAGAGAACACTTCTTACATAAGCTATTTGTGAGAGGTGAGTGGACTCATCAGGACCAAATAGTCTGGTTGCAGGCGCAACAGGTCACTGAAACAGGGTCAGATATATGGGGAGATCAGGGTCCCCTACATGTGGCCCTGAGTGAACTATACATGGCCCCGAAGGCCAAGGATGAGCACCACAAGATTGCCAGGGTAGCAGCATATTTATATTTACATATGGGAGACATGCAGGATAAATGTGCCGAAGGCCAAGATCTGGCGAGTAGGCAACTGCTGGCACTACAGAAGGCCCAATCTGATCTGGACTCTTCTGAGCAGAGGCTGCTCAGGATCCAGGAGTCAGAAAATGACAGCAGACGGTACATCACTAAAATAAAGGAGGATATGGATGTGCTGCAACAGGAAAAGGCGGACCAGGATACCAGGTTTCTGGCCTTGCAGAAGGAGCACCAAGAAGGTTTGGACTCCCTACTGCAGAGCCAGAAAAAGCTGGAGCAACAGTTAGACTTCAATAGGGTATGTGCTGAGCAGGTAGTCACCCTGCAAAGCCACCTAGATAGGCAGAAGGCAGAGAGCAATAAACTGATTCTGAAAGACCTGGATACCCAGGCAGAGTTTGATCAGGAGCGCCAGAAAGCTGGTGCCTTCCAAAGGCAAAGGGACGACCTGACGGTACAGATGCAGACTCTTAGTCAGGAAAGGGACACCTTAGGCCAGGAAGTCTGCCACTTAAAAAGAAAAATGGAAGAAAATCACCTGGCCCACCAGGGACTGGGTGACCTCCAAAAAGAACACCAGAACTTGTTAGAGCACACCAGGAGGGTGGAGGATGCTCTAGCAAGAAAGGAGCAGGCCAATAGGGACACAGCTCAGGAGGTAACCCTCCTGCAGCAAAGACTGGCCCAGTGCTCCAGGACCAATCAGGAAACGCAGAGAGAGAATGAGGCTCTCTGCCAGCACAATGATAGGCTCCAACAACAGGTAGCGATGCAGGAGAGACTGATAGAGTCTAGTAAGGCCTTAACTGAGGAACTGAAGGCGCAGGCTCTTGCATTGCAACAGGGAGCAGGGGCGGATAGAGATGAGGTTCGCTGGGAAAGAGAAACTCCTGAGCATAACCCCAGGAGCCCTAGTACCAGAGGCCTTTATCTCTCTCAGTCCCTGGACTCTGCGCCCCCATTTCCCCTGGTGCACATGAGCACAGGGCCACAGGGATGGCAGATTACTATCCAGCCAGAAGCATGGGGCTCATAGGCCAGTACCACCCAGGAATGGAGGGGCGGGCATCCGGGTATGGACACCCAAGCACAGTGCAATTTGATGGGGAACCCCAGGAAAGTAGGCCCATTAAGGGCATCCTGAAAACCTCCGCCCAGTTAGGTCAGTGGGGGGGTACCCATCAAATCCTGGCAGCAAGGAAGAATCTGAAGACTCCTCTGAACGGCGCAGGACACAGGAGACCAGGTCCCCACATTCTGCCAGCCATTCCCAGGCTCGCAGAATCCGGGAAAACCTGGAAGATCAGACAGGAACCTCTGGGAGCAGTGCCTCTGAGTCAGAGGATGAATGGACAAGGGTTACCCGAACCAAAAAGGCCAATAAGGCAAAAAGGGCCTTGCTTAAGGACCCATTGAAACAGATTAAGGCAATCAGGAGCGTCATCACGCCTTATCATAAGAACGCCAAGTATTCTGTTTGGGAGCACTTAGAGTTGTTTGAGCAAATGATGGAGACTTTCCATTTGAAGGACAGCCAAAGCTGTATTCAATATGCAAAGTGGACCTTCTCCCCAGAATACTCCAGTTTCTTTGCGGGGCTGGAGGACCAAAATCATTTAAGATGGTCCACCTATAAGGCGGCCATCTTGAAACATTTTTCTACTCATAGAAATCCTCAAGAGGCTCGCAAGGCAGCCTACAATTTACAATGTGGGGAGGATCAGGCCCCACAAGAATTTGTGCAGGAGTTAAAGCGTGCTTTTGCACAGACCACAAGAAGGGTGCGCACGGATAGCAGAGAATTTATTAATACGTTTTTCCATGCCTTGCCCAAATACATAATGACCCAGCTCGTGAGGGATTTTCACGAGAAAAGATCTTTAGTCTGGGTCATTGAACAGGCGACCCGGATCTATGAGGTGCAGAAGCCAATAGAAAATAAAAATAATGCGCCCAAAAACCCCAAAGCCAACAACACCCCTGCTGCTGCCAAGGTGGCAGAGGTAAAGGTCACCCCCGTTTTAGATTTGGAGATGGGGGGTCCTAAAAACCTACCTGCACCTAATAATGCTAGGCCCAGAAGGTCCTCAGGCCAGTCACAGACAGGGAGCCAAGGAGGCAGCCCCACAAATGGGATCCCTCGCTCTCCTGATTATGTAAGTCCCCGTTACAAGGGAAATCGACCCATCCTGGGTTATGTGTGGACTCCTCCAGCCCAAGGGGGGGGATCCAGCCAAGCACCTAACCCAGGGAACTTCCCTCCTAACTTCCCCCCAGAGGGCAGAAATTCTCCAAATCCTGGGCAGAACTTTTTCCCCAGGTATCCACCCAACTTCCAACCCCAAAATCATCCACCCTTCTTTCCCCAATTCCCTGAGCCCAGACAACCGAATCCGGGAGAGGGGAGGCCAAGGGTGGAGGGGTATCCAAATCTTCCCAACCAGGGGTACTACCAAAGAAGGGATAGCTACCCTTCCCGGGATCAGCCCAGGGGAGAAAACAGGGCCCCGTATCAGCCTGAGCGGGTTTCCCAGTTAGAGCGCCAGGTTCAAAACATGGCGCGGGATATGGGTCACATACTGAGGGCTCAGCAGAACCCTCAGATCGGCATGCCGGCGCAGAACGCACCCAACTCTGGACCTGGTGCTCCAGAACAATGACGGGGGCAGCACCCCGATAACACACCGGTTCCCAGGGAGGAGGCACAAGGGGAAGGGGGATGTAAAGCCTTGGAGGAAGCTTCCTTCCTCACTTGTAAACAGCCCCTGGAAACCCAGGAACAGGAAACAAAATCTCTTGCCCCTGAAAGTCTGCCTCCTAAGGAGCAGAGGGGGGGTAGGAGAAACAAAAGACCCAAACAGACTCAGTTTGAGGAGGAGGTACGGATCTTCCAATATGAGGGAGAGGGATCCTCAGAAGATCCTGGGAAAAGGATCTTCTCCTTCAGAGATGGGGGAACTCTTCCCAAAGAAAAATGGGTCCCTAGGGATGCAAATCCAGACTGGGGAGATGGGGAGACTGAGCTACCGCCGCCCACCATCTCATCCCAGAACCAACAGCAAGAAAATCCCCTGGTTCAAACCCATCCTGGTGACTGCCTCCAAAAACGGGGGGGCGGCCCAGAACCGGAGCCAGGGGAACCCACAATGGCTCTGATCTCCAGTTGCCAACTTTTTCTTTCAGATTCCCAAGGCTCTCCACAGAATTCTGCCCAAATCTCTTCGCTAGCGATGTCCAAAACCAGAAAGTTAGCCCACCAGTTGTCCAAAAATGTGCATTATCTGTGCCCCCTTGAGGAGAAGGAGGGAAGATACTATGCCCCGGTACAAGTACAGGGGCAGGGTACAATTTTGGCACTGGTGGACACTGGATCTCAAGCTACCCTTCTGTCCAGAAGGGCCTTTGACGAACTGAATGCAGGAAGGGGAGAGAATTACCAAATTCCTCTCACCTCTCTTCCTGGACAACTGCAGAACTTTGACGGGAAGGAAATTCCCGTTGAGGGGACTCCAGACTTGGACATTAAGATCGGGCGACACAAGGTGAAACACCCGGTCATAGTAGTGACTCCAGAGGGCACCCCTTGTTTACTGGGGAATGACCTCCTGAGGAGGTTGTCACCCTTAATAGATTGCGTAAACAAGGTCCTCTGGACCCAGACTAGCCGACCAATAAAATTAAAACAGAGTGTCAACCATGTTAGTTTAAACGGCACCTGCCACATGGTTGAACAAAAATCTGACCAAGTAGAATTTCACTTCCAGAACAACCAAATTCCAGACGTGACAGTAATAGCAGTAGGACAACAGACTGGTGATGGGGGATCCTCTCTATTTCTGAAAATCAACCTTCCTTCCAGTTTAAGGTGGTATTCCACACTGGAAGGAAACACCCTGAAATTCTTTACTAATCCACAATCAGAAACTCCCACTCCTATAGTCCAGAAAGATGTGAAATCAGCTCAGAGCCTGGCTGAGATTCAGCAAATTGGAGAGCAGTTGTTCATCCCTGTTCAGTTAAATGATGGGAAGGACTCTGTTCTCGCTCGAGTGTGTGTGAACAACGGTAAGAGCTTCATCAGCGAAGCCATGTTTCGCCAACTCCCAAAAGATCCAGCCATTTCCACCTTCAAACTGATAGACAAATGGGAAATGGACCTGGAAGCACCTAATTCCAAACATCTCCTGCCAAGCAAGGTGTATGCTCAAAATCTCCATTGGCAACAAGAGCATAGTCCACAATTGTTGGGTTGTGCGAGACGTCCCTGCCGCCTTTTACTTAGGCAGTGACATTCTCAATCGCTTTGCCATTAGTTTGGACCTAATAAACTTCAAAGCTTGGTCCCGATTAGCGGATAATCCCATGGGCTTTGATGATCCAGAAAAAGCATTTAGGTCAGCTCAATTGCTACCTTATGCAGTTGAAATTCAGATCAAAGAGGAGGTCACCATCCCAGAAAGGACCCGACAATTCTCCCTGGAAGTGAAAGCTAAAAGAGGACAATATTTGCAAAACCCTGATGCTTACATACATCTAAATGCTTCTCTCCAACAGCAAGGGTTAGGGGTAAACCAAACACCATTAGTCAACATAGAACATGACACCATTCTAATAGAGGTGGATAACAGCGACTTAAAGATTATTACTCTAGCCGCAGGCACCTTTATTGGAATGGCGGTTGATGACCGACATTTTTCCATTGATTTAGGTAATGAACTGTTAGGGCCAATCCCCAAGGTCTGCGTTGACAGTGACAGTGAGGACAATACCACACCAGACAGGATTTTTACCCGGCATGGGGGGAACTTCCTGGTGTACACGTCCTGCCCCTATGGTAAGGAAGATGTGACTTGTGACTTCAGGAGGGATGAGGTGATTTTCCAGGTCCATGAGGGCTGCCTGTCCCACCTGAAGCCTCCAGTCCAAATCAGCACTCTGACCAGGGACTTCTCCACCCAGCTGGAGGAGGCCGCTGAAATAGCCAAACCAGAAGTCTTTCCAGGCTTCAGGCAGATGGTGGAAGAGAGAGTCAACCTAGCTGATGCCTGTGTGACTCTGGAACAAAAGCAAAAGTTGAAACAAGTTTTCTTGGATTTCCAAGATCTCTTTGCGGTAGACTCATATGACTGTGGTCGCACTGACATCCACACAACAACAATCCCCACGGACCCTGGCATGACTCCTGTGTTTGTGAAGCAATATCGCTTGCCTCTCGCATCAATGGAGTCCCTTACTGAAATAATTAAGAACCTTGAGTCCCGGGGAATAATCCGTCCAGTCCACAGCACCTTCAATAATCCGGTGCTGGGAATATTGAAGCCAAACGGCCAGTGGAGACTCTGCGACGACCTCAGGGAGCTCAACAAACGGGTCCATACTTCCCGATGGCCTCTTCCCTACATTGACCAAGGGCTGGCCCAGATTCAGGGGTCACAGGTATTCACTGCAATAGACCTGACCAATGGATACTGGACCGTGCCTGTCAGCAGGGAGGACCAATACAAACTGGCTTTTACCTTTGGGGGCCAGCAGTACACATGGACCCGGACTCCCTTCGGATACCTTAACTCCGGTAATGAGTTCAATATTTTCCTACATAAGGCCATGCCCGACCTGGGTGCGAGGGGTAACCTGGCTTATGTAGATGATGTCCTCATCAAAAGCTCAACTGTTGAGGAACACATAGCGGAGATCCGTTATGTTCTGACACAGTTGAGGGCCGCCGGAGCAAAACTTTCCTTTTAAAAAGCACAGTGGTGCAGAACCCGTGTTAATTTCTTGGGGCATGAGATTACTCCTCAGGGTCTCTGTCCCCAGGAAAAGAAAGTGGAAGCACTTCAGAAACTGAAAGACCCCACAACTCTGCGGGAACTAAGGAGCCTCCTTGGACTGACTAATTACAGCAGAAAGTTCATTGAGGGCTACGCAGAGATCACCAGACCCCTGATTCATCTCCTGAAGGGGGGGTCAAGTGGGAATGGGGTCCAGAACAAGCCGAGGCAGTAAAACAACTCAAAAGAAGCCTATCAAAAGCGCCTTGCCTAGCTTACCCTGTCAGAAACAAGGAGTTCTTCCTGGAGACGGGGTTCTCTAATATGTGCTTGACGGCAGTATTATACCAAAAGCATGACAAGGTCAATAAAGTAATCTCCTATGCGAGCAAAACTTTATCCTCTGTGGAGGAAAAATTCAGAGATTGTGAGAAGGCACTCCTGGCAACGGTGTGGGCATTGAAGAATTACCGCCCGTTTATCCAGGGGGAACGCATCATAGTGGAGACTCCACACCAGCCTCTGCAATATCTCCAAAGTGACAGAATCCGGGCCGGAAATGTGAGTAATTCCCGAATTACTTCCTGGATTCTGTCAATGCAAGGCTTTCCTGTGGAGGTCAGATATGGCCAAAACAAGAAGAGTCCCCTCGCGCAAGGTCTGGCTGACTTGCATGATTGTGCCAGAGAAAACTGTCTCGAGGACGAAAGTCTAAAAATAAAGGACAACATGGAGGCATACCTTAATTCCCCCCACAAAGTCTTTGAAGAAGACAAGTGTGAGGGAATGCCCACTGTGTATGTGGATGGATGCTCTTACCATGTTGACAACGATGGGGAGAAAGAACTGGTGGCCGGCGTAGGGAATGCATGGGTGAATGAGTCCCCAGAACCCTCCGCTGGATACAAAATTGGTCCCCGAAGTAGTCAGGTGGCGGAATTGATGGCTGTGCATCAGGCCATCCTCACTGCTGTCCAGCATCAACTCCACGAACTGGTCATAATCACAGATTCGGATTATGTACGGAACGGGTTCGTGGAGCACCTGGTTAATTGGAAAACCAGAGGCATGTTATGTGCTAACAACAAACCCTTGAAGCATGGGAAGTTGATCCAAAACATTGATGATCTGGTCACCTCAAAGGGAATGACCATCTATTGGAAGAAGATCAAGGGTCATTCCAAAGTAGAGGGACCAGACAAAACTGGAAATGACCTAGCTGATCAGCTGGCGAAAACCGGGGCCATCCAAGGGGATCTAATTGAGATTGAGTCCCTGTTGGGGGAAATCCAGGTCACTGCTATCACTAGGTCCCAGACAAATGCTCACAACGACCTTTCAATTGCACAATGGAGTAAGGAGACCCCTGATGCTGATTTGATTACCGCTCAGAAGGGGGATACAATAATTGGTAAGTTTTACCAACACCTTGAGGACCCTGAGAACTTTCCCCTGACGGATACCGATTACATTGGGAAAGAGGACCTAAGAGTGTTGATGAAATGTCCAAAAATGTTCCGAATCCAAGACCGTTTGCTGGTAAGGAAATCCAAAGCTGGCCATGATCAGTGGGTGGTTCCTACCTCATTCCGAAGCCTGATGTTAAGTCACGCCCATGATGCGGCCACCGCCGGTCATAGGGGGTTTCACACAACATTGGAAATCTTAAGAGAGGTTGCATACTGGCCACACATGGGGCAGGACCTCGACCAATACTTGAAGGGGTGTCTTGTGTGTGCACAATTTCAGCCATCATCCCTCACGCACCGCGCGCCTCTCCAAAAGAGGGGGATGACACTGCCATGGTCAGATTTGCAAATCGACTTTGTAGGCCCTGTGATTCGCTCGTCTAGAGGAAACAAGTACATGTTGACCGTTACATGCTTGTTTACCAAGTGGGTGGAATGTCTCCCAGCCCCAAATTGCAAGGCAGAAACTGCAGCTGCCCTGATGATTAACCACATCTTTTCCCGTTTCGGCCTACCTCAAAGGATTGAGTCAGACAGAGGTAGCCACTTCACCAGTGAAGTAATGACAAAGATGTGGGAGATACTGGGGGTCAAAAGGAAGTTGCATATTGCTTACCGGCCAGCTTCTTCTGGGGCAGTAGAGAGATATAACCGAACCATTGTGAGCATATTAAAGAAGTTTGTGGCAGATTCTGGGCCAAGTTGGGATATCTGATTACCTCTGGTCCTAATGGCCATCAGATCTACCCCTTCATCTGCAACCAAAATGTCACCATTTGAGTTGATGACTGGGCGCAAGATGGTGCTTCCTCAGCATTTGCTCTGCAGGACTCAAGAGCAGACACTGATAAATGCCTCCACAACTCATGAGTATGTGGAGAATTTAAGGAAACACCTTCAACATGCTTTTGCTTATGCTCAGCGGAATCTAGAAAGATCAGCTGATAGCATGAAGACCCACTATGACCTGAAGACTTCCAGGAAGGAATATCAGGTGGGGGACCGGGTCTATCTATACAATTTCCAAAGGAACCAGGCCAAACAGCGAAAATGTTTGCCTACATGGAAGGGACCCTTTGAGATTATAGACAAGATCTCCCCTGTGGCCTACAAGATCCGCATCCCCAAAGGCGGTTTGGCAGAGGGGGAAGACAAGTGGGTCCACATTAACCACTTGAAGTGTTGCCATCCCAGGCACACTCTGCAACAAGTGGAGGAATCCTCTGGAATCCTAGAGGGTACTGTCTCAGATTAATTCAGTTCTAACTTAAAATATCCTACATATCGCCTATCAAATTCTGAGTTTCTCAATGTGGGTGTTTTCGTTTTGAATGCAAAAAGAAATGTGCATGTTCATGTGTTTTGACTATAAATTTATATGCCACCCCACTATATCAATGGGGGGGGGAAATGTCTATGAATAGGTATTGCCGCTCTTCCTTTGTCGTCCTAGGAGAAAGAAAACCTGGAGACGGGCCAAGGAGGACGATCCGGAGACCGGGAGCAGAAACGCAAGGGGCCCAGTGTACCGCCCAATACTCCCATCAGGACCGGCGAGGAGAACCGATCGATCCGACCGGATGGAGGAAAAGATGCTGAACTGTGCCATCTATTGGAAGAAGATGAGGAAACATCCCAGGTCTTGCGAGTCCCATCAGTGAAACAGAATGGCCATCGCAAGAGGGGGGCTTGTGGGATGTTTTTACCCATGCATCCGAGCCCTACCTCAAAAACTGTGCAGTACTGGCATTGAAAACATCATGATGGCCAGAGCTTCCCAGAAAATGCCCAGGGAAATGCATGAAGAATAGGCTGCCACCCATTTTTGCCGATGTTATGGGCACAGAAGGGCACTGCCTAAAACCACCATTGGACTACCCACCCAGTAGCCTGAAACCATTGGGAATGGCAATGCTGATTGCCAAAAGCAACCTAGAATTGTGGGGAATTCATTTTCTTAAATCCCAAAAATGGGTGCATTACCAGTACTCACCACTATCAGAAAGCCGGCGTTTTAAAACAACACCAGACTTTTTTTTGTGTAAAACTGAATAAATGAACCCAAAGCAGGCCAAATAAAGACTTACTGAGAGGTGGATACAATGTAAAGTTATATTCTGAAGTGACTTGAAGGTTTATAACAAAACTGGCTGAGCTGTGGATTTCAGCAGTTTAAGTAAATTTGGACTAAAAGACACTAAAAATCTAAATGTTTAAAAGAAATGAGTGACCTACTTTTGAGTGTCACATAGGTTGCAATTGTTTAAATGTCATAGTTTTAAACTTAGAATCAGCATTCTAGCTGCATATGTAAAAATTGTTAATTTTATTTGAATGCAGAAAACTGGGTAACTAAAAGTGACATTAGCTGGGGCCTGGCTTAAGGAACTGAATTCTGTCCACCAGCTACCCCCGACAGGAGTTGAGACTTGCACAACAGCTGTGTTCCCAGGCCTAGCTGCCTTTTGCTGTTCCCACCAAAAGGGATATGACACTTCTCTGATTGAATTACCTGGGCTCTGCAGGAAATTGAACAAAGCCCTGTCCTGACTCAGGCAAATGTTTGGTGGGAGTCGTAAATGTGGCTTCCTCCTGGAAGGAAAGGGGAGGAGCACTGCCTGTGAGAGCAAGCTGGCTTGGCAGAACTGGAAAAACCAGAAATTCAACCTTGTGCTGGGGGGAAACCACACCCCTTTGGGGCCAGAACATAACTCTAAAAAGATGGATCATTCATAGAGCGGACTTATGAAAATTTTATAAATGATACCATAATTCTTGTGATTTTTCTGCCCACATTTTAAGAGGTTTTTAGAACCGGTGGTATGATCTGGGGGCAAGCTAGCAGTTAAGAGGGTATTACTTAAAATGTATGCATGTTAAAAATCTGACACTTCATCAATTAATGTCCATACTCCTTGCGCACATGTGTACAAATCTGGAGAAAAATCTGATGTTGCAAAACCACTAAAAAGCACAAAATATTGCCATTTCTGAATGCAAGCTCTCAGGAAGAGCAGATTTGGACAGGGTATACCTCCTGTGATATGTGATGGGTGCATGTAATTTTAAACAAATGTGTACCTGTGAAAATATGTCTTTTTGATCAAATATAGATTGTGTGCAATTTGACAGGGGAGTGTCCTCTCTGCAAGCCATTAAATGACATCATTCTGACACACAATCCTGCTCTCCAGTGAGAACGCAAAGAATTCTCCAACCTATCAGAACTCTGAAGGGGTTGGGCCTAGAAAGCTTAGCCTCTCCACCCACTTCAAAACACATAAAAGCAGACAGTCAGGACAGATAGGACATTCAATTTCATTTGCTGCAACGCGCTCTGCCGGACCACACAACATCCAGAAGATACTAGATTCAACACTTAGACTTTAAAACTCCAAAGAACTTGATCCAGAACTCAAAGCAAGGGCCTAAACCCACAAACTGAGAACTCTTCTCAGTGGGCCTCAGCATCCAGCAAACCTAACAGCGATAGCACCATCCAGGAGCCATGCAGACCAGCGCTGGGTCCAGAGAAAGCTGTGCAGAAAGATCCAGAAGCAGTGCTGTACCCAGAGAAAGCAGAGCAGTATCCAGAACCAGAGGCAGAGCAGAGCTGACCCAGACCGCTGTTCGCAGAACCAGAGAGCTGACCCAGACCGCTGTTCACAGAACCAGAGAGCTGACCCAGACTGCTGTGCGCAGAGACCGTCCGTGGCGAGTGAAGAAAACCTGACCAGATCCGTGGCGAGGCCCATTCTATTTCTAAATATATTGTGAGTACCTAGCAGAACTGTGCAGAACCAATCTCTTAGTTAAAATAATATAATTCAATCTATTTTAATCTAACCAGAACTGTCTCCTAGAAGTTGTACCTTGTCATTTTGCAAAACTGTCACTTGTCACTTTGAATTTCAATATTCCAAATCCGAAAAACTACTTTTATTTAATCGCTCATATCTCCGTGACCGTTTGTCTTAGAGACTTGCAGTAACTTTCCTCTGAAAGCTGGGAATCTTGGCTTTTCAACGAACCTAGAACCGCATCCCTACTCCATATACTTTTGCTGAAAAACGCACTCGCGAATTTGGCGCGATTTGCAAATTTCTCCACGTGTGAAAACAGCAGCTTCCTTGCTTTCATTTGCCAAAAATCAGTTTAACCTGCCAATCATTCCTAGAACATTGCTAAAGTAAGCCTGAACTAATTTAAACCAACTAATCCTCAACCTGAACCTCCAGAGGGAATTAAAATCAGTTTAGCACATTTACACTTCATTGCCAGCACATATAAAAGCATTTTGGGCCTGTGTTTTAAACCTCTGTAGTCTAAGCTGCTGGGGTGAACTGAATTACATTTGATTGCATTTCTGAGAACTGTTTGCTTTCCTTCCATTTCCTTGCATTGCATCAATGGGGGGAGTGCATTGCCAGAGAAAAGTGATTACAATGTTTTGTTGAAATCATATTGAGTATTTTCTGTATTGCATTTCATTCAACATTGCATCCATCTGAACTTATATAAAGCATTCTCTACCACCTTATTCTTCTGTTCCTATTCACAAGTGTGCTAGTGCCAGACTATCCATTATTGATTACTGATCAGATTAAGTGTGATATCCAATTATTAATTTATTATAAAGTGTGATATATATCTATATTGTTTAAATTCTCAAATAAACCTTTTAACTTGCAAAACAGAACTACTTCTTGGCTCAGTGGGGTCAGGGGGATTCCAAGAGAGGGGTGTTATATAGGGGTAGTCATCCAGAACGCATGAACTGGACATAAAGATATATCAATAAGGGTTTTCATTCAGTATTCTAGACTAGGCGTTGACTTAGTTGTAGTGTTGAATTGAATCCTCTTACACCAGTATCCACACATGATGCAATGGTGCTGCAGAACTCCACACTCCCCCACTATATGGAATGACATGCTACACAACGTGCCTGGCTGTTGAGTAAATCTGACCACAGGGCCATGGGTAACCTGACTGCTTCCTGGGCCATGGGGCCTATTTGGGGGGGGATCACATGCATATGAAACCTGACTTTTTCCTGGGCCATGGGATCTATTTGGGGGGTGGGGGTGGATCACATGCATATGCAACCTGACTGCTTCCTGGGCTGTAGGGGTTCATTTGGGTGTTCGGACACTGTCCTTGCTGCCAAACACTGTGACCCTATTTATCCCAACCTGATGCATGACACTGACAATGGATGCAGATGTACCATGGCCGCACAGCAATGTACAAATGTCATACTCCAATTCAGCGCCCACCCATGCACATGTTCACTGGACATTGCCAGACCGCACCCACAAGTACCGCAATGCACCATCCTGCAGTCACAAAGCTGAATCCACATTAGCGCATAAAAGTCCATCACAGGTCATGCATCCATGACTGCACAATGTAAAATGCCACTCAGGGAATCCCTTGTCACTGCCCCACCCCGACAGGAACACCACATAACACCATGCCACCATGTACAGATGAGGGCCAACTGAAGAATCCCTTGTCAGAAGGATGCTAAAAATAGATTCCATAAAGTTGTCAACATCACCAACCTGAGTGCGATTGGTGCGGGAACAATCCACAGTATAGAAGTACCAGCATGCCAGTTGACACCCTGCATCATAAAAGAGACGTATCCCTACACTGGCGGACCATACCACCAATCACATTCTGCCATGGTTACATGGGTGAAGGTGTTGAGGGACATGTACATGGCCAAGGCCATCTTAAGCATTTTTGGGGCCCTGGGCAAGGACATCTTTGGGTCCCCCCTCCATCAAACCAAAGGAATTAAGTGATCAAGAATATCTGGTGGCACCCCCCCCCCCCCACCGTGATCATAACCTATAGGTTGATATGCTGCCTCGCAGCTTTCAAAATAAGCATGTTTACTCCCTTTAAATCCCCTTACCCTCTTAATTTTTGCTCTAATCAGAATGACAAACAAGAAGCATTTGAAGGCTAACATTAGCAATCTATGAAGAGGTTACTTCTCTTCTAGTATAGAAACAGGGTACTTTTCATCCGTAGCATCCGGGAAGGTATGCATCCTGTAGTATTAATGTGGGACTGTATGTAAAAGGTACATGTAACCCAGAATAGGCAGATAACTCACATTAGCTGCCTCAGAGAATACAAACGTACTCAAGCATGGATAGAGTAGACCAATTGTAAGGAAGGAGAAAGCTACACATAGCATAGCATGGACAGTGAATGACGATTACAAGCTACCAGGAAGGTGTCTCTATCCAGGCAGACTGGGATTAGAAGTGGGACATGGTTTTCAAATAGTGTTGTCATTTGAGATCAAGGGAACAAGTGCCTGTGGTGTGCAGTATATCAGTGTTCACTATTATACTGAAGCAACACTATAGTCAGTGAAACCATGAGTGAGGCTTTTATGAAGATCATACCCTGAGAAGGAAATCACTCTGAAGGGCTGACAATTTTGAAAGGTTTAGGGACTGGCAATTTTGAGAGGTTAGGCAATACAAGATTAAATGAGATGCCCAGGATCACACATTGCTTAAGCGGTTAAGCTGGTATTTGTACCAACTCTGCAATTTCTGCATTTGAACACTTCTCCAGCTCTTACCATGTACTAAAACAATCTCTTTTTATAAAACTGACTTGCAAAGTGCACAAATCACATTTCCAAACCTGACAATTTTTAAAACCAAAATATTACTGAAGGGCATTACGCAAAATGGGAATGATTCTAGCTTCATTCTCTCCATCATCAATGGCATTATATAAGTACAAGCATACCAATCGATGTGAAATTGTCATTCATAAACATGCAGAAAAATCTTTGACTTTTATACAAAAAGCAGAACGTTTTTTGTGTCAAACGAGCAAACCTTAAAATATGCTTGCATAAGGCCTACAATATCTGGTCCGCTCTATCCTGTCTACCACTCCTTCCACTCAAATGGCCTACATAAGAAGAAAGATCAAGTAATCAGCTAACGATGCCATCAGCATGTAAGAAGGCAAACCTCACAGAAGACAGCACAGTAATGCAAGAGATATTATATGATTTTACCAGGATCACTGTATCGTCTGCTGGCAAAGCCAGGATACAAGCATGAACACTTTAGTTCCACAGTCTTGAATTTGTATACTTATTCACCTCTTGGACTAATAGTTCATGCTCTTCTTTGGAAGGGATCGCCTATATTTTAGAACGCCCCATCTGAACAAACCAATTTCTAGACCTTCACCATACAAATGACATATTCGTTTTTATAGCAACCCCTATCTGGTGCAAGAATATTGCTGATAATAGCACCATTTATGCTGCAAAACCAAGTACATATGCAGGTAGGTTTATAAGCTTTAGACATAGGAAAGGTTCAACCAGTCTTGCTGGAATGTGCTCTTCTAATCTTTCAAATGAACACATATCTCTGCAATGAATGCTTAACACACTGAGCTAACTTCTGAACCATTGTGGCACTCAATTTATCAATATGGATTTCAACTTTGGCTATTGCACATGATCAACATAATTCCAACAGGAAGGAAAGAATGCTACAGAGGTTGTGCCATAATGAAAGCACAAACTATGTATTCCACAGTGATCACAGAAAGCATTACATGATTAATTGATCAAGGCAAAATGTACTTGTCAAAACAGACCGGCAATAGGTTTAGCGCCACAGAAGCATGCCATAAATTCTCCTGGCGTGTGCTATTTAAGTCTGGTGAACAATGGAATCTTACTTTAGATCAGGCAGCCTTCTGGGGCCCCCCTCCAAGCTGGGGGCCCTGGGCAAGTGCCACTTTTTCCCTCACATAAAAACGTCTCTGTGCATGGTGTCATCAATTATTTGAAAGCATGATAGTCAAACCCACCTCTATCATGTTGGACATAGCCAAATGCATCAATGCATAATACAGTGCTCAACATGCATTTGGTTTAGTTTCCTGCCACACACCCCTCACATGTGAGTACATCATGGAACTTCACACTTCGTCTGGGTGAGTGGTGTATCTCATGTCAAGGTCCCTAAGTTGTGTACGTCACCCATGCCCCCCACCATGGCTTGCCGGGTAGTACACAGAACTGATATTTCTGCGGATGTGATGGCAATCACTGTCATTGGAAATGTAGTGCATTTGAACATGAGCAATGTAAACATGGAATAAAATAAATACTCACATTCACACTTAATTCTGCTCCCATGCAGGTGATGCTGGCTATCCCCTGAAGCCGTGCCTCCTCACCTCTGTCAGGCAACCACTGAACTGGCATGAAGAGGACTACAATCGTACACATACACATACATGTAGTGATAGAGCAGACTTTTGGCCTGTTGAAAGCATTGTTTCGCTGCCTCAGGCGGTCGGGTGGGGCACTCATTTATGGGCCCGAGAAGGTGGGCAAGATTCTATTGGTAAGTGCCATGCTGCACAACATGTGCATCCTGTGCAACATACCTCTGCCACCTGACATGGACCTGTTAGATTCTCAAGAATGTGCTAATTACCTTTACCTTTCGAGACCCCGAGCAACTTTGCTGGATTTCTAGAATTTTAATTTTTACCTGGAAAGAGTGTGAGCCTTTTTCCCCACTCTTTCAAGTATTTTGATGTGTGTTTTACTTTTGTGTTCTTTGGATATGGAGGGTTATACAAACTCCATAGGCATCATCTTTTTCTTGTGTGTCACACAGCACCTTTAGTGCAGTGGCACAGGGATGGCTTTTAGACTTCCCAAGGATTACACACCTTCTCTGGGATTGACTTCTGTCTCCCAGTGCATGTAAAGTTGAACTGACTTTGCTTGTCTTTTCAAATTTATAGACCCAGCACAAACTATCTTCCTATAGAGTGCTGGAGGGGTTGCCTAGCATCCCCTATGTTGAAACACTCATGTAACAGTCAAATGCTACCCTTTCCTCTTGAAATGGCTGGTGGCAGTGGTTTTAGAACAAACTACCATGATATTTTCTGATTGTGAACACCGGTAGATAAAATCGGGTCAACCATATTTTTCAATATGGCACCCATGACCCCTCTGTAAAACAATACTCTGGTCATCTTTGTTTGCTGTTTCTTTTAGGAAAGGTCCTTCTTGTGTTTAACTCTGCGCATCAAACCAGGTTTGGTTCTTTTGTTAGATGGCCTTTGGCGCCTTCAGTGCTGAACCCCTCCTCTGACACCTGAGTGTCTGGGGTGGACAGATGTGAGGGAGGTGCCCAAAACTCCCTCTGCTTAGTCTCCTGGGAGACCCAAATGCACTCTGGCATAATTGTCTGGCTGACTGTCTGGCAAGGACAGCCACCCTGCTGGGTGACTGACAGCCAGGCTGGAATGAATGGGTGAAAACTGTTTAAAAGCAGGTCTCTGGGACTTGTAAGGCAGAGTTGACCACTGGAATGAAAGAACCGAAAAGGAGCTGAAGAAAGACAACTGCTACAACTCCTTTGGTTTGCTCGGTGAAGCCCTGCTGCAGGTCCAAATTGCCTGAAACTCCCTTGACAGAGAAGCCCCTTCAAGGACGACTTCTTCCCATTAGCTGGTGGGAACAACCAACTCGCAAGCCACCTGGACACCTTCTCCATAGCCAGTGAGAAGGATACGAGTTTGTGAACTTTAAGGCACTCACACCTTAAAACCGACGTTTAGCCAAGCTTGTGGCTTCTTCCCTGGGCAGTGCAGGAACCTCCCGATGTCCTCCTTCTTGTCCCCACAACTGAAGCTCAGGAACAGCAAGATCTGCAGGCACTGCCAGGAACAACTGCCTCAGCTACAGCTTTTCTTCATCCATAAGGTACTGTGCAAACGCGATATGGAAAACCTTTCTGCCGCGGTGAAAGTTTGTGAAACTTACCAACTTTGGAGTCTTCTCCGCTCATAAACCGACATATAACTCTTTTTCTGGCAATCTACTTCCAAGAACATTGGCAATGACTTAACTGTTTACTACCAGAACTGTGCTATCCTATCAAAGACACTGAACCATTGACTTTGGCCAAAGCCTATTGCATTGAATTGCCTCTTGTAGTGAACTGAAACTATTTGCCCTGCTTTTGAAATAATTATGTTTTGATTCTTATAACCTTTGTCTTTCTACCCCTTTTGAAAGTTACTGGAGTGCCATTTTGCTCCCACTTCAGGGGAGCCTAACTTGTTCAGAAACTTATTGGTTGTGTACTGTAGTGTATTATAGTGTGATATTGAGCTGCTTCTTACTAGTGGAATGATTTCTAACTAATGTGTACATGAATGTACATTCTTTTACCAAGAAACCTTGAATAAATGTTTGAACTACTGTGATTGCAAGTCCTTTGTGTATCATCTTGTACTGCTCACATCCCTCTTGAGATAAGTCTGGCTGCTCAGTCACTGCTACCACATAACTGTGTAGTACAGGCTTGTACCAAAGGTGAGATTGTGCTTACACCTGTAGTGTTAATTGTGTGTAGTGTTCTCCAAAGGTACTGCATGTAATTCTGCCTAACAGGACCAGACACCATTGGGTGAAGATGATGATGATGAAGAAGATGCTGCACATCGGCTACATCACGATGCGTGTGTGGGACATACTGTACGCCAAGCATTGATAGCACAATAGTTTTGATGCACTGGGTCACAGAAGGTGCCGGTAATGTGTGACACTGGGCACTGGGATTGGGGGACTCTGGGCACTGGTCACTGTTGAACAATAAATTGTCAAACACTCAAGAAGCAATGTCCAGTCATATACATTTTTTCACACAATAGGTGTATTAATGAAATGGTACTGTGTACATGAATTAACCCTCCACCCGCATTAAGTTACAGAAAGCTCACCCCCACCCCCAGCACCCTCACACACCCATGCCCCCTGCCCCTAACACCCTCACATACCCACACCCCCCACACCCGAACACCCCCACAGACCCACACCCGTCACTCCTCAATGCCCCCAAACACCCACGCCCCACACCCCCCAAGACCCACGCCCCTTCAGGCCAAATTGAGTTTAACAGCAATGACACATAACATGTCCCAGTGTCCCTGGCTATTGTCGCCCCCTTTTGGATGGAGGGGTTTGTAGGTCCGACGGCGCACACTACGCAGGGACCTGCACACAGGGCTCATCTGCATCGAGCTTGCAGGTGTTGTGCTTGACGATGGTGGCTGTGGGTCGGTCGGGACAGGACGTTGTTGTCCCATGTTGCCAGCCAAGCAGTCGACAGACTGTGTCAGGGCTAAGCTGCTCTCATGTACCCGCCTCGCCACATGGTTCACTGCACGGGCGATTGCCTGTGTGTTCTCCATGTTAGCCCTGTGTGTGGCCTCACCTTCGGCCAAGTGCTCTTTGACCATGTCATGCATGGCTTGATGTGTCGCCTCCATGCAGCTCAGCCGTCCCTCGATGTCCTGTATGGATGTGCTCACAGATGGCTGTATGGGAGGTTGTACAGGAGGTGGTAGGGGAGGTGGTGATATACCCCTCACATGGCTGAAGCCATGTTCAGCCATCTCCTCCTCAGTGCTGTGGGCACCAGCCACATGTTCAGGGGAACACTGTGGTGTATCCTGCATGCTTGGGGTGTGTTGACCATGCTCCAACATGCTAAGTTCTGCAGTGTGTACATCTTCAGGCCCATCGTCCTCCTCAGCGATATGTTGTGCTGAGGATGCCACCTTGCCCATGGAACTTGTGGCCGTTGAATGCGTAACCTCGAAATCACTGGCCACTACAGTTGGGTCATCGTCAGCAAGATATGTCTGCTGGGGGGCCTGTTTTCTCATTGGTGCAACCTTTCTGGCCACTGCATCTTTTTGCAAGTATGCCCTGATGGCACATATGTTTCTAGCACGGTGCTCCTGAGTGACTGTTGCAGGTGGCTGCTCCTCCTGGTCTTGGGGGTGTGCACCCTGTTGGGCACTAGTGTGTGATTTAGGTGTGCCTGTTCCAATTGACGTGGCATGTTCGGCATCGCTGTCTGTATTCGTGCCTGTGGGGGATGGAGAGGCAGAGCATCAGTAATGAGAGAATTTACATCCTGCATGCATAGATGTTGGTACAATTTGGGTCAGGTGTATCGTTGTGTGCATCTTTGAGGGGCACACATGGTGCTTTCAGGATTGGGGGGATTGTATTGGCATCCTTCTAGAGCTGCCATGATGCCCATGGTGTCTGTTAGGTGGCCTACAGGTGTGTCGTGGCTTGTGTGCTGTAGCCATGGCCCACGGGCTCTGTGCCATGTGCTGTTTGGTTGTGTATCAAGTGTGTATTCGGTAGTGGAGAGGCGTGCAGTATGCATTATAATGGGATGGTGGTGATGCCAGCATCTCGACAGGGGTGTGTGTGTGTGTTCGTGCATGCATATTTTCTTTGTGTGTGCAATTGTGGCATCATTTTGTTTGTGGAATTGGTTTTGCTTGTGTGTTTTTGTTGCCGGGATGTGGTGTTTGGTTTAGGGATGTGTTTAGATGGGGCTGTTTGGCCATGTATCTGCTCTCATCTACTTCCCATTTGGAGTACAACTTTGTACTTGGGATATCTGGTGTGTGTGGTGACTTCTGTATTGCACAAAGGGTCACTCACCGTCATCGCCCGGTGATGGGACTCCTGTCTCCACATGGCCAACTCCTTCGATTGCCTCAATATCCATGACAGAGCTACACGTCTCCTCCCACTGTGCCAACTTCATGGGGGAGGCAAGTCTGCCACCTGTTGCCTGCCTCTGGCTGCGGTTGGTGGACAGGATGTTTCTCACTCGCAGCCGCAGGTCATCCCATCTCCTGTGACAGTCCTACACACTGCGTGTGGTTGTCGCCACAGCAGATATCTTCCCGGCCACCTCCTCCCATATTTTCTTTCCCTTATTTGTGCTGCACGGCGCAGGTCAGCGCAAAACACAACGTCAGAATGCTCGACGAGTGTGCCAGCGAGCATATTAAGTTCATCATCGCTGAACCTGGGTTTTCGCAGGTGAGGGGTACCTTTTCTAGTTGCCTTTGACATGGTCTGGCAGACAGGGTAGAGTGTTTTCTCAAACAGGTCCTGTCTGCAGTGGATGGCAATGGATTGGGTTTTCAAAGATGGCTGCGGCGTATTTCCCGTTCTGGTGCGATGAGGTTGCTCCCGGTGGCTGTATTACCGGTACCGGTATCAGCGGTACTGGTGTGAACGATGCTGTTCTTAGTGTTAGGCAGAATCCTATGCAGTTCCCTTAGGGAGCACTACAGAAGATTAGGACTACAGGTATATGCAATAAATCCCCTTTGGTATCAGCCTGTACAATACAGATTTAGTTGGTAGCTGTGGCTGAGCAGCCAGACATATCTCAAGAGGGAGATGAGCAATATTCAGGGTTTACACAATTGGACTACAGTACTATGGGACAAGAAAACACTGACCAAAACTTTGTATCAAAAAGAATATACATTTATTTTTCACACTCTTAACTCAACACACAAGTCACTATCATTAATGCAAGTTAAAACAGTCAAGAAAAGTATGCACCACTCCCGATTTAAATTGTAGACACGTTTGAGCAAGAGTGAAAACTGAGCAAAATGGCACAGTGTAAACCAAGCAGAAATGGCACTCTAACAATTTCTTCAGAGGGAGGAAAGGGTAAAGTTATACAGGGTTAGACTCCTAAACACACCAGCAACACTTCCCAATTGGATTGTGAACAAGTTAGGCAAGGTAGTACTTTAGCATAAGCAATACAGATGAAAACCGAGCAAAATGGCACTTCAACAATAGATAAAGGCGAAGGAAAGGTGGTTATAAGAGTTTAGGTGCACCAACACATTTCTTGATGAAAAGCAATCTAGATAAGACAGTTGTAACAGAATTAGCCAGAGTCAATAGGCCTGTGCCAGAGACAGTGGTATGAGGCAAAGTGCCCAGCAGGGGTGTTGGTAGGTCTGAAAAAGATCAGGGGCTAAGCTAATGTCGGTACTGGCGGTACTCGGGGCTAGCTATAGCCTTTTGGTTGTAACCCCTGAGCTTCTATCCGGGGCTACAACCAAAAGACTGGGGGCTATAGCCCCCTTAGCCCCCCCCCTAGCAATGCCTCAGGTGCCCAGGTTCAAATAGTTCTAGTAGCTGCAGTCAAGTCTTTGTTTAACGGTTGAAAAAGAGGGTGCAGAAGGTAAAAAGGCAATGTTAGATGATAGGGGAGACAAACCCAGAAGGTAAGTAAAGGATTTAAAACGCCATTAGCAGTACCCAACGAAACGGGAGGCCTGGCAAAACAATGTACCTTAAAAGTGGAAGAGGCTCTGGCAGTGGCGGTAGTTCCTGGCAGTTCTTGCAGCTTGGGAGATCCAGCAGAGGAAGAGAGGCTCTTGTCATGGAGGAAGATTCGAGTCACTGCACTGCCCAGGGAAGAAGCCGGCTGCGGTGATGCCAAAATGGAATAAAAGGTACGCTCCTTTAAATCACGGTCGTGGTGGACGCGTGAGTGGCTATCCGGTCTCCTAGTGCTTGGCACTGGCGATTCGACCAAGGCAGGTCCGGGAAGGTGATTGGCGAACTGGTTGGCCCCACCAGCTCAAGGGAAGAAGGCTCTTGCAGGTGAAGATCTTCTCTTGTCGTTGGAGAAAAGTGGTGAGGATCTGCAGCAGGGCTTCACCGATGGCTCGGTCATTGCAGTTGTCTTCGGCTTCACTCCTCTTTGGATTTCTCAGGTCCAGTGGCGACGTCTTGTCCTCCAGTCCTCAGATCCCTGCTTTTGTGCAGAAAAACCCCCATTCAAACAGCCTAGCTGTCACTCACACAGCGGGGTGGTTATCCTGACAGGATAACCCCCCAGCCTATCAACGCAGAGTGCGACTTGGGTTGCTGAGGCAACCCTGTCCAGGGTGCCTACTCCCCTCCCACAAATCATGTCTACCCAAGACTCACTGGCGCCTGGAGGAGAGCTTCTGTCCAGAAGCCGGCCAAAAGGACGAATAGAGGGGCCCCAACCTGGGTTTGGATTACAGAGCGAGACACGAGAAAGAAATATTATCAAAGATCTAGCAAAAAAACCCCACCGGAGTAAAGTTAATAAAAAGATAAACCGGCGGTATGTTAAAGGCTATCATAAAAAGTGGTAGCCTCGAATAATGGGAAAATCCCATTGAAAAATATTCGTGGTCAAATATTAATGGTAGTAACCACTGCCAGCAGCCAGAAACCTTGGAGAGACGGACTGGACAGTAGCCTCTCGAAAATGAACACCAGGGAAAAACTATTAACCCCTTCCCACTACCTCCATAGTAAGATGGTGTGTACTGGTTTAGTTCATACCTCTTGACTAGCAAAATCAATGATAACTTTGCATGCCCTGTGAGACAGTAGTCAGTCCCACGGTATGGAGTCTATGTTTGGAGGTCACTATGACACCCCTGTGTTACTGCACTGAGGGTGTCGTGTAACACGCATGAATAAGATGATACCTATGGGGGTGAGAAAAACCCCATAGACCATAAGCACAAAAGTAGCCTCAAACACACGTGAAAAATATGCCTAAGAGTGGGCAAAAGAGTCTCACTCTTAGCAGGAGAAAACAATAAACCCTGGAAATCCAGCAAAGCTGCTGGGGGACTCTATAGGTAAGGGAAATTAGCCTTTAAAGAGAATTCTCCCTACCACTTAGCAGAAACCACAATGCCAGTGGAGGTCTCTGCACATTCAATGATGCCGCTATTGGGGTGGTAAGGACCTTACCCCCATGGCAGAGCTTCTGTTATCGGCATAACGGTACATGCATGCACGCAGACTCGTAATCAGCCATTCATTACGGGGGCAGTGCAACACGGACACGTTAGTACCTACATGCCCGTAATTGCTGTTTCTTACCCCCTAACTCATAATGAGGCCCAGTGTTAAGTCAATTTCCTCACAGAAGGTCATAATGTGCATTGCAATAAAATACTATCGGTCAAATACCTTATACAATAAGATTTTCTGTGCAATTAAAAACCATACCCAGGACCTGCGTTTGTTGATCTCAAAATGTAAGCCCCATCAATTAATGATAAAAGCATAGACAGAGAAAAAAGGGGCAAAATACCTATTTATCGTAGCTCAACATACAATCAAGAGAGGGTCAACATGCTTTACAACAGATTTCATTGTGCAGTCTACAGTTAATTTAATTTAGCACCTGCACAAATATTGACCTTTTCCTCCAGAGATCTGTCAAATATTGTGCCACATATTTTTCATTGGCAAAACCAGTTAGCATGTTAGACAGTTTTAATGCTTCCTTTACATTTCTAATGGAGTTGCTTTCAAGAGGCATCGATCAATGGGATCTTAATGATGCATGCAAGGGCAGAAAAAAAGAAATAGATTAGTGTTTCATTCTAGGTTGTACAGTAACAGCATTTAGGAGAGCTGTGATCCTTCCATGTATGGGTCAGTGCATTTAAGGGGAAAATTCGCAATCACATTTTAACCAAAAGAGATAGTTCATTAGCAGTGTATCTGTCAAGAAATGACTCAAAAGCACCAATACTTTTAATGTTCAGAAAATAATCTCTAGAGAGGCCGCCTTTCTCCCTCATGTGTGCCATTTCCATCTTAACCCAGGTATCATATGCCACCTTCAATAAAGGTTTGGCTCAAAAACCAAGGCAACAGCGCTTATGCCAAAGATCTGGTAATGTAAACACGCAAAGCATATGTTTAACACATTTGAACCACGACAGATACCCGGCCTCTGATCATTTCAGAAATTCGTTTAGTGAGTCGCCATAATCTATAAGATGCTCATTATTCCATAGTTTAACCAGAAAATCAGCTGTTTGAGTCTCAGCTAACACTCCTAAGTAGTTTTAAAATAAGTAACCTTATTTGTATCTATGACTCTATCTTCAGGAACATTGGTAGTGTACTATTCAACACATGGTTGAATTGTACACCCAGTTTTTTTATGATCTCTCCTTGGGTGGGCCTTGTCTCAAGTTGTTTTTGCAGAGAAATATCACTAGGCCTTGACTGGTTGGGGATCTACTAATAGGTTGTCTGTTCTGGTTTGGAACATTTTTAAATTATTTTTCCTGTCCTATGCTTGATGGCCGTCAGGCATTGTGCAAAATATTTTTCCCATAAGGGACATTCTGATTCCATCTTGAAAAATAAGCTGTTTGTCATCTGTATAATTATACACCATACCCCAAAGGTTTTGATTGTGTGTATTAATAAGGTAAGGTACAGATCAATTAATGACAATGATGAATATTTGGGAACCCTACAAAGCAACGTTGCAGCCTAGACTCAAAAGGGTGCATATACAAATGTTCTGCTGCCTGTCCACCAGATAATATTAGGCCCAGTTTATGATACCTGTAGCAGACATTCTAGTCATTAAAATGCTAAGACCAACTGCGACAAAAGCTGTTAAGAGATTTAAGAGGATCAATAACAAAATACCATGGCTATCAGTTTCGGCAAACGGATTGTCATGGGGAGAGGATACCACAGAGTCTCTATCACGTAGGTGACTGAAAATTGCTTAGGCTGGATCCAAATGTTAGATAGATTGAAAATATAACTGCAACATTTGTTTAACCACAATGTGTCTGGTTTATTAGTCAAGAGTGGCAGGTTAGAAATAGACGTCAAATATATTAGATCCATTGGGTCCTCCTACATCTTCTTTAATAGAGGGTTTTTGAAAGCAACTATTGAAGATTTTGGGACTTCTCTGGTAGACAGTGGGCAATTTAAAATAGTTTTATATGAAAAAGCAGTAAGGGAAGGTTGATCAGATTGTACGTGGACACACAATACCATATAGTCTTCATGTAAAACTGGAGAGCCGTGTTGTATATCTATCTGGCTTCAGTTTTCAGGACATTGAAGTGATATCTCATTGGAGTTTCACAATTGTGTCTTAGAAGAACAGAGCAGGTCTGTCACCGAGAAACCCGGTCGGAGTTGAATATCATTGTTAGATTGCACAATTAGTTAATTAGCAGGAACAGCTTTTTCTGTGGTGCTATTGCTTTCAGTAGACAGGTTTGAATATATTGTTTTTAGTTTGAAGTAGCCTGTGTTTATAGCTCCCAGAGGACCCTAACAAATGTATTGTAGTCATCTCAGCGTATTGATATTTTCAGATTTATATCATGTGTCTTTCTTCCTTCTTTATGCCATTGAATTATTGGATATGGCAGCAGTTTGAATGTTGTTTTGGCAATGTCTTTGCAGTTTAGGTAAAATAATGCTTAAATCTTGATAGATTTTATGAGAAAGTTGGATTTCATAAAACCATTTCCTCGTTCCCCTTTCCTTGTTCCCTTCCTCCTCCTTCTCCTCCCCTGACTCGTGAGCGGCCCCATTTAACGGTTAATACCAGGGTGGCCCCTCTGCTCTTTGCAACCCCTCTGGCAAAGGGCCCTAGGCTAAGGGCAGCTTCACTCAAGCAGCTCCAGATGGTGTCACTGCACCCCATCTAACTGACCAACCCCTCCATTAACTTTATTTCTCTTATCACACCACCCTTAAGCATATGTGAACTGTATTGTTTAGCCTTCCCTCACATCTCTCCAGGAAAGTTGCATTCTTGCATTGCTGTGCATTAAAACAAGTCCTTTTTTTCATTCGTTTTAGGAAATTCGAATATGGGTGTTTTGGATTACTGTTGTGTTAAAACGAGGCCTTTCTTCCCTCCTTTTAGGAAATTCAAATCCAGGTGTTGTGCATTGCGTTGTCCCCTCCTGCCACCTGCCTTCTGTCCATACTGCTCATGTGTTCCCCTGTGGTCTGTTGCCTCCTGTGTGCCTCCTTCTGTGTTAGCCCTCCCCCTTTGGTACTTCATGTTGTTTGCAGCTCTCAGCTGTGCTTCTTTTCCTCCTTCACTCTCCCCACTTGCTTCCTCGCACCCCCAATGGTGCTCTCAATCCCCCCCATCTTCTCAAACTGCTACTCTATCTCTTATCCTAGTCCTCTCCCTAAGTCTGCGAGGAAAAGGTTCAAGAGGGATATCCTGGTCTCCAACCCAGGCCTCCCTATCGCTGATATCCACATCAGCACTTCCTCCAGACAGACTCTCACCAACATCCTCTTTGTCATTCCCTCTCCAGACCTATGGATGCCCCATATGGTCTATGTTATCTCTCCTTTCTCCTCCTTTCCCATTAATGGTGGCACCCAGTGGGAGGTCCTCTTGGCCCCCTGCCAATCCTCCAAGACCATCATCAATGTCTATCTCAATGGTACTGTCATGGTCCAGGGCTCTTAGTCCAATCTCCTCCTCCTTGGTAGGGGTCTGCTGCATCTCATTCATTTCCCCCTTCTCCTGTCATTTTCTTGAACACCTCTCTGGCCCCTTTGCCACCTCCTTCTTCTGCCTCTGCCCTTCAACTGCCTTCATTGGGTGTACCTCACTCCTGAACCCCACCACGGAAGCATTCCAAATGTGGCAACCTGTTCCAGATAGCTACTCTAAACTCTTGCTCTGCTGTCAAACATTCCACTGATATTTGCCACCTCCTCAAAGACCTTGACCTGGATGTTCACACCCTCACTGAGACATGGTTCACGGTCAGCTCTGTCACAAGTGTTGACACTCTGCTCCCTGAGAGCTACAAGATCCTCTCCGAGCCCAGGACCAACCGGCCCGGAGGTGGAGTGGCCCTGATCTTTCCAGAGAAAGTTCCTGCTTCTGCCATTCCTATGCAGGCCCACTACTCATATTAATGCCTATTCTGTAGGCTCTCTTTCTCTTCTGACCTCTCTTTGACTGTGGCCTCCATCTACAGGCCACCTGTCCAGGTCACCCTGTTCCTCTCAGTATGGGCTGACCTCTCCTCTTCTCTCCTTGCCTCGTCCTCTCAACTTCTCCTCCCCTGAGACATCAACATCCACCAGGGTACTTATAATCCCTCCTCTGGGCTCTTCCTCAACCAATGTGACTCCCTCTCCCTTTCCATTCTACCCTCTGTTTTGTCACACTCTGATGGACACACCTTGGATGTTATCATCTCCTCAGACACCCCCCTCTCCAACCCTCTCACTACTCCTCTCTCTTGGACTGACCATCTTCTGCTCTCCTCTCACTTTAAACTTTTTATCCCTCAAGCAAAGTCTACCCCAGCACTGCCACCTTCCTTCTTGGTCATTCAGCCCAAGAAGTGAGTGTCAGTAGATGGCTTTGCCTTTGCTTTCTCTGCTCCTCCTACTCCTGTAGATGATTTGCATACTGACACAGCCCTTTCTAACCTTCGTCTTTCTATCTCCAACACTCTGGACATTCTTGCCCATGTCATGAGAGTCCATCTAAAGCCTACCTAAAGTTCAACTCGGGTATGATTCCAAACTCCCCACCTTGAAACACAAGTTCAGGGTGGTTGAGAGGAAGTGGATGTCTATGGGCACATCCTCTGAAAAGCTGTTCTGCCGCCAAAGTCAATACAGACTCTCTGTCCTGTCCAAGAAGAGGGTCGATATCAGAGGCTGTGACTCTGTGGCCTCTTACAAAATGGCCAAACTCTTTAAAATCTGCAAGGAGCAGGCAACCCCTACTGCTGTCTCCACCTCTCCTTCTCCTTTCCAGGCCCTCTGTATGGCTCTGGTCATTCATTTCTCCAACAAAACTCAAGACATCCTGTCCTCGCTTTCCTCTTTCTCTCCCCCTACCTCTCTCACCCCCCCTTGTGCCCTGTCTCTCTCTCCTCTTCCTTTTTCCTCCTTCGCTCTGACAACACCTGATGATGTCTCTAGACAAGTCCCATCTATGAATGTATAATCCAAACAGATGCTCCCCTGCTCTTCCAGAACCATCAAGGACCATATTGTAACCCTTGCTCCAGCCTTGGCTGATTTCTGCAATCATTCCTTCACCACTGGATTTTTCCCCTCTCTTCTCAAGCACTCCCTTGTGAACCCCCTCCCGAAAAAGCCTTCTGTCGATCCTACATGTCTGGAAAACTATCAGCGGATTTTGATCACTCCTTTCCTGGGCAAACCCCTGGAAAAGATGGCCATCTCCCAGCTGACTCTCTTCACTGAATCTGTTGGCTGCCTCCATGGCCACCAGTGTTGATTCAGAGCTGCCAGAGGCATGGAAACTGCTCTCCTGAACACCTGTGATGATCTGCTCTCTATCCTTGACTCCAGCTCTCCCTCTGTCCTCATCCTCCTTGACCTTTCCTCTACTTTTGACACAGTCAACCACGCCACCCTGATCAACTGACTCTGGTTGAGCCTAGGCATCTGGCATCAGGCCCTGGCGTGGCTGACCTTCCTCCTGGACCGTTTCTTCCAGGGCCAACTTGGGTCCTTTCTCTCATCCACCTCTCTCTCCACTTGTGGTGTCCCCCAGGGCTCTATCCTCCCACCCAGGCTTTCAATGTCTATTTGGCCCCTTTTGCCCACCTGATCTCCACTTTCTCTTTGAACGTTCAATGTTAAGCCGATGACACTCAGCTCTCCTCCAGCCTCCTCTTCTCCCTCACTCATTCATGTCTATCCTTGACTGTCTATCCTTGATTCAGGTTTGTGGCGCCTCCAATGATCTTTGCCTTAATACCAGTAAGATCCTTCACTTTGGGACAACTGCTCCCCGTTTCCCTCTCTCGCTCTGACCACCCTCCTTGACCGCTCTACCCTTGCCTTCTGCTCAACCAAAAAAAACGAAGGAAAAGCCTGCAGTGCAGCCCGGCGTAGGCGGTGTCTTCAGGAGAATGGTCAAATTACAAGGTAAGCCGCCACGCTGGGCGCCGAGCACGTAATAGAAACATTGTTTTCCTATGCGAGTAAGCAAAAGTAAACATCCTCAGCCAGCCGCTCCCCTGGCAGACGCGGAACATGCGCTGCGCGTCTATTTCCATAGAAACTTTGCAAAATTTGAAGCACAGAGACCGGGGAAACCTCATTCTGGGAAACATTATTTCAAAGCCAACGAACTTTGTAAACGGGTCTTTTTTGCAGAATGCATATATTTTGTCCATCATACAACAACTGGGGCATTTTTAAGGCCCAGGCCAACAACGGGGACAGGCAATTTAGTCACAGCTAATAAAAGGCATAACATACTACACAGAAAGCGAACCAGGCACAAGAGATAAATCTGCGCCCAAAATCCACTACATGGCAGTTTTTTGCTGAGCTAAATCAAAATATTTTGGGACAACATTAGACAGTTTCTCCAACGGGAAACAGCATTCTCTAAGCTCACAACGAATCCACAAATAATATAAATGTGCATGATAGCTGGTGCAATTGCGCAGTGAACAGGGAGCTCATTTTGATATCTGTGCAAAGACTGCTGACACAGGTTCAAACCCCTCGAGGGTCAAAACACAGCCTCTTCAAAAAATGTCTTTCTTTTAATCAAAACAGGTTGAAAGGAAACATGGGTCCCAAACGGAAATCACGGGAACCCACCGTACCAGCACAGAAACCCAAATCACCCCACCTACTGGCAGCCATCGAGGCAGCGGAACACTACGGTTGGGCTTGAGTCAGGGAGAATATGTACGGCCTACCAAAGGACCAAAGGAAGGGATAACCATGCCACCCATCCAAGATGATGTCACAACACCGTCAAAGAGACAGAAAGTGACAGATAGCCCCAGAAAAGGTAACAAAAAACTGGCGAAATTGTGCGAGAACATGTCAGAAATGCAACAATTATTACGGGAAATGAGGGGGAAACAATTATCCCAAACAGGGGAACAGGGGTCCTCAAACCACACAAACTCCTAGAACCTGCCATATTGATGACCCCACCGAACCAGCAACAATCCAAACAATGGCAGTACCAACCACATTACTGCCACAGGTGTCAGCAACGCCAACAGCTGCCACCACAGTTGCACCAACGGCAACCACGGCAGACCCAAAAGGTGCTCTAAAAGCATGGTTAACCCCCAATATGGACCTAGTGGGACAAACTGGGCAAAGCAACAGCATGATGGCAGAAAAATATAGGCTTACATGGACAAAATAAGAGAAGTGAAAGTCGCTTAAAAAGGGAAGACCTGGCTAGCATACAACATCAGATTTAGAAGAAGCATGTCAGAGAGGCTAGACATTGAATGGGACGAGGTCCATAATGACTTATACATGTTAAATGCTGAGCCCCCAGTGGGACCTCACAGAATTCCTCCAAAAATAACAAAAGAAATAAGATAATGAGAAGCACAAAAAGGGGCAACAGCCCTTTCGGAAGAACCAGCCAGGGGCGGCTAAGTCTAACACCCACAGCAAAACAAGAACCACTCTACAAAAGCCAACATTCCTTGCAGGAATTTTGGGAAAAACCAGTGCACCTGGGGTAAGGAATGCTGGTACGAACACGCTTGCACAAACTGCAACGGTGATCACACAGCAAGCAACTGCACCAAACCAAAAATTCAAAAGATTAGCACCAACCACGCCTTTTCAACCCCAGGCCTGGCACCAGGCAAAACTCCCATCAACCCATCCAATTTTAGAGAAGCACTCTTGAATTACCCAGAAAGGGGAACCAGCGAGGCAATCTGGCAGGGTTTTTCCAAGGGTATTATCATCCCTTTTAAGGGCAAAGTGTCACAGAACATCCCATTGAACCTAAAGTCGGCCAGGGATAACCCCCAAATAGTATCATATCTTTTAGGCAGGATAGCAGGACCCTGGGACCACATGCCCCTCAAAGATTACTTAATATCACCACAAGGACTAGTCCCCAAAAAAGAACCAGGAAACATGAGGGTAATTCACCACTTATCCTATCCCAAAGGCCAATCACTGAACTACGGCATTCCACACACGGAATCCGCAGTATCCTACATACACTTCCAGGAGGCGGTAAGACTCATACAGGAATGTGGCAGGAACGCCCTGATGGCCAAACTAAACATCGAATCCACTTTCAGATTATTGCCAGTCCATCCAGACTCCCAGCAATGGTTAGGTTTTAATTTTAAAAACAAATTGTATGTAGACAGATGCCTCCCCATGGGGTGTGCAGTATCCTGCGCCCTATTTGAGCAATTCAGCTCATATTTTCAATGGGCTTTCCAAAAACACAGACCAGGGACCAAAGTAGTTAATTACCTCGATGATTTCATGGTAATGGGCCCTGAAAATTCTGAGGAATGCAACAGGGCTTTGGCGAAATTAGAAAGAATGGCCGCACAGTGGGGCATACCTCTAGCAAGGGAAAAAACGACCAAACCAGCCACCAACATCATTTTCTCTGGCATCGAAATTGACTTTGTACAGGGACTATGCAAGATACCGAAAACAAAAATTGCAGAACTATTGGAGAAAATACTAGCCCTGACAACAAAAGACAAAGGTACAGTTAAAGAAATTCAATCATTAGCAGGCAGTCTCAATTCCGCTGCTAGAATAATCCCTCAAGGGAGGGTATTTTCCAGAAGCCTGCAACTAAAAATCAAATCATACATCAAACCCCACTTACACATCCGACTAGGCGCAGAGGTGAAACAAGATCTGTAAATTTGGGGGAATTTCTTCAAAGATTATAACAGGACCTCACTTTGGTGAACGCATTTGAACCCATGGACAAAAAGGGTCCTTTTCACCGATGCAGCCGGGAGCAAGGGGTTTGGAGCCATACCAGACACAGAGTGGGTGGCAGGACACTGGCCCAACTCATGGCAACAGGCAGGGTGGACTAAAAACATTGCCTTCCTAGAAATATTTCCCATCTGGCTAAAATTACACATCTGGGGCAGGCAGCTAGCTAACACGGAACTCTTGGTCTCGTGCGACAACGTGGCCGTGGTAGGCTACATAAACAGAAGGTCTACCAAATGCCCGCTAGTGCTAAAAGTCCTACGAGCGATCACAGCAGTCACACTACAAGAAAACATTGTGGTCAAAGCAAAGCCCATCGCTGGGACGGATAATAACATTGCAGATGCTTTATCTCTCTTTCAGCGGCCAAGATTCCGGGAGCTAGCACCTCACGCTCAGGAACAGATGACGCCCATACCAGCAAAATGCTGGGAAAAAATGGGAATCCCCAGGCCGGGATGCCCAACAAGAAACAGGCACCTCAATCACGGGTGCCAACAAAATAACGGCATGAACGCCAGTGCCAGAGAGCCAAGGCCGGGATGTCCAAAAAGAACCACGCACCTCAGAGACGAGTGCCAACAACTCCATAGGCTTCCTCACAGAGATGGCAGGAAAAGCACTGGCAAGCACCACCGCAGCGCAGTACAGTAAGTGCTTACAAACAGTATTTAAAGCCACAGGCGTAAACCATGTAGAGTTAATAGCAATTAAAGACATAGAAATATTTTTTAAAATGGGCGCATGACCAGGGCTTTAAGAGAGTTTGGGCAAAAAGACACCTAGTCGCAATCTCATATTTCTCAAAAATCCAGGGTGATTCAGACCCCACTCAAAGCGCTCTCATTTCTTACGCATTGAAAGGTTGGGGTAAAATAGAGGGACCCCAGGTAGACACCCGCCGCCCCCTGGATTTCAATAAACTGGTATAAATCACAAACCAGCTGGAAGCCATATGCTGGCATCCATACGAGATCTTATTGTTCAAAACAACCTTTTTTCTGGCATATTTCGGGGCTTTCCGTGTGGGAGAGCTCACTGCTTTCAGCACCAAGGCCAACAATGGCCTGGGCGTCATGGAAGTCCGAGTCAGACAGGAGAGCGTCAGCATAGAAATCCAACAATCTAAAACTGGGGCCAAAAGAACTATCAACATTTGTTGCATTGATGAGGCAGTAAACTGCCCGGTATGCAGCACCAACCTATATCACACACAAAGACCCAGTGTTGGTGGGAGGTTTCTAATCCACAAGGACTCATCGGCACTAAGCCACTACCAATTCAAAGGGGTGCTGATGAAAGCAATCAGCAACACAGGGTGGGACCCCAAAGGTTTTGGCACCCACTCCTACAGAATAGGTGCCGCCACTTCAGCATGGCAAGGAGGTTTAGCTCAACAACTAAAAAACTTAGGAGATTGTTACAAAAGATACATCAGACCACAGCTAATTTAGCCACCCGCCCTCATTTTTTCTTTCTCCCCCCTTCATACGGAAACACCAGGCGAAGGGAGGAACTCTCTCCAATCAGCATGGATAGTCGCCTACTCTTTTATCTTCAGGATGGGCCGATGGGCAGAGGAGACCAAAGAAAGGCCACCTTTCAGAAACACCATTTCCTCATGGTGGGGTTACAGAGGCCTACGATGGGCGGAAATCCACGAAACATTAGCAGAGCTGGTAGCATACAGAGACCCACCAGAATTTCTAGTCATACATCTAGGGGCCAATGACATAGTTCCCATTGGCAGGAGAATTTTATTTGAAGACATGTGTGCCTCCCTAGCAGGCATTTCACACAATTGGAAGGGAAGGGAAATATACTTCTCGGCCATCCTACCCAGAAAGAAATGGCTAGGGTCCAAATGCTACAAATCTGTAGACATTTCTAGGAGAAAGCTTAACAGGGGGCTGGAAATATTTTGTACAGCAAGGGTTCTGGGCTTCATAAAGCACCCAGCCATTACACTGGATGACCCGGATCTTTTTCACAAAGACGGCACCCATCTATCAAACCAAGGCATGGAACATTTATTTCGAGAAATTACAGCAACTCTAGCCTACAGGGGTTGCCATTAGGAGATACTTTCGGGGGAACGTGGTCAGTCGCTAACCTGCCCACATGTGGCGGCACTGGCCAGAGGGGGTAATCCCAAGACCCGGTGCCCAAAAGTATGTTACCATAATGATATGTGATTGTTATCTCCATAACCATATCTGTACAATACAAAACTACAGCCTTTTATTGCCAACACTTGACAAACACTGTGTGAGCCAATATATTCTGGGTGAGGGTATTGGGCCGGCAAGAATGTATGCATGCATATGGGTTCAGCAGTTATGGGCAATGCTGCAGGGCCGACCAAAGCGAGGCAGGGTAACTGCTGTTACCATCAGCAGGCCTGGAAAGGGGCAGCACAACCTCCCTCCTCTCCTTTCCCCAAGACCGAGAGACACGCAGTCTGTGCAACAAAATACTGAGGAAGGGTGAGGTGTGTGCAATCACCTCACCCTTCACGCAGCAAGGTGCTAAGCACCTAAGGAAACCAACAGGCAGGCAGGGATCAGGTTCAAAGACCTGCCCCCTCCAGGGGGCCAGATAGTCGGCTATCCGGCCGGGGGTTGAAACATAACAGCCCTCACTAATATACATATCAAAGACCCAGGGCTTCCCTGGGTCTTATAAATGGGTCTTATAAATACAGAGCGGCATGCTCTGAGAAAACACAAACAGTTTGCGGACCCTGAACGGGGACCCAAACACACTGGAGGTGCACTGTTTACTCAGTGCCTTCCAAACCTTTGCTTCTTTACCACAAAACCCTCCCACCCTACAAATAAGGGAGAAGAACAAAGGAAAAAAAGTACAAGACACTGTACGGTGCCCACAACAAGTCGTGGGACATAAGAAGGTGGCACGGCCAGAGGGGGGTAACCCCAAGACCCGGTGCCCAAGTATGTTACCATCATGATATGTGATTATTGATATCTCCATAACCATATCTGTACAACAAAAACCTACGGCCTTTATTGCCAACACTTGACAAACAATGTGTGAGCCAATTTATTCTGGGTGAGGGTATTGGGCTGGCAAGAATGTATGCATGCATATGGGTTCAGCAGTTATCACTTTGCACCTTGCACTTCATTGTTGAACTGCTGTCAGTTTTTATGATTTTTGCGTAAAAGAGCTTTCTTGTTATGGCCAGTTATTTCCCTGCATTTCAAAGTTCTTAGATTAATTTCTAAATCTATCTACCACAGGCCTATTTCTGCTCAAGCGTTCGACTTACGTTGCTGTGACTATTTTACACTTTACATAATATTATTGACTTGCTGGTAAAGGCCTTGCCTCGGTTCTGATGCATGATCTGCGTTTTCAATAAAAGCTATTTTAAATGCAACAATAAATCAAGAATTTCCCAGAACCTCCTAATTAACAATGACATGTGTGGTCCTTACCTTAAAGCTGGTTGCAATAGACGCAAACTTGTTGTCTGCTGTTTCGGGATTGCCGATAAGGTAATCCCAACTTGTGAACATTTTCCAACTGAATCCATACTGTCCATCATCCCCATCTCCTGTGTTCTCATTGGCATTCTTGGCCATTCTGTAAAGTGATACGTTCCAGTGAGATACTGCTAGCAATTAACCATGACAGTGAATCAGAGCTACAATTTGCTGAATCTCCAGGAAATGCCAGCATTTCTTTCAC
Source organism: Ambystoma mexicanum (assembly GCF_040938575.1). NCBI lineage: Eukaryota > Metazoa > Chordata > Amphibia > Caudata > Ambystomatidae > Ambystoma > Ambystoma mexicanum. Next base: position 1,173,328,639 of record NC_090935.1, on the reverse strand, counting down.
AATTATATTTTACTTGTCATGCACATCTGGCTAATATTGAGACATACAGGCTCAGCTTGGCCAAGAACGTGCCTTTGTCTCTCAGGAATCCCCCATGTCCAGCTCCAGGGAGGAGCCCATGCGACTTGCAAGGCGGGCACAGGAGATCTGCTTTAGGTCAGGGATGTCAAGTCGGTGGTTAGCTTGATCCAATAATTTGAATACGGTGGTAACATTAAAAACATACCTCCTATTTTTGAAAAAAACCTAATTATGAGTTTGGCTCACAGTAAAGCATAGAGAAAAATCGATGTTTATTCCAGGCAGTACCTATTATGTAACATGTGCCATAAATATCCAATGCAATTGCTGCATTGCCAGAATAGGGGGTCAGAGCTAAACTCCCTTTTCCAAGCTGTCTTGTCCCTTTCTTACTTTTCTCCTTCACCAATACACAGTTTTCTCAAGGACTGTGAGACTTGGATGGAACATTCTCGGGCTGCCCTCATTGTCAGGCCAAATCTTTTTCTCTTCCTCCTTCCAGCTATATCCCCATTTCTACTTTCTATCGTCACTTTTCTTCCTCTCTTCCTTTCCTCCCTCCTCAACCACTCTTCTTTCCCCATCAATGTTGCGCTATGCTCTAACTTCCACTGCTTCGGTTTTAAATTCTCTCTCTTGTTCTCTCTGCCTCTCTTGGCCATTATTTTTCTGACCCCCTTTGCCTCAGCTTTCCTTTTAATATCTCCCTCCACCTCTCTTGGCGATCCCTTTCTCTCTCCTCTTGACTCTACATCCTTCCTCTCCACTCTCGTTTCTCCTCCCTACATCTCTGTTCTCTTTATTCTTACACCTCCACACTCACTTGTGTCTCTCTCTCAATCTCTGTCTCTGTCTCTCTCTGTCTCTCTGTCTCTCTGTCTCTGTCTCTCTCTCTCTCTCTCTCTCTTTCTCTCTCTCTCTCTGGCCTCTTTGTCACAGCACAGCACACTAATCTCCACTTCACTGTCTGGAATCCTTACTGTCACAAAAATAGTCTGCCCTGCTCTCCTTTTACAGTCCTTCCAGAGCATCCTCAATTTGCCTATGCTTTTAAGGGTGCTAGTTTTGTAAGGACGCGTAAGCATGCTTGGAAATGGCCTTACAGTGTTGATTCCAGCCTGTGCCCACTGACGTTTGCCCATACACTGATCCAGACATTTCTTTTTGTGTGATAATGTTCACAAATAACTTACGATGCCGATGATATGACAACTCCCGTAACCCTTAAAGAATATTAGGCTTGATATGGTTGGGTAAACAACTGTGCTCCCAATTAGATGATATCCTCCAATGCCTCCAGCAAGTGTTGGTGCACATAGGGTTGGAGTAAATACCAAGATGGACTGATGATGAGCCTGGGCCAACCATAATATAACCCTTCCTGGACCTGCCTCATGGGTTAGGTGGGGTTTGCCCGGCTATCAGGGTCACCCGAGTCACAGCCTGTAGCTTCAGACTTGGTATGTTGTCACAGTCGGTACAAGTCCAACTACGTGTCTGGTTGTAGGTTTCCTCTTGTTGGTTGCAGGGCCCTCGAATGAGTCTCGGAATGAGTTATTACCCTGCATCTCTTGTAGAGATCACAATCAGGGGCAGTGCTCATGCAGTTTACCACTCATCGCTGTGTTAGGGTTGGATATTGCAATCAATGCGCCACACTATCAATGGCTGAGGAATGATATGTGCCGTGTGGGGATGAAATGTTGTGCTGACAAGGTATAGTTATGAGCTGTGGGAAACTATGCCCCAGTCCTGGGTTTCCAGTTGGCAATGAAGGGTTAACAGTCCTGGGTAATATCAATTTGATAAAATGAATGAACAGTGCAGTTAAGGAGTGGAACATGGAATCATCTAGCAACCTTAGGCGCGCAGGAGTGTGAATAGTGAAGACAGGCAAATGGCTTTTGTCACATACCTATATGGCAGGTCAGTGCTTGGCTGTAAACTCAAGGAAGCTGGTAAGATTGCTGTTTGGGAGTGGGGAGTCATGGGTTAATCTATGGAAGCAGGCACAGCAATGCATTATGAAAAGTGTGGTTGTTCATAATTTGCACATTGGCGGTATGTTGCTGTTTCTGGGGGCTTGTTGCTTAGCTTTTTGTTTTTAGTTAAGAGTAGCTTTAATTTCCCATAAGTACAGACATTTTACTTTACCATTTTTTTAACCAAGGATTCTTACTTTGTTTTATCGTTAATTATTTGAAAACCCTTCATTTCTTTTGATCTAATCAGAGAACATTCGTTTTTGGTATGACAAAATGAATTCAACAGAGGTGCATATGCACTAGACACAGTGAGAGGCGAAGTGAGCTGAGTGAAGCAGTCTATGCAGTGGAGTGGCTTTGCTTTGCCGTTTGTTGGTCTGTCTTTGCTAGCAATTGGAGGCAGACTATCTTTCAAAATCTCAGAGAGTCTGCAAAGCGGGGCGGAGTGAGCTGAGTGACGCAGTCTGCACAGTCCGTGCTAGGAGTGGCATCTGCACTACCCGCTGTTGTTGCCACCACGCCGGAGTAAGTTTATTCTGGAAGGACTGTGAGTGCATTAAAGCGTTTGGGTTCACTCCTTGTGACTTAGCCCCGCCGTCGTCAGCTGTGACGGGGCTTTATTTTTAACATCAAATTGCCCAGTGGCTGTGGAGACTGTGGGGTGGAATAGTCCCTTTCATCCACATTTTTAAGCACGCTACACTGACAATGAGGTGAAAAACCAAAAGATATCACCTCATGAGCACAGATTGTACTTAATCTGAACCTGAAACGGTTAAAACATTGACATCACAAGAGACGCCCGCTGCATGCATTGATTAGGGGAAAATCTCTTCATTGTTTTCCCAAGAAACTGCGGAAGACATACTCTCAGGCTACCCATTCGGGGTGTGGGGGGCGGCGGGAGGGGGTATGATCTCAGACAATACTTTGGTGAGAGCTGCAAACGTGAATATCGTGGACTGCAACATATCTGGTCCTGTTCTTTCCCAAGTAGAACATGATGTGAATACCTGCCTGTTTAAGTCTGGAAAACGAAATCCAATTGATTGAGAGCACAAGAGACCGTTTGAGTGTGTCTCCGGGTTTATTTAAAATGCTAATTGTGCTTGATAAAATAATCATGGACACATTAATATCTGCAACTTGTATTCCAAATGACAGCTGTTTAACAAGGGAGTGAATGTCCCCACCGTTTCTAGGGGATGACTCCAATGCCCATGATATATCGGAGGCAGGTGCAAGTTCACTGAAGCACTACATTTATAATGCAATAATTTATTTGCCTCTATGACACAGTAGCTCACGAAGTCAGAATGAACTCAGTTGCACTTAATGAGATAAGTTGCACAGGCGAGTCAGTGACTCCCTGATCCGCAGTCTGCCTAGCTTAACATCGACACAGGCAGTGAAACTTAAAGAGCCAGTGCAGGGAGGAAATGCAACTACTCAAGATGCGCAATCAGAGGATGCAATATCGGGTGATCAATCCGTGAATAATCAGGTCACTCTAAATGTTCCAAAGAAAATCATGTCTAAAAACATGAAAATGTAGTCGAAATTCATGAACAAGTGGTCACGGAAGTTCCTGTGCAAAATTATTTCTGTAGCAAATAAAACAGCTTCTAAAGAAAACCACTACCCAAAGCTCTGCGAAAGGGAGCCAGCAGCGTACAATACACTGAGTGCGGTGAGTACTGCAACTCCGACTGGTTTCAGTGTGGAGAAGCAGGTTGAGACAGTTTCAAGTGACACTCTATCCCCCTGTTGCACTGAGGCTGGTGTAAACTCTTAATAAAATCAAGAGGGGCCCCAAGAGGGGTCTGCCTGAGGTGGCAAGTCGTGTGCTGAAGGCTGTTGCTGGAAGGTCCCAGAGAGGAACCTCTGTGGAGTTATTCAACCAGAGAGGGTGGCTGGGAAATAGAAAGGCTAATACTGACTGTGGATTTTCACAGGTAAAGCAGACATCCGATGAAACAATGCTAATTAAAGATACCCAGCAGGTGAGTGATGGTAGGCCACCTTCGCCGCACAAGACAGCAAATGATCCAAAAGCTTACATTCCTACTGTTCAGATTGGACTATCGAAGAACGATGAGAAAATTCAAATTTTTGAATCTATGTTCGACGACAATTGGGATATTCCTCTAAATCAACCAAGATTGCTGGCTCTTTTCAGTTCTATTCCAGAGCTAAGTTTGATTTGATCCCTGGACTTAAGGTTTGTCCATCTTTTTGATCGAGCCCGTCTGAGGAAATGTGCCATTCACTTTCACTCCAAGATGATTGAGAGGTTAGTGGTCGACCAGGATGAGGAAATCCTATTGAAAGGTTTAGAGTGCTATCAAGGAAGCCACGGAGGGGCCAGCTCAAAAGATCAGCATAGGCCCAACCTCACGGTGAAATGCCACTTCGATGCAGATCAGCAAAGATACATTCTGCATCAGTCTGAATCTCCGAGTTGGGACTGGCTTGTAACACCTCTGCCAGCCTCAGCAGGAAGTTGTCCAGGCTTCTAGTGAGATCATTCATCATTTGAGCTGCAATTTGCGTGGTTACAATAATTTATTTAACTGAGTACATGTAGAAGATCTTGGAAACATTTGAGATCATCCTCCTACAAGAGATGTGGTTCAGGACTAGTCCTGTATGGAATGGTCATTCAACTACTGTTCATTATCTAAGAAAGGGGTGAGAGGGAGGTCTATGGGAGGGCTGATAACTTCTGTAAAAATCCAAACGTTCCATTCTATTGAGAGACTACCCACACATGCAGATGCCATGCTGATAATAAGGGTTTGGGAAAACCAGAAAAATGAAGCAACAAGCCTTCACCTTGCTAATTAACATCCAATACACATGTATTTGATACTCCTATACATGATATTGATAAAATATTAAATGACTGGTTCATTGCTCATCCTGATGGTCCAGTTGTGTTGGCTGGAGATTTCAACTCTAAATGTGTGGCAATGGGTGGGGGTGGGAAGAGCTGGATAACATCTTAAGTGTTGCACCCAATAAGTATTTCTTAGGTAGAGATAACAATGGGTGGTGTTGGTCCAAATGTCTTTCCAGATGGGCCTTCCTACAGATTAATCTACTTTTTCAAGGGTCTCTCCAGGAGGCTCCAATGCCTTTACAAACTCTACTATAGAGTAAACATTTCTAAAGAACTCTGGGCTGGAAGATGTATTTAATTTAGAGATAGTGAAAGCTAGCCCTCTGTTGTATGGGCCCGCAGGTAGATGCTGAGTTCATGAACAGTGGGCCTTTGGTGGTTTTGGGACAAGGTATGAGGGTTGATCAGTGTAGCACCAACTCGAAGCAAGTCAATGCAACCTTGTCTAACTGGTGTAGCAATCTGAATGAGGGGGATACATGTACATACTCAGCACCAGGGGAGTTCCCACATCTGCTATCAAAGTTGAAAAGATCAAAGAAGGCCAGTGCAATAGCCCAGCACAATTTTTCGCTTCATTGGAAATACAGTCATTTCGACACAGTGAATAAAACAAATTAAAAAAATGAGGAAAGAAGTCAGGATCCTGAAGAAATGTCTGGTCAAAACAATGGAGGAAAGTGAACAAGGGGAAAAAGGTGGTAAAACAACACTACAGAAAGTGGTGTAGATTATATCAACATCAAACAAATATCATAAAATATCAAGATATATTGAGTAAAATCCTCACCCAGGATACAGGTGCTATTTGACGGACACTCAATAATAAAGATCATGACCAAGTCCAGTCCCAACCCTCCAGAGTTTCGGAGGAGGTCTGAGTTGAGTACTTCACCGATTAATATAAGGCAAAGTGTAACACCAGTAATGCCCTGAGTACGATTTTACACCAGTTCGTCATCCTGGTCCCCGTCTTTTGATCAACTTGACATGAAGCTCATTATTAATAAATTAAACAATTCAAGAGCGTCTGGTCTGGATGGGGTGACGAATGGCATAGTTAAGAGCAATCCGGCATTCTGGGCTGATATCTTGTATGACCTGTTCGCTCATATTGTGAAGGGCTCCACATGCTCGTCCTCATGTTCTACATAGATACTGATCCCAATCTTTAAAAAGGGCAGAAGGTAAGATCCCTCTAGCTGTCACCCCCTCTGATTGATAGACACCACAAATAAAATCTTTGTCACCCTACTACTCTGGAAACTATCTACAGGGGCGGAGGGGATCAGTCTCTTAAACCCGCTACAAACAGGCTTTAGGAGAGGCTGCAGGACAGTGGTGAATGGACTCGATTTGACTTGACTGCCTGCTTGACGGATATTTGGTCTGCTACTCGTCGATCACTCTATGTTGCCACCATAGACCCATCCTCAGGCTTTGACAATGTAGCTATTTCATTTCTATAGCTCATACTCTCTAGATTGGGGATAGACCTGTATCTACTTTGTTTGATTCAGCTGCTGTACTGCAATAACTCCACCAAGGTCAGGTTGAATACGCTAGGTGAGCTATCGAGAAATATCTATTTGAAGAAGGGGTGCTCCACAGGTGCGTCCTTGCCCATACACTATTTAATCTGTATCATGTCAATTTGTGGCTGAAGAGTAGTGAGTGGGTGGGGGTTATGTTCCTATATGGCCATCTCTGAGGATGAGTGGCATTCCATGATGATTTAACTCTAATGGATTATACACCAGTGGGATTACGGCATCAGATTATGGGTGTGGAAAAATACCTGAATACAAATCACCCCCAGATGAACTCCATAAAAGCATATGTAATGGTGAGCACCACATGCAGGAAAACCTCTACATTTGCCTGGAAACAAACTAATAATCCATTTCAGAAAGCAGAATGAATTTTCTACTTCGGCTTTACAATAGCGGTACAAAAAAACAGATTGAACATCTGAAATTAAGACTGCATGAGAAGATTTGTGCATGTAGCTCACTGTTGAAGGTCACAAAAAGAAATATGCACTTCCTCACTAATTCCATTCATGGAGCTCTGCACAGCTAAGGTTACCCCCATGATTCTTTATGGCTGTGAATTGTGGGATATTAGTGACAGGAAATTATTTCATGTGTTGGAGTCCAAAATCCTAAAACACGTGCTCGGGCTCCTGGTCTCAGTTCCAATCAGTGCCATCAGATTGGAGATGGGATTGACCTCATGGTGGGCACAGTACATCAGAAGGAGCCTTTCCCTATTAACTGCATTAGAGCATGCAAGGAAATCCTCACTTGGGTTTTATGTGACGGCATTAGTCTCAAAGGAATCAAATCTGTATCTAAATAAACGCAAGAGACGATGTAAAAACCTCAGTGCGATTGTAGATCTGAATGGCCAGGACCCAGAAGGCACCTTAAAAAAAAAGATAAAAAATTAGGATGGAGCGATGGATCTCCATGGTCTAGGTAGACCAAAAATTATATTCGATAAGGAATGTTTGTATCTAACATTAACTGAATGAAGACCGTATTTAGCTATGTTTCCCTCAGCTACATTTCTGCATTGGTATTGGAAATTCAGATTTAAATGTCTTCCTACCTTTGGAGTTCCTTGGTCCAAGACTGGCATTCCCAGTGAAATACGAACGTGCAGAGCATGCGGCCTGGATTCTGTAGAGACTCTATTTCATCTTGTGATTTGCTGCCCTGCTTTCTTGGACCTGAGAGTCCAAAGTCGGGGGCGATTTGTCTGTTCAATGTTCCATATCTAAGGATTTATGGAGTAAACTCATGACTGGTTCCCACGTGTCTCTTAACAAAGCCTTGGTTAGGATGTTAATGGTCATCTTTGCATAACTAACCAATGTATCAGAGCACAGGGTGATTGATCTTGATGGGATTCATATTGTGTTAATACGGAGTCCAGTGTGGTATTCTATGTAAATACCACCAACACCTTTAAAGATTCCGAACCAATGTGGATGTAAATATTATGGTAAACATGTGTGTTAGGATGCATTTTCATAGTTTTTTGTTGTTTTTACGTCTGATTTTATATTTCTTTTAGTGTATGACTTATGTGAGTGTATACAATCTGTGTAATAATTGTGTAAATGTACTTTTTGTACTGAAAAACACACACACAAATACAACTAGACAGATAATTGTAACAGCACAATACATTTCATAAACAGTCTTTCAGATAACAAAGACATCTGTCAGAATTATACACAAGAAGTAAATGAGTAAATTCCACATTTATCTTAGCTTTTCTGTATAATCACACATTGACAAATGACTTTCGTGAATATATCTAGTAGAAAAACACAAAATAGTCTCAGACAATCAGTTAAGAAACAAATATCTGGATAGCTGTAGGCCACATGTACAATCAAACAAGGACAGCACAAAAGACAAAGTAGCACAAGAACTAATTAGAAGAGATCACCCCAGGACAGCCACCCACCACACATATGAACGTTTCATCAAATTCTCACATGTAAAGTTAAATGAAAGTAGACTAGAGGTCTTATCACCACTGACTCTGTCATCAATCATCTTTGCGTATCCGGTTAAAATATGCTGGCATGTAAACCAATTTTTAACCGCTGGTTTCTTTCTACTGTTTGAGGCTTTAAATATCTAGTGCTTTGCACACGTAGCACTGAATTCCCTCTTTAACGAGGTAACACTTTTCATCAAATGAATGAGTGTACTTTTGGGGTTCCTTACCAGACAACCATCAATCACCAGATCAAATCTATCAGGTATATCAATTGAGAGTTCATTTGTTTTGCTCTTTTTTCACGTCTTTTTGTGTGCTTCCATTTTTCGTGAACATACAAATAATTACACAGCAGGTGAGTGTTGTGATCCTTTCTAATGACTACATGTTGGGGCTGGCAGGGTTCTACAGGTATGTGCGTGGGAATGAAGACGATGTAGCAGATACTCCTGAGAGTTCGGGAGCAATTGAGAAGCCTCTGAACGGGTGTGTGCGATGAGCCCCAGGTGCAGGGTGTGGAGTCATGTCAGAGCCCAATGGGGGATGTTGCTTCTGACCAGATGCAATGGCCAGTCAGGCCCAGACATTTTACTCAACGTTATTCATGTTGAAATGTTGAATGCTTTGTACTCACTAATGTGCAAAATAGAAATGAAAATGAATCGTGGCGGGGTACTAATAGCCATATTACATGGGCATGAGGGACAATACAATGCCAGGTAGTGCTCTGGGACTTTGTTACCTATTGCCCCGGGATATTAGCTAGCCCCGTAATGACCCCCTGCTGGCGTAATATTGCTCAAGTAATGATCTTTTATTGCAAGAAACCTTGTAAAGTCATTAAGTCTTGCCTGTCAGGGATTTGCTCTATCTGGTCAGGCCGTGTGGGATAATGCATAGGTTATGCATTCAACAATGACATGGGAAAACATAAGCTTGGCAAGTTCAAATCCAGCAGAGCTGACTCAGGTCTTTGTCTTTCCTGGCGTTGATGCACAGAAGACCATAAAAAAGGTAATAATATCAGCTCTTATTACAGCGGAAGGTATCCACCATAAAACTCACCATGAAAATCTGCCATTATTATTAAACCTGCTCCTAGGAGGAACCCTGATGAGCAGATCATAGCCAATGTCACGAGAGATCGACTCCTGAACAAATGCTCCAGTAACTTGATGCCTGAAACTGCATTATTTGGCAAGGAGTTAATGAAGATTTCTTTCGTAGCTCTCACCAGGGGTGCTTTGTGCAGGAGTAACAAAAGGGGCCAGGGGTGGTGGAAAGGGGCTCATTAAAGCCTGTTAAACAAAATGACAATGCAATATAGTGGTGGGTGAAAGCTAGCGATGAAATATCCCGCTAATTATGTTTCCACAAAAGAAGAGACATTTCTAGGATTTGGACACAAAGAGGAAAAAGCAGGATTGTAGCAGGCCTAAATACACCCACACCCTGCTGTGGACCAAGGTGGTGAAGTGCCACAAACTTGTAAGGGCCGGGAAGTTGCAGCTTCACCTGAAGAGCAGCCCCGCTTGGCTAATTTCCCTGTTAGATCTTCAGAACAAAGTCTGAATAAGAGTAATGCAGCCTGCTTGAAAGGGCGACCCATGAAAAATGAATGGGGCCTATTTCAAAATAATTTTGATCCACCTTTTGCATCAGACAACATTATAGCAGCCACTCTGTGTGCATAGTCCAGTCCTCACATGTCTCAATTCACTTCTTTTGCCATGGTTCCTTGCTGTCTAGGATGATTCTAAAGGTCTCTTACTGCGGTATCTTCTGAGGTCTTTTAAGTGTGAGCATCGTTGCTGCTACGGTCTTTGTTCTTGAAGCACTATTCCATTGGCAAGGGATCAATGTTGGATGGTGCTTTTACCATGACAGCAGCACACATATCTCACAAGGTCCAAGCCGTTATCATCCTCTGTTTCACATAATTTACCATTGGCGACTACAATTCCCTAAAATGTTGACACCACAAGTCTTCTCTTTCAGAAGGCATGTCTCGAACATTGGTCAAGCATGTTGCTGTTTAATCATCCTGTCACACATATTGTCCAGGTGAATACATTGACCTGGGAAGAGTTGTTAATGTTTCTGGATGGCACGCAGCTCGGGCCAGCATTTAGATGATCCATAGGTTTGATATTGCTATGTTTCAGGAAACATGTATGAACATTATGGTATTGATGGCTATGAAATGATTACTCAAAGCAAGTAGATCAGTAAGGGGAAGGCTGAGAAGTTTGACGTTTTCCTTGCCCAATGGATTCATGGTGGTGAAGTTCGGCGTTGTACCTGGTTCTAGGGCATATCATCTTTGTGTTATTAGAATTCCCTTAGTCGTTGTTGCTGAAAATGTTCAACCATGTGCTAATCATGAAACTACAAATATTTTTTTCTTTCTTTTTAAATTGTGAGATATCTTCTTAGTTCCCTTGCAACATTGTGTTAGCAAACGGTGATTTGAATGGGAAATGAAATCTGCATTAATTTGTGGTATAAACAGAGGCAACTTGCACATCTTAATGACTGGAAGCCTTATTGATGGTCCTCTGTGTTAGAAAGGGCACCCTATTATACGGCACATCTTATTTACAGAACATAAATAGCTCATTTGATAATGATTGTCAAGCCATTATAACTATAAAGGAAGGCGTTTAGCCCAAGTGCTATTTATTCTTATCTCATCCATATTTTGATAGTAAGACTTTGGGTTATGGCTTTACCTGCAACCCTGCAACCCAGCTTCTGTTTCACGTCTGCAACCTTGCATCTCTAAGCTTCTGGTCATCAAATCTCGGCCTCTAACTCACATGGGGCGCCCACTTGTCTCACCATACTGAAGGATGACTTTTCTGTAGTGCCTGGCACTCACAGGCAATACCTTCCTAGATTTTAATTATAACCGCAAGCTCCCTACAAATCGAGTTCTATTGCAACCTGTAAGAACACCTTTACAAATTATCAAACCCTCTTATAAGTACCCAACAACTTTACTTGCCTGATAATGGTTCTGCATATGTTTTGATAGGATGTACCATTTTGTAAAGCCATTGTATAGATTTGTATCACTTACCTGTCATTTTGAAAGGTTTTGACATTTATGAACTGTTTCTAAAACGTTTAAAGTCTCAAAAATAGTCTATGCATTTTACCTAGTGTGTCTACATTTACCTAGTGTGCCTACTACTGAGTTTAACGGTTTTTGTGTCTCTTTTAGACACTTTACTGTTTACATATTGTGCCTATATGGTAAAGCACTTGCCTTGTTGCAGATATTTCCTATTACTTGACTTTAAAATGAAGAGAGTATTTTTCATTAAATATACTGTGCTTGAGCTGACACCTGTCTGTGACTCGCCATGCCTTAGTGTTCCCCTCCTCTTTCTGAGACTGAAATCTGGCTGTTTTATCAGGCTATGCTCTCAGAATTGGAAGTGAGAGCTTGATGCATTGTAGTGCAGCATTTAGGTCAAGTAGTTTGGATGGTTCACCCATATCGGATCGAGTCGCATCGAGTCAGTTCGAAATGTTGGTAACCAGTGCTTCGGGTTGGTGAGTAACATGATGCACCAGAGGGTCAAGCTTTGTTCCATCAGTTCGATATGGTGACCTTGGTCACCCGATTCAGGGTTTAAAGAGGCAGCAGTTCAGGTTTGTCCACAATAGCAATAACATTCTTTGATCAAACAGGTGAAAGTCTCGGCTTGGAATGATGTGACAGTGAGCCGGTTCGACGGGTCCACTGCACTGGTCATTCAAAGGTTTGATGAATTGCCAAAAGAAGTATGGGTGTAACTCTCTGGTTTGAGTGTGGTGAACATGGTTCAAATATTTTTCGACTAGTTTGATGCAGTAGAAGAGTGATCTTGGCTGATCCGACCCTTAAACTGTTGTGAGATACACAACAGGTTTTCTGAAGCAGCTTGATTCCTTTCAGGTTCTCCTCTGCCAACCTGAGGAGGTTTGTTCCAGAGTGGCAGGTCCTAGTCCCCAGCAAGAGCCACCCCCAATGTTCCTGGGAGTGGGTAGGGAGACAGAGATTGCCTCTACCTTGGAACAATCCTTCACCTCAATGGCTGACGGGTTAGGAAAGATCACATCTCCCTGAAGAGGTCCAAACAAATTCTTCCTTCAGTCTTGGATCTTCCAAAAGTGAATTAAAATAGTCAAAAGTACACAGTTAATTGGACAATAATAGCAAGCCTGCATAATGTACATTTGTTCACATGTCCACGTGGTCACATGGCAACATCACATTGCCATAAAGCAACATATGTGAAGACTAAAAATGAAAAACATACTGCCTGCAAACACTTATAAAGATCAAGCATGGGCACTTGTGTGATAGTGTAGGGTTCATGGCATGCTGATTCACAGGGGTCAGGTACACCCTCTGTAAGAAATGTAATGTTGACAGCTGAAACCTTGCATTATGGGAAAACCTTGTTCACTTGTTCCCCGATCCGATACCATTTTTCTCCGATATTAAGAAGCATGCTTCACTTTCCCATTTATTCTTAATGGTGAGATCTGCATGTGGGCTCCATATAGCTGAAATACCCTTCACCTTCCTTGCCACCATGACAGGATTAAAGGCATCAGCGGGCTTTCCTCTGGCTCCCCTGTCATGCCCTCCCATAAACTTGCTAGTTGTATTACCATCCTCCCACAGGACAGAAAGTGCCATAGGTCATTCTCCATTGTTTGAATTTCATCAAGTTCCCCTCCACATAAATATATCCTAACTTAGTGCACCCCTTATCCTGCAGGGTCACTAACCCTGTTTCATTGCCGACAGAATGGTCACATCCCATCCCAATGGTAATACTGCACTGTATGATCCCTCAGTCTTGAGCGACCTAAGTCATTTTCTCCATATTTCCCACATTACCTGGAAGATGTTTGTAGAACTTTCACCCACCACAGGAGCCCATAATAATTCAACCCCTTGCCTACGTTTGCGGCATATTGCTCATCAGTCTAGAGATCTCTCCCTTTGCCATATCCCCACAGGTTCTTGTAGCCTGTAACTGCACGCTATAAAGTAAAGCTCAAAGTCCGGTAGATTTAGCCCCACTTGCTGTTATGTACGCTGCAATGATGTCATGGCTACTCTTCTCCTCCCCGTGTTCCACAATTCCACCATCTTAGCATCCAGTATCTTAAACAATGTTTGTATCCCATAGGGGATATTCTTAAAGAAATTCACTAGTCTCGGGAGTACCACTATTTTGCACAGGGCCATTCTGCCCATCAAGGACACCGGTAGACCTTTCCAGAATTTCACTGCATCTCCTATGTGTGATAGCATGTGTGATAGCACCCTTCCCATGTTATAAACTAATAACTCCTCCATCGCCTGAAGTATCTGAATTCCCAGGTATGTGAATGATTCTGTCTCTCATTTTGCAACCAAGTCTGGTAGTAGTCTAGGAGTATTTTGCAACCCAGTCTGGTAGGAGTCTCTCGAGTCCATAGATTACCCTTTTGGAACAACACTGATTTTTCCTTATTGATCGACAATACTGACAGTCTCCCAAAAATACCTACAACCTCCTAAAATAATAGGCATATTTGTCAATAGGTTACTGATGTGTAATATAATAAGTCATCAGCATACAGTGATTTAATATATGTCACACCCCCTTCACTATCCCTGTCTCTCATATGTATTCCCCAAAGTAGCAGGCCAGGTGTTCCAGTGCCATAGCAAACAATATTGGTGAAACCGGGCAAACCTGCCATGTGCCTCTCCCCAATGACAACCAGTCAGACACTCAGGATACTGTTTTTACCTGGGCCATTGGGATATTATACAGGAGTCACAACCATCTTATCATCTTGCTGTCCACACTGAACACTTCTAATACTTTAAATAACCAAGCCCACTCCAGGGAATCAAACGCTTTGACCAAGCCTAGTGAGGCCAATGCCAGGTCTGCAGTAGACCATTTCACCAGATCCATCACATGATGTAAGCATTGTAAATTCCTTGTGGTATTACGGCCCATCACAAATCCACCCTGGTCATGATGTATCAAGCTCGGAGTTACCCTAGACAGTCTTGCTGCTAAGATCTGCCTCAAGCTTTTAGTATCCACGTTCAGTAACTAAATGCGATGATATGACTCAAAATGATGCAGGTTCTTTCCCTTCTTTAGGAAGACAATAATAAGTGCCTGTTGCATCGTTTCTGGGAGGACACCCACCTCAAAAGGGTGGTCATATACTCTTTTTAGTTGTAGTACTAGAAATTATAACTTGACGTAGAATTCTACGAGAAACCCATCACCCCCTGGTGTTTTATTTCTTTGCATAGACTTGATGCCGTGCAAGATCCCCATTTTCTCTATAGGTGCCTCCAAACCCTCCATAAATTCCTCCACAAGCTTTGATAACCTCACCAGTTCTAGGGAATACACATCTTTCTCTTCGAGTATGTGCCTCCACTAGTGTAGAATTTTTCATAATATGCTTGGAACGCCCCATTTATGTCTTGTTGCATTACCACCATATCTCCTGTTGCATGAACTATTCAAGTGATCATCATTCTAGGTAGTTCATGACGCACTTACCACGCTAAAAAGTGTCCTGCTTTGTCTCCCTTGCTGTGAATACTTATAATGTATTTGTTCCATTCAAACCTCGAAAGAGACACCTGGGTTGGCTGGTTCTTGTTCAATGTCTGTGCAAGCTTGTGATCCACCTGTAGTCCTTTCACTAGGTTCCCCTCCAGTTGTGTGATTTCTCCTTAGTCTTCCTCGAAGAGGCTTGCAGTGTTTTGACACCCCTGTCATTTTTGCACCACATATGCCTCTCATGAATACATTGAACTCGTCCCATTGTGTCCCCACGTCTTGTAATGACTTCTCATTCAGTTCAAAGAAGGAGGACATCTCTTCTTCTAATGTACTATTGAAGGCTACAACTGTCAAGCCCTCCTCTTTACGTTTCAACAACTAAATGTCTGGTCTAATTCGTGGTCTACAAAGGGTTTCAACTAATGGATAGTGATCCCACAATATTCTCCCCAAATATTCTGACCATTGAAAATATTCCCTCATCACAAATATGTCATCCAAACAGGAATAAGAAACAGGAACCTGTGAATAATAAGAGTAACCCTATGTTGAGCCATGGTTTTCCCTTCACAAATCCACCAAATTTAGTTCTGCCACTACTCTATGCAACAAAGCTGACTCCTGCTGTTTGGAGGCAACAGCCTCCCAGTTCTGTCTAATTACTGATGCATTGCACAATTAAAATCTCCCCAGACACAAATACCCGATCTGTATCCTCCCACCATCATCAACACAGAGGGAAAATAATATTTGTTGTTCACATTTGGAGCATATGAGTTAACAATGCAGCATCCCCTTAATTCAATACTGCCCAACACCATACTGGGTTGCCCCTCCACGACCCACATTGCATTCTTTATTGTTATTGGCACCCCGGTGCTATCCAAATTAGATCCCCCCTCGCAAAGGATGAGAATGAGGACCCATAGACTATCGAGCCCCAGTTTAGCTGTACAGCGTTCAGATATTTCCTCTTTATGTGCGTTTCTTGCAACAGTGATACTTGTATGCTGGTGCATTTCACATATTTTCCTAATTGGGCCCTCTTTCCACTCTTTCACTAGCCTGCACCTTCCATGTGCCCAGTTTCAAGAATGTATTTCACGTGCCTGTGTGAATCTTTCCTTGTACCTCGCCTGTATCAACATGTACTTCGCTCAACCCTTTCTGCTATAATTCCTGCCCCCACAACAGTGCGATGATTTGGTAATGAACAGATCAACATTTTTTCAACTCGCCATACCACCCAGTCTCTGACAGTCCTTCCCCTCCCCCACCACCCGATACCTCCTCCCCAACACCTCCCAGAGACCCACACTCCCACAACCCCCAGCTCCCAATTGCACCCCCACACCCACCCGAAACATTGAACTTTCAGTCTCTCATTCACCCTCCTTACCCCTACTTGGGACAGTCGACTGTAGGGTCTGAAGGCTAGACCTATCTCTAGGTTCTGGTTTGCACATCAGTAAGTCCTTCCATTCTAATATATTTCTCGGCTCCCTCAAAGATCAATGCTCCACCACAGTGTACTAACTCTTACTAGTCCCAGCACAGCTGTCATGCCTTTCTTGGTCTCATGTAACTTGGGCTTCCGTCATATCTTCCTTCCCTCCAGTGTCCCACTGTGTCGTGCTTGATATCCTGGTGTACAGCCAGTGCTAGGCTTCCTATGGTCAGGTAAAGAAGTGCGGTGTCCCGTCTACCATGACTTTGAGATTTGCAGAGAAAAACATGTATCGCAGGTTGTCATCATGTAGACGGTGATGCACTGCCTCAAAGCAGTGCCTCTGCTTCTGGACTTCTTGTGTGAAATCTGGGAATATAAGGATTTTAGCATTCCCAAGCTCAAAGTGACCATGCCTGGGCAACTCTTGGAGGATTGCATCTCTGTCACAGTAATTCAGCAACTTTGCCACTATCGCTTTGGGTGGCCCTCCCGGTGGTGGGGGCATTCCTGGAACTCCATGTGCTCTTTCTAGAATGAACAATTTTGAGAGCCCTCTCAGCATTAAGGTGGTCAGTATTAGCTTTTCCACATATAGCTCTCACCTGGGACCTTCCTCTCCATCAGGTACTCACACGAACTTTATGTTACACCTGTGGAAGCAACCCTCTGCATCCTCCTCTTTCATTTCTAGGGCTCTTTTTGCCTCCACCAAGCTCTTCACTTGGTTCTTCAGTAAGGTCAGCTCATCCTCCACACTACTCCCCCTCTGATCCAACTCCGTCACTCTTTCACTTACATTCCGCAGGTCTGCCCATGCTAGTGAAACATCCACCCCTACCTCTTGGATCTTTCCCTCCAGTTATGCTCTGGAATCCTGGATTGCTGCAATCATATATTCCATAGTAATCACCCCTGCAGTGTCAGAGCTCCCATTGTCTGTGCTTACCTCCATCATCATGGATGTTCCTGGCTTAGGTTTTGCACTTGTGCACTGATCCAGCTTCTGTTCGCCCCCTTACTATTGTGGCCTTTGTGGACAGTGTGTTATTTATCGAGTCTGCGCCCCGCTCCTCCTGTAATTGAATCCCCTCCCTGGTTACGAGATGAGTTGCAATCCTGTTTATTGCACGTACTGGACGGATCCTGTTGTGTTTATTGAATTTGTAGAGCACACTTACACCCAAGGGCCTCATGGCACCAGGAAGAGAACAGACATTATCCGGAAATAAAGAAAAAACAGAACAAAAATTAAAACAAAGTTTGTTTTGAGATGGCAACGAAAAATCAGATGGTCCTCCTGTGTCCCAATTGCTGCCCTTCCCGTGGCCAAATTGAGTGACTCCATTCCACCAGGTGGTTAAGCCTTCTCAATCTCGTTTTTCCTTAATATCCCTTGAGAGGGGACCTGGACACCAGGCGTATTCCCAGCTCTTCACCACCCCCCGGCGGAGGAGGGGGGTCGGCAGGCTACCTTTGCCCAGTGGGTCACCACCTCGTACACCCCCGGAACTTCTTATCCCACTATTCCGGCCCTTTTCTTTCAATGTATTCCATCTGTTCTCTATCCTCTCACCTAATCTCTACTTCTCTAACTTTCAGTATTACACGGATGACACTCAGATTTCCTTCAGGCTCCCCTCATTCCTGACTGTCTTTCCATGATTCAGAATAGGTGTGCCACCAACGATCTCTGCCTTAACACCAGTAAGATGGAGATCCTGCTCACTGGGACCCCTGCACATGCTTTCCCTCTCTCACTCTGGCTGCCTGCCTTGGGTCTTCCCCCTTCACCTTCCTGCGAGGCAAAAAACCTTGGTGTCATCTTTGACTCCACTCACTTTTTTGTCCCTCATATATCAGGTGTCGCCAAGAAGTCCCACTACCAGCTGTACCTTCTCAAGTGGACTCTTCCCTTTCTCACTTTCCCCCAGAAGCTCAATGTCTCCAGAGCCCTGGTTCTCTCTATGCTGGACTACTACAAGAACCTCTTTCTCAATCTGCCTTTAGCCTTGGCCTCAAGCCCAGGAACTTTATCTCTCCATCCCTGAAATCTCCCCACAGGCTCCCGGTGGCTGCAAGGATCAAGTTCAGGACCTTTTGCATTGTCCACAAGGCTTTCTGGGGTGGGGGCCCACACTAAATGCAACGCTCTCTTCCAAAATACCTTCCTTCTCAAGCCCTTTACTCAGCTACCTCCAACTCTCTACGGGTTAGAGGCTTCTCCAGGCATAGAGTGGGGGGTTGATCTCTCTCCTCTGCAGGTGCCTCCCTCTAGAATGGCCTCCCTTCCCCTGTGAAACATGATCCAGGCCACCTGAAGTTCTACAAGCAGCTCAACACATCCCTCTGCTCCTCTGCTTTCTCTCTCTCCCTTCCCTGTTGACTTACCTGACCTACCTGTCTGCTGTGCTGACTGGTTGCTTGGCTACCCTCAGAGTCTCACTGGGTACCAGGCTCTTTCTTGATCAGGCACCCTTGCACTGCCTCCGGGCCTATCACACACTTAGGGGTTGTAACTGTAACCCTACAGTCCCTTGTTATGCTTGCACTACCTAGAGCTGTGCTGCCCTGGCTGCAGTAACTCAGAGCATTGCTGCCCTGTTTCCCTTCCCCTCTCCCTTGCACTTCCGCCCTTCCTTTCCCCTTGCACTTCTTGTTCTCTCCCTTGCATGATCTGAATGACACAAGGCCCCATATAGAGACATAGACAGACAGATAACAATTGGTTAAAAATGTGAGCGGGGTCTTTACTTACGTTCTTATGACAACTACCAGACTGTAGCCAAATACACCAACTCCAACCATAAAATATGCTAATGGCATCCTGTATTGTAAGAAGCCAATAGTCCTTTGATTGTTATAGTAGCCATAAAATAATGCTGAATATTTCACATAACCCTAAAGGAAGAAAAATAGAAAAGAGTTAGCATGATCCTGATTAGTATGTGTTAACTATGTGGCAGAATGATAATGGACGTTAATGGATGCTGCAACCCATAACACACTTAGCCATTGCTCTGTTTGTTTAATAAAAGAAGGTGATTTTTAGTCGAAAGAGTTCCAT
Organism: Ambystoma mexicanum; assembly: GCF_040938575.1. Taxonomy (NCBI): domain Eukaryota; kingdom Metazoa; phylum Chordata; class Amphibia; order Caudata; family Ambystomatidae; genus Ambystoma; species Ambystoma mexicanum. The sequence goes on along the minus strand of NC_090935.1, from coordinate 1,173,309,108 downwards.
AATGTTACATACATCATGGTAAATCAATTAATTGCTTAGTTCCTTCTTTTTTGTCAAGAAAGAGCCGAAAATGAGCATCCACAGAATTGTACTCTTTACATTTGTAGATTAAAAAAATGTATTTATTTTGTATTTTTACCATAGTTCTTCCCAAAATATATACACTACAATAAAGAAGATGAAAAATTAAGAATATATAATCAGTTATTAATGCAAGATCTAAAATGATCAAGGTATGCAACGTCAGAATTATGTTTAAAGCAGTGTCAATGTTGGCATACGACAAATGTCTGCAGGCGGGGGATTCCATAGTTTAAGTGGCAACTGCCAAGTGTTGAAATGAACAGAAATGAGAAGGAGTACATTGAAGGCAAGAACAATGAAGAAGACCATTTGATAAAGAACATAGCTCGCAAAGAAGGTATTATTTTTTTACGAAAAGTGGTCAAATAAAAAGAAGTACATAATGTAATGCACAGAAAATAAAATCAATATTAAGTACAATAGGAAGCCAGGGAGATGCGAGAGGTTAGGAAACTATGATTGGAAATGCTAAGGCCAAACAGTGTACGTCAGTGGAATAAAGGATGGTTTAGGCTGGTAAGATAGCATGTATAGGATGACATGCATACAGAGAGCAGCAGCATTCAACCAAAAAATCTAAAGTAAATGTTTCACAAGATGTAAGGCATTGTTTATGAAATGAAGGTCTCTGAGACGTTACAGTTCTTAAAGTACATTTATTGGTACATAAGTACTCTGGTGCAAGATGCGTTTACAATGCCTCCACCACTCTCTCTTCCTCTCCCACCACCGCTCAACTGCTCATCTCAGAATCCTCCTCCCTCCATTCCCTCCTTCCAGAACACACACATACCTCACATACCCACACTCCAACATCCAATCCCTAACTTAAACATCAACAATATTTACACCACACACCTCCCATACTAGAACAACTATTTTCACCACACACCTCCCGCTTTATTTCATACATAACCACAACGCATAGTCTTATGTACAGTCTCACTTTTCTCATGGCCACTCTACCCAAATTCCACGCTTGTCCACCACTTACTATCGCTGTTTCTGCATACTCTCTCCCCTCCTGCATAGAGTTGCTATATAACACCTCGCCCGTCCTCTTCACAATGCATGTCTTAAACCTTACCCAATCGCCTCCCTTAACCTCCAAATCTTTCACATTTCTCCTCACATCACTCTTTCCTTTATCTTCTTCTGTAATTCAAACCTTTGCCTCACCTCCCTCAAATTCACCTTGTTTGCCCTAGCTCTCCCAACCCAGGATGGGCACACTTGAGAATTTCCCATCCTTCCTCTCATAAATTGAAATGGAACGTCTCCCGTTATAACATGAGCTGACATCCTTAGCCCTCTTATTCCCTCTTCCACCATATAGGCCTTCCCTTTCCCACACACTTCAGCCATTCCTACTGCCTCAATTATATAGCTATTTACCCTTTCCATGGCACCATTACATGATAGAATGATGTCCTCTTATGCTTAATCCTACTTACTCTTGTGCGGATGGGCCTCTGATCACCTTTCCCCAAAGTAGGCCCACTTTTTAAGAAGCGAGTGTACTTTTGACGAGAAAAAGCAAGCTTATTGCACAAATGGCTGCAAGGGGATAAATGATGCTGTATTCAAACTAACACAAGTCTCCTCAAACCACACAAGTTGACACATTTTAGACATTTTTTAACAGTAAAAAAATTCCCACATATTTTATTACAAATCATCCCCCCACACATGATTGGTCAAAGAAATACAAAAAAAAACTCCAATCTCCTCTAATCCGCAATCTCTCATTGGATGCATTTATTTAACTAGCATCATCAGCTAAAATTTGCAGCACACCCTCTTTCTGGGCTTCTTCCATGGTAGGTCATGACGTCGTCACATAGTTATACATTCAAACACAAACATAATTTATTACAAGTTCCAGCTGGCCTGGGGCTTCTAACTCCAGACGTGATGCACATGGTTTGCCAGGACACTTTAGTGCTAAGCGGAAGGGGAGAAATAACCAGTTCCCTTTGAACTGGTGATACATATCTTACCCACTCAGACTTGCTGGGGTCCTAGGTTCACTCTAATCTGCATGACTACCAAGTCAACAAGCATGGCCTCTGGAGAAACTGACAGAAACCCATAAAGCATTTGTCAACTTTGCCCTTAAGCAGCCCTTGCACCGAGTTTATTGCTGCTTCACAAACAGATGGCCGGACTTCTCTGGACAATGAATAACAGGCTCCCATGTGCTCAAAAATATTGCCTCTCCTTTCCACAATAGTGCTAAACCATAAAAAACTCAAGCCTGCCTGTGGCTGAACATCTGATATTGTTATAGCTGTGTGTTGCCCTTCCTCAGCCTTCAACCTCGCTAAACCAGTTTTCCCAGTCACACAGATTTCATCTTGCCAGCCCCGGTTGAGGGGCCTGGACAAACTATGAAAAGAGCTTGCGGTATCCAGATTTGTATATTTGTCATGTACCCCAACAGTCCCAAACATATGTCCATCAAAACCCCCATGTGTGTATGTCTGTGCATGCATGTTTAACTACCTCTGGTGGTGTATTCTTGTCATCCTCTGAAAATGTGCTGCCATATACACCTTCAAAATCCTTCGCAACAGCCTGCAAAATGACCCCATCTCTTGCATTCTGTACACATTACCTTCCTTGCAGAATATCCACATGCGCTAGCAAAGGGATTCTTGCTTCCACATTAATAACATGCACAGTCATTGGATGATGTATTAGAATTGCATTGCTACTGAAACCCAGCATTTCTTCCACAACAAGATGGCTTTTCCCCAATCAGTTTATGCCATTTGTAAGTGGTTGACTCCACTTTGAGAATCTTTGTCCGAATCTTCTTGTATTCCACTTTATTAAATTTCACCAAACATGCCATGGAGTATTTCACTCTTTTGGCAACCTTTATGACGTCATCCAGGGATGCGTCCACTTTGAGCCATAGTTTCTTCCCAATACGAGTGTTGCAGCAATGTATCATGAACCGGTCACAGATGTGCTCATCCAATCTATTGCCAATATTGCAGGTAATAGCTAAATCTATTAACACAGTTACATTTTCTTCCACCGTTTTGCCATGCTCCTGTGCTCGAGTACCAAAATGATAGTGCTACAGTACGGTGCTTGTCTTGGGTTTAAAATGCAGGAGCTGCCTCTATTTTGTTCATGTCATCCACATTATAGGCATCATATGATACATCAGGTAATCGGTTATGAATATGTTAGCCTTCATATACAAGGTAATGCATCACTAAGGACACTTTACTGTCGATTGCAAATCCTGCACTACACATGGAACGTATATAATTCAAACACCCTTTTTTCCACTAATTCTATTTCACTTTAGGTATTCGCGAAGAGTGCAAGAAAATTAGAGGACCTGGTCCATTTTGCATGGTCATGGGTCCACAGTCATACTGAATAAGGCAGGTTATTTTATTGGCGTGCATCCGCAATGTGTTTGTATCTATGCTATGTTCCCACTATTAATTTATATGTTATAATATTCTCCTTGTCCATTAGAGCTGACCCCCACCTTATGGTGCTCCTATGCAGTTTCTCCACTTATACATGGACCCTTTGTTCATACACGAACCCTCTGCGTTTTTCAACATATTTGTGTAACGTGTTGCTTAGCAACAGAGTTCTCATGCGAGGTGTCCGCAAGTTGCATGGTTCTTTTATCTAACTGTGATGGCGTCCATTTTTCTCAACTGCTCCAGCACTTGCACGGGCGCTCGCACTAGGTGCCTGTTCACTCACGCCTGAACTCACCCCTAATTTTCATTTTATGGGGTTCGCTGGAGAGGATATCTGGCCTGGTAACCTTGATTTCAACAGTAGCTCGGTGCGTTGGAGTCACCAATGTGCTATGCTACCAGATGCAGTAGTGAAATGAAAGTCTCTCAGATGGTTGCAGGTACATTTATTGGTACATAAGTATGCTGGAAAAAGGTGTGTCAAAAACACCACCACCACCACCCTCTCTTTCTCATCCACTGCCACTCAAATGCTCATCACGAAATCCACCTCCCTCTATTCCCTCCTTCGAGAACACTCATGTACCACACCCCACCATTAACTCCATGACCTAAACATCGACAACTATTTGTACCACACACCTTCCATACTAGTACAACCACAATTATTTATACCAGAGTTTAATTTAAGGTTACATGCCTCAGCAACTGACAAAATGTTATCTCGGAAAAAACGGAAAAGTATCAAAAGTAAGCCTAACTTATGAGCAGACTAGGAAGGACTAATAACAGATGGAGGAAAACATGGAAACTGGAGTGTGAACGAGGCAACATTGAAAAAAAGAGAGTTGATGTTTTGTGTGGATTTGCAGGTAGAAAATGGGTACCATTTGTGATTCAATGCCAGAAAGAGGAGTGTGCAATTCTAAGACAAGACAGGAGGCTCGCATTATGCTTTACTTTCTTTTAATTCTGCCATACCAGCACTTCAACTTAACTTCAACTTTTTTTCTTTTTTTTTTTCAGAAAGAAAAACAAAGGAATCGAAAAAGTTACAATATTCATTTCCTTGAACCCCCTGAAATGAGTTCCAAAACTACAACTTCCATCCCCCTGAGGCCTTCTGTAGTCCTGACCTCTGTCCTTGCACCAATCAGTGTCCAGCTTGGGGTATAAACTCTCCCACTCCTAGGTCCCTTCCTCTTTCTTTTGGCTGCCATACTGCAGATGAGTAGCGTTTTTATATATGTGTGTTATGAGAGAATGTAGAACGAAATGTGCAGAGATGGATAGCACTTTTAACCTGTTTTCAATACGCGCGCACGCGTAGGCATTTGTCCGCGGTATACGGAGTAGAAGTGGGGCGGAGCCGCGGGCAAAGCCGCTCGCATTAGGCAGCCGCCTCGTTCTCCTCAGGTAGAGTTTCACGCCATTGATTTCCGTAGCCCGCCCTCGCGGCTGCGCTCGTTCGCACGCACGCGCAGGGGCATCTCGCTTCTCCAAATCCAGTAGCATTATGACCCAGCAGCGCCGCTGAATCTTCCCAACATGCACAGCTCCCAACGCTCGTTGCGCATTAAATATTAGCGACGGAGCGGGACGTGCGGACACTTGTGGGACTTACAAAAAGAAGATTATAATAGCGACTACATCTCTCGAAAAAAAACAAAAAAAAAAAACAAAAACAGTCGCGGAAGCTAGAAAGGTCTACTAATCTTAGAGCCTCCCTAAAGCTGATTCCCAGAAGTCACCTCTGGTGACACTGTTTTCATGGCTCATTCATCGCACCCCGTGGATTCTCAGTCCACTTCTCCAGAGTGGAGCGAACAAGAGTGGGAAGAGGAGCCCACCTGGCAAGATGCAGACTTATCCCTCAGTTTCAAGAGGGTGCTGGGGGACTCGCTATCTCAGGCGGTCTCTCAAGGGGTGCAACCTCTAACGCAGAGGTTACAATTGCTGGAAGCGTATATGGTAGAGCAGAGAGACCAGCTCACAGCAAGGAAAAGACGGGCAGATAGCCCTGGGGAAGGGACATCAGCTGGACATCCTCAAACGAGGGTTGAAGATAAGGGGTGTAAGAAGGTCCGTAAAAGCTCAGACTCCTTGACCCCCGCGGACACAATAGAGAGGGGCAACACCGTTCCCCAAGGACATAGCGACCCTGTCGCCAGACTGAAAAAAGCCTTTCTAGCCAAACTGGCGGATAGCCGCAACGGACCCCCCACCCCAGGGGTGAATAATTCAGGGGATTATGAGGAGGGATACGCCCCCGACGATGAAGGTGGCGAAGAAGAAGAAGAGTTTCTTCATCCCATTGAACATTTCCCACAAGATGCTCCCGATGAGGAAGACAATATCCTCGATATGTTTGATCCGGAGACCATTAGGCACCTGAGGTCCTCCGAATGGGTGCCCTCCCCCAGAGTGGCGCTGTACATGGCCCAACACATCCGTAAACCATTGGACAGGGAGGTTAGATCCCGCATGCGTGCAGAATGTCCGAGACCGGAGCTTCCAGGCAAGCTAACGGATACTCCAGAATTGGACCCGAAGATGGTCACTTTCGTAACCAAGTCGGCAAATGATATCCGAAAAGGAGTTGATCGTGCCTGGAAGGGATGCCAGGACAAGCTTCTGGACCTTGCGGGCCCATTAGCCAAGATAATGGACTTGGTTGAAAAGTCAAAGGACACTGGTGTTCCAGTCGATAATCAAGCGCTCGCGAACTGGGCACAAAGGGCGATTTGTCTATTAGGCAACGCGAACTGCGCCCTCTCTTCGGAGCGAAGGAGGGGGGTCCTCCTTAAAATAGACAAGAAGCTCAGCGACCTAGCTACATATGAGGCTGGAGAAGGCGCCAAAGGCCTTCCATTTGGAGAAGCCTTCGCTAAAGAGATGGCCCAATTTGTTGGTACATATGCTGCGCTTGAAAGAGCTCAGAGCTCTATAAAAAAGATCTTCCCTGGACGTGTTTTTGCAGGGACCGGACGATTCAGAGGTCGCTCGTCCGGTCGCTATAGCTATCAGAAACGACCTCAAGGTCCGCGCGCGCAATACTGGGAAGGCCGTCAACAAGACTGTTTCTTCCCAGCCAGAGGAAGACACGCGAGGGGCCGCAGAGGAAGAGGTTCATTCCGTCAGCCCAATACAGCAGGCGGTGAGTACAGCAAAAGTTCCTATCGGAGGCAGAACCCTCCATTTTTTGAAAGCGTGGCAAGCTTTATCAAGCGATGCTTGGGTTTTGAGAGCGATAGAGGGTCTTCCCCTAGACTTCATAGCGGTGCCAGAGCAGCGTGCAGCGCCAATCCCCATTTATATGTCGCAAGACGAAACAATACTGTTACACAGCGAATTGAGCAAATTAGTGGAGAAAAATGCGATAGAGCGAGAGATGACAGAGGGGCAAGTGTTCATCAGCAACATGTTTCTCGTGCACAGAGGAGAAAAGATTCGCCCCGTGATAAACCTGAAGGAATTGAACCGCTGGTTGGAATACAACCACTTCAAGATGGAGGGTATTCACCTCCTTCGGGACCTATTGCGCGCAGGAGATTGGCTAGCGCGTTTAGACCTCAAAGATGCGTACCTAGCGATTCCGATAGCACCGGCCTTTCGGAAATATCTGCAATTCCGCTGGAAAGGGGATATATGGCGGTTCACGTGCCTGCCATTCGGACTGGCCTCCGCACCATGGGCCTTCACGAAGGTAATGAAGCCAGTGACTGCCGCCATCAGAGAAAGGGGGATTCGTATGATTATCTACCTAGACGACATTCTAGTAATGGGATCCAGCAGAGAGAATCTCACGAGAGAAGTTCAATGGATATTCAACCTCCTTACATCTCTGGGATTTCTGGTGAACTTGGAGAAATCCCAACTAGCTCCGGTACAGAGATTAGAATTTTTAGGCTTCACAGTGGACACGGTGCGAGCGATTCTAGAGCTCCCAGGACACAAAGTGAGAGCCATAAAGAAGGAGCTCAGAGCAGTGATAGCGAAGCGTTCTATTTCGCTTCGGAATCTAGCCAGGATAGTGGGCCTGTTAGCAGCTTCCATTCAAGCTATTTTCCCCGGTCCCTTGCATTACCGCGCCTTGCAGAGACTGAAGATCAAACACCTGCAAGGAGGCCTGCAGTACCACCAACAAGTGGACTTAGACCGAGAAGCCATGTCAGAACTACATTGGTGGCTAGAAAACATGGAGGCCTGGAACGGCCGAGCGATTTTCGGGGATGTCCCAGAATTGGTTATAGAATCAGACGCAAGCAGGTCAGGCTGGGGAGCGAGATGCGAACATGTTCAGACAGGAGGGAGATGGTCCGACGAGGAGTTACAACTCCATATAAACTGCCTCGAGCTTCTAGCAGGCTCCTTCGCAGTGCAGGCCTTCACGAAGGACAGAGTGAAATGTTGTGTCCTGCTCAAGATGGACAACATTTCAGCAGTCCGTTACATCAACAAGTTAGGTGGAACAAGATCCAGAATGTTAGCGGAACTCGCAAAAGACTTCTGGCATTTTTGCCTCCAGAACAACGTTACAGTGACCGCAGAATACCTTCCGGGGAGCCAGAACTGCATTGCGGACTGGAACTCTCGATACCTGGTAGACTCCAGTGACTGGAAGCTGCATCCCCTAGTATTTCAGCGCATCCAGCAGACTTGGGGACCCTTAGATATAGATCTATTTGCGTCCAGACTGAATGCGCAGACGCAGAAGTACTTCAGTTGGAGGATAGACCCGGGAGCAGTGGGTACAGATGCCTTCCTGCACCCATGGCACGGAGCAGTGCGCTATGCCTTCCCGCCATTTGCAATGATCGCGAGAGCACTGGCGAAAGTCCGCAGAGACAAGGCAGAAGTGGTCATAGTATTACCCTGTTGGAGGACGCAGGCTTGGTTTCCAGTAGCGATGGAACTTTCTACAGATTTTCCGAGGATAGTTCCGAACACCCCGGACCTTCTACTGGACCCGTCCAACAGGACCCACCCGCTGATAGAAGCAGGATCCCTGCAGCTTATTGCCTGCAGGGTTTCAGGAGGAAATGTAACATGCCAGGAATTTCGGAACTCGCTGCAGATTGTATCCGAGATTCCTGGGCGCCTTCCACCGTCAGGAGCTATAACACAGCTTGGAAAGGTTGGGCAAAATGGTGTACAGACCTCCGTTTGGATCCCATTTCAGCACCTCTAGTGAACATCCTAAATTTTTTACCGACGAAATTTCAAGAGGGAGGCGCCTATAGGACTATGGGAGTATATAGATCGGCCATTTCGGCGGGACACAGCACAATAGAGGGGAACCCAGTGGGTGAACACTCAGCAATCCTGCGTCTCCTCAAAGGTATGAAACTGAGGAGGCCGCCGGAGCCGAAATACGCAGTCCTATGGGACGTCAGAGACGTCTTCCAATTGTTTATCAGGTGGCCAGAGAATGACGTCCTGTCCCGTTCACAGTTGTCGGGCAAGTTAGCAATGCTCTTATGCTTGATAGCATGTCGGAGAGTCTCAGACGTGAAAGCGTTGGAGATTGATAGGAAAATATTCTATCCGGAAGGAGTGCCGTTTAGTATCGCTAGAAGAACTAAGACAGATTCCAAAATAATTTCCTACCCATATTTTACGGAAAATAAGAAGTTATGCGTCGCACAGTGTATTAAGGATTATGAAGCAGCGACAGTGCAGTTTAGACCGCGCGGCATGACCCAGCTACTTATAGCGCGTAGGAAGCCTTATCATGCAGTAGCGACAGCAACCATTGCGAGATGGGTGAGGGAAGTTATGCAATGGGCAGGCATAGATTTATCCTTGTTTGGGGCTCATTCCACTAGAGGGGCGATGGCATCTAGAGCTTTTGTGACAGGCGTCTCATTGCAAGATATTATGAAGTCTGCAGATTGGTCTTCCGAAACAACATTTAAGACCTTTTATTTCAAACCAATTTCTGATATACCAAGCAAGGTCTTGTCAAGCTTTGAACAAGCATAATGCGAGCCTCCTGTCTTGTCATAGAATAAAGATTGCCAACGCTATCAGCTAAGGAAAGTCTTCATTCTATTAAAGACAAGGAGGCAAGCATTATATCCCCCCATTACTGCTAGAATTAACTAATAATTGTGATGCATTTCTAGTATTGATATTTGTTTTTCCCACCCTTACGTGATATTCTCTGTTCTCACAGGAGACGAGCAGAAGACGCCATGAGCGAGTTAAGAAGCTCGTCAGTGATTGGTTGCCAAGTTGTTCCTGTTGGGCCGTACGGTGAAGCCGATTACAAATCAAGAACAGTTGATGACAAAGTTTGGTCACGTTCTGGATGTTTATAGGAAGAAGTGTTAAGTGCAAAAGAAAGAGGAAGGGACCTAGGAGTGGGAGAGTTTATACCCCAAGCTGGACACTGATTGGTGCAAGGACAGAGGTCAGGACTACAGAAGGCCTCAGGGAGATGGAAGTTGTAGTTTTGGAACTCATTTCAGGGGGTTCAAGGAAATGAATATTGTAACTTTTTTGATTACTTTGTTTTTCTTTCTGAAAAAAAAAAAAAAGTTGAAGTTAAGTTGAAGTGCTGGTATGGCAGAATTAAAAGAAAGTGACGTGTGTAGAAAAGAGGACCAAGAAAGACCTTTGCGTTTCAGAATTAAATCCCATGAAAGCAAACAGAGAACATCTAAAAGATACGTTTTGTACATCACACAAATTGAAAGGTTGCTCAATCTATTCCCCACTCAAATTAACAATCAGTAAAAAACAATATAATTTTTCATTCAGGCACGGAAATGCAAGAGATGATGGTAAGTACATACTAAAAAGTACTCTTTCGGTGTGGTTTAAAACATTGACTGTGTAGGAGGAGTGGTTGCATGGTGCAATTACAGTACTGCCCTTATTTCTTATACTATAAGCACTATTTTCATGTTTCTGCATCATGCAATAAATCAGTGGAATCGACATAGATAGCAGGAAGAAAAAGTCAAGTTTATTGTTATCGAAATCCGCTTTAATGCAACAATAGTATCAGAGTCAGGCATATCACATTTTTATACAAGTTGCAAAATAATGAGAAATGTATAGAATTTCTTTGATACTGAGCCAAAGAGCAGGCCATAACACAGTCCTCAAGCTTTATCAAGTTAACAGTTCATACAGGCAAACAGCCCAGGCCTTGGCTGGAACGCTGGTACCTCCTTCTGTGAGAATTGATCAACAAGAGGTACCTAACCACCCGGGCATAATGACGGTGAAATTGGGAGGAAGTCCTTAGCCATTGATCTGTCCCTCAGATTGCTCTTGTTTCCATTTTCATAATTTTACAATATCTTTTTTGGCACCTGTTGCCGTTGGTCAGAGTTTTGGGGGTCCAACTACATGTTATTTTTTACATGAGAATAGAGCTTTCATGGTCATGATCCAAAGAATCTGACCAGTAACATCAATTACCTTCAGCTCTTTTAATATGAGGTAGGATAGCACGGGGGTATCTTTTGCCCTGGGAGAAATCCAAATTTCACCCAGTCTAGCTGTAATAAGTTAGAACATGCCTAACACCACATTAACATTATAGAGAGAAGTAGAGGATGACATCTCCAGAAGACTGCAATAAAAGGCAAAACCTTTCCAGATTAGCTGATGCCCATATACCTGCACCAGTAAGACTAAGAAACATAGTTTGGGCCCAATATATTAAACAAATGAATGCCACTGGCCACACTAGGGCACCTAATGAAATCCCCAACATAGCTGGTATCTATTGTGCCTTATGGGTTGCCTGTTGATTCATGTGTGTTGTCCACGAAGTGTCTGAAAACCTGATCCCCAGGTTATCATAGTATTGACAGACCAGCAATGGTATCCCTTTGGCACATCTGATGCTGATAACATTACACCTTATCTCCAGTGCATTACACCTGATTGTGTGGGATTGACACTAATTTCCTTATCTGCAATACACATTAATCAGATTGTGAGGAGCAAGCCGCATCCCAGCTATCTGGACAGCATCATTGGCATATAGAAAAAAAGTCAGATGTTCCACCCCCCCTCCCCCCAATCCCCCTGACACCCATAGGACATCGGGTGTTGCTTTCTCTAGTATGGCTGGCAACCTTGCTGATAACCTCACAGGGCGCTGAACTGTTGTGCACTTCTTCCTAGCAGCCATATCTCACTTGCTCTGAAACGGGATCTTGTGAAGAGATGTGGAGTTGCTTCATTGGAAGCCATTGAAAGTCTATACAATGTGATCATGGCTTTGCAGTCTGACAAGCAGTATTAATAATAATAACTTTAATGTGATATAGATTTGAAAATAAATTCAAACTTTACACATAATATAACTTACATACATTGACATAAAGAAAAAAAGGCAAATCATAAAATATATCTTATATCATATACAAATATCAATCTAACAACATATATATAAAAATGTGTATAAGAATATATGTGAAAATATAATAAAACATCACATATAGTTTCTTTTAAAGTAAAATAGAATATTAAGACTTCAATTAAAACAGATCTTTGTCCGTTATATTGACAGAGTCAGCGCCGTAAGTACGAGCATTACATCTCTCACCCACTGCTATCCTAACCAAAGTATGTAGATCATGGTACCATAAATGTAGGATTCCAGAGAATAAGGGTGCCTTAAATGTGGCATACCTAACCAGATCATGCAGCATCGGCAATCTTTGGCCCACCGTAATCGGACGTTTCAGATCAGAGTAAAGGACCCAGATGTTTTTCGATCTGTTGCCACACATTGTACAATGCAATAAACAGGTGCATATTGCTGGTATTGGTGCAATAGCGCCAGAAAGAGGTTCCACGTATGTTAAGCGGATCGTGTATGAATTCCCTAAGATATTTGAGTATTGGCTGTTCCAACATCATACACTCTGTTAACAAATGCTTAGCTGTTTCCACACATTCAGGGTATTTACATACACAGCAAACTCGATCACTAGCAGGAATTTTTTCTCTGACTCCTGTGTTGTACAGAGTTGGTAGTTGCTCCATTCGGAACAGAATAATGAACCGTCTAAGCCTTTTGGTGGGGCAGAGATATAGATATGCTTGTGGTTGCATTAAGGTATATAATCTATATTTAATAAAGTGGTAGGAGTTTAGGCTGCTTAAGTGTGAGAAATTCTCTAGCCAGTCCCACAAATCCACCTTTTTACTGAGTGCTATTAGCACCTCCTTAGAGACTGTATCTCCTCTATGCGTCCAGCCTATGTTTGCAAGGAATTTTGTCATATCTTTCAGAAGGGGGGAAGTGGAATGTTTTTTGCTCACTTCTTGATGGATCACAACCAATAATTGGTTGGAAGTACCGCCCTTCATTTTAAGATAGAATCCTGCTCTCCTCTTGAGTACTAATGCTTTAAGTGAGGGCAGGCCCAGTTCAAGCCTAATCAAGGCCATAGGGACACTCGGGGGTAGACCGAGTATCCGGCGCCAAAATTTGCCCTCTATCACTTGCAGCCAGGCAAGGTCAGTAGAGAGAAGAGTCTCCAGGCCATAGATAATCATGGGCGCAAACACTTGTATATATAGATGTCTTGTCCCCCACAAAGTAAAGCCACCCTGCTTATTTGTGAAAGATGATATTAATGCTATTACTTGCATAGCCCTGGTTATGCGCCCTTTCCTGCACAAGGAGTAGTCGCCCAGTGGCTCAATATCTACTCCAAGATATCTGTAGGATGGAGCATAGAGTATGGGTTTGTTGTATACCCATAGGTTCACTCGGGGAGCTCTTCTCCTGGTAAATCTGAGTACCTTGGTTTTATCTAAATTTATGGACAAGCCGTTATTCTTAACGTAATCCCACAGAGTGACCGCTGAACGCCTCAGTCCGGCTATGGTGTTATCAAATATGACCAAGTCATCAGCATATGCTAATACACTACAAGGAGCCTCACTGATTTTTGGAGGGCAATTATTTGTCTCAGCCAATGCTGCAGGGATGTCGTAAACATATAGATTGTAAATGAGGGGTGCAGTTACGCATCCCTGCTTTACCCCCCTATTCTGGGTCACCTGTTTAGTCATACTGCCTTCCTGATTTAGTCTGAGGCAGGCAGAAGTGTTGTGATGTAATTGTCTAAGGTAATATAAGAGGCCCGGCGGACAACCCATTTTTTCCAACTTCATCCATAACCTTGCTCTAGGTATAGTATCGAAAGCAGCCCTAAAATCTATATATAGCGCATATAGCGGGGGTTGTCCCTTGCTGAGAGCACGTGTGCGAAGCATGTACATCACCCAAAGGTTATGGGAGGTGGAATAGTCTCGCAGTAAACCACATTGGAACTTGCTGAGGATGTTAGTTTGTTCCACCCATTTCTGCAGCTCATTGAGCAATAATGCCGCAAAAAGTTTGCCAGTGATGTCCAACATAGAAAGGAGCCTATAGTTGTTGGGGTCTGTGCGGCTACCTTTTTTAAACACAGGTATCAGGATAGCCGTTTGCCAATAGCGGGGAATGATCCCCTGAGCTAGGATCTTCTTAAAGAGAATGGCAAAGAGGTAAGCCCAGAATTCAGGGTAGTTCTTTATAACTACATTAGCTAACCCGTTAGGGCCGGGGGCTCTGGAGGCCTTAAGGGTAACCATTTTATTATAGATAGTATTGCTTTTGTGTTCTGGACTCCCTACATCCTTGAAAGAGGTTTGATGGAAATACTGTTTCAAAGGATGTGCAACCTAGTATAGAGAAATTCACTTACTAGAGACATTTTTTGTGGAAAAGATAAAAATCGTTTAGCCATTTCTGTGTTAAGTGTCCTGAAACAGAGCTTCTTTTGTTACACCGAGGCAATATTTTGGGCCAAAGTAAGTTCTCACTCTGGGATCATCCGAGATTATTTTAGTGAGAGACCTTTTTTTGGCCAGGGGCCAGACATAATCAGGCCAGTATATAGACCTCCAGCTGTTTCCTTGAGTGTTCACTTTTAGAATCTTGGGCTTTGATTGATTTGATTTTAAGAAGGTTTAGGTCCATCCATTGTTTAATTGAGAACAGGCAATCCCCAAATAACTTGGCAGTAAGAACTGGTTGCTGGGCAATTTACCATATAATTAAAAAAAGTAAAGCCAATGTTGCTGATTAAATCCACCAAAGGCTTAATACAAAAGTTAAAGAATAAAGGGGACGGTAAGGACCCCTGCAGTACTCTGCATAACAGTGGATCTTGGTTGGAAATAGAGAACCCAAATTTCACTTATTAAGAATGGTCTGAAGAAAAGAACTTGATGCAGTGTCAAGACTATCCCTGTAGGTCCTGTGATTTGAGCCCTGCTAAAATGATATGATGGTCGACAGTGTTGAAGAATGATGAGCAATCTAACAATATCAGGGCTTCAACACCAGTCCCATCCATCAGTCTCTTCTCTGTATTGATCTGAAGTAGATACTGTTATCCTAACCATGCTATGCCATGATCTGAAACTAAATTGTTCCTCACCTAAAAGATTATTATTCTTTATGAATGACTGACGTTTTGGTGAACTAATTATTTCTGTTGTTTGGCTAAGCAAGGCAGTTGTGAGATTGGTCTTAGCAAGATCGCCAATTATTCTTTTTTTATATTGCTCTGTTTCCAGTAATTCATCTTTTACAATTTGTTTACCACTGGGGACCAGTCTTTAAGCTCATGGGCCCGGGTTTTGAACTTGTGTTGCTCCAAGAAGAGCGTGTTGCCCCTGAGCTATCCTCCCAGTCATTGGGGACAGTAGCAAAGTTAAAGATGAGGTCAATAGTAACAGGGTACTGTCCAGTGGACATCCAGAACCCTGATAAGAAGTAAACAAGAAGCTGAGCACTTACAATATTAGGCTACGAAAATTATATATTTCAGGTGTTTATGGATGCTTGGAAACTGTTTGGAATCTGTTGTGATGTGAGTTGTACTGAAGGTGCATGTGCATCACACAATGTTTCAATCGTTTATATTGTATTGCTATAAAGCAAGGATCACCTGAACGTGGATGGCTAAACTCATTTATAAAACATAACAATTCTTTTTCATATGTTCACCATTATCCATTCTGTTGTCGTAATATATCTTGTTGCAATTAATATGGTGTATTTATATGATTTCAGCTGTTGTTTGAAGAGTACTTTAAGATCAGGTGCAAAGTCACGACTTCTTTTTCTCTCTCGAATTCTGATTGTATGCCAATAAAGATGAATTTATAAGATTTGCCCTTTAGTGAGCAATAGCATAGAATTATCGATGGTGGCACAGGTGTAGTCATTACGAGCTTGTGCTGCTAGAATTTATTTTTTGCAAAACATTTTGAAAAAAAATAATTTCAATTACCCGGTCATACCAAGATGTCTCGAGAGGAAAAACAGTTTTCACAAAAGGCTTTGAAGAAAAGATTTGATCGAGAGTGTGTCCTGAAGCATAGTCGGATATTTGATATATGGTGACAAATCAACATCACTTAGTAAATCGAATAACTCTGCTTTATCAGTACCTTGTAAAAGTTCACACCAGAGATTAAGCCTTCATTTTGTTTTATGTTATTGTTAGTGCATGGCCCTAGCTTTAGAGCATCAGAGCTCTGTACTGGGTGTTGATAGCCAATGTCTGAGCTGTCATCTTTTAACAGTAGTGCATTACTGTGATTTCAGGTCTCTGTGCGTCCATTGGTATTACTATTTTTCAGGTGTTGTTGAAAAAGCCATGTTTTAACAGTTTTTCTGAAATTGGAGAATTGTGGGACCATTCTGAGCCGATGCTGTGATCGACTTCCAAAGGAGTGGTGCTTGACAAGAAAAGGATTAGTTCTGGGTCCTCTCTTTGTGGACGAGTTGGGATTTGAGGCAGTTGGTCAATTCGCTGGAAAAGGAGCTTGTGGCACCGGATATGTGGAGCCTAGTCACCAGGTATTTAGGTGTGCTACTTGTGACTGCTTTGTAATTGATACATGCAGTCTTGAACAGTATCCTGGCTTGCAGAGCAAGCTTATGTAGTTTGCGTAGGACAGGGGGATTCGGTCAAAATTCTTTGGACCTGTAATAAGACATGCTGCAGGGTGGTGGACTGCTTTCAGGGGAGCCAAGTGAGCATCTGAGAGCCCTGTCAGGAGGGCACTTCCCCCATCGATGTGCAAGACTACAGGGGCCTGGAATTCCTGCAGTGGGATTAAGGATTGGATTTTCTGAAGGGTGGAAATTTGGAGCCAGGCCATGTGGGCCTTCTTGGTGATGTGTTTCCGGAATGACAAGCTGCTGTCAATGGAGAGGGCTAATGATTATTCTGAATCCAAGAATTATAAATCAAATCCTTCAAGGTACATATCATTGAGGTATTATTGTACAAGTTGTTGTTTAGCGGGGGACCATTGAGGACAAATTCCTTCTTTGATGTGTTAAAGTTGAGATAGGCAGTCGACATCCAGGACTCAATGATGGCTAGGTAATCAGAGAGACAACTGATGTCCTGTGCGCTTTTTGCTCTCATGAATGGCTATTTTGGCATCATTGATGAGTGTGCTTAGAGGCTCCATGTAGACGTTAAAAATGAATCAGTGAGAAGATGGAGCCTTGCGGGCCTCTGCAGGAGACTGAGAGCCAGTAAGATTACAATAATGTACAAAACATATTGTAAACTGTCTGACTTTTTCACCGAGAGTGTGCTCTGTCATGCACCATTTTAACCTATCATTACAAACATTTTCTAAGGGGGGAGACCCCCACGGACCATCCTTGTTGGTTCAGTCTCCCTCACTACGCTCGGTTGCTCTTGCAAATTTGTGGCAAACATTTACGCCCCATCTATTAAACAATTTGCCAGCCGCCACTGGCAGTCCGAAAACAATCATAAAGTGGGTTCTTAGAACCTGCTTTATTTTTGTAAATTACACTGTGAAGTTTGGTTTTCTCTAATGTACTATAAATGCAAGACTGAAGAGTAGTATTTGTCTGTGTAACCCAGATAGACTGGATGCCTCAGATGAAGAGCTACTTATTTAGAGTCAACTTATTTGTTTTATTTTCCTATGCCTATCATCTTGTGCAACACAACTCCATGTTTTGAAGTTACCAAGTTACTGTGCTCTAAACATTCCCATATCCAAGTAAAATAATGAGTATTATATCATTATTTGATGTATAGCACTTCATGTTTGACTCCTGATGCCTCCTCCTTATTATTAGTACAAAATGTAATGGTACTTAGTGTATCAACCTAAGATTGATGAAGGACTGATTCGGCCCTGATGAAATTTGAACATGAAAAGTGCAGGCTGGCATGTGTCAGAGAGGAGCTTTTAACTCACTGAGCTATCTATTTCTGACATATACTTCGGTTTAATCAATTGTGCAGTTAAAAACATTTTTCAGGATTTCTCCCCATCACCCTCTCCTGTTCCCTAAAGTCCTTTTAAAAATAAAATATAGCACTACTGTTATCAGGTTTGCTAGTGGGCCATGACATTGTTACAGTACTTAGAAACAGTAGGAATATAAGTGTTATGTTACAAAGACATGTAACCACAAGAGCCAATGTATTACCTAATGCTGTGGTATTCACATTTAAAAAGGAATAGATGTCAATGTAGCTCAGTGGGTTAATTAAGTGCTCACTGCTGGTATTTATAAGTGTTCTTGAGGCCACAGGTGTGAAAAATAGCAAGATCTAGTCAACTTCATATCCACTCACCGTATCGCTCAGGAATGTATGGCCAATAGCATTTTTGGTCAGCGCCGTATGGGTGCACTTTCAGTTTGTGTTTTAGGAACTTTTGGACTCAAATTTGATTGATATTGCCTCTATACAGTTGACATTGTGATTTTGACAAATTGGATTCTGCCCCGTAAAATGGCCCAATCAGCTTTGACAATTTACAAACCAAAACACAACTTAATCATGAAGGTACTACAGAAACAATTAAGAGATATACCTCCTTAACATTTGGTGGTGATTCAGGATGAGGGAAAGCTATACTCTCAAGAAGGTTGTGAAGGTGAACCAGTAGTGACCCAAACAACACAATGGGCCTCATTACGACTTTGGAGGTAGCCATGGTGCTATTAGTGCCATGGCTGCCTCCAAAATCGTGTCCAGGTCCGGTCTGGTGGAGTGGGGACTTACCGGGACATTCCGCCCTAGGCGGACCCGGTAAGTCCCCATTCCAAATGCCATTCCCCATTCCCATTTGAGCCCCCATAGGGCTCAATGAGAATGGGGGAGGCACTAATTACGGGCCTGCTAATAGCAGGCCCGTAATTAGTGCCCTGGTCCCCTAACGGGACCCGTAAAAGACGTGTGGTCCGACCACACATCCCTTGCGTTTCCCGCTAAGGGAACTCGGAATTGGGCAGTAAGGGATTACCGGCACAGGTCTCCTTACCGGTGCCCGGTATCCCTTACCCGCCAACTTGTAATGACCCCCAATATCACAGTCCAAAATTGAGTGAATGTCCAATCAAGGTTCTATAAAAATATAACACTTTAATAAGATAAACCATCTGCACGTAGAATGAAAAGAGATTACTATACAAAAACCCACCCCAAAGGGAGGAACGGAGAAGATGCGATAGACTGGAGAAAGTAACACTCTGCGTGTAGTTCCTAGGGTTGTAGGTAAGGTACTAGCATAAAAAGGATATTGGGTTGAAAACAGGAGTGATCATGACCTGACCAGTCTCTAGGGTCCAAGTAAATCGTGGGGGCAGATCAGTGTCACAGTACTTGGATTCAATACTTGGTGGGCTGACGCAATCGGACCCAGATTCGAACAATGATGAGAGGTGATCAGGATCAGACGGGCACATCGAATCGTGGAGGCCCAGCTGTAAGAGGACATCGAGTCGGACACTAAGGTCAAATCCGGGTGCTCTGCGCAGTCAAACATCAGTGATTAAAGTGATGCAGGTCATGGTGTCTCAAGAACACTTCCCAGTTGGCCACGCTGATCAGGGCTTTGGCATCTTAGAGATGTCTGCAAGTAATGCTCCAGTGGTTTGAGTCAGTGGGCGACGGTCGTTGAACTGGTGATCGAGAGTGCACCGATGTGCTGTCAATGACGCAGTGGTTCTCGTGCTAGCTGGGCCAAGCCATGGTTATAAACGTCAGTTAGAGTCTGTGAGTGATCCTACAGAGATTAAGTTGGGGGTCCAGCATTGAGCAGATGCTTCGGGCCTAAGAGGTGATGTGCTTTGTTGGGACACAACGCAGTGTCGAGCTGATTTAGATGCAGTGCAATAGTTCCGTTGGTTGGAGGAAAGCAGACGCCACCACCCTCCCTATTGTTCAGGATTCAGGGAACACTTAGAGACAGGTTTGGTGTGGGAGAACAGGGATCATCAGTTAGTCTAGCCCTCCAGTTGCTGTGAGGCCTTTACGGTGGACTCAAGGACAGGATAGTCAAGTTCAGGGTCTGCTCTTCTGGCTTAGAAGATCTGCTGCAGAATGTTTGGACATGGTCCTCAGCACTGGTCACTCCCAATGTTCCTTGGGAGTGGTTATGGGTTAGAACTACAGTCTGTCTCGGGTGGCCCCTTCTCATCTTCCAAAGGTCTTTGGACAGTGCAACTGTCCTAAAAGAAGTCCAGGTGAGAATGTTCAGAACGTCTCTTTGGCCTTAAAGGATCCTTGAGGAACTGTGGGAATTCTGCAGAAGGGGTGCCAGATGCCTTCTTTTAAGGGTGCAAGTCCTTAGGTGATTGGTATACAGCTAGCTTGCTGTACGGGACCAATCCCTCCTCCTGGCTGGAGTGGACTTTTCCTGTTGACCCAAAGAGATTTGCTCCCGAGGTAGTGGAGATGACAGGAAGGGAAAGAGATACGGTGACAAACAATATGTTGGAAGTCCTCTTCCATTGTCCGGAGCCCTCCTGCATATCCTACTCCTGCCCACTTCCCTCCTACTGACAACAAAGACCTTTGGATATGCAGCACCCTGATGTGAGGCTACTCCTCCTGAAGGGGTGTTCTTCTTTGATACCTGGTTGCAGGACTGCGGTTCCTGTGCGGCTGTCTCTGGGGTGAGGGTTACTGGCCCTCACAAAGAGAATCAAATAGAGGCTGGGTCCTAAGGGTTTCTGTCCTATGGTGTTGCAGTATCGGCCCGTCTGACCTGAATACACATTCCTTTGCAGAGTTGACTCACAGGAGCTGGCACATCTGCAATATCAATTGGGATGTTGCAGCCATGATCACTATGCCAAAACCCCAGCATAGTTTATTTTTAGAGATTACCCTGCCACGAGCATGGGGTACTCATGATCATTGTAGTTTTGGGTATGAGGCAGATATTAAATGTTTCACCTGTGCTGTAGTCACTTTGCTGTTGCTGCCGCGGTCAAGTGGGCATCTTTTGACCTTTGAAGCTGCTCTGTGCCACGAGCGGAGTGGGTGCTGTGGATCCGGTCTATTGGTATTGAGTTGCCACACAGGGTGTTCTGGTTAGCAGATTATCCCTTTGGAGAAGGAATCGCCCACATCATTTTATGTACTAAAAATAAAAAAACGCCAGTGTTTTGCACTCTTGCCAGATGAAAATTCTTTACAGTGATGAATGTATTTACTGGTAAAAAGAAGAAATATAGGATTCTTTGCTACTTGTTATGGTGTTTGGGGCTTTGTGTCAAGTGGCTAGTCCTCTGGCCTTATGCATTACCAGGTGTAGGGGGCATTAACTCACACTGGGTGGCATTACTAGACATTTGAGGATGCACATGGCATATGAAAGAAGCAACTGTATATAGAAAGCTGTAACTTACATATTTTCACCATACCACGGCTGTAAGACAATAACAGACATGGAATGGATGTATCCTCAGAGGCTACCTTAGTCACACTGTTTCATGGTAGCAGCTGCAAATGTGGGGCTTTACTTCCCATATAATTACTAGACCTGGCATGCGCAGCAAAAATTTATATAAGTTGTCAGCAAATGGTAATATGAGGCTATGGTGGCATTTGCATCTCTGTCTCTGGCCTATGTTGGTTCTACTTGGACTACCTCTGTCATAACATGACCCCCTCCATGGCATTTCAGGGCAGCACCCTAATGAAAATGTGCTTTTTGAGAGGCAGATGAATACATCATCCATAGCTTCTGTTCCTCCCCAAGTTCAATATTGCACAGGTGAGAAACAGTACTCATAAAGACAAGCGTACCGCCCTTCCCTCAGGCAGGTACAGCAGGAGATGGATACATTCTAACGCTGAAGATGGCATGAGTAAACCAAACCAACGTTAAGACAATGCATGTGCATGCACTAGACACAAAGCAAATGTGCACTCAACATGAAGAACGTGATCACTAGGAAACACATGTATTAATACATGTATTTAAACATGAAAAATATTACCATAGCATCCATAAGGCATGAAAAATACTAACATAAGCAATGTATAAGCTGAATGCAACATGAACAAATATAACTCACTAACATAGGCAACAGTAATGAGTAGCCATTTTTCAAAAATGGAAGTCGCAACACGCTCCTAAGTAAACAAAAGGCCTCAAGGCTACGCGAGAACTCAACATGCGGAAATAACAAAATACAGATCTCTGCAGAGCTCTGACAGTAGCTAGCAAAACAAGCCCAGGTTACCCCGAATAAGGGAGGATAGGAATGTCAAAGTGAAAGCACAAGATAACGATTCCCAGGACGTAAGCCATACATTCTTAGACTAATTAAGAGCACAACTAGCCTTTGTAATTCAGGTGCAGGACAATTATAATGCAAAAGACTCCATGTAGAGTGGCTCAAGAGTGTCCTCAGTGGTAAGAGAAACCATACCACTCACATTAATATTAGCTAAAATCTTAATAAATGCAAGGTAAAAAAATTCCAAACAGAGTGCCATTGCATGTGGCTCATAATTGAAGAGCAATGCCTATTCATTAGCAATGAATACAGATAAGACACCAGCCGCACTCCTCAAACATATACCCAGACATGAGTTTCCACCCTGGCTCATGGCTTAGAAATGAGGGATAGTATCTTCTTTAATTGAAAGGAAAATAGTCTCTGGACCTCTCTCCCCCTGCTTCTGTCTGGCTCATGTTGTGATGGCCTGTCAGTTGTCCAAGGTTGGTCATTAAGTAGCCAACCAATCAGAATCCTTAAGGTTAAGCAGCCCATTACCTATTATGGCAACCAATTACATATTGGAGAGATGATGTCTTTTTACTATTATCAATTTACAGGTGGTGTCAGGAGGAGCCATCAGGTTGTCATAACCATATGAAATATTTTACATTTATAGAGCCTATATGTAGCCAATCCCCTTAACCAATCCATAGCCCCCATATGTTTTGTACTGAGAGATTATGTTGTGATGTCATCAATGATGAGTTTTGAGTGTTTAATTCATTGTTTGTGTTGGATTATTCGAGAGTGACAAGACTTTGTATTCTTGTATGCTGTCTCTGCTTTATTTGGATGATGATAAGGTTTTGCCTTGCATTTTGTCTGTTTCTGTCATTGAGTCTGATTTGATCTGGCTCCAGAACCTCTGCGTAATTTGGGATTTTGCAGGCCATCATAACAGCTTGGTATATAAAAAGTCTATTGGCTGCTTTAGTGTTGGTTTGGTATTTTATTAAATTTAAGCTTTCTATACCCATCACTCACTTCAGTTGATGACATCAGGGTTGAATGTCACTCTATGTGATGTCAGCAGCGTCATAGGTCATATGACATCCCTTCCAGTTATATCATTCTGTGTGTGATTTCACTTTCGCTACTCCTATCATTTTGGTGAATTGATGTCCTCACACCCTGTAGTGATACACAAAATTGCAAATTTGCCAATCAGGGCTTTAGATGACAGCATTAGCCGCTGAAAGCCAATAGTTTATTCAAAGTATGTGCCAAAAATGCTGACAGTAGTCTGTTGTAGCACTTCCATTATGCAGTAGTGAGCTACAAGGAATATGCAGGCCTAGTAGGGGTGGTAGGTCACATTATGCATTGTAGATAAACAGGCAGGGCGAAGGCCCCAGCTCTGTAGCTAATAGACATTATTGGAGTGTTTGGAACATTATGGCACCTATATAGCGCTTAGATAGCCAATCTTAAGCGCTATGAACACTAAGCTATGAGTGCATGCCTTTTAGAGCTTGCTCACATGGGGTTAATTCATCTCGGCTTCTCTTAGAATATTCTGCCTTTCTAACTGTAGCCCTGCATGGCTTTGTAAACTAATCTTCCTTTCTCTGGGAAGGCACTGATAAGACATTCCTGAGCTTTCGCGCAGATGGGCTCCAAGCAGGGAGGGGCACAGAAAAGGAGCACAGTGGAAATTCACAGAGTTGGGTTTTTCCATGAGCAAGCCTATATTTTGCACAGGGAAAGTTCTGGAACTGTGCATCATGGACTGACAGCACGAGATTATATAAATGCATGCCCACATGACTCAGGTGGGAGATCGATCTGTGGACTTGGTTCGAGCAAGATCAAGTGTCCGGAATCTGTGGCTCTGTCGGCACCCTGCAGCGCTGTCCTCTGAGCGGGGCTTGTTACAGCTAGCTTATGAGGGCCAGGGTCTCCCAGTGCTGATTGAAGGGGTGTAAGACTGTGTTTCTCTATGTTTTTCTAAGTTCTATGTTTCTCTATATTTTGCATTTCTCTAAGTTTTGTGCTTTGTAATCTTCTCTAACTTGAATCCCAAGATGTTGCTGAAATTCACTGTTTAGAATAAAATACTAAAACCTATTGAAGGTGTCATTTGTCACTAGCATGAGTTCACTGCTCGGCACAATAGAACCTGTATTTTGGGCTGAATTGGGTAATTTTTGCTCCCAAGGGCTGGTCCAGAGGAAGATTTGCCCAATATCAAGACATTTGGTGGCAGCTTGGGGATTTGTGCAGAGCAGTGCCTTGCTGTGAAATGACAAATTGTGTGAGAGAACACAGTGCAGAGTGATGAGCAGGCTGTCGCATTTCCTTGGTGGTCTCACTGCAGCTCTGAGACACAAAAGACAGCAACGTGGTGTCGGCTTGCCGTGGCCGATAGCTTGTGTGGTTAAGACTCCCTTCAGTAAATCAGTCGTGACTGACTTATTGCTTGGGAATGGAGCCAGGGGGCACATGGCGATAAACAAGCGGGAAATGGCTTTGTTTAAAGCGCTCCGATGAATGGTCAAGAAAGATTTATGTTCAATTAGGAAAGAATTTTATCATGCGGTTTCCCCAAGTTTAAAGTTGTAATTTGAAATGCAAAGTGAGACGGAGTTCTCAACTCTATTCTGTCATGAGGGCAGGGAAAATAGTTGCGAGGATTTGATATGCAAATTGTGAACAGTAATTCAACCATTGATTCAGCCCCAGTGTGCTAGCGAGTGGGGGGCTGTAATGTACGGAGGTGAAGGTTCGCTTTTTTAAATGTATGATTTTGAAGTGTTGACATTCCTGAAGATAACGTGGGAATGAGCCGTGTTTAGGAGAAAGGGTAACATCTGTGTTGAGAGCCTAAAGGGTTTGTTTTTCTTTTGGCAACTATAAATTCCATGTGCTGGTGGTGCATTCTGTTTAAGGAAACACACTAAAATGGCTACATTGCATTTTAGCTGTGCCATGCTTACAATGGGTGAGAGACTCACTTAAAAAAGAAAGTGAGTGAATAGTATTTGGATTTTCGATTTTTGTGTATTGATTTTAAATTGCAGAATCAGTTTGCAATGGTTGGGGGGAAAAAACAATTTATATTTTTCTAAATTGCCCCTTAATTGCCCCTGGAGTATTTTTGACTGTTCCCACGCTATGCCATGTATTTGTACTGTTGCGTTATAAGTGATGTATGTTTTGGAAATAGTGACCTGTTGACTGTGATACATGGTGAAAAATGTTGTTGACACATTAACAGCCCACAAGCAATATAGAATGTGGGTTGCTCTTGCAGAGAAAAAACGTGCAGGGAGCTGCACTACACATGGGATGTTTTAAATGCACTGAAATAAGTGGTTATATTCTGGCAATGATACAACAAAATGAAAAATCTGTGTGTGATAAGACAGCACAAAGATTTAGTGGGTTGCGGGTTCTTTTGAAAGATCGCACATTGCATTGGAGTGAGTTTGTGAAGCCAAACTACAAGGTTACGAGGAAAAAGAAAAAAAATGTATGCCTTTA
The DNA here is from genome assembly GCF_040938575.1 of Ambystoma mexicanum. Lineage (NCBI taxonomy): Eukaryota > Metazoa > Chordata > Amphibia > Caudata > Ambystomatidae > Ambystoma > Ambystoma mexicanum. Next base: position 1,173,283,461 of record NC_090935.1, on the reverse strand, counting down.
AATGGGACATTGATCAGTTTAAAACAGGCTAAAAGACGCTTTGACATTTTGCTAAATTACATGGAGTAGAATCTGATGACAAGAAAAAGTGCCTCTTTTGAAAATAAGAGTCTTGCTGTGTAGAGCTTGTGCCTTGAAGATAACTTGCACTGTCTTGGGCGAGGTGCGCGAAAAAAAAAAAAAAAACTGTTGGAGGAAAGCAATACAGGAAACAGTTCATCTGGATGAACTGTCTGAACCAAGTGCCTTCCATCGAAGCCGCCACAGTTTAAGAGTTATAGGCAAAGAGATAAGTTTGCTGCGTGCTCACGGCGCTGCCATGTGCACATGAAAGATAAACAATGACATTCCTGCATTCCATCCCCTGTGAGAGACACCTTCAGTGTGAGCAAAAACTGAGGAGGGGGTGCAAAGACAGAATGCTGAAACAGAACTGAAGGCAATAATTGCTGTGAGTGAGAAATTGAAAAAGAGTGCAATCTACCTTACATGCTGATGTACGCATGCTTTCTAACACCGGCATGCAATAACAGAGCTGATCAGAAGTAAAGAATTTGCCCAGTAACAACACTGGAAGGAAAACAAATGCTGCATGCAGGATGGCAGACAGGCACATCACATCTGAACATTTGGGGAACCTGTGCATCTGTGAATGGGCTAAGAAAAGACAGCTGCCCATTTCAAGAGACATTGCCATGCAAGCTGCATCCCCATGCGCCATGTGATGTGATGTGAAGCAAAGCCACATTGCCGTGCAAGCTGCATTCCAGTGCTCCATGTGATGTGAACTGAAGTAAAGCGCTGTGCACTGGAGAAGAAACCTCTAGGCGCTTTGAGAAGTGAAAATACACAGCTGGCAAAATGCAAGCTACATTGCCAGGGCTGGAGTAACTGACAAATACATTATGGTGTTCCCGATGGAAGCAAAACTGACAAAGGTAGCCGTTTTGCAAGAGACAACATGCAGAGCGGGGCTTTGGAGTATAACTTGAACACTGCACATTAGCCATGATCCAGAAGCCTCACGGCTTAGTGCAAGAATGAATGATTTGTTGAAGCAACAAAAGGAACTGATTCAGACTATCGTGCTCAAAGGGGTGGCCCAAGAAATCAGCAGACACCCTTTGGGAAAATGACAAGTGGAAAACCAGAGGCTTGAAAGACACTAGCTTTATGGAGAAAAATAAACAAAGCTGCTTGTGCAACTGCAGGCGGTATTGGACTGAAAGACTTTACCTTTGAAATATGGAGTGATGCCAGCAGGGCAACCTAAATCAAGATCATGAAACACTGGAAGCAAGTTGGCGCCTGGAATTCGTGATCGCTCTGGTGACAAAGAAAAGCAATGATTCATTGAGAAGTGCGACCTGGTTACTTATTATATGGCTTTTGTAAAATCACAGATCAGTCTGAGGTACCATTGACCAACTATGATCGCATTGCACAAATGAGTTTGTGATTAGGCAGTTACACCCCGTATGGTTGAGTGCAAATAAGCCCCCAGAAACATGCAGAAGGGTGACAAATAATTGCAGTAGCAATGATAAAGTGTGTAGTTACCTGATGAGACTTCTGAAGGTGTGGAGTGGTGTTAAGGGAAGGGGTGGATAACGCTGATATTGTAGTTCTGATGACATCCTAATGTGAAGAACAATGACATTGTACTTTTGATGAAATTCTAACATTTCTGTTTGTATTTTGCCTAGGCAAAAAACCAAGACAGTTGCGTGCCATGATTGGGGTAGATGTGTGCAATTTGCGGGTGACACTGATCAGTCAAGCAGACGCATTCTCAGAGAAAGCGAGTCACTGCGAGATGAGATGTGAACTTTGAACCTATCCTGCACCGCACTCAATGCTGCTAACATGCATGACGTATGAGGACATTTGTTCTGCAATCTGCGAGAGGTGTTCAACAGAGTAATAACTTTTGCTGAACTGGCACGGTGCAGACTTGGCTAGTTATCAAACATTTGATGCTGCACATTCAAATGATTCAGTTGCTGGAAATAACCTTGTTGATATGTTTTGCCTTTCTTGTTTAAAGGACTGTGGACAATGAGTTGTGGACTGTGACATCATGCACCACAAACAGCTGTGTGACACAGCAATTGAATGCTAACACATTGAAAAATGGTTTTTAAATGCACTTTTTGAGATGAATCTGAAAAAACGAAATGTTTTGCTCTTCCAACTGAATTGCTTTAACCAGAGATATTTTGCCTTTTCTAAAACTACTACGTTGCACGTAGGCAGGAAAATGATTTATGAATTGTGTGGGCAGCAGGATTATGCAAGCAGGAGCGTAATATATTTTGAGATAAAATGAGTGGGCACACCAAAGTCAGCTGTGCGTTGGTTAAGGTTCTTAACTGGAAGTAATGCTGCCAAGTGTGTGAGCTCTAATTTGAGATGGTAACCTTTGAAACACTGGATACTTTTACAGCCAGCCTTAAGGCGGGTAAATGAAACCATGACTGACTTGATATTTGATTTTATGACACAGTGTGTGACACGGTTTATGTTAAACCAACCAGTTTCATGTTTTTGTGGGGACAGCTGTCTCCAGCACACTAATGCAAAGAGTCACCTTTTGATTGTAAACATGTAGAATAATTCCTTGGAAAAGCGCTACAAATGAGTATCCACATGGAATTGCTAGCGTACTGGCCTGGCACATTGTCGGGCATCTTTTGTCACTGACTCATATGACTGGTGTCTATGAAATCCTAGGCCCAAATGTTTCAGTGAATGGATCCAACGATTTGTTTCATTTGTTTAATGTGATGTTTTTTTTTACCAAGAACTGCAGCGAGTGTTCTCGCCAAGATTTTATGGACTATAATTTGACTAAATGCATTTCACACAATGGTGTGATGAAACAGCCACTGCCGGATGGTAGTATGGTGTTTGTAGCTAAAACTAATATTGTATATGGTAGGCATCCCACTTGGAGAAGGGTATTCTCCAAGTCACACAAGGTAGAAACTGTGAACATGTTAGATTTTCCAGTAGTAAGGCAACAATTAAATTGTAGGCTGGTAATGCACACCTCTATTATTACAGTGATACACTTAGACATAGATTTATCACGAGGCAATGTTTCCTTAGTACTACCAAGCTGCTACAAATGGGGTCCATTTCTATGGCCCATCACTAGAGTGCGCGTAGCTAGGGAGCTAGATTCATTAATTGCGGGAGCAGCGGGGAGTAACAGGAGCTTTAAACGATTTTGACAAAGAAACTGTGCACAATAAGCTAGCCACTATTGGTTCTGATGCCAGCTCTGCTATAAAACTTCTGGCCTAGTGGTGCCCTTTGATACGCCCAACACTGCTGCAAGTATTGGCCACCACCTCAGATGGCAGACTTTTAGGTATGAAGACATTTTTTCTGCCATAGGGCAGGTCAACAAGACTGCTAAATACACACGATGCATGTTATGGCAAACATTGTTTAATCAGCAGGTGTTGGCTTTTTACTGGGTGGGGGTGACCATCCTCAACCCACTGGCACACAGAGCTACAGTTACCAGCAAACATATGGATCAAATCGCTTGCTTTTGATTGCATGAATAACACATGCCATGCTTTAATGTAAATTAGTAGAATTGTTTTCATTTAGATAACCTGGTGCCCATGGGTTCACCTTGCTCATGAAATTAGATGGTTTTTGGTTGGGTTCCACATACATGGGGGAAGTGTCTAATCACACAGCCCATAGTCACGTCTGAATGCCCTGGGATCAGGGGGAGGGTAGGCCCTTAGAGTGAAAGGCTACCAGGTTTAGAATTGGTAAGCATACATAAATGCAATAGTGCATTGTAGATTAGGCTACACCGGATTGCCTTGACATTCTAACTGCATGCTGCTTTTTAACTGACAATCAGTTATACAATAATGATTTAGGTATTTTTGTGTAGGCCAGGTTTTGGCTAGAGTAAATGTCCATGTTCACTTTGTGTAGGTTTTTTTTTTTTTTGTGTAGGCCAGGTTTTGGCAAGGGTATATGTCACTGTTCACTTTGTGTACATTTTTGTTTAGGTAGTGTTTTTACTAACCTTGCATGCCACGCTGACTAACCGCTAGAAGATAGTTTGCTTAAACCTCTTGCAAAGCCCCAAGTTCTTTATCACTGCACTACATACTATGTTGATGGGTATTAGTCAGCATTGTCGCACACACTTTGAATAGGGGTGGAGTGTAGCGATACACAAAATTGCAAATTTGCCAATCAGGGCTTTAGATGACAGCATTAGCCGCTGAAAGCCAATAGTTTATTCAAAGTATGTGCCAAAAATGCTGACAGTAGTCTGTTGTAGCACTTCCATTGCAGTAGTGAGCTACAAGGAATATGCAGGCCTAGTAGGGGTGGTAGGTCACATTATGCATTGTAGATAAACAGGCAGGGCGAAGGCCCCAGCTCTGTAGCTAATAGACATTATTGGAGTGTTTGGAACATTATGGCACCTATATAGCGCTTAGATAGCCAATCTTAAGCGCTATGAACACTAAGCTATGAGTGCATGCCTTTTAGAGCTTGCTCACATGGGGTTAATTCATCTCGGCTTCTCTTAGAATATTCTGCCTTTCTAACTGTAGCCCTGCATAGCTTCGTAAACTAATCTTCCTTTCTCTGGGAAGGCACTGATAAGACATTCCTGAGCTTTCGCGCAGATGGGCTCCAAGCAGGGAGGGGCACAGAAAAGGAGCACAGTGGAAATTCACAGAGTTGGGTTTTTCCATGAGCAAGCCTATATTTTGCACAGGGAAAGTTCTGGAACTGTGCGTCATGGACTGACAGCACGAGATTATAAAAATGCATGCCCACATGACTCAGGTGGGAGACCGATCTGTGGACTTGGTTCGAGCAAGATCAAGTGTCCGGAATCTGTGGCTCTGTCGGCACCCTGCAGCGCTGTCCTCTGAGCGGGGCTTGTTACAGCTAGCTTATGAGGGCCAGGGTCTCCCAGTGCTGATTGAAGGGGTGTAAGACTGTGTTTCTCTATGTTTTTCTAAGTTCTATGTTTCTCTATAATTTGCATTTCTCTAAGTTTTGTGCTTTGTAATCTTCTCTAACTTGAATCCCAAGATGTTGCTGAAATTCACTGTTTAGAATAAAATACTAAAACTTATTGAAGGTGTCATTTGTCACTAGCATGAGTTCACTGCTCGGCACAATAGAACCTGTATTTTGGGCTGAATTGGGTAATGTTTGCTCCCAAGAGCTGGTCCCGAGGAAGATTTGCCCAATATCAAGACAGACCCTTACTTGTCATTCGCACCCTGGACCAGTTCATTAGTCCATCAGGAGGCTTAGAACGTAGGCCTATCTGCATGTATTGTGATGTCAATTCGTTAAACCTGCATACCCAGTTCTTCATACAGTTTGTCTTCACTGTCATGTAAGAATATGGATCTGTTGCATGTTGCATGCCACCTCTATGCTTTGTTTACTTCCATGAGTTTGTCACACTGCATGTTTCTGGTACAGCATTAAAGACCTGAAAGAAATGCTGCTGAATGCCATGGTCATCTTAAAATAAGTGGGCCTGAACGTTTTATGGACCCTGGGTTTTCCCAAGTTTTTGCATGGCTAAGGAATGGCTGATTTCTGTAATAGGAAGACATTGTAGGCTAATAATGTTGTTCGGGTCATTTATGTCCATTGATGCTAGTTTGTTTTTCTAGCGTTCTGCTCTGGTGTCCCTAAAGTCAAATTAAATAGAAAGCTGACAGAACAACAAAATGACTCAACAGGAGTGCTTCGAAGTGTCCTATCCCACAAACTGGTCTCCTTGATATTGCAGCCCATCACACCCAGCAAGCATTGTCCATTTCTTTGTACTAATCCCTGTGGGGATGGCATTTCTTTCCATGTCTAAGGGGTTTACCCAAAAGGGCAAACATGCTAATTAATTAATTCATCTTTTTGTAACACACATGGTACCAAAGACTAGTCTCTGGACAAGTGTCCTGGAGTTGAACTTGTTTTGCTCTGTGTTGTCTTGCTTCCACGGTAAACACTTTGCCCCTGAGCGATCTTCTCAGCACAGAGTCTATGTAGTCGGTCCTGGGAAGGAGAGCTAAGTGTGGTGGCAGTCGACATGTCTGCCACTGACAGTGCTGGTCTCGTTGTTTTCCATTGCCCCCTTGATACCTCGATCACAGCCTCATGTGGAGTGCTGGCTGCTTCCTTTGAATTGTTGCCCTGACAAGACGGGCGTGAGTAATAAAACATTTTTGGTTATCTGTGGACTATTATGTCACACGCCATGCGCGTCCTCCACACTGGCACCTAAGGCAGGGATGGCGGCTTCTCCGCCATTAATGGATCCCCCTTTGGTCTTTTCCCCTTTCATACGGTCGCGGTCCAGCTTCCCTCCGCTTCTGCTCTTGTTCCTGTTGTAAGGCCCGCCCCTGCGCCTTCCGGCATGTTGCAACCCTTCGCTTTTGCTCCGGGTGCTGACACTGTGCCGGCTTGTGCTTCGCCTTGTTGTCTTCGCTTGCGGGTCTCTCCCCGCTTCTTTCCTGTTGTTGCCTTATTTTTTCCTTTTGCTTTCTCTGTACTCCTCTCTGCCTTTTCTCTTCCTCCTTCGCCTCTGCTGCCTTCGGGTGCCTCACTGCTTGCTTTCCCTTTGCGGCTTGGGGATCTTCCTCATTTATTTCTGCTCCGCCCTTTTACCTCAATTTTTTCCCTCCTTGCGTTGTTTATTCTTACTCCTCCTTTCTTTCTCGTCCCTTGTGACTTCCTCCTGTGGTTATCTGCTTTCCTGCTCCTGTTTCTTTCCCTTCTCTCCTCCTTCTGATTATCTTTCCGTCTTCTTCATATTTTTTCTTACCTCCTCCATGTGTTATTTGTTTCCACGGAGTCCATCTCTGCTACAACTAGGATTGCCTCCAAAGTCCTTTCATCCTGGTGCCCAAGATTAGACTTACCTGATTTGGACCACCAGACCAGCCCTCCTCTCTGCAGAATACCTCATTGGACCATCCTAATGCCCCAACCTGTGATTAAAATCAAGAGAGGTTTTTTTTAAGCGCACGCTTTTTTCCTCTCACCGGTCTTCCGCAGGGGGGTCCCCTACATCCCTGTTTCTCTAGGGATGCAGGGTGGCTTCCGTTCGGGATCGACCATACCTCTTCTCCAGAAAAAAGACACAGAAGAAGAAGGGGCATAGGAAGAAGTCATCCTCCGAAGAATCAGGTGAGGAGGAGCGGGGTTTGGAAGAGAGTGGTGCTGCTGGAATTGACATATTATTGGAAAAACAGCATGTACAAGCTCAGAAGTAAATCGGCTCCTTCTGAACTCCTTCCTGAGTTGAGAGCCCAGGAAATGGTTTCCACACCTGATGCTCCACGGTGTGATTAAGTGTTTTCCATAGAACTCGACGAACGTGGTGTTGATGAAGAACAGGGAGCAATTGAAGCAAGCAACGCTATAAATCCCAGAGTGCATTGAACATTAAATCCTCGAGCATTCTGCCTAATACATCAACCTCTTTGCTTGTTGCTAATGGAGGGGAAATACATGTAGCCTGTGCCACATTAAAATATCAAGAGTGGGAGGCACCCGGTAAAAGTGCTGTGTTTACTTCTAAAGATCACCTGGTTCAGAATGTTGAATTACAGACGAGCAGAACGAAGACTATTATTATACCCTCCAATGTCTTATGAGGGGAATATGAGGGTGTTAATGATATTATACATCCTAAAGCTCACCCGGCTCAGAACGTTGCATCTCAGAGTGTCTCATTGAAGTCTGTAACTATACCCCTATTGTTCCTCATGGGAAATTAAATGCTGCTTGTGTTGTGCCAAAAGATAATACCTTAATTGGCCCTTGTATGGAGATGGCTTGCATAAACACAAAAGAGGACAATGATAAGAACATTGGGAAAATGGCCTCTAAGCAAAAAAAGATTCAGGATTTTTTATCTGACTGCAGGATGAAGTACGGATGTACGGTTGACTTCGAAATCCAGGCTAGTCTCTCAGGAAAAGAGCAATTTTATGTGTGATGGGAATTTGTTGGACGTATTAAACCAGTACGACAAGCCATCTGAGGGAGCCCACTCTTGAATTGACTCTGCTGGTTTGAGCAAGACCATATTGGACAAAACAGATGATATTCCATCATGTATAACGGAACACCAGACTTCTTATGAAGCGAACACAAGGTCACTGGTTGGCTCTACCCCCTAGCCAAATCTACACCACACATTACATGATTTGGACAACAAAGTGAAATTGACGCGCCATCAATATCGGTGTTATATATGGTGTTAAGTTCGTTTGTCGCTCTGTATGATAATATAAAAGCTGAACTGTCAGCTAGTATACTCCAACTTAGTGACATCAAATTAAAGCTCAAATTGCTCTCAGAAGCTATTAAAACCGGTACTTCCAAGGAAAATGTGGGTAGACAAAGATGACTAGATTGTGACAACCCCCCATGCTGATAATGCTACTGAAAGGCACGCACACATGCCTGTTGTTTTACAAGCTGTGTGTGCTTCATCACCAAGGAAGGCATGAATAAATATGAAAAACAGAAGAAATGCCAACCATAACAATCAAAATTCCCAGACGTTCTTGAGAAACCTGCATGTAACTGAAGAAACTGCTGCTGAGTCACTAACTGACAAAAGGGTGGCGGTACAAAAGAAAGATGAGAACAAACAACCCCCAATGTCAGTATCTAAGATTGAAGAAGCAGTAGCCTCTGGCTCATTAATTCCTCTCCGTGATTCTTATGAAGGGAAAGCACCCATTAAAGGTTCAGATACTCTAAGTCAATTGTATTTAACTTCTGCGGTTGACTTGAATACTAGGCCTAAGCCGCTATGAAGTGTACACTCTGTAAAAAGTTGGATGGTGAACGTGATCACTCAAACAACTGAAGACAAAGCTGTAAACACAGATTTCCCAAGTGGGGATCTCTTCCAAAAGCAATGACTATATCAAATCATTTAAAATCAGGTCAGATCATTGATGAATGTGATTAACAACTGACATATGGGGGGGCGTACTGTTGGGAAAATCATTGGCACTGACTGTCAAGCTAAGGCCCCTCAGTCAACAAGATCTAAAGTATTACCTACAATGTTTAATGTGGCTAAATTAGAGATCTGGCCTGCAGAATCATGCTCTGGAGTGTCAAGACTGCTCGGGTGACATGGCTATGCCTGGGAAACTGTTACTGGAGCTAGTTCTTCAAACAGAAAGTGAGGTTACGCTTAATCGCACAAATGTCTTAAAGATATTTCAGGAAATATCATGTGTTTGATGGATATCAGTCTTTTTTCCAAACGATACAAGAACAGACATTATAGAATTAACTATTCCTTCCAAGTTAGTAGGGAACATGCTATTGGCTGAAATAGAAATTTTCCAATCAATGGGTTATGAGGTATCCTCTTGTTATTCAAACTATAATTGGCATAAAGTGGCATTGGATTCCATTGCAAACTTAAATGGGAGGCGAAGAAAAGGGGAAAGTGTATCCTGTAATTTTAGAAAGCTAGGTGCTGGAGGGATGGTCTTTTAGTCTTGGAAAAGTATCTAAAGATTTTAATTTATTGATTTGAATCAAAGGGTTTCAGTAGCTTTTTAATTAATGAAGCATTAAAAAAAATAATGGAAGGGCAAGACATTGTTATATTGCAGGAGACCTGACTAAACATGCATATTGAAATAGATGAATATTCCACTGTACAACTACTAGCAATCAGTTCACGGGGTGGTCACCCTTCTGGAGGACCTCTAACTATGGTTCAAAACACCTATCTAATCAATATGGAAGTAGTCTCTGACTTGGTGTTTGGACTACTGGTAGTGAATTGAACTATGAAGGGGAAGTAGCCATCTAAAACAATTTATATAGTTAATATCTAAAGGAACTCCTCAGTATCCAATTTAGATTCTTACCATTGTGCTGCATCAGATTTATGCGAGAAACCTTTTGCAGAGTACATCATTTTTGTGGATTTTAACTTGGATTGTTTGGCAGCAAAATTAGGCAAGAAAGAGGGTGTTACACACAAACACCCAATGAAGACTCTTAGTTGTATTAATGGGGAAAATACGGTTGGATTTTGAATTATAAAATGGAAAATAAAAGGTGATATCTCGGTAGACATACTTGGAAAAATAATAACCTGTCATCTTGCATTGATTATCTCGATTTTGTCTCTGGCACTTTTTGGGAAATGTACAAGTTTTAGAAAAGTTACTACAGATGCAAGTGACCACAATATAATGGGCCTCATCACGAGTTTGGCGGTAACCCTTAAATCCGGCAGTCGCGCTATTACCGCCGGATTTAAGGGTCCACCAAATCAGGGCTTTGGCAGATTTCTCCCCAGCTCTGAGCCGGAGGTAAGAGCGGGAAAATTCCCCATTGGGCACAATGGGGAATGGGGCATTCCCGAATGGGCTCAGTGGGGAATGGGGAATTCCATTACCGCCAAACCTGTGATCCGGCGCTAAAAGCGCCGGGGGGTTTGGCGCTAGGGCTAATACCGCCAGCGGTCATACCGCCGGTGTTACCGCCCAACTTGTGATGAGGCCCATTGACTGCTACATTTAGTTTAGACTGTCATAAAATTATTCCATCGGCTTACAATGACCTAACAGTACATGCAAATGGTCTATGAGTTACAAAAAGGGTGATACAAATCCCTAGTTTTAATAGCGGTTTGGGAAAATTGTTAGATGAAATGAAGTTAGAATCTAAGTTTCGGCTAATTACCACTGAAAACTTTGCATACATCCTCAAACTAAGTGTCCATGTCATAGATAGCAAAGATATTTCATTGAAACGTAAGATAAAATGTTTTGACCTGCTATACAAATGAGAATGTGAGTTCTAAGATCTCAACTACGACTACTGGGCAAAGTAGGCTGGTCTGTGAAGACATGAAGCGTAAAGCCAAGAATATTAAACAAGATTTTAAGAAATGGCTGAAAGCCTATAGCTTTACCCAATTTCGGAAGAAGGGAGAACATATGCTATGGGGCATTGCCCGCAACTTTTGACATTTCATTTCAGAGCTGCCAGTCTCCCAATATGAATTACAATGCAAATGACAGAGGCAGCATGGAAGTCTCACTTTAACTGCCTATATAAGAACTCTGATCAAACAAGCAGTATAATTTCTGTAAGCTCTGAATGATGTCTGACATTGAAAATATAGAAGAATATTTTATAAGAAAGGCTTCTAACTCTAGAGCTCCTGAACCCAATGGAATAAGCAATTACATCTTTAAAAGTATTGCAGTTTTGTGGGCAAAAGGGTTGTATTGACTGTTTAAGAATATCATATCAAAAACGAGTTTGCCGCCTACAGGGAGACAGTCAGTGATTATCCCTATATATAAGAAGGGGGATCAGGCTTATCCATTGAATTAACACCCGATTGACCTTCTAGATGCTGACTGCAACATTTTTGCTTCAATTATCCTGCAGGAAATAGAAAAATGGGCAGATGCAAATAATCAATAGCATAAAGTGCAAACTGGCTTCTGGAGAGGAATGAATACCCTGATCAATGGGTTTATAATGCATTGTCTTCATTAGACTGCATGGCATACCAATGCTCCCCCAGTATACACAGCTGCGATAGACTTCACACAGGCGTTCAACACTGTGAATATGAAACGCCTTTGGGTCAAATTGAGAGGCTGGAAAGTGTCGGCCTCATTATTGGAAATTATAATTCACATACATGAAGACACAACTATTTAAGTATGAATTAATAGCCTGGAGAATTTGACAAAGGAATTTGAGACTTTCAGAGGACTCAGGCAGGGGTCTGTTTTTAGCTACCTGTCTGTTCAATCTTTACGTCTCAGATTTGGGTAACTATTTATTCCCCTTTTCCTTTGTGGTGCCAAAGATTGGAACTTTTACAAAACACTGGGTGGCATATGCTGTCGATGTCAGACTTATTGACCATACCCAACGAGGACAACAATGCTTGCTATCGGGTTTTAGCGAGGGTGCAGAAGAAAATTAGCTGATGATTAACATGGGGAAAACCAACATTATTAGGTTTACTAAAAATAAAAAATAAAACTGCTGTCCATATTACTTACCTTTGTTGTGACATCTTGGCAGCGCAAAGTAGGTATTGCATAATAACAATATTAAAAACTAGAGCAGTACAATTTCCCACGCAAATGAAGCAGGTCAAGGGCAAATATGGAAGATTCCCCATTGTCCTGTTAACCGAGTATTACCAACTTAAAATACTTCTGGATCTTCTTTATCACTCTGAAATTAATCACTTAACAAGGAATGTAGATTGTGATAAATTAGAGAGGGAAAAAAAGGATTTAGCTCTCCGGGATTGCCTCACGATTCCAGCTCTTAGGTATGAATTAGGCTTGTCATCTATGTGTGTTTCGTATAGAGGAAAACGTCTCTCCTTTTTTCGGAATGGGTTGGTTCCTTTACCTAACTCAGTCTTGATGGACTAAAACATGCATATGTTAACTAACAGGTAAGGCACTGTATCAAGTCTGAGCGCTTATGCCCTAATAATTCTGAGGAATATACACATGTCTGAAGACTCTTTGAGAGATAATCCACGATTAGTTAAGAAGATCCTATTCCGTAAGCTTTATCACAGTCTAATCAAGTGTGACAAGCCATTGGGAGCTTTACTAGTATATCTCCATAGAGTCCCAAATGCATTTTGGAGGGATCAATTCCTGCAGTTTATGATGAATCTTCTGAAAACCAGAGAAATTATGAATGTATGATCAAGGGAATAAGACCAGCAATTACAAGGGAGTACTTGATAATATACTGTCCGGCTCTACAAGATCACAGAATGCTGCCATTCAGGAGACTTGTCCTGATGAGCGCTCAGTGATGGAGGAGAATTTTTGTGAAAGAGTGTTTAGTGGGCAAGAGACCCCATTAACGATAGAGGTATGGAAACAGATGAGCGTAACTGGTTTTATTGCTTTGCAGTGGTAATGATGGTGACAATACCCTGCCTTTAAAAATGCAGGACAAAAAACTTCCACCCACAGCGGCAGACGCGAGAAACAGGCAGGCACTGGGGAAACTCTTCAGGGACCTGGGAGTGATTGAAACATGGCGATTCTTTCACGGGCAACAGAAGGAGTTCACCCACTATTCAGCTGTCCGTTAAGGGTAGTCAAGAATAGACATGGTGCTGGTCTCGGCCACCCTGATCCCCCGCATTACTATGGTTGAAATAGGAGTCCAATATGTGTCAGATCATGCCCCAGTCTTAGTAAAAATGGATATGAGTCAAAGGGGTTAATTCATAGAATTCAGCGCACAAGTGGCGCATGCGGCTGGTGCACAGTGTGCACGTGCGGCAGTCTGCGCCAGCCGCGTGCGCCAAAATCAATTTCCACACAAAGCGTATTCATGGATTTCAACATCCATAACCAGCCGTGGCGCAGAGTAGCGGAGCAACCCTGCAGCAGCGCCAGTTACGCCCCCAACCCCTCTCCGTGCGCCATGAACAGCGCATAAATCCCGTACACAGCACACAGGCCAGTGGACCAGCATACAGCCCCCCAACCACGAAAACATCTGTAAAACTCCCCGCTCACTCCTCCGAATACACGGACTGCGCTGTGTGGGGAAAGTTTCACACACGATTGGCCCTGTGCGAGCGGGGTACGTGTTTTTCTGGGGTTCGCGGGAAGTTTCACACGCGATTGGCCCTGTGCGAGCGGGGTACGTGTATTCCAGGGGTGCGCAGGAAATTTCACATGCAATTGGCCCTGCGCGAGCGGGATACGTGTATTTCGGGGGTGTGCGGGAACTTTCACACGTGATTGGCCCTGTGCGAGCGGGGTACATGTATTTCTGGGGTGCGTGTGAAGTTTCACATGCGATTGGCCCTGTGCGAGTGGAGTATGTGTATTTTGGGGTTGTGCGGGAAGTTTCACACGCGATTGGCCCTGTGCGAGTGGGGTACGTGTATTTTGGTGGTGCGCGGGAACTTTCACACGCGATTGGTCCTGTGCCAGAGGGGTACGTGTATTTCTGGGGTACGCGGGAAGTTTCACATGCGATTGGCGCTGTGTAAGCGGGGTACGTGTATTTCGGCGGTATGCAGGAAGTTTCACATGAGATTGGCCCTGTGCGAGCGGGGTACGTGTATTTCGGGGGTGCACGTGAAGTTTCACACGCGAGTGGCCTGTGTGAGCGGGGTACGTGTATTTCGGGGGTGCGCAGGAAGTTTCACACGCGATTGGCCCTGTGCGGGCATAGTAGGTGTATTTTGGGGGTGCGTGGGAAGTTTCAAACGCGATTGGCCCTGTGCGAGTGGGGTACGTGTATTTTGGGGGTGCGTGGGAAGTTTCACATGTGATTGGCCCTGTGCGAGTGGGTATGTGTATTTCGGGGGTGTGCAGGAAGTTTCACACGCGATTGGCCCTGTGCGAGCGGGGTACGTGTATTTCGGCGGTATGCAGGAAGTTTCACATGAGATTGGCCCTGTGCGAGCGGGGTACGTGTATTTCGGGGGTGCACGTGAAGTTTCACACGCGAGTGGCCTGTGTGAGCGGGGTACGTGTATTTCGGGGGTGCGCAGGAAGTTTCACACGCGATTGGCCCTGTGCGAGCATAGTAGGTGTATTTTGGGGGTGCGCGGGAAGTTTCAAACGCGATTGGCCCTGTGCGAGTGGGGTACGTGTATTTTGGGGGTGCGTGGGAAGTTTCACATGTGATTGGCCCTGTGCGAGCGGGTATGTGTATTTCGGGGGTGCACAGGAATTTTGACACGCGATTGGCCCTGTGCGAGCGGGGTACGTGTATTTCAGGTGTGCACGGGAAGTTTCACACGCGATTGGCCCTGTGCGAGCGGGGTACATGTATTTCTGGGGTGCGCAGGAAGTTTCACACGCGATTGGCCCTGTGCGAGCGGGGTACATGTATTTCGGCGGTGCGCGGGAAGTTTCACACGTGATTGGCCCTGTGCGAGCGGGGTACGTGTATTTCAGGGGTGCGCAGGAAGTTTCACACGCGATTGGCCCTGTGCGAGCGGGGTACATGTATTTCTGGGGTGCGCAGGAAGTTTCACACACGATTGGCCCTGTGCGAGCGGGGTACGTGTATTTCAGGTGTGCGCGGGAAGTTTCACACGCGATTGGCCCTGTGCGAGCGGGGTACGTGTATTTCGGGGGTGCGCAGGAAGTTTCACACGCGATTGGCCCTGTACGAGCGGGGTACATGTATTTCTGGGGTGCGCAGGAAGTTTCACATGCGATTGGCCCTGTGCGAGCGGGGTACATGTATTTCGGGGGTGCGCGGGAAGTTTCACACGTGATTGGCCCTGTGCAAGCGGGATACATGTATTTTGGGGGTGCGCGGGAAGTTTCACATGCGATTGGCCCTGTGCGAGCGATGGGTACGTGTATTTCAGGGGTGCGCGGGAAGTATCACATGCGATTGGCCCTGTGCGAGCGGGGTACATGTATTTCGGGGATACGCAGGAACTTTCACACGTGATTGGCCCTGTGCGAGTGGGGTACGTGTATTTTGGGGGTGCGCGGGAAGTTTTACACGCAATTTGCCCTGTGCAAGCGGGGTACGTGTATTTCGGGGGTGCGTGGGAACTTTCACATGCGATTGGCCCTGTGTGAGTGGGGTACGTATATTTTGGGGGTGTGCGGGAACTTTCACACGCGATAGGCCTTGGGCGAGCGGGGTACGTGTATTCCTGGGGTGCGCGGGAACTTTCACATGTGATTTTGCTGTCTGAGCGGGGTACTTGTATCCAGTGGGGTGCGCGGGGTGTTACACACGTGAATTGCCATTGTGGGTCCTCCCAGGTGTGCCCTCAACCCCCTCCCCAGCCCGTGCAGGCAGCCCACACCACAGGGGACTACCCTGCACCCCTGGTCATGTCCCGTAGGCAGCCCATCCACCATGGGCATGCCCCCCAGCCAGCCCACATGTCACCTTGCACTAGTGATCACCAACTCATGACCCTCAGCACCCCGACCCACCCAGCATTGAGGGGCACCTGCCAGCAGGCCCCGACTCATGTCCCTCAGCACCCCCACCCACCCAGCATTGACGGGCACCTATCAGCAGACCCCGACTCATGTCCCTCAGCACCCCCACCCACCCAGCATTGACGGGCACCTGCCAGCAGGCCCCGACTCATGTCCCTCAGCACCACCACCCACCCAGCAATGACGGGCACCTGTCAGCAGGCCCCGACTCATGTCCCTCAGCATCACCACCCACCCAGCATAGACGGGCACCTGCCAGCAGGCCCCGACTCATGTCCCTCAGCACCCCCACCCACCCAGCATTGACGGGCACCTGCCAGCAGGCCCCGACTCATGTCCCTCAGCACCCCCACACACCCAGCATTGACGGGCACCTGCCAGCAGGCCCCGACTCATGTCTCTCAGCACCCCCACCCACCCAGCATTGACAGGCACATGCCAGCAGGCCCCGACTCATGTCCCTCAGCACCCCCACCCACCCAGCATTGAGGGGCACCTGCCAGCAGGCCCTGACTCATGTCCCCCCAACACGTCATAAAGATGCACAATCATGGGCCTCATGTGCACCAAAATCCCACAGGACGCCACCCCAGTTTTGAGAGGCAATCAAGTCCCCAATCCACTCCACAATGAAATGGCTATTCCATGACAAAAAACAAAAGTGAACTATGTACATCAAAACATGTCCCTCACACACACACACTGGGTGCAAGTGATTGTCTAAATCCACTTTTTCACATTCAGTAACCCAATGAGCGAATACCACACATGGAAGTAAGAAACAAAAATGTATTATTAACAAAATGAATGAAATGAAATGAAAGCATAAAACATATTTCAAACGATGAAATGAAATGTATGTCCGAAACAGAATAAAAAAACATATGAAGAACCAATCCAAAGTGATAAAAAAAAAACATGTGTCCAATCTCACGGTCCACCAAATGAAATCCAAAGGAAACGTAAATTGAAAAATCCATTGATCCATAGTGATTAATAAAATAAAATCCTCACATGATCCACTGTTCAACTATGTACACCGAGTTCATCCAGGGTCCATGACCCCAACGAAAGAAATGAAACCTATCCAAAAAACTAGCTAAGAATAGAACTATATACAAAAGTGTGGAGCATAGTCCAATCACCCCAAAATAATGCAAAACGAAAATGAAACCTAACACTAAAAACTATTTACAATGGCGGCGGGATAGTCCGACGGCTCACTTGGCTCACTTTCCGATGTCCCGGGCCAGGGCATCATCGAACTCCTGCTCAATGTCCTGGAGGCAGTCCTCTTCCATGGCCCCGAGGGTTCGCAGGGATGATGCCATGTTGGACTTCAACTTCCTGCGAATAGCCTCGAGGCACTCGGCCCGCCTCAGTGCCCTCCGCATGGAGTTCTCCGCCCTGACCATTGTGAGCAGTGCCTCTTCTGCCCACCGCCGCTCCGCACCTATGGCCTGGCCCAACCGCTGCCACACGGAAGACACTTCCAATCCTGGGTCCTCCTGCCCTGTGGTCGATGCCTGCCCCTCCGATGTTGATGACTACGAGCCATCATCGCTCCCACCTTGTTGCTGCTGCTGTGCCTGTGCCCTGGCTCTTGCTGCCTGCACGTCCTCTGGCTGGGGTGTAGTTGTCGTGGTGGCCACCCCTGCTGGACATCCGACTCCTGACTGTGGCAGGGATGTGTCCTCCACCAGCCTGGCTGCTGCGTCAGAGGCAGCTCCACAGGGTACCCAGGTGATACATGGGTGGGAAGATGGCATGGTGGACGACTGGCGCATAGGGGGTTCAGGTGAGGAGGGGGTCAGAATAACGTCCAGCATACGGAGGAATCCAGCCCTGATGACCGGTCCCAGTAGGTCAACGCGGTCAACGAGGCATCCAAGTGAAGTGCAGTGTCTTCCCGAAAACACTGCAGGTCACCTCGCATGCCCCGTTGACGTAACGCCATCCCAGCCAGGACAGGCTCAACCCGGTCCCGGATTGCCACGTCCGCAGGGAGAGGAAGGCCAGTTGTTGTGCCCTGAAAACGGGCTTTGACATAGGGATCCCTGCTGGGGCAGGATGATGCAGTCACAGGATCGGGGACAGGATTACACACAGGCACCTCTGCGGCGGCCTGTGCTGCCTCCTGTCCCTGCCCCTGCACTTCACCACTAGCACCAGTGGAATCCCCACCTCCAGACCACGTGTGTGTCCCTTCCACAGCCTCCTCCTCCACCAAACCCCCCACCAACCTGGATGACTCCATGCCATCTTCCTCCATCGGACCCTGTGGGGTCTCAGCTGCCCCTTCTGCTGCCGAGGAGTCCACCTCCGACCTCCGCCTCTTGGACATACCCTCGGCAGCTGCGGCCTGGGATGCGGCACCAGACTCCTCACTCCCCGATGAGATGACAACGTGGGAGGGGAGCCGGGCCTTTCGTCTCCGGCTGGTGGCGTGATCACTGCCGCTTTGCTCCACAGCACCCTCTCCCCCCTCTTCATCAGTTGACGCTGCAGGCAGGGAGAGATAGAACACAGGCATCAGGGCACTGTACAATGGACTGATATACACATGACAGTTGCACATGAGTGGCAGTGTAAAACTACAGACATGGCATGACACTCCCCAGCACACATGTAATTTCAACTCACACACATGATCAAATCAACAGGAATATTGCACCAGGCAGCACCTTCCATACACAAACAACAGCACAAGCAGCCGAAGGTGAGCCTGACGTCACATGAAACCCAGGGAGTGCACAACACATGCACACACACCACCAGACTTACATGCATGTGTTCATCGCCACCAACTGTCGCAGTGATGAGATTGCCATCTATGTCACATCTCGCATTCAGCCTTCTACATGTCAGTGTCACATGCATCCATGTTGCATCACAGTTGCACACTTGTCAAATATACCCAAATGCACATGTGCATAGTGCAGATACATGCAGCATGAACCAGCATCCATGTGTGACACCACAACCATGTCACAGTACATACTCATAATTCATTACATGTGTGCACCCACATATACATTTGCACAGCATGCTTACCAACACATACACCATCGATGTGTCTCACACTTGATAGGAATCACATGTGGCAGGTTTACATCCCTGTACATACGCAGCCATGCATGTCCCTACAAAGACATATGTGCAACCTGCACACTCCTGGCACACCACAACACACACAGCATCCGATCAGTATGCATTTACACTTACCGCTCGACTCCAGACGGGTCTGCCCCTCAAGGACTTGTACGTGGAGCACTGGGCGTATGCATTCCAGGACCCTCATCTGGTTGTCGGTCAGGTGGACCCGGCACCCCTTGGCATCCGCTGCCTTCAAGAGGCGCTGGGCCTTGTTGAGGGTCCTGGACCTGAAGTCCTCCCAGCGCTTCTGGACATGTTTGATCTCGCGGACTGCCACCCCCTCCTCGTTGATGGCAGTCACGATGTCCATCCAGATCCTCTCCGTCCTTCATTGTCGGCACGCAAACTTCTGAAGAGGGCATCATACTGCCCCAGGACTTGCTCCACCTGGACACCAACTTCCCTGGCACTGAAGCTGGTGGCCCTCTGCCTCTCTGCCTGGGAGTTGCCAGTGGTGCCAGATGGTGTAGTGTCCGACATGGCAACCCCAGAGGCAGGTGTGGGTGGGCAACTGGATCCTGCAGCTGGGCTGTGGAGCGATGGTATCCTAGTCGGGAGTCTTCAGTTCCAGCAGGGGTGGTCACAGTAACTGCACCCCTAGCTGACGTGCAGGCACCAAATAGCAGGGCACGTGGGCAGCAGACAGGCAGGCAGCAGCAGATGGCAGGTGGGAGCGTGCTCGGGGGTCTCGGGGCAGGAATATGGCCTTCTGGGCAGGAGCGTGGTCTTCCGTGTGTTGTTACGTGGCCAGCTTGATACGGAGTGATTTGGCACGTGAAAAAATTGCACGTCAGTGTGTTATTCGAGAAAAGGCCCTTAGCACATAAGCGTGTCTGTAACGAAGTGCGCACGGGCATTTCCCTCAACACGGGTGCATAGTGGATCAGCACGTGAAAAAACCACACGTCCGTGAGTGAATGCGTGTAATTCGGGGAAAGGGCCTATGCGCGTAAGTGACGCGACGCGCGCAGGCGTTTCCCACAGCACGGGTCAAAGGTGAGCGGGGCCAGCAGTTCGCTGTACATGCCTTTCGTGGAGACCGACGTGTGTGTTGCTACTTCGTGTTGTTTCGCGCGCCATCACAACTTCACAGCGGATCAAGGACGTATCTCTTCTTTTGGCGGGGGTATTGGCTGCACGTGTTTTTCATCATTGCGCTAGTCTGACGGTGAGTCGCGCACGCTATTTTTCCCACTGCGGGTGCCCCTGTGTATCACGTACCCGTTTCCGAGGTCATAGTAGCCTGTGTGTCCCACGTGTGTGCGTTTTTTGTGTTCCTGGGTGCCACTGCGTACTGCGGGAGGTTAATTCCACGCACATAGGCTGCTGGGGTTGCGTGCACGGTTTTACTGCAGTTTTGGGGTGACTGAGCATTGCGTGACCCGTCACTACATCACCGGGGTCACATACAGCCTTGCAGGTGCAGGGGTGCTGTTAACATCTTGCATCCCACCCCCTTCACCCCAATTGCCCAGGACAATTGTGGTATACACCTCCCATTGGCACTCCTCCATCTGTGCTGGTGCTACTCTAACTGTGCCATGGTTGGGAGGCCACCAAAGGTGAGGGGCGTGGCCGGGGTGACCAGGAAGTAGGGGGACTCCAGGGTGTCCAGGGTGGCCGCAGAGGGGGAAGAGGCAGGGGTGCGCCACTTGTGCACGATGTTGTGCCATGTGTCGGTGCAGTCATGCCACCACCCCCTGTGGTTCAGGGAGATGCAGCTTCTGCATCTGGCACTGGCGCCCGTGTGATCCAGCAGTCCGTTTCATTGACTGCCACGGGACCAATGGTAGTGGTAGCTGCACGTGCAGCTGTGGACACCACCACCTAGGCTCAGGGTTTGCCAGCGCAGGCTGCGTTGGCACTTGAAGAGTCCTTGGAAGATTTCCAACAGGGCAGGAGGCAAACAGTAGGTGCACGCAGGGCTGCCCTGACCAAGACACGTGTCCCTGGGGCAGTAATCTCATCTGCTGCCCCAACCAGCCGGGTGTTGGCATGTGCAGGGGCACATGCAGCCAACAACACCCCGGTTGTGAGTCTGCCAACCAGGACAGTCGCGGTCAATGACACTGCCACAGCGGATTTTGCTGCGCAGGGTCCATTAGAGGGCACCCAGCTGCCACTGATGCAAGTCAGGCCCTTGGTCGTCCCTCTACCTGCTACGCCCTTGGCTCAATGCACAGGTGCCACTGGCCATACTGATCAGGGTGGCATTTGCCAGCCAGGGTCTGCGCCACAATCCAAGAGGAGGAAGTTTGCACCTGCAGCACAGGCTGGGACCCCACACACAGCCACGAACTCCTGCATGTCCAGGAAGAAGCCTTTCTGCAAACAGGAACTGGACTTCCTCGTGGACTACGTGTGGGACCACAGCCGTGACATGCTAGTGGGGCTTACTTGTCAGACTACGGCTGCCAACCGTGACACCCACTGGAAGCAAGTTGCGAAACATGTGAGTGCATTCGGCCATGAGGTGCGCACGGCGCAAGAGTGCAAAAAGCTTTGGAATGACCTCAAACGCAGCGCTAAGGCTAAGCGTGCCTCAAATTACAACTTGACTCTGGTGACTGGCAGTGGGCCTGCACCTGAGGAGGAAGACCTCACTCCGCACGAGTCACTCGTTGCAGAGTTCATACCACCTGAATTGGTCGAAGGAGTGGGAGAGATGCCGGACTTTGATGCCCAGTCCAGTGAGTGTTGCTGCGTGTTTGTTGAGGACATGTGTGTTTTACTTGTGTGGTGTGTTGTGCATGACTGCCACTACATGTCATGTGTACATGGTTCTGATGTGCAAGTAATGCAATGCTTCACTGATGCATGGCTGCTCTGCAGGATGGTGGACATGTGGAGCGTACGGGGACTGTCCGCATCACCACTATTGCACCCTACTCACATGCTGGTCACCCGGATGTCCCTCCGGTCCATGTTCCAGCTCACTGGCCCTTCTGCATGTAGCCTGGGGTGACCTTGATCTCAGCCCTGGGACTATGTCATAGCATGACTGACGTGCATGTGTCCTCTGCCTGCATGCGGGTACTCCACGTAGGCATGCTCCCTTGCCCCTCCACCCCCCCTCTGCACCCCAATTTACCTTTGCACTGGTCTGCTTCAATTTTACCGTTGAGTACTTGCCTGTTCATGCATCCTGTGTACATGCTAACTTCCACCAGAAAATCTGCCAGACATATGCTGTGGGGTACATCCTTTGTACTTGATGCAGGGTGTCTCACTTGGACGGTGCAGAGGTCATGAGTGCCCATTCATGCTCCATGTGGATTCCATGCATGTCCCTATGTGTCCTTGACTGGATGATCATTGTAGTACATGTGGAGGGTGACCTACATTGCATGGCATTTCATCAGCCTTCCCATGGGCACTGTGGCTCAGTCCTGTGTCGCACACATGTTTAGGGTGTGACAGTCTGTGTGGGTCACAGGCCTCAGCCTGTTTCATGGCCAATGACTCTGTCCAACTGGTTTAGTGTCTTCTTCACACGTGGGTGTACTCCTGAGGTTTCATCATGTGTCCTGCTTACTGTCCCATCATCATCTGCTGTGTTGTCACTTGACTCACATGATGCAATTGATGCTAGTCAACCCTGTCTGTCAATACACAGGTCTATGGTCATCCTTTTGATGCCATGCAAGGCATCCCTGCATTTGCACTTGGGGGGAGGGGTGGTTTGCTTGTAGCCATGCTACCCATTGCATGCACATTGCACGTGATGGCTAAAGTTTACCTTGCACTGCCTTCACATTTTCTGATACACATCATGAAGTACTTGTACATGTGGATAGGGAGTAACGTACAAATGCGCTGCACTGCATCGACCCACTTCAGAGCGATATAACCCCTTTCTACATGCCTAATCACAGAAGCAATGTCAAGTTGACCCAGCATGCAGGGCAGGTTCTCTTTTGTGTGTGACATGTCTGCTTCATGTGTTTGGTGTCTGTGTGATGTCTATGTGTGTGTGTGTTGTGTGCTTCTAACATGTGTAGTGACCTTTTTTCTCTCTACTTTTCAGATGATGACACAATGGAGCCAGAGGATGGTGTTGTCATGCCAGGCACAAGGTTGTTATCACTACAGCAACCCGGCACAAGTGGGGGTCGTGGGGTGGTAGGCCACGAAAACCCACATGTGCTACAGTCCATCTTGTCTTTGGCTGGCAATGAGTCCAGCCATGATGACCACTCTGACGTCCATATCGAGTTGGATGTGCATCAGGTCCATATGTCAGGGGTGAGTGATTCTGATGTGGGCACTTCTATATCCGTGACACCTGCACTGAGGGGTCAGACAGTGGTGGAACCTCTGCCTGTGGTGGATTGGGACACAGGGTCACCCTCCACACCAGTCACTGATGTGCCTGGGACATCACGTCAATGGGGGCATGTAGTCGTGCAGCCGAGGGCGGTGCCAACACAACGAGGACAACCCGCTATATACTGAGTGGGAGCAAGACATGCTGCCAATTATGAACGACAGGGGGCAGCAATGGAGAACATCGCTGTGAGCATGGAGTGTGTGGCCCAATCCATGCTCCCCTCGCTATGCAGGTGCTTATCCAGCAGCAGGCGGCACGGTCCATGGCCCGCTCGCTCAGGCTGGGCATGGTGGCTTCAGACAGGGCACGCCAGGCTGAAATGTTGTTTCTGCGTGAAGCAATTGCTGCTCATGCAGAGGCACACATGGAGGCCCTGAGGGAGGAGTATGCTTCCCTCAGATCCACTCTGGGTGTCCTTCTGATGTCCCAGAGGGAGTGGTCAGAGGAGAGGTTTGCACAGCTTGAGAGTACCATCTCAGCTGAGCTACATGCTTGCCGGGAGGTGCATCAGTTGTCCAGCCAGGCCTTACAGGAGGAACTCTGTTACACGTGTTACCTTGCAAGAGGAAGCGTGCGTATCATGTGAGGTTCTGCATGCAGACCTACGTGTCATCGCCGCACAGAACCAGGCTCACCCGTCCGGCAGACTTGCTGCTGAGGGGCAAGCTGAGGCTAGGCGTGGTCAGGCTCCTCTGACACGTCCTCCTTTCCAGGAAGACCCAGACTCGGACGACGAGGTATCTCCCACATAGGCCGGGCTGTGCAGGCGTTGAGCCTATGGAGGTTTTTTTTTTCCTCAACATCATCGCATGTGGGTGTTGAGCAGCACCCTGTACCTCCCCCCTCCTAGGTGCCCCCCGGGTGGTATGTGGCCATTTTTGATTTTTCTTTTAGTTTAGTTAGTTAAGTTTCTATTTGATAGTTATTTTAATTAGGTAATGTAGGTTTTTGATGGTTAGTGTAATTAGTTAATATAGTTTAAAATTGCTTGTCTGTTGTGCTTCTATGTGCGGTGTGGTGCTTTGTGGCTTTTGAAAGCATCCACTGTCTGTTCCAGCTGGGCCCTTCAAGCTTGTCTCGTGTATGTGTTTGCAGCTTGGGGTCCTGACTCACATATGCCACTCCTGCTTCCCTTATCCATGGGCTTGCAAGGATGGTTCGGTGTAACAGCCTATTACACAAGGGCTTTGGACTGTCATATCTGTGGCAAGTCTGCTGCTGTACTACTTGTGTTGACACCCCTAGTGGGGATGATAGGGGTTATTTTGACCACAGTTCTTCCTATGCTAGATGGGTGGTTTCATGATTCATGTGTGCATTAATTGCTATACGTTGTGTAGTGTGTTTCTTATCTTTGCTGTACATGTGCTTCATGCAGTTCATGCTGTAGACAGTGGCTGACACACTTTGGCTGGGAAAGTTGCACTGATGGAGTGATTTCAGATGTACGTCTCTGACATGGTCCACTCATGACATGCCTGAGGAGACACACACAGGGAAATTTCATGCATGAATCATGTGTTTTCTGCCCTTTCTGCAGGGGGATGAGAGTCCAGAACACCTTTCCCAGCAGACATGGCCCATTGGATGTTTGGAAGCTGGCTACGTTCGGTGGTGCAGACATGCACATGTGTGCGCAGGCAGAGCCACAGGGATTGCACTCATACATCATACAGAAGCTGACTTGTTTCAAGGAACTCCAGGAAAGGTGAGCAGCACAAGGGGGCCACACCGCAGCCAACCGTCCACCAGGACAGTTGCACATGCATGCTAAGTAGCACCACTGACGGTGAGCTTGGACAGATATTGGTGTTGAAGCGCACAGTACAGCTAAAATGCGTTGGTGGAGTAATGGGGAGTTGATGGAAAAGTTGTCAGGGGCACATGCAGGGGCAGTGGCACATATACTCTGGTCCAACATGGTCCATTGAGGCAGTTGTATTAGCCATGTAGCGTTCCAAGACAGGGAAAGAAGCAGCTCACAGGGACAGACAGCGAGGGACAGACTCGTGTGCAGTGCCTTTCATTTACAGGTTTAAATTGCCACATGCACTATCTACTTTATTTAGGTTATGCTGGAACACGATTTGTACTGAAGTCGTACCTTGCTAAATGCGTCTGGATGCTTACCCAGGGAACATTGGATGTTGTGTGACTCTTGACACATTGGTCTTACATTTGCCACGCACCCACCGGCGCATTACTTACTGCATTGACTGTTTATGAACCATCATGGGGGAATCTTACGTATGGGTACGAAGCACCACACCAGATAGTTTGTAGAGTATCTTGTTACTTTGGGGCATGCATGGTGGTGTGTGTGTGTGTTATGGGCACGCACAGATTAGGGACTCTGGCTCTCTTTGCAGCATTGAACTGCTCATGTTACCGGACCTGAGAGTGCGCAGGCAGGAGGCCAGCACTCATCCCAGAGATAGGTTTCTCTTTGACTTTAATTTGTGTAATTTGGTACTATGTGCATGATGTACACATTTGGTCTGATTGTGTATGTGTTAATGTTATTATTATGTTTTTGTACATTCCCTACTTTCCCTTGTCAATCCTACTCCCCTCTCCTGTCCCTCATTCCGGTTATCCAGTATACCAATGCCTGTCCCGACTGCATATCCCTGACCCTCCTTCCCCACCAGGGTCTCAGAGGCCTGTGTAAGTTTGACCTTGCAGGCACCCAGACCACTGTGGGGGTGGTTGGTTCGTGCCACTCCTGCGCCTGTGCATGGGAGCTGTGACAGTACACATTATTTCGTGTTGCATCATTCGATATTATGTACCACACATGGTAAACATCCTGTTGTGACATTGTTTTACTGTGCTACCTTGGTTGTTCCATCATTGTGCTAGTACTTGGGCTTTGTGACGTACTGCTACTTCAAGTCATCTACTGGAGGCTCTTCTAGTTTGTTTTGCTGCCTGCAGGCTTCTTGCTTGGCTTCTGTGTTGGCCTGCTTTGAGTTCTCTTTGATTTGGTGTCTTTGCAAGTCAAGGTGGCCTCTGAGGGTGCTGGACACTTTTTACACGCAAGGTGGCAGATGGAGTCAAAGGGGAAGGGTGATCCTGTGGTCAGGTGAACTTCAAGGAGGAAGGCTACACACCCCATGCACAGTTGTTCAGTGGGTCATGGTGTTATGTGAGGGAGGGGGTATTTTGTTGTTGGACAGTTGCCTTGCCCCACAGTGTGATGGGCACCCTGACATTGTAATTGTGGTATTCTATGTACATGATGTATTCTGCTGATCAATGGCTGTTCATGTGTTGTGTTTACCTTTCAGTTGTGAGGGTATAGTTGTGGTTTGACATACTGGGGTGTACACATGGGCAATGTTCACATGTGATGAGGACACTGATGGTCACTTAATTGCACATGCATGTATTGAGTGCATGTCCCTACTGACACACACACTCGCACTATGATCCACAACATGTACAACCACCCTTCCATGTCCACATGTGCACACAGTTAGCCTTCTGGGGACCACTGTGTCCCTGCAGCACATGATCTATGAACATTTGTGGATCCTGTACATGCGTGATTTGTTTTTTTATTTAGTTTGTCATTTTCATGTGATGCTCAGGGTGTGCATCACACACAATGACTGGTCACTATGCTGTGTGCTGAGCAGTGTGTTGCAGGAGATGGACACAGCACACGTATTAAGCAGTGTTTATTCTGCCGTGCACAATGTGCATGTGAACAGGCATTCATTGTTATGTTCAAGCTACAACTGTTGTTATGCATTTGGGTATGACTAGCTTTGTGTGGGATGTTGTTGGTCAGTTATTTCATCTGATTCCATGTCAGGCATCATTGTCTGATGCCACTTTGCATTTTTCACATGTCAATGTGTACATTATTGTTATTGTGTTGGTGTTTTGCTATTGCTTGCCATGTCATGTTGTGGTTTTGGTGGCTTTGTGTGACATACCAGTGATTGTCATGGCCTGTTTTGCAAGTCTGTGTGATACACACCTTGCATGTGTACTTTTTGGTCACACAGGATTGGTTAGGTTTGAGTAGCTAGGGATGCACACAATGTGGCACTTCCATGGCAACATTCTCAGGGTGGTAAGGTTGTGACAGTTGACTGTCTCTTTGTCATCATTGATTGTCACCTGGTATTTTGCAGGACACATGCTGCCACAATGATCCTGCACACTATTGGGGGTGTATAGAGTAGCTGGCCGCCAGAGCGGTCAAGGGAGCGGAAGCGTGACTTGAGCACTCCGAATGTGGGCTCCACTATGGCCCTGGTTGCAATATGGGCAGCGTTGTATCTTACCTGGGGTGGTGTGGTGGGGTTCCAGATTGGCGTCATCATGTGGTTGCTCAGAGGTTAGGCACTGTCCCCTGGAGAGGTGATAATGTTTGTGATTATTGGGGTTTGTGTATTTGTCTGTGTGTGACATGCATGCATGTGCACAGTCATTTGTACTCACCTAGGAGCCATGTGTCGCCATACTGCCCAGCTTCCAGGGCCCGGCTCAGGGTGGACATTCTGTATATGAAACTGTCATGGGTGGAGCCAGGGTAGTTTGCATAGACAGAGGTGATGATTCCCTTGGCATTGCATACCACCTGCCCATTGATGGAATGCCAGTGCTTGCGGTTTCGGTAGATGTGCTCAGTGGCCCTAGGTGGATTTAGGGCCACATGGGTGCAATCTATGGCACCGAGCACTTTGGGGAAGTGTGCCACCCTGTAAAAGTCCTGGACGACAGCCTGCCTTTCTGCGGGTGTTCTGGGCATGTATATGTGCCTGCGGACTGAGGGGCGCGCAGTCATGATTGCCAACACCTGGTGTAGGCAGCGTGACTGCGTGGCCTGTGAGACCCCACCCACCATGGCAGTAGTCCGCTGAAACTACCCAGTGGCCAAAAAATATAGGACATTGAGCACCTTCTCCAAGGGGCTCAATGCTTGGGAGCAGAGGGTGATGTAAGGTCATCTTCCCACTCCCTGACCAGGTCTAGGATGATACGAGGTGGAAACCTATACCTGCCGTAGACCTGGTCGTCAGGCATCCCAAAAAGGCTTGTCCGGGGGGAAAAAATGCGGGCTCTGGCTATTCTCCTCCTCCTGCGATGTCCCACGATCAATGCTGCGACAAATGGGGCATTCATAGTAGCGGTATGTACGTGTTTGTTGTTTGTGCGCGCTTTTATACTGTGCACAGGGATGCTTAGGCCTGCCTTCCTGTGGCGGACGTGTTGACGCCTG
The DNA here is from genome assembly GCF_040938575.1 of Ambystoma mexicanum. Classification (NCBI taxonomy): domain Eukaryota; kingdom Metazoa; phylum Chordata; class Amphibia; order Caudata; family Ambystomatidae; genus Ambystoma; species Ambystoma mexicanum. Next base: position 1,173,254,726 of record NC_090935.1, on the reverse strand, counting down.
TGCGTGTCTTTTAGCGTGCGCTTGTTTCCCGTATTCAAATCCATGAATACGAGTTGTTCGCGTGCGTGTGGGCGTTCCATGCATTTCCCTGCAGTACTTCCCCAGTTACGCCTTCTTTTTCACGTGTTGTTCCCCATTCCGTGCGTTACGCCCCGTGTCCCGTCCCATTTTTGGTATGTGCGCGGACGTTGTGCGCTTTCCCTGTGCGCATCATGCACAGCATTTGGGATGTTGCAATGACGTGTGCGCCCGTGTATGTCACGCACGCATGTATTGGGTTGGTTTTGGATTATAAATAATATAAGGGGAATGGGTGGGGCGTTGCATGGGTTTTTGGATTGGTTGGGGGGGTTGCGGGGGTTTCCCTCCCATATATGTCCTAATTGACCTTCTAAATTAGGTCAATTCTCCCGATGTCAATTGTGAAAAGGTCAATTGTGAAAAGGTCAATTAGCATGCAACCACATTATGATGTTTCTTAAGGAACCTTAGCACACACTACCAAAAGCACTTGATAGATTACAAGAATTTGCTAGGATATCAGGGTTTACCATAAACTTCACTAAATCTAAGGCTCTGAACATCAGAGAAGGGGAGGGGGAGATAGAGGCTCTGAGTTCACGACACCCACTATTCTGGGAGGCAGAATCAATAGAATACCTAGGAGTCCGATTAACAAAGGACTATAAAAGTCTGTACGGAGCGAACATAACACGCCTTTTGAAACAAGTGAGGGAGGACCTGCATAGGTGGGACACCCAAGAAATATCCTGGTTTGCGCATGATTGCGGCACTCAAAATGCCTCTATTACTCCGACTGCTATATGTGGTAAGCTCCATTCCAGTAGAGATTCCCCCCAATATATGCAAAGTGCTACAAAGAGACCTGATTTCCTTTGTCTGGCATAAGGGAAAAACCAGAATACAAAAAACGAATTCTAACAAGACCACCAATCCTGGGAGGTCTTGGGGTCCCTGATATAGAGAGGTATGTCCTGGCCGCACACATAGCACCAATGTTGAACTTTAAAAGGGAGGACATGTCAAATCGATGGGTGAGAATCGAACAAGGGGTGACCACAATCCCGCTGAGAACGATACATGCACTGCGAGTAGGAGCCAGGGGAGCTGAAGGTCATTTGCTAGCGGCGACCAAGATAACATTGAAAGGATGGGATTGAGCCTTGAAAAGGCAGAACATTACTCCGGGGCTGGGCCCCTTAACCCCAATGGCACACAACCAAGATTTTACTCTGGGCAAACAGACATGTTTCTGGGAGAACAGGGAACAAGGGCAAACATTACACTTAAAGTACTTCTTCCAGGGGGGAAACCCATTACTATTCGAAGAATGCAAGCAGAAATTTGGCATAGGGGAAAGAGATAGATATGTGTACATTCAGATCCGACACTGGATAACACAAAAGGAGATTAAGAAAGCAGCCACCAGGACCCCAATGGGCCTGGAACTGACGCTACACGAAGGGAACGAATCAAGGGCAGTATCCAGACTGTACAGGTTATTGGACATGGAACAAGGGAGCAACACTCTCTCATATATGGGTAATTGGGCAAGGGACCTGGGGGCTCCCATCACTGAGGAAGAGTAGGCCCAAATCTGGTGAACAACACAGAAATCCTCCAAATGTACAGCCATTAGGGAGACGGCATATAAGATTGGTTTTAGGTGGTACTTGACCCCCCAAATACTGCACAAAATGAACCCTAACTACCCGCCCACGTGCTGAAGGAACTTCGGTGGCAAGGGAGACCTATATCACATGTGGTGGTCCTGCCCTAAGGCCACTGTATTGGAAGGAAGTTCTGGGGTATATACAAGAAATTACGGGGAAAGAATTACCAGACATGCCTAAGGTGATACTTTTGGGCTCAGTGGTCGAAGATATATATGTGGCAACTAGCAACAATACAGCTCTCGTTACCCACATGTTAATGTCAGCAAAGATGACTCTTGCCCAAGGCTGGAAAAATCCAGACTGTCCTAGCAATAGCAATAGCATGCTGGTGGGTAAAAATGTTGAACGTAATGGCTATGGAGATGGTGGGGGCCCTGAAAGACGGCAAGTATCTGAAATTTCGGCCAATTTGGGATCCCTTCCTTGACTTTGTCAGAGGCAGAGAACCACAATATTTTAGGCCAAACTTGTTGAGAGCCATACAACATTGAGGGCCAACAAACAAGGAGCAGGGAACCTCGAACTTGAGAACTATGTAGCGTAACAAGACATAACAATGTCATCAGAGAGCAGAAGGATTGGTCCATAACATACAGGAACAGGGAGGGACGGGAAGGGGGATGGGGAAAGTTTGTTGAACTGTTATAACCAAAGTTAGTTCAAAGCACTTAAAACTCGCAATCAATAATACTAAGGTTAAATAACCGTACGTGGCTTCCGCAAATGGTATGTGTGTGATACATTAATTCAGTCCTTTGCCACTACTGTTACAGAATAATGATTGTGATTGTATAAATAAAGTTTATGAAAAAAATTAAAAAATGCTGAGGATCCGGGAATGCTCTCTGTCTTACTCGATATTGTCTTAATTGAGAGATAATTCATGTATTTTTGTTTGTTTGTATGTCCGACTATTTGATTTTAGTTAGAAATGATTGTAGCAATGTATTACTATGAAATATGCTGATTATAATTTATATGTTATATTAAATATAGTTTTAACTTTTTAATATGTTTTTAATATTTGTGCAAAGTTGATTAAATTAACCAAATCACAAAATGATTTTTTTTTTAAAGGAGAGCTGTATGCCGAGGTTCTCACTAATTACTGCGTGCTATTGGGTATGTCATGTTGTGTATGTGCAGGGAGTCTACTGCAGATTCAGTGCTGCAACAAGCAGGTCATAATCTTAAAACAAGGACCTTAATAGATTTTAATTTCTGAACCATTAAATTGTAGAAATGCAAAAGTGATTATGATAATTTAGCCCTAAGTGCACTTTGGTAATGCGATTTCCCTGCTGCATTATTCCCATTTGATTTGCTGAAGCAAACCCTGAACAGTAGCAACATTTGCTTGTAGGAAGGCGCGGCCCAGCCCCCCCCCCTCTGTCTGCTATTTCATTTTTCTTTTTAGGCTGCAAACGCTGGGTCCTTGGACTGCCAAACATGCAGCAGACCTCACGATTATTGACGAATTAAAAAATATAGCTTTTCGGCTTCCTGTTTTGATTGGAAGCAGTTTCCATCGAGTAAATCACATAACAGAGAGCTCTGGCAGTGGAGGGCAAAATGGGCATAATCTATGCAAATTACCTGCACATGTCTGCAAGTAAGAGGCTGTAGGTTGACGCACATTCTGTTCCATACCCTGAATAACACTTGGGCTTAAATTATTATTATTATTATTATTATTATTATTATTATTATTATTATCATCATCAATAAGCAAATCTATAAAGCGCACCATCACCAATAAGGCATCTAGGTGCTAGGTCCATCTGGCCACACACTAGGCAGCTAAAATAGTAAGGTCTTCCAAAATCGTCTAAACTCATAGTGATTCTCAACACATTTTAGAGAGAACGGTAACGCATTCCACAATTTTGATGCATGATTGAGAATGCCCGGCAACCAATCCATGAAAGGCAAACATTTTGAACAGTGAACAAACGTGCAGTTCCAGAATAAAGAGCACGCCCGGAAGATATGGGACGAACATGTCTTGTAAAGACATAGGGGCCGATTCATGGAATTATCTGTGCAGAAAAGAGGGTACTTTTGCGCACTTGTGCGCGCATCTGCGCAGATCCGCCTTTCTGGATTCATGGAACAGAATGCGCAGTTCTTGCATGTCAACGTTTATTCTTACACACTCTGGTGCATTCATCCTAAAACTGCGCACTTTAATTTGTGAAATTCCCACGTGCTTTGGTTGGCTCTACGTCATTGTTTGCTGGTTCTCACCAGCTCAGCACTGTGTTAGATGACATCAGTGATACCAGTAGAGCCACGGGCACGTCTGCATCATGTGGTATGCGCGCCCTGGGAATCCGGATGCGAATATGCAGCTGCCTTTACATATCTGGTGCCAGGTATACAGTTTATAACAAAGTCGAATTTGCACACAAGATCTCGAAGATCAGCTATTATATCAAATTGTTATTTTAAATCTCCTGAGAGCACCCTTGGCTTTGCAATTTATTTCCTGTTTTAAAAACGCAGAATAACTTGCAGGAGCTTTAAGTGTTTCAGAAACATAAACCAGCGGATACTTGACTTCATCTTCCTGAATTTGCGATAAAACTGCTCCCAACGCTAGTGTATCTTTCTCCAATGAGTTTCTTTTAGAACAATCTGGGCCCACTTCACAGAAATCTGAGCCATTTCATACAAACAACACCTTAAACCATTTTCATTTTAGGGTCGCACATTGGGCCTAATTTACAAAAGCATGTGTTCTCCTTAAAAGGCCATCAAGTACAACCTTTTCTTCTCTGGATATCGAGAAAGTGAATCTAATAACTGTGATATAAAGTACCCACACATAACACAGGATTGACTGTAAATATATACCCCATAGTCGCTGAGGACACTGAAATCCATGGCTTGCGCCTCTTCAGCTCGCGGTACAGTCTTCCTAGGCATGCTTCCGAACGGCTGGCCCATCAATACCTAGATTGCAGAAACAAAACCACACATTTATAGCTCGATTAGAGGGATACAAATATAGTTTTAAAGTGTTTTAACTTTGGGCCTGGTGACATTTTACATTTGCTGACTGTCATTATTATTATTATATTTATTGAGCGCGGACCTAGCTTTGAAAAGCAACGGAGCACTTTACAGAGGAATACACCAATACAGGTACACAACAAAGAGATTTACAGAGGTGTACAACAGTGCAGATGCTTAACAGAGCCCTTTTCAGAGATAACAACAGAACAGATAAACAGCGCGGATAGGATACAGATGGGCACAGAGGAGGGGTACAGCTATATGGGCTGGCAGGGATGAGGGGGGCGGGAGGCGTCTAGCAAGACAGGTGGCGCGAGGGACAACGTGATGGCCTAGAATATTCTAAGTTGCATCATTGCATTCAGTAACAGCAGCCTACAAAGGATTTTGCGGGAATGAGCATTTATTGACCGGAATATGAGTGTGGTGGCAACGGTAAATACATTTGGTATTTTGCACAAAGTGTTAGCATAGTGTCAGTGTTCGTGGGTGAGGACGGCAGCTTCAAGGTTTTCTACCCAAATTCCTTTTTCTACTCTGCTGGAAGGTGCTGGAAGCTGGGATACTTGTGCCAATTCTTTTTGACTGCAGAGGATTTTGGATAGTGTGTAACATTGTCACACTATTATTTTAATTCAGAGTAACTAATGTATGGGCATGGACCCTGGAGTATGCGCTATTGCCACTAGATAGTTCGTTTCTGGAGCTGCGTTGCCTCAGTCAAATGGGTGCACCCAAAAGCACCTACAAAAATATAGTTTTAATGTTGTGTGACTGGCATATCGCGCTCGGCCAAAAATTATAAATCCTTACAAATTGCAAATAAAAATCATATAATAATCAAAAATTGAAGATCAATTATTGTCCAGAAATTGGAGTGTCGAGTAACTTTAATGAACTATGATGTTATTAATTTAATTCATCAAGTGCAACCCGACCAAGCCCCTCTCAGAAGTACTTCAAATACACTACAGCCATGCAAAGCGCATGCGAAATGTGAGCAAACTGTCGGTGTCCGTGGGTGAGGACAGCTGCTTCAAGTGTGTTTACCCGAATTCCATTTTCTACTCTGCTGGAAGCTGCTGGAATCTGAGATACTTGAGGCAATTCTGTTTGACTGCGGAGACTCATGCAGGGCCGGCCTTAGGGGCGCAGCGCCCTGGGCGGATTGGTGCCCCCCCTTCCCCGAGCGCCCCTGGTCAAGAGGGGGCGTCGCCATGGAATGTCACTTTTATTTTTTTTAAACCTCCTCGCTCCTGCGATCCATTGATTCTATGAATAGGGTGCATTAGCACCCTATTGTTCCTAAATGCACTCGGCTGCCGCGGGCGCATTGCCTAACAATGAGGTGCCTGCCACCACTACGCCAGCTCAGGGGAGCCCTTGAAAGACTCCCCATAGCTGGCGTGGCGGGGGTCTAACTGTGCCTTTTGTTGGTGAAGGCACCCGATTGACATTGAATGTGCCCTCCTGCTGCGCCTTCTCCCGTTAGGCCAGTTCGGGGGAGCCCTTGAAAGACTCCCCCGAGCTGGTGTGGCAGGGGCCAATGGCGCCCTGGGGGGTGCGGCACCCCGGACGGTCACCCGGCTCGCACCCCCCCTTAGGCCGGGTCTGGACTCATGGATAGTGTGTAATATCTCACATAATGGGTCGTCCCCAAATTATTTGTTACGGGGGGACTTTTTACTCAAATAGTAGGGAGAAATACACAATCGAATTTAAGCGACCACTCCCTCTTGTGTGAAAGTTAAAGCTCCCTGTTGAGAAAGAAGCAGATATGAATAATTCTGCAATATACCTCAAATTTGTATCTTATTCAGACAAAAGTATTTTTATTAATGTAATCTCTAGTAAAAACACAATAGATACAGCAAAACAATATGTATACAGAATTCCACAGTAACAACCATAAACTACACAGTATGCAAAAAAAGACAAACAGCATAGTTTTTACATACATTAAACAATCATGAAAACATGATTGTCATATGGAAGACTGCTCAAAGATATTTGTAGGTCACGCCTACTGTGTAAAGTGTGTGCAACAGTGGGGTTAGTTCTTAAAGTGCTTTCCTCTGCAATCAAACAGTATTTAACATGTTTTCAAAAATAGTCCATATGGGTATGACAACACTACCACAATAGTTAGTTAGTTAGTAGCTATTTGTTCTTATACATGCATAATTACCCTCTTTATCATATAGGCTAAGGCAAAATAAACGACATATTGCTTCTAGAATGTTTCTAGAAATGAAAGATCTGTCGGCACAGGGTGTTTCGGCCCTAGGTGATGATCTGTCCATCCTTAGCGATCTTCTTATTTATTGTATAGTTGGGCTGTCACCAGGACATATACGTTTATTTCATGGAAGCAACATCTTATCGCTAAACTACCCCTCTGGTTTTTTCTTTGGGATTCTGCAATATAGTGAACATAAAAAACTAGTAAGTGAGGTTTATTTATGGCGTGGGAGCTCTTCTATCAACTCTGCTCCAGCAGGTCAGACTACTAACCTTAATTTTGTTGTGCACAAGGGGAAAATAGAATTCTCTTTTTTATTTATTGGTTTTCGGATTATCTCGAAATATTGTCACAGTCCAGGTCTATTCAGGCTGTGGAACCTGCAATAGCAAAGCATTTATTTTATGGTGTGTGTCGTATATACATTACATTTATAGTTACAATGTATCACACTAACCTTTTATTTTTTCCTTTTGGTCGTTTTGAACACGCCTGGGATTTATTATTGTCTTCTTTACATGTCTTTTGTTTTCTTCTACAGTTCACCTACTGTAGAGAACTGTTATCACTAATCTACTTCAAAAAACACTTTGCTGGTAGATTCTCAAACTTCTCTGAGGATTACACACTGCATGATTCCGTACGCTAGATGCATGTTATCACAGTTTTATAGGCACACATTTATATTGTGCATGACACATTCATTTCATTTTTGAGAGATGTACACAGCCAGATTCCATCACTGACTTACTCATGCCTTGCCCATTCGCTGGCGCCTGATGTCATAATCTCTTCTTTTCTTTGTTTTTACTTTGTGTTTAAACCAGGTAACCTATTATGAGAAACTACCATCACTAATCTGCTGAAATACCCACTTTCTAATGCATATACCAGTGGCATCAGAACTCAAGCAGGGGATGCACGTGCCTCACATGCACATATATTGCACTAGTTACAAATGCGTTGTTTCTTTTCACTGCACATTAGTGTACAGTGCGTGAATGAGTAGCTAAGAAGTATGCTTATTGCTTGCATGCCTTGTATATCTGTGGCAATCAATAATTCTTCATCAATGTCTCATGCCTACACATGGTGCAATATAGCTTAAAGGGCTATAGATCTTGATAGATACCACCATATCACGTGCTTCACAAGTAAGGAAGACTGCTTTATGACTGACAGCACATTAGCATGACAAAGATTATGTGCAGCATTTACATACACAGACTGCATAGGAACTCTCTCAGGCCTACCCATTTAGAAATGACTCCTACACGCTATACTGTGTCACAGCCGGGATGCCGCTGCCTCGTTTCGTTTACCTACTTTATTGGCCACGATATCCAGGGGTGTTGCTAGGTCTGGAAAAGACCAGGGTCTACACTTATGTCGGAACTGTTGGGACTGGGGGCTAGCTAGCCTATTGGTTGTAGCTCCTGAGATTCTATCTGGGGCTACAACCAAAAGACCAGTGGCTATAGCCCCCTTAGCCCTCCCCTAGCAACGCCTCTGGTGATATCCCTACAGGTGTTACTGCAGCTGGCCCCCAACTTCTCTGTACATTTAAAAGCAAGCTGCAGCGTCTTTTTCCTATTTACCATAGAGCCGGGTCACGTGGCATGTGTTTACCTAGTTAGTGCATTTTCGATGTCTGCCAGACTGATCCCGATGTGAATATAGTGATCTTGGCCGCAGCCATCTTGATATAATCAACCTAGAGCATGATTTGTGTCTTTTCACAGTTTCCACATGGCACAGTGCATGATACTTGAGGCAATGAACTAAATGGGTTGGATGTGACTGTTTTGGTGTCAATACCAGTGTGCTGCAGAAACTGAACATCGCTCGTACTAGGCACAGTGGATGGATCATCTGTTTCATTCGACACAGATCCTCCACCAGATACGTTTATGGCTGAGTTTGGGTACAGTTTCAACATGGGACAGACATGCTTCATAATGACACTTTTTTGGAAATGTTGAAGAGACCCTAATGTTACATAAACAGGTTCCATTCAATATTGGTGTTTAGTCCCTTGTTCATTGTGTTCAAACGTTGTATCCATCTTTCTTCTACCTTCCTTAATGCTGCATCTCATTCACCTCCTCTGGGGAGGGGTTTGACTGTTTTAATAATGAACCAATGAAACTCATTATATTTGTGTTTTTTGCATAATGAAGTGTTCAACCATAGGTTTATCTGGGACCTGAATTTTCAAACATGATTGATGCTCAAAGATCCATTGGCAAACTTCTCTTTTTGTTTTCTCTACGTATAGCAGATTACAGGAGCATTTTATTCCATAAATGGCTGAAGTAGTTTTACAATTTGTAAACTCCTTACAATTCCAAGTAAGACCATGATGACTTACAATGGGCCGGAAGACTCCACATCTTTTTTTAATGTTGTGGCTTGTGGATGTTTACCTTCATAAGTGTGTACCAACATTTGTTTAAGGTTCTGAGATTTATTTAAAGCGATCCAAGGTTTCTTTGGTGTAAAGTCTGGATTTTGCATGATGTTCCATTTCTTCAGTATTACCTTTTTCAGAGAAACACTGATTGGACTATAGGTTGTAATGCAAGTAATGCAATCTTGAAATGTGTGTTGTTGTTTCAATGTAGCTCTTATTCTTGCCATTTTAATTGTTTTTTTGGTTAACCTTGTTGTTTTAATTGGTTTTCCAGTATATCTGAGTGTTTGCTAAATTCTGCCCATTGCGTACAATTTCTTCTGATTCTTAGAAATTGCCTAAAGGGCAGATTCGTTTTGAGGCTGAACGGATGATAACTGTTGTAATGCAACAATGTGTTGTTGTCCGTCGGTGTACGGAACAAAGAGGTTTCAATGGTACCATGTTGTGTTTTCTTAAGTACCAGATACAGAAAGGGCACCAAATGTGTATCACACGACATGGAAAATTTGAGATATGAATAACATTCATTCAGCCACTGCCAAAGGTTTTAAGTGTGCATTGCCAAATCATGATGACATCATCAATATAATTATATCAGGATGATGATACAAAGATATCACATGACAAAGAGGGCAAGTAAACAGGGATTAAGATAACCACATCAAGAAATTAATTAATCCCATATATGACAATTTCAATATTGCTAAATGACAATACTGATATAAAGTCTAATAAAACCAAATCCTGTTGCAAACCTACTACCATTCAAATCCTTATTTGTCATGCAGAAATATAAACATCCAATTGAGAAAAAAAACTCTTGGTATTTGGTGCAGAATGTTGACCTCATATTTCTATTAACCAATATAATGATGCCAGGTTTTCATTTGTACAGAAAAAGGGTTGGAGCTTTCAGTGAGTGCAATCCTAAAACATTCAAGAATACATTTGGTAGGGACCTTTTCTTTTGGACTAGTACGTTGGTCAAGATAAAGTTGCATAACTTCTATACTGGCATGTTGGGGTATACTAGTATAGGACGCTTCCACATCAAAAGTGCCAGAAAGTCATTTTTCCAATGTCCCACATAGAGCTGATATTAATGATCTCAGTGGAATCTTGAATTAATGATTTCATCTTGGTAACAACCGGTCTCCGAAAAAAATGTGCATGTTGGGAGAGAGGTCCCTCATCAGCTCTGCTGCACAGGCATTGCGTGTCATGAGGGAAACAGGTACACCAGAGTGATTATCTCACTCTAAGCGCCTTACAAACCATATTCAATGGATACATTTGTTGATCAACGTATCAATGGTTTCATGCCTCCTTCCTGCCAGCTTAGGTAAATAATGCATATAAAGTTGTTTCCCATTGCCACATGGACCTTCATTTCATTATACCTCAGAATCATGTGTGCTAGTTTTAAAGTTAGTCATGTAAAACATCCTGCCATGGATACCTATCCTCTCAGTGTACACAATCATATCTCTGCTGTGGATAGAGTTATAGTTCTATTAAGTCTTGGGTTAGACATGGAGGACAGTGTGTTCAATGTAGTCATTTTAGGTTGTGCTCCTTCAGTCCATTCACTCACTACCTCCTTTGTCAGCCTAGTTTTTACACTTGGCATGGTATTAATAGTAATTTGTTTCTTTGGCAAATGTTCTTCATTAGCAATAGTATGTATGAAGCAATAATGGATCGTGTGGTAATGGTACTGGGCCCAATGTACAGGCCCAAGTGCATCGAGGGTCTTACCGATGGGCCCTGGTGCCATTACCACCCGATCCGATGGGCTGGATTGGTATTGTTGCTATCAGCACCCCAGGTTTACAATCTGGAAACCCGGAGTTCTGAGAACAAAGTATTTTGTTTCAATGAACGGGAGGCCTCGCAACATCCCGTTCATTGAAACAAAATACTTACTAAAGATGACCGCCATGGATCAGGAAGGCAGGGCTCCATTTGGAGCCCCTCTATCATTTCGATGGTGGCCAGCAGGTAAATGGAGTGGCGGCATGGGCCGCCACCGCTGCAGTAATCAGGTAAATGGGAGAGGCAGTGGGGGTGATAGGCACATGGAAATTTGAAGTGAAAGGAGGATGGGGAAGATGGGGTAGCAGGGGAAGCAGCCGTCAGGTATTTGGAACTCGGACTTGGATTGTGGGATTCAGCCCACGATCCAAGCATACTGATTGGTTGCGTCCCTCGACCCAGGTGCTAAAGAGAAATGTTTGGATACTACAATTTTTAATTCTCTTAAGGCCTTTGTTACATCATAAATTTGGGCATTTAGGTTCCCAACAGCATTGAATAAGTGGTCACAATTGCTGCAGTTGTTGGTTGAAATGGAACCAGCACTAGTTTGCATCATATTTCTACTGTTATTCATTATGATAATGCTGGCTTGTGAACGCATGTCTGGGACACCCATATTGATGCATTTCTGAAGACAGGGGGGATGAGGATCCTAGCATAAGGGCAAACTGTGGTTTCCTGGGTCAGTGGAGGCAGATTCTTCTGAACCTGCTGAGGCATTCATCGCCAGATTACCAAGAGTTGATATTGTTTTGGGTTATCCCAAAATATTTCATATCTTTTGGAGACTGGCATGTTAGTTATAATAGTGGGTTCATCTATCAAACTATCCCGGACATTACTATCCAAGGCAGTGTCACTAACTAGGGGGATTCCTTCATTATTTTTAAAGCCCTGGCATGATTTGAAATATCGTGGTGTATTTCAGCAGGTATACTATGGTTCCTTCTACCTTTTTGCTGCTCAATTCTAGGGACCAAATACATCCAGATCATTGTTTCTTTTATGTAAGCAGCATGGATTTATCTGTGATTTGTTTAAGGTATGTACCCTTTAAGCCATGTTTATTGGTGCCTATTTTCCTAATGTGTCATCGGTATTGATTTTTAGAGGATGTATGTTTATCCTGTGCACTAGTCATGCTGCTGTGGCTATTAATTACTTCCATACCATCTAGAAGCTTTGACATAACAATGTTTTTAGCAGATGTATTTACCACTGATGATTGTAAGTTAACTTTCTCAAATGAAGACAACAAGTATTCAATTTCATTAACCAAGATGACCGCTTCATTAATAGGCTTTGCTATAATATGAGACCTTTCTGGATCCTTATGTGGTAATCAGATCGAATTTGCTTTTCTTTTCGACATAATGCTAAAAGTACAGATCTAAAAATGTGCAAATGTATGCAATATGAACATATACATGCAAATATGTGCAAAATACTATGCCCAAGGGCTGCCCAAATGCTACCGTGCAAAGAAAAATCTATATTACATGGCCTGCAGTAGCAGCAATGTAGTTATGGTTAAGTAGTTAAACCCATAGGAAGCGCACTTTTTGGGTGGCTTATAACTTCGCTCGCCCTGGACGAATCCTCCCCAAACTTTGCTCACACCTACAGCCCAAAACACTGGACAAATTTTCAGCAAATTTGCGGCAGGAGTGGCGGCTTGGTCCTGAAAGCGTGCTTTTGTTAATTTGGTGTAAATCTGTCCAGTAGTTTTTTTTTTTAAACGACCAAAACGTAAGGCAAAAAAATTAGTGATATCTATGTCCAGTCCGTGAACTCACATCCCTGTTCGGTTTGCGGTCTGGCCTCTGATTGGCTACACTGTCCGCAGACTGGCCTCCGATTGGCCAGAAAAATATGCAGATTTTTGCGTGGTCCGCGGACATCGGGACGCAGCCGCTGATTGGATGGTGAGAAAACATGAAATACGTCGGTTTTCCTGAAACGCCTGCCATCTTGGATTCACAGCATTTTTTGGAGTCCGCAGACAGTGCAGCGAAAACATAAAAAAAAAACAGCATTGCACTTGTCAAACTCAACAAGCAATCTCTGGGGATGTGGGGGGGATGAGGATTGGATTGGATATGGCCATAAGAAGCCAAAAAACGGGTTGTTTCACCCTCGGAAGTCAGTGAACATTCCGGATGTCCTGAGGCAGTCCTGTGGTGTTCGCGGACACTTCAGATGTCCTAGGACATTTGTACCTATTTCTGCATTACAGGGTTGGGGAAAAGCAATTTTTGGATGGCTTATAACTTTTGCGCCACTCAATGAAACTGCATGTAATTTTACAATTCTATTCTAGAACTAACCCTGAATGGTTTTATTAAATATGTTGGGAGTCTGTCAAGAAGTGGCAAAATTAGAGGGGGGGTCCCAAAATATTGTAAAGGCATATAAATGTGGTGTCATTTAACGAATCTGTACAACATTTGGCAAAACGATTGTGGATCTAGATATAAATGGTTTTCTAAAATTTGGTGGGATTTTCTCAAAAGGGGGCAAAATTAGAGGGGGGTCTCAACATTTTTTGATGGCTTATAACTTTGTTGCTATTTGATGAATGTGTACAAAAGTTTTGAGAATTAATATAGACCCAACCTTCATAGTTTGTGTAAAGACTGAATGGATTTTGTCAAGTGGCGGCTAAGTTATATGACTATTGTATGTACATATATTTTGACACTTTTTAAAAAATAAAACATGGGCGGATTTCGAACAAACTAGTGAGTAGCATTGGCATGGACATTAAAGCATGGTTTTGCATATGTGCCTGGGTTTTATTTGTTGACAAGTGTAATAATGTAATGTGTATGTGTAGTGTAATAATAGTCATATACCTTTGGTGACTGAGGTATAGCCTGTGGCCATGGGCAGTAGCCAGATTGTCTGGGTCATGACATAAGGTTATGACACAGACAATCTGGCTACTGGCCATGACCGCTAGGGATGGAAAATGCTGGTAAAGTGGCTATGTCTACCTGGGACCGGCTATGTGGTAAAGTTATTCGAAGGTAGGATAGTTTTGAAATGGGAAAAAGTGCTTGTGGTAATATGTTGATAGGGTTTTGCAGGCTGTCATGGCAAGGGAAGAGGGGCTGTGTACGGAGCCCCGCCTTCTCTTTCCATGTTGGCTGTCTTGGAAAAAGATTTTCCTTCCTACAGCGGGATGCCGCAGGCGTCCCGCTGTAGGAAGAATAATCCTTCCTGCTTACAGTGGGACGCAGTAGGAGTCCCGCTATAGGAAGAAAAATCTATGTTTTAGCACCCTGGGTTCGCGCTTTGGGAACCAGGGGTGCTAATGGCCTTTATCCCCCCTTTCAGGGGCTGCAATGGACGATAATGGTCTGTAGCCCTCCTTATTTATTTATTTATAACACACCAATGCCCGCAGACATCAGGCTGTGTAGTTAATATATTTGTTGAGGAAGATGAGGTGGAGGAAGACAACTTACTACTTTCTGAGAAAGGAACACCCTTTCTGAGAGCATTACGGTCATTGGATTTGGTGTGGTGGCACATGGAGGTAGTCCCATAGGAGTACTGTCCAGGTAGTCTGCGACTGAGTACAAAATTGCACTCAGTGCATTTCACTTTGGTAGCTTTAGCCTTTGGTACACTCCCATATCAAAGAACTGGCACACCCATGATTCGATCTTCGTGATAGAAGTAGGCACTTTCTTTACCTCATCTTCTTGGTCCTCTTCATTGTCTTTGAAAGTACTGCTCTTTTTTGTTGTGAAGGTACTCCAGCTGGTGGTGGTGGTGGCTCTTGGGGAGAAGGGATGGCAATAACTGATACCATTTTTAAGATAAATAGCTGTTTTGATCAAATGCTTCCAAGTATGTACTGTGTACAAGATTGGTAATGGATAATGAGTACGAAAAGGTGTAGGAGGTGTGCAAGGGAAATTTTGAAGTTGAAAGTTCCTAGATCAGTAGAAGGACGGATCTTATAGTGATGTGCAGACAGGTTTTCGGACGTCATCATGCCACGCGCCAGAGTATGGTCATGTGGCACTGTCCGGAAGGTCTGCAAAGAAGTCAGATTCGTAGACCTCTACAGATGCAAAACTAGTTGAAATAGTTGCAAAAAGTGGATAGAAGTGTTAAAAATGATTATAGAAGGTTATAGAAGGTGAGAAATGGCAGAGTTTTAAGGTGACACTTTGTAAATTGGACACAAATATTGTTATATTTGGTAAAGCATGATATTAGTAAGTTGTAGGAAAATGGCATGCACTGGTTAAATTGCACTAATAAAAACCTATGAAATTCAATGAAAAAACTTTGTTAAAGGGACATTATGGTTAAGTTGCACAAATAAAAACCTATGAAATTCACTGAAAAAACTTTGTTAAAGGGACGTTATGGTTAAGTTGTACTAATTAAAACCTATGAAATTCAGTAAAAAAACGTTGGTAAAAGGACATTATGGTTACAAGTAAAATTGAAAAACTCCTGAAATTCGCCAGTTATGGGAAGCTAAGCAACCATAACACACGCCACCACTGTGCACTGCTAAGACTAAGTCCCAGGACATCACAAATATCATTGTTGACATCACTGATGACATCACATGTGCATTTACTTTTCATACAAGGGGTTGTGAATGTGATGTTGGCAAAAAAGTATCGGTGATTATCGGGAGATGTGTAATAAACAACATACTTCATCACGCAATGTAGTGCTCTAAAGAACATTCAATTGCAGTGTTCTTTCTAATACAGGAACCTACTCATACAGAAATGTAGGTATTGGATGCAGCATACACCACAGAGGTGCTATAGTTGTAATTTTCCAAAGTTATATAATAAAACAGTGAATGCTTCTGTATCAAACTTTTCCGTACTGTGAAACATGTACTAAGTAGCTAATAGTGCATCACTTACTACATATTTCTACTAATACACTCAAAACATAAATAGACTACAAGGCATACAAATATGGGGCTTATATATGGAGAGTAAAGTAAGCAACACGAGGCAGTATCATTAGCAACTGTGTATAATCTACATGATTGTATTCACGCACAAAAATGATTGCTGTGTTTCAGGCCTGCTTCTTCCATTATATATTGTCATCATAAGATGCGATTACATTCTAATGAAAGTAGTGTGAGAACATGTGAGAATAGCAATATCTATAAATGTAATAACTTTTGAAAGTTACATTTCTGACTGTCAGTAAATAAACCTACCTGGCCTAGATATGGCAGTGAACAAAAAAGAAGGGGCTAGACATGTGATGTCATCAGTGATGTCATCCATGATATTTGTGATGTCATCTTTGATGTCCTGGGTGTTAGTCTTAGCAGTGCACGGTGGTGGTGCAATTTATGGTTGCTTAGCTTACCATAACTGGCGAATTTCAGGGGTTTTTCGATTTTACTTGTAACTATAATTTCCTTTTAACAACATTTTTTTTACTGAATATATATATATTTGTGAAAGTGTTTGTATGTTTGGGGTTGGCTCCAGCCCATAACAGTTAGTGGGCTGAAATGTTGGCCCACAGTCATCATACCAGTATGGGGTGTACTGGCAATAGTGAAATCTGACCAACATGTGCAGGGTGGGGTCCGGCCCTCTCCAATGAGTATAGGCGATTTCAGGGGATTGATGATTTTGCGATTGTTGGCTTCAACACCACAACAGTTGGTGGGCTGAGGTTTTGGCCTGAGGTTGGCATACCATTCCGGGGTGTACTGGTGATGGTGAAATCTGCCCAACCTCACCCATTCACCCTGCACAGGGGTGGAGTGTGGTCCGGCCCTGTGCAATCAGTATAGGGCATTTCAGGAGATTGCCGATTTTGTAACTTTTCCAAAAATAGGAAGTTAGGACACAAGTTTGGCATACCAGTCTGGGGTGTACTGGCTATAGTGTCATTTGACCAACCCCATCCATTCACCCTCCACAGGGGTGGAGTGTGGTCCGGCTCTGTGCTATCAGTATAAGCAATTTTGGGAGATTGCCGACTTTGTGATTTTTCAAAACTAGAAAGTTATGGTACAATAAAACATACACAAGGGTAGAGCAGACTCCCACGCGCATGTCAGCTACAGACCCGTGCAATGCCGGGTGGTACTGCTAGTAATATACAGTGTAACTGGGTCAATTGCTAAATGATAATACCATTAACCCTGGTAAAAACCCAGTCCCATAAAAACATGGAGAACTGGTGTGGAACACCACAGAAGCTTAAAGGGCTGCCAGAGTCATACCGATGTACGTCTTGGGGAGCAGTTCACAATTCGCAGATTCCAATACTGATGTAAAGAACAGCGGTAACCAAGTCCTTGTTAAGTCCTTCCGAGCATGGTCCACATGAACAATCAAGGTGTGGCAGCTGCACAAATCCACGCTCAATCTCTGACTCGGACTGCTCCCTCCCCTTGCCCCAAGAACAGACACATGCTAAGATGAAGTACCCTTTGCAGTTTGGAGACATTTTCATCTGCGTGATATATTCATATAAGGATAAGGGTAGAGAGTCCATTTCTGTGTTAAGCTCCCCAAGGTTAGCGTTTACCAGCTGCTGCAAACAACGAGTGAGAGAAGGACCTCCAGCAAATAAGCAGCATGGAACAAAAAGCAGGTGGCGTAAAATGCAAAAGGCAGAAAATGCCAAGGTTAAGAAGGAATGCTGACCAATGTGTTCCAATTTCAGTTCTCATTGTGATTCTTCTCCAAAGTAACAGACGGGGGCAAAGAAAACAAGCCACAAAAGAGGGGAACAAGCCCCCGATCGGTTATGTTTGTTCTGTTCAGTGAAGAAATACTGAAGGACAGATGCAGGAAGCCAGGAGCCAAAGAGGGGGGGAGTGAGCAACCAGATTGATTAACAGCCAAAGCCAGAGAAGGAAAACCGTGCCAAGATCGGCCATACCTCTGTCATGCGCACCCCTGAGGTGAACAGCGAGGAAAAACCCCCCTTTAGAGCTGCTACACTCCGCTGAAAGTAGTTTTCAGCAGGTTCACATGCAACGTTACATTGCATGGCATAGTAACGGGCCAAGCGCCCCATCTCCCCTCTTCACAACAGGAAACACCCTGCTCGTATTTCCAAAAAATGCATAGCAATTCTTCTTGTGTAAAATGGATATTGTTGTGTACCCTTCTTCCCTATGATTTATACGGAGAGCAGTCAATGTCTGTGCAACATGTGGTTTGGCCTTTTAAATCCTAAATTAGAAAATGTGTCATCTGCACGATGCCTGGTTGGAGCCTCAGTAATGTGCTATCCATACTACTGAGGAAAAGACCCCACATCACACTCCTCCTTCTCCTCATAGCCCCATGAGACAATTTTCCAAAAGGTTTTAAGAGTTGTTTTCATGTGCTGTCTTATCCAACAGCTCCAATTGTTTTTCTATGAATTGATTTTCCTTTAATGTAAGCAGTGTTATGTATGCTGTTTCTTGGCATACAGTTGCACTCATTCAGGAATCCATCCTTTGCTTCTAAATGCAGGCTCCATTTTGAATACCTGCATTCAGCATCAAACCAGGGTGCATCCTTTGTACCATTCCCTTTCTACCTCTTCTGGTTTTGCAAGCACTGCTTAATTGTAAGCAGAGCATAAAATACGTTCAAACAAGAAAACAACTGCACCAGGAGGGCAACCAGTATACAGCTTTCCCGTAAACTTAAGATTTCCTCATCCCAAAGAATACTTGCCACTTTACCTTTCTCGACTCTCCCCATAGGGGGAAATGTAGCAAACAACCCATCTTTTGTGGCTTTGAACCATGTGTAACCTCCAACAACGAAACAAACACCAAAGCGTTATGATCACTCGCTCCCAATCTAGGGAGCACGGTAGTATAGTTCAGTGACAACACAGAGCAATACATGTTCAAATCCAGGATGCACACTTAAAAACCTCTTCGGGATCAAGCATGTTATAAAAAACACTATTATAATTATAATAGGATCTCACAGGGCCTCATTACGAGTCTTGCGGTAATCCTTAAACGTGGCGGTAGCATTATTACCACTGCATTTAAGGGCCTGCCAGATCATGGCCTTAGTGGATTTCCCCCCAGCTCTGAGCTGGGTGGAAATCCGCGGCAAATTTGCCGATTTTCGGTGCTACTACCAACGATGGGCAATCCGCCAGTGGTAATAGCGCACATTTGGGCCCAATGGGGAATGAGGAATTCCCGAATGGGCCCAATGGGGAATGGGCACCAACCGTTCCGTCAAACTGGTGATCCGGCACTAATACCGCCGGGGGTTTGGCAGTAGGGCTTATAGCGCGGCGCTAATAGCGCCGGCCCTACCACCCAATTTGTGATGAGCCCCAATCTCTTTAACTGTGTACAATGGGCAACAATCAACCAGACAGTATTCTAAACCTGAATATAAAGGTAGGTTTAGGGGAAATATCTCCCTTAAATCTCCTGTTTAGTTCTACAAGCAGATGAGTAAACAAACCATTGTCAATAATGTGGCCTTTGGTTTCTTGACGAGGGTTTAGGATTCTTTTTTTTGAGGATTTCAGATATTTCTTCTACTAATATTATCTCATCAAACCAAACAGGTGCATTCTGCAATTTGGTATTAACAATCTCCTAAAAGTAATATACTAACATGAACCTCGCTAGCCAATGCAGCGGAAAGAGGCCTCTCATCCATGTATATAATCACTTCTCATTTGATGGGATATACAAATTTACCACCAGCAGCTTTTGAGCTGTCAGGACGACAGTGTTTACCAGCGGAACACCTTAGTATTCACCAGGTTCTGTCTGACTGCCTGAACTGGTAAAGATCTCCACAGAAGTGTCGCTAAACTGTTCCTCCAATGCAACTGTATGATTTTTCTGCATTTACAGAAAACACAATAATATCTTCCACTAACCATGTTTCTTGGAGACAATTTATATCAAATGAACTTAAACATAGTACCCACTCCATGTCGTGAAGTTTGTTTTTGACGCCAGCAAAACTCAAACTAAATATCCTTATAGCGTTACCTCTTGCAAAGACTGATTCAAAACCCCTGTAATTGCGCTCTTCAGTTCGAGCTGGGAAGGTGGTAGAAAAGGGATGCATTGATACACACTCTCGGTAGCGTGACTAGAGAAACTTCTGCATTGCTTCCTAGTGATTGCTCGACTTCGGGGCTGGACCATTCTTAACTTGGGAACTGCGCATTCGACGGTGACCTCACAAATGCAGGGCAATGGTGGCCAACATGAGAGAACAGTGTCCTATTGATAGGCTGCAACCAGACATCATTCAGATGACACATTTTAGAATTTGAATCTAAAAATACATTTACAACCTTTGCAGCTAGTGCATCCTTAAAATTAATTAAACAAAATCTAATATAAGGATTTAAAAGATCGAACCACACGTTGCCGCCCCACAAAACATGCGATCGGGTAAAACCCTAATCGTGGTGACAACCTTACAAAATATAGTGTTTACCCCCAAATCTCTGAGAGTGCCTTCACAAGGGCACATTTATATGAATTTTTATTTCCATGCGTGCACTTCGTGAACGTACATATCAAGTTTTACATTTTTCAAGGGTTCTCATGGATCGAAATTATATGACGCTCTTCAGTTTCAAAGAACTGCTGCCTTGGGTTTACATCGCTGGTATGTCACTATTTGAGCGTAATTAATAAAGGGATGACACACAATGAAAGCATCCTTGTCAGGTTTCCTGCAGAGGACTGGTTCCCAGCAGGGCCTTGCAAGATGATTTCACGATTTCCTGACCAGCCTTGATGAACTTGTTGAGGTCTTGGTGACCACAAGCATCTGTGAAGTGCCCTGTCTTGCGTGTTAGAGAATTAGGGTATGTATGGGAAATCACTACCAACATGTCCTTCTGAACAATCTCTGCATAGTTAACTGTCACCCTTCAAATAGGTAGGGCATGCCCTGCTGTTGTATTTGACATCATCCCCAGCGACATCTGGGAGGCTACCTCCTATCATACCTTCCTCCTTTCATATACAATGCAGTCTTCCTGTGCCCTAAAATGACGATTTTTCAGAGACTCAA
Source organism: Ambystoma mexicanum (assembly GCF_040938575.1). Lineage (NCBI taxonomy): Eukaryota > Metazoa > Chordata > Amphibia > Caudata > Ambystomatidae > Ambystoma > Ambystoma mexicanum. The sequence goes on along the minus strand of NC_090935.1, from coordinate 1,173,233,495 downwards.
TGATTTCAATGCCTCTGTCAACCAGCGGAGGTCCATATTCCCTGCCTCATTCTGTTTGATTAGGTCCCTTTTCAAATCCCCTAGGCATGAGTCAACATTTGCTGACCAGAAAAAGAAAGAAGGTTCATCCTCCACATGCCACTGTATAAAATTAGCGTCTATTGATCACAAACTAAAGGGTTCAGCAAATCATTGCTTGCGTCTGATTGCAACCTTGCATTTTGCTCTGCTGTTGTTGTTGGGAGCCGTTTGGCAGATGTCAAAGATGCCGCCTCGTTACGGGAGCAACAGCAAACTGCTGCTCCCAGACCAGCATCACCCAACAATGCAGCACTGTGCATGATTATTCAGTCAAATGAAGGGAATGCTGCAAATGCTGGGTTAGGGAAAGCCAGTTTATCCTGGCCATTAGCTGCATTAGGAGCAGAGGCTAAGCCCATGCTGCGTCCATGCTTTTCTGCAGTTAGACTGCATTCTTTAATATCTTGATCATTTTGAAAATTATCTGTGTACAATGCATAGAGCCACTCTGTTGCTGCTCTTCATCATCACTCGGTTTTTTCATCTGTTTCTTTTGAAATACATTATTTAAAAAAAACTAAAAAATATTATAAAGGTGTATATGGTTTACATAAGAAAAACGGTAATACAACAAATCACATTAAGAGTGAATATCAAATACATTTTGCGCTATGACAAATATAACAATTATTATAACACCACTGGTGTGGTACATTTGTAATGCCAATAAATATCTGCCTAAAACGTTGTAACATTAATTTCAAGCACATTTGTCATACAAATATCAGATGGTAGGCAAATGAAAAGTTATTTATTTCAATATCATCCAATCAGATACAGAGATTTAATTACTCCCACTTCACAACCAAATGTCCTTTGTTATTATCTTGTGTTGTACTATGAAAGAACATTTTCTCAGAAAATGTATCTTTACAACAATAAATTACCATCTGATTCATAATCTTTACAAAATCTTACCTCTGGTATGACGACCAAACCGAACATTAAACCAAAAAGGACCATGTTCACTCCATATAACCATCGGAGGAAAATAAAATATGACGCTACTGAGGATCCAAAGTGACCTTAAATATACAGAAAAAGAAAAACATCAGGATAGAAACACGTGTCATGGGTAAAATCTCAGAATTACTATGAGGGGTCAGTAATGTGAGGCAGACAGCTGCTTGTTTTTTTCTCACAATTACATATTTTATTAAAGAAAAAAAGTTTGAAATACATCCTTGCTAATCCTATTCTATCAGGGAATTCCCTACCTAGTTTACAGGCTAAGGGAATAACTCCTAAAATAACAAACTGGCCCTCACACAAAGCAGCAACACATTCAAAGTAAACCATAAACAAAATAAAAGAGCACATTTTGATTAGAACAATCCTATGTATCTGCATCATGCAATCAGAAATTCTTGCACCTGAAAAATGTATGTAAACTGGTATGTAATCAGCTTTCTTTTTCTTTTTTAATTTTTATTCTTAAGATTGGTTTTTATCAATGTTGAAATGTGAAGAATGCAATAATGTATCCTTTTGTACTTATTGAAAGGTAGATTTTGTTTCAACTACATCAACAAAACACACACAAAAAAGAGCAAACAGCAAACAACCAGTAATTTGGATGAACTTCACCGGTCCTGGGTAAATCCCTTCCCTAGGATTGTCCAAATTCAACTTCCCAAATGTTCAAATGTCAAATGGAAAATAAAGTCTTGAACCAGTTCTTGTGAGTTCCAAGCAAAACCAAATGTTCATTAAACAAAAATCCACTTGTAACAGTTCTTCAGATTTCAGTTGAAAAGATCCCGTTCCAATTCCAGCCAGTAAAATAACAACAATGGTAATCCTGGATATCCTCTTTCCAAGATTGCCACAGTTCAAAGAATAGACTTCTCCTTCGACAACTTTACAAGTAACCCTTGCAGTTTACTTGGTATAATTGTCAGGATGCTTCTTCTTGAGTTGTTGCTTTCCTCTTACAACCTCCCTTCGAATACTGTTACTGTGGGAACAGACTCCTTTCTTCCACAGTATGCCATTACTTAAACCAACGTTCATGTAACATCCACTGACAATATTATACACAACCACAGTTCTGATATTTCTGCTTCAACTTTTATACTTCAGGATTATTAGTCAAATAAAGACAAGACCCTTTGACCTCAAAAGCTAGTCAAGGCACTCTTCTATCCTATGCTTCAAGAAAAGGGCCGCCTCTTCACCTCTTCTGTCTGTCTTACTGCCACAAGTATAACCTGCCTCTGCTTCCAGACTGGCTTTCTCTCAACTTCAACAGTCTCGGCATTACAGATTATTTGTTCAATCTTCTTACAAGCACCCTGCTCCCTTCGCAAGCTTCATTCGCACCTTCTTGGGGTAAGAATGACACACTTGTTTCAGAGGACACAGGACCTTTAACAACTCTGCAGATCTGGTGGATAGGTCTAAACAGGGCTTGCTTCACAATAGAAAAGGTTTGCCTCTTGGTTTTATTCTTCTTATTAATACAACAACTTCTAGTTTCAAAGAATACTTGTTATTAATGTTACAAGGTTCAGTCTTCAAAGAAAAACATATTTATGTACACACGGCCACTCTTTACGGTACATATTGGGCCTTAAATAACTGCAAGTGCTTGTATTCCCATATATTATCACAGGGATACATTCTAACTCCTGTTGGGAATCACAATTGACCATACGGAACCGTCCTTTCATACTGTAAGTACTTATAACAATCGTGAAAGTCACTGTTAGAGTTTTTGCAATGCTTTCGCAGGTGTTCCCTCTTTAATTAGAGAAACACGACCACTCCGGCAAAAGTAAGAGCTAAACAATGGAAAATTAAATGCTTTACTTCTTACGTGAGCACTACAGTTTTCACTAGAAGTGCACATGATACATTTCCATTGTTCGTAACTCCCAGAACACTGCGATTGCGGGCGGCTTCACCCTCCCGACTTCTTTCACTTCTACTACGGCTGTGGGCGCACTCGGGACCCACACCCCTCTGCAGCACAAGTGTCTCAGATCCGGCCATGCCAACTGGGAGTCTCCTTCACTCCTCTGTCCCTCAACTTGTTTTCTGCTACGGGCCTTGGGCTTCAGCACAGTCACAGCTATGCAATTACAGCCACTAGGGCTCTTGGAAAAACCTTCACTCTCAGCACGTCTTTCTAAGTGCTGCCATGGCATGGCAAGGTTTGTGAACACAGGACCCTCTCGGAACTTGCAGGTGAAATCTGCTTCTCCACATCCTGGCGTCTCTTAAGTGATCACACTTCCTCGTAAACTGCCAGCCTCATGATCTTCTACTTCTGCTACCACTGTCAGCCCTCCAGCTCCTGCTCCAGCTCCTTCCCCAGCTCCTTCCTTTTTCCCCCTCCTGCTGCAGCTTTTTATGCCTCATAGGTGGGACTATTGATTTCAGGTGCACGCCATTAATGTCAATCGCCCAACCTTTTCAATGACTGTTAGGCCTAATTGCCTGTCCTGTACATCTACATGCTTCTTCAGCACTCTTCTTCATCGCAGTCCCTATGGGATTCTGGGACATGTAGTTTACTTTCTCAAAGTTAGGTTTTTCTACTACATGTGTATTTTTAATGGTAGATTTAATTCCACTTTTAACAGAGGGCTTGTAGGTTTTAACTTTATTACAGGAAGATGGTGTTGGGAAGACAACACTTTCACTATTTCTTGTAGTGTACCCTTGGTATTGAGAAGGGCATTTGATTTTACGGATCAAAAAGATTCTTTCTTTTGGTATAATAGGTTTGGGTTTCACAACCTTGGGTTATAGCACCTTAGATTTAACAGGAAGTTCAGAGATATTAGAATGGCAACAAGTCATTACCTCTTCTGACTCAGTAGTAAGAAGCTCCCTTTCAGAGGAAAAATACTGTGTCTCATTCCACGGTATCCCTTCACTACCCTGGGCCTTGTCTCCACCCAGGTGACCCTCCCGCAGTACACCACCCCCAAGGTTGGGATCTGGAAGCTTCTGCCCTCCCCTGGCCACCTGGGAGGAGACTTTAGGCAGGGTTTCAGTGATGGATCCACATGATTCTTCACAATACTTTATTGAATGTATAAAGCTAACCTACCTCAAAACTCTAATATTTAAAGATATTTAAAGCTATGTATGCATGCTTCTTAAAAAAAAGTGCAACTGTCTAGACTGTCAAAAGCATGATAATGGCACACATATGGCAGAACATGTTTTAACAACAGACAATGAATCCACTAACCATAACAAATCACCAATTACCTTCTTTATAACCCTGCTGACACTCTGGCAAATAATCGGAGAAGACTCGTGGTAGGCTTTCTGAATTCTGATTGCTGGTTCCAACAGCCGCCCATGTGGCTTACACTGACAACCCGAATGTGGGTGCACACTTACACCCTTGATTTGTAAATAATGAGATTCCCCTGATACCTGAGCCGACAACATTCATGCTTGATAGAATCCTTTGTATACCCTACTCCACAGGGGAGTTGAGAGTCTTTCATTGAATCCACAATGCAGCCAGGCAGAATAAGAGGGAGTTGTCCTGGATGTATCTTGGATACATGGGAGACCCCCCAGGGTATTCTGACAATTTAGAGTTGGGTGGCACAGACAATGTATTCTCTAAGTCATTGAGGTGATTGTTTCAATTCTGCCCTCGGTAGTTTACAGGGCTCATGCCCCCCTGAAACTTCACCTACTCAACATAAATTCAAAAAATAATTTCAAAATGCTGACTGGGTAAACTAACCAGTAGGCCTATCTGACCCATGGGAGCCATTCTGCATGTTGTGCATTCCTCCCAATGAAAGAGCAAATATATTTGGCTTGACTGTGATGTTGGTGTGCTTCCAGGCGTGTCTCGATGGGCTCTTTTAACAAATATGTTTCATCCATTCCTTCTGTCCTTTTGAAAAGAACAACTTATTATAATTATTATTATTATTATTATTATTATTATTATTATTATTATTATTATTATTATTATTCCTATTATTATTATTATTATTTTATCCATTGAGTGCGACCTAGCTTGAGGAAGCAACCAATCGCTTTACAGTCAGGGAAGCAGAGAAAAAGGGAGCAGGGAGCTAACAGGGACGGGCGAGGGTGGGAAATTGGCAGCAAGGGATCTACAAGCAGCAAGGGGAGGAGACAGTGGGGAACAAATAATTGGCATTCTAATCAAGCAAATGCAAGAGAACATGAAAGCAGGAAACACTGATCATCATCTCAATGTAGTACGAGCCCAAACCCCTAACTGTAATCATGCTCATAGCACATCTACCAAATGAGCACCCACAGAAACTGATGCCAAACATGCAAAGACACACACAGACAATATTCAATGAATACACCACAAAGGAAACGGATTTTGGAAATGCTTGATCATAGACAGAAACGTATTCCAGTACCAATGCAGCATTTGAAGGTAAACCATAGATGTGTTGATGAGGACATACACATCTCAGAGTAAAATAAGAGTTATAGAAAAACACAGAGAAAGCATTGATATAAACATAAGTATGTATGAGGAACATCAAGCCTTGTCTGTTTCCCTCCACCCAAATACCAAAGATATTTCATTTAATTTCATTATTCCCTGACCTGACAATCTTTTCACAAGCAATAAACATTAGTGTCCAAAAAGCAATCACTACCCATCATGACAAATACCAGAGCCTTAGCCTTAAGATGGGTGGTGTGGTGCCAAGGGTACCAGAAGGAACCACCCACTGTGTAATACTGGCATAAAATTAGGAGGATGTGTGAGGAAGATTGACTGTCTAGCCCACCTCCAAAGAAGGTGCAATGATATAGTATGGAAGAGAGTGTTTAACCTGCCCACTAATGAACACATGCTTAAGAGCACAGACATACTACAACCGCATAGGCAAGTGAGTCTCAGTGCAGATGTGCTTGGAGTGTGGAGCTCCACAGTGCTCATCCAGCCCCCCACATTTCCAGAAAGTGCATCCAATGTGGCTGCCCCATTTCACAGTTCAGGCTACACCTCCACAGACAATACATCATGACCACAGAAACCAACAATGAGAAACACCAACTCCTTATTCCCCTACCAAGCCAAACCAGTAGTTCCATTTCACACCAGAAACTAGTTGAGGAAGAATTATCCCCAGGGGCTTCACCAGCCTGATACAAAAGCTGCATTGAGGCAACCAAAGGAGCATATGTGTTGGAGGTTAGAGATCAGAAAGAGAAAAGGAGAGAGGAGCTGGGAAAGAGAGAGAATAAGAAGAAGAATAAGAAGAAAAAGAAGAATAAGAAGAATAAGAAGAAGAAGAAGAAGAAGAAGAAGAAGAAGAGTGACAGAAAGGGAAAGGTGCCTTGGAGGAGCATCACTAGGTGGAAGGAGGAGGGTGATCAGAGAGAAGATGAGGGTTGGAGAAGCAACAGTAAGAGGAAAGAGAAAGATGATCAGAGTGAAGAGAAGAATTGGAGGAACGTCAATTGGAGGAAGGAGAGGGTAGATCAGAGTATAGAGCATTTATGGATGTGTACTATGGCAAGGATAAAGGAGGGTGAATATAGTTTAGAGGAGCAAGGGCGATTTGTGAAGTAGAGGAAAGGGGAGATACTATGCAAGGTGGTAAAACATGGTATAAGGGGGGGAAGGAGGTAGGGGAAAGGGCTTTGTCATTCCCTGTAAAGACAACAGTAGAATGAGAAAGTGAGTACGTAGGGCAAACCCTAATATCACAAGGGCTGAGCCTGGGTGATTTAGTGGAACAATCATGTGGTGAAATTTCAAAGGGGTGCAGGTGAAGACTGAGGAAAGAGAAGAGACAGAATAGGAGATGTTCGTTTCGGTATTAACATGGCACAAAACCCTGAGAGTGAGAATGTACTGGTGGGCAGAAGTACCAAGAACCAAATTCAGGGAGATGGCTGGGAACATAGATAGAAGGCAGTGGAAACGTTGGGGTGCCTCTTTGTTTCTGGAACCTCTGGGCACTTGCGGAAGTAGGAAGATCACTGAAAAACTCTTCACTCAAGAGACACGGCCATCAATTGGTGGTCACTGGAAATCGCAGCTGCAACCTCTGGGCTAAAATATGCTACGGCTGGAATACTGCTTGTGACCCCTAGCAGACATCCAAGAGAAATGAATGTATTTGTTTTTGTTACTTCAGAAGAGTGAGCATGGTTAGGGTGGTGTGGAATCCTGCTAACAAGTTGTATGAGGTGATTTTGAAGGAGAATGGAAACAATGGGAAAATGTGCATTGATATAGTTGTGTGATTGCTTTTGCAAATGGCACCATCAGTTCTACTATCACTGCATTAGGGTATCAGAGAGGACAGGTGGCCTGCACTGTGACAGGCATACCCAGAGCACGACCGTGCTGATTTATGTTTTCATGTTGATGGGTCCAGTTAGAGGTGGTTGCAGGTGGCGCTGACACATGTATTTTTCTGTGGGTAAGGGGTGGGTATCAAGAAGCTGTGCTAGTGCCCCCAAAACTGATGAGTGATAAATCAGTTTATGAAGGGCTTGGCTGGCTTCAGAATTGAGGAGCTGCAGGAGTGGAGAGAGGTTTGCCTGTGTGTCTGGCAGACCAGGGGCAAGCATGGCTCTGGCTCTTTGGAACCAAAGATGCAGTCCATAGAAGGACGAAGGAATGGCCAGGCACTCCTATGGGGAACCGCCCCCAAGAGAAACATGCAGATTCTTAAAAAAATTACCAAAAGAGTCTACAATCTGTGTTGTGTGAAGATAAAAATGTTCATGATCCCACAATAATAGTGGGTCAAATTGCGCTTGTACACAAGTGTTTCAGAGCGCGACAAACAAAAATAATACTTTTTCATGTAGTGTTCAAATCATAAACAACACGTTAATTCATAATTCATACATTTTCAAACAATGTAAATTCCAAGTATACCAAAAATGGTTCAATAATTCAATCATAGAAACATGAAAACATTGGAATGTTTTCTTAATCCCCTAAATTATGACAGCTTGTGTTAGTACTTAATTTGTGGTGGTGGTTGCCGGTGCCCAACACCGGCACTCTTTTTTGGGGACCGGAACATGGCTGGGGCACGTGTAATTACTTTATTTGTTCAGTTTCCAAATGTTCCAAGATCATAAATCATTCTGAGTCTGCTCTGCGGCTCTGCTTGCAGTTGCAGGCCATGGCTGGCTGCTGGGCCTGGGAGTACAGCAACAAAAAGCCAATGGAAACCAACATTCTGTTGTTACCATGCAGTATTTGATACATTCTGTACAGTAACACAGAATGTGCAGTTTTCATTGGCTGTTCTCCAGCCAGTGCAATGACATGATGACGTGCGTGTGGGGGTGGGTCACGTGGGTCTATTGTTGCCGACTCTGAGGCAGGCAGGCCACCTTCATTTCACGAGGCACACTTGATTTGTTAAGGTGTAGCACGTGAGTCGTGAGAAAGGAAAGCCTCAGCCTGCCCCTGCAATTGTGGTCCCATGCGCGGCCTACTAGTTGCAAAAGTTCTTAAGGCCTGGCTGCTTGGCCTAGTTTGTGCTCTGCTAACTCGGTAAGTCAGTGACAGTATGAAAGAAGTTAAACTGTCTTTCTGTCCGGATGGTTTATTTATTATTCGTCAGTGACGTGTGTCTGCCACCGCTGTGAATATGTTGTGACAAATCGACATCCACGGCGGCAGGCAGCGCGATTAATGTAGGTCGGATGATGACCGACTAATAAATTAATGAGAGGCGAGTGCAAGCCCCTGCCTGGGCGGCCCCCCCCCCCCACTTTGACTGCGGCCGGTGTCGGCGTGGCGACTGGCATGCAGGCAGCTGCTCACCTGCTCTGCTCGTTGTGTGCCCGTGGTCGCAGGCTCAGGATTTGACCCGAGCTGGCAGGCCGCGAAGCAATGCGAGCAGGAGCGCTCAGGCTGTGGCAGTTAGCCGGAATTGCGGGTGGCCGGCCGGCCACAATTATAATGTAAGTAACTAACGCAGCACTGCAGCCTTAGTCGGACGACCTAGGGGCCTAGGGCTGCCTAGGTCATACGACCAAGGCTGGCGAGTGCCGCTCACTCACCTTACATTATTATTGCAGCCACGGTCCACCGCCTGCAGAGTCGCGGCAGGCAACAGAGACAGTGTGCTAGATCTGAGACCCGGGACCCCCACCCCTGTTGCCATGCTAATGTCCAATACAAGTATGTATTGCGACACAGCTTGTCCTCCTGCCATTTGCCAGTTTATTCTAAGTGGTCTTGCATCGGGGTACTTAGATGTGTCCAGGCCAGGGGTCCAACTGTAATTAATGAGAGGCAAGTGCGAGCCCCTGCTTGGGTGGCTCTGGCCCGCACCCCCCACTTTGACTGTGGCCGGTGTCGGTGTGGCGACCATGAAGGCAGCTTCTTGCCTGCTCCGCTCGTCGTATGCCTGCGGCCGTAGGCTCAGGATTTGACCCGGGCTGGCAGGCCATGATGCAATGCGAGCAGGAGCGGCTGTGTCAGTTAGCCTGTAGTGCAGGTGGCCGGGCTGCCACAATTATAATGTAAGTAAGTACTAACACAGCACTGCAGCCCTGGTCAGATGACCTAGGGACCTAGCGCTGCCTAGGTCGTCCGACCAAGGCTGCCGAGTACCGCTCACTCACCTTACATTATTAATGCGGTCGCAGTCCACCACCTGCAGCGCTACGGCGGGTGACAGAGACAGTGTGCCAGTTCTGAGACCCTGGACCCCCACCCCTGTTGCCATGCTAATGTCCAATACGAGCATGTATTGTGACACAGCTTGTCCTTCTACCGTTTGCCAGTTTCGTCTAAGTGGTCCCGCTTCGGGGTACTTAGATGTGTCCAGGATGACAGAATCAAACAAGTTGGCCAAGGGAAAAAGCTGGGGTCACAGGTCGAGATGTTTTTACGCCGGTACTGTGTGTCTCTGCTCGGATGTATTGCTTATGTGCTGAATCATTGACATTAGTTTACTAATCATTGAAACCAGTCTCCCCTTTCCTTGGGCCGTGATTACCTTGTGCAGGGTCCAGCAGGGAATATGCTTGGCTGTGCGGAAACAAGGGAATGCCTTCAATATGTGATCTGGAACACCAGATCCGAAAGTACATAAAAATGTCGAGCAAGGTGGCCACTCCTCTCCCCCTAAATGCTTCCAGACTCGGAAATGTATCATCAAAGAAATCCCGCAACAGTGCAATGCCTTGTTAGTAAACTTAAGCCGTATATGCTGTTTCCACTTTGAAACACTTGTGTATGTGCGCGCTATAAATAAAATATCCTCATGTCAATGTAATAATAGACCATCTTTGCTCAATATGTACCTCAACTTTGCAGCGCAACTCCATTGCACCTGGCAGTCCCCTTGCTTGTGTGCAATAACTTAGCTGCACATTGGATACCATACCTCCTCTCTATGCCGCGTCAAATCTTCCCAGAAAACAACCAGCCTGATATGAGCAATGCTCGGGTGAACTTAAGTGCTGTCTCTTTTGCTTTCATGGAGCCAATGCACCCGTGGCCCCTGTCTGTTCCCCATTGAGCAAACATCCTGCACAGCAGGCAGATGGAAATGAAGTGTCGTCCCATAACCCGACCCTCACACTGGCTAAGCCGTGTCGCCTCACTGTGCACTTCTGCTGCACCAAAAGTGCCCTCCATGCAAGCTGGCTCCAAATATATAAAAATAGTGGAGATCGATCCATCATCGGCCATTCCCTTTTTATATCCTTCTTGGCTCTTGGAATTTCTGTGTTCGGTTCCTGATCCGATTTCCTCTGAAGATATTGTGGGACTCGAACTTACTGTGTATTCTAGTCAAGCTAACTGGGCTTTGGTTACATTTGCATCCCCCTTGATTGCAGAATGTGTTTGTAATAATGCCATTGAATAACATGAGTTGGTTTGGAAGTGCAAACCCATTACCCAAATGTGGATGTTGGGGAAACATGATATCTACTTTCTCGAGGTTTGTGGGGAATCTCAGTTCTGCCCCGCATTATGGAAAACATGTCTACCCCAGTGCCTCGATTAAGACGGGTCAGGGGTTTAACCCCATGCTTCCTAAAATGCAGGGTAGCTGGCAAAAGGTGGGTGAGCAACTGTGAGGACCAGGGGAGCCCAGGGTTAAACTTTTCTCTGCTTTATCTTGGAACTCACAGGGTCACCACTCCTTTCTTTTAGTGGCACCTGGCAAAACCCTTGGTAATGTGCACTGGTTACAGTCCGTAAAACTTAACATAGAAAAAAAATATCAAAACGGCCACAACTGGAGTCCAGGTGCTTAGTAGCGATGTCTAGCGCTTTGAGGCGATGGTGATTTCACGCAGCACTGACTGCCAAATCAATTTCTGATCAATGCAGGATTTGTGTTCCCTGAATATAGGATACTGGCTGCTTTGCATAAAATCAAAGTGCATTTTGGTAACATAAGAATGGGCACTAATTTATTGAACATGGCTGCGCTTGTAATTCAAACATTCTTTTCTCCTGAGCATGCAATGCACACTTACTATGGTGCTCATCATTTCCCCTGGCACAGTAGTCATTCTGACAGTAAAATATGTGCAAAGCATGAGACATATGTACAGTTTTGGATGGTTTCATTGTTTGAGCTTGGGCTGCTGAGCAAAGGATGCCTTTCACGTGCAGTCTTTGAATATCACTGCTCGGCTGAACACATAGAAACACTGTGGGCCTGTTTGACAAAATGTTTTTCTATGGGAATGCACCATTATAAAACACTTCTTTGAATCAGTCCCTGATATGTAACAAGCACCATAAACCCTCTCAAGTTGAGGGAGCTCTCTGCCACTCACTGCTGCTCCGTGGCTGCTTGGACAGAGAGCTTCCTCAACTTGAGGGCTTGTTTGGTCCTCAAGTCTACGCAGAACAGCGCTCTGGAGCACAGTTCAGTCTTGTTCCATCCCAATTCCTCCCCTGATAATCGTATACTGTTCCACTTTCTGACCATCTCTCTTCTCTGCTCTCACTCTATGAACCTTCTGCGTCTCCTCACTCTGACTCTCTGCTCCCCTAGATCCTCTTCCCCAGAGGTGCAGCCAGCATTATCTAACAAGTAGGGCCTGAAGCTAATGTCGGTGGGTCCGCCACAGTGACATTAACATCTGTAAATACCCCCACAAGCCGCTGACTGGGCATTTACAGATTTTGGGTGGGCCTTGCCCGCTCAGGCCCTACCCTGTCTATGCCTCTGCTCTTCCCCATGGTCTGTTGTTTTATACCTTAATGGTGTACAGTCTGCTGAACCAAGAACTTGCCTCCAATCAGCAGAGCACAAACCAACGCAATCAGTAGGATTCTTTAAAGGTGTCAGCTATTTAGCATGTTTTTGATTGCAAATAACAAAGTGCACTGATTTGTGCCATCGAGTGGCGACATTTGGATACAGAGCCCTGGAGGCAGAGAGGTCTTTTAGTATTTGTGCATCAGTCCAGAGGCCTTTGTTCCAGGTTTCTGGTTCTGCACCATTTACCGTGATGCCTTGGTCCTCTTTCCTATTGAGCATACAGGTATCACGCCAGCGGTTTACAATTTAATTGACTTAGTGCCTTTGCCCCCCTTTAGGTTTGCAGTGAGCGACTTCATCAGAGGTTTGTTCATCGTGGTGGCACTGGTGGCAGTCAGAGTCTGAGAGTCGCAGGCTGCTGTGTGGCATGCTGCATCCTCGTCCCTGAAAACACGGTAAGAAAGACGTACGTTATCAAGCATAAGTGGGGTGTAATTGTTTTACTGACTCAAGGAAAGTGGGTGTTTTTTTAAAAATGGAGACGGGCATGGGTACTACACTACAGTGCGACATTTCAAAAGTCGCAAAATTGTATGGTTCAGTGTGGTGTGTTGGGGGATAAAAGGAGGCAACTGGCACTTTGCAGCCATTTACAAACCACCCACATGGTATTTGTTGTTAGATTTCTTTTTGCAATGTTCCCTTCAGCCAGGACATGTCGAACATGTGCACATTTGTATTTATTAGCCCGGCTCTAATGGAAAGCGCATTCCATGTGTGCACCATCATTATATGTGTTTGTTCTTACATTTGCTGTTCACCAGTCCTTGATTCCATTTGAAGCACTTAAGAGGTCTGTTGTCCTGTCCTGACGCCTGGCCTGATTATTGTGTGTAGTGAAACTTGGAAGGAATCCCATGATATCGATTATACCTTCTTTTCATTTCCTTCCTTAGAATGTCTGGAGCCCAGAAGAAAATTTCTTTATACTTTTCAAAACCTGGTAAATAATGCAGCACAGATGAGCCTATAAGCAAGCGAAGTAAACAGGAATCTGTTTCCAATTCAGATAGTGTTTGTGAAGAACCAGAAAACACACTAGATGAGACCACCAGCACTGCTACTGTCAACATCCATACAGAAATCCAGACAGCAAGCATTCCACTTGGAGAGGAACTGGGTGGCACTGGTACATATGAAGATCGTGAACTACCGAACGACAGTGACACGGAAATTCCAAGTACTAGCACACCGGAATCTGGTCAATCATCACCACTGCAATGGTCAGCACCCTTAACGAAAGGCAGACTCCCTAAAGGCTGGAAGCTGGACCAGAAACAATATTTTCAAACCAAGTACCCATGGTTGATTGTTAGAGGACACATTCTCGGATGCACCATTTGCCATCAAGTCAATAGCTTTGGTGCAGAGAAAAGTCATGGGATGAAATTGTCTAAAGAATGGACTGAGTGTACTGTTAGCTCATATGGTACCAACAATGACAAGCAACAAAGATCCTTACGAAAGAAGATTACTGAACATTTCTCAACAAAGGCACACGTCACAGCATCAACAATATTAGAGCAGGCAAAAAAAGATACATTGCTTAAAGTAACTTCTAGAGCCCAGGCAGGTAAAATAGCAACAACTGCCAGAATATTCTGAACGGCTTATAAAGAAGCAAAGCGGAACAGGCCAGCCTATGGTTTTGAATATGAGATAGACTACCAGCAATTGAATGGGCTAGATATGGGACGCATTTTACATTCCAATGTGGCTTGCTCAAGTATACAGCAGCACATTTCATCGGAAATTAAACGAAAGACATTCGCCAAAATAGTTGCCTCTTCTCCTAAGGTGAGCCTTTTGCTGGATGAGGCAACTGCCTTAAATTAAAAAAGTGCTTTCATTGTGTACCTACGTACCCAGATACAGGATATGGAGTCTCAAACTAATATTTTTGTTGACCTTATCGAGCTCAGTGATGTGTCTGCTGAAGGTATAGTGAACAGTTTGCTGTCTTCGCTCCAAAAGGACCCAATTAACATTAGTGAGGACTTTCTCACCAAATGTCTGGTGTCAGTCGCTTGTGATGGAGCAACAGTAATGTTTGGCCACAATACCGGGGTTGTGAAAAGGTTACAAGAAATCATTTCTCCCAATATTGTAGCCTGGCACTGCTCAGCACACCGCTTAGAACTTGCAGTCAATGATGTCATGAAAGACATTGGAGCTACAAATCATTTCAAAGCATTGCTAGACAAACTGTATTTTCTTTTTAGCACATCTGTGAAAAATCGTTTGCAGCTAAAAGAATGTGCAGATGCTCGACATTCAGCTTTGTAAAATAGGAAGAGTGTTAGATACTCGCTGGGTTGCCTCAAGCTACAGAACAGTAGAGGCTGTCTGGAATGCTTATCCTGCGCTTTACAAACACTTTACATTGGCATCTAGTGATGGCTCTCGTGATCGCACAACATGAAACATGTATACTGGACTATGTAGGCGCCTTTCCTCTGTGCAGTTTATTGGTAATCTTGGGTTTATGTTTGATGCACTTCAAGAGTTATCAGAATTGTCTCTAGACTTACAAAAGCGTGATTACACGATCATTGATGCACATCGTGCTATTTGCCGACAAATATCAGTGTTTGAGGCAATGGTAGAAAGGCGAGGAAAACACTCTTCCCAGTGCCAGAAGGCCATATAAGAAAATAGTTTCCAAGGAGGGACCCTGCATGAAGGAAAGGCGTGCGACAAAAGACTTGAACATGGACAGTTTTTTCGCAGTCTTGAAGAAAATATACAGAGTTGTTTGTTGTCTACAGGAGGTTCTGCTGCTGCTGACAACAAAGTTGCGTATGAGAAACTAATAAGCAAACTCAAAGTTTTGTACAAGCAGTACTGGCTAGATGAGTTACCACCTACGTATGGAGAAAGTGAGATAGAGTCTCTGTGTGAAAGATTTGACATTGTTTACACTCGTCAAACCATTCGGGCTTACAGGGAATATAGGGAGACAGGTGGAAAAGAAGCTAATAGACACTACAAGGAACTTTTGACAGCTGTGAACACTATTGCCATCTCTACTGCTGAGTGTGAACGAGGGTTTTCACAAATGAATCTTGTCTGCACATCAGCAAGAGCATCCCTGCATACTGACACCATTTCATCTTATTATTTTTTAATCTCGCTGGCCCACCATTGAAGAAATTCAACCCCATCCCCAATGTCAATTCATGGATTGCAAAAGGACGAAGAGCTGCTGATGACCCTAGGAGTAAGGAACGAAAAGAGGACATGGCCAGGTCAGATTTAGACATTTTATGGGGTTTTATGAGCGAATAGAGACAACTATGCACACTATTGCACTTGTTATTATTTAATATATTATTTGTTTGCACTTTATTTAGTAACTGCTATTTGCATTTGTTTGTTTTGTTCATCTATTGTAATTTGCATTTTACTATAGCAGCTTAGCCATGGTGATCCCAACTAGCTTTTGGCAAAGTTGTAATCGCATCTGGAGTTACCATGACAATTTGTGAAATGTTATGCAGAATATTTTGCGTTGTTAGGCAAAATACTGTGGCTGGCAGAATGTTAATTACTTCAAACAAACACAACATTTAAATGGCATCTGCCAGTCTATTTAATTGATATAGATTAAATGCCTTCTCTACCTCCTTTTCTAAGTTTAAAATGAATGCCAAACATGGCACCTTGTAATTTCTTGTTTGGTTCTGTTCTATATCCAATGTGTTTATTTATTCTTAGTGTGTTTATTTATTATTTATTCAGGGTGAGGTTAAATAAAAAAGTGTTTTTGAGGATCATGTCCCAGATTTGTAATTACTGCAACATCAGTTAACTTTCATTCAATCAAACCTAATGTTTTAAATACAGTTTATTATTTGTTCCTAGTGTACGTCAAAACAGTAAGATACTCTCACTGTGAGTCTCACAAGAGACCCCAGCTCCAATCAGAGCCAATTGGAAAACAGAACGGTGGGAGTGGGTGGGCCGTGGGGGGTCATTCTACAAAATTGACAAATAAGATAACATCCACAGGTTTGCAACAATTTTATCAAATGCATTATCACTTCGAGGACAGCAAATATGGTCCAGATGTCTAATGAGTGTGGTCTAGAACTTAGAAGTGTGTTCAAATGCACTATTTTGCCTCTAGGGTTGCCAGAATGCTGCAACCATTACACCTACCATAACAAGTACGTGTTTTCCAACTTTAAAGCATTATACTTTCTCAACCCATGTGTGTCCTTCCCCATCCATCCCACTACTAGCCTGTGCCAGCAGTTGCTGCAGCGCCAAACAAGTGACATGGAGCAGCAGCAGTGTAATGGGCTGGTGGGGGGCTAGGTAGGTCTAACACTAAAATGGCTCGGGTCGTGCATCCGCACTGCATACGGCGCCGCGCCCGGCATTATGGGGCCAATATTTTGGGGCACTGACATTTATTTTTTTACAAATGAAGCATCTATGTATTAAAAATGATGGATTGTCAGTAGTTCTCTTGTATTGACTATGCGTTTTGGGACTGCTCTGTCCCTTCTTCAGATGCTAACAGACTGACTTCCTGTATCACAACATATGTATAGATATCAATTTAGTTATATATATAGTTGCACAATTCTCACTTCAGTGTTAGTAATATAGTTTACTGACCTTCATATTCAATTTGAAATTGAGCACTAGCTGCAACTGCTGTAATTACACTATCTACAAATAAAAATGATATTGAGCACCTTCTTAAACCAACTCAATGCAAATTACGACTAAGAAAATGAATATAAAAACTCACTTAATGCCTAACAAGATCGTATCAGTATGTATCAAAGAAATAATTGTGTTCCCGAGATTATGCTTTTGTACATATGTAACACTTTTTGATTCCTAAAATTGTCTCTATCAGTGAACAAAATCCTGTGGCTTGAATAAGCAAGTGAACAAAAAGAACTGGGCTAGATATATGATGTCATCGGTGATGTCATCAATGACATTTCTGATGTCATCTTTGATGTCCCGGATGTTAGTCTTAGCAGTGCACAGAGGTGGCGCAAGTTATGGTTACTTAGCGTACCATAACTGGTGAATTTCAAGGGTTTTTCTGTCTTACTTGTAACCATAACATCCCTTTAACAATGTTTTTTATTGAATTTCATAGGTTTTTATTAGTGCAACGTAACCGTAACGTCCTTTTAACCACGTTTTTTCAGTGAATATATGCAATATATATAAGTTGCTCAACCGATAGGAAGAGCACTTTTGGGTGTCAGATTAATCCTGCAAGGTTTGGTGAGGTTTCATCAAGGGGAGGCAAAGTTATATGGGGTCCTAAAAGTTGTGTTTTCCCCATAGATGCAATGGAATAAGAAATGTGCTAATGCCTTCAACCCAAATCGCTGGACAGATTTTCACAAAATTTGCGGCAGGAGCGGCAGCTTTGTCCCAAAAGCGTGCTTTTGTAAATTTGGTGTAAATCCGTCCAGTATTTTTTTTTATACTGTGAAAAAGTAGGTAAAATAAAATTTGTGATATCTGGGTTCGGTAGCGGACCCTCTTTCCTATTCGCCCGCTGATTGGTCAATAAAAAAAATGAGGTTCATCAGATTTTTTGAAACACCCGTCATATTGGATTCACGGCCAGCGCCCATTGTCCGCGGACAGCACAGTAAACACATATTGAAAAACACAACATTGCACTTGTCAAACTAATAAAACTATGTCTGGGGAGGTGATGGGCGATGAGTATGGGATGGGATATGGCCCTAAGAAGATGTTCGGGGGCATCTATGTTTATTTGTGCATTACAGGGTTGGTGAAAAGCAGTTTTTAGATGGCTTAGAACTTTGGTGCCACTCAATGAAATTGCATTACATTTTGGAATTTCCTTCTAGACTTGATACGGAAATGTGCTGTTTTGTCAAGAGGCAACACAATTAGAGGGGAGTCCCAAAATATTGTAAAGGCTTATAAATATGGTGACATTTGATGAATCTTGACAAAAGTTTGCAAAAAGATTTTAGATTTAGATATAAATGTTTCTACAAAGTTTGGTGGGATTTTGTCAAGAGGAGCAAAATTAGAGGGGGGTCTCAATATTTTTAGATGGCTTACAACTGCCGTTTGACAAATGTGGACAAAGGTTTCAGAAATATTATAGACCCAGCCTTGAATGTTTGTGAATGGATTTTGTGAAGTGAGGGCTAAGTTATGTGACTATTCTATGTACGTACATTTTGACACTTTTCAAAAAATAAAACATGGGTGGATTTCCAGCAAACTCGTGTAAGGAGCATTGGCAAGGACCTGAAAGCATTGTTTTGCAAATGTGCCCGTGTTTTATTTTTTGACAAGTGCCATAATGTAGGTACAAAAAATAGTGATCTACCTTTGGTGACTGAGGTATAGCCTGAAGCCATGGGCATTGGCCAGATTGTGCGGATCAAGGCATAAGTTCATGACCTGGACAATCTGGCTACTGCCCATGACCACGAGGGACGACCAATTGGGTTAAAGTGGCCATGTCCACCAGGGACTGGCTATGTGGTAAAGTTTTTCCAAATTGGGATAGGTTTGAAAGGGAAATACATGTGCCTGTGGGTACAGGTTAAAGTGCAGGATGGGATTGCAGCAAATATGCAGGAGGAGGGTCAGCAAGAACTGGAAATCATGGTTTTGCAAATATGCCCTGTGTTTTTTTTTTTAAGTATAAATGGTAAGTACACCACACAGTGAAATAACTTTGGTTTCTGGACAATAGGCCTTGCCATCAGCAAGGAGAAAAGTGTACTATAACTTGCTTATTGGGGCATGCAGCATGGTCGAAGCAGTAGGTTTGAATGGGAAAACATATTCTTCTTGTGGCTACTGCCTGTAGTGGTGGAATAGATTATAACAAAAGTGTGTGACAAACATTAGCAAGGACCTGCAGGCTTGTTTCTGGAAACATGTCTTGTGTTTTATTTTTCCAAAGTGTAAGAATGTAAGTAAAAAAATTAGTAATATACATTTGATGTCTGGGTAGTGGGCCTGGCCCTCGGCAAACGCAAATGTGTACTCTAATTTGCCCCATGGATTTGGAGACTGGCCATGAGCACTGTCCATTGGTTACATTATTATCGTACAGTGGACACTGAACTAGGAAGGGGGGTAGGTGCAGTGAATACTATGGGTGGTTTGGTTCGGCTGGGGTCATGGCGCAGCCTTATGCCATAGGCAATTGAATGACATAAGTATGTGTTGCAAAAAATATGTTTTTAAAGGAGCTTTATAGTTCTTTCATATATGTGAAAAGAGGTATTATCAATAACGTATATACAGTGATGTAACTCTATGAAACATGTTCACTTATAAAAACTTATTAAATTGACAGAAAAAACTTTGTTAAAGGTATGTTATGGTTAAGCTGCATCCCACCCTTGGGACTCTGCTGCTCCAGCCGTTACCCAGTAGTGTCCCACCTTGGCATACCTTGGTATTTCCCTGTTGAGTTCCCATGAGCACTTGCCCATCTCTACTGCCCCTTCTATTTATGCACTTCTCTCACTTCACAATGCATATGTACATGTATAGGAGCATCGTGTTCAATATTTTGGGATAAGTAAGGGAAATGTAGATGGAAAAGATTTGTAAAAGATTGTTAAGTGGCAGTTGGTGTGTGGAAGGTTAATATGGTCATAGGGTTCTCTGTTCACCTTCTGCAGGCCGCCATGGAAAGGGAAGAGGGGCTCTGTACGGAGACCCGCCTTCCATTTCAATGGTGGTCATCTTGGAAAAGGATTTTCCTTCCTATTTATTTATTTAATTATTTATTTAATTATTTGTATTGCGCCGTTAACTTGCGAGTTTCGGGGCGCAGAAACGTGAACACAAAGACAACAGAAATGGACGGGACAGTTCCTGGAATCAAGGATTTAGTGGGTCAAGAAAGTCGAGGTCAGTTGAAGAGATATGTTTTCACTAATTTACGAAAACATAAGTAGTTAGGTTCTTTCCTTATGTGGGCTGGCAGATTATTCCAGATGCCTGCTGTAATGACTGGGAAAGATTTTCCCAGTCCAGATCTAAGTTTGTGTGGCATCACTGCGATCCTATTTTGATCCGAGGATCTCAAGGCGCGGCTTGGAACATAAGGACGTACTTTCGATTTTAGATAGCCTGGTGCCTTCCCGTGGATGCATCTGTGGGCTATTGTGAGAGCCTTGAAGTGGGTTCCGCTCTCCACTTTGAGCCAGTGTAATTCCTTCTTAGATGCACTGATGTGGTCTGATTTAGATTTGCATTTGATTATCCTAACTGCGTTATTTTGGATAATCTGGAACGCTTGGATGTTTTTTTTGTTGGCTCCTAGCATAAGTGCGTTCCCATAATCCAAACGGGAGAGGATGGTTGCTCTGGCTACTGTGGTACAGTTGTTCTCCATGAGATACGGTCTAATAGTTCTGAGGAGTCTCAAGTAGTAATTGCAGGTTTTTTTTATGTATTGAGTCTGGGCCTCTGCTCCTAAAGATACTTCCATCATCATACCCAGAGTTTTTACTTTCTCAAGTACTTTGATGTTAGCATCCTTGATCTTGAAATTTGCGTAGTCGTGGGGCAGTGAGTTTCTGGCTTGGGTAGATCCGAAGATCATCAGCTCGGTTTTGCTGGCATTCAAACACATCCAGTTGGAATCCATCCATTGTTCTATGATGTTATAGATACTGCTTAGATTGATGTTGTCAGTTTTATGGTCCCCGCTGAGTTCCAGTACCAGCTGCGTATCGCCCGCATAGTTGGTAAAGAATATATCAGCATGGTCTAAGATGTAGCATAAGTATCTGATGTAGAGGTTGAACAGCAATGGGGACATGCTGGCTCCCTGGGGAACCCCACAGAGGATCTTCCTTTCCATTGAGAATTTGTCTCCCCAATGAACTCGGGATGTTCTGCCTTTTAAAAAGGACATTATCCATGTTTTTGCTTCCTGTGAGCAGTTTGCTGTTTTGCCTAAGGGAGTTTCGAGCAGATTATGATCCAAGAGATCAAAGGCAGCACTGAGGTCTAACAGGATGAGAAGTCCCGTTTTCCCCTTGTCTAAGATGCTAAGCATCTTTGTCTGTAAATCGAGCATGGCTGATTCTGTGCTATGAGATGGTCTGAACCCTGATTGATGTGGGTGTAGCGCATTGAGGCCTCAATGTGTGCCTGTAGTTGTGCTGTGGCTACTTTGTCCATAATCTTTAGCAGGAAGTTACAGTTGGTTATTGGCCTAAGGTTGCATGGGTCTCTTGGATCCAGGCCCGGTTTTTTTGTTAGTGGGGTAACTGTGACTTTTTTTATGGCCTGGGGGACTAGTTGGTCCCTAAAGGAAGTGTTGATGATCTTGGCAAGTGTAGGGGCGAAGATGTCTGGGTTTTCTAAGAATATTTTGGCGGGTAGGATGTTCTTCGCGCACGAGGTAGGTTTCATGAAGACGAGTGTTCTTTTCATCTCTTCTGTGGTGATAGATGAAAAATGGAAGGGTTCTATGTTTTCAAGTGGTTCTTCTGCTGGTATTTTAATCATGATGGATTTGTTTAGTTGTGATTTTGTGATTTTTTTCTCTAGCCTTTTCTAATTTCTCAAAGAAAGCTTTTTGGGTATTGTCGCATTCCTGTTGGGATGGTAGAAAAGGTGGCAATATAACTGAGGGTTTGTCTAGGGATTTCAAGATGTTAAAAAGGTTGCTTGAGGCATTTTCTGCTGCCAAAATTTGTTTGTTGAAATACTGTTTCTTAGCCTCTGTTATTTCTTTCTTGTATTTTGTTTCTATATTTTTCCATTTTTCCCTATTTTCAGGTGTTGTTTTTTTTTTCCAGTTGTTTTCCATTTTTCTTTTGTCCCCTTTAAGCTCGAGCAGTTCTTTAGAAAACCATTCTTGCATTGTATTTTTGGTTCTAAATGTTTTAGTCTGCAAGGGTGCGTTTTTCTCTACTAGCTTATTGAGATGGTCTAAGAGGGTAGTCATCATAATTTTGCATGAGTCCTCTTCTTTAGAGATGGCGATGTAATTTTTTATGCATGATTCAAGTTGTTCTTTCTTGATGTTCTTTCGCATAGCTTTTTTGGGGGATTGGGATTTTTTTCTTTAAGTGAGGGAAGTGAGACTTGAAATGAGACACTGTAATGGTCTGACCAAATACAAGGTTTGGTTTGGTAGTTGTGTGTTTCAAGGTTATTGGTAATTATCCAATCTAGTTGGTGTCCATTTTTTTGCGATGGTATAGTCTATGTTTAGTAACGAGTTTTCGAGATCGGTGGCCTCTTTGTCAGTTTGATTGCCGTACCATCTATTAAAATCTCCGACCGCTAATGTGGCACAGTTTGGACCTTTCAAAAGATTGAGGAGGTGTGTAAAGTTGTCATTAAATTCCGGAGTGGGAGATGGTGGTTGATAGACTACTAGTAAGTTAAGGCAATTGTTTTCAGTGGGCGAGTGCTTGAGATGGATCATTTCGCATTCATCACATGATGATTTGCCTTGGAAGAGTGCAATGGAGCTTCTAGCAATAACTGTGACTCCTCCTCCTTTTCCGGTTTCCCTGTTGGTGTAGTAAATTACATACCCATCAGGGACAGCAATGTCGCAGGTGGGGCCTATGGGATCTACGAGCCATGTTTCAGTGATGCAGAAAATATCAATATTCTCCTCAATGATCCTATCATGGATACATTGAGCGTGTTTATTGAGGGATCTAGTGTTAAGTAGACAGATTTTTAAATCAGTACTACTTTTTATTGTGGAGGGTGTAACTGACAGCTGAGTAGTTAAAGATTTATTTTCTTTGTGTCGTCTTTTAATAACTAGTTCCTCTTTGTTGCTGTTTGGGCTTCTGTCCAGGATAAGCCGGGTGGCAATCGTGGCTTTGTTTAGGCGGATACGTTTTTGTTGCTCAAGGAGCAGGGTGTTCAAGGGCAAAAGGCCCATTTTGGTCTAATTGGAAGAGAATAAGGTATATGTCGCTAGATTTTCAGGCAGTGTTTTCTGCACCGGACGCCGTGGATGGCGAGGACCGGCGCAAGACCGGCTTGACCCTGAAGCGCTGGCGCTGAAGCGCCTGACGATCCCCTAAGAGGGGTGCTGGTGCTTCTGGGGATTGTAGTCCCTTTTGCCTGCTAGCCAATAGAAATGGCTGTTACAGGGGTCAATAACAGAGTCCCTAACAAAAGTGTATGTCTTTTTGCACCGCAAGCGGTGGCCGTTGCAAGTGTGTACACAGGGACTCAGCAAGCAGTAACAAGTGGACACACTAGTAAATGCTTTCAAAAGCGTGCAAGTATGTTTGTAAACTCGCGCTTATTTTCTGTTTATGCTGTCTCTTGCAGCGTGATGGCAAACCTAATGATGTTGTAGTAAAAAGCAGCTAAGTGGGACTCTGCGAACATCCCGCTGTAGGAAGGAAAATCCTTTTATTTTTAGCACCCCGGGTATCTGCTTTGGCAACCCGGGGTGTTAATGGGGGATAACAGTCCAGAGCCCTCATTATCCGCCCTCGCTTCGCTTGGGCCAATAACTTGGGCTGCCGGGCCATTATCCCCTATTTAAGCCCCTGCAACAGGGGATGAACGTCACATTATTCCCATTAGCATAACACAAAATGCACATTAAAATGTTGGAAAATATTATTGTTTCTATGTTCTTTACTGAAAAATGTAAAGTAGATGGAGTCTGTAAGATAATTATTTCAGTTCTATCTTTTAACTGTGAAAGGTGGTCTCTAAAGGAACCTTTTTTTGTTGTGTGATTTCTTTTATTTTGCAGGAGAGGTTAGAAAGTAAGGTTAGTAGGGAAATTAGGGAAGAGACAAAAAGCACTAATATGGAGGGGCAGGTGGACAGGGGAATATATTGCGTGTGTCTTACATCTAAGTTAGGGGGCATTGTTTCTCATGCTCCTTGATTACAGCTTCAAAAGAACTTCAAAATTGCTCCCACTGGCAGAGTGGTGTGTTGCATTATATAGAGAAGACTGTTGTCTTTGAAAGATATGGTTCAACAGCCTCTTTCATTGCTTGCAAGGCAGCGGGTGGGATTTGGGTCCTACAGAAGTAGGCTGTGTGGTTACAGTATTGGTTAAGGAAGATGAGGTGGAGGAAGATGGCCTACTACCTGCTAAAAAAGGAACCACCTTTCTGAGAGCATTGCAGTGGTTGGATTGGGTGTGGCGGCGCATGGAGGTAGTCCCGTATAAGTACTGTCCAGGTAGTCCACGACTGAGTACAACGTTGCACTCAGTGCATTTCACTTTGATAGCTTTAGCCTTTGATACATTCCCAACAGTGGTAAAGAACTGCCACACCCATGATTCTCTCTTGGTACTAGAGAGAGGCACTTCCTCTACCTCATATTCTCGGTCCTCTTCATTGTCTTTGGAAGTACTGTGCTTATTTTGTTGTGTAGGTCCTCCAGCTGGTAGTTGTAGTGGCTCTTGGGGAGGAGGGATGGCAACAGCTGATGCCATTTATAAGATAAATATCAGTTTTTCTAATATTCTTCCAAGTATGTGCTCTGTACTAGATTGTTAATGGATAATGAGTAAGAATAGGTGTAGGAGCTTTGCAAGGGTACATTTTGGGCTTGAAAGTTTCTAGATCAGTAGAAAATGCAGTTCCGAACTGTCCATGAAGCACAGCCCAATCGCGAAGTGCAGACTTATTTGCAACAAATCATCATGCCACGCATGCACATAGTCACGTGACAGTGTCCGGAAAGTGCGCAATGACGTCAGACATTTCTGGACGTTGACGAAGGCAAAAAGAGTGGGAAAAGTTGCAAAAAGTGTATAGAAGTGTTAAAAATTATAATAGAAGTTGGGAAATGGCAGAGTTTTAAGGTGACACTTTGTAACTTGGACACAAATATTCCTATATTGGGGTAAGTATGATATTAGTATATTGTGGGAAATTAATATGCACTGGTGAAAACCCATGAAATTTAGCAAAATACGTTGTTAAATGGACGTTATGGTTAAGTTGCACTAATACAAAACTTTAAAATTAACTGAAAAACTTTGTTAAAGGGACGTTATGGTTAAGTTGCACTGATAAAAACCTATGAAATTCAATGAAAAACGTTGTTAAAGGGACGTTATGGTTACAAGTAAAACTGAAAAACCCCAGAACTTCGCCAGTTATGGTAAGTTACCATATCTCACGCCACCACCGTGAACTGCTAACTAACACCCAGGACATCAAAGATGACATCACAAATGTCATTGATGACATCACTGATCACCAGCAAGATAGATGACATCGCCTGCAAGATAGAGGAAATGGATACTTCAATGCAAATTCAGGATCAACATCCAACTCCAACATGAACGGTTCCAAGTCCGATTGTTTTTCACTAATATGGTGTATGATCTTCTGGTAACTGCTTCCTTGTTTAAAGTATTTGGAGTATGCTTGCAGTAGTGGGTGCCTGCCTTTCTGCACTTTGTTAGGGCATGCCTAGCCTCCACATGACATAGTACAACGAAAAGAGGCTGCCCTGAAGCGGGAAGGACTGGAGGGCTGGAGAGGCTGTAACAAGGGGGTAGTCCTACCCTCTGTGAATCTAAGGGGTGTACAAAGGAAATTAGATGTACACTGATTTGTGTTGACCCTGTTGTTCCCTCTCTCTCACAGAGTCCTCTGACTTTTTCTGGCCCAAGAAGAAGGCTACAACCTATCCTGCCGAAACGTCCGCAACACAATTACCCAGAGTTCCGATGGGCATGTTTTCTGTTGTGTTGCTTTTTAAATTTCTAACATCATTTCTAGACGTAGACCGAATATAAGGTCAGACTTCAGCCGGGCAAAAGAGACCAAGACTTACCGTCTCCTTCATTCACACCTCCATAGTGTGCTCTTCCTTTCCAATGACATGGGACACTGTATTTTCAAGATGTTGTTCACATGCACAAATTACTAATCCACATCCCATGTCATTCACAAATATTATTCTTCAGCGAATTTTCAACTATGTATGTGATTTCATTGCACAAAAAAGTAAAAAGCTGACAATACAAAGTCAAATGAAAAATTAAAAATTCGTTTTATGTACTGTTTGAGTTATGTGTTTAGCATCAGCAAGTATGTTATTGTGTTTAATGGTTGCCCAGAATGACATGTGCTCCTATTAGGGTTAACACAAATCAGTGTACATCTAAGTTCCTTTATACACCCCTTAGATTCACAGAGGGTAGGACAACCCCCTTGTTATAGCCTCCACATGAAACATTTGTTTACATATATCTTTATAGGTTCTTTAATGTTGTTCTATTTTTTGTCTAATGGTGGTATTTTTGCATATATTTTTTATAAAGACAAGAGCAATAGATTATTGTTACCCTCATGTCAAGTATTGCAATCTCTCACCCTCTTCCCATGCTCTTCCATTTTGTGTCATTTCTGTTCCGTCTAAAGACATTTAAAATGTT
The DNA here is from genome assembly GCF_040938575.1 of Ambystoma mexicanum. NCBI lineage: Eukaryota > Metazoa > Chordata > Amphibia > Caudata > Ambystomatidae > Ambystoma > Ambystoma mexicanum. Next base: position 1,173,206,759 of record NC_090935.1, on the reverse strand, counting down.
AAAATGTCATAGGCTTCTGGTATATTTGGACGGTTAATGGGATATATCAATCCTGCATAAGCATAATCAGAGTAATGCCTAATGCTAAAAACAATTATCTTATACGGTTAGAACAATGGGGGTCATTCCGAGGTTGGAGGTAAGGGATTACCGGCGCCTGTAAGGGCACCGATGGCGGTAATCCCTTACCTCCGTATTCCGAGTTCCCTTTGCGGGTCCCTCCTGCTTTTAGCAGGAGTAAATTACGGGACCCGCAAAGTGACCTTGGAGTAAATTACGGCACCGTAATTTACGGTGCCGTAATTACCTCCTTCCCCATTCCCATTGAGCCCTATGGGGGCAGAAATGGGGATGGGGAAGGGCTATGGTGAATGGGGAATTACCGGTCCATCCAGCCTTGGAATGGACCGGAAATTACTCCATTCACCATGCCGGTATTCCATGGAGTAAATAGCTCCATGGTTGCCAACCATGGAGCTATTTACTCCATGGTGTAGTCCTAACTCGGAATGAGGGCCAATGACATGTAAGTGCATCACTTGGAAAGTAAAGGGTCTAAACAACACTGTTAAAAAGCAACAGGTTCTTGCACATTTCAACAGATTAAGAGGCCACTTCATGGAACAAACGTGCGCCGAAAATCCCAATGCAAGCAGGCGCAAGGAGGCGCAAGCATGAGAAAGCAAGTGCACGCGTGTGATTCAAGGAAGGCGCTGCGCTACTTTCCCACTGGTTGTGCGACCAAATCCGTGCATGGCGCATGCTGGCGCAAACGTCTCCAAACAGCGTGCGCTAAGCGCACAGCGAAAGCGCACATAGCGCAGCGCTCACAACAAAAGTAGGCGGAACAGGGGGTGTAACACGCGGAATCGGGAATGACACGTGAAAAAGAAGGCGTAACGGGGGAAGTACTGCTGGGAAGTACACGGAACGCCCACACGCACGCGAACCACACGTATTCATGGAATCGAATAGGGCAAACCCACGCACGGGCAAAGACACGCACAGGCCTAAACACGTCCACCACACGAAGGCAGGCGGTAGCGTCCCTGCGCATTACAAAAGTGCGCACAAATAAAAAGCATGCATATACTGAGTGGGGTACGTGTATTTCAGGGGTGCGTGGGATGTTTTACACACGATTGGCCGGGGTACGTGTATTTCAGGGGTGCGCGTGAAGTTTCACACGCAATTTCAGCAGGGTACGTGTATTTCAGGGGTGCGCGGGAAGTTTCACACGCGATTGGCCTGGGTACGTGTATTTCAGGGGTGCGCGTCAAGTTTCACACGGGATTTCAGCAGGGTACGTGTATTTCAGGGGTGCGCAGGAAGTTTCACACGCGATTGGAGCAGGGTACGTGTATTTCAGGGGTGCGCGGGAAGTTTCACACGTGATTGGCCTGGGTACGTGTATTTCAGGGGTGCATGGGAAGTTTCACCCGCGATTTCTGCAGGGTATGTGTATTCCTGGGGTTCGCGGGAAGTTTTACACGCGAAAGCGCAACGCCCGTGCGCGATACGTCACAGACACGCTTACGCGCTAAGGGCCTTTGGTCCAATCAAATCGAGTACGTGTGCTGACGCGCTTACGCGCTAAGGTCCTTTCCTCGAATTACACGCTGACGTGCAATTTTTTCACGTGCCAAATCACTCCGTATCAAGCTGGCCACGCGAAAACACATGGAAGACCTCGCTCCTGCCCTGAAGGCCATTTTCCTGCCCCCCCAGAGTCCCGAGCACGCTCCCACCTGCCATCTGCTGCTGCCTGACTGCCTGCTTCCCACGTGCTCTGCTATTTGGTGCCTGCACATCAGCCATCTGCAGGGGTCCAGTTGCTGTATCCAGCCCTGCTGGAACAGAAGACTCCCGACTGGGATACCATCACTACACAGCCCAGCCCCAGGACCCAGTTGCCCACCCACGCCTGCATCGGGGGCCGCCATGTCGGGGCAAACACCATCTGAGACCACTGGCGACCCCCAGCCAGAGGGGCAGAGGGCCACCAGCTTCAGTCAGAAGGAAGTTGGTGTCCTGGTGGAGCATGTCCTGGGGCATTATGATGCCCTCTTCGGAACATCACACGCCAACAAGGAAGGACGGGATAGGATCTGGGACGACTTTGTGGTTGCCATCAACGCAGAGGGGGTGGCAACCACAACATCAATCAAGTCAAGAAGCGCTGGGAGGACTTGAGGTCCAGGACCCTCATAAAGGCCCGGCACCTCGTGGAGGGGGGCCGGGGCAGCATGAGTACCATCCAGATGAGGGTCCTGGAACGCGTAGGCCCAGCAATCCACGCCCAGATCCTTCAGAGGCAGACCCGTCTGGAGTTGGGCGGTAAGTGGCCAAACATTGCTGTGTGAGACAGGGCGTGTTGCAGGGTGCTGGTTGTCTGATACTTGCCTGTATGTGTGACATAGGCCATGTACGTATGTGTGTGTGCAGGGACATCATGGTCATGCATGTGAGACCAGTAATGTGTGAACCACGTGGTAGGTGCATGTGTTACAATGCAACATGCGGAGCAGCATGCGGAATGCACACATTAATGCATGCCTGTCTCTGTTATTGGTCATGGATGGGGTTTGAGAGATGGGTGCTGCAGTCATGGACATGTATGGTGTCCATGTCTGTGTGTCTGACTTGCGTGTCTGTGACTTGTAAATGCCATGGATGCATGACACATGTCTGTGACAATGTTCAGATTCACTGATGTAGCCTACTCATCCTTGTATCCACTGTGTCTGGGGTGTACGAGGCCAGATGGATGAAACTAAGGTGAAGTGTGTGCATGTGATAGGCATGACCCATGATGCATGTGAGTTTCAAACCAGCATTGTATGTTTCAAGAGTCCCTTGGACATGTATGCTAATGTTCATTGCATGCGTCATGCCTGTTACTGCATGTGTTTTGCCTGCACTGACCCATGTGTTGTGGAGGGACATGAAGGAAGTGAGGTTTGACAGTGCCACTCATCTGCTATTGCTTCCTGTCTAGGGGACCATTGTACAGTACCCTGATGCTTGTGTTCTATGTCTCCCTCTACACAGCGGCAAGTGATGAAGAGGGCGGAGACGGCACTGTGGAGCAAAGCGGCGGGGTTGCCCCCACCGGCCGGCGACGCAAGGCCCAGTCACCCTCCCAGAATTTACCATTGTCCAGGAGTGAGGGGACTGGTGCTGCGTCTGCCACTAGAGCTGCAGCGGAAGGGGTGGGTGAGCCCCCACAGGGGCTTGCAACGGCGGAAGACGGTGTGGAGCCATCCAGGTTGGTGGTTTCCACAGAGGAGGAGGAGGCCGCTACTGAGCCGCACATGGGGCCTGGTGGGGGTGGTACCACTAGTGCAAGTGGTGCAGGCCAGGAGCAGGGGCAGGAGGCAGCACAGGTCACCGTGGAGGGGCCTGTGCATGTCACTGTCCCTGACACTGTGACTGCACCAACATGCACCAGCAGGGATGCCCCATCCCAGGCCCGTACGCAGGTAGGGGGGATGTCCATGTCATCTGACACTCCTCTACCTGCGGACGAGGGGACCCCTGGCCATATGGAGAAGGTCCTGATTGGTGTCGTGTTGCGCACGCGTGACATTCGTGATGACGTGCGTGCTTCCCGGGGGGAGCACGCACGTCATCACGAAGAGCAGCGTGCCAACGTGGTCCAGTTGGGAGTGTCCATGGTCGGGGGTTTTGTACATGTGTCGTCCACTCTGGCGGCCCTCTCCTACTCTGTGGAGACAATGCGCCAGTTGTTCTCCATGCCGTCTTCTGGCCCAGATGCCGCAAGGGCCCCCTGTGGACCTGCCCTGACCAACGCAGCCAGCTCCCTGGGGATCCCACCCCTGCCACAGTCGGGAGTCGGAGGTCCAGCAGGGGTGGACACCACAGCAACTGGACCCCAGCAGATGGAGGATGTGCCGGCATCATCGGGCAGGGCACGTGCACAACGGCGTCGGTGCATTCCATCAGCCTGGGTGCCGTTGTGCTGGCAGAGGCAGTTGCGTCGGAGGCAGCGGCAGGCTCAACGTGGGAGGCATCATGGCTCGGGGCCATCTACATCAGAGGGGCAGGCATCGGCCGGAGGGCAGGAGGACCCTGGAATGGGAGTGTCTTCTGTGTGACAGCGGTTGGGCCAGCAGATAGGTGCAGAGCGGCGGCAGGCAGAGGAGGCACGGCTCACAATGGTCAGGGTGGAGAACTCCATGCGCAGGGCGCTGAGGCGGGCTGAGTGCCTTGAGGGAATTTGCAGGGAGTTGGAGGTGGACATGGCATTGTCCCTGCGAGACCTTGGGGCCAGAGAACAGGCCCACCTCCAAGACATTGAACAGGAGTTCGATGATGCCCTGGCCCATGACATCAACAAGTGAGCCGTTGGACTTGCCCGCCGCCATTGTATATAGTACATTAGTGTTAAGTTTCATTTCTTTTTTCTTTCATTGGGGCGCATGGACTATGCCCCACATTTTTGTATATAGTTAGTAATTAGGTAGGTTTCATTGTAGGTTTCATTTATGTCGTTGGGTTTATGGACCCTGGATTTGCTATTTGTACATAGTTTTTAGAGTGGATTTTTCTCCTTCATCTTTTTTTTTCTTCACCATGGAGCAATGGATATTACGCTTTTCTTTCACTTTGGATTTGCTGTGTTGGACGGTGACTTTGGACACATTTTCATTTGGATTAATTTGGATTCTAATTTTATTTATTCATCATTTTTTGGGATATGCTGCATTTTGATTATTATTGGCATTATTGTTTGTTTTGATTTCATCCCTTAATTTTGACTTGAATACATTTTTGTTTCTTACTTCAATGTGTGGTCTTCTCTCATTGGTTTCATGCATGTCACAATGTGGGTTTTCTCAGTCATGTGTTGCCATTGTGTGGGTCTGACAGACTTGTACTCATGCGCATACTGGAGTGGATGTAAAGCTTGGTTGGGTGTTTGGACTGGGGTGGCGTGGGGTGGAATTTGGGTGGCCATAAGAGCCAGGGATCTAGATTGTGATGACGTGTTGGCTGGGGGACATGTGTCGGGGCCTGCTGGCAGGTGCCTGTCAATGATGGGGGGTGAGGGTGCAGGGGGACATGAGTGGGGGCCTGCTGGCAGGTGCCCCTCACTGCTGGGGGGGTGGGGTGCAGGGGGACATGTGTCGGGGCCTGCTGGCAGGTGCCTGTCAATGATGGGGGGTGCGGGGGCTAGGGGACATGTGTCGGGGCCTGCTGGCAGGTGCCTGTCAATGATGGGGGGGTGGGGGTGCAGGGGGACATGTGTCGGGGCCTGCTGGCAGGTGCCTGTCAATGCTGGAGGGGTGGGGGTGCAGGGGGACATGTGTCGGGGCCTACTGGCAGGTGCCTGTCAATGCTGGGGGGTGGGGGTGCAGGGGGACATGAGTGGGGGCCTGCTGGCAGGTGCCTCTCACTGCTGGGGGGGTGGGGGTGCAGGGGGACATGTCTCGGGGCCTGCTGGCAGGTGCCTGTCAATGCTGGGGGGGTGGGGGTGCAGGGGGACATGAGTGGGGGCCTGCTGGCAGGTGCCCGTCACTGCTGGGGGGTGGGGGTGCTGGGGGACATGACCAGGGTTGCTGGGTAGTCCCCTGTGGTGTGGGCTGCCTGCAGGGGCCGTGGAGGGGGTAGAGGGGACACCTGGGAGGACCCACACTGCCAATTCACGTGTAGGACTCCCCGCGCACCCCCGAAATATGCGTTCTCTGCTCTGACAGCAAAATCGCGTGTAAAATTTCCCGCGCACACCTGAAATACACGTACCCTGCTGAAATCGCGTGTGAAACTTCCCGCGCACCCCTGAAATACACGTACCCAGGCCAATCGCGTGTGAAACTTCCCGCGTACCCCTGAAATACACGTACCCTGCTGAAATTGCGTGTGAAACTTGACGCGCACCCCTGAAATACACGTACCCAGGCCAATCGCGTGTGAAACTTCCCGCGCACCCCTGAAATACACGTACCCTGTTGAAATCGCGTGTGAAACTTCACGTGCACCCCTGAAATACACGTACCCTGCGGAAATCGTGCGTGAAATTTCCTGCGCACCCCTGAAATACACGTATCCTGCTGAAATCGCATGTGAAGCTTCCCGCGCACCCCTGAAATACACGTACACTGCTGAAATTGCATGTGAAACTTCCCGCGCACCTCTGAAATAGACGTACCCTGCTGAAATCGCGTGTGAAACTTCCCGCGCACCCCTGAAAGACACGTACCCAGGCCAATCGCGTGTAAAACTTCCTGCGCACCCCGGAAATACACATACCCCACTCGCACAGGGCCTATCGCATGTGAAACTTCCCGCGCACCCCCGAAATACACATACCCTGCTGAAATTGCATGTGAAACTTCCCGCGCACCCCTGAAATACACGTACCCAGGCCAATCGCGTGTAAAACTTCCCGCTCACCCCCGAAATACACGTACCCTGCTGAAATTGCGTGTGGAACTTCCCCACACCCCCGAAATACACATACTCTGCTGAAATCGCGTGTGAAACTTCCCGCGCACCCCAGAAATACACGTACCCCACTCGCACAAGGCCTATCGTGTGTGAAACTTCCCGTGCACCCCCGCAAATACACGTACCCTGCTGAAATCGCGTGTGAAACTTCACACGAACCCCAGTAATACACGTACCCCGCTCGCACAGGGCCAATCGCGTGTGAAACTTCCCGCAAACCCCAGTAATACACATACCCCGCTTGCCGTGCTGGTACAGGGTTACCGCAGCCCTTTTGCACTGGATTGGGGATTTTTATGGCTTTTCCCTGCGCGAAGGGCGTTCTTAGGGGTGTAACTGGCGCTGCTGCAGGGTCGCTGCGCCACTGTGCGCCACGGCTGGTTTTGGTAGCTAAAATCCATGAATATGCTGTGCGCGGAAATGGATTTTAGCGCACGCGGCTGGCGCAGAGATTCGCACGCGCACACTGTGCGCCAGCCATGTGCGCCACTTGTGCACTAAATTCTATGAATTACCCCCTTAGACCTTTCGTAGCATGCATACAAGAAACACATCAGTCTTTACATGAATCTAAACAATTGAAAAATGTTTGGATAGCTGACGTAATTGCTATCCAAACTAAAGGAAAGTGGAATGGTGTGGCAATATTGATTAGAAAAGAGTTGCATTATACAATTCTACATAAAGAAGCTGATAGAAAATTCAGATGGGCCTTGGTCATATTACAAGTGAATGCTCAGATTGTTTCCATTGTTAATATTTATGGTCCCACAAATCTGGATCCCGTCTTCGGGATTGAGATGTAAACATTGTTAATGCAGTTTGAGTTACCTAACCTGGTCGTGTGTGGAGAATTTAACAACATCATCGATTCATGCTTAGGCAAAAGATCAAAGTGTCAATTTAGAAGCAGTAAAACACATTAGGAGTTTCTCCAATGTTTATTGGAGGTGGGTTTAGTAGATTTCTGGAGACTCATGCTACTGTCTTTGAATGTATTTTTCATTCTATCCCTCACAATACACTGCCCTGTATCGATTAGATTTGCAATTCTAAATGTCTATCTGGTGCTCTACTATTGAAAGCCCAGTAATATCAAACCTTGCCCCAGTAATCACACATCTTGAGCTGAATAATTTAGTTAAAGGATCCAACAGATGGCAATTTAATAACTCTCTCTTGGAATATCATTTATAATGAATAATCTTATCTCAAATGTCATATATTTTTCTTTGAAATTAATAAATATGGTGACACTTCACTAGTTAATAAACTGGGATACTTATAAGGCAGCCCTCCAAGGTCATATCATATCATTTGTTGCTAAAACTAAAAACAAGTGCTGAACAAAGATTTAGATAATTTCTTTAATCAATCTCATAAGGTTGAAAAAAGATATAATTCTCTTGCAGATGGTAGCTTGTTTAGAGAAATTGTATCTTTATGTTTTGGTAGTAACGAAAAGCTTTCAGAACAAGCTTGTGGAGCAATACTCAAATATAAATATATCAAACATAGAATAAACCAACTAAGGCATTTGCATCATATCAAAAAATTAGAAAGGATACGTCTAAAATGTAATCTAGCATAAATGACTGAGGTGTGCTAGTGTCAACTAAAAAAGCTATCTTAGACATCTTTACCAAGTTCTACAAGAATCCATACTCTTTGAATCATACTGACTCACGTATTGATTTGAATCCTCTTTGGCCAGTTAAAAAGAAATCCTCACTCGGATCTAGATCTAAATCCATTGAATAATCCTATATAGATGGATGTAATGTAAAGTTTAAAGATTTAAACATGGGTAAAGCACCTCACCCAGAAGGCTTCCCTTTTACCTTCTGTGTTCATTTTGCATCAACCTTGACTCCAAAATTAGACTCCTTATATAAATATTTTTCTCAGAGCAATACTACATCAGGCACGTTTAACAAAGCTCTTTTGATCCTTTTCCCTAACAGGATAACGATAAGGAATGACCTAAAAATGATAGGCAAATTTCACTAATCAACTCTGACTGTAAAATGTTGGGCAATAGAATTGAGCTGTTTACACAAAAATTAATCAATTCTGATCAGGTTTTGTCAAAGGAAGACATATATCTTCCAATGCAAGACCTTTCATGGATATACTGCATATAATTAACAAGAAGAATCAATTAAACAATAATTATATGGGTATCACATTGGATGCCGAAAAAGTTTATGTGGAGTGGGGCTACCTTTATGAAGCACTTGGATGACATTGCATCGGAAGTGGTTTCATGTCGTTGGTTAAACTTTTATATTCTGACCCCAAAACAGCCATATTTATGAATGGTCATTTCTCCCCTGTCTTTTTGTTACAAAAAGAGCTACCCGACAAGGCTGTGCTTTATCTCCAATTCTATTTGTTCTATCCCTTGAACCATGGCTGGAACGAATTTGAATGAACAATGACATTAAAGGTATTGGTGGTGGCAAATCTGAAATTGAAATTGCAGCTTGTGCCAATGCCATTTTAGTCTTTTTGAATAATCCAAGCTAAGCACTAATCAATTTAATGAATACTATTAAAACGTTTACAGAGCTCTCTGGGTATGAATTAAGTAAGGACAAATCATACATGTTTACACTTAAACATCTGTGTCTCAAACATGATGGTACCAACTCAGGGATGTGGTGTCCAGTCTTGATCAAATGTACAGGAATCTTGCATCTTCCTCAATTGCAGATATAATTACATTGAATACACAAACCCTTTTAGCAAGATTATGTTATTCTGTTGCTCTGTGGTACCCGCTATATTTGACTTAGTGGGGCAGATTGGAATCCATTAAAATGATGATTTATGCCAGTGGTCCTATATTATTTAAAGATGCTTCATATTACCTTGCCAGCATCCTTTTTTAAATCTATCAACATGATCCTTCTAGAATTACTGGGTGGTCACAAGAAAAATAAGAGAATCTCTTACAGTAAGTTAAAGAATTCATATAAGGGTGATGGAGTTAGATTTCCTGATTTCAAGTGTTAACATAATGCACTCAAGCCCAAAATTGGTTGCTTCCAAATGAATTTGATCATAGTTGGTCGTTTGAAGAAATAAAAAGAGCTGGTTTTACCCTTTGATATTAAAGATATAACATATTTTAAATCGATCGGGATTAGCATATTCCAAAATGATTTACTCTATAATGTCCTATTTAAGGGAATTACTATTGTATCAAACATGGTCTAATAAAAACATAACCATTAATGGTAGACCTGTACTATGCAAAGTCTGGTTAAACAAGGGAGTAATATATATTGGTCAAATTAAAAATGGATCTAATATTGTTACATCTGAGGAATTTAAAGTGAAATGTGCTATTCCGTGATTTACATCTGATCTTTGTACTAGTCTGATGAATGCCTGTTTAGATTGTTTGAATGTGAATGGTACTGACAGACTTGCTATGGAACCTACTAGACTGTGATACATGGAGTCCCTTTATTTAAATCATCTAATTTGTATGCAAAATTAAAGAAATGAGAACCCCCCAACTGCAAATGGTCCTCCGAGTTACAGATTGTGAAATACAGTTTAATGTACTACATTTGATCGAAGAGTAAGGTGGTTTCAATGCCAGCTAATTTAACGCAAAAATGTTATTGTTTTGGTCACACAAAAAGGGCCTCATTACACGGTAGGCGGAGAACCAAGGCGCTATTAGCGCCATGGTTCATGCCGGTAAAATACCGGCACCGCCTTGGCGGAAAGGGGAATTACCGCCCCATTCCAAGGTTGGCGGGGCGGTAATTCCCCCTTCCACTATTGCCCTTCCCCATTCCCATTTTTGCCCCATAGGGCATAATGGGAATGGGGAAGGCGCTAATTACGGTACCGCAAATTGCGGTACCGTAATTAGCTCCCTGGGTCCCTTTGCGGGTTGGTTTTTAACGCCTGCAAAAAGCAGGCGTTAAATTCCCCAACCCGCAAAGGGACCTCGTAGTAAGGCGGTAAGGATTTACCGGTACCGGTAAAATACCGGTACCGGTAAACCCTTACCGCCTACCGTGTAATGAGGCCCACAGTCTTTCGAACTCAGTAACATCTATTTCAAGGTAAACTCTCTGATGATGAGTTATGTAGCTTGTGTCACATGAAAACTGTCACATTTAAACATATGTTCTATGAGTGCTCCTTTTTGTAATAATGTTGCTGTAAGATATGGAGGTGTCTTCCACAGATATTCAAAAGTTCCATTTGTTACATTTTTCCTTCATATAATAGGTAGTTTTTTTATATATTAACAGCAGCTGATATAAAAAAAAGAATTAATTGCCTGTCCTCAGTTATCAACAAAAAAAAAACTGGAAAAATGGAGCTGAATTGTTAACTCAGAAAAAATAGTAATTTAACAATCTGCTCTTGACCTTGGTACTGGTGGAATTAGTCTGAACAATCAACCGAAATATCTGGTAAGGTGCCCATCAAGACATCACAGAGATCAGTTTTTAAGGCTAAAACTAAATGCACTCAAGACCAAAGAGATGCTGTGGTTAAGACGCGACAAAAAGACAAAAGATAACTGTTGTCGCCATTGTAATCAACACCCATATTCAATAAAACACTTGTTAATCGAATGTGTAGAGTGAAATCTAGACTATTGTGACGGTTTGCTCAAAGAACGATAATATGGAAGAGTGGTGGTCGTATGTGATAACAGGCAATAACATCAAACTCACATGTGCGGTGGTTGATTACATGGAAAAAATCCTTGAGTTGACCGCTTAATAAGAGCCGGAATCTAGTATAAAAGTGAAGTAAGAAGACTTGAAACATCTGTACTGTGGATTTAATTTGAACCGATATATGGTAGAAAGTAACTCTTTATTTTCTGTATAGTCCCTCTAATATTGGCAATCCCTGTATGTTTTTATATTGGCTTGAATGATGTTTGTTTTCTTTGCTAACGGGTGAAATGATGAGTGATGTTTTCTATAATGGATGTAATAAAAGTTTTGTAAAAAAACTAAGATTACAATAAAAAAACAAAAAATAGGTAGCTTGGTGCTTAATTCAATGTGTCATTTTTTACTTATTTCTTGTAATCACAATCCGTTTGATAACATCGAATCAGAAGGGATTCCTAAATATTACAGTAAATGTTTGTGGAACAATATGTGTGGCACACATAGAATGGAGAATTGTTTTGCACATACACCCCTTCATTATATCAAATATCAGAAGAAGTGGTGCTTCTTTCTCTATTACTTAGCACTAATTAATCAATGTATACTGATGTATTAACAGTTTAGGTCTTTAATGTAACTGGAATGCTAATAGATTAGCCATATGCACAGTCTTCTTATATTTGTCTATTATCAGCCTTCCCCAATATATGTCATTTCTCATCCTATTTGTATTTTGTTATGTCTTTGTTGTTTTTATTGTAATTTTATTGTCCTAAGTATGCCGTTTAGTTTCAGATTTGATCATATTCTTATTAGAAACTCTTAATAAATCTCATGATTAGTTATTTAAAATGTTGAAGTTAATACGCATCAGCAGGATTGAATGGCTTAAGTGTATAAGGTAGTAATTAACTAGACATCTATAATGCTATATATGCTTAAGTACACAGTCTGCCACTATGGCAATCAGCTCTTGAAAAACATTTTATTTTGCTTAATGTCTTATTAGATAATGTTTTACAACAGTAAATATCACTCTATTTAGATATACGTTTATATTAATTAATTGTATGTCGCTGTTTGGATCTGAATAAAAATCAAAAAGTAAATAAATATTGTTTTTAAAAAAAAATAGTATGATCACATCAAAGATTCGCATAGGACCCAGGGGAAGTGTTTGGGGATTGAAGGATAGGTCATTGGATGGCTTGTGACTGAAATTGTCTGGATTAAGGTATTGCGAGGAAATGGATGGGTGGCGGGTGACCAGGGAACTGTAGACAGTAAGCTAGAATAGGGGAGCTAGAGGGAGCCATTTATAGTAGATGGAGGCATCCAGTGTTCCAATAGTTTCCCGTCTCAATAGACAATAGTGTACTTCATAAACTCGGAAAGCAAGATAAAATGGAAAGCATAGGCAGACAAAAACGGGTGCCATTAGTGCATGCATGTGTAGTAGGAAGGGAGCCTCTTTTAAAGGCTGTGCTAGGAGATGAGTGCGTGCCAGCGTTGTTTTTGCATATGTGTGTGTATAATTTTGCGCATTTGTTATTAAATTGATCTGTTCGTTTATATTTAGGCTGAATTCTGCGGGCCCAAACATACCTTTTTTGTCAAAGTACCTAATGTTTTGGTGTGCTGCCTTATTATGGAATGTTGCTTTGGGTTTCAAAGCATTTCATACTCATTAAGCTTAAGTGTGTTGTGTTGTTTAAAGTAGCTGAGTGGTCCTTTAAAAAAAAAATGTCATGTGTGCATGGATTTCATGGTTAGGTGTGAAGGGAAACGTAGACATTTGGATACACAATTGTGTTTTAGTTGTGGCGTTTTGCCTGGTACATGGTTAATCACTTTTCACTAGATATAGATTTACCACACACTCGATTTCACCCCTTCCTTTCGGCAGGACGCTTGCTCTAACTGTCAAAACTACCTTTGAGGGAATGGTTGACAGGAAGAAACAAGTTGTGGGGGCAGCATGTGAATGATGCGGGAGTGAAACATCAATCTAAATGGTTTGTCAATAACTGTGCGTAAATATACAGAAGGGAGTGTCCATTTTCATGAACGACAGCCAAGTTACAATGAGTCAACATGGTTTTCCGAGCCAAAAGGAGAACTCTTAACATTGGTCAAAGTAACATTGCCAGGTGATATTTTACATAGTTTAATTATGAGAGCCTGCAGAAACCAGCATTTTAACAATCCGCTCAAATACCCTGTCAAGAAGAAGACAGTGCGGCACTCCAGACAACCTACAAATGAAACCCGTAACCACTGATGAACCAAACCACAAAGGAATATGCAGACGTTTTCAAGACAAGTCTCATTCAGTCCCTTATCACGTATCTCGTGATGCCAATTTTTTTTTTAAACAGTTATTGCCTATAGAAGTTGGTGCTAAACTATTCTTAATTTAAGAATAACTTAGTATGCATTATGTACAAGTACATGAAATCCTGCTACAGCACACACACTTCTCTTTTTCCCCCTCACTGCCCGAGGACTAAAAGTCTGTATTGTGTACCTCATCCCTCAGAAGTCATATATGGGGATTGTGCAACACGTTTCCCTGTTGAAGAAGTTAGAACACAACAACGAATGCAGATTGAAAGAAGCATTGGCAAAGTCAGCAGTTGTGGCTTGTCTATAAGTATTATGCATTTGCCAGGCACTTCTATTATATGCCCAGGTACTCGTACCATTTTACAGCTGCTGCCATCAATGGGCAGTTAATACCACTTGGACTGTGCCTGGCAAATGCTTTTCCCATGTCTACACAAAAGCACAAACTGTTGGCATTGCAAATCCACACTAGCGTTTGCTGCTGCTCTTTTCCTTTGTAACAGTGTCAACATGGGTAGTCTTAGGCTCCTAGAAGGGATGATTTCGCAAAATATTTTGGCTACTTCTTTGGAAGCAAGGTTTAGATACCCGGGGCCCTCGTGTTTGCCATTGTCATGCACTAAAGGTGTGACCACCTTTGGGTCAGATTCCCATGATTGGCATTTGCCAAGCAGTCCACTTTGCAAAGGTCGGGCCTCATTATGAGTGTAGCTGTACACCTGTAGGCAGACTGATCACTGAAGTGCTGGCACCGTTACTAACGGTGCTTCCATGAACCCATTCCCATGGATTACTATGGGACTCCATGGGAATGGGAATTTATATATTCTGGCACGTAGCTTCCACGTCTGCCGGGACATATAATGTCCCGGTGGCACTGGGAATCTAGGTGCCGGTAAAATGTAACGAGTCCGGCGGCAATCAGCCAGAAGCACCAGCAGGGTTACCGCCGGACTCGTAATGAGGCCCGTATTGAGCATTCAAAGTGAATGAAAAACAAATTTAGTTGGGCTTCTTTAATCTGAGGTAACTGTGGCCAAATGCTCAGACCTCCCTTTCAGGAAACTCCTCACAAACAGGGGTGGCTCATGCAGAGGAGGCACTAGGGTGATTCATTTTCGGGACGGTCTAAATCCCTGAAAGTAGCCCAGCAAAAAAATGTATTTGCATTATGAAGTGAGTGTTTTAACTTGCTGCATAGTAATGAAATGTAGTGTTTGCGTTCCAAATAATCTAAAAGCATTCAAATTCTTTGCAAATACAAAGACTATGGGCTGTCCCTTAAGTATTGCACAGCACGTTACATGGGTAAAGTCGGGTGTATAATGCAGGACTCTATGAAAGCATTGGGGAGACCATCAGTGACATCACAGCATTCAGAATCCTTCAGGGGTGCTGACAATTCCAGCATCTGCCGTTTCACTGCACTATGGGCCCCAGTTACTCCCCTGACCAGACGAGTGTTAAGTGCTTTATTACTGCCTTATTCCACACACAAGACTAACGTGGATTATACTTCTACCATGTTGCAAGATCTGAATTTGGCCACCGAGCCACTAGCCTATCAATCCACCGCACCCACCTCACCTTTTACACCGATACACTGTTCTTCCCAAAAGCCAAACCTCCTGCATGACACTAATCCCTACCTCAACTCTCCTGCCTTATGTCTTCAACATTTTGCTACTAAACCTACACCCAATCAACCATGCTCGCTACATCTGAGAAATATCAGATTAAGAACCAGATTCCTTCACGTACCCAAACTTCAACCTATCACCCACATTGACCACACTAACACCAGCCAAACCCATCCTGCCCAGGTACAACCAGACAACCCTAAGACACCGCCTGAAAATGTGGTGAGGGGTGCTCTTATCAATGTTAGATCCCTCACCGCCCATGCCCTTGACATCGCGGATCGCATCACCACACAAAACCTCGACTTTATTGCCATTACAGAAACATGGCTTCACACAGCCTCAGGCCCCTTATTGGCACTTGCCATTCCTAATGGATACTCCATTATCAGAAATGACCGAAACTCTAACCTCTCCAAAGGAGGCGGAGTCGTATTCATCCACAAAGATGACATCAACATAAGACTGATCCCCTACACACAACTCAGTTCTGCTGAGTCCATTTCAGTCAAACTTTCTCTTTCTCACAGCAGTACAGCTACTATGCACCTCATTTACAGAACCCCGGGTCCACTTGCTACCTTCTCTAATGACATCTCAACCACCCTGGCAGACAACACCAAACCTAACTCCCAGGTTCTACTTCTGGGTGACCTTAATCTTGGATTATTAGATCCCAATGACTCACATGCTGTTGAGATTGCCAGTAATATCTCAAATCTAGCATTCTTGAACCTACCCACTCCAAAGGGAGGACGCTCGATTGGATTGCTGACTTAAACTGTAACATGCATATCATCTCTAACGACCCTTGTGCTTGGTCAGACCACCACATCATAATTTTCGATATACCAGCTATAGCTCCCCACACCAAACACAACATTGCGCCATCCATCCCTACTAGAAACAAAAAGGATATTACCAAGGCCAAACTTCTCCCCCTGATCTTGCCCATTCTTAATAATCATGCTCTCTCACCTGACAACTCAACGGTCCTGGTAGACATCTTCAACCAAACCTTGCTCAAAGCCATTAACACCATAGCACCTCTAAAAACTAGGAAACCTAAAAAGCGTACACATCTCAACTCTTGGTTCATGCCTTACCTTAGAACACTTCGCAAAGTAAAGAGGAGCGCCACAGCACTCTGGAAAAGCATACCCTGCGAGACTAACAACAAAGACAACCTCATTCTAGCAACCCATAATTACAAGGAAGCAATCCTACAAGCCAAAAAAGAGACGTACAACCAACATATCTCACAGGCCGAATCTAACACAAAGGAGTTATTCAAAATTCTTAAAGAATTAGAAGCCCCATCCTCCACCCCAGATAACTGCAATAAGGACAGCCCTGGTGTGAAAACATTCAAAAAGATCTCCTTACTAAAATATCCACACTACAGGCTAAAATTAATATCAAGCAAAATTGCCTACAAACACCTTCCCAAAGCAAACCGTTGACCAATAAACCCAGAAATCCCTATTCACGCACACTCCTTTCAGCTTTGCCCCTCTCACCATTAACGAGGTGCAAAGTATCATTAGTAAATTCAAACCATCCAACTGTCAAGGTGACTCCTGTCCCGCCCCTATCATCAAGGAATCTGCCCATGAACTTGCTCCTTTCATCACTGACTCTATCAAATCCTCATTCCATTCGGGCATTGTTCCCGATAACCTTAAGGACGCGTGGGTCATCCCACTGCTGAAAAGATCAACGCTGGACCCTAGTATCGCCAGCAACTATAGGCCGATCACCACGGTCCCTTTCTTATTGAAAATTCTGGACAGGGCAGCGTATTTACAGATTCAGAAATACCTAGGCAACAACAATGTGCTTGCCACAAGACAATCTGGTTTCCGTCCCAAACATGGGACGGAAACAGCCCTACTAGATCTGAAAACCCAAATTGAGGACCTAAAAGATGACGGCAAATTAGCCCTACTACTACTCCTAGATCTATCGGCAGCTTTTGATGTTGTCAACCATCAAATCCTCTGTTGCCACTTGAAATCTGCTGTCCACTTCTCCGCAAAAGCTACCTAATGGATCAGCTCCTTCCTGGACAACAGGCAGAGGAGGGTATTCTCACCACTGCTTCTGCAGAACCTACTCCGGTGCCTTGTGGGGTACCTCAGGGCTCATGCACCTCACCAACACTCTATAATGTCTTCAATAAACCACTGTTTGATGTTCTTGAGTATCTGGGTGTCACCTATACCAACTACACTGATGACAACCAGATACACATCCCAATCACAGGCGACTACCTAGTGGACACAAAAGCCTTGAATGACATATATCAAGTCATCCAAGCCTGGATGGCCCAGCATGAGCTCTGTCTTAACGACGATAAGACAGAGTTCCTCATCCTGGGCTCCCAGCAACGACTGAACAGACTTGACTCTGCCTTCAAAACCTTCAAAAGTAATGGTAACACTATTAAAGTCTCTTCCGATACCAAAACATTAGGAATTTACCTCGACTCGACCCTATCACTTAATAGACAAACTAATGCAATTGTCTCGGCATCCGCCTACACATGTAAGCTTATTACAGCATGTCGCCCCTTCCTCACCACACAGAATAGTACTATCCTGGCCAGGACATTGGTTATATCCCATCTAGACTACTGTAATGCCCTATATCTTGGGACTAGCCAACGTAACCTGAACAAGCTACAGGTTACGCAAAATAATGCAATTAGAGCTGCCCTCAACATCTCTAGATCCTAACACATCTCAGAGACTAGGAGAAGCTTACACTGGCTATCAGTGACACAAATAATTTCTCTGAAATCTCTTACCCTCACACATAAATGTTTGAACAATCAGGCCCCCACCTATCTCTCCTCTAGCTTCTTGCACTACACGCCTACCCGACTACTTAGATCAGCTCAAGCACACTGTCTGACCCTCCCCAGATACAAACTGCAGAAAGCCGGAGGAACAAGCTTCCCTGTCCTTGTCTCCAAACTATGGAACTCGATTCCCCTACCTATTAAATCTGAACATTCTAGTACCCTTTTCAAACAAAGCACCAAATTATGGCTAGCTACCAATGTTACCTAAATGACCAAACGTATTTCAGGACACTCCCTTGGCTCTTCAACTGCCTTCGCCTGTATGTTTTCTTGCCAATTGTAGATATTGTGCACTGCACATTGTAAAATATGTACATCTATACTGCGACTGTAGATATTCCTGCACATTACATTGTACACTATGTATAACCTTATTGTATGTATATGTTGCGCTAATCCTCCCACTTCAAAATGTAACCAGTACTGTATTATACTCCCTTTGTCAAGATATGCACCCGGTTGCCCTTGGGCCTGGCTGCGCTATATAAATAAATAAAATACAAATACAAATGACGATGCCCTCTGCCAAACTTAAGAACAGGAAAGAGAAGGAGTGAAGGGTGTCTCATGACCTTCTCCTTAAATGTTGGAATGCCTAAAGCAAGCCCACTCTGGGAGAAGATCACTGATGCCGCCTAGGTAGGTTTTTAGTTTATAATAAAAAAGGAAAGGTTGCCTATGCATGATCCGTGCTTGCGTGTGTTTTTGTGAGTGTATATGCGTGCAAGAGAGAATTTGTTTGAAAAGGGTACATGCATGTGACATAGAGTGTGTACATGAGAGAGTGAGTGTACGTGTGTCTGTGGTAAATTGTCTTGATCTTGTTTGTGTGGGTAGCCACTGGTACCACAACCAAGAAAGAACTGGCTTCTTATCAGCAAGATACTGTTTTCTAAACCTTGTACTTCAAGATATTATTGTGGGGGCAAATTTGACAGTTAATTCATTCTCTGGCATTAACATGAGGGCAGTAGCTTCCCAGTTGTGTTACAGTGATTATGATGTTATGTCATGTCACTCAGTGGGGGTAGTTTTGAAGGTTTACACCACACGCGAGTATGGGTGGTGCAGGTGATTACATCCAGCTGCAGGCTGTTGAAGTGAAAGACTTACATTTGATAGGATCACGGAAATCCTTTTGGTAAACGCAGGTAAATGTCCCGTGTGCAATATGTCACTCGCAAATGGTAACTCATAAAGCATCAGTAGAGCAGACAAGTGGTGCACGTTACGTGGCTCGGCCTATTTAAAACCATCGTTTAACGTGTCCACGTTCCCCACCGGTTTCATTGCCTCTACCCAATAATTAAATACTGACGGTGCACGTGTCCGATGCAGCTCTATTGACGTTTATAAAAGTTGCTTAACCCCAATGTTTAGTCTGTATTCTGTGATGTTTGCCGTTCTGTGCATATTGCAGTTGTTCATAAATACATGCATTATTGAGCAGATGTTTGGTGGCGGCTGCTCACTGCTCAATATCTCCTGTACTAATATCCACAGTAAAAACGTTTTTTTTTTTCGGGATTCAACCATTTGCTTCGGTGCTTCCTGGTGAGATAACCCCTACAGAAGTGACAGCCTTCAGGCTCCTAAACACGTCTGGTTGAATCAGGTCACCTTCAAGGTGCACAGAGGAGTGCAGACCCGACTTTGTAAGGATGGCGTTGTTATGCTGATCATAATAGGCTATCTTTCCATGTATCTGTTCAGTCATCCGAAATCTCTCTGACACAAGCTCCTCGGGGAACAAAAGCCAACTCTGCAGTCCCAAAATGGACACCTTACAGTGGCACACTAAACCAGCACCCACAAGTAGGTAAATGTACGTTTTTAGAGACATTTTTAAACAAAACATATCTCTCTAATTTGTTTATTTGTAATACAAAATACATTAAAATATGTAACAGCTTAAAAGATGTAGTAAATATTTTTAAAGCATCAATCAAGTCAAATTACTTTGTATTAACATTAACATATTGCCATTTTGGAAGTATAAATTACTGACAAATTCAGCACACAAGGCAAATGAAGGGACAGAGTGAAAAAGGGGTGTGGCTTTGGGTGGAGATGGCTGTTAATCGGAGGAAAATCATATAGATTTAACTTAGAGATGGGCGTTAAATGGGTGGACACATAGTCAACAACACAAATCATCCTCAGATGTCCTCTGCATTGAAAAGCACAACAAACCCTCATTCAAAGCCCCTGTTGGATCTTCTTATGTTAAATCACTTATTTTACTGACAATAGTTTCGGCTTAAAGGTAGTACTTTCAGTGCCACCTATTAGCCAAAACTAAAAAACAGTTTTCAGGGACACCTAATAGCGAAAACTAAAAATGAACCAGTGCTAAAATATCACACACCTGCTATGCTGCTTTCTTTCATTTTGCACCAACTACAAGCATATGTAGCATGTTACACAACTAGAATTAATGCACCATTTGCACTAACAAGCTAACAAGCGGTATTGAGGTTGCTTCCTGGCTGGTCTTCGTAGTAACAGTAACCCTAATTCATATTTGTGTCTGTGTGAGGGGTACATACCTAGGGGGTGTGCTGTGTCTTTTTTGGCAAGCATTTCTGTTAAATATTTCCAATTTCTCTTTTTAAGCACAGTTCTGCACGTCTGATAATGGGCGAAACGATCAGCAGACAAACATACAATAACACCTCAACGGCAGAAATGTTTTTTAAAGGAAAAGAACAACTGCTCTATTATTTCTTACATTAGCCGAGAAAATAATAGTGTCAGAGATTATCACTGTCTGTATGGCGCAGTCCTGAAAGAAGGAGCATGAACTTTTTAAAGACTTATTATATAAAAAAGCGGCACAAACAAAACAGCAGAGCAGTTTGTGTGCGCACAATTATGTTTTTCTAATCTATATACAATGAATATATGGTTCCACTAGGGCAACACAAATCGTTGGGACAATTGCCTGGATGTCTTGGGATGTCCACTTGCTACTCCTGATGTCAAGCTACGTGAGTACTACCATTACATCACCAACGGTCACTGTGGCATGAAGCACAGCTGAACTACAATAAGACTTATCGTCTTTACACAGGTATGATTTGTATAGGAATGTTTAGTCTGCAAAATGTTAGTGGGTGGCCTGTCCGGCCCCCACTTTGTGAGGATGCTCTCGGTGACAGGGCGGCCCATCCGGGTCATTGTGCAGCCGGCAGCCCGATGCTGCAATGAGGACACTCGGCCAGATAGTTTCAGGGCAACTGCCAAGCAGGAAACTGTGTGGCTCTTTTATTAAGAGCCATGATGTGGGCACACATGCGACCCAACACATGTGAGTTAGCACGAGACCTGTGACTCAGCGCTGATGTCACAACACAAAATTGCAACAAGGATTATGTAAGAGGCAAAGGCGGGAGAGTATGCAGGAAATAGAATATGTGCAAGAAGGTGAGGGCATGAGTGTGTCTGTGTGTTTGTCTGTCTATGTTTTAGAGGCTGTGAGAATTGGGGTTCCAGAGGTGGCATGTAAGAGTAGGTGTGTAGTAGGTAACATGGTAGAATATGATTGTTTTCATCTTTTCATAACATATAATGGCTTATTAAGCTCTGCTTAGCATATGACAGCAGTAGATGTGTGTGTGGATCATTACAAAGCCATCATTTATTGAATGGATATACAATACTTTACTATCAAAGCAGGCCAAGTCTCATTGAAAAAGGCTGCCCATGGGTAAAATAGGCTGCATATGGGTGCAGGAGGCTGGAGTTCAACATATTTGGCTGCATTGTTTAGAACTGATTTACACTGTGAATGATCACAGAGCGGTGGTATGACACAGTGCATTCAAATATGAAACAGAATGGACAGCTTAATTTAACAATTATAACAAATTAGGGTGCAGGGGAGGAAAGACTGCCCTGCCATGAAGCTGTCAATCAACATGGAAAGAAAAAAGAGCCCAATCTATGAGCCCTCCCATCCCTTGTACACCATTAGAGCCAAAAAAAAGGCTAAATAGTTATATCTATGTTATAACGAAAAAGTGAAATTCTAATACAAAAGAAACAAAGCTAATGTAGAATATTCAATGTTCGACAGTCAAATGTATAACCAGTGTTCAATATGAAGTTGCAAAGCACGCTTAATGTGTTTCGGGAAACCACTCCTCTTATTCGGAAGCTGAACTGAAAACACTAAAGAGAAAAACATACCTTATCTATAATTCTTAATACATACAATTTGAAGCCATAAATCATCACCAGAATAGTTATAGTAGAACACACCAGCATGCCTTGGGTTCACAAACTAATCTCATACCCTATGGGCAGTCGCCAGTCTCCAGATCAACAGTAACTCACCTAAACATTATGAGATCATCACATCATCCTTATTCGTACTTATAACCCATAAGTCACCCAATGAGTGAACAAACTTAGGCTACTCATGTGTGCTCAGAGAACATTTTTATAGAGGAACAATTGAGGAAAGTATAGTGTCAAAAGTGAGGGAAAAATAATGAACTATCAACAAGAAATCAAAAGTCACCTATGTGGATTGCCATTCATATAAACAAATAGGTAATAATCCAAACTCTGATAAAGCATACCTATATCCACTAAGGTTGGAGAATCCACAATAATGATTGTGGTCGTTACCATGTAGACACCCTTCCAGTTCCAGAAATAAGATTGTGATTCAAAGCCACTCCAGAGAGAAGGCATCTCAATGATGAAACTATCAATGGAGGAGGTAGATCGAGTCTGTCAACCTACCTTAGAACTGCGTCATAACTTAATGTCTAGATTCCTCCCTGGAATACCCATAAGTTATGAACACCCACAAGTAACTGTGTCAAATAGATGTATCCAAAACATTTCCCTTTGGAGTAAGCGTGTATTGTAATCACCCCCTCTTGTCAGAGGTTTTACTACCTCTACAATTTTAAACAGAATTTGTGTGACTGTGTGGCATTTCTTGCTAAAATGACGAACCACTGGTGATTTGATGCTTCCTGTACGGACATTTGATTTGTGTTCCGTCTATCTTTCTCTTGCCATTCCTGTCATGTGACCCACATAGAGCAGGCCACATGGGCATTTAATCGTGTAAATGACACCAGACTACATGCATGTGGAGTAATTGTGTAGTTGAATCACTTTCCCTGTATTTGGGTGACTGATTGTTTGAACTTTTATTACATTTTGTAGCTGTTGCATCCTAGACAGGGATATGTTCCCTTCCTACGAGTACTCAAGTCTGCCTGTCTACCCTTAGGAGGTATTTCTGCATGACCCAATCCATCTCTTCAATTGGTACCCCATGTATAAGCCATCATTTGTGCTTTTGGGAGCATTTTAAGCAGTTGGGGTTCATGATGCAAGATATTCCAATTCTTTTCAAAATTCTGCCAATCTAGAAACCCTTTCAAGAAAACTTTGAGACATATAGAAGTGGAGAGTCAATTTCCTTATATTTTGGTCTCAGTAGAGTTTCTTTCGGAATCTACTCAGCTCTGAAAGATGCATCCCCCATTATTTCTTCCGGATAACATCTCTTTCTAAAACTATCTTTCAAATTGTTAAACTCTGTGTCAAATGTCTCAGGATAAGTGATAATCCTTTTCAGTCTCAACATTTGACTGTACGGAGGACTATCAGCCATCGCTTTGGGATGAAAGCCAGCATAGTGAAGTATATTGTTCATGTCTGTGGGTTTCTGGTATGAAGTACCTTCTTCAATTGTCTATTGAACATTTAGAAAATGCAAACTGGGTTCACCAATCTCCGAGGTGAATTTAATGTGCGAGTGCACAGATTTAGGGTAGTCAAAGAAGATTGTAAGTTCTTGTTTACTGCTGCTCCAAATTCCAAACATCATCGATTTACTGCTTGCAGAGGGTCATTTTCCCAGACCATTGTACAAGACAAAGGTTTTTCCAAACATATACATACAAAAATGTGCATATGCTGTGGCCAAGGCCAACCCCATTGAAGTGCCTTAAGCTTGTGCATAGAATTTTCCTTGATATCGAAAATAGTTAATGAAAATTATGATAGTGGTAAGTTCAATGATGAATTATCTGTTCCCTCTCACAATGTGAGACTTAAGAAGAATCCACTCAATGGCTTCAATTCCTTCATTATGGGGAATTGATGTGTAAAGGCTACTCACATCCAGTGAGAAGAGAATGTATTTGTGATTGAGGTTATGGACTTTACTGCTACAATTCAGAAAATCTGTCATATCCTGTAAGTATGTCGGTATCCCCTGCACTAGAGGTTGCAATATTGTATCCACATATATGGCCAGAGGCTTGAAAAATACTCTCAGTGCCCACAACAATAGGTCTAAATGGGGGAGCTGTGTTATGTTTATGAATCTTTGGAAGCCTGTACAAAACGTGGGTAATCGGAAACCAATTAATAAGAAATCTATTGGTCTTGTCAATAATCCACTCATTGTGGAAGGCCTTGTCAATAACAGTTTGTTTCAGTCCCTTAATCTCCATGATCAGGTCATGATCCAGCTCAATATATGTCAACTTGTCTCTCAATAATGAAAGACACCGTTCATGGTAGTATACAGAGTCCATTACAACTATAGCACCCCCTTTATCTGCCGGTTTAATGATTAGTTGTTCATCCTTCACTAGTCTCTCAATCGGTTCTAATTGAGTATTCTTGTTATTGCAAGGGAACCTTTTTTGAAAGTTGATTCAATACTTTTTTTTCAAACATGTTCAAGACAGAATTTTGAATAGGAGGATCAAATTTGCGTTTTTGACACATTTCTAAGTCGTCAAAACCCACTGATGCTTCCTCCACAGTTTGTTGAGTTTCAAAAAAAGAGTTTAAGGTGAATTTCACAAAGTAATTTGTGCAGATTGATCTTTTCTTCAAAAAGAGAGGTGTCAGATGTTGGAACAAAGAATAGTCCCTTATCCAAAACCAAGAATTGCCCTTCTGTAAGCACTTTAGAGGAAATGTTGACTACAATGTTGTCTTCTGTAGCTGCCTGTTTCTTTGTCTTGTTACCTTTTTTTCCTCTCCTTGTTTTTTTCTTTCTAAAAAAGCAGTTGCACCCGGTCTGGCTGGTGAGGTAACCACCCCTGATGGACCTGATCCAATTACTGGTAATTCCGTCATGAGGGCTGTAGTGGTCCTAGTAGCTGTGTTTGCACTAGTTTCCTCTGAACGTTTGTTACTGCTCCTATCTGAACTAGATTGACCTGACTGGGGATTAGGACATGTGTTGTGTGACCTCTGTGTGTAATACCCCTGCCAAGTGTATACTATATTGTTTCGATAATCAAATGTATCTCTTTTAAACTTCGCCAATTTCCTCTGTTCTATGGCCTGTTGATATGATGTACGTTTCAAATCAATGTCCTCTAGGATGACTTTGAGTTCTTCTTCTGATTTGAAAGCACTTAACTCAGTTTTCAAGTCTATAATTTCATTATCTATTGAAGACAAAGATTTCAAAAGTTCTTCAATAGTAAGAAGTATGAAGTCCAGAGAACATTTGCTAAGTATTTGATCCCACTTTTTAACAAAATCTACCCTCTCCTTACATAAGGTTGGTCGTAATTATACTCTTAGGCATCAAGGTGTTTTATGGGATTTACAATACTCAACTAACGTGGTGGCATATCATTTCTGGGATATCTCTCTTCTAATTACTTGCTCGAGTCTAGATATCAGTTTCCCAGGATCTTCATTACTGTCTATTGTTCTTTCAGCCTGGACTATTAATGCAAGAATTCCGGTTGCCTCCTCAGCAGCAAAGAGGGGTGATTACAATAAACACTTACTCCAAAGGGAAATGTTTTGGATACATCTATTGGGCACAGTATACCTGAGTGGCATGAATGTTTTTTTCTGTTTTACATTTTATCATTTGAAAATCACACAGCATATGTCATTTCGGTTAGTTTGGGTGCCATTTTCAAAATAATGTTCTCCCCTTGTCTGGGGGGGGGGGCACTCAAAACCGGCATGCCTTGTGGGCAGGTGGTTAATGTTTTTGGAAATGTTTGGATTTTTCTGGTGACATTGCTGCATTCCATTGTTTTACTGTCATTGTAAGGTGATGAATACTACCTAACTACTGTTTTCTGTATGTAGACCCATGTCATGTGACCCTGAATGGGTCACCCACATTTTCCTATATCAACAGCAGGCTAACCAGCTATTCATTATTTTGGTGATTGGTTTACTCTTTCGGTTTTAGGCATTTATTTTGTGTCTATTTATTTTTTTGTTTCAATTTTTCCACCTTTAAGTATACTATTTCTTCATTGGGTTCTTATTTATATCAAATATCTAGAATTCGTCTTGATGTGGTGTGCTTGTATCCTAACTTATATTCTTGAAGAATAGACAGTAGATCAGTATTAAGGGTTGCAGCACATGTACAGTCCATGATGGCCTCTGAGACTTTTGTTTAATAAAATAGAGTACTGTGGTCATGTGAGAGGAATCATGTGATTGTCATCTCGTCAGGTGAATGTAGACTTTTTTACAGTGGTGGAGGCTTTGTGCGTGAAACTACCAGCAGTCCCTTTGGTCAAGTCTAGGGTGCGTAGATACTTGGTTGAGTTGGGCATGGAATGCCCATGGAACAATAAAGGTAAAACCTATAGTGAGTGAATAGTTTAATCTCTAAGTGGGTGAAACATTGGCATGTACAGTGCTACCGACACTTACAGCAGCTGTGTTTAATTTCTTACAGACCGCTTGAAAAGGCTTTCCATTGAACTCTGAGTGGATGTTCATACCTTATGGGTATTCCCGGGAGGTATCTCGATGTTAAGTTATCACCCAGTTCTAAGGTAGGTTGACACACTCAATATATATGCAGGAACCTCCTCCATTGAAAGTTTCATCATTGAGATGGCTTCTCTCTGAAGTGCCTGCGAATCATAATCGTATTTCTGGAACGGGAAGGGCATCTACATGGTAACGGCCACAATCATTATTGTGAATTCTCCAACCTTAGTGGATATAGGTATGCTTTATCAGAGTTTGGGATATTACCTATTTGCTTATATTACTTGATTGTTGTTTTTTGTTGATAGTTCACAATTTCTTCCTCACTTTCAACACTATACTTTCCTCAATTCATCCACTATACAATTTTCTCTGAGCACACATGAGTAGTCTAAGTCTGTTCACTCATTGGGGGATTTATGGGTTATAAGCACAATTAACGGTGATGTGATGGTCAAATAATGTTTAGGTGAGTTACTTTTTATCTGGAGACTGGCGACTGCCCAAAGTGCCTGAAATTGTATATATTAAGAGTCATAGATAAGGTATGTTATTCTCTTTAGTGTTCTCAGTTCAGCTCCTGAAGATGGGGAGTGTTTCCCGAAACGCGTTGAGCTTTCTTCACAACTTCAAATGAACACTGGTTATACATTTGACTGTCGAACATCCAATATTCTACATTAATTTGTTTCTGTTGTATTAGAATTGCACTTTTTCTTTATAACATAGATATATCTATTTAGCCTTTTTTGGCTCTAATACACCATTAAGGGATGGGATGGGATGGGATGGGAGGGCTCATAGATTGGGCTTTTTTCTTTTTCTTTACACTGTAAATGAGACTGTTATGGACATATCTGGCTGTTGCTAGAATATGATGGCAGTAACTGCGTAACTTGGAACATAAGACTGTACTTGGACTATGTTTGCTCTTCAGCATAGTCTCTTTATAGGGCAAGTAGGTCTCTTCGGGGGCATATCAGGCTATTTCATAGGGTACTCTTGACATATATAATTGGCTGTTCAGAACATGATATGATGTGATATGATATATGATATGATATGGCATTTGTAATGCGCCTATACATAAGTGTTTCAAGGCGCGACGAGGCAGGGAGGGGGGAAACAAGGGGAAGACAGACAACGATCCTACTAGGCCAGGTGTCATTTAGATCGCGCAAGTGCAGGGGTAGGGGGAAGGGAAAAGTGCAAGGGAAAGGGGAGGGGGGAAGTGCAGTACAAGTAAGTAGAATAAAATAAATAAATAAATAGGGCCAGCTGGTGGCAAGTGCAAAGTAAGTGCAGACAAGTGCTGGGAAGGGGGGGCTGTAGGGATACAGAGACAGTCCCGCAGTGCAGAGGTTGCCAGGGAGGCAGTGCAATTGGAGAGTGGCTGGGCCCAGGACCAAGGTCGGTGAGAGTGGCCCAGTTGCAGAATCAGTGCAGTTTCAGTAAAGGATTTAGCAGGGGAGAGGGAGAGAGAAAGCAGA
Source organism: Ambystoma mexicanum (assembly GCF_040938575.1). Lineage (NCBI taxonomy): Eukaryota > Metazoa > Chordata > Amphibia > Caudata > Ambystomatidae > Ambystoma > Ambystoma mexicanum. Next base: position 1,173,178,534 of record NC_090935.1, on the reverse strand, counting down.
GGCAAAGAGGAAGGTTTTGAGGTGCTTCGGGAACCGGAGATGGTTCTCCTCAAGTTTCAGGGAGGCAGGAAGGCTGTTCCAGAGGGAGGCCCCTGCCGCGGAGAGAGATCTACCCCTAGCTCGTTGCTTCAAGAAGCGGCTAACCCTGAGGGAGTTGGAGACGGATGAGCGAGCTGGTTTTACTTGGCACATTAGGATGGTACTGTGAACACAAATCTGGATGTAGATGCCTGAATATGGGTGTATGTCTATTCCAAGGCGTGCAAGCCTGATTCTGGGCATTTAAAATTGTCGTAGGGTACAGTGTTAGGGTAATGGCTCTAATAAATGAGGCTATAACTGACATTTGATGGTAAGTAGACCCTGGGCCAATGACCGGTTGCTCCGTCTCAGTCATAGTATGGTTAGATACCTGTTATATCATGGCAGTATGCTTCCTGATATTTATGGCACTTACATTTCCTTTTATTTGCATGAGTAATTTTTATAATATTTAGTGATGTCACTGTGGTCAAACAGCATGTGATATCACTTTTTCTGGTATAATCTTGAACAGGGTTCAAGTGTTGTCACCAGGGTATGTGTCAAGAGACATGTGATGTCACTTCCACTGCCCCTGGCATTATGATGAATTGACACCACTGTCTAGAGTTTGAAATGAGTACGGTCACCGAGAACCATAAGGGACTTTCTGAGAGACATTTTGTGCAGCTTTAATTTCTACCAGTCATTCTGAGTTCTTACTTTGGGAGTCATTATGAGTTTGATGGTATTTTGATGGTAAATCTAGCATAATGTCACCACATGTTTATAGAGTTATTGCCACTTGGTCTGGTCCAACCCCAAAGATAGGGGCCTCAGAGTGCTAAAAGAAAGGACTTCTCATATTTAGCCAGACAGACTGGTAAAGTATTAGTAGCCAAAGGTCCCAAATAATACTCAGGCTCAAGATCCTGATCTTGAAGGGACCACCCCAGCTTTGTCCATGGATTCACAAGATTGAGAAACCAGCACTGTGGCCACACCTGACAAGGCGCCATGGTGTTGAGTGCATCCTCATTAAGCTGGTGTCAGGCCAGGTTAAGTTAATGAGGAACTAAGAAATGTAGTAGCTTAACCTCAGCTAGCAACCCACTCACCCCTGCCATGCTACAAAGATACATCACTAGGGATGACCTAGGTACCTTTTATACAAGATTTGTGTGAGTAGCAGCAGTGCATCAACGCTTACTGGAAAACTCCCCGTCCTTAATGCATGGCATGTCAAAATGTGAGGTGCTAAAATGGGACATTCTGAAGTGACTTGACTTGGACCCCAAATATATTTGGCAAAACATCTGGGATCTCCAGCTACTCTGTAATGAATCTCCCTGACTGGTAATGTACAGGATTAAAAGTACTCTAGAGAAGTGTATCATTGGGTAGAACCTAGCCAACGTCATGGACCTATTCATTAACCTATCCAACGTCATGGACCTATTCATTTTGGAACAATTCTTCACCTCATTACCCCCAATTGTATAGAGACTAATGACACAGCCACATCATTCTATGCTGAGACAGGCTGTATAATCTGCAACAGGATATCTATGTGGTTGCTAATCTTGGCTTGGGCCACCTAAACGAAGGAAAGTAAAAGCACAGTTATGAAAACTGAATTGGAACTTGACCTTTTTGACCCTCCAACTAAATACTTTAAGAACATCAGATCAAGGGATGCCTAAATTCAAGTCTATTAACCCAATCATAAGAGAGTTCCAATGTAAATGAGGTACAGGGCTCACCAATAGACCACCATTGCATAGCCCAAGCCTGCTCTGAAACATCTACGGAGGAAGCAACAGACAGTAGTTATTGTAATCCAGCAATTTCCTATGAAGGTTTAGAAGAAACTAATGAGTGATGGAATTAGGTGGATTCCTTTGACAAGATCAAGATGCTGGCTCATGGTTTCAGGGGTCAGGAGCATTATAGGGCTTCCAGCATTGAAGGACAGCGATGGACCACTCTCGTCAATTCAACAAATTAACATTAAGCCACAGCACCATCCCTGCCACTTGTTGTAATCAGGATTTATACCAAAGCAGGCATTCCGAGTCAAGTAGATTTGGAGCTGGTGCCCACAGAATCAGAGGTTGTGTCCGGTCTGATGAAACAAGTCATCTAGACTACAGGCCTAATCCACTTCTCCAAATGGATGAATGGTGCTCAATAGAAGGGTGAAAACAACAATCATCGAGACATTCTCTCAGCAGCCATCAATACCCTGGAAGGAGATTGGCCTGACTCCTAACTGGAAATAGGATGTATGGGTATGTCTGGAAATGGTCCCAAGACTTCTTCAAGAGAGCCTGAGAAGATTTTTTTGCCGTGGTGGGTTCCAAGAAGGGGTGGAGGCACGTAACAATGTCTTATGTTACATTCTTGGTAATAGTACTGGTGTGATCATGGCAGCAATGTGCCACCACCAAGTCTATGATGTGGGCCACGAAGGAATTGAAAAGGGGAAACTCTAGGGTCTCCAATCCATTATCCTTAATAGTGATGCATGTCACATGTTCTACAAGGAACCCAAGTCAGAGTAGGGCAAGGTCCTGTGAGGGAGGGGAAAAGGCCCTAATACGTGGTTCACTTTTTGTGGAAGGATTTTATAGGTCATCCACTGACTGGTGAATAAAGACTGATTCCAGCATGAAAACACCCACCTAAAGGCGAGACCCTCCCTGCTACCACTTTTAAATACTATTGTCTGGCTTTGCGGGCACTCCTCCAACCTTGAATCTATTGATGATTTTAGTGACCAGAACATGCTAACCAAACCCACTGCCATAAATAACAATTTACCACATACTAATATGTTTTTAAATGTCCAGAGTTATACTGGCCATGCTTCCAGTTATGACAATATGAGTGCTTTAGACCATTGACTGCTGTCCCACTTGGTCATAATAACACAGGAGACACAGACCAACAAAGAGGACATTGTGGTAAGAATCATCCGGGCTAGACCCACCTACGGGACTAAGACTGTGAGGGCCTGTGCACGTGCACAAGTTCAGATTAGGAAGTGTTTTAGTGTGTGAACTGTCAGCTGGCGAAGACGGTGGTGGAGTCTGTGAACAGCATCAGTAGTTCCAAGTATTAAAACCCTAGATATAGAAAGATCTAATCACACATTTATATAAACCTGGTGATTTGACCCATGACCCATGTGCCCCATAAAACCAAGGTTGTGGAGAATGATAGCACTGTTGGGTCACGTAATACCCCATGCACTGTGACTGACTTTACTTGACCCTCAGCTGGTGGCACCAAAGGGAAAAGAGGGGAGAACTGATGGACTATGACCCTTAAGCAATGTAGAATGGCTCATTATTGTTTCCTTTTCCACTTACTGGCAGTCTAGCCCAAAACCAGTGAATTTTCTTTTTGTAAAAACAACTCTGCATACGGGATATCCTTGAAGCTAGACACTGATTGTTGATCCCATGGCATTGGCAGTTAATGCCTTAGGGAGTGAATATTAGAGTATCGCATTCCAAGTATCCCTGCAGCCCCGTTCTGGCATGATGCCTTGAATGGCCATTACAAACCCATCTCTCACTGCATGAAACTCGGAGGTCACCAATTTTGTAAAAATGCTTCTAAACCAAGGCAAACTATATGGTTTAGAAGTATCTGAAAGTATTTTTTGTAGACCTGGTTTTCATGTTGGTTTAAAAATATGCAAACCATGCATTTCTGCAAGTCCTTTTGAATTTTGTAAAATATTAGGTTTGTTAGGGAGAATTATATGCAGTACCGTTTGGGAACACCACACACAATTAGGACTACAAGTAACAATACAAATTAACCTTTGGTACAAGCCTGTACTACACAGTAAAGTGGTAACGATGGCTGAGCAGCCAGACTCATCTCAAGAGTAAAGTGAGCAGTATCAATACTTACACAAAGGACAGCAATTACTATGATTCAAACAAACATTGACTCAAGGTTTCTGAATAAAAGAATATACATTTATTTACACATCAGTTATTAAACATTTCACTATTATCAAGCAGTTGACAAATCACTATTCTAATACACTACACCACACCCAATAGATTCTGGACAAGTTAGGCTCAAAATGAAGTGTGAGCAAAATGCCACTCCAGTAATTTAAAAAAGAGGGGAAGACAAAGTTAGACAGAAGTTGAGCAGCATCAACAAGTAAGTAAGCAGGTCAATCTAGAAAAATGAACTACAGTCAGGAAATCAAATCAAGAGGCCAGGGCCAAAGGCAATGGACCAAAGTCTTTGCAGAGGATCACACATTTCAGGGTAGTTTGCGGTTAAGTCTTTACCAAGAGCTCAGAACGAAGTTGTTCTGATGAAAAGTTACTTTAAAGAATAGGGAAGGACAAGCCCTCGGATTGGCGAAAGATTTCACACACTTTCACTGCAGCTGGACGAAACGAACAACCGGGTTAGCACAGTACCTTTAGAGCAGAAGAATGCTGTAGCTGAGGGAGATTTTCCTGGCAGGTCCTGTAGGCTCACAGTTCCTGAAGCGACTGTTGGATTGACAAGAAGGAGAAAGACTGGAGGGTCCTGCACTGCCCAGGGAAGAAACCAGAAGAGGAGCAGAGCGATGAATAAAAGGTGCGTTCCTTAAAAACCAAGCAGGCTCTGTTCCTCCTGGCTATCCGGTTCACTGTAGCTGTGCACAGCAAATTCGACCAGAACAGGGTGTCCTGGCTTGCAGTTTGGTGAACTGGTTGTTCCCACCAGCTCAAGGGGAGAAGATTCCTTCCCTATCAATGAAGTTTGGAGATTCGGACCCAAAGCAGGGCTTCACCGGGAGGTTCAGTCGTGGTAGAGGTCCTCTTCTGTCAGCTTTTCTTCGGTTCTCTCGATCCAGTGGCGACTCTGCCTTCTCAGTCCCAGAGACCTGCTTTTTATGCAGTTTTCCCCCATTCACACAACCTGGCTGTCAATCACACAGCAGGGGGGCTGTCCCGCCGGGACAGTCAACACAGCCAATCATACCAGTGTGCGACATGGGTCTCCCAGGAGACCCTGTGCAGGGTGTCTCAACCCCCTTCCTCACATCCTGTCCCCCTCAGACATTCAGGTGCCTAAGGAGGGCTTTGGGGCAGAAGCCTGCCAAAGGTCGGTGAACAAAGGAATCAAACCTGGTTTGGCACGCAGAGTAAAACACGAGAAAGACTTTTACAAAAAGAAATGGTGAAAAAACCCAGCCGGAACCGTATAAAAGTAAATATGGTCCAGCGGGTTTAAGTTTGTGGCTACTAAGATACCAAGGTTATTTAAAATAACTGCGGAAGGAAAAATAGGGTAGTTACCACTGCCACCAGCCAAATCTTAATGGAAAGGGAACAAAACAATGTTCCATGAGAAACAGACAAAAAGAGATAAATATTAACCCTTTCCAGAACTCTATGTAAGATAGTGTGTACTGGGTCTGTGAGTTTAAAAAGACTAATAAAGTCAATGGCAACTTTAAATGTTCTGGGAGACAGTAGTCAGTCCCAGAAAATGGAGTTGCAGTTGGGAAGTCTGAAAAAGACAACCCTGTGTCACTGCACAGAAGGTGCTGTGTAACCCACAGTAAAAAGATTATGCCTATGGAGTAGGTGAGGCTCCACAGTCTATGAACACAAAAATGTTAAACACACACAGCAAAACACATGTAAGAGTGGAAAAAAAGGCTCACACCCTTACTTGGTGAAAAGAAAATCCTAGAAATCCAGCAAAGCTGCTTAGGGACTCAGTAGGTAATGGAAATTAGTCATTCTGGAGAATTCTCCCTACAAGGTTTATCTGATTTACAAAACGGAAGAACTTTGCAAAGATAAGAATCGTTCACTACTCTCAGCCCTGGCCCATCCCACTGTTCCTGAACATGCCATAACCCACTCCCCACCAACAGCTTGTCCACACCACACATCATACATTTCTCATTGTGGATCCTGCCTCCACTACCCCTTTGATCATGTAATTGCTTTTATTTTTATAGTCCAGAAAACATTGATGAATCTTTAAAACCATAATTTTTAAATGGTTTGAAAACATGCAAATACAGTAAAGCTTTTGTATAAGATTCACAGCCTTGTAAATAATTTGCAATCATAATGTTCCCTCCTCAAAATATTGCTTGAAGACCAAGCTAATATAATTTTTGCAAAAAGTCTGAAACATTACTGTTAACTGCTGTAAACCTTGCTTTTATGGTTTACAAAACCGTAGCAAACTTTTAAAACCTTATTTTTATTATGGTTTCTGAATCTGTGAAACAGTAAATATAATGTTTGCTAATTGTTTACATCCTTGTAAACACTTTGCAGACAGAATATGCACCCATCCACATGTTTTCTAAACACAAATGAACATAAAATTTGCAAATGGTTTGCAACATTGCTGTAAACCTTCGAAAACCTATGGTTTTCTAATGGTTTACATGTACTGCAAAATTTGAAAACCACTGTTGTCATGCAGGATCTCCATAGTTCCATATGATAAGGTAGCTGTGCAATCCACTCCAGTACCATATCCATTTCCTTCCATGCAAAGATGTGAATGGATTTTTACAGAAAGGATTTCTTAACTACCCCAAGTACACTCACATAAAACTGCATGTAACCCTACGGCCAAATCTGCAAATGCTGTAATGAGGCACACATTGCCAGGCATAAAGTGATGTTCGTGCACTATTTGTCTTTTTATAGTGGTGTGTTAAAGGATGAGGCATCAACAGGCATCTTAAATCCAGATCTCAAGTTCTAAGCTTTTTTATTTTAACAACAAGCTAATGTGATAAAGTATGGCTGGCTGAGGTCAAGGGGAAGCAAGCAAGCATAAATCCATTCCTCTCTCACTACATGTCCAATTTTTCGGGCAGTCAGAATGGTTTCAATCACCTTCTATGAGGTATTACGTGCCCATACGTATTTCCTGGCTGCATTGTGTCAGTGTGCTGTCTCTCTGCTTCTCATCCTAGATACATTTGGTACTACAACTGCGCGGCCAGGATGGGCATTCTTACAACGCTTTCTCATCCTAGCTAGGATCACCTTGTGTAGAGGGGGTGCTCCGGTTTGCACCGTCTTGGGTTTCTGGAGACTATTTTGGCTGAGCCTTCTCCACCTCCAGAAACTTCGGAGCTTCAGCAGAAGTCCAGTTCTAGGCCAACTCTCTCTTATTTCCAGTCTTTCTCTCCTATACTCTCCTGTATTTCATATATCTTATCTTCCCTCTGATTGTCTCCTTTCTTCTCCTTCTTGATATTTTGCAATGCACCAATCTGTATCTCTTTTCTCTATCCGTGGCTGCACCTCCACTTTCTCTTCTTCTTTTTTGTCTGTCTCCTCCATTATTTTGTCCCTCTCCTTTCCTCTTATCTGCTCTTCATTCACCACTGGTTTTACTCCTTCTAATGGTGAAATCACCTCCTCCTCTCTTCTTCTCAACCCCGCTTTAAACTTTCTTCTAACCCCATTATTATTCTAACCTCACCCACCTCTATTTGCAGCTGTTCTTTAACCTTCGCCTCTCCTCCTCCTAATGTTGTTCTCTCCTCGTACACCTCCCTTTGCAGCTTCTCCCCAACCTCATTTGTCAGTGGATCCTGGCCCGGGATGTATAACAGAGGCTCACGCCTCTGTGCATGAGTGATGAACATACTAAAGTTGCACAGATCTGGGTAAAGTTTTCGGGGTATCCACTATCCACATTCATAAACCAGACGTCATAAGAGGCATCTCTGGTCAAACCAGTTAGTAATATTTACAGTCAATGGACATGTATCCCTGAAGATGGACCAATGAGGTGTAGTAACCAGTGATTAATGTTGCAAAAATGCATTTTCCTTTCTATCATGGTCACTTGTTTTGACTTTGACAGCTGCCGAATGGGGCTCACTGACCCACTGATGGGGTTTCTTTCTTAATTACCAGGAACCCTCCCTCTATGTAGCTTACTAGGGGCGACCTGTCTGTGGTTAGGGAGATCAATCAAAACTAGTAAAGGGAATCCTGAAAATGTGGGGAAGGGTTTAACTAATTTACCTTGGATTATGGATGGACTGGGGAGCATGGGGATCCACTATTTACCTGCTCAAGTATCCATTCTGACAACATTGCGTGTATACAAGTAACTGGGAATCAAGCTTGTTTTTTTTGTTATGAGTTGTATCTTGACTATGTCTCACCAGCATTAGTGCAATCATTATTTATCAAATTGCAATTCTGCATTTTTCCTTTGTCCAGCCTCATAAATAAGTGGGACATTTCTAAATCTCATTTGCACTCTTACTGTGGAAACCTACGTGAAGCACAATTTATTTGTCCTCTCAACATAATATAGAAAGCTGTATCTTCTACCATCTCTACAAGAAGGTAATATATGATCTAGTGTGGATGTAGTGACATTCACTAAAGAAACACAGGCAACTGGAAAGTGGCAAAATATATGTATTTATTTTTATTAATTTATTGTTTATTTGTATAGCGCTTATACACAAGTGAAGTGTTTCAAAGCGCTTCAAGGTGGGAAGGGAGCAACGGAATACAGTAGTCATTCTTAGGCCTTGAGTTTCCAAATGATCTTACAAACGGTAGCTAGCGTACTATGCCTGACTGCATTTCTCCTAGTGCAAGTGCATGAGTGTTTCAGGTGAACCAAACTAGGGAGGGAAGACAAAAGGGGACAAGACAGAACGTTGGAGGGAGTGGGGGAGTAAGTGCACCCAGTCCAGCAGGACCCTGAGTTAAGTGCAGAGAGGTTAGACCTCTCATGGAACGTATGTTGGAAGTGCAGTAGTCTGAACATAGTTCAGAGGCCCGGTGGCAAGTGCAAAGACTGGTGTGGGAGCCTGGGACTTGTGAGGCTCTAAAGGTGAGTCAGGTGACCAGTCAGTAAAAACTGAACTGAGTTAAGAAGGGAAGGAGGAGTGAGTCTGAGAGAAAAAGAAAGGAGGTTAGCAGGGGAGAGGGAGAGAGAAGGAGAACGTGAAGAGGAAAGTCTTGAGGAGTTTTCAGAATTAAAGGAGCTCCGCCTCAAGGCAGAGAGAGGCAGGGAGGCTGTTTTCCGATGGAGGCACCTGCAGAGGATAAAGATCTACCCCCAAATCTCTACTTAGAAAAACAGCTCACCCGCAAGGAGTTGGAGGAAGACAAGGGGAGGGCTCTAGAAGGAGAGTAATTAGGAAGAGAGCGGTGAAAATAGAGCGCGCCCCTGCCCCAGAAAGCCTTTTGGAATATGCAAAGTGTCTTGAACTTGATCTTGGCAGCCACAGGGAGACAGTGAAAGGGATTTCAGTGCCGGAGAAATGCGGTCACTGGGCTTGAGGACAAGGATAAGTCTTACGGTTCTGTTCTGGATGAGTTGTAGCAGACGGAGAAAAGAAGTAGGAAGATTGAGAAAGAGGCTGTTGCAGTAGTCTAGCCTCGAGAGAACCAGGGCTCTGGAGATGGTGAGCATTTGGGGTAATGTCAGAAAAGGTAGAATACTTCTGAGGAGGTGCAACTGGTAGCGGGACTTTTTGGAGATGTCCAAGATGGAAGAAGAGAAGAAGAGACTGGAGTCGAAGATGACACCCAGATTTTTTGCCTCACTAGTAGGTGGAGGAGCAGGGCCAAACGAGTTCAGCCAATGAGAAATTGGGAAAGTGGGAGCAGGGGTCCTAATGAGAATGATCTCTGTCTTACTGGAATTGAGGCAGAGATCATTAGTAGCACGCGAAGACTGAATTGTGGAAAGCCAGTCAGGAATGAGTGAGGATGAAGAAGATCCTAAGGGTAGCCTGAAAGAGAGCTGCGTGTCATCCCTGTTGAAGGCAGAAGAGAGATCGAGAAGAATGGGGACAAAAGGAGGGATAGAGTCAAGATTTCAGAGCAGGTCTTCACAGGTGTTCAGAAGAGCAGTTTCCATGCCTATTGATGCTCTAAAGCCAGACTGATGGTCATGGAGACAACCAACAGATTCAGTGTGGAGGGTAAGTTGTGAGATAGCTAATTTTCTCCAGGAATTTGACCTCGAAAGGAGTGATAGAGATTGGGCGATAGTTTGCAGGGATAGAACAGTCAGCAGAGGGTTTTATAAGCAGAGGGTGCACAAGAGAGTGCTCGAGAGAATTGGGGAAAACACCAAGGGTGAAGGAGAGGTTGCAGAGGGCGGCCAAGGCTTTCATGGGCCAGACTTGTCTAGAGACCTACTCAGGTGTGACAGGGGAGAGGGAGGAGAGAAGAGGGGGTGCCTAATGGGGGCCCAAGAGATGTGGGTGCAGGCAAGTGTGCGGGGGAAAGAGAGGATAGGATGTCCTGTGTTTTAGCAATAAAGTGTTCAGCCAGGTCTGAGCAAAGGGCGTGGGTAGGTGCAGTAGAGGAAGAAGTTGCAGTAGGATTGGTCAGTTCCATGCAGACTTTGAAGAGTTCGGCCCTGTTATATGCTGCTAATATGCGGGCTTGAATATAGAATTGTTTCTTGGAGCGAATGCAGAGTCTATATTGCCTTTGAAGAAGGTGGCAGGGCAGTTTGTCAGATGGTGTACCTGAAGATCCCCATTTCCGTTCCGCTGCTCTGTACTTTCATTTAAGGGCAGCCAGTTTGGAGTCGTGCCAAGAGTTACACTTTTTGGATGTCTTCAGACGGACCCTCCTGACAGGGGCAAGGATGTCAAGAGTGTTTGAAATCGAATGGTGAAAGTTAGAGAGGGCTGTGTCAGGGTTGGAGTTAGCCGCAGGAGTAGGAGGCGAGTGTGTGGAGGCAAATGCAGCCACTGTCACTCTTTTCATGGGTGGGTGACCTTTGAAGGCATGAGGCACTGAAGGGTGTGCCAGTGCTAGAGGTGGAGAGAGTTTCATGCGGGAAGAGAAAAGAGAATGGTCAGTCCAGGAGAGTGAGATAGTGAGAGGGGTAGTGAGATGGATTTCTGTGGAGATAAGAGCATCTAAGGTGTGGCCAGCACAGCTAAATTCGATTTTAGGTAGCTGAAAACAATGTAAGATGAGCATACATCTAAATTCAATTTTAGTTAGCAGCAAAAACAGTTCACACAACTAAATTCGATTTTAGAGAGCAGAAACCAATGCAAAATGAGAATACGCATACATTTGATTTTTTGGCAAGCAGCAAAAAGAGTGCACACACCTACATTTGATTTCTTAGCAGAAAAAAAATGCAGCAAGGAATTGCAGCACCAGCAGTACGAAGGTGTAGGCCATGAAAATGTGATCACAGGAAAGGAAGATAGAGTTAGTGTTTCTGTCCATGTGGAGCTGGAGGAAGATGCCATCAGAGACAGGTTAGAGTGAAAGTCAGGAGTGGCAGAGGCACAGAGTCGGGAGAGATGCGGCCATAACCAGAGCAGCATTCAAGACTCAAATGACAGCCGAAGGCGGGATTTCAGAGACCCGGGCGCATGGATGGGGTACACAGCATCAAGTTACATTTTGCAGAATGTGGAATGAAAAGGGGGCCCCAAAAGCCCAGCCAGGCCCAGACAGTCACAGACATGAGCCCTAGATTCGGGACATGGGAGGCAGGCCGAAATTTGCGTGCCGGCTTGTTGATTGGGCCTTTGCAGGAAGAGGGGCCCAATCGCAGCATTCCAACCAGAATGCCAGGCCCTCTAGTGCCTACAGAAAGGGGGGAGTCGTATCGGAAATGGAGGTCAATGCTGCCTCACTGTGGATTTAGGCTACAAAGTGCCATAAAATGTGGCGGCAGCTTTTTAAAAAGCAAGCACAAATACAGTTTTCTTTTTTAAATGAAATAAAATAGAATGTGCTTGATTTATGCTGCCTCGTGCACCGCTTGCGCAGGGCCGGTGGATATAGCTTCATGAAGCCCAAAAAGGGCTTACCTGTGGAGGGAGAGGGGGTACCAGCCTCCAGGCACTCCAGAAGAGGGTATCGATGGCCGGATTCCATGATCAACGCAATGTGGGCACAGTGAGGTTCTCGTAAGGTCTTCAGGTCTTCTACATCCACAGAGCTTGGTTATCTAGATTGAAACTCCAGGATATAGTAGCATGAGCACTTCCTATACATTTATGTCATGTTTAAAAATATGTATCTGGAATGTTTGGGTATTTCCATGTATTATATAGGCTTGGTAGCCATCCTGAACATTTAAAAATAAATTACGGGTTTGTCATTTGGTCTATGTTTTTTAATGTCATTATTTTGTATTTAATGTGTATTGATGATTCAAAATTGTACTGTATGCCTACTGATTTTATATTGAATTAAGGAAATAATAACATGATATGATATGATTGGTTATTTATAATGTGCTGTTAAGGATTTCAATCTGGCAATACACCCGGGTCTCGCCTAGCATGCAATGCACAAATAAAATGCTTATTTATTGTGTCTATAGGTTCAATATTCTGAGTGATATACCACTCATATCACACCCTTCTCAAAATACCCCCCAGGTCACACTGGACCAGGAATCAGGCTGATTGGTAAAGTTAAATATGTATTTATTTATTAAAATTCAAATCAAACACAAATTTAAATATGGGGCAGCAATCACCAATGTGGTGATAAAACAATTCGGAAAGTAAGGAAGGCAATTGAATTCACTTATAGCAATACAGAATAGAAAACAGAGGAAAAAGAACTGTTTTGGCTGGTGAAACGATAGCTTTTAGGTTAAGATTTCCCCCTGCAAAGTTCTTAATTTACAAATGAGCAATTCTACACAGATGTAAGTAAGCAACAGGTATTCAGGAATAAAGAACAATGTATATGGTTTGAATACAATCTTCCCTCCCCAAACAAGAGAGAAAAACATTTTGGGAAATGTTACACGTTTTAAAATGACAGTTGAAAATTAGCGTTGTGAAACAATGAAAAGTGTGCAAAAATCCTTAAATTGATATAAATTCCTATGGGAGCAATACTGAATAGGTCCTAACAAACATAAGCTACAATATGAGCAACAGAACACACTTTAAATCAGAATGGGAGTTTGGAAATACTTTGAACTGGAAAACACACATGTAAAAATGTCACTATGCGATTTTTAATAAAGACGGGTTAAATACAATGTTTCGATTTTTGGTTGTGGGTGTAGCTACGGGTCTTAGGTTTGACTCAGAGTAGAAATTAAATCTCTAGCTATAAAATTGAAGAAGTTATGCAAGTTTGAATGAGAGGTGTTTTTGAAAATAAAGGTGCGAAAATGAAAACAGAAATCAGTTTTTATAATGACAATTATGCTCTAAACTAGGGTATTCAGACTGGTTACCGGTTTAAAACACAGTAAGCTCCAGAGTGGTCCGTGGAAACCAACCCCAGCACCTCCTTTTCCACCTTGGAGGACTCAGTCAGATTGCCCGTGGGATGATTTTAAGGGTTTGGGATTTCACAAGACGAAAGTATTTTAAAGAAATTATCACTAGCACAAGAAATCAAAGCAATGTTTCAAGACTGGTGTGACACTATCACAAGTTCTTAATTTAAAAGAGGATGGGTTATAGATGGGGATAGGACAAGGCAAATATACTATGGGTTACTATGATTCCTGTTTATATGTCAGTCCACTGTAAATTAAGATTGGACCGTCAGGTTCTGGTCATCATGGATCGGGTCTACAGGCAGCAGGGCACTTCTGGCAGGATGGTCAGCTGGGCGGTTCTGGTCAATTGGACTGCACCTCAGATTGGATTGGATTGGATTGGATTGGCCGTTATGGTCACTGGACACTCTAGATTAGCGGGCTGGTGAGTTTCAGCAGGCAAACAGGAATGGTAGCAAGCCAAGCTGGATCAGAATTATTTCCCTGAAGTTTTTTTGGTATGGTTTCAGGATTTGGGCCTAGCTGAAAAGAGTTCAGCAAATGCTGATGGCCTTGGTTTTGCAAAGTAGTCTGGATCAGGCCAAGATGAAGAATTCTGGAACAGGGCGTCACGCGGAAATCAGGATGAGTCAGGAATCAGTGTCTGTCTGTGTGTGGTGAAGTTCCCTTATTTATCCTGGCAAGTGACATCACTCAGTTTATGGTAGGGGCAGATTTACAATCCACACCCACAAGGCTGTGATCGGTCAAAGGCACTTGCCTTTTTCTGGTTGGAAGCCAGAACGAGCTGTCATATTTTATGATGTGACTTGGGAACTCCCACAGTTATTTGGACCACAATGTAACTTTCCCACAAATACACATTTCTATAATCATGCCCTCCAATAAAATTGGACACATACATTACATATTTTGTGGGTTACCTTTACATCCAATTCCCACGTCAGTTAGAGCTGGCTTTGTCTTTCTGTGGAATTTTGTTAATTTTAATCATAAAGATTTGGCCTAGCAATTCCTAATTCGGTACATATCTGTGCAATCACCCCTAGAACACAGGTATACAATATTAGATTTGCAACATCAATAGTCTTGGCGCAATTAGTGTTTCAGTATAACTTGTGTTCCTTATGTAGTACAGGGTTCAATCACGTCTTCAAAGAAAGAGCATCAAATTAGATTTACAACTACTATCTTTTAGATTTTTCCTCCTTCATGTGGCAAAGTTAAAGGTTTTTCAAGCTTGATTACAAATAGGCAATTAACCAACAAAAACCCTTAGCAGTTTTGTTTTACATTTCTTTCAACTGGCAACAGCTGTGAAATTCCTTTGATCAGGGTGGGGGTCCTCCTCCTTGAGAGGGAAGTTTCCTGCCCCTCCCCTGTAGGGATGAGTGTTCAAGCCTGCCATTGTCTTTAGCTGAGTCCCAGACAAAAGTCTGATGAGTTCTTTGTCATGAGTATGCAAAACCTCCCCGCAGCCATTAGTCCTTTCCTACCAGTAGTGAGGTGTCAACCATTCCCAGGCTGAGGCTGTCAGCTCAGAATTAAATATTTAATTAACTCAAGACTGCGTTTTGACTTTAAGTTACCCACATCTTTCATTAACAAATATAAATGAACACAGTTTATAGGTGGATTTTGACATTTAAAGAATTAGGCCTTTCACAAAAACATGCTTTTAAACAGGCGTTTTGCACTTCCTTACTGAAAAAGCACATAAAACTGAGTCCTTTACGTTAGATTTTCGTCTGCAGCACCTACATTTTATTCAGCACCAGTTCTTCCCTTGAGTGCTGGGATTTGTCTGCAGTCTGGATGCATGTATCCAGCCTTTGCTTGGAGTTCTCTCTGCACAGCTGAAATTGTTACATGTTGACATTTTTAGCCACATTTTTCCTGTGAAACTGAAAACAAATGTTGTTGGGCTAGTTTTTCATGGCATACATTTCTTACCTGCTGTCAGACAATGAGGCCCGGCTCCTCTGGGCCACCTGGATGATTTTTAATTTCAGTACCCTTTTAAATTCATTGATTCACTGGAAAATGAATGGATCTAGCGCCAAAACAGCACTTTGAAGGTTGCAAAGCTGCATTTTAAAAGGCATTTTCGGTTTTTAGACCAATTCCGTGGCCTTGCTTCATGTTAAATGTAACAGAGCCCACTGGCATGCTCCTGCAGTAAGAATTCTGTTTTCACCCCCACTTTGACTGTGTGTGGCAGGGGTGTGCAGCCTTTTGTGATTGTGACCCATATGCAGTTTTGCAGATTTTTGCACGCACAGGGGTTACCGCATCCATTTGTGGCTGTTTCTTTCCCCATTTGTAAAGTGATGCAGTAGGGCATATCGGAATGGGTCAAAATATCCCACCGCGCTTAATGGCCGGAGGTTTCTAAGCACAGACCTTGTTCATTGAACCTGTGTTTCTCCATGTCGTCTTGCTTCCAAGGCGAGCATGTTGCCCCTGAGCTAACCTCCCAAGACAAGTGGCATGATAATTATGGCAGTTCAAAGCTGTGATCCTGATGGTTTGATGCAATGTTCAAAGAGGCATCAGCTTGAAGTCATCCACAGCAGCCTGCTGGTTATTCATGCCTATCAGGGGATGTGCTCTGCTTGGTACGATAAGACATTGAGCTGGTTCAATTAATCAAGCAACAGTTGTCCGAAGAAGTTATGAAAAAGCGACAAAAGCAGCAATGTGAGACCTGGTTAGAACACAGTCAATTATCGTCCGATGATGGTTTGCACTGTGGGAAACAGGAATCCAGTTGCTTTACATGTTTTAGTACTATGATTCCAAAAACAGGGGCTCACGGACAATATTGGTCTGTGGTCTCCTCATTACCACTTGGTGGAGTCTAGCTTGCACCTACAGGAGTCATCCACCTCCACTGAGGAGCCTGGGTACCAGTGCAGCTGGCAGAGAGTGCAGATCTCACTCCAACAGCAGTTCACCCACAATGTGTCTTGGGGATTGGTAGGAAGCAGATCTTGCCTCTACCTTCACCTCACAAATGAAGCAACACAATATTGATTTAAGTCAAATTACTGAACATTCTTGAGATACTAATTGATTAATTAACCTTCAAAAGGAGGCAGGCACTCACAAGGGATTACATTTTGTGGCATGTTTTAATCAAACAAGGTGTGAGGATACCTTTTGAATGGTATAACGCAGAAGTGTTGTTCTAATCCCATCTTGAAAAAAAGAAAGCCAAATTTAAAGAGTCCAATCCCTGTTAAGGTAGCAAGTGACCTTTGCCTTTTTGCACCATGAACAAAGTGCTTTGATCTGCAGGAAGTGTGGATGCCAGGAATGAAAAGTGGCCGCACCATCCTTTGTGTTGCTGCCTGGGATGGCCTCAGTCTCCCCCCTCCCATTAGTTGCACTGGTCCAGAAGCGCCAATGGCATCAACCAAAAGGCGGTAGCCAGCACAGTCTATCAAGGCCCACTACGAGTCCCTGCCTTCATTCTTCCTGCCTTCTCTTCACAAATGGAGCCCTTCTGCACAAGTTCCGACTGCTTTTGCCTACTTGCAGGCAACCATCTTGTACCTGAACATCATCCTGGGGTAAGCTCTGAATTGTTTGAGATCCACACCAGATGCAGCAATGTTTCAGAATTTAAAAACAAAAATGTGCTTCACATTGCTTGCAGCATGGCGATGGTGCGAAGAGCAATCTCCTTTACTTAACTTACCCACTGGCTGGGTTTTCAACTTTCTTGCACTCATGTGCATTGGTGCCTCATAGTGTTTTTGGCCTTAAAGATGGCACACCACTTTCCTTTGTGTTGCTGTCTGGGCTGGCCTCAGTCCCCCCTCCCATTGGTCGCACAGGCCCAGAAGGGCCAATGGCAGCAAACGGGAGGCAGGAGCTGGCACCAGTCTACCAAGGCCCACTATGAGACCATGCTTTCATTCTTCCTGCCTTCTCTTCGCAAATGGAGCCCTTCTGCACGTGTTCCGATTGCTTGCACCTACTTGCAGGCAACCATCCTGTACCTGAACATCATCCTGGGCTAAGCCCTAAATTGTTTGAGATCTGTGCCTAATGCAGCAATTTTTGGGAATTTTAAAACAAAAATGTGCTTGACATTGCTGGCAGCATGGTGATTGCGTGAAGAGCAAGCTCCTTTACTTAACTTACCCACTGACTGGGTTTTCAACTTTCTTGCACTTATGTGCATTGGTGCCTCATTGTGTTTTTGGCCTTAAAGATGGCCGCACCCCTCCCATTGGTTTCACTGGTCCAGAAGGGCCAATAGCAGCAACCGGGAGGCAGGAGCTGGCCCCAGTCTACCAAGGCCCACTACGAAGGCCCCTGTCTGCTCCATGTCCACTACTGTAACGATATCCTCTGTGCCCCCACTCCCCTCTGGTCCCTGTGTTGTTCCTCTGTGCCCCCCACCCCCTTTTCCCCTGTTTTGTTCCTCTGTGTCCCCTACCTTCCTCTGATCCCCCGTTTTGTTCCTCTGTGCCCCCAACCCCCTCTGGTCCCCTGTGTTGTTCCTCTGTGCCCCCTCCCTCCCCTGGTCCCCTGTTTTGTTCCTCTGTGCCCCCCACCCCATTCTGGTCCCCCGTGTTGTTCCTCTGTGCCCTTCAACCCCATATGGTCCCCCGTGTTTTTCCTCTGTGCCTCCCTGCCACCTCTGGACCCCATTTGGTTCCTCTGTGCCCCCACACCCCTCTGTTCCCCAGTGTGTTCCTCTGTGCCTCATCCCTCTGGTCCCCTGTTGTGTTCCTTTGTTCCCCCCACCCCCTGTGGTCCCCTGTTGTGTTCCTCTTTGCCCCCTACACCCCTCTGGTCCCCTGTCTTCCTCTGCACCCCCTCTGGTCCCCCGTGTTGTTCCTATGTGCCCCCCACCTCCTTCTGCAGGAGCTGTCTAGATACATTTTGGTTCACCACCACTGTCTTGTGGCCAATACTGGGATTTGACTTTTTATAGACTCATTGACTCATAGTGCTTCACCCTTTTTCAACTTTCATGCTGGACTTCCACTGCATCTCGCACTCATGGTGCACTCTCCCATCTTGTTTCCCCACCACTGTTCCCCCACCCCTCTGGTCCCCTATGATCTCCATGTGCCACCCATCATTCCCTCCGGTCCCCATGATGTCAGTGTGCCCCACACTCAACCCCCTTCTCCCCTGTAGGCTTGAGATGTCTGCCTACGTGAATCCCTCTCCTTCCTGTCCCAACCTCTCCCCTCTCCCCACTCCCTTCACTGTATACTTAGCACTTATGGTATTCAGAAATGCGCCTGACCTCTATGATAGCTGCTTGTTTGTCCCCCCGCCCTCATTTGTTTTCTCCTACCTCTCCCCCTCCAGCACTATCGGAAATGTCATCAAGTCTAGTAGGATAGTTGCTTGTTTTGTTCTTCTCCTTCCCCCTGTATCCGTACCTCCCTCAACTCCCTACCTCTTGTTACATTCCGGCACTACCTCAATTGTTGTCAGGCATAGTAATGTAGTTGCTTGTCTGTCTCATTCTCCTGCCCATCCCCCTCCCCTCCTTATCACTATCAATGGCTCTTACTCTATCACTAATGTCTCCTGACTTGTTTGATAGCAGCTTGTTTGTCCCCCCATCTCATTTGTTTTCTCCTCCCTCTCCCCCTCCTGCACTATTCGGAAATGTCATCAGGCCTAGTATGATAGTCGCTTGTTTTGTTCTTTTCCTTCTCCATTTACTCAAACCCCCTCCTCTTTTTAAATTCTGGCACTACCTCAATTGTCATCAGGCATAGTAATGTAGCCACTTGTCTGTCTCATTCTCCCTCCCATCCTCCTCCCCTCCTTATCATTGTCAACAGCACTTGCACTATCTAAAATGTCACCAGACTGATTATGATAGTTAATTTTCACATTCTGAATGGATCACAGACTTGTAAGAATGTCACTGTATTCTCCCTGGTTCCCTCCCTGGCTTAAAGTGCTTTGAAACACATTGTGCATAGGCGCTATATAAATAAACAATCAATTCAATTCAATTCAAAAAGAAGTCCACAGAAAGCCACGATGAAGGAATCCTTCCTTCATTCCATTCTGCTCTGTCTGACTGTCTCATCCAGCCACCTTCGTAGCCTGCAACTTCAAAGGCCATTTGATATGCAACACCCTATTGTGTGGTAGTGACATTTTGAAGCTTTGTTCCCAGGGGTACTCTGCAGGGAGTTTCCTGGTCTGAAGAGGTGTTACCAAACCTCCCAAAGTATCAAAAGAGACACAATGTTCCTGAGCAGAAACAGGTAGACTGGCTATAATCCCGAAAGCCTTTCCATGGCCAGCCTGGGCTCACAATGTTGATGTGTGTGATACAAATCTGATGTGGCTTTGATAACTATGTGACCTTTGAGCCAGTATACCAAAACACGTCTATGGCTTATGTTTCAAGATTACCCTGAAACCCAGCAAAGGTTTATCATAATTATTATGGTTTTCAATCAGAGGTGCACATTTAAATGAAAACAATGGCTGCAGTGGTTTTGATGTCAAACAGGGCATTTGAGACCCTTGAACCTGTTCTGTGCTACTTAAGAGCAAGAGCTGCAGATCAGGGAGACTGATGCAGCAGGGAACAGGTGTAAATCATGATTTTTACTGAGTGACAGGGAGGAAAGGGGCGGGTGGAATCTGTCGAGTCAGGTGGTGTGGAGGTGACGTGATGGCCTACATGCTGAGGAGGAGAGACTCCTTGAAGATATGGGTCTTGAAATCTGCTCTGAATTGTAGGAGCGTGGGGACGAGCTGGATGGTAACGGGTAGGAGGTTCAATAGACTTGCAGCTTAGGCAGAGAAGGCTTATTTTCTTATCCTTTCGTTTGAACAGCAGCGGATTTCAAGTCTGCATGTGTCCTAGCTTCTGGTGGTCCGCTGTCCACCAAGGATGCTGCGTTTCTCCACGAGGTAGCTGGGTGACTTGAGGGCGACTGACTTTTAGATGATGCAGCAAGGCATGATTTGTGCATGCAGTGTGAGCCAGTGAAGGTCAATGAGGGCTGGGGTAATATGGATGTATCTGCGTAAACCCTTGATGAGACATGCGGCCGTGTGTAGGACACTTCTCAGGGGAGGAGGGCAACAGGAGGCCTTCAAGAAGAACATTGCCCCCATCCAGATGGGATAGGACCAGTGCTTGAACAGTGGATCTGAAGCTCTTCGGAGGGAGGAAGGTCTGACTTTCCGCAGGAGGGAGAGCTGATACGAAGCTGTCTGAGGTTATTTAGCTATTTGTGTCCTGGAGGAGAGGTTTTTGTCGATGTGGAACCAGAGGAACTTTGCGCAGGGATTGAGCTTGAGAGTGAAGCCCTCAAGGTTCATGTTCGATAGCCAGGTCTGTATATGTTGGTGTTCGGTGTTGTTGGTGAGGAGTAGGAATTTGTTGTTGGAGGGGTTTAGCTTCAGGTATGCACTGGACATCCAAGATTGGATCAGCGAGAGGCATGTTTTGAGCCTGTGGATGTCCTTGATGGAGTCGATCCTGAGGTATGGTTGTGTGTCGTCAGGTGCATTGGTGAATGTGGATGTCATGTGTGGCTAGGAGGGATCCCAGTGGTTCAACGAATAGATGGAAGATGAGAGGGTAGAGGATGGAACCCTGCGGAACCACACAGGTGATGGGTAGCCTTGGCGGTCTTGATGGAAATGTCCGAATTGACCGAACTTAAAAGCCTGAATGCGTGATTTGAACGAATTTCGGGCGTTTGAAAATTCCAAGAGGCCGAAAAGTTTGACTAAATCACGCATTCGATGCTGGGGACTGTGGGGGTGTCCCCCGCACCCTTGCTCACTATATTGTGAGCGGGGGTTGTAGGGATGTCCCCCGCAACCATCCCAAAAAGCCCAACAAGCAAAAGGAAAGGACCCTGTACCGGTTCCTGATCACGTAAGTGGAAGGTAACCGGCGTCACAGGGACACTGCGAGATGGTGGCTGCAAGGTAAGTAGGGGTGTGGGGCGGGAGCCAAGTCAAAAATGTTCAGGGGAGAAAAGACCAGGGGTTATTTCAGAAAAATAATCTTCGGTCTTTTCTCCCTCAAACATTTGGATCTCAGGCGTTTAACCCCGATCCATCTTGAGGAGTTCATCTGAACAAACTGCTGGCTTTTGGCGAGGTATGACTTGAACCAGCATAGCACAAGGTTGTTGATCCCCATGCACAGATGTAGGGTGTCCATTAGTACCTGGTGGTCTACTGGGTTGAAAGCGACCTACAGCTCAAATAGATCAAGAGGCAGGTGTGGCCATCATCAAGGATGCTAAGGGCTTTGTTGGCCACCTGTATGATTAACGTCTCTGTACTGCATCTGAGTCTGAACCCGGATTGGTAGGTCCGGAGAAAATTGTTGGTGTAGATGTGTTGCTGCAGTTGTGCGGCTACCGCTTTCTCGATGATCTTACCTAGGAAGGGAAAATGGGTGATGGGGCAATAGTTACCAAGGTTTTCAGGATCCAAAGTGGGTTTCTTAAGCAGTCGGATGATTTTTCCTGTCTTCAGGGTTGATGGGATGGTGCCTTGAGTTAGGGAGCTGTTGATGATCTCCAGGTAGGGAAAGATAGCTTCTGTGTGCAGGGTCTTGAGGATGGATGCTGGGAGGATGTCGTCTGAGTATGATGAGGCTTTGATGGCAGCCAGTGTCACACTCACATGTGTCTCTGCAGGAGTGATGGACGAGCCTCCCTTGACCCCGAGTCTTCACTTCCCCTGTTTCACCCGCAGGAATACCTGTCAAATACAAGGTGTACACTCAGACCTGAATTCACCTGATTCCCCTGGGCCATTCCCCTCTCTTTACTATGTGGAGTGATGTCCCCTATGGGCTTAACTTGATCTTTAGTAGGGTGTGCACTCCATCCTGCATTCTCAGAGGCGCGATTTACTCATGTGATTGGTGCCAATGTCTGTAGGCTGAGTTCAGATGCCAAGCACTGTTTTATGCATTCACAACGAGGCCGAGTGTTCAAGGCGGCAGTTTCTTCACTGGCTAGAAAGTCCTTCCCATAAGTGAACGTTGCACACAGAATGTCGAGTGTCCAAAATTGTCCGTATTGTCTCTGTTTGCCGGTATTTTTGTGGGTGAGTAGCGCTGCGTGTAGAAGCTAGCTGCTGGTAGGTTTGCGCAGCGCCTTCAATTCGAGCGTGCCTGGGAATGTCTCTCCCTTTCCCTTGCAGGAGAAATTATGTAGTATTAGTGCCTCGAGTCCGGGATTAGCGCTATGAGAGACTTGGTGGTTGGGTAAGTATACACAGAGGCTTTTTGGTAAGTGTGCACCGCAAGCACAGTGAAATAAGTGTCCGCTTTATTGGGGCGAGTGCAAATGGTTTGTGCGCTTGTACAACTGACCTGGATTGCAACGTCGCGGGAAGATTCAGTGAGTATGCGCAGTGCTACTGATGTGCGTACGTTAACGCAGTTCTTCTTTGTTCTTACAGGTTCTGGTGTAGAAGTCCCCACTTGACTGGAGATAGCTGCGGCGTGGAGTAAGAATGGCGGTTCTTCCGAAGCAGGTAAAGCTGAAGCAGAATGATCCAGAGCGGGTAAGCAGAAGCAGGATGATCCGGAGCAGGTAAGCAGAAGCTGGCTGATCCAGAGCACGGCAAGTGTGTTGCTGATCCAGCTCACAGTAAGCAACACGAAGCACTGGAAGAACACTAGAGAGCTCATGAATCATCATGCACTTCCTGTTTGGCAACATGAAGTGGTAACCAGGAAGTTACTACAAACACTAGGAAGAAATTAAAGGAGGGATTTGCTATGGGTTCTTTGTGTGTCTATGCCAGGCCTGCCAAGCCTCCACCCAGCTTGCCCCAACTACCTGCCTGATACCCATGACAGCCAGGGATTCTACCAGGTCCTCTATAGAGAGTGTCTTGAATGCTGTCCAGGGTGTGGAGATTTTGTGAGGTGGGACGTGAGGTGGGTCTGTGTAAGCAGGGTTGGTGTCTACGTGTTGGTGAATCTTACTGATTTTGTCAATGAAGAAGGTGTTGATGGTGGAATGTGGTATGGCAGAGTTGGGTAGCAGGTTGTTTTTCAGTGCCTGACCATTTTGAAGAGGGCTCTGAATTTGTTATCAGCTTCTGCTTTGGCGTTCTGATAGTAGGAGGCTTTGGCGGTGTACATTAGTTGTCAGCGGGTTGCTCAAAGTTCCCGGATCAGCCCCACATCGGGTGTGGTCCTGGATAGGTGCCAGGTTTTCTTTAGTTTCCTGATGACTGTTTTGCTGAGGTTGAGTTCTAGCATGTAGCAGGGTGCCAAAGCTTTCAGTTTGCAGGTGCGTTGTTTCAGAGGCTTGTGAATGTTGATGGAGGCTGAGAGGGTTGAGTTGAATGCTTCCAGTAGAGAGTTGCAGTTAAATTGGATGTGTGCAGTCCAAGTGAGGTGGTGGTTGGTGAGGTATTCTGGTAGGGCTTCCACTGGGAAGTTCTTGAAGGACTTGAAGCTTTGTCTGGTGGGTTTCTGCTGGGAATGCTTGACTGGGTTCGTGTGCAGTGGAGGGAAGGCACTGTGGTGATGATTAAGTCAACCTATGTCATACGTTGGGTCTTTCATGTGCTGTGTTAGGCTGAGGATGTCAAGAAGGCAGAGGAGAGCTACGTGTATTGGTTTGGTGGCCTTCTTGCCTGGGAGATTGAAGTCGCCTTGGAAGATGTTGTTGGCGTGGGTGAGGGACATGATGGTGACCGTTTTGGTGAACTTTATGATGAAAGCAGTGTTGGGTTTGGGTGGTCTGTAGATGAGACGGAAGGTAGCTATGGCAGTCAGAAAGAGCTGGATTTAGCAGGAGAGGACTTCAAAGGAGCTAATGGTGTCGACTTCAAGTCTGATGCAGGGCCATGAGGTCTTGTGGCTGACTGGAAGGACTCTGCCTGTCTTGTTCAGCCGATTTCTGTGGTGGATGCTGTAGCCTTCACGGACAAGGAAGTCTAGGATGTGTGTTATGGTGGGAGTCAACCAGGTCTCAGTGATGAAGATGGCATCAAGGTCATGTGTAGTGATGAGGTCAGAGATGTCTGCTGCCTGGATGAGAGCTGATCAGATGTTGGCAAGCATCAACATCCGTGTTGTGGACGGTGAGGGGGTGCTGATGAGCATGAGGTTCATGTGGATGAGGGTGCTGAATTGCAGTTTCCATGCCTTAGAGGAGGGATGATGTCATTGACATTGTCTTGTGATGGTGGGGATGGCTTGTGGGTGCAGAGTGATAAAACACATGTTGGCACATGCTTACATGTTATCCAAGCAGGGGTTTGGCCCCTGGGTCCTGCTGGTCTGAACAGGTCCAAACAAGAATTGCAATTTTCCTTGTCTGCCCTTCAGTTCAGACGCCTAGGAGAGAGACACCATTGATCTAAGAGTTGAGAACAAAAAGGAAGAGTCAGAGCAGAAGGTCAGTGGGGCTTAGGCCATGTGACCTAGATCCACTTGCACCTGCTCACCAACCGCAAATGAAAACAAGTTGGCGGGCTGCTTAAGTAGGGAAAACGAGTGGCAAAACAAAAGTCACTAACAGATTAGCAATGACTGAGAACTGGGTGGTGGGTAGGCCACGTGACCTAGATCCACTTGCACCTGCTCACCAACTGCAAAGGAAAAGAGGCTTGAGGGCTAATTTTGTTATGCAATACGAATCAAAAAAAACTTGGGTGTCTGCACCCTTACTAGATGCTAATTCCTCACACTTGCTTTCCCTCTGCTTTTGCACTTACCTAACTCAGCCCCCGTCTTTTTCAGGGCCATATCGCCGAAGGATTAGGAAGTGGAGCACAGCATAAAAAGCTATAACTTAACATACCAGAGCAGTTATAGTTTAGCATTGAAAAAACAGAATTTAAAATTGTACACTTACTTTCAACTTCTTTTATCTTCATTTCCCATGGTATACATGCAGTTTTAAAATTATCAAAATCTCTTTTAAATTTTATCCATTTCTAAAAGAAAAAGCATAAACAATTGTTTCATTATTAGTCAACATAAACTGTTTAAAAGAGATTTAGAATATCAGCTTTACATTATGCAGAATTATGCACTCCAGACTGTACATTAAAAGCATATTAAAAGTCACTAATTAAGTTTTATCTATGACAGGTCTCATTTGTGAAGGTGCCTTTGTTTTTGGGCTTAATGACCGCTAGTACTCACAGCACTGTGGATAACTTAATCTTGGGTTCATCAGATGTTTCAGACTACAACTTCTATCGGACCTGACCAGCATAGTAAATAGTAAGGGATCATGGGAGTCGTAGTCCAAAACATCTGGAAAGCCACAGGTTGCAGACCCCTGTACTAGAGAACTGTTAAACACAGTGGCTTGTTTTCTTAAATGTGCCCAGTGCATGGAGTGGACCGCCAACATACAAACGTACGTGCACTGCAGTCCCCTCATTACAATTTCAATTGTTTGCACTACAGAGTATATAAAATGCACAAAAATCCAGGTGGACCCATGTTTACGTGCTTTACTTATAGTGAAAGCAGATGTAAATGCCTCCCTGCATGGTAGGTGGCATTGAAAATTGATATTACTGTAATCTACCATTTGATTTAAGCTGGTGGACTCCATAGGAATCCCTTGCAATTATTTCAGCAGCAAAATCACGTGCTGGTCTAAATGCAGAAACCTGCATTTTATGCCATGGCTCGCCTGTCAAAATAAATGAAAATTCCCTCTAGTTTTAAATTGTCAGTGAAACCCTGGGTAAAATGTGTGCACTTGTTTTTTACACATGTCTTTGAAAGGGAGCCCCATATCATTGAACTTTTACAGAGTGGGTGTTACTAAGTGAGAAGCCATTTTGTATTGAGGATGGATGCTTCTTCTTTTGGTCTTTTTGGTTTTGTTGCTATGACCATATTAGAGGCTGGTCTCGGGCTCAGAGCTCCGTTCGTTTTTCCTCTGCGTAAATTAGCATTCTTAGATGAAGCATAGTGCGCTTCCGTTCGCACAATTAGGGTCTTAAAAGGACCCACTGAGAGCAAGGTTGTTCTGTGTCTTTTTTCCTAGAGTAGTGAGTTCAAAACTCAAGTAAACCATTCAAAAGAAGTTTCCTCGCCTTTCCTCGCCTTTTTATTTACTTTGCTGGAATCAAAACAATGGTATACATATTTGCTGCAATTTAATTTTGAAGACTCTTTACTTGCTGGAGTTTTCCAGTTGGTTTGCAGATCCTAAAAAAAGGCATTTTGGTGAGATGCTTGTTCAGCAAACAAAAGGGAAATTATTGTCTTTAGTTTTCCTATTACTTTGCGGACGAAAATGCCCACAAATAATTGTATCTGGAATTTCTCCGACAATTTTGACTGTGGCGTAATTAAAAAGAAAATGATAATTGTGTACTTCTATAAAATTATGAAACTATTATTTTCACCAAATGACACGGGCGAAATCGAAATTGAAATGTCTACCGAATCTTACTAGATTCTTTAGTAGTTCCATTTTGAAAGTAAGTCAAATATTCATATTTTTATTATTTCACTGGGTAACGTTTAAATCTTGCATTGTCTCTTCTAATTCCCACGTCATCTGCTTGTGCTTCCATGCAAAAGATCCCCTCTGTGCAAATTTAAACCTTTCTGCCACGAAGTGCAAACATGTTAATCACAGGCAAAATAGCGTTTACAATTTGCTATTCACACACTCGTGTGGACAAGTGTAAATGTCCCCTACAACTAATGATTTTGGGCAGAATCACAATGGGTTCCAATGCAATCCACCGGCATTAACCGGGTGCAAATGTTAAGTAGATTGTACAGGAATAACAGTGGTTAAAGGCTGGTGTTAAACATGGTGTTGTTTTGCGGAGGAGCAGGGAAGTGTGAGGGACATGGTTTGTCCGTTCAGTGCCCCCACTCCATCTCAAAACAAAAATCCAAAAGTTCATTAAAGAATGTCTTAAGACAGGCGCAACACATATTGTGCTTGTCTAAACTCATTCTTTAACGATCCGTGGGACTTACAAAATGAACCACCTTACTTAGTAAATCTTCAGCAGTTCCATTGCTTACTTTTCTGGCAGACATTTTGAGGGTTTGGGTACTGCCAAACCTATTTTAACCGTTTCTATTTATTATAAATGTACACATTACATTTTTATTTTTATTCTGCACGATTTCGGCAATTTCATGATAGTGGAAATTCATGCCAGAAATTGGCAAAAGTGAAGTATTGGAATTTCGCACCTCCCAGTTTAACTATTGCAGTCCCAGTCAATATCCTTCTCAGCAGGTGAGACAGATCCAGTAAGTTCTTCTAGCAATTAAAAGCAGCAGAGCTTCTACCGCAGGGCCCAAATTCTAGTTGTGATCGAACGTAGTGATTTTCACATCTGACATGGTGCTGAGGTCAGTATTGTAATAGTGAAAAGCGACCAGTTCACCTAAATGATAATATTATTGAACCCCTACTAAATAAGGCCAACCTTCATCCAAAACTGGAAAAAGGCTACGCAATGGTAAATTGTGTCCTCTTGTGCTTGGGTAATAGAGTGTGTTGTGCCAGCTGCGTGGTGAGGGTTGTGTGGTAAACCCTTGTGCCAATACACATACAAGTTAGTTGAGATACCCCTCCCACTTCGCGCTTAGCCTATACAGTTATGCAGTATTATTAATACAGGTGTGTCCATAAAGTCGTGTCCCAGACTCTTGAGTCAAATATTAATGCAGTTTATTTCCTGGTAGTAACTTGTGCAGAAAAACAGCCAACACGTGTTTCGATCAGATGTCTTTCTCAAGGCCAAAGGATTCATTCAAACTTGTCAGGATAATACTTTGAAACTCCCTGTAGAGCATCAGTTCCAGAGTCGCTATTTCAGGTCAGTCTGTATTTTTCTCAAGCGGCAAGTTAAGTTCCTAGTTAGAGCATTCTTTAATCGATCAGCCACAATGTTGCCAGTCCGAAATCTAGTCTCAAAAACATTGAGAATTAAATCCATGGACTATTTGAACCAGTACATCTCCCAGGTTGATTATAATGCTACACTGCATGCATCCTGCAAAGCAGGAGCGTACCTTTAGCCAATTCCCCATGACCACCCAAGCAGATCTATGTACTATCACCAACTCTGTGCATTCCTACACAGAGGCAATTCCCAACTAATGTCCAATAGGATTTATATACTATCAATAGGCCAGTGCAAACCTATGTTAATTTAAATATCAAAAGACAATCATTGGTACCACCACCCCCACAACATAGCATGGGAACTGCATCACTT